>NT_033779.5:10000000-15000000 GCF_000001215.4 Drosophila melanogaster | reverse complement strand
ACGGCAAAATCGAGAAGACCTTGAACTTGAGACGATTGCAAAGTAACTCCGAGAGCATCAGCACTCGCTTTATTTCCATTATAATTTTCCATTACACTGCCCTTTCCCTTTTTTTTTCGTGGTATAAACCTGGGGATATTTTGTATCTGCTTTTTTTTTTCTTCTTTTTGCCGCTGACAGCTGGCAGTTGAGTTATGAATGCTTTTAGTGGAGGTTCGCCGAAACTGAGTCAGTCGAGCAGTTCCAAAATCGGCAATAACAGAAACAATGTCCAACCGAAAGTGACCGCCGCGTGGTTTGCATTCCTGATATGGGACACGTACGGTGTCCGTCGTTTTTTTTTGTGGTCTACTTCGTCGGCGATTCTGTGGCCCCAGGGACCAACGACCGTCCTCGGTCTGGGCGCGCCAAATCCGTAGGCATCGCGACACATCCGGATTTTGTGTCTGTTTTTTATATTTTCATTTAAGTCTTAAACGGTAGCCGCATTATGCGTAGCTCAGAAGTTATCTCCTCTTGTCGAGTGATTAATTTTAATTTTTTTTTTTCGCTTTTATTGCTGAATAATTTTTATTTACTGCTTGCAATCGATAAATTTTTGTTGTTCGAAAAAGGGCATTTCATGTTGGCCATTCCCGTGCGGCCTGCAGTCGTTGACCGCTTTGAACTGACCTTGCCGCGCGAATTTTCGTTAATTTCAACTTTGTGGTCACCGCTTTGCTGCACTGGTCCGGGATGCTGTTGTTTATGTTTTTCAGACTTTTCTGGTTTTTATCGCCCATCAAGGTGATAGGTTTGCATATAAATGACGCTAGAACAAAAGACTTTGGCGACGAACTCGTGGTGACTAAACATGTGTACGAATTCACTGTGAGAGCAGTCAAAAGAATTGGTTTGCCCCAAGATATTTATTTTAATGGGAATGAATCATTGGACTGCGTAGCGGAAGTTTATTCGTAGCTAGGGAATCGATTATGATGAAGTCCGTTTGCCAATAAGCAAAAAAAAAAAACTAAACACCAGTTTTAAAAACCTTTTTCGAAGCATTTTTAACATAAAGTAAATATTTCAGTAGTTTAGATACTTCCTTTATAAATTGCATGCTGTAAAAATAGTTATACGACTTTAGAAGTTTTTCAGCCAGCTTTAAGCACCACATTTTTTTCCAAACACAGAATAATACTTTTTTAAATCCAAAGACTAAGTACATCGGCTAAACTCTAGAGAGCCTTACGTATAATGAATTACTGATTTTACAGCAATATTTACATTTTTGTTTATGTATGTTTTTATGGCTAATTTTGCACATCATAAAAGATTCACTACTAAGGCAAAGACAACAAGATCTAGCATACTGCGGCTGAAAAGTGGCTTTGGCGTCGACCAGCCAAATTTGCAACTGTCGAGATTCACAAGTCGGATGGATTGACTGGACATAAACAGAGATCACGGAGGCTAACTTGGTGATTTGGCTTGGCGTTGGTGCGTGGCACGGTAGTCGCTAGTAAAAATTCAATTAGCAAATTAAATATTAATTACCAGACGGGTCTCTATGCTAATTGAATTAGCAATAGTAGCAGCTGGCAAATAACTAAATAAAGGAAAAAGTATTGGGGGTTTTTAAGTTGGAATGCTGCGAAGATGGAGTTTTTGAGGATTCGTTTTAATATTATCCAATATTTGGCACCTATTTTTTCTGACATAATTGTTTAAATTAAAGAATGTTGTATGAAAAGTGGAAATTGCAATTTAAAATTTGAAATTTTGATATTATAACGATTGCATTTTTGATTATACAATGCAATTACGTTTCATTAAGTTTTATTTTGGTTTAATAATAAATGTCTCATTTTAACATACTACCTTATAAATAAATCTTTTGTTTTTATGTCCAGTAATGCATTATACATTAATATTTTAAGTGGGCCTTAATTTATATCAACCAAATTAAAATGTCAGATGATAAAATTACGTTTGAGAGTTTTATTTTGTTTCCTTTTTTGTAACAATGCAAGTTCTAATATTTTCGGAGCACAGCTGTTTATACTAATATTATTTCTCCTCGTGACAGGTGCCAATGCTATTCTCGCCCGGCTGATTAAAGTATATAATTTGCCGCTCGGCTGTGAATTTAGTGTGAGGCCAGGCCCAAGATGAACCAGTTTGCGGTTGGAAAGTGTGGCAGCCTAGAGTCGGACAAGGTCCCTGATCAGGAATAGCCCTGGCGATATAGCCCAAGTTCCCTGTCGGATTTTTTGATATTTTTTATTTTAATAATTTTTTTTTTGATTTTCTGACTTTCCGACATGACTGCTTCATAAATTCACACTCACTTAAGCCTGCAATTAGCGGTCGAGCAAAAAGCTCCCATCGCTTTGGAGCTTTGGCGCTCTGTTGCTCTCTTTTGGGAAGGTTTTGTCTTTTGCTCACCGCTCTCGGCGTTCAGTTGATCGACGGCAAGCTCTCGAAACGGACGCAGATTTTTGTAAGTCGCCGCCGCGCCTGCGCATTTTAAATCAGTTGCAACAAAAAAACAACGAGAGGCAGCGAAGACGAAATCGAATTGTGTTTTTATTTGTTTGCTTTTGTTTTGTCTGTGTGTTATGCCATGCACAAAACCACCGTGTTCGTAAAAGTGGAGAAAAATCAAAAATCGAAAATTCAAGCCGAAATAAGTTTGCCAAAACAAAAAGAAACCGCAAAAGCCGCGTTATAATAACGCAAATAACGGTATTAAGTTTGAAGCTCATCTAGTTATTTATGCTTTGCTCCTCGTGGTTGTCTGCAAAAATAAAACAAAAAAGCTTAAAACAAACAACAGTGTCGAAAAACCTTAACAATTTGCGCGCACATAAAATATAATTAAAGCCAGCAAATTTTTGCCTTAAACATAAAAAAGTTAATCAACTTGGTTGCAATTAAATGTTGCAATTTATTTTTTTGCAACTAAAGTGCGAAATATTCAGTGCAATACAATAACAAAAATAAATAAGTTTCTCTGAAGCAATACAAATAAAAGTTTCTCTGTAGAAATATAAATAAAAAAATACCAAAATCCATATTATCAAAAATTCAATAAGATATGTAAATAAATAGTTTGGTATACTCAAGCAAAAATAGAATGCTGAACAATGGATAATAAATTATTTATTTTTTTGGGTAACAAACTGATTGCCGAGACTTAAAAGACACCGAGAACTAAAAATAAAATATGATAGATCAAACAAAAAAATTCCCAAACATCTAAAGAGGGAGTCCGCCATTCCTCAAACGTATGTGTGATGGGTGTATGTGTGGGTGGGAGCGGGAAAATTGTGTTGGTAATTTCTAATGCACATTTTCCCTTTAGTATTACCCAACACAATGTTTTATTACCCTTACAGGAGTAACAGGAGTAACTAAACCTTTGATATTTCGATATTTATTAAAACATGAAAAAGAAAATTGATTATAACAACTTCCAGCAATTTTAAACCTTTTTTTTGTATTTTCCGCGAAAGCGTACATAAAGAGCGTATTTTTTTTAATACCCCTTCCTTTTACTGTATTTTCCTGCCTGCCCTTTTAGTTGTCGTTGAATTTGTATGACGTGTGTGCATCAGGTTGATTTTTGTGATGCGTTTTGCCTATGTAATTTCCATGTCAGGCGTTGGGATTACTTCATCTCCCGTTTCATTTCCTATATGGCCAGATGATTCAAACCAAACTGACCAGCGCAAAAATGAAAACAAAAACTACTGCTACAAAAAAACTAAAAAAAAAAGTTGCACGAAAAAGCCGGTTGAAGGCAACTCTTACATATTTACACGCACCAGCGCTCATTGAACACACGCCGCCAGCAGCAACAACAAAGCTAGCACGGGAAAAAATTGTTTTAAACAGTTACTAATATTTTTATTAATATATTAGTAAGGATTATATTGATAAATAACAGTACTACAAAAAGTAATATCAAGATATTCATAATATTCATATATGACATAAATCATACAATTCCGAGTAATTATTTTCTCTCACTGCATTACAGCAACAGCAACAAAAGCAATATCAACAGGGCGACACAGAAACCTGTTGTTGTAGCTCTTGGTGCCTCTCTTGCTGTCTCTGTCTCGTCAAAAGACATTTGCAGAGTTTCCAGCTGCGTGTTGATTATGTCAATTTCATGTTTACTTCATTTCCTCAATCCACCGGCAAAGGTGTTAGAGAGAGGGGTATAGTGGGCGGAAAGGGGTGCGCCAGCAATTTCACTTTCGTTGGACTTGAAAATAAAAGCTGCAGTCTCTGTGGCAGTGTGAGCGAGTGCGAGAGAGAGAGAGAGAGAGAGATTATTGGAGCAAGATGGAAGGAGGTTGGAGCTTGGGAAAGAGAGCAAGTGAGAGTGAGAGTGCGCACAGCAAGTGTGCTGCATACGGTACTTGGATGCTGGTGCTGCTGATGCCTCACTTGCTTTGTGGGGCGTTGCTGCACCGTGGGTTATTGCTATTTAATGTTCTTGAGCATAAAATTGTGGATCGTGACTTTGGGCTCAGCAAATAATTCGTTTCACTAATCCGTATTGTTTCATATATAATATATTTTAAAAACCAGGTGACTAGTCACAATAACTAACTAACTGACTAGTTACAATAAAAGTTTTACCCAATTTTTTCAGATATTATGATGAAATCTTAAAAGAAGTGATACCAATTAGAATGGCTAAGCTCTGAGATATTTGAAGATTATTATTATTATTTTTGTTTATGAATTGTTATACTCTCAGTTTTCATATTTGCTTGAAAAGTTAGTTTGTTGATGTTTTAAGAACAATTATATGAATTTTGCAATGTTCATACGTCAATATAAGGATTATTATGTTACCATCCTTTTAATAACTGTACCACTGTGCGCCGGCGTCTTTTGTGTGCTACTCGTCGCATATTTTCCGTTTCGTTTTGTAACTGTAATGTCTGTTTTTCCCATTGTCCGATTGTTGCTGGTTGTCGCTTTTGTTTTGCGCTTATAACGTAATAACGTAATGTGCTCGAAGATTTCCACATGCGATGCGTCGCACCTTACGTTTTGGTGCCAAGTCCATCGCCGACGTCGACGTTCATTGTTTTTGCAGGCAATTGAGCCAATAAACTGACGCGAATCGTAGCGACTTACAAATTCCTGTCCGAAAAATATGCGAAGGTCAACCAGAGGGGCAGCACCAACAACCACAACGATATCGAATCCATAACAAAATAGTTGAGAACTCCCGCAAGTGGAGTTTCATACGAGTATGTTTGGTATTCGCACCTTCAAACATGATTTCACGGACTGTCAGCTTGGCAAAAATTCTAATTATAAATGAAACAATTTATTACCGGGTTTTTAAAATAAAATGCAATTTATGTGCAAAGTCTGGCGGCGGCGGCGGACTTGACTAGTTAAACCGGTTGACTGCCAGCAGCAGCAGCAGCAATGAAAAAAAATGGAAAAAGAACCATTGACTCAATGGGGGTGCAGTCAGCAACAGCAAATTGCAACTGCAAGGAAAACATTTTTCTTAAATATACGGAATTAATTAATAGAAGTTAAACAAAGGATAATTTCTTTAATAAATTCTAAACATTTATTTATTACGGCAGTGGTGAATTCGACAAAAAAAATTATAATTTAACCAAATGTATTTATTTGAAATCTATAAATTACATCTATATAATAAAACAAAAGCTTCGTTATATAACTCAGCAATAAATCTACTAAGTGCAATGTATAAAAAATCCTAATGAACATGTAGTTCAAAAATAACTCTAATAAATTTATCTCGAATAAATCAAACCGTTTAAAATCAAATAATTGAATACATGTTCACAGCTGTGAAAACAAGAATATTTTCGGCAAAATATTTCAACAAGCATAACCGATGTGTGTGTAAAATTTGTGCCTGTCTATATTATTTAATTCATTAATCATAAATGCAAATTTCTTGATTGTTTAGATACGTCTTAACGGCTAACTCGAAGCTATAAATTGGACATCAAAATTGGATTATACAAAAATAAAAAAAAATAACAAAGTGAACACGAAAAGTTAATAACAATTATTTTGTATGCCGGTTTCTTCTTGACAAGTTTGGTAAGTGAACTTTAAGACTTGATGAATGAGACTGAATGATAAAATAAATGTTAGATGACTTGTTGCCGCAATAAACGCCGGCTAATGAAGAAATAATGGTTTGCAAACAAATTTAAAAATAGGAACAATAGAATCATTGCGGAACTGGCCAACTTCATAGCCTTAAGCCAGCGATCTGAGTATAATTCTCTTTCTTATTCCTCGTGTTGGTTTACCCTCGAGCCACTCAACTTTCACAAGTCAGAACTCGTGCTGAGTGGGAAAACCCAGTTGAAGCATACTGAGGGCAAGCTTAATGTCTGTATAAGATACCTACATCCGCGTGCCTAAGCACGTAACACGTTGCGTATGCGCAATTTCCATACTCCTTCAATCAAGAGATGTGTGTTTGTGTGGGGGGTTAAGTATTAAATTCAGCAACACAGGTTATTATTTATCAAATATGAAGATGAAATACTGTGGGCCATTAAAGTCAAAAATATACACAGACTACAAATGGTACAGGTCATCAAATCATTATTTTATTAGTGAAAAAGTAGTAATACATTCTTGGGTATTTTTCCTTAGATTAATAATTTTGTATTTATTTATTCATTTACCAAGATAACATATACTGAATTATACGTAATACATGAGTTCCTCCCTCGATTGCCATTAGCATATGTTTTTCATTTTTGCCAGGGTATTTATAAAATCGCTACGACCGTGCAGCCATTGTGTTAAATCCATTCAATTTTATCGACACTTAATTATAACTTTTGCCTACGTCATTGCTTCAGAAGCAGAAATCAACAATCGAAGCTGATGATGGTTTCTCGCCGGTTTCAGTTGCTATTTTGGTTTCTTAATTGTTCAAGCCCCCCACATGGCATCTAAAGATTTCGACGTAGCGTTTTATTGGTAATTTGTTTGTCTTTAGATCCGGCTCTAGGTCTCATTTCTGGTTTGTTAACTTTGCAAACATTATTGTAGAGCGGTCAAATCAATTTGGGTTGTTTCTGTTTCTAAAAGAACATTATGTCGTTCCCCGTGTAGATTACTTAACTTTTATACATTTTACATTTCCGGGTGATACTCTTAAATACCCAATGAACTTAACAAAAATATTTGCATATATTTGTCTGTTTACCAAACTAATTTTGCATTGAGATGCCTGCCACTTGAATCTAAAGTATCTGCTACCTAAAAGCTTAGTCACGAATTGCAGATACGTGGTATCTGCCAGATGCGATGAGATCAGTTGTGCCGAGTTTCGCATGATTTTGCAATGCAAATCTTTTAAATTAAGTGCTCTTGCCAAATACTCCACGCAGATATATCCGTCATATTAATTTTGGCGTTTTTTGCCGCAATACTTTTTATATAATATCTCAATTTTTTTGGCTCGCATAGATCCCAAAACCCCGACATCAGCAACAGCAACCAGCATGAAAGGCTGGTTCGACGCGTTTCGAGACGATGGGGGACCAACGCTATATTCCTTCTCAAATCGAACACCCGTAACCGGAGATGTCTCAATCGTAGCCGTCTCAGTGCTATTTGCCACATTCTATGTAGCATTTTTAGTCATCTTTCCGGGTGTCAGAAAACAGGTGAGTATAGAGCCCATAGAAGACATTTAATAATAAGGCTCATATTTCAAGATTGCATTTAATATCTGACTAACTTAATTTGACGTAAAATATTGGTAATAAAAGTCAAGAAAGCTCGTTGGTTCAAATTAATCAATTTATATTACTTTAAAAATGCCACGTTATTGAGTATTTATTACCGTATCGTGTACTAGTCAGACTGGAATCAATTTTCTCACGCTGTTGCCAGCTGGTCTGTTTAATTGAATTGTGCCAACTACTTGGCATCGTCGTAATCGCCGGCACGTTTCCAACAGAAGTCAGATAAATCTTAAAGCAATATATATATATAAGTTAACGCAAGTTCCACTTGCATCAGGGTTCTCGGCACTCGCTGCCGCATACCTCACCTTGATATGACAACCAACATGCTGTGGTTCTCCAAATAATAGTCAAGATAGTTAAGAGGGTTCGAGTTTACGATTAGCTTTATTTTAAGATTCAGTTCGCGATCTGCTAGCGGTTCCGTTATGTGTCCGTTCGAGACTGGGACCTCTTCTCCCGCCCCGCTGCTTTTATATCCGCTTCCCCCGTTGACCCCTCACCCTGAGTGCGACCAACGGCACTTGTTCCGAATGCACACATACACAAACATGTTCCTAGACAGGCCCCGAGTCGCCTGCTGACGGGGCCCGAAAACACGAGAGCCGAGCGCTGGTGAGTCCTGACGAAGATCGCAAGAAGAGGGTTCGTAACTTACACGAACATGTTACTAGACAGGCCCCGAGTCGCCTGCTGACGGGGCCCGAAAACACGAGAGCCGAGCGCTGGTGAGTCCTGACGAAGAGCGCAAGAAGAGGGTTCTTAACTCCTCCCCCCTCAAGATCTGCGTCCCGCAGATTAGTGAGCCTTGTTCAGCTCGGTTTGGCCCAATGCTTCTAAGTTTGCGGCAATCTCGCGGACATCGGGCATGCCTTTGGTGGACATCAGCTTCTTCCATAGGAAATAAAAGCCTAGGAATATGCAGATTGCGAGTGCCGCCTCGGTGAGAAGAGAGGCTAGTAGCTCACTCGCCATGTTGGACATCTTTTCCAAATTCTTCATGCTCACGTCGTGGACGTATTCCAGAGAAAGTTGAAAGTTGCTGGCCGTTATGTGGCTCAACACGGCCGGCATCGCCATTAGATGACTGACCGAGTAACTGGAATAGTTTTGACCGTTGACCATTATCGTCTCATTGTCGAATTGGATGATAAAGGAGCCGATCAGGTCGTAGTTCTCTGCAGCCGTTCTTAGAGTTCCGTTGAAGTTGGTCAGGAGGAGCATTCCATCGTCGACTTGCTTAACCACTCGTTGGTTACTTCAGTAGCCGAGGGATACAGCTAGCCTCCTCCAGTTTTTGCAGTTCCTCGAAGCCGTCGCTTGCGCGGCCAAGACGGCGTTCCAATCAGCAGCATCTGGAGATCCAGCTACCCATTTCCAAGCCGACCCCAGCCAGTCCAGTGAGCGGGATTTGCGCCGCATGCAGAAATCGCGCTTACAAAAAGACAATTCGTAAATATCTGGTCGTCTAAGTTGTTCTAAGACTACGTAGTGTGTGGGGGTACGGTACATTTTGTGTACTTATATTTTTATTTTTTTATATTTCTTATTTCTTATTTCTTATAATCTGTATTTTTTTATATTATTTTTTTTATAGTTTTTTTTGTATTTCTTTTTGTATTTCTTAACTCATTTTTTTTTTTTTTTTTTTTTTTTTTTTTTTTTTTTTTATTAATGTTTTTTTTATATAGGGTATGCATGGGTGGAATATTTCATTAGCTGCCACAACGTACTTTTATTACTTTCGTTATTCTTTTTCGCGTTTCTTTTTTAAATGTGAAAGCCACGTCTCAATTTCTTAGATCAGATTTGTGGAAAATTTTTCCTGATCTGGTTTTAACTGTTATCTTGTTGTCTTCCTGTACCTTTTCGCATCTGAACCTCGCTTTTTCCTTTGTTTTTATTTGCTTATTTGCAACAAAAACTTCATCTCCCGGCCCATAAGACTTTGGCTCGTCCCTATTTTTATTCCGAGCCATATTACCTCTAATTTGCTTATACTCAATTAAGCCCTTGATGTCCTCTAAAGTCTGCCGCCGGAAATCTGTCAGACCCTGATAGTTTACCCTTGACGAGCGGTCGAAAAAAACGTCTGCTGGTTTTCGATTCGTTACCGAGTGAACGGAAGTGTTGTAGCGGTCCACTGCTATGTGTACCAGCTCAACGGGTTTGAAGGTAGGGAGCTCATCTTTAAGGCAACGATAAATTTCTAGGAACGTAGAGTGGAATCTCTCGACTTGACCATTTACTTCGCTCTTCTGGGTTGGAGCATAATACAGATCGATATCTAGAGACCGAAGATAGTTGAGCACTGTGGGGCATAACAACCCTCGCTCGTTATCCGAAACCAAGACCTTAGGGGCGGTGAAGTAATGTAGGGCCTCCACCAAAGTTTCTCGCAAATGCACAGATGCTTTTGACTGCAGATGGAAAAGTTTGGCAAACTTGCTAAATTTGTCAATACAACTTAGGTATAACCTTTTTTCGAGCGCAAAAATGTCGATGTGAAGTATTTCACATGGGTAGTTAGGAATTGGCGTAGGTTGTAGGTTTGGTTTGTTAGGGTGTCTCTCGTACTTGTAGAGTTTGCAACACTGACATGAGGAAGTTTGCAGACGGATCGTACTGGACATTCGCGGGAAATAATATTTTTCTAAAAGTTGGAGACGAATCTCCGTAGGGCCCCTATGTGCTCTACGGTGTTCTTTTTCAATTATTTCACAAATTTCCTCTGCGCCAGACACGTCCGCCACTAGGCGCTGCGTTATCCGAATTTTGTATAAAAGAAAATTCGCTAAGCAGATGGACTGAAAGCGTTGCAAATGTGCTTCCGGGATTTTGACGCCGTTAATTATTACAGGTCGTAGACACGATTGTAACGAGTTGGTTAAATCGGCAAGTGATCCGTCTTTGAGAGGAATCAGATGGCGAGTATAACCTGGGAACGGGTGCTCGCATAAGTATTTTGACCTGGTTGTGTCAAAAATGAGTTGATTCTTGAAAACGTTGATTGGAGATTCAACGTGGGGAATCAATCGTGAACTGTCATGTAAAGCGCTATGGGCAGTAGCCAAAGACTGCATGTCATCCTCGGGATTAGCATCTAAATCGGTGCTCAACTGGTTAAGCTGAGGCGGAATGCGTGAAAGCGCGTCAGCCACCACATTAGATTTCCCAGGCTTGTAGATGAGTTCGCAGTTGTATTCCTCTATACGAGCCTTCCAGCGTTTTAGCTTCGCATTGAAATTTCTGTTGCCTAGGGCAAACGTTAGAGGTTGATGGTCAGTATATACTTTAATAGTACCAGCGCCATATAAGTAAGCCCGAAGATTGTCCAATGACCAAATTATCGCGAGCATTTCCTTTTCGATAGTAGCGTAGTTTTCCTCCGTCTTATTTAATGAACGGGAAATGTACGCTATCGGCCTATCTCTACCCTGGTCGTCCTGTGAGAGGACAGCTCCGATGGCCCAGTTAGAAGCGTCCGTGGTTAGATGGAAAGGTTTAGTGAAACATGGGAACGCCAGTATTTCAGAAGAACAGAGAATTGATTTTAAATCATTAAAAGACTGTAGGGCCGTCTCGTCTAATGTAATTGGCACTTTGCTTGATTGTGAAGACTTTATATTAGCGTACAATCCACGCGTCAAGTTTGTAAGGGGCTTTGCTACCTTCGCATAGTCCTGAATGAACTTCCTGTAGTACGAGGTCATGCCTAGAAATCTTTTTAACTCCTTAACAGAGGTCGGAGGAGGCATTTCGCTAATCGCTCTGACCTTTTTCGGATCTGCCTTAATGCCATCGGCCGTGACGATATATCCTAAAAATTCTACCTGCGTGTCTAAAAAATGCGACTTCTCAAGGTTCACTTGGAGGTTAGCTTTTGATAAACTCGCTAATACCAATCGGAGATTTTTCCAGTGTGTGTCATAATCTTCACTGAAGACGATGATATCGTCAATATAAACGTAGCAGACCTTGCCAATATGCTCGCGCAAAATATCATCGATCATTCTTTGGAAGATTGCAGGTGCATTCTTCAAACCGAATGGTAGACGGAGGAACTCGTACTTTCCATTTAGAGTAGAGAAAGCTGTCTTTGGAATGTCGCTTTCCTTCATGTGGATTTGATGGAATCCAGAAGTCAAATCTAGGGTGGTAAAGTATTTGGCATTGCCAAGGCTGGCTAGCGTAGCGTTTATATCTGGGATGGGGTAAGTGTCGGGTATGGTGACGGTATTTAACCGCTTGAAATCGACTACCATGCGATATTGTTTTTCTCCGTTTGGTTTAGGTTTCTTCGGGACTATCCAGATAGGGGAATTGTAAGGGCTATTAGAGGGTCGAATTATACCGTCCTGCAGCAGTTCATCGATTTGACGTTCGACTTCTCCGCGCATGTTGACTGGGTAAGGATAACTTTTAGCATAGATCGGGTCTTGTGTGTTTGTCCGGATTTCAGCCTTGACGGCCGTCTCCACGGACATTCCAGATAAGGGGGGCTCGAAGATGCGGGGAAATTCCCCGAGAAGGGAATTCAAAATTTCTTGTGTACCATCTGGGTGTTCGGCGGCGAGTAGCGGGTTAACGTTTATTGAAGCTCTCGCCAAAAGAGGGATTTTAATTCCTGGGGTTATTATCAAACAATTGTTTTTCCTATCCACTATGGCTTTTAAGTCTTTGAGAGTATCGTCGCCAATGATACCATCAAAGGAATGTAAATTCGGTAGTACGAAAAAGGTAATATCCGAGTCGTTCCCTAGTGGTTTGAAGAATTTACCAACTAGGCGGTGCGTTATCATGATGTTACCCGCAGCGGACAGTACGGAGAAGGGTTTACGGACTGTGGTACACCCGGCTGCAAGTCTTCGGCTAATAAAGTTTTTGTTCGCCCCCGTGTCGATCAAAAACTTCAGCCTTTCTCCCCTCTCCGTAGCATACTCTAAGTACGGTACACTGGAGAGGCGTTGGTCATAAAATTTGCCCCTCCCTCAGTCTCAAGGTTATGTGGAGCATCTGTAACTCCTTCCACGTTTTTCTGCGGAGGATAATTGTTGCTTCTCTCGACAGCTTGAGACTCGTCATCATAGTAACCCTCGTGTGAACGTCCTTGGTTATCTCCACTAGCCGCCGGGGCTAGCGGGGGTGGTGCCAATTCCATGTGGTACAATCTTTGTGCCTTTTGGAATGGGTTGTTTCCTTCGGACATTCTCTTAATACCGGAGCCTTCTTCCTGGCGACCACTGTATCCTGATTGGTAAGATTGACCCGACCGATTGGATTCCATTTTTATGGCCTGTCTAGGACCCTGAGTTCTGTAGGAGTTTTGCGAAAATCTGCCTGAACCAGGAGAAAAAGGGGTTCGGAACGGTGGCCTGGCCTGATGTTGATATGGGCCTGCGAATCTTGGGGCACCTGACGGTTGATAGTTCTGAGCTGTGAAATTTCTTGACATTACATTCTGCAATCCCATACAAAAAGAGTAAGCCTCTGGTAGATTCTTCGGGCTGCGGACAAGTAAGTGTTTGGAACAATCTCTCCCCACTCCTCGGATAAAAACATCCAAAGCCTTGTCTCTATAGGTTTCTATCAAAGCGTTGACTACTTCACGAGGGTGGTTTCTGGCCTTCAAGTTATTTAAGATCAACGAGAGATGGCCATTAACGTCCATATAGAACCTATCTAGTGGTCTAGAACCTTGGCACATAGCGCCAAGCTCATGCTCAAGCGTACGTAAGTCTCGTTTGTCTGCGTAATGCAGCGCCAAGACTCGTTTTATGTCGTCCCAATCGTCGTCTTGGACGCCATAGGCCGCCAAGGCCATGTCGGCGTGTCCCCTTATTTTCTGTCTAATATGCAAGACAATTGCCCTATACAGGGGTCTGGTTTTAATCAAGTCATATTCGGTCAGTATTGACTGTGCCCTGTTTATCCAAGACAGGTAAGCCTCCTGCCGTCCTTCGAACGCCTGCAGTTCTTTGACGCAGTCAGGGAGGACCGATATCTCTCTCAGCTCATACTCGGTGCGTGCGCGCACCAGGGGTTGCGGTTGGTCGACCGTAGGGTCAGCGTTCCCGCGCTCCTGTTCTAAAATAGCCAACCTATCATTATTTTTCTTAATATCTTCCTTAATGCCTGTCACCACGTTGGTCAGGGCATTGAGGGACTCGCTAAGAGCACGCAGGGTCTCTTCCATTTTGATTTTTAGTTTGCGTTGGAAAGATGCAGGAAGCTTTCAAGGCAACAGAATTCGTTATTACTTTACGGAAATGTGAGACAACGGTTTTAACCCGATAAAAAAGAATATCTGTTCTTCTTTGCTTTTTCTTTATTTCTCTAAATTTAGCAAATATGGCAATAAAGTTTAATGAAATATTTCACTCACCCTTGTATGCTCTTTATTAGTTTTCGTCGTTTAGGTTGTACCCCTACAGCATGAATATTTTGTTTTCCTTTGAATTGTGGTGTTGTGCATGTGTTTATACAATTTTTGTGCGCTATTCCATTTTGCAATATTTTTTCCTTGCGTGCGTGCTGTTACAGTTTTTTATTGATGACCTCTAATTTATTTCGGCACTGGGCACGGTGGTTCCGTAGTATCCCTTTTGGCTGGTTGCCTACTAAGGTACGGCCGCCACACAACTTGTTGGGCGGTTTTTTTTGGGTGCATTCCACACCACTTAACGTATCCAACAAGCTGCCACACACCACCTTATCACTCTGGGCGCTCATATTACTCGTACTGCCGCAGGTAAACTGCTGCAATGGTTAATTATTGGTTTATTATACACAATCTTTTGCACTCGCGAATTGGCAAGGAGAGAAAAAAAAAAAAATTTTCCCACAAGCCGTACCGCCGCAGTGGGTTGATCGTGTTTTAATTATGTTATAGGTATCGTACAACTTTTGCGCTCGGCATGGGCGACGTGGCGTCCTCCGGTAGCGGGTCGTTGTTTTATTAATTTAAATTAGGTCTTGGCGCAACATAGGTTTACATTTTTATTTTAGAAATTTTACACCTTTTATTGAATTATGCAATATTTGTTGCGCCCCGGGATGGGCGTAGTTCCCCCCGGCAGCGGGTAATTGCTATTTTATCATTTTATACACAGCTCACGCAGCACTTCTTTTTCATTTATGGATTTCAGATCTTAATCTGACTTATGCACACCACCACTATTTTTACGCACAAATTTCCACAATTTTTTCGTATCACTTTTATCGGCCGGACATTGCCGGTCCCTGTTCGGGCGCCAGTTAACGCAAGTTCCACTTGCATCAGGGTTCTCGGCACTCGCTGCCGCATACCTCACCTTGATATGACAACCAACATGCTGTGGTTCTCCAAATAATAGTCAAGATAGTTAAGAGGGTTCGAGTTTACGATTAGCTTTATTTTAAGATTCAGTTCGCGATCTGCTAGCGGTTCCGTTATGTGTCCGTTCGAGACTGGGACCTCTTCTCCCGCCCCGCTGCTTTTATATCCGCTTCCCCCGTTGACCCCTCACCCTGAGTGCGACCAACGGCACTTGTTCCGAATGCACACATACACAAACATGTTCCTAGACAGGCCCCGAGTCGCCTGCTGACGGGGCCCGAAAACACGAGAGCCGAGCGCTGGTGAGTCCTGACGAAGATCGCAAGAAGAGGGTTCGTAACTTACACGAACATGTTACTAGACAGGCCCCGAGTCGCCTGCTGACGGGGCCCGAAAACACGAGAGCCGAGCGCTGGTGAGTCCTGACGAAGAGCGCAAGAAGAGGGTTCTTAACTTATATATATATATATATATATATATAAACCTCTAATGAGAGAGTTAAAAGCAAACCAGTTTTCTATAGGCGCGCCCTTTTTTCATGTCCATTGGTCTCTATTTATTTGTTCGTTTTATTGGAGCGTTGCAAACTCTGAATGCATTTTGTCTTGTAGCTTGATTAAGTTTAATTTGTCTTAAATATTATCCCGTTCGCAGAAATTCACAACGTTTTCGACAGTCACATTGAGCCTTTTTGTGGGTCTAGTCATATTAAGTGAGTATAGAAGTGACCTTCAATCAGCACAATATTATATTTGATTTGCATTAAAATCAACAACAATGAACAACCTGGGAAACGCTAACGTTCCACGTCTTTATCCAACAGTCACTCGCCTGGGATCCGCGTGGCATGTGGCACATGCAACTATCATCGCGCCATACAAAGCCTTCTCACGCGAGAAGCTCCCAGCGCGCATCGGCACCCACATTGGCCTCATGCATGTCAATGTGACGCTGACGGGTGAGTTTGCCAATCCAATCCCATCCCATCCAATACAATCCGATCCGATCCAATCCAATCGAATCCGCCAACAAGTAGGTACTTCTGCCATGGGTGAATGGGTTGTCATCTTTGATTATATCGGCATCACCGATGCGATTCTCGTACGGCTGTGAAGGTTTTTAAATTTTGTGGTAAATATAGCTGCACTTTATTTATAGGAATAAAAATTCAAATAAATAAATAGGGGGGAGGATTTTCTGACGTTTAGATTGCCATTAAAACATCGAAGTTATAGAACCCTTTATTATTTTAATATATTATGGCAACTCAAGTTATCAGGTTTCTTTAAATTTCGTAATCTTTTGCATATATATTTAATGTTCAACAAGTTTTTAATTACAACTTTTTCCGAACTTTCTCTAAATTATTGATTGAATAGCTGTTGTAGAAATTTGTTATATGTTTATGTACACATGTCCAACTGAGTTTTAAAATGGTTAGGCAAAATAATCCCCGATCGTCAAGTTTTGTTTGTTGATTTTTGAGTTTTTGAGGCAGCACCGTGCACGCCCCCATTTTTCGAGGCAAACCCCGATGAGAGATAAAAAGCGAGCGTCAACGTGAACAATTGAGTAATTTAGCTTTTGAGAAAAAATGTAAAATGTGGATGTATATATAAAATTTAATTAAATCGCTGCATGGTTTTGCGTTCCTTCGAGCAGTTGCAGTTTTAGGGCTCGACTCGACTTAGGCTACTGGCTAATTGATTTCAAAACTTTGGCGTTGATCTTTTTGCGATAATTTTTTTTTGGTGCCGTTCGCTTTTGTTTGGCTATCAAACGCAGTGTGGGCGGTGACGTCAGATGCGGTTGTTGCTGCCGCTTTGTTTGTTGGCTCCTGCCAAGTGCCAAGTCAAGTTGCATGTCACGATTCTTGGCAACAATAGTGGCCAACAGCAGCAACAACAAATTGAAATGCCACTCGACTCGCGCTCAGCTCGACACCTGCGGAAATATTCGATTCCAATAGCAAACGCTCGTTGAGGAGGCCTCTGTGCACACATATGTATGTATGTACGTAGGTAGGTACCTATGTGTAGTATATATGTACATACATATCTATCCAAACATATATTCGCCGGCTTGTTTGATTGTTTGCTCGTTTTACTCACTCACTCACTCACTACTTGGGCTCATCGAAAAGGTGAAATGCTTTTGTGTTTGAGCCGTGGCTACCTTAGACCCCAGCTGAATCAATTGGAATGCCAGTTTCAAGTCAACTCGAGCACGAATAATCCGAGCCATCCAATCCTATCACATCCTAAACCCCACTTGCCAACGGTCCGGGCGCCAATGCGGTGAATTCAAGCCAGGTTGAAATTGTTCGATCCGGTAGCTATAATTTTTTGTTTGCCATATTGGGAGATTAAACTTAATGTTGCCCTTCGAGGGCAAACGATTGTTGCATAGAAATCTAAATATTTGCAGTGCCTGTGGCTTTGGTGGTAGGGTAATTGGATTTATAAAGGGTTTAGACTTTGGCAATATCTCTAGATGCTATAAATATGGTTTCATGATTATGTACTTCAGTTAATTTTTAAGGAAATATAATAACAATCTGTGGAATATTTTATTATAATTTGTCAAGCTATTGCTTTCAAAACAACTGAAGCTTTAAAATCTCAATGAAATCATATGTGGTTTCAAATATATGTTCAATCATAAATACCTTTTTTATTATTTATTATTTGGTAAATTTGAAATTAAAAAAATTTTATTTTTTAACGAATTGCTAGCGAATTTAGAGTAATATTTTTCCAAGTGTTAAGTGCAAACGAAAAGTTGTGTACAGATACTCTGAGAAGTACACATATGTGTATGCATTAATATATATTTGCCCGGTTGCCCCTTCAACTGTTGGCTGTGGGCATTATGTCGGTTGCCATATTGGTTTTGACTAATACAGATTTGTGGAGTGCTTGCCCCTTTCCCTGAATCGTAAGAGTGTTATTTCGGTAGCATTTTCCCGGGACCAGCACCACCCACACCGCCCCCAACTCATGCTCCCCCAACAAATGCTAAGTCAATGACGTTTGCCAAAACTGTTTCACATGTTTTCATTCCCTATTGTTGCTGGTGGGCGGCTGTGTTGGATGGTAAAAGGGCAAATGTAGCCCCAAGTTGACAGCTGCTGCTTTACGAGAGTATTTCTTGTTGGCCATACGCCTTTTTCCTGGTATAAATTTCGATTTTGAATATGATAATTGCGCATGTCAATTGGTGAGTGGTAGTTGAATATACGGCTTAGTCTTTGGCCTGACAACTTAATTGTTGCACTCGTTATGAGCATGGCTAAAAGTCACTTTTCATGCGGTTTTTCAATTGTGATCTGAAGCATTTTCCATTGCCAAATCGAAGTCAGACAAATGTCAAATTCGGGTGTCAAAGCTTGAGTACCAGTGGTTGATTCGGACCAATCATCAAATAACCCAATGATGATGATCTTTTTATAATAATGATTACACTTTTTGGTGTCTTGTGGCATGCTTTTTTATACATTGTACTTTTTGGACCAATCTGCGGTGACTCTTGTGCACTTAATTATATATCATTATGACTTTTGTGCACTTCCATTTGAGTTGCAGTTTTTTCTTAGTCGCGGTCTGGCATTTATTTGACTCGAATAGGTTACGGCATATTTATGGTTATATATGTATGTATATGCTTCAATCATTTATGTCTGTTGTGGGTGTGTGCAGCAAGCTCAATTAACAGCGGCGTTTAGCCAACTTATTTGCCGGCTTAGATGGCAATTGAAGTGGGGCATTAAGGGTACCAGGTGTTGCAGGCAATTACGATTGGCTTTGTTAGTAGCAGCTTTGTTTCAATTCTGAATGCACTCGGCTCTCTATAGCTCATTGAAAACGTTCGATTGAATGGTTAATAGCTACTTATGCATTATTGTATTATTTGAATTAATATGGGAAAATGGTAGGCCTACAAGAACGCAGAATAAATAAATAAGCTAGATAAAAATGAGTATAGTGGGCCAACAAAATCTCTATAAATTTTATTAAGATGTCACTAACCCTTTTTTTTGTCACTCACAGCACATGTTTGCATACGAAACCCATTCTCTTCATAAACAAAATTAATAGTGATTTGATTTTCTATATCGGCTTTAGAGACTTCTTGTTATTTCCTAATATAGATGGACATGGGCTACTCACTCGAGCGTCGTCGTTCACAGTTCATGACAGAAATGGAACATTTATTTATTTTTTTTGCAGACACATGGCGGCTGTTGAAGTTGATGGGGCTGAGGAGTAAACAATTTGAAAAGAAAAAAAATCCAGTTGAGCTTATTCATTGTCTTTCTGCTGTGTCTTGTGTGTCGTGTGCCTTTGCCTATTGTTAAGTCATGATTAATTTAGGTTTTTCTTAAAACTGCAGCTACTGCTGCTAAATTGTTTTTAGTCCCAACCAGCAGCACCACCTCTTCTCTCAAGTCCACGTTGTGTACAAAAGTAAACACGAAAATCAGCATAATCATCACTTAAAATTATGAAAAGGCATAAAAATGCTTACATATATTTATATTTTTTGTTGCTGCTACGGATGCCCATACTTAAGCGCGAGCTACCCAACATCATCGTCATCCGTCTCAAGTATCTCGTAGGGCAACGTCAATTTCGTATATGTAGATATGGTAATTTTTGTTAATGTTGCTATTGTTGTTTTAACGCGTCATTTTCAATACAACAAGTTTTGGCTCCATTAAAGAAGTTTGCGGAAGCTTATTTTCGTTCTGGGCGCTAACAACAATGGGGCATTGTAAGTTGTTAATGATCCAAGTGGTTTAATGATACTGCTAAATAAATGATGAAATGATGAAAGGAAAACTCGCATCTACAGAATAGTATAGTTTTAAAATCATATATTATAAGACTGCGTAAAAAGTTTGTTCCCATATCTGATCTCAAGTATTTTATTACCGCATTGCCCAATCTGTGATTTTATTGGTCGTAGTATTTAAAAGCCAGCAACTCTTACTTCCACGTTGGCGAGATCTGTATCGGTGCTACTATAAACCACATTTAAATCAAAAGCGCTCTGCAATTACCATTTCAAATGGTCAAAATGAATTGAACCGGTTCAACTTGCAGCATTTCCACGTTCAACAGACCCCAGGTGAAACAAGTCAGTCCGGTCACCACCAAGTGGGAAATCATAACGATTGTCAGTTTAATGACTCCACCATCGATTCACAATGTGCGTAGACGGTGCGTAGACTTATAGACATGTTGTCTTTCGGACTTGGCTTAGGTCGGGGTTGCCATTTTCGGTGCAGTTTTAATCGCGATGTGGAGGGGAAAACCGGAGGACAGGCCAAAACCTTGTCCCGCGTCGAAGGCCAAGCCCCAAAGCATATATTATATGACAACTTTTGACGATTTATGTAATTTATGTTCCTTTTTTTTCTCGTGGCGCTGAGTTTGTAATTTGTAAGCTTACTTCGGCGGTGGGTAGCAAATTTTGGTCATAAATTTAGACCGCTTGCCGGCTTAGGTCTCTCTGGTGAGTCATTCAGTTAGGTAAACTCTTTTAATAGTATGGAGCGTGGGAATATTTGTATAAATAATCTGGTTTACGTTTCTTACGTCTAAAGAAATAACAAATAAATAAACAAGGAAGTGCGGCTCACAACTATAAAATTACTAAGAACTTTACTTGTTTGAGCACAATATGTAAAATATATATGTAAAAAAATATATATGTATAATGTATTAAAAGGCCGAGGTCAATATAATCTTTTCATATTATATAAGTATGGAATTATTTGTAATTTTATTCGTTAAAGCATTTTTTACTTAGCTTTGTAAATTAACATAATCTTTGTTTGCTTGTTCTTGTTTTTGCATATTAATTCGTTAGCTGCCAATTAAAAAACGTTGAGCAGCTTTTTAGACCACTTTAGTCGAAAGATTTTATAAATTTTTATATATCGTTTTGCATATTTATAAGCCGGTGCCAGACACTGTGGCAATTGATAATTCGCATGCCATACCAATCATATATCATTTTTAATTTCTTGCCGACGAAGACCCCTTTTAGCTGTTCAAAGCAAAGCAAAAAATTTAAGATTAATGATTTTTTGCATAAATGTTTAAAGAGCTTTTAGAATTTAAAGTCACCAATTCTTACGATTATGGGTGGGCAGAAACTTTAATTTGCATTTCGTTCCTTTTATTGTTTTATAGTTTTTGGAAAGGAAATCACATTTGAGTTTCTTTACCATTCACGAACAATACCAAACAAAAGCCCATTAGTCAAATTTCGTTTCGTATATGCCCATGCGTCACACAATTCTATAGCTTAGTGTATATTTGGTTGCAGTTGTTGTATTTTATAATGGAATCAACCAATGCGGAATCACATGGTTAAGTTGTTTGGCCGCACGAGAGGTGTGCAAAGTTGTCTATAAATTATGCAAATGATTTTGCGTATTTGTTAAGCATTTATCTCGCTCACTCTCCTCAAAAAGTGGGCAAAATAAATAAACAAAATGCGAAACGGGCCAAAAGCGCGTGCGCTGCTAACCGGAAAAATTTTTGACAAATCTTAATAAACTGTGCAAACAGCCAAAAAAAAAACAAAAAAAACGGAAAAGTGTACTTGTTGCACATTGATTATGCGACTTCGTTGTTGGTGTTGCACTTTTAAGCCGCTCACTTGAGTCTGCTTGTGTAAGGTTAGCGCGTTTAAGCCATTGACAATGAATTGCTGGCCGAGTGAGAGGAGCGGCATGAAAATCAACATATTACGCATACGCAGTGTGCCGCGGGCTTGGGCGCAATTGCAGCAGACATTTCCGCCTGCAACAGGAAATGTTTATTTGATTTTTGCTTATTGTTGTGTCAGTTTTCTGCCTGTAATTGCTGCGAAGGTTATTTGATTGAGTGCAATTTGAAGGTGTTGGCAGTTGGCATTTGTCAGATTGCAATAAAAGGTTCTGGCTGTCAAATGGTTGTACACAGGTATACATAGATTGTCTAGTGGTCGTTAAGTGGTCATGTCTAAGTGCATATTGGAAAATGATTTCCTTGGTGACTTAGCATTGTGCTACTTAATGAAAAGATATGGCAAAGTGTAGGCGTTTAAATATATTTGAAAAGATTTATACTTCGAATACCAAATAATTTCATATTCATTCCCTTCTCTCTGCAATTATACCAATATTTTATTTGGTTTGCTTTAATTTACTTAAAATAATAAAACTACATGTTGTGCAAATATTTCTTTTCTTTGCATTTGTCAACAGCGATTCCCATTGGAAACTGGACACCGCCGGATATAGACTACAACGAACGCTTCACCTGGGAGGGAGCCAATGACATGAGTGCCAACTATCGTCACGCCCTCCAGCGGGGTCTCCCCTTTCCCATCCTGACCGTTGCCGAATACTTTAGCCTGGGCCGTGAGGGATTCTCGTGGGGTGGACAGTACCGGGCTGCGGGATATTTCGCGAGCATAATGCTCTGGGCCTCGCTGGCCTCGTGGCTGCTGATGAACCTGCTGCTGATAGCGGTACCCCGATATGGGGCCTATATGAAGGCTTTGACAGGTGCCTTGCTGGTCTGCACCACGGTGGGCTATCATTGCCTGCTCCCGAAGAGGCCTTTGTCCATTCACCTCGAAGGCGGACGCCTGGAGTTTCATTTCGGATGGTGCTACTGGCTGGTCTTGGTGGCAGGTGAGTAATTGGCATCCACTTGATTTCATATTATGCGGAACGGGGTTAAGATATAACATTTAAAGAGAGTTTAAATTATTTTAAGCCTTTAAAGATACTTTTTCTTATGAAATGTTTCGTTTATGGTATAGGCATTCTCTGCTTTATTGCGGGAGTTCTGATCTCCATTATTGACTTGGTTTGGCCGCACACCTTCTCCACTGTGCTGGAGGTATACTACGGCACGCCATACGATCGCCATGTGATTCTGGAGGAGTCCAGTGATGTGCGTTATCGAAAGCCGCGCAACAGTCGCAGCTTAGAGGATCCACCTGGACTGGGCTCCCGCATCCTGCGCCGCCTCAGCTCCAAGGCACGTGACTTGCAACCTGGCACGGCACCGCGTCGCGATAGTCCAGCCGGAGTGTCCAGCAGCGGTGGAGTTGAAAACAAGGGCTTCCAGTCGGATGCACCAAAGAGTCCTTGGAGATATCCCTTCCGAAGGTCGCAGCAAATGGCGCAGCAGCAGCATTCGCATCCACTGCATCAGCATCCGTTGCAGCAGCATCATCAGCACCACCAGCACCACCATCAGCAGCAGCTGCAGTTTGTGGGCGGTCCGGTGGTGCAGCATCCCATGCATCATATGCAGCGCACCATGTCGCAGGATTCAGGATCCAGCATTGCCTCGGCAGCCGTGCAAATCTCCCCGCTGCACAAGCATGCTTTGGCGCGGATGTTGCCGTAAGTTCGCAATTTTACATAAAATCACGTTCTCATTATTGGGGGGAATAAATATTAATAATACATAGAAAACATGAAATAATGTGTAAAAAATTACACTTTTGAATATAATTTCTAATTTCCTTTTCTACAGTAATCCCCCAGTGGAGCGTATTCGTGACATGGATCACTGGTGATTGCCATTGGACAAACCATAAAAATCGACTATTTTTATTGGGCTTACATAACTCTTGACTAATTGGAAATAATTTTAGAGGAAATCTTAAAACAAAACATTTTGTGATAATTTCTTAATTTAAACAAAACAAATCAACACAAATTAGGATGAAAAATATTTTATAATTGACCAGATCACATACTTTAACTTTGATAATATAACATAAAAAACGAAAACGATGTTATTCTTAACTGTACTTTTAATTAAATTATTTTAAATGTTAAGCTAACCATGTAATAACAATCGACGAATCAATTTTAGATATAAGAATGTTTTTTAGTGATGTTTATTTGTGATAAGACAATCCTGCCACACACGCACAGAGAAATCGACACATACAGGAGCGAGAATTATGGCAAAAAATCAATGTTTATTTCTAAAGTAATTTATTATTTGTAATTTGAATTCAATGCCAGTGTCTATAACGAATAAGTTGACAACAATATGTGTAAAATCCGTTTAAGTTTAATGTATAAGCTGACCATGTTTAAAAACGATAAGATTGGAAAAAAACACAATGACGTAAATCATTTCAAGTCTAATTATTTCGTGGGTGTGATATTTGTAGACACAAACTCGGGTAGAGTTGTTCAAAAATTTACTAAAGTCCTGATTCTCTTGGAAATCGCAAACGTTTTGCTAGAATTCCCTTGGTTTTTATGGTATAAATTCCGTTTTTAAGTGTGCATTTCTAAGCCCGCCTAACCAGATTTTATTCTCACTTAAACTAGTCAAATAAATCAATTATCCCAGCAGAGAATCCTGCCCTTTAGGGTAGGACAAAGAATTGCAAGCGAGTGCAAATAAATAAAAACAAATAAAATGTACTTCATATGCAAGGCGAGCATAAATAGACAGTTATATTGCCCACCCACTACGACTACGACCGACTTGCGGCAGCGCGAGCAAGCGAGAAGGATAGAGCGATGTCCTGTGTCGCTATCGCACGCTTTTCGGTTTAGAGTTCAAGGAATCAAGATTTATGACATTTTTATTACAAAAACGAGCGCAGTTAGTTGTGGGCGGACGACTGGCTTTCCTACGCCCCTCCCCCTCCCCTTTCATGCACACACATTCCGCCACTACGCTGACTTCAAAAATATGCAGCCAGGCGCGTCAAGCCATTATTTGGACTTGGGCCTTGGAAGCGGCAACAGCTACACGGCGAAATGCAGAAAAGGATTAGCAAGGACTTGTGAGTCTTTACATTCCAAGATTACAAGAGTAAGGTGTAAAGGAATAATGCTGTTTAGCAACATTTGTGGGTTTTTTTATATTTCAGTTTAATAATAAGAGTGATACCTGCGTCATATTCTCATTTTTATATCCCAATCTTGCCAGTATGTGCTCCGTTTTTTTTTTCACTGTACTGCCCTGCGCTTGGGTTCGGGCTGGGAAATGCCGCCGCATGCAACGGAAGGCGCATAATTCACAAAACAGCAGGCGATACTGAAGCGCAGCGAGGAGGAGGAGCAGGGATGTGGAGCAGTTGGCAGAGGCAAATGCAATGGGAATCTGGGCGCAGGATACAAGAACACCGTCCAACCCAGCACCTTAGGATGCTTTTTGACTCTCAATTTTAATATAAACAAATTGCAAACGTTCATATTTATGACATTTTTTCCTCTGCCTCTTTGGCATCTTCAAGGCTCCCTTTTTTCTACTTGCCTTTAAAGAATTCGAAGTGAGAAATAAAGGTATTTTTGGGTGGTTAGGTAATCGGATAAATGCTGAACCTGTAGTAACTGTATGTTTGAAAGCTACATATGTACATAAATCAAGAGAGTCTGAGTATAGTTACTACACTGATATTTTGTCTTTAAATCAAAGCAATGTCAAAATCTCTAGAGACTTGCATGACATACTAAGACTAAGCCGAATGTGAGCTTGACAATATACTTTCTTGGTTTCCCTTTTGCTTTCCGCCCAATTTGTGTTGCATACTTTGCCATACTGTTTTTGCGCATGGAAGAAATTCCATTAACAATACGCATCAATTTGCATCGATCATTGTGGGGCTAACAATACGTCCAATATGCCACACAGAAACAATGAGGGCAAAAATAAAATAAAATACAATCGAGTTGCATTCGTGGGAGAGTAAGATAAATTCTCTTGGCAGCTGTGCTAACGAGCAGCCCCGGGGAAAGCATAAAATGGTGGAATGAAGGGGGTTTTTTGGGGGGGGGGGGGTTTAAGAGTAGTTATTGGGGGTGGGTTATAGACTTTTTGTCAAGGCAACAAGCAAACAAGTATTTGCTGAGTAATGCCAACGCTTTTATTTCACGCGAGCGGAAAACGCGAAGAGATTGAGATTCCTCTGCAACTTGGCCATGTCCTTTGCCTTTTGCTTAATACAAATGAAAATGGATGAGCTACTAAGCGTTGTCTTTGCTGCACTTGCAATTGTTGCATTCGAACGTTGCATTGCATTGCATTGACTGAACTGAACTGAACTGAACTGAATAAAATGAAATGAAAATGTTGCAACAAGCTAACACAACAACCAAGCCCGGACCGGCCCCGCCCCAATCCGCCTCATCTTTAGGAATTTCCCACCCAATTTTCCACCACTGGGAATGCACTTTGTTTCTATGACACGCCGTTGTCCCCTGCCTCTCGATTCACTTTCTTGCTGCGCATGTGTTTTGTCTTTGTTTTTATGCCATTTATTTATTTAAGTCAATTTCGTAGAGTGTGTTTGAACATTTCGCTGCAATTCATTTTCGGGTTTTATTTTCTGTCTGTCTCCTTCGCTTGCCATTTTTTACGCGTCTTGTATGAGTTTGTACGTATCTTGACGACAATTTTTACTCTGAGTGATTGCAGTTAAAAGCGATGCGACGAAGGTTGATAAAACTCTGGTGGAAGGAGGCCATGGCGCAAGAGGATGAGGTAACTCTGTAGTTAATTAGCTGGTAGTCCCTAGTTTTGATTGGATTTGATCTGTAATTGGTGACAGATGGAAAGGTAAAAGCTACAGTAAAAAAATCAAAATCAAATCTCGCTTTTCCTTTCAACTATTTGACAGAGTTCAATTATTCAGTATTCGCTTTGCTTTTTGATAGCTATTAATTCCTTGAAATATTTCCTCTTTACCTTGTTATTATTTAACTATCTTATTAATTTTAATTTCAGCATTATGTTAGTTCAACAACTTTTTTAAATTGAAAGAAGGCAACATTTTACACAATGTTCAACATTTTACACTACAAATTTACATAGTGGGTGGAGTCCAAGCTTAGCCAAGCATTGAACCACTTTTATACCAAAACTGAGGAAAGTATAAGAGTTTTACTCTTTGCTTTTTGCTCTGTGATTATTCGTTTTGAAACTTTGAATTCTGCTACTGCATGAAATTCTCATGTTTTCTTATCTCCAATTTTTAAATCTCACAATTACCGATCAAAATATAGGCGATTGATAATAGAGACAATAAGTACACTTATTATAGATAAAATATTTTACCTTATTGCATATTTCGGAAAAGGTTTTATTTAAAACTTACTAAAGTAAGTTAGTAATAAAGTAAATAGAGTGAACAGTAGATAAAAATAATAAATATTATTTCCATAGCTTATGTTGGTGAAAATAATATATAATTTTTTGAGCTTGCTTACAAGGCATTTTGTTATTTATTTATATCTGTGCTAAGGATATGAATCTCTTTTTAAGTGAGTTGAAAAAGATTAGCAAAAGCGTTTGATTGCATTTTTAATAATTTAATTTTGTTAACACAGAGAGCGAGCAGTTCATTCATTGCGTTCTCTTTACTCAGCTGCCTTGCGAGATGCTCGTGAGTTTCGCGCTCGTGTTATCCTTTGCTGCGCTCGGCTCTTATCCTGCAGCTCGGATCGGGCTCGTTCTCGGCGTTCGGCTACCGAGAAGCGGAGCTTCGGGCGGCCGACTTCCGGCGGGGGACGGTGGGGTCTGTGGGGCTTGTGGGGCTTATGGGGCTCTGAGTTGGCCAGGCCGATTCAGTTGAAGCTCAGCCGTCGGACTGTTTTGAACGTGGTTTTGCAGGGATGCTGACGCTCGCTGCGGCAGCCATCGAATTAGCGAAGTTATCGGGTCTCGTCCTGCACACACACTCACACCCACCCACAAACGCTGAGAATCGGGTGCGCTGTTTCGCGAATAAATATAATTCTCGTACCGCCAGAAAGGACCAATTATCGAAATCAATAAGAGCTAATTAGAATATACCTGCGCCAATTTGGTTAGGGTTTTGAACTGCATTGAGGTTTGCGTGCTGTTGGTTTTCCGAATAATAAAGGCAAATAAAATCATGCGACTCACTCAGCGAGCAGCTGATATTGTTGCACACACAAAAGGCTACACTACGGCTCCTCTTAGGCGATTTAATTGCCCTGTTCTCGTTTCGGGCATACATTAAAACCAGCAACTAAGTATTTGCAAGTGGCCCAGTGTCTTCGTTGTGTGTGTGTGTGTGTCTGTGTCCGTGTTGTTGTTGTTCGTGTGACCCGGTGTGTATATTCTCGTTACCGTGTGTTTGTTTGTGTTTTGATGGTCACGTGGTCAGTTCAAAGTTGGCTTGGCCCACTGCCTTCTTGTGCGTGACAAAAGTCAAGCAACAGTAGCAACAATAATATTAGCAACAAAAGCAGCAACAGAAGCAACAGCAGCAGCAGCACCACCACCACCAAACACAAATAGCAACAACTGCAATAAAGGATTATCCTGCGTGGGACAAATTTAAATTGCTCGCCAGGTAAGTTGGACGAGCTCACTTTTTGCTCTTTAAGAGTGACTTTTTGCCCAAAAGTTTACTAACTAAAGTTGAAATTGCCAACCGCCCTCGCAGTTGCTGCAGTTAGAGAAAAACGTCTCAGATAAATTAAGCTTCTGGTAACTTTCTAATTAATTAAGTGAGTTTGCCATGTTACATAATTCTTTTTACGTTCTTTTTTCAAGTGGTAAATGTATAATTAAAACAGAAATTATGTCTCGTTATAAAATTGTTCGTCTGGTTGGACTGATATAGTTAACAGTGACTGTGAGAAAACTAAAATAATTAGAAGTAAAATTAGCCTTTTTTATCTTTTTTTAATTTATATATTTTTCAAAAAATGTTGTAAGGTTTTGGTTATTTGCTACTGCAGATATGGCTGGGATTTTTTCAGTGTTGAAGCTGTGGAATTCGCGGTTTAAGCTCTTGTCTCGATGCGCCAGTTTTTCACTTTTGCCGCCCCTTCACTTTTCCCTCGTCGCTAGCAACTTATATTCCCCCGTGATACCCCTCTTTTCCGCTACGCCACTGGGTCGATTGCCGTAACTTAAAATGCGCCAACTGACTGCCAGAAAGTTGCCTAAAACTTTTTGCCTAAAGTTTATTTACTTGTTTTTTTTTTCCGTCTTGCTCATATTTTTTATTTCCATTCCTTTGTCTAGCAATGCAAAATAAAGTAGTGGTATAAAATGTATAAAAAGACTTTCCAAAAGATAAGTAAATGCTTCTGGTAATTTCTTGTAGAAATAAAATATCAACACTTTTTACCAATATTTGAATTTCACTTTGCAGAATAATTCATATGTAAATTTAATGTTGTTTTATTAAATAAAATAAAATGTTTATTTGGCTTTAAAGAAATAATGGAATGACTTCAAAAGTTTCAAGCCTCAGAACTTTCTTAATGTACTCTAGTAATGTGTAATTTAAACAGTGCTCGTTAAAAATGAGTGTTACAATTATGTCAAGATAATAAATAAAAATTAATTTTAATTAGATATTTCATTATATTTTCTGTCAAATAACGGAACACTGCCAAGAAGGGCAGTCACTGTCTTGGCCCTAAAGTTGCAGTTCCTCGAGCTCGGGCCAACTAAAGTTGTGAGCAGCCCACCTGAAGAGGACCCAAATTTCATGCCTTTCGCCTGTTTATTAAATTTGCATGCCGTCTTTCATTAGAGAAAAGTGACAACGTCAGGCCTTTCGCTTCACTCCTGTTCCAAGACGAAGTACTTGCTTACATTTGCTGCTTAGTTTCGGAGAAAATAAATAAATTAGTTCAGTAAATGGAAGTGAAAGAGTGAGAAATTACAAACTTCTGGCAAAGTTAATATTTAAGTCTTGCAGTGATTTTACGAATTTCCCTCTCGTTTTTGGACAATTAAAATATGCAAATGAGCCACCAGCAGAGCCAATGCAAAGCGTCTAAATGGACACGCACGGCTAACCCAAAAAACGGAGATAACGGTGAAGGGGTGTGCGTTTTTGACCGAAGCTCTGGTTGTCCTCTGCCACAGGCAGATACAAATGCCGAGATACAAATGTAGAGATACAAGTGCGTAGGCTGAATTTTTGATTGGCTATGCTGGCGTACTGTCCCCCTTAAAACATTTTTGACAATTTCGAAAAGCTTAATGGCTAATTGAGCTGCCAAGGGAGTGGGAAATGAAAAAGCCAGAGTGGAATGTCGCCTGCATTTGTTGGAGTACAAATTTATGGCGAAAAGTCAATTACGTGCAATGGGTCCAACGAAAATAGGAGAGGGGAAAAGATACATTTCCCAAAGGGATAAGCAGTTAGGGGTTAGTTTACATGCATATATATATAAATATTTGTATATATGGCTTATCAGGAGTACGTATAACATTATCCACGAGTGTGTGCTTACTTCAAAAAGGCATTAAGCCGAAACGTATAAACAAAAGTTAAGCATACCCAACCAAACTTCACCGTTGACGGGTTAATGTGATTTTAATGTACTTTTTACCCTCCCACTCCTTCAAACCCACCGCAGTTTTGCTTACAACTCAGTTAAAGTTTTATGCAATTTCATCATTCTTTTTTAATGCGTGCATTAAGAAAGTTTTTCTTTGCCTTTTGCACTAATGCAAATTGAAATGTAAATCTTCATTTGCCCTGAGTTTTGTTCTGTTGAATTTCGGTATTTCAAGCAAGCAAAAATTTTAAATTGAGCTATGGTACAAATGTCTTGAAAATTTTATTTTACTTTTTTGTTGTATTAAAATAAAGATATTTTAGAATATAGCCTCAAAATTAGTTTATTGCATTTTAAGTTTCAACGTAAACAAATTATGAGTTATTCGCAAAGAGTATAACTAGCAAACCAGCTCATGTAAGGAAAACATAATGAACAATTCCGGAAATTCCACTTCGCTTAGTAAGAAGTATGAGAATGCTTTGCGTGCGGTTGATTTTCACATAACAAAAGGTTCTATTGGGAAAATTTTCCGCGCTTTTGAAATCAATCTTCCTAATGACAGACTATCCAAAAGGAAAACAGGAATATCAACTTGAATAAAAGGCAGCTGGTAGACACGTGCGGTTTCCGCCGAATTTCACGCTCAAGTATCTGGCACTTGTAACCGTAATCGATCTGAACAATAACAGAATGAAACGGCATAAAAAATTGTATATTAACAAACAGCAAACGAACCTGGCGTGGCACGAAATTGCGCCCAAAAGAAGCAAACAGATGTCTGCTCTGAGGTTTCTCGACTTTGGCGGACGGGTAAATGTGCTGTGTCTGCGATGATTCCAAAACAATTTTCACCTTTTGCCGGAGATGTTTGAGTAGGTAGCACAGTCCTTTGGGAGTTTGGTTAAGTTCCTGGAAAAGAAAATGCAATTGGAGTCGCTTAGAGCAATTGGATAGGCTGCCATTTCTGAGAAGTCTGGCATTGCTTAAATTGATTGATTTGTGCCAAAAATAATTCGCTTAAAAGGTGTTTTAAATTCGGGAGATACATTTTTTATTTCTTCACCAAAATTTAATTTTTGATAAATTACATTTTCAACTCGTAGGACTTTTCCAGTTTCGATATAATTTTTTAATTTACAACAATAAATATGTACACTTGAATTCCAAGTATATTATGATCAAGGTATAAATCTGCATAATTAAACCATTCTTGTAAATTACTAGACATCATAAAATTTTAATAAATGTCCGTAATTAATCATAGAAATTTCGGTTCAAGTATAATTTAAGCAGTTAAAGTTCTTTTACCCAAGAAGTTGGCCATTAAACGTGGGTCGAATATTCCCCATTTCGGCATTTACTGCTTTGACTTGCTCATTGCATTTATATTGTATATTCAATGATGAGTATGTTATTTTACCGAAATGAAACATTATTTTGCGCAATATTTTTGCCTTTTACGATGCCAATGTCCGCCTTTAGCCAAGGGAATTCTTCGATGGGGCTCAGAGCGACTTCCATTTTCGGTATGTAACTATATGGACTTCTACGAGCTGAGTCTGAAACTCATCTTGCTCGTCTTGTGGCTTATTTGCAAGTTTGATGGATTTTTATCCCTTTTGGCCGCACTTCCGTGTGGGCCTGCCTCACTTTTATTATTCGTTACCTTCGTCCTTAACCTTACGCTGTAACATTTTTCTGGGGTTTTCTTTGAATGTGGATCGTGTTCGTTTTTGCTGGTATATTTTCTTCGGTTGTTGCTGCTTTTGGTGCAATTTTATTATGCCACCACAGACACACGCATTTTTATTTATTGTGTTTTTCCTTTTTTACCGCCCGCCTGGCATTTATTTATACTGGTTACATATTCCGTCTCTTTCTCAGTCTTTCACTGTATTTTTTTATTTTATTCTTTTTCCTGCATCGTTGTCGGCGAATTTATAAATATAAATGAGTTTTGCTCGATGAAGGTTAAATTGAAATTTACTTCGGTTTACTTTTACAAGGGGATCGGGGAGGGATATGCTGCTCTGTGAGCCAGGAATAAGTTGTTTAGGTTGATTGGTGGGCCTTACATGATGGAAAACCCGATGAAAAGTTGTTTAGAACTCTGCATTTCCGCTCATTCCTTTGGCTTCCGTTTCCCCTTCTTCTTCTTCCCCATTTCCATTCCCGTTCGAGTTTACATACATATATGTGCGTTTCCCATTTTAATTTTACTAAGCAAACCGCCGGATATCTCTTTCCTTATCCCTTATTCAACCGCCTTTTTTCGGGTGTGAAAACTTTATTTGTCTGGCTGCCTTTTGTTTGGCCTTATCATTTGTCAAAAAAAAAACTTTCCCAAATTGAATATTTGCATAAGTTTATTGAAACAGCCATGGAGAGGGTGATATTTGAAAAGGGGAAGGATAACATAGAAGGAGTCGTCCCTGGCTTAATTCTGGCTTTTTGTCCCTCTTTTGAGGCATGTATATCGAAGGCTCTTCCTTGGTTAAATCCGTTTTATGATTTTTCGGCTTTCGCAAATTTTGTATCTTGTATTTAATAGGAATTCAAGGAAAGGAAAATAAAACTTAGAAATTACGCCTAAACAATATTTACGTGAACAGTAGATCCTTTAATTATTACAACTTATTAAGGTTTAGCTTATTTTATCTCAGCTTATGAACTTAACTGTTCGTGAAATAAGGTTTGTTCGAATAATCAATTTCCTTCCGTAAACGTTGTAATACAGAAAAACGTTGCTAACATTTATCGTTAACTCAGCCATCAAAGTTAATCGAACTAGGCCACAACATCGAAAACAATTTGACGCCGTCTGGCTGACCGCAAGTACATATAAACCATAAATATTTATACATAAATGTGCGACTGTGCGTGGAAGTACAACATGAGAAGATATTTCCTTTGCAAGGACATAAATTTCAACGGTTGCTGAGGCATAAAGCCAGTGGATTAAGTGTTGGCCATGTGTCAACCAGGGCTTGTCTTTACATATATGACTATAGATTTATTTCTATAGATGTTCTTTTATCCGGAAGCATTAATCTCAACGGCACTAAAAATCAGATATGGTACAATCGTATCGTTCGCGCCTCCATTAATGTCGTAATATGAAAGCAATTTCTTAAATTTTTCGCATGTTAAACGTTTTTGCCATTAATAACTTTTTGGCCAATGTTGGGGGAGGAATAAAGCAGAAAATAGAGAAAAAACTCTGTGCATGTTCCGAATGATCGCTTCAATAACCACAAAGGCCATAAGAAACAGGCGAAACAGCCTGAATCCTGTGGATGGGTATATGAATGGGGGGATGTGGAAGGAAGTGGATGAATGAATAACTGAATGAGTGACTGGCGTTCGGAATGAGGTACCAAGTGCATGGCAGATTGAAGTGACGGACTAGCCAGAGTCCGTCCGAGATAAAGGCACTACGGAATTGTTTGCTCTCCATGGCCCTTTGCACATGATAAAAATTTATTTAGACCAAATAGAAAAGAATGAGGCTGGCGGGAATAATAAACTACAACAGGCATTCGAGACCGACACAAAGTGAGAGGGCAACCGAGGGTCAGGAAGTGCCAGGCAGCCATTGACAGAAGGTTGGGGAGAAAGTGCCACAACTATTGTATTTGTAGATGGTCTAGTTGGTCTGAGTATATGAGTCCTCGCTTTGGCTTCACCAGATCCTTGCCCCGGGCACTTCAGTTGCCGAGTTCTCCAGTCTGTCAGCCACTGAATAGAAACAGCGACAGGCCACTGACGACGACTGCATGCAATAAAATGTGTCTATCAAATGTATCTCTTTATTCTAACTCCAACGTTACGTATGTTTAATGCCCTCTTCTTGGTAACTAGCTGATTTCGCTTAGGCTATACTTGTTAAAGGAACATTCTGCTGGAAGTTTATATATTAAAAGTGCCAATTGAAAAATTCTGACTTAACTCCACATTCATGGATAAAATAACTGTAAGCTTACTTTTACAACTTTTTAATCAGCTTGGCTTGTTTAAAATGCCTATTCGAGAAGTTAATAAAGATTTCTAAATCTAAAAGTTTGTAAATGATAGAAATCGAATCTGATTAGAAGAAAATTGTTCTAAAGCGGCTTTTTTAATTATATGCAAAACATTAACAACCCAATTTACATTAAGACGCAGCAAGGGAATTCCATATTCAGACTATCTTTCCACATTCTGCAATGATTTTAGTTTTTTTTTCGGTTTTCTCAGGGCTGCCCCTGGACCCGGAACGTGCCCCTCTATGTTTGTCTATTGGTTGGATGGCTCCGTTGCTGGTCGCTAGCTCGGCCGGCCAACGTTTCCGTTTCCGCTCACTGTACGCCATGTTGATTTTGCCATTTTCCATTGTTGTTTTTGTTGCTTGTTTTGGACTGTATGTGCGCGTCCTTTGTGTGGGTTAATGTGCGCACTCGACTGTGCGCAAATTGCTCAAGTGTAGTTCAAGTTGAGCCTCCTTCTCTCCTCTTGCACTCCCCTCACAGTTTATATATTTGCAGCCATTTTTTCTGAAGAGTAAAATATAAGCAAATTTTTTTTTGTTTATAATTGCCAGTCGGACCATTAGTTTTATCATTATTATTTTCCTGCTAAGGGTGGTGCAGTTCTTTTGTTATTATTATTATTATATTGCCTCACATTGGCACCTTTCCGGCAGCTTCCTCTTGTTGCTTATCTCTTGCTCATAATTTTGGTCGCTTATTGCTCTGTCTTACATTCTTATCATTATTAAAGGCAGGTTCCACCCTCCTTTGCCAAGTTGACGACACTCGACGGACACGTTGACAAAATGACAATGGTATAAATGGGAGGAGAAGCGGAATACCAAGTGTGGGATTCCTTAGCACGGAAAACTTGAAAAATTTCGACCCATCTTTGGGTTGATACCGCTTTCCCACCGCTTTCTAGCCTATTGATTTGCCTTTTTTTGTTTTTTTTGTTTTGCTCTATGGCATCCCAGGGCTAACATCTTTTCCATCATCATCCATTTTTGTGCGTTCTCTGGCTACCTTTTGTGTCTGTTTATTGGCGGTACCTTTTCCTCCTTTGTCAGCATTTCGTGTCCCTGCTCACCTCTGGGTTGCTTCCATACCCCTTGCTTTATATGTATATTTGCAAATCATTATTATTTGCTGGGGACATCTTTCCCGAAAGAGAGATACATGGGATGACTTTTTTGTTCTCTAGTTGTGTGCCAATTTAAGAACCTTTTATTTTATGTCAGATATTTTGTTTTTCAAGGTAAAATACCATATTTCTTGTCCTTTGTTGAATATTGCTTATGGCGAATTTTATCTTTCGCTGCCAATCTAAGGATGGTTAGAGGGCAAGTCTAGGGGTTCGGATGAGTTGGGGTTTGATGAACGGAAATGTGACCTTTTTTGTTTGGCCGGGTACCTTATCTTTAACTTCAGCAAACTGTGCTGTAAATTTATTTTCTCACAAAAAAAAAAGAGAAACATAAGTATTGTCTTTTTACTTCAGAAGCATTTTACATTTTATAAAATATTAAGCGTGCATTTTACAAAATCCTAAACTAAATTAATAAGAGTTTTTAAATTTGTCTGAGTTTGAAAGGTAGTTTTCCTGTATATATCTAGTAATTTCATTACATATATTATGGCTAGTATTGGGCACATTTTAATTAGCTTCCATAAACCATCGCCACTCTGTTACAAGGTGTAATCCCAAAAAGAACCAAAGGTGCCTTATTACGTAAACCACCGGTTTCGCCAACAAAATTAAAAGTTTTGGGGCTCGTAATATTTTATTATTCCACTCTAACCTCTCGCTTCAATAATTACTCTCTTTAAATTCCATGACTAATGTTGTCAAACCACCTTTTGATTCACCTCCACAAGCGGCCAAACTTTCCGGCAAGGTGACGAACTTGCTCATCTCTCTTTGAGAAACTTTCTTGGCCGAAATTGAGTTTTTCCCCACCCTGTGAACATGAACATCTGTGTGAGGTCTTAACGGGGCGCGTCGACTTACAACTCGATAATTGCGGCTTCAACTTGACTTTAACAAAAAACATATATATATATATATATATACATATATATAATGGGAGTGGAATAAAAGAGCAAGGAAACTTGTTCAACTTTTTAACTAGCCTCCAAACTAAAAACTTTTCAATACTCAAGCCAATGGAACCAATGGATTCACCCCATCCTCTTGATTTTTTTTTTCTCAATTGCAGCTGCTGCCACCGAGAAATGCAGAGACAGGAGAAAATCGAAAATGTGCTTCCATTAGAAGGACGGACGGAAAACTGAAACTGGTGAAGTTGGCGAGAAGAAAGAAAAACTGCAGCGCCAAATCTGCAAACCAAATCCAACTTAAGTCACATCAAATTAAAATCAACAACCGGGCGAAGGTTGAACGGAGAACGAGAATCCAAAAGGAAAATTATAAGAAAAATATATATATAAAGACAGTGAAGGGGGGAGATGAAGGGAAAAATGAAGTGCAATAAAAGTCAAATGGCCACGTTAACAATGTGGAAAATTTTTATGGTCCTGCTTCTGGCCATGGCACTGCTAATGCCGGTCACATTAGCGCGCCTGCATTCCACTTCCGGCGTAGGAATGTCCGGCGGAGGCAGCAGCATGGGTCCTGGCGGAGGAGGATCCGGCAGCGGAGGCATATCCTCGAAGGATTCACACGGTAAGTCCACCTCTATCCCTCTTAGTTATTACACTTTCTTTGTTTTTTTGATTATTTTAAATGGCCGTGGCTGCAGGCTGCAGGCTGCAGGGTCCAAGCCAAGTCCAATAAATAAATTTAAATATTTAACTAACCGGCATTCGGACTGCGAACCACTCGCGACTTGTCGGGTATTGCCAAAAAAGTACAGAAAGGAGTTGAACTCTGAGGAAGATGGGAGCTTGGTGGAAAAACTTTAACACCTCGTTGCAACTGGAGGCACGTTGTCCTGGCACGTGTCCTGGCATTTATGATTTCATTTCGCTCCGTTGTAAGTTTTGCCCCAAATGCAGCAGCAAGTACGAGTTCCACAGTAGGAGTAGCTTCTCGTTTGGTTGCCTCTCTAAACTGTCCATTAGCACCCAAGAAAATGCTTATAGAATTTTGAACAGAATGGGGCAGCGAAATAGTTAAAACCCCCAGATGAAGGTGGCAGCGCAAAAATACACGTACTTTTAAAGTAATTCGATCTAAGCTAATGTAAAGCGATGCTGTTAGTTTGGACATATTTGATTCATATTTGACAAAGTTGTTGAATAATGGAAATGGATACGATTTTTAATGAATAATAGGCAGCTTCTGGATTTGTAAGCGTATTAATAATATCTCTCTGGAGCTTTTTTACATTTGCCAGTGATGTCATAAAAAACCACTTTCTTAAGCCATGAATGAGTGCAAAAAATGCCACAAATCAAAGCCATGCTAACTTGCGCAGTTGATTGAAAACTTTATTCCCAAGATTTTTGCACTTGTCACACGCGCTCTGTTCTTCACTGCGGTAAATGCCGAGCTAAGCTCCCGCCATGAAGAGTTCTTGGTAAAGTCTTGCTTGGGCCGGCATGGAAAAAAACAACAGCTTTTAGGTGTTTTGAGCTCCGAAGAGCTATTTGACAAAACTGCCAGACCAAAAGCTGGGGCTATTTATTATGCCCACAGGATGTAGGAACAAACACACACGCACCCCGAACAGTAGCAAGGTGAACTGTGTAAATCATTTCCACTTTATGCGCTCTCTAAGCCAGACAGTGTCAACAAACTGTGGAAAAAAAAGACAGTAAAGCTGGGAAAGGGATAAGATACCTGTGTTGGCCATGGAGCTGGAGCCGAAGGGAACCAGCATTATGGAGCATTAAAAAGTACAGGACAAAGGACAAGGACCGAGAGGGAGCGGGACAATCTCTTGGCAGTCAAAAAGTTTGGCCGTTTAGAAAAGTGTCAAGCATTTTATCACTCGGAACCTACCCGAAAGTAGCCAACAACAACAGAGACCATAATAAATCTTTAAGGAGTTGCCTGGGAAATCCTTCGCCTGCTACAACTCCTTTTGTCTCCACCACCTCCGGCTAATGCATTCTCGCTAAACAGGCGGCCAAAAGTATGCAACGAACTGGGGAAACTCGACTGACACACTGACTAACTGACGAATGTCCTTTCTGCTGACTCCGCGCCAACGATATTCAAAAACTTGTCAACGCGTATAGTTGCAGCAGTTACCGAATGCTTCGGGGACTGGGAAAAGAATGTGGACTACGGGGCCAGTCATCACATCACCTTCGCCGTATTTTCGGGCGGTAAACTTTTGTGGCACGTTTTGGCCGCCTGAAAAAAAAAAAATAAGTAAAACAGAAAGAAATAGAAAACTTTAGCAAAAACAAACAAGCAAAGGATCTGACGATTGGCGCTTTTTGCCGAAATTGTATCCTCGAGAACGATGAAGGATTAACCCCTCATACGGCGTCCAAGCAAGCCAACCGCTAAAATTGCTTTGTGTGGCTGGAAATTGAGTTGGTTTTTTATAGTTGACTTTAACATGTTGCATTTTCACAATGCAGTTTAGAGGTTTTAGTGGCCGCTGACAAGTTTTATGATTTTTCAACCAACCATCTTGATATGTAGGAATTTTCTCACCTTTTCAGAGCTCAGTTTTATTGATTCAGTTCTGTATACGAACGTACATGAAGAGGTTTTAGTTAAAAAGCTTAAAGTTTGTAATAATTTTCATGAAACTTGATTCTATATTTGCCACCTAAGGGTAGTAAAACTAAAACATTTCCAGTTATTTGATCCAGCAACCACAAATTAGGCTCTATAAAAATACTTTTGCCAATCAAATTGTTTGAGTTTAGGTGAGTGACAAACCCGTTGAGGGGAAGTTGTAAAGTTCACAGTGCAGGGGACAACTTCAAGGGATGAATTGACAGCAGGTTGACAGGTGCTCACAGAGGAACAGATGGGATTGAAGCACGCCCACGAATCTGTGGCTTTAATTAATTAAGAAATAGGGTGGTGAACTTTCTATATTTGTCACTGTTGAAATGGGGGCGATGTAAATATTTAACATGGTATTTATTTACCTTTTTGTATACTGGCAGACGTTCTAGTGATTTCAGTTAGAATTTAGTAACTCAGGAAAGCAGACATTTGCTTTTATGGTTCATATTTATACTTTTGATCGCCGCCATAGAAAATTGAAATATATAATTACTTCAAGGGCATTTAAGCTTCAGTTTGCTATCTTCAGCTTCCTTTCTTGATCAAAGTAAAATTCAAAGATTTTCAAAAGATTCCAAAACAAAGTACACTTTTGTTACGCTTTTAAGCGAATATTTCTCGTCGCTTTGGTGAAACTAATATGGTGGCTTGATGGGGGAAGGACTCGCTGCATTTTTGGCTCCTTTGTGAATTTTGTCGCGCAATTTTCGCCAAACATCAAAATGCAGCAGCAGCAAAGGCAAAAAAATTCAAAGCATGCGCAACAAAAGCTTTTAAAACAAAGGCTTGCCCAAAATTTCAAAAAAAAAAAAAAAACCAAACGTTAAAAGCATTTTGTGCGACAAAGGCGTAGAACGAAGGGGCGTGGCAGAAAGGCTAGACGAAGGATCACAAAAGCTTTGATACATGTAAAGTATAAGCCGTACATTCTTTTTGCACCTTCCCTAGACACGGTTAAACGAAAATTCTGGCCAAAAGCGCGGAGAAAATGAAAGTTTACATGTCCTACCAAGGCGTCTTTTTGGTTGTATTTGTGTGTCTTAGTTTGCCCAAAAATTTACTACGACAATTTCAAAAGAGTCGCCTTGGAAAAGGGTTTACGATAGACGAAAGGGGGAAAAGGTAATAGAAAGCTGGCTGGTGAATGGCGCATGAAACCAACTTTTGGTTCCGTTGCCTTGCCGCCTGTGCTCGCATTTTTGTGACTTTCATTTGCCATAAATTATTTTACGGTGTTATTACATAATACATAGAAAATGAGAAAAGGCATGTTGGCCAAAAGGGGCTGCTGCGTTGGTTGGAGCAACAAGCCAAATGAAAAATATTGTATTTTTAGAGGTGTTGGCCAAATTTATATATTTAAGGTTGCCACACTTTAATGAACTGCTGGGAAAAGTAAGGAATATATTTTGCAAAATTTTAATTCTTTATTTTTGGTTGTGATTATTGTGAAAACATGAATAAAATAATGCTTAGTACATAAATTTAAAGTAATTAAGTCCTACCGTTTATAACTAATTTCCGTTTACTATTTCAATTGTAATTTATTTGAAATCTAAATCCATTACTGTTTTCCAAGAAATTCAATCATTGCTCACCTGAGCCAAGAAACATTTACGTTCAGGACTTGATTCCATTGATGAATAAATAAAAACACGTTGAATTCTCATCTAGGTGAGGCAATTTAAAAATAGGACAAACACTGTTACCCATACAAAACATAGCTTTGCCTATTTAAGGGTTCAGCAATAGGTAATTTACCTTCAAATTGAGTACCTGGAAGTCCGTACGAACAACCCCTTTAGTTTGTTGCTACTACTCTTGATGATGATGAATTCGTGCTTGAAGAACTATATAATGGATATCGTGTTTTATAATTAATATTTATGGCCAGCAAACATTCGACGAAGTGGAGGGATAGGGAGATCAGGCTGGAAATAAAACAATATAAATGTGAGAAGCACAAATAAATGTATATAGCGAGTCAATGTACTTGACTTGACCATACCTACTGTGTAGAATTACAGATGGGGTACTCCGCCTCATTTCGTGTTGGTTAGTGATTATGTAATAATTAACTGTACATTAAATATTTGTAACCATGAAATTCCGCAGGCAGGTAGCACCCAACTTCGCCGAGCTATCTGCATAATAAAGGATTTAGGTTCGTGTTTTGGCTTTAACACGATATGAAAGCCAAATCTCAAAGTTTTAAACATATTTACAACGACTAACTAATGCGCTGCATGTACAGTTTCTTTTAGATTTTGTTCATATATAGTATTATAAGTCGCAGAGATGAATTTTTTGAGTAAGTTTTTGTTCATCTTGTTAAATAGCTAAAAAATAGGTAAACGATCCGCTTTGAGAGTTCCACCTAAAAGAAGCCCCAACTTGTGTTAGAAAGTCATATAACTAGCTTTTAGGGTATTTTAATGGCCTTAAGCAAATATTTATATTTAATTTTTAGTGCACTTTTTACGTGAAATTTAACACCAATATAAAAGCCCAAACAGCTGGGGCCGAGCAGAAAACTCGTTTGGACATTTTGGAAGCACACGCTGCGTATACGTAATGGCAATTGAAACCCCGTCTGTTCGAGGTGCGCTAGTGTGAGGTGGAGGAAAACTATAACAATAAATCTTATTTATGTCTTTTTGTGCGATTTTTATGAGCTGATTTTTGATACCAGCTGAATTTTGGCGGGGTTCACTTTTGTCGAATTACTTGAATCGAGCAAGAATAGTTTAAATAAATGGCACTCCAAAAAAATGCTCGCTATAAAATACAAATGCTAGTGAAAATTAAGATGTGGAGGCGGGGGAATTTGTTGCAAATGCGTTGGTCATGCTCAGGCACTCCACCATTTCACCATCGTGCATGGGCAAACGAGTCTTCTGTAATCTAATTTAAGCTGCCATTAGTGTTTAACACTGGCGTGGCCGACGAGCTTCTCCCAACGAATTGCCTCTTCATCAATCAAAGGCTATGAACTGCGGCGGAATGGGTAAAAAGTTGGGGTGCCTGTGTGCGTGTGCTAGCTGCGTAATTTAAGTTGTGAACTCGGGCAAAACACGCGCCGGGAGCCTCAAAAATATGCTTTGAATGTGCCCCACAAACATTCACTTGCGGCATGTGTTTCTAATGGCTCATTGGATTTTTATTTGGAGGGGAAACAGGAAATGCCAGCAAAGCTTTTGCTCGAGCAATGTTTGTTCGCCTAAATTCCCAAGTTCTGATTCGTAGGAGGGTTATGAGATCAAAGAAAGCATACAAAAATAGTTCGCTGGAACTTAATAAATATTGCATTAAAAATGTTTCTGCTTTCCAATTCTAGGGAAAATGATTGGCGCCATTATCAAACCAGGCTATCTGCGAGTGCTTGCCTTTACCAAATCGATTTAACTGTCAAGGTTTCTTCGCCAAGTTTCATTAGGTGTAAGCCGCGTTAAAAGTTTGTTTAGAAGGCCAAGAGACAGGGCAAAAAAAAGGGGCTAACACATTTGCATACTCTGTAGTAATTGATTCCTAAACTTGACACCTTCGCCTTTGGTTAAGCAGCTTAGTCGCGGAGTCAAGAGTTGGCGACCCTCGGCTGATTGGCCACCCTTTTTCGCCGACCTTTTATTGATGAGCCTAATTTTCAGAACAACAATATTCCCTTGCCATAAGGTAATGCTATCTGGCTCATTAAAAGATTTAGCAAAACGAGTTTCTAGCATTTGATTAGGCTTCTTGTTGTGGCCATTTAAATGCCATTCCGTCTGGCACTCTCTTCTGGCTTCGTTGCAATTAGATTTAAGTGCGGCTGGCTTGCTGGTAAATATGAACAGCAAAATGCTTTTAATTTATTGCGACACTAATATACATTAATGTCTTGGGCCAACTGCTAAAGGACACCCCGAGTGACACGGCCTGGGGTCACCGATTCGAGTCGTCCGAAAAAGCCAGTAGCTGAAGTGAAGGAGACCGAGTCGTTTGCAGACACAGTCGTAGACACAATTAAAAGTCCATGGCCCGGAGAAATGTTAATGACAACAGACTGCCACAGAGTGGACTAGCAAGAAGTTTAGTATAAGCCTCAGTCGGCGACTCTGACCCTCCTCCCCTTTCGCTTGTCCCTCCCCCGCGGTTCCTACGGAGCCTGCACAAATTTCCCGAAACTACCGTAATTTGCATATTTTAAGTTGACTTTTATTGCATTAAAAATGGTAGTGGCTTTGGCCATTGCGACCTCAGACCTCAGGGTGTTGGTCTTAACCGAAAAACCCATCCACAGTGGTTCAGACTTGGTGAAAACTAGACTTTCGTGGATATGAAAGATTATTCTACTTGGGAGGTGGAGTGAAGGCTAGAAACTCATGTTTCGTTGTTATTTCATATGAGTTAACTGACAGAGAAATCGCTAATTGAAAATGCTCGAAGAATTTTAGATCATTAAATTACAGACATATTAAATGCATTTAACTGATGACCCTTAACCTTTAACCAATGTTCTCGTCCGTTTTTGCCTTGACTGCTGTTGCCCCTTCAGCATTTTGCTACCACTTGCTATTCTTTCCACACTGGCTGACCCTGTGGAAAACTTGTAAGAGACAGATTGCAAAAATACAATTAAAATGTTTTAGCGAAAATTAACTGCAGTTTAAATAAAATGCTACGTTGGCCAGTAAACTACGCAAACCAAACGGCTATGGTGCTGTTGATGATGACGAGACTGTGTACTGTAGCGATGTTTTCCTTTGGTGGTTTTAGTGGTTTAGGGTTTTACGTTAAGTATACGCACCGAGTGCATAGTCAAGTTGAGCTCACCTGCCCAAAGGGCTGAAAGATGTTTGCCCTGCCCGAGGTGTTATGCTTGGTATGGCTTGGAGGGGATTTTGCAATTTGTTGGTCTTCTTCTCGGTCGTCGCCAACATCGTCGTCATCATCATTATCATCAACAGCTGCTTGTCTACTTGCTTGTATTTTGTTGCTGTTTTGCGGCTGGCCTAGAAAGTTAATTGAAAAAAAAAAAACCGAACAAAATACACCGTAGGAGAGCAAACCAAGCGGATGCCTGTGTGAAAAAAGGTTTAATTTAAATAAACTGCAGAGTGGGCCGGCTCTATGAGGTTGTTGTGGTTATGGGCCAGTCCAGGTGTTTCCGACCTGCTGTGGCTTAGCCGTGCAACCAAAGACGTTTAGACGTTTTTAGTGCCACCTCCAAGGAAACTTGAAATTGCCAAGGTAGCCTAAGGGATTATAGTGGTGGCCATCGAAGGCAATTCAGCGAAAGGGATTAAATATAAATTGATGAATGAGTGGTTATTTCTGGAACAGTTATCTTACTTTGCGTTGTTTAATAAAAAGCCGAACTTAAACAAAATCTTTTCATTTCCTAGTGTGGCCTACATTCATTTGAAGTCTTTGATTGAAATTTCTAAAAGCCTTCATCTGTTGTTTTACCACTTGAAACAAATGCTTTGATTTTTGGCAAAATGGAATTCGTAATGGAATTATGAATATATCAATTCTTTTCTGCTTATTTGAATCAAAACTATTCTCTTATCTTTGCTTTGTGCTCACTTAGTCTATCAAATATTACTGACAGTGCCTTCCCCAGATTTATTGTTTCGAATCCCAAAGCGGCTTTCAAAGTCCAATTAAACTTTAAAAGTCATTGCCAGGCACGGCGTCTCTTCTTCCTCTGTGTTTCCTTTTTGTACGTGATGTATGCGCAATTTAATTTTTAATTGCCCAAAAAACGTGCACACACCACACAACACTTTACGTATTCTGTGGAAATTATCGCACTGCGCCAAATCTACAAACAAAAAATAGGAACTCAAGGCCCCACACGTCTATAACCTTGAACCTTAGTCGGAAAAACAAGGAGAATAAGTCGGAAAAGTTAGAGAAGAAGGAGCAGAGAAATGAACAAGAGCCTTTGGCCTTTGTCGTAACTTAATACAAGGACATTGTCTCCGTCTCTTTTTTTTCGCTGCTGATGTCGCCTGTTGGCGCCTAAACGTTGGTAATGTATAAATACATACTCTACTATATAGAGCGGGTTGTGCAACTTTCACCCTTTTTGGCCTTAAAACATGAAATATAAGATTTTTTAAAAATTGCTGTTTATTCTTCAGCTTATTTTCTGTTTGTACTCGATTTATTTTTTGGAACATAAATTGGAATAGTACCTTAAAATGGCAGAGTTCTGACTAACTAGGCTATAGCCTTATAACACCCTTTATATAAGGGCATTCCAAGTTCTTCTTCCTCTTTCAGCACTCTTTGCCTCGTGTCCTTTTGGCCAACGTTTAAATTGCGCTTTGCACTAATAAGCAAAAGTGTCTAACGTAGCGTAACTAAATGCGAAAGGCAAACATTTCATTAACAAACACGCACCAAAAGGATGGTAGAGGTCCTGGGGGTGTATTGGGCGGATAAGGATAGGTTGACAGTTATGTGTGCTTTGTATATATTTATACCATCTCCGCCTCTGTCTTGGTGCTTGGCTTTGGCCAAAAAGGGCTGCCATTTAGCCAGTCTCGCACACATGTTCACACACCCGCACACACATCCTTTGTGCCTTTTGCTATTTTTGTAGAATTTGTGTGTCTGTCTAAGGGTGTGTTTTCAAATTTCATAATATCTTTCATTTCATTCTTTTTGGCTTTACTTTATTTTAAGCTCTTTGCTTGATTAGAAGGTGTTGGCGTAAATGTCCTGTGTCGCTAGGTTTGTGCCGTTGTGTACACTTACAGAAAAACTTTTGACTAAATAAAATATTTAAAAATCTTTTAATATATGCAAATGTTGAATGATCTGTATCCTAATTTGAGGTTGATTCCTTTTTATTTATTAACTTATTTGATATGTAGTTTTCAAGCTATGATTAGGGTTTACATTCCACTTTTCCAGGCTTTTCCAGGAATTGCAGAATTTTCTATCTCTGTAGAATTGTTAGCTCCGAATAATATTCCTGCTGTTTGTTCATGTGTAATTTACATATCCAAGTGTCGGGTTTCCAAGGTGGCAAAAATTTAATAAAACTTCACAGGGCTCTCGCCCAATGGGGTATATATTTATATATGCGTGAATCAAGCTTGGCTATGCAAATAAGTGGCTTCACCTGAATATGCATCGAAGTCGATGATTTGGTTTGCCTCCTTCCACTCCTTCATGTACATCTCTCTACTGGCAGAGGATACATCATCATATTACTCCACCTTGTCGTAAAACAAACTTGGTTCAATCCGTCCCGACACCGCCCTGAATGAAATATTTATGTATATATACTTATATTCAACCACAATCAAATTCATCCACCCGCCCGCTGGGTTACATAAGCTACATAAAACTCAGCTCGCTGTTGATTTCCCGGCTCTCCAAGCTCTCGTGGTGCGTTCAGCTTTTACTTATTCAGGCAGCTATAAATGTCATATTTTATCTGCTCCCACAACTACTCCCGCTGACACTGCCCGAGTCTGTAGCTAAAAATAACAATTTCTAGGGCAAAACTTTATTAAAAATTTATTTAATGCTTACCAGAAGCAGCAAGCAGGTTTTGCTTTTTTTACGTTTTTAAAGTTTGGCATTTGCCTGGGGTTGAGTTGTGAGGCCGACAACTAGGCAACGCTTGGGGTTATTCAGTTTATAGATGGGGTCAGATTAGCCAAGGGCGTTTTTAAGACAACATTTTGCGGGGGCCGCAAGATCAAAGCATCCGAATTAGCCATTGCGCTTATAGAGATATATAAATTTAAATTGAAATCGTTAGGTTGGCTCGAAGGAGAGCTAAACTTGTAAAGATTTTAGGGCAAATTGAGCAGAGCCCAGGCCACCTTAACCCAAATTCCCAGTACGGGTTGTTCGTGCTGCAGCCAAGTTTGGTGACTCGTATCATAAATCTGTGTTCATTAAACGTGTGTGGTGCGCACAGCACCTCCGACTAACTTTACCGCTCCACCCACACACACACGCACACACACATAGAGCAGCCAACATCGTGCGACCTAAAAATGCAAAAATCAATATATCTGCAACTGAAGAAAAAAAACCCACTCAAAAACGTGCAACATTTACAACAAAATTTTATATTGTACAACGGATCACACACATAACTATTTTGCATAAAATAAAATTTGTCGTTCTGGGCTTTACGTATTTTTGGTGTGTGTGGGTGTTTTATTTTATTTTTTTTTTTACCCAAGCAGAATAGGACTCAACCTGGCACTGATATACACAAAGCACGTATGTGGAATGTTTCGGTTGCCATTGTCCTTCCGTATGTCCTTTTGTTGCTCGTTTGCTTGTCGCCCGGAGACAAAAGCTAAGAGGAATCTCTGTCAGTCAGCCGTTTTCCATTTCTCTTTCGAAACACACACATTGACCCAAATTTAAACAATTGAATCTCAAAAAGAATAAAATAATAGTATAGCTCTATAGTGGCTGCAGATATGGCTAGAAGAGCAGCGACAATGTTGACGACAGGGAAACTTTTATAAAAAAAACTTCCAACAGAAGCGAAGATAGTGGGGGTGACAAAATTAGGATGCCACAAACTTCAAACAAAAAACTAAAAAAATAAGACAGAAAACTGCTGCTTTTTTGTTTTTGGTAAGTTTTTGGCAAACGAAATTTCTCAGACAACTGCATACCATTTGTAATCTTGCGACTCTGATGACTACTGTACTTTGCCACTATTGCACCCTACTTTTCGTCAACTCTTGTTGTGTCTGAATATTCATATTTCTGGTGATCTAGAAAAAGTTATGAATTATTAAATATGCATACAATTATATCTCTGTCTCGTCGGAGCGAAAGAGAAAATTCCATTTTTCGTGTGTGGGGAAGTTACAGCTGGAATAACTACAACTCCGACTGCAACTCATATTCAATGCAAATGCTCCTCTTGTTGTTCTGAAGCTTAGGTGCATAGTAATGTCTCATACGCTTTCGCCTTCTGTCCCTATTTCACTCTAACACAGTCTGACAATTTGTCATACGGGGCGTATGTGTGATATTTGTCCTGTGCAATAATGCGTAGCCAAGAGCTGTTGTGAAATTAGGTGACACAATTTCACTCTACTCATAGTTTTGCTTCATTTTTGTTCTGTTTTTGTTTTTCGCCAATTTAAAATGCACTTTCTGATGGTATTTGAAACGAGAATTGTTCCATTAGGCTGCAAATTGTTTTATAAAACTAGATTTGAGCATTGTACGTAAGAACAAATGGCTATAAGTTTTGAGTTCAGAAAATAACTTTAAATTATGTAGGATTTACTTAAAAGTCAAAGATTGTGTACAAGCTGTGATTGAAGGTTTTTATAAAATCTTTTGTTGGTTAAAACAATGAAGCATGTAACTTTTTAGAAAACTTAAAGTATGTGCAAGTTCGTTACTGCTTTCATGGAAATGCAGTTCTTCAGAATAAGTCTTCATGGATGTCATAATTTAATCCCCTTTACTAAATCCCGTGCACACATATATCCTCACAAAACATCTCTGAGCCCAGGAAAAGGACTCATAATAATGAGTTAGTTTTTCGTTCTGGTCTAAGCTGGCTGCTTTACCTCCTCGACTTCTGCTGCCTCTTTAGAAAGCGGAAGGCTAACAGGAACAATGACCTTTAACGCTCTTTTGCTATTAATGATATTCATGCTGGGCTATTTCCTGGTCTGGACCTCAGCTTACTCTTCGCACTCGTGCTTTGTTTTTCTGTTGTCGCTTGTTTTTTTTTTTATCCTGCCGCTCCTTTATATGATGTCCTGTGCTGATGGTGGAGAGGAAATAACTTACAATTGACCTCGTTAGTCGCCGTCTCATGTGTGTGCGAGTGCCGGAGTCCTCTTGCTGGCTAGTTTGACTTTAGTGTCGTGACATCCCAACTATATTATATCCTGATGGTGCAGCACCTCATGTACAGGATAAACGAGCCGGAGCAGAAGGAGAGCAGCTAATGCTGATTCAATTACGATCACGGATGAAGATGGACCAGATACAGATGACCCCATTCTTTACGATATAATTTTACTCTTTCTTCTACAGCTTGGCAGTTGTCTTGGGATTTAAAGTTTTAAGAGTATTATAATTATTTCCTTTTTTTCCCCGACACAGTTAATTAAATTTAATTCGCAAGTCGTGTATATTTCCCTGGCAGAGATGAGAGTGCTGGTGCTTATAAGGATTTTTTGGACGCACTTACGGCTCGCAAATAAATTAAAAGTAATTGTGTTCGGGGAGTCCTCAGTGTAAATACGCTGCTCCAGCAGAGCTAAACAAATCAACGCTCACTGCAAAGGCATTGGCCCACTGAGAAGGATCCCCCCAAGGACTCGAACAACAAAAACATTACATGTTATCTTTTTTTATGACGGTTTGGTTTCATTTTTTCCTTATTTTCGCTTTTGTTGTTTATCATGTATGCGCTATATGTATACGCATATGCCGGTGGTTCCCAGTTGGAATTGTAAACATGTCCTTACGCGTATCCCTGTATGAGAGTTGTATGTGTGTGCGTGTGTGTGTGTATGTGTGTGGGCTGTCAAATGTCATTGCCAGTTGGTTATGTGGCTTTCGACTCCGTAGAAGCATCGGTGGCATCGGCGACAGCAAGAAACAACATTGCTGACACATAACAATAAAATAGAAGCGTTTATATTTTTGTTATTATTTGATAAACACTCTAAACTTCAGTTGGGTAGTCATGAATTCACAATCGAATAAAGGAATGATTACAAAATCAATCATTCAAAAGGTAATCGCTGTATATTTTTTAATTTTAAAATAGTTGAATCATATATATATATATTTCTCTTTTTAAAATTAAAATTGGTAATATCCTGAAATAAAGTGCATTTCGAGCTGACAATCAAATGAACTGTATCTTCAGTTTGTTTGACATAGGCCTTCAACTTAAAGAGTAATCTCATTTTATAATAGTACACATAGTACCCAATATACCCTGGTTTTTTCTGTCCTCCTGCCATAAACCGTTCGGGGTACAAAAGCCATCATAATAACTACACATCGGTGTTTCCCGTTGGTTTTCTTTTTGATGCCATCGCTGTTGGCTGCTGCTGGCGGTGTCGGTGTTGGTGTGGTAAGGTCACGGGAAAGTAGGTTGAATATTTGCAATATTTCTGCCCCGGCCCCTTTAAACCTATTGCCGTACAAGTGTTAAAATCGCTCATCATGTCAGCTCGCACAGCTGCCGGCAGAAATCCTGTGTGTGGGTTTGGGGGGTTGGTCTTTGTTGCTGCGAGGGTTCGCTATTGAACTTTATGGCCATAAAAGCGGGAAGTATATGGAATGGATATTGGATGTACATACATACATATATGTAAGCATATAGACTCTTCTGTGTATTTATATTTGTACTCGTATGCCTTCTGTGCTGACAATCGCTGTGTTATGCTGAGCTAAACATTTCGAGGCAGCAGCTGTCTGCAATTGTAGTGGCATTTTAAGTCTGCTCAGATCATCGCCAGATTTAACACATAACAATTGTGGACAGTATTCGTAATATTCTGAAACCTCAGCGGTCGTCCTATTGGGACATAAAAATAAATACAAATAAATCGATATGAACTGTAGATATAATATTGACCGCTTATTGAGCTTATGCTGGCCTTGTGATAGATGAATCTGTAGAAATAATCCATCAGTGATTGGTGGCATCATAGTTACTCATATTTACTTTGTAGGTGTTAAGCATTATAAAATATCAGTTAAATAATGTTGCTTCATGTTGTTTGTATGTATTTTTATGTAGATGGTTTATCTTTAAAGATACACAAATAATGGTATGCTTTAAGACTCGCGCTCGTTAAATTCTTTTCAAACTATTCAAAATATTTCTGTGCAATTTGTGTTCATATAAAAATCATTACAACCCACATATACCAAATCAACTGCCATCAACTTCAAATGTGCTCTGATTCGCATTTCTGGCACTTTTTTGCCCTCTAAATCCACATTTCGCCCGCTCAGACCCCAGTTCTACTTCAATCATAACTGGCGCTGGCCCGCAGAAAGAACTCCACAGAAATGCCACAAAAGTGTTTACATAGCGTCAAAGCGAAATATTTTATCGACACGCACATGCCGACACCCTCAATCTCATCAACCGCATCTCACCCCCATGCAGCCAATCATCTACACCAACGCGACTCGATTCGCATGTTAACAACTACAGGGGCGCACGGAAAAGGGGGGGGGGGGGACGGTCTTTGGGGCCAGGACCAAGACCAGGCCACAGGACTAAAATAAGAATAAAAAAAAAAGGGAAGGCAAAGGAAGCCAAAAGGCGCAAAAAATTATTACGCTTTATCTTTTGATTTAACCTTTTGTGCGACAAAAGCTTTTAATATGCAAATGACTAAATGAGCGTCTTGAGGCTATTGGCATTGGCTGTTCGGGGAGGTTTTGGGGCTGGTGGTTTGGTCAATTGGTACATTTGCACATTTCATTAACGTCGAACCCAATGGCGGAGTTCCTTTCCTATTCCACTAGCTGCTAACTAGCTGACTTGGCCTTCGACTTCGCTTTGATGTTCTGAGTGCACAGCGAAAAATTGGCACAGGAAAATATTAAATAATATAGCTGAAATTGTTAAAATAAATAGTAGATAAATACCATAGCTATCGTTGAAGTATTACTAATCAAAGTTATGTTATGTATTGCATATAAAAGAAATAGTTAAAATATTGAATATTGTATATGCATATTTGCCTTAGAAATTGTATACCAACTAATTAAGTATGACATACAAATAAGGATGTTTTTATCAGTGTAGGGGTCTGAGTGTGTATGTTTGAATAAGTGTTAGTCTGCTCACTTGGCACACTTCAGCACACTTATTCATTCGCATTTGCATATCATTATGTGTGTGTTTGGCAAAAAGGAACAGAAACCGAGCCGAAAGTCTCGTTTTTCTCCTTCTAGGATCCAGAACTCACATAGTTTTGAAGCCATTTTCTCTCTGTCTTCCTTCGACATTGCCTTTCCCTCTCGCTCATCATATTGCCCAGATTTAAGATTATGAGCTGGTTGAATTTTGTGGCTCACCACTGTAGTATGTTAGTATGTAAATCTCTGGCCCATACCATAACCTCTCTGTGGGGGCACAGGTCGCAGGTGGCTTGGGTTATTAAGTCGAATTTCCTTCAGCCTTCAGCCAGGACGACCAGCTTAAAGACTTTTCTCCAAAGTCCGACTGAGATGGAAAACGAGCTCAAGCACATGATGACTTAAGTTTGTTTCGTAAAACTTTATTGCCCTCATACGGGGCGAAGAAAACATAAAATTTGTATTGGCGCAATTGAAAATCCACCAGAGGGTAAGACCAAAGAAATTCGAGTAAAAGCTTATCTTGTTCAAAATATTTTGAAAATTTACCAAATGGGCTTACCTTGCAATGTATATTTAAGCAATATTTTACAATCTATAAAAATTCCAATTAAAAATATTCATTTTTAACTGCATCATGGGCCAAGAGAGTTTAATATAAATTCTTTATCCCAGATTTATTGTAGTTAAGCCTTACTGATCGCTTGCATTGCAAATTAAATTAAAGTATTTAATTGCGATTATGGGTAAGGGAAAAAGTTCCACCCAATATCTAATAAATGTGCCATTAAACATTTTATCTTTTCTTTTTTCGATTCACATGACAAAAGTCAACCAAACAAATTATATTTAAATTTTGGTATCATTGAAAGCACCCCTAGGAGCCATAAATTGCTCGTCCTGGCTTGGCTTGCCCTGTTCTGGCCGCAACCAGGACCTTGTTGAACCCCAGGACTTTGCAGCTCGGCTGTTCGTGGGGAAATAGACAACGGAAACTTTTTCCCAACTCCTGTCGTCTCATTATGCCTGCCATTTAAAACAAATTCAATATTCGCTTTTTTTTTTTTTGCCCCCAACATGGTCAGCACCTCTGAACTTTCTGGCCGCACTACTCTTCGGCCAGAAATGCCCCATTGCCAGCGTTTAGCATAAAATTGAAAACGCCCCTGTCGCCTCTGCAGACAAGTGACTTGATTTGCCCACAACTATCCAACAACAGGAAACCCCAAAGCCTTGTTTCAAAGTTGCAGGTCCAGGTCAGGTCAAAAAGCCAGAGGGTGGCTGGTGAAGGCGATCCAACAGATTTCTGTTACTTTATTATAAAACTGGGCTTAGTTGTTTGCCCCGATTGCTTCTTTTGCTTCTGGGGATTCTGTTCCTGCTGCTGTTTATGCAGATGTTGGCCCCCTGTTCCCTATATTGATTTTATTGGATACGGGCAGTTATTGCTGCTGCACCCATTGGAATTGATTCCATTTTGACTTTGGTGCTGCAACAGTTTCTAGTTAACAGTCGTATACTGCTGAATTTATTTCAAGTATATTTCGAAAGTGCAATCGTATTCCATTTGCTATCGGCCAGTTTTTTTGGCTCTGAGTTTTGATGATTATTGAGATATTTTCGAAGAGAAGCTGAGAAAGCACATTTGTCTTTTGGCTTATTGGGTTCTGCACCTCTGGACATAAATGGGCAGAAATATTGTCATACAATATCATAACAGAAAAATGTTTGCTTTTAATTAAATAAAAATCAAATCATGTAAACTCAGCTTTTAAGTCATTTTTGTTATTTTTATCTAGTATAAGCGCTTTGCCCAGAAAATATTATTTGATTGTTATTCATGTTAAACCGTAAATATTCCAATTCTTAATCGAATACCTCGGCAGCAACTTCGATTTGCATTTTTGGCCACAAATCCAATAAAAGGTTTTTGCAAAATTTAATTGAATTTTATGTCAAAATATCATTAGATTTGAATAGCTGATAGTCAGCGTTGATTTTTTGTGCCTCCTTTCCTTTGGCAAATTTATTTAAATTTTTTTCATGTTGGCTGTCTGCCAATTTGTCGTTATTCTTTGTCCTGCCCAAATTTCAATTCGTTAAAATTTAAAATATAATATAATAAAAGCAAACCTTTTTTATTCCTTGCTGCTGTCTGGCTGTCTGCCGTTCATCCTTTTTATTGCCTCGCATTTTAGTTTTGCAAAACAGCGTTTGCTACGGATGACAATCAAGAGCAAGTCAGTGGGTCACAGACAGCAAGGGTATTGGAAAAGCAAAATATCAGATAATCCAACTCAATGGAAAAGGTCACAACAAACATTTATTTGCGCAGAGAGAGAGAGAGGGATTGGTGGTGCCCAGAAACAGTGGAATTCAGCGTAAAGGATTGCCACTGACTGCCTGACCGCAGGACACACCCAACCATAATACTCGTAATTTTTATAATGCCGACCACGGGAAGCAGTCGGGAAAGCGGCTCAAAAAGTCAACCGACATGCACACAGAAGTGGTCGGAAATTGCTCATTAGGCTATGGGAAAAACAAGTAAGGGAAATTTAAAGGAATTTATTTTAAAGCCTTTTCTGGGAACATCATATTTTAAAGCGTTATATTAAATATTTATAGTACTTATGGATTCAAGTTTCAAATGTGAAAAAAAGCAACTAAAAAATACCGATATTTTTTTGTATACCTAGCTTATACTGTTAATTATATTTATTTAACGCTCTAGTTCACTCTATATAAAGCTCATTTGATATTTACATACAACCTTTTACCCTACGCCAACGAAAACTGCTCTGGGATATAAATTTCATGCCCACTCCCACTTCTACTGCTGCAATTGCCACTAAGCCCCATGGGTCATCATAAAAATTTTCACCACTAATGAGGCCGACGATTAATCGAAAAATGCCACAGCAAACAACTACCTTCCATCTCGCTGAGCTTCAGTCTGGTGACGTGTTAATGTCACCGAACATGGCAAAAAAAAAAAAAAAAGAAATTAATATTAAACTGTAGAGTTGGAGAAAGTAGAGGCAGTAGTTGCGTCATGGTTAAGTTTACCATCATAGGTAATTGCTGGGCTCGAGGTCCTTCGACAATTATGTCTGTATGACTAGAAATAACTGGGCGACTGGAGACTCCTTGTTAAATATCAATTAGAAGACTGGATGACAAGAAGTTAATCCTCGTGCCTAGTTCTCGCCTCCCCGCCCCTGCACTACGAAATATGCAACAAAATATGTGCGAAATGCATTTGACATAAAAGTTGCGGGAGCGTCAAGTTGTGCAAAACTATTGTCACACATGCACACAGCCAGCACAAAATTCCATTAAAGTTTTGCATTTGAAATTGCATCACCAGAAAGCTTCTGAGTGCGGGTGTTGCCAATGGGCGTGGCAGTGGGCGGTCTGATATGTGATGGGGCGTGGCATTGTGGTGGTTGTTGTGTCTACTGACTATGCCAGTGTGTGGGTGTCTGCGTGTGCCGTAGCTGATACTGATTGAGGTTAGCTTAACCCTAGACTAGCCAGATTTTAATGGCAAGAGATGAGGTTACAAATTGCAACGAAATGCTGCAATCTGGCAGATGTCAGCTAAAGCTCATTCTGCATAAATTTGCATATACCAATGAAAAATTAAAAGATTTTATTTTAATTGGGAAATATTATTAATTTTTAAATAGCTAGATAGTGAAATGCTTGCTTGCGAGAAACAAATTTTGAACATATTCTAAGCTTTATTAAAAATGTGTATTCAATTTTTTCATATAAACTATGACTTATATACAAATATGTAAATAATAAAACTAATATTTAAAACAACTAAAAAAACAATTTTAAGCCCTTTTTTTAAATAAAAAAGATGTCTTAAAGAGCTTACTCTTAGAACTCATGCCAGTTTTTTCGCAAATGTTCCTGCAAATGGCTTTGGTAATCGCTTTCTTTGGTCTCGATAAGCAAAATCACTTTAGCCGTCAATGCTCATTGGTCGTTATGGGGTTAATTCATGCAAAAAGGTTATGCAGCTCCAGCACTTCACTTCTCCATCTACGTTCGTTGTTATTTCATTTGGCTTTCTTTCCATTTTTGTCAGCAGCCAAGTCAAGGCAAGCCAAAAGCAAACGCAAACCGAACGCCAGTCAAGCCAAAAGAGCTGGGTAGGTTAGAGGGGTCAGAGGTCAGGAGGAATGGCATACCGAGATGCGAGAGAGCCCAAGTAAGCCAATCAAGGCATTCAAAGAGAGCATATTTAAATAGCTTTTAACATGCACGAGCTGTCGAGCTGGCTGCTGTAGTTAAGTGAAGGCCAAAACCAAAGGCGACACAAAAATGCAGCCAAAAAAGGCGAGAGCCAAGCAGACAATTTTGAAAATTGCCAGAGAAGGGTTGAGCAGTTTCCAGTCGTTTAGCAATGCATCCAACGATATGCATTTCGCCTTGCCATTCCTTTGATGCACCATCACCTAGAAAATGCATTGGAATGCAAGCAGTTCGGATTGCCAGACTAATGGCACTGTAAAAATGGTGTTAAATTTTTCTGAAACTCTAAATTTTATCTCTTTGGAACACATTTGCCTTATTTAAGTAATTCAGAAGTACGTGCTTTCTGGGGATTATTATAAATTCAAAGAACTTTCGTTTTTAAAATAAAAATATTTAGTTTTTCTTGCTACCATCAACTGAAAAAGTACCTCACATTAAATTTGACAAAAATTATCTTGGTGATAGTGAATAGTGAAAAAATGTGAATTAAATTGTATTAACCATTTTATTTCTAAATTGTATTTCAATTGAGAAACGAACTACTTTAAGTTTGCCTCCTTAGGAAATGTTTATGAATGGCCAATGCAATTTTGAGTCGGTTTAAAATATTCAAATTTGCATTGGTCAAGCGTTTTTAACAATGAAACAAAAATGGTCTCAAATTTTGCTAAGATTTTGAGCAATTTGCCATGAGCGTTGACATTCTTCAGAGCAGCCACATGTTTTAAGATTTTCAAGTATTTTGTATTGTCGCGCTGCTGGTTGTGATGCTGTGCCGCAGTGCTAAGCAAACAGAGAAAGCATAAAACGTACTCACACACTGAAGCACACACACAACACATACATCCACACCCACACCATCTCACACCCAAAGCCATGCCCGTACATTTTGGGGGCATTTAAGCGCATATTTATTGTACAACGTTGCGTATGCGCAATAAATTTTCACAAAATTTCGACGCATTGTGGCAATAAAATGACATTTTTTCATATTTACACATAAAGTCAATGGAGAAGGCGAAGAGAAACGGGAAGGGATAGGCTTAGCGGGGTGTGGGGAAGGCGTTTGTGAAGGATGTTACAGCGATTTTTTATGGCCTCTTTTGCTTTTGATACGATGCGAAATATTTTCAGCGCAGACATTTTTATTTATTTTTATATATACTTTTATCTATACGCATTTGATACGAGATGACGCGCGACAGCGGCAACAACAAGAAAAGCAGCAAAAGCCGCAGCACATGTGACAGCTATTGTTGTTTTTGTCGCTTTTGTGTGGCTTGATTCAATGCCAAAATGTTGTTGCAGCTAAAACGCCGCATAGAGCCATAAAATAGTAGAATTTAAGAGAGAAACAATTAAATTTCTGCTGACTTAGCGAGATAAATAAATGCAGTGATATGTCAACTAGTTCTTAAAACGTTTCGTTTGTGAAAAATTTGACATTTTCGTTTTTGCGCGGCATTTGTTAAGCACATTGGGAAATAAAACAATTCACGGGCATTAATTATTATTATACAGACTATGTCCTTTTTAATTGAAAAAAAAATTAGGTACTTTATTTGTTTGTAACGATGAAATTAATTACTATAATGGAATTTGCTTATTTGCTTTAACTTCGCTTGTGTTTTTTTTTATTCCACCATCCAACGCAAACTTTAACTTTGCTTGTTGAGCTTTGCAAGTTTTGATCCTATAAAAGGGCCTAAAAGCCTGTCGAATCCAAAGAGGAAAAAACATTGGTGCACGCATTTGCACATGCATAATAAATAAACATGGCCGCCCGCAGGCTGTTGCTAAGCCAATGGGTGCGGAATGTTTGGGGCCGTAAAGGGCGGCTCAAATTTACGCATTTGTAATTACGTAGGAATTAAGCCGCCATCAACATTTAATTGCTAAAAGCTTTACTCGCAACGGCGCAGCCACGCATACGATGGGGAAAAGTTGGGAGAAAATGGAGCATTTAATTAACAAATTTTACGCATTTATTTTCTATTTTCATAACGACGCTGATGATGTTGATGTTGCTGCTGCTCACGATGACCAACCGCATACGAAAAAATAAACCGACCAAAAATCGTGACAACATAATTTGCCCGAAACCGCAGTGAAAACGAAGGACATTGATGCCGTCGAGGGAAAATCGGTGTCGCTGCCCTGTCCCATCACAGAGCCACTGGATAATGTGTATATGGTGCTCTGGTTCCGCGATAATGCCGGCATACCGCTCTATAGGTGAGTCCTAGAGGACGACATCTCAATTGGACTATTGTCTCGGCCTGGGCACACATATAATTAAATGCAAACGAGAGTCTCGAGAGTTGGTACCTTTTTTAAATCGTTTGGGGCGCTGGCGCACATAAGTATGCTATGATTTTCCCCTCTTTAAGTATGCCTGTATATGTGTGTGTGTTTGATTGTGTGTGTGTTTGCCAGTGTGCGTTTGAAGGATGTGTGATTTAGCTTAGCGTCCCCTGTTTTTGTTTCATTTTTTCCCCTCGTTTTTTTTTTGCGTTTGACTTTTGTTTTTCCTCTGTCTGCGCCTGGGTATTAACTTAATTATGTTTACCTAATTTAGAGTGATTAACCTCGGGCCATGACAAACCACAGGAATTATGTGCCGGTGAAAATATTCAAGTAGAACGTCGACGGGCACCGAAGATTAAATTACGGTAAAATTGCCAAGTAAACGCAGGTCAGATCGCAAGTCAACCAAAGTCGGGTCCATAATAAAGTGGCCGTAATTGACGGCCCTTGGCTGAGAACCTGCACTGTGTTAACTTCTAATTGCATTCACGGCATTTCACGCCACGTTGCTCCCTTTGGTTGTCAACCATAGATTTTTTCCTCTACATAATTGCTTTTGCCTTCGCTTAGGGTATTTTAGGCTGTGTCGCAGCGGCTTGAATTGATTTGAACGAGGTTGACTAATTTATTACTCCTAGTTAAGGTAACCAATAAAATGTCAATCATAATGCCACCCTAAAATACAATTTGAATAAAGCATCCCCTAAGCCATAAAGCAGGTTAATCTAGTGTAACCCATTTGAAATAGTTTACTGTGGTAAAATTTTATTTACTTTCGAAGGCTTTAGTCCACATGAACTCGATTTCCTACTTGCGCCGCAACGGCAACTCGCTTATCCTTTAGGGTATTCCCAAATTCAATCAGTCTGCGCAGTTTACATCCTGTTCCGTTCTCATCGTCCTTTTTTCTTAGTTTCCAGCACCGCCTCCTGGAGCCGCCGGTGCATTTTTATTACACTCAATTTGCATGCAGTCGCGTCACTGGCAGCCCAGTTCGTTGCGTACTATTTAGGCATAAACATTTGCTGCATAGGCTGCCGTGGAACTATTATTAACTTGGGCACTCGCTTTGCAATTTCGCTTTCGCACACGCTCTCCTTCTGTCGCGCTTCTGCTGCCATTTAAGCAAAGTGCAACTGTTTTTTAGTTTTTAATTAAAACGGCGTCGCAAAGGACGACGAGAAATAAAAAAAAAAAAAAACAGCGATTAAAATTTGGGTTAACGTTGGCCCAGGGGGGGGGGCGGGTGGTGCGTTTTGGCCCTCATTCTGCTCTTGAGTCGGCTGCTGGCCGTGGCGCAATTAAGTTGTTGCATTTGCAACGAGTGCAAGTTCGACGGCTTCCCGCATAAATTATTGTGTGTTGCATACAAAAGGGCGCTTAACGCTCAGCTCGCCGCAGAAATATTCGAAAGTGGCTGCAATCGCAGCTGGAATTGCAACAGCAGTAGCAACAATTTGGTAGAAAGCGAAAGAGCCATTCAGAAAGCAGAGAGCGAGAGAGGGAGAGAGAGAGAGACAGCGGGTCAGAGTGGCTGAAAAGGACCTCTTCTGATTGAGAGACCTCAGTCTGGTTTTAAATTTGAGGATACGAATTTTTTCCCAACCGAAATGGCCGGAACGAAAAACGTTAATTGACAGAGTTGGCTTTAATGAAATTAAATGAAAACCAATGTAACGTTGCAAATATTTCACGTATTTTAATTATTTACATTTAAAGTTATTTGCTTAAAGTGACTATAATCACAATTGAAATCGTTGAAAGTGGGTGTGCATTTTAGCCGACAGTGCTCTTTTTATCATGTTTATTTATTTATTTTAAAAAGTTTACAAATGCTTTAATTACGAAAAATAGCCCTAATAAACTATGGCATCTTTTTTATTTGCATTTTTTGTATGTATTTTCAACGGCTCTCGTTCCAAGGTATATTGTCTTTTAAATACCGAAGTACTTGGAAAGTTGGAAACTTAGCCCATTAAATGCAGTGCTGGGGCTTAAATCTGCAGAACAATTTGAGGAGCAAAATGCTTGAAAAGCAAAACAAAAAATAATTTTTATCTGCAGCACATAAATTGCATTTGGCAAGAGGCCTTACACACAAACGCCGTTCGCCATCGCATTTTCCACCCAGCCTAATGAGCAAACCAAAATAAATTACGCTAATTTTCGTGCGAAAAGTTCAGAGGCGTGTGGAAAACGCGGGCATGAGCTGAGGTTGAATTATATTGGCTATGGATTTCATTAATTTCCGAGCTGGACGAAATTTTGGGGCTTGATTTAATTCGCATTGCCCGCCCACATTAAATATTAATGGAGCATGGGCGGGGCATTTTTCAAGGCTTCATGTTATTTAATGTGCTTGTGTGTTTTTCATCTCTTTTCTCGGTTTTTTTTTGTTTTATTTCTCTACCCCCCAGCTTCGATGTGCGCGATAAGGAGAGTCGGGAGCAGCCACGACATTGGTCAGCCCCGGAGGTTTTTGGCTCACGTGCCAAATTCCATTTTGACTCGCAGCCAGCAACCTTGGAAATTAAGGTAAGATTTAACCGTGGGAATCGTGAATCCGTACCCATTAATTTGGCTCAGTGTGCTGCGGGGCGGATGGGCTGTTGCTTGATAATGAAATAAATGCGGGGATTTAACATTTCAAATTACCTGGAATTAAATAATGCATTCAATCGAAATGCACCTGAAAGGATGCATTCTCTGCAGACTTTTTTTTGGGCCACTGGTCATGCTTATTTGCCTATATAAAAACTGTTAGCATGAATGCACATTTTAAATAAATAAATGTCCAACCAGAAAATGAAAAATTAATGCAGAAAAAAGGAATAGGAATAACACAAAGTGTTTCCATTTAAACATGTTGGCCTGATATAATACATATATATACACAAATCGGAAGTGAATGTTTCATTTTGAATAGCACATTTCGGCTTAAAGTCTTCCCATTTCTTGGCCAGACAAATGCAATTTGAGATACAATTCCAACGAAGCGGTGACTGTTATACAGTTAATGAAAATCTGAAATGCGTACGAAAAACATCAAAAAGGAAGAAGTACAGATTTGGCCAAAAACAGAGAATCAACCAACTAGCGGAAGCAGCAATGGCGAAAACATGGAAGAAGAGCCGAGGAGCTGAATGGAATGTGAAAAACAAATTTAGATATCAAAAGTTGTTAAATTGCCTGGCGCACGCGAAATGTTTATTAATGTCTTGCATGTTTACAGATAACTTGATTTAGCGTTTCTGTCATGCAATACATAGATACATACATACATACCAACAAATATATATCGCACCGTACTTCGTCCTTATGCAATGTGTTTGCTACTTCAATTCGTCGTATCGCATCGTCTCGCCTTGGATTTCCTTGCCCTGGGCTTGTCTCTGCCCTGGCATTTGACTTTTTAAAGGCCAACTTAGTTAAGGTCTTAAGTGAGTTAAGCAATAAACAGCCAGCTTGGTGGAAATGTGGGGGTTTTTCGGGGACTCCGTTAACGAGCTGCATTTCGAAATGAATGTGAAATGCACACGAAGAGTCGGCCACCATAAATCCGCCAGGCGAAAAGTCCTTGCAATGTTTAGCAGGGTGTGCGAAATGTAAGGAGTCTGCAAAAATTGTTATTTATGAATTATGTGCTAAAATTGGTCTCGGAGTGTGGGGCGTGGCTTTGGGTCTGAGCTTATAAATGAATTTTAATTGCGTTTCAATTGCAAGCCAATTAACTTGAAGCAATTTATAAGCGGGTAGCAAACACAGGAGTCTAGGATATATAAGGGGGATGGGTGCTATCTACTTCCCATATAATCAATAGCCCTTCATAGTGTTCGCTTTCAAAGAGAAGTAAAGCAGGTCAAAGAGTCTGCTCACGCATCGAGAATCAAACTAAATGGACGAATACGTATTTCCATTGGGTGTCATCTGTTCACGAATTTTGTAATTAATAGTTTACGCATGAATAACTTGATCTATTCAATCCTAACTGTACCAACAAAAAGGAGTAGCTCCTGAAAAACGGTTAAAAATTAAATCTATAATTCAATTGCTTAGCATTTATTTAAAATTGAAATGTGAATTATTAAAAATCCTCCTTACCTGATTGCATCTTAGAAAAATGTCAAAAAATAATCCGCATTGAATGTGCGTAGTATCTGAATCACTTCTGCAATATTATATTTAAAGAAGCGGATTAACAACCATAGATTTTGAGATTCAATTCTAAGCAGCAGAGAAAAATCACAAAAGAAGAAATCACAAAATATTGGAAGGAGTCCTTCCTCGCTCAATTGAATTATTAAATAAGTAAATGAATTCGAGCAAAAAGAGCAAAGTCTCTGGGAGAACAATATGCTGAAAAATTGTATTTATTGAAAACTACACAGGTTTTGCAAAGGCCCATAAGGACTCTTGTGACAATGTGACAAACGACAACTTCTAGTCTGGCATTTGAAGCCCACACGAGGGAAAACCGCAAAAGCTCAAGTGTCATGCAATAATTGAAAATTATACGGTTGGGAAACCAGTTTTTCTGGTTGATTGTATGCATGCTAATTCTCCGTTTACTCACTTGCATAAAAACACAAAATCCACAAATAATAACTTACAATTTTTGCAGGATATCAAGCGACATGATCAGGGTATTTACCGTTGTCGTGTGGATTTTCGCACCAGTCAAACGCAAAGTTTCCGTTTCAATTTGTCAGTAATAAGTGAGTGTTGCCCATAAAATGAAGCCTTCGAATTGTATTCATGAGATTCGAGTGCCATTGAAAAACCCATCCATCTGTGTTGTTTTTCTCCTCCATCCTGTTTGTCCTTAGTACTTCCGGAGCAGCCAATCATCATGGACCGTTGGGGTCGTCAGCTGAATGGTACTCAATTGGGGCCCAAGCAGGAGGGCGATGATATCGTTATCACTTGTCGTGTGGTGGGCGGTAAGTTAAGCTGACTGACTACAAAAGACGAACTTAACCCCAATACTCCGATACACACATACATACACACAAGAGAAACACACTCGCCCACACACACACACACACACACAGAGAGACACCCACATACATCCATACGAGCCATATCCGTATGCTCGGCTAGACAATTTCCTGTTAATTTCCTTAAAAGCTTTGACCGGCAAAAAAGCAAAGAAAAAGTGCTGCAAATGAAAATATCACAAAGTCTGTGCTCTGCTTTTGGGTTGGACTACTTTTTGGCTCAGGCTTGGCTTGTGGTATTTTTTCAAGCTTGACTTTTTAATTTGCACCATTTTTCGTTTTTACAACCAGTTTACTAACTTCTTGTCCCCCTTTCTTTTTTATTTTTGTTTTTTTTTTGTTTTTGGTATTCCAATAGGTCGGCCGCAACCGCAAGTCCGTTGGCTCGTAAATGGACTGCTTGTCGACAATCAAAACGAGCACAATTCCGGCGATGTTATCGAGAACCGTCTGTTGTGGCCATCGGTGCAGCGCAACGATTTGAATTCCGTATTCACATGTCAGGCACTGAATACGCAATTAGATAAACCCAAGGAGAAGAGCTTCATACTGGATATGCACTGTAAGTCGCGTTGATTGTTGCCCTAATATATTTGTTAAAAGTCGGACAAATTGGACGGAAAGCCACCATCCTGTGAAATACCTTGGCACCAATATCTTAAATACCTAAAAGTTAGGATGCAATCGAAAGATTATTTCCACTAAATATATACCTGTTCCATAAATCTTTACCAATATATTCGGATATTTTGTTAGCCTACATTTTCCAATTTCGGATTGATGTAATTGTATTCTAAATTGCACAACGGAGTGCAAAATTATTTAAAACAAAAAAATCGATTTGCTCATAAATATGTATGTAGGCTCTAATTTAAAGGCCTTCTGCTAAAGAAAATTCAAAATTTCAAGCGGCCAAGCCGTTAGCATCACTTTCCGGCCAACGCACACTTGCCATAATGCTAAATGTAGCATTATAAGGGCCATTAAATAATTATATGCCAACTGACGAGAAAACAACATAGTCGATGGGGGGCGTCAACTCTCGAATGTCAGGCCCTCGTGTTCGCAGAAGGCCGTGGCCTCAGTCCACTCCATCCATCCATCCAGGTGGAACACAATGCAGCAGGAGCTCAAGGAGTCCAGTCATCAACGAGCAGCAGACACGGCATCGGAAGGCCGGACAAAGTCATAATCCAGCCAGGAAGTGCAGCACTTGAGAGCTGTCGAGTCGTAATAGACACAAATTGTTGTTGATACTGTGGGGCATAGAGCACACAGCCCTAGCTTTGTACGAAGTAAACGGGAAGGGGGGGGGGGGGGGTCCAAAATGATTGCCTTACAAAACGAACTGCAATTATGAGACCATGAAATATTATGGTAAACAGTTTTAATTACAATTGCATTGAATTGAATGTTCTTCCTGTCCAATTACAGTGAAGCCTTTGGTTGTGAAAATCCTGGAGCCGCCCAGCTCGATGATTGCCGATCGCCGCTACGAGGTGTCCTGCGAATCCTCCGGCTCTCGGCCAAATGCCATCATCACCTGGTACAAGGGAAAACGGCAATTACGACGCACAAAGGTTAGTGGAAGTATATACATACATATATATTTGGATGCATGTATAGCTATGAAGGAACTTTCGATGGAGTGGAGTGACCGCAATTGACGCAGCTAGTTGGCTGTTTCTGTCCCTGCCTCCGGTTCCATGCTGCTGTTGACTGACTCACGTTCAGCTCGATAACTTATTGTGTTTGCACAGTCATGCCAAACAAACGGAGCTCGTAACTCCTGACCCACCCACGTACCCTGTCCAAAGTCGGTTGGATACCATAGTGCAGAGACAGACAGAACCAGAACCAGAACTACAGACCACCACCCACTTGTTGTCCCTGGGCGTGGTTCACATTCGCAGCTGGGTCCTAGTCCAGTGCCCCCCAGCCAACCCCACAACTTGGTTAGAATAAACACAGATAATGTGATATAAACTCCACAATACACAAACGATTCTAGTTCGCTTTGCATTTTGCTTTGGCCCACCCACTTTTCTTTTTTTTTGTTTGTACCCTTTCAACGACTGCTTTCTGTCCAGCAAACTAAACTCAGTTTCAGGTTTCACCATAGTTTTTAAAGTTATTTTGCTTAAGTCTTCTAAACATGTCTTAAATGCATTATATATTTTATAAGTTAGATAAATTGAAAGACTATGTTTATTTATTTTTTATTTATTTCTCAGTTAGTTATTGTAAACTATGAACCATCTATTGCATATATAAACCATTTTTAAAAAGGATACATAAATTTAGCGATTTTTCTTGAAAAATTAAACACGTTTGTTAGGGTATCCCAAAACATTCGTAGTGAAAACGAGTTTTTCTGTTTGTTGTTTTCTTCCTTTGCTTTTTTTTTTCTCTTCAACTTTGGACAAATTTATGGGAGTTTTGGCGCAATTTTGTTGCAATTCATTTTTGTGTGTCGGGACCTCGAGTTGAGTCGAGCCGAGTCGAGTCCTGGTTAGCTATATCCTAACCCGGGCCTCTACGGTCTGGGCTGTTGTTTATGTCCATGTCTATCCGCTTATATGCATATACGCTGATTGCTTTGCCGTTTTGGCCAGCTCCTGGGCCAACCAATGTTTTAAAGACCGGAAATGTTTTTCAGTAGTTTTCATGTATAGCATAAAGTTGCCGTAATGCGGCACAGGTCCCGATTCCTCTGCCCATATGCCGCTGTCTGATGTCCTCGGTCCTGCCATCCCACATGTTTTACATGCCTTTTCGTACCCTACTTTGGGGTTTCTAATATATGTCTGTGTCTGCCTCCTTTTGCCAAGTTGTGGGTGGGATCAGGCGGAGTGTTTTAGCTGTGGAAGCCTCAGGCATTAATCAAAGCCCCGCAGACGGTCTAATTGAGAAGTTTGGCCCATGAATTGAAATAGCTTGTGCAAAGGGAACGAGCATGTTAAAAAATGGAAATTTTTTCAATATTAAACTGATACAGTTTATGGAGGTCCTTAAAAACGCCGGAGGTTCTAAAAAATTCTATTTACTGATTAATTAAAAAGTTAAGCTGGATACCACGCCAAAGTTTATTTTTTATGTGAATTGTGATTTCGCATACTCAATTCAGTCCATTAGGCTTTGGTTACATTTGCTATATTTCTTAGAGTGCTGAAATCGTCACGCTATATTCATCCCCGTAAAGTGACCCCAAATTGTTTCAAATTAAATCCAATCGATCATATTTCGCCCCCTAAAGACAAGGATTTATATTCCCGCTAACTGCCGGCACTTTAACACCCCACCACCAAATAACCCGAACACCAAATCACATATCTGGCAAATGCCTTGCCTTGGAGCGATTTGAGCCATGTGTAAAGTGCTAACAAAGCGAGCCACATGGCGAGGGATGGGGGAAAAACACTTTATGGCCATACCAACTATATGGCGGAGGTTGGAGCATCGACTAATTGTGTGACGCCTGTTGTTGGTGTCCCTGTCTGCCATTAAATTTATAATACCCCAAAACACACACACTCACGAAGACAACCACCCACACGTGGAGCACACATAAAACCCGAACAAACATTCCAATAAATTTTAAATTGCAAACATAAAATATTTCGACAAATTTGCACGCAAAAAACAGAAGGACAACCAACTTTTCCTCAAGGCAAGGTCTTAGCCAGGGTCTTAGGCACTGGCTGGCGGGAAAACTTAATTAATGCAGCAACATTTTCTTACATTTTTTGTGATTTACCTTATTTTCTTGTGTCCTTTTTTTTGTTTGCAGGACGACATATCAAAGAACTCGACACGCTCCGAGCTGAGCTTTGTGCCGACCACAGACGACGATGGCAAATCGATAACATGCCGTGCGGAAAATCCAAATGTGAATGGCCTGTATTTGGAGACCATGTGGAAATTGAATGTCGTTTGTAAGTATTACAAATTGTGCTTAAGTCTAAAGTATGAGTGAAATGGAAGTGGCAAATGAAGGCTTCCCGAAGGAAGCGCTGGGCAAAAACCGAAGAAACCAAAAGGGAAAAGAAAGAAAGCGGGGGGCAAGCAAAGGAATTGCCGACAGCTACCAAAAGGTAGACAGTCCTGGGCCTGGTTCAGAACCAGACCAGGCCGAAATTTATTACGGCGGCGATGTCGCCATCACCATCGCTGCCGTTGAAAGCCTTTAAAATGCAAATAAATCAAAGACAAATGACAAATTGTGAATAATTTGCCAAAGGGCCAAAACACTGTAGCGTTCGTGGTGGCCAGGAGGGGCTCCACAGGCACAAATGAAATATGTGGGCTAACAAAATGTATGGCAGTCGCTTAAATTAAATGAAGGACTTTAGCTGTGGCCCCGTTTCAATAAAAATAAATAAAAAATAACTTTGCAAAGTAGACCTAAAGTGTAGATCTGAAACTGAATCCGAAATGCTTTCGCCACGCACAGATTTTACCTGCAGAATGAACAAAATCTCCCAATAATTGTAATTTCCACTTTAAGCCACTTTAATTCGTATTCCACAGCACTGAAATAACCAACTGGGAAGTACTGCGGACATCGTAAAGTGTGAAACAAAAGTGCCGGATAGGGAAAATGAATCGAACTCAATGGCGTTCCGTATCCGCCATGTATGCCACAGTCAACATTTTTCGTACTCCGTTCTGTTCCCCATTTTATTTTTCCTGTTTCCAAGGGCATCACGTAATAGCGTTTCTTTGCTTTTCATTTCTTAAAATATGAATATTTTCTTTACTTCAATCTGAAAGAGGTTGCCACGCCTCCGCTGAACAGTTTCGCTTACGCCCAAAAGAAAAAAGTACGTTTGTGTGTTTTTGCGTTTGGCTGTGTGTATAGGCGTAATATGATTATATTTTTTATGCCCCACACATACTTTGCAGGCTCATATTTTATGTTTTAGAATATTATTTTTTATTTGTTTGTTTTTGCTCACGTTATAGCAATTGACGGTGCTTTGTACCGTCCTTACGGTGTTGTGTTTGTTGCTACGTTGGCGCAAATAAACTTTATGATCGGCACGTAGCCACATACACATAAATGTGCGCCCAAATGTTTGTGTTTTTAAAAAAATTCTTCTGTTGGGGCAGGCTTGCGAAGTTCTTTTAAACTTGCTTATTTATTTAAGACTTTGATGTCCTACAGAAAAGAAATCAAATTATGATCAGATTAGAGCTTACAATCATTCAAGACCAATAACATGGGTTTACTTAAAAAAAAAGGATTAGGAAAACTGAAATTTGCAAATATTGTTGGCTATAACTTCATTAGAGATCCTTACATACCCTTATGGCCAGATAAATAACAGTTTGTTCTTATTTAGATAACAACTGAATTTATATGCCTCGGCATCTTTATGTCTTTGTTGTTGTTGCCAGTGCTGTTGGAATACGATATCTGCATCACGCGTGAGTTATTATGCCAACTGCGTTTTGGCTCCTTAGGCACGACATTTGCCAAGGCCATTTGGTCATGGTTTATGCCACGCGTTGCCCATCTCATGCGCCACAATCCTTCCCTCCCCTTTGTATAATTTTGTTTATATCTCGCATGTGTGGCAGGGTGCAAGCGACTGGGTCGTTTTAAAATTTATAATGTAACCGAGCGGGGCAGCCTTAGTTGGTCTCCTAGCAATGGCAACAAGACAAAACATGGAATGCAATCACAGACATCCCCCAAAGAGCGCAGGATTGGAAAAGAAAGAGCACTGCGGTTAAATAAAGTAACAAGTTTCATTTCATTCATAATTATTAATTTAAATTAAATTTAAGCCATTCTACTGGCTGTGATTGACAACCCCTTCCAATTACCTTTGCAATTTACATAATACAATATATTAAAAAACAAGACGATTTTTTTTTGGGTAGCTTTATTTTTTTTTTAGTGTATGCGAAGCTCACTCCGCAGCGCAGCAGACAATACATATGAATCACATACGCACGCAGACGAGCTGTAAGTGTCTTCCCGTATGTGCTTCTGTGGCCATTGTTTATTGCCGGGAACATGGGCGTGCTGCTCCTCCTGGGTGGAGCTGGTGGAGCGTGCTTGGCATTTTGAAAAAGCGAAAGCTTACGCCACATGTATTGCATTGAATGCTACAATTTCGGTTGATATTTTTAAAGTGGCAATAGAAGTGCTGTGCGCTTCGCCGTACACTGGGCGGTGTCATTTTAATGGCTCTCCACGAGGGAATCCGTGGACAAATCGGCCACCAGGTCATCGTAGACGGCAGGCGGTACCACCGTACCCACTATCTTCTTGTTTGCATCGGTCTTCATGCGTATGATCTGGATCTTGTGTCCGCTATTTACGATAATGAGTTCGATCCGGTCCCAAATCGGTAGCATTAACCCGGAGAGCACGTGATAGGTACGCATTCGGAGTCCTACTTCACAGCCCGTCGGCATTGGACAGGTCCGATTCCAGTAGAGGTGTGAGCACATATTCAAGCACAATTCGTACTGCTGCACCCAGTATGTTTGGGCCTCCTCCGGGCTTACCTTCACATATCGTGATGAAATGGAGGCATGTGTCTCCAATCGCACTTGGGGACCTGTATTGGGTCGGTAGATTTGCAAATTGATCTTTCCGTTTGATACATCCGATGAATTGGACGGTGCCTGCAGGCATAAAATTGCGGAGTTCTTGTTTTGGCGCCGCTTTTGTAGAATATAGAAGCCTTCGTGCTCGTATTGGCCCTCCTTTCGGTATCTATGGGAGTTTATAAGTTAGTTAAATACACTTAACCCATATAAATTTCAACTCACTTGGCTAGGGCTGTCTCAAAGGACATACCACGTTCCACTGTCACCGTATGAAGTTCGGTGGCCGCCGTTCCTGTGGCGTGCTTCCTAATGAACCTCATCAGCTTGATGGATTTTACACTTGCTCCATGGGCATCCAGATCTAAAATCCCCAAATCGAAGCGTCCTGTGCGCTTCATTTGCATGATCAGTGAGTACATCTTGTCCAGAAAGAATTTAAAAAGTGCATTTTGCACTTCCACCCGGCATCCAAGGATGCGGTTTAGAAACTTTGAGATATTATTACTATCCTTCTCCACGGTGAACACCTTGACCTTGTTCTCCTCCCGCACATTGATCATACCCACGCCGGCCATTGCCACGCAACAATCGTATATGAAGTTTCCCTTATACGATTGAGGCACTTGAGACCGGTCCAGTGGTTTATTGCTGGTCAGCTGTTGCATCACATTCTCAAGGGCACTGCGCCCGATGCTATTATCGATATTGAACTGGGAGAGATCACGGGCATCGGTGGCACGACGATCGCCTTGGGTAAGGGCTCCTAAGCTCTCCAGTCTCTTGGCCACCGTGGATGCAAATCGACGCTCACCAGCCAGATCGGTGATCACAAATACATATTCCGGTGCATTGACCTGATTGGAGCGATGGGTGCGCCCAAATTGCTGTATGGCCCGATCTGCACTCCATGGGAGTTCCAAAGTGATGTGCAGACGGCGCCGCTGATTAGAAACCCTCTTGTCACTCTGTAAAGATATTCCACTGGAGGCCGCCTCCGAGATGATGGCCACGTGCTTGCTGCCATCCATGAAGCGTTGCTTCTCCCGATAATTGACCAGGTCCATAGTGGAGTCGTTTTCACAACGTGGCTCATACTTATACCCATCGTACTCCGTTCGCACCACTCTTCCACGACGGCCTGTCATCTCGGCCACCAAATTGGTGCCACCCAGTTCAGAGATTAGTTTGTCGAGCGTGTTGGGCGGCAACTTCCTGCCCAGAACATCGATTTTCTCCAGCAGCATCTCACGCATGTTTATACAGCGTTCTACATCACGCTCCGTGATGTTTACCTTTACCTTGGTATTGTCGGAAGTGTTTGTGGATTCATCTTCGTTATCCTGTTCCCTCATATTATTGCAAAGATGCTCCAGGATGCGCTCCTGCATGGTAATCTTCTCCACTGGTTAAGGGATTAAAATGATTAATATTTATTCAAAATAAACCACTTAGATCAACATACCTTTGTCCGCCTTGGGCGGTCGTCCTCGCCGCTTTTGTCCAGACTTAATCTTCTCAACAGCCGCAGTACAGCTTCTCTCGTACATCTCGATGTCGCTTTCGCCCGCCTCGGCATCCATATCATCTTCAACCCAATCGGTATTCATTTTTGACTTCTTCTGTTTGGGTGGGCGGGAACGTGCCTCCGGCTCAAACTCACCCGTATTTAGTAAATGATGAAACGAGTCGCGTTTAGGAGCTGGGAAGTGCTTTTCCACAAACGACTGAATGATCATCTTTGCGGTGGACACAAAGCTGTTAAGCTTTCCATGATGACGTTCTAGATGCTCCAGGGTACGCGACTCCCCAGTAGATTGAAGGCCAATGACCACCGCCTTTCCCATTCGTGTCGCCTGCCGCGTCATCTTGACCACGTGATTCACTTTGGAGGCAATGCACAGGTTCTTGAAGAAACGCTGATGGGCGCACCAGAACTGACAGGTTATAATCTTCTGCACCCTATTCTCGACGCACATTAGGCGACACGCCTTCTGGAACTTCTTGTGTATGTCAGCCCAGAGTTCGGCAGACAAATTATAGCTCTTGCGAAATTCCTTCGACATGTTCACCTCCTCGATGCGAAAACTCACATCCTTGAAGCTAAGTTGACGTGCTATGTAAGTACCTCTTAGCTTCATGTCCATGGCAACGATTTCCATGGCTCCTATGCCGCGCTTCTCCACGGCGTTAACAAATTCGTAGAATTCTGGATAGGCGGTACCTGGACCCCACAGGCCCAATCTCACCATATAGGCCATATTCCGGGGCTCACTTGCTCCCGTGGCTGAAGCATAGACCACTCTGGCGTTTGGCAACAGTTTCTGTAGATCCAGAACAGTCGTTCCCGTCTTGGTGGACTTACCCACATTCATCAGGCTTAGGTTCTTGGCCTTGTGGCACTCATCAAAGACGATCACTCCTTCGAACTTTTTGCCCAGCCAATTGGTCAACTGGCGAAAACGAGTCTTGTACTTCGAGTTGGTCGTCATTGATTCTCCAATTAAAGCTGTGTAAGTGCAAAATATCACGCCGCGCTTGAAATTTTCATTTTCTTCGGAATCAATGGGGCTGTATTTAAACTTGTTGATTGTCGCTACACGGATCTTTTCGTGGGCTCCTATATCGGCTAGATCCCGCTCTGCATCGAACTTGAGGTCACTGGAGACCGAGACCCAAAGGGCACGTTTCCGCCCTTTCAGGTAGTTATCGAAAATAATGCCGGCAATGGTGCGGCCTTTGCCCACACCAGCCCCATCGCCCAGCAGAAATCCAGCGCGATCTCCGCTTGGCAGGATCTGCTCGTGAGCCTGACAGGCATAGACCACTGCCTCCAGCTGCAGGGCACTCAAACATTCGGTGGTCTTCGAGGGCAGGGCCAACTGATAGTTTATATTGGGCAGCTCAACGGATGACAGAGTGGCCGTTTCCACCACGGGATCGGGATGGGCTCTTCCAAACTTCAGTTTGCTGGGCCAGTAAGCTGCAAAGGTGTCGGCCACCCCTATTTCCTCATAGTCAACCTCCTCATCTTCGACCGCTTGTTCAGATGGAAATCCTGCATCTTTGGTCTGTAACGTTTCCTGTAGCACGGCACCTGGAACTCCAGAGTTAGTCATGGGCAAGGACAGGTAGGGATGTCCACTTTGTAATAACATATTCAGTTGCTGGGCCGTAAAGCTTTCTAATTCGGTGGCCTTCACTGTTGGCTGACCCATTGCCATCGTTGATGGCAGCAATTGCACATTGGTAATTAGTCCATCCAGACCGGTGGTAAATTTGACGGATACATCCTCACCCTGATCAACCTTAAGTCGCGTGACTATCGGCACTTGTGGCAAGGCGTGATGCTGAGTTGAAGCAAGCGGATTATTAGCCATCTGAACAACGCTAGACATTCCTGTATCCATGGTTTTGTTGGCCATACAATAGGCTGGTGCTGGAGGAATGGCTGGTTGTGGAGGAATAGCTGGTTGTGGAGGAATGCATACCTGATTCGGTTTCGGAAAAGCTTTGTTCTCCGACAAGTTCTTGTTTGTAGGTACTGAAAAGTGTTGGTCAGTTTTACCTAATGGTTCTATATTCTCGTCAGCTGGTACCGCTACCATGGGTAGAGAATCCAGTTCCGCCTGGAGGCGTGCATCTATATCAGATTCTATTTTCTTGGGATCCGATAGCCGAGAATGTGGTCTTTCAACTGTCAGATTTGTTGGAATCTTTGCTAGTGGAGGTGGAGGTGGACATGCCAGCTCATCAGTCGTAAATAAAGAATCTAGATCAGCATTCAGGCGCCTATCAATATTGTCTTGCTCATCGTTACCATCATTGCTATTGCTATCGTGGTTAGGGCTACCGGCAGTAAAGCCAAGATCGATTAGATATTGAGAAACGTTAGAAACTTTATTAACCGTTGGCTTTTTAGCACCTTGATTACTTTCTTTTTTAGCTTCGGCCTGAGAGAGCATTTCTAAAAAACTTACAGTACGATCGGGCTTATTTTGTGCCGGGTTGTTCAGGTGATTATCTACATATTGATGTTCCTTTCTCATGTGCATTTCACGACGCCTATCTATTGTTTCTTCCTTCTGATGGGCATAGTTGATGGGCTGTTGAGAATCTGGCTTGTTAATCTGATTATACTCAGTCGAACGATAACGCGATTTTATATCTGAACTCGGCTTTTGTGTTATGTTAGCGTTTTCCGACACGACTAAATTCTGAGCCTGGCCGTACGTAGTACTGTACTCTAGTTTAGGTATTGAGTTGATTTGAGCTTTAGAACGTTTAGCCGGCGTGATATTTGTCCCTTCAGACTCCGAACGGTAACCTGAATAAAAATTCCTCTCAGACTGACGTTTTAAATATGTTTTCTCTTCGGCCTCTTCTAAATCGCTAGACTTTGAATCGAAATTCTTCTTCGGTATATTTTTTGGACTGCTCTCAGGCAACTTCGTAGTCCAGGCATTATTACGTTTTTGGCTTAAGTTTAAAGCTTGATTGTCCGAATGTGATGGTAACTCATCATAAACATTCAAAATCGATTCAATGGAGGAATTTAGTTTCTGACCTTTATATTGCTTTTCTTTATCCGTTGAAGTCCTCTGGTTATGTTTTTCCAAATTTATTTTGGAAGAAACTTCCGGTTTTTTAAAAATTGTATTTTGATCCGGTTCATCGAGATTTTCATTTTTTTGTGTACATCTGCGTCTTGATCTAGAACGGCTTTGCCGTGCAGGTGAATCCCTCTTTTGTTCATCGTCCGTATTTGACGTACTTCGCAAAAACGTTCGAAGTTGCTTGACATAATTATCTGAATCACTCGCTAACTCGTCCAAAAGTTGGGACTTGGAACCACTGACTGTCGCCTGCCGTTTTCTCTTTGTCTCCGAATCAAATTTCCCAGCGCTTTCTGTCATTAGCTGTGACTTTTGTCCTTTTTGCGAAACATTTTTGGAATTCAGATTGGTTTCACATTTCTTATTGCTGGTTGGATGTGAAACGTCGCGATTGATGGCCTCGCTTGATGCCTTCAATGTTGTCGCCCTGGAACGTGAATATGACCTTATTTTGGCGTGGACCTCTTGCTCCTCTTCGATCTCTCGAGCTCTGGCTGTTGGTCGGGCACTAGTTGTCCTTCTCTTACACGGCATTTTGCAGGATTCACAATCACAGATTTGGATAACTTGTTTTTTTTTTTTAGTTTGTAATTTTTTGTGATTTATAATTAAAACTGCCGACTTGTACTGGCGAAAGCAATCTCATCGACTGAGTAAAATTTTGCTATTTCGTGCGACTATAGTGTTTCCTAATTTCGCACAGCCTATTAAGTTGATTAAGAGGGCAGCTCAATGCCAGCTCGATAAATGCTGGCAACAAATTTATTTTTTTTAGGTTATAAAAGAGTTGCTTAGTATTTATTTTCAAATTTTAATACAAGTATTATTCAAAAAAATATGTGCATAATTGGATTGGCCCAAAAGAATGTGCTTATAATTTATGAGTGCTCAATTGATTGAATTGCTGCAACCAATTTAAATATGGTAGAAAAAGTTTCATGTCTTACGTTGCCAAAATATCTTTAATATTTGCAGCCCTGGCAAATCCCGTGTGTCAGTTGGCATAATACAACAGCCCACGGTGGCACATAAATTCTGAGCAACTTCCGCTCCGCCATCGATCGATGGTCGTTTTGGGCCAAAGAAACGAGTTTGTCGGGAGATTGCGGGGCAAGGGTATCCGTGGTGGAACGGTAAATGATAATCACAAAAATGGCCTGCAACATGTGTGCGGAAATGCGCGACGCGACTTTTCCAGCGAAAGAGTTTTCACAGCCCTTTGGGCACTTTGCCTGATTGGCAGACTCTGAGAAACGAGGGGCCTACACAAGTGGGCGGCGGTGAAATGCCACCCTTGCTGGGCAAAAGTTTTCCAGGCCATTCTAAAGTTTCCAGGCGAAGGCGGAAGGGAACTTTTTGGCTTTGGCTTGGTGTTTGGTTTTGGGTCTGGTCTTGGGTTCCGTTTTGCCCAACTCTTGACTGTCGACGTTTGGTTTTGGCCGCCAATAACTCAACAATATTAAGGTTGGCACGTGCGTCCCCTTTTTCCCGATCCTGCTCCTATTTCTTTCCCAGGTCCAGGTCCTCTTCGTGGTCTTGGTCTTGGTCCCGGTCCCAGTTCCAGTTCTGGTACTAGGTCTCCTTGTCTGGGTCCGGGTTCTTGCCGCTTTTGGTCTCTGTTTGTCGCAAAGTTTGTGGCTCGTTAAGCAAATTCAAACGACTTAAGCGGCAACACATGTTGGCAAACAGCGGTCGATGGGCGGGATGTCGTTGCCATGTCCTCATAACTCTTGGCTGATGCTTCACTTTGTTCCAGTTATTGCTCTAAATCGCTCATATTTGCAAAAACTATTAAATAAGCTTGATCATGACAGTGTGCGGGATTCTGGGCGATGACAAGACAGTTGCAAAGCTCGAAAAAGTATGGCACAACAACTTCGGGGCATGAATAATCGAAAAGATTTTGGTTGTAAGACATTGAGTTAATAGGCCTTTTACATTTTATTTCGGATTTTCTAAGGCTCATGACCTATGCAGGAAATAAATAGAAGTGCTCACAAAATGTTTCAAGGACGATTGCTACAACATGTCATTTATTTAAAAAAAGTGTGTGATAAAAAGTTTTTGTCTATACCTAAAAAGTATAGAAAGTGTATTCACGCGTTCGCAGTTAAGTTCTAGATTACCATTTCAGGTTATTATTGGATTTCCAGTGGCTAATTGTCTTCCTTCTTTGCTCCTCTTTGCAGATCCTCCCTTGGTGACGTTACGCTTGGGCTCAACTTTGACACCGGATGATATCAAGGAAGGCGACGATGTTTACTTCGAGTGTCACGTACAATCGAATCCTCAATGGCGGAAACTGTTGTGGTTGCATAATGTAGGTCGCAGTGTGTTCAAGTTGGCCAGGAGTGAGCCGGGCAGTCATACCGACCCAGGGACCCATCCATTCGGATCCGGCTCAATCCACAGCCACCGGGTGGCATCCCTGAAAGGCGTCTGCTTGGCTGGCTCCTTGCATTCGGTTCTGGTTAAGTGCCAATAACATGGCAGGTTGCGTATGCGTTGAGGTGGCTGCTCCTCCGTCAGTGGCGGCCGCCGACGATGTCCTGATGCATGGATCTGCATTTGCTCATTTCCATTCTAGTGGTTTCTTTGGCCCGGTATGGGTTGTGTGATGTATGTAGATGGGGTGGTGCCATTTTGGGTAAAATAGTTTTGGGATTTGCGGCATTGATTTTGCCGTCGCTCAACTGCAATCCGCAGTCGCTTGGCAATCACTCAGGCCAAGTTCCCATTCCACAGTCCGCAAACTACGGCCAACAACCCACTTCCTCTCCATTGGGAGGAAGTGTGTTTTGCACGAGTGTGTGGGGAATTTTTGCCTTTCGGACGCGCTTAGCGGATTTTGGCAAATTGAAATTCGAACCCGAGTGGCTTTAGAACGGATTATTGCTGGGCAGCACTATGGCTGAATAATCCATTGTTGTATTAGTTCAGTTTTGCTAATAGACTTATAGATTTCGGAGTTCTAACAACAGACTTATACGATATTGTTCAAAAGTGGTAATTACTTTGTTCTATCATTTTATCTAGGAAATACTATAGAAACCCAATTTAGAGACCATTTATAAGCATCGTAAAGTGTTTGAGAGACGCCATGTTATTGATTTAACCAATAAACTATCTCTTACAATTTTCGTTCATAATTATGTATCCATTTAATTTCAGGGTATTCATCTGGAGCACAATACATCCGCCCGCGTCATTCGCTCGAATCAGAGCCTGGTACTCCAGAAGATTACGAAACACTACGCCGGGAACTATGCGTGCAGTGCTATAAACGACGAGGGCGAGACGGTCAGCAATCAGTTGCCACTGCGGGTGAAATGTGAGTAGTCCTTGACTGGGTCCCAACGTTTCGGCAAGCCCTTTTAAACAGAAACAGTGATGCATCAGCGATTTTAAGCATAAATTTGCCAAGCGGCACTTTGTTTGAATGCATCATCTATCTGGAAACGCTGTGCATTTTCGTGCCCCATCTTTTCCTGGCACTCGGAGCTCGTCTGTTTTCTGGTTTCTTATCATAAAGTCAGGGCTGCAGCCGTCGCAGTTGTCATACCCCGACTAAGCCCCCATTTCTCCCCATAGCCACGACTCATTTGATGTATTGCAATTTGCCTTTTTCTTCTCCGGAGCTGCTCTTATTTATTTTTTTCCCTTCCTTGTTTTTTTATTTTTTTTTTTTATTCCTGTTTTGTACTGTTCTCCGTCCGTTTTCATTTTACAACTCAGGCAGAGAGTCTTGGCGCAGTTGCACGTCAAGGCTGTGAAAAAAATATTTTTCATTCCGCTTTTTGCATAAATACAACATTTTTGCTTGGCTTCGTTTGTCTGGAGCGCTGTTGCGAATTTCATATGCTTGCCACATGCGTTGGCTTTGGCCATATTTCATAGCAGCTGCAACTGCAGTCGGAATTATGCTTCAATTTAACAGCCCGCGAAAAGTTGCTGCCGCCTCGCAACTTATGGAGCCGAATATTCCACCAGCCCCACTCTAAAAATCCATCCCCAAATTTAAGCAATTTGACAGAGAGACGCCAGTCCTGATGAGGAGGATGGCGATGATGATGATGATGATGAGGATGAGGATGATTGTAATGAGTCGGGTGCCCTGGCACTGGCACTGCCACTGCCACTGCTACTGGCTTAGTCTAGCCGGTTTCTGCAGCTGAGCGATACACATGTAGCTGTGTACCAGTGCTTTTTCCTCAGCTCTGAGCCATACAAATTGCCGCTCAAGCTCAAGTACTGCACACACAGACACTCATATTTTGACAGGCGCATTGCTGCGAGCCATAAATTAAATGGAGTGCGCCGCCATCGCACTATCTGGATTTTGCCTCTGCTAGTGTCTTCGTCAAGGATTCTTGTACACTACGTGCACTGCAAAATGAAATTTCCAATCATTAAATTATATCTGATTAGGTTTAAGTAAATAAAAAGCAGGTTTCATCAAATCATTTGCTTAGGTACATTGAAAACTTAAAAAAAATAGAAAGAAGAAAATAACACATTTGAACTGATTACAAGTGCATATTTCAGGGTTTTAACAGTGCACCATAAATTTGGGATTAAATTCCGTGCTGATTGAGCCACATGAGCGCATTTCCAAGTCAGTTGAACAAGTCAGCATAACTTGGATGATGCGCCTAAGTCGAGGCATTACAGGCATAAGGTTATAATTAAACATTACACGAGTTACATAATAATTGATTCAAATAATTGAAAGGGATATCATTGGGCCATAGACAAAATGGAAATCTTAATGCGGCTTAGTTCTGGCTAAATATCTTTCTTCCTTTATGCCAGAAACCGTATTTGCAGAGAATGCTGGTACCTACATCCAAGCCGCTTGCCCACAAACTGGCCCATTGAATTCGGCTCATAACTTCGGTCAGTTCTATGTAGGTAGAACCTGCCCTTTAGCCATTCAAGTGCGGCTTAATTAGCAAAGCGACTGAGTAATCACTTCACACACTTTACCCGCCCCTCAAATGTGTAATACCAAAGTTGGCAACAACAACATTAGCTAATGTTACCCGAATTGGTAGTAATTTTCCGGCTAATTAATTACGCCCCTTGGTTTTTGTGTACATTTTTGAAGATAAACAATTCATCAGAAATTCAAGTTGCCTTCAAAAATGTGCGAGCGGATGTGCCAAAAAAGGGAGCGAAAGAGAAAAGCAAAAAGTTGGCACGTTGACGACAGCAAATTACGCATACGCCACGTGTGCCGTCAGCTAATAATCCTTTAACATTTATGGAACGCCTATTTACCTGGGAAGTACTAAATCATGTTGCCACATTAATTAATTTCCCGTAAACGAGAAAAGGGTCCCTCCACTTGAAGGCTTTTCCATCGGCATTTTCCCACCTAGCGACCCCTTTTCCACCCCCGTATAACTGACTGGCTGACAGACTGATGCGAAGGCGTCGCTCTTTCGGTCGGTCCCTGCTGTCTAAATCACTTTTGTGCGTTTTTCACCTGCCACGCCCACAGAAACCAAATACTTCGGCTCATTTCCCAGCGATTTTCGGGACATTTCCATGTCCTGCCGCCGATACGGTATCTGGCTTGTCACTCAACAGGTGCCAGAGACCGGAAATGAACGACAGAAAATAAAAGACAGTGATTTACTGAGACAAAGCTTCAGGAGATTGAAAACGAACGGATTGGTTTTATTTTGTATTTATATTGATAAAAAATAATACATTTTACGAGCTTCTTTGAGTGACATTGATATGCTTGAGCCGGGTATTTCGCTGCGTTTGTGAGATACCTTTTAAATATCTTTTTAAAAACAATTACTTTACATTCAAAATTTCAATAACTATACATTATATTACATGTCTAATTTCCGTCATCTTGGGCGACTGACTGTATTTTTAAAGACTTACTTTATTGATTAAAATCGATGCTGATTCTTATGAATATCCCCTTATAGCCGATTTTCCTTTTTCTTCTCCACTGACTTATCTTAATCTCTCATTACAGACACGCCCATGTGCAAGCACGCCGACCGCGTAATATTAATTGGCGCCTCTAAGGACGAGACTGTTGAGGTTGTGTGCGAAATTCAAGCCGATCCGCCGCCGCGGTAAGTTCAAAACAAAAAATAAAAAAAACAACAAGAATATCAGAAAAGCTTCCTGCTTATCCGGTTTCCTACCTCTACACCCCCCACCACTTCTCGGCCCTCATAAAGGTTTTTCGCTGAGTTTGTAGGCGATTGCTTCCGGTTTCCTGTTGAAAGGAAGTTTGTAAAATTGACAAATGATTGTGATTGTGTGTGCGGGCGCGTGTGTGCGTAGCGGAAAATGCTGTTTATTTTGTAGGAAATGTGAGAAAATTTAACAATTTTCTGTTGTTGTTTTTATTTGCTGTATTTCGTTCGTGTATTTTTTCCTTGCGATTTTCCCTTTTTATTCGGTTTTTGTTTGTCGCCCATTTTTGTTATTCGTTTTCCCGGACTTTAAATTGTTTATTTTAATTCATTTTAAATGTACAACTGGCTCTGCCCATCCACATCGCAGTCGCCGAAGCTTGGATTTAGTTGGACAGCGAGAATGTGGCCCTCTTTAATGTTTTTTTAATGAGGCCACGCCACTGAGGCCCGGCCAGCTGCCACTCTAGCTCAGTCCGAGATGTCTGCATATTGCTTCTGAGGCCCTCCCAGCCCATGTCCCTGCCCCTTGTCTTGTCTTGTATTTAATTTCAAATTTTTTGTTGTATTTTTCGCCGCTCCGCTGTTGAGCTGCGTCTTGTGCTGACGCTTTATGCTAAAATAATTAATCATTAGCCGGCGGAAAATATGCGAGGCCGAGGCCAAGGCAGCTGCGGCGCCGTGTAATTGTTGTGGCTGCTGCTGGCTGGCGGATGATGGTTGGAAAAGCGGGGAAATATCGAAGGGAAACTGGCTGGAGCATAGCGTGAACATTAAAAAGCTGCTGCGAGCTTCAAGGCGCTGGGGGCCGAAGTAGTAGGACTCGGGGGCGACAAGTTAATTTATCAGCATTTAAGCGCCTGACAAGCGGCGGGGTAAAAAATGTATTACCACACCATATTAATGTATTAAAATTTAATCGAAACTGTTGCAGAACTTAAAGAATTGAACAACAAAGCGAACAAAGTAGCACAACAAAGTCAGTAAAATATTATACAATTTAAAGCCATTGAGATGGATACGTTTCTTATGAAATAATAATGTAAAATAATTCCCTATCAGCAGGAGTATTGTGTTGAAATAAAAGTTGTTGCTCAAAGAAAAGTTATATTGAACATTTCGGATGATTAATTACCAGAAATAAATCAATAATGCCGGCATTGTTGTTGACATCGAGCATTTATGTTCGAGGCTGCTCCAATCGGCCCGCATATTTTCTGTATTTTATTGATTTCATTCACCTTTCCATCTTGTAGATTTTTAAATGGATTTCTGTTTTATTGATTTACGTTTATTTTGGCACTGCCAAGATGCGAAAGCGTCCGACCGAATATGCCAGAGATAATTAACCTTTTAAAAGGCTTCCAAATGTGTGAGTTTCGGTCCGAGGACCGGGGCCTCCATTCTGTGTGTGTCCGCTTAACCTTTAATATTTTAACAAGCTATTTTAAAAATGAAAAACTTCGCAAACATGTTTCACTCGCCGGCTCCGGCTCCCCATTTTACCTGTCCTTTTCCGTCGCTGTCGCTCGTCTCCTGCCTCCTGCACACACACTCACACACAACTGTCAAAATGTCAACGCAACTTACTCACACATGTGCACAAACATTTTGCAGGACTTTTCGCTGGAAATTCAACAACTCGGGCGAAACTCTGGACGTGGGCAGTGAACGATTCAGCGTGAACGGCAGCCGCAGCATTTTAAAGTACACACCAGTCACAGATCAGGTAAACACGGCAATTCGCCCCCTCTTTCCCACTATATATATATACATATATGTATGTATATGTTTGGCTATGTCCACAGTGGAGGCCGAAGTCAGCTCCGGGCAATTAAGCAAGAGCCGCATTTTAAATAATAAATAAATATGTATTTGCAGGATTATGGCACACTGTCATGCTGGGCCTCCAACGAGGTGGGCACCCAGCAGCACCCCTGTCTCTTCCAAGTCGTGCTAGCCGGTAAGTTTTCACGTGGAGATTGGGAAAAGTGTCCTTTACGTCAGTGGTTCACAAGCTCTGGTTATACCACCACCTTGTTCAAGAAGTCGTATTCCAGAACAGAATGAATCCAACTTGTTTGATTTTTTTTCTTATTCTTCATGTGTGACAAATGTGTCCCTTATAAAAAGTGCAAGTTTCAGACATTCTGAATACATAAACATTTACAAATGTATTTAAGAGAGTTTCTTAATAAGTATATATGTAAATATAAAATGAAAGCGAATAGCTCTCCAAGTTTTAAAAAGAAATGAAAACAAAAGAATTTCTTGAAAAGCCTAAGCCTTAGCTGTGTTCTTGGATAATCACGAAAAGGTAAATATGATACCTTTTCGTGCCTTTGCCATAAGAATCAACAGCGTGAAAAGCTTCCTTATGTCAGCTAAAATCCCCATATGTACTCCGAGTGGCAACTGCTGGCTTTTCCTATCCCATTGGGTATGTTTGCCGTTGCTTCATTACGTGCAATTTGACCTTAACATGTTAATGCCGCATGCAAACACAGTCAAACACAGAGTACTCCGAACTGGAGGGCATGCCACGGCTCCGGAAAACCGGACAGACCAGGCCAGAGTCATACCAAAAACCAACAAAACCAGAGTTGTGGACCATTGTACATTTTGGGAGCCTGGGGATTGGGTTTCAATTCAAAAAAAAAAAAAAGCAAAAAAAAAATCAACAAAACCAAAACCAATGCTCATGTTCCACGCTTTGACTTTTCTCGGTGCTGTTGCTGCTGCTGCTGCTGCTGCTTGTTAATTTCCTGCGTAACGGCGACCAACATAAATCTGATTTCTGGATGCGAATGTGTGTGGACTGCAAATCCCATTCCCATTGCCATTCCGATTCCGATTCCAGCACTGCCGAATGCCGTCAGCAATTGTACCGTCTTCAACAGAACTGAACTGAGTGTTGACATACAGTGCATACCGGGCTATGACGGCGGCCTGCCGCAAATATTTGTACTCGAAATGTTTTCAACACGCACCGGCATCACCAGGTAAGCATATTAATCAACTATAACTACAGCTGCCAGGAGCTCAGGACGCCACACCCCCACAGCCGCCGCCGCCACTGGCAGCCGCCCCCTTTCACTTCCGCTTGGGGGGCTTGATTTTAAGCCGCTTATGTCCGGTCCGACTTGACCCCGAGCCCAGATTTGGAACATATGTCAAACAAATGGCTCCATATCGTTACGGTAGCGCACATTTCGCATTCATGTATGTGCGTGGGATTTGACCTCCGGGATGCTATAGAAATAACACTAGCTTTAATCAAATGAAGTATGCGAAATTACCTGTTGGGGATATCAATTATTATTTCGATCCTTAATCTTAATAACGTTCTCGAGAATTATGATTTGTATTAATTTTGTATGTATATTAGATTATATCTTAATTGTAATTTTTAAAACTATTATGTTGGGTTACATGTTATTTGATTTATTAAAGCTTAACTATGTGGCTTAATTCGCTTCTAGTCGCTTTAAAAACATTGCCAATTGTTCCAATCAGCGCGTGACAAACGAGTAACTTCGGACAACTACTCGAGAATAATAGGCCTAAGTCCCCAGTTAAGTTTGGGGCTGATAATAATGCATGCATGACCATATTTAGCTGAACGCCTTTGCAGTCCCACAACCGCAATTCCAAGTGGAAAGATATCTGGTCTTGACACCCCACTAAGACAGATGTACCAGCATGATTTTATTCAATAATAGTGTTTGGGTGAGTTGAGTTGGGGTACTCGAGTTCTGGCAAATGTATTTCAAGTGCCTTCACCTCTGAGATGTGTACACATACATATATGGCACTCCATGTAGGTGTGTAATTAGGCGTGAAACAGTTCGCTCTTGGGCAGGCTGTGTTTGTCCTGAAATGGGTCCTTGAGCCATTGCATTCATAGTGGTTATTAAATGCGTATACATGTTTATGGTAAATGGGGAAATGAAATTCATATGCGCACATAAAATTATGCGAGGGATATGTCTCCATTTCATTTTTCTTTCGCATAAATTTATGCCAAATTTTTCTTTTGGGCTTCAACCAAGGCAAATAAACATTTCTTATTAAAAACAAAGACATCGTCAAAGCAAAACAAAAAAAAATAACGAAAGGAAATTGAAGCCCACAGTGGGCAGCGAAAAAAAAAAAACAAACAACAAACGCAACAAACATCGTCATCAATGTTAAAATGTTTAGCCGAAATATATATAGACATCGAACCCTAATATTTCAGAATTTTTTCAAGGAAAGGATTGCTTGGAATGGAAGGGTAGACAAGTCAAAGCCGCATTCGTTGGCAGAGGCATCAAATTCAAATTGAGGTCATGATTGGAAAGAGCGCATATCTTATGAGGACTGGAGCATTGGAAGGGGGCGGCAAAAGTGCTTGGGGTTAGGAAAACATGCCAGCGAAAAACCCGTAAAAATGCCAAAGGAAAAGGGCTGCCAAAAAGTATTTGCGGCATTGGATTTTACTCAGGCCGCGCTTACACACACACACACACACGCACACAAACACAATCAAACATTTGATTAAGGGCTTAATGCCGTTGATTTCCTGGCCATTTCGTTTGATTTAATTCGCAATCATATCGAGCCCCTCCGGCCAATAACCAACCCTTTGTCTGTACGATCCATCTTCGCAGATTCAATTTGAGCAACGCCGAGGAGGCACTATTTTCGCTGGAGAACCTGGACACTCTGACCTCGATGATGGTCCAGGAGAATAATTCGCTGCGGCTGCGCATCTACTCGTATAACCAGAAGGGCCGCAGTGCCGCTTATCTGCTAACCGATTTCATAATTGGCTCAACAGCTTACAAGACAGGTGAGTGGCACTACCAGCAGCCAGATGGCGCCGCCGAAAAGCGAACAGCACAATTTGCCTTGATTGATGGATGATGCAAGGATGCTGGAAATTCTGGCAAGGGTGGGATTGAAGATTGAAAGTGGGCGGGCGGGTTTATGCTTTTGACAAGTGAACAGCTCGCATCTGATGGACACTGGGTGCAGAGCATTATATCGGCTTCTTTGGCCTAGCCAGAGATTTCCTGATTTCCTTGGCTGCATTAATCCCATACAGGCAATAGGCCTCACTTCCGATTCCAAGCCCAAAGCCAACCAACCACCTCTCAGTCCCTCTGCCTGTGACACCTGACAGGTGGGGCTCCTCCGCCAGTCATCTGCAGTACTTACTCCAATCAACATGCCTGCCTGAAGGACACATTCCCTGCTGCCATCATGCGATGGCGTGAAACATGTGTAAAATTACTTTTTAACAAGGGCTGATCCTGAACAGTGGACCAGTTTTCCGAAAATTCCTTATGCAAAGAGTCAGGAATGCTTTTGTTTGGAAAATATCAAAAGGAAGCCACTTCTAATTTTGTGTTCCTAATCGAAAAGTAAAATCATCACCCACCCATTAAATGAATATCAAATCAATCTTAATCCATTTTGCCAACACATTAACAAGTTTAGCCAACTGGTTCATGTAGGGATTTATCGCCCACTTTTTATGCCTTTATCACACACTTACACTCATGGAATATATTCTGCGCTTTTTCTTCTCTAAAAATAAAACCGTCACATGTCGACAAATTTAACGTTATGGTCGTCGGTGGAATCCAACGCCTTAACTACCACTTCCATCGCCAATCAATTTGATATACGTGGGACTGCTGTGATGGGAATCTATCTAAAACTCGATGATGATTTATGAACGACGATTGTCAACCTGTAATTACGCGAATTACAACAAACAGACGACGATGTAACACTGACATTGTCGCCGGTGATTGTCGGCAGTGTCCTGACCATCATAATTATTGGTGTGGCCATCGCGATACGAATATTCGTGGTGACATTTGTGCACAATTTGCGGCGGAATCGTCATCATGGCAGCAAGGCCACCGCCGCCGGAGTAACCGCCCAGCCCAGCGATGTCTTCAAGGTATGTTTTGCAGTTATGGGAGGGATTTACCACTTTGCACCTACCATTCACCATTCACCATTCCCCACTCACCAGCCATCAATCCAACCATCCCACATCCATCACTTGCACCCACATTCCTCAAAGGCTTTCGAACAATTAATGTACGTATTATTTTCTCGTAGGGCGGCAACTTGGAGAAGCCGCGATGGCAGCACACGGACATAAAAACGAAATCATCAGAGGATTTGGTTGAGGACGAACGTGATCCGGATGTAATACCATCGCAATACGGTAAGATTATAAACAGTTCCTGACACTTTGGGGGCACTCGACTTGTGCGGAGCTTGTAGCAGTTATATTCTATTATGTACGAAGGTAGTTAATAAATTTGAGAATTATAAGCAATTGTTAGTTATTTAAAATATTTTGAATTTTTTTTTAACAATTTTTAAATAATAAATAATTTTTCAGAATTTTGTACAGTGTAGGGCGAGTAGGAGTCACTTGCGCGTATAGCTCAATTTCGGTTTGCTTTTTAATGTCACCCCGCGCGAGTCAAGTGTCCGCTGAAGTAACCGAGAATAAAGCAGCTTTTTTATAGTGTGCACTTCGAGCATTAAACTTTAATCAAATTTTATGGCCACTTTTCCGACATTTACTTTCATGTGACCCGCCATCGCAATGGCAATATGCTATCTGCACATCCGGCTCCGTTGTTCTTTGGCGACCCGCAATCGTAATCAATCTCATCAACACAACAACAATACGACCGACGCCAAACCAAACCGATCCAACCCAAATCGAACTGTACCGATCCAATCCAATCCAATCAACCAATGCAATTTTCTTTTAATCGTAAATATTTTTAACGACGGAACCCGCCAATCTAACACATGGACACGACGACCCCCCCGCAACGTGGCTGCTCATCAATAAATTTCAATCAAGCAGTCGGTGGGAGCAGCGCCGGCAGCAGTGGCAGCAATGCCTCCAACGTGGGCAGCACCACCGCTGGCACCGCCACCGGGAGCAGCACCTCCACGGCGGTGGTGGCCAACGCCAATGCGGCCGCGTCAGCGATGGCTGGACCGGGAGGAGCCACATCGTCAGCATCTGCCACAGATGGACATCAGTTTGCATCTGGCACAGCGGCGGCAGGAGGCGGGGCCTCCAAGTGGTCACCCAATGGCAATGTAAGTACACAAACATGCGATTGTTCCAGTGGGAAATAAATAGTATTTTTGGCGGCATTAAAGTAGGTCAAAAGCATTTATACATAAATCTGTAATGTAACTTAGAATACTTTAAGTTACATTAAATCAAAAGAAAACCCACCAAATCTTTAGTGGTTAGTGTCTTTTAAACAAAAAATCGCACTAGGATCTCATCACTAGTGATGGATTGTGAAATAATGAAAACGTGACACCTTTGGCGCATTCAATCTTGTGGGATAGGCAACTGCAAATGAAAGTTAGACAAACTCTTTTGCCGTTTGTGCTTTGCTCTATTCTCCGTAATGCAATTTGATTTGGCAAGTTTTGTTGCAAACATTCTGTCTGTGAGTGCCTTTCGGAGCAGAAAGGTAGTCCAGATGGCCCTTGAATCCAATCCGAGCCAGCCCAGTTGGAGCGTTTAACGTCTGTCAGTTGTCAGTTGCGGTTCGTATTAACTGGGCTTCTATTGCCCAGACTTCGTGGTCCCGATGTCCCATTGTCCTGGCAATCTGGGCGGTGCACTGAAAGCAATCAACTACTCAAATTGTCAAATTGCTAAACAGAATCCCGGGCAACCGGCAACTGGCAACCGGCAGTCAGTTGGCCCTTCATCTCGGTATCCCCAAACACCCCCGACTGTATTAAAAAAAGCTTTTAAACTGTCACGGCTCCTTCGAAATTCCCACTCTTTGCACTGCCACTCAGGTTATAAATAAAAATCCATTGGCTAAATCGGGGATAACGTGCAACGTGGCTACATCCCACCAGTCGGGGCTGTGAGGTAATTGTGAGATTTTTAAAACACAATATATCATGTTGAGAGGGCCGTAATCAATCAATTTTTGCTCTGCATTTGTATTGAGCACGAAACTCTGTGCCGGATGGCCAAATCCGTGGAGAAGTGCCTGAGCTATTGCAATTTTTTTTAGCCTGTTTTCATAGCTGATGGATGGGGTGGCTCTTGGAGTGGCAACAGGTGTGCTGAAGTGTGCGATGCACCTGGAATCCCTTTTTAGAAAAGTAAAGGAAAGGAAACATAAACGCTATTTCAAACGATTTAAATGCATTTCAGTTGAAATGCAAAAGTTCATTTAATTCAGTAAATAGATTTCGAATAGTAGCTCTTGAATCATTTAGTAAATTATTCCCACAAAAATTAAAATCCCGACCATGCCAATTGGTTTCCGTATAATAAATTTTATTACCACGTTGACTTTATTTTACTTTTTCACCACATTTTTTGCCAGCCATTCATTCGAGATTAGAGTGTCGGCCAAAACACATTTGTTTTCATTTCATTAAGTTCGCAATTAGAATTTATTTATAACCAAGCCCCGCTCGTCTGAATATATTGCACATATGAATATTCAAATATAAATGTATATATGCATATATCTCCTTTATGCGCTGACAACGGTCGAGATCCCAGAAAGCCATTACCATAAGCTGTGCGAACGAGATTAGAGCCGGGAAACGGCCATATGCATCGGGCATGACCAATTGACTGCCAGTCCGCGAATATATGTATATATATCACTAATCTGGCCAAAAACATTAGCCCGAAAAACCGATGCCCCGCTGGGACCGCACCAATTTGCAATGCAGAAAAACGCCGAAACAGAAGTAGCTGGGAAATCAGCCGACTCTGCGGTTTTTTTTTTCCACCCACTCCAAGGCGCATTGCATTCGGAACCAGATAACAAAGCATCCGATTCCGATTCCGAGCCCAAATCGGATACGGAGTCGGGCTGAAAGGGAATTTTTGTTTCATTCTGTAAATGGGATTTGCTGCGCAGATTTCAATTACATTTAAATTACCATTCCAGGCAGGCTTAAAATGCGGTTGGATGGGCGTCAGTGGCGGCCAGTGGGCAATCGCAGCATAACTCAATTCGTTAATTAAATAATTTTAAATATTGCGAACCATAACAGCCGAACATGCCAGTGTTCGCAATACTCCCCCACTCACCCGACACCTGGAAATTGCATTGAGATTTCAATTAGAATTTCATTTCGCTTTGCCAGCCGGTAAAATAAAATGCAAAATAACAAAGTATTGGTCGTCGGCATTTTAGATGTTCTAGTCGAAAATCGAGCATTTCGGAATAATCATTTAAGCTAATTGGATTGCGGAGGCGGAAGTGAGAGGCAGATCAAAACATCGTTGTATCGAATTTCACAAATGTATCTGCAGAATACGTTTTTGAGCGTCAAGGGGATTTCAGATTGAGTCCATACTATTTTATTTAAGAATGGACTAACTGTTTGTGGTCAAGCCAATATCGGATTTTAGCTATGTTGCACCGAAAAAATTGCTGTATTTGTATAAAAAACTACGTTTTGTACCACTTTGCAGGGTCGTTATTACTTTTAAAAGAGCACGAAATGAAGTTGTAGGTTTTTCCTGCTTCAAAATTATAGTTTTTAGTTTCTTTAAAAGTTGAAAATTGCTCAGGGAATCGGCAAGCATAAGAATATAATTGCATTAGCGTGGAAAATTCTAGAGTGGTAGAGAACAATTGGTTCCAGGCGAATGACTTTCAGTGCAAGAATGGCTACCAAAAAAAAAAAAAAAAACCTTTAATAATAAACTGCAGCTCAGTTATTTCCTAAATTTTAACACAATTTACGTACTACGTAATTTTCAATTTTTCTCTTTCATATTTGTATATGTAGTAGATTATTATGTACATGTGAAATATGAATATTTCTCAAAATTCAGCTTCTTATATTCGTCTTTTTGAGTGTACCTATATCTCCATTCTCTCTGCCTTGCAGGTGACGACGACGATGCTGACCGGCGATGCGGTGAATGCAACTGTCACCTACAATCAAATCAACGCGCAACGGGCGCAGCTGTTGGCGGCGGTGGCTGCAGTGGGCGGTGGATGCAGCAGCACCGTAATCTCGCCCAGCAGCAGCATACTGGGCGGTCTTGGCAAGCCGCTGGGCATGGGAATGGGCATGGGCCTGGGCATGGGAGTGGGTGGCACGGTCATCGGGTCGCCCACGTCGCTATCGTCGACGGCCACTTTGGCAGCTCACCTGCAGCCGGCGCACAGTAGCGGAGTGGGCACATTGCCACCGGGACTCGGAAGCGGCGGTGGCTACATACTGAACGCTTATGCCAGCGGGCGCCTGCATCATCCACCTGGGGGTGGGGTGCCAGGCGGAGCGACTCACACCGCCACACTGAACAGGCATCACCACCAGCAGCAGCAGCTCCACCACCACCCGCACCACCAGCAGCCACACCACTCCGGCTCAAGTCTTTTGATGGGAAGTGCTGGAAGCGTGATGGGCGTTGTGGGATCCACCACGACAGCCACAACCTCGTGTAACTCCTCGCAGGATCTGGACGATAACATCAATATAAATGCGATTAAGGACTGCCTCATGACGCAGCGAGTGCCCGAGAGTTGTGTCTAAGTCCGAGGGCTGGATACGACAGATTCGGATGCATGTATTTACTTTGCAGGAATATCAATCTATGTCAGACAGGACTGTGGAAGTTTTCAGATTCATTTAAATCTTTAAAAAAGTAATAATTCCTTATTATTTATTGAAAAAGTGTAAAATATGTAACTACGTTAATTTATGTGGCTTGTATTATTTACTTTAGATCCCAACACTTCATTTAACACCTTTCTAGGAATATGAAAACTGAAATAGGCCTGTTTTCTTCTCGTTAAGGTGCTGTGCATATATAACCATATAATAAGTGCAAGTGACAGGAAACATCATATCTTCTGATTCAATAGCATATCCCTTGTTATATCAAACTAAAACAGATGGAGTGAAATATCAATTTCGATATATTTTGAAAGCAAAATTGGCTCAATGCCTGGCATTTGCAAACATGAAACTTGCTAACCGAATTTGAAGATGTATATTTCTTTCCCAACCAATATTGGATATAGTTAACTGGATTAACATCATTTTACAACACAGTTAAACACACACTCTAATTTAAGGAAACTTCAAAAAGACTCAAACGATGTAGTAGCTAAATATTTTGTAGCTAAAATATTTTCGAAATGAAAAGTAAACAGCATAGGAATACTTGTATATAAAATATATATACGTGGCATAGTGAATAGGTAAATTGTATAAAAAGAAAAATGGCAAGCACACCTAAATATCATTTGTTGTTGTATATAAATATGAATGATTGTAAATTTATCAAAGTTTATGTTTGAGTCGCCGTCTAAATCGGCAAATGGTCCTGCTTAGAGCTACAAGAAATATTGAAGTTAAATGTTTAGAAAGGAAAGCGCTAGATTAAGATACATTAGATCAAAGAAATTGAAAGAGTTTAAACTGTGCTAGGCTAACAGAATTACGCGTAAATATCAATAAATATGTTAAGCTAAGTCGAAAGATAGTGTGACAAAACAAAATTGACTATTTGGAATGTAAACAAAGGGCGAAAAGTAAATATAGATCAACTACAAAAAAACCAAAAGAGTTAATTAATTATTTGCACAACCCTGTGCGGTGGGAACTTATTTGTTTGAAATCTAATTTGGAAGTTGAAACCAACATGGTTGGTTTTCATTTTAATTTCACTTTTTTGTGGATACACTCTGGACACATGTCCGAAATCTTTTTCAGCCCCGCTTGGCCAATTTAAATCGCCACTCAAATGGGGAGGTTCAGCCCGTTCCTGCGGTTCGCATGGCAACCACAATTCCCAACACCCGCAAGACAAACCGCAAGTGCCAAGCGAAAAAACTACTTAAAATTTCATATGCTCCTCGTCCCTTGTTTTCCCCTTCACCGGACTTGCCTCATTAGTAAATCAAATTTATACGTGGGTGGTTGAACGGACCAAACACGCCTACTCACCCATTCGGCCAACTAAAATGGTCAACCGAATGGAACGTTGAAGCCGAGTTGAATCGACATCCCGAGTGGGAAAACAAAAAGTGGCAGTCTGGTAGATAGAAGTTTAATATTGGATTCCCACAACTTCACATTTATTGTGGAGCAACGACAATGAAATTAGGATAGGCAGTTGATTATTAATTAACAAATACATGGTATTGAGCGTAAATTATGATATTGAATATATTTTTGGAGCGCCAGTAATTAATATAGAAATTAAATAAGAAAAGACGACATGTCCTTAATGATATTAGACAATTCACATTAATTAAAGTTTAGCGTCAAATATTATTAAAACCTCCTGTCAAGTTTGTCGCCTTTGCTTTGAATAACCAAACATGTAGTTTGCTGTTCTGTTCTGGTCGTATTTGATTGGTATTTGCTTTCATGTCGTCGGCTAATAGAAATCTCTTCACACGTGTCAGAAATTACCCAGACACAACAATAATAATAGGGGAATGGACTGAAGAATAAAGCCAAGCAAAGAAAGCTCGAGGTCAGAAAATGTAAATAAATGAATTGACCTCCTCCCCCACCACCTATCATCATCGAATGGAGAAAGCCTTTAACAGAGAAATCTGAGCAAAAAAATATCGACTCAATTATGCATGCGACTTATGCTATTGTTGTTCTCGACCAGACAGCTCGTGTTGGCCATATTGATTTTTCCGCCACAACTATGTGTGAAAATTAGATTCCCGTTTACAGTTCCCGTTTTCCCTCCATTAGCGATTAGCACCGCGCTCCAGAGCTTCAATCCCCCAACCAACCGCTGACGGCGACCAGCGAATTGAATTGAAGCGCATTGTGTAAATCAGCGGCTCAATAAAATCTAATAGCCCCGGCAGATTGCGGCTCGGCACGCACCGCACCAAGGCAACCTAAGCGGGGGGGGGGGGGGGGGGGTTGGAAACGGGAAGGTGGCCTGGTCGGTGGGCGGTAATCATAAATTACTGGACGGGGACAAAGCTCGTCCTTGGCAGTGGCTAAATTTAATAGGCATCGTTATAAATGGCAAAAGTGACAGCCTGACGTCAGTGATCCGAAAAGCTTGAACCCGTTGATAAATTTCTGGGCTGATTGACTTGAAAAGTTTTCAATAAAGTGATAGGGTAAATGGGGTAGACTGGACTTAATGGACGTAATACAATTATTTCGTTTTATTACTTATTTATTTGCACAAACGAGCATCAGAAGAATTAGTTACATAATACTGAAAGTATTTTAAATATTTGAATTTGAGATACAGACTATAAATAACTTTGATTAACAGAATCTTTGCTTATACTCAGTCCACCAGAAATAAACGTCTTAATATTAATATATGTGTTTTAAATTACTCAAACTATGTGCTTTTACGTAACAGCCTAATTTCGTCATTATGAACAAATAAAATTCACCGGTAGCATTAATGCCATATTGACAAGAGAAGAGACCAGTAATCCGCAATCTCCCCGCCGGATGCTTTCTTTGTTCATTATCGAACTTTCCGACGTTATAACGTTATAACACTTGCAGGGCCAAAGCCGCCGGCAGAGTATTACCGCAGGGAAGCCGCTTTGGCAAATTAACTAATGACCCCATGTCGGGGTATACAGGGGGGCTAAGAACAGGATCGAAGTTGTGGAGGAGAGTGGGTTTTCCTTGCGGATGGTTGCCGGGAATCGGGAGAAGGGGGGCGTTTGTTTAATTGTCGTGCGACCCGCTTTTTGCTCCGTTTTAATGAGTCAATTTAAATTCCGATTTCGATTACGGGAAAAGCGTTTTTCGAGCAGCTGAGGCCAAATCGATGTTCATTAGCAGAAGGCGATCCACGCCCCAGCCGCCTTCTTTGTTCGACGGTTTTCGTTTGCAGTTCGCTCTCCCCGCTTTTTTTTTTTGCCCTCTGACCTCTTTGTTTCCGGACATTGTCAACGCAATTAGCAGCGCGAACGAGACGGAAGTTTTAAAGTTAATATTGGTTTTTGTTTTTAGCATTCAAATGACTTCGCACGTCGTTCTGCGCTGCGCAAGGTGGCGGATTGAAACATATTTCGCTTCCCTCGGGCCAAGGTCACATTCATAATTGAAGCATTTAGAATTTATTATAATTTGAATTGCAATGATGGTTTTCCATTCATTTTTTTTTAGCGCTTTTTAATTTAAAACCAACCGCACTCTTTGCCAGCTAAATTAATGGGCAAGGGCGCGTAAAAGTACGCTACTTTGTTTGCCAGCGCTTTTTAGCATGGCCATTTTTTTGTCAGCTGACCGTTTTAATTAAAACATCATGGTTTTATTATTTGATTTATTGCATCATCTGACAGGCCGCAATAATCGCCGTAAACAAATGCATATGTAATTGCATATTTGAACTCAATTAACCCGCGACTCGACCGCACAAATTTTGCAAATTTGTCAACCCAATCGGAGCAAAGGCGTCCCAGTGGGTGGCGGTGGTCCTCCCACTGGCGAAGCCATAAATCTCAGCCTACACTTTCAACTTGACCCCAACGGAGTCGACTCGATGTCGTTGGGAACGCAGCGCTGCATGAAATGAAATTTAGCGCAACGGCCTCCTTCCATATGCTCTTTGTTTTTGAGTTTTTCGGCTTTCCCGGAGCTGCTCCTACTTTTTTTTATGCCGTTCTCCGCTTTTCCGTGCGTCGCTCAACGCAACAATTTATGGCTAAGCGCGCTTGTGTTTGGCCTAAACGAATAAACGTATATATGTATATTTATATATATAGGAAAAAACCAGTTACGTAGGTTTCCATGTCGATAAATTACAGGCCTCGCTTTCGCCGACCTACCGGAGTTGAACTAATGGCAGAGGAGCAACATTGTTTTATAAAAACAAATGGAAATTTCTTTAAAAAATTATCGCAAACCGCGGTGCTCAGGCCTGAATCAGGTGTTTGTATCGATTCAAGCTAAACCAACAGATGTTTTTATTGAAACCGTATTTATATTTGCATTTCATTATTTTCATAACTATCAGTTATTTTTTTTTTTTTTGATTAATGCAAATATTATCCTTAATAAAATCAACTAATTAAAAGTTTCATTAACCGGCTGTTGCTCTAACTTATAATAATTGTTTAATTAATGTAACTTTTCTATTTATTTCTATTCTACTTTTTTTGGGAATACATTAGCTTTATATTGATTTTGGCCGAAAAGTTAATGCTGTTTTAAGGTTAATAACAAATGTATTATTATTTTTAATATAAGGCAAGGACTCTCCGAAAGCACATATACCCAATTTAATTCAATAGACTGTGAAAATAATCACGCAAGCAACAAGAAAAATAAATTTAAATTCTGTGTCAACAGGCGGCATGGTGAGATGTTGCCAAGTCGTCCTTACCTAACAATTTATGCAAAAACAAAAAAAGGGAAAACAAATACGACAATTTCAACGCAACAAGGGTGTGTGTGTGTGTGAGTGAGTGAGCTCGTGTATGTGTTAATTAAAATGCCTTAATTAAAATAATTTTCAAATATTTTGCTGGGTAAAAAGTTTTAACGCACACTCAAACACACACATGGGCCGATGTGGAGCGATGCAAATATCAACGAATCGGAGTGGCAGCAGCGACGACGGTGGAGCAAACAAATTTTTTCCTTCCATTGACTGCCAGTGGCGCACAGATTGACAACCATGACAGGAGCAACTGCCTCGCCAGGGAGATGCGCCCCAGAACGTATTAAAAACTTTACAATTTGTGCAGTGTAGTCAAGTTTAATTTTTTGGTTGAGTTCATGCGAAAATTGCAAAAATCATATTCCAACTGTTTGGCAAGCCATCAAAGGTATGGACGAACCACAAAGGCAGGGGGAAGTGAGTCTAAAACTGAACCTGCACCGACTGCCTCTGTTTCAGTATCTAAACCGAAAACTGCAACCCAAAGGATATACGACAGGAGGGGTTGGGATGGCATGGAAGGGGATATGGGATGGTAAAGATGGCAGGAAAGGCGGAGCAACATGTGTTTGTCCATTCAGCACAAGTCGATTCCGGCTAGCTATTTGCTTAGCAAATTGAAAATTTCCATAAACCTTGATTTCCGCTCTGCTCGACAATTGTCCTTTGCATTATTATCTCGGAGGCATTCGATGCGCTCGGTTTTCTCATTTTCCCTACTTATCTCGGCTCTTGTTTGTTAAGTTCCTTCTGCGGTGGCTGCCACTTTTTAATGTCTTATCTACGTGGACTGCTTCTCGAAATGAAGCCACAATTTTTTCCCCAAAACAAAACACACGCGCCACACATAAAAAGCAAGCTGCGAAACGAAACGAAACGAAATGAAAGTGAGCAAGTGAAGGCGAAAAATAAAAATTGTGTTCAACTGTACAGAGGAAAGGAGTGTGCCGCACACTAACCCTTTACTGCCACACACCTCCCCCCCCCCACCACGAATCCTGTGGGGAAGCCCGGGCAGGAGTCATAATTATGCCCGGCCCATCGCGCAATGAACGCGGCACGCAAAACATTTTTCGTAATTATCTCTCTAAAACCAAAAAAAAAAGTGAAAACAACAATGAAAAGTACGCGAACAAACACTAAATAAAAAAGGGTTCCTTTTTTTTTGTTTGGAGACCGAACTTCAATGCCCTAACTCAATCGAAAGATTCAATAAAAATTAAATCAATTTTTTGAAAAACGTTCTGCAATATATAAATAATCTTCAAGAATATATAATATTCAAGGTCTATACTTTAAATTAAATTTTATGTTTTATTTTATTCCATACTAATTCGTTGATAGAGTATAGTTTTTTGACACTGGCAGACAAGGACGAAATAAAGTTACCGCATTACTGCACGTTAAGCCAAGGATAAGAATAAAAAAGGTACAAGAGTAGAAATAAAGAGGTATAACTGCTATAAACCCAATGCTGTGTCTTTCCTTGAAGGGTTTATCACTTAAATGTTGCAAAATCTAGTTATTTGTTCCGACTTCCCTAAATCTGCAATTCTCTTTGTGTTACAATTTTTTGCAATCCTTTTGTATATAAATGTTAACTAATCAGAAGAGAAATTCTAATAATTTATTCAATATTTTCCTTAAAAAGATACACATCCATATACATATGTTCTTGAGCTCTTAAAGAGAGTGGACGTTACAAGAGTGAAGTTACCCACAACTTTGGTTGCTTCCACATAAGACGAACACTTCGTTGTGCAATATCTGGGGCAAGAGTCGCGTCAGGGGCACAAAAACCCAAATTCGAGCCGGGAAAGGATGAACCTTCACAAATACACGACGGGTGGGCGTGTCGCTCATGCCAAATATCCTTGCTGTTAAGCTTGTGTGTGTGTGTGTGAGGAGCGTGAAAGTTATTGTTGGTAATATCAACACTAAAAGTGTTTATGATATGAAAAATGTTGACAGCAACTGCAGAATAGATATGCTCCAGGAGCGGGTGAGTGTGCGGATGGAGGGAAAAGGATGAGTAGAAAGTATGTATGTATGTATGCATGTCTGTGAATTTGAGTATGTTTGTAGCTTTTATCGCTGCTGCTGACTTTGATGAAAAATATGATTATGTCCTTTATGCGAATGCCTCGCAGTAAAAATAATAATAACACCGATATACATTCCCGCCTCGTTGTGGCATTTCCACCAAAATCCTTGCCTTTCTCTGGCCGGCACTCTTCGGATGTTTACTTTCTTTTTTGTTGTGTTTTTGGCAACATTTTTCATGACTTTGTTCGGCTTGCTTGGACTTTATTGGCTGCTCATCCAGCTTTTGCCTGCCGGGCAAAACCCTGGCGAAATTTACCAAGAATTCCCTCGTTGCTTGCTTGTCATATGTTTGCTTTATTATGGACAGCGCGAAGCTGTAAGCAACACTAGCCATAACAATAACAGAAGGCAACAAGCCACCAACTACCACACATTCCAGCCAGCGAATGCAGCAAAACGGTTGTGACCCATAAAGTGACAATGTTGCAAGTGGCTTCCGAGAATTGACATTGCTACCACGCCCAGAAGTCCAGCAGAAGTTACGGCCTTATATAAAATGCTCGTTTTCACTTAGATGCGATTAGTAATTGTCAGGGGAGTCCCTGAAATTAGATTGCTCAGAGTAAAGTAAAGTAGAGGAATCCAAAATTTGTGTATATTTACAGAAATTAATGTTAATAAATTAATAAGACAATTGGCTATTTCTGAAAAATATGCCATTTTTTGAAGCTAAATGGCTAAGGATTTCTAAAATTGGTTTAAAAGAAGCAAGGGTCTTCTATCCACTTGCGAAATAGGGTTTGTTTAAAAACCGTAAACAGCTTGATTATACTTAAAATATTTTCTCATAACATTTATTATAATGCTCAAGCTTTAAGAGTCCCCAAGACCACACTTAATTATTTTGTTCTTGGGAAGACAAACGAAAGCAAAACAAAGACCAATACTTAAACAAAGCCTGAATGCCGAAGAAGCCTTGTCCTCACATGATTTACTTAATATAATTTTGTCCTTGCGATTGTTAATTTATGGGCAGGAACTGCTGGAATTCCACCGCCCTAGCCCACTTAATGTTCATGGAATGTAATAAAAATCCAAGTCGATGGATAAAGGACGATGAACGAGGGGAGCCAAACAAATGTCCCGTTAAATATTTAGTTGATTTAATTATGTGGACTCACTCTGTGTGTGTATGTGTGTGGGGGGTGGACTGGGATGGTGATGAAGTGAGAGAAAAGCGGAAGGGGAGGCAAAACCATTAAATCAACTCAAACTAAGGCAGCACAATTTACGAGCCCCAAAGTTTTTGGCTCTCTTTTAATTGTTCTTTTCGGTTATCTGTTGCTTATTTATTACAAATGCCATATGCCATATGCCATAACAGCGTTGAAGGAATACAACGAAGCGGGAAGGACCCACAGACACACATACACTTAAGCACACATGGTTGCTGATGGTTTTGCTTTGTGGTCATTTTTTGGTAAATTAATTAAACAAATAAAATAATATGTCAGCAGCAGCAAAAAGCAATAAATACTAATTTGCCTGTTTCAACACAAATGTCATCTTTGTGTTGAGATAAATAAGGCAGAGGAGGCCCACAGGAAACGCACACACACACACTCTTTCCCCCCCCGCATAAATGTTGTTGTCCTTGTGGCTGGGCGAGTTCCTTGGCATTTGTTGTCAAGGTTTCCAGCTGCTCTCAATGCGGTTGGCCAGGACTCATGGGTTAAGTGGATGGTGGGTGGATGGGACGATTGCGGATTGAGGGTTCGGTGGGTCGGTTGTTGGCAAGACAACTTATCGCTGTAGTTGTTGTAGTTGCCCATTCAATTAATATACTTTTCGACTGACAAAAGCTTCGACTTAATGAGACAATTCAAGATTTAATTGCGAAAAATGGACTTGCATATCTTATCCTACAAATATGTATGCGACAAGTACAAAATTTTCACGAATATTTAAGTTGAAGCAGAAAATATTATGTAGTTTCTGTTAATTGAAAATAAAGTTGTTTTCTTGCTGTAAATATTTAATTTTATATTGAAAACATTTTCACATTGTATCCGATGGCCTCGCGGGATAATAAATGCTACAGTGCACAATGGGTATTTGTCATTAAAATGTTTTGTATTTCTGCACATCCTGGAGCATCTGTTGAATAATTTGGATGGACTTAATCCCCATTAAAGAACGGTTATGTTCTGGCCGGCCATAATTGTTATTCTCCTTGTACGAACATCGCCTTTGTTTTCTATCTTTGTTTTCTACCCTCGGGAGCGACGGCTTGTTAGCAATTCTCCGACTCCGGTTTGTTTGGTTTCGGATTCAATTCACTTTTTGTTTCTATTAATGACACACAGACACAAAATACACACACATAGCATGGCACTCAGACTCAGTCGCTGTGAAGGACATTTGGCAACGCTTTTGGCCGAGAGTCTGACTGTGTCGTTTTGCTGGATTTATTTCACGGCACATTTAATTTCAGCACGCGCCTGCCAACGAGAAATGGCAATGGAATATGCCTAAAAAACAATGTTGACAACGATGACGATGGCGGGGACAAATCGACGACAGCATTTGGATAAACAATACCGTCAGACGCAGTAATTTGTTTAATTTTAAGTAGCCCCTGGCACAAACTATTCCCACTGCCATTGGGTCATAAGCGGCCGGCAAAATAATCGCCCAGGGGCACAACCAATTCCCCAGCTCACTTATCAAGTGCCCGGAGAGCTTCTGCTCCGCTGTGGTCATAAAAATCAAAAGAGCATAAAAATACATTTGATAACACAGTGACGACTTCTGTTTTCGGTGTTTAGTTCGTTGTGTGGGTCGCTCTCGATTCCCCAATCCCCCCGAATTCCCTAATCCCCGATACTGTAGAAATTCAGAAACTCCCCCTAGCCCCACGGCTTATTTGCCTAAAGTGCTCATTTCAATGTCGCCCAGTGTCATGCCAAGATGTGGGCAGCATCCACATCGGACCACAGGCCGTGGAAAGTTGGGGCTCAGGAAATTGGCAATGCCAAAACCAAAGAAAAAAAATAACAAGATCCAAAAAAAAAAAAAAAAAAAAAAAAACAGAGGGGAATTCTAACCGAAACGGGACAGAACAGAGCGACAGGCAGCGTCCAAAAGTGAATTAAAATAAATTTGCTGGCGGGGATTTGGGGATTTGTTGTGCTGCGCATTTTTAGCAGGCGGCTACCAAGGACACGACTAACGCATTCCCGCTCCCGTTTTCAGGGCTGCAAAATCGTATTGGTATCACATAAAAGTCATCTACGAAATCTTTGCGCCCGCAAATTAGAATCGATGAAATTTCATATAAAGTATATAGGACAGAATAAGAATAAGACAAATTTGTATGTAATAGTTGCGCTGATTATTATTATAATCACCTTATTGATTAATTTGGTAGACTTAAGTTTCCAATTTTATTTTCCTGGATTCCTGGATAAGCAGACTTATAATTTATTGTTATTATTACTTTAGGAAAATACCAGACTTACATATATGCATATGTCTTGCTGATAATTCTTGAATATTTTTTGTTCAACCCTGAAATGCGTTCATTTTACCCGCCCCCATTGATAGACTTATAAAATATAATAAAAATTTTCTGGAGGAATTGTTTTCTTTTGCCCGCAGCTATTATCTCTTCTTGAGACTGCCCCCTGAGCCTTGACTTCTCCTCCTTTTTGGGCCTTGACTTGGACTTTGGCTTGCCCATTGATGCATATAAGCAGCCGGCATTTATATAATTGTTATATCAAATATTCGACATTGCTGAGAACACTTTAAGCGCTCAAAAGGCCATCAAATTTATGGCTTTAAAATTAGACCAAAGGCAGCTAGGGAAATGGCCGAACAAACAAAGGGGGCCAAGGAGGTAACATGGGGCAAGGACTTTGGTGCGGTGGACAGGATTAGCGTGAGCAGAAGGTCCTGGCAATACTGTGGTTATGGCTATGTCTGGCGGTTTTGTTGTGAGTTTGTTCTGGAAACCCCGTTGCGCTTATAATGATAGAGCGGCATGTTGGACTTTCCTAATTCTTGGCCCGCTTTCGAAAACTTTACAATTAGATTTTCGCCCCGCCTCACAGTTGGTCGCCTGTTTTCGGTCCTCATTTGGGGGCTTGATTTATTGACAGACCGGGCAGTCGCGAGAAACACTCCTTGTGTGCGTCCTGTGCTTAGACCATAAATCTGCGAAATGTGATATGTCGCTATGTTTTCCAGCAAATTCATCTTTAACAAGTGGACTTTAATTTTATATCCTATTTTTTTTACTGTTATGAAAAATATACCAGTTGACGGCAATGGGTCTAGCCTAATGATTATGGCATAATCCCACATTCATTTCATTTACATCAATCCTGAATGATGAATGAAAAATTCAAATAATGAGACTAAATCCGGTCTTTGGGTAACCCTTTTCGTAGGCCGCTGACATTTTATGCAATTTTCTTTTTTTGGGGGATTGTCGCAAACCCATTTTTGTGGAATAAATACTCTTCCAAATACTGGGCTTATTCTTAGTTCGCATTAGGTTTTTTACTTAGATTAATTTATGTGCATATTAACTTACGTTATGTGCATAACTAAAATGTTTAAACTTATTTACCTAAATACTAAATGACGGACCGTTTTTTATTTGTCTCTACATTTAAAGTTTTGCCAAAGAGCATTCAAAGTTTAGTTTTCTCCATCTATATTGCCCTTTTGTTCTGTGTCTTACATTTGCATAATTTTCCGCAGATTAAACTACAATTTATCATAATTTTTTCATGAGTGAATTGTTGCCTTGCGCCCGACTGCTCAAAGTGATTTTTAATAGCCGACGGGCGACATTTTCCCATCTCAAGTTTCCCATTTACATCATTTGTTTGATAGAAAATCATCTCTAAGACTTTTCTGGTAAAACCCAGTCAGCGAATGGAGACAACCAACAAAAGGAGTTTGAACATCAAAGGCAATAAATCCAAGGAAAGTGCGACTGCAATGTATGTATATAGGGGGCGGTTTGGGGTATTCCAGAAAGCGAAAGAGCCGCACACGATAACTTGACCAAACATCACAGACACATGGCGTTAAATGGGCAACGGCAAAAGGGGGTGGTGTATATACATAAATCCAACTTGGCATTTGGGCAAGCAACTTTTGAGTGAAGTCAACACATTTTCACACACAATAAATTTTTGCCAACGCCAGCAGGAATCAACGGAAGACGCTTTCCGGAAGGCGTTGCCAATTTGGGGCGTGGTCAGTGTGCTGGTTCGCTTATTGATTTTCGGATTTTGGATCAAGTTAAAGCTCATAGTCAGACAAACTACATGCGGGTGTCAGGCAGGAGTTTTCAAGCTCTGCTCACATGGCGTATGCGCAATACTGGAAACTATCAAGCAAGGCCAACGAATCGAGAATTTCCCAGGATAACGACCACGCGACAACCTTGAGACGAAATTGTCTAGTGTCCAAAGTTTCCGTTGAAAGATTTATGGGAGAAGTGGCAGCAACACTCACACTACCGAATAGCAACACACACACACAAAGCGTTAATCCAAGTCAATTAGTTTCTTTGTTGTTTTCGACAGCGCCTAAAATGTTCGCCACTTAACTTTATGGCAAAGTTGAAAACTTTCACAATGCCAACAACAAACATAGCAACAACAATGACCTTTGCATCCAAAGCATCTCCTGTTTTGGGGCTTAAAACTAAATTAAAACTGGGGAGCCTGCGAAGGTCAAAGTTGTGACAGCCTCTCGAGCTTGCCGTTAATTTATGAGTTCACCTCTCATTACGCAGCTATATAATTTATAGGCTATAAAACAACAAAACCTACATACTAATATAATGACTCTATTACTATCAAAATAAAATGTTGCATATATGCTCGCATTTTTCACTTGGCATTACCGAAACCCTAAAATGCTGATGTCTTATTTGCTCCACGCCCAATTCCCCAACCGAAACCCTTTTTTTTTAGATGCCAAGCCTACTCGCCTGATTTGCTGCCATTGAATTGAATGATTTTGTTTTTCAATTTATTGGGATTTTCTTGAAGGCCATCAGCAGCAAAGGGGAAAAGCGGAAGTTGCCAAGCGCCAGGGCCTCGCATCAAAACATATAAAGCATTTTTATTATAAAACGGGTGGGGGCCACACGCACGATATTATCAGAATTGATTTATTTGGTTGCCTGCCTCTTCAATTCCCGGTTATTGTTGCTGTTGTTGGCCCATCTCTGCTGTTGGTAATGTTTAAAAGGATATCTGGGGCTAAAGCCTTTGATTTCCTAACCGGTCTTTCGCTCAATTTGCTGGTCACAACACGTTTCGACTGTTTGGAGTTTTTATTTTCCTCGCCTCGAAGCATAAAATATTTATTTCTTCAAATTGTTTTCGCACGAATTTTATTTAATTAAAATGCAGCGTTGTTTTTTTGGACGCCAATAAAGGTGGGGATGAAGCCGTAATCCTAATTTCACACTAAAAGAAAACTTTTTTATTTTTTCCACTAGCTTGAGGGCTTCAAAAATAGAATTTCCGTACTAAAGTTTCTACCGAATACTTTAAATTCCTTAAAGATAATATTTTTTACTAGCAATAAAACTATTCAGTGATACCCTTTAAAAGCAATTGAATAACAAAGAAAAATGTGAAGCCTAGCTTAGAAACACTTAAAATTAATTTTTGTCGTGAGTTTTAACATATTTATAAGTGCTTAAAATAGCATTTCTTAAATGTTTTATTTGTTTATTTAAAACCGCAAAGCTGATGAAAACCAGGAGCTGAATGTTGGTTTTTTGGCTTTGTTGGTTTGTCTGACTGGTTATTAAAAATGGGGAAAAAGCGCAACAGAAAATTAAAAAAAAAATGCAAACAGCCAAGCGAAAGGCGTCGCATCCATAAATCCCGCCAGAATTTCACATTTCACATGTGTATAGGTTTTTTATTGCCATGAATGCTGTGTTGGCCAAGAGGCAAACGCTTCGCGCTTTCAAGCCAAAAAAAAGGGGGTCGAAAGGGGAGATCTGATGGCGAAGAGGAGATGTGGCGAACTGGCAGCGGGCTTTGCGCTTAAGTCTAATGCGAAAAGTTGTGAATAGGCTCAGTAGGAAATCCTATTTTATGGCGCAAAGTTACTGCAGTCATAAAAACGTTGGGTTATGCGAGGGCCTCGTAGAATATGGAGTGAGAGGTAAATTTCAGATGGAAAACGGGACTGCAGATCCTTCAACTCGTTTCACTTTGACATCTTCATCGCTTTGTTTGTTGACCAAGTGCTTAGATTGATGTGTGCTTGTGTAGGAGCAATGTAAATCATATATTATTCATTGATAAGAAATATATTTGCATAGTCTTTTCAATAATACGGTCGTAAAATAAAATATTTGTACAAGCGGAATTCTAATCTGTATTACACTTCCTTGGTAAATTTATTTAAAAAATTATATTGTAATTTATCTAATTCCGTTTTAAGACTCCAATGCGAAAAGAAAATAAATCACTCTGCTCGTAGTGACAAGCGGCAAGGCATCATTAGCAAAAACACTTTGCCTATCAAGTGTGATAAATGCCGAAAGCGAGAGCCGTCAACATTTCCTCCCGAAATGAGCATAATTTTTTGAAGGCTACTTTTATGTTTGTTAGTGCTTTCGCTAGAGCTCCCTGAAAACACAGCAAAATATCACCCTCGATGCAGCGTTCTAAATCGCTTCGTAAACATAGGCCGCAAATTAATTGATTGTACATCATTTATTAGACACGCGTCGCAACCATCGATCTGTTTAGGAAATGTCGTGTGAACGGAATTATTCCGCATACGCCTCGTGGCCCAGTAGCCCAGCCAGACAAACAAAAACCCACGATTGGGAGCATGAAATCACAGCGCAATTGCTATGCAAAATATACGTAAATATAATTTACTTTATTTTGTGGTGCTTCATTGCGTTTACCCCACCATCTTGGCGGCTTCTCGATTTTCAGTGCGAATGAACGAGCAGAAATGCCAAACGACAGAAGTGAATTTCGCACACATTTTTATGGTCCCCATTGCCGGCGAAGCTTTTCAGTATTTCAAATCTAATTTATGACATTGAATCAATTTCCCCGCTCTGGGTGTGAGGTGTGTGTGTGTGTGTGTGTGTGTGCTTGTAGGTCTGTGCCTGAGTGTGTTTGCTCTGCGGTCAGCGACGATTTTTCATATTTTCCAGCACTTTTTTTTTGCGCTCCTTCGGGCTTGCTTTGATGTCTGGCCTCGATACCGCCAACATGAACAGAGGAATCGAACCCAAGCCACCAGAGCCATCTTCCTGTTTCCGTAGTTTTTTTCTCAGTTCTCTCTGCCGTCCGACGTCCTACGTCGTTCCACCAGCAAATGCCAAATTGAAAATTGATGAATACCCCTGATTGAATTTGATAGGTGCCAAGCACTCAGTGCGGCTATTAATCTCCGCCAAATGTATGATGTGCAAAGGCCCAGTTTGGGTCTAAAAGAAGATCCGGAGTGTTTGGGGAATTACTACAAAGTGGATGCAGGACAAAAGCCCTGTATCCCTAAAATATTTCGTCAAAATAATTTGAATACTCTCAGGCATCGTACAAAGGGTGTACATTAGCATAAAAGTTACAAGCTCTACAAAAATGTTAATATTTAAGTAGTGTATGTAGACTTTAATAGGTTGGTAATCTCTAACTACAATAGAATTTTAAAATTTTCTGTTGAATTAAATCTTGTGCTGCACATTTTAACGGAAGCGTATCCTTTCGTCACATATCAGTATGTTTTAAACATTTATGGTATCTCGGCTTTGTCTGTTATTGCTTTGCGAATTTATGGCCCACCGATTGGCTGTCTACACAACCTCTATTCATGATCCGAAAATTCGCGTTCTCTGCGTAGCTTCAATATTGGCATTAGCTTCTCTTTTCATACCCATCCATATGCCATTTACCCGTCACCCATCACCATCACCATTCGTTCCCCAGATGCAATTAAACATGTTGGGCACGTCAGGTTTCAATGAAATCGATGCGACCGCGACAGTCACGTGCCTGAGATATTGAAAATTCAATCGTTTGCCATTAATGCGCACAAATCTTGACTTCCCGGGGAAAACATCAATGCGATAATGGCACCCAGACTTCAGGTGCTCATTTTGGCCGGGACCAGGACAGCTGGCGGAAGAACGGAAACGCTTTGAATTTTTCAACATTTCCGCTTATTATTTTACGTGTCGGATTTGCGTGTCACGCAGCATCGGGCAGCGGAGCAGTGAGGCAGTAAGAAGATAGCACTGTGGACACCCCAACCTGAACCCATAAAACATTGGATGGTGCCGCGCCAATTGCCCATGTTTATGCAAATTAAAATATGTGCAATCAAATAGAATAACATGTTAACCGAATTATTTGCATATTACGACAGTTGCAAAAATTGTTTTCCGCATATACGATTTATAGTTGGACAGCCAATTTAAAATAAAAGTTTATTCCAGAAAGAATTGAAACACAACTGGTAATTAAGTCGGTAAATGCGTGTTCACCATAGAGTGGCATTGCTATGTTTTTATCCTCAATATGTGTCACAAAAATATGGTTAAATATTATAAAGAGAATAAAAAATGCGAAAGATATTTGTGTTATGTTGCCTAATCGAAATTATGAATCAAAACCCAATGACCGATGAGCTGCGGGAAAGAAGCTACATCCTAAGTGAGGAATCCTATTGTTAAAGAATCAACAAGCGATCAATCAGCTTAATCCAAAATGTGACAAAAAGCTATCCTAATCTCCGTTTGGCTATCAGTCTAATTAGGGGGAATGATGGCGCTGTGCTGGCCAAATGATTGGTCACTCAAATCCATCATATGTCGAGTCGAGAATCAATATGATTGGAATTGCAGAGTCAACTCTCTTTCTGCATCCATATTGACATATTAATCATATTGTCCGAATTTGAAGCTGATATCTATTCAGACGGAAGAGAGTTTGCCATTGCCATCCGATGTTCATCTTTCGACTTTTGGGACCTCGGCATGCAATTTTAATGTGTTGCGGAAACTGAGATGTATTTAAATGATTTCCAGAAAAGCCAACAGTAACGAGGACACTTCATTTTATATGCCACAGTAAAGGAGACCGAGCAACTTTTACGAGAGAATTGAAAACTTTTGACCTTTGGGTTTGAGCTCACAACAATACAATCAACACGTTTCCACAATCGATCGATTTCATGAGCAATCAAATGTTGTCACATCCAGCCCCAGCGACGAAAAAGTTACAGCACAAGTTCAAAGTTCTTAACCCACAAGGCACCCTGCTCTGTCCCGAAAAGCGAAAAAATGAACAGAGAGTTTGGTAACAAAACCTGGGCCAAGCAACAACAGCAGCAACAAGGACTAAAAATGACCGGCAATGAAAAAGAAATCCATTCAACATCCGCATCAACTGTCTGACAAAACTGTGACAAATGCGATGAGAACGAAACAAATTTAAATTACATTTTCGCCCTATTCGGCAGCAAAAAACTTTATACGGTTCACCAGTTGGTTTATAGCGTTCCCTATTTCAAGCTTTATTTTTACAAATTATGAAAGTTAATAGAATAGCAGAGCGGGCCCTATAAGTGCGCCAAGTTTCTTAAATTCCATGCTTTTTTTTTAATGTTTAATAGTTAAACTCAAACTAGATGCTAGATGCAATCGAATTTATTATGATAATAATAATTGATGCTTTTAAGCTCTGAGTGTCTTAAGATGCCCCTCCCTACAGTTTATGATGTTACCGAAGGTAAAATAACAATAGCGGTAACCGGTTTCTCAAGTATTTATAGCTTAGCCAAATGTCAGCACCCAGAGAATGATTCACCCAGCTCCAATTCAATCCAAGCAGTTGTCTTATGGCTTGATGCCAGGGCCAGTTCCCAGGAAAAGTTAACAAGAACACGTAGTAAGGATTTTGCCGTTTAGGTTGTAATGCGATTAGAGTGGCAGACAACAGCAGCGGGCGACCAAAAGATAGGAAAGATCTTGGCCTTGTCCTGTGATTTATGGCCTGATATACACGTACCCATAATCGATGCTGACCCACAAGACATTCGATGAGGGCGAGAGTGGCGAGGACTAGGCCAAGATGTTGGAGACCGCACCCAGGACCTGCACAATATTTAAGTTTAAAAATTTATCAATTGGATTTGCGAACTGCTTTGTCATAAGTTCTCTGTACACCCCAACAGCCTAGCAAGGAAGCTAGGAACTGCAGCTGTGGTCAATGCTGACCCTCGGACTAGAGTCAAAAGAAGACTCAAGCGACACCACCCTCATGACCTCCCTAACCTGGTTTTGACCTAGAAAGTCTTAGTTTTAAAATTCATTAGAATAATCAAATAAATAATAATTACTATGTTATATCAACTATTATAATTCTCCCTATCATTTTTAGGATTAAAAATCTGTTAGTCTTAAGTAACCAAGACACATTGTAAAATAAAATAATTTAAGCAGATCAAATTAAGTTGCCGCATGGGTAACAGTGCGTTGATCAAATAATAAAAACATCATCAAAAAAAAAAAAAAAAAAAAAAAAAGTTCTCTAACCTTTGGCACTCGCAACATTTCCAACTTGGGTCTCAGGTTTATCGACACTGAATTTCTATTCCTATTCCTCCTTTGGTTGACTAGTTATCGCGCAGACGTTCGGCACGTGCCAGTATTTTGTATTTGATTTACTGCCAGACTCAAGAGATTTATCCCAGAATCCCTGCGGGAGATTTCGGTTCATGAAGGAATTCCATCTTAATTTGCGTGAAGTGCTCAGCTTCACGGCAGAAGATAATCCGAGTGGTGGTAAAGCTTTCAACTTTAGAATGACTTGAAAATATTTTTCCCCTACTGTGCTCTCCCAATTCAATTAACAAACTTTTATTTAGAGCAAACCGGATTATTGTATCTCAGCTAGATTAATTATTTTTCAATGTGTCTGTATTGCCTTATCAGTTTAATCGTCTAATTTCCTGCCAATGCCATTTAGAAATGCTGACTAACTCAATTAAAACTCGATTGGTGGCTAATTCAATGCAGTGCCAGCATCATAAATGTGATAATAAAGCTTTGTTTGTCTGCTCGTCAATGCAAAACCGAGTGATAACCAAAATATTTCATGTCACTTAAACTAGTTAATTTTGCGCATAAATACATAGATAAATGTACGAATGCGGTTAACTGCAATTCCTGGTATTAATGCACCATCACTACCCCTCCCGCTGTCACGTTTTCAGCACTCAATACAATCCTCATAATTATTATTCCGTTTTTCAATATTTAATTTGTTGCTCTGACCGCCGCCTATTTATTACCCCTGTTGCAGATGCTGCGCGGCCGCACTTTTCGACTCATTTAGTCTGTGGCAATATTTCTAATTAAAGGTTGCAAACAATATCAAAACAACCGCGAGCCAGCTGGAAATTTCGGATGCTTTGCCAAACGGATACATGCCATACTATATACACGCACAGCCTCCATCCGCGCGTGTTTGCCCTGTTAAGTATGCTATGATTTATGCATCGCTGCTAAATGCTGCTGAGGTTTTCCCCGTTGATCCTGCGACCAGTGGCAACTATTCCGCATTCTAAATTGCAATATTCGATGCACGCATAATTGGAGCTATTGATTAAATCGACCAGAGGGCGTGCGTGCCACCAATGACATCGGACAGACTAATTAAGTTGGATGGATGATGACAGGGCTTCTCTGCAAAACATATAGGGACACCCATTTTCATAAAATAGAATAGAAAAGAATATTCCCCAGTGAACTTGATTTCGTTTACAATATTTTACAAACATGAACAGTATTTTTAACAACAACCTGCACTCTAAGATTTTAGATAACATATAAATTCTTGAGAATAATTTTTATTAGGAAGTATAAAATTATTTGTCAGTTAAAATGAATTCCAGCCGATGAGTTTCCATAGTTTCTCGTTTAGCTGGAAATTAAGCTTGGGATATGAATATCTTCTATCTAGGCAGTCAATGAGAAATGAGTTTCAAGGATGTGAGTGTCCTTTGATTTTCTTTACCTAGTGAACTTTATTTGTGGCCCAGATATAAGATAGCAAAGCACAAAAAATAAGGAAAATGAAATAAATTAATGTGAAATAAATATTCAAATATATTTAAACGAAAAATAAATTAATATTACATTTAATATAGTAACATAGCTTTTAAATTAGTTGTATATTTTTGTATCCATAATAATAATACATCATTAAAAATAATCTTAATTTTTTTCCACTTATGTAATTTTTTCGGCCCCGTTACCAATTCTTTATGATTTTACTTTCACCCTTGGGCCAGGCATCCTCATTTTGGTTTATTTACCGGCATGCATTACCTTTTTCCAACTTATCGACGTAATTATCTTAAAAAATATGAAATTATATATCTCACGTAAAAAGAAGACAAAAAAAAAAACAAGGCCGCGCAGAAAGAAAAGGAAACATGAAATTCCACGGCGAGCATAAAAAGGCAGGCAAAGTGGCTGCCCTTTGATTATGTGGCTGTGATAGCCCAGCTTTGTTGTTTTCCTTTTCTCTTTTTGGCCTTGTAGCGAAGACGAGCGAGAAAAACTTGGAGCAGAGCACTTCTCATTAGAATGCTTCACAGCGCAGATTTGACAAGACGTCCGCCTAAATACAGCTAGCATTTTCCCACCCGGAAACCACACCGCACCTACCTTATTTTCAAGCTTACCCTTCCAAATGGTCCTGAAAATTTCACGAATAGTTTCATATGTCTCAATTATTAAACTGATATTACTGTATTGTGCTCTTATTAAAAAACTAAAAACAAAAAAAAAACTAAATATTAAATAGTTTGAATTTCTAGAATTCCGTGAATATGTACTCCCTATATTTGTAAGAGTATTCCAGTATTCGACTTTCCCATATCTTCTCTTTGGCTCTGTGACTCAGTTGCCTCACCTTAGCACACAAGCACGCATTTCGCGTTCCTGTCGTTGTTGTTACAGCTGCGCATTTTTAAACAAGATTAAAGCGCGCACGTCGTCAAGATTTTAGAGTCGGAGCCAAATGGGTGTTGCGAAAACGGGGGCGGTGGTTGAGTGGTGCGGGTGGCACGGTGGTGCGAGATGGGGTGGCATTGCTGCCGGCAATTTGTTGACTTGACTGCAAATGTGTCGCATCTTAATGCGCTGTTATTAAATATGCCACAGCAAATGGAAACAAGAATTCACCAGCAACAGCAACAAGGAGCAGAGGCAAAATTTGAACAATCTTGAATCTAAGCGAATGTCTAGGCTCCTTTTTCATTTTGAAGCATGGTTGGAAAATGTGATTGCAGATATTGTATATACATATTGTAATAAGACATCTTTTCTATTTGGCGCTATCTGGGTATCCTATACAAAAATAAACAAAAGAAATAAACCCGCTGCATTTTGCAATTACTCGTAGTTTAAATAGTCTTCACTACGATTATCCCGCTTCGTACGACAGCAAATTGAAAATATAATTGTGTTAACCGCATTTCGAGTTCAATCTTATAATTTGTTCGAAGCCTGTTTCTCTGATGATTATTTTCGTATGCTGATTTTATTGAAATAATTAAGCGCGGAAAATGCCGAAGGTGCGCAATTCATTGATGACCCAAAAGTGACACTTGCACATTCATTTGTAGCACTTTTATTCGAATTTTTTTTTTATTTTTTTTATTTCGGGTGTGTGTGTGTGCGTTGCGCGTTGGATTTAAATTGCATTCTGTTCGAAACTGTCCGATGGCCAATGCCTGCTTGCAATAAATTCGCTTAATGAAGTTTTAAAAAATACCAACTGCTTGTGGGCGTTGTCAGCGCGATCCGCGTGTTATGCAGGAAATGCATTTAATGTAATTATTTCTTTAATTAAAATATTTAGCGCAACAGCAGGAGCAACAACAACAATGTCGCGGGGGCACCGACGTTAACAATTTGCACAAAAGTCACGTCGTTGCTTTTATTATTGTTAATGTTGTTATAATTCCTCGAATCGGCCATTCGGCTTAATTGAAACCATTAAAAATACCGTTGCAATCGGCAAAACGTTGCATACTTCAGGGGGCCACGTGATTAAAAACGTATTCCATGATGAAACATATGCATAAAGATTTCATATTTAAGCCCTATTAAGCCAAAATATCAAAAGCTGCCTATTGCATAAAATCAGTCATCAAGTAATTTCCTGGCCAGTTAAATGCAACTACTTGAAAATTCCATTTAGAATTTCAATTGCATTCTGCTAAATATGGGGACTCCCTCCCCCAAACAATATCCCCATTCATTTCTCCAGTTGGACGAGTGCCAGGCAAAGGTTAATTTACTTGAAAAATTCCGGAATGCTTATTCTTAACAAATATGCGAGCAATTGCTTAGCTTACTTTTCAGAGGAATTGAATTGGCTTTGGGTACAAAAGAACGAAGGATGGAACGAAATGCCAATGTGGCACTAACAACTGCGCTGATTTATCTGCACAAATTGCCAACTGAAATTAATAAGAGAAATCAGTTTACCATTTCCTGTCGACGACTACAACAAGGAGTTTGAGGACGACAAAAATACTAGAAAAATGCCAACTAATAGTCTATTGTCGATGCCGTTTCTAGGGATTCTCGAGAATGGGTAGTGGAAATGAAGAGACATTCCAATAACTGTACAACATCCGGTTGCATACACACATACACACACATATAATTCCAAACACAATGGCAAAATCGTTTCCATTTTCAATGGAAAATATTTCTATTTCAACATGAAAATATTTTTAGCAGCCTTTTGTGTGGGATATCTAAACGACTCTTCACCTGACGACGACCAGATAAAAATTTCTGCTTCGGCAAAGAAAACTGATAAAAAGTAAAAAAAAATAGTACCAAAACCAAGAAAAATTCAATCTTAATCCAGTCGCTCGGCAGGATATTTTTTATAGACAGAAAAGTAACTAACAAGAGTAGGGCAACGACAAAAAAAAAAAGACCAAATGGATGCTGTGCACTTAGACCTTAGGTATGGCTTTGCTGAATGGAACCAGTGACGTATGCACTTGACTTGCACATTTGCGGTGGCAGAAAGCCTCTGGAACTCAATTCGAGCCACATCGCCAGCCAAATCCAAAGAAAAATAGTTATTGTTAGAGCCACGAGGACAGCGCCAACGACGAAGGCAGTAAGTAGCTTTATTATGGGATTTTAAGTTATTACACCGGCAACCCGATGGCAAACGGGGCATTCGGGGAGCAGGAAAACAGCATCCAGCAGCGATGATAATCTGGGCGTCATTGCGAGCACTCACATATGCGACTCCTTGCACTTGATTCGAGGACTTAGCCCATGTGATGACGTGATGCCCTTTGGCCTATAGCCAAATTTGTCAACATGATTTGGATGAAAATCATTTCGTTTTCCGTCGCTCACGTTTTGCGACTTATTTATTGCTATTTGGGCTGCTGTGATTGATTGGATTTTTAAATTTAAAGCTGATTTTTATAAATAGGTACCACTTTCGACCATATAAAGTATATATATTCTTGATCAGGATCAACTGCCGAGTCGAACTGGACATGACTGTCTCAGGAACTGTAAAAGCTAGAAGGTTGAGATACATGCATACGTACATGCTCTAGAGACATAGACACATATATATATTTCATATTATTATTAGTCTTATGCATTTCTACTTAAAAACTTTTTGCCACGCCCACTCTAAAAATGTTTACCCTAAAATATCTTAATACAAAAATAATTGCCTTGTTTCGCTACCCGAATGTCCCCATCATTGCGAGCTAAATGTCAACCTCTTGACAGTTTGTTTCATAAGATGCGGACACTGATACTTTTATGTGTGCCCTTACTTTGACCCAGTTAATAATTCAGTAGCGTAGCATCAGGCTACAATGAGTGTCCTACCCGCCCCTGGGTACATCAGTTTGGGTGTCAGTATTTGACACTGAGGCTAATTTAATGGAAAATGAGAACGGAGAACTTGAAATTTGTATTTATCGCGACACGCAATGGAAGCGTTTTCGCCGCGAGGCGGAAGTAACAAAATATAGTACACAGGACCCGACTCATGTGGTTCATATTTTAGCTGACATATCTATTTATATGCAAATGCCACACCTCCTCAGTCACCTGGACTTTGTCTACTCTCCCTGTGTGCGTGCCAAAGTCAAAGCCGAGGAATTTCCCTTTGTTGTTTTGGCATTCCTGCAACAATAAATCACGGCACCTATGCTAAAGGCGCGAGGAACAGCGGGGTAAAAACTAATAAATCTAAGGCCAATTAATTGACTTAACTGGTGCTGGAAAAGGCAGAGACCAAAGATGAACCGACGGAAAAGGAAGCGGCAAAGCCAACGGCAGAGGCAAAGCCAAAGGCAAAGACTCCAAAGGGTCGCAATTTATGGCCGCACCATCAACTTGAGCCCGCACATAATAAATCATAACATTTTACAGATAATAGAAAACCTCACACATGTCCAAACAATCGGAATCCCCAAGACGTTTCGCCCAAAATTTCTTAGCCACACCGAGTTTGTTAGCCCGGCGGCTAGAAATTTTAATAAGCCGCATAGAGTTTGGCACGAGCAATAGTGGGTATAAAAATTGTTTCACATAATTTATGCCACCTATGAGGAAAACTTGCCACACTGCCACTGGCAAATGGAAACATGGGGGCGTAACCACCTAACAGAAGGATGTTTCCCAGGATGCGTATCCGCCGGCGTCGTTTCGATCAAATCTAACTTTATTCCATATAGTTGGCGTAGGTTTTGCCGTATACCCCTTATACCGGGCAGTCGGTTTTTTTAAACATTAGTTGTAACTTGGTACACAAACAGTTCACAAGCAAAATTTTTCCAAAAATTTATAGTCTTATTTTTATGATCTTCTTAAAAATTAGTTGTGACAAAAATTTGGTTTTTATAAAAAACTTCATAAGGGTAAGTGAAATAAAACGAATTACGATTTATTTTTACAAAATAACATACCAACAAATCAATTGTTTAAAACGAAGCGCATAATTACTTTCTATTGGTATGCTAATCAGTTTCGATAAACTTCATTTGAAAAAAAATTTTACTTTTATAATTCTCTTTTAAAGAAGCTTTTGTGAAATTCAGTTCTGTAAAATTCATTGAGATGCGATTAAAATAATGTCGACTGCAAGGTTATGGGGCGTGTTGCACCAAAGTGTTGCAAGTCAAAGCGGAAATTCGGCGGCCACGCCTTTTTGGCGGCCGGCGTGTTTGTCTCGATGTCGGATGGATGTGGCCCTCCTATCTGGCTTTAAACTAATGCCGGGGCAGTCTGTCGACAGGCAACCACCTTGCCACGCCCCACGCCTTGTAATGACGTTATTTACATGCTGCAACAACACTGGCAGCAAGCGCGGGCAATTAAATAAATCATAGCGGTTCACGCGGTTCGGCCGAAAGAAAGATCCAGTTAATCTAAAGAGAAACTCTTAGTTCTTTCTTTCGTTGTCAGAGTGAAATTGTAAATAAATTACACGTCCTGATTGATCAACTTTTTGTTCGTTACAAAACAACGTCGGGAATCAGATTGCAACTGTTATTAATTATGGGCTTTGTTGCAGTTGCAACCGCTTGTCTCCTGCTGTTCAGGTCTTCATCCTGGTCGGTAGGGCTTGGGCTTTACTTTTGGTTTGAGACTCGGATTGCTCACTGAATAAGTGACTTCTCTAGGACGCAACTCTGCGGCTTCTGGGGCCAACACTCACATGCGGGGGGAACATACTCCATCACAGTTGATGGCTGACATCGTACACAACAAATAAATCCCATATAAAACTTCCCTTTCCTTTTCTTTTCAGAGTTTGTAAAAATTTTCTACGATGAGTTCAAATAATGTAAATGAGTGCAAGAGCCTGTGGAATGGCATAATTTCCATTTCTGCAAAAGATGAAAGTCCTAAAGGTCTCACTGAAATGTGTAATCATCCAAAGAGGAGAGCACCGCCCAAATGTAAGCCAATGAAGTCCTGTGCAAAGCCGCGCCGAAAGGCAGCCTGTGCCAAGGCGACTCGGCCCAAGGTCAAGTGTGCACCGAGTCAGAAGTGCAGCAAGCAGGGACCTGTCACTAACAACGCCTATTTGAATTTCGTGCGTTTCTTCCGAAAGAAGCACTGTGACTTGAAGCCGCAGGAATTAATTGCAGAGGCCGCTAAAGCGTGGGCCGAGCTCCCGGAGCATAGAAAGGATAGATACCGCCGGATGGTACGTATTTTTTTTTTATATTATGAAGACTATTAATTTGTCCTTTCAGGCATGCAAGGTCACCACCAGTGAACGCCACAAGCGCCGACGGATTTGCAAGTAATACTGAGATAGGAAAAAGTCTGATGCAGTTAAGTCCAGGCATATATTTTCATTGATTTGATACCATTCGATGAATTTAGAAATAAAAAAAATTAAAAACCGGGTTTCATTTTTTTTACGATTCTAGGATGTTGGAATAGCGCGAATGGGTATTTGTGGTTGTTCCAGGTGCCCGGCGAAATTCAATTTATTATTCCACTATATGAGCTTTCTAATGAGCTGTGATCCAAAGAAATGAAACGGCTGAGTGGTAAATGGGCACGGCAATGGTGAATTCGAAGATATGGATAGGCTTCTGCTTCAAGCTTTTCCACAGTTCTCTGACCAGGCGTCTGTTGTGAGACAATCGAAATACCCAAAAATTGTTTCACATAATTTATGCCACCTATGAGGAAAACTTGCCACACTGCCACTGGCAAAGGGAAACATGGGGGCGTAACCACCTAACAGAAGGATGTTTCCCAGGATGCGTATCCGCCGGCGTCGTTTCGATCAAATCTAACTTTATTCCATATAGTTGGCGTAGGTTTTGCCGTATACCCCTTATACCGGGCAGTCGGTTTTTTTAAACATTAGTTGTAACTTGGTACACAAACAGTTCACAAGCAAAATTTTTCCAAAAGTCTTATTTTTATGCTCTTCTTAAAAATTAGTTGTGACAAAAATTTGGTTTAAAAAAAAAAACTTTATAAAGGTAAGTGAAATAAAACGAATTACAATTTATTTTTACAGAACAACATACCATACAAATTATTTTAAACGAAGCGCATAATTATTTTTTATTGGTATGCCAATCAGTTTCGATAAACTTCATTTGAAAAAATTTTACTTTCAAAAATTTCTTTTAAAGAAGCTTTTGTGAAATTCAGTTCTGTAAATGCATTGTGATGCGATTAAATTAATGTCGACTGTCGACGTGGCGTGTTTGCCTCGATATCGGATGGATGTGGCCCTCCTATCTGGCTTTAAACTAATGCCGGGGGTAGTCTGTCGACAGGCAACCACCTTGCCACGCCCCACGCCTTGTAATGACGTCATTTACATGCTGCAACAACACTGGCAGCAAGCGCGGGCAATTAAATAAATCATAGCGGTTCACGCGGTTCGGCCGAAAGAAAGATCGAGTTAATGTGAAGAGAAACTCTTAGTTCTTTCTTTCGTTGTCAGAGTGAAATTGTAAATAAATTACACGTCCTGATTGATCAACTTTTTGCTCGTTGACAACCATAAAAGGGCAGTAGACAGGGGGCACACTGTCATTGTGGCCGAAAATGTCCAGGCAGCCGCTCGTAAACATAAATCCAAGTGACGCTAATTGTTTGTTGCAATTACTGCTGCAGTTGTTGCCACCGTTCAGTTACGTGTGCAGCCAAATGGGGCAATGAGTGGGGTTTTGGGCTAAGGGGTGGTGAGTAGGGACTTGTGCTTGCATGCAAATTTTGTTGCATCTGCAGTTGCTGCTGCTTGTGCTGCTGCTTGTGCTGCTGTTGACGCTGCAGCAACGGCAAACAATTACTCAAACATTGTTGCATCTGCTGCTGATGTTGCTGGCACTCATCTCGTTGTGCGTGCTAAATGGCAACTACTCTGGCGGCTAATGATAATCACTCGACGCCCTCAGCTCCTGTCGGTTCCTACTTAGTTTTACCTGCCCTCGTTGGCTTTTAAATCTAGTTTAGCACTTAATCAATCAAGGCTTCCTTTCATTGAAGAAAAATAGCTTTGAAGATAACTTCCTCCCGGCGAAGCCCCAATAATATCCATTCAACTCGTGCTGTTTTTTTTTATATTGATCCACAAGATAATTTTAAGTTCGAAGAGCCAAAAGGAGCATATTGGGCCTTCAATGAAGCTCTCTAGCTAAAGCGAATTTTGTATTCCAACTGGGTGTTCAGTGGGGTTTGATAGACAATGCAGGCAGTGTGGTGCGATGGCACAGCTGGTCACAAATTGTAATTTGTACACATCCATAACGATTTCAAATTAATATTTCGAATTAATATTTGTCAAGCCCAAAATATCAGCTGTGGGTGGCAAATAAATTGCTCGGATTTGAGGAAACTTCAGTAATCTTGAATTATACAGATATTGGTTTAGCTTTTTTATCCTTGGAGAGTCCTTCTATTAATTATTTACCACTGCCCATTTGCTGTCGGGTACTAATTTTCATTACAAACTACTGTAGATTTCCATGACAATTATATAACCAGTTCTTAATACTCATTGGTCTTGGCTAAGAACCGCCACTTAGGCTCCCACACATGGTGACTAAACGTCGGTTGTCGGGAGGCAGCTTGCAACTGTTATTAATTATGGGCTTTGTTGCAGTTGCAACCGCTTGTCTCCTGCTGTTCAGATCTTCATCCTGGTCGGTAGGGCTTGGGCTTTACTTCTGGTTTGAGACTCGGGTTGCTCACTGATTAAGTGACTTCTCTAGGACGCAACTCTGCGGCTTCTGGGGCCAACACTCACATGCGGGGGGAACATACTCCATCACAGTTGATGGCTGACATCGTACACAACAAATAAATCCCATATAAAACTTCCCTTTCCTTTTCTTTTCAGAGTTTGTAAAAATTTTCTACGATGAGTTCAAATAATGTAAATGAGTGCAAGAGCCTGTGGAATGGCATAATTTCCATTTCTGCAAAAGATGAAAGTCCTAAAGGTCTCACTGAAATGTGTAATCATCCAATAAGGAGAGCACCTCAAAAATGTAAGCCAATGAAGTCCTGTGCAAAGCCGCGCCGAAAGGCAGCCTGTGCCAAGGCGACTCGGCCCAAGGTCAAGTGTGCACCGAGGCAGAAGTGCAGCAAGCAGGGACCTGTCACTAACAACGCCTATTTGAATTTTGTGCGTTCCTTCCGAAAGAAGCACTGTAACTTGAAACCGCGGGAATTAATTGCAAAGGCCGCTAAAGCGTGGGCCAGGCTCTCGGAGAATAGAAAGGATCGATACCGCCGGATGGTACGTATATTTTTTATGTTATGAAGACTATTCATTGGTGTCCTTTCAGGCATGCAAGGTCACCACCAGTGAACGCCACAAGCGCCGACGGATTTGCCAGCAATACTGAGATAGGAAAAAGTCTGATGCAGTTAAGTCCAGGCATATCCTTTCCTAACATTCGATGAATTTAGAAATAAAAACCAATTAAAAATCGTGTACTTTTTATTACGATTCTAGGATGTTGGAATAGCGCGAATGGGTATTTGTGGTTGTTTCCAGGTGCCCGTCGAATTTCAATTTATTATTCCACTATATGAGCTTTTGCATGAATAGATAATGAGCTGTGATCCGAGGAAATGGAACGGGAAAACTGCTAAGGCTGAGCGGTAAATGGGCACGGCATTGGGAATTCGAAGGTATAGGAGGAGTTGCGTGTGCTTCAAGCTTTCCAGAGTTCTCTGACCCGTCGTCTGTTCTGAGACAGCTAAATTGAATTATTAATAACACGCAGTGCCCGCAATGTTATGGATGCCATAAACCCGTTTCTGCAACTGTTCTGTGAGTAAATGTAATGCACATTGTGGTTTTGGGAAGACAACCTTGGGACAGTTGGCAAAAATAGCAAACGAAAAGGCGAATGGAACGGAACGGACTAATCGCAGCACTTACGACCATAATTTGTCAATTTTCGAAACAATTCCCAAGGCTCGCATAAATTGTCTGGTGGCCTCCTGTCTCCTTTTCCCTGTCGTTGGCTTTTGGCACCCATTACAGCTCATTTCTCTTACTCAGAGAAACATTGCGCAGTGAAAAATGAAAGTGAACCCGAAACAGTGACGAACTGAAGCGGTCTTGTTTCGAAAAAAAAGAGGAAATAAAAGGCATTTAAATGCCGTTGTGTGCATAAATTACTCAGGAGCTGACATTTTCCCACATAAATGTGTAAATGAGTCTCAGTTTTCGCCGTTTTATTTCAGCTCCGTTTGCAAATGAAATTGAAATGAATGCAGAAATGGAGTTAAAAGAGCTTGGCTTTTTCGGTTATAACTTGTTGCGCTTGCTGATTGAAAATGGGGCTGATATATGAATTTCAACGCTTGGCCTTATCTTATTTAAATTTGAAATTCTACACATTCAGTTTCATAAACTTTTATTAGCAATGAACATAATAACTGAAGTATATATAAAATTATATTAAAAAATATGTGCCACCAAGTAAAGTCCCCAATCGAATAAATATAATGGAGAATTACTAAAAGCTATGGCAAATAAAAATTCACTTAGCTAACAAGAAAAGAAAATCGAATCGAATCAAAAAAAAAAAAAAAAAAAAAAAACAACCGCCGTGGTCCTTTGTTTCTGGCCAAAAAGGAAATGTTCGGAAAATTACCGCTCCTTTGTGCATTTGGCCCAAAGATAACTGCCGGCCAAATGACACACATTAGGGCCAAGCCAAGGTAGTTTTTGTGGAAAGGAGGCTGATACGGCTTCTGTGTGCGAAATCAATTCAAGCTCGATTTACTTTGATGAAATGGTAAGTGTGTTCGGGCCATGCCAGACGTACGTGACAGTTATTCTTAAATGGCCCAAACGAACAAATTACTAAAAATAAAAGGTATAATGCAATGTGGAAGGTGTGGCCCGAGAGTGCGCAGCTCCCAATGTGAATTGTAGAATATTGATCCGAAAATCGTTCAATTAATAACGCAAATCCTTTATGGTCAGTTACCAGGGACAGCAGCCCGTTAATTAATGCACTTGTCTGTTCCATCCTCCAATCGCCTTATCTCATCCAGCACTTCCCTTCCCTCTGCCGACGATGATAAATGCTTAATTAAGTTTGCAACATTTAAAAAATGCCCGATTCGGTAGCCCTGGCAAAGGATTACATCATATTTAATCAGAGTCATTATTTATAATGATACCGCTTGCATGAGGCATTATAGCGACTGCTCGTGAAATATGCCACAAGTTATCAAAAGCCCGAAGTAAGCGCCATATCATATAAGCGTTAATAAGTGAATTCCATGAGAGCTCCGATGAGTGTCCTGGAAAGTTATTTCGTGGACATGAATAAATTGTGAAACACTCTCATTGTTTCTTATATTTTATTAATGAGGTTTCAAGATTTAATATTTTTTAATCACAGTGGGCCGCGTTGGTAATTTCGCAAATAATTCCTTATGTGACTCTGTGCTTTCTACAAGCTTACAGTCATCCTTTTCGGTAGAGTGGGCCAAAGTGCAGTTACCGCTCGAGTTGAAGTAAATTAATTAACAATGTTTATTGTTTGTATAATATGCGAATATTGCCTTGCATTGTCATTGTGTGGTTATTGTTTTCGTAACTCTTATTGCTGTTGCTGTAGTTGTTCAAAAGTTGTTGCAGTTGTCGCTGCAGTTTCTGATGTTTGTGGCCGCTTTGCTGACTGACAGTCAATTTGCAGCAGCACTTAAAATGTGCAGGAATGTTTTACATTATTTGCACAGGCTGGAAATTTAAATTAAATTATTATGCTTTGCTCTCTACTATTGCATTGTCTTGACTCTGATGTTCCATCTTCATCAGGCACTTTGGTCACTGGAATAATCTGTTAATTGGTAATTGTAAACCATTAGGTTTGTAGATACCTGCGGCCGAATACTCTTAATTGTAGGCATAATAATCGAGGCGATATTAATGGAAGATGTTAATGCATCTTGATAAATTGCGTGGCCATAGATCCTGAGAGTGGAAGAGATACAATTGAAAGGCTGGGATATCTCAAGGCAAAGGTATTTTGAGTTAATTTAAGTCGTACTAGAGTAATTTACCTTTTACTTTGGGCAATGTATTTAACTCGGTTGACTAAAGACATTTGCTTATTTCTATTGCCAATTTCTTATTTTGTTGGATAATCTTAAGTGTTGGGTTTTGGGTGCTAGAGCATTGAAATCATATGATCTAACGCAACGATTTCAGTGTCTAGCTGTCTAAATTTTGTTTTGGAAACCTAATTCAAAATTTATACATTTGTAAGGCGGAGTCAGTTATAATGGCCGATTTCCATGAACTTATTGTGACTTGCATTATTTTCCTATACCAAATTATTTTGATTTTCGTAAGCTATGAGATACTTGTACTAATAATTGCTATATTAATTACTTTTAATAATTAGCGATCAATCCACCCCTTCAGAAAAGACGCTATGCTGCTTATTTTGCACAACGTTCTGCTGTACTACGTGATCAATATGTTCAAGCATTTGGCCCAGGGTAGGTTCCATAAACTTTTGATTCACCTAGAATCTTAAACTTTCTCTTTGACAGCATCGATTAACTCGGACGGACCGGTGAACACATTCTACTACGTACCATTGGTGTATGAAGAAAACATTGCCTTGGGACGCCATCAGAGTTGGCATGAGGTCCTTAGGACATCCAGCTGGCAATTCTTTGAGGTCCTTTTCAGACATCATCTGGCCCTGCTGTTGCCATTTAATTTGGCTCTCCTGGTGCCCGTAAGAAGTGATTAACGTTTTGTCTTTGTGGTCGGCGCACTTCTTCGATTTCATTGCAGCGCTGCAAGTTGGCCTTCATTAGCACACTGGTTCTCTTGTCGAACTTTGTGCTGTTCGTCTGTTTCGCCTCGGCCATTTGTCAGCTGTTGTGGGTCCATGGCCACGCCCACAGCCTGCGCCTCCTCACAATCATGTGTTTGGGCCCCGTTTGCCAAGTGGTTCTGGTGTGCCGCCTCCTGGGCCGCGTGTGGGTAAGTGCCCCCCGAGTCGCATGTTTTGGATGTGCAACCTCTTTCTTTAATTCAGCCGCCTTCCTTTAGCTCAGTCAGTGGATTCTTGTTTGAGGCATGAAATTTGATTTGCCGGCACTGATTGCTGGCCAAAAGCCACACCCCATCCATCGTAATCAGCACCACAGAAGTTTAGCAACAGCAACAGCAACAGCAGCAGTAGCAGGAGCAGCGGCAAATCAAAGCAATAAACCAACTGAACCCATCCGAAAATCACTTTCACTACACAAACTGCCAAACTGCAGGCATTTATGACAGCCAGGCGACGGAGGCGGTGCTGAGGGGGCCAAAATCGCATAACAAAATTGTTGATGAAAAGTTGAACAAATATTGAGGTCAGCAGAATGTCGAGTAGAAGAGTCTCGAGCCTTATTGTTGCTGTTGGTGGTGGTGCAAACTGTTTGCTAGCCTTTGGCACAAACTCCCGACACACAGTCTGGGAGCCATGACTCTGACTGGGGATCTGAGCTCCACACGTTCCAGGCCTGAAGAGGGCCTCGTTTTGGCCGAAAAATATTCAATGAAAATCGGCAGTCGACAGTCGACATACCCCCCTCTTTGTCAATAATAATGGGAAAAAATGAGTTGTTGCTGCCGCAGCTCGAGTTTGCATGGCGCAATGCAGACGTCGACGTAGCCCGGGGTCCGGTTACGATGCCGTCTGTCCTGACAGCACTTCATCCCTGCCCCTATCTCTTTCGCCATGGAGAGCAGCCCCTTTTCGACGCCTGTGGTTCACAACTCAGCCCCCTGCATGCCATGCCAACTGCTTTCACTTCGAATTGAGAAATTGCCGCAAATGCTTTTCGATTTTTCGTTTTCCTCGGACAAGCCTTGGCTTTTCATATTGCATAATTGATTGTGGGTGTGCGAGTTGCAAAAATACCGAGCAGACGGCATTGTCACCACCCCCTTCATTTCGAACCAGCCAGCTTTTATGCACATTTTCAATATGCATTCAGATCCAGATGCATTTTGGCATGCATTGATTTCCGCAGAGGGCAAGAGGAGAACATTGCGAAGTTGGCGTGTTGTGTTTGCGCTTTCTTTGGTAATAATTAAATTGCGGGTCTTTTAAATGCATTTCTCAGAAAATCAACAAGTTTTGTTTCATTCACCGTATTATTGAAATGACTGCGCTTCAATAAAATTCCTTTAGTTTTTATTTAACGCTATTTTGCAGAGTTTCGAAATATCACATATTTCGAAAAGTAAAATTTTTTAACGATTTTAGATGAATTTGAAGGTACCAAGTCAAGATTATTATATATATATATTAAGATGCTCTATGAGATTTGATTATTATTAATGGTAAACATATTTTTAGATAAAAGCTATTTTGGATTAGCTTAAATGATGTAAATATATTTTTATATTAACTATTGCTTTATCATTGAAGTTAGAGTATTTACACTCTTTGTTTATTGAGTTACTTTTTCGCAAGTTTACTTCCTTCTAAGAATTTTTTGCACCCCTTTCGTTTTTGCTCTTTATCGCATAGTTAGTTTATCCAGCTTGAGTGATGTACTAGAACTGGAAGAGCTCTCGACGAATCTCAAGTTGTGATATAGCCGCGCAGTAACGAGCCACAAGCCGTGTCCGCATCCGTATTCGTATCCATATCGTCTTGAGCGCCCCAGCCACGTGTCTATATAATAATGAGCAACGGCACAAGTCCTCGAACACTAAGCATGAGAAATTTAATTTTAAGCCACCCCACATGCGAACTCCACACTGGCAAACGCCCTGCCACTTAATTGTGTAGTCAAGTAAGAGATATGGGAGCTGAAAGAAGCTCTATCAACCGGGTGGCATGCGGAAGGGACGATCGGGGCAAGGGCTGCCTTTATATTAAGATAATGACACGTGAGGTATCGCCTCATGGTGCGCCAGGAGTGGTTGGCAAATTGCGATAACATAGAAATGGCCTGAATGGCGTCTCACTTTAAAACACTTAACCCTTGACTTCACCCTGCTACACGAAAGCACCCTAATGGCAGCACGCACTTTTAAAGCGCAACTTGATGGCAAACTGCCAAAGAGTTGACTTCCTTGGGCGGAAGAAAGTAGGGCACGCCAATGGGCTCGCCGCTGGCAAATTTAATTTTTCCCCAGGCTCATGGAGCTCAATTGAACCCTCACTTTTCCGGTGAGAGCCAAGGAAGTGTTTCGATCGAAATCTCAGTACTTGTTCCACCCCAACAGCTCGTAGTGTCGACATAGTAATAAAATAAGCGTAGTTACTTATTGAACACAAACAAAATTTAAATGCACTTTGCATACTTTTAGTTCGACATCAATATAATTTCACTCTTAAAGGTTACAAACTATCAATGAGCTTGTAAATTTCGAGCCCTCTAAATAATTTCCGCAGCAATTGCCAAATTATCACTTGTCTTTGATCCAACAACACTCGAATGCCGGAGAAATTTCCTGTCTCATCAAAAAATGTATATTTTGATTGATGTAAGAATCAGCTAATCAATTGGAAAAACGAAAACTAGGAAAATAAATTCACAAAGCAGGAAAGGACGTAAACAATGTGAATTTTCCGACAAAATCAATCGAGTGAATGTTGGCAACAAATTTGCATTTAAATGATCCCAAGGTGGACTAGGGCGTTAGATGTTTCAACTATGTGATTCTTTCGACGTGATTTGTTCGGAATATGCAGGCTAGTCTACAAAGCGGAATTGTAGAAAATAAAAGAGTTGAAAAAAGAGTCTGGAGGAAAACAAGAAGAATATCGCCTTCAGGAATCTCAAGGGGTGTTAAGTACTTAGACTTTCTGGCCAACCAAGTTGTTTTCACAGGAGAATCACCCAGGGACCAAAATTGCCAGAAGCTAGAAAGAATCGCAAAACCTTTCCTATCGGAACTTACTAGGCAAAGCGGCACTGTGCTTCACAGGTGCCACAAACAGTTAAATATGGTATTTTATTTAAATTTATTTTGTAACAAAATAACAGGATTAACAACAATTCAACAAGTGGCTTCGATTTTTTATTAATAAAGTATGTGCTTTGGAGCATTTCATTCCACTGTGCAGCTGATGCTTTATTTTGACATGTAATGGCATTTTAATTGCACGCTACAGCTCAGCCAAGTGTCTCTCAATTAAAAGTGTCTGCTTGGCTCAAAACGACATCCTGTAACATTCTTCTCGGAACCCACTTCCGCCCACCGTAATCTTTGAATGGCTGAGGAAGGAAAATGATGTCAGCCACATGTCGTAATTTGCGTGGAACGCGAGGTGCGGGGATTCCACGAACCACGGAACCCCGGCTGAATCGCACGCACTGGAGACCCCAACTGAATCGCATGTATCTGTTAATTATGCAGGGCAGGCCGCGTGCTCCGCGAGATAAGGAGTCCTGGGGAATATGCGATGGGATAATTGCCGCCGAAAAGTTGATGCCCATGCGGGCCTTGAACTTAAAGTCATTTCTCTGTTGAATTACAAAACGATTCGAAATAAAATAAAATAAGCAAATTATTGGTGTAAGTAAATGTTTCGTTTGTTGGCCGGAACTGAGCCAGAATTATCCTCCGGCAATCTCCAAGAGCCCTTAAGTTTACGCGATGAGCTCCGCTTCCGTAGACTCGGCTTACATCATCATTCTCCCACGGACTTCCTACGTTCGCAAGTTGGTTCTGTTTTAATTTTTCATCGATATGTTCTGAAAAATTGTACTTGTAGTGGCAGTCTGGGCCGAAATCTTCTATTTTCTTGGCTTACCGATGGGCATTAGGCGGATTCTTCGGTGCCGGCGTGGTCGGTTGTATTTCTGAGTACTACAACCACGGAAATTTTTTTATATTTTTGACCAACTGGGGATTTGTATTGTGTGGCGTTACCAGTATTGCCGGAGCAATACTTGTGACTATCTATCACTACAAGCCGGAAACCTGGGGTAAGAAATTATTAATTAAATTAATTAATAAATAATATTATACATTAAATACCATATTGTTCTTAGTTCCCCCGAGCGGCTGGATAAAGGTTTATTGGGCTTGCTATTGGACCAACATCACATTGGCGTGCTTAATTGCATTCGCCTATTGGACAGCCATATATCCCAAGGATCGGGTGTTAACTAATCCGACTCGGGTTTCCGATTTGTATAACATATGGACTCACTTGCTGCCACCTATTTTCTTCACCATCGATAACTTTCTGGTGGCGCAACCAGCTCGACTTCTTCACTTTGTTTATCCACTGGCATTCCTCCATACTTACGGAATTTTCGCAATACTATTCTATGCCCTGGGCGGTCGTAACTTGTAAGATCCGTCTTTAGCATTGGCCTTCTAATATTTATAAGTTTATTTCAGGGACGGAAAACACTATATATATCCGTTTTTGAATTTTGCTAGGCCAAAGATAGTTTTAAAAACCGTAACATATCTTAGTATAGTTCTGGTGTCCTTGTCCAGTCTAGAATATGGAGTCTATCGACTACGCAATTTCATAGCACGCAAGCTGGGGAAACTTTAGTGATGCTTTTGATGCTGTGCTGCCTTTCTCATAACTGCATTAAAGTCATGCGTGCCGAATCTTCAGAAACAAGCATACAGACAGCAAAATGGTTAGTTTGCAGAGAATATTAGCGTTCCGACTACGAGACACCCTCTAAAAAGGTAATAAATAATAAATAAATTTGTCATTTGTTTAAATATTTTTATGAACAATGATTCTAGGCTAAACACGATATACTTCGTTTTCGTCACACGAACTGGGTACTATCAGAGCCACAGAACAAGCAGAGATATCAAAACAAATTTTGCTTATTTGTCCTCTGATATGTCGGACTTGTTTTGTTGTTTACGCCGCTTGCACGTGTCTGGAAAATTAAAAGCTCTGCTGCTGCAACTCTGCCCCGTCCTGCTGTTCTATCTTCCATTCCCATGAGTTGGCCACATCATGTCCCCGTATCTGTATCTGTATCTGCTCGTATCTATCTAGAATGTGGTAGCACATTTGTCTGCAGCTTATGGCTTTATATTTTGAGTAGTCACTAAATTTTTCTTTAAATTAATAATGTATTTTACCTTATTTGAGCAATCTTCGTTTAAATAAAAACCAAATACTATGTACCCTTAAAGCGTAAAGCCAAAAAAAAAAATGCCTACCTACGAACTGCACCTGCAATTACAGTTGTAAATAATGTGGGTACGACAGCAACAATGAGTTGACTCATTGCTGCATTTTTCATCCAACCAACCGACCAACGTGCCACCCGCTCGCACCACCATCGCATTAACTTCTGCTTCGATAAATAAACAAGTTGAGCTACTTAAGATTTAAGTTGTTGTTGCAGTTGTTCCCGTCCTCGTTCGCCCGTTGTTGTTGCAAGCGGTGCGCACACAAAATTTATAGTGAATACTTTTCCCCTCATAAACTGGGACCACCCCTTTAACTGCATTAACCCCTTCAGTCCGTAACAAAATTGCACATTACGTATACGCTACGTATGCTCACTTGAAGCATGAAACCCTTCTGCACAGTGCACAACAGCAGCTGCGCTGCCAGCGTGTGCGTTGGATAATAATATAAGCATATAAATGTTTATGTTAAATTAAATTGAATGCAAAAAGGCGGAAATGTTACGAAAATAGTGAAAAAAAAACAAAACAAAAAAAACCGAGCGAAAGAAACAAACATTGAATACAAATGTATTCTCGCCTTGTTGGCTGCAAAGTCAGGAAACGTTATAATTGCCCCAAATGGATGCTATGGTGACGTGAAATTTAAGTCGCCAGCTTAAGTTATGTTGCCCCAAACTGCCATCGCCACCCACTTTGTATGCCAATGCAGTTGGTGGATGTCAGGCTGAGTGCAGCCATAAATACGTTAACGTTCGATGTGTTAGGCGATGCCAGCTGCAACTACAGAGCCCTGCTAAGTGGCTGCACTTTAGCAGTTCCCACAGGGTCCTTTCGACATGCCACTAAGCAAGAAGACTTTATGGGGATGTGCTTTTTTACTCCGCACATGTGTGTGGGTACCAATAGCTGTATAGATTGCTGCGAAAAACTGTGAAATTTCAGGATATGAAATAATTTAAGTGACTTGATGATGTCACGGAAGATTTAGCAATTCTCGTTGGTGATTTATTGCCTGACAGTTTAAATTTGGAAATGTATCCATCAACGTCTATGAGGAACTTAAATGTATCAAATGTCAATCCCACTCCAGGTGCTCAAATGTGTTTCTGAATATAATACTGTGGAATTTGCGTTCCAATTATTGTTAAAAACCAATTAGTTTGGAACAAGCTACTAAGTATGCAGTCCCATTTGGCTATGAATGGAATATTTTTCTTGCCGATAATTAAAAATTAAAACGTAAATATTCAATACGATTGCCTGACCAAATAGCCATATAATGCTGAACTATTTTGCATTGTGTGATCAATGCCAATTGAATTCTCTGGAATGTTTCAGTAGGCATTTTGTTGTGGCCCGAGGCTCAACTCAAGCGGCATTGGAATTTTATTCTTTACCAACGCATTGGAGTGTTAAAATATGTATATGAAATTGATTGGCTGATTAAGCACACACTTTACACAGTCCGCCCGCACAAAGTAGCTCTTTTTTCTCCTGCCATTATTTATTTTTTGCCACACATTGTCTGGCCTTCGCATTTCACCCCTTTTTTGATTTGCTTCGGAAATGACGCAAATAACGCAACAAATTTAAGCCAGTCACAAAAATGTACAAAACCCACTCAGACAAGCTCACACACTGCCAAACGCAAACATAAACATACCTTCAGGACGGGTTATTTATGACAATAGGCATGTGAGAGCCAACAACAGGATGTTTTATATTATGCCATGGCAAAATAAAGTACAGCCCACACATACACACACAAACATCCGCTCACGTAGGTACATTCCCAATTTTGCATAACTTTCATTTAATGTATACAGAATGGCTGGTATTCCAGGGGCAATTCATAAATACAAAAAGATCTTTTCGTAAATTTCGAAAAGTATAAATTGAAAATATCCATCAAAACTTACCAAGAGTTGTAAGCGTAAATTTATTTTTATAATTAAATTATGGTATTATTTAAAAGAATAGGAAGAGCAATGACTAGTCAACTTTCCATAGGCGTGATTGTTGTTCATCCTTTCGAGTAATTTTGAGAGTGAAATTTAATTGTGCTGCTCATTAATAGCACGTCGAATGGCCAAGAGCTCACCGGAAATATGCGATTTCCGGAGGTATAAACAAATTTGTTTTGCATTCAAAAGAATTTTGTGCTAGCTGAAAAATTCAACAAATAATTAGCTAAGAAAAAAGTGCTAAACAAATTCGTTCTGTGTCCTTCAACTTCTAAATATTTTATGATATTATATATAAATAAAATAAATTTTATTAAATATAATTAAATATTTATAATTGTTGAGTTTACAATGAACAATTATTTGAGCATATGGATAATCTGAGCACGACTCTAATGATAATTCTTAAAGGATAGCAAGATGGTAAAATATTTTAGGTATATTGGATTACGAGGTAATACAGTTAAACTGGCTTCAGGCCAAAATTATTGCAAAATATTTTACATTATATGCCGTCATTTGCCCTTTTTTCGTTCTTGTTTCTGTTTTTACAGTCAGAGAAATGAGTTCGTCCTTATCTCTAAATGACACTCATTTGCCACAAAGCTAATAAACTTCATCAAGTCGTATTGTATGCATATGTATGCTCTGAAATAAGGAAACAGGAGTGTGCGGCTAGAAATCAAGAGAGCGAAGCCAAAGGCAATCACAGGCGAAACAATAAACAAGCATGACAATAAATAAATAAATGAATAAATGGCCAGACAAAAGACTTAAAAGGAGGAGTGGCTGGCCAGGATACGGGCTCCAAGATGCAGAATGTGAATCACGACGACTTAAGAAGTGCGAGAATGAGGTCCTGGGCAGCAGCCACGCTTTTGTTTGCCTGAAAGGATAATGACGCGTTCGTTTTCCGCTGGATTCTCTACCCCTGCAAATGCAAACGACAATATTGAAAAGGAAGGACATCGACAGGATAAGGCTGCCCGGCACACAGGCATCAGTGGATCGGGGTTGCGGTGCAGAAATTGATTGAATGGCGTATTAAACTTAAGCCACACAAACACACGCGCTGGCATAAGCAAACATTTATCTTTCCCCCTTTTGGCTTTGTTATTTTCTCTTACCCACTTCAATTTAACGGCTACTTAAGTCCATCATTTTGAATAATGCTGTATACCAAAAGGAATTCGGGCTGAAGTCAATTGCGATGCAGATATGTGTGCAAATATTTGCCTTATTTTTTTATTTGTTCCCTTGGCAAGTGCTTGAGAATGTTGGCATGCTCTAAAAATGGCATACCTAAGATGAATTGTTAGACTATTCATTAAATTTCCCTGAAAGAATTTCGCAACTAAAGTGTACTGACAAATACTTTAGCACATTGTCCCTCAACACTGAAATATTTGCTAAGAAATACAAATTTTGGAAAAGTCACGACTGCACAGGCATATTTCGTCCTTATTCACGCTTTTCAATTGTTAAGAACCGCAAACGTCCCCTTCTGTTTAGCTTACCTCCTTCAATTTAACGGCTACTTTAATCCATCATTTCAAATTATTATCTTCTCGCCTGCTGGCAAAGTTGGCAAGTTCCCGAGCACGCTCAGTTGGCCACGCATCAAATGGGCCCCTCAATGGGCATTAAAAGGAGCCTTGGCGATTCTACCTGCAAATCGGTCTGCTGATGGATGAAAGGGTAGGGAAGTGGAGGCCCATTAAAAGGCCACCGCACAAAACTGCTGACATCACGACCGATGGCGCCGATGTAGCCCGGCCACTTGGGCGGCGAATTAAAAAGTTGCCTTGATAATCCTTTCGCAAAATAGACGGGATTAAGTAAAATGCTGAGCCGGAAATTTATGCAGCCCAGGTGGGCCAATTGGCTGTTGGCCAGGTGTTGACCATCAAACTGGACGAGCCGAATGAAAAGTTCGCTGCGAGAGCACTTAAAATGTGCCACAGTGTTGCAATAATTACCGTTAAATGGTCACTGTTAAGGACACTTGCGAGGGAAAAGCGGGAATTCAATCTTGTGCAGCAGGTTGTCTGTTATTATCCTTGCAGCCGACCAGCCTCGCAATGTCCTTGGCGCCTCACTGATGGCGGTGATTTGTAATTTTAAGAGCCGTATGATTAAGCTTACAGCTGCAAAAAGGAACAAAGGCAGATAAATGCTTTCATGTCCACTGAATTCAGCACGAATTGAGCTTCCTCACAGCGCTAATTGTTTAAGGTGAGTAATTTAATAAATAAATTGAAATTAAGATTGAAGTAATCAAACAAAGGTTTTTAAATAAAAATGAGTTTATCCATAACATTTATTATATGTTAACATGTATAGAAATATATATTATGTCAGTCAAATTAGTGACACTTTAAATAATACCCTCTGTTATGAGCCATGAATAAAGCCCCTCTTAAAACGAAATTAGTTCGGTTTTTAAACATTTTATCCAGGGCCCAACTGGCTGCAGACGAGAACTAATGACTATCCATTAAATTGGCTAGCCAAACAGTGCATTTAAATTAATGCACAGACAATCGTAGAGCGTTCCTGCCAGAGTCCTGGCGGAGATTGGGGTTACTGGCACTAGTGCCTGAAGCCAGTTGCAAGCGGAGCGTTAAGCCCAATTCTCCCACACCTCCACAAAAAGCCTGGGACAGCACCCGTTTTTGGCGCCAGACAAGTGTGCACTTGTACTCATAGTTTAGCCAGCGTAAAAACATATAAATAAATATGAAAATGAAAATCGCATAGGAAAACCAACAGCAACAACAACACCAACAATAGCTGCAGACACGAAAAATTGTCCTTGTTGGTGTTGTTAATGTTTTTCCACTTGCTGTCTGAGGGAGCACGAGATGCGATGCGGCTGTCTCTGAAGCAAAGTGCCATGCATTTGAAATTTTTAAGCACAACGCTGCGTATGATCAACGTGTATGTGGGTGTGTGGGGGTGGCTGTGTGTTCGTGGGTGCTTCTGTCAGGGCGAAAAGTGGGTTGGTCAGGGTTGTGGCGGGGGCGTTACTATGTGGCACTGCACATGAAATAATGACAACAGCTATAAAATTTTGTTGGCTTTTTGCGACACAAGCTGAGTTACGAAAGTGAGCAATGTTCCCGGAGTTGGAATTGCATATAAAATATTTAGTATATGACCATCAAGTACACTTCGAAGTAATGCTCAGATTGGTGAAAAATACAATCTGAAATTCATTCCAATTACATTTGTAGATGTCATAAGAATGTAGAATTTCTAATATTTTTGGACTGTATTTTTACACAATCATGTATTCCCTAAAACACATATTTCAAAATGATTTTAAGGAAGTGATTTGAAAGTCATTTAATGTATTATACCCCTGTCTGTTGCGATTTAATGAGTTTTGGTGTCGAAATACAGATTCGAGAACGCACGACTAATGCATTTACTCAAGTGGCTCTTTCATACTGTGCGTCTGCTTTTCCAGTTGTTGTTGTTGCTGCTGCTGCTGTTGTTGTAGGGCATTTCCCTTGCCCGACTGCCTTGAATTATTATTCATGAGAGCTTTAATTTATGCTGCAGTTAGAATTAGTGCGCTTTGCATTTTTCGCTATCTCGCTTACTTGTTCACATCCATATGCATATGTATGTATATTCTATATGTGGTGTGGTGTATTTAGTGCTCGGTACGGAAGTACTTAAAACGGCATTAATACTTTTATGACTTGTGGCCCAGGGAATCTGCGGTCAGGTGGTGCCACCAAATATCGCCATGAAATATTCATATCCATTCCATTCGAGATTTTGCGCAGGTTCTCTTGAATTTATTCGTGTAATTGGCCAGCATGTGTAATGAAGTGAGGGGATATTAAATTAGAAACTGGTTGCGTGAAAATTAATTTTGGTAATTTAATGAAATACATTACAAATGTATTCTTTGTTTTATTTTCCTTTGCTCAGATTTACTGCTGCAATTTAGTATAGTATATATATGTAGTATAGTATAGTAAGACATCAATTGAAATTCATTGCACACGCTGGAAAACTTATATTCCCCAATACGGTCTTTACTATAGAAACTAATTTGACATCCCTATCTATTTACTTGTTCAATTAGTTTGATGGGCAGTTGCAAATAGGGGAGCTGAGCCAGCAGGAAATGGGGAATCAGATACTTTGACTTTTGACGGCTAAAAAATTCAAAACTTTTTCTATCGCACTCCCCTCTATATTTCATTGCTCCATTTGCTTGGGATCTCTTCAACATTTTGGAAGCTGCTTATGGCCATTTGCTTGTAGCCAATTTCCATTTTAGTTTGAGTGGCAATTTGAGCTGGGATTTGTTTATGGTATTTTCATGCTTATTTTTATTTCCATTATCTTCCCTTTTATTTGTTTGTTTTGCTCCTGCTACCATAAATGAGCAGTGAACTGGCTCTCCATTTGCCATAGAAATACATTGCAATTTGCATACCCCACGCTCCCCAATCAGAAACAACAACCATAATAAGTTCAGAGATCTGCAGAACTTCGCTTGCATATGTATATGTATATCATACCACTTTCCGCTTTCGATGGTGAATTTTCTTTAGCCAAGCCTTCGCTGCGTTCGTTTTGCATTTTTGCGCTGCTTGTTTGAAAACTAATTAAAAGTTTAAATGTTTGTAATTAGCGTCGAAATAAATGTCTGCCTGCCACATTATAAAATTAGTAAATTTTATGCCAAACTTCTGCTGCAGTCAAAATATTCGTACTGAAAAACAAACGCCAACGCAGTGTTGGCTGTCCTTTCCGCCTGCGATGCGGTAGTTTTAATTTCGCAATTTGCAGTTCAGTGTGGTTTTGTTCTATTTCCATTTTCGGCTGTGATCCGATACTGTAGTGTTTATGGTAATTTTATTAATTCTAAACTAACACAGAGCTTGCAAGGTACTATATAACGAAGATTGCAAGTGTATAATTATGTAGAATAATATTTTTAATTTTTTTGTTCAAATTAATTTTTAACAATCTATGCATTTTCATGTAAAAGCATTGAACTTAACACAGTTGCTTGCCTAAAATCAAATTAATGAAACCAAATTAAATTAACCAAATTAATTTTTAACAATCTATGCATTTTCATGTAAAAGCATTGCTTGCCTAAAATCCAAGCAAATCACAGGCAACTTAGTAAAAAAGTCAATACGTTTGGTACATAAAAATACAAATAGCTTATTGTTCAGGCAGGTTCAAATGGCCTCGCCCTCGTCGGTGTATTCAATCAACAATAAAAACGCACACGCTTAATTAATTTAACCCGAAAACTCAACCACGCGAAACGTTGACGAATGACAACGACAGAAAGGACGACAAACTCACAAACAATGCCGTCCAGCACTCAGCCCACCCTCAAGAAATGTGTCCCAACAGCGGACATCGACAACAAGTTGATTTTGATTCCGTTGTCGACATTAATATAAAAAAAGTCAAATTCTCCAGGACAAAGGACACAATCAAGCCTTTTTCCTTTTCCCAGAAAGCAATGGAACTTTACTGTACGTTGCGCCGAAAGAATACCTCTCAACTACCTTTTGCCAAAAATTCACAATAAAATAGTTTTCCTTGGGCAGCACTGATGATTTCTATATTTAGAAAAGGTATTTTCAATAACAAGCTAATAATACAAAGCGCCTTAGAGGCATTAATTTTATTTTTGCGTGTCATTAAACAATTTGAAGGATACCCAACGATTAGTAGGGCGTGTCGGTAAATACAATACAGGAACAAGAATAAAATGTATAGCTTGAATGAAAGTATTCTTAAATAATTTAATTCGTCCAAGCTGTAACCAAATATAGTATTTGTATCCGAACTCCACTAATAATACAGAATTTCATAGTTACCACTTGTTCGTCAGGTATTGAGATGTGAAACCAGACTACCGATAAGCTTAAATTTCGTTGCAATATCGTGGACCAAGCCACAAATGCAGGTAGGCAAACATAAACTCATTTGCACAAATCAGCGGGGTGAAGTCGTAGTGTTCAAGGGATTACTCAATTGCTTAAGTATTCAATATTCCTCCACTGAGTGATCGGGTAGCTCAATATCAGATAATCGCAATACATCGTTGCTTAATTAAGGTTTGTTAGTCAGTCCTCGCTTTCATTCACCTCAATCCGCACTATTCGTCCCGAATCCCACCCGATTCAATTGAATGGACTTATGCACACATGCTCGTGTACACAGAAATGTTCACCACTAGCCAAAATTCATTCAATATACTACAATCCCAAAACTCGCATTACTGGTAATGTTCCTGGCCATGCCCAGCAGGTATGCAATTGCTCCATTTTAGCAGGTAATAGCCAAATCAAATCAACAATCGAATTTGACCGCAATCTCTATTTCCGGAACATACAAATTACAAATACTGATTTATAACAAAAATTTAGATGTTCTCTTCATACCGCCAATTCATCAGTACAAGCTTAATTTGTAATGGGCTTTTTTAAAATGCATTTTTTAGTTAATTCAATTGAATTTTTCATATTCGTAATTTTATATCTGTAGTTTCAGTTTAATGAAACCTATTTTCCATGATTTTTCAACTTAAGGGCCTCTTTCCTTCCGCTGATGTTTTGGTCCCCACACCCGAGAAGTTGCTGCAAACTGCTGGCTCAGCAGGAGTCGTTGACCAGAAGGCTGCGGGCGGGTTAAATGTCGTTGCTGTCGCTTGTGCTGTGTTGACCGGGAAAACGCGGGAAATTAAGGATAATGTAATTTATTGATGTACTGTAAAAGTTAAGCTCCAGACGGCGGTGTGTGTGCTGCGTTCCAGTATAAATTACAATTTGACAGAGAAGCCAAGATATGGGAAGGAGTCGCACAGGGCTGCATTCATGCGGGTTTATAAGCTTTTATGAGCCCAATTAAACGCAGTATAATTATATTGAAAAGGCTTGCGCACCTTTAAAAGGTAAAATAACTAAAAAATATCAATATACCACACTATAAAGCCACTTAAATGCCTTTGCCGGTCTCAATATATTTATAGTGCACTTGTGTCGGCAATAAGTGGCAAAAACTGAAATAAACACAAAAACATATTTTTATTGATTCGTTTTTAAATAAAAAGTGCTCAAATTAATTTCCATGGGTTAATTGCGGCCATGAGTAACGGTTATTCTATTAAACGTTTTATTAATTAGCCTGATTTGATCCATATTTAATTAAAAGCGTTTTTATTTTTGGCAGACATTGGAAAGATATACGAAATGTGAAATTTTGAAGTGTCCAATTCGAATTGTTAAACTGCATGAGCTGCCGTGTATTTTTCTTTGAAAAACTTAATTGAGGCAATTAAAGCACGATCAAGAAAGTCAAACGTTTTCGGTGACTGCAACGGAAATTCTTTCTGACCAAACAATCAACACTTGTCGGGAACTGTAACACTCGCCCTTGCGAAGGCAAGTGTGTGCAAATATTCCATGGCTTTCGGCTTTGACCAAACAAACATATTTGCCGAAATGCCTTTGGCTTTAATTTCGGGCGACGTCTTTGGCATTGGAGGCGCTGGTCTTATTCTGTCTATTTATATCCCAAGTTCCCGCCCATATGTATCCTATTTCCCGCATCCTAGACACAGATCCCACACACAGATACACGAGGAATGCCAGCAGCTAGTGGCAAGTGTAAGTGTGGCGCATTCCGGGCGTGTTGAAACTGTAAAATAGATGCTGCCATCCCCATTTCCGCCGCCCACCCAAGATGCAATTGCAGCTGGTTATATACGAACGAGCGTCAGATAATTACAGTACGTTTCATGATATCAAGTACGAAATCTAGTTAATTAAAGTTCGGCAATACAATAATATTTGAATTCATTTTTTAATTGCGTAAGATCCAAGGTATGAGCACATTAGTTGGCCAAAACAAGCTACACAGATAAGTTGTGGTGCCAGCAAATGTATAGCTTATCTTAAGCCTTGACTTTATTTAAAAAGATTTGAAAGATTCTTATGTTGCTGAAACATAGTGTACCACTCTCCCACATACTTAATCTGGAAATCCTTTTTGGCCTGCTCACACAAACACCATATAACTAACATAGAGGAGACGTCGGCGAGGATGCCTGCCTCCCTTCTCGTATTTTAGATTCTATACGCTCTGAGCTAGCTTAGCTGGAGGAGATTTATGGAGGAATTCCTAAAAGAAATCCAAGTCAATTACTTGCTTAATTATTTCCTTTGAAATTTATTGATTTCTTTCGCTTTACCCTTGGAGAACGCTCGACACGCTTCGTTTGCTATTTGTTTTGTCTTGGAAATCGGCAACTGTACGATTCCTTCAGCCAGAGGAAATTTGAAATGTAATGGGAAAAGCGAGTGAGTTTTGCTTTTGGCGTTTGACTTTAGTTTAGGTGTGACTGAGCTGTAGCCTTGGTGCAATTTGTGACTGTCAGTTACCTTGAAGCCAATACACATACTTGACCGGAAAAATATAAATTAAATGTAATAATAAGTTTCATTTAAAAGTCATGGCAAGTAATGAAAGCCAAATATGTGTAATTTTTAGTCGGCTTCAGTGAATTAACTTGAATTATCAAAATCAATAAAAGAATTCGACCAACGATTTTTCTTTTCCTAAACTAGGCTTACAGCTTAACTAAGTACATTTTCCTATGCTTAACTGAGAAGCGTGAATATTGGCATCCTTACACATCAATGCTTTTGAGCTGTGGAATAAGTTGTGTGCACATTAATTAACTTTTATATAATTTTTTGTTTTTCCTCTTTTTGTTGCGTTGTTTTATGAATATACATATGGACTTTAAAAGTGGTAGGTGGTCTTCGAGTGGACGTGGAGTACACTTACGGGCCTTTTCATGGCAATTTAAAAATTGAAAACTGACAAAGGAAGTGGCTGCTTTTTACTGTATTTATATAAATACGTTTCATATGAAAAAGCTTATTTTTTTATGTAGAAATAAGTTTATTTAACTAAAAAGCCTGAAAAGTTCAATTCATACACCTATGTTAAATGCATTTAAAAGTAAATATTTTAAATGAAGTTATTTTAAATAAAAAAATCGAGTAGTGTATAATTTAGTTTTATTATTTACACTGAACCACTTCGATTGCATTCCAGCATGTCACTTTTTGTGCTGCAGAAATTACTTGTCTACACCATTTCTAAATTCTGTCGTTGGGGGTCCCATCAATTGTTTTTACAAACACAAGCGCGATTTTTTTGCTTCTCTTGTCCCAGCACAAAATGTTTTCCCGTTTTTTGAGTGAATTTTGGGTGTATGCACCCCACGGCTACAGCCACAACGAAAATCTCTTTATTGGATTATCCTGCAAAATTTACGCGGCATTAAAAGCGGCCAAACGAAACCCACTACCAGGAGCCCCAGGGGTAAAACGAATAGGAGGAGTGTGTGTGTGCTTGGGTGTGTTGGTGGGCTTCAAGGGGTTAAGCACAAGGTAGCCAGTCCGTGAACAACAAAACGAGAGAAACATTTATTTACATTTTTAAGGTCGTCGTCGGCGCTTCCATTAGTCCACAACAACAACGAGCTCCCAATACCACCACCCCCCCCCCCCCCCAAAAAAAAAAGAAAATAAAGAAAAAAGAATCCATTAGCCAAGCGCATATTTCCCAGCCATACCATACTTAGGCCATTTAAAGTTTTGAGGCCGCAACTGAGCATCGGATTTTGTGTAGCGGACTGAAAATGAAAAGGATTTAAAATGTTGGCGATTAAAGCCCTTGGGGTAAAGTATCAATTAACCGAGGGAAATTCTTAAATACTTCACTACCTGTACTGAATAGAAGAGTTTTCCTATCAAGTTCATAAAATGTGATCATTAAAGTAGTTTGGTGTTCAAAAAAACCAATTTAAAGTTAAATAATCGAAAAATAGTACTACATCTCGAACGGGATTTTTTCACCTGTCATTGCTTTTACATTTTACTTTGACGAATATGAAATATGGAGAACGAAATCGAGACCTGATGCTCCCTCCAATCACAACTAGCTACATGTAGTTTCCAGCGGCTTTGATCTGGGATCCTTTCCCCATGACCCACAAGTAGAAAAATCGAAGAGAATGCAACGAACAAATTGCTGAGAAACCTCAGCAACGGCAGTTATGGTGCTGACTTCCAGAAACAGGATTATTCCGGGACTTAAAAAAAATACAACTTTCTGAAAACATGCGTAGGGTGGGTGAATGTGAGTAAAAGTAAGTAACGCTTGTTTGGCTGCAACAAATTGGAAAATTCAACCCAACAAAGTTCTCTGTAAAGAACGTGTTACAAATTATTTTTTCAAGGGAAATTAAATGCCAACAAATCAGTTCTAGGAAAAACAATTTCTCTTGAAGCACATAAGTAGATTCGTGGCTAGATTAAAAGTCTAAAGACAAAGAAAGATGTGAATTTTATTTAATGATAATACATTAGAGAAAATCTCTTCTTTGTCAAATATAGTTACGCAATTAAAATAAATCTTTTATTTTATGTTGTAAAAATAGAGATTGGTGGCTTTGTGTATATATATTTCCTATATCTCTTGACAATTTATACGCTTAGTCATAGCTTGTTTTAATAACTACTCGCATAATTATTGTTAAAAATAGATGAAAACATATATGCCCTTTGCTACCCATGTTGCTCCTTATCGGCAGAAAGAACGGTTTGACATGTCAGAGGCAAGAATGCTGCCATAGCAACAATAATTGAATATAATTTGGCATGGAAATCAAATAAATGCAAAAAATAAATCATGTATGTCAAAAAGCAGAAGAAAAATGTAGATGGGTGGGAAATTTTCATTCATCCATATATTTAGAAATGCATGTAAAAGTGATTTCAATTTATATATAAAGGGTTATATTTACACAATGTAAAGACCATTTGTGTATGTATGCTGTGGGAAAATCAAAATGCAAATGCATTTCCGCATATTTATTACGTGACCGATAAAAAAAATGTATGGATGCATTTTTCTTTATTCGAAAATTACCTACCCTAAAAATTTAAGCTTTAAATAAAATATTTAGCTATCAATATTTTGTGATACGCTGTTTTTCTAGCTGCATCAAGCACAACATATTTCGTCTTTAATCTTTAAGTCCTACCGACCTAGGACTTATTCCCAAGTGCACCCTAGCAAGCGCACAAAATATAAGTTATATAAAAATAAATAGGAAAAAAATATATTCGGAGGCAAAGACCCGTTGCTGCCGTAGGTTGCAGCAACACAATAGAGAAAATACGCAGACCCCAAAAAAAACCCCTTACCTAAACTCACGCATGACAAAATGCCAAAGAGCCACCAACAACGATATTTACAGCAGCAGCAACCAAATATTCGAAGAAATTTTCAACTAGATTCTCCCCTTTTTTGGGCCGCAGCAGCAATGACTTTTTACAATTTTCATATGAAATGAACCATTAAATTGAATTGGCATTAAAATTATGTGCATGCTCGTGAGCGAAAGAGAAAATATTCAAAAAATAAGGGAGATATTTTCGAAGCTTTTGGCACTTTGCATACGACTAGCCAAAACCCATTCGAGTTCGAGTTATTTGCATTTTTATTACAACAACTGCGAGCGCAGTTGGAGCTGCAAATAATAAAAGAAGACGGGTAGGGAAAAATTCAAATAAATGTTTGTTAAGTATTTTTGAATTGAGTTCACATTCACGTGCACACCCGCCCAAACATTCATACACGCATTAGGCCAAAGCGAATAGGAAACCGTTTAGATCCATGCACCTGCTGCTTCACAGCCACAACATCACAAATGGCAATAACAGAAATGCCCTCATGGCAACGACAGCGACAGATGTGGGCACAACAATGGTATAGGACTACAAAGGTGGAATCTTGTATTGGGGTTCAAGAAATGCAGTTTCCCCGGCTCAAAGAAATAAGATCGAATATTTATAATAGCTATAAGCTATGTTAAGCTTATCAATTGTGATTTGAGGAATATTATCCATTAATAGTACAGAAATCGTCAAATAAATATTTACTGCCTTGAATGTTTGATTTCAGTTCGGGGCACTTAAAACAACGATTTTCGGTTGGCCCTCACTTCAGCTTTTCCTACGCATTTTCCCAACCATCAATTGCGGTTTGCTTTTCGTATTGTGCTCCAATTTGGCCCTTTTACCCACCAGCCAGTCCCTTTTTGGTTTCGATTCTACGATTTCCTCGCACTAGTTGCAGGCATCGCGTGTCTCTAATGACCCGCGACAATGGACGCTTACGAAATTTCGGGCCACCGCCTCCTTTTGCATATTGCACTGCAGCTGACATAAAATTGCCATCGCAGTACGGTCAAAACCCCAAGCCACTCGATGGCGCATTCACAAGCCAGTATACAGGCGGTCATTGCAGTTTATCGGTTCGCAGTTCTAATTTTCTAGGGGGCAGCGGAAGTTGGTCACTCAAACGCAGACGTTGGTGTCTTTTTCAGTCAAGTTGCACAAGTTTTCAGTTCAACTTGGTGAAAATATAATTATAACCGCACAAGTCAAGTCTCTATTTATCCTCATTTTGAGTTTCAATAGAAATTTTTAGTTCTGGACGAGAATAAGAATCGTGACAGTGGAGTGTAATTAAAGTCCACATGGCGTATACTTGACTTTTGTATAGTTTAATTTGCAAGGGCATGACATTTAAGCTTGATTTACCACTTTCTCTACTTCTCTTACAGCAATCAAAGAATCCTAAAAATAACTGAGGGTAACATTTTTAACTTTTTCTTGTTTCCATTACCATATTCTTAGGACGGATTCCTATCATTTCGACTGTTCCAAACTGATTTCATTCCCCTTTCAACGGATTCTAAAGTGCCTGTCAATGGGTTCGATGCCACTTGAAGCAGTTTGCATGAAAGAAACGACAAAAAGGCGAAATCCTTTTCATGTTTTGGCGTTATTTAATTAACAAGCAATTTGTTTCGGCCCGTTGCTAATTAGGCGCGCCCCATCAAAGGCAGCAGAAGACAAAAGTCTGGCGATGCATCGAAGCGAGCTCGGATTTCGCCCAGCGTCTTAACCCTTGACAACTTGAACGCCTTTCAGAGACATTTCCATTTTCACACTCAACGTGCCGAAAACAATTAAGCGAAAAGAAGCCTTAAAAAGGAAGCATTCAAAAGAATACAAAAAAACGATGGCTTTGTCTTAGGGAATACTTTTAGCTGGGGAGGAATCGACGAAAGGTAAGGGCCCTAACGACGCAGCAATTTATTGGTGTGTATACCCTGAAAATTCTCAAAATCCAAGTTTACACTTTTTGCACAGAAATCGCACTCCTCGTCGAGCCAATTGGTTTGACAGAGCCACTGTCCGAGAATTTAAAGAACACCCAACTTACAGCGAGAAACTTGCGAACTGCACGCACCACAAGAGTCAGCTAACTATAACAACTTGCATTGCATGCCTCTTTGAGTCGAACAACAGTCAACACAACTAGCACAGCATTAGTGGTTCGGCGGGTCTTGTATCCATACAGCGATGCACTGAGGGAATTTCTATTATTATTGAAAAGTTTTGGTCTCTAGCTTCAGGGAATATAATCAAACAAAATTCGACATAAAATCTTAATTATTATTATTTTTGAAATTTGGGCTTTCAAACATATGAAGGGCAACACTGCGTGTGATTGATATAAGTTATTGATTGCAATTAAATTGATGAAATGCTTAAGCTTTAATACCACAAGCTTTTACATCAGCTTTAATTTCCGAACTTTGGAATATCGTAAGTTTTTATCAGTGTACTGGAGGAATCGTTGTCATGGTCACGTCCAACATCTGGTGGTGCTTCCGGCCGGCGCTCCGCACGAACGGACGATGAATAGCGGCCATGTTCCAAGTTCCCTGCTCCATGCGCCAACCACAACAATTGTCAAACAAGCCAGAAAAATGGCGGCTTTCTGCTGCATCTCCTGCTGCCACTTTTACTGGTCCTCCGGAAGCCGAGGGCGCTTTTAATGCAGTTCTTATTATCCTCTAATATTTTCATTGTACTAAACTAGCTATGGCTGTCTGAATTATGACATTGTATCCCTCGAGTTTTGGGATTTCAAATTAATTTATCTGACTTTTTTTTTAGAATTAATAATGAATTTTAACATTTAAAAAGAAATGTAACTAGTATTAGTTATTGACACATAAAGGTAAAAAGAAACGAAATACAAGAGAGGAAACAGAATAAGAAAATTATGGTGGATACCATCAATGAGTGACGAGGCTCTTTATTGCCCGTTGTTCTAAATACATTTTCTTTGGCCGAAAGAAATTGTGTTTTTCCTGGACACGGAATGTGTCTTCTCAATCAGATTAAACCAATTGAATTATTCAGTCCATCTACCGAAATATTTATAACAATTTAAGAAACCATTTAAGAGCTAGAATATCTACCGTGCGGCTATCTACGTTCACTGAGCACCAGAAAAAAACACAAATAAGTGGGCCAGAATCATTTTCAATTAGCGCGCAGCTCGGAACATTTATGGGATTTGTCAAATATATATAATTTGAGGAAAACTTTGTTTTATGGTTCCGTGGCTTTTTGAACCCGCAAATAAACATTTGCGTAATGCTCACAGTTTGTCCCATTGCCTGTTATGCAAAAGTTGTAAACGACAAGGACGGCGAAGAGTCCTCCGGCATAGCTCCTGGATATCCTGTTTTATGCCCAACTCCCCTTCTCCAGCTTCTCGCAAAAGTTGCCGCAGTAATAAAGGAGATTACCGTGCACATAACATGTGAGTAGCCGGAGTCGAGTCGGAGATAGAGAGGGATTGGGCAAGGTCTGAAATGATTTCTGGCCTGGCCACAAAAGCCAAGGGATCCTTTGAGGCGGTCAGGACATGGATATACTGGACTCTGCAGCTTCTGCCGGTAAAAGAAAGTTGTACAGTTAAAGCAGCACACTCATAGAATAAGCATTCAGAAGTGCGCAAAAATTTTGAACTACATTTTCTTATGTTCTCCTTTTTTTCTACTAAACGTTGACCACAATGAGGGGACGTCTAAATGGATCTACTTGAATTTGCTTGAATAAAATGATATTATGTTTCATCATAGTTCGTAGTAATTTTTTCCAGTCTTGACTTACCTCGCTCGATCGCCCCTTATTTTGACTTAATTCAATAACTAATATCTTATGACAAAAATTCGCTTCTAAATTTGTTTATATGTATTTATTTACAACGTACATGCGGATAAAGTCATTTTTAAGCTATACCACCAACTTGGCTTTGTACAACTTTACCTCATTTTGACACCAACCCTTACCTGCTCTGCAATATTTAAAGTAAAGTTGGTTTAAAATTGCAATCTGTAAGTTTTTCGGTCTCAGCCACCGTCATTTAATTTGAAAGAGCAACAACAGTAAGCGCATCAGCAACTAAGCCGAAGAGTTAAAAATTTCTTAGCCAAGAGTTTTGCTTAGTTTTTAATTGCAATCAAAAAGTTGTGTACCAGGGAGCGATGGAGGGAGCTCACACATAGGAAGGTCCATTTGGCTACGCTCTGGGAAGTGGACAGTTTGGCCAGTCGGTCCAGTTTTGTCACACCCAAGGTCCCAGTCATAATGACAACAAGCAGAGACCCACTGAAATGGCAATAGAGGATGAACCCTGAATGTTGCATTTGAGAAGGGCGTCTAGAAAATCCCCGATGGCTTGGAGTGGACCGCAAAATGGCCATGCAACCAATTCTCTAGCATAAAACAAGCCAAGACCATACCCCCAAACACGTTGTCCTTGCCCATAGCTTCGGTCTTCAGCACATTGGCAAAATGCTCCGTGCAGACTTAATGATTTTTGGCTTAAAGTTTTACCAGTTAGCAGTATTTTTGCAAGTAGTTAACATTTTATGAGACAAACCACCCCACACACCACTTACTCGGACCAAATGCCCTGGGGTTTTTGTTTTATGCATTTTCCAGCTAGCCCACGAAGAACTCACTCGCTCTCCGGCGCTTTTCCTATCTTATGGGGGAAATCAACGGCGGAGCTAGACCAATTCCAAGACCAAGACCAAGATGATGACGACACACAAAAACGAAGCGAAACTTGATAAAAACTTTTATCATAACAATTTGTGTTGTTTTGCTTAGCTACCCGCTCCTCGTGCTCCGGCTGCCCAAATAAGAACAATGGGTCTATGTGTGTATTTGGTGTGCGTAATGAGAAAAGTGTAAGTGCATAGCTCAGGGCTGTTAGACGGCTACAGTTCGTCGCTTAAAGCATTTAAGTTTAGATCTAGCGGTATTTTAATTCACCAAAAATATTACATCTTGTTCATGTTCCATGTTCAAACTTAATTAAAGTATATATACCGATTTGGTGCCTGAATCTGAAAATATAAAGGACTATGGCTCTAAGCTCTCAATATAGTAATCATTTTTATAAACAGTCCAAATATACCTAATTTCTTATTTACATATTTCAAGTAACTCATACCGTAGCTAGTTAGGTTACCAACCAATTTGGCGAAGATCAGTCGTCATAGACACCAACCCAATCGTCATCAAACTGTAGGTTGAGCTTTCACCTATATTACTGGCGGCAGTAACGATGGCTCGAACGACGACGGCTCTAGAGTCAAGTTCACAATAAAACCATCGAAACCTTGCCCTGGCTCATTCAGTTGGCTGCTGGCGCTCGGCTTGGCTTTTTGGCTATTTGACTCACGCGATCGGGAAACGCGTTTCGCGGCAAAGGCTCTTGCAATAATAACGGGTTTCTCGGATGCGACACTCTCGGTTCGGAAGCTTTTCTAAAATAGCCAAAATCGTGTATGCCAATCTGTTAAACCCTACAGTCCCCAAAACAATAACATTAAAACCAATATAACTTTTAACATTTTTCAAACTCATAGCCTTGGCTTGGGCAAAGAGTTTTAATTCAACAAAACTTCAGCCGGTTCAAAGCTGTTTTAGCCGACTGGCACTGGTACCTTGCCAACATTAACAACCACTACCGACAACAACAACACCTGCAAATCAGCATAAGCCCAATTGTCGCACAGTGAATTGAGTCGAAGTGAAGGTGTAATTATCCATAGTGTACAAAGAATATCGAGTTTAAGAAGTGGCTAAAATAAACCGGGTAAGTCTCCATAAATCAGCTCAAGGAAGCAGAGATCAAATTAAGCTGCACCAGGCGTGTCCTTGAGATTACAAGTTTTATATGTACGTAGCTTAAAATTAGGAAGCCATCGGATGGATTAATAGGCGATTAACGTAAATTTTATTATTTTAAAATATTTTTATTGTTAATTAATGTACTGCTTCTTAAATCCATTACATCTTTGTGTATTTCAATACATTCAGTATGACTTGACCTTTTCTACCGTTACTACTAAGGCAATTATGACGGGAATGACGTATACGCAACGTGGGTAACAAAATCATAACACTGAATGCGTGCATATTAAATAGTGGTTCGCCTATCGATCGTTATCATCCGTTTGTTTTGGTACTGAGCGCAACAAGTTGCCCATATAAAAACACGTTTTTGCATGCTAATGCCCTGACGGTAGTCGATTGAAGTGTTTGGGATACAAACTGAGCAAATTTGAATGCGTTTTATTGTACCATTCATTTGAATATAGGTAGGTGTAAAACTGTTTGCAATGCAGGAAAATAATAACAAATGCATCAAATGAATTGGTAGCTTTAGTAGAGGAAAATAACCGAAATATTTAGCTATTTATGTAAGCACTTCATTTCCTTAAAGCTTTTTAACTTGTCTTAAAACTCATATTATAAGATGTAACTAGATAAAACTGCTTCTGACCAATTACGGATCTCTGAAATTAATGACGTCACGTTACCCATTCTCTACATTTTATTTAAAGAACAACAATAAAAGAAAAAAAAAATAGAGTTCTGATCGTCTGACTCATGCCGCGGGGAAATCACTTTTTTGTCGCGACGCCGACCATTAAGAACTGAATATTTTTAAGCAGAATTCAAAACCAGTTTTATAATGAGACCAACATAAATAAAAAATGCAAATGCTTTATTGCGGATTTAGACGTCAATCAAACATATTTGTTTCAGGTTCTCATGAGTCTTTTTTAAAAATAATTGAAAATAGAGGAGTAAAGGTTTTCTGACCCCTTCACTAATTAGCTGATTTTAAGATTTAATTGATATTTGATAATCAATGTATATTTTATGCAAACATTGGCTTAGTAACAATTTTGCTTGTTTTAATGGTGCAATAACTTGTAATTTATCGTTGTGGCCATAACCTGATATTTTAAACTATAATATCTACACTTGCTTGCCATAATGATATTCAAGCACTGGTGCAATCTGAAAAATAATCGGAACTATTTAATAATTTGAAAATGTTATATTTTCTTAGTTACTTTTACTTAATCAGAAGTAAAGTTTATATTGACATTCTATCCCTAGAGAACTTAACAATTTCGACAATTGTATGAGACAATAGAATGAATTTTATTTAACATGCCAAATTTCAATCAAAAAACGTGCTCCCTTACTGCAAGTTTATAATTGAAAATTAATGCAAACAATACGTGTCAATATTTTTCCAACAGTCAACCGGTTCATCAAGTCAACCATACCTATATTTTGTGTGCATACAAATGCATATAAATTTATACACATATATCATTATATCACTCACGGTTTAGCAGTTTTATCTCTCACACCAATTAACAACTTTGTGCCGTAAATGCAACAAGGTGTAAATTGCTTAAGTGATTCGGTAAATAAAGGACTTTATCTTCAGTTCGTTCACATAATAGTTCAAGCCATTATAAATACACAAACGTAATTTTTCAGCAAATTTAAACACTGGGTCGATTACTTCCAATAAATAGAAACTAATAGGTATTAGCTAAGAATCTTTGAACCACTCAAAAATATATATAATTTTATGGGAAAAAATTATTTTCACAAGCTGTGAGAAAGGTGAGAAATGTTTAATATCTTTTACAATTTGTAAACTTTCCAGAACATTAAATTTTTAAATCTCTTATCATGCCCAGACAAGTGCCATATTTCAGTATCTAAAGGGCAATGCAGCGAATCTCTCTTTGTATCTTATTAACCATCTAAGTTTATCTGGCTCGTGACAGTGACATCATATCTTATCTACAAGATCAGTGGGTTAGTCTGATTGTCAGTTATACAGCTTCAACAAAGAACATCCTAAAGACAATTCAGCTTAGTTTTAGTCCACAACTCGATGCTAACGGAACGAATAATTTCAGTTAGATTTACACTGGCAATATGGATACGACGCAAAGGAACCACCAAAATCTAGCCTTCGTGGGCGACGACGGACGCAGTACGGCCAGCACAGTGGAGATTTCGGTAGGCTTTCTGTGAAACGGTTCGAACATAATCCACAACCCAACTAATCATCGTTCTATAGACCAACAGTCCAGCCCTGCGAGATAATTCCGATGACCAGGAGGCAGCCAAAGTGCCAGAGGAGCGTGCCACCTGGGGCAAGGGCGTGGAGTTTCTGATGTCCTGCATCGCCATGTCCGTGGGTCTGGGAAACGTGTGGCGATTCCCCTTTACTGCCCTCGATAATGGCGGTGGCGCCTTCCTCATACCATATCTCATTGTCCTGTTCCTGATTGGCAAACCGATTTACTATCTGGAAATGGTAATTGGCCAGTTTTCCAGTCGGGGCTCGGTTAAAGTGTTCGATTTGTGCCCGGCGATGAAAGGTAAGCGTCCCAGATTTCATTGCAGTCAGTTCGAAGATGTCATACTCTTGTGCGGATAGAACATTTTTCAGACTAATTAAAAATTGAGATATAGAAAAAAAAGAAGCTATTTAAAGTAACCTTTTTAAAGACAACGCAACCTTTAAAATTGGTTAAATATACTTTTTGAATTGTAATTTAGTTACATTTGTGTATTATAACTGTATTATAATACAGTTTCTTAAAAAAATATTTAATATTGCATGTGTACCTGACGGACCATTTGATCAAAAACTATTTAGTTCAATCAAAATTCTTTTTTGAATATTAAACTACCCCATATCAACAAGAGTATGACAATAGCGAACTGCAGAATCTACATCGTCATTCTGTTCATCAACTCGCCCGCTCGTGTCCCAAATACGCGACCACATCTATAGGTGTCGGAATCGGCCAGGTGATATCTATATCCATGGTGACCACCTACTATGTGGCCATAATGGGCATAACCCTGCGCTATCTGTACGAATCGTTCCGGTCGCCGTTGCCCTGGTCTGAGTGCCGACCGGAATGGGAATCCTTCTGCGTAGCGTCCAGTCTGGGTAACACCTCCCAGTCCCTGGCCAGTCCCATGGACATGGATAGTTTGCCCCAGCGGCAGCCAGTGGCATCCGCGGAGTTGTATTTTCTGTAAGTGGTTTGTTCTCTCTCCCTGTGGTTGTTGCCCTCCGATTGCCTGTGTCATTGTGGATTGGTTGGTGGTGTTGCAGTGGCATGTTTTTCGATGGTGTTACGGGTATGTGTGGGTGACTGTGTACTGTGGGTAATCTTATCGCGGCTCGGAACTCGAAATCACAACGGCATACTCAAGTATATGGCCCGGCCGACAAAGGCGCGGAATGTCCGCTTTATTGCCCGACTAATTGAATGAGTGCCCGCATCCCTCTGGCGACAATTATGGCACCCATTGCCATCAATTGTGGTGCAGTGGCTCTGCAATAGACCGATGCGATTGCAACAGCCAAACAGAAAGTGGATACCATTCACTGGCAGTTCAATTGACAGCCATCACCATCGTCAATATCTGCATCCAATTTCAGATTGAATAACTCAATAACAACAATGTATGGCCTTGACCCAAACTTGAAATATTTTAAACACGTATACGATACAATTCTGCGTTTCTTGAACTCTCTCAATAATCACGATCTCAGTATAAATACTTGCACTATATCTTAAAAAAGAAATAATTTGAACGACAAAAATATAAACTGAAAATATATTTTCATATTAACTAAGATTTCCTGAAATAGACGGAAGTTCTAACACTTAAATGTTTTAGCTAATTTTCAAGACGTAACACTTTCATTATTTACTAATCTAATCGTTAGGACATTTGAGTATATAATCCGTTTTGTTAGTAATGTTATTAAAAATTATGCTAAAGAAATTACTGATTTCTTATCTTAACTATGACAGAGAACACTTGCCAACGGCTTCTCACTAACCAATTTATGTTTTAAGCTTCCTTTTTCCAATCATCCAACCATCATAGCACCCAAAACTCTCTTCTATCCCATTTGATTTGTGTTTAAACTCTTTCTTCTCGTAACTCGTTTGTTATCGAATGGATTAAGGTGTTGGAGCTGGCCAGGCTTTCCAGGTGTTCATGCTCAGCACTTACTATGCCGCCCTGGTAGCGATAATTGGCCGATATTTCATTGAATCATTTCGCAACCCATTGCCCTGGTCCACATGCCGTGCGGAATGGGGTATCCACTGCATTAACTCAGCCCCCGATGCGAGTAATTGGTCTCAACTGGAAAGCAATGATCAGCGCCCGCAAAATTACACAATGAAATCACAAAACGATCGGGTCATCACCAGTTCGGAATGGTACTTTGTGTAAGTTCGAAGTGTCGGGGACAGTACTGTTAAGAAATTCACAAATTGACTATTTATATGACTAATATTGTCTTGCAAGGTTTAAAATGTAATTCTAGAAATCACTTTTCAAAAACATTTATAAAAAAGTTCATATATATTGATGGTCATTTGGTGAACTTCCTTCCAGTAATGAATGATAGTCGCATGAAAATATTAGTTTAGTTTTTAATGGCTTTTGTTTAACTTTTAATACTCGGTGGTGGTCTATATTAAATGATATTCGTGCTGATTAAATTCTATCCGTCCACTGTAGTAAGGAAGTGCTGCACGAGAAACCAAATATCGAGGAAGGAATCGGCCTACCAAACTGGGAGTTGGTCATTGGACTTTTTATCGCCTGGTCCTGTGTGTTTTTCATTATTCGTCGCGGAGTGAAGAGTTCGGGAAAGGCATCCTACTTCCTGGCCCTTTTCCCGTACGTCATCATGGGTGTTCTTCTGGTGCGAGCTGTAACTCTGCCGGGATCAATAGACGGTATATACTACTTTATAAAGCCGCAATGGGGAAAGATTTTGGACCCGAAGGTTTGGTACGCGGCTGTAACTCAGTGTTTCTACTCCTTGTCCGTTTGTTTCGGCAACATCATCATGTACTCCTCGTTCAACAAGTTCGGGCACAATGTACACAGGGATGCAGCAATTGTAACGGGTCTGGACACTATGACCTCTCTGCTAGCTGGATTCACGATATTCGGTATCCTCGGCCATCTGGCCCACGAAATCGGAACCGATGACATCGGCTCAGTTGTGAAGGGCGGTGCCGGATTGGCCTTCATCTCATATCCCGATGCCATTGCCAAGTTCAAGAATCTGCCACAAATCTTCTCAGTGCTGTTCTTCCTCATGCTCTTCGTGTTGGGCATAGGATCGAATATAGCCATGACCTCCTGCTCGGTGACCGCCATTCGGGATCGGTTTCCCAACTTTGGGCAGTGGCAGTGCTCGCTGCTCATCGCTGTAGTCAGTTTCTTTATTGGATTAATGTATATAACACCGGTAAGTATTAAATACCTGCACATTTAGCGTATATTCTCTATTTTTTTTGTATATTTTAGGGCGGTCAGTATATGCTGACTCTTGTGGACTTTTTCGGCGCCTCAATGATTGCTTTGGTACTGGGAATCGCCGAGCTGTACACCATTGGATGGATTTATGGCACAGATCGCCTGTGCAAGGACATTGAGTTCATGCTGGGTCGCAAAGTGGGCCTGTACTGGAGGCTCTGCTGGAGCATCATTACCCCGCTGATCATGACTGTTATTCTGATCTATTTCTATGCGACCTACCAACCTCTAACATACAACAATATCGTCTATCCAAATTGGTCTTACTGTTAGTACTGGTTGTTCATTGTAGATACTCATCAATAATACCCCTTTATTTACAGCAATTGGTTGGCTAATAACGGCCTTCGGTATTCTTCAGCTGCCCATTTGGATGATCGTGGCCATTGTTCGAGATCCAGGTCAGACTTTGGGTGCAAAAATCCGTGGAGCCTTTACGCCGAAAAAGAATTGGGGACCCAGTGACCCTCTGCTCCGGGAACAGTATCACAAGGAAATCGAGAATGAGTTGACCCCGAAACGTGGTCAGGGAATTTGGGCTGCCATCAAGCAAAACATCTTTGGTTGATCCATCATCAGTGAGAACAAACTAACCACAATCGCTCATGTAAATAATCTTATTTTAAGAGAAAAGAATTTAAAAGATCTTGTATAAATCTTAAGTCTGCCAATAAACTTGATAAGTACGTAGCAAATGTGTGTGGTGTCATAATTGTCCTTTTTTTATCCAATAAGTTAACTACTGGCTCTTATCACCTTGATTAACTTCTAACCCAGCTGAAGCGCAGTTTGTGCTATCCCCCAAAAAGTAGGGATTTGGATTTCCTGGTCTCCTTTAAACACCATTAAATAAGCTCGCCTCGTTCCACTTCCCTTTGACCCCACAAATTGACCGCAACATTTGACAATTTTCGGCATTTGCCAAATCCGCCGCAAAAATGGTGGTCCGGGAAAGAGATAGAGCAAATCAAGAGAAATGCTATGTACTTTGTCTCCGTTACTGTTCCAAATCAAACAAAGGCAGCAAAGGCAACCGGAGGGTCCAATTCACAAAAGCAGACGACGGTCACTGTCATTGTCAGCGAATCACAGTGGTTGGAAAGTTAACATTTGGTAACAAGAAATATACAGAGGTGGTCAAAAGTATTTAAACAACGAGCTTTTTTTCAATTGTCAACAAATTAAAAAAAAAACCTTGATGACCTTAAATACTTTTGATCACCTCTGTAAATCAAAACCCAAACCTTTTACACAAAGTGTTTTCTTTTAATTTAAGGATTAAGAATTATCCTTTGTATAGGAAAAGACTTTGAATAGATCGTTTTAATTTTTTTTGCTACGACTTCTTGTTCCACTGTGCGATGTGGCTCTCTATTACTAACCAGAATGGGCGGGCAGGTCGCCGACGAGGCATCTTAGAGATAATTGCTTTGATAAGGCTTCGCGTTCGGTCGAAAAAAGAAGCTCGGGGCTGTCCCGAAAAACATTTTTTATAAATGTCGCCAAATATTTACATGTCGCAGCTTTGGGAAGCCGCCCAACCGATTTTTTTTCTCAGGCTACCTTTGTCTATTTCCACGAAGTTTCACCCTGGCCCGCATTGGCCTGCGGCTTGACTTTGCCAACTGACCGGGCGCAGTGGCTTCCTGGCCGGCGATGGCGATTCCGGATGGCGGTGGCCACCGTCGCGTTTCTGGAAACCGCATAAAAGTCATTGTCACAGCAAATGGATTAATTTTCGCGGCACGCTGACATATATACCTCTCTTTCGCGCTCAGTCTTTAGCACCCACTCTGTTCGTTTGTTTTTCCGACTCTTTTTTCATACCGCTTACTGTTTGGGTATATGCGGTATCTTATACCGCTGGACATAGCTCTTGTTATTAATGTGTAATTTATTTTATTTTTAGTTGGAGTGTCATATAGCCACTATCCACACGTTATATTTAAGTATGGGTATATGCTTGCATTTTATTACTTTAAATTACATTTGACATTGAATTTTACATTACTTCGGACAAATAAGTATCTTTACGAATGGGGTATTAAATAGTCGTAAAACTATACTTTTTTTTGGTGTATAGAAAAATTAAAAAGCCTGTTCTGTGGTCGAGCAGGTCGACGGCGGGGGGGCGTGGGTGTGGGGTGTGACATTTACCGCAACAATAATTACGTTTTGGGTGGGGTTTTTCAGATCCTGATGCTGGCACGGAAGTGTATAATGTTGCTAAGTAGTTGCGGTTATTTGTTGTTGTTGGGTGACATTTTTTGTTCCCTCTGCCTCATAATGTTGTTGTTGTTTCGTGTTCCGTAATTATCCTGAGAGGCAACAGGAGGTTTATTTCCCGCTCTAAATGCTCCATAATTAAGTTTTCGTTGGTCTTAAAAAAAAGGAAAATAAGTAATATTCCTATTCTTTCTTTGTTTTTTATTGTATGCAAAGGTGTTGTTCGAGAAATACAAGTGATTAACTATAGTCCGAGCCGCCCAAGGGACATAAGTTGACGATGTAAAGCAATATATTTAATAAATATACATATGCACATGAAAACTCAGATCAATTTTAATAAATTAAATAAATAGTTTATCCTTTATTTTTTCCCCATCCTATAATTTGGGAAATGATACTCTTTTTTGTGGTCAGATTAGATCCTATCACTACTACATTAATTTTTTTCTTTTTAACGGTATTTCTACGTATTTCAGTACTCAATTGTGGACTTAGTGTTGTAGTGCTACTGTATCCTTCGATAGAGTACTCTACAGTAGTTTCCTCCTGATATGATGCCGTGGTTTCCAGATCTGGATTATCCACAACAGTCGTAGAAACCTCTGGAGTAGTAACTGATAATAAAGCGGTCGATGTAACCATTGAAGAGGTTGGCGAGGGCTTTGGACGCTTCGTTGTTTTCAGTTTTTTTATCCTTTCACTTTCTTTATATTTCAGCAACATCCTATCTATCATTTGAAGTATTTTGGATGATTCGTTTAGCTTCTTCTTTTGAGGGAAATTGCAATTGTGTTCGCATTCGGATCGATAATCAAATCCGCTTCGACAAGTCAGTCTGCGCAGGCAAATACCAACCGTTGGGTTATGAAACCATTTAATTTTTCGTAGCTTGCAATCGATATTGTAACGTTTTTTGCACAAGCCTAAAAAAGGTGTAAAGCTCTATTAATATATTTTACTTGGCCGGGGACTATGTTTATTATTTATATAATAGCTTCGACTTACTAGTATCGAGTTTTTCCGCATCGACAACCATCAGCAAACGCAGAATTATTAACACTAGGAACATGTCATCAATCAAAACTGTTCCAAGACGATCTGCCAATCCACAAATGAAAAAAAAATAAGTGTAAAAGTGTTTCCCGTCCAAATGCAATTAGTTAAGCCAATTCCCGACCAAGTCGAAACGATTTCCGAATATCTTTCTTTGCCACAGTAGCCCTATCTTGTTCAGTTGCGATCCGAGGGCTGACAAGTTGCCAATCAGACCGAGTGCCAAAAACGTGGGCAAACTGCAGGCTAAAACTACTATTCGCAGAATGGTACATAGGGCGGTAGTATCGCAGACTCAAAACGGAGTGCTATTTAAGTAAAAGCTGAAAAGCACAGACAGAAGCCAGTCGGCAAACTAAAATTCCCCTTCGCCAGAGACCGTTTTTCTTGCCTATGCTCACAAATGCATCTGTCTTGCCCAAAAACCCGCAGACATGCAGGGAAAAGGGAGATTCAGGATCCCAAAACTAATCACCAATTAGGGATGGCATAGAAAGATGAATGCTGTTCAGTTATTCAATTTAAGCTGTAAAGCTTCTTTACGGAGATGTGAAAACTAATATAAGCATGTTCTTCAAAGCTTAAAATATTTTGATTAGCTACGGTAAGTCCAGAAAATGAATTCAAATACATTCTGAAATTTTAAAATGTCGAATTCATTTAATTTACACAGCAAACTCGGTTACTAATGTAAGTGCAATCACGCTCACATCTCCAACTCATTCGCACTCCAGCTCGCAGATAACGTAGCCAAAAAAAAAATAGCCCAGGCAAAAGAAAACCAGCATAGAAATAGACCAAAGGATAGCAGAGCGAAAAAAAGGAGACTGGAAGAAATTCGGTGTGTTCTTTGGAGATTTGGCAAGTAAAGTTGCTCGCTCATGCGAAGAGCCGCAAATGTGTGCAATGGGCACAAGTTGCGAGGTGGGCCAGAGGAAGACATCCTTTTTCCCTGTTTTCAGACTTTTTCAAATGCTCTCTTTCCCAGTTTCGGGTGAAAATTTCTAGGTAATTTCGCGAATAAAAAAACGTGGAAAATGTTTGGTGTTTAGAGTAACTGACAGGTGCATAGCGCTTGTGTGTGTGTGTCCGGTGGGCAGAAGCGGGAAATGTGTGGGTGTGTTTGTTTTGTGGCCGGCACATGGCGATGAAACATATGGGCGGGTGGCGAAAATCGGATGAGGATACAGAAAAATAAAGTAATTGAATTTTCATAGTGCACAGAGCACAGAGAACTTGCAGATTCGGTTGTTGTTTGCGTTGTGCACGGCACTTGCTACTTTTAATGCGTGGATTGTCTTCTTGCAACAACCTTTGCTTTCATAAAACGAGGCAAGTAAACTAATTTCGATTGCGGGAGTCGTTGTACAATCAAAATGTATATTGTATGTAAATAAAGTTCGAGGCAAGGACAAAGCATGTTAAAAAAAATTACGCGCTGGTACGAAAATTTATTTCTTTGTTTTAACTCTTATGCATGGTAAACTGATTGAAGGGACATTAAAGCCGCTTTTGTCTACGAGATTAACCAACTTTTAATTACGTAACAAACAGCAGGGATCCAGTAAAAATGATGGTTTTAATGGTCTGATAAATGTCATTCACGTGATTATTGACATTAACGTTTTTCTTTGTTTTTTTGGTGACCCCAGCCGGGCACAATGACAATCTAGCGGTAATGCCGTTGGTGTGGTAGAAATTCGCGGGCCTACCAAGAAGCCGCAGCGTTTGTGGTCCACCACAAGCGGATGTGCGGCCTTTGGCCAAAATGCCAATAGCCATTTCCCTCCGCACACGTATACATATATACATTCCCTCGCCTCGCAGGATGTACGTTAAACTGGGGTAAATGTTTATAAATAGGCTGCGGTAGCCGTCGAAATTTAACAGTGATAGCAGCTCCATTCGGTGGTGCATAAACCACTTCTGGCAGTGGCGAGGCTCTCGTGGTTTAGTGTTCATTTATTCCAAATTGTTTGGTTTTAGTTACACATAGTTTTCATATGTTCTCTTATTCGCATACCACTTTAAGGTCAATTTTTCGAACTTTGCACACACATAAGTAAGGAAAAGTGCACTTTCAAAAAGTTTTAATAATATTTTATTGTTATTTTATATACAGTGATATTGCCTTTATCAACTATATCAACTATATTATATATTCACAGAATGTGTATGAGTTCACTTCTAACATTTAGTAAGAGTCCCTAAATAGTTTCCGTATCAATGATTGTGCAAACAATAATAATTTTTATATATTCAAATATTCTCTGAGTTGCAGGTTCTCTTCCCAATTGGGCACCAATCTACGCAATCAGAAACTTCGACGAAATAAACATTTTACAACAAAACAAAACCAATCCAATGGCGACCACATTGAAACAAATAATGGGGCCAACAACAAACGGCAACTGGTTATAACTGCAACATCTGTTTGAACAAATAAGCAAAACACGGAAATGTATTTCGCTGCTTTCCGCACCACGCCCATTTTGAAATTGGTCTCGAATTTCAGGAGTCAGACCTTAAAGCACACTTTTCACTCTAAAAAGACAAACCAATTTAAAGTAGATGCAATAAAAAAGTTAGGACTAAAAATACGTTTTAGTTTGTTTGAAAGCATCTTTTTCTATATCAAGTCTAGTATATCAGTATCTCAAATGTGGTCAATTATGCCACATAGTTATTTTTACTTTAAGTGTTGTTCTTTATTTTTTCAAACAAAATAAAAGTATACTATTTTTTCTCACCCAATCCAATTTAAGCACATTCATTTTTTAATATTTGAACCCATTGAATACAAGGACATTTATTTGTTCAGAGACGGAAATCTCATTTAGGCTGTAATAACAAAATGCCACGCGAAAATCAATTAAATTCATTTCCCATTAAAATTGTCCATTGCACAGCAAAAACCCTCATCCAACAGTGGGTGGTAGAACTGGTTCTCCTGCAGATAGCGCCAGTAGCCCAGCTCATTTGGCATCTGTTGCCACCGTTGTCATTTTGGTCGCAATTTACGTGTCTCCGCCACTGAAACTTCCCGATCCCCTTCTCCATCCACCCTACCATGTTGTTTTACATTTCCGGTAATAAATATACGTTTGACAAAATAATAGAGAAAGCTGGGGAACAGTCAGAGATGGCACACAGTTGGCACTTGGCAATTTGCCCAAAATTTTTGCGGGGCGTGGGAAATTGGAATTTTGGAAATTCGCTCGCTAGGTGAGAAACTTTGCGGCATTTCATTTCCTGCAATAAATTAATTATTGCTTTGAGTCGTGCTGATTGCCTTTAAACAGTAAAACAGTAAAGGTTCTCTATAAGCTCTGATAAAATGATAAATATTAAACTACTAGCAACTTATAGTTTAAAATAATACATTTGAAAGAAATATATAGGTAGTGGCCCCAATCAGTTGCCAAATAAGTGAACTAAGTTTGCAAATTATTATAGTTTCAAACATCCTCTTGTCATTTAACTGACATCGCGGCTGAACAATGGGACAATGCGTGGCCGATGTGAAACGGGCGTGGGAATAGGATGTTAAAGGAGAACACTAGGGAAAGGTGAAGGGCAGGAGACCGGAGGCACACACCTGAGAAGGAGTCAGGAGTCATAACCATGACCAAAGTCACACGACATGAAACTCACACACACATGCAGCTAGGTCCACATCCGGTGACATCCGGTACTTCCTGTTCTGCACACTCCGCCTGTCTCCGTCGCACTCACTGAGCAAGGATACTGGGCCGCAACGTTCCTGCGGCCTTGTCACACGTTATCCTGCCCACCAACTACTCTCTCGTGAATGCAGCAGTCGAACACCAACCATCTCACTTTACTAGGAACGTAGAGTCTAGGCTGCTTATGCAGCTTGGAATGCCCTAACATCCTATAGGTTTAATTAATTTGAAAGCCGAGAGTTTTTTGTATGCAATAATATTAAGTTTTCGTTCAAGCTTGTCAGTCAGTTTTATAGTAACATGTAACCGATGGAAGTTAGAAGAATAATAGTCAACTTTTTTCTGATAAAGATATGTTAATCATAGGCAAAGCGGCAACCATCTTATTAGATGTATATTTTGGTATTGTTCAAATGTTCCTGGCCTTACGAAAAGAGTATAGGACATGAGACTTATTAAGTGCGATTTGATATTTACGGCTTACTTCTTGAAGTTAGCTGCTGGAGCCGCTCCTCGTCTCCTGTCTGTCATGCATCCGTTTGCAGGACGCACGGAATAATTCCATTTGTGTGTGCGGGCCCCTTTCCCGATGTCCTGGTCCTGGCATCCTTTGGTCCTGGGTATGCGTGCTTTCAACGGGCGTGGGCGGTGATGATCCCAGTTGCACTGTTTCCCCCGCCCGCCCGACTGGCTGACTGCCTGGCTGGCTGGCTGACTTATTCCACTTCCCTCCTGGGATCCTGGAATCCTGGGATCCGAGCCACTGCAGCCCTGGATCTCTCACGCTTGATGTAGTTGGTGGTTTACTACTAATTTGCAACCACATCGTTTGTTTTGTGTGAGCAGCCCCACTCCTCCGCCAGCCAGAGTCCTTTGTGTGTGACAGGAGCTCCAATTCAGCCCTTCTTCCCCTGCTGCGACACGTCTGGTGCATTAATTCTTGCATCACAATAGGAGCATGAGAGGAAGGCTCCTCTGCATCGCACACTTTCTGTCAGCTTGCTTTGTTATAAATGGTCCTCGTCCTAGTTCCCTCTCTGACTGTAGTCCAGAAGTCGTCTTTTCGGTATTTTCGCCGCTTATCAGTCCAAACTGCATATTTTGTGGTGCCATTGACATGGCCAACAGCGAAATTTTCTGGAGAAAATATACGCAAACCGAGTTATTCGTCATATTTTTGGATCTCTATAATTATGAATACATTGTACGGTGCAGACACTGTTCATAATCTTGTAAGAATATAACTTACTATCTATTTTACCCATCAAAAAGTCTGTAAGTTGATACTGGAAACTGAGTGCTGTAAAAGAACAAAATTTGTGTAGTGTTTCCTGAGCCTAAGAACACATGAAGTACCTCCGTTTGCATTGAATAAATTTTCGTCTTCCAAACAATAAGTGGCGATGCTTCAATGTTATTTTCCAATGGTTCATAAATTGGCATTAAAAAGTATTTAGCATGTTAACAAGGCAACTAAAGAGCTTGAAGGTATGCATTGAACATTGGTCGCATGCCACATTCAGAAATAATAAAATGAAAAATTGACAGAAGCCAGAGTTCATACGTGAAAGCCAAGACACAACATAAACATAAATATAAGCACATACTCCACAGGGACATGTGTATGATATAGAAATTGCCTTTATAATCGGATTACGATTTTGATATGGGAGAAAAGCTTAAACATTATTTTCCTACGCAATCAATATAAAATATATGTACTAAGTAGATACAGCATAAACATTCTTGAAATACCATAGCCTTGTTTTAAATTTGATATACCATTGTGATGGTTCGCTATTTACGATTTATGCCAATGATCAAAATAGTGTCAAAAACAAATTTTATTTACTGACCTACTAGTAGAGATTCGCATTATTAAATGCAAAATAAAAATGAGTTTATTCGAATTCAAGTAAGAGTGGTAGTAATAGCAATATATAAGGGTCATGGTTCAAGCAATTCAACTTCAGTGAAACAACAAGAAAATCGCGAAAGAACTAGCCCGATCCGGTCTATTTGTCTTTATTCATCTTCTGCATCAACGCGCTAATATAAAAGCCGGAATCGTCCTTCCCACTCCTTTGAAACAACAAGCCATTCAATCTCCGAAACGCCCTAAATGCGCCGAATGCATTATTCATGCTTCAGTTATTTGATTATTAGAAATTTATTGATAACCATTTCCCTTACAAGGATTCATGATTGGTGCATTAAGGAAATTTAATGGATTCAATTACTTTCATTGGCTTCTGATTCTGAAATAACTAGCTTTAAGAGTTTTAGGTCCTAACTTATGAATGAATGGTTTTGAACTCAGTTTAGTTAACAACTAGTTTAAGGCTTCTTGTAATTGAACGCTGCAACGTAATTCCTTTATTCAACCCTTACTTCATTTGTATTATCCTTTCATCCCCCATTCAAACTAATTAAATATTTTCTTTCATTTTCAGCATTTGTCTTCAATTACTTTGAAATGTCACTCACTACCTTCTTTCCTACATTCAGAGAAAATTAACAAATTGAGCAACTTATGCAACTGAGAAAGGATGGTTGTGCAAAGTCAAGATGGAACTGACTCCGAATTAAGTAGGCATGGTTTGGGTATCACAACTAACCACAACTTTAGCGACTAGTAGAAAGAAAAGGTCACATAAATCAGTTTTAAATTTACCTAAAACCTTACCTAACCTATTAATTTTAAATTTTAAAAAGAAACAATCTTATAAATTAATTAAATATTGCAACAAGAGCCTGAAATATGTTTTAAAAATTTAACGGGTTCTTAAAAAGCCTTCGGAGCTCTTTTGGCATAATGTAGAGCCCTCGTTTATTCGAATCAGCTGGATCAGAGCACTTTAATGCGCAATTGCCCCGGCTTAACCCATGAAAGCCCCACTACCCATGCCATCCCATCCCCTTCTCTCCGCCCATGTCCCGATGTCCACATATGTGGGTTTTGTCTTGCTGTTCCTGTTGTTCTTGTCGCCGTTGTTGTTGTCGTCTAGTCACGTCTGCTGTTGACAAGCGTCTGTTGTGCACAGTACACCCCATATTGAATGTCCTCTGGCCTCCTTCCCAGGACATCTCCTTAGCACTCCCTCCGGCTCCTCCTGGCCATCAAACTCCCACCAGCCCCAGGCTGCACTGCATGGCGCATTTTGCGACGCCATTGTCCTGCTGGAGGTACTATTTTTGTGTCGCACAATTTACTGCACTTCCTGGCCCGGGCAAACAGCAAAAAACATCGTACACCAGAGCCAGAAGGAACCGATGGGAAGGGGGGGGGGGGGGCAGATCTGGGAAGGTGGAGAAAGGACGCGAGCATTGTCTCGATAATTACCCATGTCCCCTGGTGTGGCGCCGCCGACTCCCGACTGCTGACCCTTGGCCCCGTTTACTATCTATCAACAACTTCTCGAACAAAAGTTGGGCACGTACGCCGCAGACGGAGTGACAGGCTGCGAGGAGGTGCCAGCAAAAACCCAGTCTTTCCCTATAATCGAGAATCGGCCAACGTATTCTCCAGCAAGAAATTGTCAAAAATACATTCACTTTGGCCACTTCAAACCGCTTAAAGAGAGTACCCGACTGAGATTCGAAAATGTTGGGAGACTCAAGGATTGCGACATCTCGAGTACTTACCCTTTAAATTGGAAATAAAGGTCGAAATCGTTCGCAGGAGTGTTTGAGATTGAAAAGCATTTAACGTTTTCGGACATTAAAGTACAGACAACCACTGTGATCCTTAACCACTATATGAGATATAATCTCCATAATGATACGCATAAATATGCGCCGATATTGGTTCGGCTTGTATTTGCCTATTTATTTGCATATTCCTCGTTTTAATATATTATAAATAAATTATCTTAATCATTATAATTTAATATTTCGAAATGTGCGCTTTAAATCTTTGAAACAATATTAATTGGTATTATGCAGCATATTTTCAAGCAAACCTGTGACCTAATGGGAATTGAATATGACAGACCCATGAGCTTGGCTCCGTCATCCACATTGGAAGTAAATACACCCACGCACACGGTAGGAACAGAAACTGACGTGCCGCAACCATAAACATAAATCTCTGGCATTTAGCTCGGGCTAAAATAAAATCAGGCAGCACACAAGCCCACTAACCGTCTAAACGTTACGGATTGTATTCGAGGGCTGGGAAAACCTCTGATGACGGAACCCGGCACGATATTCAATTGTTTTTGCAGCCGGAGAATTTAATTTGACACGTACTTTTAATGTGGGGCTCTATGCCCTCGGCACTCGCTGGCTAATGCCAGGACACGAGTTTGAGGACCCAGGAGCGAGCATCCAGGACCCAGGACACAGAGCACAGAATCCAGTACCAGCGGCACACTGACACACATGTGCGTGGGGTAGTCACAAATTGAATTTAGATACAATTTCCTGTGACTGCGTGACTCCGAGCCTAAGCCGTCCAGGTTTCATTCGAATCGACGCTCTATTCGGCGCCATTTTCCATGGCAATTAAAAAAAAAAATGGCTGCCCCTCCTGATCGTTGGGCGGTATTGGGAAAATTTGCTGTCGCCAAACAATAAATAAGCAATTTATATGCACAAATGCATTTATCGAGCGTGAAAAGATGCCATGAATGAACGGTTCGCGCATTGAGAGCTGAGGGCAGGAGGATCAATATTGTTGAACCTTTAAAGAGTAGAACAATTTTTATATTATTTACTACATGTTCGCTCCGTGGCCAGCTGGCGCTATTAATTATATTTGCAACTTCGTAAAGAAAAAAGTTCCGAAAAAATGGCCAACAACCATTTTTGCAACCGAATTTATAATAATAATAAAAGAGGTTTGAATTCGATGATTAATGCATATAAAATGCCCTGTTTTTAAGGAGAATTTTCAATTTGGATAAATAGGAGTTTAGAAATATACTTAAAATTTAAAAGTATTGTACTTATTAATAAAGCCGAACAGATGTTGAATTAAAGCCAAACTGCTTACTAAATCCGCAGAAATAATCAAAGTTATCAAACACCTTCTGTAAGGGTATTCACAGCTCATGTAAAATATTAAATATTCCCAGTTTTTGTATCGCACAGTTTTTCTTACATGCCTACCAAAAAACACTCGTCCTTTATTCATTTTTTGCTCAGCAACAACCATTCAATATTTGCCTAAAAAATTTACGAGGCGGAGGACCCGCGTGCATTGCGTGAATAATTCTCTCACCGAGTGGTCGTTGAGTCGCCAACGTGCCCACGTCTGGTCCTTTCCCATTTCGCAAATATGATGGCGAAAAAATACCGGCGGGGCTCCACAAATTGCCCTCAAAGGGAGCAGTCCTAGATGGTGGAAGGGGAAAATGAATGGAAAAGTAAAGGGACCTGTTAATGAAAATATTATTCTGCATTCTGTGTTTTTTTTTGTTTTTTGTTTGTTCTTTCAGGGTGAGGTGAGAAAAACTAGTTTTCAAATGCATTTGTACTGGTTGTCCGATTATTAGTGACATGAATGAAAGCTTACTTAATAGCAATTGTCTGCCATATGACTAGATTTCATTCGCCATGCATGAGTGTCCCATTTTGTAAGCCAATCTAACAAGCGGAGCTGAAAAGTGAAATAATAGATTTCTTAATAAAACGTTGGAAGCTGCGTGGGATTGTAGAAAATCAGCAAGTTAAATATTAGTTTTTGTTTTGCCTCTGGATTGTTTTTGTCTTGCTGACGGTGGACCATCTGTTCCGCTGCTCCACGATGCAAAATTAATCACGGTCGGCACTTTCGAGTTGTTTGGACAGCAGCATTATGACAAACGGCGACGGCAGATGGCACCAGCATGCATGTCATGCAAATTATGAAACTTTTATGCCCGTTACCAAACACACTCACGTTCAACTAGTCGTATGCGTGATATTATTGAAAGCGGTCCGAAAACAAACCAACTAATGAAGAGTAACAAGTTCAAGTTGCGTTCTTTTGCGCGCTGTCTTGCTCCTTTGCTGGTTTCATTTTTCAAACTTGTCAAATAAGTTTTATTGCTTATGATAAACAAACAATGCGATTGCATTCAGAGAAACCCCAAACTGAAATATTTATTTCGTAACCCGAGACACCAAAAAAGTTGCTGTACTTTCACTTTCAATACCCCCACTATCATCCCCTTAAAAGAAAGTTTTAATTTTCCGAACACGTTTTGGTCAAATGAAAATAGCAGCCATCTGTATGCCTGTTCTTGTATCTTCTTTTGTACCCAACAAGGGTATATAAACTATTGTGTCGTACGAAAAATAATATCTTTGTTTAAGTCTTGGGGTTTTAGGTGTACAACATATATGATACAACATGTATAATAGCTCCATATTTTGAAAGCTAGAGAGTCATACATCTTTCCGATTTTACTTGTAAAGTACTTTTGCAGTCGCACCTCAAAGCTTGAACTGGGTCCATTTGATTCTAAGCAAGTAGTTTATTTTGGTAGAGAGTGTTAGATGGTTGGGTGGAGAAAAAAGTTACGACTAGTCTCTCCAGTTTCAATTTCGGGGGTATCGAATTTGCAGGACATCAGCGCCCCACTTCTGCCAGGCTCACTCGTCCGAATTGTCTGTGCAAACATATGGAATAGAATTGGAGAATCGGATACGTGGAATTGCGACCAGCACCCCCAACTAAACATCTCCTTTACCATCGCATTAATACGTACAGAGCGCACGACTTCACCTTCCTTCTTCCGGAGAATTTTTTGGGGGTCATCCCAGCGGATGGTTAAAGTGTCCGAAACGATTTAGTGGCTGCTCCCTGCTTCGGAGGTTATGTGTTTCCTGCGTGAAGTACTCACTGGGAATAATGGAGTGTCTTGTCGAAAGTGTCGCTTGAGAGGTCACCAAAGTGATTCGACCTATGTATACAATTGAGTGTCAAGACTTTTCCGGATTAGGCTGCATATAATTGGATTTTTTTTTTTAATATGATTAAAACACGCGTTTCACAATGAATCTGCGTTAGGTGTAGTTTTTAATCTTTTTATATATATTGTTAGAAATGCTTCCGGAGATCACAACTTGACCGGAGCCCATGCATGCAATTAGTTATGTATTTGATATATACCACAATATAATATCTGCACGACCAATGGGCACTGAAAAAAATTTAGCAATTTGCATTTCGCTGGGCAACAGCGGTGACCGCTTTCAAAAACAAACACATCCGCGCCTGGGTAAACATTTAGATGGAGAACGCCCAAAGTTCCGGTGTTTCCCCTGGCAGGTGTATTTGTGGATGTGTGCGCCGTTGTGTACAGAACGCAATATGCTCAACATGTTGGCAAACTTTCACAACTGTTAGTGTAAATATTGCATGCAACAAAACGATGCCTTAAAATAACAAAGCACCTACGCCGAACGAAGGCCGCAATGGTTACAAGGACGGGAAGTGGGTTTCGAGTGGTGCTGAGTGCCGCAGGATGGTCGATGAGTTTGGAAATTCATGCAAGATATTAACAATAATTGGTTATTTTATTACTACGGAAAACTAGTACCTAATATAATATTTCATACAGAAAGGGATTTCTTACAAATTTCGAAAGGGTTGGTGAATTTTGAAAATCCATCCTAAATACATACAACTTACGTTTTATTTTCATCTTTGAAACTTGACACAGCGATTCGTGTTTTACTCTCGGATTTTTAGTTGGCCACATGACGTCTTTGCTAATCACATAGCGTGGTCATGTCCAGGAGAAGGGATATAGGGCAATCGTTGTGGATACTGCAGCAATAATCGGTTCTTTGTTGCAATATCAATATCATTTAAATTCAAATGTTTGGAAGAGAGGCGAGCTTAGGTACACTGAAGCAAACATTGTGTGATTTATCAAATTGGGTATAGGCTAAGAGTGATAATGAGGATATATGGGCTTCTTATAGTTTCTTCTTTTTATACTTTAAAAATACCTTTTTTCTTATTATGCTTTAATTACGGCCGATATTTTTTAGTGCAGTGCGCCACAAACACAACACTGAAAAGTTTAGCATGGACTTCAATTGGCAACGGTTTTCTACTTCTCAATTTTCTTTCACAATTTTTTGTTTTGTACTTTTGCCGATGCAAAATGCTTTCAAAGTCGAGAATGGTAGGGGAAATGGAAATGGTATGGCCCGGCATATTAGTAAAAGAACCAAGTTGGCAAAAACGGCGTGCCTGTGTGTGTCTGTGGAAAATTGAAAATGCTTTTTAACAGAACGAAGTCGCAGGATTGCGTCCGCCTGTAAGTCTAGAGCCGAGTTCATAAACCGTTTTTACTCTGAGCCCAAATTCATACCATCTCTCTAACCCCGCCGTGACCCCACCCAATTCAGATTTGATGCATTTGCATTTGCACCTGTGCCCGAAACATACACACAGCCAACCGGTTTGTAAGCTTAAGTGCCATTACACGCAATCGAGTCGAGTTTGAGTAGAGTTTTCTCCACTTCACTCCGTTTTTGCTCACTCTTTTCAATCAGTGATACCAGCAGTAGCCATGGCTTACAGAATGGACTATGATATGATTCTATCGTTGCCGATTAATGGGATTTCATATTTGCTAAATGGCAATATAAAGTTGTTGATTTTAATAGAAATTAGTATTATTAGCATTAAGTGTTAATTAGTTCCATAGATCGAAAAAGATAAAGGAAAATCATACATATTTATTGATTATAATTAACCATTGTCTCATTTTTTTGTGAAGTCGGATTAATCATAGGAATAAAAACACCTTTGAAAAGGGCTAGAGTCCATGGCACCACTGACCTCGAAAAGCGTATCGTGTGTTTTTGCCGTTTGGTCCATAAGAGCATAATGCATATTTAAGCATATCTTGTAGTCTACTTTTACGGGCAGTCGGCAAACATGGCTCAAACCGGCACTCCGAGTCCTGGCGCAAAGTGCACTTCATCAGACAATTTGTTGGGCGGTTGTCTAGAGGCTCATTCTGCCTCTATTTATGAAAGTATCGCTTGTAAGTGGCTACATTATGACCTGACAAAGTTGTGACAGCATCGAGTGACTGCAGGTAAATATTAAGGGAGCTAGCCAGTGGCCACCAGTTGGCCGCACTACTTCTAAAAAGAATCCTAATAGCTTAATATATATATTTGGCTTATGCTTAAGTAATGGGGTAAGTAATTACCCAGATTAAAGTTACATAGTAGCCTCCGTTTATCTTACGCAGTTTTGTTTCACATTTGTTGTGCGTTTGCCTAAAAGGTAACGCGTATCAATAGAATATTAGTGTCCTAAAAATGCTCAAGAAACAAATTAATTTCCATTTAAATTGCTCTGGATATCGAATCCCAAATTAAAATTTTAGCACTTTCCGTCTGTATCTGCGAACTACATATTCCCTGGTCTAAATCAGGCAGCATTAGGATTAGGTGTTGGGGTAACCCCATGTAACCTGTAACATGACTGAATAAACACAATTTCCTCCTGTTTTGCCGCTCCGTTCGTATGTCAACAATTCAATTCATCAAGCGAAAGTTTCACCTGAAAGGGGAGAGATATTTTCCTACTGGAGAACCCAGATAGAGAAACGTTTCGTTACTTTCCTTTCTCTATTTTCTTTAACTAAAACCCCCTTGAGAGTTTTTCTTTATTTGATCATCTTAGCTGCCACTTGCAGCTCACACAGACAGACAAACACTCGGCGGCAGGACGAAGGAAGTCGACCTCCTGACATCCTTGACTTGCTGCCTCCCATAGACTTTTACTTTTGGCTTTGGCAAACATGTGGAGGTTGCATGAGGGCGTGTGCGGGTGTCTGAGGCACAAAAAGTTTGCCAACTTATATTGAAAAATGTTGTTAACACGCAAAACTTTTTTGCAACGTTTACTCAGCCCCAAAAACAACAATACCTACCTACAACAGCAGCACGAGCCAAAACAAAATAAAGCTAAACAAGTGGAATTCAATAACTGGACACAGAGTGCAAACAAAATATCCCAAAAAGCAGCTCAGCCCATGTTAAAGTGCTCGGAAAGATGGCCCGAACAGGAGATGAGCCAAGTCTGGGGCCTGATTTGAATAGAATTAGAATGTTTTCCCTACCTGAGACGTGTGCAAACGAGAGGAGTTGGATGGGTGAGGACAGTGTGGCAGTGGGCTCAAGGTAAATATTTACCCGAGGTTAGGAGCAGCGGCCATTTGAACGTAGCAACTTCTGAAGATCTGGCCAACTGTCTGCGAATCATGCGAATGCCAACATTTGTGTGTGTCCGCTAATTCAATTTGGGAAAACTTTTTGGAAAGCATTCGAGGTGCTTTTTTCATGTTAATTTTCTTTGCCGACATTCATTCCGAAGATATTTGCTTTATTTGTATAAATTCTTGATTAGTAAGTAGGACAAAATGGTTTAGTAGGTGGTATGATGTATTTTAATTCAACAGAACTCGTCAGATAAATAAGTTTGTTGGATGCTAGCACTTGCGTTTAAATTTCCCCCAAAAAATTAACCTTTTGTGAATTCCTTTTAAAGTTAAAATAAGAAAAAAAAAAAACATTTTCCGTGGTACCTTGTATGTAAATATACAAATATACTACGAGATTTTATGTGCGCAGTTGTGTTACAGTCGTGGCCATGCATTCTATTTCCCTCTAGCAAAGTCTATCACTTGTTGTTGCCTTCTTCGTGTAAAGCTAATCATGATTTGCAATTTAATTTGTTTGCTCGCGTGCGTGGCGGAAATAAATTTATGTCACCTACACGTCCACGCCCCTTGGAAATGCCATCCTCTTCATGTAAGTGGTGTTCTGTTTTGCTTCAGGAACACTTCGGGCCTTTGGATGTCCTTTTTTCGGGGTGTGAGATATTGCTTTCAACGCGTGTACTCGGCTTGCACACATTTTAATTTTATAATTATATGCATGGCGTATCACGTATACGTCTACGAACAAGCACAAGAGAATCGCTCATGATGAGCCATAAGTAATTTGATTTGTGATACATTTCGACTTCAAAGAGTAATAATTTGATGACAATAATTACCACGCACTTCATTATTCACTGTTGAAACACTTTTCACAGAATCCCTATATCTATAAATTAACTTGTGTTTCTTTAAGCTAAGCTAATTAGAAGTAAAAAAATTGCATTGAATTTAAGTAAATTTCAATTTCAATACGTAATGTAACTTAAAACCTATTTAATATGGTTACTTTTAATTGCCAGGTGTTGAAAGCGGGTTGCTCAGGGTATTCAACCAAAGCGACGAAGTAAACAAACATAGAAATAAACAATAGCTAGATGGAGATCCGTAGCAGAAAGCGGTCAGAACGGAAGCAGAGGGACAGGGTCAAATGGAAGGGCAGATATGTCTGGGGAGAACATCGAACCATTTACGAATGCTCAAAAAGCCATTTAAAATGATTTACGTATCGAATCGTGTGCATCCGTGTGGTGGCCGAATAAAGCGGGACTAAGGCGGTAAGGCGGACATCGATTCTAGTTTGCCAGTTAATTACAATCGGTGCACAACTTCCTCTCTCTCTCTCTCTCTGCTCTAATCGTGAATTAATAAAGTGCCAGTCAGTGGGAGATTTATGACGCAAGCATCGGAAATCGAGACAAACCGTTTTCAGTGCAAACATTTTTGTCAATGATTTACGATTTTCTACGGGACCATGAGCAACTACTAGAAACTTAAAGGAACTAAACTATTTAACTTAATAAAAATTATTTGATTTAGTTTTCTAATGTAGCCCACACAATTGGGTTTCTTAAAGAGTTGCCACTTTTAAGAAGTTTATTTATATGCTTAAGAGTAGAAGGGTTTCACTTCTCCATGTCGCCTAGGAGGTGTGTTGTATAGGAGCAGGAGATACAACCCTTGAGGTATATTGAAAATAACGCTAGACTGGACTCGAGACTGGAGCAGATTGGCAGGAAGGGAAGTGCACTTGAGCATTAGAGCGCGTGGCGGGGGCTAATGCCTTTTTCCTCAGATGCACTAAACGTCGGAGTGTGCGGCCCATTGTTGAGGGCTGCCATACAATTTGACTTCCTTATCGTTGCCTTTCAAGTGCCAATACAACAGCCGGCTCCAATGAGAGCTTCAATTTCGTGCCGCTTCCTCTGCGCCGGCTCCTGCTCCTACGGGATACCCGGGATCCAATGGCTCCTTTCTCTCCCACGACAAAGAGTTGCGCTCGAAGCGGAGTTCAATGACGACGACGCATCGTTGACATCAGCAGCGCATTTGATTTATCAAAAGCTGAGAAAAGAAAAGAATAAAGCGGAAAGCTGGCGAAAGTGGCAACGGCAAAAGCGCAAATCACTTCCGTGTGAAAGGGCCAACAAAAAGTGCGATCAGGTTTCCGTTCCGTTTCGAGGGCCACCTAACCAGACACTAAGGCAAGGCTGAGGGCATGTTTATGACTCGGAATTTATTGCAATTGATATCGCTGCGCACAGTGGAAAGTGGCTTAAGCCATTTCATTGATTGTTTTTTCTGAACAGTCGTTGTAGCGTTCACGTTCCTTACCAAATAAGTTGTAGACTGAACTAATTGCCTTATACCTTTTAAAAAGAGGTAAGAGGTAAGGAAACACTTTATATTACATATTTACATATTTTTAATATATGGCGCTTATAAAATTAAAAACATTAAGTACATCAGAAGAGGTATAAAGGTATATATTGCATTCAGTTGGATAAGCGAGTTTTATTCACATATTTACCAACAGTAATAAAACCCACTGTAGCAATCGCATTCTCCAATAAGACGACATTGAATTTTCTATTTTGCATGCTCATCCAAAAACCGAAATAAATGCGAAGAAGAAAAATCGAGCCAAGGCATGGCGACAAGAAATTTTCCCAGCACTCACGTCTTCACGGTTGCTTTGCCATAGTTCTTGTTATTTTTAGGGAAAGATTTTCTTTTGTTTATTTTGCTATTTTTGCCTTTTTTGTTCTTGCCTGGCGCAGGCAGCGAAGCAAGAACAACATCACATAAATCTTCATAAGCAAGTTTGAGCAGAACCACAGCCTCTCGGCTGGCTCGGTTAGTTTACCTTTACCTGAGCACAGCCATTTGGCTTGGGCTCCCCATTCCCCACCACCCACAACTGTTAGTGGTAGTGCTAATTTTTTGCACGCCCTCGTCTGTAAATAAAACACGTTGCAAATGGCATGCCCCTAAAGAAGATATCCACACACAGCCAAACACAATAGGCGCCATAATTCAACATAAAATATAACGCACAGAGCAGGGATTCTGGAGAAGGGGAGACCCGAAGCCAACTGCTCTGCAGTTTGGCAAGTGGCTGGGAAGTGTTCCTTTAGTTTGCCGCACATTGGGAAAGCTTCGGAAAAGTTTGCTGAAAACCAAAGATACACGACGAAGTGCAACGATATTTTTTGAATTGCGAAATTTAAAATTACAAACGTGAAGGTAAAACGAGAAAATTCTTTCAAACTTAAGTTTTCTAAGCCAAACGATTAAAATCATCATTAAACCAAAGCGGTGTTTTATGACATTTCTACATTTCTGGTAGCATTAATGTCCAGCCATCTTATCTGTGATAGTAATTTGACAATTATCTTGAGTTTTTGGTAATTTTCGAATCGATCAGAGCTTTTATCGGTAAATATAAATAGCCGCTTCTAATTTAAGGGAGACGTAAGCCATCCTATTTCTCTATAATAATAAAAAGCACTACAAAATTTACCATCAGCAAGGCAATGAACGAATAAGAACGAAAAACTTTTCTTATTTCGGATGAAAAATGCGAAACTTTTTTAATATGCAGAAAGTTAAATTTCATTTAAATCAAGACTGCTGCAGACGCTTAATGCGATGCTTTGTCTGTTTTTTGAGTTGATGCAAGAGCTTATGTGGGGGTTTTTGACATTTTCACAAATTAAAACGTAAAAAGCAGGCGAATAATCCATTTTATTGGTCGAATGTTAAAGCCGCCAAAAAGCTGAAGTTAGGTAAGCTTCATATCTAGCAGCTTTACACAGTGTTCCGTTTGAAGCTGAATAATTTATAAATATTTTATTAATACGCAACTGCGAAATTTTGCAACAATTTCCGATAGAAACAGCAATGAATTTGGGCCAATTTAGTAGACAAACAAATAGTGGGCCCAAATTTCAGCTCGTACTATTGGCCACAATTTTTCAACCACAACCGCTTTAAATTCCTTTGCAGTCCAGCGCCTCTCCATCGGTGAATTTTTGAGTTTGGCGTATCAAGTACCCGACACGTATGCCGTTGGAATTCATTTCAAAGTTAGGTTTACAAATAATTCGTTTATTGAGCAATAATTTACGAACCAAATTATGCAACTTCAACCACATACTTTCCAAAAAGCTTTAGTTACAGTATAGTTATTTGAAAATTAAAAGCTTTTAACAGGATTTTAGTCTTCCCTACGAGAATTAATCATTCAATTTTTAAGCTACCAAACCGATCCGATGTCCAGTGGCAGGAAAAATCATATCAAAGTGCTCCGCACTTGAGTTAGGTGCAAAAGCAATTACGCGCATTGACTTTGTAATTAAAATCGATTTTCATCAAGTTTTAGTGCCAACCAAAGCGCTTTTGATTTTCCCTTAAACGCACACACACACACACACGACTACGCACTCATACCCACCCATATCCACCCTTCGAATGCGCAGCCCCGAAACAATCCGTTTTTGCCTGCTGCAACTGCTGTTTTGCGGCAATTTTGATTAGAAATTCGGCACGAACCCCTTCACTCTTTCTCTGTGCAGATTAATCTGCCAGTTGAACACTGCCCACTTTACACAGCTCCCCGAAAAAGGAACTTCCGTCCCATTATCATCATCGACATCATCGTCGATGGGTAACTCACATAACTGTTGGTGGCTCAAAAGGACAGCAATGCCGTGCCTCCCGCAATGCAATCCTGTTCTTGACAAGGATATTTTCATATTCTACCATAGCCAGGGCTCGTTGTATATTATGAAATATGGGAAGAGTATCTTAAAATGTTGACTAAAATTGTAAAGAAAAAAATTCGATCCGTTTTACCGAAAATGCAATTTCCATCTATATAAAGTCTTATCAAATCAGCTTTCCCCTTTCGATTCTTATGTTGACTTTACGCTTTACGCTTTTCCTGTAGCCTTTTTAATTATCATTGTTCCTGTTAAATAACAGAAACCGCTCAGTTAATTCTGCAACGTTTGCTTTCCTTTAATTATGGACGTATTGGAGAAAAGAATAAATAAAGTAACACCATAATTAAAGGAAAAAATCTCATTTCATAAAAACTTTTTTTCTGCTGATCCCGCAAAAAGAATAATAAAAATATTTTTTAAAACCTGATCGAATGCGTCGTTTCACGTGCTTTTGGTGCATTGTGCCAACAATTCAATTGAATTAAATTTTACGCCATTACTCCAAGAGCCCTTCGTTCTCTCCGCACACCCCATTCCATAAAGCCATACTCGTATCCGCACTTCCACAGTTTCATCCTCTGGATGTCTGTGCACATTGCCCACATGTGTAATCTGTTTGCCAATATTAAAATATTCATTCACCTTAATTGTCAACGGTGCAGGTCCGGCAATGGTCACGGTCTCTGCCTCGATCTCGTTCTGAGCCCTGATGCCACAACCGCGTCAAAATCCCCCTCTATTTATACCCCTGTCACTTGGCCCCTACGCATATCTATATATAGCTTTATCTCCCACCAGCCCACACATACGGATATAATAACTTGATCTCTGTTGAGTTGTCAGCAGAACATCACGAAAATTGTAACGAGCAGTGCAAAACTTTCTCTTTTTCGCTCAGGTATTTGTTGGCTAAGGACACGGGGTTGACGCGTTCTTCGGTATCTTTCACATCAGCTTTAGCAGCTATAACTTATAAAATATTTCAATTGATATTTATTTATTCATTAAAAAATCTGTTCATTTTACAAATTTCTCTGTCATGTAAATTTAATGTTATTTTTTACAAATAATGTAATTAACATTAACTTAAAATTTAGCGCAACAAGGAATCAATTACTTTTGGCAAGTAAACTTACTTGCTTTGTTTTACAGGATATCATTTAGCTCAAGTCGGTTTCGTAACAATGATATTTTTAGCTCCATTTGCTCATGGTCTCGTATACGAAATTTTCGCAATGCTCGCCTCACCCACACAGGAAAACTCCGTGTTTGTTGTTCTTTTTTATTTATCTGTATATGTGTGCTTTTCGCCACCCCGTGAGTGGAATCGAGTATAGGGATAGGGGCCAGGACGATTTGCGGGATGTTGGGGCAGTGGGACGGTGGTCTAGGTCCAGGAATACAACAATTGTAATCACTGGGAATCAGCATGTTTCACATACCAACACGAAAATCTGTCGAACATAAAAAGCAAAAATGCTGTGGCCCACCACCACCCGCCATAAAATAAAACTGTTGAAGGTGCAAGTATGAGAGTTTCCCTGTGACTGTGGAGTGTTCATGGTGGCATCGTAAAGTGCTGTGCTCCACGTGAACAGAAATAAAAAAAAAAAAAAAAACACACAACTTCGGACCCTGTAGGGCGGTGCCACGCCCCTTGCGCCCATGCCCGCACGCATTTGTACCTTTTGCGTTCCGCATATGAAAATTCAATTTGCTCTTCAATATTTGTGCTCCATGCCCATCTCCTTCTCCGCCTCTGTCGCCTGTGTCATCCGCTTTTCTTCGTTGTGCTTACTTGGCTTTTTCCTTTTTCGACATTTAAATTTCATTCAGTCTTGTTGTAATTAATGATTTTTATGCAGTGCAATAAAAGCGGCAATTGTTTGGCCAATTCAACCGACGACAACGCTGAGAGGTGGAAATGGCAAACTAAAGGAATTGTCCTTTACAATCTGGACTATACTTAAACATGCGTTCAGGGACAAATGTAAAGCAGATTAATATTTTTCTCTGAGTTATCTAAAAAGCTAATTGTAACATTTATCCACTTTTTTGGATAAATATCGGTAGGTAAATAAAATCTATGTTATATCGTTATATATATTTAGGCTTTGAATGATTTATTTATTTATACCCCATAAACATAGTTTCAATTCCTATGAGGTTTGTCGAAACCGCATCCAGTGTCAATTGATTGTAATGCCATATTTAAATTTCGCTAATGCGGCTAATTCCAATTAACCGCAGCGCCTGTCATTAAGCCAATGCAAAATTGTAAGTTGCGAAAAATATTAATAATCATCAGCGCGGAAAGCTCCGAAAAAAGGCCATATATGTAGTATTAATAATCATTTCGCAGAGACCGCAACTTTGAAAGGCTTTGTTGGCTCTGCCCTGAATGCATTTAGCACGTAATTCACAAGCAATTTAAAACCAAAACCTCTGGGCGACCTTTCGCCAAACCAGGAGCCATCCGGCTTATACTTTCGCTCTACGCATCATTTGTTTGCAATGCGAACACGACCGCAGAATATTTATTCTATATACACGCTATATTTATACATTTTTTCAATTTTTTCCCTCTGGCTTGTCAAACGATTTGCAAAACCAACTGTCGGCTGCCGTTAACAATTGCATTTGCAGGTCTGTTTTCTGTTTGCGTGGTCAATTCCTCCACTTTTTGTATGCTCTCTTTTTCGCTCGCTGTTGTTTTAAGCGTTAAATTTAATTACTCGCCAATGGCTGGGAAAACTATAAAAATTCATGGTGGCATCCGAGTGCGTTTGTGTGTGTGTGGAATGGAAAACGCATTCAGCGCGGTATAGAAATTTGAACAGCTGCTGCAAATAAGCAAACAATCAAGAGAGGTGCTTGCGAAAATATGAGGATGGCCAGTTTGCAGATAGTCGACCGCATACATCCGAAAACCGTTTTTATATTAACCAAACCAAAAATAAATATCGCTATATATCAATTAAACTTGTTTATTTTTTCAAATCAAAATATTTTTAGCGGAGCAATAAGAGCATTGTTTTTTAAGATAAGAACCACATTTCATTGAAGAGAATACTATGTTTTGCAAGTTGTGGAGGATTTCACTGATTGCTTACGACATTTCTAATTAATTTTTATTGCACTTTATGCCTACGGTATTGAGATTAATTAATTATCCATTAACTTGGATTATCTTCTCGGCAACAAGTTCAATTTAATGAATTTCAATTTTCAAATTAATAAAATCGTTAATTCAAACCAACATATCATCGAAAAAAATCAGATTTTTTTTCATTTAAAACAAGAACTCGTTAATTGAAGACCCTAATAAAACCTTGGGTGGAAATGGTCAGCAAATAACCGCGTAATATTGTCGTGGTCAATTTCCGATTTATGGCTGATTTAATTCGCCAAACTTCACTATCGGGTTCACTGGGCAAATGTTTCGGCAACACGCATTGGGTTTAATTAATTTAACACGAAATCATTAAGGCGCTGTTTCCGAAATTAAGCGAAACCTGCACCAAATAGCTTATTGACATGCCACAAGTGGATGGTCATTTGTTTGTAGGTGAAAGCCAGAAAAAGTCCACCATTGGTGTTAGAGAGTATATTATATAATATAATAATTTAATTATAATTAATCAGTAGCTTTTAAGTGAACTTATGACCATATGGAGCACAAGTAAAAAAAATAGTATCAATTTTAAAATTAAAAGTCACAACTGTATCGCATACTAAGAAAACTTTGACGTCGCAAATTCATTTTATTTTTCTTGTAGCTTAAGTGAGCAACGCACTTTTTTCGAGAAAATAGGAAAGGAAAACAAGTATTTCCAACGGTGAAAAATTTTCAATTTAAATTTTCAGTTGCAATCTTTTCGGCTTGTTAACGACCATTTACTGAGAGCAAAGTTTTGCAGCCTCTATCCCCGCCCACGATACTTGGATCTTGGTCTATTTCAAAGTGTTTATGCGGCTACAAAATGAAGCAAAGCAAAGTTTTCGGTTTCTTCTCTTTTTTTTTTTTTGTTTTGACAAACTTTACTTTCGGTCACAAAAACTTCTGCAGTTGGCAGCTGGCAAGAGTGGCGGAAAGTAAAGCAAAACATTTTTCATAAATTTAAAATTGCAAATTTTTGGTCCCCAAATCAAAGGGGAGTGAGAAGTGAAGTGAAAGGGCCCCGTAACGAAAAATATTGTATATCTATTTCGAGAAGCTTGGCTTTGGCCAGAAATCAATAAAGCGGCACAAGACGGCTTAATTGTGCGTCCTTGCGGTTGTGCGAGTATGCGGATGTCGGCGGACAGGACCTTAGATAAATAGGCCCACGGCACGGAATACGATATACGGTATATACGGGATACGGAACACGATGGACGGACGGACTGTGCAACGTCTTAATTGATTTAACACGAAATCAGTCAAACGATAATCGAAAATTGCTACGCAAACTGTTTGATTACATGCAATGTGGGCAAAGGACCTCAGCCGGCACAATTGACCCATCGACCCACCATCGACCCACCATCGGCCCAACCACCCAATCACCCACTATATCCTTCGGCTCATCCGCTACCCGCACGCTTCACTGCCGACTGAGGAATTGACAAAGTTGCTCGATTTGGCCTGGTCGTGGGGACATAATTGAATTTCCTAAATTGCAACCGTTAGTTACTGCGGCTTCAACGGATTTGATTTGGGCGGTCCGAGCTGTGGGCGTGGCCGCTCCTATCAGCAATTGTCGTAATTGTGTGAGTTTTCTTTGCTTATCATTCATAATTGCGCCTCTCCCACCTTCCGAACAAAACCACAAACCAGTATCTTTTGGATACTTGGATTCATCGACAGTTGTACCATCCAGTTCCTTATCGCCAGGCTTTACATTCGATTTGGCAATGAACTGCCCGTCTGCCACTGTTGACTAATGCCCCTAATTAGTCAACGGGGCCGTTGTTTTTTCCACCTCGCTTATTTCTGTTTGCTTGGCTTATTTCGAGTTTCCCATTGTAGTTTTCCCGCTAATGTTGGATAATTTATATTTATTTTTGGTTATTTATGGGAAATGCGCCAATCGTGGGAGGTGCCGAGTGCGAGGTTAGTGAATAATATGTACACAAGAAAGAATAGATTGAATGCCAGTCCTGATTGTAATGAAAATTGATTGAGTGTTTTTGTGGTCGGAAATATGTGGAACAGTTTTCCGTTGAACTGTGAGTCTGGGTGAACTCTAAACTACTTATGACAAAGTTTGGTGCCTTTAGATATATCAACAGATTCCATTATCCTAATTCGTAGAGTAAGAGGGTATTCTAGATTTTTTTTACCAACTGATCGTGTAAATTTCTTAGCTTTAACCGAGGGGGTTGTGTACGTATGGCGGTCAGAGTCGAGCAATTATGCATGCATAAACAAAATGGTCATTTCGGCGGATTGTGGGTGGGGGTCAATTGAGGTCGATGGGTGGCCAGGGGAAATACGTGAGCAAGTTGGCACTTAACCCCGACCACGACCCGCAAACCCCTTGCTCCTTACCGGTGTCTCCGGAGAGTTTGCAATTGAATTGCCAATGAAGCAAAGTGCCATCGTATGAATTAATGAGCAGACGGTTCGGTCGGCGACAACAATAAGAGCATTATAGTGGGTCGGGGTGGGGCAAAATCAGTCAGGAATCGAACGGAACGGCACTATCGAGTGTGATAATCCGTAGGCCGTTTCGCTTTCGCTTTCCTCCTTTCACTTTGACTGAAATGGTTCTGGCCGTTCAAATATTCATGCACTCCATATGGGCCGGCCGTAAATGATGCACCAATTTTCCCTCTTTGAGTGAAACCCATCGAACAGCTTCGATTCATTCAAATGGGTTTCAAATGTTCCCATTTTCGAGTTTTGAAAGAATGAAAAAAAAAATTTAAGGGGCTAATTCAAAATAATAACATATTTTTCATAAATCATATATATTAAACAAAAACAATTATGTATTTGTCAGAAAATGTTCCATCCATAATTCTGTTAACTGATTGAAGCTACTGAGTAATTCAGTGAATAAAGGCCGAGTGAGTCAACACTTTGATAGACATTCGGATACGTAATCGAGCAGACTCATTTTACCTGAAGTGGATCCACGCCCACAATGCACACGACTCCCACGCACGACCACACACGCACGGCAATGTCGAAACGAGATTCATGCATAAAATTATAATAAATCATGGTCCGCAATAAATATGGAATGCAGGGAGGATGGCCCATATGCGTGGGCGTCGATAAGCTGCCCGAAAAGCGGCTAAACATAATCGAAAACGCGTTTCCGTTTCCTTCCTCGCCCCACAATCCACTCACTCCACTTTACCGTTTCGAAATCCATATTCCCGAACCCCCTTGCCGCTTGCCGATGCTGTCTTTTCTTCTACGTTTTTTGTATTTAAATATAAATGAAAATGTTTTGCAGCCTGATTGCGGCATATTTTGACGCAGCCCAAGGGTGTCGATGGGTCCTGGAGTGGGATGTAGTGAGTGGAGTGGTATTCGCGGTGGGCTGCTTAGTGGGTGGCTGAGATCCCCGGTTCGCTTTCCCTTTGATAAAATCACGTACTGCCTCCTCGGGCGTTGGGCTCTCCAGAAAGGCTTAAGCCTTAAGTTTTACGCCCAACAAAAGGAAACGCTTGCGCCATTTTGTTGTCTGCCTCAAGTGACGTTGCTGCTGTTGTTGTTGTCGATGCGTCACCACGCCCACCTCCACCCTGCCTGCCATCCGCTTAAAGCCCTTTTAAATCCCCCCATCGGTGGTACTTGAGATGGCTCTGAAGTGGTGAGAAATAAGCAGTTTACAGAACTTGATAAAGTCACATGTGCGCCGAGTGCATTCGGTGGAGTTGAGGCGGGTTTTGTCACCATTTCACGGGTGTTTAGCCACGGTCCTTTGGCCGCGCCCACTGATTGAAAATGCCGCCAAGAAGGCGTTCAATTTCATGGCTGACTACCGGCAGGTGAGGTCACCGAGGGTCAATCGTAATGTTTGGCTCCAGGTGCACTTAATGCTTGAAGTTGTAGAAAAACTACTTGTGCTCTCACGTTTCTCTCGGTTCTTTTTTAAAAATTGATAGCTCGTTTAAAACTTATTTTATGAACTTTAACCTTTCCCACTTATGCTATTATCTACTCTATTCAACGTTTTTTTTTTTTGCTCTGTGAGTTCAATTTCAAGCAATATTAATAAATTGGCTTTAAAAATCAACTTATATGGTAAAAACTACAGTTAATATTAGTTTTGTACGCCTTCATTTTTACGTTGAGTAATAATTGCGCTTTTCAAAAACCCCTAAGAGCAACAATTCACTGTGGCTACCCTCGATAATGTCGTTGAAATTTTACCATATATACATTTCTGATTTAGTAACCATATCCCATATCGTAGCGGAGCAATCTCGCTAAACGCATTCGCAAACAAAACGTTTTTGTCACCGTGCTCGGCGATGGGTGAACAATTAAGCAAGTTGCAAGGGCCGTGAGTTCCCTCAGCAGTTTTCCATAACGAGGCAAAAGAACCGACCGACGACGCCCCTTCCCATGCCATCCAGCCACTGAGATCTGGCCAAAAGTCAAACAAATTTAAGTACTTTTATGCGCCATAAGAGCCACCTGATAGAAATCTTTTATTTGAACAGGAGACGAGGAAACTGGCGCATCCAACCTTCCCCTTAAATGCACTTTGCATGGGGGCTGTGAGCAATAAGGGTTGCCATGTGTGCGTCTTTCGTATCAGCGCGCTTTGTGCGATTTATGAATTAACTTTTTTTGAATGAATGAATGAAGTCGACTCGCAAAGCACGCAAACACACACGCTCACACACACACCCACAGACACATTGGAAAGAAAGGAAGACATGGAAAATCCTTACAAATGCTGCCCAGACATATGTATGCACACAAAAAAACCAAAGAAAAGAAATTCGAATGCACAGCGATGAGATATATCATATATGAATGCTCTTTATTCCAAAACGACTTTCCAAACTAAGGATGCTAACATAAAGTTACATGTTTTGAGATATTTTTCTGTCATTAAACACAAATTAAGAAAAATATAATCGCATCAATTTTTTATTATAAAATTTAAATTGCAGTTAATTAGTTTTTAACAAAGTGCCCATATTAGCTGTTTTTTCTGGCAAATTAGGAGAGTTAGAATTAACCTATGGCAAGTTTTTACACCGCCAACTGAACATTTCACTCTTCTGTGCATATCGTATTAGTTGAACTTTTTTACCCGCAATTCTCATTTATGTGTATTTTTCTGGATGTGTTCCTATGCCATCTTGCACATTGCGAACCTTTAATTGAAATGCCTCTCAGACTAACGAGTGACTTGACTTGCACGTTTTGTTTTGACATAATTTCCACTTGCCTGCAAAAGTGCCTGCATAATGCATTGAAAAGATGGGACGGATGAGATGCCTTCGTTATGGGCTTTGTAGCGCTGATGCAGAGGTCCTTTGAGCACATATTTGCTGATTGCATATAGATAGCATTTGTCTAGTGAGTATTTACATCACCAGATGAGAATTTTTATGTTTGACTTGGTGTAATCAGGCCAATGTGATTCTCAAATCATGAATGTGGCGCATATTTGGTATTGAGGTGAACACATAAGAATCGATCTGTAAGGGTTTTTATAAATAGTATCCCAATTTGGAAATTAATACAAATGGTATATTAGGCAAACATTAAATGTAATGATGTAGTTCTTATATTATCTTAGCTTCTGATTTATGAGTACATATAAAATAACTTAATTTAATAAATCTATACTTAAATATTCATCCCACATCATTTGCCTTTTATACGGCGTCACTGTCATGAACGCAGCATGGATTTTTGCCTATCAATACCTCGCTACTGATAAGCAGGCAATGAATGAGCTTGCAACTTCGAAGTGGCTCTTGAGTACAGCCTAATATTAATTTCATCAACTTTGCCAAAGTGCAAAAGTCATGCAGAGCCGAAGAGGGGGCGAAAAAATCTCTCAAGAGTCATAATCATGCGAATGTCAAAGTTAATGCGACTCAGTATCAAATTGCTAAAATAAGAAACATAAATATATACTAACATTTTTATATAGCAGCGCACATAATGTAAAAGACGACCCTCATTTGATAACCGGCCTCAAAAACAGAGTTCATCACTTTGTGGCTGTCATCGTTGGGAATTGCTTTCGGCCACGCCAATCGGTTTCGAGATTTTTTTTTGCCAGAGATTTGGCCTTTGTCTGGGCGGAGTTTAAGTGATTTGACGCCACTAACTCGGTACAATGGCTCCTGCGTTGTCATTTCCTCGGCCAGCCAAAATATAATATTGTATTATCTTCTATCTGCCGCAGAGCCTTTTTCTTTGGCATGATGAATTCATGTCTGGTTTGTTTTTAGATTATTTGGACTTCTGTTTCTCTCAGTCGGATCTGAAGGAACCAAACTCTAAGCGAAAAGACAATACATAATTTCCAGCTGGAAACTAAGTTATTAAGCCTATTATTAGCTATAAAATAACTATAAAAAGAAATTGTAAAAAGCGAACACTGATTATAATATATTAAAGATAAATTTATTAAGTAATATCGAAAATAATTTACTTTCCTAAACAGACAAGCGGTTTTGAAGATGCAAAAATAAATTGAAAACGTAATGCCAGCAATTCTATAGCTTCGAATTAAACAAATAAAAGCAAAACACGCAAACACAAATAGTTCATTAAGAAGTGCAGTGATATTTCAAATTCATTTGTATCGTACCATTTGGCGATTTGCATATTTATTTGAATTGGGGAGACCATTTCTCTAGCCTTCGTTGGCTTTCTCGTCAGCTGTATGGTTGTTGGGCCCCTTAAAATCTATTCATGGTAAGTGCTTTTCCGAGTTGGTTTGCTCTGTTTAATGAACTGAACATGAAGAAATTATATTTTGCCCAACAAGCATGGAGACACACACTGAGAGCGGAATGTATCTACCAGATACAAATACACCCTGCCACACAGCTACATACAGTTTAATTTTTGCTTGTCAAGCTTAATTTGCGCTTGAATGCATTGCCCCTCAATGAGTGCTTGTGCTTGTATTTGTGTGAGTAGTCAGGTTGTTCTGGCTGTTGTGAGTGTGGCAGTGCTTGTATCTGTGTGTTTTGGATTGCATGCACGAATAACAGGACACGGCAGGAAATGCCAAAGAAAAAGCGACACACACAAATCCCCTCTGCGGATTGCAGCTGACGAGCGTCCTCCGCCCAGTCAGCATTTGCTTGAAAGCGTGTGATCCGATCCGGGCCATTGCTCATATTTGACTGCGGTCGTTGTCGGTTGTCAGTTTGGCGATCAATGCGGGAATGAGCAGAACAATTACCGTAAATGTCGGTTGGACACACACCTATGTATATTCTGTGATTGCAGCGCACAAAACCAATCCATAGCACAGGCTTAGCTTTGTTGGCATTTTTTGGCTACCTATCTACCAATCTATATACTACAGAAAATCTCGAATCTGAAAAAATAGGCATCGAAACAGTGGTTGTTTAAGCAAGTGTACCAACTTTAAATATTCTTTAACATTACAAACCTATACTCAAGTGTACACTTTCGGGACATTAGATATTCAATACTCATCAGACTGGTACATTTTTGCGGTGGTTCCTGAGCTTCACATCCCGTTCGGCTAATCTAAAATTTAAGCTAGAGTTTGCAAGGGATATGGCCAATTCTCCAGCAGAATAAGATGAAATAACACCATCAACTAATGCGCATTGATTTTCGCCTTTCTACTGGCGTCATTTTCCATTGTTATCCGTCGCTCTTGTTGTTTAGCAACGGCTCTGATGGTTCCGACGGTGAACTAATAGCAGCGGATGTGGTTAAAAGCATTTGCCCGGCTACCTTTTTCATAGACCATTAAATTTGCATTTGCTGACGCTCACTGGCGCGATTGGCTGTCGGGAAGGCTGCCATTTCCATCTTCATCTGAAACCGGGGAATTTCGGAAAAGGACTAAGCGGGAAATGCTCGTAATCCACTTGGTACTAAATACTTAAAAAGCTTGTTTCTGAGACACGTGCATTTCGCAACAATGGCACAAAACGTATAAAAGTCACTTTTAATAAACGGGTGGAGTGGAGATTTACCATTACATTTTTCCCAAGTTTAAACTTAAATAAATACTTCATAGCAGGTCTAAATATATTAGTTTAAAAAATGTAATTGAAATTATCAAATATATCGATACCAAAACATAGCAAAATTTTCTGCCAAAATGTTAGAGACTTCGGTCGCTCAGAATATATATTTTGAAAGCTCAAGAACGAAGTGGAGATGGCAATTGCACTGCAAATATTACACATTGTGCACAATTCAAAAATAACACATTTCCTCCCCCCATTTGCATTGCCCATTTCGTCTTCAAACCGCCGAGTTTCAAGCAATATTCTTCTGCGGTAAATATTATTCAATAACTGCCTATAGTGGTTCACTTCTATGGGGCTTGTATGATTGGACCTATCAGCAAACATTGCCTCTTGGTTCTGTTCGATGTATTGCGATTCCTTGTCTTCGTTATATCCAAGCGAAGTTAACGGCACTTGAACCACTAGAGTTGGATGGAGATCATCATAGTTGTTCCACTCTCCTGGACGAATAAGGTAATCCAAATGCAGATGTGTTGCAAAAGAGTGATGCTGACTAGGGCGAGTAACATGCAAAATGTACACACATGGTTGATGCACCATCCAAATATGATTGACCTGGTTTTTCAACTGTTTATCACAGCTTAATAGAATTGTCGTCAAAAGTGAGGCATCCAAGTGAGTCCAACGAGGGGTAGCAATTTGCAAAATGGTCACATATGCTTGTCGTACCTTCCTAGTTGGATTGAACTCACGGAATAGTTTATCGATGCATTTGATGTATTCGTCATACTGTTGATCATTTTTTAAATCGTTGTCAACAATCAAGTAATTTTCCGGAAGCAGTCTCTCGTCTTCTTTTGAGTGTCCTGTCAATTCATCTGCCTTATGTCCATGGATCTCTTTTTCTGCTTCTTTCACTGAATTTAAGATCTTCACCTTCTGTTGATCTTCACCTTCTGTGGATATACCCGATTCATACCCTGTCAGACTTTGAACGTCTTCATCAGAAGTAAATATATCGTTATTATCTATTACACTGCTTTCTGTTATCGTGCCATCGCTGCCAGTGTCAGAGCTATAGCATTTTTCACTGTCATTATACATTGGATAATTCCTGGGTATTATGTCTCCGAAGTTGCACAATGTTATATTATCATATTCAACATCTTTCTTAGACATCCTCATTGCTCTTCTTCTTTTGGTTGTGCTATATAAAGGTTTCGATAAATTACTATCGTTACTCTTCTGAACTCGGCAACTTCGGGACTGATTGGCGCGTCGCGGCGATATCCTTAACTTGTCTAGAATGCCTTTATCTATCGGTTTAACTATCTCGGGATTCAATAGAATTTGTACCTTATTATCGAGGCAGAATATTTTTAAAGGTTGTTGCTGAGTTACTATATTATTATCACCTCCAGAAGCATTGGTGTCATTGCGCAACTTCGATTCATATCGTGTATCTAAAATATTTCTTTTCTGGGTTAAAGGTTTCGAACGATTTTTCATGACCGGTCCTTCAAAAAAATTATTTACGTCTATTCCCAAATCCCTGATGTGTTTTTTCTGTACGCCAATAGTTTGACTATGGCAATTAAGCCAAGTCGTTGCACCTTCCTCGCTAAGTTTATAGTTTTTGACATTTTTTACTTTCTGGCAGACGCCAGTCAGCGATTTCTTTCGACCTAGACCATGGCTTACATTGCAAGTGGGTGTTTGCTTAGTTATTTGACCGTTGACCTCTTTTCTGTTCCTTATTGTCTCGTTGGCTATTATCTGTTAACAAGACGAGCAAAAGAAATAAAATGAAACCAATATTCAAAATTTGTAACTTACCGGCATGTTTTGATTTGGTTTATGTATTTCCTACGATTGCTACTGATGGAAAAATCAAGTCTTACTGCAAAAAGTAGGCAACTATGAAGCTAAAGCTAAATCTTTGAAGTTCAGAACGCGTACCACTTGCCATCGGGTACGCATCTCTGAGCCCCTTTTATAAAATTTGAAATCCTTTTAAAGCATCACCGTCATCACTGACAAACGGTTGGCACGTGCCCGATGCATAAATCGAACTGGGATGAGTATTGTCGACATCTGCTTCTGGTCTGGCGCACATGAATCATTCATGAATCGTTTTGGCACAAATGCAAATCGTGCAAATCTTTACAACAAACAAAAGCCGCCCCCCTACATCGAGCTCGCCCGCATAGCGACACGAAAACGCGAGCTAAACAATGTAAAATGTTAAATAATTATTTAAAACAGTCAAATGGGTGGGTTGTGCGGGAACGAACAACAATAAAATGTTTACTGTTTACTTTTTGGCAAATTTATGGCCTAATGCAGCTGGCACTTGACCAATACTCTCCCAAAGGCGATTCAGCAACAAAAAAGGACTATGCGAAAAATCATTCACACTGCGGGTTGGCAGTTATGTAAATAACACAATGCAACATAAGTGATTTGCATTATATTCAAATAATAATACCACAAACACTGTGTTAGAAAATAATGCAATGCTTTAAATGCTGCACATAATTCATAAAGCGATTTTATTTTATGACTTATAATCTTCGATTTTTCATTTACTTCTAACTTAATATTAATAATGAAAATTAAACCCAAGCAAGAAGATTGCTCGTTCTCGCTGAGTGCGCTTGTTGTGTTTGCCAGTTTAGGAGGCAAATCAAAGGCCCCAGTATGGCGACCACAATAATCAGGGTGGCAAACAAATCACGGTATTAAATTAAGTAACACCTTCGGCAGTGCAAAACATAACCCTAGCCTCTAGCAAGTGCAACTAAGGAAGGAAAGCTGGACAGGCAAATGTTTGACTCTGGCACATATGGCCTCAAGAGTGGAAATTTTAAAGCAATGCGAACCAACCTGGCAATTATATTTATGTTCCCATTTACCAAGGGGCACTCTGTTTACTTGAAAGCAATTAAAAGCAAACCAGAAGCAGGAATCCAAACATATACACCCACCTCTGCCCACCACCACCCACTCCCCCGATACTTCATCATATTTGTGTGCGAATATTTGCTTAGTTCTGGCCCCAAGATAGGGGTTGAGTAGCTGGGAAAGATGGTTTGGGTGGGGCCACTCCGACTGAAAGGCCTCGCAGTAAAATGGCCACTCAGGAAACGAACTTCGTTTATTGTGTCAGGGATATATATCTTTTCTGAATTGTTTGTCTGAATGTACGTACGCTAGCATCCCGGAATGTAGACCGTGCCAGCGAGTCAGAGCGATGCACAAATAACCTACGGGGCCATAAAAGAAATACGTTTACTACGTACTAAAATTGAGTAAACGCTGCTATTACACAGGCAGCACTGCAGTCAGAGATCCTTGGATCCTCCTACCAAGTTTTTAGCTTTCAGTTTGCGTTTTGTCCCTTTGTCGTATTTGCTCTATGCTGCGCTCTATTATTTTGAGTGCACACAACCTGCTGCAGTAAAGAAGACAACACAATTTAGAATGGATCTCTGAATGGGCATACATTCAATTTGAATTGTCCATTTTAGATTGGGGGCTTTGGCATTGCCCATTTGGGCTTCGGTTTCTGTTGGAATATACTATTCAACCTACAAAAATAACGTTAAACAACACTACTTTATATTTGATATGAATGGCCACACCTTTTATGCCATAAAACATATTGTAAGAGAATACCACTCTTTTTATTCCTTCTTTCCTTCTTGTACGTTTTTTGCTGTGAGTAGGTCGTGGTGCTGGTGTTGCAGTTGAAATAACTTAAAATATAAATCATAAAACTCAAACATAAACTTGACTATTTATTTATTTATTAAGAAAGGAAATATAAATTATAAATTACAACAGGTTATGGGCCCAGTCCATGCCTAATAAACAATTAAATTGTGAATTAAAGATTGTGAAAATAAATTGTGAAATAGCATTTTTTCACATTCTTGTGAAATAGCTTTTTTTTTCACATTCTTGTGAAATTATTTCCTTCTCAGAATTTGAGTGAAAAATGGACAAGGCTAAACGTAATATTAAGCCGTTTGATGGCGAGAAGTACGCGATTTGGAAATTTAGAATTAGGGCTCTTTTAGCCGAGCAAGATGTGCTTAAAGTAGTTGATGGTTTAATGCCTAACGAGGTAGATGACTCCTGGAAAAAGGCAGAGCGTTGTGCAAAAAGTACAATAATAGAGTACCTAAGCGACTCGTTTTTAAATTTCGCAACAAGCGACATTACGGCGCGTCAGATTCTTGAGAATTTGGACGCCGTTTATGAACGAAAAAGTTTGGCGTCGCAACTGGCGCTGCGAAAACGTTTGCTTTCTCTGAAGCTATCGAGTGAGATGTCACTATTAAGCCATTTTCATATTTTTGACGAACTTATAAGTGAATTGTTGGCAGCTGGTGCAAAAATAGAAGAGATGGATAAAATTTCTCATCTACTGATCACATTGCCTTCGTGTTACGATGGAATTATTACAGCGATAGAGACATTATCTGAAGAAAATTTGACATTGGCGTTTGTGAAAAATAGATTGCTGGATCAAGAAATTAAAATTAAAAATGACCACAACGATACAAGCAAGAAAGTTATGAACGCGATCGTGCACAACAATAATAACACTTATAAAAATAATTTGTTTAAAAATCGGGTAACTAAACCAAAGAAAATATTCAAGGGAAATTCAAAGTATAAAGTCAAGTGTCACCACTGTGGCAGAGAAGGCCACATTAAAAAAGATTGTTTCCATTATAAAAGAATATTAAATAATAAAAATAAAGAAAATGAAAAACAAGTTCAAACTGCAACATCACACGGCATTGCGTTTATGGTAAAAGAAGTGAATAATACTTCAGTGATGGACAACTGCGGGTTTGTCCTTGATTCTGGTGCTAGTGACCATCTTATAAATGATGAGTCGCTGTATACTGACAGTGTGGAGGTTGTGCCTCCACTTAAGATTGCAGTGGCCAAGCAAGGCGAATTTATTTATGCCACTAAGCGTGGTATTGTCCGACTACGGAATGACCATGAGATTACACTGGAGGATGTACTCTTTTGTAAGGAAGCTGCTGGTAATTTGATGTCCGTAAAGCGTCTCCAAGAGGCAGGAATGTCGATCGAATTTGACAAAAGCGGTGTAACCATTTCGAAAAATGGGTTAATGGTTGTCAAAAATTCAGGTATGTTAAACAATGTACCTGTGATCAATTTTCAAGCATATTCTATAAATGCTAAGCATAAAAATAATTTTCGTTTATGGCATGAGAGGTTTGGCCATATAAGCGATGGCAAATTATTAGAAATAAAACGAAAGAATATGTTTAGTGATCAAAGTCTTCTAAACAACTTAGAGTTATCATGTGAAATTTGTGAACCCTGTCTAAATGGTAAACAGGCAAGACTTCCTTTTAAACAATTGAAAGATAAGACCCATATTAAAAGACCACTTTTTGTAGTACACTCAGATGTCTGTGGGCCTATTACTCCAGTTACTTTAGATGATAAAAATTATTTTGTGATCTTTGTTGATCAGTTTACACATTATTGTGTAACTTATTTAATTAAATATAAATCTGATGTGTTTAGCATGTTTCAAGATTTTGTAGCCAAGAGTGAAGCTCATTTTAATTTAAAGGTTGTGTACTTATACATTGACAATGGTAGAGAATACTTGTCAAATGAGATGAGACAATTTTGTGTTAAGAAAGGAATTTCTTATCACTTAACAGTGCCACATACACCTCAGTTAAATGGTGTTTCTGAGAGAATGATAAGAACCATTACGGAAAAAGCTCGAACCATGGTTAGTGGTGCAAAGCTAGATAAAAGCTTTTGGGGCGAAGCAGTATTAACTGCTACTTATTTAATCAACAGAATTCCTAGCAGAGCACTTGTTGATAGTTCAAAGACCCCATATGAGATGTGGCACAATAAGAAGCCATACTTAAAACATTTGAGAGTGTTTGGTGCAACTGTTTATGTGCATATTAAAAACAAACAAGGAAAGTTTGATGATAAATCATTTAAAAGTATTTTTGTGGGCTATGAACCCAATGGTTTTAAGTTGTGGGATGCTGTAAATGAAAAATTTATTGTCGCAAGAGATGTTGTTGTCGATGAAACCAATATGGTTAATTCTAGAGCTGTTAAATTTGAAACAGTGTTCCTGAAAGATAGTAAGGAAAGTGAAAATAAAAATTTTCCGAATGACAGTAGGAAAATAATACAAACAGAGTTCCCGAATGAGAGTAAGGAATGCGACAACATACAATTCCTGAAAGATAGTAAGGAAAGTGAAAATAAAAATTTTCCGAATGACAGTAGGAAAATAATACAAACAGAATTCCCGAATGAGAGTAAGGAATGCGACAACATACAATTCCTGAAAGATAGTAAGGAAAGTAATAAATATTTTCTGAATGAGAGTAAGAAAAGAAAGCGAGATGATCACCTGAATGAAAGTAAGGGATCAGGCAACCCGAATGAGAGTAGGGAAAGTGAAACAGCAGAGCACTTAAAAGAAATTGGAATTGATAATCCAACTAAAAATGATGGCATAGAAATTATTAATAGAAGAAGTGAGAGATTAAAGACTAAGCCTCAGATATCCTATAATGAAGAGGATAATAGTCTAAATAAAGTTGTTCTAAATGCTCACACTATATTTAACGATGTCCCAAATTCATTTGATGAAATTCAATATAGGGATGATAAATCTTCTTGGGAAGAAGCCATCAATACAGAGTTAAATGCTCATAAAATTAATAATACTTGGACAATTACAAAAAGGCCTGAAAACAAAAATATTGTAGATAGCAGATGGGTATTTTCTGTTAAATATAATGAACTTGGAAATCCAATTAGATACAAAGCTAGATTGGTTGCACGAGGATTCACTCAAAAATACCAAATAGACTATGAAGAGACATTTGCTCCTGTAGCTAGAATTTCAAGTTTCCGATTTATATTGTCATTAGTAATACAGTATAACTTGAAAGTCCATCAAATGGATGTAAAAACAGCTTTCTTAAATGGCACGTTAAAAGAGGAAATTTATATGAGACTTCCTCAAGGTATATCGTGTAATAGTGACAATGTGTGTAAATTGAATAAGGCAATTTACGGACTCAAGCAAGCGGCTAGATGCTGGTTTGAAGTATTTGAGCAAGCATTGAAAGAGTGTGAGTTTGTAAACTCTTCAGTTGATCGCTGTATATATATTTTAGACAAAGGTAACATCAATGAAAACATATATGTATTATTATATGTAGATGATGTGGTTATAGCTACAGGAGATATGACAAGAATGAATAACTTCAAAAGGTATTTAATGGAAAAGTTTAGGATGACTGACCTAAATGAAATAAAACATTTTATTGGAATTAGGATAGAGATGCAGGAAGATAAAATCTATTTAAGCCAATCTGCATATGTTAAAAAAATTTTAAGTAAATTTAACATGGAAAATTGTAATGCAGTTAGTACTCCTTTACCTAGTAAAATAAATTATGAATTACTTAATTCAGATGAAGACTGCAATACCCCATGCCGTAGCCTCATAGGATGTTTAATGTACATAATGCTTTGTACACGCCCAGATTTAACTACTGCAGTAAATATCTTGAGCAGATATAGTAGCAAAAATAACTCCGAATTATGGCAGAACTTAAAAAGAGTTCTTAGATATTTGAAGGGCACTATCGATATGAAATTGATTTTTAAAAAGAACTTGGCATTTGAAAATAAAATTATTGGTTATGTGGATTCTGATTGGGCTGGTAGTGAAATTGATAGAAAAAGTACAACAGGGTATTTATTCAAAATGTTTGATTTTAATCTCATTTGTTGGAATACAAAGAGACAGAACTCAGTAGCAGCCTCATCAACTGAAGCTGAGTATATGGCCCTATTTGAAGCCGTGAGAGAAGCTCTATGGCTTAAATTTTTATTAACTAGTATTAACATTAAACTAGAAAACCCCATTAAAATTTACGAAGACAATCAAGGCTGTATTAGCATAGCAAACAACCCCTCATGTCATAAACGAGCTAAACATATTGATATTAAATATCATTTTGCCAGAGAGCAAGTTCAGAATAATGTGATTTGTCTTGAGTATATTCCTACAGAGAATCAACTGGCTGACATATTTACAAAACCGTTGCCTGCTGCGAGATTTGTGGAGTTACGAGACAAATTGGGTTTGCTGCAAGACGACCAATCGAATGCTGAATGAAATTTTTATATATATTTTTCAAATTTAAATTCCTGTAAACATATTTTGTTACAATGATCTGATCGGGTTTTTCTGGGTTTTCCCCGTATCCTCGCAGCAAATGCTGGATCAGTTAACACTTCCCAGAATGCACACCACCCACATTTGATAGTTACTAATGAATATTATTGTTATGTTTTTAATTATAGACGTTATTTTTGAGGGGGCGTGTTGGAATATACTATTCAACCTACAAAAATAACGTTAAACAACACTACTTTATATTTGATATGAATGGCCACACCTTTTATGCCATAAAACATATTGTAAGAGAATACCACTCTTTTTATTCCTTCTTTCCTTCTTGTACGTTTTTTGCTGTGAGTAGGTCGTGGTGCTGGTGTTGCAGTTGAAATAACTTAAAATATAAATCATAAAACTCAAACATAAACTTGACTATTTATTTATTTATTAAGAAAGGAAATATAAATTATAAATTACAACAGTTTCCCTGTCTCATCAATTAATCTCGTTTGCAGCGTTTACTCAAATCAATTAAGAACTACCACACAACGATTGACGATAATCGAATTAACCCCGTTTTGCCCGAACAATAACAACCAGCGATGGAGTTAGCTAAACCTGCTTATATCAAATCGTGATGGGAACATGAATTAAGGCAAGCAAAATAACTACTGATTAAGCTCAAATTTTGCGCACCTGACGTATATCGGTTTAGATACAAATTCAAATGTAAATTTCGACTTTAACAATCATCAGCTCAGCCAAAGCTTTAACTTGGGACTAATGGAATGGAATGAAGAACATCATCCAACCACCTGACTTGCCACTTTGCCAACATTTACATTTGCACAACAGTTGCGGGCTCGAGTTCGAATTCGATGAGGGCAAGAAGTGAGATACAGATACAGTTCAAGATACATTTTAAGCAACAATCAAGGCTTTGCATTCAGGGCATCTCCTCTGATGGAAAAAATGTTCGATTTCAAGTGGTTCACCACATAAATTTGCACTTTGCTTTGTTTACAAAGCCATTGAAGGAAAAACAGAGAGATAACAAAGAAATTGGGGAGCAAGTGAGACCTACAATTGAAAAAAGTAGAATGGAAAGGTTCACAGGTTATTCCCAGTTAAGTCAGGTTATCTAACACAGTACTTTTAATGGCATTTTATAAAATGTTCAAACAGATATTTGTTATAAATAGTTGACAATTTAATAAATTTTTTTTAGTTGCAGTCCAAATTTAATATCCGCTTTGCGTCCATGAAGTATTTTTTGTACCGATTGAGGTGAATATCATTACCATGTTGCTAAGAAAGACACGCTTATCCCATTTTGATGTTTGATGGTTTAGATACTTCCTGTCGTCCTGCCGTCCGAGTTTGCTGTGTGCTCCTTGATAGGGATTATTATTTGAGCTTATTAATTTTATAATCAATCACGTACCTTTTGAATCGATGGGACTTCCGTTGGTGGACCAACAAGATGGGCACTCAACTCTTTGGGATCGTTTGTGAGATAATGGCGCGACTGGTTCAGTAAGTCTTCAGACTTCTTAACATGTCTTAATAAAATTGCCTTTTTCGCGCTGCATAACTTACTGCCACTTTTATCGAGTTTTTCGATCCTATTATAAATAGTGTGCAAATCCAAAAATATTTCAGCTATGTCTTGATCCACTGCTTCCGCTTGCCGACTATAAGTGTCCAGGGATTTTTGGATATTCTCAACCTTCATTTCGATCGTATCATATTTGTTTAATATTTTGGGCAGAATAGCATTTGCAATGCTATTCACAGTTACGTCGACATAGTTTGGAGGTGTTGGAATCTGTTTAACGGCGTTTCTCACAATTGTCTCCAATTCCGAAGTGCTTAAATTTGGCTGAGCCTCCAGAGAACTGCTACTAATATCGATAAGTGATTCTTCTTTCTCCAGCGCGATGTCACCATTTATACAAGTTTCATTTGTTTTCGACATATTTTGGACAAAGCGATAAAATTAAAATAAATTTTGAACAATTTTGTAAGAGTTAATTATTTTGAAATAGTAACTGACTTTTGAACTGACAAATTTTTCTGAGCCATTGTAAAGTTAGAAACAATTTAATTGAACATCTCCTATTGTATAATTTTTGTGTTCTATATTAATATTTATCATTTTCTTTTTGTTTAGAATTAACCAAATATAGATTAACAGAAAATTTGCGACCGTCAAAATGGAAGTTGTTCTGTTTTTCATGTACAGTTCGTGTTGAATGCAATTTTCTACCAAAAATCCTTTGCAGATTTCACTGATTTATTCCTGGGCCTCGGGGCCTAACTCAATTGCCTACATGGGAAACTGCCCGCTATTTCCTGCATGCAGTGCGCAACCATTCACTTAAACCCACTCATCTGGTTCCGACTCGCCTCTGCCCACAGTCAACCATATTTTGTACCATTTTTATGGAGCATGCAAAAAATTGCCAGAGCAGAGCTGACTCGAGCCCAGCCGAGTCAATTCGATTCGAGTGGTCGATGGTGTATGTCGATGGCTGGGTCCGTGGAGAGTTCAGCGGGACGCTGAGCGCTGTCAACAATCACGAACCAATTGTCTATAAATACCAGCAGCGTTAAAGCAAACTCATTCGGAAAGGGCCGTAGTTCGAAGTCCTGAATCAGAACCGGACCCACTGGGCCCCTTGCTGAAATGGGGAGCCCCGTTGCGACTTCCGCCCTGTCCTTTTTCATTACATCGCATGTAACTTCCGGTTTGTTAAAGCGACACGCACTGTGCTCTGGTCCTCGTCGTTGTCCTCGTCCTCGTCCTCGAGCTGAATCCAGTCACCAGTCCTTTGGCACGGCTGCTGACAACCATGCCAACAGAAGCCCAAACAAGAGAAGGACTCACGAATGGCTGAACAGCGATCATGAATCTACATAAAGGAGGATCATGCAAAGTGACAATCAGCAGATGAAATGTTAGAGATCATATTCTATTATTAAATGGATTGATAAGCTAAAATATTACAAGCTTAGAAATATAATCAACATTTCAGGCAAAGCTCTGTTCTTTAAATTACACGTTCGATTATTTATACAACGTGTAATTTTATTGGTAATAAACTGTATAGTTTAATTGCAATAGTAATTTTATCTCCATTATCCAAAGTACGCATCACGCAATCATCTCTAGAAGCAACGCACACTGAATCGGCATTGAGCAGGCACAGCTTGGCTCGGGTTTCCGTGTTCCATCTCCTGGTGGGGCTGTCCGGCCCTCTGCGAATGCCGATTCCCGTATCGTTGTATCCCCGTAACCTCGGGCACGAGTGATTCAGTGTTTGTCCGCACGTTTAGAACTGGAAATGACAAATTCACTGTAGGTGGGCCCAGCGACGGAATGGCGCTGTCCTGTCCCCAAACTCATCCCGCTTAGCTTCGCCAACACGTTTGCGACTCAGCAAACACCATCATCAATTTCCGTGGGGAAATCACACAGAATTTTTGCACAAACAAAATGTTTGGTTGGTCAGCGGCAGCAGGAGCAGCTAGAAAAAACATCGAAATGCCCACGAATTTTTGCATGTGACTCTGCGGCGAGTTTTTATCTTTCGTATACCAGTTGTATTTCGAACTGCGGCTTAGGCTCGCGGTGGAATATTGAATTAAAGTGCGTGTATATGTGAAGTTGGGTTCATTAACGTTGCAATTCATCACCTTCACCTTCAATTCATCACCTTCAATAATTATCATGTAGTTATAATAAAATGATTATAATTAGCGCTCGCAATTAAAAGTAATTGATAGACATTTTAAGTTTTAATAAATTAAGTTCAATAAATACACATAAAAATATGTCAATTAACTTAAGCTTAAATTTTCGAATCAGATTTATTTATTCTGTAAGTTAAGCTTGCGCACTTTAATCAATTAAATCATTACATTAGAACCACACCGAGCTGTGGCCCAATTAGTCGCAATTTTGGCTCATTTGTTGCACTCACTTGTTGGGGACCAAAAGTCCCGAAGTCTCGACCATCAAATTATGATGAGGAGCGAAGTGTGGGTCACAACTTTATATCTTTGGCAGTAACTCCTGCCGAATGTCGATCTTCTTGCTCTTGTTATTGTTGGCCATAAGTAATGCCGTTTTACTTCTGGTGAAGCGTAAAACTTTCAAAAAGTCATCAAAAGTTTTTTTAGGCGGACCCACCTAAGTCGAAGCACACAGCATTTTGCCAGCTCTTGGATTTTTTTCCTTTGCATATGTTAACAGAGAAATTTTCAACGCTCGCAAGTTGGGCACAACTTTTAAAGTCTTCTCACTTTAGAGTCCATTTAAATGGGCATAATTTAAGTTGGGGTTTTGGGGAAAAGTCGGGCTGCTGTTTCAGCTAATTAGCCAATGCCAATGGGGAACGCAACGCACTAAACGTAAACTCGATTCGATGCTATCGGGTTGCGACTACTTACATTCTCCCATCCAATTGCTTGTTTCTGCTTCGCTCACTCTCGCCTCTTGTAATTGCAAAAGTTTATCTTTATCTCGGCCAACGCAGCAACTCGCAGCAGCAGCAGCTACATCAGCAGCAACTAAAGCGGCAAATGGTCGCATTAAAGTAATTACTTTCGCTGCCCTGTTCGCATGCAAAGCCAATGCTACATGAGACGAAACCAAAACCAGCTAAAAGAAATGAAGGATAAGGAAGCAGCTATATAATACCCATTGATCAGGAGTCAACCCTTCTACATTGGTAAAAATAATTTCTGACCTAAAATATAAACCGCTTGTATAGTTTTATAACTTATTTTAGAGCTCATTAAATATTGTTTTATAAATAGTTGCGATCTTTTGTAATCGCAACTGTAATAAAGTCATCTTTGTGTGAATTACAAGTCACAGTATAGAAAACACACACTAGTTTACCGGAAACGTACATGCAGTATACAAGAAATGGGAAAGCTACAACCTGGTAATGAGTTTAGTTGTTCACAAATTTGTTTTCCAGAAGAAAAATAAACTTAGGATGATAGAACCAGAAGCCAAATGATTCCCATATGGATATTCGGTGAGTTCTCCAAATTCGGGGTAATCAATCAAAGGCTTTCTATGTACATCGAAATAAGCTAAGCTGTTTATACCATCTGAACCAGGAATGTTTTAGGAAGAAAGCAGAGAGCTATAAAAGCAACGCTAGAAGGATCTGAATGCTTCTTGGCGGGTTAACGCCTTGGCTTGCTTTATTACCAACTCACATTCTCCTCTGATGACAGTCCTCCACTGGCACAGCAGCTGTGCCCGATGCGAGGGCAGTCTCACTTAAGAAGATTAAAGACTATTCGTTAGTGGGACTGCGAGTGCAGTATTTCCCATTTCCTTTTTTCACTCGCCAGCTCAATTTTCCGTTTGCGGCTTTTCGCGGTCTGCCTATATGTATGTATATAACCACTGGTGACAACTTCATTTGTTTGCGGCATCTCTTACAATCAGTTCTAAGAGCCGCAAAGTCGAATTGCTTTTTATGGATGCTGCTTTCCCGCTTTCCACTTTCGAACGTGCAGCACGGTATCCAGTTATACCTTATAGTTTCTAAAATTCAATTTTAAGCTAAATTTTCCAGCTATTAAGTTATGGTATAAACATGCATTTTAAACATGCCACGATATCGAAACTACCCTCTTCAGCAAGATGTTTTTGCACACCTCAAATAATAATCCTTAAAAAGGAGCTCAAGGTTGTATCTATCCTGTCATCGCAAACAATTGCATTCCCCTGGCGACATCCCTTTCCAACCATCTACTTATTTGCAAGTATCCTTGTATTGTCATCTCCCCCTGCTAACACATTTATAGCTGAAAACAGATTTCTGCTGCATTTGTCGCCATTCCGTTCGTCAGCCAAAATGCAAATATCGCACTAAACATAAATCGAAGCATTTTCAATAAATTCCCACAGTGTCGACGACGTTTCTCTAACTCTTACTATGACAGCCCTCCGCTCCGCTGTTCTATCTCTCATCGAAACGAAGCGAAAAATAATAAAAACTAAAAAATTTTCAACGAAATAGCGAGACACGAGAACAATGTGTTTCACTATTTGCAATTGAATTTGGCACTCTTGATTTGCTGCACCCCACATTTCCCCCACCAAATGTACCAGCCATCGACTCCTGAATTTTATTTGCAATGGATGCTGTTTTCGTTAGAAGCAGAACTGAGCGGTTCGAACGACATCCGTTGAATTAAATATTTTTAATCGTTTTTATTTTTAAATGTTTTATAATAATATAATAATTACAAAACAACGAATTATAATTTGGTGAGCTTTGTATTCATGGTTATAGGATTAGGTAGGGAGGCAATTCGCGAAAAATGATAATGAATATCGAATTTTTGTTACGTTATCCAATTAAAAAGTTATTAAGCCCTTAGACTTAATGTAAATTATTCCAAACCATCGCCAAATCGTATAAAAGTGTTATAAATTTATACCATTTTACCAATTTCTGCTGTCTCTCTTCGAATATATGTTCTGCTCTCTTATATGCGGGTTTTTAAGAGTCCTGTTGCCGGCTTTTAGCTTCAGTTGGCCTGTCTGTTGCTCCACTTATTGCCTTCGTTGGCAGCCGATTTTTCCTTGGCCTACCGCAAGCAAAAACTTGGTCAACATTTTCCGCCTCTCCACATTCAGCTGTTTCTCTAGACTCGCTGAATCGGCTCTCTTTTGTCCCCATTTTCTCTCATTTCACCAAAAATTTTCTCGTGGCGCTTGGGCCTCGTTCGCCATGCCGCTCTGTGTCAGTTTGAGTTTATGTCTTCATCGGATTGGGTCTGCTGGAAATTTATTTGCATGCCGGTCAGGCCTTGCCCCTTGGAGTATGCTCTATAAATTAAACATAAATCGGCTGCACGGCAAATCATTTGATTTCATTTGACGAAGCTCCCTGCTTTGCATTCTAGCTGATGACACATAGACCTGTCTCACGTACTCCATGCATGGATGGGCCTTTAGGTCCGGGGTCCAAAATGACTGGAGTTAGTCGAATAAGGGGTAGCAGTTGATGAGTGAGTGTCAAGGGTCACAGGTCATTGGGGTGGGGTGTTGGAGAGGTGCTCCATTGGGTTGAGACGGCATTGATAAGCAAATAGCCATTTAATGGGCCTGAACTGAATACTCAAAGTAATCAGAGTGATTAGCTGTGAATTAGGTTAGGAGCTACGTTTTTTGTTCTGTCTATCAGGCTTATTGTATTCTGGGTAGTACAAAAATCGATGATGGCACAAGGTACCCCAAAACACCCCCCATCGATATATGCATCTATCAATATATAATATTTTATGGTGCATTTTCAACCAAGTTTACGATTCACCAAAATGAAAAGTTTTGAAATAAAAATGAGGGGATGGTTATGTGGAAATAAGAGCTTACATTGTTGGACAGGTTGACGACAAAACAGACAGCCACGTGTGGCCATAAAAAGTGGTGGTACACCGATTGTACGTTAGATGGTCGATTATATTCCGCAAATGTATTAAGGTTGCCTGGCCTCGACTTAGCTTAACCTATTCATCATATAGTAAGGTAATATAATCGACCGTTTCATCGTTTTTTGAACATAACATATAAATTGCTAATATTATTTCTTAAATGATTGAAAATATAAGGTAAACTTCTTAATCGCCTCGCATGAAACTCAGCTTATACTTAAACAACTGGAAAAACAGATTATATTAAAAAAATTGGCAACCCTCTTATCACCAAGCAATGGCGACTAATGGCTAAACTTGCAGTTCCAGGAATGCGCATTCATTGCGTGATCTTAAATTCTTTGAATTGTACGCATGCTAAGCATTTATAAAATCGACTTACCCAACTGATCCGTTGGCATTCCGTCAATGGAGATCGTTGTAATCGGAATGGCATCCATTCTGCTGCTATTGACAGTTTTTCCTCTCCTTGGATCAACGCAATTTCTTGATTCGGAATGTGGTACACGGTCTCCGTTGAAGCTAGGACCTCGCATAGTTAACGGCAAAGTCGCGGTTAGAAACTCTAGTCCTTGGATGGCTTTTTTGCATACTTCGAGTAATCAATTCATTTGCGGCGGAACTCTTATATCTCGCAGTGAGTACATATACATTTTCTTGAAGAAAGTTTTTTTTTATCAATGTTTCGTTCGCATAAAAGTTGTGTGGTTCTCAAGTGGTAAAAATATTGTTTCGATTTTTTTTTTAGGACTGGTACTAACTGCAGCTCACTGCTTTATTCCGAATACCACAATGTAAGTTTTGTTAAAGCGAAAAACTTATAAATATGGATAAAAATAAATATGTTGTTGTCCTCTGCAGCGTTGTTCGTCTGGGCGAGTATAATAGAAAGCTAAAAGGATATCGAGAAGAGCATCAAGTGAATAGGACCTTTCAACATCGCTTTTACGATCCAAACACGCATGCCAATGATATAGCCCTACTGCGACTGGTGTCCAATGTAGTTTATAAAGGTAGGTTTGTTTGAAATCCAATATAAATTTAAATGTAGTCTTCTATTTTTTACATCCAATGCACCGGATTTTTAACTGATTTTCTTTAACAGCGAACATCAGGCCTATTTGCATTATGTGGGATGCGTCGTGGAAACATCATATCGATAGCATTAAAGTGTTAACTGGTACTGGATGGGGACGAACTGAATCGATGCATGACAGCAGTGAGCTCAGGACACTGGACATTTCGCGACAGCCTTCAAAAATGTGCGCTTTTGGCAGCGTTTTGAGCAATCAGTTTTGTGCCGGAAATTGGAACAGCAATCTTTGCATCGGCGATACTGGTGGTCCTGTGGGAGCAATGGTTCGATATAGAAATGCATTCCGCTTTGTTCAAGTAGGTATCGCCATTACTAACAAAAGGTGCCAGAGACCAAGTGTATTCACTGATGTCATGAGCCATATCGAATTTATCCGTCGTATATTTTTGACGCAAAACGGCAACGATAGGAACCAACCGACACCAAAGCCAGATAAAGAGCCGGAATTCGATTGGAATAATCCTTATCCTATACTCTGGTAGGCCTCTTACAAATAATATGTTCTAATCATATTTAAGAGGTCATATAATACTGTTACTGCTCACTAGCAACTACCTTCTGATATGCTGACCTGAAGTTTGCGTCGGAGAATTTTTAATTTTTACTTCCTAAAACATGTTAAGTCGATGGACAAAAAGTATGCCAGTATGCTTACATTTAAGCCCCAATATTTAAGCCTGCAGCCAATATGGTGGCTAACCCCTTAATAGAACGTGAGGGATTTTTTGCCACGTCATTGAAAATACGCAATAAAATCAAATCATGCTCAAAATTTGATGAATATTCATGGCATTAAAAGCTCTTGAATTATTAACGACGAGCATATTCAGTTGGCCAAATGCTCTTCGGCAAAAGCACTTGCCCATCCACACCCTCTGTGTGGTAACCTCATGCATATTCCCGTGCTATCATCTCCGTCGATGGCAGAAAGTGTTCAATAATGAATTTTTGACAATGCTTCCCTAGCAGCGGCGAACTCGAGTAACCGGCAGAAGGTGGAAGAGCTGCAAAAAAAAAAAAAAATTGTCTGTGAAAAGGGGGCTAACAACCCTTAAATGGGTCTGCAATTTCACCTTTGCCAGGACTTTATAGTGAAGAGTCATTGAAAAATGCCTTTGGCAGAGTGCATCCGTCTGATCCCCAAAACTGAAAAGAGCAATGCAAGTGAAAGGGCCAACAAAGGCGCTGATTAGACGATGGAAGAGACAAAAGAAGGAAAGTGTCGTCCTGGATGCATGTTAATTGAGACAGAGGAATGGAATTTGTGTCGAGCGTATGCAGAATGATTCTGTCTGGAAAATTACTCTTGTTGCTCTTCTTACAATCACAATTGTAAGAAGTCCTTAACTTGCATGTGTTTAAAAAGAAATTTTACTCTCACGAACACAAAAAACTCAGAAAATAAGTTATTGACGGCAAGAATACATTTTTTTATAATTATTATTGTTTATTTCTACTTTTGTTTCATGGGACGCACAAAAAGCTAGACTGTCTAGACTGCACGACGTGATAGAGCCCCAAACATTGATATTTCTTTGTAAAATGATAAAGAAATTGTGTAAATTAATCATAATCAAATAGTCGAAAGTCAAAAAGTTGTTGAATTTATGAATTATAATGAGAGTAGAGTGTTATATATATATGAATCGACTACACATTTTATACGGCCTAAGAATATATTTCAAGGCTACGATAAATGAACAAACCCATTTAGTAAAGCAGCAACAGAACCTGAAGAAACATAAAAACGAAATCAAATTATGACTTAATTATTCCTAAACGCCTATTACCACAAGGACACAGATGTTCGGTGTCATAATGTTTTCCTCCCCGCAGATAGCTACTGCGGAAAGTTGATTTCGCAGCAAAATAAATACTCGTAGCACAGAAATATTTGTTACTTGAGTAAATTGGTCACGTCGTCGGTTTCAGGTATAAAGCGGATATTGTAAAATTAAATTGATTCTCTTTTGCCCGCCCCTTTCTGTTCGGTTTTTGTAGACTTTATTTTTCGGTTTTTGCTTTATTCGCATAATGAAAAGCCGCATGTATATATTGTGGGTAGAATAAATAAATATAGATGTTGGTTCATCATTCTCATTTTCATCAAGAAAACGTTACAAATTTACGTGACAGATTAGTGAGTGATAGATTGTGTATCAGGAAGCAGAAAATGGCAGACGAGGAATTTATTTTTGATAAATTTCAAATGTATTTCCAGGCTTAACTAGAAGGGCTTTGAGTCCTGCCGCTGAGCTTGTGCTCGGCGTCCCAATGTTAGGACATTTATCAAAATGTTGAATACAAATTCATAACAAATAGGTAAACTAAAGGTTATTCAAAAATGGTAGCAATGGTTGGTACGACAGTATTCAAATTAAAAGAAAACAATTTTTTAAAGAAAATATAGCTTACGACTTGTTTTATGACAACAGTCAAAAGTATGTCCCCTCAAGGCCAACAATTTAAGCCAGATGTAAACTACAATAGTTTCATGCTTAAGACTACACAATTTTGAGTTTTCAGCAATAAGTTAACGGCTTTCCGCATTTGTTCTTCAATTAAAATCATAACAGCATAACCTACAATTCGCTTCAATTCTATTCAACCACTGTCAACAAGCACATCAAAATATAGAGCAAAACAAGACCGGGAAATCGAGGAAAAAACCGTGGGAAAACAACGTGAAAAACACTTTCATAAATGAAGGGGGGGGGGAGCGATGAAGGAAGCGCAACAATATGCTGCAATTTTCTCCCAGCGCGTTGCAACAAAAGTGAAATTCTAACATCACGTAGGATGTACAAGCAGCGAAAACAAAGAAAAAATGGGAAGTAAGAGCATCAGTATCGGAAAAAGCTAGAGCCACGTATGCGAACGTTTGGCGGCGGGTCCTCTGATTTTCCCGAGGTATTCGCATATATGGTCATATCGCTATGTGAGTGTGTGACAGAGCTGGTGTGTCCATCGCAGTTGCCGTGACAATCGCAATCACAACAAGAACAAGGACCCCGCGGCCAACTGCAGCAAACAGTGAAACGAATCCAGCGCTAGTATCACGATAATTGGTACTACGCGAATGAGTTTCTCCTCACATCTTCCACAAGGCGTTATGACCCACGCCAACGGCTGCGAAACGAAACAAGAAAAAGGACCACACCAGATATTCATTTTCACGAACGGCAAAAAAAAATTCGAGAAAAGTGATCTAAATTTGATAAGAATATATACACTAGATATCCGATTTCACCAATATAAACTTTTATTATATTAGAATAGTAAATAATATAATTATTTTGGATTCCTAAGTATATATATATATGTGTTTGAGATAAAGTAATACAAACGATAATATATAGATCACAGCTGAAAATACTTTAAAGGTTAATCGTGTTTACACACTTGGAAACACAATTGGCAACGATCCGAGCTTGTGTCTAATCTGAAAGACACTAAGTGCTAATTTTCGGCTGTGTTATTTGGGCCAAGTGCCAGAAACAAAGGTGTTGACTCTGCTTGCCAGGCTGCTAAACAATATATATTTTAGGCTGTAGTTTTCTTAGAACGTCAGTTTAATCTTAAGCTCCCGTAAAATGAAATGCACTTCTTAAGTGATGCACATACTTACTTGATGAACAAATTTTAACATCTTCGGACAATTTAAGCTTCGATAATTACAGATCAATCGGGTCGTAGTATTTAAAGTAGACTACATTTAAATTATTTGTCCCTGCAATTGGGACAGGGAAATGTGGGAGTTGAACAAACTTTCCATGTACTTTCTTTTTCATGTTTTTGTAACAAATGAAGCATTTCGCATTATGTTTCGTTACTCCCTAAAAGCACCACACAATTTACACACAGACATCCGCAAATTCAGGTTCGCTAACTGTCAGCAAATCCTTTACATCTCACATGGACACGTCAAAAACCACATTTATTATGCAGAGATGCAACTTGCCTAGGAAGTTGACGACGGAAAGCTTTTTAGTTCGCTCCTGTATGTTTTTAGTTTGTGCAGACTGGAGTAGTAAAAAGAGTGTGTCTTTTCTTATATTCCGCTGCTTGTACAAAATTAAAAGGACTCGCATAGATGGATTGTTGTAAGAGTTTAAGCCTTAACTGAGCAAAATATGGTTGGTTAATCTGTCTTTGCATGTATAAATATAAAACAATTTTATAAAACAATTTAATTAAGCAGTTTTATATTTCAACACTTTTATACCCAACTATTTATGTTCTGGATTCTATTATAAATACAGCTTAAGTGTTTAAAATTTCACTGAAAAAGAACTTTTTCAAAAATGTATTTAATTATTCATATCATTATTTCTTATTTATATTGGTGTTTTATGGTTCTATTTTAATTATAGCAGGCTTGCGATAAGCGCAAATTATTGAAAATAAATGTTAAATGTCAAATGGTGTCGTTTCAAACTGTCGTTTCCCTTAAATGATTCAATTAAAGAAACAATTTGCATTCGATTTTAAACGATTTTTATTTTCATTTTAACTTTTGCACGACAACAATTACTGCTGCAAATAAATTACATTAAAATAGGCAGGGGAAACTGAACGATGCTGTAGACAGCGAGAATTTAATGCCAGTCCTGTCGAAATAAGTTCATCAGAGGACACCCAATGTTGGTTACGTGAACTGAAAATATTTGATATAAAATGTGTCAGAAAGGTGGATGCCCCTTGGAGTTACGAACAGATTTCCAATTTTTTATATAGCTTTATGAAAATGGTGTTTAATTATTTCTTTTTGCATGTAATTTTCTTTTCTAAACATTAAGAATTTTTTGTTCTTTGGTATCCGAAACTAATTTCAGTAATTTCAGAAACCTGAATATCCCAAGGGTTTTGTAATATTCGTTCGTAAAAATCCACAAATACATTTCCGCTTCTGAGTGTCCCTGATCGTTATGTTGTTTCAGTTGTCTTTTTAATTTGCATATCAATGGGCAGCGATTCGACCCGTTTTCCTGGCCGCGCCCAAAATGCATCCATCAGCATTTCCATATGTCGACATCGTCATCGACAGGAGCGGAAAGGACAACACTTTTGCCCAGGAGCGAAGGCAATCGGGCAATTTGTTGTTGTCATTTGGCACCTGTGAAGTTGTGCGCTGGACTGCGCGTTTTAAATTCATTTAACCGCAAAAATGTCAAGCCGCAAAAGAGTTAATGCCACGCCCAATGGCCGCAGCTTCCCCCTTTACGCCGATGCTGAATTTAATTACTCAAGTGGCAGGCACATAAAAAAACGTACGGAAAGAAGTTAGTATTGGTAGCGGATTACTATACACATACAATTGTGTGTGTGGGTGAATTTATGGCCATTGAATATATTTTCTTCCCATGTGACTTTCATGTCGAGCAGGAGCATGAACATTCGCCAAGAATGGCCAAGGACGGATGATCAGAACAACAGAAAATCTGAAAGAACAATGAAACATTTTCCTTGATTTTATTTCCCCTGTTATCATGAGTTTTCCTTAACGGTTGATTGCGAAAAGACAAATGAGTTAAATGATATTAAGCGGAAATTATATTTATTGTACTTATATACAAAGGCTTTTTCAACATTGGTTCTAAATTTAGCTACTAGCCGCACTATACTATATATCTGATAGAACTTACCACTTTTAAGCTTAATGCCAAAAAATTGAACAAACTTAGAGCGATGCACGAGAGGGGAAACTGTTGCCATTTCGCCGTAAGTGGCAGTTTTTCGCATCCCAGTGGGAGATTCCCCTGCTGCAGGCATTTGCTGCTGCCTACCGAGATCCCGACAGAACTCTCCGGTTAAAATATTCGATTTCTGGCACTTGCCAGCCAACTCTTTAAATATGCATTATGTACATTTGTAGCACGCCCCGAGACAGAGGTTTGGAACCGTCCTAGGGGATCGTGGGGTCGGAGAGGAGCCTTCGGTGCTAGTGCCTAATGGCACTTAAGCTTAGGCATCTCCTCTGGTGGATGGCATGCCCGCAGCCCATGCCCCCCCTGCTCTCCTGCCTTTTGGTGGTCCTGGACCCACTATATCACCGCTGGTTCTGGCGGAACGTGATTCGTTGACGCCCTACGACTTTGCTTTGGTTCCGCATCTCGCATTTTTGCTTAGGTGCAAATGCAAATTTCAGGAAAATCTGATTTCGTCTATGGATTCCTTGCTACTCCTGCATAATTTATACGCACAATGCAAGCAGCCAACAGTTGGTGAGGGATTGCTCAAGAAACGGAAATGGTGTAATGGAGGATGTAATACAGATATTCCAGATATATGCGATATTTATACTATTACTTCATGGCGGTAGGAATGATAGGTAAGAGAATAATTAGGGAAAGCAAGAAACTGTGATAAATTTATATCTATTAATATGAATCGTTAACAAAATATATTCGTAAATTTACAAATTCACATCCTTCTTCTAAAAAGCTGTTGTTTCAGAATTGTTACGGGATTGCATACTTGGTTGCATACCTTAAAGGGTTTTATTATATGAAAAAAATTTTAAATAAGGATTAATATTTAATAATCATTCGCTTCATATTTATAAGTATTTTATTTCCGATCAATAAAATCAATTAATTTAGTTCAGCAAGTTAATCCTTGCTTTTTGTTCATTTTTTTACATCCGATTGCTTTGTTATCCCAATATTTTTTCCCTATCTGTGTCGGTGTCTGCTGCGAAAAAAAGGAAAAACTCTGAAATGACGCCACTAAAGTCCGTGCTGCATAGCCGCGGGCTGCATTAACACAATCTTTGTAAATAAGCTTTTATCCGTGCCACGCAGGAGCATCGCTCCACCCATTTTAAGCATTTCTGTACCACCCAGTTTTCCAGCTTTCTCTGTTCTTCGCAGACGTATTGTCCAAACCGAGTCGAAAGGGGCTTGCTTTCTCTTTATCTCTGTGCGCTGAGGCTTTTGTTTGGGCAACAACAACCGAAACAGACGTCGCGGAGCCGCAGCGGCGCTGGGTTCAGTCGTGCAACGGGGCGTATGCGTAATGTTTCCACTTTTTGTCCATACATATGCCTGCCAGTGTGTATTTGTGTTGAAGTCTTTTGTGTGCCGACGGTTGTAATTATTGCTACTGCTACCGCTACCGTCGTTGCTTTCCTTTTGCTTTACCTTTAGCCATATCGTTCCGACATACATACATACATATATACATGTATATACATATATATATATAAAAACGTATAGAAACACACATACTTCTGGTCTTTCTTTTCGGTCAGAGCTTGTTCTGGGTTTTCCACACTTCGTGCCCTGGCAACTCCTTGTATCGCCTCTGCGGCGCTGCGTTCAGTTTTTCGAGTCTTTTGTCTGCGCTAATTAGCACAGCTTGTGGCCTTTTGGCTGAAGAATTGCCAGCCAGCTCTGGTACAGTAAAGAAAAATTGTACGAACATGGTCTAATTTCCAGTGCTTTCCATAATTGAAGTATTTTTTGAAACATCATATTTTCTGTGAGCAGCTGTAGGCTTGTTTTATTGCAATATAATATTTAAGAAACTAGCAATTTAATTTATTTTTCTACCGAAGTGGTGAGATTTCTTTATTATTTATAATATTAAATACTGAAATGATATTTAAAAGTTCGAAACTATTTAAACTTAATATTATGAATAACTTAGAGCTTCAACATGTCACTTTAATTGAGTCTATTTAGTCTCCAGCCTGAATTCCCTTATACACCCTATTAATTTCTGTAAGCCGTCGGCGACACCTTTATCCATTTAGATGAAACACATTCATCAGTACGCTTGTGTGCGGCTCTATCCCTAAACTGTCAACTCAACATAATTTCAATTCCACAAATTCTAAATCAATTAATGTTAAGCTCTATCCGAAAACTTCGAATTTTTTGTGAGCCAGAAGGGGCTTGTGCGGAGGGGGATGCACTGCCCTAAATTGGAAACAACAAATGTCAGCAGTTTTATGTACTGCGGACCACTGGCAGCAGCAGCAACAACAACGGCAGACAAATACAATGTATAAATGATGATGTGGCTGATGATGAATGCACAAGGATGTGCCTGTGCGAGTGTATGTGTATGTGTGTGAGTTCGAATAAAGCGGACATCCCTTCGTGCGTGTGTATTTGTCTATTTGTGTGCATGTGTGACAAAGTGAATACGAAATTTGCATACGTTGGCTTTACGACTGAATATAGGGAAAGAGTTTGCCTTGGCTACCAATTTACGAGCAGATCACCCAAATTGAAGGACTATCCGTCTCACTCCGCCGGACGTGTGTGTGTTTGTTGGTCTCGTCGCTTGTCATTTCGAATTTCCAAACATTTCTCGCAAAAAATAAACGATTTCAGCTTGAACCACTTGATTGCGGTACTAAATTAAATTATGGCGTTACTGAATACAGAATACATTTTAAATTTATGTAAATTTTGGTGCAAGTTTATGTTCATTCAAATGTGTTTATAGTATACAAAATGTTAGAAATCTCTGGAAGTGAATGAGGTTTATTTGGAGGAGAAGCCCAGAAAAGAGGTAATGAAACTAGCATTTCGATTATATTTTCAAGTTACGTTTGCTGTCAATTTAAGGATATGCGTTTCGGAAACATACTTTTTTAATTTTTTAAAGGACTTTTCTTGAATAGTAAGCGGCCTAAAATCTAAACATTTTATCTACTAAGAGAAAAGTATGATGTAAAAGTATTTAGATTACACATAAAACATTATCGATTACATTAACTGATAAAGAAAATAAAAAGGGCACGTTTATAATTTTCGTTTCATCTCATTTTCCCTCTCAGGTAACTTTCGTAAAAAACTCACTTTTATAAACGAGCCCCAGCCATCTTTTGGTTCAATGCTTTTTCAGCCATTTCTCGTTAGCCTTCGTTCACTCGATTTCCACCTGAGTGTCTTGAAAAGCAAAGCGTAGCTCATTATGCAGTCTATTTGCAATATGCTTAAGTAACCAGACTCCCAATCCACTGGCATCCAGTTCCACTGCACCAGCTTCACCCACCGCCGACCCACCCACAACTCCACAGAGTGCATTGTAGTGCCACTTGGTGGTCCTGGGCCCTCTTTTGCGTCCTGGGGCGGCCCGACGCTGATGTTTTGCGAGTGCTGCGGTGAAAATTAAAATTACTTTGGTTACGTCAAATAATGTTGCCTGCGGCGCTGTCCAGGACTCAAAACATAAAGCGATGGCAAAGAAGAACGGGTTGCCCAGAGGAGCGACGCAAAAAGGATGCCAAAGCCAGCATCTTCAAAGGCAAAAGTATCAAAAGGCAACAATTTATAGTGGCCACCGAAGAAGGTATAGTGATAAATTTGACATGGCCAGCGCAGAGACCCAAAGGCAGCTGCGAAGAATGTAGTTGTGGAAGGCAGCAAGTGCTGCATTCCATCCCAACGTTCTCTTCATCAATTTTAATTATGCCCAAGACGGAACAATGGCCGCATTCTAGCGATGATATGGTTGGGAAGTACAAAATTGGAGTGTAAAGTGCTTTACTTATTTATATATTAACTAGTATTTATAGATAGCTTTCTAGCAGATCCAGAGATACCGATAAGATGGGAAAGTCCTTGGTGTTATATATAATAGTATCGATATATATAAATTAAAGTTATTCGCCCTCAATTGTAATAAAAAAAAATCCACTTTAATCTTAGCTTAATTCTCAACTACTACGCCAACTCATATTGCAATCATGCTGGCGTTTACCTCCTTTCAAATCAAAGGGAAAATTTTTATAACGAGCACAGTTCGTGAAAGTATACAGAGAAAGGGAGAGACACAAACTACTTGCATGCAATATTTTATGGTAATTTTATGCAATAAACGTTGAAATGTTTGTCATCAATTTTCTTAACTCATATTTCATGTGCAACCCACCCACAAATTCTCCCACTTGCCCCACTTAGTCAACAGAGTCCTGCACTTTCTTCGCGCGGTTGGATGGAATTGAACGCCAGATGAAAGGAGCGGGTAAGCCGCCTGAAAGCTATAATTTCAAACACTTTTTATTTTAGCCGTTGTCTTCGCTAAGCGCCCCCCTTTTCCACCCAATATACCACCTTTTTCTTTCAACTCCGCCCCCTGCATCACGTTTTACCTCTGCTCTCTATCCAAATGATTTTACGGCAGACGCAAAGTGCATCTCTCTGAAAAACAGGGTAGTAATATAATTGGCACTCCAGTTAAATAATCAAAAGTATTAAGTATTCAAAAATAAATATTAATGTTATTTACAATTACGTTGTACTTCCTGTTTATACTTTCTATTTCATCTTTAAAAGGGGGGTTTTGTTAAACTATTTTAATGAACACCCAGTATGAGCCATCTCTATTCTGGGGTATCTTGTATTGGGGATTGTTTGGCCAGAGTTCGAGTGGTGGAGCTATGCACTCTCCGTTCTCTGATGCCGGCCAATTTTTATTCGCTCCTCTTGGTTTTACCCTCACCTAATGTGATTTTCAGCGAATAAAAACGATAAATCTATGGGTAGTCCGATGATGATGATGACTGCGGGAGGTGCGACTGTGTTTGGGAAGGAAAGCGGTTTCGTTTTCATTCTTTCGTAGATATTTCGCTGCCTTCGCTAACGAGGCAGTTAAAACGAATCTACGCCAATTTCTGAATTGCTTCGAACTTCAGCTAGAAATTGCATCCCATTAAATGCACATTTCCGTTTGTGAACGAATTTCCTGCTTTCCATTTCGAGTTAGCAAAATTTTTATTTGTATTTTGTGTTTTTCCCCTTTCATGCTTTTCAATTATAACCTCGAACATAAAAGTGTTTAGCTAGATACCAATGTTATTTTGCTGTAAATGGTAAGCAATGTGAACAATAATAACATGAAAGAAAACTAAGTTCGGCAACTCGAAGATTATATACCCTTACACTAATTATATATTAGAAAAAAAAACACCGATGTATACCGAATATGAAAACGGTCTGATTGAAATATAACAAACTTCGATATTTTTTTGTGGTTCCAAGTACCTGCTATAAAAAAAAGAGCACTGGATGGATGGTCAGACGAACATGGCTATATCGACATGACTGTTGATAAGATCAATAATAAATGTGTGTATACTTTATATAGTAGTTTTTAATGCAATTTATAACTGCTTAAAGTGGAACTTCTTTACACTTTTCCTAAAATGATTGAAGAACTTTAATATTATTTTAGATACGAGTACCACTCGCCTGATAAGCTGGATTATAAAGCCGAGCCTCAGAATCAATCGTCAAGCACTCGCGCAATGCACACCGCATTAATCGGAGTTCCAACATTCGTTGGAATTATTCTGATGTTCCAGCTTCTACACTCCGGATGCAGTCAATTTCTCGATCCAGCCTGCGGAATTCGAACACAATCGAGGACTGCGTATCGCATAATCAATGGCCATACAGCTAAATATAACTCGAGCCCCTGGATGGTTTTTCTGCACTCAACTACAGATATGTTTGTGTGCGGCGGATCTCTAATCACGGACAGTGCGTATTCATTAGACTTTAATGGCGTTTGTTGTAAATTTCTAAGAACTGTATTTAATCTTGGTACATTTCAATAGAACTAGTACTAACTGCAGCTCATTGCTTCATTGCAAATCAGCATTTGTAAGTAGCTTTAAAAACAATACAGATAGACTTTCAAGAACTCTAAAATGCATACCCTAATAGAGTAGCCAGGCTGGGGGAGTATGAAAGAACGAGGAGTGAAGAATGCACCGGATATTACTGCAATTTTCGAGAGGAGCACATGGTAGATGCGGGCTTCAAGCACAAATTGTATGATCCAAATACACATGCTAACGACATTGCCATTTTGCGGCTGTCCAAGAGTGTTGTGTACAGAGGTAGCAACTTCGGTTTTTGGGAATAAAATCATTTTATATAACATTATTTTCGTAGACAACATCAGGCCCATTTGCGTTGTGTGGGACCATAGGTGGAGGCACTATTTAGACAAAATCGATTTGCTCACTGCTACTGGATGGGGAAAGACCCAAATGGAAAGTGACAGTGATGCTCTTCAGACACTGGACATTCGCCGCCAACCACCAGATGTGTGCGCTAAGTTCATCGGCCAGACCATCGCTGGTAACCAATTCTGCGCAGGAAACTGGGATAGTAATCTCTGCAATGGCGATTCCGGTGGTCCATTGGGAGCAGTGATCACGCATAAAAACACACAGCGCTTTGTGCAAGTCGGTATAGCCAGCTATACGAACAGAAATTGTCAAAAGGCAAGTGTTTTCACTGACGTTCTGAGCCATGCCGAATTTATCCTTCGAGTGTGGAGGATGTACGGCAAGGGTCAAACGCTACCGATCCCAAAGAAACCCCCAACGACCACCCGTCCTCCTACATGGTGGCATACTACTCGGATTCCAAAACAGACTTTCCAAGACTATGATTATGACACCAATCATGGATCGCATTGGGATTGGAACTATAGTCCCGAGTGGTATCCTGGAGGATACTTTTATATTTCAACATGGTAAAAGTTATTAGAATATTTTAAGTACATACATATGTACATATTAATTAAAAGTTAAAATAAACAAGAAATGATTACTTAATCACAATTATCTTGCGTATTGCTCGACCTATTATGAAAATTTACTTATACTTACAAATTTCCGGGAATCAATTCTTGATAAGCCCATTGGCGGCGTTATAAAGCAGAGATCTTCTACCGATCACCCGACATTCGAGCAATTAAGACCGCAGTTATGAAGTACATAGCATTAGCCGTTGTGGCTATGCTATTTATTCTACCACTTCCAGGATATTGTCAGTTTCTCGACCCGAATTGTGGAATTATAACTAAATCAAAGAGTGCAGTAAGGGTCGTTAACGGCACAATAGCTAAATATAACTCCAGTCCGTGGATGGTATTTCTTAAATCAACTGATGGTGATTTCGTGTGCGGCGGAACTTTGATCACAAACAGTTCGTACAGAAATTGTTTTATATGTATATATACGTTTATATTATAAAATGTCATTGCAGGACTGGTACTGACTGCAGCGCATTGCCTTCAACCGAACCAGACATTATAAGTGACATCCATCCAATGAGAAATTTTACAATATATACTTTTTTTCAGATTTGCTCGTCTGGGGGAGTACATAAGAAGTGAAAAAAATGCCAAGTGCTTTGGAAGTTACTGCCATGTTCGAGTAAAGCACAAAGTGGACGAGGGTTTCAAGCCACGGCTATTTCACAACCAAATGTTATGGAACGACATCGCCATTCTGCGACTAGAAAAGCCAGTGGTTTACAGAGGTGGGTTTTATAATATAACTTCAATTTACCACACAAAAGGCAAATCCAACTACATCCTTTTTGTATGCTTTACTAGAAAACATTAGGCCCATCTGCATTTTCGTGAATTCTAATTGGAAGAAGTATATTGACAATATTCAGATACTAACCGGAACTGGTTGGGGCACCACCGAAAACGGAACCGACAGCGATGCGCTCAGGACCCTAAACATACGGCGGCAGCCAGCGCAAATTTGCCGCCAGTATATCGGTGCTAAGATCGTGGGAAGTCAGTTCTGCGCCGGAAACTGGAACAGTAATCTGTGCAATGGCGATTCCGGTGGTCCTCTAGGTGCCTTAATTCCCTTTAAGAACTCGAAGCGCTTCGTCCAAATTGGTATTGCCAGCTTCACAAACCGACAGTGCAAATATGCAAGTGTGTACACGGACGTTATGAGCCACATCGACTTTATTCTCAAGGTTTGGCGTAACTTCGGCAGCGGTCACAAAAAGACAGTTTCAAATAGACCTCAGGTCAGACCTTCAACCCGACCGCCAACCAGACCAACAACTCGTCCGCCGAGTCCACCGATTACTAGACCACCAGCACCTCCAACCATCCCACCAACACCGAATCCTCCTTCCATGCCACCGTTCATATCCCCGATTCCGGAACCTAACTTTAAGGATACCATGACAGCACATTGGGACAACAATTATGATTCGTCTTGGGACTCCCATGAAGGTCATTACGGGAAAGTGGACTATGACTGGTATGGTGATTATAGCTCAGAGGGCGATTCGCACGAATATTTCTATGAGCATAGATATCCAGAACACTTTCCAATGATCATGTTTTAGCTGAAAGCGTATATGTTCGTAATAAAATATTTAAATCAATGTTAAGAAGTACAGAAATATATGCGTCAGCTTTACATGCAATGCCATAGACAAAATTATTTTTGTTCCAGCTAAGCTTTTGTTTTCCATGGGGGTTCGTGTGAAGGGTCTGGCAAAAAGCAAAGCAAAAGCATTGCCAACTAATTAAACTGATGAGAGACAAAGCCTCATGTGAAACAGTAACAAGCAGTAACAAAATAGCAGCAAATACTGCCTATCTGTCAGCAATCCACCCTGTACACTTCTGCCTATTCCCCGAGCCCAGACTGATGTATGCAAACAACGGGCAGGAGTGAATCTACATCAGTATCTGTCTTGTTCGAAATACCCTAACCAGCCTGCAGATACATCTGTTTATGTGGAGCAGTGGGGGCAATAGCATTCAGAACACCTTGTTATATTGACAAAATGAAATCCCGAAGTTAGCGCAGCATCCTGGTAAATTTACAATTTTGCTAATTATATATATATGTCATATATCTTTTTAAGTAACATCATTTACTTTACTGAAGGGCACTCCGAATTTGTGTTGCGACAGACAGAATTTCTTACAGGTTTTGTGTACTTTTTTGCACTGTTGTTACGGCACATTTAAGCAATTGAACACGCTCGTATCCGTATGATGGTCAGACCATGTGGCCATGTGTATGCGTGGCATAAGACCCCCCAAAAGCGAACTGTTGTCATGGCATTTGCACAATTTCCCACAATGAAAAATAAATAGGTGCTGGATTCATTAGGATTACAAGAGTTTGCAGTCGACAATTGTCGGAAAAAGCGGAGACATCTCATGTGAATGTGTAGAAATATAAAAACAGATAACAGTCAATTCGATTTTTTAATTGATGATTCCGGCCGTGAGCTGCTAAACTGCCTTTAGCAATCAATGGATTGACGTGTTCAAAAATAAATATTTTTACTGCCTGAAAAATTTTAATAACCCCTCAAAATTTGTAAATATGCTTTTAACATTTTAAAAAATATAATAATTTGACAAGGATATTAATTGCGTTTTTAGCAGATGGGTTTTAAAAAATATACATAAGTTCGTGGTATATAAATAAATAATGTATAACTTCTCTATGTTTAATTAACAGAGCAGAAATCTTCTACACTACAAGGAAATATTATGTAAAATGTACTTTGTGTGAAATATTTAGGTTATCTGCACTATTTGATTTCAGTGCAACATAATATATTGTTTATATATTTATCGCACTGATATGCCGACTTTCGTTTCATATTTACCTCTGAGTTTAGGGACATAGCTTACGCTGCGTCGCCTGCTAATTTCAATGTAGACTCTAATTTCATTGGTGAAATTCCCTTCTCTGGTAAATGTTTGCTCAACAACTGGCAGTACAGTTCCCAGCACTGCTAAAATTTCTGCAGTCAAAATTTTGAGCAAATAGAGTTGCAGAATGCATGTGCATGCGTATTGTTTGGACAGAAGCAGCAGGATGTGTCGGTCGTAGGGTCTATGAGGTGGTGGTGGAGTCTACCAAAATATTTAGCTAATTTATAAATTGCACATACTGTCCCCTTTCATCGACGCGTACACATATGCCCACTTTTTGTTGAGGTTTTCGACCAACAAAGGCATATGAAGCACAAGTGCTGGTCAAACAGCAGTCAATTTAATTGGCAATATATGCCTGCTTTATAAAATTAAAAGCCCGAAAACGACTGAAGGGAAATTTCCCTTCATTAATGTAGGGAAACAAACAAATATCTTTATTCTTTTAATGTGTAATGTTTTAATGAACTAATAGGCACTTATTTTCTACTGAGTTTGTAGCACACATTCAATCGTTTTTTATTAAATGTTATATACAATACAATATCCGGTATCATATCGCTTCAGGACGGTTACATACTTGTGTCCATAAATGTGTATACATATTGCATAACTGCAAACATAATTCATTTTAAAAATCGATTTACCCGCTGGGTTCTGTGTCCAGTGTCCTGTGACGCAGACGTCGTCGCTGCAGTTTATGAGTTTATTGTTTACGCTGCTTTCAGCCATAAATATTTGCAAAGTGCTTGTAAAAAACAAAAGGTGGCAAGAAAACGGGGCACCCAGAGTGGGTGAGTTGGAGCATCGGACAGACAGTGTTGATGATGGCCAAGAACGCTGGGCAGCGGAAGCGAGGGAAAGCCAATAACTTTGTTAAACGCCATCGAGTCGAGCGGCTTTTGTTTTTACTCTGCTGGCGTCGGAGTTCGCATCAGAACTTAACTTTTAGTTAGCATGTTTCAGCCATAAATGGAGCTGAAGGAAATTGAAGTGTCCATTGTCCTGCTGGGAATGGGAGAGCCAGCCATTAGCCAGCTCCACCACTATAAGCTCGCAGAAAACAAGCCAGCCAAATCTATAATTGCCCCCAAACAATCGTCAATCAAATTGGGATCCTTCCATTGACTACTGCTCCCGTCTGTCCTGGCTTCCTTCCGTGTTAGCGCACCCAAGCTATAAAATTTAATTTATTTGTCTCTAATAATTTCCCACGGCGACTGTTTGTTCTGCAAGTGTTGGCGAGCTTGTCGAAGGGCGCAGAGTATGTAAGATATTGGCTGTAGTTTATCTTTTGTACTTACTATTGTATGTTAGCATATTGTTTAAAAAAAAAAATGAATGAAAATTTTAGAGCCCTGTCTCCTCCTTTTGATCATAACTCTTTGATATGAAGTATTCCAAAAAGACAAATTTATTATTTGACAAGATAGTTAAAGGCTTAAAAGCTTGGTGATTTTTATATTTAACATCTACGTTTTTCATTTATTTAGGGTTTAGGGTCATTTATTATAAGGGTACCCACACGGCGGTGTTTAGGTATCTGACCAAAGCGCACACTTGTTGTACCGATTTCTCCAGACTTCAGCCGAGCAAATCTGAAGCAACAAGGAGCTTGAGTAAGGACCACACACTCGCTCCAAGACCCTCTCTGTTAGCCAAACTCATAACTTCATTTGGCTTGCGTGCCAATTTGAATCGAATCGGAGGTGGCTTGAGTGGGAGCAGCGACGGGAATGCTCGTAAAGCTGCTGCTTTCCCACTTAAGCGCAATTGGTGGCCATAAAAGCCACCGCGCTTGGCTTGAAGGGATGGTCAACAAAGCAGGGAAGGGCCACGGATAATAAATAATTAGATCGTTTCGAGCACAAATTGAAACAAAATGGGGCTAATAATAGGCAAACCCTTAGCTGCAGTTATTTGCATTTTTTCAATGAATTGCTAGTTGTCTGTGCACTCAAACGCAATTATCGCGTCTTAGACAATTAAATATGTAAATAATTACAAGTATACGTTATAACTTATAATAAATAATAAAATTAATTCTTTAAATATGTTTTTTGTTTCATAGCTTTCGCTTAGTTTTATTTTTACATAACTAACCATTTTCGACTTATTCCACAATAAGATAGGAACTAAAATTCTAATTTTTGTTTCTATATTTTTACTGCTCCATAATTTGATTTGTATTTATTTTTCTGAGTGCTGGAGGCGTAGTTGCTGTGGCAACGGAAATTTCAAGCCAAACAATTGACTTATCATTTGAATGGCGGAGCAGCCAATCCCCTAGAAGCGATCAAAGGGGACAATGGCGGAATTCCACGCAATCGGCTTATTCTGTTGACATTGCTGCGGTTTGTTGCCACTCCCAGGACCTTTACCTTTGACCACCTGCCAACAACAAACACCCAAAGCCAACAACAATCACCGAGCATATCTTCCCAATGCGAAACAAAGAAGAGCTCGTCGGAAAATCAACAATGTTGACAGATATAGATTCTCGCCTGGGCGAGGCACGGAAGTATCCAGTTTATTTCAATTAAATAATGCTTTTAAAATAGAAAAATATAATCTTCTTTCACTTGATTTTAGTCCTGATCAGCCTAGAAGAATATTTCCCTTAAAATTGGTTAGCTAACTCGTTAGCCTTTTGCTACCACACTAGATAAAAAAATTTGATCAATTCATTTAAATTTGCATATTCTTTCATTTTCGCCATTTTACTTTCTGTTACTAGGGACTTTTCTGTCTACACTTTTTGGAAGTACACGTGGAAGAAAGCCACATTGGCCGAGATAAAAATTCAATTAAGCCCGTCCCAAGCCCACTAAAAAACAACTGGCACGAGCACCTTTGTCAACTAATTACATGTCGGCAACCCGATGGCCGACGAAAGGTTAAAGTAATTTGCAGGGGACCGTTCTTTGGCTTTTAATTGGAAAAATACGTTTTCGCATTGAGTGACAAAGGTGTGATTTATTATATTCAATGGCTATTTGGTTCATCACTCCTTTTGGTCTTTTTCCAACTCCTTTTGGGCCCCCTTCTGCTCTTGATTTTCTTATGTTTTGCCTTTTGTTGTCTGCAAACTTTTGTATTTTAGATTGCTTCGAAAAAGATTTTTCTTTCCAGACAAATCAAATTGAAATGTATTTGTCTATGCTAACCGACGTTTGCCTTAAGCACTTTTAAATTTAATTAAATTATATAAAAAGCACAAACAGTTAACGAAATTAGATTAATTTAAATTAAGAAAGATTTATCCCAATAACCACCACCTTGTTAAATGCAACAGTGACGCATAATCAGTAATCAGACAGGAAATTAACTTATTGAACACCTGCCAAACGAATACAATTCTCGGTACGTTCCATCAACTTCGATAATGATAAAAATTTAATTAAAAAGTCTAGGAATAATACCAATGGATATCCAATGGATATAATGCATATAATAAACAGGAAAGACAAAGAAAAAAAAATTATTAAATTCAAAAATTAGGAGGGAAATCGGTACGCTTAAAAAGCTATATGATATGAATAAAGGGTATGATCAAAAAGTTAAAATTATTAACTTTGTGTAATTTTAAAGAATAAATGGAATTGTTATCTATGGATTGTGAAACTTAAAATAATTTAGTCAATATACCTTAAAGTGTTATATATTTGTGTAAGTGCACAGTATTATTTGGTTGCGATTTTTATTAAGGAATTCATATCATTAACTTATATATAAAGTACGTAAACTTAACTCATTGATTGCAATTAGTTGTATCTTCACCACACTTCCTAATAAGGACCTGATGTGAAGGCCATAATGGGAACGATCCTTTAGAGATTATAACGTATTTCCATAAAATTATCAGTTCGGTCTTATCAGCTTATTTGGTGTTATTGCCAGGGCATTATGAAAAATTCCCTCTGTGTTCGATGTCTAAGTGGCCTCAGGTGCGTGTGTTTTAAGCCACTTTATGCTGCTGTGCACGTAATTAGTTAACAAGTTGCATAAGTCCTCAGACCTAAGCCGTTTAAGTAGCCATGGAGCGTTGATGTTTTCGTCCTCCTTTCGGGTTTTCGTTCTTCTGCCACTTATAGTCGGCTTTGTCCACTTGTAGCTAACGTACACGTTCGTATAAACGTGTATATGGGTATCTACACGGATAAAAATTACAGTCTTCTTTATAAGTTTTTATGGTATAAGAAAAATAGGCATAGGTTAAACGTCCATCTTAAGACTAACTATAAGTAATGATGAATTAATCAATTAATGCATATGCTTAAATAATACCTTGCTATTTAATTGTGTACTTAAACATATTTAAACATATATTTAATACATCTTTAAACCAATTTGGATCGACATATAAGTTCACCAATTGCTCTAAACCCAAACGCATTTGTTGTTCCTTTTGAACGAAACTATTTTTCCTGTGCATCAGTACGTTTGAGTTGGCAAGGACATTTTATGCAGCTAATGATGTATTCATTTTCTATGTGCAGCTCTTGCTCCTCCCCAGTGTGTCTTTTCAGGCTTTCAATTGCCGGCAAATGAAGCTCCTTGTGGGGCTGTCAGAGCGTTCTGTGTGCTTAGTGCACTGGAAAGATACTTAAATTCGTATAAGCAAATAATGCGATTTGCTTAATGAGCTTGCCAGAACACAGAAAAAAGCAGACAACACATACACACACCGATAAGTAGGCAATTCGGTCAGCGAATTTCAACCTTGAACTCAATCTGTTAGCCGTAGTTAATTCCGGTAAATATATTCACAAATTCCGGCTGGCTCGGGCCGATTCTTTGGCCCTTCGCTCCCAGGAGAACTATAAATAACCCTTTCGATAACAAACATTGCGATGTGTTGATAATAAAGGGTTGATTTATTTCTATGCTATGTTGTGATTTATGACCTTTAATGGCCGCCGATGGAAAAGCTTGTGATGCGAACGCCGTCGCTGTTGAACAATAAAGGAAGAAGGAATTCGACAATGAAAATTTAACATTTAACATTGGGCAGCTGCAAAAAATTTGAAACAAAAAACGCAATGAGAAAAAGCAGCAATAAATGTGGTGACTGGTGTGCCTTGAAGTTAATCAGTGAGAAGACAAGGAAACATCCTAATTAAAAGAAATAATATCCAATGAGTTATTATTGTGTTAATGTAATTGCGCCAAAGGGAAACATCTTTCTAATTTATCAAGAAAATTAATTCATTTTATTCAATATTTAGTGATTTTAAGATATGAGCAACGGTGCTAATGATTATGTTCAATGATCAAGTTCAATTGCAATGCATTATACTGATATAATAATGACTCAAAATTCTCGGAATAAACAGCCTGATAAGCCCGATTGTCGAGCCTATTAAAAAGAAATGCTTTACCGATTGATACGCAGTAGCGTAATGGATTCAGTTGTAATTGGAATCTCAGCACTGCTGTTTCTGCTCCCCGTCCCGGGATCATCACAGTATCTCGACGGAAGGTGCGGACTTCTGACGAATGGGAAGATTGCGAATAATATCTCGAGTCCGTGGATGGCTTATCTACATACTTCGGAATTGCTATATGTGTGCGGCGGAACTGTGATAACTGAAAGTTCGTCAATGCAATCTACTTCTTTGATTCCAGTTACATTTTGATTTACATTACAGAATTAGTTCTGACTGCAGCGCATTGCACAAGGGCCAGCGAACAATTGCACGTGATCTGAAATATTTACCAACAATAAATTTCTTTTAATATATATGCTTACAGAGTAGCTCGAATTGGAGAGTTTATAGGAACGGATGATGCTAATGACACGATGTTATCAGAGTACCAAGTAAGCCAAACCTTTATACATTCCTTATACAATACGACCACAAGCGCCAATGACATAGCTATTCTCGGCTTGGCTACGGATATTGTGTTTTCGAGTAAGTTTACTTGTATTTCCTTTTTTTTTTAACACTATTAATAATGCGAAGAATATTGAATTTGCTTAAATCGAATTTGTTCTCTCCGTAGAAACCATTAGACCAATTTGCATAGTGTGGTGGACCATTTGGAGAAAATATATCGACAACATACAGGTGCTAAGCGGTGCTCAATGGGGTCTACCCAATGATCGAAATGAAAGCGATGCATTTAGAATTACAGACATCAGACGTCAACCAGCAAATATGTGTTCTACCCTAAACGGCACTGCAATTTTGAGCAGTCAGTTTTGTGCTGGAGACTCGGATTCCAAACTGTGCAATGTTGACTTTAGCAGTCCTCTGGGAGCCATTATAACCTTCAAGAATATTCAGCGCTATGTCCTAATTGGCATAGCAACCACTAACCAAAAATGTAAAAGGGCAAGCGTTTATACGGATGTCCTGAGTCACACCGATTTTATTCTTTCAGTATGGCGACAGTACCGCAACGGTGAAAAATCTCCCAAAACATGGGATCTGCAAAATAATTTCGATGTGGAAAATACCACATTGAAAGCTAATTCAGAAGAGGAACATTATTTTGTTTAAGCTTTTGCAGCATATTAAGTATTAATAAAAAAAAGTACAATTACTAAACTGATCAATCTAAAATGTGGCTCTTACTTTAAGAATTTAAAAAAATAATACAGAATTACATCTAATAGCAAAAAATTTCGATGAAAATGCCGCAATCTTCTTACCGTTAGCCTGCATAAATGAAAGCGTCCATTTTGACGGAGGTGGTACTGCGAAAAGTAGGAAGGCCACCGAAACTTCCGGAAAATCCCGATTTTGTTTGAACAATTAAAATGCCTGAATAGCCGAGGTGCCCGCCCACATGCCAACCGACAGCACATTAACTACAAATTACATTCACATTAGTGTTTCGGAATTTTGCAGCCTGCCCATCCGGTCGGTTCCTTGGTCCTTGTGCCATGTTCCTTCTTCCTGGTTCCTCGATTCGGCCTGCTCGTGCTCGTCCTCTTGTACTTTTCATTTCGTTGCCTTGCTTTTTTTCACCAAACACCTAATAAATCAAAGCGGACTCGTGAGAGACCCCAGGAGTATGCTTGTTAAATGCTCGTAATAAATTAGCTGCCGCCTCCCGGACCGCAAAGCCCGGCCCCGCCCCCTGAACAACCACCAACTGAACCGAACCCCCGCCCACCTGCCAGACACTGGTGGTCCCCAACTCCAGACCCTTGATTATTGGCTTAGCTCATGGTCTGACCATTTTACAATTGCCTCCCCGCCATCCGATGCCCGCCAATTGAACTCAATCGATGCCATTCCTGCTCTACACTCTGTGGCCCAGACTCATTCATTTTGCTTGCAATTTTATTTCCTATTCTTTTTTTGTTAGACATTTTTTTGTGTTATTTTTTAATGAAGTCAGCGCAAAATTTTACGCTGGTCTAGCAATTATTGAGCATGGCGGTTGGAGTTTTGCGATTGGGGGAAAAGATTTCCCGCATTCGCCGTTCCCTTTTATGCAATTCATTTTTAATTCCGCTTTGCTTGAACTTTACGCTAATAATTTGGGTGAAGTGTTTAAAACTAGTTGTACCAGTTTCTTTGTTCTCAAAGCATACTGTCAACTATTAAAAAATATTTTACGGCTCATATTAAGAACAAAAAATACTAGTCTAAAAATTCGGTGCTTGAGTTCCCTAATATCAAACTTAAATTTCAACCCTTTGCATTAGCAAAGGGCTAGTGACTGAAATCAGCTTTTTTTGAGATAAATACAACGAGCTCATGAGCACACACGGGCATTTTTATGAGTTGCGCGTAAATGTTGCATAATTGTTTCATGTACACAATGTCACACGCACGCGACTAACGAAGTGCTCCATGATCGGCGAAGAAGTCGCAGTTTTCTGGCAGAAGGAAGCAGGTGGGTCGAGTCGACGCTAATTAGAATGCCAGAGACAGGTAGAGGAAACCAAGTAGCATGGATAGTCATCTGCAGCATCCCACGTCCTGCACTAAGAAAAATGGGACGTTGTTAACGAAGTATTTGTAATAAGCAAATTATCACGCAAATTATCCTAATTGTACAAATACAAAATTAATCTGTGCCGCATATAAACCACATTTGTAAATAAATATTTTGATATTTTAAATACAATCAAAAAAAAAGTCGTGCCGACTTATTTTCAGTGCTGAAAATTTTGTGCCAGCCAGGCAAACTTGATGAGAGGCTCCTTCTTGACTTTCAGCCTCCGTGCCAAACTTCCTTTCTACCATTTTATTTGAACAACTTTGGCGCAGCAAAGTTCTTAAGCGTGCAAGTAAAAATGCAACGTCAACGCCTCGAACGTAGACCCAAAGTTAAATGTATCTGAGTAGCAGGCAGGTTGGTAATGGGGAGTGCATCACGCTAATTTCAGCAAACGCGTGGCAGGCTAAAATTAAAATAGCAACGCCAGAGATGCTTACTTTCTGAATCAGCAGCAAATAAAAGGTGGCGTGCGCTGCAAGCTATGCGACCAAATTTGTGCAGGCTTCTGCAAAAAGTTATACGTTCTAAGTGGATACCATTTTTAAAACTTTTTGTATCTCAAATACAGAAATCTCACACAGAAAATATTGAAAAAATTTTATATAGTTTAAAGGACTAAAATTCGCACTCAAATAACTAACAATATATTTATAAAATGTTTGATTTTATTTTTAAGGCTGCAAGAAACGATTCTAATGTTCATCGCCAACCCTCCGTATGAGTACATAAAATAAAAGCCCCAAAATTCAGAGACTTTTTTATTATTCAAAGGCCAAAAATAGGGGAAACCTTTATATATTCAGAAGTGAGAGGCTGAAAGGCTAAGCAATTTTTTTTTAATACATGCAGCAGCAGACGTGGTGGCTTGGTCACTTTGCAGTTGCATGCCGCACGCGTTCAGTTCCCCCACCACTTTTGGCCACAACTGTTGCCCAAGGCAGCCCAAGGAAAATCGCTCCAAATGAAAAATCACAGCGCCGTGCAGCGGTGTCTCATTCCGTGCGCCCCACTTCCGCTTTCCCCGCATTCTCTTCCGCTTCCTGCCTTTTGAGTTCCGCTCACCCACTGGCCAGCGAGGTCCTAACATTTTTATTGTGTTCTGCTCGGTGTGGCAAAGTCATATTCATTCACATTCATTCATTCACTTCTGACTTGCAACACATTTTTATATCTCCTCCTTTGGTGTTGCTCTTTTTCTGGGCAAAGAGTGTGAATGGTTTTGAATTTTTATCCTAGTTTCTCATATACACTTTTTAAAAATTTATTGTAAGCCCAACTTCTTGGAACCGAACATTGCATTCAAATATTCAGCCAATTAAGGATAACAATTAAAATATACTTACGTTCATTGATTTCATCTAAGGACTCCTCTGCAGTCATTTATAAATGTATATTCATACATATTGTAGTCCATTTTTAAAAAGAGAGTTGTTTGTAGTCGGCCTAACTGAACAACATTCGGTTTTTGTTTATTTTTTTTCGTTTTCATTTCCTATTTTCACATTTTTACTTCTGTCTGTGCTTTGGCTTTTTGATGTGTCCCATTTTGTGTTTGGTGTGGTGTGTGCAGTTAAAAGATTTATAAATATGAATTTTATACATTGTGGCATGAAAAATGCAAATTTTAGAAATGGCCAAAGGAAATAGAAATGGTCGTGCGCAAGAGCACAGATTTTGCCATTTCCCTCAAAAGACTGAAGTCCCAACATTCCCGTTTACCCCTTGCCAATGTCTATTTTGTCTCTCATTTTTCTGTGTCCTTTTACAAAGGAGTTTAATAGTTTTTTCCACCATTTTTTTTTTTTGTGTCACACAGATGCGTTTAATGACCAAACGACTGAAACATCCAGTATTGCAGCGAATGCAACAAATGGCCACAGGAACCACGAAAATAATACTCTTCTAATAGAATAAAGGATGGCATATCAGTACAGTATTTTGATTAGCTATGGTAGTATACTTCAAAATTTGGAAGCTATAGTGTATTTAATCCTTTCAATGAAATTTTTATATGTTCCTTGTTTTCAAAACAAACTGCATTTTTAAAAGGTACATAAAGGTCGTTTCAATGTTAAATTAAGCGCTTTCGTTTCATTACTAGATAATTAATTGCAATTTGTGCAGGATTTTTTTGCAACCCCACTGGCTGAATAAACTTGTTTGTTTTTTTTTTTTTTGTTTGGCAATGTCATAAATCAGTACACTTTTATGCAAAATTTTCCGGAAATTTATGGCTAAAATTGGCAGTTCGCTGGCTAGCTGAAGGACATTAATATTTATTAACATGCGGTGCATGATTAATGCACAGTAATAAAATTAGTTAAAGCCTCGAGAACTGCCGGCATGCAGCGGAAAAAAATAGGATGTGCCCTTTACAAATAAAGGTTTCAAGTTGGATTGTAAAGTGTAATTAATATTAAATGTCATCAATTATTCTAAAACAGCACATTCGTGCACATGGGGTGCGATAATTGAGAGAGAAATCGCTATTCCCATTTAAATCAATTAAATTATGAATGCGACTAAAATTATTTAATGATGCACAGGGCCATCCCGGTTTGGCTTCTCCCAGCCACTTGATGACAGCAATAAAATAAATTTTGTATTGCGCAATTGCAGTTAATTATTAATTCAATAAATTTTTGCCCACTCACTTAAAAGTATTTCAAATAATTGTCATCAATAAGTGCTCGTGAGTGTGTCTGTTGGTGAAGCAAATTACATAAATTATGCAGTTTATCAACAGCCGAGGCAAAGAAATTGTCATTTAAAGAGTGTGTTAATTGTCAAGTGGCTTGTGGAAGTACACATTTTAATTGAAATAGCCAACTGAATGACTTATGAAATTAAAATGTAAGCTATCAGATAAGTAGCAAGAGGTAAATAATTTAATATGGCAAAAACCACACGTCAATTTAAATCCAAAATCAGAAAACAGGTGAACAATCGTCGCCCTCATGTTCTCCAAAATGACATGTATTTGAATAGTATAGTCCACTGTAATTTGAATTAGCTAGCAGAGTGAATCATTAAAGTTTATGGACTGTACGCATTCAGCTTCACATGACTTTGCCGCAGTGCCTTACTAAATGAATTGTTTTTTTGCTGCTGGCTCTTAAAATCCTTCTTCAAAAGTTTCTCTTGGCTCAATTATGTCCTCTAGTAGGCAATTGTGAAGACGCCACAGCTGCATTTGATTTTATTACACCGATTTACATAAAACAGTCAAGCTAAACGGCGCATACAGTCGTAAACGTAAATTTTGTTGACAATCAAATTAGTTGGCTAAATCCGTTAACGCTGGGTGACATTTCAAAGAGTATTTTGCCATCCCTGATAAGGCAGTAATTAGCAAAATTTACATATATAGAAATTGGTTCTAGCTGAACTAGATTCTAAGCAACTGTGACCTTTACAACTTTTATCGCAAACAATGCGCAGCAGTTAGTATCAGATCTAAAAATAAGAAATCCGTATTATCATCAGGCAATCAATCATATATATAGAAATATGTGATAATTAGAAGCTTATATTAGTTCGCGGTACTGTCGTTCAATCGGACGAAGCTCTCAGTTTATTATAACCGCCATATTTATAAACTTATCAAGAAAAAAAGGGAAATGAGCTCGCTATCAAGCCACAACCAATTGGGATTTTGTCTAACCGTTTTTATTCTTTACAGAACAAATGTTGTCATTGAAAAATATCTATTGAAACTGAGAACAGAAATAGATTCAGGTTTTCCAGACTTCCACTTAGGATCGCCTTCTATGTAGAGAATCTCTATTGAATTCAGGGAAGTGCATGGCATTTTTGGGAACTCAAAAGAGTGCTCCCAAGTTTACAGGTCACCAGCGGCAGTCAATTTTCTTGTTTACAATAGAGCACACATACGCAGCCCCACAACCAACACCCCATTCACACACGCACACAATGACAAATAGCAAACAATTACAGGGGGCGGGGCGAGGCCGTCTACGCCCCCATATCTTTGTGCGGCTTCGGTGTTGTTGTTGGTTTTTGGCCGCAATAAATACAATTTGCATGACAAAATAGCAAACACCGGCAGCTTTTGCATGTGCCTGTGTGTCCCTGTGCGGGTAAGTGTGAGTGGGCGGCAGATGAGTTGGGGGCGTGGCGCGGAAGCGTCTGCAGGTTCGCTCAGCCAAACAAAACTACACACAAAAACAATCAACGAGCAGTCCAGTGCAACAACACTACCAACAAAGGACCTCATTGCATGGTCCTAAATAACGAATATAAAGTACCCTTTGCTCAAATAAGAACTTAAAAAAAAAAACAGTTTTTTTTTTCGATCTTTAAGTCGTTAGCTTTAAGCTTATTTATTAAGTTTATTATTTATTATTGTTTGGTAATTGGAGAATAAATAATACAAATATAAAAACTAACTAAAATATAACAAATCATGTATTTAGTTCATTTTTTAATGCAATCAAGTGAAGTGACTGGCTAATAAAATGTTAAATATAAGTAAACACTCCTATTTCGTTTTCAAAGAACATTTTCCATATACCGACTTTATTAATTAAGTTCTTTACTACTGAATTGCATATGCATGATAAAATTAAAAACACTCTTCGCAAGAGTAATTCAGAAGCAAACGAGGCGGAGGCTGAGGTCCGTAGTTAGGCTTCTGCCGCTTCTGTGAATCAACTTATGAATATTCAATTTTACATAAAAGATTTTTTGTTGTTGCTGTCGTAGCTGTTGTTATTTTGAGTTTTTGTTGTGCCACTGTGCTGGTGCTGTTCTTTCGCAGCCGTTCCTGGTTGCAGACCTTTTTTCAGATAACTCGCCGCTCTTCATGGCTGCAAAAACTCTTCATGCATGCCATGAAATGTGAAAAATATAGGTCGGGCTGACAGTTTGGGGTGTTGGTAACTGGGCAGGATGAGCCAAAGTGAGGTATAAAGAGCGTAGTCTCGTAAAATAGAACTAGCCGGAAGATAATGGCGAAGCACTGAGAAAAAATGAGCTTGGCTGTGCAATGGAATTTGTTATTGAACATACCAATTCGCTGAGAGAGACCAGCGGTAAGTGAAAGTGGGAGGAAGACAAGGACACTTTTTTAAAGGAGGCTTGATGCTTTAGAGTTTAAAATATTAATTAATATAAAATTTGGCTTATACAAAGAAATCTTCCAAATAAGACAAGAGAAAACTGCAAAATTGATGAAGCACATAACGAAGCTTTTATTGCCGATTTTATGCTCATCAATACCCAAAACGGCACCCTCAGTCCAACTCCAGATCCTTTTCGAGAAAAGTGCCCTGCGCCTGATGTTTCGACGCCTTCATGACGGACAGCGACTTGAGAAGGTCTTCCATTTGAATTTCCAAGTGCTCCCACTCCTGCAAGGCCTGATCCTTTACCTCGAAGTCCCATTCAATCTTGTCTTTTCCAATTTCCTCGCCGGTGTTCAGCTTTTCGCGCATAAACTGGCGCATACGGTACATGGATGCGTGGCGACACAATTCCCGCAAATCGGATCCTGAAAATCCAATCGTCAGTCGGGCCAGCTCCTTCAGATTAACCGAAGGACTCAGTTGCTCTGTCTGGAGGATCAACTGAAGGATTTCGCGTCGCTGGCAGTCTCGCGGCACTCCAATGTGAAATTGTGCGGGCATACGGCGCAGGATGGCTTTATCGAGGTCTTGCGGCCGGTTTGTGGCCCCCAAAACGAGGACACAAATGTTGGTATTGCTCATTAACCCATCCCACTGCAACATAAACTGAGTCTTAATCATGGCGGTTGCCTCGTGATCATTGCTACCGCGCATCCTGAGAAAAGATTCAATTTCGTCTATGAAGATGATGCAGGGCTGAAGTTTTTTGGCCAGCGTGAAAACGGCTGTGGCCAGCTTCTGGCTTTCGCCGTACCACTTGTCCGTTAGCACACCCACGTCCAGATTGATGAATCGCATCCCAGCATCCTTGGCAATGGCCTTGGCGATCAGGGTCTTGCCACAACCAGGCGGTCCATGCAGCAGGACTCCCTTGGGCGCTCGCCACAGTTTCGATCGGCTAAAGAGCTTACGATGACGCACTGGGAGAACCACCGTCTCCCTAAGCTCCTGAATAGTCCCATCCAGTCCGGCAATATCCGACCAACTGATATCAATGTCCTCAGGCGTCACCAGATGCGAAGCAATCATCATCTCGTGCTCATTAAAGTCACGGGCTCGAAACTTCTTTGCCGCGCCAATCGCCGAGGAGTTCAGCTTGCGCAGCTGCTCTTCCGCAACATATTTCGCCTTACCCCGGATCTTATTATTGGGATCCAGCGCATTGATCATCCATTTGGCAGTGTAGTACGTTAACGCGCTAAACACACACACCCGAATGACGATGGCCAGGATCTGGCACTGAGTACCCTCCTGCGAGTCCATTTTTCACACACCAATTTGTATCGACAATCTAGTATCGAATAATAAATAAATGTCACTTAAAAATTACACATCGGTATATTACTAACTGCCTACTGCTATGCGATGCACAACACTGATTTACTAGAAATATAATATAGGATTGTCAAGTGTTGTAGAAAAATATTCTTAAAAAAGTTTTCTTAGTTCCCAGAGACAAAAAAAAAATAAAAACAAAAGTTGCTTTTTAAAGATTTGTTAAGATTAACGTGGAAATATGAATAGTAGTTCTGCTAAATTACATTAAACCAAAGTTACTTACTGCATACAATAAGGAGTAATAAGCCATTTTTACCCACTGTGCATTGTCCAGATTCGTTTTAATTTCTGTTTAAGTTTTCCGGGCTCTGTTCTGGCCTCTGTTCCTCCTGCAGGATTTTGACGCTAACCTGCAAGAAATGCCGGCAAATAAAACTGAAAAAGCCTGAATGGAAGGCGGAGGAGAATGTTTTCTAGTTTAGTATCTCTCAACAAAGTATTTGTCTCAGTAACAAAAGATAAACTTGTCGAGCCAGCTGCTGTTCCTTGTTCCTTGTATCTAGCTGCGAGAATCCATCGCTGTTCGGTATCCTGCTGAATTGGAAGCAGCAGCCAAGGACGAAAGGCCAGGCCATAAGACGGTCAGAAGTATTAACTAAACACTGCAGCAATTTATCTGCGAACCCCTTTACCACCCAATTTTCCCAGCCCACCGAACGCAGGTCAGTTCTGTGCTTTGTCTTGAAGTTATTTCCGCTGCCCTTTCCCTCTTCACGGAAATCGCTGTGCACTGTGTTGTTTTGGGCTTCCTTCCGCATTACAAAAGAATTACTCAACACAATGTCTGGACGAAGTTTCCACTACTACGAACAGAGCCCTATTATCCACCGTTTTTGCCCAATAGTTTTCATATTCCTGGCTCAGGTGTCTCTGTCTGCCATCCAAAAATTGGTATTTCGCAAAAGTCTTGTTAGCATTTTAATCCAACATTTTCACGTCTGTTTGTACCGATCAAAAATTAAATCCAATCTAAGCCAGAAAATGTTGTAAGTTAACGGAAACCAAAGAGGATCCCACGAGCGCTTACTCCATGTAAAACTTAACCTTTCCATAATCCATTTGACTTTAGTTAGATTGATAAATAAAATGAATTGAATTGAATGAATTAAGGCACGTTTAAAAATTTCTCTAAACAAATCCAATTAAATTACTATTTGAAAGAGTACCTTACGGAGTAAGATCTATCTTAAATAGAAAATTGGCTTATTTGTGTGGAGCCCTAACTGAACTGATCTGCTCTTGACCTTTGCCCACTTAACAGAGTTTTCCAGACTTGGGCGCAGCTTTCGATGAAAATCGCCTTTATCCCGAAATGGAAAATGGCGAAGGGAGCCCTTACTGAGCATTATATCATACCGCCTCCGTTGGGCGCCATTATGGATGCAATTTCAGTGCGCACTTTGTGCAACATCTTTAAGCTCGTTAGCGTGCCGGGAACCTTTATGTTGAACAAACAGCCCAAGTTCTTCCACTGTCTATTCGCCTTTCACTGAGCTACTTTTGAAGAGTTCATAAAAATCACTTCAGCTATGCAATATTTCATGATTTCACCAACTCCTGCTCGCTCACTACCTTTCGCTGGATACCACCCACTATATTCGTAGTCCTTTCCCCTTATTTTGTCCTCTTTGTCAGATTCCAAGTCCGCTCGTTCGTTCTGCTGAGCACACGAAAAATTTAATTATATATTTTGTTGTTATTACTGTGCCTATATTGTTGCAAAAGCTGGAGCTTTCACTTGGAAAGTTGTGGAGCATTCGTCAAAATGTGACAAGACGACATAAAAAAACATCCTTTAAGTTAGATGTTTTTAATGCAAGCTTAAAGTAGCTGGCAGTATCCAACGGAAAATATATTTATAAAATTAGACTTTCAGGTTGGGCTTTATTTACTGTATAAGAGAACAGGGTCTTTATGTCAATAGGGTCCCCGAAATTCAAATAAATACTATGTTTTGATGTCTTTTTTTTTAGCCCTTATCTTGATTTCCGCTTTTTCACAGATTCCGTCATAACTTCCCTGTTCCTTTTCTTCAGCATTCTGGCCATTATCAAATCGTAAAGCGCACTAACATGGGGAGACAAATAAACATCCAGCCTAACATGATTTTCGATTTCGCGCAACAGGGTCATACAGGCATCGAATTCCCCCGCGTAGAATTTGGCCAATATGGTCCACATTTTTGGCGAAAGCTGAAAGAATGGCTTAAATGCTTCCGAGTTGATAGCGTTCAGCTGTAAGGTTTCCCGATCGAAAGTGGCTAGAGCGCAAAGGCCAGCATATAAAGTAACATCTTCGGGTGCCACGATTTTATCGTAGTCGTAACGCCCATACGGAGTACTCAGGAAATATTGGGCAGCAGACTTGTATATCTTTAGGCCCAAATGAGCCAAACCGGCGACGCAGCTTAGACGTGCTGGAACCTCCTGGGCCAGATTTTCAAAGCCATAGGCATACTGCTTGGCCTCGTCAATGTAGGTGAGGACATGCCACCAATTTTCCATATAAATTGATACCCTAATCAGATTCCGGAACATATTGATGACATTCTCGCTGCTGGTACAGTAGGGCCTGGCTCGAGCATAAAACTTGACCGCCATCTGCAAGTTTCCACTCTTCTCGTGGTGATCCCCGATCTCCTCTAGAATGCGTCGCACATAGGAGCTGCCCGAATTCGATTTCTTGAAGTTCAGTTCGGCGTCTAGTTCCTGAAGCATCAGAGTGGCCTCCATAATGTTGTCCTCCACCCAGTAGGAATCATAGGGAACCACAACTCTCCCCCTGCCACTCGACGTACTTGGCTCGCTTCCACCAGTGGTATGAAGTTCTTCGTTCCCCTTGGACTGGTTGGGGTACTTCCTGTCCACCTCAACGCACAGTGTTTTGTAGAGTTCGTCGTACAACTTGACATTGTAGGTGGTCTTCACATGATTGAGGGCCAACTCGAGGGCAAGAACACTTAGCTCCGGACAGACCTGGGCAATGAACTTCAATCGGATAAGCCGGGGAATGTCCGTATAGCGATCAGCATAGCTGGGCAGATGCAACATGGTCTCCTCCCCATTATCCATGGCATTGGCTGTTATCAAAATTTAGGATGATCGGGAAATCAAGGGGAAGGAAATTCGGAAACTTTTTCCGAAATTTGTTACTTATTTAGTCTAAATGCTTATGAATGGGAAAGAAGAGCGTTCTAGTTTTTAAAATGAAATTACTAGTATACTCTTAAAAAATTCTTTTATTAACTTACATAGATACATACTTTATAGTTTATCAAAGCGTGAAAATTTAGTTTTTACCTTGAATCCTGTGAAGAATTATTTTCCATTTTTGATTTCTCCGCACATTTGGCGTCCAAGTATTTTTTAGAGCACAGCATTTGACAGCTTAAGAAGCCGGCTAAGAGCCAAATCAATTCAACGCTTTGCACGATTTTCCTCCATTTCGGTTTTGGCCATTTTCCATTTGCGTGCGGAAGCGAAAGACCAACGACCAGGCCAATAAATTCAGCCAAAAGCGACGCATCAATAAACCGTTAACTAGCGGTAACAATTTCTTATATAAGTACGATTCCTTTCCCTTCGTCTTCCCTACTGATTTATGGCTCTCTGATGTCTGCGATTTCTCAAGTCCTGGTAATTTGATTTTTGCATTTTATCCCTACCTACCTCTCCTCCAACCGACCCTCGTTTGATCCCTTTCAATGCCTTTTGCCAATTTGATTTGTATCTGTATAATGGAATTTGGTTATTTCCCTGGGAATTGTAACCATTTCGGACAATCTGCAGATACAAACTCGCGTACGGGCTGTTGCATATTGCATTTTTGCGAGCATGTCAGGGCACCCGGCACCAAATGCCAACACCAAATTCATATCAGCTCACACTCGAAGGTCGAGTTAACATATTCACCAGGACTTACTAGGATGTAAATTCCAATTTAGGCGTTCATTTAGGAGTAATGAATGTTTGCGCAAAGCCCAATACCAATAAATGTAATTCATTTCTAATATTTGTATAGTTCTTTAATACGAGCATGACACAACACATAGTTGGGATAGAATTGTCATATGCTCTCAAAATGCGAAAGCATCTTTTGTTGCGATAGGCCTCGCGACATTAATTTAGTTCGGTCAAAACTTGGTAAAAATCCTTTGGTGAAATCGAAGTTGATTAGCCAAATCGGCGGCGGTAGTGGCGCCACATATCGCAGATGGCCGGCTTGAGCAGGCAGTTGCACTCGATGGGTCGAGGATCCGGGAAGGGATCGCGTCGACACTCGGAGAAACTTGGATACTTGGTCTTGGGTCTCTGGCCACAACGTCTAAAGGGACGACGGCACTTGGGCGGATCGCGGGCGGCCACACAGCAGTTGGGCATTCTGAAGCGCGGACATTTCGATGATTCCTTAACGCAGGGTTTGATGAGGTTAAGCTCCAGTTTGCCCAATACACACAAATCCTCGGGGCAGCGGGGCTTTTTCGACTTGCGCTTGCGCCGCGGCATCGGTGGCGGTACGGGGACGCAGTGGGCCTTCCGCTTCCGCCGCTTGACCACACATTCGAACCAGGTGCGCGGATACTTTCGTTTGCCCATGTCCGAGGGCTTATAGTGGGTGAGATCGATGGCCAACATCTCGGTGGCGCAGGGGTCTTCTAAACAACTTTTGCGCGAATCGATAAAGGCGTGCATCTGAAACTCTGGATCCGAACGGCACTTGTATTCGGTCCGCCGCGTCGTTTGCCAACAGGCATCGTATACCTTTGATCTGTCTTTCTTCTCCAACGGCTTTAGGTCCTTGCGCGGCAGCAAGGGCGCCGGATAGCCACTCTCCCAGCCATCCTGGGAGTACAAATTGCCCTCGGAGTTAAAGTGGCGAAACGAAGACGGAGGCAGAAAGCCTAAAACCTGCTTTTGCAGCAAGTGAGACATGCCAATCAGCGGTTTGCTTTTGGCAAGCATTTTAATTTTGTTTGATTAAAATTATTTTGCAGCGAGTCTTCAAATCAAAACGAGATAATTTTGGGTAAAACTGGTAAGACGCCACGAGCTTACTTCGATTTCAATTTCGCAATTTAACTACTGACCGCACCGCATTTTTTTGTTTTAGATGTGCTCCCTTTGGAGCGTTTGAGAAGACTGCGCGTGGGGTGTTGTGCTGGGGGCAAATCATTGACATAAGAACTGAAAGAAATCTCATGGATGTTTAGAATTTTCCAATTTTCCACTAATATTAGGATATTTTCAAATAGCATTATAAGGAATATTTTATAAGAAAAAACACAGCAAATGAATATAAATAAAACTAAGAAATATCTTATGTGACCGAAAATTATTTTTCTCTTGAAAAAATATACAGAATTGCGAAACCGTGTTCAAGAGCCAAAGTTTCCGAAATTTCGAGTACTGCTTTATTTCAACTGGAAATAAGGGGAAGCAGAAAAACCTTCCGACATGCCACGCCCCGCTAATGTTCACTGACAGTTCCACACTCGCCCACTTGACCGCTAATCGAGCACCGCGGCTTCGAGCCTAGATTGCAATTAAAATCGATTTTCAACTTTGATCGGCGCTCTTTGATTGCCAAAGCTGCCCCTCCCACAAGCCCCAGAGCCGCCCACTAGCCTGCGTTTGACGTCTATTGTGTCGATTTGTGTCTGTCAACGTCTGGGACTCCAACATCCATCCGACAACCGCCCTTTGCCGTCAGCCCTTTGAACAAATTTTAATGAAATTAGAAATTTGAGCGCGCGCCGACGAAAAACTGAAAACGATGTCAACGTTTTCTGGGGTACTGCACTCTTGTCCTCTCGATTACTTGCCAATCGTGAGCCACTTTTGACTTTGATTGCCGAGCCTGGGAGAAAAGCGAGTCCCCATCTCTCAGCTATCAATCTGGTCGACTTTGATGCGTGGACCCAAAATCTGTAGGCGCGATTTCTACTTTCAATCAAAGGTCACTTTACAACAGACAGGTCACAATGGCCACGCCTTTACGAAAAAGCCAACTTCGCTTTACCAAAATAAATTGAAAGCCTCTATTCTTAAAACACTTCTTCTTAAAGCACTACTTCTAAATTTCACAGATTTTATTACTTTTTAAAACGACAATTTTAACACATAATCAGGCTATAAAACACTCAAAAAGTGCAAGAAATTTATATGGCAGGTCTGCCGTTGTAAGAAAATTTAATTATATTTCAATTTATTTCCATTCCTTTTTCCCACCGCAGGAAATTAGCACAAACAAAAGATGACTAAGAAACGCAGCCGGGAGTGAAAGAAGGCTTCCACTTTTTGCACTTCAATTTACTGTCTTTGACGCGGTAGAAGAAGCTAGACAGTGTCTGCCACGCCCCCAGAATCAGCTTCGGGGGCGTTAGCCACAACACAGTTGGTAAGTTGGAAGGAATGAGCAGTTCTGGCTGTGCTAATTAAGTTTCGACTGATAACAAAGCTTTGTGACTACCGATAAGTAAAACAACAGTTCGTAAAGTATTTTTTTCTTTTAAAACCGTATAATTAATTTAACACAAAGAATATTTGTGTTATTAATATTCTATTTTCTTCTTATATTAAATTATTTCATAGAATTAAATTTTATGTATTGATAACTGTCATAAATCACAACATATGTATTTTGTATGCATTTTGAAAATACATGTAAATATCTATGTTGGTCTAAGCCGTACTTCATAGCTTTTAAAATTTTCCTGTGAAATGTGTCATTTTTTTTTTGTTTTAAGGCTTCCCAAACTGAATCGTCCAATCAAAGCAATTATCCAAAAACAAAAGATGAATTCAGACAGAAGTTGAACTGACAACTCAAAAAATGGCAGGCAACAAGCCAATCATGTCTAAATACTTGTTTATTTTCATCAAAATTTATTGTTCACTGCACCTGCGGCATGCCCCAAAATTGAGCACATAGACTGGTGCACAGAAAAGGGGCAGTTGTGTTTTCCAGACTTGTATAGATTTTCATTTGTACTCAAAAACATGGAAACTGAATGCCCTCATGAGTGTGCAAATTTTGTATATAATTTGTACAACAAACAAATGACTGCCAGAGTGAGACAGAGACGCAGTGAGTGAGACGGGGAGAGTGCGATTTAGGCTTTGTGCTGTGTTGACCATTCAGCTTGGGTAAATAAAACATGTAAGCTGTTTGTCAAATATTTACCATTGAGGCTTAAACGCCATTGCACGCGCGATATCGGACACTTAAAGCCAACCTTTCCACATTGGCCTGCGATGGAAAAAACTGAAATATTCGTTGTGCATGCAAATCCAAATTACAAATTTAATTAATTATCTTTTATTTTAGAATTTTTAAATGAAAAGAACCAAGGCTTTAAGATGGGCTAAAAATTGGTTTGTGGCATAATTGCTTGCAAGCAGAGAAAACAATAGTCTAGTTTGTACAACAATATATGCAATAATCAATAATAAATATCATATTCAATTTAATTGATTAATTATGGAAGGAGCATGATAGGGCCCTGAATTTATGAGGAGTTTGGCTGCTGTTTTTGCTCTGTACACCTGACATACTGAACAGGCAGCCCGAGTGGCTAAGTGGGAGTCGAGGACGATGAGCGGCAAAGTTCAAATTCAATTACCTTTCAAATATTTGCATTTTGCGACACAAACTTTCATCATAATGCTGCACAATGGCTGCCACTCGAACGCCACTTGAAAGCGGCCAATGGGCGGTGGGTAGAGGTGGGCTTGTGGTGGAGGCACGATAAAGAACAGACCGGCAGGAAGCAGCACTCAAAACAGTTGCCGCTAATGTCGTCCCTCTTCTTTTGGCCCAAACGACAGGGACCCAACGTCGTCGAGTTCGGAAACGACAATGACGTTAACTTTCGCCGCCTACTGTATCCCGTTGCTCCTCGTTGTCGCCCACTTTCGAAACAATTACAAAACAAAGGCCAGGGACTCTGAAACCCCTGCAGCGCAGCACGGTCGACGTTGAATGTCGGGCGCATAAAAAATACGTAAATAAGCCAATTTCAAAACAGAAATTGCAACGGCAACTATGCCGTCCTTTTTCCAAAAGCTGAATGCAGCCCGGAATATTCTCAATGTCCCCACGGCTAGATGAGAGGAAATCCAAGAACCTGCTTAGGCTCACATTTAAAAATTAATTTTCGAATAATGTAGTGAAATGCAGAGAACTCAGGATCTTACCCATCTGAAAATCAAAGAACTAATTGCTTCGTAAGTTTATTATTTTGTTTAAACAGTCTCCTCATCAAACTCTTAAATATACTTAAAACTTCAAAACGAGTTTTAAGGACAAGCTTAAAATATTTTTGAACCGCAATACATCGAACTCTCGACCAGAATTGCCAATTGATGCAAGCTGAAATTTGTCATTTCCGAAGCAGACATCGAATGCATTATGCATCAAGGTACATAGTCACTCACTGACTCCACACACTAACCCTATTTACATGATGAATTCTTTGCCACGCACCAATTGAGGAACCCAGGTGACTGGCGATAGGTCCGCACAGAGCATAGGTAATGCCTTCCGTCGTCCTGCCAGTGGGAGCCCGCGTGTATAGGGCAAAATGAAACTCCCATCTGCATACATATAATATGAGTTCTGCATGTACTTACATTCATCGTACGAATGCCCTCTGGCACGATATAAAATGCATAGAATTTTCCCTTTAGTCGATGCGTTTTGAGTAAAATTTTTATATTATGCATGGCGCTGTCTCAACAAATAAGCTAGAATAAAAAAAAATGAAAATGGCAAAGCAACAAGAAAAATCATTTGTAAAGGAAATCATTTAATTTGAAATTCACAAAGTATATTTATAAACATGAGTTACTTAAACATGTGTCTAGTTTTAATTTGGGAATCTGAAGTGTCTACACTTATGACAACATATGTGTTGCTTTTGTCTATTATAAAATACACACACCATGTTCTTAATTATTTTTTTTAAATTTTTTGGTTCCCTTGAGAACAGATTAAAAGATATGTCTTTGAATATATCCGAAATTTATGAGTCATGCCAGGGACAAAGCAGAGGCTTAAGGAACAAAAAGAACAAGCTAATGGGGAAATATGGTATATAGGGTGCTGGCTCCCCTGGCGTAATGTGGGTACTATTCCGTCCGATCTGAGGCGGCTAAATGTGCAGCTGCTGTCGCTGCAGGAGTCAGCGAAGGACAATGGGAGCTGTCATCTACAATGAAGATGAGCAGCAGACTGGCTTGAATGAGCTTGGTATGGAAAGTAGTATATGGAAAGTAGGTGGGTATGGGAATTGTCTGGCCGCCTGCATGACCAGCCGGGCAAACAATAAGGGCTAACATTTATACAAGCCACCCACATGGGCACATGCATGTATCTGTATGTAGGCACATGCGAGAGGGGTCATACATACAGTCCAATCCATTCGGCCAAGTTTGTTTCTGTCCTCGTCATCGTTGCAGTTCCCTTATCCCCAGCATTGTCTCTATGCCGGTTTAATCTGTGTCAAAAGGCGTGAGTTATTACAAGCCGGCCACGCCCACTTAGCTGCAGCCTGAATTGTGGGTAGAAAATGGGGCTGAAATCCAGGGCCAAGTCAAAGGTTTATCTCTTGTCAACGGCTTTTGTGCTCACGGCCTAATCAACTCATCTTGATCGGATTCCCCTTCAAAGCTTAAGTTACCAGACACGCAATCCGTCTCGTTTAGGTCAATTATGCACGGATAATTAAATAAGAGGCATATGCTAAAACATTTACTTATAGCCCATGCTAGCTAAAAAGACCTTGGCTATAATGGAACCAATTAAAATTCAAATACAACTGACCATACGGCACATCTGACCAAACCACATAGAAAAAGCCTATTCAAAGGGAAATTAAAATATGGTTATATGAGCATAAAAGTAACATTAACTATAATTAAACTAAAAGGTTCTGGCAAGCATTTGCAGTCTGATGTTGGAAGTTCCCCCTCTTTTACTTTAATGCTAATGAACTTATTCCGCATTTTGAACTCGAATGCGGAACGTTTTCGCTTCACTCGCCCACACCTGCCCATTGCAAATTGGCTTATGGCAATCAAGGGTCATTAAACAATCGAATCTGCTCCTATGGTAGGTAAAGCAGAGTGCAGGCTATTTTGAATATGAAAGGATTGCCGACGCTGGTTGGTGGTCTTTAATGACATCCTTTGATTTTAAATGTTTTACAAAGAATATAACTTTCCTGAATTACTTAAAACTAAATAAATAATTGCACAAAATAAATATAAGCTATAAAAATATACAAAATATAGAGATTGGTACCTGAGTTAAGTGAACTGAAACTAGTAAAGCGTGCAGACGGCATATAATTTCTTCTGTTCGCAGAACTCCAGAGCCAAATGCATACAGTTGCTGTTGTCTGTGCTCTTCAATCGAACCCTTATTAGTTCAACAATATATAAAGCTATTTTAGTTGATATCTGTGTGAAGTGGGCGTCGGAACCGCCCCTAGTTCTGTACTAAAAGTGCAGAGATATGGGGGAGCTGAGGAAGCGAGAGGATAGAAAAATATGGCAACTAACTATAGAACAAAATAACCATGAAGCTGTATGTTTTGCAGTTCACTGCATTCTGCTTATTGTACTAGCCATGGCTGCCCCTCTAACAACTTAACCCACTATTTTCTGTAAAGTACTTTGCCGGATGACCAAATAAATGGTATGGTATCAGCTGAACCCAGTTAGAAGTGCTTGTATTTGATCTTCTTACCTCCTGCCTCACTTGACCGCTTTTCAATTTATTCATTTTTTATTGGAATGTTTTCAGCTTTTTGTCTAAGACAGGCTAAACTCTAGATAAGTTGTTAAATTCCTCGGAGATGGGATTGTTTTGTTACCGGTGCATAACAATTTATGTATTTATGTAGGAGTAGCAGTAGCAGGAAGTTTTGGTTTCTGGAGGGTTTTCAGAAGGTTTCGAAACCAGTCTTCATCAATACTTAAACGATTGTAAAGCAGTGGAAAGCTATTTTAAAATATATAAACGCCTTACCTCAGGGAAACATTATTAAGCCAGGATTGTTTGCTTAACATGACGTACCTATTAGGCAACGCAATGTCGTTTGCTCTTCTATGTAGGTATTAATTTTTTTTCAAACTTTGTAACTTAAGTTGTGTAGTGGCATTTACATATTTCCTGAGCTGCATGCACTGTGCGATAGGATTAATGACACTTAACATCTGGGACGGAGCTCAGAACCAATAAAGGGAAAAGCCATTTTCAATAGATATCTACACTGCTAAAAAAATTAATGTTTTTCCGGACAAATTTCATATCTTGATCAACCGAAGTTGTAAGAATAAAAATTATATATTGGACCTTTTTTTTAATTGTCAGGAGATAAAATATTTAAAAATAATGTAAGGATTGGTAAGTAAACGTACAATATAAATTTAATTTATAATTATATACGTTTCCTTTATATGTTGAATTTGTCAGCACTGACGAATTTTCAAAAAATAATATAAAAGATGGCCAACGATAGGGGTGAGGAGTTTGAGCTGAAAAGTGTTTCCAAGTTAAATGAAGCGCATCAAACGTCAGTCGATAAATTTAAAAGCCAAAGCTATTGACTTGCAGAAATAAAAGCAAATAATGCTCCTGACCAGGCAGAGTCAGCCAGGATGGCAAAATGGAGGGATCGAAGGATGTCGCATGGCATGGTGGAATGGCTGCAGGATGACTGGATGGCGGAGGCCAATCGCCAACCCAGACCCAATCAAATACAGGAGAGTGGAAAAAGCGATTCCATGTGCAGGCTGCTGACATTTTGCTGACAGCAGCAGCAGTGGCAGTGGCAGCGGCATCGGCATCGGCCACCGGAAGTCCAAGTGTTGACAGCGCTCTCTACGGACCGCCAAAGGAACTGCACACGAAACTTCAGGAGAGAGACCGAGGGTTGCCAGGGCTGAGTGAAGGACAAAAGGAGGACATGGTGATTGGCTACTTAACTCCTTGGCAAACTCCTGACTCCGAACAGTGGGCGTGGCAGCAACGTATGTGATCCAGCCTCTTAACTTCCTTTGCCCAACCCCAAAATTCACCCACACCTCCTACAGCGGGCAGTGGACAAAGTTTGTCTTTTGCATGCTGTCGAAACTTTTATAGAAATTCAATTTCTCCTATATCGGTTCTATTTTATTTTGTTCTCGTCGAACTGCATGTGTCGCCGGGGTCTATTGAAACAATAAATTTTTGAACTTGAGAAGGGTATATGTCTAACCCAGCCGAGAGCTTTGACCCCAGCCCAATAAAACGTATAAAATGAATAAAAGTGTTCGAGCAGAAGGTAAAAATAAAACAAAGTTTGCCCATTGCTAAAGGTATTGTGCAAAGAGTTTTCGAAATGTTTCAGTGAAGGAACAAATAGTACAATGTCACCAAGTTTATAATTGGAAAATAGTAAATCAAACTATAGTAGTTTTAAGACGAAGGCTTACCTTGTAAATACAACCAATAACTTTGGTATATACGTTAAAGTCTAGAAGTTATAGCTTGTTTCGATAAAAGCTGCTTCTTCTTTTGTTTTTTATTACATTCTTATTCCTGTTGCTTTATATGCTCTTGCTTTCTGTTATTTTTTTAAGCTAATAACATCCACCTCAACATATTTCCCATTTCAGAAAACGCTGACACAATTAGTCAAATACGGTTTCACTCACTCTAATTTGTGCTTTCCGCAAACAAATTGCATATAAATTGCACTCATTTATTTGCGGGTTGGGAATGATGTTGCAAAAAATGTGGAATCTACATAAAAATAGTTCGTGGGAACATAAATTTCAAATTTTGCAATTTTCTTCTACTCTGCAGGAGATATCATTTGGCTGCCACGCCCCCAACTATACCACTACACCTTCTCCTGTCAGCAAATGAACAACAATATCATCAACACAATCAAAAGAAAAGGGAAGGACAAGTTTTACCTTGTCAAATGACTTGCCACGGCAGGTTCCCCTTTTTCGGATGGTATTTTTGATGAGCCGTACTTGCATTGTGGCACTCGGAGTGTCTACCAAAGTCCTGTTTTCCAGGACTTTATTAAAATTATATATTTGCATACTCGTTGCAATTTCGGCGAACGTACGAATGCAAAAGGAATGGGAGTATTTGAATTTATAAGTATGAAAAGCCATTTCAGTTAGCTTTTTTAAATTAAATGTATACTTGCTACTCAAGGAGGAAAAGGCTATTCTGGAAATTTGAAAGTAAAAAAAAGAAGAGTTTTTGAAAACATAAAGTATATATTTTCTTGATCAAAATCACTGTCGATGTGAAAAATTTTTAATATTTTATTCTTACTACTCTGACCAGCTGAGTATCTAATAATTGTATTTTAATAAAGCAAAAAATCCAAACTCGAACGGATGTACTACATAGAATTGCCTCATGCACTTCATTGAAAAAAAGTTTCTCATTACATAAGTGCATCAAAGCTGAAAATAACATGTCCTTTTAATCAGTGAATGGAAATCAGCTTTTAACTTTGTTTACCAGGAAGTGATCCCGAAAATTCCTCCACGCCAATGAGTTAAGTGAGATGTTTCCGTATCTGTGTGCAAAATGCTGGCTCTTGAATTTTTGTGCGCACCTTCAAGTGGCATAGACGTCTGCACAAATAAGCCGAGCATAAAATGCCTGTACAGATAGCAAATTCAGGATGCGGGAGTCGTGTAAACCAGTGGCAGGTGCAAGTGTTCGAGTCCATGGGTTAAATTAAATTGAAAGGCAAATGCATAGAGCCAGGAAATGTGAGCATAATATTTGCGCCTTGTTAGTTTGTCAACGCTCCGCTGGAGCTGAATGATGACGACGACTACGATGATGGCGCTGAGTGGTAAGCGGAAGGAGTCGAATGGAAGGGGGCGATGGGAGAAAATGTTTCACATTTAATGACATTTAACGTCCGACAACGTCGGCCACATAATTAAAATGCTGAACACACTAGCTTACAAAAAATGCATTTCTAAACTTTTCTTGAAAACTCATTTATGTGGCTTATAATTGCTCAATAAGTTTTAATAAAAGTCTTTTATTCCAAGGGCCTATATTTTATAATTATTTTACATGATCTTAAGAAAAATTTAAACCTAGCTAGACCCACTCTCCACATTCAGCTCTGTAAACCAGTGTAATTATGGTGCAAAATAAATAGTTCAGGAAAAATTAAGTAAAATAAAATGCGAACAATTTCTGCTCCAATTTCAGCTTGGCATTGGACTACTGAAAAAGTTAAAGAATTGCCGCACCGAAAGACCAAAACCCCAACCATGCAACTGCCAGAATCACGCTTAAGCTAACGATTTATGTGAGATTCTTTATGTGAGATTCTTTAAGCGAAATCCAAGTCAATTAGTTTCCTAATTCGTTTTACGAAAAGGAATTTATCGATTTTATCTGCAGACGTGCAGAAAGTAGTTAAGACCAGTTTCCTCAGAACCTACTTTCTCCCCATACAATTCAGCGAGTGTGTGTGAGTGTGTTTCAGTGTGGCTGTGCATTAGTGTTGATAATGATGTTGGGTATGTGTGAGTCCGTGTGTGTTTTATGCTCTCTCTGTGGGAGCGTAAGCAATAAACCAGCCGCATTGTTCATACGCCGCGTGGAACATTGTAATAAAAAAAATTGGGGAACTAACAAAAGAAACAACAAGCGAACTCTGCTTAATTAAATAAGATTTGAAATTGTTTGGAATTTCATTTGATTGCTTAAAAGGACCAACTTCTTTTTTACAGGTGGGCACTCTACCCAAATAAATAATAATGTCATGTTCTTCTATAAACTAAAACACACATGTTTTGCTATTGTTTTTTGACAATCTACAAATGTTTTTCGAGTCCTTTATTGGCCCTTTAATTTTAAGTATATAAAAATAAACAAAAATATTATTTAAAATTAAAAACCTAAGTTCATTCCGCATTTGTTTACACTTTCCAGCGCCTCTCCATCTCTCTGCCCTCCTCTCCTCCGACATCCTTTCAATCCGCGACGCGATCGCAATTTGTTGGCCTTCAGCAGGAAGGAGTCTTGTAGTGGCTCAGGACGAAGTGGTAAAAGTGTTCCGCAGTCTTAAAGAATTTTTAATTGCTTTAAAAACAAGTTGAATGCTGTTTTATTTATTTTGGCGGCGCGCGGCAAAAGGAGTGCTGGCGAATGGGCGAATGGCAGGCCTGGGGGCAAGACGATGCCATAGACAAATTCCATTAAACTTTTGGCTCCTAAACTGTGTCAAAGTTTTGGCCGGGGAGTAGGCTGCCTTGGTCCGCTGGCTCAGGATAATTCACTGAAGAAGCTTAGGGACGGGGGACTCGGAAGCTCTCTGGGTAAAAGTTTTAGCGCAAAGTAAACTCAACTCTGAATGAAATGAAAATGCCACAGAGGCAGAGTCCAATAGGGTATAAAAAGCGGGGAGGATGCTGCCATTGCTGCTGGTGTTCTCGGTGAGCAATCAATTTCTGTTGACGTTGACAACAAGGCAAAAGTCCGGCTAAAGTTAAGGCCAAAAAGAGATGGTACCGGGGGCAAGGAAGATGAGATGAGACGCGACCGTGGCAACAAATCAAAGTCGAACCGATGCCGATGCCTCTTAAGACGCCTGTCGAATTGTTCTGAACGCTATGCGGTGCCACGCCTCCACTTCCTCCTGCCTTCCGCCCACGGTTTTTCCTACTGCAATATCTCAATCTTAAGCCTGCTGCGGTTGAAGTGTATTTAAAAGTTTGATTAGTTTTAATGTTTGTAGGGTAAGTTTTTGATCATCATCGTTTTTTGGTACTTCTTGTAATTTCTATAAAGTTGATTCGATTTGCGGCTGGTATTTAATGTATCTGCATCTGAATGTACATATGCCCAACACTGCCTATTCATCCATAAGCGAACTAATCACAAGCATATTGCATAAAATAGCAATTTCATAAATGGAAACATTTGTCTAGACACATTGTTTGGTGCCCATTTAAAATGGTATGAATAAAATTATGCAAATTGCTTGAGTTCCAATGTTGTATAAAAGCTCAATTGAATTTTATAAATTCAAGGAATATCCATTCGGTTCATGACTACATTTGATAATTTTTTGATTATTTTAGTTGATTTTTAAGAGCCACGAGTTTTATCGCATAGCCTTTTTAAGTGAATTCAACTATTTCGAATTTTGCAATAGAACTGTAATATTAATTAATTATAAGCGTGCATTCCGCTGCAGTAAATTAAATTATTTCAAGTATTTCAATGCTTTCGGACTTCAAAGTAATCTCCTGTCTTCCGACTGCCACCTTTCAGCAGTTAAATTATAATATATACATTGGAAAAAGGACCTGGCAGATGCAGTCATAAATTATGAATTATGAATGTCAAGGTGCCTACGTACGTGTGTGGCCCAAGGACTTCGTCCTTTCCGTTGCGTTCCTATTGGGCTGCTCGTCCCTCGGGTCCAATAATGTTAAGAGTCCCATGCTCTGCAGGGGGAGGAACCTGGGGCCAAGTTAATAGAAACACTTTTGGTGTGCTGAAGTTATAAACATTTATGGCAGCTACTTAAAAATGTCAAGCGAAAAAATTATGATAATGATACGTGACATTTGAAAGCAATAACAATTTAGTTAGCACGCACTTTTTGATTACTCTTCTTTTTCATCGCATTCAGCCATTCCTCTTTTTTGGCATCGACCTCATACTTTGCTTTGGGTTGCCTATATTATTTATGATTTGGTCCGCATAAAATGGTAAAATTGCTTTAAAAATTGCCCCTATACACATTCAGCGGAACAAAATGAAATGGCCAAATAAAATGCTTCCGCCATTTTGTGATGTTTAAGTAGGAAGACAGGTACTTTATGGAAATAATTCCCTTATATATTTAGCCATATACGATCGTAAAGAATGTTTAAATTCATATATCCTTCCATGCCACCAAGTCAAACAGTAAACCTTAAAAAAGGCAAACACCTTATATGGAGGACACTTAACAAGGATTTCAGAAGCTGAACATTTTGCAAACAAAAAATATAAAGTCAGATATATGTATAACTGCAAAACTTACACAGCTAAGCGCTTTTTTGGCAATCCGCGCTTTTAGCTTATACAACAGGCAAGTGTGGGTGTGTTAATTTTTCACCAATTGTCATGGTTACGAAATTAACCAAAAATGCAGAGAAAACTGGGCTAGGATCCGGGCGCAGATCCTCTGAGGAAAGCGGGCAAACAAACCAGAAGCCAGCAACTGCAACCAGCAGTGTGGCAGTGCCAACAACATGAACAGCAAAGCACACATCCTGTGTGTCAACTGAATAATTCGTTGCATGCACAAAAGGCATGCACTCACATCCGGTTTCCTGTCATTCTTTTTGCTTTCTGCTTGCCAGAGACAGAAAGGGCTAACCAACACTGTTACACTACAGTGCTGGGAGTGGGAGTGGAATGGAGTGGAGTGGCCAGGCCTGCAATTTATGTCTATATATTTGCTGTTGTTGTCTTTATGGCGTGTTCGGTATTTGTTGCAACTTTTGTTTTGAATTCCTGCGGCCTTGTCACACGGCTCCATGAGTTTGCAGTTAAATTTATGTTTCATCCCACACTCACACACACACACACACACATGGGTCCAACTCTTCACGAACAATGAGCGGGGCAGAAAAAAGTGTTGAATGCATCAGAGGGCATCCAGACCGGGTCCGGGTCATAGGTCTTCTGGGATGGCGACGCGTCGCCCGCTTTTGTAAAGCAGCGTATAATCCACTGATTGCTCCCAAGGTTCAGCTTTCAACAATGAAGGACACAGTGCATGCACAGAGCGAAATCAGAGGGCGCAAACGTGAAACATGGGCAGTGCGGAAAAGAAGAATGATGACGGGACACGTTACCTTTGGTTCTGCCATAGCTGTCGGGTCAACGGATGTGATGCACTTCGCTGTTGCAGGCAGAGCAGTTGCCCCATTGTAGGTCCATCAGCTATTGCATCTGTTTGTAGTTGACCTATATATTTATTTAGGATATCACAATTTCGCTCAAAGCTACTAAAGACTTTTATGGTACCTTTTTGTTTGAGAATATTTGGCAACAAAAAGATGTTTCTAATCAAATGGGTACACAATTTTTGTAATTGTGCGAAAAAGTTTTAACATAGTTTCAAATATTAACTTAATGTTTTAAATGTTTTAAAGAGTGTATTTAAATTGTTCACCATCCCGGTAGCTCCGTCATCCCTATCCTTGGTCCAACATTCTGCAAGTCTTGGAGTCCTTTGTATGTCCGCTGAATGACATCGCACCTGGCCTGTTCGAGGCTTGAACTTTCCACAGCAAAATTCCCCATCTGGAGTCCCTAGCCAGTATTAATTTTGGATATGAATACGATGAATATGGACCATTGAATGTGTTCTTGTGCTTTGCCGCCGCTGCAACTATTCCCAGCATTGCCATTTTCGTTGCTCCCACGTAAAACTTATTGCATGCGAACCTTTTAATAAATAGATACATTCTAAATAATAAAAAGGGAACATAATCGTACACATAAATTACTTCCAAGTATATTTAGTGACTTCTTGCACTATACCTGTTATTCGATAACTAAAAGTATATAACGGTTAGTAGAGAGAGTTTCCGACCCCATAAAGTATATACATAAAGTAAATACATTCCTAATTAGGATGACTAGCAGAGTCGATTTAGCCATAAATTAGTCAGTCAAGTTTGTTTCAGAGTCCCTAGCCAACAATCCGCAGTGAACTGCTAAACTTTTGTTTCTAAAATGTTTATCGATATTCCATAAATGTTTTGAAAACGCATACGCTAACGCATATAAACCTCTGATTTTCTTGCCACGAGGAGGCTAGGAGAAAACATTTGGAAGGCAAGATTCTCGGCTTCTTCTTCTAGAGACACCAAGTTAACATCGTAGAGAGTCTGTATGTGCTGCTAAGGAGTTTGATCTGTAGGTTGATGTTTTATTTCACCAACCATGCATTAACTATGTACTTTGTGCAGAGGAAACAAAGGTCGAAAACGCTGCTACGTTCATTCAGAAAACAAACGAAGATAAATGTTCACAAAGTTACGCGAAATAAAATGATTGATACATAATAATTTTAATAACGATTTTGTCTACGATCTATATACTATGTTAATAGCGACAGTAAAACGATCTGTTAACATAAAAAAAAAAGAAAGATTCTTCTAATCACTTCTCGTAGCTGAGAAAGGTGTATCCATTGGGCGAAGAAATCGACTGAACCGTCCTCGATTGTTTTTGTTTTATTGTCTAGTACAGCAACATATCTGTGCCATTTGTATTCAATGTGCTTTTACCATAAATAACATAATTTCCGAAAGCCTAGTCCTGACTTCAAAAAAACCTCACCGAAAGAATGCAATGAGCCTAGAATTTTCTAACCATAAACAATCGATGTTTTTGCTGCTGATTTCCATTTGCATTTTCCGACGATGGCTTCATTAGGCAGCACCCAAGTAAATCAAGTCTGCCTGCAAACGTAGCAGAAAAATTTAAATGATATGTATGCACATCTGAACCAAGTATTTTTCTTTCACATACGCAAGCACACTCACCTGAAAAAAGGGGTAAAATAAAGCTGCCAACTCTGCAGTTGTTGTTGCACTGCACTGCATTTAAGTAAAATGAATTGCTTGCAATTTATTTTTGTTGCTTATCATATAAATTGCACTCGCTCGCCTGCAAGTCATTATTTGGCACATTTGCGCTCAATGACTGCACATTGTTTCTACAACGTCCTCCAACCGTATCCCTCGGCCTCAGTGTTAAATAGGAGTGACGAACCGGAAGTTTTCAGATACAACAACTGCTGACCCAGTGGGGTTTGGGTGGCCAAAATAGACCTGATCGGTTGGTCTTTTGCACTTGACTGCATCCTTAACCTTTTGCCCAAGCTGAATTCGAAGACACCTGAAAGTGCCACTTGAGCATTTTCAGATTCTTTATTTACCACCACTTGAGCACCCCGCCCAACGCCCACCCAAATAAATTTCCGGTTTGTTTTCCACATTTTTGATTTACGCATTGCTGTGTGGAGTGAATGGAAAATATACATTTTTACATTTAAAAGTGCATGTCGATCTTTACCAAATAAAGTCAGTAGAGAAAGTGTTTGGCCTATATTTTTTTTTCAAAGAGCAAAGAGTACATACAATGCATTATTTTAATTGCAAGTAATAACTATAATTTGCATTATAAATTATAATAATTTCCAAGCATTTGCTTACATTAACATGAAACATTTTTATAACAATCGCTTGTGAGGTCAAATTCCAAAAACCTATGTTATCAATGATGCTAAAAACCATGTACACAATTTCACAAGAAATCTTGGGCCCCAAATACAAATTTCAATCGCATTGAATGTCGACACCGAAATATGAAAACAATAAATTCAGCACACCGAAAAAAAAGCATTAATTTGAAATCATGAAACAAACCATTCACATGGACTCAAACGTATCAATAAGTTCAAAGGGTACCTTTGTGTGTGAAAATTTGTGAATTAAAAATTTGATCTCCATTTAATATGATATTTGAAAAGTTTGTGTACATATGAGATGAATTTTTTTAATTCGCTTTCGTTTCAAGTGCATGTTTTGAAAATGGTAAAGTAATCATTGGGTTTCCCAACCGTTTGGTATATAAGCAGGCCCTGCGGCTCCCAGCAGATTCATAGCAACAATTTTAATTGGTGACGATGGACCTTAAGTGCTGCGTAAGTTCGCTTGGAGCAGCATTAAGCTGATCTGATAGCCGTGAGCTGGTTCTGACCCCACATTTGATTAATAATACCTCTCTTCAGCTGCTTTTGCTATCGCTTCTGTTTGCCGGGGCTTTGGCTCGCCCAGAGCCAGACACGCCACGCCCAACTTTACCGCCCTGCTCGCCGTGGTGTGCCGGACAGCCCCCACCGCCACCCGGAGCAGTGAACTAACTTGTCTTGTCATTCCGATTGTAACACAAAGAAATACCATTTTATAATACCTCTAAGTAGCTAGTCAGTCGAACAAATAAAGCTGCTAAGCGATAATCAATCTTAATTTGTTTATTCATTTAATTTCATCCTTACTTTGTGGTAGTAACGCTTGTGGTACAATTTTTATGACCGCCGAAATATTGGGTGCATCGTATATGAGTGCATTTATATACTCCAGTATTCCAAGCACAAGAATACCTGTAGGAAGATGCTCTTCTCTGGCCAGCTATATTTTTAGGAATGAAATCACTAGTAGTGCAATTTTGTGTACCATCCAAAGTATTTGTGCAAAACTTGTAAGTGCATTTATATTCCCCTGTATTTAAATTACAGGCATACCGGTAAGATGATCCTAAGTTGCTGGCAGCTAAAGCAACGACCATGAAACTGACTAGTACAAGCTGAAACTATTATTATTTTTTTATCAACAACTTATATTAGCCCATTTCACTCCACTTACCATAAACTCCATATTCTATGTGATGAAGCTCTCTATTGCAAACTTCCACTTATATAGCGAAAATTTAAAGGAGCTTACACCTTATCATTAAATACCCTACCAAATACAATCATTTAAAATACTTATTATAACCATTTAAGGTACACATATTTTTACTTAGGACCTCACCTCAAACGTATATGCATGTTTTTTTATATTTCTAAATAGATCGTAAAAATGGTCGTACTCGAAATTTTGTTGAGAGTAATTACATTTCCCTATCATCAGTATTCACTAGAAGTTGATATTTGCAGCCTTGCAATGTTTCTTCAAGAGAATTTGCTGATGCATCGATGAATTCCCAGACCTAATTGAATGACAGAGAACACTGCTCTTATTGAACATGAGAAGGTTCTCGTTCGATCTGTCCACGTTCGTCCGCCTGCCTGTCCGTCCGTCGAGATTAGAGGAACTATAAAAGCTAAAAAGTTGAGCTTAGGCATACAGATTCCAGGGGCATAGACGCAGCGCACGTTTGTTATTTGTTGTAGACACGCCCACAAACTGCCAAAAATTTCGTGGCTATATAACAAATACAATAATATAATATATTATAATATAATAATATAATATAATAGGAAACGAAAAACTCCGCTGCTTGTGTAAAATTTTAACAACTCTAACTGTTGCTTTACTAAACTTACAAGAATTTACGTGAAAGAAGAAAATACATCGGCTTTTTAGCTATTGTAAATAGTAATTTCTGTACATTTTGTGTTGCGACATTAAAAACTTAACTAATTTAAGGGTTTTTAAATTTGGAAAATATTATTTTATTAAGGCTGTATTTTAGTAACGTCCACCGTGTCCGAATCCTTGCTGGCCATGTCCTCCTTGTCCGCCGAATCCTTGCTGGCCGTGTCCACCCTGTCCGAATCCTTGCTGGCCGTGTCCACCCTGTCCGAATCCTTGTTGGCCATTTCCACCTTGTCCGAATCCTTGCTGACCACGTCCACCCTGGCCGTGTCCACCCTGTTGTCCATAGCCAGCGGCAAAGACCACAGCGATCAAGGCGAAGAAAACAATCTAAAAGAAGAGAAATAAAACAATGTTTAATTCCGAGCCCACCAAAATCCTTGAAAGGAATTTGCAGAGCTTACGAAGAATTTCATTTTGGTAGATTGATTGTTTACACTGTCGAAAGCGTTCTAACTAATTCTATGTAAATGGCAGGGCTTTTATAGCAGGTGGAAGCCGAATGGAGCGATTTGCACCAAAACAAAGTAATAAAAACAAAATTTTCTTATTTTTTGCTTATTATTTCCTATCGAAATCTATATACCCCAAGCTGTGATTATTAGATTAAGCGTCTGCGATGAGGTAGCAAAATTCTAGCACTGCATTAACAGAGCTGATTTCTGATCAGGGGTTGAGGACCTTTAGCCTGATCTTTCTTCTTGTTAATTTGTTTTGCTTATTTTGGAGCTGATTAGCTATATACCGATTAAAAGCTTTTCAATTGCCACTAAAAAAAAAGTATAAGAAACGGCGAAGACTTTTTAGCGCTGCATTTAAATTCACAAGCTTAACAGTATTCTTTTAGGCTGAATTTGCTCTCAAAAAAAGTACAATTGGTTTGGAAAATTTTAAATGTTTTTGAATGTAACCAAACACAGCGAAAAAAAATACAAATAATATTTCTTTAAAAAAAAGGATGTAAAGAAATAAACTAGTCTTATTAGTTTAATAAATACAATTTTTTAAGACACATAATTTCTATGTTTTTATAGACGGTACTTGTGGAGTAATTGAGTATACCAAATTCTTTAAAAAGTCTGTGGGAGTTCGAAGAAGGCGTTGCCGAACCTTTACCTATACAGAATATATATATTCTTCACCAGCATCACCAGCGGAGTCTATCTAGCCGTATTCGTTTGGCCATCTGTCTGTAAGCCTGTCTGTATGAACTGAATGAGATTCAGACCTCTAAATAGTTCCAATTCTTTCAGAACCTGTGCCAACAACACTCTAGATTCTTCATTGATTTCATCTAGTCTTGTCTTGTAAATATCTTAGTTCTTCTATTAGCTAAGAAATGGGTATCTGATAATCGAGGAATGCGACTATAGTGGTCTAACCTGTTAAGCGCTAAAATTCAAAGACATAACATAATTATACGTATGTATAAAAAATTAATCCATGATTACAAGGATTTCATACTTAATTATCCCTCCTCATTTCGAAAGTCTAATGATAACCCAGAAAAGCAAACAAGAACATTTGTTGCCGTAACACGTTTGTGATGCGTGAAAACGGAACATAAATGATCTAAAGTAATCTCAAACAACGTCTTCTTCTAAGTCGCCCTTAGTTTTTCTTAGCAACTGTTGCGGACTTATTAGATTAGGCTCGACTTCCCAGATAAGATTGATGTTGAAGGGTTCCCCCCGTTGAGCATAGGCATTGATACAGTGCTCAAATATTAATTTCCCAGACGTCTGGAAATTTTTTTCGTATTTTTGTTGGGTTAATTGTACTTGATTTTGTCAGAACATTGATAATACTTCGGCGCGTGACGACATGATGAGATTGCAGGAGAGTATAAAAGATCGGAGGCGTCCAAAAATTTTATTCACATTAGCAAGACTAACCGAAGTATCAGCACCATGAAGTTTTTGGTACGTTTTACATATACGCTTCAAAGAAAAACCTTTAAGAACTAAGTTGATTTTAATATTGTTACAGATCCTCTTCATTGCCCTATTCGCCGCGGCCGCTGCCCTACCTCAGTTTGGATTCGGCGGTGGATTCGGTGATCAGCAGCAGCAGCAGCAAGGAGGATTTGGAGGTGGATTTGGTGATCAGCAGCAGCAGCAAGGAGGATTTGGCGGTGGATTCGGAGGTGGATTCGGTGATCAGCAGCAGCAGCAGCAAGGAGGATTTGGAGGTGGATTCGGAGGTGGATTCGGTGATCAGCAGCAGCAACAGCAACAAGGCTGGTAAAAACCAATTCATAGCACCGTCTTAACGCAGATACCTCAATAAAAATATGACACCTTTATGATAAAAAAACAATTGGAATTTTTTACTTTATCGTTCTCGAAAATTTATGAGTTTTATGAAAATAAATTTATATTTATTATTCATTTATATTTATTAAATAGTGCCCAGAAATAAATACACTTAACATAAGGGACAACGGGAAATATCTTCTCTTTCAGATGTTCAAATGGTTTTACTTAAAACATTGTAAATATAAATAAAAGCCAAAATATAAAAGCCATATTATAAATATAAGCCAAATTTTCACAAAAATTTTGTTTTTCTTTGAAATATGTAACGCAACTAAAAAGCGGATTCAACATGATTGAAAAAACAGATACAATTTCGAGTATCCTAATCAATGGCCTCCTCAGCAGCCACCCTTTTGTGCTCCTCGATCTGCACCTTGTCCAGATCGACTCCATCTTTTTTGGCTGCCCGTATCTCGCCTTCCCCCTCCGATCCGTCTAGCTGGTTGGTCTGCCAAACTCCTGTCCACGGCAGTGACATCACTGACATGACCTTGACCAGACTGCTATGGTTTTCCTGGTCTAGATCACTCTCCCCATTTCCTTCCCGTATTCGTCTGTCTCCATCCGGCAACTGCAACTCCTCGCAGCACAGCATGGAAATCAGCAAGTGCTCAACGAAGAGGGTTCGCCGCAGCCTTTGAGATTCGTCCGTATCGTGGCACTGCACTTTTTGCTGTGCAATCCACTGAAGTAGAACATATCTGTCGTCGTCGTGTTCGAATGGCCCCCCGGAACTCAAGCCTAACGCCAGGGACTCTGAATTGGCTGCCTCCTCTGGAGGATCATTGTTGCTTAGGAGCTGGGGATCGGAGCTCACACGTCCAGTTGACAGCCATACGGATATATCGAATATCCTTGAATTCGGAGTTGTTTGCAACTGCGATTGGCGGTGGTGGCGCATGTGATTACGGGTAAATATTCGGCGTAGTGGCGGTGTGTCGGGCTCTAGGTAATTGGCGTGATCGATGTGGTTGTGCAGGAGATGTTTGGAAAGGTGGCGTATGGCCACCAGTTCGGCGGCCGACAGTCCGGCGCACATGGGGCAGACCACATATTCATTGGACACCCGATGTTGAACGTAAACATGTTCGATGAACCGCTTCGCTGTGAGCGCAAGTAGGCCGCAATGTGGACAGGTGAAGCAATTGGACAGGTGGACCAGCTCTGGGATTTCGCCGTAAAGCAGCGGAACCAGATCGTCCGAGTCAGGGAACAATTGCATGGGATGATTGGCGCGATGCTCTTCCGTTTCTATCTGATGATCGTAGCATATGTCACATAGGTTATAGTTCACGCAGCGCAAACACCGGAAGCGGCTACCCTGGAAGATCGTCATTTGACAGCCGTTGCAGCAAATGTTGCGGTGACCCATCCTCGATCCTTGTGCTAACTTCGTTCTTAGCGAATATACCTAAACTCTGGTCGAAAAAACGGGCAAAAGGGTTCTAAATTTTAACAAATCGAATCTATACAATGACATGATTTTCATAGATGTAAAATATTTCGGGGCGTTTGGTAATAACATATAATTCTACTTTTAAAACTATTTTTCAACCTAAATGTATCAAACTTACTCAAGCTTTCTACATATTTCCTTTGCCTCTTTTAAACAAATGTTTATTTTTGGAACCTTAAGTACAGCGAAAAAAAAGTTAAATAAACATGCACTGTACTATTTTGTCCGGTGAGCACAGCTATCTACGTGACAAATAACGATAATGCAATTTGTTTTCCAAACCTATATGAAACGAGAAATAAGCCCCCATTATTGATAAGGAACTAAATCTTTTATCTAAATCTTTTGACAGTAGAAGATAACTCAAAGGATATTTTATATTTGCTCAAATCAGAATGCAGTTATCGAAAATTAAACTTCCCTTGAGCTGAAAATTTAGCTTGAATTTATAATTATACATATGTCCAAATGTAATACAGCTTCAGTGTGTGTACACATAAAATTCAAAACCCAAAAAATCCACAAAAATTGCTATTTTAGTAGGTATTGCGTTGAACACATCGGTTCTAAATGTGGCTGTTGTGCCATTAGTTACTCTTCTGTCTCTGTCTCGGTTTGAATCTCCATCTCGCTCTCTTCTTTTTAATTTTCCCGACTTGGTGCGCGGCAGTTGTAATAGAAGTTTTCCGGCTTCATGCACCTCCGCCCTTGCACCACCCCCTTTCGGCGACCATTGTGGTGGATTCAGTACACTCTTAAAAATAAGATGTTTAATAAACATATAGCAGGTGGAAGCCGAATGGAGCGATTTGCACCAAAACAAAGTAATAAAAACAAAATTTTCTTATTTTTTGCTTATTATTTCCTATCGAAATCTATATACCCCAAGCTGTGATTATTAGATTAAGCGTCTGCGATGAGGTAGCAAAATTCTAGCACTGCATTAACAGAGCTGATTTCTGATCAGGGGTTGAGGACCTTTAGCCTGATCTTTCTTCTTGTTAATTTGTTTTGCTTATTTTGGAGCTGATTAGCTATATACCGATTAAAAGCTTTTCAATTGCCACTAAAAAAAAAGTATAAGAAACGGCGAAGACTTTTTAGCGCTGCATTTAAATTCACAAGCTTAACAGTATTCTTTTAGGCTGAATTTGCTCTCAAAAAAAGTACAATTGGTTTGGAAAATTTTAAATGTTTTTGAATGTAACCAAACACAGCGAAAAAAAATACAAATAATATTTCTTTAAAAAAAAGGATGTAAAGAAATAAACTAGTCTTATTAGTTTAATAAATACAATTTTTTAAGACACATAATTTCTATGTTTTTATAGACGGTACTTGTGGAGTAATTGAGTATACCAAATTCTTTAAAAAGTCTGTGGGAGTTCGAAGAAGGCGTTGCCGAACCTTTACCTATACAGAATATATATATTCTTCACCAGCATCACCAGCGGAGTCTATCTAGCCGTATTCGTTTGGCCATCTGTCTGTAAGCCTGTCTGTATGAACTGAATGAGATTCAGACCTCTAAATAGTTCCAATTCTTTCAGAACCTGTGCCAACAACACTCTAGATTCTTCATTGATTTCATCTAGTCTTGTCTTGTAAATATCTTAGTTCTTCTATTAGCTAAGAAATGGGTATCTGATAATCGAGGAATGCGACTATAGTGGTCTAACCTGTTAAGCGCTAAAATTCAAAGACATAACATAATTATACGTATGTATAAAAAATTAATCCATGATTACAAGGATTTCATACTTAATTATCCCTCCTCATTTCGAAAGTCTAATGATAACCCAGAAAAGCAAACAAGAACATTTGTTGCCGTAACACGTTTGTGATGCGTGAAAACGGAACATAAATGATCTAAAGTAATCTCAAACAACGTCTTCTTCTAAGTCGCCCTTAGTTTTTCTTAGCAACTGTTGCGGACTTATTAGATTAGGCTCGACTTCCCAGATAAGATTGATGTTGAAGGGTTCCCCCCGTTGAGCATAGGCATTGATACAGTGCTCAAATATTAATTTCCCAGACGTCTGGAAATTTTTTTCGTATTTTTGTTGGGTTAATTGTACTTGATTTTGTCAGAACATTGATAATACTTCGGCGCGTGACGACATGATGAGATTGCAGGAGAGTATAAAAGATCGGAGGCGTCCAAAAATTTTATTCACATTAGCAAGACTAACCGAAGTATCAGCACCATGAAGTTTTTGGTACGTTTTACATATACGCTTCAAAGAAAAACCTTTAAGAACTAAGTTGATTTTAATATTGTTACAGATCCTCTTCATTGCCCTATTCGCCGCGGCCGCTGCCCTACCTCAGTTTGGATTCGGCGGTGGATTCGGTGATCAGCAGCAGCAGCAGCAAGGAGGATTTGGAGGTGGATTTGGTGATCAGCAGCAGCAGCAAGGAGGATTTGGCGGTGGATTCGGAGGTGGATTCGGTGATCAGCAGCAGCAGCAGCAAGGAGGATTTGGAGGTGGATTCGGAGGTGGATTCGGTGATCAGCAGCAGCAACAGCAACAAGGCTGGTAAAAACCAATTCATAGCACCGTCTTAACGCAGATACCTCAATAAAAATATGACACCTTTATGATAAAAAAACAATTGGAATTTTTTACTTTATCGTTCTCGAAAATTTATGAGTTTTATGAAAATAAATTTATATTTATTATTCATTTATATTTATTAAATAGTGCCCAGAAATAAATACACTTAACATAAGGGACAACGGGAAATATCTTCTCTTTCAGATGTTCAAATGGTTTTACTTAAAACATTGTAAATATAAATAAAAGCCAAAATATAAAAGCCATATTATAAATATAAGCCAAATTTTCACAAAAATTTTGTTTTTCTTTGAAATATGTAACGCAACTAAAAAGCGGATTCAACATGATTGAAAAAACAGATACAATTTCGAGTATCCTAATCAATGGCCTCCTCAGCAGCCACCCTTTTGTGCTCCTCGATCTGCACCTTGTCCAGATCGACTCCATCTTTTTTGGCTGCCCGTATCTCGCCTTCCCCCTCCGATCCGTCTAGCTGGTTGGTCTGCCAAACTCCTGTCCACGGCAGTGACATCACTGACATGACCTTGACCAGACTGCTATGGTTTTCCTGGTCTAGATCACTCTCCCCATTTCCTTCCCGTATTCGTCTGTCTCCATCCGGCAACTGCAACTCCTCGCAGCACAGCATGGAAATCAGCAAGTGCTCAACGAAGAGGGTTCGCCGCAGCCTTTGAGATTCGTCCGTATCGTGGCACTGCACTTTTTGCTGTGCAATCCACTGAAGTAGAACATATCTGTCGTCGTCGTGTTCGAATGGCCCCCCGGAACTCAAGCCTAACGCCAGGGACTCTGAATTGGCTGCCTCCTCTGGAGGATCATTGTTGCTTAGGAGCTGGGGATCGGAGCTCACACGTCCAGTTGACAGCCATACGGATATATCGAATATCCTTGAATTCGGAGTTGTTTGCAACTGCGATTGGCGGTGGTGGCGCATGTGATTACGGGTAAATATTCGGCGTAGTGGCGGTGTGTCGGGCTCTAGGTAATTGGCGTGATCGATGTGGTTGTGCAGGAGATGTTTGGAAAGGTGGCGTATGGCCACCAGTTCGGCGGCCGACAGTCCGGCGCACATGGGGCAGACCACATATTCATTGGACACCCGATGTTGAACGTAAACATGTTCGATGAACCGCTTCGCTGTGAGCGCAAGTAGGCCGCAATGTGGACAGGTGAAGCAATTGGACAGGTGGACCAGCTCTGGGATTTCGCCGTAAAGCAGCGGAACCAGATCGTCCGAGTCAGGGAACAATTGCATGGGATGATTGGCGCGATGCTCTTCCGTTTCTATCTGATGATCGTAGCATATGTCACATAGGTTATAGTTCACGCAGCGCAAACACCGGAAGCGGCTACCCTGGAAGATCGTCATTTGACAGCCGTTGCAGCAAATGTTGCGGTGACCCATCCTCGATCCTTGTGCTAACTTCGTTCTTAGCGAATATACCTAAACTCTGGTCGAAAAAACGGGCAAAAGGGTTCTAAATTTTAACAAATCGAATCTATACAATGACATGATTTTCATAGATGTAAAATATTTCGGGGCGTTTGGTAATAACATATAATTCTACTTTTAAAACTATTTTTCAACCTAAATGTATCAAACTTACTCAAGCTTTCTACATATTTCCTTTGCCTCTTTTAAACAAATGTTTATTTTTGGAACCTTAAGTACAGCGAAAAAAAAGTTAAATAAACATGCACTGTACTATTTTGTCCGGTGAGCACAGCTATCTACGTGACAAATAACGATAATGCAATTTGTTTTCCAAACCTATATGAAACGAGAAATAAGCCCCCATTATTGATAAGGAACTAAATCTTTTATCTAAATCTTTTGACAGTAGAAGATAACTCAAAGGATATTTTATATTTGCTCAAATCAGAATGCAGTTATCGAAAATTAAACTTCCCTTGAGCTGAAAATTTAGCTTGAATTTATAATTATACATATGTCCAAATGTAATACAGCTTCAGTGTGTGTACACATAAAATTCAAAACCCAAAAAATCCACAAAAATTGCTATTTTAGTAGGTATTGCGTTGAACACATCGGTTCTAAATGTGGCTGTTGTGCCATTAGTTACTCTTCTGTCTCTGTCTCGGTTTGAATCTCCATCTCGCTCTCTTCTTTTTAATTTTCCCGACTTGGTGCGCGGCAGTTGTAATAGAAGTTTTCCGGCTTCATGCACCTCCGCCCTTGCACCACCCCCTTTCGGCGACCATTGTGGTGGATTCAGTACACTCTTAAAAATAAGATGTTTAATAAATAATGGATAACATATAAAATAATTATTTCATGGTTCAGTCCTTTGAAACACTGCGGAACCTTATAAATGAAAATGACGTGCATACATTGGACTGGAAAACTAGGAAACTATTCTGAACTTATATTTTAAAATAATTTTCAAATTCATTATTAGGTTTAAATAAGATGTCAGCTTCAGAACTTTGAAATTATTGGAACATTTTTGGGAGTGCATAGCAGAGCTCCTGTTTTTGCGCTGGTGTTGGTAATTATATTATAGAGTGTGGCGGACGGAACGCAATCTCTTCGCCAGAATGAGTGTGTGTGTGTGTGCGTGGGCAACTTATGTTTACCAAGTGCGAAAGTGGAAACGTGCTGCAAACATGGAGTCCTGCCGCCACTGCCTCCCTTTCTCCCACTTTCCCAGTGTTTTACGCTTTATAATAGGATTTGAATACAATGGCATTGTAATGAAATGTGCAGCAAACGATGGTCTGCAGACGGTCGGTCTGTCGGTCTGTAGCAAGTCGAGCTCTGCGGTTGCCTTTGGACTGGGGCAACTTCTGCGATTGCGATACGGTTCTGCAGCGGTTCTCCGCCGGCTGTCCCTTGGCAAGAACAAGCCAAACAGCTGTTCCTCCTCCGTCTGTTAGTCTGTCTGTCTGCCTGGCCGTGTAATTTGAGTTGGTAATTAAAAGTAAAGCAAAAGGCAAACTGCTGCAACGGCCGCACATCAAGGCACCTCTTCACACGTATGCTCCGTACGCTTTCTAATGCCAAAGCAGTCTTCCAAGTGCTCCACATTGGTTTTTATTCGAGACTGCTGCTTTAAAAGGTGTCCTGTTTAAATCGGTCCTAGGGAATATATCTGATTCTGCACAATATCCTGGTGGCTGACGGATCTAAGCAGTAAAAACATACAAGACATGTTTAAAAAACGAAGAATAAATTGGTCATGCCCAAAAGTAAAGCTACAAAGGCGGTGCTTTTTTAAGTTCCAAACTCTCGAGCAGCGTCAAAAGGCTTGAAAGCCCTATTTAGTTGAGGACGAAATATGTACTTCTACGAAAATTTAAAGAAGAGAACGAGAAAACCCCATCAATCATTGCCTGTCGACCTTTGTTGATTAGTTTATCAATTAAACGTAATTGAAATTTTATTTTCATTAGCCTTGCAAAGGGTGTCGTTAAGCCCGCTTCAATTGTGCTAATTAATGGCAAGCCTGTCTGAGAAGCTTCACCGAAATCTCGCAGCCATAAGCGATTTGGAAAATCAGAAGCCTTGATGAAAATTAGAAGGCATTGCTCATTAGAATTGGTAGGTGGAAAACGGAAAATGGATACTTCTAATTGCCCTACGCTTTTCCTTTTGTCGGAAGCTGTCAATGAAAATTCGTTCCTTGGCCTCTTTTATTTATGTTAATTCATTTGCCTTGCTTTGTTCGATTTCAGATTTTTTTTTTTTTTTGCTCCCCCCAGCGTGACGATATGCTCAATTGCTTTTGTAATCAATCAAAGTCAAAAGCGCAAAATGTTACTTACATACACGTATTGGGGGAGGCGTTAAAGGAGCATGTCCTGATGGGTTCGGGGGCCCGGATGGGTTGCAAAGTGCAGCCAGGATGCTCGGGGCGGAAACTGGATTGTCATGTGTGCTCGCGGGTCTCCCGATGCTAGATACTCAATGCTGGATGCTCGATGCTCTTTGCTCGTATTTTGTGTTGGTGTTTGACGTGACACTTGAGCGACACTTGAAGCCCGATAATTGATATTGTGCAGCCTGGAGTTGGGTGTACGGATGGGGAAACGGATGGGACTACGGATGCGGCTCCGGATGTGCGGGGCGTGGCCAAGTGCCGGTGTGCGACAGTTTCGGATTCTTGTAATTGTCGCTGACACATTTCGTGGTTTAGTTGTGGGTGAATGTCCGTCAATCACAAGTTAAGTCCTAAGTTAAGTTCATTTATAAGAAAAGGCTGTATATATAATTCTATGAATTTTATCTAAATAGGAATAAGTTAAAAAAGACGTCTTTAAATAATATTGGAGACCTAGGACCTAAGTTTGTTTAAATTTGGGAACTCTGAAGACTTAAATCTGGTCAATGTGCTAACTGCCGCACACTTAGTGTCAACTTCAGGAACAGGGAACTCCTGCCCGCAGAAGGCCACCAGATAATTGTTAACCATTAAGTCGCACCGCAAATCAAGTGCAGCAATTGCAACTGGACTGCAATTCATTTGCGGCATGGATCATTAAAGGGCGCAGGGCCCGAGAACTTTGGACCGGAGACAAACCGCATGCAAAGTTGCCAACGTGGCCGAAACAGACGTCACCGCCGGAACCAGTCCGGTCCAAAGTAAACCGAACTCCATCCCCCCGGGGCCATCGAAAATGCTTCAGCTGGAAAGTTTGTGAGCATAAAGAGTTTTCAGCCAAGTGATGGATGGAGTGGATGAGCTGCTGGCAGGGTAATGGGCACAAAAAGGATTGCAGAATGGTTTCACGCTGCTTTCAGATCCATTAAGCATTCCATGCCGGCGATGGCAATAACGAGAAGGGGAAGAAGGGACGATGAGGATGACGAGTGGCATAGCGCTTTGAACTTTGACTGAGCAAAATAATGACACGCGTCGCAACTATTTCGCATTTCGAATATTTAATCTACATAATTTAGATAACATTATTCGTCATTAGTGTCAGAAATCATGGCGGATCTAGCGAAATCCTTTTAATGTCAAATACACCAGGACCTTCTTCTTACCGAACCCTTCTCGACGACAAGTGATAAGTCGATTCAGTTAATAATGTCAGACCGTCAAATGAGCAGATATCAGAGTTGACATCTATTAGACGACTGCGAGACACTTTTCAGCCAGCCTGCCAGACCGCTCGCATTAATATTAATTTATCAGCAAAGCACATTATTTATGAAATTTTATCATTTTTGGTAATTAAGATGCGCCAACGGGGTCTATGACATTTTAATGAAAGCCAACCCAAAAGCCGCAGTCGTAGGAAGCCGCCGCCGTCGAATAAAAAAAAAAACAGATAAACGCGCCAGTCGATGTGACTCTTGAAATTATTATCATCACACCCACGATGGCAAACAAGGGTAAAAAAAAAGAGCAAGTAAAGAAAGCAAAAGTTTGTCGACAATCCCGACGCACTTTTATGGCACGGCTTTTGGCTGTGAATGAAAATGAAGATACGGGAAAGTCCCGACCCGACACCAACTGGGTGTCAGAGTCATGAGTGTGTAACACTTAGGGATGGCATAGAAAGAACTATTCCGTTCAGGGAACTTCGATTTATACAAGGCAGGATATCCTAAAAAAAATATCATATAAAATGCATCTCAATCCTATTTCGCGGATTAATGCAGAATCTGTGGTTTTTGATTGAGATACTCATACTTATTGTGTTAGGGATCAACTTGAAATAAATAAATTTAAGTTCTTCGTTTAAGAGAAGTGTGAATTGAACGATGTATTTATTTCATCGAGCTTATGCTGTTTTCAAGATATGCGTTTTCTTGCGTTTTTTTTTTAAGATTCCATCTCTACCGTAAAAACTTGGCCGTATGTGAGAGCGTACTTTTCTGCTTAAAGTATGATTGCAAGTGTGAAAATATATATGCTAAACGTGCCCGAACGCCCCGCTTCGTCTTCTCCGTTGCGCTTCATGCGTTTTTGTTTTATGACGCGGCGACGTGCTCGGAAAATGAAAAGCACTTGACGCGCCAAAGTCCTGAACTTGGCGGTCCTCCACTGGCGCTCCGCTCCGTCCGTATGTGAATCCGTCCGTCCGCCGGTTCATCAGGCCCCAAACCACCCGACCCACAGTTGGTCCGCACATGCTAAATCGTAAAATGCTCCATTCTTTCATTTTTGCTTTTTTTTCTTTACTGTTAAAGTTTTTATACTCTTTTTTTTGGGGTTTGGTACGCACGGCCAATAATTGAGACAAGTCAAAAACTTTATTTAATAAACTTCAATTTTTTAAATATATATTAATTGTTTCAAATCATAAAGCTCAAAGATAGTCTAACCTATATCAAAATAGTATTTATAAGATTTACTTGTTAATGGTTCAAAAGCAACAGATAAGAAGGGTTAAGTCACAAACTGAATTACTCCCAAGACTATATGAGAACAATTTATGGGGTAGAGTATCTCTAAAGCATTCAGAGGAAGTGAAATCAGTTTCCACTTTTTCTCGGTGCCTTATTTTTTATGCGACGTGCGCTCGCCTGTAAATGGGTTTCTCCTTGGCTTCCATTACTTCTATTCCATTCTCATTTGTTCGAACAATTTAAGAAATTGTCGCCCTGTCTTGGAACAGCTTCCTGGCCACTCCTCCTGGCATAAAAAACACTATGCATGTGCGAAGTTTATAGTAAATAAAGTATGATTGTCTATTGTCAATGCTCGTTGCTTTTGTGGTTTATAAAAATTCAACACTCTATTTGCTGCTTTTCCTGCACTCGCTCACTCTCAGTTAATTTCATTTGATTTATATGGACTGTGTAAATGGAAATTGGAATGGGAAAGCGGATGAGCTTGGATTTGAAGTTGGGGTTAAGCCGTGTTCTGTAATCGCTCTTGTTGATGACGCCGATTCTGGATGCTATTGTGGTCAATAAATTACCAGCTGTGCAGAAAAGCCTTTTACGCTTTTGTTCCTTTTCACACATTTGAAGTGCACTTTATGCTTTTTGCATGCACAATTCGCAATTAATTAAAACAATTATGTAGGCAGCGACACGACAAGAACAACAACAGCAGGAACAGGAAAAAGGCAAACAAGAGGGTAGTGATGAAAAAAATTAAAAATCCAACAAGATATACGAACATTTTCTGCGGTAAAATGTCATGTCGCCTGTCAACCACACATTCCCAGTTCGAGTATTATGCAATTAAAAAAATGAAAGAGCTGGTCCGCTGAAATTGCCAAACCACGTCAGACAGTCCTTACCTTGCTTCTTGAGTCAAAATTTAATCGAAAATGGAGGAAATTAAGCAAAAAGTGAAATATTTTTCGATACGATTGTGTAAACTATGATATGTTCCTGTACTTCATGACCATATCGATGTCGCTAGTCTTGATCATGGAAAACAGCGGAACCCCATTAATGTCCTTATTGGATGGCACATTTCTGGAGGCATACAATCGTTCGACAGAGAGCCCTGAAGGCGGGCCTACTTCTCATCCGTGGAGAAGTGCTGAAGCTGGGAAAATCTCTTTTTCAGAACGTACTAGATTTACTAAAATGTTAAGTCGTAAGCGTCATAAAATAATACGTCGAACGATTCCCGAAGAGGAGGAGAGAAGAATTGAGAGATTGTGGGATCCCGTTCTTAATAAAAGCTACGACTTTTCTAGCTTTGAGGAATATAATACGACTACTAAGACATATCCCACTATACCAAGTGAAAAGTTTGGTTTGGAAGATGCTGCACGTACTTATAAGAATATTTCCGAGCAAAAACCAGGTGAGAATTCAACTCACCTCTTTAATGATGAAGACTATTCGTGGAGTTCAGTCAATACCGAAATAAGTTATGGATACGAAAACCAAACGTATGAAAACGGAATCGAAGGAAGCAAGTCCCAAAATGGAAATGTCTCATTCAGCTTAGCTGATTTCCCCCTAGTTGATGAGTATCCCATCTATAATCAAAGCTCAACCTGCATAAATAACAGCTCTACAGAGTATCAAAATCAAACTGTCAATGATTATAATTTCGCAGTACCTTGCCTTGCACCGAATGTTAATGGCAGAACAAGTTCTGTAAAAAACCAACAATTGCTTGGCCAAAAAGGTCCATTGAAGGTGTACCTATTCATGAACCGAAATCCAGTTTATGGAGAAGAGTATTCAGTTTTCACAACTATGCCGAGCCTGGGAAAGAAAAACTTTGCTGTCAACCTGACTGTAGATACCAATGATTACTTAATTGATGAGATACATTCGGATTGGAAATACACCAAAAATCTTCGAAAGTTAATGCGAAAATGGGGCATAAGAAGTAAGCGAATCGTATACAATCGTTGTTATTTCCATCGATGTACGGCCCGATTCTACAATACGAAACATAAATACATTGTGGCGAAAGTTAGTTCTTTGAACGACAGAAGAAAGCTATTGGCACATGTAGTGCGTTTCAAAATTAAAGTACGCAAACCACCAAATGTGTCGTGCCTACCAGCTTTGGAGTTAGAATTTTGCAAAAATCCCGAAAAGCCAGTATATTTCTCTCCCATGGGTCATCTAGAATTTTTTGCGTCCATTAGCGATGCATGCTCCACAGTGGAGTATGATAAAATAACATGGCAATTATGTGATATCACAGAGAACAGTAAGTTTTATTTTCTTTATTCTATTAATTTTTTTTAAATTTCGATGGTGAAACAAGTGAATAAATGTTGATATATTCTAACCGCAGAAATTATTGCTCGTCTAAAAAATGCCACAGGACTGGTGGTGAAGCTACTGCCCTACAAGGTGCACATCCTAAACGAACCGGATAGGCGGAAAGTCTTTTTGCTGCGAGGTAAAGCTGTAATAAACGGCGTAACTACGGTAGCTCGTGTGAGTGGACCAAGTCTAGAAGAAATGTATAACCCCTCAGGGTTTAAACTTTATTTCAGTGCTATATGAAGTACAAACCGCCCCCAATCGAACCCCTTATCAAAGGCAATGAGCGACGTCTGGTCGACGTCAGAAAACCCATTATTATCGACGGATCCAGCTCGAAGGACAGGTTGAAAATAAGGGAATCTATAAAGTCGAAGCAATTCTTGTGGACTTGTATCAGCTTAGACGATCCATTTAACAATTATTGCAAAAAGTATATGTCCAAGAGTGAGTATGATGAACAAAACTAGATTTGTAATGGCGGTGATATTGAAAAGTGCGTTGGGGAAATACTATTGACAGATATTAAAATGTTATGTAAAATAGAATTTTTTTCAAATTATCTTGATAAAAGCGCAATATTTTACTCTGTCAAATAGGAAACATCTTACATAAATAAGTCATTACCTACTTTAGGGTATATCAAAATTATTTTTTTTAGGCCCCACGTTGAGATTACCCCCATATGCTCTTAAGGAGAATGCCGTTTACGACTTCAGCTTAACCGTCATCTCACGCTTCGATCCGCGGAATCGAATGACCACAACCCAAACAATAAAAGGCGTCGCTAAAACAACCTTCACGCCCCAAATCCTTTGCCGTCGAAATTGCGCTCTAGGTGTTTATGCGCCGTTGGACAGCATACACCTGATCTCGAAATGCGATGACTGTCCGGGTACGGTTAAAAGATATGAGTGGTGGTTGTTGGACACAGAATCACAGCCCACTCTGGAATCCTCTCATAAATATCTGATTCTCCACACTCTAGAGCCCCTCGTTCAGATCCGTCTAAGAGTGTGGGTGAAGGGCCAAGGGTGGGCAGATGCGTTCTACACGCTGCGCCGGAACAATGGCCCTCAACATGGTAGTTGCACAATATATCCTTTTTTGGGCGTCGAGGGCTTCACAATGTTCGAGATCGATTGCCCCGGATTTGAGTCGCCTTTCCCGCCAATAACCTATCGCTATATGGTGTCATATGGAGTTGTGGCCTCGAATGTGCCATACTCAAGGATTGTGCTCACCCTACCCGCTGCAGAGACTATCATGATCTCGATATGTGATGCCATTGACATGTGCGTCGAAAAACGTGTAGAAGTGAAAGTATTGTCGATAGATAAAAGCATGCTAACGGGGCAAAAAGAAGTAATGAACTATGTGCCGAATTTCTTTAAGCGAGGTCATTGGAATAGGGCCTATATCATGGGAATAGCTGCCATCACTTTTATAGAGACGTCAATCGATGGAGATGAATTCTACTCTTATCTGACTGGCTTGGTCGCCTCAACGGGGTCGCAGATGGAGCAGATTACCACGCTGAGCTCGCACATGCTTATTAGGCTGCATCCAGTCGATTTTCGTGGAGCCACCGTCATGGCAGAAATGTTTAGCCACTTGGGCGACAGCTTCTCGGCGATCGTTCAGGAGCATGAATGGCTTCATCGGGAGGGCTACTATTCGTTGACGGCCATGCATATGTTCTTTATGTCCATTTTAGGAAAAAAAACCGAAAGCCATTCAAACGCCATGTGTAGTCTACATAATCCCGCGTGCATGAATTTGCAAATAATCGATTTGGAGAAGCCGTTCGTCATTAAGTTTGATCCACTCATTTTGGTGCGGATCAATAGCTGGCTGATGAGTACATGGTTCTTGTACAGGTGCATTTACTTTCTTGGCGTCATAGCCACTCAAAGACATCATCCGTATGATGACGCATTAACAATCCACAAGAGCGGCATTGCGTACCAGGTAGGCATGTATTCGAAAAATTTATAATCTAATGCATCACAAGATTTTTGATATCCCAATATATATATTTATAACTATTATATTATATTTTCGCATTATATATTTAAGAATACGAAACGTCATTTTCACTTTGCTTATTGATATAATTGGATTGCTTTATTGATAACATTTTCTGAATTTTTTGCATGTTTACAACCAGATTAATGTGACTGAGGTGACAGAGAACACCAAGGACATCCAGGTGAAGACAATCGACCACATACACGTTATTAAATTATCGACAAAGCTGCTCTATGAACTGCAACGCAGACTGAACCATAGCTCTATTCTGCTACAGATCATCTCGCAGCAGAACTTCCACAATATCTACTGGTGGTATCCAGATCCATTCCCCTCGAAGACCAGTGTGCTTATCGTTCACGCTTACAGTCCCGTTCAATTTTTTAGATCCGCCAAGGAGTTTCAGCTGACTAATCCTTTAGTATACAAGACGAATATCACGCATTTCAACGACGCGTCCTTCAATCAGTACATGACCAATAATAGTATCCAGAATAGTACAGAAGTCCACATATACAGTGTGATGCTAAACCACAAGGCCATGTTGGCAGTGCGAATCGTAAATTGTTCGGAGCTAATGTATATTAAGATGCGATTGCACAGATGGCCAACGCTCGGACAGATAAGGCAGCACGCTTGTCGGATAACACCTGATATGCAGGGTAAACGCATTTGGATAGCCAACTCCTGTGAACGGAGCCCGGCATATGTGGCCATACACAAGCCGGGCGAAATCCGATATAAAACCGAAGACAAGGATCAGTTAAGTGCGCGGGGAAGGAAGAAGGGGAACAGGACGCACGATGGCTCGGAGACACCAGAGGTGAGACAAAAAGCGGACTTTATTGACTATGACAATGAGGACATAGTGGAGGAGGTTCTACCTCTGAACTACTCGATACTTTTGGAAATTTACCAGTGCAACATCTGGAAGAACCGTTCATTGGATCCCGGCTGGAGCGAGGATCATTGCACCACCTCCTTTGAGCACAGTCGTGGCTCATCTGTTCAGTGCACCTGCCATACCTTAGGAGCCCTATCCTCTCGTATTTTTCCAATTTCATCGCAATTGTTTGTCGAGCACATACCCGTACCCATATTTACGTTCAATATGATCCTAATGATTTTTTTCGCTCTGCTTTTTCTGCTGCTCGTCTTCAAGTTTCTCTTACACCTCAACATTATTTCTGCCTATCTGAAGAATCCGGAATTTCGATTGCAATGCGATGCGTCAGTTGGAAAGTCGGATCAATCGTTTGTGAGTGGTTCGGAGATTCTACTCGTGATTGTAACTGGTGGTCAGGAGTTTGCCGGAACTACATCAAACGTAAAGTTTTACCTTAAATCGCCGCATCGTCAGCAAACATCGTATCAAATTACTCAGGATCCAGGACATCCGAAATTACTCAGAAATAGCACCATTAAGATAATGGTTCCCCGTGGACATATCTATATACCAACCCGTTTGGCATTGCGTCTCGTTCCCAATGGACGGTATCCATCGTGGTACTGTCGCTCCATAACAGTGGTGGATCTGAAGTTGAAAGTTCAGCAGCTATTCCTCGTAGAGAGCTGGATTGAAGGCGGGAGTCACATACAGTTTATGCGATCCAAGTACTTTACATATGGCAACTATAGTAGATATCCCAAGTATACGTGGTGCAAGCGGTTCCGGAGTCGAGCAGAGCAGCTTTATTTCAGTTGGTATTTGATTAATGCAATAACCGGGCCATCGCAAAGTAAGGTCGGGGGCATCATCATGAATCAGTTCGAACGCACTTGCGTGTGGATCTGCAAAACGGCTATTACATTGGCGTTTGTAACCTTGTACTTCGGAAAGCACACGGTATCTAGCATTCAGGAAGAGACTAGGGAAAACGTTGATAATTCCCTCAAAGTTCACTTAGTGGTTATGCTGGGATTTTTCGCTTTTTTAATTGGTTTAGCTATTCATGTGTTATTCGAAGTTATCATTTTACGTTGGTTATGGCCACAAACATAGTAAGAAAGCAAGTACTTTATTGAATGTTCATATTAATAAATAAATTAAATAAAACATATTGTATATTATTAGGCATTCACACAGTCGGAACTTTGAACTAATTTTAAAAGTCGTATATATTTTCTAATATCTATCAAAAGCTCCAATTAAAATATTATGTTTGCCTCTTGCGGGTATAAAACTATATATATTCTGTTCGATTTCTGTATTTACATTTTAAGTATAACGTGTGGAGCATTTGATGGCAATTTTGAAATTTAAATAATTCAAATTAGCACTCGAAGGGCTCCGCCTTATGTTCTGGCAACTGTTTCCGACCGGGCTTGGGCTAATGGATTTTTCCACGCCTAATTACCATTACTTAGCCGAAAGGGGCAAAAAACACAGACATACACACACGTATAAAAAGGTAAAATTGCATTAAAAATTATCGCTTTTTTTAGAAACTATGCTTTTCGTTTATTATTTTTTGTAACTTGAGAGTGTATGCAAATGGAATTTCATAGTCACCATTAACACCTTTTTGCACTGTCTCTCCTTCGCACCTGTTTCTTGTGGTCCACACCTATTTTTTTGTTCGCATATTTTATGTGACGTTGGGTGAAATTAAAAAAAAAAAATAAAATAAAAATGCATTTAATTAAATGCCACACAAATGCTGCGAAAAACGTTTCCAACGTGTGATATTTTATGCCAGAAGTCGGGGGAGTTTTTTTCTTCGCTTCTGTTGTTCTCGTTTCTCATTGTCGTGGGGACAGTCGAAAAATGCATTTTCATAACGTTACTGGGCATTATAAATGTTTTAAGTTGCGGTGGCTTGGGTCTTGAATAGTTTGTCTCTATGAGAATAATTTACAATACCCAAATAAAATATTCTTGCAAAAGTTCAAGTTTTATTCGATTTATTCAATTACTTGCGAAACGTATTTAATAACTGATAACATTTGGTGACAGTGTCTAAAACAAAGAATCTTAAGAATAGCTCTAAGCATAAATGATTTCCAATTCCCCTGATGATTGACGGCGTTTCAAATCTGGTCGCAATTCTGATGCATTTCCATCTGGCACTTCAGTATTCACCCTTCAGGCTGTAAGCCAGTCTTGGATTTCGGAAATTTTGGCAACAGCTCAATCTGCAACCAGTTCCGATTTCTGCTTACCTTGTAGTTAGGCATGGATTTGCACATCTGCCTCCCATTTCGCACGGAGCGATTTTTTCCTCTTTGTTCGAATGTCGCACAGAGTATGCAACGGAAATTGTACTGAGGGCACGGCCATTATTCTCTTCACTCAGCCATAAGCCCAAGGAGACGACATACGCAGCTGAATTTGTCATATCGTAGTCCTTCGGGTTAGTGCCTAGGTACCCTCTACTTCAATTCTAAAATTTGGGTATACTTGGTACAGGTAAATGATAGGTTACCGTTCATACTTGAAAGAATTTCCAACCTTTACCTCAATATTAGGGCTTAAATTTATTTATTATTTATAAGTATGCGTATGTGTTCAATTTAATTGTTACTACTTTGTACTTAAAACAAGCGCCTCTTAAATTATAAATTGTAAAATAAATGCCAATAAGATTTGATGCCATCTTTCTAACTAATATAAGGCAGCTTTGAAAGTGGTATGTTCGAGGTTTTAATATGATTAGTGGGTATACCAGAGTCGGGGAAATCTAGCAACGTTCTTACGTGCTTTTTTCTGTTTATGCGTTTTTCTGAAGCCACCAGCCGACAAAATTGCAGCCGACAGTTTGGCACATTCCCATTTCGAGGCCCTGGCATAACAACGCCCACTTTTTGGCCACTGTTTGCATACGTGCCCGTTGTGAAATTGCCTGGGCGCACTCCTCAAATCATTGGCCGCTGCCACGCCCCCCTCCCACGGTAACCGCCCAGCCGCCTGCCGCCCCCTTTGGCCCGTGGATGCGCAACATGTTAGTGACACAATCGAAATGGAAAACGACATGGAACATGGCAACAATAACGAGCGGCAATAACAAACAACTTCGAATTTTCTCCCCACCATGAGACAGGTAAGAAAACCGTGCGGAAATTGAAGTGTGAAGTGTGTGAGTGGATTAGTTATCCTGAAAATTGTTGCCGCTTGGCATTGGCAAATTTCCTTCTGATTTGCTGCACTCGCTCGCTTTTGGCCGACATATTTCAGCTTATGGCTCACAGCTTGGGAGCTGGGGACTCAAGCTCAAAAAGATTTGCGCTCGGGGCAAACAGCAAAAATTTCCATTTAAGGCAAAGTTTGGCTAAGGTGCTGCAGCAACGTTAGCTATCCCTCGAGGAAAACCGTCTGTAAATATATATGTATATCGGTGGCATTTTCCCTTCAGCCCGATATTCGCTTTCCCACCACATATTTTCCCACCGGTTTGTTTACGCAGCAACGACGCGACACTGCAGTGGCTCATAGGCAAATGCAGTTGGAAAAAATTTAAAAAGAACGATGCAGATTTTGATTGAGTGACTGTCAGATGATATTAGTTTTAGGAAAACATTTATCATACTTCATTTAACTAACTAACTAATAACTAAAGATTACGTTATTTTGAAGTAAACTTTACTGACTATCTATTTTTTTATTTGTGTTTTGGTCATGTATTTAAGCCTTTTAATCCACCTAATCCATTTTAAATTATTTTCTAACAATGTCACAAAACAAGTACACTTATGTCATATGCCCTGAGTAGATTTCTTCTTCTGCTCATGTGGTACTTCGCCTAAGTCGTCGTCTGCGGTATTCTCGGTTTTTCAACTTCCAATTCCCAATCCACCAACGCCCTCAGCGGCGCATTGCACATACGCCGTGTGGTGCAGTGGAGTTCCGTTGACGGTATTTTGCCTATAAAATTTGCAAGAATTCGTTGTGTCAATTGTTTACCCATGCCCTAAACTTTCTCTCCCTCCCTTCAAGTCTGCGCTGGCTGACTTGCGAAGTTGGCAAATATTCCTTGGCAGCCTTAAATTTTGGTTAACAAATTGGCATTTTTATTGTGACAGAAAGGGGGCTTTAAGCCAAACACGAAGTCGTTTGCAGCTACGTTTTGCGCGAAATTGTGGCTGTAGCTGAAAGCAAACCATCAAGTCTGCATTACATGGGGCGTATGCGTAATTTCGGATGCAGTAAAAATCCAGCTGCAGATGTTTCGAAGCACGAAATTAATTACGAAAAATAAGTACGCAGATATGTATACACACACATACGCGGACACATATACTGACGCATAATAAGATGGAGAAGGACCAAAGCAACGAACAGAGCCAGAATAATAATAATAAGTAACAAAAATAAACTTTACACGCTCAAGAAAAGCAGCAAAACCAGCACGAGCAAAGAAAAGCGAAGGAAGCACTGTGGCATAAGCAGCACAGGCTATAAACAAGCATATGCTAAGGCAGAAGGCATAAAAATAAATCCGTAGAAGGGAAAAACTTTTTATATTATCTGACTACGTTCATGTGAGTGTGTGTGCGATGGATGTGTGTGTGCGTTTTGTGTGTATATTTGAGTTTAGCAGATCACTCTCGAATGTCTGAGTATCCGCCGCGAAGGACGACGATGGAGCTTTGCATCTGACGGCTGTCAAACTTTTAACTCTTCCAAAATAAAAAACTTTGCATCACAATTAATAACCTGTTTATGCACCCACTTAGTTTGTATTGACATTATATACTACATTATAATGTATTTATAATTTCAAGCCAAATGATCGCAAAGAAGAGGCCTTACTGAGCAAATCTAATTGTATATATTCCCCTTAAGAAAATGGTTTTCATTTTGTCAAAGTTTTCTATCTCATTCATTTTATTTCCTTTGTCTTGCTTTCCATCTTGGCCTGTTTTGCTTATTCTTATTCCAGGTCTTCGCATTTTAAGCATTTTATTTTACTGCCAAAGGCAAAGACCAAGCTTAGGGGTTAAACATAAAATAAAGGCAGCAATTAGTGCTATATAAAGAAATCATAAAGTGTAAATAATATTTTTCTAGCGCAAATGAAAAGCAAGCACCATAGGAAAACGTAACAGGCCGAAAAAGAAAATACGTATTATTTACGGCTTTAGTTGTTCTGGTATTTAAAGGGCAAACACACAACAATCAGTTGGCAAAGCCTATTATGAAAAATTACTTGGTAAACAAAACATTCAAAATAAAAGAGACAAATTTGCCAAAGCCCATCTCATGGCAAAAACAGACATGAGTGATGTTTAAATGCAGGAGCCTCTTTCTTATATTGAAAAACTATATCCTTTATTTATCCTAATTTCAACAGTTTAGTTCTGATCAAAATTTAAGTAAATACTTTAAAATACTTCAAGTTCAATTATTTCCCAATGGATTTCTCTGTTCTTTATTCATTCCCTTATACTTTCGCTATGCAACACGTCTTTATTTATTCGAAACGAAATAAATCTCAGAAAGCACATTTGTGTTACAACAAATGCATGCGAAATGCATTTCCTCATGCACAATCTAAATGAATTTATGACTACGATTCACAAAAACTCAATAAAATATGACTGTTAACTGTGAATTTGTCCTGCATTCAGATTGCATGCATAAAACCATCAGGGAAACCACCAAAATAAAAAAAAAACGCTATATACATATATATGTATATCTAGGTATATATAAAGCGTATCTGTAGGGAAGAAGCGTACAAGGTAAGAGTTTGTCTCTTGGCTTTACTTGGAGTGCAGTGGGAATGAGGACAATTCCTGACGGGAATCACGTAACGAAGTGCATTGTTAAAATATAATAAAATTGCAATTTTGCGTTCATGTTGCAATGTGGCGTCATATCCTTTTTCCTTTAATTTTTCACGAATTCGCCATTTCGCAGTTCCGAAAAACTGAAACTATCCAACACTCCGGCACTCCGTCGCCACCCGGCCAGTCCCCAGTCCTTTTCGGGCGGAACATCCTCCTCCGTTTTCTATGCACACTCCATAGATTTTAATGCAATTTTCTCAATGGCGGCGGGTTGGTGGCTCTGCCGCCCCAGACTCTCTATGTATGTTTGAGTGTACATATTTTTATTTTCGCTGCTGTCATTGTCGCAGCTGCCAAAGCCTTTGTTCTTGGACCGTCGAGGGTGCGAGTCGAGTGGTGTCAGGTCCGAGTTTCCAGCTTCGAGCATCGAGCAGCGAATGGTTAGCTGGGATCTGGGATGTGGGAGGTGGAAGTGGGTAGTTGGACGATCCGGGTCCACGTCCAAAACCCAAGTCCATCCACTACCGCTGGCTGGTTACGTTTAGTGGTCAGTGTTGACAATTTTTGTACTTTAGCTAAATGTTTTCAATCATTTTTATTACACTCATTAGTCAAAATAATACAACAAAAAAAATTCCATATTGTTGTATATGTCGTGATTTCGTTTTAAAATAAAATTTGCATCGCCTGAATAGTCTGAACTTGGACATCGAATAGAATTGTAGTTATTTATAGGCAAAGATTTTTATTATTTCAAACTTATCTTTTAAAAGCAGTTCACATCTTAATTCGGTTTTTAGACGTGTATAAAAAATATAAAATAAACAAAACAATTCCTTCCTAGCAAATTCATTGACATGAGCCTAAATATATTGGACAAGTTGAGTATTATTATTTTTAAACTAAAGATTCGACATCACTGTTAGTGGCTGTTGTTGTTTCTAGATGGTTTCAGTTTGGTTTGCCTGTTCGGCCAGCGTATCCGTTTGCTAGTTTCTCTCCGGCTTTTGGCCATATTTCTGCACTCAATTGTCCTTCAGTGCATTTTGTGGTCGTCTCCATTCTCCCTTCTGCATTGTGTTTGTCATCTCTCCCTCTTAGCCAGAGCTGTAAAGTATAATGCCTTTGTTTGTTCGCGCAATAAAAAATGATTACTTTAATTTCCGAGCCACATAAAAAGGCACGTCTAACATGAGAAATCGCTGTCATTGCCGGTTGGTCTTCTCAGCCACCTAAAGTGGCTGCATTGACCATGGACCTAGAAGGGGAAATGCATTAGGGGCTTTGTCAGGAAAGATTATTCCTATCATGACGGTGTAATGGTGCAGATTATTCTTTTATATTTCCTATGATTAGAATACTGTAGTGTGTAGGCTGTTACTCTTGCCATTTTTAAAGTTTTTTAAAAATTTCAAGAACGCATTATTCACTACAAGCTACTCTCTCTATATGGATTATTAATCAGTATGAGTTCATTATATTGCTAAGCAATAACTATTTTGGTTTAAAAAAAAAACTAATACCAGCAGAAAATTGCTACATCCTTTATCCTTTTTACACCACATTTTTCCTTTTTGACAATCGTAGCTCTGCAAATGCAAAAATATGCCTGCCAAGTCAGTAATTTTTGTGTATGCTCGTCCCTTTTTCCTGAACTTGATGTTTTTCTTCTTTGAGATTTTTTATTTTCTGTTATTTAGGCCCCTTTTTGTTTTCTCCGTTTTGTGTCAAACCGCATTGGGCCGCAAAACAGAAGTCAGAGCCATATCCTGGCACGAGGTCCTTGGGTCGCCAACGCGCTGAGCTGCTAAGCGAAAACTTTATGCACCAAATTGTTTTCACCTGCTGTCCCAAATTTATAACACCTCACCCACCCATGGCCTCTTCTTTATATATATTTTTTATTTTTATTTGTATAATCCTTTCGGTTATGGGCCACGACACCCGCATCCTTTTTTGTGGAGGGGCCGAGCAACTTTTGGGGATGACAGAAACCAGCATTGGAATTTGCGAGCCGGCGCAGGGATTAAGCGAAAGACAAAAACCGTAGGCGACTCCAAAATGCGGATTCCACTGTTCACTGCTCACAATGCCGTTCCGAAAATCATCGGCACAGTGGGCGCGATTTGCTCTTCAAGTGCTTCGGGGCCTTTAGACTCTCTTCACTTTATGGCCGCATCTCTTATTTTGCATAATGTTCTTGAGCGATTTTTACGACACCCTACCGAGGGTCACTCATAATGGCCGGCACACTTGTTGTGCCCGCCGGCTACTCGGCGAAAATGGAAGTTTTCTCGACGAACACTTTTGAATGACCCTCATTAAACGACCAGAAATTATATTAAATTTGCCAAGAAAACAAAACGCCCGTCGGCAGCGGTAGCGAAAAATGTTGTTTGCTGCATAAAAAAGTTGTAAATATTTTTATGCCTGCATTAATATGCAACGCCAACCACTGTAGATGGCTGTCCATGGCAAAGTGGGTGTGAGTGGCAGGATGGGCTCCTTTCTGGCTTGCTGTCGCTGCTAATACCACCGCTAATAAAATCTTACTGCCGCAGTAGCGCCAGCCTTCTCCAGATTCGCCATCGCAGCCATGAAGCACAGCTGTGTGCAGTCATTTTTACTGCTGCACTGCAAAGGCATAGAAAGTCGGCGGTATAATGGGGATCCCAACTCCTCTACCACATCCTCCTCTTCCGCCCACTTCCTTCTCGGGGCGGAGCCCTAAGTGGGCGTGGCCAGATCCAGTTGAAGCCAAAAGGCCAAAGTGTTTAAGTGCGCAAACTTTGTTATTAGATTGCCAGCGGCCACTAGTTCAACACAATGATCTTTGGCCGGAAATGAAGTGTGCTGTTATTCATGTCACGCACTAAACTAATTATAAATCACTTCTCAGTGTTTAAGCTTAATTGAAACTAACTAAATTATATGTAAATTTGCCAAAGGTTTTTATAATTGTACTCAGTATTATCTTTGAGTAACATTTTCGTCGCAAATTTTCGTATATATTTATAAATATGTAAAGCTTATCAGATTATTTGAAATACATACAGGGACTATAACTTGGAAACTGATTGAAGAATAACAACTTTGGTTGAAGATTCATAACCATTGTGTACGTAAAGATTGACCCAAACGATTTCACATTATTACTACTTCGAATATAATAGTTATTTTTGCAAACGTTTTTAAGCACATCAAGTACTTTTAATGGTCAAAACAAAGACCTGCAGCTTCCGTCATACTTGAGCATGTCACTGGTGCCGCTTTGTTGTCTGAGCCCGCTCATTTCTCGTCATATGAATATGGGGAAAGTAGCATTTTGCAGATTGCAAATATTATAATATTCCCACACAGATGCCTTCTGACAGCTCAAGAGTCGCTGCCTGTAGTCCTGTCTATCCTTAGCGCACATAGTCGGTGCCGCCGCTTTGGTTCGTATCGCATTTCTTGCTTTGTTTGGGCTGGCTGTCTAACTGTCAGTTCAGTTAGCTTTTGTTGGTAATTATTCAGATTTTGTTTGCATTTCATGCATAAATAAATCACTGAAAATTGCGGCTCAAAACTATAAATGCCAAGTCATACATCTGTCACTGTTTGGAGAGTAGAGATGGCGTTGGAGTCCTGGGAAGTTGGATAATATTCTCGGACGGGCACTAAACTGCAGCTGCCTCTCATTAGTACACAGTCGCTATGCCTTGCTCCCTTTACTCTAATTTAATCAAGTTGAATGGCAAAAGAAATTACGCTTTCTTTTTCGGCGGGTGCTTCAAAAAATACACAACAAAATAACGACGAAGAAACGGAATATTACCATGGCTAACAACATTTGGGGCCGCGCGTCCTTTATGTAAATTGCGGCCAAATTAGTGAGTCAAGGAATACCGAATCCCGGTACAGGTGAAGAAAAACAGACACTTAGAGGTTACTGGCACAGCTTTGGCCTCACAAAATGACTCCGGGCGAATTACTTAACCGCTGCCCAAGTGGGTGCACATAAAGATCCATTAGATGCAAAAGGTAAGTGGGTAAGCGACAACATCAGTGGCCCCATCAAATTTTAATTTGCATTCAAATTAAATGGCATATCAAATATTAACAATGTATGGAAAATGCTAATGTCCAATATACTTCACTTTCCACGGACATAATACGATTACCGATTGCATCTAAAGAGAATCAAATAAATCTTTACGAACATATAAAAAAATTACAATATTGCGTCTATCAGAGTGCAATGCTTTAGCTAAACTATTTTCAAATCGGACTTTCCCAGTAATTTATTAAGCAAATTTACCAGCAGTTTTCAACCTTTTCTTCTTAATTGTTCAGTCATAAAGCCGTTCGGGTAATGATTGCATGCGTATGCCTCGATGAACTTGATGATTTGATTAAAAGTTCCCGCAAAATGTGTGTTTCCCCGCATAACCCGAAAATCATTAGGGGTTTCAATTTAATTCCCTAATCCGCAACATCCTTTTCTTCCGCCTCCTCGCAGAGGATTGGGCCCAGAATCTTTTATCTTTCTCCACTTTCCTCTTCCCACTTTCCACTCTCCACCGACTTCAATATAATCCCCAAAGTGCGATTTTCTTACGACCCAATCCACATCGTTCTGGCCCCACAGTCGACTGTCATCAACGACGTCAAAAGCGCTGCCCGCTGAGCCAACAATTAACAATTAAAACCCCAAAGCGCACAACTCAATTTTGCAATACACACAGAGTGCGAGTGAGGCAAACACTGCAATGGCAATCTCATAGATACGTATATAGTATATATATCTATATATATATATATCTTTGTATATATATTCAGCAGATAGCAAAGGATAGATAAGGGTAACCCACAACAACAATATTCCGGCACCAATGGGCACTATTGCCACGGCTAAGTTCCCTGTGTGCTCCGTAGTCGCACTTACAACTAAAAACTTGTTACGTATTTAATTGCAATTAAAAAGTTGTTTTGTAGTTACGAGTGTTGGTGCTCTTGGCTTTCTTGGTGGATGGCGCTGGCTGTATAGCTGACTGGCGTTGTTTTGTCAGACAGGCAACTACAGGATGGCTTCGAAATTGTCTCCAATAACAAAACCAGAACCAAAACCCCAAAGACTCTGAAGCCGGGATGAAGTCATTACAAGGCGAAATGAAAATGCGTGGAAAAGAAGCCAAAAGGGTTTTCCGCTTAATGACTTTGATGGTGTTTCGGTGCTTTCGGATAAAGGAACCAAAAATGCCACCGACCCTTCCACACCCACTTGCTCTCCTCTGATTTCAACGATAGCACTCATTAGAGTTTTGCGATTTTTGGCTTAAAACTTTGGCCATAACAATTGGCCATGGCCATCATCGCGATTTTGACACAAAACACGAAGTCATTGCTGAATTCACATCCAAATAGCAGGCAAATTGTCTGCTCCTTGGCCTCGTAAACAAATTGTTTGTATTTGATTTCGTGTAATTTTATATGACAAAGCGTTATTGCTTTATTAAACTAAAATTAGCTTGGTTTTGCATGAACTAGTATTAAATATTTAAACTAGGATTATAGAAAAGCATTATTATGTCTTGGTTTATAATTGTGTGTTTTTAAAAATATTTATTTATCGTGTGTTTATCTCTACGATCATGGCTTTAGTTAATGGCTTGCTTTTGAGTTCTATAGATAGTGGTCAGTCTATGTCTAGTTTCCCTCACTAAGGAGCTTTAGCCGAAGAAGTTAAATAGGTTCTCCTGCTGCTGTTGCTGCTGACCTCCACCGCCTTGCTGCTGCTGCTGTTGCTCCTGGAAGAACTCCACTCCGCCGCCGAAAGGACCTCTGAAGATGACACCCTCCTCCTGCTGTTGCTGCTGCTGACCACCGCCAAAGCCGCTTTGCTGCTGCTGCTGTTGTTGTTGCAGACCACCTTCAAATCGTTCAATACCCCTAATAATTTGACCAAACGGACCGAACTGGGCCGATGCAAAGGCGAGGAGCGCAACAAAAACGATTATCTAAAAAAATAATACATACAGTACAATACATTTAGTTTCAACTAAAAAATAACGTAGATGTCTATATTAGCCAATTTTTAGCGAAAAATACCGTGAATTTCATGTTGAATATTGAAAATATTCCTCAAGCGAACAATCTTATTTCACCGGAATGCTAAAATCAACTGTTTGAGTTTCGGCTGCTGGCTATGAGTATTTATCTGAATTTTTGTTAGGCTTTATGCCCATTCAAAACTGGTTGAGCACGGTGCGATCGCCGCTCGGACTTCCCTGTTCAAATCATTGTGAACGTTTGTGTTTATAGGGGATTTTTTCTGTTGTTGAAAACGTTCAAGTATCTGGGGTTGACGGGCCCACTAAAAATACAGGTTTGCAATCAGCTCTTCTTGGCGTATGCTCTTCGCTAATCAAATTAGGTTTTTTGTTAAATTATTGCTGTCAGAACATTTGGTTATTTCACAATTTTGCATGAGTCAGTATCTGCCTTTGGTTTTTATGCCAACATCATTTGCGAATTATTCAAGTGTTTGCAATTAATGTTGTTATAGCACAAAAATGTCATTAACCCATTAAGTGATTTTCGATTAGCTAAATAAAAACAATTTTTTATGTTGAAACACAAATTTTTAATTTAATTTAATAATTCATTTTTCTTGATGTTGCTTATGTCCAAAAAAATAAACCCAAACGTATTTATAAGCAAGCGAAATAAATGAAGGTTACTCATTAATAAAATCTCTGTCGATCTAAAGGCCTACAATAAGCCATTGTCAAAACATGTAAATGAGTATTTAAAAACAAAAACTGTTTTGTGTTTGTTATACTAATACGTTCAAATAATTTATTTTAATTTTTAGTCGAGGAACTAAAGTAACAGCCTTAGAAGAAGCCTCCTTGTTGCTGCTGCTGCTGCTGCTCGATTCCTCCAAATCCGCCGAATCCACCGAAGCTTTCCTGCTGCTGTTGCTGTTCTCCGAAGCCTCCGAAACCGCCGAATCCTTCTTGCTGCTGCTGTTGGCCACCGAATCCTCCGAATCCACCGAATCCTCCATATCCGAATTGAGGAAGCGCGGAAGCAACGGCGATAAGGGCCACAAAAACGATCACCTGAATGGCCGTTTATTATTTTTATAAAGTCCTTAATCCCTGCGAGGTGTAGCTCTGGTGGCCAAACTTACCAAGAATTTCATATTGAATTTGAAAATGAATTCAATTTGTACTAATATCCCAGAAGATGAGGATGCTTCGATGTTGCACTCGATACTGTGCCCTTTCTGTCACGTCTTTCTCTATTTATACGATTTTTTTGAATTCATATAATGTTTGAATTTCGGAGGTTCTTTACCCGCACTGAAATAAAAACTTGTCCCAGACACTGGACCAGACGTGGGGGCTTTCCTCACAGGTGACCAGCGTTTCTCTTCCAATCCGGTTTTGAATTTGTTGTGGTTATTGACCGGTTTCCATTTTTTTTTAGGGGAACAGGCGCCAGGTGCGTGGCTTTTGATATGAATTTTAATAGTTTGCCAATTTATATTTAAATAGTATTTTTACTGAATTTATGACTAAGCTATTCAGTTTCTAGAGGCACGTTTCCAAGAATCAATATATTGAACCCAAACTAGACGTTGTTGATGCTACTTGACGTTGTTGATGATGCCTTTGTTTCTGGGGTTCTCAAAACAAATTTGCTTCCTTACTCTAATGTTTACCATAGAATCACATTAATGTGTTACGTGTATATATAATTATTGAATCTTACTGAGCTGGACATTTGAACAAATCACCCCTTCCAATTGCCACATTTATATCCGGGCAAAAGTAAATGCAAATGAGCGTAAAAAAAACATATTTTTTTCAATTCGGTTACATTTCGTTGAGATAAACAAATTCCATTGACATAATCAAAAGAAACTTTGTTGTTTTCTTATTTCGTTGGCGTTCACTTCAAGAGCGGTCCAAACGAAGCGAACCAAGCTCACTCAATAGATAAGTGTCTCGATGGGGAATCACCTGCAGCGAATGGGGAATACTGGCGACCGGAGACCGGAGACCCTGGAAATTTTACCGTACCTCGACGAGGGTGAAGTGAAATTGCATTTGGTGTGCGGCGCCAGCGGCAATCGAGTTTGGCAATACGTGTTGCCTTTAACTTGGCTCTTAACCCTGCCATCCGAAAAGAGGGTGATGCGAAAGACTGCGACGACGAAGACGGTGCCTTTTGGCATACTTCAGTGGAGCGCATAAAACCCTAAATGAATTTATTTGGCTCATTTAAAGCAGCTAATTTATTTTTATTTCATCGAATTTGTGTTTAGTCGGGCACCACAAGTCCCTCTTCCCGGTTGGCAAGTAAGCTGTTTAGTGTGGGTACTAGTGACTTTATCCGTTTAATGTTCAAGTAACTTACAACGCAAACTCGCTCAACTTAACTTAAATCAAAGTAAACCCTCTACTTCAAATAAACCACCGCTTCAAAACTAATCATATAGCCGTTGCTTTTTGGAAATGTGCAGTAATTTTGGTAAAATGTCTAATGAACCCTTTTCGGGAGGCCTAGGCCCTTAAAATTGCAGAGCTCCGGGGAAAACACTCTGGGCCAACGTCTGCGTCGCGTGTCAAAGTTGCAACATTCAACATTCAACGCTCTTTGACTCCTTTGATGGTGGCCCAACACGACACCCAAAGCCGTGCACTGAAATTTGTTCAAATTCATTTCAATTACCGTCAATTTTCAATAATTTTGTTCAAATTATATTCCATTAGGTTCCATAAGTTCAAAAAAAAAACACTTTGCATAAACATAATTAGCCTTTTGCTTACAACGCAACATTTTTGGGACATTCTTTGCTCTTTTAAACTTTAATCGAGCTGAATTTATAATTAAATATTTGCGTCACCGATAGGTAAACAACAAACTGTTGACTACGTTAGTTTCTTGATTTACGTTAAGTTGGTATTGGCGAATGAAAGAAAGGTTAAATAAAATAGTAAAAAAAAAACATTTAAACTATTTAAGATACACATTCTTCGTTATATATAGTTCAGTAGTACCCTACGTTTCCAACCAAGCTGTTTTTTTTTTGATATAACTACGTTTAATTTTAAACTTTTGGCACTAGTAACTTGGCTTGACTTCTTTGGCACCCCCGTGCGACGCAATGTCTTAGGTTATTTGGGTGGCTAGCAATGCATTAGCCCAGTCAGAATGTTATGCCCCACCTGCAGGTGGGTGCAAATTCCTGGAGCTGAATATGTGGGGTGGCGTGTGGGTGGTTCCATTTCCATCCATATGAATTTCACATGCTTAAGCCGCAAACTTATGTGCGCGCACAGCTTGAAATCCAAGCTCACGTAAACTCAACTGGAAACTAAGCCCGAAAGAAATGGTATTCCGAAGAGGAAGATGTCGGCTCTTCCGTATCTGGTGCCGGGAACTTTCGCCAACATGTTAGCAGGGGCTTAGGACTTAGAACTCGACACTCAACAATTTTTGAGCCAAGTCAATGAGCAATTGACTGCCAACGCACCGCCGCCACCTGTCCATATATAGATATGGCAGGAACCTGCATATATTCGTGAAAACTTCCTTGCACTCTGCGGGCATCTGCATATTTTTGCGCAAATATGTTTTAATATGGGTTAGAAAAGTTTCCCACTGCACTCGCATCGCTTCGAAGGGCGGCGAAGTTTTCTTTATTGCCTTTTGGCCCGCTTTTTGCCCTCACCGCGTTTTTTTTTTTATACTAAGTGCACTTCCGGCTGGAACGCGAAGAAAACTGAATTTTACTTACAAAACCAAACTTGGAAGAGATTTTTGTAGGCTTTGACTTCATATTCATAATCCCAATCAGGAGTGGCATTCCCTGACCCCAGCTAATTTTAGGCACATTAAAACCAAAAGAGCCCCAAAAAAAGGGCATTAAATCCGTAAATGAACCAGTTAATAATACTAATAATTATGCCTTGTAAAACTTTTTATTTATCTATGCAGTTCATTACAGTCGTGCAATAACCTTGCTTAATCCTTGGTAAGAATTGATTAAAAACTTAGCAACTTAATTATTTTGCAGCTAATTTGTGACTTAAACAGTAATTTCGAATAATTAGTAATGCCGTGCAATTTAAATTGGGAAAAATAGCATGTAAGTTTCATTGTAATATAAGGACAAGACATTTTAAAATGAATTTCGGTACTTCATTTGTGCCACAGTGTCCTCGTCCTACTCGCTAATTGTATTTCTTCACCTGAGCAAACTTTGGCCTTTAATCCCTTCGCCCTGCGACCAACAAAAGCGGCCCGCACTTTGGGCCTCACTCGAAGATTATGTCGCCTTGGATTCGCTTAAGTTGATCCCGAGTAGTTTGCAGTTGGGTAACCAAGTGAAGATGCATCTGCGGCCGAGGAACGTGAAGAAGATGCAGACGAGGGGCTCTTAAAAGTTTGGTTTTAATTAAAGGAAATTTGCGTGCGTGGCACTTGATTTGTAGTTTTCCAGCACTTCCGTGTGTGCGGGCATTTTCCACCTAGGCACCACCCTAAAACCCCATAAAAAATATAAATATAATTGAAATTCTAAATTGCAATTGCCGCAAGTGCTCCTCCATTTGCAGATGCCAAGTTTCCGAGTTGCCAAGATGCTCCGATGCTGCAAATGCTGCAAATGCGGGCCTTCTCCGGCCTCAGTTCTGGGCAATTTCTTGTACCCGCTCGTAATTAGAAGCAAATGCAAATTTACACTTTGAGTGTGTCGGTGATGACGGAAGTCATTGGTAAAACCTGAAGCTGTGGGCGGGCAGAAAGTTGGCTCTGCCGTTGGAGTACTTCGGTTTCCACTGTTCGTTGCTGTGCCGGTGCAGATATAATGAGAAAAGTTTCAGGTAATGCAAGGACTCTGCCAAGGATGAAGGACTATTGGTTAAATCTATTCCAGTACAAACATCCTTATCATAAGCTTGTTTTAAATAACTGATTTGCGAAAGGTAGCTTCGAATAATTCATTACTCCACCTCACTAGTGTATTTATATCTTACCCATATAATTCATTTCACAATCATCACAGTTTATCAATGGCAAATAACAATACTTTTTTGCCACATCCTAATTTGCGTCACAAAATATTTTCTGATATCAGAGTTAAGATTATTAACACATAGTAAATCATATCTCATTAGATCAAATATTTCCCAAACCATCCTCTTGATTTAAATAATAATCACATTGACATCCATGAGCGCACCTCAGCGTTCGAGTTTATTTCCATACCAATCCATCTCGTTCTATACAAATGCACCTCATTCATGGCAAATTAATTACCGCAAAGCTATTAATCAACAAAAGGCGAGATAACCGGCAGATAAACGCGTCCTTGCTTTTCGAGTGGGCGGCATGCTTGGCGGTGTTGGAAAGGGGGCGTTGAGAAAAACCCCCCACGAAAAAGTTAATTTGGTGTATTAAGTGTAGCCGCAGTAGTAGCAATAAGTTGTAATGGCCACAGGACGATAGACATCAGTTTCGGTGGTCGGTGTGGGATAAAATCCTTTCGAGCGTGAAATGTCCGAAATGGAAATGGAATTACCATTTGGTGAGTTTCCTCTTCTGACTTTTAACTGATGGGCAACAAGTGGAAATGAATGAATGACTGGGAGAAAGTAATTAAAATCGCTTCGTTGTCGGCATTGCCGCCTATCTGTGGCAAGATGAGACAAAAACTTTTCCATATTTCAAATCGAGATTTCGAAACATTCGTTTCGCAGTCACCAAACTGGGTTGTCAACGATGGCTTATAAGAGGCATTGCGGTTGAACGCATTTGCCTCAATTGGCCTTAGAATTGCCATGCACCCCCAACCCATGGAATTGGGCTCCACAGCCTCGTTTGATCTACTTCTTAGTTGGTTTTTGCGTCACAAGCTTTTTGATGAGACAGAGAGACTGGGGCAACCGCAGGTAAATGAGTTTTGATATTGACATGAATTATTCGCCTCACTTAGCCCAGCAAATGGGGGCATGTTTGATAAGTATCTATGACGCACTTGCAAGTATTCTTAGGCATTTCTATTTGTTGGGGTAGCACTTTATAAATTAGCTTTTAAAATTTCATATACTTCTTAAATTAGATTTATAATTGCTGAAGAGAATACTTATAACAGCAACAACATATCGCCAAATGAAAAGAAAATCCAAATTTCCCCGAATCTCAAAACTGAAGCTTTTGAGTATAAATAATTTACAACCATTTTCTTAAGTATAATAAAATAAAGTTACAATCTTTTGAAAAGTATTCTTTTATGGTTTTCAGTCTTAGCTCAATTTAATATATCTACAATGTCATTCCGAAAGGAAATGTTACATTTTAGGGGTCGATTTAGCATCAGAATTTCTTCAACCTCAGAAGTTTTAAAAAGAAGTTGAATTAAAATGCTTATAAATGTAAAGCGTGTAATCATCTCCTACCTTAATTGGTAGGATCCCACCATCCGGCTTTTTTCATAACAGCATAAATGGTTTTAGTTCCGGCATTGTTCCGATCACAAGTCGTAAACTTGGCCCTAACTTGACTCTTAATAAAGAGTAATTCGTCGGACTTAGGTTTGCCAAACGACTTAAGCCGATAACCTTCAGGCTCGCCGCCGACGACAATCTCGTCAAAAAATTATTTCGATCTCCTGTTCGCGAATTTTGTCTTGCAGTTGGTAAACCACTTCATTATTTTGATGGCACAATCCCACATGCTTTAACAAGGGCTTAATAGTAGGGTAGCAAATGGTACTGCATTTATCTTCTTGATCATCTGGTAGAGCACAAGACTGAAAAAAAAAGAAAATATGATATACCGAAATTCATGGAATATCTTTAACTTGCAGGTCCCAAGCACTGCTATTTTAATTAACACTGACTATCTGAATAAATATCCTTTGGCTCAATAACGGGTATCTTAAAGTGGAGGCACTGTGTTTCCATTTAAGCTCAAATGAAATATTAATTACCTATTGTTCTTTCACGAACCCTAATTCACCCACAGACTTAGTAACAAAAAATGTTTTAGGCACTATATATGTATAGAATAACCGTTTTATTGTAGTTCCAAATTTACTAAATTAAAATCGATAAATGTAAGCGCTGGGAACAGTATATTCATAAATGTTGCTGAATAAAGATTGACTTTACATTCCATTGAATGGCAAAATACAGTCATTATGCACTTAATCTGTGATTTACAATCTCTGGGGCACAATTCAATGCTCGCCTATCAGGATACAGCATGTATGTAGTGGGAGGAATAGGAGGTTTGGTGTTATCAATTCTTTTGCCTGCCTAACATTTTATACATTGAAGACATTCATTGCTCCCACTAATTTTTTTTAGATCTATAAATTCCCAATTAATGTTAAAAAGTATTGGGAAAAACTGACTTCTTCTAAATTTAAAATAGTTTTGACATGCTCCCCTAGGTGTCGCTGTAGCGCGGCACGTTTAAGAATACGTCCGCTAGAGAGCGACACCACTGTGCTTATCGTGTATCCCTAAAAGTATGCAACATTTTAGTAGATGTCGACTTTAGCACCTTGATATATTTGCCTATAGGTGGCGCGGATTACAGAGCTTTTAAAGCTTTTATATTCACTAGATTTCCGGTAGGTGGTGTCACAGTTCTTCCGTTCATTTCGTTTGAAATAATGCATTTTATGTAGTAAAAAATTATTGCATAGTAATTTTATTTTAAACAATTACATTGGCAGGCGACCGACTGAGCAGGCGCCTAAATTGCGCCCCACAGCCGGTTACCAATTTCTTTTCCTTTAGCAATCATTGGCAAAACCACAAAAAGTGCTAACCACCATGGACTGTATGTAAATTCCATGGTCAAATGATCAATTGGCTCACTGTGCCAGCTACTAAGCCAGTATAACCAGCGATGGGAGTCATAGACAACGCAACGCAACCCAACCGAAAGAAAATCCATTTCCCTCCGATCCTCTGGTGCACTTGATACCCCATGCCCACCGGAAAAATCGCTTGCATGACTGGGAAACTGAGAAGTTGGAACTGCTGCAGTAATTGCTCTGGCACATTGAAGTGTTCCAGTTTCGATCTTCCGCTTTTGCGGGACCCACTACGTTCGATTCGGGGATCGCCTCACGCACACCTATCGCAATCGACTGGTCATGCAAATCGCAGCCACTAGCCACTTGACCAAGCCTTGTTTACTCCTTGGCCCACTGAACTCGACCATGCTGGCTAATATGCACCGGAAAATGTTTTCCAATTTGTATTTTTTAGATCTTAACAAATTGAGGGAACTTCTTGTTTTTAAAATTATGTAATGTCTTTGTTTGTTAAAATTTAGATAAATATGTTTATAATACCTTAAAAATTAGCACTTAACTTTGTGGCGGTATTTCAAACTACTAAATCAAAATGAGATACGGCTTGAACATTCCACTAACATAAATCAAAAATCTTACCATAATTTTAGGCTACGATTTGAACTTCGTTCTAATTTTTTTCTGTCATATTTTTTAGGCTACGCTTGGCTACCAACTGCAGTTTTTCACCATGGGCGCCACTTGCTGGGCGTTCATTGGGGCAACTTTCCAGGCCCAACGAGGGCTGACCCTAATCGATTGTCGTTTAGCTGCAGATTTTCTTTTCTATCGAATGGGTAGAGGTGCTGGGCTCTCCCTCACCCAGAGTAACTTGCACTTGGTACTGGTGCTCTTACCCAAAAGCTGCCAAGTCATTTCTAATTGACCCAGCTAGGACGGCTAAAGGAGAATGACGTTTAGAATAATGTCTCATAGTGCAATGATTGATGTCAATCCACGGGGTCGCCCTTTCTTCTGCCTCTGGGGCAATTGGGTCAACTATTGGAAAAGCATTTCGCATCGTAAAAAAGTTCATTCTCATGGCCCGCAGAAATGTGTCAAGTTGCTGGCGCCTGGGGGTCTTTTAAAAGTATTTCCATTTTTTTTTTTCCATTTTCAGTTCGCCATGCAAATTAAACTTAATACGACGTACTAAGACTCGGCAAAGCAACCAGTTTCTTGAGGAAATTCACTTGAATTTGCTCAGAACGCACTGGTCAGGTGGAAAGGGGGCAACGACGTCAAGTTCCAGGCCCGGAATCATTTACACCTGTTGCCAGTACGATAGTTTGAGAGTTGGAAGCGTTGGCTAAACCTTACTGGGATCTCCAGTCCCCAAAGCAGGGATTTGTATTCATTTGAAGTCTTAATCACAAATCAGATTACCATGGCCCCTCTGTAAATGGCACATGGTCCATTTTCCAGACTCTCCTTTGCCAGTCGGATTTTGACTATCGTGAGAAGTGGGTTTTGGTCAAATACATATGTTTAAAAATAATGACCTATATTTGGAGTATCGAATAAAAATATATACTTTTACATAGATTACATAAAATTAGTTTATTATTTAATTTTTAGTCTCTCGACTTTCGCTAAAATATTTGGAATTTTCCTGGCTTACTTTAATCGACGAAGTTAAGTGATAATTGCAAATCGACTGATATAAAATAAAGATTTAAGACGTGTCAATCGAAATGAATGCAAATAAATCAATGCGTAAAGAACACACCTCTGGATTCGACGTTCAACCTTTCACTATCTCGACACTTCTCCCTATGGATCCTTTCTTGGCTTTAAATCGTCATTAAGTTTAAATTTATATCTTCCTTTAAGTATCAAATCACGTGGCCTACCGTAAATGATCTCGGTTGAGGCCATTTTCCAGCCCCAACACTAGACACTTGGATCTGGCTCGGGCCTGTGATTAGACTAGTTTTTAATTTTTATGCTGTGTTTAAATATTTTGTGCCACACCTATGCCGGCGACACGAGCAGAGAGGCTGAATAGCAAAAAAGCAAAGCAGGAACGCTTCGTGTGTGCACTTGTTTCGAGTCCAGGTAAAAGCAGCTGGAAGCCAAATTTAACGATGACATAAATACTAAAGATAACGAGCAGCAGGTGAGCCCGAGCGAGTATCCCTCAAATGGCCTGGCGAAAAAATCTAAAATGTAAAATCACAAACGGTCCCCCCTTTTATGTTGGGCATGGCTCGGTTGAAGTACGTTTGCAGCAATGTAAATTTAATTAAGTGCTCGGACGTCTACGATTTTGATTGCACTTGGGTGTGGAAGTGACCTCGAGCACATTTTCTAAATAAATGCGGATAAGCTGAGAAAATCAAGACAAGATTCGTTTTAACGTTTCTGCAGAACATTGGTTTTCCAAACAACAATTTACATTCAATTCTGCTTATGGCTTTTTTTAATTTCGTAGTGGCTAACAATCAAAGAACGTTTATATGAACGTTTAATGCTTTTAGCAGTTTATAATACCTATACCTATACAAATATATAAATAAATGTGGTCTGTATCCAAATAATTAGCATTACTTAATCTTTTATTTGATTATAAGCCGCAACAACTGCTGGCTTCCATTACGCATTTAATATTTGTTGTATTACCTAAGTATTATGATTGCGAATATTTTATGAATAACTGGTGAGGCTAATGCGTGTATGAATGAATATTTGTTATTTTGAATGCATCCACGACTCGAATGCAAACATATTTGCAGCTCGACGAAGCCCGAAGCGATCTGCCCAGCTGCACCTTCTTTTTTTGCTTTTCTGCACAGCCCAATCCACTGCCCATATTTGTAGCATGCAGCAGTTTGTTGCACATTATTTTGTCTGGCCGCCGTCCCAGAAGCTGTTGTTCATGCTCATGCTCTAGCCGTTGTTGTCGTTCAGCTGATAACTGGAGCAATAATCATGCAAAGCACAGTTAAATGAAGTCGCGCATGAAATGCGCCAGCATAGAAAAAAAAATCATAATGAAAGCAAGAAAAAAAATATATATGTAGTGCAAAAAGGAAACAAAATAAACAAGAGAAACGTAGTAATTGCCAGTCAAGCCAGAGGAAAGAAAGAATTTCTTTCGAAATTATATTTAACAATTTCAGTGAAAATGGCCAAGAATTAAGAGTTTGGGGCCTGCCCCGTTTTAATCATCGGTTGCATGCAACACAGCCAAGTTACAACCTGTTGCTGTTGCTGTTGCACACACGACTGAGCAAAGATGATCGAGATTCGCATATAACCACCCCAAAACCCCAAACCCCCAACCACCAACCATTGGGTGGCTTTCTGGGTGTTGTCTTGTCATTATCTTGCTCGACGGCATTAATCAGAGCGACCTGCTCGCTGCAGCCAGCCATCCGTCGATTGCATTCGAGTAAACCTATTTAATTAGAATAGATTCCGATTCCGATTTCGATTCGGAATCCTTTTCCCACCGTCTTGACTTTAACCTGAAACAAATTTGAACGTCGCAGCAAGTTAACGAGATTTTGATTTATTACATTTCTATAATTTAAAATAGCAAGGGAGAGAGAATAGCCGGGGTATGGACACAAATTGTAATGAAATTCGTATTTTTATTTCGCACTGTCGCCGGCAGTCAACAATGTTCTATGAAGATTTATGGCAACCAATTGACCCAAGTTTCGCCAAGGTGCTGGCCCAAGAAGCTGTCAATTGGCCGCGGAGGGGGAGTTGGCAGCAAATTGAAATTGAGTTTCCAACGGCAGAAGAAAGGCGAATTGCGGCATTGAATGGGCGTTATTTGATGAATTGTTATTGCTAAAAATTTATTTGGCTATCAGTGTTTTATGTGCGATGCTGTCTGAATAGGAATTTATTAGCTATTAACACAATAAAAAATATACAAATAAAGAACATTTTAAAGTTAGGTAATAAATAGTAAAACACTAATTATACCTAAAATTTCACTTGTTTAACTGCAATCTAATTACACCCTAGCCAAGCAGCACAAACAATCCTCTCGCCCGAACAAATCGCATCCACGTCTCAACCTAAATTCAAAACAAATTTGATTAATTTCACTTGAATTTCACTTGCTCGCCCAGCACGGCGGCATCTTTCAAAAAATCTTACAGAAAGGGATCACAGATGATCAAGAGGCATCGACTCCCAAGAGTTTTCGGGTAATTAGAGTAGAGCGGCAGGTAAGCGCCTTAGTGTTGCAGTGTTTTGTAGCCCCAACTGCAGTTGCTGCACATTTTCACCGGGCAATTAAAGCGGCAATGAGTGCATAGAGGGGAGACAGATAGCCACACTGAGAAAAACTAGTGTCCGATAAACACAACTTCACAAATACCTATCGATATATACACTATATTTTATTCTATTTATATTTTGTAAAGATTGCTAGCCATTGCAAAGCACCAACTCTTTTTCTGCTCAATTTGAAATATTTTTCTCAGTGCAGCCAAGAGTTAGCCGTACACTTTCGTGGAGCACTGTAGTCGAATTGGCTGAGGCTGCACCCGCCCGCTTCTAACGAGCGAAAGTGTTGTAAAATATTTTGTTCGTTTTTTACTCCATCTGGCTTGGTTCATGTTTATGCTTTAAGCACATATTTCTCTGGTGATTTTATTGTTTTCCCATTTCGATTTTTAATTGCATTTTTAGTTGTTGTTTGTTGTGGGCTTGGTCGCGCTCCAATTTGTTGACAAACAATTTTTGTTCACGATGCGTCACAGTTGATTGAGTGACTCGCAGGTGATAGGAAGAAAACAAAAAAAAAAAAAAAGAAGGGGGAAAAGCCGCTTTCGTGTTGCTTATGTATTTAATTAATTTCAATTTCTTTCGTTCACTTTGAAGTGTGGAAATGTGCAGGCCAATGCAATCTCTCAAAACTAGTTGAAAATCGTTTTGTCCACAGTCTGTGGCAACAAAAATGCAATCACAAGAAAAACTTACCTACAATTACTTTCATTTTCACAATGGGAAATGGGCAAAACCGTTGCACGCGAAAATGCACATTGTCTGTGACAGAGCGTTGAGATTTCTTTTATAAAAATGACATTACTAGGGCTTCTTTCGAACAGAAAATAATTGCCTTATAATTATAGGTGGCTTGGCAAAAAAAAAAGTTAATTGTACGTAGACTTCAAAACAGAAGAATTTCATTCCAAAAAAAAATGAAAGCACTTAATTAGAGTCATATGCAGTGCACATAAGAATTATTTGCTTTCTGGTTAAACCTATTTGCATGGCAATATAAAAGTGATTTTGATATCACTAAAAGTTGATTATTAATATTTAAATTAGTAAGCTGACTAAAACTGCATACACTGCTGATATAATGTTATCAGGAGATGCAGTTGCATATTTAGTTCATCATTCTTTATTGTTCGTCCGGATTGAATTATTTGACATTTAGATTAGTATCAACAAATTAGTATTAACTAAATTCAAAAATTCTGGTTATTAAAGTTATAGAAATTGTAGAGTGGAAACGATCCGTTCTTCCTCATACATACTATTTCCGGAACTTAATATACTTATTTACCCTAAGAAAACCATAATCATAATAAGCCGTTAAGCTTTAAAAAATAATTGTTTCACAATTGTTTGTTGACCTCTTACATATTTTAGCTTGTTGAGATTTAACGTGTAAATACACACAAATTAGTTAATGCCTGAGTTAAAATATTCGCAAAACTAATTGAAATCACTAGTGGCGTGTTCTATCCCAGTTGATCCATCACGTTTGCAGAGTTCTGTGACATTTGCCACTGTAGCTGGGCTAAAAACACATCGAATTGCCAATTCACAACACGATCAGGCGCAAAGACCTCGGATAACAACGGCCCCAATGGCAATTTGTTGGCCCATTACAAGAGCATTAAGGCTACAAAAAAACAACAGTGGGGGGAAAGGGAAAATAATGGAATAAAATTGACAACCACCGAGCCCAGCTTGCAGCTCTTTTAATAGACTGAAACTGAGGCGCGGCAAGCTCTTAACGCCTCCCTTTCCACGAAAAAGTTCACTACGCACTGGCATGTGGCCAAAACCAAACCAAAAACCAAACCAAAAACAAAACCAAAGGCAAAGCCAAAGTCTCGTTCGCTCTCACTCATATACGCATCGAAAATTGGGTGCGTTTATGCAAAAAAGTGACAAGTCGACGTGGTTGCGACCAGCCCCCGTTTTGCCCCGAAAATCCCCCCTTGCGCCACCACTGCAGTGCATACATATATATTTCTATATATACATGTATCTGTAGGTGAAATCGCTTGGCGCACGCCTCAGGCATATTTTCATGCGTTTATTATAGCTGCGTTCGCTTTTTTGGACGCCGACACCGCCGAATCGTTTCCAGCCATCAGTCCGTCCATCTGTCCCACTGTCCTCCTGTCCACTTTTCCACCGCCGACTGCATTTGAAACATGTTTAAAATTTATGATTAACACACGTGCATTCAAATCTTTGCCTCATCGGTTTTTAATTCTATGCAGCCGCGCTAAAGATTTCTATTTGCCTATGTGAATAAATTTTATGTGCATATTGTATTTATTTATAGTTCTTAGCGGTGGGTGGAGAATTGTACGAATAAGGGGGAAAAAGTTCAAACATTTCAAGCAAGGAACTTCTGATATTTTGTTCAACTGAGCCATTTGTTAATCTAAGAAATTTGTAGTAATATCAAGACATAATTCACGGCTTAATCATATTAAATATTATATTATAATTTATAAAGGTATTTAGTTTATAACCTTAATAATATGTATCATATTTCTTGGTGAATGTTTACAATAAAAAGATAATTGTTTCAAAAATGTTGTCTTGATTTAACAGAACCTGAAAAATATCTGATCAAATGTTTATTGTGCGACCCAAACATACATGGAATATTTTAAAGAAAGCCATTTTTTTTTATCGTTATCAACTTTTGAATATCTATAAACATCACATTAGAATAACTTTAGCTGTAAAACCAAAGTCCATAAAGCGCTTGATGTAAAACATGAACATAACTTTGGATAGAGTTTAGAGCTCGGAATATGAATACTTATGAGTGCCTAAGCTCGACTGGGTGTGGCCTTTTTATGACTCCCTGACAAGTGTCGACAGATTGGCTGAATGTGTTGAGCTCGTGGCTAATCTACAAGCTGCGATCAGATTGTAAACCATATTCCATGCATTTCGAACAGCGTTTTCCCATTCAAGCGGTGACAAGCCGAGCTGAAAAGTTTTCCTTTTTTGCCCAGGTGTTTTTTTGTTGTTGTGTGCAGCTAATTAAAGAGCACACTCACTCCCATCAATGTCCAACTGTGGACGTCATCAACGTCGTCGCCACCATCAAAATTTCACCCAACCAATCCGACGAATGTCCATCAAACATAAATTGTAACTTGCGCTTTTTGCCAATTTTTTTTTTTCATTTTTTGTAAATATTTTTTATTTTACCCCATGTGTTATGACAGGTTGCGGCCGTTACACTGTCAAAAGCGAATCGCCGAATGAAAACGAATGCAAATATTGCGGCGGGGCGGGCTGGAGAAAAAAAAGCACTCTCCCCATTGAAATATTCATGTGGGACAGGCCGCAATTCCAATTTTGATTAAATTATAGCAAAATACGATTTCTGTTTTGTGTTTTTTTTTTTCTTTTTGTTCGAGGGGCCGGCATTTTTTGGCGTATGTCAGCCAGCGAAAATCCAGTGGCACCAAGAAGCCAAAGGCAACCGAAAGACAGAGGCTACTGCTACTTACACTTCTTCACTTTACACTACTCCACTTCCACTTGACTCCTACTCGAGCAACTGTCGGAAATACAGTGGGCCAAGATCACTTTTTATTGGCTAAAAATTCATATTATGCTAAATTTACAAGAAAATTGAAACAAATTTGATTTTAGATAACAAGTTAAGATTTCAACCTATAAAAAATAAGTTCGTTTTAGTGAGGAGCTACATATTAATTATACAAATCATGTTGCATTAATGTATTTGATTTTTGTATTTTGTATTTGTATTAAACAACTTATTTACCCACCGTGCAAGCACGACGTTTATATTTTGCCACCTCATTCAGTCAACCAGTCATTCATTCATACATTTGGCACGTTTTTATTCACGACAAGGGGGTTTGACTGTAAGTGGGGGCGAAATACGGTGGTATATGGCCAGCAGTGCATTCATCATTTAATCGAATATTCATATTCATGTGGTGTTCTAATTTGATTGCCGTTTGCCATTCGCTGGCGTGTGAAGTTTTCCCCTGACACTTGTGTTTTCTTTTTGTTTCTTAGACAAGTGAAATGGTCTACCAATCAAGCGTGAATTTTCTCTTTTCATATTAAATTGTTGCCTGCGTTTTTTTGCGGTCTGTATTAGTTGACCATGATGCTTTTGGCACGCCAACGACAAAAACGTCAAGAACCAATTTCAAAGTCAAAGTTACGTTTCATCAATCAATGCCAAGAGTCTGCCTGAGAAGGAAATGCATCCGTAGAGCAATTAGAATTATTAAAATCAAATCAAGTAATCAAAGTCACCTTTCAGCTGCCAAAAGCATTAAAATTTTAGAGACAAGGTCAAGCCGTTGGAGCGCCGAAGTCAAAAAGGAAACACATCTATTGAAAAGCATTTTAATTAGATAAAATGCACTTATAAAAGTGAATGATCTTAATGAAGCTGACAGACTATGACAATTTGAAGTTTTAGGTTCCTACCGCTCTTTAAGTTTAACGTTTAAAACCAGAAAATTTCAATGACCCCATCATGCACAACCCAGGTCTAAAAAGAGTTTTCCTTCACTTTGTGGTTTTGTGTTTGTTACTTTGAACTTGATGGTGTTTCTGCTGACTTCGTAAGAGTTCGTGTTGTTCTGCCTGTAGTTTTCTTGTAGTCTTTTGGTTTTTTGTGGTTGGCACGCGATTAAGTCGTAATTTGTAAAGCTCTTTAAAGTGATACTTTCCGACTTGATGAGGTGTTTGGGTCAAGTTGACGACGGACTAATGGATAAAACAATTTTCGAACGCTTAAGTGTCTCTTTTTGATGCGGGTTTGCTGCGCTTGTAAATGCAGCATAATTAATGTTTTCTTTAAAGAAAATTTACGAAATAATATAACTAAATAATTACAAAAGACAAGCAACGTTTTGCCAACTTAAGCATGTCCGATCGGACCCCTCAGAGAAGTTTCCACATGCTCATGCATCATTTTGACTTTTCATTTTCGACCAAAAACTTTGCTTCCCTGCCCTCCCGATTGTAATTGGTTACATTTGGTGTTTGTTCCACCAGCTTTTGTAACACTCCCAAAGCAATCAATTGTCCTATTAAGTTGGGTTTTTGTCTATCTCTCTGGATGCCCATGCCTGCCCTTTTGCCACTTGTTTCGCAATCGAAAATGAGTTGTTCGAGTCGAAATTACCATGGCCAACAACAGCGGGCAAATGCAACAGCAACAGCAACACACGTGTTGTCCGCTGGCCAATGCACTTTATCGATGGACTCCGTTGGGAAGGAGTGGGGTTGCCTCATGTTGAAAATGTTGTAAAAGTGAAAATCATAAACTGCTAATTGTATTCAAATGCAACTTGCATTCGGCTTATGTAAGATAGAAAAAAAAAAAACAAAGATATATCCAGCAGGAGATTTGGGTTTGGTAAATGGCAAAAGTTGTAGTCATAAGTTGGCTGGCAAGGGGAAGGAACGACAGCCCACAGGGCGAAATTGTTATCCGTTGGGATTATGATGGGGGGGGGGGGGGTAACATCGCCTTAACAAACAGGAAACGACGAACGAAAAAAGTTTCAATTAAATACGCATATCGAATGAGTCTTTATGGCCTAGACTTTTACTTTGCCTTTCAGTTTTGGTTTTTTAAATCCTCAAGAGCATAATTTAATTTGTTTTGCAGCTTTAAGTTTATCGATTTCTTGTGCAATTTTATGGCGGCTTTCAATTTGTTTTGAGCTCCTTCCTTAGCATCCGTGACTCAGCAGCAAAGCAAACACATCGCGAAATCTCTACGCCAGCAAGTGGAAGAAACTCGTCATCGAATCAAATCTTCAAGTCTCTTGCGGCCGCATCCTACCCAGCGAAGTGATATCCTGCTGTGTTCTGTTTATTATATGATTTATCTGCATAAAGCTCTGGGCCCCGTAGCTGGTGCTTCGCCAAGATGCACTTCACTTTGAGTTAAAAAGAGAGTGGGTCAAGTGCAGTCAAAAGTGAAATTAATATTTGCTCGCCCTTGCTGCAGCGAGATGCACTTGGGCACATATCGTTTAAGCGGGATTAGTTGCAAAAGCCTTAATAAAATTATATATAATTTATATTTAATACTACAATATATTAATTTTGTGCATATTCATTTATAAGGAAAGTTTTATAATAGGTAAAAACATTAATATTAGTTTTATAGCTCTAAGCTAATTACATGTTTCCCTTCACTGAGTGCATGAGATTTCTGTAATAAAACTCCTTAATTTTTGGTTCTGCCAATTAAACTGAGTTTTTATTCAAAATGTTAACGCTCAGTGAGCCATAATTGATTTCTGTTTTGCTGTAAAAAAAAAAAAAAACAGGTAGAAGAAAGCGTTTTCGATCCTAAAACACACATTTCTTTTTATTTGACTCATTTTCTTACTAATTTCCAATTCAAAGCCAATTACGGCGCACCCTTACTAGTTGAGTAACGGGTATCAAGTAGTCGAGATAATCAAGCGTTCATTCTTATTTTTAATTGTGTTTGTGTTTTTGCTGTATTTATTCGATGTCTGGTCAGCAGGTGCACAAAATTGGTGCTGGTAGGAAACCCACGTTTGTGGGATTCATAGTGTAGAAAACTGTGCTCACACTCGGAACTCAACTGGGCGTCGAAATTGCGTGTTTGGTCTGCATCTGGACTTTTGCGATTGCACAGCAAACACAAAAAGAGTACTTAAAAAAAACTAAAAACTAGATATAAAACAAACAACAAATAAATAATTGAAAATAAAATTCATTAAAAATGCTGTATTGACAAATAAATCATTGTTCGTTTGGCTGTCATGTCAAATAAATCATATGACACGACAAAACTGAGCGAGCAAATGGGAAACTCGGAAAATGGAAAACTCCTTGCGCCACAATTTTGTTACTTTGCGTGCCGAGTTGCGTTGATGAAGAGTTAACGGTAAATTATGTTGTCGCGGTCACCCGTAAGAAAACCAACCGACATAATGAAAAGTGAAAAAAATATATAGTATATATATTTCCTTCTGCTTTTCCGAAAAACAAACAAACGAAAGGTATTATATCGAGAGGAAAATGAGAGAAAAAATAAAACAACTTGAATAGATAAGTTTGCCAAGCGCAACAAGTATACGCAGTGTTGGACGTCCGGCCTGCAACGCTTTTCCTTGCCACTCGTCTCATGTCATGGTTGCGCCGCTTTTCTCCTTTTCCCAATTTTCAATTTTCCTTCTTCCATGTTAATGAAACGCGATTTCCTAGCAGCCTGCTGCCACTGACGTCTGTGGTTGCAACTACTGCCGCTGCTGGTTGTTATTATTCACGCGCTTTAAGCCAATTATCAAATCCGAACGCGGTGGTTATCAAACCACAGGGTGCTCTTGGAGGATATTTGTATAGTATATTTTAAATATAATACCCAATGTGAGTCATATCCGCGTTTTTGTATCTTTGACTGTAAGACTGGACAAAGTTAGCAGTGGAAAAATATAAGGCCATAGGTAAGGAGTATGGATTCCAAGAGCTACTAATGACACGTCAATGTTCTTAAAATGGAGTTCCAACATGAAGTCAAACTATTACCCCTTTTGACCAAAAAATAAAGAAAAGGAAATTAAATGGGTTTTAATTAGAATGGGTTTTTATTAGAATAAGAAACAGTGAAGGCATTCGCTGGCAGTATAGTTCCTGTCTTTTGAATGTTCATATTAAAGTTCATGTTAAGCAAACAGCATAAAATCGTATTAAAATATATATTAGTTGGCTTGAATAAAATTAATTTTCTCCCAAAAGCTGAGTTTTTACAGCTCGAGACGAGTGCGACTAGCATAATAAAAGTGCAGGAAACCCAACTGCCAGTCGAGGCTTGCCAGACACACCGACACTCGCAAAACTCTGGAGCGGATTTTGCGAAAAATTTCACTTTCACGAAAAGGTCTATGGACGTTTGAAGCCCCCGCTGCCCCATCCCCCTAATTTTTCCCCCAAAGCCGTGTCTTTCAGCCCCTTTTTTTCCCCCGGGGTCCACACCCTGGAATTGGCGTGAGTCCGCGAATCGCTGCCAAATTGGTACCAGTACCAGCCAAAGACTGTCAGACGTCGATTTGCGGCATTTTTCGTTGGCTTTTCTTCGTTTTGTTGCTGCCGAATGAAAATTGTTCGCAGGTGGTTTCCGTTAGTTGGGGCCTTGGATCGGTTTCGTTATAGGTTTTAGCTTGCTACGGTCAGTTATGGAGTCTTTTTGACGCCCAAAAACATGGCTGCATGTAAAAATATTTGCTTATTTGCAACCGCAAACTAGTTGTATATAGGAAGTGGTTTTCATTGCTTTGAAAGGAAAACGAATATATATAGAAAATGCAAGTATTGTTAAAATAAAGAGTTTGAATCGTAGTAAGAAAGAATCGTGTCCTGAAAGAGGCCTAATTTATTTGGATCTAAAAATAACAACTAGAAATACTAAAAAATTCATAAAATGTCTAGTTCGAATGTCTTCATAAATATGCCATATATCTTTGTAGTTCTATTTTCGTCGCTATCCCACATAATCTATTCATAACTTATCTTTGAATTAAGTCTAGACTTGCAGCTCCATTGGAATTTGGTGGCAAGTTCAACATAAATCATTGTCTTTTCTAAAGATATTTATAGTATTCTTAGTGCTTGGTTCGTTTTCGAAACTACATATGTGCTTTTCTTTTGACCCGCATAAGACATTCAAGCTTTAAATACATAATTAGTTAGACAAAAGAAGAATTTAATATTGTGGCCAGTTCTTGTATACTAAGTTAAATTGAATAGCTTACTTTTTATCTTTCCAAAATACATTGTCACTTTTCAAAATTCCGAAACCAATTTTTTTCAATTTTTTTTTTTTAGAAAATTAGCATAGAAAAAAGTGAAAGTGTTGCAGCTGCAATTTTATATGTAGCAGCAACAGCAACAACCAAACCAGACGTCATGTGCAGCATTTAGACCTCGCCCTCTTCTCACAAAATTACCCATGAATCGAGACTCGCTTGCTGTCAAAAGGGCGCAAAATTGTTCGAATTTTAAAGGCTGTTTTTCTTTGGGAAAATATGGAAAGTGCCAGCCCACGCGCAGATTATGAAAAACTCAGCAACAACGGAACCAACGGGGGCGGTGGAGCTGACAGCTTAGATTGCCTCAAGTTCAGTGCTTTGATTTTCGATTCGGTACACGATTTGCATGGCTAGACGAGATACTTATTAACCCAAGTGCTCCGACAAGAAGCGTGATCCAAGTTTTTGGTCACACACCCCGAAGGCGGGATCGGATGCACTTGTTGTTGCTCCTGCCCCATGTTGCATGTTTTTTTTTTTTGGTTGCCAGTCCCAAGTCGGTCGAACTAATTGCCGTTGGATCAGTTAATGATACATAAAACTTAATGTTTGGGAAACATTTGCTTAGCCTGTCTGAGCTAAAACTTAACTTTAATGGGCTTGAGATACATTCAAAAATCTCAAAATGTTTTGAAAGACTATAAAACCAATATGGTTTGAAAAGGCGATTTCAAATGGTGTATTAAGTAGTTTAACTGATTCCAGATTTAGTCGGAAAGCTAATAAAGTCATCTTGGGTAATTTTGAAAGGCGCAGAATTTTAACGACCTGGCGTGCGGTAAGGACTATGGAAATATTTAGGGAAATAGGTTTTTCATCTTCATTGTTTGTCTTCCACATTACTTTAAATTCATTTGGAGTGCAAGGAGTTGGTGAGAGAAGGTGATGGAGGGGGGCGTTAAAAGGGGACAACTCAACTCGTGACTCGATTGACATTTGAATGAGAGTGGAAAATGTGCAAAACGAGTGGCGTTCGGTGGCTACCAAAAATAAAACCAAAAAAAAAAAAAACTCGCACACAAAGTGTGTCCCCCTTCCACATCGAAATCAATATTCGGTAATGCATTTTTCGGCTATGCAGGTATTACCACAACAACAATAACAACTTAGAGCGCAACAATGGACCCGAAAAAGAAGCCATTATCATGCAATGTTTTGTTGCAAGGCAGCTGCCAATGCAATCGAGGTATTTTCGGCAATTGCACAAGAGTCAGCCAAATCCGAATCAAATTTAAAATCAACTAATTACCGTAAATGCCAGACCCAGAAGCGAAATGGTCAATGAACTCGCTGCTTGCCAATGATTATCACGTATCACTAGTAAATATTTAGCTCAATAAACACATCGTTCGAAATGTCTAGTATTTAGTATACAAATAGTTTATCTCAGATGGAAACTATTTAATATAACAGTGTTCCAAAGTTAGCTCTAAATTAATTTTGGCTTGTTTAAAATATACATAGGTATGTATGTACAATATAATCGTTTTGTTTTAGTTTTAAAATTCATAAGTATTAATTTGTATAATATAAAAATGTTATAAATACCACTTCGATCATCCAAACTCAATAAAACGTATGGAAGTGAATAATGTTGGGACTTACGTCGCTTCTTCATTTCACCTTTATTCTCACCGGCTCCTCCTCCTTAATTCTTTGAGGGCAGCGCCAGACATTAGTCTTTCCGTTGCGAGATCCCGAACCCCCCCCCCCCATCTTTACCCCTCATTACACACAGAGCCCCCCATATGGTAGGTGGCAGTCAAAATATTTGATCGAGGGCCGACTCCTTTTTACCTCGTTCCCTGCGGCCTTTACCTCTCCCCGCAAGCCCCATCAAATGCCAGAACCCTTGACAAGCGTAATTAATCAATTTTCGTTCTACACAGAGAAAAAAACGTGGTATAAGCACATAAATTTCCATATGTTGTAATTTGACATTACTCCTAATTTTTTTTATTAAGTTCAATCCAATTTATTATTAATTGTTATACTGTTTATACATTTACCAAAAGCATATTGTTTTTATATAATGTGCTTTAAATATGTGTCATTTTTTCCGCAGTGCATTGCCTTTTATTTATATTTTTGTGGTGCCTGAAAAGGGTTTATCTCTATTGCCTTCTCCTTCTGTTCTGCATCGCACTTGAAAATTTGTTGACCGAGGTTGTTAATGAAGTGTGCAGTTAATTGTTATTGTTATGGGTACCGCTTGCTCTTGTTGTTGCATTGGCCTTTTCTGGCGAGATCTGTAAACAAATTGTCTGTGGCATGAAATGATTGCCTTTGCCGGCTTTGATTTTTCCACCAGCATAATTCATTTTTCCAGTTCGAGAGTCAAAAACCTCATCAATTACAAGACGGAAGTGTGGCAACATTCGTGTGGCAAGCTTAGCAGCATGTTGCTAAAGAAAATGTTGAAAACTTCTGAAAGTCTAGTTTTATAGTTTTTAACAACATACACCTAAAATAAGTTTATTTTAAAACTATTAAATTCCCTTGACGTAAATTCAGGAACCTTTATATATATAGAAATTATAACTACAATAGAATTTATTATTCGTTGTTAAAATCGCCAGCAACATTTATTGCTTTACCTTGCAACATGAAGCAACAAGTGCATGAGGCTCTACCAACACTATGAGAGGAATTCGACTGTGAAACTAACATTGCGCGCTTAGAGATTCAATCGGTTAACATCCACCGATTCGGATATTTTTGTTTGCCGGATTTTTATTTATCAACAAACTTTGAGTATCACTTAAGGAAATTTTTGTCTCGTTGACAAATACAAAAATTTTAATCATTGTTCGCATATCATAGATTTATTCGCACAATTTCAAAATACTCTATTTTAAGTTCACCCCTTTACTTTAAATTATTTTTAATTTATTTAAATTAACGTTTATTCATATGGCAGTTGGAAATGGATGCAACTAACTAGTCTGTCGATTGCTTTTGCAGATTCGTAGCTTAACGTTTGAATAAATAGAACATACTATTTGTTGATGCATTTTATTGCTTAACAAAAGTATGTAATCCCTGGATAACAAATTAAGATTTAGAAGAAATATACGAATAATACTTTAAAAAGCAATAATAAACCAAAAAATCATATTATTTGTAACTTGGCTATTCTGTAACTCATGATTAACAAGATTAGTCAGCTTTACCTAAGTAAGTTATTTTTGTAGCATTTTATCCTTTTATCTTTAGTTTTTGGGCAATTCAACAAACTTTAAAAGAAAAATCGTAAACTGTTAACTTAACATTTACCTCAACAGAAGCTGTTGCTGCAAACAGAAACGGTTAACATTGCCGACAAAAGAGAACATGTGCAGAGAGAGAGCGGAATGTTATACCCTTTCAGAAAGTTTACTGAAGATTAATAGATTGAGCTATATAGTTTATAGTTCCTAAACTATTTTTGACTTATTTTCTAAAGTACGAAAGACATTCCATATGAAGTATAAATAAATATGAATATTAAATACATATTATTCGAAAGGGTATATATACGCAAACTTGACGAAAATTAATTCCCATAGTTACTTGTTTGCGGTATTTCTCCCTGTTTCAGCATGTTTCAGTATTTTTTGTGTCTCAACATGTTTCAGTATTTTTCGGTGAATCGGTGCGATTGCTCATTCCGTTTTGAGCAGCGTGCGCGAACGGTGCTTCAAAAAAAGAGCGCGTTTTCCGCGCGAGCATAAAACAAATAATACCGGGTCGACGAATATACCACTAAAAATAACAACAAAAATACGAGTAATACGAAAGAAAAAAAAAACAAAACAAAAGGCGGCGAAGAAGGCCAAAGAAGAAAAAGCCCCAAACTTCTGCTCTGGTTCTCGCGTGCGCGAGTGTATGTGTATTTGTTGGGCTTACGCGGGCGTCCGTGTGTGTTTTTGTGCGTAATTGTGTGCATGTGTGCCAAAGCTAAGAAAGCGAAGTGCAAAGCGAAATTGAATAATTTCCCCATCTCTCTTTTTCGCTCTCTCACTGAGCGTGTAACCAAATACCCGAAAATAAGAAGTTTATCAGAGCTGATAAATTCTGAAGTGCCGAAATAGTTAAGAAAGGCTGGCTTTTAGAGCCAAAACAAAAACAAGCCAATGTTTTGGTTAACGTAACTTCGCGTCCTTGCAAAAAGTAAACGAAAAACAAAACAAATCGAGTTAAAAATAATAGCCATGCCATTTCTGCGAAAACTCTAAAAGTACCACCATTTCCGCACTCTCTTTCTCCTCTGCAAGTTTCCCCACTCTTTTTGTTTGTTGAACCGACGCAGCAGCGCACTAGCGAAATGTCAACCACGACAATAACAACAACGGTGCCTGCCGCCCCCTCGAAATCGGCACCACCCACTCCAACAACAACAGGCGCGGCAGGAGCAACAACAAACGCTCGCACCGCCGACTGCCGCAAGTTCACGCCGAACATTTTCAACAAGAGCAAGTGCAGCCACTGTTTTCGACAGCGGGAGGAGCACTCGGCCGCCGCCTTGGAATGCAATAGGGTGAGTCTCGGATTTTTCACCTTTTTGGACAAGTTATAAATCCTAAGAATAGAAGATATTGTTAACTTATAGGAAACAGTGGTATAAATATTTATTTCATGTCTATCTATAACTGTTTTAAGTTCAAAAGAACTACCTAATTTTAGTTCGATGTTCTGTTAAAACTTCTAACACCTTGCCCAAAATTAAGATAAAGTGCCTAATGAGAACATTCACTGTACTTGGAGTTGAGGGAAGTCACCCTGGAAAAACTATAGGATAAATTTAGTTTTGTGTGTGCTGAATAAATCTTTATTTAGTTTCCAATTCTGTGCGGGCTTTTCTTTGTTATTCCTCTGTTCCGAAAATTATAGTTCCATTTGGTTCTTCGTCTCATCTCAGGCTTCTTGTGCATCTTGCTGCAGTTTTGGGTGACATTTATGGGAAATATATCTTGTTGGGATTAAACTTAGTTGTGAACATTTTATAGATATTTTTATGTCTTTAACATTTTGCAGATGGGCAGTGAGAAAGTTAGAAATGCAGAACGTTCGCAGACATATCAGTTTAAACTTATTAATGAGCTATGACTGGACTTTCATCATTAATTTTAATTAAAACATTTTTAAAGAAGACAGCATAATCTGATCGGTAAACATGATCAAAGCTGACATTTAGTTTGATTACAACGACTTTTTAAGGAAGAAACTAAGTTCTTGACCAAGATTAATTCATTAATATGACCTAAGGCATCGGTTTGCCCCGGGCAAAAACATCTTCTAATCTTGAAACTTTCGTTCAATCAAGTTACAAAAATCGCCAGAAGACAGCCAGCATTTAAACAATAAACAAAATTGCGGCACGACAAAGGAAAACTCTCGCTTTCTCGTTTCACTGTAGTCTTGTGGTTTTAGAATTCGGGATAGAAAATGACGATACGAAATAAAATGCCACTGAAAACTAATTAAAATAACAAAAACTAATCAAAGCATAGAAAACATAAAAACCCACCTGGACTCAACTGACCGAGCGAGAAGCCGAAGAAAAAAGTGAAAATCGTTTATTTTGTTTACCTGCGATGGGGCTGGGTTACCAAAAATTTACGACAATACTATACGGACGCCCCGAACTAAAAAAAAAAACACCATGCCCACCGCCTTGAAGTCTGAGCTGAAAGGCCAACCTGCTTTCTTATAAGCCGCACGATAAGTTTTGGAATTTGTATTTAATAAACATAAAATCGCTGTCGTAAAAGAGCGAAGGAAACTGAGACGACTATATGAAAAATAAAACCAGAAGACTAGTTTACCATTGGGAAAGTTGGATTTTTCGTTGAACTATGCAAATGAAGGTGGTTGAAGAACAGCGGGAAAGATATGTCAACTGCTTCTAAACACTTGTCGAAAGATTAAATCCAAGATTAAGCATCATTTTGGCCGACAATATCTAATCTTATTTCTTTAGGAGATTAAGATAGTGTTTAGAATGAAAGAGTTGAGATAGAGAACAAAAAGCAGCGCTGTTGCACTTGGTTACATATATGAAAGTTTTAAATTTATTTTGCTGACTCAAAATAAACATGATTTTGATTTGCAATCAAGTTAATATTGTAAAAATTTAAAAAACTCAATATAAAATTTTAAATAAATGGATTTTACACGTAGCTAGCTGACCAGTGCAACATTTCTCTGTCTATTATTAACCTGCCCTCTTTTTGTTTCGTTTGCCCCGTAAAGTCATTTTTTAATTTTTACAATTTTTGTTCTCGTTTCGTAATAATTTTGTGAAAATATATTTTTACACAACTGACCCTAATAAATTCTGATCTGATTATTCTATTATTGCTGTTCTCGTTCTCAATTCAGTTGACAGGCAATTTTGTGCAGTTTTATAGGTCGACAAATGTTTTATTATTCTGTTTAGTTGTTTTTCTGATATATTACATTGACGGCCACAAGTGCCTGGTTTTTCGAGAAGCCTGCGAAAATTAATTATGCGATTGTCAAAAGCAATTTCTGGCTCGCCGCTTGTCCGCTTGCCAAATTGGAATGGCTCTTTTTTTAATTGATCACCCAAAAATGATTCGGATACGCGAGAGATTTCTAGCGCAGCTTGGCCTCAGGCGAAAATTGCTTTTTGTAGGCTAAGAGCGCGTAGAAATCAAACTTTTGTTTTCCAAATGCTTCAAATGTGTCCGTGAGCCGGGGGAACTTCAACTGCGTGACTGATCTTAAAAAACAGTGCCAGATTGACCCCCATGAAATTAGCACAAAACGCTCACACACCGACCGACTTTATTGTATTGTTAACCATTTATTGAGGAAGTCACAGACCCAAAAAAAACAACGAGAACTCATATTGAAATACCCTCTGAAAAGGCCGGAGGCCAACAGCACTTGACAGCCGTGAAAAATGTCGCCTTTCGGTGAGAATAGATCTAGAAATGATAGTACAGAGTGCAGGGGGTATGTAAATGATCCATAAACTGGAGAACTAGTTGATCGATTTGTTGGCTTAGCTGTTCCTGGCAGCATTTCCTAATTTATAAATAGCTCGAGTTACAATATTGAATTACCCTAGCTGAGCGAAGCGTTGGAGCTGAGTGTTCACAAAGAAGAAAATAAATAAACTTTACTATTTGAGTGTGAAAGTCATTTGAGTCAATAGCCAGTGGGTAGAACAACTGTGTCAACAAGTCGATGGATATGGCGGGTATCGGGAAGTGGATGAGGAAGTGGAGCACAGCAGGGGTAAGTTTTTCATAAGTAGGCAGATCTAAGGTTAAACACCCTTACTAATAAACCATTCGACTGTTTCCTATAATACGTTCAGGTGTGGGCTTATTGTGAAACCAATACGTTATGTATATATGCAGTTTTTCTAACTTTTTATTTTACTGAAAAGTTTCGGCAAAAGCCTATTAACAATAATAATTGTAAACGCATTCGTTGCATAAAGATAAAACTTCAGCTGGAGCTACTTGAATGCAAAACCTTAGAAACTATTTTTAAATCATTGGAATATCGTTACGCTTGTCATTAAGGAACCCCTCCGCCGGCAGACATTTTAAAGTCAAATCTGGGAAGCGTGTGTTCTCCGCACTCCTTCGGTTCAGTGTGTGTTCCACATTTGGCTCCCCCTTCCTGTGGATGCAGTTGCTCCGCAGCTAATATGTATATGTATGTAAAAATAGAACTCAACTCTTGGCTTCCGCTCGTCGAGCGGCAATTAGAAGGCGTCGGCAGCAGTCAGTTCCACCTCAGACCCCTCAAGATGCCCCTCCAGCGGTCCCCTTTTGCGGTTACTCAACCGACAGACCTCACAGGCTTGGCACCCCGACTAGGCGCACAGATTTTCTTTTCTACTTGGCAGTCGTTCTAAATTTAGCAACACTTTTGCTTTTGTTTCTTGCTCTCCAGAAGAGTGTCCATGTTCGCCTGTCTTCTGTTTTGGTTTTGACTAGTGCATAAATGCTGGGCCATAATTGTTGCATTGTCTGTCGCCGATCTGAAGGCTAATGAAGCCGGCAAAAGCGTCCCTAACACGGCTCTCGGATTACCTGGCCATGGGATCGAATGGGACGAGATGGCATGGCATAGGACCACCTATCGTTAGGGGTTCCCTTTGTAGTTGGCGGTACACAGACAGGAAAATGCGCACAGCAAAAAAAAAAAAAAAAAAAAAAAAACAAAGGCCAAGAAAAAGCGACGAGGTGCAAAACGGATGTCAGAATGCATTGTCAAGTCAATGGAGCGGAACATTGTAGTTATCATCACAGGGACCATCCACTTCAAAACCCATTATATTCGAGAAGATGAAGCTCGTGTTTTTGGGGGCTGTGCCATGTTGACAGGTCAGGTCAAAGGCTGGCAGCATTTCTCGTGGTTCTGGTGGCCCCAAACGCCAAAAAGCAGCCAGCCCATAACCCCGAGAAAATCTCATCTTGCTAGCGTTTTTTCATTTTTGGACCGGCCGCGTGACTGGGCACCCCACTAGGACTTAGACTAAAACTAAAGCTGCGGCCCCACCAAGAGGTCTAACCTATAGGCAGTAATTGTGGACTTTTTGCTGCTTTTGGCGGTCGTCTATTTGTCTGGCAAAACAATTGGCATGGGACACCGTGGGCCAAGGGACATAGAAAAATAAAAACACTAGGCAAAGTAAATAATAAGAAATATTTTTTAAGTACTAATAAATAGTTTATTTATTGCATCATTGTTGACAACTAAGCTTCGAAATATATTGTTTTTTACAAATACGCTAAATTTGCTAACAAGTTATTAACAACTTGAAGGTAAAGCTGTGTCCATGCCTTCATTTAAAACTTAACTAAAGTTAAAGAAATAACATTTTATAGTTTGTGAATAAGAAAAATATTTCACACCTTTTTGTTTAAAAAATTGTATAACAAAAGTGCTTAAAATCAATAGAATTAACCAAGATTGACTCACTGTTAGCCATCGTGTGTCATTTTCGAGCTGTGTGCCCCCGTTGAGCATTTGTCTGTGATTCTCCTATTTTTGCCTGTATTACCCTCTCTGTTTCACTGTTTGTCTTAGACGCTTGGCCATCGGTGTCCTAGGTGCCTGCCTATCCCACCAAAAAGATCTCAATTGGTCCCCGGGGTGTTATTGAGCTATTGGCAGCATGCCATCGGAGAGGAGACGAGGCCCGTTCTGGGAGTCCCATACCATCCTGTATACCGTCTGTATTCCGTCTCCAGGTCTCCAGTGGAGTTGCTATAGACCTCATTCACTCGGCCTCTCGGTCTCGCGTGTTCCCCTTTGGCCCTTTGAGGATAGTTAGTTCTCGGTTTCTGACAGTGTGCCTTGGCCTGGGCCTGGGCCTCGGCCAAGTTCTTGTGTTGTTTGTCAGAGAAGTATACACATAATAAATATTACTTTTGCACACCCATCCTGTACATGCATCCCCGCACCTATAGCATATATATATGTGTACATACCTTCGTGTATCCTCGTTTCCAGTCTTAACGTGCTCAAGTGGCCAACAACCAACGTTGATTGATTGTTTGGCTTAGAAATTGTTCCCAGCACTCGGGGCCCCCTTCTAAGTACATAGGTAGGTATGTGAAGTGGGTGTGTTGCAGAAATTTGCATTTTTCTAGGTTAATTAGTTGTGTATATGCCACCCAGCCGAGTCAAGTGCATTGAACCCGTCCACTCACCACTCACCTGCATCATCCACGATCGCTTTTGGGGTCATCTCGTTGCTATCTAAATCTATAGTTGGTTAGTTGCATTGTTAAACATCAAGGTAACACTTCAAAGCGATAAGGCCAAGGAATACTATTGTGCAAGTGTGAAAACAAAAGAACTGGCTGAAGACCTGATAAGTAAAGGAAACTAAAACGTATCTCGAAGATACATTCACCTGCAGTAGACAGTCTGCAAGATACTGAGTAGTTGGCAGTTGCGCATACTAAGCACCATCAACCAGATAAGAGAAGTCAACTCTTTTGCTGTGAAGACAAAATCCTTGACCAGATTGTATACTGGAGTTTGTTATTCGAGCGGTATTGGTTCTAATCTATTGTATATGTGCTCTGCCATGTTTTTCCATGTTTCCATGTCGTTATCTTAATATATTAATTATTATAAGATATTGCAACACACATTCCGAACGAAATGTATTTCAAAACATTTAACAAGTTATCGCTATTTGGTCTGCTTGTATTTGAGAAAGCACCTACAAAATTATTCAAGATATTCATAGAACAGAAGAGCATCTACGGATCACCGTATAGGTTAAGAATTCAACCAACTTGGCGATGGAGCTTATCTTTTTAACTTTGTTGCTGCTATTTGTACTTTATTGTCTGTCTGCAGTTGCCTGTCTGTGGTTGCAATTAGCAGGGGGCATCGTCTGAATATTCTTCAGCCACTCTGCACTTTGGATCTCGATTCTGCGCTGTCTTTCTTTTTTTTTTTTTTTTTTGCATGGGGCCGTGTCACAATTATCAGCACGAACTTCTCTGTCGCTCAAAAACATGAGCAGAGGTAACCGAAGACAATGCCCAGAAAGTTGGCTGCTTCTTCTTCAATCTCTGGCGCTCTTTTTGCCTTTGTTCAGCTATGGGGGCAAACAACAAATGGGCCCACCAACCTTATCGCGATACACAGCCAACAAATCATCAATCATTCCATTTCATTCCACCAGCAACATCTACAGCAGCGGCAAAACCAAATCGACTTCTTAACGCCAACAGCTTCATCTCTGCGACTGCTTTAGATTCAGCTTCATCGCTAGCCCTAGCTATTAGATTTCCTCATAAAAAACAAGCTGAAGTCGGCAAAAGTCTAAAACCAAGATGTGGAATAGAGAGCCCCATTGGCGGATTTAGTTGAGGGTCCCCCCTTAGATTGAGTTTGAGCTCAAGAGTTTAGTTTATAAACTCCCGACGACATCTTCCGCTGCGGCGTCATTTTATTTATTTATTTCTTTTTTTTTCGTCTACCTATTCTATCTATGCGCTATGCCTTAATTAAGTCGGCTTTTCAAGTCTTCGAAAACAGTGGGATAAGATAAGGGGAAAAGCTCTGTTATCGTTTTATTTAGAAATCGATCGAAAAACCAAATGGTAAGAAACAAATCGCCGTAAACTGTTTGCTATTTTCGATATTTTCAATATCTTCATTTTAATGCATTAAACCTTATAAATACGAAATTTCTTATTTCTCGAAAGTGAAACATTTTTTCCTTTTGATTAGTCATCGCAGCTGACACTTAATTAATTTTCGCAAATCTAATTCTAACCACTGTGGCAAGATACAAACGCACAATCTATTCGCCGTAGCCCTGCTTCCTGCTGCTGCTCAAATTGAAAGCTAATTCTGTTCAGTAGCCGCCGCAGTTCCAAGCCATGCCATCCAGTCATCCATCTACTGCTGCTCCCCGTAGTCTCGGCATTTGGCTAAGAAAGAAGTCCAGGTAGATCCCCAACTTGCACATTCACTTGTTGCTGCCTCACTGCAGCGATTTTGCCACTTCATACATCAGCCATCATCGTCAGCTGGAGGAAGGGGAGGACCGGAGGAAAAGGGGCACAGATGCACTGCCTCCGTCCATTGTTCCCTTCGCCAGCCGTTCCATGTGACATTTTGCTGCATAATTGAATTCTTATTCTCTTCGCCGGGCTCACTCAATCAAGACACAATACTAGACTATCCAACTCCGGGCTGGAGCCCAAGTTCCAGTTCAAATGGCGCGCTGCGAAATCTTCTGAGTTATGGCATCTTTACACCTGCCCCTGGGCACGGTTCTTTGCTTTGAAAGAGATAGAGCTGGAATAATAAGACCCAGGTAACCAAAGAGGGGGTAACACCGGGCAAACACCATTAGATTGCCAGCGATAAAGACGGAGGCCGTGGAAGATTCAGTGGATCCATAAGATCTTGGGGGGATGGGGTAACGCGCCTTGGCATTTTCCTGAAATAATGACGTGTTGAGAAGGGCATCTTGATTTCAAATTAGTTTATAATTATGATTTTGCCACGACTGCAACCTGTATTTTGCCATTCCACTCTTTCTCTTCCTCGACCATTGAAATTGCTGTTTAATTGGAAAGTAATTTGCACGATATCGGAAGCTTTGCCAGAGCTCGGTAGAAATCGTTAGTTTAGACCCGTCGCGGTCCAAACTGCATGCCATAATTCCACATTTCCACACCTCCCGTCGCCGCAATTATTGTAAATTGTCTGGCCAAATATTTATTGGTGCGCATATTTTAGCACCGAAACGGGCTAACCGAAAATATGTGCCGATTTAAAAAAAAAAATATCCGCCCCTCGGGCGTTTGTAATTAACTATCAAATGCTAATTTCCTGTATAACTAACACAGAATTCGTATTAAAACGAAATAAATAAATATTTATGTATGCATTAGTCAAGTTTTTTGAGGGTTACTGAATGTGAAAAATGCCTGTGCGCTTCATGAATAAACATAAGACAGATCTTATAAATCAAAAACTCACCTGTCAAAATGTGTACAAATAGCAATCAGCCATGAGCTAGAAGATTTTTATTGCGACCAAAGTTTTGATTAATGAGTTATTATTGTGGAATGATATTAAGAAAACTCTAAAATCGAATCAGATGTTTTTTAATTAATCTTGTAAAACAAACGAGTAAAATGAAGATGCATCAAAAGCTATTTTTTATGATTAAGCGTAATTTGAATAAGGAGATTAGAAGATGGAAGTAAGTGTGAAGTGCAAGTTTCTTGCCATAAAAAAATAATTCTTTGAGTAGAAGATTAATATGCATTGATTTTCATTTCAATTCTAAGATGCTTATGCATATCAGTAAATCTATTGTTAGTATCTCCCATTTCACCTTTAATGATTATGATTATCTTCGATGCTTTCATGGGTTTTCTTTGGCTTTTCCAAGCGTAAATTCGCCTTGCCAATTTCTTTTTATTGCTTCGATCACCGTAGTTCTTTGAGCTCAGCTCGTTTTTTAAGATTCTTCGGGTTTTGGGGCCGTGGCAAATGGCGATATGTAAATTTTTTCTCTCTCTCTCGGTCTCTCAGTATCTGTGTTTTGGTTTTTTTTTTGTGTATGTTTGTGTTTTGTGTGCGGTCAAGGTGATCGAGCCGCGTCGAGTTGAAGTCGAGTCAAGTCGAAATTCAATAGGAATCCACGGGCAGGTGAGGAAGCGAACCGGGTGCGGCCTATAAAGCTGAGGAGCTTTAACACTTCCAGGTAGAAGATTCAATTTTATGCTCTTCTCAGCTTGTTGTGCGCTGTTGCCGCGCGTCTAGATAAATCATCTAAAATACATTCCATTTATTTGGCAGTTTAGAATTTGGCTTCTCTTCGTTGATTTTTTGTGCGTAAAATGTTTGGCATGGGTTTTTTTTCGTGAACTTCTTGGAAACGTCGTTTTTGAAAACAATGGAAGTTTGAAGATCTTTTGGTATGATTTCAGAGACCTGCCCAGACAGTCCCAAAATAAAAAAAAATTGATACGCAGAGTTGTTTCATATAGGGGAGCATGGGCAAAAACAATAAGCTCAAGAAATTGGCAATTACATACCCGAAAATAGGCAAAATGAACAAGGCCCAGACTCCGTTGCCGACGACAATGCCAAAAGCATTTATTTATAACCAATAATTTTAGCAATTGCAACAACGGCAACAACACATGCTAAATTACGTAGGTGGACATGATAATTTCGCTTCGCTGCAGACACCCTGAACACACAGCCCCCTATGAAGCAAAAATCCGAGCTTCAAGCCGCGCCCTAAAAAAAAAAATGAATAAAAAATAGCAAACAACGCCGCCATTGCCCTCGGGGGAATTTCATTTAAATAAAATAAATTTGTTGTCTTGCTGCTCAAAAAAAGAGCGATTTCAGTCTGCAATTACTGTAAATTGTGGCGGCTACAATGCAAATGATGAGTGATCGAAACTTGGTAAAAAGAGGGCTTAAAGTCGAAAAGGAAGGCGTTTAAATGGAGCAAAGATACATGCCGTTTTCTGATGGGAGAAATTGAAACAATGGATTCAAAATACGAAGCGAAGGGGGTTTTATTCAATATGAATGTGATTAAAAGAGCTAAAAAGCTGACTTAAATTCAATATTGTAGAAGGGAATAAAATATTGAATATATTGATATATATATATATCAATATATATATATATATATATATATATATATATATATATACTGCATAGTAGTAAAAGCGACTAAGTAACCTAAAACTACATATGAATCAACCCCTCAAGTTTATCAATTATAACTCATATATGAACCCATATGTTCACTTCCTATTCTGCACATAAATAATAAATATGCAAAATAGACTGTGGTGATATATAGATTATTGTTTTGCGCTTCGAGAAATTGTCAAAACTCTTTTCCAATTTTCGCAGCTCAAGTATTTAACATAGCTGCAGGCAGAAAAATACAAAGCACTCGAGAAAAATGCATTTTACCAAACTGATTTGGATTCCGCATGCTGTGCCGATGTCAACGGGTGGGTGTACTTGTGTTGGGACTACCCAACCACCAAACCACCAAATCCATCGAACCACCCAATTCCCCGATAAGCCCTGCTCCACCAAGTCAGTCACCCACCATGTGCAATGTTTATGTTTTGTCTTCGATTTGTTTCTAGCCTCCCACAGTACGTGGGTTGTTGTGGAATTGCCGATTTGGCTTAAGCTTTCGGTATCTGTATCTTTTGGGCTTTAAATGGGCGAGCTTCGCCTGCAGATATCATGTACAGAACAGAGCGCAGATACTATTCATATGTATGTACGGAAATGTTTTGTTTGCGGGTGTCTGTGGCTTGTGGCATTTTTTGGCTCGGCAATATGCGTGCAATTTATCAACTCATGAAATATTTAGGTGTTTGCCATATTTGAGCACGTCTTGCATAATTTGTACGTTTGTACTTTTAATTAAAGATATTTTAGATATATTTCTTGTTTGGCCATATTTGGCTAGCTAGATTGCGAGTGCGATTGTTGTGATGTGGGGCATGCCGCAAACAAAAACTCGCAGAAGCAAAAAAAAAAAAGAATGAAAATTAACTATCACTTGGCTGCCTAAATGTTGACTTGCAAATTGCGGCCCTAATTTGTCTTTTTACCCCTTATCCGAAACCATTTATCATGGTGGCCATTAATAGGCATTTTCGGGGCATAATTAGTTGTTGTTGAAGTTTTAAATAACAATATTTTTCGAAAGCAAATATTTGACCCCAAAAAACGTAAAACAAAAGGAGACAACACGTTTTCATTCTGCACAATTATGAATCATTTAAGATAAGAACCTTTTGCTTTGTCTCTACGGGTTTACCTGGTGATGATGATGCTACTGATGATGTGTTTGGCGTTATATGGTGATTAGCCCGTTCTTTCCATCCCGCAGAAATATTTTGCCAAGGGGCTTTCAAACACGTTTACTAAGTTTTCACATCTTCTTACTAAATTATTTTTACGTTTCTCTTCTTGTTCTCGTTTCAGGTATGTACGAAAACGAAAAGTCATAAAATATTCTACGCTTATCCGAGAACCCTATTTTGTAAACAAAGGTATTTTTAGATTTATGCTAATTGCCTGTGGATAATGAATGAAACCATTGTTCAGACAAACATTTTAAAGGTTTTTGCAAAAGTCACAAATCCTAGGTGGTCTTTAAAATCTGCTTAAATTTTCTTAGCACGTTGACTTTGAATTTTTCAGCCGTGCTTCGTTCGATTACATGTATCTTATAAGGTAAAACAATAAAAGATTGGTTTCAATAAATCAGTTAAGTAGAACAAATAGTTTCGCTGACAGATTCATCAACTATTATTCATTCTTTTTTCTCCTACCAATTTATAAATCAGCTGAGAATACTAAAAATATTATATGGATTTATTATTTTTTTTACGGGAAAATGAAAGCTATAAGGCTGGCGTATAGAAATAATTTAATTAGCTGATGTTCCAGCAAGAAATATATAAATAATACATAAATAAAAGGTCCATAAGAAGTTGTGTTTCCGCAAAGTAAAATGAATATGTTTATTCTCTCGCCGGAAATTAAATGTCAAATAAAATCAAGTTATTTACGCGATATTTTTTTTTATTTTACTGTTTAACCATTTTGTCCGCAAAGTTGCACGTTCATTTTTAGTCATGTTTACATTTTCGCAGCGTTATCAGTTATTAACCCACTTCCGTCAAAAGAAAAGAAGAGAAATTAATTTTTTGCTGCTGCCAAAGCGGTCAAAATGAAGAAATAGCAGCAGAAAAATAATTTAAAGAACCTAGAAAAAATCTAATAAATCATCAAAGCGAATTGGGCTAATGTCGTCGCTTCATCAGCTGAGCTGAATTTCGTGTGAAAGTCAGACGCTCTCCACACACACACCTCGTATACGTATGTTTTTTCTTCACACAAATTAAGTAATTTTAATTTAATTAATCAAATTATTTTGCATTTAACATGATCACTTCTTGGCTCGACAATGACAGACCTAATTGAGGTTGAGTCTGACACAGAAATTCCAATTCCAACTCACTTTTGAGGCGTTAGGTGGGCTTGGCCTCTGACTTGATGCGGTTGTACAAATATACTCACACACTCGATACATTTCATTGCGTTTCATTCATTTTCATTTAAGTTGACAAATGTGGCAGTGTGACGTGAGTGTGTGTGTGTGTGGCCCACTTTATTTCCATTCAATTCGTTTAGATTATGGCCTGAGTGGCTTGTTCGAGCAATAGGAGAAGTAGCAAAAACAACAAAATAAAAATCCACTAACAAGATGAAAAAGTAGCACTTTTATTAAATGGAAACTTGAAATACACTGAAAAGGGTTAAACCTAAATTAATGACTAGAAATTGTAAATGTAAACGAGAAACTTAGAATACTAGACAAATTCATTTCGTACAAAATAAAATATTAATTATTTATTAGTGCTAGTATAAGCATAAAATAGGATTATGTACGCATTTTATCCTAAGTACATACATTTTTTTTTTTAATTTATTCCTAAATCATTAAACTTAGCCTTTTAAAATCAATCTTAAAGCACGTTGAATAAGTTTTGCGCAATGGTAGCTTGAATTGATTTTTTTTTTTCAAATCAATTCTCATTGTTTTTTTGCGTTCAATTTGAACCGCGCATTGGAGAAGTTTGGCTTTTGAATTTGCGATCGGTCTCTTTTTCAAACCGAACCCGTTGACAAGGTCTAGGTGCAGCCCGTTTGTCAGCCGAGATGGAGCAGTTGGACAACTGATTTGAATATGAATATATATTTTGTCAGTCATTTTCGATTTCTTGCACGCGCCAGTCGGCGGACAAAAAGTCATTGGAAATGTGACTGAAGTGAAGTGAGTGCGAATGAGTGTGAATGAGTACTCATGGAACGGTTCATGGCGCAATCATCGTCAAATGCAAATGACTGACAACCTAGGGCAAGGCAATCCAAGAGTTAATATCTGTGTATCTGATAGTGAGCACGGCTTCCGCACTTTGCAAATAGAAAGTACGCACGCGGCGGACTGAAGGTAAAAATAAAGGCTAAAATATAAAAAAAAAAAATCGATAAAAGAACAAACAACTCCAATGCAGCTATCAACTTCCGTTCGAAAATCTTTTTTCTCATGTTTACTAGGTAATTGTAGCCCATCTAACCCATCTATCCTCTTCATATATCAATATCCAGCTGGAAAGTGAGTAAGGGAAAAACAATTATATTGATTTGATTTGTGAAATTTCCAAGATTCTCTTCAAGGTACCGTTTCGTTGTTGTTATTGTGGTTTCTGTTGGCGCCCTTTTGTGGGCAATTTTCGCCCAGTCTTCTCATCATTTTTCTTCTTCTTCCTGCACTTCTTGAGTTTCTTGAGATTCTTCCCGATGATCACCATCGATGTGGATGTGGATGCCCCGAATGCGTGGTGTGAGTGAAGTAATCGCCCCATTCGGGTCTCCCCCACCCAATTGATCTTACTCTCTCCCTCTCTTCTTCTACACAGAAATACAAAAGATGGGGCTAATAACAAATTTAAATTAATTCAATTAAATTAATAACAACAGTTAGAAGAATAAATAGTAACTGGTCAGTGATCATAAAGATTTACTTGAAAAAAATTAAAAAAATATTTAAGTGTAGTATTTTATTAACATATGAAATCAAATCTTCGTCTAGAATTAGTTATTAGTGCTCGCAGTATTTATTGTAATATTTTTATACGAAACAAATTTTGTTAATAATTATTATTCAACTTGTTTTTTCTGTGTGCTGTCTCTCTGTTGCTGATTTTCTTCAGAGGCTCCTTCAGAGAAAAAGGTTGTTGAACTGGTCCCCGTGTGTGTGTGTGTGTGTGTTACGTGTGCTTGTGTGTTCTGATGTTGTTATTATTATTGTTGTGTTCCCTCAATCAGTTGCTGCTGTGCTCGTTTGTTCTCTATCCATCTCTTTCACTCGGCACATTGAGTTCTATTATAGAAAATTATATTATTATTATGTACTCCACTCGCTTTTTTTTCATGTTTTCTTTGGGTCTTGTGTTTTTCTTATTTCAGGCATTTTTACTGTTATTACACACAGGCTTTATTTTCCTTATGCAAATTTTTATGATTACTCCCAGGTGATGATGTTCGTTCATAAGGTTTCTTCCTACTTCGGTTCTCATGCCAAAATATGCGAAATTCTTGAAAAATTGCTCCGAAGAACATGGAAGACCAGATTGTGTTCTGCACTTGAAAGGTGTTTTTATAAACGTGCATTTTCTGGTAATTCGTCTTGATTGCTTTCTGTTGCGTGTTGGCCAAAATATTGAATTTAGTGCTTGCTTTACGATCAGAAAATTAAGGGTTAGGAAAATTAACAGTAAGGGAATTCGATCACATGAAAATTTCTTTACAATGGTCATTACTCTTGAAATTACCCACTTTATCATGCTTATCAAAACCTTGAACTTTCAGGCACACGAACTTGCATCAACCAAACATTTCAAACATAATCACTGATTGACAGGTTGTAATTGATCCTCTACGAAAGCCCCGTTATCTGTGTTGACACTTAAGAAAGTAATTTCTTGTTTCCCTCTTCAAATTGAAGTCACTTGTGTGCTCTATTTATTTTCCCAGCACATCTGGACGGACGAGCTTATCGGATCTGGCTCTTCAATTAGCGCCCGAAAATGGCCCATCTAAATGAACCATAAAATCCAAATTAATTCAATTGAATTCAAATGGCCGGGCAGACCTCTAAAAACCCACGACGACATCGTGTTCTTATCAGCTGATCCCTAGTCTATTAAATGACCTTTCCACAGACATCTGAGAATTATCAACGGAATCTCGAAGTTTGTTGTCGCTATAAAACTTGTATATAAGTATGTACATAGAAATGCTTGACTTTTCTTGGCGTTGGCGTTCAAGTTGTTTGTGTTTTTTGTTTTGGTTTTTCGTTTTTCGTTTGTTGCCTTTTTTTGGGTCAATATAAAGTGCTGACCTTTTTTGTTTGTTGCCGTTTCAGGGCTCAGAAAGCCGGCCAGAGCGGCGCTAACAGGTTTTTCCCGTACATGTGAAGCAATTAATTTTAATACGAGCTGCTCTAAGAATAGAACTGTGGGGAATTTCCTATTTTTTTTTTAGTGAGAAGAAAGTGTTGATTTGGGAAGAAAATAAATTATATGTATTAGTGGTTCTACAAAATGTATCTCTTGCAGCTGAACAAAAGAACGAAAAATTGTTGACACAAAGTGACATGTTATGCACAATAAAATCAGTCGAGAATAAATGGTTTTTATATCCGTTCACTGCATTAGGCCACTATTGAATTTATGTCTTTGCCAGAGTCTGGCCTCTCACCCCCTGGTCAATCGGTGGAAGTGGGTTTTTGAACCTACTCTAATCAATACATCAAAATTTACAACAAGCTCTCCGGGTCCTGGACCTCATGACTAACAAAACCGCCCAGCTGGCCTCTTTTGGGGTTTCCAGTGACCAAACGATCTATCTGCTATGGACTATAGACCGCCAATTGACACAACAAAACGACGAAATATTTCAACACAAGCCGCAGAAAGAGAGGGTCCCAACAAAAAAAAAACAAAAACAAACCCAAACCCAATTCATGCAGAAAATATCAACTGAAAGGTTCCCACAGTGTCCACATGGACAGACACTTATGACATTTTGCTTTTTAGCAATAAATAATTTATGCATTTTATATATTGACACATATAAAAGTGGGGAAAATGTATGTCCGAATATATATATCCAACCGAAATGAAAAAGATAAAAAGTAAATTCAAAACATTCATGCAACGCCAAGGAAATTAACAGCAATTGACGGTTGCAATTTGATTTATTGGCTTTGGCTGGCAGCAGGCGAAAACAGAGAGGGACGGCTAGCCTAAATGCGAAAGAGATGGCGACAAAAGGCGGTGATTTATTGGCACGATCAGTAAAACGTGTCGAAAGGAGGGGCATCATGTAGCAAGTGATTTTTGGAGTCAGGGGCCTTCGCTTCTCCCCGGCCAGCAGCACACGTGGTCAAAATGGAGCGGGAGTTTCTGACCCATTCCCATTTTCGTATTTTTAAGAAATTATAATGGAAAAAATAAACACATTTAACTGTAAAACTCATTGAGAACCCGCCAAGCACTCTTCCCTCAATTTCTTTACCTATTTCCGTCCCGTTTCGGTTTGTCTACTATGACAGTTAGAATCGCCGTGGCAAAGCGTTAAGCAATAAAAGCGTTTGAAGAAAGCTGAGAACTGAAGAGTCTACCTCATTTCTAAATGCCTCACTCCATTGCGCGTTCTGAATGATCAGTAAGACGTCGCCCAACTTGAAGCTTTAATATTATAAAAGACTCTATTTATTATATCAAATCTTTTAAATTCCAACACAATTTCATCTAACAATTCTAAGCTAAGCCTGAAGAATCACCTAAATAAACTAAATACTTATTATATTATAATATATATTTTTAAATGGTCTCTAAACGTTTTTACTACTACTTATGTTAATTTTATTTGCTTATTAAAGAAATGCTCAAATGCTCATTTCTCATTCAAATCCCAATGTTAATTTCACACCATTTTTCAACGAAAAAAAAGTCTTTTTGTTTACCGCAAAAAGTACACGAAAGGTCTTTGTTACAGCGCTGGAGTTCACTTTCTTGCTCAGCAAATCGAAACGAGTTAACAAGTGTAACATTGGCAATTTGTTAGATAATTTGCCAGAACAACCAGGCGAACCTTGCCCCCCATCTCCACCCACCGAAAACCACATTAGGGGGCCAGTGACCACGGTGAAAAACAATGGAATAATCTGTCGGAAGCCCTAATGACAGAAGAAGTAGAGTTATGTAACCTTTTTGGAAAATTGTCATCGCCTTTTGTCTCTGTATGTTTACGAAGCTAATTTCATTTTCCGCCAGCCTTGTCGGCAAGCAGCGGAAAACTAGGCTGCCTTACTCGAGTTTTTCCCCCGCTTGCCGTACGTATTATACGAATTTGTTTATTTTCCACTTCATTAATTCGCGCGATGACTTTTGCCTTGCCCAACAATCGCGCGGCTGCTTTAAACTGCTCATGCCTAATGTTATGTAATTTCCTCAAAATTGTAACTACTCTATTTTGTATTCGAATGTTTTCTTTTGGTCTCTTTATTTTCCTTTATATCTGCATTTGTTTATCATTCGACTTTTGCCCGTGTGTTTGCCTTTGCCAAGCTTACGAGTGCGTTTTGCCTTGGATTCAACTGGAATCGGGTTTTATTTGGTATGTGTGTGTCTCTCTGTCGATGTTGTTTGGCTTTGCCATTACTTGGGCTTCATTATTCAATCAAATGCATTGTGTTGGCGACCGCCTGGCCCGGTGCGTCTCCATTGGCATTTTCGAAAGCCCAAGTCTTGGGCATTGTAATGATTTTGGTTCCTACTTTTTTTTTTTCACTTTTGTGGCTTGTCATTATGCAGACACGTCCAGCGCGATAGAGAAGTTCTCAGAGGGGCAAGGAAACGTAATCTAGAAAAATCGAATCTAGTCCAATTGAAATGGGAACTATTATATGGTTGCCATCATATTAGTGGTTTGGAATGATGTCATTACTAGATTACGACTGGAGAAATTGGATTATAAATCCATCTAGCTTAATCCCTACTCCCTTTCCGAGATAAACAAAAACAACGAATCAAATGCACTTTCTTTGTACCATTTTCATGCATTCGCTTCAGCTGGCTTTCCCATCAAAACTAATTATTTAGAACATCACATCAATGTCGTATTTAGATCTCATTAATTCACTTCGTTCAGCCTCTTTTCCGCTATCACAGATCTGGCTACTCTCTTTTTCAATTATCATTGTATCAATCAATCATTTCTTTTCGTTTTCAATTCGAGTTTTATCAAACAAAAGCTGTGTGCTCCCATTTCACGATCTCTTGGCACGATCGAAAGTGTGTCATGGCGGGTGTAATGAGGAGCCCCCAACTGTACAATTATTGTTAAGAGACATGGCTTTAAAGGGTAGGAGGAGGGATATAGCCATGACCCATTTATGGAGGAACACCCACTGATCAATGATCTCTTTTAAATGCGGCTTGAAACTTTGAGATTGAGTTTCGTTTTTTTTTCGGGGAATTTAAGCTTTTACTTTTGATTTCAATGCGGCACAAACATGGCCAGGAAAATAGGAAAATAATAAGGCATACAGTTACCATTTACAATTTTCCACTTCCCGATTTACCATGTTTGGACTCACTAATGCATTACTAATTAGATTTTTGTGGCCGAGCCTTTCGCCAAAATGTTTCTGCCGCTGCACTTTCACGTGTGTGCAATATACAGCATACAATATACAATGTGCAATTGAATTATTGACTTTATTGTCTCAAGTGGCAATAATAAATAATCGTAGGATGTTAAACAACATTCACCATTGTCGGCAGATACGTTTTTGGCCATATTTGGATCGGCGAAACCGCCGTTAAACATGCAAATCGTGTAGGACTTTTCCTCAGTCGAAGCAACCTTCGTCGTATGCGTATCTGGAATTTCATACTCATGCCATATAGCATTATCATTAGCCGTAATAAAAACCTGAGTATACTGACAACTGAATGCTATATATCGGGCCAACTTACATCGCATTCGCAGCAAAGCAACTCATGCAATCGAAACGAAAACCTCAAACCGCACTGGGTAAACATTTTTACAACAATTCTATTAAATTATATGTCTGTAGCCGTACATCTGTACGTATCTACCCATTATCCGACGATTGTAATCAAAATCAGGGGTTTTCTCTCTCGCTCGCCCAGTTTTAAACATCTGCCATGTGTTTGTAATTGCTGATCCACCGGAGAAATGATTTATAAACGGAGCCAGAGATTGGGGTTCAGGCGGAGAGGTAGAAGTACTAAATTGTGTTGCATTGCAAACAAAAAAAAAAGGGGCGCTTATTATTATGGCGAGCCGGGCAGCAAAAAAGGTTGAAACGTTTTACCGACGAAGGTTAAATACCCTAATTAGGTCAGTTTTTACAAAACATTTTACAGGTTCATTGAGATGTCAGAGATGAAAGCCTTAAACTATATTAAATTCGAGTTTTATTAAGTAATTGGTAACTTTGTGTATGTTAACATCACTCACCTGTAGTATGAACACGAACATTAAGATAAACTAAAAGAGATGTTACACATTTCAAATCAAAATCCCACAGATTATCCAGATTTGCATATCTAATTAGTTTTTCTTGATACCGTACACATTCGATAGTATATTTTCCTTTATGATCTTTGCTTTCAAGTCCAGTCAAGTTGATTACAATACGTTTGGGTCTATAATTCGATACAATTTTCGAATGCCTCAATACACCTGACAGACTGACAGAGTGACAAACTGACGGTCTGACTTGACTGACTGACTAACTGAGCGACGGACAAACGGACAAAGTCGATCACACAATGGAAAACACTACGAAAACCGGCTGACGAGTCAAGTTCGGATGAGTGACTGGCGCAAGATCATTATCAATGGGATCTGCTTAAAAAAAAAAAAATCGAAATTATAGCATTGAACAAATAAGAAAATGAAAATGAGAAATAAACGAAAAACAGGTGAAGTGATGATGATCGGGCCGCAGCTTTTGTTATTATTTTTCATTGTAAACCCGGCATTTTTTTTTACCCAACTAAACTGTAACAAGTTTTTTATATTTCAAATGTATAGAGAAACCCATAACTCTGTAATGTATTTTCTTATTATTATTTTCTTTCTATTTTTAACTGAAAAATTACTTCATTTTTTCACTTCCAGCGAAGACTGTTTGATTCGATATTGAAACAACTTTCACTTCATTGCCACAGCACGTTCCCACTTCAAATAATTGACAAAAAGAAAAGTCTTTCCCCTCCGCCCCTTTAAATGCCACTCCTCTAATTTGAAATCGAAAAGCGAAAAAATCAGGCTCAAAGCGATTTAATTAATTACGAATGCATAGATTGACTTTAACTTTTTTTTTTTTTTGGACACTCTTTTGTCGGCTCGTTTTCTTCTCCTGCAGGTGAATGGCTATAAAAATCAAATTTAAATTAATTTAAATTTTTATCTAGACGCCCAATAGAGTTTTTCCGAACAGGAAAAAAAAACCTGAAACCGAATGGAACTTTGCCAGCCTTCTCTTCGTCTTTGCCGCTTTGTCTTGCGAGTTTAAAAATATTTTAATTAGAAATTATGCAAATTACCTTTTATGGTGGCTTTTGGCGATGCTTAAGTTACTTGGCTGCAGGCTGGGTAAGATAGTTTCCAACAGCTTAGGTTACTCCCCCTTGGCGAGGGGCGTTTAAAAAGTTTGCATGTACGTGCATTTGAAAAGTTAATTATTAAGTAATATTTTAAATTAAGGCTTGTATATGTCATGAAATATATATCACTCAAGGCGGTCGGACGAAAAGAAAATCATAGATTTGACGATAGTTGGCTGTATCGGATTCAATTTGTACTTATTTTCTTTTATTGAACGGTTTGTTTTAATCAAGATACTTAACCAAAACTTGTATTTATAAACATCTAAATACCTGATTTGAATTTAGCATTTTAATTTACATTGGTAACACATTATCACAAAATATTCAGACCACCCTCGACTGTAGGGCCCCCCACTATTTAACTCAGTAGACAAGCTGTCTGAAAATTTTGTCATATTAGCCTGTTTAAAACGTTTCTGTATCTTTTCATTCCATTTTTCTTCTTTTCAACATGCCAAGACTGCCTTTTGGAGTTCACATAAGATATAAGTTGCACCGACATCGTCGTAGGTTGGCTGGGTTCGGTTCGGTTGGATTCAGTTGGGTTTCGGTGGGGGCTTCAGCGGGCTTTTTTGGCGCCCGATTATGCAACAATAGGTAAAGCTCTCTTGACACACAAGTTTCTCACATTAGGAAACAATAACAATAACAACAACAACTGCAATTGCAAGAGTCTATGAGAAAAATCACACATTATCTGCTTGGAAAATCAATAAATCAGGGAACTACAACAACAACAACAAAACAAAGACCCTCGAGTCTGTCGCTATTATTGTTGCAATTTTTATTCGTTTAATCTATCGCAAAAATCTGAAATATTTTGCCATGAAAAATCTAGACAAAATATCATTGAAATTCACATAAAAAAGTAAATAAATAAAACTCTAGATACTCCTCAGTTGCAACTTGCAACTTTACCAGCTGCACAAGTGAAATGTCAAATATGCAGTAAGAAGTGCACCAAAAAAAAAAAAAAAAACAAAAAACTTGCCACTGGTGGAGCTTGTAAAATTTTATTGTTGCTTAGCGGTTTACATTGTTATTGGCATTTTTTGCTACTTTTTGCAAATTGTATAATAACAACAATTACAAGCCGCAAAAACAAGCAGAAAACAATTTCAAAAGTTTTCAGCCAAGAAGAAAAAACGAGTTGAAAAAAACCACAACATCTCACCCACCTCAATGGGTCGCAGACTCTTTTCGAGGTTGTTGTTATTAGCCCCAACGACTAAATGTTCATACCCAGATTCGACCTCACTTGACTTCTTTTTCACATTGAAATTAACAAGAGTTGCGGCCAAAATACAAAATGCAGCAAGACAAAACGACGGCCAGAGCGGACAAAAAAAGCGAACTCAATAAATAAGAAAGCCTCACATGCAGCAGCAAATATTTACAAAATGTTAACCCTCGGAGTCTGGAGTTTTTCAGTTGCTGCTGCAATTGCAATTTCGGTTTTTTGTACTGAGCAGCGAATTGTGTAATCGCGATGAGCTTTCAGCGATAACCGACATTCAAAAGTGGGGAGTAATACAAACTGGTTGTTTTTTTTTCGCACAGCAGCAAATGCTATAATCATTTCGTAGGGAACAAATTATAGGCTGACAGCAAGAAAGAAAGGGAAATTGATTACAGAATAATCTTCTGCACTTTCGATTGCTGAAAATGTCAGTCAGGCTTATTCCATTTGTGTTACAACACATTATATACAAAGTTGAACCGATATTGGTCAATATTGTATCGATCAAGAAGCTTACAAATTGTTAATGGTATACATTTCATTATGTTCTTTGCTTAGTAATAGTAACCGCACGAATTCATGACTAAGAAGCCAGTTCCTTTGACTGCTGAACATTTATGAAATTATCAAATATATATCAACGGGTGGAGTTGGTCCGCCAGCGAATTCGAAAATCTTGTCATTTAGTTTTGGTGAGTGGAGGAGGAATTGCTTCGTGGAACATTTTTATGGTAGTCATAAAAAGCGAGAGAAAGAGGCTTGTGGAGAAAAAGCCGTTGTGGCATAAATCGCAGTTGGCAAATCATTTGCACATTTATCTCCCAAACGAAACCACTTCACTTTACTTCACTGCAGTCCGCGCCACTCCACTCACTCACTGGCCTATAGATAACGAGCCCACAATTTATGAATGACAATAATTATGCCACCAAATAAGAAAATCCCAAGCGAAAATACCGAAAGGCAGGCAAGGAGACCGTCAGACCGTCACGTCGCATGCGAAAATCAATTAGGCGCAGTTCGGGACTCGAAAAAGTATCTGGTGGACAATCCGGGGATCGAGGATGAATGGCGGATCGTGGCTATCTGGTCTTTTATCTGCTCCAGGAGAGCAAAGAGCTCTGCTCTGCTCAGCTCCGGCTGCCCCAAGACAACAGGTTGAAAACTTATCGCGATCGCTGTCGCTTACGGTAAATGTCCAAAGTTATTACTAAAAGCTGACAAATTACGACTCCAGTCGAGCCTGGCTGGACTCGTGGAGGAACTGGCCAGAGTTTCGGTTACGCGACTCCGTATACTCGATTACTTTGTGTTGCATCTGGTTGCGGAAATGCAAACTCAAGCTACAGATCTGATCTGGCCCGGAGGAGTCATAGGCACAAATGCATCCGAGGTCTTGCTGCTCTAACGCGCTTCAGAGAAGCGTTAAATTAAAAGTCGCTAATCATATCAATGTCCAAGGCGTAGCGGTTACCTGTCAATTGATGAGCGGAGACTACAGTTCCTCTGGCTCTCTGTTTTTTTTTTTCTGTTTTATTTTTCCTTACAGAAAAGTAAGAAAAAAAAAACAAAACAGCTAAAAACTGGAACTGCCACCGGGCCAAGTGGCCACAAAAGCGACACGATCAGGAGGTGGAGTAACTGGCTTTCATAGCCGCTTAACTTAGCGCCAAGTTACGACATTGTCGGATTGTCTTTTGACTAGCCAAAAGGAATGCCTTAACCCAGTACTGGGCGAGAACTTGTTGGCCGAAATGCATTTTCAGCCATTTTTAATTAAAATGCATATGGGTCAAGCGACCTTCTAAGATGCTTAAGAATTTGTGTGTTAAGGGGAAGTGAGTTAGTGAAATATGAAACTTAAGCTTTTAAAATTATTAAAAATCGTACATAATACATTATTTATGAGGGGATAAATAGCTCTTGTTTTATTGCATTAATCATTAAGCATTTTGCATGACATTGAGTTTATATTTGTAATATAATTTGCTGACTACAGCGATTAATCTTAATGTTCCACTTCATTTGTCATGTTATGAGGCCTGCTCAAAAATGGAATTAAATTTAAAGGATGTTTCCACCAGACATAAGGGTTAATTGGGCCGCTCGGAGGCCGTCGTCGGAAACCATAAAGACAGTCGGACAGATGAATGTCGACAATGGGTCTACTTTGGCCAGTGCCCAACCCATTGGCCATTGCATTGACTTGGCCAGCTTTGGGCTTCGGCAGCCGAGGAGGAGGTTACCTCCAGACACAACTTGATATCTTGCATCAAAAACCGTTTCGATTTTGCTTGGTTCATATTTTTTTTCTGCTGAATCAACTGTTTTCTGAGTGAGCGCACTCAACGCAGCACTGAATTTGTTTATTTATTTGTTCTCCGGTTTTTTTTGTGTCGTTTAATTCTTTGGCTGTTGCCTTGTTTCTGCCGAATTTGGCAAATTTTGCGAAAAATAACGCTGGCTGTTCGTAATTTTGAAAAGTTGCGCATCTTATTTTGTATATTTTTATTATTATTTTCTTAACCTGCCGCTTTCAGTTTGTCCTCTCCATCTTTGTCTGCCGGCTGACATTTTAATATGCACTTTGCGCCCATTTCACAATAAGAAGGAGAATTGTAAAAATAAACATTATGCCTTGCTGCCTGGCTGCTGCATTCAACTGCCAAAATAATTAACATCAATGTGCATTTTTTTCCTCGTCTTTTGCGTTTTGTTTGGTTTTTCGTGTGACGAGCTGTTTATTTTTATTGGGCAGACATTTTGCAGTTGGGTAAATTTCTTGCGCACGATTCTGGTGCCAACATTTTTTTAGCCCCATCATTTCGGATGACACAGATTTCAGATTTTTGGTCGGTGAAATGCATTTATGCGTATATGCTAATTAACCCAAAATTAAAGATGCAAAATGAGGCTGCAGAGAGGCGGATGACGAGTCATTTACTAAATCGCCTGGACATCGAGCCATTAATCATATTTAAGTTCGCTTGATCAGTGGCGGAAACTTATTTGAGTTAATTTAAAATGCTCGGTTCATGTTCGGACTTTACCAGTTTAGTAGTTCAGTTTCCTCTTATCAATTAAAGTGCTGTACTTCAATATTTAATATTCATTTTTTTCACAGTATGCTTTCTTTTCAAACAATATTATTTTAACTTTCTGCATGCAAACTTTAGACGAGTATCTCGTTGAAAAGTTTTTGTAATATTTTTCTCGCAGCATTGTTGTCTTACGAAATTTTGAGTGCGTCTAAGTAAAGTCTGGCACACCCACTTGGAAGGCTGACTAGTTTATTTTTCTTTTTTCGTTTTCAGCTGGGAAAGAAGAGGGGCCCAGTCAGCTGCGTCTGTCAGTTTGGGACCCATTTCAGCCTCCGACTGACTTTTGACAACTAACTGAAAACAAAAGAGCCCAAAAACAAACCCCCCACCATTCCCGATTTCCGATCCCCAAACTGCGATCCGCAGACGAGAAGACAGCTCGTCTGCTTTGTCTTCGGAAAAGTCAAATTGCAGAAAAAGTGCATTCATTGCAGACGCAGACGATGCGTCATCTGTTTTCATATGTGCGCATATATATATAGATACATATATACCCCGGTATAAATGGTGCAATTGCAATTGCAATTGCTGATCGGGCAGTTCACACCCCGTCGACGGTTCCCTTCGGAGAAGTCAGTCCATAACTTAAATGGCCACCATGCATCAAGTTGGTCATAAATTATTTGCTTGTTGCTGCCTTTTTTTTTTTGTTGTTGTTACCGTGGCTGCTGCTGCCGCTTGCGATTTTATAACGTTGACCCCGCGGATCAGCGGATCTTTGGCCATATGTCTCTTGGACAAACTTGAAATTTTTATTGTGCCTCGGTCGTGTGTTAAAGTTCAAATGTGCCAGTGCCCCATGCCACCATGCCACATGCGTCGCTGCAATCGGTGTGTTGTGTCCCTAAATATATACGAGTTTATATACGCGAAGGTATCTCAATCTCTTCGGGTTTTCCAGGCCGCAACCATACCCATATGCGCCATATAGTATGTGTATGCGGTATTTATAGGCTCTGCGGCGGGGACCTCTGTACTTTTACTTTTGTTTGCCTTTTGCCTTTGGCTCGGCGAATGTTATAAATTATATGGTTGGGGGATTAAATGCATTTTTATTGGTCTTTGACTCGACCTGCAATATTTAATCCGGCTTATTGCAGCGAATTTATCGTAAGTCGGAGGATGAGTTCCAAGAGAAAGGATTACAAACTCAATGCATTGAAGTTATATAAATTTAAACACATATGGACAATGTTGAAAAGTTTTTAAATAAACTATTTACTTTATATCGGCATACAGTTTATAAAATCATTTCGCTACTTTATATGCGTTATCGGTGCAGTTTTGCATGTAAACCGATTTATTTAATATGCAAAATATACCAAAGAATATTTTACAAGTTCAAAATAGGTTGTAGCTGACTTTTCCAATCTGCACGGCATTCGCTCTTGATTTAAATTGATTGCCAAACTCATTTATTTCGCTTTTTCTTTGAGTTTCGGTTGAGCGAACTCTGGCCGCACTAATCTCTTTATCGTGATCGTAAATCATTTCGCAGTGATTGGACGCATCTCCAGTACAATTTGGCCCTTCGGTCGGGGAGCCCAAACCAAATCGCCAACTTTCCGCTACGAGGAGAAATACCAAAAATAGTTCACTTAGAACAAGACACGAATCCGAGAAGTCTTTGGCATTGCCCTGCCATTGGGTTCTTGGCCCTCGTCGTCGTTCAGTCATTTAAAGTCCTTCGTACAATATGGTGTGCGGAATTTCCATTTAAACCAAATTAGGCAAAGGAATAATTTTTTCGCTTAAGGCCAAGCTAAAATGCCACAACTACGCTAAGCTCTTCAACTGTTAGTTGGGATACACTGGATACTGTATACTGCGATCCATCGATGGTCTGTGGAGTGCTGAGCTTGAGCCTGAGCCCAGCTTAGATATCATCATCATCATCATCGTAGTAGTCGTCTTCGTGGACTTCGCTACTCCATTGGCATCCAGATTGTCTGCGGATTTTGCGCAAAAGTCAATCGCTTGATTGACAAGTCGATGCAGTCCATTGCCAGTCCCCCATTCTTTGTTGTTTTCTTTTTTGATAATGCCAGTCCAGAAAAGTGATCTTGTCTCCGTTTGATTCCTGCATCTTTACTTCCTGCTCTGACGGTTTAGAATTCCTCGAGAGTCCAGGCATCTGAAGTCATTAGATTCGAGTGCGAGAAAGTTTTTCTTCTGCTTCTTTCTGGAATACTTTTCATTTATGTGAACACCATTCTGCATTTTTTCGGTTTTTTTTTTTTTTTTTTTGGTTGTGATAGTGTGACTGACCCAGTTGGCCTTTTGGGATTCGACACAAAACACATTTGTCCACACGACAACGCCCCCGAATCTCAACCCATTTACGACCTCTTTTTTTTTCGTTGGACTCGGTAACAGTTCAAAGCATTGTTTCCATTGAACAAAGAGTTCTGGTGAAAACCGCAGTTAGCTGATGTCTAATGTTTGGCGGTGAGAATGGGATAAAAGGTGGCGGGGACAGCCCCACCGATGCATGTGTGCAGTGATCTATGCAACAACCCACAACTGACCAACTTATTTCTAGGATTCCAGATCAAAATGCCAGATCCCAATACACTAGGTGAACAAATGAAAGTGTTGTACACGTGTTAAAAAATTTAAAAAAATAAATTTAAATGCAATTTAAAATGGTTCAAAAATTTACATGTTGTAATAAGCTTCTCATATATTAGTTTAGATTTAGGAGAATTTAGGGGAAAATAGATTTTTGCTAACATACAATTTCTTCATATCTGATCATTTTTCATTTAGCTCATCTCTAATTCATTTGGTAGTAAAATCCTATCCCTTTTATTTTGTATTATTTGGTTTCAATGGCTTTTGTTTTATTTTCCACTTGAATTTTCCACAATGCCTATTGTATTACTCTTGTTGCTGCTTGGCGCTCACCCCATTTAAGGCCCAAAACAATTTACAATAAAAATATTTGTTATGGTTTTCAAATGCATTTAAAGCATTCCAAAGAATCAAAGACAAAACCAACTAAAAGCAACACGAAAAAAAAACTAAATAAATAAGCGTCGTCTGTGCTTAATTTTTCTTTTGATTAATTTCCGAGTGTGAAAATGGAAAGTGTGAAAGTTGCCAGAAGCCGTGGTAAATGCAGCAGCATCAACAGTAGCCAGATGTCGACTAATTAGCTTTGATATATTACATTCAAGTTTGGCCAAGACAAATAGAATTCGAAACTCGTCTAATTAGATGATTTTCAACTGGTAAATCAGCGAAATATTAGCTTGCCTTAGATTTCCATGGTATTTTATGATGCCAATCATGTTGTATTCACTGGCTAGTCTAAGCTCATAAATATTTACAAACCACAAATTGCAATAGCAACAAGTAGTCAAGTGTAAACTTGTTTTAAGTAATTCCACCTGAGTTAACTTGTCCGTAGAATCGGGCTAAAAGCTTGACCGAGCTAAGAGCGTAATTAGAATCGAAGTGGGGAGTGTGGAATAGATGGCATAGGGCATTCCCGCACTTAACCAACTTTCCGGCACTACCCAAAGCAATGTTCAACTAAAACCAGTCATCTAGCTGCAAAACTGCTAGCAAAAACAATTCTAACTCGCAAGTTGTCTTCCAAATGCCAGGCAAAGAATATTTCTGACTTGATGAACGTGCAGTGGATACTGCAGCAGCTTTACTGGTTGCTGCTGCAACATCTACTGCGGTGCAACTGCAACTGCCTCAACAGCAGCCACTACTTGTGACCTAAATTTCAAGTTAAATGCATTTTAAATTCATTGAATCGATCTACGGCAGCGCAACTACAACACTTTGCTCAGGCAGCCCCCAGCGTTTTTTTTTTTGTACAATTTAAAATTGAAAATCCGTCGAACGAAAAAAATTGCTGAATCGAGTAGGAATCGATAGGCGGCTGACTAATTACACTAGTTTGACGGAAATCGATTACACTTACAGCAAATATATCTCAAGCAAATTTGTATACTGTAATCTGATTAATCCTACAATTTAAGCAGCATAAAAAAAAAGAATTAGTTATTAAAAGAAAGAACGCGTTACGTTTATCGTGATGTACATATTAACAATAATACACAAGTTGAAATTGTCTTTAAGAAACCGTCGACATTATAGTGTATCTTAATAAGATTTTGTATAATTTTTTTAAATCGTCCCTATTTTTAATCGAAGCAAACTGCATTGTTAGATGGCAGAACCCGATTTTCAAGCAAGTGTACGTACAATAGAAGAGAAATAGAAAAAATAAATAAATTATACAACTTGCAATTGCCAAGTTGTGGCCGTGGTTGTTGTTGCTTACGCGCTACGTTGGTGTTGCCGTTTGTTTGGGACAACAATGTTGGCTGGAAATGCCGTCACCAACGAGCCAAGAGACTTCGATTGGTAAGACGCCGCCGGTCTGTGAGGCGGACGAGCTTCGAATGTACGTCAGCATCATCTAACTTGGCTTGTTTGGCTTTGTTTGTGCGACTGCTGCTGTGCTGCACACACAAATTGAGCAATTCCAGTCAACAACTCCTACTTCTAGTTGAAAAGTAGCCAAGTTGCTGCTGCTTCTCTCCTTAAACCGCCGCAGAAAGAGAAAAACATTTAATAGAAAAAGCAACCGGCAAAGCAGCCTGCAGACCATTAGGCAATATCAAATACGGTCATAAGTCTTGGTAGCAGGTTCTTTGCTTGGTTTGGTAATTTATACTTGAATTTTCTTCTTCCACCTCGACTTCTTGGCCAAGTGACGGCGATAAGTAGCACGCAGTGCCAGTGCCAGCCAACAGCGCACCAACAACCAATTCTCCTCGATTGGTAATGTTTTTCAGCCACTGTGCGGGTTGTGGGACACATTGCACTTGGGACGGGGCTAATGTGCATATTTTCACTGAACTTGCTGAGCTGGCCAAGGAAACTTGATAGGAAAAAAACAACTGTGAAATGGAACTGCAGCATATATTTAAACATAGACTGATATATTTACCATATTCTTAAAATTAAGAATTCATAGAAATGCAATTATTCCTACCATACCAAAAACACAACTATTAAAAATACACCAAAAATAAACGATGTATATTAAAATGTACATTTACTTTTGAGTGATGAATGCTCTTTTATTACTATATATTTAAATAAATATAAAATTTCCCATTTTTCAATAATAATTCCATTGAAGTCAACGCCCAGTCATTGCCAAAAATTCCCATCATTCCTTATTTCCTATGTTCCCATCACATTTAAAGTTCATCCAGTATTTTTCTGCCACTTCGTCTGTGCTGTCACTGGCTTGATGATGAATTTGCGTTGCTTTGACATTTGGCCAATTGGCATTGGGACACGGCAAAAACAGCGTTCCTTGGAACCAGGCAATTCCGCACTGGCATTGGCATGGCCAGGAGCAGGGCCATCGCAACCGGTTCTTCCAACGCCAAATGATCATCATCATCAGCATCAGCATCAGCATAAAAATAAATTTCAATATTGTACCATTTAACGGTTCCCGAAGAAGAGTGCCCGAGACGAGATGCCGGGAGTGGAGTCCCAGTCTCCAAGATTCTGGTGCCGCTGCTGGCTCAGCGAAATGTTCTTTTAACGTTGCACGTAGTCAGAAGATGACTCCGGGTCTTCTGACTTGCGGACTGGCTGGCACTCATCACACATTTTCCTCCAGAGATTCCTTGGTTCTTTGTTTGGTTTTTTTTTTTTTTTTTTTGGAGTCTTTTGCCGAGACACACTCACACACGAGACAGTGGTAAATTCACTGGGATATCAAATACAGAAATCAACTGTCATGTTGTATGTCAATGACGGAAGTCATGCGAATTTGTTGCCTGGCCCCATCGTCTTGGCTCCTTTTTTTGCGATTCTTCTTGTCGGTTTGGAATTGTTTTGGCGCGCGCAAACTTCATTCTAGCGGTACTTGACCAGCTCCCAAGTCTTTGGCGTCCGTCTCCCTCTAATCTTTATGGCATCGAAGATTCAAAAATTAGTATTGGATCGTAAATAACAGCGAAAGTATAAGTCCACTTCGCCCACATTCCAAAATTTTATTTCTCCTCGGCCTGATGCATTCGACACCAAAAAAAAAATACCCATACCAAAATAAGTTAGGTCTTTATGTAACTGGACGTCGTCGTGGGGTTTACTGCATCGACTCAAGCCGAAAACCAAAAGTCCATAAAAGTAACACAAACTGCAGCAGTTGCGTTTTATTACACTTTGCCCCGCTGACACACAAAATTTCCGAAAAGAAAACATAACTGCCCAGGCAACAATGAGACATACTCCTAACAAACCTATCTGTGTCACATAGCGAAGTGAATTGAGGCCTGAAGTCCCAATTGGGATTCCTAGCGAAAAAGGGTAGTAAATTCCCACTTAGAATGAGGAATGCCCTAGCCAAACTAAAGAAGCTATAACACTTTGTTTTTCGTGTTGCATTGTACAGTTAAAATTAACTTTAAAGAAAAAGTTGTTGCTTAACTCTTTTAAAGTTATGCCTACAAAACATGTTGTCTTACTATTTATTTTATTGAGATGATTCTTAAAATTTTAATTACAATATGCACACTTAAACTAAAGTTTTCTTATTTATGTGGCGGTTAAAATTTACTTTTTATCACCACCCACTTTAATCACTGAAGATTTCCAATATCTCAAATGCAAACCTGGAAAATCTTTTACAAGTGAGCTCAAAGCTTTGCTAGCCATGCAGACCTTGCCGTAAAAGTAATAACGCTTGCAATGCAATGGCATGACCAAATTATGTTAAATAGCTTAGCGACTGACGACCTCTTCTCCTACCTCGACCGCTCAACGTGGCGTATGCGCAATGGCATTTAAACGTTTTTACGTTGGCACTTAAGTGACTTCTTCTGTTGAATTTGGTTCGCTTGCCGGTTGTTTGTTTCGCTGGTTTCTCTGCCTTTAACAATAATGTGACAATAAGGTGGAGGAGTGAAAAAAAAGACAAAAAGGAAGTTGCAACGCCGACGCTGTTATGTCCCACTTTTTCGATTCTCGCTAATTGAGCAACTGATTTTCCACTTAATGAAATGTGAAACCGGCCAAAGTCTATATAGGAATAGACGTGTAGAGCGGAGCATTGCGCCTATCCATAAATAGACAAACGCCGAACACCGTTTCTGGCCTCTGTTTTCATTCATAAAAATCATCAGAATGGCTGATGGGTTGAGCGGGGGGGTAACCGGGAAACTCTCTCTACCGCTTGCCGAACCAATTTTGTAATTACAACAACCGCACGGAGTCCGGATCGGCCCCAAAACCATATAAGATAACCCAACCTTTTTGGTTTGTGTGTGTTCATTGTTTTGTTGAATTACTGACTCGAATAAAGACATTTGTGCTAGTTTTTACCTCAATGCACCACTCAATGAACGTTGGCTGTGGTTCCGTACAAAACGTAGTATTTATCATAACTTAACCAACCAAACTAATTTTTCTACCTTGTTCTTTATCTCATTGCAGGTAAGCAAATACAACCAGTACACCCGAGCGATAAAGCCATTTCCAATGCTAATCTATGTCGGTCAAAAATGAAAACATACGTAAGCTTGTTGATAATTAAAAATTTCAGATAAAATTCTTGTTTGGTAAGGGTTTAAGAAACGTTGTGCCAGTTTCTAAATATACGTTAGAGGTCATTTAATGGGTGATTATCAAAAATTTTATAATAATATCATTTGGATTTAAAAGTCTCGTCAGGGATTTTTTAAAGCTAGGTTAAGCAAATATATTCTGACCTAATTGCACAGATTATTTTTAATCTACAATACTTTTCATAAAGATTTACCACTTCTTTCACGAAATGTCAATAAAAATGTAAGTTTCCTAATCTTATGACCCCCGGCTTAAACTAAGCCCAATATATAATTCACTAATGGCTTATTTAGGCTGCATCATTTTCTCGAAAAGTTTCCCCTTTAAGTCGTTCAGTCCCCATTTCAATACTTTACGGCGATTTTATATTCACAACCGCATAGGAGAAAAAAGGAAAACCCGCAGCTTTAGTTTACGATCGCATAACTTAACATTTGCTTATCTAATCTCCCCAAGTGCAATCAAAACTGGCCGAAAACTAAAAAAGAAACCAAATTGTAAAATACAACATCGTTTTGGCGGAAAAAGGAGGGTTCGAATACAACCAGAAATTCAATTGCAGCTGCAGATAAGACATTACACTCACTCCCCTTACCGCCACCCCTTGTCATATTTCACTTTTCACCTTTTTTTCTTGGCCAAAATCGAACGCAAATTGCTGGCAATGGACAACGGGCTCACACACACACATGAGGAAAATACAGTGAAAATTCCAGTCAAATTGCGAAAAGCATTGGTTTTCATCTAAGCCGCCCAGTTGCGAGCTGCCCGCCGCATATTGCGTATCCCGGAACAATGTTAAATGTCAAACATTTCTAATTGGATGAATGGCGGGGAAAATGCAGAGCTGTTGTGGCCAAAAAGGAAACCTAAGATCAAACGGAGTCGATCATGAATGACGGCGATCATGACGTGGCCCCATCAAGTTCACTTTCACTTAGTGTCAACAGCAGCAGCAGCGGCAACAAGCGGCAAAGCAGCCGATGACGATGACAATCATCGATCTTCATCGGCAGTACCCTATGCTGCCCCTTGTCCCTCACTTTTCCTCGGTTTTCCTCACTTTTTCCCCCCCTCCGCCAGTTGCGATGGCCACACGAAATTTATGTGCAAAGGCAAAACTTGGCTGCGGTCTGTCGAAGGTTCGTTGCCATTTGACGGCGATCGACGATCAACGATCTCTTGAATATACACACAACCACAAAGCGCTTTTCCTCCTTCAGTACCGTATTTTTTGTTGTTGTTTTTGCTTCTTTTTTTTTTAAATTAAAAACGAAAGTAGCTGTGAGTCGGTCTGTCTGGCCGTCTTTTGGCCTGCGAAAATTTATGCAGTCGCGCAATTATTTCGTTTTTTCTCCTGCTGCAAGTTTTCTCGCGTTGCAAGACGCCTTGTTATGGGCCTGTTTTATATATAAAGTAAAGTATATATATATATTTATAGAGGGTATATCTTTAAGGAAACTGCATGCAAGGAAGCGGAATACTGTTGTCAAGGTTAGGAGAACAGATGAGGGCTTAATGGTTTGCAGGTGAACTAAAGATGCTGTAATAATGTATAATCAGGAAAATTGTATCAACCGAAACACAAAATTGTATTATATAAGCAATATAATAAAATATGTTTTAAAAGGACTTCTTTCCAATAATGTTTTATTTGATATATTACAATATAACAATGATGTATTTATCAAGAGTAGAGTAACCTCAAATCGAACTCCTTCTATTTATCCTAGCCCTGTCAAGTTTTCCGCCTTTGTTTTGCTCCGTTTAAGCGCCCTGTGGCTCTCCTTGTTAAGTTACTCAATTGGCATCGAGTTGTTAACCTTTTTGGCTGCACCTTCTCCGATTTACCCCCTCAGTTCGATCTTGGATTGGTTTGGTTCGGTTTGGTTTGGCTTGGCTTTTAGGTTTTCTGGCGAGAGTTTCGCATGAGGTCCCCCGAAGCGTTGACATTTAATGATGAATTTGACACACAAGGGCACGACAACGAATCATTTGCTGTTGGTCATCTGTCAGCCCCCTCATACCCGAAATGCCCTTCATCGCGGACTTTCCTTGAAATCGGACAGATGATTAATTTCGGATACCCAAAGACAATCAATCCAGGTGGTCCTTTTGGTCCCCTTTATTTTGGGTCTGCGATTTTTTTCCATGTTTTCTTACAGATCATCGTTGTGCAACTCTCATAAATAACGATGATTGCTGTTGATTGGGAATGTAACCAGCGGCAAGTGTTGGGGAAATCTTGATTGTCCTGTGCATAACTAAATAAGCTGGCCACACTGCAATTGCTTGTAATTGCATATATTTTGAAAAGTTGGGAAATCTGTTAGCGGCGTTTTGGTGTGAGATTAAATTGCAGTGCTGGGTCTTTAACTTCAGTTTCATAAAATTTGTTGTGATTTCAAAACATGTATACACAGTTGTTCTTTTAAAGTTAAAATCTCAGTAATAAACTGCTTTTGATAAAATAGCAAGACTTTCCAGTTTTCCTACACATATGATGCATACAGCTGTTATGATCACACTGCGAAAACTTGGCGAAAACTTTCCATTTCATTTCGGCATTCTTTTCGCTTTCATTTTCATTTGCCAACACTCACCGCGCACTCCCCGCCAATGCTGTGGGTATTTTATGTATTTTTAAATGCATTTCTAAATGAATTGTAATACCGTCTGCCCCTTCGTCGGATTGCCAACGTGAAGTCAGATTGCCAGACACGACCTGTGCGAGCGAGTGTATGTGCGATGTCTATCGCCCAAAAGTCGAAAAAGAGTGGAGTTGAGTTTGAGTCCCCGGCAACTTGCAAACTCATGTGCGGCAATAAAAATAAAAATAAAAATAAGAAATACATACTCGTACAGCTGGAAAAGAAAAAGAAACACAATCAAATGCAAACATATGCTGCTGCCGCTGCTGCTGCGGCGCACAAGAAGCCGAAAACGTTGAAGGTGATTTTTACTTTTACTTACTGAAATTCATGTGCACGATTTTCCACCATCGGACGTCGATTTCAAATGCTGAGCTTTCAAATGAAGAGGCCACCACCACGGAGCAGCATCCACATCCATCCACGCAGTACGTCTCTACGAATCCAGATGCGAAAGATGATGAAGCTACCAATAAAAGCCTCCACCTAGCCCTTCTTCATCTCCGCAAACCGATTCATTGAAAGTGAAATGTTGCCTTTAAACTATTGTTTTGTAATTTCTTGTTTTCTCGTGGCTGCCCCGTGCGTTGTTTTCCCATTTGGAAATCAATTTCTGACAGTTTTTCTATTGTAATTTCCTAGCCATCACAATAGTAAAAGGATTGCATTTTCCGCCTTAGTGTGTGGCCACTGGTTGAATGACTAGATTTTTATATCATTTATTTTATTTACTTCACTATGACTTGTTTGGCTTGGCTTTTACGAGTTACCCACGGAGTTTTAATTAGTTTAGTCTGGTCGAGGTTTCCTTTTGAGCAATTGTAATCTTGACTTTAATTGTTGCCTTATGGGTTTGTTGCTTTGAATTTGCGGTTATTCTTTAATTGTGGTAACCATAATGCGTAAATCGACGGAAATCGCAATTGGATCAATTACAAAAAGATCTGAAGGGGCCGTTGATTGTTATTAATTGATGTTATGTTTGTTTTTTTTTTTTTTTTAAGGGAAAAGGTTTCCTTCTATCAGATAATATAGCTAGCCAATAGCTTTATATAGAAAAATGAATAAAATGGAGAGGAAACCTATAAAGCATCTTCATTTCCTTATGTTGCGTTTCATACTCAATTTCTCCACTCATAATGAAGACTAATTACCGGTCCTAAACGATGTCACCCATGCAGGTGATCTCATCCAAGTCGATTCCAAGCCATTCCCGCACAGCATGATGCACACATGCACTTCCCACAGAGCGTGCAACGAAAGTGAAACTGGAAAGAGAAAGACGCGAGGTGTAGGAAACTGAAATTTCCAATATTTTTGTTTTTGTCTTTCTTAAATATTACACAATGCAGCCGAACGCCCATCCAAGTCAATATTATGTTATGTTAATAACTCGGAGGCCGCCGATGGGACTGCAACAATGTTGGGACCCAAACTTTCCCACTCTAGCTGGGCGATGCAGTCGAAATTCTTGGCATGCAATGCAGAGAACTGGTCGGATGTTGGGGATACGTTGACTCGCCTCGAATCGGATTCGATCGCTGGCAGCGGTTCCGGATCGGATCGGATCGGTTCGCGGACAAACAGACATACTGTCTGCTTGCCCCTCAGTATCGCCAATGCGATGGTCGTATCTCTTTGGCCCTCGCTTCGATCCGCTTTTTTTTTCGTAAATGGAGCTTGAAGCGCGACCGCGCACCGCAGGCGATGATCGAGCGATTGCACTGAGAAAAATTACAAAAGATGGTAATTCTACTATATAGCTAGCTTCTTTTTCTGTAGTTTTTCGAATCAAATTTTGGACAAAGAACTGTTGAAAAATCCGTAAATTTCATAGTATTTTGGAATTGTTATTGTTCACACATGAACACGAATATATTTAAAGACTTACAATTTTGGGCTCCGTTCATATCTTATGTAAATGAATCGAGAGCGATAAATTATATTTAGGATTTTGTTATCTAAGGCGACATGGGTGCATTGCTCAAAAACATGTAATTTAAGTGCACACTACATGAGTCAGTCACTTGAGATCGTTCCCCGCCTCCTAAAATAGTCCCTTAGTGGGAGACCACAGATAAGGTCCTCGCCGCTCAAGATAGGCAGATGTGCCCGAGCGTGGGACCTCGATAAGGCGGGGACTATTTACTTAGGCCTCTGCGTAGGCCATTTACTTTAAGATGCGATTCTCATGTCACCTATTTAAACCGAAGATATTTCCAAATAAAATCAGTTTCTTACAAAAACTCAACGAGTAAAGTCTTCTTATTTGGGATTTTACATTTGGTCAATCGAGCCTTTAATCGACTCTGCAGTTTCCCCCTACCAAAGGTAAGGAACTCAGAGAAAGGCCAGCTCCTTTAAGCATCTTACAGCTAAAGGTAGCAAAAATAAGTGACTCTTGTTTCCCCCTACCAAAGGTAAGGAACAGAGTATAAAAATAAAAAGCAAAAGATACAAAAGAATCTTTTATGTTTTAAAACAAGCACCTTATAGTCTATAGCTAAAGGTTGCTTTGTGTACCATTATAAATTGTGGTAAGGCGTGCTTGAGGCCATACATCAGCAATTGTGAAATTAAAAAGTGCATAACAAAAGTGCCTTATAAATGCTCTAATAGCATTAAATCAGCTCATAAATAGAGTGCAGTGTATATGCCATAAGAGCATAAATTAAATAAAAAGTGCCTGAAAACAGTGCCTTATAAATGCTCTAATAGCATTAAATCAGCTCATAAATAGAGTGCAGTGTATATGCCAAAAGAGCATAAATGCCGAAATAAATGGCTAAAAAACAAAAAATCTGACTGGACTACAAAAATAATAAAACGTGCCAAAAAAAAAAAAAAAAAAATCATCTTTAAACATCGACGGAGCCTTAAAGAAGAGAAGGAAGTCAAATTCAAAGGAGCCTCTACCAGCAGCAGAAGCAGCAACAACAGCAGCAGCAGAAGCAGCAACAGCAGTAGCAACAGCAGCAACAACAGCAGCAACAGCAGCAGCAACAACAACGACATCAGCTAAGTCAAAACAAGAATTTTCTGTTTATCCAAACACACATATATATATAAATACATATAAAATACATATACACGTACTATATATATTAAGAAATTACAAAAAATTTTCAAAATGATGTCAGAAAAGACTATTCAATTCCTTAAGAAGCAGTCCGAAATTATTTTGGAAATTAGAAAGTTGGAAGTAAAACCAACATTAACAGATGTAGAAATTCTAAAATTAAATGAGCTTCAAAAATGTTTCATTGCTAATCATAGCAATTTGTTAAAGATCGGCGTTGTCGATCATGAATATTTTAACGCGAAGCAGTATGATTTAATAATGATGGTGTTAGAAAAAATTAAAAATAAAAATGAAAAAATTAAGGGCGAGTCGGTAGAAAACACTTTCCCTAAATCAAACACTGTCCCTAAATCAAACCCTCCCCCTACATTAAACCTTGAAATGCGTGGTCACCCTGAAAAAGAGGGTATAGCACAAAACAACGCTTTAAAAGTAGAGCAGGCATTTCGTAATAATGTTGGCCAATTTCGAGTATATCTAGAAGATACGTCTAAACTAATAGACAGTAGTCCAGATTTCCTTAAAATAAGGAAAAATAAAATTGAATTTTTATGGCATAAAATAGATAACCTGATTGAACAGGTGAATAGTCATTTTGAGAGTTCGCTATTCGAAGAAGAAATTAGCGAACTTGAATTTGACAAACAAAATATTCTTACAGCCATTAATAGTCGACTCAGTGGCACAATAAATAAAGCTGAAATGTCGACGGTTGTTAAGGCGGAGGAGTTACCAACCCTGCCTAAAATACAGATTCCCACCTTCTTTGGTGATTCCAAAGAATGGGATCTTTTTAATGAACTCTTTACAGAGCTCATACATGTGAGAGAGGATCTCAGTCCTTCTCTCAAATTTAATTATCTAAAGTCAGCATTAAAAGGAGAAGCCAGAAATGTGGTTACTCATTTACTGCTCGGCTCTGGAGAAAATTATGAAGCCACTTGGGAGTTTTTGACCAAGCGATATGAGAATAAAAGAAACATATTCTCAGATCATATGAATAGGCTTATGGATATGCCAAATTTAAATTTAGAATCCAATAAGCAAATAAAGACATTTATTGACACGATTAACGAGTCAATTTATATTATAAAATTAAAGGCACAATTACCAGAAGATGTGGATGCAATTTTCGCTCACATAATTCTTCGGAAATTCAATAAAGAATCACTCAATTTATATGAAAGCCATGTTAAAAAGACAAAAGAAATACAGGCACTTTCTGATGTCATGGACTTTTTAGAGCAAAGGCTCAATTCTATATCATCATTCTCACAGGAAGTAAAACCTGTAAAGAAAATGATTAATAATAACAAGAATAAAAATTATAGTGACAATTGTGCATATTGCAAACTACCAGGGCATTATTTAATTCAATGCCATAAATTTAAAATAATGAATCCAGCAGAACGGTCTGACTGGGTAAGAAAAAATGGGATTTGCCTAAGATGTCTGAGGCATCCGTTTGGTAAAAAATGTATAAGCGAGCAGCTTTGTTCGACTTGTCGTAAACCTCACCACACGTTACTTCACTTTGCAGGTCATAATCCAGAAAAAGTGAATACGTGTAGAACAACAGGTCAAGCCTTGTTGGCCACGGCCTTGATTCAAGTAAAGTCGAGGTATGGAGGCTTTGAACAATTAAGAGCATTGATTGATAGTGGCTCTCAAAGCACAATTATTTCAGAAGAGTCTGCACAGATTCTAAAATTGAAAAAATTTCGGTCTCATACTGAAATAAGTGGAGTATCTTCCACAGGAACGTGCATCTCCAAGCACAAAGCGGTTATTTCGATAAGAAATTCTCCGAAAAATTTAGAAATTGAAGCAATTATTCTCCCAAAACTTATGAAGGCACTTCCAGTCAACACGATTAATGTTGATCAGAAAAAATGGAAGAACTTTAAATTAGCCGACCCCGATTTTAATAAACCGGGTCGCATTGATTTAATCATTGGAGCAGACGTATATACTCACATTCTGCAAAATGGAGTTATAAAAATAGACGGTCTCCTTGGGCAAAAAACTGATTTCGGGTGGATAGTTTCTGGATGTAAAAAATCCAAAGGAAAAGAAACCATTGTAGCCACAACAATAGAAATAAAAGAGTTAGATCGCTACTGGGAAGTGGAAGAAGAAGAAAAAGATGATATCGAGTCTGAAATCTGTGAAAATAAATTTATCAAAACGACAAAAAAAGATTCAGATGGGCGATACATTGTGTCAATTCCATTCAAGGAGGATGTCACCTTAGGAGATTCAAAGAAACAAGCGATAGCTCGTTACATGAATCTGGAGAAAAAACTAAAAAGAAATGAAAAACTTAAGGTTGACTACACTAAATTCATGAATGAATACATGGATTTAGGACACATGATTGAAGTGAGTGATGAAGGCAAATATTTTTTACCGCACCAGGCAGTGATTAGAGATTCAAGCCTTACGACCAAATTGAGAGTAGTTTTTGATGCTTCAGCAAAAACTACGAATAACAAAAGTTTGAACGACATAATGTGGGTTGGGCCACGAGTTCAAAAAGATATTTTTGACATTATTATTAAATGGAGAAAATGGGAATTTGTTGTTTCGGCAGACATTGAAAAGATGTACCGACAAATTAAAATAGATAATAATGATCAAAAATATCAATATATTTTATGGAGAAATTCTCCAAAAGAAAAAATTAAAACATATAAATTAACCACAGTCACTTACGGAACTGCATCTGCACCATATTTGGCTACCAGGGTTCTGGTAGATATTGCAGATAAATGTAAAAACCAAGTTATTAGTGCAATAATTAGGAATGATTTCTATATGGATGACCTAATGACTGGAGCTGATTCGGTAGAAGAAGCTAATAAATTAATAACATTAATTCCCCATGAATTGCAGAAAGTTGGATTCAACTTAAGGAAATGGATTTCCAACAATTCCAAAATATTAACCACTGTGGAGGACACAGGGGACAATAAGGTTCTCAATATTATCGAAAATGAATGTGTTAAAACTTTAGGACTAAAATGGGAACCTCAAAAGGATTTATTTAAGTTCAGCGTAAATTGTAATGATGAATCAAAAAATATAAATAAGCGCGTTGTGTTATCAACGCTAGCAAAAATATTTGATCCGTTAGGATGGTTGGCACCAGTCACGGTTTCAGGAAAACTTTTTATTCAAAAACTTTGGATAAATAAAAGTGAATGGGATCAGGAATTATCCATAGAAGATAAAAATTATTGGGAAAAATATAAAGAAAATTTATTATTGTTAGAGAATATTCGAATCCCAAGGTGGATTAATTCAAACAGTTCTTCAGTCATTCAGATTCACGGATTTGCGGACGCCTCCGAAAAAGCATATGCTGCAGTAGTCTATGCTAAAGTAGGACCTCATGTTAATATAATAGCTAGCAAAAGTAGAGTCAACCCTATAAAAAATAGGAAGACAATTCCCAAACTCGAGCTGTGTGCAGCTCACCTGCTTAGTGAATTAATCCAAAGACTAAAAGGATCAATTGACAATATAATGGAGATCTATGCTTGGAGTGATTCCACGATTACCTTAGCATGGATTAACAGTGGTCAAAGTAAGATCAAATTTATAAAAAGAAGAACGGATGACATTCGGAAATTAAAAAATACTGAATGGAATCATGTTAAGTCAGAGGATAATCCAGCAGATTTAGCATCCAGGGGAGTGGATTCTAACCAGTTGATCAACTGTGATTTTTGGTGGAAAGGTCCGAAATGGCTAGCAGACCCAAAAGAACTTTGGCCTCGGCAGCAGTCTGTAGAAGAACCTGTCTTAATAAATACGGTATTAAATGACAAAATAGATGATCCTATTTACGAATTAATAGAAAGGTATTCCAGTATAGAAAAACTTATACGTATAATAGCATACATAAATAGATTCGTGCAGATGAAAACAAGAAATAAAGCCTATTCATCAATTATTTCAGTAAAGGAGATAAGAATAGCGGAAACAGTTGTTATTAAGAAACAACAAGAATACCAGTTTAGGCAAGAGATAAAGTGCCTTAAAATCAAAAAGGAAATCAAGACAAATAATAAAATATTGTCATTGAATCCATTTTTGGACAAGGATGGGGTTCTAAGAGTTGGAGGAAGATTGCAAAATTCCAATGCAGAATTTAATGTTAAACATCCAATCATTTTAGAAAAATGCCACCTAACAAGCTTATTAATAAAAAATGCTCATAAGGAAACATTGCATGGAGGGATAAACCTAATGCGAAACTATATCCAAAGAAAGTATTGGATTTTCGGGTTGAAAAATTCGTTGAAAAAGTATTTAAGAGAATGTGTAACGTGTGCAAGGTATAAACAAAATACAGCTCAGCAAATAATGGGTAACTTGCCAAAATATAGAGTGACGATGACATTCCCGTTTCTTAATACTGGAATAGATTACGCAGGTCCTTATTATGTTAAATGTTCAAAAAATCGTGGCCAAAAAACATTTAAAGGATACGTTGCTGTATTCGTTTGCATGGCCACCAAAGCCATACACTTAGAAATGGTAAGCGATCTAACTTCAGACGCATTTTTAGCAGCACTCAGAAGATTTATTGCTAGACGGGGAAAATGTTCCAATATCTATTCAGACAACGGAACAAATTTTGTAGGAGCTGCAAGAAAATTAGATCAAGAGTTATTTAATGCAATACAAGAAAATATAACGATTGCAGCGCAGCTTGAAAAGGACAGGATTGATTGGCATTTTATTCCCCCGGCAGGACCTCACTTCGGAGGTATTTGGGAAGCTGGAGTTAAGTCAATGAAATACCATTTAAAGCGTATAATCGGCGACACTATTTTGACTTACGAAGAAATGTCAACTCTTTTATGTCAAATAGAAGCATGCTTAAATTCAAGGCCATTATACACTATAGTTAGTGAGAAGGACCAACAAGAAGTTTTAACACCAGGTCATTTTTTAATTGGAAGACCACCTTTAGAAATAGTCGAACCAATGGAAGATGAAAAAATCGGAAATTTGGATAGGTGGAGACTTATCCAAAAAATGAAGAAAGATTTCTGGGTTAAGTGGAAAAGTGAATATTTGCATACGCTCCAGCAAAGGAATAAATGGAAAAAGGAAATTCCTAATATAGAAGAAGGGCAAATAGTTTTATTAAAGGATGAGAATTGTCATCCTGCAAGATGGCCTTTAGGAAAGGTGGAAAAGGTGCATAAGGGGAATGATGATAAGGTCCGAGTGGCTAAAGTAAAGATGCAGGAAGGATATATCACTAGACCCATTACTAAAATTTGTCCCTTGGAAGGAATAAAGTCTGTTGACAAAAATGAGGCTGACCAAGAGCCAAAAAGACGAACTAGAGCGACATCGGGAATGTCCAAGATCGGAATCATTATGGCAATGTTGTTGTTTGTGTTAAGTTGTCAAGTTTCTAGCGCATTACCTAAAGATATAGCACCAAGATATTCTATAGACAAAATAAATAAAACCTCAGCAATATATCTAGACCCGCTAGGAGATGTTGAGATTGTGAGTACTTCTTGGAATTTGGTTATCTATTATAAAATGGATCCATATTTTAAAATGTTAACAAAGGGTAATGCGCTTATACAAAGTATGAGGAAAGTTTGCGAAAGACTTCATAGCTTTGAAGAGCAATGTAGTCTAGTCTTAGATAATATGCAAAGTCAGTTATCGGAACTTGAAGAAAACAATAAATTGTTTATGATACAGTCTAGATCTAGAAGCAAGCGTGCTCCTTTCGAATTTATGGGTTCCTTGTATCATATTTTATTTGGTATAATGGATGAAGATGATAGAGAGCAATTAGAAGAAAATATGAAGAATTTGTTAGATAACCAGAACAACCTTGATAAACTAATTCAAAAACAAACATCTGTGGTTGATTCAACTTCTAATCTATTAAAGAGAACAACAGAAGATGTTAACTCCAATTTTAGAAGTATGCAAATAAGAATTGAGAACATGACAGAAGTTCTTAAAGAAAATTATTATGTTTATAAGGAATCAATAAAATTCTTTATGATTACGAAACAGCTACACTCATTGATTGAAGAAGGCGAAAAAATTCAAGCAGGCATTATAAGCCTGTTGATTGATATTAATCACGGTAGGCTAAATACAAATATTCTCAGGCCAAATCAGCTTAAAAAAGAAATTGCCAAAATTCAGCAGAGTCTTTCGGAGAACCTAGTAATTCCAGGAAAACGGTCAGGTACGGAACTTAAGGAGGTGTATACACTGTTAACAGCCAGGGGTTTATTCATCGACGATAAATTGATCATTAGTGCAAAAGTGCCTCTGTTTAGCAGGCATCCATCCAAATTGTTCAGGCTTATTCCGGTGCCAATTCGAAATGAAGATCGGATAATAATGGTGCATACAACGTCCGAATATTTAATTTATAATTTTGAGATAGATTCCTATCACATAATGACGGAAGCCACATTAAATCAATGTCAGAAATGGCAACTAAATAAGAGAATATGCAAAGGAAGTTGGCCCTGGAATTCAGCGAATGATAATGCATGTGAGATTCAGCCTCTAAAGCCAGATAAAGCGGCGAACTGCATCTATAAAACAGTAGTCGACTCTAAAGGTTACTGGGTAGAGTTAGAAAAGAAAAGTAGTTGGTTGTTTAAGGTTCCTGCGAATTCAAAAGTCCGTCTGCAATGTACTGGCTCTCAAATTGAATTGTTTGATTTGCCTCAGCAAGGAGTTTTAAGCATTGCGCCATATTGTACGGCAAGAACCGACGATAAAATTCTAGTTGCCCACCATAACATTCAGTCCGAAAGTGAAGAATTATTATCAACACCTTATATAGGAGAAGTTAGTGAAGCGCCGAAGATTATTTGGGATCCGCTGAAACTATCAATATTAAATCATACTGAGGAATTTGAACGATTGAATAATGAAATTAAATTTATGAAAGAGAACCATCAAAAATTGAAAGATTTACATTTCCATCATATTTCCGGACATGCTGGATTAATTATTGCTTTAATACTAATGATAGTATTAATAATATATTTCATACGGAAATGTGCTGTGCAACAAAGAATGCAAGCAATAACCTTTGCAGGTCCGTTGCCAGTACTATAAATATCAATAGTAAATAAACAATAAAATAATATAACAAATAAAAATATACAGTCCACTATATCGTTGTTTAATAGAAAATGTACTTCTACATAGAAAAAGCAAAATGTTTAAAATAAGTTAATTGAGTACAAATTGTTGAATTAAAAATAATATAAACCATAATTGTAATCCAATAAAATTAAAAGCCAGAAAAACTAGGCCCATTGAAATCTTAGTTGCAAAATAAATGAACATATATCAAATAAATACAGTCCACTACTGTTATAAATGCAACTAATATACTAATGTACATCTCAGCTTGCTGGCCCTTTGGCAGAATGTTCACACATGAACACGAATATATTTAAAGACTTACAATTTTGGGCTCCGTTCATATCTTATGTAAATGAATCGAGAGCGATAAATTATATTTAGGATTTTGTTATCTAAGGCGACATGGGTGCATTGCTCAAAAACATGTAATTTAAGTGCACACTACATGAGTCAGTCACTTGAGATCGTTCCCCGCCTCCTAAAATAGTCCCTTAGTGGGAGACCACAGATAAGGTCCTCGCCGCTCAAGATAGGCAGATGTGCCCGAGCGTGGGACCTCGATAAGGCGGGGACTATTTACTTAGGCCTCTGCGTAGGCCATTTACTTTAAGATGCGATTCTCATGTCACCTATTTAAACCGAAGATATTTCCAAATAAAATCAGTTTCTTACAAAAACTCAACGAGTAAAGTCTTCTTATTTGGGATTTTACAGTTATACTCTCTTGAAAAATTTTTGTTTTATTTTTCATGGTGCACTAAACCGTCGACACACAACCGCTAAATCGACGACATTCGCTTTCATTTCCAAATGCAGTTGCCTCTCAGCTGCTGGTCAGTCACACTTGCTACCCAGTGCCATAGCACACAATATTTTCATGCCATGCCGTGCCATGCACTTGCCACTCGGACCCCCCTGCACCCGTTGCACTCCACGCCACAGCGCCCCTCCCCCTTCCCTTCCCCTTCCGACGAGGATCTGCCCCTTCTCGGCTCGGCGGTTCATCGGTTTGTTGCACTTGATGTTCGGCCTCTCTGTTTCTGTTCAAGTTTCGTTTGTGTTGCGCAGTTTCGCTTTCGATTTCTTTTGTACTTTCGATTTTTCATACCCTTGAATAAGTTGTCAAAGGTGCATCAGAAGTTTTGGTTTTGATAATAATAAATATTAAGATTATTTTTGATATAAAGATATGTTCTAAAAAATAGGATAATATATATATCATTTAAAATTAAATAATTCTTAGTTTGTTAATGGTTTATTAAGATTAATCGCTTATTTTACCAATATGTTTCATATGGAGAGATTAGTTTAATAAACTGTATAAATTGTATATTTTCCCATACTGTTTATTTTTAAACTACGTCGATACTAGGAGTAAAGCTTACCCACAGAAATTTATTTAAATATGCTGATGGCATTAACCCATGTCCCAACCCTCTTGAAGTCAATCAACCTGTGTCTTGGCGGATCGCAAACCACTTTCTTCTCCCAGTTCGTTGCCTCTTGCTTTTTGATCAGAGTCTGGGGGACTTAATAATCGTGCGAAACTTATTAATCATATTTCATGTCGGAGACGCTTCCATGCGTGGTGTGTAAAGGCACATATATATATATATATGTTTATAGTTATGAATGAGAAGAGATTAGCCGTCATTGAGTTAATCGGGCCTAAGATCGGCGACGGCCCTTTATGGCCAACAAATCGAGGGCCACTTTCATTTTTGTTTCAGGCGCAGTCTGTGTCGGAATCCGAAACACTGAGGCGCTTCGATTCATGGTCAGCGAAGAAAGTTGTTCTCACACATTAATTATGCTCCTCGGAAACCTCCCCATCGATTGATTGATACGATTTATAACCGGAAAAAAAGACGGTTTCTGGTAAAAATTGTTTTCATTCATTGATGGCCAGTCAAGTAATACCAATTGTCTCACTCGATCTTGCTTTTCTCGATCGCTGGCCCACTTTACTGAAGGTATGAACTGTATGACAAAAGCCCAGACTTTGCTGGACTTCATCCACTTTACAATTTGATGGTTCAATTATAAGAATTGATGGTCTGTAATTTTCATGTCCCATATATAAGCATTACGCCAATGAAATGCCAAAAATGCCGCCTTGGTTTCGCTTTCTGAAGAATAGTTTTATTGTTAAATATTTATTTATTTAAAATAAACTTTGGGGATTCTCCAGCGCTTACTGTGAATATTTTGTTTTTGTCGCCGTGTTGTTTTCATGGAATCCACTTAATTAGCATTTGTGTCAGAGTTCTGCAGAAATGATTGAAAATTCCAAAATGCTAATAAAAAATTCAGCAATCTCTAACAGATTGCGTGAGATGATGCTCAAACGCTGCAAAACAAAATATAATTTTTGTTTATTTGCAATTTTTTAATCAAAGAATATTAATCATTTGACTTCTATTAATGAATTATGCGTGTAGTATGCGCGTGTTTTTTGTGTTTGAATTTAATGGCTTCATTGAATGGGAAATCAAATTCAAAATACTATTCGATAACTTTAGCAGAAACTGTTTATAGCATGATGGGATGGTTGAAAAACCTGTTGCCATCTCTTTGCCAACTGGATGGATGTGGCTAATGATGATTTAGTCGGTTGTTGTTGTTACTGTGGTTGAGGATGTTGGTTGTTGTGGCTTGCCTATTAAGCCGCAACTTAGAAACTCGAAGCGAAACAACAACTGCAATGGCAAAGATTGAAAATACACATGTATAAATAAACACAAAATAAATAAACAAACAAAGCTAGGCAGCTAAAGCAGGCTGAAATTGAGTTAAAAGCCCAAGAGATTCGACGAGATTCAAGAGATTGAAGCTGCAAACAACTTTCCACTCCAACTCGAAGTTGGACCAGGTTTGTTTGGGACTTGACTTGGCATGGCTTGACTTTGACTTGGACTTGGATGTGGATCCACGTGTGCGTGCGACTCACTAACTAAACACGGTATACCATATGTGCAGATAGATAGATGTATGTGATACTCGTATGTGGAGGGGATGGATGCCACAAATTGTTTATTTGTCAATCGGTTTTTGGCTTATTAGCCGCTGCGGCAGCAAAAGTGAAATTTTCCACAACTCTGCAAGTGGAGCTCAGCCGGCAGCCGATTTATGGCCAGCGGTACGATTCAGTTAATAGCCCCGACTGCTGCCAATAAATCAGCTAGCTTGGCGGCGAGTGAAAAACGTGACTTTTGATTTGACATTTCACAGTCATAAGTATGCGACGACTACGGACGACCCGTCTCGCCCCGGGTTTCTTATCAAATTAAATCGAAAACAAGTCGGTCTCATGCAATTTAAATTCATTTGGCTGCCGCTGCAACTAAGGGGTAAGATGGGGTTCGGGCTCATCTCGAGCGTCTTGAATGTCATCTCAAATGTGGCTAAATGTCAAAATGCATCACCATCAGCCTCTCATCTGAGACATCTTCCCCGCTGCTAATTGAGTCATTTCGTTCGTCTTCACCCCTTCTCTTTTTCTATAACTATTTAATTCACCAACTAACCGAATGCATTCTCTATTCGTATCTTGCACGCTTGCGCAATAGCGAACCTCGTCGAATCTGGCAGAACCAGTAAGTATAAGACTGCATTTATTGCGGATAAGTATGATCTAAGATCCATCGATCGCCTATAGTTTTCTTGCCCGTGTCTCTCATACATAATTGCGTTTGCATGACTTCATATCGAGTGTTTTCAGTGTGTGATTCTTTTGTAAAAACGTTTTTGAGTTCTACAGGAATGTATTTAATCACGCATTTCGTTTTACATAACTCTTTGGGTTTCAAAACACATTACACATAGTTACCTGTTAAAATGTTGAATATATAATACTTTAAATAGAAATCATCACAGGTTATATAAAGAGAATTTCATTGCTTAAATTTTGTTTGTTAAAATGTGCTCGAACATATGTAGGTTGAGAAAATCCGCTAGATTGGTAATGGTTTTCAATTAAAAATTTTTTGTAAACTTCTTAAATTACCTTGAAGCCGAATACATACGCGATTCTCAACAGTCACAACCTTTTGATTTGTCATTAGCATTCGTATTTGTGGCTGAGTTACTCACTCGGAGCGATCAATCAGTTGGGCTGTGGTTTTATTTCTGTCTGTGTCGGTCCACATTTGCACGGCGCACTTTGCTTCATTAGCCAGCGCCTGGGGGCGTTGCCACGCCCACCATTCCAGCGGCTCACTCAAAATTCTGCACGCGCAGCCCCAAAAGCCCCCCCCCCTCCAGTTCCACGTGGTTTGCCCCATTTCATTTGAAAATCTCCCATTTGTGTGTCAGCAGCGACATGCGCGATGCATAAATATTCAGCCTGGCTTGGTGGCTTGTTTTTGATTTGAAATACCCTTAAACAAGAAGTTGGCTTGGCTCCTGGATCTTAAAAGTGAAGAAATTACTAAAAAACATGTAGACACAACTTAAAAATATAACACATCAATTCACACAGCAATACAATAAGCATATTCATTCACTTTACTTTGGCCAAACATATCACAGTTCACATATTTTTCTCATCTCGTAGCCTTATTGTTATTTTTAATTAAAATAACTTACTGCCAATTATGTTGCCATTTTTTGTATTTTCAAAGGTGAACCTACAATCTTAATCATAGTGCATGACTGACCTTATGAGAGGCAAATGTTTTCCCACAGCTATCAATTGCCAAACAATTATTAAAAACTATTTACTGAGGGTATACTGGCATCCATACACACAAAGTCTTTACTTATGTGTTTGATCAATTCTTTTGGGGACACCGAAAATGGAAAACAGTTCGCACAATTTAGAAGACAATTGTGACTCATTTAGTCACGAATTTTGCCAATTTTTTTCGCCTGTAGTTTTCGTAAAAGTTTTTTATTTTTTTTTCCCCCAAACAAGCAAAACAGCGACCAGGCTGGCATTGATAATTTATGTTTGAATGGCTGAATGTCTGCCAGTGCCAGTGGAGTCGGTCTTGTGGGCTACGTGGTCGGGTATTACGAGTAGCCAACGGTATTTTTGAAACCCCCTCTTTTTTTCCATCGCATCCATCGGAGTCCCCACACGTCGCACAGTTTAGCAGTGGCCGTAATGTGACAAAAGTAGATCGCAATTTGGTGATCGTGTGAGCCAGCTATCGGTAAACGGGTCGTTACTTAGAAGGTGCTACCTTAGCTACCCACTAAACCTGAACCTATTTCTGTCACTTAACTTTTCGGACCCATTGAAATTTATGTGGAAAACGTGTCGACTGACTTAGCCTGATGAAAGCCTGACAGCAGCTGCAAGCTGCAACTGCAACTGCAACTTGCGATTGCAATTGCGGCTACTGTTGCTGCAACGGTTGCAAGTCTCTCACTCATTCTCTCTCTCCCCCAGTTATTTGAATACAAACGTGCGACTTTTCACATAAATCAATGTTAATGGCGCATTTAAACGACCCACCACCGACTACAACAGCACCAACCACAGAAAATATCATAAAATGCAAAAAAAAAAAAACAATCCAAGACAGATAAATAAAATTAGCCAGCGTAATTGCAAACCAGACAGCTGGAGACCCCAAAAAAATAAGAAAACATGTATATAGAGTACCCCGATTAGACCTCCGTGGCAGAGGAGTGGGAGGCATTTTTTTCTCTTTTGACCAACTTTGTTAAGTTGTTGGATAGTTTTGGAGGCGAGTGAGTGGCCGGGAACTACCGTATTACACATTTCGTTTTTGGGCTTTGATTTTCGTTTTTGCTATTTTATTGTTTTGTAAACATTTTATGGTGTCAGCTTACAAGACATGATCGGGGTCGGTCGGGATCGAGTCCTAGGCGATGCTTAAAGTCGTTGCCAATGGCAAAAGGTGGCTTAATTGGTGAGCGTTTTCAAAGTTATGTTGTGTGGGAATAGAAACTGTGAGGCCACTAAAAAATTTGGAATTTAAAGTATTTTCCTTTTTTTATGATATATTCCTTTTTATGCTAAAATTCGTCTGATATGTAGATTTGATAAAATCCAATATTGGTTTGATTTGATCAACTAAAACTTTTAAATAATGTGGCCAATAATGTATTTATTATATTGTCTTAAAAGCCTGTTATAAATTCTACAAATACATACTGTTTTCTTTACTTAGTTGGCGTTTATATGTTTCATTGTTTTTAATTTAAAGATTGTCTCACTTTCTTTAATTAGAAGCTGATTGGCGACCTTAAGCCACCGTCACAGTTGGCTCAAATTAAACGCCAGTTCAGCTGGGTTCAATTGGTGGGAGCATTGTGCTATCCCCCCATTTGGCACTCTCGTTTGCAGCTTTGTCAAATCGAAAATATATATGTACACAATACACAATATGTATGTACCAACCACCCACCCAAAGCAGACCCAAAACAATCCCAAACAAGAGACCGACAGCAGCCTAATGGCGGGCGCGACTAACGACTGAAATCCACTTTAAATGCGGCCCAATTGTCGCTTATTGTTCCAGCTCTAGACCAGAGGTGTGCAAAGGCCAAGACCCGTTGAAACCCCACCAATGTGTGGCAGCCAAGTGGTCTGGTTTTCATAGTAGTTTCTACTTGTAATTTATTTTATTTACTTTAACCCCTCCAAAAATAAAAAAAACTAAAAGCGAGAACCAAAAATACCACGCAAACAGTTGAATTGGCGCACGTCATTAACATTAGTCACGGGTTAGACGAATAGCTTTGCTAAAAAACTATATAAATGTGTGCAGATATACCTGGTTGCGGTATAGGTAAACATAACACGTGCGCGATAAGCAGACAACTTTAAAGCCAAACAAAAAAGGAGGCTACGAAAATTTGACGTTTTTTAATTAAAAATACATATAAATTTTGATTTCTTTTACGGTCAGGAGATAAGCGCGATTTGATAACTCTGTTCATTTTCTTTTTCGATTATTTTTCGCCAATGCCATTTCCGAATAAATTTGTTTTGCTAATTAAGATTAAATAGTTTTGGTAATTTATTGATCATTTGTTATCAAAGAGCTAGAAAATATTTTCATAATTCACTAGACATTCGAGCCAAAATTATATAATTTATATTCGAAAAGCAATCAGCATTGAAATGTTTTTATTAGGCTTATGTGACACTTTTGTTTACCACAAATATTAACATAACCATTTTTTCTATTTCAACATCTGCAGGCATCGCGAAAGGTCTCCAAATGCGGATATCTGTTTGTGGCGCCAGATTGGGACTTTAGCAATCCATTGTACAGAACAAAGGTGAGTTCTAACGAATATGATAATATTAAAATATATATGCGAGAAAATGACAACGAGATTTGATCACTAATATGCCATTCAATGGTGTAATAAATTGAATTAAATTTAATGTGGACCCAACAAAGCAGACTAACTAACAGTCTAGACTAATAGAAATTTGTTTAAACATATATATGAAATCGTTTTCATCGCAGGTGTTGCGAGTCTTTGCTTATTTTGTTTGTTTAGCCGAATATGATACCCATTTAAAACAGGAAATAGATTCATATCTAATACATTGTGAACCTAATGACCGCTGCAAGTGTAGCACCTAATTTTCATGGCTTCTCCAACAAACTGACTTAGTGAGATCCTCATCCCAAGAGTTCCACACTTGGCGAACCAGTTTGTTTGGGGGCACACGAACGGAAAAATCACACCTTGAATGCATTAAGGCTAACCAAATTTCCGATGTCCACTTTCCCAAAAATGCCAAACCGCCTATCCACACTACAAGTAAATCCCATAAAGCAAATTGCCAGCCTTGTCCACCCAGGTGGGGTGGTGGCTGTTGGTAGGGGGAGTGAAGTACGCTGGTCATGGTTGGCGATTTGGTGGCTTTGACGGGGTGGTGTGAAAAGCAGAAACACTTGAGTAAATATTTGACAGCATCTGGCGGGACAGAGGCGACGCAGCAGAGCCACCGATTTGTTTTTGGACGTTTGGCAAAGAAAGTGCCGCTGTTTGTTGGCCAAGAGAAAGGTGACACGGGGTGGGTACGGTAAGGTAGGTAATGATGACAGTTTGGCACTTGATACACTTTAAAAAATGAATTGAATACAATCTCATGGTTGGTAGTTTGTATTACTTTGTAATATAAAGATGGGACTATATTATAACATTATAACTATTAAATAAGAATAATTAATAATAATTAAATAAGAATCATATATAGTACTACTTTGGTTGCAGTGCATGTACTGCCAGCAGCACCCGCAGTTGCATCAGCTGATGGCCAACACCGGCAACGCCTCTTCCACATCCTCATCCTCTTCCTGGGTTTGGACTTGGACTTGGATGTGGACTTGGTCTTGGTTTGGCTTATGGGACTGGTGGGGGCTGCAACGTCGTCACTTCACTCTCTCGTGGCGATTTGTATCTCGACCAATTAGCGAATGACGTAGCGACGTGGCGACAGCAGCGCATCGTTAAAACCGCAACGCAAACGTTCGGCGACATATGCAAATGGCTGCGAAACAGTTACAGGTGGTTTGGCGGGCGTTTTGGTGAGAGGAAAGAGGCAGGTGGGCTCCACAGGTAGAAATGGCCAAGTGGCGGCCACACTGCCTCCTCTGATGTGTGCTGAGCGACGGCCATCTCCGATGCTGATGATAATAATAAAAGTGTGCGCATGCGCAGAGCGCACTTCCTTGTTAACAACATAAATTTACGTATGTTTTTTAATAGATGGACAGGTATTTAATTAACATTTGTGCAGAAGCAGTCGCAATCTCCAGCTCACAAACCGGATGTTGTTTTCTGCCATGAGCTGTGTCGTGCTAGCACTGGAAAAGCACTCAGATTCAACGATCAAATGTCTTGAATCGAGGGCGGGGCTAATTGGTGGTGCTGGAACGGGAAGGAAATAAATTTAACCAAACTAGCCAGTGTTTAGCAAAGACTTTCTTTTGGCGAATGTGTGTCTGTAATTGAATTAATGAACGAAATTCACTAGACATTGCCTGGCACACAAATTATTAATTATTTTTAATGTCTAGATGTCTAGATGTCTAATATCTAGGATTTAAAAATAGGGCTCTAGAAATTAACATTATTTTTAAGGCAAGCTATAATCTTGTTTCGTTAAAAATTTCCTATTTAGGCAGTGGCAATTCGCCACTCAATTTCCATTTCACCCAAGTCCTGTGTATCATGTTGTCTAACTTTCCCAACTTCTTGAGAAGTATCGCCATCGGCCATCAGTTCTTTATCTCCGTTGAGCAGTCATCAAGTGGTTCCCCTTTCCTGGCCTCCAGCAAATCCACAGCTCGGGGCTCTGGGTTACCCACAAAGAACCGCTGCTGCCTGCTCCCTTTCCTGCCGCCATAATGTATCCATAATGTAGCTCCAGTGTGGCAATTACGTGCTCCGCAGTCCCAGATACCACCTCCCCAGATTTACGACCCCACAAACAGTGCAGGTGCAGTCAATTTCTTATTGTCTCGACTCTATGCATGGGCACTTTTTTATTTTGAACGATATTAGGATGGCTTTTGCCTTGGGTCCGTTGGTCTGGCACCTGAACTTGATTGTGTGGCCTGAAGGTGTCGGGCTAGACATGATTTTCTATCCTATTTCGATTAGATATCCACGTTAATTAAAGCTTACACTTGTATCATTACCAATGAAAAATCAAACTTTTTTACTTTAGCAGACAATTGAGTCTTAGTATACTCACACAAGGTAACTGATATAATTGACATAAAACCATGGGATACAGCAGACAGTCATAATCACTGTTAAACAAATCAATTTGCTGGCCATAACTGGTTCAACGTAGCTCTCAGATTGGCCCAATACCCCGATCAGTCTTATAGCCCTTAAGACAAATCGACAGTTAAGTTAAGCATCTGGGAGTTCCGAAAGTAATTTCACCGCGTCTGCCGCGCTGAAACCCTTTTTAGCATAATTTCCGATAATTTCCTTTGACAAGTTAAATGCTGCAATTTGGTATCCGATAATTTATCATATAACTTAATATTGATTACGATTATGAAAGACGGGTCAGAGCGGAGGGGTCTCCTTTTCTCCAGCTATCATTCTCTGCCGCCCGGTCGAGCATCATTTTCCCTTGCGCCCCGAATGCTAGGAAACGGCAATAAACTTACGGCTTGGAATTATGCAGATTTTTATCGCCTCGCCAACTTTTCTGCATACAAAGTGCATAATTTCCAGAAAGGAAAACCTGCTCCAAAGACTACTTGGACAGACGGACACGTGGGCAACATAAGCGCTGGCTGAGCAGCAGCCGATAAGCTTTTTGCCAGAGATCCTGGGTTGCGGGGAAATATTTTCATAATGACGACTTTTGCGTGAGGAGGCATTGAGTTGGGGCGAGGAGTGCGCCACAAGGGGAGTTCAATGGACCTGCTCGTCGAAGAGATGGCCTCCCCTTCTAAAACGGAAGTGTTTGCCTCGGGTTGATCTCGAGCCTGGGCCTGATAATGAAATTGATAATCACAATCATCACGGTCATGGCTCTGGCCACCGTTTTTAAAAGGAAAATAAGAATGTTGTTGATTGACAAGTTGGCCAGGAGTCGGAGTCTGACTGGTACTCGGTGTCTTCTCTCAGGGGCTTTATTAATTAAACCAGGAAGCATTTTCGGCCTGCCTCCGCAGGCAGTCTCCCAGTCTCTCAGTCTCGCAGTCTCGGCCTTACTTGCCAACCCAGCTGCTGCAGCTGGGGATCTTGAAAAATATTTATTAAAAATTATGCACGCATTAGCTGGCCCGGCGGTCGGTGGTCTCCCTGGGCTTTATTAAGGAAGTGTTTTGGCTTGGTGGGCGAATTACACGAAATGCTGCATATTAATTTAGTTTCTCTAGCGGTAATAGCTGCGATTTGCGGTCAGGCTTAGAGACCCAGACTCGCTTTATGGCATTTTGATAGCCAAGAGAATCCGCTATAAAAATAAGCATCCAACATTTTACGACGCTGGGCCCGTTCTCTTCTTAAACATCTCACTGGCGAACCAGAGTGATGCGAAACTATTTGGTTTAGTGATTTAGATTTTTTCACTTTACGCCCACAGTGCGCGTAGTCGTTTGTAATTTCCTCTCGAAACTAATTACGTTACGGCCAGCGGGGGAGGCTGGGGTGAGGGGAAAAAAAAATTAGAATATTAACTGAAAATTGTCTACACGTAAGCAAATTCATTAGTCGCAATTAACGGATGATAGAAATGGAGTCTATCGATTAAGTTCTCTGCGGATTGCAGTCGCTCGATTGTGGGCGTACCGATCGAAATGGGTTGGAAGTGGAAATGAATTGCCGGTGAGACTGTGGGTGATGCGGATGAATGGGCGGGGAGATCTGTAATCTAGAACTAATGAGTATATAGTCTGAGTTGGGGCAAACAACGATCGATCACCCCTAAACGAATGGATCACGATGCTATTGCACCGAAAAAGTTGTTACGAATTTATATAGCTGTTAATTGTGTGTTAACGATGGAGATTTAAAAGAAGAAATCACGAAAACCGGACATAACAAATTCGATTTCAGAGGTGTTAATTGCTTTGAAGATGAACAAGTTTGATAAACAAAAAAAAAAACTAAAAAATATTTCATAATCTTGTTTTTTTTTTCTTTTGTAATTGTATAACAGCTATTTTACCAAGCCCTTTGCAAGCATTCAAATACATTTCATTTTGACATTTTTCAAATATGCATTTATTTGTTTATGGTGATCAATTTTGAGCACACAGCGTACAAGTGGGTTAAGCACATGCATAAAAACCAAACCAAACAAACTAATTTGCACACTTGACGGCCTGCCAACTTGAAAATGGCTGCATGAACAATTGAATGGAATGACTAACTGAATGACTGACTGTCAGACAGCGGGGCAGCTGCTCTGCCGTCTCCCACCGCTAATAAATAGCAATTAGAATAACATGCCAATAAATCTTGGCTGGCTAAACTCTTTCCCATAAACTGCAATCCGCTGTTGTCGATGCTGCTGCTGCTGCTGCTGCAGTTGAACGGAACAGAAATCGACCTTGGCTTGCATATGAGTACGAGATGCATATTGCAGATTTGCACACTGACAGAAAAAGTTGACAAAAAATGCAAAATGCCAAACATAAGTTAGGCAGTACATATTGTAACATTCTTTTGAGTTAACGAAAACAATTCATTTTTTGAGGATTATATGTATGAGCAATTTGTATACGCAAAATATTGCTTTTAATTTACTTAAAATTTTTCTCAGTGCACTTGAAACTTTCCCACTCCCTGCCAGCCTCCTTCTCCACCTCCACGACCAGGCCGTCTCTTTGTCTCTGTCAGTTTCATTCATAAATAAATACAAAAGTGCAACACCTCTAAATTTATATGTTAATTAGTTGGGCTGCAAGCTGAAACCGCAAATTAGCCCACGACTCGCGACCGCCTGATGCATTTGCAACTGTCAACGGTGGAGTGCAGCGGATGGAGCGATGTGGATGGAGTTCTCAACGTGGGTGCTCCAGCTCCTCCTGCCCACCTTCGCCTCCCTCTGTTTAACCCACCCAAAGGTGTGTTAATTGATTGCTCGGGTCTTGAAGGGGCCCACAATTGCCAACGGTAAATGCTGCAGATTGTGGCCAACACCGTCACACAGATTCAATGGCAAAAAAGGCCAAAGCGGGGAAAATGAAAACTCATCTCTGGGGTCCATTCTTTCCTATCAGTCAGCAAAAACGAGACAATAAGAGAATTACTTGTGCACATTGTTTAAGGTCATATTTCATGACAATGACAATGATCATAAAAGCATTGCTCTTATATATACCCGTTATAAGAAAAAAGAAATTACATAACTGCTTAGCTCTTGGTTTTACAAACTAATATGATTTATTTTGAAGATCTCAAGTGTTTGTAAAAAGAATATAATCCCATAACTAACTGAAACACTTTAAAAGTTTATCTTGGCATTTTACAATACTAATTTTTAATTGAAATTCATTATTCGAATAGGCAGCTCATATCGATTACTTGAACCTCGAGGCAGTGTAAAAACTTTGATGGATTATCAATCGTTCATATTTGGAGTGCAGTACGCGATACCATGTGGTCAATGGAATATGTCCAGCTTTGGTCGCCTTCGGAGTTTTTCTCGCTTTTTGCTTCTGCCATTACATAAAACACTGAGTTGAGACAAGGCGAGACTTACGTAGACCGAGCGTCTAACGGCGATGACGTTGACTTGGAGAGATCGCGTATTGGATTTCCACGCCGTCATTGTCGTTGAATGGAGCCGCCATGAACGATGGGCGGAGGGCGGTGGTGCAGTGGTGCGCCGGGGGGCGTGGTGGCAGCTCATGTGTGGTTGCATTGACGAACTGTCTGACGGCGGAAAGAGACGCTATATTTCTAACTGTGGTGTGGTTTTACTGTGCTCACCAGGGACTAGCGGGCCAGCCCTAATAAAAAGCATTGCACTTCTTATATCTGGACAGTGAATACCCTACATAAAGATACAAATAGCTCAAACAATGAAATCCTTCTAAGAGAAGGTTAACTTTAATAATAATAATAAATGTTAGGTGTTGGTGAAGAATACGACATTTATTTGATTTGCAGATAATTTATTTCAATAAGCTTTCTATATTCTAGAACTAGAGTACTCCTCATTCGAAATGCAGGAATCCAAACGCGTATGAGATCTCTACTCATCTTTCTGAGACCCCCCACCCCTCTTCCAAACCCACTGTAAGGTATTATTTAACTTTTTTCATTTGATGGCTGGCGGCTGATGCTTTATGCAAGTTCGTCTATCGTTTCTGCCGGCATTTGTGCTTTTCATTTTTTATCCGCTGCCGCAGTTTGTTTTTGTCATCTGTGCCCATGTGCAATATTGTGCAGCCAAACAAAAAAGAGATGGTGATACTATGGCTGGTTGGGAAAACTAGGGGACGGGCGGTGGAAATGGTCGCGCTAAAGTTTTCATCATAACGGTAACGACTTTTGCAAAATCACCAGGGAGATGTTAGATGTTTGATTTCCGCGTAATTACTTTGTTTTTTGTGCTACCCCCCCGTTTGCGAGTATTGTTTTTCCAGCTCTGTTTGGAGAGTGTCTTGTTCGCACTAATTACGAAAAAACGCCTTCTGCAGCTGCAGATTTGTGGGCGTGTCCAGCGATGTTGCAATTGTTTTTTTTTTTATGTTCACTTTGTATTTTTTATTTTTTTGTACATTTGCTGCTCACTCCCCGTTTAACACGTATCGCATTAAGGCGCATTTAATAAGCCAATTGCCGCTCTCCCAGTCGCCGGCAGTTAGCCCATTCCCCCATAAAAGAAAATAACTACTAGTGAACGATTTCCGCTCGCGACCGTCATTTGACACGTTTAACGAAATGAAAATGATTGACGACTTGGTGAGTTGACGACTTGCCAACTCTCTGGATTCTCCCAGCCCCAGTTTACATACGTATGTACATACATGTACGAAATACCTGTGTATGTATATATTTTGCAATAGTCGCCACTTGCAAAATGGCCAACAAGTGTGCTATGGGGCCCACTGACAAGTTAATAGTCAACTCTATTAACTTTTTATGACCACAGCCTGTGCTCTTTTGTCGCCCCAAAGGAAGTTGCATTCACTTGCGAGCAACAACAATGCAATAATCAATTTACAAATATTGAAAATGAGAGCTTCGAGCTGTTTTGGTAATGATTAAACCAATAATTGACTTCCTGCGGTGCTTTGGCAATCGGATTTGATCATTATGGCATTGATTAGTTTTCAGTTTGTTTTGTAATTTACGGTGAGAATTGAGTCTGATTGGTTATTAGTTCAACTTTTAATTGTCAATTAAAGCTACAAGCAGTCAATAAATATTATGTGTTTTTGTGACTAGTTTTTTTTTATGTTTTCTCACATGTTGAACAATAGTCAAACCGAATTAAAGACAAGTTAAGAATGGACTCAAATACAGCAAGTGCTTCCGAGTTTCAAGACACTTGCCATTTATTAGCCATCTATTTTTATAATAAACTAAAAGAAATGTTTAAATGAATGTCAATCATTAGTAATTTTCGTAACAGCAGTAGTAGTACAGTAACTAACAAAAAAAAATAGTTTCCCGCTTAGTTAATACATAAAACTAAATCTAATTTTAAGTTTTTCGTACACTTAGCTATTATTCATATTATTCATTTTATGAATTCAATGAATGAATGGTGTTCCAACTCAATTTCCTATCATTTTTTAAACATATCAAACTCTTTCGTAAGCATTTCAATCGAACACAAAGGCATTTCCCAATAGCCATTCAGACTGGGTGTGTTGACAAGGGTAACCAATAGACGCCCCCGCAGATCTTTCCATCTTCTGTTTCCCGACTTAAAAACAAGCTGAATTTATGAGCCCAGCTTGTGGCATCCATCATCGCGCAACTTGTCTTGTCTCCTAAAAGGGCCGTGTCTTTTGGAAGCTGTATACTGTATGCTATGCATACTATGCTATGTGTATGTATGCGTTTACGTATTTCTGAATGCAAACGAGAACGCCACATAACAAATGCCAAAAAGCGAGCCGAAAAAGGGTAAGGAACGCCATCTCGAGCTGTCCGTGTTATAAATGATGGGTCCCAACTCCTCCAAGTCGAGATTCGAGCTCGAGTTCAAGCCTCTTTCTCTCCGAGGCCTTTTACTCTAGCGCCACATGCCACGGCAAAAGATCTAAGACCATGTTGCACATCACAAGATCGCCTGTCTGTCTGTCTGTCTGTCTGTCCGTCTGTCCGTCCGAGCGTCCGACTGTCTCAGAGTGTGTCTAAATGTTGGCGGCCCACGCATTCGCCGGCTAAGAGATATCCCAGCGAGAGCAGAGCAGGGAAACCTGCTGCATCATTTTTCACTCGAAGATTGCATAATGATTGACAATTCATTATGCCAGCCAGCTCTTTGCTGGGATCTTTTTAGGCATCAAGGAGTTGATAGCACGCAAAACAATTTGCAGTTAGTTCCTGATCTATTTTAAATACAACTTGTGCATGCCAAAGATTTAAGAGACAGTGTTTTGATCAACTCTTATTAGAAAATATTATTAATTCACATACTCAATCCTTGCTTAAAATTATTTAATAGATCATAAGTATTGTGGATATTTTTCTCTTAGTGTATGTGAGGGTTTCTTGGGCTCTTAATGGCTGGCCAGATTAGGCATCTCCCCGTTGGCAATAAGGAAGTGTGTTTGTTCTCCTTAAGTCCATGTTCTTGCATTTAATAATTCACTAATGAATCTTTTCAAATATTTTCTTTTCTTTCAGGTGAGTTAAGACCGAATAACAGAATAAATCGAGATATATAGATTGAAGCGTGTAAGCATAAACTCGATTGCGAGTCAAGAAGTATCAAGGTCAGCTGATCGTTTAATTGAAAAATCCACAAAGGTGTGACCGCAAAAAGCAAAACAACAGAAATATCGTGAACTTTTTAAAAACAATAGAGAGATTCAAGTACTTGGCCCCAACCGAGGGACCGACTGCAATTGAGCTCCATAGGTATTGCACAACTTTGTCGGTCGTTTTGCACACCTGTTGCTGTATGCTGCCTTCAAAAGCCCCAGTCGATGTCTAATTGAAGCAATTAGTGAACCCATTATGGCATTTTTCTTCGATTTTTTCTCTCTGTTTCTGTTTTGGTTATATATATTTCGATACTCTGGCCGATTCAATTAGTTTGTTTTTGTATCCAAGGGGGGAGGGGGGGGGGTGAGTGGCATGGGGTCGGAGGCTCTTAATTAGCCAATGCTTATCTGTGCTTCGGGGAACCTCAGCCACTCCATCCATCCATCCATCCATTTGTGTTGTGACTATGACAACAGACCATAATAAACTATATAGAAACACTGACAAAAGACAATTGACCTTCGTTAGTCAAAAGTTCATTTGCATCAATATATAATGGCATATTACACTCTGAACTGTGGGAGTTATTTGCGCAAACTTTGGCTGCTCCAGTTGAATAGCCTAGTTCAGCGAATATTCATATGAAAAGGAACCTATCTTTGATGTTTTTAATTAAAAATGTATTATATTTATTTGACCAAAGCAAAGGAAAAAAGATGAATTCAAAATCGCTCGTACATTTTTCATATATACAAAATAAGAAAATTCTTTAAATGCTTTAACAAATTTTAGCAACGAGGTCCCACGTGTGTAAGCCGACATCTGTTTCCAAGTGCGATTTCATTTTTCTCGGCCAAAACTGATACAGTAGCAAGGAAGATCGAAAGCAAAATAAGAAATTTTAATATTCCTCTCCTCGGCTTGCGGTCCATTGTAAAATTACTCCTATTAACTTGAGATTTAAAATCTCACTGACCACGGCATTTGCATTTCAATAGTGCGCAAGTCTCGAGCAAAAAAAATATTGTATATATATGTGCAATCAATCGATGAAATAACCCTAGATAACCCACAGATCTTATGCGTTGTTTATAATACAGCTTTTTATAAGAAGCTTTGTAATGCACGAAACATACTTAACATAATTGGCGTGTGTAACATGGTTAATATGTACGACCTGTCAGTTGTATAGTTTTTAACATTTGGATATGGTTGCTAAAGTGGAACTGCCTAAAATTCCTAACTTTAAATTGCCCACTTTGTTTCCACACAGGAAAAACATATGCAATTTTCATAAATCAAACGAGAAAATCTCGACAACAAATGATGCTGAGCAAAGACCTTCAACCTTTGGTAATTTGCATAAGCTTCATTATCGTGCGAAATGCCTGGCCGAATGGCCACGTGCATGCATATCTCTATGACTCTATCTTAATTCAACCCATCTTCCTTCACAAGTGCTTCTGCCATGGTCACAACTCACACAATGCTGTCAGATTGGCTGACAAAAAATTGGGGGTACTCCAGCTGACATTTAATGTCGTGTCATTGCTAAAACAAACATTAAAAAAAGAAAAGAAACCGAATCTGTAAATGAGTTCACTGAACGCGCGACAAACCAAACGGGCCAGCACAATCAACGTCAATCAATGGTCAGCTGACTTACGATGTCCATAGTTCCGCGCTCCCCTCGAATGCATTTCATTTATGCATTTTTCGAGTCTTGCAACCAAAGTCACTTTTGGAGTTTGTTCACCCATCCACGCTGACTGGGAACGGGGCGCCATTTCCAAATATCCATACAAATATTTTTGCCGCGCTTGTTGCTCTTTTTGTTTTCGGCTGCAACCTGCTTGGGTAATATCATATTTTAGCAAAACTTGTTGAAAATTCCAAGACACCAATACAAAGGCAAAATCGCCACACAGCACACACCACACGCTGCTGCTTGCTAGCTGACCAAGCTCTAATAACTAATGGCCAAGAGCGGAGCGGGCCAGTTTGCGGCTTTGGCGCAATTTGAGACTCGATTTCTTGCACCTAGATACAAGGCAGCCCAGGTAGGAAGGCGAACACAAACCGCATTTTCTGAGCTCCGAAACCAGAAAGGATAGCTGGCTGCAAGGAACGATGGATACCCTTTCGTCGGTAGTGATCTTCATTTATTTTACATCGGTATCCTTAAGAAAATGTAAAAGAAATTTTTTCAAGGGAAAAATAATTATTAATTTTTATTGAATTGATCACTATTCCCTAGATTGGCTTAATATTGTAGCTTTCTTCAAGGGTATTATATTGTACATATACGACATTGTTCAATATTATGTCTTCACACTCAAAACGACCTTTAGCTCCCTCTCTGTGTTGATTTTTTATCCCTAATCAACTGAATTTATATCAGATAATTATAATAAAAATTTATGATGAATTATCTTAATCATTTGCACAGTGAATAAATATATAAATTAATATTAATAAAGATAAAATTTACTGATTTACTGCAAAAGTTTTAGATACGAAAAAGATACATCTGATAATTCTTTAAAATAGTAATACTTGTGTGTTGATATATTTTGTTTTTGATGAAGTTACCTAATGAAGTTAAGTAACTTAATCCTAAAAGCTAATTTTCAGAAACATTTTTGGTTGGACGTCTCAAAATGCGTGGTGAAAGGCTTTCCACTGTTCTTTATGCCAATCTGTTTTTTTTTTTCGTTTTTGCTGCGGCTTTTAGTTCTTAGTCAGCTGCACATACTGCTGCATGCCGCATGTGCCACTCCCCTTACTATTCATCTAACTAATAGCAGTGCTTACACTTCAGAAAATTATGCAACCCACTTGTAGATAATTTCATCAAAAATTAAATTCACGTGCATTAACTTGTTAAAAAGTTAAATTTATTCAAAATATTTTTGTTACATTCTCAATGGCCCGTATTTTCTCTGGGTGCAGCTCTAAATGATGCAAGGCAGCAAAATGTTGCGAGAAATTGTTGCGGCAGCCTTTTCTCTTGGTCAGCCTTTCTGTGGGTAACAGCAACACAAGTTGCAGCAGCAACAACAAAGACGTTCTAAATGTTACGTTATATTATTGCATGTTGCTATTGTTGCTTTGGCTGCTTTTGCTGCTGCTGCTGTTGCTGTTGCAGTTGCTGTTGTTGCTGCAGTTGCCGCAACTCTTCTACAGATGCGCCTCGAATTAGGTCTCTTAGCTCTGGGCGCTGCTGCAGTAGCATTTGTTGCTGCTGCTTTGTGGTTGTGCTTTTATTGTGTAATCAGCAGATAACGGCATTTAATGGCTGAATGAGTTTTCCGGAGAGGAAAACCCAAAGAATATGGCGTAGACGAAAACGCATTCCGCACGAGTCCGTTTACTACCGAACATTTTCATTTGTGTCGATAACTTAATTTTTTTCCGACTCTGCCGCTTTGTTTTTAATGCTTTTTTAAACTTTTCGCTGGTCAGCTGAAGCGTGGCGCTAATCGATTTCTATTGCCTCAATTTTGGCTTGCCATCAATTTTGAAATTGCCGAATTATTTCACAATTCGTTGTTTTTCCGTTAGTTTCCCATTTCGCAGGTCTTCGTGGGGCAGCTTAAATTGCATTCGAGATACTTGTTATTTAGATAGAGTTGTTGATTGGATTGTTCAGCCAGAGTGATTTCGATTTCATTTTCTGCTCATTAAAGTGTCATAATTAACCGGAGGGCATACACAAGAAACTGGTTATAAAATTGCAATATTTTTAAAACATTTTCTTGGCATTTTCTATGTTAATATTAACTGTATAAAAAATTTAATAAATTTGCTCTCCGATTACTCATACTAATCTTCAAAAAGACCAAACTTTTAAACAATATCTGATCACCTTTTATATTAATTCAGAATTGTATCTTAACTCTCTGGCCATCGCTTAACCATTTTATTGCCCCAGGCGTTTTTCTTTTTCTATTAAAAAACGAAGAGCAAACCATATTGGGAACGATCAAAATGCAATGTTCCAGCAACTAATAACAGTAAACGCTGAACTACTGGCCAAGATTGATTCAGCGATTGCCTCACATCATCGTCGTCGTCATCATCTTGCCAATCAATGCCCCCCAATGCACCCAGTTCCTCGACTTTGCCTCCCAAAGGGAGAAGGGAGCTCAAGCTTGAGCTCGGGCGCTCGAATGCAATTCCCCCGACAACTCGGCAGAGAGTTGAGAACCCAGCTCAACTTGCCATCTTCCCGGCTGCCGCCTGACCGAGCGACTGTCTCCGCTGACTGGCCGGATCACTCGCATCCACATCCATATCCACATCCACCTCGGCTGTGGCAACACCAACAAACTGGGCAAAATCAACAGCGACAGCAGCAGCATCAGCTACGTCGACGATGACGGCGACACATGCTATGGGTACATAGCATAAAAATTACTTCCTGATTGTGTTACATGCACCCAGGACCGGTCCCGAGCTCCCCCTTTCAGTCAGCACCCTTTCACCCGTTTACCCCTCTCAGAATATTACTTATTTTTACACTGAAAAAAAAAACGAGAGGGGTAGTTAGAAAAATCGTGGAATTTTCGTAGAACTGGAAAAGGGGGTATAGATTGTATCTTTTAGTTTAGTAAATGTTTTGGATTTTCGTCAACCTACTAAATTCACCGATTTAATTCAATATCCAGCTCATTTTTGCAGTGCATCGACATCATTTCACATTCGTCTCTTGTACATACAAAGTGGTTGCTGCCTCAAGGCTGAAATGGGTACCACGAGAGTGTAGTTCAGGTAGGGGACTGAACTGGCGAGGGGTAGGAACTTTGCGTGGGCCAATCTACCGGCTATGTGGCCCTCCCGGTTAAACAGGGTGACCCTCTGGATCAGAAACGAGATCGAGAGCAGCGAGATCTGTATCATTCGGAGTGTCAATGGACGCAAATTTACAAAATGTTTGCTGTTTGTACTCCAGCGCCATTGTTATGGACATTTTGGACCATTCCCATTGTCGCCCGGCACGTGTCGGAATCTCAGATCGTCGGCTCAAGTTCGCTCCACTCCCGAATGGGGAATGGTTGTCCATGGGGGAGCAATGGTGCTATATTCGGAGTGGGGCGGATAAGGTGGATGCGACGACCCCCGGAGGGCAAGTAACGTTTTTGCCTGTCATTTTTCTTCATGTTTATTTTTCGCTTACTGCATTTTTTGGCATTTAAGCCGCGCTCAGATCTATCTGTCTATTTGCTGTTTTTGGGCCACCAGTTGGCCAAGTTGGAGTTTTGCCTTTTCAGCCGGCTGTTTGATTTTCTGTGTCAGCCTCAAACCCGGAGCACTTGTCGTGATTAGTTTAGAAAAATGTTGGCTATTAATTTGCTGCCTTGAGTAACACTTGTTATTTGGCTTCACATTTCGCATATAATCTTGTCTGACCGCCTGGTGCCATGTGCGGCCGTAGATAATCTTTATGCGCCGCTCCAAGCTCCACATCGGTGTCTCAGTCAAAATCTGAATCGCAGGCCGAGAGTTATATAGTCTCTGGCCCGAGACAACAAGTCGGCCATACAAATGGGACTTGGCTTTCAGAGCTTCAAAGTCTGAGAGCGGTCTTGGCGGGCAAGGGGTATTTGCTTCCATATCTAACATGTGTTCATCTGTTTCTTTTTCGCCACATTGCCGCATGTCGTATAAAACGAGTCGAGATTGGTGAACTCTGCCCGAGGGGAACTAGATCAGAACATCAGAATTCAAGCTTTAGAGCAAATCACAATGTATTCTAAGACCCATTGTAACATTTATCATATATATAGTCTTATATTAATTTACACTTACATACATAGCAAATGGAAATTCAATTCTTTATATTCCACTAATTATTAGAGCATTACTCTTAAGGAACAATCAGACATCCTGCAGTTTGGTTTCAACACTCATAACCTTTGCTTAATTACTATAATACCATTGATTTCCCACTCCATTAATGAATGGCTATTAGGTTTCATAATGAGTGCATTATCAGTGTTGGCTATAAACTCCCATCAGATCAGTACTTCATTATCTCACAACGCTCATACACAGACAACAGCAGCGATCCATGCAGTTGCATAATCACTATCTTCTTTGGCTGTGGTGTGCATCCGTCAGGTTAATTAGTGAAATACCTGGTGACCAGGCACGTATTGCCATTTAAAAAGCATCAGTAATTTTTTCCTCCATTTTTCCGCAAATTTTTTTTTGTTGATTAATCTCCACCTACTGCCGGCAACCGGTCGGTCGCATGTTTTTGTTCGATCTACAGTGTTGGGGAAAATACTAGAACTAGTCGAAGCCTAGATACTCTTAGTATGAATAGTTGCATTCAATATAATTATTAGTCATTTAATATAACCTACCATTTACGAGTACACCTACAATCAAATGGACAAACAAAATTGGTCAATTACCGGCCCAGAATATTTATTATTTCGTGCAATGTATCTTGGTATCGTAATTTTCAATATTTTCCGGCATTTCCTTCAGGCGAACATACCCCAATATTTTTTGCGATTGCACTGCCTCTCCCATTTTGGCTATTGTGCCCTAGCCAATCGATTACTTCCTGCATTTTTAAATGTCCTCCCCCCCACCTCCTTGCCAACCGGCAGCTGACCAAATTAATCAAGCGTGTGCCAAAAAAAAAAAGTGGAAAAGGGGAGGAAACCAGCAAAAATTAAACGAAAAAAAGGAGTTATAAATGAAAAATGCTGGACAATTGCATGGTTCGCTTACAGTGACTAATCGATTTTTGGAATTAAGTTGCGCCATCGAAAGGAAAGCAAACTTGCAACGCCGGCGGACGGCAGGGAGTGGGAACTCTGGAAAAATGCTTTGATATGGCCTGGCCAGATTCCACTCCATGCGATTCCGTTGGTTCCATTCCGTTGCGTTGGGTCCTCAATGTCCGATGATATTGTGGCTCTTTTTGGTCTGCTGGCTATTGATTTTTTACGAACCGAGTGGCCCCCGACTAGAAGGAAGACAACGCACTCGAATTGGAAGTATGCCAAGGCGGCGTGCCCACAACTCACCCCACCATATAGCTGAGATATAGCTACACGATGAGAAAAAGCCAAGGCAAGATTGGAAGTAGAAAATGTATACTACTTAATGAATGCAACATAAAAATATTAAGAGTTTTTCAGTTTACTCGACCGTAGAAGGGCTATTGCGTTAGATTAGTACCGAAAATACCAAAACTATCCCAGCATTTATTTTTTTTTTTTCCTGGTGTATCTGTAGGCTCTCAGTGCCAATATTCCTGGGCAATGTGTCGGCAGATTTGTTTGTTTTCGCATTCGATTCTCGGTCGTCCGATTGGGTTTCCTATGGCTGACTGGGTCTGCCTGTGCGTTTGGAAATGTGCCAAAGTTCAATGCACGGCATTGCTCTAGCAAAATTTCGACATGCATTCGCATAGTTGAGATGCACTAGAGACGTTCTAGAAATGTTGCACGTAAAGTCTACGTATATTGTTGTTGAAAAAGCCTTGAGTAGTTGGACTTGACTTTGCACTTACAATTTAGATCAAAGGTTGTTAGGAGAACATATAGTCGACTGATGTCAAAAAAAAAACAGTATAGTTCACATTCCCACAACATGCATAACGTAACCCCATCATAATTAAGCACATCTAATTATAGCTCCCATCAACATTCGCTCGCCCAAAAATATATGGAAAGGCTTAATGTACACCCCAACAGCCTAGCAAGGAAGCTAGGAACTGCAGCTGTGGTCAATGCTGACCCTCGGACTAGAGTCAAAAGAAGACTCAAGCGACACCACCCTCATGACCTCCCTAACCTGGTTTTGACCTAGAAAGTCTTAGTTTTAAAATTCATTAGAATACTATGTTATATCAACTATTATAATTCTCCCTATCATTTTTAGGATTAAAAATCTGTTAGTCTTAAGTAACCAAGACACATAGTAAAATAAAATAATTTAAGCAGATCAAATTAAGTTGCCGCATGGGTAACAGTGCGTTGATCAAATAATAAAAACATCATCAAAAAAAAAAAAAAAAAAAAAAAAAAAAAAAAAAAAAATATCTATTATCATAGGAAAATGAATTGCCTACTTTTTGCGTAAAGCATTATTTTATTTGATTCGAATTCAATCTTGATCCTCTTCATCATTGCTCTGCATATAGTGCACGAACTGGTCGGCCATGTGCCAGTACCAATGCAATTTGACCAACTCGAGTCCACCCTTATCCGCAATCCATATCTGACCATTCTCCGATCTCTCGATGGCATTGACAATATTCTGACCACAAACCGATGTCGATTGGCAGGGCGCTCGCCGCAGGCGATCGGCAAAGGATTGTCCGTATTCCAAAAACGCTTTCAGTTCCCGGTCCACAAAGACCCTTGTAGGACCACAACAAACCGCCATCACAGCTACCCCGTTTTGGGAATAGTAAAGAGGGTCCTGAAACCAAAAAATTATGAATTTATCCGCATAAGATCGTATTCAACTCACCGCTAGACTTCTGGTAAATCCAATTACACCGAATTTGGATGCACTATATGCGCAGAAAACCGGCGAAGGGTCCAATCCAATGACCGAAGTGACGTTCACAATTAGCCCACCAGTTCCTCCCATTTTTCTGTCCATATAGGGTAACACTGTGGCCACAGTGTTCATCATTCCCGTTAGATTTGTATTGATGGTGGCATCAATGTTATTTTCATCGCACAGCGTAGCACCATTGATCAGGACATCGATGTAGTCCATTTGGACCATCACCTCATCGAAGTACTTCTTCATATCTTCCCTTGCCATGGTCACGTCGTAGGTCCAGAAAAATATTTGGGTACTCGGCTTTATCGACTGCAACTGAGCGATGGCCTGGGGATTTTCCGTACTCTGTAAAATGGCCAGTTTCTAGAGTAGAGAGAGTAAAACTGTAAGAAATTGTTTGGCTTTTAGTAGATAGTAACTTCCCCGTCTCCCTGAATTTCCTGATAAAGAATACAAATATTTACACAATATATTGCTTATCTGGCGATTAAAATAGACTTCATAGGTGGTTTAATATCGAAATATAAAAAGTATAAACGACAAAATGCTTATCATTAAAAAAAAAGATGAACACCAAGCTATTAGAATGAGTTTTGATTTTGTTCTAAAGTATTGATTGAAAGTGGCAAGTCCTTCAGCGAAATCTAAGCCGAACTGAAACATAAACTTAATTGTTGCTCAGCGCGAAACTAACATGAAAAACTCATTAACTTAATTAGTTTCGACAGCGACTGGCTGGACTAGTTTTGAGTTCGATCTGGACAGAAACCGAGCTTCCCGCTCACTGACCGCTATATTCTTGGTCATGAGAACCTTGCTGGTCTCCAGTGCAATTCCTCCGCAATCCGCCACATAGCAGACATGCTTGCCCGTCAAATCGAACATTCTTTCTATCCGCTTTCCACGACTTCTGTTTTACGACTGATTGGCGGAGGAACTTGGCCATGCTCCGCCATTCCTGCCGCTCCCATTTATCTATTTTAATTAAGTAGAGCGTTTATCAGTTTTTTGGATTTCTCAATTTTCATATATTTTTCCATATTTTTCATGGAAAGTTTTATTATCGTATTAGGAGAAGAATGTGAGTGTGCATCGAATCAGCCTTATTGCCTTGCGTGAATATCTTCTGGTTCGCAGAACCCTATGAACTAATGTTATGTTTTTTTTTTTTTTTGGGAGTATCACTTCTTAGATGCCGGAGTCCCAGTGCTTGGTCCACTGGATGGCCTCCAGGGTGCCCAAGTCCAGTTTCCAGATGGCTCCGTTCTGGTTCAGCTCGATAGCCTTGACGAAGTTCTCGGCGCAGGCCAACGAGGGCTGGGTGGGATGAGCCAGGAGCTTCTCGGCAACCTGAGGCTCAACATCCAACCAGGAGTTGAACGTGTGCACCAGGGTGGTGCGGGTGATGCCGGGGTTCACAGTGTAAGCCGTCACGCCGGTAATGGGGGCCAGTTTCTAAAGGTGTTATAAATCAAATTAGTTTTGTTTTTTCTTGAAAACTTTGCGTTTCCTTTGATCAACTTACCGCCAGGGAGCTGGTGAAGTTGACCACGGCGGCCTTGGTGCCGGAGTAGACGGGCACCTGGTAGATGGCATTGAATCCAGTGACGGATCCAATGTTGCAGATGATACCACCGGGACCGCCCTTGCGCTTGTCCCAGAAGTCCAGAATGGCCGTCGTGGTGTTGACCAGGCCAGTGTAGTTGACGGCAATGGTGCGCTCGATCTGGTGATCGTCCAGGATACCAGCTCCGTTGATCAGGACATCGACGGTCTTCAGCTGGGCGAAGATGGTCTTCAGCAGCTTGGTGGTCTCGGCAATGGGCACGGTCACATCATAGGGGTAGAAGGTGACGGTCACCTTTGGATTGATTGCCTTCAGCTCGGCAATGGCAGCCGGGTTCTCAATGCGGTCGAGGATCACCAGGTTCTAGGATTGAATACACGAGATTAACCTCCATCGCTGCATGGAGCCTGTGGGCATCGCATAGTTACCTTCAGATCGCGCTTGAGCAGCTCCTTGCTGGTGTCCAGACCAATGCCTCCCAGACCGGCAACGAAAATCACGTTCTTGTTGGTCAAAGTAAACGACATGGTGACTTCTTTTTTGCTTTAGCAGGCTCTTTCGATCTGTTTCAATTGGAAGAGGGCTCCGTTAGTTGTTGGTTTCCAGTTCGTGTCGGCCCCGTATTTATAGGAAGATCCGTACAGCAGAAGCTTCGGTTACGTAGAGCTTTTCATTATCTACCGTTACGCGATCTCGGCTATGTACGCAGGCTGCTCAGCCGGCGACGGCAGCGCTGCCTAGTTTATGGTTTATTTTTATTTTTCGGCACACACGGTTTGTTTTTGTTTGGGATTTTGTACCGGCAAAGCTTTTTCTATATTAGTATTCTTATATTAGTATTAGTATTAGTATTAGTATATTATATGCCTGATGCTTGGAAAATTACTGCTCGTCTGCACGCGCTCGCTTTTGAGATAGCTAACGAAGGCACGGCGCCGATTAACAGGGACGAGTTATGTTAAAATTCCTATTTTTAGAAGTTAACTAACAGGTGATTTTCCAAGAGGAATATGCGGAACAGGCCTCCAAATTTTAATTCGATGCCAATTAATTGAGTTCGCACTACTTGTGACAGCTTGAATTAGTTCTGATTGAATAAATTTGATTATATATGATTTTACAAAATATTTACTATTTAATACTGTCATTTTATTTCCGCACTTGCATAATAAATTCAATTAAACAAGAATTTCCTTCAATTGTGTGCCCTTTTGCTACTTACTTGATCAATTAAGTAAATTTGAAGAGATGCAAGTACTCGTTAGCCCGTCTGCTGAACTGCAACTGACAACTGCACTGAGACAATAATGCATGACTTGGACCTTCGCAGCTCCTTAAATACTGTTCTCTCGTGGGGGCGAGTGCAGTCGACGTCGACGGATGCAGCAGCAGCGGCGTTCAAATAATGTGTAATATGTAAAATGCAATAAAAATGCGCAAGCAAGTGATCTGCAAACAAATGCGGGGTAAAGTGCCCAATAGAAAATGGAACACCAGAAAGTGCACTGAGAAACAAATAAGTGAAAACGTAAAAACATAAAATGAATGAAAATATTCCAAAATCGAAAAAGAGTCAATCTTATTTACAAAATTTGTATTTTTCTCTCGTAGTAATTTTTTAACCGATTTTAAAAAAACACCGGTTTTCTAACAATAATATAACATAAACTTAAAACACATTTGTTAAAAGCATATGGACTAAAAAAAATATCTTATTCCGTGTACCGTTATTTCTATAGTAATTTCTTACAGTGTAGGGCCACGAGCCAGAATATTAAGAGCTTTGACCTTGTGAATGTCAAGCATAGCAAGGAGAAGTGTAGAAAGATCGTGTTGTTGCTGCGGTCGCAATTGAACTTCGGCTTAATTTGCATACGTGTAATACTGTGACTGGGAGCCAACGGGACTGGATGGTGATGGGAATGGTGATGGGAGGGGTGGCTGCTGGAGGCAGCGTAGAATCAATCTAGAAAAGTTGGAAAGCAAGCACAACACGCCCCCTAAAAGCAGCTCATTAGCAATCTCACTTGTCCGCAACAGCGACCAAGCCCACTTTGTGGCCGAGCCAGAGTAGCGGTTTCGAATGCAGCTAGATTTAACCCATGCTCGCACACAAGATTAATACATGTACATATTATTTAATTATATTAATTAAATCGGCAATACTATAATGCTTTAAAATTTGTTTGCCAATTTCGTAGATTTTATATATATTTGTTTATTTATTTATTCAAAATATATGAGTATATGTGTTTGGTAAGAATAAAATTGTATATGTTTACTCCACTTAATTACTTAAAAACTAATTGACTAAAAATCAATTTGGTTCAAATATTTTCTTGAGCAAATTTTGAATATAGGGCGTTAAATATGATGTGGGAGGAGGCTACTGCAAATTCATATGTATTTTTTGCATACAAATGATGAGAAGGAAAGAGATAAGCATGCGGAAGAAATAAGCTTTCAATTTGCATAAAACTTAAACCTGTTTGTTGATATAGAACTATATGTGTGTGTGCACACAAGTTCTATCACCTAATTGGAAAATACATTTGCTAAAGTATAAACATGTATTTCGGGTCATATATGGCCCAGTTCTCCCGAAGCTTTGAGGACGCTTAGGAATTCATAAAAGTTAAATCTTTTTTTCATATATTCTTATTAAATATTTTTGATAATCTTTGGGGGTCGCATCGAGCGTTATCACTAATCCATATATGGTCACTTGGGGAATGCATGATTGGAAATTTTCGGGCTCCGATTAAATTTTCAGCTCAACAATTTCCCAGAGTCAATAACTCATTTTCCAAATTGACCCACTAATCGAACGGGTTGCTCTCCTGCCTTGGCAACTGACCGCGAAGTAATATAAAAAAAAATCGTATGATTTTCGCGCCTCCAGACGTTAATTTAATATGGTCTGGCCTAGTCTGGGGCTACAGTTTTCCTTATCAGCAGACGTGCCTAACATCTTCTTACTGCTTGGGGCAAACGAAATCGTTTTTATTAGGTACACTGAACAAAATGAAATGCATGCAAATAAAATGAATTGTGTAAATAAGAAAATAAAATCAAATTTGTTTATCTTATTTCGTGCATGCGTCAAAGGAATTTATTTTTAGATTTATCTGTATTTTCTATAGTGGCAAAAGCTTTTGGTGATAACATTTCCCAAATTAATGTTTTGTTTTGGTGATAATTTATATTAGTTAATAGAGTATTTAAAAGAAAAACACATTAAGGTGAAAACATTTTAACTTGCAAGTGTATTTCCTTTACACATCAATTATCTTTAACAATATTTGGTCTTGATATATATTTTTATCAGTGTACACCGTGCAGTGGACAGTGTGCGCCTTATCGGCTTGGCCCCCAAGTCATGCCGCCGGTGACATTCAACCTCTGGGGGGGTAATGACGCCAGCGGCGTACCTGCCAAAACCGATTTACACCAGCTCCCGCACCAACGCACGCCCATGTCCATATGTAGGTACACACTCGCCAGCATTGAGATGTCGTTTCCCGGGCTGATTAAGTCGGTGGCGGTGGCGGTGGCATTGTCTTCCCGCTGCGAGTGTGTCTGCCTAGTGAAACGAAACTGGGGCTTCTAAACGCCGGGGTCTAAGCAGCTTACCTCTAGTGTTTGGGAGCGGAAAAGCGGGAAAACGGGTGGTGAAAGGAAGGGTTACCAGGGGCAAGGGGGAACCCTACTAGCGCACGTTCCATTTATTTGGGGCGCGGCTTGCATTGCATCTCGATGCAAACATAATCTAATTTACTATTCCACTGCCTGACCCATTTGACCCATTTGCCAATCTCTCGACAGCGAAAAGGAGGAAATCAACCTGGTTTGACGTAATTGAGTGCAGAGAATCTTTCCCGCGATCTGATCAGGTTTCCTACACGCTTGACTTTGCTTTTGGGGTTTGGGAAACCGCAAGACGGCTAACTCATCCTATAGCAATTATATATTTAGTATAAATGCAGTTAATTTTGTTTCGAATTCAACGAGTTATTGCAGATATTTGTTTGTTGCTTCTGATTGCCCAAAAACTATATTGTTACCTCTCACCTCGTTAGTTCCACTCTCCACTCTATAGATTTGATTCCATATTTATGAATTCAATCGCAAAATAGCCAACGCAAAAAAAAGAGGTACAAAACCTATAAAGAACTAGACCATAAACTAAAAATTGGTGCTGAGTCTTGATTATTCGCGTGCGAGCTGCCTTCTTCTAGGCCTTATAAATAATTCGCTTGACACACCTCAGCACTCCACTCGCACTCACTCCCTCTCACCTGACTGCATAGGTGGATGAGGAGAAATCAACTGCAGAAAGGTGCAACTTGCAACTTGCAACTAGCAACTTGCAGCGCAATGGGGCAACAGAATTCAACGTCATCTTCGCTGAAGGTTGAGCTTAATTTGCTTTGACTTTTAACAATTTGCATAAATATCAGACACACGTTGAGTCCTATACCCTTGTGGCTGTTGCACGTTTGTTATGATTCTGGCAACCAACAATAACAATGAGAATCAGATCCAGATTCCGATTCAGATTCATATTCAGATACAGATACAGATGCAGATACAGATAGAGATCCAGATCCACAGCGAATCAGTGCCAATGCAAAGGCGAAGGCGTTTGGGGCTTGGTTGCCTTTCATGGGAATGACAACGCCTGAAAATTTATGAAAGAACGAATTATAAAGGAATTATGATTTCTGTCGGGGGCGTTGAACATTATTTACATCCGATCTTGTCTTTCCTCACCATTTCTCGTCCCACCTTTCATGTTGCAAATTGCAAGCGACAATGTAAATTTGTTTTAGAGTTGATCACTCTCATCGACTGATAGCCACAGACTTAGACTTAGTAAAGATCAAATAATAGAAACTTGAGAATAGTTTAATATTTTTAATAAAATTTGTCTTCTTTTTCAATTGTAGCGCTGGCAAAGAAGATGGTTTGTTCTCTATGATGATGGCGAGCTGACGTACTCGGTTGATGATTATGTAAGTAATTCATTTGAACATATTTTAAACCATTTCCATTTTTATAGCTAATAATAAAATTAAAACGAATTTTTGAGTTTGTAATAGCTAATCAATCCATAGGCATAATTGTGTTTTTCTGTTTTAAATACCGTCTCGTTGGTTCTCCAGTGATAACAAAAAAATAAAAAGATAATAAAACTTTCTGTTATGGGGTGGTCTGAATTTATAAGATAACAAAGCTCATAAAATATTATACAATCCCAAAAGAGCTTCTAATTATGGTATTATAGCATTGCTGGACGTTATCGGTAGAACCAATAAGTGTGCTGGCGGTAAAAACAACAATAAATGTACCTTTCCTTAACCAGCCGATTATTTATGAAGTGAAAGAATTAAAGTGGCTTCTTAAATTGCCACCAGATTGATTTACTTTTACTAACTTACTGAACTATTAATTAGATTTTATATTATTTATTAGTCATTAAATTAAAAAATGTATATTATTACGCGATAGGCCGAGTTCATTTGATTACCGATTAATTAATTCTCCTAATTAAAATCTTAAAATACAACTTGTTTACTCTTTAATTTACATATATTTTCTATAGCCCGAAACCATACCGCAGGCGTGCGTTGATATGACCAAAGTGCTGGAGGTTACCAGCGCCGTGGAGGTGACAGGTCACCCCAACTCCATCGCCATAACCGCTCCCGAGCGCGTGACCTTTGTGAAGGGCACCAGTTCAGAGGAATCCCAGTGGTGGCTCAACATCCTGGCTGCCTTTCCCAAGTCGAAGGGTCGCCACAAGAGAAGCGCCACCCTGCCCGGTGGTCAGGTGGTGGGCAGTCTACGCCCAACGAGCAACGGCGACCTAACACTATCCACTAAGCTGGGCAATCGGCACAGCTCCTATCACAAGGACACCCTAACGTCTTCCCAGTCGGCAGGCAATCTGTTGAGCAGCCTTGATCTGGGTCCCAGCTCCACGAAGACCGCTGGTTCGCCTCTGACCACCACGCAATCAGCTCTCGCCGATGATGAGGAGGACGACGGCGTGGAAACGGGCGAGGATGTCGACGAGGACGAGGAGGATGAGACGTCGGTGCCCAGAAAGTCAAAGACGGTCAGCATGGGGGGCCAGGACGAGAACAATCGTAATGCCGGCAACGAGATCACAAATCGGGGTAAGTAAAATAAAACTAACTTTTCTTTAGAGAAATCTAAAAAGCTGATCAGCTAATTTATAACTTAGCGGAAACACAAACCATATAATTGCAAAAAGCTCTTAGAAAGTATAAATTTTAAAATCTAGAAGTATATTCTTCTAACTAAACTTTTATTTTAATGAAACATTAACTGAATCTCGTGTTAGATTAGTATTATAAAATTGGCTCTATCAATAACAAACTTCATCAAGTTGTGGAAATAACTCAAGCAATTTAACAGTCAACTGAATAATAAGTGGTTGTAGGGCCAAAATGGCATTTATCTTTACGCAATACAGTTGATGAATCTGACTTTTACTTTTTAATGAAAATGGCTGGCAAGCTTAGTTATCTTTTGCTCTGTATTTTGAACCCTTTTCGCGATTTTTGTTCCGCTTGACTTTTCGTGGATGTGGAAGCACTGGGTTCGGTTGAGCTCGTATCGGCTGCTATAATTTTTATGATCATTTATGGCTTGCAGCAATCAAAATTATCAACTTGGGAACAGACGGACAGCGAGTCCGAGAGACTCCACTGAGGGATTGCAGGAATATTCTATATTCGGGGCAAGGAAGCGAATGAAGAAGATGGCGATGGGGGGCAGTGCGTGCAGCTAGTTAAAGCCGCAGCCACGAAATTAACCTTGAATTCACACACAAAGACAGGGACAATCGTGAAGCAGGGCTGGCTGGCTGGAGAGGAATCCTCGCCACTACTTAAGATCGTATAATGGTAGGCTTCATAAATTTTCTTTAGATCCCAGCCAGACTCTCGAGTGGAGTTGGTCCGTTGTGAGGATCGGTTGGTTGGTGGGTCGGTAATTGCAGTTACTGTGAATGTTCTCACATACATTGCTGCAGGATACTTGTTCATGGAAAAATGATATTCACGCTTAAATTATAGTGTGTCTGCCCTCAGATCCGTTGTTGTGCCATCACGGATGAATCCAAAGAGGGTGGTAGTGGTGTTCGTTGTGGACTGGACCAACTCCCCTCCTTGGTTGCAAATTCATGGCTCAGCATCCACATCAAATGGCATTATTCAGTTGATAAATCGCCAGTTAAAGACGTGAACCAGTTCGAATTGCAAAGCCCACGAAATGGAAAGCGAAAATTTACCCAGCATCATGACTGATTCAAGTGTTCATTGCTTTATAACTTTTTGTAATTTAAACAAAATATCGAAGAAACGAAATATTGTCGAAGCTTAGGAATATGAAACGATTGCAGCTGAACAATTCTCTAGGCTTCCGACTATTCATTTCATTTATCCACACAATCCGTAATAATAATAGATCTAAAGAATGCATTTCATTATTGCACTTACCTGCGGAAAGTACCGCTTCTGGGGCCATTCTAATGGTCAGTTTTCACACTCACATTTGCCACCTTTTTCGATTAGCGATGCACCGTTGGCTAGTAATGGGTCTGGAGATTTGGCGAGGCCGAGATCAGTTACCAGGTAGGACTCTAGGGCATTTCGCTCACTCGCGCTTCGTGGAGCTTGGGTGCTGACATAGACTAATTACATTCCATCAATAAGCAAAATTGTGCGGCAAATGAGGCAATTCATTGGACGGTTGGCTGGGCGAGCACTTTCTGAATGGGTGTTAGGATGCAGGATGGAGGAAGAAAAAAGCTCTTAAAATGCACAACGACAAAGATTATAAACTGTCTACACCTAATAGCCGTCGGCAGGCCAATGTCAGGACGGGGCCAGTTGAAATATTTTCCAAGTCAGCGCTACATGATAGCCCCTCTGGACATGAGTGCACCACCATGTGGCTTCTCTAGCCATGTCCCTAGCTATGTACGTATGTATGTCTCTCTGTAGGGACTTGTAATGGGCAAAGTTTCACGGCAAAGTGAATAATTACAGTGCAAATAAATCTCGGGCTCTGGTGTGGAAAAGCCTCGCTCTGTGGATTAGTTTAGAAATTTCAGCAGACTCTCGGTAGAGGTGACGAAATGCAGCTACACAGCTAACCGGCGATTAAACGCCCCAAAAAATACAAAACACAGGCCAGCAATCAAATCATCAACCTAGGGCCCATTACAATCAAACGAGTTTCCGAAGAAGTTTGCATTTCACAAGAATTAAGTGCAAGATTGTATTACAATGACAAATTGTAAGAGACCGGAGGATGTACAGAAGTAACTACTTATGATTGCAACAAAGTAGCTGCGCATTCCATTAATCTGATGCACTGAAAGAATGCTTATTAATGTAAACAAAGATTTATGTCTTGTATAATTTGGTCTTTACATTACTTTAAAGTTTGTTTCTGAAACTTTTCTCTCCGATTTTCCCAGTGTGCCTCTGACATAGAACTTGCATTTGAACTATCTGCCGAGCTATGTTATCGGTGGCTAACCTTCATACTATATCAATCGCTAATTACAGCCCTTTGCAACTTTGTAAAAAGATTCGTGGATGCCGGGAGAGAGAGAAAAAGAGTTCCATTAGTTCTACCGCGAATTCATTATCTTTCTATTGAGCAGCCCCATTATGAGCCACACAGAAAAAGCATGTTAACAAACGTGGTTAGGCGGGACAGACCCAGCTCCATTGAGGCCGGACAACTTCTGTGCAAATGCAAAATGACAGCACTGGATGGGCCAGGAGGCGTCTCGGCAGCTAACGATGCAGGTTGTGCGATTTACGAGACTGCTGAGCACCAGAACTGGGAGACTTTGAAACTCGAAAGGAGAACCACCGGCAGTCCGGCAGTAGAAGCCACCATCACCTATAACCAATCAATATTCATAAGTGTAACGACTCGAAAGCAAAATTTATGCAACAAGCTGGGGTCCGGTCTGGCAGGATTTTGTATATGGTATATGGTTTTTTGTTGTTTTTTTTTTTCCACAGGGAGCAGCGGGCTGTACGGTCAGTTAGAAATTTTTCAAAGTCATCGTGTGAGGGGTCCCTCGGGCGGAAGGGCTGGGTTCCGACGGGCGGGAGCGATTCCAATCCAAAGGCAATTTTCGCTTTCGTTCGCCCAAAAGGCAGAGCCGGGCAGGTAAATCAACTTGCAATTTGATTATTTATTACGTCTGAGGCGGGAGCTTCGTTGGCAAAGTGAGGGCAATGTCGGGAATCTCGGAAATCGGGGAGTTCTGGAGTTTTTTTGCAGGAAGCCCGTCCATGATTGAGTGGGTTGTTCTGAGTGCGCTTAATTGTGGCCATAATTAATCAAATGCTGTTAATTAAAGAAATGAATAAAGAGTCGCCACCAGAGACAATTCCGAAAATCCTCACCCGATCCACCCCGTTTATATGGTCGCATCGCCCGAGTTCCTCAACTGCCAGGAACCATAATTATAGGGCTTTGTGCATCAACAGCGGCATCAAGCCACTAGCCAGCCCATGTATCTGCGAACACTGTTTTTATCAACTTAATTACACTTAGCACCTTACGCGCCTTCATTTCGTTCGCCCCACTGAAGTCTGTGTTCTCTGATTTGATCTTGAACTTGAAAGCGCGTAGTAAAAGCCACAATAAATATTAAATGGTGCAAAACACATCAAGGGCAGGCCACGAAAGCGAAACAAAGAGCCACAGATAATAAAGCAGCAAGTGGGGATGGTTTTATGGCCAGTTCGGCGGGGAATCAAGAAACGAATGAAGGATGACCTGTAAGCCAGCAGAGAGGTCCTCATTGTTACTTCTTAAGGCTAAGAAAAATATTTTAGCTTTTGTTACTCCCCAGGGGACCCTCAATAAACTTTATAGTTTCGAGTGCGTTCTTGAGATTGTAAATTTGATTTATTGCAAACTAATTGTTCAATTGTTCAAATCTGTTCTTTAATATGGCTTTAGATTTAATAGAACAGCATCGAATGCTTGAAACGTGAGTCATCTTATTATCAGACGTAAATATACGTATTATTATATTATTATATATACGTAAATTCGTTCTTATATGCCCCAGAATCCCTGATAGCAGAGTAGTAAGCATAACCGCATTTTAAAGGGTAAAGTACTATTGTCCTTCCCTTCGGATATGTGTAATATCATAAGCATTATAAATTCCATTGCTGACATAGTCCCGGCCCCAAACCCTAATCGACGTAGAGTCGCCAGGGCCACTTTGGTCAGGCTTTTGCTTGAACGCGATGGGCCGACAAGTCGACCAATTAAAGGCATACCCCATGCCCATCGTCATCACCATCGCCATTGCACCGTAACCCGTAACCTCCCCTTGGCGCTGTTAGCACAGTAACCTTGAACCTGCTCGGTGAGTCAGTCAGTCAGTGGCCAGCTCTGTTTCTGTCAGAGCTTTGAGCTGGATCCCCCGTAACCATACCCATCCCGAACTCGGTGCTGGAGCCTTGGCTTTGGCATCCGTATCTTAAGCTGGAGTTCAGAGGCTGCTGGTCCACCTCCTTTCGCTTTTCGCAACAGCTCAATAATCAAGATAAACGCCGCTGGAGCAGCCGAAAAGCGACCAACCTGTTCGACTGACCGAATTGATGCGCATCCAGAGCGCTGTGTGTTCGAGGTTCGGATTCGGTCAGTCCAGTCATCTCAGACGCTCGACTTTATGGCCAGTCGGAAATTTGTATCATAATCATAATAAACCTAAATGTGGCGGCTGGCTGGAACAGGTCTAAATATATATTTTGTAATCACATATTTTATGGGACAACTCGGTGCTTGCCTCTCGTTCGTCTGGTTCGTACTTGATGGCTTGTCCTCCTCGACTTGTTTGGGTGTTAATAAAATTATGGCACTCTGCAGCGCTCTCGGGATCTCTTTCAGGGCTTTCTGGCCTGGCTTATCGCGATCCCTCGGATCCCCTTACAATACACCGTGTGCCCGTTTTAATAATTTTATTATATTTGCCCGCACATAACTTGGCTCTCTCTGCGCGTTTTACGGCCCTATGCTGGACATAAATATTGTTAGGGGTGGAGTGTGGCTCCGAATTCTCGGTCCTCAATCCTCAGTCCTCAATCCTCAGTCCTCAATCCTCAGTCCTCAATCCACCGTCCACACGATCCTGTGTCTAAGTTAATTTCAGTCAATGGCATTGATATGGTTTGCTTAGCCAAGAGAGATACCGGCCAGCCAGCCAGCCAAATGAAATTACCAACATGCTCATATTTCAAAGTATTTAATGAAGATGCTGAGCCAATTATGAGAAAAGAATGCGTAGATTGCTGGTTGAGCTTTGTTTTTGGCTAAGGCCGATGGACAATTTATGATCCTTGATCACCGACAAGCTTGTATACTTATAATTGCCTGGTTATCTGTTTTAACGATCTTTTCTTTATTCTTTGATGGTGGTTAATGGTGATTTGGGTTCATTGAATTAATTATACTAAATAGTCTTTGCTTTGATCTTTGGTAAAAAAAAGCTAAGCTAAATACAATTTGACTTGTTCCTTAATTTAATTTTTTCATTTCTTCAGTTTCCCAGCCCACGACATGCTTGCTAATCGAGGATATTCGACGTGATGAAAAGACGATCAAGGACATTGCCAACACCATAACGAATCTGAGTCAACAGCAGAACAAACGCTGGTCCACGGCGGTCAACAATGCCCTGAACAACCAGCATCATTTCGGCCATCACAGCCAGTACCAAGTGACATCCAGGGATGAGACGGACTTCCAGATGTCCTCCAACAGCAGCAGCACCAAATCCCAAAACCCAGCCAGCGAGCGACCTAAATCCCTGCCCCTGGCATCTAACTCCACGCCTGCGATTGTTTCGGCCATAGTCAAAAAGATACCCACGGTTATGGAGCAGGGTGACAAGACAAAACCCACTGCCAGGCTGCAATTACACCTAAAGTCACCGAAACATTACCAACACGAGAGGGGCGATCCCGATGGCGGATGCAATCTGGACGAGCTGTGTGTTAACTACATGGCCAAAACGGATGAGCTGCGATCGGTGGGCAAGGCCAACAGTAAGTCATCCTCTGGTCAAGGTAAGCCTCCGGTTAAGGAGGAATCGCTGAATGCCAAGAAGGGTTGGCTCATGAAGCAGGACAATCGGACTTGTGAGTGGTCCAAGCACTGGTTCACCTTGAGCGGTGCAGCGCTTTTCTACTATAGAGATCCCCTGTGCGAGGAACGAGGTGTTCTCGACGGCGTCCTGGATGTTAATAGTCTAACCAGCGTAATACCCGAACCTGCGGCAAGCAAACAGCACGCTTTTCAGCTGACCACTTGGGACAAACAGCGCTTGGTTTTGGCCAGCTTGTCGCCCAGTTCGCGAAATAGCTGGCTGGCGGTCCTGAGAAGTGCTGCCGGATTGCCCCAACTAGACACACCACCCAAACAGACAGATATAGAGCAGGACTTTATCAAGGCTCAACTGCAACAGCCATCGTCGAGTCCCGTCACTCCAGGCACTCCAGCAGGTCCACATTTCTCCTCGGATGAGGAGTACAGGACGGCATCGGAGGGCGGCAGGCGGGATAGTCTGGACTGGGGATCACCGTTGTCACCATCACCACCTGTTTTGAGAAGTTGTCTGCGCAATCGAAGCTTGGCCAGCTTGCACAAAAGGAGTCGCAGTTCGCCACCAAGTTCACGGCGCAGTACTGTAGACAGTGTGGCCAGTGATGAATTGCCTCTCTTAGTAGTTCCCGAGGAAATGCAGCCAACCGAGAGCAGGGAACTCAAGCAACAATGCGAGACCTTGCGGGCAGAGGCTTCACTGCGGGAGGCCCGCATGTCGGAGCTACTGGCCACCCTCCAAAGAACGGAACAACAGTTGACTGCCCGGCTGCAGGAGCAACAACAGCAGTTGAATAGCGAACTTACCCAGGCCAAACAGAGTGCCTCCGATCTGATGCACAATTTGGGAATGCAGCTCACCGAGAGTCAGTGCCAAATCAAGCAGTTGGAGGACCGTCTGGCGCAGGGAATCGAGGAGAACGAAGGACTCTACAAGCGTTTGAGAGAGTTACAGGCTCAGGATCACAGTGGTGGTGCCGCTCTCAGCAACCTGCAGCGTCACAAAATTAAACGCATGGACTCACTGAGCGATCTAACCACCATCAGCGACATTGATCCCTACTGCCTGCAACGCGATTCGCTGGCCGAGGAGTACAATGAGCTGAGATCCCGCTTCGAGAAGGCCGTTAACGAAATTCGAGCCATGAAGCGGGAACTGAAGCAGTCGCAAAATCAATACGATGCCTTGGAGCTGGCACAAGCTGCGCTGCAGCAGAAGCTGGAGAGGCGGCAGCACGAGGATGGAGCCCAACTGCAGCTGATGGCAGCCCGTATTCAGGATCTGACCCTGAAGTACAGCAGTTCGGAGCGTCAGGTGCGGGCTCTTAAGCAGAAATTGGCCAAATCCGAGAGGAGACGTTCGTTGTCCTTGAAGGGTAAAGAGCAACTGGAACTGAAACTAAGCGAGTTGCAAAGGGAAACGGTGGAGAGAAAGGAGGGTACGCCACCCGAGTCTTCCAGCAGCGAATCCAGTAGCCAGTCACCACTAAATGCCCACCTGTTGCAGCGATTGCACAGCCTGGAGCACGTGCTCCTCGGCAGTAAGGAGCGTCTGGAGCAGAGTCTCACCCAATTGCAGCAAATTCGCGCCGGCCAAAGGACTCGTCGCTCCGTTTCGCCCATGAACGATCGCAAAGATGGCCTACGCCAGCTGGAACGAGCTCTGGCCGAAACATGTGTGATGGTCAGTGAGCAGATGGAGCTGACTTGCTTGCAGGATTCGTGTCACAAGTGTTGCGATCTGCGTCAGCGTGTAGAAAAGCTATCCGCCTTGCAGCAGCAAACCGAAACGGATTTGCAACGGAGTGAGCAGCTGCTGGAGCAGCGGGAGACTGACCTGGCCCAAGCACTGGAAAAGTGCGCCAGCCAGGAGCAGGAGCAGGAACTGCTCCTGCAGCAGCGTCAGGAGCTGAGCGAGGAATTAGGAAGGCAGCAGGAGCGTTGTCGGCGACTGGAAAAGCGACTGGAGCTCCTCGAGCGGGAACATGGCAAGCAACTGGAGTGCCTGAGGGAGGTCTACCACACCGAACATGCCAACGCAGCCGATGAGCAGAGTTTCCGAAAGCGGTACCAAACTGAGATCGAACAGCTGAGGGTGAGTTTAAACACTGCAACCCACTGTACGCTAAAAAAAATCATTTATATGGCATATATTATAGTATATAAATAAATAAATAAAAGTTAAATCCGTTTTAATAACGAACTTTCATACTGTACATTTCAGACACTCTGCGAGAAGGGATTGAGTGCCATGGAAACTTCGCATAAGCGGCTTACTATGGATCTTGAGCAGAAACACAAGATGGAGATAGAGCGCCTGCTGGCCGAGAAGGAAACTGCCCTGGCCGAGGAAACTCAGGTACAGCTCATAGCCCGCCAATCCACCTTTGTTTGGATTCTTAACTTCTTTGGATTTATTTACTACATTTACAGGCCACTTTGGCTGCTCTGGATGCGATGAGAAAAGCACACCAGAGTGAAGTTCAGCGGGAGGTGGCTCGATTCAAGCAGGAGTTTCTGCGACAGGTTCAAAGAGGCGAACAAATGCGAGGGGATGGCGCCAAACTGAAAGAGTAAGTATAGAATGAATATTTTGTGGAAGATGGCCTAAAACACATGCATACAAATATCAAATCCTTGAGCACAATTCGATTAAAACTAAAACGAACCTTATCTTCTATTTAGGGAGGATCTCGGAGAGCTGCGAATGGAAATTCTCGCATTTTCCGAAAAGTATTCCATCAAGTGTGTGGAGAACGCGGCCTTGGAGGAAAAACTGCATATGGCCAATAGCAAGCTAAGACATTTTCAGCAGATGCAGCAACTGGAGCTGAGGTACGGTAATTTATATTCAATTGGACACCCTTACTTTAATGACATCTTGCAGAAACAAACAATTTCGTGCTCACTTGGCCTCCGATGATCCATCAAATGATGTTCACTTCGTGCAGGGCCTGACCTCCGACGCTCGAGAAGATGCTGATTGTGAAGATAGCGAGGTAAGAAACTGCAGTATTATATCACTTAGAACCCCTTAATTAACTCTAGATCAATTAGTATAAATTGTGACTAACACTAATCACTACAACTGCAGACAACAACTAATCCACTTTGTTACCATCTTCCACTATCCCAAAAAAAAAAATACAAAAAATATAAAAACACAACACAAACAACACAACACAACTACAACCAACTTCCCAAGCCTGCACCACAAATATTGGGTGCCACAGCAACAAGAACCACTGCCACAACCACAACTACAGCCACAGCAACAACCACATCAGCGGCCCCGAGCGAAACTGAGTCCAATCCCGATTCCGATAGAGAAACCGCCGATTCATCGCGGGCGCCACCCGAGAAAATGGAGCAAAGTCTCTTCGTGATACCCTCCCATATGCTAAACAGTTCCCTCGTGCCAGCCGCAAACGCTTCTGATCAGAGTCAGAGATCGCAACTCTATCGAGATCTCGATGGGCCCGAGGATGGTTACGAGCCATGCTACAGGCCCTTCGATATATTTGCCATCTATCAGAATCGTTTGAGCTACCAAGGTAAACGCAAAAACGCCATTCTCGATCCACTCTATTCCCTCCTGGGGCAGCGTACTCTTCTCTCTACACTCTATACACGTAATCGTTATCATCACGGCTGTCTCTGCTTTTGTCTTCAGTCTTTCCGTCAATCTCTCCAGATCCTTTCCCAGTGCTCCTGTCGTTATAATCACACATTTGTATATTTGTCTTTCTGTAAAAATTAAAATATAACTAATTTTAGATACATTTCCTTCTTTTTTGGGACTCTTTGCAGGTCTGAAGGGCAGTTCCACGTTTGGCAAGAGTTTAAGGAAATCCGCTGCACAGACATCACCAGCATCATCAGAAATAACAACAACAACAACAGCACCAACAACCGATCCAAAAAAGCCCAGTCACAAGCAAATGTTTAAAACGGCTGCCGTCATTAACATTCAGCAACAGGTAGCCCAGGAAGAAAAAGCACAATGAACAAATCGAACAAATAATAACGAAAATGAAATGCAATAACCAAGAGCAAGAAAACAACAAACAGAACCAGTGGAACAACCAAAGAATAATTAGTGCTAATAATAACTAAATAATTATAATTATTTAAAATATATTAATTAAACCAAGCAACCAAATGCAAAACAAAATCGAACGGCACAGCATCCATGATGTATGTACATAAAACGAATAACATTACTCTAACAGAGCGCAAAACTGGTTGAAGATCATAACTAAGATGATGATGATGATGTTGGTGATGTAGCAGTCAAATGAAATATATACATACATATATGAGGAGCTTCAGATTTCCAATGGAGTTTAGCTAACAACGACTGTTCACCCCCTTCCAATGCAAAAAGTGGAAGGGACGTCGAGCAATGGAAAACTAACCCCAACAAATGTAACAACAGCAGCATCCACTGCGTCATCAACAGCAAGAAAAACCACAACAATTTTGGGCCAAATTTATGTATTTATCATCTATTCTATCTTTGTATCTGTATGTTATTCTACTGTACGTTTATCCAATTCTCTATGTCCACAAAATGTGTCATTTATTTATGTTTATGTAGTTCATAGGTCAACTTTCAAGCGAGCAACAAGTATTCAAGCTTAGTTGCTTCTTTTTTCGTTTGTATTAAATAAATCGAAATTGTTTTCAGCTTACATACATGTAAATGCATTATACATAAAGAAAATACAAACAATATATCGTCTAATTTTATTTTTGTTTTGTTAACCATTGGTATTAATCAATATATTCTACCTTAATTAAAGCAATTTTAATCTTATTAAATAAGCGGGGCAAAACAACAAATGTTAATATTATTTACCCATAAGTCGTTATTTGTGCAACAAAAATAAAAAGTATAAGCAAAGTTTATAATTTGAAACAAAAAGTTCTTTTCTCTTGGGCTCGTCCGGGATTTGAACCCGGGACCTCCCGCACCCTAAGCGGAAATCATACCCCTAGACCAACGAGCCAGTTGTCTTACGTTGGTCAAAAAGCTTACTCATATCACAGCACGAAAAGAGCAGGTTTCTTTCATGGTCAACAGAAAGCTCCAGCCTTGAAAGTATCTATGAAACCAGTTCTTATACATTTTAAAAATATTTTGATGGAAATTGTGAGCAAGACCAACTATTACTGCGCAAAATTGGTCTGATTATGTGAGTCGCGACGATCACTTGGCTCGTTGGTCTAGGGGTATGATTTCCGCTTAGGGTGCGGGAGGTCCCGGGTTCAAATCCCGGACGAGCCCAAGATGATTATCTATTTTTTTCCAATGGTGGTCTTAAAAGATAGTAAATGACAAAAAGGATGGGTAGAGCAATAACATTTAAAGCCCTTCGTTAGTCTTTAATTCTAAAAGCTTAACTTTGTGCACTTGCAGATAATATGATATATATACAAATGTAATTAGAATTGTTCGCTTAAGTGCTCCGATAATAAATATTTCGTAATCAAACTTCAAACATTGTTTTTTTTTTATTTGTGTGTATATGAACCCGTTGGACGTTGAGTCTTTCTTTTCAAGTTGGCTTAGCTTTTTATATATGCAAAATGATGTTGATTTAATTAAATAAAGGGGTTGAGATTGCCGAAGATGAATTTTAGTCTTGCTGTTTTTCTTACATCCTCTATAATTGTACTAGCAATTGTTATGTCTCAATTTCTGGGAAGTTAAAGGAAATAAAAAATAAACACAAAAAAACTACTCCATCTTGGGCTCGTCCGGGATTTGAACCCGGGACCTCCCGCACCCTAAGCGGAAATCATACCCCTAGACCAACGAGCCAGTTGGTAAACAAGCGCTAAAAATCCGCTTTGCTATGGCGGGCACTTCATACGCAAGTGCGAAGAGAGCTTTGGCGCTGTCTAAATCTGGCATAAGCTTTCCAGGAAAACTGAAGACACCGGCAAAAAACGAAAGGGCAACGAGAACTCAACTCATTACATGCCATTTCGAGTAATTCCTGCAGCAGCCAGCAAAAACAGTAACTACTGAATAAATAAGCGTGTTCAGACGTCGATGGTTCCAAGCAGTCTGCCGCATCCAAATGGATTTCAGAAAACTCAGAAAGAAAATCAACTGGCCAAGAGCGTAGTCAAGATTTTCATCCGGAGGGGAAAGAAGGAATTAAAAACTAACTATCTTTGTTGTTTACAAAGAGCACACCACACAAACAATACTTTTTTCATAACAGCCGCTTGGAATATAGTACTTCCGGTGGACCTTTACAAACTGACTACGCCCATGGTCAATCGATGGAAGACTGAAGTCTCATTCCATAAACGTCGGATAACGTTCCCTTGGGACGTGCGACTTGAGATGGACTAAAAAAAACCCTTTGGTCAGTTTAAAATGCAGAATGCATTTGCTGTTATGGAGTTTTTCGCGAGAACTCTGGAAAATCTTCTATGGACACTTGGGTTGTGTTTTCCTTGTGGATCGATTGCCTTTTTTGGCAGCAGAGCGATTGTGACGTCACTTTAAATGAGTTGCAATTGATTTGAACTTTTGGCAATTGGAATGACTATTGAAATTGCGCGATTCATTCCCCCGTTCGCCATTAATTCGCATAATTGTTTTAGCTACTTGGGAAGCAAATCGACAAAATGTTGACGACGAAAAAACTAGAAAAGCAAGCCAATTGAAGCCAAAGGAAAAAAAAACGTGTAGAAATTAGTGAAAATTACAGGCCGCTGTTTGCCTTTGGAATCACGATTTTCACTTCATTGGCAAGCCATCGATACAATTCGTTTGGGTTGCCCCTCGCTCTGACCGGCTTTTCATTGAGTCTGGCCCTGACCCTTGTGGGGACACTCGGGAAAGCAAATAATCCCGAGTGGCGCTTTTCTTTCAACTTGAAAACCCGGCTAACAATGCATTTATTTGATTATCTCCTCAGCTGCCGTCGCGTGGATTGCCGTCTGACGTGACGGAATCGAAATTACTTAATTCAAGCGATTGGCAGGCCGACTTCAGTGGCATCGAATCAAGCGGGGTTAAGCGCAGGCAGGTGATTCCATCGCTGGTCATTGAACCCTGTTTTGTCCCGTTTCAGATAGATTTGCCATTTTTTAGGGTATTCACTGTCACATATTTAAACAAAAATGAACTGTTTTGGCTATGAATATGTATAAGTAGCAGGCACAGAATTTGGGTCACCTATGAGCAGTGATCTGATCATTGGCAACCATAACAAGTCCCAGGTAATGACCATGATTGGGTGGATGTCGTCCGCCTCTTCCCAACGCAATTCCCGATCGCGCCCCGGCCCCGACCCATCCCATCCAATCATCCCCCAATTGGGGCCTCCATTTCCACCCAATACCAGGCCGCTGGCCAAAGTCGTCATTACCATGTTGCACACCTGCAATTACCATCTAGTTGTCCATGCAATTTTCCAGCTTGAGATTGAGAAAAGTCTTCGCATATGTATATAATGCAGGTACGAAACTCTGATTAGCCTGTGATACGCAACTGGAAACAAGAACATGGCCATGAAACCAGTAATGTATGTAGCAAGAATCCTGAATTTACGTATTAAACTCAAATTCGTATATTCGTTCTCAAAATAAAAATTTATGTACGAACAAGTACTAATCTTGTTGTGTAATAATAATTATAAATGGAAATGAAGCAACTACCTTTCTCGGTTGGTTATCATTTTCATTAATCCAGTTAATAAACCACAATTTTAGACGGAGAAAAATGACTTCTTTATGCCCCTCGACTAATTACATTCGGGCAGTAAACTTTTATGATACACCATAAAAGATACGACACTAAATCGTTGGCCAACTTCAAAGGATTTCGCTTGGCTCTTTCACTTCGGACGTTCTTAACAAGCGCCAAAAACAAAATCACCGCAAATTAGAACAAACCCATCACGATCGATTACATTAAATAATGCTACGCCTGGTCCCATGTGCCAACTTTTTGTTTCTTATTGTGGCTCATTGTGCCGCAACAGATTCTAACAAACTGCGACAACATCAAAGGCCCAGCCACGACCCAATTGGCCTTCTTCTCACAGGGCAGGGGGATTGCTTCCCCGTCCCAGATATCTTCAGCTCCAGCTCCAACTCCAACTCTGACTTCATTGAGGCATAACGTCTGCCTCGGATTCTTTTGGGCCTGTTATAACGGCCACGAAATCGCGCGCCCCAAAACAATGCCGCAACAACAAAATCAGCAGCAGCAGCCGCAGTAACATCTGCAACTTGCAACAGCAATATCAGCGACTTGCAACAGTGGCAGAAACGGTAGCTGGCGTTGATGTTGGTGAAAAGGGAAAATTGTTTCGTTTCGTTTTCGCTCTGCTTGCTGCTTGGACTCTCGGGGGATATTATGTTTGGTTGCTGTTAACATAAATTTATACTGCCTTTAAACTAATTGACGATGACAACTTCTGTGCCGTCGAAGTGGCAGCAGCAGCAGCAGCAGCAGAACAGCAAAAATCCGAGTCCAAAAGGCTGCTGGCATACTTTTCTAGTCATCCCTGTTGCGGATTGTCTTTGGGATCGCATTGTGGGCTGGTCGGCGATTTACGAGTGCCGCGATCTTGAAATGCCTCCGCGAGCATTCACCAAATGTGTGTGGCAGTGCCACATTTTATTCAATAACTGAGCTAATTGGATGCCAACCGAACACTTAAGAGAATTCCAGTGCAAAATTTTGAAACTTTATTTATATTTAATTTATATACCCTGCGAAAAATAAATTTTTTAAAATTTCATTGTTTCTTTTTGATAACATTATTATAAAAAGAATTAAATCGACTGATCAATTTTTCATATTGAAAGTGAAAAAGAATATATTTATCAATGAAATCTCATAGTATCTATTGCACCTAAAGAATATAAATATCAAAACTTCCTCCAAGCCAATAAACAGTAATTTTACGTGGTTTAAAGCCACTGATTTATTTCATTTATTTCGGACTGCGCGAGGCTTATTTAAGTTGGCTTAACTCACATGGGGAAATTCGGTTTCATTAGGTTTTCCATTTTCATAAACGTTTACGATCATCAATTGTCATTAGTGAAATTAAAAGCCGGCGAAGATAAAGTGCCGACTGTCGAAGTGGCCAAGGAAAGTTTAGGCTTGGGACCGTTTCGACAGAGCAAACTTCTGTGTGCCGACTCGAGATCAAGATTGTGTGGCAATTGATGAATTCGTGGAGGCGAAGAGGAAAACGATAGATCGGTGGGGCCACCAGCACCATCAGGCCACTGGGGAAGTCGACAACAAGTTGTAAGAACAAATAAACAATTGGTAATTGTTTCGAATTGGGAATGGAAATGGAAATGGCAGAGGCTGTGCCAGTGGATTGGGAATGGGAGTTGCATCTAAAGCTGGAGGATTGCCAGCCAGCCAGGAGGAGGAGGAGGATGAAAAGACACAGAGACCCGGTGACACACATTTCCATCCATTTTCCAGGCACACACCATATACTACACGAATCGTACACGAGCTTGGAAACCGAAAGTCACACAAACCGAGATAATCATCAAACTCAAGACCTACCCGACTCAGACATTGCGACGTTTCTGTTTTGGTTCCTCTCTGGGCCATCGTGTGAAACATAAATGCGCCCAAATTGATTTTTAAATGCTCCTGGGGACCTCTGGCGAGGATTGACCCAGCTCAACCCTCTGGGAATCGGCTGGGAAGAATCGAATTCAGCCTCTTGCTTGTCGCTGCCGTAATACGCAGAGCCCGTTTTTGGCCGTGGCTGGAATGAACGACAAAATCTGTTTACTATTTAAGGCAGTAACAATTTGTTCGATTCACGTTTTTGGCTCGCACATATTTGGCTAGGGTGCGCTTCTCCCAGAATAAGCAGCCAACAAAAAGTGGAGAAAGATTCAACGGAGATGGCACTGAAATGCCCGAACTCTTGGGGGAAAAGGGAAATGATCCCAGATCCCAACGCCCACAATGAAAGGCGATGGTGATGGCGATGGCAAAGGCGTTGCCGCTACAAATTCCCAGCTGGCCGATATGAAATCACAAAAACATTGCATAAACATCGGTGCATCGGTGGACAATGGTCCACCTAAATGAACCGATCGTAAATTGCGCGGTAGTTGGGCACACAGTCAAAAGATCCCCCTTCTGGGATCTGCATCTCCGACCGTGGTTAACTGTGAAGTCATAAATTTGTCGACATTTTCTCGTTTTTTGCCGGTTAACGGAGCGCGCACAGTGCGTATCTTTTTTTCGGCTTGTAGCCAAAGTTAACGTAACAGAGCACACACCCCCGAGGGAATTAACATGGTCAAGATCATCGCGAATCATAAGGCATCAAGATCGGAAAGAAGTAAGGAGGGTGGGGGCCTGAAAAAAAAAACAAGAGGGCAAATCTTGCTATGCTTTACAGATATACTGAGCCTTATTAAGAGATGTGTTAAGTAAAATGTCTCAAATTGTTTGTAGATATTTAGCTGACACAAAAGACAAAATGTTGAAAAGAAAAATTGAATTAACACTAGTAGCTTTTATCTTTCAAAGCCCTTATTAATATGCCTATTAATATGTTTATCATTTATGGTATGAATCTTTATCAGTACAATTAAACTCCAATTTTAAAGCAGTCGTAAGGAAGTGCTTGTTCTGATTTTAATGTGAAAAGTTCTTGGACGTCGACACTGTGATTTTTCATCATTAAGTCATAAAACTTTGCTGTTTTTCTTTACGAGCAGTGATAATTCCCAGTTCAGCTTAGATAAACACACTTTTGGATTGCTTTCGGTCGTTGATCGGTAGCCAAAGCAATCGAGCAAACTATCGGTTAAAGGGGCTTAAGGGGTCGATCAGAGATCTGTGATCGAAAATGTTCTCTAGTCCCGTGGGCGGGGGCAGGGCGGAAGAACCCCAAATCAACATCCATAAGAAAATGTTCGGCCGAAAAGTCTAATAAGCAGTAGTAGCCCAGGTTCAGCCTTAATATTTTTAATTGAATTTTAGGCTTCGCCTGTCAGGCGACTGACCAAACAGCCGAAAAGCAGGAGGCAGAGGCAAAACAACAAATTGTGGTTGGGTGTGGTTTTGGTGCGGTTTGGAAATTCTCCGGGCCAAGGCAAATGTCGAAACATAAATTAATATGCAGGCTGGCAGACAACAAACGGCAATAGGCGGAACCGACCAAGGCAAGGCCAGTAGCCGGCCAGGTTTTATTGATCTTGCTGGAGAAACTACGAGTATATGTGGCAGTGCGGCAGCAATGAGCAACATGTGCAACATGCTTGCCAAAAACATTTGCTCAGACAATTTTCTAATACCGATCATGCATGCATATAAATCTTGCGGCAAGTGTGCCCATGCGTTTCCTACAATCGCTGCTCGCTACCCTAGAAGAAGAAGGGTTTCTATGGATATCTATCCTATTTGACTAAATTGTAGCCGATAAAATATGGAATCAATTTCATGGAAGATTAACTAAGCCATTTATGGGGTATAGGTATGCTATGTCCATGCATTGGCGGAAATAAAAAATGGAATTATATTTAAAACAGATCATAACAAGTTGGAAAGCTATAATCTTTATAACCTTGTCATTTCCTCTAAATATTATCTACTTCAAACCGTTATATTCCGCTGCTTCAAGAGTGTATAAATCTCTCACATATTTAGGCAGCAATATATTTTAATGATAATCTTCACTATCCGATTTTTCGGTTGGGTGGTGCTGGAAAATTGAACATGAACAGCAGCAACATGGACATGCATCAGCAACAAATTCAATTCGAATTTCCCACTGATGCTGGCGAATTCTATTTAAATTGTTTCGCCAGTGCCAATCGAGGTGGATTCTCCGTAGCTCCGTTTAATGGGCAGTTGCTAGCTTGCTGCTTGTTTGGATGTTTGCTTGTTCTTGTGGCCGTTGTTGCAGATGTTGCTGCTGCTGCTGCTGTTATTAGATGTTGCTGCGGTGCAGTGCACCGCTGCCTGGGCGTTTAACCATTATTATATATTGGCCTCATGCTAGTCATTCGTTTGATTTTGTGTTTTCCCCAGGTTTTTTTTTTTTGTTTTCCTTGCTGCTCGAGTAGGCCGCAGCCTCTGCAATTTATTCAGCAGTCCAAGTCTTGGTCTTGTGGGTAGCTATTGCACTACGGTTGGTGCTCTGGTTGCCGAGACATTGATCTAATAAATGTGGCCGGTGGAGGTCCATGCTTTTTGTTTTATGTCGTTTTGCTCTGCAACTCAAATTGCCTTTTGCGTAGTCGCTGTGGGTTTGATCCACTAAACCAATAATGCCACACAGCTGACCCAGTTTCCCGGCTACTCCCCCCATTGCGAACTTTTCGTTTTTTATCATCGTTGCAGCAGCTTGTTATGCGATTTCTGTGGTAATTATAGGAATAGAAAGATGCTAACAGAAATAAAAAGTTGTCCAAAACCTACACACAAGCAATTTGCAAACGAAATGTTGCATTTTCGGTGGGTTTTCGCTTCAAAATTGCAAATTGAAGAGCGGGGTGAACCGGATAGCTTTTCATAGCGTTAGATAATTGGACAAGATTTGGGTTAGTTTGGTGAAACTTCCCACATAAAAGTCTGTCATGGCTTAGATGGTAAGTGCATCAAAGTCAGGATATTGATAGGATTATCTTGATTTTGGGGCTAGTTTAGTTGATTTCCAGAATGTTGAGATAATAAAGTGAAATAGGGAACATAACGTTTATTGGTAAGTCATTTTCTGACAGTAAAATATATCAGCACCAATTACCGCATTCAGAACAGAGATGGACTTTTTCTTTCTCCTAAACTTTTCTCGCCACCCATACCGAACTTTAAGAATCTTTAAATTATGAGTGCCCCCAGCGACTACGGTAGCTGCAGATCTTCCAGAGTTAACTGCCGATTTATGGCCCAACTTAGCACGGTCAACTGGCCAGAAAGAGTTAAGGAAAACACTAACTGCGAACGTAAGTTAAGTATGCCAAGTTGGCGATCTATTAGAAGATATGCTAAAAGCCCGCACCAAACCCGAAGACCAAAGTGAGTGGCTGCCACTCGAGCGACCGCCTGGCAAACACTTCTGTTAATGACACTCGTCTTGCGGCTCCTTGGCCAGTGTTAATTTGCGGTCATTAGCCAGAATCTACCGCTTAGACTCCAACTCCAGCTGAAGATCCGACTGCAGTGCATCTTGCAGTGCGACTCCTTCGCGGCGTTCAATCAATTTGCGTCCGCGCGGATTCTTTTCTCTCCGACTGGCGGGTAAAAGGCTTTCCACACACGCGCACACACTCTCTTCACAATGGGTTGTTAGCCTACAATGGGCTTTTGTTAACGGTTAAATTACACTTGATGCCGCCTCTTAGGCTAATGATGCGTATGGGAATCGGGTGAATACAAATGCTAATTCATTTGCACTTTGCCCCGCCAGCTCGACTGATTCGGCTGATTTATTTATGCAGAAATCATGCCGTTGAAGGTGCAGGCAAAACAATAAATTACGGCCACAAAAGTGAATGTTAACAATGGCGAAATGGGTCAGAGTCGATCGGTTACGCTTGCGCTTCACGGGAATTTCGCAGGTGCCTGCTGCCTGCTGCAGCGACTTAATCGGCAAATTAAACCGCCCCGATGATATATTAAGTGGCTCTTTAGGACCTGTTAAAAATGCCCGAACACGCCCGCCCGAAAAGATGGCATTGCTAACCCAATTTTCCCCGGTAAGGGAATCTGCGTGCGATTCAAATTTCCATTTCCTTCAATCGCCATTGGCCAGCTCGGCCAAACACACGCACACCTGCCGAGCGGGGCCAACAAATTTCACTTATTGCCAATTTGCTGGCAATGAAATAAAATACTTTTCTTCCGCGACGCGCCTGTTTGTTGCCGATAGCCAAAAACCTGACCATGGACGCTCCACTCCGAGTAGTTGGAGTGCAGCAGGGGGAAATCCCCACACTTCCATCCCAACATCGCCATCCAAATTGAACGGCAGCCCGCGCGGCTCTGCAATAAATAAATTGCGAAATTTATTTGGCGGCACTTACGCGTCGCTTTTTTTCATCGACTGCATTTTCCATAGTGATTTATTTGCATCGATTGGCGCGGGGCTGGCGGATCCGAGCATCGGGCAGATGATCCAGCCGCGGTAAATAGATGGCTAGAAAATATCAATAAAAAACTAAAATATTCTAGGTTATGGCCAGTGCCAGAGATGCGAATGCCAGTGCGTGCTTATGGAGTGACTTCAGTTAGTGACAGGTATATTGAGTGCTACTAAATGTGAGATTACTGTCCTCAGGAATATCAATTGTTCCTAGAAAATTCCTAATGTCCATTGCTATGAAATAAAAACTTGTCAAAGCCCAGCCGAAATAATTAGAACATCCAAAACTCAGTATTAATCCTAAATACTTTAAAATGATTCGGCTGATTTAATTCCTGTCCTACATAAGCAGTTGACTTCCAGTTCCCAGGGGGCAGCATCTCCGATTCGAGTCGGAACAGCTTCCAGCTGCTTTTCCGCGAATCTCTCTCGGCTTGTGTGTGTGTCCGTCTGTCTCCCACCAAGATGCGTCGGCCTTTCAGGCATTTTCAATTGATTTTCAAATTTATCAAACAGGAAGCATCTCTGGCTACGCAGAGCGAGAACTCGCCGCCAGTCCGAGGCTCTAGCTCTGACTCTGGATTTGGCATTAGCTCGTTCTCCAGATGTGGCTCGCGCTGCGTGTCCATTTAACGGCATCTTATGGCGCAGAATTGGCCAACTCATAGTGTCCGCCAGATGGCTAAAGCCAAACAAACAAACCAAGAAACCAACAAGCCGGCAGACGACAGGCAAAGTGTTTCTGTCGCCGCTGATAGATGCGGCGGGTTTCAATTCGAATAGGATCGGTTTGGTTTGTGTGGAGATCTGGCTGACAATTTGTCAACTACTCGCCCAGCTTTACTTTGCTAATTTAACTGCTGTTTTAATTAGTCACCGCGCCTCTAGAGTATTAGCGTTAAGTGACTAGCTTTGGGTTTCGCGAGGGGTGTGCGCGTTATTAATTGCCCGGCTTTTAGCAGACGATCTCGATGGCCGAGTGGCAGGCAGGTGACAGGCAGCAGGAACTTTTAGTACCTTTACGTTTCTGGTGACTTTCTTTGGCACAAGTCACAAGCCATAATTTGTCATTTTAAAGCATTACTAAAATCACTTTTAATATCTATATTGCCATTAAATCATGTTTCACCAACATCCCAAACACTTTTTTGAAAATAGGAACTTCTTGGAAAATGTACATATTTTATACATTTCCTTCCACTCTTTCTGCAAAAAATCAAAGTTCTTAGAAATTTTTTTTTCATTTCTGCCTTGGTTAAATGGCTGATTTCTAAGTAAGTTAGAAAGTATTAAAAAGGAGACCTACCCGACGCAGGATTCTCCTTCCTAACAACTTATTTTAAATACAAAAGGATTATTTTCTTGTTACAGAATGCAAAGTTCCTTAGTTAACAGAAGTTTTACAGTCCTGTCAACCCTTCGATAAGTTTGGTGGTGTCGCCGCTACTTCGTTAAGTTGGTGTAGACAATACACCAACCATCGTAGTTCGAAACTTAGCTATATGTAAATTTACACGCGTAATAACGTTAACCATTTGTAGCCTATATGTAAAATAACCCTTTATTATCTCATTGCTGTCCATTGTCGCTAGATGGAGCAATATATTTGAATGAAGGCATTTTTAGTTAAACTTTTATAAAATTATAACGTTGGTGGAATTAGTTAAAATAAGAAAACAGTTTAAGGGTAGGCAATTCGTTTTGTTGGACGGAAAATATATCTCATTGCCTTGACCAGTGAATTTCAATAAAAAAAGAAATCGTAACATATTGGAAAAGCATGACCTTGAGAAATTAATAGTTATATCAAAGACACTAGAATAGTTAAAACTCCCAATAAAAATGTGTTACTGTGCAGATGAAGTTGTTCGTAAGTTGGACAGATTGAGTGATTATAATAATTTTATTTAACACTAAATCAATTTCATCAAGCTGTTCTTTTCGCCGTTTTGGCTGTTGTCCTGATGACTACCGTTCCAGTTTTCGCGAATCTGCCACAATGTGCAAACCGGAAGGGCAAACCTATTAAATACAATACCGCACGAAGAGGTTGATTAATCATATATAGAACCCCCATATAAAGCCCCAATATAGTAAGAGCCTATGATGAATATTGGTAATTCTCCAATGCAGTAATACCAGGAAAAACAATATTCTTGATTATTGCGATTCTTTGGAAATATTTATGTTCTTCCACCGAGTTACAATATAACCCAGCTCCCAATTATCGCGGCTTTAGCGTGTAATGATCATACTGTGGAAGCGATAAGAAACTTCTCTGGGGTATAAAAAGCATTGCACTCTGCAGAAAACACATTCTTTAAATTCAAATCTCGCAAGATGAAGTTGTTGGTGAGTTTAACAGATTTCTCAATCCATTATGAGTTAATTAAACAATTAAAACCATCTTCACCAGGCTGTTCTTTTTGCCGTTTTGGCCGTTGTCCTGATGACTGCCGCTCCAGTTTTTGGTAATGTCCCACAGTGCGAACCCACCGCCGACGCCGCCCAAGGAGGTAGCTATCCAATCACGGAGCTGATGCGAAACGGCAAACCTGTTCATTACAACATTGGAAGAAGAGGTTAACTGATCATGAAAAGAATACAATTGACATCAAGTGGTAATAAAGCAGCGCATTTTAGAAAAGATTTGTTAGTTTTTTGCACATGGTAGAAAGGAATGCACAAATCGACAACCAATAACATCTCGGGAACTGTGAGAGTTAGAAGGTTGAGTTTAAGCATACAATTGAAAATTCTTCTTAGCACTCACTCTACCTAAATACTTCCTGATAGGAATAGCGTTCATTTTTGTTTTAGGTATAAAGATATATTATGTTTTGATGATGATCATCCCTTTTCCTCTATTGACGATCAACTGCAAGTTACATCTACGTCGGTTCAACAAATATGCCCACTTGAACCCTTTGCTTTCCAGTTTTCACGAATCCGTTTAAGCTACAATTTTCCCAAAAAGCTCACATGGCAAGAACACAAATTGCGGATAGTAACCTGCTGACTAGAATAGACAGGCATGGTAGAATAGACAGGCATCCTAATCTAAGCCGCGCGTGTAGAACATCATCTGGCACCGCGAGCTGACATGCAAATTAAAAAGCATATGCTTTGACTCCTAATCACAAAGCACTTTCATTCAGTGACTGCTCTACCCCACCTCGTCCTTTTTGCCAAGCTCACTTGATGGGTGACTCTTTTCTTCCGCCTGTCAGACGTCGCTGCCGTCGCCTTGTCCGCGCTCACATCCGCGCACACATCCGCGCTCCCATCCGCGAACACATCCGCGTCCTGCTCCGCCGCCTGACGTTGACATTGATGTTGGCTGTTAGCTGTTGGCTGTTGCCTCTTTGAATGTGTTGCCTGTGTTGGGTGGTGGTGGCTGATGCGAGTGGCTGCCATTTGGGTGCGTGATGGATTTCTGCAGCACTCCGAGTCGAAATCCAGCGACTCCGACAGCTCGGCGCACAACTACGCCCCAAATGGCGCAAAAAGCGAAATCCCCCAAAATGATTAATGACTTTTCAAGTGACTGGCAACAAAACCAAGTCACCAGTCACATAACGAGCCTCAACAAGGATCAAAAAATCGTGGCTGCACTGTGGAAAATCTTTTCTTGTATAGCTCGAAATAATATGAAATGTAATCTCCATAAATTTAAGCAAATAGAAAATTATTTATTTTTATTATAAAACTAAAAAATAATATCTGAAAAATCTGAATGTATTTTATTTCAGTATTTTCTCAAAGTGTAATGGCTCGCATAGTGGGCGTCTCAGAAGAGAGCCACAAATTAGTCTCAGCAAACGAGGACGCGACTCCTAGACACTGACTCCGACCCCAGATCCATCTCCGAGGATGCTCCCCCTGCTCCTGACACATCCAACTTCCACTTCTAGAAACGTTCTCCGCTGCTTCGGGCTGCTCGTCTATCTTTGACATCACTCTGGCTGAGTGATGGGGCTGCGTGTGTGGGGTCCTTGTCATTGGGATTAATGATTTAAATGCGGGGGAGGGGTCGTTTTCTTCGCTGGCTGACTCGAACTGTTGTCGTGTCATTAACCAACACTCTGGCGTGCCATTTTCACCTGCAGCTGCAGTCATTTTTCAACACTGAGCCAGTGGGATGGTATCGTTAATTGCAGGCAAACGTCAAAAGTCGTCTGTCAGTCCAGAAACTCCCCAATCCTCCAACCTCCAGGAGGCTCCTAGCATCAAGCATCAAACATCAAGCTGAAGCCTGGCTTCTCGTCCACGTCCACATCCACGTCAGAAGCTGTCAGGCTCACAAAAGTATACATCACGGCCAAAAGTCCCAGTTCCCAGTTCCCGGTTACCAATCTCAATCCCCCTGTTTTCAGCCAGAGTCCAGGCCTGGTCATGGTCGATAGTTGGCTGTTGCTGTTGCAAAAGATTGATGTGTGCTGTACGACGTCGGCAGGCAAAACGGAAAATAAATGATGTTGGTGATTATTTTTCTTCATTGAGCGGCAGTCACTGCTGCCTGTTCGCTTTGCCGTTGTTTCAACAGCCATTTTGGCCATCAATCTCGTAGAAGCATCAGGCGAACCCAACGGGCGTATTCGAGGTGGCCATCAACTGGTGGACAGGGGGGTTTGCTTGGCAGAAGGGGCTGTACTCGCACTCGCTTATTCATTCATTCATTCATTCATTCATTCATACGCAGCACATTTAGACAATCTATCAAGTTAGCCTGACTCGAACTGGTTCAAATGGGTGGTCAGTGGGAGGTGGACAGAGACAGAGAACATGGCGTTGAGCACCGAGGATCGGTGTTTATGACAATGCACCAGTAAAATATTTTGGTTAATCTTATAATAGAAATTCTAAACGCTTAGGGCTCCATCAAATTTTGTTGAACCAAGCCACAAATTTTGTTGATTATATGCCACTACTCCATTTATGCCAATAGCACCAGCATTTCCTTGAGTACATATCTCCATCCATTACGGTGCCACTATTCTCAACCAGGACATTACCACAATAACGCCCACAACTCTCTCAGAACATCTGCAGCTCTCCTTCTTGAACGAGTTTGGAGAAAAAGTGCAATCTCATCAATTACTCGACAAATTTAGTGCCAGAAGACCAAGTCATTGGTCGGTTGGTGACTCTGCGGGGTGAAACACACCCGAACAGTCAGGGGGCAGAGGTCGGGAAAACGAAATGTCCGGATGCAAACAATAAAATACATTTTCCGGTTACTTGTCACCCACTTTTCTATCGGGTACGCCTTCGTCTTGACCCGCCGGAGAGGAAAATCCCTTTCTCGGTCTGAAAAGAAGTTGACACATGCTGCCGCCATCGCTCCTTTTCCACTATCCTTTCCAGCAAGACCGGCAGAGCCGGCAGATCCTGCACAGCTGCAAGTTCTCCGACTTGCTCCGGGAAACTCCTCGGCAATTGCCAACAAAGCATTTCACTTTTTCGGTGGGAAAGCACATTTCTTGCTGTTGTTGTCGTCCAAAGTCATGTCGACAATAGCTTTAGCTTTGCTTTTGACACTTGGTAAATGGCGCCCGCCCGCTGAGCGACTGCAGCCAACATTTTGCCCACAACTCTCGGCTTCCCCAGCTTCCTTATTCCTTATGCCTTCACTGCCTTCGATTGCCAACATCCTGCGGCCTCCTTGTGGGTGCCCGGTGGGCGTGGTCGGGTCACTTGTTTACCGCTCCACTTACGCGTCGCTCTGGAGAACTGTTGGACACTTTTCCGGCCACTCCTGCAGAAGCTCCTTCCCTTTCCCTTGTCCAGATCCAGATCCAATGGACAATCCAGAGATTGTCCATTCTAGATGCACTGAAAACAAGTATCACAAATGCGTTAAATAAGTATCAAATTATGCCTGAATTCAGGGAAACTATATCATCAAACAATTCCGTGAAAAGCTACCATACTATGAAAATATGAAAATATTTTAAATTGTTTTTGTGTTTTTCATGAAGAAAAATGTTGCACTCAGATTCACTCCTTTGTGGAAGCGATATCACTCTGCTTTGCAATAAAAAATATAATGATTACTGTCTTCTATATAAAACGAAGCTATATTATATTATTCAACCGCAATGTAAAGTATTTCAAAAGTAAAAGATCGATTTTTTCTTTTGTGTTTTTGCTTATTGATTTTTAAAAACAGATATAAAAGTATTAACTAATCGGTCATCTTCAATTTGAGAGATAATTATTGAGAGATGGAGAAACATGGCTGAATTAACTGGTGTCAGTTCCAATTTCCGACCTTCCGCTTTTTTTCTCTGCATTGCAATCCTTTAGATCGCACTGCAAATACCCCCTGTCTTTTAAATATAAATTGAGCCAAAGTGCAAAGTGCAGGGCACTGAGGGCACCGATGCGAACTCTGTGGTGGCTTTTCGCCCATTCTCCTCCACTAACTTCATTGCCTTTCATCACCCGGACTGCAGATAATAATTTATCAAGTGCGTGTCGGGATGCTTGACACAAGATTTGTTGCTGCTGCTGTGGGATATGTCAAGTCGGGATGCCAATCGACGACAGTGCGAGTGACAGACGGGAGTGAAGTATTGGATCAGGTTGTCGGCAATCGATAAGACAATCAGGGGAGAACATTCCCAATGGATCCCCAGTACAAGCGGAAATTGATATTAGAGGCGTTGCAGCATGGGAATTAATAATTGGAAAAAATACATATATATCATAAAATATATATAAAATCATATATATATATACTACGATGAAGAGCATAATGACATGGTTGGGTGTCTTATAAAAATATAACTAATTGCGTTTCATAATACTGTGAGTGGTTATAAGTGAACATAGACGAGTAGGACACAGATCGAAATGTATGTAATCACCCTCTAGAAGACGATATTTATGAAGGCTATATTCCAATTAGATTATTTTGTAAAGGTGATGTACAAATTATGATGTCATCCTTTCTCCGCTTCTAATGGTTTAAAAGTTTCTATTTCCGTCGTGCCCCCATTTTGAAGGGAAAACGAAAATATTGGGCAGCATAAATCTTGACGGCCAAGTAGTAAATTTTCATTTTCACACCTTTCAACACTTTTCACGCTAACACGACCAGAAGGAACATTTTGCTGTCAAAAATAAAAGGCAGACCAGCAAAGAGGCAAAGAGATTCGACCTCTGATCCCCCCTTTCTACCAATCTGTTTCTCCCTGACAAGCTACACAAATACTGTCATATACAGCGGGAAAGGACCAAGAGAAAGTAGTGAACGAGGAGCAGAGAGCAGTCCGAACAAGGAGCATCAGAGGAGTTTGGCCAAGAAGAGCGGAGCAGACAAAGTGCCTCTGAGCGTAAATAAATTGGAAATGTCCTTTGCCCTGGCAGTGCCCCCATCAGCTACGAAGAGGGGAGTTCGAAGGTGCACTGAGAATAAGGATAACTGTATTCACTCCAAGGATTAATTTTAAAAATGTACCAGTCGTAAAACGATATGGTGTTCTAAAAAATACTTCGAGAATCTTTTTCTTGAAGAATGGAAAACCTGTTTAATAATTTCAGTTAATAATATTAAATTAAAGATCAAGTTAAAATACAACTTTTCGGTTAAAACTTAACCAGCGATTTAATGGTCGAAAACTTTGGTAAAAAAATTGGAAAGTATCTTTTTTAGAGTGTGTACCTCCAATCGTGGGTCCTTGCTGGCATTGCAATGCGTCGGACATTGGGCGAAGGCGATGCTTCCATTTTAATATTAATTTTACCCCAAAGCAGCAGACGGGGCCCCGGACACAGAAAAGTTATTGCCAGCGCCGAGACCGAGACAGAGACAGAGGCAGTAATCATGGGGCAAGGTCCTGGGCACGGCAGTATCCATCCTGCAGGTCTCGCCCCCACGCTCCTCTTGTCCGCTGGCGTTGTCAGTTGAAGCAATTTATGTCAGTGCATATCCGACAGCCTGGCAGTTGCAAGCCATGTGCGGATCCCGGAGCCCCAGTCGCAATCCTGTCCCCTCCCTCCGTCGCGTTGCTCCTTCTTGAGGCCAACACCGAAGTGTCCTTGTTGGCAGCAGCACAACAACAACAAGAGAAATAACAACAACGGTGGCACCAACAATGCAGCCAGCACCTATCAAGTTATCAAGCAGCCAAAGGCTTCCGCAGTGCTGATCCCATTGGTGATGTCAACGTGCCACGAAACACATTTTGAGCACCGAAAAATAAAAAATTAAATTGACTTTATTATTAAGTGACTTAGTAAATCTTGAATATTACAACTTTTTTGATATTTCATTAAAAATAGTTACGTGAATTTTCTTTTAAATTAATAAAAATAAATAAATAATTTAATACCACTTGTAGTTTCATTAAAATATCCGACTTGATCTCAATCGATCTGCACGATATATTTGATTAGTGCGCGATACTTTCCATGCTTTTGAGTTTGAATTATATTTTAACAGGGCCATCACATTATTTTACTTCGTCTGCACGACTCACGTTGCCATCGCTAGATGCATTTCACCAGCAATACTCATCGTTCTTGTTGTTATCCTGGCAACGACATCGAGCAGGCTAAAGTTTAGTGCAACCTTTGATTTATATATTTCTGCTTTGCCCCTCCTTACCATTCTCCCAAGTGCTTTCTCCCCGCCCCTGGGTACCCAGCACTTTGGAGATGCCAAAGAAATTGCTCCATTTTTCCAGGCACTGGAATCCATGTCCTTTGGAGCGAGCACATTGCTCAGAGCCTGTAGCGCCGGAAGGCGAAAGCAAAATATTTATTAGTTTGTTAAATTGTGAATTGGCCAAGGAGTCGCAGACGTTTTGCCTCTTCGATTCGTGTTCGCTTGGCCATAGCATTTCGTTTTAATTTTTTAGCTAGTCGTTAGATTGGCTCCTGTTCTGGCTTAGAGTCGGTCCTTTCATGCCATTCATTGTTTGTTCGGCAATGACTCCTGTCTGACTCTTGGCCTGCCTTTGAGTCCCCTTTTTGTTCCATTATTATTTTCCATTGGAATGCCCTTTGACACCCAATGTTGTAGATTAAAATGTCCTTCCAACAGGAGCTCACCGGATGTAACGTGTTTGCGGGAATTGAATTCATAGTTTGGGTTATTTAATTGACTCTCTTTGCCTGTTTATAAAACTTACAAATTACTTTATAATGGGGAATCCCGGCAAAAGCCAGACACTTTGCGGCATTACCCATCGACACATGTTTTGGGTTAAGCGCCCCCTGGTGGCCGGCAACCGGCATCCGATCATCGGGGACCCGTTTTTGATATATAATATTTTAATTAAAATGTAAATCGAAATGATTAAGTGCTTCCAATTTATACACAATATTTCATAAGCCCAGAAGAGAGGAGAGCCATAAAGCACTGAAAATTGTCGGCGGAATACAAAAGACCATAATTAATTACACCGCTTCGAGCTGGGCACGAAAGGAGCGAGAGAGAGGGCTAATGACGAGCGAGCGAGAGGGGGGATTGGAAGCTGATTAATGATGGCCAGCGAATGAGACAGAGACAGAGTAGCCGGCCAGAGCGAGACGTGAGACTGACGAAAATGAGCACAACATCATCATGATAAATATGAGGACGATAATGAGCATTATATGATAAATCAGTGGAGCCAGCGGTGGTGCCGAGAATGGCAACGAATGCTCTGTTGAAATTTCTGTGGCACAATAATAAATTAATATAAATGATACTTAATTTTATGATTAATGATATTGATGAGTTTCAGCCTGCCGGGACGCTCTGGCGGACGCAAGTTCTGGCCAGAAAAGGGTCGGTAAGGAAATTTTTTTCATAAATTTATCAACAATAAATCAGCTGGCGATCGGCTTCCCTCATATCGGTACCGATTCTCGCCGTGAGTAATGCACAATAAATAAAAAATAAATAATACATAATTACAGCTTTTGATTATTGCTTCTGCCGCCGTCGAGTTGATGGGTTTCGATTAACTCACTCCCTTGAAGGCACTCCTCCTACCATTTTGTTTTTCGACGCCATCGACGCATTTCGACCGGGCCAACTGACATGAACACGCAAATGTTTTGGGGATACCGAATTAGGAGGGGGTGGGGGCGGATTGCCTTCTGACAAATGATGCGCCCAATTTGGACCAGGAAAAAGATACATTTCAAAATGATTGAAAGGCGTAATTAATTTACTTCATGCGCCTCGGGCATTTTTCTAAACCATTTGGGACAATTCGCTTTCTGCCGCTGATGAGAAACGATTTGTCAAAATTACCAAAATATGAAAAGCGTCCATAGGCGGCACGCTTTGACGCGGAAAAACGGGGAAATTAACGATGATTGGAATTTAATTCGTGGGACGGAAGAATTTATAACGTGTGTTAATTCATAATATCCATATGTATAATAGTTATAACTTATAAATAAATTAATGCATTTACTTTAATTTAATGCATTTACTTTCACTTATGATTATGTAGGTCGTCATAGTAAACATAACTCAAAATAGTATATAGAATTATTGTTTAGAATTTATTGTTTCCTATAGGAATCTAACCCATCTGTGGAAAACTGTCATTTACCGGGAGAACCAACTCAAAGAGTAATTTCCAGATTGCATATGTCGCATAAGTCAAACTGTCAACGGCAGGCAGACAATCAGACAAGACCAGTGGATTCTGTGGAATGAGTGGTAAAGGGGTAAAGGGGTAAAGTTCCATGGCTTGAAATGAGTTGAAAAAGTGAAAAGTTAAGCGAAATGAAAAGGAGTTTTAGACCCCAACCTCTCTGCCTATGTCTATCTTTCGTTTCCTCTCAATGGTGGCATTGTTTCCATCGCATTTGTTCCAACAAAAGTGCAATTTGCACCCAAAACAGCCGCAAACAAGAGGAGAGAGTGTTGACAATGGCAGAGAGCAGGGAAAGAACAAAGGAAATGACAAACAAACAAATACGGCAAAACTCAGCAAACAAACTAACACACACACTCACGTGACGGAGGCGAAATAAGAAAAATCCCTTTTGTCTCGTGTTGTGTTTTGTAACACGAGTGTGTGGAAAAAATCACAGAAAATTTCGACATGAAAGAAAGGGTAAGGAGCGGAAAATAAAAACCCCATTTTTCTGTGGAGTGTGTGGCATATGCTGCAGAAGAAGAAGAAGAAGCAACTGCCAGTAGTGAAGTTCAGTTCAGTTTCTGTTCGCTATCCTGGCGATAAAATCCCAAACGAACTGGCTGAAAAGAAACGAGACGGCGAGCAGGCAAAAGAAAACTGCAAAATTGCAGCAAATAACAATGGCAAACTGACAGCAGCAGCAGGAGCAGAAAAAGCAACAGCTACCCACTGAACCACCGAACCACCAAACCACTGAACCACCCACCCACACACGCCGCCGAAGCGGTTGGCTTGGAACAAATGCGTACGTGACACTTTGGTGGCGCAGAGATATAAGAATGTCACATAACTCAACGTGATTAACGTCTTTTTGTCGCTCTCAGGCGGCGGCGGTGTTTTCCCACCCTTTTCCTCTGCCTCAGCATGCAAAAATATTGCTGGCCATAAAACAAGTGGTTCTCGAGGGGATTGGGCTGGGTACGGATTTTTCCCATTGCGTTTATTCGCTCCCCATACCCGCAATCGTTTAACGAAAACTTTGCTATTATGCGAAGGCATTCTCTACCATTTCTTACATGTTCGGTTATTTATGATCTGAAATGCCGTATTTATTCTATTGTTTATTTCTTGGTTTGGTATATTCTCATTAGAGATTGCTTGTAAAGGGGCTTTCGATTTATGATTTTCTATATATCTTTCCACATGCTGTATTTCTTTCGAAAAATGAAGTATTATTTACAATTAACTTAGTTTCAGCATCTGCATCAAGAAATCCTAATAGTTTTCCATATATACAATACACTTTATTTTCAATAACATTAGGTGTTTACTTTTTATAAGTGTGTGAAAGACGAGAGTACATTGGTTAACTAATGATCTTTAGAAATACGTTTTTCTCCTTAAACTTAATATACAATTACTTCCAATCAAGACAGTTTCGTCACACTTTGCGGCCATAACTCATCCGCACCGTGCCTCGTCATCGACCTGATCATCTAACCGGCCAGCATGAACACAAATCCCATTATAAAATCATCAGCCAAAGCTGCAAAACGAACCGATCACAATATATTATGGCATAAAAAAACGAAGTCAACAAGAAAATATCAATCCGAACAATGGGAAATGCGTTTGATATGCCACGGAGCATGATTGACATGTTGTGGCAACCGGAAAGCCAAGACATTATACGTTCACAGATGGATGGCCAACTTGAGGAAGAGGCACAACGACCGATCTGGAGAAGAAAATAATAAAAATAACCGAGAAAAACAGTCAACGCTCACGCGCGCAACAAATTGGATTTATTTACGCCCCGTCAGCAGAGGAGATTCAGTGCTCATGATCCCCAGTAACCGAAGCCGATTCCGATCCCGATCTCGTACCCGCATCCGTACCATTTCGTTCCCATTTTCGATCATCATCATGCATGATGCATGATCGCTCAAATGAACTCACTTGGCCGGCAAACTGGGCCTGTATTGAGTTGCACCAAATCGCATTTTGCGCCAAAAGCGATTTGACATTTTCTCCGCGCCCGAGTTCTAGTTAGGAGTCCGGAATCGAATCCGTAGGCGGTTCCAGCTGCGCTCCAGTCAACCTTAATGACACTCAGTCCGATCGACAGAGCAGCGTGGCTACTGGATTTCTGGAGAGGATGGGGACGAACCGACTACCGATGTGCGTTCATACATTAATCAACAGAAGAGGCTGTGAGGCTGCCTGGTTGCCTGGTTGCCTGTTGCCTTCCTCCATTGTTGTTCACACATTTCAGCTTGAATTAGTCGAGGGTTTCATGAATGAATCGAACGAACGGTTTCTATCCCAAGCCCATTAATTTCTTTTCGTCCGGGAGTTGTGACCACATGCGGTCGCTTCGATGGATCGTCGAATTCGAAAACGAACGAAAATCCACTGAGCAATAATAAAGAAATTGCCGAAAGAAAGGAAGCCGACGAGTGCCGGGCTCTATCATTGAGAAGTCAAGAAATGCGCAAGGCACCGAGATACTTGACTGTAAAGTAATGCCCGGACCGGGCCAATCGTCATCATTATTATTTTGTAGCGTTTCATGTTGCGCTGCGAGAAATTGAAATCAGCATGGTGCCCCCCCAGGAAGTCGGGTAAATCGGCTATCGATTCCAGACAGCCGTCGGCGGAAGGTCTTTGTGTGTAATCGGCCATAGGCAAAAGCCGCGGGTGCTTATTTTCTCAGCGCAATCTGTTCGGTAGACTTCAAATCAGGTAGGCCTCGTCGTTATCGAGTGGGCTTAACTTACTATCCTTTCAGAATGAGATTGAGATTAGTTTACCTTTTTCTCCATGTTCTAAACCCAGTTTTTATTCATCAGGTGAAAATTTTATTTACAATTTCCCCTGCCATTAGGTTATCACACATTTTCCACAATCAACGCAATGCCATCATCAATCTCTAGAATCTGAATCCTGCAATGGGGGATTGGAGTCTAGCTGGTCCTGGTACTAGGGTCCATGTCATGGTCTTTTCTTTCCCCAACTCCTACTCTTCCTATTCGTTTTAGACTGTGACAGTTGGACAGGCCGAGTGACAGATTTGACCAGAAAACAATTCGTGTGGCACATACAACAATAAACTTATCCCAAGCCAAGTCCCGTCCCAGGATGCAAAGCCCGACACTGTGTCTACACTTCACTTAGCTCCGCCTCTTCCTCGACTCGACACTACTCGACTCGACTCGACTCGGCTTGTTTTTGCATTTTATCCTCGTCAACAGGATTTTTCAGCATGAGTTGCCTGCCAGGAGAGGCCATCATCAGAGTTTACAGCCAGGGGCGGGCAGACTCATGTCATCTTCATGTGTCCAGGCAGGCGGAGGAGCCATCTGGACTGGGAGTACGAGTACGGTTAGCTTCAGCCACACGTAATGTCCGACTGGCAAGCAGCTGTCACTCAGTCAAGCCGGAAGAGGAATTCCTGGATACACTAACATAGCTGGGGATAGTAGACCTCCATGGCAGATTTGCTATTATTTCATTCATAACACAAACTATAACAATAAAATAGACTTGAAGAATAAAAAGAATAAAAAAGAATAAAAAATAACAATTTTTACAAAATATAATATTCATATATAAAACAAAAGTTAAGTTGATCAACCTTATGTCGGGATTACTTCTGCATTCACATATTAATATGCCATTGTGCGTATTATACCTTTTAATGGAGGTCAGAGTATTCTCCACGTCCCCGATTCCCGGAGTACGTCCGGAGGAGTGCAACTCATGAAACTCATTCGTGTGCACTTGTCAGGAGCAGCCGCCAGTTCGTTCCGTTCGCCCATCTCCATCCGATTCATTCCATTTTATTCCATTACCCGTCATCAGTGTCCTTGCAGTTCGTTTGTGGTCAGTGTTACCATGCGCACAAGTGACGCGCCACACGAATCTTTGCATATGGGGAGTTTTTGGTCCAATACCTTCATGGTGATGAATCGAATGGATTGCTCCAGCATTGGCAATGCAATTACAATGCCACTGTCGGCTAATTAAATCCCCCACAAAAAGGTAACCCGGACAATTAATAAGCTTATGGGGCCAATAAAATATTGATAAATGCCCCGGAGCTGCACACAAATCCCCAGAACAACATCGCGAAACGTTCGTTCTGAAAAATTTATGTGTTAATATTTACAAATAAATTAAGCGACCTAGGGGAATCGGGATGTGGTGGCTGGGAAAGATGCCTAGGCCATTTCATATCCCATTTATAAAACCCGGGCATTCGCATACCAAGTTGGTGAGCGATCCGAAGGGGCAGGGGCCAAATGGATGAAGCTGAGCCAATGCAAATATGGCAACATTTGATTAATGAACAGTCCGGAAAATTAAATAGCATACCAAGTGCCAGCGACATTCAAGGGGGCGTTGAATTTGGGGCCTGAATTTTAAGGTACCGCCAAAACTCAACATTTCATATGTGCCAAGAAATTATTTTATTGTTTATTTAGAGAAAGACATATATATTTACTAGAGTTATCATTGCCACAAAACTGTAAGTCACAAGTATTTTTTATATATCTGCCTGCGCAGACTCAATTCCAATGCAGTTTGCCTTAAATGTTGGTCCGTTTAGCCCCTTGTATTTTCTTAGACATTTCTGGAATATTTGCGAGGGCATAACCCATTTGGTAATTTAAGTACTTGCACGAGTGGGTCGTTGGTCGCATGCTTAGCGTACTTCCCAGACCAAAAGAGAGGGACCCTATGTGCAAAAGGCCCAGAGCAATAGGCAGGAAATGGCATATCCATTCAGATGAACAGTGGGAAGTGTCCAGACACTGGGAAGGGGTTAGGGCACTGAAAGAAAATTTGACATTTCATAAGTGAAGTAATGCAGAGCTCAACATGGTTCTAGATTTGAATTGTCCGAAACATGCTTATTTAAACTTATGTTTTAGCGGTGCTAAGAAAATACAATATAAACAAAATACCAATTCAAGAAACTTATTTTTATTATACTGTATTTTCTTTTCAGTGCAATGCAGCAAGTGCCTCAGTTGCTTCTTCCGCTCCAACTGTGGGGGCTTTGCCTTAAGGAATTAACCGTGTAAAATACGAGCGCATAAATCTATTTGCTACGCATATAAACAACGGAGCGCATTTGCGTGTGCAATCACGCCATTCTCCATTTGCCATTTGCCGAGAAATGTAATTAGGCCTGCCGCCATGTGGAACGCATTCTGGCCAGCCCAAGGGCGTTCTCGGGGTGGGGGCGTGGCAGGAGCGTTGCTGGTTTGTGGCTAAAGAGGGTGGCCAAACAGATGGCTTTCAGCTGACCGCGACCGCACACACAGCACATCAGCAGACCAGGCCAAACAAAACGACCAACCGACCAAAATGTGGACTGCGATCGGCTGGCCAAATGATAACAGGTCACGAATCCGTCTCCACCCAGCGATCATAGCCACCCAAAAGCCTATTAACTGTGGGGAAAAGAGGCTAATGACAATATTACCGCTTCCAAGCAGCCAGGTGAACGCCTTATGAATTTATTGAATTATGAAACGAGCAGCAGGCAAAGCAATTGCCATTTATTCCTCCATGAAACGGCTTTGTTAAAACAAAGCACGGAACATGGGCAACTGAGCTTATGTGCCTAGCGCTTTAAATACCCTGTAAGAAACAATTTCCAGTTTCAAAAAGTTTTTAATTGGATTAAAAATATAATTCAATATAATTATTAATAATTCCTAATTGGATTGGTATGCTTTAAATGTCAGGTTTGCTTGCTATAATAAGTTTCGAAGATACCCATTTTTAGAAATAAGTTCCTTATCAATAAAATTGTTTTAAAAATTCATTAAAAATGCATAGCTTATCAAAAACCAATAGCCTAATGCATTAATTTTTGAAATACTTTCCTCTAAATAGCAGATTCCAAGCTGGTTACTTCAAAACGTGATATCTTCGTTAACAAAGATTACTGTCCGGCTACTTAATAACCAACTAATGATATCCTCTGAACAACAATACACTTAGTTCTGCTGCTGCAGAGGTGACCAAAAAATGCTAAAAAGCTGCACCAAATGTGCAATGAAAAAGTTAGTAAACGTTGAACGAAAAAAATGTAACCGAAAAAATGCAGCAGAGTGGAGAAAAAGGAACGAGCGAAGGAGATAAAGAATAATGACCACTTTGCCATCTCGTGGCAAATAACCATTCATCAAATTGTCCAAATTACAGACATTTCACAATGACGCACCCCCCGCTCCACGAGCGATTTGGACTTTTGCAATGCCGACAGACCGTCGGCGACGACGATGACGATGACTGCAATTCGTTTACACCAATTTTATGGTAACAAGCTTCTCCCAACTCGGACTCGCCCCCTTCCCGATCATTACTCCCAATCCCTCCTTGCAACTGGACATGCCCCATGGCAGCTGCTGCCAAATGAGTTGAACTCGAGTGGCGTTCGGGTTGAGTTTGGCTGGCCATGGATTGGGGAATTTTATACCCTGTCTGTGAGTTGCACACCTTTAGCTTGAATTTTAATGAGCGGTTTAGGTGCAGAAAATATTTTGTTAATTGTATTAGTTAACACAACTTATCAATCAAACAAACTAAACACATGGGCTAAAGAAAAAAATCAATTTAATTTAAATTAAGAATAAATAATCGACTTAAGAGGGTATTTCAGCATTCACTACCGAATGCCAACCTTTCGATTTTATTATTTTTTTTTTTGGATTGCTCGAATCGCCGGCTGCGTTTGGGGGATAATCGCCGAATGGCAAGATTGAGGGATCGAGGGTGGCAAGAGTTGACATGTGTCACGCCTAAAACTATGCAACAGCTGCCGCATTGGGCACTTGTGAACCCGCTTTCTGCATCCGGGCGACATGCATTCAATTTCACGGCTGACCGCTGACAACAACTGCAATTTGGGGACATTAAGTTTTGACATTGAATAATCACCGCCAAAGGCGTTGACGACACACCAAACTCGCCCCTTCGCCAATTCGGTCCCTTGCCCTCTGCCGCATCTCACACCTCGCTGCTCATTCATAAAATCGCGTACATCGCCATCAACATGGCCTATAATAAATTCAGCTCACTCATCAGGCAGTCTCTGCATGTGAAATTTTCATAGGGGAGCGTCATCAGTTGGCTTGATTGAGGAGGTTGCCCCGGGTGGCAGGAGAACTAAGGGGGTCTCGAAGGGGGCGGTGTTTTTTAGCCCGATTCAGTTCAGCTGGGCTCGAAGCCTGGGACCGGCTTTTATTTTGATTTATTTGCCACAGACACGACAGTTAATTTGATATTTTGATTAACTGCAGACTGGACTGGTTTTTCTGGGGGAAACCGGCACTCAAGGTGCTTGTCTGGGAAAGGGGGAAGGCCAAGGGTCAGGAGTCACATGCTCGGCCCCCAGCTAATCCCTTACATAAGCTCTCACTTTCGCGGCCACGCTATCGACCTGCCCCCTTGAGGGCTCAACGCCCCTTTCATCGCTTCCACATAATTTTATAATTTTTATTCACTTTGCGAAAATGTGAAAATAATTGCAGTGCAGTTAATTTATTATGTCGCTGCCAAGACATGAAGTGGTGCGAGATATGCAAGCCGCTCGCACCAAATATGGCCGAGTTGCACAGTGGAATTAAGGTAATAGGAAAAAATCTTATTAATATTAAATTTCATGCTACTGGAAATTTTGAAGTTATTTTTACATTTCATTGCATTTTACTGAAAAACATGAGTTTTGGACTGTCAATGCTGATCATTTATCATTGCGTAATGAACTCTATAAGAATATGTGCGAAAGGATTTATAAGTATGTTTTTAGATACCAACGGATTTCTCTGACTCAGGATTCGAATTTAAGCTTACAAGCCGCTTATGTTATGGTTTTGTAATTCCTCCTTTCTAGGTCCCACTGTACAGTCAACCGTCGCCTTCGTCTGCCGCCAGGGCACACAACTGTTTATTGTGAAAATTGATTTATTATCGCGATGGCCGAGTTTCTGTTTCCCTTCAGGCCTGCAGGCCTCCCCGGCGACACACACACATGCAGCGCACCACCTTACCACTCTGCAGCACCGCCTGTCATGCAGCATGCACCACCATCGGCGTCATCAGCAATTGTTGTTGCCGCTGCTGCTGCTGCTGCTGCATATTTGCATCGATTAAAGTAAGAATTTTACATGCGATTCGTGTTGTCGTCGCCCGGCTTTGTCTGCCGAACTCAGGGCCAAGGAGTGATCCCCTCCTTTTAGGGCTTAATAAATTTATAAATACGACACCAAAAGGGGTGGCTCTGTGGCGGAGTGAGTGGTGTTTGGAGGGGGCTGCGACGACTGCTTAAAAATGCATGCATGCATGAATTTTAACGAATTGCTGATGAAAATGTCGCATCATAAATTATTTCCTATTTAGGGCTCCGCCATCGAAATGCAGGCGATGCATTGGTGGGCCGAATGGGGATCTGGGGGGATGGCTGGATGGTTGGATGGATGGATGTGTATATCTGCGATCCGCGTGAGATAAATTGCACTGGCTACGGATCCGGGTGCTTTTCGGTCGGTCCTTTTTCTTGTCCATCGTTGTGTGCATGCATAAATTAAATTTATATTTTACTTTCGAGTTATGCGTCTGGGTAATTATTTTATCTTTCGCCCCTCATCCCCCCGCCCGAACACACACAGTGCAGCACATAGCCCATTCCTGTGCATCGAGTGCAGGGGCTACGTGGTCATGCATGGCATTCAAAGGTTAATTGGCATTTTCGGTGTATTATTTTATTTCGGCCTTAATTGCCAGTGAGTGGCACATGCACATGCACCGCAACCCCAACCACCTGAACGTAGACGTTGCACCACCGTAAAGGGCGTGACTGAGTCGCCGAGGTGGTGGCACCCGCTTCAGGGGGGAGGGGGCTACAAATTGTCAGTTGAGCGCTGACTGATTGATTGATTGATTGACTGACTGATTGGAGGCGAAAGTTGTTTGGTCGTGGGCAACAATCAGTTGAGATGTTTCGGGGTGGAAGCCCGTGTGCAATCGGGGTTACTGGTAAACTAGTTTGGTCTATTCCGACACCGTATAAACTTTGACCGCGCTTTGCATGTAATAACAAAGGATAAGCCTTTTCAATCCCACTAGTTTGTTTAACACATTTTTTTATCATTTCGCAGCTATAAAAATTGTGATCTAATTTTTTTCGGAGCAAATGACTGATAATTTAATTATAATTTAATACAATTAGGCAAAGAATGAATTCCTTATCATAATTGTGACCACATATATTTCGTATATTTTCTTTATATATTAATATCTCACTATTTACTTCTTCTAGTCAAAAACCTTATTATACAGATGGCAACTGCCGTATCATAACTCAGTCCTCCGCCATTTGAGTACCACCATCCTCATGCTGACTAACGATTCATCCATCAATCCGTTCTTAGATTACTTTTTCCAAGTCGCATGTCAGCGAGCAATTTCTTACGTTGCATTCCCTTAACTGCAAAATATGTTTGACTCTAGACCACTTTACCCCCGTTTGCCCTTCGCAACCGCAATTTCCGAATAGCTCGTTCCCCGTAAGACCCATAAACAACCGACACTCGCGCACTCAGTCACGAGTGCAACTTGTCTTGCATGATGGCCGTGACCAAAGGAGGGGGGCAGATGGGCCAGGAGGGGCGATATGGCGATATGGCGATATGGTGGCAGGCGTCAACTCTGGCGCGCCAGAATTGGCATTAATGAGCAGACAAAGAGCTCAAACAACCGAACAGCAAACAGCAAATAGCAAACAGCCAGCACCAACCACCATAATGAAGTCAAAGCAACAGGCCACTTAGCAGCTCGGCGAAGGAGATTAAGATTGAGGGGCAGCCGGCGAGTGCGGAAAATGCGTCGATCAAATTAACAATTTAATTTCTAAGAAAACTAATTAAAAATCACGCTGCGCTTCGGGCCGCGAGGACTCGAGACGAATTGAGTGAGGAGCGCAGCGAAGTGGAGCTGTCTAAGCAAAAGACCTGCCACACCGCCCCCGATGGCCCCACACCCCCCCTCACGATACGCAACAAGCCCTGCGTCCATGTCTACCCATGAGTGGCTGCAACATGCGTCAAGCATTCGCAATTAGCGGAGCTGCAGTCTCTGTCAGTTGGGGCCATTAAAAGCAGGCAAACATGCCCCGGCTGCAAGCGTTCTCCCCATCCGATGCACACACTTGATTTTCCAATCAGAACAGTCTCCCATCCCCTCGAAGCCCGATGCAATCTACGGTCAGCGTCTCCTTAAGTTGGCCAGTCAGCAACATCAGCAACATTTGTGGCAGCGTCTTTGCAGCAACAATGCGAGAATTATTAAGGCAACGTTGCTTTGCGTAAGACGAACAACGAATACTCTTTCAAAGTGAGGCAAGAGGTATATGAAGCATTTGAACAAATTAAGTTGTTTACAAAAATTAAAAACATGGCATTAAAATGTGATATTTACTTTAAAAATTGGAAATTAATGAATTCCTAATACCATAAATCTATTATTATATTTTACTACACCAAATTAATGCAAATAAATAAACAATTGAAAAGCAATTAATAGTAAGAAAAACACGAATTTAACTGCCTTTCACGCCTTATATAAGATGCAGCATTTATCAATTTCTACATAATTTCAAGGACTAATTCAAAACCCTTTCGCTTTGTAAATTCCCAGCAAATTGGAGCAGTTTTGCAGCAGTAATAACTGGCTCGGTGTGGTTAAAGCAGCAACATCAAACGTGCCACATAGCCAGCACAACTTGCAGCTTGCAATTGCTGTCTGCCAGCGGCTGATGGATGGATTGCCCGTTTGACTGGCTCTGTTGTTCCCTATCTCCTTTACCCCTTAGCTTGCCCCAAGTCCCGCAAAATCCAACCCAACCCAACGCAACTCAACTGAACTCGACTCTACTCCTGTCTTGACTTGTCTTGACTTGGCTCGCCTTCCCGAGATGCCACACATGCTAAACTATCTGCACTGCACTGCCCTGCCCTTGCCCCCGTGCCACGCCCCTTGTTTGTTCGCGCTCGTGTGCGCCTTGTCACGAAGGAGAAGAAGCAGAAAAGGGGGCGGTGGGACTGTAGGGGCGGGTCGGATCGTTGCCGGTTCTGTTGTACGTCGTCAACGTTGACTGCTAATAGACGCTCACGCTCACGACTTTATGCCACACATCACTCAAGTGAGTACGGTTAAAAAGGGGATGGTGGGGGGAGGCACTGTTGCTGATGTTGCATATAATTAATTTATTATGTTGTTGCCGCTTGCAGCCTTTGCCCATATTTTGCGACGCTGCCATCAACGTCTTGAAATCCCGCCACCCCGCAATCCTTGATTCCGTGTTGCCGCCTGGTTTATGACGCATTTATGGGTGCATTTATAATGTTTGCCTTGCTAGGCGAAATTCCCGGCCCATTCTGGTTATTAGTTGTGCATTTCAAGTCGCAGCAGGAAATTGACTCAAGTTGTAACCAAATGCAGCGCCATTCGAATGATGGACGGATTTCGCATCCGAAGATGCAAGTGGGTAATTTGCATTAGAGAGCGGAAAAATTGAGGAACGGATATCTTGTCTGTAAGATTTTAAAAATGTAAATTAAAACAGCTTGAAAAATATTTTGATCATTTTCATTTTTTGACTAATTTTTATCGGTAACGGATATCAGATAGTCGATATTTCCTGAAATAGACAGATGATTAGTTTAATACCTAATACCTAATATTTAATTTCAATTTCTGGTTACCCAAAAGTAGATCCTTTCCTTGGAATAAATGTAAAAGTGCAATAGTATATGTTTATCCTCACAATAAAAACTAGCGTGACTTTTTATAACCATCTTTATTTACGTGGATGATTAGCTATTTTATCAATGGCTACGAACGGAAAGCACGAGTCAATATCTATCATTTTTCCAACTAGCGATTTTCTATTCAGACATTTCATTGATTTCGATTGCAGTGATTTCACCCAAGTCGCGTTTAACTGACACGAGTGCAAAGGTCGCACATTACTAGCGGTGATTTGTGCACTTTGTAAGGTGTACTCCCACTTCCCCTCGATTCACACGACTGCCAGAGGCGAGCTGTCAACGCCTTTTGGTGCCAGCAAGTTGCAACTGCAGTTTCAATCAATCAAACGCGAGGCGAAACGGATGTGGACATGCCACTTCACACACGCCACGAAAGCGCCCGAGGTTGAGGTTGTGTTGGCCAAAGGTGTCAACAAAGGTGTGCCACTGCAACAACTCCGTAAGAGCTATAACAACAACAAGAATATCATCTGTTTGTGCAACTCCAAGTGGGGAACGAACGAACGGATATGTGGCAAAGTTTCCTGAATGGCATTCTGCTGGTGAAAGGCAATTTAATTGAGGGACTTCTCGCTTCAACGCTGCCTGCTCTGTTTTCATTTCGTTATTAAGCTGCAAATCGGTCCACTGGATGGCGAACGAGGCAAAAATGTTTGCACACCCAATTTATCATTTCATTTACAGCGCGAAACGCACAAAAATGCAACCGCATTTGGCCAACATTAATCATACGACATGTTGACAGCTGTCAGCGCGTTCGTTCGCTGATTTTGTTGCCACTGCAATGTTGCCGCTGCCTTAGCTGAGAAATACGGCAAATTGTCGAGCTCAGGGGCCTATAAACATTTTAATTCAGAAGGTTCGGAATGATGCGTTGAGTGGGTAAATTGCAGAAATCAGAGAGAAATCCATATAACCAATTGGGCAAATAATTAAATACAGGTTGCAGTGTAAGTTGAGCAATGGGTAGCTCAATACATTATCAGAATGCTATTATTAATAAGAAACCTTGCTATTAGCCATATGCCATGCTATAATAAAATGTGTTACTCTAATGTGTTGAGTGACTTTCCCACTCCTTTTGAAAATAATCGGAAACCTTTTTCATCCCTGGGCCAGTGGGCTTGTAATAAATCTTTCTGGCACACTACGTCAAATGAACAATGAAGAATAATGAGGCCTGTGCCAAAAAGAAAAGAGATTCTGACTTGTCCACAGGATCTGAACCGAGTGAAGGAGAGATTGAGCGAGTGGCAAAGTACATAATAAGCTCATTAATCATGGGACACACAAAACCGGATGGGAAGTGCGTCCGAGCAGAGCAATCATCATCCATATGGAGTGACTACTGTGTCACTTGGTTCTCAGCTCCAATCGTGCGAAATGTGGGCACATTATGCTGCTGGGGGCGTGTCGCTTCTTGCAACAGTTTGATCATTAATTAGCTGGCATTTAATGTTAGATGCCCCCTGTGCCCCAGAGTGCAACATCATTAATCTCGCTTGAGAGCGAACAAATTGATGCCCCTGGACGCCTGACCGGCCTGTCACGTCCTGGAACAAAACTAATATAGTATACTTCTTTTTTCCGGCATTTCCGTCTGGGGCATTTGTTATTTTGGATTGTTGTAGAATTTTTCACAATTTTCACATTTTTCAACATCCGCCGAGGCGGGCAGACAATAGCTAAAAAGCGAGAACCGAACATCATCATCATCAGAAGTCGGGGCAGCATCGTCATGGTCTTCATCTCATTGTCGGTTCCATAATTTGAATCATTTATAACTGAAGAATAGAAGCGGTTTTGGGTTACGAACTTCGAATACCCCGTCTAATCATGAAAATTCTTATAATAACAATAATGCTTGAATATTGTTTATTTTATTTTTAATTAAATATTTTTTAAAGCCTTTGGTTACATTTTATGAATGATTTTATTATAATAATGGTACTATTCAGCGGAAAGCTTACAATCTGCAAGTCTGAAAAATATCTCAACAATTGAGTATGATTTGAAGTAGAAAAACTTATTCTCAAGGTATTAACACACTTCGACTCTTATTATTAAGAAAGTGAATGGACGGTCGGTCATTGGTCCGGAGCCTCTGATGGCTACCGTCGTAATCTGGGATCCCAGACAGGCGCCCGTCCATCTGTACACCTTCCATTCGTCTGCAATGTCCACCGAGATTTTTGATTGATGGCGCGAGTGGCGCACGTTGCAGTGCTCTTAAAATTTTTATAAATTATAATTTTTCCATCGACTGGCAAACATATTTTTCATGTCATGTCTTTCCTCCGCCTACCCTGCACACCGATTGATTAATGAAAATGCGAGGCGTGTACGAAATATTTATAAAGAAATATAATAATAATGATATATCTATGCAAATTACGGCACACAAATTATTAGTTTCGTGTTCTGCGAGGATGACGATGCCGGCTACGGAATTTCATATTAATTTGCCAGCCATTAATCATCCGATGTGGGGGTGTCGCCTGTGTTGTTTGATTTCATTGGGTCTTGTGTCCAAAGGTGGCAATTCGTTAGGGGGTGTGCTTGAGTTAAGTGAATTTATGCTGCCTTATATTCATTATTAAAACAATGAAATTTCATTAGAAAACACTCAAATTGAAACAACTAATAAACGATTAATTTCGAATTTTCTTTTTAACTATAGATTATTATAGATTATTATAATAATAGTGTTTCGTTTTTTTCAAATATTTTCGCTTATAGAGATGTCGCGCTTCCAGTCAATTGTTTGCTTCGGTATTTCTCTGAGTTAATCTTTGTGACACAACTTCATTTTGTGGCCCATCCTGGGTTGGCTGCAAAATGGAATTTCTGCCAACAAACTGTGGCCTGGGCTGGCCAGACCCGATATAGTTGGAAAACAAAAATCAGAGCTATGCTGCACTTCATCCCGGCATTTTCTCGACTCGACCCTGTTTGACTCCGGCTCTGTGGCAAAAAGGGCAATAAAAACTATTTACAGTTCAATTTGCTATAATATTTGCAGCTGAAAACCGCAAACGACAAATATGCACCACCGAAGCAAACCAATGCAAACCAAACCGACAACCACAGACAGAGCGACCTTTCCCCGCATCATTTTCCCACTAGGAAAAGCCTTCGTTGGCGAGATACGCAAATAGCTTAAACTTTTTATGCTTCGCACTCGTGGATGATGAGGGTATGTTGAGCTACATACATTTCCCCTTAATAAAATTCAAGTTAAATGAAAAGTCATTTAAGAGAACTCAATGTTCTTTAGATTAAAAAAAAAAATATAATTCCCTAATAAGTTTTATACAGATGGGAAATTATATTTTAAAATATTTGTGAGCATTTTTGATTGGATTTCGTACATTGAATCTGTCACAATTTATGGCTAAAAGAGTTAAATATTTCCAGGGTACTCCTATATCGAAATACCCCATCCAGGGATTCCAACGCGTTTAGCATGCGCTGGCGCATTCAAAGTGGAATCAAAGTTTATGCACACGAGGACACTCAGACGGGCAGGGAATGTTCGTTTGCGTATCTGAAAATCTACAGACAATAATCCAGTGTAGAATAGTGCGAGGGCACTGAAAGGGTTAGGTTGCGTTTGTGTTGCCATTCCGGCCACTCGACACTTTCCATGGCAAAAGTTATGCAACCAATTTACATACAAAAACAACTCAATAAACGTGCGAAATGCTAACGATTTGTAAAAGTTGGAATCCCCCCAATTCGCACACACATGAGTGTATTACGTCCTGTTATTGGTTTTTGTAGCCATTCCACGAGGGCAGGCCCAAAGTTCGATGGTTGGAGGAGATGTGGGGCGCCACTGCCACTGCCCTGGCAATTTAGCAAAGTATTTCCTCGGCGCTCTAAAAAGTTGCCCACTTTTTGTTACACCAACATGAGACGTCGTCCTCCACGTCGTCTCATAAACTGTGGGCTTATTTTCATGCCCGGAGCCATGAAAACGGAAATTGTGCATGAAAGCTGACTGCTAACCATGCCCCCAAAAGTATGCGGATTGCAGGGGCGGCGGAGCATCCACTTACACGAACCTAACTCGATTATTATAATATTCAACTATATAATCCAATGGGAAAGTTTGCTAATAAGCTGCTAGTTGAGTGCCAGTTAACATTGCCAGTTCACCCGGGATTTCAGAAGGACCCTCAAGCGTTGCAGGATGGAAATGCGGTTCGCTTTTATTGTTGTGGGTGGTGGGAGCGGTATGGAGGGGCAAGTGCCTCTAGTCAATTTCAATTTCAATGCCCACTGAAGGATAATTGCAAATGTATGGGAATTGAGCATTTGATTCGGTCTTATTGAGATGACTTGGGCATTCAAATCAACTAAGTTAATTTATTGACAGGTTATGCATCAGTTGTAGCAAGCAGTCTTGCTAGAAAAACCAAGTAACCGACAGTGTAATTCAGAAATTTTATTCAAATTAAATCTACTTAAAATCTACTTAAACACATCAAATTTAACAGCGTTTTTTTGGAGGAAACGGATCAAAGGCAATTCACAAGAAGTGGTAGACAGAGGATGGCCGCACTGACTCCACGAATCATCAAGGAGACACAGCGCCTTCTGGAGGACCCAGTTCCCGGGATTAGTGCCACGCCTGATGAGTGTAATGCGCGTTATTTCCACGTCCTCGTTACTGGCCCCAAAGATTCCCCTTTTGAGGGTGGAAATTTTAAATTGGAATTATTTTTACCCGAAGACTATCCTATGAAAGCACCAAAGGTTCGATTTTTGACAAAGATTTTCCATCCAAACATCGACCGTGTGGGTCGAATTTGTCTGGACATCCTGAAGGATAAATGGAGTCCTGCTTTGCAAATTCGTACCGTTCTTCTTTCGATCCAGGCCCTGTTGAGTGCTCCAAACCCAGATGATCCACTGGCCAACGACGTTGCGGAATTGTGGAAGGTCAACGAGCGTAGGGCCATTCAACTTGCTAGGGAATGCACTTTGAAACATGCGATGCAAAATTAAGTTCCCAAAAATGAATTAAATTTGATCCTTAGAAGGGTGCTTAAAATGTGAACTTTATTAAATATTGGAATTGTTTTGTCCTATGTGCATTTTCCTTAAACCGCATATTAAGCTTTAGTATCCACTCCTAACTGATTTGTGTCGGCGAGTAATTACCGCCCCCGCGGCGTGATGTCTAATTGAAATGTGCAGCCACAAGTGCCGAAGCTACAAATCGCATCGACTTTCACTAAACGCGGGCGTAGTGGCATGAAAAATGAGTCCGGTCCAGTGTGCGGCATACAAAGGCGACTGCTAACGGTATTTAATGACACATAAAGTCGTCAATCACTCAGTAGTAAATCTCGACATGTCGCCGTACCCAAAGTCTCTTTGCCGGCTTCCCCCGCAACTCGAGAACCCAAAACAAAGTAAAACAAAACCCCGGCCAAGTCGAGCGAGTCAAAAGCGAAACGAAAAACGCTCCCGGTAGCAACACAATTTGACAGCTGCCTGACAGTTTAAATTAATTGATTTATATGGACTGGCTGGATGGGAAAGTGGACACTGCTCGGAGGTTAGGGAGTGGCGCTTTCGCTTAATCGCCCCCGAACAAAGGAATCCTAAGGTCTCCCCTATCGACTACCCGATACTCAGTACTGAAATGGTGTTATGAAAACCAAATGTGTAAAGTTCGGTTTTTTTAATTACTCAATTTTGATGTACTGTTTATCGTAAATATTTTCATGAATTACATAAAATTTGTGAATTATTTATGTTATTAACTTTGTTTTCACTTTTTGGGTAACCTTTTCAAACCCCAAATCTTCGTAATACACGGTACTTAAATATATTGCTATGGGTTTTCAATTAACTGAATGGCGTCGTATTTTCCGATCAGAAGCCTAGTTAGACCCGCATGTTTACCGTCGTGTCAAATGTTGCCCAAGTACTTCCCACTTTCTAAAAGAGACCCGCTAAGACACCTGCCACACACTTATGGGACCAATCTATCGGCGCAGCTCCGATCTGGCAGTGTCCGATTTATAGACAGTGTAATAACATTATCGACTCGCTTAATTATATGATAAATAGTGTGCGCCCTGGCGGGGAATTTGGTGATTATCTCGAGGGTTACTCAAGTGTCTGCGCATAAATCAAGAGAGCTGTCACGCGAATTGACCCGGCCACGGACGCAGTCGCGCCACTTGACTGATGATGTCTTGGCCCGATGCGATCCATCCATCGATCCGGCGGGGGATCTTTTGCATTTCACTTTCCGACTTGTGTCGCCGCCACTTACAGATGCGTCAAAGCTAACAAGATCGATGGCATGGTAACGCCAAAAGGCGTCGATCACCGATTACCGATCCGGTGATCGTTGATGTCTGCGTCGCAGCTCGATTTCCTTGGGTCAGCCGCAGAGGTAAACTGATGGTGTCTTAGGTTTCGAGTCTTTATAATGTCGCGACAACGCCTGATTGATGCCTTGATGGGTTATGGCCAAAATAAAAGGAAAGGTAGTATGACTTATGAAAGGCCATTATATAAGACACAACTGCATGGGTCAGGCATATCGAGAATGAAAACCATTTCACGTCGATTGAAGATAGCATGGCAGTGATTTATTGAGATGGCCATATAAATCCATATAATCTTCAGTCAAAATATTATTTTATTATCTTTAGTTTCTGTTCTATAAATGTCACATACACATTTAAAAAATAATCTTAAATAATGACAATGCACACTTATATATTATACAGCTTATAGAAACCTTTTCTATTCTCCAAATAATCTTTACTAAAATCGCAAAAATTCAATATTGATTTGTTCCGAGTGCCAACAAAACAAATCCTATTTTATTTGATTTTCATGGGCGTACAGCTTATATTCGTCTAGCTCAGGACTCGCACCTTCCCTTCACTCATCTGAGCATTCACTTCTGTTACAACTTCATTTGAGCAAATCTCTATAATCCCATCTGATTCCGCTGGCACAAAACAAACTTTGCTGGTCCCTCAGCTGGCAAATAACTCTTTTTCCGAACCCGGAGCAAACAATCCTTGGGCCGTCGTCGTCTCGTCCCCGGTAATCCCGCTCGTAAGCATTTTGTCACATTTCAAAATCATTTATCAAGAGCTTTCACAACAGTAACCCTCACGCCCCGCTCAGTTCAGTTCAGTTCAGTTCAGTTCCGATCCGATCCGCATCCGAATATGAACCCCATTCACATCGCATCTCTGTCACTGCACTGACAGTTGTGCACATTAATTTTTCAACACAGACTTTGGGAAATTTGTTCGGGCCACAAATTTCTCGATGCGATGCGATGCTGCTGATGCTCAATGGGAGACGACGATGAATAAAATACAAAATAAACATCTCTCTTTGTGTATTTGTATCTCGCCCGCCACTTTGCATCTTTCAGTTTGCAGTTTTGTATGCTATATGCAGTGTGCGTGTGCGTGTGTGTGTGTGTTCGCCGAGCTAAAGTAATTTTTCATATCATAAATTTTCAAGTCAGTTAATCCCACACGCGGCGTTCGTTGTCATGGCTTCTTGCACTCTCTTCTCTGGTTTTATTTATGCCTTCCGCCAGATTCCCCATCTCCATCTCCATCGCCGCCTGATGGCAGCTGTGACACTTTGACATTTCAGTGATAATTCATACTTTTGCATGTCATACTTAATTATGCCAACAGACTGTGTGGGTCTTTTATCATATTTAATTTCGGTCTCTTGCATTTCTTCTGTCAGGCACATCATTATTGCTCTCTTAGGCCGCCGCCGCCTCCAAGGCTTCGCCGGCCTTTGGGATCTGGAAAGACCCGACCAGAGACCCCAATCCAATCCAGACCCAGCTCAGTTCACTAATTACTCGACAGACATTTCCCAATCGTCTTCAAACTTAATTTATCACCTCGACTCGCTAGGCTTCGCCACGGATGATTAATACATTTCTACTCTGCTCTCCTCCGGCACACAAAATGACATAGAATATGTTTCGGAAAAAGGGTTTTTGTTTTCAGTTCGGTTTTTCATATGCCAAACACATCAATCATCGTCGGAGTTGCGAAAGGAAGATGGGGTGGAGCAACTATCCCAGGGGCTGGTTCACAGCAAAAAATCAGATTTCAGCAAAATCAGCTTAGCGATTCTGAAATTAGTGACATGTCAACAGGCGAAGCAGTGGAGCATGGTGATTTGGGCCCAAAAACCACAGATAGCCTGCAGTCGTATTGGATTTGAATTCTCTGTCTCCAGAGGGCAACATGGATAAAACGGATTGTGCTGAAACTTTTATATGAAGAGATTAAGAAAAAGTTTTTTACATTTTTAATTTATATGAAATATAATTATGTATATTTTCTGATCCAAATAAGTCTTGTTTCATCTTTAGTAAGACGTTAATAAGTGTTTTTGAATAAGTTTTGAATAATAGTTATGTATTTTTGAGATTCATTAACAACCATTTTTGTTCATCTTTAGAAAGACGTTAATAAGTGTGTTTGAGTAAGTTTAATAGTTATGTATTTTTGAGATTCATTAACAACCATTTTTAAAGGCTCTCTTTCTATAATAAACTAGTACTTTACCGAATATATGGCAAATATGAATGGCTTCACTGGCTTCCTTAGATAAAGTCATATAAGGACCTGTTCAGAGTCCTTTGATAGGGTATTTTGACTTCGCCCAACCTGTTCAGAGTTGCGTCTTCACTCGGTGTGGCTGCCATCTCGCTGAGTGATGTGCGGCCATCAATCTAAACTCATCATTTTGAAGGCGCGCTGTCAGCCATAATGACCGAGGCCAGGGCAAAAAACTATATAGAAAAATGTCAGACGAGTCTCACATGGTGGAGCCGAGTTTCAAAGTGGGGAATAATGGTCTGGGTAGGGGCTAACTGCGATGGGTCACACAATTCCGCACACAGAGTCGTCAATCATAATTTATAAATTGCTGTGCCAACTGATGTGTGTGCGTCGGGGGTGTAGTTGTAGGGATGGAGGTATCCACAGCTATGCAAGTTGTGTTTTCGCCTTTGTATCGGTTGTATTTTCTTGAGCTTGTGCCATATCCAACTAATTATTCAACGTCTCATTAAACAAATAAATGTGTCAGAGAAACATTTGTTTCCCATACATCAAGAGCCAGAGCGATCGTTTCTATTGCCAGAGCTGCGAAGGCCGCCAAATCACGTCATGTGAAAATGACAAATCAAATGAGATTAACACTTAATTTCATTCTGAAAGACGAAAACAGAAATAGAGTGAAATATTTCACCGCTCAGTGCGCAATCTTCGCTCGGCAGTGCCTCCAACCAACCAGGCGTTCTTGATAGATGTGAGTTCTGCGCATATTTCAGGGGAAATCACCTGACAGCCCGCCATATGGGCCGTGAAATTAAAAACCATAATTAAAATGTTCCCCGAAGACTGTGGGGCCTTGCCAATGATTCATACGCTGAAAGGCATTCCGCTGGGGATTAAGATTCCGATCCCTGAAGCATATGCGAAAAACACAAGACCATAAGGTGTCAAATGAAATGTCAGTATATTTTTTTGAGCAGTTCGTTTACAGAATAAATAATTGAATGATACTTAATCAGTTTCTTAGACATGGTGTGCAAATGTATATTAATTGATAAATGGTTTTTCCTAACTGTCCATCAAAATCCTTTGCTTATTTCAACTATTTTTCATGCTCTTGTGCAGACATCTATTGGACATTTAAATGCTCCGCAGCTCGACTCCGTTGTCAGCTTCCATCGGCCTTATCACATGCCAAATACCAAGCGCCAGACTGCAGAAACAGTTGATGCTCATCGTGCAATTTATTGAGCACATCAATCAATGTGGCAATTCCATTTGAGTACTACTCCGCCTGCTGTTGTGATTCTCCGCAAATAATTGCACATTGCAGATGCCTGTCAATGGGTGTGGTCAGGGCCAGAAGAAGACTCGCCGGCAATCGTCACTCTAAAGATGGGCGCAACAAAAACAGGTCAATCATCGATCATGGTCATCGCCATCATCAGCAACGTTGCCGACGAGCCGCATCCTCGTCGCCTCATTATTGATGAGCCCGGAGCAGATACATTGGCCAGTGATGCCAAAGACATGCCATAAAAATAGTAAAGTCTTCAGAGATCAAAAACGTTTATATTATCCCCTCCGAATAAACTTGAAAAAAAGTCCAGCTGCGGTGAACATTTAAAATCACACTTATAATCATATATTATTTTCAGGTAATGGGTTTTAAGCCAAACTGCCACCACTGATTCGCACACAGAGGCAGAGACTGGGTCCGTCATCGTCATCTCTGGTCCTTTCAATCCATATCAGATAATATCTTTTTGCAACAAATTTTTGACAGCTTCGATGCGGCCTGGTTCGGTCCGGTCCTGGCCCATATTGGCCATATTGGTCTGGAAATGCAGGCAGGCCGGTTGGTTGATCGGCTCGTCGGCATTGTTAAGACCCCTCGGAGTGCTGTTGGGCCTGTCACATTTATCACAAATTCAATGAATAATAATTTTTGCACGCTGTGTGATGTGACGTGCTAATGTTATCTGATTGGAATCGCCGATGAAGCAACAGGAGAGCACACCAGATGGGGCTGGAAATGGGGAGCCGGGGGCACAGTACTGTGCCTGCATCCTTTAAATATTAATTATGATCCCTTTTTTCTCGAGCGGCTTTCGACTGCCATTTTGTATTATAAATTGCATTCTCGATAAGCGGCGTATTATTAATCGATGCTGGGGGCATAAAGGATCGGAAGAGGGTTGCCTTTCTACTGAGAGAGAGCGATCATAATTTAAGGCGACGATCTGACGTTTCCGGTTTTGATTGATGGGGGCTGCAAAGCACCGTAAATCACTCGGCTTACCGGCCGCTTATCTGCCATCCACTATATCCGCAAGATAAACATGGCCGCATGGGATTTATAGATACTGTATATAGTTAAGTGCAGTCGCACACTCTGAACTAAGGCGCCTACTGGAATTACACTTTGGCAGCTTTATGGTCCCATCGATCACCTAGTGAACGGAATGCGACAATCTAACATCAACATTGGCGGTGATAAGGAAACGGATGACGGTAAGCCTCCACATAATTCCAATGCAAACAAGGCAATTGTTCACTTATTTACTTATTTGCCAGATACAATCTAACAATTTAGAATGTTACTTGGGCTTGCCATGAAGAAGTTGTTCGACAAGTTTCTACAAAGATATTAAGATTATAGGCAAGGAGGTATTATGTTATTTATGTGATCTTATAGAGCATACAATGTTACACTTCTACTATATATTTTACCCATCAACCGTAGTTGCAAATTGATTTCTAAATGATTCATGACCGCGTCGAGTTCATAAAAGTGTTGCTTGATCAATTGATTTTTGCGATCAGTCCCATCAATCACTAGCAGACTCACGCCCAGAAAACTCTCGAGGTGATCTCCCCCGAGGAACGGAGACTGTTCTCATTGGATTCGACATGCAATGTCAGTGAATAACCCCGCTGGCTAATCAATTACAAAGAGATGCCAACATGTCAGGCCCCAGACAGCCAACAAACAGCCAGGCGAAGAACAGTCAAGGCAAAATGGCATGAGCGGCAGGGAAATTCGGAAAAGAAAATCGAGCGCCAAATTACTTTCAACGCGGCGAAGTGAATCGTAAATCAAATGAGTGTTGGGGAATTTGCAAACAATTCCAAGAATGTTGTGTCTACAAAAGACCGTTGACAGTTCTTAATTGCAAAGGATTTTCACAATTCAATTCGTTTCGTTTCGCTGCATTTTGTTTGGCAAACTTTGAATTTTTCGGAAATTTCTCGAATTTAGTTTTATTTTTACTCTTCGTAGTTCAGAAATACTTAAGAATACGCTTGGATACCGTTGATAGAACTGGTATATGGTAGACCTAAGCAATGGAAAATCATTTTAAATCAGCTTGCAAATAGTTTTATTACACTTTCCACCTTGCTGCGTAAAATTCGTGGCTGTGTACTGAAAGGTATATTGCTGTCTAGTTAAATCAACTTTTAGAGCCGAAAAAGACAAACATTTTCCAATTTGGTGAGCGGGCAACGGTAAACATATCGCACGACTGCACCGCGTCCGACTTGATTTGCATGTGACGTACGATAACTGTCAATATTTTTTGGCTTCAACTCAAGAGCCAGCTCCACTGACAGCTGTCAACGCTCCTCGCCTGTCGCCGCGCTTGAGACGGAAACAAATTTGTAAAGTACTGTGGCAGCAGAAATTTTCCTTTCTCATGTTGCGCTGCCTGTCCGACATGGGGGGAAAATTGAAATAAATGTTTTCGGTGGATTTCGTTCACCCGCAAGCCGGCAAAAAACCAACCAAAAAATTGAAAAACAACGAAAACGACGCAAATTTATTAAAAACTTTGCCGCAAGCTGGGCAGACAGGAAGCGATGGCAACAAAGAGAATCCACTGAGACCCAAAGAAATATGATAGGGGCTTTGGACGACTGCGTACGTGGAGCGACTCGCATGTGTCGGCGCCTGTCAAAGTGTCGACATGCGCAAATAACGCTAAAGGATTTGTCACTGCCAGCGGCGCACACACCGCACACTCACACCACACACACACCGCACACCCAGGCGAGAGGCTCACACTCGCTAGCGAAAAGTAAAATCTGTCACGCCGGAAACTGTGCGAAAAGTGAAAAGCAAACTCCAAACTGTTGGCAACTTTTGATTTTATTATCCAGAACAGATTGCAGAGTTCGTAAAACGGTGATCAAAGAAGTCTATAAGCCTACATTATATTTTTGATGGGTGGTATGAGCATATGCCCAAGTTTTAAGGATTATGATGCAATATAAATTTGCAACCGTTTAAAGGAATGAATTATATGAAACTTGCACATGTTAAATGGAACCTTTATTTATTGTTTATTTGCCGGGAAAAACAGTGTGGACATTACCTATTCAATTCTCTTACATAATCTCCTCGTAATGTAGTAATAAACTCAATTGGCATGAATTCGAAACTAACGAGTTGAGTACTCTTCGGCTGATAAACACAATCTTGAATTTCTCGCCGGCTCAACTACTTTCCCACATCGCGAAGTCGAATACGGATAAATTACAGCGTAGTGTGGAGAGTGAAATGAGGAGTTTTTCCGCAGCTGTTGCTGTTTGGCATTGTTTTAAGTGGAAATGCCTGTCAGCGTGACTGTTTGACAGATTGTCTGGCTGGCAACTGATGGCTTACGTAGAGGTGTGAGTACGGGAATCTGGGTATCCGAGTCTGGGAGTCAGTTGCGGAGTGATTAAGTGCGGCGCTTCTGTTGTGCAGCAGATGACTCAGAAGAAGCAACGACACGCAAAACCGTTTACACTTATCAATCTTATCGATAAGTGTAATGACATTTAACACGCCGCACTTCCCCTTCCCATTCCCCTTTCCGTAACCAGCCCCATCCCTCCTGATGAAATCGGTTTTCCAATTGCCGGCATGTTTACCTATTCGTCGGCTACTGGAGGCCTACAATCACTATCTCACTGGGTCTGTAACTTTCGGGGTCGTATAAATGGTTGCTGCCATTGTAATTTATGCGCTCACTCGTTCATTTGACATGTCAAAAGTTGTGTCACTTGATTGATGACTGCTGTCAACACATACTCTCTAATTTTTTTCCTTCGTTTTGTTTCGCCCGTACAATATTTACTGAATGCGGTTAGGCCGCAGTAACATGAAGGGGTTCGGAATTCGGCAGAGTTCTAATTTTTGTTTTTATATCTCACTTTGGCCGCTCCCTCGCAAACCCGAACCGAACCCCGTGGTATCGATGCTCGCCTTTCGTGTTGAGGTTTCTCCCTACCGCAATGTGAACATATTGCATATTTTGTTTGGGCCGACAGGAGATTGATGAGCTCTGCCTGATGCGTGTCACATGCTCGAATCGATGGGTTTTGTGCAAGGCCTGACTGCTATGCCACTGAGAACTACGTTTTTGTATATATCTCTTTATCAAAATTCAAGGACCCGGCTTGAAAAAATATTTATGCCACTAACAAAATCTTGTTCAATATTACCAAAATAGGCCTATTTAACCTTTCCAATTCTTCACAATATAGTTGAGTTGCTAAAATTTCTCTCTGTGTACGTGTTGTCCCGCTCCGTTTTTTACAAGGTAACCGAAAGGGAAGGAGTCAGAGGAAGACGAAGAGTCATCGACGCCTGACAGCAGTGCAAACAAATTGTGGCAACAGAAAGCGCAGGGGCGGTAGGGAAAGTTATTCCATTCTTTCGGACTTTGTAGGCAGCGCCCGAGTTACGAGTTTCACGGGGTTTACGATTCGAGTGTCCGTGTCTGGGTTCTCTGTGAATTGATTGATGGGTCTGCCAATGCCGCCTGACGTCCAACGAGTCGTCGAAGCTCTTCGAGCTTACTTTCATTTACTGTGTGCTCGGTAGGCTCAGCAAGAGTGCAGAAAAAAAACCCAAAGTATCTGCTATGACGTTGGTGCTAAAAATTTGAGCCCCAATGATATTCGGATCGAGCAGAACAATGCCTCAAACTTTGAGCTTAGCTTATGTGAGCTCCTACGGTAACAGGGCTTACAAGAATAGCAAACAATAAATGTATAAATATGTATAAATAACATATAGGTAAACAACTTATAGGTAAATAACATGTTACCTAATTTTTATCTTACTAAATAAAATTGGTATGCTATTCTACCAAACCTCACATCATCTCGTCTTGATGATTTCATTAAGGCGCTACTCCAATTAGACCCACTCCCGATCCGAGGCGATAAATATTATGTTGGTATAAAAGAAACCACAATTAACCAGCAAATAAAGAAGAGCACATCCCTGCGTAAGATTTCCCCACAGAATGGACACACAGTTCTCAATTCGCACATACTATCTTAACAAAATGGCAATCAATTTCTCGCGCTGTAAATTAACAATCATCGGTGGGGTGGCGGAGGTCTTTTTGGCTGGAAAGGACACAGTACGGCAGCTGCTAACTGCCACGCGGGGGATTCCCCCTGCGGCTGAACGACCCCTCTTTCAGCTAACCATGGCCCGCAATCAGCGTGCATTAATATGCACGAAAACAATAAAGAATCCGGGGGACGGCGAGGAGGAAACAACTGAATGGGGGGATTTTCAGAGGCGGAGTGTGGCCAAAAGGAAGGAGGGGCTTGCGGGTTTCGGGCAAAGGCGTTACAGCGGCAATCATGCAAAAAGCAAGCAAACGCCGCCATTATGGCCATCCCGCTCCAACCAGCACTCCCCCATCTCGCTTCCACTGTTGGCCCGACTCAACTGACAATATTTATTGCAAATGCAGCAATAAATTTCAAAACACCATTCGCTAAGCACCACATGGGGTCTCGAAAATTGAAGATAAATTTTAAGGCGGCAATTTATGATTTGTGGGCATAAGCGAGATTCTGGGCCGTCACGGAGAGGCTGGCAGAGGGGCTTGGATCGACTAAGGCCGCTGCTGACAAGTGTGGAGTGTTTGCCGCCGCACTCCTTCACTCACCCATATTCCCATCCCACTTGCACCTCCTAGCCCCATCTCGCTCCCACGGCCCGGTCGTTTTTCAATTGTGTTTGCCGCGATTTTACGACGGCCCGCTGCGCCTTTGACAGCGGCCCGAGCCGATATGGTCCGCGGAAACCCTTCCTAACACTGCAAACAATTTAGAGTAAGTCCTTAAGAAATTCCTTAACTAAGTTGAATCTTACCTGAAATGCATAAAACTTGACTGCACAAAACTTTAAAGAAGAATTCATTGTGTTCTTAAAATTGCCGATTTTAATGCGGAAAAATTAAATACACATAAATATTTCTTTCAGTGCAGCTCAGAGCCCAAGACCAAGAGGCCACAGAGCCGCGGAATTGTAAAAGGGAATTGGTTTTCGCCAAAACGGAAAGAAGTGAAGGAAGCGGAAACAGGGGGCATTGCAAGGGCTTGAAGTCTCCCTAGGGGCCTCTAACTGGCATTTGAAAAATTACTTTTACCAAAGCTAGTTAAAATATTTTTCAGCGTATTGTCAATCAAAAATGTTCGAAAAAAAAGTGCAGAGGTTTTCTTAATAAATAAAGATAGCATTCGCCTTTTAAAAATTAATTCATTTTAAAGAACGAAATATATGAAATTCCATCATAAATATAAAAAAGGAGTTTGGTAATCATTGTCCAACAGATTGATTCCAAAATTATTGAGTTAAATTTTAAGCAATGCTTTATATTTACTATTTGTTTTTAGAACCTGATTTTAAATAAACTTTAGTGGATTTTTAACAACTAATTATAGAAAAGAATCTGATTGAGAGTTTTAATTTCTCCCAAGTGTTAATACACAGTTTTGCACTTGTTTTATGTATATCACAACCACTGTACAGAATAGGACTGCGGATAGCAGAGCTCTCCTTACAACACCTTGGTGCAATTATTCATTCACTTGCTAACCGAAGCGGAGGAGGAGTGCTGGCGGCAGCCAAACCGCCAGACAGAATCTCCTCTTTTCCACCAACGGCAACGGCGAGATGCAAACAACAATCCGCTTCAAGTCGAAAATAAGAAAAAGGTTTATGAATGCGCTCATGAAAAATGGAACATCGTTAAGAGCAATTCATAATGAAATACGCGGCACGTTGTGGATTGGGATTGGAGGGAAAGTTCCCTGGACTTGGACCTGGACCTGGACCAACTGCTATATGCTGAGCCCAGGCGGTCGATCTGCACTGTTTTTTTTTTTGGTTTCTTCGCTGGAAGCAGCATAAAAATTATGACCATAAGCAGGATATTGGGTTAAGGTTTTATTATTCTTACCTCCTTGTGTGTTGCCAATAAACTTTGTTGCTGCAGCTGATTTCCACCTTTCGGTTTCTCCTTGATTTTTTTCATTTTCTTTTCTCATTGGTTGTCCAAATGAAGCTGTTGCATTGCCAGACGAAAGGTATTTCAATCAGAGCTGTACAATAAAGGGCATACGTATATATGTATGTACATATGGAGCTATGCATGCCTTATCAATAATTTCGTTTTCATATGCGCATCGCCAGAAAGATACAGATGGGACCATAAATATGATTCCGGTCCGGAGTGGATTGGCTAGGGAAATTTATAGAGTCTGTTGCTGGGGCTGTCAGGTGAAATAAATAATAAATTCGTTATTTTTCGAGGCTCGGCCAACCGAGTCCGCGGCGTTGGCTATCAACAGTGCAGAACAGCAACGACAATAACTCCAGGGGCGTATGATGGGGGCACGCCCACATTCGGCAGCCCCAAACATCGAGCACATTTTGCCGGTGCCCCAACATCGAACGTCGTGCTCCCTGCACAGCTGCAAATCGCACTCGGACATCGTGGGGGCCCGATGGGGAAACAAATTTGAATTCAATGAAAGATGAAATCATTAAGTTTTCAGGCAATTGAAGGCGGCTGCAAATGCGGTTGGCTTTAATCGTGCTGGAGTCGCACAATGGGACTCGGATCGGATCGCATTGGGTTGGGCTTGGTCCGGAGGAGGCGATGAGATTATGACACCGGCCAGACATTCACCGAAAAACGCTGAGGAGGAAGTGGAGTCGCCGAATCAAGAACTCAATTAGGGAATGCCTAAAGTTGCCGAAAAGAGCCATTGACTAATTCGAAATGAAATGGAAGGCTATCCCATTGAAAATTCTGTTTTTAGCTTCCACGCAAATAAGAAAAATGTCAAGATCAATATGATCTTTAATAAATCTATTATTTTAACTTAACTATTTTAGTAATTTTAATAACTATTAGTAATCGAAAAGACATGCTAGCAAAATAAATTACCTACTATCCAAACCCGATGTGCTAGTAAACTGCAAATGGGCCACTTTCATGTCCATGGGAATGGAATTGTCGCCATTTCGTGCACAAGGAAAAAATACGGTGGCTAATGAGAGGCATAATCAACTTCCCATGTTGCATACACAATTGATGCCAATGCCCGGACCATGCCCAATAAATATCAACAGCCACACAAATTTGCCTGTTGGCCAACTGGCAACTTCAAAAAAGTAATAAAAAGCGAAAAACCATAGCCGCGAGCCAGGAGAGCCGACAACAAAAGCGCACATAAATCAACGATCAAGACAATTGCGGTGTAATAATTTTAACTTCTTTAAGTCGGCAGCCAGCCCACACCGCACACCACGGAGCACCACCCGGCTCCACCCGGCAATACCCTGCACCACCGACTCCACTTCAAGTCGATCCGATTCGGCGGGGGCCCATAAAAATAACAGCTTATCGGTAAGAAGAATCGTGTCGTGGCACGCCTACCAACTCAAAAAGGCATTAAAATATGAAAACAACAATTGCACACTCTCTGGCATGGGAGGAGGATGCTGGAGGGGTTGGTATCCACCTCCGGGGGAAATCAACAGCAGTCTGGGAGTCACAGAGTGGCCGACACGCCCCCTTTTCTTCATTGTAGGCGTCAGCCGATGGCAGCGGCACGTTTTCCTCCGTGAAATTCCAAACTAGCCCCAACCACCCGCAGCATCGCAAAGGTGAGTCCAGCCAAGACGCTAAACCAGAGATATATAGGTGTATCAGGAGTTGCCCCTCCGCACCCACTGTCCTTGCCACATCGCTCCATTGTTCAACCACAGGCGAATGAAAGTTGGGGGAGGGATCGGTTTCGTGAGGCAGCGGGCAGTTACAACTTAGTTAGCTCAGCCAGAATTGCAGGAGATATCTCAATTTGGGGCCCATAAAAATAGCGAGTAATAGGCCATGTCCAAAGAGCGAGCCAAACTTATGAAATACGACCAAGCGATACTCTAAAAATACCCTAATCCACTTTACATCAAATTACGTATATGATAGAATAGTTACATCGCTAAAAGGGTCTTTGCTCTTAAGAAATAATTCGAATGGTTATAGCTTACTTCCTTGGGTTCCAATGCACAGCATACTTAGTTACAAACTATGGTGGCGTTGTCATAAAACCGGTAACCGAGTAGTCAGTCTCTTTGCAGTCATAGTATTAAGCACTGAAACTCTTATTTAGAGACAATTGGTCTGACAAGCCCAACACAAGTATCCATAGCCCAAAAAAAAAAACCGAAAACTTAAGCATTTTCGGATCCATTCACATGTTCGAAAGAATCTAAAAGTGGGATAGCAAAATTGACAATGGCAACCAGGCAGCCCACACCCCGCCAGCTGGCATACCTCGACGAGCTGAAGATGCGACTGCAGGAGCTACGCGATCGCCAGGCGTCCTTCATGGAGCAAACGGCCAAGATACTCAGCAGGATGAGCTCCTCCAGTATGGATGGGTCGGAATCCGAGACATTACCAACCGATTCGATCGATGAAAATGTGACAACCAATACTACAGCGGGTGTGGGTGCCGGGATCACCAAGGGTTCCAAGAGCAGTCTTAATATCAAGAAGCTAATTCAGCGCTTTGAAGATCTGCGGAAGAACTCGCAGGTGGGTTTGCATTACCATCAATAATTATTGCTTAATCTTATTACCCTAAACTACTACGTTCATAGCAAAATTTAATTGACAAGTAGTTCATTTAAGTGTTACTTTTGTCATTTGAAAAATTGCAAACCTTTTATATGAGGATATATTGGATTTATACTGACGAACATTTTTGGATTCAGACCTGGATTGTCTTTCAGCGTGAAATACTTAATATTTAAATAAATTGTATATAACCCAAAAATGTTTTATTGGAATGCTGAAAGCGATTAAGGGCTTTAAAGGTTGTGTTCATATGACAGTCGATTGATACAATTGCAACTAAAAAGTGCAGCTCAACAAAATTTTGAAATATTCTTTGCAACTATTTTATGTATTTACTTTTTGTATTGATTTCAGGAGTTTGGCGATCTTCCCGAGGTTCCCGAGGAACTGATCAACGTGGATGTGCGCCGCATTCTCAATGGCTACGAGAAACTCATCGAAGAAGGTCATGTTCTCCAGCAATCCTGGTTTCTGCTCAAGAAGTCCACGGAGAGTTGTGCTCGGTTCGCCAGCGCAAATGGCATGAAATCGGAGGATCGTCCTCCATTGAAGACCAACTCTGGTATCGTTGAGGTATGCAATGTGGTACCAGAACATAGTCCTGAGGTAGCTGAAACACCGCGGGTTAAGAAATCTAAATCGCTGCTCTCGAATATGGTTACTAGTTCGGAGATAGTGGATAAGAAGGCAGAGGTTTTCAGCACCAAGATGGCAAAGGGGAAATGCAATTTCCAGGACTATGGTAAGGGCATCAAAAGACCACGAAAAGAGCAGTCCCATGTAGGTTAATCCAAAGCCTCATCTAAACCCTAGGTCATGCGCGCTGGGGAGCATTTATGCAGTTGATCATACGCGTTCTTCGTCCTTTCCACGGCGGCAGCAGGAAGACAAAGAAAATTCCAGCTCACAACGCCAACAACATGAGGATTCCCAGCCACCTGCCACCGAAGAGGAAGCCCATCTACTAGGCCTTTTCAATAGCCAACCACACACAAAAAACCACAAGTGAAGATCCAAACTAAGCCAAACCAATCCCCCCAAAATCCCACTAAAAATAATCCAATAAAACCGATCCCATTGAAAAGACGCGTTAATCAATAGGCAACACCACACGTCAGCGTGTCAATATTTTGCCTAATTAATGTGGCCCGGCTTGGGCGCAGTGGCGCATCAATTTCGAGTGTCAAGTGCAATGAGGGGGAACGATCGCTCTGTGGGTCCCCTTGGTCCGGATCCGGACCACCATCAGCTAATGTATCTATATGGCCCAAGCCCAAGGCATGACCATAGCCGGGCGACGGCGACGTATGGCAGCAACTGCTGCGCTGACAGCGCATTTTAGTCGCCCATGGAATACCGAAAATAAATCTTGCCCTGTCGTGACACAGAGCGGATGATGCACTGTTCAAAAAAATAACTTAAACTGCATATTAGAACAGAACATAAGCTGTCACTACAGTCACTCTACACATTGTATTGCTAACTTTGGTAAAGTAACTTTAGATGTTATACTTATGGTTATTAGGTATCAATAAGAAATTCGTAAAATTAATATATAAAGCTAGAGTGGTTAGCATTATAATTTAAAACATTAATTTCACATGCTTTATATTTTTGCAGTGTACTGAAGGAGTGATACATTGGTTGAGGAGGGTGTAGAAACACTAAAAGCAACGCAGACAAAATACTCGGCCCCACACAACACGCAACACACACGCATAGCGAGAAGTAAACATTTAAATTTAAATTAAGTGGCTTGTTCAGCATCTCCGAATGCAGCAGCTAATGAGCGGAGGCCCACTCCATGTGGGCGACGGAAAACTATATATACCATACATATAGTATAGATGGACAGGAGGATGGCGGGGATCTCAGCAGGAAGCTTTCACGTTTGGATTATCATTGAAAGTGATATATTTACTTGAGCGCATGGCTATTTATCTGATAGCCCTGGGATATGCATCATCCGAATTTGATTAACTTTCCATTCGAAATATTAATTGAAGTCCCATAAGTAAATGACAAAAAAGTGAGTGGGCTTAACCAGACGAGTTAAACAAGCTGTATTGTATAGCATTATAATATGGTATCTACGTAAAAGGGTTTCACCTGCTATCTGCTAACATCCTGAGGGATAAATCAAGCTGTACACATATATAAATGGCTAATTAATTATAATTAAAGTTACAAGCATTTAAATCAGAAATAACAAGTCTAAGCTGGAAGGCAAACACGAATTCCAGCGACACCTTTGCTGGCCATAATAAGAAATCATGTTTGGCAATGATTTGTGGCATCGATGCCGGTTTGCTGTGGCGTGGATATACATATAGATATATCCATCGGACTGATCTAGAGGGGCTGTGTCTTGGAGGCAGCGCCTTATCTGCGGAACAGACACGAGTGGCGATGACGATGGCGATATTAATCAGCGACAGGCGGCCGCATGCAACCTGCTAGATACAAAAATATATACAGATATATAGATAGATATATTCGAGGCGGCTAACGTTGCCGCAACGTATGTCCACGGATCATCGAGGGGCAACAAACGAGTTGCAAAGTGGCTTAGGCTGACACCGCGGTTCCAATCCGTTGGCGCTTGAATCGTTTTGACCTGCAACATTGTCTGCCGTTTTGCAGGTGGAAAGACGCAGAGCCACCAAATATGGCATGCCAGTCCACGTTGCACATGGGTATTATTTTGGCCAGTCGGCCTCAAGGTCTGCAGCAAGCTTTAACCTCTGTTGTTTCTATGGTTAATTGGGTTGATCTTGATTGTCCAGTACATAAATCATAAGCTCAAATCTTGGCACACAATGGGTTATAGCCATACTCATTTTTTTATTTCTCGTAAATTTAGTAAGTTTCAAAGCATTCATTTTATGTCTTTTACTCGTGTTGAAACGCTTTTTAAAATGTTTAGCAAAGTGCTAGTAACCTACCTACCTGCATTCTGTTGCATCGTAGCTCCTGTTTGCCCGGTCCCAAAGTACACATGTATCCCAAGCAGTTGGTTGGAATAAATAAACAACCAACCTCTCAGATAATAAACACCCAAAATGTCGACGCCTAGACAAACATTGGACTCGGAATCTAGAAATCTAGTTCCGCGGAATGCCCAACAATTGTAAACTGACATAGCAAACAGTTCTGGGAATTCGTCATCGCACATTTTACAGGGGCGGATACTACTCGGCGATTGTGGGCGGGGGGGTGGTAGGAGGCAGCGGTCGTGGGGCGCAGTGTTCTCTTTGATGTTGCGCCGACACACGTTGGCAGACGTCTGTTCACCTAATTATCACACCATTTGAGGCATCGTAAAGGCGTGGCGGCCAAAAGGTAAAGTGGGGGGCACGTGAATTGGTGGGCGGATCGGGAAGCCAAATTCAAGTTTCATTTCGCTGCATTTGTCGTGCATATGGGGCGCATCATAAAGCCATAAATGTGTGAAAGGAGGGCGGCAAGATCAAAGTCCTAACAGACTTCAACTCTGCAAAATTCAAGGAAATCTGAATGTGTTCGTTTTAGGATGGATGGATGAAATGGAAAATTTGAATTTCAACTGTTATCAAAGAATTTTTACATTTTCTGAAAGTTAAGTTGGAAAACTATGTGTATTGCTTTAATCCAGCATTTAATAGTAGTAGTAGTAGAAACTTGAATGTTCTTTTTACCTACTTATGAATAATTGTTACTCTAAATGGCATTTATCACGTCTACCATTACTCCGTCAAGCTGGCTATCATTTGAGATTCCATTAATTTCAGTGTACAAAGCAAATTAGCAGCAATTTACATCCGTTCGCGGGGGCAGGGGTTAAGGAAGCGAATTAGACCTCGGTCCGGCGGGAAATGGAAAATCCCGACCACCGCCAGCTGCACTTGCACATGCAAACTAATAAATTTCATTGATGTGTCTATTTTGGGCTGCCCTCCTCCCAGCTAAAGAGCCCCAAAGTGCCTGCAACGGAAGCAATTTGTAGCTACAAGCTGTAATTTCTGCGTCCCACCCGCTGCACACTTTTTCCCCCGGCTTTTCCAACCCAGAGCCAACGCCTCTTCTTCTGACATTCCACGACCAAATAAAAAAGACGTCGATAATTCTTGAGCAACGGCGCGAAAATCGGGCAAATTTTCGCTGTCAGTGGTCGGAACCTAATGGCTGGCAGGGGGGGAAAACGAGGTGAATGGGGTACACTAGACCTCGTTGGCTTTAGCAAAGCAATTGCTGCACATTTTATTTAACCCTTTTTATGGCCTCATTATGGCCCGAAAAGGAAGAGCGCGGAGTGCAGACAAAATATATATCTTTTCTGCTGAATTTGGGGTAGAATTCTACCGGGGCCAAAAGGGGCTTCGGGCTTTGGGCTTTGCGCTCGAAGCGGGTGCGAAATGTCTGGCGGAAATGAGGCTAGGAATCAAGCAAATAAATGTTTTATAAAATGTTTCCAGCAAGCACACAATGTAACTGAGTGCAACTGAGAGGGAAAAAAGCCGTGCCCCAACCATTCTCCAGCCATTAAAATGAAATTTATCGTTCACAATGTTTTATGGTTTTCGAAATTTTCGTGCAAAATGGAGTTACTTGGTAATTTGGACGGAAAATGAATGTTACCAAGCCTTGGGTTCATATAAAATGTTACTTTGTCTCTTAATATTTCCCCATGCCCTTAAACACACGATTTATGCAAGGACTATATGAATATTATGCCACAATATACTATTTTTGGAAGGTACTAAACCATTTTTCGTCATAATACTAGAATGGCAAGTTAATTTTCAGGGCATGGCTGAAAGTTGAAAATTCAAATTTTTTGTTTTAAGGTTACTAATTTTAAAATTAAGGTTTTTGGGTGAATGGAGAATCTGGAACCAAACAAATACACTCGACTAGTACATGAATGCCATACTTTAGTATGTCCAGCGTTTATCAAGTGAAATCAAATTGTTTTTCTTTCATTCTGGACCCCGAATGGTCGGTAAATCTCTTCAAGTGAAATTCATATTCCCCACAGAGAGCCCAGCTTTACCCCGAAAAAAGGGGGTGGTGTGGGAAATTAATAGCGGCTAAAACTTTCAACTTTGCCAGAGGGAGGTGCTGCTGCAGCATCGCCTGGAGCAGAAGCTCACTTACTCATTCATTCAGTTTAGCAGGGGCAACTTGTGGCCATAAATTTGCGCACAGCGCAAAAGTGGAAAATACACCGAAAAATAGCGGAGGCATGTTGGCAACTTGGCCGACCAGCCCAAAACCCCAAAACCCCTTACCTACACTTTACAGTTGTGTTTTCGGAGTGCAGGATCCTCCTTTGGGGCCTTTGGGACCTGTATCTACTAGCGCACTTTCAGCGCGACGATAAATTTCCAAGGCAAAATGTGTAAATTATAAATACGAGCAATTATTTTAACTCTACTTAACAAATTACCATGCCGTAGCATATGGGGCAAAAGGTATAAATTACCGACTTTTACGACTTGCGGAAATTGTACGGCGACGATGGCGCTGCAAGCAGGTTATAACCCGGCCGAGGATGCATGTGTGCGAGAGTATCTGTGTGAGTTGGTGTTTTGGCGGGTTCCTGTTTAATTGTGTGTGTAGGTGATTATGCCTAATTGCGTGCAAGTGTGTGTCTGTGTGTGCGAGCCAGGAGCCAGGAGCCAGAAGCCAGGATGAAAAGCGAAGGCGTCGACGGCGGCATGTTCAAGGATCCACGTCCCCATCTCTCACTTCCTGTCTCGCAAATTTCCCACCTTTTCACCCACTTTTCCGCCACTTTCCCCACTTGGTTGCGATGTAAAACTTTTCGAATCAACTTTTAAGCAGCGCAAATGACGCTGTGGCCATGTTCGAGGTGAGCACTGGAGTAGGAGATGAGGAGACTTTCTAGAGGGGGCTGGTGTAGTCAACTATGCGGTGGCCTCAAAGGGGGGTGGTATCAACCTCACTTGATGACTTGATAACTTGTGCTTGTGTGGCAACGTTACTTGGCAAATTATGCTGAGGGTGCTGGTTTAATTGCGTTATGGTGCGCTAAATTTCAATTTTAAACACAAAGTGTAATCAATTTAATAGAATGTTTATTTTACACGATAAATGCTTAAGTTGCTAAAAGACAAAGGTTCAAAAGTAAGGCATTAGTTAACTTGGACAACCAATTAACCTTCTAAGTAATGCTAGATTTAATATCATTGCGGTCTTTTTTTAATGAACTTAAATATAATATCCTAATACAATCAGTCTCTTCATAGTTTATTATGAACAACTTGCGGACGCCATAAGACAGTTCATTCAATCAAAAGACGTGGCCAACTGGCCCTTCTTGGCCTTTTTGTGCACTAGCCGTCTTGCATATAAAATTCGCACAACACGCCAGGCCATTAATCATTTTCGCAAGCAGCCAGCGGGAAGACTTGATTTCATGTTTCTCCTTCATTTGGGGTGGCAAAGAAGCGGGACATGGCGCAAAAAAAACAAAATGAATATTTTCTTTACTTCTTACGCAACGCTGGACACAAGATTGATGTGACATTTGTGCCGGGCTCTCGAGAAATATGGCAGCTCTTGGCAAAGCCCGTCTTCACCCCGAGTTGCCACTGCTGGCAGCAATTGGCAATGAAAAATTCTAGCGCCAGCCAAAACGACATTTCAATTCGAAAAGTGCTCGACACCATCCAGTCGAAGGACCCGTGGCCCCAACTTCCATATCCCTCGGTGACAGTGAGTGCGAGAAATATTGCGCCCGCAGCGTATTTCGGCTTTTTGGGTTAACTTGCCTTCGACTTTGGCCCCGACTCTCGGTTACCAACTCAGTTACAGACTCAGTTTCGGTTTCAGTTTCAGTTTTAGTCCGACTCTCGCTGGATGGCAGACATCCTGGCACGCCATCTATCATTTCAGCTCTAAGGATTGTTGATGGCCCCCATAAATTATTTTTGCACGCGCTCCAAAAACTACTGCGCCAAAAAATATGTATTTTTGCGCAGTGTTGCGGGAGGGGTTCGGCCAAAAAAGCAATTGCAAAGCGCATTTCATTTACATAACTTAAATATATTTATATTCGCTTTTTTCGTGGTAATCGTTGCAGCTGCCCTATCCCTGGGCGTTTTATAAATAAAAGAAAAGCGTGACAGCGAAAGGGAAATGGCATTGAAAGGTTTGTCTGACAGGTGCCGGAAAATAACTTTTTCTGGCCACAACACACTTTATATAAACATGCTGTTCTATTTGCTGGGTTTTGTCTATCTAGCTGACAAGTTAATTAATAACAGCCGGTATTTATTTTACACTTTTAAACATTTATTCAAAACTTCTATGGATTTAAATGTTAAATGCACACCCATCTACACAGCTGAGGACTTTAAATTGTGATATAGAATTATCTCAGCTTGAGTTGGCCAACCCTTTTCGAGTTCTCAAGAATTAACCCATCAACCCTCAAGCTATTGCCACTCAGTTGTCCACAAAATACTTTTGCCAAACTTAGTTTTTGGCAGTGCCTCAAGTGGTTTTGCCTTCGCCTTGGGCATCAATCAAATGGGCATTAAAACATATACCAGAGCCAAGGCCCGAGTCCAAGTCAAAACCTCATTATCGTGGCGTGGCATTAATCAGCTGGACACCGACAAGTCACTGGCCATTGGGTTGGCCACCAACCCCCCCGGAATGTCTCTATTCTCCCGAATGCCCGCACAAATATACTGGAATATTGTTGCGGTCAACAAAGTCCATGGCTTTATTAATTGCTGCTCATTAGCGCTCGGGGCCCATCGATCAAAGTGACCACAACAGCGTCGGAGATATATGTACATATACGCTAAATGTACTCCCTGTGCATGGGAGTAACACGATGACCCACAGATGCAGATAAAACATAATTTAGTGGCAGCCAAGTGCAGATAAGCCCTCTGGCCGCCGTCGCATTGACAAACTGCAGACAGGCGCCGATGGGCGAGGATGTGGGATATGGGAATGGGGATCGGGGATTGGGTGTGTAGAATGTGGGATGTGGCGGTGAAAGTCGGTTCTCCAACTGGCCATTCTTTCTGGGCGCCTCGGAAACTTTGTCGCCATCGGACATTATCGCAATTTCTAATCGAAGGCCCAACGGCAGCAGCAGCGGCAGCAACAACAGCTCATGATTGAAATTCAAGTCTCGCCCAACAACAGCAACATAATAAATGACCTGCGGCCGCAGCGGGAAACCCGAAAAACAAAAAACACATACATAATACTAGGGAAAGGCATGGCCGTAATCAGCACTTGTAACTGAAAACCCCCCGGGTCAGGAGCATGGAGGCGTCCAGCGGAGTGGATGCGGCAATCGAGCAAGCATGTGTAAAGGTTCCGAAGCAGAGGACACACTAATTAGCGCCCATTGATCATTCGACCCCGGCGCCTGGGTGCGACAACCGAATTTCTTCGGAAGGAGTAGCCACGCCGTATAGAGATCGGCTTGAAAAATACCCTAACTTTAAGGAATAACTAAGAGAAACATCCCTATATAATGTAAACTATTTCGATATTTATTACACCCTACCATTATCATTTCATATAGTAAGCCAATGTTCAGCTAAATAAAAATGAAGCAGGACCTCAAATGCTTATCCGAAAGTAACATTTGATAACAATCCGTAATCCTACTTCAAAGTTAATATACCCGATACCCTGCATTTTCCAAAATTATTCAATTAAGTCGTTCTTATCCCTCGAGCACATTAAAGAGTTTTGTACATTTTGAATAATCACCATACTCATAATGATAGTCATCAGAATTTTGTATTCCCATTTTCATAATCGGGGTTGATTTCTCCGCCCACCTTCGCTTCGAATCCGCATAATAGAGCCATTTGACCCGCCGGGGGAGGATGGTGGTGCTGATAGCTGGATAGCTGACAACTTGAAGTTTTAATTGGGTCTCTTGTCGGGCGCTTACTCTGGTGGCGCCCCGCCATGAGGCGTCTCTAATTAACCGCACAAATATGTGGAACATTGCCTCAGCAGTGTCCCCCAACCAGGAAAGCCCATCACGCCACAACTAGAACCAGAACCACAACCCAACCAAAACAGAACTGAACAGAACAGCTCATAAACATAATTCACAAACGAAAATTCAATTGGCCACAGCTTAAGCACTCGACTCGGCCATGGTCTTGGACTTGGCTCTTGTAAGGGCGGTCAAAGTGCCATAAATAAATTAAACCCATTTAACATGCGTCATAAATTTATAAACAATACACCCAAAGCTAATTAGCCGACTCGAAAATTGCTACGAACGTGGCCAAAGTCGTGGATTGAGGGAGGAACTAAAAGGAAAGGGGATGGCCTCATTGTCTCGCTGAGCCACAGTTCAAGTGTAGCCAACTGCGGATGGGATTACGTTCTTTGGGGAGTCCTCACTGTAAGTACAGTGGAAATAAAAAGTTTTGGTCCTTACTTAAATATAGAACATTTCTTGGGATGGTATAAAAAAAATCTGATTTATCATTTGTGAAAGGCAGCTATTACTTAATCGTAACCTATTTAGTGTACGATTAAAAAATATTTACTTATGTTAATTTTAAATTTAGGCGTTAAATGTAATGTGTCAATTTTGAAATGAAGGAAATTTTACTGCTCAAACAGAGCATTTTCAATATGAAATTAATGGTTAAGGTTGTAAGCCACATAAACCATTGCTGTGTGAACCGAAACCATTTCCCATCTGGGCGTAGAATGAAAGAGTTGCTTTTTGTTTTTCAGTAGTCGAGAAAGCCACAACGACCACAGTTGTCCGTTAGCCATTCGTTTTGGGTTGTCTTTCTTTTTTGGCTGTTTGGCTGGTCGCTTGGCTGACTTGCTTCATAAATAAAATGAATTCGTACTCAACCCGACAGTCATAAATAATAAAGTGCAAAGCACCACCGTCTCGGCCCACCTCGTCACACCCACTTCAAGTCCGAGTCTGGTCTGCTGCTGGTTTTGGCCAAGTCAATTTCCACAAAGGCAACACTTTCTGCTCGGCGAGTTTCAAGATTTACGCTGACACTTGCCAAGGGGCAGGGATTTTGGGGGTTTGGGGCTTAGCAGCCCCCAGGAGAAAGGGTGCCCTGATGGCTCGAGCTCAGCTGTTTGTCATTTCCTGTGAATTATGTGGTGTTAGTTGCGAATGGATGCTGTTGCTGCCAGGGCTTGTTGACTACCGTTTTGTCTATGTCCAACTGGGGAGAGTGTATAAGCTAAGGGTCTTAAATGATACATGAAGATCGCAAGGGAAACTTCTTGTGAATGCTCTTAACTTGATATTTACCAAATCAATGCTGAAATTCAGGGTGCCAAGACTCAAAGTATTTTTAAACAAATATGTATATGAAAATATATCCATCTTGGCAATATCATTTCAAATATTATTGCCTCAACCCTTCCGGAAAATATTTTTGTCTGCACTGCCCATAGAAATTGCTACCCCAAAAAACACTCTCCAATTCGACATGGGCCCCTCTTTGTGGGGGCGCAGACATATTTTGTGCCGCCCATTAACATAACTCAATGTATCCGTCGACAGACAGACAGCCCTTTTCGGCCACCCCGTTCCCCTCTGCGGTCCATCGCCCCCTTGGACTGTGTCAGGTCGTAAACATTTGCTTTCTTTGGTTTTTAATTGGATTTTATTATGCCAAGCCGAAAGTTAGCTGCCTGATATATTTATGATTATTATGTTTGTGCCGTGTCTCTGGCCGTATTTCTTTATTCGGTTTTTGTTTTTGGCTTCCAGGGCACCAGAAGCAGCCAAGTAGAACCGTGAAAGGAGTTGAGACCATTTTGGTCTATGAAACATTAAAGTAAAATTATGAAAACTAATAATAATTAAAAAACAATTTGCTTCTTTTAATTTATGTAGATTATGTTTACTATCTAGCGAATTAGAGTATCAGTGACATATAAGTTATCAATATAAATCTAAAGACCACTTTATAGTAGTCTAGGAACAGTGAAAATCTTTAAAAAATACAATTTCAATTGGGGCTCCTTTTATTTTCCAAAAGCTAGTATGTTAAGTTGAAGGAATTCTCATGCATTTTATCCAGCCCTGCAGAAGGCCCATTTTGTTTAATTGCCTGGATGAGCAACTAATTTGGACGCAGTTCAAAAGGGCAGCCGGCAAAACAGATCAAAATTTATATGCATGCGATGTCGGTGCCGATGCATGTGTAACGGCACTTAAAGAACTCCACCCCCCCCACCGCCTTGCCCCCCTCCATATGGGTGGACCCATAATCCCATTTCCCCGCGAACGGAAAGATAAAACGTGGCGCTCGCACAGTCCCTAAACGGAAAAAAGAGTGTGTGGAGGGGTGCTTGGGGGATCCCGACCGGGGGCATACATTTAAATTTATGCGGTTTTCGACTGTGCGGGGGTGTTTCTGATGTTGCCTTTTGTGCAGTCAACAATTTTCATGCTTGAGCGATTGCCACGAAAAGCGAAGCGAGGGTGCCGGAGGGATGAAGGCGGACATAATTAGTTGAAACGGAAGCAAATTTATGTTTTGGCAGTTATGTTTAAATTAATGTTACAAAAATTAAATGCTCATAAATAAAACGAAATTTATGGCCCGACGATGGAGGCGACTTAGTGCCCAAGGTGCGTGGGCATGTGGAGAGCGGTGGAGGAGCGGTGTCCAAGGACCGAGGAGAAAGCCATTCGAAATCTTCCTAATGTGTGCAGAGCAATTTGTTCGAATGTTCTGTCTTGAAGGAAAGAATGCCATCAACGTGTTTAGAGTCCATTAATGGCCTCGAAACGCACTTAATAGCCAACTGACACTGGAAGTGACAAGAAGATTGTGAGGGTAAGGCAATAAATCGCTGGCACTGGATATTTGGAATCTATTGTGGGCATTAATGGGTGCGGTGAGTGATATTTTATGGGAAATAATTGCTAAAAAGTTCAAGAGTCCATAAAAGATGTTGAGAAATTATTCAAGAAACAACAAATCTACCAGAAAAATAATATTTGCTTTATGGGTCAAAAGAAGATATTTTAAGCATTCACAAAAACTCCTAGCTCAAGAATTTCAAAACGAAACTAATATTCTAAATATGATTTTCCAGTCTCCACCATAATCGATCCATGTTGACAGTTGGCAAAAACGTTTACCAAAGTAGAAATATCCTGATTCTGGCCAGCCTTTCGACACACATACCAGTCCACAGAATTCCGGCCAAAAGCGTGTGCGTTTGCCATAAGAGAAAAACCTTTCAAACTTTGCAACGCAATATGTCAATTACTTTCAACAAGGCTGCCAACTGTGTCCAGCGCAGCACACACGTAACAGATGAATGAAAAATGAATTTAATTGCCCTATGTTGGGTGTCAACATTTTTGAAATGGGTTCGCATTTGTATCGCCGACCAAAAGCACATTCAGTCGGCCGGCCGTATAACTTTTTTGGGTCTTGGCGCATGTTGGCAACGTTTTTATGACAGTAACAGCAGTAAAAACGTTGAACTCTGACCGCCCCACAAGTTGACCCACATCAGCATCAATTTGAAAAGTATTTTCATATGAATGGCCAACATTCTTTGTGCGAATCAGTCAGTTTTAAAAGGGGGGCTTTGAATCGACGTCCGATTCAAACTCGGATTCCAATTGCGAGCCAAAGTCAAAGTCGGTTTTCCTGTCCTTTGCAGGCGAAACCGCAAAGAGCAACATAATGAAAAGTGTTTGGTCATTTATTGTTTAAATGTCTGACAGCATGTTGACAGCCAAATGCCAAAGTAAGTTGTCACTGGCACTGAATGCTGAATGCTGAATGTTGGCTGGTGGAAGCTGGATTTTGGCTGCTGGCAGCAGGATGCTCTGAAGTGGATCGCAGTGGTGCGCAGTGGATGGACAGGGCCAAAATGTCTGGCCCTGTCAGTTGGACTGAACGAGGGCGAGAACTTTGAGTGAAGTCCTCCGGAATTCGGGTTCTACGAAACTTTCCCAGCGGTTCGCCTTCATCTTGTCGGCAGTGCAAAGTGCAGGCGACATTTGCTTTGATGTTCTCACTTGATTGACTTGCGGCTGCCGCTGCTTTTCGACTGGAAATGTTTCGGAGCAACTCGCTGGGTTAATTAAGCTGGCAAATCAAACGCACATCACGAGTGCCAGGCGAAGGCAAATGACTTGTGCGCACTCGGGATGCAAACAATTTTCCCCAACCATTTTGGTTGGTTTAACCAACCGAATGAACTGCTGTCGGGCTTACCCAGCTGTCATTCTTAGACAGTTTGCAGATGCACTAAAGTTATTAATATATGAATAATTGAAAGCCGAAATTAAAAGGATATTAAGAGTATATTTAAAGGGGTTATAAACAATAAGGTAGAAATTGATTATAAGTAATGATCGTTTCAGTACCTCATTGAAAAGTGCCCAATACAAATATCCAATCAACGTCTGCATTGAAGTCAGCCCAACCTTCACTTACCGTCGTAAAAGCATTATTTTTTTTAAGCCACTTAAAACGTGCATATCATTGGCTTTTTATTTTTATAGCGCTAACGTGCTTCAATATGGCAATATAATAACCTCCAACTGACAATAAAACATAAATAATTCGCAGGCCAAAGCCGCACATAAGCAACAACATAAACTATAGCCCAACAACAAAGTCACTGTCCAGTCGCTCGCTGACTGCAAAGCCAACGAGAACAACAACAAAAGCTATTGCAACAACAATTGCGACAAGCAATTCTCGAATGACAATTGTAAATTGTTTAAATAAAATTTATGAGTGCCCAAATGTGTCGCCATATAATTTCATGCACTTTAACATAAAATTTATCACAATTTGTGTGTCGCATATTTCTTGTTTCGCCTTCCTTTTCCACAATCATTTTTTCCGCATTTTTTTTCGGTTCACTTAAATAGTTTATATGGGTTTTTGGTCGAGAGCTGGTTTGGATTCTATGGGCGCTTTGCCGGGCGAAATAACAGTAATTGAAATTTATTGCACAATTTATCGCCCTGGCAGAATATTGAGAACTGGTGGGCAGTGGCAGGGGTGAATTTGGAGGGGGCAGGCGGAGATAGATCGCTTTCGGTTCGCTTAACTCGCAGTTGTGTTCCTCGCTTTTGTATGCGACATATTGAAATTTATGTCAATTTAAAAAGCAAAGTTGTCGTGTCAATCATAAAACTCAATTATCGCGCAAGCATTTGCCATATAGCGAATGTAGCGGCAAATGGGGAGCGAACGGAGGGAACTTGACAACCGTCATCAGACAGCTTAACAACTCAATTGAAAAGTCATCTGGGGAGCGTTTTTACGCGTGTCTAGCTTACGGAGCTCCCCCGTAGACCAAGAGAAACCCCCACACCATTCAGATTTGATTGCTGGCAATCCGACGTGCCCGGCTGATCATCATCAAAACATGCCACTTCTGTTTTGTTCGCTAATCGCCTCTCAATCGACCTGACTACACTCACAAAAGCCGAAAGACCATTTCGTTATGCGTTTTTTTTTTTTTTTTTGTTTTCTTTCTTATTTTTTGGCTGGAAATTCCCCCCCTCTCAGCCCACAAGGCACTTAAGTGGTTTGGACTTTTCTGAGTGGCACCTCGTTGACGCTGGTGGGTGCTCATTCACTCACTGACTCTCACCGCTCGTTTCGAATATCATGTCCATTCGAATGCCCTGCACAACCCAGTAATTAGTGGTTCGGGAAGGGGCCAAGATTGAGGCACTTGAAGATCAAAGGCAGATTGCGATGGTCATTTGTCGATGTCCAACTACAAGTGGCTAAAAATGAAGATTGAGTGGGAGGGAGATCGCTGGGGAAAATCAGTCAGCTCGCTGCAACTATTCTATATCTACTCAGATGTTTAGGGCTTTCGTGGTGAATATAAAACTTTTTTAATCTACAAATAAAATGGCTGCTGATAAGCTCTATTCAGAACATACATTAGTTTCCAATCTTCCCATGTCACCAACTTTAAATAAGCTGTAGCAAATAATCTTTTATGTTTAATAACTATCCAAAATGACTGTCATCTGCACGGGCGGAAACGCATAAGCTTTACTGCGAACCGTGCAGGGTATTTGGAGAACAAATCTCAATTAAAACTGTCACAGTCACTCAAAACAAACTGTCAACTTTATTATTAATTAAATGTCAGATTATAGTCGGGCCTGACACACTCACAAGTCCCCGCCACTTGGAACCCCGGATCAAGAACTAGGCGTGGCGGTGCGGGGCGGGGCCAGGGCAATCCAAATCCACTGCCGTCAAAGGCGTCGCACACTCCTTTGAAGCCAGATCCGGAGGATAGAGACCGAATCTGACTGTCAGTCAGCCAGTCAGTCAGTTAGTTAGTTGGTTGGTAACTGGAAACTGCTTTCCACGCACCAACCTCCTTTTCGCTCCCCCAATGAAATCCACAGATCAGTGAGCTGGAAACGTTAGTGGATTAGTGGACGTGTGCATAACGCCTAATCGGAGTGGATTTTGAAAATGATTAGTCAGGCCGACCATGATGGCGTCCCCTTGAGTGTCGCAATCGCAATCGCAATATTTGGATTATCAGATAACCAGCATATAATGAGAATGACAGTTAATTGGGATTTTTAGTGGGTTGCAATCGCGTCCAGAAATCACGCTATAAAGCGATTAAGCACTTGTTCGTGTCCGATCAGTACGATTACATCCATTGCCAGCCGAGTGTTATGTGTCAATCACTCATATCAAACTGGGAAAAAAAGACTCTTCGGAGAACTTCATAGCATTAAACTCTTGAAATGCAATCGAAGCAGTTACGTTGGACTTTGGTATTAATTTTAGCTTTGGCTTTGGTTGTGGAGGGTTCCATCCTTGGTTTCGGCACCAAGAAATCGGATAAGGCTCCAGTGAAAGTAGAAGGGCCAGAGAATAAGGCCCCCCTGAACAAAAAGCTATCGAATGACTATATTAACGGAGTGCTGAGCATACAGGGTCAAATGCTTTTTAATGCCGTAAATAAGCCTTCATCTCTTAAACTGTATCGCAGTGCTCGGTATATGCAGTCGCCTCAGGACTATCCCGATCTCCTAGGATTACAATAATAAATCGAATATAATCGAAACTTATATATTTTACCAACTAATAAATGTAATTATGACTATATAAAAGTTTACTGTGAGAAGAATGTTGATTAACAGTGGCTGAAGCGGATATAAATAACGAAATCGGAAGTTAAGCTGTGGAAGTGCTTGCTTCAAAACAGCACAAGTGTTGCCAAAGCTCCAAATAAACCAGCTACAATTTTACAGGCAAATAGTTCACGCCAATCAGTATCGATTAAGGCTTGGACACTCGTACAAAACCGCGATTAGTCCGGCATCTAACAGCAGTCATAACACCCCTTGGCAGGCCGGGCACATGGTTAGCCAGATCGATTTACGATCAGCATCCAGTTGGCTGAGCAGCCAGAGTTGGTGCAGCGGTTGTAACCTCAACGAAGGCAACACCTTGTGTAACATTAATTTGAGCAATTTAAAAGAGGCCGGCCAGTGGCTACAAATCAATTTCAGCTTGACAACTTAACAGTCTAATCGAAAACAACAAAATGGTTGCCCCGCCAACACGCCGGCATTCGGGCCAACTCAATTGACCAGCTGTCCATGTAGAGTCCAAATATGACCTGTTCCCCGATCTCTCCGAACTCGAGTCCATTCGACTCCTGACTGAATACGTACATATTTACTCCCTTCGTAGAGCTCCTTGTCGCGCAGTAAAATTGTCATATTGCAAGCGCACGCAGGCGCAGCGTAAATGTTAAAAATTATAGTTAAACTCATAAATTACAGGCGTAGTCAGCCGTTGAAACCCGTTCTCCGTTCTCCGATCGGCGATCAGCGATCTGCGATCGCCCCCCGAAACGAATGAACATGCCCTGACAGCTCTCCGGGTCTTTTAGACAATTTAAAGGCGGTTCGTACTCAATAAACCAAATTCCGCACATAATTAATCGATCCAGAGAGCCGGCTGCAAACCAGGCCCCCACTCTGTTTGTTGGCCTTTTATTTTTTATTTTTTACACAATATTTTGACTTTGGATGTGGGCTTGAGTGAGAGATGAGGAGTAGCGGTGGCGGAGGTGTGCGAGAGGCGAAACTTTTTAATAGTCGCGCCATAATCGTAAATCTTTTGTGTCCGACGCAGTGCAACGAACGACAGGGCCGACAAAGCCAAGGCTCGGATCAGGATGGATGGTATGGGCATGGTTATGGGGTCGGTGGATGGTGATGGGGAGGGAGACACTGCGGCAGCCATAAGACCGTGGGGATGGGGATGGCGACTGCTAAACACCAACCCATACCACACCATACCTTGGCAAGCGAACCGAACGGCGGACCTACCTACAAACAAATCGAGCCAATGTTCACAACTTTATTTATCGCTTAAGAACACGGCCAGGTAACTGTCCTTGCCTGAGAAGGGGTTTGTCCCTCAGGTGAAGAGAGAGGCATTCTACTTTAGTATTTTATTAACTCAGGATATAATTTAACAAAACATCTATCAAATAAAGGAATTATAATAACGATGATAATGATCCTTATGATCGTAGAGGAAGGAGGGCGTTTATGTTTGCCAATTTTTTATTGGCACGACGATTCGGCATCGATGGAAAAACTAAATGGCCAGTTATTATTATTGGAAAATGCTGACGCAAGAAATAAAGAAGCATCGGTGGTTCAGTGGTAGAATGCTCGCCTGCCACGCGGGCGGCCTGGGTTCGATTCCCGGCCGATGCAAAATACATTTTTTATACCATAATTTAACTACGTTTTAATTTTTTAAAAATAGTCACATTCACTTACAAATATTGCATATTAATCTGTTATTTTGAACAAGTTTGATTTTTTCTTATGTAACTTCTTCATATGAAAAAAAGCCGGTTTTAACCATAATTTGATATTCATATTCAAAGATGTTTGCCAACTTTTTTGCCAAAAGGAAAATTTTATGCGGAAAACCTAACTTTTCCAACAGCATCGGTGGTTCAGTGGTAGAATGCTCGCCTGCCACGCGGGCGGCCCGGGTTCGATTCCCGGCCGATGCAAAATAGCTTTTTGATATTTAAGGGAAAAACCCCTTTCTCAAGGTTAACTTTTTAACACTACTTAGTGGAAAAGTACAAAATTTTTACAAGACTAATGTCAATTACTGTATAAAATATAACATGCATGAAAGAAGTTTACCTATTATACGCATATGAAGTTAATCAGTACAGTAGCATCGGCCGTACAACTTCATGCTACTTAAAAAGTCGTCTCACTTCTAGAAATCGTGGTTGTAAAACTTAATCAAACATCGGTTGGGAAACGATCACTGGATTCTGCGGACTCGTACTCACATCCGTATCTTTTGCCCATTCACCATGCGGACAGCAGTCCGAATGAGTCGAGTTGAGTTGTTTCCCCTGAAGAAGGCGCGCACCATGAATAGAGTTAGGATCATGGCCAAATGAGCAGCCTTAAGCAGTATAGTATCCCCAAGCAAGCCCCTCTTGTAAGCCAGACTTGTGTGCGCATTATTCAAATGCCCATCTAAGTATCTGTCGCTGTCGCTGGCTTTGTATCTGTATCCAAGTCCGTGGAAAAGCCAAAGCTAGCGCATGCCAAACCACGTAACCCAATGAAAGAAACGAAACGAATCGGCGAGAGAGAGAGAGACAGCGACAACATGGAGAACTGTCAGTTGGAGCTGACATATAAACTGACAGTTTGAAATTGAGGTTTTCTCCATGCTGACAGCGTAACACGTCAACTTAAGGAGGCATGAGGCCGACCGAAGTGCCTGTCCAGATACAAATAGACAACCGGGGCCCCGAGGAGTGAGCGACTAGTCCATGTAAAGCGAAAAGATAGTTAAGACTCCGCCAGAGCGAGATGGAGATGAGGACAGAGAGGGAGCCACAAGCTATCGCAGACAGCAGCCGTAGACAGCAGGCAATTTGACAGCTTAAACACACGAGCATGTCAAAATGATATGATCGCTAAGTGAGCGCAAACACACAAAAGCCCAGGACGTTATACGGAGGTATGGCCAGATGAATGCAAAACTAGTGGGGTGGTGCTGTTATAGTACAGTGAAACATACTGATATGAAAAATAATGTTGGGACAGGAGTAGAGAAGGAAGTTTCCGAAAAGCGAGTCATTTTTGTAGGATAAATTAATATAATATGTAAGTTTACCATTAACCAAGCCAACAACAGAATTGGGGCCTGTATTTTATACCATATACCATAATCCCATCCTAGGCAGCCTCAAGTGTTGCATCTTCTTTGCACTGCTGCACATCGGGTTCTTTAATAACAAACACACAGCTCGTCGCTTGGACAAAACTTTTGCCTGTCAGCGTTGGTTCCAAGTGGAGCCCGGCTTGGGAGTTGGGGTTTTTAGGTCTGGGTCTGGGCTATATGGTCGGGGTATGAGACGAGGTCCCAAGACCCAGTCTGTGTGCCTGGGTAACTTATCTCGGCTTTCAGTGTCAGCATGTTGTAGCTGTTGTGCGCTCGTTCGGAGGTTCGGCGTGCGTGTTGCTTTTCATGTTTACATTAATAAAAGTCAAAGGTTCTCGAGACTGACATATTGTAATTTATGTTTAGTGACAGCTTTATATCGGCGCAAAACGAACTTTAATCACTTGTTATTTAGCATAAATGAGTTGCCTCCTCTCGATGATGACTTGCGGATGAGTGGAATTGATTTGTTACTTTGGGATCGGGTAACCCATCTGAATATGCAATCTCTCAGCAGTGTGATGACCGCATCGAGGATTGCATATGGAATACGTCTACGAACTACATAATAAATAGTATTTAATTTTATTTTATTGAATACTCTTTGTTCGCTGACGGGTGTGCAAAATTGAATAAGCTGCCACTTAGAATGGGGGTCTCTTGTCAGTTTTGTGTCAAAATAAATGAAGTTAAATGACAGTTTAATCAAGGCGTCAGGCAATGTCAGAGCATCATCAACCCCATGGCACCGTCATTATCATCATTGCTATATGTATGTACGTGCAGTCAGTCAGTCGGCGAGTTAGTCAGTCAGTTGGTGGGTTAGTCATGTGTGTGCCCCTGCTCGAACACGAGGAACTATTGTAAACCCAACTGCTGTTATGCTGACTGCCTGTGACTTGTGTAATACATATCTGGCGAACAATGCAAATCCGTCGAGCAAGTACGTACACTTTTTATATATGTATATCTTCTCTTGGCTTGTCATTGTCAGGCATTTGGCGAGAGACGTTCGTAAGTGCATTTGCATTTTGCATTTGGCGCGTTGCACGCTGCAAATGTTTTTGACACTTGACAGCCAACGCACTGACAGCTATAAAAATGTACGATAAACTTGCAGTACATGGCCAACACGATGGCTGAAATTACTGTGCAAATGTGGGAAAACTTAAAAATAAAATGCTCATTTCAAAACCGAAAATACTCAAAATATAATTCAATAAAAATAAATCAACACTCATCTGTATATAAGATTAAGGCTTTTTCTACCATAAAAATGGAATAAGCATCAATCAAATTTACAAATTCTTGTTTCTAGTTGCAACCTCAAAACCAATTTATCCAGATAGGCCCAATCATCTGGTAATTATTATCAGCGGGATGTGTTTGTTGTGGCTTTAACCGGACCGCAGATCGACCGACTCCCGCGTAAATATAGAAAACCAAATAAATCTTCTCCGCTCTTTGAGGACGCCGGCTTCCTCTGTTGGGGAATACATCTGTACTCTTTATGCCGCATCATCGTCGGCAAGAAGTTGTTTACAAATGAATTTAATTGATCAATCAAAGCGAGTGAAGATCAAAAAAAAAAAAAAAGGAGAAAGAAATAAGATCAAAGCAACGCGGAGCCCAAAACAGACAAATGCCATACAAGCAGCGACAAGCCGAACATGCAGCAATCAGCCAGCAAGGGGCAACACCACAAGCACATTAGACATGTTCTTTGCTCGTTCAGTCACTCACTCAGTCAGTCATTCAGTCACTCAGTCATCCAGTCACTCAGTCATTCAGTTAGCCATTCCGATCGCTCCGCGTCCATTTGGCCCCACCACTCCAACTTCCACTCGAAGATTCATTGCATCGCACTGCATCCCATGTTGTTTGCTGGCGTTGTTTTGATTGGTATCACTCAATGAACTTTGATTGTTGTAAATGTAATTAATCAATAACACAAACATTTACACAACAGCCAACAAATGGAGAGCGATGTGGCCAGGGGGCACCATCAGCATCTTAATCAACAGCAATTGTGCTGGGAATCGATTGGAGATTGGAGATTGTTGTGACATTGGGTCTGGTCTTGCCACGTCTGGACTCGGTCAATGTTTGATAGGTTGCGACGGAAGAAAAATTCGAAAATGTGTTTTCTATATGAAAACTAACACGTTTATGTACTGACTATAAAGAGTTATTATCTAGAATATTAATATATGAATAAGTTTTTCGAACTGCTCTTATATGTAAGTCAAAACATCCAATCCGATATTATATATTTAATAAAATAAGTAATCAATTTTTGGTTAATAAGCCCTATGAACAGATTTATAGGCTTAGCTATTATATTTACTACAATTACTGCGATAAATAGCAATTATATTATATTATATATTATATTATATTATTACATTTCCGTACGTAATATTAAATGCTTCAATTGGAATGCGATTACGTTTTGAAACACGTTTCTGGATTAAAATTAAATATGCTAATCATGTCCAAAAATCTGCTAGTAGAGTAAATACCTTTTCATTTATCCATCGCTATTGATATCAATTATTCAGTCACCGCTTTTAGGAATAATTACACCTGTTTTGAGCATCCATTCAATGGAACCAGCTACCGCTTTAACCGTCATTACATATATTAAATGCCAAACCGTGTGCATAATTTTAATAAATATTATAAGTCCCAACCTCCGGTGGCCAACAACAAAACAAAAGTTACTGCGACTAAACATCCGGCGGAGGTCACAGAGAGCTGGCATCCTAAAATCTCATAAATAACCCAACCGAAGCGAGTCCAACCGAACCGATCCCCAACTGAATTGAATCCCCACTGTTGCCATGATTTGTTGCACGATAATTGCAGCCAGTTGCAGTAGCTGTGTGGCAGTGGCAGTGTCAGTCCCAACAAACTTACGAACACGAAAAATAGTCGCTAGAGTTGACATTTTCGCTCGCTTTATCTAAATGCACTAAATAAACCGCACACACACAGATACCGCAGCACATGTGCATAATGTCATTTGTTCACAATTTATCGTTGGCCCCACAAAATGTGAAAGCCAAACGACAAAAAATAAAGCAACAGCAGGGGATATCGGGCGGCAGCATAAATATTTTAATATGATTTACAAGCGGATGCAGTCCGAGCTTAGATTCGAATTTCGAGTTTGGTTCTGGCTTAACCTTTTTTTGTTTACCCATATCTATCAGATACTCATAGCGAGGGGCACTATATATGTATATATTTCATAAACGGGCTTTCCGCAAAAACAGGATGTTTTCGATAACGTAGAGATTTTCCAAAAGCCAATGCAGTTGTCGGACATGAAATATGGATTAGCCGAAAATTATGCACACATTATATTTTGTCTGCTTATGGGATAACATTGGAGCATTAGTATTTAGTTTAATATTTATGTTTCCGATATGATAATTTAGTGCTTAAAATTGTCAAATTCTGTTCATGAAATTGTCAATTGATTCGAAATTATTACTTTGTCCAGGATGTTATAAAAAAAACACATAGCAACATTTATTACTAACGTACTCAACATATAATTTACATACATAAGCGTTATACATCTAATAATTATGTTTGGTTTAGTAAAATGATGAAGAATCCCTTTTGAACAGATTATCAACTGAAATAAAAATTGATTAGGTGTCATCTTAAGAATGTACATTATGTATATATCCATTTACCTAGGCGTCCAAGTTTTCAAAACTAACATTTAGGAAATCGTTATATATACGTTTACAGAGGAACGATAAATATTATAAGAGAACCATCTAAATGCAAAAAGATAGTCGCCTTCGGGAACTGGCAGAACTTGCGTAAGCTTATTATTCAGAAAGTTGGTAGTCAGCTTATCCACAGAAATAAAGGACTGCTAAAAAAGTATTTTTGCTATAGGCGTATAAGTACTCATTTTGGTTAACTTACATTGAATGGGCAGGTCGGACTTCTTATATTCGATTTTAAGAGAATTAAATCGAATAAATATTTAACGACTATGTTCGATTTTTGAGTTCTCAAAAATCTACAGGCATCCACAGAAACGTTGTAGAGAAATGGCTTATAGCCATTATATCGCTTGTATAGGGCAACGTTTATCTAGAAGATATACTTTTAATTAATTATACAAGAATAAAAATCACTTTTATACGAACTGTGGCATTTGTAAGGGGCAATATTAACAGTCTGGAATTCACAGAAATATACTTATACGTCCTATTCACCGATTTAATACGGCAACTCTCGTAGTAAACGTACGAAGTGTCAGAAGACGAACATTTGATGTTGGTGAACTCAACCTTCGGGGTGACCTAAAAAAAAATTAATAGTATCTTTTACTTTTATATAACTATACTTACGTCGTTAATGCCATAAAGGATCACTACTATCATCAGTGCCAAATGATCGAGGTCCATGTTATATTAAAGTGAGTTGGACACAAAACCCGTAAAACTAATAGTTATCAAACCATAACAGAGTACATCTCTATGAACATAATATTTAGTAATTAATGTTTTTAAATATAAATCTATCTAATAAGATTTATAATTACAGTTAATGCTTTCATATCCAACGATTTGTTTTTAAAATTCCCATAAATGCGCTATTACCGATCAGTTTCGAGATTTTAAAATATTCAAACTAGCGTTCTGGCTCCATGAGGCCAAAAGGTGGCAGCTACATGAGTCAGTTTACGTGATAAGAAAATTACTGGTTACACTTATTAGACAGCAACATGTCAGAGATAGCAGGCGGCCCCGGAGAAACCCCGGCAAACAAAGGGCGTGCCCCAAACGACTTCCTCATCAACCGCACCAACACCCCCAACATTCAGGCATCGTTTGCCCCCCGTTCGCGGTGCGGTTCAGTTCGCTGGCAAATCTGAAAGTGTAATAAATTTTAAACAATGCGGAAAATTTACGGTGATTTTCGCTGACATGCCCACTTCTGAGCTTTTCGGGCAGAGGCAGCAGCAAATGAGGCGAGGCTATAGTATGGGTATGGCTATGGCTATGGGTTTGGTATATATATATATAGGGTTGAAGTGTTGGTAGCATGTCTCGAAAGTCGAGTCGCGTCGAGTTGGTGGCGGTATATCAAAGAGCTTTTGTTAACCGCCCCCTCGAGTGGAGTGGAGGATAAATGTGTAGACGGGAGAGGACGTCACAAACTGTTGAAAGCGCAAAGTGAAAGATATATGACTTCAAGTAGGTGTAATCACACTCACACTGGCTAACTGCCACACACATGTGGGGGGATAGGTATAAAGTCTTAAGTGACAGGCATACACGCATTTGGGAATACCTCGTATCGTAACAAGAGATACCTCTAGATAGATACAAATTTGTATCGAATTTTTAGAGCTCGAATTATTTACTTAAATAAAATCGTGAAATAAAATGGAATTATTCAGAGAAATCATTCAAATAACTTTTAAGTCAAGTTAAATTAAAAATAAAGCTCTGTTCAGGATAATCATAAAATTAAATTTCAATTTGCCAGGTCCTGCCTAAGGCTTTGAAAAAGTTGATTGAACCCTTTTTAAGGGTATGAGAGTTGCACTAAGTGTTTTTTTCTTTCGTTAAAGAGGAAACTCGTTGACTGCTTTACGCTGAGAAATTACTTGGCCCATGGGTTTTCGTTGTCTTTCGGCGAGAATTCCTCCACCCAATGCATAAATTCTACAATTTTCTTCGGGCAAAGGGTTTACCTTGACTGCTCTGGGCCAAACTCACGTTGGCTTCTCTCTTCCCAGCCGTTACTAGGTCTTGCCATTATTATTTTTGGCCGCCCTCCTCTGCTGCCAGAGTGTTTGCGCCGTGCCAGAGTATGCGTGAAATGCGATTTATTGTTTTCGTTAAAAAGATTTATTATGCCCTATGTATGAACCCGAAACCAGCTCAGCAAATCCCATTCTCTAACCCCTATGTTCTTTGGCTTTATTTGAAAAGTTTGCAAAAATTGTACCACCTCAGTAAAGTGGGCAAGGACTCGCAGATAACAAAAGGTTTATAATTCGGTGTCTAGGAAACGTTACATTTGAAGTTTACTAAGCTGGATTTAGTCAACAGGATTGCCCGTAATTGACCGCATATATATGATATGAATATGATAAAAGCATAACGTTAAACATTAAAGCAAATGGAAGGCTATTAGGCTATATGATAAATGTATAAAAATATAAGATATAAAGTGATTTCACAAATTTACGTTTGTTCAACGAAATAAAGATCATAATGGATTCACTTTTCGATTTATTTATGGCGTAAGGAAACTGTAAGTTGATGTCCAGACATAGATGAAGAATATCCCACCATAGGAAACACAATGGCTCTAAAAATGCAAACCACTTCAAATCCAGTAAGTGCCATCAATATCCGGGGCATCAATTACAATTTCCATTCCATTCGCCTTTGGCAGTCACGCCCCCTCAATTGGAAACTGTTGAACTCCCTGACCACCACTGACCCCCAAAGAGATGCTGTGCTGACTCCAGAAACCCAGCGGTCGGGGGCTTCGTTTGGGATCAGAGTAAGGAAACCGGAGTCGGGAGTCGGGAGTCCAGAGTCAGCGGGTACAAATTGCAATCGCAAGACATTCGTACACTTGCCACTCCGCCTGCTCGGATGTCCCAGCCTCCCAGCTGGCGCTCAGCCGCACAAACGTCAGAGCACATTATTGTAAATTGAACTCAATTACCAGTGACAGCAGACAAATTGAAGTGGAAATTGAGATCTTCTTTTGGGCGAAGAAGACGGTGATGGCAACGCGAAACGCTGAACGACGAAAAGCTTATAAAAGAATGACGAAAAACTGAATACTTCCTAAAAATAAGACATAAATATAAATTTTGTTAAGGGTGAGATCCACACAGTCGCGAAGTACTAAGCACTAATAAGCCATCTGAAAACGCACAGCGAATATTTAATGACTTTGAAAATGTATTTTGTTAAAGCTTATAACTTTTAACGGGATATATTTTTACTTACAATTTTTCTACTTACAATTTTTGAGATATAAATTTAATTATTTAAAGGTCCACTTCTTGGTAATTACGATACCCAACTGAAGAGTACTTAAGGCAAAAAAAAAAAAAAAAATCAGAGAAACTAATTCACTTAAAAACACTTTGGTTTTGATGGGGCCCCAGAATGTGGGCCTTCCCTTGAATATCCACCCCAGGATTGTGTGTCTGGCAGTCTGTGAAATGTCATTTGTCAAATGCACTTTGTGTCACTGTCCGTCTGTCGCAGTTCCCATCATGATTTCTCAGACCCCGTGCTTGATGTCCAAGTGTCACAGACATGCGGGTGAATTTGTCAAGATTTTATAAAAGAGAAAATGGTGGTGGACGAGGGGTCTGTCCTTTGGCTAATTTATGAGTCAATTAGTCTGACGGCCTGGCCATGCATAAATATTATTATTAAATAGAGCTTTTCGCAAGGTATTGTATTCAATATACTGACTGTACTCGGTCATCCTAGAGTTATTTTGCTAATCGCGCGAGTTGCGTTTATTGTGTCTTTGCTTTATGGTCCATTCATTTTGGCACAAACTCACCGCCTCAAAACCAAGTGGTAAACACAATTGCAGTCTACATTGTTGCATATATGCACTGAGAAGAAATTACTAGCAATCCAGCGTAGTTTCAAAAAACAATACACATTGAACCAACTTAACATAGGTGTGATATTTATTTCTTTCTAAGGAACTATTTGATGTTCAAACTGTATTTTTAGAGTGCATTCAACATACTTTTACGGCCTTATTTTCAGTGCATGGGGCTGTGGCACAGAATGCTTCGTTGAGAATTAAGTGCCGTGTTGGCTCATATTTTATAGCCAAAACAAATGCTTGCAATGGTGGGCGCGTGTAGATCATTATAAACGCCAGCTGATATTTATAAAAATACACATTCGAAAAAGCCATCAAATCAAATTAACTTGAAAGGAAACTGAACAAGCTAATGTACATCATATCTACTATAATGAAAATTTATGGGTATAATAAAAACATAAAGGGGCTGGCAGTGTTTGGTGTCAATTGTGATGAAAGAGTCAGCAAAAATGTGAGAAACCTAAAAATGATTGAGTATGAAATGCAGTCGCAGTTTCGGTTAGAGCGATGGAGCTGAAATCGAAAAGCTCCTTTCAGTTTCACCAAGCTCTTTACCGAGTTTACAAAAATGTGCAGCCGATAAAAAATCTATATAAATAAATACGTTCACGTGGATGTCACATCCTTCCCATGTTGCCATTGCACAACGCAGTGGGGACCCATTTTGCCTTCGGTCATATAACACAACCAACAACGCCAAGGGCCCCCAAACAAATCGAAGCAATTTACGAAAATGTAGAAAATGTCATTGGGCTGTCAGAATGCATCGTTGTTGTTGACATGTGACCATCCTTATATGCCCCATACACCCTCGCCCCAAACTCTGGTCTAGAAAAATATGGTAGAAATTGTTATAAAAATCCACAGTGCAACGTATAACAAATTGCACAGCAGCAACAGCAACAGCAGCAACTCTGCTGTTTCTGACAGCGAAAGCATTGTTGGCTGACAGCTCGAAAAGGGCTCGAAGAGGGGGGTGGGTGTGTTGTATGACTACGAGCCAAACAGATAGTGCCACACAGCGTGCGGAGGGGGCACACTAACGTAACGTAACGCAGCAACGTAACACAAGGGGCAGCATGGGTGTTCCCTCTGTTCTGTCACTGCTGTTGGCCGTTAAATTAATGGCCAGTGGAAGTGGCAGCTGAGCAAAGAGAAATGCAACACGGAATATGTAATATGCACATGTGTACGTACACTAAAGCAACGAGGATATTTTCGACGAATATTTACCAGCAATCCAAATTGTGACCACCTTTTGAAATTTCATTTTAATTAAGTCTTATCTGAAATGTTACTGGAAGCTCGATAGTCTAGAGTATCACGTAACTAGAAGCTGCAGAATGTATCTCCTGCTTGTAGTTTTTAGTGAATATGGAACAGAATATATGTACATATGACAGAGCTGGTAGGCCTAAGAATAAAATGATTTCGTAAAATATAGTCCTTTCTAAAAACATAAAATGATGATTAACCTATAACCCATTTTTTGAATTTCTATGAATTAATTATATTGTGTAGGAAACTAAGAAATGGGTTAGAAATTAGTTTAAAACTGATCGCTTTACTTTGAAAGAAATCGTGGGGGAGTTGATTCGCTTAACTTTTTGGTAACCGCCAAGGTCTTGACTGCTATGAATTTTCTCGATATTCCCCCGAGATCTGACAGTCTTCTGCGTTTCGCAGCTGTTTCGCTGTTGTCTCATTTAAAATGTGAGTAGCTCTCAACATTTAACTGACAATGAGTTGTTGGCTGTTTCGCCGCCGACTGGTTGGACTTCGTGCTGCGTTGCACCGCTGGCAGCCAAGTGACAGATAGCGAGTCCCAGGCAGGCTGGCAGGAAGCGACTGAGACTGAGACAGGAAGACCGAGGAGTCGGAGGACAATGGGGCAGAGGAAGGAGATCCTGGCGGCAGGCTGGCAGGAAGAGTAAGACGAGTAGCGCGGGGCAATCAGGCGATACGAGAAGATTGAGGGGAGGAATCGGGGCGTCCTTTTGTTGGCCTTTTCTGCTCGGCCTTCACTACGGCTTGATCGTAATTGTGAGTGACAACGGCTTGATGCCTGATTATGATAAATGAATTGTTAAATTGAATTAGGTGTTGCCGCGCTGCTGTCACTCAAAAACCGTCGTCATATTTCCCTCAATTCCCGCGCCGAGTCTTTTTTATCGTACCCTGTAATCAGTGGGCAAAGGAGTATATGACACTTGAACATCACTTAAAAAAAAAATTGAAAATGCAGGAATTATACACTTCTTATTTTTTAATTAGGCGAATTTTCTTGCAGAGTTTATGGTATAAAAACTTTCAGTGGATCAAAACTTAATATCATTACATTTATAAAACAACTAAATTTATTATTTAAGTGGTATTTACAAGTCCAATAGCTTGAGTTTCTTTGCTAGCGTTGGTTGGCTTTCTTTTGGTTTTGCTCTTCGCAACTCCTGCCACCACTTCACATTGAAATTGCATGAAATTTGATATTTTTCAGCGCTTGTCAACGGGGCCGGGAACACAAAGGGTTGGGCTGGGCTTGTCAGATGATGGACATCCTGCCTGGAAGGGTTGTTTGGCAGGAACGGTTCAAAATCTGGCGACAATTGTTGTCTGTCGCGGTGTGGTGTGCTCGGAAAATTAGCTCAGGTTACCTTAATTATGGGGTCTCCTGATGCCTGCGAGTCCTGAGAGCTTTGTTTGTTTGCGTTCATGAGTAGTTGAGCTCTGGTTGCTAATAGGCTCTTAGATGTTTGAGTTCACAGAAGTTAATAGACGGCTGTCAGTGGTACTCGTCTTTCACGTTTGGATAACCTGGGAATTCTGGAAACTGAAATGTTATATTTATGTACCCCTTGACGTTGTTTTGAATTCGATTAGACCATATCAAAAACTATATAACAAATATAAAAAAATTTAGAAACTTAGAGTTTTAGTTTATGAATTCATTCATAATCTCTTGTCTATTTTTAAACACCATTCAATCCGTCCGACATAAGCTTAATTTTGTATATTTTGGCGGATCAAATTAAGAAGCATCGGTGGTTCAGTGGTAGAATGCTCGCCTGCCACGCGGGCGGCCCGGGTTCGATTCCCGGCCGATGCAAACAAGTATTTTAATACCTGCGTTATTTTAATTATGACATTTTTCTGTTTATTTTTGATTTACCATCATCCGAAATTGCTTTACAAACATAAACTTCAAACCTGCTCACCCAAGTCTTTGAAGTTGGTTGGTTGCATTCGAAATCCGGTTTTACAGTCACAACAAATGGTTTTTGCGGAGATCCTAGACAAGTTTTTCGCTAAAAGAAAAATTTTTTGTCGGAAAATATGCATCTTCACGACAGCATCGGTGGTTCAGTGGTAGAATGCTCGCCTGCCACGCGGGCGGCCCGGGTTCGATTCCCGGCCGATGCAATTTAATATTTTAATTATGATATTGAATATTATAATTTGTTATCATATTTTTGATATGATTATATCTTATCTATAATAAGTATGCTACAAATACAATTTAAACAAGTTCATTAGAAATACAAAAAAAAAGTTTAAAAAAGTATTATGCATCGGCCGGGAATCGAACCCGGGCCGCCCGCGTGGCAGGCGAGCATTCTACCACTGAACCACCGATGCTTCGTAAATTCTTTAGCTGAAATTCCGAACATAATTGGATAAACAGTTTTTTTTTCTTATTTACTAGAAGATAACGTTTAAAATACCCGTATAGATAGTAAAGCATCCTTATAAAATCTATATCTTTATAATAATAAACATATTATTTTACCTGGTGTATTATAATGAAAATATCAAAAGCGCCAATTAGGCAACTATTTTCCACAGAAGACATACCAAATATATTCTAGTCGTCGTTCAGTTTTGCTGGCTAATCAAACCACACACCCAAGCGAATGTCATTCATTTTCATGCCGACTGACAGTAGCTGACCAGCACTCGGTTCCCTCATTAGTGTGGCCCATTCAGTCACTCATCACTCACTCGAGCGTCGTGTTTTCGGTTGGGTAATATATCACAGGGCTCACGGTGGCAGGGATGCGTAGGAAAATGGGAAAACTGAAGCAGAAAAATGAACGTACTTGTTGAAAATCACACCTAGCTGGGCAGAGATCCACTGGCCCCGAAAACTTCTGCAGGGGAATGCTGGGAGGTGTCACAGCAAAACAGCTACCAGCGACAATGACAACGGTTCCACATTGTTGTCACATGTCATGCGACGCTGGAAAAGATGACACCACTCTGCGGGAAACGGCCAGAGGAGCAGAGGGATGAGCGTGAAATACGAGTCCTTCGGCATGTAGCGCAAAATGAAATGGGCGAAAAATGATGAATGACAAAATTATACAGCAAATGCGCGTCAAGCTGACATGTGACCACTAATGAGGATCAACTGGAGTCGAGTTGGGAGAATGGGGACCCCTATAGGATGACAATACTCGCTCTTTTTTGTTTCGAACCACTTGAAAGTCAAATTTTGGCATTAAATTTCAGATGTACGGGCAAACATCCTTTTTGTATTGGGTTTCGCAAGCACATCCTTTGCAACCATGGAGTTTACATAGCACGGGTCATGAAAACTCTGCTAAGTATATTATAGAACCTAAGCCTATCAACAGAAATTATACAACCCCCTGCGTAGGAAAAAATTCACTTATCTAAACGATGATGGTGCCGACGAAGACGTCATAACCTCGGAGAGTGCATAGTGCCAAAATGGCCAGGAAGTCGGACCATAAGCAGCCAAAGTCGTTTGCTAAAATGAGCATATCATACTGAGGGAAAAAACGCGGCAGTGGTGGCAACCAGACTCTACCGTCAAATAATAAAATGCAAAGTCAGCAGGAAATTCGCATTGGGGTAGTTTCGTCCACTTTTCAGCTGAGCACACAAGAAAAACTGGGGGAAAAATGCAATTTGGTTGGAGTTTTTAAGTCCTGATGAGGCCACTGGGGTCCCAAAGTAATTGAATGTTAAGAGCATGAAATCAGGGCCATGTATGCAAATAAAGAAAATATATATCTAAAACTATTGTAAACAACATGACTGAAATGTAGCTTTCGATAGTTGTATTACTTACAGTGATTCGTTATATGGCAAGCCAAACTTTCCAAGTTCATATCCGATCAATCCACAATACTAATGGAGGCACCCACGCAAGTGGATCACTGGTGGGATCGGCACCACCCAAGGTAATAAAATGTGCCCCACTGTGCGAATGCGGTTGACTTCCAAGTCCGGCGCCCGTCATCAAATGTCGCGATCTGCGAGCCACGATCAACACAGAAGGAGTAAAAAAATAAAGAAAAAATTGAAGAATAAATACAAAATAAATGCTGCTGTGCGTCCAAGGCGATGCTGAAAGTGGTGCGGTGTGTTGGCTGTGAGTGCCTAAGTAGTAGTTGTCATTTGAGTGACTTTAATGGTCTGTTGAGACATAATCGCTGCCATTTTAAATGGAATTTTATTGCCACTTCACGAAATTTTTATTGCTGAACCAGCAAGCCAACCAAGCCAAGCCCGATCGACCGTTCCGTCGCCACTGCCAAAATAAAAACAAAATACGTATTAAAAAAAAAAATAATAATGCTGCATGCTGCGGTGACGATGACGTGGTGCAGACTCTGTCGGTGGTGCCGCCGCAATGGCAACCAAATTGTTGCATTTAAAAGCAAATTGATGGCCGCAGAATTAAAGGAGGCCACACCACGGACAGTTGGCGAGTTGAGTTGCTGAAATTCAAGTTCCCCGCGCTCCGATTACGCGTTAAGCAAAGGCTAGCCAAGACCAATGCACTGAAAGAAATTGCAATCATTGCCATAGAACATCTAAGTGGCAACCTTGAAACAAGTTTAATCTTTACACCACTGGCTCATTTAAATCTTAAATACCACATAGAAGGTTTTTCAGCTGAACAGATTTCCTATTAAAATGTATTTACAAACACATTAATATTAAATTATTAATTTAAACTAATTCCATTTTATCTGAAATCTTTATTCCTAAATATCATTCCTTAAGTATTCTTAGAAATAATTAAATATTCCCATCCGATTAGCGTTCTCAGTGCACCGCAGATCGCGGCAAAGCCTAAACAACGACGTGTTGGTATAATTTTGTAGACTAGTTTATTGGACACATTAAATATGGCCTGATAATTAAGTCATAAATTAGATTGCAACCGCGACGACGACGTGAACGACATGGACGAGTGTCACCATATCAGGTTACGTGGCATCCACAGCAGGCGGCCTGTCGTGGCAAGGAGGCAGGGGAATGCGTCTCATTTAAAATTGATGCCTAATCGAATTTCTTTATCGCGTGTGTATGTCTTGTCTCCGACAACCGAGGACTGAGGCTCCATCGCCTCCACCGGATCCCCTCACACTCCCCGCCTGTCTGGGGCAGAAAATTTATGGATTTGCATATTGCGACACTAAATGTTTTAAGGTCTCTGCCGGCGGAGGCTTGGCGACGATCGTGTCAGGAAGCTAATGTTTAATGAATTCAATTTCTTTATGCGCTACTTGGACGATTTGAAAATGGTTGGTGCCTCGAGGAGGAAAGTCAAACCAAATGAAAAATGTGTGTTTGTCTTTTGTCTTTGAATGTCTCCCAGTTGAATATGGAGCTGAGAGTTCGGAGTTCTTGTTTGATAAAAGAAAACACTAAATTTATATAACATGAGAATTAAATCCAGTAGACTATATATACTATTAAACATAATAAAATGTCATTCGAGTATACGAAAAGGTTGAATTACAGTATGTTGAGATTGCTTATGCGAGCGCCGCTCAAATGCCTTGATAAATAATTGAAATTTCAGATCTTTATTGATTGGAAATAAATTGCAGCAAATTGATATTACATGTTAAAACAATGTTTTCAATGAATAACCGACATAAACAATTTTTTAATTAAAACAAATTGAGCTTCAATTGCAATTGAAACGGCTTCGAAATTTAATTTGAAAAAATGTGCGCGACTTTTATTACAAATGCGTGTACGGTTTTTCGAGGCCATATTGCTTTGCTCGCCATAAAAAAGAGTCGCACAATTATGCCTTTCACTGATTCCAAGCATCTTTCGTGTAAATTGGATATCACATGGCAACTTAACAGCTGCTGCTTGACCACATGACTCTTGAGAAGGCCAATCTGAATTGGCAGATTTTCTGCTTTTCTGCGGTTCTTCCAGCCGGCCAACCAACATGCCAATGCAAACAAGATCCACGGTGCCAAGAAGGACCATCACTTGTATCCAGGTTGTCACGTAATGGAGACGTTGGTCAAAACAACTTGTGGACCGAGTGTGAAAGCCACAAGCCGACCTACTACTCGGACCTACTACTCCTTGCCGCCTTTTGGCTTGGCAAAATAAAACGTAATTGAATATCAATTCAGGCCAACGCCGAAATACTGAGGGGCAGGGCAACCAGCCTGGGGAGCGGTTGGTAGGTAGATAGTCCAGATGGAAACGAGAACGAGAACGGGGCTGGCATGTAAATTCGAAATGCAAACAGCGCATCCTTGCCATTCAATCACTCAGCCAGACGACAGCAGCAGCTCCCTTGATGGATGACAATCAATCTCAAGTGTCAGGCAAATATCAGTTTGTTTTCATTGAAGCGCACCACGGAATCGTGCAACGTGGTTGCCTGAAGTCTCCTGCCCCGTCTGCCTCGTCTGCCCCGGCTCCCTTCTTTTCCTTCCACTCGAGTGCGAGTGAGTGACAACAGTCGAAATGAGTGAATGATTGAATGGCTGATGGATCGATGACTCGACTGACTGACGGATAAACGGAGAATTGCTTGTCTTTTCCTGTGGCCAGGATGGCAAAATCTATACAAGACTGACCGCAAGCATGGAGATCACGAGAAATGGTGACAACGAAGTAAAGACCCAAGTTTGGTAATATTATAATTTCTAAAATTAGATAAAGTTTGTATTAGAATCATTACTTGTAGTACGAGTTTAAAATTTGATATATTCCCCCCAAGACCGATGCTAGTTTCAGTGAAATCGATCCCAGCTGAGCACAAAGACGATGCGTTTCAAAGTGATGTGCTACCTCCATCAGTCGTCCAATCTCATTGAAATTTGATAAACAAAAGGCGTAGACCGCATCATCATCGTCATGAATGATGATCTTCTTGCTCCAGCATCAACGGCAACCCCAACCTCGACGCCAGCCGAATGATGCCCGTTGACAAGTCACGCCAAGAGTGTCGAGTTAGCGAACAGCTGCCACTGGTCGACCCCTCGGATCCCCTCCAGAAAACCCTCTGCCGACGCCCCACTCCTTCTGCTTCTGCAGTGCCATCACATCCACATCCTCCTGTCATTCAGCGCCATTGTCGTTGTCACTTCCATCATTGTCAGCCCTGCCGCTTGATTTTGTCATTGTCATGGCGCGTTTGTTTTGCTTTGAGACGGTAGCCAGCATCGCCAGATCAACATCAATTTATTAGTTTTATTTTCTTCGCGGCATCGGGCATTTATAATCAAGCGTTTTTTGTTCCCTTTCGGTTGCCAGGGATTTTTGTTGTGTCACTTCCGCTGAAGACATTTGTCGTCAGCACGAGCGACAGGTTTGCGTCTCATCACTAATACACAGAGAGAAATACATGAGATAGATAGACCTGAAAGCATCCGATTAACAGTCGATCTAACGCTTTAATACACTAGGTTTAGTATGATATAGTCCATAAAGTTGAACCTTATCACATTACACAACCAATGGGCTAACATCATAAGCTTAAGTTCGGAAGTTTTGTGGAGGTCCGGTATTTGAATCATTTTCATTTCTTCCTGTGTACTCTCCCAAATGAGTTTTCCCTCCTTTTGAAGGAACTACCTGCTGCGTGGCGATGATGACGATGATGGCGACCGATGTCTGATGAGTCTATTATCAAACCCGGGCCGGACGGTTGTGTCAGCGGTTATGGGCTCCGTCTCTTGTTTGAATAATTGGACATTACGCGGCTCGACGTTCCGAAAGGAGCCCTAAATAGCAATTAGGCCGCAGTAATTTGAGCTGAGAAACGGAAGTTGTCATGATAATTGGTATTAGTTTCTATAGGCCGTGGCTGGGTAATTGAAAGAAACGGGAAGCAACTAACAAAATATAGATGGAGACCTGTACTTTGGGGAAATGACTTCGCAGAGTTGTCGGTCCACCATAATGATCGTACTTACTGCGGAACGATCAAATGGCTTGAGCTCTTTCGAATTGGGGGAAATGTATATCTTGCATTAATGGAAAAGTATTTGTTTGAGTACTTTTAATCATGATCTTGCAGTCTTCAATGACAAAAAATAAAACAACAATCCAACAAACTCAAAAACCAACAAGAAACCTAATATAACTTAGTTCTAGTTATTTCTTACAACTTATAAAACCCAATTTCAAAATGGACTGTAATTAATTATTTGCTTAAGCTGAGTGCAAAAGACAACCCTAAATCTTTCCCAAGATCTTTCGCTGATGAATTGCGACTACTTGCCCAGTTCTCTAACTGAGTTGAGTTGAGACAACACCCAACTGCATTGCAGACAGTCGGGCCATCAGTCAGTCAGTCAGCTAGTGAGTCAGTGCGACCGTTCAGACCTCCGGCACGTCCGTCATTCAGTCAGTCAGTTTGTCATGCCTTCAAGGCAGGAGGCAGTTGCTGTTGCTGCGGATACTGTCCTCTCCGTGTACACTGTCAACGGTTGAGTGTGTGCGAAAGCTTTGAATTTATATGCCAGTGTCAGTTGTCAATCACATTTGCAAACTGTCACACATGCGAGCGTTCAAACAGCGGCAAGCTGGCAAACTGAGCGAGTGAGTACAGGATGCGGCACAGCGGCAACATATTAATCTTTGCCAACGAGAAGGATACCCACACGTTCGTGGGGCGTTGCCTCGGAAACAGGAAGAAGAAAGCGGCGAAAAGCGCCAGACGTTGACAGGCATAAGTAATGCAAAAAAATTACTTTATAATGGAGTGCGAAAATGAAAATTGCTGTGGCCAAAAAAAAAAAAAAAAAGAAGAAGAAAACGGAATGAAACGAGGGAGAACCCAAAGAGCTTGACAACCGCAACGTTGCTTTTTCCATGATTGCTACAAGCAATTTGAGGTAAGATAATCATGGGCCACGGACCCACAAAAGATTTCGCACACTCACATTTCATATGCATGGCCATGGATGCGAGCGATGGCAACATGTTGCTGCTGCTGCTGCTGTTGCTGCTGCCGCTGGCGTTGAATGTCGGGAGCAATACTTTGTCGCTGCCCTGACTGCTGACTGTCAACTGTTTTTCAGTGTGCGAGGATTTCAAATGCGATGCGCTGACACCTAGCACACACCAGCAACATCAGCGAGACTGGGCGATTGCAAATGCGACATGGGGCCCCACCCACGTGTCGCCTCCACAGCTGACAGCCTTCTGACAGGTTTTGTTGTTCACGCGAGTAATTCATTTTATGCTGCCGCTGCAAGGAGCAGCAACTCCCCTTTAGCTGCTGCTGTTGCTGTTGCTGCTGCCGCTGCTGTTGCTGCTGCTGCTGTCACCTCGTTGCTTCATTTCACATCACAAAAATGCCAAGCAAAGCGACGCCCGTTGACATGTGAGAGACGACAGCACCGCCAGGACATCCAGAGGGAGGCCCCTGAAACGTCCCTGTGACAAGTGACAGTTAAGTTGATGTTGCTGCTGTTGTTGCTGTTGTTGATGTTGCTGCTGCTGCCGTTGCTGCTCCCCAGCAACGTAATTCATTTTGCATGTGCGTGCAACATTTTCAAGCGTATTTATTACGTAAATTAACAACAAATACAACAAGGATGTTGATGAGGACAACTACAATACAACTACAACTGCAACGACGACAGCAGGATGTTCATGACGTAGCGGAAATAAATTTTGCGTGAACAATACAAAGCGTTACACTGCAAGTTGGCTAAGTTGTAAACGCCCCAAGGAGACACAAGAGACGAACGAGCAGGGCGAGTTTGCGAAATTAATGGCAGGCCAAAGGAGTGACGGGCAGAGTAGCAGGACCAGCCACGCACACATGCTAATGAGCCGTCACAGGCGGGGCTTAGAGGGGGTTCCAGGGGATCGAGCTGCTCCACGCTGACAGGAAGTGACTGTCAGCTGAACGAAAGGAACGCAAGGCCCCGAAGTTGCCCGAGGAGCGCTCAAGTGGCCAAGAAATGGCTGAAGAAACCGTCAAGAACTAAAAGTGGAGAAGGTGAGATGAGCAGAGTTAGCCAAACCATTGAAGGACGTTGCTCTAAGTATTATATTATCTTGTTACTAAGCACACTAGTTTGCTTCAGTGTGTTTATACGACGTGGTTCAAAATAAGAACATAGTTTTTCATAGTTTAATTAAAATCGCATTTTAATGCAAACAATTTTCGCAATTAAATACAACGATAACCATTATTCTGCGTGTCAGCAATATTATTTTGAACAGCTCTCTTAAACTTGACTAACAACGACTTAAATCACACACTATTTAGGTAATTTATTGCACCTACATTTTCTGACATCCGGGCCGCTCCGCAATAGAAAATATGTAGAACCCCATGAATCATTGAAAAGCAGCGTTTTATGGTCCCTAACTTCGTTCGCTGAGAATCTTAAAAGCCGGACAGCCAACTAGTCTTGGCTGGTACTATCAGCAAAGAGCTCGAAAAATACATTCAGTAAATGTATCAATTTACATGAAGCAACACTTAATTTGAAAATTATATGCAAAAGGAAGTGCAATAAATTTATAGCCACGTCGGCGAATCAAGAGAGAAAATGTGCAGTGGATATGGAGTTGCAGTTGGATGCAGACTGGCCATAAACTTGTTTACCAATTGCTACCAGGCGAACCAGACCAAGTCTGGAGACCCGGCCATGGACGGAGTGGCTCGTAAATGTTTCTATCAACTTGAAAGGCTCCTCGTAAAATTTGTGAAATGTGACCATATCGAATGCGTCCGTTTCAAGCCGACGACTCGATCCGTTTAATGTTACGCAAATTTATGTGATTTCCCCTACACAACATTAATTGATTACCGTTCGCGTATTGGGGGAAATGGAAGTTGGCGATGAGGTAAATCTTCATCTGTCTGTTTGTCTGTTAATTGAATGGCTGCTCGTTGGGAAGCCCCAAGGTATGAATTTGATTTTTAATAGATGAACGTAAAACCTGATTTTCTTAGAAATTTATTTCGAAATATTTAAAAGTAGGGGGAAAATAAATGGTACCCCCAACATAAGCAACGTTTATGGATATTACGTATTTAATTTATTTAAAATAAATAAAATCACGCTCGTTAATCTTTTAGCTTATGTATATTGCCATAACAAAGGCAATCCTTGACAGCCATTTTTGCATGAAATTTGCAATGGGAAATCAATTTTTGATTGATTGAACCGTCATATGGAATGTAATCATGGCCACTTTACTTTTGATTCAATCCAGTACCCAGTCCAGACCCTTGAACTGGCCAGCTCAATTTTCCGCCCGAAAAGGGCAACTGCGGCCCATTCTCTGGCTAACCGCAAACAATTTTGGGGTAAAATGATTTCCCCTAGTCTGACATTTTACCTGAGGAATAAAATATGCCTTCTCATAGGGCAGGATATTTTTCCATCCTCCTCTCCCTCTATCTCTCTCTCTCTCTCTCTATTTGCAGGCCGCCCTGCGGTTGTCCTTTTCGCCTTTTGCCCCGTTGCGTTGCCGGCCGTCCTGTCATCGTTACTGTCTGCTTTCGGCAGGGATTTGTAATATTATGCTGTCAAGTCGAACATGCCCACTGACAGTTACCAACTGTCTGCCGGTTCCAGCTCGTCGGTTCAGTTCAGTTCAGTTCGGTTGGGTTGAGCTGAGCTGAGTTGAGTTGAGTTCAGTTCGGTTGATGGGGATGGCGTTGGTCGCTTGACTTGAGTGTGTAAGCCGACAGTGGGTTACACCCCAATTTTACAATTCCAGGACCGATCCGATCCCCAGGAATCGACTGTCCACTGTCGGGCGGACTGCCAATTACACTTTTTGACGCCGAGCACAATGTGAATGAGTGCGAGGCGAGGGCTTCTTGGGGTTAAGGTTGCCCAAGGGGCGTTGACATCATCCTAGTTCCTGGCTGAGTTTCGGTTTGATGCTAACAAATAATGACACGGCAATTTGCAGATTTCACAGCACGCCTTTCAGAGCACGGGGGGCATGCACAAGCGTAAGTATCTACATACGTACGAGTATCTACCACTTGAGCCCACCAGTCGAGTTAACAAAGTCAATTCAAACTTTGTTTAGCTGTTGGGCGTAGCCACTTCGCCCAGCTTTTAGCTCCAGTTCCGCATCCAGCTGATATCAGTGACAAGTCCGAGGTGGTTGATGCTTTGTCTGCATGGACGGCAGTGTTGCCGACTTCAGGATTTAAGTCGGATCAAATACCTTAAAATATTTTAGCTATTTATTCAAATGCATATGTGTAAGTCCTATAATCAGCGTTTAGGATAAATTTCTGTATGATATTATATTATATACCAAAAAAAATTGTGTACTATTCTAATCTTGTTTTCATACATAACATTTTTGTATATATCTCTTTTTTTTTGGCTACAAAATGTTCATTTTCTCATCACTCTTGCAAGGACCGCCTGCCAGTGTCAGTTGGCTAAGAGTCCTGCTGAGAGGAGCAAAATCAATTCGTCGACAACGTTTTGGGCTTAAAAAGCTTGACAGCCGCATCTCGTTCCTGGCAGCTGGTGGTCCAAAGTCCGAGTTCGAGGTCCGGACTCAAGTTTACACTCACTTACCGACGAGTGGGGCGGCGTACGACCTCCTGCCAGCTTTCCTGTCAAATTTTGTCACTGGGCGGGGCAGAGTTTGTTGAGGACTTTCTTCAGCCGACTGAATGATTGATAGCTCAAGTTCCCAGATTGGAATTGATTTCTATGTAAATTTAAAACATATTTGGTGTTTAATGTCTAAGCAGTGGGAGAGTAGACGCACATATTCCCTTTAAAATAAGTTGATTGTATTAATTTCTTTCTTTCATTTAGCTGTACTTTGTTTTCGGACGGATTGCAGAATACTTCATGGGCTATGAATACCTTTAAATGTAGATACTTATTTACTTATGTGCCAACTGTTTCTTAACAAAACCAGACCAACAAAAAGAAACCACAAAAAATTTCGCTCGAATGTAAATCATTTTCGCAGACAAAACATTGCGATGAGAAACAAACAAGCAATATCATCATCGCCATCAAGACAATTTCATGCCACACTTCCAGTGCAAGGAGCTGCAAAAGGGCACTGAAAAGATACAGATATGTACCTAAATGGCTTTCAGCGTTGGCGTGCATAAATTAAATGTAATGTGACATTTTTACAAAATGCACTCATTTCTCAAACATATCCGGCTCTGTCAGACAAGAAGACAGCAAGAGACTGAGAAAAAAGCAGAACGAAAGCGAAAGAACTGACGAAGAGCTGACCGAAATGAGACGCATAAATTTTCATATATGCCAAGCGAAATATTTCGCCTTAAATTAGCCTCAATTAAATGTTAATGCATTTTGACATTTTTGCTGTCGCTGGCCGCCATCCGTCCCCGTCAAACAGATCGCAAGTCCGCCAAAGACGCGAAGACAACAGCTCGAGAAGCGACAAGAAATGAGGGAAAGGAAGAAATATGAATTATGATTTTGTATATATAAACGTATATGTATGTATATATCTCCCAGTCCTCGCGCACCGTGTATCTGTATCTTAGCTGCTCAGCCCGTCGAGTATCTGTAAGATGCACAGAGCAATTAGCGTTGATGTAGCCGCAGCAGCTGCGCCTTCATTTATCTTCCCGGCTTTTTGCCTTTGCCGGGCGCTTGGGTTCCCACTTTGTGCGGGTTCTGCTCTTCACACAGTTGCTTTAGTTTATATTTTATGGCTGACATTTTGTTGGCAAATATGTAAATGACTTAATGACTGAAAGCCAGCAGAAGGTGGTGCTCTTTTATTCTTCCATCCACATCTGCATATGTCATTCTCCACTTTATACTGTTTCACTTATTACCCGAAAAGAGCTGAGATGGGGGATTAGCCTGAGCAGACATTTATAAAATAAATACAGTTTATAGAACCAAATATTTGTATTTATTATACTTGTCATGAATTTTAAATGCTTGTTCTTGCATTGGACTTATCCTCATTTGGCCATACCAATAACAAAAACTCGTTGTCAAAATATCTACGAGTATCTATTCTAGCGCACAACAAGTGTGTCGTTATCTTCCTCTGACAACTGTTTGACTGTCAATCCAGCTGTCTGTCATTTCAATCACGAATACTAGTTCCTAAGTACACACTAGATTCAAGCATTATCAGTTCATTTATGAATAAAATTAACCTTGTCACACGTGAACAAACTTTGCAGATTGCGTCAAATGTCGAGGGCTTCGTTTACCTATCGCTCAAGTCGCCTTAAAGTTCATTTTTTTTTTAGTCGCAGCATTTGAATGCGCAAATATTTTGACACAAAAATGTCAAAATGGCTAATCTTTGGACAAGAAAAAAAGAAAAGTCTGACAGTCATATGTCCCAATTAAATGAGAACTATACGCTCTAGATTATGTCATTGGGGTTTACCCAGAAATAAATTTCAACTTTAAAGCCATTGAATTTTTATGTACCTCAAGCATGCTAAATAGATTGAAATGCTATATATTTACGTCATTAAGTTCTGGCGCCTTAGCAATAATTTGTAAAATTAAATAAACCAAGTGCGTAAAAAGCCCCAATTCATTTGTAAACAAAATCATTAAAGGCACACTCTGCCGTAATAAAATTCTATAAATCTGTAAATGTCCGTGTGGGTGTACACATATAAAAAGTGCCTCATAAATTACCAGGCAATTATAAAACGCGTTCTTCTTCATCTGGCGTGGCTTGACATTTTGCACAGTTGTGCTCGATGCCATTAGGTTTTCTGGTCCGCGGGATCCGAGGACCGACGACAGCTCCTAGACGACGAATATGAAGCGGGGATGGCGAGTTGAGGCAATGGCCCGACCCAGTGAGAGGTTATCAAAATGCAATAAATCAGTTTGTTAAATATATTTTATAGCGCGACAACACAACACCCGACCGTTGTCGTACCCAGTCGGCTTGCCCCGGTCTTATAAACAGACATTTAGTCTGTTAAACACGAGAAAAATGCGCATTATACGGTGTAAATCAATTCCGTGCCACCAGGCCGACGTGCAGATTTATTTCCATTTATTTAAACAAGCCAACAAAAAATTAAATAAAACACACAAATAAAAAAGTGAAATCTGGTAACTGGAAATTACGGGTACACGCCGAGATAGAGCAAGGCCCAACGGCTGTAAATCTCTTTCAGTTATTGTATGTCAAGAGTGAGGAGAAACGGCTCGGATTGTTGTTTGCCATAAAGCGGGATGTGTAATCAACTTTGCTCAGACAGCGAGTGTTGGAAAACAAATAGAGACACAGCGTGTTACACTTGATAAACACTGCCGTGGCAGAGACGTATTATAAAGAATTTTTTGAAAAGCAACCAACATGGCTTATATCATACGAAATGTACCGCCCGGACAGCGTTGAATGTTTGGCAAATATTAGCACAGTTGTTATATCAGAAGATGATGATGACGAAAAGAAGGGTTACGAAAGTGGTTATCCAAGTGGCTGCCTCTGATTCCTATTTGCTAAGAACCCAGTAGCTTTCGCAGCAGCATAATCCCCGGTATTTACACCTCGCGACCGACACAATCATATGTCATGAAGTCCGCTTCGTCTTTATATATGGCAGATACTTCAGATTTTTGAGGTGCCCGTCTCTCGTATCATAAATAAATGGAGCTGATTATTATAGGAGTAAATACGAAGGTGTACTGTATTCCAAGTAAAAACAAATAACAGTCACATCTTGGATGCCATACAACCCCTTTGACTGTTTATGAAAATCGGTTACTTTAACTTGTACTACGAGTACGTACTAAATGACAAAACGTAGTTAAATCCGCAAAGACTTGAAAGACCTTAGTTAAGTAGGATTTGTTTCCGACTTATGGCGCACAGAGCCCTCATTCAAGATAATGTCACTCTGTTATATCAGACAGCTCCGAAGAACTGATAACGAAAACTGCAATCGGTTGGGGTTCTTAAAGGATGTAAGAGGGATTTACTTTCAATTCACATAGGAACTTTTAAACTAGAAATATTCCATTAGTGCCATTGATCTTGCCTGTAAGCCCCGAAAAACACATCTGATTCAACAAGTTCTTTGAGGTAAGACCCATAATTAGGTGTGATAAGATTGCCCCACAAGGTGCAGAGGAAAAATTTCCATAATGAGTATGAGATTGCTTTAATGAATTTCGTTTTCACGGGTACCAAACTTATTCTAAAAAAAAAGAAACTTGATATCTGAAGTGGCGTATTAATTCCCCGTAATTAGCATATTATTTGTTTTAATTAAAGGTTAACAGTGCTAAAACCGCTAATTGAAAGCAACCACGGGAAAATTTGAGACCCTATTTTACCCGATAATTTATTGCAAAGTTTCTCATACTTTTCTTTTGGTCATTTCGTAATTTTTGATTGATGACTGACTCGATGTCACTTTTGTTTCGCCTTTTTTCGATGATAAATTAATACGAGAAAAACGGCAATATATAGGGTGGCCACACTCCCCCTCTGCATTGCGTTTTCGGTTTTGGCCGTTGTGTAACTTTTGGGCCAAGCGTTTCTTGGAGCTCCGTGGCTCCATCTCGTATATAATTAGCTGTCATAAATCGTTCGGCGGGGGACGTCGGCCATCTTTTATTGTTTGCTTAATAATTTTTCAATGTGCGCTGTCGTGCCCACTCTCACACACCCTGGCTGAGCCGCTTGCGTGTCTCTCTGCCGGGCCATAAATCAAACTCTGACATCGCATTGTCATTTAATCAATAATTTATAAACAATTTTTTACAGGTTCGCATTTGGCGAGAAGAGGTCGAAGAACAAGACCTGCAGTTTTGCGTGAGTTAGTGTGTGCGTGGGGAATGACAGGCCCTAACCCGAATTCATTGCCTGGGAAACTAATTGAATTTTCCCAGCTGTGAACTCTGTTGGCGCAATTATCGATTTCTATTGGTTGCAATGAGTTCCACCTTAAGAAAATTCAATTTGTTTTAAGAAGAAAAAGGGAAACACATTGAATATTATTTTTAGCGTAGCGAGCTATATCAAAATCCCTGGAATAAGTTTTCGTGGCTGTAAGTAACAACTGAGAAGAGTACGTGCCGAAATAACCAAATTGGTTTAAAAAATAAGAAGACCCCCGTAGAAAGCTACAGAACCGAAAAACGAAACGTCAGAATTCCCAAGCGCCCAAAAGCTCAACGGCTCGTACAAAACAGTTAACTGTGGACACTGGCCATTTTGTTGGCCAAAAGGCGGTTGGTAGTTTAGGGGGGAAGTGCTGACGGCGGCGGCACTTTTTGATTTCGCTTCGCCGCTGTCGCTGCTGCTGACCAAAGCGCAAAATCACTTTTGACGTTTTTATTCTTTGTGTCGGCTGGGATTTTACTTGACTTTTTTCGGTGTTATTTCCATCTACAGTTTTGTTTTTGGTCTGTCCGTTTTGTGGAGCGCGCGCGCGCCTCGTTTCGTTTTCATTATCCGAAGCGCGTCCAAATTCATTTCATGTTTCGCCGCCGCCGCCGCCATCGAGTTTTTGAGGCGTCTTCAGATGTCCAACTGTTGGCTTTTGGCATCGGGCAGCGCGTTAAGTCCAACATAAGACGACCTAAGCGTTTAAAAGCCTAAACGAATGTGCATGGGCGACTGTGTGTGCCTGTACCGGCCAAGCCTCAAAACACTGAGAGAAACGACGCGCCAACTTCAACTTAATTAAGCATGTGTGCATTTTTGTTGATTAGAGAACATTCAATTTCAGAACTAAATTTGTTATAATCATGATCATGTAATATTTCAACGGCTATTTTCTCAGTGTAAGAGTGTCATTGGGCAGTAAAACGAGAAACGGCAAAAATACAAAATACAAAATACATAATAATCATCATCATCAACATGAGTTGGTCGACCGTTCAGCTGTCAAGTCGGCTTTTATTTTGCGCTCAAAAACTTAGACCAACTTGACAGCTGGAAGACAGTAGTGTTTATAACATCGACGTCTGTCCCACAACCCCCACTGAGCGACCAGTAGAGACATGAGTGACAGGCGGCTCAGCAAAAGAGTTAATACTGTGATTAAATGGCCACGAGAAGAGTGCCACTGCCAAAGTAGCGGACAGATCCAGCCTTGTTGGCCAAATGGTGGGCGGCATTAAAGCCCGACAGCTGTGACTGACCGCCGATTTGGGTTGGGTGAAGACTTAAAGCTATCTAAAGACACGTCTTGACTACAGATTTCGTTTTAAATAATTTGAAGTCGTCTTATTATTATTTGAGGTTTTTATGCTTAAGCCCCAAAAAACATACTTTTTTTTTTGTAAATAATTATGTCAGTTAGGCGACAGCCATGATTTCAAATATTTGCCAACTAAATGAAACGTAAATAGAGATCATATATAATGCTGCAATAACCATCTGGTTTTAGACCTCAAGAGTCTATGAGCGTCATTTACTTTCAGACGTATGTTATCTAAATGACAGGTAACAAACTTACTGAGTTACTACTAAATTTAGACGATCCTCTCTAATTCGAGAACGAAAGACCTTGTCATGGGGCGGCACGACAATCACGAGACTTAACTGATGCTATTATCTTGTTTTCCTGCGCCGTTTGTCTTTTAAATTCCTCACAAATTTTGTTTATTATCTTAGCTCGGAAGCTTAGTAGCCTAATACCAGTAATGTTATTAAAGAAAACACAGACGTTGCAGTCCATTGTTTATCATAAGACTGCCCACAAAAAAGCACAAGCTATTTTTAAATGATTCCGAAGGTGCTGTTTACATAAGTAAAAACTTAAGTAAAAGTCCATATTGTTAGTTAAACAAATTTTTAATTGGCCACAGAAAATATAATCACTTGAATCTGGCAGACCTCGTAAACTCAAATAAAATATAATAAGCTGATGACAGCCGAGTCGGCTCTTGAACTCGCTGAGTATGTGGCACATTAGGGCCATAAATTTTCATTTTAATTGCTCTTCATTCAGATTAGACCAACATAATTGTGTCGTTATAAAATCAATTTTATTCCAGTGCCCACAAAAATGCCAACGGAAACTGACTTAGTAATCTGTGCAGTGTTGTTTTGTCTAGAAATCGAAATCACACCATTTCATTTTAACGAAGTGAAAAATACTCTTAATTAAAACATATTGAATTTATGTACTCCAATTCTCGTTTTCCATTTGTGCCTCTAATAAAACGTATATATTCATATATGTACTCATTGGAAAAGAGTGTTCTTAAATTAATAGGCTCATAAAATCAAAACGAAAAAGCCTTAAAGTGTAAAAACAACAAATCACTCAAGATGACCTCAGACACCAATGGACAAACAGTCTTGACAACAGATAATGACACTTGAAAACATATTTAAAATCTGTTTTTTTTTTGTTCATGTGCAACATGATTTCGCTTGAACTATAATAATTTTGTTATCAGTAGAAATATAAGCCGTGAATATTTTTAAAAAGTATATTTAGCGCATCCGCAACAGCATACAAAATTATAAATAAAATTTTCATTAGCAAGTCATAAATATTGTCATAAGCGCACAATTGTGAGCAAATTTATGTAGCCACACCACGAAGTGAATAATTTAGGCAAAACCAAAAGAATAAATAAATTCAGAGGGTGAAAAAGAAAGCCAGAAGCAGCAAATTTTAACAGCCCAGCAGACGCTGAAACAATAGAATTTTAACAAGAAACATAATTTATTGCCACTTAAGTCATAAATATATTTTTAATTTCGACCACTTCACATTTACAACGCTACCAGTAACAATCGGGCTAAGATCATTTTACCCCTTTGTGGATACCCTATAGATGAAGTATATTGAACCACGGCAATAGAATGAGCCACCATATTGTGATATGTGCCAACTTTTTGGATCATATTATTTATGTATGTTTAATTTAGTGCTATTATTTTAACCGCAGCTGTATGTATGAGCCCTATGTAATTTTAAGACAGCCTAATAAAAGTATATTTTAGGTAATAGGTATGTTGCTTTCCTATATTCAAAAGCACGCTTATTTTTTGTATAGTTTCGGCTTGATAGTAGTCTGAAGAAGGCTGGTTAGGGAAGCGCAGAAACAAAAGAAATGAAATACTAAAAGTCTTAAATTTACGTCGCGTTGACTGTTTATTTTCCTTTTGCCGCTTTCATGAATCTTCGAGTTTATTATTGTTGTCTGGTTCTGTGGAGCTTCTGCCTTTGCCGCCACCAATTCTGGTAGCCAACGAAAACTTAACACTCAAAAGGTAGTAAAAAAAAAAGAAATGAAAAAAGCGGACTGTAGAGAGGGCCAGCTAATTACAGGTTGCCACAAAGGCTCCCAAAAACATATGCTAAATAGTTGCGCCGCTCAGAATGAATAAAATACGTTTTACATATGGGCAATATATTGTATAAGAGCCCTTATATATAAGGGGTATTCATTTATTAGGCAAACCTTCTTTGGTTATATTTTTATGGTATTTTTATTTCATCATTGGCTTAATGAACAAAAGCCGAAAAGGTTTCTAAACGGCATGGAGGAGACAAATGTATCTCGTTTGAGCGCAAAACACAAATGTTTAAAACAATAATAAATTATCTTTGTTGTTGCTGGTGGCTCTCTTTGCCTTTTATCGCTTGATAATCGCTGGTCATTAGTCATTTTGGCCTCAACCTCAAGTATTGTGTGTTTTCTATATAGCGAATGTATCTGTATCTTTGTATCTGCTGTCGGTTTCCCTCTGTCTGCCTGCCAGCCTGGGCCACGCCAAAAAGAGTAATGTGAGCAACAACACGGTGGCAGCTGCTGCTTTTGCTTTTCTGTTGCTTTTGCTTTTCGGTTGCTTTTGCTTTCTTGTTGCTTTTGCTGTTGCTGCTGACGGTGTTGTGTTTTGCCTCTTCATTTGGAGCCGGGCAACCCAGCAGCAGCCACTCCGTTTAATAAATCGTGTACTGTCGCCTTTTATTGTTGCGGCAATGTTTCAAATTTTATTTATTTATCTGCTGCCGCTGAATTGGCTTAATAATGTGGCCATCGGACAGCGGCAGCAGCCACAACAACCACAGCAGCAGGTCAAGCCCATATTTAGCAACTTCTGACTCTGACTATATCACACTTAACAGGCGGCTTTGGCCAATCGCGGTTATCGGTTGACATGCCATGAAATATTTATTCCCTTTCGAGGCTTCGCTGTAAAGCTTATTTCAGAGCCTTAAAGGGTATGTGAATGCACTTAAAAATGTTGAGGCGCACTGGAATATATACCCATTCATTCTTCTTTATGGAAAATTTAGTAGAACACATCCCATGATCACACAATATCTCTTCACTTTGAAAAGCTAGTATAGGGCGTTACTGAGTCGACTACGACTGCAGACTTTCCTCGTCGCACAAACTTTAATCTGACAGCTTGACATTAATAATTAATATTAAAGTACAAAGAAAACGAAATAAATTTAACGAATCATCGATTAAACGCGAGATCGTAGAAATTCATTACCGGATTTGTCAACAGCCATTTCCGATAAATAAGTTATCTGCGTATGGCGATTGCCGCTGACGGCTTTCTGCCAGTGACCTGATTTTACCAATCAGCCCACGCCAGGCGAACAAACCCTTCCGGACAGTCGGCATTTTCTTGCCACGGGTAATTTACAATCTAGATCTAACGTAAGCAAAGCCCGCCACTGACCAGTGTCACATATATCACTGATATATCTATCAATAATATATTAGCGCCAAGCTCCCCCGAAAAACACACAATGTCGGCGGTTGGCCTTTGAAGTGTGGCACAGTAAAATCGGCTTGGCTCAAGGTATTTCGTTTTTTTTTGTCGCTTTCCAGTTGTTTCCGCTGGCTTTTTAGCCAGGTTCTGCCTGGCATTCCTTTTGGGTGGCTCGCTGGGTGCAATAATAATCACAGCTGAAGTATTTATGCCGCGGCTTCAGTTGGAAGGCCTTGCAGGGTCATAAATTCTCAGCGAGATTTAATATATTTTTTTTTTCATTACATATATTTGTTTATAGATACCAATGGACGTATATTTTATTTTTCCATTCCCATATCATATTTTATTCCCTGTTTCCCGGCTGTAATTTATGGCTTTGCGTTCTTTGTAGTATCTTTATAGGCTTAAAACAAAAGGGGTTGGGGGTACATAACTCAAAGTGGCTACGCTTTTGTTCGCAACACAAAATTAATGAAAATATTTAATTGATAAAAATGTGGCTTTAAAACCTTCATGCATGACAATAAGCCACGGCTTCAACTTCTGCCTCAACCGCAACCATTTCCAATCCGCCACCTTACTTCTACTACTACATAGATCTTGTTTACCACGCCTAAAACAAATCCGAAATAAATGCCTACCGAGTGCCCGTTGACAGTTGTCGTCGTGTCAGCTACAAATGTCATTTCACAAAAACATTTTACACAAAATCTGAAAAAAAGACTGAGATGCTAAATGAACAAGATGGGCGATCCCAGGCAACCGCCCATATAATGTAAGATAATACGGAACGTGAAGGGCTGTGTATGTGTGATTTCTGTTGGTGGAGCCCAGAGGGAAAGTGTCAAACGCAACATTATGAAAATGACACGAGGAAGCCATAAATATTAAAACAAAGCAGGCTAACAGCAGCAACAATGTCACAACACAGCATGGGATATTCGAAGAGGAGGGACCCTGGACCGACTCGCAGCGGGGGCGTGAATTTCACAGAAAAAAAAAAGAAATAAGAAATAAGACTACGGAAAATTATTAAGGAGTTGACAGTTGACATTGGGCACACAGACTTAAAGATACAAATGTATCCGCTAGTCACTTACCAACAGTGGGCCCCCGCTGGATGTCACATCTGTGTCACTTTACGCATGATTGACGCCCCAAATGGGTGTGCCGCCCTCAGAGACCGGCAACTTGAGCCGAGAATACGAAAAATTGTAATGGCTCTGGGTGTAATTTATAACAAAACTGTTAATTAGCTGCGACGACAACACTGACATCAGTCAGCTGCTGTGCTGTTGCGTTTAATTTATGGCCAACATGCGAGTGGGTCTCGCCACCTATTAGAACAAGTCTCCGGACTTTTTGGGCCGGGAATGTGGCAACAAGTCCCCTAGTTTTGGATACTGCGACATTTATCTGCACAGTCGCTTTTTAAACTTGACTTTGTTGCAAATTCGTCGAAGACGTAATCACTTGAACGCGAAATTAATTTGTATTACAAAAAGCTAAGCATAAATAGCCATGAATGGTGTGTATTATTTACTATCAGTTGTACAATGGCAAAGTTCGCGAATGCTAATCTCTGGCTAATCTCAAACGGCACTTCATAAATCATGGAATAAATCACCGAATCTTAAACGTCAACTTGCCAGTGCAATAATATATCAATCTGCCAAGGAAAATCACAGCACTGAACCGCTGTCGACATTGTATAGGGCCACAAATAATCCACCTGCAATCTCAGTCGGCTATTATAAATTATTTATAGGCGGTTGGTTGTCCGTTTTAGCAGAATGGCTGCAAACATGTTGATTATTCTGAAACTCGATTAATAAATAAATAAAAATAGTTTCTACTAGTTCTAGTTCCTAACAATATAATTTTTTTTACTATTTTTGTCATATTCCACATTTCTATTTTGATCGTAAATTATCACACATGCTTTTCATGTCGCATAATCTTGAACATCTTTATATACGTCTCGGACAATAAAATCGATTTTACGACTTTGTAGCAATAACCATCCCACAAGTTGTCAGTTCTGAGGTGCCAATAAATAATGAACCAATATCACAAAAGGAACAAATGAAGATTTCAATCAATGGGTTTCGTAAGGCAGCCATTCAAATACTCTTACTGACTAGAGGGGTGAACAATACCCAGAAGTGGGTATTTATATAAATAAACCAGAGGTATTTAATTCAAATGTAATACTTCATTTAACTGCAAGGGAACTTTATTGGTTTTCATACATCGACGAAATTTACACATTTAAACCTCTTGAAAGAAATCACAACCACTGATTAGACTTAATTTCCACGAGCTCATAAATTTAGACAGGGGCTAGCCCCAAAGTCACAAGATACCATAAAGGTTTTGCCATGGTATAAGCTCTGCCGTCTATATATTTATATTTATGGCTCTAAACAGGCCCATTAATGTAGAGTATTAATAATTATGACTCAACTTCTGATAGTTCAAATGGCTGGTACTAAATGCAACAATAAGTCCATGGAAACAGAGGTGCTTTAAAATTGTATTGTATTCCATACATTGTATGAAGAAGAATAATTTAATGAATTTATTGAATAACAGTACCTAAAGGAGGTTATTAGTTCATTGGAGAACATGGTCCAAACATTTAATTTTTCTTTTTGAATCTCTGTATTTTAACACAAAAAGAAAGAAAAGCGACAAATTCTGCCATTTATAGTGTCGCAAACGTTACCTTCTACGTTTTAGCGAATCCAGCATAAGAATTAAACTTTTCAAGAAACAAGTGTTACCTCAACTCTTCTATTGAACTAAAAATAAAAATTAAAGTAAAAAATTGTTTTGACTTGGGCTCGTCCGGGATTTGAACCCGGGACCTCCCGCACCCTAAGCGGAAATCATACCCCTAGACCAACGAGCCAGTTGGACAACGGGGTCCAAGCCGCCAACTTCAGTCCATTGCAAGATCTCTTGGCGAGAAAACGATAGAGTTGGAGCTATTTGCTCCCCATTCAGAAACACACTATTTTTAACAAAAAGTTGCTGAGTTTGTTGTTGATTTGGTTTTTGTTTCGGTGTTCCGCTGCTTTTGCTGCCTTTCAAGTTGATTTTGCTTTTATGGCTGCCGTTCGGAGGCGCCGCGCGAGTGTTGACATCCAAAACAGATTGTTTAACATGGACAGCAGGGTAAAACAAAGAAATGCGTGGCATGTAAATAAATTAAATTTGGAACGACAGCAACAACAATCAAAACGCCCTACAAGCGCAGCTTTCAACGGAATCAAAACACGATTAAAAGTATCCAAAGTTCGGGGAAAACAGAGGAAGATATTAAATTTTCTATACTAAGCCTACTGAGGCGTTTCAATAAATGGTTTTTGCATACATGGTTTATTTTATTTGATTTCTGATTTCCTGCTCTTTTATTGCATTATTGTTTTGCTGAATATATAAAACATACCATTGGAGCACTCCCACTTCTTTGAAATGCTTTACAAAATTGAAATCCCTCAGCATTCTGAAATCAAGAACTCGCACTTCGCCACTTCATTTGACAACACTGATTGCTGAGTATTGATAAGTCTACCCCTTGGCAGCCCCGACCCTGCGGAATATCATATTCCCACATTTGTATTGGGGCCAAACGGCTGTGTTCGCAACGAATCAAAATCAAATCAGAAACAACATTCAAGTGGGTTGAAGGGGGAATGAAAACAGACATTGAAAGAATCCGCTGGAAATTGAAACAATTGAAAAAACGTTGTCGTTGATCGCTTGACAGTTGAATGCGATAATTTCAAATCGAATCAATTGAATATTGTCACAATTAATTTATTTATGAGATACACTCGAAATATCACCATTGATTTTCATTGTTGCTGTGGCTGATTGTTGCTTAAGTTTGAGTTGTCTGGTTGGTTTCAGATTTTGATATTTCTGAAGCATATTTTTTGTGAATAATGTTAGTCATTTCGCTTTGTCAGCGATTTTTTTATATGTACATACATACGTACATATGCACACATATTCATTTATATATGCATTTGAGTTGCTCATTGAATGGCAATTGATTTTTGTTATACACATTGTTGGTACAAATGTGATTTTTATTGATTTTTAATTTTCAGCTTGGGTGTTTTATGACTGTTGCCGGCGACTGTTTTATTAAGGCTTGCCCAATCAAGTTATTTACCCCACCCCTCGTGAAATTGAAATTTGCTTTTGATTTGATTTTTTAGGCTGAATACGAATCGCTGCATACAAATTGAGTGCGCTTAAAATGCAACAAGCAATGCAAATTAATAGTACTAATTTGAATTTCAAATGTGTTAGGTGAGATGGGGAAACCCAGATTTCTTCGAGTGCATCCAGAAAAAATTGAGAGCACATTAAAATACCTTTTGTCTAAAATAAAACTAATTAAAATATTTTTAAAGAATAACCTATAAGATTTTATTTATTTATTTGCCTAGAACCTTACATTTAATATCAATGATACTTATAAGAAGCAGTTCAATTCTCAGAATTAAAAACTCCTTTAGTCCCATTTCTAAGTAAGAACTATAAAATTAAGAGAATTAGACCTTGTTATGGTTTCCGGAATTTGCCACTCAGCCTTATGTAAATATAATTGAAAACCTAGTGGAGCATTATCAGCAATATTTATGACCCATATGTGAGCTAGCCAAACAGCGCAGATAACCGAAGCGAAATTATGGCCCAACAAAAAGTTTTCCAGCTGTAAAAGAGTTTGTTTCAAAAGAAAAGATTCGTGGTTTATGCTTCTAAAAATTGTTTTTTCTTGTATATTTCTCAGTTTTATACGAATGTGTTGCATGTAGTTTAAGTTATTTTTGTTTGATATTCCGTGGCTTCTTGTGTAGATCGTATTGTGGTTTGCGTACATCAAGGAGTAAATAGCAAATCTAGTTTATATTTATAGAATTTACACACAGTACATAATTATATGAAATATTCATTTTTATTTTTCGTAATTATTATTATTTTTTTTTAATTTTTTATCTCTGATTGGTTGGTATTACAAATATTCATTACACTTACTTTAAATATAAGTTGACTTAAAGAACATTATTTCAATTGTTGGTTTGTTGTATGCTTGCAGATAATCGTAATAATAGTTAATAGAACTTAAAGCGAAGTTAAACTAAAACAATGTTTGAACATCTCAGCAATGGGTTCTTCATTAACAAAATTGGAAGTTGTAGAATGTGTTCTGGCTAAGACTTAAAAAACTTTGGTTGAACTTTGAGAACAAATAAGAGTGAGTGAACTTCGTGTTGGCTGCACTTCTTTTTACCTAACAATGTAGACATTTACGATGATAGAAGAGAGTGATCCTGCTATTTTTGCGGCTACTACTGTTCTTTAGGTGGTTGATTATTTTCTGTTTGCGAAACTTAAGTGTAACTAGCGCTCTTTAAACTACAGTTTAGTATCACAGAATAGCGCAAAAGCCAGAGATGTGTCAGCCTTTGCAATCGTTTTGTGCTTTTATCTTTTTTGTTTTCCATGAAAGTATCTCAAACAGGGTTTGGAAATGGTTTCATTCTATATCTCTGGTTGTCTCTTCAACGTAATCCCCTTTTTTTTGGTATTTAACTCTTGTGGAAGTCACTTTACTGATGAGCCGCTCCCATCCTCTGGCCGTACATGGCGTATGGCGAGTAGTAGGGTCCCAGAGCAGCTGCCGCAGCCGCCGCGGCAGGATTGAATGCTCCAGCGGCGCCGAAGGGCGAAGGTCCTCCAGCCAAGGCGCCTGGTGGTGGCTTGGCGTATGGATGATACCTCGCCGCTGCCGCAGCCGCTGACATGGGACTCAGTGGTGGTGTTGGATAGCCAGCTCGGAGAGCCGATGGCGGAAATAGGGTTCCCAGCAGGGATTGAGCCTGCGATTGGGCCAAGGCCGCCGCAGCAGCCGCCGGATCGGAGAGATTGCCCGTATGGGTGCGCAGGTGGGAGAAGAGCTCGTCGGAGGTCTGGAATCGCTTGCCGCAGTAGGCATCGCCCACCACCCAACTGCACACGTAGGGTGCCGAACGGGCTGCCGCCGCGTTTGCCGCAGCAGCGGCCGCTGCCTGCGAGTATGGATGAGCTGGTGGCAGTCCGGCGGCACTGGCCATGGCCAGGCCGTATTTCTGATGCTCGCACTGGGTGCATCCGGCGGGGCAGGGGGCACCCATGAGCATTTGTTGCGTGTGCGCCGAGTAGGGACATCCCTGGCAATACGGATCCTTGCAGACTGGCACTATAGCCTCGCCGCCAGCTGGTGTCTTGATGCGCTGATAACTTATGTACGGATTGGGCTGTCCGGCTGGTCCACCGCCGGGAGCTCCGCCTGGATATCCTCCATTGGCGGCAACTGCCAACATGGCGGCGTGATGGTGTGAGAATCCTCCGGCAAACGGTGGCCGGAAAGCGGGATTGGCGTGCTGCTCCATTCCGGGCGGGCAGCACAGGGCGGACAGGGGATTCAGCCCATAGGGTCCGGCGGCCTTGTAAGCCGCTGCTGCTGCTGCTGCCGCCGCAGCCATGCTGCTCATTTCCTTGGGATGCTGGGCGGTTCCGTTGGCATTGTTCAGCACCTCCATGCCGGAGCGCACAATGGGACTGGCGCCGCGTTGCGACGATCCCGACGGGGAGACAGTCTTTCGGCTGGATGAGGAATCGTGCGCGGAAATCTCCGCCTTGCCGCCATCTGTGGGCGTGGCATTTGATTTGCTGCGCGATGGCACACGCTCCTGGGCGGATGAGGAGTTCTTAGAGCTGGGACGCGTGGGTTCCGCATCCAGCGAAGAGCTGCTCTTGAAGGAGTTCTGGTTCTGGTGGCTCAGCACATTGGTCTCGTAGGGCTTGAAGGCCAGTTTGATTTCACCGGTGCTGGTATTACTCAGACTTGCGCTGGTTGCCGTCGAGCTGATTGGAGTGCTCGACTTGGGCGATTTGGCCTGGCCGGAGGGTGACTTGGCTGCCGAGATCTCAGCACTGCCCGAGGAACTCGACGAGTTCGACGACGAGGAGCATGCTCCGGGCTTTGTCTTGTTCTTGTCCATTGCCAGCAGGGGTTTCACTGCCGACGAATCCGCTCCAATTTGGGAGCAAGTCTGTGCGAGCAGAGCCAAGGGACTCTTTTTGGCGTCCATCTGTTATGAATAAAATGAAAATGTGGAGTTGGAATTAGGTTTTTTGTAATTTTAAAGTTTTTTACGAGTTTTAAGATAATATTGATTTTAATTTGGTGAGAAGTTAAAACTATGAGAAAATGCAATTTCTTCCAAAGAAAGTTTGTTCGTGAAAGTATTAATGACGATATAAATTTTTAGATTTGAAAAATTGTTTGATGTTATGAACTTTCCAAATTTAATTCTTAAGTACGCAAAATTTAAAACCATAGATTTTACGGCCATCCCAAAATTTTACAGCTTTTAACTTAGTCAATACTAACCGTCGTTGGCAATGGGGCCAGATAATCCGGTTGAAGGTACTGGTTGTTACCGATGGTAACAACGCCGCCGCCTCCTTCCAAGACAACCATATCAGTTGCTTAGTGTGTTTTCTCGAGGGTAATCCACGTGAGTTGCGAGACAAGGCTACAAATGCGTAGCTTTGCTTCGGCGACGATGAGGTTAATCCACAGAAATGCGTCGGCAAACGTTGGTAAATCCAAAGAAAATCGGCGATTTAACACACTTGTAGTTTTGAGCAGAGAATTTATCTCTGTAGCACTATTTCAATTTGCTGGCCAAGCGATTTGTGTTTTGGCTCTGATTTCACTTTTTCACTCGAAACGAAACACTCTCGATCAGTGACCACAGTTGACTGAGGTTTCTTATTTTTGTTGGTTATATCTCTTGTCACTCGAATGGTTTTCAGGTTTTTCCGAACACGTCTGAACGCTGCGAAGTCAAAATTCGAATTGAATTCAACGACTGCGGCAGCGAGCGTAACTGCCCTCGCAGCGAAGCGTTCGCTCACTCGCGAGAGAGCGCTCTCCGGCGAGCAGCGCTGCACACTTTGGCTTGCTGCCTGCGTTAGAGGAGCACCGCCTGCTGCATGCGAGCGAGATGCACTGTGCGTAATTTTCAAATATGGCGTACTTTTTGTCCAATCACAATCGCATGCGCCTTGCAATGGAAGCCAAGACAGGTTTTCTCTCTCTCGCTCTCCGATTTGGCTTCCTGTAAAATCATAATAATATGGCTGCACCACGGCAACACTCGTCCAGAGAGCAACAGTTGAGCGCTGAGAGCGCCGCTCAGTGAGTTGTTGTTGTTGTGGCTGCTTTGGGGGGCACATTAATTTTATCTTGGCACATATGTCACGCTCACTCTCCCTCTCTGTGTCTCTCTGGGGGAACTTTTTCTTGATGGGGCTGTCAGCAGCAGCAGCGCTGCAGTGGTGGCGGCAGCGGCGCGGCAGAGGCCTCATTGTCTTCGCACCGAGATTTGTTGCTCGGAAAAGCAAACCACTCAACACTTAAACACACTCTTCAACCATTTCCATCGCCTCGCTTCGCTCGTTTTAATGTCATATAAAAATTAATTTGTTTGTCGCTCTCCCGCTCTGGCACTTCACCTCTCTCCCTCTGACCCGCTCACTCGCACAGCTGTTGTTGTGGCCTTTGTTTAGCGTTTTTCGATTAACTTCTGCGGTTGGTTTTCCCTCTTTTTTTTCGTGGCTCCTGTTTTGCTGTTTAAGTGGAAATCGTTGTTTTGTTGTCGCGTCGAAAAGTTTTTCCAAGCAATTTTTCCTCCTTCCTTGGTGTGTGTGTAATTAATCTGCACATATCAAACAAGCGAATGTGTGTTGTGGCATGTTGCACTCAGAGAGTTGGTAATAGTTTAATGGTTTGGTTAACTCCGCTGCATTTTTAATCGCTCTACAATTGGATTGAATTTTCCAGTTAGCACTTGCCTAACTTACTTATTTACGTTTCGCACGAAATCGCGTTAATCACGTTGCTTGGTTTCAAGATAATTACTGAATACTAATAATGTTTAATTGCAAAACGAGGCTGATTTATATTAAATTATTAAGAGCTAATAATAGGCTAGCTCCTTCTAAACATAATTGATTACTATTATTTAAGTAGTTAGAAAATATTATGTGACTAATCATTTAGATTTTGTTGATCTAGATCATTCTAGCCACTTTACCTAACCGATATTAAAACTCCAACGTAATCCCAACCAAATCGGTTGGACTAACCATAAACTATGTATCAAGATGTTTAACTCAAGCCCCGAGGGGATTTTGGAATATCTGGCCCTTGGGATATGTTACCTAATCACCAAGCTGAGTTTTAAGAACCCTTCAAAGCCCCTGGCAAGTAAATTAAAATCTGTATAAATATGGACGATAAGCCGAAAACCCAGAAGCGACACTTTTAATCCCGATTTAGAGTGTTTAGACATTTTTCTGTGGGAATCCCTAAGCCGAAACCCGGCAGCGAAATACCTTCGAGGCTAAAACAGGTAGAGGAAACACTCTCGGCCTTCGGCGAAATGATGGATTTATTAGTTAAGAGCGTGCTGCGATACTTTACGATACGGCTTAGACATAATTTGCGGTTTTGCGTGCAACAAAGCGAAAAAAGTGTTGCCAAAATAATGTATATACGTGTATATATGCATGTATACTGCTGCAGAGTTGGAGAGTTTACGCACACGTTCCATAGCATTTTCTCTTATTATTTGTTATTTTTTATGGCCACTTTGTCAGCGTCATAAATTCGCTGCTCCTGTATGTGAATTATTTACTAGCAAATTGCGGGAGTGGGCTGAAGGTAAATTCAAACCAGTGGCCGGGGGTGTCATATAAATAATACAAAAATATTATAAATTACACGAAGCCGAAGAAATTGCCAAGCGGAAGTGCGGAACACCTTGATACCGTGACTAAAGCGATTTGCTTTCAGACTAATGCTCACCCTGCAGCATTTCAGCGTTGATAACTTCATTTTATTCAAAAGGAGGTCGTGTAGCGAAGATTACAAATATAAAAAAAAGCGTAATTTAAATTACAAGGTACGCAGTTAAAGATGCAGCAGTTCTATTAGGTTAACAATAATAAGATCTGAAATAAAAAACTATATTGAGCTTCTAGTTATATAGTGCATCAGAGTCCTTTAAGACTAAAAATCTCGTTTTATGCAACTATAAGGAGTTTCGAATTCGAATACTCTCGATATCTTCGCCAAAGTTGTAAAGGAAAGCGCCGAGAGATATCCAAATGTAGTGGGAAAAATTTGTAGCCGCGAAAACATTTATATGGGGAATATAAAAAGGAAGTATACTGGATGCCACAACAACAACTACAACAACAAGAGCAAGAACAACAAGCGGCGGAATGGCAGAGGCAGCACATAAAATTAACCACATATTTCTTCATTTTTATGGCATTTATTATCACAGAAATGTTTGTGTGATAAAAGCGAAGCAGCGCAAAAGGCGAACGACGACGATGGCGGCGCAGTCATAAAAATGCAGCCATTTACCTTTTGATTTATGCACACCAGTGGGTGGCGGCGGGTGGTGGATGGTTTGCCTGCGGCAAGAGTGGGTGGCACGCATGCAGAGCAACTGGCGGGCGAAAGGAGCGAAAAATAATGCAATAAATTTGACATTATCTCCGGCAATATGAAGGTATATATATATCCGTGAAGTGGTTGCCACTGGTAAGGGAAAGTCGTTTAACTGTCTGCGGATTTTTAGTTGACTTACGCACAAAGAAGAACTCCCAAACCGACCCACGATAATTGCTTTATTTTGCTGCTGAAGATCCTTGTGCGTAGTCTTAAAAAAGCTATTATCTTGGCCGACATATTTTACCCTGTTTGGCATGGGAATATATGAATTATATTACCATGAAATTAATTACTCTAAAGATTTGGTTTTCATCTGAGCATTCGTTGTGACTCATCTGCTAGTTCAAGTGCCTTTGACTTGATGTGCTACTTTTTTATTTGTTTTTTTTTTTTTAATATTTTTTTTTTACAAATATCACCCTCATTGAAAAGTGATTTCAAAATTGTTCACGCTTGATAAGCCATTCAGCTATTTTCCCTCATATCGCTTATGTTTCACCATAATTACTTCCGATTTGAATGCATCTACGTGCCATCGAGCAAGACCATAACTCACTTCCCAACGCGGAAGGGCGAAAATGCCATTTAAAAAATTGAAAAACAAACTGCAATAAATTCAATAGAACCGTATGAAAGCGAACTAAGCAGGATCCCTAAAAAATGTATCCCGTACTCTATGAAGGGGATGGGGTGCAGAGGGTGTCCCGCTGCGACTACCCAGCTGAATCGAGTCCGAGCTCCGCCTGCTGCCTGTCGATAATTTATCGACAACGATTTATCTCGTAATAGTTGCCCAAAAGGAAGAAGAATAATGGTGACATTGAAATTTTACGGTAATGCACCAAAAAAAGGGGATTCTTTTTGCCAACTGCGGGTTGTGTTTGCAACACCCCCCGTGCGGCATCGCTTGCTGGATTAATACAGCAAATTAATCGTTGCCAATGCTCCCCTCTAAAAAAAAAAACAAATATTGGAACAATGGACACACACACAAAAAGTGGAAATACCTACGAGTTGACACGTGCAGGATTCTAAAATGATAAATTGATGGCATCAATTTTTATTGCCATTTTGGGTATTAAGTATTAATTGCCTACAACATCCGATCTGACGGCTGTGGGTCCAGAGGGCGGAGATGTCCTGTTGATATACGGCGGTTATTGATAAAGGTTTAATCCAACAAATAAATCACGAAAAGTTCATCTATGAGAATAGATTATTTATTCGAAGGAAATATAGATTTTAAAAGTTGTACGGATGATGAAGAAAGTTCTAGGAATGGTAAATATTTGTCTTTATACAAATAACCTTTACATTAATAATATTTTAAAAAGCATACAATTTCCATCTAGTTTCACAGCTTATTGATTTTGATAGCTCATAGCACCATCTGCTGAATGCAGAATTGAATGTACTTGAACCGAAGAGTTCGGACAGTTTTTCCAAATCCATTCCTAATTCCCGCGAATGCAAAATGGCAACCCGGAGTGGAAATGTCACGGCCAAATAAATGACGCGTGACTGTCTCATCTGCGGAGGATTGAAGGGGAAGGTAGAAGAGGAACAGGAGGAGTACGCTAGTCCAACTGTCAGACGCAGCATGATGCAGAAAATCACCACCGAACAAAGGACATTCCGAATGCCGATGCCGATGCCAATGCCAAGGACGAGACCAAGGCCGAGCATTTGATAAATGCGTCATAAAATGAGCAATTATCACGTGCGTCCAGCGCAGCTGAGCGACAATTAAAAACCAAACACAGACGGCGAGGAACAGAGCATCAATAAAATTATTTGTCAAAATGTCAGGATGAGCGCAACGGGAGGGACGTCGAAGGACGCAGGACGACGACATCGAGGGGAGTGACTGGATGACAATGGCAGGACGAACTCCGGGATATACGCAGAAGTGTCAACTTTGGTGGCTGGCAATGAATGACGGACCATAAATCAAGGACAATGGCCTGCCTGCCGCGATCGACTCTCATCTCAGCCCGGGCCAGTCCTCGGATGTCCTTGATTGACCGCACTCCTCGGCCGTCTTTGCCGGAGCTGAAAAATTAGCGAGTAAATCAATAAACATGGCCAGACTCTCGCCGGCTCGTTAAACTGCGCCGTTCCTTCGGAGACCATAAAAATTCAACGTTGTCGATAGATTTCCCATGATATATAGGGCCATAATTTACGTTCTCTTTATCAAGGCGAACACACATGGGCGGCAGGGCGGCAGGGCGAGTTGGCCGGGGGGAAACACCTTATGGATGGCTATATCCTGTGTTCGCCAGGAAGCGCCAGTCGTTGTAGCTGTAGTCGCATTGGGACCTGGCTCAGTTGTTGTGCTCGCCCAGCTCCAGCTCTGCTCTGATTGAATCGGGAAGGTCATAAAGATTTTTATGTTTGGCCATAAATATTTTGTTTGTTGTTCTGCTGATGCTCGCTGGGTGCCTTGCAAATGTTTTCCTCTGCTCGTTCTGTTCGATTATGATATATGGAATGGCAAGCGTTGTGAATACATATTTTTAGACAAACCGTAACGTAAGAGCACAGCTTATGATGCATTGTTTTATAATAGATCCATGTGAGCCAAGGTACGGAAAAAAGGGAAAAAGATTATTAATAATGAATGAACTTTTGGGTGTTTAATATGTTTTCAGACTTGCAGATGCGCACTGCTATTTATTATAAGAGACTATGCCGATTAATTTGAATACTCCGAGGGTATTGAGACAATTGCGATGCTCAACGTTACGCTGGCTTCAAAGCGCGACTGTATTAACATAAATTCAAAACCGACACAGAAGAAGCACCAATGTCGGCACTTTTGTGTGTTCTCCTCAGTCCGTTGAGAATGACGGGCTGACAGCGAAATTCACACCTCATTTGAGGCACCTCACGCTCCGAACTCGAGAAAAGACCCATGCCCAAAACCCAGACTCGATAAAAACCCAAGCCGAGAGGAAAACCCAGGCAAACCGAGACGAGTGCTAATGTTGCGCATAATAATTTTGTACTAAATTAAATAGTGTGTGGGTCGGCGACGTCTGTCGGTCGGTTGGTTTATACGTTTATACATGCATATATATCTCTTGTGCTTCGGATGGATCTTTCTGGTCGGTCTGTGACTTCACGTCTGGCCAACATGTTGCTTCTGCAGCGTTTTGTTCTTTTCCGCCGCCACTTGAACCTCAAAAGGATATAATTTAGTTTTTATTGCGCAAGGGGTTTGCCTCACATCTTCCCGTATAACTCTTCACGTTCGGAGGATTCATCAGCTATGCATGGCGTGTTTGTTCTTACAAGGGTCCTTTACGACTGTCGGGCATTTTGTTGGAGCTGTTATTGCTGCTCAGTCGCTGCGTTTGAGTTAACTACTCATTCGAATTTCGCTCGCATCTCTACGATTTCTGTGTTACTTTATTGATGGTCCTGCGTATCGTCACGTGTCTGTATAAATTCGAATCTATCACCCTTTATTTTTGTTAGAATCTCGTCGTTCTTTTTGGGGAAGCACCAAAGTCGATAAAAATATAATAATAAAATATAATTTACAAATGGTTAGAGTTCAACTTACCCCACCCGTCTGTGATAAGCTTTAAACTTATTTTTAATTAGCATACGACACTTAAAGTTGTATATTTACTGTGCCCATTGATATGAATGTAATCGTCTTTTGAACGGGATATCACACAAAACCCTTTTTTTTTTTTGGTACCAAAAGGATTTTCACCCCGCCCGGAATACAAATACTCCATTCTCGGTTGCTGGCATTACTTCTGCTTACTTTGGCAATCTATGCGAACAGAAGCGGCCAGGAGGTATCTACCCAAGTGAGACATTTACTTGTGGGCCAAAGTGAAAGCATCTCGTTTTCATTTCATTTAAAATGCTGTCAGCACCTAACCCCACCCTGACATCCCCATCTCCGGCTGCCACCGAGACCCGGCGACGTCTTCATGTCCTTTTTTATGGCACTTTCAACGCGTCATTGAGTAAGCCGCGGCGCGCACTCATCAGCATCAACATCAGTGGAAGCGGAATGGACTTGGAGTGTGTTTGCAAGTGGGTGAGTGGAATGAAAGTGCTGCCCCAGCCGCAGAGCATTCGAGCTGAAAATGAAGACGTTTAGAATGGTAGCAAGGTGGAATTCTGAGATAGCTATCGGCACTCTTAGATACCCATCAGCGTGCATGTTTAAATTTGTTTATGATAATGGAAAGCCATTTAAAAAAAACCATTATTGCATTAATGCATTACTTTCCCTTGATGTTATTACAAATCATAAAAATATATACCTGTCTTTAAAGCGATATCTGAGATCTTCCTATTATCATAAGGTTCTAGTTCGATCAGAAATCTACCCCCGATATAGGGTATCAAAGGACCCGGAGTGCTAGAGTGTGAGCCCAAGAACATGCCGGACTACTTCCTCGTGCGATAGAGTGCGTTCATAATCAAATTAGAAGCGAAGCGTAAGATCAAAGGCTAGACGCGGACGACGCTCATTTAACGAAGGGCGCAAGGCGGAAAAAGTAGGCGCGACATAATGCCCGAAATGTCCAAAACACACACACACACGCACACTGCGAGAAAAGGGTGTGGGGTTCTTGGGGTGCGGTGAGGGCCAGGTACCGCGACGCGGCTGGCCTGCCACAAAAGATGACGAGGGACCTTGTCCATAGTCTTTGACAACCTGGAGTGGAAATGATTGTGCACCCGGTCCAAAAGAACCCCCGATCCGGACCAGAATCGGCGCTGGGCCTGAAGAAGACGTCTCATTAATGACAACAAGGAGCCCGTGCAGAAGAAAAAGGTGTATTATGCACTCAACTTGAAACCTGCCTCTCTGTCAATTCCCACTCAAGTGCTTCGTTTTTTCTCCCTTCGCTTTTTCCAGCTTGCCTCCGCTCCGATTCCTCGAAAGGATCCGCAACCATGGCGTTGGGCATCTCATCGCATCTCATCGCATCGCAGTGCTCTCGAATAATTGAAAAAGTGGATAGACAGAGGAAAACCAAATCGCCGGGCCTGGATGCGGAATGATTTTCATGTTGAATCACTGACGACGACAGGTTAAATGTTTTCATTATGAGTTGAGTCGAGCCGCGAGCTGACGTCAGTTTCGCCCCATAATTGGAGCTGCACTCAAGTGCCCTCCACCCTTGGGCTCCTCAATCCTTGGCAGCCATCCTCGCTCGCCCTAATGAAAAAGTAAATTGAGTTCTCGGTAGTTGTAGTCTGTTGGCTGTGATGCCGGTTGCTCGTCTCCGTTTGTTTCAAGTGCCGAAACCTCATGAGACACGCTCAATTAGTTCCCCGAATTTCTAACAATGAGGACCCCAAGAAAATTGAATGGTTCTCACAACTTCCGTCAACACTTGGGCTCAGAGGGGTCATAAATAACGCACTACAGCCAATTGCCTGGAAGCCCCCAAAAAGTTATGTGATGCCATCAAGTGCCATTTATGATATTTTAAGATGAGGGAAAATTTAAATAATTTATGGTGCTATTCTTAAGTTGTCCATTTCAATTTATTTTGCATTTCGCAAACTTCACTATGGTAAAAATTTAATTCAGATTCAGATTATGTGGTAAAAACTTTTATTTTTCCTACAAAACATTTGAATTCTAAAAGCAAGTATTGTATTCCATTTTAACATTTTTTCTATGCCTCAATTCCCACAGAACCTGAACCCGATCTCCCATGGAGGTCATAAAACCTAATTAACATCAACAAATTCGTTGCCGTCTTGGGCTAATTAGCTGATGTCATTTGAGTGTAACAAATGTTACAAATTTTGAAATATTAGAAGCCAACTGTCAGTTGCCGGTATGAAAAGGGGTAACATCCGGCAAACTAACGCAACACCAAAGAACCCAAGGCGGGAACAAACAGAAAAGGAACTTTTATTAATGTCTCAAATTACGGACAAATAAATGTTGGTAATTTTGTGGGTAATCAGTCAATTTCAGGCAAACAAAAGCATATCCAAAACCGAACGGGGGTTAACTTCCTCTATTCGAATTGAAAAGGGGGTGGTGGTTGACAAGATTCATGGGTTTGGGATTATGCAGGAAGTTTGTTTAACGCACGGTTGCCCTCCACCAGCTTGTCAAAGATGGCAAAAGTGGATTTCCCAGTGCATAGTTTAACCCTTTTCCAACTTCATTTGCCATTCACGTTTGGGGTTAGTTAAACGTTGCCAATAAATTATTTAATACGAAATATATTCATGAAAATGTTCTGCTTTCTGCAGTTGAAGTTATCGAGTCCAACATGTGGCTGGGAAAGGAAATAAAACAAATTTGTGTGTATTTATTTTGGTGACCTAACATAGTCAAGTGCTATACTTAAAAAAAAAATCTGTCAGGATGAGAGTTCAAATTTCTAATTGATGACATCGTTGGGTCAAGTGGTTTGATTTGTACTGTCCCAACTTGGGATTTTTAATCGCCAGCTGTCAGCATCTTCTTGACTTATGGAAAACGCATTTCCTGTTCTTTGAAGAGAGATTTTAAATGAGATTTTAAAATGGCGTCTGTATGTATGGTCTAGAAAATCAGAAATAAATTGATATTTTTAAGTAAAGTTATTTTGGTTTTCAGAAGCATTCCACTACGTTTTTGTACGTCTTGTCTGTTGCAAATTGCAATATCATGAAGTTCATTTGTGCATCTTCCGTTTCCATCTTCCTCCCCTTCGAATAGCGCCAAAGGACCTCATAAATTTCGCTTTTAATAGCATCCGCCTGTCATTGCAATCTAAATAAATTGTTAAATTTATTTACGACGAAATGTCCGCACAGTGGTGGCAGTGGGTGGGTACGGTATGGTGGTTCTGGTATGTGAGTGCGGCTGGAAAATATGAAAATTAACTGCCGACTAAAGCCAAATCCAGCAGCCACAACAAGGGTTGGGTGAAAATGGGGGGGATGGGCAAAACAATTGCGATACATTTGCCATATGTGTGTGCATAATTTTCACTTCATGTTTGGCCGCAAAAACGCAGGCACTGCCATAAAATGCACACATACACATGGGACACTAGCAATATCCTGGACCCAAGCTCATCCTGGGGGTGAGATCGGATGGCCATGGCCCACGGACAATAAGGTGAAAGGGGCCACTAAATGCCACTAAATGAATTTATTTGCTGGACAGAGAGGGCGCACGAGCTGCACAGGAAGTGTAGAGGCGGTCTAGCTCGAAACGTGAACATTTTGTGAGTAAATAAAGCCCAAAATGAGATTTATGCAACATGACCGACAACAGACAAAAGCGAACCCAGACCAAGTGCTGAAGTGGCGAACCCTCCTCCCCTGCATCCTGCATCCTCAAGCCGCAATCTCCACAACCCCCATGGACATCCACACCCACTTTTTCCGTCCGCTGGCCAGTGGCTTAGTTTTTAGTGGGCACCCATTTTGTGGGCATTGTGGAATGGCAATCGCCGGAGCCAAACGCTGACCAGGACTTGCATCACTCTTCCTTCCTCTGGCTGGTTTCCTCCTCGGTGTGCGTGCCTTTTAGCCCAACTAATTTCTACGACATGGAGAAAGTTGGAAATTGCTGTTGAAAGAAATAGTATTGGAATTTGAAGTACCCTGAAATGGGAAGTATTTTTAAAATAGTCAATTAACTTTTTATTGTGTTGCTAAACAACTATACATCATGCTTCTTATACATCATGTTTAAGGTGTCTCGTATATGAGCATCATAGATTTTGTTAAATATTTTTTTATAATTTATCTAGATATATTTTATGTGCCTTATTAATTTTTAGATTTGATGCCTAATTAATAGACCCGCTTGATACCCTACCGCAAACCAGAATGCGCACATACACATATGGGGCATCCTTCTCTGGCCAGTCTGCAGTCATTTATTCTGGACAAAATTGTCACATAAATTCTACAGCGTCCGAGGCATGTCGAGCGTACTTCATTTCGTATTTTATGATATTTTTCCCCCACTTCTAAACTGGTTAAAAGGAAATTTATGATCGCAGCCGAAGACAACAATGCTGCGAGTTTATTCCAGGTAAGTGAAGACTAGAACTTGATTTACCGGGCGGTTCTACAACGTAGGTGAGCTCCGGACTGATGAAGAACGTCATAACTGGAGCGGTGCACACCCATTACCACAGTCCCGAAAAAATATATGTACAAGAAATAAGAAAAATTTCAAAAACAGCAAAGGGTCGGAGGATGACAGCCGAGTAACGAAAAAGGCGGCAGCCAACAGCAGTTGACAACTGTCAGATTCAGAAGGGAACGTGGAGCAGAAGACAACAGTGCCACTGTCACTGTTGCTTATTGTTTGGCTTTTGTTTTCCAGCCCTTTTGTTCGTATTCCCCGCCTTCGCCCCTCTTTGTTCACTGGCAATGCAATTTTATATCTTGAAATGCCCTACAATAGCTGGATGTAATGCAGGCTCATAAGGTTTGTAAATTGAGAAAGACAGACTTTTTTATTTTTTCCTTAATTCCTTAATTAAACCAAAATTTTTGAATTCTCTTACCGCTTTTGTACAAAATTTAATATGAAATTATTTCGCTTACAGAATTGTTTTTAGAAAAATAAATATTTCGACTAGCTGTCATAAATAATAATTTTAGTCAGCCTGGCAACCCTGAAAGTTGTATAGCTATGCGACTTCTTCCTACAATATCTGATATACCCATTTCCACCACTCGTTGCTATATTTTGCACAATTTGAACTGTTTGCTGTTGACATTAGCAGAAGCTTAGTCCCCGCTGTCTCAGGGCTGTCAGAAGTGTCCTGTCAGTGTTGCCACGTCTCGGGCAGACAACGATTCCTGACAACAACGATGACTTCTGGGACTAAAAAAGAAACAGCTAAGAGAAAAATGTGAATGAAATCTGAAATATTGTTCTGTAATTGCGTGCCGTGTGAAGATCGGACTCCATTCGCTGCGTAAATGTAAATAACGAGCTGGCCATAAATAAAATTAACTCACATTAAACACAGACAATTAATTACAGGCAAATGGCATCAACTGGTAAACTGGTCCACCGGTCACCGGTCACCGGTCACTGGTCTCTGGTCAGTCAACATTTCACAGCAAATTAACACCACAAATCTGTGATGTGCTGCGATGGTCATTCCCATCATCCCATCAACCAACCACCCAAATCGTTAGAGCCGCAGAACTGAACTGAATGAGACCCAAAACTCCATGGCTGACAGCTTAACTGACCATTAATTTACATTTAAATGGAAAACGGCTGAGGTGAGGAAGCCGAGTGAGTAGTGGCGTACCTAAACACAGATTTCTCATCTCGAGACTTTTCTCACACACTCACTAGCCGAACAATTTTTGGGATAAAAATTACGAGTAGTTGGAGTGCAGAGAAAACGGGGGAAATATGCATATTTCCAACATATTTTTCTGCAGATTGTGGAACAAATTTATACTTTACGAGCAGGAACGAACCATTTTACAGTTGATTTACTTTCTATGCTTCACTTCGAACACACGTGAAAGAATGAAAAATATAGAGAAATATCTGAGAAACATTCTCAAAAAACTGGGTAATTTTAAAAATATATAGAACGAAATTTCGGTCTACATAGAATGGTATTTTATCTGGTTCAGTGCAAAACAGCAAGAATTTGTCGAAGTAATGTACACAATCTTCTTTTAAAATGTTATAATAGAAGGAATGAATGAAAATAATGGTATTTACCATGAATGTATATCGATGGAGGAATATATATTCAGCTTTTAAGCACAAACTTATGAAATAATATTATTACAATGTCATATTTTCCCAACCGCAAGAACTAGCTTTCCTCAATCCGTCGTACGTCATCCCTCAAACTAAGTCCTTCCCTGAAATTATGACAATGCCAAGGATGAAATACGTCTTCCTCTGGGACAAGCGTTTATTATGCAAATGGAAACCCATTTCAAGGATTCCCTTTGCCGGCTATAAATGGCAATAATTGTTATTTCAAAATTTATGACAGCAAAATAAATTTCAACTGTGACATGTGGGGCAGGGATTTCCGACAATGCCAAAAAGGGTTACAATCTGGCAAAAATTTCATAGTTCATTATCGAATTTGTTATGCACACTTTTTCAAGTGTCAGCAGTCGAGGAGGTAGATTGCAACCCCTTTCAAGGACCGAATCTTGAGTGCTCAAAGGTACGGGCTTCGGCGCGGTTCCCATGCCGTTGATAAGTAGGCTTCCCTCATTTGTTGCCTTTTGTTTGCCATCGCAGCGCTGAACTGGCGGTTCTTGTCATTGTCTTTCCCCGGCCAACCCTCCACCCTTTTGTTTGCCACAAGACCACATTTAACTCTTTTTTTGTGAGGCGCATAATTTATGCTGTCATCTTGTGCATATTTAACTCAATTACTTCCGCGCATCGAGACTACCGAGTTGATAGGGGCCGTGGGCCCCATCAACGTTGCACCACCGCACTACCATCGCCACCATCACCATCATCATCATCTTGTCGGGGCCTAATTCATTTTGTTACTTTATGCGATACTTAATGGCTCACCCATTCTCATTCCCATTCCCAATTTCTTTCGCCGCTTTCTGACTAGCCCGCGGCTCATTAAAAGAAATTACTTTATTGGCGAAATTTACATACAAAGTATTATGGTGGCCATGTCTGCAGATGTCAAGTCATTAAGTTTCTTCTTGTTCTCCATGCCCGGCTTCTTTAACTCACCCGTTCGTCCATTCATTATGCAAAAGAGTCACTTAGGTGAACAGCGTTATATATACACGCAATATACTTATCGTTATCGTTATCGGAAGCAAACTTAAGTGAAGATGGAAACACTATAATAGTTCGGCTGGCGTTGAAAATAAATTGAAAGCAACCATAAATTATATTTAATAAGTCCGACGTGCTGAAGGGTTGAGACGAAGACCAAATTTGAGAGGCTCAGCTCTAAAGTGGTAGGTAGTCTTCATCAAAGTTATTCATTGTCAATGTTACATCAGTTAAATCAGACTTAACACCATACCCCACATATGGCCGCACTTATTTTTTCACACTGCATTTAACTCACTCCCTTTCTCTTTCATTTACTCTAATTCCCCAGTTGTGTTCACGCGTCCTGAATCAAAAACTTGCTGGCCCCAAACACAATTTATCACCATAAACGCGGCAATTTATTTGATTAAAGCAATTTGTAAAATTTTAATGTTCTTCAGAACGAAATAAATCTTCAAACTGTGGGATTCGTTCTGGGCTTCGGTTTGATTCGAGCCGATGGGCGGCAGCCACAGGCGAAATGGGGGCACGTCCACTGAAATAAATTAGGCACAGCTGCTATTCGGAAGAGGTGGTGTTGTAGGTCCCGTATCGCCCACACCATTTGCCACCCCAATCCAATCCAATTCAATCCGAATACCAACCCGAAACGGACGTGCGCCTAATTTAGCAACGCTTAAGAAGAGCACATAAACATAAATAAGTAAGACAAATAAACTCTCAAGACACGAGCATTTAGCAGTCAAACGGAGAAATGCGTATCCCATGACAAAGTTCAATTGATGGGTGTGACCCCTGGAGGAGTCCGAGTTGGGGAAAATGTGAAGCTCGAAAGGCAGAAGTATTCATTTGGAGAAATAGGACTAAAAATCATACATATACCTACTCTGTTTATTTGGTCTAATTTAATTAGATTGTTTTAAATATTATCATAATAATTTATGGATTTTATAACAAACCATATGGGTAAAATGTAATACCAAATAATATTTTCTTACATCATCCCATATTGTCAGTGCTCACTGTACCGCGATGGCTTCTTCTTCGCTGGGTTGTCGCTGTCAATTGGCGTTTATTTGTTGTGATTTGTATGTGGCAGTACGAATATCTGGGTGGAGGCAGCGCAAGTGACAGCTTTTCAAATACAAATTGACAGTTGACACGTCACCTCCACCTCCCCCGTTAAATCAACCTCCATTACAAGGCAATGACAGTTGGTTTTCCGTGAGGGGGTGGGTGTTGCCCACAGCCCCCCTGGGTTTTTCTACTGCGCGTCAGTGAAGTTTCGTCCTTCTGCCGTTCGAGCAGGTGTTGAACTCGCTTCCTGATTTGCATTGCCTGGCCCGGTCATGATTTCACCTTTCACAAACTTTTATGTAGTTGTCGCTGGCGTCATCGCATCAACATTCCCTGTCCGCAAGTAGTTCCTTCCGCAACACGGACACCGGCACCTCCATGGAAACCAATTAATTCCTATGAATTGTAAGAGTTTTAACTTTGGACAGCCAACTTTGATATGTAACAAGGCCTGAGTTTTACACCAGTGCGTGTTGTTCACGTTGAAGGGGAATGTCGGCACAGAAAAATTAAAATAGGCAGTTAGGTAGCAGTTTTTAAGGGATTAAATATTACTACAATGAATATAAGGATTTTTAAACCATAACTCAGATTTATAAATCACCTTTACGATACCAAAGTCATAATCAATTCGCCATGCCTTTTGTTTGAAGGGTATAGGGCAGGGCAAAAAACCAAGTCACATGAAAATTATGACTTTTCCGAGCATTTTTGCATACATATCTTTGTATAATTTCACAATTAATTATGAAATATGCCATATTACCATTTTCGTGTAAAAAGCCCAGCCGAACCAGTAAACCGAAGCGGGAAACAAAGTGCAGGGCAGTGGCAAGGAAGGGGACCCACTGTGACTATGACTAAACAAAACGATTCGAAATGACACGCTGTCAACGTGGGGTCTGAGCCAGCAAATTACAATAATAATAATAACTGTGGAAGCCGGTAGCCGGCGACGTGGCCAAGGAGGGCCAGTCTACAGTCCATGTGGACGACAATGCGACAAAGTGCCGACTCTCCGTTCCATTTCCATTCGGTGCAGTTGGACTGATGTCTACCACCTTCACTGCCCAGCAAAAGAAATGTTTCGTAAAGAAAAGTTGGCTTACTTTGAGCTTGCTGGTTTGGTAATGTATTTTGCCTTCACACGAATATATTTATTTTTGTTTAGCTATTCATTTAGAACACATTTGGAAAATTACTATTTTACAATGTTGTTTTGTATTTAAATGTTTTGTAAATGTATTAAGTATACTTTCATGGCAAACAAATCTTTATAAATTATACATATTGATAGACATTTCTATAGTTCGCTATCTTGTTGTCCAGTGTAGTCTGAATTATGCACATTGCTGAACGCACGGGGGAAACGAGTCAAACGGCGATTAACGCTTGGCTGAATTGACTCGAAAAGTGCCGGTCATAAATTATACGACAGAAAATGAAAAGCTTCTAATTTGGCTTAGTTTCGCTTCGACTTTGCTTGGCCGGGTCTCGAACTGGGTCTAAGTATCGCATCGTATCGTAACGGATCGGATCGTATCGTTTGGGTGGCAATAGGCCACCTCACACCGCCCAAATAGCCACTTGCATGTCATGCAATGCGTCACGTCACACAGGCTGCCACTTTTTGTCCAAAGCATTATTATTAACTAGTTAGCGACATGCAACTTGTTGGTACCGAGCCACCCAATTCCGAAATGTCTGCCTGCTGAGCTTTCAGGGAAAATAACAAAACCCGCAACTGAAACAACAAACAACTGGTTGCCAGTTGGCAGTTGCCAGTACCTACCTACTACCATACATCAATTGCTTTTCATATGGCGACGGGGCACAAGGAAGGGGTCTCGCATGTCGCCGGGCATTTATGATTAAGTGAGGTACATATTAATATTATCGTGCGACTCACCTGGTCTCTTTCAATGGCGAATTTTCTGCCAGACAGTTTGTATGCTAATTTGCGAGCTTAGGCCGCTTCACAATGGCCCACACACACACACACACACACCACTGTACTTGTATAGAGCATAGAGCAGCCGTGGCTATATGACTATATGGTTATAAAGCACTCCTTTGCCAGCAAATAGTCCGCACTCAGTGGTTTATTTTACTGTTATTTTAATTTATGGCTATTTTATGCGAGTGCACAGCGTAGTTGGGAAGTTGAAAGCGAACACATAATAATAAAAGCGGAAACTATTGTATTAAGTGTTTGATTTATGGCTTAACTCAATTGTTTTATTTATGAGCCATTTCAGATTCAGTATCCATTGTATGGGTGTTGATTTCAATTTCTATGCCACGGCCAACAATGCCACTCTACATTCAGTACATTCTATTTGATTTTTATTGAGAGCTTAGTTAATTACACATAGTACGTATACGTAATCTGCAAGTCTGGCGATTTTAAAATCGCTCAATTATCAACAAAAACTGAATGCTGCTCGTTACCATTTGGCAATTCGCAATTAAAAACACATTTTATGTGCATTTAGCGCTTACTACCACAAACGTAGAGTAATTTGCCATTTCCAAACGAGCAATACAACTTTGTATTTTAATAAATTGATGAATTACAGAGTGTAAACGAGTCACGATCACAATGACGCCGAAAATGACTTCAATATATATTTTTGCTATTTGTTTAGGAAAATCATCTTTTCATCTGAAAATAAGGGGATATATAAATAGAATATTCCCTAAATTTGAAGAGTACACACACCATTGAGTCGCACTAATTACTTTTTCTTTGCGATCCGTACCGTCATCATCATTCATCAATTCCAGCAATTTTCTCACACTTTAAATTGACACATCGCCTGTGATAGATTGGATCCTGATGACTTGGCACTTATCATATAGATTGCCGTCTTTATGTTTTTCTAGGCTCGTAGGTTTATATCTATTCAGTAGATAACAGCTGACGGACGATATGGCCACGTGAGTGGTTTTTGGCCAAATGGAAAGCAATTATTCAATGTCAAAGCGACACACGCTCCGAATTATTTCATCAATTAATTATTCAACTTTATTTGCCGAGCCAAAATATGTGATAGAATAGAATGATCAAGAAAAGTCTCGAACTTTTCGTTGTTTTGTCATGGACTCTAATGAAATGTGAGGGATTAGAAGAAAAGATACCAAATATACATACTATTCAACTAACGTCATACTTTTTTCTTTTAAATTGGTTAACTAACATAATAAAATCTTAAACTGTGAAAAGTTGTAAAAAGTTATTAAAATAAATCTTTAGAAAATGATATTTAGGTCATCTTAGCAAACAGATTGTTCTGTTTGACTGATTAAAAATTTTGTAGCCCAACTTACTACCCTAGCTGATGTACCCTAAACTTCCCATTGAAACGCAAAGTGAGAGTGCACAAAATATTATGAATTTAATTCCTGGATGGGGGAAGAACACACAAATATGTGGCAACGTCATCAAAGTAATCAGGCGACGACTGTGTCTGTCAGAGAAAGGGAGGGGAGCAGGGAGCACTTTTGGAGGATATACAGGACGGGGGCGCCCCAAACGATTGCCTCCGTGACGTGGCAAGAGGCAAGTTGCCGGGGCACAACCCGGACCAACATCAGCGACATCATTTATCATCAACCTGCCTGTCACTCAACGAATTCCCCAACCGCCGGGGTTGGAAAAAAAATTCACTACCGCCGCATGCAAAGGACTCTGATGAGTTGCCTGCGTTATCCTTGGGTGTGCTGTCAAAAAATTATTATGCCTATTAATTTTACCCATGCGGGCGTTGCCTTCCTTCATTCGGCCATCGCTGTTTGGTGGTAAATTACACAACAGAAAAGAGGGAAAACAATTTTTGATGTTTGGCTTTTGGCAGCGCCAAGTGGGCGTGGCTGTCTGCGTGTGCTTGTGTGTGTGTGTGTGTGTGAGTGTGTCGCTTAAGACATATTTTGCCCCATTCATTTGGCAGTAATTTATCCTGTCATGCTGTCATTATGCCAACCGACAAAAAAAATAGCGTCGAAAAACACCAACAACAAAGAGTGGAAGTCCCGGACGGAGGAAAAATTATTTATTGAAAATGATTATGCACAGGGAATCGAGGAATCGATAGGGGAAGGTTGTCTCCCTCGGCAAGTTTCAGTTTTGTTAATGATCCACCGACGTCCTCGGACTGGGGCGCATCGATCAAAAATCATTATGACTTATTTGCGAAGGCCCCAAAGTGATTACACAGTGAGAAAATCAAAATAATATTCTTCCTTTATATTATATAAGACCCAAACTGAAAAAAAATAATAATTATTGATCATATTAATACTTTTAAGTGTAAAATAAAGTAACATTCCTTAGATATACGTTAATTACAGGGTATTACCTCGTGTTTTTACGAGTTGCCCAATTTCCCCAGCTGATGTCTTTTCAATAACTAATCAATCTTGGCTTTAGCTTGATGGCAACTCTGCACGCGATGACTTATTTCGGGTGGTGTTTTGACCACCTTTCCCGACCAAAACTGGCTCCATTTTTGGATGGATGGGCGATTGGGTGGTTCTGGGGACTCTGGCACAACACACTGCAAAGCAAGTGCCAACTTTTTTTGCTGTCGCCCATCAATCAGAAGGATTGGGATGGCGGGGCACGGAGGACGGTATAAACGAAAGCTCATGTCAGTCACCCAAAAAAGAGGAACAAAGCGCTGCGGGGAAGGAAATGATTGAAGGAGGTGAAGAGGGCAACAGAGGGTCTGATCAGCTTGAACTTTTGGCGTTGACAGCCGGAATACAAAATGCGGGCGAAATATGTCGATACGAATCAGACAGAAAACATTCTGCACGAGGGTTTAATACGCGAAAATCAAAAGAAAAGGTGAACATTAATCTAGGTAAATACCCTTTCAATATTTTAAGCCAACTTACCAACGGAAAACAAGTGACTAGTTCAAGCACAAAGATATTAGTTTTAAATATTATAAAAAATAAGAAAAAAACCATATATGTACTTGGGTTAATAAATTATCCCTGGTATACATGTCGTATGAGTGATTTCAGTTTGTATGTCACAGTTGCACATTAAATATTGTTAATATTTTGATAGAATTTGTATACTTTTGTCTTATAAGCACGTGTAATTCGAAGATCTGACGAGTTTGACAAGTCTTCTAGTACATACAAGCAATATATTCCTCCGTGTAGAGGGTAGCAAAGTACTGCTCCTTTCTGCCGCACTATAAATGCCAGACAATAAATAACCGCAACTTAAGCATATTGCGGTTAAAAGCAAACAGTCCTCACTGAACTGGAGCTACTCCTCTCCAGCATGGCAGACATATTTCATTTTCATGCTCCCAATTGTTTAGCCCTTGACAAATGGGCGAGAGTGAGAGCGAGCCAAGTTTGTGTGTGCGCAAGGCAAGTCATCAAAATAACAAATAACGACGACTACGAAAATTGATTGCATGTCATTAATTTTCATTTCAAATTACTTTGCCACTATATCATGGTCTATATGCCGGCGTTCTCTTCCGGAAAACTCAGCGAAAGGGGACCAAAGTCAATGCAGACGATCCAAAGTCGTGCCAAAGTCAGTGCCGTGCTAAAATTCGTTATTTGCATTTGCCAGCACGTTTGTTGTCATATTTTTGATAAATATTAGCTTATTCATACCTAAGTACGGAGTCAAGGGAACGGTGTCCGGAGTCCGAGGAGTATGTTCCAATGTGCGGATACGTGGTCCGGGGTAAAAAGGTAAATACTCCGAGGTACGTGGGGCTTGGCCAGGGGCCCAATGTCCCGGGTACATAGGACTTGGTACATAGTCCGTAGTCTGAAGTAGAGTCTCCATGGTGAGGGCTTTAGTGTTTGGTTACCCCAGTTCAGATGACCACACTGAATAGCCGGGCAACTTATTACGCGTTGCACTTCCTCGATTCACCCTATCGCCACTTGATCATTATGCGATTACCACAGCAAGTTGTGAAAAAGCAGCAGGTCCATTTTCGAGTCCCAATTCCAACTGGGATTCCGAATCATCAACCGCGGGCGGGAAAATGCCTCCCATGCCATTCGTACATTCTGCAGCCGTTCCATCTCTTTCTTGCTATCTGCGTAACGCTGCATTTCTTTCTCTCGGTATAGCCCTATCTCTATCATGCTGGGAATTTCTCTCTCTCTTTCGCTCAATGCCTTTCAGCCATCCATCAGCCGATGGTCCTGTTGCAGCTTTTCCTCGCCAGCTGGCAGTACGTCAGTCATTCGGTCATTGGACATTACACGGAGAGAAATTGAAATAAAATAGATTAAAAGAATATAAATTTTGAATATTTATTCATTTTTATTTATTTTTTCCTTTCATTTACGTCATAAAAAATAATCTAATTTGTCTATGTTTGAATAGGTTATCGAGGAAAATATAACATTTATTTAGTGTGTGTATAAGGCAACCGTTGCATATACAAATTTTGGAATATTTTGCAGCAGTGTTTATCCCTACCATTCGTCCTGCTGTTGCTCCTGTTTCGTGTCAGATATGAAGGAAGTCCAACCCGAAGACCAGTTGGTACCTTGACTTTCCAGCCACGGCCTTTCCTTCTGTGAACCCCCAACTCCCCGCAGCACCATCCTGTCTGGGCTCTTTCGAAATGCACGCGAGATTAACTCTTGGCCCTGACATTAACGAATGAGAGCCAACAGCATCTGACAGTCAAATGTCAGTTAGCTGCAGCTTCTTACCACTCCCTCCAATTTCCCTTATCAGTCGCTTCGCGAAATGCAATTGGCTCTGGGCAGAGTATTAGTAAATACAGCAGTAAACTTTTTGAGTTTACAATTTGATTGGACTGAAAATTGCGAATTGGGGTATACATTATATTTATGTTTTTTTTTTTAAATAAAGTTATGCATTAAATAATAATTATTTTGCTTAGATATATTTAAAGAACGGTTCTCAGACGGCAAATAAGTATGGAATGGCATTCAAGCTTTTTACTAATGTATTATTATAATCCAGGATTCAAAAGTATTTTTGAAAAATGCGAGTCTTTTTATGAATTAAGTCTGTGAATACTGCGGCACATTGATCTTCCAGTTCACGTGATGTGGTGCAAGACTTTAAAAACAATTTTAAAACCAAATATTGTTTAATTGTGATTTCTATTAATATTATTTAACCTCTTCCACAGAATTTTTAGACAGGGTAACTAACTGCCTAATACAATACAATTGGAGCCGAAATCAACTTAAGCCGCATTTTTTGTATTATTTCTCGGAGGCGTCAAGTAATCAATTGTAGTCTCACTCGATTACAACCTACGAAGAAATCTGGTTTAAAAGTTAACCCCGCCAGTGACGTATGCAAAACCAAACTACATCAAAACTAATCGCGAAATCGAGCGGCTGGTATTAGATAAACGACGCCTACGAAGGGATTGGCAGTCTAATAGATCACCAATTACAAAGCACATGCTTAAGATAGCCACACGCAGGCTTACCAATGCTCTCAAACAAGAGGAAAAAAACAGCCAACGTTCATATATCGAGCAACTCTCTCCCACCAGCACTAAGTACCCTCTTTGGAGAGCTCACAGAAACCTAAAGACTCCAATAGCGCCAATTATGCCACTACGAAGTCCCTCTGGCACCTGGTTTCGAAGTGATGAAGAAAGAGCCTGTGCTTTCGCTGACCATTTACAAAATGTATTCCGACCAAATCCCTCTACCAACACATTTATTCTCCCTCCTTTAATAGCAGCCAATCTAGATCCTCAAGAACCCTTTGAATTCCGACCATGTGAACTAGCAAAGGTTATCAAAGAGCAACTGAACCCAAGAAAATCGCCTGGCTACGACCTAATAACTCCAAGAATGCTCATTGAACTCCCAAAGTGTGCTATTCTTCACATCTGCCTGTTGTTCAACGCAATCGCCAAGCTTGGATACTTCCCTCAAAAATGGAAAAAGTCGACCATAGTAATGATTCCAAAGCCAGGAAAAGATAAAACGCAGCCATCATCATATAGACCGATAAGCTTACTAACATGTCTTTCAAAGCTGTTTGAAAAAATGCTACTCCTTCGGATTAGCCCTCATCTTAGAATAAACAACACACTTCCAACACATCAATTTGGCTTTAGAGAAAAACATGGAACCATCGAACAGGTCAACCGAATCACGTCAGAAATTCGTACTGCTTTTGAACATCGAGAATACTGCACAGCCATTTTTCTAGACGTCGCGCAGGCATTTGACAGAGTGTGGCTCGATGGACTTTTGTTTAAAATAATCAAGCTGTTGCCCCAAAACACACATAAGCTACTGAAGTCATACCTATATAACAGAGTGTTTGCAATAAGATGCGATACAAGCACTTCACGCGATTGCGCAATCGAAGCTGGAGTGCCGCAAGGCAGTGTACTGGGTCCAATCTTATACACCCTGTATACGGCGGATTTCCCCATAGACTACAATCTAACAACCTCCACGTTCGCTGATGATACCGCGATACTCAGTCGCTCCAAATGCCCAATAAAAGCCACGGCACTCCTATCCCGACACTTAACATCTGTAGAACGATGGCTTGCCGACTGGAGAATTTCAATAAATGTTCAAAAATGCAAGCAGGTTACCTTTACCTTAAACAAACAAACATGCCCACCACTGGTCTTGAATAACATATGCATTCCACAAGCCGACGAGGTAACATATCTGGGTGTTCATCTGGACAGGCGGCTCACTTGGCGCAAACATATAGAAGCCAAATCGAAACATCTTAAACTTAAAGCAAGGAACCTCCACTGGCTCATAAATGCTCGCTCTCCACTTAGTCTGGAGTTCAAAGCTCTTCTATACAACTCCGTCTTAAAACCTATCTGGACTTATGGCTCCGAGCTGTGCACTATGGGGCATTTGGCCTGTTTTTTTTACAATAATGTGTTTTTCACAAGTATGCAAATTTGAAGTATTTTAGTATTAATACATTGGAAATACGTTAAACTGTTATGATATAGCCCGCATAAGTTAATTTAACAATGCACTGTTATAATAACAGCTGTTAAAGTCGGCTGTTGCGAGCATATACCACGTGGCTGCTTTGCGCGCAAAATTTAGCTTAACTTTCAAAGTGTTAAAATTTAAAAAGAAGAAGAAGGAGAGTATAATTTGAAATGGATAATCAATCTTTAGGTTTTTATTATGTGTTGTAATTAATATATTGTTTATTGTGTGCGCCTATTTCTAAGAATTTGTACATTTAGCAAGTGGTGTCAACATGTAGTTGTTTGAAAAAATTTTCAACTTTGAATAGAGCTACAACAATTTGTTCAAATTTGTTCAGTATGTGTTTATATCCATGTTGTAGTGTGTTCAATTCCTAACTCATATCAGGTAGTCTCTATGTGCGTTTTTTGCGGTTTTTTGAGAAATTTCGTTTTTTAGGGAGTAATATCTCGATTTCCAATGCTGCCCTGCTGGAAGTGTGGCGCACGCAAAAGGGTGTTCGTCAAAAGGAAAATTCTATTTGCACTTTTATCAGTGGGCATTTTTCTGATAGCAAGCTAGACTTTAATAAACGATTAACTAATAATAATAATAACGAATGATTTCAGTCAATCTTTTGCGAAATTGGAGAAAATGCAATCGAAAAATAAATGAATTTTTAAAATTTTTTTCAAATTGGTTAGAAGAACACCTAGTCCTGAAGGCAAAGGAGAAAAATAAATAGGAAAGGAAATTAGTTGGACTCCCGAAAACGTCATATTATTAAAAAAATTTGAGTGGCCGAAGACAGCAAGCAGATGAACTCGTAAGGGCGCAGAATCACAACGAACATCTTTTGGTTCAAGCTGCACCGAAGCGCGGCCTGCGGGATCTTGCAGCCATACTTAAAATTCTTTTGTTGAACCCAGCCACGGCAAAAACTATTAGTAGCTTCGCAGATGTCTTTTACAGAGCAATGGATACTTCGGATCCCATAATATCATCAATAAATTTAAAGAGGCGAAAACATAAGCGACTATCTCTTCCACCAGAAGTCATTGAAATGTTAGCTTGCGAATTTGAACCTGATAAAAATTCTTCAGACTCTACTGATTGTGAAGAGGAAGACGGTTATAAATTATACAATATTGAAATTAAAAATAAACCTTAAAAATATATTATTAAAAAAAAAAAAAAAAAAAAAAAAAATTGGGGCGGAGTTGGGGCACGCCCACTTTTCCAAAATATTCCTGGGTGCATGTGTAACGCATAAAAAAAAATTCATCCAAATATCTCCAATAGTTTAGGAGGTATTAATTTTTGTAAAAAAAACAGGCCAAATGCCCCATAGTGCTGTGGGGCAACGCATCCAGAAGTAACATAGACATTATTCAGCGAGTCAAGAATTCTGAGAATTATCACTGGAGCGCCGTGGTACCTTCGGAACGAAAACATACACAGAGACCTAAAAATCAAATTAGTAATCGAAGTAATAGCTGAGAAAAAAACGAAGTATAACGAAAAGCTGACCACCCATACAAATCCCCTCGCAAGAAAACTAATCCGAGTATGCAGTCAAAGCCGGCTGCACCGCAACGACCTCCCAGCCCAGCAATAAACTTATTAGGGCATTAATGAAAAAAAAAAACTATCACTAAGTGAAAGTTAATTAAGTTAGATTAAGATTTGAACACTTATTGTTAGTCTCTTAACACAAAGAGAAGATTCAATAAATAATAAAAATTAAAAACAAAAAAAAAAAAAAAAAGTTAAAGACTCTATATATGTATATAACATTATCTATGTTGAAAGCTTTCTTATCAATAAAGCCCTGGGAACAGCAAATGTCAATGACATCTTGGCGCTACGCTCTAAAATACACTCGAACGAATTCACTATAATAAATTCTAAATGTAATGTAATAAATGTCTTTATTAATTTTTTTCAAAGTAGAGTAACAAATTCTAAAACGTATTGGAAAAGGTTTGTCTTTTTGGCATTTATAAAAAATGACTATCGGAAACACGTTGCTTTTTGCAAAATCATCTGAATTTAAAAACATCAAATAGACCTGCCGCTTCTGGTGAGTGTTACAAAGCCAAAACCAAAAAAAAAAAAAAATCACCTTTTACACCTGAACGGGAAATTTAACTTGTTTATATTTCACTGGAACAAGCGGCACCCAAAGAAATCCCATTAATATACCTTTGGGCACGCACAGTGGTCATATCCATTGTTGCCCACTTTGTGCTGCACAGAACGCAAACAAGAAATCGAAATAAAAAGTGCCGCACAAATTATGAAGAAATTTGGGTGAGTGAAAATATTTGCACAGTTCTGTTGACCTCATATCCGTGTGCAAAAAAAAAATATATATATACATATATGAATGAAATGGAAGCCTTAATTCGGATTGGGTTCACCTTTTTCAGGCAGCTGAAGTAGATGTCGCTCCTTTGAAGTTGTCCCTCGTCTTTGGTTTCTTGGGAACCCCGCTGTTGTTCTGGGCTGGGCTACCTTGCTGTTGACAAACGGTTGAGGATCTCAAGGTTCTTTTAATTTATTGATATTGGCCAATTCTTAGACACACGAGCGAAGGAGATTTCTAGGAAGTTCAGAGAGTTCAACTCGGAAGTGACATTTGGATGCTGATCATGGGAACTTCTCACATAGAGCAGCGGGGAGCTCTAAATCTTAGCCACCCCCCGCCGCGTCCTAATTCAAATTAAATAGCTAACAGATTTTATCGGATAAGTGAGGATATCATCAACTCATTCGCAAGGGTTGTCAGGGTTGCGCCAACGAGACTGGCATTAAAAGTATCTATTGGTTGACACTTGAAGTGCCTTCGGGGTTACGGACCAGCAGCCGCTCCGTCAGTCAACTGGGGCATTAAGGGATTTATTACATCACTATAGGAGCAGATGGAGAGGGCAAATATTTTCATGTCTAGAGTTTAATTGTTTTCACAGTTGCAATTCAGCGAAGAAGAAAGGCTGTCAGTCATTGAAAAACCAAGCTATCCGGATACGTTTTTACCCTTATCGAGCCCGTGTGAGTTGCACGAAAGTGTTTGCATTATCCGTCAAGGGGTGCGCAACCCAAATCGGGCTCTTCAGCGGATTCTGAATGGGCTCTACTCAATGGCTTTGCTTTCTTTGCAATTTTTAAACTTGACACAATGTTGCCGCAAACCAAATGAAAAGCGGGGTGAGGGTACCCTCTTTAGTGCCCAGATAATGCCGCAACCCCTTTCGTTTGCCCACCATTTCCCCCCATCTCGCACACTCTCCTTTTGAAGTGAGTGTATATCATTAACTCAAGGGCTGCAGCCAGGCACTTGCAGATTTTTGATTGCATTTGTTGTTGGCAACAGGGGAAGCAAATTGAAAAGAAAATCCACTTTTTGAGACCTTGTGGAGAGTGCTTAAGAGTGTGTGAGTGCGGAAATTGCTTAAAAGCAGAAATGCGTTTTACTTTTCATTTTTTCTTTACTTCAATTCTCGAAGGATTTAATTTGTTCTAAAAGGTAACATGAAAACATTAACCGGATACTTGACAAACTCTCTTTTTTTGCAAATTGATCCAGATTCTATTGATGTTTACGGGAATTGGGGTTTAAATTAAAATCACTATATAGTTGGACCAACAAAAAGTAGCAAAATAAAGTGTAATTTTTAAGAATTAGAGAAATGAACCTCTTAGGCATAAAATTTAAAGTATTATAAGAAATCACGTCATTAGGCTGTTATTAAATCTATTATACTTTGTTTGGTACTCAGCAAAAAAGTGGTACCATCATGAAGTGCTCTCATTCACGTGCTTAGCCGCAATTAGGCGGTTCGACTATTCAAGTGGGACTGCAATTAGCGATAGCTTAGAAATGTGCACAACCAATCCATAACAACCACCAATTTTGGGCTCGAGAAAAGCCTGTGATGTGGAAATTATGTGATTGACGTGACGTGAAATGGCAGCTCACCGCAAAATGTTGATTGCAATGATGATGATGAGGCGGTGGCTGTCAAATTAAATCTTTTAGACCGGCCTTAAGTCTCAGCTTTCGAAAAACATGTTTTCGTTTTATGGCTAGGAGAAAGAGAGAGAGAGACCACCTTTAATTGATTGCTTGGTAACGAGGCTCGGTTCACAGGTGATAAATTTCATGATTATCAACACTTAGACTTCTGTCTGTGGGCCCTAATTAAAAATGCATCGGAAAACCTGTGTTCAAGGCCCTAGAGAAAAACCGAAAAGTGTCGGGCCAGTTCAAAGCAGCAGACAGTTTACTAATCACAACCCATTGGCATTAGTTTCTTGTCGGTCGGTTGGCTTCGATGCCCTGCAATAATCGTAAACTATTTAAAACACTATGAAAACGTTGGCACTCTTTATGGGGGTCTCGTTTCAATCGAGCCCTTGCCGCGTGCATTGAAATAAATGAGATACCCATCATCGCCGGAGTCTAACTGATATGACAGATATCTGTATATACAGATATGTCTATATATATGCAAGTTAGTTGTCATTTAAACTTTTTTAACCAACATTTTTTTGACTAGCTAATTTAAGAATTCATAATAAATGTTATGGTCTTAATAACTGAATGAATATATGTAACTGACTGATATATAAATAACTGAAAATGCAATTCTGTGGTCAGGCACAATCCCTGTGCATAAATAACTATATTAAAATCACGGTATCAATATGTCTAGACTATCCCTAAATGTTTTTCGTAACGAGCCCGTTTCTTTTTATGGTCTTTTGATATATGAAATGATCAGACAGCAACCACTTTGTCGGCACCATTTACCTTTCCTCATGTGTTTTATTTCGTTACTTTCGATTCGGGTCTTTGTTTATATTTTGCATATAAAACACAAATATCAGTGAGCTTTGTTTTTGCTTCATATGCGTCGAAAATTATTAACCATAATTTTGTTTTACTATTTTGTAATTGTATAATTTTATGGGCATTTGCATTGGAAGCGCTGTTTTCTTCCTTTTTCACTTTGATTGTACCCATTAAATTAGATGAATTATTCATATGGCATATGAGTTATATTTGATTGCCCATCCATATACAATGTACTTAAAAAAATCAATGCATGTATGTGTGTATATATGAATGGTAGTATGTGGATGGGTTGCTAATTTGGAATAACCGCAAGGAAAATAAAATATATTTAAATTTAAATTCCACCTTTTTTAACTTTTTTAACAATCATTTTTGAAAATTGAATGCCATTTCTTTATCTCACCAAATATTCCCACAATATTTTTACGCAGTTATTGATTTTCCTTTATTCTCTTCGGCAATCTTTTACGAGCAAGAACTATGAAAGATCATTAGGCGAATGACAATATATATTGTCTTAGGAGACTATTTGATTCTGAGAACATCAACAAAACGCCTCAAGGCCAATGCATTGTTTCAAATTGTGAATTGGCATAGGAGCATTTCTTCGGTGACTGTTGTCTTTTAGCCAGCTTCCTTTAGTTTGGGCTTTGTTTCGTTTGACCCAAGCCGCACAGACACACGCCCGGCTTTAAAAAGACAGTCGGGGCGAGAGAGTATCCTTTGAAGTATTGCCGTTTTATGCAGAAGGAATGTGTGTCACACATCGTCTAAAATAACCAAAAAGGAAATGAGGCGCGCTGAGTCAGGAGTTGAGTTCAATTGAACCGAGCTGAGATTCAAGCCGAGTTCCGAGACATGACATGACAAAAGTAAGAAAAAAAAAAGCGAATAAGACGAAATGAAACGAATGATGGGCAAGTCAACTCAGCTCAGCTCAGCTCAACTCAAGTCAGGCGGACTTCAAAGTCGGTGTGGCTGAGCTCTTCCTTAGACTACCTCCCCCCCTTGGCAGTCCTTGTCACGATCCATCCACACACAGGAGCTGTCAAAGATATTTGTATTTCATTTTGACTGACTGTCCGACTGACTTGAGCAGCAGATTCAAACGAAATTGGAAGCCAAAAAATAAACACAGTAGCTGCCTAAATAAACGCCGATCTGGGGACCAACCAATCAGGTAAGCCCCCGCAGCACTGGAAAAAAAAATAGTGTGTTATTAAACTCATAAAACTGTATTTAAAATGTACTAAGCCAAAATGTACTACATCTCAAAGTTGGTTTTGAAATCAAATACAAATTCTTTGTATATCAAATTTGAATATCCCCAAATATTAGATCCTTTCCTCCGAATTTTTCGCTGTGCATATACTTGAGAGCTGGTGATTTAAAATAAATATTGGTAGCTGTCACATTGACAGCAGGCCAAATGTGATTGTTCCCTGATTGTTGACATTTTCGTGTGCTACCGTTCTCGGCGGGCAACGCGGCCTCTGCATTCGGTATAAGCTCAAAGGGATTCAAAAGATATTAAATTGTCGACGATGCTGCGCCGCGGAATCGCTCTTGTCGCATTAATAAGTCTTCGAGACTGCGAGGTTCATTCCCTTTTTTTTTTTTTTTTGCTTTTCAATTTCGAAAAGCAAAATGGGAGAGAGAGAAAAAAAAAACATTCCGAAAGCGAGTGGGGCAGCTCAACAATGAAAAATTTCAAGCTGTTTTTAAATGTTTTATTGGCTTTTTAATAATGTTTGCACATCAAAGGGGGCCGCCCCAACGCTGCCATCGAGCTTAACTTTGGAACCGACTTGGAGTCGGGGTTTTAGGGCTTCTGTTCGATGTTACGCTGGCTCAGCTGAGAGATACAAAAAGGAAGATATAAATCCTCAAGTGACATGGAGTCGAGCTCCTTTGTGCGAGCGCCCTGTTCAAAAGGATTATAGTCGTCTTGATTTATGTGACAAACGCCCGTTATAAATTATTTTAAATTAGTTGAGAATTATGAGCGCCAGTTTAAGCCTGAATTCATTCGATGTGAATTGAGTATTTCGGTCACTTATGCATGTACTTCTGCGTTTCTCAATGGTTTTGATTACACGAGTTGTGCTCTTCCACGGCACACAACAAAGTAGCCATAAGAATAAAGTCGCATTACAAATATAAACTTATATTTAATAGAACTAAATGTGGAAAAGTGAATCAGTCCTATGCTAATCTAATATCGTCAGGATATTGGTTGTAACCCCTAATGTTTACTGTCCTTTTGCTCCGCCACTTGGATCCTTAAGCCCATGGGATCGACGACTTTAACGTTACAAAGATAAGTAGAAAATGTTGCCAGAGCCCGCAGTGCCCCCCAAAATCTGCTCTTCGTGATGCGAGTGCCAAGTGTAATAGAAATAGTTATTAAGAGCAGTCGACGACAGCTGGCTTGGTTTGGCTGGCGTCTATCGGGGAGTTTACGACCAGGATGGGCTCCAGGACAAACAGGACATAATATGGTAGATAACTACTGCGGAGAAAGCTTGCAACAATTTATGGCCAGAGTCACATATGATCCATGAAATGTCATAAAACTGCAATTGCGACCAAAAATTATCGAACATTTAGCAAAAGCGTTGGGGCCGCCTAGCCATGGGTGGTTAGTTTTTATGATCCCAGGCAGCCTGACGGAAGATATGTGCATATGTACGAAGGCAGGAACCTTTTGTTTTTTACGACCAACGGCGGGAGACATTCTCTCGTTAAGGCTATTCACACGTACCGCACTAAAGGCACTGATACACATAAGGATATACTCGTTTGTGTACTTTCCATCGAGAATATGGGCTGTGGGGTATTGGGTATGGGGTACTTTCGACATTGGTCAACCCCTCGGGACAGGGTCACGTTTTGAGGATGGTCGTAAATTTTCTGACTCGTTTTTATTTCAGTTCGCTACGAGTCTTTCGTTTTTCGGTTTATTAGTTGACACAAAAGTCGCTGTCACTCTTAAGTAGTTGAATAAACAGGAAACGAATTATGACAGAGCGTTAAATGACCACGAAGTAGGGTACATAGGGTGGGTCTATACTAGGTAGCCATTTACTGCGACGTAAGGGCGCGTTTTCGATTCCTTGAAACCGGAAAGACAATCGCAGTTAATACAATGAGCCGACACTTCCGCTCACTTGAATAGGAACAATTACCACTGACTCTCAGATCAATAGATCGATATGTGAGAGAAATCTGTTAGAAATATACCCTAAATTCTGATTCTCTGGGGGATTCTTCCGGTTGTTTTGTTCGCTCAATTAAATTCAAATAATTAGCCAGCTGAATTTTTGGGCTGAGCATTCCATGTCTTCTAGAAAACCTTTGTTCGTTTTATTACTTTTGAAAACATTAATTCCATTTATGTTTATAATTTATAGTCTGATTTTGCTGACCCACTTAAAATTTGATTAAAGTCATTCCTTTAAAAGAAAACTCGTGGATGATTTTCTCTTTTTTTTAACATATAGATAAAAACTTAGGTTTGCCCCTATGTCTTAATAATAATTTTAAATTAAAATCTTGTCTTCTTTTGGCGAAATTTTTTTCGTTTAATTATTTCACATCGCAAAAGATAAGCTCGAAAATGAAACTGTAGTTTTAATTCCCATAATAAATGCCTAGTCGTAAAATTCAGAAACTTGCGTGGGGTCGTGAGCCCGCTGACCTGGGGGTCACTCCCACATATGTAAATTACAGAAATGTGAACAACAAATGTTTAGCGCTGGCCCACGCTAACTATCAGTTAACTAAGTGGAAGCTTCGGTTAACGAGCTGCCAGTCAAAGTCATTCAGTCAGTCAGGCAGCCAGTCATGTGTGAAAAGTCGGTTGTTGCCACCGCAAGAGGCGGATGGGGAGAAGGTGGGCGGGGCACGGTGGGCAAGGGGGGAACAAACCGGTTCGAGGTTGGCGCCTTTTGCATTGAAATTAATTTAGCTAGCTTTCAATTATGTGCCACAAACATTCATGCAAGCGTTGTTAGCTGGCTACAGACTGGGGAGCAGGTACAGCGTAACTTAGTTGGATGTACCGAACTTCAAAAGTTGGCTAAGCTGGAAAATCTTTAGAAATTCGAAGGGCTGTCGTTGATTAAATGTTTTTCTAGAATGCATCAACATCTCAAAAATGATTTAATTACCTTAAAGCTAACAGTGCTTACAATCTTTTTATAGTTCGCCTAAAATAGATTTTTTTTTTGTCTGCGAGCCGTTGTCGACTGTCCATCATAGGCAGATAGCACTGTGCTCCGAAACTGAGATACGATTCGGTGGTGCTGCTGCATGACATGACAGGCCTGACAAGCCCGAACAACATATTGACATTTTTGCTATACATTCCACACGGCAGGGGTGCTGCAAGAGTCAAAAGGGGGCGTGGCTGATCGGGGAATGGGGCGTGTGCCTCCTTTAGAACCTGGGGCCACGACAACATGTGCGAGTGTTTATGTCGGCGTGTCAATTTTCGTTGTTGACGTGTTGCCGCCTTGCAGAAGTCTCCATATCTCCCGTTCCTCGAACACCACCACCACCTATGCCATCTCAACTATTAACGATCCGCATAACGCCACCCTCAATAACAATAACAACAACAACAACAGCAGCAACGACTTTGACTTGGCCCGTCGTCGATGGCGTAGTATTATTAAATTTTACTTTCGCCACTCAATATGGGAAATGTCATCTGTTTATGATGGCTTTTTGACATGTCTCGTTATTGAATATGCTGTTGGTTCCTTTCCATTCGGGTTTGTTTTCTTCTTTGCCACCTTCTTATTGTAATACCCTTACTTTGGATATTTGAATTTTTAGGAAAATATTCAAATAATAATTCTTGTGAGTTTTAATCTAAGTAGCGTGATTTTTAAGAACAGTTTTCATTTAAATTTTTGCACGTTTTTTAGCAGCAGATTTAAAGCAGAGTATATTTGTTTTCTTATGAGAAATGTTCTCTCCTCCATCGGGTGTCGTTTCTTTTTATTTTTGGATTGGTTTGCACAATTTTTTGATGTATTTTCCGCTCTGCGGTTTTCAGTTGATAGCTTGTTTTCAGACTACCCACAAATATTCCAAGATACCTATGTAATTTTTAGCTTTTATAATTAAGAAAAGAAAGAGATTTTAGCCGAAGTCAAAGCTAAGAGTAAAAAGAAGAAATGTACGAAAAATTTAGGAATATTAATAGAAATCAAAAAGCAATATCCGCACTCCAATGTTTGACTTCAACATCCATTCTTTGTGCGCATTATTCCTATTGAAGCCCTTCCTTCCTCTGCAATCCACCGAGTCGCTTCCAATCCAACTATCAATCATGCGGGAAACAAGTTATATCTTTGTGCCCATTCAGGTGGCCCCCGTTTTCACCCATTCCGCCGGAGATCCGAGCATAAGTGGGCGCTTAGCCCGAGATGTACAACGACGAGTCCAATAAAAAAGAATGAAAAAAGGTCAAGTGACTGACAGTAGCCAGCCAGCTGAAGCAGCAGCTACTTACTGTCAAGATGTGTCATAAACACATCAAGTTTACTGTCGAAACAAATAAAAATATAAACTTTGACACACACACACACACACACAGAGAAGGCGAAGGCACTCAAAGGCAGCTACGAAATCAAAGCGAACGGAAGAGGAAAACTGCTTTTTGGTTTTATTCTCTAGTCTCAGGGGGAAGCACATAACACATAACGAATACATTTTATTTCCACAAATTGCACTAAAAAAATGTCATAAAAAAGAAACAAAAACTTGAGTGCCTTTCTGGAGGCTCAAATCAATTCTAGTAGCTGACGGAATGCGACAATTACAGAACAGACGGAGTCGTTAAAAATTACACTAAAAAGGGAAGGGAAAGTCAAATGCGTCGCCGCTAATACGTGTTGTAAAGTCATTAGGGTGAAACCCTAAGACACTGCCCGTGAATTCCCTTAAGTACCTGATGTCGAAAGGCCGTAAAATTATCTCACTATAAAATTTAAATGACTTAAATGGTGTCCCATTTCCACACACACCCAGCCAATAAATAACAGCTCCACACAATATAACCTTAAAACTTTTAATGTATTCGAGATTATTTTCGACATTTTTAGTGGCATTGAAATCAATTTTCGAATCGTTAATCTTGTAAATAATGCATGTCGCCTGTCGGATGTCGTCATTCCGATGGGATTTTTGGAGCTACTCTGCCACTAACTTCTAGATGACTATCTGAAATCTGGAACTTGAGTTGTTTTCGTATTTAACAAGCGAACCTGTAACGATCTTGAAATAAATATGTACCACGTCAACTTACTAATTTATGTGGAGCAACTGCAACAAGTTGGTCGAGATCGTAATTTATAACAAAATATTAAATAGTTACTGGTAACTATGGTCTAAGAGAATATGTAGTTTTCGTTATAACTTTACAGAATTCTAAATAGAATTTCAATTACAAACTACAGCCATTTCAATAAGCTATAATTTCGCGTAAAAACTTTAATTATACCTCAATTGGTATAATTTTTGTAAAAAATCGCCATAATGTTGTGTGACCGCAAAATCTGGACACGTAACCTGGCAAAATACCCTGGTCAAAATGTTTCCAACCCTCCGGCAAACAGAAACCTCCTCTGACACATGTAAATGCGTGCTGACAGGCGGAAGGGAAAAGAATAAGTACAAAACCCGAGTGAAATAAAAGAAAACTGTCAACAAAATTAATGTCATGCGTGTGCAAGGCAATGAAAAATTATGGGTTGGCTTTATGTCAATAACAAAGGGACAGACACGCAAAAATCCAAGAGTGCAAAAACCATGTTCAAGCATCAACTGAACCCAGACCCACAATGATTGATTTGACAGGACAACAATGAGCAACGGACCTATGCAAAAAGGAAAAAAAAAACTAGAGAAAAAGACATCGACCTGCAAACAAGTGCAAATGGTTGTCAATTCGAATGTGGACGCCTCGGGATACATGCCCGCTAATGAAGGCAAATAATATTAATACTTCTGGAGAGCGTGCATTCCTTTTTCCTGCAGAAATATTATTTTCCAGCCATTTGTCAACATTTGTCAAATTTGACAGCACACGCCCGCTAACATTTGGCCCCTTTGGCGGTGTTTGCAACCGCCCCTGGCCATCGTTTCCTCATTTATTCATCCATCCATCCATCCATCCATCCATCTATCCACCCCAGCGACATTGACAGCTCAAGGGGTGCCTTTTTCGCTTGGGTGGACAAAACCTTCTGCGCCCTTTTACGCGAAATTAATATCATGTACAAACAAAAACAACTGAGACAAAGTACTTATCATCGCCCGGAAACCAAACGACCAAAAAGAGGCATACTTTTTGGAGTGGACGCAGAGGTGTTAAGGGTTAAAAGGGGTTAACCAGCTCGCTGTGGATAGAAAGTAAGTATTACTGATTGTAACATATCGTAAGTGATTGTTTTAAATCTCTTAAGAAATATCGATTCTTTAGTACGTACAAAAAAGAAGAAATATGTTAGTTTTTAAATATTTTATATTATTAATATGAAATATTTATACAAATGATTTACTTTACAAAAACTATTATATTCCTGCTTAAGCAACTTTTTTCCTTACGATTCCTTTACTACAATATATAATTATGTTTATTTTGGTAAACCGAGATTTCCAACGAACATACTACCCAAAACTATCAACACCTTCGCTGCAATGATGAATCTGACAGGAGGTGTGTCCGGATATTTAATCGAATCGATAATATGGCCAACCTCCTGTCTCGATATGGGTATAAAAGCCACACAGCGGTATCAAGTTTCGAACAGATTTCAATTCGATTTCATTCGACTTGGTCCGAAGACAGGAGTTCGAGGGCATGACCGACTCCCACCCACCCCATCCTTGACATATACCATATACACATCCTCCATAATTCCCAGACCCCGGGGAATGGCAAGAAGGGGTGTGTCGAAGGGGGTGGTTTTTGCGGCGGTCGTGAATAAAGCGATTTGTCTTCTTTGTTGTTTACGTTTGGTGTTATAAATTCTCGTTCCGGGGACTTGGGCGTGCAACGTGCTACGTGCTACGGTCGCAGAGCGTGTATGAAATTGCCTAAAAATTATTTGTGCATAACAGGGGATAATCATAAATCTGGCTAATTGCACTTTATTGGGGTCGCTCTTCCCGGCTGTCATATGACCATAATCGTAGAAGGCCCACTAACTGCCGACTGGTGGTGGCTGGCCAGCGCTGAGCTGAGCTGACATCGTTGTCTCGGCTCTTAGGGGTAAAATTGAATTTGACATGCCGCTCAGAGGCATTAAATCAGAAAATGTTACGGTACCCCGGATGTGGCAACATATAAATTTGCAGCTTTCTGACGATTTGGTGACATTTGATATGGCTGATGGTGTTATGACACTCACTACTCGCCTTTCATTTCTGATTCGTGATATACATATTTTGAGCAGGGTTAAAATTAACTTATGGTTATGGCTCGATCGGAAAGTTTTATCTGTTACCTAGATCAATTACTTAAAGTAAATGGATTTTTTGGGGCTCTTAAGGTAGCTTATTTAAAAATTAAAGATAAATTCACTTTGTTTTCTTTCCCAATAGGCTGCAAAGGGCTTAAGACAGTTCTGCTTTGAAGTCTCCGATTTTCAAACAATTTGTAAGAAAACATATATTTCATTTTAAATTATGACCTAAGGGTTTTAATTGTTATTTTATTTGCCATTATAGTCGCTACTATTAACCCCCGACCCATCTGATTATCATCATCCGCTGCGGCAGCAGCATCTTCATTCATATCATTATGATGATTTACCAGACAATGAATGAGAGAATGTGTTTGCCCCATTAACATGAGAAACGAGAATCGTATTCGGCACATAATTAGGTGAGTGTGTTCAAAATGAATATGCAGCCGGGCAGAAGAGTGAGATCGTTCTCCAGTTGCAGCCAAGTGGAGAAGCCACGGTCGCTAGATTTGGAAGAAAATTCAGGGAAAATCGGAGAGATAGCCGGCAAGAAAAACCAAAAACGAGGCAGCGCGGCCAAAGGCACAGATTTTTTTTGTGGGTAGGTAACGTGGCTTTTGATCTTTGCTGCGTTTGTTTGTATACAATTTGATGGCTCGTGTTGATGGATCGTAAACGTGGAATGATGTTCGCACTGTTGCTGCTCCTCTCGATGATGACGATGATCAACGCAACGATGACGGCCCAGTGTGTCTTTGATCATTTGCCGCGCCAGTTGGCAGTCAAAATGTTAATTTATATGTTCAGCTCCCGCCTACAATCGAGAAAGGCAGAATGAAAAAGCCAAGAAAAAAAAAAGAGGCCTGCCAGCCACCGTATAGCCAGGCACTAACAACTTTACAAACATGTTTGAGATTTTTATTACTGTGTGAAAATGTTCGATTCTTCCGTAAAATCCGGCTAAGAAGGATCAAACAAATTTATGGGTGGGCGCAGCCAGAACTGGCAGGCCAGATCAGTCGGTGCGGGAAAACTTTTCATTGTGATTGATGGATGCTGGATGCTGACTACCACAAAAACAGCAGCAGCATTCCCAGAGCGATTTTGATTATAGACAAGTTGTCGGTGGATTTGTATTATTGTGGATATCGATCAAACCACTTGACGGCTGATCAAAGGCAGCACACACAGGGAATAATTTTTCGATATCTCTCGCTTTTTAATGCGCGTATTTTTTATACGATTTCATTATTGTGAATTTCGCATCGCTTTGTTTGCAATATAAAACTGTTTACAGCATTTGTTCGCTGAGTTATGAAGATCTGTATTCAATGAAAGTCGGATGAGGTTCAATTGAAAATTAGAAAGTTAAATTATTACAATTTAAGGAAATTTATTTCGCAAATATTTGCCAATTTACATTTTTGGGTTTTTGAGCTCAATTTATTATTATTACAAAAAAATATATATAGTAAGATATCTATCCGAAGAAATAGTTTGTTTTTTATTTGAATTCTCCTAAACGGCAAATAAAGTACACGTTATTCCATGGACAAATAATTTTCTTGAACTATGGATTTCACTTTGTTCAACTGAGAGGATAACAACAAATTTATTGAACATTTTCCCCATAACTTGATTACTCGTTACTTGTTGGCAACAATGTGTAATAAAGCAAAACTTCCGCAGACCAACAAAGTTAAATCCGCTCAAGGACGAGGACAATAACAAGCTGAACTGGTCCGAATGTCTGGCGGTTGTCTTGGTCACATATACCACGGCAGAAAGAAACATTTGTCTCGCTTAATTTAAACAGATTTGCGAGATTATTGTCATGCCGACGTTGAGGCAGCAGTTTCAATTCGACCGTAGACAACCCGCAGTGCCAGCTGACAGATGAAGATGCCGAATGAGGGGGGCGAATTAAGCGAATCGAGAATCTGTGAATCCAAGAATCTCTGACTCAAAAAAATGAAAAGAGGTCGGGAAGGGGAGAAAGTTGCTGGGCAAACCGGAGCAAACCAACGGGGCAATGATGCAAGCGAGTGCATGGCAAATCTCCCGACAGCCGCGAGCCGGCAACTTTTAATGTTTTCTTTGCCACTGGCAGCGGGATTTCCGAGTGGGATGTTTGGATTGCAGAACAAATTTGCAGAGAACGCTATGCAAGTGACAGGCGACAGATCGGGGGATCTGAAGAATGCTGCTCTGGCTGCTGTGAACTGTGCATGATGACGACTCCTTGATTCCTGCCCAAGCCATATTTAAAACGCTTTGAAGTTGCACCGCAGCAGCGAGAGGTGTCTGCAGCGCGATTTCAACTCATGTCGGGCTTGACACGATCGGAGCATGCTCTGATCCCAGATGAAGCCTCCCAAATGAAGCCCGCCAATCTGACGGCCTGACTAATGCTGATCCAGATACAGATACAGATGCTGATGCTGTCTGCCTACTTTTAATTGTTAATGAACGGTAACAGAAGGGGCAACTCTATTCGCACACACTTAGAAAACAATGTACAGAAGAAAAAAAACATTTATTTAAATAAAGTACAGGACAAACTTAAATTGATACACATCTCCATCTTGATACCACATTAGTCACAAATAAGACTTATTTACTAATTATTTCTTTCAGTGCACGCGCTCACTTGACAGCCCGACTGGCTAACTGCCTTGGACAGCTACTCGTTTCCGGAAGTTTATCTCCGTTGCAGCGGAGCAGCGGCAGCTGCTTGAAAGTCATTAGACTCCGTCAGCCTTGTCACTCAGCCAGCGTTTTGCTAAGGCTTCGAGCTGAGACTTTGAGGCTCCCTAGCGGAGACAGACATTTGATCTGGCCTGTCAGGCGGATTCATGTCAAGCGGTGTTTGGACAGCATGTTGGTAATGCCGCCTATAATGGATAAAATGTGAAATGAGACGGGCTCTAACCCTTTGGGAAAAGATCTTGTGACGGATCATGACTTAATGGTAAAGTATCTAATTGCTAAATGGAAAGAAATGGGTTTTCCGATTGCAACGCAGATAATTAAACACTAATCAACAAGAATAACCATAACGATTTATTAAACAAAAACAAGTAATCATATGAATTTAAAGAAATCTTGACAGCTCCATTTGAAAAATATTTCGTCGTTGGAAATTGTTTAGCTAATCCCAAATCTGTAACACATTTTACCAGCCCAAAAATAAAGACCCCAAATGATTAGATCCTGTCGAGCTCTGATCTCCCAGTGCGGATTACACCTAAGACGATGTTCTCTTGCAAAGGCAGCAAGTAATTTGAAAAAAGATGATGTCGAAGAAATGGAAACACCAGCGAATAGACAGAGGGTTGAGCTGCCACCGAATCCCGAGGAAAAACTAAGTAAGCGCTATCTTGCGTTCCGGGAAAAGCTGCGATCGGAGGCGCCGCTAGAACCACTGCCCGAGTGTGCACCACATCCGGCCCACGAAAAGGAGCCACTTAAACCGTGGCCCAATAATACCAATCCGTATACCGGGGAAATCGGTGGACAAGCGGGACCAGAACCCACGCGCTATGGCGACTGGGAGCGCAAGGGACGAGTCACGGATTTCTGAGCGAAGTCATATCTTCACCTCGACACCTTTTTGTTTGGACAATTGTGATTTATTAACCGTGTTAACAACAGAAGCACTCACAATTTGTTACGCTGCCGATGGGCGAGGAAAACTGTGCGCTACAGTAGCCACGGAATCCAGATCAAGATGAGTAAAATTCAGATACCCAGCAGTGCTGCTTCTGCGAAGGCATTACATAAATTTCTTTGTGTGATTTCTTTGTGGTTTCTATCGAGAGGATTTGTGGATGGCCCTGCCATCAAAAGTAAATTGATAGCCCTTTCTTTCGCCTCTCGAAAAAAAAGGGGTTCTCAGAATAGAGAGTTGCGACCGAATCTTCTACTCCCATTATTTATGTTTTAGGGGCAAAGAATCGTGCCTAAGCTGAAATTATTTGGAGTGCTGTTTTGGGGGCTTCGGTTGAAATGTTTCGATTCCTTTGAAATTAAGGCGACAGTTTACGTGATTTTTAATAGAAAAACTTCTGTGTGTCTTCGCTGTCTGCTTCTAATTTTGTAGCGATAGTGCGTTTGACGAAGACACATAAAGGGGTTTTTAAATGCCATAAATTTCTTTCTTAAGGCCCTGAAAAACGTTTTTGTGGTTTAGAAACATTGTTGGAAATTTTCAAAGAAGATTTGCAGCTGTTTTGCTTTGCCTCTTTGTCCGTGTTGACATTTTGGTGGGCTTTAAACTGGATTTGTTAATTAACACAAATAGAAATTAGTGAAATGTTTCCAAAGGCTACTACATTTATCTCAGCTAATTGACAATGTTTAGGTAATTTAAAAATGGAAAATTCTTGCATACCTCAATGACATACAGCGAGTAAGTCGTTTCGGAAAATACAGCACAGTTCGTCAATCCCATCACACCTCGTATTTACACCTTTAATCAAATGCCGACGTCGGCAAAACGCCAAACCAAAGATCAATCACAATCCAACAAATTAAGCACGTAAAATGCTCGAAACAAAGATAAATTCCGCATAAATTCCAGGAAATCCACAAAATGCCTTTATGTATATACACGAAATTACACAGCAGCTGACTCGGGTAATCCACAGAAATCCACATTCCAAATCCCCCAAATCGACAACTTGGCCAATGCTCAACAGGCGCGAGAAGCGACGACTTCCTCCATCATCCATCAAATGCGATTTTCCAACGACTTAGTGGGCGAAGGACGGTGAGAAAGCCTCTGCGTCGGCAATTATTTCGTCTATTTTATTTTTAAACGAAATTAACGTGTTGCTTGTTGTTGTTAATGTGTTTTTATTACGTGAAATGTAAGGAAAACACACGCATACCGCACCGCTGCTCTCAAGATCATTTTATAACCCAGGCCGAACGGAACCTATCCGTAAAACCGTATACCCTCCTCCATTTCGCCTCTCGGCCGGTCGCAAAGTAGTAGGCGCTGATTGATAGAACAAAGTGAAAATCAAATAAAAAACAAAACATAAAATCCCCCAACTGAACCACATTGCGGCGCAAGATCAAAGACCGCCCCTCGATCTGTAATGACAGCTTTGATCATTGTTTTGCCTTTGATTTTTTCCGGTTACGTTTCTCTCTCAGCTGGCCTTTTTTTTTTGGCTGCGAGATGGCCCAATGCATACGATCATCAGTCTTGTCGGTACGAGATCTCTCGATCACATCGAAAGTACTTGGAATTGTGGGAACGAGTGGGCAAAGAGGCTGTTTACGATCAGTTTCGCACCCACTTGAGAGATTTCGCCTTTGCCGAATCAATTTACAGCTGGCGAAAAACCAGCACCGACGGCAAATTGGAGGCTATTGCCGGAACTGGGGAAACTACACGTTTTCAATCATCCATAGGTCGAGAAATTTCTGGAAAAACCCATTTTACGATGTCAAAAGAAACTACGTTTTTTATTCTTTAAGCTATTATAACGGTTACAGTACAAGACTCAAAATGACTCACATCATTGTTTAATTATCAATCATCATTCTAATGATTGTCATATCAAAATCCTGACAGTTAACCCGGAACTCGATGAGTAAGAGTTTTAATGAATGTATCCTAATTAATTTGGTACCGCTTTTCGAGCACTAAATTAAACACTTAGTCGCGCCATTTATAACAACAATTACTGAAATAAATCAAGTGTGATTCAGCAGTTAAATAAAGGCACCTGTACTTAAATTAACCAGATACATAAAAGAATTGAAAAGTTATTACAGTGTTATCTTGCTGTGTCAATGCTGTATTTTATTAACTGTTTTTGCAATGCATCAAGTCATTGGCAAGCCATTTTTAACACGCGCAGAACCAAATAGACACTGAGAAAAACTGGTGAAAAATTACGAACGTCAAAGAGAAGAGAAGCGAGAGAAGGTGGAGAATCGGGAACTATTATGTTATTGTGCGAACGTGCACAGATTTCACCAGTCGAGCCAGAAACACGGGATTTTTACAACCCACCCAGAGGTCCTTCCGCCCAGGTCCTTTTACCTCCGCAGAGAGGGCGTCTTATCGGAGCGTATAACATATATCATTGACACTTTGACATTGCCAGTTTGGCGGGGAGGAGGAAGCGGTGGGTACGGTGTGTATGTGGGGCGCTGAGGTCCAGGGCCATGACCAACAGGATTTTAGTACTTTTCAAAATGGCACTTAATCATGGCAGCCGCCTGGCGCAGGAAAATGCGGAAACTGGCAACAAGAAGGACACACACCAAGACGTAATCGCATGTGTTCACGCTTGAAAGGATAACGACGACATGGCTGGGAATCGGGTATTGGGACTCCCGCTGACTTCCCCTGTGCCCCATCCATGCCATATCGACCAGAGCGAAACAAGATTAATGACTTGGCAAAAGGAACTCTCAGTGCGAATGGGTGTATGTGTTCGTCCTGCTGGCTGCTCCTTTCTGGCATTCGATAAATTGTTTGCTACTTGGACTGTCATTAGTCGAAAAGTTTGTTTGTTATTGTGTTAAGTGTTATTTGTGTGCTCACGTCCAAGTGTCAGGCTCTTTGGCATTCCTCTTCCAATTCCTGTTTCTATTCCTCAGCTCGCTTTTTCGCTTTTCCCGCCATCGTTTATCACTTTCGTTCTCGTCCCGCCAAAGGATAATATTCGCCTGTCATAGATGACTCACACCTTCCATCTCGCTAAGCCACTGATGACCGCAAAAAAGCCGTAGAAAAATTAGTGAAGCTGCAGGAAAATAAAGAATGTGTAACTTTCCTAATGATCACTGGATGACTGTGAGATTTGCGAGATTTATTGTTCTTGGTGGAGAGATGTCGTGAATGACAAGAACCTTCAGAGTGGCTTCGACTTTTACCATAATTCAAGAAACGGTTGCAAGGAAAATTATTAGATTTATTTTAAGAATTTCATGTATTTCATTCTTATAAAAAAAATGTATATTCTTGGCAAGTTAAACCTTCCTAAAATATCAAAATTGACTTTTCCTGTGACTTTTTTAACTGAGCCCATACGAATTGCAACTTACCCTCAAAGTTTTCACCGCGCCCATAAATTCTGCCATAAATTCATTAGCGAAAAATGTTGAGCAGCGAAAGTGGAAAAGGGCGCTAAATTAAGGGAGCAAACATAAACAGGAAGCGAAACGCGACGGCCGCAATATACAACAATTTACAACCTAAATCAAATGCAGTTGAATGACCAACACAGACGCCATAAATCACTTGGCCACTGGGCTTCCAGTTGAGACGCCAGACGATGGCTCGAGTTTCCAGCCAATATTTTAGAGAGGAAAACCAAGCAAAACGGCTGGGAAAACAGGCGGTGGTCGAGGGGACTCGAAATCCGAAACCAAACGGAACGGGCAAAAGGAAAAAGATTTCGTGAAAAGGGCAAATGCAATATGTTATCAAATAAAAATGTTACAAGCGACGACAGAGGATGGCGGCGAGCAACAACAACAAGACCCAAAAGGAAAGAAATGTGTTGCACAAATTTATTAGAAACCTTAACTAACGAGCAATATCCTTAGTGGATATCGGGGTGGGCTGCTGTTGCCGGTGTACGGGAATGAAATCCAAGTGATGTGTCAAATGTTAAGACATTACAAAGCACTAAAAGGCACAAGGACATGCCCCAGCGGAGAGAAGGGGTGGGCGAGCTGTCGAGCAACAGGAAAACAAATCGAACGTGTGCCCAATGCCATCAATCTTTTGTTTTTATTGCCAGCCCAAGGTCCCTGTCAAGCGATTCTCGTGAATCGAGAACTCAGCCAGGACTCAAGACCCGGAATGCAGGGAGCAGGGTGCAGGGTGTGCCAGGACATGTGTGCGACAGTCGGGCAGTCGGGACTTGTGTGCCCGACATTAACTCGACAGGATAACAAATCTGTTAAATGTGACAAACGAGCCGAGTGAGCTGGTGTGCGCTTTGTACGAGCCATCGCTGGGGAAAACGATAGAAGGCCAGCCCGAAGTCAAGTTATGTGGGCGGCAGGGGCAACCTTCACCTTCTCCGTGTCTCAAACCATGTCCTGCGGTGATTCCATTGACCTTTTCCCGCTGAGCATCCCCTGATCCGATCTGATCTCTTTTCTCAAGTTGCAGGAGGAGGTGACCCGAACGCGGCAGGAACTGTCACTGCCTAACGATGATTTCATGGTGGTCAAACTGCAATAAATTTTTATTGGCACCTATTATTGGGCGACATACACGAGTATGGAAGAAGTTCGGCCCAGCATCATCCTAGCCGAAAACAGCAGGCAATTTATGACCAAGTCCTGCTGCAATACCATTCCTTTCAGCTGCCTCATTGTCCATGCATGTCACACAGGTCCTTTGCGAGGTCCTGGTCTTGACCTGACAATGATGTCCCGCAGCGTTTAAGCTGGCACTCATGACAGTTTTATTAACCTGTTTACGAACTTCGGTGACCCTGATTCCGATTTAATAAAGGTCCTAACCGTGCGATGAAGACATGAAAATTATGGTTTCCTAGTCAATTGTTTCCATATGTACGCCATATTATAAAATGGTTAGCTATTTACATTAAGTATTTATAAAAAGCCCGTTGATATAATTTCATATCCACCTTGACTAATTTACAGCCAAGTCTTTGACTGAAATATGCGACTGTAAAGATTAATAACTGAAAAATTTAGGTTTTATTTATGTTATAATTTCCAAAGCTTTAATCCCTTAATGCCACGCAAAACCCCAAAACGCCTCTCATGCAGACTAATTTATTTAAACATTTTTTCACACTAAATGCTATAATTTATGTTGGCGGCGGCATTTTCATTTCCATGCCAGTTCAACCTCCTTCGCGTCGTTGCACATTTTAATTCTTCTCGCTTTGACTGGGTGATGCCTCATAAACAATATTAAATCTCCTCACAACCTCCGCCTGCCATCTGCCCCCCTTACCATCGAAAACCATCGAACGGAGAGGCATGCGATAAAGGAAATATCCCGAGACGGCCTAAGTCCCATAAAAAGTTATTTCCCGCTTTGTTTCTGGTACCGCCTCCTCATTTTCTAAATGTTCCATGACCTGGCGCTATTTTTGTCTGTCCGGAGCGAGAGGAAAACTCTTTTGAAAATACAATTTACAACTGAAACTTAACTCGGCACTGGTGGCACATCCGATGGCAGCAAATAAACATGACACAGAACATTTCAAAATATGACAGTTTTAATTTTCAACGGAATTTTTGTTTCGTTTTTAAGAGAATGTATAAATCTCGCTCAGCAGAACACAAATGCTTAGCAATGTGTCAACTCAACAGTGCTGAACAAACAATATGGCAAATAAACTCATCTATTTTTAAACTACATTTTAGACATGTTTATTAAAAATAAATACGGAATGTATTAAAATATTACAATACCATATATGAGTAATAAAAATTTAAGCTTTTTATAAATATAATTATATATGAAATATAGTTAGTTAGTTGTTTTATTCGTTATTTTCCCCAAACAGTTGGTAGTTTGAATTTAATCGATTAATTTAAGTGTCCACGCCCCTTGGCGGAAATGTATGGGAAAACCCAGAACAGGCGGTTTATTTCGTTGATGGCGCTGATGATGGGTGGACGTAATTTTTGTATGTTGATTGCCCTAATATCTTGAACCACTTTCGGTGTGATTTATGTGACATATTTATGGGCGTTCATTTTGAATATTGTTCAATTTTATGGAACATGCTCATTAAGCGCTGGAAACGTTGACTGTGGCTGAAAATTACTGGAGAAAAACTGCATCAGCAGAGGGACATTCACAATGGAAAATCCGTAACGAAAACTGGAACACACAATATGGAAATTGACTTCTATTGTCATTTTTATTGCCTTTACTAATGGTTTTTGGCTTGTCACGGTGAATTATGGTCGGGCAAACACACACACACACAGATAGTCGGGTAGGTGCCAGGGACACGCTTTCAATGCGAGGGCGGCGGTCAAGGATAACGGCCATAGAAAAGGGCCACAAAGCAGGACACACACTCCTTCTATACGGTTCTGCCCCATTCTCAGCAAACAGCAGGCAGCAGGCGGCTGGCAGCAGAAGTCAAACGAATTTATAATTTATTGCCCACACATTTGCTTGCAGTTGAGCGTGAAGCAGGAAGATGCACGTAGCCGGCATCTCTAGGATTTGCTCTGGACACCCAATCCATTATTGTTCTCATATGGTTTCCAGTTTGTCAGCAGCCACAGCAGAGTGAACAACAAAAACAACATCAACGACAGCGACAGATGTATTTTATTTCAAAACAGGGGGCGGGAGGACACAAGGACATTTAGGTTGGCCTCTCGCCCAGCATTCGTCGACAATGTCAACAATTTATTTGGATCTCAACATATCGAATGCTCGATTTGATGCATCGAATCGTATTTTGAAAAAGAACTCTCAACCGAAAGACCCTAACTGCAGATGGTTAAATGGCGAAAATATTGGGATTTATCTACGAATGCAACAGGATTTCAACAATTTAGGATAGGATTCTGAATGCAATACTATAAAATGTAAGAAGTACATGAAGAATGACAACTTTTTATATACATACATATATTGTAAGCAGCTTTGTTGCTTTGGTTTATTATACTTCTTATTTTCTATTAGAGGCACCCCAAACTGAAATTCCGCGAAATGATCGATCTAGACCTCGTTCGAAACCCCCTTTGCTAACTTACTGACAGTTGAGGAACACCCACAACCTTTTCATTAGTATGAGCAGCATGCAATTATTCCTATAATAAACAGAAATATAAAACGAAATCGTGGACAGGAAATCTGGCGCTCCACGCGCACACCTATCAGATTGAATGGGATGGGTTCTCGGCTGGGATGAGGCCAAACTTATTTATTATTATAATTTTTTCGTTGGCCAGCTCTCCTCGGAATTGCCACATAAACAAATCAAACGTAATAAAACTCAACCCATAAATTATCAAATGTCCCGCACTCACACAACCACCCACCCACCCATTCACATCCATTTGACGACACACGACAAAAAATAATCGTAAAGAGCATAAAAATTGTGTCATAATAATAAATTTACTTAGAAATTTTGTTGGGAAAACTCCCTCGCGGCTTCCTGTAAGTGCGTTTGGCGATGGGCATTTTTGGATTTTTTATGATATATTTTATGGGTTTTTATTGTAATTACGTACAAATTTGTGTGCCTTTATAAATTTTATGAGTTTTCGCCTTTCCACGAAGCCATAAAAATATGAAATTCATACAAAAGAAATCCGGTGGAAGGAGATAAGAGCTGACACGTACACAGAATCGAAAGGGAGTGTCGTCCATGAAGACAATGTTGCTTAACTCTATGGCATACCTATGAAGGTACCCCACTCCCCTGTCCTATTACGTGCATCTGGTTGGCACATTTGCTGTTTGTTGAATTAGCTGCAAGTGGAAAATTGAAATGCGGGAAGGGAGCGAGGGTGAGCCTCAGGGATCGAGTCATTATCGAAGGCAGTCGGGTGGCTGGCGCCGATGTTCCACACCACCTATACTTATTAAAAATTATGCCGCATGGGTATGGTGCCCCTGTCCACACATCCATACATACATACATACATACATACATATAATTACATGAAATTTTCGTGGAAATTCAGAACACTCACACCGCATCCCCCGCCAATCGACACTCTGCGCCGCTACGTGGCATAATTGAAGCGAAATGCATTTGGGGCCGGAGGAGGCACGCTTCCCTGCCTGATTTAATAAATGGTAATGTGCTTAATGGTTTTTTATGACAATTAGTAGTTGTAATTTCTGGAAATCATAAGCGTGTACGAGTGCCTGTGCATGACGCCAGCCATCACACACAGTAATGACTTAACTTGGTTCGTGAGTGGTGTTGGCCAAGCGAAATGCGGTAAATGCAGCCGCAGAATGAAATTATGGGTAACTTATAGAGATAGAGGAGTTTCCGGAGCAACAATGTATCGCGATTAGACAGGCCGTGCGCATATTATCACCACGGCCCGAAGAACACGTAGTGACGATGCGCACCGCTTCGGTTTTCCGATTATTAGAGGTTGTATCGGTTAAACTAGCAGGTGTGCGTAGCAATACAAATGGGTCAGAAAAAAAAGATACCAAAAAATCAAAAATGCAGGATAGGAGCTTAATAAATTCTTTCATTTAAATTCTGTTCCATTTAACAAAAAATCATAGCAATACAATTCTTTTAAAATTTCTTTTCCAATCATTTTAATCTCTCCTAAGCCTTGAGTTACTCTTCTGTAATTATATTTATGGTTTTATATAAACACACAATATAGATGTAGTGCACTTAGCTCACCAACTACCAACTTCCCAACTGCAGCTGCAAATGGCTTGATGCGATCGACATGAAGAGTTAAGCAGCTCGAAAGTCAGACATTCGAGCCGGGTGTAAGCCCATGGCCCTTTCATTTACCAGATCCTATGCTTAAGTCCCCCCTCCCCATCTATTTCGCTGTAGCTACGAGTCGGATAATTACAAAATCCGCTTAACCTCAAACGTTGTGTAATTCAGCGTACCGTCCACATAACTGTAGCAAGTCGGTAATTGTAGGCAAATGCCAGGGGAGCCTAAATGTGTCTGCGCGCAAAGAAAGCGGCATGTTAAGTACTTAATAAAATATCCCACCATTGCAGGAACTAAGCCGGCAACAAGGTTCCCTCATCCATCGTTTGTGTCGTCGCCTTTTCGCCTAATGCGTTCATTAGCGGAAAAGCTACCTCAAAGTGTATGCGTTGTTGTGGAAAAATGCTAACCAAGCGATTTCGCCAAGGCAGATGCTAGGTACGTACACAAGAAAAATAATTCAATAACTGATTTTACTTAATGAATATAATCTATTCAGTGCGTTCATATGTTGGCAGTAACATAGGCTTATTTATTATGAATATAAATGGAATAGTTTAGGCAAGATAATACATTTGTTTCACCATGATAAATATTATTACATTATAACATGTAAATAAAGTTTTTCAACATTTTTCTTCAAGTGTATAGGCTAGAGAATAGGGGAGCGATGGGCAATGGCAATGCGATACCCCGACGAGTGTGTAAGTCTCGGTGCTGAGCGTGTGCTGAGTGCTTAAATACTTAATGCGGTTGACTGAATTTTAGCGCATACTTATTCACTTACTTAACCCGAAAACAGAATTAAACCCAACCAGCCACGACTGAGAAACCCGCCGGAGAAACCCGGCAGAAAACCAGCTCGGTAAGCTGACAACGACACCAACGAGCAGTAGTCCTGTATGCCAAACGTCTGCCCTAACAAATGAATACAACAAAAAAAATAAATAAATAAAAGGAAAAGGAAGGAAAAATTGTGTTGTCGCATTTCCACAGCTCATCCCACTTTTGTCACATGCGCTTCACTACCAACTGCTGACCCTGGTCAAGTTCCGTTCCACACGGTTCCGTTCGGTTTGGTCTGGCCCGGTTCCCACTGGCCACACCCACAAGTCGGAGCTGCTTATTTAGTAGTTACCACTTCCTGTCGCCTGGCATCCTTGTCACTGCCGCTTCGGGTTAACCTCAATGCCCCTGGTCCGGGTAATGTGTTCACACTCGGGTATTTGTGGTTGTCCGGACTGAGAAAGTAGCAAGGGTATATGGGCTTTCAGATACAGTTTGCAACCTCTGCAAGAAAAACTCAAACTTAGACTAATTTTTAAGTTCACTTTCTAACTATAAATTCATATGAATAATAAATTCAAATATAATAAAACATTCGTACATTAATTTTATACACAACAGATATTTTATTTATTTTTTTGAAATTTCAATATATATCCAAAGAGTATTTGGGAAAGCACTACTGCTAGTATATCTTCTTTTTGAACGTCATCATCGTTTGACACTGCATAGGTGCAAAAAGGTTTGTTCTTTCTTATTTAATCTTCTGCGGGTTTCGCCCACCTTTCGAAGGTACCAATCAAATACATACTTATATACACATATTCGGCTACAGCCAACAATTAGCAACGTGTGGTTTTCGACAGCTGTCTCAAATTGTTTCACATGACCGACCGAACCCGTATCCTTCCGAGGGTCGCCAGCTCTTCCCAGACCGGACCAAGCTAATTGACTTTTAATTGAAGGTTGTTACTATTACCTGGTCTAAGTATCACCTTTGAAAGAGCTGATTAATTGTATACCTTAGCGAAAGTATTGAGTGAATTATACACTTCAGTCGCAACAGTTTGGAAATCTTTAATTACTTCCCTTGAGTTCCTTCTATGGCTTCGCCTCTATTGATCACTCGCCCACGTTTGCCCTAATGTGGCTTGGGTGCAGTCTGTGTGTACTTAATATCCGGATGAAGTGTAATTAGCGGTAAAACCCTACAAGTACACAGTAATCCTCGACTAAGGGTGCGCAAAATGGTTGTGACCATAACTAAGTACTTTGGAAAGACCAAGCGATAAAAAAAGAGCAGAGAATGTAGTATGAACGCAATACCAAAAATCTCCTATTCTTAATTAAAAAATATTGGCAATATATTATAAGTTCTTTAATTCATATATTTAAATATTGTTAAATTTCGTATCTTTTACATTAGATATATTAAGTCAATTCATTCATTCACATCAAGGGAGCGAAAGATACTATTTACACAGATTTAATCCCATCAACATTGTTATTCATAAGCTAATCAAATTGCCTAAACTGAAAGTAAACTGATTCGAACAAAATTCATAATCGATAAGCCTAATGGACAAGGGGGGAAAGTCAGGAGGACTCCCCCAAAAACTCATTTGGCTAACAATAGCAAAGCACATTCCGAAAGTACAAATATGCAGATCGGCTTAATTATCATCAATTTCAAGCAATTAAAATGTCTGCCCCTGAACGGTGGGGTTGCGTTGGGTTGGCAACAGAGTGCCGCAGTGCCAGAGTTTCGAGTCCATAACCCTAAGCCCATCCAGCTTGTAAAACAAGCCGCAGCAACTACAACAACGACGACAGCTGAACAGATAACAACATTGTCGATAGGGAGGAATCTCCATTCCCCAGTCCCAAGTTTCCCAGTTCCCAGTTCCCAGTTCGCAGCAACAGGAAGACAACTCAACGACGCTTAATTAATATAAATACAAATGGTTGGGGCTACCAGGAGGAGGATTCGAGGAGTTCGAGCGGAGGAGCGGAGAAGGCGCCAAAGTACGTTGACAATTACTTATAGGATTTTGGTATGCCAGAGTGCGTGTGGCTTGCTTGATGAGGTGGAGGCGGAATAGAAGTTGGAGTTAGAGGGTTACGAGCAGTCAAGACGCTCTGGGCGCCAATAAAATGAAAATTTCCATAGTCTGCTCAGTGCACAGCGATTTCCATAAGTAGCTGGCAGGTATAAGACAAAGATATACAAATGGCAGGGGGGGGGAGGGTGGCGATGGGGATTGGATACACCTCCCTGAAAATCCCCTTTTAATACTGACGATGGCTTCCACACCGGCTGCATATACAATTAGTGTGGCAAAGCTGTGACGCTGGGAATGGGGCAAATTAAGGTGCATAATTACAAGACCCAATACAACCATTTTGTGGTTAAGCATATTAGATTTTATTAACAGCACAACTACACCCACCCATCATTGGCTTTTAATGGGTTGGGTTATTTTCAGCTTGGTTGGGCCCTACGTGACCATATGCAGGAGATATATTGCCTTGCTGTTCTGACGGGAAATTAGCAATAAATCATTGAGGCAGCAGGAATAGTTATAGCGTCGGTTGGGCGATCTAAACTTACTTAATCAAATTAAAATGTTTCGAATTTAACGAAGTACAAGGTAAAACAGGTAAGATTATTTACGATGAGTTTAAAGGAATTATAAAGCCTAGTAAAATGATGTATCACCAAAAAGAAAGGCTTAATTACACTCTCTAAGTTAGATAATTGCATGGCAACTATAATTATTTATTTAAACTTTAATCAGTAGGAAATGACTGATTTCCCCCAGTGTACCAATACAGACTGCTATGATAGTTTCTTTGCGACTTATGTACCTTCATTCAACTTCGCATAGCAACCGCACAATTAAGCTGTCCCATTTTGATGAATGACAGCTAATTGCGAAAAGCGCCGCAAGAGTCCTGTTATTAAAACGGGCAAAAAAAAACGGATACCCTTGCCTTTCACTTTAATCAATTTTAAAGTGCACGCGAGTCCGTTAAATGACCCAACGACCGACAAAACGACCATAAAACCCTAAAAAGGACGCCATTAAACTAAGAAAAAGTGAATAAAAATCTGCGGCGAGCGGAGAAGGTCCGTCTACAGAAACGTGTGCTAAATCACTGATGACTACGCGGCGCCAATGGGGCAAATTTTATGGTATATTTGGGGGACCAAGCCGTAGCATCCTCGAATGCTTAATTTCTACTTCCGTTGGTTACCATGGCATATGGAGACTCGATCCGAACACCGAGCTCCCCAGACCAGACATGGCATTAATTCTAAGCCGCTGGAAATCGTTTGCTTCGAAATCCAGTGGCATCCTTCCCTTTGATGTGGTTCAAGTTCAAGTCGTTTCGTTTCGTTGCGCTGCGTTTAGTTTCATTTCGATGTCTGCCAATTTGGCACGTAATTTAATATTAATTTGTTAAACTTCATTCAAGGCGCCTCCCCCAGTCGTTGGGCATTTTTTAGCTGAAAAGAAAGAGATTCATCGGCGGAGAAGAAGATTACAGCTCACCGTTCGCTCGTTAGTCGGCTTAAACGTTTTCATTGTTATGCGTCTTGGCAACGCCTCCATCGCGAACCTGGGGACCTGTAGCTGGGGACCTGGGACTCTGATTTGATGGTGACTGGATGATGATGGTCTGGGACCCCGGTCGCTCCGATCCTTTTATGTTTGCTCGATATAATTACGTAGCTGTCGGCCTGAAATCATCATCATCGCTATATATGCCGCCCCGGCGGCGGAGTTGGGCGATCAGCCCGTCCCAGCCCACTGATTGTTATGTATTTTGATAGGTTTCAACGAAATCAGGGCCCTAATAGCAACGCGCTGCTTGCGAAATGGACGGGTCCAACCTACTTCGCCCTCTTATAATTATTGAGCAGCGTTCGACAAGTGATTATACGGCATTTGTGTCGTGATTTTGCCAAGGGGATGGCCAACGAAATGGGAATGGGAATGGGAATGGGGGCAACTCCAGCGAAAAGGAGCGAGTCCAAGCGTTACTCAAGGGCATCCAGGCATCAGGTAAGACAGCGTTAAGTTATGATGTTGTGATTATGCCAGATTTAAACGCCAGGCTGAAGTTGAAGCAGTCTTTCTGCGAATAAATTACGTTCGAAATCGCGTTATGGTGGGAGTACGGAAATTCTCAAATCATTTTGGTTGGCAGTGAATAAATCGCATCCCAAGAAAAGAGTGTACCTTAGAGTAACGTAAGAATTAGACTAGGATCAAAAATTAAATCCTTCCAAGGAATACAACACGGCAACCCACAAGATCTTAGCGCACTGATTACATGGACTGATCCTAAAACCTTCTCGAGTTCAGGGTTTTGAGATCGACTTACGGTAGCACACCCATCGTTATATCACGACACAAGGTTATGTAATTCCTTATAAGTCCATTCAACAAGCAACCCACCCAACTAGAGCTACTGTTTAACTGATCTCCCAAGATCTGCAAACTGAGTAAACACAATGCAGTTCACAAAAGGTAGAGGAGGACTGCAACAAATTGCATAAGCAAACCAGATCCTTTTTTCTTAGTGGCAAGGACACATGCCCCGCAAACACCCAGGAATAATGAAAATCCCTTGTGCCAGCAGAACAATGGAGAGACAAAGATGGGCAAAGCCATAAAACGTTTGTGAGGATGAGGGACATAAATTTCGGTTTTCGGAAATCTCTTGTTTTGTCTTTCGGCTAGGAAATAAAATCCATTTATGGTTACGCTTATGGTTCAATTAACACTTTCAATGGCAGGCAAAGATAGCTGAGGGAAACCAGAGGGAGAAATTGATATTTCTGTCTTGCCAACTCCGCAACGCGATAGACATCTTCCAGTTCCACAGACGTGAGTGTCTTGTAGTGTCTACTTTTTCTGGGTTCGGGGTGAAAGTAGAGCTCAGCAGGGAGCAGGACAAAGGCTAATCGTTAAGACAATGAGTGGCGTGGCAACTGGAACTGGAAAACAGAGGATGTCATAAATTTCAAGTGTAACACCAAATGTCTTTTTTGGGATTTCAGGTTCCAAAGTGGATGCGATACGCTCCTCTTTCTAACCTTAGTTTATTTTGGTCGTAAAAAAAAAAGAAACCCCAAGTAATTGAATAAAATTCAAGACAAAGGTGAAATAGAAAGTACTTATCTCGATCTGTCGCCATCTCAGACTTTTACAAATGCGTGGAAAGATCATTTTTATTCAGCTGTTCGTTTTCAAAGGATATTGTGCTTCAGCTATTCTTATCCTTGATAATAAAAATAAAGTAAAAAACATAAATAAAAGACTTTAAAGAAACTAAAAATACTTATGTTGCTCTAACAAACATATGACTTATATCTATAAATTCGTTTTTAAATTAATATTTAGTTTATTTCATGTCCTATGGAATTCATGCCGATGGAAGATAATACAAATAAATGCTATCTTTGACACAAACATTTTCATCTCAAGCTAAAGTGGACGTGACTTCGATCTAATGTCCAGATAGTTGAAAATACAAGAACTACCAGAAATTGCTGCCTTCCTTAAATAAAGAAATTTCGCCGAAAGACCATATTAAAACCATTGAGAGGCCAACTTTTCCGAGCAAGTACGTGCAGAGAGTCTACAAAATATCTTCAAAATAAATACGTAAAAATTGTGCTACACGTTCTCGAATTCCAAGAAACGAATTTCAAAAAGAGTTATGTTTTCTGTGGTTTTGTGAATGAATCCCAAGTTCGTTCTTTAGTTTACTGCTTCTTAGAAAATTTAGTGATAACTTAATATGAATGGAAAAAGATATATAAGTCGTTTGAGCTCAGAAGAACTTGTTAAGAATTTATAGTTTCCGCTTTAAGTGGACTTTTGGACCACACGGATGTGATGACAAGAAAACAAACCCGAATCAAATAAACAAAATATCTCTCACTGTTTGCATTGAAAATATGAAGAGCCTAGCACAAAATGCTCACATATGTGACAGCCTTATTCGAAACCACAAGGATCTGGGAGTACAAAAATAAACGAATAGATGACTACGGCGATAGAGGGAATAGATTGAAGGATTCTAGAACGCAAAATAGTCATCCAGCCCACTCAGGCTTTGGGTAAAATAAACAATGACAAAACATTCTCACAAAGTGCTTAAATGCAGCAATAACAACTGCAGCATGTGTTGTGTACAAACACAGAGAGTACTTTACTCCGGTTCCGGTTCAGGGGATGATTGCAGTTCCAATTTTTTCCTTTTTTGTTTTTTTAGGATGACAACTTGGGCTTGAGCCTGGTCACCCAGTAATGAAAACACAACAAAAAATCCAAATTCAAAATAAATAGAAACTGAAACATAAATAATGCAACTCTACGTACTTTGGTAATCATACAAATGGTGCTCGAGCTAGGGCTAAACTAATCGCCCCACAGATGTGAGTAGAGCCCAGTAGACGGCCAATTAAATGCTTATAAAGGTTAGATTTATGTGAGACAGTTGACATGTTGAAAAGTTTGGTCGGCTGTGCGATTTAACTACCCCCCGGGAAAATCTCCATATGCAAACATTCTTTATCCCCCGGCTGCTCATCGGAGCACATATGTATGCGTATCTGTAAGTAGGATCAATATAATGCCAAGCAAATGCGAAAACAAATCCTGGACTTAGAACGGCTAAACAAGTATCTTCTACAATGGCCAACCGGTTTTCGGTTTGGCTTAAATCCAAAATCTGCCAATCATTTCCTTTGTCAGAACTGTCAACAGTTTAATTCTCAATGTTTGACCTTCTTCTTTTTTCACTTTTTTTTTGCAAGTAGTTTGAACTGTCTATGATTTCAGCATAAAGTGTAGTTATAGTGAAAGAAATTGTTGATTGCACAAAAATGTAAGTGCCATCGAACAAAGGAATATTGTGTTTTTCTTTTTTCTAACAAAGAATAAATGAAAGAAGAGTGCATGTGTAGATTAAAAAACATTCTTTTGACCATTTGAAAAATAACTTGTTATCACTTATCTTATTTCTAATGAAGAAATGAAGTGCTTATTCTCAAAGTGTAATACTTATTGAACAATAAACTTTTACTGTCACCGGATATTGTCGTGTCCACAGCTCCATCAATTAGCACAATATTAAAACATTTTATGACTGTCGTAAAATTCCAATTATACATGCGACTTTCCTATTTTTTAGACAAAATTATCAAATCTTCGCATGTGCCGTGTCACACACCCATTATGGATGAACCAAAATTAATAAATCTCAGAATTACGTATGCACAACACAAGGCAAAATGTTATGGGTCATTAAATGCGGAACTTTTTGAGTTCGTTTGCAGAATGCATATACCATATAAAGTATGCGATATTTGTACAATTGAGAAATGATATGGGCAAATAACTTAAATCGTAAATTGGTTGTAATCGCCGGGGGCAATAAATTTCGTCTTTATCAGATGATGGCGAATGGGGAATGTGATTTGAATTTTGCCGCTTCTGGTCTGAGGTAAGCCCTTTATTTATTATTTTGTATTCATATTTGCAAAAAAAAAAAAAAGGTAAACAAATTATATTTCCAAATCAAATCAAAATTCAGTCGGCGCCAGTTGGCTGTATGGGTGCCTTTGTCGGAAAGTTATGTTAATCAGTCTTCCAGGCGATCAAAGACCTGGCGATCTGCGGCGGAGCGAAGACTTATGCAAACACCGATTGACTGACTGACATATTGACACAAGCTCGCTGCTGACTGACTGAAAGACTGAATGACTGGACGACTGGCTGCCTGACTGATGGTGGTTTCCAGCCAACTAAAATGAAAGTCAAGAACTGTGTCCATGTCAATACAAGCCATATATCAGTCATGCCTAGAAATCAACCAACCCAAACCGAGCCAAGCCACGCCAGTCAGTCCAGTCCGTCAGTCACTCAATGTCTCGTCCCTGTTCTGCTTCCGACTCCACTACGGATTCGGATTCAGATACAGATTTTGATTCTGATTCAGAATCATCCGATACTGGTTCCTTCTGTCTGCGCAATGCATTTCTGACATTTTATTGATTGAAGAGGCAACATTGACGCAAATACACACACAGTGCCGGGAGAAAATGCAAATATTTAACAACCTTTTTTTTCTCGTTGTTCATTCATTTTCATTTTCTTTTCGGTCCATAAGCAATGTCTTCTATTGGTTTTTTCGAGCACCAACCTCCCCGGGTTTTGGGTGTGTAAACATGGGGCTTTTATTTAAATATAAACTCGCTCGCCCATCGCATTGCATTGAATACATGATTGAATATGACTACCGTATGACAGATGGATTTTGTCTGTGCCTTCTGTCTGCTTTTCAGTTCGATTGTTTCGTTTGTTGTCTTTGGGTGTCTGTCTTTTGCTTTCGGCCTGGTCGAAATGCCACACACGATTTCTGGCTGCTGCTGCTGCTGCTGCTGCCACTGTTGTTATTTGTCGTGTACATGGGCATGCATAAGTCATCTCCGAATGCGAATGAATTTCCCCATTTTATTTGGGCCTGCTGCACTGGCTCTGGTCGTGCAAATATGTGCATAGCTTGTAAATTGAATGAAGTGGGCTAGGAAAAATGATTAATCCTGTATTGATTGAACCACAAAACAGTAGGCAACAAAGGCGGACTTGTTCTGGACACCATTGATTTGATTACCCATAAATATTAGTTATTCACATCACAATTTCAGATGCAGTAGCTCAATTTTACAGGAATATATTTCAAGACAAAAGGCCAAACTATGACTTAAAAACCATTCTATTTAAAAAGAAGTGAAGTACTCAAAGTATAATAGAAACACAATCCGTTTTAAAATAAGTAAAGGAATAGTGCCATGCACCATATGCACTTTGTGTTGTAAGACAACAAATCGTTTTGTATTAATCAGCTAAAGGTTAAATCGATTTGGCCGTGCAGCAAAGCATCTCATCTCACTCCCCAAGATCATTTCTGTTGAACGGCGTGACCAGAAAATTAAATGACATCTGCAGACGTCTGTGATCAATTGACACTCGGTGACCACAGGTCCGACCTCGACCAGTTCGAACCCATATCCCTACAGGACCTAACCCTCGTAATATGTCCCATGTCCTGTGCTGCAATGACTATCCGCTCCCTTTCTTCCTGGCGGCTCTCATTCCACTCGTTTATTCTGTCCGAAGTGTCAAATTACCCAGAAAGCCGTAAATTTAGGCCTTCTGGCTGCTGTCACTCGACCAAGAGCCATTCTGCCTTCCTGCCTGGCCGGCAGTTGGCCGGCACACAAAATTGGTTTCTGTGTCTGCTCGGCTGTTAATCTCTGTTGCAGAGATTAGCGCCCCCATTTAGGTGGGCAAAAAGGTGGCACAGGACTCTGGAAATTGGTCCCTTTTTTCCAAATACATTTACCAGACATTGCCACATATGTATGTGTTACTCGATGCGAAACAGGGAAAATTGATACCTCGAGCCCTAAAACCAAGAGCTAATTAGGTGCCCAGTTCTGATTGAGAGCCATGTCACGGGTTGGAGTGGGTCAACCCTAATTTACCTCGTATGTATATCCCTGTAAAAAGCCATCGATGATTTTAGCGAAATTCAATACTAATAGGAACTGGTGGAACCTTTGGCCAGGTCTCAGTTTGATGAAAGCAGGAAATCTCACGCCAGCGAACATGACCAAGCATCAAGGGTTTAGTTTCAGTCATTAGTCGATCTCACACAAAAAATACAAAATTCTTACACAACAAAATATAGCGTAACATATAACTCATACTCTCATTCAGTAATTTAAAGAAATACCTGGTTTTATCGTTACATACAAATAGTTCGAGATTATTTAAATATTCTCTCCATTTTTGTTGGGAACAACGAGCAGAGCAAAAATCGTAATAATCCGTTCAAAAGTTTTTCTCACATTTCACAACTATGTAAGCCGTGTTCACTGGATTCCGTTTCAAACTGGACTGGGTTTTGTTTTTAAGTAATTAAAAAAGGCACAAGTAAGATTCAATTTGAGAAGTACAAATATTTGCGGTTGTTCCTGTTCACTGCACTACTCCAGCTCAAAACACCCAGTGATGCCAGAATCTATTCTCACCTTTGTGCTAATCGCTATGCACAACATAAATCCAGTTTGGAAAAAAGCTGAAGCGACTCAGAACCCCGTTTCCCACTCCTTCCAACAGATGTTGTTGGCTCAGAGCTCAGGATTGAGGGCTCATAGCTGAGAGTCCAGGTCGAATGGGTGGGTATTGTTTGCTTTTGTCGACTTTTTGTGAAATCCTGATGGAAGCAATTGTTTATGCATTAAATAAGCCGATGCCGAGTAGAGCAAAGCATAGAGGACCTAGAGATGAGCACCGGAGATACTCACTTGGTAGACAACTGACAAAATATGTAGCACAATGGCTGATGGGTAAACAGCAAGTGGGATGGGGAGGAACAGCTTAGCAAATCTCAAATCTGACAGACAGTCAAATACAATGGCACTTAGGGGCTGGCCCGGCCCTACCCAGGGGTGAATTTCCGAACTTCGAGTGTGAGTTTCGCCCCGAAACTCCTTAAGGCCTCTGCACATTTATGATAAATATCTAATTCCATGATGGACAGCTCTCAGTAAGAAGGAAACTGCTCGTCAGGGGATTAGGCCCTCGTTCACAGTCTCAACTACCAGATTGTTATCACACGCAATTTTGTAATTTGATGAAAACAAACGAATTAAGATACAGATCGCAAAAAAGAAAAAAAAAAACCCGGTAGTTCCAGACACCAAACAATACAAGTGACGAGCCATCGTACCCCCAATTCGGTTAATCCCCTGCAATTGGTATCGTATGCGGTATGGTTTAGTTCTGTCGGTTTAGGTTCACACAACTGTGAAATTTGATGCAGACACAAGATGAAGGTAACACGATATGCATCACCGTGCACCTATTGTTGTGCAGATCTGGTAGCCACTGATTAGTCCGGGCATCTGTTAAGCCAGAAGGCAACAGTGCTCTACAATAGGTATACTCGAATGTACCTGGTTTATTCACTTGGGCGTCACCAAAACTGCAAACTAATTGGGTGCACTTCGTTTCCCACAGGGGGGTACTTTATATTACCCATTGATCAGGGAGTTTCGTGACAGAAATTCAATTAAATCAAAATTAATGTATGCAAATAGGGTATTGTATAGAAATCACCCCAAAATTAAATGGAATCGAAAGAATTCTCCTCGATATCTCTAAGTCAGCCGATCGTACATAAAAAAGCAAATCCAAACCAATGTGAGTTAAGCCATTTAGGTTATTAAAGTTTAAGTTTTAACAATTTTAACTTACCCTCCACGGTCTGTTTCTCAGCAGTTGTATTCCAACTTAAGGCTCATACCCATCGTGCATACCATTTATTTCGATTATAATGGCCCACATATCATTGATAGATCGATCAAATGTGGAACACTGGTAGCTGGCAGCCGATGTAATCGAACGTGATCTCTCACAGGCCCCACAGGCCACAAATTAATCTATATGAGTCGCTGCCGCCACCTTGGACAAAAGGAAGAAAAAGAAGTTGCTTTAATGAAGCATATGTGTCGGCTTTTGGACAAAAGAGCGGGCAGTTCGAGACGAGGCATACAATTTTTATGATTAATCACAAGATCGATGAGAAAATTATGCTCATGACAAAAGGCCGGGCCAGAAGCGGGCATTAATCTGCATTTTCTAGGCCCCATCGTGAGCGAGATGACAAAGCGTTTATGGCGCATATAATTATTGGTTGCCGCCAAAGATCAGATGAGAAACGGACTCTCAAGTGGCAGGAAATGCCACACAATTTGCCTTATTTCCCCTCCACTCCACCGGGACTATTCTACTTCACTCGTGGGACCTGAGTGGAGATAATGTCTTAAGTATCGGCGACCAAAATGTCATTAATGTCAAGTGCTTATAATGACTGGTAAGATGTTTTGTGAAAAAGTCTTTCAATCTTGAAAGACTTGACTGGAGGCATGCATAATTTGCTTATATCCAGTGGCTACTGTTCCGATCGAGTCTATGGGAGGCAATTACGAGTGCTGTGATTACGCGATACGCTCCATTATTAAGCGTATTTGTCGGCTCAGTTCAAAAATGGCCACACAATCAATTACAGTCACCTTTTCATTGATTCCCAGCTGAGGCTGTCTTTGAACAACTTTTTCCTGTCTGCACACACTCGAAATGTTACTCTGTACTGTATAAATTAATGAGCATCCTTAATTGTTCATATTAACTAATGTTTAAGTGCGAATAAAACTCACTTGTAGTTAAGTTATTTAATGGGTTCTAAGACTTGCACACATATGTTAACTATATGTATGTATAAGCAAGAGGCACAAAATTTCATAAAATATCCCACAGCACATTCATATAAAATTTGATTTGCATTCGAAATATGTAAGAAATTCCCCATAAATACCTGACTAGCTGAGCAAATAATTAGGGGACAACAAGCGATCACAAATTGCCAGAAGGAGAGGATATATAGGCAACCTGATAAATACCAACATGTCCAGACTTAGCCATTAATAACTGGTAAGCTCAGCAATGTTGTTGCGTTGCTAACTATTTTTGTTCACAGACAGCAGAGGCAGCAAAAAAAAAGCGTTTGTAATTATAACGCAAAAAGGCCGCGACAAACTCATTTGTCCATAGTGAAAAATTCACATTACACAGCGTCGCTGCCTGCGGAGTTATTGACATGGAGAGAGGTGAAGATTGGGTAGATGCCATTTGAGGCCTGGTCAAGATGGTCAGTGGATGGTCGGTGGATGGTGGCAAAATTGCCATGACAACAAATCAAGCATCATAATGTGTCAAGCAATGCATCAAGTGGCCCAACTGGAACGTCAAGGCAGCTGCGATGAAGCAAACGCATTACAACGTAATTGACGAGAATTGTCAACACTCCTCGGGACTCCAGAGGCATCGTAGATGGCATCGGGATGCCTTGGCATGTGCTCATCCTCTCCATCCTCCCCTGGATGTTCCAACACCTCGAACCCGGCCACTTACTTTATTTATCGCAATTACCGATTACAGCTAACTTTATGGCTTGCCAACCAGTTTCTTGTCCAATTGCAATTGCTGCGAATTGTCTTAACGCATTTTCTTGCGTCTTTTTCGCCTGACGATATTTTATTGTCATTGCCTCGGATGTAAGTAGGTAGTGCTGGAAAGCTAAGTATAGAAATTGTATATAGAGTGAGAGATTCAGTAATGAGTATTGTGAATAAAATTAAACAGGTTCTTTCATAGCAATATAATGTTTAAATTATCATTCAAAGTAAAATTTAACAACATTATATATGAGCCTAAAGGATAATGTCTCTTTTTCAGATCATGTAATTGCTTTTAGTCATTAACTTATTCAATTAGTTTGCCAGCTTGCAGTTAATTTATAAAATGCTTTCGCTTAGTATATTATGTTTTCCCCTGTGTGAAGAGTATTCAGCTTATTAAGAAGTCCAATTAAATGACGTTCCATAACTTTTGCAAACAATATGCCTCTTTTACTAGCCACAATCGCGATTAAACTCGATATCCGTACTCAGCTTCGGTTTCGATTCAGTTTATGTTTCGCTTGGCAGTGACAGTTGATGGGATCCTGTCAAATGAGTATCTGTCAACAAGCCCTCAACATTGTCGTTTTCAATTTTCGGCAGGATACCAGTGAAGGATATTTATGGTCGCTGTGGTGCTGTGCGAAAAATTATCGAGGCATTTTGATCGTATTTCTTAAGCTCGTTACAGTGGGGAACAATTTCGTATGCGACGCATAATGAGTTGCAACTTGCGACTTGCAACGAGTAGAAGTGAATGTTAAAGTTGTCCCTTCGTTGTCTGCGGTTGTTGATCTGCTGCCGTTCCTGCTGCTGCTGCTGCTGTTGATTATCCCTTGACAGGGCATCAAATGCGAAAACGACCGCCCAATTTACATACAATGCACATCAATCGAATGGGCTACAACTACAGTCCTGTCACTGCCACCGGGCACCTTTGTGGCATCATCGGTTTTCCCCATCGCCTCCTATTTTTTTTTGTTGTTGCTGTCCTGTATTTACCCTTTTACCCAGCCTTTTGGGCCCGGCAATCAAGCGTACTTGTTGTACGACTCCAGCAACTGGCCAACCGGCCAAAACGACCGACCAACCGACCAACAACTTTAGCGGCCATGACACAAAGATTGACAGCATGTCGTCGCTGTTTGGAAGCCTGATTGACATGAGTAATCAAGCAGCCGAAATGTGCCCACAAAACGCAGCCAGCAATGACACTGACAACGAAACCAGCCAACCAAACCACGCAGCCTTTCGTTTGCCCCTTTGACTGACAACGATGAGTCGACAGCGACGGCAACTGGCAACTTGCAACTTGCGACTCTCAACTTGCGGCAGCAACATTGCGGCTCTGTGCCACGTTCAGACCACTGCCATAAGGGCAATTTCGATGATGAAAGAAGGGGGCTTTCACTGCTCCCAGATCTCGACTTTTGGATGCATAAGCCCAGTTACCATAATCAGTATCAATTAAACCACAACTGTTGCATAAAGTTATCTAAACACAGCAGAAGGAGCATAATTTAAGGCATTGAGGGTACATAGAGGGTACCAAAAGTAAAAATAGTAATAAATACTAATAAATACTTAGCATCATATAACTGATGGTCCTTGAATCTGTTAGCCATGTTCTTCTATCCCTTCTTTCTGAACATTCTCATCCAATTATTACATTCCCAGCTAATTCACGCATCAAATGCAAATTGCATTCAAGTATGTTCCATCCAGCCACGTAGCTCTTCTTGCCAGACTTGAGCACTTTCAAAAATCCGTATCCTTTGCGGATTACAAAACAGAACCAATATCCCCATTGTCAACTCGAATGTGGCCTTTGATGAAGGCGACACGACATTGACAGACGGTAGCCGATTGACTGCTGACAGGCGGACTGGCGGGACAACAGTCCACCGAAAGTTGGGATCCCGATCGGGATCGGGAAACGGGACTGGGATTGGGATGGGATGGGATTGGAATTGGGATTGAGGAGAGCAGACAAGCCTTTCCGATCTGGCCAAAATGAAGAAGCCGCTGCCGAGGGAGAACTGCAAACTGCAATTCTGATGACTTTTTGTCAGGCCTGATTGACGTCAACGACTCGAAGACGTTTGTCAGGCATATAAATCTTTTGGCTCGTTTGTTTCTTGGCTATGCCCACATATACCAATCCCAATCCAAATCCGACTCCAAGCCGGGGGATTATAATGGCCGACAACGACAGCGATGCGATGCATAAACAATGCCACTTTAAATTGGCAATTGTTGCGACAGTAAATTTTACAATGAATTACTACACTGCCATTCTTTTCTTTCCTCATTTTTATGTTTATTTATTTTTTTTTTTTACGGATTTTCGAAACAACAGCTAAATAAAAGGGTCGAACTGGCAGTCGAATATAATTGCACGTCTCTGGGGCGAAAGTACGACCTGATCTTGAACTGCAAATTGGGGCGTAACTAAAGACCGATTTACCAATTCTTTTTTGAAAGTTTAACCTATGGGTTCGATTTATTCCAACTATAAAAAGGCCGGGTTAAAGGTGTTTTAGGTACAGTTCACTTTGGTCTGGAGATCAGACAACAGTAGTCTAGCTAAGATTAACTCATAAACTAGCTGCGGTACCATGGCTCAAAAGGTGAGTTCAGCAAAAAAGGATAACAACTAAAGCAAATTATTATTCACCTCGATTTTCCTTAGTTTTTCATCGCCTTTGCCCTCTTGGCCATTGCGGCTATTCGGGCAGCTCCTTTCCATGGCCACGAACACCACGGTCATCACGGTGGAGCCACCAGTCATGCCTCCGTGCATCTAACATCGCACGACGATCATCACGAGGAACATCACGGTCATCATCACGACCATCACGGGCATGATGATCACCATGACTCCCATGCTGAGTATGACTTCCAGTACGGCGTCAAGGATCAAAAGACTGGGGATGTGAAGTCACAGAGTGAGTCACGACATGGCCACACGGTTACCGGACACTATGAGTTGATCGATGCCGATGGCCACAAGCGAACTGTCCACTACACGGCGGACAAGCACAAGGGATTCGAGGCTCATGTCCATCGCGAGAAGCTCCACGATCACCACCAGGCGGAGCACCATGGCCATGGACACAGCGGCTACGAGGGCGGACACGTTGAGTTCGAGGAGCACTCCTCGCAATCCGGACACGACTATGGCCACGGACACGAGGAGCACGGTCACGGTCATGGTCATGGACATGGTCACGGAAGCAGCTCCCACAGCTATTCGCTGAAACAGGAACACGGACATGGGCACGGCCACAGCCACGGTCAGGATCATGGTTTCGAGCACGGACACGGTTACCATTGAGTTGACCCCTAAGCTATACAATTGTTTATCAATCGTTTATTGAACTCTTACCAAATACCTATTGTTGTTATACCAAAATAAATCAGGCAAATATTTTCAAAATTGAAATAATTATTTGATTTGAAATGGACAAGAAGTGTAACTAAAGTTTCCCTAAAACCTATTAAAATCGAATTATAAAGTTTCTATACTTACCAACGAACTATTAACTTAAAAAAGAAACAAATCACAGTAGATAGCTCTTTTCGATACATTTGGAATATTTAAACATTTCAAATTATTAGTGAAATTTTAGCATATTTAGCATATGGTGATTTATGAATTGAATAGGCAGGCATTCGCGACTCAACACCAAGACGAGAATCGCATAGACCGTAATTTGGGTCAGAATCAGTAATGTGCGACACGACAGGCGAGATATATCACAAATTCGATTATTATAAATCATATTTGTACAGTTTATCCATAAATTAGCCCGCATATCTATCTATTCGCTGGCTATTTCAGGTGGCTGAAACTTGTATTTTTTATGCAAGCATACACACATATTGTATATATGCGTGCACATGGCGATTTTTTATGGGCGATTTCTTTTCACTTCTAGTGGTGGCAATCGGGTTTTCGGAGTTGAAAGTCCTTTATTCATCCGCGCACACCCATAAATCAAATATATATATCTCCCTAGCATTCGCGAGTGCGTGTGTTTTTGTTTGTTTGTTGCTTTCCCCTCAGCCCGAGTTGGCTACAATTTGTTTAACAGACAGGCTCGGCACATCCTTGCGTTATCCTGTTGCCCTCGTTTGTTGCTGTATTACAAATGACTGTGGAATATTTATAAGCATCATAAATTTAATTTATGTCGCCGCTGCGCCCGCCGCGTTTATTGTGCGCATAATAAACGCTCCACAAAAATCCCTTCTCGACCCAACTCGACCGGGACTCCAGTTGCCTCTCGCTTCGTGTAATTTATTATTTTTATACGTTCCATGTGTTTGTGCGGCACGCACTTTCTACATTATGTAATATACGAGATATAGTGCGAAAATTGCAACAGCTATTACTTATATTTATTATGGCACTTTTTGCCGGATTTTTGTGCTTCTTGTGTTGCAAATAATGATTAATTGAGGTTCATTTTTTCATATTGAGAAGCTCAATTTGTAGGTCAGAAAAACAGAAATTATACTAATAATTTGTTAAATAAATCATTTGAGTAGATATGCGCAAATATTGTAAAAGAAGCTTTCAATTAAGAAATAATACGTTTAAAAATGCTTCATTTCAATAATGAAAATATTCCCAATCAAAATAAGTATCAGTATATTAAGATTATATATTATCTCATTGCGATTTCTGATTATAAAAAAGAAATTATCAACTGACATTTAAGGAAATTATGCGTTTTGTATTTTAATTTTCCTTAATCACGATCCTTAATCAATGCGATTCGACACTTAATGAGCTAAAGTGAAAAATTTACATGCCACCTAATGCAATTGAATCATAAATTTTGTTTCGGAAAAAATTAAATTGAAATTAATTAAGCTAAGCTTCAAGGGAATGTGAAGTCGCTGTTGGCACAGGTCGTAAATTCACTTGATTACGATTTATTTGAAATGAAATCAAAGCAATAAAAAACACAGTTGCCGAAACGCAAAACGGAATGAATTTTTAGAAAACCGAGAAACTAACCCCAAACGCGACGATCCATTTGCATTGCAAATTGCTTTGTCAAGTGAGTTTTGAGCTCTAAAGCGGACCATTCGCGCATAAAAATAAAGTAAATATATATTTTATGTTTCACTTGTCGTCGTTTAATGCCATAAAAATGGGTATGTGTCTTATTAACTGATGAGGCCGTCGTTTCGCCCAACCAAATATACATTCCCAAACCGGTATGGCACCAGCCAAGTCAAAATCCGTAAGCAGTGCGCTCCCAATCCCCATCCCATCCAATCGAATCCACTCCAATGCCCGTTACCTGACTTGGGCCATGGTGTCATTAATTTTGGAATCGTAAAGCCCACAATATGTCAAACGAGACCACACAGCGTCGTAAAATTCAATGTTTATGGGCAGCCTCTGATTTTCGGTATAGTATAGTAAGTTTGGCTTGATTTTTTTGTTTTTTTTTTGTTCAAGCTGAACTTGCTTCGGCTTTGGATTTCGAATTTGATTTTGATTTTCATTTTGGCTTCGGTTTGGGCTTTGAATTTGTTATCAAAAGTGTCGCGTCGCTTTTAATGGCTTTTGCTTTAGGTGGCTGACTGCCTTGTTGCGTGTTTCGGTTTTTTAAACGCTTGCCAGAAAATTAAGCGTAACTTATTTGTCAAGTTTCTGCTCGTTTTTTTTTTGGCCTCTTTGTGGAACATAAATAAGCTTGATTCGGTAGGAGATTGTGTGTCCAGTCAAATAAGCTACAAATGCCAAATCAATTAATGTCGTTTTATAAAGTGCTAACATGAGTAGTCCGTCTCGAAATAAATACATTTTAAATTCATTTGTGTGATGCATTTAACTGTAGTATTTTCAAAAATATTTTCTGTTAGAAGAAAACTATAATAACATAATAGAAAAGAGTTTCAATAAATATTCAGGATTTTTAAATATTAATATATCTGAATAGTTAATAAAATGTCATGTAAAATCCAAAAAACTGATTTTCCCAATTGCAATGTAGATTTCCACCGAAAGCTGCAGCATTTGGCCAATTGCATTGCCTATTTTTGCACACGCTTTGCGAAATATCAATAAATATTTTGCTAATTACACCGCAGAGTGATTATTTAAGCCGGCTATATGGGCTGCTGCTGCCGGTGTTTGTTGGCCGTCGGATTGTAACAGATGCCCCATGGCATCCATAATAATGTTAAATGCTTTATAATAACCATAAATGTTTGAAATGTATGTGCCAAATGGCTTTTGGTGGCACATCCAACCGCACACAGAAGTCGAGTCCAGTCCGTTCATATAACCAGTTCGAATCCAGCTGCGTCTCTCGACAGCCGGCACAGTGAGAGGTCCCTCGATTCCACTGAGTCGTGGTCGGACTTTTTGCCATGAAAATTGTTTATGGACATTTTTGTGTTGGCGCGGGGGTCAGTGGGTAGAGTGTTTCTGAATTTAACTGATTTTTAATGTGCGCGCCGAGACTGGTGGGCGTTGGCTAGATAGACAGAGGGAAACGGGCATAACTCTGGGTTCGACATATAACGCCATTCGGTATTAGCCAATTTGCGGCAGTTTATTGGTGGAAAACGGTTTGGCATGATTGGCTGCCGGTTTGCTTGCTGCCTGCAGTCTGCGCTGGCTACTGTTTAATAAACTCATTGATTTATGTCTAATTAAATTTGTTGGCCATATTAATTTATGCCAATTATCGCACATGCACATGCGCAATCAATTCAATTCCCCATTGGGTCAATGCTACATTTAAGCAACCAAATAAGCGCAGCAACTAAACGAATAGACGAACGGGTTGACCGTATATACTACATATATCAATGATTAATGATCAACAAATTGGGTTGACGGGTAAATGGAATTTTTTCTTTATTTCACCGGAGAAGCCTGACCATGAAAATTGAGAACCCGCAACGCCCCAAACTGTCAGTTATCCATCACGATTGATGGATGTGCTCGACGGTGGGGCAGTCTTTATTCCATTCCACGGCGAGAGAGTAGAAGCCACCATCCACTCATCGTCATTGTCCGTAACCATTATCCGCCACTCTAGCCCCGGGTACTCGACTCGACTCGACTATATATGAACATACATACATATACTCGCAACTCGTATCTCGTAAATCGTGCAAAATGATCCTCACTTCCCACCATATAGGCCCTCCCTTTGCGCCGATCGCCGGGGTGTTACCCACACATAGCCCAGCTGATTTGGCTGCCTTCGCTTATCCCGAATTGTAATCAAGTTAATAATAGGCTATGCGCACCTTAATGCTGATTAGGGGTTTTGTTTTAAAGCTTTGGATGGGGCAGGCAGATTGAATGTTCGGGCCTCATACGCACCATAATTATGCAGGGCAGTGTAGAGGTGGCTAACGGGCAAATCGTTGGAGCTGCTTACTTTCGCTTCACTATTTCTGCACTTGTAAAGTACTACTCCCAAATTGTTTATGTACAGGTAGTGAAAAACAGTTTTAAGTTATTTTCCTCGATTGAATTCCGATAGAAAATGAATGAATCCATTAGGAGCTAATTACTACAATATAACTGAGATTTCTGCTTAAGCTGCTTTGTTTTTCCCACTTTCCACCTTTTTTTTATATGACTAGCTTTATGTGGCTATCAAAATTAATTTCCAATATGATTGATACGTTTTGCAGGCACACAAAACCGCTTCCAAAGCAAAAATGACTTTGTCCAGCGGACAACTATAAATCATTGAGACAAAAATGTGAACACGCGGCACACATTAGTCAAAGAGGGCAAAGGCAGCCGAACCGAGCTGCTGGCCAAAAACGCATAAACATTTTACAGCGCAAACAATTAACTAAAAATAACATAAAAGAGTAGGCAGCACACGGCGAGACATGGGGCCAACTTGAAAATCTCGAAACTAAAAAAATGATTAATGAACGTCGCAATGGCCGTTTGGGAAAGTTACATAAATTAACACATGTCTTTACCATAATGAGTCAACAGCGATTTTGGCCAACTAAGAGCCACTTCAGACCGATTCACTCCCAGTCTCTAGTCATCAGACAGGCAGCCCCAAGGCTCCAAAGTCGGCTTAATTTAATTAATGTGTCTGCCCATAATCATTTTTCGAGTATGTTTCTACAGCTGGCGTTACGAGACACGGACAGTAAGTATTAATTCTAAATCAATTAGGCAAGGGCAAACCAATCAATTGGGGGAAATTAAAAAACTATTAGAAAAAATCCAGACATCGCATATATAAATGTTGCCAAGTATTTAACTATTTGAAAACCGCATTAGGCTTAGCATATAGCACTTTGAAGTTCTAATTCTATTATTTAATATATGAATATAATGGCGACACCCGCAAATCAGTCAAAATGCTGCATTTTTTACCACATATATTTGTTTTTCCTTGTCTGCGGACAACGAAATGAACGCACGGTGAACCAAAAAATAAGGGCAACTTTCTGGTCATGACAGGTTCCACAGGACTCGGCCAGACGGGGCACACACTCATAATTGTTGTATTTGTTGTTAACGGGAAACAAAAGGAGCAGCCGGTCCAAGTTCATTCAAATGGTTCGGTTGAGGGCCGAAACGCCACCGAATGCGGCAAAAAAAAATGTGTGGGGCTCATGTGGCCCCAGGACAAACAGTCAGGCACACCGAAGAGTATCCGTGTATCGGAAAGGAGGATGGGAGGATGGGAGGACGAGATGCCCAGGCAGACACTAATTCGATCTGATAATCATGGAGTTCTGCCAAAGGGCATGAATTGTAATTTCCTCTTTCGCGGAATTAACTGTCGGTCCCTGTCGCTTGGTCGGTTGGCTTTGTTGTTACGATGTTTTGCGATTTTTTTGTATTTATTTTTTTTTTAGCCTTTTCGAATCTGTTGAATTTGTTGTTTTTTCCTTTTGCACAAAGACACACGGGCTATCCATTGTTGGATGGTATTTATGTGTCATATTTATTCATTTAAAGCATTGCGCTTTTGTTTTACTGCTGCCGGTCGTGTGTCGCTTTGGATTTCATTCATGGACACGAAGCCTGCAGGATGTATTTTTTACCCTTGGTTATCCTTTGATGTCGGGACTTCTTAGGGAATGGCACTAATTTGAACATTGATCTGAGCTGCATTGGGGCAGCACCAATCTTTTAGGCTGGGCGGAACATACTAACTAATTTTTGTACACCATCATCCATTATTCAGCTTTTTAATAGGGAATTTGAATTAATTTTTATAATTAGAAGTATTTTCTTTTTAAGAATCACAATTGCAATATTGTCTAGAAATGTAAATAAGTCTTTATTTTTTTATAATTTTAATTGAAATCCTGAGTCAAACTTTGAGTTCCAGCATTGAGCGCAGCGGTTTTTCCGAGCAAACTACCATTTAGACTATTCGCAGACAGAAAAACAGGAAAAATAGGCAAAAATCCAGACAGTAAACCAAAAATTCAGAACAAAACTTTGCGCCATACGATAGATACACAAGCATGCATCCTTGTTTATGTATTCAAATACTCGTGTGTGTATACATATGTATATATGGAGAGACGGAACTGACTGAACAACAATTTCGCAAACGGAGGGTAAAAATAAAATCAGCATTTTTAGTAGTTAATTTAATTTATTGCAGCGTTTTTATGGTTGACTTTATTGCATAATAAAACATAATTTACTGCGCCATTGAGACTTTTTGCGTTTGCGTCGATGATTCTAAAGCGCAACCATCGACCATGGCCCACAGAGGAGTGAAGTGGAGAAAGGCGGTCGAGCCCACAGTGGGATTCAGATACAGATACAGCTACAGATACTGGGAGAGAGAATGTGGTTATTGCGAAATTGGGCGAGACAAAGACGATGCCAACAGGGGAGGGCCAACAGGGCCAAAAGCAGGCAATAACAGACACGAGAGGTGGAAAACTTCAGACAGATTGCAATTTCATTTTTTGTTTACGTGGCCGGAAAATTGCGGGAAAGCCCCTTGTATAGATTAAGGCTGAAAGTATTTGCCTCTTTATTGCTCACACCAATAAATTATTGTAATATAACCAATAGTATAAGCTAAGTGTAACGCAATCTGGCATTAAGTTATTAAATTTTCTGCAATCATTTTATATTTTTATTCCGTACTTATCGATTTGGTTTAACGTGTAAAAAATCGAATCGATACAGTCGACATCGTTACTTGTGGTCAAGTCGTTTGATTTAATTACCAATTAACGGAGCACAAAAGTGATGTGTAAATTGCCATGTCCTACCGCAACTTAAGCGACCGAATTTTCACCCGCTGGGCAGGACACAAACATTCCATCAGCCAGTCATTGACATATATCATGGAATCCAATCAGGTCCAGCCCTCTTCCGTATAAAAGAGCCTCCGGGTGAAGCGATTCCAAACAGTTGGGCGTTGGGAGTGGGTCAGCATGCATGTCCAGGAACTGCTCTTTGTGGCCGCGATCCTAGTGCCCCAATGCCTGAGGGCATTGCGATATAGCCAAGGCACTGGCGACGAGAACTGCGAGACTCTCAAGTCGGAGATCCACTTGATCAAGGAGGAGTTCGACGAGCTGGGCCGGATGCAGAGGACCTGCAATGCCGACGTCATCGTCAACAAATGCGAAGGATTGTGCAACAGTCAGGTGCAACCATCGGTGATAACGCCCACGGGGTTTCTGAAAGTAAGTTTGAATCCTGCCTCTATAGAGTTAGCGAACTCTAAGGTTCCATGTTTTCCAGGAGTGCTACTGCTGCCGCGAAAGCTTCCTCAAGGAAAAGGTCATCACTCTAACCCATTGCTATGACCCGGACGGCACCCGTTTGACCTCTCCGGAAATGGGAAGCATGGATATACGTCTTCGGGAGCCCACCGAGTGCAAGTGCTTCAAATGTGGCGATTTCACACGTTAATGCCTCAACATAAACTATGCTATTTGCATCCATTTGTTTTAGTTGCAGAGTGAAATATGTTTCATATATTTTCAAAACGAGCCCCACATTAAAAGTACCATTACTTAAAATCATGTATATTCTTAAATATTTCGAATTAATAAAGGAATAAGTGAAAGTCCCAGCTTTTTCAGTTAAATAAATACATATATCTTTAATGTCTATTCTAATATAACCATTAAATTAAATTAATACAAAATTAGTTTCTATATTGAACTTTCCACTTTTTCGCCCTTATTTAACTTATGCTTAAAATGGATCTTCGTGTGTGTTTGAATAACAACATTAGACTGATAGCTGCTCATGATTAAAGTGTCTGTTGTTTCATGCATTATTGTTTGCTACATTGATATGCAGTAAGCCAAAGGCTAACAAACATCTGTTTGATTGAAAATACAGTACACATTTCGCTGAGAGGCACTTGCTATACTCCATGAATGCATGAACTTTGATTTTCCCAAAAATATGCAATGCAATCCTGAATCGGAAAATGTTTGACATATCACTGGAGGCCAAAAATTGATTGCAACCAAAATGGAATACATCACTCGTCCTCTGACAGGCATTTGCAATGGCCAGGGAAATGGCAACGAGCATATTGACTTTTTGGCCCAGCCTGGCTACCAAATTAACTCATTTAGTCAGAGGGTCCGGCGCACTCGCAATTGCCATATTTATGTTGGCATCTGTGCGGCACATGATGCCTAACCACCCGGAAACTCGTCTCGCAAACATAATAATCAAGCATAAACTGCACTTAAGATGAAAACCGCTTTCTGGTTGTTAATTTTCATCATTATTTTCCCTATTCCTCCTGTTTTATTATATTTTATTTTAGACATGCGAGTACCCAGCTGAATTGATTAAAGCCACCAGAGATGGGGCAACATCGACTAATTGTAAATTGGAGCTTGGCTTGGAACGGAACACGCTCGGTTCGGGGCTACATTATAATTTCATGTTCACAAGCACATTTGCACGCACTGTAATTTACTTAAGCATTTTTCCACAGCTCCCCATATACTTACTACCCAGCTGAATGTGATCTCCACCGGTCGGTACTGAGTTGCCGCCTTTCGTTCGTGTGTGCGAAACTCATAATTTAGTTGACACGCCCATTAACATCGGACCGCAGTGATCTTCCAGAGCTGCTGAGCTCCATATACCCATCCAAGATTTGTCCAAGGGGGAACGGTGGATCAAGAGGGGGGTTCCTGGGTGGCATCGCGCGTCAGTGGCTCCATCAACAGCAACGTGCCGACACAATATAAATTATATATTTATATTTATAACATACATCGAGCAAGATTTCTCGGCAAATCTTGCATCCCGGATGGAGTCACGTAGAACCGGTGAGCGAAAAACTACCTGCGATCAGATGATCATTCAAAACTTTTAACATTTCATTAGGGTAATCAAATTAAACAGTCTATAAGCGAACGGGTTTCCACAACAACACAATTACTGGTCCATTGCAGGTGCTGAATAACTCATTTAGCTTCAATCGCGGATCACCTGGAAAGTGTGCATCGATTTGAGTCATTAACTTAAGAACGAGTGGGAAAGATACTTTGAACTAAAATGGGATATTAAAATTTCAAGATAAAAACAGGTTCCTGTACTGTGTGGTTTACTCAGAGGGCTCTTAAAAAGAAATTAAAACTTTTGGAAGACTTTGCGCAGATTATTAAAATCGATCGCTAAATACACCAATAAATTTCACTCACAGGCCACATTTATGAGCCAAATCGAACGCATGCATCGTGTTAAATAAATTGCTGCATATTTATAAGTTATAAATTAAGCGCTGGCCACGAAAGGCAGGCAAGTTGCTATATTCTTCCGAGTCACTTTGATGATAATTAATGAATGTTAATTAATAACAAATTTGAAGATCACAAAAAAGGGGGGACAAAAAAATATAAACATTTACTTGAATGCTACTTTATTGTTATTGTTGCTGCTGCTGCTGGTGGTGGTTATCGCTTATACAATATCTAACATACTTTTTGTGTTAAAACGCGTTAATATTGGCAATTAATTTTCATCATTTCGAATTCTTTATTTCTTCTCCATTCGCATTTGCATAAAAACGCAATTAATTTGATTGTTTGTCATTCGGTGAAATATATTTCTGTTTGTTTTTAATGAAAGCTCAAGGCGAAATGTAAACAACAAAGATTTTGTCGAACGGAAAAATGCTTTTAGTGTCAAGACACACTGCCGTATTAGCTCTCAGCCCTCAAACACAATCAGCCCACATTAATGGCCAAAAGACAAGAAGGCGTGACATCATTGATTGGCTTTATCTTCAAAGGTATTTCTGTTGCTTTTTTTTTTCAAAAATCTCTTTGTTTGCCTATGGTATTATACGTGTGGAAGCTAACAAGAAGATCGCTTCGCTTTCTGATTGAAATTTATGTTGTGTTTATTATAACTATAGTTTAGCCTAATGCCATTCGACATATCTGGACAATACCATATCGAATATTTTATGGATTTAGCTCAACTAATTAATAAGTCTGTGGAACACAAGAGAAGGAGTTGATTAGGTATTTTTTGCGTATATCGATTAAATTATTACTATAGGAAAATGTATTCTCATCTCGCCTTATTCGTAGCTTAAATTCTGTGTTGCAACATGTGCATCCATGCCATTAATAACAGCTAGCCTAAATCCTTAATTTTTCCTTCATTTAGAGTATTCAGGAAGCAGCATTGTGGCAGCTTCCGCCCAAAACTTCGCATATATCATATTTCAGTTAGAAGCGGCAGAAATTCAGAGTGCTGTGAGCTAGGGTGGACCAACTGCGAGGTGCAAGGGGTCACCTGTCAGAGAGCAAAAGCCCAGCGGAGCGCAAAGCGTTTTTGCATTTTGCATTAAATTTATGATTTTTACAGCTGACATTTGTTTTCGGGCGCCTTTTTCCTCCTTGCAGCAACTGTGTGACTCTGTGTTGCTCCGCCACCAGCCGCATGTGCGTAGGGCATAACATGTAACAAGGCAACAGCAACAACAACAATCCGGGCACGACAGCAACATATTTTTTCCGACTAGCAACTGCAACTGAATCAGCATAGGCGCCACAAGTGGAAAGGAAGAACGACTTAATAAATGCTCTAACCATAAGAACGTAAAACATCTTTTACATTTTCGGAAAAAATCTTAACAGAGGAAATGTTTTTTTATTTTATAACTTAAGTTTATTAACTATTAATTTAGTTCGTTTTTAATATTTGATAACTTTAATAACACCAAGATATTTACAAATATTTATATTTAATATTTAACAAGCCTTTGAAGACAAAAACCAACTGTAAGTAGTATTTCACCAGAATTTGGAAAACATGTAAGTACTCTCAGTAAGGGCATTACAAAAAACAGAGGTAGCAGCAGCTGTCATAAGATAAAAATTTGCCCGCGCCTGCATATTGCATATGCAACTGCAACCGTTGCAGGTTGCCAGTTGCTGGGCAGGGACGAGCGCGTAGTGGGCCAACAGGGGCAACATGCAACATATTCTAATGCGTTGCGACATCAAGTGACAGCAACGGCGACAGTTGCTGTTGCCGCATGAGAGGCGGCGACAGGCGACAGCAGAAAAGATGAAGAGAGCACCAACAGCAGCGGCAAAAAGTGTACATGTGAAAAGCGAACTGCATTTTCCCGGGCATGCAAATGAACTGCAATTATGATAAACGCCGCCAGTTGACCGGATGTGGCCAACTGAAGGAAAACTGGCCCAAGACCGGGACACCTTTTGCATCGCAAAGATTGCGCAATTATAATAATGGGCAATAAACATTAGATGCTTAGAGATTGCAAAGAAAAGGAAATTGAAATGCTTAGCAGCTTGCAGAACATGGTGTACATAAGTTCGTGATGTATTAAAAATACAATGTTTTTCTTTAATTTATTTTAATTAACTATAAAGATTTGAGGTTTCTAACAGCTAACGTAGTCAGGGTTGTCCTGTATAAACGGAATTCAATCTATAGACACAGCTTAGTTACATTATTTTGCTTTAAGCTTTTTCGCCCCTTTTGAAAACAAATTCTGAAAGTAAAGTATATTAAATTGAAGGCTGCATATGTTGCCTGCTGGACTATGGCTTTTAGATTTTTTCATTTCCCAACCGTTTTTGTGTGTGTTGCACACAGTTCTACATGAAGAAAGCAAAGCCCCTTTGGCACATTACTCATACGCCCCAGTGGGCAAATTTATGAACTCACCAGCGCACTTGAGGCCACGACAAACGAGCATGAAAAAAAAACACAAAACCCTACAAACACACACTCCTGACATCCATGTACAAACACTGGGTAAGTGCGTTTGTATGTTTATTGGAGAGCAAAGTATAAGTACGGGGCTAGTAAAGCAGCTTGTAAAATATGCCAGGGGTTAAAAAAGAGTGCAGCACATAATTCATACACATATACAACGGGAAAGTCGCCCGGAAAATGTGGCCAAAGGGTAAAAAGATGAAAAGCATAGGAGAAAGCGTGGCAAGGGGTAAAGCTCAACTGCAATCGAGCAACGGGTAAGTAGATGCAGCCGAGGACTGCAGCATCTCTTAAGAGGGTACAGCATACAAATGGCAGCACTGCGGATAATTACATATGCATTTTAGTTTATTATTATTGCTTTCAACAAAGAAATACATTAATATTGATGAACTACTTTTAAACGTTTTAATAAAACAAATGCTTACACATTTAGTATAGCGAGTTCTACAAAAGCGATGGGGTTTTTATTTGAAGCAAAACATTGCATACTTATAGATACCTTTTGAAAGACTAGTAAATATATAGTCAAATAGTAATGAGGAAGTTTTTCCAAGCCCATTGTCACATCTCAAATTATTCCCGAGACATCCCGCAAACTAACAAGCACTCAACCACTTTGGTGACCATTTTGTGTTACTAAAAGGGCTTTTCCGGTCACATGTGCCGCCTCCTCGTCCTGTAAGCCGCATAAATGAACTGCTAAAATGCTAACAAAAGCCCGAAACGGAAACGACCCCCGCACCGTGAAAAACGCACCCCCGCTTATTTGTCTGTTGGGGATATTCGCTTGGGCGCGGCAGACAAACGCGTACGAAAAAAAAAAAGGATATGGGCAAACCCGGCTCTCTATTATAATTTCCCTTTTTTCAGTTCGCTTGTGTGGTTTGTAATGTGTTGTGGCCACAAAATACTGTTAGCCACTTAATTTTGTGGTTTACCCAGAGAGCGAAAACGACATATACTTTTTGTGTGGTTAATTGAAACTCGATTGTTTTGTGTTAAACCAGAAATGAGTCTATTAAGTCCGAAAACGAAACTAAAACCATATTGTGAAACAAAAGGAAGCTATAAAACGTTTGACTCTGTCCGCCATTAAAGTGGCATCTAAATAAACATTTTATGGTTTTTGAAAGGCGAAACTTTCAAAAGCTTCTTAATGAACACGACAAAAATCCACAATGGACGGGGGCATTTTATGAGAGCATCACCAAAAATGCTCCAAGAAGGCGTGGAGCAGCAGTGGCAGCTGTCAATATATGGCCGAAATATGTAAATTATTGATTGTTAATTCAAAGCGCCACGATTAGTATAATTGTGTATTTCTCTTTCAAATCCTAAACATTTTAATGCCATAAAGTTAGAGCAGCATTTCGCCTTTTGAATATTTAACCAATTGCGTGGTCTTGGTTGTGTTTTTACGACCATTTTTGCTTTTTACGATGATGCGGACCCAATAGAGCAATTTAACCAGAGATTATGACTCCTATATTTGATTTCTTAAATTGCCCTAACGTGGGAGCTATGATTTAGATATTAAACTGCATATGTACATATTAAGCATTAAGAGAAATTTAATCGGCAAACTTGAATTACAAATTTGTTTTTTTTTTATTAACATTTTTTAATGTTAAAGATGTTACGATATTACTTTCGAACATTCCATTCTTATTGCATTTATAGCATCTAAGTGAGAAACTAAAATTGATTTCAGTGTGCAAAATGAGGGATAAGTTCGTCTCAGACATTTCCCGTCATCATGTGCAACCCGAGATTTTCATTTTCGCCAGCTGTTTTCTGTTTACAGTGGGGAAAACTCTCTCTGCGAAGTGAGGGAAATACACCAAATCGTGTTCTCTCCACGGAAATGGTTCTCTCGTTTGGTGCTCTAAATCATATTTCCTCGGCTTGCAGTTTTTAACACATTCCCCAACCCCTCCTCACACACACTCTCACACTGGCACACCAACGAGCGCCACACACACGCCCACCTGCTCGTAAACAATTATGGCCGACGCCGTTCCGCTCTCCACACGCACACAGGCGCCATGGCTGCACACACATGTGTGGAAATAAATTCCCCACAAAACACTGTGAAACAACAACAACAGCAACAAAATTACCCAAAATGGCTACACAGAAGCGGCGATCGTCCAATGAGCGTGTTGGTGTCGGTGTGCCCAGCGTTGTGTGTGTTGTGTTGGCTCTATTTTTAATTTCCAATATTTTATTTACACATTTCTAGAATTTTTTAGCTTTGTACTCAATGATAGCGCGCAAAGAAAAACTTTCCAACTGGGCGTATACGCAATATTTAAAACTTATTGCTTGATCTAAGTGTGAACTTACTTGTGCTCAGAATTACAAATTTCCAAAAATCTTTCCCTACTATGTGTATAATAAATGTTTAAGATTTTATTTAATAATATTAAAAAATCCTTATAATTCTTGGTACATAAGTATAATATAAAAAAATGTTTCTTAAACAACCGGGTACCGTGATTACCCTTCATTTTATTTATCAAATTTAAAGCGGAAATATACATTTTCAAAAATATCCAGAAATTTCCGTTACTTCCCATCGTCAACACTGCTTCTCCGTCACATAGTATCCGTCTACTACTAACCGCCAATTCTACTACGCTTTTTGGCTCTCAGCTCCCACGCGAAATTCGCTGCCTCAGCAAAAAGCATGCGCGCTCAGCAAAGAGCGCAGAACTAAAAACGTTTGCTCTCGTGCCCCAACTACTTCGCTCTTTCGCTCTCGCGCCCTAAGAAAAAGGGGAGCGCATGGCCTCGGACAACAACAAAAGCACACTTGTTGAAAACGAAAACGGCCACAAACAACAAAGAGCGAACTGGTTTTCAAGCGAGCGCGAAACTACTGAGAGAGCCGATTGGAGAGTGGGGGTGATACGAAAAGAGCGAAAAGGAGCGTGCACGTCATGTTGTTTATAGATTTTTAGTCGAATTTCGTTATTTCACGTTTAAAGTTCGTACGTGCGCTGAACGGACGGACTGCTACGACCGGAGTGTTGTGTTGTGAGTGCGAAAGCGTAAAATCGGCCAGGCGGATACATATGCACTTCCCCCAAACGCAAAAAAAAAAAAATTTTCAAAATATATACGAGAAAGTCAACACAATCGCCTATTTTTTAAGTCGTTTTCGAGTGATCCTTGTGCTTTATCAAAATTAGACTGAGTTTAAAACAAAGTATACATGTGAAACAAAATTAGCTCAGTAAATAGCAAACTTTTGGATAACCCCACGTTCCCGGAACCATCTAATAACGTACGTGCCTCATCATAAAACGCGCCCTCAACGAGGCATTCGAGCGAAACCACTAACCAAAAACGGCCAAGCCAAAGAAATAAATAAAGTACATACATACCTATGTATATCTAACAAAAGGAAAACCCATAAATGAATACATTGTAAAAGCCCATGCGTGAATCAAACGTAAATATTGTAGATGCAAGCCAGCAAAGAAAGTAGTGTGTAAATTCTTTTTTACACACATATGTATCGTGTACACATATAAATAATAAATACCGCTGAGGCAATTATAATACTTAATGAATTTATTGCACAATTAAAGCGAAGCCAGCATATCACAACAACAAATTAATATGCCGCTGGCGTGAAAGTCACAACTCGACGCATGAGAAATCCCCCCTGCGCCACAGCACTGAATTATTAATGAAATCGAATTACAAACAAAGCCCAGCAAGCATCAGCAATAACGATTGCGAATCGAAATCGGAATAAATAATAAAAAGAGGAAAAATAAAAAATAAACACAATAATAAATTATCATAAATAAGTACTCACATCAACGAGAACCGCGAAACGTGGACGGCTTAATCAGCGAAAAGTCAGGCAGCTGGAAAATATTTCAAGCAAGGCGCAGGCGCCGCTTTTCACACGAGTTGGCAGCACACGCCACATAAATTGGCACTTACCGTTAAGCGCACTGCCGTACTTTGCGGTCGGGACAAAAGCAACAACCACTCAACACCTCCACCGAACCACCAAAGAAAAGCCGTCAAAGTGGATTTAACAAATTATAATAAAATGCTGCAATCCAGCAATCATCATTATTTAAGACCGGATTATATGACAGCTGCAGCTGCCCCAACAGCGGTAAGCCCATCTCTTTGTCTCATTTTTGGGGTTTTTGGGGATAATTCTCACAAGGTATTTTATTCGGCAATCAGAAATTTATTGCGTTTATATGGACTTAGCGCTTATCGCCTAATACAGCTCAGTGATTATTGCGATTTCTTTTTCAGTGAGTTGGTTTAGCTATCTAATATGGGATAAAATATTAATTGAAAGGGATAGGTATCTGATGAACAGTTTCGGTTAAAAGTCATTAAAACTATTATTTCAAATATTGATTGGTCTTAAAATTTAATAATATTCTTAAATGTTGATAAGAAGACGTAAATTTCGTATTATTTGTTTTCGCATTCTTCACACTCTCTTCAGAGATTATTATTTCACTTTGGTGTTCCGATCGTTAAGTAGAACAAATCTTGTTAAGGGTTAAGTTCTATATATATCAAAATATGAATAAGAAAAATGCCAGAATAGTCATGGTTTAAACAGGATAAGAAGAGTAGTACAAATTCTAGCAATAACACCCAATTCGCTACGTTCGATTATAAAACTTGCAGCTATGAATAACAAACTATCGACATTTCAGACATCTGAAATAGATTGTCGAGCCATATTTCATATATAATAAAAATGTCGACTGTAAGCACTCGCCACTGGCGAAATATGTATGAAACTACGGCACCAATCCGAAACGAACAACCTCCTCCAAACTTCCAGAAGACTTTGGGCCATGTGCTGGCAAAACGGAACTGTTTTGCGGGGTCTGGGAAGAGGCAAATAGCGAATTCACAATCGTAAAACGATAAATTCTCCAATATCTGCACATAAAACTTATTTATGTTTGTTCATATTAAACTATGTAAATCTGCAGCCCAGTTGCCTCCGTCTGAAAGTGTTTAGAGAGTCGAGTGCACCTCTGGAAATTGTATCTAAATTTATGGCGCGCCAAATTTGAATTTATAATGACAGAAAACAAATGCAATTTCGCACACTTACACACACCGGCACACACACACACACACACGACCGTAGTTCGAGGAACTATGGCAGTTAATCAGAGTCAAAGTTGTTGTGGTCCCCATTTCCCCCACTCACTTTATCCAAAACTATCTCTCTTCGAAATGGCGTGAGACTCATAAATTTTCATTTTAATTTGTTGAGCGCATTTTGTTCGTAAAGAACGGAAGCAGTTTATGGCACCAGCACGATGAGTACATTCATTAACTGGGTAATTTGAAATAGCGTTTTCGGAGCTACGTGATTTACTGATTTCGGAGAGTAGAGCCCAGCCATTTCCATATTGGTCGTGTGAAAGCTTTTCAGTGGCGCAAATGAGGCAAAACCCATAAATCAACGGATCGTATATGCATACGAGGCCCAATGATGAACTGGTTCCGGTGCCAAGTGACTGACAGATTCTGTGAATCTGGGTTTCATTAAAATTTAAGTGTTGCGTCTTTAAGCAACGAGATGTAATCTCAAATTCTGTCGATCAGTAAATTATGACGTTCTATTAGTATACTCGCACTAATTATTTATGACGTTCTATTAGTACTGTAATGAACAAATATTCTTGCTAATACGTTTTTCTTTAGAGACTTAAGAGCTTACGCGCGGCACTTTGAGTTAATTTATGTTTACGTGTCTGCCGGTGACTGACTAACCTTCTTCTTTTGTGCTTTATCTGCGATACTATCTGCGAACTTATAAATTATTCAATGATTAATGGCAGCTGCTTATAATTAATTATAATAAAATCAAATAAACTAAGCCTGACAGCTGTCAGTGTCATCATTTGTATATCTTTTATGTGGCGCCCCATAAAAGCAGCGACATACACAGAAACACAGAAACCGAAAGAGAGAGATCTTCAAAGTGACTGTTGATAATTTGCTGTCACACGTTGAAAAATTACAAAACTTTTTGACCGAAGAAGGCAGCGGCGTCGCAAAATGGAAATAAATGCGACCGTTGCTGAGCTATCTGTTGGGCAATAATTCAAAATCTGAAATCTGAAATGTGAACGTGAACGTGAAAGTCAGCTTCGGTTCCAGTTTGCGCGGGCTCATGTCAGAGCTTAACATGAGCTCAAGACCAGTCAGTCAGTCAGTCAGTCGGACAGACAGACAGTTAAACTGACAGAGCAGCAGAAAAAGGTAAATAAAGTGCAAATGTCAGCTGACCGCAAACATCATTAATATAATTAAATGTGTCAGTCAAGCGGCCATTTATGCAGTCCGACGTTCATTTCAGTTAACCACAGGCTGCTTGGCAGCGTACGGTTTGGTTTGGTTTGGTTTGGTTTGGGCCACCAAATAAACCCAACACAACTGGTCGGATCTGGCAGTTAAAGTGTGCGCTTGACATAACGGCTCCGTCTCAGGCCTTTCCCCTGCGAATTTTCGCCCCCAATGGGCCATTCTTTGGGCTTTGTGCTTGCGTGTGGCTCTAATTAAAGTGTCATCAACAGCTGAAATGCCTGGCTACAGGCTACAACAAATGAGTCGAGCAGAGTTGCTCCAACGTGTTATGCCGGTGATAAATTGCCATGTCTAGAGCTGTCATGTTAATTTTTTGTACTCGCACACAAATAATAGTTTTTGTCCAAAGTGTTAATTAATTCTTGGAACATTTTAAATATGTGAAATGCGAGACAGACAAGCGAGATACAAGATGTACAGCGAAATTGCTATGGCACTCTAATTGGGGTTGGGCTGGGTTAAAAGTCAATTTACACGAGGTGTATACATTTTCCTAAGCCTAAATAATAACAATGATCGTTTAATAGTATGAAAAAAATTCAGGAAGTCGATAAAATCCCGCCTGAAGTAAACGGATCATTTCATTTTTAGACTGCCTCTTATCAGCGTTTATAAATAAAGCATTAGTCACATTTATGCATCATGTACTGTACCCTAATCAAATCAAAATGCACAATAAATTCCAACAAATCAATCAATCGATCTGTCTAACAATAGCTTAGCCTGTTGAAATTGCAATTGGACTGAATTTCATATAGATTATCTGGAAAACACTTGGGTTTGCGGAGCGATAAGAAACCGATTAGGAACAGACTTAAAAAAAAAGTATATAGTCACTGGATCGATATCTGCGGCAGATCATTAATAAATTTATGACATTTTATGGTGAGACCATAAATTTAACGATCCAATTTCGTTAATAAGCAACTATAAATATCGAGTAAGAAATAGAAAGAGCAATAAAACTCGAACAGCAGCGTCCAACGCAGTATTTCCGATTCGGACAAACAATATTATTGCCGTTTAGGGTAACAATTAAACGGCATTTATCAGTTAAAACTCGGCCCCATCCAATCGTGCTGGCAACACCTCCGAAAACCCCACCTTCAATTCAAAACCATAGTCATAACCATTCATGGCAAATATCATTTTGAAAGCTAAATGCTTGCGTATGTACAAATTGAATGGGTGAAACTCAATGAATTCATTTAAATGCACGCGAGGCGGCAACTATGATAATGAATTGCAATCGACGCTTAAACCGCAAAATAATAACCCGTTTTTTATGTATTTTTTTTTTTTCTCCATAGAGTTAAGTCGCGGCATTACAAATTATGGCCCGAGATAATCGATTTGGTGGAAGGGGGTGGCCAGCAAAAGGGGGCTCCAACAAATTAACCAATAAATTCATATAGAAGTAATCAAATTAATGTGCCCGCTGATAACTGTCAATTGCATTATCATCATCGCCATTAACAGCATCATGAGATGTGTCACAAACTTAATTGTACGACTAAACGGGTTGCGCCAAGTTTAAAGTATACGTTATATGCAATACTTTCGTGTTATTTTGAAATGCAAAAGAAATGTACGCAATATACATGAATCAATATTTAAAATGTATTTATTGCTACTTAAAAAAGATTTCGTTTAAAAGGTTTCGTCACTTGCATCCCCCATAACGACCTTAATTATGTCCGTGCACTTGCTTATGGCGTCGCCATGTGACAACATGGTTTACCTTACACATTTTCCCAAATTGGTTTTAAAGCCGAGGCACCGAGTGAAACAAAAAATCCCATAATTCCCAAATGTCCAGGGGAAACGCTTGACCGTTACGGCGGCATTCTTAATGCTCTGGTAATCTGCTGAAAATTAAATGGGTTTCAAATGGTATCAATCATTAAGTTGGTTACGGGGCGTATGAGTGATTGGCTTATGAATGTATATAAATATTAATCAGCTGGCCGCTCAAATGACCGTTGACAAAGACCCTCAAAACAGATCATTGGAAAAATGGGGCTTTCCGAGCTCAACAAAACATTTGATACTAAGTGCACACAAATTGCTTTTGAAGCACTGAAATTCTAAAAAAAACCCAAAGCATTCAAGACTGTTCGTATTTATAGGTTTCTCTGTAAAATGGAAACCCGAGGAGACTCATAAAAAATGTATATAAAGAAGTAGGCTAAAATGTAATGCTGATAAGCTCACAAAGCGGTCAAACTGGCGCCTTTTTTTTTGGAGGGGTTCCGATTGGGGAGCGACAATTTCAATCAAATCAAACCACTGAATGGGCGGAAAACAAATAAACAATCAATCTCAATCACATCAATTATGCGCTGAAACAACTTGTGAGCTATCAAAGCCCTCTTATCATCGGGTATTCCGTTTATTTCCGTTACCCGCTCGGTGGACACTTTTTTTTCGGCTGTATATTTTTTATTTATTCTATCGCGATGTTAATCATTTTAATTGGCGCCACTTGAACGAGTCGCACTCTGTGTGAGTGTCTGATTGGTGTCCATTAATTTTGTGGCAGTCATTTGAAAGCGTTTCAAATTACTTTTCGTGTTGCAAGCTGGTCTCAATTTACGGCGAGCACCGAAAGTGAAAGTGACTTTCGACCGATTGCGATAAAGAAACTATGGCCCGTTCGTCACACGAAGCAACAATAGACCAAAAGAAATTAAATGGATCATAAATTATCTTTAGATTTAAATATTTTAAGCTTGCCTTTAAGGCAGTGCAATTCGTAGGACAGTCTCAAAGATTCGCAGACTAAAATTGATATAAATTTTCTTATTGATATTTGAGGGTAAGAACTGACTGATTGTTGTTATTTTTCTTTTTCCCGAAAAAAATTGAATACAAGCCTTCAAAAGCGACTGACACTTGGCAGAAATGTTACCCCCACTTTGTTTAATTTTATTTCTGAGCTCAAAAAACAATGAAATATGCCCCATCAACAAAAGAGGCGGAAAAGTTCATTTAAATACAAACTGACATGTGTCAAAGTGACACTTTTTGATTGCTATTCGGTTACAAATTTCTAGCTCTTCTTGGCTTTCGTTTTTCTTTAGCTTTGTTGTCTTTCGACTGCCGTTGACACTTTCCCAACACACCACCCCCCGCACCGCCCATATAGATAGACAGTACTTGTGACACTTCAAGGCAAAAATGGCAAGGTTGAAATATACAAAACGAAAATAAAAGAAAACGCATAGGGAAAAATAAAACGAATTAAAGACACTGTCAGAGTTTTTACTTTCCAATGACTTGAATGTCATGTCAAATGTCAAGTTACAAAAACATTCGTTTGACTTACGCAGGGAAATGCTGCCGACAGGGCCCACGAACAATCGTTCAGTTGATGGTTGCTTGATATTTGATTATGATCGTGTGCCAAAAATGCCGAATAAATGCACAGTGTTTCTGTTTCGACAACATCAACATTTGAATAACAAATCAATCAGTAACAGTAATTATAAACATTTTTTGCTGTACTTGCATCTAAGCCATTTCCATGGACTTTGAAGGGAGTGGAAAAAACTGGAAAAAAAAGGGTAGGAAGTGCATCGAGCTGTTACAGAACAATGCGATGCACATCTCACGCCTCTTGGAATTTTCCCAGGCTCGGCTTGTGCGTTATCACGTGTCAAATATCTTGCACCGAACAAAGGCTTTCCACACTTTTCGTGTGGGTAGCATCTTTATCGAGGGAATCGAGACAATCGCGGAGAGCCTAAGGGGGCCTGCCTGCCTATTCAAATTAGCCGAGCGAGTGTTGCGAATAAAATTTACCTACTGCAATTCATTTATTCAGCTGTCTCCGCTGTCTTTTTGGCTTGTCGCGCTGTCATTTTGGCGTATTTTTGCGAATAAAAAAATACAACAAAATGTGCACCGTTTTTTCTCCTTTTTTTCTGTTTCTTCGGCTTATCGCAGCGAAAAAATCTAACGAAAGGGTAGATATACCCAGACCGCTTTTCCCGCTAAAACCCCTTTCCACTGCCGTATGTTGTTGGTTGCATTGCTCGCGTTATTTGGCTCTATTTGCATATTTTCGCATTTTATTATGCAGACAGGCAGAAGGCTTTGCAGGGGGGTTGGGGCAAGGAGTTCGGACAGGGGGAGAGAAGGCAGCGAGTGAAGAGGCGTCAGCACGTCATTCAGTCGTATTGTCTGTCTCTGTTGCTCCCCTCGAAAATCCAGCTGCTTCAGTTTCGTTTTTTGGAATAGACAGGCCAAGTGCATTTTTTATTCGCGAATTGTATCTGCACTGAACGAAAATGTATGTACACATTTGCATTTCATTTAAATTTAACACAAGATTTTAAATATTCTTTAGTTTAGTTGCTAAGCTAAACTTGAAAACTAAAGCCCTCTCTGGAATATTATTTAAGTCCAAAGTCTTAGCGATATAATGATCTAGCTATGCAAAAAAAAAACTTTTTGTGTAATGGTCAGGAGGTGGGGAGCTGGGTTAACAGCTGTGCAACACAAAACTGTCAGTTTGGCAGAAACGGCGCGAAGTGCTAAAATAGTGGAAGATCCCACTCTCCATCTATCTCCCTCTGCCCCCTTATCGCCGTCTCTTTCTTGCTGTCAGAGTTGACTGGCAACGGAAGTGCAACAACAATTTGTTTTCCTTTACCGAGCTTTCAGTTAGTCGCTATCTATTGCATATTTACAGTAGACCCTGGCTAAACTAAATTCATTAAAGTATAATTTTATGTTTATTAAACAAAATTTGTAAAACTTAAAAAAAAAACTAAATAAATGGAAATTTCACTTCAGCATTTAAAATAAACTATTCACCAAAAGTGGAATTTAAAACTATAGAAACAAATCCACTTAAAGATCTCGTTAAAAATGCATATCAAGCACGAAAAAGAAGCCGTTTAAATGAATTATGCCAAAATCGAGGAGGCTGCAAGTGCAGAGAAAACATAATCATTGGAGGGCGGTGGCAGGGAGGGAGGGCGTGGCAGGAAGAAGGGAGGGATGCTGACAACACTTGTCAACGCAACTGTAGAGCGGCATAATTATAAATAACACGTAATTAACGCGATGCCAAATGCGAATGACACCTCCGAACGAACATTTTGTGGGTCTGGGCGGGTCTGATCCGCAGCTTCTGGCTCATCGTCAGCAACATACACTTAGAGAATATTTACTTTTTTTGGGATTTTTACTATATTAATTTGAATTTAATAAGGGGATGTAGACAAGTGAAACTGTGAGACTTAAGAAAACTAAATAACCAAGAAAAAACATAAGTAACTTAGAAAAATATGGTACTTTTGATACTTTTGCATTTCAGCTTTTGCATTCGCATTACCTTTTAAGATGTGATTTAATTTAAAGAGGAATAGAAACTAGTTCTAGGACTTTTCGGAACGTGTAGCACCCCGAACCGCCCCAATGCTTGTCGGGCATTTGGCATTTTGACAGGCGAGCCAAGGCAACAGCCAGTTGACAGCCAACAATGCCAGTGAGACACCAATAATGCTGCAGTTGCAGTGGACTGAAATAATAAAGTGTCGTTGGGTTCATTATGCGATCGCGATGGTGGCAAACGCATCAGGTGGAGGGGTGAAAATTTCATTAACGCTGACAACTTGAAATGCTAATTATTGTCAAATTAATTTAGTCAGCTGTCAGCTTAAAGATTTTTCTTAATAAAAATAAAATCGAGAAAAAATGAGCGACAAACACGGCGCGGATCAGTCGGAAAGTAGAAATTAATGAATGCCGCATGTGGGCACAGGCATTCAATTCACTTGACAGCAATGACAGACACCTTTTGCTTGGTTTTATGCTAATTTGCCAGGCCAACAGCTGCCACACAGCACACAGGCGCAAATATATGTGAATTCCTCTAAATGGGGGGAATAAAATATCGAAATTATTGTTCTTGATGAACAACAAAGATTTGTGGTGAAATAATCGCTGTTTTCGAGTGTGTGTGTGTTCGAGGGTACGGGAATGCTGCATTTAAATTCTGTGAATCCCTCTCATGATCCAGTTTGAGGTGCTAAACTGTTTGCATACACGTTACTCAACGGTCTTGATGTATTAAAGAATCCCAGCTAATGAGATTGTCAGAAACAAAACAAGATTTGCTCTTAAGTATATATTTCAGCTGATCTACAGAAGAATATATCGTTGTAGATAGATAGATTGTCTTATATTTAAATAGTCAAGTCAGAAAAATACATTCATATATTTGTAGATTTTATGATACTTTACTCACCTAGTTTCGAATAAGTCTTAATAAAGTGCTGTTATTAATAGCACTACAAATTCTAAGCAAATCTAATGCGAGACACATTGCCGAAAAGATAGATGAAGTCAAAAAAATAAGATTATTAAAGCGAGTCATTGGAAAAGAATTCGCAAAGTAAATAATTGCGTTTGGTGATAATAACAACGTACCGCGTTTGCATAACCCTCACAGCTGTTAATTCCTTATTTATTTACGCATATGTATAAATATTTTTTTCGAAAACCATATATAGGTGGTGTTTTTTTTTTTTTTTATTGCGGGAGGAAGTACAGCCCGTCATAAAGTAACGCCCACGTTGACGCATTCCATCACAATGCTGGACAGAGGATGGCAGGTGACAGGCGCACGTTGCGTATGATTGATAAACACGTTGTCCAAATTATGGATACGCAGTCGACATACACAGATAGAGATGGCGAGAATTGAAAAAATAAACACCATTAGGCTGAGACAGCTGCGCTAATCTAAGAGCAACCTTGAGAGGCCTCATTTTTGAGTCGTATTTTATTTGTATACCTTGTATTTTGCTCTGCTGCCACATGAGTGATGAGCGGGATAATGGAATATGCCAATTGGCGTTGACATCAATAGCAAGAAAAAAATATATACATTGCCAAAGGGAAGTGAGATTAAGATAGATAGATAGATCTGTAAAAGAACATTGCCTTGTTAATGTTTTTCTCATTCTGTGGCAATTAATTTTGGTAGAGGCTATGGGGTTAATTGCATTGCGTATACGCACTGTATCACCCACGACTTTGATGTAGCACCTAAAAAAGTGGCAAATCCATTTATAACTTACTTTGCAATTGCTTTATTTGTCTGGGAAATTTCGCTTACGAGCAACCCAAAGAATTGCAACTATTTTAAGCACCTAAATATTTATTCTCATCCCCTAATTACCCTAATCGCTTTTGTTTCCTAATTTGAGTCACCCACCTGGGCAACCAAATAAGCCGCACCTGACAAAAGATAGACAAAATATTCGCCAGGCAAATAAAAAGGCCAAAAACAACAAAGTAATTTGCACAGCTACACCAAAACAAAACACGACTAAGATAAGTATACAAAAAAATACTGGTAGAGAAAAAAGTAGTGAGAAATGCGGCGACGAAAAACAAATGTTTGCATACACAGCTCTGGAAACCAAAACGAAAAAAAGGCAAACAACGGAAAATGCAGCAGCAGCGAAGCTATAACAACTGCCAACTGACAACTAAATAGACACGTAATGTTGACAAAAGTCTGACATGAAATCTAACAGAGAAACAAGACACGACCCCAGCCAAGTTTTCCAAGAGACCCCGCCGAGTGGGGCCACTGTAAATGAAAGAAAGAGTGACACATGAAAATGGCATTAATGTGTCACTCAAAGTGCACCCAATGCAACAGCAACAGCAACAGCAACAGCAACTGCAGCAGCAAGCCACTGTGACAATTGCAATGATATGGCTGACAGTTGGGGACTCATGCAACGTCTAAAATTGCAACATTGTCTAACGCCAAGTGCTCTTCACAGGCAGTGGCAACTCTATGCCATGCCAGGCATTGCCACATGCCACATGGATATAGTCGAATAGTCGTACAGGCGAACGAACAGTCGGCTTTTTGAGTGCCAGGGATGGCCTCGTCGGATCTCGGCTTTATTTGCTATTTGTTCACTCTGTTGGCCCGCGTTTGACAGTCAAATGACGCTGTCGGTTGTCAATATGACAAGTGTCAGTTGTGCGGCAGTTGACAGTTAATGTGACAGGGTTTTGTGTTTCTCTCATTGTGCCCCATGCCGGCTGAAAATAAACCAACAGGCATATTGAATTGCAATTGTGGTCGGACTGGCCGGGCCGTCTACATAAATGTGGTAGGATCAACGAAGCACTAAGTAATGGGGTTACGGTTGAGCGGAGGGTCTAATCATTTGTGACCTTTTGGCATATGCTTTGGTTTCCTAAGGGTTGAGGCCACCCTGAGAACAAAATATTTTAATCGTTTAACATTTTTGACTTTTGACAAGCAATTACATTTAGATATCAAATTCACTCATCAATAAATAAGTTAAGGAAAATATATAAGAAATAAAAATTGAAATATTATGAGTGAGTATGTGGAAGGTTTGTTCTCAATAACGACTTTTAAAATAATAGCATAGCGACAACCTATTTTTTTTTTCTAGATTTTAACCGCCCAGCCCACAATATTAAAACTCTAGATGAATCATTTAATTCAACTTGGACCCAAGGCTTTCAATATTTTTATAGCCATTTATGCAAATTTCTCATATACATTTATATTTGTTCCTCTTTCACCCCAACCAAGCCAAAATTTATTATCGCCCAAAACCGAAAGAAAAAAAATCGTATATAAATAAGCGTACACAAAAAGGTGTTAACAGGCGGAATGATATAATATACATGCATAATATGTATAACGACAGAGTACCCACTCCCAGTGTCAGGGTCTTAAGCATACGCGATGTGGGGGACAGAAAGAGAGGGAGTGCCCACGTAGGAAAGAGAAGAAAATACAAAGTCTGCATAAAGTTTTATACCGCTTTTATCGCTTATTTTATAATTCTCCAGCAAAACTGCAAGGGCGTCTTAAAAAAACTGAGTCAGGAGTTGGAATGGGTTGGGTTGGTTGGGATTTGGGTTTCAGCTGGGAGGAAAGGTCTGCTAAAGACGTTGCCGTTGGCTTATGCAAAACGTTGTCGACGATGGCGGCGGCACACAATTTCCGCTTTTTATGCTTATCCTGTAATTCATATTTATAGCAGCTATTTCTGTATCGTAATGTGAGCGAGGGAAAGAAATTTCCTGAGCCGCTGAATCTTTGAAAATTGCATTTTACAAAATATGGCCAGCAAAAATGTGAAAGAAAGAGTCGTGGCGTACAGATAAATCTGGAAATCCATTATAGATAAGTTTTATTGCTGTTTACTAGCACATAATTCAGAAATATGAAATTAAAGCTACTTTACTTTAATAACCTGGACGATATGCCTCATAAAAAAAGCTATTCAAGTGCACACTCTTCCGCTTGTTTCTTTTCAAAACCTAATACCTTTCGGCAGGGTTTTCAAAGTAAATCGATCAAAAGATTCAATTTGATAAACTGGCAGACGAAGTCAACAAATCCGTCTTGTCTCTTACCAACTTACGTTGTCTTCAGCATGACTCCCCTTACAACACTTTGAATTAAACTTACCCCCCACTTGGCTGTCATGTCATTGTCTTACCAAAAACAACAACAACAACAACAAAAAATGAGAAACACACAAAGTTTCAACATTTTGTTTGTCATATTAACATAAAGTGTGCTTTTTCAAGGGCTCTTCGAGTGCGTGAGCCATACACTTTGCCTTCGACCCCCCGATCAAGCCGAAAGCTTCGCGTGCCGCTTTTATTTGTTTATAATTTACTTTATTTTTATTTGCCAGAGACTCTTTTATTGTTCCAAGTCTACGTGCGATGATGACTTAAGTATGTCGATGTGTCATACTTCTCAAATGTTGAGTGTTTTCAATGGACTGGCGGGGAAGTGGCTTGGGGCTCTATAAAATAGTTTGACACATTTAGCTTTTCTTGTTAATTTGTATAATACTTGAGGCATTTGCTAGTGACACTTGTGTGAAATGCTAAGCAAATAGCTTGTATGGCATGTTGATGAATGGTGCTTTTTTGGCTTAGATCTTGAATAAATTGTATCAATTAGACAAACTTTGTAATCGGTGGCTTTTGTTACCAGTCTTATATACAGGGAAGTGCTCTTGCTAGTTAAAATCCAAACAGTTGAAGCCGGACAGATCAACTACTCGCCCTGTGGCCAACTTAACACACCTTTAAAATAAAATTAGCATTTTAAAAATATGTACACAGGCGATAATAAATCAAATCAAATCATGACAGCTGAGTGTGTTTAGTTCAAAGTGTCTAATTAAATTATACGCATTTAACGAGCGGCTGTGACTTGATTGTGCAAAGGCATAACTAAATGCATTTCAGTTGAGGTTTCATTTCCAACTTGCTCAGCCATGACTACTGTTGTTGTCGTAGTCACTTGTTTTTTTTTTATTGCCATACTCGGGTGGTTGTTTGTTTACCTTGTTAGTGTCGATGTTTTGTATACACATTTTTCACAAGGTGTAACATTTTAATTATCACAATGCTCATAATTTATACGTATATATTACGTTTTTTTTTTTTTTTTTGGTTTTCGCTTTCCATTGGCTCTTAAGAGCTAATTAAGTGTTAAAAACTAGTATTTTTCTTGGTCGGATATTCTCGAATTTTAGCATGTTCATAAAAACCCACTAAAAGACCGCTTAGTAAATAGTTATGATAGGCCTAGTTACACTACAGCAGAAGTTGATTTGTTTAATTACCCCCACATGGCCTCAATTATTATATGAACAGGTCAGACACCGAGTAATAATACCATTTCGATTCGCACATATAAATAAAGTATATTTAAGTTTTATGAAGCTATTGTCCAATCATAAATTAAACAAGCCCCATATGGGCTGTTCTATCTGCACACCTACTTACGTACATATGTACGTACGTAGTTTGGGGTTGGGAAATATTTATAAACTAAATCACAAACAAAGCACAAAATGTGCGACACGAATATGCGTAATACCGAAAATCAATACGGAAACTTTATCAACATGATAATAAATTATGACTAATTGTGCTAAAAACGAGACGAAATAGACTCAGTTTCGCCCCACAGTTTGCGCCAATAATTAATAAAGTGTTGATGAGGAGGATTCGACTGTGGGGGTTCCTTGGCATGCCCACATGAAATTCAAATCAAATAAGCAGAAATGGGGCTGGCTATAGGTTGACTAAGAATATACCCTGGAATACTTCTTAGAATCAAATATTTCAAGCGGTATAGAAAAATCGTTTAATCGTTTATTAAGCAATTCATACAAGCAATATTTAAGAATAAAGGTATAGTTAAAGTTAAAACATGCTGCAATATTTATTTCATTTATTAAACCATCTGCTTTGCCGTGTAAAATTACAATATTACTCAACGTCCTCTCCACTAAATTATCCCCTTGAAAAATAAAGAGAATGTTACTCCTTTCATGTGCACACACAAAACACTCTGATTACAGGGCATCCAAAGTACCCTTAAGTACCGATAAGAAATTCTGCCATTTTTACAATAGTATCATAATAATTTATGACGGCCCATTGAGTGTTATAAAAGCTTCAATATTTTGTAGTTTACGACTTGCGCCAGTTGGGCATAAGCGTAATTACGCTCTCGTATATACAGACATGCCACATACCCGTACGTCATTATATTCAATGTGGCTGTGAGTGCTCGTTGTAGTTGGGCGATGAGTTATGAACGTTCAACTCTCGCCTCAGTTTCGGGTTTTCCCTTTCCGCTGCCACAACGTCTGCTTCTTCTTTTTCTGTTGGCCATAATTTATGGCATGCGGCGAAATGGATTTTATTGCAAATACCGTGTTTCGTGTTTATGGCACAAAACTGTGAGTGGGCAATATTCATTTCATTTATGTGTACACTTATAACTACGATCGACTGTAATTTTCAGCTTTTGTCGGCACTCGTTCGATACCCCTTTGTACTACTCAATCGGTAATTTTCACTCGTATAGCTCTAAATGCTGATATATACGATCGCCTTTATGGGCCAACTATATATAGTATGTATAGCTAGAATGGCAAATACAGCCATAAAACGAAGACCTCAATTGATAAGCAATAAGCATAAAGCCATATGTAACTAGTTAAAGTCTAAGGGATATATCATATCATAGCGATTCGTTGACTATAAATTTTAAAACTATTTAGCAACACCTCTAAGTCAATTAAAGTAGCTGCAGTAGATTGTTTTTGATAATATCATTTCCTTTATCGAATCATATCAATTAAACATTGGACTATTTTCAATAATTTAAATTTTCAATCTTATTTTATTATTAAAATCCCCTAAACGTGGCTCATTTAATAATAGAACTTTCTTCACACAACTTACCCCCACTTAACTTACCAAAACTTGACTTTACCCACATAACTTTGGCATTTGTTGATTGCACAATACATCGCGAATGGCTAATAAATTCATTAGCTTAATTGCTCATTTGGAAATGGCCATAAAACCTGATGAGCGCTGATTAAATGTTATTAACATTAGTTGTGCACATAACTGTAGAAATCGAGTAAGATGGATTGAGTTGGTCGTCAAAGCGCACTATATGAAGTACTCTAATTTATGATAAGAGAAATTGGTTGATTTCGGATTGTTTTCATTTATACAGATAAAAAGTCAATCCAAAAAAAAATGATGTCAACGGCAGGAAACGCCCTTAGTTTTTTATTTGTACCCATGGGCCAAATAACAAACACTCCCAAGGGCGTAGTTAGATTTTTTCCGACACCACATTGCAATATTTATGTATTTCTATATCACTCCGTTCGACTTTTTTTTGGCAAACATTTTAATGGCCTCATAATTCCCTTTATTTTGCTGTGGGATTATAGATATTTACGACCATGTGCCTGTTATTTATGTCGCCCGAAAGGAGCATGAAGTCGAGTTGCACGAGCATTTCAAGATCGCACCAGTTTTGTGGCAAAAGATAAGGATCTGGGGCAGAGTCAGCAAAGAAGTGTTTGCCGAACAAAGACAATGAGGACGCGATCTTATCGCTGGGGCACAAAACGCACGATATTGTACTCGTACACAAATTTTAACCAAGTTTTTGCGTTTTTTTTTTTTCTCTTCTTTCACCCAGCAGCTGGACAACAAAAGCAGTCCGTTGGCGCTATTGGCCCAAACATGCAGCGCCATCGGGGCGGATACCACAAACCCCAAGCTGCTGGCGGCGAACATCGAGAAGTCCACAAAGCAACTGCAGCACCACCCAAAGGGCTCGAGTGGATCGGGTGGATCCGGCTCCTTTGGCCTCAGCCAGCAGGCATCAATGGATGGCAGTGCACGCGATAAATCCTCACCGGTTAGCAGTCATTCATCCAGCGTTAGCACCGGTTCCGTGGAGCAGCAGCAATTGCCCCCCGCCCATGGCAGCAGCAGCAGCAGCAAACCGACACCGACCACATTTAAGCCCTACGAGCCGAACAACAACATCAGCAATATAACCACAGCCGCCGATTGCGGCGCCACAAATCTCAGTAGCAACAACACCAGTGCCCAGCAGCGGGTTAAGACCCCCAAATCGATGACGAACGGCGGTGGCCAGCGTTGCGACTCGAACCAAAGTGCCAGCTCGCAGCACCGGGAATCGCCGACAGCAGCCGGCTCACTGAGAAGGACCCCCACCTCGGGCCTGGCTGGTGGTGTGATGCAGCATAATGGCAGTCCCGGCCTGCCGCCAACCGCCTCCACCACGCCCGGTCGCAGCAACTCCAAAGAGTCGGCCGCCATGCACAGTCCCAGTGCAGCGGCAGCGGCAGCGGCGGCGGCTGCCCAAATCGCCAGCTCGAATCGCCTGCAGGAAGCCGCCCTCGCCGCCGCCAAGGAGGCCAACTATGTGAAGGCTCTGCACGCGGCCAGCCAGCAAGGATCCGCCTCAGCAGCAGCAGCTGCTGCATCCTATTATCCACCCGGTAAGTGCCATCTGAAGTTGTGGGTGGTTGAGATTAGGCGGGCCCAGGCAAGCGAGTACTTTGTAAGGAGCTTAGAAATGTGGTAGAATCATACACAATTCTGATAAATATATTCAAAAATATTCTTTGAAAATATGTAAAAGATTGTAAAAGGTTGTTAATGGAAAATATTGCTAAGATAATCCGTTCACAAACTATATGTTTGACTTTTGAGCCATCTTTTTTATCAGTTGGGTTAAATCGTGCTGCAACTGTTTCTAAAACGAATTTTCCCCACAATTCCGTTGCAGGTTACGGCAGCCCCTATTCCATGGACTTGATGACCGCCAGCTCGTTGATGTCGCCACACCACGCCATGTTCAAGGCGTCGGCGATGAATCCGTATCTGAACTACGCCCGAATGAAGGGGCTGACGGAGCAGTCGATGATGGCGGCCACGCCGAATGTGTGCCGCGATCCCTATTGCACCGGATGTCCGGCCAGTCCGCACTACATAAACAAGGCGGCAGGTCAGCCGTGTCCGGCGGGATGTCCGCAGTGCGAGGGAGGTGGAGGCGGCGGAGGTGGTTCATCCAAATCCAGCGGAAGCCAAGGCGGATCGGGTGGTTCATCGAGTGCGGCAGCAGCGGCGGCGGCGGCAGCTGCCTCCTCGTACCACGCCCAGTTGGCCGCCCTGGCCGCTGCCTCCCAGATGCCGTACGTCTGCTCGTGGATCGGCAGCGATGCCGCGTACTGTGGCAAGCGATTCGGCACCTCCGACGACCTGTTCCAGCATCTGCGCACCCATACGGCCTCCGTTCCGGACGCAGTACTGAGTGCAGCGGCCGCCGGCGGTATACCGCCCAATCATCCGCTTTTCCAGCGCACCTATCCCACCCCGCCGCTGAGTCCGCTGTCGGCGGCCCGTTATCATCCGTACGGTAAGCCATCGATGCTGCCGCCCTCGTTGGCGCCACCCGGAATGCCCGGACTGCCGCCACATCCGGCGCTGGCCCAATATTTTGCACCGTACTCGTTATACGGTCCCAGGATGGGATCTTCGCATCCGTAGTAGGCGGCTGATTGAATCGCAGCACAATGCGAAAGTTCGGCCTTCAGTCAAACCCATCATTTCTCTTGAGTCGTCGTCGTATCTCTATGTGTTTTTTGGTGTATATGTATGACTCACTCGTGAAACGAAAAGCTAGTGATCTAATGTACTGTAGTTACATACAAATGTGTTTACAATTTAGCTTAAGGAGTCTAGCGTCTAGATATACATACATACATATATGTATCTAATATCGATGATATATTACATTAGTGCAGCACATCAAATATCGCTCGTCCTTGTGTGTCTGTGTGTGTTTTGTGGTTGCTACTAAACGCAAACGGTAATTTTAATTTAATTTATTCTATTCAAGCGATTACGATTACGGAATTAACGAAATGAAAAGATTGTCCAAAAACTAAAAGTTGTAAAATTCTTGTAAAATATATGAGTAACTGCTTATAATTAATTCTATACATATGCCTAAACATAAATGTGTAATTATGAACAATATTTTAATGTTCAATTAAGTCACTACAAAGAAATCAATAAATCAAAGAAAATTAAATACCAAATCAGTTTTCTCTCTTCTATAATTGGGCAGGGCAACTTTGATAGAACTGAATCGGGATTTAGGCCTACACAAAAGGGTTTGTATAAATAACTTCAGTGCCAATTTAGTAGCAAGTACTTGCTGGAACTGAAAATTCTACAATTATATTTCATTTCACTGGCTTCCTGTTCATTTTTCAGGGAAAAGTGACACAAACAGTTGGCTTCAGACCAAAACCAGATGCCCAAAATCATATCGGAAAAGCTTTAAGTCATGGCCAAAGGCAAACAAGAGCAACCGGAAAAAAGTCTATATATATATATCTGTGTGTAACATAGCTAGTACGTATCCATTGGCTCACAAATCATAACATTTCGGTTACGTTTGCCGCTAAATTATACCAGTCGAGCTACTGGAACAGCTACCGCTCCCCCACACATACACACACACACATACACACGAAATGGCAGTAAATCAAGTTTTATATTTCCCCAAAAAGAAGTTGAGAAATGGTAGGTGGAACTTAAGGGGCAGGCAGGCACACACAGTTGACTGGCAATAGTTCCTCTGCTCACTGCCCACATATGGCGTCGATAAATTAAAATTTTCGTTTTTGCCATAGATGGTGGGGTTGTAAGGTGGGATTGGTGGCAAGGTTGGGGGTTGGTGGAGAAGAGAGAGAGTTATGCCCCTGCATTTTGACAGCTAGCCCCCCCACCTGACAATTTATTGTATTATACGACGAAGGAGCGGGCCTTGGTGAAGGGAACACCCTATGACCTGGCCAGGCCAGGGCACGGTTCAGGCTCCGACTCTGGTCACCATCTCTGTCCCTTGGCGGGAGTCATAAAAAATATGCCACAAACCTTCCAACCACCCGCACACACACACACACTCGCACACACACTCGCACACATATTGGCGTTGGCATCAATAATTCTTTCATAAATGTCCATTTCGCCACATATAGCCGAGAATCGTTCTGGACAAAAAAGGTTGTGGAGTGGGCACCTGGAAATGGGTTTTGGTAGGGGCTTTGGGGCATACAGCTCATATATAAGTGATGTTCACGTTCAGTGCTTTTGACAAGCCGAGGATGAAGATCTCGCCGGCCCTCCGCCCTCCGCCCTCCACCCTCCGCAATACGACGCTTTTCCGATTCTTGTTTTATTTTGCTCATACCACATCGCAGGTGAAAGCCACCGCCATCGCGCTGGCCATTATAGTTCCCTCTAGCCGCGACCATTTATCATTGGAGGCACTATCCCATTCCAAGCCATCCCAACCCGTTCCTCCCACCAAAACCCATTCGACCAGGCTGGACTTGTCACCCAACCGCGCGCAGAAAGAAAGGAAAATGGAGAATGGGGAATGGGAAACGGGTGGGTGGATGAAATTTATTGGTTGGGGATTTTGTGAAAATATTTCTCCTACCGTTTGCAAATTTATTTTTCCTGCAAAATAATGGAGATGAAAAATCGCCAAAAGATACAAAAATATTACATCGCGAAGCAGAAATAAAACCATGGAAAGCGAAAACGAACGACAAGCTCGAATAAAATATGACTGTCCTTTTTGGCCAGCATGTAAATTGTTAAGGTAGCCGCCACCAATTGGAAAAGAAAGCTCCTCCGGCGATATATGAAGTATATTACATCGCGATCCGACTGTCTACCGCACTGGGTGCTATGTGATCCAACTTAGTTCGTCCTGGGGGCCATTAACTTGTTGGTCTATACTTCGCTGGTGATAAGTGCTGACTGCATATTTAAAATGCAGACATGCTGGCTGTGTGCGAAAGCAGGTAAAATCGTAATTCACTGAAATTTACGATTGCAGCAGCAGCTTGGCAGCAGACGGGCAAATGAAAGAAAAACAACTGAATGCTAAACACTTGGGCGAAAGAAAGTGTTTGCGAATATGGGATACTGTTCTTCAAGGAAACACACATTAATAATAATAACACTGACCGACCAGCAAACAAACGGGAATCATTGAGCCTCTTTTTTAAAGTAACCATCATTGATCATTTTATGCAACTGCATATGAATGAGTCATTAGTTTCGAACCAAACAAACAACTATGATGCAGTAGTGCAGTGGCTTTTACACAGTGCCAGCGAAGAGTATAAACAAAAGACACCCAAACCCGAAGTGCAGGCCACAACAATAATTTTCAAAACCAAATGACAGCCGACAAAACCATATATCATTGTGCATGGAGGCAACGCCACCGTCTTGTCTGACTTTGCCACCCACGATCTGAACTTTTGTCACTTCAGAGGCGTCGCTGGCTGTCTTAACCAGTGTCTGTCGTCACCTCCGCCCGACTCCTTGAGTCCCCCATTCCCAAGCCCCAATCCCCCAATTCCCCACTACCGTCGAATCGAGCCCGAAAATTTTAATTTCTTTCACAAAACAAGAATGAAAGCAACGAAGGAGTCGCGCACGAGTTTAATAAATTGCCATGCAAGTGCTGCTTAAAAATTGTCGCATGTGTCGTCGAGGCATTGCAGGCAAATTGCGCGCACTAAATGTATGAATTTTTCCATTTTGGCCAGTGAGACAGACCTCACAGGGGGAACTATCAACGTCTGATGACATTTCCATAATTAGTCGAGCGTGTCTCTGTTGGTCTGGTTTTGGTCGGGGCTCCTGCTCATGTTGCATGTTTGAACGCTTGTCTTGATTTGATTTGATGGCCAGAGTGAGCTGCACTTTGGAATCGACTCTCGGTCTGGTTTTGGGTGTGTGAGGCTAGTAGTTTCGATGCGATGCGATGCCATGCTATGATGATGAAGGCCTTTCATATTTATTTATTATGCACACAATTTTGCAGACATCGTTGTGCATGTCCCTGTCACGTCGTCTCCTTCAGTCCCATGCCCCATCTTCCATGTGCGAATTGACGCCGCATTTGTGGTGTTGAAATATTAATGCCGAGAGTTGGTCATGTCACTTTGATTTATGAGCACCGGGAACACTTTCCTATATACTACTCGCATTCGGCAGTGATACGGGATAAGGGATGCGGGACTGCGAGTTTAACTACTGAACATTAAGACATTCGAAGTAAAAGTCACATTGGAAAAGAAGCCAACAACAGAAAATTGGCTTTTGAAGTGGTGAATGCATAATGCAAATTACATATAAATCAGAAGTAAGATACATATTAAAAGGCACAAGAAGGACTTTGTAGCACAAGGCTTCACAGTAAACTTACATATTCATACAGATGATGTTGACACCTACTATTTTATTTACGCTATAATCTCCACTAACAATCCCATTAGCCATGCCTAAGCACCAAAGCTCCATCGAAGTAACACCAAATCAGAATCAGAAGTCGTTGTTGGCCAGTTTGATGGCTGACAACCGCTACACGAGAGGAACAAGGCGAAAACAGCTAACCGTTGTGGCCAGCAAACCAGAAGCCCAAATGCAGATACCAGAGGAGCAGAGTAAACCAGCAGCTACTTGTCTGCCAAGCTGGTTGGGATGGAGTTGGAGGAGCTCCCTGGTTTGAGGTCGCCAAAGTCAATGGCAACTGCATTTTATCTTTTGGTCTTCGGGTTCTTTTACGCCGCGAAAGAACTGGGAAAAATGCGTGAACATTAAATATGCATGACCGAGAACATTACATATAAATAAATTTAGCAAACAGTTTGTATGCAATGCGCTTGCAAATGCATTTTATCGATGATGATGGTAATGATGATGCACCTTTTCGAAGGTGTTGAAGCCGCAGCCACGGTGCTCACGCAACGTCTGCAACCGGGACTTCGACTGGTACCTGGGGACCGCCATGAAACCGATGCATTTGACAGGCCTTCTGGGAGCAACTGCACTGAAAAAAAAAACACTATCCTATACAAGAACCCATAATCTATGAAGCTCATTCAAGGACCTGCTTAAGTACTACGAATAGTATCCTAATATAACTAAGAATAGTTGTATATAAACACAGAACCAAATTCTTGAATATAAATTCAGAACCGATTCTTGAAACCTTTTTGAACAGTGTAGAATCTGTGGAGAGCCACAAAGCACGAAATACTTTATATCTGGCGGTCTGACGTCGATGGCCAATTGCCATCCCATGCCATGCCAACCGGGCCGAGTCCATTGTGGCGTTGGTCAACATCGTTGGCCATTTTAAATATGAGCACAATGCTGCTGTTGTGCAATCTTGTCGGGAATTTTCGCTGGCAGCTTGACACTTCACGTACTCTGTCGCAGATCCTACTCCGGCCATCTTCCTGCCCCATCCTTGCCACACCATCCCGACTGCTGCTGTCAGCGGCTGCTGTCGTGTTGCATGTTAATTTCTGTTCGCATTCACCGCGAATATATGCCACGATTTTATAGCCACCACTTAGCACGCGCGATTGTCGAAAGAAATTCGAATAATATTTCTCGATCGTGCTGTATTTTAATATTCTAACTGTCAGTCAATCAAATCAAATTGTTCACTAATTAGTTTTGTATTGTATTTTGAAGGCGTTGATTGATGGAATATCATTACTTGGCATTCAAATGCAAATGCTTTCTCTGAAATGATTCTGAATGCAAATTGGATACTTTTAAATGAGTTGCAATATGTAAATTGCAAACTACTGAAAATGCCGATTGCAACACAAATTTTGAACATGCCACAAATATCACCTTAAGTAATTGACAACGTGTTATGAGATAATAATTTACATATGTAAATGAGCTTTGTATCTCTACATATAGTGAATAAATCAAGCCAAGCCCACTTATTAACGGTTAAAGACTAGGCCAAATCAAGCACAAGGCCAGAATCGATCGGCAAATGCACCGTTGCTATTTAACTAAGTTTTATTTTAGCACGACTATCATTGTTGATAGATAGACTTACAAAGTTGATCGCACTTGTTAACGATCGTATGTCATCCGGTCAGATCATTGCCGGGATATATGTACGTGCACATAAACGTGCATATATGAGACATGTTATACGACAGACTCTCAACCTTTTAATAATGTGTCGCCACATATTCATATGTAGATAATTTCCCTACTGCCCCGATACTCGACCGCTTGGGGGCCATAAATTATGGGCTATGGCAGCTTGACTGCTGTTGATTTTTATCAACGTCATCAGCTTAATTGCCTCACTGTGCGAAGTGGCCTGTTACGAGGCGAGTTCACTTGACTTGTCTTTGCGAATTTATCTTTGAAATACCCACTGCAAGTTTAGTGATTCGCGATGGAGAGACAGAGAGAGAGAGAGAGAGAGAGAGAGAGAGTGCGAACGCCGTGTGCAGTGCCTGCAATTACTAATGAAATATGGCTGTCAGTAATTATTTGTTATAAATTTGCATAGAAATTGCAATTTGTGCACCGCACTCCTCATTCCAGCGGCGAATCACAATTCTCTCGCCCAAGTTGGCGGCATTATTAATGACAATGTAAGCCCATGATAAATATCGTTGACACAGTCATTTTAAGCCATATAGTTATGCACTTGTTTATACGAACCGACATCGCATCTAACTAAGTACTAGTTGATTTTAATTCACCATTTTCTACCCTGTGTGCCGGCCATAAACGTCATGGCAATGACTTAGGATTGTCCGGTTAATAAATTGCACACGGTTGCACTGGATATTTGCCACCGTTGTTAGCAGTTAAAAAGTATAACAATGTTTCCGCAGGTCAACTAGTGTTGTTCAATCTTAGAGTATTTAAATGTATCTTCTAACAAAGAAAAACAAAAGCCAAAGAGCAATATAATTATACATTTTTAAATAAAAAAGAATTGCATATTCAGTAGAATAAATAATTTCATTAATTAAACAGCATTTGTAGCTACTGCAAAACTTTAACGCAAAACTTTTTAAGCTAAATCCAAACATTTATTACCAAACTTATGGTGCCAAAGCAATAAGTGTACATATATTTGTACATATACGGGAAAAAGAGCAGATGCGGTGGAAAATTACGCTTTTAATTAGGATAATCATGAGCGAAAATCTGCGGCAACTAATGTGAGCAACAATTTACATTAAACGTGGACCATTTGTAAACAATTTGTTGTGGTTGCGCTTGGGGATAGAATCGCTTACTAAATTATACATTTAATTATATTCCATGATTTTTGCAGCTACCGAACGTTATCGCAACAAATGTGCCAAGGATACCCGAAGGGATAATACAATAAATGTCTTGTTTGGTCAGTTTTCATAATTGAAATTTTGTTTAGTCGAGCCAAAGTTATAATATATTCGATTAGCATTATCACATACATACATGGGCATTAATTTGAATGCATTTGGCAATGTGGAATGGGCGCAAAACTTGTAATTTTGCAAGCTGACATCAACAGCCATTCCAGTGAACATTTAGCCTTGGGTCGGCTAATCGTCTGGAGTAATTCCACAACAAAACCTGCAACTCAACATGCATAATTTAGGTAACAAATGATAACTCGAAGAAATGTGAAGCCATGCATAAATTTTCCCAGCTCGCAAGTGCCACAGACTGCAACTGCAAATGCAACTGCAACTGCAACTGCACGGCACATCATCAGACAGGTAGACATCAAGCAGACAGACTCCAGGCCAAGACAGAGGATTTGCTGGCGAAACTCCTTTTGATTTATTACAGAAAACTGACCGAGCAGCCGCCGAGGAGTGAGCAGCAGCGTGTCAGCCTTTCCTGGCCTTTCCAGCCAACTCAACTCTACTCATCAGCAGCTGCAGTCAGCTCTGTTGTCCCTGCCTCATAATTTATAAACAAATGCGAATCGTCCAAGTTGGCAGAGTGGTCCTTGCTTGCCACAAGGGAATAACAGTCGTCCGTCCATCCATCCAGAGTGGATGGGGGCAGATATACATAAGGCGAAACTGGGTGGTTATGAATGCTCGTAGTTATGCCCTCGATGGCAAGCAGCCTGAATTGATGAGATCATAACGTGTGTTATGACGCCATATATAATTGCCAGTGCTCTTCAGTCAACTGGCACAAGTGCAATTGAAAAAGTCAGAGCATTATGCAAATTATTAATTATGATACAATAGCTGCAATCGAAAAATCTGGGTAAAAATGATTGTGACAAACGATTTGATGCTATTGTAATAGAATTAAAAACTGTAAGTATTGATCATATAGCATTTATTACTTTATTGCCAATAAGGGCTAACTTTTGGTATAATAATACTTAAAAAAAATTAATATACGACACTTTAAAATGGTGAAAAACAGATCAAACAAAGCAGGAACGAATAAATTGTTATTGCTAAACCTCGATAGAAAATTCCATGGCTTTGTGTGCAATATTTAATCTATTTCCACTTCTTACTTTTTCATTTTCATGACCACTGTAAATGTTTAATGAATATCTCTGCCGGCTAGAAAAAAAAAAGTAGTTGACCCATGTACAGCTCTTCAACAGCTTCGAATTGGACCTTCAAAGGGTAATTCCGACAATTTTTAGCCCACCCACAGGAAAAGCATGAATTATTCAAATAGAATTGCTAAAATATGTAAACTGTCGTGACGTTTCGAAGCACTCGCCAATTTAATTACAGTTCCATCAAATGCACACACTCAAGGCAAAAGCAAAAAATATTTAAAAATGCAGACAGACCATTGAATTTTTGTGCCATTTCAAAAAGCGTTTGTACATTAATATTTTGTGAGTGTGGCCTTTATGTATGAACACATTAAAATATGAATTATTTACGCTGAATTGCTCTTGAGTTTTGTGGATTTTAAAATCAAATAAATGGACACAAATTACTTTGCCATATCTTATTGATTTTAAGCTACTCTCGCCCACGTCATAGAAATACAAACAAGAATAAGTCCGACCTGTCCCAGTTTTTTGGTTACGTAAAAGTGAGCTTTAAGGCATTGCTTTGTGATTTGTGTTCAATAACTACCGCTCATTAAGTTCATTTATCAATTCAGTTAAGGGCATGTTAAGCCCACCACTTACCAGTAATAATTATCTCTATAAGCCTAATGACTAATAACCATATTCGAGCCACACAAAAACAGAATTTCACGCCCCAATGCGAATACAATTTGCACGCAAATAAAAAAGCAGTTTACGTATGACGCCCACTGTAGGCGTTGTTCGCCACGGACATTACACTACTACTTATCTACATAATAATTTGGTGTAGTTTTAAAAGGCCTTTAGCCCATTGATCTGATAGCCAAATCTTGTTAAACAGAAGGCAGGCACTCTCTTTCCGGCAAAAACAAGGCGATGTGTCCCGTCGGCTGCACACAAAACAAACAATAAAATTAAATAATTACAAGTCGTGAGTGAATTTCACGCGAATCCAAATGCTGATGCACACACTCTGATAATGCAGCCTAAAAAAAAAAACAAAACAAAAAAAATAAGGAAAGAAAAACTGCAGATACCCAAACCCACACAGAGCTGGCGGAATATTCGAAAAATGCGCAACGGATGCCTCTTGACCAATGGACATGGCAAAAAGCTCCGCTTTCCGTTTTATATCGATGACAATGTCCCCAAATAAGTGCCAACAACTGAGCCACATTCAAGAGTTGGCAACAGGAGTTGGGGTGTGTGCATCGCCCTGCCACGCAGACAAAATCAAGCCACGCACGAATGCCACCAGACGATACCGCCACCAATACCAATACCATTGGCAATACCAATACCAATGGCAATACCAGGCCGGCATAAAAGGAGAGTATCCCACTGGATTCCAGGAACATGTTTAAACGATGTCGAGCATTCGGAAAAAGAGTAATGTTCGCCGGCATTTCGACCATGGGTGACAATCTTTTTAGCATAAAATCACGGTAACTACTCGATGATACTTCCAAAATCGGTAAGTCGGCGACGAGATGATTTGATAAGTGGTCCTTTTTTACAATTGCAAGGATTCCAACCTATTCCCAGGTGAATGGAAGGAATTTTCGAAGGGGGGAAACCTTTGAAGTTCAAGTGTGAGCAAAACCATGTTTGTATATCATAACTAAGTTCGATATTACTCCAATATCAAATTTTAAGTAAATAGAAACTTTGTTGCTTCGTTACTCGCTAGAGAAAGAAAGGTAAACATTTGTGATAAAACATTCGGTTGTTTCCTAGAAGCATATTAAAATATAAACTTAGGGATTGTTAACAAACTCAATGACGTCGAAGAGTTATGAGCTGTAAATGTAGGTGGTAGCTAAGTAACGGGTATCTGTTAAATATCTGTTAGATATAGTTCTTATATCTAGAGATGTCGGACCATTGTATTAAAAGAACCACATTATTGCATAGTGTAAATAAATAGTTAGTACATGGTGCAAATGAAAGTAGTGCCAGCGTTGTGGGTCTGTAATTAAGCTTAAGTAAATGAGTGCGTGCGAATTGAAGTCCCCAGGCAAGGACCCATCGGAACTGAAGAGCGCACCCAGTTTTGTGGTGTTCCATCGCGGGGAAACGGCTATAAAAGGACACTCCGCATGTGTGGCGCAGCTTAGTCGAATTCCACGAGTCCTGCTCTTTGGACAATGGCCGAGATCAGGGAGGATGAGGAGGAAAAGAAGTCGGGCATCAGCATTCTGCCCGGTCCGGAACTATTGGCGCTTCCCGGCTTCGATACCCGGGCCAGTATTGCATCGGCTGCATTAAGTGATGTTCCAAGTGATGTGATCATTAAGTCTCGCATTCGATACGGCAGTCCTCTGTCAGCCTGCAAAGGATTACTTTTGGAGTATGCGAAGAGCACGACCATTCACGGCATACGCTACATCTTCGAGGTTCACAGACCGATCTATGAAAAGTCTGTAGAGAATAGAGCCCTTTAGGAACCTATAGAATAACTTTGATTTTCTTCCAGACTTTATTGGCTTTTCTTCACGTGCATTTCCGTTTACTTTGCCGTTTCACTTATCTGGGACACCTATCTAAAGTGGCAGGAATCGCCGGTTATTCTAGGTTTCGACGAGACTTTGGTGCCAGTGCATAAGATACCGTTTCCCACAATTACCATTTGTCCGGAAATCAAAATGGAACGCAATGTCTTTGACTATACTAACGTATCGCGACAACTTTGGGAGGAGTACAAACAGAATGGCAATATCAGCGATTTGGATGATGAGGAGTTGAGTATTTCAGCATATACTTTTTATAGTTAAGGGTAGGCCCTTAGATCACTTAGTAATTTAACAAATTTTATATACAGATGATCTGCTGATCTCGATTATTCTTTTCAAGCCTTATTTGTCTTTAAAGCTTTGATTTGTAAAATCACCAGTCTTAACACCAATCATTTTCCATATCTTTAGCCTGGCTCGAATGGCGGTTGCAATGCACATCTGTGATTCGGAAGTGGTGCAGCGGTTTACTCCATTGCTATCGCAGCTAAATCCGCCGAACGTGGACGTAACCCAAACTCTGATTGACTTGAGTATATCGAAGAATGAGACGGGTCCGTTTTGCAAGTGGAATGGTCGCTTTTACTTCTGTGACAAGATCTTCGACTTTGTGGCCACCGACGAGGGTATCTGCTATCAATTCAATGGACTGCGACCCAAGGACATTTATCGTGACGAGAAGTTCATCAGCTATGTGGATCCGGATGTGGTGGACTTCAACAAGTACTTCGATGTGGATTTGCCTCCGTGGAACAACATAACTGGCAATTGGTCACTGGACACTGGATTCGTGGACCAGGGTCAGAATGCGTATCCCCAACGGACGGTGTTCTCATCGGTGAAAAATGGGTTCTTCGCCTTTCTGCAGGGTTTGCAGCATAATTTCGACTACGATTGTCGCAGTTTCAAACAGGGCTATAAGGTGTGTGGTTAGAACTGGGTGTGGACCGGTGCGCAGCTAATGTGTAATTTGACAGGTCTTTCTCAACTCCCCGGAGAGTGTGCCGCTGACGACGGGCAATTATATCCTAGTCCCTCATGGCGATGAGGTCCTGGTCAGTGTGCTGCCAGCATATGTCGTGTCCACTGACAATTTGCACGAAATTACACCCGAAAAGTGAGTGGATTCGTGTTAAAAGGGATGACACTATGCGATACAAAACATATTTATATCCATATTTAGACGCCAATGTCTGTTCGATGATGAGCGATCGCTACGATTCTTCCGTTCCTATTCCCAGAGCAACTGCCAAACCGAATGTCTGGCCAACTATACGGTTTCCAAATGCGGTTGTGCCAAATTCTGGATGCCCAGTGAGTGAACTTTGGAATTGATAAAATATTAACTCGATTTAATCGAATTTTCTGTATAGAACCTCTTGGCACTCCCGTTTGTGGCCTCAAGGACATCAATTGCTACACATCGGCCCAGGATGAACTCTACACGCTGATGCAAAACCAAACGATGGCCAAGAGTATTGATGAAAGTGTGGACATCACCTGCAACTGCATGCCAGCCTGCACTTCGCTGGAATATAATTTCGAGATATCTAGGGCCAAATACGATGTGGCTAAAACCATTCGAGCCTTCCGCGAAGAATACGAGCATACGGAGTGAGTATGACAAATAACTAACATTACTGTTTGTTTATACATAATACTTTATAACTCAAAACCATCTTTCAGCGCAATTGGATCCCGACTCTCCGTCTACTTTAAGGAGCATCAGTTTACGGCCATTAAACGCACTATTCTTTTCGGGGTATCCACATTGATTTCCAACTGCGGCGGTATCTGCGGATTGTTTATGGGAATCTCATGTCTGAGTTTCCTGGAGCTAATCTACTTCTTCTGCATGAGAATCTGTGGCAGCTGCCGCGATCGCAGGAAGCACAAGATACAACAGCAGAACTCAGTGGATTTACCAGAGGAAAAATCTGAGAACTAGTCGATGGTCTTAAAGGCCGAAAGATACTTCGTCAAAAAAACATTAACCATTATGTATGTAAAGCAAACTCAATTGAATTAAATCAGTTGCCATAAAAAAAACACAGTCAGTGTTTAGTTCATAGCACTTAAACGGGTAAATAAAGTTGTCCTACATAACGATATTTCGCACTCACAATGAAACATTCCGAAAGTCTGTAGTACTGAGTTTCCAGTTTGCCAGGTAATTTAATCGATTACAAATTAAAAATGCATGTGATTAGCACACGGTCAAAGCAATTGATTTGCTCTAATTAATTGATTGCAACGCTCTGGCAAAACACTGAAACTAATTAAATATCCTATTTAAAGGCGTAACCATAAACACATAAAACATTTAATGTGCTCCCAATGGAATTCATGTGTGGTTTTTTATTCTACCCCTTTTAGCCATAGATGTCATAGATTTCGAGACCCCGAAAAGGTATATATTTAAACATAATCTGTTCGCACCAAATGTCAGATCTAATGGATTTTGTCACTGGCCACAAATCATGCAAGAGTATTAAAAACTTCAGCATTTTCAACATTATTAATAAGGCACGACAATAAAAAATGTGTTCGCTATTTGGCTTTGATCTTTTCGCTGGGTCGTGTGGCCGTCGAAAGAAAAAAAATGAAGGGGAAACGATGGAGATTTATCGCAGACAAATATTTTGCCTTCGAGAAAAGTCACTCAAGAATCTGCATTATGCGTATAGGTTAAGTCTCTAAATTCGTATTTCTGTCACAATTTGTTTACTTTTGAGAATTATGAAAATTTCATATTCGTATATTTTATGATAATTGTAAAAACATTCCGTATATTAATTTTATGATGTGTATTTCGGTCTGCTTGGTTGACAAATTGTTGGCACAGCTGTTCGTGTTTAAAATAAGTGGATGGATTTTAGTTAATGACCCTCAAACTTAAGTTGTTTATGGCTTGTGACGAAAATAAATTCATATTGGAAGTCGCGAGGGAACAACAAATATCATCAGTACATTTAGAAATATTATGTTGGCATAAATCAAATGCAGTCTTAGCTAATAAATTGCCATGCTTTTTGCAACAACTCACAAGTTTTGGAGCCATTTTATGTTTCAAGACTTGAAGAATACTGTGGAAATTTTAACCTTATACTTTCCTATTCAACTATAGACGTTTCAGACTTAAGTATGAAATTAGGATTCCCTTGCGGAATTTAGCATTGCTTTTTATTTTGACAAATGAATAGAAAAATATTAACACGCACAGAACCATAAATCAAATGGAACAAAACACAATTGGGTTTCATCAAGCAATCATATCATTGGAACCCCGAAAAGAGTCGTACAGACCAAGATACAATAACACAATACACAATCATAGAGCTCATAAATAAATCGTACAAACTACAACGTACTCAGAACGTAGAGAAATGAATGTGAAGCGAAAAATACAAATTAGAAAAACAAATAAATAAAAATCTTAAGCTATGCCCGCCAGCCAGCCATTCAACTCGAAGGCGTTTTAAAAAGTATTTTCAAATTAATTTTTATTAGCAGGCGGCTAATAAACAAAAACAAGAGGAAACGCTTTACTCGAGTTCCTCGACTATCGGATACCCGTTACTTAGGTTGTGGGGGAGCGAATGAGATATTTGAACGGGTTTTTGGCATATCGATAGAAAATGAACATGAACATGCACACTACGAACATTACGGACATTACGGACATTACGGACGTTACGGACATTGCGGACATTACGGACATTACGGACATTACGGACAATACGGACATTACGGACATTACGGACATTGCGGACATTACGGATATTGCGGACACTACGGACACTGAGGACTTTCTTTCATAGCTTCTGATTTGTTGGTGATCCTAATCAAGAATATATCTATATAATTTATAGGGTCGAGTATACCCTTTTACTAAAAGAGTAACGGGTATAATAAAACCAACTCAAGCGAACCATCGCTACGAAAAAATGTACAAATCTAGCAGGGAGTGTAGAGAAAACAAATATTTTTATTATCATGTCGCGACATATTTCAAGGCACATGCTTAGAATAATGCAGCCAGTCGACAGTGTTTAACAAATTCATTTGGAAAATTCGTATTTCTCGCCTTCTCACACTTTGTGTGTCTTTCAATTTAATTTATTAATCGTGCGTGTTCATCCGCACTACATTTGTGGGCGGCTAATGGCTATGGCAACGTCTTGGCCCATTTCAGATCTGTCGTCTCGAAACATGAAATGGTCTCAAAAATTCTATTTCCCCGTTTTCCTCTTTTGTGTATTTCTCAATAGGCCAACAAATTGTGGTGCAATCGACTGGCATTATTCACCAAAATACATATTAAAACTAATTATTCTTTGAATGAGCAGCAAATATTTATAGGGCTTTCAAACAGACCTTCTTTCCTTAGCCGTCAATAATAATGTACATTTTTTATTGATTGCGTTCTGTTTTCAATTATTTACTGAAATTTGTAATTTTAATCGCGGTAATTAAAACAGGATTTGCTCTCAATTTACAACTTCAAATGTACTCCGAACAAGGTTTTGTCACATTAATCGCATTAATTTTAATTTTCAAATTAACAAAATATATGGCTCAGCATTCAAATCCGCTTTTTTATGAGCAAAAAAAAAATGGCAAGCCCAATCAACTGGTTTTAAAAATAAAGGGGTATATAATGTAACATAAAAATATTTAACAATTTTCATTATTCGATGGCAGTAATGTTATAACGATATACACAAAACCCACGACCAAACCAAAACAATAATAAAAAAACACATAATTAATTGTGACACAATTTTTTTATGACACTTCTTGCTGACAGATTTATGTTTATTTGCAAGAGAATAGTTGTTTGTTGATATTTTTTGTGTTCACATAACAACTGGTTGGCATACGCACAAAATGTACTTAAATCTCAAATTACAACACGTTAAAACAATCATACCTCTTTAACCGAATTAAATGCACTCCCACTTATTTATATTAAGCTTATTTGAAAAGAAAAAAAAAAGTATTTTAATGCCAATCAATAAAACGATTTCTTTTTGATTCAATTAAACAATTCCTCATCAACGGCTTTTCAAAAGAGTCTCCAAATTAGCGATTGTATTCAAGTATTTGCATAATTGTTACTAACAAAAAATGCGAATAAAATAAGCTTCACATATTTATAATTTAATGCGCGTTTATTTTACACCAACGACCATTAATATATGTCAAACTGGTGAATAAATCAATTTGACAGCTAAACGCTGCTGTTGAAAGACAGAGAGGCCAATAGAAAGACTGTCAGAAAAAAGCGGGTAAAAAGAGAGTTGTATAAATCAAAGGTAAGGTGAAGCATAATGAGTATTTTGTGCGCTTTACTAGTAAAAATATAGTTAAATATATACTTATATTAGCGTGGAGTGCTTATTGTTTATATTGCTTCCAATAAAGTAATCAAGCATTATGCGTATCTGAATCTTAGTTATTTTCGATTTTTTTTTGTTTGCAAAGCAGGTAAGATCTAGTTAGTTATCCAGGGTATCACGTGTATTAGCATATGCATTATTTGTTACCTACTTTGCACACAAAGTCTACACATCGTAACCGTCTGTCTGTCATTCATACCCTCGATTGCCTCGCCACTCGAGACTGTCTGTCAAATGCTGCGATTGATTGATTTATGCATGCATTTAACTTGTTTTCAAGATTTTTTATTTCGCTCTCTGAGCAGATAAGCATTAAATGTACTTATGTAGCTAAAAACTGTTTAAAGAGTATCTTGCAGACAATTGATGGATCACATTTTGCATGCAACTTCCGTTTCAGCTCAACAAAAAACGGTTCTACCTTGGCTGTAAGTTACGTAATTATATATGACAGTCTTTTTAAATCGAGCATGGCTACATGTATTGCAGTTTTAAGATTGTACTTAACATAGGAGGATGCTAACCATGTAACCAATTGAAAGCATTAAAATGTTATGCAATGCAATAAAGCTACAGTTCTTCATACTGTGCGTTTTTGTGTATCCATTTCCAGCTTATGATTATTTTTCTCAGTGCATTGCAGAGATCATTTAAAGAGTATAGAGCGCAAATCTTGAAAATTATTTCGCTCTGCCTTGGGGCTCAGCACTTAATCATAATCAACTGTCGCGCAACTTCCAAGCCTACCAATCTGGCGACCTACCTAGCTACCCACATTACTAACTGTTATTTCCAGCGGGCCAGCTCGCTCCCATGAGCCAAAAAGATGAAAAACAAAAAAACAGAATAAACCGAAAGAAAAAAAACTGAAAATATAGAAAAAAAATAGAGAGAAGCAAGCAAAATTTAGAGACAAAAACCAAAATGGAGAGCTGTGCGCATAAATCAAAACGTTGACGCTATGATTATGGCGGCATTGCGAACGATAGATTTCCAGAGGCCTCCGAGAAAAATCGTGCGCCTAGGTGTTACAGCTCTGACAGTTATTCTATAAATTATGACAACTGACAGCTACATTTATAAGCCACAACTCTTGCAGTCGCGCATAAATTAAACCATTGACGCATGGCAACAACTGCGGCAATAATGTGGCCAAATGCCTGCTGATTGAGGCCCCAGCTAATTAATTTGACCGCATTAAATGTGTATGCAAGGCAATTAACTTAAATATGCCGATGGTCAGCAACAGATAAGTTGAGAGACCAAGGGAAAATTCTCAAGCAGCAGTCTCGCAAAGAAAACGACAGGTAAAGTTTAAACTGTTGTCGGTTCGCCTTATCGTCGTTATCAACATAATTAGCATATAGCCATTTGGGTGGTTGGGTGTTAGCCATCGGGATTGAAGTCGCCATGCAAATAACTTTACATCGATAGCTGGCCAATTGAGGCTAAGTGGTTGTCTGCTCGCAAATAATGATGCTTGATTAGAAAGCACACTTAAAAAATTGTTATTACTTCAGTATGCAGATAAAACACCTCATGTTCGAAAGGTATTCAATCATATTATAGATGACACATTTAATTAAATAGTTCTTATTATTTTATATACCGAAAGCCTCTCTGATATATTCATAATAACTTAGTACTGTAGTACTGACAGCTTAAGACCGAAAGACGACTTTCAACTCTTCACCATTCTTGACATATTTGGTTTGACCTTATTCCCTGCTCAATCAGTGACAAATATTAATGCCGTAAACAAATTCGATTCGAAGACACTAAAAATACATAATGAGCTGGCAAACAAAGATATGGCATTTACATATCCATAGGCTAAGAAGGTGACAAATGTATTATGGCGCAACACAAGGCAATTTATAAAGGCTTTAATTGTCACAGCCCCATATGCTTGACATCATAAATCGAATTGTGCTGGTGGCGAGCTATAAATTATGCCATTAAGTCTTAGCCACTTCCTTATTGATTTGCATGGCATTGGCAAATGTATCGCGTCGGCACTTCTGTCATCCCATTTGATGGGGTCTAAACCAATAAAATATGGACTTAATAGGGAATTACATTGGCCAAATGGGCATGACGGCTCCAGGTGACAATCGAAATCAGAACTGAGGGCAAATCTTACTACAGTGAATCGTTAAATAAAATTATACATCTATTGTTTCGTGCTGACATCTCGTGAGCTACGTCGTCACTTTGCATTTTGCAAACAATTAACATAATTTATACATTGAAAAAATGAAACTTATGCAGATATAAAACCAATAAATTTGTGATAGTTCTCCATGGATATTAATGACTTTTGACAGCCCGCGAACTTCGATATTAACATTGATAGCCCGAGGCAAGCAATAAAAGCACAAATGAATTCCTTGTTTAAAATGACAATTTTCGTTAAATTCAACTGAATTTTTTACTGGCGAGAGACGACTATTGCATAAGGGTTTATGAATTATTTAACAACTTTTCATATTAATACATTTCAATTTGTCCACTAAGCAACTTTGACAAAAAGGCCGCCGCGCAAATGTGTTTTGTTTAGCCATAAATTATCACCAAAATGCTTAAACTTAAACGCTGAAATAGGCAAAGTAAATAAGCTGAAGAAAAAAAGGTTAATCCACACAATTTCACATAAAAATATTTTTGTCAATTTTACGATGCGTGCGCTTTTCGCTGACATTAAATATTGTGTTAATTTAATATTCAAATTTTGTCCAATGAAATGACAAAAGCCTCAATAAACTTGTTGAGTGAAGTTCGTCGTTCGTCGTATGCGAACATTTTGATACCCTTTGAAAAGTAACTTAAATACACACAGTCATGTTTAAAATATAAACAAATAGATTAAGCATTTTAAGTTCTATTGAATCTTTAAATTCCACTTAAACATTTTTGTTCATAGCTTATGGATTATCAAAACGATACACCCTGATCTTCTAAAGTGTTTATTACTTAACTATAAAACTCATCGCCCACTTTCGGATTATTGAGGCTAAGAAACAACGCAACAAAATCATTAAAATACAATATTTTAGGAGCGTAATAAAAATGTATAATAAACTTCATTAGTCGCCGCTGATGTATACTATACCATCAGTGCGAATTTAAAATTCAAATACCCACATAAGCAATTTAGTTATAAATGACACACCCATTTTGTCAATATTTGGGACTTTGGAAACTTTTAGCGTTTAGCACATGAATGATTCATATCCCAACTGAAAGTCAAGTATGGTAATGCTTTTATTTTCCAGTGTAGCTGTCACCTGTGTGCGTTTTGTAATAACTTCATGACTAACTACTCTTCATAACTTGCCACCCAATGGCTATCTCTGTGCAATTAATCTCTGACAAAAGCGGAACGTCAGGCAAAAAGCCAAGAAAGCGTCATAAACGAATGTCATGAAAATTGATATGCCAAATAAACTAAGCGCCATTACGAACTTCGGCCAACTGGGGCCAGCGGCGTTTTGAGCCAATGATTAAAAAGGCCAACACGCACGCCACAAACTAGATCCGACTGCGATTGCATTCGTAACTTGGCTATCTCTATCTCCACTATCTTCATTCCTTCCGGCCAACCAACTACTACTCAGACTGCGCCGGCATCCCTCCCAGCTAACGAATGTTGCGAATTGGCAATCGTTGACAAACGCTGTCTCGTTGCCATGGTGGCATGTCCTAGACCATTTTATTAACATTTCCCAAATGCCGGGAGTGGACCAAACGGACCGACATGGATATGACTGGACTGGGCTGCATGGTTGCCCAGCTAATTGGACTGTGGGTAAGGTAATATCGAGTTGAGTGCATTTGCCGAATGGCAGATGGACTGGGCTGATCCTTTGTTCGGTTCTTAGACTGCTTCGAATTAGTTTATACCAATTAAGTGACCTTTAGTGCCCGTAATTAAATTCTACTATTCCTGCCCAGGGACATCCGTTTGAAGAGTTGCCAGTCATCATAAGCACAATACACACTATCTTGTTACTATAAAAGAATAGATTTAAAAATGTACTTATTTGCTGTAATGAATTAACCCACTGGACGCTCTATCAAAAAGATTGTGGACATTCCTTGCGAAAATGTCGGTTGCCTTATGTCTATAGTTTATTTCACAGTTCGGACCACAGATGTCCCAACTCTCCCAGTGATTATCACCTTTGCAATTACCATCGCCATGGGAGCAAATTCTTCTTGCTCATATTTCGTGTTGCGTCCGCTTCAATCGATGAGGTGGGCAGCAGCTCCTACAGGCTCATCATCGACCTGGCTGGGACCCGACTCCATATGTGGTGTTGCCTGCTCGGGTGTTAGCCACTTTATTTCCTGTAATCCACAGCTTTCATTGCCACACGGGAAAAAAATGTTGATTGATTTGAAAGCCATCAGCAAGGCGGACTAGTGGCGGTAAACCCGAACACATAAAGGAAAAGTACTTTTCTTCAAGGCTTTCTAATTTAAAGGTTTCTTTCATTTAAAAATCCTAAGTGCTTGTTATGGGCATTCAAATAAAAGGCTTTTCCGAAACGGAACGCATATGGGTATGATTAAGTTATGATAAGTTATGTACATTGATGTACTATCATAAGTTATAAAGAGAATTGAATGTGATAGGTTCTGTAGCTGGCTGGTGTAAATTGAAATAAAATATTATCAGATGATCTTATCAGACATATTTTTGCTACGTGCAGCCTATGATACCCCATCATCTGTGGGCTCAGCTTACCCCCATGCCGCTTTTCTACTGCTCGTGGCTCTTGGCTCATATTGTGGGTTTGTAACGTTTTTATGATGCCTGGCGGCATGTTAAAATTGAAAAACGCATTTGCGTGATAAATTGCAATATTTAACACACACACACACGCGGGCGCGCACGCACACACGAACACAGCGGCACAGGAGGCAGCTGTAGCATGTGGTGTCCAGTTGTAATTGCAACAACTGCTGCCCAGGTCTCAGACGGTGGACCCCATTCGAAAATTTTGGGGGCGGGGGACTTGGGGCGCAACGGAACGGAATGGAACGGAATGGGGCATCGGGCATGAGTTATGACCACCCGTCATTCTGTAGCTCGTTGTTGAATGTGGCGAAATACGAGCGTATAATGCAAACGCCATTGCATGGTCACACACAGTGCACTTGGCGAAAAGTGGGCTAGGTTTGATGCAATATCTCTATAATATGCCATAAAACTGTACCTGAAAGTAGGCAACACTTTATTGTGAATCTAAAACTTTTAAAAACATATTTTTGCATCAAAAATTTTAAACTAAAGTTGCTACTATGCCTTTCTCCCGGTGTACTCACACTGGGGCGAAGGAAAGCAGTTAACATGTTTCTCCTTCGGCTTTTTCTTGTTTCAAGCCGCCACCAGGCAGTCGGGCTAACAGGCAGGCAGCCTGACGATATGAGTTACATGCCGTGCTTAATGGCATAATTTAAAGCTGCAAATTTTGTCATAAATTTTAAAATTGATTACCACGAGAAGGCAGTTTGGTAGTTTCCATGTTGCAGTTACTCCAACTCCAGCTCCGGCTTCACTTCACTCCGCCGTTGCTGTTGTTTTTGCTCGTTAGTCGAGCATATTGCATGCCGCATGATGGCTACATTGGCGGCGGCCAGTGTTAAATTTGTGTTAGCCCCTCTCGAGTGTTGGTAAATAAAAATTGCACACGTTTCTTTTTGCTGCACATTTTTTTTTTTTTTGCGCCTTTTTCGGTTTCTTCAGTAATTTTTCTTACCGGCTAATCACTTGCCATAATACGGGAGAGTCGGGTCGTTGGAAAACAAAATAAGAAACGCTAACTTCAAAATTATTCATGAAAACATCTTTATAAGGCCGGGACATGGGATTTCATTCATATTCTAGCCATTTAATACGAAACGCGATAGCGTGGTGTTTAATAGAAAAATCCCATTTAGATGCCCGACTGATATAACAAATAGCTAAATAATTTCAATCAAATTTTGTTGAACTTGAGACATGTGGCTAAAGAGTAAAAGATTTCTAAAGGCATTTATATTTTTGATCCATAAAAATAACTCAATTTTATGGCATTCGCATAAAAGTAAGCGACTGATTTCCATAATTATTTAATTTCCTGGTACGGGCAAGTAAACAGTAATTGCAAGTAAAATTAATGCCTACCCTCATTGGCGATTTCCTTTTTTCTGAAATTGAAAACAAGTACCGAAAGGCAGGACCACAAACTGGCTAAAAGGAGTAGAGCTCATGGTACAGCCCATCGATTTGCTACATGCCATGGGCGGCACATCTCGTGAGTGATATAAATGGCTTCATAAAATTTTGTAACCATAATTTAGGCGGTGGAACCAATGAGGGAACGAGTCCACGATGAGAAGGCCGAATTGTTTTATCAGTGGATTAAAATGGCGCTCCTCTTTTAGTAACCAATAATCAGAAAAGTACGAAGTACAATGTTTTTGGGCCGAAAGAGAGAGGAAGCAGCCAAGTGCAGCCCATTAAGGCGATACATTATAATTAAGGGGAACCAGAAGCGTCGACTACCACAGCAGCTGCTGGCAGCGGAAATTGTACGAGTAGATAAGATTGTAAGAAAGCAACTAAGTATAAGTGTGGATCGTATGCGAACATAACATGATAACATCATCAATAGCCCGGCTATTCGCAGCGCCTATGCAATTATTTAAATTATATGCACCGCAACGTTTTTGTGTTCGTTTAAAATGAAATTAGTGTTATGTAGTTTTCTCTCCCCGCTTACACCTTAAAGTCTATAATCAGTCTTGTGGATGCAGCCAGCCAACCAGGCGAACCCGTCCATCTTCATAATTTTTGATGTATGTACCTTATAGGCCCATCCACTCATTCGGACCAACACCATCGACCGACTTTGACTTCGACTTTGGCGGCTCTGCTAATCATTTTTTGATATGGCCACTAATAATAGATGTTTCGGCTGGCCTTTTTGTCTCACTCGTTTCGATCCATCTGCCACATTATTGGCTAAAAGATAAGATTTTAATGGTTTTCCCTTTTCACTGCCTTTTATAACTATAATTGATTGGCTGCGCTGCAAAAAAAGAGAGTAAATTAGGGGTCCAAGGTTTTTGTGCAAGGTGTCAGAGTGGATAAATGGGATATAAACACGAGGCGAGTTGCAAAGGTCGGTGCTTATAGTTTATGGCTTAAATAACTTGCATTGTCATTCTCAGGAAAAATGAAAATTAATGTCTCTGGAGGTTACAGCTTTTACCAAATAATATTGTTTACATATACATAAGTATGTAAAAGAATGTTTCTTGTTGATTGCAAGTCGAATGTATTTATAACCAAAACTGATCCTTATGATGAATAAAATATTAATGTGTTCTATGGATTTCTTTCGGGGAAGACTTCAACCTTTCACAGCAATTAGTTAAACCGTTTACAAAACTTTCTCGAAAAAAACCAGTACCATTACCAACATGGCTCATATATAATCAAGCGTAATCATAAGCCCAAACTGCTGTGCACATAATCATTTTTCCCCCAATTGGACATCAGGCACCGCCAACCTACGTTCCATCATTAAGTCGAACAGACAATTTGTCAAGTGAAACAAGAAAATTTGCATAAAAAACTAACAAACAACTAACATTAGACACACCAAAAAAATTTGCATGTCTGACCGACTGAAGTTGGCCAACGGTGCAACAACAGCAACCACCGAGAGACAAGCTACCAGCAACAAATAACAATTTTCCACAAACAAACTGGCCTCTTGTACAGTGATGGCCACAGAAATAATACTGAAAAATTATCAATATTATAGAATTCTTAATAATGTGTAAATGGTAATAAAACATATCTAAATAAGTCTAAAAATTCCAAGAGAGCTAAAAGCAATATATTTAATTATTATTAAGTAATCAAATTAAAACAGAAACTGGTTACTTAAGAAACAGAAACCAGCATAGGTACTTTTCTCCATTTGGTTTTATTGTCTTGGCTGATGATATCGGTCAAGAAGAAATATACTTCATTTAGTTAATTGGTGTTTTAATCAAAATAAGTGATATCTCTACAGCATACACATCAGTGGGCCTATTTTCTTAGCCATGACTGTGGCTCACAAGGCTGGTAACACAGAAGCAGCGGACGAAGTGCAATTACCAAAAGCGCGCCACAGAGCCAAGAAGATATCAAAGGAGATCGGCAAAGAGGCAAGTTGTTGTTAGTGTTACTGTGCTGTTTGCTGTGGCCAAACAACATGTGCGTTTGTGTCCGCAACGATTAAGTAAAAACAATTTACACGCCTGCCTGCCAGAAAACGAGAGGCCGGCAGTGAAAAAGGCAGGAGCATGAAAATGAAGCGATAGTGGTGGCCATTAAAGCCTCCTTTCAGCATCAATAATATAGAAAAACTAATAACAAAATATTAAAAATTATAATATAATTTACAAAGTTTATAATTGTATTAAAAGTAAATATAAAAACTTTCTTAGATCCTTTAAAATATATGAAAATCTTCTATTTTTACCCTCATCTATAAATAAAATTGAAATACCTAAACTTATTATTTAAAATCTCAGAAGGTAGCCGCAAAGATGAAATGCTTTCCGCATCCAAGTGCCATCTCTAAGTCGGATCGGTCCTTGTGTCTAAGCCATGGCGTTAATATGCGTCGCTCCGGCTTAGCTTGTTGGCCAAGTTACGAGGTTTCACCTTGTTGTTGCTCCTGCTGCCGCCGTTGTTGGCCGCATGTTAGTGCTTCCTTTTTGGCATCGGCAACATGTCAATTATATCGTATCAAATTAATAATTGTACGCGTCGCGTCGCATCGAACGTCTTCGCCCGATTCACCCAAATGAAGTTGGCTCTGAAGGAGCTGACTGTGTGGATGGCGATGGGCATGGGGATGGGCATGGGGATGGATATGGGTTTGGAGCCGGATCGCAGAGCTTGCCGCGCTGGCTGGCTGCTTGCCACTAATCGTGGCAGACAAGCATGCCGAACTGGCCGCAAAGGCAATATATTTAAAGTTGCCTGTCAATTTTGGATGCTGTTAAGCGTTGCTAACACGCCATGTTTGTTGAGTACGCGATATCAAATTGAATGTGTGCACAGCCATGGGCAGAGGAATATATCAGATGCGAACACATAATGTCGTCTCGAAGATTCTGAAGAGCGTGATGTGGAATGTCTGTTTTAAGATCGATTTGCTTAGTTGTTATAATCAACATAGAAACATACTGCTAAAATAATAAAGTCTATATATTAATTCATCCCAAAAAATAACTCCAATTTTTGCCATCTTATTGAATCACACCAAATGCGGCGGAGACAAACTGGTTTGGGCCTTTCAGAGAGCCGTTGTCATTTAGTTGTCTCAAAGCAAAAAAAAAAAAGGTAAGAAAAATCAAAGCCGAAACGGTAATTATCTTTTGACAGCACTTAAGTTGAATTTGGTAATGACAGTCGCGCTAAAGATCGGCTGGCGAAACGGCGGCGCTTTAGACCAACTGACGGCTGAGGTTAAAGCCCGGCCGATTAAGCTGACAGTTTTTGTCGGGCTCGTATTTTTCAGTTAAAAAGCGTGTTCAATGTGACTTGGCACACCGCCGAAGAAATACATCGTGCTATTAGTAGCACACAAATCACCGTGTTTCCAAATCATGTGACGGTTGTGGAACATGAAGTTTATTAACGTCTTGCTTTACACCCTTTGATTCCAATTCCGATTTAAAGTTCTAGAAATATTGAATATACAAATAAAACATTCAGATTTAATATTAGTATGTTGGTGTTTTACATATCAACTTGTATGTATTCGCAAGTGTGCATTTTTATTAAATCATGAATGGTGTATGAACACTCGCATTAGTAAAAAATCATATATCATCTAGTTTAGTTGATTTCTCCTATATTATAATTATATGTTTAATACAATGGAAGAAATATTTAAACAACATTTTCGATGTAGCCTTGTAATCAAATCAGGAGAATATGGTTTGTAACCATGGATGAGCAATATTCAGTGATGCAAATTAATAATATTTAAGAACAAAAAAGTTGTGATAAGTACGTAGAACAACTGCCTCTTTAAATAATACTGCCAGATTAAGAATTATTGGACCCTACCTCCATTTCAAGCCTCACTAGTGGCCAGCACAGATTTGAAGTAATCACTATCCAGCTGCTCGATATCCTTCGTAAACTGGGTGACCAGCTGGGTCAAATCCTCCACGTTAATGTCCACGTTGTTCCCGGCTGTTGACAGCTGTTGAATAGCCACTTGAATCTTTTCCAGCAGTGCCTTATCCTCTTTCTTCTGCTTGTCCACATGCTCGTCCTCGAACTCATTGTACACCTCCTGCGCGTTTTGGACGACATGCTCGGGAAAATTGGCCAATCGCGCCACCTGAATGCCAAAGCTTTTTTCCATGACCCCCGAACGCACTTGATACAGCAGAGTAAAGTCATCAGCATCCGCAACTGCGGCCATATGACAGTTTTTAACCGTAGACAGGGTCTCCGCCAGCTTGGTTATCTCGTGAAAATGAGTGGCGAACAAAGTGAAGCACTTGGTCTCCTTGGCCAGATGTTCAGCAATGGACCAGGCGATGCCGCAACCTTCGTACGTGGAAGTGCCACGACCAAGTTCGTCTATGATTACCAAGGATTTGTCAGTGGCAGTCTGCAAAATGCCACAACATTTATTAAAAGTCCTGGATAAAGTAAGTAAATTTAGTTTCTTTTGTTTCTCTACTCACCCTTATTATGCCAGATGTTTCAATCATCTCGACCATAAATGTGCTCAAACCCTTGATGATGTTGTCACTAGCTCCCACTCTTCCAAGAATGGAGTCCACCATGCTGATTGTGGCCAAGCTGCAGGGTACAAAAGCTCCGATATGGGCCATTAGCACAGCGGTACCCACAGAGCGAATATAAGTGCTCTTGCCACCCATGTTGGGTCCCGTGATTATAAACATGTTGCACTCCTCTGAATAAAAAAAAAAACAAAACAAAAGTTAAAAAAAAAGTTAAAAAAAAAACGTGTGCATGGTATTATTACACCGTACCTTTCTTAAAGTCAACACTGTTAGCTATGAAGTTGACATGCTCCTGCAGCTCCAAACAAGGATGACGCACATCCTCGAGAACCAGCTCGCGAGCACCTTCCTCCAGCATTTTGGGCCGCACATAGGGAGTGGGCGCACTGCGGGCGGCGATAGCAAAGCTCACCAAACAGTCGAGCTGGGCAAGCTCGTTGTTAAGCAAAGTGAGCGGGGCAGCATATCCTACAGCCACATGAATTATCTCCTCCACAATGGACAGCTGCTGTTCCTCGTAGCGAGTGCGGCAGCTGGCAAACTCATCGGCGTAGCCCTCCAGCTTATCGGATGTGAAGCGAACACCGCCCTTGATCACATCCACGATGCGATAGTTCTTGTTCTTGCGCAGCACGGAATCATCTTTCACGGTGATGCGGAAGTGGTGTCCCAATTTGGCCACACTTTCCAGCTTCACCTGGTTTTTGCCATCCAAATTCAATTCCTGACTGCATTTGAACTGCAACTCTTCCATTTTCGAATAAAGCTCCGTCATCATCTGCTGCAGCTCCATTAGACGGCTGTCAAACGAAGCCTTCACCAGATACTCGCCCCTTTCGATGGCCTCAAAGTCAACCACCTGCTCGACCATCTGCTTGAGCCCTGTCAGATCCTTTAGGAAGCTTTTAAAAGGCGCACAGATCACACTTTCGATCGTTGAATTATCGAGCTCATGCAGAACTTTAAGAATTTTCGGGGTCCTCAGAATGACCTGGTAAATGCGGAATAAATCTTGCAAATTAGCTTTGCGTCGCATTAGCTTCTTAGTTAGCATAAGAATATCCGGAATACGCTTCAGATAATCGAGACTCAAAGTCTCCATTGTGTCTGGAGATTCGAGTAGGCACTGGACAATGTTATGACGATCATTGAGGATATTTCGGCTTCGCAGTGGCTGCTTAACCCACTGACCCATCAGGCGATGTCCCTGTGGTGTACGGCAATGATCCAGCACGCCCAAGACGCTTTGCCAGCGATACGAGGGCATAGATGGATGTGTGCCTGGCTTTGGCATGATGTTTAACGCAGCCACGGCAGCAGAATCTAAGTGGACAAAGCTGCATGGCAATATAAGGAATTAGTTCGCTTTTCAATGGAAGTAAGGAATACGGTAAGATCTTACCGGTTTAGGTCCAGTTGCTTGATCTCGTAGTGTCCCAGATTTCCGGCGTCATTGACCAGGTCCAGGTACTTGATGGCGGTCTTCAGTGCGTTGGAGGCCAGCTGAAGCTGGAGTTCCTTCAAGCCCGTGGCATCCTCCTGTTGTCCCTTGGCGAAACGCAAAAGACGATTTAGATCCTGCAGCAGATCGTTGTCGCCGCTCTTCTTGGGCATCGTAATCATGACACCATTTCTGTCGAGCAGCGTCTTCACAGCACTATATTCGCCCTCGATGCTTGGCAGCAGGCACTCCTTTGGTCCGAGCAGGACCACGGTGGCCTCCAGTTCGGTGAAGAAGTCATCGTCTAGGAATTCAAGCAGCTGGAACTTGCAGTCGTTCTGCTCGACGCTGGCCACACCCACACGCCGCTGGCCACCGCCATCGAGCTTAACCAGCAGCGAGATGATGCTGTTCCCGACCAAAACCTCCTTATTGGAGAACAGGATGTCCTCGAATTGCAGCAGATTGCCGGGTGATCCGCGGTACTCGATTTCCCAATCGCTGGAATTCTTAACGTACACCTCAACCCGGTAATTGCGCACCAAGAGCAGCTCGCGCACAGCCAGCTCGAAGTTGCCCTTGGACATGGACACAAACTGAAGAGTCTCCTTTTTGTCATCCGGCAGCAGTGCGCCAATGAAGGCCGTGGATTTGTATACGATTTTGGCCACAAGTTCGCAGTCATCGCTGCCGTGGACCGTATAGCGATCGGTGTGATCAAAGAACCTCACTGTAGTTGCGGGTTTCTGCAAAATACGGCGTAGAATGCAGTTAAACCGGATTTATTGCATTTAGCATTTACTTACCTCGCCGAGTTTCGCATGGAATTTGATGAAATTGCGACGCGCATTTGTGTCTGCAAACAGCGTTTAATTATAGTAACTAATCAGTTATTATTACTGCTTATCAGCTTACCCATATTCAGGGTAGGTTCCTGCCTGCTGTCGGTTGCTTTGGCCTGCATTTTTCCGCTTTTAAAATGGTTAAAATAATCACACAATTTCGCGCCTGTTTCAGCATAAACAAAGTGTGACCGTATTCGATGCCAGCCAATATACCATTTTCTTGTAAAGAGATACCAAATGTGCAAAAACCAAATCATACACTTAAAAAAAAAGGGTTGCTTAAGTACAAATTAATAGGTAGTCTATAATATACTAAAATTAATTTTTTTTTTATCGGTACAATTTCGAGCTTAGGTTTATTTTATAGTTAACAAAGTTTTTATTCTTTATAAATATATACATAACACATATACATAAAAAAAAACGTGGTTTTTCTATTACCACCAGATAGTCGGTATTGAAAATTGTGTTTTGAAATTGCAGCAAATGGAAAAAAGGTGTTATATTGCAAGAATTTAACTATCTAAATATATTCATAAGTAAAATTGTAGTGGTAAAGGTCCAAAAATTTCCATTATTCAAAGTTGAACTTTGATAAGTCATTACAAAATCATTAAATATGCAGATATAAGATATTCGTATTACGAATACGAAGCATATTTATAAGGTAAATTGTAGGTACATACATACATTTATTTTCACAATTAAGTTAAATTTTGATAAGTCATCACAAAATCATTAAATATGCAGACATAACATATTCGTACACATTAATTTGCAAATTATTTGAAAGAAAACCTGTTTCCAAGGCCACCACCATTGGCCATTAATCAAACTGCACCATCAACATTTTGATCATATTTATTAAAAAAAAAAAGTTTGATGAAAAAATACTGGCTATTTAAACATAATACACTTTGCCCTAAACAGTTATCAGTCTAATATTGCAATCGGAATTATTCGATCCGAGCGAATCGCTCACAGCGCCTTGTCCGAGTTCCTCGCCTCCTTGGCCCTGCCCTCCGCCTCCGTTGGCTTCTTCAGCTGCACAATGTCCCAGGAGCCGCCCGCTCCGTTGGACTTGGAGCACAGATCCAGACTGATGAGGGCGCCCGTCGTGGGAGCAGCTGCCCGGAGGCAGGTGCCTTTGGCCATGTTGTAGACGGGACTGTTGGCGTTGCGGGTGTGCCGCCACTGCTGATCGCCGAGCATCTCGTGGCACTTGTTGACCGTGACCTGCGCATCCCCGGATGCCTCCAGGCACAGCAACTTGTCCAGCACAATTTCCGCCTTCTCCGTTTCGTACCACAGTTGATTGGGTGTCCTTCGGCAGGTTTGCAATTGCAGGGAGCTGCCCTTCTTCCAGAAACCCTTCACCTTGGGAGCCACCACGGCGGCACAGAGCTCCGTTCCCGTCAGTCGCAGCTGGAATGTGTCGACATAGTTACGTTTTCGCGAGTGCCAAGGCTGAAAGATGGGCGCTGCCGCCGACTTCTTGGACTCCTCGCCCGGCACATGCAGCTCTGGATAGACATTCTTTAGATACCAGGCAAAGTCCCTGCACTGCAGACGCTCCCTAAGCTTGAGGCGATCGCTAATGTCTCCATAATCATAGGTCTTGGGCACCTTTTCGTGCTTGAGATAGTAATCCTTGTACTGATCCATCCAGACGTGCGCCAAACGCAGTGAGTTCTTCAACATGGTGTTGGCTCCATCTGGCGAAGTGTACGGACGTCGTTTGCGGAATATGTGACCGACACGGGAGCAGGGAACGATCTTAATGGCGCCACCGCATTGCCAGGCTCTGAAGGAGATCTCTATATTCTCGCCACCCCATATATCCATGGCCATGTCGTACTCGCCCAGATGCTGGAAGTACTTCCTGTTCACGGCAAACAATCCGCCGGCCATGGTGGGCGAACGGAAGGGTCCGCGAAAATCCTCCGGCACCTTGAGCGTGCCCTCGGGCAGATTCTCCCAGCGGAAGTGCAGGCCCCAGTTGAATCCTCCGCGCACCAGTGGACTGGGCGTGTACTCAAAGGTATCAGCGTTGATCAGGTCGATGACGGGCACGGCCAGAGTGGCGTTCTCCGACTTGATGAGGCGCAGCAGCGGCTCCAGCCACTGCTGATTGACCTCGATATGCGAGTCGAGGAAGACGAGCACATCGCCCACGGCCTCGCGTGCACCAATGACCCGGGAACGAATGAGACCCTCGCGCTGCTCGTTTTTGATGTACCGCAGGTTGTCGTACTTCAGGCGGGCACGCAGATCCCCGTGCAAATGGAATTCCAATTCTGGAAGATCGCTGTGATCATCCACCAGAATAATCTCGCGCAGCAGGTAGCTGGGCGTGCGTTCCAGCACGGTCTTAATCGAGCGCATCAGCGTCATCTTGTGCTCGTTGTAGAAGCACATGACTATGGAGGCCTGGGGCAGATTTTCCGCTTCCGTGGTCTCCTGGCGATCGCACACCTTGTGCCGAGTGTCTGGGATCGCCCGGAAGAGTCCTATGTTATTGGACACCAGCGCGTTGAAGGCGTGATGCTTGTAGCCAATGTCGCGTATGTACTTGTCCTGCTTGTTGCGCACCACACCCAACAGTTCCAATTGCTCCGGATCACTGGGCGGCTTGGGTGCCGCCGGCGATTCGCCAGTGGTAATGCTGGCATTTGGAGTGCATCCGACGGTGACCCTGGCCTGGTAGCTCAGCTCGGCCCGTGGCGTTGCGTTCCCTTCGTCGATCCTCCATCCTGCCGAGCGGATGGAGCTGCGCAGGCTGTGCGAGTAGAAAAGCAGCGCCAGCAGCCAGACGACCGCCACCAGAAGGGTGCCCAGGCCGCAGGATTTGCACAGGAGGCGCTTGATTTGCATCATGGATCGAGATTAGATTACGTTGTGCGCTTCCCTGGCTACTTAAGCAGCTACTTTGTCACTTTCATGATGATCGGAATAAATTAAATTTAATTTGCATACCATGGCATTCGCACAAAAGCGCGCACACAGCGATGCCACCGAAGATGCTAGCTCAGAGTTTTTCCCGCTAAATTTCAAGGAAATCGAAAATAGTGTAGAATAGTGTAGTGTAGAAAACAAAAATTGGACTGATAACCAGTTAAAATGATTAATTAGACAACCAGCAACAAACAAAAGAACAGTATACGAAAAATCGTTGTTTGACTTACAAACTTTATTGTTCATAGTCATAATCAGCTGATTTCCAACCCAACGTTAGCATCACTAAATAAAACAAGAATGAAGTTATGCGCAAGTCAAAGTTGAGGGTATTCCACTAAATGGATTAAAAAAGCTTTTTACAAAATATTTAAGTAAATCGTAAGTACCCAAATATTTATAAAATTTAAATCTATTAAATGGAAATCCGGTAAATTATAAAATTATCCAGCGATTTGGTGTAGAATTAAATATAAACGAATGGTTAAATATGCAAATTAAAATTTAAATTATTTGAAAGAGAAATTCATTTCTATTGGTAGGGGTTTTATAAATACCATTTTATTTATTTCCTATTGCATTATGCCATTAATACATCGTAAATATTCATATAACATTGATCGTTTCCTCCAATTCTTGCACGCGACAACAACAAATACTCAACAAAAAATTAGGGAGATACAAAAATTCATACATATATATATTATATACAGGGATTCATCAGCCAACAAAAACATGATCTATATCTCAAACGAATTCATCTATAAATTGAGACCGAAGGATGGTGTTAGTGCGATAAACTTTTCGAAATTTCATGGTCAAAACTTTAGTTTGCGCCAACAAACATGTTTAATTTTCTAGTATTTATGCTTAACCGATACAATAAATGTTGCAATGCTTGCGTCTTATTAAGCGAAAGGACTTTATATTTTCTTTTTCTGTTTTTTTTTTTTTTTGTGGTTGCTGTCGCTGTTGTTGGCTCACACATTGATGCTTAATCGAATTATTTAACTACATACATTGGTTTTTGCTTGGGCATCGGTAGATTACGAGTCGGCTAAAAATAAAAGTTGATTTGTATAACTAGGTTTTGCGTAAAGTTAGGTTCCATCATTCATTTAGCACGAGCACTGATCCTTGGCGCCCGTAGCCTCGCTACTCAGCGAAGTTCGCGACGGCTGCGATGGCCTGTGCTGAACTCCGGACTCGGAGGCGTTCAGATCGAGCCGACCCTCCTGGATGTTCTGGTAAATCTTGCGTGCGGTCTCCAGAAAAGCCTCCTCCACATTCTGGCCACTGTTTGGGCGATAAAAAAAAAGATAATCAGTATATGCTCAAACACTATGCTTCCAGTTGAAACTCACGTCATAGCGCTCGCTTCGAGAAACATTAGGCCGTTCTCGTCGGCAAACTCCTTGGCCTCCTCGTAGGTAACCTCCCGAGTGCTCTCCAGATCCGATTTGTTGCCAATGAGAAAGATCACAGTGCTGGGATTGGTGAGATTGCGAGTGTCGGTAAGCCAGCTGCTCAGGTGATTGTACGTGGAGCTGGAATGGTCAAGTTGTAAAGCAATTTCTCAAATAGTAGCTTGCTTCGCTTACCGCCTGGTAATATCGTAGACCATCAGCGCACCAGCTGCTCCACGGTAATAGGAGCGTGTCACTGCCCTGAATCGCTCCTGACCCGCTGTGTCCCAGATCTGTAGCTTGATCTTTTTGTCGTCCACCTCAATGATGCGTGTGCCGAACTCCACGCCAATGGTGTGAGGACAATTGGCCATGACTGCAGGACGGCAAGTAGAGATTAGTTCTTATTACATACATTATTACTCAGCACAGTCTACTCACATTTCTTCTCGGTGAACTGGTGGAGCAGGCAGGACTTGCCCACGCCCATGTCACCAATGATGATGTATTTAAAGATATAGTTGTAGTTGTATGGCGCTGCAGTCATGTTGGGACCTAAAAAGCAAGCGAAATTATTATTATTATTACATTGCAGAGTCATTGAGTATATAGAATATTTCACACATTTTTCAATAAAGTAGTCTATGCGTTCGTGCAGTTTGTTCACCACGCTGCGCACTTTGCTCATCTTGACACCGGCAGAAATGAACTCTGACCCAATCAAACAGTGTTAACTACTACTATCAGCTCCTCATTTGAATGTCCAACCGTAGTCGCTGCTTATCAACAAACCGAGGCGCTGCATTAATTTGTTCTGCGTCGACACCACATTTTGTTCCCCTTTCTCGAACTGGCCCCGATATTTCTTTTTAAGGCCTGCTTGTGTTTGAACAGCCGACCGGGTTTGTTTGCCTGCCAACTGAAGCCAAAAAAAAAAAAAAATAAGAAAGAGGCAAGCTTCAAGAGCGGCGGGTATATCCACTTCATGCCACTTGACTTTGTCCATTCGCAGTATCCGTGTCGTTCGAAAGCCTTTGATTTGTCCGCAGTTAAGGGGCGCTGAAGAGAGTGAATTGAACCCTTCGCCCAAGCTGAAAGCGATTTGGATCAAGGTCGCCGAGCAAGCAATCGTGGGAATTCAATTATTAAGAGCAGTACGCGCGAAGTTATTCATCAAGTTAGTTTGTATTTAGGGTAATCATCCTGCCTTACTTCATATGAATGAATTTCATACAAAAGAATGTGACTTAGCAGCATATAGTGTGAAAAGATGAGTATCAATTATGGATTCTTAATTGCTCATACTTAAATCATCAAATACAGTTATAATCGCTTATCATTGCTTGTCAAAGTGACAAGTGCATATCAGTTTAATAGGCTCTATGACGGGCAGTTTAGACTAACTAAGTAGTAGGTCTCGGTCTCGAGTCTTATCAGTCAAGCGCCAAAGGCCAAACATCAGTGGAGCAATCAATGGAGGCGAAGTACATATGTACTTATTTGCAAAATGTGTTGAATGGAAGTGGATCATCATTGCCCCTCATAAAAGGAACACAGCGGCGCACCCATAACAGGGAAAATAACGAAAGGAGTATGAGAAATATATATTTATACACAGACGAAGTATGTATACCCTTTGGCAAAAAATCTTAAATATAAATATACTTTTATAAATGTGCGCTTTATATTCCATTTCTAAGATATAACTGAATACGATTTGATATTTGAGTATCTACAAATAAGCGCACATCCATTCAAACTAATAAAATAAGCCCGCATTGAAGACAACAACGCAATAAGACACAACAAAATGAAAAAGAAATATATTAATAACTGATAACAACTACTAAGAAAACTTCTGATTTATTATAATTTTTTATTCATGCTCGCCTACATTTTGAAAAAACCTTGTTTGCATAATTCATATAATAAATTAATATATAAGCACAGGTAAATATTTCTATGATAACTCATACACTCATATAATAATCCATCTTATAAAAACTAATTTAGAGTATTTATTTATAGCGTATACTAAACAAACTCCTCACCTACCGATTTTTAAGTAGAGTGGCGGCCGTTTTTGCCCCACCATCCCCTAAAAATTCAAAAAATAAATTATACACCATAAAAACCTGAAACATCCCCAGAATTAATCGATTTTTGTAAATCATATTTATTTTCTTAACTTGGTCACAAAACAGTAACTCCCCATTGCAGGGTATCAAAGCAATCAGGGGGTGTATACAACAACAATGGAGTGCTGCTGCCTAACGACAAAAACAAGAGAGAGCGAGAGCACAAGGGAAAGTTGCGGAGCACCCACAGCTGCACTGCGTCACCCCTTCGCAGACGGTTTTCCATTTCGCATAATTTAATCAGTGTTTAATTGGCTTAAGGAAAAACAACGAATATTACTCACCGTTTTAGATCACTTTAGTTTTAGTCCACCTTAGGGAGCGAACGGAATGTGTAACGTAGGGCGGTTACGCAGAGCGGGGGGTACTGTGTGTATGTGTGCGTATTGTTGTTTGGCTGTGCGGAATTCGATTGCAATTTTTGGGCAATTTGGCGATGCAAAATGCAGTTCACTTTCGTGCTAGCACGCACACTGGCTTCGCGGGGTTGCGGGGCTGCACCGAGAGGCAATTATTGCGATTATTTTCAATTGGTAGGTCGATGCAAATCAGTAGTCTTTTTTCACTGCTTTTGCGTTCTCTTGTTTTGCTTGGTTTCCTGCGGTCACACTGAGCAATTGGCAAGCCAAGGGTCACACTGCCGCGATAGGTGCTTATCGCAGCCAGATGCTATCGACAATCGTGTCTATCGATAGAGGGCGCACGTGTTGCGGACTTCGTTTGTTTATGTTTTAATTTTGAGCAAAAATCGTCCCTCAAGATGTTCGTAAACGAAGTTAACGATGTGAAGATCTACAACCTGAGCGCCGGCAAGTCGGTGCCAGATGTGAGTAGCAAGATAAACCCGTTGCCAAGCAGTTAACTCATGAGTATCTCCTTCACAGTGGCTGACGGATCGGCGAAAGCGGTCACAGCTCATGAAAAAAGTGGACTCCCGGAGACAGATCGAGCTCATCCAGGACTTCGATATGCCCGGCGTCTGCACCAGCATCCGCATGAGTCCCGACCAACAGTACATCCTGGCCACCGGCACTTACAAGCCGCGCGTCAAGTGCTTCGAGGTGTCCAACCTGTCTATCAAATTCGAGCGCTGCTTCGACGCCGAGGTGACCACCTTTGAGGTGATTAGCGACGACTACAGCAAGATGGTGTTCCTGCAATGCGATCGCTATGTGGAGATCCATGCGGCCCACGGGCGGCACTACAGACTAAGGATACCGCGCTTTGGACGCGACATGAAGTACCACAAGCCCAGCTGCGACATGTTCATCGTGGGAGTGGGCAGGGTAAGAACTGAGGTCTATCTAATGTCTAGTTTATTCTAAAGATTTGATTTCAGGACATTTTCCGACTCAATTTGGAGCGCGGTCAGTTCCTGCAACCCTTTGAAACGGATGGCAGCTGCCTGAACGCCTGTGAAGTGAATCCAGAGCACCATCTTCTGGTAGCCGGTACCAAAGAAGGCACCGTAGAAGCCTGGGATCCACGTACCAAGCAACGATGTTCAACTTTGGATGTAGCCATGAAGTTGCCGGGCGTCAAGGAGTTTCCATCGGTCACGGCCCTCAAATTCCGGAACGGCTTGCACATGGGAGTGGGAACTGCTTCGGGACACGTGCTGATCTACGACATTCGCGCCAAGCAACCGTTGCTGGTGAAGAATCATCTGAATCGACTGCCCATCAAGCGTCTGGCCTTTAATCCGGCTCAGAATGCCGTCTATAGTTTGGACGAGGCTACACTGAAGCTGTGGGACGAGCAGACAGGCAAGCAGATCGCCTACGTTGAGTCGACTTCGTCATTCAACGATTTTTGCACCATTCCCGACACGGGCATGTTCTTCGTAGCCCAGGAGGATGTTAAGATGATGACCTATTATGTGCCTGCAATGGGTCCAGCACCCCGATGGTGCTCGTTCTTGGATAACCTCACCGAGGAGATCGAATCGGAGGTCGTGGAGAATGTGTACGATGACTATCAGTTCGTCACAGCGAAGGAGCTGGCTGAATTGGGAATGGAGCATCTCGTTGGCAGCAATCTTCTTAAGGGTTATATGCACGGGTAAGTTTGAAAAAGATTGGAAGAGGTAAAGATCTTGTCTAATACCTAAAAATTCTACAGATACTTTATGGACGCAAGATTGTACAACAAAGCCAAGGCAGTTGTGGAACCCTTCGCCTTCGACCGCTTCCGCAAAGATAAGATCCGCCAAGAAATCGAAAGTGAGCGCAAGTCCCGCCTGCAAATCGAATCCAAGCTGCCCAAAGTCAACAAAGAGTTGGCTCTCAAGATTATGGACGAGCAAGCCAATCCTTCCAACAGTGCCAAGCAGCGAAATGTGCCCAGCCTGCTGGAGGACTCGCGTTTCAAGGCCATGTTTGAGAATGCCGACTTTGAAGTTAACAAGTCTGCCGAGGAGTATCGTCTGCTGGCTCCTGTTCTGAACCGTCTGGATAAATCCAAGGCCAAGGAACTCAAGAAGCGCGTGGAGGTGGCTCATGTGGCGGAGTTGCACGCGGACGAGGCACAGCAGCGCGAGGAAAGCGATAATGACGAGGACCTATTTGGCTTCGAGAAGAGCGATGGCGAAACGAAGGATGACAGCGGAGATGAGGCCTCATCTGACGATGATGACCGAAGGGAGTATGTCAAGGAAATGAAGCAGGCGTACAAACAGGTGAAGCGACAACGTGAGGAAGAGGAGGAGCTAGAAGATGACGAGCAGCAGCCGGATGAAATTTCGGATACCGCAAAAAGACCGCAGACGAATGGACACAGCCAACAACCCACCACCAATGGCAACCGTTTCACCATGACCCCCTTGGATCAACATCAAGGCAGCAGTCTACTGCAGCAGCGCATCAAAAAAGCGAGCTTGCAGGATCGCGTAAGGGTCATGTCCCAGCTGGAGGGCCAGGTCACCAATGTGGGTCGCTCCCTGGGCAATCGTCAGATGACATTCGAAGTGAACAAGCAGAAGAAGTCACAGTTCCATGCCAAGAAGCGCGAGGCGGAGATGAAAAAGCATCGCGAGGAGCGAAGGAGCATTGTCAGACCCATTAAGTCGCTGAGACTAAAGAAAGTTAATTTTAAGTAGACGAACAATTGCAATTAGTTCTGTACATAAATTCATATGTTAAATTAATCTACATATTTATTTTAACAATGGTAGCGTATATGTCTGATCGGTTTCCTCAATAGGCATATTGTATTGATCTATCGGCTCAAATTCGGCTATCTGTATGGGCTCTATTTCCACATCCAAACTTGGTGTCGAGACTTCACTGTCATTACTGAGCACCGATATGGTGTCGCTTTCCCCGCTATTACATTCGTCCTTGATCGATTGGGTTTCATCAGCTTCAAGAGTACACATTTTAAGGACAATTGGTATAAAGGTATCGGATATTACCATTATTAGCCCCAGCCACATTCACTTTATCCACCAAGTGGAGCAGCGCTTCTGTCACGGGACCCGTCACAGGCTGGGGCATCCTATCAAAGTACAATTGAAAGAACAACTTTGAGTTATCCATTTCCAGGCGATCCTCATGGATGCCCGTCTGAGTGCAGGCCAACAATGCCGATTGCTCTGCTCCCATATTTTTGACTCAAATACTGAAGTGTCCCGAATTACAATGACATTTGGATTTGACAACCACAGATTGGTGAATTTTAAAAGTGTTCCCATTTGGAAAAAAGTGTAACGACACTTGATGTGGTTGTATGTTATGTTATAGGGGATACTTAAAAGTAGTAGCTTTATAATATTAAAAGTAAAGAGCATTTCAAAGTGCAGTCAGCAAATATGAAAACAATTTAAATTTAGGATAGTTTTTGAAATCTAAAGAAGAAACCCAAAAAGAATATTGAACCTGAACTATATTTAATTGACTAAACGACCGGAAACGATTTTAAACCAATTCAGATAGTTGACCTATAAGCCAAATGCTTTCCATTCAACAGCGAATTCTGATTTGCAAGTTTCTCCTTCTAATCAATACGCATTGCTAATTGGCGTGCCATTTGATTTGTGGATCTAAGTAAACACTTAGTCACTGTTTATGTCGCTTCACAAATGAAGCGTTAAAAATTCAATTTGCAAGCTCAGCTTTCGGAGCTTTCGAATTTGGCCAACTTGCTGGTATGGCAGTATAAGCTCGGCTTACAAAGTTGTCTTTGCAAAAGCTACTTCACTACTTTTGATCAGTTTTTTGGTATAAATAGGAAGTTGTTTTAGAATTTTCAGCTCATTTCAAGTTTTTCTTTTCTGCCGCTTGTGTGTGTGTATTTCTGATCGGTAGGTTTAAATGATTAAGCAATTAGTTTACTTGGCCTAAACGATTTTCAAAGTTCAGTTGATTTTTTGTGAAACAGTTGTAAAGGTTTAAAAACTTAAAGGATTTGTACTCTTCCTTTTTTTCGGGTTTTAAAGTGACTAAGCTTAATTTAGAATACATATTCTAATATGATCATTAAAAAAAAAACCTTTTCGGAAATGACATAGATAGTTTCGGTATGAATGCGAATTTCAAGCTTCAGCAGTTCTGTCCCACCAACTTGATAATAATAATATTTTCCAAGCCATTATAAATGTTGGCTAATTGAGGCCTATGGCCATAGCTCAGCGTAATGACATTAAACAACCATGTATTGAGATTTTATCTAAACAAATCGCCCAACCGGTTGGACAAAGGCCCATAAATACATAAATATACGGCTAAAAGTCGCAGAGGGAAAGAAATAAAGAAGCAAAACTTGGCTCCGACACTAACATGTCCAATATTGAACTTTAGCATATTGCAAGACAAATGGAAACTTGGCTTACGGGCCGGTCTTGACAAGGTCTTTTCGAATCCATGGCGACCCAAGTGGAGGAGGCCGACGATCAATCAGATCGGTACTTCGAACTCCACAAGCCTCCAATCCACCTTGAACCTGAGAATTCGATTTGAGGAAGTACTTAGGCTGTTGTCTTCAATTGTCACTTGTCATTTCTAGGCGATTTTTATCGCACGGTAAAAAAAAGAGTTACTCTTCTATGGAAATGTACTGCAAACTGGTTTGGCTTTAAACAGTTTTCGTTTACGTCCGAAAAACCAGTTTGATGATTTTTTAAAAATTGGTTTAATCAACATGCATCTTGGCCAATTTCAATATTGAACAAAGCTTTTGTCTGCGCCTTCTTAATTCTGCGAATCTGAAGATTTACGAGCCGATCGTGATTGAAATGTTAAGTTCACTTCGAGTGGTTTCCCGTAAATAATTAAAATGTTTTGATTGACATTTTTTTTCGGCACTAATACTGGTTATTACAAATCAGACAGTAACACTGCAGCCTAATCCACAAATCTTGTAGAATCACAGACTGTCAACAGTCAAGGCTGCAGAGAAATATACCCATTATGGCGACAACTGGGACCGAACAAACTGCATAATAAACGTTGGCGTTGACAAACTGCATAATTGGAGCTAGTTTTCAATATATTTGCGCCTGCCCACGTATACAAGTGTAAACTTTGAAAAGGAAAAAAAAAAAACTAAATAAATAAAAAACTTAAGCAAAGTCAAACTGGCCAAGGCCAGTGAAAAAAGTCTCACTTGAGTGGAAATGTTAATTAATTAATTTATGAAAAACTAGTTAACGCAATTAAGCAGCATGCACGAATCTAAAAATGTTAAACAATGACCGGCAGTAAATATATTTTAATATGTAATTGGATTCAACTTGAAAGCACTAGAAGTTGAAAGTAGAAACATTGACAAGTACTTGTGTCATTAAAACTTGTTCTGCTTAAGCATATTCGGTTATGGAAAATGGAAGGATTTCGCACACTCACTTGGTGCGCTTCGTCACTACGTGGACTGTTCTTCACAGTGATGTAGCATAATTAAGCCAACCAACTGGATTTTAATCGTTACTAAAGCGATGTTTCCAACTCATGTGATATTATTTTTAATTTTCCCTTAAACAGATATGTTCCGTTTGTTGGTTCTTGCGGCCTGCCTGGCCATCAGTGTCCACGCCTACTCCGATGGTGCTCCAAAGGTATGAACCTGCCCCATCGAAATACATGACGGATAGATTCCTTATATTCCCATCTTCATTATCCCAAAGGCCGCCTGTCGTGACCTGACGCCCCAGCACGGAGCCAAGCTGCAGGTGACCAAGCCGCCGTACAGCATCTCCGGACCCTCCCATGTGCGCTCGGATCAAAAGCTGACCCTGACGCTGGGCGGCGATGAGTTCCTTGGCTTCATGATCCAGGCACGCGATGGCCAGAACCGCGTCGTCGGCCAGTTCCAGGTGGTGGACTCCGTGCACTCGCAGACCTTGGACTGCTCCGGCAAGGACGACACCATCACCCATCTGAGTGCGCAAAAGGGCAAGCCGCTGACCGGCATCACCTTCGACTGGATTCCGCCAGCAGGCTACAAGGGCAACGTCAAGTTCATGGCCACCGTGGTGCAGACCGGATTCGTTTACTGGGTGGGTCGCGTCACAAAAGACATCGATGTGGAGTAGTGCTTGTGATAGATGTTTTCATGATTTGTTCAAAATCCTACAAGTCTTTGTTTAGCGTTAATGTTCCGATTAGCTTTGGAGCGTAGTATTTTTGAAAATAAAATCAAAAAGTTCGTTGATAAAATGGGAGTGATTTCAATTGTGGGACTCTCTGTCTAAGAATGCTTAGTAGATTTGAAAATAAATATTGGAAGTGTTTCACACTTATATTTAAAAAGTGTATGTGTATGTTATTGTGTATGAACCAGCACACTTCCTAAACATATTATGAAATCAATTGCACCTAGAAAAGTTATTATATTTTCCTAGAAAACAAATGCTAAATTTATTAAATTGCTGTTCCGAATAACGGTCATTATTTTCAAAACCGATAACGATAATTGTTTGAGTGTCGTATACTCCAGCTTTCAGTTGGCCCACTTGGTCAGCTGTTTATCGCCGCAACATATCAGCTGTTTTCCGCTTGTTTTATAAGTTGAAGAACTTTATTTTCTGTCTTGATTCTGTAAATTAAGCAAATTCGGGATGATTAGAAGCCTTCTGCGCAGCTTTGAGACGGCACTCAAGCTGCATGCCGGCTTAAATATGCACCCAATGCACTGCAGCAGGCGCCTACTCTTCTCGCAGTACGAAAACCGCGCCAGTCCGAGCAGACTGACCTCCAGTGGCACTTTAGGTAGCAACGAGGCGGAAAACGATTATGTGCCTTATCGCCAGGATCGGGAGACTGGAACCAAGACGCGGGTGCTCCTCGAAGCTCTGCGGGAACGTTTTCGCTTCACGGACGCTGAGCTCCAAAAGATAATCAGCGACGAGCTGGTGCACCGCTGCTACCGCGGTAGATCACTGACTCTGGTCATGGACACACTGCAGCTAGAGGGCGTTAGCAGGCGCAGCTTCGTGGAGTATCCTTGGCTACTGTCGCTGGACAATAGTAAGCTCATTTGCTTTATATCCTTTATGTGATTAAATCATCGGTTATTTGTTTATCTATTCAGAACGCTTGGAGCTAAAGATGCAGCTACTCAAGTCAATGGACTTTAAGGACATCAATCATTTTGTGCCTTTCCTGCGCCTCACTGTTCCACGTCTTCGAAAACTGGTGGGTGCTCTGAACTCTGAGAGGGATGCAATGCCACAGCGAAATCGTGTCTACTATATCAGCGAAAAGCTGGATGTCAGCCCCGATATTGTGAGCAAATATCTATCGAAGAGGCTGTTTATCCTGGAAATGCCGTTCGAGATGTTCGAAAAGAACCTGCAGCACATGATCGACTACAATGTGTCGCCAATAAACGTACTCAAGGATCTATGGGCCTTTCGCTATACTCCAAAGTCTGTTCAGTTGCGTTTGGAGCGCGCCAAGCGGGCGAAAAAGGACAAGATCATGCCGTGGATGGTGCGCTGCCCGGAGCCAATACTGCAGCGCTCCCTGAAGCTTTCTCTCGACGAACTGAAGGTTTTGGGAGAGTTCTCCTCCGTGGTGGAATACTTAGCGCATCGTCTTGGTTTCAGCACCAGTGAAGCCAAGGCAATCATGGACAAACATCCGCAGGTGCACACCGTGCGAGTTACCAAGGTAAGTCACAATGGGTTAACTCAAACAATCATAAGCTATACAATTTTGCCTTCAGATCAAAGAGGTGCTAGACTACCTACTCGATGAGGCCCAGTTTACCAGATTTGAGGTCGCTCAAAATCCTCGAATTCTATGCCACAGCCTGAAAACCACAAAGGAGCGCATGGAAGAACTGAAATCGCACGGTTGTCGACCCTCCTCTCTTGTAATTCTTTGCCGCAGCCGGAGGGAGTACGATAAGTTTTTGCAGAACTGGATAAGCCATGAAAGAAATCCGCAAAGTGTATCAGAAGGATGATGAACTGACGAATGACCTGATGCCATCACCGTGAAAGCTTAAAAAGTTGTTGTAAAGTTAAGATACTTTTTTCAAAAGTTTTGCCACGAAATTGAACACGATTAAAAGCCAATATTCAAAAAACGTTATTAATTACGACCAGGGGACCGCTGTTATGATGGTATCTTCATTTTTAAAGGACCCTTAACAAGTAAGGTTTCCATAATATTGTAAGGAAACCAATCAGGGAACCTTTTCGATTTCAATAGGTTTTTTAACCACCAGTCGGATTACTCGTCCTGCGGACAGAAAGTTTAGTTTGTTTAGTTTGGACGACTCTCTGCAGTCATTCTACCACTTCGGATGGCTTAATCAGTTGGAAATTTTCTTTCAACATTTATAAACGCAGAACAAACCAAATTGCAAACTTAGTTAATTAGAAAATTCCAGAAATGTTATTGCCCCTCCACATTTTCACCGTTAGCGATAAAAATTTCTTGAAAGCAAAAGGCAGCTAAATTATTTATGATGTTTATATTTAGCGAATGAAGTATTTTTCAATATTTTGATTGCTTTACAAGAATAGAGAATATTCTATATCTAGATACATAAACTATTACTGAGGTTCAAATAGAATATTGCTAACTGAGTTGTGTATAAAAGACTGGTTACTTTGGACGTGAAGCCACTGCAATTCAAAGTATCATACAAACTGGTCAAGATGTTCATCCAAAGCTTCCTGTTGCTATTGGCGCTCAATTCCCTGTCCGCAGGACCAGTAATCCGGCCGGAAGAACGCATTATCGGTGGACAACCCATTGGAATCGAGGAGGCACCATGGCAGGTGTCCATACAACGTGATGGCAAACATTTATGCGGTGGCTCCATTTACAGCGCAGATATCATCATTACTGCGGCCCATTGCGTCCAGGGCCAGGGATATCAAGTTCGGGCAGGATCCGCCTTGAAGAACTCCAATGGAAGTGTTGTCGATGTGGCCGCTATAAGGACGCATGAGGGATTAGGAAACGACATCGCCATCGTGCGGCTAAGTAAGCCACTTGAGTTCACAAACCAAGTTCAGCCCATTCCATTGGCCAAGACAAATCCCCCGCCTGGATCGATTGCCTTCGTCTCTGGCTGGGGAAGTTCTTCTTATTACTCACATCCCATCGATCTTCAAGGAGTAAACCTTTACATTCAATGGCCGTACTATTGTGGATTAACTGAACCGTCAAGAATATGCGCCGGATCTTTTGGAAGGGCGGCTTGTAAAGGAGACTCTGGTGGACCGTTGGTGTTTGACCAACAACTTGTGGGTGTTGTATCCGGGGGTACAAAGGATTGCACGTATAGTTCAATCTACACTAGTGTCCCATATTTCCGTGAATGGATCTTAAATGCTATCGATGAAATAATGTCAGCGAATCGAAACAAATAAATATTTACAATTGCACAACTAATTTTATCATTTGACTTGACTATTTCCACTATTTTGGCAACATCCCAATTTCCAACGTTTTGACACCCCCACTAGCTGAGTAATGAGTATCTGATAGTCGAATAACTCAACTCTAAATAAATTATTTCTGACAACTCGGTCACATTTATTGCAGACAGCAACTGCTTACACATTGAAATACATATATGCTTATGACATTAATAATTAATTAAAACATTTATAATTGATTTAAATATTTCTCTTAGCTAACATCTAAATACGACTTGTGCTCCATTTGAATACCATTGCGTAGTTGTACTTCAACAGAGAGTAGCAGTTTGATTTGTGACTGGCTTTAAAGCTAGAGAAGACATGGAGTAAGCGCCAACAGATTCCACAGCTTAAAAGTACAGATAAAGCTATAAATTTGAAAACCACTTCAGAGACAACATCTTCCTCGACTCGCACCATCTCGATAAGCTCGTTACACATTCAGCCTCAAAAGAAGAATCGAACTAAACGCTAAGAAAATCTTTGTGCTGGCTTAGAAATATCTTTGGTTGTGTAGACTTCGGATTAGATTGTACTCTCGACTTAGTCGCGTTGGGCTCGCCGTCGCTCCAATGCCACCTGCATGGACCAAATGCTCAACGGACGCATATAGCCAATGGAGCGATAGCGCTTCTCACCGTACAACGCTTCCGGGGTCTCGAAATTCATGCCGATGCGCTGGGACAGGGTCTTGTACATTCCGCCGGCGGTCTGGAAGGCTTCCTCGAACATGCCCTCCTGTATCATGGTAGCAGCCAGAGCGTAAACCACTCCTGGCCACACCTCCTCCGCCTGGATGTTGCTGTTGTCCACGTGACCCGGCTTGGTGGGTTCGCTGGCATTGGCTATGAAGCCATTGGCCGCTCCGATATTGCCCTCATGAAAGCCCATCACATTGTTGTCATAGATCCTCTTAAGGGCAGTACGCACATTCTCCTTCGGATAGATCTCGTAATCGAAGCCGCAGGACTTTAGATACCAATGACCACATAACTGATCGGCCATGATCGTATCCCGATGACTGTGCGAAAGATCAAAGCGATAGTAACTGCCATTCCAGAGCTTCTCCTCCAGCGATCGCTTGCCCTTCTCCAAAATATCCTGATAGCGCAGGCAATCGTTCGGCTGGTCCAGAATGGTAGCCATGGCGGACATGGCTTGCAGAGCAGCCAGCCAGAGACCGGAGCAGTAGGCACTCGGTCCGTCCATCACCCAGGAGTCATAGGTCTGGTCCGGCATCTTTGTGTTCTCGATCAGACCGTCGTTGTCCTTATCGTACTCAATGGTTCGCTCCATAATGGCCTTGCACGATGCGTACATGGCCTTCAAGTAGCCAATGGCATCCATTAGATACACCTTTCCATTGGTTTCGTTGATGTACATCGATGCAGATTTACGGTTTTCTACAAGAGCCAAAGTTTGTTGTTCCAGTTCATAGGAAACTAATAAGAATTGTTGTTAACTTACGTTGCTTTTCATCAGCTGAATTCTTGCGCTTGTTGTCCTGGCTGTACAGCTCATAAAGGCTCTCCTTATCGATAAACTCGATGGAGCTGAACTTGCTTGCATTATCCGACTGGGCCTGGGCCAGTTCATTGAGGACATAGTAGTCCCGATACACCTGCAGCACAAACTTCGTATTGAGATCCTTCCAGTCATTCACATCGTGTATGTTGTAGCAGTTGATCAAGGTGAAGGGTTCTGGAAAATGCATATATTATTACTTAAGATTATATTCTAGAGCCTTTGCTTCAACTCACCCTCATCGGGATCCCCGAGATCGTGGGGCACACAGTTCTTGACCTTGCGCGGCATCACCTTGCCATCGTAAAGCATTTTACGAGTATCGTTTAGTTCTGCGGCAATGGCATCCTTGAAGTCATACTGCAGACTGACCTGAAGATTGGGCCACAGGTGGGCCAGAGCCGGCGATGCATAGAAATGGACATCGTAGGTGTTGTACATGCGGTATTCGTGGCCTTCCAGGTAACCGAAACGGCCATAAGCCAGTCGGGGATCATCATAAGCCAGTTCCTTGCCCAGCGAAGAATCACATTTCAACCAAATGGTTCCGCCATCCGAGATGAAGTAAAGTTGATTGAAGATGGCACACTTGTACCAGTCGGGAAGGGTTCTAGAAAGTAGATGATGAAAATTGGCTCTGTGGAAGCAGCGCACATGCTAAACCTACTCATCATTGAGAATGGGTCTTTGCCACGCATCAATCAATCGCTCCCAGGTGGAATACTGCCTGAGTGCATACTCGCAGATCCTGGGACCGGAATCACCGCTGTCATCGAAGTACTTGGTGTAGTAGCGTGTATGGGTCTGCATCTTCCTGGGGAACTGAATCTTTGGCATATCCCAGGCCAGCACAAACTCCAGATCGTGGGATGCCATTGGCTTCAGGGCCACCTGGCCACAGACAGCCACGCCTATATCTTTGGCTAGATTGGATATTGAAACAATTCATTATTGACATTAATAATAAGCGTTAATAGGGATGAACTTACTTTTTAGTGCCTCTGAGGTGGGATGCTCGCTAAGCTGGCCATGCTCCTTGAGCTGTGCCCACAACTGCTCACCGTTGCCGGCCGGATCGAACTGGGGGCACCGCGTGATGCTGATCTCGGGAAGGACCCTACATGCCAGATTATAACTGCAGGGCATCTCAGAGATCTTCTGCCTGATGGAGACTCCCTTGGCGTTGCCCTCGCTGATTAGCTGCGACTCGGCTCCGCCCTCCGCATCCTGTTTCTTGTTCCCTGTGCCGTTCTTGAAAGTGAACGTGATGGACACCTTGCGCTCCTGGTCGCAAACATTCTCCACGCTCCACACGAAGACGGCGCACGGTAGGCTGGACTCGCGGTACTCATGCGGTATTACCGGCGATACCTGGCGACAGGTCAGACGGACTCCATAGTGGGACAGATCGTACTCCGTCCAGGAGCGAGGATAGAGACCCGTGTAGCTGCAGCGCGTGTCCTCGATGTTCGAGTGCCAGGCACTCAGCGGCTGCTTGGCGCGACTGCTGCAATTGGGCAGTTGACATTTAGTTCTTTCCCCATCCGGATCGCCATCCGGATCGCTGGTCTTGTCCCTGGTGCTGGATGGACATGGTGTGGGTGTGTGTGATTGCGCGGTAGTGGCAAAGCAATAAAGCAAAACCAAATCGAAACCAAAGTGCATAAGAAAGAAAACCAAGGTAAAACGTCCATCATACCATACCATATATACCATATATATACCATATCGTTACAAAATCATTGTTGTCGCGCCAGATAACCCAAAATAACCCAGAATCGTTGGTTTGTTTGTTCAACATATCCATGTGGTGATTGTTGTCGATAGGAGTGGCGTGTTTTATAATTCGTTTTATGTGTGCATCAAGAATTAGAGAAAAATATTTAATTTTGATGTTGTTATCTCCATTCGAAACTGGTTTTGTATCTCACAGATTGGTTTTTTTATATTTTGGTTAGTTACAAAGGAACCAACACCTATTTTTAAGGATTTAGCGGTTGAAGTGATCTGGGTTTATAGAAAGCTCACACATTTTGGTTAGAGGATTTTGCTGAAGACATATTTACACACTACAAAGTGGGTGTTACGGAAAAAGACCAGGTCAGTAGTGGGATTCCTTTGGTTGTAAGCAGTAGAGTCTGTTAAAGTTCTTTCTGGGGTTTGGAGAATGTTTTACAACAAATCAAAGTGCACGAATGGGTGAATCGATAGAAGAATGTTGTAAATTCAGTAAACAAACTAAAGCGATAAAAATAACTAATAATTTAAGGAAGAGGGCACTACATTCATTTGTATATCAAGTGTGATTACCATTTTAAATGTAATTTCAATGAGAAAGTATTTGAATTTTTATCAAAAGTGTTAAAAATGTCTTTGTCAATAATTGTGTTATATTTATTATTACTTATTTAGTATACAGCCAAAGAAAACAAAGGTCTCTTCTCTTCAAATCGTATGTCATTCTATATATGCAATTCTAGGTTAAACTACATCAAAATGTTCTATTTTCATAGAAAACAATTGGAAAATCCAACCAGATATACATATGTAAATGCAGCAAATGGAAGAAGTTTCAGCTGGCAGCCGTCAAAGGATATATACATATATTTTATAGAGCTGAATATAAATTCAAAACATGCAAGCAACACGAATCACGCATAACAAACGGAAAATTGAAGTGGAAAACAAATGCAGAGAAAATAATCGTAAAACTTAAAACAATCTTAAATGCGATGGAAAAGGGATAGAATGCGAGACAGATCGGTCGAAAGTCATATGCTCACCTGCACTTCGAGAGGAGGCTCTGAAAGATGGTGCATCCTTTGGGATCCTTGATGGTAACGATAAACTGATTGGCCAGCACCACATTGTACTCGTAGATGCCGGGACGCATCTGGAAACGGCAGAACTCGCCGGCATAGCCCCTGCCAATCGTACCACCTCCAATTCCGCCGATGGGCACTCCATAGATCTGCTTGCCATTCTCCATGTAGTAGTAGTCCATGTACACCCGACGACCTTCACGCGACACTTTCCAGTAGTAGGCCGCATATCTACGAAAAACAGAATCAGAAACGGAGAGTGAGCCAATGAAAAATCAGATTTTCGTAGCTAATGTGCTCCCCATTTCCATTCCCATTCCCATTATCCCCACTTCCAAGCCCAATCCCCTGGCCCAATCCAATTGCGTGCCCTGACCCCGATGATGTCATGACTGTGAGTGCTTTCCCCCCCCCCAACAAACCCAAGTGTTCGGCACATTCGTAGGGCATTTGTGGCAGTGGCAGCTTAACACGTTCCCTTTGCCCTCCCATGGGTTTGCTGTGAGGCCTCCTCATTGAAGGTCAGCGGGTGGCGCGGGTTGCCAAAGTCAAGTGCACGGCTAGAATGTTGTCTGCCCCATACGGAAATGCGTAAATGACTTACAACCCAACGAACCTGATATTTAAATGAGCCATCTAAACCTCAATAATCATCTTTTGATTCATAGGAAGCGGTCATCGATTCGATTTCAATTTGTTTGTTTCATTGGTTATATTAAACCAAAATATCAGGCTATTTTTTTTTTAAATTTTGCTTAAATATTATATTACTCAAACGAGCAGTTTGTCTTCTTATCATATATCTACAAAAAATGTAGTGCTTTTCAAAACGCTCCTTTGGCAAACATTGTACACAGCTCAAACAAAACTGGGCGCTCCCTCAAAAATCATTTAAAATCTTAATTACAGAAGAAGGGTCGAAATGCGTCATTAATGAACTTATAACATTTTCATTTTTTATCAAATGTGTATAGATAGGTTATTAATTCTGCTCAAGTTACCAGGCTTGTAATCATATTTCTTTAAAATAAATACAAATAAATGAAAGGCACTGCGCAAATTGGCCAAAATCCCTCATGATTGCCACAGAATAAAAGTCGAGCTATTTGACACTCAAAGGGATTTTCATTTGACGTCACTCAACAAGAAAAGCTTCGCACAGATGCGGTTCAATTTCCATTATCCAATTATTTTCAATTAAAAAGTTGCAATTTCATCTTGCAGATTATAAGGCTTTGAGATTGCAATCATCTTTCTTTTTATCTACACTGGCACATTTTTAATGGGGTCAAGAAAACGGCTCCTCAAAAAATGAATTGGCTAATTCAAAAGCTGAAAAATAACGACTGCTGGCTGTCCAATTGACAAGTGAAATGGTAAAGCATTTTCAATTTGAATTTTCAATTTGAATAAAAACGAAACTAAATAAAAATAAACAAAAAAAAAACTGTATCCATCTTAAAAAGGAATGCAAACACGTTATTAATTTTCTGGCCTTTTAGCCAAGTTACCAAAAGTTCCATCGATATGAACAGGAAATTTAACGAATACAAAGGGTATAAGAACTGCTATAAATTGTACACAAAACAGTTTCTGATGGATTACGGATTAGATGGATTCTTTTCAGCATCGCCGGCACCGGAGATGACGTTGTCCGGAATGGTCCTCAGTTTTGGAATGTTTCTCAAGATCGGAAAGGAAATATCCTGGAAATCTTCATCGCACAAGGCGGAGTAAAGCACCTGGGAAACAAATTCGGCGCGTTGCAATAGAAAATGATTCTGGGGACGCTTAGATGACCTGGGTGTTGTGAAGCGATAGCAGAGAAAACGCCTGCGCTCCTGATCCCTCTGCTTGGTCAGCTTCGACGGGTCCTCGATCGTGGAAGTGCCCAGGATGAGGGGCAGTTCGGTTTCTTCCGGCGGAAATTCACTGAATTCCACGGCGCGCGTATCCAAAGCGCGCGTCCCGGTTCCCTGGCGATGTAGTGCTCCGGGATTTGCCTGGAACATGGGCATCCTGCTAATACGATACCGCTCGTCAAGCGAAAACAGATCGGGGGCGGTCAAGGATCGAGTATTGTGCGACGCCTGGGTAAAAGCGGATGTGGGTCCGTAAACATTTATGCTCCGTGTATTGTTACCGATGTTGGCCGCCGGTTGAGCTGGGTTTGCGTGCCTGGTGCGGATGACTCGACGGGATGAAGCTGGAAATGGCTGCAAGCCAGCCTCGTCATAGAAGCGCATCATCTCGATCAGCGATGGGTGTGTTACGATAGGTGGAGCGGCGGCATTTGGGCTTGGTCCCATCACCTGCTGCTGCTGCTGTTGCTCCAATATGGCACTGGCACTGGCATTGATGGTGAATGGAGGATCGTAGTTGGAGGTGCTTAGCTCTTCCACAATGACATTACGTATTCCCTGGCCTGCCTCTATGCTCTCCTGTATCCCACTCAAGCGGGAGCCGTCACCGGGAGCAGGCGCTAGCAGCGGTCTGGAAGTCATGTTACCAACTCTGGCAGCACTTCGGCGTGCAATACGGGAGTACCGCTCTCTGACCAGAGCCTGAAGCCGATCACGGCCATCCGGAGACAAGCGCCGCGAACGATCTTCGTTATTCCGTTCCACCACCCTGCGATAGCTTCCATCCCGATTTAGCGGCTCCAAGTAGAGGGCCATGGAGCCCTCTGGGCGACGCATCAGTTCGTTGCGCGATGTGGCGGCCACGGCAATGGAGGCCAACTGCTCATTCTCCAGAAAGAGACGTGCCGCCTGCTGCTGCTCGAAGAGACCGACCATGGTGGAGACCAGCAGGGGACTGGCATCCGGATGCATTGCCGATACATGCTCCAGGAAGGTGGACTCGTTGAAGCCCCATCTCTTGCAGTACGGACAGCGGTAGCTCTGCGGCGGATAGTTACTGATGTACTCGCCACCAAAGTACAGTTCCACATCTGCCGGAATGAGGACACATACCACCGGATGGTCAAACGGATGCGTGGATGTGGTGAAGTCATTGTCATAGCACTCCTCGCAAATATCAAAGTCCTGGCAGCTCAGGCAGCGATAGCACCTGAAGGTGAGGGACCGCTTTCCGCATCCTTTGCACTCGATACGCTCGTGGCGATTCATCGTCATTGTTCCGCGTCTGCTTGGTGAGGATCGGATCACCAGGATCGGATTGCCAATAGCCCGGCGATCACTTTAGGTTAACAAATCCCCAACGAGCTTCATCCAATAAAATAGTTTAACTAACAACTGGTAGCGAACTCGAGCTGGCTGGCTCGACTGATTTTTACAAGCCGACTAGAGGCACACAAATTGTGTAAGTCTAGGAAGGACTCTTTAAAAATCTTGTTATATTTTGGAACTACATTTAGTTTTGATTCTCTTTAGTAGCTAAGATACAAAGCGGACTGGGGTCACCGTCGTGTCATGGAAATAGTCTTTTAATTAAAAACCAACTCAGTCGCCCAATTAAGGTGTTAGCCGAACTCGTTTCGAATATATTTTGTGCTTGTGCAACAAACTTTCATGTTCCACACAATTTGTGAAATTGTTGGGGGAAAAGTTTTCCGGGTCAGCGTGGGTCAAGCGAAGGCCCACGGGGAGGTTGAATTGGAAGGGGGTGGCAGTGAGAGGACAAGAATCAAATTGCTTGTGGCAAGTAACTAATGAAGTTAGCTGACGTAGTCCTGCACCTGGATAAATTGCTCCCTGGAACTAATGTATGACTTTTTTGTGTGTCGTCCTGGGAATTAGTTAAGCTACTTTGACCTAAGCCTTCAGTTTAGCTTTAGTTTGCTAACTTTAGTCGACAGGTTAAATATGATATCGTAAGTTTGTAAGTTAATGTTTAATTTGTGAATAAAAAAAACTCGAGTTAAGCTGTACTTTTCGAGTTGAATGTACACATTCTATAAATATCAAATCTCCTGGGAAAATTTCCAATCTAAAAACGCAAGCCAACAGACCGAAAAGAACTAACTCAAGTACTGAAAGATGCATCAAAAATAAACAAAATGTGAAAAGTGACAAGTTGAGAGGCACAAGAAGAGGGGAAAATGCTGCGAAACGAAATTTCTTTCGCCGGAGGGAATTCATTTTTTTTAAGACTCCCAATCCCATCTTGCCACAAAATTCCAGTTGTGACATGGGAAAACAATAAGGAAAAGTGCTTCGCCTCGACGGGCATATGATTTGAGTGCGCGATGAGAGTGGAGTAAAAGGAAAATAAAACGAACTATGTTATTATCCATTTACGAATGCACATGTCTACCAGAAGACCGGGGCTATTCAAAGATTTTTTTTTACTCCCAAATCCACTAGAAGGCATCCTCCACTTGCCGAGGCATCCTGGAGATGCTCTAAGGATATGTAGACCCCTTATTTCTGGCTTCGCTCACAGAGTATCAAGGAGCACATGCTGCACTCGCCCTGGAAGTTTGCCAAAAGGATTCGATGTGGATGGGGGTGCTCCAGGAAAAGGGAATCGGGTGTGCTGCTGTGTATAGAAGTAAGCTCTTCCTGACTGGTGACGTTTTCCTGCTGGCTTGGATTGAAATTGGGTGAAAAATAGTTGGTAATCAGAAGAGGGAAAATGACCGGAACTGTGTCATCAAAGATACATTGAACTGGAACTGTTAAGGAAAGTCAATCAAGGAAGAAACCCAATTGACATATATTTTATTTTATGAAGTAATAATATTGTTGCGCAATAATAACTCATTGCGAGGTTGGAATATCAGCCCTCAATGAGAACTTTCTGAGGCTGGAAAATCGCTTAGTCGTCAACCTTGATGTGGGTGTTCTAATCTCTACTAGCGGTGTATACTAGTTGTACAATAAAAAATTAAATCAAGCTATATAATCTGTAAATGTTTACGCAGCTGAAGCGACAAACAAAAGCATTTCACTTAGCATTGTATAAGTGCGATATTTAATAACTGGAGATAGGTTAGTTGTGTCGAAAGGAATAATCATTATAAGCGATCTAAGCACAATTTGTGTCGAATTTTGATAAGGTCGCATGGAAATGGACAAAAAAAAAAAAGGTTAAAGCTAAAACACTATCAGTGTGTCGCCATGACATAACATTTCGGCTATGATAAGGCTAACTTTCAGATATTGTTAGTAACCGCTAAAATATTTTATGATACTTTTATACTCGGTAGCCTTAGATTGGGGTAAATATGCACAGATAAACGTCAAAGAATCATAATTGATAATTAAAAAAAATATGTTTCAATAACGCATTTTTAAAAGTGTGACTCATAATCACTTCATAAAAATCGAATCATCAATTCCTCATAGTTTATTTTATTTATTTATTTATTTATTGTAGAAGATCTGAAATGAGCTCTAATCAACTAAGCTGATAACATATGTATGTTTTTTGGATTCCCATTCTTACGAACTTTAGTATTTTTAAGAGTTATCACTTAGAACCAAAAAAGGCACCTGTTCAACTAAACTGATAAGCGTTTATAAAAAGATTTCATAAAAAATATGTATTAGCCTTATCAGGGCGACTAAGGAAAACCTGTCTGCACACGTCATATGTACGAATTGCTAGAGAAGTTAGTCATATTTTCGCTTGCCAAATTTTCATTTGAATTGAGAAATTGAAGCAGTGAGTGAATAAGTGAAGCACAAGTTCGTTGCACTGTGAACATTTTGTAATATGGGTCATTTGGTAGGTCAGTAAATGCTGTGACTTCGGACAACTACAATCAGAATGTGCGGGCTCAGCTCGACTTTTGCCCAAAGAACCGGCAACTAGGAAACTCCAGCTGCCTGGAAAACGAACTATTGTGCGAGTGTGTGTATGAGTCCTTTCGCTTGTAGCTCCGAAAATGTGGCCAGGACACGCAAACAGGACGCCCAACGTGGCGCCAATGCGGGCAGACAGGATTGGAGCAGGGTGGTGGTTACAATGGTAACATTGTGGCGCCAGGAATTGCGGGTTTTTTGGTTTCGCAGAGACAGAAAGAAGGCACGAATTATGCTTATCTGGGCTTTAAGCGCTACAAAAAGAAGAGCACCCAGTTCAAAAGGTTATTTAGGGATAATTACAGGACTGCGGTCATGTTGAATAGGATCATTAAGTATACTAGGTATCAAGGTTCTTTCATATTTTAGCAATTAATCTATAGCAATAGCAAAGACTTCATATGCTAATCATCATCCCAATTAACTTAATATTAATTATATTCTAATATAGCTTTTAAAGTTCTGTTATTATCGGGCGCCTAAGCCATTTTTCACTCACATCCTGTTCTAAATCCTCGCGTGTTGGTATCCTTTTGAGCCTTGGAGCTAGCGTTTTTAATGTCATTTAGTTGGCAACGGGGACCACAAAAGAATTCAATTTATGAGTTGAGCCTACACGGGTGTGTCTGTGTGTGTAAGTGTGTGTGTTTGTATGTGTGTGTGTGTGTGTTGGCCAGGACCTGACGCTATATTTGGCACGCACAAGAGATACGGAAAGCGATGGTGGGGTCAGGGGGCAGGGGCTAAAGAGACAGGCTCGATGTCACTCCTGTTGAGGTATTATTAGGCCCAGATATTGATTTACCATTATTGTGCCTTAATTAATTATGGATATGGTGACCGTACCCCAGCATCATACACTGAATACACTGGAAACTATATTATATGCACTTTACCTTAAGGTCTTACAACATGGCTCTGCCAATATGGTTCTAATATATAAACCGGATATTTTTGTTAAATGTTAAATGTTTAACCCCAGCATTTTAATACGATATAATAAGTCCTTTTACCTAAAGAAGTAAATAACACAACTGTCATGTTTTCCCATAAAGATAACCGTAAATGTCAAATGCTACTCTTTGTTTGCCTCAGTATTTGATGATGTTTGGTGTTACCGAAATATTTGGAATTTTGGAAACTCTGTGTGGTCGTTGGTCTATATTTGTTTATAGTTCCCCTTTTGGATAACTAACCTGCAGACGAGTGGCACCATGGGCAGCGTTTGCCTGATGGAGGCCCGCACATTCTGGATCCTCTTTTCCGGCCACACATGGTCGAACTTCAGCTTGAGTCCGTACTTCGGCACTGCCGCGATCTCGTTGGACTCCTCCTGCTGCTGGAGCTTCAACTTCTCCTGGAAGACAGCGCTGGCGGATTCGGCGATTCCCACTGCGTTTCCATTGGCATTTCCGTTGCTCAGCGGCTTGGTTTCCACTGCTAAAGGTTCCGCCATTTCGAGGTTTCGTTTTCGATGATCGCGTGTTCGGTGCGGAAACTATTCTGTATTATTCGGTAAGTTTTTAATTCATATTTCGCCTATATCTGATTTATTTCGAGAGCAGCACGAACGCGCGACCAGAGCAGCCGAAAAAACAACAACAACTAAGCCAATCGGTATGACCGAGTGGGGACGACACCAAAATGCCAAACAAATGAAATGGGGGATAGACCAATCGATAGCGTGGGGAAAAAAAGGAACTCGGGCGCCAAGTTTAAGTTCGTGGTGAAAAGGTGCAAATTTTTGAAAAATATATGATTAAAATAATTAATAATTAAATTAATCATTTAATTTAATTGATTAAAATATTATGATTAAAAAACCTTGATATTTGCCAACAACTGTATATTAAAATGTTAAGAAAATGAGCAACAAATTTTTAAAATAACTTTGCTGCCTTGCTATACATGTTATTTGGAAAATTTATTCAGATTGTTAAGCCTTAAAGCCTAAAATCTTTAATTCCCATTTTATGCGTTACAAAACGTGACTAATCTAAAGACTTGAGGTACTTGGGACAAACACATTTGTTCTTCTTGAATTTGGGCTTGATTGACGGACTGGGCTCCTCGGCGGGATCGGTGATAATATCATCGGGATGCGTCTTCTCGTTGCACTTGGATGTCATGAACTGGAAGAACTCGATGTTACGCACATGCGAGTTGAACTGGTCCTTGAACTGAAAGTAGCTGGGATACACCTTGTGCTTCAGCATGGCCATATAGAGGCTAAAGCGCTGTTGTTCTATAAACATGCGCCGGCGATTTTCTTCATGATGATTCTTCCAACTGCGCTTGCTTATCTCCTGCTGAACCAAAAGCTGCAGTCGCGGATAGAGATGAAACATAATAGCTCTGAAAGAGAATAATAGTTTTTCCGATATATCTACAATAAAACTTATACTTGTAACTCACTCATTAAAACGATACCGCTGCTTTCTGTACTTGATCGAATCAAATTCAGAAACGAACTGGTGTATCCGATCCGTGTTGGCCAGTTGTGCAGGAATCTCCACGTAAATTCTATGGGAATACGCCCGAATAAATATGGTCAGGATACCTTTAGATACCTTTGTGTTACCTGGAATTCAGAACCATTGGAAAATCGGGTTTCACTGGTTTCTTGCGAGTTTGAAAGCGCGGAAACTTTTGCATATCCTGCTCGTACCAATCGTGTCGGTTTTGCATTTTGCTATTTACAGATGTCAGCTCGTTTACATCGATAAAATAGTTGCCAGCACATAAGTTGTATTTTCCGAGAGGCGGCACCGATTTATGCAACTCAAATCCTAGAATATATATGTCTCAAAATTATGATCAATCGAAGTATAATCTTAATGTCAAACTACCTTTTCTTTGGCAAGATCTGTTTTGGGTTTCCAGAAAGTACAATGTGCGCCTCTTGGGACAGAAACAATTGATAAAACTGGTTAGTTCGTCCACCCAATTTCGAAAAGTGGTCAACAGACTTTCACCAAAGTTCACTTTCAACTCGATATCGTCACTTTCAATAAAAAATATCAAATATATGATGACTTCTTAATGGTGTTTTGGATTTTGGGAAAACTACTCCACTTACCGCACTTGCAAATCGCACTTTGCGTTCTCGTCACATCCAAACTTTCGCAGGTGGGTCTGTATGATGACCCGATCACCAAACAAAGTTAATGCCAAATTGCTGCACTCGACCTCCACACATGCAACATCGAGATCCATGTCTTCCGCCGACTGCTCCTCGCTGGAGGTAGTTTCTTCAAAAGATCGATCTGATCGCTGACTTTTAGTTGATGGGCGAACTTCGGGCTTTGTCCATTCATCCGGATCGGCCGCAGATGACGGGTTTTCAACGGGCTCAGAATACTGCACACCTGCTGTCAAAGGAGCTCTAAAGACACGAACCTTCAGATTGTCGCAGGTAAAGATCGAGGTGTCCAGATGTAGATCCACATTTGTGATGTGGCTGAATGTGAAGCGGATACCGGCATAGACTTTGTGGGCAATGAAGTAACTGTTTGGAAGGAAGGTTATGTAGCTTTTTTCCAGATCCACCTCTCCCTCCTCCTCCTCTGGCATGACATCACTACTGGAAGAGATTTCTTTACTTCTCAAACTCATTCTTTGAGAAACTACACCCTGTGAACTACTTATGCTGACATCTTTAAATGGCAAACCTTCCGGATCGTTGATAAAAATGGTCTCCTGACAAATAAAATGTATAAAACAAAAAGTCAATATACCAAGAAATGCAGCTACAGTTCCGGTGATTTCAGTGGCAGAAAGGCTGGGCAAGAATATGTTGGAGAATATACCATACCTTTCGGAATATGTGGCTTGGTTGGATTTCTACATTCGCATGTGAGCTGCTCGAACTGATTTCCATGTCAATTTCGTCGACATCCGTGCCGGGATCCCAGCCTTCGGCGGTTTCGGAAGTAATGACAGTGCCATCGTTGTGATAGCACCGCAGCTCTCCCAACGTCCAGACCATCTTGACACCATCGTCTCGCATCGAATATGACTCGTTGGCATAATAGTCGTGCCACTCGGTGTTCCGGTAGGGTTTCCCGCACCAGATCTTTCCATCGCGTTGCACATGAACCACGCTGCCCAGCGACGTGGTCAGCTTGAGGTGTCGATAGCTTAGCTTGTAGAGTGCCATAATGAAATTGAGATAGTTTAACTCGAACTTGATGCTTTCGAACAATGCTGCAGCCTGTTGTTCCTTAAGCAGCTGGCTTTTTCTCTTACCCCCAATTGATTTTTTGGAACTCTGACTCTTCTTGGAGTCAACACTGAACATGGACGGACGTATGATGGAGTCCAATCCGCCCACACTGCGAGTAGTGGAGGTTTTCTTCAACGAATTCTCACAGCTCCTCTGCTTTTTCTTCGAATCGCGAATGGGCTGGTAACTGGAGTAGGTGGACTGCGTGGAGCAGGCATTTATAAACTCCGAGTTGAGGTCCTCCTCCTCCTCGTTGTCGGCCTCCGTGAAGGTGAACAGTTGGTACACCTCACCATTATACCGCATAATCACAATGGTGTCGGTGCTCTGATAGAATGAGATCACACAACCATAAGGTGTGCACACACGCCGACTCTCGTCCAGCACGTTCTCCTGGTGTTTGGAATAGTAGAGTAAGTAACTCCTGGGATCTGGCTAGCATATAACCATCTTACCTGATATTGCCACACGTGTTCCGTGTGGGTGTCGTGGCAGTAGGTACTCAGGCCATTGGGAAAGTTCAGTACCGCCTTGGCGCATTCGGTCTGCGTGGCCAAGACCCGTAGACTTATGCCGTTCTTCGACTCGATCCTAACACTGGAATCGGCGGCAGTGACTCCCAGCGGGTTGTCGGCACTCCGAAAATGTACCTCCTGGCCACCAATCTCGAGGGCAAGACACTTGTTCATCTGGCGAAAGTTCCACCTCTCCTCATACAACACAATTCTTCCCTCTTCGAAGAAGTACTTCGAGGTCTTGCACTTAATGGTTTGCCGTGTGTCATCCAGATTATACCCCTCCAGCAAGGGATGGTTGCGTCCAAGACCCACAAAGAATGCGTGCTTGGAGTCGGCGGTTGAATCTTTTGCCTGCAGAATGGAAGCTATCGTAGCACGCGCCTGGGACTGCCTAAAGGTTCTACTGGACAATAGACCATCTTGAGCTACAGACACCTTTCGGCTGGCAGTCCTCGATTCCTCTTGCTCCTTCCTCTCTTTTTCCTTCTTCTTGGCTAGCTGCTCCTTAATCGATTTTCGCCGGACAAACACTTTTGGATCGATGGGTACACTATCGTTCTCCTCGTTGCACCTCACTATGAATGGATCTTGGGTCGCAATATTATCAGCGCTCTCCGTTTGTCGTGACAAATAACTTTCGGTCACCTCGTTGAACCTTTGTGGGGTGACCAAGTCCTTTAGAAAATCTATATAGAACAAATGATATAAATGATGTGCAAGTTCGTTATATCAATTATCTTATACTTACTCTCCATTTCGTACAGTGTAAAATCCCTGAAGCAGAGCCGTGTTGGGATGACTGTTTGATTTTCCTGTTCGAATACCTCGTTTAGTGACCTTCGAAAAGTATAGAGATGGACATTGGGCTGCACCTCCTCCAGGCTGAAGTCATCGTAGTCCTTGACCAGCTCGATAATTCGTTGCATAACCGAGTCATCCGTGAGATAGAGTTCGGCAAACTTGGGCAGATAGATCGGTTCCACATCACCATTGTAGGGCTGACACTTCAGTGAGCTGTTGATATACCCGGATGTAAAGTATCGTCGCAAAAGATTATACTCCAGACAGCCGTGGTAGACATTTCGCATGAGACTCTGATCCATATATGAAATCAGATTGGACAGCAGTCCATTGGCCTCCTCCACAAAAATTCGGTCGTTTTTGTGCATCTTTACGATGCTCTTAAACGAATTGGCGTATACCTTAACTTTGTCCAAAACTCGAGTTTGAACCGATGGCGTGGGATTTGCCAGAAGCAGGACCTCCGTTTCGGTCATCAGTTCCTTTGGATTACCAAACGTGCTCATTAGCGACTCCAGATATAGGTAAACGGTACCATTATCATTACGGGAAGCCGGCATTTGCGTCTTGAGATAGTGCCCCTGAATGCTCAGCGATTCGACAATGTGGAATGCTTCCACCAACGACATCGAGGGATCCATTTTAATATTTGTCTCCTTGTACGGATCCACGTAGTAGGATCGATACCACTCCCTCAGGGTTTCCACGTCGTACATGTACCAACTTAGCTGGTCAAAGATATCGTCCGTGAATTTGGCTGCCATACAAGCGGACATCTGGGGAAGCCGCTGCTGAAAGATGCCAACCGGTTTTGTGGGAGTCCTCTTTCGCAGCGAATGGATGTCCTTCTGGATGGCAGCCAACGCTTCCTGGAGCTGCTGTTCCCGTCGCGGTCGGGGCACTAAAATATCGTAGGCACTCTCCTCCGGCATAAAGTTAATAATAGCTCGCAGCGGTTGTTCGTAGGCCAATAGCAATTTGTAGAAGTCGTTATCCATTTGCCCCACGATCAGGATCAGCATTTTCGTGAACGTCGGATTGTCTCGAATGTACTGAAAGTCAGAAAGGTTCAAAGGGTATATTTCCTAAAAAAAAATAAAAGAATCTTACTTCTCGCTTGGACACCGGCGCTCCCTTGCCAACTTTGTGGTGCTCCTTGGCTGTAACGGACGAGCACTTGATCTTCTCCAGGCGCATCTTGTCGCTCGATGTCTTGCCCGTTTTGGATCTAGCTGTATTTAGGTCACGCTTCGTATCTGGAGCACCCTTTTTTTTAGGCGCCAATAGGTTCTTGAGCTGTGCAGGGATATTTCGTTGCCAGTAGGAGTACAGGTCGAAATTCGCCTCTGACTCAATCTGCTTCGTTATTCTGTCAAACTCTTCCACACAGTTCTGAATGCATTGCAGGACAATGTTCAATGGATCTAAGGACTTCATGTCCAGAGATCCTAGAAAGCAACATTTTGAAAACCTTCCCCAAACAGTTGTATGCCATACAACTCACCAGCTTTCTTGGTCCTCGACTTTCGTTGGAACTGATAATTGGCCTCCGCAACTTCCTTATCCAAGTCGATGACGAACATGGCACGTCGTAGCCCACTTTCAAGCCGCTTCACAAACTCATCCCGCACCGCACTCAATCCATTATCATAGAAGTTGATGCAATAGATATAGGGGCCAATGAGATCACCACCACCCGAAGCTAGGGATCTTCGAGTCCTTCGGCTGCCACGAATGGATTTGTTTATACTCATCGTGTGCGTTAAAAAATATGTAAGTAATGGCTGAATGGAGAGTTACAAACTTATCATTCAGCTAATGAAAGTTAACTCCCAGAATAAATTCAAAGCTAAAATCCAAGTAAAAAATCGCGAAGTAATCGGTTCAGAAATTGGTAAGGTGTTTTTCAAGCTATTTGTTTATAAAATTAATTTAATTTAAATAATTTTTCCATACGTTTCATTTAGATAATAGGTTTTTATTTTATTTTATTAGTCTGGAAATATTACATAAGCATAGGTGCTACAATGAATACAAGCTAAATGGCAGTTCTATTTACAAATGAAAATAATGATGAGTTATAGCTACTTAAGTAAATTTCGTTGCGCACTGTACAAACTGGAGATTCGATAAACACAATTTTTGATAAGCCGTATGCCAAATGAAATACAAACTTAAAGCCTCTTTAAAAACATAAAATAAATAATGAAAGTAATGTATAAATACGAAAATAAATTATGAATCAGATTGCAAAGTACAAAATGCAGTCACTGGCAATAGAAGTCGTAGTTAATTATATATAAACATTCAAAGCTAATCCTACAGTAACCTAACTTATATGGCAGTGAAGGGCTATAAATAGGTGGCTCTAAACTCGTTATTGATCACAATACATTTGGAAAAAGTTTTGGTGTGGCGTCAACAGGAACCAGATGCGCCCGGAAAGCTGTCCGGAATTCGGACATCGATCTTCAGCTCTCATCGCTGGACACGAGGCACTCGCTGAGCAGCACGTTCCTCAGGTCCTCCATCTCGATCCAGTCGCGTCTCTCGTTCCGTATGGACACGTGCCGGATGCAGCCCTTGAAGTTCTCCCGCGATATCAGTGAACCACTGGGAGCACTCTCTGCCAGGAAAATAGTTGAGAAAAGGGTTAAATAAATGAAATTATCTTCATAAAGCAGCTGACCCACCTGGCAAACCGCCAATATAGAGCGGGGATCGGGTTTGCACCTTTCCAGCATTCCCCTGATTACCCACACTGATCACGGCTGGCAATTGATCGATGCGCAGGACAATCTGTTCGCCATCGTAGAGAGCTGAAATATTATGCCATTTGTTGTCACATAGGGCATATTTGGTGGGCAGTGATGACTCCACACGCATGGGCGCTCCGTTTCCAGGATCGCAAGAGAATATTATCTGCCCAAGGAAAAAAGTATTTATACAGCTTTGGAAACTAAGTCGAGTTCAACATACATTGCCATTATGCAGTTCCAGTGAAAGCGCTGGGAATCCATTTGGATCAGAGACACTCAGCAGAATGCCCGATAGCTCCGAGGTCCTAAACTCCGTTTCCAGATCGAGATACTTGCCCACATTGAAGTTTTTCTCTGCGCAGAAGTATAAAGATTATTTGAAAATGAAAACAGACCGTGTTGGAACTCACTGTAAATGGCATAGGCATCGCCGGGAAAGTAACTGCCTCTCTCCACCGTGGGAAAGCACTGACCCACATTCGAATGTTTGCCGGGTCGGGCCAGATCCTGGGTGTTGTTGTTGATGCTCACCCGGCGCAGACAACCCTTGAATGGTTCCAGACGGACATAGAGATCGGAGGAGACCTTGACTGGAGACTGTGGTAGCCCACCAACCAGCAAAAGCTGAGAGGCGCCAATCTTCTTGGGCAGCTTCATCTGGGCGGAAGTCTTTTGATCTGTACGTCCTATTTCCACCGACATGGTGACCTTGCGATCGTGACAGCTAATCGTCACCCGGTGCCATTCGCCATCGTTTAACTTGGCGGTCAACTGGAGTTCCTCGCGCCGACGACCTCGCACCACCAGGACCAGCTGTCCGTCCTTGAGGACGAGAGCCACGTAGTGCTTGGGTTTCTCCTTGCTTCCCGGCGACAAGTAGAGCATTCCATTGGGATAGAAGGAGCGGAAATCGAAGCTCAGATGGAAGTTGCGCTGCCAGAAATGACGCTCCGGTAGCTTCAGCTGCGAATAGCTATAGATATCGTCTCCAAACTTGAATGCATTCGGCTCGTAGGAATAGCTGCCGATCTGCAAGAGAGCAACCAGATTATGACCAGGACTATCGCGCCTTTTTCTTGGAACTCAACTCACCCCGACGACTTTGTGTTAGTTTCTGAGCTTTTGCGTAGCGTTCTCAGCGATTTTGAATTAAAAATAAAAACTTTGCCATGATATCGTATTTGGTTTTGTTATAAAAATGTTTTTTTATTTAGGTAAATGTGATAACAATTAAATGTCCATGTTGCTGTAGGCAAATGTTAATTTGTATGATACATTCATGAAGCAAAAACGTACACAAAGCGTTGATGAGTGATGTGTATGATATATGAGTATGGTGAATCTTACATTCTAATTTGAGCGTTGAAGCTTATGAAATAGTAATAAAAGTCGCATGAAATATATACAGAATTGCAAAAGTGTTTATAAAGATAATTACTAACTAAGAAGATCCCTCGCATTAGGTTTCGGTTATCTGAGGATCAAGATGCGCTAGCTTAAAGCTAAATCAGTCTGCCCATGAGAGTGAAATATTCATTCGATAATGCCTCTCATGGACCCACTTTCCCAATGCCTTTTATGCAAGAACTGAGGTTATATCTTTGATGATGATTGGTTATATTAATCCACATGTAGACCACATAGAGTAGCTTGTTTGGTTAGCTTTTTGTTTTAGGCGAAATTAGTATACAAATGATCTTTCTTAAGGCGCAGCGCTTGAAGCTTTTAGCGTAGCCGCTTTTGACATAATTGCTTAGCAACTAAAATCCTATAAAAACAAAGAGAAACGTATGATTTTAACAGAGTTAGGTAGCCACATATGTACATGCAGAAAATGGACAGTACCCATTGAAATCTTCAAACCCCGCCGAACCAATCCCAGAAAATAAGAGGTACTTTAGTCACTTACCCGCTTGCAGCCCTCAGGCGAGGCCGTAAAACTCTTTCCAATCATGGGTTCGGTTTTCAGGAGGACATCGTACAGTCCTCCTTTCAGACTGCCCATCAGTGGACCATTACGTCCAATCTGGACGTTGGCAAAGGTCAGGGCATCGTTAAAGTTAATGGTCCGATTGTTGAACACCACATCCCGAATGGCTCCTTCTAGATTTACAAAAGTCGGCGCCAATGGCGTATAACTTTCGTGCGGCGGAGCTCCACCTATATACAGGCCACCTGCATCCCTCGGCAGGCTGACCACCGTGGGATTGCCGTTTAGATTGCGAATCTCTTGCAGCTCATCGTCCACCATCAGCTCCAGCTTGCGACCGGTCTTGATCAAATGTACCACGTGAAACTCGCCATCGTTCATCTGACTGGAGTTCGAGGACATCTTGATGAAGCTGCGACCAGAGTTAACCCAAACATGCAATTGACCATCGACCAGGCTAATGGAGAAGTTGCCCTTAATGTCCTTAGCATCATAGTCGCCCAGGATCTCAGGCGGATAGGCAGCAAGGAGCAGCAGGCAATCGGGCTGAAGGGTGCGGAACACCAAAGCGGTATTGGAGCGCTTTCGTAGTGACTGCGATGGCAGCTCCAAGTAACCATTGCCCGAGAAACCAGCCCTGTGAAGGATTTAGTTTTTAAAATATGATTCTTTTGAAAAATAGTCTAGCTACATACTTGGTAATCATGTTCTTGCAGGAAGGCTCCACACCGTAGTAGCTTGAGCTCTCCAGAGGATCGTAGGTCTCGCCATTTACCTGGACATCCTTCATACATCCCAAGAAGGGATTATCAGCACCAGGCGCCTTTGAGGTTCCCGAAGTGAAACCTATTATGACAATTCAAATTGAGTCTTAACTCCTTATATAAAAATCAATCCCTTACCTGGTGGCACACCGCCCAGATAATAGACAGTCTTGGAAAGATCCGGAAGCAAGTGAATGTTTACGGGTAGTGTAGGTGCTCCGGAAATTGGACGATCGTTGTTTACTCGGAGCATTCCATTTTCAGTACTTCTTTTCGCCGAGAACTCTCGCGCAGCCTCGATCTTGATCCACTGGCCCACATTATACTTCTTAGTGGTGTTGATTTCCAGCTTGGACTCATCGCCATAGTCAATGCGGAACATGATCCGACCCCGGCTCAAAGTTACCGATACCGAGCGGTTCTACAATATAAATTTATTATTGTATCGTTGAAGAAAGGATTAAATGTTAATTTTACTTACGTTCTTGTCATCAACCGCCAAGAAGAGCAAGGCATTTTCGTCCAACGTGCGGAAAGTCATCTGCACGGAGAACAGGTTTTTGCGAGTGGGTCGTGGTCGGGTCTTCATCAACTGGGCATAGCCTAATCCATTGAAATGGCGAGCCGTGGACGAGGCCGAAGACTCCTTAGCTCCAACCATTGATCCACCGCAGCTGCCCTCGCTGGTCACGAAGTTCCACAGACCCAGCGGTTTGTTGTCCACCTCCACCTGATGCACCACCACATTGAGTCCCGGCGTGAATTGCAAATCTTTCGATGCAAAGCCTCCCAGCGAAATTCGATCGCTTCGAGACTGATAGAAACGTGTGTGCTCCGTATCCGTGGATCCTGTTATGATGACCGGGTTAGGCGGAGTCAGCTCGCCATAGTTGTTCATTCGACGCACGACCAGGCTGCCCAGATTAAGTGTCCTATTGGCCTCCACATGGTACCAGGCATCGTCGTACTTGGGGTCACGAGTATGCACCACCATGGGATGCGTAACGGTTGCGGTGGTGCCACCAAGATTCCACACCAGGCGCACACGACGTTTGTACAGCTCCAGGGTGATGTGACGCCCCTCGCTGCTGGCCAGGTGAATCAATGGAGAGCTCTCGAGGTGATTGGATAAGGCGAAGCTCATACGAATCTTATTCGAGGTACTCAAACCGTAGGAGGCGGGCAAATAGGATCGAATGCATTTAGGACCCAGCGATTCCAGGGAAACATCGATCTGTAACAAGTATTTTTATTTAAATAACTGGCCGTATATTAAGTATGACATACGTACCGCTTCTGCTGCATGTCTGGCCTTGGCTATTTGATCCCGGAGCTGCTGCAGTTGCTGGGCCATGCTGTTGTTCCACACCTCGAACACCTGTTGCTCCTTCTCGGCCTGCTGCTCTAGGTAGCTCAATGAGACATTGGCCAGACGCAAGTTAGTCTGGGTCAGGGATATGTTCTCTTGGGCCATTCCCAGCTTGATTTCCCAGTCGGGTTCCAGATTGGAGAACGAATTTCGCATGTTTTGGATGGACTTCTGCATATCCTTCGCCTTTTGCAGTTCAGCACGCATTTGTTCTCCCGTTCTATCAGCCATTTCCAGACTATCCTTCGCTTGACGACGTGCTGAACCATCTGAAAGACCCTGCAGCTGTCCGGATATGTTGTTGGTGCGCAGTCCGGAATCGTAAATCGTGGACTTGATGCCCTCCACCTGCTGCTCCTGGCGATGCAGTTTGTCCTTCAACACATTGGATTTGTGCATCTGCTTGAGCGCTTCTTGCTGAAGTTGCTTTGATCTGTGCAGCGAGTGCTTGGCTCGCTCGATCATGGAGCTGCCGTCACTGGGATAGAGTGTTCTCTGCGCCTCGTACACCCGTTCCTTGGCCAGGATTGATGCTAGCCGGGCATCGTTGATGGCCTCAGTGATATTGCTGTGGGCCGAACTGGCCAGCATGGCTATGCGGGCTCCATTTCTGGTGGGTTGAAACTTGCGGGCGTACTCATTGGATCGCGCCAGCAGATGACTGGCGTGCTTTTCCGCCTTGGGAAGCCAGTGTTTACGCACCTCCCGCTGCTGCTCAGTCTTTACGCCCAATGTGGTATTTAGTAGTATACGGTAGCCATCCAATTGGTTAAGATGCCCATTGAGCATTATCTGCCGCTGGACTGTCAGCCTTAGCAGGCCCTCGCCCTGTTCTAGGTAGCCCGGATCTAGGTGATCGGAAATACGCTGGTTAAGTTCATCCAGCTCCTGGTGGGATTCACCCACGCGAATACTCAAATTGCGCACATGTTCCAGAACGTCCTCCGCTTCGTTCTCCACCTCTTGCACGCGATCCACCTGCAGCCGCATGTCTACCACTCGATGATTGGTCTGATTCAAGTCCCGCCAGAGCATCTCCAAGCGGCCGCTCTCGTCGAACGACGCATCCGATGCGTTGCCCATGGCATAAAAATGCTTCCATGCACAGTCGTTGGTACTGCGGATTCCCTGAACCATTTGGTCGTGCTCCCGGATGGCCTGCAGGTAGAATCGGGCCTGCTTGAGAGCAGTAGGCAGACTGAGATAATGGGCACTCTTTCCATAGCCATGTAAATCGGAAAGGGTTTGAAGAATCTCCGAGCGGAGTAAGCCGACACTATGCTGTTGGGTTACAGCATCTTCCCGCATCGATTTTATGGCAAACTCCCGTTTTCCAATGGTGGCCACTGCTTTGCGGGATTGAAACTTCAAATTTTCGGCGTGGGCCTCCAGCTTTAGGATGTCAGCGGAGTCGTAATCCTGTAGACGCCGTTTGGTCTGGCTAAAGTCCCAGTGGCGCCCATTCCATTTCTCATAGGCGCTTTCGTACTCTGACAATTTTCGATATGGCGCCGGAATTCCAGTCAAATCCATGTTGTGCATTCCACGACGAAGCTTGTTGCCCACCAGCTCCATATAATCCAGAAGCAGAAGAGTGCAATTGTCACAGACTATAAAGGATATAGAGAACATGAATGGTACACATGGGAATATGCAGAATGGTATTCGTTCAGTTCACATCGAAGATTAACTTACTTTTGCATCCGTTGTCCACCAGATGATGACGTTCCGCCTGACACTTGTCGCACTTTAGCCCAGTAACTCCTTCTCGACAGTAGCATCTACCAGTCTCTACATCGCAGCCTTCGGTTTGGATTCCATCTGGGTGACAGTTGCAAGGTTGGCAAGTAGTGTTTGGATATCTCATAGGATCTCCAAAATATCCCGCCTGGCACCGCTCACACAATCTGCCCGTGTAACCCGGCTTGCAGACACAACTGACTTCTCCGTCCCAGACATTGCAGCCCCGGGCAAAGTTCCTATTGGTCTCCGGGCACGGACAAGCCTGACAACCGTGTGGAGAATTGGGATCGCCGTAGAATCCCTCAGCACACTGATGGCAGTGATCTCCTCCAGTGTTACCTCGACAGTTCTGCGAAAAGTCAAAAAGGAGTCATATAAAAGGAGTTGAATGGATTTCGAATCGAATTTTTTACCTGACAGACTCCAGTTTCGCGATCACAATCGCTGCTACGACCATTACAATGACAGGGAGCTGCTCTTCCTATCAGATCCTCAATGAATACACTCTCCACAATAGTGGTATTCCGCCAACGGTAGAAGGATCTTCCCGGATCCTGGCATGAAAGTCCATCAAACCGCTTGGGACACTTACACCGTTCGACTCCCTTGGCTATAAGATTGGTGGAGCCCTTGATATAGATGGCCGCATCCATGTGTACATTTTGAAGGCTATAAATACAAAAGAAGGGTTAGTACATGATAGAATCTTATTACTAAGTTTATTGGATTTACTAAATGACTCACACAACTTCCTGGAAATCGGCAAAAGCAAAGGCTCGAATGAAGATGTGTCGAATGTTTTGGAGGGCAGCCATTAGAGTATTACGATCCACTGCCTGGCTGGTGTGGTGGTACTTCCAGAAGGACTCATGCAGCGGCACCCGATGGGTCACGTTCAAGGAGTACTCGAACTCTTCGTACTCGTAAAAGTCCAGTAGCAACTTGGAGTGCGCGTGTAACTGAACCAATGGATACTGACCCAAAATATTTCGCTCCAAGGGCTTGTGGGCACCTTCGGTGATCAGGGTGAAGTACAAAAAGCCACCATAGCTACTAGTCCGATCTCCGTAGAACTGCGGAGGCAGTTGGAAGTAGAGCGGATGGTAAAATTGTCCATATGCTCCGATGGAAACATTCCCCGTAGATTTGGGCACTAAGCTCAGATCATTCATGCGCTGGATCTCCGCGTCTTCGCGATGGAAACTGCTGCCCTCCATCTGAACCACCACTATGTACTCGTAGTCTGAGCTGGGTACCGAGTGCGGTCTTATTTGCTGAACGCTGAGATTTCTGGACTCCGCCATACGGATGTGTCCCCAAGACAAGTCGCTCTGCTCGCACTCACCGGATCTCCCGAAGCAGAAGCATCGGGTGCATCCTTCGGGATTTTGTGCGGACAATCCAAAAGTGCTTTGCATGCAGGTATCGCATTTGAGACCCACCACAAGGGATTTGCACGGGCATTGGCCATTCGAGTCACAGGCTATTGAGCCATCCGCCTGGGTGAAGGAACCCTCCGCATCGCAGCCGCATCGTCGGCACTCCGGATAGCCGAAATACCCGATGGCGCAAGTGTCGCACTTTCTGCCCGAATATCCCTCTCGGCACTGGCATTGTCCATCGCCGGTGCTGCACTGCTGACCAATGGAGCCAATGTGATCGCACTCGCATTCCCGGCAACCCAATCGAGCCTGCCAGCCCCAGGTGCCCGGCACACACTGTCCACATCCCAGGCCACGGGTGAACTTGGGGCAAATGCAGCGTCCATTGTGCGGGTCACACACCTGACCCTCCGACCTGCAGGCCGAGCACCGCTGACAACCCTCCGTGCTGAAGCCAAAGAATCCCTCCGTACACTCGTTACAGTGCTGACCTCCAACCCCGATCTTGCAGTCGCATTGGCCCGTCCACGGGTTGCACTCGTGACCTCGGGAACCATGAGGATCGCATCGGCAATCCCGGCAGCCCTCGCCCGCCGTGAGATTCCAGTGACCCGGTCGACACTTGTCGCATCTCCTCCCGGTGACGTTGGCCAGGCAGGCGCATTGCCCAGTTCGCTTATCGCAATCCGATGACAGGGATCCCACACTGCTGCAGTGGCATTCTGTAAATGAAGGTGCATATGTTATTATATATAACTAAAAGGAAGAATATCTAAATAGATATTTATATTTAATCAAAATCTTTACTGTAAGTTATGTTACTAAATTTATATTTAATGAAGTAGGATTTAATCAATGAATCAATGTCGGTGCTGGAATCTAACAATCAATCCCCTTGCTATTAGCTTTCCCCGTCTTGGGTTACTGGGCCACAACTACGTCACTGTCAGTGGCAGCCAGCTAACTGCACCTTAACAGCCACCAAGTGGCGCGCACAGACCCACTGTATCCACTAGACCCACCAGACCCGCTAGCCAGTTGGTGGGTTTGTGGGTTGCGCGTAGGCAGCGCCCCAAAGTCCGCCCACATATGCATTCAGTTTCCTATTCGGGCGACAAACGACAAATGCGACGACGGACCAGCGGACGTTGGACCCCGAAAAAAAAGCTGTGGGAGACGACGACGTCGGAACAAGCCAGACAAGTCTGCCAAGCTCATGAGTATGTGGATAGGCAGGAGGTACATACATATATATACTATATACGAAAATAAATTCATTCATAAATCCGGTAAAACCAACGCAAAAACACTTTTCAATTTGATTGCACGCTCTATAAAAAAATACATCTAAAATATTGGCAAAAGGTGCATGCAAAATTAGAAGAGATCTGTGGAACTTGCAACGAAGATTGGGTGCTCTCTCTTAATGGCTATTAAGATTAAATAGATATATGTATATAAGGTAATGTATAATGTATGCAATGTATAATTAAATGTTTGGTAGTGATACTTTAAAAAATATTGTAAGCAAATTCTTTTGATTCCTAGTCAACTGAATGCAATGGGACTTTGGACAAATCGTAGGGTATTTCAAAGAAATATGAACAAGCTTAGCACGCGACACGATAGGATAGGTGATAGTAGATCCACTCTAGAGCTGCTTCGAGGAGTATTCAAGAGGAGGAGAAGGAAGCTGCGCCTTGAGGCACTTGGCATATGGCTGGGACTTGAAGACTCAAGACTGACTATAGTGCAGCTGTCAAGTGCTTGCCATCGTTCGTTTGGGGGGATTTGCATTTTCATGAATGAAATGAGTGGCGAGAGAAAGGCCTACGACTACGACTATGACTATAGGCGACTCCTTCAGACGGAGCCACCAATAAAAAGTTCAATCAACTGACGCCATTCACATGTTTTTGCCTGGGCAAATGATGTCATTAAAGTTTACAATGGGAATCACGACTCTTCGCCTGCTCCTCGATCGTTTTTTTGCCTGATGTTTTTGGTGCTTTAGTTGAAAATGCGTTTGTCATGGCACAACAGTTTGAGAGTCACTTGCACACCCACTGGAGATTTATTGCGTGGGTCTTGAGTTTGTTTCTTCTGGTCGGGTTGTTAGTCTCGCGGGCCTTTGGTTTTATTGACAATTTTGTTTTCTTGATTTTTTATTAATGAGCACGTTTTGTTTGTTTTCTGTTTTTTCTGCTTTGTTTTTACCCCTTAGTTATATCTCGATTTGCTGGCTGCCGATCGCTAGACTGGTCCCGATGGTCAGAGATCTCGCGTGTGTGGGCCGTTTTAAGAGCACTTCCGTTCGTTTAACGGTTTTCAGCTTGAATGTGCGTTAAATTTTAGGGTTACCGTTCACATTGGCATGGGCGGCATAATTTGGGATTGATCGACTGTCATTTGCTTTGTCTGCAGGAATGTCATGAAAAATTGGCGGATGGTCGAGACCAAACACCTTCTAACGTTTTCTAACAATCTAATCTGCTAACTATCAAATCAGAGTACTGCCATTAGTCTCACTTCTGTGCTGTGGCCTTGGGGCTTGTCATTTTCACTGCACAACATGGCGTATACACAATGCGACTACCAATAACCAAACTGTCTGGTCAGTCAACGCGGTCACAAATCAAATGCAATGCAATAAATTAACAATCAAATACTAATAATTCTAAAAGTACCAATGAATTGACAGTTTAATTGCAAAATCTCTTGGACTTGACCACTATCAAAAATAAAAAGACTTGACCAATTGCAGAAATATGCTAGAGCCGTAAGCTCACTTGTTGAGCTTCGATTTGGAGCACGTGTTTTGTGGGCAACATACCGTATGTTACGCTCGACACGACAAAATATTGATTAAATGATTTATGGGTTCGCTCACAGCACTGTGGGACAACGTTGCGTATGCGCAATGCATGCTTGCAGTGAATAGTCATAAAAAAGCACCGATGGATGCCAATCAATTATCATAAATCTCAAATCAACACAAAAAATTATTTTTAAACGGAAAATATTTTATACTCTATATCTAGGTTGCAATAAATAAATATAGTGGCATTCGGAATTCTAGCGTATACACTTTGGAAACAAGATCATGGAAAGGATTTTAAATTTGTTTAATTGAATACGAATACTTTAAATAAGCAATGCCGAATTCCTCAGCGTATCAATAAACGAGTGTTATAACGATTGCATTTCGATATTTCCACAAGTAATCAAGAGGCAATTAAGCGTCTGTAGGCAGCTGCGATAAAAATCTGTTGGCTACACGCTGGCTGGCCCACTGACTGCATAAATAAATGAATCGATGAACGAACGAATGAGTGAATGAGTCGCATTCAATTGAGTGATTGACTCACTGACCAACTGACTTGCCAACAACTTCTCCATATACCCAATACAGATTGACATTTAAAATGTCGAAAATGATGGATACAAATGCAGTTAGTTGGCTTTTCTTGTTAGCCGCCCACCGTTGACCCAGTTTTCAAGCGAAGGAGAGAGTAATGGGAGTGTGGGTTGGGGTAGGACCTGAACCTGGACCAGGACCACCCGGCTAAAGTCTGCCGTTCCGAATTTCGTTAGTTGTTTCCTCCTCTTTTTCAGCTAAAGTTAATTAACCCGTTTGCATAAATTTCGGTACGGGCCACCAACAAAATGCTGAACCAGTTCTACTCCTCGATCGACCGGCTGTCGGGACATTATTTATGCTTTCTTTGATCGAACTCGGCCCGGCACGTCATAATAGTCGCAATCCCAGTCGCTTGGATCAACGCCCCCCCCCCCCCCTCACCGAATTGGCCAAATCAATTGTTTTCGTGGCCGTCGTAAATTAATCGAGTATTAAGTTGGCCAGGAAATTGCGTTTGACTTCTCACTGGCCACGTTCTCGGGCCAAACTTGCACCACCGCCTTCTCGGTAATGACGGGGTGTATTTTTTTTTTTTGGGAAAATAATAGAAAAAATTAATTATAGCATTTTGTTTGTTATAATAAATGGTTTCCGAGTGTCTGGCTCTTGGTGTTTGGATCAACGGCGCCCGATAAGTGGCGGCGCCTATTAAAGTGGCCACATTAAGCCCGATCTCGTATGCAATTTATAAATATCTGAGCCGTGTTGGCTTTGTTGACTTCATTGCGAATCGAGTTGGCCAGATGTGTAAGTCGTGTTGGAGATTATTGCGCCTGGCAGTGTGATTATTATATCGTTTAGCGAAACAAACGGAAACGGAAGTTGGATGGATCAAAACTATTAAAGATTGATGTGCACACATTTAAATCAAATTTTGAATATCTTGGATATATATAATGGATACATATAATCTTGGATTTACTGAATAATAAATAAAGATAGAGTATCTTTTGTTCTAGAAAAGTTCAAAGTCACGAATAAACAAATACTAAACATCCTTTTTAATTTTTAAACGAAGATGAGCAGCAAATTGTTAGAAACAAATTCTTCTACCAATTTCGACGAATAGAACGAAACAAAATAAATAAATTTCCCTTAAGCACACGATTGCCAAATGTTTGCGCAAATAATTTGCTAGCATTACGAATCGAAGACACTTCAAATGAACTGCCGAAAGCCGATTTGAAATTTTAACTCAAAAGTTAATGTGCATAAATTGGCACGCATAAAGCTTTTAACACTACCGAAAACGGGACAAAGTCGAGACTAAAATGCTCTTTAAATAAATTTAAATATTTTCTAGCTAAATTTTTTTAAATTTATGTTATAGGGCATAAAAGCGCATATTTCAAAAATACTCCAAGAAAAAGCAGCCAACGCTCGACACAAACATAAATATATTGTATAACACAAATTGGTGCTTTCAATGGGGTGCGCCAAAAAATTTGGCTCGCAGATCGGTTTTCATAGCCATGCGAATGTGACATTTGCAAAATGTTTTTCATATTTTTCATATCGCAGCAATTGCTGCTGTTGCTGTGCCTATAGCAAAAAAAAAAATCCATTGCAATCTATTTCGTCTGGGACTTGTTATTTATGTTTCCTGCAGTTGCAAAAACGTTTTCTTTTCGCTGTTTGCAATTTACAATATTTTCGGCGGCTCGCTCATTAGTCAATGACATGCCAAAAATGGCGAGAAATATTTTTGGCACATTTAAATGCAAATTAATGTGCCATTCATTTGCGGTAACTCCAATCCATCATGCGGCGAATAGTTTGACAAGCACTGGCAAAGGTCACAGCGTCTCGGATTGACGACCGCCTCTACATTTTTTTTTGTGAATTGCGAAATCTCGAATGTGAGCAGAGGAAAATCCACATGTGGGTAATACCAAAGTTTATGGCACGGAAAATTGTGCCCGCATAAGCAAATTTGAATATGGGGATTAAATATGTGCGAGCATATAAATTTTATGGCCACTTGCCACTTGTCTTGAGACCTCCTAACTAAAATGCAGGTGGATATCCATCCAGCCTTAGTGAAACAAAATTAAAATAAGCCATAAAAATGGAATGTTCGGTTGGCCAATCTAAATCGGCAAATCGGTGGAGAGAGAATTACGAGGCCATAAGGATTAAACTGCAACGATGAATAAATCAGAGAAAAAACGACTGAACACCAATGAATATGATTTTCACATTTCCTGGGGTGTTTTTCAATCGCACATCGTAAATGAATCGTAAGGAAGCAATCCAATCCAATCCGATCCGATCCGAGCCGACTGGTTGCATCTTTCTAACAACTTTCACACTCCAGATTTGCAATTCGCATCTGCGCCAAGAGCTTCTCACGTATTTAGCCGAACTATCTCCACATGCCATAAAAACGTCAAATTGAATTTTATTTCAATTAACAAAACTATTTGCCGCCCCCTTTTGGCCTCCTCCAACACACGACTGATCAGAAATAAAGCCAGGTAAATTCAATGAATTTTGCACGCTATCGATTTTATTTTTGGCCAGCAGCATTTTCAATTTGGCCGCACAAAAAATCGATTCCCAAGGCGTCTGGACTTTCGGTGCGGCTTAAGTATTTGATGGCTGCGCTGCCTTTAAAATGGGAATTACATGTCGCTAATAAAGATACGGATTAGTTTGGCAGGCCTTCCGTACGAGGGTGCCCGAAATGCGGGCCTTAAAAGTTAATTAACAATAGCCGAAAGTGCAGCCCAGTTGTAATTAAAATCCAACTGCAATTAGCCAAAAAACACAATTTATGTGGCTATACGATTTTTTGATTACATGCTTTTCGAAGGGGCGGAAACTCCTTTGCTAAAGTTGGTGATTAAAAAGATTGTGTTTATGTCAAAATGTTAAACATTGAACACCTGCGGGTTATAAAAACTTTTAAACATAAACATAATTTATATCTTAACGATGTGAAAATAAAAGTATTGCAGAATCAAAAAAGGAGGCATACAAAATTATCTCATTATTAAACATTTCTTTTAAGCATCATTAACATAATATGTTGGCACTCCAATCCTTCACAAGGGTATTTAATCGGTTTGTGCAAATATATTTTGTATCGTTTGGATTACTGTTCATATTTTGACACCGTGTGTCATGTAACAGTAACTGGCCTCAGTTTAATGCCGGTTTTGGTGTTGGTGTTGAAGTTGATGCCGTTTGGCCGGCCCGTGGAAACACACACGCCCATGGACACTCCCACATAGTGGGGCTGACATACAGGTAACTTTGCATGTCCCATGTACCCATGCGAACCGCCCAGACAGCCAGGCAACTTAGAGTTACAGCCAAAAGCCGTGTGTATCGGAGATCCGGAGACCCAGCGATGTGAACACACCCATTTCCAGAGCTCCGGGCAGGAGGATCGGAATGGAGGAGTATAAGGAGAAGGAGCAGGAGCAGTCAAGCGATCTCGACCAAGTGACAGGAAATGCAATTTGAGTGCGCCAAACTTTTGACTGCGTTTAGCTTTTGATAGGCGAAAGTACACAAGTCTATTGCGAGTCATACACACATGTGATATTTGGTTCTCCGTTTCTTTTTTTTTTTATCTAGTTGGTGTTTGTGGGTGTTGCTGCCTCGGTGGGCGTAATCAAAGTGAAATATCTTTGATTTTAATTGGAATTGCTTAATTAAGCGCGCAATTTGCTTCATGCCATTAGCAGCGGTAACCAAAGCTGATTGGAGTCAAAATTCGGTAGGTAGGGAGAAATATCTTTAGATAATTAGGTCGAATGTAAGCGCTTGCTTATATAACTCAATCACAAATTTAAACTAAGAAGTTCTTTTGGCTTAAATAATCTGTAAGCAATCTAATGAACCATTCCGGTGGGCAACAATTCCACCTTTCGTCTCCAGATTGTCGCAGACTGAAACTTTCTCCGAGTTCCAGACAGACGATTCCATCAGTCCCCCTTGACCACCACCTTATAAGATGTGTCTCCCCTCCTTAGTTTCGTCTTCATTTCCCTTGATTTTAGCAAACCAAAGAGCACATGTTGTGTGCCAACTTCAGACGGGAGAAAAAGTTGCCGTATCATTTAAGCCGACGCTTCGTTGTTTACGCATCGGCACAAACAATAACAAAGGCGCAGACAGACAGATATAGATTCAGATTCAGATACTGAAACGGCAACGGAACGGCTACGAGATCATTTGAAGTGCATAGATCAAAGTGACCGAAGAGGCGCCAAGGCAGGAGTGTTGATACTGCGGGATTTCACTGTTCATTGCTGGGACTTAACTTGGGGTTTTCGAGTTGAAACTGACCTCGGACAACCTGGCACACGTTGTGGAAGACTTGTTTTCAAATGGAAATTGCCAAATAAATATGAAAAACGTGACTTTGAGGCAAAGTATGCGAGCAATAGTGAGACTTTTGAACTCGTAAACTAAATTTTTAAATAGAGGCGCCCCATGAAAATAGTGGATTAAATAGTGAAATTTTCCTAAGCCACCATTTAATTTTCTCTCTGATTAACCTCGATTCCCGTTTGAGAAACCACAAAAGGCAAGCTGCCTTAGGTCTCGTATTTCCGGTCTTTAAGTCAGCTTTTAACTGGAAATTGATTTATTGCCTTTTCACCCTTTGTATAGCTCACTAATTAGACATATATTTTACATTTTAGCGATAAATCCAGCTTAAAAAGCTCGAATTTGGGTTTATTTTCCGCTGTTGCAACATTTTCGCCAAGATATTTATGAGAGTCTTGCTGTTGCAAAATTAATGCTTAATTTAAGCGTCAGAAAAATAATTTGCTTGCATTTTTCGATACGCTGAGCCGTTGGCAAGGGGCCAACAAAAAAGCGCGAAACAAGTTCTCCATAATCAGATTTAATGAAAATTGAATAATAAATACTATCAGGCGCGCAATCGGCTAAGAGAAAAATGTCTGAAAACTGCTGTAATATTTCGCTTTAATGTTTCCAAACACCCAGAAGCTGGCTACTCAAAAACGTGGCTAAATGTTGTGAGATAAAATTGGTATTATTTTTGTTTGAGGCTGTTGAACTTGGCTTTTTGCCATTTAAGTTTTTAATGTATCTAGCGGGATTTTTTTAATGTGGGTGGCAAACAAAATGATTTATTTTTGCAATTGTTTGGGATGGGAATTGTAGGGTATCTTTTTCCTGTGTACCATTTGAGTTTGAGATATTGTAAAATAAAGAAAATATAATGATTTCCCATCAAAGTTCAGGCACCACACACAGACAAATGGCCCTCGACCAACTGAACTTTAATCCATAAATTTCAACAAATTCGACTGCCGTAGGCCCTTCAGTTTTTTTAGGAAAAGGCAGCTTAATGTCGAACTGAAATTGCGTCTGAGTCGACAAGATTGACACTTGCATTTGTCATTCGGCTCATTTGCTTGTTTGTTGTTGGGGTTTGTTTATCCGTCCATTTGCTTCGCTAACAACAAGTTTGTTACAGTATTTCTGTATTTCTGGCCGAAACTAACCTCCTTTCCCTTGGCCACCCCTTCATTTTGACTTTGTTTTTTCCTGTTTTCAGTTTATGCCTTCTTTTTTTTTTGTGGTTTTCTGTGATTTTGGACTTTATGTGCAATTAGCGAGCGCATTGTTTGTTTGTTTTGTGTGGCACGTTTCATTGTAATTAAAAAATCGCCGTTTTGCCCGCGACATGTTGTGTGCGGTAAGATTTGTCTTGGCCAGGCTAGAGCTGGCTCTACTCCCATAATAAAGGCCATATATTGTATGTATGTACGTAGGTGTTTCTCGTGGCTTTCAGTCTCTGTCTCCCAGTCTTCATCCCAGCATTTTTGTATTTGGAGTCGCGCTAGAAGATCTAAGACACTGCAAATGTCAATATTTGCTGCTGCTAACCAGCCAGTTGATTTTTGTTTCGTTTTTATGTTTGTCATCTGCACATGGCTTTATGTTAATGACTGTGTGAGATTCTGATGCGGTTTTCATTCTCTTGGTGGAAAAAGTCTGGGTGGCTGTGTGGAAAACCTCTGACCGGAAAATAATGATGTGGGTCATATGAGTTTACCATTTCTAGTTTTATGGTGCATTTAAGTACATTTTTAAACTGAAAAGATATACTTTTCAATTTCTTCTTGGAGCTAAGTCTGAGTTACTTGAAAGCAGAGCTCAACATAATAAAAACTACCCAAAGCAGAATGACATAAGCATTATAAATATGCAATTCGTTTGAGCAATATAATACCAGTTGATTGATTAATCTGCATCAATTTCATGGCATTCGAAATCGTATAAATCACTCATAACTGTGTGAATAATTGATGAACTCTCGGTTCACAGGCAAGTCGCAAATTTGCATAGTTCGTTTGGGCATTCAGATACCACCACGATTGGCATCCGATCAAAAAGCGAGGAGAATGTCATCAGAGCCTCCTGCTGGGCGCCACTTTACACACCAATAACCAAAAATGGCCTAAAGGCGGCCACAACTGGCTGCTCGTTGTGGTGTAGTGTATGTGTTCGATACACATAATGCCAGATTCGTGCTGGTTTGGGGCCATGTCTGCCGGGATCTGGGACGCCAAGGAGCTCCTCTCCGAAATGCTAATTGAACGCCAAGCCGAGCGGGCAGGCGCCAAATGTGTGTCCACCATCAGGGACAACATTTTTCCACATCAACTTACAGTTTTTTTTATGCATTTTAAAGTGTGTGCGATTTGATTTGCTTGCCAATTTGTTGAGTGATTCGATTACATAAGCGAAAATAAAAGAAAATCAATTGGGAAGAGAAAATCAATAAATTGCGGAAGCCGCGTAAAAAAATTAATGCGGACCGGCAGTTAATAGATTTTCTCAATTGATTTTTCATCGTTATTTTCCATCAAGCTGCGTTCGCAAAATATATATTTTTGAACGAGTTTTAAAACGAATTTTCCCCTAACTACTTCATATATTCATTTGCTAAAGAGCCTGTCAACTGATTCGTGGCACAAAATTGCCTCATACTTGACCATTAACAACAACCAACTGTGAAAAACAACTTGCAATCAAAATATTTGTGTATACATTTGAAATACTGACACTTGGTATTGATAAGAGCAAATGATCGACAAGCTGTTGATTGTATTTTCTTAATGGGATTCATTAATGGTTGCGTATCAGGCTAAACAGCCGTTGATGGCAAGTGATGAGAAATTAATGGGGAAAATCAATAAACAATTTATATTCGCATTTGACAAAAGCTTAAAACTCCTCAGATAAACCTAGCCAACTTTATTGCTACTCATAAATGATTTGAAATAACTTGATCACAGTATTCCCTTGGTCATGGAATCATAAAAACTGGTACCGCATCCTTATGGCTTCGCAGCAATTCCCGCTGACACCTTTCAAATCCCGCTGCAGCTCACCAAAATCGAAGTCAATTGCTTTGACCAATTAGGCTGGCTTTCTATGCGCATCGCCGCTGGGGGTAATTATTGGACCACGACTTGGACATGGCGATGAAGGCGCCAGTCGGGGACTTGGCATCCATTTAACCACATTAAATGCCATAAACTGCTGTGAATGCAGTTTTTATTAGCGTAATTAACACCTTTTGGCGGCGCATCGACCCCTCTCTTCTTTCCACTTCTCCCAGGAGTGACGACAATTAAATGGCCAAGGAATTGATCGCAACGCTCGAAAGGATTTGCTTACCACGTTGCCTGGGGCGCGGGGTCGTCGTGGATCGCAGCGGTATAAAGTGTTGCTGTTGCGTATAGACTGGCATTCCCGATCCGGAAAGCAGGCCCGGCGGACAGGGCGGTATGGGTCCCAGATTGCTATAGACCAAAATGTTTTGGCCCGGCTGTATGAGTAGATGTTGCTGCTGTTGCTGCTGCTGCTGGGTGAGATTGCCCAAAAGTGTTCGTTGCTGTTGCTGCTGCTGCTGGTGATAGTAGGTTGCAGGTACTATGGCAAATCCGGGCTGTTGTTGCCGCTGTTGCGGGCGCGGTGTTACGGCAACAACATGCACTTGTTGCTGCTGCTGCTGCTGCTGGGTAACTTGGCCACCGGCAACATGTTGCTGCTGTTGCTGCTGCTGGAAGCTCGAGTGCAGGTGGGTGTGATAGTTGAAGGGCTGCTTGTGGGGCATCTTTGGTAGCAGCGTAGTTGCCGTCGCAGAGACACTTGCCACAGTCGTGGTGCGTGTGGCATGTGTTGCATTGCGCCGATGATAGGGATGCAAACGCAGTTTTCGCCTCCTGCCCAAGGTGGAATTACGGTTTTGTTGCCCCTGAAACTTGCGTCGCAGTTTTCGACGTCCTGGCGTTATTGTTGTTGCTGCCGTAACCGATGCGAATGTTACCGCTCCCGATGCCGATCCCGTACCGCTGGCCGATGCACTGGCCGTTGCCGTTTGTATAATTTCATTGAATTGCCTGCTTATATTGATATTTACACTGCTATTTACACTGGTTCGGTGATGTTGCTGCAGCATGTTGCCCTCGGGCTGGCCATGTTGCTGCTGTCGGTGTTGCTGCTGCTGCTGCTGTTGTCGTTGCTGCAGTTGCAGCGTTTGTGTTATGCAGACTAGATAGACGCATAGATGCAGCAGCAGGCTTTTTGTCATCATGCCACGAGGCTTTACATCTGCTGCCCGCAGATGTTTTTTTAATTTTCGTGGCTTTATTGACGCGTCTGACATTTTGACAGTTCGTTTGTCAGACGCTGACATTTTCTTTTGTTTGGTCGAGAGCTTGAGCGATTTTTCCAAATTAGTATTTAATCATTTTCAATGAGTTTAGCTTATTAGGCATCTGTCCCATTTCGTTTGTGGTTTGACACGGTTCGAAACAATTTTTATATTTATGTTAAAAGATTTTTCATTCCCTTTTTTAAAAGATGTTGCAATATTTTGGAAAGAATCAACTATTATCTGGTTCCTAAATTGGTTTTATGTACAAATTGTAATTTTACTCCCCAAAACGTCCTATAAACTTTTCAAATACCTTGCAATTTATCAGCTGGCGATAAATGCCTATTTTAAAAGAAGAAACATTTGACAATATGTAAATAAACAAATAACAATTCACAGTTACAGTTCATCCACAGACATGTTTATGTGAGGTATGCAAGCTAATTAGTAAAGACAAACAAAAATAGCATAGACTCTAAACAAATGTGTTACAATTTGTATGTTTATTTGCTTACAAAGTCGAGGGAGTGTAGATCAAGAAATGCACATATGTACATATATGTAAACAGCTTGAGCTTTTGGCCCAAACTCAGTGGAAGTTTAATGCAAAATGAGTCGCGTGAAACTGATGCAAAATATTCAATAAATTAGAACGCATTGAGCCAAACAAAAATATGGCTAAGAAAACGACATAAATTTGCTGGGCAAATCCCATAAACTTCTACTTGAAAACTTCATTATAAAAGGGATCGCAGTGGGAAGAGAACACTGAACTGAAGCATCCGCTAGATGAAATAAATATTTTCCAGGAAACCCAGCTGCAAACAAATTCGCATTCAGAACGTACACACACGAGTAGATAAAACTACAAACGAATCGAGGAACCCATGAACCCACAGATGTATTGAAGTAGAGGAAACAAATTTAAGATCGTGATGTAATAAATTTTCAAAGCTAAATATAAAAAGGCTAAGCTGTGAAAAACAAAATGCCTGGCGATTTTGTTTGATATTGCTGATCTATAAAAAGGCAAATGACGCAAACTGAAATCCACTGATGAATAGCGGATCGTAAATAATCAAATATCGACTGACAAATAGCGAAATGGACAATCCATAAATTGAACCCAAGCCAAAGGCACCTCAGCTCACTTTATATATTCACAAGTGGAAAATTAGTTGAAAAGGCAACAAAATTTGAAATAAGTGAACAAGTTTTTGTTTTCCTTTGAAATTTGGCGGCTTTCAGTTATTTGATCTTTTTTTTTCAACTCCTCTGAACAAACCCCACTGAAAAAAGAGCTACATTTTTTCATAATTTTTGTTTTCTTTGGGCATCTTCCGCTTTTTGAGGTTTCTTAGTCATTGTCAGAGTCTGGGCTTTTTATTTGTTTTTCGGCTTTGTGTTGCTGCTCATTTTTTTGAGCATCCTCTTGGCTACCTAATTTAAATTTCTCACATTACAATTAAATTTGAAGAAAACTTGTTCAAAAGTTTCGAATCTCGGACCGTTTTACGAGTACCTGGGCCGTTTACCTTTCGGCGTAAATTTGAGTGCCATGGCATTCCACATCTGACAGTTTAGTGCCAAATTAATGTAAAATGTTTCGAAAAATGTCAGAACTCTGTGCGTATATAATTATTTTTCAAATTGGACCTAATTGAATCTGACGGCCGGGCCACGACCAGTTTTTTTTCGAATGCTTCGAGTTGTCTGTGTACCACTGAAAGAGTACAATATTTTCTGACATGGGTAGGTCCTTGGTCACGGTAAGCTGAATAAATCTAAATGTGTGGGTAAACCCCAAAAAGAAAGTCGAGTATGACTTAGAAGCTTTAAAGGTAATATTCGAAAACTATCTAAAGTTTCCTTGTGAGTTTCCTACAATATGTGATATTAACGATTAATGGTTATTAATTGATATTGATCAAGAACTTCCTGATTGCATGAACAATAAATATTAGCCCCATTTCCATGACCCAATTTTGAGTTATGGGCAACCTTTCTCCAATCACCTGCTGCGTGACGCTGCATATATGAAGAAAGTGCTGAAGCATTTCACAATCCATGTAGTCAAAAAGAAATAAACAGCTGATCAACAACAAGCTGAACTAGATAATAGCTTCCTCATTTTGCCGATATAAAAGTGAAACAAAAATAAATATTTCGAATGGTTAGTTTATGGGGGAATATGTTTGCTGATCTGGCAGCCGACGGCGCTCTACATTGAGTCATTACCACATTTTCCAATTTACGGCGTGAAAAACGAAATGGAAACTCGATAAACAATTCAATTGCAATTATGCAATAAAGATTGAAACACCAAGGAAAGGAAAGACCAAAGGAAGCGAAAACCACTGCCATCTGCGAATCAACATGTGGCCATGTCCAGTTGAGAGACTGATCAAACGGGTCAGCGGGTGGTTGCTCCAGTGGCCGAGCTCTGGAAAATATTCAAATACTCCATGGCACTTTTCCGCTCTCCGTTGGCTTCGTTTCTGGAGTCGAAAGATGAAGGTGTTAAATGATGAGTTTCCCCCCGTCGGCGGCTCTTGTGGTGTGAAATGTGAATTGTGAACACTTGGACATGTGCAAAGTGTTCAAACGATTCCTTGAGTGGGCAACATTTAATATAGATGTGAGTGGCTGGATAAAAACAAAGTTGCAAGCTGGTTAATGGCATGGAAAAGATAGCGGAAGTCGTTCCACTGTTAACCAAAAGTGAGAATTAATGCAGGAAATGTGAAAGCTGTGAGTCCATGTAGAAAAGAATGTAAAATAGAATATGTAGACAATAAACATTTCTTAAAATGTTCGTTTGTAGAGAATCTTCAGCTTCTGAAGTCCAGACACACCCAGTGAATACAACACAGAAGCAAAACTGTCACTGCCCATTATCAAATATTCCTAAACACCCAAATCATTCGAATGCAGAAATCGGATACTCGCTTCTGCTTTCTTGTTTTGCCCTCCAGAAAATCAGTCGAGTGTTAAGACGACCCGCCGCCTAATTACGTAGAATTGTCACGTCTAATTAGAGCACATTCGAAGGAGCCGAATCGAGTGACAATTTCCAGGCGCTCATTGTCAAGATAAATGCGCAAAGCAACGAAATGTTTCACTAACAAAGTTGCAAGTTGGCAATCAACTGGGCGAAACGAGTTTCCAACACACACGTAACTCTCTAAATTTTGGGCTTAGACCAAGAAAAATTGCAAGGCATTTGGCCGAGAGGAGCGAAACTGGGAGGTAGACAAGCCCAGTAGCTACGCATGCAATGGATGCAAAAAAAAAAAAATAAGAAGAAAAATAGAAATAATGAACCGACATAAGAAATGACTTAATCGCTGCCGGCTTGTTAACCCCGGCCTAAGGCCCGACTCCTATATATGTATGCATTTGAGATCTCTCCGGGGGACGGGACATGGTCTTTAAGTAGCTGCACAAATAAAGATTTACGGCAATTTACTTGAAGGCCTCAACCCATGACGGCTAGTCAATAATTTCTGAGGCCCCCAAAACGCGAATCGTTTGCAGATTATATGTCTGAGCTGGAGCAACCAAACCCAGGGGAGTGGGTATAGAAAAAGAGGCAGTTGTGGTGACCGGCCTGGGATGTCGGGGACCACCGTCAGCGCCTTTGAGGAATTGCATAATTATAGCATTTTCCGGCCAGCCAATGACTGCTTCATCCACATTCCTCTTGGCCCGGTTCCTAGGTTCAGGCTAATTTGTTTAACATTCTCCTTCCACTTTAACGCAATCGATTGTTTGTTTTGTACATAATCTATGGCATACTCTGAAGGAAGGAGTGGTGAAACTTTGTCAAGAGTTAGTTTTCAAACATTTACCTATTCTGGCAGTTAAAATTTAAAATAAAATTGAAATATGCTTTTATTTATTTGCTAAAACTTATGATTTTCAAGGACCCAACCACGTATTCCCAGTTTATCTAGAGTATTTCAGTTTCATTGCGACGAAGACGTATTTGCATCGACTTGTCTTAGCCATTTTTACCTTAGGCAGCATTTAGGAGTCTTCCACCAGACGAATCCCAAGAGAAGGCAATATTTGTACATTGTAAATGCATGATATTGATCTTGATTGTTAAGATCGCACACAGCATGATCGGAGGGGAGAGTTGGCCTTTGTGACTACGGGAATTGGCAGACTGGCTGGATTGGATGGCCAAGTTCGTCTGGTCCAGAGTTCAAGCTGTTTGCATTGTTTAACTTTGACTTTGACTTTGTGTCAGTTTATGCCCCTCTCGATAACAATCAATGATCGTGTCCCCCGCCTCCGAGAGGCCCTATGTGTGTGTGAGTGTGTGTGTTAGCCAACTGATTAATCTTGTGCATCGTCGTGGCTATGGGTCTCTTCCCATGGAGTGTAGAAAGTGGCACTCATATGCATATCACGGACTGACTGACCCAGTCAATATGCCACGGCACTTGTGCAGCTCGATTGCACTTGTCCCGACTGACTGACCACCAGATGCTAACTTTCAAACTTCCATATGTCTGGTCGCACTTGAGTAAACAATTGAAACTGGAATCTAAATGTGCCAAATGCACAGTTTTTATAAGATCACAAGTTGATCTTCGAGTGGGACAAAAACAATGTGCGTGTCAGAGATAAGATAACCCAAAGTGATCAGCAATTAAGATTTATGTGCCTTCCTCAGTTTTTGTGGGAGGTCCTCTGATCGATTCGTTTGCGATATGATCATTGAATATCTTAAAGAAGAACAAAAGGAAGCAAAGAACCTTTAGAAAAAATAAATGCAACGAAATAAATACATTTTAGTACTCATAGAATTAAAGATGAAAACTTAGGACGACTACACAGCGTGTCATCAATTGATCGTACAAATCTGAATAAATGATCATCAAAAGACTCATGATCACATTTATGATGGTTCTCATCTCGGGATTGAAATCATAGGGTACCCAAACTTCGATTTCCCGCAGGCCTTTCTTTACGATTGGCATGCCAATTTAAGCATTTTTGTTTGTGGTTTCTCTCTCTGGTTTTTCGCTTGATCTTTGATCTACAATTTGAAACGCCGAACAAGAGTCTCGCAGGGCGGCCGTTAGATCGAACCCGATGCGATCTTTTATTAAGGGAGTAAGAACTTGTTTTTGCCGAGTCTCTTGACTGAGAGTAGGAAAACAATGGCCAGGCGCCGCCGCTTTCAAGTTCAATGCGATGCGATGCGATGCGAAGCGATGACGACGACGACTTCGCCGACGATGATCCTCCAGATCGATCGAGGAGCGGGTCTAATTGGGTCAGCCGGTCTTGGGACGCGGAGCCGTTTAATTGGATTACCGCCTTTTGATTATGGCTCCCTCTGGGTTCCCTGTTTTTGCGTTTTGGCAACACGCGCCCATTCGCTGAGTCACAAAACCGTTTGTAAGTAAAACTGGGCCTTCGTTTTGCAATCGTAGCCTAGAATCATTTGAATGTGACATCGTGGAGGGCTTGCCCATGTTTAAAAAGCCACATTCCACATTTATCATTGAACAAACATGCTCCAACTGCCTTTGAGTGTGAAGCGCGTTGTCGACTGCTGATGGAAAAACTCATCTCAAGAGGGGAAAAAGCGTATTGTAAACGTTATCTACGGCTTGGCAAACGAATAGTGTTTCTTAGACAAAAGGCAACTACTGTGAGTGTTTCCGGGGCGTGGGGGAGAAATGTGCCGAGCAGATGGAAATAAAAGGGGGCCAAAATGAGTGCGCCCCAGGTTGCAACTCTATTAGCATTCCCAGAACCAGAAACAAGAAAGTCCACGCTGCTCATCCATAAATCTGCTCACTGCTCTCAGCGCTGCATCCCATTAATCATCATGATGTCCCAGTCCAATCATCACTTGCAAGACCAGCGGCTGGTCCACCAAACGAATCTGTATTTTTCGGACCTCTGGGGCGTCAGCTAATGAGTTATGGGTCTTTGTGGCTTTTGCGTAATCATTTCGGCTATTAGCGCTCCACTCACTGATTTTGTACTTCTAATTAAGCAGCTTCCACTGCCATCTTTCCAGTGGAGGTGTCTCTCTTTAGCCAGGCTAGTTATTAAAACTAATCTGACGGTTATTACATATGTAAATCCGAAAGCGAAGAGGCGTTTAGTATAACGAGATGAAGCCATGGGCAACATCAAATCGTAAACCTACAAACTAGGCCCTATAATACTGAAACATTAACAAATTTCTATGGGACCTTTTTGAAAAGATTTACTAATTAACTAAACTAAATTGATCCATGTTTAATATGACAATATATGCATGTATACTCGGACAATTAAAAATATTTCTGCAATATTAAAAAATCTTTCTATTTTCATAATAATTTTTTTTTTTCATAAGATGCAAGCCTTTTTGCAATAACCTATCAACAAAAAATATTGCAACATCTTATAATAATATTATTCACCTATTTTCGATATTTTCACATTTTATATACGTTGCATTGGCACTTGATAATTTCCTTTTTCACTTCTTTGTTTAATGATCACCTTTAGCTATAACCACACACACATTATTATCTATAATCAAATAGTGGGCGTGTCGCGATTAGACGATATCGCGCCAGGATGCGCGATCATCAAATCAATTTTCATTCTTTGCATTGCAAATTTTTCGTTATCAACATTGGGAAATCGACGATGCGGTGCACAAATCAACATAATTGCCCCCGACAAAAAGGCGAATCGGTTGGCTCCAAAGGGGCCACAAAAAGGTGGACGAGGTGGGGCACACGGAGTCCAACTTCAAACTTCAGGTGAAGTGAAGCGCCAGTCACGTCGCGTTTACGGCGCGTGCGTCGCAAATCAAGTGCAAAAATAGATCAATCAAGCAATCAATCCGTCCAATCGCTCACAGCCAACTCCCAGTTTTGTTGTTGCTGGTCTGGATCAATTTTCCGAACGTGCGCGGTGTCCGAGAACCGGTGGAAATCAATCGAAATTCACGAAAATCAATGTCAACATTTTACTGCTGAATCGATTTTTCTGCAGAAGTGCACAACACACACAAAAAATCGAATAAAATACGAAATATGAAATACAAAGAAAAAAGTCTGTTCTTTGGATCTACTTCTGCACTCGGGGCTTTCCGGGCTTTAAAAATTTCCCACGATCGCGATCGCCGTCGATTTCCGTGAATCCAAACGCGCGCGTCGTCCCATTGCAACTGATTCGACTTTTCGAGTTTCCACCGCGATGTTGGGAGTCTTTTCTTGGCGCTCGGTTGAGAAACCCGAACGGTCTTCGTGCGCTTTACATTCTCTTCGCCACACATACTCCCTTTTAATTCTCTTAGCCAGCTGTACTCTTTGGAGCTCTGGATCTTTCACCTGTTAGCAGCAGTTTTCTTGATTTTAGCTATAGCTTTTGTTTTTTTTTTTTGTGTAGAGTCACCGAAAAGGAACCTCATTTGCGGTTTTAATGTTTGGGGGATACTTCAAAAACCTGGATTCTAATCATGTTGCGAGACTGCCAGAATGTATCTGAGGCTTAGCAACATTTGTTGCAGGCCTTATAGTTAAACTTAAATGTAAAGTGCTGGCTAAATATAGCATAAGACAAGTAGTTTAAGGATTAAGATCAGCGAACATTGTTCCAAATGGAAACTTTAAGAATGCAATATAAAACAATATACATATAATATCGTATAATAATACAATAATAATATAATAACGCAAAAAAATGCGTAGCCGACTAGTTGTCAAAACTCAAGTACTTGCATAAGTGTCTGTAAGTAGTTTCTGAAGCAAAAGACTGGCTTATGATTTATAACAAAGAATATGATATCTTTTTGCAACACAAAACGATCAAATTATCTACAAACAATGTGATGTAAAGAGACTATTCCAGTCAAAAATGTTCCCTTTAATTAGGCTGATGATACCAGTTTGTAGCCTGGGCTCGGCAAAGATGATTCCGTTTGCCGAGGCTTTTTATAATCCCCAGTGATCTAAACCAAATGCCATTCCCTACCTACAGAATATTATGTATCCAACAGCATCCCACTGAACTCTTCAAAGCGGCTTCTTTGTCTGTGTGATGCAATGGTGAAATGTACGAGATGAAGAGTCTGAAGACGACTCGGCAAAGCCTCTAACAAGAAAGCGACTCAAGGAAAACATCTAGCAATTTTTCCATAATCAGCCAGTGAGCTACAAGCTACAAATAGCTTTTGGGTTGTCTGCATATGGGCACCGCACCTTGCTACCAGCAGCAGTTTGGCTGAGAGATACTCCGGCTATCCCGGCAATCCGCACCAGACATGGCCAGACTGGCGGGCAGTGAGATCTGGCCTACGACTGGGCCTTTTACACTTGGTCGAAACAAACATTCCATGTCACAAACGCAGTTATTTATGCGCTTCAGACTGGACAGCCTGGACTTCAGACGGACAGAATGCCGGCAGTTTTTTTTTTCTTTTGCTTTTTTTTCCTGACATTGTCACATGAACATGTCACGTTAACCTTTCGTTTCTGGCCAAAATCCAACCGCAGGGTGCCTTTCAAATGATGGCCATAAGCATTATGCATGTGAAATCTAACATAGAAAACTTATTATTCCCCTCTATGAACACAGCTGTCAATATTTTAATTGCCGCTGCACTGAGCAAAAAAATAAAAAAAATGCAGCCGGTTCAAGTCCAACTTCGAGTCCACTGCGTGTGTCCGCATTCTGTGTTCAGAGTGGCAGCGGGAAAATTCATTTTTCTTTCCTTTCTTCGTCTTCCTCTTCATCGATCTCATGATGGTCGGCTACTTTTTCCAATATAGCAAATCGTCTTGGAAACGTGCCAAGCATTTTGAAAAGCAAAACGATCACTGCGCCAAAGTGGTTCACATGTGGCTCGTCGAGTTTCGTAACCTTTTTGTCACCAATTAGTTAGGCTGCGTCTAAGTGAGCTATAAAAATGTCAAAAAACAAAATACTGGAAAAATTCGAAAACTTGCTCTAAATTATGGCCCATAATCGGACGAGTGTCGCATAATGAAAAGCCTAATATTAACATTTTTGTGATTTCTAATTCCATTGAATTGCTGCGAACAAGGCAGAAAACTTAATTAGGCACCCATGAAATGAAATTACGTATGCAAAATACGCCCCTAAGATCCCACAGTATCTGACTGCATTGTTAGGGTGTGTTTTCAACGAATCCAGAAGTGCATGCAGTGGGGGAGTTGATCTGGAACCAGATACTATTGGATACTCTGGCCCACATAGCAACACGTGCCGAAGTGCAGCCGAAAATAAAGCACTTTGTTGATCTTATCGGCAGCCGACCAAAATTACAATTGAAACAATTAAGGCCCATATGAAATGTCTATAAATAGCTTAAAGTATTTCTGAAATCATGGCCACTTCTTGGGATAATGTAAAAAACAAGGTCAAAGGGCTGGATTCGAGATAGTGCACTATAGACACTAGACATTTGTTTTCTTTTCTTTCGAAATTTTTAAAGTGTTGGTTAGAGGTATTCAAGTTATCAAAAACAAAACTAATTATTAAAATAAAGCTTATAGTCAATAACAAATTTAATATTCATGTATAGACTTTGGTCTAACCTAGACTACATTTCTTGTAGTTACTTAATCCAATACGATCTACACCTAACGAGGAAATCACTTAACAGATTTTACGCCAGAAATGTCCAAGTCAAGCCTACTAAAATTCCAAATAAAATCTGACATACTCGCAGACCCCTACGTGTATATCTCATAAGCCTCTAACTGCAAGGTAACAAAGAGTAAATGCAAAGATTTAAATCAGCCGCAGATTTGTTGCGGTTCCGCCAGAAGAGTGAAAGAAAAGCTATAAAAAATAAGCAGGGAAAATGGAAAAAATATATATAAAAAATAGTTTAGTCGCATGAAAACAGGAAATCCTACACACAGACTTCTAAGCTGTGCAGCAAATTATCAAAACGCCAACATCTTTTTGACAAACTGCGAACCGAACCCCAATTCCCGCCCGTCGATCTCGTCTCCCCAAATTCCCCATGGTGGTCCCAAGATACACACACACACTCCTCATTTCACATTTCTCATTTCTTATTGGAGAAGAAGAACGGACGCGAGTCGCGCTTAAGACAACTTTTCTCTGATTTGCTGCGATCGCAATCGGTTATGGAGTTGGGAATACGTTCCAGTTACTCCTGCTCCTGCTCTCCAGGAGAACCCTCGTTCTGGAGGTCTATTACACGGCTCGTTTGGTAGATCGCTTTTGACGATTGACGTGCCTCACCGTAATTCTTCATGCAATGATCTTTTCTTTTACGGCCTCCCATTCTCGGAGTCCTCGGTCGCCATTCAACGCATCGTTGACCTATTGAACCATAATGCCATGCACATGTGCCGCAAAAGGATCGCATCGAATCGTATCGGGTGGAGGGGTTCCAACTCTGGTTGCAAGGTCTCCCAGTCTCCCAGTCAGCCAACCCTTTCTCCCCAGTCTCGTTTGGGGCCAAACTTTGGAACCTGTTCCTGCCGCTACTTTTCTCGCATGAATCATTATTTGTTGTGCTAAGCCAAAGATCTACGGATTGAGGAGAAGGAACGTTCCTTCTCTGCCACAGACAGCTGCAAGTTTGGCCAGCTGAGTGCCGCTGGGTGCAGCCGTGGCCTCCTCGTTTGCGATCATTTGTGATTGATACTATTTATTGGTTGTTTTGGCCTCGGCCTGTCCAGGAAGAAGAAGATACGCCAGCTGAATGGGCCGCTACGCATGGCTTTCACCAGGGTTGTCAGGAGTCGTCGCTTATAAATACCATCTGGGTGCGGTGCCTGCTTAAAATGCCGACGATAACGTTAAACATTATACACATTTATATTCACGTGTAGTATGCACAAGTAGTTATAGGAACTATTTGAAACAAAAAATGTTAAGAATAAGTAAAGTTTATCAGCACCAGATTATATAGTGCATTCCTTGTATCTCCTCTGCGAATTGCATGAAAAATATTAATATTTTTAATCTATTCTGTGTTTATAATATTTAGAGTTATATTTGACAACCCTGTAGCCACATGCACCTTCTCTCACTTTTAAATACCCCAACACTACCAATTCCTCCCCCTCATCCTTTTAAACCACAGCACCACCTATTGATGATAGAATTTCACCAGCGGCTCTCGAGTGTTTTTCAATTTCCCCTGGGATATCTCTTTGTCTGCTGCCTCATTCGCATCCAAAGCCTGGCACTTTTATAGATTACACCCGGCCACACATCCACCATGTTTATCTATGGACACGTATCCGCGTATCCGGCGTGGAGCGTGCGAAAAAGTGGGCGTCCCCGGGTTAGCGCAATCTTCGACCTTTTGATCTTGTTTCCACAGCCAGGTTTTTTCTTTTTAGTCAATGTTTTTTGTTTTTGGCCATGGGCAGTTTTTTGGTGGCTGCAACTGTTGTTGCGCCGCCGTTGCAACTGTTGCAACTTCCTTTGCGTGTCAAGTGCAAATGCATTAAATTTTGACGTTGGCCAAATGTTGGCTTTGCTTGTTGCGGTTCTCTCTTGTTTTTATTATTTTTTTTGGTGCTGCGGCAGCTGTCGTCTTGATTTTAATTGATTTTTTTTTTGAACAACTTGCTAAAATTGGCGGCAAATTCTTTGTTTTACGCAGTGAGAGAAGGTGTTGCAGTAAGGCGAAAGTTTATAGCAGCAAAAACCACGATCATGAACTGACTTTGCAATTTAGTTGCATTTAAAACATAAGCATTGACAATAATATTAGATATCGAAAGTTAATCATGAACAATTTACAGCTCCTCTACTGCCATTATCCGAATCCATTACCATCCAGTAACAAAATTCCGCCCAAACAGATACCAATTTATGGCGCCTGTCATCATTGAAATTAGCAATTCTGTTTAATTGCAATTTACTTTTATTGAGCAAACAACAATTTCCGTTGGCGATGCCAACTGCAAATGGTTGGCTTGACGATCCTAGCCGTTTGCCTTGTTAATTGCTCTTGTGATTTACGTTTTCGAGTGTCAACTCACGCAACGAGGCGGATGGCGAAGAAGGCTGTTGGTATGGATGGCTAAAAATCCACTGGAGGATCGAGGGAGGCGTACTATTTACATGACCAGATTGATTAAACGCCTCGAATTGACTTCAGTTTGCGTGCACTTCTGTGAGAAATGGTGATTGATTGAACGCGTCAGGGGAAAGTCCGAAAGATGGGAACGCCCACTAAAATAAAAAAAACGAATGAAACAAACGATGCTCTGGGCCAAAATGCAATCACTATCTAAATGGATTTGACATGTTTGGGAGATCACCATATACAGCCTCCTAATGGCACAGCAAAACTTTCAGCTCTCCAGAGTTGTGTGTACTAAAAGTAACTACTACTTCGGTATGGGATTTTACGATATTTTAATGTGCTTGGCATGCTTTGAAAGCATTCTAATAACCATAAAATGAAAACTGGATATTTACATGTTTGCGTTTTGTTTTTCTGAATGACTCAAGCTCATTGAATGGGCCTCCAATTTGGAATAGAGCTACAAAAGATTTCTAACGGGCACGCTACATTTATTATTAAAATAATTCAACAGGGTATAAAATATCTAACTTTCTTTTTTAGTTTGAGATTCTAATTTATTTGGTTGTAAAGTGTGCGAAAAATAACCCCAGTACTATCCCCAGAAAGCAGTTAACAAATCTAGTCTGTTTAAACTCATATCCATGTAAAAGTACCGACGAGAATAAAGAAAAAGCTGTCACCTGAGCTGACATTAATTGTCGGCCGTAATATATATTTTTCTTGGGACCACACGAGGATCTGCAAAACTCTTTGGATACACGACTGTCGACCACAAAAGCTGCATTGTGTGCTCCAACAATGTGTCCAACTTTTGGACCATATTCCCGATGGTATCCCCCCACCTTTTCCTCTGGCTGTGTCATAAAAAATGTTGGCAACTTTATCAGGAGCACAATTTAAATGTCAAGCTGATGACGTGTCGTGTCTGTTTGTCTCCAGGAGGCTGAAATTGTCGTGGTGTCTCTGGAAGTGGATCTGGATCTGTATCTGAATCTGAAAGTTGTGATGGTTCCCTCATAGTCAGATGACTTCAGCTGCAGCTGGCACACAAATCCCAGACGGCAAACGGAAGTGCAGCAGTCTAAACAAATTCAAGTGAAACCGCAACGGAGAAAACATGGGATGTGCTAATCGTCCAGAGCATGAAACACGATCAAAATGAATTGCCAATAGGGCATTTTAAAGTTCTGAGGGGAGTTGGAAATGAGGGGTATGGTAGAATTGAATTGTAATTTTATTTATTACCTAATTATTGTACACTCTCTAGTTATTAATGTGCCTAACTTTATCTTCTGACAATTAATATTTACAACACCTTAGCTCAGCTCATTAAATATGATGATGATGTTCGTGAGAATAATTACAATTAGTTCTATAGGTCCCATACCACATTCTCGTTGTGTACAGAACTTTAACCCCAACTATTAATGATTCACAGATTCATCATCTCACACTTCGTCGCACTCAAATTGAAGCGGAGAAAAGGGGCCAAAGCCAACGCTCGTTAGTTGCACTGCACACCTCGTTCAATGGGTTTATGCAAAAGGGTCCAACGGAGTCGAGTCTCCAGGGTAACAAGATCATTAACGTGCCACATGCCGCTGCTGCTGCTGACGGTCAAAATTCAAAGACGCCACAGTAGCCACGGCGGCAACATCATCACCAGATGGAGGAGAATGGGCAGACCATCTGCCGTTTTCATAAATAAAAAAAAAAAGGAATCCCCCGTCTTCTTCGGGACTCTGGGACCTCGGCAGTTGGCAGCTGAAATTATGACTGGGGAAACATTAGCAGCAGGTTGGCTCTTGGAGTCCGGGGACTCCTCTGGAGGAAAGCCGAAAAAGCGACTACGGCGGATCCTGGCTTTTTGTTGTCCACCGCCTCGGGAGGTTAGTCACACATGCGCGGTGATAATTCAACGGCAGCGGCTGCCACAGCAACATTAAATGGTAGCAGCCGCAATGAATTCACCAGGCAACATCCACCATCTAGCAACATGTTGCCGGTGTATCTTGTTAGTTGTGAGCGCAGAAATCGTGACAAAGTGATGCCATTGTTAGGCGCAAATGAAGAAAATGCCATTGTGGAAAAGTCGCAGCGCGAAAAACAATTGCCTTGTTGCTGTTGCTGCCGTGAAAATGCTTGGCGCACGTTTTGTAATCAATCAATGTGCTGTTAGAAGCCACCAACCAAAAAAGCAAGACCAAAATATTTTCTTGCCATGTCCTCGGGCAGCACACCGAAGATCCAGAGTCCAACTAGTTGTCATTTAGATTAGAGAAGGTTCCTCACCAACACTCACTAGATCTGGGGAAAGTATGGCGCATTTTGTAGATCCGACAAGGAAAGTTTGCCAGGAAAGTGAGGAAAATAATATACAGCCGCTACGGCTGTCGGGAATCGCGGGAGATATAATCGTGTGGCCATGGAATGTGCTAACAAGAGTCTGGGATGAGTAGTGGTTGATGGTATCACATATAACCACACTGAAATATAGTGTTGACATTCTTTATGGTTTATATACGTTCAAAATATACGAAATTAATCAAATAGAGCCCGTTGAGGTTTGCATTATATGGTCAACACATTTTCCCACACACTCCTTTCTAATAAATACATATGTACATTTGCCATGGGAAGTTTGCCCCAGGAGCCATCAAATGAAGCACTCTGTTGTCAATGACACTCAATTCACTTCTCCCCCAATCTTTCCATCATCTGGCAGAACATTTGCATCTCCTTGGGAGATTTCGGTTTACGAGCAGCTAAAAGTCACACCGAAGTCCAAACTCACCTGCCCAGAGATATCTATTTATACAAGGCTCGCACCTGCTTCTCACTTTCTTAATTCCCGAGTGTTAATAAACAGTCGGTGAAGCGAGTTTTGCGATGGCAGCGAGTTGCGTTCTTTTGATTCCCATTCACAAATTGTGGCAGCAATAAAATATGAACATATTGAACGGCGAACGCAATTTGATTTCCATGAATGGAGTGCAATTCAATTCGTGTTGATTTTACGAGAACTGAATACCCGCCCGCCTCCTGCACAGCCGGACTAATTTTATAGCTAACTAATTTTTATGAACCGCCAAGACAGAGACTCAGTGCACAGCACTCGGCATTTGCCAGGTCTCCTCTGGCTGACCCTAATGAACTGACATGGGGCGACTTCGACTGCGGCTCCACGATCGTGGTGCGGCGCTTGCTCATCCGCGGGGTGCCTGGTTGGCTGTGGCTGTTTTCTTCCCCCCCCCCCCCTCACCAAATCACCAAGTTGCAGTCTCGACGAAAATATATGTTGCAATGCGCAGAGACTGAAAAGTTTATTGACTGGAAATAATTTATTAATTATTGTATGCGCTTGACTTGGGTTTCATTCAAAAGACACTGCCAGAGTATTATTTTCTAATTAATATTTTTCTTTCAAGATTGGAAGATTATTTATAATGGCTTTTCATTTGGGTGGCATTGTGGGGCTTTTGCAATAGACAAGGAAGCTGATTACTGGCTGCTGTATTTAAATCAATTTTTAGACCCAGTGGCACCAAATGATGCGAAGTGTTAACTGACAAAATGATATGAATTTTTCAATAATGAGATTTTACGAGAGGATGTGGTTTATGGTCTATTGGTTTACTACCCCCATAAAGTATGTTGTTTACAGCAAGGCTATTAACAGGAAATACTCGTATCTATTGGAAACAATACGTTTTGCCTTATCTTTAAAGACTCTCAAAAAGGCATCTGTATATCTATATGCGCTTGAGCCAAATGTACCATCTAATCTAACAACCAACATGCGGCCTTTCTAATGCTACTACCCACACGAGCTGGCTAAAATGAAAACGTTGCATGCAGTATCCCCGAAAATGGGACAGAGTTCCCTCTCGCACATATGGCTGGGCCGACTGGCTATAGGCTATAAATCTCGGCTAGGCTTTTGTCTTGCCCAATTTCAGCTCGAAGCTGGGCTACATAGATTTGCACTCGAAAAAGTTTTGCGCCGCATGCGCGACGAAGAACATTTGTAAGAGCAATTAAAATCACACCACGACCAAAAAGGAGAAGCAGACGACGACATGGACGCTGGCGATAGCGAAACATGGCAACCAGGCAACCAGATATAGATACAATTCGGGATCTTGATGGCCAGCAGAGGGGCGGCTATCGGGAGACGGGCCTTCGATTGGAGCGAAAGTCTGGGCCATAAATTAGAAAATCAAAATGCCAAACTTCTGGCTTCTCCGGCTCGGCAAAAAGTGTTTTCGATAATGACCTGGTTGCAGTTGAAAAGACTATTGATTCACATGCTGTTTGATATTATTTTATGTGACCCAAATATAAATAAATACAAATAATTTGAAACATAGTGTTTCGTCTTTCGCAAACTTTGTCACTTTGTGTTCATAATATGTTATCACAGCTAAAGGGTATCTGTTAGTCAAAATACTTCTACGATCGTTCGGCCAAGTAATAAATACCAACGTTAGTTGCTTTGCTTTGGCAATTGTAAACAAATTGTCATTCGACAATTACATTTGTGTTGGCCACATTCATTAGTGTCAATGTTTTGGCTTTGCATGCTTCCGTTACCGTTAGCCAGACGATTTATGTCACATTTGTTTGTCCGTGCTTGGAAATTATTTGAAATTTATTGCCTCCGAGGATTGGATCCTCTTGCTCCATTTCGAATGATGCGTTGACAGCAGCAACTAGTGGTGGCTGTTGCTCCATTTTGTCCATTTAGACGCTTCTTGATTACCTTGGACAGTCCGTCTGTCTGTTTAACGAGTCGTGGCTCGTCATGTCTATAAAGATGCTTTTTTCATGGCAATTTTTCAGACTCTTCGTTGTTGCATGGTGAAAAAGATACTGCGCCACTTACAATTTTTTTTTTCTTTTTAACGAGTTTAATTTTGTAATTGTTTGGCCTAGTTGCCAAGTGAATCGTTTGAAATTGTTTGCACATGTGCCTATTTTAGATGGATCATTATAAAGTCTTGAATGCATATGCCATTTAAACAACTATTTGATTGATTTACCTTATGATTTCATTTCATTCCTAGAAATATTATCAGCTCTCTCTCTCCATTTCAGCAGCAATCTCCATTATCCTACTATTTAATTCCTTTGAACGCACCGCCAATGCCACAATAAAATGTACTCCCAAATCGTATAACTTCATTTGGTTCGAAAACCCCCCATCGCCAAATGCGAATAATCAAACCCATTGAAACCACAACAAACGCAACCGCATCCACGAAATGCAATTAATTGTCAAGTTATTTAACACAAATATTTGAAATTGTTTCGCTAATCAGTTAGTTGGCTAAAAACGAAAAAAGGGGCAAAGTCAAAGTGGCCACGATTTTTGTTGGCCTTTTTTTTTTTTTTTGTTTTTTGGGGTCCGCCTGAGAGTCAATCGGCGGTTGGAGCATTCCGATGTCCATAAAAATGTCAACGCAACGGCCACAACAGCAAATGCACAAGAGCAGCCTCAGCCCCATGAAAATATGCCGCTTGGCTTGAATTGCCAAAGTGGCTAGCTCGGATCCAAGCTAGCTTGGATCGGATTGGCTTGGCTTGGCTTGGGTTTGGTCTTAAAACTGGACAGCAGCAGACCAGCGAGGTGGTGGCTCCATGCTGTCTGTGCCGGAGTCTGTGGTCAACACAAAAGTGTGTCTGCTCGCGGTGCTGCTGCTGCTGCTTGGTGAGCGGCAAATGGAACTGATTACAAAATATGACCAGCGGCTAAATGTATCTCGCAGTTTGCTGCTTAATTTCTTAGATAGCTGCACAATTTAATGCGTGGGTTATAAATTCCCAGCGAGCTTAAGTCCAAACGCACGTGCTACTGTGTTCGCATTGGCGACTTGAGGGGTTTCTGTCATGCCAAATACCCAAGTGCCTGCCCAAGTCGGCATGCAAATGTGTAATTATAGGTAGGAATATTTTCTTCAAGTCCACTTGGCATTAAATCCAAAAGTTTACTGCTTACTCCTTATATAACCTTTCAGATACTGCAAAAGTTTTTTACCAGTTGTAGTTTAACACTAAGAGCAAATATTAAGTGAATTTGGTGTACAGTATTTTTATTTTTTCTTCAAAGCATAATTCTTTTTAAAAAACTATTTAAAATCCTTTGCAGTGAGCCCCATCACATAGTCAACGAAAAAGTAATAGCAGTTCTGACTCTTGCAAAATCCTAAAGGTAGTAAAATTTGCAGAATGACTGCGGATAAACGAATACAGCAAAATTAAAAAGAAAAACATGTTTTTTTTAGCTAAAAGGGGCATCTACCCATAGTACAATGAGATGTCTGACTTACAATTAGAAAAATGAGAAACAACTAGAAAACCTCAAGGAATATCGCTTACAAAGGTAAATTTAAATGAAAAGAATAGGCCTTCAGTGTGTTATGCAATCCGAGTTCTTGTTCAAGTACAACTCAATAAACATCTTCTTCTCGTCAGCCGCATTTGGTTTTCATAACCAACGAAGTAGTAATTCGAGACGGGTTTTTGCCCATTGTCCAGTTTGTAAATGGTGTTAAAAAAGATAGAAAACCCAACTTCAAGGAGAACTGGATAACGAAAATATCCCATTACAATGGACGGTGTGTATGTAATGCATTTTGTATGATGGATGAGTTGAATTTGATGCTGATGGCCTCAGGAAAAATTGTAATTTTGTGGCCTAATGCTTGAGATAATTGAGCAATGCTTAATGTGCCTTAAGTTTCGATTAGGCTGGGTATTCGGAAGAATTAGTTAAATATAACAAGATCTAAATAATAAAAAAAAACACCCATTTTGTGTATATGCAGTATAAATAATGTGCATTACAACAGAAACAAAATATTACCACATTATATTGCCCCTAGAAACAGATGCACTTATATCCCACCCAGAACTTGACTGATTTGTGCATTAAGTTCTTCGAATTGGGGCCAATGGAGAGCATCAGAAACGCTTCACTTAACGGCACAAAGTAGAACGCCAATTTAATTATGTTTTCCAAGTTATTGATGGACTACCCGACCACCTCTGCCACATCTGTTTTTCATAGGTGCACTCAATTTATCAGAGAGAGTGAACTCATTTCGAGGAATTTCTTTGTTCTTAGACGCTACGCTTGGAGCTCTAATCTGGGGTACTTACCCTCGCAGGCCACCGTGGATTCGCTATTGGGATCTTCAGTATCTGGAACCAATTCCCATTCGTCATCGTCGCTATCGGAGTTTTGACGCAGTGCAGCAAGGTCATCCATTCGATAGGCCACAGCATTCATGCCGAAGTAGCCATCCTGGCACTCGTGGCATTTGGCACCCATAACGCCCTCCTTACAATGGCATTGTCCAGTGTGGGGATCACATCTGTCCTGGACCAACGAGCCCAATGGATCGCAGTTGCAGGATGGACAGCGTAGCTCAACATTAGCATAGCCCACGTCACATTCATCGCACTTCTGTCCAGCATAACGTGGCTTACACAGGCATTGACCATCGGTGCTGTCGCATAGTCCGCTCTCCGATCCTTCCGTGTGGCAATGACAGGGATCACAGCCCACGGCCGGATCACCCCAGTAGCCCAGCTTGCAGCGCTCGCAGTGCCAACCCTCTGTGTTTCCGCGGCACGTGATGCACTCCCCGGTGGTCACGTTGCAGGGCCCTCCGGCGCAATCGCAGCGCTGACAACTGCTTCCCGGCTGGCGTGGATTCCCGAAGTACCCATCGTCGCACACCTGACAATGATCACCCGTATAACCTTCCGGACATTGGGTGCATATGTACTCCGCATGCTCTATCAGCTCGAACTGCGGATTCAGGTCCATGTAGTTGTAGCTCTTTAGCTGACAACTGGGCGAGAAGTTGTTGGAATCCTCGGACAGGGGACAGGCGCATCGCTTGCAGTCATTGGGGGTTCCCTGCAGGGGATTCCCGTAGTAACCCAACTGGCAACGCTCACAACTGAAAATAAAGAATTTTAAATTTTAACTGACTTGTGTCTTGGCTGGTGTGTGCCCCGGCTTTGAGTGGTGAATTAGTGAAGACACCACTCTGTGCAAAGGTATGAAACTTGACTGGGTGTGGATTGTGTTCTGTGGATTGCATTTTGCAATGGGAGGATTTTAGGTTTGGGTCCGGACTACGCTTTTAACAAATAAAATTTAATTTAATTTTAATATTTATTTAGCTATAGCTGATTAATATGTAAGACACATTCTTTTTTTTCGGAAAATCAAATAAATATTATAACATTTTTTACTTACCGATCTCCAAAAGTGTTGTGCATGCAGTCGCCGCAATTTCCGCTCTGCAGATCGCAGGAGTTTGAGTGTCCGTTGCAGGGACACGGGATGCACTTGCTCAGAATCTGATGGTCCGAGGTGTTCTCGTAAATCCGCTTGAATCCAAAGGCGCAGCCCTCGCAGGACAGACCGGTATAGCCAGCTGGGCAGAGGCATTGCTCCACTTGGCTGGAAGACTTTCCGCCCAACTCCACACCTCCTGAATAGATGACTGCTCTCTCGAGTGATGTTTCCCCTTGATCCGTGTGAAAAGCCGCTCTAATAAGGACAGCATCGAGGGAAACGAGAACGGAGAGAAACTGGGAACGGGTAACAGATTCTCCGTGATAGTCACCGCCCTCGGTTCGCCGAAGTCTTGTTTTTATATCAACGACAGTGGGTGGCACGTGATACCAGCCAACCTCTGTTAGGGTTACATTCAAGTTGATTCCCAATCCGTCCAAGGATTCATCGCCGAAGGCAATCTTCAGTCCATTCTTGCCGACTAGGATGACATTGGGCCCCGTCGTGGGCTTTCCCGATCTATCGCCTCTTATCACATCCCACGACAACACCAGCTGCAGTCTCGACCCATAGCTGGTCAAGCGATTTCCCAAGTAACCCAACGAAGCCTGCCAGTAAATGGCCTCCACTTCATCCAGTTCGTTGGCAAAGATCAAACGGTTTGTTTCGGCATCAACTGGTATTGAAATTGGTTTCACTCTTTGAATATCGGTTATTTTCCAATCGTTGAGGGTTTCAAAGGCCAATGTCTGCAGTTTGGCACTGTGACATGTTTGCGAGACACCTGAGCACCAACAGCTGGTGCATCCCTCTGCATTCTCTGCGCTTAGATCAAAATATCCGGGCGCACACTCGGAGCAGGTGCTGCCCTCCACATTGAGCTTGCACTGGCACACACCCGAGCAGGAACCCGTGGAGCCAAGACTTCCCCTTTCGTCGCACTCACACCGTTTGCAATCGTCTCCGTAGTAGCCCGGAGCACATTCCTCGCAGTTCTTGCCCTGGAAACCCTCCAAGCAGTTACAGCTTCCTCCATCCGACTGGCAACCACCCGTGGAACGAGCAGGATTACAGGAGCAGGGCAAACAGGGATCGGTGAGCGGTGCATCCAGCTCCCTGTAAAATCCCATCTCGCAAAACTCGCACTCAATGCCAGCCGTGTTATTCGAGCAGCTCTGGCAAATGCCCTTGTCCAGGAAGGGATCATAGGTGCAGCTCTCGGCGTGACCATAGCATTGGCATATCTCGCACTCTCCGCCCATTTGATAGGGGCGATCCTGGAAAAGCGGACAGCACTGTTCGCACTGAGCACCACAGGTATTGTGCTGGCAGATGCACTGCATCAGAGGGTCATCTGGCGACTCGTGGGAGCGATTGGCGTGCCCATTACAATCCAGACGGGCACTCACCTTCAACTGGGACAGCGAGTAGAAGCTGTGCTTCTCCAGCGACGGAGAGTCCAGCAGCCAGTCCAGACTGTTGTCCTGATTGGCCGTGGAGTGCATGCCCTGCAGGCGAATCCTTATGTACCGAGTCGTTATGAACTTCATTAGCTCCGGACTTTGATCCGTGGCTCCAGGGCGATTCTTCAGCAGCGAAGCATGCAAGACGCCGTTCTCCAAAGGACCCGGCTTCGAAAACTGAGTGGAGCAAATGATTTCTGTATCGTTCTGGAAGACGTATTTGCCATTTTGCCCGGATAAATTCCATCGTCGCTGACAATCTGCATCGCTCAATCCGAAATACTGCCATGGCTCAAAGTTAATCCCATCCAGGGACTTTTCCAGTATCCATGAGGCTGGACGCGGAGAGTTGGCCGATTTTAGCCACACGGAAAATATTTGAAAAGTCTGTAAAAGAGAAGAGTTTTAGCGCATTAGTATAAGGCTTGAATATTGTTTAAAAAAGTAATTAAACATTTGTTACAAAAAATACTATCTTAAAAAAAAGTTTTTTTTATTGTTTTTTTTTTACAACTTTTACCGATTAAAGAATGGATATTCCCACCATCAACAAACCACCATCACACCTCAGGATTTCGATTTAATAGCCGATGGGCAAATGAGCAATAAATTATGTACGCACCCAAATGTCAGTGTTTCTGTCACCAACTGATGTTTCTATCCACTCGCAGGCGTATGTGTATATCTTTGCATCTGTGCATGACTACCAACCAACCAACTACGACTATATCTTCGCTAATGTCGTGTGGTACTGGCAAAATCTTTTAAGCCAACATTGCCATCGCCGCGTCATAAATCTAGCGAACTGTCAACCAACCGCAACCCTCCAAAACCGCCGCCCAACTGTAGCTCTTTTCAACGTGGCCGGCAGCAACAGCTGACAAACGATATTTCGGAAAAATTGTTCGGTTAAAATAAGAGGAGGAAAAAATATCAAATCCAAATCCAAATGCCAAAAACGTCGCGTGTTCGAGACGCTGAAAATGTTGCGCCTATCGAAGATCAGTGGCCAAAAAAACCACACAGTAAAGCCAAAAGCAAGGGGCAGGCCAAAATGAGAAATCAATAAAAGGCATGCAATTGAATTTTCCGACGGGCGACTTGTGGCGAAGGTGTGGCCAGGTGTATAATTGATTACGACGCATTGACTTAGAGCAGCCACATGGCGCCATCTAACCAGATATGTAGCGTTATTTTTTAATTTTTTCCCCATTTTTTAGCTAGTCATCGCGAGTGCAAGTTAACTCCGGAGGCAAATCAGAAAACGATATCTGAGAGCAATTGCTGGTGCAGCACACATATCCAAAAACAACTCTATCAAATTTCAAAGCCACTTGTTTACCCACAACTCAGTAAGTAGCTAATGGCATCAGCAGCACACACATACGTTTTCCACGATTTTCCAAAGCTGATAAAATGCAAAAACACAAGAAGTCAAATGCCAGCGACAGTTGGAGGAAAATTGGAAAAAAGGTGTGCGCATGCGTGCGTTCTCCTTATTGAATGCCGCCTGTATTCGATTACAGCAACAACGACGTCTGTCACAAGCTGATAAGATTACAAAAATAAATAAGCAAAAGAGAGCGGCAAAAAATTAATCTGCTTGGGGATTTTAAGCGGGAATATGGAGAAGTGAAATCAACATTAAAACATATACAAAAAAAACTAAGCACAAAAGTGTATATAAATTGGTCTCCATCTATCTTATATAATCAATCATATTTACTTTCTGCGGCAATTAATGAACATATTTACTGTGGGAATTAAAGGATTAAGTGATTTTCTTTTGCAGAATACTATTTCTAACCTTGTTGATTAAATTTGAGGACCTGCAGCTGGACAAGCTTATAAAATTGGAATATGACACTTAAGGATAAAATCAGGACGCCAATTAGCAGACAAAATAGATTAGTTTTTCACAAAGATTATGGAGTCGACATGATGACCATGAAAATGTATAAATAAGGCGAGCAGGAGACTTTCTTTCGCAGTTTTTAACTAGCAATGAAATAGTTCGGATAACTTATTAACAAAAGAAAAGTCATGGCCGCTGTAAATGCCAGAATTAAGCACAACTTCAATGAAAAGGTCAGTACAATAAAAAATTCCTACAAATCTCTGTATAATAAAGCATAAGAAAACCTTTTTTTTAAACAGAAATATTACTGGGCCTGGTTGCGATTTAAAACTTGGCCGAGTGCTTTGAAGAAACACAAAAGTGGCGTTTTACTTGTTTCGTTAAATTGTTAAAATATAACTAAAGAAATCAAACATTAAAATAACTAGGAAGAAGATAAGGAAAGTTAATGCATTATATAAAATGCATACATATTAGATATACCTCATATCTCTGTAAGCAACGCGGCATTCCGAAAATGCCTTAAAAATGAATGCGAATGTAATATATATTTAATTTACGACATAAAGAGAGAGTTATCGACTGCATCTGTGTAAAGGTTCAATGCCAAGTAATCCATGTCTATTGATATTTTTTCCTATTTCACTGTATAATAAAATTAAATTTTTACCACACTAAACAAGAATAAAATTTCAATAAGTTGAGTTCAAGTTCCAATAATATATTATGAAGAACCAAAAACATACCAAAACTTCAACTAGTTTTATAAACATCAACCAGCAAGTAACACTGTTGTTAATAGTGATTAGCTCTACCGACTACTTAAGCCGAATAGGATACCAGGTTGTTCAAATATTATAGAGAAATATTCGAAAATGTCAATACAAATGATATGTAATCTATAAAATGTAATAAATACAAGAAATAAAATAAGTAGACGTTTCTATTGAAAATACACCAACTAGCTCTTAAATGCCAAAAATAAATCGCCACCCGCATTTGGAATTTCTTATCCCGAATTTCCGCTATCTCTCCAAGGAGCCAGTGAGTTTCACACACTCGAATTAAGGCGATAGGTTATCTCTAGTGAATTATGTTGTTCCCATCAGAATTTCTGTCCAAGTCTCTGATTGCAATCAGCTGAAGAGCAGTCCGTGCTCCCGAACTGATTTCCTGCTGCCTTTGGAGTCTGTTGAAAACGAGTTCCAGATAAAGGAGGCGAACTATGTGACGTGGACTCCTTGTGCTCCTGCCCCGTGGAGATGTGAAAATCGTTGTAGATTGCAATCGAAGAAGCGGCAGGTGAAGGCCTCCGGCGTAACACTTTGACGTTTTTATCAGTTTCGACCAATTGACGGCGGACACAGCAAACTTGTTTACAACGGACCTCGATCGATGAAGATCACTCTTAGTATAAATATTTGGTCAGTGGATGCTCCTCGTCAGAGGGAGTGAGTTATTGTTTATGCACCGAAACCTGTTGCCAGATGCTTGTCAACTGATAAGGCCCAATCACAGAGAGACTAACAAAATTGTTAAAATATTCAGTGGGAATGGGAATGGGCGGCAGCGAAATGGGATACCAATTTGCCGGGGTAATTTGAGTTGATAAACGAATTTGAGTGGCAGAAGGGGGCGCACACATCGCATGTCGTAAATTACACGAATTAACATTTATGGCAATCAAATATTTATCGCTCAATGAAGAAAGTCCATCAGGCATAGCCGACAGGAAACTTCCTCCTCAGCGACCAGGCACCAAAAAACTAACACGGACACTCAGTTAATTGCCAAAAAAAATATATATATAGAGAACGTGGAAAGCATCGTAAAATTTTCAAAAATAAACGAGCGAAAAATTGAAGTAGACAGGGTGCAGAAACAAATTAAAAATAAAAGATAACAAATTTAGGGCTTGCCTTTAGTTTCATTTTATCTTGTCGAATTTCTCTTTTTGGCCAAACTATACAGTTTGGTTGCCCATTGGAACAAACAGAATCATCTATTTTTTGTTGTCCATTTTTTGGTTTTGGCACGCTTTTAGATAACTTGGTGAATGAACCCACATGGCAGACATGTTTCTCGTATATTTTTGCACATTTTCCCTCTTTTCTCTATCGTTCACTCAGACTTTTCGACGTGTTTTGGCTGCTCGCACTGAAGTAATCGCAAAGTTTTGTGTCTGCTACAAGTTTTTATCGCTGAAAATTTGCGCATTAATGCGGCTAAAGAATGAACAAAGTTTTCAATAACTCGTTTGGACTTTAAGAAGTAAAACAGAATTATTCGAATCGTACAAGTAGCACTTGTAGTGTGGGGTATACTAAATCAAGTGCTTAATGCTCTAAATGAATGCTAATGGAATGTGGTTTTCAATGGTGCTGCACCTCAAATGTTTGTACACATGTCACTGAAATCAGCTCAATTATAATTACTCTTTTAGAATAAATAATCTTAAAAGTAAAAAATTATTTGGTTTTTAAATAACTCAGAGAAGTTGTGTTAATTCGTTGTTTCATCGTTAACGAAAACGTTTTTTACTTTTGCACGCCCTGAGCTTTTTTGGCCATTAAAAATAAAATCCGCTTCCTCGTAAATGACATGAAAACCATTCAAGCGCAGCTTCAATCACGTTAAGACCCCAAAACAAAAACAAAAAAGAATCCCTGGAAATTCATGCAAATGCAAGCAACTGAGGAAGCATTCTTTAAAAGGCAAATTCGGGGAAAATGTCGGGGGAAAAACGAAAAACGCCACAGGCCAAACAAATAAATAAATTGACCATTAAAATAATTGCTGTGCCTAAAATGCGTCTCGTACGTGGCTTGTAGCACGCTTTGCTCGTGGTTGTTGCATTTGTTTGTTGCAACCGTCAGATGTTGTTGCTTCTGTTGGCGCTGCAAATGTTGCAACAACTTGTCAAACATTTGAATTACAGTTACGAAACCAATAGCCGATGCCAAGTGACCGGCCCCTCGCGCTTTATTTAGTTTGTTTTTTCATTGGCCAAATTTGGCTAAATTTAATGAAGCAATTAAATGTCTGTATAGAAAAGTCATACACAAACAAACAAACATTAAACATTTCAAATTGGTAATACTCGTATTTGCCAAACTGGTCGAAAGATTGCTGGCAATACTTAAAATGCTTTGATGGCTAGGATTTTATGGCCCAAGCAAAGAATTAAGGAATAATAACGATTGACATTAATTTAAGCTAAACATTTATTTAAAAAATATAATTAACATTCAAAATTGATGCTGTGCTAAGAAAAATTAAACAAAAGCAATCTTTAAAAACTAGAGAATACTTTTTCAAACGCATTCCTACCATTCCATCTACCTATGTATCGAGCCCAGTGTATTGCAACCCATAAATTGCTTGCAACAGATGTTGCTTTCCTTTTCAGAATATTTGAAGTATCCCAGAACCGCAGTTTTAAAGCCACTGGCCGAGTTGTCCGTAGAATTCTCGCTAGACTTTCAATTAGTCACGCGCGCCCCAAAGCCATTCAAGCATAAATCTAGACATTGTTGTACGAACAGACAGGCTGACAGACTGCTTACTGGCAAACTGACAGACTGGATGGCTGAATGCCTGACTGACTGACTGCCTGACTGGCAAAGAGACATATGTATGTATAGACGGACAATCTTTGGCCATGATTCTGACCAGTCTGCGAGGACTGCCCGAAGTCTGTCGCCTTTTTCCCAGCGCGGAAAGAAATATTTTAAGCTGTCAAATCGTTGACACACGCCTGTCGTTTCTATCTTGTTCCAGTGCCCGTTGTTGCCGTTGTAAATCACTCGATTAGTCTAATTGTTAAAATCCACGCCGGGAACGGGGGAGAATCCGTCGAAGCCTGGAAGTCCCAGAAGATTTTGTCGCCCATGAACATGGCGACACACCAACGTCAATGTCAAGTTTCGTCTAAGGTCATAAATTGTGTTAGGTTTCGGTTGGCTTGGCATTGGGATTCAAAGCAACAGAGGGAGACATCTCTCTAATGTGTTTCTAAATAGTTGTGACAAATGCACAAGATATTTTCACAGCCAAATCACACAACACACTTAATTATGGAGATAGCTAATTAGTAAACTTGTTAGGGGAGCATCTAATTCGTCGATGTTTATTGAATGGCACAGTCAGCAGCTGTTAGAAATGCCTGGGAAAAGAATCATTACACAGGAATGAGTAAATGAAAGTGTATTTCAAATTTAATAAGCCTTAAAAAAAAAAAAACAAAAAATTAGTATAAAATTCCATTAAATGTTTCATAACATAAAAGCAGCGTAGAAGGAATTATTTTTTGAAAAATTCCTGACAAGCTGTGAATATTCTTTGTCACTCAAGCAAATCAACGGAATGAGAGCGTGTAAATTTTGACACATGCCCCTCATTTGACTTCGTTTCCTCGGCATCCGCTATGTCCATATCTGAAAAATCATGGGAACCTATACATATTGTGCTCGTTCGTTGTCTGACCAAAAATGTAGTACATGGCACAATTGCTTTAAAAAAGTGTCAATCGTTCGACACATAGATACATACATGCACATACATGCATAGAGGAAGGCCATAAAAGGTTTGCCATTTATATTTGGACTCAGTTTGGCAACTAGAAATAAGTATTGTCAGCATTAATTAAGTGAAGAGACCAATTTAAATACTTCTGTATAAAGTTGCCCCTTTTGCGAAAGAGACGTGCAGGAATTTATTAATAAACTCCGAGAGCAACGCATGGCTGTCATAAATCTTTCATACTTTGAGGCATATGCAAAAACAATGTTTTTAATTTTAAATCACTTCCAGTCTGTGGATATTCCTCCTCCTTCTTGGCTGCTTCTCGTTTTAATTAAGTGCACACTCAATGCCTTTGCCTTTGCCTTTGCCTTTACTGCTGCCTTGGTCTGGGTCTGGGCCAGCATTTTCTTTCCTCTTTGTGTGCCCGGAAGGGTTGGGTTGGTTGCTCCAGGGGCAATATGGTATATGGCAATGAGGGGAATTATATCAAAACATTGATATATCTACTGGAAGATTCGAGTGCAAGCCGCACTTGAATGTCAACTTTGCGTCGGCTGATGCAAAACAGATGATACACATTTCCCGTTTCGTTTTTTTCGTCTTGGGTTTAGCACATTATTAGCCAATTGATTGGATTGGGGATGTGCGCATGCGATGGCTTTCCGTGGTCGGATGCACTTTGAAATTCCAATTAGCACTATCGACGGACGATTAGCACCCAATCGAGATTTGAGGATCCGCGGCAAGTGTGAAATTAAATATCGTAACAGACGCCTTCTGGGAGGTCTACGCCATTTTAATTGGGCCACTGTTTTAAGTTTGTGTGTTAGAATCGTCTTTGGAAGAAATGTTTATGTAATGTTTTGTGACTAAACAAATTACATTAAAAACATTTAAAAGTTTGTATAGCAGAGTGTATTTATAAACATTCCAATTTCCAGTTGTTAAAATGCATTGATATTTTAATATTGTTATCTTTGCATGTTATCTTCTGGCTAAGAACTAACGGAAATGAAAACATATTTTCTATTTCCCTGACAAAGAAAGTTGCTACGAAAATATCACCCATGTAAGCCAATATGACTTAATCAAAACGCCATCAAAACGAATTTATGTTGGCCATTTTGAGCATTAGAACTGCATAGGCTACAAACTGGTTTCGATTCCAGTCTCAACGGCGAGATGATCACATTTCCAAGTTCCAATTAGACAGACCACAGCATGTACAACGATGGATCATGGAGCTGGCGTTAAATCGCTTGTAAATGAGTGACAACTCAGCGGCTTAATTACAAACTGGATCACAGCTCGTCTGTCGCAAGAGCTTAGCCCCGACAATTTTGGATGGCTTAGATGACAGCACCGCGAGTTGGGACTCCATTCGGGATAAGTTTGACTTACCTGCTTCAGATCCAATAGTATGGTCACATACTCAAATTGCCGGCCACCCTGCAGCGTTGGTGATTGCCACCAGCCTTCTTCAAATCCCGATCCCGATCCCGATCCCGATCCCGACGATATCAGCGACTGTATGGAGCGCTGTTTGGCTCGATCCGAGGAATGGGCATTGCAGATGCCACACGGCTTGGCGCCGACCTGTTTGCAGTACTCCTCGGCACCGTTCTGGCCACAAGTGGCATTCACCGAGATCTGAGCCCGTGGAACCACATTGAAGAGCGGCGGATAGAGGCCGCCGGAGAAACTGGATGAGTACACGTCCTCCGTTTTGAGCAATCGAAGGGCTGCAAGTGAAGTGATATCGTTAGTAATATTGAATGTTTCAATTTACTTTATTTAAGCTAGTAAAATGTAAACAGCATTGCCAAGTAAATACATTTTTTTCTGCTTAATAATTTATTACTTATCTGAATACAGAGGAAGCTAGTTATCATCAACTGCCGTATGATTCCAAGACATTTTACCCTTCTTGCCTAACGTAAATCAGTTTCTTTTGTCTTCACTGGGGCAAAAATTGTTTATTTATCGTTTTTTTGTTTACAGTGGTTATCCTTTACGAATGGATAAAAAATATATCATTTATAATTAAACAAGTAAATCCTTTGAATCCAAGTCAGGTCCACCGCTCTTTTCGTAGTACTCGTACTCCAGTTCGGACAGCTCCTCTTCCAAATCCTTAACCATTTTGATAAGTGTTTGGTCATACTCGGTCACCTTGGCATGCATTGCCTCCGATTGTCTATCCATTTCCTCTTCGATGTTGGAATAATCGTAAATAATCTGATACTCCTTGACATCATGGACTAGCTTAATTAGAGCTTCTCCTGCGCGAACGAAATTGCCAGCACGCACCTGCATTTCAAAAGCATTCAATTCTTGTTCTGTATCATTTGTGATTTGGCCCGGAGTCCTCGGGGAAACTAATTTAAGGAGCTCCTCAAAGTTGAGCAACATGCTTAGGACGTTATCCTTTAGCTGCGTTTTAAAGGATTTTAGCAGGGCCTCGTCCTTCGAGTCAGACATGTTTTCGCCCCTTCTCTTCTACTTAAAAAATTTTCTTTTTTAAACAAGAATATATGTACAGAGATATGCTTTTAGAAACCTTAAAATTCGACCGTGCTCTTGAAGTCCTCGACTCCTTTGAATTCAAAGCCACTTAATTATTTAACTCTATAGAATCTTGAATTCCACTGAAAATTAAATAAATCAATAAACGATTAATAAGACTGCAACGAATCAAAGAGGTTAACTTTCAATCTATGCTGCCCAAATCAGCTTGACGCTTCATTATTCAAATTCGGACAGTTTTTCCCAGGCCAATCAATTAAATTGCTCAAATCGAACAAGTCGAGAACAAGCCCTCAAGACAACATTGCCAATAAATCACCTACTGGGGCAGCTGCTCTGGATTGCTGTGAACTTTGTGCCATGAGAATTATTGATTGGTTGACTTGGCTGGCTGGCTGTAGCTGGATTGCATGAAAAATGTACAAGTATCTCAACCAAAAGCTGGGCAACTTTCGAGATAAACTTTATCGCTGACCAACAAACGGCAGTTGTAGTTGGTAGTTTGGGGCCCAGATGTTGACCTGGTATGCCATTTGCATGTTTTGGTAGCTCCAAATTGCAGTCTGCTGCCGTTTGCAGTTGTTTCCTTTCGGCTGCCCAGCTTTTTTGGCAATTGTCAACATAAAACTTTTGCAAACAAAACAAAATTGTTGACGTAATTGCAGGAAAATGGCATATAAGTTATAGGGAAGGATCAACAGCAAACTTTGGGGCGAATGAGATAAGTTTTTAGCCTGGGAACTTGAATAATTTGAAGTTTCAATGGGTTAAGTGAAGAACGAAAAGCAATGAATCTTTGCAAGAAATTTGACTACCTAAAAGATTATACATACAAATAGATAGTTTAGAAATCGTAGAAAAGTTAAGTAATTAAAATTTTTTCCAGTGACTTCTTTTGAACCTAAAAGACAAAATTTTTCTTTGCCAATCTAAGTTTTTCAAAAATTTTTAATGGTGTATAAATATTTTCATTTTTTGTAGCGCGTTCAATTTGTCAAAACATTTAATCAGCAATAGTTTTCTCACTTAAGCTGTCAGCGGTGGAAAACGTGAATACATTTTAGAGGGGTTATTTGTGTTTAGAGGGACGGGGAGTTGGAAGCTAAAGAGGCCTAGACATGGCTCGCAATAGCCATTGAAAAGGCCACCTCCAGCCTCAAGTCTCCAGTTATTTAACTTCTTTGCCTTTTTAATGCTTTTGGCTACCGCAAATTTGTCATTTGTCAAAACATTTAAATGCCATTTGCCGGTTTCCTCTTGAGTTGGGCGATTTTGACAGCTGTCGATAAGTTTTTCTTTCACGCTTTTAACACTTTACGCTTGAACTTTGCCCAGAGCAGTTTTTCCTGCTTTTTGCTTTGACTTCAAGACATTTGTTCGGATCGCTTTAAATCAATTTTTTAGGTAAGCCTAGTTTTCTCAGTTTTTCACAAAGTGAAAGTGATAGTCTCACAGCTACATTTCAGACTATTATTGGCTGGCATGTTTGGTGTCAATTATTGATGACTTAGGAATAAGTAATTGGGAAATACTTTGTGGTCACTAAAGCGGAGTTTTTGTTTGATTTATTGCCGGTTATTAATTTGATTAAACTGGATATAAATTTCCTTATACAAAATAATGAATTTATAATTTTCATTGGCTCGTTCATTTGACTTCTTTAGTGCCTTTACCTTCGTTAATAAAAGTTGATCAAAATCCAATTATTTTCATACATTTTCGTGTTTTCTTTAATAAAAATGTAAATATGTATTCCTTAATTTTAAGAGCATATCCTGCTTTCTTTGTTATATATTCTCTGGCAGTAGCCTTTCTATGGCCAAAATTCTGATTACTTCCCCGACCATTCATCGAGTTATAAGACCATTTTTAGTCTTTTTCGCCATCATGTTGTCAAATTTTTTAAAATTTGCTTCTTTTCGCTGTCTTTTTCGGTTTACTCTTTATAAAATATTTTTCATCTACCGAAAATCATTATTTGTATGCAAGTTGATGGCAGTTTGGTTATGCAAAACACTTGCAGAATTAATTGGACAGGCGAATAAAGTCCATCGGACAGGAAGCACTCCAGTTGCCAACTAACTGAAGATTACCTTAACAGCCAGCTTGTCTATCCCAGCAATTGGTTAATTTCCATTGCCATCTTTGAAGTTGGATTGCAATTGCAACGGCTTAATAAGCAGCTGGAGAACGAGGAGATGGAGTTGCCCCATTCTGTGCCTCTGTAATTTTTGCCTCCAGCTGTCGGTTTGTGTGCATAATTGTGTGCATAAGAACGGCTGGAAGAAACCGGGACCCCATGGGGCAAAGATAGCCAAATCCCCAGCCGCCTGTCCGAAAATAGTGAAAATATTTCTGTACCGCGTGCGCCATGTCGATATGAATGAAACGCCAAACAGAAAAATGCTTTTAGATTCTAGAAGCACGTGGATTCAAGAATTCACCTACAGATTCTTTGCCTTTTCTTAGTCCGTCTATAATGGTTTATACTTACCTGAGATTGGTCAAGAGTAAGCAAGGCCTTTATATTCTTCACTTCAATTAATTTCAGACTGCAGACTTTCAATAAAAGCAACCAACTTGATTCTTTCGAAAATGAATTGCAAGTAAGGACAAATAGGGCTGGAACTTTGCAGTATCGATATACATACTTGCATTTTCTTATAGGGTTGGAAAGTTATAATAACTTATCGGTTATGTATCGATGACTAAAAGACATGCGGACTTTCATACATACATAAATAAATTATTAATCGAATATTAAATGTTTATCTTATTAGAAATATAAGAAATGGATGTATATGATGTGTCTTTTCTCATAATTGATTTTTATAAAATTAGGTAAGGTTTCACATGTTGGTTAAAGCCACTTTCTTTTTAACTATCGTTTTATTATTATTTTAATGAATCACTTAATTTTCATTTAATAAACTCTACTCAAGTGAAGAAAATTCATAAACGTCTGCAAGTATTTTCACGCCAAAATAGAAAACGTCACACACAGCCGCCTCAAACTGCATTTCCCCCTAATTGCATCACCCACACATCGCGCTTGTTGTTGCTGTGAGTCATGCAAACAACAACGGACTCCATTGAGTGGCAGCTACCAGTCTTCAATACCAAATCAAGCATTACTTGCATAACCCATTGGAGTCATCGACCACATTGTCCCATACCCATCATGATGAACATCATCATTGCGATCGGCGGGCAGACCAGACCAGACCGGGGCCTGGATAAATATTTTTCCAAAACACAACTCGAACATGGATCCGAGAACTCGGACTGGATGCGCCTCTTGAAGACGTCAGGAAAAGCCAGTAGCCGGTAGAGAAAGAGCTGGTCGGTTGGTTGGTTGGACAGACAGTCAGACAGACAGACAGAGCATGTGTTCTTCTCACCACCATCGGTCAGCAGCTTTTGAAGCACCCACTGACGGGACCCAACAAGAACTCAGCTCCGCAGCATGCGTCTGGCACCCAAGTAATCCAACCATCTAACCATCCAACCATCCATCCATCCGTGAGTCCATGTCCAAGCCATCCAATCTTAACCCGTTCGTTTGGTTCCCACTGTTTCCCGGCTTTTAACGCAGCGCTGCACTGATGCATGACCAAACATCTTCAGTTCTGGTCAGTTTGGAGCTCCGTGCTCCCCCTCACACCGTTCATTTTATTTCTTTTCTTGGAAATCTGTTGACGCAGCTCGACGAGACAACCCCGTGTGTCCATCGTCATGTTTGTCAGTCGTTGGTTTGTTAGCCAGTTTTGTTTATTTTCAATAAATATTTGACATTTGTCTATGCATTTTTCCTGAACCTCGGAGGACAAGTCAAGCGTTTGGCTGCCAACACCGACCGGGTACATTAATTTTTCAAGTACTCGAAACCAGTAACATCCCCTTCTCACCACGAAAAGGTTCGGTTTACACACATAGAACCCGCCCATCGAGGGTCGTAAAAGTTTGGCTAAAATTGTCACCTGTCACACACACACACACGAGCTGAAAAGTTCTGAAGCGCTGCTGCAGTTCCATTTCATTCCCCTTTCATCTTTGCGGATGTTTGATTTGAACTTTTGAAAGGAAATTGTTTACCAGAAAACTTTGAATGTGTGAAATTCCCCATGAAGTGTTGACACATTCGGGTCTGATCTAATTTTTAAGAATATCACAATAACAGTGCTCGTTTGGTAGGTTGAAATAATAGCAGATTGTGTTCTCATTTGGAAAGGGCCCAAGAAAAAACGATATCTGAAAATCTACTCAGTTGAAAAAATTGTTTTAAAAACCATGACTTTTTGGCATTGACATTGTTCTCTGGAAAGAGTGTTTAGTTATAGCGACACTTTGCCGCCTAAAAAGATCAGGAAATTCCCGGACAACCATTAAGCTCATTAATTAAGAGCTCTTAATTAAGCGACTTGTTTTATCACTTATCTAATCGCGAATCAGAGTTGTGTAAGCCACTGGCAAAATATTTTCATGTAGCGGTTCACTTAATAATTTAATAAGCCCCACGAAATCATGAAAATGTTCAAGTCTTTAAGGCGAGCTCTCCTTCTCTGCACTTGTGCTGAGATAATTATCACGATTTATGAGTCAAAAGCTCTTATCTACCACTTGCAATCATTGCACGAAAAGGCGTCGAAAGGCCCATTCAGCCATTAGCCAAAATGCATTGAGGCCATTAGATGGGAAAGGTGGACAAATGGCTCCATCGTGTTTGCCAATCACTCGAAATGCATTTTCAGCATCGTTTTCCAAGTCAATGTTTGCCCCGCGTTGCTGTTAACCAACACTGCTCCGAATGCTGCACATGCGCAAACGAGATCTCGAGATCGGTTTTTTTTTGTATTTTGGTTTTGGGGCTTATGGGGTCTCCTCTCATATCGCACTCATTAGTTACGCCTGAGTGGGTTTTGCGTGAGCTTTGTGATATTCAATATCTCTGGCAAAGACCCGCGAGGAGACACGAGTCGCCCACACTTCTCCTCGGTAGGTTTCCTTGGAATCACTTTCAGATTTTTGGTGCACTGTTAATTTGTCATCAGCTGTCAGATTTTATTAATAACTCCGCTTGTTTTAAATTTTCGTTTTCTGTGCCCAGGCAAAAGGCGCGAGTCGCATAATAAGTAATGTCATAATTAAATTTATAAAGTCTGACTCATCTTCCCCACAAACGGACTGGTACTACTGACAAGTTGTGTCGCCGACATTGTCGTCTGTCTAGACAAACTGAGATTATGACTGTCCCATCGGACTATAGCCACAGGAAAAGCCAAATGCAAAAAAAGGGAAACTATAGGAAGTCGAGGTGGAGTTGTGGCATTCTTTGGGTGCACAGAAAAAGAAAAAAAAGGAATATGAATGGAATGGAATGGATGACTTCATGCGGTTCTGTACTTCAGTTTGCTGAGAAAAGGAGAACACATTATACATTATGGAAATCTAAAAAAAAAACACTAATATTTAAGAAGCTTGTTTTCAAGGAATGATTTACAATTTCAGCTTTTTAAACTTGAGCTTTGTTTTTGTGGGATTTTATTCATATTAACATAAAATTGTATATTAATAAAATTGCACAATAAACGAAATGGTTCAAAAGCTATTTAGATAACTTTGTTAATGTTAAATGGCTGTACAAGTTGTGAAAATGCTTCAACTAATTTTATAAGACAACTCCTAACTTTATTACTGCACGTTAAGTGGCACGATGTCTGTTTTAACGACTTAACCGGCCGTTAAATCAAACATTAACTGGGTCGTCCGGTCATCCGCAGGCTTTGAGTGCTATTAATTCGAATTGGCAGCCATTAATGGCACACGCTGTACGCGATCGGCAATAAACAAATCATTTAGCCACAAGAGAGCTGTCGCATTCGGGTTTTTAAAGTAAAAAAAAAATTATTAAAAAAGAAACGAAACGCCCCGAATCGATGTTTTGGACAAACTTCAATAAATCTCTGGCGCTGCTTTTTTTTTCGGCTGCGACCAAATCAGGTTAGCTGCCAACCTTCCTGGCAATCACAGTTGACTTGTAAACTATTTAATTAGCACATGGTACGTAAGCGTGTTAGTTTTGGTTGTAAAAAGGCGCCGACCGAGTGTTCAAATCACTGGGAAGTCAACCCACGATCTCGCTGCAGGCGCCATTTGAGCCATTTGATGGCGCCGCCGCCGTTTTGGCCACCAACTAAAGTTGGCCAATTGTTAGGCCCGCCTTCGAAACCCCTTTCGTTTCCATCCAAGGAGCGCTGGTTAATTGTTCATACATTGAAGAAATTGCATTAATTTCGCTTGTTTACGTTGCATGTCGTCCGACGCTGATGTTGATGATTCGTATCTCTCATTTTGACTACAAATTTTTATCGCCTTGTCGTCGACTTACTCATCTAACCAGTTTCGCATCAGTTTCTTCCTATTTCGCCGGCTTGTTGTTTTGTGTTATTGCCATTTGATAAGCCTTTATCCTGTCGCGTCAGCGTCACAAAAAATGTTGCTATTTGAGTGGCAATTAACGATTTTATTGAACAAGCTGCCGTGGAATTATCTCCTAAGTTGAATGCGAAAATGGTTGGGAAATTTTCAAGCCAAATTGATTGGAGTTACTGTTAAGCCAATTCGACGTTGATATAAAACGAACAATTTTGGTTAAGCAAACTGCGAATGCATTATGGTTACGATTGCGAGTGATTGGAAAATTAGAAAACTTTGAGGGAAATACAAAAATTTAATGCAGACTTAATGACTTTGATATGTTAATCTTAAAACCAGTTAAACTAATACTTTTGTCTCTTTTAAAATTTAACAAATATTTGTGGAATAAAATTGACTAATTTTAGGTTTAAAAATATTAATTGGCCACAAAAGTAATTTGCAAACTACATACATTTTGGCAGACAACTAATATTGCGAGTATATTATTTCGAGGATTCAAAAAACCGCAACGCAATTATGACATACCGACCGCAGTTGAAATAAATTTAAAGTAAACTCGAATGCTCATTTAAGAAATGCCAATAACTGGTTTCGGCCACAAATAGCCTTCAATTCGCATTAATTAAGCAATTTGTCAGGCAGCGTGTCGCGACGAGTCGGTTAACTTTTCTGATCCCAATCCCCAAAAGGCTCCAATATCTCCATTGAATCGAATCGAATTCTCGCGGCCACTTTGCATGCAACGCGTCAATTTCTCATTGACTGGCCTTGGCCATCTGTATTTAGAACACTAATCAATGGCAATGCCAAAATGTTTCAATTCTCTCGAGCTGTCAGAGTCTGTAAGCCAGAAAGACAAGCCGCCAACGGCAGTCGACAGTCGCAGCCGGGATCTTGAACCTGGACCCCAACCGCAACACCAATCTGATTCCGACTTCAAACCTGAACCTGATCTTCTAGGATTCCAGCTTTCAGCGTGTGTTGGAAACGCGTGTCTGCAGACAATTTGTTTTGTCGTTTCATTAGTTTCTCAGACTGCAACTTGATTTTGGCATTTAAATGTGTGTGGAAAACGTATTTTCCAGGCAGCTCTTTTGGCCATTACTCAAGCGTTTTGTGGAAAATGCGAGTGGGCGTTACCGCAATTTTCAGGTGGATACCACAAGATTTTCACACTCTACGCGTGACTCATGTGCGGAGGCACGTTTCGGCAGCTGTCTGTCTGTCAGTTGGTTCCCCCCTTCAAATAAGCCAATTTTCTCCAGGGTCTAAACCCAGTCCGCTGATGGATGAGCCTCCGTTGCGCCTTCAGTCGTCCATCGTCTACCACATTCAAAATAGATTGGCGAAAACTTGTCCGCACATGTATAAATGCGCATTAGATGCAGACAAGTGACACTAAAGATGCAACAAAAGATACTCGGGTATGTCGTCTGGGTGATTCTTAGATTAATGAACTAAAGTTATTAATGGGTTCTTGACCTTATCGATTCGATTGGGTGGTCCTATCTAGATAAGTGAAAACTACATCCCGTTAAATTTCTCTATAAATGGCACGCACTCTTTGAAGATCGGGCAGAGACAGCTAGCTTTTAATGAAGCTTTCATCGGAAAGATTACTTAAGGGCAACACAAAAATCACCTCAAAGAAAGCCATTTTCGAAGATTTACTTCCACATATGGGAGAGAAACTTCTTTTAACGCGAACATAAAGCATAATTAGTCCACTGAACAGACAGCTTCCCCGATTTAAACCCTATAATATTTACACAACACTTTCAAGTGTTTGCCCCGCAGTTCCGTTTGGAAGAGATTCCGGCAAAAGAAAGCAGGGATTTCCCTTCCCAGAAACGAAAAGCGTTTCATCTCTGCCAAAGTTCTGAGGAGTGTGAATGGGTGTTTTATGTGAGGGGGAGGAAGTCGAATGTGTTGACAAGCAGAGGCATGATATTGATATATTTGCCATGATATAGGGTCATTAGGTTCGACGCCTGGAGGAGGCTACATAAAAACAGGTAGAAATGGAAACCGATACGGCTAACTTTGGGAGATGTCGAATATGTGTTTAGCTTATCACTTGCATCGCAAACCGATACTCTGTTCCAGTCTGCGGAGCCTCCTCACCTGTCTGCCTAAGGGCATTTATCAATGAAGTTCAATGACAGTTGCCGTGGCATTCGATCAACGATCGTTTATCAGTCTCGAAAGTATTGACAAACAGCCTGATAAAAACACCGGGTCCCTCTCAACGGAGTTTACAAGTTATCTCACAAAACGAAACATGAAAATGTTCCATTCAACCTGTAGATCATTTGGGGATATATGCCAATGGTTGACACTTCGATACTGTTGAGATGGGTAAGGATTTTATTCGTGAACGATAGTGAACATTGTCGGCATTTAATGGGTAATCTTTTGATATTGTAAAGTCTCAATTTGAAGAAGAAAATAACTTTTCGTATTTCAAAATGTTGTTAAAGGCTTTTCGCTATAAATAATACAAATAAGATAGTAAGACTGCTCAATTATATGTAAGAAAAGGGTCATTGGTTTCTAAATTAAAATCAAGATGTTAAAATTGATCGGGTCTTTTCGAAAATATAGATAATAATACTCGTAAAAATAGTTTCCGGTTAGACCTCTATAAGTTCACCATAATTTTCCTTATCTAGTATTTAAGATTGATTTATTCACTAGTTAGGGAACCATAACCATTTTTGCGTTTCTTTTTAATTTAGTTACTCAACAAGCTGCAGCTGCTCTCCCCTCACAATTCCCTTTCGAGCTGACCCACATTTTCTCGAGAAGAAAACAATCTGAAAACTAGAAAGAATTTATTCGCTCGCCCATCTTCGTCTCCTTATCTCAAGTGTCTGCACTAACGAGCCTCGAATTTGTTATACACTCCGTGGAAGGCCTCTGAATATAGACCCTGGGTGCCCACTCCTAACTCCTAGCTCCCAACTCCCAACTCCCCAACCATTCCCATGACCATCCTACTATCTGGCGTTTTCTGACCCACCAACGTGTGACTGCACATCAATAGCCGCTGACCCGTTAAATGTTCCGGTGGCCGTCATCATTCTGTTCTGTTCCCTCTGTGGTTGTTAGTTTAATGCCGGGCTTTGGTCGACGTCGCCGACTCGCAGACGGCGTCAATGTCTTATCAAAACTTGGTCTATAACATTAATTTATGGCCAATGCAAACATAGGCGAGTTTTTGGGGTAGACCACTTCAAAGTGACCTGAGTTTTTCTTTTCTGCCTTTCTGGTACTCTCCCATGGGCTAAGATCGAAAATCTCGGACCAACAATTAAGTTCCAGAAGAGTAATGCTCCACACTTGTGTAAACTCCAAATCGTTTTGATTCGCTCATGTTGATATAGGAGTTTGTTAGGTGGATTTCCATAGATCATTTGTGGCGTCTGCTGGTCAGCCAAGTTTGGTGTTAAACTTCCCTTTATTTGGTCCACAGAACTATTTGTTTACAAACGCCCCCCGGTTTTCCCTATTCGTGTTGTTTACACGCAAAGTTTCTGGCGTTCCTAGTTTGTATGTTCCGTTTTGTGGTCTATAAAACTATTTTAATGGTCTTCAACTCTAGTTTAATGCTGCCGGGAGTGCTCGATTACTTCAAAAGACTGGGGCAGAATTATTTGAAAGATATATTAAGTTTCAATATCGAATTACCCGAAGAGCAAGAACAATGCTCCACGGTCCATTGTTCGGTTTAAATGAGTTCAACAATTGTTTTCCCATCGCTCTACCCTTTGTTTTGGCTCAGTTTTGACATGTGTTGATGGGAGTATGTGGAGTTTTCTTTGAGTGTAGGCTGAACTATCTTTTCTTAGCTGGCCAGCTGCCTTATGCATCCATCATTTTGTGCATTTCCGTTAAGGCAGCGCAAATTATTGGCCCGACCAGGTGTTACTTGGACGATCTATAAAGTGCATTTAAATAAATTATCACAACAAAGGGCAGTGTGAAGAACAAAGAGGGACCAGAAATGAATGCAGGTGAGAATGAGAGATTTATAAACGATAAACAAGTCTGAGTTACAAAGGGTATACCTCGTTCTCGAAGATATAGAAAATACTCGAAAGAATGCTTAAAAAAATTCTTTCATGATTTTTTTAGGCTCCAATAAATTCGGAAGAGTATTTCTTTACCTTAGCACATCATTAACTGAGATACTCTGTCGTCCCCACCTCACCATTAAAGTGCATTAGTTTCATCATAAATGTATATTTTTCACCACAAAAACGCTTGACCAACTCGTTTGAACCTCTTCAAGTTCAATACTTTTGCTTTCCCGCATGGGTTGCCGGCAATAGAAAAGCAAAGTTCACTCAACTTTTACAAACTTCACATGTCAATAAAAAATTAAAAACAAATAAAACTCAATGACAACCGGCAGCAGCCGACCACTCTAAACATTTTCCCACCAATCTAAATTTCCAGAAGCAGGCGAAGAGAACTGAAGTGCGCTTTTCATCTGTAAGCATTGTGTAATGCAGTTAACAAGAAACAAACAAAAATAAAGCAAGGCAAAACGAAACGAAGCTAAACGTAAAAAGATTTAAAAAAAAAACCAATGAAGAATGCATTTTTCCAAACACTTTTCGATCGCCAGCGAAAAGCAAACAGCAGCTACATATGAGTTGGTCATGACTTATAGATACCCGTATATCGAATGTATCCGTAAGATACTTAATGAGCTGATAAAGTGTGCGTGTTTGTCCAAGTATCTGGCTGGTTGATTGGAAAACAACCCGACAATCCCACAATCCGTTCGTATCGTTTTGATCTGGTCGAGTATCTGTATCTGTATCTGTATTTGTGACCCATTTCGCCATTAGGAAACTTTCGTTTTCTCTAATCCAAACAGCCAATCAATCAATTAATGCCAATCGAATCAAACGGGCGTTATAAATACGACTTAACCGGGCAATAATTTGCGCGATCAATTCGCATTTATGTCTTCAAGGCTTTGTCGTTGAAATGTGTTTCATTGAATTGATTAACAATTGAATGATTTAGAATTGATTTGCAGTCATTATGGCATCAGGAAACCAATTTACACATTGAAAAGTTGCTCAACGCTTTCAGGTCAGCAAATGTTGTTCCGCCTGTGTAATCATTTTCTGAAATATTCGTATTTAAAAAATAATACTAAATCGCCAAATAATTGTTTAACCATTTTACAAAGAGAAAATTAAAAAGTATTTTTTTTCTAATTAAATATTACAATATTCTACATGCTAATCGTTTGTATCTTTGCCTTTCCCCATTTGATTCTCACATAATATTAGTTCTTATTTTTCTAGGCTAATCATCAGCAGTTTTTATTAACCACACTATGGCATTAAGAAGTGATTATCATAAAACAGCTTTGGAATGAAATGTATCCAAATGTTTCCACAAACAACTTGGAAGCATGGCCAATTTTTGTTGGCTTTGTTGTATTCCGTAACAAATTTTAACGACAAAAACTGTGAACGAAGTGGACACAGTAAGCCACTTAAGTTTTATAACCATGGCAGTCGCGTAGATATTTTAATAAACCCTTTTCTATGGCCATGTGTGTGGGTTCTGGGTTCTTTTTGTGAAACATATGTTGCTATTAGCGCGTGAGGCATTCCATAAGGCGATACGCTACGCATGCCTCCATCAATTATCCTCTCCGGGGAAAAGACGACCTGCCTAACAATCGACCATTGTTGCTGCTGCCTAGTTACGGCATCTTGTGCACTTCCACATCCACTGCCTCTCCAGAAATCGACCACAATTACAGGGACCAGGACCATCAGAGCCAGAGACCCTGGCGCTATTGTTGTCCTCAATCCTCAAACTGTTCCCTCGCAGCGGTTCGGGGTCATGTGTTCGGCAAACAAATACCCTCAAGTGCCCAGGGACCCACACACACGCTCGAGGACAATCTCCAGGGGTTACAAAGAACATATAGAAGATATAGCCACACATAAACATGTCCATATTGTGTTTCTATTCATCTCTGCTGATCGCCTTTGTTCGCAATGTTTATCGGTTCAATTGCCCTGCCAATTGTTGTGCAAAGGTAAGACTATAATTTGTTTAAAAATTTATGTTTTGATTAATTTTAATGGGCATAACCAGGGGTTAATACCATCATGATCATTTGGAACCAGTCTGGGAATTTTAACATATAATATTGGTCGTTGAAATGCGCATGTTCTTATATATTACTTATTCCTAGTAGTTATTACCCTTATCAAGATCATGTTTTGTATTACAATTATTGTGAACTCATTGAATTTATATAATTTCAGAACTTTGTGTTTATTACGTTGTCAGCTATTCAAGAAGTCTAAGTACACATTCATCGTAAACTTTGTTTTCGCCAACTAACCAGAGTTCACACTGCCATAACCAGAGATCTATCATCTCACAGTTGGTCGAAGCCGACGAGGCGATTCATATTCCTAATAGGCAAAGTTCACATAACAAAAAGCCAAGTTTTTTTTTTCCAACTAACGACAACAAAGGCAACACAAGGCCAGGGCAACTATGTGCCAACGACCAAAGACCTGGCGACAACCACTGCAGCATAGCCGGACCATAACTGGACCTCTCACGTAATAACGTATAGAATTTCAAAAAAAAAAAAAAAAAAAAAAAAAATACAAATAAAGAGCAGCTCAGGAAAATTAAAGAATCTCTTCCTCCTGTCACAACTTTCACATGAAAGTTCTTTCAACTTGAGCGGCCAAATATGGCAGAAACACGACCAGCGACCAGGAAACTGATGGCGAGCAATGCGAGCAACTTCTGGTGCTGCACAATCGATCAGGGAACCATATTTAGAAGAGCCTATCCATAGTTATAGACATTTACCTCCACCTCCTGCTCCTCCTCCGGATTTCTGTAATTTTCCGTTGCGACGACGCTGCGGCGGCTTCTTCTTGGTGACGGATTCCGAGGAGGCAATAGCCAACATCGATTCCGAGTCGGCAATGTTACTTTCAATGATCAGGCCACTTTTGGTTTTGTGACGTCTCGATGATTGCGGTGACTTCTTCTTCTTATCGGGACTCGACGCAATTCGAGCTCCTGTCCAGGACACAATGTTCTGCTGGAGTTCCGTGGAGTTGTCGTTGAGCGGCATGCTATAATCCTGTAGGTCCTTGGCAGTGGAGAATCCACGCAACCGTTTCCGCTGCCTTTTGGCCTGACAGTGGGTGACCAGCAGGATGAGGATCAGGCCCAGTGGCCATTTGATAAAATTTCCGATTTGCATGCTGGACGAACTGAATGCACTACGATCACTAATGACACATTATATTCCGTTCGACTTTGAACTTGGATATATTTTCTGTGCTCTTTTAATAAAACCACTTGAGATGCAGGCACTTATTCCTTGGTATTTTCATTCATAATATTTTTTATTTTCACTGCACAGATTGTTCTTTTTTTTTGTATTATTTCTTTTTCAAATCATTTACGATTTCCGCTCGAATTTTTTCTCCACTTTTTTACGCATTTGCTCTTGCGAATCTTTCACTTTATTTGCTCGATTTTGCGTAGACTTCTTGCAACTTTGCTACTTCAAGATTTTTGCGCTATTTAATTTTATTTTTGTTTCAGACACATTTCCCACTTTCCTGCTCAGCGACAAGCAAACATTTTTCTCGCCAGCTATTTTCGTATTTTCGTATCCTCGACGTGAAGTGTAAAAAGTGAACAAAAATCGATCTTGCGTTGCAGGGAAACTCGGAAATGGCATACAGAATTTTGCATTCACTTATTTATTAGCAGTGGCTTATCGCATAATTGCCGTTTAATTTTATGACACATAAATAAATCGCCAGAGCAGCGGCCGCACTATTCGAACGCACTATCATCTAGAATCCAGCCATCGCACAGGCAAAGCACAGCACTCGAGACCCGTCGCGTGTCTTGCTTCCTACGCAAACGACCGTCAAACACGAACTGATCGCAAGCGCTGCACTTCAGACCAGATCCGTGAGAGTGTGGACCTTGTGGATCGCATTCGGCGGCTTGTTCCTTTTGCAGCACTTCGTTCAGATGTTTCTAAAGATGGAAAGCTATTCCTTTTCTATGATGAAAACTTACATATACAAAAAATGTATATTTACAGGAATGATATTATTAATAATGTTTGAGTTTGCACATTGAAGACATAAATGAAACAAGAGTGCAGAGCCAAGAGGAAGTGGCATTGGCCTTCTGGGAAATCTAACACCTAGGAATGGGTTATGGTTTCTAATTAGGTACATGCTTTATTGATCTTGGCCGATAATAAACTGCATGACCTTTGCCCGAGGAGAGTTTACACTGTGAATAATTAGGGATAAGTGTTATGATCTTAGGATACCTCCAAAACTGAGTCTAGAATTTGTCAATTTAAACTGAAAACAGTATTTAATTTGTTTATCTTAATCTAAAGCATAAATTTAAAGGAATTTTTATACAAACCTTTAAGTGTAAATATACTGCGAGTTTGTCTTAACAATTAATCAGGTAACCCTTTGCATTTCCTATTTACTTCACTATTTCCATAGTTCAATGCCAGCTTATCAGCTGATTTATTTACATCGCTATCAGGGCAAGTTACGATCCACAAAGGTGAGTTTGCTGATTTACCTGTTGCTCTGGTGAATGTTGCAAGCCAAATCGTTTAACTTTAGCAGGTAAACAGGCTGCAAGTGGCCGAGCCAGGAGTCGGGAAATTCCCGGGGTGCTAAAAAAAAACATTTGTAGTCCTGCGAGCACCTTGCACTTGAACCGCCTTTGTTGTCCGTCGCTTGTTTTCCTTTCCAGCCTTCGCCACATGTTTTCCACTTTATATCAGTTTTGACAGTTTCGCATTGAGGGTTCCGACCTTTTTGCCGCTACTTTGTTCTGACCCTCGATGTCCTACGGTCATTTCTGATTATCCTGCGGTGCTTTTGTAACGTCGTCACGGCATTTCAACAGGTGAAAAGAGCCCCTGGCGAGTGGAGCGAATTGAGGCACTTAACGCCAGTTTGAATGGTTCCCAAAAGATATCTGAAAGATATTTCCTGCTAATACGACCATACTCATTGGACGTTTTACGGTGGCGCACGTTTCATGTTGCCCGCGGTTATTTGCAGCCCAATCGTGTGGCCCTTACATAAATACCTCATTCTTCCTAATAAGTTTGCGTTTCATTTGCCAGTTTGCAGGGCATTGAAGGGTGGGAAAAGCACAGGTAGACGATGTTCTGGGTTCTACATTCCCCAAATTAAATGCAATTTATTGTTTCAAGATTCTGAGAATAAATATCTATAGATTTTCTTTGTTAACTTTAGCTGTTTTAAAAATTCGCATTACATTTACTTAAATTTTTCTTTTATTTTAAGTCGCAAGATATACATTGTACAAATTAGGATGTATGCCCTTCGTTTAGTTGAAGTTCGAAACTCATAAATAAGCAAGGAATCCAGAATGGGCATCCCCTCTTTTTATCTGTGTTGCAATTTGTTGATGCCTTTGCTGCTGTTGCTGCTGCTCTGGCTCGAAGAGCATTTGTTGAAGCGTGAAACAGCAGTTTCACGAGCCGGCTAAAAGAGGTGCAATTGTCGATCCCTTTGGCCCTCGCAAAGGATTGGGAATCGAGAGTTGCCCAGCCTTCTGGCACACCCGCACACACTTCTGGCACTTTATCCATTGTCGATGCGCCGTTTAAATTGGTTCGTTTAACAGAATCGAATACCAAAACCCAAGGCGGCATCGAATGAAACGAGCCCGAACGAGAGATTGGAAGGAAATAAAAGGGTTTTTCTTTTTTCTTCAGCTTGTGCGCATGCCCGGCTTTAAGTGCCCGACGTACTTGAGGATAACGATGAGTATGCGGAGGATAATCATGGCGGCGGCGGCGATGATGATGTTGTTGCCGCTGCCCTGATGAGGCTGCTGATTTCGGCGTGATTTATGCATCTTAATTGAAATGATGGCTTACAAATTGTTTGGCACAAGTGCACCAAAAAGGGTTAGGAACTGAAAAGGAAGGAGGTAGCATTCGAGTTCCAAAAAAGGAGTTCCTGGAAGGAAGGTTGCTGTGGCTTAGGAATGCGATCAACGCACGACAGGACTTCCTGTTTGCAATCACTTTACTTATTATATTATTTATTTATGGAATATTGTGGATATAGGGTTCTTTCGGTTCAGGATTCATATGGCATGGTGGATATATGTATGTATCATCAATTTAATGCTTAAAATGTAGTTAGTAACCATTATTTGTAGCTTGCTTACTTACTTACTGCCCAGCAATCATGGCACTTACCATTCCTAGTAAGAATACACGATCGTTGGCAAGGTTCTGGCAATTTCCCAACCACTTACAAGATTAAAATCATATTGCAACCTCTTGCTAACTACTTTCACACACAGCCAGTCCAAGAGGCAATTCCACATCCACAGGTATATTCAATTTTCTAATAGCCGCCTCCTAATCAAAACTAAGGCATCGAACTTTTATCAATAGCTTCTTTCGCCCCCAAAATCTTCGAGTGGGTCTTGTGGCCAGCTCTAGGCGCAAAACCAATTAAGCCGAGTATCGAACAACAAACACACTCACGGACACAAAGGTGGAAACAAATAAGGAAGTATTCAGGAGGATCGCCGTCTGCGATCTGTGCTCCATGGGCCTACCGCCTTGCGTCGGTAGCCCAGCTGAGAGAAACCAAATAAAATCAAATGAAATTTACCGCCAATGCCAATGCGGACCATAGAGAGTCCAAATCCCAAGTTGGGGAAGCGCCAAAACGTTAAATACAATTCATGGCGCTCACGAGCGGAATTTAAATTATGCCCAATTAGAGTTAGGTGGCTGCTCTGGCTCGGACTAAACCTGGATACCCAGTACTTCTAGGTGGGCAGGGGATATTTTCCAAATGTGCTAGATTATGTCTTACTAGAAATATTAAAAATTATATAAACTGTAATACGGGAATCAATTATATAATTCAAAACGGGTTTCAACTTAGATTTTACGATTTGAAAACTATTAAACATATGTTTTTATCGGGTATCTCATAGTTGTGCTAATCCAAAGTTTTGTTCTTACTTGTTTTTACCCCGTTTCAGCCAGGCCTGTTCCGAGCAATTCCTGTGGGGCATTTGTGCAACTCCGAATGGAGATAGACAGTGAGACAGTGGGACAGACGGACGGGTGGGCGTGTCGAGTGTGGGGCATGTTCGTGTGGTAAAGCGCCAAATTGATTTCGATCGCCCAGAGGGGGTCTCCAGATATAAGTACACACAAATATACCCATTGCCAGTGCCAACCCCCTAATGTTTGTTTCTAGTAGTTGCCACCACAATTCCCCGCTCGTTAACTATTTCACATGTCCCCTCGGTTTGCATTTTGATGGATTATGCGTTGACAGGCTTTCGGGAGTTTTGTAGAGCGCCACTGATTGTCTTTTCCAGTTGTTTTTTTCTTTTGCCCTGGGAACTGGTCTTGTTATGTAAATTGCCGTCGATTTTTCCTTATTGCGGGTGAAGTGCTGTCCCAGTGCTAACAAGGCATTTCAAGTAGCCATATTCTGGTTGGGTTTATAAAAAAGAAATGGCTAGCAGGATATTTGGGTTTCGTGGAAATTAATGATGAATTGCGGTATTGCTTACTCAATCCAGCCATGGGAACACAATCTTTTCTTTTAATGAATCTTATGTTTTTTATTATTATTATTGTCTCAATTTTTAATTTTATATCCATTAACTTCTTAATCCTTGATCACATGAGGTATCTTAATGTTTTTCTAAACACTGAATTTGCTAATCGAATTACCCAAAATAACGCCTCTAAAATCAATGTTAGGACCCCAAAGTGTCGGCATTTTTGAAATAAAACCCACACACCAATAATTCTGTATTATAGAAACCGGACTAACAATTATAACATAATTTTACAGCATTGTTCAGGAGGCGTGGACAAATTAAATTCCCATAAAAACCTCTAATTAGTTGATCCATTCAAAGCGGAGATTGCGGCACAGCTTGGGGCTATAAAGACCAAACTACATTATACTCCTTACCTAAACGAGCGTAGTGTCAATATCAAGAATCGCTGCATGACACATTAAAAATATCGTAAATTTTGGAAGAACCTTTTTTTTTAGGCAAAAAGGCGTTAACATCGTTCTATTGTAAAGCCAGTGAAAAATTAGTGAACACATTTCCAACTCACGGGGTGGTCGATGTTTTCTTTGGTGGAGTGCTCCAAGATTCGAGTGTCTACTTAAGAAGTTTATTTTCCCTTTTTTTCTGATGCACCTATCCTCACTTGATTAGTTATTCGGCTTGCATAATTTGGTCATTTCGAAGGAATTTCTGGAAATAACTTTTTGAGGCAGGTTGCGTCTGCGCATAATATATGGAAGAAGATATCTTCAGAGTTATTTCGTTTTTATACGATTTAGGGATCGTTAGAGATGTTTGTTATGCGTGGTCATGTACTGAAGAGCACAAGTGCCTGAAGTTTGGGAAACATTTTTGTCTAAGGTCACGAATTCTTTGCGATCCAGTTTTCTGAGCGCAATGTATCAAGACTAGATGGTAAAAATGATATAAAAGTCTTGAAGTAAATAAATTCTTATCACAGAAACATGAGCCACATATGGCATTGAATATTTGAAATATTTGTATGTGAAATTTGCACAAAATATGCAACAAAATTCTTGCTTACCCATACTTAAAATCATTAAAATTAATTTTGCCAATCCGAAAAACCATAAATCCCAGCCCAAGTGCTAACCCTCACTTTACCAGCCATAGAGTTATGTTAGATTACCACTAAAAACATATATTAGCACACAGTAACCAAGCTATTAACTCCAGATATATAAGTTAACTCCATGGCTTTAGACGCATCCAAGCTCGACTCAGCGAAAGGGAAATGCCACATCACGCCCAGAACGGCTCGATGTTGCGTGACGAGATGTGGGCAACCTTTATGCGTTTAGTAGGTCACTCGGATTGAGACCCCAGAGATCGAGATTCATGGCAATGGAGATGCTTCTAAGGGAGGGGGAGCTGTGATTTGGGGCCAATCAATGCAGCGCGCGTAAGGGGCATTATCAATACGAAAAATACGAATACGAGGCAGATATAAAGGGGCCGCCACTTGGGGCATGTCGCGCATGCGCAATTACAAAGTCATTTCAACGCCCCTCTGCCAACCGCTCCCTTGCATCGGCATTCTCCCCCTGGTTGCAATGATTGAGCGCATTCGTTAAGTTGCATATTGTTTAATGCAATATTATGAAATGGTCACGAGAAAAAAGAGGGGATATAGCATATTGCTGTCGATTATCGAGTGGAGGAGATCCCATTCCCTTTTATTTTTTGTCATAATTTATTAACCCAGTAGGACCACTAAATGCGGCTCATCCATTGCCTTCTGCTGCTATTTATAGCCCCCCTTTACTCGCTTACTTAGTCCAGTTTTTGCCCTCAGGGGAGGCTGTTTTAAATATTTTGATTAACCAGACGCCACTGACTGCCAACTCCCACACCGCCTTCTGGGATCCTTTTGGCTACCGAAAGAAATTAACTCGAAAATGTTTTTTGCTTCAAGGGAAATACGAGTGGAACTAAAAGGACGGAGGTCAATTTGTACACTTTTAATTAAACAGGGAATTAGGGGCTAGTGTGTGTTCATGAGGACGTATTTTTCATACATGAAAACGTATTAGTTTTACATAATTTTGGTACAAAATTACTGTTTTCGATTTACATCTCATTTTGTAGTGGCACCTTTAAACAAATCGATTTATTCAAGTAAGTTTTCAGCGTCCATTTACGTTTTTTGTCCTGCGGCACATGTGGCATATCTTCCTTGTCAGAGAAGTGAAAGTTGCTTGTTACTTTTTACTCGGTATTTGGGCATAACACCTTCAGAGCAATCTGATCGACGAACAATAATCGAAATTCAGTTCAAAATGTAAATCGAACAACGAAAATCGCTTAATTTTCGTACTCGAACTGGACAAGTTTCGGGCCAATTTTGGCCAACCAGGGAGCTGGTGAAAAGACTTTACTGTTATGCCAATCGAAAGCGACATGAGACAAAGGCAAGGATGATATATATAAATATATATAAACTGATTGGAGTCTGATCGATCGCCTACGTCATTATCTTTACCTTCATCACAACGATGGACGATAATGATGATCTTTGTCTCGGTGATCTGCGACTGATGAGATTTCATAGCCATTTTTGGACCGCAGTTCCCTTTTTGCCAACGACCTGCGACTAATGAACACCTTAAATGGCAATCGCACCGGAATTCGATGTGGGGATTTATCGGGAAAGGAGAAAGGCTCAACTACACGCATTTTGTCACATTTTGACATAACTCATATGGGCCAGGGAAATTCCTTACAGCCTTGAGCTTGCAGCTAAGATTCTGGCCCCATATTTGGTGCCAATTAGAGGGGCCCTTTTACTTTTAAGTGACCAGTTGCATGCCACTCATGGCACTCATTGCCACGTCTATTCCCCGTTAAGGCGGCGCAAAAGTCTTCCTGGGAAGTCATGTCGTTGAAGATAAATTGCTGACAGTTTCGTTTAATTGTGCATCGAACTCTGACGCTGTTAATTGCCACAAAAATGTTGGCTCCCATACATGGTACTTATGACGTTTTTTCTCTTTTAGTTTTATTGGTAAATCTGTTTGGCTAGAGAGAAAAAGTTTCGGCATCAAAATGTGTGTGGGTTTTTTTTTATGACTCTATTAGAGATAAGCGAGCTAGGCCCGGAGAAGTCTGCCCATGTTGCCTGATATGATATTAATTTTGTACATGCCCCCACATTGTGTAATTGATATTGGTCGGAAAGAACAAGTTTTTCCTTTGGCCGGAACGGGTTTCCTTCTCGGCACGGAAGTTGTCCTTCTATCTAATTGGCCGCGCAAATTGCTCAGCGTGTCTATGTTGGTTTTGCACAAAAGGCATTTTCATATTCCATCCATTGAGTTTTCCTCGCATTGTTGACCTGACCCTGCCTCTCACCTTTGCATTCGACGATTGGCGAAATGTTTCAATCCAAGAGTCATACCGAAATCAGACTGGAGTCATCTTCGAAACAACTGCATCATCAGCATTCGACGTCATCAGCTTGACGACTTCGTGGGCAACTGAGGAAAACTATTCAGGTCAATAGTTCAATGGTGAACGGTGCAATGGCCAACAATAAAATAGTCATGAAACTCGCATTTTCCACTGCCCTGCAGGATGAGTTTGTTGATTTTATTCAAAAAATGGGTAGACCTATGTATTTAAAAAATAAAATATATATATATATGTGAGTACCCACTTAAACTAGTGCATTTATTTGAATTGATTGAAATATAAAAGAGAAAAATAATATTATTTGTTAAACATCTCATCTCATATTGTATTTTTGGTCATCCTAAACCCTTTTAATGCGTATCCGCATCCAATTCAATTATGTCTTAAGCCTATCAATTCATTCAATAAACTAAGCTTATTTTCGTTAACACTATAAACCCCTTAACAAAATCTACCTTAATGGCCAATAAAACTGCATCGCATGCTAATTCGTTTGTGCCCGAAACCCTTTCAACACGTTTTTCCGACATTTTACAACTTAATTCCTTTTATTATGAGCGTTTTCTACCTTGGACAAACAATCAAAAGTTTGTGGCTTCAATTGCATTTGGGATTCTTCAGCGCCACAAAGATCACAGAGCCACAGAAGAACCAAGGGAGCAACGTGGTAAACAGGGGGAACCTGTAGCTGGGGAATTTGCATTCGAGCCTGGGACAGTGAAAGAGGGAGAAAAATTAACTGCAATCAAGTAAAACGTCATTCAACTGGGGAATTGGGACCGAACCGAACCCTGGACACTACGGACTGAGAATAGGCCTCCATTATTAGCTGCAAGGTCTGAGCTGCAATGTTGCTAAATTGCCGGCATTCAACGCATTTTTCTTTTCAAGAGAAGCGAAACCAATGGACTTCGGTTCGGTTTGTTTCGGTTATGTTCTACTCTAGGCCCCCTGGGCATTGATGGACCTTTTGAAGAGTTTTAATTAAGCTAATAAAGTTGTCTATTCTGCGTTTGGAGTCTGCTGTCTGTGTTGCATGACCATTAATTGCCATTGTTGGACACACCACTGATGAAACGAGGTCATAAATGGGTGAACGTTTCTTCTATTTTTTTGCAGCTTACATAAATGAAACGACACTTAAGTGACACCATAGTGATAGGATCTTAATAATCCGAAATGGTAACTGATATGTGAATAAATGCATTATGAATTGCAAGCAACTAATATTATTTAACATTTTATAATTGAGTAACTAACAACACTTGATATTAAACATTAATATACATTGTTAATAAAAAAAATAGATAGATATCAAATATCAGTTAAATAGAGCTATTATTTACACCATAATCCTTTTTATAGTTCTTTGTTGTTCAGCTTAATGAGTTCCGTGTTTTTGTTCGAATGTTAATAAATCCTTGTGGCACACCCTATCACTTTCAGTGAGTCATATTAATAAATGGAACCGACTAAATATTTAGACACAGCTCACGTATCACTCGCTATAAAATATTATACCGCTGTTAAGCGTGAACCATTAAAAGATCGTAAAATACACACAACTAAAGAATATTTGCGATTCGGTCGCGTGGGCAGCAATTGCGAGTAGTAAACTGTAAATTAGCACGGAATGCATTATCGTCTATTTACAAAACATTTTGCATGCCGCACAGAAGCAGTTGCAGTTGCAGCTCCAGTTGCAGTTGCACCAGCTGAGGTTCAAGGTAAACTGAGATAGCATATGCGAATGCAACATTGTCGGGTGTAGTGCTATATAGTATAGTATATAAAGTATGTTGGCTACTCTTGCCGTGTAATTGCTTTTCCCGATGCTGCTGCTGTGGCGCATGCGCCGATTCCTCGACTCTGATAACACATTCCAGTCCTCTTGGCAGTTCGGCCTGCCATCTCCACAGCCAATGAGTGCATTTTATTTTCTTTACTTTTCTGATTAAACACCAGATTGTATCGCATATCGGTTATGAAGAGTGGCCATAATATTTGGGGCGTAATTAAAGGTATTAAAGTGTTGGCCAAGAGCGTTTAGTTTGCCAGAGCGCTGGAAATTTCTTTCAGACGTGGGCTGGTGTAAGCGAACGGCTTCTTGGGTGTGAAGTAGGTGGAGAAAGCAGAAAGTCTGGCGATCGATAACAAATAAGTACTGAAATAATTGGGAGAAAATATATTGCCAAAACGGGATCTCTTGGTATATCTTCATAATAATGTTGTAAGATATAATGCTAAGGATAAGTGTATCAAGTATAGGTCAGAAGTTACTAGTAAATATATCTTCGCCACTGCTGGTTCTTTAGTTAGTTGCTGCAAAAACTGTATTCACTATTTCAACTCTTTTTGTTTATTCAACTCTTATATTTATACAACTCTGCCCTCGATTTACAAGCACTCTCCTCTTTACCCTAACAAACACTGAAGATATGACATCTACAGTCACAAAACAAAGCCGGAGTACCAACTTCTTCCAGCCTTCCAGCCAATCAATCATGGCCATGGAGCTAACAATGACACCTTCGCAGACAAGCCCAAACAGCTTCCGCATTACGAAAAAATACCAGATCAGTGGGATGCACTCACACACACACTGGATTCGATACTCCAAAAGCCAAGCCAGCCGACAGTTGCCAACTGGGCCAATGATCTTGCATTAAGTTGGCCCAAAAGAAGACATGATCCCTGCCACAACAACAATGGGGATCAGGTAACACAAACAGCTCACAGCATGAACTTGATATTTTTTTTTGCAGACCCAGACCATATGCAAAGTGCGGTCCCCGAGGAATCCCAGGACCACTGGTTACAGTCCAATTTGGTTCGGTTGTTGTTGTCACCAAGATAACCATCTTGCAGGCACTCCAAACACAAAATATTGACTTGCTGCCGGTTTTCAACTTGCTTGTGGCCAAAACAGGCAGTGAAATCGAATAGGGCCGAGGTGCCGACACAACAAATTACATGCAAATTAGTCTCTGCGGATTCTGCAGCAGATCATTATTTTTCGATAGGAAAAAAGGATATATCCCTTGTGTTCCATGCGTTACAGTTTTAGATGCACTGATGATATTGGTATTATCATATGCCTAAATATATGCTTTTTAAAATAACTTGAAATAATATGTTTGGGGTACTCCATACGAATTCCTTACCAAATCTCATTATTACTTTTATAAATCACACTTTTTGTTGACCTAATTCATAATTTTATTATTTTCATGATTTACCAAATAAAAACGTACGTTGAGTTTGTGACTCATAAGGGTTTTATAAAAAGAGCGTTCAATTTATGAAGTGAAATGTACAGGAATTGTTTAAAAATAATGTCATTATAATAACAACAAAGTAGTTATATACTTAAAATACAATAGTATACTTAACATTATCGACAGTGAAGAAATAACAAAATCGACGTCAGTGAAGAAATCCACACAGTTTTAGAGCAATTGCCTTACTATAACCAATAAAGGGAAGCCCAGAAGTATGCTTCGAATACCTTTATCTTTGTATAAAAATATATTTATACGTTCTCTTTATATGGTTTTGATAAATTAAAATTCAATTCAGTTAAAAACTACAAAACTTAAATGAATAAAGTAAATAGTATATTATTTTATATATAAAGTACAGCTGATATTCGAAAGAAATTTCCTCAACTGTGCGTGGAAGGAAATGGTTTTTAATTCGCTTAAAAACTAATTCATCATTAAACGTAAATTTCGTAAATATCAACTTCATGTATCATCATCTAACAATTTTCAACAGGTAACATGATGAATATGAAATCAAACCATTTTTTGTTTTTTTTTTCTGCGACAGTAAGTAAGCTTTTCCGCAACACAAAATAAATCAAATTAAATTCTGTTGACGCACGCACAAAATGCAAATTTTTTTCGCTTCCCAAAAGTATGCAACCTACGGTAAAGGAAAATTCCGTTTATGGAAGGAAAGGCAAGGAAAAGTATATGAGAGGATTTTCTTTTCCCGTGCGCTTCGTTTTTATACTTATTTCGTTGTGTGATGTAATAACTAACACGCTCAGCCAATTATATGGAATATGTTTGTTCTATTCTAGGTCGCTGCTGTCGTCATTGTCCTAAGCATACAATGGATTTATGCGTGAATAATGCGTGTACGTATCGAATCGGAGGCAGCAACCGTCAGCAATTTGCTTCCACTTCAGTGACTGCCGGGTTACCAAACGAAAAAGAAGTTACGAAAATGTTAAAGCGGAAACTCGGTACAAAAGCTAATCATAATAAGGACTTGTGGAAAATTTCAAACACGTGAGACTAAACCGTTCTCTATATGAATTGAAAGTTCAAAGAAAGTTGGCAAATTGATGTCGTGACAGAAGGCCTTAATATAATATTAATATTACAAAATATTACAATTACAAATGAACAACATACACATGTATTAAAAATGCACAAAATATTAAAGTCTGAGTAGAATCAAAGACGTTTGCTCATACAGAAGACCTCTTTAGCTTTCTGAACTCATAAAATAAATTGCGACGAGATCACAACGAAGTGCCAGACATTTCTTCCTGGTTGCATTTACACCACTTACAAACACTTGCAGCTTTCATTGTGCGACTAATTTCCACTCGACTTTCTTTCTAACTATGTATGATGAACCGCATGCCTATGCATCCCATGGCATTCCTCTATTTATAAGTCAACCCACACAAAAAGATCTCCGATCGGGTCGTTGCATCTTTCCTTCTTGCCTCAACTGGTCAGCCAGCAATTTGCAGTTGCACATTGCGCCAATTGCTATTAATTTATGAGCTCTGGACAGAGAGTGTCAATTATACTATGGAAAGACGATAGCAAACAATGGACAATAACAAAAGTAAATTTCATCGAGACGAAGCGCACGCGACTCATGTCACATTCTTTGAACCAAATATTCCCATGCTGATTTCCATTTCTGGCCATTAGTTCAGTTATTTCTAATCAAACATGGGTCATTCGGGCCAAAAGTGGGTTAATATTTAACTATAGTATATTTTAATAAAATTCCAATTCAGAAGCGATTGATGTATGATGTGAAAACATTTCCTCATTGGGAATCTGTTTCGCATTCAGGATATTAAATTAAAGACACGCATGTCAGCCTTGAACAATCCCAAATAACTTAGAAACAATATCTGACAACTATTTCCGATTGAAGGAGACAGATCAACGTGTTGACCTCAGCTTCCACTCATTATATTCAACATTGATTCCCAGCAGCGATCCGATAATTCTGCAGAAATCAAGCATAAATAATTGTCAAATGAATATGCATTATATACATTCGTGTGCCGTACAGCTGTCGTCGGAGGTGTCCATCAAAATGGCTCATTGAGTTGTCTACTCGGTGGATTTGCCTAGATTGCCGTTTGGCCGTACAACGTATTACTATGTTGCTGATGTTGATATTGTGTTGGTTGTTGCTGCCGTTTGACGTTTGGCGTTTGGCGCGTGAGTTAAAACGTCAAACTGTCAGTTTCAACAATTGTCAACATTGCGCCTGTCTCCGCTGTTGTTTCGCTTTATTTGGCTGCGTTTTGCCGTGCGATGCAATGCGATGCTTAATGCGCAGTTCTCACCGCTTACATTTCCTGATTTTCCGCGCATTTCTTTCTTAACACTTTTCGCTGTGACGCATCTCTCTAAATTAACAACAAAAAGGCGGCCCGAAAGTGACGTTCTGCACGTTTTGCTGTTTTGTTTGTCTTCTTGTCGATTTCCCGTCGCTTCTGCACGTTTCCCTGCCCAATGTCACGAGCGGTGCATGCTCAAGTGGGTCACCAGCGGATGGGTGGGGCGTTTCGGTGGTTGGGCTGTTGGGCGGTTCGTTGGTTCATGGCTTTGGCTTTGGCTTTACCTTTGGGCCTGATTAGCCGGCCTCTTTGCCACTTATCCCCGAGACCAGTCAAAGCCAACTGAGTGGCAGCTGGGTGCATAAAAATAGATACATTAACCCATTAATCAGGTGTGCGAAACGAACCAGAGAATTAAGAAAAAGGTAGTTAGCTTGCTAGGTTTTTAAAGCTTGTTAGGAGTTTTCCTGCAATATTTATTAATATATTATTTTGATTTTTCACACATACTTATGATTATGATTTTGTGTAAGATTAATAAGAAACAAATAAACAACACTCTTTTAAAAAGGTGCCTTGTTAGTAATCTTCTGCTTGTAACTATTTAAGTATTTCACATTAAGCTAGAAATGGTAATGTATTTATTGGATTAATGCAAATGAATGAATATCTCAAAGTTTGTTATTTAGTGGGTTAACCCCCATTGCATAGAATCACATGTCTGGCACCTGTGTTGTCACGTGCCTTCTGGCCCCCTCACTCGCCTCGCTCGCCGCACCTCATCTTCCTTAGCCAGGTCTCTTTCATTTATTTTCCCAGCTGGAAATCAATATCCATTCAAATCCCGCACGTCGGAGCTTAGTTCTCGCCTCAATCGCAAATGACCAGGCGACACTCAGGTTGTCGTTGTCTGGGTTCATTTTCTGGCTTTATCATTCTGGTTCTGGTTCCAGTTGTGTTTCTATTTCAGCCGCTGCTTTTGCTTCTCCTCGGAAATCGAGGCTTTTAAGCGGATTAGTTTTACTTTGCCAGCTGGCCAAGTGTGTTTTTTTGTCTGGATGTTGTCGCCGCTACGGGAAAATCGATAGGGTATTGTACTCAAGAAGGTTGATATCTAATTGCCGGTAAGATGAGAATGACGTTTATTCGCCAAAGTCAGGATGTCGCCATAGTGCTTATTGCAGGAAAAAAAAAAACTTTCAATGAAGCCAATCAAGTTACACAAATGGATTTTTTAAAAGCTACAAGTAGCTTTCGTTTGCATGGAAAATAACCTTTTACATGCATCACGATCGTTTAAACTAGTATCTTTTGCTGAAATCAAAAAATGCCCAGTTAATTTGCCTTAATAGACCAAGTGGTAATGTTGATTTGCAAGTTGCAATAGATGCAAATTGAATTTGGCAGCCTTTGCCACCCAGGTATGGTATTTTCCGCCCATTTTTAGTCGCCTCAATTCACGCCGCGATTACACACCTTACGGGCATTCAAAAGAGTTGATTTATTTTAATGAGGCTCTTTCTTTTGGCCCGACACCGCGATCGAACTGCCCCCTAACCAAATTTGGCCATCTTGCGCACGTGGGGGCGTTTTAAAAAGAAAGAAAATAAAAAGGCATTGGGTGAAAGCAGGAAACACAAGGTCTGGCCAAATCGACGGTTTTTACGTCCTTGCTCCACAAAACGGTCGCGAAAAAAAGCCACACAATGGGCATAGCTGTCAAAATTGACAAGCTACGGCGGCCAAATGAATCAGATACCCATTACTCATTGGATGCGAACGCAAAATGCTTTACGCAAATTGTGTGTGCGCTCGCATTTGTTATTTATTTTTGAATTTAGCAACAGATTTTTTTAGCCGGCTAACGGTGAAAACGGGTTACTGACGCCCTGACGCATGCGCAAATTACAAAATCTTGCGAAATTACAGCACCACTAAATGGATGGATGGGGGGATAGGATGGGATGGGTTATGTGGATGTGACAGAAGACAGTCTGCGTCTGTCTCGTAATGGGTCTCGTTTCTGCACTTGAATTCACGGCAAGCTGGTCAGTTTTGTGAAAGAAAGTGCGTGTGAGTAGAATGCGAAACCAGCAAAGTACAAATTTAAGTGCGAAACGAAGCAGAAAAACCGAAATCTCAGCAAAAAGACGACGAAATCGGAAGGGAAATACACTTTCGAGGTCGATCTTTAAATAACTTCGAAACATTATACATATATAAGAACGTCAGAGCTTATGAAGAATAATTACCAAAGTATATGCTTAAAGATGTATCTAGTCATTTCAAGCCTGTATCAACCACCTTGATACCCCTTGAAAGAGTACTGCAAAGCGAAAGTATTTCATGTTGCTTAAATGTTATATTAACAACAAAGACAATAAAATGCCCGACTGATGGGAAGTCGTAATTTTCACAAATTACCTCAGCTCGCAATGAGCTGAGTGAGAAGGAGAATCGTTGCTCCAGGCACGGAATCGCCATCCAAAGTGGGTTAATTGCGCAAAATGTGTTCCATATTGAGGTGTAAATTGTTATCAATTTGGCCGCTGGTGACCCAAATTGGTGTCGAATGATCCAGCAGAATTTGTATTCGTTTACTTTACTTTACCGATCTGCCAATGATTGCATTCATTGTTACGGGATTGGTAAACATTGCAGCAGAATATAGAAAAGGATATAAAAATTGCCCTTGGGTTTGTTTGTTTATCCCCATTCCTGAAGGTTAACAAGAAATGAATTCAAGCCATTCTATTAACTTTATGAGTACTACCATTTTCACGCAATATATTGAAATGAACTTTCGACGAATGCAATTTATATCTTTAACGGCAGCTTAAGTAATTTATAATGACAGATACTCTTCCGACCAATCCCATTAGTCAGACTCAACCAAGGAAATTGTCAATTAAAGCCCAAAATTTCCACCCACGCAAAGCATTTAAAACAAAAACCGTCAGGAAATGTGGCAACCAAAAATTTAAGATAAATGAGCATTAATTTTTCACACATTTCACTTTTGAGTGCACCGACCCAATGCATTTTCCCAATCGCCGAGAAGCAATATTTATAAATGTTTTCTAAATATAAAGTCAATGAAAACTTATTTCTAAGACTTTTCGACACCGCAATTTGTTAACAATTTTCACACGCTGCCGTTTGACAGCGACCACGCCCCCTCATAAATCGTGCGCCCGCCTCTCAAAATACAAAAAAAAAAAAAAAGTAGAAATGCGTGGAGACCATTAGTCAGGTTCGTCTGACAGAAACACTTTGAATGCTCTTCGCATGTCTATGAGGTTGCACTTGCATTTGGAAATATTTTGTTTATTGAACCGGTTGAAAAATATTTCGCAAGCTTTTGCATCTATTTTGTAATCAATTTTAGTTGGTTGGGGGTCGGATGTGCATGGAAATCCTTTTGCGGAATAATATCTGCGAGATATGCATTCGACGCAATTTTACTTCATTTCGCTGACAGTTCAATGAAGTCGGAAGACAAGGTAGCCCCCATATGGTGGCCAGATGCACAACTGTTTGCAAATCTTCCTCCTTTAAATCCCCGGCGTTTACTCATGTAAAGGTGCAACATATTGATTGCCTTGTGCAATTTGTATTATCGTTGCAAGGCTTTATTTTCATTCTCATGTTGCACAGACTTTCCGTGGTCGACGGTGTTTATTATTCGTGAACCAATAATGCAATAAACAGACTTAACCTTAATGCAAGTCCATGGAAAATCGCTCCAGATTTATGCGGCTTTGCCTCACCTTGTTTGAATGAGTTGGCCGGTGGTGGGTGACCTCCACAGATGGTCAATTGCAACGTGTGGAAAGCCAAGAAAGCGTGAGATTTACACTATTAAGATAATGAATACTGTGATAAGTCAATGGAAATACAGAAATTACGAATAATCAACAAAAAAAAAATATATATACAAAATTCAATGAAAGGTAAATATTAATTTTAGCATTTAGCCATAACAGCTTTGTCTTTGTGTGGGAGCACCATATCGAAGTATCGTATTGCTGGGCTGATAAGATATGTATCTAATGAGCAGCTTGAACTTCATTTCAATAGCTTCATTGCATTTGATTAACCCTTATGTAACCCCAATCAAAGAAATGTGCAGACCCATCCAGTAATTCAAGCCGATCCAATCAAAAGTCGCCCACAGCGTTCCGCTGAAAAATATTCCAAATGCAACTTTTGAATATTTTCCATGAATATTTATGCGCAGCGACTTGAACCTTGGCCACTAGACAACCAATTCGACTAGTCTTCGTCTAAACTCCAAATTCAGTTCGATTCCCATGGGTTGCATTCATTTCTTGTTTATATTTACAGTACCCAGAAAACGGAACGAATAACCAAAACTGAAATAAAACCGACTTTGGAATGGCGCTTATCGGACAACACAACAAAATCAGACCGACCCGAAACATAACGTAATATTTAAACGAAACTAAACGAAGCAAACTGAAGTCTGGAGGGCGACGGAAAGTGAAAGTGCCAAAAAGTAAGAAGATAGAGATACAGTGAGAAAAATCTTATGTATTTTATGCAGAATCTAGTTTCTTCTTTCATATTACATTACAGCTTAGTAACGAATCACACTTAACTTTATTGTAACTTGTAAAAAACGTAAGTTGTGAAGGCTGCGATATTTTTGTTTGTGTACAAAGACTAAGATACATCGTCGAATAAACAAACACGCACTGCAGTTCCCCCCCCCCCTTCGCCATCACTGATTACCGCACTCGACGGCAACACCCCCGCCCAAAAAACCCCCCTTTTCCAAACTGCACTTTTTCAAGCGTGCAAGTGAAATTTTCCATATGAGGCAACGTCAGTGAAATTTTCGTTTTCGTCTTGGGGCAGCAAAAACCGAAATTGAATTTACTTGTACTTCTCTTTTCTTGACGATGGCGCGTGCGTTTTGTTTACAATTGCAGCCTTTTGTTATTGTTATTATCTCTGGCAATTGTTGTTGTTGGTGTGCCTGTTGCTGATGATGCTGCTGTTTTTTTTTTCATCTGTTTGTTACTTTTGTGTTTGTTGCTGTTGTTATTGTCAGTCAATGACTGCACTCACTGTTGTTGCAGCGGTAGCTATGTATATCGCAACAAGATCACGAGGGGCAACTCAATAACTGATTTCCACTTGCACTTGCCTCATCAGTTTCCCTTGCTTGGGCGCGAAGAAAAAACATTTTCTTTGTTGCCGATGGCCAAGGTGAACAAAAGGGCTGTTACATACTTTTTTTTATAAATATTCACTAATTAAATAATATATTTATACCATATAAAAAGATTTTCATAATTGAATTAACGTAGTAAAAATGTAAGAAGATTTATAAATAGACTTTACCACGCCAACCTAGAGAAAGTGAGTGAAAAAGGAACTTATTTATTTTATTTATTTATTTATGTAGTATATAATTTAAGGTGAATATGGATAATTTTCATGAATAGGAACAATTCTTATTATTCATCCAGGCGGGTAGATTCCTTGATAAACTTTCAAGTTCCTTTAATAAACAGCAATATAGTTCTTTAGCAGCTCAACATTGGCGGCCATTAGGCCATAAATAACGCAGCCATAACTTTTGCAGGCCGATGCTGCGTGGGTGGCTAAAACCGCTTGCGGACTTAACTGTTCAGCATCCCCTTTGACGTCATAGTGTTGAGTAAGTGTCAGCAGCAGAAACTCAACTCTTGTATAACAGTCTCCCCACTGCGCACCAGTCTGACGTCACTGATGATGGAGAATGAGCGAGCAGAATGCTGATGTCAAGCACAGAGTTTTCTCGTAACAGACAAAAAAATGTTCGTAACATTGCATAACTGTTGAGTGTGTAAGGATGCAGTTTAAATGGAGAAACTTTGCGAGCGCGAGGGCATGAAGCCATATTGCGCATACGCCATGAGTGTCCTTCGGGTTTTTTGTTTTTTGTTTTTTGGCGAACAGCTGTGGATGCTGCTGCTGGCAGAGAAACTTCATGAGTGACGTCTCCTTGAACTCAACATTTGCCGAGGCCATCGAAATTTGCCATCATATACCTGGGGTATCTATGTTTTCCCTCGAGAATCACTTAATGTGTACATCAAAAAGGGTTTTTTTTCAGATTCTTAGCTCTTTTTGGTGGGCAACAGATTTGTCAGCTGACCCTCCAGGGTTTTCATTTCGGACTTTTTAATTAACGAATCCATTATGGGTCATAACGTAATACTAATACTAGGATGAACCTACTTATATTCTTTTTAATAAAAATGAATAAGTGAAAGTACCACACCAATTTCAAACCAGAATTTATAAGTTGAAATTCATTTTAACTTTGTATTAAAAGACTCACGGCCACATAACAAAAAAGGATATAATCAAGCCAGGCCAAAATAAATGCATATATGTATATATTTTCGCATGCTCTCTCTGCCGCCTTACTCAAGGCTGCCCATGACCAATAAAAAACACATTGTATGGTCCAACAGTCGCAATGAAACCACCCCAGCATCCATGCCACCCATTTCCCAACCTCAGCCAACACATTTGGCGGCCGAAAATTCAGCTAAAAGGACTCTCGGTGGCCACAAAAACTTTGTGGTAGATACAGATCGATAAAATTAAAAGGCTACAGTCAACAGAGGATGCCCAAGTGGAAATGAGTTGGATGTGGGGAATGTGAATGGGAGGCCAGCACAAATGTGCACAAATTTTCTAAAAAGGAAACCAAATGGAGATTTTTGGCTAGAACATAGAAATGGTTTCGTTTCCTGCTATTTTTTTGTTTTTTTTTTTTTTGCGAAACTGAAAGTGCTGCCAAGTTTCCGCCTAATTAGGCTAAAATGTTGTAGCATTGAAAATGTGGGATGCTGACTTGTCAGGCGGCTGTATCCTGTTTCGAAGCGAATGTCGACGATGACTCATCCTGGCAGCTGTCTGCCAGGATTTTTGGGATACATAGTCTGGATGCTGTTGACGTAGGCTTTTTGCCAGGACTTTGCTCCCACTTGCCATCCTCTCTCTTACTTCCATCTCTCTTGTCTGTATGTGTGTGAAAAACTCGCTACGTACGGGAAGAGGAGAAAGTGATACATAAAGTGTGGCTGAATTACAAATTATACATAAGTACTTTCTTATATACGTACTTTTATGCCAAGCTGCCTTGGGCCAAAATGAGACTCTTGATTGCTGTTTGGGATTTTCTCAGTTGAGCCTGGGGTAATTTTTCCTAATGCTTGACAATTTTAAGATTACTTTTTATTACATGTAAAAGAAGCTGACTGTGCAAAGTTATACAAATACTATACTAAGCGCTGAAATAATGTACCAGTTGCGCTTTTGTATGTAATATATCCAAATTGTGTACCATAAGTTTTGGTATGTGCTTACAAATAAATAAAATTGCTTATATACTATACACATTCATCAAATCTAAATCATTTCCATGCCTGATCTGTAATCAAAGCTTAATTAGTTGACGCACGAGAATTAGGTCCACAAAAAAAAACTCATCTAGCCGAAAATTCATTTTGTAATTTATCTTAATCTGTTACACTTCACACAGTCGTCCCAAAAATTGCCGACATAATTTGTGTGTGAACTATTAACGTGGCTATAAATCCGCACATGGCAACCGATGGGGAACATGTTCCCCTTACCGCTTGCCTCAATCAATTAATTTCAATCTAAACATGCCGACATAGACGCACACAATCGCCAAGTTCGCCAGCATCGTTACTCATACGCCCCGTTCGCCGCGATTCCGTCTTCTATGCAAAACGCCAAAGTTTATTCACATTTGCGGCAAATTGCCTATTTTTGTTATAATCTAATTTTCCATGGCGCACTCCCATCGCACATTCGTGTATCTGTGTGCAACCTGTATCATAACTTTGTTATGCCAATAGAAATGCAAATCCCATCTAGTTTATTCTTCGAATCCATTTTCCTTCTCTTTGAAATCCCCCAATCGTTTGCCACCCACTCAACATACGGCACACGATTTTGGAAAGCGTTTTTTTTTTGGAGCGTCAGGCGTGACGGTCAATGATCACAATTTTGGGCAACGAATGCCGGCGCAGCAACAACAAATTTGATCATCTATTGCCCATTAGTCTTGTTGTTGGCCAGTGTTGACGCACTCTAATAATTTTGGTAAACGCTCTTTGGGCACTTTTCAGCATTAAATATACATACAGTTTTTTTTTGGTCGCTGGACAAAGTTTGTTAATTGTTGCAGTTCGTGTGGAGGCATGCCGATAAATAGGAGGGAATTCCCATGTAGGAAAGAGTATCAAACTAATTAAAAATGATGAGTTATTTCATTTTAGATAAGAAAAGTTACGCTTTTTATATATCTAATTACTTTTTAAGCGGTTGCAATAAAACTATTGTCACCTAGATACGTACGGCTAAGCTGATCTAAGTTAGTTTTATATAAATCAATAATGGTGATGGCTTGATTTTCTTTACAATCAAAACACAATGAATACAATTTAAAATGTTCCTTGAAAAATAAATAATTATTTTAAAATTTAACAACAAAGAGCATTTCCCTTGTGGCGTGTGAAAGCAGTCAATGAATTTTTTAAGCTCCCACCTTTTGGCCCGGCAGACTCTTTAATAATTTAATTTAGCTGCAAAAGTTTGGCACGCAAACCTCGTAGCTCCATCGTCCATCGTCCATCGTCCGATCGCCCAATCCTCATTTCTCACTCCTGGACAGGGAATATTTTGTTCGCAGCAGTTTGCTGGCATGCAATCTGTCCATAAGATACTTTTACTTGCTATCCTTTACAATGCGACGACTTCCGTTTTTTATCGAACTCTCTGTGATTTCCGCCATGGACGTTCAATGACTCTGAGTTGGACAAAACTTTTGCGTGACTCGAAAAGTCATGTGCGTTATTCGCTTGCTTGGCTAGAAATATATAATATAATATAATATAATACATATGATATAAATTACTCACAATGCCGTCGATTCATAAAGTGTGAGCCGCGCCTGCCTGGACATGTCACACTTGTTGATTAATAGGCAAAAGCGAGATCTCTCCCGCGGATTCAGGTTGCTGACCTTCCCGGCGATTTTCCATTTCCTTGTGCTTTGTTTGGCACCGTTCCCGTCCGGCTATTCCCCAAATTAATTGAGTAATGTGAAATATATCATGGGATATGTACATACGTACGAACTCTCAGCTGGCCATTTTCATACGAAATCGCCTTCCGCGTACTGCAAAGATAACAACGGAAAAACGTATTTAAATAGGTTGAATCACCTTTGGATATTCTCTTCCATTTCTGAGTATTTTTGTTCTCCTTACAATTTGTCAGGTGTATGAAGCATTCCAAGAATTATTTTCCTTTTTTCATTGCCGGTCAACGGAAAGTGTCTCAATTAAGAGATTGTTAAATGGAAGTATAAGCGAATTCGCTGAAAATTTATGAAACATTTTATGCGCTTTTGAGTGAGATGACCAATTCAATGGTGTCGCTTAATGTGAAAATATAGGATGGGTATCTGTGAGGAAAAGTGGCACTAAAATGAACGACATTAAAATTGAGAAATGGTTTTTAAGGGTTTTATTGATTTGATTTAATATAACCCCAATATCCATATAGAGTAGTTGGAAATTCCGAAGACGTAGAGATTCTACACCACTTAAGCAGGCCAAATCCGCCTTTCAAGTTTGCTATCCTCGCCATTCTTTTATATCCCTATACATCAATCATTAGCTGGCTTTGCATATCTTTACTATTTCCTAATAGCCTGCCACTGACAGATGAAACCCATGGGAAGTCAGAAAAGAGGCTGGTCTGTTCTTCGATTTGCCCACATTTAGTCTGTCGCATCTTGGCAATTCGCACGTGATTGAGTGTCTGACATTTGCAAACACCGAGGGGCAGAAAGACCGGGAGCCACGTCGAAAGGCGTAAGATGTACATACATATACATACTTTATCTGGGATGTGGCAGACTTCCCCCTTTGGCTACCGATGTACTGATGATGCATCAGTAGGAGCAGCTCATTAATTCCAGATGAGGTGCTGGCGCTGCCCCAACCCGCACATCCCTCAAATGAGTGCACATTAAAATTAATGGGTATTCATTAGGACTAGGAGGTTGGGTCACTTTCGGCTGATTCTCCGCCTGCCACTGGCAAAAGTTCAAGGTTGCCCGACGCACACACACACACATGCAAAAGGTGGCTCAGCTTGTAAACAAATTTCGCAAGCATTTTCTCTGAATCGGTATTTGTTGCTAAATTTTCTGGAGTGAATTTCGCATTTCAATTTCCCCACTCTGAAATTGATATACAAAGCTCGTAAAATGCACATAAATTGAATGGGTTAGCATTTGGCTTGGACTTTAATCTCGGTCCTTTTCTTTCGATTCGACCGGAATCTGTAAAATATTTGAACTGTCGAAAGGGAAATTGCACTATTAAAAAAAATCAGGGAAAATGCTTGCCAATGCATTGGTTTAATACAAGTCCTTAGTATAAAGGTTAAAAATTTAAAAACAATTTAAATTATCATTATACCGGATTCTGCCCCAAGAAATCCCCAATTTTACCAGTTTTTTTTGCACTTATTACTTTCTCACACAGTTTTCTCAGATCATAATATCCATCCCTATATGGCGCCGTTATTTTCACGCTTTTCCTGCCTCGGAAAAGTTTTTCAAACCATCTGGCTCATCCGAGTGCGTGCCTGAAAAATGTATGTATTTTGCCCTCGCTGTTTGCGTTGCACGAGCCTGTAGAAAAATCTTTTGTTTTTTTTTTTTTTTTTTGCTTAGACTGCAACGCGTGCATTTTATAGTTTCCGAGTTGTTGAGTGAACGAACCGTGGGAGTGAAGGCTTCTATGCGCTTTTAGGCTAATTTTACGCTATTTTAGAGCAGAAGAATGCAACCCGAAAGTGAGTACAATTTTACGATGCATTCTATTTTCCTCGTGTTTACGCCAGTACGTCGACTGCGAAAAGGCTAATATTTAAAAGTTTTAATAAAAAACGGTGAGAGTTGCATGCTGGAAAACCTTTGCCAGCAGCTTAACCCTTGATCCGTAATTAACCCATTAGGGTGTGCAGAAAGCGACCTTTGGAATGACGCAAATCAAATTGGGCAAACTGAAAAAATTTCACTTACTTTGCGATTATGTTGCTCGTACCGAGAAAATGTAGTAATTTTCCCATTTTCATATTTTTGGCCCGTAAATGGTATGTGGGTCGGTCGGTGCTCGGGATCGCTTGGTTGATCTCCCCGGCGATTGTGTAAGGTCTATGTCTGGGTCGCATTTGTTGTTCGTGCCTTCTGGACTGTAAACTGAAGACCTCTATTCGAAGGTTTTAATTACGCCAATTGCACAGAGAGTAGGTCAAGTGGCGAAGACTATTTTTGCGACGATACATGTTCGTATTCAAATTTGAATTATTCAAGATCAGGAAGAGCTGTATCAAGTGATGAGGCAACATAATTGGAAAAGTGAATATGTAACTGATTTTAATCAGAAATTCCAGAAGCAGTCTTTGGGTATTTAATCTAAAAGCTATGCCTCTTGCATTTGTATACATCCTGAAACCCATTTTGGCTTATAAAATCGCAATTTTATTCATTTCGGTCAATTTGTGATACCAACGAGTCGTGAAAAATCATATCATCGCTTTTTTTTCTGGAGTTTTTCCTTCCCCATAACTTTTGATGTGCGTAAAGCATGATATCGAATTACTGAGTGAATAGCTTCCCGACGAGTAGTTGCAGTCAAAGATGGAAAATTTTTTGATTGCCATTTTGAAGAGGGCTAGAGGGCTGACCCCCAATAAATCAACTTGCCACACATAACGGAATTTATTTTATTACTCTTGATCATTTCCCACCATGCTGCTCATTACCCCGAAGAATTTTAACATATTTCATCCTAAAGACCGTTTTCCACTTTGATTTCTTCTTGTAATTTCCCATGGATGGACTTTGACCGTAGTCTTAATGTTTGATGCGTTGCTGTCATGGACTTCCAGCTTAACCGGTTCTGGGTACTTGAAATTCGTGCCGGAATATAGAACTTAGATTCAAGAGTATCTTATCGCCAACACATTGGATCAGTTGTTTACATTAACCAAAACATTTCTTCGCTGAGCTACTCTTCCCCATTTCATTTCTATTTCTATTTTGGTTCTGAATCTGGCCATTAGCATTCTGATCGAGTTCGAGATTTGGATTTGATTCGTTGATTGCCCTGTGAAATAATTAATTTATGCGTGCATCAACCGTTACTCGGTAATGAGAGCCGGGCGGTGGAAATGGGGGGCATTTTGTAGTCTTATCTCCACTTTCTGAGGCGATTAAGTTCAAGTCTTCAAGTGCGGATGGAGCATGGGTGTGTCGGAGAGTGCGAAGGGGTGGTGGCCTATGGATTGGTATCTCGAATCGTGTAAATTATAAACCGGACCGAGTGAGTGCAGTGCGTTTCGTCACAGAGTGACCGCAAAAGTATAAGCAAGGTACAGAGCTTAATTAATTCGCTAAATAATAAATAGATTATAAAAAGTAGTAGTAAGAAATTAGCAAACAAATTTGGAAATTTAATTTATTCCACATATAAGCAATATAAGCACACTTATTAAATCCAATTAGCTAGTAAATTGTTTACCCCTATAATCAAGTACTTGGTTATTGGGCATTCCAGAGCGGAGCTAACGTCTTGGCGCGCACTGTACACCCGTACCCATACTCATTGTGATTAATTGTCAACATTTGCAGAGTGGCGAGGAGATATAATTTTACTTGGGCTCAAGCAACTATCCACGAAGGGCGTAACTTTCGGATTGGGGGAGTTCGAAAGGAGCTGGGGAAAGGGAAAGTTCGGAACAAGCCAGACTAAATGAAGATTTACGTTACGCTGCCGACTCGGATATTTATGGAGCCAGAGCCAAGGAAGTGGAACACTGTCTGGAGACGGACTCTTTTGGCAAAAGTTTTTCCCGTTCCCCGATCGTAATGAGCTTTAATTATCCCATTATAATTTGAGTGCGAATCAGACAAGAAGTGAGTCACTTTAATGGAATCTGTAATGTAAAAGGTAGTTAGTTGGAGATTAAGATCAAAACGTCATAGTGTATAGTTTAATGTATGATACCAAGCATAAATACTCGAAACATGAATACCTTTTTATAATTACTTAGAAATGAATTCATCATTAAGTGACTAACCAAAAATCAAAAATTTAAAATTAATTATTACTAATTTTAGAGTTCCTCCTTCTTCTCCACCTTCTCAACCGAACATTTGAAACTGCAGTGTGGTCCAATTATAATATTTCCTCCGATCGCTCCAATTAAGTAATAAACCACCCGTCTACCATTCATTTTGTGAGAGTGGGAGGTATCCGTGGAAGAATCAACAGAAGCCAGAAGTTCTTTTCTTCGCTACCAGTAGCGATGAGACAATGGCAACTCATCATCGAGTGACCACAAGAAATATCATAATTCCATCTTTCCGAGAAATCAGCATAGGTCGCCAGACAAAACTGACCGGCCAGCGCCAATGATTGCCCAGCGGCGCGGGTCTTCGGCGGGGTAGCAAAAAAAAGGGGGGATCGTTGTCTCGACGCTCGTTCGATTGAATCAAGACCCCGACGACGACCCCAGACAGGCAGCTAAATATACTTGTAATCAAGAAGAAACCAAGTGGAGGCTGAAAGTTGCGTAGGATCTGCAAGATGCAGCTGCACAGGTCCATAATCCACTCGGTTGCAGCATACCCATTGGGTTGACTTGATTTTGTTATGTTTTTTTTTGATAAACGCTGCTCATCATCATGTAATTTTAAACGCGCCGTGCATGTGCACGGTGGTTAAGGATGGGGTGCAAATGCACTTGCAACAATATTTGTTTATATCATTCAAAACCCACCTTTTCTTAAACATATTGTGTACATATACGACGACTAAGGTTACAAACGGTTTTCAGAATTGTTTATTTTTATCGCAAAAAAACATTAAAAATAGTTGATAGCAACGAGTTGCATACTTCTTTAAACATTATATTGCAGTGTACGCTTTAGCTAATGCTAAAGGGTCGACCAGTCGTCTGTAGGCCCTTGAGCGACCATTACAACATGACTCGCAAAGAAAGCGAGTGTTGAATGCAACTTTTATTTAATGTTTTTTTTTTCTCTCACTCTTTTGGCCTTTTCTTGTGGAAAGTCTTTTGGCCCGAAGGCAGGCCTAGACCAAAAGAATCGTGTTGATGGATTTCTTCCTGTCGTAAATGTTGTAAGCAAAAGATATGTCCAAAACGTTCAACATTGCTCTGGGGTCCACAGCTCCCCCAGTTGCCCTAATGGAACTGGGTGCTTGTCTTTAAGTTTTTCTTACTCATTTTCCGCAGTTTTGACTTATCATTCAAAAGGCGTTTTTGGCGCGGGCAGATCTGTTGATGTGCAAAGATTCAGGTCTCTGACAACTTCAAGTTGATGGTGGTGCAACCAACACCAAGTTGTGGGAGAGTTCTAGATGGAAGGCCATTCCATACGGCAAGTTGCACAACAATAAGTGGAAAATGTGTCACTTAAATGTGTTCTTAATATTTACACGGAACAGCAGCTGGCTAAGGATCAGTTAAAAAAGTTCTTATTTTCATTCGAAAATAATTCGAAACTTATATTTATTAACATAAAACTTTTTTGTTACCTTATAGCCTTCTAAAATTTCTCCACCAGTTCTCATTCTTCTTTATTTTTCTTAACTTTCGCAGACTTTAAGACAGACCCCGTTTTCATTTGTAGGCGATACGATCCGTCATGTCGACATCACGTCGATTTTGAAGTCGGGTAAACCATATGTCTTCATCCCGTTTTATCATCGATTTTGTTTGATAAATATTCCAGCGGCATCCTCAATAATTTTCCAGCCGATCTTTTCTCTTGTGAAGTTGTGAGCTTGTTTTGGTTTCTAGTTTTCTTGGGGATTGGTTTTCTTATACACTTGAAAAGAATGTTCTTACTTGGGGGAGACGTTTGTATTGTAATCGGAAAGTTGCAAGCGATTCTGTTTAGATAAATCTGATGACCAAACCAAAAAGTAGTTTTTATAAATATATTATATTTATTTAAATTATTTTATCTTTTAGTGTAAGCAGATACATATCCTACAATAATTTTGTTAGGGATACAGCAACTTCGGATAGTTTCCGTCGCTGCATCGGTTGATTTCTAGTCGCAGCTGTTGGCATCTTGTAAATTGAATAAACAAAGCGTTGTTGTTGCTGCGGTTGCTGGTTATTTTTTCTGGGTTATTCTTCTTTTTTTTGTGATAAGAACTGAAATGTGCCGCAGAAGATTGCGAGACCCCAAGTCTTTGTCTTGTTGACGCATTATCAGTGGTGACATTAAGTCAAGCCAAAGCAGTTCCGGCTTTATATCAACTTTAGTAATTTATTATGTTATTATTGGGGCTCGTTCGAAAATGAACTGTTGATAACAGAAGCCCAGTTCACTTAACAGTGCGACTTTTGTGGCAACCTCCCGCAGCGCTGTTAAGTACACTACTAACCAAAATAAACTCTCCATGACAGCAGCTCTGTTAAGTTAACATTGCTCAAGCAACATTTTCTGAAAAGACATAACACTCTCCACTCTCCAATTTTTATTCTCTCAGTTTGTTATTACTCAGCCAGCAGTAATGGCAATTCTTTGGCGGTAACCAGCTAGAAGGCTAATAATAATTACTAGATCAAGTGCATTTATTAATAGCTTTTACAAGGAAAACTAAAACATATTTAATACAAAATATTTTAGAATAATAATACATTCATATTACTGTACTAAGATTTTATTGTATTATTTGTAAATGCATATATTTACATCTATGTATATATAAATATTTTTATATATTTGTATGGACAAAAAACAAAATATGAAACATAATGACAGATAACTAAAAAGAAAAACCCCAGAGTACGTATTTAAAGTATACAGCATATTATCAAAACCAAACATAGGTCAGTTTCACGCAATTCTTGGTTCTTAAGCTTTTGCTTGTGCATTTCTCCGCCAGAAACGGGTTTTTTCGCCGCAACGACGCATCTCTGACGCTCGGGGTGCGTTTGCTTTCTGGTTTTGCTTTGCAGCTGCTCCACTCGGTTTTCGGTTTCTGTCTTGCCATTCGGTTCAAATTATCGCGCTTGTGCGGTTGTGCGGAGCGGACGAGTTGGAATAACCAGCGAGGTTCAATATTTTCTGTACGGGCGCATTGTTTGAGGCTCGTTTGGAGAACTGCAGGCGTTCAAAACACGGAATCGAAATCGAATAACATAGCCCCCTCCACAAAACCAAATCAATCCAAATTCAAATCGTTCGCGAGTCGAAAGTGAAATTCGTCGCAGCACAACGGTAAATCAAAGCCAGACGCGATTTTTGTTCAATGAATGGAATAGAGCCAGCTAACACAAATCCCGCTAAAATAATCAAATTCAATTACAATTTATTGTAACCGCTTTAATAATTAGCATTGCAAAGTGTCTATGCTAAAGTGTTTAACAGTTTAACAAATAACACAAATATCGGTGATTTTGGTGTGCAAGAAATTGAGAAAACCAGAAACCAAAACAGAGATCCGCTGATTTAAGACGAAAGAAGGTACGAAAATATACATACGTATAGAATATGTATGAAGGTACATACGTCTGAAATTGGTCTGTCATAAAGGTATACACATCGTGGAGTTTCTCTTTCCCACCCCTTCGAAAAGCAACAACATCGCGAGAGATGTGAGGGAGTTGTGCAGCATCAAGGATGCCGAACTGAGAGAGTGTGTGTGCGTGAGAACTTCTGCAATAATGTCCTTGGCAATAAATAGAAGTTGAGAGCGGTTGAAACCGCTGAAATTTGAGCACAAAAGTGACGGATATCTAAAGAGGAAATTGAGTAGTCATGGGATTAAAATAAATGAATATAAATATAAATGAGATATTAAAGTTGCAGGAAGAGAAGTTAGAAAAGTTGTTATATCACGCTTATACTTAAAAACACGAACTCAAAACGAATAAAACCCAATTAAAAAATTAAGTAAAAGGTATTTGTGTTACTAAACAGTTCTAAGAAGAAAGCGACACATTGTTTATTTATCATGGTAGCCCACGTCTTATAATCCATAAAGTTATAATTTATAATTGTTTGTTTTATTAAAAAATCACCTTACGGCGCGTAAACACACCTAGGCGCATACACACATACATATATATGTTTATATTTTGTTGGCACGTTAATAATCTTTAGTAGCGATCTCAGCTGATACTGATTACTCCATTTAAAACAATATAAATTAATTCTGACTTACACACTCGTCGAGTACATTGACATTAAGTGTAAATTATCGCTTGAATTAATCGTGTGCTGAATTAAGTATTATATCACACTATTTGACAAATGTTTGCTCTCACGCAAAATCCGCTAATCTCTCTCTTAAAACGCTCTCGAGTGTTTATAAACAAAATTGTAATTCGCCAGCCGGCAGATGAGATTAATTTTTAGAATGAGAAAGTACGTCTGTCCGCACTTATATGACACCTGTTATCAAATGTGAGGAAATCTATACAGATCTTGCTTCCTATAAGGCCATCTTTTCCATTCTATACATACATAACATTATAAACTTAAAATACCATTAACATTGTATTCCTAAAAGCAAATATCGATTTAATGACCTTTTGCCCGGATTGTCTACTCAAAGATTCTGCTCGAGGATAGACATAAACGGATTTCGTATTCTAATTTTGTTCTATTTTTCGCTTCTGCTTTTCAAAGTCAACATATTTCAAGAACAATCAATAGAGGAATATAAAACAGAGAAGAACACTAGCCAGTAGTATATTGGTACAAAACGAAGAGCTTTTCAGACCAGACTAATTTATAATGCCAACCAATTTGCGATTTTGGGTGACCGATAACGATCTGCGGACCTAAATGAAGATTAGAATCAGCTGGCTCACATTAAAACTGGCCAGACGACTCTTGTTCCTCACGAAATCGAATTGAGATGTAAAGCGAAAAAAAGACATGATGCAGAGAAATTTATCGACAAGCTGTTTCGTATCTTAAGGATACTTAGCGCAGTTTTCCAGATGTATCTTTCAGATACTTTCCTCACTGGTTGTTGCCCTAGGGCCGGCTAATCAACGCGTGGTTGTCTCAGGTCTCCTAACCATAGCTATTAATCTTTTCGGTTTTGTTAAATTTTTTTCCCTTTGTTTGGTTGCCTGGCGTGCATACAATTTGCAACACGTTTTGTGGGCTTTTGTTTTGCTTTTAGCTTTCCATTTCACTAAAGTGATGTTCTGTCTTTGCCCGCAGCCCCGAAAAATCCGTCCATTCCGAAACTCATCTTTCATTTCCATGAGAAGGTTATCAAATGATCTTTACATTTCAGCATTCGAAAGTTTACGTTGGGTGCTAATTGGATTTGAGAAACGCAATTAATTAAACTCGAATGCTTAAGGCCATGTAGCTCTCTTGTATATAGGAAATCGGTTAGGTATTGCACTTATTTCGTAGTCTTGGTTTTTCAAACTCCAATTTCATATATCTGTAAATATTTACCCGAGAAAGAAGCAGAACTCATCAGCTTATGCAAATTCAGGACAGAAAATTAAATGACTTTTTTTTTGTTCTGCCTGGTTCCGATGAAAGCCTGCTCAGAAATTCTAATGAAATTCACTCACCCTCAGGTGTGATTCGTTTGTTCCTACGCCAAGTAGCAAAATTTGCATATGGATCTTCATACATTCATATCCCTCACCCGGCCTGAGGTAAAGTGTCATAAAAAAGTAACCCACATTGGCCCACAAGGGGTTTCCTAACGGACCCTAAAATGTTATTATTATAAGTATTTATTTTGTAGTTTTCTTCATTGTTTACCTTGTTTTGCGCAATTTTTTATGAAGTGCGCAAAAGTTTATGCGGCCTCGTCTCAAGAGAAGTCGAGTAACTTTTGGGTCTGGGCAAATAAAAAACGATGAAAGAGCCGTTAGGTGACCCCAACCAACCCTCGAGGGGCCAAACCAATTTGCATGAAATGTGGCAATAAAGAAAAAGAAAAACTATCAAACTGAAAATGCTGAGTGGCTGTTAAGAACGAAGAATATGTGAAGTATTCCCAATGAGATGTGGGAGGAATCCGTACTAAATAGAAGTGGAATGATCTCAGAACATTAATATATCCGTTTATCCATCACTTTATTAGACCAGATTAAATATTTATATAGTCTTACAAGATTTTGTTATATAATCTACTATTTAAAATGTTGTTTATGTGCAAACGTAAACGGACCTACCCGAAGAATGTTTATTTTTTGGGTCATTGCCTCGATCTAATGTTCCCAAACTAAGACGAGTACTTGAAACAAACAAGTACCTTGAGTAAACAAGAAAAATTCCGACCATGGATACTTGACTTTCAATTACAGGCTGTTCAATTTTAACACTTAGACACACATGTCAAATGCCCAAACACTCACCCGTTTTATCAACAGAATAAAACGGACAACCAAATTGAACCAAGGTACAAAAGTTCTACCATCCACATAAACATTTTATTGACGGCATTTTGAAAGACTACTGAAATAAACAAAAAAGGGTTTATTTGTAGTTAAGAAATGATTGAACTTCACTATATCAGATTACGAACGCCTTATCACCGACACCGTAGTCGCAATACGACAAAACACCGGTTCTGTCTGATAATTTTACGTCATTGATGAGAAATCACGCTGGTTATCACCAAGAAAAAACTGGTTGAAGAAAGCTGAAGGCACGGTCTTTGTGGGCTTCTGCCTAAATTCGGTGACAAACTTTATGATTCCAATGAATTTCGAGATGAATCCCACGAGAAAACCCCACCAAGCTAAGAAAACAAAACCTATAGAGCGCAGGTGTCTCTGAGAGATGTGCGATCAGCTGATTATTCAACAAAAACTTGCGGGGAGAGACACACGCAAAATAATAATTGGTTTTCTACACATTTTTTCTCTATTGTTAAATTTAGCATTGAGCCATTGGGAGCGCAGTGCGTCACAGTTCTCTCAGTATTTCCATATGAAACATGTGCCTATAGTATAATATAGTATATATAGCGCGGCTATGTAGTTATAGGGTTTCTTGATCTAGCCTAAGCTCAAGCTACGGGAAAGAATCAGCTGATTGTTGCTATACGTATAAAAACGTGCTAGTTAATTCTGAAGCTGATTCTCTCTCTATTTCCTTACTTCTCTGCCTTCTTCTTTTTGCCAACACTCAATGTTCTTATCAGGGTCAATTATTATCAGTTCATAGTTTTTCTTTATCTCTGAGCTTGGTAGCGATAAAATAAAAAGAAACATTAGTTAATTGCTGTAGCATGTGTCGTTGGGAAGAAATGTGGCTGCAAATATTTTGCGCGAATTGGGAAACTGGATATGTAAATTTAATGCCTGATTTCCATAGCATATCTGCTATTGATTATATAGATAAACGAAGCAGATAACCGTTCGTTAGCGAAGTAACTGCTACTAGAGTTGACAAAATTTGCTGCGCTTCCATTTTAAACACTAGTTTAGTTAATGTATTTTTCCGGGTTGAAACGGCACATGACTAGCTGGGAGTAGATCTCAGGCAAATACTGAAAATGGCATTTCCTTTAGCACTTTGTCGAAACAATTAATCACAAATTACTCAGAACAAGATCTTAATTTCCCTTTTTCATTTCTATTTGCAGTTTCGGTGAGTCCATCTGTTTACTCAACTGTGATTAAGGTTTTGGTGACGGGATAATAGCGAGATTCCTCTCGATTGGGTAAGCTTTTGGATTAAATTAGAATGATTAAAATGACCAATGGAAACAGCTCTATACCGGAATATTAAGTTTAATTGTACCAATTTTGTTAAATGAGCTGCCTTGATTTATCTCTCACCACGCGAATTTCGATCTCTGGGCGAATTTTCATCTGGCAAGCAATTAAGTCTGCCTACGTCAGTTTCTATTTCTGTTGGTCCTAGGCTGACACCTTCAATTGAAATTGATTATGGGACGACATCATCCACGCACTTATTTAATTAACAAAAGCGTCAGGAAAAACCAAGACTCTGAGTTGACAACCAATTATGATTTAACACGGTTAAGTGTCTAAATCTCAATGTTAAGTTTGTATTCTCATAAAAGAGTTCGAGGAATTTCCCCCAATGCTAGCTACACCGCAGATAGTTTCGCCAAGGGAAAGGAGACCTTCGATGGACTTTCCATGTTAAAGACACATATTTTCGTAGGTGGTACACCTCGATGAACTACTTCAAGTGCACCGAAGGCAGTGGGCAGAAACATAGGCAAAAGTCCAACGAGATTTGCGTGTTTAAGGCCAGTGTTTTTTTTATAGAAACATATGTGCTCATGCTTGTAGTTTATGTATAATTGCCGGCAAGATCTTTGTTAGATTTTTCTGGCTGCTTTTCAGCTTCGGCCATTGTAATCGAGACCACGCATAGACATTCAATATGTTGACTCAATGAGAATTCGTTTTCTTTTTGTCATCGAAAAATTGGGTCTTGGTCGTGAGAGAAATACGCACGAGGGCGTAACGCACTTGATGAGCCAACTCTGCGCCAAGTACACACACACTTTGGATATTTTGGTTTTCAATTTTATTCAACTCTCGGTTCTCTTCTGACTTAGTCACTCTGTTTGATAAGTGGGTCAAGTCTGAAGCGTTTGTTTCTATTTTGTTTTGCATTAGAAAAAGTGAAATCGGCAATGTTTTTAAATGCTGTAATTAAGTCTTAATCATCGACGCTCTGTCTACTGCTCTTTGATTTATTTTTCCGTCTCCGCTTCTCTGCCTGCCTTCCTCCCTCTTTCTAATTATCACTTACACTTTTGTCGTAAGATTCTTTGTAATTAGTCGACAATTTTTTCATGTCGGAGAGCTTGTGATTTGCATTTTCTCCCTGTCAACCGTTCAGATGTTGTAATTACTGTTTAATTATTTATTTATTTGCGATTTTTTCTAATGTTAACACCTTGGCTAGATAGCAATGTTGATTGGCATTGATTTTTGTCTAGACGGGGCGAGGAATATTTTATTAGTTGGGTGAAACTCTATAACGAGTCTATAGAGTTTCAACCTTAAGATACTTGCTGGCGAGGCTTATCTAAATTAAGATACATGGGCTTATGTTGCTTAGAAACTGAGTAATTATGTTTTGTAAGCTCATTATAATACATAGTTCAATTTTGCATGTTTTCATACAGTCAAATGTGCTTTAACTTGTTCTGTTTTTTAATATTTCTTGGAGTTTCTTTTATATTTACTTTTATCTATCTACCCAGTGCGGTGTCAGGTCCAAGATTGTTTTGTTTTCTTGCTTAGCTCCAGCGATTACACAACCAGCTTAAACACACGACGAGGCGTTGTCGATGGCGGAAAAGCCGGTGAGGAGGAGGCAGGTGAGCAGTAGTCTGCCCACCAGCAAACAAGAGAGAGACGCCTAATTAAGTTTTCCCCCCCACCTGGCAACAAAATTTGTCAAAGAATATGGAAATCGCAGTAAATTGAAAAACTTACATATGTCAAAGTCGGGCTTGTGGGCTTGCATCGATATGACTGAATTGTATTGAATATGGATTGGATTTCTTGAGCGAAATTCCAAAAAGAGTAAATGGTATTACCAAGCTGCGGAGAAACTTTTCTTTGAAGTGTGACTCAGCAATGTGATTTGATTAGCTGATTGTATAATTAAACTCCATTCTACTTCGTTATCATCTCTTTTCATAATTAATTGAAATTTTGAATACCCGGCTTTTGGGAAGTAAATTAACTTTAATTAAAACTGACAGCACTGGAAATCATGGTACGGAAATGAAGTTTCTTGGCCAACAGAAACTATAAATGAAATAGGTTTTCATTTACAGACCGCTATACAAATGAGTGCTGTTGTATAAACAATTATTTATAGAAAAAATGTTTTTAGTTAGTAAGTCAAAGAATGTATTCTAAATGCGAAAGTTGTAGTTGTGAAAGTCATCGTTGTATTCCAAATACTTTTATTTGAGATATAAACTTTTTATCTTTTCTTACTGAAACGCGCTGTAAATGTATCTTCCGCTTCTCGCACAGTCCGCCATAAATTTAAGAAAAACGAGTGTTCCGTTAGCTTCTTTTTCAGTACCCCGCTCACTGGTGACCGCAAATACGATCATCACATTTCATCACCCACAAGAACCAAACCGCTTTCATCTCACTGGAGATCTCTGACTAAGACTTTGGACTTGTATTAATGCCTCGGAGATTATGCCATGACAACAACATCAGTGTATATATCGTTTACCGTTTAAAAAGGCGAAGGGGAAGATGTTTATGCACTTGAACGCCATAACAAAAGTTGCCTCTTCAACCGCAAAATAATGAGTTGCAACAGCACCAAAAAAAAAAAAGAAAAAAAACCAAAAAAAAAAAAAAAAAAGAGAACAAAGACAAGCCCCGAGAATTTCATCATTTTCTTACCCGCAGGCCGGTGAGCTGGAGAAGCGTTTTGGGTCAAGTCAAAGCCAGAACCAGACCCAGACCCAAAGCCAAAACCAAACCGCACCCGTTCGCAAAGCAAATCGGCTCATTGGACTCCTTGGTCAACCAGCCAGGCGGCCACTTGACGGCTGTCTGCATCCTGTGTGTGCGCTGGGCATATTGAGTTTCTTGGGTTTCTGGACCCGGGCTAACAGCTGGTCTGGAAACCTGTTTAGATCTTGGCTTGTACTACGGCAGCTGTAAACAATCAGAGCTAACTGCCTGCCAGGCACTCAGCCATGAAAAATGAATGATGATAATGATGGTCAAGTCAACTGTTTCCAGAGGGGACTCCAAGTTCTCCACCGACAGTCATTGACCAAAAGGCCCGAGCCTCCTTTGAAGCTCCTGGACTTTGTTTTTCGTCTCTTCGAGCCCGAGAAACTCGATTTTGTATCTACCCCAAAAGTGCGAGTATCTCAAGTCTGGGGGAAGTCTCGGTCGCAGTTCTTAGTACTACTACTACACAGGGAAAAATGTATACTAAAAAATGGCAATTGATTTTAATAGGAACATATCAACAATGGACATAAAACTATATTTGAATTATTTCGTGTTTAACAGTATATTAATAAACTTAATTACGTATTGGTATGCAGTTGAATATTGTTTTGAATTGTGTATATTGCGGCCTGCCCTTTGCAACTCGCTCGTTTGGTTTATGGCCTCTCAGGTTGTGCTTTTTACTCTATTTGTTTGTTGTCTATATGGAGGAGCCAAACCGGTTGCCAGGTTCATAGGCGATGCTTTGCTGAAAGTCACCTCAGTCTACGTCTATAGCTTATGTATATATGTATATATATCTCTCTCATTTATTGCTGCACTTCCATCATTGATTTGTCTGTGTTCTTTCCGAGCTACGAATTTTTACTTGCAATTGGTATTGTGGGGGTTATCAGTTGAAGATCGCGGTGCGGAATCAGTTATAACCCGTTCTGAGAGCGGGGTTTATGGTTGCACTTTTTTCGATTGTGGGATGGTTAACCTGATCCAAAGTTTATTGACTTTGCTCATGGGCTTTGTGAAGAAGATTTTTCATTAAAATATCTAAAAATAGAAGATCATGTCTTAATAATTTTGTTTTATCTACAAAAGACCAAGCCACTCATAGTCCATGATCGCAACCTTTGGTTGAGCTGCGGCCTACTCTTTCATTTGGCTGTCAGACAGTTAACGTATTCCTCATTCTGCAAGTTGCCATAAAAAGACTTCAATTGCCAACTGTCAACTAGTGGGGAAACTGGTTAAACTTTTTTGCAAAAAAAAAAGAGAGAGAAAAACTCGGAGGCTAAAATCAAAATTGTTTGACTGTTGCATTTGGTGCACATTTCTGCCGGTTTCTCTTTATGGCCAAGACAAGTTCTTGACACTCATCGAGCGCACGGAATGGTAAAGACGCCCACAGATACTCGCTATATACACAAGTGTATCTGTAGGTAAAGTATTGTAGCCATAAGTTGGCTACTTAAGCCGAAACATGGGCTCAAAGAGAGATTTATTGAATCATACATTTGGTTTTTTTTTGGTTGCAGCCGAGTAATTCGACTAACGCAGGAGTAATCAACGAAGCGTGCCACTCGAAAACATGCAATATTGCCAGACCCCACCTGATATCTACTCCTCTTTGGGCTAAAACGCATTCATTATTAGTTTGCCCACATAATAAATGATGTAAAAAGTAGGCGTACTCTCGCAATACACCACACCAATAGGCGTCAAAGTGGGTGGAAGTGGCGCTGGAGGGGAGGGTTAAAAAATTCAAACTATAAAATAATTAAGTATACGAAAACAGTTTTCGCTGCGCACCATAATTTTTATTTTATTTTTTTATGAAAATGATACAAATGAGTTTGGTAAATTGCTGAAAGGCAGGCAACAAAATGAGTTATTTCTATACATTTTTATTTTAGACTCTTTTGGCAATCTTTGTTCGATTTCGATTAGTGTGTTAATGAGTGTATGCATTTTGCACACCGTACTTTCCAAACGTTTCTGAAGTTGATTTTGCAAGAAAAACTAAAATGAACAACTAACAACATATAACAGTAAAATTTGTAGATAGGATGTAGCAGACAGAGCTACCAAGCATGCAAACATTGCAATTTAAACAGCCAGTTATAAATTGGTCATAAATCTTTTATGTCCCTTTTCACGATAGCTTGCTTTTAAAAAAAAACGTGATGCATTTTATATCCAGATTTTTAGTATTTGTACAAGAGTATTGAAAGTGCTACTGCAGCTTGAGAGCCTTCCCTTACCTTGGCTATCTATCCATCAAAATGGGCAGCATGTTGCACGTGCTCTGAACACCTTAGGATACCTCATAGATGGTAGATTGTATGGCAGCGACAAATTTAACTGCTGCCAGTCGCCGAGCCATAATCGTTTAGATGCTGTTCATTGCTCATAATGATCGTGCTGGCCAGATTTGGGGGATCGGTAGCCGGAGATTGCTATAGAGATGGTGGCAGGAGACTACTGTGCGCAGGTAAATCAAGGTGTGCTGTGCTAAAAAAAAAAAACAAAACAAAAAGGTAAAAAAAAAAGAAACCTGCCAGCTTAGCTAAGCTCCAATCCGCACTTCAAACTCACTCTCCATGGGGGCTGCACAATGTGTCTGGTGTCTTGGCCTAACTGCTTTCGAGTATTTTACGTTAATTTACGCCAAAGCCGTTGAGGAGATTTTCGCAGCAGTTGTTGCATTGCTTTCGGTTTCATTATGAGTGGAAAAATCATGCAATGGCCACGGCTTTGGCTTTTGGCTTGGCTTGGCAGTTGCACACTCGGATTGCCAGTTGCAACACCCATTTTGTATCGTTACTCTGCGGTTAATCATATTTCTTTCCATCTGTCTGTTGTTAAATTAGCAGCTGCGCTCAGACAGCAAACATATTGTGCTATTCGCAGGATATTTCAATATGCAAAACAGGCAAAAGAGATTTGGTTTTTTTTTTATTTTTATTTATTTTCTCTTTATTATGGTGTTTATTTTTTAGTTTTTCCTGCTGTTTCTCTGGAGCTCTGTAGATAAGTGACGCTTCCCCTCGCACTTTTTTGTGGGGGTCTTTTTGGTTTTACGCGCTTTGCTGACTCTGTGTGATTTTCCTAATTGGATTTTCCGTCTTGGCAAACACTGTTGCCATGTCTGTTTTGAGTTCGCTCTGATTTGGCATTGTCCAAAGTGTCAATTGGATTTGAGAACTGTTTCATAACAGATATCTTTCAGGGCATGTGTGAAAGTGCCGACGAGGAACTTAAAGCCAAAATAATAACACAAATTTAATGATCTTCGCACTGTTGATTACGTCTTCGATTGAAGGCAATGATTTATTGTTATTTTTACGACCAACACTCGGAGTGGCTTGCGAATTGAATTTATTTGCCTGCCTTACTGTCGACCCGATAAAAATACATTCGGTCTCCCCATAAAATAGATTCAAAATCGAAACAAAGTTAAACAGCTGCCGAGATGTTTGACCAGCTGAGCAATATTATTTGGATTGCGTTTTTTCTGCCATTTTTTCTATGCCACTTTCACTTGCCAATTTTCTTTTTTTACATCCTACACTCGCTTTTGAGGAAAACATATATAAACATATATATTATTGTTGAGTGCAATAACAAACTTATTCAATTCTACAATAGTGAAATCATAAATATTGTCAGGATATCACAATTTTAAAGAGTGTATCTTAAGATTCTGAATCTGGTTTTTTGGGGGCTTGGTTGCCTTAGCCAGCTGCCTTTGAATCATAAACAATATGAGGAAACCAAGGAAGCTCAGTAAATAAAAAATGAAAAATTGCCCCGGCATGCAAATTATTAAAGGAAACAAAACAAAGTATATTGAATCGTCGAAGTCAGTCGGAGTCATGCAAACAAACACTGGACACAACACGAACTGAAGCTTTGTTAGCCTTGCAAAATATATCCCCAGTCCGTCGACACTTTCGATTTTTTCCGATTAAAAGGAGGGGCGATTTCTGCAGTTAAGCTGTAAATTTATTGCTTGTATTTACCTTTTGCATTGTTAATTTCATGTTACTTAATCACACGTTGATTAACGAACTCATTTAATTAATGTCTTAAAAAGTCTAGCTTTACCGCAAGCTACATGGTGGTTAATAATTCGATATAAAACGTATTTTTAGTAAATTGTATATATGTCGCATTATATTGTAATATTTGATGATATGAATAATGTTCCAATTGGGAGAACAACTTGGATTCCCGTGTGCTATCAACCACTGACTCACATACGCCCCCAATTACTGATTAGGCGGGCTGGTTTTCCGTAGATTTTGTATACCCCTTTGCTTATCAATTAAACATTTACGTTGCAGACACGCACCTCGATAAGGTGGAGATGGAATTAGGTTTACATACATATATAAGATATTTCTACTGAATTTATTTCGTTGTATAAATGCACGGTAATTTTACAATTGTTTATTTTTCGGTATACTTAGGACAGTAGAACTTGTTAGTAGATAAGGTTGGGTTGTCTTTGTGGGAACAGGGTCACTTATAAATGACATAATTGGGTCGTGTATTCTATCTTCTTTTTGATTAAAATAACCCATTTTCTAACGCTGAATTATTTCTTATCTTTACAGAAATCTTTATGTTTTGCGTGAACATATAGTGAGAAACTAATCAACAAGAATTTAAGTAATCTTAGGTAAGACTCGTATTGATATAATTTTTATACTTTTTTTTGTATAATAATATTTTCCGGATTGATGCTTTTACGTTTTATGCAAATAAACTGTCACACATTAAACTGCTTTAAAGGCGTAAGCGACTGCGATAATGAAATTCAAATGGTTGCGCAGTGAATAACAAGTGAATTCATTCAGACTGGATTCATTTTGCTCAATCTGTCTTTGTCTTGGACTTCAAAAATGTATGCATAAGTAATTGCAATTTATTGCACTTAGAGATATGAAATTCCTACAAATATGGAATTAAAATCACATTTCTATGAAATTTCTGGCGTCGCAATATGCTCTAAGGCAATAATGCGGAATCACAGCTTTGTTTATTGTTTTTGGGACCATTTGTCGATATAAAATCGTGCATATTTCAATGTAAACTGCTTGAACAGCTGAAAGCAAGGCGAAATGATAAGGAAAAACTGCCATTGAGTTCTGTCGAATGGAGCTGACAGAATGTGTCATGAAAATAACCGAAAATGTGTTTCCTGAACAGTATAAACTATAGACCGCTAAATACACACTGCAAGCAAAGACACTATAGATAACTTCTTTGTGCACAAACTTCCCATTAAAGTGCTTTCCCCTTGAAACCGCAGTTTACATTGTTTCATATGATACCCCTTGCGATAAGATGGCTCGTATAACAATATCATATATGTAGCTAAAGAGCACATTCGATGATTAGTGAAACAGCCTTGCTGTTGTTCAGACATTTCCACACAAATTGCAAAGCGAAATCGATTTCGAATTACAAAATAATACAGAACTGTAAATGGAGGTAATGAAATGGAATTCGACACGAGACGGACGTTTTCATGATGCGTGAAAGTCAAACTTAGCCTTGTTGTGCGGCTAGGAAGCGAAATAAATCGCAATGAACAAACAAAGTGAAATGTAAACATCGTAAAATTCGAATGAAATCGCGAACAAACATATGTACAAATGTACAATCTACAAGTGTATATATGTACGTATGTGAGTACAATAAAATCAAGCTTAACAAGAGCATTCAATGAGCCACTTTTCATGCTTGCCGCGCTGAATAAGATCGGTTTAAAAAAAAAAAACGAAAAACATCAAAAATAACACCAATTTGAACTTATCTTAGATGGCGCGCTTGGCTCTTTTATTCCTTTTTTGTTGAGTTTTGGCTGTGTTTTTGTGTAAAATGCTTTCATGTCAAGTTTGTTGAGCTCTTGTTGGCAAGGTTATTGCACACGAGAAGCAGCTCATAAAAAGCATATAAGCACATATATAAGTAAACCGCAAAAGAATAAATTTTAAGGTAAAACATGCGATAATTAAATATTTGATATGTCAGCTGGTCGGCAAACAACAAAAGGCAGGGCAACCAAGCAGTTGGGGATAGGATAGATAGATAGATGTATAGAGTTCCCAGACCGCACCCTGAGTACAACTGTTCGTTGAGTAAAACAAAACTTCCGCAAATTCCCGGATCAAGAATTATCACATGTGCAACGCCCATAGATTGCAGTTCCCAATGGCACTTATGGCCATCGAAACGCAGTCGCTGCATTTTAATCAAGTGCCAAGAAAACACCTCCAGTGCCAAGGCGACTGTTTGGCATTCGCCAGGCATTTGCATTTTCTTTTTTGGCCCCTCTCGGAAAAATTCCAAGCCATAAGGGGGAAAATTAGCGAAAGACAACACAAAACCAAACTGGACAAGTGTAAAGTATTCCATTCACCAGCACTGCGGCTAATGGCCATAATGAATATGAATAATTATTCACGCTAATATCGTGTTTCGAAGGCTTTTCAATATGCATAACATTTTGTCCGGAAATGGGCATGGCCTAATCATCTTCGAAGAGGTTTCTGGTTTCGTTATGCATGGGAGATGTGTACAGAAGAAATAATATCAACGACTTATACTCATACTTATACAATTTAAAACCAAATTCTGGTCATTTCTTTCACATCACAGATTAGTTCATTCATTCGGCTTGCCTCTATAATCTAATTTATAAAAATAAGTACATTTCTGTGCGCTTTTGTCATTTGACAAGCCGACACCCTGCAAAATGCATAGTCCAACTTTATTGTAAGCCAAGCAAACAGACAATAGCCTCATCTCTGGGCCCACTCAGAAACCTCTGTAGAAGGAAAGAAAGAAAGAATAGCCCCGCATTTCTAGCTCTATCTCACTTGCTCGCACTTAAATTTATTATCATGTAAAACTTTTGTGCAACAATGTGAATAACAAAAGCTGAAAATCGCTGCTACTGTGCAGCTGTTGTTCAGCCTCCCCTCGCTTCCAGTTCTCCGCCCCGGCAATTGTTCTAGTTGATAATTTATTTGAATATTTGGCATAATTATTCCGGTGTGAGCAACAACAAGAAACAAAAGAGTAAAACCCGTTATATAATAGCGAACATTTCACAAGACTGCAAGAGCCCAGCTATTATGTGTATCTGTAAGATACAAAATTGCACTGAGAATTGGGCAAACAGAACTATGATTTGTAAAGTAGCTCAGTCCGGCTTGACTTGACATTGAGACTGAGACGGAGATAATGACCAGATAACCAGTAATATTTGTTGTATGACTCCACTATCTGATTGCTGACAAATGAAAAATGATTGTCGCTAATTGTGGCTTTAGTTTGACCAGAGTAAAGGAAAGGAAACTAGCTTGCTCCTAACTTTAGCCACCGAGCGGAAGATAAATGGTTTAGCTCAACATTGAAGATTGGCCATTTAAGGCACACACACACACACACACCACACACTAGCCAATCACTTAAAGTCGATTAACTCCATAGCCAAATGAAAGCCCACACTGAACGAGAATGCGATCGCGATTGAGAACTCGATCTTCTATAATTTTGTAGTTTGCGCCTCTGGCTCTTCTCTTTGTTTTGAGATCTGATCCGTTGCGATCGTCGTGCGTCTCGAATCGAAACGCGCATAAATTTCTATGCTCTATGCTTTTGTAAATCTGAAGCTCTTCCCCTTCCCCAGCTGTAGATACAGTAGCGGCATCCATTAATCAAAAGGCACTACGGTCTAGCCATCGCGAAGATCGCATATTAGTTACACTTTAGCGGGGCGCCCAGAAATCTGATGGTGGGTTATTAGTTCGCCTGAGTTACTGAGATGCAAAGCAGTTGGAGATTGATCGCTTACAAGATGAGTGGGGCTAGCTGCGAAGTAACTTGAGCTGACATAAGACATGGGGTTTGGCCCGGGTTCAAGGCGATTCCAGACACGGCTTAAGAACAGACCTCCGATGGGGCTAATGGATTGTGGGAAGTGCTCCACTAAGCCGAGAAAGATTAATACATTATGAACACATGTGCCAATGCTCTTACGATTGAGTCATATTGTATTATTTGCTTAGGTTTGCTATAAATTAAAGAGAGTATTTAATTATTAGCCAAATATAATCATTTCATTACACTATATTATATTGCATTATTAAGCCCAAACATAGCCAAAATGACAAATTATCATAAAAGCAAATTGATAGCCGTTTGATATTCATCTTGAGCTGAGCTTTATGTAATTTAAGTTGCCCATAAATATAACCACTTTGCATTTATGACAGCATTCTTTTATATTGTGATTTTCTAGCACAATAAATCCTTTTTTTCTGCAAGGCCATAAATATTGGGCGGAATAAATGTGTTTGCATTTCTATTCGACTTCACAAATGCGGGAGAAATGTCAACAGCGCAATTCTGCAATTCGTTCGCTCACATTGGCAAATTTATGCAAATTTTTATTTATTAAATAAACACGCAAAGTGCGTGTCATCAGCTGTTACGCCAGGGTGGATGGTGGGTGGGTGGTGTGTTATTGTCGGTGGTTAATCCGCCTTTTTGGGGCCAACGAACGACAACGACAACGACGAGGACAACGGCAACGACAACGACAATCGCTGGAAGTTGATTGGCAATTTGTTGTAGTAACTACGCGAGTTTAGTTTACTAGGAGGGGTTCTATGGGTGCTAATGAACTTGAGGTTACAGCTGGGAAATAGAAGCAGCGATAAAGCGTAAGAAATTTTTATGGAGTACATGAAATGGACAATTTGATAGGGGTCTTTTGTATGCTAGTTGTGCATATATAAAGATAATTAAGTTAGTTCTTTTATTGTTTATTTGCCTCAAGACTGGACCATTTTAAATTAAAATAGTTTATTCCCAACCTGACTTATCACTACCTCCCAGCTTGCTCAAATACTTACGTTCTCCTTCTTTTCCAACCAAGTTGACTGGCATAAAGTTGGCCAACTTTGTCATCAGCTTGCAAAATCCGGCCTGTCCTCGACAAGTTGTGATTGTTGCGATATCAAGTAACCACTTTGGGCCCAAGTTACTTTTACTGTCTGTGGCCCCAACCTCTATCAATTATAAAAGATACTGCGCCACTGAGCATGAAATTAGTCTGCCTTTAGCATGCAACTCCCTACTTCTCTACGCACATGTGCCTGCCGTAAATATAACCCTGACTTTCATGACAATTTGCAGTAGTTACATGGCTCGTCATCGCACTCGATATTATGGACTCCTTTCCCCTTGTTTATCTCTATATTAATTTATGCATTTTTTTATTCGTCGATTGTCTTGCGTTACAGTTGACAAGTTTTGCTTGGTGGTCGGTGGTCGGTGGTGGTGGGTGGGTGTACCAGTACCATTAATTGGTGGTTGTTGCTGCCACTTTGTTTATGTGGTTCAGGTAGAATAAGTACCACAATTTATTATATCCTACATGGCATTGCGTTGTAACGCAGCGACTTTGATTAATTTTAATAGCCTGGCTAGAACAAGTTGTCTCGATGGCTATAATTAATAATTATTTTTATTTGATTGGTAACTCTGTCTGGCATTTATCTAAACATGGACTGTGTTTAATTTTTCTCCTTCTTTTTTTTTTTTTTTGCAGACGTCTTGATTGCGCAAGAGTAAACCTTTTTGTTTTGGACAAGGTGAGTTGAACTTTGCCAGTCTGACTGGAGTGGAGTGTCATGTTGCCAGAAAGGGAACACAAAAGTAATTAATTGAATTTTGTTGCGAAGCGTATCGAATGGCTAATAAAGTTCTTGCGCAAGCGGTTGTTTCCAAATTCCCCCACATGGGTCATTGGTCGCCGTGTCAATAATCTGCCATTAGCCCCATTCAAAATCAAAACGTTATCTAGGCACATACCTCTGCCCCATTTGCTCTACTAACCTAGTGTTACGAAAACGATTGATATGGAATCGGCACTCCCACAACTATCGTACATTTCATTATAAGTCCAACAACGACAAAGCGACGCCGTAGAAACACCAAATGCATAATGCAGCCTAAAGTGCAACTGCCAACTGGGCTTATCAATGTGTGCCGCAAAGATACTTTTATAGTGCCGCCTCTTCGGAGTCAATAAATCGGTGACCCACTTCTAAGTGGCAACGACATCGCGACGCGACTCTCTAATCAGCCAGTAACTTTGCGGCTTGATAAATGCATGAAACGTGGATGGAAAGCGAATAATAATAATAATAATAATAATAATACGAGTAAAACAGAAAACAATTACAAATCAGTGCACTGGATGACAGAAGCTTTTTGCTAGGGAGTTTAATAACCTCGTGTCGAGTTTTCCCGGCTTCCTGTATGCGATAAAAACAATGAATGCACTCCGATATGTGTCAACTGTATTGTCTGCCATCTGGCAGATACTTGCCACAAAAACTATCTTTTGTCCCAGGTCCTTGGCATTTTAAGCCCCCACTCCTATTGCGTCCATTGCGAAACCTTTAAGGTTTCTGCGAAAAGTTATTCTCTTTATTATACTGGAATATTTTTTCTAATTAAAACTTTTCTGCATTTGGAGCTCAACACTTTGGTCATATTTTGTTATTATTAGTGGCCCACTGACAAGCCAGTTGGAAATTAACTTTCTGATGGACTTAGTGGGCTTACTGGCGGCGGCGCCTTAAACGGAAAAGAGGGAAAGCGTCAAGTGGGCGGGAAAAGTGGGAGGCGTTGGTCTACGTATAGAGATGATAGCTTTTATAAACTAACCGCCCCTCTCCATTTTGTTCTATCCAGAGATGGGTTTGATGTTTTTCTTTTGTTATTCCACACAATTTGCGCGTTTAACCTGACAAGAATTTCAATGAGTTCGTTTCCCTTTCGGTAGTTTCAGCCTCTCAGCTTAGAGCCAAAACAGATATCTATGGAAACACAAGAACAAAAAAAAAAAATATGAACAAGGTATAACATCTTGCAAAAACTTAAAGCAGAACCTGCTTACTCATACTGAAGCTATGTCAGAGAATGAAGTGGTTTACCCCAAGTTAACTATGTATGCAATATGTACAATATATTGTTTATCTTATCAAATATTTTTCGCTATTGCCTTGGTTAAATTGTCAGTTTTTTTATATGGCCAATATCAAATTTCGTTTATATTAATTTATGAGTTTATGATGTTGGCTTTCTATACAACAGATAGCTTCGGTATCTTTATAAATTAACGATTATTGGTACGCGTTTCATGTTGCCAAAAGTGAATCGTTTGTGAGCTAATACATGTAATTAACTGCCATTCAATTTTCCACTCGATTAGTGGCTTTAAAAATTCGATTTATTTATCGACTGTGCTCTGTCCATTTAATCTCGTCAGCATCTCAAAGTGAAATTTTGGCGCCCCCTCTTCAAAAACTCGTTATCCAAAACGGTGACTTAGCTGAGCTATGAAATGAAAAATTTCACAAAAAGCTTTACCCTTATTCGGCTAATTGTTATTTAGTGCGACTGAAAGAGCCGCCAACACCTAAAGTTCTTCGCTTGCCTCATGAATAATAAAACGATGAGCCATCGGTGCATATTCATGTTCAGATTTAGTTCAGGTTCATCTAACTTTCTTACGTCACACACGCTCTTCGACACTTAGGTGATGAGAAAAGTTGTTGACATCTAAGTAAGTGAGCTTGGCCGCGTAATCGATTTGCCCTTTTGTAAGGAGTTGCGGTTCCCTGCGTCCATCAAAGGCTATTCTTTCATTTCTTTTTTTTTTCGTTTGGCAAAGTTTTATGAGCCAATTACATGCAACACTGGGCACAAGAACACAGCGGTGAAATATCACATCCATCACATGCTAAGCTCGCATCATGTAGCAACTATTACGGGTATGTGAGTGCGATTCGCCACTGCCCCACGTCCTTCTGCATCTCCTTCGGAACCCTCAACGCATGCAACCTATGAGTATCGCCGTCTATCATTAAACTGTCGTAAATCACAAGTAATTGACATTATACAACAGCCAAGCGCAACGGATCGGTCAAACGATCAGCAGACGACTGGCAGGCAAGCATGCAGGCAAATAAGCAACAATTACCCCAAGACAACAAACATTTTTTCTCAAAAAAAGTACACGTAGCAACAATTAAGCTGAAGATATCACATGGAAATCGTCAGTGCGCTGAATTCCGAGATAACGAAGCTGAAATGCTCTATTCGTTAATATCAGAAGATAGGCGAGCTTTTGCTTCTAAGCAAATGCATTTTGCTTTACATATTGTTATGTAACGAACTTCTTTTTGTAAACAGAGCTGTGTTGTTTTGTTGTTTATTAATTAAATCAAATAATCCCAAACATTTCATTCCCACAAATTAATGTGAATCCACATGGGACGATCTGAAGCGGCATAAACGCATTTGTTAAAACAGTTCGACGTTTGGCTCTGGCTCCCACCTGCCCGTCCGTCTCTAGATCAATTGGCATAGATCTCTTGAGATTGTAGTGCACAATTGAAATGCAGCGAAACAATGAGCGAATATATATTTAGACTGACACACTAAGCAAAAAGCAGAAGCCAGAATCGTAACCGACCCAAGTCAACCCACTTTTGCCAGAAGATTACGAAATCCGTTGGCCGATGCTGTGAATGTGCCACGCGTAATACTTTATAGAACAGTTGAGGAGACTCAGCGTCACTGGGTTGGATTAGATAAGCCGGTGGCAGAAACTATAAATAAATCGAGATATACATATACCTTTTGCATGCAACAAATTGTTAGCTAATAGCTGCAAAATGACGTTGCGATTGCAAGCGAAGGTCTTTTTGGCTGGCAGGTGGTCAAGGCTTTTCGATTCTGAAGTCATGACTAGTTAAAAACTACATAAAAATCCACCGATAAATGCGTAATTTTTTATTGCAATAAACTTATGTTTGTTTATTATTATTGTTTGGATAATAAGCAGGAAATTGCAAATCAAGGCAGGAAAAAGTAACGCTACATGCTATCGAGTGTTTGCAAACAAAAGGCGCAAACACGCTGAATTACTAATAAGCTTTACTGTTTATTTTATTATAAAAAAAAACGTTGTATCGAGTGTTTATGTTCACAGCATTGACATTCTCTTGCCAGATCAACATTAAATTCTTTATTGAATAGTCTTAAAATCGTTATTACTAAACTTTATAGACCTTGATAGTTGCATGCGCTTCACTGCTCATATGGCCGAATCTTAATGAATCTTTATTCCTTTCCTCACCAATTACTTAAGTAATTTATGCAAATTTCAAATTTTTATACGCTTCAGCAACTTCTTATGACTCTCAACTCGAACTCGAAAGTATTGCTCGTTTTATGGATTTTAGCTAGAAAACCGTTGGTATACTCCGGTGCTATTATGGCGGAGCATCCGTTCTGGATGTCGTTGAGTTGCATAGAAGGGCTATAATAAAAGGTCTAGAGTTTAATATTCTCGCCTTCTTTTTATTGCCGCGAAGGAGTTCTGTGGCCCAGCTGTTCGGGGTCCAACGCTGGTCAGGAATGTAATTACACTGCGCATTAAAATTAAGCAACATAAACTACAGACAACAGCATAAACAAGCTAAAGCAGAACTAATTAACATTCCCCTTGCTTTCGTATCCAATGGAGTTGTGCAGCATGTGGGTTAATCAGAGTTTTGAAGGGCTAAGGGGGCTTTGACTTTTGACAAAAGATATTTCAAAGATCGCTTGAATGATACCAAATAGAAATAATAAATGTAAAGTTTACGAAAAAAAAGTTATAGCTGCCAACAAAAAATATTTCAAAGAATGTACTTCCTGTCGCAATAACATATTCTGACACAATATTAAAATTAGATTGGGGAAAGTGATGCCCCCTTTTAGTTTTCCAACCACGTACGCCACTGTTCTGGTGGTCATTTAGTGTCGAAAGTGAGGGGGCAGAAGTGCAGTCGAAACTCCGCTCGTCAAGCTTGAACGTCTGTGACAACTCCCCTCGACTTGGCTGGAATTTGTTCCAAATAGAAGTCCCTGGTTCCACTTTGGGTTGAATGGAATGGTTCGAATGGTTCACCCCTGTTTGATTGTTATTTCTCTTATGCTTCATTTGTTCCATTTTATTCCATGTTATTTTGTTCTATTGTCTATCGGAAGTTGCGCTTGTTGTTAATTTATGCGTTTTGTGGAAGTTCCCCCTCCGCGGAATCCGACAGGAAATGCAATTAGTTTGAGGGGGTTCTCTCCGTGCATTTGGAAATCTTTTTTTGTCAGTGTTTTGTGGAGTGTCATAAATTGGCGGCGGTTTTGTTTATGTTTCTGCTTCGACTGTTGCTGTGTGTGGCCCCTGTGGGGTTCTTTTTTTTTTTTTTTGACCCACATGCTGTTTAAGTTCTTTTTGAATGCAAATGAGTTACGAGCCTCTTAAGCAACTTGATGGCATTTTTGACAAATTTGTTGAAAATTTACAACTTGACTACTGCTGGCTGTTAGATGGAAGTGTTGTCTAAATTTTCGGAGAAATGAAGAAACCATATGGCTGTACTGACCCAAAGGAAGTCGTTGAATTAACGAATCAATTTGGAGAACCGATGGAATTTCCTACAATGAAGCCGTTGAAAATATTTAAACTGGGAATAATAAAATTATTAACTGCTTGGAAATCGATTGTATTTTAAATTTTCAAAACTGGTCCTAGCAAACTCTTCTGTAATCTCTTAAATTCCCCTAAGTGTTGAGTGTTTCTGTTCGCATTTAGTTTCTAAAAATATAAGACTTTTTTACTTACGTGCCTATTAAACAATGCCAGGAATTGGCGCGTGAAAATTGTTTCGTTTGATGAAAAAAAAAATATTTTCAATTGGAAAGCAGTTCAAACAGACAGAAAGAAGCGCTAATTAGTGAACAGAAACCGAAGCAAACCGAAGCAGTAGAAAAAACGATACAAAAAGCAATATTAGCAGTTCGAAGATGCATCTATACCACATCAAGAAAATTTCACTGGGAAAATTATAAAACGTGCACACATCGACGATATCGATTTCACTGCGAAAATAGGAAAGCAAAACAAAACCGGCGGCTGGCGCGTTCAGGAAAACTGTGGAAAAGCCGAAACTCGTTCGCGCAGGCGCTTTTCATTTTCAATGCAATGACAATTTCAACGCCAGGGGGCGCCACAGCACCCAGCCAACTGTTCCCATTAATCGCACGTTCTAGATTGAAGATCTCCACCTCCTTCTGTTATGACCGATCATCGTTCATTATCGTCGAGTTACGTGTTCGTGGGGCACAAACGAAAATTCACATAAATTCTTTACACCGCGGGGAATGTGGATTCCTTTCTCCGCCTCGTTTTCAGCCTCATCCTCTCTGGACCAGCATATATCTTGGTCACTGGGTCGGTCTCGATGGCGTCTGGCTTACCGAGTTTATATGTGGGGCTCGAAATGCCTATCTTTTGGGTGCCACCGCACGGTCCTAGCTCTTTCCTGCTGCTTTTGCCACTCTGGTATTTATTTACTTAGACATCAGGTAGCCCCACGTTTCCCGGTTGTTTACTAATTTTTCCCCACTGGAAAATCGAGTCCGCCCGTGATTTGTATCTATTTATACAAATTCAAATGCTTCTGCTCTTAGTCAATGCAGACGATTCTTTCAATTGAAATCTCATTTCGCTGAAGCAATTTATACTGATTATTGAGAAATATTAGCTTGTGGTTAACAGGTGGCGGTTTTTAAGTGGGCTAATTGCTGTGGTAGAGAACTGTTGTGGATATCAGAAATTGAACATTAATTCCATTCTTTCATTTGCTTAACTGCATTTAGGAAATGAGTCCAGGTAGACTTTCGAATTTATTAAAAAACCTAACCTATGCTCTTCGCAAATCCGCCCACATTTGCATCTAATTGCAAACACAAATCTAAAATGTATGCCGTGCTCCAGCAAAACACCCGTATCTCAACCAATTCCAACCCCGACGACCCAAAAGCAAAGGTTTAAAGGCAAACAAGACCTCAGATGCTATCCAAAATGCCGGAGCAGACAATTATGCATGCCCTGGCTGGAGATACGAAAGTTTTATGAGTATAATCAGGCGCAGAGCGAAACTTATCGTAGGTCAGAGCCAGTGAATCGAACCGAACACAGGCGTTCAGATACATAGATGGCTTATAAGATAGATAGATAGATGGTCTCCTCTTCGGGCGATGGATCGGGGGTAAGGGTGAAATGATTCAATGATTGCCAATGGTCGGAGCAGCGACAACATGAAAACTGTTGCCTGCAACACGGACTGGAAAAGAAATATCTGCTGCTGGCATAATGAAGCGAGCTCCTTGTTCGACTTGTACTTGGTATGGGTCTTGGACTTGAAGTCGAGTGGAGTGGAGTGGAGTGGAGTCGAGTGGACGGGATGGGATGGACTGGATTTTGGTGCTGCTCCACTATGATTAAGCAGCGACTTGGAATCGATGATGTCGAGGTGGTGGTCAATGGTCAGCAGCAGTAATAAAAACAAAAACAGAAAAATTGATTGGCCATGGCTGCGGCTGCAGGCAGTGGTTAAATCAAAAGCTTCCACTTTTTCCCATTTTTTTTGGTTTTGTTTTTGTTTCTCCAACTCGATCTTGTCTATTATACATTAAAGAGCTGCTTTTGTTGTTATGACAACAAGAAAATGAAAAATAAAAAAGAAACTGACGGCAATTGATAGGAAATTGGGTTGAGTTGGCTCTTGGTTCGTTGACTTGGCTCAACTGATGCAACTTCAGGATTGATTAAAGTCACGGCTCGTCTTGGTAATTAATGCAGTGATGTAAGACTGACTGATTGACAATGGCAGTTAATATTTAATTGATTACCTCGCGCCAGTGAATCAATCAATCAATTGGAGTTGAATTGCCAAGGAACTGGGCGTGGCTGTCAAATGCGTTGGTTGTTAGTTTGGAAATGAAAAGTGAAAACATTTGTCGCAATCACTGGAAAGTTGCAGTTTGATTTGTAGCGGATACACAGCAGGGAAATCAACTAAAACGAGTGCAAATCTTGCAGTCTCGGCGAGTATCTTTAAGATACTTTTTCTCGTGGCGCGATACAGACACTGACAGCTGTCAGTGCGTTTCTTTTTGCAAGTGACCAGAAAACACAAATTTATTGCATGCCAAAAAGAACACAAAGCAAAAACAAAAAAAAAAAAACAAACTATACAACTTGGGCAGAAATACGCACAGGTACTTAAAAATAGCCGTGACGACCCTGGGTGCCCTTAAAATGCCGGCAGTACGCTCTGTTTAGTTTCTTGGATGTTTTCTCAAGTTATGCGGCCAGACAGATAGCCAACTTATAGACGGCATCAGGGAGACAGTTTCGAAATAAAAGGTGCAACCGAACAGGAAATGGGCGGAAGTCTATATCTGAACGGCTTAATCAATAGAAAGTAGCTGCCAAAGTGATTTCCTAATGATTTCGGTGGCGGAAACCACAAATTCCTTTCAATTGGAAGTAAAAGCACCACTTTCAGTTCTTATGTTGTTTCCAAAAATTGATACGATATAAACCTACCTAGAAAATTGCCCGCGACTAATCACAATTTGTATATCTTTTCATTCTAGGTAAGCAAAAGGGTCATAAAAAGCGTGTGATTAAACAGTAGGAATTCTGTAAGTTCGGGAGCAATAAAAACTCACAAATGCATACACTTTTCAGGGTACACGTGCCCCCAAAAGATACTTACCCAGCCATTTTCACCCAACGAAGGGCCCGACAATGCTCCATTAATTCGCTACTTAGCATCCACAAGAAATTCGAAGATAACCCTTTGGTGGAGTAGCTCGAATGTAACCAAATTACCCGTGCATAAAAAAGAGAATTGTGAATACAAAAACTACAAAAAAAAAAACACGTAGAACCATGCGGTTCCAGTTTTTAATTAAAAAACCCGACTTGCCAGCTCCGAGCAACAACGGAGACTCCCAGAAGTTTTTCCAGCTCTCTGTCTTGAGTATTAATTAACAACTTCCTCTCGGGTTTCTACGATCTCTTGTGTGTGTTTTTTTTTATTGCCATGCGAATGGTAATAATAATTTTTATTCTTTTTTTTTCCTTCTTCCTTTGCCGAAAAAACTGTTTGCTTAATATTCTGTGGGCACATTTGACCCAAATCAAGCGGTTGCTGACAGCACTGACCCATTTGGCCACAGAAATCAGAAATAGTTTTATATGCATATAAAATCACGTTTCGGTGGTTTTTAGTGTGCGTTTTGTATGAATAAATAACAAAAATGTGATGCAAAATTAATGCAAAACAAATTCATGCAAATCGTTATTTTGTTTACTTTGAAAAGTATAACAAGTTTTATTTTCATAAGAATTTGAATGAGAAAAAATCCTTAATAACATCGAAAATTTTAGATTAAATATGCACTCATTGACTATACTTACTTCACCTACTGTTATATTATATATGCATATGAATTAGCTCAGTCAATTCCACTCTTTTTTTTTTCATAACAAATTAGTCAGTTGAATAATCTGTCTCCTAAATTAACCATGCTATGTGAGCAAGTGAAAGTGCCATATTGCATGTGGCATGTGTCTCACCGGTTAACGCTGCGTATGCGTAATATTTGTCAAAATCAAAAGCCGCGAAAAATGATCATGAGGGAAAACATAAAAACAAGATCCAAAAGCAAATTGATGGCAATTTATGTGCAGAGCCTAACGGATAATTATTATTTACGCATTTATTGGTGCATGAAAATGTAAATTGCGACAAGATCACGAAAGGAGTTGCCGTCATAGTAGTAACACCAAGCACAACAACCGGGCAACCAAGTTTGGTCAGCAAAGAAGCGACAACGAACTCAAGTGCATTAACCTTAAAAATCTTTAGCCACTTAAGTGCAACGCCAACATCTGCAACAACAATAACAACAACAACAATCAAGGGGGCATGCGTTTGGCGACAACAACAACAAGAGTAACAACAAGTTGTTAGCTTGCTGGACCATGATCTTCAAAAACCTGCATCGAAGACCATGTGAAAGAAGCCAAAGCCTCCGAAGCCAGTTTAGCAAGTTTCGGACCCCAGGAGTTCAGGTCTTCGTCTTTGGCCAGCAACTTGTTAGGGATTTTAGCGGCTTCACCCTCCCCCTCCAAGTACAATTAGCAAAACTTTTGGCTTATTTAAAAAGAGCTTGCGAAAGGTTTTCTCCTCGTCTAATTGACAACTTCATTATGAGTCTTCAGCAAATTGTTTAGACAGCCATTGATGCTCATTAAGTATTTCGCCCAGCCACCAATCAATATTCAGACCTTTAACTTGCACTTTCTGCTGTGGAAATTTTCGGGTTTTTATTGAAATACTGTCTGGGTTGCATTTCCCGACTCATTTACTTTCCATTTTTGTTCGGCTTCTCATTGGTCTGCATTGTAGTTTATTTATTCCGCTTTAAATGTTCCAGCGATGAAGAGTTGACAGACCTTGACTTTTAGCCCGCTCTTGTGTTTATACTTCCACTTTTCGACCGTTTTTTTTTTCCTATGCCAGAGAAAACCTTTCAAATGGAAATTTTGTGACATTTCTTATTTACGAGTTTTCTCATATTTCTTTTGTGAGTTGACTTTGTCGGTGCTGATGCTGCTGCACTGCGTTGAGTAGCTCGACGCTCCAAGTGATATATGGTTTGACTTTAGCCTAAATGGAATGAATAGTTTGCATGCATAATATGTCACTTTCAGGAGTTGTATAACGGAGCAGCTCATCTCGAGTGCCATAACAGTAACAATTGAAGCTAAGCCATTTAGGAGCTATTATTATATTTGTTTATAAGTTGCCTCACGGCGATGATCTGTTCAAAATTTAAACAGCTTTACGGACGTGTTTTAATTACAACTTTGACATTACTTGTACTTTCGAGAATTGCATGTCTAATTGCTTTGCGCTTCGCGGATTTTTGGTACTTGTTTTTAGTTTTTAATGCTTCGCTTTCATGACGATTGCCAATTTTTCATTGTTCGAAAGATGTAAGATGGACGAAAAACTGAAACCCAAAGTGCAACAGAAACTGCAAAGTCGTTGCTGACTAAGGCGAGTGAATGGATTGGCTACAGCCTTGGCTGGCAAACAAATCAGAAACAAAAGGCAAAATCTGAGCTGGGGTTTTAAAGTCGGAGCTTGGTGGCGGCTGGTCATCGGAATGGGATTTGGAATCGGAATTTCAATCGTTATCGGTGCAAGCCAGGTGCGCTAGTTATGCAATAGAAATAGCCGTAGCAAAGTTCAAGAAATATTGGCACGAGCTTGACTCACCCGAAAAACTGGGTCAAGTTTTTAATGATTCTCCTCGCACACGAAAAGTAAACAAAGAAATTCGCCTGTTCTCTTGGCTGTTGCATAAAAATAAACCTTGCCCAGCCTCAACGAAAAACTCTCGAAACGGTCCAGATTTAAATAAAATTTAGCCATAAAACCGCGATATAAAAGCGCATTTTAATGGCCACAAGCTCACGAGCCACGTTGTGTGCGCCAAAAAGGTGATCAGAAGCAATGGATTCTGCGGGATGCTTAAAATATATAATCCCGTAAAAGCGTTTTTATTTTGTCCCTGAATATTTGAGCACATAAGCTTAGCACACCAGGTGCCTTGAAGAGCGCAATAAAAAACACTCCCCAAATAGTTTTTCATGCGGGATTTCCTCGGCTCAGGTGCAACAGCAATCGAGAAACTGTTTTTCCACCCGAGTGGAAAACCACCCACCACTCTATATGTGCAGTGAATGGGTTTAGTGTGCAAGCCATGCAATTTGTGGCTTCTACTTTGACTGAGAGCTCGTTACAGATGCTCTGCACGTAATCGATGCTTTAGAAGCCGAACAAGATGTGTATCATTTATTTGTGCGCACCAGCACTTTGGATTGGATTCTGTGAAATCAACTAGTTGGATCGATCGGCGAACGGGGGAATTCAGACCAAATGCCATCACTAATTACCCCTCTTCGGTGACCACGCGACAAGCGGTTCAGTTCAGTGAACCTCTAAATTTGGCATTATAAACAAAAGCCGAAACACACGATATAATGTTGTTTGTCATCCGGCAAATATGTGTCTTATGCGATTCGGAATGTAATAAAGCAAAGAGCAAACTGTGAAAATTAGCAGTAAAAATAGACGATAACCAAATAAATACTATTAAATTTGGTCGATTGATGTGTTTATCTTCGTAATGAACTGCCTGTCCGGAGATCAAAAAAGTGGTTCAATGCTAAATGGTCTTTGGGGACTCTGCAGTCCCATTTCTAGCGAAAAAATCACAAAAATTCCCATTCTCGAAAGATGAGGGTAATCATGATAGCCGATGGATGATCGCCGCCAACTTGATATTTTTATAAGACGACTTTTGTCTTTTGTGCACGACCCCCAATTAGTTTTATATTCAAATGTTTAACATTTTGTCTTCTCTCTTTCTGATCGGCGTCATTTATGCCATTTCATTTGGCATGCCAAGTGGGAAAATTTTGACCCAATTTCGGCAGGCCTTCTTTTTTTTGGTAGCTACAAAAATAGTAAATCAAACACAGTTTTGTGTTAAAAATAGTTTCACGGCAATCAAGGCCAGTCCCAGAATTTCCCAATCAGTTTTCAAGGCAATTGTGGGGCATATGTCTCCGTTTCCATATGAAATCGAAAGCAATTTCACTTTGACGCCTAATTGTCAAAAAACTGACAAACGACTGTCAGTCAATCAAATGTCAATTGTTTCTGCCTGTGGTTTGCCTTTTCCCTTACTTGTTCGCCTCGGCTTTCTGCCTTCTTCGATAAGTAGTAACATTTGGATTGAGGAACCAAGAGGGAAAGGGGTAAAATCTGTAAATTGATCTAGTTTACAGGCTGGTGGTAAGTCGAGCTGGTTAACTAATCGGCCACAAAAGCAAGTGGCACAGGTAATATCATTAACCGAATGGTAGACTAAAGGATTGCACATCACGGTGTTATGGTTTAGGAAATAAGTATAATATTTAATTAATGAAAATTAAACTTATCGATGTTATTGCTCGCACGATCTCTTCTTCCATTTATATAACAATTCTCGCACAAGCGGTCTGGGTCATAAAGTAACTACAATATGGTTAATTGTGTTGATCGTGCCTTCGCTCTGTCACTCGTGTATGTTGCTTTTAGTAATTGCTTCAATTATTTTCATATTATTAAATGCTAAAATGCTTTTTGTTCGCTCTTTCGCTTCTCTCACAAATTGTGGACGAGTTGTGCTTCGCCGTCTACGTTTTTCCCATCTCGACTCGACTGGAACTCATCATAATCATCGCGCTGGCAGCAGCCACATCAATTCATTATGCCGTCTTGGAATCAGGCCTGAAATGGAATGGAAAAGGGGGCTTGGGCCATGAAAAACTCTCGTCTCGCTTTGGTAAAGTGTGCTCATGTTCATTAACGCCAAAGTTGAGGCAATTGTCGCGAGTCGTCAACGTCGTTCGGCGTTTTCCTGGCCCCTGTCTGCTGTAATCTGAGCACCACCGCCCTGCACACCACACGCCGCACCACCATGAACCACCCATTGGACCCACCAGCAATTGCTCGAGTATTCCATGGCTCATTGTAAAGCGCCAACGCCCCCTTCCACCGCCACAAAAACTACACACACACACACACAGAAAACAGAAAAGCTCGTAGTTTGTAGTTGCTGGGTTTTGGTTTTGGTTGCTTTGGTTTTGTCAGCTGTCAGCAGATTTTTTCTCCGCTTTCTGTATGGAAAGTGTGACATTTTGATTAGTTGATATATTTTTTTTCGCTTTTTTTTTTTATTTTACCATGCCCTGAGGCTTTGTGATTGAACTTGAGGAGGTCTGGTGGGTTAATGAACATCAAGGTTGGGCAGACCATTAACGAGAATTAAATTAGTGGCGAAGGTTCTTTTTTTTTTTTGGGGTGCTATTAAAATTTGCCCAGAACATGGCACGTCATATTGTGACAGAAATAATTATTGTTTTGTGTTGTAAAAGCGGGCAATTATAAGTGGAGGCACTTCATACTCAGAGCTCAAACTGGTTGAGTGATTATGTTGTAATATATTCGACAAGGTTCACTTGTTACAGTTTAAAAAAAATCAACAGATTAGCAGTAGAGAAATACTTGTATTTTTTCTTTTGATTACCAAGCCCACAAAGTGGAGAAAACCTTCTCCATACTCCGCACCGTCTGCCAATCAATCAAAGTCGAAAGGTTACTGGGGATCTCGATCTCCGCACCGATTTCCCCTTGCAACGGCTCACTCTCATCGTTTTTAACTCTATTTCGAAAACAAATAATCCCCCGTGGCTAATTTCGATTCAGATTGTAACAGTTTTCACTTCGCTTCCTGCATTTTCATCTCGATGTCGACAGACCCATTAACCAAAATCTGCAATGCGCTTGCAGCTGTTACACACAGATACTTGGATGTTTATTACTCAATCTGGAATTACATTCGAAGACTTCCGCGACGAGCTACGAAAAATCAACATCAACATCCAGATGCATCTATATTTGTGCGCTTATTCCTTTTGTATTTTTCATTCGCCATTTGCATTTGTGGGCAACGAGAGAAATGCAGTCGACTGTCAAATGAGCAAGTGGAAAGAAAATGGAGGAAAACACACGGCTAATTGTCATTTTCCGACAACAAAAGCGACAACTCCGATCCACTTTGTTCCACCCAAAGCGGGCAGTTGCCACTTAAAGCGATTTTCACGATTGTTGGTGCCGCACAGTTGGGCTCAATAAAACATAATGCACAGAAACACGGGCAATAAAATCCGCTAACCCGCTGCACTTGGCCAGTCCCAATACCCGAAAAGCCCCCCCTATTTCACGCTATTGTCTTTGTGCATTCGATAGCCAGTGAAAAGTGTTTCTAGAACGGAAGTTATTAAAATTGTTATTGTTTTTTGCCTTTATCTTTTCCTACCAACCAACCGGTGCCTTTTCCCATTTGTCCTCCTAGATTGGAGGTTACGGCTGGGGAGCTTTTCCGATTTAAACAGTGCATTGACCACCATTACACATACGCCGCGTTGGCCCTTCGCAGTTGGGGGGTTGCCGATTGTTCGCATTTGGCGTTGTGTTGGGGTATTAGGGTTTATATGTCAGGCGCACACCTTGTGGCATCTGTTGCTGCACTCTTTTTTCGCCGCTCTGGTTTTTGTATGGTTTGAAATGGTGACCAGGAATTTACTGGTGGCAGTAATGGAAATAGTTGGAAAATGGAATAGGTTTTTTGATACTTGGTTTAAATAGTTAAAGAATTAAATTTTTATAGAACCAACACATTTCAATTTTGTACAAGGTATTAGAATCATATGATCTAATAAATAGATCCACAAAGTCCAACAATCATCGACCTATGCCAACTGTAGCACTGACCACCGAGTGGTTCCCCTCTAGTGACGCAGCACACCAACTGACCAACCAAATGGAATCGCCGCCACTTCCGCTGCCCATGCGGAGTCCCTCCAGTTGAAATCTATATGGATTTGTTGACGTTTTACGCCCGGGGTCATTACTTAGGGTTGGGGTTAGTGGGTCAATGGTTTATGGGGTCACATTTAGGGGGCCTGGGCACGGATAGTTGGCTGGTTAATGCTCGGTTGAAAAAGCATTCCGGGGCCCTAACCAAATTAGGTGGCATGCAATTTGTGGTCTGCTTTCGGTGTTCGGAAATAGGCGTAATAATGAAAACTAAATGAAATTCACTTATGTTTCATGTCTGCGCAAAATTAAATGAACAAAAATGTTTATAGCATGTCGCCTGGCTGGGCAGGCTCTCTTTTATTTTACTTTTCTTTTTTTTTTTTTTGCATTTATTTATTTTCTATTTTCGTGGGCTGCCTCGCTTTTCTGGGCCACGCGAGGTAATAGTTAACCGAAATTTTGCCGGTTGACAAATGATGCTTTATGTATTTCTCGTTTCTTGGTGTGCCACATAATTAAATGGAGTAACGCCCATCTGGGTCACGTGTGCCAAATATCCAAGCGAATCGAAGTAGCGAAGTAGCAGCTCTATGTAAACCATTGCGAATTACTTGAAAAATTTGAGCCTAACATGCATGTCTGGCGTTGAACTATAAAAAATGTATAGAAAATTGTTGCGCATTATGATGGGCATGCGAATGGCAAACATGCATGACCTTTTCGAGTGCCTTTGAGCAGACTACTGGCATTAATATTAAATTGGCTTTTACGGGTGCTATGGGCTCTTAAAGTTTAATATCCACAATCGATCAATTGGTACTTTTCAATACCTATTAAAGCTGGCTAAAGAGTTATGTAAATACAATTCCATTAACAATCAAGTGATCAACGTTTTGAATTGTTTAGAAGAAGCTTTAAAATTCCCGTCATTGTTTTTTTCCAATCGTTTTTAGAATCTCCAGAGATCAAAGCCCTTTAATGTGTTTCTTACCCCCAAAACTTCAAAGTGTCAAAAATTGTTTGGCATTTTTGGGCCAAAGGCAGACAAATCAATAAAATCTGATTGAACAATAGATTCGAATCGTTTTCGATTTCATGCATGTGCCGCTTGTAAGACTATAAAATAAAAAAAAAAGCCCTAGACGTGATGTCTTCAAGTCTCATTTGGCGAACCCAGTACTTCACTCAGTTCGCAATCATATATTATTTGTAAGAAATATCTTTTAATGTTATATTTTCTGTTTTGTATGCAAACTGACACGGAATTTTCGGCAGGCGGCACTTGAGGCGTCATGAAATCAAAAGAAACATTTCAATAAATCAAATTCGACAATGGGGCAAGTTGGCGAACACAATTTCGGACAGCTTATTGACACGTTGAGGCCATCAAGATTCCCAAGCCGAGAGTTGCTAGAATTCCAGCTGGCATTTCGCCGGGGAAGACCAAACTCGGTTCGGTGGCATCCTCTTGTTGACACTGCCCCAAAACCGCTGCTTACAAATGGCAGCACTCCTTTAAAAATGTCTGACATTTTGCAGCTGACATCGAAGGTTTTTCCGATGCGAAAATATAAAATGAAAACGGGAAAAAAGAACTTACTTTACATGAAGATCTGTCGAGTTTGCATATAAATCTTCGCTTCGGGTTTGCCCAAAATGATTGCAAGTGTCAAAAGTCAACAGGCAAATGTCACGTTTTGTTGTTTTGTTTTTATTTATTTTTCCCCTCGTCATTATTTTTGTTTTCTTTTGTTTTTTTTTTTTTCGCTGACGAACCGAGGAGCACAAACAAATTCACCGCCTCAGTGAGCAATTGACATTTATTAAACGATCAAAAAAAGAAAAGAAATTCACATAAAAATCCAAGCAGACTGGAAATTTGGTTTGCCAATAACTAAATGCACTTGGTGAATGCATTCACAATTTTGGGCACTCTTTCGGTTTTTTTAAGATTGAGATGTTTTTCCCGCACTTGTCAAAATAAGTTGCGGTAGTAAATTGACAAATTATGCACATATATTTCTTGACATTTTTATTGCCACAAAAGTTGCCACGGCATCTTCTCTCGCCGCTTATTTTCAAGATTGTTAATTTCGGAGACAGGCAACGAAATGTTAACTTAGTGCAACTCAATTACTTTGAGTGGCCAATTTTCCTTTTGTTTTGTACTTTTATCGTCTGCCGACACTTGGCGTAGAAATTTCAAATTAATGGCTTAATATTTAGTTTTTAATGCTTTGGGTCAGCGGAGCGACAGCATCGTCATCAAAGGCGAAATTAGTTGAGCTGACTCTGAGTGGATTATGCAATGGGGAGAAATAAAATGGGTGCTTACCAAATTAAAGCGGTTTTCTTTTTTTGCCACCATCAAGGAGTCAACTTTCGTTGGATTGAAATGACCAGGGCAATGGAAATAAATCAATGCGGTATCGCTTTGAATTAAACATTTCGATTTGAAATGCGATCTGATATCGATCTGTCGTTTGGAGGTTGAGCTATTTTGATTTGACTTGTTCAATGCAAAACCTCAATGCCAAATCAACCCAAGCACACAGCAAGCCAAAGACATCTTCGTAAACTCGAGTCGAAAATTCAGCATTGAGTCTGACATTTGAGGCTCAGTGTCATTAATAGAAATTGCAGACTTTGGGTGGGTGTCAAAGCAATGACAAACGATACCCAGTGATCTTGACGTTTCTCAATTGGAATCAATGCAAAAGCCAAGCAAAAACGGCGTCATAAAATGTCGATAAATGGTTCGTTTGCTGGGGCGTGTAATTGTTGGACTTACTAACAATTGACGGCAGTCGGCAGTCGGCCCGACAATTTTCAATTGATTTGTCATTTAAATCTGGCAGAACAATGCGAACTATTGACCGTCAGCAACGACACCTTTTCAACGGTCTCTAAATTTAGCCATAATTTTTCAACCTTGCCAAGAGCTTAGCGTCTTGATGGCGAAGGGTTCAAAAAACTTTCGCTTATCAAACTTCGAGCAGGCACAATGTTTAACTGGTCCTGACTTTTGATCTTCAAGTCTCACTTGGCTTTCTGAGCAAAAATGGTTTAACTCATTCGAAAAGTGCAGAGCCAAAAAGTGCATTTAATGACGGATAACCTGAGTGACTGAGTAAGCATAGTAACTTCAACCAAGTTCGACACAACCAAGTGGGCAAAAAAAAAAAAACAAGTATTGCTAACGATTCAACCAGCAGACAACACCGAAATATATTTTATGAAGTAGAGTCTCGAACTAAGCCCCCACCGACAAACTCCACCAAACTCACTGTAAATGTCAGTTTGACGAAGAAAACGAATGCTGTAAATTATGATTTTATGACAGAAAACTTTTAAAAGCCAATAAATTTAACTGAGCATGCCAAACCGCTGAGGATATAGGTACGGAGAAAATGGTTAGGAAAATAGGAACTACTCAACTGGTTACCACCTATTTTGTGACCCAAGTCAAGCTGCAGTAAGAGAAATTCTTTAGTCATTAGAGGTTGTAAAAATGTTTTCGAAATAATGACTTTCTTTAATGTTAATAACGTTTTAGCCGTAACTAGAACTTAATTAATGGAAAAAAAACCGCACTGAAATTTGAAATCCACAGACAAATTTTAATACTTCATTACAGTGCACTTTCTGGAAACTGCCTTCATTATGCCTCCATTCATAAGGTAACTTACCAAACAAACCGAAGTTCCCGCTGCACTTAGCCCACAAAAGGGGTGGATTTCGTCCTTTCCAAAAAAGGGTTATGATTATTATGCATATTGAGTGCGAGTTCTAGTTTGGAATACCCAAATCCCCCACAACAAACGTTCAAACTGTCAAATGCACAATGAGCCACAAACACAGGCCCAAGAGAAAAAGGCCAATAATTGGCCATGACTTTGGTTTCCGACTTTTTATGCCTGTCAGCTGGAAAACCGGCCGTTGCAATTGGGAGAATGGGGGAGCTGATGAAGTGGGTAGGGTTTTTTTTTTTGGAGGGCATACGACTTTGTACGACTGCTGCTTCTTTACGACCCTTGTGGAGAAAATATGAATAAAGTTTTTGGGCCCTTTGATGAGACCGCTTGTCGTCGCCCGCCTTGACAATGAAAACTGCTAACTGGTAACTGACGAACTGGCATTTTGAGTTAGTTATAAGCCCATGCCCTGGGCCATGTCACTGATATTTCGGGGGCGTTGCTGTTTACCATTTATCGTTTTATTTATGGTGTGCACTTGGAATGCGCATACCCGGCTGATTGTATATTTTTTATTATTATTATTATTATTATATTTTGTTTTGTTAGCGTTAGTTACCGGAAAAAGGGTTAAAAGTCAACGGCTTAAAGAGTTCCAACGACCAATTCTCATAGACTTTTACCTCTTTACCTCGTTGCAGTTGGCACCCAACAAGCAAAACAAATGCAAATGTGCGCCCCAAAGACATATTACCCCGAAAGTGATCAATAATTGTTTGCCGGAAGAGGAGATACAACTCAACCAGTTAAGCACCGGACTCAGGGTGACTACTCTTCGTGGACACGATTCTCTTTTGGCTAAAACGACAACTCAGCGAAGTCGACACAATGTTGGATCGATGCGAAATGCCGGTAAGTAGATGGGATCGATTACGTGCGGGCTGTAAACAAAACGTTAATAACCTGGGATAAATGAAACTAGATTTGAAACCTTAAACTAGATTGGGAACATACTGTCAAGAATGTATTTGATATATTTGTACAAGTAAAATATTCATTGAACAAGTATAATTTACAATGATGAAATGGAAGAAGATACGCAAACGTTTGGTTAATAAGGAATTTAGCCAGAAAGTATGCTTATTTTTGCGCAACGGAATCACGGGCTATAAGCTTCTTCAGTCCGACCTCGTTTGGTGCCCGGGAGTATGCTATACAATACCATTACTCATCCGAACTTCACTAATCATTGGAATGCTTACTTTCCCCATGCAGATCCAGCTGGACAACGAGAAGTTGCGGCGGGATGTTCGATTGTCGGGCTCTCGACTTGATTTGCCACAACTCTGTAATGGATCCCGTCGGTTGGATGGCCACAACAACCATGTGGCTGCCAATGAGAACACGGTTACAACGACATCCCTGAATGGAAATGGCAACGGCAATGGCAATAGCAATAGCAACAACAACAACAACATCGGATCGCCCGTCTCCTCATCGACAACAAACAGCAGTAATGGCGGCAACGAGCGCGGCTCCTCCACAAAGTCCAATAGCAGCAGTGGAAGTGGCAGCTCGGGAAACTCGGCCAGCAGCACGGGAAGTGGCGAGCTCAAATGCAATACGCCCATGACGCCATCTGGTAAGCAGGAGCATCACCATTAACCCTTTAATGCCGGCTGGTGCTTTAAGTGTTATTTTTAGTTTTAAACCACAGAAAGAAAACCCTTGCCATTTATAGAGTGTTATAAACAGTATTTAATTCTTTTTTTTAAGCTTTTACATATTACTAGATCTTTGTTTGTTAGTCTGAAGAGTGTAAATCCTGAGTGGGTTAAAAACACCCTCCATAAGCTTTGGATAGAGAGACTGTCTATTTGGGGCCAGAGCTCAGGGATGCTTTGTGCGTTTGCTGGCTTGCATCGCTGCAGCCCAATGCCAATTAGTTGAGCACACCCTTCGGGCATTTGGTGGCCACACTCCATCATTCCACAGCTCTCTCTAATTAATTTTATATAAATTTCAGTAAAAAAGCAAGTGAAATGGCATTGAGGTCAGGGTCAATGGGGTTTTAGAGTGTGGCAGTTGCCACATGGGAACATTTTCAATTACCTGTTCACTTGGTTACAAAATGGGTAAAAGGACGAGCTGTTTCGGTGGAAAGTAGTAAGCACGAAAAAGCTTTTAGCCATGACGGAAATTAAATTTCAGATGCAGATGCAAATAAAATGAGAACTGCATATTTCACTTACCATATATTGAGTTATTTTTAAAAACTATTGATTTCTTATGTGTACAACATTTGTTTTCATTTTTAACAGAGCTGGTGAAGAAGTTCCGCAACTACCTAACCGATCTTGAGTTCGAAGAGCTCAAGGTGTACAAGGAAGTGTGGTATTTTGGCCAGCACGCCAGCAAGAACTACAACAAACCCGCCCCCACAGCCAATACCACAAATCTGGGCTATGACGATGATAATGGCAACTACAAGATCGTAAGTCAAGTGCAGAAATATGCCGGAGTTTGAAAGCAATTCTAAACTTTGTCTCAATTTTCAGATCGAACACGATCACATAGCTTTTCGTTACGAGATTCTGGAGGTAATTGGCAAGGGCAGTTTTGGCCAGGTCATCAGGGCGCTGGATCACAAGACCAACACACACGTGGCCATCAAGATCATAAGGAACAAGAAGCGCTTCCTCAACCAGGCCGTCGTCGAACTGAATATCCTCGATGAGCTGCGCGAAAAGGACGCGGATGGATCTCATAATGTCATACACATGCTCGACTATACATATTTCCGCAAGCATTTGTGTATTACTTTTGAGCTAATGAGGTGAGTTGGTTAATGTATCTTAAATATAATTTCTTAACTGCTTCTGACGTCAATGGAATAGCGCTTAGTTTTGATTTTTACCAGTCACGGGTATTCAAGTGAAGTCGCCTTTTACTGTCTTCAATTAAATGCGCATATAACTTGCATTTCTATTAACATTCGGCCAATTATTGCTCGAAAACTTTCGTTGCGTGTTTCGCAGCCATAAAATTTGGTTATTATTAATTTCCATGTTCCAAGTGCTTGGCACGCATTGCGATATGAGAAGTTGGTCCGTGTTATTGCCGCTCAAGCACACATATGTGCGTTTTCTGCAGTTTTTTCATTGTCTTCCAGTTAAGTTTTATTGACCCGCATGTGTGTGTATCAAATGAATTCGGTTTGCCATTTCATAAGGCCATAAATCCTGCCTAGGCCGTAAATGCTCTCTCAAGTGGTATTCATAATTCTGTTTACGACTTTTTCAAATTAAATTACTATTAGTTTCTGTGATATAATAACCGTGGGCTAATCCCCCATTTTCCTGGTATATAATATAAATATCTATTTAATTTCCTGGCCCTCGCAATTTACGTGCCACAAAAGCGCAAACTACTGACAGACGCAGACACAATCGAAACAGCAACCGACCGCAAACGCCGCTCGGCCATCAATTTCAATTTAAATGTTGAATGTTGTGTGGCCTACTTGCAGGCGCAGGAAAATGCATTTCCGTACAAATGCGGGTGTTTTTTGCCCGAGGGAAAACCTGTTGTACTGGGGCTTGCTATTTCCAGTGTGTATATATATAGGCAGGAATCTAATTGATTGGCAGCATTGAAATCCGTTGAGCAGCTCAGGTGTTGACTATTGTAGAGGAGGGCGGAAGGCATAAAAACCAACTGCATATGTCAAAGTTTAGACATCAGGCAACGCAAATATGGTAAAAATAAATCCCAAAGAAGGCACGAAAGCGTCACGCGATGCAACAGTCAAAGTTGAGAAAGCAACCATCGAAGGTCGGCGGTCTTGTAAGTTGCTTCCTTTTTCCTTTTACCAGTTACCATTTACCATTTTACCTACTCTTCCCATTGAGCTTGACATTTCCGTCAGCCGACGGACGACTAATTTGTCTTAATTGCAGACAAAAAAAAAAAAAAATGAAGAGAAATGAAAGTAAAAATACAAGCTAACATTTCTTGCGAGTTGACATTTTTGAGAACCGATTTTGGGGTCTCTAAATTCAAATGGGCACGTGACACGCCATCAACGAAAAGGGATCCCTAATTTGCGGGCCGCAGTCAAAAATCGATGGGTAGACAAAATTAAATCGTTTTTAGCCCACTCGAAGGCAGCTAAACAAATTTAATTAATTATTTGCTCTGCGACTAATTAGCCGCAAAATTGTTTTTCGTTGCCATTTCTTGTTTGGAGTGAGCACTTAGTGTTTTAATGTTTTCTCCAGCTTTGAAGAAGTTTTCCCTGCAGCGGGCAAACTTTTTCGCCTGCGAGTGACCAGAGGAACGGGGAACCGCATTGACAACTCGGCGGCAAGTTTTAAAGTTTGTTTTGAACGAGTAAACAAATTGTATGGCAAGTTTTATGTAATTAAATTTACGTGCACGCAATTTAATTTGCATGCCGTGCTGGGAAAATTTCTTGCGACGAAATGATTTAGTTTCTCTGATAGGATTAGTCGAGCTTAGATGGAAGAGGAATGCCCGGTTTCCTGTCGTTTAATTAATAGAAATTGAAAAACTAATTAAATCAGGAGAAAAAAAACATTTTCTTTAGAATTCTAACGAGATAAATTCAGTGGTGCTCTGTGAATGGGGAAAACATTTTCAGTGGAAGGCCTGCCCCACAATCTGATTAGCTAATTAGCAAAAGGACACCACCACTGCGGTCCGCAAATATGAAACCTAATCCGTGTCCCTAAAGTGACACACTTATTTCACCTCGACACAGACAGACATTCAAGGACTTCATTTCGCAAAAAGGACGGCATGAGGGCGGCATGAGCATCCTGGGCTGGGAGGAACTAAATTGACGCCAAGTGACACATTTCGCACACACACACCGCATACACACTTGGATGATTTCCCACATTCGACGATCCTGGCAGGTGACATTTTCAGCCGGTCGGGTGTTTTGGTCTTGTTCTAGCATTATGAGCCACATAATTTACAGCGACAGCGATAAAATGAGTGCTGCCAAAGTGCCAAAGACAGCCAACACATTCCGAGCCCCCATAACTATGCACCATATTGTCCCACCGAGAATGACGCTGCTTCTTTTTGGCCAAAAGAAAATGCTCGAGCCTCGTGGCCTCGTGGATATAGCGAAATTCGCTCTGTGTGTGTGTGTGTGTGAGTTTGTGTCTGTGGGTGTGTGTCAAGCACATAAATTTCAGCTAATGTTGCCCGGGAGGAAAGTGTCCTGCCGCGCCTGACTGCTCCGCCTCCAATGTCACTGCGTTCCTCTCTCTCAACTCGGCGGGTTTTCGCTATGCAATGTGTCATGATTTGATTTCAATTTTAATGGCTCATAAGGAGATCAAGTTGGCGATAATCACCCCAGAATTTATTGCTCAAATTAACGAGTGCATACAGTTTAAGGGGATTTGCTCATTATTGATAAAATAAAGCAATTGGCAATAAATATTGATCGACAGGGGGATAAAATAAATGAGATTACTAATTTCATATTCGAATTAAACCAAAAACGAAACGAAAATGCAATTAAAAAGTCCGGAGGGAGTTCACTTAAAGTCGATTAAGTTGAGGTAATTAGTCAACATATTGACCACATATTTTGTGATTTTGTATTTTCCAATCGATCGGAAAGCAATTGCTTTTTGCAAACCTCGTCGACTTATCCATTTCAAAGCCAATCAATGTCGCACAGATGCAGCATGTGACCGCCTGTCATCAGCCATGTAATTGACTGTTCCAGGACATGGCCGCTGACAACGTGAGAGTGACATAGAAAGGTGACAGGATGTCGTCGGCATTCCGCTGCCTTTTGGTCATGTGGGCCAAACGGATGGGCCGACAGGACGAAATGATTTTTAATTAAAATGCAACATGCGGCGTGCGTGAGCTGTGGGCGTGACCATGCAAATGAGCAGGTCCTGCAAGTTTATTCTTTTTAATTAATTTTTGCACTCAGCGCGTGTAAATCGCAATTAGGAACGGGCGGCAAGGACGAGTCGGCGGATTGAGTTACCAGGAGAATAAACACTCGATGGGGGCGATATTTTCATTTGGACGCGGGGCAAAGGAGTGTCGGTGTCAGCTGTTCCACGGATGTTGATGTAGGTTATTATTATGCCGTACCATGGCACAGTAATTACTGCTAATTGACATTTCCCGAGCAGTCAGCTTATTTGACTGTACCACTGTAGCACGGTAGTTCGCGGTGGAAGATAGAAGCCAGTTGACATGGCCAAGGCCAAGTCATTTATCATCTACTAAAAGGTAAATTCGCCCCTAGTTCCACACCACTTCCCCGGGCTGTGGCAGGAATTTTTCTCTGCATTTCTGAGATTATTTACGGTTCAACTGCGAAGTAAGCCGTCGACTAATTAAAATGCCGCAAAATGCGATGGGCAAAAAAAAAAACGGATATTTTTGTGAGAAAATTTAGCCGGTCCTTGGGCGAATGAAAGGCAAGGTCACAAATGTCCCAGCCAGGGACACAGCATCATTAATGGATAGGCATCCTTTTGGTTAAGCCTCTTAATTCTGCATATTTATAGTCATTTTGGGAATTAACGAGAAAATAAGGCAATATATAAGCACAGCTGTAGTCAAACTTTATGGCCAGAATCTCATTAGTGCTATGCGAATGGTGTCGTGTGGAATCGATTGCTGCAAAATTAATTCCGCCTTCAACATTCTTCACACGTGAAAATTCGCTATGCAAATGAAGACAGGACAGCTTTTCCACACCACACTCACTTGTCAATCAATGGCACACTCTTTTCGATTTCAGCCAGCAGGGAAACCAATTTCAAATTTATGCTAAAAGTTACCCGACGGCAACGAAAAAGTTAATTTTTCCCTTCATTCACTCAGAAAAGGTGACACCATTCTCGCAACGAAGACAAGTTTATTTTTCCAGAACTGTGGCAATTGACAGCCATGAAATATGCAATAGAGTACTGAGGTCTTAACAATTGGAAATTTATTAAATAAAGTTTAAACAAAGTCTGGGCAATGAAGACCTTCAAATCCGTATATCTGTATGCATTGTTTATTGTGGGCGTCATCCGATTTACCCAACTTTGTTTATACGAATTCACTTTCACTGGCTTTTTTTTGGCATTATTGTGTTCCATTTTTGGTGTGCTAAATGCAAGGCATTAGTGGCTCGTTACAATTGCATGTTGCAGTTGCAACGGCGCAGGGGCAAATAATCAATCAAATTACCAGAGGAATTTCGGCACGGAAAAGCGGAACGGAAAATGGCGCCCCAGGCAGCCCCAAAATAGGAGGAAAAAAAAAAACAATTTTCAAGTTCATGGCAGACTTATGGACTTTTGGCATTGGCTCTCCGTCGCCAATTGTGTGGCATGTCATAATGCAGTTATAATATGCAGACTTCTAAGCATACACATGTATTTCGTCCCGATTCGCCGATTGAAATTATGACATTTTGATGATTTTCTTATTGGTTTGTTATAGACTCGTCTGTTTGCCAAAGAAAGCTTTGCCTTTCCCACAGTAGCTCATCTATTTCGGGTGGCTGTAAAATCGATATTCTTCTGTTCCTTAAAGCTATTTTCTCTTTAAGGTTTGCTATTTCGGCATTCTACTCAGACGCCAGTTGCAATATGAAAGTTTTCAAATTAAAAGCCTGTGACCTTTGCGGTCTGGGCTGGATGCCTCCTTCTCAATCTGTTCCCCTTGGATCCTGGCCTGTGTGTTGCCCAACACTTTTGACAGTCATCCATGCCATTATGTGGCTTTAGTTGGGTGGGAAAGCCACAAATTCGTCCTTGACGCGCTGTTGGCTCAATCAGCTTAGCGCGCTTTTAAGCACTCTTAGCGCTTTTCGAGAGAGTGTGTGTTGGCTTCTCCATATGCTGACATAAATTTAAATTGGATTAACGCTTGAACAAGTTGTAGAACATGTCTCGAAAGCCTAAGAAAGCCATTAAAGTGTTGAAAGTCACACGCAGAAAAAGTTCAAGAAATTTAAAGACTTTGGAAGCCTTTTTCCTTTCCTTGTCAAACCTTACTACCCTCAGGGAAAAGAATTTTATGCCATAAGCTTGGGGTAGAAATGTTAAATAATACATTTTCTAATCATACAACTTTTTCCGACTGTTCAGATATTCATGTGTACAATTTCTTGGATTTAACAACGTTAACCTTTAGTCATTCAACTGCCCACGCACAAACGTCCAGATTCCCTTCATGACAAGTCAGTAACTACTTTTGGCCATTTACCAACTCGTTTTATATAGGTCAAACGTGTCAATAAAGCACTCACGAGCAGGCGATAAAGTTATTGATGACACTGTGTATATAGGAGCTTATGGGAAAAAACCGAAATGAATGCGAGTTCAATAAATTGAGATCTATGCGATGATGAACGGAAGGAAATCTCTTGCGCAGATGGAGCAGGGAGGCAAATATCTTACGAGCTGTCATTACCGCATAAGCCATCAATCATCGGTTTCCTAACACCGCCAACAACAATTGACCAAACTTTTGATCAACTACCATATTACAACCACCATCTGTAATCTTGGTTTGTTGTCTCTTTTGTGGTTGCATTGACATTGAGGAAATGAGACTTCTTTTGTTATCAGTTAATTAATCGAAAGCAATCGCATAAACTGCAGAAATCGCAAAGTAAACAGAAGCAGCTAAGGGGTTGACAAAGTTAGAGGACACTTTTCAAACCCCCAAAATGGTGTATTTAAACAGTGGTTATAATAAAAAATACCATTGAAGTAAAGTTCTTTATAAACCATTTATATATATAAATACTCGACCACAGAACGTTATGATATCATTTTAATAATTCTACCATCAGAGGATGTCTATAGTAGGGCTTCTTTAAGTGGCTACCTATAACAATATTATTTGTATCTATAAGTTTAAAATGAAAAATGTTTCTTGCCCCACTGTTGTCATAGTTTGGTGGCTCTTTTCGGTTTGATGTGCCACCATTTTGGGATCGTTCTATAGTCGTCTGCCGACTGACTGCTCATGACTGACATTGTCAATATTGTTGTTGCTGACGTAGAGCGTTATCGTTGTATGGCCAAATTCGAGCCCGACATGCAATGGGAATTAATTCAGTGCATGTTGCCGGTATTTGGTAAGATTGTGTGCGGAAGAGGGACTTAAAGCGGCCGGCATTTGACTTGACTCCTTGTTTTGTTTCCCGTTCGCCAGAGTGTCTCTTGTTTTGTCAACAATTCCCATTCCGTTGAGGTGTTTGTCGCTGACTCATGTTCAAAGGGTTGCACTACTAATACTCCATTTGCCCCTTGTCTTTGTAGCTTGAACCTGTACGAATTGATAAAGAAGAACAACTACAATGGATTCAGCATGAGTCTCATACGACGCTTCTGCAACTCGATTGTGAAGTGCCTGCGTTTGCTCTATAAGGAAAACATTATTCACTGTGATCTCAAGCCGGTAAGTACATTGGATTCAATTCTAACTACAATATTTAATGCCTCTTCTATCGGAAATAGGAAAATATCTTGCTCAAACAGCGTGGTAGCAGCTCCATTAAAGTTATCGACTTTGGCAGCTCATGCTACGTGGATCGCAAAATCTATACGTACATCCAATCGAGGTTCTATCGCTCCCCGGAGGTGATTCTCGGCCTGCAATACGGCACAGCCATCGATATGTGGAGCTTGGGTGAGTGTAAGCTTTTAATTAAAAACATTCTGCACGGTTGTGTTCCCAATTGGACTGGAAAACATGTGCAGGATGCAATGAAATTTTAAATGCTTGCCCTGCATTTGGCAGGCAAATTTATGGCCCACACACGTTGGCTCAATAAATATAGCAGGTAATGGAAGGTTGGAAGGATTAAATATTAAACATTTGTGTGTTTCAATGCACGTGGACACGTTTTGTAGGTCATACGGAAGGAAGCACTTACAAACTTTCAAAGAACTATTAAAATTTGCCACTACATTTTTAATATTTTTTCATTCGGAAAATCTACTTAGTTGTTCTTCTTAGAACACTTTTTCTGTCAGTTAAAGCTATCCACTTTGCCCGTTCAATTGACCTGGCCCAAAGCGAAAAGCTCAGCCAAGTGTAAGAACACGCACTAGGCCAATTAGTAGCAACAGGCAAAAGCGAAGGCGGAAAAGGACCTCCTCCAAGCGAACGAACAATGAGATATCGACGAAGCCACCGGAGGTGCGGGTCAAGGGGCGCACTCAACAAGTTGCGCCCCACTCGAAGTTTATGTATACAATAATTTTGCCCAGCCCAGTGCGGACTTTTAGCCACTCCTGGCCTCATCGTGCACATCCTTTTAGCGCCCATTTCCGACCACAACCACGTCCGGTCAGCAGCAAGAGCAGCGATGGCAAAATATCGTGAGCTCCGTCGACAACAATGGACTCATTAAATGTGCGCACGGACGTGGGGTCCTGCGGTGGCAGGTTGTTATTTCTGGCCCCTAATAAAAGCCAGCTTGGTTTATTTTTATTCGCTGTCTTGGGCTTCTTCATATGTGGACCTCCTTATTTGAGTTACTCTGCTCTGAGCATACAGAGCAAGTGCAGGCAATGGAAATGGGTTACGTGTTGAATGATGTGAGCACTTTACAAACGCAGCTCCCCCACAACATGGGGCATCTGCAATAGATGCGAGTGGGTTTGATTGCTTTGAGATTCATTAGGTAAATGGGGTCGCTGGGAGGAGGAAAGGGCCAGATGCTAAGATAGTACATAGATGCACATAAGTTGTATTGATTATGGCGAACTGAGAAACCAGCTTTAAAGCCATCTTATAGCAAACTGACTGTACTCTCGCTTATTGGCCTTTCATGCGAATATTTGAAGGTTGGGGCTTACAAAGAATTATTTGTGGATCTATTTATATACCAGCTTATTAGAATACTTCATTCCTTTTAAAACCAAGACCACCTTTGAACTTGCTCGAAGTCCTTTGGCATTTTTTCTAAGAATTTATGAATTGTAAGCTAATGGGAGGACTAGCTTTGTTTAAAACGAAGACTTGTTTTGTATACAAAAAGCTTACTCATTTGTCCTTTTATACCATTCAATTTAATTTAGTGAATCGAGATAAATAGCCACATTTTGAGACTTCAAATGTCAGTCAAAGGCCTTGATTCGGTCATCTTGCAGTGACATCTCGCCTTGCCTGACCATCGTGTCTCAATGTCCATTAGAAAGTGCAGTAGGAAATAAATAATCTGGAACACAAGGAAGGGGAGACACGTGTATGCCACAAAGTCAAGGTCAATGCGCCTGTTTGCCTGCCCGAAATGACTGCAGCTATTTGCGACCTCCTCTCAAGAATCAAAAATCAATACTAATTATATGTCAACCCTTACTTACTTACTTACTTTTTTCCAATTTTTCATAGGCTGCATTCTGGCCGAGCTGTACACAGGATTCCCGCTCTTCCCTGGCGAAAATGAAGTGGAGCAGTTAGCCTGCATCATGGAGGTGCTCGGTTTGCCGCCTAAGGTGCTCATATCGGTTGCCAGGCGACGTCGGCTGTTCTTTGATTCCCGTGATGCCCCGCGCTGCATAACTAACACCAAGGGACGCAAACGGTCGCCAGGCAGCAAGTCGCTGGCACATATCTTGCACTGCCAGGACCGCTATTTCATCGACTTCCTGCAGCGTTGCTTGGAGTGGGATCCTGCGGAGCGGATGACGCCGGACGAGGCGGCCCACCACGAGTTTCTGCAGCCATCTGCCTCCAGTCGCCATCGCAGCTGCCGCATGTCGAGCAGTTCGTCCAGTTCCGGACTCAACAGTGTTTCCCAGAAGTCTTCCTGCTACAGCTTTTCGGAGATCTCGCCGGGCACCAACGGTCCCGTGGTGGCCTCGATCACCAGCACCACGGCGGTGCACAATGCCGCGATTGCTACCACAACCAAGTCGAGACAGCAGCCGCCATCTCAGAGTCACGGCCATGCCCAATCGAATGGACACCTGCCCGACATCAAGTTAAGTGCCAGCGATAAGTACAATAGCATGCAGAAGGTGGCGGTGCGCTCGAAGATCACGTCCAGCGTCTCGGATCTGGAGTCCGTGCAGCAGTACTCACTGCACCGCATCTACGGAGGAGTGGGTAGTGGCAGCACACACCATGTCTCGTCAGCGGCCACCAGGAAACATTTGCCCGGTACAGGCAGTGGAATTGTGGGTGCCATGTCTTCCAAATACGGCAGCTCAACGTTGGCGCACAACCATCACAATGTGACGCACCACAATGCATCGACTGCCACCATTGCAACGACCACGCACCACCATCACCACCATGGTGGGCAGCAGCAACAGCAGTCGTCGTCGGGAGCATCCACCATGGCCATGTCGCACTCACAGTCCACTGGAGATGTTTCCGACAGGGCCATCTTTGGGAGAGCTTGACTTCGGGCAAGGCCCACCAAGCTGGAGCTGAAGAAGTGCAAGCTGGTCAACATGATGGACTTCTGGAGCTAGAAGTGGCGTCCACAGCACTGCGCTGATGTTAAGGAGCGGGACGAGGAGTAGCCGATGGAATAGGGCTCCTCGCACGTAGATTTAGGTATATTGTTGTATGTAAGCTATATAGGAATTCTAGACGTGTGTGAATTGTATTTGAATGCGAGTGCATGCTGTTGTACAACCACTTGCTCCTGATAATCCCTTCCCCACTCGAAATAGTTGCATCTAGCTAGAAGGGAGTACCTTTTTGAAGCACTTTGCAGTATTCTCAGTTGCCCTGAACCCTATTTTATTTCGCTACTGCCATAGCTAAAGGTATTCAAAATCGTATTCACACCCACAAACCCTTCCTGAAAAGTATTCTCTTCCCTCCAACTCCCTCCATCCTTTTACACTGTATTCAAAATGAACAAACCATCAAAGATAAAAACAAAAGAAACGAAACAGAAGCCAGCTCAAAGGAACAAGATAACCTAGATATAGTTTATTAGATATGGCATATACTAAACATAGTTGTAGACAACATTTGTAACGATTCACCCAACGCATCCAATCACCCGAACTCAAAGATACATACATATTTTAGGGGTTACGACTCAAATCTGTAACAATTTCATACAGCTTCCATGTCTTTTGCAACAGTATCAAGGCTGTTATTAGTTACATATGCGAAACAGAAATGTATCTATATCTTAACTGTAATTGTATGCGTAGTTTAAGATCTTGGAGGTTCGTTGGCCAATATCATACATCACACTACAGGAAATCAACTCTGTAGCCTGCCAATGCAAGATAAATTTGAATTCCGCTTGGATACATATACTTGATCCCATTAAACCAATCCATACGGAATACATGTCATAATTTAATGAAAACACATATTTAAAAACTATAAATCTATTAAAACTAGACGGATTGAAAAAAAAATATGGCCAATATCACAACCGAATAATAAACAATCCAATATACAATAATTGTAGTGCGCCACATCTAAGTAAACTGTATTAGTGGCGACAAAAGCAAAAGAAAACAAATAAAAATGTTTTATCCAAATTAAAGTTTGTGTATTGAAGATGAAACAAGACGGCAGACAGTTTGATATGAACTTGAGCTGGGTAAGATTGCTTACCAAATCCAGACTGTAATTTGAACGAAGTTTGTAACCTGTAATCCTGTAAGTTTAGATAACACTGTACACAATTGCAATTTTTGCTCATAACTTTTGAATATATATCACATAGGACTACAATGCCTAAGCCTATATATACAAAGCTGCGATCCTTTGGAGCTTGTTTCGTATTATTTGTAAAAGTTTTCTCTGCCACTTGTCATAATTATGTCTTATACTTTCTTTATGGGTTTATTATAAATTTTGACAAAAAACAAAACAAATCCAATTGCAAAAATTGTTTTACAAAGTGTGTTCGAATTTAACGTTTAGTATTAATTAAAAACAATGATAAACCTTTAATTATAAATATATACGTACGGATATATCAATTTTAAATTAATGACGCATATTAATTGTATAGATCAAGAAAAACAACATGTAATCAATTACAATTACAAGAATTTCAAAAAATAAATGAAAAAGTATGTACTCAAAATATTGTGCGGTATTTATTTCAAATTTGATCGGCCTTATAAAAATATCGGTTGCCTACTTCCAGGCTGCGCGTATAATTGCGTAAACTACAAGGTAATTGGTACAGTGAGTTTATTTTTTACATTTTTAGATCAGTCACTACAATTTTGTTTTTAGACCCAATTCTAGAAAGTAGGCATTTATTTAACTTTTTTTCTGAGCACTATCTCAAGAGCAAAATGCAAATAATATTTGGGTTTGAATATTAAAAAGCGTAATTGACAAAATTAATTAATCCCAGATCACTATTGAAATTCAAGCGATCATATGCTTATAATCCTATTAAGATAAACATGGTATTTTTTCAAATTATAAGTACTTTGTTAAAGAAGTGATGCAAAGTTAGTTTTGAACAGCACCACGAACTTAAATTATTTGTATCTTGCATCTTTGCCTTTTCAAACTGTATCTATGCTACTGATCATCCCGAACGGAAGCGGTTACGGGTTAAAAAAGTTATTGACTTTGTATTCAGTCTTATTTTGTTAGCCCTGCTTCTTCGTGTTTCCCAATTTTTGGTGTTGGGCATAATAACTCCACGTGACACCATTTCAGATTGCCGCAAGGGCTCCCCAATCATTTAGTTTTTGTTATTAATACATCAAGTCTTTGGTCGTTCGCATCTATTATGCAATTTCCGACAGCATCTAAAACGCAAAGAAATCCAAAGTTGGCAATTTTTTTGTGTTGATAATATTTGTATATTTTGTCCGATTAATTGTGCTTGCGCTTAAATTGGGCCCATATTAATAAATATCTGTTTAAATGGTTAATGGACAGTGTCAATAGTTGCTTAATAAATAGTCGCCGATTATCCTAAATGATTTGAACAAATGTGTTAAGCAGCGAATAAGTCCGACTGTACTGGCCTGTTCCAAAACTTTGACAGCTTCAAATGCCCAAGCGTTTTGTTTTCACTTTTGATTCCCAAGTGTTTGCGTGGGGGTTAACAAGTCCGAAAGATTTCGGGGAAAGTAGAATTCTAAGTACACGCAGCGGATCAACCGCATCTGTATGACTTAATCCCAATACCCGACCCGTTCTTGAATGAAAAGTAAAAGGTGCCAGCTGACGAACGTTCACACACCAACCACAATTCCCTGTGAGGGTCTTGGATCGAGTGATAAAAGCCCGGGCGATCGTAAGCGTCATTGAGTCAAAGGTTTATTGACGTACGATGGTGGCTTCTTCAGCGCCTGCTGATGATGATCATGATCATGATCGTCGGGTTGCCCACTTGTTGTTGCCAGGTGGAGGCCACTGCAGGTCGGGTTCGGTTTTTCGGTTTCGGGTCCATGGCATCTGGGTATCTCGAAGGCCGCTTCTGCCTTGGCTTGACTGCCTTTTTCTTAGCTTTTTTTTTTCTTTTGCTCTTCCCCTCATATACATTTCTTTGCTTCTTTCTTTTGATCGTACGTCGCAAGGTGAAAGTCTTTCCCCCCGAGCGTTTTGTTGTTGGGTATTTGTAAAGCATTTAGTCTTTTTTCGGTGTTTCAGTTTTTGTTGTCCGTCCGTCTGGCAATGGCTTTTGTTTTTTGGTTAATTTCGAGCAGGCATATTAACTGTTCGTTGGTTACCCATTCATCAAGATCTTTAACTAGATTTTATAGGTGCAAATGGTTAAAATCCGTTTTTCAATGCCTTGGGACAGTTCTGTAGGCCCTCATATGATTATATTTATTTTTTTTTATTTTCCCAAGAAACTGATTTGTTAAGCAGGCGACATAAAACTGAAGTGCAAAAACCGTAGATGTGATTGTCAGAGGTCAGCTTAGTGATTTAGGATGCAAAATAGCCAAGGCTGTAGTAATTAAATCCCAAGGGTGTCTTTAATAAGTCTTTAAACAGCAAAAAAGAAATTATGCAATATAATGCTTTGAGTCACAACTAATTTGTCGCACCACTTTCAATAAATTGTAATTGATCGAACACAAGATCGCAACTGCCACTGGGTTTGCCCTGTCTCTGACCCTGGTAGTCAACATTAATGGGAAGCCATTAGCAAACAAGCAAAATTGGCAATTATAGCTCGCAGTTTTCGCCATGTGTGGGAAGTAATTACAGAAACACGAGCACGCCGCGGGATATACGCAGAGAAAGACAGAAATGTCCGAAATTAAAAATAAGTATATAGAAATTATAATCAGGTAATTAGAAATTGATTTGACAAGGGGTTAACTTCCTGTTAATATTTTCCACGGATTGTGCAAACAATTCAATCAAGCGCAGGTGAAAATATTTTCCACCGATCTTTGGATTAGCGCAGAGTATCTTTTTTTTCTCACAGCCCGATCGGTCAACAAAGAAAGTCATCAAATAAAATTTAAGCACGCACTTCAAAACATCAGACCGTAGAGAGGGGCAAGTGGGGGCCCGATCTTTAGTATCATCATGGGTCATTATCATTGTCTGTGAATGGAACAAAGAAGCCAAACCTGATAAGCTGACTGGCGCTTGCCACTTATGCAATCGCCACTTAAAAATACCTGTGGCCGGGTCTTTTAGAATTGCATTTGGACCCCTAAATAATTGGCCTTGGGACTGCATTCGTTTTCCTGGGCGTCCGGAAAGTGAAAAGTTATTTATGAAAGCCGGCGATGAAATGCCTATTTGGGGAGTTGATTGATGGACTTGTTGATTAGTCGCCACCGAATTGCTTGCGACCTGGAAATAATTGAGTGGAAAGCTGGAAATGCAATAATTTGTTGATCGGTCTGACTTGTTCTCTGATATAAAATGCATTTTATCATCGTGTTTCACAAGAGGAAATAATTTTAAAAATTAAAATATCGCTATCAATGGGGAGGATCCAAAAAAGTAATGATAAGAAGGCAGTATTGTGTTTGAACATTTTTGGTTACCTAAAAGATAGTAATACGAAAATGTAATCTAAAAACTTAAAGCTCTTGACCAAAATGCTATCATTTTTAAAATATAGCCCAGCATGTTTTGCTGTTTAATGCGTGTGTTCAGCTTATCTTTGAATTCAACATTTTTACAGTGATTAATGTATTCCAATAATCCGATGATCCCTGGCTCACAAGACTCTTCCCTATTAAGATATCAAGTCGAGCGCAATATGTAGATTCACTGCCCAGTGGCTGTGATGTAAGGTATAAGGGGCTGTTCAATGGATCGCCTTATGCGATCTCAGCGGGAATTTTAAACACATTACTCAACCGAAATTCCAGCTCAGCATTAATCATGCCCAAATCATAAAAATGTGAATCAGATTATAGACGCCGTAATGAATATTGTCAGCTACTGTTGTTACATGTCATAAGATCAGACACACACGTCTTTTGGCTTAAACGGTGCAATGCAATAAAATAATTTTGGGTATAGCTCAGATTCTTGGACGCCCCCCAACAGAGATCTTATCGCCACTTCCGAGTAAGCTACGTGGTTGTGGCCACAATCGTTTGGCGACATGGAAATAACGATCAGAGATTTGAGTTTCGGGTAAGCCATTTCTGGGTTCGATATGCCAGTGATTCACGCTAAATTGATAAGGTAATGCAGAAGCGCAAGCCATTTCCTCATGTGGCCAACTCAAAACCCGGCAACACTTTCTCTTTCGGCCACAAAATCGCGCTCTTTGCTTTCTCTTTGGCCAGATTGCTGCCTCTTCGACACGAGCAACATGTTGCCGAGGTGCGCATGTTGCTGGCGTCTTCGTTGCCATTGCGACCGCTTTTTGGCATCTTCGCGGCAAGCTTGGCTTAAATTGTTACCAAACGTTTAATGATCTTCAGTTAAGCTTCGAACTTTTACCAGACAAGTCGTGTCTGCGGCTGCTACCAACGGCAGTCAATTTAAAAGTCCCCAAACGCGGCTCAAACGTTAACGGAATTTTAAAACCAAGAGCGAAGAAAACTGCATCATTTGCATAAAGCAAATAGAAAACGTAACGAAAATAACTTCGTACCAAGTTGATTTGGATTTAGTGTTATCATTTCGCGTCGCATAACTGACATTTTTTCGTGCGCCCCCTTTTTTCATGGGATATTTGGCAGCGGTATCGTGTTTGTTTTAAAAGAAAATAGTGCATTGATATCGGATCAATTGAGAAAACATTAATAGTTAACGGAGGAAATATATAGCATATCTGGAATTCCCGAGTGAATCATGAGGGTCTCTTTGGCACTGTGGGGCACTTTGTGCCTGTGGGTGGTCACCGCGAATGCACAAGGATTTATACCACCACCCAATGTCGGCCTTCACAATGGGGTAAGTTGGGAAATACAAAATGATCAAGGAAAATAAATTGACCTGAATCGATCATTTCAATAATTGTTTTGTTGTTGTATCGTATATCGCTGATGTTCCACATTCCACAAGACAAAGGCAATGCCTCATAAACGTCATCCCAAATATGTGCCAAATAATCATAGAAATAGAGAAAAAATGTTTATCACTTAATTTGCATTTCCATTGAACGATATGCAAATATTCATTGTTAGATCTCTGGCTTTGTGGGACTCTTCGTTTGTCCCAACCAAATTGACACAGTTTTCAGATCTTTTCGAGTCTCGGCCAAAGAAAGTTGCCATGCGTTGAGTAGTACTCGCATAAATATACCAAACGGTCAAAGATTTCGGAGCGCCTATCACAGAAATTCCCCAGACTTGCATAAGACTTTCTATCAATAAGATAACCCCCTGACTGATCGCAGTTGGAGCTCCCAAGTTCCACAGTCTATTTAAAAATTCAATTATTTAAATATTTGTTTTGGGATTTCAATATTAATTGTTGGAACGTTTAGGACCGCAACTGAAAACGAAAACGATTTTCAACGCCTCAATGAACTTTCCCTTTTCACAAAAATATTTTTATCTTTCGCTCAATCGAAGGTGGGGGACTCGATTAAATGAAGATGCAAAAGAGGAGTAAAAGCCGTAAAGTCATGGGACAACATTTAAACCTGTTCGCGTGGAGTGGTCAGGAAGACAAATATCTTCCAGTATCGTTAAGCAAAATTTTGGTAGATAATCTGTCAAGTCATGAGGGTTTCTTAGAACTTTCGTTTTCTTCTGGCCAAGTTGAAGGTCTCTTAGATAATCGATCACCTTAACCAGACTTTCTGATTTTCCTATGTTGATGTAATCTGATCATGTTGGGCATCCGTTGTTACAGTTTTCACTTTTACGGCTAAAACCCAAAGAGATTTGGCCAAAAGCCACAACAATTTATGATGTGAAATCAACAGCTCTGTTGTCTCCTCTTTTTTCGTCTTTAATCTTTATTTTTGGATGAACTAATGCCTATAATTGAGGTTTGGATTACGTAAAAAGATTTTTTTTTTGTGCTGCGGGCAATGTTTGGATATGGAATTATGGTTGAATTGGCAGGCGGATTAAAAGGCCCTGATTATCGACAGCTTTTTGGGAGTATGAGAGCGGTCAATTAGTGGACAAAAGAAGTTCATGTATATCGGGAATGAATTTCATGTTCGATGCAATATTTGCTTTGTCCTTAACCTTTTCGTGCATCGGTTGACTTGCCAATTTCCTTTCGGGCAACTTGCACAACATCGCCATAACGTAGGAAAAGAAAAACGTGTTTGAACCAGATTTTTGCCAACATCATCTCTCACTATTGACATAAGCTGTGGCAATGGCCTGCGATTGCATCTTAACAATTTTTTACTTTTTGGCCAAGCAACTAAGCCTGCTAAAGAAAAAAGTATCATCATCTTCCTTTTGTCTGGCCATGAACAGGAACTGGCTGATGTTGCATTGGCTGGCCTGGGAGACTTTTGTTGCTATTCGGGATTTGTCGGCTTATTGGTGGCTGTTAAATTTCTTTTCGGTTGATTTTTCCCGTTTTTTTTTTTTTGCTATTGCTTAATTTGAACTTTTATTATTTTGTATACATTGCCTCACGTAGCGCTTGCAGTTGTGTCGTGTAAACTTGGCAGCCCGGCAGTCAACTACTCAGTACCATCTGTTGCCCATCGTCCATGTCCAGTCGCAAGTTCCATAGTTCACGGCACAGGCGCAGCAGCAGAAATCCGCATCCCGGCAGAAACAGCGATTTGCTGTCTGCGAACATGTTTTTCTGGGCCTGCCAAATTGTTGGTTTCTCGTTTGTTTCGTTTTGCTGTTTGTTTTTTTGGTTTTAGTTAACATATTTATGTGTATTTTACCTGACTTGCTTTCACTTTTGTTGGGGCAAATATAATGTACTTCCTATATGCTCGAAAAGAACACAGCCAGCGAAGATCATAGATCCCATTCTGAGATTGCTATTTCAATAGATTGGAAGGTAATTTCATTTATTGAAGACGCTTTTTCACACCTATCACATCACATAATGCATCACACAATTAGGAAATCTTTTAACGTATCTATAAATTTTGGATTGTTATGAAACCGCTGCCAAATTGCTGCTCATCACATAAATTCACTCTTTTTGTTTCGAAGGCAAACAATAAATGCCGGAATTAAGCTTCCCATGGTATAGCCGCTTATCATATACGATTAAATGTAGCCCCGAGCTGGTAATAAATACAGCAGACATTTCTCATTGACTTGCGGCGGGTAATAATTTCATATTTTTGTGACGGGGACCCTACAACCTGTTCGATTTCGGAGCGGCTTTTGTTGTCGCAGCAACAACATCCACCACAAAAAGAAAAATAATAATAAAAGCAGCAAAAATCATAATAAGAAGCCGCATTTCATTGTAATTTCTTTTTTTTTTTTGCGGGCTGGGTTCGTTCTGCTCGTTTTGAAGGCATGGAAAGTGGGTCAATCGAGAGATCTTTATACGAATTGTTGTTGTTCGGTTGCATATTTATCTGAAAGATATTTCAATATCCGAGCGGAGAGGTGACAAACTCTTAATGGATTTAGCTTGAAAAATGAAAGTTGTTTTTGTGGCAGAACAGGAAAGATTCAACGAGAGAGAGAGGTTTAGGTTAAGGTGATGATGCCACTTGCCGGTGCTGAAGAGCTAATCAGGTTCAGGGCCTCAATCATCGCACCTCAATCGCCTTTGATTATGGCCCTCGATGTTTTCCACTTTAGGAAAGTAAATGAGCTGCCATTAGCCTGGCGCCTCTTTAAATCGATTCGCATCAAGCTAATCCCATTGAGATCGCCTTTCAGCTACTAACCACAAACAAATAAAATAATGGAACGCTAATCACACCGGGACAGCGACTGTCCAATTGGATCTGCCTTATTTCTTTATTGTGGTCTTTTTCTGGTCCGATTTAATTTGATTGGCTTTGCACCCAACTGGTTTCGAACTCATTGAGAATTAAATCAATTTCGCTTTTGAATGAGAGGAAAATTGCCTGAAAAGTGAATGAAACCAAAGTGTCATGCCTGATTGGGCTGTGAAAGGGCTGTTTGGGGAAAAAAATCACTGTAAATGTAATAGCATAGCTGATATAAGAGAGATTATGAAATTTTCTTGGTTTCCATTTTCCACCTTGCAACTTGTGCAGCAAGAAAAATTGCATCTTACTCCAAGTATTATGCTATCCTATCAATGTAAATTAGTTATTTTCTGCGCATATATATGTAATTTGAATCTGTACAAGCGTTTTTGCAATTCGCTGACCCACATTTAGTTTAACTAGAACGAAAGAAGGTTGGCTTAAAGTAAAAGGCAAGTTTCTTCCGAGAATTGCGGATCTCCCGCCGTCTAGGAGGGGTTCATGGCATCTTCCGCTTTCTATAGTTCCTCATTTCCCCAGCGAACTTCTCAATTATTAAGCCATTAACATGGTCAGTAAACCACAGGCTTGGTTCCGCATAGTTTCATGGAAACGATCGTCAGAAATTAGCTTAGTGAAAAATAAAAATGCTATTACCTATAAACAATAATTTCACATGGCAACTGGTGGGATCGTTAAAACGACGTCTGGGATGAGGAAAAAGAAAGTAAAAGGGCTCGGCGACATAAATCATCGTTTGATATTGACATACCATCCGGATGGCTTATTTTCTGGCAGGTCATTAAAAGTCACTTGGATTGGCCAACCAAAAAAAATATAAAACAAAATGGGTTTTGTCAAAGCTTTTTGTTGCCTAATTGCAAGTGACGACAAATAGGAATTGGATGTGGCACGTTGCAAGTCGCCTGACGAATGCCGCAATTATCTGTGGTATGTGAAGTAAATAGTAAATATATCAAGGCAATTTTCACCCACCATCACCGTACCAACAGTACCGACAGTACCAAGTGCAGCAAGTGTCAACTTCCGCGTTACTCATACGCCACGTGAAACGGGTTTGTTCAGCTGCATCTTCTTTCTCGCCATAACTCAACGCAAATATGGCCAAAAGTCAAACGATCCTCGGCGAGGAACCAACCGCACGTAATGCAATAGCAATAGCAATAGCATAGGCAATAGCCAAGCCCAACGGCTTGGTTCAAACTGGGCAACCCGTTGTGGCACGGTGTTGTTGCACTTTCGTTTTCTTATTGTTGCTGTGCCTTTGTGACTGGGGCGAAATGTTTATTGCGCGAAAATGAAGAAGCGTTTGTTGCTGCGGCTGGCTTGCAGTTCCCAAAACAAGATTTTCAACCAGCCGATGGTGCTGCATGCTGCAGTTTGCTGCTGCCACTGCTGCTGCTGCTGCTGCTGCTGCTGCAATGGCATCTGCAACTGGTGGACGGGTCGGGTTGGTCTGCCCGGAGATGTTGCAAGCCAAGCCGACGTGGAGTTGCATAATTTGTGTGTGTGTTTTTCCTTTTTAGCTGGCGAGGTGGGAGTCACAGTACTATTGAGCCGCCTGCTCTGCCTCAAAGCACCGAAAACTTGTCCATCGATTTGCACTTTATTTTTGTGCTTTTGAGCACTGCAAATGCGCAGCGAAATTATTTAATGACATTTTGCGGTTTGCCGTGGTGTAATGGAAAAGTTCAGATAACGATTTTACTTTTCTCTGGTATGCATGGTAATAACCCTCGGGCTAGTCAGCAAAAGGTAAAAGGTCGTGGGAAATAAGAATCTTCCTGGAAAGCAAGAAGATAATCAAATCTATAACAACGCTTGGCTGGAAAATGACGAGAGTAAGGATACATAAATAAATTATTTAAAAATGATTTAAAGTAGTTATTGCAACATTTGTTGTTTAATGTTTAATGTTTTACATTTTACAATTCACTAAAAAACTTTGGTTTCCTTAACAAACATCGCTCTAAATGATCATGGTTACATCCAGGGCTGTCATACTTAGCCGCCGCTGATGCAACTCCTTGGGCACTTTCCACCTTCGCGTATGTTCCCTGGGCAGGAAGTCAAAGCCCTCGGCGAGGGAGATGCTCTGCTTAGTACCTGTCAGGTCCGAACACGCCCCCGACTTGCAGCAACCCACTTCGCACTTCAGTTGGCTGCTTCATGCCACATTATCGCCACCGACAGACCGAATACCCCAGTACAGTACACCATGGGGCCCAAACTCCCGCAGCCTCTGTCAGCCACTTTCGGTTGGTTGGCGGCATGGAGTGAAGAAAACTGAACAAGAGTTGCAGTAAATGCAGTAAAAGAAAAACACTTTTCGCAAGCTTCGGTGATTTTCTGCACCGCAGAAGTTCCATAGCTGGCATTTCAGTTGCATTTCCATTCGCCTCTTCGCGGCACCCAAAGTGCTTCGTTTTGTTGCAAATAATAAATTTTAATTTGCTCGGCGGTTTTTGGATACATTTTCTTCTCATTTCGCTGCGGCTTCGCCTGCGCATTTGAGTGCATCAGTTGGGCATGCAAGGCGAAATGCTTTGAGCTTTCGATTTTTTCGCTAAAAAATATGAAAGAAAAATCGCAAATAGGTCTAACGGGGGGTGTGGAAACGTTGGGAATGCACATCAATTAAAAGGGTAGTAAGTTCAGTCCAGATACTTTTAGAAATCCCGGGAGACTGCTGTCAATTCGCAAGTGAACTCCGTGTGGGGTTACTAACCGCTAAAACAATGGTCAGTCGACCGACCAGATGGGTCTTCGACTTTGTCGCGTTCCGGCCCATCCGGGTAATTGCTAAAAACTGTCACGAACTGCAGCAACACACAGTTTACCGACTCCGGCTACCAACAATACCGAGCCGATGGCAATTTGAAACATTTGCCAGACCAAAAACCATAGACCATAGACCAGAGTCCGAAGACCCCGCGACGACCCTCCGCAATTTGCATGGGGTCTATTCCTCGGAATGACTGAGCTTGCGTGACCAAAAGCGGGCACGAGACCCAGCAATGTGAGCATTTGGCGAGTCAAGAGCAACGAGCTGGCTGCGATACAATCTGAAAATGACTTAATTGGTTCCTCCGCCTGGTGAAGGTAATTAAAATGAAAAGAACTTCACTTTCGAAACCAGAGTATTCGGCACTGGCGCACTCCTAACCCACAAATTATGGATTCCAACTGAACATGAAGTGGAGGAAAATGGAAAACCAAAAGTTTTACATTCCATTCCACTGGGAAAACAATGACAAATGATATGTGGGTGGGGAAGTCTAGTTGCTGGCTCCAAATGCAATCGCATGTCTGGGAATCTAAGGCAATGCTAATATGTAATTAAAGCATTAGACAAGCGTTAAGTTGGATCGCTAGAAAGATCTGAGGCGCCAAGAGGACTTGACAGCGAACTGGGAGGATGAGACGCCTCAGTTGAGTGACGGAAGATTACAAAAGCAGCAATATACACGTCAAATTCATTCAAAGGTCTGTCAAGACAGTCACCTAAGCCCATCACGACTTATAGCCTCACATTTTTTCCACAATTTGGCAACGTGAATTGTTAACCAAGGTCGCAACCGGTATAAATAAATAGTCTGCCCATCCAAATAGTGGCCTGACCCATATAATTCAAACAAACGCGACAACACCTTAAGACTTTGCATCAATTGAAATCGAGGCGCTCAATTCAAGTGACAGCCCATGGAAATGAGTAGACAAACAAACCCAACTCAATGGCTCTGAAGTCACTAAAGTAAATACAAGTGCGAAGTATACGGCTTGCCAGAAATATGCGTATTTAAAGCCTTTGTATATTGGTGCCATTGAAATACTCTGTGACGGCAACAAAAACGGAGAAAAATTGCACAAAATTACAAGAGCTCGGGATGATGAGTTCAACAAAGGCTCCGAAATCTTGGACGGTTGATGAGCGTGGAAAGATTTTTGGGCGTGTGGCGGTACTGTCAATGAAATTTCACGGTAAGGTTGAGTAACCAAAACTGACGAATGCAAATCTCTGGTACGCCTTTCTTCGAAAATGAAATTGTAATATTTTCCGGCGGTTCTCTTGATTGTACGCTACCGTCCATCAACAAAGCGGAGTAAATAAATCTTTGAGTCCAACGATGTGGGCGCCAAACTCCTACCTGAAAAATATCTTGGCCATGGCTAAAAGATGAAAAGATATATGGCATGCAATTTACTTTGTGCGTGCGCCAAATTTATTGAATTGGAAAGTAAAAATTGCAGCGTATTTAAATTTATTTCCAACAATAATATAATTTTTAGAGGTTTTTGTCTAATGTCCGACTCGCACGCAATTGCCATTGATAATTATGAGGATCTTTCAGGCGATTGTCTGCCAAATAATAAGTGTGTTATGATATTAGTAGGCTGATATTGTGGTTTTGAAATTGAAAGTGTGTTGAGGCTGAAAATTGAGCTGTTTGTTTAAAAAGATTGGGCTTCTGATAGTGATCGACTGTGTGGTCTAATGATCATAAATTACTGTCTGCACTGAAATTAAGCAATTTAAATACCAATTTAAAGTTTTAGTTTGCGCTAAATAAAAATTGTCACTTTCTATTTAAGTACGACCTTCCAAGACTTCACATCTAGACAGCTATCTTGCAGACCGACATCCGAAAATCATAATACGCCATTTGTGGGCACTATTAAAATTAAGTTCGCTGCAATTAGCCATATGAACATGTTAATTACCCAAAAACAGATGGCCTATAAACCCGAATTTTCTCATGCCCCACACAGAGACCAAAACAAAAAAGAAGTGGGTTTATTTAAATTACACTTGCTTAGTTTAGTTAAGTATCTCGCAGATACTAAAGAAACTGCAGATGCTGCCCCTGGCAATGCTAATGATATAATAAATCTTAGCTGCTCGTAAAAAGTGTCAGACTGTGTCAAATTAAGCATATGAGCCGAGCTTCCATGCACAAACTTTGGTGGAGTGTCGTCGGATGCATTTGTTGGATTTTAGCTACCTGTGTGGGCCAGCGTGGGTGTTGAGATACAGATACAAACACACGACTCTAAAAGGAAATGAATTTATGCAACTTTTGCCATTGGCAAAATGCCTAATTCGCAAATGAGTCTGATGCTTCTTCAATTAAATTAAATTTGTATGCCACTCATGTTTTGAAGTGCCGAGATACCTGCAATTGCATTAATTCACAATTTTGTCTTGCTGCAAGCGATTCTGCAATTCTTGAAGTGCTTTGTGGAAGCCAAGTTTCCAATTAATGGGCATAAGCAGTTGTTGGAGTATCAAAGGATGGTAGGAATTGCTAAATTACTAGTTTATTGTTTTTATGAAACTGAAACAGATGGCTAATTATTTCAAATTCATCGATATAATTTGGAATTCTCATTGGTTTGGCTTTTATACGGGTCATTAGGTATGTAAAGAAAATTTCAAATGAATTTCATGAATTAAAATTCAAGCAATACAGTTTCCCTAATTAATCTGAATTTAAAACAAACTACAATAGTTGATATCTCAGTAATTTTGATGTGAGCCAATGGGTATTAAGTACCCAGATCATCAGTGGCAACCTCGCACAACTGTCTGCTAAATTGCCTTATTTGTTTTCTCAGATCTTAAGTACTTTTCCCTACGTTTGTGAGAGTGAAGCATTTTGAGCGATAATATCTGCAGATTCGTACGCGAGGAGTAACCGAGCTGACCAAGTTTCTTTTTTTTTCCTTACTTGCGCTGCTTTAAAGAAATTGTTAAATAATATTTGTTTTTGCTTCAATTCGGTTGTTTTAACCGCTGGTGGGTTTCGCCTGGAATCTTTTCATTGTTGCCGCCCTGTTTTTTTGTTGTTCGGACGATGGCTTCTTTCGCTTTCATGTGCTGGCCGCTTTTTCAGGCTAGTTGTAGGTGTTGGCCAAAGAGCCGCTTGAGGCAATTTCTTATTTACCTCATTTAATTACACAATTTTATGTAAATTTCACTTTTTGCTGTTACTGCTGAAGCCATTGTTGCTGGGCATTCTTTTGTGCGGCCACAAATTAATTACTTATTTGCTTAGCCGGTTAGCTATTTTGTTGGCCATTAAAATGCCTTTAGGAAATCCACAGAAATATTTTGTTCGCCTATTTTTTTTTGGGCCATCTTTGCAAATTGCAGTCATTTCTCGATAGCCCCGAAAAGTGAAAGGGAATTGCCAAATTTTTGGATTGACCAATTCTCGAAGTAAAAAGAAACGAAACGAAGCCGCCACACAAAACTAAGCCATCAACTGCCATCAAAAGCTTATTATGCACATTTACCGTCATATGGTGACTGTCAACAGGGGGAATGCAGGAGGTTACATCTTATGCTAACCAGTTTTGGTTTGGGCCAAAAATCGAAACTAAGCACTCTGTTCTGGACTTTATCGATCGGAATGGCTGATGTGGAAATAATGTGAGCGCGATTTCTTAGATTTAACTAAGATCAAGATGCACTGTGATGATAAGTTAGACAAACAATTTAATGAGCCCCAAAATGTGGATGACAGCCCAATAATAAATTACTTTAAACGATGTCCCAGCTTTGGCGGCTGCTGAAATCTCTGGCTATTTTGCAATGTTATAAAAGGTTGTACCCAAATGATTGGTTACCGAGCCCAGGAGATTTATTTACTATATTTCAATATCTTCCTAAGAAAATGTATATAATTGGCCCACTTTTTGCACTTTGTAATCTTTAATTTGATTCGATTAAAAAACTCAATGTTCTTTACTTATCCCAAATACATGGAGCCTCATTAGCTGTTAGATTGATGCCCAATCTGACATCTGACATGTGCAGCTCTTTTTATGGCGAGAACACAAATTGCACAACACGACTTCGATCGCCTCTGAAAAAAGATCCTCAGATCAGACCAAAAACAACCTTGAAACTCTGTGAATTGCATTATGTGGTTACCGAAACTCCAAAACAAACCACCAAGTGAGGTAGAAAGAACACACAAAGATCCAGTGCAAAACTGGAAGGCAAATGCATTTGGTTTTTCCTCGGTTGACTGCGGGGCAGGCAGGAAATCCGAAAGGCAATCGGGGAAAACGAGGCCAGCTTGGATGCCATTGGCCATTGACATGACCGAAAAAATAAAAACTGGAAAACTTGTAAATTGTGCGACTCTCGAAACATCTCGCAGAAACCTCAGGCTGTTGCGCAACTCAGGATTTGAAGAATTTACGGCCTCTGATTTTGGGTGACTATTAATGAGCGCACCATTTCTTGGGGCTTGAAGGTCTTGCGGCTTTGACTATTAAATTCTAATTAGCATAAACATCTTAAATGCTCACTAAATACCAAGCGGATCACTTTCACTGCGAGACTAAACTAAATCTAAAAAGAAATTTCCAAAAATTTCGCTTTCATTTCGTATCTTGTCGGTCTGAGGCCTCGTAATACTTGTCTCGACCCCTTGTCTGGATGTGTGTGTGTGATGAGAAATCAATTATGAATTATTAACAAATTAGCCGGCAGCTGGAGTCATGTAACTGACAGATACATCGTGGATCACAACGCCCCGGTGAACATGTGAAAGATGTTTCTGTAAACTGGTTTCGATCCGGTGGAATGTAGTGACTTCTATCTCCATGGCATATCATCTTCGATTAGCATAATGCTCGTTTCATTTGACAGCCACGGAATGGAAAAGTTTACGTAACGAAATGTAGTCGGTTGTGGGAGCTCATCCCCCTTTTGTTACTCTAATGGAACTTTCTTTGTTTATCTAAGCTAATATTTTAGTTGTTAACAAATTATTGTGGTGTTTTGGACCAAAAACACGAGCTTGATTAGGGGAAACCCAATCTTTGTTATAGTAATATTGAATGGAAATAGAGATACTTCCCAAGCTTTATATACTACATGTTTCTATACTTCATTATAAAATTTGAGTTGTTAATAATATTGGTAGCGTGATTAATGTTTGCCGGTTGATTTTTGTCGATTGAGTAGCACCCACACTCCATGTGCCAATCATTTGACATATTTTGCCCAGTACCAAACAGTTGGGTATCAACCACGTGGGTTGCGGTGGCATTTGGTGACAGCTACTACCACCTGCTAGCAATGGGTTAATGGCAACGCGCATGCGCAGCGTGTTAATTGTTGGCCACAGATCGGTGGCGTTTAAAAACGAAAGCGTTTTGCATACAAGCGCCGTGGAAATGTTGAATGAATACGCTAAACCACGAAATTGACATGTTCGATACATGGCGTACAAACTTTTGCGGATAGACAGAAATTGAAAGAGAAATACGTGGGGCCCTATGAGGAGTGGGGTTCAGTGGCTCTTGGGACGACGATGCTGATTGCTTTGGCACTTGATTGATGACTGATTGACGTTTTCACCGGCCAGGCAATTTGTAGGGAAAAGTCATCTTCAAAAGGAAAGAAAATTGTAGGCGTAGAAAAACAGAAATTTACGATGAAGATGCATGACAAGACATTCGATTTTTTCCGATTACCCTAGGCGGCCTAAAAGTGATTTCACAGAAAATATACCCACCCAAAGAATGACTGAGTTTGTAATTGAGCAAGCTTTTATTCCATTATAAGAAAGCGCCATAACTCCTTCATTCACCTGCTCCAGCATTTTCATCTCTTCTCCAATTTAATCATTGCCCCTCCGATTAGGTTGCATAATCCCACTGCCCCATCCCACAGTTAGCTTTTGACGGCATCATCGGAGCAACAATATCGCGTCATGATGAGGTGCGGCATTAGCGGCAACAACATAATTACCATGCGAAAAGAAAGAGTCAGGGGTCGAGTAGCCTGATAACGCCTCAATCTGGCATCGACAGAGCTCGGCGGGAAAAAAAGAAGATTTATGGCCCAGGCAATTAAATTATACATACAGCAGTTTAGCCATAAGACAAAAAACTCTGTACATCTACAATATTCACGGCAGCCAATGCAGCTTCACCTTCTCCTGTGGATTTTGTGTTGAATAACTGTTTGTAACAATTGCTCGACGACTGACCATTTGCTTGGCCCCTCAATTGGCAATACGTATACGCGGTGTATGACGGCTAGTTCGGCCAGGGCGGTCCTAACTACAAGATTGTATAAGCAGTTTGCTCGTTGAGAGAGAAACTCTAATGACATCTGCAGATGGAAAACAATACAAGTGGGTTAGCAAGTGAATAGAGCAACTTCAATTGGGGGAGGGAGCATGAAACTGTCATTACATAAATTCATGCTTACTCGGATCTGAAATCTGTGTGCATCATTGGTATTACTTTCATGGGCAATCAAATTTTACAAGTGACATTACCATCATTTAAATGAAGAAAGCCCAGCAATTGCACTTTCATCTTCCGTAATACGTATTTTTTCGTGGCGCAAACAAGTTTGCCATTTTTTTTATGGACTTCAACTTGACCGACTGCCCGCCAATAAGGACCCCTAGCCAAACCAGACACACAGTCCAGTTTAGCCTGCAAAAGTGGAGCGGAGATTGCTATTACAGCCGCCTGTGAAACTGGTTCACGTCTATTTTAGGAGCGTTCACTCAATGTTTGACTTATCTTTTAACTGTCGAGGGATCTCGAGGCAAAGCTGGTTTCTGCTCTGGCCGAGATGATGCAATGATCGCCATGGAAAGTTGTAACTCACCTGTTCCCCTCATTGCAGCCGCCCTTTCACAACTCGCAGCGCCGTCAGCTAAATCTGCAGCAGTACAATCAGCAAAACTTTGTCCAGGCGGGCGTGGAGCTGCCCATTCCCCACCGCTCCCAACATGGCCCCCATCCGCAGCACACGCATCTGCATCACCAGCAGCAGCCGCAGCAGCAGCACCGCTTCGGGCAGTTCCCACAGCAGCAGCAGCAGCAGCATCAGCAGCCCCACAGCAATCAGCAGTTCCAACGTTCGACCCAAAATCAACTTCAAACCGCTCCACAGTTCCCGCAGCAGCAGCAGCAGTTGCCCTCTCCTGCCGCCGGTTTGGATCTGCATCATCAAAACTTCTTGGACTTGCGCAACTTTGCTGGCTCCCAGCAGCAGCAGCCAAATCAGCAACAACATCAGCAGCGCCATAAGCAATTTGGTAAGTCAGACTCAAGATCTTTCCTGATCTTCAACCTGTTACCCTTCTCGTTGTATTCCCCCAGATTCCCGCTTGCAGTCCACTGCCTTCCCGCCACAACCATCTCCGGAAACTTACCAGCAACAGCAATTGCAGCAACAGCAACAGCAGCAGTTTGCCTACCAGCAGCCCCAGCAGTTTGGACCACAGGTTCTGCCCCAGACCACACAGAAGCTGCCCAGCCAGGCACCCGTGCCCACTTTCCAGACGATTCCCCAGCAGCAGAGCCAGTTTAACTACCAGCCACAGTCCAGTCAGCAGCAGCAGTATCAGCTGACTCCCCAATTGGGATTGCCAGTGCCGCAGATATTTAGCAATGTTCAGGCCACACCCTTCCCGGAGCCAACCAGAGGAAGCTTCCAGCAACAGCAGCAGCCAGTGCAGCAGCCTCAGTTCCAGCATCAATTTGTTAATGCTCCATCGCCAATTCAGCCACAGGCCCAACCAGCTGACCAGGAATACAAGCAAAAGCTAATCCAGAAGCACGAGCAATTTGTGGCCAAGCAGTACGAAAAGTCGCAGCACAAGGTGCGTCAGCAGCACGAAGAATTCCTTCTGAAGCAGCACCAAATCAAGCAGCACATCCTGCCGACCATTGTGACCCAACACAATGCCAACTACCAGAACTCACCATATGTGGCAGCACCGGCACGTGGAAGACCGGTGGCTCATCCCACTGAGTACAATCAGTTCAACAGTGCTCTGCAACAGTACTACAAGGAGCACCCGACGACAACGACCACCACCACGACGACGACCACAACCACTGAGGCCACAACCACACCAAAGAAGAACATCTATGCTCAGGTTAAGTCGGAACTGGGAAAATTCCCAAGTCAGAAAAGCAAGAAGCCCGTGAAGACCATTGCCCGGGATGATTTGCTCAAGCAACTCAAGGCAGCCTTGTCCGAAGCACCACAACAACCACTGACGGGAAACAAGACCTACGATGAGATGGACCTGGTTCTGCCCAACGGCCAGCGGGTTCAGGTGATTCGTACCACAGATCCCAATTTGGTCCAGGGGCAAAAGGCATACTCCCAGGAGCAACTGCAAACTTTGCTAGCTCAACAGGCGTTGGGTGGCGAAACCAAGCTAAGTTTGAGTGATGTGGCTCCCAGTAAGAGCAAAGATCTAGAGCTGCCCGGTGGTGGAAAGGTTCAAATTCTGCGTTCCCCCGATCCTCAGGAGTCGGACACCCTTCCTTCCGGCTCTCTGCCCGGTGGTGTTGACCTCTCTAGCTTGGCCGCTCTCTACGGCGGTGGTGCCGGTGATATTCAGGGCATCAGTAATGGAGCCAATAGCATTGCCAGTTCCGCAGTCATAACCTCGGATTCCGATGAGCCACCATCCTTGGAGGAGCTGGCCAAGCGTGGACTCATTCCCGATGGCTATGAGATTGAGGGTCTCAGCCCAAAGTCACAGGCACCGGCCACAGCTGCACCACCAACTTTGCCGCCCAAGAAGAAGGCCACCTACGTTTACCTAGAGGAGCAAACCGATGGTAGCTTCAAAATCCAAGGGGTGAAGGCCAACGGAGAGAAGGAGACCAAGCAAACCGGATCCGAAGTGGAAAGCATTCTGGAGCGCATCAGAAGTGGAGAAATTAAGCTGCCGCCTTCGGTTTCCCGCCTAACATTGCCCAACGATGAGCTGGTAGAGATTAAGAGCGGCAAGATTATTCAAACCACGCGTGCACCCACCACGACCACAAGCACAACTACCACCACCACAACTACTCCAACGCCTTTCATTTCGCGTGGAACACCCAGCAATCACAGGCAGTATCACCCGTCGAGGACCTCGACCACCACCACCACCACCACCACAACCACTGCTCCCACAACCGCTCGGCACAATTTGATTTTCGAGAGCAGCACCAGTCATGTAAATGCTGCTAGTCTGATCCGCACCACCACATCTCCCATTTACGGAGGTTCCACAGTGACAGTTTCCCCATATCTGGAAGGTGTATCCACCCACTTGCCGGTGGTGACCGAGAGGCTGTCCGATGTGGCGAACAATGCAGAGCTCCTGCCACCTATTCCCCAATATGCCGATGCCCTCGTCCAGGAGACGGAGAACACCGAGAAGGCCGCTCAAGCAAATCCCCCAACCAGTTCGGTGCTGTCCAATCCTAGCGAAGACCTCCTCCAGATATTGAAGACTAACGGACTTTTCGCCATGGCCAAGTATCTAAGGCAGTCGGGTCTGGACAGCATACTCAACGAAACCGGACCGTATACCATCTTTGTTCCCACTGATAAAGCCTTCAAGAATCTTTTGGTGCAGTTGGGAGGACCAGAAAGAGCTGAGGAAAAGTTCCAGTCCAATCCCAGATTGCTGAGCGGGGTAAGTTGACCCTTACTAAAATATAAAAAAATATAATGTCTTACACGTTCTCTTTTTCATAGCTCCTACTCCATCATGTGATCCCAGGAGCTTTCGAGATCGCCACCCTGCAGGACGAGATGACTGGCGTTTCCCTGGCTGGAACACAGCTGCGAGTTAACCAGTACAACATGCACGACCAGGAGTGGAATGATGTGACTGTAAGACGGCAATAATTCAATGAAATCTAAAAACTTCACATTTATAATTTATTTTTGTAGCTCACCACCATCAACGGAGCCATGGTTGTGCTGAACAAAAAGGACATCAAGATCCCGCAAGGAGTGGCCCACGCAGTCGATCGCGTTATGTTCCCACTGCCCGTTGGAGATATCCTGCAGACTCTGCAGTCTGATCGTGAGGGTCGCTTCAGCAATTTCCTGAAGATTCTGTACACCTCTGGACTGTCTGAAAAGCTTCAGAGCAAGGGTTAGAAAATGTTGAAGCCAAAACTAAAATCTTTTCTAATGAATGTGAATTTTCAGGTGTCAAGACGTACACTGTTTTCGCTCCTGTGGACAAAAGCTTCAGCGAACTGGATTCTGATACACTGGAGAAGCTGTACAATGACAAAGATACTGCCGAACAGTTTGCCATGAAGCACATTGTTCCCGGGGCTCTTTTCTCTGCTGGTATGCGTTTCTACCAGGTTAAGGACTCTTTGTCCACTGGCAAAACCGTAATCCTCCAGAAGACATCCGCGGGCAAGATTAAGGTCAACGATGCACAGATGGTCACATCCAATATTCCAGCCACGAATGGAGTGATTCACGCCCTGGATGGAGTCTTGGCGTGAAGAGATTAAAGCTGCCGGGGTCGGAGAATCCCTTTATTAAGCAGTTTTTGGTTTAAGCCTTAAGATTAGTTTAAGCGAGGAGGAGTTTCATCAACCACATCCAAAATTGATAGTGAAATCTTGCCAACGTCCTTAAAAGGACTTAAGAAATTACAATCTTTTATAGAACTGGTGCAAATCCATCATGTATAAGAGATATACGCAACGATTTGGTGCTTCCATATACTTTTCTGTATTTTTCTTTTTCGCCTTCATAAAACAGTCATTACAAATAGTTCAATTTAAGAAAGAAGCAGAGAATATGTAAAAAGAAGCCAAGACAGTTGGAATCTGATTGGTATCTAAGCTAAGTTCACATATATTTATTTTTGGCATTAAATCATGTGCAAATTAATTTGCAAAATTCTGTAAAATAAATAAAAAATATAGTTAAGAAATATCTTTTGGTTCTTTTATTTATTTCAAAAGAATTGAAAGACAGACAAAGCATGTGTTGTTGTTGTTTTTACAGAACGATAGCACTACGCAAACTAAAAAGGCTCTTAAAAAATCAGTTATAAAAATAGACAACGGCTATCTAATTTCAATTTCTGGCTGCACTTACTATTTGCATTTGACGAGGGTGAATGTGCTGTCATTAGGTTATCGAAAATCACAACAAAGACGATTGAAACCTTGGGTGTACATATATAGTTGTAACTATTTTCGAGGATTTAGTGAATGCCAGAAGCTCAAGATGGTAAGGTCGCCTCTGCTGGGTTTAAAAACTTATTCATGGACTTTAATTTTGTAGATCATTCGCTGGATTCTAGTTATTTTCATGTTGACTGCACTTGAAATATCCATTTCAACCACGCAAACAACCACAACTGAATTAATTCCGTGTATTATTTTTCCGAGCTTACCATTATGTGCACAATCAACCGAATCCGCTTTCACAACTTCAAAGGACATCACGACAACTGCAGCATCACCTACAACAGCTAAAGACTTGAAAACAACCACAGAAAATTTTCCGACCACCACAAATCCACCCTCAACGACAAAAGGAATAACTACAAGTGAATCAATTCCGTGTAAAGATTTTCCGTACTTACCAATATGTTTGGTAAGTACGACGACTACAACATCCATAACTGATTCCACAACTACGAGGGACATCACGACCACTGCAGCATCTCCTACAACAGCTGAAGACTTGAAAACAACCACACCTGCTCCTACTACCACTGATAATAAACCGACCACCACAAATGCACCCACAACGACAGAAGGAATAACTACAACGGACTCAATTCAGTGTAAAGATTTTCCGTACTTACCAATATGTTTGGTAAGTACGACGACTACAACATCCATAACTGATTCCACAACTACGAGGGACATCACGACCACTGCAGCATCTCCTACAACAGCTGAAGACTTGAAAACAACCACACCTGCTCCTACTACCACTGATAATAAACCGACCACCACAAATGCACCTACAACGACAGAAGGAATAACTACAACGGACTCAATTCAGTGTAAAGATTTTCCGTACTTACCAATATGTTTGGTAAGTACGACGACTGCGACATCCATCTCTGATTCCACAACAGCGAAGGACATCACGACCACTGCAGCATCTCCTACAACAGCTGAAGACTTGAAAACAACCACACCTGTTCCTACAACCACTGATAATATATCGACCACTACAAATGCACCCACAACGACAGAAGGAATAACTACAACGGACTCAATTCAGTGTAAAGATTTTCCGTACTTACCAATATGTTTGGTAAGTACGACGACTACGACATCCATCTCTGATTCCACAACTACGAAGGACATCACGACCACTGCAGCATCTCCTACAACAGCTGAAGACTTGAAAACAACCACACCTGCTCCTACTACCACTGATAATATACCAACCACCACAAATGCACCCACAACGACAAAAGAAATAACAACTACGACTTCTGCTTCATCTACTGATGAAACGACCACAACAACCGCTCCCACAACCACTAAAGATATTACAACTACTACTCTTGCTCCTACTAGCACTGCAGAAATAACAACAACCACACTCGGTCCGACAACGACCGTAGAAATAACAACAACCAATACTTCTCCTACTGCAACTGAAGAATTAACAACAACTACTGAAGACAAAACAACGACTACGGCCGCTCCCACAACGGCAGTCTCTTCTACAACGACTGAAGAGCCATCGACTTCAACAACAACTGAAGAAATAACTACAACTACAAGCTCAACGGCCGAGGAAGCAACAACAACCACTGCTTCTCCTACTACTACTGAAGAATTGACAACAACAATATCTCCCACAACCACATCTTTAGCTCCAACAACTACTGAGGACAACTCAAACACCGCGTCTACAACCACTGAAGAAATAACAACCACAACATTATCGACATCCACTGAAGAATTAACAACCACAACAACAGCTCCCTCCAACCCACAGGCCCAACATCACTACCATCACCACCACGAAGTGATTGGACCTCCAGCCTTCCCGCTTCCACCGCCACGCTTCCCCCTTCCACCTCCACCATTTCCATTCATTGGATCCTTGCCAGAGGCTGATTCTGCTGTAATTGCTATACTACCTATTCCGCCTCCACCACCGATCCCAGCATTTCCTCGACCACCGCCTAGACCACCACTACCCTTCGGAAACTTTTTTGGATAATGTACATATGTATGTGATCACATTTAATTACAATTAAAACATTGGTTCTGCAACAAATCTAACTGAGTTTGTATTATATAATCAGGATTACAAATCAGGATAATGGAATGATTTTGAGCATGGAATGATTTTGAGCATGGAATGCATCTCCCCATCTATAGGTTATAACAAAAATTAGTTAAGTGTTGGCGCCATCTCTGTGTGAGCAAGAGTACTAAAATTATGTAGAGTTGTGTAGACATATGTATCTACATGGATATGTAAGAAAAATGTATATTACATTTAAAATCAGGAAGACCTTTCATCACAAAGGCATTTTTAAATTAACGAGAAACTAGCAATAGCTGTGAGTTTTCAGTATTAATTTATTTGTTTGTGGGTTAATGATGTCTCGTTTGTGTTCTTAAGCAGCATTATGATTTCAGAAATCATACTGTATGATGCTTTTGACAACAACACCTATTGAGACCTGTGAGACCTATTGAGTTACTGTGATTATGACAGGAAGTCATTAATGTCGAAACATCAATACTCTTCCTTACCTTCTTTTTTTACCAACTCTATTTGGTTTGCCATCTAACTAAAAAAAAAAAGAATATTTTATTAATTCCTGCCAGATGTAAGCCCCAATAAATATTCAAGCGTTTGTAATGTACATATAATTCTCATAAATTCTTTATTAATTCGATTTTTAAAATGTCTTGTTTCATTTGTGTTGTCCTCGTGTTTGTTTAATTAGTTTACTCTTCAATGCAAATGCCACACATTACATTATATTTAAGTATTCCGTATAAATATTTCTCCTGCAAGCCATCAAGTTCGTTTGGAGTATTTATGTTGGTTTAGTCATAATTATTTGTGGTTAAATAATTTTAGCAATTAATTTATATAATTAAATTCTATAATTTGCCTTGCATAGCGGATCTTCATGTCGTTCTGCACACTCATACATACCAATGTTCCATGTGTTTCTATGAGTTTGTGTAAGTGTTTCTTATTTTAACATGCACATTTATATTTGCAAAAAACATGAAATGCTATTTTGTATTTAATTATTTTATTCCGTATCTATATTCAATAATCAAAGGTGAGTAAAAAGCAACAGTTAAACATAAATGTCTCAGAATAAAAACTTTAAAATTATATACACCTAATAAAAATGAAATAAGATAAAAACTCAGATGATGGTAATCGAGAACAATAAATCCTGAACAGTATACAAATTGTAATTGTAATTTCTAAACTTTAAATACACATTTACCAACATCTATGCCTTACCTCATTTCCATAAATTTTTTTTACATTTTCTTTAATTAATTTTTATCTTATGCATTGTAATAATTTCTCAAAGTATCACCCTGTGTTTTCTCATAGTTTTACGATTTTTTTTTGTTTTTTTCTTCTGTTTTCCGTTTTCTTAAAATTTACAACAATACTTTAACTTATTTATCATATTTAAATTTTTTAACAAATCGCGCACCTTAAAAACCGGCCCAGAATCTGCGGCTATCCAAAGGATTGAGAGTCCAAAAAAATGCGTTAATAAAAGTTGAACAAAATGAATGCGAGTGTTTGTGTATGGCTATTGTAGGTTTACTTTTAGTAGACACTGTAGTACGTTGAACTGCTGCTTGGCTTTACTTTTATTAGAGCCGCCTTGGTATCTGAATTGCATCTAATCTAAGTCGTATTTAAGGAATTCGTTTAAGGAAATTGAAGGAAATTCGGAAGAAAGTTGAATAGAATGTATTGAAACCATCCCTAGAGTGAATATCTTCTAATGTCTATGGAAACCGAAGTTGAATGTGGTTAAAATCTCGAATTGAGCTCAGTACCAAGCAGCTCTACTATTTTACTGTTGTGATATTTGCAATATTTCTTTTGGTTTTTGTTTATCGTTAAGTTCTATTTTAAATATGCTGTACGTAGTTGGAGGAAAAAACACTTAAAATGTTTTGTTTGAACGAACTTCTTTAGCTACATATGGTTCTGCCTTGCATCCTGTGAGAAAGTGTTAGTCGTCTCAGTTTTGCGCTATATGGTTTGACTATTTTCGCTTAGTTTGGCTTATGTGTGTGTCTCTTTTGTTTGCAGTGTGTGTAATTTATTTTAAATTTAATTTAAAATAGGAACAACCCCATCCCCACCACGGGCAACGCCTACTGCTGCTGGACGAGCAGCTGCTCCACCTGGTCGGCGGTGCGGAGCAGGAAGGCGGCACTCTCGCGGTAAGCGGATATCACCTGCCGGGCGGCCGTCACCTCGTTGGCGCTCAGTTTGTGCGGCAGGATGGGCGGCGCTCGAACGGATTGGCCGTCCATCCCGCCGCCGCCGGCCACCAGCAGTTGTTGTTGCTGCTGTTGTTGCTGTTGCTGTTGTTGCTGCTGTTGTTGCTGCTGCAGCTGCTGCAACTGCTGGGTGGCGGTCACCAATGCGTTGTTGTTGCTCGCATTGCTCAGGCTGGCCAAATTGGCGGCGCTTAGCTGCGAGTTAATGTTGCCGGTCACGGAACTGTTGCTGTTGTTGTTGCTGACCATGTTGCCGCCAAGGCCGCTGGTCGGTTTCATCGAGAGATCGGTGGGCGTAACTGAAAAGCAAGACAGTACTATGATTAAGCATATAATTTTTAAAACATGGTAGAACGTAATGCAACCCACTTTCGCCTAACTATATTTGAAAATTTGTCGCATGGTTTACTTACCATTTCCCAGGCCAGCCACTGCGGGGAAGTATCCGGGATAGCTGGGGGCTCTGCCGGCGGCCACGGCTGCAGCTGCTGCGACAAATGGTGAGGCCGTCGAGGGGGAGCTAAAGTCCGTGGTGTACGGACTGCTGGCCGGCAGACCAGCTCCGTTGGAGGCGCCTGCTCCATTGGCGAGGGTCAATCCGGTGACGCTGGCGCCACCACTAACGCTGGCATTCGAGCTGAGGGCCAAGGGAGAGCTGCGCGCCGAGCTCATACCACCCCCGCCTCCGCCTCCGGCTCCACCGCCCCCGCTGCCACCTGCAGTGCCCGCCCCTCCGAAGGGCAGGACATCCGCGTGCTCCGAATTGGGCGTGGAGCGGGCGAAGCCGACGGCGCTGACGAACGGAAGGGCTGCGGCTGCCGCGCTGGTCAGTCCGGTGGCATCCCCCACACCGCCCATGCCGCAGGTAGCTGTGGCATTGCCGGCAGCCGTGGTGCTGGTGCCGCCGGCACTGGAACTTGTGGCAGCGACCACCGCTGCGGCCGCAGCCGCGGCTGCAGCAGCGGCCACCGCACTTCCAGGAGCGGGAACTGCGTGCGTGATGGGCTCCAGGCCGATGCGCATTCGTTTGGCGTTCATAGATTCGTTCTCGCAGGCAATGGCCAGGATTTGCTCCGCCTGCACGGATGTCAGATGAGCGGGAGTGGGTCGAGTCTGGAAAAGTTGGAATTGAGTTTAGTTTGTGACCTCTATTCTGTATCAAAATTATGATGACTATAAGAACACTGGTAAATGACCTTTTCTATGTTAGAACTTACCGTATTCTCCCATCCATCGCGGGTCTTCTTGTTGCGCCGACACGATTTCAGATAGGTGCGGATGCGTTTGCGGGATCGATCGCTAAACTCCGGGAACTGCCGGGCGCATGAATCGATAATGGCCTGAATCTTCTCCTTGGGCTGCTTCGAGATGGGAATGATGCGATCGAGATTCTCATCAACAAACAGCCGCACAAACATCTGAAAGGAAGGAGTGGACGTTATAGAAATCCGTTTGGCTGACGTGACCAGATGTCTGGCGAATCTTTGGCAACGCTTGGCTTTACATTCGCCGCTCACTCACAGCTCACACAGCTTTACTCACATTGAAGGCTTTGAGCCGCTCGGGATCGTGTGTGGTGGCCAGTTTCTCGTCCAGCTTGTCATCGGAGTCATCCTCGGATACCTCGTCCTCCTCCTTCTGGCCGGAGGAGTTAGTCTCGTCCTGCGTCTCCATGGGCGAGTGGGCATCTTGTCGCGGCACCGGCGACAGCGAACTGTCCATCTTGCCACTGGCCGCCGCCGCAGCTGCCGCGTTTTGGGCCAGAGCGTTCTGGTACTGCGCCCACAGACCACCCACCACACTCAGATCGGGACCCTCGGTTCCATTTCGCACCGCCGTCGAGTTCTGGTAGTTCCAGGCTAGTAGCATTAGCTTCAGCTTATCCGCGTCCTTCATCAGGCCGGCGTAGGCCTCGGACTCGTTGACGAGGCCGCCGCCCAGTCCACTGACCACATCGCCCAGGAGTCCGCCAGCGCCACCTGCTCCGCCTCCTGCGCCAGCTGCCGCCCCTCCTCCACCTCCAACGCCCACACCAACCACGCTGGCTGTGTCGGTGCTCACGACCGGTGTTGCCGGAATGGTTTCCTGAAAGGTAGAAATGTGGAAAAATTCTAGATGAGCATATAATCTCCAATTGATACAACAATTTATTAAACATTTCTATATTGTTCATTTGTATAACCATAATTTAAACTCGTTAAAATCTTGCCTTAAAGATTTGGTTATAGTATGCAACAAAATTTTTAAATAAAATTTTCAGCAATCGTTTGGCAAATATTCAAATACGTTTTTTGGTTAAACAAAAGTACATTCTCGATAGTACATTTTCACTACCGCCTGCTTTCAATTTTGCAGATTTTCCAAGAAATCTGTGAGCGAACTTATTAGAGACCGCACAAACTTTCAGGACTCAGTTCGATATGCCAAATCCCAATGATTAGAAGTAGAACCAGTTGGAAGTTCGTTCGACCATTTTAAAGAATGCAAAAAAGAACGAAACGTCAAAGAAAGCGTCCCAAAACCCCAGACCGGGCTTCTAGGGGAAAGTTTTACCGACTTTCATCTTCAGGGCAGGTCCAGTTCACCCTCAATCTGCTCCTTTTTTTTTTGTGGCAGTCCATTCTTGGGGCTGCCTTTTTTCACTGTCCGCCTTCTCCTGCACTGGAAATTAGTCGGCTTGGCGGGCCTGGGTCGGGTTTGAATCCTGTCCTGCCCCTTTGCGGCCAACACGGCTCTAATGAAACATTTCGCCCAAGACGTTGGGCGTCCGGCACACAAGCATTTTTCCTCCGCACTCTTTGGGTTTTGTGGTTGAAGGACACTCCTAAGGTGGGGCCGTGGCGTTGGGGTTCTGAGATTGGGGATTGGAACTGGTAATGGCAGCACAAATGAAGCTGTGTTCCGTGTGGATGGCCATCGAGATTGAGGCTTCCTTCTTTTTCACTTTAAACGTGAATGGACTCTAAGTCTTAATTAACATTAATTTACTCGATCTCTGGGGTATAGGGGTAGTTGGATCCAGAAAATAAATTGTGAAATTTTTGGAAACAAGAGTTTCGTGTGGAACCGTTTTCTAAATATGACCAAATTTAAAGTTGTCTTATTTTTCGAAAGTTATTTGGTAACCTGTGCCCGATCTCCTTCATCTTTAGAGCAAAATGTACTTTCTTTATTTATAAATAAGTTAATTAACATAAGACCCTTTTCGACCGTAAAAGCTGCAGCTGGCCTTGTACTGTTTTGTTTTCAAGTCTTCAGCTTGAGTTTGAACCAATATTCTGTAGTTTATTGCCAGAAAGTGAAACAAATATTTGATTTCTTACCTACAGGCTTTCATGTTTGAACATATATATCATACGGTTCAATAAATAGGAACAACCACATACACATCATGTGCAATTTCTTTTAATTTCTTCAGCACGATTGCGTAGTTGGGTTTCGAATTTGAATTCTCATTAGACTAAGTTGTCGGGCCACAGCTCGAGACCGACTCGAGACTGACAGTTCGCCTCACTCCTCCAAGAACCACCCAGTTCCAAGGCTTGTCTCAAGCATCCTCGCTCGCACCGCCCCCGAAAACCGATGTCGTAACCACAAAAACTTTGGAGTTACCCCAAGCCTCCAAACACACACACACACACACACACACACAAGCTCGCACATGAAAGGGGTGTGGGACTGAGACAAAAACTAATGCATATGTTTAGGCATTTTAATTTATATACACACACACTCACTGACACACGGGGGAGAAGTTCTAAGAAAGCTCACACACACTAACCCCCACCCATTCCCATTGCCATTCCCATTCCCAATCCGAAACCCTAAGCCCCCAGACCACCTTCTTCGCCGTTGATAAAAGCAACTTCCATTTCATTTAAACTACAATTTCCTTGACAGTGCACAGAGGCAATCCCTGGCAGGGATGTTGTTCGGTCTGGGTACGGGTATAGGATGTGCTGGGTTGGGATAGGATGGGATGGACCGGGATGGGATGGCGACTGGGACTCAGGTCCTGGCAACCCTTTCACGCACTTATGAGTTAAACGCAAATTTTCTTAGCTCCTTTTAGGCGCTGCTCGGTAGGAAGGGGATGGCAGCCTCTGTCTGGAGAAATATGTCATCGGCAGTTGGTGGCGAAGGAAGCGAGGGGACGTAGGGCGAGGGAAGAGGAACGAAGGACGAAGGACGATTCCTGCCTGGGTGGTAATTCATTATGCGTGTGCTTAGAGGTTGCCGGCATTGTAGTGGTGTGCTCCAGACGCAGTCGAAGTCAAAGCCTGCTTTTAGGCTGGCAGCCAGCAACGGCACATGTTTATCCTCCCCCTGTCACCTCATCGGCTGTTAGTTTTGGGGGCTGCCTTTTGCATTGAACTCTGCCCCTTTCCCGCTCCCGTCGCTTTTTCCCATTCCCAATGCTTTGCTTTTGCCTTAACTAGTAAGATGCCACAAGCCCGCATATTTCTGATATTTAGAGGGGCTTCTTGCCATCCCTCACACTAGGATCGCTGCCGAAAAAGGGTTACAAAATTGTGTGTGCGACTTCAAAAGCAACTCTTCCCATCTCGCAGTCGAGACTTGAAATGGAAGTAAATGCTAGGATTTATGGCCACTGCTCCTGCGTGTCTGAGCGCGCGTGTGTGCGTGTGTGTGCGTTTTCCTGCTTGGCAGGTGTTACTCATACGCCTCGTGGGCTGCTGTCAGGCTCAAAACAAATTACTTGCCGAGAGGGGACAGCCCCTCATCTTTGGCCTGCGGCTGCTGGCAAAGTCAAGGTTGCTCGGGATGAGCTCAAGTCGTGTGGATGAGCAGCTAGAGGAATATCCGTAAGTAGAATCCGAACATCGGCCCACATGCAGTCACACAGACTCCCGACGGAGTTGTTCCGGTTCCGTCTCAGCCTTGGACTTTGAACATTTTTGCAAGTAGTCTAACCTCAAGTCTTTGTCCATTCAGAGGAGTCTCGTCCCCAATTTCAGTTTCGTTTTAATTAATGGAAAATGTGTACACTTTCTTCATGTGGCTAGCTCTTCAATAGTCAAGCATGTGGGGCCGAGAGGCTTTCAGGGAACTTGATTGGCCAAAAGAAATTGGAAGATATTGCCCTTGCCTTCCTGTGCTTGATTTGAAAGTTTTCTACAAAGAGTTGTATCTCCTGAAACATTGTGCAAAATAAAGAAAAGACCTCCTCTGGAAGTGTCTAGAACGGGCAATGGAATCCTGCAGCCACATAGCTTCCAGTAGAACGATTCTATTCCAGTGCAGCACAGCAGTTTTTTGTCATATGGGTGCATTCCATTCCGGTTAAAAATCCAGCTGCAACCCTCGAATGCATTAAGTGCATGTACTGCGCAATAGAATATATGTATATTTATATATACATATATAGAATATATATATATAAAAATTCCCACAATAAAATAATATCCACGCTGGTCAAAGCAATTACAAAGAGTGAGCGGCCGAACATGGGAACTGCATTCAACGTGATGGAGCCAGTGCACCAAAATAAAAAACAAATAGGGAATATAGAAAAAATCAGTGAATGGTGTGGGCAGGATACGCCAGGACAGTTTCAAATTAGTTACCAGCCACGGTTTTAGCCGACGGCTGGGTGGTCAAATGGATGGAGAGCGTAACAACTCACAACAAATACCCTGCCGTATATATGAAATATTGAAAGCGATATACATAAGCGATATGTGTGCATTTACATAGGATGCATGTGACTTTGATATTTGTATAGGATGGGCAGTTATTTATTTGTTTAGGGCCCGAAAAAGTGACAAAGGGCGCGTTATGAATCAAGTAATAACAGGCTTAGCTTAATAGTTCAAAATGGGGATTATGGCTTGGTAAGCTGTGCATTGATTTGTAAGTGCCGATAGATGATTAAAATGTATTCTTGGTACTCGCATGGAAAAAGAATAACAATTTGTTTTTCTTTCCAAAACGATCTTGCCATATATTGTATTTTCACCCTAATGCCCGAAAATCTCCGAACTGACCCTAATCTGAATATAACTGAATGGCACATATATACTCCATTCTCCCGAATAATCTGCATTTTGGAGCCCGGGTGTCGCCGTGGCAACTGCCAGCACTCATACGCCCCGTGTGCGCTTTATAGAATTTTCTATTTTATTTTTTGCACCACACGCACAAAAGCAAAGAGAAAGCGGGTCCAGTGGAAACTATTTTTGCAACTGTTTTAGCTCATGTTGGTGAAACACGAAGTTGTTGGCAGTGCTGGATGTAAAGGTGCAGTAGCATCACGAAAGAAGCACAGTGCCAATTGCCAACAAGAAGCGCAGCTAATCAGAACAGTGCCTCAATAAAATAATTTTGCTTATTAATTTAATACGAATAATTTTATATAATGCTACCTAATGCTATTAAACAGAAAATAAATGTAATAAAATCTATTAAGCGTAATGGAACATTATTAACTGCAGTGTATAGCCGACAAAGGAAGCATTGCATCAAGGCTTAGTACCGAATGCATTTGTGTATAAATCGAGGGTGGGCAATGAGTGCAGCTTTGAACCACCCCCAAAGCGCAGCCTCTGGCTTTTCCGCTCTTCCGTTCTCCGCGCTTTACGGCATTGATGATGTTTTGCTTTTCCATTTTCTACCCAGTGGTAGGCAACATTATTTAGCAAATAAAAAAGAAGCGAACAAAAATTGGCAAAAGCGTTCCCTTCGCGCACTTGATTTGATTTTTTTCCGCCCCTTCCGTTTCAACTCTCGCTGTCGGCCACAAAACGGGTCAAAGTTACTCACATCAGATCGCTTTTTTTGAGTGGGTGGCGGTAGAATGGGTCGTGTTATCGTTGTGCCGGCTACATACATTTCGGGGCCACTGTAACTAACTCTACATGCCACTCAATCGCCCAACAACAAAGGCACGAGCCGTCGCTTTTTATGCAGCACGCGAATATTATTTGTCCAGCGCCATAAAGTATGCAACATTTTGTTGACCAACGCGAAGTTATCCGCTGAAAGCAGGGAGTCCTTTCAGAATCGAACCCGAACGAGTACCGCCGCTCCTTCCCTGTCTGGTCTGATTAGTTTATGATGTGGTTAGGACGAGACAGCCGGTTGACTGGATCGAATAATGGGATTGGGCTAGAAAATATGGCTTTTACATTTTAGCTCTCCTAGTTTATTTAACTGCTGATGTTTAGTGCCCGTTTCAGAAGGTTAAAGTATTTATTTAATAGTTGCCATATCTTCAAGTTGAGCAAAGCGTGAAAGCATACAAGTTTAAGATTGAACACAAGTCAAAAAATGTTTTTTGAATACCTATTTTCTAACTAAACTAATAATAAAAGCTGCCGTACCCAATTCACAGACAGATTGCATAAAAGTAATTGATTAACTTAAACATTTTTATAGTCATTTCGTTTCCTTCCTGTCCGTTGTTGTTCGTCTTTTTTAATCATAGAGTCAAATTTCTCGCACTGACAGCCAAAATCGTTGTCCGCAACTCCCTTTGAAGCGGCTCATTTGTAATTTATCCCATGTCCCTCTATATATCGTTTTTTACACGCCCCCTTCCGCCGCATCACGTTCCGAAATTGAAACATAATATTGTCAGACATTGATGCCCGCTTCCTTCAACGACCGCAACCGCACGAGCTCTCTCTTTCCCTGGCCACTTAACCACATCGGCATCCCCATATTCCCAGCTCCGAACCACCCAAAGGCCCCCATACCGTCCCCCACCCCCTCCGCACACTCCAGAATCTGTCGCAGAGGTGCGTAAATAAAATACAAAAAAGAACGCCTACTAGTATGTAAAGAATACCCCACATATGCTCGGGGATGCCCCATATGGACCAGTTAACCGAAGCCACTAGAGGAGAAAAACATTTCTTCGGCCAGGCGGTTGACGGTCGTTTTTTAACGCCTTTTTGCACTTGCCATTTGTGTAACGGCCTTCCCAACTTTTTCCCTTATTTGTATTCCCATTTACAACAACACACGGTGCAAGTGGGTGATGGGGTTGTGGGCGATAGGTAGTGGGTGGTGCATCCCGCTTATCAGCGATTGCAGGCTGCGTGCGTTATGCGTGAGAGGAAAAAGGAGAAAAAAAGACAGAGACACAAATGGCAATTGGTGCGCACACATTTTTAAAGGCGGAGCTTTTTTGGTCCTTTTTCACGCACGCACACACACACAGACGCACTCTCGCCGCTCACTGGACAGCATCAGCGGTAGGCTCCATTGCATCAGTGTTGGCGTGTAAAAATATTACGCATGCAAAAATATATACACATATAAAAAGGAGAAAAAAGCGCGTAGCCAGCCGACGTGAGACGAGCGATGCAACGAATGCACCAGCGAGCGTTGGTAAAAAGAAAAAACAAAAAAAATGGAAAGGATATGGGGTTAATGCAACGGGGGTGGGGGCCTTATTATCAATGAGGGGGCCAGGGAACCGATTTCCCGCAGCGGCAAGGGGTGGTGAAAAAATGCTGGCTCACATACAAGGAAATCTACTTACTCATCTGCCCAGGCTTTGGGCCCAGCCAGACATCACAATTAATGCCCACCACGCAAATGCACGCACACTGGCTGCGTTGTAGGCTCGCTGGGTTGTTGCCCAGTTAATGCCACCCACAGTGGGTAGTTCAACCAGCCACCTGCTCCCTGCACACAGTCACACACACAATCCGCCCAGCGTTGCAATAATTTCAACACCCCCTCCGCTTTTGGACGGCAAACAAAAATTGCATTTTATTTTTGGTTTTTGCGCCTGATGGCGGACGCATTCCAGTCCTATTTTTTTGTCCTACCCCTACAAATCACAAGCTCCACCATCACCCCTAAGTTGCACGCATGATGTGCCCGTTAGCCGATGCATTAGCTGAACAAGCCCAGCTGAATGCAGCCGGAAAATGGAGGTGCAATAGTAGGGTCAGGGACAGGTAGCGAGCAGCGCGACTGAGGGGTTGGCCTGCGTGAGTGAATCGCCCAAAAGTGGGCACATGCTTTGCCCGCGCAAATAGGTGAAAAATGTTTTTGTATTTTTTTCCACGGCAATGTTTTCTATCATGCTCTCACAAAGCCCTAAGGTAATAAATTCTAAAAGCAAGATTCATTGGATAAAATATAATTATATGTTGTAAAAGTTGTAAAAGTCGGTAGACAAACCATAACATAAACCAACAGGAATACAATCAAATATACTCAATTCAAGCTCCTTAACTAAGGTCAAAGGAATTGTAAATCTAGAATATACCTTGGTATATTTCATTAGCTCGTTTTATAATAAACGATGATAATGGCTTTGGAGGGCTGCGTTTCCTGGCTTAATACTTCTGGCGCACTTGTGATTAATGATTGTTTGCATATTCTGCCGACTAGGACATTAACTGAAGCTTATTATTTACTAAGCTATTTAGTTGGTACATTGCTTCGCTTAGCTATCTCAAGTCGTGTTTAAGACCACTTCGGAATTCTTCGAGCCCTTAGCTCAAAGACAACTAGCAATACGGCTGATGATGATGGGAAGCCAAGTTTCTACGCTGATTTGCGCTTCGGATTTGCATATGAATTCTCATCATCATGATGATATGAAGATGGCGATGTGCAGAATCCTGTCGACGACACCTGCACGTCGGCACTGCGTTGCAGTTAAGTGAAATCTATAGCCTAGTGCTTCTACACCTTACGCACATTCCGCATACGCCATGTGTGCAGCAGGCCAACAGCATCGTTTTCGGCAAACGAGATGGCGAGACTTTGTCACTTCAGGTGAGAGGGAAAGCCAAACGGCAGTCAAGGTAGACCCAAACCCAATGTCATGCCCATGGGTGTTTTGGTGTTCGGAGCTTGGGTGCTTAGGAAATGCGAGAAAGGACGACGATCGACTACACTTAAGCTGACTTAAAGGGTTGGCCCATGCCAGCAGAGGAGTATTGTGTAACGTGACCCATCTTGGCTTATTATCATAATCCGAGTAGTGGGAGAGAGAACCATTTTCGTTAGCTAATACATAAGCGAATATGTTGGCGCTTACTGTTTTGGTAAAATAAGATACCACTTATTTAATTATGCGTATGAATACATCTCTTACTAAGCCCCTATTTCCGATTGATAATTGTGTAAATATAAGAGTTATTTTTATAATGTTCTTTTAACATGTCTGGATTGCGATTTGGTTTTTAATGCTCATCTACTTGGCAACAATTGACAACAGCTATTTCAAATTAACTTAAGCTTATGGGCAATTGATTGCTTCTTCTAATAGACGAGACAATAGCCTTTAACGTTTTCTTTTGTTAGTAATAGATTTATATTGTATTTCAGAGGCCATAGATGTCCGGAAAGTTTGTTTATTAATGCAGAACGGGATATTTTTTCGCTACCTTGCTTACATCATTCATATATGTACTCCGCTGAACGACTGATTACACAGAACGAAAAAAATTTAAGGACTTCATAAGGACTTAAGGACTTCTTTATTTTCTAAAATCTACAACTACACTACATCATTCTAAGTTATAAACAGTTCCCATATTATTCAATTTTGAATATTTTCTGATCAACTCTAGCAATATTCTTTCTCTGCATGTATGCTTGATAAAAAATTATTTGAATATGCAAATGCCTGGAAAAGAACCGCCTGGTCAAACATTTAAATTTTTTTCCAAGCGATCCTTTTTAATATTTCTTTCAATTTTATTTATATGGTTTTTGTATTGCGTAGTGGGGATAAAAATAACAAATAGCACATCGACTTATGTAACCAACTGTACAATGGAATAGTGCTCCGCACTCCTCTATTAAATATTAAGTAAATGAAATATTAAAGCAAACTAAATGTGTGTGCAGCCGAAAAATCATAACAAATAAAAATTCAAAATTAAACAAAAATCAAAATAACTAAAACATGAAAACAATATTTGGTGTATATAAATATGTGCATAAATATACAGCGAATGTTTTTCGATGGCGGGGCGCAGTGCTGATTGATGCGGCTTATGCTTTTGCAATTTTTTATCAGCATTTTGCATTAAATATATATTTGTTAAGGCTAAAAAATATAATGACACTCTGCCTAAAATGAAAATGTCAATATTTATTGTGTATGCATACTACCTAAAGATTTTTTGCAACTGTACATAGAGGTTTTTATAGATTTTGCAAATCCAAACAGACCTAAAAAGTATTGATAAAAGTGTACTAAAATAATTCGTAAAACTTTTTAACCTTTATGCGAACAGTATTACAGCTAGAATCTGGATCATTGCTCTATTAAAACAAAACCTCGTTAGAGAAATCCATTAAAGCGCTGAGATGACTCCTCAGCCATGAATTGGACGTATTCCATCCGGCAACGGCATCCTCTGCGAATGCCAAGCAATGTGAAAAATCAAATTCAGCTTCAGCCATCACGATTTTCATTGCAAACGGATGTGGAGGAGTCCCCATACTAATGCCCCCCATTTCCCAACTTAGACATCGCCTTCGATCGAAACAAATCATAATCAAATCGAATTTCAGTTGATTTTCACTCGCAAAGACAGTCGCAGTGGCTCAGTGGCCTTCTCCCTAAACTAAAGCCCGTGGATGGCGACTCATTGCCAGGAAAACCAAGGGGATGCTGCTAAGGTTGGGGAAAATGTGTCTCGAAATAAAGCAGAACCGAGAGGAAAGCGCAAACAAAAAGAAAAAGAGAGAAAAAATCGCACATAAAATTGATGATAAACCATTCCAAATAATATTTTCCTCTTTGACGCTCGGCGGGCGAGGAAATGCGAGGTGGAAACTTCTTGGCACAAGGCTGCGCTGTGGCATGCCTAACTCCTCGGCTCAGGATTTGGGCAGAGGAAATACTCTGAAGTCTGAAGGCAAAATGATGAATTATTTGCTGCCTCTTTCGTTAGGCGTCAAAGTTTCCCCAGTTGCGGGGGCGCTGGGCGATGGGATGGCTTTGAGTATTGGATGAGCAAAAACATAAAAATGAATGCGCAGCCCAAACAAGCGTTTCACGGAAGGTGGATCCCATAGACCCAGGCTCAACCCATCCCCCATTCACCATTCCCCACTCACAATCCCCCATTCCCCTTGCAATCCATTCGAGGCAAACGGTTTTTGACACAATTTGCGCCACTGTCTGAATTTTTGGCCCTGGCTGGGTCGAAGTGGGCGGGCCAGTTGGATTGGGTTTCGGTGGTGTCTGCTGCTTGAATGATTTTTAAACGAGGCAAGAAATCCCAAAAGATGCGGCAAACGTTTTGCTGGCATGAGCTCACGTGGTCCCCCCGCTCCGTTTTCCTCTTTGCGCCACGCCTTCCCCTTGGGTCTTACGAATATCCCTTTTTTTTGCTGGTGATATTTTTCATAAAAATGGGCGTCCTTTATGGGCAGTTCCCAACCCCCAAAGCCCAACCCACCTCCCAAGGCCTCATCCTCCCCGCGGGCAGCAGATAATACAACAAACATTTTGGCAAAAAGTTTTTTATTATTTGGCTCCCACCATAGATGTAAGAGTGGTAGCTGCAGAAGGGTGATGGGTTTCCTGGTTTAGGTCTGAGACTTCATTTGAAAGAGAGTTTCGGCGTCGTTTTTTTCTGGGTGGCCGGGAGAGAGGGTCGTTACTAGATCGCAGATAGATGCCCGCAAAGGGTTATTTTTCGAGAATTCATTTGCCAAAAGGGTCTGTTGGGGCATATTTGTTATTTAGGGAAGGAGGAAAATTCAGGGTCACAAACTGTACCGAAGCTCCAAGTCTATAGGTAAGGATGGTTTTCTGTTTGTAATTAAAATTAAAACGTATTTCTTTTAAATACTAGAAACTAAATTATGAAAAAGTTTTTCTGTAAAAAAAAAAACAGAAACAGTACACAACAACTTTTAATTCGATTTTCTTTTACAGTTGGAATTTTTCAAAATGTTCATCATAGGTTGTGAAACAATATTTCTGTAATATATAGACTCTTTCTCAAATCCAAGGCTTTGAAGAATATTCAAGAAAATATATTTTCAAGCCTTCTAGACTTTGCTTTAAATTACTTTTGGTTGTCAAAAATCGTTCAAATGCGCTCTTTCAGGCTTTCAATCAAGCACGCTTCTCTACTCTCTGAATTTAGGTCCTGTCTGCAGAAGCTGAGGATAAACCACGACCCCGCGAAACTTTCGTCTCTGCAGGCGGCACTGGGTGGCCGGCGCCAACATAATCAACAACGCCTCCAAGTTGGCATGGGGAGCGGCCCGCTCTTCAGCTGGCTCCCACTCCAGACGACCCCCCCACCCACTTTGGCCACACACCACCACCCCCTTAAACACAATCCCCGAAGCGCACTTGAGTTCGGAGCAAAAGCGCCTGAAAGTTGGCAGCACAAAATTTCCAGCAGCGACGTCGTTGGCGGTTTTACAACCTTCGCGTGTCCTCCTACTCCTCGCTGGGCTGTTGTCGAGATGGGGCCGGTCTCGTCCTTTTTGGCGGAACCCCACCAGCCCACCAGCCCACGCCACCCGCTGTGAGTTTAGCACACCTAGCCTCGTCATCGTCGTCTAGCAGCGGCAACCTTCGCAAATGGTAACAATTTCAATTTCTCTGTCGCCTTATCGCACCCGCGCACATATGTGTGCTGGGTAGGTGCGGGAGATGGAGATGGAGACTGAGACCCAAGTCCAGACCCGAACTGAAACTCTGGCTCGAATCCGAAACCCTCTCGACCCGCCTCCAAAGTTTCCAGCTCAAAGTTACCGATTTGCGCTTGGGTGCAAAAAAAAAAAAAGGGAAAAATGCGCCCGACGAGGACGAAATTATTACAAGCTCGAAGGACTGGCAGGAGCGGGTGTGACGAGAGTGGCACGGCAAAAATGCGTAGCAGATTAGCGATTTAGGGATGTGGAAAATTCGTACGTCTGCCCCCCTGGCCCGACCCCCCATCCCACCAACTCAACACAGGCAGCGAAGAAGGGTTCCCGAGTTTCGAGGGTCTTGCAACGGGCTGGGCTGCAAACAAAGTGAAACCCGTTAAGCTGCTGCTGCCATAATGCCAACATTTTTCGTTGCATTTTAATCCTTAACAACCAACTCGCCGGCTGGCAAACAAAAAAATGAAGCCCGAACTGAGACAGATCTACTTATTTATAATTTCAGTAACTCCAAAAGGAGTCGAGACCTCTTAAAAAATTAAGTTACATTCTTAGTTAAAATGACCGTTTCATGTTCTGCAAATCTTTAATATTTGACAAGCAAATATTGAAGTTGTTGTTGTTAAAAGTTGTTAAAATATATTCAGACTCGACATGTTCGCACTGATAAGTGGTGAGTGTTCGGTTTTTGTAGCCCAGTGTTGGGCACCCCATTCACGGAATAGTTGTGGCGGCCTCCTAATGCAGCTTTGATTAAAAACGCAGCAGTTTTTAATTTGTGGCAATGCAGGGCGCTCTCGCCACATAACCGCGTGCCCCACTCTTGGGGCGCTCCACTTGGCGATCCTTTGGCGGAGACAAAGGCTGCCAATGATTGAAGTGTATATCCTAGTTTTCAATTGCCCCAGCCTTGGAGGCTGCCCGCTCCTCGCCCCGCTTGCTGACTGCTGCCAGGCAGCTGCCAGCTTGTCTGTCACTGTTTGGTGGGGCACACCCCTGTGGCAGTCACCACCCATCGCCCACCGCACTTGCCACCGCACGACTATAATTTTTATGTTACCCATGCACTCGCCTACCAATTAAAATGTCTGCACTGCCAGCGGACGAGGCAGCGTCGGATGTGCTTATGTCGCTAATAAACCGTATTATTAAGTGCTCGTTGGGCGGGCGGGTTCGGTAGGGTTTGGTGGCAGGGTGGCAGGGGTCGACGAGGGCCGGGGTTAGGGGTGGGGCCTTGAGGTTAGACTGCAAGTTGCACCCCTCCTGGCTGAATGGGTGCCGCGACTGCCACTTTCAACTTCCGCCGGCAAATGTATAATTCTATGGCGGTGCACTGAAGTTTTTTTCCCCCTTTTTTTTTTGTACCGCCACACCAAACCATCGGTTTCAGTTCCACTTTCAGACCAAAGCTGCAACACCCATGGCCATGTGAATTAATTTTAAGCTGCTTAAGGTAGGAGAACATTTTTCATTTTGATTTTGTGTTGCGCGTGGCTGGGAAAACTTCGCTTCATCGTTATGGGGCTGGCTGGCTGCTTGCCGCCTGCGTCTCTGCTAAATTTTGTGCTGCAATTGTTGCACTAAACGTGAATGCTGCCCAAGGATGGGGTTCATGGAGAAGGTACCATTTTGGGCTTATCGAAACCGACACAGACAATGGGAGTTGTTTTAAATTGTAATGTACTTACAACCGAGTCGGCATTCGTACTATTTTGTGGGGGAAAGATTCGTTTTTGAATTGCTTACCTGCAATGAGAAGATGAGTAAATGTTCGAAAATTAGTTTGAAGTACATTTATATTTCGTCACAAGGTTTGGGAATACAAGATACTTTTTAATTTGTTTAACAAAATGCAGTACTACATAATATTACACATTTTTCCTAATGCATACTAAGACAAATGCTAATCATGCACCTAATGAGATACATTTTTTTATGGGAAATGGCTACTGTTGCAGGCTAAACTATAAACTATCATACACCTGCAAGGGGAATTTTAAGATCTGAAAGAGATCAGTTCATACGGTAAGAATGGATATCAATCTGTTGTAATCCACTTAGTATAATAATTTAGTTAAAGGCACTCCCGAAACTTAGTTCGTTTGCCATCCAATTCATCATTATCGGCTGTTTTTCAGTCTCATCCCCGTCTTGACCCCTTCCACCCACCGATTGCCCACCTCACTTATAGAGGTCAAAAGTAAGACAAACAAGCGGTCGAGTTGGGGATTCTTGCTTTTTTTTTTTGACGAAACTGGAACTGGCGTACGATGGCAGCAGACAAACGCGCTGATAAACTTTCGACCCATGCCGCAAAAAAGTCAGTCGCCAAAAGAGGAGGGGCTATCTAGGAGGGCGGGGCATGGAATTTATGTGGGTAGCTCGCCGGCGATGCAAAACTTTTGCATTGAATTTGAGCGGGGCGAACCTTTTTTCTATTTTATTTCTTTTTTTTTGCAAGTAGTTTTTGGGTTCAGCTTTTTTATGCACGGCTCGGTGAGGAGTGGGGGGCTTGGAAAACAAAAGGATTTTGCAGCTAAAGCGAACGGATTTTTAGTTAGTTGTTATTATTTTATATGGCCAGAGCCCGGCGACTCGGACAACTGCAACTTTTCCCGAGCAATCGTTGCGTCCATCCTTCAGCTTCTCTAACCCTGCCCAAGCTGGTAGTCCTGGCAACGCGGAGGTTGGGGCCACTGTTGGGGCCGCAATTGGCGAGAGGGGTTCAGCTTTTCCATTTTCCCTCCTTCATTCGCTCCTCCTGCCGGAATGTGCGCCAAAGCATAATAATAAAAGCGCACGGAGTGGGCTACGAGGGGGAAAATCGTTGGCCAGGCAAGGAGTAACATGCTCGTTAGTCCCGGCTAGAGAAAATTGGAGGACGGGCGCAGGATGTGGGGGTTACGAAAAAATAGAAGGAACATTGGACAGCGAGCGGCAAGGAATAATCTAAAAAATGGAAACCCAAACGAAACGCAAGACAAACTTTGCTGCCAGCGTGGGTACAAAATAAATGAGGGCCAGGCCCCCAGTTCGTTTGGCGCATGGGTGGTTTGGTGGATAGTTGCTTGTGTGTGTGTTCGGTTGGGTGGGGTGGTTCGGTGGTGGCTGGAGGACCTGAGGAGCTGAAGGACTCGGCGCTGGATGAGTGCCACGGGCAGGGCTCGAACTTAAAATGGACAAGCGCCGCGTGGCATGGGTGGGCGACGTGGGTAGGCGGTGGTGTGGTAAACCTAGGACTGGGACTAAAGAAGCCTGATGAGCAAGGACGAGCCAGCCAGTACGACGAGGAGCGGTCCCTTCTTCCGCTACCAAGAGACTCACTCGAAAGGAGGGCTCAGCTCCCCCCCCCCCCATCCATACCACGAAAGTGCTGTACATAGAAGTAGGCGGGATGGTGGGGTGTAAGTATGAAGCGGGCGTCAAGCGAGGAGGTGGGCAAAAAAATTTTGTATAAAAAGTGCGCTGGCAAAGTAAGCAAACGGCAGACGTCCTAGGGTAGCCAAAAGGGAGTGGCCTCCTGCTGGGATGGTGGTGGGGGATTTTTAATGGAAAGGGGGCGCCAAAGACCAGGAAGGGGATGGCCAAGCAAAAGGGTTAGGCTAAGGTTGCCTGTGTGTGTGAGTGGGTGTGTGTGCGGGTCTAACTGTAATTCCGATGCGATGGTGTTCGTGTGGGACAAGGGATCCCTGGCAGGGGGGCTCTGGAGATAGTCCTGCTTGAGAAAAGAGTGGCCGAGTGGTGGAATAAAAACTCTGTGTCAGCATCGAGCTTCAAAGACGGAATAGAGGGCCTTACAAAAAGAATACAGTGGTCTATGAAGCTAATCCTTCTTAAAACAAATACATCTTAAGAATTAAGGATACACCTTATTTTGAATATCAGATTTAATATACAACACCACGCTTCTTCTTATTTCCACATTCACATTTTCCAATATTATCCTGACTCATTTCATCGAGTTCATGCCACTGTACAGAGCAGCGGCGTACAAGGATGCCCCGTCCATGGTTTGCCGACTAGGGTGTCCAACCCAGAGCTCTTCGTCTTCGACGTCTTCGTAGTGGAAAATAAAGCGCACGTTTTCATAAAAGCCCCTGTAGGATAGACCTTCCCCCTTATCGTTTCTATTTCTTTTTTTTTTTTCGGAAAGCCTGGCCCGTGTGGGACGTTCAAAGGGTAGGAAGGATGTGGCCTGGGGGCGGAGGACTGAAGGAGTGGCAATGGTGCGATACGAGAGCGTTGAAAGGGTACAAGACAGCGTTCTCGGTTGAGCAGCTGAAATGTTGCTGACTTGCGCTAGTTGGGGTCCAACTCAGGGACTTGAGTAATTCGATAAGGGGGCACAAGAGGCGCGAGTCAGCGTTCAACGTTCAACTTTCAACATTCAGTTGCTCGCCGAGAAGGTTGTCGGGCCACGTTAGGTGGCGTATTTCATTAGCAGTTGTGATATCAGAGTGGCTTCACTTGCTCCTTGGATGGCTTGCCCACTTTGGAGTAGGTGCGACTTGGGCTTAATTGTCTATTTCAGTTGGCTAGACGAGGGCTGATATGATTAGCCCCTGCTAGTATGACGGAGAGACCATTTTAAAGTCGACTCGTTGACGCATTCCTTTCGTAAAAATTTTCATTTTTTCTTATTTCTTTCTTCATTCGCCATTTCCTCATTCATTCATTACGTTGGGGGCTATGCATAAATTTTTTTCCAATATCTTGCGCCTCGAAACTTTTGCCCACGAGTCCGGCCCCAGAGTTCTCTAATTTGTGTTTGAGTTTCATCTCTGTCCAAAGGAAGTGAGGAACATTGGCGCAACCGGAAACCTTTTTTTCCCCCCTTTTATATCCTCTTTCTGAAAACGGAGACAGGACCAGACCGTTGGCATCGCTGTGAGCCAACAGCGAGGAGTGGATCTTTTGCTGTGCCCTCTATATTCCCACCACCCCAGGCAGCCCAAAATCTTACCCGGCAAAAAATAGAAGGCCCAAGTTGGTAAAAAGAAAATACAATGAAGACGAACGCTTTGGCTAAGCGGAAAGATGGTTGCTTTAGGATGGTAGGGCCCAGGGTCCTGGGTCCTGCGGACTTCAGTCTTTGGACTTTGGGCTGGGTGTCGCCCGAAAGCAAGCGAAGATGAATCGTTTCGTGTTGGCGTTTTGAGCACTCAAGTGGGCGAAGTCCTGGCCAGAAGTTGGGCAAAGGTTATTGCCTGGTCGACGAAGACGCTGGTTATGTTGTGTTTGTGTGTGTTTCATCTGCACATCAATCGTGAGGCCATTGCCGGACCAAGGAGCTGGGCCCCTCGCTCGTTTTCATTAAGCCAAAAACCCCGCAGAATGGTTGTGTTAGTGGGGGGTTGGATGCCAAGTAATAAATGTAAAATGTTGCTGATGAAACCCAGCACAAAGACGGAGCGAAAGAGAGCAGAAAAATTTGTAGATGCTGGCTTAGCTCATCAGCAGCCACAGAATCAAGGGGAAGAGCAGCAACAGCAGCAGCAGGAGTAGCAGCAGCATCAGCAGCAAAATGGAAAATAATGAAGGGTAAGCTGGCGAAGGTATAAGGAGGGGTCTTTTTGGGGGGATCGGAGCAGGACTCTGCAACAACATGACGTGGGTTCCATTCGAATGCTGCCTGGCGGCGACAGGCGGGCAACGGGGAAAGCTCTCTGGGAATGGGTTGACTCCTGTTCCAGGATAACGAGTGTGTGTATGGGTGTGCGTGTGTGTGAGTGAGTGCCGGCACCCCTTTAAGATGTCTCGGGTCTCGAGACCCCCGCACTAAAAACCATCAGAAACTAACTAAACACGAGTGGGGGTGAAAGCGGAGCGCATGTGAATATGTGTGGTGGCTTTTAAGCAAACGTCTTTCACAAGTGAAAGGCCCGAGGGGTAGATCTCTGGAGGTTAGAAGGGGGCGGCATAAAAGGAGCTGGCATCAGTGGTAAAAGCCAAAAACGTAACCTAAAACTGCAAGAAAATTAACTAAAAATACTAAGCCAAAGTCGAAGACGCAAACACACACACTCGCACACGAGCGCAGGGGTTGGTTGTTCGGGGGTTTTGTGCCTACGAAAAGTGTAGCATACAATTTGGGGCAAAAATAAGGGAAAAGTGGAAGGAAGGCGTGGGGGTTCATGCATGCCAAGGCAAAGTCTTTGGCTTGGCAACATTGAGAGGCAGCTAGGAATGAAGGTGAGGTCGAGGCGCTTGTGTAGAAACTTTTGGCATTGTTTTTGTGCCATTGCGAATGTGTGTGAGTGTACGGATTGAAGGCGGCGTCGCTACGAGTATGTGTGTGTGTGTGGGATGTGGCACTCATTTCTCTTTCTCTTTCCGTCCCTTCGCCTCTATCTCTTCAGCTGTGGATGAGCCAAGTCTGGCATCAGCATCAGACCCACCCAAAGACCGACCCTCCTCCTGCCATCTTGTGAAGCAACTTTGATTGTGGCTGAAGCTGAAATACATCGTTGCCTTCTTCATTTCCTTCTCCTTCCTTCGTTTTGCTCCTCTTTTTTGGCCAAGATGGAGTTGAGTTGGCAGATTGCTTGTGCGACTCGTTCTAGGTCTGTGCCTGTGTGCGTGGGTGGGTACGTGTGGGGGCGGGTGTAAAGGTTGCCCGGCTTGTCTGTTTTGCTTTAGGTGGGTGGCAAATTCGGTTTTTTTTTCTTTTTGGGCTTTTTGAGGAAAGGAGCGGGCTTCAAGGTGGTCCAAAGCTGATGGCTCATACTTTCGAGGAGCCACTGAGAAAAACATCGATATGGGGTTATTAAATAGCACCGCATATCGCCTATCAATAGCGCAAAGTGCTATTTTATGTGAAACACTGGATACAGTTTAATTCCTTAGTGACAATTGTTTGTGACACACATGTGAATTAGTCCAATATTTATCAAACTATACAATTGCTTTTAGATACAATAATAAAAACTAAATTTCTACATTAAATAAAAAAAGTCCTCTTTTTAATAGAGTTTCGGTGTAAATAAAGCTTAAAGTGAAATGGATTGCTTGGTTTAATAGCTCTTCAAGAGCAACTTTATAGCTATTAATGATTTATAAGTTCCGCCACTTTTCGCTTTCAGTGTTTTATCCCTGGAACCAACGTTAGCCCGTCGAGCTTGTCGTTGCCCTTAGCCAAAGTCGTTGTCGCAATCGAGACCCACTCCCCGACCCATTGGTTCTCCACCACTCCACTGGCACAACCACCCAGTGTCCCTTGCCTTGTCGTCTTTGGTGTTCTTGTCATCTATTTCTATTTTGGAGCAATGGCTGAGCAGATGAGGGTCTTGGGCTGTCTAACTTGTCTGTTTGTATGATGGCATATCACACACACCACCTCCAACCCCAACAACCAAGTCCAATTCCATCCATTCTCCATTCATGTGTGTGCTACCCAGTGTGTGTGTATGTGTGTTCAAAAAACCGTAAGCAATTTTCCGTAACATCTAACCGAGGTGGAGACCCAGAGCCAGCCAAGACAGTCGAAAGACGTCTTAAAAGATGCTGCTCCATCTGCCGCCCCCGACTCGCTCTGTTCCCTTTTGCCGGTCCGTCTCCATCGCCATCTCCAGTTTAAGGTCCGCTCCCCAGACTGTTGTTGATGACATTGACTGGTTTTCCTAGAGCATCTCCCTTAAATCTCGCACCCATACTTGGCGTCTGCTTCGATTCGCCTGGCACGTTGTCTGCCTGCGACACTAATGCTGAGATGTGTAACGGTGGCACAGCGCAGCCAGCACTTGGAAAAGGATCAGGAGTGGAATCAGGAGCGGAACGCAATGCCAGTGGTACTCATACCCCATCGATTCGAAAAGTTCGATGATGGGCTGATGACTGACTACCATTTTGGCTGTACCAAATCATGTTTGATTACAGCTGAGCAGCATAACAAGTTGTGCCCGTAGTGTGGGTGCCGCTGGTGGAATCTTCAAACTTTCCACAAAGTCTTTAACTTATCCCCCGGAAATTTTGAGACTCATATTAAACACAAAGACGTTCTGTTCCTTTTGGACACATACCATGTCCTGCGGCGGCTTATGTGCGCTTAGGCGCAAATCTTGACCCACCCACCCACAAAGGGTTGATGGGCTCCCATTTGAAGTGGGTGCGATTGGGGGGGAGGGGTTTCCTTTGACAAACACAAGCACATACGTGGTGATTCAACTATTTATGTACAAATGGCGCTGACTATATACAAAAGTCAATGCTTTTGTTGCCTTCACCGCTGGCCACAGTGGGTTTATGCGATGACGAGTTGGATCCCATTGGGGGAAGGGGATTGGGATCGCCGAATAAAGGAGCAAGAAATGTGGAAATTAGTTGGAATCAAACGAAACCTGGGTGCCCTATGTCAAGTTTTTATGCGCAGCAATATATGTGCTAAATAATGTAATGTATGTAATGTAATGTAATTATTGTAATAATATGGGAGATAGTTTTATGCACAAACACATAGAAGTCCTTTTTAAACGTGTCACAATAGGTAAACAAAACGCAATTTCAAATAATATTCTAAGATTTATGGCCACCGAAACTTAATTAGGAAAATAATCATATTGATTCAATCTATCCCATTGAACCAAGTTTCCTGCATTTCCTTGAGCCACTTTTCGCAACCCTTACATGAAAGGCACGGGACCCCGTCCGCCAGAATTCGGATTTGTTCACCCCTCGCACACAGGCAAAGAAAGTTTACCGGAGGGCTGGTCACTCGCCGGACTCGCTTTGTGTGTCTGTCGTTCGCGTGTGTTCATGTGTGTGCGATTGTGTATTTGTGTATTTGTGTCTTGCGGGTGGCGTATTGGGATGCGGCGGCATCGAAGGGAAAGACGAGGGGTTACACCCAAGAAGCAACTTCTTTTGTGGCGCCCCAAGTAAGCCCGCAATCCTCGCACCCATTTTCCACTTCTGTTGCCTGTGCCTTCGTCTGCGTCTTCGTCATTTGATGAATTACCGTGCAGAGCAAGTGTGCGCCCTTCGGTGTGAGTGGGTGGGCTACGATTGTGGGTGGGTGGAGAGATTAGGGTGACGTGGGTGTGGGTGGCATGGGTGTGCGGGTGTTTTGTCGAGTGAATGTGTGTGAGTGTGCGCTTCGTTTCATTTTCGGAGGCTAGTCCCCTGCCACAGTCCATACCCCTAAGCGAGACATCCCCATGTCGTTACTTGACTACCCCTCGCCACCTTCTTCCTATAACACACACACACACATGCACACTTTATACTACCCCGTCGTCTTCGTTACCGTCGCAAATCGCGCTTCTATGTACCAAGGAGCATTCACGTAAGTGGAGAGGAGACCTGCACTGGGATACCATCGTATATCATTAGAGTGCCTCCATCTTCGCCTGAATGGTATACCCCAACCTACTAGGCGCTTTTTTTTTATCCAAAAAGGCATTATGAGCAGGTTTTTCTTTTGCGATTGCTGCCTACGCGGCGTATTAGCAATATTTTTGCAACTGTCTACGTTGCTTCCGTTCCTTTTGGCGCTCCTACCATGCCTTATATATATATTTTTTCGAACTGTTTATTTTGTGGCTGGGTAAATGTGTCTGGTCTGCGGCGGGTCTCAGAATGGGAATATGTGGGCTGGGGGCAAATTGATTTCATATTGGACTACTTGCTGAAAGCGGGCAAAGAGGAAAAAAAAGGTTTCATGCTGGCCTCAGAATGTCTATGTAGGATGGCTGTATGGCGGAAGAGCCTTTGAAACCCGCGACAGGAATGGAAGGAGCTATATCGATGATTGAGTTGAGACCCCTTGAATGACTGATACACTGCGGCTACCTCATGGCAAACCGCGTCGATGAATGAATCATGAAGTTTGCAATTATCCAATTATTTGGGCTATACCTTATCCTCAATCAGGTCATGGATATTATTTCATGTGAAGTTTGTACGATATTTGGTGTGGAGTTTCTCATGCAGAGAAATATGTAAATCCTAAAGAAGGATTTTACGAAAATTATTATATGATCATAATTATATTCTTTTCATACATTTCCCTTCTTACGAGTGCAAACATATAGACAATCAGAAGCAGTAGCTTTATCGTTCACATAATCATACAGTTACTGCACTCAAAACGAAAGAGTTCAATTGCCGTTCGTGGGTAACGTTCTTTGGTGTGTAACATTCAGTAAATTTTCGCAGGGGAATTGCTATCCAAGATCTTTTAAGGACATCCAAACTCACCTTGTGCAGCAACACCGAGGCTTTTCTTTTAGATGCCATTTTCGTGCTGGTGGTGGCGCCTCCGCCAGCACCTCCCCCACCGCCACCGGTTGCCGATGCGGTACGTGTCGATGTTTTTGGTGTTTTCCTCGGATTCTTCGGAATTTTGGCAGTTTTTTTGATGTCCTGCGTGGAGTGAGCTGTTCGCCCGAAGACCAGACAATTGAACTGAAGCAGGCGCTGCCAAAATGCGACAATATCAAAGTTGCAGCTTAAGATGCAACTCGACTCGCTGATATCTTTAGCACTGAACACACTTGTAACACTTGTGCGGATTGGGTTCGCTGCAACGTTTTGGCACTTGTCAGAATTTTTGGCGGTTTTTTTTATTTTGTTGTTGTTTTGTTTTGCTAAGTAGCTCACGCAGTTCACAAACTATATTAGCACAGTTTTGAGTTTCAATAACCCAGCGGCGAACGCGATTTGGCACACTTTCAAAGAGAATTTTCCGGGGGGGTAAGCTCTTTACTCAGCAGCAACACTATTCAAAACTCAATATTCAATTTTAGAGTGCGTTTCTTTTATTTTTGGGTTTTGCGATTTGGTTTGTTTTGGTTTGATTTATTCAAAGCTCCAAGCGCTCCTTTGGCGAACCAAACACGACGAAAGCCAACTGCTGACTGACCAAAACAGAGATGGCCAAGTGGGTTTTGAGCCGAGCCGCCCGCCTGTCGTCCTGCGTCGACGTTGGCAGCGAAAGAGAGGCGCGCGAGTGAGAGGACCTTAGGTGGCAGCGCCTGCGCAGCAAGGACGAAACTTGAATGTGGGACGCCGCCAAAAGCGGAAAGTGCGTGTGCAGGCGAAACGCCGAAAAGTGTGCAACACTCTGCGAGCTCCCTCTTCCCAGCCACCCCCCACCACCCCGCTCTCCCATTCCAGTCATCAGGCGACGTCGCCTCCGCTTGGACCCCCCTCTCCACGACCGCACTCCACGTTTTGAGAGAGCAGAGGGATATGAGTACAAAAACAGAGAAACGCCGATAACGCGACGCTGGACGTCAACGAACCACGCTGTCCATGGCCGTAGACGGGAACCTCCGAAGGTGGGTGGGGGACGAAGAGGTGGCGGGTCAGCCGAGAAGAGAGCGCTGGCTGGGTGGGTGGTGGGTGGAGGTCGCTGGGCGAAATCAGCCGGATGGCGGCGCGGCAGATGAGTTGACAAACAGCTGAGTGCCGACGGTTTTGTGAATGGGATGGGTGCTCGAATGTGGGAGTGGGCGAGCGAAGGCACGAGAGAGTGGGGCGGCAATTATTTTTGTTTTTCCCTTTTTTTTTGCCAAGTGTAAGTGGGGTGGTGGCACATGGGGGTTTGATGGCTGTTGCTTTTGTTGTCTTTCGCCGGCATGGCGCAAAAAAAAAGGCCGGCTGGATCGACGCCAGGGGTGGGAAAGGGAAAGCCTCTTGGAATGGGGTAGGTGATGGCCGTGGGTTTTTGGTTTGGGCGCGGATGTTTGGGTTGTGGACTGTGGGGCGGGGGAGTTGGGGTGACGGGTGGCGTGGAGTGGGTGGGGGGCGGTGGTTGTCGGCGTTTCGGATATGAAAAACGCACAAAAAATATTGGGAGTGGGTCCGGGAAAAATAAATGAGAAAAATATATATGAGCCGGCTACGTTGTTGCTGTTGGCATGGACAGCATGAATTCCGAAATGCTCTCCCCTCTCTCTCTATCGCCTTCGTCCTTTCCCCGTCGCTGGCTTGCCGTCTCGCTCACTGGGGGAGTTGGGGTGTTGCGAAAGTGGACAACGTTGTTGTCGCTTGTCTGCCTGAACGGCAAAGAAGGACGCTGAGTGGGTGAGTGTACGGGTGGTTGGGTTGGGTTGGGTTGGGTTGGTTAGCGGTGGATGGAGGGTGGTCATGGGCAGCGTAAAGTTTTCGAAAAGAATAAAGGCGAAAAGTGCGGTGGGGGAATGTTTTTCGATTTCGTGGGTTGAGTGCAAAAAGGGTCAAGAGCGTTGGCCACCTTGCCTGAGCTGCGGGGGGGTCTTTGGATCCGAGGGGGTGTATTTGAACAGGAAGAGAGATCCGTCGCCTGCGTGGCTCGACGTCATTGCCGTCGCTTTTTCGATGATTTCCGACGATTTTCATGGGGCGATCATTCAACTTGACTGATATATTGAGCGAGTTGATTTTTGAAAAAGTTTAAGAAATGATTTTGTGAATCATTTCATTTGTTGTGATACTGTTCGGAAAATTTGTTCAATTTACCGAAACCCAAAAATGTAAAACTTTATATTTAGCAGATTACAAGAATTGTTGACGAAGCCCTTTCGTAAGCATAGCCTCCCAAAAATTGAAAAAAAAAGGTTTTTAAATTAAGATTACGCCATTTTATTTGAGCAAGATGAATTGGTTGCACAGTATTGTTTCCTTTGTGATTCTAAACAATCTGACCTCAGCAAGACGAGTCCATTAAAAATTAAATGGTTTTACTCTTTGTCTTTTTTCAAATTCTCTAATTATATTTCCTGATCAACATTGATGTTAATCAGCTATCAAATTCCTCATAAAGTCCTACCTGCCCCCCCACCTTCAGCTTATAAAACGTAGATATCCGGTGTGCTAAGTCACGAAAGTCAAAGTGTTAACATAAACTGACCATTTAGATTATGCATAATTAAAGCTCGCACACTTGCCGATGGAGAAGACACTGCCTGGGTAAATAGGTTAAATATGATGGTTCTCAATTTTCCCATTATTTGTTGGTATGCTCATTAACATTCATATCTATATGTATGTTAGACTCTTCGACATCCACTGTGTCTGTGGATATTAATTAAGTTAACGAATTAGTTGGGCTCCCCTCCTTGCAAGGAACTTAAAGGAAGTCTTTTGATCACCACCACAGGACACGTACTAAAAATGAAAGATACCATTAACAACACTTTTAACGTGCCATTATTAAACGGTTGCATTTGTTTTAAGAAGCCGGAAAACGGAAATAGAGGATTGTTGAATTTTTTCACATTTACCAAATGTGGTGGTCAATTCTCAATTTTAGTGCATATGAAAATATAAAATAAATTAGGTTTGGCACGCATTATATGGAATGACAATAAATTTGATGGAAATTGGACTAACAATATGATAACTAAATGAAGCGAATCGGTAATTGATGTGTTTCGCCATCAGCATGCCCTCGTCTCACCTTTAATTGTTTTGTTTCGAGTTGGAAAGAGCTGGCAAATCAAAACGCATTTATGAAATAATAAACCCTATGGCCAAAATCGCTTTGTAAATGCCGTAAATCTTTTAAAACTGCCAGCTACTGACTACCGCATAAATTCAAGAGATTTTACCTCTGTTCAGGGATCTCCCTCATGCTGTTCAGCTGAATAAGAAATAAGAATGAAAAAATTGACATAAAATTAGTTGCACAAAATCCAAAAACTATTTCATCAAAAATGCATAAAATAATAATAAAATCGTACGCGAAAAAAATAGACAACCGAAAATAGAAAAAGTTGAATTAATGAAATATTTATATAGCGCACAAAATGAAAGCGGCAACTGGGAAAAAAATGCGAATCAGCTAAAAAAATATGTTATGTGTAAAATAAATAATATATAAAATATTTATATAAATTGCAAAAATGCGCAGCTCTGCATAAAAAATAAAACCAGCGTAAAATGTGAAATGCGCAGTCGCCTCTATTTTTCTATTGAGGGGGGTCTACAGTTCCTATATGTGCAATGGCATATATGCATCGGCGGATATATAATGGAATATGTATAAAATGTCAAATGATTTGTTTGCTCGCATCTCCCCCCTCCCCTCACCAACACTCACGTCTGCAGCTGGCAAAAAACTAATGCAAAAAACAAATGGTTAGTAATATGCTAAAAAAATCTGAAACCGAGGGGGTTTCGTTGTCAACTTTTGGTGTGAGGCTAGAGCAGCAGCCACTGCAGCCAATTCAATTAAAAATCTGCCACTTAAGCCCTCTAGAAAAAAGGATTGGAACCAGGATTGCTCTGACCAGTAGTGCACGTTTGCGTTTAGCTGAAACTCGATTTAAGAAAGGAATGATGTCAATGGAAAACTGTGCTATATACCAATCTTGAAAACCTTGCACCCAAAACAATGTTTATAATAATAATCAAAAGTACGAGATGTTTTAAAGCGGTTAGCTTCGATTAAATCTATACTGAACTTCAGTGCTTGAGTGGAACATAGTTAATATACTATTATTTCCAGATGCAGCTAGGCTGTAAGCCGGTTTGGTTGAACAGAGATCGCATCCCTTTCATGGAACCTCCAACAGAGCAGCAAACTAGAATGCAACCCACACCCACACAGATTTCCCTCGCACACAGACGGCATGTTGTATATAACAAAAATTTTATTCGAATTTATTTTTAGTGTTTTTTTCGCATTTTCTCTGATGGGGAGTGAAAGCAGAAAGGTTCACGGTAGGTGCAATGCATTTTGTTTATATTTTTTTGGTCGCGACTACTACAACACTAAACTGCAACGATAAATGCAAGCGTTGTGCGTATGTGTGTGTGTGTGTGTGCATGATGCTCGTGTGTGGTGTGGTCATAATAAATAATAAAATACAGGCACACACGTGAACACAAAAAATAGGGTAACCTGACAGGAGGAGAATGGGCTACTATGCTACAAAAAAGGTGGAAAAAACGCTCATGCTGTTTGAATTTTGCGCACATTTTACGCCTGATCGAAATATTTTGCGCCATCCAGGCGATGAGGCCATAGAAAAAGTCATACGCCGCTGTGTTGAGCGGGAAGGACCTCGTCCTGCCGAAAATTCCACATCCCAGCCAATCCTCCTATGCACGCGCCTACAAAACTTTTATTGTGTCCGTCGATGTTTTTTCTGCTTTGACGCTTCGACCAAAAATTGCCAATGGGCTTTGTACGACGGGGCGAACAGGGGTTAAGGGTTTTTCGGTCGGGAGCGGTCTGGTGGAGGTGGCCAGGGGGTGGTGCACTGCGGTGCATTGTGGTGCAGTGGTCCCCGCTTAGGCCACGGTTATGGTTATGATTGTGGTGTGATGGCCCGCTTGCGTTCCATTGGCTGGTCTGTTGCTTGTTTTGGCCCGTTTTGTTGAGGTAGGCTAAGCAGCTGAATGCGGTATATATTCACTTCCACTGTGGACTGCATGTGCATTCGAATGTTTTGTTAATCAGTTTAAAGACCCACATGTGGGTGTGGTCTAAAATTAAAGGTAGTACAAGTGCTGTTCAGCAGAGGTTTGCAAAGCATAAATAAATTTATAAGTGCGTTTATATAAGTATACATAATACACACTTTTGTTATTCGCTAATCGGTGTTTTAATCTTTGCGGAACTCCCACAAATTGGCCAACATTAGAAGCCAGTAATTTGAGTAACTCTGTAATTTATTAAAAAAATGATGTTGTCTATAATTGCGCCTAACAAAAAAGTCGTTTAAATTAGTTTGAGTAACAGTTCATAAGGAGATTATTCAAAAGCTACTTGCTTCCTGCATCTTGCCATATGTAATTAGAAATCTTTCACCGTATCAGTGCGGTTGATTTCATTGCGAGTCGCCACTCTTGCAAGCCACCAGTGAGCATAAAAAACCCAATTTAGTTTATTTGCCTCAATCAATTTTAATCAAGTCCAATGGCAAGATAAACGCGCAGGCAAGGAGGCAAAGAGACAATTTTCGGAAAATACAAAGACATGGACGACATCTTAAACTTCGCACACTCATCGCATCTTACACACGTCACCTGCCTGAACGATGATGGTGTGGGTTTATCTCGAGGTTATTACCGCTGAGTGTTGCCACACAAAATAATGCATTAAAGACGACAGGGGGTGGTCGCAGGACTCAGGAATCTGGACCCGAAACAGGACAACGACAGCAGCAGCAGCAGCAGTAGCAGCAATTGCAGCTACATCGAATGCACAAGGCGCATTTTGTGGGGACTTGGAAGAGCGAGCGGGGAGCAGACCAACGCAAGTGCCAACCCCCCCCCCCCCCCAAAGAGCTCATCCCACGACCTTGCAAAGTGCATTCACATCCATGGCCACCCAAACCTGAGCATGCTCGGTGATTGTCCAACTAAGCCCGACTCTTTGGAAATTTATGATGGCCGAGTGTGGGTTTTCTTGGGCCTTTTCGGCCAATACATGGCCATATGCACGCCTATTGCCCAATACTTATGTACAACAAAAATGCCAAGTTGTCTTAAAATTTAATGAAACTCGTTGCCGAGAAACAGAGCGAGAAAGAGAGAGACCAGAGTCCGGAACTCCTCTTGCCAACCAGATTCTTAGGCCTACTTGGAAGCCAAATCTTTTTATGTACATGCTACACGTGCGTGTGTGTGTGTGTGTGTGTGTAACTGTATGGTGAGATGCAGAGTGCGCTTATGTTGTAGTTGCTTTTTGGGCTTGTCAGAGCCTGCAATAATAAGTTTTCCATGCACTTAATGTCAAGTAAACAGAACGACACCCCATCCAGCCCCCAAAGAGTTCTTCGACTGCATTTTCGGCAGCTCACTTCGGGCCCAGGCACACGCACACACACAACGGGGGGCCCGCCCGCCCGCACCCACACTTATAAAACAACAGGCCGACTTTTGCATAGTTTTAGGCGCCTTCCAACACATTACGCATACGCACGGTTGACCTGAGACACCCCCCAAGTTGCTGCTGCTTGTTGCTGTGCTGCAACGACAACTACAACTACAACTACAAGGACTGCATTTGCAACTGCATCTTCGAATTTCTTGTGCAATTTCTTAAGATCCTGCCAGAATATGCCGCACTGCTCGCACAGGCCGGCTTACCTTCTCGCTTCCACCAACGGCCTGCTATCCAGGCATTGCAACGTCTTTTTGGGATTGGAAAATTTGTTGCTGCTGCATTTTCTTAAAATTTTGTTCAAATATGTGAATAATTGCAAAAGGTTCGGGAGCCGGGCCTATGTGCCTGCCATTTAATTTTGCCAAGTCGAACGGAGGAGGGGACTTTCTTGAGATATCTTCAATACATAATGTGGAGAATATATTTCGAGATACGAATTTTGCCTTGCTCTGTCAACCCGCCCGAGATTTACATAAATAACTAAAATTTTAATATATGTTTATTAAAGCCCCACTTTTAAGAAGACCTCTCCCTGCAAAAAGCATTTATACTAATTGCCTTGAACATTTGATTGGTCGGCCATTGATTGTGCAAAGTATTTTCTCTGTCTTGTGGGGGCCGCATTAAATTTGCAACTGCAGTTGATCACTCAACAGATCTGCCTGATTTTCAGCAAATCAGTGTATGCTTATTCATGCACATTAGACAGCGATATTTCGGCAATGGTAATGTGAACCACCCAGTGTTGAAAATTAGAAATTAATATTTAAGTTTGGGGAGGTACTCAAAAATTAAGATGATACTCAACCGAATTGACTATTTTCTAGTAACATATTATAAAGAGAATTGAATACATACGATTTGCAGTCAAAATACGAAAGTATTGTATTTAACGTAGAAGATTATATGACAAATACATATTGTTATATATAGTTAGTTATACATATGTGTCAGTCTGTAGGAATGGCCTTAAGTTAGCGAAGTAATATGGCTTTGGAAACCAACATTTTTAGATACGTTATCTTTTTGGAAAAAGTTGAGCTCTCAGTAGCTAAACGCCCAAAGAATATTTCTGAGTTTTTCTATGTTTATAATGCCCAGTTAGGAGGGGAAAAAAAAATAAAAACCAGTAAGTTACGAAAGTTGATTCCTTTTTCATTGGAGAAAATTCAAATTGTTTGGGCTTCTAACTACCAGGTAAACTTGTTCCGCAGATATTTCCAAGCCCTAAGATCCTGGCCATAGAACCAACAAATTGCAAGCGGAGTGAAATACAAGTATAAATTGCGTGCTCCTCGCCAGCGGCAAGGGCAAGGAAAAAGAAAAAGAACAAAATTCGAAACATATAATGGCCCAAGACATATCCCTCGAAAATCTTGCAGCCAGTCAAGGCGATGAGATGGAGACCTACGAAGCGAGCAAGGGACAGGGACGGAGTATGGGATTTGGCGAAGGAGCCGAACAGAATGGAACTGAACAGGATGAGCCGGAATGGGACACATGCGCTGGGGCACCCTAAAACCCATCAAATCTAATCTCCGAGCGTAGCTGCTGATGCTCGCTGGGCACTGGACATTGGACATTGGTTGCCTTGGATTCTGACCCTCCTGCCCTTCTTTTTTTTCGTTGCTGTCCCACCAAATCCCTTTCCCCACCCGCGCAGAGTGTTCGAAAAACGAAGCGGACAGCTTTCTTGGAATGCTTCTTGCCTTGCTCTTCCAACGGCCAGAACGAAAATTGATGACCAGCCAGGGTCTGCTGGTCGTCCTGTTTTTAGGTTGGCGGCAAAGGTTGGATACGCGGGTGGTTACTCCATCCAAGGTGCGGGGTGTTTGCCAGATTCGGTTTGGTCATTGGCGCTGCGGCCAAAAGAAGTAATTCATCTTATTTTTTTCCCCTCGCTCTGGGTCCTTCCTGTCCTTTTACTCACCCTCGCCACGTTTTTGGCTTTATTCTGCTTTCCTTTTCCCGTTGCCCACTGCGGGGACCTTTTTTCCCTGTGCCTTGGCGACGGCTTCTCAAGACGCCCACATGAGTCAGGGCAAGGATACGCCAATAGGATAATGAAAGCAACGGCAGAACTTTGCAATAGAATGGGGCTAGGTCGGCGCTGGCGAAGGGGATCTGAGGACCTGGACCCAAGCGTTGAACTTAAGTGAACTCAAACAAAGGGAGCTGGCGACTCGGGGGTGCTCCTGCAGAAAAGGACGCAGGACCTCACCGAGCTGATCCCTCAAATACACACACACACACACACATATACATATAGACACAGTGGTGGCTGCCTCCAGGCATCATTACATCAAATGTCCTTCGCATTTCAGCAAAACAACAAGATGGCGGTTCCCAGCCAGAGGACGAAAAGGCATCCAAAGAAAAAACCCAAAAGCAGCCAGCACAGGAATCGGGAAGGAAAGGGAGGTTACCCAGAAGGATTGGTGAGCGAAAACGGAATCGTGGGGCTAAGGATATCGCCATGGTCGCGCCAGAAACGAAAGGGGCGAACTTGGCGCCCCAAACGCTAAGGCGAAAGGACTAAGCTCGAATGGAAGTGGAAGTGGAAATGGAAATGGACGGAGTGGGAAAGGATGGTGCCAAAGGAGAACCAGCTCATTGGCGCAAGCAATAAACGTTAAATTTTTTCTTGCTTCTACAGCATAATGGCGAAAAAGGACGGGAGTACGAGCCAGCCGAGCATCGGAGTCCGCACTCCCGGGCAGCAGGAGAAGTCCTGTCGAGCGGACCAAAAAGTCTGACGTGCAATAAAAGACCAAAAATCCTTTTCCATTGCGCTAAGCTCGGAAAATGTTCGGTGGGTCGAGTGGAACGGCGAAGGGAGGGCGAAAGCACTAGCTGAATTTTCGGCAGGAGAAAAGTTTCTGGGTTGGGGTATAAATGCTATAAAAATAATCGTCATAAGAGGATGGTAGGGCGTGAGGGTTGCTTAGGAGAGGGGCTACTGAAAGTTACTGGATTGGTGGTTACCGTTTTGCCACCGTGGGGACCGAAAGTTATCGAGTGCTCAATATTATGAAACAAGTAAGAATATAATTTAACGGATCAAAATGCCTTTATAGGCCCACTGTTAAGAATGTTTTTTAAATATAAACGTAGTTGGTATTATCAACATAGCCAATTATAAATAAGTAATAAGTGTAAGACTTAAAAGTGTTATTTAGGTGTGTCTCCACTTCGAACGATTTCATATCTTCGATAACTATGTTTCGAATATTGCGCAATTAGTTAAAACGAGTTATCAATTACGTAATATTACACGTCCCATCGATAACGCCGATGTCGTTAACAAAGATTTAATTGGGTTATTTTTATCGGGTGCCCGGCATTTCCACAGTTCCTCCTTTCAGGACTCCCACTGACATAAGTCAGTGTGGCGCTTGGAAGAAGAGAGAGAACGCCTTTCTGAAACGGACGATCTGTGTTATTAAGGTGGTGCCACGGGCAGCTCGTCCCCATCCAGACCCTTCCTGTCCTCTACCTTGGCTTCTGGCCAAAGTCCTCCGAAAACCAGATACCATTCCCTGTGTTGCATTAATTTTTACCGTTTGCTCTTTGTGCTGCAGCGTATATTCTACCCCCCCCCCCCCCCCATTTTTCTGTTCGTTATTTTTTCAGTCCGTTTCGCTCTTTTGGTTGGGGATATTTCTGCTTTGGGTGCCTAGTTTTTGGGGCCCCCCACGCGAGCTCGATTCTTTTCCGTTGCCCAGTTGCAGTGTTTGACCAGCGCTTTGTTTCAACCTATTCCCAAATAACCCTAGGCCATTAAATTGTTGCCCGCTGCACCCACACACACACACCCAACAGCGGGCTGGCTTTCTCCAACAAACACACACACACACACACTGGCTCACTCACTCATTCACACAAAGGATAACTATGTTAGTTCGAGCCGACGGCCATGAGCCCTCGAACCCATACCGCACATCAAAACTCATTTCATGTAACGCGCATTATGCTTTCCACGGCATTTCGCGTCCACTAACTGACAGTTGATGGATTGGAGGTACAGCCCCCGATGTCCTCTCACCCCACCACCCCCCTACTCACTCCACGATCACCCCGGCTTTGGTCAAAGTTGTATTTGATATACATAAAGCATTTGAAATCGGTACAGCTTTTTAAAGCTCCATTCGGTGGTTCGCGCGCAAGGCAAAGGCGATGGGTTTAGGTTTAGGACAGCCACCCAGAAATTCCATTTATATTGTAGCTGACTGGCGCGCCCCAAAGTTGGTCTCCTTTGTGGGCCACCTCCAACCCACACCATCGTTCATGCCCACGTGCACACCCGAACGCACACACATGGGTTAAGCCACAATTTGATATGTCCATTGTGTCTTATCAGGCGACATGGTTACCGCAGCGAACCCCCAGCGAACGCTTCGAGCTGCCAGCGGGTCTCGACTCGAAGTAACACTCTGTTGGCCGGGGTCCCCTGGTAGATCCTTGCGGCCTTGCCCAAAAAAAAAAAAAAACACCCCCATCCAACCTTTCTAGCTCGAAAGAACAAAAAAAAAGGGAAAATGAAAAGCACTCCAAAAAATAAGGCAATTCTATCATGGTATTGGGCGAAAATCAAGTAATCGAAGTATTGTATAAGCTGGCTGGAGGCCAATAAGCAAGGGCCAGATCACATGTCCAATTAGTTAGAATTTTTGAACTCCACAACTATTAATGTACTGCACAGAAAAGTGTTCTTTAAAAGGTGATAGTTCTAGGAAATAGAACATACTTAAACAAAGAGGGTGATTGGAGAAAGTAGTGATGCCGAATACAGCCTGATCTTGGGGATTTCCGCCTAAGAATGGACCAGTTTTTATTAGCATTGTTCAGTAAATCCAATTCCAGGACTATATCTTTTTCTCCAGTGCCGGATCGCACTCTCACCAGTCTGAAAACGCGCACTCGTCAGTCAGCCAGTTCCCTTTTTCCCCTCGGTAAGGAATGGGAAGTAGAGGACGGGTAGGGAGAAAGAGGAAAGGAAAGGCAAGGCGGGCCAGGGCCCAGCCCACGTCAAAGTAGTCTTCGTCTAGCACAGTGGCACACCGCCTTTTTTCCAGAGAATCCTCCGTCCCATGCCACTTTCTGAATCCCCAAGACCACCCGAAACTCTGGCAAACCACCCCCGTCCCTGGCTCGTTTCCTGCTCAACAAATGCCAAGAAAAAGTTTTTTTTTTCGACATTGCTCCCCCGCAGAAGCCCGCCCAGCTCTGTCCTCATCATCATTGTCGTTGAATTTGAAACGTTGTTGCAGCCACTGGAATGGGGTGGGAGTATATCGGTCTGTGAGGGGGTCACTCGACGTCCTCAACACCCTCGTCTTCGTTTTCGTCGTGGCACTCGTGTCCTCCGCCTCCCCCACCTTTTGGCAGGAGCAGCGCCACATGGCTGGCCAAAGCGAAGGCAACACATTTGAAGAGGGTCGCATACATCGCCGGAGAAATGGGAAACTAAAATGAAAGAAATCCGGGAACAGGAACGGTCTGCACTGCGGTTTAATTCGTCAGTTGATTTCCAACAAAAAACTATGACAAGCTTCAAAGGGCGCAGTAGATGGGGATTTTAAACATGTTTCATGTAAGGAAAATGTTAGTCTGTGAATTTCTCACTACTTAAGGAGCCACATTTTCGCGCAGTGTAGGGGCGGGGTTATTGGACTCGGACCTGGGTACATGTGCTCCCCAGATCCAGCTGTGTTCGTCTGCTCGTTTGTTCTTCGATTTAATGAAGGATATGCCGCATGGCTCACCTCTAAGCACCCAATCCCAAGCTACAGACCATTTATTGAACTTTTTTTTTTGTATATATTTCATAACTTTGCCCTGCTCACATGAAAAAATTCGGTTTTAGGCCTAAAAAGTGGAATGAAGACACCCCCTTCGTTGTTGGTTTTTCATGAGGATTTCGGATTCGGTTTTTCTTACCCTTAACCTTTTCCTCAAATATTTCGCCAGCTGCTTTGCATAAAATGACGGTATTGCTTGGGAAAAAAAGAGTTCGCTTGGGGTACAGCCCACCTTGGAAAGGACGCGATAAATTGGCAAGGGTGCTTTTCTTTCTAGAATGGCAAAGATGATGCCAAAATTAGGGCTACAAATGGCAGCGAAAATGTAAGTAAGACACGAATTAAAATGACAGGGTAAAGAAGGCAGAAGGATATTTCAGGCTATCTGAAGTATGGTTGTTATCAAAGAAGTCTTCAATGAATTCTAACTTCGATTGAGATATGCCCGCATATGAAACTTCAATCGCCGGCCACTTAGGCTTACCATCGTTTCAAATGCTTACCACATAACTTACGCCACTACCACATACATACTCAATAAAAAGAAAAGAGGGGAAACCCCCAGGAGCTCCCTCTCAGGATATTGTCAAAAAGTAATTAGATTCGATGTTATTACACAAGCGCAAACGGGCGTCCAAAATTGGGAACACTCACACACAACGAAACGATTCGAGGGGTGGCGTTTGGGTCAAGGGAGGAGGACCTCATCCCATTTGTGGTTGTGTGGGGGTGAAGCTCAGCCCATTTTTATATCATTTCTGGGCTCGAAAAATGTGAAACAAAGTAATAAATGGTGACGTAGCCTCGTCCTTTGCGTTTCTCCTTATACTAACTCCGTGAAAGCCACCCAACCGCACCACCTCGTCCATTCGCATCCTCGTCGTCGCAGACAACAAATTAAATGCGGAAAATAATACAAAGACATCTTCCCTCCTGGCGGCGCTAACGATTCTGGTGACGCGAGCTCAGTTTACGCTTAGCGTGGAAACTTACGGCAAATGGCAATGGATGATGAGCATGGAGCTGGGATGGGATGTGGGTGTAAATGTGGGTGGTGATGGGTGGTGGTCGCCCCTTCGTCTTCAACGTCATGACAACAAGGCGCACAATCTTCAAAAACAACTCGAAGGTAGGGGTTCTGGCATTCGGGAGGGACTTTACTTCGGGGATAAGTTTGTGCGCTGAAGTTTGATGATGATGGGGGACATACAATGGGTGGTGCTGCCCTCCCCCCTTTCCAAGCTCTAGATACGGCCCCAACGTCAGTTTCTCTCTTGATTTTTGGTCCTCTTCTGTTTCGGGCGTTCCTAATCAAAAATACATTTCACTTTCCGAAACCAAGTTACAACGGAAAAAGGACAGGACCAAAAAAAAATAAAAAAAAAATCCTCTTAAAAGGTCGACTTGGTGAATACCTATGACTTTCTTTTAACTTCTCTAATCTTCTAACCCAAGGAGTTTCGTTTAGACTAGCGTTTTAATAACCTAAATGTAACTACCAAATTTCTATGCCTGTTTAAATTTACTAAATATAAGTGTTTATCAGTTGCAAATCAATTAGTGTGAAATTTTAAGACACAAGAAGTAAGAGATACAAAATGCAATATGCTCTCCTGAAGGGTACATAAAAAAAAAACTCTGTAAAAATCTGTCGCACTTTTAACTCACATTGGATTCGAAATTTCTTATTTTGGGTAGGAAAATGTGTCTGATTTGCATTTGGGTTGCCGTGACAGAAAAGGGTTCGGTCCTGCTTCGGTTAAGGGGTGACAAAGTGATTAAAAAGTGTGCAAAGGGGTTGGAGATGGGGTGCTGGAAAACCAAGATGCAGGTGAACCTTCAAGGAAGGGTGCCGGGATAAAGAGCTAGGAGAAAGGCCCACGGTTGGGGTAAGTGATGATGGAACGGTGGCAGGCCTCGGTAAGGGTTGCTCGGTCTGAGATTGTGCCTAGTTTAATTTCAGTTAATTGTGTTTGGCTTTCGAGTAAAGCATTTGAGTATTTGATGGAAATAATGCTGGAAAAGCGGTGAAATTTCTCGATCCCGGTGGTGGAAAAGCCACGGGGGTGGCCTGTAAAAGGGTTGGGTTGCAGGAAACACACTCTTCTTGGAAGTATGTAACTACATATATACGGAAGTAGTTTGTGCCAAGTCATTTGTGAATCACATGCTAATGTAAATCAGAAAGCATCTAAGAACTTTGGGGGGAGTTTGATTGGGGGTGTGCTACTGTTTGGAATACAGAAATTAATTTCAGTAAAATAGTCGGAATTTGCTGATTATATCACAGCAACCGAAACCATACAAAAATGACATTCTCCCTTTGTGAAATACTTAATGAAACTACTCTACAGCAAAAAAATTGTTAATATTTATATGTTTTAATAATTTCCATTTGTAATTACCTATTTTAAAATTTTAATAATGTTTAAAAATGCGTGTGCAGCAACATGTTATTGATTTCGCTAAAAATTCCCAGTTTGAATATTATTAAAATGCATTCCCATCAGGTGCTCTGTTCGTCTAGAGAACTGCGATCTTCATGATCTACCACTTCACACGCCATTAATCATATTAAGTACATATCATATGATATCACAACCATAACTCACAAAGTTTGTGAACCCTTTTTCCGCGTCATCTTTCCCAATAATTCCTAGAAGCAGAGCATGAAAAATCTCTTGTTGCGGTCATATTGAAAGTTAATTGAAAATCAAGTTAATGCGTTTAATTGAATAGCCGTATAGGCATATGTGCTGTCAGGGTTCCATCGCTAAAAACCTGTACACAGAAATGCAATAAAAACATTATACATCCAGCGAAAAAAGAATCGAGTACACAAACATAAAGCACACATAATTGCTCATACACACACATACCCATAAACGCACACAAACAGCGGGTGGGAAAACCAGAGCGGGGAAACCGAACGGATGTTCTGTCGATGCGTGGAGGAGACAGAGGCCCATGTGCATATTTATATGTGGAAAATTATATACAAACACAAACACCCACACCCTCACTACCCGCCGCTCACACAATATATAGAAAATCATAATGACGACGATGCATCATCGCAGAACAAAGGCGACACGCACAGGCCCAGAACCAGAACGTTATTCCTAACCCCCCGTCCAACCTGGCCGAGCCCCACAGGACCACACAGGACAAGCCTTTGGAAACAGGTGTGAGTTACGCACTATTTTGGATGTGGAAAATGGGAGAATGCCCGCCTGTCCCAATCAGACAATCGAAGAAGGCTCCTTGCCGCTTAAGGATATGCAAAGCCCAGCAAAAGGACTGCGGGGCCTTACAATCATTACCATATTATGTGGAAAACATGGCAGATAAAATGACACCTTCAGCTAGAGCACACTCTCCTTACAGTCATTATTTGGTAGCCTTCTTCTCGAAAAATCCAGTCGGATTCTTAAGGACTAACAGCAGGCAATGCTATCGATTTGTAGGCCTTGTTGCTTCAGCCGTCATCTCACTCACACACACACACACACACTCACCAACGCACACACCCACGCTCAAGGGGGAAATCCATTTTTCTTAAGATAAATTTTGATTAAAATTTTCGACCAACACACGTGCGTTTTTTCGGTCTCTTTCTAGCTCTCAGTCTCTCTCGTTCGCTCTCTATGTATCACTTTTCAATGCGATGGGTGTGAGGTTTTTGTATCAGGGATATTGTGGTACTTGCAAATGTCTTAAGATCTTGCAACGAAAATATAAATGCAACTCATTGGGCGCTTGGGGTGTGGCATCTTCTATACATAAATGAGCAATTTACGTGTTTTTTGATAGGCGCTTTTCTTGGTATTTATGCAAAATTTACCATTAATTTTGCATCTCGTCAGAAGTTTTTACCCAATTGAACAGAATTTATTGAAAGACATGACTGTGCGGGGTGAAGAGGTCTAGTTTTAATGGTTGGATTAGAGTGGCAAAACTTAATGTATGACATTAAGATGTTTTAGTCTAAGCGAGAAAATCAAAATTTGCTTAGACATGCTGATTCTTTGGGGTCGTATTCCATTTGACCATCCTTGATGGCCTTCACAACTGGGATAACAATTAAATGTGGTTAAGAAAAGGGGGGAAAAAAATGGGATTTTGTTGTGCCCAGTCAGCAATTGATGCACATAATACCCAAACCAGGTCTTGAATCATTATGCCTGGCACCCAAAAACTTTAGTGCACTTTCTTCGTACCTATGGCTGTCTCGCTCTCGCCTCTGCCTTCGCACACACTTGCACTCGCTCTCCCTCTCACTTGCTCAATAATAAGAAATTAGACCCTCTCGCTCTGGCAATCCGCATGCCGACTCTGTCTAGAGCAAAATGCAAAAATGTGCATTAGGCAAAGTCCAAGAAGGCAAAGCGAAAACTTTTCGGGCGGCCAAATGGGGGTGGTGAACGGAAGCTGTTGCAGCTGCATGCGGTTTGCCGTTGTGTGTGGGTGTTTGTGAGTGTGTGTGTGCCAGTGCGAGTGTGCATGGGTGGGTGTTGCATATGCACTTGTGGGTGCAATGGGTGTAAGTGTGTGGTCAGCTTCTTAAAATACAAGCATACAGCTGCACGACAAGTCCCCGAAAATTCTTACAAGCAAAAGTGCAAATCTCTCTCTTTCTATATAACTGGCAATGTGTGCGTATGTGTTTGTGTGTGTGCGTGCGTATGTGGTCAACTGATGTATGGGAAACTCTTTGGTCAGTTTTCTTGCAAGAAAATCTAATCAACACACACACGCGCGCAGAAACACTTGGCCCACAGTAGTGTGTTACGTATACGCAATGTTGGACGAACGTCGTTTGTGCATAATTCGTTTGAGTGTGGAAAGGGGTGGTAAGGTTAGGGGTAAGGACCGTAATTTCTCCCAAGGGGTCGCCCACAAACACATACATATATAAATGCTTTTAATTTGCACAGGACACACAAAAGGATCCTGGCAGTGCAAAATTTTGAAGAAAATTCAGCAGCACATGTCGGTAGTTGAGCAGTTGGGCAATCGGGAGCCGTAGTGGAAAAGCCATTCCACAGACTGGGAAAATCTTACGACATTTGGCCAGCTGCAGAGCATGGGGCAATGTGAATGAGAAACGGAGATGGAAGTCTGCATAGTGCTGTCTTATCTTTTTACTTGACAGCCCCCGCACCTTCTCAGCTAGTGCGTTAGATCAAAGGACTGGGTTCGGGGCAGAGTTATGCACCCACAGTTGAGTTTTGGGCTTTACGCATGCATAATCAATGCATTTTCTTCGAAATGTCTGCGCCGGAGAAAGAGTGAGCGAGTAAGCGAGAGAATGAGAGAGATAGAGAGAAAGGCGAATAGTTTGGAGAAGGAGATGCGTTCAGTTTATAAATTAGTTGCAAAATATAATTCAAGTTCTGGTCTCTGTGCATTCGTCTTTGTGCGTGTGGCATCTTTGGGGGAATGTTCAATCCTTTTTCCTTTGCAAAAACAAAATCTCAACGAAAATCGATGGAAGTGCAGACTCTTGTTATTTTGATCTTTGTTTTGGGATTAAAGGCAATTAGCTAAGCCATTTTAATTGGACGTTTTTTAGAGCGGTTTGCAAAAATTATATTTACTAATTCATTGTCAATAGGATAAGTAAGCGGAAGAGTTTTATCATTTTCATGGTAAAGAACTTCACGCTCTCTTTATGTTTTTTGTCTGTATAAATTTGACCATTTTAAAGGACCTTTTTTAGTGTAGCATTAAACTAGTGTAAAACACAATCTTTTAATCTATAAATCTTCCTATTTCGAACTCACAGTTTTCAGCGCCATTTCAATTCAATAAAAAGCAATTACAGCGCAATCAATCGGTCATACCAAATGCAGCAATAAAAAGGACTTCGCGTCAACCGCAAAACTGACTCGCTTGATAAATCAAAAAATTTCGCTAACAAATGGGTAAAAAATATGATGCGAAAATCCTTTATCCCCTAGTCGAATATGCAAATAGAAAAGAAATATCTTACCATGCACGACCCCCTTTGTCTGGTTTTTGGCTTTTATTTGATCCTTTTGTTGCTGTCTGCTGTTTCTGCTCCACTTTTGAATTGATTTCGCCGAAAGTCGTAAATTCCTTTGGCAACTTTCGCTCGTTGAGTTTTGCATCCGTTTGGCCGTCGTCGTTGCTGTTTATTTTTCGATTGTTTTCTTGTTTTCATTTTGTTGAGTGTTTTGTTGCTGTTTTTTTTTTTATGGCCAAGAAAAACGGAAAAAAGCGTTGAAAGTCGGGATCCTCCATAATATTATTCAAAGGCATGCGTGTGTGTGTGTGTTTGTGTGAGAGTGTGTTAGTGGCGAGAAAGAGAGCGAGAGCGGGCCACCAATACAATGGCAAAGCCGCTCATCGTCGTTTTCGTTGTCGTTGTCGTCGTCGCGAGTTTCTCTTTGCTCCTTTTCGTCCTCGTTTCTCGCCTCGTGTTTGTTTATTTGCATTTCCGCTTGAGCTGCAGGACTCTCTCCTCGAATGCGTGTATGGCTGTCTGAGTGTGTGTATGAGCGCGATGACTCAACAAGTGGTTGTGTCTGTTGCTTCTCTGCCTCCTCCATTGTCATTCAGTTCTTTTTTCTGTTGTTGCTCGCTTTCTAGTTCGTGCTGCTTGTTTTTTGTCTGCCGCCGCCTCCAAACACTTTTGCCTTCGCATTTCTTTTCTTTTCCGCCGCTCACATGTGTGTGTTTGTTGTGCTTGGGCTTGTGCTTGCGAGTGTTTGTGTGTGTGTGTGTGTGTGTGTGTGCGTGTGCCCCTAGCCTTTAGGCTATGAACATCATCTTCTCTCGGCACTCTCTCCCATTGTCGGCTTCTCTCGACTTGTTTGCTTATTTGTTTGTTTTGCCTCCACTTTGCTCTTTCCTGTCTTCTTTTGTGCGTCTTCCTCGCCCACCTGATCACCCGGCACCTCCGACCCTCCTACATTTTTCCCATTTTCCGGGGGATAATTTTCTTGGTCGTTTGGCTTTTTGTGCTTTTATTATGCCGCACACGGCTCAACTTTTCAACTTGTTCGTTTTTTAGCTTTTTTCGATGCCGGCAAAATAAAATGGAATAAAAAATACATTTTCGTCAAGGACGTTAATTGTTTTGCTTCTATTTTTTTCGTCTGGCCTCAATGTGAATGTGTGCTTGTGAGTGTATGCAAGTGCGAGTGAGTGTGTGTGTGTGTGTGAGAGAGTCCTTTGACTTTTATTTTTGCTTTTATTTTCTGACGCTGCTTGTTTATATTGTTTTTTATTGCCGCCTCAATTTGCGTGCACTTTGCGGTTGTTGTTGCTCCCCTTTTTGCACTGCGTGTCCTTGCCGTTATTTTGCTTTCTTTTTCCACTTTCTTCCGGTTTGCACAAACTGACACACACACACATATATATTTATATATATATACATATAGCCATACGGCCATAAGTGGCGTTTAATTTATCAATTTGTCGTTTGCCAAAGGAATTCATTATTTGATTGTTGCTGTCTTTTTTTCCGCTTCCGCTTTACCCCTTTGATGCGGTTTGTTTACTATTGTCTGGGCTTAATCTTTTGTTTATTTACCATCAACGGCATCGTTCCTTCCGTTAGATGTTGCCTCTTTGTCGTTGCAACGGAAGTTCAATCGGTAGCAATGAACATTTTCTTTTTTACTTTACTTTGTTCCCCCTTCGGTGCATCTTTTTAGTGTGTCGGTAATTGGAGTCAAATTGTTTTTTGCCCTCAATAGACTATTGATTGGGTATATTGAGTCCTGAGTGAACTCAACGGAACTGTGATTAAGAGAAAGGGCTCTTTAACGTTAAGGCAGTGTATCCTGTTCACAAGGACCTCTTACCTATTGGTTAATAGTCTCACTTCTAACTTTTCGGTGTCGTAGCTTAAAGTTCTTAAAGCCCATTAAAGACTTTTATATGAATATTAAATATATATTGCTAATTCCTAAACACAAAAACCTGAAGTCAAAATAATAACGCAAATAAATTCACCTCCTACATTTGTGCATATATTCATAATATGATAATATGATTATATGCGTGTTGAAAGATTACAAGATCTATTTCATATAAAATGAAGAAAAAGCAGCAGAGAGTCCTTGAAAGATAAAGATTGAAGAAGAATCTGAGGCAAGTTCTCAATTAATCTCCTTTCAATCCCTCTCATAAACGCAGCACTTATTCAAATCCGTCACGTAATTAAAACGCAAGTCCCGAGGCTAGCCAAAATAAGTAATTGCCACCATGTTCGACAACTCATCAGCAAACAGGAAAATTGTCCAGCAGTAGAGATGATAAAAAATTGACAAAGACTTGTAGAATTGCCCAGCAAGGAAAACTCCAACCGAATTGACAAATTAAAAGCAAGTGAAAATTTTCGAAAAACCCTGAATGAAGAACAGGAGAGCTTTTAAAAGGAAACAAGTTGGGAGCCCAGTGGACAATTAAGCAAGGGGGGATTGACAATTAGAAGGAAAAGGGGTCGATTGTTGGCGCTCGGAAGGTGGAGCGGCTGAAGAATCGACAACTTTCGGTCGCGCAATTATGATTATGGGTGCGTTTGCCCATTCTTTCGTCCAAATCCTACTTTAATTGTTTTTTTTTTTTTTTTTGTTCGTTCTTCTATCTTATTTTTCTCATTTTTCCAGGGATGCTTCCGCTGCCCAGTTGCCTGGACGGAAATTCATTAGAGCAACCCTGGAGAAGCGGCGCAGGGGTAACTGGTCCCTGGTCATGTCAAAGCGACTCCAAGACGTTGTCTTGGCTTTTTTCCTCCGAGAAAATTGCAATTTTTCCAGGACCAGGACCAGACATCGATGGGGCTGGGACGATTGTCCCTGCCCGGCAGACAGCCCTCCCTCCACTCCTTTCGCCAGATCTTTGGGAGGGGCTGGGGGCAAAAAAGGGCTTCGCATCCTGCCAACGATAAAAAAAGGAAAGAGAATAAGGACCGCTAGACGACGGGCAGGCGAGCAAACATAAAAATGCGTTTTTGCCTTCACAAGTCCCTTTTCGAAAGGCTGCTCTGTGGGTGGGGGGTTTTGGCAGGGTGGCGACTTGGACGGGCACCTAAACTGAAAGTAATCAACCCACACACACACACACACACATACACACAGAGAGTGCTGTGGAGATACACCCACACAGATGCAGGGCAAAAAGGACGAGAAACGCGTCTCCACCTTCACTCATTTGCACAAAACACACCCACAACTTTGGTCCGAGCTGGAGAAACTTTTTTTCGCTTTCGCCGCTCCAGCAATTCTGGTTCCTCCGCGTCGTGGGGCGGGTGGGGCGTGGCATTGTTCTTGTGCCGCCATGAAAATTAATGAAGAAGTGCCCGACCCATGTTCCAAAGGCACTAAAACTCCCTTCCCCGCCCATCGACCGACTGACAGACAGTCGCTCCGGTCCCCAGTTTTTGAGGTTAGTTTGGGGTCTGAGTCTGGGATTGGGACTGGGACTTGGGACCTGGACTTAGTGCTGGGTGTGTGGCAGTCGCTATGTGAAAAGGACGACTCCCTCTTGGGGGTGGGTGTGTGCCCATCGCTGTTGGCTTCCAATTTTTCCACAGTCCCCTAGCACTAAAATGGGTTTAGCATAAATTCCGAACCCCAGTTTGGATCTAAAAGGTATATTATATAAATGAAAAAATACTTCAATAAATATATGAGCGAAATAAACGAGACTGCTGGGATATCAAAAGATAATTAATCATTAAACAATTTGTATATCCTGAACTTAAATTGAAATATATATTTAATGTACTTCGATAGTTACTATCAAAACTTTTAAAACACTATTAAAATGATGTAATAAGAATGTTATAACTGCTTCATTTTAGAACATGTTTGGGTTTTTGAAAAAACTTAAAAATTTCAGGGTATTTTTAATTGCCCGCAGGATAATCATATAAGTGCATTATTCAGATTACTTAAAAAATTTAAGCAGCTTCTCGAAACTAACTAGATTTCTACATCCACAGATGAAATTCTGTTCAAAAAAATTTCCGCACCGAATGACAATATCTGAAACGAAACGGATAAAAAACAGCAAAAGCTATTTGGGCACACTCACGGAGCATTGGTCAAGCCAAACCCTTTGGCTGGTGGAGGATTTGTGGATGGGGCTGCTATTTCGAGTGTGGGAGACCCAAACTGACTCACCCAACTGGGACGAGGACTCTGAGGACAAACACACACACACACACATCATACGCCCACATACGGTCAAGTGGGTGTTGACCTGTTCACATTTAGAGGGGCACGGACTAGTTGTTGCCTCGTTTTTTTTCGGGATCGGGAAAGGGGAATGAAGTCGGTTGGCTGCGGCAACTGTCGCTAGATGGCGCCAGCCGGGACTCCGAACAGGAGCCGTGGTAGGAACAGGACATGGACGAGGACGACGCCTTTGCTTTTAGCTTGATTGCCAAGCCTAGTTAACTGTAAAGTTTTATAACTTTGGCCGGCCACCCAATCACCGCCTCCTCGCAGACACCTTCGCCTCGCTTTGCCTCACCTGTAAAGCGTTAAAATCGGTTAGTTTATAGCACGCGCCAACGCAGCACTCGCCCCTCGGCCTACCTGCCCCCTAAGCCAAGTTCGTTCTGGCTTTAGCCCCGATACCCCTTTATCCTTGACAGTGCCGGCGCTCGCTCGACCCTTTTAAAAAGTCGTCAATACTCGCCTTGTCTGCCCCCGTCCGTGGAAAAGGACGAAAAGGGTTTGGGGATACGTGCAACGGCCTCCGAGCTCTGAGCTCTGAGCAAGGACTCCGGCCAGAATGGGGAGCAGCCACGGGGCCACGAACCTGGGACCAGGACAAGGACCAGAGAACCGGGCGTCTATCAAATTCCAATTTCGGTCCCTTTTTTATCCTCCGCTCCGTTGGCATTCAAGGTTTATGGCGTCTTTTTAGCGTAAATCCTGCATGGCCATGACTGAAGTCCGGTCCCGCTGTTGCACCATTCAGCGACCGTTGCTGGACCGTGACCTCCCAGCTCCCGAGTCTACATAATTCCATCCTATCAGTGGAGCTACATCTTCAATATCCTATCTTCGTCACCCATACTTGGGCACATTCCTACCGAACACCAAAGGACCTAGAGGTACACTTTTATTTTGTTCATGCCGCAATAACATGTCGTTCATTTTAACGGCTATTTGGAACTTCACTTGATAGAAAGTTTTGATTTTCGCAGTATTTTGCTGCTGATTACACTAGGAAACAGTAATATATAATATTGATATTTTTTCTATGTTTTATGTTTTCATCTTTCCTTTTAGCTATAAAATAATATGTGTAATCAGTAAGGCCATTCACGGAAGTGAACTGTTTGGAATCAAAAAAACCAAACTAGTTGAATCATTGCTCACCGCTATCAATAGCTTGGGATTACACTTGCAATAAAGAAATTCAAAGCTCTGTAACTAAAATTTTATTGGCGGTGATGAGCAATTTGCATTCCCGGGTATACCCAACATGTTTTATTGTGAATTTTTAGATTATGAATACTCATTAAATGTCAATTTAAGGCGCACTCTCAAGCTTAAAAACCCGCAGTACTGAACTATTCCTAATGGCTGAGTAGAAACATATAGTTGGATGATGAGTTTTTAAGGCTGAGAGCGGAGTGACTTGTTTTTCAAGTGAAAAGCACAATTTAGACTGCAAAAACCGGTCTTTTCCGCTGGCAAATGGCAGACAACAATTCTCAGTTCTCATACGTGATAAGCTTACATTATTTATGAATAATTTTTTTATTTTAATACGAGCGAAGTTTTGAGTTTTGTAAATTTATTAATATGTATCCGCATTTAAAGGGAAAAAAGCTTAAAGTTCCTTTCAAGATGGCTTCATTCTCTGCGTAAACAGCTGTATACGTGACTCTAAGAATAAATCTAAATATATACTATATATATATATATACATACAGCGCGATTAGTATCGATCGTCAATTGTGCGCTATGCGGAATCAAGTTCAGTTTCAACTAGGTACTCGAAGCGGTCGCATGTTCCGGTTTAAAACAAAGAATGAATTTCGAAAGTCATCTGATTGTTTGCATTAGTTTGCTTCTTCAATTACGGGTAACTAACTTAATATCCCAAACATACAAAAAATATTACTATTTTTCCCATTTGCAGATGGGAGCAACTATGCCTATGGAACGGCCACTCCCCCCCTCTGTGTATGCACAGGCTAGGCATTGGAACGTGCTTGAAACAGTCGTAAATAATATGCGGATCACTAAAAGGCCGTGGATAGTTACAAAAACTAAACCGTGCGGTGAGGTGATTAGGGAAACCTACATGTTGAGCCCCAACGAAGAGGAACTCATAAGGAGAACGGAAGTCATGCTCTTGCAAGCTCAAGGAAAATTGGAATGTTTACTTAGCCAGTTTCAACCGACATTACGACTTGGCAGTGTCTACAATAATCCCTTTCTAAACCCGGTCGGTTTTGGTTTTCCTGACTATAACGTCTTCCAAAATTTTCCGTTTATCCCGGAATTTAAGCCGCAACGTATTCCTCCCGAAGAAGATCGCAGTAATGAAAATAATCCTCGCCGAGAAGATCCGCGGGTAAATGAGCAGGATGCGTGGAATTTACGCCCTCAAGACGTCCCCAAAGAAAATGAACACATTCCCAATAGTGAATCGGATAGTGATAGATGGCTGCCAAATCCAACATCCACACACCGGCCTATCGTAACTTTGCCTACCCTGGCACCCCCAAACTTGAAGGATACGGAGCCCATATGGGTTCCAGTCCCAGAACCAACATCAACCGAGCGAAGTTCGGTCCCGCTGCCCACGCTCGCACCCAAAGGCGACGGAACTGACTCGACAATCGATGACTTTTTGGCAAAGGTGGATCTCACTGTCGCGGACATCAAAGAGGAGGATGGCCAGGTGGTCACCACAATCGTGGACAAACAAGGACGCGTTCTAAGTGCCAGTTTTGCACTGAGCAATGAGAACGAACAAGGGGGTGCGGCAAACTATCAAAGTCGCACTGGAAAATGATATACATAAATAAAGAGATATGTGAACAAGAAAAGCTCAATTTAAATTAACAGAAAAGTTTAGTATAAATAATATAAATAAATCTATGTTTACCGCATTGAACCTTCTTGTAGTGGCAATATAAGTATTGAAAACTTATATAGTAGTTTCTTGTTCATTACAGTATGATTCAACTTCTAAACGCAATTTAACAAAGTGAATTTCCAGGATCCAGAAGCAATTTGTTATAAGAAACTTATGAAGAAACTACAATATGTTTTTATGAAAGCTTTGGGAAACGCATTCTGTTAACACTCTTTGATAATGGCGACTTTGCGAAAACTGTTGATAACCTTTGAGTAGACACTGCGAATAGAAGCGACGAGGTCAGTCGATTAGAATTCTAAAATCAGTTCGATTCTGTCGATCGAAGTATTCACAAGTGTCGCGGAAAGATCGAATATGCAGTACTCCTATCTACTGGCAATCTGTGTCAGCTTGCTGCTTCTGAAGCTGAAGGTAGGTCATGGAAATCTCCAGAAATCTGAAACTGACGTCATCTTTCGCTCACAGGGAGCAGCTGCCACTTCTTTATCCGCCGAACCGACTCCGGAACTTTTGAATGCGGCCAAGCAAATAGGTTTAGATGAAGTTGGCTTGCGAGAAATGTGGCACAGCCAGCAGCCGCTGGTTATCAGAACTCAAAACGATGCTGGTCAAGTCACCACTTTGACCTATGAGTTAGGTCCGGATTTCAGATCGATTTTAAGACGCAAGGTCTCAGAGGGAATACTGCCTGCTAGGCTAGAGGATAATTCAGGCTCTAAGCCCCAGCAAGATTGGGAGTATGTGCCGAGTGCCGGTCGTCAGTTCCGTCCCATTGGAGATTCCAACTTCGGTACAGGTAATTTCGAGACAAAGATATTTAGCACTGAATTTCCGAGATTTCCGAATTGGGAGCTGCCAGCGGGAGTTACTCCGAAAGTTACAACCAAGACGGAAACGGATAGCTCGGGACGCAAGGTGACCACCACAACTAGAACTTATAGCGGCATTCTGGTCCCAGGCAGTAATGTATTCAAGCAGATATTCCCCGACATCTCCAGAGAGCCTGGTCCAATTAACACAGACTCAAACCATCCAGCCGAGAATCCTAACACCTCAGTCTTTTCCCCATCTCGTTCCCCATCTACTGGACCTATTGATTTCAACTATGTATATAATTCCCGACCAAGCCAAAGGGAACCCGTCTTTGTGCCAGTGATTGACTCAACCACCACGCAGCGGACTTCAGTTCCCCGGTTCAGTTCAGCATTACCAAGAGACGACGGATCAGATCGAGTCATAGATGATTATTTGAAACAAGTGAATCTGAGTGCCTCAGAAATTGAGAATTCGAATGGTGAAGTGGTCAAGACTATTGTGGATAAGAATGGCAGAATTCTAACTGCCAGATTTGTTCTAAGCTCAGTCAAAGGAACCAACGAAGGATCTCAGCAGCAGAGGCCGACCAAGTAAATAGCTCATTATAAATATTAATATATGGAAATCATCGCAATATTTTGTAAACAATGCTTAGCGCAGTTTAATAAATAAGCTTATCAGCCTGGGCTAAACCCAGAAATTGTAATAAAATTTCTAAATCAATCTATCACTGAAATATAACCTTTATATATGTAGGTGGGAATTTGATAAGGGTGTCTGATTTGATACATAACTTTCAGTTTAATCGAAATGGAATGGAAAATATTGTACAAACTTACCTGCTTATATATATATATATATATATTGGCAAATTTAAATATACATATGTTAGCAACTACAAAGCGCTCTAAATTATTCAAAAACTACTCGCATACATGTGTACATTTTGGGAAATTAATAATTCTTTATTTTCAGATCGTTGGCCAAATTAATTAAAAAGCATTAATAGTTTTGTATAGCTAATTTATTACAAACATTTTTTTTGTTTTCGCTAACAACTGAGCTGTAAAAAATAAAAGAAAGGAAAAATATAATTGGGATAATAAAAAAATCAACGAAATAATATAAAATAATAACATTTGGAAACTAAGCATGATAAACAAAACATTTCAGCAAGGGAAAAAAATACTTGCAGTCAAAAATAATTCAAGCATTAGGAGATCAAAATTATAAATATATAAAAAACGCAGCGCGGAACGAGAAATTCAATTGGAATTTCACGGCAAACTGATTAAAGCACGTCGAAAAAAACTATTGCATAATTTTGTGCGCAGCTCAGTGCAAAACGCATTTGGTGGCCGAAAGCAATGTGTTGGTCATGGGTGATTCGGTTGCAGTTCTTTGTAGTTGTGTGGCTGACAGCCTGGTGGTAGTTGTTCGGCTGACAAAAGTGCATTTCTGTCATTGTCTTTCTCGCTCGTTAGCATTGCATTAGTTGGGTTACATTTATAAGCCAAGCATGTCAGAGAAAAAAGAAACTAGATTAGTAAAAAAATGTTGTTTTATCGAGTGGAAATGGTGTGGAAATCGTGGTAAAAGCATTTTTTCTTAAGTCTAAATATGCGGGTTAAAGCCAAAAAAGCAAATAATAGTTGCGCATTGGCCTTTAGGCGTAAAACATATGTAAAATTCAACTACGCATAAAATATGTTACAAAAAGCATTAATATTTGAACAATTTCGGTGAGTCCTTTGTATGATTCTTTTACAGAATAAATATGTAGGTGTATAAATTTGTAAATTTTTTTTTATGAGATATTGTAATAAAGGTTTCACATCGCCAGCGGCTTTCAAATTTAATATAATACGTTCAATATAAAATATATATGACTGGGAATAAGAATTACCCAATGATTGACAACGTTTTTTTTTTTCTTTTGTGTTTCCATCAATAATGTATGTAAGTTTCAAAGTAATTTGGTAAAAAAATAAACGTATTGCTCAATAAAACTGTGATTGCTCATTTGAGATCGGATGTTTCCATTCAACTAACCGTAGTGGAAACTATCATAACTTCTCAAATACATTCTCAACATTCGCTTAGGTCTACAGCGAGTACTTGAAGTCCTTACTCACCAGATTGTCGAACCGCAAGGCATCCTCATCGCTGAGTCCCATGCTGCGTGTCAACTGCAAGTATGTCGAGGTGATGGGCTTCAATCGCTCCAAATCCAAAGGCGGCAGTGGCAAGGATAGCTCCACAGGCGGCATTCCACGCAGTTGGGGAATGCGTAGTTCCGGCAGTGGTTTCGGTGGACTGGGCAGTTCCAGCTTGAGTGGAACTGGCGTCGATGTGGATGGCGCATGTCCGGTTTTAAGGCTAGAAAATAAAGATTTAGTTAGATTAATCGGAGTGTGAGCTGCGTCCTTGGGCGCGGCGGAGGTGGCTGTTGAAGCCACGGGAGGAGTGCGTGCCCGCAACAAGCTATCCGGTGAGGTCTTGATCTTGGGAGGATTTGGTGGCGGAGTCGCGGTCTTGGGAGGGGCCAGCATCTTGCCAGGAGCTGATGTGGTTGTGGTAGGGGTCGTAGGGGTTGCTGTGGCCGCGGTTGAGATGGTGGTTGGATAGCTGAGGCTCTGCAACAGGCTGCTGCCGTAGATGGGCGGTGCTAAAACCGGTTCCCCGGCATAGAAGCGCCTCATGAAGTTATAGTATCGCAGCAGATTATCCCGCGACTTTAGCAGCTGTGCATCAAAGCCTTGGCCACTTGGCTGTGAATGGGATTGTGACTGTGACTGTGACTGAGATTGGGACTGGGATTGGATCTGAGATTGGGATTGGGCATCGGTGTTCGGGTCAGCAGGGGACTGATCTTGCGGACTCGACGGACGCTGCAACTGGGTCTTGATGCGGATTTTGGGCACGCTAACAGGTGTGGTTTCAACAGCCGCCTCTGCCGCCATCGGGGGCTTTGGACTTCGACTTCTGGGCACTCCAGTCCACAGGACATCCAGCTGAGTGGCACTCATGCTGCTGGCGACTCCCGCACCCACAGCCAAGCCACTGGCCAGTGAGGCCTTGATTTCGGCGCTCGAGTGCCGACGGCGCTTGGCAGTTGGCCCCGCCTCCAGCGAGCTCTCCGTGTGCGATGAGTAATTGAGGTAGTTCTCCACTTCGGAGGAGCTCTCATTGCCGGCCAGGTCGGAGTCTTTTCCACCCCCCGATGGTGAGGAGGGGCGAAGGTTCTTCTTGCACTCGGGACAAATGGTTAGGAAGCGGGTGACCGCCTCACGGGGCAAGAACGCATAGGTTTCAGTGATCTGCGAAAGAGAATCGGTTCAGAAATTGATATAAAGGAATTGTGTTTTGAGTACTAATTATCTATTAATGAATAAATACAATCTAAACACTATACTCACAATGCGGTAGGTGCGCTTTTGACCCGCGTGCATGCCACTGCGACCTCCCAGCTCCATGTGCACATTGTAGATGATGTCGAAGAACTCTTCCACACAGGCCACTTTGCGGTAGGTCCTTCGACCGAATCCCTTGCTGGTGGATGCGGCAAATAGGTCCACATCAGCGGGATTATCCGACAAAATGGCCGAGCTAGGAAGATTTTTCAGGTGGCGCCGACTGCCTGGTGCCTCTTCAAAGCCCTCGGGTCGATTAGTAGTGAAGCCTATCACGATTGGATATTGCACATGAGTTAGCGCCTTTGTATACCATTGATCTCACTTACCCTTTGTCTTGACCCAAAAGCGGAACTTGGAGCTATCGGGACGACTGTGCTCCTTGCCCTCGAGGGCTTTAAGAATTCGCGCCTTCTTGCGCAATGTTATCGTCTTGGTCTTGGCCTGATCGCCATATGTGCTGAGGGCCCACGGCTGGAACAGCTCGTAGATGATCTCGCGCTCGGCCGTCGGCTGTTCCAGCTCGTCCACATCCGCATCGTAGGCCAAATCAGTCTCCACCTTGCCCACAGTCACTGGCGAGCTCTCCTCGCGCTCATCGATGGCATAGAGCTTCCTTTTGCTGCTCCAACCCTCCGACGAGGCAGTCATCGCCGAGGACTGTGGGTTAGGTGACGCAGACTGGTCTGTACGAGGCTTGCCACTGCCATTCGAGTGCTCCATGATGCGAATTTGGGGGGCTCAACTCAAGCACACACTGTTTAAGGGACTCAAAAAACAGCAAATCAAAGACAACTGCAAGCGATAATCGATGACATGGGGTGTTTTGGGAAGAATTTTGTGTGAAATTAGAATTTCAGCTGAATTCAATTCTTCGTTTGGTGGGATTTCTCGGAATGTCCTGTAAAAGATAAAAAAAACTTTGTTTGTACACTATCACGATAAGACGACACGAATCTTAATTGAGCACTTCTGACTCAAAACTCTTGTAATTATTCATAGAATCAGAATCTTAAATATTTCCACACACGAATTATTTGCACTGGACTTAATACATACCTTTTTGTATGTTAAACTTGGCAAAATATCAGACACAAATTTTTTGAACAAATATTTAACTAAAAAAGTCAACAAAACGATGAGTTTTCTTTTTAACAATATTAAAAGTATAACAGAAATCCCACAAAAACGAAAAACAGGGTTCAGATCTTTTCGGCCCAACAAATAACCAAAGGCCAAAAAAGAAATGAGTAACAGCGAACGCGACGCGACCGAATGAAAGTTCAAACACAACTGACTGCCCAACTGATCAACGTCCCGCCGAGAAGATCTCGAGGAGATGCGGATGCTTGAAGGTCTTAGGGTCTAGTCGAAGACAGGCTGGTCCAGATGCAAACCGGTTGATCGGGCATCTTTGAACTTTGAACTCCAGCCCCGAATGACAGACAAATGCCAGAGAAGCCAGCCCAGAGCCAGCCCCCGAAGAAGCTCGTATCTTGCAGATAACCATAGAGTGCCTACCTCAATAAGTTGCGCAATTGCTGGTCAGCCGGGATTTGCCCGGCTGAACTTCCTGTTGCCGGGCTAAACCAACCCGAAGATGACGATGGTACGGCTAAAGTCACCCCTAACCCGGCGCTTAGTTGTTTTGCATTTTCACTACCATACTTTTAGGCAGTTGCGGAGAACGGAGAAAGAAAAACGTGGCGCTCGTTTTTCCCAACCATGAAAAACGATGATGACGTTTAGAGGTCGACATAGCCACCCACCAAACCCATCCCAGCGACCGCCTGTTGCTCCTCTTTTCGCCTTCAAGTGTACATTATTTCGTTTGTTTTGCGTTGAGTTTGCCAACGAAGCGTCACAAGTTGTGCCACTTGATAATAGCATTTATATAACGCGCTAAAATGGTGTTGTTCCAAAGGAAAACAGAACTAAACAAGTTTCTGAGTGAAAAAATTAAAGAAAATTGCTCAGGAAAGTTGGTCGTCATTTATGTGCCGCGCCTAGAAGTAGACTTTTAAAGGACACCCCAAGTCTTATTCGGCAATGGGATGGTCCTTAAAGAAGAGGCTATCATCTTAGGGGTGATTCTTCATTGTTTCGGTGCTTCTCGGATTGTTTTTGTTTTTTATGATCTCGAATTTATCTTGCTTTGCTATTGGTCGGGAAAACTATCCCATAACCGGCTTTATCTACGTGGCTGCTCTGTTGATGTGACTTCTGTCTGCATCTCAGGATCTGAATTTTTGGGTTCAGCTTAATTGCTGGACCCGGCCAGAAATGATGTTGAAAGTACCAAAAACTGGTTGATCATGGGCATCCTGCATATATTAATTATTAAACAGACAACGGGTATTTGTAACGAACTTTTAGAACATCCAATAGATTTATTTATATTAATAATGTGGTTTTTAAGGAAACAATTTTTTAAAGTTTCTCTTGCTCAGACTTTATTTATAGTTACAAAATTTTGTAGGTGAAGATTGAGCACGGTAGTGTTGTTTAAAATATAAATCGATTACCAGAGTAAGTACAATGAAAGTATAAGTGTTTTAAGTGGGTTTGTAATCCATATCTTTTGCTGCTAACTTGAACTTCAATCTTTTTTTTTTTAATTTCAAGTTAGTGAACAAATTCTACAGAGTCCATGAAAACAGTTAACTTTCAAATTGCTGGTAAATTGGGGGTTGGACGGTCGGTGTTCATTAGTGGCCGTGGTCTCATCGCCTATGCATTGAAATTGGCAGTCAGATGTGAAAAAATCAATGCATGTCTGAGTAATCGATGCGCCTAATGGAATATCTAAGCTAATAAGGTGGAGCACCACGGCATCCGCCAGGAGCCAGATGAAGTTAAATGGTGACTCCGTTCGAGGACAATTACCGAATCGACTTATAGTCAAACAATGGATGGCTTTTGCCCATTTGGAGAGCTAATGTTTGGACGGCTGGCCGGCAGGCAACTTGTCATTTGGTTAGCAATTAGCCAACTGACCAAATAGCATGAATAAATAGACTCCCCGACTAAGTAGTTGATCCAAAAGCAGCGACTGGTTTCTCGAGTCCCAGCCAGGCGGGTCAGCATCTGCGGCAGGACATTAGATGCAAACAAGTTTGTCTCCGCCAAGGAAACTTTCTCACGCTCGAACCCAGCATCAGAATCGGCATCAGCATCACCACTCGCATCTGTGGCAGGACACGGAACTTTTATAAGAAATCCCTTTATCGTTTTGCTGAACTTTCACATCAAAATTTCAACGGATTCGTACCCAGAAGCAGGCCGGTTTTCCAAACTGGACAACGGCATCGAATGCCGCTGAACTTTGACACGCATCCCGGCCAAGATGAGCATCCACATCAACCCTTTCCCATCTTCGGAGCAACCAGTTTGCCGCTGGTCACTACTCAGCCTCCGCTGGTCACTTGGTCTCCGTTCATTCGGGGTGGGTTTTCCGCCTGCACAAGCTGATGTTGCTGTTGATGCTGATCTGTGCCGATGATTTGGCCCGCATCGCTCGTTTTTTCTCCTTTTCGGCAAAGATAATGTCCAGTTTTGGTCAGATCTTTGTTTGCTTCCGAACTTCTTGCTTCATTTGTGATCTTGCTGCTGACGCTGTGCCAAAGGACACCAATAAAAAGTCCACACATTTGCCACCATGAGAGTTTTTATTTCAGATGCGAATAGCAGGAAGACCTTTGCTTTGGTTCAAACCTGTTCCGTTTTCAATGGCCTGTTACTGAGTATGAATACGAGGAAATTTTTTTACGATTTTGCTATTCAAAAATAGCTAAGCTTTAAACCAAGCTATTAATGATGCACTTAGATATATTTACAGCCACCCAATGAAGAATATTTTTAATGCCAAGCTACCAGCTACCAGCTTTAAAACTATTTTAGTATGCCAATAGAGCTTTAAGAACCTTATACTCATAACACTGACTAATTCAGTAAACAGCAACAGTGAACTATTTTTGAACGCAGGCTCAGCAAAATCTGGAAACCAAGAATTTTTGTTCAATTAAGAAAAATCAATATTGATAATAATGGATTGTTTGGCAGCCTATTAAATGGTTGCTGCCCATTCTAGAGATTTAAAAAACGGAAACAAAGGCATCGCTGGGTTATATAATTCTTTTGGTGGAGTCTATGAGAGATTTGGCGATCCGGATGCAATGCAGCTGGAAAAACTGATTCGTTGTCGGCCACAACAGGCAGATAATGAGGCATTAACATGGGGACCGGGTGCGGCATTATTCGCCGAAGGGAAGATGCAATTTTACCCACAAAAAAAGAGTTGACGATGGGCATGATATGGGTGTGGGTGGCATTGGGTGTGAGCGGTGTTGCGGTGGGAGTTGGTTTGCGCCGATGTTGATGCTGCTGCGGGGGGGTGTAAGCTTAACAACGCAACATAAATTAACGCATATTTCAGTTGCAATTTAAAAAGCGCACAAAGCGAACGCAGCCTGCAACGGACGACAGCGATGCTGGCTGCGCTGCCAGCGTTTCAATTATTTGTTGTTGTTGCTCTGGTTGGTCCTGTTGCTGTTGTTATTGTTATCATTAACATTGGTGTTGTTGTCAAAAGTGCCAGTACAGCGCATTATTTCAGCTCCCCGTTGCACGCACAAAAAACGAATAAAACCGACAACGCCCCAAATGCTGCAAAAAATGCTGTCCCCCCTCCTGTAAGGATGCATCGATGCGCCTAAAAGTATGCAACGCAGTGGCCGCCCATCTGTCTGCCCTGTCCCCCCATTTCGCACACCATCACAGTTCCAAACACACACACACACACAAACACACACACCGAATGCATACTCAGTGCACATTCGCGCTGCCTGTACATTATTTACCTCTTGTTCGTTTTTTCCCCGGGACAGCGGCGGCAGCGCGTTTTTTACAAGTTTTATTGCATGCGTGCGCGAGTGAAAAATAAAATATATAAAAATATATATCGGTACCGCTCCAGCACGAACGACCACGGCCACCATTGGCCTCCATGGCCGGCGAACGAACAGCCGCTCAAAAAATGAACAAAAAGCAAGAGAGATGCCCAAATGCGAAAGTGCGTGCAAGCAAACGAGCCAGCAATGTCCTGGATGCACAGGATCAGGGTACATAGGTGCACTGATTGCCTCCATCGAGTGGGCGGCTGGCCGGGTGGATGGCGTTGCGGAGTGGACAGTGGAAAGGATCTGGGGCAGGAGGAGCTGCTGCAGCGACGGCAACGACAGCGGCAACGGCAGCGGTGACCATAAAAAACCCCAGCAGGACAGACGCCAGGGCCAATGGTGCGTATGTGTGATGTCGGCAAATGTTGGGCGACAACAACAGCAAGAACAGCAGCAGCAGCTGCAGCAGCGGGAAAGGAAAAATAAATTAAAAATGGTTGGAGCCGCTGCTGCTGCATTTTTCACTCGCATTGTCGTTTCTTCATTTTTTTTAAGCTCTGCGCAAATATATTGAAAATATTTCCCTTTTTTATGCCTATACATATTTATTATATTATATCGCTTTTTTTTGTTCCGCTTTTTCACTGTTTGTTCGCCTAAAAGCGCACAACATTTTTTAATTGGGTTAGTAATTGAAATTTATCGAGAGGCTTCCACGCACTGCGAACTCCAGCAGGCAGGCAGTCGAATCCAATATACAAAGCCAAATGAATTCTAACGCGTTTTGGTCAGCTAAAAACAAATCAAAAAGAATACTATCACCATCTCTCATAATAACGGAAAGAATCGAAAAAGTTTCAGCTGAAAATCACCATAAAAAATGGCTTTGTTTGCAATAATGCATTTTTGGGTATTGATTCCTTTTGTCTGGTATGTTTAAAATTTCAATTTATTGGGAAATTTTTATCACGGATACTTAGATATTTCCACGTTCATGTTTATTTATCCAAGTATCTTTAATTACGAATATTTATTGAATAAATTTATAAATAAAATAAATAGAAACATGACAGCAGATCTTCCAAGCTCCAACAAAATAAAGGTGATTAACAATATATTTTATTACTGGGTCATCGAGAACAAATCTATTTTTTCCAAAGTTATCATCGCTGTTCTGCAAAAAGCAAACTTTCTTTGAAGCTTTATAAATGTGAAAAAAAGAAAGCGAGCAAGAACATTGATATTTTTCAACTATATTCTAATATTTGAATTAAATTAAAAGGGAGCTAAATGATAGCGCAGTCCAATTTTTATTAATTTAAAACCAAAATTACATATTGCCTTTGGGGAAAGTTTTAAATAAATAGTTTTCAAACTGCCAGAATAGTTTGAGGGATATGGCTATATCGACTTGACTGTTTATACCAATATAATTTATATGGTCGTAGATGTCTTCCTCACTAATCCTAACCCTCTGCAAGGATATACTTTAAAATGATATAACTGTTGCTTAATATCATGTATTACCTATACGGACGATTAATTGATTAACCTTTCAGATTTATTAGGACTTCTGTTAATAAATTGTAAGCTTTTGAGTCTTGTTCCTTTAAAGTATTATTCATAACTGCAATAATTATTGTAGTTTTCTGTGAACATTTCTAACTTTAAGGTGCCTATAAATCACACTTACCAACACGATTTGGATAACCTTTTCAAAGGACCAGATGATAGTCGAATTTCATTGCGGCTTGTTGATGGCAAGCCAAAGAAAATATAAGGCCGAAAAATGTTATTATCTTAGGATATAAGTGTACAAGTATAATGCATGCTGTTCTCTGTATATTTATTAATGCCATCCAGTTCCGTCCGAAATTAGAAACCAAAGTGAGCTATATATTGTGTGTCTTGAGGGCGGACCCACTTGGAAAACAAGTCAAGAATTTATGGCCCGCTGCAGCTGGGGTTTGGGTTTTCTTGAGAAAGTTTGTCGGAATAAACCCTAAGAGAATACGCAGTGGATGCAAAAACTGCATCAAAGTGCAATGGCAACAACAACGACAAACACAAAAATGCAATTACCGAAATGATAACAAGGCCTACGAGCGCATAAGGCTTCGATGGACATTGGACAATGGACGGAGTCCTTCATCTTGGACTTTGCTTTTCCAGCTCAAGATGTTGCTAAGGCCACATGGCTATGTATGTGTATGTATGCATGTGTGTGGGTGAAGTGAAGCATAAAATATATATTAAAATACAAAAATGCAGTATTCGATTGTAAAATACCTTACAAAGACGAACAAATATTTGCGTTCTATATTTATTTCGTTTTGATCTATCAGTTTCTCAGTTTTGTAAATCCAATTCGTAACGAATATATTTATTAATATTTGAACCCAAAAATAATAGGATCAAAGATGAATTTGGGAAGACCAAAAGACCAAAAGAACTAGAAACATTACTGGATTTCCATAAAATCTTCTAGCAAAACACATTGTGTTGACCCTCATTTAAATGACGAACAACCCGAGATAGTTTCCATGCCCAGCGCATGCAGATCTTAAAACACATTTCTGTTTCCATGCCTCTCTATAAATATTCACATATATATATGTGCCAGGGCAAGATACTCGTATGCTTACGCATCTGTGCGTATGGCTGTGTGTGTGTGTGTGTTTTTGAGCAAGTCAAAGATTTTCTATTAAATTTTAAATAATTCAATTTTACATTTTACCAAAAACATTGCAAATGAGTAAAGTAAACCCAGCACAAACACACACACACGAGCGCACAAGTGCAAAATGCAGCTGCATCTCTAGACATTTTCGTATACATATATGCTTGCGCATGCATATGTATCGGTGAGGTGGCTGCATCTTGTCCAAAATTGTTTCATTATGTTTGTCTTGCAACTCGCACTGTCCACTCGAAGAAAATCTTAAGCCTGCCCCACCGCCCCCCAACCCGTTGCAACGCCTTTGCATTTGGTGAAAATATACTGCATATGCTTAGACGTTGCATTTCACACTCAAGTGTGTGTGTGTGTGTGTGTGTGTGCAAGCGGGTGTGTGTGTGTGTGCTTTCTGGGCGGTAGGGTGGTGCGTTTTCATTTGGTTTTTCGCCGCACCACTGGCCCAGCCATAAGGCACACATTTCGGCATTTCTTCTTCGGGCATCCTGTATATAATTAGGATGTGCCATGTGCCGGGTACAGTTTTCTATGTACCACAAAGTGCGTTGCACTACATAAGAATCCAAATGCGTGTGTGTAGGTGCGTAGGTGCGTGTGGGTGTGCATTAAATGAAATGCTTGCAAAAACCGATTACATCCGATTTTTGGTAGTTATGCCCGAAAATATCATTATGATTGCACTATTCACTCACTCATACTGTCTCCTTTCGGCTATCGAGCTTTTGATCTGAAAATATCAAATATTAGTAGCAATAATAGATAGCTTAAAGCATTTCCCACAGGTCTGCCGCTGATTAATTATGCCCTGCTGAATCTTAAAGACGACGTATTCATAATATCTGCCAAACTAACCATATCTGTACTGTTAATAAATTACAAGGCGACATAGGAATGTGAAATAAATGATTTGTTAAACGAAAGGGAGTAAGCTTCGTTTTCTTTCTGCATGCGCAATTTCACAAGCAAATCTTGGTAGCTCCTCTAAATATTCGCAGGACATGTGCCCCGCTGTCCCAAGGATACCAGCTGCCCCTCCTTGTCGCCCAATGGATAGCACTCTTCTTGAACCTCGTTAAATTCAGCACACACTGTCCAGAATGTGACGGCAAATGCATAAATTAAAATTGCACATAAATTCTGCCATAAGAAACGACAACGGCGCCGTTGACCCCCACGAACAGCCCCTTAAACTCCTAAGCAACTGCCACACCACCACCACCCCCACCCGCACCTCAAGCCCCTCGTCCTGCCCCTTTTGACCGAAATGCGTACTCGTAATTTGTGCTTATTGTGCAAGTCCGATGGCCAAGACGGCAGTGGGGGGATGAGCTGTGGGCGGTTGCCAGTGGGCGGTGGGGTCATAATGGTGCTGGGTGGCCCGAGGAGCAGAGACTGTGCCAAGATGCACACCAAGTCACAAAAGAACCGGTTAGAGACATATTTCTAAACCTTTTTCAGATTCAATCTGATTCAATCGTTCAATTAAAATCAGATTCTTGTAAAAAAAAAGTACTAAACAGTCGAAGCTATTTTAACATCGTAAAACATCATACATACTTTGCCTGTCTTTAAAGTGAAGAGTTAGCAGGCTAAACAACATGAGTAACAGATCCTTCGATGATCCACATGTTCGCTCAGTGCACTTCGGACTAAGCGGCGGAGTTCCTGTGCCTGTGTTTGTGTGTGCTAAAATTGAGGTAGGCCGCCGTATTGAATGCTTGGGTGGGTGTGCTGATGCAGGGGTGGCCAATTGGGGGTCGGAGGTCAGGGGTCGCAACTTGCACTCATCATCAACTCAAACTCAATCAGCAGCGGCAACAGCAACAACAACAACAACAACAGCAACACCAAGAGCAGTGGGAACAACATTAACAACAAGAAGGGCATCGGCAACATCGCGACACAGTGCGTGTGTGTGCGTGTGTGTGTGTGCGTGCGCGAATATCTGTGTGTCGCTTTTGACATTTACTTTATGTATTCTTCGCATGTAATGAGGTAAGTGAGGAGTGCAAGGGGATGTCTTATGTACGCGAATCGCTGTACGCACACTGGCACATACTCGTATGTGCATTACCGTTAATTATATACTTTACACGATACGCACACACACACACACGCATGTTGGCGGGGTGGGGTGGGGAGATAGGCAGCGATTTTAATGTACAACAAAAGCGCATTGTTGTTGCTGCCGAGCGGAATTGTGTGCGGGTATATAGGTGGCACCCGCTCTCTATTTACAACAACTACTAAGTGCGTGCCACCTATATATGCACTTACATATATCCCCGCTATGTACAGCCTTAAATCGTTTTGTTAAACTTGTAAATACAAGAAAAAATAATTTTCCATTTTAACTCTCTTTTTTTCACGCACAAAAAACGTGTGAAGTTGCGAAAAAATTACAAAATCTGTGCGAGGGTGGCAAGAGATTGACACGGGCATAGGCATAGGCACACGGGTGGGTTGTCCGCATCCCTTATCATTATGATAAGAGGGGTCAGGACGCCTTTGGCCAGGGGCGTGGGTATTTGTGTTTGCACTGCACTTTTTTGCAATAGCAGCGGCGACCACAAAGGAGCTTGTTGCTGCCCTTAGTGATTGTCGGTTGAGAGGGCTTTCGAAATCGCGAAAGTATGTTGGTATGTGCAAAACCACCATATGTTTGTTTATCCAATTGCGAATTTGTTTGATTGGCAAAGGCAGACCAAATGAAGCATAAAAGTAATACAATCACCTATAAGGGGCATGTTGGGTTATTAATTATAACCTGATTACTTGTCACCACGATATTAAGATATGCCGTAGAAACAACAACAGAGCTAAAGACAATAGAACACTAACGACTGAAATTTAAATTCAAATTTGAATTCTCGTTCCATTCCAATATTCCGCAAGCCACTGCTTAGCACTGATATCAGTGTTGGCTAGCACGAAAATACTCAGGCGACTTTAACTTCTAGTGGCTGAATTGGGAACTAATCAGTGGTTTGACAGCGGGACACCTAGCGGCTGAATAAGGAGCGTGTAGAAAACAGGTAGAACCAGCGTATAATACATGTCGTCTGGCAACGCTGACCGTTGTCAGTGTTTTGAACAAATGGCATCCCTATGCTTAATAGCCAAGATTGGCGGGCGATTCAAAAAAATTTTGCAAATAATCATTGTTTTAATTTTATTCATTGAATACATCTTTACTACCTTATTGGCATTTAAGCTTTCTAAATTTGTGTTGGAATGCACATTACTTGCAGTTGCTATATACAAACGGATTCATTAATTTATCGCTGTAAACCCACAATTTCAAAACAGTTTATTAAACATTATAAAATTTATTTGTCGCAAAAAAAATACAATATTTGTAATGTCAGCAATATCATTGGTTAAATACTTTAGTGCATGATGATGTTTCACTCGACCCAGATAGATTAGAATCCTGTAATAAGAGATAAATTATTAAAGATATCCACAGTGGATTGATTTAGCAAACTCACCTCGAAAATCTCCCAAGAAAGTTAGCAATTGCGAATGGATTAGACATAAAGGAATCGTTTTAGTCGGAAGTAATATATTATTTTATAACAATATCATGCATAAGCAAATGTATACAAAAAGTGCAGAAGTAGGAGTAAATGTGACTGAAAGTTTAATCTAGTTTGGATCGAATTTAGAAATTAGGCTATTGATTGGACATTGGAAATAAATGGAAAAAGGTCGTATAGAAAACATGCCAAAATATTGGGATAAAAATGGGGCAAATTCTTACAATTTTACTTTCCACAGGGGAAAAATGAAATCAACTGGTTATACATACACGCAGCATTCCTCCAGCTGTTTTTTTTTTTATTTTTGTTTGAAATCAGTTGTTTGACTAGCTCGATATAGTTATTTGTTATATAATTGTTTCTGTTATGGGAATATCGTAAAGAAGGAACTGGATTTTAATTTAGATTTCAGCTGGTTGTTGACAAACTGCGCGGGGATCAGAATTTTCCTTTAGTAAAATTCGCCAAAAACTCTATTTTTGGTAAATAGTTTTGAAATTTTACCACTTTGAATATAAATGCCAAACGATTTGGTTTTTCGTTTTCAGTATATAACGTTTGCTTGTCCATTTGTCACAGCGTAATTTGCTACGTAATCTAAGCATTGATTTTTACAGTGTATGGTGTTGTTTAGCAATGAGTTTATGACAATATGATTTTGTTTTTATGAACATCGATACAGTATATTTACAATTTTGTAACATATGCGTGAAGGTGTTTCGATTGGAGTACCTTAAGCCTAACTCGCAGCTTTTTCTAGAGCAAAACACAATTTACCTTTCCGACCTCTGGATGCAGCTTCAAGTTTGTCCTTAAAGTCCTCGTCCTTGGTCCATTGATCTTTAGTTTTCTTGGGAATAAAACCTAATTTGTTTTTGGTATTTCTGTCAAATCTTTTCTTTTTGAATTTTTATTATTGAATAATAATTAAAATTTTACAATCGCTTTACTCGGTTTTGCCTTCTGTTTCGTCATTGTTTCCTTTCAACTTTTATTTTATTTTCCTTCTATAATTTACTATTTAGGTCAAAATGACCAATTTAAATTTTCTTCTAATTTTTTATGTCATATATCTTGTGTTCTTTAGTTAATTCTGTATGTTTCTTTATACGCAATTATTTAAATTTAAATACTAATAACGACATAAAAAATCAGCGCTTTTCTTTTGTTTTCTGTGTTCTTTGTTTCTTTTCACTTTTTAAAATTAATTTAATTTAAATATTTACTAGGTTACGATTTCATCCCGCTTGATTTGGTTTTTATTAAACCCTTTTTAAATGACTAATTAAATATTAATTTAAAGTTTTGTGTGTTTTTCATTTTTATTTTTAATAGAGAAAGGAGTTTGGTTTTTGCTTTTTACGTTTTTTAAGAAATATATACCTTTTATGTATATTTTTTAAAATTCTTTTAAATGCAACTAGTTGTAGGAAAAAGTTTCATTTGTTTCAAATATTTTCTTTTATAATTTATTACATAGTATACTATATATATTTATATATATATATACTGGTTTGTCTGTGTAAAAAGAAGTATATACGTACGCACATACATATATATCCATGTAAATATACACATATATGTATAAACTGTGTATTAATGGTTGATCAAGAACTATTTTCCAAACTGTCCTCATTATGCTCTAGAACTTTATTAGTTTTAATCTCCGTCATTCTGCTCCATTCGATGGCCTCGACTAATTTTGACGATTAGTCAGTCAGCCCAGATTGCCTTACTATTTCCTATGTATTTATTTACCGGGGTGACGTTTTTCTTTAAAAATTGCTTATATGAAAACATTTGTTCAACTTCAGCTAATTGGATGTTGAACATAATCCAGTTATTGATTGCTATTTGAAAACGGCCATCAGATATTTCAGTTGGGCATTTTGGTTTGCATTCTCTTGTGTTTAAATAAGCACATTTGATGGAAATGTATAAAAGATTTAAAATTAGTTATTGTTTTTATTTTTCATGCTGGCAGCTTGTTTGCTATGTTCTCTATTATTATTTCATTAATACTCTTAAGCGTTAGGATTGAAATCTATCGTTAATCGTTCTCACTGACAATCGCATTGGAAAAGCATATAAAATAAAATACATGTTTATCAAAAACATTAAGAAAGTCCCCCACAAATATCAACCGTTTCCAGCTAATCCCGTGGGCATACAACAAAATGTACAAATAATTTCACCTTTCATCAAAATATACCAAGTTCTCATATTATTTTACATTTGCAATCTTTTTTTTATCAAAAGCTAAACCTTATCTGTAAATTTCGATCAATCATTTAAAGTTAAATCAAGCAAAAAAAAAAAAAGAGCGGATCAGAAATCTGTATAGTTGGGCATACAAAATCTGCATACAAAGTGATGTTTGAAAATTTCCTCTAACCGAATCGCATAAAAACCAATTTGCTCGATATTCATATATGCTTAACTATTTCTTCGTTCTGTTCGATATTCGAATTATACTTATTGTTGCTTGTAAATATCTATTTCTAGTATGTTTTGTTTGAGTTCGCGTTTCTTAGCTCTTTGGATAGAGTCTTAACAATTTATGGTTTTTGTGTGTAGCCTAGTCTAAATTGAATGACATCGTTTAGTTGCTAATCATATTTCCATTATTTATTTTTGAAATCTTATATGTTTTCATTTTGCATTTTCACTGTGACCGATACGCGTTTGTTTGCTCTTGGTTTCGGTGTGTTCGTATTGTTTTATATTCAAAGAAAAATTCTGATTGTTTACATTGCACAAGATTTACAATTAGAAGCAGAATAACTGTAACTTAAAAATTAAAAAGCTAATTCCATTTCGAACGTTTTCTTCGCTTTTGTGTGGAAAGAAAAGTCAGTGTGAATTTTCGACCAACGCAGCTTTGCTTTTTCTTCTATGCTCGGTCACGGGATCCTTTCGATCAGGAAATGCGCAGTATGCCAGGACCTTCCCCAGCTGATCCTACGCACTTCCCGAGAGATCCGCCAGACCATGGTAATTTTTAAGATTTTGTTTCTTGTATTCCTTGTCTTGTCATCATGAAATTGTGTGCTTGGCTAGTTGGCGGACAGAAACATACAAATTGGCATAAGCTGGCCATCGAACAACCGTTTGTGTGTCCTGTGTGGTTTTTGTGTGTGGTACAAATATATGAAAAGTCGGGTCAGATGGACCCACGCTAACTCCGTCATATATATATCATACATATATCTGTATAAAGCTCCTTGGTTTATATGTTTTGGTTGTTGTGGTCTGGTATCAGTATGTTTTGTGCGCTCAATACCAGAGCAAGCACATAATTACCCATGCACCGGCATGTTATGTGTTCTGGGATCTGTGATGTTCATTGTTATTGGTAAATACATATGTATATCTCGAATGCGCTACTTGTTGTTGGTCTGTCTGGCCTCTGATTTTCTATCGAGTTAAGTTCGGTTTGTGTGTTGAATTGCTTTCTGGTGCCTCAACTTTGAGTATTTGTTCAAAACAGAAGAGTGAAAGTTCAAACGAAAATGTAAATGAAAATGAAAATATCGTGAGATCAATACAGAGGTTCGCTGTTCTCAATGCGCTGAAGGAGCGAACTCTTGCCCTTTTGTCGTGGACCTCGCACAATAGTTCGATCGATCATCGTTTGCATCACCAAAAATCATGCAATTCATCAACACGCAGATATTATTGCTCGCAACCATTTAATTTATAAATTCATTTCCTGTGCAGCGCCAGTCAACATGAAATGCAATCCGTCGGATGCATTTCATTTACTGAGCGCCATTCTGGGCTCATCTTCATCTGCTGTGCCGCTCGTCAATTACTCACATGTTCGCCCATTTTCATTCGCATCGTTTTGATTTTTCATTTTATCTTTTATATTCCAGTAAATTTTCTTAATTCCAATTCAGATTGGTTATTCTATTGGTTTTGGTAGGGTTTACGGGGTTTGGTTTTTACGCTTAGGGATTTGGTTTTCGATTTATTTTTCGATTGGTTTAGACATTCAGTTTAAATTAAGACGAGGGAGGGGGCACTAGACACACAGTACTGGATATGTAGGGTTAATTGGTTCTGTTTCGGAAATGCAGTTTCGTTTAGAGGGGGGAATGTGGCGTAATCACTTAGTTGGCCTAGGTACTAATTGCTAGCAAAAAGTTGCTCGGAACAAATCTCTGGACTGGACTTCAATGCTGAAGAAGAAGATACAAATTTGGTTTTTCCTTTTGTAGATCTCAATGCGTTGGGTTTTCATATCGTAAACGAGTCGCAAATTTTCCACCTACGTTTCCTACTACGAGTATAAAGCTCACAAATTGAAGTTTTCCTAAAAGGTTTGGGGGAGGCTTTTGTTCGTTCTGCATTGAAAAACTGCACTTTCCATTGAAGTCTGTCAAAAAAAAAAGTTTCGAAAACCCATGTAACTATTTGTATGAAAACGCCTCGCTTATCCTATAAAATATAACATATCTAAAAAGAAAATATACCCGTTTTGCTTGCTGTTCAAACATGTATAGTATGTATATATATATATATATATTCAATGGAAGAAATCTAGATACTGGCTTGTGGGGGCTTGCGGGAAGTGAGGGGATTTCTTTGGTTTACCATTATATAGATTTTTGTATAGAATTAGGAAAATTGGAATTAGTTAATTTTTAACGTTTTAGTATATGATGTTGGTTTAGTCTCTTATTTGTTTAGTGTCTGTTTGATTTGAATGAAAGACTTTTAAACGAGAAGTTTATAATTAAATTATTGTGTTTTCAGAGACGATTTTTAATTGTTTTTTTTTTTTTGTTTTTTTTGTTTTGGTTTTTCTTGGATGTATTATTTAGTTGATGGTTTTTATCATGTATTTTCCTATTTTTTTGTGCTTTTTTAGTGTCTTTTTAGTTTTAATTTACTTAAAGAGTTTCGTTATTAATTTAATAATTAACAAATTGATTTTATAATAAAACCAATAACAATAACCACCTCGCCCATATGGCTACGAGACAATAATATGTGGTGCTGATAGTAGTACAGCTATTGTGGCTAATATTGTGAACATTGTGAATATGATAAGGCACAGTCTGTCAACGACCATAGCTGCAAATTTCCAATCATTGGCAATGTCATTGCACTCGTCATCTTTACGTAGCTGTTTGATTTTTGATTAAATTGATTATGTCAGTTATCACAGGAAATAGTTGGTTGGATTGGAGAGAAAGAGATGAAGCGAAGAGTTAAACTTGATTCAAGTCATTTTTTCTTGAGTGCTAAAACTAGGCAGTGCATGCAAAGTAATACTATAGTATTCGGAATGCAATTCAAGAGCTAAAACTGTGGTTAGTACAATCGAATGATCTGCGCAAATCTGCAGATCTGCAGCAGTCCGCCGGCTTACCTGATCAGTTATAAAGCGAATTTCCTTTAAGATTAAACCTAATTCATATTCAGTTGATGATTTGATGCACGTATGATGGGTGACCGCATCCGGCATTCGGGTGCTGCCAATTGGCCCAATGCTGCCATCGTCGCCTTGTCTGTTTTTCGTTTCATCGTACATTTGGACCCGGTCGAAAGCGAGAAGAAAGAGAGAAGTTTTGGCACATAAGTGGCTGGATTCACTTGACCCAATCCCAAATGTGACTCGTTACCCATAAACCGTGCGATAGAAAGCCGGGTTGTGTGGCAGTGTTCCGCCGGGCGTCATGGGGCGACAATTGTGCCGGAAGTCATCATCGATGTCTAGTACGTTGGCCAGCAGCGATTTCGACGAGCTTCATTGCGGGGAATAAAGACACCTTTAGTACCCTCAGTAGGAACATCTAATGCATATGGGTAATAAGTACTGTTCCTGCTCTCGCTTTACACTCAAAGAAAGCGGAAGCAGGAACTGCGACACTCAGAAAGTGTGAGTTATTGAAAAATCGATAGGTTGATGATTACATACTTTAGTTTAAGGTATGCATTCATACTTTATAAAATCAGAAAAGATATATCTAAGAAGTAGTTTATCTTTATCAACATATCGATATTTTCAAATGGGTAGTGCTAAATATGTTAAGTTGAACACACAATATATCTATATATATAATGCAATCTGCAGTAGTAACACCAATAACTAGATTAAGTACCGCTCTTTCAGCTCAACGTCGGAGAGTATCTGGTGCTTCCGCTCGGAGGATGTGTCCGAACAGGGCGTGGTCGGGAACTCCAGGATCAGCGGTCGTCCTGGTCGACTCATTCGCAATATCCATGGCAGCCAGCACAAAAACACGATGCGTATCTAAGCGGCAGGTGGCGAAATGGAAACGTTTAGTGGGACGGGCCCGGGAATAATCCGATCAAAAATCAAATTTGATGTATTTATGCTCCAATTGCGTGTGCGAAAAGTTCGTGTCTGTGGATGATGATAGCCTCCCTGCCTGGGTGTGCGCATTTGGGTGTGTGGGTCTGGAAAAGTGTTATTTTGGAGTGGGTCCGAAAAATGTGCGGAAAACTCCGGCTGGCTTTCCACGATTTATGGGTATTTTGCATGAAACCGGCACTCACACCCAGACAGATGACCACAAGTATGATTTATATTTGATTTTGATTACAACTAAAGCAACACTGTTTTCAAGTTGCTGCCCCAGAGAATTGAGGAGCAACATGTGGGTGTTCGTTGTTTGGTGTTTGTCAGTTTGCAGGATGATTTGTTATTACACTTATAATAATATTTATGTGGCTTGTTGTGTTCGTTTCGTTTGCGAGAAATGAACTGTGTTCGCATTTCGCCATGGTCTCTGCTTATTTATAGCTACGGTGCATGCAAAATTTATGATCTACAACACAAACACGGATACAGATACAAATACAGATACAGATACATGTACAGGATACAGGTAAACACGTGTATAGCACGAGCCAGAAACACACATACACAACAATGGCAATAGCTATAATGACAGCAACAATAACAAACAACTGAGATGATTAAAGTTGGCCCAAAGCTGCTAAGCTGTAAACAACTCCCCACCCCCAAAAGGCATTCACACCGATCTATGGATTATGCAATCTATCTGTATAGCTCTTCTAGCACTAAATATCATCATTATGTCAAATATATCATACACTAGATGTTCAATGTTTATATATTTCAATATGCCACCTTAAAGCTGCATGACCGTAGAATCAATTTGCTAATCTCATGCCTTTGTATGCGAAAATCAATAAGACCGATAACAAAGAGCGATTGCGTATCTCAGTTGTGCACTTTAATCTCATTCATCAGCGATTGCCATCTGGTTAAATGGCAGGGAGTAAACATGGCAGCATGGAGAGCGGCTAAACTGGTTAGCTGGACGTGTAGTCGAGCAGACTTCAAATACGGCCACAAAAAGGAGCGCCATTGTCGCAAAAACGCAAATCGATTGGATAGTCAGGACATGTTACGCTCCCCCTTGTTGCAGCTTATCCCCGGGCATTGGTGTACGGACCACTTCCTACTCCGACTCCATCTCCGCCGGCACGAAAACCGTAATGCAGTTGAGGAGCTGAAAACCGACGCTCTTAGCTGACAAGCTCGCTTGCAGTTTGTCTGAAACTGTCGTTGTCCGTCGTCCTTTTGGCCGGGCTAGCTGCCTCCTCGATCATGTCGGCTCCTCCTTGCTGGCGGTTTCCACGTTTTTTTTCCCTTGTTCCTTTCCTCTCTCCTCTTTTTTTTTTTTTTGGCCAACAAGCGGGGAGCTTACATGGAAATGCGCTTCAGGACGTGGCATGCAAACCAAATTCAAAGTTAACCATTGCCAGAGAGCAACTGGCATTTTTGCCCATATCCATATCAATGCGGTCCACCCACACTTGCCACCGCCTTTTGTGCAAATTTTCCGCAAATTGATTTGTTGTTATCACACAAAAGCGCGGGCCAAGCGGGATGTTTGGGGCGAAATCAAGTGGCAGGCGACAGTCGGCAGTCGGCAGCAAGGACCTGCAAAAAGGACTTCTTGGGCATGCACATTTCTAATGCACCTGGCCCCGGCCCGCCTGCTCAATTGGCTCAATTTTCGGTGCCGTGTAAGCACTACTCACAACTGGGCCAACTGTCAGGCCCCCCAAAAACTTGCTCCTCAAGTTGCACTCGATTGCTGGCTTTGGTTTTTCCCCCATGTGTTCCAAATTCAATTGTGTGTCGAGGGGCGGAGACACCACACACATTCTTGCGCGAATGCCATACAAAACTTGTCATGTGAGTGACTCCTTAAAAGCCAATCGACTTCGTCTGAGCTGCCCTTATTCTTGATTTTTTTTCCTGCCTTTCTGCGTCTCGTCTAGCGAAACTTTTCATTATGCACTTGGAGGCCATTGCAATAATGTGCTGAAATTGTGGAAAGCAATTTGACTGTCCTGTGAAAATATTGTCATGAAATGTCTGATATTTTCACCAGTGATATCAGTGTTGCACGTTTAATGGAAAATAAAGATACTTTCTAAGGTGAAAGGGAAACAAAAACCTATTGAGCTTAAGAAAATATTTTCTTGTGCAGCTATTGCTATTACTTTCTAAGTAATTTTCTCTTTAAACAAATTTAAGCTACGTTTACCTTGTGAGAAAATGTGCGTAAAAAGGTTGTGCAGCAAACTTCAATATAAAATATTATTTCTACAAGTACATAGTGTAACCTATTTTCTGCATGTTTATATAGGCGACATCGCTGGTTTTATTCATTTTATTATTAATTTCACTAATGTTTATGTAAAATTTAACCCTACCATATTCAGAGCCCCACCCATTTTCTATTCAGTTATAATTATGCCTGCCGCCAAAGGCATCATAAACTATTGTACATCACACTCAGACACACACACAGCACCACACACATAGAGACTATGTACAGAGATATATGAATTAAATATGTACTTAGAGGAAAAAAGATATTGGGGTGGCAAATAGAGGCTAGATTACCATTTACAGAACTTCGTACACCAGCACAGCATATTGCATAATGGATAATTGGACAGCAGTTTTGACGCTGCCATCTGCTTTGGTTACTTTTTGCATTATTTGTTGTTTATTTTTTTTTTTCTTTTTATATTTGTTAAACCTATTCACATTGGTACGAGTACGAGTATAATGATGCAGATACAAAAGCGTGTGTGCAACTGGTGACAAAGTTACGAGATAAAAAGGGGATTGGGATAGGAAGTGGGCGGGGTTTGCTGGTTAGTCGGTTGGTATCTGGATACTTGCTGGGATCGAGGATGTGGCTGGCATACACGTAAGTTCAAAATATGGGCCCAACATCAACATTACGATATTTTTCATTACATAAATTATTTTATAGTAGACACGTATAGTAGCTAGACATGTTGGATGGTTACAACATTCATTTCGTACTCTGTACATCCGTCCGTCACATTTCGGCTCGGCATTCCCAGCGCTTCGTTATATTACGTTCCTTTAGGATTCTTTTGATATACGTTTTTCCTTTTTTTTCTTTTTTGGGTCACACACACAGGGTTACACGGGGTTACATGGGGCTAAACCTCGACTCAACTGACATTTCTTTTGGTTTTTGGCTGGCTTTGGTTCTCGGCTAAATTGCAGATACAGTTATGCATACTAACAAAATCAAAGAGGCAACAAAAAATTGCAGCTTGCATAACGGCCTCTAAGTAGGCACCAAAAACTAACAAAGAACCAATTGAAAAAACCGAAGAACGAAAGGGTTTTTTTTTTGTGTGTGTTGAAACAAAAATGCACGACAACATCAACAATAATAACAATCAAAGGATATCGAACAACATTTATTTGTGCAACTATTCGCAAATACGTTTTTAGGCATTTTTAGTATTTTAAATGTTTTTATATAGCTTGATGCTCTTAAAGGATGTGAGCTATGATATAAAACATGAACATGTTTTTCGTTTTTGGTTCGAAATGATTATGGTTTCCACTAGAATGAGTTATTACCTTGACTGAATGTGCGATACTTTTCTTTTTTTTTTTACTAAATTTAGAATTTGACTCTTTAAGGATTTATTTGTATATTCGCAAGAGTGAAATAATCAGAAGTTATTTTTAAGAATATCTGAATAGTGACTATAACGTCATTGAAAAATTTAATTTTTATTTTTAAGTATTTGATTGTGACTGAATGGGTTTTTTTTAAAGATAGTTGCCAAATTGAAAATGAAAAGAAAATGTATCTCATAAAATCCCGTTTTTTTTTTTTTAATAATCATGTTTTAGCGATGTATGTTTATTTGTTAGGCTTCGTTTTTACAATCAAGGAACACAACACAATTACAACAAGTAACTAAACAATGTGAAAATAGCTAACACAAAAACATTTCGCTAGCTAACACATAAGTTATCTTAGCACGGCTCTTTTCCTCTTTTGCAGAGATAAATCATACAAAAAAATGCTAATTCTATGCGACAGTGGCCTCAAACCCGACAGCACGGAGGACTCGGTTGGCAGGAATATATAAGGATATAAGGATATAATGGGGCAGGATATGGGAGGTTCCTCTGGAGCTGGTGTTCTGAGGCCACTGGAAACTGGCTGAAGCTATAAATGATGAGTGATGGTCGCTATTGCAGTTGTTTCTTATTTTGATATTTTTTTGTTGGTTGGTTGGTTGGAGATAGTTTTTTGGTTGCTGTGGTTGTTTGGAATGGTTGTTTGGTGGGTTGACCTATTTGCAACTTACCCATTCGGACATTTCGTGCGTATCAGCATTTCGATGATGATAATTTAATATTAAAATCGTTGACACAACGGATGAAGCTACCATAAACATTATGCAATTGAAATATGTACCTGTTGGTTGGTTGGGCGTGTTGTCAATATATATATATATATGCAAATATTATATATATTTATTATGTTTAGTGTGGGAATATATTGTAATTGTTGTAGTGGTGCACGTGGTTAGTTTGGTTAGTTTCATTGTCATTATTATTATGTTGGATTGGAAGTTGTTGTTGTGTTAGTTCGTTTTGGGGTAACGCATATTTCAAAGTTCAGATATTATTCATAGTGTATGGTTTCGTTTCGTTTATACGCATTTTGTGTGCACATATCATTTTTGCGGAGGGTACACAGTTGTTTGAAAGAAAGAAAAAGGCAAGAAATATGTACAAAATATTTTAGTTAGTACATTAAATGCAAAAAATTGTCGTTTTGTTAGCTTCTTAATCGTTCTGTTTTTAACAGGCATAGCAAATGTTATTTTCAGGAAAAATACATATAGATTTATATTCTGTTTTTATTCACACACACACGAGGTTAACTTTAGCTTGTATACTTTAGACATAGGTTAGGTAAATATAGAAGTTAGACACCAAAAAGTGTACGCCAAGAACGGAATTAGAGAAATTCAACAATATAATTTCAATTTTAATTTTGTTAGCTCTTTTTGAAAGATAAGTAAGTATTCGGATTTGAGGATTGCTTAATTTTGAAAAACAAAATTATGGAAAAGTGGAAAAAAATTTAGTTCGGTTGACTATAATTTGGTTTTAACTATAAAGTGGGGTTGCTCCTTTTTATTCTTCTCTAAGTATAAAAAAAAGGATCTAAAGAACAGGATCACTAGCCGAGTCAGTGTAGAAAAGGCAGTAATAACATATGGATTTCTATCAATATCTAACTAAATACAAAAATGTTTTCTGATCTGAGCAATTTTAAAAAGATTTACGATTTATAGAACTGCAGTTTTGGAAACTGTCTGCTCTCTATCTTAATTTCACTAGGACTTTTTTGCCTGAGTAGTGGATATCTCAAAGTCGAGAAACTAGAGATTAACGACTCTTTTGTATTATCCGATTTTATTCGCTCAAAAAGGAACAACCCAACTGTATTTAAAATTCAGATACCTTGACAACCGAAACTAAAAATAGTTATAACGTGCAAGAAACTCGTTGTCAAATATGTGTGCATTGTTCAAACTAACTCGTGGTATAATTTAGGTTTTGATCAGCTTTTGGTCTTTAAGGTTCATATAATATAGTGGGTTACAATGTTATTAATTTGTTCTTCGCAAATTTGTTAAGGCTATACAATCTAATTATATGCCCCTCTAGTTATGGTTAATTAGTTTTTCGATCGCTACTTCTTTTTTTGGAAACATTTATTTTGGTTGCATCAGCACGTATATTCGCTTTAGACTTCAAAGCCAAATATTTATGTACAACATTTGACTTTGCTGCCAAAGTAAATAACTCAAGTCGTTAGCTGTGCTCTCCAAATTCGCTTGGGTTTTTAATTGTGTGTCAAAGTTTTAATATTATAAGATCATCGGATTTTATTCGGATTTTAAAATCATTTTAGAAATGCATGGATATATAGAAAATGAGTATGCAACTGCAACTTTATAGATATTCATAAACGATAGGTATATGAAAGTATTACGGTATAAATGTTAAGTTAATGATTGAAAAGCATAAGTAGGAACAGCGATAACATGATACAGGTTACATATACGAAAAGCTCTACCATCGACTACTATTGGTAAACAAAATGATCTTACCCAGCAATGGCACCGCATCGGAAGTAGCCGGCATTGTCTCGGCAACCATATTCAGAAACACGGTCAGCGAGAGCAAGATGGTAACACCTAGATATCAGATGAAAAGTTTCGATTAAGTAAAGTAAGTGCATGGAAAATCAAGGCAGTTTCAGATAGTGATGCAATTACTTGTTGTTCTTAAGTATTGCATTACATTTTTAGAGTCCATTTTGGTTTCAGTTTTAATTAAAATGTGTTAACTTCGTTTTATTTAGTTTTGTGTTCCTAGCCAAACCATTTCTCACCATTTTCTAACAGTTCTTAAAGTCTGCTTCTCTGACTAATTGTTTTCCAAATCATTTGGAAAGACATGACCCATCATTAACACTGCTTGAGTAGGTGCAACCTACCCAAAAGCTTTTAGTATCATGCACTTTTCAACTCGACCTCACTAGCCATTCAGTTTTGTGTACTCAAGGAGCCGAGTCGTCGGCTAGGACGAGTCCCAACTGATTTTCCGAGCCACTAATGCCATGTCCTGTCGACAGACAGCAGCACACTTTAAGGAGCATTCCTCGACTCGTTGAACACTTTACACAGCTCCCAGCTCCGATGGCAGCATTAAAAGTTCAATAGTTTGCTCACCATCGCTGAGACTGTGGCGTCATCAGCGGGCCCAAACTGGCGGAGTGGGTAACGATGGCCATAATGGATAATGTGCCATGTCAGTCGGTTAGTCAGTCGGTTACAAAGTGAGAAGGCAGCTGGCTGGGGAGCTGTAGCTCATTCCTATCGACACGATTATGAGGAGCTTCTAATTTGAAATTCGCTGCTTTCGCCGCCAACTAGGCTGTCATTATTTAAAAAGTACTTGGCAAATACTTTTCGAGCGGCTCTCAAGCTGTTTGCATGTGTGTTGGCAGCTTGTTATACCCCAGTATTTGCGTTGCGTAAGTGGTTTGAAATTAATGTGGCACTTGCCTTCCCCCTCCAGTTTGGTGTGCCTCTGGAATGCTATGCTAGCCCAACTTACCCAGTGATAATTTTTCACCCGAATCTGGCGGCAGAGTGAATCCGAGCAAGGCCATGGAGGCAATCAGTACACAAGGTATGATCAGGTTGAAGAAATAGTACAGTGTTCGTCGGCGGATGATGATGGCGAAGGTGATGTCTATATAGGGTTCCGGGCAGCAGTTGTAATAGATTTCGTTACGTTTGCCGGGCACACCTGCGATGGTTCAATTGTATGGAGAGTGTCATTATGATAAGTTCTCGGTGCGATTAATCGGTATATAACATATGTTCTGGTCAGATATGTTGTATCTGTGGCAGTTTTTACTTGTCACTCGGGCTGAGCATCTTGTTTTGAGCATATTTCGAGATAGGAGTAAAGTAGGGAGTATGTATTGTAGTAGTAGTAGTAGAGCATGGTAGAAAGTTGGTAAAAGCGTGTTCGAAACAGAACAGAGCAGATCAAAGACTAGAGTGGCTGGTTGAGTGTAATTGAAGCATTATTGCCATTCACAGTTCTTCAATGTTTTACAGATATGAGTGGCTGAGTGGCTGGGAAACGAGTGCAATGTGGGTGGGCATGCCGGATTGATGTTTGGATCTTGGGTCTGGGGTTTAAGGGTTTCAGGGTTTGGTTGAGTGTAAACTTAGTTTCGGATGGAGTTTTATTTGTCTAGGCAACTAATTGTAAGTAAAGTTACGTAAGAGCAGAGCAGAGTGGAGTTAAGCCGAGCAATTTACTATGGGGTAAAAGTTGTTATGCACTTTGCTTTCCAAAATGTAAATACGTAGTAGAAAAGTATGTAGAGATAAGAAATCGTTTGTGGGTAGTTCAAGTATGCATATACATGTACAAAATCAAAGTTGAGAGTGAAGTTGTGTAGGAGGCTGAGTTGATTGGCTGTAAATGGAAGGTCCCCAATGTGTCTATAGAATTGTGTGTCTTGTACTTATTTTCACTTTGATCACTAACACAACCATATTTTCTTGACTAACTATTACCCTTTTGTCTCAATATCGATCTCCTAAAATTATTGGCCAACTGTAGCCAAGGAAACTGAAGCCGCAGCCAAACTAAATAGTTGTCCTTGCTGATTGAAAGATTTCTGGAACTTCTGCTAATCTGCTTTCTGTAAGAAACTTTCTCCTAGAACTCAAAAGCACATCCATTCAAAAACCATGGAACCTTCTACCACGACAACTCCGGTCTCTTCTTAATTGCTTTTTCCCCCGCCCATATTGCGCGACATGTTCGCAAACATATTTGCAATAAAAACTTTTGGCAAAAGCATTTGCCATATGCCCGAAAGAAATGCAGAAAGTACGGAAATATCTAGTGGGAGTGGTAGACAACAAAATTTCAAGCAAAATTATCTGCTCAACTTACTCCAAGATTACCAAAGGGATTACCAGCGACACAGACTGCGAACAAAATGCCTTGGCAGCGTATTTAAAAATGACCTAGCTACTTTGGGCCTGCCACCCGAAGTTCCCAAGCTCCTTTCCACAAACAGTTTACCTCTTATGTCTGGGAGCACTTGGCCAACTCAAAATAATTTGCATAAGCTGGTGGAGAAAAAACCCGCAAATGCGGATAGAAAATAAGGAATGGCCGAAAGGGGGAAACGGAAAACAAAAAGCCGGCGAAAAACTTTTGAAAACTCCCGAAAAATTACGCACAGAAAAATAAAACAAAACGAGAACAGGATATAAAAGAGAGCGGAGTTGGCAAATGAAACCCAAATTTGTTGCAAACATTTTTCTTTTGCACTTTTGTGGCCAGTGTTGAGTTGAAAACTTTCTGTGTCTGCAAAAGGCACTAATTCGCAGTGCATGTATGTAAGTGCGAGAATGCAGAAGTATTTGTCTTTTAATTTCTTAATTGGTTCTGCTGCACGGCTCTAACAGACAGCTAAAGAGCAATGGCTCCATCCCTTTACTTATCTATTCAGCTGGCTCGAAGTTTTCCCGGACTGCGGAAAGCCTGAAAAATGAGGGTGTGGCTGGATTTTCAGCTCTCATGGTTTTCAATAGCATGCTGCACTTTGCCCATTGACTGCAAATGTATTTTGACTTTTCTTCACTGAAATCTTTCGTCTTTTGTGCTCTAATTGATTTAGTCAAGTTGAATCTCTCCTCTAATTAAAGCATACTGCCCATTTAGCCATTTTTAATTTAAGTTAATCTAAATCCGAACTTCACTATTAAACGGGGTTTTAATTGCTGAAATTCTGTTCTTAGAAGGACTTCTAATATAAAGTAAAGTAATTTTTAATTAATAAAGTAATTTTTTTATGTCATAGAAAAGCGTTTCAAACGAAGGCCTTACTTTGGTCTTGGATAAAATAAAAATAACAAGCGGAATTTACGTTACATATTTCTTTTAAAAATATCTTTCGTTATATAGAGTATGTAAAGATTTTGTTTTAGCTCTCCAAGATTTCCTCATGTATATAATTGTTAGACAAAATGCAAAAAGTTTTCCAGCTATCTTAATAGCTGTCTCAGTATAAGTTATAAGTAAGCGATTCTATTCAGCATTCAGTTAGTTTCATATCGTTACGCTATCCGCATGCCTTTATCAGCGATCAAGAAAAAGATTCAAATATTCCGGGAAATAAATAAAGTCTAAAGTAAATGCATTCAGGGGCCGGGCCTTACCTCTTTATCAGGTTTATAACTTATTGGGGCCTGCACTTGGAGTAGCATAAATGGACTCTTATGAGCTCGAATTATGCTAATCCAAGCAGGCTTCTTACACTGAGTGTAAACGAAATGTTTACGCGGCTATTTCGGACTTAAAAGTTAAAGCGCCCAAAGAATTTTTGCGATAGTTTTGTTTGTTGGAGTTTTGTTTTGAAAGTTGAGTGAGTGGGAGAACACTGGATAAGCGTGTGATTTTGGGTGGAGTACGAAAGTATTTGAGTACGAGTAATTGGGTGGGATAACAACAGGGTTCATCGAGTGCCTTACTTAATTCCGTATTCATTGACCTCGAATTTGAATGAATTAACCATAGAAAAGTTTAAAAAAAAAGCAGTGATGTAAACCTTCTCATCCCTAAATGATTGAAAGCTGCTTTCAATCACGTATTGATGAGCAACACAGTCGTAGTTTCGAACGGAACGAGTTCGGAACTTTAGTTCGCAGCTTGAACCCTGCTCAAGAGTGAAAGAGAGTAAGTAAGAGATAGATAGAGAGCGAGTACTGCTGAAGTGTACTGGTGTGTGTGTGTGTATCTCTGTGTGTTTTTTTTGCACACGAAAGTATGCGATAAATCAGCCGCAAGGCCAAAACTCCGCGAGGGAGCAACAGCAGCGAGTCCTTAGCACTTGGCCAATGTCCTTTCGCTGGCATGGAGTGTTAACTTCCACTTCCACCTCCACACACACACTGGAATCGGGAGCATTGCGGAGTAACATAGTATCTCAATTCTTTTATGATTCTTTCTGCCTGAAGAACGGGATAGAGAGACCGCCTGCTCAGAGTCTGAGTTTGGGTGTCGAAGTATGTAGAGAGAGGAAGGTGGTCGCTCCAGGACGACGTTGGCTTACTCACCCAGTAGTTCCCACTCGCCGTTGAGCACGTAACTGCTGATATCACCGCCAGTTTCATCTTGTAATTGTAAATCCAGCTTTTTATACGATATTCGGGGAGAGGGTATAGAATAATGTAAATATCTCACTCGCATTATCAGATCAATGCAGAAAAACGAACTAAGGGAAAATCATACGGCATAAATACACTCGATTCGAATCGGTCAAGCATAACAACTACGAGTTCTTTTCAGTAAGTTAAGTACTTCCTGGTTGCCCTGCTTGCATGGGTGACTGAACCAAACCTGGAATCCGTCGTAGGTCCAACTGCCGAACTTCATCTCGCACCGCTGGTCATCGAAGGGGAACCACGTGATGTCGATCTTGCACGTCGACTTGAAGATCCCCGGCGGAACGTATAGACACGAGCCGTTGTTCCGCACCACCACGTTCGTCTGGTAGGTGCCATCAAATCCCTCATCCGCACTGTTGTACATCAGCACGTCCGGCTTCCAGATGCGATGCGGCGGTATTCGCAGATCCTTAACTCCGCCATAGTCGGAGGTGTTCCAGCGGAGATTCATGTCGTTCCACTCCAGTTTTAACCACACATTAGTGACTAGCAATTGATTTTTCTCGTCCTGCCGGAAGGAAAGAAAAAGAACGGAATCCCCCAACAGGAAGTTAATTACACACGTCGCACGGAATTATGTTTTATTAATTAACGCGTAAAAATCGCGGCTACGTATGATGTATTCATAGTGCACAAAGTTCGACTGAGAATTCGCACTGGCCGTTTTTTTTTTGTATAAAGTATTTCCTGCCGCAACGGATGCCAGCTGCGGTGGGATTTGGACGGCAGCTCACTCACGTGCGGCAAAAATGGCAATTGAAAAAGCGGATACATTCGCAGCGAGTTGCTTGCACAACCAGCTGCGAGCTGTATTCCTTTCATTTCACTTAAAAGATTAAAACATTAAGCCATGCTTGGTTACATTTTACCACTTTTTCTTTAATTAATTAATCGGTGAATGTAGCGTTTCTTAGCGACTCCGTGATATGAGCTCTGTCATAAATATTTTAAAGTATTGTGTTGTGTTTTAAGTGATGCGAATAATATGGAATCATAAAATTTTCTAGTATGAAATGTTAATAGTGTTGCTTTTTAATAATTAAGCATAAAAATCAAAAATTGCATCTATACTTTAAGCGAACTTTAATCAAGATAGCTGCATTTTTTAAATACTTCGCAGCCAACTTTCCCAAGGGATGTGACCCAATAACCGAATCCGCGCGTTACAAAGAAACCAGACACCGAATCCGCCGCTGCTGCGGCAGCTGCTCCTAAAAAATGCAACTGCTGCGCACAGGGCGTATGTGTAATTTACAATTAAATGCCTGAAATATTCATGGCTCACTCGCTGGTCGCTGTTGCTCACAGGAAGCAACAAAAAAGGAAGAGTAACGAGACCGAAGCACAGAGGAAAACTGAAAACAACTGGCGGAACCCAAATCTCTGCTGCCTAACTAACAGAGCGAGGGCCAAGGACCACAGGGATCGGAATGGGCATCGGATGGGGGACACAAGGATTCGGGATGAGCACTCCGCGTTGCTCGAATGTTTTGTCCGAGCAATTTCCCATAGTCAGTGTGCAAGTGCAATCACAAAATGGGCTCAAATATGCGACAGGAATGCGGTGCAGATGAAATGGAGCCGCTCGCCCCAGCGGAGATCCAAATACCCAACCCGCAAGCGGTTTCCAACCAGCATGCTGCCAATATGTTTTCCGACCAAATCGGATTGGATGACGGGGATGGTGGGAGCGAGGTGGAGCGAGGGGATGGCGGGATGAAAGCCAACAGACCAACAAAATCGAAGCTTGCGGCAAATATAACGTTGTAAAGGAGCGACGTGGCAGGACTTGGTAATATTGCGGGCATAACGAAGTCCAAAAGCAAACATGCAACGTGTCCCTGTGTCCATGTGTGTGTGTGTGTGCGTGTGTGTGTGAGCCTGGCTTAATATAGCCATTACATTATTGCACTTGACTGCAGCAGAGTCCATTTCGGCCAGCCACCTATCGCCCATTCACATGGGCAAAAAACATCCCTTCCTCCTGCATACTTATAATTTGCAGTGTACTTTGCGACTGCGACCGCAGCAGACAAACAAATGCCTGACGCTAAAAAGTATGCCATGGTTTTTGCGAGGACGAAAGTGGTTGGATAAAGAGGGGAGCGGGCAGGGAGCTAAAGGCTCGACTGCGACCTAATAAAATTCCGTTTTACAAATTGAGTTTCTGATGACGCTCCATAATTTTCACGGCTTACACATTGAGTGCGATTTTCGTTTGACGCCACTAGGATAATTCATTTAGCTGGCCACGTAAACGTAATGGAATATCCCTAGGTTCTCTTATTTCCAGGCTTATGTGGACCTGCTCTTATTTAAATTCATTCATTTACTTAATTTCAGTAGGAACTGCCTGCTTTTGACAGGACATTGCCTTTCGGGATATATATTCCAACTGCAGTTGTCGGAGCAACTCCTATTTGCAACCCATCCAATTTAAATTTTGAATGCGCATGTTCATTTGGAGTAAAAGCGGTGCACACAATTATAAAACTAACAACCGCAAAACGTGAGAGCGCGAAAAATATAATTAAAAACGCAAACAAAACGGGAGCTGAAATGAGAAAACTGAAAACATATATATGTATATCTTAAATAGAGTTTTGCTTGTCAGAACCGTGATACGAACAAAAATTATTTATGACACGGCTTAAAGCACTGAAACTAGCGTAAATTTAAAAAGAAACCAAGATTCTTGAACATATCTCATAAACTTAACAAAGTTAGCTTAAAAATCTACACTGTACTGTGTATCTTTGGCTGGAGCTCTCAATTGCTTTTGATGCATCCTTAAGGGAAAAAGGACATGTTTTTGAAGCATCTGTGCAGTTTTTTGTATGGTTCCTAGTGCAGCAGCCTCACAAGAAAAGCCCATGTATAAATGAAGCTTATTCGCATTCAAATAGTGTGCGTGTATGTATGAATGTGTATGGGCTTTTGTATGTCTACTAAGGGAGGCGAGGAAAAATATATAAATAAATGGCGGCTACGGGCGGCAGTTGTTGAATTTTAAATGAGCAAAAAAGCAAACGGCAAAATTATTACAGCCCAGAGTTTTTATTTCCCCCTCCACTCTATTTTTTGCACAGCCTTCGGCCGGGCCAAAGACAAGTTTTGGTATGCGGAAATTTGCATATGCGCGCCGCAAATACATATTCTCGCAAAGCACTCACACACACGCAGAGGCGGTTCATTGACATGGCAGGCCAACAACGTTCGGGGAATTTAAAAAAAAAAAAAAAAACAGTAAGCCAACTCGAAGCCGACTGAAAGTGTAGCATAAAACGCGTCGCTCGCTCTCCACGCACACCACCATGCATGCGCACACATACAAGCGCAAGCCTAGTTTCTCATTGTGTCCTGTATGCATAAAAAATGGCTGGCCCATCTCGACTTCATTACTCATTTTCCGCTGATATCCGTTGATATGCACCCCACTCCTTTCGTCGTCCTGCGTCTACTTAATCACTTCCTCCGTTCCGCCCCTGCCCGCCACGCCCCCGACACGCCACCATATCCTTGGTCTGCGTCTTGGCCCTTATCTAGGCCCCTTTTTACCGCCACTGTCTTTCTCCCACTGATGCCAATTAATCTGCGCCTCGCTTTGTCTGCTCCTTTTTAATTAATGCGCCTGGGAGTTGTTTTATTTGTACTTTCACCGCCTTTCGCCAGCCCTTAATTTCACCTCCTTGTTCTGCCTGCTCTGGCTTGGCTTGCCTTGCCCTGAAAGTCAACTTCTTTTTGTATCCTGTTTTGCCCTGGCCTGTTTTTCACTTTCTTTTTTCATTTGTCTTTTGCCGAGCATAGTTCTCAATAATCCCCTCTCCATTTGTCATGCTGGCTGATTGTGCTGAACGGCGAAAGCATGCTTATTGGCTTACTCGCAGCCTTGTTTCCAATTTGACTTACTTAAGAAAGGATACGATTTTTCGGCATTGGTGGAATTCCTGCAAACTATGCATTACTCTTTTTGAATTCATAGGGCTCTCAATAAAAATCGAGTGCCTTAAGATCGCGAAGATGTTACTTCTTTAATTTAATTAAAAAACCTGTTTCATGTCTTCCATTGAATGTTGCATTTTAAAATCGTTAAGTGGTTTATGGTTCTGCATATTTACTTAAATACCCACCCACCATTCAATGCATTTCGGCATGGAGATGCCTTTCACTCGGCGCATTTAATTAAAAAACACTTCAATATTCATTTCTTCCGCTGGAAAAATAATTGGAACTGATTTTAACAGTGCTCTTTTATTTTATTTGGGGTAACAAGAGCGATCCTTGGGCCTTCCAAAATGCAATTAAATTGCACTGTTTGTATAATTCCGCGGAGTTAACTGTTCTCCCTTGAGTAAACACACTCGAATGTTCATAGTGAAAAGTGTTTAAAGGATATTTAAAAAAAAAGTGAAGTGTAGTCATACATATGTGTGGGTCGTTTTAAAGTGCCTTTTTCATCAGAAAATTTATTTTTTAAACTGCTTAAATGTTCGGTGCTCTTACGTCTGTTACTTAATGTAGAGAAATCCTCAATTTATAACAATTAAATTGAAAAGCACAGCTCAAGTACAGTTGCGTTAGCAGGGGGTCAAAGTGCTGTCCCAATTCCTGCTTAACACATACCCTCACAAGCCACAAGCCATTAAGTCGTCCTCCTCTGGACGGGACAGCCATCCTACCATCCTTTACATCTATTTATGTGTGCCTGTGACGTTGTGCTCATTTGACAAAATCGTATCTGCACAGACGAACGGGAAAGGGAACGGCTTGGAGAAGGATGCTCAGGACACACAGGCACATGGATCACCGTCTCAGTCACTTGCACAGGGAACAACATCAATCAAAGTGAAAGTGAGTGGAGTCGCCCCATACTCAGCGCTCAAAAAATTCCCATCCCAGCCGAAAATGCATTGAAAGCATTTGCGAAAGTATGCCAAGCATGTCCATAACCATCTATGCACATGGAAAACCTGCATATGCTGTTTATGCCGATGGAAAACTCGCAGACCAGCAACGTGCAACCAGCGAGCATTGATGGCCAGTATGTTGCCACGTTGGGCCAGGAATAGAAAACCGCTGGCAAGTGTTGCACGAAAGGTATTCTAATTTCGTTGCACACACAGCGGAGCGCATAACAAAGGGAAAGCTCTTCCGCACACTTATAGAAACTCATGACTGTGGGGAAATGCAATTTGCAGCGTCAAAATTGCCGACAGGAAGTGAGAAGGTAAGACGGTGAGGTAAATGGCATTGTCCTTTCCCCCGAGGACAGGTGACCTCCGGGAAAAGCAATTATGACCTGTGCTTTACATAAATCAAATGGGCATGAGAACCATATTACACCGAAAGGACTGCCATTGTTTGCATGGGCGTGTGATTAGAGTCCTTCGGAGAGCCAGCTGGCGAAGGAGCTGTTGACATTGCCTGATAAGTGAAATTGATGAAAGTATGAAAGTGGGTGAAGCGACCACAGTGTATCCATTTATCCCTTTGTTCCTTGCCACACCGAGTGCAGCACTTTCCATTGCAATCTGGCGTCGGTGTTGTTGCTGCAAAATCCCTACCAGGTGCTTAATCTTTAAATTGCTCGGATGCCCAGCTGGAGAAGGTAAAAAAAAAAAAAGAAATATGCAAATGCCAGTGCAGCCACTGCATTTAACAGTTAAAATATTGCCACCGACGAAAGCTGGCGTATCCTCGGCGGACAACTAATGGTCCTGCCCGACCTGCAACTGGCAGAAAAATCGTTTACTTGACACAAAAAGTGCTCTACTTATGGCGAAAATGTATTTTTTACCATTCAACGCAATTCTCTGTGGTACGATTGATTGAACAGATGGCACTTTCCATTTTTGAAATTCATCTTACAATTTAATCTTATTGGTCACGATGAAATAAGCTCTTTAAGATTATCTTTAAAATTGGCTAACCAATTGTTTTCATCGTTTATTTAAGTGAAGAATTTCCAGAAATAAGAGTGAATACGAACTTTCCATGCTTTTTTGATTGCTGGTAACGCATAACGAGAATGCCAATTGAAACGGCGAGTGGCAGGAGAGTAATATCCTTTGCACCATATGCAACTAATTTCCTTACGATTACGATTCCCCGCGAGGCATTAACAACTTTTGATTGCCGTGACATCTAAGCGTGGCACTAACAGTGCGCAATAAAAGTTTGAGTACACCACCACTGGGCTCATAAACCCTAGTTTGGCATCCAAAGGTGGTAACGGCCGTCAATCCCTCTCATTTTACCCGAATGACCCGATTTTGGTTTTTATGCCCGGAGCACCGCGTCGGGCTCCCAGTTCCCAGTAATTGCCGCTTTTCTGCTGCCTTCGCTGCTGGATTTCAACTGCGTTTCGAGTGTGCGTGCTGCAGTTTTTACTGCCACCCAGAAACGGGCTACAAACAACGACCGCCAGCGCATTGTGCCCATTCGTTCTGTTCTTTCAACTTCATTTTGCACCAGCAGCAACTCGCACTTCATTGCTTTGCCCCACGCCCCCACCTCCGCCATTCAGCAGGAACTTCAGAAACACCCCTCGCCTGCCCGCGGGCTTATATGTTTTGGCACAAGGTGTGAAAAGCACATGTGCAAATTTTATTTATTCATTTTATTTGCATGCCAAGTGTGTACGGGTGTATTTTATTGTAAATGCACGGCACGAAATCGGGACTTAAGAGTGTAGATTTTGTGAAGAACTCGGTGCGTGGCAATGTAATTTCAGTTATCAGGATGATCAGTAAGTAGATTTATATAATATACCAATGATATTTTTCCTTTTCGAATTCCAGAAATATTATTTTGTGACCCACTCCTGTTTTCTCTAGGTGTACTCTGCATCACCTTTCACTCTGTTTGCCTTTGTGTGAGTGTATTTGTTTGTATGTGCGACTTTTAGCGCGTCACTGAATGCGCAGTTTTCTAGCGTCTGGAATCGTTTTCGCTTTTACTTTTTCATTTTTATTTTTTTTTTTTTCTGAACCAGCCATATATGCCAGCAGCAACTTTTCTGCGTTGCTGTTTTTGCTTTTCATGCCTCATGTGTGAGTGCCTTTTGTTTGTGCGCTCCATTTTGCTGAATCCCAACTTTATGCGGGACACCGGGCTCTTTGCCTGGCCCAGGATCTGGTCCTGGCTCCGTGGCACTGGCTCCTGGCACCGTGGGGATGGCCAAACAAACAAGCCGCACATACGGACAAATGCAATGCAAATCTAATATGAATTGAGGTTGTCTCACTAACAAAGGCAAACGCCTCGCGTCGCCTTTTCCGACAGTTTGCACCTTATTCGCTCGCCAGTTCTTTCTCTAGATTCCTGCCTGACTTTTCACCCCCATACGCAATTGTAAGTTGGGGCAAAGTTTTCGCAACTGATGAATGCAGAACGAGCTAGCGACCGACCGAACGACAGACAGAGCGACCGCCCAACCAACCAACCAACCTACCGCCCTTTCGAAAGGTGAAAATGAGTCAAACGGCGCACATGCCACATGACGTTGCATGTAATTTGCTCGACACTGCCAGTCAGCCAGGATATGTGTGTGTCCTGTCTGCAAATAGGCCAGAGGAACCTGAGAAGGGATTGCGGGGGCTAGCTGCCATTCAAGGAACACCCAACAGGCAACAGAACGCACACACTCCCATTATCACTTGTGTGTGTGTGTGTGTGCCCTGCTCTCTGGCAAATAATTAAAATTTCACTTTCTTGGCAATTCACTTTTTACCCAAGCACCAAATTGTGTCATCAGGGATTCTTTTTTTCACCTGCCTACTTTAAGGTGCCCATTCAAAAGGAAAAGCAGGAAAAAAACCGGCGAAACCGAAAGTTCCTTGCTGACACAAGGCTGGCGGTAATTAAAACAGGAAATTAAAGGAATGCTTTTAATTTCGTGTTCTTAGTCACAGCGAAATACAGTGTGGTTCTTGAACTTTCAGCTTGCGTTAGTTTTAATATAGTAAATTGCGAAGGAATATGTTGTATCGTTTAAACAGTTGAAAATTCTATATCTATCTATATGTATATAAGTTTTATAAGCTCAACAATATGATATGTTAAATGCATCTACTACTTACCACATCGATAATTTGCATTAAAGTTAAACCAAAGCTTAATTGTAACGGGTCCGATTCATTGAGAACGGGACGTTCTAGTGTATTATAGGGATCCAAAAGATCGTGTAACAGTCTCTTTTCATGATATCCTGCTAGGCAAACTGCAAGTAGATAAAGTTCAGATTAGTGCATACAAGACGATCGACAATGTTGGCTAAGAGTGCTGCAACTGCTTGCTCTTTCGCAGAAGCACCGCAAATCAACATCAATAATTCGGCAAATGGGTTTGCTGGGAGGGGTTTGAGTAAGACAACAACTAAAATTTATTGATTTGCAAAAGTTTACGAGCTTCTGGCTTCTGCAAGTTCGTTTCGCCCGCCTTCTTGGACTTGGCCTGCCGCCTATCGAGGGGGCGGTGTGCAGGACCTGGTTGGGATGCGGGTCCTGCAGTCGGCGTCGGATTGGAAAGGCAACAGAGAAAGGAGTTCGAAAGGATGGCAGAAGAAAAGTTTTTGTGCTCCGCTCTGCCAACACACATATGTCTTTAGCAGTCGCAAACTGTGTGTTTGTATGCAGGGACAAGACCATTGTTCTGTGGCAGGCGAATAACAAAAGGAAACTTTTATTGAGCAAAAGTTTTTCACATACAAATTTTCTTGTTACGTTTTTTCCCCAGCGATAATAGATTGCCTCATCTACACACACACACACACACACGCAAACATACGCACACACACAGTGAAACAAATGCAGGGACGAACATATTCGCATCGTTATCGTGGAATTATTTATGCATGAATGTGGGCAGCAGAAGAAACTACAAAAGAAACTAGATGATGTGGAAGGAGGAATCCTGGCAGCCCGCCTGCTCTTTGCCTCTCAATTTGATAATTTCTTAAGAGTTTTCCTTCAGTTTTTCCCAACACACACTCCCTTTTTTCCCCTGCAGAATCTCTATAAGCAGACAGTAAGTAGCGATAAGTTGCGGATTTATTGAGTTGATTGAGAATGCAGTTCGTGTGGCAACGGCGAAAATAATCTGGGAAATTGCCATTGATTAGGTTCTTGAAAAGTGCATTAATACCAGATTGATGAGCAATGCAGCATACTGAATGTGAAGTGTTCGGTAATTAAATTCTCGAATAATTCAATCTGGTGCTTTTCATTTTCTGCAACGATAGTTGAAATTCTGTTGTACGCAAAAAAAAAACTTTTCACTTTCCACCGAGCTTAGTGCGCTTAACCCAAAAGATTTGCATACGAAATGAACAACGTTTAGAAATTATGCACATGAATTTTTTAGTTTTAATTTGTCTTTAGTCCTGTTCAGGCCCAGTCTTTTAGCTGGTTTTCTTCTGGCCCTGCCACTTTCTCTGCCGTTTTTGCATATTTCATTCGCTTTTCACGCGCTCTCTCTCTTCCTTGTTCATTTAATATTAAAACAAAATGACAAGCCTGCAGGCCAAGAGAAAAGCCGAGAGCAACCAAATGAAGGAAGAACTGCAGCTAACGAGCACAGTACGAGCCAGGCCAACAATGAGTGGGTGTGGGTTGATGGGTTGGTAGGTTGGCAAGTTGGATAGGGCAGCAGTTAGGCCTTTAAGGCAATGCATTGACACCAGCCAACTCGGGGTGTGGGCCTAGAACAAAGCAACCGAGGCTCAGAAGGCACAAAAACAGCAGGACAACAGCGAAAAAAAAGAGGCCAACGTCTGATGAAGTGTCAAAATGAATGTGATAATAAAGCAAATATGAGGGCCTGCCAGCGATCCTGAGTATCGGCCAGCCATTGTGGACTGGCACAAAGGCGACTTTGCCGACTTTTGCGACTTTTGACTGCGACATCACGAGCCGAGACTTTTGTTTCTATTCGCTTTTGTTACCAGACCATCAAAAACATAGATACAACGAGCAGAATGTAAACTATGTGCCTAAAATGTAATCTGAAAAAACAAACGCTAAGTTGGAAAACTAATTAAAGATTAACGAGCCTAAAGTATTTTCAAATGGCCAAACAAGAAGTGGAAAAGCTAAATTTTTTCAATCAAGAAATAACTAACTGAAAATAACTTCAGTAAATAGTAGTTTTCGGTAGCTCGGTAATTAACAACTTTGAGAGCAATATGTACAGTCATTAACTATCCATTTTTGAGTCGTTAACTTTTCGCCAAGTCATCTTTAAATTTGGCTTTCTTCTTCATACACCATTTTCCCTACAGTCTGCGGCCATTTCGAAATGCCTTTTCAATGGCTGCACTTCCGTTTCGCTATTTTCCCTATTTTTTGGTTGATGCCACCGTTGTTGTTGTTATTGTCCGTTGGCAGGCCGCATAAAATTGCAATTTTATTGCAGTGGAGCATGAAAAAGTAATTGCTATTTCACAAAGCCAAACCAAGTCGTTGGCCAGGCAGACAGGGTGAGATGAAGTGCGCGAGGAAGTGCGGCAACAGCTGCAAGGATAGCGGCCTGCAAGGACCTCCAACGCGGCGCACACTCGTGCGGGCCAATTTAATGTGCCAAATAAAAAGCAACCGAAATTGGTTAGAAAATGCAGCTGCCTATGGAACACACGCCGCAACAACAGCCATAATAACGACAGCGAATTTGGCCATTGCTCCTCAGAAACGAAAGTAGGACCGAAAAATAAGAAGTTCGCCTAAAAGGACGTGGCTGTGGGTTGATTTTCAAAAATAACCTTTTCATACCCTGGCATAATGTTGAAAACCATGAGAATAAGGAAATATAATAATTAGGTAAGTGGAATTTATTTATTATATTTTTTGAAAATAACAAACTTGTTAGCTCCTTTCCCTCTTCCTCTCGCATAAGCGCTATGTAAAATCCTGTAATCAGCACTAAGGTTTATCTATTTTTCACGGCTGGGTCCCAGGACCTGAGCTCAGAGTATAGAAATGTCAGAGATATTCTGACTCGCGCTATCCGCTGATATTAAAAATTGAAAGCAAAATGAAAACTGTCGGGGCGCCAAACCACTTAAGCTTCCAAAACCGATACAGGATGCCGTGGGAATGGTGGCGGGGGAGACGAGAGTGATGAAGCTTGATGGCTGTCTCTTCGGAAGGGTGAACACTGTACAGGCAGTCCCAGGGCAGGCCACCTGCTATTGGCTGCGGGGTAGGACGTGGACAAGGATTTGCGCAGGACGATGAAGGGCTTTGGGAAACAAGAAAGAGCTCAGAAGCGAGCATTTTAATAGCGCCAAGGTGACGCTTAACCATTCAAAGCTTAATTTATGCAATAAAAATTCCAGCACTAACACCCGCCCCCTCGGAATACCCCTCAATTCAACCACCCCCCCACACACACACACACATACAGTTGCCCTTAATTGGATGGAGCTTGGGAGCTGGGAAAGCATTTAATTGCTTATGACTTTCTTGTTTTCCTTTTTCCTGTTTCTTTTTTAGGGGCATGGATGGGGCAAAAAGAGTAACCCGAGACAAGAGTAGCCTTAAAAATGGAAACAAATCGATAGATTGCTTTGTAGGGGGAAAAACAGAAGTGGAAACCAGGAGATCAAATAAAATTGTGATCCTTTTAAAGTATTTAAGGGTGTTAAATATCAATACATTTTTAAAATTTCGTATGCTTTTCCTTCTAAAATATAACATCTTAAAGGAATTCAAAGTATTCTGCTACTTTTTTCAAGTAGAAACAGTAACTGGCATTTTCAGAACTCCCCTGACAGCGCCATCAATCAAACTGCCTTGTGTCCACTATTGAAAATTATGAATGCTATCACATTTAATGATTGATTTTAGGCCAGCCAACCCCATACTTTCGCTCCTTCTCACGTTTGATCCTTTGTAAGGCTGACTGGATATGGGTAGGGGATTATTTGTGCCTGGCTGATGGGCTCATCATCTGTTCCAGCTTCGCATGTGTGCGAAGCTCTGCGCCTGGATGGGATCCATAATGCAAATGGCAGGCATGACATTGGGTTTTTCTTTCTTGTACAACCCTTTAGCTAATGATGGAATGGAACTTGTGACATTTATCGTATAGATTGATAGAGCTGAATGGGAGTTGACATTCAACGAAAATTCCTGAATAATGCATGTCGTTGTGGGTGGAAAGAAGTTATAATCAGGCAGGGAATAGTATATTTGCCTATGATGGAAGAAGAATATCTCAAACAACGATAGAAAACCGTTATCAATAAGGTAAACTAAATACACTTCCTTCATGCGTAAACTTAAATTTAATGGTAGCAGTGTACGCTCCCTTGCTGTTGGCCTAAATACAAATTAATGCCATCATCGCATGTTAGCGGCAAAAGACAAGGAATTAAACAATAGGGGGCTGTCAGATGCGAAGAGTCCTGAAGTCTTGAAGCATGCCAAAAGCCTTTCGGTAGCAATAAATGTCATACTTACAGGACATGACCAGGCAACGCAGAAAGGGCACTTGGCTGGCCGACGGGGCGTATGAACGATGTCATAGGGCAAGCGCATACTCGACACACTTATGAATACACTAACAAGTAAAGCCGCACACACTTACAGCTGCTGTAAGCAACGTTGACGTTGTGCAAAGTTTAAATCTGATTAGCGATGGCAGCCAGAAGAAAGGCGGTAGAAACGTGTGGCGAGGAGGATGAGGTTGAGTAGGGGAGGGGAGCAGTACAATATGCCTGGGCGGAAACGGAAGTGCTGCCATAAAATCATAAACATGCACACGCATGTGGGCAAACGGCAATTGTTGTTGAAACTGCTGCTGTTTCTGTTGCTGCCACGGCTGTTGGTGTTGCATGAAACATGAACTCAAAGCCAAAGCGACAGGACAGACACAAAAAACGAAACGGAATAACGACTTCGACTGCAGACACAGAAGTTGGCCCAGCAAACACACACATGGCTTAAATTTATGAATACAGCAAACGAACAGTGGTTCGATGAAATTTAATGCTCTCTTTTACTACACTATAATACAGCGCACTTTTAATGTTAAAATCAACATCGTTTAACAAATTACTTGTAAAACAAATTTCACTGTCAAAATAAATCTGAAATGAATGTAAATATTTGCTATTTCAGAAGTCATCTACTGGTCGTTGATGAGTAATTTTATATAAAATAAATAAATAAAATGACAAAATGAGTTTTAAATTGAATTCACTATTAAAACCTTTTTATTATTAAAACACGGGAATCTAGTTTAATACTGCCTTTTTACCACCTGCACCACCGTTGAACGTGTGTACTTATTTAAGCTTTCATTGCCTGGCACGCCAACCACGACACGCGATTGCGACTTAGTCCGCGGCAGCGTGAAACATTGGCAACACTTTCCATCTTGTGTTTTTGCTGCTCCAGCCCATATGGGCAGCCATTAATAACCCCAATATGTGTAAGTGGCAATGGAGCCATCTCCTTGCCACCATCTTCAGGTGGGGATTCTTTTTTTTCCATTTTATGCCGCTAATGGAACGGCAGGCATTTGAGCTGCTAACCAAACTTAGTCCTTGTCTCGTTGGAATATTGTTGTCGTGGCAAAGAATTTTTAAGCTTTTAGTGCAGCACAGTAAGGACAGAAAAAATGCCATTACACAAGATTTTCGTAGCCCCTTGCCGCAACCACTTGATATGGGAAATTTCTGTGCAGCAAAGCGTTTCAACAAGCATTTGTTGAAAGTATTTATGGCATTGCAACTTTTCGGCACAGCATCAGCCACACATTGTTCGACATGACTTTGCTTTGCTTAGTTTCTGGCAAATAGTTTTTGTGCCGGAAAATGTGGGTCAGCTGAAGCAAGCAATTTAGTATAATTAACCAATAAATACCACACTGTGCGGGAGTTTCATACGATGATACATGCTCAACGCAACCGTTTAAGTTTCGAGGAAGTGCAATTAAAAACTAAAAACTGAAAGCTTCTCAATTACAGACATAAAATGGTTTATCCTTCAATAGGTGCATCCGAGTCAAGACCGTTTATGCAACATGCCCTTTGAAGGACCTCAACTGCGGCCTGCCACGCGTTAGCCACGAACAAGGACTAAGGACTTCTCAAGTGGGGGCGACGGAAGAAAAGAAAGAAAATAACCTTAGGCGCAGACGCCTTCAAGTGGCATAGACCGGTCTGAGATGGCTGTTGTTGCCTCACTTGAGGCTGTCGTAAATGTCACAACTGGCAAACAACAATGACATCAACAAGGGGCAACACAACGACAACTCCGGCCCACAAAATACTCGCATCCCACTCGTGAGTGGTTTTATGTGTCAAAGTGACAATATGTTGCCGGCGTGCATTATGTTGCTGCTGCTGCCACTGCCACAATGCGGCAAACAATGCACCATGTGCGGCAACTGTTGCTTGCTGTCGATGTTGTTGATATTGTTGATGTTGCATGCAGCACTCGAGATAATTTAAATGGCACTCACCTTTAGCAGATAAATTCAAATATATCAATAAAAATATCCATGAGTGTTTATTAAGTCCGTTTAATATTTGCGTGCTGCTGCTGTTGCCGCTGTTGCTGCTGTTGCTGCTGCTACTGCTGCTGCTCCTCAGTTGCGCTGCAAAGCTGCCTAAATAGGAAATGAAGGCGATGGTGCTCGCTGCGATCCTTCTGAACAGTAGCACCGATCGCTGTTGCACGTGAAGTTGCCACTGTTGCAGCGACACGAGCAGCACCTGCAGCACATGCAACACCCAGGCGAATGTGGCCGTGGATACTCTATCATGTCTCGATATCGGAATACTGAACTCATTGTCGCTGGCTCGACATTGCATGTAGGTGGCTGTCGGACAGCTGGTTATTGCTGCTGGTGTGCTGTAGGTGTCCGTGGATTTGCGCGTTTTGAAGGGAGGCATGCTAAGTTGCTGTTGTTTCTGCAATTGTAAGAAGACCAAATTCAAGTGCTGAGGGTGCAATTATTTTCTAAATTTCTATATATTTAGTTAAATATGATGTTATTAATGTTTACCTTGATATCTGTTTCGTTTGGGGTTGCTGGTTTTCTTTTTCGTCGGCGACGCAATCGTTGTCGCTTGCGTGCACACAGTCTTATGTTTGTTGGTTGTTGGGTTGTTGCTTCATCGCCGGCAGCAGTTGCTGCTGCGGCTGTCTTTGGCGACAACATGTTGCTGCTGTCTAGCTGTTGCAGATGCGTCTGCTGGTCATTGCTTCTACCGTGGTTGGCTACATCCTCGTCCTTCGATGCTGGCTCCTGTTGCTGGCTATTGTGCTGCTCGCTTGCAATGTTGCTGTGGTGTTTTGTACTTAAGCTCCTTGGTTGCAGTGTTGTGAGTTGCTGGTTGTGCCTCTTGTTGCTGCTGGTGGTTCTTGTGCTGCTACTGCTGCTGATGTTGCTGCTGCAGTGCGCTAATCTTACTGCCAGCCACAGCTCATCATCGTCAACTTCAGTCAGTTTCAGTTGTGCATTTTTCATAGTCTCTTTCGGTGTTGGTTGTTGCCAGCGGATATGTTGTCTGCTCTCTACTAGATTACAATAATATAATTTTCGGTTTTGTCGGCCTTATCCAGCTGCTGCAGCTTTCATTGTTCTGTGCGGGGTTTTTTTAGTTCCCTTTTTAGCTGTGTGCCTGGGCTGCCCTTAATACCAACTAATCTTACGAAATTTTCACCGCCTTTTCACGATTTCCCTTTATATCAATATGGCAAGTATATGCTTTATTGTTCGCAACGTTTTCATGTCTTTCTTTTGTCTTCTTATTTTCTTTACAACCCGAAGAGCGTTTTTCTATTATTTTTATGCGTTTTCCTACAATAAAAGTTTATACCACAACTTTTTTCTCGTTTCTGGGCTTGCTTCATGCTTCATTCATCCAATTTTCATAACTTTATTCCGCTGTTGATGTTCCTTTTTGCCTTTTCTCCCTCATTTGTTCGTGGTCTCCGATTTTGTATAGTAGTTGCTATATTATTCTAGATTTCGTATTGTTTTTGCTATAAATGTTGAGCTACTCAATTGTTAGTTCTCCTAATGCAATCCGTTGCAGTTGTATATGGCAGTGCTTTGTAGCATTTGGTTTCTATTGATTTACTTGACTTCTTCCTTAATTGTGGATGCAAAAGTGGCTGCTGTAAGGAAAAGATCAAATTTCTCAGTTAATAATATTTCAAAATCTGGAAGATACTTGTTTTATACAAATTAGGCTTAAGTGCATCGCTTTAATTTTCTCTAATCCAACATAGCACTTAACACACTTTCAATATTAATCCAAAGCCAATCGTTATTACCGAAACAACCTTAATCTGCATTATAGTTGCATTTTCAAGTACTTGCATTAGAAATTTACCCTGTGGCATCTGCCATTCCAATTTGGCTAAATCAAGCTTCTCAGATTTCGGCCCAATGGCCCATTCAGTAACCCCAGGCAATAACCTACGACGTTGCATTTGACCACAAAGGAAACTACGACATGCACAATTTTCGTTGGAAAGCTGAGAGCTCTCTAAGCAATTGCCCAAATTTTAGTTTCAATTACTCAAACTAATTAGTTTTGCTAAAACAATAAACCCTAAACATTTTGCATGCTAATCACTCCTAAGAATTTGCGCATCTGTCAGCTGGGATGTCAGAATGTGGCAAGAAGATCCTGAATGGCCGAAAGGCCTACTCGATGCCAAATGCGAACACTAAGTTGCAGTTGCTACCGCACTACCGCACTCCCGCAGGACTCCCAATTCCTGCCCAACTCGCACTGGCAGTCTCAATAAATAATGCGTATGCAAAACGATAAGCACACAAGGGTCCCAGTGTCCTGGCAAATGGCCGAGCAGGAATTGAAGCCACTGCAGGATGCGAAATGCAAATGCCACAACGGAAGGCCTTCGGGCAGTAACGGAATGGAGAACGAGAACAAGAACAGAACTGAACCATTCCTGACGTTGATGGACGTGTGCGGGACATTTATGGCATGTCCTGTTAAGCAGGACTCCTGCAGATCAGAGCGGATTTGCTGGGAACGGACCATGGAGCTTATGCATATTTATGCCGCAAGTTGTTACATTCTCCCAATAGTTTGCATCCAAAAGTTTTTGAATACGAAAAGACAATCAAACTTTGACCACACAATTACTTTGAACAGATCTCTGGCATAATCCGAGTGGTTGGAATCTATTTCCACTTCCCCCAACAGTCTGAATGTCAATTCGTTTTTTTAAATTTTTTGAAATGCCGACCGGTTTTTGCTAGCATCTTTGAAAGAAAAAAATAAAACTGAAAAAGAAACGTGCCCGACTGTCGGGGAGGAAAACAATAAATGCATAAAATAGAAATGTCAACGAAAAGTCCCTCTTCTGTCAAAGTTCAGTTTTGCAACTGTCAGTGGAATTTGAATTGAAAGAAATGGAAATAGCTTCCGTTTGGAACGAAGGGAGTTTTTTGACTCTGACATGTAGTGGGAAACATTGTTTTGCATCTAAAACCCTGTCAGCGACACACAAACATCACCACACTTTTTCATTCTTATTGTCGGCTCTAAATATTCGTTAGGAAAATATTTCATAGTGAATGGAGTGCCAAATAGCAATATTCCGAAGTCTGGGTAGTGTGATTGTTACATATTTTCATAGTTTTTAAACTTTACTAAACAAAAAAAAATTATAGTTGATTAGTTTAGAGAGTATTAATACAATGTCAACAATCTTTGAGATCGCATTTAATATTAAGAGATAGAGCTATTTTCATCAAATTTTAAATCATGTTCTTGTATTTGGCTACTTTTGAGATTTGGGCCTGCTCTTTCCACATCTGCGATGCATTTTTTAATAAAATCCCAAAAGGCTAGGAGTGACAAAGAAGTTTAGGGGAAACGGTTTCCGCCGGCGAAGAAATCTTTTCACGAAAATATCCCGCTGTGGGCACTCAAAACAGCATTTAAACTGCAATTGAACCTGTCCGGATGGGAAGCATCCAAATGGCGTGCACAAAACGATGATGCGGGAGATAGGGGACAGCTGCTTGCGGCAGAGACTAGTTGCAACTTGCAACTTGCAACAGTTGGCGGCGCGATGTGATGGCATTTTATGGGTCACTTGGCTTGGGGCGTCAGCATAACAACAGCGATGGCGATGCCACTCAAATATTTAGCTGCGCAATGGCAGGTGCAGGAATGGCCCCGGAAAGCAGGCAGCACTTTATTTCTTGGCCGCGTGCCCAGTGGCAAATATTGCGCATACGTACCGTGGACAAATGCCGAAAAGGTATCGTTTTTATTGCAATCGCTGTGAAATATTCGAAGAGTTTGCGGTCGTCTAATCAGCTGAAGTGGCAGACCGCAGAATTTTTAGCCCTCTTCTCGTTTTTGCCCCCTTCACCCAGCCAGCCGTATTGATGTATGAAATTTTGTGAAATTTATGCGATGGTCGTCGCATAAAATGAACGACCAGCTCACCAGACACGAATCCTGGGCAGTGGGCAATGGGTTGTGGAGAAACGGAATGGGCATGGGGATGTGGATTGGTAGGTGGATGGGGACGGGGAAGAATGGCAACTGTTGGCGTCGCATTGCAGATGAAACCATTTTTTCGGACTCCAGAGACTTTTCCGTTTGGCGCGTGAGCAAATTAATTTTCAGCGCACAGAGCAAAAAATGGTTTTTGCATGACGAACGGAGTGGGGGGGGGGGGGCTAGAGATGGAAATGGGCAAACTGCATGGTGTAAATGATAGCCAACCCATGGTGTGGTCGCCACTCGCCACTCGCCACTTTTCCCTCACACAGCTGGCTCAATGAATTATGAATTCGGTTGGCAAAAAGTGGAAATTGTTTTTCTTTTTCATTTTTCCCAGGCCGACTCTTTCTCTCGACCGGTTTTTATTTTGCGGCTTGCAAAAAGAATTATGTGCTGAATGTTCTTAGCCATGTTACGACCAGACTTTCCTTGGCGGCTTTATTTTCATTTTTGTTGCTGTAGAGTTGGCGAAAACTGGCGACAGTTTCGCAATGCTGGAAAATTAATATTTGTACAAGTGGATTTTCTGTAATATTTATCTGTTTTTCCTATTTTAGCTTCCAGCTAGCAGCGAAAAGTTGATGACAAACTGCGGGAATTTTTGGAAGGGATAAGGAGAAAGTGTGCTGAAGTTGTTTCTTTTGAATGTGACAAGAATTTAGTGTCCATTTAAAAATGTTTGTTCGTTCGTATATGTTACTCGCGTGCGAAATGTTTTTATCTGCGAGCTTAATGAACTTTGTAATTGTTTAACTAACATTAACATATATTCCTAATCAAACATTATTAAATATTTTTTTATTTTTGAACATTAGATGTTCTAAAAATACATGATTTGCTGTCGTCTAACGTATGCCATAAATAAAATTAAATGCGAAATTCAACAGAATTTTTAAGCCCATAATGCAGAAACAATTTACACTCATCCATTGAATGCCCACACATCTCCCTTTCCTTTGGTGTGCAGAACGAGTGTGTGTGTGTATGTGTGTGTATTTATTATTTATGCGACTGCTACGGATGATTTATGTTCGGTTATATTTGTCGACAGGCGACACATTGAAAGAGGCAGAGAGACAACACCACTTTACATGTGTTTGGTTAAAAGTGTTTGCCGTGTTTAATGCAAATATGCAAACAACAATGCCAGCAAAAGCATGGAAAGGGCCAGAACTGGGTATGATCAGCCGAAGGCAAGACCGAACATGGCCAACAAACAATCAACAACCGACAAACAAACGTGGCCCAGACAAGCAGGAGCACAACGACAACGACGGCATCCAGAAATATTCACGAGCTTGTCGGGAAAAATATACGTACATGTACATGTATCTGAATAGCATGCAAAAGAGTTCGAACTGTGAGCACCCAGTCCTCGGCCACGCCCATTTTGGAGCCTGTCCGCCCCGAATGTAAAATATTTCCCTTGTCTGCCGCTCAAAAAATAATTTATTTGCACTTACACGGCGAGCCAGAGCTGTTGGCCATGCTATCACCATCATTATCATCTTTGGTCGGAACGCAGGCAAAGGCATCAACATTGTCATGGACCGAAGTCAAAGTTCAATAGACTTAAGCCCAGAATGAAACTAGAGGCAAAAGCTGCCAATGAGGTTGAAAATGCAATTCATCACCCCAAGTTTTCCTGCTCTGAAAGGAAATTGAATTGGAATGGTAGACGTGAACGGGTGGAAAGCGCCCAAAACGAAGATATTCTGGGCAAGAAAGTCGAAGCGATAATAAATACGACCAGAAATGGGAAATTTAGGATAGCAGTGAAATGTTTTCTTTTTCCGAGACTTTAAGAATTATTTCGGCACCATATCGCAGTGCTGTTCAACTATTAATATTACAAAATGATAAGCCTAGGAAAGCACATTCTCGAAACCATATGCTTCCAACTCATTGAGCAGAACTTTTCAAACAAAACCGAAGAAAGGCATAAAGTATGCAATTTCAGCGTCTGCTTATAACCGAAAAAATATGGCCAATTTAATGGGCCAGAACCCGCCCCGAAAGACAACATCCCCGTTTTCCTTGACACATTACCGATGCGATGGGATGGAATGGTGGACCAAACCCTTTCAACGCACCAACGCATCTCTGGCGAAACTAAAAATCATAAAAAGCAAACTTTGCTGACCAACACAAACAGAAAAGGGAGAAACATGAAAAGGCGAACAAAATATCATAAAGCAAGCGATTTTTTAACAATAAAATAAAAGAAAGGCACACAAAAGGTACGACCCCGCCCATTTAGCCTCCTTGATCAACCCTCCGCCTGGGAAAACTGCTTTAACAACAGCACAGCTTGGCATTTAACACGGCCCATAAGACCAAATATAGAATGTCCAGGACCAAAAATAAATTACACGCCCATTATGGCCAAGAATCCGACTTTCGTAGATACACACCAAGGTCTCGGGCCCACAGGCCAAGCGAATGGAGAACGCTTTTTTCTACCCCTTTCGGAATGGCCAACACTTGGCCATTCCGTGATTTACCAAATTAGTGTTGCTGCAGGTCCGAATGGCGCTGGCCGTAACCGAAATCACATAAAATATGGCTAATACAATCCTTAATAGTCAATTCGAAAGCCCGAACACAATAACATTCTCTTAGCAGCATTATTTGTGCTTAGTGCGAAATATTTGGACTAAAAAAGCTCATTTAAGGATTTACGGTAATCCTATATTTCCCCTGCATCAATAATAAACAAAATGAGTTGAGTATACACGAAATTTCAAAATAATAAAAACAAATAATTAAACCTAGATATCACGTTTGAATGGAAATGCATATCATTTAACATATTAACTCATTAACGCCAATAAAGTCTAATGCAATTTTCGCAAGCTTCAGTTCCGTTTCATTTCAGGCGATAATGCAATAATGAATCAATTATACAAATAAGCAAACGAATTATAAACAAACAGTGAAACATGCATAATAGTTTAATTGTCCGCTGGGTATTAATATATATACCGCAGTGCCTTTAAAGAAAAACTACTCCCCTTGAAATCCCTTAGCTCCCCCACTGATAAATACACCCATATTTAACAGTATTCCAGTTGTGGAGCCATATAAATTCGATATAACTGCAACAATAAATAAGAATCATTTTGGGGGCGATTAACGTGGCGAACAAAGGGGGCCAAAATCATGCCCTTGTATGTGTGTGTGTCTGTATATATTGTTGCTGGATTAACCCTATAGGATTAACCCTAAATGTGCTGTGGCAATTATTGCCAACCGGATGACGCCGACGTCGACGTCGACTGCAGCTGGCATGCCAACTTAATTTTTAGCGCAGACGGCAACAACTTGACCCATATTTCCAATGAGCTGACACCCGCTCACCAACACAATCTCAGTGGCACTTAAAGCTCACACACACCCTCTGTCCAAACGGAAACCCTCGCAACACCCACAACCCCCCTCCCCCCCTCTCCCCACACCGCATCACATCCTATCCCACTGCACATTAACGTACTGAAAACTGAAATTTTTGTCGTCGAAGCGGCAAATGAGCTGGAAGATGGTTGGGGGGCATGGGAACGGTGTTTTGGGGGTCCTGCTAAACAAATATATATACACGTAAATCTATATAAACTGTTGGTCTGTGTGTGTGTGTTGGTGGACACACAGAGGTTTGTTGGTAACGAAAAACGAACGCAAAAGCGAAAACCGAAAACCATTGAAATGCCCATGATGATGATGATTTGGGGGAAGGGGGCTGTGAGGAGGAATGCTTTTGCGACGGCGCAAAAATAAATTAAGTAAAAATTAATGTCACAACAACGCAACAGAGCCAGGCAAGGGGAAAAGCAGCAGCCTTGGCTTTTTGAAATGAATTTTATTAGGCAGATGCGCTGGCTGGAACTTCCTTGCCCATTTCCCATTTCCCACTTGCCATTTCCCTTCGGCACTCCCTATCGTCAATTTTCCTACTTGTCCTACTTGGCCACGCATAAACAAACACTTAAAGAGCGTATACAGGGTGCTTCGGTTTCAAAATCAAATTAAGCGTTGCTGCTCCATTCCCCAACACCCTCACCTCCCCTTACCTAGCACCTACCGACGAAAAAAGAAAAGCCCCCAACCACTGCTTTCTCCCCAAAGAGAGCAGCTCTCTCTCTCTTCTGCACTCGCGCTCTCTTTCTCTGCCTCTGCGTGTGTGTGTGTGTGTGTGTGTGGAGAAAGTGCGTGCCTAGCGTGGGTGGGTGAAAGCTCGTTTTTGCTAAAATTTTAGCCCTGGATGCTGCTGGAAGTTCCTGCTTATTTCGCCAGCCTCCCCGAATGTTGTGTTGCCGTCTTTGGGGCACGCATAGAAATTTTAATGTTAGCCTCGTGCCAGCAGAAAAATGGAAAAAGCCTGGGGAAAAGCGTGGTGGCGACGTTGAAGAAAAGAGCTATCCCAGCGAAACTGCACGCAATTTAATTTTGATTTTCATTGCTCTGGCGCACGATGAGCGGCAAAATGCATCAGCATAGCATTTCAAAGATAACTCGACTATATTGCATGTTATTACTGCTGCATTGCAATAATGTCAGGCTGGTAAAATGCACGAACGACATCCTGGCCAACATCAATTTGGGGCAATTACACTCGCAATTTGTTGACTGTCTGCCACAGCACTTTATTTCATGTTTGCCGATTATTAGAGTTTATTTGTGATTTTGAGTAGTGGTAAATCCGTTTATTAGGCACCGAAAACATGTTATATTAAACAAACGATAAATTGTGTCGGATGCTGAGGGATTTACTATGATTTTTATTTCACAAAATCTACAGACAAAAATATCTTGGTTCTATGTTGAATTAAATCGGTTTTAATACATATTTCATTACCTTAATGTTGAAGTAAACTATATAGCACAGCGGCATATTATAAAGTTGAATTAAGATACATCTGCATCTGCGAATTTCGATATCTTAAGAGTAAGGCAAGAATTTAATTTCTTGGTAAAAGGATTTATTGTGGCCTTATATAAAATCGAATAAATCGCAATGTTTCGCTTTTGCCAAACAATTCGATTAGCAACTCTTTGTACTCCGCTTAACCAACTAATTGTGTAAAGCATGGAAAACACTTTACAGCTGGGCTTTTGTGCTCGGATCGAACCATCCACGACTTAAGTGCATTTTAAATGTGGCCTTTTGTGTGATGATTTTTCGCCGATATTCCAGCTGCCTTCTGCCCGCCATCCTTCTGAAACTCCATTAAAACTAATTAATGTTGCGGCGTTTAAAATAGTTGCTTGAAGGGGGGTTGGGGGGAGGATGGCTGCTGCAATATCAGCTTTAGCAGTAGAGTAGGAGTAAATAATAATTACTAATACCGTGGCTGCAGCCAGGCGGGGGATTATAGTCTGGGCCATGGCTTGCACCGCCGACAGGAACACCACCACGGGCGGTAATTCAGAGCACAAGCAAAGCAGATTGCGTACCACCAGCACCTCCTATCCCCAAGCTCCATTCGAGCTGAGCTGCCAGCAAGGCAATTGACCAACATTTTCAATTAATTTTTGCTCCAATAAGCAGGCGGGCTGCGCTACCAATGGAGAAGTGAGTGCGACAACAGTCGACCCACCAACCCACCTCCTTGACCTCCCAGCCTGGTGAGCAGCCAGCCACAAGCAAAAACCACCCACCTAGCCAACATTTACATGCTCCTCGGATAAAAGTTTGCTTTGGCAGTAAAGTTATTTGAAGCGCAGCTGTTGGCCAAAGTCAACCCTTGCCACAAAATGTTGCTGCAAGACCGAATATTTTCTTCATAGCTGTAAAATACTGTCTCAAAATTAATAAGCACCGTTCAATCTTCGACGGCTATTATAATACAATTTTAGTCGCAAAAACACTAGCAAAGTTTAATAACAATTATAATCAAATTTTTTGTCAGTTTTAAGTGATTTCTTTTGAAGTGCTTTTTTTCTTTTCCTATCTATCTAACAAATTTGACCCGATTTTTAGCTTTGTAGCTGCAAGAAAACCTTGTAAGTGATATGTTTTGTTGCGAGGTTGGTTTCTCCCTCTTAAACCAATGCATTTTCTACTTCTTTTAAACCACCAACTAAAAATGGTTGTAAATATTCTTGGAAAATATCCTTGCTAGCACAGACATACACACACACACACACACTGGTGTACGCACCTGCAGTTTGTGTAGCTACAACTAAACACGGTGCAAGTGATTCCATGTGCATTAACTTAAATGCTTTGCGGGCTGGGCACTTTGCGTTCTAAAAGGTAGAACTAAAATAAAATAAAATAAAAACCTGGGTAAAAAGGAGAAGAAGGTGGCTCACAGTTGCGAGCGCTGTGGAGTAGTCAAAAGGAGTAAAAAATGCTGGGTAAAAAAAATGCTTTTTCAAACATTTAACGATTTTTTAGGTCAGCCAAGAGCGCACGAATATTTTATCATAAAAATCCGAATGTACAGGCAAATATCAAATTGTGTGTGTGCGTGTGTGGCCCAGGTGCGCACATAACTTATTTCTTTGGCCTTAGTTTGTAAAAGGCAGACGCTCTCCAATATGCAGTGGGCTTTATGGGAATTTCCCTTTGGAAGTTGCATGCTTCTCAAATGCGAAACTTATTAACGTACTTCAGGATATGCATTAGGAGTGCGGCTGCCGTTGGTTTCTCTAATTGCACCGTCCACAAATGTTGCATCCACAAAAAAAACGTGGCCTTGCCACGGCTTGACAATAAGCAGCCTGCAAACTTGGCTTGCAAAAATTGTGAAGCATCAGCAGCAGCAGCACAAATCATGGAATGCAGCTGCGGGGGCATGCATTTTGTGATTATTGAAACACAGTCCTCGTCACTCACATGCACTCGTTCTCTTTCTCTTTCTAGCCCCGGTCGCTCCGTCTCTCTCGCTCGCTCTCGGGCCATCTCTCTCTTCGGTGCTGTAAATAATTTCAAAGTCTGCGTACCGCCGAGAAAAATAGGTCAACAGTGTTGCTGCCGTTAAACTGGGCGTGACGGCAAAAGTGGCGAGCTGAAGTTGCATGCGCCACGCCCCTTTGGATCCCTATGGCTCCTGCTGCGCCCCCACTGAATATGCCGCCCAAAAGCTTATAGAACATAAAGTAGCTAGCCCTAAAATTTAGCAATGTTTCGCATATTTCACATTCGCTAACGCCCACCCCCCACTCCTAATTGGGCTGGCGGTGTGGGCGTGGCAGGGGCATACATTCGCACACATAAATTGCACAGGATCAACTAGTGGTTAATATTTGATGGCTGCTGTTTGCGTTTTCCCGAGTCGCAGCAACAGCAGCAGCAGCAGCAACAACAACGAACTGCATCCGAGCTAAACTGCAGCGACCTACTTTCCGACAATGCATTTTTGCAGAGCAGATGCTGAGCGAATGGGGGCTTGGGTGGATTGTGGGTGTATTGGGGTGGCAGGCAGGAATCGGGGGTGGTAAGTGTTATTCGAGGGCTGCATCAACAAGTACACACTGAATAATTTGCAGGACTCCCGCTAGGTTGCGATGGGAAATGAGTAAGAGCTCTGGCTGCTGATTTTGACGAATGTCTTCGGCCAAGTGAAGTGAAGTTATCCCGTAAGGAAAGCTATAAAATTGCAATTGCCGAAGGAAAAGTTACATTTTTCTAAAAACACTTATTTATTCAATTACTAAAGATTATTGTATCTGAAGCTCTAGGCAATATTATAATGCCTTCATTTCATATTGTATGCTTGGGAATTTCAGAAGGCACTCTTTGATTTTCAAGAAAACCTAAGGAAAAATTTAAATGATTTTTATAAAATTTTGTATTTTTCTGTTCATTCTTCATTACTCTTTTTAAATTTTTATCAACATGACTTTATTTTTAACTGGATCAGGGTTTGAAATTTAGCTACGACCACTTTTCCCCAACCCTTTTACATTTTAACAAACATTTTACAGTTAACAAACGAACCATGTAAAAATTGCTCTGCTTAAAACTGAACATTTTCCGCCATCAGTGCGGAATCTTTGAGGTAACTATTTTTATAATTCGTTTATGCATTTGAAAAGTTTATTTTCCGTGCTCTAGTTGCCCAAGGCTTTAGCTCAACTGTTGCAGAGCGCTTTCCAGTTGCAAAGCTAAAACAATTTTTGCTAGCAAAATATAATAAATAAATAACTAAGCAGCAAAAGAGCAGACTGTGCGAAAAGTAAGGGCACAAAATATGTGTAAAAATGAAGAGCGGTCGGAAGATAAAGCAGAACGAAAGGCGATGGCAAAGGCAAAGGCAAAGGCAGGCGAGTCCAGTCGAGTCAAGTTGAGTTGAGCCAGGCCATGTCCTTGGGCGACTTCCCACGCAAAAATATTCACCAGCAAAGGTTACCCCAACGCAAACACACACACACACACACACACACATACACATCTACACGCACGCACACAGATACGAGTGAAAGCAATCAAAGTGAATGGCGGAAATAAACACACACATACACAGAAACAGATACGAGCACAAACACAGATACTCAGCACACCGACAAAGAGAGAAGAAAACAACATAAAAATTAAAGAAGCTTTAAGTATTCTCGTTGTTTTTGCTGCCAAGGGGGCAAATAGTGGTTGTGAGCTCCATCCACTTGCAACAAATCGTCCTTTTTCTTAGAATTTGCACGCTTTCGATGTTTATTCGCTCTCACGCACTCTCTTCGCTCGCACATTCTCTGCGGCGGATTTTCTCGGCTCTTTTCCGGCACTGCTCTCCCTGTTTACCCTAAAGCTCTGCTCCACGCTTCTTTGTGCAAAACACATATAAATGTGCAGCGATTATGGCTAAAAAGATCCGTGTGCCGCTGCCAGATACACTTCGCAAAGATACAAATACAGATACACAAAAGCGCTCGACTTTCGAAGCAGATGCTACGGCTTAAAATATAATATAAATAATGCTTCTACTTAAGCATAGAAATAAATCCTTTTAATTCAAAATATCCGCATTTAATCAGAATCAACACTTTTTGTAGCTTTTGCTGTTATTAATAAACGAAATATATAGTAGCAATTTTATATTTCTGAAATGAGTTAAAAGGTAATGAGCCCACAACGGTACTCATGTATCTACATGGATTTTAATCCCTAAAATAAAGAATTTCCAATACAGATAACGTTAAATATGAGACTCACACTCAGCCTCAATAACTTAAAAGTCCTTCAACATACATAGTTGTGAGTAAAAACATAACATTTCAAATGTGTCTGTTCATTCGTCTGAGTATTTTTAGCCATTTTCAAGTTGGCTTGTTTGCTGATGTGCTGAGCATGAGCACTCTTGCCTCGAATGTTTATGAATATTTTATTTACATAAGCCAGTAATCAGCATATGAGTCCATATTGCTGCTAAGGGACTCACAATCCGTAAGCGAGATATGATGAGTAAAATGTTTGTTTAACGTTTTAAATTTATCAGCCACAAGTTATGAAGCGAACTATGAGAGTATCTAATAGTTTGTCAGATTTGTTAAGCCTCTTAAGCTCCTAACATTAATTTTTGGTCACGATAAAGATTGCCTATCCTAACTATCTTTTTGTAATGTTAAAGAACACCATTGAATTAGAACACCATTGAATAATTGTAAACATTTATATTATTATGCAATACAATTGGATTTGGCTGAGGAATAAAGCCCCTACATAATATATATACTATATATCCATTATATTATCTACCATTTAAAACAAAAGCAATTTAATTATGATACGCTTTATTCTCGAATGATTTAAATGATTAAAAATTAACAATCAATGTTGATATAACACAGCCCAACGCCAAGGGATGAACCTGACCCCTTCATGGCACCCACTCGTCCACATCCACTGTCTTCTGCGAATACTGGCACTCCATCTCCTTGTTGGCCAAAGCAGCCCGCTCCTGGCGATATCGTCTACCACCGAGGAGACCCACAATGAGCAGAACAAACAGGAATCCACAGGCAACACCAATGATGGGTATGGTCCAGGGATTCAGCTCATCGTCATCGTCGATAGCTTCGTTCAGCCCGAGAATTTGGTCGAGCAAAGTGCGCCGACAGCTGAGCACTCCAGTTGCTTCGCCACTCTCCTCCGGCACATAGCCATCGGAGCACTGACATACACCGGAGTCCAGGCATGTTTGATGCGGACCACAGCCGGATTTAAGGCAACCCACATCATTGCTGTCGAATTGCTTCTCGCGGCATTCGCCGCGGAACAGGACAAAGTCATCCGGACAGTGGGTGGCCGTGAATACTGCTGTTGAACTGGTGCTCGGCGAATCCGTATTGTCCTCGGTGGTCTCCAGTTCCTCAGAGATTGACTCTGCACTGAGCTCGATACACCTCTCTTCGGCCTTATCCCACCGATATCCGGAGTTGCAGGCACAGCGGTCCACATCGATGCACTTGCCATTGGCACAGCCATCGCCCACCCGGCAAACTGGGGCACATCCACCACTCACACCATCGTCAGTTGGCTGCAATTGGGTGTACCCGTCGCGACAGGCACATGTATTGGGCGTTACGCACTGAGCACCCGCAGGACATGGGGTCTCGCAGATGGGTTCACAGTAGTGGCTGCCATCCTGGTGATTTCTGGCTGACACGTAGCCGGAAATGCACTCACAGCGATCTGGAGCGGCACAACTGGCGTGGGCGGGACAGCCCCGACTGCAGATGGGCTCACACAAGCCGGACTCCACCTGCAAGTAGCCGGGGCAGCACTCCCTAACCAACCTGTGGGTGACTTGTTCCTCCTCTGAATCGTAGATCTCTGTGATCTTCTCAGTCTTCTTCCAGATCTTCCACTTGGATGGCTGCTTTACTATGATCCGCTGTTTGGTCACTGGCACTGTGGCTCGTATCGTCTCGTTCCTTTCGCAGTAATTATCACGCTCAGCGTTCGCTGCAATGGAACCGAGCACCAAAATCAGGGCCCAGATGAATTTCATTTTCCAGTTTGACTTGTCCGTTCGCAACTGCAGTCGGTACACAACTGAATTTTCCCAGAACAAGAAGTGCGGACGACAGCTAAGCTGGCCACGCAGGCAGTGGACTGCGGGGAGGATCGGCAGAGAATGCAGGCAGGCCACCAGATAGGACACAACAACATCCGCAGCTAGATACAATCGCTTTCTACACTGAAAACAATCTCATCGAGATGTTGCGCTAAGCCGAATCTTGCTGATATTCAAATAATTAATAAGGCATTGGACTTATTAAAATCTTGATAAGCTTATCAAAGGGTTAAATACATTTAATTTTACAACATATTAAACTTGTCACAATTTCGTTCAGTGCTGTGATCTCGGAGGGTTGCAGCATATCTGAGCCGCTGCCAAAGGTCACCACCGGATCTCTGATCTTTCTGACTTTGAACCTCCCCCCTCTTTATCACAGTGCACTATCTAAGAGTGTAGCTTTTCAGTTATTATCATAAAACCCGCTTTATAAGTTGCCCGCATAAAGACGTTGATAATGCTGAAAATAACATAACATAAAGATGTAATTGTTTTCCATTGAGAATCGTTGCCGATATGACTCACAAAGAGCGGAACTAAACGGTTTACATTGATGTATTTTTACTTCACGACTTCCTCCACATATAATAGAAAATAATAATCATTTTACACTATTGCGTTCTTTAAAAATTAGTCAGATTTTTTACGATTACTTCATGTCTCAACAATTTGTTCCCAGGATTTTTCCACTTAACTCTTATCAAGTGGTCCTTTTTTGGTACCTGCTTTTTTAGAATTTTACCTGTTCAACTAGCTGTTTTCTTCTAATAGAAACGAAAAATTGTACATTTTCCCAGCAGGCAAGATTTTTCTCTCCAATTTAATTGACAGAAATAGTTTCCGTATGGTAATTTTGGACCATTTGATTTTTAGAAACGGTGGGAAAACATAAAATCGAATGTCTATTATTAAACATCAAAAATGATAATGTAACATTGGAGAAATGTTATTCCTTTGTTTATCCATGTTAAAATACAATTTTAAAGTCAGTCTGCATAATATGCTTTTCCGTTTGACTTTCCACAGCGCCCGGTCAAGCAATTATCTCAATTGAAATATGATCCCCAAAGCGTTTAAGAGGTCACTCATTGGCAGGCTGAGCTTAATGCGCTTTTACAAAACGCAAATCAATTTGGCAGGATGAAACTCATAAATGTTTGAGCCACTTGAATAAATTCTGGCCCCCAGGAAGCCTGACGTCATTGGGCTGGTGGCAGTCGCACATTTGTTACTTTTGTCACGCTCGTTTCGAGTCGGGATCTCTGGGACAATGTTTTGTTGAGCACATTCACAGTGAACCCGAAACCCCATATATGTATGTGCATGTGTTTATATACAGAAACGAGTACATATAGATGGATGTGTGAGTATATGGGAACGAGTGTCAATGCAGGAACAGGCGGCGTATAGGGCACGTATCCTGTGCCGCAAAATGCTCCAACTCTTCGCCCCGCGGCCTGACTTTATGGAACATATGAACGGATGAATGACAGCTGACATAGAGACAAAAGTGTGTGTGACACAGTCACATTCTAATCTAAAATAATTGAATTGAAGTCAGATTGCAACTGATGCCTTGTTCCGTGTGTGTGTGTGTGTGTGCGTGTGCGTGGCTATGTATCTGTATCTGTATCGCACAGATAAAGATACAGATACGGCACGACGTTCTTCTTTTGAGCGAGTGTGGCAGTGCTGGGTATCCCAGTTGTACTGGGTGTGCAAAGTATAACTGTTGTATAAACGATAAACGGCATGTGCCACTTGCCACTGACAGTCAACCCGTATCTGTATCTTTCTGGCGGCGTACTCGTATATTTGTATCTTTTGCAGCCGCCAGTTGCCCACATCACATATGCGAGGCGCCGCCTAAGATAATTAATGGTTTACGGGTTTTCGCTAACTGGATTTTGGTTTCTCATTGTCTTCACAGCATCCCGCAGCACCCACGGCACCCATGGCACCCATGGCGCACGAAAAGCGGAAAACGTAACCCAACCAGCACTTCACTTCTCGTCGAGATTTCTCACGTCGGCGACTGCAATTACGTCGGAGGCCTAGTCAAAGTTGTGGCCACCCCTTGAGTTATTGCCAAGCTTCGTCTGCGATTCGCGACTTGCTAATTGCCAGCCATAAATTTGCATTATCTCACGTAGAGGTAAACTCCCGAAAAAGCGTTCAAGGAAGTCCAAGTTCCGCCCTATCCCGTCCGTGGAACTGTTAAATTATCTAAGTTGCTGGCGGACCCAAAAACTTTGGCCCACCTCGTGTGACATCTGCTGCTCAAATGCACAGGCACGTAGCTGCCTCCCAATCAGTTTGGGTTAAACTAGGTGGTCCTGGTGCTCGCAGGTTCAAGATTCACTTGCCATGGACGGTTTAACTGGCAGCTTGTTGGGGCATTTCATGGCTAAGCCTCCATCGGCACCTTAGCCCTCCGACCCGCACTCTGCGGGCGAAAACTTTTGGTAGCACGAAAGTTTCCAGCTCCCGAATGATATGACAATAATTTTAATTATAGATTAGCAGACAAATCCTCGAATGAGCACTAAAATTTCACAAATTATGACGGCCAAAGAAGTTGTGCCCATAAAGCTACCTACTCCGAAACCTTAACACACATTTTTGTTCGATAGAAATTTCTTGTAGAATTGTATCGCTCCAATTAATTGTACCTCCTTTATTAGAGAGTAAAAAAATTAAATAAGTATATATTAAATGAACTTGCATACGTTCGTTTTTTCTGTAATATTTTATTCGGGCTTGTATTGTTTTTAAATGAGTTTGCATATCCATTCTATTTTCATTTAAAAATAACTTTCCAGGTCATGCATAAAATAGTTATGACCACTTAAGTTCGGTTCAAGGACTCACATCAGCTTCTTGCTCTTAGCGAAAATATACCTAACATCTGCAAATTGTGCTGACCTTTTGCCATCGCTATCCAACTATCCATTTCTATATTTACCAACATCTGCACTGGCCTAGTTACGGCTAATATTAAGTGGTCCAAGAAAAAGCCAGCGAATTGTTAACCTTAAATCCCTTTTTTCATTCGCGAAGCGAAGGTTAATGGAACAAGCACAGAAAGCTGAGGCGTAGAAGTCCAACAAAAAGTGAGCATTGTTTGTCAGCTTTTGTGCGTTGGACTTGCCAGCTGCCAGTTGGCCCGACTACTATTACAAAAAAAACACACACACACACACACAAAAAAGGACACTGAGGAAAGGAAAGACACACGTGAGAAACTTTGCAAATGGAAAAGTGAAACTGAAAACTGCGTCGCCGGCTGTGATTAAAAAAGTAGCGACGCCATTTGTTACACTTATATATGTATGTAGGCAGTGGATGGGTGGGTGGGCGTGTATATAATTTGGTTCATGGGCTACTCAGCTACTCATCTCACTCGGCTGCGGCCATTTTCATCCGCTGCAAAGTTTAAGGTCCTTCATACATAAATAAGCAGTAGGCAAAGCGGCGTCGCCTCAAAGCACGGCGGCAAACAGCAGCAGCTGGGGCAGATGGGGCAGGAGGGGCAACAACTAAGCGGACATGACACCCACTAGAAGAGCGCTCTTCAAAAGCGGCCAACAACAACGACACTCATCAACAACGGCCAAACAAGGGCGATAAAAACAAGCGCAACAAGGACTCTGAAACCCGAGACCCGGAGTCCAACATGACACATCGTCATCATACACGAGCGCCACGTAACAGTCGCGACTGTGACTTCCACTGCCGAGATCCTGACAACGCCTATGTCCTATGCACGAGTCTGCGTGTGTGTGTGTATGTGTGAGTGTGCCCGTGCTAGTGTAGTGGTGAGTGGGCAGGAACGAAGGGAGGCTGGAGGCTTTGGATGTCCTTTGAGCAGTCACTGTGGCAGTGTGGCAGTCAGTCAGGGCTGCTGGCACATAATTAAGGACATCGTCGGCAAACGCGAGAGGCTGCGAGGCGGGCAGCGCGAAGTGAATTACTTTCGGGAATACTCTTTCCAAATGGCACTGGTCCAAGGACAATAGATTTGCGGTTTTCACTTTCAACAGTATGTATATTATAACACTTGATTGTACGAAACTGTAGCAATCAAATTAAGTTGTGCACTGAAAGAGGGGAATAGAAGATTTTGATGTTGGGAAAAATGCCAACTTTAAATGAAATTGAGCTACTTATTCTATGGATGCAGGACCAGAAATTAAAATAATATAGAATATGCCAGGGTATCATTTCATAGTGTATAATAGTGCAATTTGTAGGCCCGCTGTTTGCACTCGGATTTGCTGACGACTAAGAGTGTGAGAGTGTTTTGTGGGCGGTGTCAGCGGTGGGTGGGCGTGCCGGCGTCTGCATGAATGAATGATGAATGAAATGGCCAAAGATGCTGCCTGAGCTCGGCCAGAATGGGTCTGGGTCTGGGCCGTGGTGCTATAGCCGAAGACAAAGCCACAAATGGGCATAATGAGCGTAAGGTGGCGGCAAAGCCGAAAGTGCTCTTGGGCGCTGCCAGTTCGGGACAATGCAGCGCGAATTGTGTCATATTATTAATGAAAAAGAGCTCAGGCCAAAATGAGCAGCAAGTGCAAGAGATGAAAAGAAAACAGGAAGCCGGAGCAATTTTAATATGCAACAGTAGTCGTGCCAAGGGTGTGCCTCTATGCCTGTTGTGTGTATGTGTGCGTATTTGGCAGCGCGTGTGTGTGCCTTGCGAAATGAAAATGAAAATCAAGCCAAAGCCCAAAAACCACGGCACCAGAGCAAATAAACCCACGACGTAGCGAGCGTCAAGTTATTTATTTGGCAATTGTGCGCTGCTTTTTATTGTCCTCCGAGTGGCTGCTGCTCTGTTTGCTTTTGGGCATTGCTCCGGAACACCCCACACACCAGGACAACCCACCCACGCACAGGCCACCCACCCGGACACCCACTTACTCGCCAGCTGGGTATTTGAATGTGGCTCTGTGGTCGTCGAAAGGTCAATGGAACAATTTTAAATTGCTCGCCCGAGAAGTGAAACAGAAAACCAAATCAACACAAACTGCCTGCACAGGAGCGATGGAGAAAGCTGAAATAATGCCTGCGGTTATGGCGTTGGGTATACGAACCCCTCTGTGGCTATGGCAGGTTTTTTGAAATACTTTAGCTGTTTCCAAAATATTCTGAACGGAATATTAAATCAAAACAAGACAAGCTGAAGCTGGCGAACAGCTTGCCTTGGAAATAAAATGAATAATGCTTTCGGTAAAGTATTTGTGCAAATTTCTATTCATTTCGAAGTAACTTCATTAAATTAACTTAAATACCTGTATTGCGGTTGTAATTAAGAGACTCACCTTCTATCTCTTCTCCATTTGTTATGCAATCAAAGGTTTTTCCAATTGGCATTCAAGGATTGCGTTGATTGTATTGAATAATTACTTGTCGAACTATTATTCCCTTTACTGGTTCGTTTATTAGACTTGTTGTATGCGTATTAATATTATTTTAAACTTTTTTTATCAAATTTGTCTCCCAGAATTTTTGTTTGATAAGTAATGAAGTTGATGTAATTTATTTTAAATTCAATAATGATTATTATTTATTTATATGCGATTATGTATGTATATGTATGTATCGAGTTATTCGACTTTTTTCAATTTCACTTAGATTCATCAGCCAATTGAGCTGTGCTTGAACTGTCCTTATGTTTTAATGTACTATTATTAAAAATTTGTATCAATCTTGTGCGTTTTTCAGTTGCTTATCGAGAACTTATACATCATTTGCGAATTTAGTTTTCTATATAATAGAACACTTTGTATTTAAATGGATTTTATATTTGTATTATTTATGTATGGATATTATAATTCTCTTGACATTACGTGAGTTTGGAATTTCGGGTGTGTGTATGCATTTTATGTTATTAATATTTACAACTGGCTCAAATAGTTTGCTTGTGAGTAGCCATCACCATTAATTAATAACTAGTATTTTCAGTTTGGTTTCCCATTTTTTTTTTTAATTACAAAATTGCTTTAGTCGTGGGCTTATGCGTTTATTCAGTTCAGCGATTAAATAGTTTTCGCGGCTTAGTATTTGTTTCCGCAGCTTGAAGAACTTTAAAATTGATTTATTTCTTGTGAATTTCACTCAACCGAATTAAATATTGCTTAGCTTATAAATTTGTATGTATGTGATTTTATATTTGTTTATTCCAATATCCGCTATTAGTTCTGGCATCCATTGCATGTGGAATGCGTGCCGACGGCTATAAAGTGGAGAGGAATATTCATTTAATTTAGTTAATGCAATTAACCATTTATTATTCAGTGAGCAATAATCACGAGTTTCTCACTTGTTGATAATGGCCCAGAATATCATATCATTCGGTTTTATTCATTCGTGCCACCCCTTTTTCCCAGCCAGACGCCCACACAATGTGAACATAAAAGTAACCATTGCCATTTATTTTTTGGCACCTGTTATACAGGCACACACACATATGTAAAATGAAGACAGAGAGCGAGCATGAACGAACGAAAGAGAGCGCGAGAGTTGCACTTGACATGTATCTGAAAGATACTTTCCTTTTTGAATATTGATGGCCTGATGGTCAATTAGCGATTCGCATTTACGCTTCCTTGCCAAAACTCGAAAGTAATAGAAATGACAAAATCGGTGGCATAAAAATAAAATAGAGGCAGGAAGGATGTACGAAAATTTGTGTACAGCTATAAACTGAATGATAATGGTTAAACCGATACAGATGATGATGATGATGATGATGGAATTTTCACAAACACACGCACACACGACCTCCGGACAAAAAAAAAAGAAGAGACGGACAAAGAGAGTGAAAAGGACGTTCACGGTACGTTATGTTTCATATTACACTTGCTGTTGAATACCAAATGCATACTATAGAAAGTCCTGGATAGTTCAATGGGTTTACCTGCTGGAATTGTTGTATATATCTGTTTCTAATATTTTATTTGCAGGCCGTGTGCGAGTGTGGGCACACTGGTATTAGTATATAAGATATATGGTATTGTTGTGCACACACAAAACCCACACACACACACACACACTGGCAGGGGGGCACGCACAGAGTCCACACACTCACACAGACAGACGCGCGCGCACCGTTAGCGACAGACAACAGGCACACACTTAACCACACGCACACGCACACACCCGGAGAGAGACGCACGGAGATACGGATACGGATGCGGACACAGGCCACGGGCAACGCGTTAGGACTCTCCGGCTCCGATGGCACACTCTCAACCGCTCCAGCGCTCAGCCGTCCAACCGTTCAATCGTTCAATCGCTCAATCGCTCAGCCGCTGTGCAAAAAGGCAACTGACAGCACAACCCGAAACCGGAACACCAACTGAGCCCGATGCCCGTGCAGCATTGCCAGCGAGGCGTCGCTGGAAGTCCTTTAGCTGCAGAAGCAGAGTCCTTTGCTGTAGCCGAGAACCAGCACGAAAGCGACGAGCCCGAGCCTCGGCATCCCACGACACATCCTTGTGCAGGAATTCGAAATCCGAGCGCTGCTTGGGGATGCGCTGCCGATTTGAAGGCTGGAACATGTACCTAGGCGCACATATATATGCCACGAGTCCTTGCCAGCCGTCAGGACTCGTGACTCCACGGAGCCTGGAAAGTGTTCGCTATGTGCGAGTGTGTGTGTGTCCTGCAGCTTTCAAGCTCTTCCCGGCGAGCTTTCGTCGGAGGCTGTAAGAGAGCGCCAAGAGATGGGCATTCTCTGCGCTTGTGGTAGTTACCCCTCGGTCACATGTATACAGGGTGCGGGTCACTCCTGTCGATGCCCATTGCATTGGTGGTTGTGCGTGGTCAACTCAAGATGTTTTGAAATATTCTGGAAAACAATTTCATGGTATTCTCCCAAATGTATGCATTCTAAACCTTTTTATTTTATTTATTTAAAGTACACCTTTGAACAATTGTTTGCCATTTGAAACCTATTTTGTTTGTTTGTGTATATTTATATAAATAAATAATAAATTTATATAAATAAATAAATAAATTCACAGCTCTCTTTTAATGTTTCGACAGGTTTCATGAGTAACTAAAAATAATTAATATTTCGATAACATGTACATAAATTACAATCATTTACAATCCTCACACCCTAGATACAATTTTTTTAATTTTCTGCCATTCCAGCTAACTTGACCTACTGCTGCCGATTTTCACCTTCATCAATTCAATCGAAACTAATTTGAATGTCTTGCAAATGCAGAGAACACATTCATTCATTCACGCAATGCCAAATACACGATATTGACGCTTACACCCATACCAATAGCCGATTACACGGACACACGAACGCGCTGATGGGCACCCACACAGACGCAGCATGCGTAGGTCCAGAGCCAAAAATGATTTATGACCCCACAAAAAAATTAATTTAAAGTAAGTTCGTATGAATGAAAAATGGCTTTTACAAACGCAAAACTACAGGGCACCCGCAGAGCGAGAAAATGAGAGCGAAATGGGGAAAAGACAAGATGCTGCAAAGCATAAATGCACGGTTCTCTTCGGACCTAAACACTTGTGGGCAGCTGTCTCTTAAGCACAGAGCTTTAATCTCTTAGTTACCTTCCAATGCAGTTATCCCTGTTTGTCCTTCCAGTGGCTGTCAAACCTTTTCGGGTCGCGCACCCGACTGCAAAGTGAACGAAGGACACAGGAGGCAGACAGGCCACCTGCTCGGCTTTTCTGCTCACATTTTTCTCGCCATTCTGCCATCGGTTGGTATCCATGAATGAAGGCTGCTGATAATGCCAGTATTTGCGCCAGGATGTGGCCGCAGGATATGCACCGGCTCCGCATCCCCGACCCTGCCGCGCCCAAATATCCAACTGAAGGATCTTGCGCCTGTTTTTGCTTGATAAATATGCACTTTTCATTATCCATCCTAGCGAGCACCATGGTAGTCGCACTTCATTAATTACGTATACGTAATATTACTCAGCTTTGTTGCATACTTTCAGGCAGCCACATATTTGAATTAATGAGTAAGCCTCAGTTGGAAGTTAGTCAAAGGCTGTAAAGATGTGTACAAAAATTATTATTAAAAGAAGAAAACAAATTTTTAATTAGCAACAATTTGATAGTTATGTAGCTATAAAATTTATATACTCGAACACAACACCTTGTTGGTTTATTTACTATTAAATAATTTGGCTTTCTGAGTATTTAACTTTTAGAAAAGATTGCAATCAATTGCTTCGACACATTTTATTTTCCCTTAAACGTATTTGTTTGATTTAAGAATGGCTTGTTTTAAAGAAAGTACTTAGAGCACTTTGAACCTGATTATTTGCGATTAGTTCCCGCACTATAATTGAATGAAAAATGCTAACCAGAGTTGGAGCTAATTAATTTCCCCTCCCCATCCGCAACCCATTCCGGCTCAGTTTTCCGACGGCGGCTTTCAGCCATTGTTGGTGGCATTTGTCGCGGCCTCTTTCAATTGCTTCATTTTTATCACAAACAAAAACACACACTCACTCGCTCCTTGTGGCTGTGTCAACCGCCATCTAAGTGGCCTGCTCCAGTATCCAGTATCCAGTATCCAGTGTCTCTGTGTGCATGTGTATCCTTGCGCCTCCCCATTTGGCTCGTCTCTTTCTTTTTTGGCCCGGTCCACATTGCTTTGTTTGTGCGGATTTTATTTAATTTGCTTGGCACTTTGTTTGCCTGCCTGTTGGCTTATTTGTTTTGATTTTTCATGCTTCGTGTTTTCGCTGGCGTTTTGGGTTTTCCCACCCACACAATATTGTTTGCTGCCTTTGTTGGCTGGTGCTTTTCAGTTGTCTTAACCTTTGCCTTGGCTGAATGATTACCTGAATGTTGGCAAGTGATTCGAAAAGTGAGTGAGACATCATCACACTAACGGAAAGTTGATTGAAAGTACTTTACCGCAATGGAAAAGTGCCTCAAATGCATTTTCCGTATTTAATATTTGCCAAAACCAACGTGCGCGCCAATCAATCGCCACCAGCTGACCCATTTAACCAATGTCCATTCCATGCAAACAAATGTCCATTTGGCTCGGTCAAGCCCCACTCCCTTTGGATGTCTGCTCCACTTGGCAGCCCTGCTCAAATATTAATTCATATCAAGGTTTTGGCATTCATTTTCAATCCAACGCTGCCACACACCCGCAAATCTCTTTTCCCTTGGCCCACCGCCTTTCCGTTGCGGATCGTGTAATGAAATTTAAGCAGAATTGTAAACAAAGTTCTGCAATAAAATCAACAAACCGCAAATAAACTGCAATTTTAGAGCGGAGACCATACCACGGTTTTCCATGGAAAAGCAGGCGTGAGAAAGGCTTTTTATTTAAAACCAAGGCATCTGGCTGATTTCACGACCCATTTGCAAGACACCATTTTGCAACGAGTGCTGCAAGTGCAACGTGGCTGCACTGGTGGCCCAAAGAAAGTGCCAAAAAACAAAAAAAAAAAAAGAGGAAGCGAAAAATGGCAAAGGATGGCACATTCATTGGCGAGGCATTTTCACAAGGCCGCACAGGAACTCCATTTGAGGCTTCGGCGAAATTGACAGTGCCTGGGAATTTGCAGTGACACTCAATTGTTCCAATTTGCCGATCTGATTTCTTGATAATTTATGCAGCTTGATTTCGTTTCTCACTTTCTGCTTATTCACTTTTCCAATTGATTTCGTGACTGTCAAATGAATTGCGCCTGGCGAGTGTCCTCTTTTTGTTTTCGGCTCTCTCTACTTTCAACCAGAAACCGTGTCGAGGACATCGAGCCTTAAAAATAGTTTAGCCAATAATTAATTTGCTCGCCTGACGCCTAAAGTCAATTAGGCAGAGAAAAAATGGCTAAATATTTCGAAAACATCGTTTTTGCATTACCATTTAAAGGAGAAGTTTTATTTGCTGCACAAACGCAAATTAAGTGCTCGTTTAAAGTGATCAAACGAAGGTATATATTCCTTTTTCTTTTCCAATTTCCGCATTCGCTTATGCGAAGTACTCAAGACGTAAAGATACACGACTGCCATAATTGCATTGACTCTTGATGCTCGATGCTCGATGCTCGATGCTCATTTGGCATTTCATATCGATGCTGGCTGCACATTATTCATCTCCAACCGACTCAAACATGATAAATGACAGCGAGCGAAGGAAATTTATTGGCATTTCGATAGGCAATACTGTTGCCAGTGCGATTTAAACGGGCGGTATTGATATCGGCCCATCATCGAAGGAGAATGAGAGAAAGCGAACGCATCAGGGACAAAGACTTTATCGGGATTTTAATCCGTATTGAACAGCCGGAAGTTTAACCAACTGCAGCCACTTTCGAAGGCGTGGCACCTGAACGCGAAAATTCCATTAAGTTTCCTCCAGTGGCATACTCATATACTTTATCCACGGGTGGCATCGGTTGGTGCGCTCAATAAATTTTATAAAATTTATATATTTTGGCAAAAAGACAAGGATACTTGCAGCAAATTGGCACCCAACAGGAAAGATAAACACCAAATATTGTTATCTTTTAAACTATGCAATAGAGTGTGTATAGTACACATTGTACTCTACTTGGCTCTGTAAAATGAAATGAAATGTCTCTTAGAGTATTTAATATTGCAGTTCCGTAAACGATACTCTCATTGTGCAGTCACTCTTCGTCATTTGCGCTGTTTGTACTCCAACTGCTTCGTTCTGGCTGCTTTAATGCAATAATCCTTGAATGTCCGACGCACGAACGAGTTGATAACAATTTCAATTTTTATGACAAGTCAACTTGGCCAGAGCAGCCAGTTATCCGGCAACAACGTAAGGGCCAAACGAAACGAACTCAATCGTGCCGATGGCGAACAATAATAATATGAACAGCAACAATAATAACATGGCCGATTGCACCATTACCGCTCTGGAAACCCTTCGAGTCCAGCGAATGGCCATTGCCTTCGCCCGCACTTTTCGCTATATACACACTTCTATACATACATATATCGAAATACATACATATATACGTATATATATATATAGATGTGCAGTCCGGAGTCAGAGCGTTATGATTTATTGGCATGCAACACGGCGTTCCCTTCCGGAAATGTGTGTGCAGTCAGCCATTTTGATGCGAGAAAGGCGAAAGGAGGCGTGGCGCCGAGTGGGCGGAAGGGCGGCTTTATTACGGCTGTTGCCTCCGAGAAAGCTGAGATATCACTCAATTCGCCCTTTGCACACGACTGTCAACAAATTTGCATCGCCATCTGCAAAGGAAGCGTGGAATGCAACTCACACTCCAACTTGTCTGCCGCTTGATGGCTTAATCTATCCATCAGAGTGATATATATCTATACATATATATATAGTATGTCAAAAATGATGCGGTTACCATATACGGAAGTGATAAAAACGTCTTGGTGTTTGAAAACTGCAAAATAATCTAAATTAAATGTGGCCATCTGGATATAACTCTTATTTTACTCAGACAAATCCCAGGTTAGTTATTTCCGTACTGAATTCCGTATTAAAATTTGCATGCAAAACTTTTCACTCAATTCATATTCAGTTTATTTTTGTTGATGTCCTACTGCCACCGCAAATCCCCAGAAAATTACGTCGATTATTCAATCATTTCGCCATCATCCATTTTGCAAATCCTTTTTTCACCAGTTGTCCGTTTGGATGGACACGACCGACTCTGATTTGTTGAAAGTTTCGTTGTCAGCAGCAATTAAAACAACACCGCCTACGCCCAAAAATTTCGCCCACATTCTGGCCCACTAAAAAATGCACTGAAATTACGAGGGCTGTGCAGCAGGGCAAACAAAAACACAGAATCGTGGAACGAAAACAAATTGAAGTCCGGCCTGGTCGGGCGACCACAAACGGAATGTTTTTACAGGCCTGGAACCGGGATTCGAATAGGAACTAGGACTCGGTTTCGTCCAGCTCAAATGAAATTAAATACGAAATGGCATGGAGCCGGAAAAGCACCACCACCACCGTCGGGCAAAAATACATGTGAATGTGGCTCGAAAGTCAGTCAGTTTTACAGCGATTTCAGGACCGTATCGTGGTCCCGGTCCTAGTCCTGGTCCTCATGGTCCTTATCCGTATCCCCATCCGCATACGTGTCCGGGTCCGTAGTTCGACCATTGTTGGCATGCCAAAATTTTAACTGCACACCAAAATAAATAAACAGTGGCACACGCACGCAGCTGCAAGAAATTGTTGTAACTTTAATAGAAACTCCAAACGGAACTATCAAACTGAATGCAGCCTTGTGTTTCCGCTAATGAAAACTTTCCAACTTTCTTTGTTGGTTTTGGCACAGAAAAGGGGCACTGATGACTGTAAGAGCTTTTTCGGCTAATCTCTTTCAATTGCTGCAAAAAAAAAAAAACTAAATGAGACTTTCAACTGTGATTATTCTGCCCATTTATAAATTGAATCTAACGCATTTCAGTTGCGGGAGTTTCTTTAATTTTCGCATTGTATCGCATTGCATTTGTTGGCTCAGTAAATAACCCAAAAATTCTATTAAGTTTGGGTAGCAAAAAAATACGGCTTGGGAACTAAGCTCCATTTCTGCGACCCGTTGTGTGCCAACCTTCAGAATTGCAATTACAATGAGTCGAGGAAGTTGAAATTCGGTTAGGGACATGCATTTCGGATGAGTCCTGTGTGGGAGTTTGGCAAAGATAAACCGTAAACTGTGTAAAAAGAACAATGCGCCTATTGAAATATTTATAGAAGAGAAAAATGGGCCAAACTGCTTGAAAGCTCGCCAGATTTCTGGGGAAATTAATGTGCATGTGTCTACAGCGGTTAGGTCAAACAATTAAAAATTAAATAAGCACTAAAAAGAACAGGACATATCTAAAAGTTCTCATTAAGCAAAAAAAATTTACGGGGAATTGGCTTAAGTGATGGTTTTCAATGACTTAATTTGTCATAAACACGATTCGCTTAAGTATATAATATGGCACTTTCATGTTCATCGCATGAAAACGAAAGAAATCACTGCTGGCCAAGTGCAGACAAAAACGGAAGCAAATTTATTTTGCGGAACTAAATTGAAATAATTTTGGCAGCTGAAATATGTACGAAAATATTTTAATACCCATATATACACACTCCAAAATGGAGAGCCTGTGCAATTCAGCTGCGAGTCTCTAGACTTTGCTGGCAAATAAAAACAGTTTGGTGAGTGTGCAGATATCCTTTCGCTCCTGCTCCTGCTCCAGCTCCAGCTCCTTTTCCCCGTCCATTTTTCCGCTTTTCCTGAGCTCCCCCGACCATCTGCAATGCTTCTGGCAAATGTGTCGGCCGTCCTTTGCCATCCGCGCGCTCCAGCTGGCATTTGGCCAAGTCATCGTAATTTCTTCTTCTTTTTTATTGCATTGGCCAAAAAGGAAAATGCAGCTAAAGCGCCGAGAAGGCAAACAAACAAGCGGCAGACAAGAAGTACATATTAAATTTGTCATTTTAGCGCAAGGACCGAGTTTATATGTATGTATCTGCGGGGGGACATTGAAGTCAAAGTTCGCCAGCCGCTCGCTGCAAGTTGTTGTGGTAGTATAATTTAAAACCGCATTCAGGCAGGGAAATCGAATTCAATTGGCTTGGGTTGAAAGAACAAAACGTTTAAGGAAAATTGTGAGGAAATTGCTGAAAGAAAGTTGCTTCTTGCGCATTACAAGGCGAATAAGTTAAACTTAACTACGATTTTCTCAGCCACCCAAAAGTATGCTACAAAACAGAAATCTAAGTTTTCAGAAATTCAAATTAAACTTTTGCTGCAATTATTTGGCACTTCGACAAGATTTTGCCATTACCTCGTTTGTTTTTATTGATATTTTCCCTGAACATTCATTAATTTCACTTCATTTTCCACCTAGTTTACCGTCTTCTTGGCACACCAAGTCAACCGCACTGTAATTATTTTATGATGACACTGAGATTGTTTCAGGATTGCACTCTGGCTTAGTTCGAAAGCCTTTCACAATTGCTATGGCCGACCTTTGGCTCAATTGCAAATTGAACGCCCACTAAGGCAACAAAGACAACAGCACTTTTGGCACAGACCCAACATTTTGCATTAATAAACATTGCAACATTGTGGCAACAGGCGAATTTGTGTAGTCATAATCGTTTTATTCTGGGGGAGGTTCTGGTTTTGTTCAATATCTGAAAATTTCTGTTCATTGCAGTGCTTTCTGTGGCTTTTCAGCTGTGGTTATCCTCTTTTCTAGGACTGCAGCACTGCACAACTATTTCTCACCGGAATTCCACATATGTATGCACTCATATACAATTTCGTAATGCCGTCAAAATCAGCAAATAGGATAAAGTAAATGTTGATATGCAGGTGAAAGGCAAATAGACCGAACCAAAATCGACCGGCAAATATAAAAACAGAGCACCAGTGAAGAGATTTCAACTGTGCTGATGTATATTTTAATTGAAATATGCACATTTGTTTGAACAAAAGGCTTTATACCATTTTCCGTTTCAGCTGCGTTTGCATGAAATTTCATTTTATAAAGTCCGCTCTCATTTAAAGTTTTTGTTGACTGCCTAATTGGAAACATTTGCAATTTTTTAAATTTCGTATACTTAATAATTCGTAAAATACAAACATCAACTTTCATTTATTCAGCTACGGAAAAACCTTTTTAATAATCAAAAAATCATAGAAACAATTCGCTCAAAGTGTTAAACAACATTAAACGGCTTTAAAAAAGGATCTAGTCTAAATCTACAAAAATAGAAATCATATATTTTAAAGCAATAGAATGCCGATTATCTGGTTATTCACTTGGGGAGTTCTTGAAACTGTAGAACAGTTTTTCCCTGTCTGACTGAAAGGTGGGCAAATATTTTGGCTTTGCAAACGGTGGCTAGTTGATGAAGTGATTACGTATCTTGACGGGTTGTCGGCTGGCGATACAGGCTGCTGCAATAAGATTAGGGCTTCAGTTACAGATCTCCAGATCCAAAGAGTTAGTCTGTGGAGGTTTGTTTCCCGCGATGTACCTACTACCTGGTAGTCTACTCCTGCTGATCTTTAGCTTTAGCCCGAGGTTAAGTTGCCTGCAGTTGAGCAAGTGCAATAATACTGAGGTGACCTTAATACGGAAGACGGAGCTCTTGACGTCACTCACATTGAGCAACTGCACGCTGCCGCATGTGGAAAATGGATTTTTCGTACGGTTTGATCATCTGCTTCATTTAGAACTGCAGCACAGTGGACTGAGTGATTTAGATGATTTTTCACTGAATGGCTTGACAAAGTTACAATACCTTTCCCTGTCCCACAACAATCTGAGCAGTCTGAGATCCTGGTCCAGTGAGCCTTTGGGTGCATTAACCAATTTGGATCTAAGCCACAATATGTTAAGCAAACTGAGTGTCAAGAGCTTTGAGCAATATCCCCAGTTGCAACAGCTCGACTTGCGTTACAATCGGATTAGTCAAATAGAGAATGACTCCTTTGATGGATTATCTCATTTAAAGCATCTTTATCTGAACGGAAACCAACTGGCGCACATAGATGGTAGTTTCTTTCGGGGTCTTCATCGGCTATCCAGTTTATCACTGCAGCACAATCGCATTGAGTTCATAGAAATGGATTCGTTTGAGAGTAATACCCATCTTCGAAGTCTACGGCTGGACCAAAATCTCCTGAGCAGTCTTCAGTTTCTCAGTCAACGAGGTTTGGCTCGACTGGTTCACTTGAATCTATCGAGTAATCTGCTACAAAAATTGGAGCCATTTGTATTTTCCAAAAACTTTGAGCTGCAGGACCTAGACTTGAGTTATAATAACATAACTAAGCTCAACAAGGAAGCATTATCGGGATTGGATTCTTTGGAGGTGTGTTTTTATAATAATTATTTTTTTTTTTTTTCTTATCCAGCGTTTGTATTCTGATAAGTCTGTTAAGTGATAAAGCAGTAAAAGATAAGTAAGGCAATGAAACCACTAATCTCCAAATCCTACTAGGCCACTTCATAAGAACGAAAAAAATTAATTAGTTAAATTATCAATTTTATTACAGCGCCTCAACATAAGTCATAACTATGTGGATAAAATATATGACGAAAGCCTGGACTCCCTAATCGCTCTTCTTCAACTAGATATTAGCTTCAACCTTCTGACCACACTGCCAGATAATTTATTCCATTTCAACACTCAATTGGAAGAGATTATCCTTGCTAATAACAAAATAGAAGAGATATCCTCTCAGATGATGTTCAATCAAAATCATTTAAGATACATTAAATTGTCGGGAAATGCAATCAGTGATGCCGCTTTCCTCGACAGGCTTTCTCCATCGGTGAATCGTTTTACTCTCTACGTGGATCTCAGTTCGAATCGCCTCAAATCGTTGAACCTCAGCAGTCTTCTTCATTTTCGCTATATAAACTTGGCGGATAATAACTGGAGCTGCAATTGGTTGGTGGCTAACTTGGTGCAAAAATTACCAAACTCTGTTAACTTCGCTCGTCCCTGGACTGTAATCAATAATTTGAGTGAAAATACCACAAATGTAGAGGGAATAGACTGCATTGAAGGGGGCACTAATCGTTCCATAATATTGCTGGATGTAAGTGGCGTGCCACAACCAAAATCAGACAATTGCGATTGTGTTGTAAGTAAGAACCGAACCACTACGAGTTGCTACATTATTTTGGAGCATTTTCTTTAAGGTTGCCTATGATGAGACAAATCCTTCACCTCCACCGCTCACCTGGCCGAAGATACCAACAGATCGCTTTGATTCACGATCGGTGATCATTTGGATGCTGGTGGCCATTGCGATAGCTTTTTCAGGACTTCGTTGGTTGCGACGGTTCGTGGATCGCAATGAGAAACGTAAACTGGGCCAAAAGATGCTGCATAATGTGGTTTGTTAACAAAATCTTACATTTCTGACCCTATAAACGATCATAGATCTTGATAGAATTTTCTTTTGGACAAATAAAAAACATTTAAATTATTAAGCAATTAGCTAATGTTCAATCAATATCAGTGCAATATATTTACTAATCAAATTGATTGGCTTGACTTTCTCTCCTTATCGATAACCCGCTTGTTTATTTCAGTACGTCAGCAAAGTTCAGTGGCAGGCGATCAGAACCGATCCCGATCAGAGATCGTAGCCCACTTTAAAAATAAAATATGCAACGTTTTAATAACAAATATATTCAGTTCGTAATGCAGTAAATAATAAGAGAATTTCGTAATTAATCAATACAATGTAAGCGATCGAGTAAAATAAAATTTAAACCTAGGTTAAGAAATCCATTTGAGAGATAACATTTACTTGTACAGACGCTCGATGACTTTGGCATATTTGGCGTGGACAATATTCCGCCTGATTTTCAGCGTGGGACCCAGCTCTCCGGTGGCCACGGAAAACTCATGAGCAATGAGGGCAAACTTTTGCACCTTTTGAGCATTTGAAATGGCATACTTATTCGCTCGCTTGATGCCCTCTTCGATGGCTTCCAGGAGCTTAGGTTTGGCGGTGATCTCCAAGGTAGCTGCCAGAGCGGCAGTATCATTGGGCAGCTGGAGATCGGCTGGAATGTTTAGGAGTTCGGAGAGACGGGTCTCATGGATATCCAGGTCCCGCAGCCATTCGATTGTCTCCTCACGCAGAGCATCCAGTGGAATTCCAGTCTTTGCATCGCATTTCGTCTTCAAGGACAGCAGGACGGTGAGATACTTTCGATGATCGCCGATAAGTAGCACATTGCTCACGCAGGGAAGCTCCTTTTTGATCAGCTCCTCGATGTGCACAGGTGGAATATTCTCCCCGCCAGCGGTGATGATCAGCTCCTTGAGTCGACCGGATATAATTAGATTACCCTTGGGATCGATGTAGCCCAAGTCACCGGAATGCAGCCAGCCATCCTCTTTGACCGTTTCCTCAGTCTTATCCGGCAGTCCCAAGTAGCCCATGAAAACCAAGCGACCCCGCATCAGAATCTCTCCCTGACCATTGCAATCGGGTTCGTGGATCTTCAAAGTGACTCCCTCGCACGCTTGACCAGCGCTATACAGATTGCTTATATCGACATTCAAGGTGATAGCACCACTAGTCTCCGACATTCCATAGCACTCGCCCAAGGCGATGTCCAGTCCCAGGAAGAATTGCTTCAGCTCTTCCGACGTTGGTGCTCCGCCGGTGAAGAAAACACGGCAGTTGTCCACACCTATCATTTCACGTATTGGCTTTACTACTCGACACGCAAGCCAATATTTAGCGTTGCCATAAATCGATGGGGACTTCCTATAAAAACAAATAAAAATTAAATTAATCAATTACTAAGCTATATAATCTCTAAGTCTAACAAATGAATCAGCGTAAAAGGCTATTCCAAATTCGTTGTTATGTCTGGCCATTGACCTTAAATCTTTTTTGATAGTATTACTTTGGATTATCACTACTTACCCCGCCATCAGCGTTGTTTGGTGTTCAGCGACAGCAGCTCTAGCTCTTGCTAGAAGTAATCTGGAGTAAGGTCTCGCCTTGGCCTCCGCGGCCACCAGACGCTCTTGAAGTTTCTCGAAGACGCGCGGAACGCCGAACATTTTCGTTGGCCTCGCCTTGCGAAAGGTCTTGATCAGCGTTCCCTTCAGTGCGTCCTTGTCGGCAAATGTGACGCATCCGGCATGGGAAAGACCCAGGAACACATCGAAAATCTGGGCAGCCACATGGCTCAGCGGAAGGTAGCTCACAAAACTCTCCTTGCCAACTTGGATATCTTGCATGTGTGCGGCTGCGGACTTTGTGTCGAACACGAGGTTGTCGTGGGATAGCATCACTGCCTTTGGCATACCCACTGTGCCCGAGGTGAAGATCAGCATGGCACACTCGTTGGCACGAATCCGGCTCTCACGGGCCAGCAGTTCCTCTTTCAGCTCGCTGGAGAAGGTCTGCTCCTGGAGTTTCTGCCAGCTAAAGTAACCGGGCTCGTGATCGACAAAGGCTTCAAATGGTCCGTGCAACTGGATTACAGCCTTAAGACGTGGCAGGCGTTCCTTGATGGCCCTCAGCTTGGCCATCTGCTGGGCGTCGTCCACTACGCAAACGGATGACTCTCCTGTGGCTAGGACGTGATGAACGGCCTCAGCCGAATTGCTCGGATAAACTCCGGCTACAACAGCTCCAGCTCTCAAAGCACCAAATTCCGCGAAGAACCACTCGGGACAATTGAAGGCCAGAATGCCCACCGAACTGCGTTCCTCGACTCCCACGCTCAGCAGCATCAGCGCCGCTTGCTCCACGCGCTCCTGGTACTCGCCAAACGTAAGAGTGGTCCAACCATCGTTCCCAGATCCTGGGGTTTCCCACACCAAGGCGGGCAGATCCGAATACTTCTCGCACGATTCCTTGAAGAATTCTGGAATCGTCTGTGGCGGGACTGTCTGTGAAAAGGATGATGGCTCATCCAGGCGCAGCTTGACGGCGTCGTGGAGCGAGGTGCTCCTATAACTTGTAGCTGGCTTGAGGTCGTTCATGCTGAGGGAGATCGCGACGAATGAATTGGGTCGGCTTCTGACCACGGGTATTTATGCCATCGCCACCAGATGCTGATAAGACCGGACATATGTAAAAGGCGGAGAACCCAGAGATCCCAAACGAGAACTTTTGCGGATCTCTGGAATTTCAAGAACTGATAAGGATGACAAACCACTATGATCCTAGTGGATCATACATATACATACACCTATATACACCTATATATATACATATAATAAACCTTGCAAATGAGATACATATTTTCTACCCGTTAAGGATAGAGCAAATTTGTTTAAAAGTATATAGCAGGTAAACTAAATGATTTCCCAACCAATATAGTAAAAAGTATGCTGAGCATCACTAGCCAAGTCCATCTGTTCGCCTGTCTGTCCGTATAAAACCCGAGATCTTGAGATGAAGTAAGCGGACATTAACAGTAAGTTTGTTTTAAAACGTTGCTATGACCTCTGGAGCAACCAAGCCGCTGTTTTGTCTGGCCTACATGATTAAAGTATTTGTAAATGTGTAAACATTATTTTCTTTGGCTCATTATTATAAAGATTAAAAAGATGTGCATTTTTGAATGTTCCATAATCTGAACCACAGTGCCTAAGAGCAATAAATAGGTTACCGCCTTTGGTAATCACTTAAGCCACAAGCAACGATTAGTCAAAAGTTCTTGTCTGCCATTTGAAATACAATACATTGACCGACCTTTAGACACGTGTTAAGAATTGTGAGTGGCTGATAAGAACTTAAGTCCATCTCTGTGGGAACAAACGAACAATTATAATCAGCGGTCTCACACACGAAAATTCGATTCCTACTTCGAAATTTTAAGGGTACAAAGGTCATTAATAGCAAGAGGGATGAGGATAGTATACAAGTGCATTGCACTTTTCAAATAAAACGTTATCTAATGCAGATTATTAGTTATAATGGAATTGGCTAATTCATGTTTGATTAGAAAACTCTGACCTTCCACAATCCGATGGCTGACTTTCGCCCAGGTAGCGTGAGTTGGGAATTGCCGAATGGTATATCCATGCATATGTGGATAAATACCCATACAACCCATGGCCAAATACTGCAGTTGAGTGGAACACGGGGTTATATGACCGGTATTACCCCCTCCAGTGCCCGTACCACCCACTTTGTTGGTCAGTGGGGCGCATTAGACATATGCCGCATACACACACGCACCTCGTCACATATGAAACAGTAGGGGGAGAGAAAAAAAACTTTCACACACAGGCCAGCTGAAAAACAACAACTGCTGGCTGGCGAGTTCGCAGTGGCTTCGTGTTTCTGGTCGCCTGTTCGTCGAACAGTCATTTTTTGTACAAATTTATAATTTATTGTTTAATTTATTTTATTGCTAAGTGTCAAGAGGCACGGCCATTGGGGCGTACACTGCAAAAACGAGCCACAAATGCGCTGACAATCGGCACGATTCGATAAAACGCAAATATTATTAACTCAAATGTAATTGTTGCAATTTGCAGCTTATCTTTTGTTATGCCCGCAACAACAACATTATTATGAAATTATTTACCAATGAACAGCAGCTCATGAATGGCTAACAAGTGCAGGCGTTGTCTGTGGGCATTTCGATGGCATTGGGGGGTGTGAACGGGGGTTTTATTGCATCAAAACTACAACACAAATAGTTGCAATATTCAGCCTTCCTTGCTCGTCTTTTTTATTCCGCTCGCAACTATATAAATATATATATGTATATATATGGCTTCGAGTGTGAGTGCGGTACATGGGATTTATATCAACTAATGCCAGGAAAGAATAAAAATCCGAATATGTATAATATATATGCGGGCAGGGGGGTCTGAAGGGGCGTCAAAGCAGATGTAATCGTATGTACGGGGACCTGGTGCAAACATAGCCGCATCGGCATGTGGAAAGGAAAAGCCCACTTTCAATGGGAACTAGCAGTGAAGCTAACAATAAAGCGGACATTGAGTACATTACATTTCGGGAGTTTCGGTTCGGGACTTGAATATCTTTAAATAGATTGAATATCTTTAAGATACAGTTTGAGGTTATTTCTACTAATTACATTAGTCAAGTTGTTCATTTTCTTCATTATACTACATACTGAAAGAAAACAAATGTAAACATATTCCATTTGAAACTGAAACTCAAGAAAAAAAAGCAAGAGTATCCTACAGTCGGTGCTCTTGCTCGAAATACATTTTAATACATTATATAACGCATATTGGGCATATTAAGTGACTACATGGTCCAGCCTAAGTAGAGTGGCCCATTGATTCGTTCAACCATTTGACAAGCAGACATGCGTACGCACACACACAGACGCATAGACAAGCCCACTTGGCGGATACGTGTTGAAAGTGATTTGCCATATCTTCGGCTATGGACATGGGCTATATCGATATGCAAGCCCTCCTCAGCCATTCAACCGATCCGTCCGGCATGTGTAACAATATGCTCTGTACATATTTACACGCCCATCGAGTGACCTAATGTGCGGGCTGTGGGCGTGGCAGGGACGTTGGGCGATGGGCTGCGTATGGGTGGTGGTGGTGGCAGGCACATGTCTGGGACTTTTGTAGATTTGTTTGTGTACATATAGATATAGCAAAAACACCCGGCGCACAGCATTGATTAGCAGGCGTGAAAGAGCCGAGCCAAAGCAAAAAGTTCATGCGAGCAAAGCAGCAAGCAAGAGCAACAATATCAACTAGCAGCAAACAAACAAGTACACACAACAATAAGGAAACACATTCGTGCATATACACTCGAGCCACACACGCACACACAGGCACACATGGAGGGGGTGCTGGTGGGGCGGAAAAGGGGAGGCAGAGATAAACAGCATTTATATTCATGTACCAACAGCAAAAGCAAAAGCAACAACAACAGCCACAGCACATCGCAGACATAAAAAGCGAAACGAAAATCAAATAACATGTGTACTCTGTACATATTGACAAACAAGCGGACGAGCGACATACATGCGAACCAGTACGGGTATGCACGAGTATGTACATCGGTATGTTCATATGTACATCGGTATGTCTCCTGCAACTCATTCAAACTCATTTCTATACACCCCGCCCCAACTAACACTCGCAACCCAGACCTCGCTCACTCTCGCTCTCTGTCTTACTCGCTCTCCCCGATTCTGGTTCTATATCTTTGCCCCTCCATCGGAACCGACTGGTCAGCCGCATAAGTGGCAATTACAATATGGCAACCGGTATTTAAAACTGTTTTTAATGCCAGCATTAGCACGAAAATGATGAGAAGTCTTGCCAAAGATCGATGTCCAGGCGACGAAATTGTCGCATGTCTAGAAAACCGCAAGAGTACATACATCGGCTACTAGATACCCTTCTGATGTGAAAAATGTTTGTCTGTAAAGCAATAAAATGTTAAGTGAGGCAGACTAGAGAAAAACTCTGATATTTTATTTAACTATAAAATATATCTTTGCTGACCTTTGAATTCACGAGTATTATTAGAATAATCTACAATTAATTTTCAAATTTTCTTATCCCCGAAATATTTAAATTCAATTTAATTCATTTGTAGGGTGACAACCGTGATAATAACTAGAAGTTAGCAGAAAAATGCAAACTCATCTGCACTTTAGTATGCATTTGTGAAGCAAGAACTAATGTACGACGTTGACCCCCTTTTCGAGTCTGTCGTCAGCAGTGTCACAAGTTCAGCTTGAGTGCATTTGTGCTGATAAGTTCCTGGAGATAGTCGGTGCTACGGCACCGGGCCATGCATAGATGCACCCCATGTAGTGTAGTCATCATTACTGACACTATCATCGAATGCGGCGTCGCCTTATCAGCCATCATCCACGCACCGTATATGGAGTCGAACTCTCCCTTTCGATTGGGATGCCTTGATTTTCTGTCGTCATTGTTGATCAGTGGAAAATTCTAAAGTCACTTCTAGATGAACAATGGTGTTAATTGAGCGGAGATTGTGCCCTCTGCTTGATCATGGAAAATGATCAATGACTTTTGTAATTTCTTCAAGTGGAGCGGAACGTTTTCACTTGCTATCTTTGCATTTCTCTTATAAAAATTACTATTAAAATAAAACAATATCGGGGTCAATTGAGAACAAAATACTCTTTTTCCAAATGTGTTTGTACAATATCTGAAAAAATCAATGAAAAATATTCTTATAAAATTGTATATTTCGTTGTAAAATAAATAAAACTCTCACTTGCAAATTTATATTAACTTGCTAGCTCCTTCAAATCCTATAAAATAGAATTTGTATATAACCTAGATTCTTTTTTTAAGAGTTGCTTTATGTCACCATTATTTGTATTAATTTTCTGAAACTTGGAACACGGCACAACTTTTCACAGGGTATGCTCTTTTTTTTGACCGCCACTGTGCCATACACTTGTCTTACTTTTCTGGCATCAACTGTTGGCGATTCGCTAAACGCCGCCAGCCGATAATCACAACAAATAAAGTTGTTGCTCTGCTGAGCTCGCTGTGGTTGTTGTGGCTACGTCATCAGGGCCGGCATACAACAACAACACACATGCTGATTGGCATTACATATGTAGTACATACTCACATGTTCATACAGAGAGAGAAACAAGGCAAACTGGTTATAAATATACTAATAATAATATGACAAAATGAAAAGTTAAGCATAATACAAATTCACATTTGTTTTTCATATAATATTAATAAGTAATAATATAAGTAAAGTGTCTTGGTCGCATTTATTAAAGAGTCGTTTTAAGCTATTGTTTTCGGCATTAAAGTACCTAAACATTTTTCTAATTTTATTTATATTTTTCTATTTCTTTGCGGTGCAGCTTTGCATATTTGAACACTCTCCTCGACGTCGTCTATTACATTTCTGGTTTTTTGCTTTCGTGTGCTATTGCTCATTACACACACACACACACACACACACATCACGCACACACACGGTGGAGAATGTAGATAGACGGGTATGTAAACATGTGTACGTTACATACCTACGAATTTGTGAGAACGTCGCCCGTTACCGTTTTAGCTTTCATGGGGTAACATTAACCGTCCCGCAACCCGGCCAACCCCCCGCCACTCCTACAACCCATAACTACACAATGCCGTCGCAGGGACAACAACAACAGCAACATGCGAGCATTGCACACCACATACACGCTCCTCTGCTCTTTCGGCCTGCTAATCGTTTCTGCTCGCCTGCTGGCTGCTTATGTTTATTTGTATATATCGAGCAACACAAACGCACAAAGCTCATATGCAAAACCCGCCCGGCACATACAACTCTACCGTGCCACCCGTATGCCCCATAGACTCATGGGTACACCCCGAGCAACCGTACTCTCTGCAACGGAAAGCATCCGCATATCCATCAGAGCTCGGCTAGCCAACGAGCACGGACTTGCTGTCGAGTTGTATGTTGCTTTACACTTGGAAAAATTAAAATCAGCCACTTTTATTTATAAATAAATTCTAAGCTTTAAATACTTGAATATAATTTGTATTTTTCTAGCTAATTAAACTTCTTTAATATTTAAACTAAATGCTCAAAAATATCACATTTTGACATATGTATGTAAAAATTAAATTAACGTGGTTGGCATTATGTATAATTTATATTTTGTATATTTATAGCTAAAATTTAAATATATTCGCGGTAAATAATCAAGATGTCTGTTTACAATACTTTTTCATTTGCATTCCCTTGTAAACTTTTTTTCTATAAAATAGGTTATATTATTATTACTTGGTTTAAATGTTAGCTTTTTTATTAATTTAATTATTTTCTAAACGAATTCAGTTTTTCCCTAGTGTAATTACATGCGTTCATACAATCTTGGCAGTAAGAGCTTGTTAGCAGACGCAGAAGTATTTACATACGCATGCTTAAACTTAGAACCAGTTTGAAGAAATTCATTTGCTCAGCTGATTTCGTGTAGATGATAGTTACGTATGTTCGAATTATATTGCTTCTTTTAAATTTATAATAACCAGATCTAATCATAATGAAGAATATACAATATATGATATACATGGCTTAAGGATCCATTCATTCGTTCCATCCATAGCTAACATTCAGCGGGTCTAGTATACCCCTTTAATGTACGAGTAAGGGGAATATCCAGCATGTTGCATCAATCTATTCGCATGAGTTACAGATACTTTATTTCATGTTCTTGAGATCGTCTCGAACCCACCTGCAACCAGAGCCAACATGCTCGACCCAAGGCCGATTCTCCACTCTCCAAACGGTCGTCTTGGTACATTTCCAATGCTGTTGATAAGAACGGCGGGCGATGCAAAAAGAAATAATAATAGCAGACCCACAGACTGACTTATCATACTTATTACTTTTAAGACTGCGAACGGCACGATGCACACACAAAAAAAAACTGAATGAATTATTAACTTTAATACTAATTTACCAATAAAGGTAATAAAGGATAGTCATATCAGCCATAACGAAGTGCGACTTAACTGTATATCTATAGTTTGTGAGTTTTCCGTTATATAAACATTGGCTATGATACTGGAAAGTTTCTTAATTATTTCCAATGAATAAGAATTTTCGTTGTATTTCAGTAACCTTTACAGGTCGTAATATAAAGTCTACAACGTTTAGAAAATCACAGATTGTATCTGTATGTGTTGAAGTAATATACACATGAAACTGAAGCCACATTTTATTGTTAAGCTTCTTTGATTAATTTTTGGAATGCCACATTTTTTCCGAGTGAGCAGCAACAGAAGAATCGGGATTGGGGTTCTCTTTAATCTGCGGCTGCTGCGTTTAGTGCACTTGCGACGACGTACGCACAATCTTGAAGAACCCAGACCGAAGCGAATGGCATCAATGCTGCAACAAGTGCTGTATCCCATGCTGGTCCTCGTCCTGATGACGATCCACTTGGTGGAGGTCAGCAGCCTGGCCATCACCAACGGTCATTGCCAGAAGAACATCAGTGTCAAGTATCAGGTGCCCGTGGCCAAGACGCGCATGGCGGGTGCAGGTCCTCCAAATGCCAGCCATCCCATCGACTTGGACAGCTATGTGGTGTACGAGGAACGGGTGCGTTGGGACAACATCCAGGTGTGCTGCCCGGGATATCGAACCATTCTCTTTGGCTTCTGTGAGCCAGTCTGCCAGGAGGCGTGCCCCGCCCACAGCTACTGTGCGGAGCCGGATCGCTGCCATTGCCAGCGGGGCTACGAGCCATCGCACCACCACACCACTGGCCACCAGCTCATCTGTCGACCTGTCTGCCAGGGTGGTTGTCCGGAGCACAGCCATTGTGTGGCCCACAACGAGTGCGAGTGCTGGCCGGGATTCAAGGATGCGAGCAGCTGGTTCAGCCTGAGCCTGCGTTGCGAACGGGTGCAGTGCGGCCATGAGCAGCGATTTGATCCGGGACGACGTGCCTGCGTCCAGATCGAGATGAGCATGGAGGAGCTGATGCAGCGTGTCGCCGAGCGGCTCGCCAAGGGACTTGAGGCAGAAGAGGAGGCGGCCAACGAACCGGAATCATAAGTTTCAGAGTAAATGCATCATTTTCTAACCAATCTGAATCTCCAGTGGTAATCAATCAGCCATGTAACTGTTTGAGATGTTTAATAAAGTGAATTAATTTTTTTTAATAACAAAAGCTAAGGATACTGAAACAAGCAATTGAAGTAATCACAACCGAAATGGTAGTTAATCTAATTACAAATTTATTGTTGCTCTTCAGACAATAAACAATTTTCGTTTGTTCAGTTGGTACAACCAAATAGTATATAAAAAATAAAACTTAGTTACTAATTAAATGATCTCTGGACCTAATCGTTGGCAAGCTCGTGTCTACCTAGGCATAGGGCCATAGTTGTTCTTAGTTTAATATCCAACAGTTAACATCAGCCTAAATCAAATTAAAAGTGGCACTCAATTGGCTTGGAAGTCCGTTAAATTCAAATTCACATTAAAGCTCAAGTTCCGCGGCTATCATCGGTTTCGATCTTGCAGTGAGAAATCTAGGCATATAGTTTCTCGATCTCATCGGCATACATCTTGGACACAACGTTGCGCTTAACCTTTAGGGTGGGTCCAAGTTCGCCGGTGGGAATGGAGAAGTCGTGCGGCAGAATGGTGAACTTCTGAACCTTTTGGGCATTGGAAATGGACTGCTTGTTGGCCCGCTTAATGGCATCCTCGATGGACTTCCACACCTTGGGGCAGGGACCTGCGGCCAGGATATCCGATACGGTCTTGTGCTCCACTCCCAGCGATTTCACCCACACGGAGGACTCGTGGCTAAGCTCGTCCAGCGGCTCACCGGAATCCTTGTCCACTTCGGTCTGGAAATCAAAAAACAATTAAATACTTTCCAACCAATTGGATTCGATTGAAGACTCACCTTTAGGGTGATCAGAACAGTGAGATATTTGCGCTGCTCGCCCACCAAAAAGGCATTGGAAATGGCATCCAGCTCCTTCTTGATCGTGTTCTCGATGTGCACTGGCGGTATGTTCTCGCCGCCGGCGGTAATGATGATCTCCTTGGATCGTCCCGTCAGTGAAACATAACCCTTGTCATCCACAAATCCCAAATCACCGGAATGCAGCCAGCAGTCGTCATCCAGCGACTCCTCGGTCTTCTCCTTGTTGTCGATGTAGCCCATGAAAACGTGACGTCCTCGGATGCACAGCTCTCCGTGACCGTTGGCATCCTTGTTGATGAACTTGGACTCGCAGCCGGGCAAAGTTTTGCCGATTGTGTTCAGACCCACGGAATCGGGAAGGCAGATGGTGTGACAACCGGCCGTTTCTGACATGCCGAAGGCATCGACAATCTTTAGGTCCAGACTGAGGAAGTACTTCTTCGTCTCCGGCGACATGGGAGCTGCCGCACTGGCCAGTGTAAGGACGCGATCGAAGCCCAGGGCCTGCTTCACCTTGGACATGATGAGCGACTTGGCAATCTTGTACCGGAATCCCCCGGAGCTCTTGCTGCGAGAAGTTGTGTTCAAAAAGTTTAATTAGCTTTGTTGCCTGATGAGTTTTTGTTCAAGGTTTGGGGTTAGCTATTGTGGGTATGTGTAATGGAATGTGTGGTGTTTGCGAATTAGTCGCACATCAATAAACAAAGGATTACAAAATGCACCTGCAATAGCATGATGCCAATTAGTCGTTCGAATTCGTCTAACTATTTTCTGTCAGCAATAAATTCTATTAGTTATTAATAAATAGTTTGTAAAATTGCGAAAGCTTTCGTTTTAAATTTCCCTCAATTACTTTTAATTTTCGCTTGATTTTGGACCGCCTGCTGGGTTTCCCAATGCTCCAGTCACTGCAAAAGTATCTGCACTTAAACGAAACTCCCTATTAGTTCTACACTTCTCCCTTGAAGTTCTCTCCATTCACCCGCTTTTACTTAAGAGGACGTGCCCGCATGGCGTGTCCTGGCTCTGCTCCTAGTCGTGGTCCTGTTCCTCGTGCATTTTCTATTTTCTGGTACATACCACCAGCAGCAGGAGCAGCAGCAACAGCAGCGGGAGCTGTTCCACGTGACGTATGAGTAATGTTGTTGTCAGTGATTTTCGCTTTAAGAAGCGCTGTCGGCCCGCTTGGCTTGCATAATTTAGCGGACACCGAAACTCGGCACACATGTACACAGAAAAAAAAAAAATGTTGCCAAGTGAAGTAACAATTTTTACGAGCACACTAAACTAAACCAGCTAAACCAATTTGTTTTCTAGTATTTTTCTTTTCCTTTTAAAAGGCGCTTTTTTCAATATAATGATTAATGGCCCTCAATGGCTTCCTTGGCCAGGAAGCTGGCCGAAAAGCTGGGTGAACCATGTAAAATGCAGGGAATGGGAGTTTGCGAGTGGAATTCTGTCGTTGCAGCCACTTTAACTGTGCATCCTTTTTACATAATTTATGCGCACACAAAGTCGAAGTTGAAGTATTTAAAGAAGAGAGGCCTCATCGGGGGAATACTTACCCTTGACTCACCATGTAGTGCTTCAGCGTGATGCCCTTGGCCCAGCTGGCGAGCATCTTCTTCAGGCTGCCGCTGGAGCTGGCCACGGCGACCATTCGCTCCTGGAACTTCTCGTACACACGCGGCACGCCCATGAATCGCGTGGGTCGCGCATCCTGCAACGACTTCACCAGCGTTCCCTTCAGCGCATCCTTGTCGGCGAACCAAATGCAGCCCGCCACAAAGGCGCAGGTGTAAATGTCCACGGTCTGGGCGGCCACGTGCGAAAGTGGCAGGTAGGAGACGATCGACTCCGCCCCAACCACCACACGGTCCATGGCCTTGACGATGCCGCGCACATCGAAGGTGATGTTGTCGTGGGAGAGCATCACGCCCTTGGGCATGCCCACCGTTCCGGAGGTGTAGACCAGGCAGCAGCACTCGTTGATCGCCACATTCTCCAAACGGGTCATGTACTGATCCTCCACGTCGCTAACGTTCATCGACTCGATCTCCGACCACTGAGGATGATGAGTTACAAAATTAGATATATCCTAGACTTTTTAGGGTTCCTCACTCACCCTGTAGTAGCCATCCTCCTTCTTCAAGTAGGGGGAATAGGGCTCCTGGATCTGAATGGCGGCCTTGAGCTTGGGCAGCTTGTCGCGAATGGCGTGAATCTTGTCCATTTGCTTGGCGTCGTCGACGACCACGATTTGGGCATGTGAGCTCTCCAGAACGTGCTGCACTGCATCGGCGGAATTGGTGGTGTAGATTCCGGCGATGATGCCTCGTGCGTGAATGGCGCCCATGGCCGAGTAGAACCATTCGGCGCAATTGAAGGCCAGCACACCCACCGAATGGTGCTCCTCCAGACCGAGCTTAATGAACGCCTTGGCCACCTGGTGCACCTTCTGCTCATATTGTCTGCGGATGATGGCAGGCAAAATAATTCGGTTAGCGGTTAAGTGAATCGCGCGCAAATTGGCAATTGGCCAGCAATTCGATTAGCGGTGGTACTCACTTGTAGGTGACAGTGTGATATCCGTTCTTGCCGTTCTTGGTGCGCAGCGCAGGATAGTCGCCATAATTGTTGACCGTACGCTTCAGCAGGCCGGGCACGGAGATGGGCTCCTCTGCGCCGATTCCATCCTTGGCCATACGAATCTTGACGGCATCCTGACGATTGGTGGTGCGATAGGCATCCGCCTGCCGCAGGCGGTTGGGCCCAGGACGATTGTAGAGCGCGTCTATCGTGGACATGTTGCAAGGCTGTTAATGCGGATTGGAAATCAATTACTTTAATTTGAAGTGATTTAACTGAAGTAATTAAAGCTGCACTACGATTATTCCTATTGTTAGTGTTTATCCTTTTCAAATTCGCTGAAGATCAACTTTGAAATTATCACGATGATTAATCAAAAATTATGGAAATTGCCTTGTCGAATAGAATCATACGATCTATGACTAAAGTACGTCCAAATATTTTCTGTTTTGGCCAACCAAGATAAGACGCACACTCCAGTTGGCCTATGTCAAGGCTTCCGTGAAAAGTTTTTTCTTATCGTACGCGTATAATTTGGCACCTGATTATAAGGTATAAGGTGGTAACAACCAATGTCAAGGTGGGAAAAATATTTGTAGGAAAAGACGAAAAGCATGAGGAGATATGTTGAATGAGTTTGTCTGGGCCGTAGAAAACACCACGATTGGCTTATCACAATTACCAACTACTATTTCGCATTTTATGCTATAATAACTTATCAGGCGCAGTCGCTTATCAAATTCGAGGTAAGTGAGAAGTTGTGGCTATTCAACGCAATGGTAAGTTCTTTGAATGAGTTTTATTTTCGCGGTGCAAAGGCCAAGAATCGTAATTCTTGATATCTACAATAATGCTTGCTTGTTTAACTTGCAGCTTTTCGTTTTTTATTAATCAATAAATTCTGGTCAACTAAGCATTGATATCAAATCAAGAATGAAGGAACCCAACAGCTGACATAATAGTCAGCTGAGTCCAAAGGGTCAGCAAATAAATTACCTTCTATGACATGAGGCAAAAGTATAATTATTAGATAAACGGGAAATTTGCGATGATTTTACCGATTTCAGATTGATTGGCATAGACATCGCGCAGATAATTGACAGTTAAATTGTGCTTTAAGTTTTGAATTGATTCAAACGGAAAGAGCCGAGGGCAACGCATTATCAGGTTAATGGAAGTGCGTCTTCCACACTTTTTTCTTTGTTTTTGACAAATATGGGAGGTACCAAAGACATTAGCATAGTTTGCTTGAAAATCATAAATCATAAATGGCAAATAAATAGCAGTGTCTGCTGCTGATAATAATTCAAAGTACTTAAAGTGGCGGCGCACGCATTCGGGGCATGAAAATGAGTCAGTAGATTTTTGCTACCAACTAAACTCGTAGTCTAGCGTTATACAAACCAAGCTACTTTTGATACCCAATGAAGAGAACTACTACTACCAAAGCGGAAAGCCCGCTTTATTTATCAACTTCTAATAGCGTTAAGAATGTTGTTTGCCATTTGTTCTTGTGATCCAAAATGAGCTGAACGGGAATCTAACGTGGAGGGAACTACAAAAACCGGCCTGTCGATAAGAAAGATTGGAATGGAAATCGAATTTAAGCCAAACGTACTCGAAATATTTCGCGACACACAGAAAAGTGGGGTAAAAACAAAACTGATAATGGGGGGCGCACAGCATCTAAAAATATTTGACAACTATATTCAATCGGTGCTTTCGCTCTCCCAACGAAAGACATTTCGAAAGTTAAAGGGAGATAGATGAAAGAGAGTGAGCCGAAAATGGGAGAAGCGAAAATCCAGCACGAACGAGCGTGATGTAAAAGAGGCTCGATCGATGGATGGATGGATGGATGGATGGAGATGGCAAGGTGAAAAAGAAATTGGGAAGTTCGTGCGGCGAATTGAAAACAGTGCGAAATCGGGCGATGATGACAATGAACCCGCCGAAAAAGTGCACTGACCCACAAATTAGATTTAGACAATGCGAGCGCACGTGTTGCCCGGAAGTGGCAACAACAACTATCCAATCAAAATAAATTTCAATTGTTCAATCTACTTTGCCTACTGTTTTCTCGCTGGCAAACTTACATAATTAACTAGTTTGGTGTTTCTACGGCGTTCTCGATATATGTATGTATATATTTGTTCTTTGGTCACGCAAATCGATTGCCGTCTATTTTCTATACTCCCACTCTTTCTTTCGCTCGAGAACCACGACAGCAAACACGACCGAATTCAGCGAAGGCAAAGCGTGAACTGAACGCCGTTCAGGATCGGATGCTATAGAGAAGCCTCTGCCGGCGGGGCAACCGATCGCTCTGCCAGCGTCTGCGTTGGCATCGGCATCGATATGGGTGCTACCTGGTACTGATACCCTCTTATCAGCAGCATGCGATCGGCGTGCTTGCTCCCTCTCCTCCACCCTTTCGAGTGTGAATAGAACAGCACATCTCTTCTTATCGAACGGGCAATTAAAACTTATCAGTGGGGCGTGGTGGGAATCTTGCAATGGATGTGTAATAACACCAATCTCGTAATCCTATCAGTAGTAACGCGATCTCATAGGGGATCATTTTCTATAAGTGGTGGTACTTAAAAATAGCGTAGAAAACTAGCATATCTTCTAGTTATTGTTTATAGTTTAATTACTGAGGCAATTATTTTCCTAACTTAGCAAGGCTCTATAACATATTTTATGTATTTTTTATAATATTTTTAAACAAATACCCTTTTGTAGCGACACAACTGATAACTGATTAGCAATTACGCATTAAAATAATATTCTGAAATTCCCATCGTTGAATTTCAATAACCTTCAGACTTCAGACGGCATTTGAACATTGAATTAAAACAAATGTTGTATTTACCTGTGCTACCATTTTGAAATATTCTCCGTTGAGATCCTTTTGAATGCTTATCACAAATGGGCTTGGCTATAAACAAAATTTTCAAACCAAACAGGTGTTCAATCAAATATAGACTGCTGAAAATTTGCCAAGTCAAGCTCTTTTATTTTAGTGGTGGGAGGTGGCAGATAGCTGACATTCCGGGAAAGTAAAAAAGATAAGTAGTATAAGTAAATTAATTAAAAAAAAAAAAGAAGAGAAAAACAGCAGATGCAGAACCATAAGCCGTGAATAGCCAGATTATAATAGCTCAGTGATTCACAGAAATTAACCAAATATTTAGTGAATTATTCAAGGGTTTAATAAAGGCTGATATTGGTAACGCGTCAGCGGCAAATATTACGGCTATATAAACAATAGAGAGATTCTCGTATCGATTTCGACTGTTGCCAATGGGGTTGATGGTTCTTTACCATTTGGGGTGGCATTTTGGGGTATTGTTATAGCTCTTATCGAACGACACAAGCTGGAAAACGGTTTATGATCTGATAAACACGGGTACACTTGACCATTTAACTGCTGCCACAAATACAATATATACTATATATAAAGCGGCAATTCCCTTTTAAATTTATGCCACATCCGTGGAAATATGTATGTACATAGTTCCATCCATCCAATGGTTCAACTTTGCCTGAATTTCATATGGTTGTTTGGTCACGGTTCTAATACAACGCTGATTATCCCATGAAATCGACGGTTATCTGCAAACGATTAGATAGTATAGCTCCCGGTTCGTATAAATCACAGTTAGCTAGGATCTCCCCGATTAAAATGTCAATGGGATTGTGCGACTATTATCTACACTCGAATCTCTTCCAACTAATCGCCACTTGCAGTTCTCTATGATGTACGTATGTATGTACATACATACAATATAGATTGTATTTAAAACATTTGATCTTGAGTGCAGCCTTATCGAGAACAAGCTAACGCATTAGGCGATAATACTTATGAATTATTTTTAAAAAGCATCCCCTATGTGCGAGTCGATTCTTCTCGGTTGGTTATCAGCCAAGCAGAGCGTGTGCGCAAATTCGCGTGGCTCCAGCTCACCTGTGGGTCACCTCACTTCCTCAGATTGATAACTGAATTATTATGCCACAAGATGACAAAGTGAAAAACAAAATCTAAACAAATTTTAGCAGGCAATTCAACATTTAAGCTCTTTAAGCCATGTTATAAGTTTAAAAGATATTTAATCATTTTATTTATAATTCTGCAGCAGCTCAATTTATAAAATTTCTAAACTAAAATTAAATTTGTGATTAAAATTCATGCTTGCAGTTGGCTGCTTACTTTTTGAACAGACTGTGCAAGCTTTACAAGCTTTGCAAGCTGCATAAGCTTTACTGTTTAGCCAAGTTCGGAACCTGCGGAAAACTTTACAGAGCTTTTCCCACTTGTGTAAAACGTATGTAAAATAAAATATCTTTTCCTCGCAGTAGAAAGCAAATGAAATCTAAAGTTAAATCTGCTGCAATGGTAATTCGATTGACTATCGCCATTTATTCTGACAACAGACGAGCATAAAGCGAGCATCTATCATTGAACTGTCCCTCGGATTTTATGCGCAACAATATGGCAACATAATCCGATGAGCTCTGATTTCGATGTCATGTTAATGAGATTGTCATCGTCAAAGTTGGCAACGAATTAAGTTACGAAGCTCTACTTATTTACGTCCATTCAACCCCCCACCCCCCTCTACTAACTAAATACATGCAAATGATGTGATAATAACGTTGGTAATGGAATGGGTGTCTCAAAAGGGGAGTTTCCCTTCAAACATATATGTACATATGTACATATATGTATATTGCAGATTAAGGGGGTTATTTAAAAATAACGCTTAAGTCCATTTAAGCAAGAGGTAAGCAGAGCAATGAACGTGTCCGCACATTTAAACAAGTCCTGTCCATTGGAATGAGTCCTTCGAGTGGCGAAGGGCTGAAATGGTTGGGTTAGCATTACAAGTGTTTGGCTAATTAACTCTGGCTAATTGTGCGACAGCAGCAACAAAGAGACAGGATCACAAACAACGCCAGACAAACGAAAGTGAACTGCACATAATTGACCTGACACGCCCCCCGGCACAAAAAAAAAAAAAACCAAACAAAGGAAGTCTAAGGAAATTTAGAAGGCAAAAACTACGATTAAGTTATTATCCAGAGCTTGCAGTGAAAATTTTCAAATATATCGCTATTTAAATATGTCATTTTGCTAATATTAAAGATATAAATACATATTACATTACATGTATAGAATATATATGTAAATATCTAATAATAAAAATAGTTTTCTAATTCGTAACAAATTAATAATTAGATTGCTTTTACCTTATATAACTATAACTATCTATTATAAGACTAAATTTCTATAGATTTAGCGGTATAAAAGCTCTTTCATTCTCTTGTAAGATCACCGATTTCAAGTGTGCCAATTTTCGTTGGACTTTCACCTGGTTCTATGGTGTAATGGTTAGCACTTTGGACTCTGAATCCAGCGATCCGAGTTCAAATCTCGGTAGAACCTTTGAGGAACTCGCTTTTTTATTTGTAACTCTTTTTTATTTTTAGTTCAATTGGTGGCTTAAAAAATCATTGCTTTCCTCAAATTGACCGACCAAATCCGCAACGGCTGTCTTTGGCCAACGGAGCTGGCTGTTTCAATTTAACAACAAGGCTTCAACGTATGTATGTACATACGTACAATCAAACAAACAATCCCAGCCAATCGAGAACAGACAACTGCATTTGCATATGTATGGGGGCATGTCTGCGTTTCAGTTGCAGTGGCAGCTTCTGTTCATTTCCTTTTAGCTTTAACTGCACCGAATAGTTTTCGTTGCTTCAATAAAACGGCATTGGCCATAAAAAGTGGCAACTCATTTCGCGCTGAAAGATACGAAATGCCTGAAAGCCAAAACAATTGAAAATGCACAGCTCTTTCATTAGCCACTTTGGCTGCCAACTTTGGCCGCCAACAGCCAACATTGTTTTGAATAATTTGTCAGCTTAAAGTTTTTTTTTTTTTTTTGGCAAATCAGGGAGGCATCTCGCACCCAGCGAAACGCAGACTATCAGCAGACTGGACTGCCACTTGACTTTAGTCGACACTAAGCTGGCCATTATGAGTGTTTAACCAGCAGCACAGTTGGCAGTAAGTTTCTATCTCTAGGTCGCAGTAAAGCAATTGAAATAGTAGAGTTGAAAATGAATTGAAAATGTATGCAACGGTATGGAAAAATTTCGATATTGAGACGTAAATTTAGGAATAGATTTTGGAATTTATTAAATCATAAAATACGCTTTAGAATATCTGAATAATATTTTTAACAAAATGTGTTGCTGTACAAAAGGATGAAACTTGCCTCCTTGCCTTTATATTGGCCCAATATCAAACTTATAATTTTAGCCACTTGGGCGCAAGCTCTTAATCAATTATTCGCCCCGTTTGACCTTTGACCTAGGGTTCAGTAATAACAGATACCCTACAAGCAAGGCAAGGCATCCAACACGGCGGGTTGCTAATAATAGAAAGCAAGTGAAACCTTAATCAATAATCGATATTTGACAAATTGCGTAACAATTGCTACAACGCTTGGCTTTAATTTCATATCTCGAGTGTCGCCCTGTCAAGAGCTAATTAATTGAATTGGCTAAATTGGCAAGCTGGCCACTTGACCACCAGTTAGTGCCCTCCATCTCCTGCACTCAGCTGACCATCCTGTTCACTTGTCAAATTTCAATAATTTAGCTCATGAGCTGGCCCAGACAAACTGGAGCTGTCGGCGATAAGCCAGACCAGCTACAAAGACGAACATTTCTTAACCCCTTCAGTGAACTTGTTTTGAAGATAACAGCGGTGATGGTTTGAGCCAGGTTAGGTGGAAAACTGTTGACGTTAAACTAAACGAGATTCGTCTCGTGGCGTTTATTTAATGCGCTTCGCTGACTCGGTCCCACATAAAAAATTTACCGAAAATTTGTGTTGATTGCATTTAATGTGGCGAGGTGGAATTGTTATGGCTTTCCTCACCATTCGAGTTATCCTCGTGATGCCATGAAAACTGAGCATTCGCGGTGTCCATTAAAGTCAGAATAGATCAAACATCACATGGTTTATTAAACTTAATCACTTAGCTCTCTCAATGCGACAGTTGCACATGATGACTTAGTGGATTTATAGCTATCGTGGAAAAAGATTGATTCTTTAAGTGCAGAAGATATATGAAATTGTTTTGTTTTGTTTTGCAGTTAAAAAAATCGTATTATTAAATATTTTAGGTTTTTTTTTTATTAATATTTTATTCTTTGTATAATAAACATAGCAAGCTATTACGACAAAATACAAACAAATATATATATAAACTTCTGATTTCGAATAGAATGTGCAGATTAGCCTTCATTCGCTGTGATGCTCGGCGAAATCTTCCATTTTGGTTTTATACTTAATGCCAACTACCAAAGATTTAGTTATAGTGAATATAGTGAATACCAGGCTGCTGATTTGCTCAATAGGTCCTTGATCGAAAAGTAGTGCAAGGACATGTGCTAAGGACACCCAAATATTCTTTAGGTAAATCACCTGTTTTTGTAACTCTTGCTTCATCATTTTTTTTAAAGAACGTTGCAATTTTTCAATCTTTCTTTTTTCCTTACCTGAAGTTTTGGAAGCATTTTTTAATTTTTTATACGATTCTTTGGCCAACAAATTTCTTATATGTGGCGATTCTAATTGTATGAATAATGTTAACAACCAAAATTAAAGTTAATCATAAGCCAACTTACTAGTCTTGTCTACATAATTGAACCAGGCCTTTCTGTTACGAATGCGCAGATTTGACAATATATCCTTGAGTGATTCGGTGCACCTCTGGCGCCGCCTTTTCGTTGCTTCTTTATTCATTATTGTAAATTTAAGACCAATTACTAGCAAAATTTAAAGCAATAATTCGTATGTAGTTTGAATGATATGTGAGTCTATACTTACTTGATGCAACATATCGTATTTTTATCTTAGTTAGTTTTTCTTGCCGCAATTTTTGCCGCATTCAACTTCGACCAGGCACGTTTGGCAGTATTCTCGACCATGAAGCCAACTTGTCCATTTACTTTGCATAAAAGAAACATTTTACTGCAGGTTTCCTCGCTCAGCAATTGCCTTTCATCGGTTCCCGATGGTTCACATATTATTTTCATTCTTTTATTGGAATTGATAAATCGCGACGATAAAGAATTATGAGGCGTATCTACAAAACCGAAATCCAATGCGACCAAAACAAAAAAGAAAGAGAAACCAAAGTACAATAACAAAAAACCAATATAACAATTTTCATAAAAAATGAATGCGCTGAATTTTTGCTCTGGTCGCTTTTAAGTGCTTGTAAGTGAATGCACATGTATGAATAAATATTTGTTTTTGGTTTTTTTGATACGAAAACTTTTATTCGAGTGCATAACTTTGCCTTTTATGAGTGGCGAGAAAGGATTGGAAAAGGGTTTTCTTTTTTTTTTTTTTTGCCAACAAAAAGCGTAAATAAAAAATGTTGAACATGTAATTTTTAAAATTTAATGATAAACTTCAATAATTCGTTAACAGTGGTTTACCTACTTATTGTTATACTGTGCTTTAAATAAACGTAATCTGCACATCAAATCCTAAACATGTCAACGTAAATTTTTGTGGCCAAGCCAAATTAATTGGCTTCCTTATCGCGATTATCATTGTGACAAATTTAATACGGTCATAAAAACTAACAGTTCTTGTAGAGAATTTGTTAGCCCGAAAGAAGAGCCTTTAAAAGGGCCAACATTGTGCGGCAATTTATCAACAAATTAACGCCCACCGGAAATGTCGAAAAGTGTGGAAAAATTGCCACCTCATTTGGGCCGGAATGTCGGAGGTTCGTCTTGGAGCAAGGTCAATGGCCCAAAGGCCAGTTCCTAAGCTCCTGGCCAAATCCGCGTCCTCCTCTGACCAACCATAATAATAATCAATATTTACCAAAGACACTGGAGAAATCCCCAGTTGCGTGTTTGACATGTCACCCGAAGCCAACTGGACAAAGTCCGGGGTAAATGTGGGCACGGATGGGGCAGCAAACAAAAATTCACGATTCGGCATCGTCAACAGGAAGCACATTAGGCATAGGACTCCCCCAACCGCTAAGTGGGTGAAAGTGGAGAAGGATAATGGACGAGGTGGTGGCGTGGACACATTTAAATTGAAATGGCATGTGATTTGGCAGATTTTTTCGGCTTGACTTGCTTAAAGTTGAGCCTCTTCAAGGACAACAGGACACGCAGCACGTACTCAGAATGGCAAGAGATGGGAGGACAACACGGGAATAGAATGCGTCGGGTCAAAAGGATGCTCGAACGATTGCTTTTTATGGTGATGGGTATAGTTTTTAGCTAGATAACAACTTTCAGTTAACTTAAATATGAGTTGGGTAAGCACACATATATATCGCAGGAAGCTTGTTTAGAATAAATATTAAAGTTAAGTTGGTCAACTGATTAAGCTGAGTAAAAAAAAATAATTCAACTTTAAGCAGTGAATAAGAAGTGAATAAATTCCCAGCGACGTTTGTCTCTGCTATCCACAAGATATCTTAATGAAAATCGCAATATGGCCATGTCAAGAACTGTATATAATCAGACACTAGAAAATCTGCATGGCAAAGCTCCTCACCAAATAATACGTATAAAGTTTAGTTGTGTCACACGATTTATGCAGCCGTAAGCAATCTACATGTAAAACGTTCAAATATATGTGCCTTGCCAACATTTATTTTCATTTTGAATTATGACCCTCTACCTACAAAGATCGAATCGAAACTAAACTGAGAGTCAAACGCACGGAAGAAGTAAATTAAAAAAAATAAATAAATAAGCCACAAGGGCAGGGCAAACAAAAACCCAAATAGAGATATAGAAATGGAGGGACATATATAACACCGCAAAGGGGCGGAGTGGGCGTGACATGGGCCCTGACGTGCGTTGGCCCGATAAAAATTGTGTTGTGTTGCCTACTTTTGGGCGGCGGACCCGTTTACGCCACAAAAGGGTAAAACGGAAATAGTCGTAACAGAGTTTTCTATTCCAAAGCGCGTGTGTCGGTCATTGAACTCATCTAACTCATCTAATGAGTTTTGTACATTTGCCATTGATTTATGATTTATACGCTCGATACGAAATCTAAACCATTCGTTGCTTGTCTCAATTTGAAGTGCCGGGCTAATCGCACTTTATGCGCAAAAACATGTCGTATACTTAACGTTAACAGAACCGAGCACAGGGCTCTCCGTTTGACTGGCATGCAGTCCATTTGCATATTTATCTAAGGCTACAAGCTCCAACAGTGGTGACAACATCGCCACTGCCCTTGTCGGATTTGCTGGGGGTAAAAGTAATGGCACTTTGATGAGTTGCTCACAGGGGGCAGCGTGTGCACTGGTTGTGCAAATGGGGGTCAAAGGTGCAGTGCCAGCGTTGAAATAGTTGGGGATTATGTCGCGAGCCAGTTTCAATATACATAGACGCAAAGCTTCGTTAAGCTGAGCTAAAAATATGCACAGAGAAGAAAATTAAAAACCTAGTCGTTTAACAACAACTAACTAACTAACTATATAGTTCAACAAAAGAAATCATAATGGGATTTAAATAAAATCAAATGCATTACCCTTTCTATAAAACGAAATCGAAATGGTTTCGTATTTGTATTCCATTTCCTTGGGCTGTTTTATGGCGGTGTAGCTAACTGTTGAGAGAAAATAGAAAAGTGAAAACGAAAATTCAAATCAAATATTTGTGCTAGGAGGTTGGAACCGAGCCTCAGAGTCCGTCCATCCAACCCACTCACCCATTTGGAGGCACAGTGGTATTGGGGGCTCGAAAACATCCTTAGATTGGTTTGTGCTGAGGCGCGCCAGGAACGCCGCCCGTGGAAGGCATGGAAATTGGCGCCCAGCCGACATGACAGGGCAGTCGGGCATCCTGGCATCGTGGTATCGTGGCATCCTGGCGGACAGGACTACATCTACCATCCAGCAAGCCCAGTTAACGCGGCTAAATGGCGGGTAGCGAGCACATGCATTGGCATCGCCAAACAGGATCAGCTGGAATTTGCATTTTATGGCGTCTGCGAATGCATTACCCCAACTACGACACCCAAGGAGTCCTTTGTGGATTGCGCCCACGCCTGATCCTGTAATTGTTTGAATTAAGTTTCCTCGCATAGTGGTGAATGCAATTAAAGTCAAGCGAGAGCCGCAAATTATGTGGTCGCTGTCACTTGACTCGCACTGGACGCAGTGCAGCATCCTGTCGTCCTTGCCGCAGCTCCTTTCACATATTTTGGTGGCAATTAAAGTGTCAGAAATGTTGTGACACGATGCGTTCTCGGTGTTGTTTTACAGTTTAATTGTCGCTGACTATTGTTTATCTTTCGTTTGGCGAAAAGAGCGAAACGTGAAACAGAAAAGTTCAATGGTCAGCAAACTGTGACACACAGTGGGTAAATTTACAAAAGTATGAGAAGTACGAAATACCAAATTCAGAGAAAGAAATAAATGTATTTACTTGGCCGGCTCATAATCTCTATTAATGTGAAGCCAGTGAATTATACCGCGCACAATATAAATTAAAGTTTTTATTTCTAAATAACATTAAGCTCACATTTTGCTCCGGATTATACCGTGAAGTATTTGTCAAATAACCATAAAAACAAATGCATATGAACGGTTGGCTGCCTTTTCACCAGATCCCTCACAACTTTTGGCTGCGCAGCGATATCCACAAATTTGCTGTAATTCTAGTTTTATGCAGCACTCGACATGCAATTTTGTGTGCTCCACGCTCATCTGAGTTGTCTTTGGTTTCGGTTTCAGTTTGTGTTCTCGCTTTCTATATGACATTACCGCCTTCCCCATTCCAAGGACCTCGGTCAACTGTCACACACACATAACGAATGAGATCTAAATGCTGCCGTCTTTTCTATATTTTCCATCCTAGCCATCAATATGCCAGCGTTGCTAAGTAAGTAGGTCGTTGTGGGTACAAAAAAAGAAAAATAGACAGAGAGAAGCTGACTTTTGCTGCATGTTTATTGTTTGGACATTGATCCCCTATTTTCCAAATGAACCAGAATTAAACGAGTGTTGATGGCCATAGATATTTTCTTTGAACGGAAGTGAAATCTGACAGAAATCGTAATAATAGAGTGAAGTAAAGTCAATTTCAGAGGTAACTTTTATAATCATTCTTAAAGTCAATCAATCATTTGATACCTCATCCTCTTTTCTGCGTTGTTTAATTTATGATAATTTCGCAAACACACATTCAGTTTCCTTGGGCATTGAAATGCTGATGAATTATGGTTTGAATACGCGCCTTTCTGCATTTGGCAGCTTTTTCAATGCTAATGAATAGTTTATTGTGCCAAATGAATGGCTGCAAGTGAAAAATATGCAAAATTAGTTGCGTTTTCCCTTGGTCATTTGTCAATCCCATGGGAGGTTTTAATAGTCAGCTAATAGAAAGAACATTTTTAAATGATTTAATATGCTGTACTTCTAATTGCATAATTGAGGGCGAAAAGATGTCCAGTGCTTAGTGAAAACTCAGTTCAACAAAAGTGCACAGGGCAAACATCCCGACAAGGTCATTACACGCACACTTTCACACGCTCACAAGGACTTTCGCCTGATTTAGTATGTGTAAATATTTTGCTCTCCAAAGGCCCCCTTCAGCATGAAAGGCTCCCGGTTGTAGTTATCGTCGTTATCCTGTTTGTGTGTGCCTGGTCAGGACTCTTGTTACGAGGACAGTCGGCAAGGAGTTCCCCCCTTATCCCACGCCTTTATTCTCCACTCCGCTTCTAAAGTGCTATATCCCGCACTAGCACTTGCACACACACACTCAATCGCATACGCCATTTGCTGCAACTTCCGCTTCCGTTTGGGTTGGCCAAGTTCAAACGGGGGTGTAAAGTGGAGGATGGTGATTCTCAGCATGGCAAGCTCTTGAAAATTTACGAGGCCTTTGGTCCTCTGTTGCATTCCTCAAATTACCGACACGCATACTTTATATTGGGCCTGCATTAAGGGCCAGAAACTCTCCATCTCTTGGTCCCATATCTATTTCTCTCGACCATTCCACGGCTATCTCGTGCACTTTGTGGCGCTTTTAATTAACGGGAATTTATGCATAATGCGCTCGGCCAACCCCCTCTTCGCAGTCCGTTCATGGCTGGAAGTTATGAGCCGTCAGCGGAATGTGGAAATTCGCAAATGAAAGGGAAAAACTGCTGCTGGTTTCCATTGTCAGTGGAAAAGTGTTTAATTTCGATTTTTAAACTCGGCTGGTGGGCTCTCATTAGATTTATTGGGTTAATATGCTAATGCCGCGCGAGATGAGATAATAAATCTTCTTGCTATACACAAAATGAGCATACATTTTAAATAATTACTAATAGTTTTCCATAAAAAAGGTGACATCATTGGCTAATTGAAAATAATGTTCGCACAAGCAATTTTCTAATAATTACACAAACTAAAAACATGCCAGACTTAAATTTACACCCGGCGACCGCAAAAACATTTCGAACTAAATGCTTTTCAATTAACAAATGACAGTTTTTCCTTTTTGGCCTTTTGACAATGTACACATTTTTTGGCGGCTGTGCCGACAATTGAACTTTTTCTGACCTCTGTCATGTCACCACAACAAAGTGAAGTCAAAAAAAAAAAGCAGAAAAATTTGGGAAATATTTCCAGCGGCTTGCAATAATAACAGCGGCAGAACAAATAAATTACACAACAATAATAAAATATTCTATTTCCACATAAGCCGCTTTCGAATGACTAAAAATAATAGAAACTTTCCTGCCTTTCGCAGTGGGCCATAAAAAAGTTTTTCCGTTTTTAGCCAGCAGATGTAGCAAATGTCGGAAAAGCGACAAGCGGACTCCAACAGGAGCAACAGGTGTTTATGGCCACTCAATGAATGCCGGCGTAAATCTTGCACTAAGCAGTTCAGTTCTCCCAACCAGTGAGGCTCTCCCAAGGACCTGGCCGCATTTACGAGCTGCGAACGGAGCTACACGGAACAGGTTAGGCATTTGCACTGCCCTCACTGCGCAATCTCTGCAACATTTTGGGAAAAACCTTAAAGATAATGATACTATGTTTGAGTTTTAGTAGAGAATATCATAGCTCGAAGATAAGACTGGGTTTTGATTACCGCTATTACATAAAGAACACACTAAACAAATTTTAATACATACTAACAGGATTCATTCTACTTTAGCTATATGTAAAGATATTCACAAAAACATTCATAGCACAGGACTCTAGGTTTTAACAAATAAAAGTTTAGGCAATTGAAAGACAATAATTTTTAAAAGTATAGAAGGAGGTATTTTAGATTTTGATGATAACTTTAAGTCATATAGTTTAAGGCCATGAGTGTGCTGCATTACCTTAATGAAATGAGTATAGTCACAAATGTAAGACTAATGATACGAATGACCAGAAATCTCTGTGCCACTGTTAAACCCAATCTATGTATTTGTCCTTATCTATGTTCTTAAATCCTTAAGTTATAAATTCCCTTAAATACTATCTTACATTTAAGTTGTTAATATTTCATGCGCGTTTTCAAAACAAAGATCATTTCGAACCGAAAGGAAGCCAAAGGAGTGCCACACGTGCAGCCTTTTTGGCAACATTCCTGTGTGTTGCTGGCAACTTGCGATATATGTTGCTGCTGCTGCGGTTGTTGCTGCTGTTGCTGCTGCTGCTGCTGCTGCGGCTGGAGGCTCCTCCGAAAACGCTTTTCGCTTCAGTTCGCTTTGTGCGTTCGACGCGTGCGGTTGGCTCTGACGGATAAAAAAAAAAAAACGTAGAAACATATATGTGCAGTTGGGCGGCTGATTGGGCAGCAAACGGATTTGTAAGGTGCCACCGAGATTTGTAGGCGCGTGAACTCGTTACGCATATATTATATTTCTGGGCGCTGACCGCGATTTTAACGGAATCCAACGGTGGCAGCAACTTGCGGCAAGGAGTCGGCACTACCGCCTGTGCTCTCTTCTGTGGAGCGGGGTTTTGTGGCCGCTGTTTTGGTGTGTGTTTTATTGGCGTTAAAGGTCGTTTACTTTTTGGCGGCATCAACAACTTTTGTTGCTGTTTTGATTTTCATCTCCCCTGCGCGTGTGTGTGTGTGTCACTGCCCATGTGTGTGTGTGTGTGTTGGTGCTTGTGAGTGTTTATAACACACTTTCAATTTTCAATAAAAACACAAAACGACCACAAAAATATAATAATAAAAGTTCGCACACTGATCTATGACGTCGATTTGTTCAACGCAACAGCTCGTGACGCTTTAAATGCCTATAGAATATCGCGATCGTGATAGCAAATATAAAATCGAATGCACATATGACACGCGCTTTGGTGATACGTGAAAACTGTGCCAACCGAAGTGGATAATTATATCAAATCTGCTATCGCAAAGTGATGTGAAATTGAAATTTACATTTAAATGAATCGAGATAGTACCATTTTATTCACAAGTTAATTGAGTGTCCAAACACGGAGAATTAGTTTACTATATCGACAAAGCACATCAAATAAAGTCTCTATTGGAACAAAAACGTATATGGGACTAGGAAAATTAATAATTTCATGTATTTTTAAAGAACGAAAAAAAATTTAAATGTTAAGTAAGACTTCTTTTGGGAACATTTGAAAAATGTATGAAAAACTTAGCTCAAAACACAACGTTTGTTCTGTTGAAAAACGTTTTTGTCTGGGATTAGTGCCCAAACGAAATGAAAGATTTATTAAACTCCCCAAGCAAAATTCTCGCGCAGTTGAATGCCTTTGGAGTAAATTTCCCAAGGCGAGCATAATGCATGTGAATACTTCTCATTCATTGCGACTATCTGTAGTCAGATTTCGTTAACCCATGGATAAAAAAAAACCCCAAAAAGAGTGTCAATGCACCCGGGGCAGAATTCAAGTCCCCGAAAGCCATTAAATATGGCAACATCAACCTAGAGAGCGCGCCGCAAGTGCAATTGTTAATTATGTATGCCAATCTGGTAGCCAGAAATGTTCACAACACTTTAGCGCCAAAGATATCAGCAGACAGTCGAAATCTCATGCATTTCATTAAGCCGAAAACAAAGAAAAAAAATGCCACAATATGTAAGAAAGACCGAAATCATCACCCTAGTCACCACCACCACCAGACATAACCACCCACACTGACCACCACCGGCCACAAAGTGTTGACGCGTGTTTGGATTTCCATTTAGGCCCTGGACACTGGACAATGTGAATCCAAAAAAAATCCCAACAATTTCGATTCCCACTCGGATTGCATATTTAATCAGAGCTGCCAAGTCTCTTTTCGATGATGCAGCCCACATCAAGTTAAGTTTCAACTTAATTTGTAATCCATCAGCAATCCCGAGCATAACCCTCTTCTTGTTAATTTACGAGCTTCAAGTTTGGCCACACAAAAAAAAAAAAAAAACCCCCTCGAGAAAAGGTTGCTTCGGGGCGTCATCAATTTTGGCAAATGTTCTTTCTCTGGCAGCTGCCGCTGCGATTCGCAAATTGCAGCTAATTGAAAAATGTATACACAACAAATAACAAAAACGCGAAGCCTAAGTGCATTTCCAAGGCAAGCCGGGGCAACTTAACGCTCTGAGTTGCGGTGGAGAGCGGGATTTTCTATTGATGACGACAGTTTATAAGAATTACGCATGAACAAACTAATTTTCATTATGAAAAAAGCGACAAAGAAAAAACAAAAGCGTTGCAATGACAGACTAAAGTGTGATAAACATGACAAGATAGCCGACCAAGTGATGTTCTTTGTGAATGAATCAATAAAAGAAAAACCTGAATCAGAAATAAAATTGCATAAAGACCATGACAAATCCAAAACAACCAATATACTTATTTTTAAGAATTTCAAATAGAGACATTTAATTTATTAGATTATTGAAACACTCCAAACTCCCAGATCAAATGAGAGTATTTCGCTGGCAATCAAGTCTGGCGACTGCAATCACAAATTGGTAGCGCAAAAATAAACATTTTCATTTAAAATGTTATATTTATTGAATGGCGACATCACTTTTGATATGATAACTCAGGCGTGTGGGCGTGAGTTCTCTCTCGCCTTTTGATCGTCATTGGCGGAAATTGTCGTACAGTGGAAGAAAAGTGCTCAAGCAATTGACACGATTGCCGAAATATGGGTCGCAATATATGGAAACGAGCTTGTCTATAAAGTCTATATGTATGCTCTTCATGGTGTTAATCAAAAAAGCGGTGCAAGTTTTTTAATGATGTTGCCACATTGGTGTAATTAGGCAAATGGAACGGGACGCTGTGGGAAATGGAGCCAAGAAGAAGATGCTGACAAAATCGTTCAAGCTGAAAGGAAAACTTTTGCCCTAATGCAATTTGCGCATTTGCCACAAATGGAAAATTTTCTACTTGGCTTCGAGTAAACTCCATGGCGACCCTTAGCCCTTCAAGGTGTGACGATGAAAATTTACCCTTCATTGACTCAAAATGAGATTTCACTCCCTTTATTCGCTTTAAAGTGTGTCTCGGGAAAGCGTAATTAAGTTGCTTCATCAATTAGATCAAGTACACGCGACGAAAAGTAAAGGATATTGTGATAATATTACATTTAATTACATACAATTTTCGAGGAATCAAACTAGTAAGCTCGTTTAAATTGCTTTAGCTTGTGTGCTAATTTAATATATACATACGTAAAATATATATCTTCCTACTTTCTGAGGCCCAGGGACTCGAAATGGTTATAAGCAGCCCACAAATGTCAGTCAGCAATTACACAGATAGTTAGGATGCTGGGAAGGAAGGACCTTCTCTTTATCTCAGTGGCCTGCTACTGACATCCTAGCCCAGCCACTTGAGTGTTACCAATTTGGGAGCTATAAAAATGTCTGCAGCAAAACAAAACACCGAAAATGGTGGCAGAGAAGGGAATTTTTTTGTTTGGTATTGTTGTCTAGTGCAGCGGTCAGAGTTAACAGGGTTCAACGGGTCGTATGCGTAATCAATTGTTGCAGCTGTGTCACGTTCTCCAAAAGATTGCCACAAATAAGTAAGGCCCGATCTGTTTGGGCTCCCCCACTGCTACGATTTACTTAATCGAGTTTTGGACACATTTTCAGGTCAGTTGCCAGTTGGCAGCTGCCTTTGTGCTCGATTGTGCTCTATTGATTGCCAGCCAAGAGAACCAAAAAAATGATACGAACTGCAATAATAAACAAAGTGGCATTTCCATTTGGCAAAAACGAATTGCTTGCATGCACGTAATTTCCCGGAAAATATGAAGGAAATGTGGAGAATGGAAAACAAAAGCTTGAAACCAATCAAGGGTCAAGATTTCGGGTATTAATTACTTTCGGTTGTCTTCAACAAAAGAATCTGAAAAACGATTTCAGACACATTGCGGTCGTCAGACAGACAGACAATTGACCCAAACTGCCAATAAAATTGAGTAGCATGAAATGTAAATAAGAAGCCTTGTCTCATTCTGGCTAATAGGTCGATTATGAGCGCGATGACGTTGCCACTTTGCATCGCACACAGCCGAGGAGAATGTAATGAGAAAGCCATAAAATAAACAGTTGAATAATCGCCAATAATGAGAGCTGCCAGCGCGTTGTTCCCATCACTCCCTGGGGCTATCTTAAAGATACGCGAAATCGATTCGACAGCCATCCGCACAATAATAACAACCCAAAATACATGTGAGCTTCTCAACAATGGGCCAAAAGCAAAAGAGCCACGAGATCAAAGCGATCAAAAGTTACCCGATCGATGGGATAAGGCTATCATATAAAAATCGTGAAGGTGTGAACTTTCTGGTGGCCTTTCTTTTGATTGAGGAACTCATATTGATCTGATGGAAGATCCACAGTTTTGTATGCTTAAACATTTATTGTCAGACTTTGGGCTAGTTGTTTATAATAATATTTGGATTAATTATGAACATTCCTAACAGATCAATTGGTTGATTTATAGGCAAGCCATTATTTAGAATAGATATTTTGCCTCAAGTTTGTGGGATATAAATAAAAACTTTATATCATATATTTTAACTATTTAATTAGTTAAATTTCATACTCATCAGCTGCGTTACTCCTTTGGCGATTTAGTAGAAAATTGATTTTCACCTTAAACAGAAATCACATTTAATTATTTTTCTCTTAAAACAGAATCGAGCGCGCCAAAAAATTAAATAAATTATGCAACAGCTGTCATTAATAAAGTCGAGCGCGAAAAAGCCAAAAGCAACAAAAAATCGAAAATATCCCACAATGAATCAAGGTCAGTGTAAAAACAGCATAAATGCAACAGCAGCGCAACACAAAACAGCGGCAAAATTGAAGTTGCATTTCGCGTTGAAAATCCAGTTTTGTATTTGGTGAGGTGCACTTGTAGTTAAAAAAAAAAAAAAAAACACACACAAGCCGCGATATATTCGAAAAACGCACTCACGTTCGAGTGACTATTGATTTTTCTTTTACATATCAAGTGAGCTGAAATTGATTCAATCATGCCGATGCCGCACAGGTTTTGCATCTCCGGCTGAGAGAATGCCGGCGCTCTGTTTTTGGGGAAATATGAAATTTACTCCATGTCAAAATCAATTCACAGAAAGAAAATTAAACTTTTGCCATATTGGGTTTCATATTATTCATATTTCCCACCGACATGCACACTCGCATCCACGGATCGCTTTTTTTTGGGGCGTGTCAGTGTCTCGGTTCTTGTAATTAATCGCTGTGAATGCAAAAATTTATGAGATTTTCATGGATTTTTGAAGCCTTCTGCGAAGTTATGTGGGTTGTCCACGGGGATTGGCATTGAAGTGCGTGGAAAACCGAAAAAATGCACTCGCGGTGACTATGTGCCAACTGACCATATATCAATTAAAGTCACAGTCACAACAAAATCGTGTGACAATTAAATCCGCAAAATACCGAATCGATTGACTTGGCAATCGTTCAAAAGCGAACCATTTGCATGGCTCGGCGAGAAATACGATAAACCGCTTTAACGATTATGTGATAAACACTGAGATTGATCTGTCACAATATCCAGTCAATGTCAACTAATCAGCCAGGCGGCTAATAGCGATATAATTAGTTAATTAAGACCCGTCCAAAGGCATAGCAATCGGGGATTTGACTTAAACGAGATGAGAAATAGGAATAAAGCAATCAATGCTTTCCTAGAAAACGTATATTAAATCTGCAGAAAATCTTATCAAGCGCAGTAGCCATATTTCCATTTATGCAAATGAAGTCATGAGAAACCCAGATCCTTTTGCAGGTTATTCACAAGCAAACAAACAAGTTTGCCAACCTACTTCGGTGTTTCGAAATAAGATTTAATCAGTCCGCCAATTTTCAGCCAAACAATCCCAATCCGGAAAACGTGTGTTTGCATTTGGCTGCCTTTTGCTTTTGATTTTCTTTCCATTTATTTAATTTTGTTGTTTTGTTTTGCTTTGCTTTACCCTTTTCATTTTCTTCACACCCAACTTTGGATGTAAATATTTGAATATTTTCCATTCGTTTGCAGATGGCTTAAAGTTTTCGATTTGCTAGGGTTGAAATTTTTAGCGCGAGAATGTGTTGCTAGGTGAAAGTATAATCATTTATACTTTCTCCAGACTATTATTAGTTAAGAGATGCAATTTTTCCTTTATAAGCCACTTTATTTCACTTCCCGTAGTTTACATAGTCATTTTCATCGCCTTGTCGCCTACCTGCACAAACTCTTTCAAATTCGCATTAAAGATACTAAATAACCCAGTGCCTATAATCGATATTCATAGTAAATAAATAACATTCATTGTTTGTTTACAATTAGTATAGGCGAGGGAAGCGAAACGATTATTATTCATGAATGAAAATGGGCCATAAAATACTCCACAGATTCGATTAGAGCCAATTGAAATCATTCGTCGTCATCGCTGGCGGCATGGTTAGTGCTATTTGATACCTTAACAAGAAGATTATAAATGGGTATATGGAGTTAAGACTCTTTTACTATAAATATAAAAATACGTTAAATTATAATTTGTTTAATTTTGGATTTGTCACATAGGCTTTTGGGTTTTTCGTTGACATAATGGAATATATTCGAATTATTCGAATTAAAGGTTCCATATATATACTTTCCTGGGCCAAATAAGTATATTTTGGGGAAGGTATCTTAAGGTCGTCATTGCGAAGTACTGGCTCTGTATTTTCTTATTTTTTTTTTCCTTATCCACGGGCCACTTTTCCGAGGTGCCCAACTATCCGCTCAGTTGTGTTGCTGTTTTCGTTTGCTAGTTGCGAGGTCAGTGGAACATAAACATGCCATAAATCATCCGGCAAAAGTGTGAGCGAATTTTGTGGCGGAGGCGAAGGTGGCTCGTGCTGGGAATCTCTTTTATTTTTGGACATATTTTTGTCCTTCCTCATCCTGCACTGAACTCATCATACTGGCATTTGGGGCGCGCTGAATGTGAAGTTAAGATTCATTTAGTTGTTGGGCGCACATACGAGTGTATGCGAAAAAAAAAACGATTCGTCGACACTTTGCAGCCCATCGCAAATCTAAAACTGTCAACAGACTCATTAATTATGACTTGGTCATAGTGGTGAAAAATGGGTCGTGGCCCACGATTCGGCCGGAAACATTCTGTGTCAAATTTGTCATTCATCAGGTTTGTGTGTGTACCAGTGTGTGTGTGTGTGTGTGCTCTTCCCTTAGCCTTTTGTTTCTGACAGGAACAAGACTCGGTCCTGTGTCCAACGGTTTGGGCCTTCTAGTGATTTTGGTCCATTGTTTTGGATGAAGTGTTTGATGGGCCGTTGGCTAATTTTGTACGTTATGAATTCGGGTTAAGTGCGGGTGAAAAACTTTCTTTTGTACCGGCATGATGAGGGTAATGTGACACAAAGTTTGTGGCACTGGACAAGAGAATCCACCTTTTGGCTTCAAAATATAGCTACTTTTTAAAATTTTGCATACAATTTAAATTTATATTGCCATAAATAGATAATAATCATTAAATTTGTAATAGCATAATGTGCTACTGGGGATAATGGCATGCATTAGCCGCAAATCATCAAGAGCCCATATAACAAAAATTATAATAAATTACGAACCCTGACTGACACCTCATTATCGCATCCCCTTAGACAGCATCAATCACCCCGATAAACCGAGAATTCGCTGCATTTGAGCCACATTGAGCGTATAAAACGCTAGCAATCACAGTGAATGCCATTTGCCGTCGTGCAATATATATGTAAGAGTGCAAAAAAAAAACCAAAAAACAATAAAGTGCAACTGAGGCGGAAAGTGAATGCAAAGTGAATGAAATAAATTCGAACTGCGGCAGAGAAGTGAGTGAGCTGAGTTTAAGGAACCGCAACGGCAGCCGAGAATCATGAGCGAGAAACGAATCGCACACAAAACTGTCATCAAATGACAAATGCTTGACAGCATCAATCAACAAAAGCGACGACAGCGACATCGACGATGGCAGCACGTTGCCGGTGGAGCTGGCGCCTGGCGCTCTGCCCTCTGCTGTTGCAATTGCTTCTGCAACTGCTCCTGTTGCCGCCATCGGCAATGGGCCATGATGAAACCAAAGAAAATCCCGCTCCGGATATGCAAAATAGCCAGGAGCAAGAGCCATATGTCCACCTGCAACATCTGCAGCAGCAGCAGCAGCAAAATCCACAAACCGTCCAACAACTTAGCCAAATTACCGTGAATAGAACCTCGAAATCAGCCAGTGTCACTCCTACGGGCATCAGGGAGAACGTGATGCTGCCATCGGCCGATCCCGAGAAGGAGGCCCAGATCCTGTACGAGAAGTCCTTGCAGGAATACCATGGCAGTCAGCTCTCCACCGCCTCAACCGCCACTGATGTCATCGCAGGCAAGCGAACGCTGCACTCCATTTGTGAGCGGTGGTTGCAGAAGCACTGTCACTGCACCGGCAGCCTGGAGGTCCTGCGGCTCAGTTGTCGGGGCATAGGTATCCTGGCCGTGCCCGTCAATCTTCCCAACGAGGTGGTCGTCCTGTGAGTATACTTTACTACTTTCAACAGATTTTAATTGTTTCTAAGAGAGTATGCAAATTACACATAACATTCATCCATTGCAACATAATAGTTAAATATTATTTTAAAGATAATAATAATAATGATATTAATGTTGCAGAAGGCAGTGAAATTATTCATGTTGAGAAAAAAAAGGGGGATTTTCAAATGTACGCGCTTAAAGAATTTGCATTTCGACAATGTTATATATTCATAAATGCAAATTTTACTTTCCTATCTAAATACAAATTTCGGAGTTCAAAGATAATGTTTCAAACTGAAGATATTAAGCAGCTGTTCTACGCTTGTAAAGTAACAATAGAAAATTTTACATTTAAACTTGATTAAAATTAGCAATAATATGTCGAGCACACTTTGTTTTGCTAGTCCTCTTATGTTTGATTTCTTTGCTTAATTACGCGATTAATAAATCGAAAACTTTGCCTTATTAAGCGATTAAGCACGAGGTATTGGACCATTTCTCGCTGCTAAAATTCCGCAAATCGCATAATTACAAGTCAATTTCGCAGTCTTCGGTCCGATTCGGTTTCGGACGATTTTGGCATGCGGTTTAATCTAATTACACATACGCCACGTTGTGCAGCATTTCGCAATCATCGTCACCGTCGCGTCGTCATCGCAGCCATTGCTCACGTATGTGAGTCACGTTTTCTTGCCGCCGACGGGCTCTCTCAAAGGAGTTGGGAACCGCTTTTGGCTTAGCCAAAGTTTCAACTGATTAATGGCCAAGTCGAACGGTCCATAAATAAATAAATAATTTATTAATTAACGCATCGCTCAGGGACACTAGTCATAAGTCATTAAAATCACTCGAATCGCAGATCCTACACTCACTTTGAATGGGGGAATCTTTGCATTTTTGGCAAAAGTTTCGCTTGGCAAGGGGAGAGCATTTCCCAAAAAAGAAAAAAACAAAATACCTGAAGGCGGTTTATCATCATTTTTACGCCATTTTCCGCTGTGCAGAGATCTTGGGTTAGTGCAATATGTTTTTATGCCATTTCCATTTTGATTGATGGCCCACAGAGGTTTCTCCCCCTTCGCGGCAATCATTTAAGCCTCGTTTTCATTGCATGACAATGGCAAATGTTTTCTCTTTGCCTTATTGATAGATGAAATGTTGGCAGCGATACAGTTATTAATTTGTTTATTGTTTTCCTACTGTCATTCATTTTCACCAACAGAGATTTGGGTAACAACAACTTAACCAAATTGGAGGCGAACTCATTTTTTATGGCACCCAATCTGGAGGAGCTGTGAGTATAAGTCCTGATTGATGTAAAAATGTAGCTCCCCAGTTTTATGGTCCCTTTAATTAATGATAAATTCACCAATTTCATTCATGGCCCAGATTATCCTGCCCATCCCAAATTAAGCTGTTGTAAAAACAACAAGCACCCTTGGTGAATTTTTAGAAACCACAAAACTTCCCCATTTTAATCTGTGCTAGACTGCAGCGAAAGTGTAGAAATATGACAACAATATAAAAACTTTCGTCATTTTGAACAGTCAAAGTTGCCGTCTCGGGGCATGGCAACTCATTATTCAATTTCACAGCGATTCCAAACAAAAAAAAAACGAGAAAAATATCACAGCGGTCAGCGTACGACCCAATCCTGACCAAACCGCAGATGCCCCACTCCTGGTTTTGGGTCCTGACCCTTGGTAATATAAATTACTTGATTACGCTGTATATTTCAGCGAGTTGGCACGATTAATTACTACCGACTTTGCTATCCTTGCAATTTCCTGCACTTTAGTCGACGACACTCGACTTTAGTTTGACTTTATGCGTTTATATACGTATTATCTGTTGACCAAGGGATGGTTTATTTGCAGAACTTTGTCCGACAATAGCATCATTAATATGGATCCCAATGCATTCTATGGCCTGGCCAAATTGAAACGATTGAGCCTGCAGAACTGTGGCCTCAAGTCCTTGCCACCGCAGTCGTTCCAAGGACTTGCTCAGCTGACCAGCCTGTAAGTATGCAAAGAAAAATGTTTAAAATAATAAAAACGGACCGCGATCTATGTGTGTGTGTGTGTGTGATGTTTGCTTTTAAGCACTGCAATTAAGTTGAGAATATCGCCGAGAGGAGATGTAGGAGCACAGCGAGGACTTCCCAGCCGGATGAATTTGTTTGTTTTTCGGGGCAAACACACTGACACACGCACATGCACTTGCCCAGCAATTACACGCTATTTTCTCATATTTTCCGCTTTTCTCTGCTGTTTTCCCCCGTTTTATTTGGATATTTTTGCAATGGTTACAAAAAAAAAAAAAAATAACAAACAACCCACACAGACAGCTGAATGGCAACGCCCTGGTCAGTCTGGATGGCGATTGTCTGGGCCACCTGCAGAAACTGCGCACCTTGCGATTGGAGGGCAATCTCTTCTATCGCATTCCCACGAATGCCTTGGCCGGACTCAGAACCCTAGAAGCACTGTGAGCCCCTTGACTTGCCTCGATTTGAGAGTTTTTAAACTAATTAATGTCCTGCATGCTACGAAAATTAGTAACCAAGTGAATTGGCCAAATGTGTTAACTTTTGATTCCTTAATCCCTGTTGCTACGAGCGCATTATGTATATTACTATGTGGTTCTATGTTTTGGCATGTAGTCTGGTAAAAGGTTTTGTGTTAATGTAAGCAATCCAATTAGGCTAATTATTTTGTCACACAATTCATGTGCAGGGCAACGAAATCGGGTTTGTCTAAACTCCATATTTACATTATTACTAATTTATGGCTTACAACCAAACAATTACTCAGAGATAAAGCATATTATTTAATAAAAAATACAATTGACTTAATACTTCACCTAAATCCCCTATCAAATTTACCGCAGCCAATAATAATAATTTTATGTGCATGTTTTCATCGAACATTGACCCCGTAATCATTCTCAACCCAAGTATATTACCATTTTTAATCTATAAACTTACTCGAGTCACAAAAAAAACGAAAGTTAGGGGATCATAAAACCATGCGATTGCTCATAATTTCTGTCTTCTGCTTCCACTTGAACCATCGACAGCAATTTGGGCAGCAATTTGTTGACAATAATAAACGACGAGGACTTTCCGCGAATGCCAAACTTGATCGTGCTGTAAGTAATTGGAGTCTCCTGGTAGCCACATTCATGTGCATAAGTTTTAGCATTTATTTCTTCTCATTTTGCAGTTTGCTGAAGCGAAATCAAATCATGAAAATCTCTGCGGGAGCTCTTAAAAATTTAACAGCCTTAAAAGTTTTGTAAGTAGCAAGAACCGTCCGAAATAACTTTGAAGACTTTAAGAACTTTATGCAGGAAACGCAAACACACACATGAGCAATTTGGCACATGACATAAACACACTGACACCAAGACGACCCACAAAACTGCAATTGATATCAAATAGAAAAATGGGTTTCTTCTCGCCTAAAGATGAGCGAATGAATACCCTGTAACTTTTACTTTGGCATCTGAGCAGCATTTTTAAGCATGCTAAATGCCAAGGCATGGGTTTTTTTTATAAGATATAACAATTATAAAGACCATAGTCTAATGCATAAGTTAGGGTATACTTATAATTATCATATTTGAATCAGCCAAACTTATTTAGCCCATTAAAACTGCCAGTAGAATGTACAGAAAACGCGATGATACCTCAAGCGAGCAGAAGTGGCAAGTGGAAATGGTGTTTATCCGTTTTGCGGCCATGGCTCGAATAAATTTCAATTTTACAGCAAGAGCGTGGAAAACTTTTGGCTTTTCTTTATTTTTCCCCCCTAAGCGCTCAGTTCAGTTCGCTTCGGTTCCGACAGCTTAAATTGTCGTCGCCAGCGTTGACGTTCTGCGCTGCTGTTTACCGCAAATTTTTGGCTTTTCCGCTGCACGCTTTTCCGTGGGCGCATAAAAAAAACCGCTTCCTTCGGCTCCTTAGCCACCCACATGTATTTCAGCAGCCACAGACAAATATGCAAATTTATGTTGTGACTGGCAGAGTCGCATTCTCTTTGTCGCTGAGGACTAAGGTGGGGGCGTGGCCAACCTTGCGAGGAATGCATCAAGTGAAAGTGAAAAACTTCTCCACGTGCAATGCGTAAATCTAACCATTCGCCGAGAATGAGGAAAATATTCCGTGTGCATAGTGCCGTTTGTTTCTAGATTTATGGAAACATAGTCACGCCCACCGAAAGTGAAGTTAGAGTAGGTCATCTGTGGGTGAAAATGTGTAGGAAAATGAGATTGAAAGTTGGTGGCGAAAGCATCTGTTGTTCTCAGCAACATTTGGCATATGGTTAAAGTATAATAGGTCAAAAATATGTCAAAAGTCGCGTTGTAAAGTTTATTTAAAACTGATAAAAATAACTCATTTAAGCTTTTGTTTTTACTTTTGCATGGCAATTAAAAAACTATAACAATGAAATAACACCATTACATTGAAGAGATAAAAAGTTGGAAATTAATGAACATTTTACTTGTATTTAAGTATTTGTTCGCTGTTTTGTGGCCTCAATCGACGACACATTTACTGCATTATTTCAATTTGTTTTTAAAGACTTAAAGCTTATTAAGTGATTTTGTTAAGCCAATTCCATTCAATAATTTATAACCATTAATAATTTCTTATGACTGTAAGGATAACTGGTTTACGTAAGCATAATCAGACCAATTTGTCTATTAAGCAATGCTATTCAACGTTTTTGAAGTTCTTAAGTAATATGATAAATAATTGAAATCAATGCATTTTGTTGAAAAATACTCGCAAACTTTATGCTCACGCATAAATTTGCATTTGCTACCAGGAGTCACCCCATCGGAAATGGAAAACCCACCGCTTGGAGCTACGTGATGTCACGTAGCAAAACTGACCCCCAAACAAAGTCATGCAAATGGTTGTGATTTCTTTGGAAAATAAATGCGAGAGCAAAATTTGCAACTCAATTTCTATAATCGAAATCAAGAATAGTATTTCAAAGCAGCTACCATATTATACACTATATTCTCCCTTTGCAGAGAGCTGGACGATAATTTAATAAGCAGCCTGCCCGAGGGACTCAGCAAATTGTCGCAACTGCAGGAGCTGTAAGTATATCAGATTAACAAGAAAGCACAGGTGTTTGGTCCGTATAAGCTAAAAGTAGAGGGCTGGGAGCACTTGCAACTGCCACACTCTGGTGTTATTGACTTGCCACGACATTTCCCACTTTGTGGGGCGGCGAACAGGCGGAAACCGAAAATCATAACGCATCATTACTTGTCCAATTTATGGCCATATCCAGTCGCAGCCGGCTCGATTCTATTCCATATCCTGCCAACCACGAATCGTGAACTGCAAGTTGAAGTTTGTTTTTGTCACACGACCGATTCCTTGACTTCAAACTCCGAAAGGAGCAAAGCAGCCACATCCAGACTGACATCGTTTGCGATGGCATGGACCAAGAACTCCCCAAGGAAATTCAATTTCTGGTAAACAGGATAATTATGAGCATGTTAAATGTTGCGATAAAAGCCACGCTGTGCTGCATCTCCAGAGCCAGTGCATCCATGATTGGGGAATTAAGCGGCTAAATAAATTTGTACGAGTGTATAAGCAGAAAATCCAAGTCCCTCTCCACTTTGCCGTCATGTGTGTGCGGTTGCAAGGAATGTGGCACAAACAAAAAATTAAATTTAAAAGGATTAAAAGCTTCTGCGTTCTGTTGACTCCAAGCGAAAAAGAATGAGAATGCCAAGTCGCTGCAACAAAGTAGACTAGATAAACAAATAGATCCTTTTCCTGCTGCCAGATATTCTGACGAGATGCAATCTAAATGCAACTTAATTTGTGTGCTTTGAAAATTAAAGTGTTCGTGTCGGGGAATTGAATAAACGCCTTTATAGGTGAACTCCACTTTCAACACTCTGAAGTTTCATTTCCCCCTAAATGTTGGCCAAGAAACACAAAAAGACGTTAACAATACGAGCGCCCAAAAGTATGCTCTTGTCACAGTTTATTTTTGGCTTTGTTGGCTTGTTTGCAAAACTTGACTTTTAAATGCAGCTGCATCCGAGTGCCACTTGCCAGCAGTGTGTATTCCGAAAGATACTTTTCTTGGCATTGGATAAACGTTTTTATTAAACTTCTGCCACCCCTCCTCTCGATCTCTCGAACTCTCAACCTCGACCCTTCAGTTCCATCACCAGCAATCGACTGCGCTGGATAAACGACACGGAACTGCCCAGGAGCATGCAAATGCTGGACATGAGGGCCAATCCACTGTCCACAATTTCGCCAGGGGCGTTTCGGGGCATGTCCAAGTTGCGGAAGCTGTGAGTATCTCAATATCCGGGAGTGTCAGCTAAGTTAAAGCGCTCGATTTTTCAGGATTTTATCGGATGTGCGAACTTTGCGCTCGTTTCCCGAACTTGAGGCCTGCCATGCGCTGGAAATACTGAAACTGGATCGTGCCGGCATTCAGGAGGTGCCAGCGAATCTATGCCGCCAAACGCCAAGACTGAAGAGTTTGTGAGTTTTAAAACTTATGACATCATGATTAGTTTTTAATCACATTGTAATAATTCTAACTGCAGAGAACTAAAAACCAATTCCCTAAAACGCATCCCAAATTTAAGTAGCTGCAGAGACTTAAGGCTGTTGTAAGTTCGGCATTAAGAAACAGATTCAAGTATATAATACATATATTTTCCACCCAGAGATCTATCGAGCAATCAAATTGAAAAGATTCAGGGAAAGCCCTTCAATGGATTGAAGCAATTGAACGATCTGTTGCTCTCCTACAATCGAATCAAGGCACTGCCACAAGATGCCTTTCAGGGCATTCCGAAGCTCCAACTTCTGTGCGTTAACTCAAACCAAATATATTTGCAGAGTGTATAGTATTATTCGTATTATTCACAGTGACCTGGAGGGCAACGAGATCTCGTACATACACAAGGAAGCCTTTTCCGGTTTCACAGCCCTCGAGGATCTCAATTTGGGCAACAATATTTTTCCAGAGTTGCCCGAATCGGGACTGCGCGCTTTGCTACACCTAAAGACCTTCAACAATCCAAAACTTAGGGAGTTCCCGCCACCGGACACCTTTCCCAGAATCCAAACTCTTATACTCTCTTATGCCTACCACTGCTGCGCGTTTCTACCACTGGTTGCCATGTCGTCCCAGAAGAAAACCTCCCAGGTCCAGGAGGCTGTACTCTTTCCCTCCGATGCCGAGTTCGATATGACTTTGTGGAACAATAGCATGATGAATATTTGGCCGCAAATGCGTAAGTGAACCTTCAATGTCTAGGCTGATATTACATTAATTTTTCTAACTCCCCAGATAATCTCAGCAAGCAGTTGGGTGCTTCCATGCATGATCCTTGGGAGACGGCTATTAACTTCAACGAAGAGCAGCTGCAAACACAAACGGGAGGCCAAATCGCCACCAGCTACATGGAGGAGTACTTCGAGGAGCACGATGTGAGTGGTCCTGCCACGGGATACGGCTTTGGTACTGGACTATTCTCTGGTATGTCCACAGAGGACTTTCAACCGGGTTCGGTGCAGTGCCTGCCAATGCCAGGACCTTTTCTACCCTGCGCCGATCTCTTCGATTGGTGGACTCTGCGCTGCGGAGTGTGGGTGGTTTTTCTGTTGTCTCTCCTGGGCAACGGAACGGTGGTGTTTGTGCTGCTCTGCTCGCGATCAAAGATGGATGTGCCCCGATTTCTAGTCTGTAATCTGGCCGCGGCCGACTTCTTCATGGGCATCTACCTGGGTATTCTGGCCATTGTGGATGCGGCGACGTTGGGCGAATTTCGCATGTTTGCCATTCCTTGGCAGATGTCCGTGCTCTGCCAGTTGTCCGGTTTTCTGGCCGTACTCAGCTCAGAATTATCCGTTTACACGTTGGCTGTGATCACTTTGGAGCGCAATTACGCCATCACTCATGCCATTCACCTGAACAAGAGGCTCTCCTTGAAGCAGGCGGGATATATAATGAGTGTAGGATGGGTTTTTGCCCTGATCATGGCTTTGATGCCTTTGGTTGGTGTTTCGGACTACAGGAAGTTTGCCGTGTGTTTGCCATTCGAGACCACCACTGGACCGGCCAGTTTGACCTATGTAATCTCACTGATGTTCATCAACGGATGCGCATTTCTCACTCTGATGGGTTGCTACCTGAAGATGTACTGGGCCATAAGGGGCAGCCAGGCATGGAACACGAATGATTCGCGAATTGCCAAGCGAATGGCTCTGTTGGTCTTTACTGACTTCCTCTGCTGGTCACCTATCGCCTTCTTCTCGATCACTGCCATCTTTGGCCTGCAACTGATTTCGCTGGAGCAGGCCAAGATCTTTACGGTATTTGTGCTGCCCTTGAATAGTTGCTGCAATCCCTTTCTCTACGCCATAATGACCAAGCAGTTCAAGAAGGACTGTGTGACGTTGTGCAAACATTTCGAAGAATCCCGCGTCGTGGGAGGCGGTGGTCCGGGTGGACGTGGTGCAGTGGCAAGAACCAAGAGGGGTGATCTCCCGCCACCACTCTTACCAGCTGCAGCGGTGGCACATCCGCCAGGCTGTCGATGTCTACGGATGCTGCCCAGCGAAATGCCCAACTGGCATAAAATGGAGCAGACACCGAGCATGTGGCAGAGATTGAGAACATTCTGCTGCGGGGAGAACCGAAGGCGTCGCAAACAGCGACGGCAACCGCAACAGCGACGCCAGAGAGCCTATACTGCCGCAGCCGCCAATCCGTATCAGTATCAGTTTGCTGAACTGCGTCAGCAACGCCAGAATCGAGCCAGTTCCATTTCCAGCGAGAATTTCTGCAGCTCAAGATCATCCAGCTGGCGACATGGTCCACCATCCTCAGCACCCGTGCCACCGGGTAACTGCAGCATGCCGCTGAAGATGCTGGAGCCACATGCTCATCCGCACGGTCATGGGCGCAGACGACACTCCGCCTGGCTGATCACGCGGAAAACGTCGCAGGACTCGAACTTGTCCAGCTCGCGCAATGACTCCTCCGCCTCGGCCACCACCGCCAGCACCTCCACGTTCCGGTTATCCCGGTCAAGTGCCGGCAGCAGCACACCCCTGCCCTCGATCATAGGTAAGTGGCAGACCCAAAATATTAACATATAAGTAGAAACACCTTTGCTATGTACAGCCCACAACGGGAAGGCCCAGTTGGATGCAGTTAAACCACGATTGGTCCGCCAGGAAGCAGTCCAGGAGGAAGAGGACTCATCACCACCTCGCCTGGGAGTACGCTTCCTACCCACCATACCCTCGGCTGCCGACAGTTCTGTCGTCATGGAAGATGGCGACTCGGCCAACACGGGAGTAGCCAGTTTTCTAGGCATGCCACTTCCTGGGGCGTCCAGTGGCTTCCTTATAGCTCCAACCACCGCTGCCACCACCTCCCCACCCCCGGTGGTCCTGCAGCCGGCAAAGCCTCCTCCCGATCCCAACGATGCACCACTATGATGGTGGGACTGGCGCTGGCGAAGATTGGGTGGGGCCAACCAGGAGACCTTTCTATAAAAGTAATGGGGAACAGGACAAAAGCTGACTGTGTTCATAGATTGTATTGTGGGGTGGGCTGGGGAGTTGATGAGGGCTGTTCGATTGGGTTGGCACTTAGGCTAAGTAAGACACAAATTAATAAAATTCACATTAGGCATATACAAAATATAATGTATTTGTAGCATTAAGTAGCCAATTTGTTAAGTAAGAACAACCGAAGATCCGGATCCCATTAAATCAACAAAACAAACCAAAGGGATAACAACGTTGAAAGGATCAGTCACAACTCCAGTTTCTCAAATGATTGTTACATTTCTCAGATGTTGTGCATCAACATAACATTGTATTGATCATTGTTTAGATAAATACTTTAAGTGAACTAGATCTGGTATATGAACAACATTTTGAGAAACTGAAGCCGACAATGAATATTAAGTATTACCTAATTTATTACGGTAGATTATGTTTTTAACTTTAAACCATAAATGTTTAGCTTAACTATATATATATATATATATATATTTATATACGTGTGTATTATTTTCGATGCCAAGCATCCTTCAGTGTAAAACTTAATCGAACGAGAAGATTGTAAAGGAAACCAAGCCATAAAAATTGAAATTAAAATATTTCCACAGACAAACATTTTCCTGCCTTAACCATTCGAAAGTTCCTATTTGACCTAGGGGTTTTAAAAAAAATAGATCTATCTGGTTATCGGGTGTCTCTAAAATAAATTTGGTTAATCCCCCAATCCAATGCCCAACTCGCTGTTCGTATCTTCGCTGTTTGCCTGCACAACTCCATAGGAAGGATTCTCGATTAGCCGGGAACTTTGCTTGTCGCCATTACGACGACGTCGCTGCATTTCCCGGAGCACCAACAGGGGAATCATTACCAGAGCCAGGCAGAGTAAAATTGCCAGGACAAACATGGACCAATGGAATGCCAGGTGTTTGCCAGTGGTCGGACTTATTAGGGATTCAAAGCCCGCACAGGTGTCTGGTGCCACGCATTCCTGCCCAGAAAGGCATCCTTTCGAGCAAATCGGTTCGCATTCGGTGCTGCTGTCGGGCAAAAATCGGTAACGAGGTAGGCAGGCGCACTTCTCCGGCGCAACGCACTCGGCATTAATGCACTGCTCCTGGCACTGGGGACGACATGAGTTCGGTTCACTGGAGTTGGTAACCACATGGCCGGGATCGCATTCACAGTGTCCCGGAGAGGAGCATCGCCCATTCTCGCATCTCGGACGGCAGGAGGGTACACACTCGTACGGCACCTTGGTGTCTTCGTAGCCAGCGAAGCAGGCACAGCTGTTGGGCTCTACGCACGTTCCATTCCTGCATCCTGGCTGGCACTCCGGATCACAGATGGACGTTGATCCCGGCCTCAGCTTGTATCCCTCGTAGCAGCGACACACTCCCGATCCCAAGCAATGGCTGTTCACGCACTTCTGTGGGCAGTGCGGCTCACAGGTCCCAGTGGCCCATCGTTTGATAAAGCCCAGATCACATTGACAGATCTCTGGGGCGATGCAAAATCCATGAACACATCCCTGGCTGCAGATGGGCTCGCAGACATTCGCTCCCAGACTGGGATTTGGTCGGTAGCCGGTGAAGCAGCGACACTCGTTGGGCGCCACACAACTGCCATGAATGCAGGTTTTCGAGCAAACTGGTATGCAGTAGAACGAGAGAAGGGCCTGTTAATAAAAAATACACACTTAATTAATATATCAAGATTTCATTAAGAAATGGGGATGAAGTACCGTAAAGGGACTTCTGAAATCTTGTCGTCTGTTTAAGTCGTGGGATTATAAACTAGGAATATAGTTTTATTACCCACCTGAAAACCTTCCAAGCATGTGCAGACACCTGGACTACTGCAGATTCCATTCCGGCAGTTCCTGGGACAGAAGGGCTCGCATTCGGTGGTGCTGCCGTTGACAAAGACGTAGCCGACATCGCAGGCACAGGTGTCTGGAGCGGCGCAGCGGGAGTTCTGGCCACAGCCCGGTCGGCATGTGGGTGAACAGCGGTGCGGCGATGTCTTCTCGAATCCCTCGTGGCACTCACAGCGGCCAGGAGAACTACAATATCCATTCTCGCAACCGGAACGGCAGCTGGGAACACACTCGTGACGCGATCCCTCGGCAAATACGTGACCTTCGGAGCAGGCGCAGTGGCCGGGTGAGATGCAAGTGCCATTCGTGCAGGGTGGATTGCACACAGGCTCACAGCCTGAGGCAAGGGTGTTATCCTTGTGGGCATAGCCCATCTTGCAGGCGCACACCTCGGCACCCTGGCAATAGCCATTGGCGCAGCCGCTCGAGCAGATCGGATCGCAAATCCACGGCACTCCCAAGCGCTGCTCATGACCGGGATGACAGCGACACTCGTTGGGCGCCACACAGTCGCCATGATAGCAGGCATCCTGGCAGATGGGCACACATTTCTTAAGCTTTTCATCCCGCTGATAGCCATTGTTGCACAGGCATTTTCCCGTCTCCAGACAACGACCATTGGCACAGTCCTCCACACAAATTGGCTCACATGCCGTTTGAGAGCCATTCACGAAACGATGGCCAGCAAGGCATTCACACTCATCCGGTGCCACACATTTTCCGTTCACGCAGGACTCACTGCACTCCGGCTCACAGTGACCGTGATCCTTACGACTTACATAACCCTTTCCACACAAACACACATTGGGCAAAAGGCATTTTCCCGAGGCTCCACAATCATTGCACAGCGGCACACACTCGCTGCGAAAACAAGAAATGCAGGAACTAGCAGGTATTTCTTAAGTTGATATATTCTTACTTATTTTCATCGCGTATATAGCCGTCACAGCAAACATCCGTAAAGCCCAAGTAAGTCTAAGGAAAAATCGGAAAATTACCACGGCTAAAGATGGTCGATTGTTGAGGTATAGCTTACCTCAGTTCTGGTTCTTCCCACCAGGGGTCCACAATTTGTGGTGCAATTTGCTGAGTTCTGGTGCTTACGCATTGTTACCAAAGTACCGCGCATTTTAACCACCCTTAAGTTCCAGAACCGGAAAATTTAAATAAAAACAATTCAAAATTCGAACGTTTATACTCACTGAGCTTGTTTGACACAGCCCTGCACCTGAAGGCCGCTCAGTAAAACCAAGAAGAGAAGAAGCATTTTAAATTTTAAAATCCTATTATGATCCTCGATTAAACGTCTTTGATCAACTGTTCGGTTTAAGTTACGCTCGACAAATGATCACCAATTGACTTCCCATGGATGCCATGGGTAAGTATCTCGGACTTAAGCGCTTATCATTTAAACGTATTATTTTCCTCTCTCTATCGTCTTTCATGTGGGACAGATACCCACGCGTTAAGCTCATATGTGTTTATTGAACCCAATTGCAGGCAGAACAATAGCCCCAGAGATTGCGATACGGGTCCAAGTGCAGTCTACTCGCATTCAGATCCTTAACATTGAATTTACGAAATAAATAGCTCTCGATTTGCCTATCGTTATCATCTCTGGTTGTCTATTTTAAATCAATATTAGTTAGTGGTAGCTTTTTATAATAGCAAGCCTAACAATATCCAATTCTTAGGATTCTACAAAATGAAAACATTTTTATCTGGTCAATAAACCATAGATAGAAAAATTATTTAAAATCCCTGTGCTTAACTAATTTTCAACTAACCAAACTCATTTGAAGAAAATTTATAATTAAATAATAATATAATACAATTACCCCAATATCAAGTAACTACGACGTTGTTACTATGTCAACCTTATATTTATGTCGCACACACACAATTTTATATACGAAATATATTTAATATAGAAACAACAAATATACATATGCAATAACAAAGTCAGCCAATTGCGAGCTTAAGTGTACCACTGGGTATACATATCAAATATTCTGTAAAAATAGACTGGGGAACTACGCCACTCAATTTTCACATTAGTTTCCGTCGCTGGTGGGGAGTTATTAAGTAATTGAATCTCTAAAGCTTTTCAAGGTCGAGCCAAATGCCCCCACGCAGACCAGTGATAATTTGGCCGGGTTCATAATCATTGTCTTTGCGGGTTTTGTCATTGATCTTGACATTGAACTTTGATATCAGTTCCACAATAGCAGCCTTAATCTGGACCGTCGCAAATCGCATTCCTGAAAAGGAAATTAATAAAATGTTATAATAATAATAATATTAAATTCAAAGTTCAATTGTAGTGAGTGCTTTCAATTATCAGAATCTGCAGTAGGCACTATGATTTTGTAGTGTTATAGTAGAAAAGATAGTTTACTAACCAATGCACACACGCGGTCCATCCCCGAATCCCATGAAGACACCCCGTTCCCTAAATGTTTTTGCAGCATCTGGCTCCAGGAATCGCTCGGGCTGGAAGGACTGGGGATTGGGAAAGAATTCCTCATCCAGCATGAAGCAGTAGTGAGGTACAACCACAGTGGTGCCCTTCTCCACGACGAAGTTGGGACCTTCCTTGTTGGGAATCTCGATGGATTCGGTGCACAGTTTATTCGACATAAATCCGGGCGGGAAGAGTCGGATGGTTTCTATAAAATAAATGGGTAAATACGGTTAAAAACAATAATTGCAGCTTGAAAAATTATTTAATTTACCCTGCACACAAGCGTCCAGGTAGGGCAAATCGCTAAGCTTTTCAAAGGCAATGGTGCCATCCTGCAGATGGGAACGAATCTCCTCTCGCAGAAGATTCTGTGCCTCCTTATTACGACCCAGATTGAGCAGTATGTGAGCCAAGACTGTGGCCGTCGTTTCGAATCCGTCGAGCAGGAAGGTCATGGAATAGGCCAGCAATTGACGATTGTCCAGGTTGCGCTTCTCACCCAGTTGCAAGATGTAGTCCAGGAAGTCGGACCGCTCGAACTGCTTTCCCGCCGCCAACTGGGCACGACGTGTCTCTACCGCACTGCCCATCAGGTCGACAAAGAAGCGTTCCACATCCACTGGCACGAAGCGTAGCTTAATCAAATGACTTAGCGATGGGAAGGAACTAGTCAGTATAAAGAACAGCACAAAGGTCCAGGGCTGGTTGAAGAGATCATTGATTTTCGACATTATGGGTGTGGGCTTATCCGAAAAGCTTTCAGCGCCCAGACCCAAAACACAATCGGTGACCATCTCTGTTGTGAAGCAGAGACTCATCTGTGGACGATAAAGTAGCAAAAAAAAAAAAAAAACAGGTTTGGTTTCATAGAATACGTACAACAGATAGTATAGATGGAATCTTACGTGCTTGGCATCGATGCCGTCTTTAGAACCCAGACGCAATTGCTTCTCCACCCACTCGGTCAACTTTTGGCACACCTTGTTTGTCACCGGATAGACTGTCTTTATCTGTAATTATGTATATTGGTTGGATCAGTACTTTTCGGGCTTGCCACTGGATGAACTGCCTCACCCGTCCCATCGTAAGACCAGGCGTTACGTCCGCCCTTCGAGTTTTCCACTTTTCGCCAGTTAACGAGAACGGATTGTTGGCGAAAATGAAATCGGTTTTCTCGTCAATATTCTTGGCGATCTCATTGTCGTGGAAGTTCTTAAAGTTGGACACAAAGACTCGACGCGCCAACGCGGGATTGATCACCAGCAGCTGTGGAGAGCGGCTGCCAAAAATGCCCACAGCATCGTACTTGTTCTTATACTGCCTGAATAAAATGATCGCATTAAATTCAAGTAAAGCGTAATTTTTTAAATGCGTTTTAAGAATGGTTCTTGGTTTCTTTGTGAAACAGTTGATGATCCATTGAATTTTGGTAGTTAATATAACCTTTCTAGCTGGGATAACTCACCTGTATATATCGTCTAGATCGTAGATTGCATGCCGCTTCATAGTAAACATGTTTGGATAGTTTCCGCACAATAGCTTTGGCTTGGGACCAGGAACGCCCCGTTTCCTCCAATAGTCATAGTTCCATACCAGCACGGCATACAGCAGGCCCACCACCAACGAAACCAGGGTCAAAGTAATCAGAACCATTTTCGATCGCTCTAAAATCTACGTCCACGCGCGACGAGTTCTAAACGGCGTCTGTTGTGGAATCAGATACTCTGCTCTATTTGTAGCTGCTCATTGAATTTGGGAGAGGTATTCAACAGTGTGGAATCACCGAGATACCTGAGTGAGTGCTCTGGGAGAGTAAACTACTCACACTTTCACCATAAACAGTTCTAACATATAAATGATAAGAGCTAATCATTATTGCAGGCGGTCGTCAATCGTCATATCAAGCAATTATTATTTATTTACGGTCTTGTTCTTTGTAGAAAAAAGCAATAACATTTGATGTTGCAACTCGACTAGCCGCAATGAAATTAACCATTTAGAATAAATTTAAGTATCTTTAGTAACCTAGGGCATATTTGAATGGCTGATGAAATATATACAGTAGTTGAAGGAAACATTATAGCGTTTGCTTCTGTCTTACATATTTTGCTTGCAATATTGGGATAAACAAATGCTCAGATAATCCCAAGCGGTTTATATGTATAGGTCTAGATTGTCGAGTCCTCAACGGATGTAGCTGATTTTGGAGCAACATGAAATATATAAATTTACATTTGCAGCTCAGTTGAATTTGAAACGTTGCGCCGAACTCATTTACATAGAGATCAAAGCTGAATTTTACAAGATTTCTGCTCTTTCCATAATGTCACACATCCAATGCCTTTGGGTGTGTCTGGGTTTTTTTATGCTACTCGTCGACTTCATTCAACCCATCGGCTTGAATGTTTGTAACCGATCGCAGGTGGTTACTTACAAGAGATATGTCGAAAGGAGTAGAGTGATACCATACCAGCATAGATCTTTCTGGAGTGGTTGGCAGACAAAATACCGCACCGAGTATTATACAGACGAAGAGGTAAATACAAAACTTTGAGTAAAATATAAATGGGGAACGGAACTAGTCTCCCTAAAGCTAATAATACAAATAATTATAAAATACTAAAAGATTCCTATGTACAAAGCAAACGAAGATATAGTGTGCTCGTTATCTGGAATTCATTAAAAATCCAAGAGAAAAGAACATTACATTAATTGAGGGTCCAGTTCTGTTTAATTCATCGGACAGACTGGTTGCTTTAAGATAGTGAATATATATATGGTATATACTTCAGGAAACGAATTGACTCGCATTACTCATGGATTTTACTGCATTTTCACTGCATTTTGTGTGTCTGTCATTGTCCTTTGGCACAAGTTTCGCCATTTTACGGCATGGCCTAAATGATTGCAGTCACCCGGAAAGCGTTCCGTATAACCGTAAGGTTCTTAAAAGTAAATTGGTTCCGTTTCAACAGTATTCATACTTTCATGGTTGGGTTACTAAGTACAGGCATCAATATGTCTATGAAGATGAGGTAATTCGAATTTGTACATAATTTATATTATTATTTATAGCTTTGGTAAGTGTGTAGTTAAAGTTTCCTTTAAAGAGGCTTTTTCTCCTGTTCTCTAGACTGCCTACAGGACCGTAATGAGACCCAGTTGCTGTGAGGGCTACGAAGGATCCGTTGAGAACTGCAAACCTGTCTGCAGACAACAGTGTCCTCAACATGGATTCTGCTCGTCCCCCAATACTTGCAGTTGCAATGCGGGCTACGGCGGTATCGACTGCCATCCCGTTTGCCCAACGGTATGTGGAAAAAACGAGTTTTGCGATCGCCCCGGAGTCTGTAGCTGCCAAAATGGCTACAAACGAACTTCTCCCAGCGACAATTGCCTTCCAGTTTGCGAAAAGGAATGTGGACACCATAGCTTTTGCTCGGAGCCCGGGAAATGCGAATGTGAACCTGGGTACGAGAAAGTGGGAAACGGCACCGTCTTTCCAGATGGATACAAGAACAATTCAAATGGCAATTGCTCGCCCATTTGCCCAAAGGATTGTGGCCAAAACAGCCGATGTGTGAGGCCAGGTGTGTGCGAGTGTGAAAATGGATATGCCGGTGACGACGGAGGCACCAATTGCCGACCCGTGTGCTCCACTTGCCCGGAGAACGGATTATGCTTGAGTCCCGGCGTTTGTGTCTGCAAGCCGGGCTACGTAATGAGAAATGATCTCTGCCAGCCGCATTGCGAAAAGTGCTCGGATAACGCACACTGCGTGGCGCCCAACCAATGCGAGTGCTTTCCGGGCTATGAGTCGTCGGGGGCGGACAAGAAGTGCGTACCCAAGTGCAGCAAGGGATGTACCAACGGCTTTTGCTTTGCACCGGAGACTTGTGTTTGCAGTATTGGCTATCAAATGGGTCCCAATCAAGTCTGTGAGCCAAAATGCAGCCTAAACTGTGTTCATGGCAAGTGCACCAGTCCAGAAACCTGTACCTGCGATCCGGGTTATCGCTTCAAGGACAACTCCCATCACGAATGCGATCCTATTTGCGACAGTGGCTGCAGCAACGGACACTGTGTGGCACCCAATTTTTGTATATGCCACGATGGCTATCAGCTCAATAGCACAAATCCTGTCACTTCTATGTGTCAGCCGATCTGCAAAGGCTGCCAATTCGGAGACTGTGTGGCACCGAATGTGTGCGAGTGCAACGTGGGCTATGAGAATATTAACGGACTATGCGAGTTACAAACCACGACGGACTCCTATGAATACAGCACCACAACTGTGGAGTTGCAATCATCAACTGTAGACCCTCAACTGCAGACATCAACCAGCGAGGTTCCGCACTCAAATTGCACTGCCGGTTGCATGTGCTGGATTGAATACGATGGGATGGGTACTTTCAATACAGCCAAGTGTGCCAAGATCTGTGTTGATCCCCAGGACAAGCCGTGCCTCAATTTGGACAATTGCCAATGCGATTTATCGAGTGGTCAACTGGTGTGCCAAGAGGATAGTGACATGGATTACAGCGGGGAGAATTCGCGATACGTTTGTCATATTTTGCCAGAGCAGGGGGCAAGATCAGAGGCTGAGGTACGGATTCCTGACCGAACTGGATCGTCTAACAAGTGGATGATTATCGTAGGCTCCTGCGCTGGAATGATCATTGGTGTGGCCGCCACAATCATTGGCATAAAGTACTATCGACGTTCTACCTCTAGGCGAAATTTTGAAGCCGAAGAAGCCATTGTTGAATGTGATTTTGAATAGTTTGAATCCACACAAAATCACTTATCCTTTCAAAATCGCTTGTAAAATTGTTAAATTACTTGAATTAAAAAATGTAATAACATGAAATAAATTTATAATAATAATTATAATAATTATTTGTTGGTAATGTCCTCAAGCTTAAAAGAATAACTGGACCATTTAGGTACGGAATGCAGGACTCACTATAAATGTAAGCAAATGTCAATTGTGCTTACTTAAAGTTGACTATCTAGGTTTCATCAAAAGAGGGTACTTTACAAGTACGAGATATATATTACGTCTAACTGTAATAGTTAAGAAGATTTATACGAATACTTTACGAGTACTGGAAAAGAAAACGCTGATACCAACCAGTCGTATCAGCGTTTCCTTTTTCAGTACTTGTCATATATGTATCTATTCCCATACAGAGTTTCTGTGTGGTTAATCAATCCAATAGATAAAACGCACGCTTTAATAAATCGTGATATCAAACATATATTTTGGCCAAACACTTCCTCCACACGGAGGAGCTTTCAATAGCTGTTGTAAAGGCAGAGTTTTTGTAATGCTCTAAAACTGTATAACTTTTCATAATAACAATACAATGCAAAAAAACCGGAAACTTGCAGTTTTATAAACTGATCAAATCCGTGAAGTATTGGTATGACAACCCCTTTGTTTTTCAATACCTTTCGTTTTGTGTTTGGAGTTTTAAGTTTGGACAACCACAGCAATTTTTTGTTTATTTACATTAAAATAGTTTGTTCATCACTATATAAGGGAAATTATTTCTTTTTAAAAAATTATTTTTGTATTAACCATTATCATTAGTTACAGGAAACGTTTGGAATGACACACAAAAGTGATTGAGTCATATTTACTACTAAATCATTGGAGGCCTGTTAAGCATACATACATACATATATAATATGTAATATTTAAAATATGTAAAATGTTCGCGGACTAATAAAACGACTGAGATCAACTGATTTGTAATCCTCATATTTTTTAGAATGAGAAAAAAGTTGTAAGTCAACCAAAACATACCACTCAATAAATTCATAAAATGAACTCGACGAGCTTAACGTTTAAAAGTGTATTTAAATCCTTTACTCACCTTTCTTTTTTTATAAAAAAGTAAGAAATAATTGTACAATTACTTCTTACTTTTATAAAGCCAATTAAATTAAAAATAAATACACTGGTTACATATTTTCCTCCTTATTGGATATACCCGAAAAGCTTTCATATAAAGGGTACTAATCTCGCTCCGCAGAAGGCAAGCGAAATTTTAAAGTTTAGTTCATTTTTTGGCACTCGGCGGAGCAGTTCACACTAAGTTTACATAAGTCACTAATATGCATAATTTTCAACTGACCGTCGTTTTCCTGGCACTGTTCACTTTTACCAGTTCCTTTGGATACCGTTCTGAACATCCGCACAGAAAACCAATACATGTACGTACTTTTTCTGTCTTTTAAAATCAATAACATTAAATACCCATGACAAAGGGTCAAATTGCATATGCAAATGACATACAAATATGTTAGTCTAAATATTACATATTTATAGGTATTTAATTAAAAAAATTTAATTTTAAAAACCAAGAATTATCATAATTTTTTGTTTTTGTCAGAGCAACCGTCCATCTCCAACTACTACAATGACAACAGATTCAACTTCAACTAGCTTTATGACAACAGATTCAACCCCAAGTGAAACGGAATCCACTTCGGATACATCTACTGAAGAAAGTACACAGATTTCTGACTTCACCGAAAGTTCAACCGAAAGTTCGACGACAGCAAAGATATTTTTAAAGGACAATGAGATTTCAAAACCAGAAAACAGCAACACTTTACTTATCAGTGTGTATGGCATTGTAATTACCTTGGCTATTTTAGTTGCTCTAATATACTGCATTCGACGCCATTATGGTTCATATTCTGTGAAAGAGCAATGCAAGCCCATTGAAAGTACCGCATATTTTAATAATATTAAATATTAAAATCATATTTAAATAATATTATCTAAAAACAAGGATTTAAATAATAACTTTCTTAAAAACAAATTTGCATCCACTAAGTATTAAAATAATTTTTGGCACGAATCTTAAAATATTTGAAATAAACATGACTCATTTATTTCCGACAAGCGCTTCAAATATTTTATTTCTACTTGTGCCGGATAAGAAGAATTTCAAAACAAAAACATTTGTTATATTTAAGCGATACGGAAGTAAGTAATCTCAGCTATTCGACATGTTTTGAATGCGATATTATCTAGCCATTTAAATTTATTTTTTAAGATAATGACTGCAGCTTTTGGATAAACACAATCTCTGTTTTGGTTTTATACCGATCAAGCCCAAGGGATTTCGAAATAAAAATCAATTCTTTAGTAATAATGTCTATACTGGAACGCACATGGTTGATTGCTCATGGTAGGTATATCCCGGATCGCATAGACATCGGTTTCGGCTGACACACACGCCATTGTTGCACTTCCTGCACCGAATAAAGATTGCCATTAGTCTGGTATTCCCAGCATGAAGTTTTCAGCTTACTGATAGCAATCGGCCTGGCAGACACCATCCCTCAGATTGTAACCAGGAGCGCAGTCGCACTGGTTGTTGTCCTTGCAGAGTCCGCCGATTCCACAGTCCGGTTCGCAGACGGGCTGGCATCCGTCGTCGGTCAGCTGATAGCCCTTGGAGCAGCCACAGATCTCCGGTTCGGTGCAGTTGTGCCGCGGACTGCTGCCACAGCCACTGCTGCAGATCGGGCGGCAGAAGCGTCGCGTCTCGTCCAGCTTGTAGCCCGGATCACACTGACAGCTGCCGTCCAGATAGCACTGACCATTTTGGCAGCCCAGCGGGCAGGCAAACACACAGTCACCGTTGTCGTTACGCACAAAGCCATCATAGCACTCGCACTCACCAGGAATCTTACAGCTTCCGTTCTGGCAGCCACATTGCGCCCGGCACACGGTTACGCCCATCAGACGACTGGCCGAGTATCCGGTGCAGCAGACCTCGATCAGGGACAGCCGGTTGGCCTGGTCCGTCTGGATGACACTGGGGTACGAGTACTTTTCCACCGTATCGGGGCTGCTCGAATGTTGGAAAACAAAAAATATTATAACTAAGTTCACCACATTGCTTCCAATTCTCAGTCTATGCTTATGAATTTTGGCAACTAAAAGTTTTACAAATTCTGGGAGTACAGATAAGGCTTGCGATATTATGTTCACAGTAGAAAGTTTATATATATATTTCTGATTATCAAAACATACATATATATATATACATTGTTAAAATAAAAAAATTTTGTTAATGTATATATACTTCAACGTTGTTTTCTGTGTATCTGACATACTTACGGCACCCAAATGCGGCATTTGTGTTGCCCCCTATCGGATTGCGTTTCATGTGATCGAATGAGATACTCTCGTCGTTTCGGCTGCAACTCCACATTTCTGGGATCTTGGAAGTTGGCTGGTCCAGGTCGATTATAGGACAACTGCCGGTTTTCCATGTACCCGCGGCCATAGGTTCCCATTCCTGGATCCTGGGACACAGGCCTTCTGTTGTACCGATCCGAATAGCTTGGCACATTTGTGTAAATACTGGGCAGACACACCATCAGGTGGAAAAAACTTAGACGAATGCGCAAGTCTCGCAACCACATCTTGAGCACTCCTTATTTCAAGTTTCTAGGTGTTCACAATTTGCCAGCTAGAATTGTACTAATTTTCGCCACTGAAACAGAATTAATTTTTTTTGTCTTATCAGAAAAGCAGCTATATTCGATGCATAGGCTAAGATGAGAGGAATTTGGTTCAGTTTGTTTATGAGAGTTTATTATTATGAATACATGTAAGTCGAAATTTTTAAGTGTTGCGACTTGTTTATACCTCAGTTGGATAATTTTCTAAAATATTTTTTCTAATTTTATTTTGAACGAGCCCAAAGCATATTTAAATATAAATAAAATAAAATAAAATATATTTGAATATGCTAATTTACATACCCAAAAGATACTTTTGGTTACTGAAATATTTTATTTGCATCCCATCACTATTTATCCGGGAAATTACAATTCGTAATGAAAGAACATAAAACTTAAGACGATCTTTAGCTCGTTCTTACTTGACATACATTGGCATTGCGAGCCCTGGATCTCCCCCTCCAGATCCGAATTAAGCGCTGAAGCCCTCTTATCATTGCCTCCGGCTGTGATTAGAGGCTGGCCCAACTGCGTCGTCTCCGGAGCAGTAAACAATAGCGACTTGAGCGTTTCGGTAGCGCGCCACAAAGGAATCCGCGCCCAGCACTGAGATGTCAACAATACTGCGATCTCTGTGCCTCCACTCGGTGCTCCTGGTCCTGTTCCTCTGCGTGCTGCACGGCCTGGAGCTGCAACTTCACGAGCAACAGCTGCAGCAGCAAAAGGACGAGCAGCTGCGCCTGCGCGCGGAGCAACGCCAGCGGGAACTGCTGCGTGAGCACGAGGCTCTACAGCGACGCCTCTCGTCCTCGACCACCACACGGAAACCCTATATAATACCCAACGGTTTGTCGCTGCCCCGGAGAGGGGAACATCCGGACAAGTGCCGACAGGAAGTGCCGTAAGTGTGTGCCGGTGACAATCTAAGCCCATTAAATCCTTGGGCTCTTTTAGACCTTGCCCATAACCAGCACAAGTTCTCGTATGGTTTATAACTTTTAATTTTACTGATATATCTCAAAAGCACACATGCATTGTATACACCAATCCAATCTCCAGGGCCGTGTTCTTTCAGTACGACAAGGAGGTGAAGATTGTGGGCAACAGCTCCACCAATCCCTACATGAACGTGATCGAGGTTTGTTGCAAGGGCTGGCGCCGCTATGAATATGACTGGAGCCAGTGCGTTCCGGATTGCGGTGAGCGGTGCCAGGAGAACGGCTTCTGTGTGGCGGGCGGCAAATGCGTGTGCTTCACGGACTTTGTGCTCAACTACCGCAACAATTGTGTGCCCACCTGTCCGTTGGGCTGTCCGCATGGTCGCTGTTACTTGAACGGCACCTGCCAGTGCGATAAGGGATACGAGCTGGACGGATCGCGCAAATTCTGCCAGCCGCAGTGCAACGCCACCTGTGGCCACAACGAGGTCTGCTTGGAGCCGGGCAAGTGCTCCTGCGCCGAGGGATATACCCGAGGACTGAGGGAGTCCGCCGCCCTGGGATGCCAACCGATTTGTATTCCGGACTGCGGATACGGTCACTGCGTGCGGCCCAACGAATGCGAGTGCTTCCCCGGATTCCAAAAACGCAAGAACGGCATCACCTGCGAAGGCGATTGCTATATGTGAGTGTTAGAACTAGACGCCTCTCCTTTTACATTTAATAATTTAATAAATTTCTTTCAGGACCTGCGAGAATGGCTTCTGTGCAAACAAAACGACGTGCGTGTGTCAGAACGGATATCGATACGATAAGAATACGACGACCTGTCTGCCGGATTGCGGGGACAACTGCGATAATGGGGTGTGCATCTCGCCGGGCAACTGCCGCTGCTTCAAGGGCTACGTCCGGAATCGGGAGCGATGCGAGGCGGTCTGCGTGGGTGGATGTGGTTTTTACGGCAAATGCATCGCACCGAATGTGTGCGGATGCGCCATAGTCCCGGGTCCGGAACGCACCTACCAGCGTTGCGAGTACGGATTGTGCAACGCCATGGGAAGATGCCGCTGCCAGGTGGGCATGACGCGATTCATCGATCGCTGCATGTCGCCGGACACGGTCACCACATACGCCTCTATGAATCCCGTCAAGGTGAACGCATCGCTCATCCAGGAATTCAATCTTCTGCTGGGCAGGCACTTCAACTTGACCACACTCAGCGATATGTGGTGGTTGTGAGTTCGGAGCTCTCACTTTTCCAGCATCACTGAGCAGTCTCTAATAAATATTCATGCATTTCCCAAGACGTTGTGTTCTTATCAGGGGTGTCTGAAATATCTTGTGGCTTCATCTCTTGGGATTTCGCTTTTTTGAAGCAAGTCTAGCTTAAATTGTAAACGTACGTCGAAGATTTGGTACCCTCTCGAAAGTTGTTTCATTTGAATAGGTATTTATTATTTGGTATATCACTTATTTTCTGCATAGTCAACATACCCCACGAATACCGGGTACTGAACACATAATTATCTTCCTAGGAATATAGAACATTTCTATCTCCGTACACTTAAATGCCGCGCTTGACACAGACGACAATTTAGTAGCTCCGAGACACTGGCGAGCATTGCGCTCGCATTTTGATACGACCTCGCCTTCAGCTGAATCCGAGCGAAATGCACTTGACATCCACGCTGATTGGACTCCTTATCTGCGGTCTGGGGATCGAGCTGCCCACGCGCACTGCCGCACAATTCTGGTCGGTGGATCCTGTTACGCAGTGGCGAAAAGAGGCTCTGGCCGAGAGGGGATCCGGCATCTGTTACAGGACGCTCACGTAGGTAAACCATTCCGCACGCCTGACCGAATTTCAAGATCAATTCCCACTCCCAGCGTGGAAACCATCAATCCCAACTCCAGAAATCGTCAGTTCTCCTACTGCTGCGATGGTTATGTGAATAAGGGAACAAGCCAGAACCTGAAGTGCGAGCCCATTTGCTCGGAGGACTGCTCCAATGGATTGTGCCTGGCGCCCGAGGAGTGCGAGTGTGCTCCGGGTTACTATCGGAGTAACAAAAGGTGTCGTTTTGTCTTGGAATAACAAAAATAAATAATATCAATTACAATATTTTTTGAGTTGCTTACTTTATCATTATTTGATCAATACTTCTACTATTTGAAATATTATTAACCTGTTTTTTACGACCATTCATGATTACATAGAAACGTTAAATTTTTTTTTTGAAAAAACCTTCATAAGTTTTAAAGGTTCATCATTTTTATGTTCTGTGCCTTTAAATCTGATATTTCATCAAGAAATAATCTCTATACCTGAAGTCATCGTTGTACGCAAACTTTTCTTGGAATTACCCAAAAGCAATGAGTTTTGTTTACGACTCACAATTTATGGCAATGATCGATTTGCTTTGCCCGAAGCTACTGAGAGCAAACCTTCGCTCCGTTTGCCACATTGATGGGTACATTGGCGAGGTGCTGATTAGAAGGGGGACAAGAGGTTGCCGGAGGCGAATGGCGGCTCAGAGATCCGGAGCTTCGCATCGGGAGCCGATTAGTCGATGTGCAACTACAGTCGCCAGCGGACGTGGACGTGGGCGCATAATCAATTTCCATACGTACGAAATCCGTAATCAAGTGACATCACCATGAGGTCATCATCGTGCCAGCTGGTGACTCTGGGCGTTCTGCTGGCCATCTGTTCCCTGGGTCAGGGACAATTCAAGACGGCTGGCATCAAGACACGGCAGCCGCCATCGGGAAACCTGCAGCTTGCCGGCAATAGCAGTGAGTCGGGATGGAGGAGCTACAACCAGAGCAGCTACGGTTGGAGCACTCAAAACCAGAGCAACTACGCCTGGAACCAGCAGAACCATGTGGAACAGGGATCCGCTGGATTTGTGCGCGCCGAGGTCTTTCAACCGGTCACATTGCCGCCCCTTTATGGACACTACGTGCAGCCGGTGACTCCGCCCGCTCATCGTGTCCAGGTCCTGGATGAAACGGCCCTGTTCATCAACAAAACCAGATCTGCCATGGCCAGTGGTGTGTGCTACAAGGAAGTTCCGTAAGTGATGGGTTAATTTCGGACAAAAAATACTAACAATCGAGAGGAAAACACTTTTATAATTCCACTTAAAGCTATCGCCCAATTCGGAAGGCATTCGAAAACAAGGCAAGCCATAAAAATAGTGAACTAACGACCTCAACTTCCTCCGCTGGCCTGATAATTAAAATGCGCCTTGATTTCACGAGTATATGTGTGCCAAGCTAATAATGTGAATGAATTTAATATGCAACGAGCGGAAAGTCAGTAGATAAGCGAAAAGTTTTTAAATTTAGTTGAATTGACTAGTTTCATTTGCATTCTCTTGGACAATATGTAGTTTAAAACTTTAAAGGACAAAATTATTTTTCAATTTTGACACACATCTTTACTAAGGTATTATTTAGACATGTTGATTATCTGTTTTATTAGTTTCCCTAGGAAAAATATATGTCATTGCATTCATGATTTTAAGTTGTTTAAGTAAACCTAATGTTTTCCTTGTTTATATCCAGAACCGCGTCACTGCTCCGCAATTCGCGGGATCAGTTCGTTGGCAATGGCACCACTCCGGACATGAGTCGCATCCAAGTCTGCTGCGATGGCTATGAGCGAAATCCGCACATCTACCGCCGCTGTGAGCCGATCTGCGCGGATGACTGCCGGAATGGAATATGCACTGCTCCGAATACCTGTGTCTGCATACCCGGCCACGTTCGCACCGCCGAGGGCAAGTGCATCTCCACCTGTCCCCTGGGCTGCGGCAACGGAGTGTGCGACGAGCGGAATGAGTGCAAGTGCCGCGAGGGATACTCGCTTGAGCCGGAGACTCGTAAGTACTGCCAGCCGGAATGCAAGCCCGGCTGCTCCTTTGGACGCTGTGTGGCGCCCAACAAGTGCGCCTGCCTCGACGGATACCGCCTGGCCGCCGATGGATCCTGCGAACCAGTGTGCGACAGTTGCGAGAATGGCAAGTGCACGGCTCCAGGACACTGCAACTGCAACGCAGGCTACCTAAAGCTCCAAGGACGCTGCGAACCCATTTGCTCCATGTAAGTGTGGCCTTTAAAAAACAATGAAATCTGCTTGCGATGTATAGTTTAGATAATTTAATTATTTCCCTATTTCAGACCCTGCAAGAACGGACGCTGCATTGGACCGGACATCTGTGAGTGCGCTTCCGGTTTCGAGTGGGACCGGAAGTCGGCCGAGTGTCTGCCGAAGTGTGACCTTCCGTGCTTGAACGGCGTCTGTGTGGGCAACAACCAGTGCGACTGCAAGACCGGATATGTGAGGGACGAGCACCAGCGGAACATCTGCCAGCCACACTGCCCGCAGGGATGCCAGAACGGTTACTGCAGTGCCCCAAACTTCTGCATCTGCAGGCCGGGATTCATCAAGAGCGGCATCAAGGGACGCCAGACCTGCCAGGCCGTCTAACTTAGACTTTCGCACTTTATTGTTTCGTCTTGGATCAGAAATTAAATAGACGCCCTATCAGGGCATTAAACTCATAAGCAAGTTGGCGATTGAAGTGCTTTCTCTTTTCGCTAGTGTTGAGATGCTGACTGAGGCGGTCCGCCTTCAAACAGCGATCGATGAAGTGGGTTTCCCCCGATGGGCAACTGCAGTGCTCGATATCGTCACAGCTTCCGTTCCGGCAATGCTGTTGACCCTCACCACAGCCGCAGATTTCGGGAGCCACACAACGCCCGTATTTGCCGCAGAATCTGCTGAATAAGCGGAACTTCATGAAGGTGAACACAGCTTTTGCTCCGGGTAACAGACCTCTCACACTTTGGCCGACACTCGGCACCGTGGACCTCGTATCCTCGGAAGCAGCGGCACACTCCGGGCGCAATGCACACCCCATTTCCTTGGCCACAGTTGTCGCTGCACTCCGGCAAACAGCTGGTGGTGTTCACGTCGTAGCGATATCCTTCGCGGCAGTGACACTTGTACCGCGACTCACAGAGCCCATTCTCGCAGTTCCTGGAAGCGATAAGCAAATGGCTTAAATTGGCGGACAAATTTAAGATACTTTAGATAAAGATATATCGATACTCTTACAGGTAGCACTCAGCTTCGCATACATTCCAATTGGGCCGTTTAATGAACCCGGCGAAGCACTCGCACTGGTTGGGCGCCACGCACTTGCCAAATCCGCAGTCCGGAGCACAAACCGGTTGGCATCCCAAGTCCGGCGTTCTCCGGTAGCCGGGTGAGCAGTCGCACTGGCCGGGCGCCACACACTCCTCATGGGTGCCACATGACTGCGAACACTTCGGCCGGCAGAACTGCCGGGTCTCCTGATCCAGGACAAAGTTCTGATGGCAGACACAGGTGCCATTTAAATAACATCTGCCATGCTGACAGGCAATCGGACAGGTGTGAATACAGGCACCATGTTCGTTACGGACAAACTCTGCGAAGCACTCGCAAACGCCAGGACTGCGACAGAAGCCATTACGGCAGTTGTCTGGCGAAGATGCGGAGCAGTCCGGCACACATTCATTGGCATACGGATCGCGACGGTAGCCTGCACAACAGACCTCTATGCGATGGAAGTAGATCGTGGATCCATTACCACGCACCGGGGAATCCCGCTCGGTTTGGAAAAACACAGAACTGTAATCATCAAATCGAATTAATCAATGGGCGCTTGTAATCATTTCTCCCAGCATGCGCTCAAATAAATATATATATATTTGTTTATTAATGAACGTTTGTTTGGCATTAAGCTGCTTTGTTTTATTTTCCATATTTTTTAAAACTTCCTTTTACTCACGGCACCTCGCGATGGCACAGATGTTGCTGACGCTCGCGAGTTTGACTTAGTGACTCAAAATCGCCGTACTCCGTATTCTCTATGTCGCCGTAGAGCTCCGTGGAAACCGTGGAATCGGTCTTAATCTGGACAGGAAATGCCACCAGCGTCAGTAGAGCGGTAAGCCCGGCCAACGGTCCACTACAGTGCATCCCGTCTTGGTGTTCTGAGCTTCGATGTCGAGTAGCGAATGAACAGGCAGTCCAGGGGTTTGAATCTACTCAAAAGACCTTATCAGCATCAACTCTCAGTCTCGAAACGAAAACATTCAGAGAAAAATGAAAACATTAAGTTGCCCTTTTCAATCCAGCACATATTGTTTTATTAGACGATTTTATTAAATAATAGTCTTTAACTTACAAAATGTGGCTACATGGCTTTATTCTAATAATTATTTTATGAATCAGCTTTTGCATAAATATAATATGTTTTATAATATAGTAATGTTATTATAGCTGTTTTTTATTTTTAACTATAAATATAATTAGTTTTATATATTTTTTGAAGTCATAACATTTTTTATTTTTAAAACTGTTGCTACAGCAAACATACTTTTAAAAATTTAAAACGTTACAACTATGCGGAAACTACACACGCCACAATCGTAGACTTTAAAGAAACTTAAAGTCTAACACATAGGTTTTTATGGATATAAAAGTGTTAAATCTAATCAAAGACTACCCTTAAATAATGCAGAAACCTTTAACCATGCAAATCACCTTTAAAAAGTAATAGAAATTAGGTGAAACTCTATTAGTTTGATAATCGCCAATCCAATTCTTATATGATTTATGAATTAATTTTTTTTTTTATGTTTAATTAATGTTATTTTTCCCAGTTCATATCATATCTTCCATAATATAATGTTATAATAATTCGTGGGCAGCTTAAAATAATGATGTAATCAAAATGTATGCTCACTTAACATTTGGCTTCTGTACATAAATTTATTACTGATCTAAAGTATGTTATAAAAATAAGTGTGGTTGTAAAAACTCGCAGACTTTAAATGTGAGTTTTGGGACAAATTATTGGATAAATATGATATAAAATTACCTGGTATATGTTAGAAGGGCACATTTCAAGTTTAAATTGAAATAGATTTGTACAATATGTAAAAGTTACCAAAGGTCTAACGAATTTTCATATGTTCAGAAAAATCCTTTGTGTCAGCAATAAAGTTTACAGGTGGGCAACTCTTTTGGCTGTGATTTGGGCAGGAACCTGCAAGAAGTTTGAGTTCTGTGGCGGAATTATCAAGTGGGTGACATGATGCGACCGCTGATGCGGATGAACACTTCCATTGGAGAACTGGTCGTTCGCGGGCATGATCTGTGGCCTCGCCGGCAAAAACTGAGAGGCGGTTGTGGAGTGCTGAACATGCTGATGGCTCCGTGGGTGGTGCTGCTGATGGTGGTGCTGTTGGTGGTAGCGAATCTCGTCGTACAGATGCGAGTCCAGGCTTCCCTTTCGAGACTTGGGCGAAACCACCGAGTAGAGTGACTCCTTCCTGGCATAGGCGTAAGGTGGGGTTTTAATTGAGGAGTTGTTGCTGGGACTATCATATAGCTCTGGTTGTGCTGTGAAAATATATGATTTCTTTTGATTATAATATTTAAATAATTAAGTGAATTTCATATTTAAAGGAAAGTGTATTAATCTTAGTCGAAATTCAATTAATAATCTATATAAAGTGTGTATAGATGTGTGGCTAGCTACTTTAAGGTCGGCAGAGACACTTACATACCCTCGTTTGATTGGGGCGTGACCGCAAAGGCCACGGGCGGTTCAGGCAGTGGTTCGTGGAAGTTTTTTCCCAGGACCGCGGCTTCGGTGAGAACCACTTCCGGATTTGCAGGCAGCGTGGTCACCGTTCCGTTGGCATTGTATACTGCGGCATTTTTGTGGTGATACCTCCGGTACACATACAGTGAACCCACCGCAATGGCGACCAGCAGGAGGAGCATTATGCTGACCAGTGTGACCACCAAGCCGGACTGATGATCAGCTGTCGCCGTCTGACTTGAATTGGCCTCACCTCCAACGAATCCGGCCAAATGCTCCTGTGGCGAGGTGATCCCATTGGTGATGACGTGTATGACCTCCGGAGTGGGAACACCGGCGGCTGCAGCCGTATGGAGATTCTCGAGTAGGTCACTGCTCGATTGGTGGACAATGATCTTTGGTGAGTGTTGGGCATTTTCATTGCTGGTCGGTTGCTTAATTACTATGACCTCCGGCAGGGGAACGGGCGTGGTGGGACGCGGTATAATACCCATTTTCTCCAGCGTGGAGTTCACAGTCTCCACGATGACGTGGCTCACATTCAGTTGGAGAGGTTGATCCTGCTGGATGCAAGCACCCGTTTGTGGATTGCAAGGCTTCTCATCGCAGTCGCAAGCCTTGCGGCACATGATGCCGTAAGTTCCCTGTGGACAGGGCAGCTCGCAACTACAAGGAATTAAGTATTTACAATATTGATAATTTTGGATCTAAGGATTATAAGGGTAATACTAACAATTGTCCTGTCCAACCGGCAATGCAGTGACAAAGTCCCGATTTATTGTCGCAGGCTGCTCCATTTTGACATTGGCATAGATTCTTGCAGTCCAGTCCCCAGCGATCGTGATCACAGCCTACCAAAAGTTCATTAAACCAGAAAGTTATACGGAAATTACACGGAAATATACTTACGCTGTGTGCAATGTTTGCCAATATAGCCCTCTTCGCAGCTGCAAATGTCAGGCATTACGCAACTGCCACGCCCACAGCCGCCCCTGCAAATGGGCTTGCATGTGGCTTGACTATCCGACAAATTTCCCTCGTATCCTTGACAGCAGAAGCGAACTGTTCGCGTTTTGTTCAATTTCTGAAAGCATTAGATATATAAGCTACCAAAAATTATATTTGTACCTTCGATTTGGAATATTTTTATTTATTCAAATCGTTCCAATATAAATCTATATAATCTATAAAATTGCAGAAAATATTAGAATATTCTGGGCCTAAATTCCATTAAATAATGTAAGATTAATGTCATAACAATTAGCTTTGAAGTGATCAAAAACAAAGCAAAGCCGAAAAGTATGCCCCATAAACTTTACAAAACTTTATGGGCTCTAACACGATTGCTAGGAAATCTCAGAGCTGCCATAAAATCTCTTTGATCTACGACGCTGAATAGGGCATCATCCAAGCAGACCATTAATTGGATAAACTTGTAGTGGGCACTCCTCTCCATCAGCCCTGTCAACGCCTCGGTGTCACTTGCCCCTGTGGGCAGTGGACTTTGGCCCGGCTCTCGACAGTTACAGAATTAAGATGGAGATTATTGTAAGTCATCATTCCGCCCCCAAGAAGAACACGCATCACATCACCCTTGAAACCCCTTGAGTTGCCAATTTAATTGGATAACTGAATTCCGGGCGAGCTTCTCACACTCATTTCGGTTCCAGATTCATTCCCAGTCCACATTTTCCGATTCACGCATTGTTCGCAGTCGAGTTGATGGATTCATATCTGAATGCGGCCTGTGTATCTGTATCTGTAGCTGTATCTGTATCTGCCGCATATGTGTCCCCCACAAATGAATAAGGCGGAAATTTTAATATAAACAGTGAAATTCGATTCGAGTTTGGTCTTCTGATTCATTGTGTCTGCATAATTACGGTTGGCTTTTCAAATGTTTGCCACAAATAGTAATTGAATACAAGTTGAGCAATTTGTTCATTTCGTACTCCAATAACCGCATGGCCACCCTATAATACTACACCCCTTGCCAGTGGAAATGTGGTTGCCCATCAATCACAGCTGTAATCACATCTCTCCTTTGGAAAGCTATCGACAATCGTGCGGCACTTTGCTGGCTCAAGTTACAGCCAGTCCAGAGATCAAATTTATTTTTCCACTTACACTCGAACTTCTTAAGGCGTACACCTCGATGTTAATTAATTAAATTAAATTGGCAAATTAGTGGCTACATTTTCTAACCAAAATCGGAGTGTTGGCCAAGCAGGCGTTGACCAAAATCGCCAGGAATGCAAGCGACAGGGTTAAAAAAAATTGTTGCGTCAATCGAAGAAAAATGCTTTTTGAGGTGCTGGCCGTTAAGGCGATTCTCTTCAAACACCTGAAGAGCTCCAATTAAAATAATTATGAAATTAATTCGAGCCAAGCGCAAGCGATCTCAAATCTCACAAATCATTAGACACGAAACCGAGGAAAAAAAATAAATAAACTAAGCCAAAACTGGCTGCTTCTTGTCATGGCTTGCAACTCGGCTTAGTGATGCAATCCAAAGTGTGTCAACAGCTTTGGCATCAAGTCACCGCATACAAGTGGAGCTCTTAATGCCCAATTGCAGATCGGTCCGCCTGGCTATCCAGCCAGGCCATAAGTGCTGGATTTTCCGCTTTTCATTTGCACTTTCCATCACTGACACCATGACATAATTATTTTCCAAACCCCCCCGTATTCGCCCGCTGTATCCACCGAAAAAGTGCGCAAAGTAAATAAATGAATAGAAAATAATAAAATAAACCAGCCGAGCCTGATTAGACCCCTCGGATCGAGCAACTGCAACCGGATTCTGGCCATGCTTGGTCAACACTTGGCCGCCGCCGTTGTTTTCCTCGCTTTTCCCACTGCGCAGTTGAAAATGGCCAGGCGGTGGTTTTTGTGGATTTAATAGTTTGTTTGTCTGCTCCAAACAATTGCCTAAAATTAATAACTATTGATTGACGCTAATAGGGAATCAGTTATCATCATTTATCACAAAAACATTCGCAAAATTGTGATGTAAGCGAGCTGGTTCTTTTATTTATTTTTTAAGATGTAATTAATGACCATTTAAATAAACATTAATAATTGACGATGTTTGCTATTTGATAACCACTATTAAACACTTTGCTTTTCAAATTTCTAAATATTTGTTTCATAACAATAATTATATTAACAATACCTTTGAACCACTTTATACATAATGCGTATACGCCACATGTGTCCAGTAGTTCAAGAAGTTTGGCAGCCAAGGACGCACGTGGCACCTCAGATGCTACAGGTCAAAACCGGTCGCTTGCATCTTGACCAAGTAAAGTGCAACGGCAGCTCCTGCAGTTAAGCACAGCTGCCGCTAAATCCAATCCATGGGGCTTCCGTTCTCCATACGAGAAGGACAGGAAACCCCGTTTAGATTGGCCAGAATTGCGCAATGCATCTGGTGGCGGACAGAACCCATATAGCGAGCGATATATATGAGAAATGTAATCAAAGTCGGCCATCGAATCGGGGCAATTTATGGATATCGTGGCGAGCGGCTTCCTGGTTGGGCAAATCGAATTCGAAATCAGGTTTGTGGCGCAGGCTCCCCGGGATGGTGGAAAAAGTGGCCACGGCGAAGGTGTTGCCACTGGCTGGGATCGCGGTGACGCAAGAGATGCCCGCAAAGGCAGAGCCGGCAGTGGAACACCTGCGTCCATTTGGATACTTGGCCAGTTGCCAGGCTCCCTGATCCGGAGGCAAAATCAGTTCACTACTCTACTCACTCACCTGGACCCTCATCACCTCGCGCATTTCCGTCTTGAAGGTGGCGCATCTCGGCGGGATCTCCATGCACCAACTGGAGGTCCGCACACGCACCGGCTGCATCTCTGGCACCTGGACGTGCTCCACATATGGCTCCTCGCGTATGCAGATGTTCCCGGGTCCCTGGATGGAGGGCAGAGCCACAACCCCAGCTTCAATATCTTTCACGTTTGTGTTGATCTTGAGGGTGCTGTTTTGTCCTGATCCCAATGGTAAAACCATTGCAAGCAGGAGGAGCAGTTTTCCGAATAGCTTTTCTCTTATCATATTTGTTGTTTTATATTTCACTTCTTTTTACAGCTGAAAGGCATTCACTTTATTCCTCGTTTACCATATCCATCAATGATTACTGATCGCAAATTTTTTTTAATTGATGAAAATTCTTTTGATACCCCGAAAACCTTAATCACTTTTGCCCATCTCCGTTTATTATTTTTAGGACCTTGAACTATTAATTCGCATAACACATTCCTACAATATTTAATATTCTGATCTAGTTCTGGTCCAAACGAGGATCTTATCCGCTTACATCCATCAATTTAAACCGTTTGATGTGCGCTGCGTGTACGTCTGGATCGCGAGTCTCGTAAAAACTGTTTCCCCGTTGGCGGCGATTCTGTTACTCACTCCGAATGTTCCTTCACGAAATAAAGTAAACTACGGAAAGCTACAACAAAATACAGTAGTCATTGCAAATTGTCGTCGAGCCAATAAAGGCCGTCCGGGGTGGCGAGGGACTTGAGATCGGAGAGCGGAAGTACGCACTGCACACCCAATTCTACAATTCATGGTAATTCTACAAAGCGAAAGTGAAATGTAAAGCATGCCGGTGAGCAGCGAAGTCTCCACTGCATGTGAATGAAACTCAACTCCCCAAAGCGATTACACCCCATACCCACTAGCCCCGCGATTGCGGCGAGGGCGATGATTGCATCTAATTGAAATGTTGATCATGTCCTTAACATGCGGCTGTCATTGCGGTGCAAAAACGCGACTACGCCAGTTGTTTTCGTAGTCACTTTTGTTTTGATTTCATTTCAAATCGACTTGCGCTTTTCTTCAGACCCAATTAAGCGATGATCCACAACTGGGTATTAGGTGGCAAAACTGAGATTTGCAAGATATGTTCTAAATCAAATTTAATCAACGATAAATTAGTATATTATATTGCTTTTCAATCTAAGAAAATATGTTGCTTGATTAAAAGTGCCAAGATTAAAATGCGTTTAACTTAAGAGTGAGATTAAATCTACGATAAACATAAACGTAATTAATACTTAAGTGCAAGACATGGCAGTTAAATTTACGACTAAAAAAAACAAGTACCAACAAACTATATCTTTGTTTAATGGTACTAACTAGACTACTTAATATTACAAGCGGATATAGCACCTGCTCAATTATTTGTTTATACAATAAAATCACTTTCAATTTGTTGTCAGCACTGGCAGATTTAAGCAAGCAATCGTGCTGTATTTGTGCTAAAAATAATGTGTGTACGATTTTGTAATTTTAATCAGGATTATACTTACTTATCTCGCTTGAACAGATTTAAATCGCTTTGCACATTCTTCGTATTGCCATTGAAATCATCTCCATTTAAGTTGATTAGAAATATGCGGAAAGTGAGCTGCACCACTCAAGTTACTTAGCTTAAGTGTCGTATTTCTTTGATAAACTTTAGAACAATGCCACCGAGATGACCGTGCAACGCCCCATAATATGCCCCAAACACCCGTCCAACCCACTCAAGTGTTGATTGTCTTGTTTACACCAAAGTTGCTGCTGCTGCAATTTATTAAATCAAATTTATACACAACAAAAAACCAGTTGGCGACTCCATCAGAAACCGCAGACGGGGCAGCAGCTGCAGCGAAAACAAAAGCACAACTATGAAATTGCAGCACGTTTATTTATTTTATTTGATTAAATTGTAAGCAACAACCATAGCAGCAACAACAAAACCCACCAAATGAGTGAGCAATGTGCGTGCGACGCCGGAGTTCCAATGACCCGCATGGGTTGCACACACCATCCCACTCGGTGCTGCCTCAAATGCCCCCCATCCCACTCAGCTCTTCACCAATTTGGATACTGGTTTTGCAAGAGGGTATTCGAAAGAACATTGCTGCATGCCAGGATCAACGAAATCTTCAGGAATTTACAAGAAATTAATGTTTCGAGTAGGTGTCTGAATCTACTTCATGAATCATCTTTCTTAACATAATTTCATTTGTTGTATATATTAGTTCATCAAGGGGTATAGCGCATTCGAGCAAGATCCGTAGTTTCTTTTCGTTTTGTTGCAATTTTTAGGGTGCAGTCAGAGCCAGTCGGGCAATTTGTCACATTTGCTTGTTTTTTTTTTTTTTTGTTTATTTAATTTTAGAATTGTGTGTGTGTATTTTTTGGCATTGATTCAAGTTCAACTTAGTTATAGGTGCGACTTGAATAAGCGGAAGTATTAAGTGGAACAACAATTTGTCTGACTGTTTTGTTTACATATTCTTAACGTTAGCATGTAAACGACAGAATTTCATAATAAACGTAGGCTGAAGTAAAGGTAAATCAGCAAGATCAGTGGGTATAGGAATGGCGCTGACTTTTGTCCCGTCGCACCATTGTAATATCCACCAAAGACCTGCAAGCCAGCAGTTTCGATGCTCCTCTTGCAGTAGTCACCATCGTAGTTCCATCCCACATACTCGTTCGTCCGCAGATTCTCCTGGCGCAGCCATTCCTCCAGTGGAGCAAAGTACTCCCGCAGAGCGGTTCCATCCAAGCGACCCTCCCTCAGGGTTTCCTCAAGGACCTCTTGCCATGGCTGGGAGGCTCCCTTGGACATCAGGGTTCTGTGAGGAGAAATTAAAACCATTATTGAAGCACGTCTCATTATTATTGATACTAAAAACTAGAGGCACTCAGAGTATTCATTAAATACAAACTTATAAGAAAATGTGATATAATCTTTAAACAAATAATATTTCCTACCAAAATAATTCAACTACTTCTTTCTGTAAATATTTTCAGGGAAAAAATATATAAATTTTCAAGGAAATAAATAGAGAAATCAAAAAAGATTGATGGGGCATAACAGTTTAGGTATTCATGATAAGATGTGTTAATTTTATTAAACAACAAATATTTTAACATAAATTAAGTGAAGTTAAAGAAGTGTGGAAATAAAATGGTGCTATTGAAAACGGCTAACGAACCAGTTATGAGTGATACATTTGGATTTTCTATATACATTACTTACTTGAGAATATTTCCCGCTGCTGGCTGGCGATAAATGTCGCATTGGTGGAGCGGCTTCCTAGGATCACCGGGCACATACTGGCCGGACTCGCGGCACAGGCCTCGATAGATCTGGAACTGCAGAACCGTGGAGAAAAAGTATCTGAAAGAGGACGGAAACGTGGCTTTAAAGATACATCGACTTAGAACGTTCGCGGTCACGCTTCTTGGCCAACTTAAACATTGTCAATTGTCTCGAGTGAGAGTGGCTATGTAAGACAGTTCGTGTACATGGTGTTGGCGGTTGTCTGTTGGATTCAGCTGGAGCTGCAGCTCAACTGCTGGCCACTCGTTCGCATTCTGGCTCAAGGTCGAGCTCCAGTTGAAGCCTTAAACTGAAGCAAGTCGCCGGCCAAAGTCGTTCTCTTGCAGTTTCGAAATCATGCAAAAGTCAAGTTTTGTGGTCTTGTAATTGCCAGTTCTTTATGCTCATTTAATCGCATTTATGTTTATGGCATTTTTATTGTATTGTTATGGCGACGGCTGCGCAATCGGGTAGCAATTATTCAAAAGATAAGTTCGAAGTGGCTTCAACCGAAGCAACTGGGTTTCGCTTTTTAAATTAAAATTTTAATTTTATAGGAACTAACTATTTTTTCGCAGAAACTATTTATCTGCGGAGTCATTGTTCATTGATTTATAATAATTATGCAACATATTGGCGGATTTTTTGGGATTTTTTTAGCATACAAAACTAGTAATACGTTGAGGGCCAAGAACAAGTTCAACTAATGGATTTCTTTTGTTTGTTTTCTTTCTAAATGAGAGGGAAGAGGCGATAATTTATTTTCGGCCTTCTGCTCGGGGATTCCCCAACTGAAACGTCATAGAGATAGATGGTTGAGTTGGAGGTCTTGGGTCGTTCACTCTCCAGCATCGCAGTCAAACATTCCTCCCAGTGAGAATGTTGCAAGTTGGGGTCTTGGAAAAAAAATGGCATTTTTAATGTTCACTTTTCACAATGTTCGATCACGGCTGCAAAACTCCCAGCCACCATTAAGTGCATCAGCTTCAGCCACATTGACGAGAGCAACTGCAACTGCAACTGCAACCACTTGGTACACTGGCACACTGGCTCACTAGCTCATTGGCTCAGTGGTTGGTTCGGTGGTGTGTTATGTTTTTGGCACTTGGCAGCGGTTGCCACATTGCCACATCGTCGCCACATTTTCCCAGAGACGCGACATGACCCAATAACAGGGATTAGGCAGCTGCCTCGTCGTGTTGCTGGTGTGGTGTTGCCTCTTGCCGTTTTGCTGTTCGCCGTTTGCTGTCTCAACGCTTGCCATTCATTCGTTCAATCATTCAATCAAACACTCGGCCAGCCTGACGGTCTTTGGTCCAGTCAATCAGAGCCAACATTGTCGGCAATTAGTCCAATTTTTGTTGCAGCCACTGCAGCAGCCGTTTTTCAGCAGCATTGTGCTAAAATTAAATGTTGCGAAAATTCTATTCGACGTTTGAGGGGACATGGAACACATGTACCAATGAAAAATATGCGAAAAATCTTTAATTTTCGGAGACCACAAAGCGAGTACAATTATTCAACGGCCGCGGGGCGTATGAACGATGTCGTTTATGCGATCGCCACTAATGATCGGTTTTCGGATTCTCGTCTCGTTGGCAAACCATTCATTTTGGCCAATTGCTGAATGGGCCAGCTGAACTGAGCCATCGATTGCTATTTTCCCCATCGGGTTTCGGCCAATCGATGGCAATTGACATTTCTGCTTCTGTCGGCCGGTCCAGCGGACAATCAAAAGACTTAAGCCGCGAACTTCTTGCACAATGCCGGTTTCAAAGGAGGATTTGTGACTCGGGCAATGGCCAGATGGGAACTCAAGGAAAGCAACGAGGAAAATATATTATTTAACTGGCTTTTAAGTGTCCACTAAACCGCTCAAATATATCTAGCAGCCTGTACTCTAGTTTTCTATAAATGGTATGCTTATAGATTTCTCGTTTGAGCTTATAATTTAATTCAAGCTCAATTCTTCCAACTGATGTGAATGTCACTTGTTGAGGTCACGTTTGGGTTAGTACTGGCTGAGATCAGTTTTGGTTTCGTTGGATGGCGTTTTCTAACCAGTAGCCTGCTAGCCATGCCCCTAAAGTGGTTCAATGTCCATGACTGACTGACTGATTGACTGGCGGACCCATGAATGCATTCAATCGTTTCGCGAAATGCTTTTCGGTCTGCCTGAAATTGTGCTGCGGCCTGTAATTTGCTGCTAATGTCGTTACTCTTAGGGCAAATATCACTTCTTATTGTTTCGCTTGACGAAGCGAAAATTACTTGCGAGTTACACATTTTTTTTTTTGTTTTTCGCCTTCCTTTTGTTTTAAGACCGACCTTGACTTTCATGCGCATGCTCATCAGGTGGAAACGGGTCGGGTTTTGTAATGGAACAGTGGGGGAATCCGAAAGCAATATCAATTAATTTTAACATGCCGAGTTCATGACTTCCAAGCTCAATTTGTGCGATAAAAGATTTGGGTCATGAGGACATTATATTGTGAACATATAGTTTATATCGATATCAAAATTAGATTCAAGTATTTCGCTTTTGAGTAAAAAAATATTAAATATTATTTTGACCAGTGTGATCGTTTTCTGAATGTTATTCTTAGCATCAGCGTTCCAGTTTTTAACAGCAATTAAAACCCAAATGTCAAATTCTATTACCTTAAATTTACTTTGATGACAAATTGATTCCATTAGGCAATCTGTTTAATCTATTACCCCACACCCACAGACCGAACTAATTCCCAACTTTTAGATTTATTTAAATGTTACCAAAATTTATGCGCATTTGTAATGTGCAGTTTTTCGTAAACAAAAAATGAACCGAAGCAAAAACTGGTTACTTGTCGGAAATCGCTTAGGCTTTTCACTTGATATGTCAAAATGCCAAAACTTTGCAAAGAAAACGTGGCCAGCCCGATCCGATGCCGTTGTCGAGCCATTGGCCTGGGCATTAGCCATACGCCCTGTTGGCCACGCCGCTCTCTTGGCCCGGCCAGCAAATCATTTAAGCGCCATGGGCGTGCGGTCTAAACAAACTAATGCGACCAAGACAGCGAATGGCCAACAGCTTCCTTCAAAAGATCGCAGCTCAGATGGTTTAGTTTTATGTTATTTTATTTTTTTCACATCCACTGTTTTTTTTCTCTTCTCGTTTAGAAACATTGCGGATGCAGTCGCTCCAACTCGGCAAGAAGTCGGTCCGGTTTTGTGTCTAGGCCATAAATAGAGTTCGAGTTGATGTCGACGTGGATGGCGATTCAGTACGTTGCACAATGCACTTTCAGTTTCGGATTCCGATTCCGATTTCGACTCCAACTCCAATTCCGATCCGTTGGCGGCAGCATATTGCTCATTTTCGAGATACGACAAAATGCAGAGCTATGTAATTCCACTCCTAATTGTATCATTATTTATTGTTCTAGATCCGCTTTTTGGAACCTAATTAGCATTTAATTTGAGTTCATTTTGCTTGTGCCTCGATTGTCGCTAGATCCGTGCGCATAAATCAATAATCTTGTGAACCCAATCGCCAGACAATCCAATCGAGGCAACCCAGACTCGTGGCAGCGAACTTGATCCAATTCCTATCCGAATGGCCATACAAGTTGTTATGTTCGCAGCAATGATTATTTTTATTTTTATCATTTTACATTATTTTGCTTAAGCTCGCTTGCTGGCAACAAGTTGTAAAAACGTTTGCAGTTCGGCATGGTAGTCAAAATAAAGCGGTTTAAAAACCAAATCGTTTGCGTTGGCAGCTCATAATTTTCAAGATGATGGAAGTTCGAAAAATTCGCAAGGATAGCTTAAATGCTGAGGTCAAGCTAAATATGTTGAGAAGAGTTTCCATATGATATATGATAATGAAAGACTTGTAATTAACATAATAATACCTTTAAAAAATATTTAAAACCAATTAACAGCGTAGTTATATATCTAAGTTATTTGAAAATTTATTTAAAAATCTTTGAATATATTGGAGCTTGGAAAAAGTATTAAAATTTAAAAAAAAAAACAATGGTATCTATTTATAATTAGCAAATTCATAACACTCCAGTTTCCGCCATTAGACATCTTATGCGAATCGGAATTTCCCATACCGTTTTTCAACTCGGATTTCAAGTCGCTTACCTGCAGCCGTACACGCTTACAATCGTGTGAAATACCGCATGCCATGCATTGTGAATATGCGACGATTGCCAGCCACTTGCGGCCCAAATAAGCCTAATTATTATTTGGCTAATTTGGGGCCCCTTTGACACAGTCTGAGAGCAAGGCGCTTGGCCAAAACTCTAGAAAACAGGCCACAACAGCGTGCAGAAGGCAGTCAAAACAACCGAACATTAACACAGTGCAAAACAATTGGCCATAAATCAATAGGCGGCTACATGCATTGGGCTAACTGCAGTTATTGTTGTCGTTATAATCAATGAATAACGCCGCATCGGTTGACCACAATTTATGGCGACTTCGAACATGAGAATCCGCACAGCGTCCAAAAAGGCCAACTGAGATGGCAAAGTCGAAATGCAACTGCAGCAGCCTACAAACTTGGCGAGGGTGGTCTCTTTCCCCAGTCGGCTTTCATGTTGCAACCGCAACACGCCACGCCCCCTCTCTTTCTCTCTTTAACCACCCCCAATGTGGGAGTATCTGGTGGATACGTCTGACAGAATTGTAACTCTCGTTGTTGTGGGCAAACAGCTGCACAGGTCCAGCTGACTTGGCACTGTTCCATGTGGGCAAACATTGGGAACGACATATTTTCCGTAGAAAGTAAAAGTTGTTTAGACCCAAAGTTCAGGCGAACTGCGGCTTGGGATTGGGGAAGTCCCATGTAATGGAGAAGACAACCCAGAATCGTGTTCTTTTGTGGCCAAGGGCGTCGTTCAAAAGGCAAATCTGGTTTTGCCTCTTACGTATCTCGGTTAGTCTTGATTGGATGCGTTATCTAATGGTCACATTTAAATATTTAACAGAACTATCTAATCTTACGTTCTCTTTTTGATTACTACATAATTATATGCAGATTTAAGTTGATTTTAAACGGTTGTTAAGTGGCCCAGCTTTTTCATTGGGGACTTTTAGCTTTTCAAATATTGCGTTTGAATATTTATAAATTCGGGGATGTCTAAAAAAATCGTGTGCATATTAAAAGTTAAAATACGTCAAGGATTTTGTGGCATATAAAGTTTGTAGAGCCTGAAATAGACACCCATTAACATATTTAAAAAGATCTTTAGAATGTGGACAATAGCTTAAATAACGGCAGATATATTTATGATAGTTGCCTGACAGGTCAAGAAGGAATAAAAAGCGGATTGCAGGCAAAAGTTAAACAAGCTTTTTTTATTCGTTCAGCTCTAAAAGGCTGAGGTGTTGACAAAACACCATAGAGTTTGGAAAGCGTCTTTATATGGCGATAGGTAGATGTTTGTTTTAGTTTGATTGCCTTTGTAGAATCGGATATAGACAATAGAAAATGCAAATATCTTTCCCGCCCGTCAGAGCAAGACAATGGCACTAGGATTAGTCAATCATGGTACACGCATATCATTTTGGCTGCCAGTCGGCCGATTGGAGCGGAGTCCAACATTCAACAGGTTTCATTTTGCGCATTAACAAATAATTATGCTGGCAATTGCCAAATCACGGACTCAGCCTGGCTGATATATAATCTGATTTTGTGCAAATGCACAAGCATCTAATGCCGCTACTGCAACGGCGACCCATAAAGGCCTTTCACTTTTACGCCACAGTGCAGATCTCACGCATGGCACCCGATCCAGTCACTGTTCCAGTCACAGATCCATTTGCAATCCCCGTTGGTATTCCACTCCACAATCCCACACCCAGCGTTCCGATAATCGATTTCGAGTGCGAAACTTGAGATTCGCAGCCCACGGTTATGCACCGCATCTGTTGCATCACTTTTCACCACCCCCAATCGCAGATAGTATCTATTTTTTCCGCCCGGTGATCACTAAACCATTGTCAATGACATCAAAGATGCCGAGAAATTCCAGAGAGGCAGCTTCCGTTTTTACCTGGTTGTTGCAGGAAGTGCAAAATGGTAACCCGAGTACCCCAAAGGTGGCAAGAAAACCAGAAAGCCTAATTATGACAGCAATAGAAATTGAGACATCACACTCAAATTACTATCTTGCAACAATGTATACTGATATAAAGCAAGTAACTGGTTACAAGTACAGTGAACTTTGATAAATGTTGCTTACTACAATATCAATTACAAAATCAAAGTTTAATGTAATTAATTGCCATTTTTAAAAGATCTGAATCCGGTTAAAAATTAAATACTAAAATCCGGAAAACATTCGGTTCGCCAAATGCATACAAAATTATAAGAAACATTAATTAAGTTATAAATCAAGTTACCGTTAAATCAAGTTCTACGATATTAGATCTGCTAAGTGAATTTGAGATTTATTAAACTCAAATGAAAGAAATTGCTTTGTTACACTTTTGTTTATTGGGCCACAAAATGTTTCGAAATAAATTTTATATTGAAATTATACAAGATTAAAACCAGATTACCCCTTTGAACAATTCCAGATTTATAGACCCTTTGTTTAAAATGCGAGCCGAACGTATAAATATGATACTAATAAGCAAGTTTTTTTTTTTTTTTAATTAATGGAATCAAAACAAAATCTAGTTGAATTTCCATTAGGTAGACTCAGAATTATTGATATTAGGAATCAGGTTCGACCAAAACTGCTGACTTCTGAAACTTGACAAACAAAACATAACGACTTTGATAGACATATGACCTTTCGTTGAAATCTATATTTTTGGGAACAACTTGCTAAGAAGCCCGAAGACTTTTTATCCAAATAAAACAAAAAAAAAACAAGAAAGGATTGCTAGTACGTTCTGCGGGATTTTCCCAATATAAATTTCAATTCAAGATTTAGTTAATTTATTTTATTTGCTTTTTATGTTCCCAAATTGATTTGATCACATTTGCACCCATATTTTATAAGCCACTTTCAAGTTGGCGGCTAAAGTCACCAATACACACAGAGAAAAGCCGCAATTGCGTGAGTATTGGTGGCATGCCAGTGTATTGGTGAGCGCTTCCGCTTGCAACTTTCCGTGCCGCACTAATACACACAAATATAACCAATACAAGCGCAAACCAAGCCGAACTCAGAGCTTTGAAGAGAGCAATTAGGCTGGTTTGTGGTGGGAAAAGCTTTTGGAAACCGCTGAGCGACTTGGTTTGGCGGTGTTTTCAGTTTCGTTTTGACACAAAAACTCTTTGGGGGTATAAAAGCGCGCCACTGACCACAGACAGCATCCAGTCAAAGGTTTGGAATCGCTAGTGATTCTACAATCCTTCCACAGTCTATTTCGCTGTTACTGAGTTGCTTGTAAGTGAAGCCAAATGCCAAGTTAATTTTTGTTTGTTTCTAAAATGCGTGTAGTCTATGTGAAACGGAAATAAAGTTTAAGCTGTGATCTAAAAGTTATAAACTAATAACTGTGCGAGCCGTGTGCTCTAAATAACTTCAATTTTCCAAGGAACATTTTCCCAAAGAACAGATTGTTAATACCAATTAAAGTGCTGATCTTATAAAAAAAAAAATATCTATGCTGCATTTCGTATAAATAATCTTATTGTTTTCTTTGTTTACTTACAGCCTTGGCAAGTCCCATTAGACTCCACAATGAAAGTATTCGTAAGTACAACAGACATATAGTAATTAGACATATAGAATTTAGTTTGATATGTAAATGGGTACGAGTATGTGAACTATCGCTGTTGGTAGCATATTTTAGTGTGAGAAATCAAGTAATAATTCAAAGAATTGCATACAGAACAATGCTGACATGAACTAATTGGAACAATATAGCCTTTTGCATTGCAAATGCCTCACATTGTTTACCTGGCCATCTTCAACAACAAACAACTTCCTGAAACAATTCAATCCGATAAATTTCCTTAATCAAAGGTGAAATGCTCGCAAACGACCAAATTCAACTTGAACGACATGGCTAATAAGCGTTTATTAACTGAACGATCATAATTGGAGTGCCAGCCACGTTTATTACCAGGCCGTAATCAACTGGGTTCATGTGCTCAATTAAAGCCAGCTCCAAATGCATTCGCTGAGTTGCCCACTGCGTATGCGTAACGTGACGCCAGTCGGTTGAGGCGTATTGCGGAAACTGGGCGTGGCAGTGGGCGATGACTGCACTGCATCATTTATGCCAGGCACGCACAAATTTCACTTGACCATTTGAATCGCGAAAGAGGGCGATGAGACAACGGACGACACAATGCGAATCGGGCCACATATCGCCTATCGCCTTCGCTTTCTATTGCGATTAGGTAATCGATCAAACTAGGCAATGGGTGATAAAAGTCAACGTTTTCGTTAGGCAATTTATGTAGGTTGCATATCTTGAATTGTTTTATCATAGAGAAGCTTCAAATACTTAAAGAATAGACTATACGAATTTCATGATAGATGAGTTTGCACAGTTGAGAATTCGAAGATAGTATGACTAAATTTTATTTCATTTCATTTTGAAATAGATTTAAACTATATTTGCAAGGAATCAAGTTCTACTTACTAACTTAGTTATTGTGAAATAAACTATTAAGAAATCACAAATATCTAGAATTTTGCTAGAAAATTAATATATTATTATTATTTAAAAGTCTCTAAAATGCATAGTTTCATAACCAATCGCACCAACTCAATTCTTTGCAGATCTGCTTAGCCGCTCTGCTGGTGGCCTCCGCCTGCGCCAGCAAAACCGAGGGTGAGAAGGTGCCGCTGGAGAAGAAGCTGGACAAGCGCGGCCTGCTCGATCTGGGCTACGGCTACGGTCATGCTGGTCTGGACACCGGCTACCTGGGACATGGTTCCATCTCCGGCCACGGAAGCTACGGACATGGCTACGGACTGACCGGATACTCCGCACCCGCTGCCGTCGCCGTGGGCCACAGTGGTCCCGCGATCGCCGTTGGACACACTGCTCCCGCCGTCGCTGTCCACCACGCTCCCGCCCCCTATGTGATCAGCAAGCAGGCCGATGTGCACAAGACCATCACCATCACCAAGGGAATCCCAGTGCCCGTGCATGTGGACCGCCCCTATCCCGTCGTCCATGAGAAGCGCGTGCCCGTCGAAGTTAAGGTGCCCGTGCCCCAGCCCTACGAAGTCATCCGCAAGGTGCCCGTGACCGTTAAGGAGTACGTCAAGGTGCCCGTGCCAGTGCCCCAGCCCTACGAAGTGATCCGTCACGAGAAGGTGCCCGTCCATGTGCCCGTCGATCGCCCAGTGCCCGTTGAGGTGCCCAGGCCCTACCCCGTGCCAGTGGCCAAGCCCTACCCTGTCTACGTGGAGAAGGCCGTCAATGTCCAGGTGCCCGTGCATGTGGATCGTCCCTACCCCGTCTACGTGAAGGTGCCCGTGGTGTCCCACTCCGTGGTCAAGCACGCACCCACCGTTGCCGTCAGCAGCTACCCTGTTAGCGCCATTGGCCACGATGCCACCGTCTACTCCGACCACCATGGTTACCACAAGTAAGCGGACGGAATGGACCGGAAGCAGGCGAATCTATTGGAGCGAGCGGACTTAATGGAAATGAGCCGAAGGATATCTAGCAACATTTTCAATTATCTTCCCCACTCTCTCCACCTGTCGGCCTTCCTTTCCAAAACCGAGCGCAGAAGCAAACTCTTAAAATACCCCCTGGAAGTCAAACTTCCGCCCTGCCACACTCTCTGTAGCTGATAAGAACCCCCAAGATGAAACAAGCAATGCCTTTTGTAAATTATTTCCAATCCAGCCATCCAATGGAAGCCATTGTGCTGGGCCAAGAACTCCAGGTTTAGGATAAATACCAGCTAACTGTTTGTAAATTTCGCCATTTATGAACAGTTTAGCTGGCCAAGTTTATCAGTGAAAGGTTTCGGCGCACAATGAATTGAATGGATAATAAGAACAGAAATATCTATGTGAAAATCTATTAAGGACAAATAAAATAAAATGTATAAAATAAATTTCACTGTCTTTATCACTGGTTAGCTGCTGGAAATAGTTTGTCATAGGGTTCTTTGTAATTGTATATCTTGTAAATATATTTTGTAAATAAAGAGTATGTTGTTATTAAACAGCTGTCGTTTTTGATTTGGTGGCTACTCAACATAAATAATATTTAAAAAATGTATTTTTACTAGACTTTTTGAGGATCATTTTCTGGAATATTTACAGCTCTCTAATAATATTTATTAAATAGACGGAATGGTTCAAAAACTTTATGTTCCGATCACTTTAATAAAAAGTTATACGAAGACCCTTTAATCTTGCAAGGTAACAAGTAGGATACCAGTAATTATTTCAAGCCAAGAGATGCGAATTATGCATACCTGTAATTAAGTACAGCTTAAGTTGTAATAAATCAATAATACTCAGTCACAATAAAAACAGATGTCTTGACGCCTTCCTGATCCTTAAACCCGAAAATCCTCTCACCAGTCAGTCAGCTGAGATGACATGACCCAAATTGGCAATGCATTTGCATTGAGACGGAAAAAGATTTCCAGTTGTGGATGCCACCAGGAGACAAGCTCATAGGCCCATTGATTACGGGCCACGTGATGTTAAAGACCAAGATGATCTCCGATCAGATTGAGACAAGACACGCACAAGGTCGACCGGAGCTGTTTGTAGCCAAAGATGACGTGCACTTCTTCACTGCCATCCATTTTCAAGTCAACGTCAGTTGAGTTCATTTAAAAGTCGCTCATAAATTTCGGAGTAACATTTAGCCACATGCGTAAGAAACAGGAGTAGTCACTTGATATTTAATGCTGGTTTTCAACTTTTTACGACAAGTGAACGAACTGTGCCGGGTTTTTCCTCATCAAATACCAAAATATCAACTTTCAAACTGCAAAAAAAAGCTTCTGATCATGTTTGTTTTTTGATGGATGGAATCAATTAAGTTTAGGGCTATTTAGCATTTGTTTACTTCAACGACAAACAAAAATAAAATAAAAATCCGGTTCGGTCCGTCTTACTTATTACCCAAACGAGGCCAATTAAAACAGTTCTTCTAAGCTCGCTTACCATATATTAAAGATCAGCCCGTGTATTTTTTGGGATGAACCGTATTTCTTTTTTATCTATTGGCTTAATGATCGGGGCCAAAGCCCTCTGAGCGGGTTTGGACTCTGATTAGATCCCAAGGACGTTGATCATGGCAAAGACGGAACTGAAACAACTTTCTAATAAAAAGTCACCCGTTCTTGTTAATTTCTGACTTAATTTCCATCAACTTCCATTTAGAAACAAAAGAGAGCCGATCTTTGTGTCCGTATAGAATCGCTATTAGAATCAGATTCAGAACCAGTTCCAGGCCAAAGAATTCATTTGAAGGTCGGCGGCTTTGCGGACAGCGTGTGCACACATCCATTGGGGGCGTGGCAGGGGTACACCGCACTTACATGCACTCGTAATTTTGTATTTTCAACCATAATTTGTTACGAATTATATTCTCGACTTTGCCACTCGTAGGTGTTGTGTGCAAATACCCATATTCCCATTCTTACACTCACCGTATGTACATTGTACACATATTGCATTAGTTTCGTTCTTGACTTGGTTATTGTTTCGGGTTATGCAACGATTATAAAGCGGATCTCTCTATCAAGGGTCTAATTACAACGAATTACTTTGCACAAGAATGTTTTACGTTGATCAATACCACTACCTCCAGATAGCAATTAAATACAAATATATTTTAATGGTTAATAATTACATAGAAGGCACACAACCTTATATAGAGGACTTGGTCAGAGGTCGCCGAGTAATGCATAGTAATATTTAAATTATTATAAATAGAATTCGTATACCAAAAATACAAAATTGTTAAAATGGCAGAGAAATGGTAGAGGGAGGGAGAGTAGTACATATATCAACTTAATTTTGTTTTATCGAATTTATTATTCATAATATGAATAATATGAATCGTTTAAGGTTTTTCCATGAATATGCATAGTCTATATCCGCAATATCGACGATCCTCATAACTGGAGCACTGCCAATTAATAAATCATCGGTTCAGTTTCCGCCCATAATCGAAAAAGAGATCCCACACACTCCGAAAAAATTGGATCCCAGACATGTGAAGGAATTGCCTGAATTGCAACTTTTACGCAATGATAACCATTCCGGCCGAGAGACAAGACAACAAATTGAGCCAACCGACGGCGGCCAATTAAACCCATATTTCTTGCACCGATCGGCGGGGAGATCGGTGGAAATGATTTGATGATGGGGGAGGTACGCATATTTGTTGAGACTTAATTAATTGCCACAAAATGATGGAGACACAAGCGCAACGTCGGCCGACAAAAGATGGCAAACTGAAAACGAATTTTTTTTCGCAATTCTCGGCGTTCGGTTGAGTCTGAGAAAAGGCCAACTAAAGACGTTCCACATATTGCCAAATGTGAAACTTTTGCTCTAATGAGCGACTATCCAGTCGGCGGCGACGTTTTGAAGGTCACCGCCAACTTGTCCATCGCCAAAATCCAAGCCGAATGCGTCTGCAACGTCAAACAGTTGTCGGCCGATTGCGAAATGAATTGGTTTAGTTAAAGTATGTGATGTTTTTTCCTTTGGCCAAAATGCATGTCTGCTCGCCAGCAGTTTGCACAGAAATCACGACAAAAAAAACTTGCACCAGTTTCTCGAACACAAAACTCAAAACCCAAAACCGAAACCGAAAACCGAAAACTCAAATTGCGAACGTAATCGAAGTCGCCGGTGCGCAAGTCAAGTGAAGCGAACGTCTTTGGCAATCTGGAAATCTCAGTGTCTCCTAACCAATCCGAGCCCCCTCGAAAGACCCTCCCACAAGATCTCCCCCTACATCGTATGTGCCTTCTGTTTTTGCCTGCCCTGCAATTGTGCTTGCCGCTTCATTTGGCCAGCCATTCGGCAAATAAAATACTTGTTATAGCCACAATGCAATTGACATGGTGCATGATCGCATTTCAGCTAAATGCTAAGACTGTTGACCCCACGGCGATGACGATGGAAAACTATAAAAACCAGGCAATAAAAGAAGATCTAAATTTACGTTTTGGGGTTTAATTAAAGATTTATGTATATGCCATTTCAATTTAAAGCTTAAAACTAAAATTTTAAGAAAAGTAATTTAGTGGAAAACATCTAAAACTACCCCAAAAATATATTTATAACTAAAGTGCCTTTTTTTTGGCTGCCAACGATGTTGCTCACTCCATCTATAGCGCACTCCAGATCATATCTTGACATCGACTTATGACTCGACCTCCTTGACTTCTGATTAACCACCTGTCCGTACTCATCTCCGCCCCATCTGATGGTGCATTCAAATTGCAAACAATTAAGCGCATAAATGCTACCGCATCGCATTCAATAGTATTATGCAATCCATCTTTTGAATTATTGCCGTAAATTGTGGTCTGGCCTGGCCTAGTCTCGACCACGGGTGTGTTTCTCTCGCACGAAAGTTGCGCCGCGCGAATCCTTTCACCGGCGTCCAGCGAACGTCCAGCGAAACAAAAGACTCAGGCAACGAACTCGAATTCACTGCGATTTATTCCCAGCTTTAGTGGCACGTTTCCGTATTGAAAGTGTTTCACTGGGACTATGGACACTCCTTCAAGTTCTTTATCTCAGCCGCGAACTATGTCAAGCGGGCGAACAACAAATGCCAGCCAACGCCTTTGGAGTGGACCAAGCACCAAGCAAGTAGTCCCAAATTGAATAGGAAAATCTCTTGGAAAACATCTTTCCCAAATATCCAAAAGAAATCAAGCTGCACCAGCGGCAGATTCCCAAATCTGGCTGGGGCACTAGGCAACTGCAGGAGTCCAGCCAACTACCATGCTGCGACTTGCTGCCGCTGCTACAGCTGCTCGAAAAAGAGATACTTTGGAGAAGTTGCATAATTTTTGTTTTTGCATTTAGGTGCTGTTGCTGTTGTGGCGGCTTTTGGAGTCACCCAGTTAGTGTGTCACTGTGGCATTTGCAGCAAACTGGCTTCGTTTTCTGTCCATTCATTGTCTTCTGTGGGATGGCTGCTGTTGATATTGGTAATTTTTTATTTCACAAAGTCGAGTCGAGTCATGACATGTTGTTGCAGTCAAATCATTTGCCTAATTTTTCATTGATCCAAATGGGCGTGGCATTCCATGTAGTTGGCTAAATGTCAATCGAGCAATTGAAAATGCCTGGGTTAGTTAAACGAATCAAGTTAATATGCAGTTTTTGCAAATCACTCAATTACACAAAAATGGTCATTTTTTATTTGATATACAAATTGTAAGTGTAAATAAAGTACTTATTCGGTTTAAGCCCACTAAGCCTAACCTTTTTTATGAAACCAACTATAAGTATTTCTATTAGCTTTTTAGGATGATTAATCTGTTGACATATTTCATTTGCATTTCGCGGTGCTGACAATTATGTGCCTGGGAATTTTATATGCTTGCTACATAAATCTAAAAATTTTCATCACCTCACACGGTGTTACAAACACCGCCATATTGCTTAAAATGCAGCAACAAAAGTCGAGCAAACGACATAATTCCCAGGCCAGCCAAACTATTGTTATTCGTTACGTTTTTATTAGAAGTTCTGTTGTTTTTTTTTTTAATGTTGGTAAAGTTTTTTGCACTAATTGCTGCACAGTTTTCGTACAAACGAACAATGGCCACAGTTCAAAATGATTTATTTATTTTTATTGCCAAACACGAGCTAGCAGCAAACACGAAAACAAGAATGTCAATGAAGCGGCATGAAAGAACAACTCTTAAAACATCTGGTAACCATTCTCAGGATCTTAGATAAATAAATTCGGGCTTATTCCATTGACTTAAATGGTAAATTCAGCACATAACTAGAAAGATCACTTTAAAATTTAAATAAATTCGGAACCTTTTAAAAATTGTATACCAGTATTTCCTATCTAGATTCCTAATTATCTTATATAGGCACTCACGACGCAGCTCAACTAATATCTTTATTATTTGCATTATTGCTAACGACTTTTGGGCCGTCAAACTGGCTGCTATAGGTGTTTGCGTGGGCGTTCCGGAGGGCGTACCAGCCAGTTCCTCACTGGAGTCAGCCGCCAAGATCGGTGGATCGGTGGATGGGGGGGCCTTCCCCTCGGGTTCTGTTTGGAGGCTTTGGAGTCTGGTTCCGTGTGCAATTCGAGTTCGACGGCGGTCGAAGGCGGTGCTGCGGTGGTCTGATAATTCAAGGTTCGAAGCGGGGCCGGGCCCCTAACCGCATTTGGCCAATTACATGGAAAATGTCAAATCAAAAGATTCGTTTTTTTTTTTTTTTTGGTCATTTCCTTCGCCAGCTATTGTTGTAGGCCGAACTGGAGTTTTCCCAAAAATATTACAGCACGAGAGATTTAAGTGCGAACCACTGCGAGTCAAAGGTCATTATTTTTGTTCATTTTGTGGGTGTTGAGGTCAAAACGGTGGCAAGACAGTGGCGAAAAATTGTGTCCATCAACGAGCGAATCAAAAATTTATTTTCGGGCTCTCTTATGACCTTTTTGCGGGCAATTATCAAGCGAAGAAAAAAGAGGCAACAAAAATTGCTCCATGTAAACAATTTTTTTTTTATTTCTAGACAATTTTCTTTGCTAACCAAACGTGCAGACCAGAGATAAACAAAAACGAAACAAAATTAAATGTCGAAGGTTTTGCACGATTGTCTTCGACCCGCAGTTGCTACAAGTTTCTGTTTTTCTGGCCATTTCAATTGACAAATGTTATTTGCCCGGGCTCAAAACCCAGGCCGATCTAGACAAAACCTCTAGCTGAAATCCAAAAGACCTTAGCTCCGGCACGAAAACGTTTATGGCCATCCAAAGAAAATCTTTTGCCACTTCGTTCGCATTCCGAATTCAATTTTCAAAATTTGGGTCAAATTATGTCGCTCGGCGGCGTCTCTTTAATTATGATAAATTTCTGCCTGATCTACCACCGAAAAAAGACCCTGAATGCAAGTACTAAAACTTGAAGAAAAAATTGTGCTCAATTAAATAAAGCACTTACTGTTCGGTGTTTGCTGGCATTACCTTCGCAGTTTCCTTTCGGAACTTGTGATTATGATAAATTAACCGGGTTAAGATCTACTGATGAGCAGGTAACAGAAGAAGTGGATGATAATGAGTTTGGATTGGTATCAGCTTCCTTGTGCTAATCAACTGATTGTCAACATATTTAGCTTGTATAGCCAATAGGTTTGTATTTCGATCAAGTTATAAGTTTCAGAGAGTTGCACTTTAGACATTTTAGAAATCAAATCGAACTCCATTAGGTCGCAATTAGTTGGCAACAGCACAAAAAGTGGTTCCACAATTTTGATTGGCCACAAAATCGTAGCAAATTTTAGCATTTTGGGGCATTTTTGCACGGCTCAGACATCGAAACATGTTCGGCATTCGATTGACAAATGTGTGGCATCTCAAAACTGGAGCAATCGAATCGAGAGAATGCTTGAGGACTTGGCGATTTGGAGAAGGTGCCAAAATCCATTGGCAACAAATGGCAAATGACAAATGTTAAGCAGCACCCAATAAATCGAACGAATTTGAATGAAATTCATAAGTGCTTCTGCCCTATAATTAATGACACTCTTTTGTGTTCGAACTGTTAATTACCATCTGTATATAATGTTTTATTATATAGCAAACTTCTTGTTTCGGGTTTTTTTCTGTCTTTTATTGCTGAAAGCCGTATAAAGCTTACGAAAAGTCGCTTAACTAAATTGAATAAGTTTATTTTTTAGATGTGGTATATTTTATGACCCTCTAACACGAAAGGTGTTTTGTTTGTGTCTTAGATTTAAATCATTTTTAATGGCACAATTGGATAGAAGAGAAGAACATTTCTGGGCATCATCGCTGACTGAGAGTTTATAAACAAATCTGCTATAAAGATGCTTAATTCGTTTGGTTATACAATCTTTATTTTCAACAAAAAATCCCCGAAAATTCCATAAATTGCGGCTCAACTCTTTTAGAAAAGAACAGAATTATACAAAAGAAGCAGTGGAAGATTTCGGATACTGGTTGTGAATACCCTGCAAAATAATATTAAATATTCAGACGCATAATAACTTCTATCATGGAAGACGGTTAAAAACTAATCTAATCAATTAAATCAGTAGAGTTTATTATTAAAGCAAATATTGTAGTTTGTTACAAGATTTAAATATTCTAATCAATTCAAACGTATTCTTGTTTAAGAGCATCCAAACTTTAAAGTGTTTACTTCATCTGTGATAATTTCTTTTTGCTTATGAGCTGAGCTTTGACGTCAGTTTAGCTTTAATTAATTATATTAGTTAAAGTGGCGGCTGGTGAACGCAAAATGTCAAACAACAAATTTACTAATAGATGAACCTCCTCTTTCGATAGACGCGGATAAAATCATATGCAAATGAAATGTAGAATTGTATATTGAAAACTGAATATAGCATTACCTTGCATATCTAAACGGAAATTGAATATTCAATTATTCATAATTAATTTCTCAGTGTTATCATATGTTTCTTGTGAAAAACTGCTACTTTCTAATTTATTTTGTGCCTTCCATATAGATTTTTGGATCGATTTTAGTTTGATTAGTGGTCGCACATTTTTGAAATAAGCCTAGGTAATTAAATAATTAATTCAACATTTTTAAGAAGGTTTTAAAAGATAATGGATAAGCCTCTAATAAGGAAGTAAACAGAAAAATTTTAATATCTTTTGCTAGAGTCTTTGTAAGGATATATTTAAAATTATTATTACAGCAATATGCAATGGGTACTGTTAAAATCAAAATACCCGTTCATCCGCATAAGTGCTCGGTATTTAAATCAAAAACAGCTCCGCAATCTATGATATTCGATCTATCTCTGTCCATTTATTCAAATGTTCGCGAATCAACAACAAAATGAAAGTGATCTAGAAAATTCATCAAATCCGAGGAATCTGAATAGGAAACCACAATGACCAAAAGAGCGATGGATAAACTTGAACTTGAGCTCGGTGGCCTGGGCTCTTTTGTTGCCGTTCATTTCGTGTTTTTTGGCTTGCATATTTTTATTCGAAGCGCTTTAGTCATCCGCACGGCTGCATTGCTATGATTCTGCTTCACATTAGTAAAAAAAAAACAAAAACGACTGGAAAAAAAATACTGGCCACAAAAGAAGCGCCACGCCGGGCAAGGCCTAGCATTTATGTAGTTCAACTTTGACTCAGTCTTTGCCACCAATTGTGATGCTGATGATCGTGGTGTTGATCATGGCGATGATGTCTGGCGACCTTCGCCTTCAACTGCACATTACAAAGCCTAATACGCTCGGTTGCCATTATGTCCGCGGCGTTATGTCCACAATTAAATTAATGCACATAAAACCAACATGATTTGGTGCCCGTATCTGTTCTCCTTTGTGCGCGTTTTGCGGTCCACTCATTGTTCACACGTTCCATTTACATGGCCATTGGCGAGTATTTCCTCTGCAGCATTAAAATGTCAAATTACCCACACTGCCACAGCATTCAATCAATGCACCCATATCAAGGCTTAAAACGCCGCTCAGCCTGGCCAAAAAGCTGAGAAAAAAAAACCGAAGCAAACAAGAATACGGAGCCAAACACAAATCCGAGATCAAAAGTTCAGTCACGAAGCCACACAGAATCAAGCAGACTATGCGGCGCATGTTTCTTCTGCAGCCAAGCAATTTACATTCAATATGCAACTGCAACTGCAACTGGATTTGTAACCTGAAATTTTCGGAAATGTGTGGCTAATGTGAATTTAACTTATGGCTGTGGAACACTTTGCCCGTTGTGTCTAATTTGATTATGTGACTGAAGTGCTCGCGGTCAGTTATTTATTAATGGCTCAAGGCTTTGGGGCAAAAATTTCCCAACACTAAGGACTAGTCAAAATTATGCATTAGAAAAGTATTTGTGATCTCTTTTTTAATGTATATATTTTTTAATAATTATGAAGGTTTCGTTACCAGCCAAAAATTACTCATTTATTTATGGTCCATAAATTTTAAACTCTTTATGTTCATTTTTAACTTTGTTAATATTTAATTTTTAATTGAATAATTATTATGTTTATAATTAATGTTCTTTTCGAATGTGTTGATTTCCAAAGATTTATGTAAAATGGTAAGAAATACAAGTAGTTTATTTTATTTGTCGTGTTCATTAATGTAATTTTACCTGGGAAACAAACACTAACACTTCATGTATTTATGTGAGATTTTTACAAAAAATATATTAATAAGATATATTTGTACAAAGGGAAAATGATAATATAATAATGGCTACATATAACAATACTAACTGCGCAAAAAGACGTCGGAGGAAGGGCTCCGATCTAAAATTACATAAACTTTCTAAGGACTTTTAAAGCTGTTTACTAAAATTTTAACAATACAAAATTTATCACTTTTCGAATATTCTAGAAACAAACTCTGAGACTCTAAAACTCTAAAGTCGTTGATTAAAATTCATACGTATATGATTAAAAAAGTCTATATTGTTTGAACTGTACAATTAAGAGCGATTCTCCAAAAGAATTGATTGGATCTCTTTGGTAGATTAAGGCAAAATTAAACGAAATTACCCATTTGCTATGTTTGTTATGTTGGCTATTGGCAAGAAACGATTCTTTCTACTAAACTGTGCCCCCAGTTACTTGGTGTCTGAATACTTTCAGTAGTTCCCAAAGATCGCTACAGTTGGAGCTCGAGTGTTCACAGATACGCACTCATACAGGCGCAGATCACACGGACAACATGGACACTGTCCGTGTGAGGCACCCTCTTTCGAAAAAGCTCGCTTGCTGACGCATTTCCTTTGGGCCACGGGCTCACACGGACAGTTGGCCAAGAGAGAGAGGAGCTGTCGAACGGATGGAGAGCGAGCTTTTTCAACACGGCTGCTGCGATCTCGATTCACGTCGACTGCGCAGCCGCGGCTGAAGACAATCCCGCCACAGCATCGGCCATATAAAAGCTCGCTGCGTCTGTGCGAAATTATTCAGTTAACTGTTGCGGGTTGGTTGAGACATACAAGCCCATCTTGATCGCAAAGTGTTGAGGAGCTAACCTAGTGCAAAATGAAATCCATGGTATGTTCGGTCTGAGCTCAGTGTGTTCTCCTTCGAAGTGCTGCTTAGAATAATTGTGTTTCAAAAACTCGGATTCAGTTAAAGTGACTTGCAAAAGAATATATATATATATATTTATGGAACAATGTAGACATATCGGTGTTGCAATTAAAGTATTTTTAAAAAGGTTTTTGCACGACTTCATCAGCTCTTTCAAAAGCAAGGATAGAACGGATATTCTAAAATGTCTCTAGATATGTTACTTTTTTGTGGCATTTTGGTTTACCCAAGTAAATATGAACATGGTTTTAAGAAAGGATTTTTAGAGAGAAAACTAATTGAAATATTTAATTTTTCCATTACCAGTTCTACATTTAAATCTTATTGAAAGAAATCACATTTCATAATTACTAAAATCGAAAAGTGTTAAGGATCATTTTAACCCGAAAAGGATAGGCAGTCCTAGAATATGTTTTTAGCATTTAAAAAAGAAAACAAAAATGTAGATTCGTATTAAAAAGCTTTGAACGCGAAACTACAAAGAGTTGAATTTGCCTTCTTCCAATTTGTATTTTAACCGAATTATTGCGAAAATATCAAGCCACATTAAGTATACGCCGCATGCCCAATATGTCAGGGGGCCTAGGCCACAATTGAACTTGGCTGGTTGCCCAGCCAACTTTCCACCCAACATTGCATAATTGTCATATTCCAAATTATGGAGTAATCGGGCGGAGGTGGAGCCGGAAGCGGCTGCAGTTGCATAACCGCCCGACCAAGCCAATTGGGTTTCTATCGAATTTAACCCACTTGTCATTGCAGCTCATTTTCGGCCTTGTGGCGATGTGCGTGCTGGTGGCCAACGCCAGTGAGGAGGCACCCAAGAAGGCCGTCGAGACCGCCGAGCCCGCCGAGAAGAAGCAGGAGAAGCGCGGCATTGGCCACGGTCTGGGCTACGGATACGGACCATCGGCGGGAGGCGCCATTCTGGGATCCGGCATCGGTGTTGGAGTTCCAGTGGCTCCCGCTGTCGCTGAGCTGCCCACCCAGGTGCACACCAACACCGTGGTGAGGACCGTGCAGGTGCCCTACCAGGTGGAGCGTCACGTTCCCTACCCCGTCGAGAAGACCGTCACCTATCCCGTTAAGGTGCCCGTGCCCCAGCCCTACCCCGTGGAGAAGATCGTCCATGTGCCCGTCAAGCAGATCGTGAAGGTGCCCGTCGAGGTGCCCCAGCCCTACCCCGTCGAGAAGGTGATCCGTGTGCCCGTGAAGATCCCAGTTGATCGTCCCTACACCGTCCATGTCGACAAGCCATACCCCGTGCCCGTGGAGAAGCCCGTGCCATACACCGTCGAGAAGCGTGTGATCCACAAGGTGCCCGTCCATGTGGAGCGTCCAGTGCCCTACAAGGTGGCCGTGCCCGTGCCTGTCCACGTTGAGAGCCACGTCAAGCCCGCCGTGGCCGTCACCCACACCGTTGCCGCTGCTCCTGCCATCATCAGCCACGGCTACTCCGGACACGGAATCTCCGGATACGGAATTTCCGGACACGGAATCTCCTCCTACGGCAGCTCCTCCTACGGCGGCTCCGCCCACGGTGGCTACCTCCACAAAAAGTAGATGAAATCGCAATGCTGTCGAGGGCCAAGCGAGAAGTGAAGTCGGGTGAAGGCGAGCGAACCAACCAACAAGTCGAAAGTATCCAACAGACATTAAGAATCAAGCACCCCTCCCTCTCTTTCCACGCCCAGCAACCGCCAACGTACGACTTACAAATTTAGTTTTAGTTTGTGATACCAACCGAAATTCTGGAAGGATCGGAACCAGGAGAAAATCACACAACTGACGCAATCCATTATAGAAAGCTTGCCAAAACCCATCCGGGGCGTTTGAAAAGTGCCTGTCTCCTGGCATCCAAATCCATCGAGTGTACAGTTCTTTTGTAGACAATCACAGAGAAATAACTGCTGACGAGTTGCTCCTTCGACTTTTTCACGTAAATTTCTTTTCTATGAAATATTTGTACATATTTAAATAATGTAAATAAAACGAAAATTAAAAAAAAAAAACTTAAGACTTGTACTTTCAGAAATACTGGGCTTTCCATTAAAAAAAAAAAAGATAGAAGTTCGATAGGATATTTTTAAGGTATATAGGGTATTTTCACTTAATGAGCCTTTTGTTTAAGCTGAAAGCTTAATTTGTATTGCTGCATTGCTATTTTGGAATAAATACATTTTTTTACAGAAGTTATATATCTGTCAAGTTAAAACGTAGCCATAAAGGACTACATATTATATATTTACATATTATATATTTATATATAATATATATATATATTATATATTTATGGATATTTATTAATTTTTATGAGGGGGTGTGGAGTTACTCTTAAGTGGATTAATACAGCTTATTTTAGTCAAAGGATATTCCCACAACTATGCAATGATTTATTTATTTATTATAAATTTTGGGAATTATTCTGAATTGCATTACAGTGCGTCAAGTAATTGTTCGCAAACAATGTTTTTAAAACTGTAAATTTAGTGAGTAGGCCTAAATTTATGCAACAAAAAATTATATATTTAAGCTTTCCTAAGCTTTGAACTGTTACTTAGTTAATACAGCTAGAATCAAGGCTTAAATAAAGAGCTTATACTTTTAAGCAATTAAACCAACTTAAAATTTTACATATTATATAAAATTAAAAATTGACTTAAAAGGATAACAAAGTCGAACACACTCTGAACAAAACTTCTTAGCCAAAATTAAACTTACAAAATTATATGGCGATTTTAATGAATAATATTAATAATAATATTATACATAATATCTATTTATCTAAAAGAAATGAGAAAACAAATACGATCTCACAAACAAACGTATCTATATGGATGTTGTCCTAATGGCTTTCATGCCAACCCAATATCGTAAAAGCCTAGCGCTATGCATCGAAAAAAATTACTAAGTTTAAGTCGAGCTTTTTTTTATCTTTCCTATAGCTTTCCTATCTTTTCGCACAGAGTTGTCGAAAAAATATATCAGAGAGGGATTTTCTAGTACCCAGGGAATAACAATATTTTATATATATTCACTATATATGTATATCAAAAAATTTGTATTTTAAATCTACACAAAATGGAATATATAAACCACATTTGCTTTATAAAAATACAATGCGACGCCACTGACCTTTTCAGAATAAGAAATGTATCTTAATTCTCATTTTGTAAATCAGTTCCTTTTTGTGTGTTTCCAAGAGCGGATTGAATATATAAAAATGTTTAAGATATTATTGCTTGCTGCACTCAGCATCTTGACATATAAAATCTCTAGTTGCGATGTAAATTCTCATTTATGTCGTCAGGTTGTTACTGTTAATTATACCAAAATGGTTACTAGGCCCTTGGAGGACTTTGGAAAATTTGCCAAATATTTCCAGCAATTGGGTATACCTACAGGAAAAAAGCTGCTGGTAAGCTCCATATAAAGAGCAATGACCAAGTTGTATTTAAGATTACCAAATTCTTCAGAACCTAACCAAATTAGAAGAAAAAGAAGTGTGTTGTGCAGGCTTCGAAAAATCCACCGACGAAAAATGTGTGCCCATCCAACCCACAACAACATCGACTACAGAAACTATCGATTTAACCGAATATACGGAATCATCATCTCCGAAATCGGATTCATTTGGTCAAGGAAATACGCACAGCTCGTTGACAGAATTAAATAATAAGCACAAAACTCTCATATTGTCAATTCTTATTGGAACTGGTGCTCTAATAATTGTTTTAGCCTTTGTGATTGCTCTACGTATTCGCCAAAAACGACGACTTGCATTAGGTAATAACTGCCGCCAAGTAAAATTTAATGCAGAAATGCAAACAGCTCTATTATAAAACATAAGTTAGATGTTCACAAATAGAGAATTTAAATATTATAAACGAAAAATGAATTATCAATTTCATGTAAAGCACCGTTCTTATCAGTTTCATTTAAGTGGAAAAGCCATATATGTACATAAGTGAATTTCACATTGATAGGACGACAAGTACAATAATAAAAAGTAAGTTCAGTTGTATTATAATGTGTACTTGCGGAGTGATAAAAGCAAAGCATTTGATTGTCGTGACCGGAATAGTTTTGTAAGTCGACCAAAGACATAAAATCGTATTACTCATTAAAATGTCGTATTATTTTATTTATTTTGTACACCTTCATATTTATAGAATTTTCTGCACCTTAATATTTTTGAAATTATATTAAAACCAACACCTGCAGCAAATATTGTATTAATGCTTTTCTGTCTATCTCTATTTAATCTCTATTTTAACATTTACTACGTGCGTATAAGGAAAATCGGCTTCATGTATGCAATATTCATAAATATATTTTAAAACGCTTTTTAAGCCTTAATAATTAATAAGCTCCGCATAGAAATGCCTACCCTTCGGCTTCAAACAGATTACTTCCCCCTTACTCCACAACATCTCATACATATAATCTATCAGGCACTTAAGCGAAAAATATTGTGAATATTTGCCAAAAAACGAAATGAAAAGCAAGGCGGGTAAAAGTGATGCAACAATTAATGCACGTGAGTTAGAGCACTAACATTTATCGGCGCAATCAACTGCAATGACAGGCAGTCCAGAAAGAGCCAATACGCGTTTCAAGTTCGCTGCCTGAGTCTTTCGTTTTGGGAGAACCTGTTGCCTGGATTGACCAACGCCAACAACATTGATCTTGTCCTAACCCGAGAAACGGAGCCGCTTGTTCGTGCCGCTTCAATTGCGAATGTGTGTGTGCCAATGGAGAATGGCTCGACCTAAAAAGCCAAAAGCAAAGTGAATGCAACAATAACAACAGCAACAACCAATGCAGACGCAATCAATTAGCGATATGCTGATGACGTCGGCTTGCCTGATATTATTGTGGCTGCTAACGGCTGGTTTCTGTGTGGTTTCTTGTGTGGCTGCCACATGTGGCGATTGCGTCATGGCGCCATGCAAACCGTCTAACGGTAATTGACTTGCAATTTCTTTTGCCCGCAACTTTTCGGTTGCAAAGAAATTTTCCAAACCCAAATGTGTTGCCACATTTCAACAATCACACAGAGCCAAATGAACGAAAGCCGCGACCAAATCTTGTATGAGTAATTTTTGGCATTAATCACAAAGCAGATCTTTAATGGCCGAAAAGTAGCCCAATTTTCACAATGCAGATTAAAAAAAATTCAAATAAATTCTGCAATGAATAATTTTAGATTGTCCATGTCAAAATGGTTGCAACCTATAGACATTTTCAATTCCTTAACTATATTTAAATATTATATATGCACAGCCAAAACAATGAATGTATTAATAATGCGTACAGTATTTACTTTCCCTGTTTACTTATTTTCATGTTCGGAAGTCGATTCGCGCAATCAAGTTTCTTATTGCGTGTTTACATGCTTTGAATCAATGTAGAAATATTATTCATATAACTTCATCGACTTCATATGTAGGTAACTTATAAATATAGAGCCACTTAACAAGGCTTCTCAAAAATTTTAGGTTTTCCTTTTGGCTTTTTAATTTATGAAACTTGCAAGGATATTTAAAGTCCGTCCCCGTTTTGCCTGAGATTATTTCTTAACAAACGTATTTTTCTTTTATTGCCGTTGTTTTGTTAATTACAGTCATTTAAGTGCTGCCTAATTACGCTCCGCTCTATATTTTTAGACTAACCGAGGTCGGCGGGAAAAGTTGTAAAGGTTTTATGTTTGATAATAAATGAATGAAAGTGCCTTTCTATCATATATGCATAAAAATCATACTGGCTTATCAAATTTTATAAATATATATACAACTGTCATCTTAAATTGTGTTTAATTACATTTATTGTAAAATGATATGCGAGCGGATTTCATTTCATTCACACATTGAATTCGTTGATTCATATAAAAAGCGCCCAATTATTGATACTCTTATCCAAGAACTACTGCAGCACCCCTCGCTTGCCCATCCACATTCACACTTAACAACAACATCGGCTTCGCCTCAGTGCGGCGTGTGGCTCAGAAGGCAAGAAACCCAAGAGCTGCAAAAACAGATTTACCAAATGTAAAACGAAAATGCAGACAAGAAACGGACCAGTCCGTCCGATGTACATATACGTTTGCTACCCTGGGCTACACTTCAGCATAATGTTTATTCAATTTACGCAATTTGTGGCAACAACACGAGCTGTACATTTGATTGCCAACTTGGGGTGTTGTTGTAATTATGGCCACGAGAAACAAATCGGGGGAATTGTGGCCAAAACTGAAATCGAAATTAAAGTCTTTATTTAAAATAATTTCTGTTGAAGAAGTGACGGCAGCCAGCGGATTTTCCTCATAATATTTCGCCAGCTTTTCGCTGGAAACACAAAATTTGTTGACTAAGTCAATGGGTCAGCTATTACACCCCATCACAGCTGGCCAACTCGAAGTTGGGCCAAAGGCGGAATTATTATGCTAATAAATAGTTTTTCTTTGACTGGTTTTTCTGGCTTTTGCGAATGAAAATCTGCATAAACTTGCAGGTGGGTCGCAGGCTCAACTTCCTTATTAATCAGTTTAGCTTAGTAAACTCCCCTCAAAAACAGAGAGGCTGCAAGCCTACAATTTTTATGAGGTGAACGTCACGCTTAGCTGCAGATGCATAAAACTATATTGAATATTTATGTATTTCTATGATCCAATTGAGCTATGCTCAACCAATTTAAAAACGCGTGACAACGTGAACAAATTTTACCAAAAACTTTGCTTCTCGGACAGTGAATACTCAAAGAGTTTTCACGCCAAAATAAAAGGAGGCATAAACACACTCGCCAGAAATAAACAAGAGTTCAAATGCTTTTGCCATTGACCCCATTTCCAGTTTTGTATTTTTTTTATTATTATTTCGCCGATCGGCTTAGAGATGCGTTAAGTCGAGATCGTAAACCCCGATCGAGCCCTAATTGCAGCGATCATTGAGGGAGCGGTTGGCTTGAGTACAAAAGTAGAGAGCTGATCTCAGCCAACCGATTGTAAATAGGACAGTGATTGCAGTTAACACGTATTGCAAGTTCATTGGAATGGTCTTTAACCTGAATAGTGAACCGATCATGTGGATAAGTTCATAATTTGTTTGCCTAATAGACCTTTTGGGTGGGCAAACAGCGATTTGGCATTGAACTTTTGGGGTTTCCCCTTTCAGCTAACTGCAGTTCAAGGACTTTCACTTTCTGTTTTTACACATACGTGGATGGCTGGCACTTTTTATAAAAAAAATCATAGCATTTTTATAAGCCCGTCTATCTAAATGTCTTTTCTTATTCATGTACATTAAATATTCATATGTCGAAAAGTTACTGCAGGAACTGCAAGCTAAAAATCATTTAAAAATGTTTTTTAAGTTAATGAAAGTTTTTTATTTCTTAGAAAGACTTTACCAAGGGATTCGTGAGGTTACCCACCATCACAAACTGAGTATCCATTTCAGAGCCAACTATTCGGTCAGCTGGGCAGGCTAACAAGCCGCAGTTTCGACCTTGACCAGTAATGCAATGAACCCTGCGGTGGCCCAAGCCAAAAAAAAAAAAAACAAGAAACAAAAAATGGCAGTAAACAAAACGCGAATCGGCTTAACCGCCGAGACCCAAAAACAGTTATACTATATATACACCTTAGCAAAGTGGAAACCACTAGCGAAACAACAACCAGCCGCAATTGTTGGTGACAAAGAGCTGAATGGCAGTTTGGTAAACGGCACATAAAATGTCATAACTGTCATTTTCGCCTACATGGCTTATAGCTCTATATTTTGCTGGATGTCGTCCAATATTTGAGACATCACAGCCCGAAATGGGAACGAAGTGGAATGGAATGCTCGAGCGGTGACAATAAATAAATTGTTACACAAATCAGGCAGCGAATGCAAATCGCAGAATCGATGATCAATCGACAGCTGGTTCAACTTTGACACCTTTGTCGGTGAATAAAGACGCATCGATAAAAAAATATTATAGATGAGTTTATTTATGTAAAGCTTAGTTTATCGCCAAATGCGGCAAGGTCAGGCCACAAAACAATGTAAACAAACGAGCTGCAGCCTGAATATCGCCACAAAGAAGCTGGGGCTGAGCTCCGATCCGAATGATGATGATTTTCAAAGACGTGCCAATACAATGGAGCAGAGATAGTAGAGATATTTTTCTGTATATGGTGCTGATATATATGGCAGCATATGGTAATTAAGTCGAGGAAGTAAGTGCACGCCAGCCGATTTTGATGAGGCTCAGACAATGTACTATAAAATCATCTCTCTGACGCCAGGCGTGCGCCACTGCAAACGAACATATGACATAATATCACCATCAGCTGGGGCAGCCTCCAAACGCCAATCTCTCTGCCTCTCTTTCTTCTGACTATGCGGCATCTCTTTCGCGCGATCGTGGAAATGTGCATCGAACAATGTGGTCAAGACATGCAACAAACGCGAATCGAAACGAAATCGAAAGTTGCATGCATGCAACGAAAGCGAGAAAATATTTGCTATCGTAACAAGTCTTGGATTAGAAGGTGCAGGACATGAGTGTAAAGCCACAACTGACTCACAGGAATTTACAATTCAAAGTGCTTAAAAAAAGAATAACTAATGATAAAATCATATTTCAGTCGGCTACATAACTCTTTTTATAGAATACCATCAATTAGAATCTATAACCAGTACTCTTGGAATAATTGGGGTACGGTCTTTGAAATGCCAAACAAATAAATATTCTAAAAATTAAATATATATCTGTATCTAGACATAGTTATTGGATAGTTATGTAGCTACTACAAAATCGTTTGCAGATTGTAATATTATGCATTTCATACAATAATAATATAATAATAAAGATAATTAGCGATTATGGCGCGCACTTTAAACTCGTATCCATGCTTTAAGTGTGATATATTTATACTCGATATGTGTGCCAAACCACAGCTGACTGAAGACCCATTGACATAATAACGAGGAAGGTAATCGGACTAAGACTGGACCCGCCCCGGCCAGGGTCCACTTGGACTCGGGTGGCGCTACTGTCCATAATGATGGCGGTATTAATTACGCAGCAATGGAAATGGAATGAAATGGATTGGTTTGGATTTGGCGTGGAGTGGAGTGGAGTAGCGTCTCAGTTCGCCAGCTTCTGTTTCTACTCCATGTGCCTGCTCTTTGTCTTAGGTTATGCTTGGTGATTCGAATGTGGAGCAGTGACACAACCACAACGGAATGACCGACTGACACACTCTCCATTTCCAGCTGAAATCGCGATTGGGTCCCCAACCTCACGGAAACTGGTCTGGAATCATTGGGGTTGGGTCCGGTGAATGGGGTAATGGCATAATGCAAGTGGGGAAAAAGTAAAAGGATGCAGATGACAGCCACACACAGAGGATTGTCTGTGGTCAGGCTGAGGAAGGGGAAAATCAGGTGACACGAAGAAAAAAAGGCGGTCGTCTAACAAAAGCGACGGGGGTAAAGACTGGTAATAGGAGGAAAAACTAACCAGGATTGGTTAAGCATTCAATTAGGAAAAGCGTTCAAAGCGGTGAAAGGAAAAGCTGAAGTAGATTAGTCTTTTCAAAGCATGACAAATGATTTATATGTGAATTTGGACAACTATTAGTCTACGACTAATTGCCTAAGCTGCATTTACTAATTATGGGAAATGTTAATACCTAAAAATCTTAACCAATTAATAACAATAAACAATACACATGATGGCTTTTAAAATATTGGATAAAATATTTGCACAGGTCTATCTTTCGTTTCTATTTCAATCAAATAATAGGACCCCACAACAATTGGCAATTACAAGGTGCTTGCAAATAAAACTCCAACAGCAGCAAGTACATAATCATGTGTGATTAACATGAAAACAACATTGAAATGAAAACCGACAACAAAGCGAACAGCTCATCACTTGAAGTGGCTTGAAGGCGGCTCTCATCCATATGAGTATTATTCAATTACCAGCCAGAAATTGTGGTGCCTGCTGCTAAAGTTGCCGTTGCGGCTTTGGTTTCTCAAGCCTTTTACGTGCATTGCCTTGCGGCAGCCACAAGAAGCAAGCAAAAATAAGCGGCAGCTGACGGTAGTCGAATTAAACAGCAAAATGGCACGCATCCATAGACCCTCGTGTGCTCCTCCACCGATTCCCCTGCGAATCCCCCGGTGCCAGCGAAGCCTCCTATTGATATTGCAATCTTATTTTGGTTTTTATAACTCTGCAGAAGAGTTTTACGACTTTTAAGATCACTTTGGCACGCCGCTTGGAAATAATGTGGCAATGCAACTGTTTAATGGATAGAAAATAAGCTTAAGCTTAAGGAGCAATAGCTAGTACTTAATTAACAATTTTAAGTGGAATCAAATTGTAATATGGTTTTACCAGCAAATGAATTAATTTCTTCTATTAAGCGCATGTCACATAATTAGTTTGTTAAATTTTTTTATTCTTAACCAAAACTACAAGTCACCGGGTTCACAGCCCAAAGCTGATAAAAGTTTTTTTTTTGATTTCTGAGCCTCATTTCAACTTTTTATATGTTTTTCAAGTATATAAGTATGTTTTAAGTAAACTCACTGAACCCATTTTAATTAAAGGGTATGCAAATTGCAGTATATTCAAGCTCGATTTCCATTCTTGTATTTGTTTTTTTTTGTTTTTTTTTTTTGCGGAGACGGTGGCGCTGCATTTGGCGCTTGGCTGGGTTGACTTCGCGCCTCCGAAATCCAGCGGACCGCCGAAGGCAAAGTAGACAGGCAACCGCACAACAACAACAACAGAAACAACAACAGCGTACCGCTCACCATTCGCCGCGCCGCGTATGTTTTGGGCCATTGCGATTATTATTGGTGTTGCCGATGGTTTTTGGCCGCCGTATGCTTATGCTCTTCGGCTTAACTTCGCTTCGTGCATCCATTCATTCGGCGGCGTAGTGACTTGGCTGGCCTGCCTTTCGATTGCCAACTATAAAAGTGCGCGCAGGCGCTGTAGTTGGCATCATTAAACCGTTAACCGTCGAACAGTCTACAGCCTAGAGTGGTACGGAACGTGTGGAATAGTGATCAATAGCCACCATCCCCCTCGATAAAAACGGGATCAGTTCTCGTCCAGTTCTCGAATCGCGTGCCACACGACCTGGGAATACGGATTTCCATTCCCGTTCATCGAAGGATAAACGCAGCAGCATGAAGTCGATGGTGAGTATCGGTGGCAGGACGAATGTGTGCAGTGGAAAAGTGTCTTAAAAGGACTCAGTAATAATCATAGAATGCAGAAATACCTTAAGAACGTGGAATAGTAAAACATAGTGAAATCAACATTATATGCACAATTTGAAATGCATTTAAACGATACGAATTCTTCTTCAAAACTAACTTTGCAATCCGACATGAACTTTTTGTGATCTAAATATGTTAGAATTTAAAACAATATAGTCAACATGTTTTTCATTAAACCGGAATTCGTTAGTTATATGCAAATTTAGCTGCAGAAAGTTATGAAATTACATAAAATCTGTTTTCTAACCTGGACCTTCTTTAATCTATAGCGCACAGCGACATCGCTGGCTTTGGTCCTGCTCCTGGCCACCAGCTACGTCCGAGCTGAGGACGAGAAGGCCGCCGCTCCCGCCGAGGAGAAGAAGGCTGAGCCGGAGGCCAAGGCTGCCGAGGCAGCGGCTAGCGAGGATACGACCAAGTCGAAGAGAGGACTGCACCACTACGAGGACTATCACCATCATCACGTGCCTCACTTCCCGGTGCACGAGGAGAAGACACTGACCGTCATTAAGAAGGTGCCAGTGCCCGTGCCCATCGAGAAGATCGTACATGTGCCCGTCGAGAAGCACATCCATGTGCCCGTTAAGGTCAAGGTGCCAAAGCCCTATCCGGTGATCAAACACATTCCCTACGAGGTGAAGGAGATCGTGAAGGTTCCCTACGAGGTGCCAGCTCCCTATCCCGTCGAGAAGCAGGTCCATGTGCCCGTCCATGTGCACTACGACCGACCAGTGCCCGTTAAGGTGGGTTGGGATACGGAAATTCCCAGCAATCGGTGTTCTAATTCTTTGGATTTTCTGTCTGCAGGTTCATGTGCCCGCTCCCTACCCAGTCGAAAAGAAGGTCCATGTGCCAGTGAAGGTTCATGTTCCGGCTCCCTATCCAGTCGAAAAGATTGTCCACTACAATGTTGAGAAACACGTGCACGTCGACAAGCCATATCCCGTGGAGAAGGTTGTCCACTACCCGGTGAAGGTGCCCGTCGACAAGCCAGTGCCCCACTACATCGACAAACCAGTGCCCCACTATGTGGACAAACCAGTGCCAGTGCCCGTGATCAAGAAGGTGCCAGTGCCCGTCCATGTGCCCTATGATCGTCCCGTGCCCGTTCATGTCGAGAAGCCAGTGCCCTATGAGGTCAAGGTCCATGTGCCCGCCCCCTACCCGGTGATCAAGGAAGTGCCAGTGAAGGTGGAGAAACACGTTCCGTACCCGGTCAAGATCCCCGTGGAGAAGCCCGTCCATGTTCACATCGAGAAGCACGTGCCGGAATACCATGAGAAGCATGTCACCTACAAGGAGCCGGAGTTCCACCACAAGCACATCGAGGAGGATCATCACCACGCGCCCATCCATCACCATTCGCACCCCATTGTGGAACATGAGCACGAGGTGGAGCATGAATTTGCCTCTCATGATTATCATTCATATTACGGTTACTAACCTGGTGAATCGAAATCTTCTCTCTTTCTCTCCCCTTCTTTCGCTTTTCTTTGCAGCATTGAGAATGAACTGGGATGGCAAGCTAAACCACTTCCATTTCCACTATTTCCCAAATCCGAAAAGAAAGATTCCCAAATCCATAACACCACACATCACTCCATACCGTATCATACTCGTACTCGTACCACCTTTTCTCCACACACACTTTGCTATGCAGAACGTGATAACCGACAGAGATTCAGTGAAAACCAGACGAGTAACCGACGAACATAGCTTTTAGACCGAACTCTCTTCTAGCCTTAAGCCATAACCGATAATAGAACACAAATGGATACCTTGAAAACGTTGACGAAACCCGTGAGCACTGTGAATGAGTGAATTGTAAAGGAACTTTAGTTTAAGACTTTTAAGCGACACATTTGGGCCGCACAGCCAACACAACAAGAACAACAACATCAAAACATGAACAAGAACACCGACCCACTTCCCGACCCTCCAAGACACACCCGATCGAACACAGACACAGTTGCCAGTTGATCCAGGAGCAAAGGATCCCAGGATACGAGGCTTCCCTGTACTGCTACGATTTGTGTTTGTGAACCTTGGATGGACGGAAGCGACACCATCTGGGTGCAACATCGATGTGGTTGCTGCTGCTGTTTTGTCCTCCAGCCGCGGCTCCTCCCTCTTCTGCTCTGGTCCACCCGACTCGTGCACCCGTTCCGGTTCCCAAGTGAGATGGCTACATTCGTGTCCTGCGCAACAGGACGACGATCAATCCATCCAGTTGTGTGCAGCGTCCCAGCGTTGTGAGCGTGTGATAAGACTACTGATAGCGTTTAAGCTTGTGCGATATTCGAGATAGGAAGACGCCTATTTAAGTCAGTTTGTAATCGAACGTATTGTATTAGTGTTTGTAATATTCATTGCTATACCTAGTTTGTAATACATCTATGTTATGTTGCTTGTTCGCATAAGCAGACGAAACGGATTTATAAAAAGTACTTAATTTACCAAATATTTTCTGACTCTGTATAAAAACAAACGAAAAATCTCATACGAAATGAAGCTGATGAATGATACACCATTAAATAAATGAAAACCCAAGTGATCAAAACAAAAAAAAATGGCAATTGTTTTTGAATTCGATCCTATTCTTTTTCAGTGCATTTTAAGTCATTATATGGCTACTTTCTTTTACTCCAAAAAAAGTACTATTGCAAAAGCCAATTTTGACGGTAATAACGCAACGAACACTAACTGTAAGCAACGTAATTATAAACATTTCATTTTTTAAGTTGGTGCAATATACCACCAACCATGGTCATTTATCCAGTCGCTTAAAATTTCAAGTTATATTAACGACATTAACTAATGTCTCTATACTGTAACTATCAACACTTGCAACATGCAAATTAAAAGAAAAGCGTATGAACATGAAAATAATTTTTATTATGCTTGTAAGTACTGTACTTATAAACTAGGAAAGGCCATAAAGGCATAAGTTGCAATTTAACCAGAAATTTAACAAATAATTAAATAATTTTCAACCACATATTAAGTTAATGCCCTTTTAAACTTAATACCCCCAATTAATATCAATCTCAATTTAACCATAACGCATTACACGCACCGCAGCTATTTTTATTGACCAAATGCACTTTTATTTAATAAATAATGATTGTAAATATTAATTAAATTCAACAACTTATTTAAGCAGTAATTACCATCCTTTTGGTTCCCTTTTTGAAGTAAGTCCCTCTATTACGATAATCTCAACTTAACCGCAACGTGGCCAACACAGACTGCAGCCAAATTCACTTTTCAGCCAACTCACTTTGCCCACAGAAAGGCAGCCATGGAAGGCGAGGAGCCAAATCAAGTCGTTCCTTCATTGCCCATAAATGTCTTATCTAATTTTCAAATGAGGTAAACATCGCCTTGCATTCATAATTGCATATTCCAAGTGTCTCGCCCACTGAAAGACAGCCAGACAGGCATATTTACATACATACATATACCGACTGGCGAAGGGGGAGGGGGTATGAAAGGAAAATGGCCAAGACAGTTCAACATGTTTATTACATTTTCCACACCATCATTTCGCTTTCCACGAGCTGGAGCACTCGTGTCCATTTCCTAGCGTTTATTTTGCGGTGTGGGCATTACTTTTTATTAGCACCAGCAAAAAAAAGGGGGGGTTTTTTGCCTTTTCTGGTATCGGTCTCGGTTTTTGGTTTTCGGTTTTAGCTTTAGTTTTTTGTGCTCCTATTTTTTTATATTGCTGCAGTTTGCCTGCCCGCCTGTTGCAGCGACCACAAAGATTGGGTTTCAATTTGCATTTTCGGCTTCATTGAAGCCGCGGCAATTTACAGAGTGGGTTAAATAAAGTGGGCCACGGATTTATCACGTTTTTCCTCCAGTCGGTTTGTAGGACATGTGCTGCTAACCGATATTTGAGCCATAAGACAGGTCGAGTTAAGCCGAGTGCTGGGGCACAGCTCTTTTTTATTACCATATTGGGGCTAACTCTCTTGGTGGCCAGTTGTTTCTGGTAGCTCTAGCTTTTGTTTATGTAACTGTAGCGTTTGCAGTTTATTGATTATGCAATAAATAATCGCCAGCACAATGCCCGACCTGCGAAACTGGTGTTGTAATGCTCTCCTTCGCCATCCTCTGCCACCATACCATGGTTTTTTCCACCGAATGTGTGGCTAATGCCAAAAGAATGGCTGCAATAAAAACCTGGCTAATGGCTCTGATGTGGAGCTGAGCTAGCACTTCATTCATTTCAAGAAAAAATTCAGTTCAGTAGAATCCAAACTCTATCTGAATAAGTTGAGCAAGTTAGTTAAGGCGCCTAACTAGCTATTTTATTTAAAAATTTAGCAAGTTAATTATAGTGCTATTAGAGACCTATTGTACATGGAGTTACTTCATAACCACATTTAGAGAACACAAACCATAGAACTTTTTTATAAGATATGGTGAAACCTTAGACAAAACAGGGTTATGAAACCTTAGGCGAAGACAAGGAGATTCGGCATTGACGTGTGGAAATTCGAAACCCGATAACATGTCTAGATTACTGGGTCAACGTCTCAAGTTTTGGCAGTCTAGCCTGAACAGTTAAAAATTGTCTGGTCTTGGATTTTCGTAACAGTTTTTCAACCGGGCTTATTTAAATGATGGCCAACTAAACACGCTCGGCTTGTTGGCGGCAGCCAAGTGGAAAGTGAATGCGGGAAACATTGCAGACATGTGAGTTTTCAGTTTCAGTTTCATTTCATTTTCTTTTCCACAAACCCAAAGCTTGATTTTGTGCTTGTGTTGGCCATTATGTGATGTTAGTGGGCCAACTTTATGGCCGGTTCGACGATCCCAAGCGATCGCAACGCGTAATCGCCGGCAATTTGACGGAAAATGTTTGAAATTGTGTGTAAATTGTAATCAAAAATAGCTAAACTAATAACCAGCCGCTGCTAGACGCTTTAATTGCTCTGGTTATGCAGCACACAATTAAATCCGAAAAGTAATTATGTAATCAAGCTCCTAATATAGAACATTTTGGGTACTCACTTGATATAGGGAATATTTGCTGGTATATGGTATTTGGCTCCCGGGTCGAAATCCTTTTCTGATCGCAAAACTGGGGGCTTTATACCGGAATACTTTTCTCTGAAATATAAATTAATGTAATATTATCTCATTTATATTTATATTTATATAAACCTTACAACTTACCGTAAATTCCAGTAGTGACAGTTCATTGTTCGCTTATTCGCATTGCCACTAAAGACATCATACCGCCAATTGTCCAGAGATAATGCAAAAGGTAAAAATGCCACCTGAAAGGAAAAAGTATAATGCTTAAGTAAAATTATGCAATAATAATATTAAGGAATATAAGGAATGCTAAGTAATGTGCATAATTTGATTACAATATCTATATGTTTTCGTTGGCCACGCTGAACAAGTGCTACATATATTTCTTCAAACCAGAGCCATTTATCAAAAACTGTCTTCGCTTCTATATTATATTCAACACAATCAACTTTAGGGAAAAAATGAATATAATAATAAAGAACAAAGAATCTTAATGTGAGCTATATTTAGAAGTCGCGATATCACTTAAAGAATTCACTGGCATATATTTCACAACAATTATCATTACCTTGTCAATGGCCATGGTGAACAGATAGTTAATATCATAGCTGGACTCATCGAGGGATCTTTGTAGTAGTCCCAGAGTCTGCAAATGCCTTGGAGTTGATACGGACAGGCCAATGGCATCGCCCACCGCCTGGTGAAATGCCGGATTCGCTCCATTTCTGAAGATCTTGGGCAGGTGACGATACTGCAGAAAGTACTGAATGTGCGCCATCTCATGGTGCACACTAATCAAACTTCGCTGATTGATATCCGTACAGATTTTAACGCGGAAATCGTGACGATTGCAAAAGTCCCAGGCGGATGGCTCACACAGGACCCTCCGATCCAGGGGCTGTTCGAAGATGGAGTTGCGATAGAACTCCGGACCCACCGCAGACATATTAATGGAGGTGAAGAACTCCTCGGCCAACTGGAACATCAGTTGCGGTGTGTAGCCCTGTTCCACCATTCGCGGCGTGACGTCGATCAGCTTCCGGCCTGGATAGGGTATCAAAATGTCCAACACATTGGACCACGACTGGCCGTACATGTTGCCCAGAATGTGCGAGGGAATGGGTGCTATGCGGTTTATCCGATCTGGACCATAGTAATCCCTCAGCTTGCGACGTACATAGGCATGCAATCCTTCGTAAAGAGGCCTTATCTGTTCCCAAACAATGTCCATATCCTGGCGAAAGTTACCCGACTCGTAGGCCAAATACCAATACTCCCCGCCATTAGTGACATCTGCCATAGAAGGGATTTTAAGATAACTATTTGAGTTATTGCCCTTTAAGGACTCTCTACTCACTGTTTACGTAGGCCACCTCCTGCATCACATCGATCAACTGCTCATAACTATCCCGCATTCCGCGTCCCGCCTTCCTGTGGTATTCCACCCAAGTGTGCTGCAGCTCATCCCAGTCCCTGCTCTTGGCCATGATGTCCTTCAGCTGGGGTATGTAGTGAAGATCGCACTGAAAGGGCTGCTGGTAGGCACAGATTTCGGCGCTGTTGTACAGGAACAGCATCTCATTGAGCAGGCGATTATACTGAAGAAATTCTCATTCTATACTTTATGTTTGATAGAGATGCACGTGTAACTCACCCTATCCAATACATCTAGGGGCAGAGCATTGGGTCCCACTTCCGACTGCAGCATCAGTTGTCTGTAGAGGCGACGGTCGAAGATGAGATCCTTATTGATCCGCTTGGATTGCTCGGCAGTGATGCGCTGGAACTCCACATATCGCTGTTGAGCATTTAGCTAAATATACGAAATTGATCAAACTTTAAATTAGATATCACACCTCCTCAATAGATATATAGTCATATATTTTTTTTATATAATACTAGGTTGATAAAAAGAAAACCTTCCTTTTTACTGTAAGATACTTTAAGCTGATAAAGCAAACTATCTTTAAGATTAGCACTGCTGTAACACATAAAGCCCAGTCATACTATGTATGTACATATGTATCTACCTTCAAGCACCGATTAGTCCACAAACAGTTTGGTTGGGAAAACACATGACATTGGCATGTCTGCCTGGGAATCTGACAAGGCGATTCGACCTTCAGAATGAGACTTTTCTGACTTTTCACGGGTGTGCGTGAGTAAGAAAACCACCACAGCGAGCCATGGGAAAACTGCACCACTACCAACCCACCCACAATCACCCACAAGCAAAGATCGCGTGCCGTTCAACCACAATTACGCGATTTACTAGTTTTTGGCATTTGTATGTGGCCAAAACCGCTCACTCACCGCTTCCGTTTGGGTAAAATCATTCACATTCGTCTCGAAGTTCCACTGGGCAGCCACATTGGCGGTGCACTCCAGTGATCCTTTCTGATCCGACTCCACCAGCAGGATGCGCAGCTTCTCCAACTCCTGCTGATAGCGACGATCCTGCTGATATCGCTGACGTTCCAAGTAGCCCTGATTTAGATTGAAACGATCCTGGTTCGAAAGGAAGGGATTCTCGAAGCGATTGCGATTGTTAATGCCCACAAATTCCACATTCGGATTATTATTGTAGTTGTACTGATCGTTGGGATTGAAGTTACGCTCTCCTTGGGAGGAGTAGGGCACATCCGAATAGCGTCCATTGAGATTGGCGTCGTTGCCGTAATTACGTTCGGTGGTACTGGAAATGGGTCCATAGTTGTGGTTGGAAAACCTAGCCCCACTGAAGGGTGAATCACTAAAGTTCACGCGGGGCGTGGGATAGCCATAGCCGATCCTCATCCGTTCGTCATCTGTCTGGCCAAACTGCAAGCGGAATTTCAATAAGTCATTGTTATGATGGTAATTGAACACTGAGAAACTTTCATTCCACAAGGAGTGTTTTTTTAATAGAAAATCCAGTTTTAATCCTGGTTTTGAACGGTTTTAAAAGTGAAAGATGTGCCACACCCACCCTAAAGTCGTCGAGTCCGTCGTCGGTGTTGCCACCTCCACCTGCATCGGAGTAAGGTGGTCCGTAGCGCTGATCGCGATCCCGATCCGCTCGAAGCTGGGCCGGAGTTGTGGCCACATTCGGGGTGTATCCATTGTAGAAGACCTCGGGCTGCGGGGTGGGCAGATTCAGTTGGGGACTGCCCGTACTCAAAGTCAGGCTAAGGCTGAGGCAAAGACAGCCCAAAAGCGAAACACTGTGCATTGCGTTTATCTTAAGATCTATATTCCACACTGCCAAGGTCGCCGTTGACAGCTTAGTTATTAACTCTTTCACAAGCAATTAAATAATTTAATTGCCAGTAACTGGCAGTGAATTTAGCGCACACGATCACAGAATTCTATGGATATTTCGTTATATATTTGTAAGATTTTTGGGCAGGGAAAAGAACTAGTATCTTTCCGTTTTCACTTTCACTTAACAAACACAATTTCCTTTCTCTGGTACCGCCTACGTAGCGTCCGGTGTCACGTCTAAAACTCTACTGACTAGACAGTAAGAATACTTTTCGAAATTACTTGCCACTTTTTTTTCAACTCGAAAATGAATTCAAATTTGTACGCTGTCGCTGCCGCCGTTGCAGTTGACGTCGCCGTCAACTTCTCTATATATTTTGTATATTCGTGTGAGATAATCGCAATTAGCACTGCCAACGACAACAACTACAATCGCATCTTCCATAAACCTGGGAACAACAATGAGTCGGAACTGGCAGTTGTGTGAGTGAGTGAGGTATGTAAATGTTTTTGCCATGCATGTTGGCCATTTCAAGGGAGCAAGAGGGTAAGGGTGCCCCCACATCGTACATGTATCTAGGTATATTCGTGTACTTATCAGGCGACAAGCTCAACCGCATAATAATAGTCGGCTGTGGGAAAGTAAACGACATTTGAGCAAAATGCCCCAAGCTGCAGCTCACTCGAAATGAGTTAGAAGTCAAAACATCAGCTCAGATATTGAGAAAAACTAGGATACGCACGTCAAATTCCATAAATGTTTAACCCAAATTAAGTTGACTAACATCACAATCCTTAAGCCTTCTCTTAATACAGCTACTTTAAACAGCAATAAATTATGGAAGTATCTTGATCTTAGAGTATTTTAAACAGTTGACTTTTATGAATTCCATTTCATAGAACTAACTTATTTAATGTAAACAAATCAATGACCCAGCATAAGTAGATCCATACAACGTCATTGCCGTTTGTTTAGCTTAGAGCATCGATTAAGCTCGACTTGCATTAGACTAACACACTAGCATCCACCCGCATTTGTGGCGTTTTTATTGCTGCTCTTGACCCAGAGAAATGTGGCAAGTGTTTTGAGTCATACCGGCACGTACTGAAAACAGGTGTATCTAACGTGCTGCAGCAAATGCGTTCCACCTGTAGCTCCAACTAGCGAAGAGAGCAAATCACCGGTAAATGAGCAAAATTTAATGACTTCTGACGAGATGCTTTACATTTGTTTAACAACCCATTAAACTAATAGTTCCATATAAACCTAGTGAAATTATATATTTATATATTATTTATTATTATTATTTATTATTTATTATTATATATATATAAATTATTCTTATATAAATAGTTTGAGAACTAGTCATTAAACTTGAACTTTAAAATTCTAATTGGATGTACAGATCATTAGAATGCATGTGATGAAGATCTGAATTTGTACACCCTCGCTTGAGGAATTTCAATTTCTAGACACGATCTTGACCCGACGGCATGTGAAAATGTTGTGACTCATGTCAGGTGAAAATCGAGATGATATATGGGCAGGGAACTATCCCCAAAGATGTTAAATGGGGGGAGGGGAGCATGACTCTTCACCCCGATGAATCGAATGGCCTGGCACGCTGACTGATGCCTTGATTGTCAATCTGCTGACATACAAATGAGAATGCATATATATGGTATATATTATATATTAATGTGCTCGGGGAGAGGTGTGTGATTCAGGCTGTAATTAGATTGGGATCTGCAAAGTAGCTATCTGTCTCGGATATGAGCTCATAAATATTAGACACTTTATGATGTGGTTGGCTGATTCGGTTTTCTACCTGGAACTGTTACCTTATTTTTGGGCCAAAAGCTAATTAACAGTCAAGGTCGGCCAGGGTTTTATTACCACTTGGCTATGCCCAGAATATAGTACAAGTTCTGGACAGCTAAGAACCGTGGGAAAATAGCGGCAAGTGCCTGTAAATCATTAATTTACACGAGTGAATAGTTTATGACGCACACTAAGCACGTAGTGCAAATACGTTTTATTTTTATTTTCGCCAATAGTTATTTGCATGGTTTTAATAAGTGGCTATCGAGTGAAGAGCACAACGCGTCATTATAATCAAGTGCATTTTAATTACAGGGCGCGCTTATGTTTTGCATTTGGCTTAGATTATTTCCGCTTATTTTAAGTAAACAACACGTTAATCGTCATCAAGAAGACGCTGACTGATTGAGAACAAATGCAAGCCCAACGAACTGTGACTACATCCCAAACTCACTTCCCTCGGATTGGTAATTCAAGGATTTCAGAATAATATCGGATTTCCCAAGGACTATGCTGATTATTTTGCTCAATTCCCTTATGTACCAAGCACAATTTTTCACATTTAATTTTATTGTTCCGTCAAAAATCCGCTAATTGCTATCATGGTGGCTGGAACTACTGCCCAATCCTTCATGAACTGGGCGATTCTCGTGCGGATCGGGCTTGATATGAAAGTTGGCATAGCCATAGCGATCGCGCTCACGCTGAGAACTGAACTCCACCTTCTCGATGCTGGACAGCGGACTGCCCGTCGTCCTGAGCCACTCCTTCATCACATCCATCTCGGCCGGACGACCTTCGATGTAACCCTTCACGGTGCCCCTGCTGGAGTTCATGCACCAGCCGCGAAGACCCAGTGTCTTGGCCTTTCGCAGGGCGTGTCGCCGGAAGTTGACGCCCTGCACGCGGCCAAATACCTCGAATTCGCAGGAATGGACATTATGGGTCGCCATTGCGAAGAAGTCTCTACTGTCGTTTCCCAATATGGGGAAATTTTTGGGACTTTCGACGAAATCAAAAGGGATCCAAAATTGATTTATTCTATATTTTCGTTACGTTTCACATTTTGAACAAAAACGAAAAGTATATAACACAGGCTAGGCAAATTTAAAAAACATACACAAATTTATTACTAACGGCCAATTCCAATTTGACACTCATATGTAAATATGTAATTCTACATTTATTCTACATCTGTAAAAATATTCATTATTTGCCTTTTGATTGTGGCATACTTTTGGGTAGTTGAAACCAATTGATCCATAAATAGTTTTTATTACTAGAAAATAACTTTAAAATGTGTTTTATCTCATTTTTCTATCTAAGTCACGTCTACTTTATATTTAAGCATAGCATTACTTTTCCGATGATTAAATTCAAAGAGTTCATTTCCACACACAACTTTATGGTGGAAGTCTTATGAAAGACTGTGCTAAATACCCTTCCATTATTATGTTTTTATTTAAATAATTTACTAGTGATTAAATTTCCAAAATATCCCCTGCACCAAATCTTATGTCCAGCCCACTTCCAGGTTGTTTTCTTGATTCTGGTGCTGCAACCAGTCTTGCAGAGGTTGAAAGTAGGTGAGCAGTCCATCTATGCTGATCTCCGGCTCACCAAGAAGAACCTTTAGCACCTCCCTATAGTGAACCGAAGATCCCAGGGACATGGCGCGTTTCAGAATCTCTCCAATGCCTCGCTGATCGGATAAATCACACATGTCCAAGGGTTTCCTGGGATTGCCCATTTCAAACTGACCAGTTATGGTGCAAAAGTGTTTCAACAATTGGAACTGCAGAACAATGCTCAGGAAGTTGCTGAAAATCAACATAATTTAATATTCATATCTTCTAGTAAAGATTTAATATTTTTACCTGGCATACTGGTCATCTACCTCCATGAGAAGCTTAGCCGGCACATCGAACTGTTCATTGGTTCTTTTCGTTGGAGCAGCCGCTCCGGTATAAAGTTCTGTTAACCTCCAATAGGCCTCATTATCATCCGCCTTAATGTGTCCTGCCAGGACCTCGACTCTGTAGCGATCTAGTACATAGAAGACGGGTAGCAGGAACACAACCCTCAAGCCCTGAATATACAAGCGATTCAAACGTGCAGGCAGTTCCTTCCACTTGTTATCCCTTAGCATTCCCAGTTTTCTAAGGAATCGCGGTGAACTGGCTGCCATGGAGAAACATTTCCCGATGGCATCACTGAAATTGGGAAAGGGCTCCTCTTGGAGCAAAGTTGGTTGAATCGATGCAGCTCGATAGTATTGCAAATCCGACTGGGCCTCAAACATATTGAAGAAACGCTCCTCATCGTTCAGTGGACAGTAGGTGAAGTTCGTCCTTGGTAGAGCATAGTATCGCCAGGCTTTGTGCCAGCAGCGATCATCATCATCGGAGGACACTTTCTGGGCATATGTCCAAAGTGAGCTAAAATGATAAATATAATTAAAACTGTAATACATCTGATCAAATAACTTACTTCTCCAATTGCGGAAAACCCAGAGCTCTGAAGTACTCGGCCACATTCCAGAAAACTCTTTGAGTGGTACTCAATCCACGACGGTGCAGCTCCTGGGTAATATTGGCCAATCCGATCTCCGGCGACGGCAAATCCACATACCATTCCGCCTCAACCCGCCGGAAAGCATTTCCAATAAAGACCTCTGCCAAATGCTGGGGATAAGGTCTGTTTCTGGGCACCAAATGCTCCCCATGCATCTTCCTCAGTGATCCCCTGACATGGGCATGAAACTGAAGAAACAGCGGTCTCAAGCCATGCATTATCCTGTCTAGTAGATTCATGGTCTCCTGGCCTTTCAGTTCCAGGGATCGAAACCAATAGTCCTCGGCACGAGGATATCCATTCAGCTGGGCGGTCTTCTTGTACAGATCCATAAAGTCAACAAACTGAGATCTGGTGGCCAAGCCCGTGCGACTACGCCACTCGAACCAGTAATATTCGATCTCGTCTAGATCTCGGCTTCCTTGAACTATGGACTGAACCTCGGGTATGAGTCTTAGAGTGCAGTTCCCCGGCTGTTTGTAGGCACACAGCTTGACATTGTGGTAATTATCGCTCATGCTGGAGGCCAATGCGTAGACCAGCTTCAAATCTCTGCCACTGAGAGCCTCATAGCCCAATTGGGGTATTTTGTCGAGTAGTCTCCGCTGCCGGGAGTCACCCAATCCCAAACGCTTGAACTTGGCCTTGCGAGTCGTTAGGGTCCTCACATACTTCACAAGCTTATCATCGGTGACCTCGATCTCCAGGAGAGCCACCAAATCATTCGGGCCGCGCAGTTCATTCAACAACTGTGCCAATACAGCCTGATCGTAAATAACAGCCAGTTGCTGATTGGTTTCATTCAGAAATCTTTCCAATGTGGCATCAGGCTGAGATCCAGCCTGGGTTAATCCCACCAGGAGCTAAAACAGAAGGATCTTAGGGAATTGCGATTGATTACCCTATCAATTTGGCTCACCAAAACCGCAAATATCCACATATTCCCACACTTTCTACTAAACTCACTTTCGCAACTCAATTTATTAGCTCATTGAAATTCCCGACACTTTTGGTCAACGTTCTGCGCCGGCGCAGCTCTCGAAGTCAACTGACTTGGGCCGACGACAATCCATGAATCCATGGCCAGTGGAGTGAGTCTGGTGACCAACTGAGCGCCCAGTTGGCCATTTGTAATTATAATGTGTTCCACTTAGAAAATACAACTACGACTTCACTTGGCAATATCTACAACTTGTTTACTGAGACAATTATGTCCAGCACTTTGTTTTTGGATGGGGAATTTTATATATAATGAACATTTACTTACACAACCATAAAATTACCTGTTTCTATCATTTTAGAAGTTTAAGGTTTGTATAACAGGTAATAAACTATAATAATATTATATAAAAGTCTTAATATTCAAGCCCAAGTACTTTGTTATAAGGAAGTATAACATTTTTATAGTTAAGATATTGTTAAACTTTATTGAGCAATGAACTGTGTGTGAGAACACTAAAATCATTTGAATTATGATGAGACGCATTCTGAAATAAGAAAACACACATTTAGACACAGTTATCCTTCAATTTGAAGAAGGTGAAAACTTACTATTTGAAGTAGTCCAGCCAATGTGGACATTGTTCTTAATGTTCTCCGCCTCCAGCCAAACGCGCAGTGGCTCAAAGTATTCGGCGATGGCCTTTCCGGACATGATGCGCTCGCCGTTGAAGGCCTCCAGTGCATCGGGCCATGGCTTCGAGGCGCCCATGGACAGCATGTTGCTATAGGATTATCAAAAAACACAAACATATGTATTTAGGCAAATTTATATAAGTTCCCAAAACTTACTGGAAAGCAGCACCAGCTGCAGCACTTCCGTAGATATCGCAATTATCCAGAGGCAACTCCACATTGTCGGGATCATATTGGCCAGCCTTGATGCAGGCGGACTTGTAGAACTGGAACTGAATGATGAAGGAGACCAAGTATCTGCAAGAAATCACCAAAATAAATCAGATATTCTCGAGTAAGCTAGCAGGTACCCACCTCAGATACTCGACATCGGCGGAAATGTGATACTTGGCCGGGGCATCAAAGTCCTTTTCGCTTCGCACAACTGGCGGCTCAATGCCGGAGTACTCGTCCCTCAACTTCCAGAAGGCACAGTTCCAGTTGGCCTTGTCGACTTCACCGCGGAACAGCGACCAGCGATACTTGTCCATGGTGAAGGCGAAGGGCAGGAAAACGATCTTATCCAGGGCGGTGAGGAAGAGCTGGTTGATGCGAGCCTCGTCATCGCGCACATAATCCTTCAACAGGCCAATCTTCTCGAGATGTTTGGGTGTCGATACGGACAGGGAGAGCACATCACCGACAGCTTCGTGGAAACCGGGATTGGCACCAGTGCGATAGACGAAGGGTTGGTGTTGATACTGCAGGAAATACTGAATGTGTCCCAGTTCGTGATGAACGGTGAAGAGCTGATCCTGTGTAACCCGGGTGCACTGCTTGATGCGCACATCGTCGGTGAGATAAAAGTCCCAGGCGCTGGCATGGCAAACCAGATCACGACCATCGGTGGGCTTCTCAATGATCGACTTGTCCCAGAAGTCCCTTGAAATTCACACAAATTAATAGATCGACATTTAATTAATCGTATATTTGTAGTACTTACTGTGGCAGCTTGGTAAGATTCATAGACGTGAAGAAGTCGTCGCCCATTTGGAACATTTTGAGTGGCGTGTAGCCCTGCTTTTCCATCTCAGCGCTCACATCCACCAGAGGCTTCTCCGGAAAGGGGGATACGATGTCCGCAATCTCTGACCACTGCTGTGCCCACATGTTGCCCAATAGGTGCATGGGAATGGGTCCTGTCTCGGAGACCACCGCGTCACCATAGTGTTTCCTCAGGCGGAAACGCACATAGCCATGGATCTGCTGGTAAAGCGGACGAATATCCGCGAAGATGTCCTCCAGCTGCTGCTCGAAGGTGTCGTCCTCGTACTCATCCAACCAGGCCTCGGCACCAGAAGTAAAGTCTGGAAGCAAAAAATTACGTTTTTATATTATAAACAAGTACTTTACACTTCACTTTTAACAATTTAATTTGTATTTATCATAATTATATTAATTACTAAAATGACAAATAGCACTGAAATTATAACGTTCTGCTGCCTAAAATTTCATTAACTTGAATCTAATCTACAAAAGCTATTTTTTGCTAAGCTAATGGATTTTGTGACAAATTGCACTTTACGTAGGTAAAAACTCACGTCTCTTGTTATATAGTAGGAAAAATATTTTAAAAATATTTTATTTTTTATTATAGTATCTTTTTATCCCTATTTATCCTTGCTTAAGATTTTCTACTGAATAAACAGATTTCTGAAACATCTTTTGTGATTGAAAGACTTATTCAATCGCCTCAATAAATCATTTAAAATTGCAATAATGTTTCTACTTACTATTCAGTTTGGCTGCCTTGGTGTTGAGCTCCACGTAGCGTTCGAATTGAGATCGCACGGCGGTTCCGGCCTTGTCGTAGAACTCGCGCCAGTAGTAGGCGAGCTCCTCGTGGTCACGGCTCTTGCTGATGACCTCCTCGATCTCCGGGTCGAGGGCTAGGTCGCACTTGGTGCTATCCTTGTAGTCGCACACCTTGACCTTGGCGAAATTCGACTCCATGGCGGAGAGTGTGTCCAGCAGTTCGGCATAGTCGTCTTCAGGTAGAGCAGCATAGCCCAGTTTGGTTAGAGCCTTGAACTGGCGCTTGAGATCCTCCGATTGGTACGAGCGCCATTGGAACTTGGTGGTATCACTGGCCACCTCCTTCATGAACTTGGCCAACTCGGCGGATATCTCATTCTTTTTCTTTTCGTTCTCGTCGGTGATGTTGGAGCCATAGGCCCAGGCAGCTTCGGTTTCCACGTTGGTTCGCTTGGCCAGCTCCTTGTTCAGATTCTCCAGATACTCCTTGGCCTGTATCTCCTCCTTGACCAGCGCTTGGGTTACCGCCAAAGTAGCCAGCAGGGCTAGCAGAAACAGTCTCATGTTGATCAACTACTTTCGCGCCTGGAAAATATAGTAAGCATTTTGTTTTTTTTTTTTTTTTTTTTGAATTTCGATTACACACGATCCAGTTCTGCTTTATGTTGTTATGTCAACTCGATGACGTATCTGATGAGGAGAACGCTCTCGCGTAATTGATTAAAATGTCGCATTTTCGGATGACTCTGGGGTCAGATCGAAACGCTTTATACTATACTATATATCAGTATGTATCTCAAGTGATTGCCCACAATATTGATAATACTCTGGAAGTCACTTCAACTGAACAAACCGACCAATAAGATAAGATACTCGTTATGGTTGGTTCGATCTGTTACAAAATCAATTTTCAGAAGAGAGTACTTTCAGGTAATCAATTATATGTTCTTTTGCTTAACAAACTACGACTTTTATTTTATCTAACATCTATATGGACAGAAACGATCGTAAGTGCAACCTAAGCAAATAACAGTCGCTTTTGGTACACAGTATTAAATAAACTAACAATTTATGGTCATAGATCGTAAATAACATCGATTAGATCGACTAACCACCGCAGAAGTGTTTCAGATATTTCTTGAATTTACGACCATGTCCACCGAAATGACTGTGAAAAACACAATAGATCCGTGGTGTGTACTACACGATTTTGATAAGATTATCAAGGGATTATAGTGACTGGTAAAATTGAACATTTATAGTAAATATTAAAAAAGGCACTAATCGCGAAACAGTTCGCCAAGTAATTATGTCATAAAAGTAATTGTTAACTACCCCAATTAAAGGCTACTAAAGGCTATTTGAAAATCCGTTAATTGCCCTAAAGCGAATGACTTGTTTCAAGTTCTCAAAATTCGAAAGAGAAACTTACGTTCTGTCCGGCGATATTTCCCAACCAATCGAACGTGACCGGTTCGCCAGCGGTCTGAACTAAAACTGAGAACGCTCGAGTAAGATTGTGCGAGTTTTATAGCCAAGAGCAGAGGAACTGCCCGAGAATCGGCCGGCAATAATGCACTGAGAAAAAATCGAATATGCATGCAATATGTTCATGGCTGATCTGGAAACACACTTGTTTGCTTTATTTTGTTCACTATTTCCCTAAACCCAATTTGTTCTGATATTGAAATCTCTGGAGACATACGAGCAAACGATAATGAAATATAAATATATTTAAACTATAAAAAATAAGTAATAAGCTATGAATCATATAAAACTTCTCGGCATTTTTTTTAGAGTGACTTGGGCTATCTGCCCCTCGACGTGCCCAACGCTAATCGAGTGACCAAACGACTTAATGTCGCCGAGAGAAATGGTCGATAAACTCGAGCATTATTTATTTTTAATGCGAGATCGGCTTAGTCGCGTCTGATGTTTCCAATCCGTCTGGGGTTCTCGGCCAGGTAGGCGCGAAGATAAGCCGATGTTTGGAAGATCATTAATATGCCTGACACATTTCCTCACATTTGGCAAATATTATTGAAGACGCAACGAAAAAAAGACTAAGTCAATAAAAGGTGATAAAACTTGTGATGAAAATAAACTAATGGGCACTTATCTCCCTTTGGGTACAGAAAAAAACATAAGTTGGTGGCCATTGCTCCTTTCACACATTTTATTTATTTGCTAAATATTGCATTTTTTACTTTTTTATTTCTTTCGTTTATATGTGACCCAAATAAAGCACCAAAATTCAAGCAAGAGAATTAATATTGTCAATATTTAAGTATAAGAGGAATTAATTTTGATTCTATTTTATTGCCATTGTAAATTACAGACAAAACTTATACCCTTTTTACATTCGAAATGTAAAATGTCGAGTAATTCGAATAACCCGCCGATGAGACAACAATCGATACCTACAGCGATACCGACAGCGAGTTTTCCAGCACTGAAAAGACTGAGGCGAAACAGCTCTGCATGATGCTATTTAGGCATTGAAATCAACAAATTTACACTAAATGCGACCAATTTTACCTAACACATTCCACATATTGTTGCCTGCTATTTAGCAGCCATTGTTCCAGCCCTTCTGAATTACCCGCCAAAGAAAAAAATCGAACATTGCATGAGCATTGCGGACTGCGCAGTCTGACCGTGCATGCGCCATCTTGTTGTTTAACAAAGGAAGAGCGAAAACGTGAAATTTGCAGAACGACACACCAAACAGAGCAACTAAATCCGCATAAAAGGTAATGCAAATCGCGCAGGTAAACAGTTGATGGACGTCATTTGATTCTACCTGAGCGCTGCTGGCAAAAGTGCATCCAAATAACGCAGCGCAGCAGCGCATCGCATAGTTTTTTTTCGCAATCGCAATTGCTGCAGTATCGAAAATACCAGAGCAGAGAAAAGCAAAAAGGCAAAAGCAAAAAGTATCTGTGTGTGTGTTCAATTGATTATTCAATAAAACGAAACTACGCAATGCGCATGTGTTTGTGTGCGTCACCAGTTGAAACAAAAACAATACAATAACAACAATAAAGTACGCTATTTTATTTCGAAAAACAATTCGTCAGCAGAAAAACGAAAGTCAAGGAACAGCTGGAACATTCAACTATCTAGTGGGTGTTTACTGTATCTCCTCAGTTGGCAGCTGTGTTTACTGTAGCTTTTCAGAACTCTCATATGATATGCTTGGTAATTTGTATGTTTCAGTACCTCGAACAATGGAGGTGACATTCAGCTCGGGCGGATCATCGAACGCCTCCAGCGAGTGCGCCATAGACGGCGGCACGAATCGCTGTCGCGGCTTGGAGCCCAACAATGGAACCTGCATCCTCAGCCAGGAGGTAAAGGATCTTTACAGGTAAGGTGTTAAAGTGAGTGTTACAGGTGGATTACTATAAATCGCATCAAATCGTCCATACAGATCCCTCTACACCGCCTCCAAGCAACTGGACGATGCCAAGAGGAATGTGCAGTCGGTGGGACAGCTGTTCCAGCACGAAATCGAAGAGAAACGCTCGCTCCTAGTGCAGCTGTGCAAGCAGATCATCTTCAAGGACTACCAGTCGGTGGGCAAGAAGGTGCGCGAGGTGATGTGGCGACGTGGATACTACGAGTTCATTGCCTTCGTGAAGAAGAACTGGCACAAGCAGTGCCAGGATGCGGCCACGGCCCAAGAGAACATGCAAAAGCTGGAGCGATTCCTCTGCGCTGGCATCTTCAACTACAAACGATTGTCGGCACGCATGGAAGAGATCTATGATCTGGATCTAAAGTATTTGATTGATTTCTCCATAATCAGTGATGGCTACATAAGCGACATGATCGGAGACACCATGGAGTCATCGCACTCGGGCACCCACGCGGTGGACAAGAGTCTGGAGGCCGTGTCCTTTGCACTCGACACCATACACTCATCGCTGCTCAGTCTGGGCGATCTTCATCGCTACTTTCTAGACTTTCGCATCGACAGCAAACTAAGCATAAGCAAGGAGCAGGTGGCCAAGTATTATCTGGAGGCCTTCAAGCTTAATCCGGCCATTGGCATGGCCCAGAACCAGTTGGGTACACTGCACTACGGACAGAATCATGACCTGGACTCCACTTACCACTACTTGTACTCCCTTGTGTGCATCATACCATTCGAACTAAGCGAAAATAATCTTAACAAGCTGTTCGCCAAGCACACCGAATACCTAGAGCGTATGGATCCAGAAAAACTAGACTTCAACATCGAGGACTTCTTTGCCCGTTTCTATCTGATTGTGGACATATTTTTCTTCGACAAGGAAGTGCCGGACTTTAACGCTCTGTGCCACTGTGTGCTGATTGATCTACGCAAGATCCTGTGCTCCCAGCAGCTGCGCGTTCCGGAGCCAAGCATCTTCAAGATTGTCTCCATTCTGTTCTTCTGTCTGTCCAAGCTTAAGATGATCAACTCACCAAAGGTTTACTCGCTGCACGCCTTTCTGGTTGCTGCCTGTTCCGATCTGATGGACGCCTGCATCGTCAGCATCGAGCAGACAATCCTGGCTCGCGCCCAAGACAACGAGCGCTTCCAGGCGGAGTACGAGGAACGCTTTCAGGAGTTCGATACTGTGGTGCGCAAGTCCCGGAATGAGTACAAGAACTGGCTAGCTGCAGTAGGCGAATGTGAGCGCAAGGACAAGAAGTTGATGCCACGCCCGCACTCTCTAAAGGATTGCAGTTCGGATTCGCGGGACAGCCAGCACTCTGGCGAGGAGGCAAAGACCCAGGAGGCTGCTGACGGCGACAAGATCGGTGAGGCCGTTTCCACGCGCTCCAGTGACGAGGCCAAGGAGTCCGACCTTAAGACCCCGCTCTCCTGCAAGAGCAAGCGACGGGGAATGCGTCTACGCCGCCGACGCCGCAAGATCGCCCAGTCGGACGACAGCTCCTGCTATGACAGCGAAAGCGAACTGGACACAGACTTTTACAGCGACGAGGAGGATTACACAGATCTAAGTTCTAACTTTGACACCGATTTCAGCGACATTGATGCAGCTGATCCTGGGGAGCCATGCGGCGAAGAGCGCTATGCAGCAGGTGAGTCTTTGAAACCCAATTTCCATCTAAGCAAAAGGCTTAAGTTGGAAAACCTTTTTACACTTTTTTCTAAAATCTTACAAATCCTAACAGCTAATTACAGCAAAAAGGAGCGCAAAGCTGGCGGCGGCGGCGGAGGAGGAGTCGGTGGCGTGGTGTACTCCGACAACGAAGACGTTGTTATTGAGGAGGAGAAAATCGTGTATCCCAACGAAGTAGAGCGCAGATCCAACTCACAGGAGGCGGACTCTGAGGAGTTGCTGCGCAGCTTTGAGGTACTGCAGCTGAACTTTAAGAGCGCAGAGGATGCTCAAAGCAAGCCGGTGGCACCTCCGCCCGTCAGCTTTTCAGAGCCACCAAAGAAGCTGGTTTATCGCAACAAGTACACCAAGATCAATCCCAACATAGTCATTGACTGTCTGCACAATGAACCGACCATTAGAGCCCTGAAAATGCTTTTTGACTGGCTGCGAATCAACCCAGAGATTCTCATCGGCTGCTACCACTCGAATCCGGAGTTTGTGCACAAGATCATGAAGCTTCTCAACTACTGCAACATCGACATCTTCACCAGGAAGGTTTACTTCGAGCGCGACCTTCTGACCACTGCCAACGTGCGTGATTCTCTGGTCGAGTTATTCGATGTGCGCGCCAACGTTCCGCTCACCGAGGACTTTGCTTTCAAGAACTTTGACATCTTCCAGAGCACCCAGATTACACTGGACTGGGAGACCATTATCCGGGAGCGTGTCACTCCCCAGGAAGAGTCCATTCTCCGTATTTTCAAAATGGTCGACTTTGGCTTTTTCATTTGCAAGCAGAAGAAGTTTAACTACAGATTCTGCGTCAAGACGCGTCGTTTCACCGAGACCCAAAAGAAGAAACAGCGCGAGGAGAAGAAGGGAGGCGGATCACGTCGCCGCGAGCGTCGTACCGCTCCGAAGACCAACCGAACAAAGCGGAACGAAGGACGCACACGTCGCTACTCCGATCGCAAGAACGGCATCGTCCGCAAGAGCTACACCAGTAACGAGGAAAAGGACACCGTGGAGGAGTGCCGCAAGATGCCACGCAAGGGTTACCTAAGGAATCGCAATGCCGAGAAGGCGGCTGCTGTTATAACCAGTGCCACGGGAACCTCTGTCGCCGGCGGAACCTCCGCCTCCACAACCACAAACAGTGTCATCGAGAAACTGAATTTGCAGTCCAGCTCGGGGGCCGACGAAGAGCGCTCGGAGGCCAAGTCGAAGAAGTGTGAGCTCATGGGCAAGCTGTGGCTGCAAAACGAGGTGGAGACTTTGGAGGAGGAGCTGCGGGACAGTCCCGCTCATGTGGTGATGTCCCCATTTGTGGTGGTCGATTCGAAGGCATTGACCGAATACAATGGCATAGTCAAGTCGCTGGTGAGGACCAAGAAGTGCATTGTCCTCATTCCAAATGCAGGTGAGTGCGCATACCTCCGCGTGGGTTGATAACAAAGTGGAAAGTAACAATGACATAGAATGACGACTTTAGAACTTCAAAATTTAAATAATCTATACAATCTCATATCAACAAGCTTATTACTTTGTGGTATTCCCTGAAATCCAGTGAGCTTTTATAGTAGAACAGATTAGATTCTTAACACTTCTGATATGACGGTAGCTCATTTGATTTGCCTGTTGTTTTCTTTCCAATTGTTTTTATAGTAAAGTGTATTTACAATTAAGAATGTACTTAACCTGTACCCAAGGAGAAAGACCCCATGCTAATCTATTATCATTTCTCATTTAGTGCTCAATGAGTTGGATGACTTGAAGAAACGCAGCGAGAATGTGCGCCATGTCATCCGTTGGCTGGAGCAGGAGTTTAAACAGGGCAATAGGCACTTGCGTGCCCAGCGCGATAACGAAAGTCAGCCGCTATCCCTGCTGAAGATATCACGCAAGATGGGTGAGTTTAGCAAATATTTATCGCACGAGAATTAGCCAGCTAATGGTGTTGTGTTGTTTTTTTTTATTGCTACTTATAGATCGTGACGCCTCAGTTTTCCTTCAAATTGCCCAGTTCTGCAATCACTTGGTGGCCAACCATGCCGATCCGCACGTCAGCGAACTGCAGAAGAGCGTCGTCACGTACTTGTCCGGCGATAATTTGCACGAGAAGAACCGCCAGCAACAGAACTTCAGCTACACCGGCATCCTTGACTCGATACCCGTACGCTATGCCCAAATCCAGAGCTTCTACGCAAAATTTAAGGCCAACAAAAAATGAACGGGCCCAAGTGGAGCGGCAACGGTAGCGGGCGCTAAGGCGGCAAAGGCAACTGCAGACCAAATGCAATGCGAGCTAAAAAGGGTGCGAGCGTGTTCTCTCTGTACAACCACAAATCGACATGGAGTTCCAAAGTTAACGATGGCCGTGGACGACGGCAAAACCAAACCAGCAATCGCTGCTGCAGCTTCGGTTGTGGCCGTGTTTTCCCCAAAAAAAAACTGAAACTGAAACTGTTACCATCAGCCGGAGCAAGATTCCGCCAGCCTAGCCTGTGCAGCAGCAGCATTGCGAATTTGCTTGTTGTGTTTAGACCAAACTAAAACAAAATACCAATCAAAATCGTTCACTTTCAACTCGATGGCTACAATGATGACGACCTCCCAGCAAATGTTAAGTGGACAATGGCAAACGCACAATCATCAACAAAAATTCTTAAGAGAAAAAAATCGTAAAAAAAAAATATCAATCAATCGAACAACTTTTCAAGATAACGACAGGCATGACCTGAGCGGTTCACGGACAGAAGATCTTCGTGGAACAGTTGGGAGAGCGGAATGACGGCGACCAGGACGGATCGACCTTCTAATCGGTTATTTGCTTGATGTACCATGTCGTATTCAAGATTTCGCATTTCCTGTGTCGGGCTGGACTATGGATCCAAAAACTCTTGATCTTTCCTGCAGTTGTGTTTCGTTCTCGGTTTTGCAGACAGAGTTTATTTAAATTTTCACGCTTCTGACTAGGCAATCCGCGTGATCCTCTTCGCAAGAACAAAGTATATGGTATACATATATATATATATAAAACTTACATTTTAATGCAGTCCCTAAAAACTCTCTCTTGTGGTTCACCAATGCAATTTCCCATTACAAAATAAAGGAAAGTGCCGCACATATGTCAACAAAATTCTACGTCATTCTAAATGTTTCCAAAATTGAAAGTTATGTTACATTTTGTTTGAATAATAAAGCGCCCAACCACAAAAAAATGTTGTTTTATTATGGTTTTCATTAAAACAGCTTTTGGTTGACATATCAGAACTGGAAAAACAGGACATTTAATGGTATATACTCTTCACTTTCCTCGTGAAATCAAACACACAGTTTAAAATGTTTAATAGATTTTTATTGAAGGGGTTTTTTTCTTTTGTGGTTTTTGTGTGCTACTTTTCCTTCCAATTAGATTGAGTTTGTCACGTTTTGTGGTTTGTAATTCGTACAAATAGCGTACACAATACATAGGGGTGTATACATATAGTAATATTTAGATTGATTTATAACTATTTTGTATAATAGTTTTGAAATACTTTCAATTAAATTTTTGTCTACCCAGATTCCGTCATACAATCAGAATCCAATTTTTTCCGCAGTATAATATCTAAAACGAGTTATTTCTGTTTGGAATTTATATAGCAAAGAATTTTGTGATTTTGGTTCTGCATAAGCTACATTTTGGGCGTGTTCATTTGTTTAAACCGATTATCAAGCAATTTCAACTATGTATGTATATAATGTATATATATATATATGTTCGTGTATATTGTTTAGCATAAGTTTGTTTTTGGCTTTAATCTTAGATTCATTTCGTTTATACGTATATTTTGCATCAGCTTTTATCTATTGTTTAGGTTGTATAAGTATGTTTTTTGTTACGTGAAGTCTTTTGCAATCTGCTGATGGTTGTCGAAAGTTACAATAGCTACTAAATAATTGTTTTGCAAACGATTTAAAAACCTGCACACTATAAAAAAAAAACAATAATAATAGTTTCACGTAATACGAAAATAATAAATTATACACTTGAGATTACAACAAGGCTGTACAGGTTTCCATGTCTTAAGAACTAAACAAACTAAAAGAAAACATAAATAAAACTTGTGAATTTCCATTCAACACTTGCCAAATAATAATAATATTAAACATTTGCACAACATTCCTAAAACCTAAACACTAAACGCTATACATTTTTTACGCTCGAATTTAAACTAAGTCCGTCATGAACAACAAAAACTAATGAATTGTACAACTGTTATGAAAATTCACGCTTATCTTATTTCAATTTTAACTAATTCAGATCACACCCGACACCGACTTCTCGTACGGAGTGCCTAACGTGTCACGTCTCCTAGGCAAAGTGCCACTGGCCGTCAGAGGAGCCGCCTCTGGACAGCCCAGTCCCTCGAGCAGCTCCACCAGCGCCGTCGTGTCCTCGACATTGTATTGGGGAGCAGGAATGCCACCGTTTGTGGGCGGAGCAGGAGCCGGAATCGTTGTGCCCGCCTGCGCAGCTGCAGCGGCTTTGATCGACTTGGCGGTGGCCAGGGATTGTGCCGCTCGAGCGTAGGCCAGGCAGGTGCGACCCTCATGATCCGTGTGCTTAATGTTTGCGCCATTCTGGAAGGAGCAATACGTACGTATTAACAACTGATTCACTTGATTTGGTCTCCAGTTAACTTACCCATATGAGCAGCTGTGCTATGGCCAGATTGCCTATGGCACAGGCAAGCAGCAGCGGAGTTCGCACATCTCTTGCGCTGACATTCGCATTGGTCACCTCGGACGGACAATTGGCCAAGATCGAAACGATCGACTTGATGTCCGCCCTGATCACAGCCTCGATCAACTGCTGACCCGGACTTGGGCTTGGATGCGCTGAGGATCCGTTGCCCAGTGGCGTCAGGAACTCCTTGGCCTCGTACTTGCTGCGCACCCATCGCTCTTTGTCCTCGCGACTGGCCTGCGAAGTGGGCTTGACCCGCTGCCGCGTGTTCGACTCCCAAACCGAGTTGGCCAGACTGTTGCCAATGGCCAGCATCACACTGAGATGCGGGGATCTGGTGGAGTAAAAAATTATATGTTAGAATAATGATAAGCAGGCAAATTAAAAATAAACTTACGGCCAGTCATCCAGGCCCAGAGAGCGAACCTTGGATATGTGCGAGCCAAGATTGCGATGCACGCCCGAGCACTCGATGCACATGAGTACGCCCAAGTTTAAGCTAGCCCATTCAGGATCTGGAAGGAGTAAAGCAGAAGGATTAGTAAATGTACAACGCACCCGATTTAAAGTTAAACTCACTTGGCGCTCCACAGTCGACGCAGAAGCCGTTGCCAGGAACCCGCTGACGGATGGCCAGCATGGCAGCGAGATCAGTGCTGGTGGCCTGTTTGGTCTTGCTGCTCTCGATGCTCTGCAGGCTCTTGAAGATCTCCTGCTCGACGGCCGCTACCCACTCGTCGCGCTCCTCGGAATTGGCAGCCTCAAAGTGCCACTGCTTGGAGTCCAGCGATACGATGTAGAATTCATAGCCATCGTTGTCGTCCGCCTCGTTCGCCTTGACACTGCTGCTCTTCATGCGGCGATGTCGCTTCTTCACGTTCGGCGTCTGGGCCTCCAGCTTATTTCCCGCATTGGCCACTTCTCCGGCGATAAAAGTCTGTGAATTTGAATTGGACATGGCTATGCCCTCGTCACCGCTCGTCTGCTGTGAGCTATTCGACTTCAAAGGCTCTCCACCGGCACCAGCTGCAATGGATCCGGCTCCGAGTAGGGATAATTTCTCGCTCAGCTTGCGCTGATTGTCCTTGGCCAGGGTGAGACAACCGATGCCATCGCTCAGAGTGTTCTGAGCTCTTTGGCCATTGGCCATCAGTGAACTGGTGAGCGCACTGTTCGTGATTATGCTCTTGGAGCCACGAGGTTTCTGTCCCGGCACCTTTACGGTGACGTACTGCAGCGGAATCTCCTTGCCGTGCACATCGTCCATATAGTCGTGCAAAGAGGGATGATAGGTAAGCCTGCCGTCGTCGCACAGGGTCACATACTTCTTCTTCCACTCCTTGTTCAAGGATTTGCTAGAGCGTTTGTACAGGTAGCCCTGTTTAATGGGTATGGAACGTCCACTGCCCAGTTCACTGCTCTTTGGCTCCTTCTCCTTGTCGGCCTTCTTCGAAGAGGAGGGGATGAAGAGGTTCGAACGCCGCCGGCTCTTGCGGCTCGTCGTGGGCGTCGAGGTGGGTGTGGGCAGCTCCTTACCCGGTGGTGGCGCCAGATCACGTGGATCGCGCAACTGCACCTGGGAGCAATCACCCTGCAGCGAATTGGCCGCTCCGGGATTGTATTTGGTGATGTTGTTATTCTCGTTTATGGTGGAACTGCTGGCCGCTTGCAGCGACCAAAGTTTCTGCTCCGCCTGTGCGAAATCCGCACTCATTCGCAGTGGTAGCTGCTGCTGGCCACGTTGTCCATTGGTGGGCGCCTGGTAGGGAGCCAATCCCAGGCGATTGCCCTGCGGAGTCGTGGGTCTCGCCGGTTGCACCTGTGGTGGCAAAGGCAGGCGCTGCGAGAGGATCTTTTGACAGGCTGAAAAGGATTAAATTACATTTGATTACTCGTCTGTGATTATGCTATTTGAGTTCGGGCTACTTACCATCCTGAAAGACACGCTCCACATTCAGGCCGTAGGTGGCGCAGGTCTCGTAGTAGGAGCAACGCTTCAGATCGCTGGCCAATTTCCTGGCACGGGTGTCGTCAATCACGCGAGGATTGCGCTCGCTGATGGCGTCTATATAGATAATATTAATAAATAATGTAATAATGAGTTATATAAGAAACGAAAATGTTTATATTCTTATTATAGGCTATTTACCTTGCGTTCCGACCAATATCATGGGTATTTCCTGGCCATTACGAAAATGCGCCATTTTCGTATAGTAGTTATAGACGGTATTGAAGCTGCCCTCGTTCTCCAGGCTGAACACAAAGATTACCGCATCCACCCAGCCAGCGAACTGTAAGGGAAAAAGACGAAAAATCATAGAATGAATTTAAAATGGCAAAGGGTTGGCAATTGGCAAGGGAAAGCAGAAAGCAGAAAGCTGAGAACGAAAAACAAAGAGAGTCCTGCGAAAACACGGCGCGCTTTGGGACGCGTCGACTCCTTGACTTTGCGATGGATTCTGGGGAGGAATGACTTGGATTCGCCATCGAAGGGATGGGGAGTAAACAACATGCGGCGTCTGGCGGAAGCGCGCAAAACAATGGTCATATGTATATAGCAGCTCCTTTGCCGAGGAGTTTAGAGTTGTTTTTATTTTTCATCCTTAAATTCAGCTGGGCCGAAGGACTCAACACACACACTTGAGAAAGTCGCTAATGAAGCACTTGAAGCCTTCTTTCCACTCCACTCCACTCCGCTCCGCTCGCCAGGCAGACGTGTGTTAAACTTTTTTAATGATTTTTGTATGCCCCAAACACACAGTCACGCACACACACACACACAGTTTGGCAGGATAATGAACTTTTATATGGCATGTAAACAGGCTCTGCTGTTTCTGCGCAGGATTCCAATTGAAGGCGACGCCAGGAAATGGAGTTTGCCAGTTAATATTGATTGACTGTCCTTCGGCTCGAATCAATTAATAATGCATCGCAGGCATTTTACCTGGACCGAATGCCTGAATTATTTATGTAACTCGCTCATGGAGAAGTTGCTGGCACTTTCGAGCTCGCTCGGTTATCCTGACACAAAAAGGAGCAGCCTTTCGGCAATGGGAAAAAAAGCCGCCCGCACGCGACGCCAGTCGACAAACAACTGGCTGCTAGAATGTCCTGGCAACGAGGACACTCGTCTGCGTTGCTGTGTGCATTGTGTTGTTCTCGTGGTGGGTGGTTGGGCTGTCCTACCCACTCGCCGAAAACCAAGACGGCCCCCTTCGTCCTGGGCGCCGCCATCATTGCCACTTTTTATGATTTGTTGTGAAAATGTATGCAGAGGAAACAGGAAAGCAAAAACGAAGCGCCAGTGCAAAGGGGGTCGCAAAAAAGTTGCACCAACTGGCGACGAAAGGCTCGAGCAGCTCACACAGATACTCGATTGCAGGGTGTGTGTGAATGTGTGCGCGTGTGTGTGTGGGGGGAGGGAAAGCGGAAGATCCGGTGTGTGCTTACTGCACATATGTATGCTGATGACGAAGAAAAACAACTGCAGATGTAAGCAGGACGGACAATGGGGATCACAAAAGTGGTTCGAACTTGAGGCAAACTATTCGCACTAAATCGAAGAAATTCTTAAGACTCGTATCCCTAAGATACAACTTAAAACTTTAAAATTTGTATAGTTTTCGAAGTGAAAACTATAAATTGAATAGAAACATATACTTAGTTACATTATACATATACATTCTTAATATTTTTTAGTAACTAGTATCTAGTATCCTATCTGCAGCACCGCGAGTGTACACCCCCATTTTCCGGGTCTGACAATAAGAAATCGACCATTCTTTGGTCGCATGCAATATTGTTGTCGCTGTTTCTCGTCGTCTCGTGTCTAGTATATGGTAATGATATCCTTCGCTGGGGAGACTGAGAAAAAAAAGCAACTACAAATGCGACAGAGTGGCGACAAGTCGACCATTGAATGAGTGATTTCAACCAGAGTTGGGCGAGGGTGTGTGGAACTTTCCGGGTTGTTCTCATTTTGGGTGGTTTAGCCGATGTAACGACTACTCTCGGCGTAACTTTTGAGGGTTATTTGGACTATGAAATATGAGTTTATTATGTCCCATAAAGCTGGGACTGCCATGAGTTGGCCAAAGAAAGTGATATAAAATTAGTTGATTTGGTGAATTGGAAGATATTACAAATGTAACGAAAGTGGGAGTTGAAATAGAGTGTGTGCATTCAAGTGAAAGAGTTGACTGACAGTTTGACATGCAGCTACTATTATGTAATGTTCATTATAGTGCAGTCAAGCGAGAAAAATCGCTTATGAAATGTGTCAATGCAATTGACAGTCGCAAACTTTAATTAAATGGTTAGAAATCTTAAAAACTCCTTTCGATACCCAATCTCCAAACTGTACGCTTGACAGTTACTCTCAAACTGTAGCTCGCAAACTGTACAAAACAAACTGTTCCCAGGAAACCGTTCCCTAAAAACATTTATAAGCCGTAATCCTTTGTTAGGTTTTTCCAACGATAATTTAGGTCAATCATCTGCTTGACTTGCGAAAATTCTCCAAACTTATAATTAAAATGAATGGAAATAAAAAAAGCGAAAGCAATTTGAATAAGAATCGCTAGCAACGGGTTACAGGAAATAGTGAAAGACTGCCAGTCAGCGGGGTTAGAGCAAGGATTATAGGGATATTATTGGGATTTTCGAGGGTCGCGTGTCTGGCACATTTTTTTATGAGCAACCCCCTAACTACCCAAAGCACCTCGCCCCTTCAGGACACAAAGTACTAAGAGTGTAAATAGAACCGCAAATAAAAAATGTGAGTGAGACTAGTGAAAAGCAAAAGCAGCTTAAAATTTATAATCCTCACTTTCACCCTTTAAGCCGCAGGCGCAGGAGGCCATCGGCAACTTGGGCATTTGGCATTTCGCATTTCGCATTTCGCATTTGGGGTAGCGAAAATTGCAATTGCATAAATGCAAATGCAAATGCGAATGGCGGATGGCGAACTCATGCAGTATGCGATATATCAAAGCCGAGTGCCGAACAAAAGCTCCTTGAGCCACAGAAGACCCTCGGGGGAATCAATGAGTCAAGGCCCTGTGTTCAAATGTAAATAGCCCGTGGTTAAGTTGCCTTTAATTACAGCTACCCAATCTCTGGAAGGCACTACATTGATGTATTGACAAAAGACGAATTCAATTGCATTCGCTTGCGGATTCGGAGGCTGCAGGAGGAACTTTTGCAGCTCAGGGGTTGGCAATCAACTGAGAGCTCGTTCGGTATTGTGTGTATTTTGCACTGGGCAACCTCTATAGACCCAGTTACTGGCTATCGGCCAGGAGATGATGGCCTAGATGACGATGATGATGATGATGCGGCTGCTGCATCACGTTCTGCCATAATGGCCAACAAAAACTGGACCCGTTGAAATCGCTTATCTGGCATTGCGACAAAGTCTCGACTGCCAGCCAAAGGTCGAAGGTTGAGTTTCGAGTGACTCATGCCGGCCAAAACTTGGATAATTGGTTGCGAGCATATGACTGAGGGCCACAAAAAGAAAGTTCCAGGCTCGAGTTCTGAGCGTTTCAATCAAATTATATTGATAAAAAAAAATATAACTGAAACCACCCCCAAGAAGCTCTCCCAGTTGATCCCACGTTGACCTCAATTCAAATATTTACAAGATGATAAGGGAAAATTTATTTGTCTACGGCACGGATAACTTTGAAGGCACAATAATGCATACCCCTAGTCATACATCATATTTTTCCCATTCCCATGAATATTTCATGGGAAAAGCATAGAGAAAAAACCCCAAGGACTTACCTGCATTTCGGGAGCTCCACCCTCGTCGCGAATGAGCAGCAAGTAGCTCTGGCCATCGATGAAGACCTCCTTTTTGAACCGACCACCTTCGGGCGACTCCTCCTGCATGTAGGATCCGGTGAGATAGCGATGCACCAGGGCTGACTTGCCGGAGTTCAGGGAACCGACGATTCCCAGCCTCAGATCTGGCACCGAACGAGAAATTGTCCATTCCTGACTGTTCACAAACGAATCTGTAAGAAAACATCAAATTATCATTAGCCCAGGCATTTCATTTCTTATAATTGGAAATAGAACAAAAAAAAAAGTGGAAAACAAGTTTAAGCAGCGCAATTAGCGATCTCTCAAAAGGACGAACCCGTTTCCCTTTTTTGACCTACATGTGTCGCGGCCAAAAGTTTCGAGCTCTCAAGAAACCATCCTTGCATCATTATGCAAATGTATCCTTCGTTCGCGATGGAATCCTAAATACACATTCATCATCCTTCGAGCGTATGTTGTTTAGCCCGCTCGCTTGATTGACAGCACAAATGTTTGCCAGGAAGCTTCCTTTTCAATTTTCGGCAATTTTCGGATGCTTTTGGAAGGAGGAAAAAAACAACCTTTAAGTTGTCAGCTTGCTCCAACACTTTTCTGATTTAAATTAGCTTATTGTCAAGTCACAGTCAGTCAATCAAACTTAAGGTATGCAACCTTTCAAGGCAACCAATTGGCTCCATAAATGGGTAGCTAATTGAAATGCCTGGCAACCTGGTATCAAGGCAGGCCAGCTGCTTCTGCCTGAGCTTTTTTCGGCTCCATGTGTGTGCATCACGCCCAAGTTAAACTATCAGCTAAGCTCGGAGTGAAAACACCATTTAGATGCCATCATAAATCTTTTCCCAAGAGCGCAGCAGGGACAAGCCCGAGCCATTACATTTCCAAGTGCCCACGATCAATTTCAATTCAGAAAAAAGGGAACACCGGGTGACCGCCCGGCACATACTCCTTTCAATCACCTCAGATCCTCACTGAACTTGGGGTAGAAGGAGTGACAATGGCTGACCATGCAACTGGCATGGTTGCTCGCCCGGCGATGATTTACTGTATTCACAGGCGGAGGGGTAACGTGAAAATTGCTCTATTATGAGTTGTTAAGAGTTTGCTTAAGTAAACAGTGAGGACTTCTGCCGTCGTTTTTTGGATGGACAGCGACATGGGCCATAGACACAGGCAAGGACATGGACATGGATATGTCGTGGCCGTCGTCTCAAGGGTTTTGTATGGGAACTTGTTTTCCTGCCGCTCGTTAATCGACTGAGGCGATGGACAAGACAAGTTCAACTGGTTTGCACTCCTGCCTCGCTGACCAGAGCGCAAAATTACAAATTAAAACGAAATAAATATGCCTTTTGTTATATAATACTGGAAACACCGAAATAAATCCGGGCAAGATATTGTCGAGTCCAATTGAAAGCGATATGGCTGGGTAAAATTAGCGCGGTTTTGCAATTTGCATGCCTTTTTCACTTTTTTTTTTTTTCATCGTTGAGAATAATGGAAATGGGTTTTGGATCAAAGATGGCGTTCTGGCGACTGGTTTCTCGCGGTTCTCATTGCTCGAATTGTAACAAATTGCAGGGGCTGTGCACCACAGACGATCCCGTCTAATTAATGGCTCGTCATTAGGCTAAAGCGCTTAGAGTTACAAGCCAGTTACAAATGCGTCTTTAAGTTTGACTAATGATGTCAAATGTCTGACACCGAACTGGGGGTTAACTATCACCTGAGGGAATCGGGATCGGGAACGGAATCGGAATTGGGTTTGACGATCGGCTTATGTGTGAAGTTCAAACCGCTGGCCCAGGGCAACCCTTTCTTACTTGTAACCACTATCCCTCCGTGATTGCTGCATCTTTATCTCAACGGGATCGTAACTCAAACTCATGTCAAATGTCGCCTTCGTTGTCAAAACTCCCAAAAAAAAAAAAAACAATTACGTATGCAAACTAGCTGGAACCCAAAAGACGTTCATTCGATTTCCGAGTTTTCCGTTTTTCCATTTCCATTTGCATTTCTTGTTCTGGGGAGGAGAAAGTGTCCGTGTTTGTTGATCGAAGGGGTTTTTCACTTCGGCTGGGATTTGTTTTGCCTTTATTTTTTTTTTAGCTTTGTTTGTTTGTGTTTGTACACTTTTGCCATTGAGGCGATAAGAAGGCTTGGGATTTACAGCTCTTGATGTGGGTTAAGCATTTTAATTAGCGAACAATATGAAATATTCATATCCCTTTTTGGGAAGCATGTTTTCCCAACAAACAGCTGACCGACCTTCTGACCCCAAACTTAAAGATATAGATAGCTTAGTTTTATGACTGACAGCAGCTGTATTCAAACTAAAACCGAACCGAACAACCGGACTGAGTTTTATCACCAAGAAGCGTGCCAGGCATCCAAGAGAAGCATAAATGTATATACCTCAATTCTATTTGTCCAGGAGGCGCCAAGGATTGTCAGCGAAAAAGTCGTAAAATTGTTTATAACCATTTAGTTGTTTACGGTAGCCACAACAAGAAGCGGTTAGAACTGTCATCGCATATATGATTTTACGACTGTCCTTTACTCAAATACAGCTGAAGGATACCGGTGAATGGCGTGCAAGCCATAAAACCACAAGAAAATTGATAATAACATCAAATAGGTCTCACGTAATCATAGCATATATATATAGCCTTAAAAACTGAATAAACAGCTTTAACCAGCTGCCACATCCATCATTGAGTTTAATGCCGACGAGCCTCAATTTAGGCTAATTATTGTAGGTGCCACAAATGGCGAAACCGTTCGTGCCATTGAAAAACGCCACGAATGTTTTGATACATTGGCCATGCCCGTAAATGGTCAAATAATGTGATTTTAATAAGCCATAACCATAATAATAGAATATTTTCCCATTTGCCTCGCCTTTCATGGAATTATGAATCGCGTTGGAGATCTTTGGGATACGCATCCCATGGATGCGTATGGATGCCTATTTGCATTGGCCCACGAAAAACCTACGAAAATATTTAGGTAGGCTGACCCCGACGACAGTGTCCAGTCCCAAAGATCTGGCAATAAATCTCATGATCCCCGACTTCAGATTCACCTATGTACATATATCTCCCTCAATTTCCTTCTCGGTGTTGGCGTTGCTTTCATAGTCTTCCGTCCATTCTGTGCATTCTGCACATCTGCTCCAAAAACCAGATTTACTTTCTTTTTGTCCCGAACGCCGTTTGTATTTGCCCAGAGATCGGTGAAAGAAGATCACGGCGACTGGTGGCAAAGTTGCTGGCAGCAAACCAGCAAAAAGTAGCCTGCACAAGAATTGGGTTTTCCTTCTCCGATTCCGATTTCGATTCCAGCCGATCCTCGGCTGCTGTCGTCCCAACAAAAGGCAAAGAAAATTAGCAAAGCCCACAAATGAATCGAGGCAAAAAGGGCGATCGCACAAACAAGATTACCGATGGAACTGGCTAAGAAGGAGGAGGAGGAGGTTATTGCAGACAGGAAAAGGTGACTTAAATAAGGCACACACAAAGTGAAAGGTTCAGCGCAAGAATGTCTATTTAAGATATGTACATACACATGCAGGCTAGAACATTTTTTAAATAAATCATATAGTTATATTTGTTTACTGCATACTCGAAGCGCACTCAGCCTGAACTTTGGTAAACAAACTTATTTGTTTAAGCCAAACAAAAGTTACATTTACCAATTAATTGCAAGTCAAAACAAACAAACAATAACTTGTAATAACCTGAGAGGGGATGGCACTCATTTCATCCAACTGTTGTCTTCCACGAATAGGAAACCCATAGAAAAGTTCTGCACGAATGATTGCGACACCTCAAGGTCCAACCTGGGGCATCATCATCATCGGCGTCACGCAACCTGAAATGGAATAGAATGAGATGGAATGCGATGGGTGTGTAGCCCAAAACCGTATCCGTCAGATACATTCTTCGCGCAGTGTCACGTGTATGAACATTATTGCTGGAGGCGGCGAAATAACAACAATATATATGTATGACTTCATCGCCCAGAAATCCAGAGGAAAGCAATTGAAATTGACACAGAAATTCACGGATCATTAGCAAATGCGCGAACATTCAAACAAGCAAACAGAGGAGCAGATGGCAGATCTCTCGTTTGCCCAAGTGTAAGATCTTTTTCGGAAATGGAACATGTGTTGGATTTTGATAAATTAGATTGAGGAGCTGGCAATTTCATTCAACTCGCTGTCCAAACACCATTTGAAGGTTAAGCCCACACTCAAAAGACCACGCCCCGAGAATGGGAAAGGGTTAAACGAGATCCTTTTTGCGACTGCAATCCCTTAAGGATGCTCTGCTGCTTAGGAGGCTGTCATTGGCTGCGAGATTTATGTACTCAGGTAATAAAGCATCTTGGTGGCAGTTCCTAAGTCGCGTACTCCATTTTAACTTCTCGGCAAACTTGTTCTCATTTGCAACCAAAAAAAATTATATATATTTGAATAGAGGCATAGGCAATTTCTTTGTTGACGCTTTTTTTTCGTTGGCTTTTTTCGTTCCTGAGTCGTTTATCAGTTTTGGGGCCGAATTGAATTTATTTCTGTGTTGAAACTCATTTATCATGCGGGCACAGGAAGAGTAAATTGCCAAACACGCGGCGGTAAAATAATAAAAAATAGCAGAAAGTAAATAAGGGAAAAATCACTTGGCTGTAAGCTATGATTTCTTATCGTCCAGCAGTTAAAAGTACAGAGTATACAGAGTGATTTCTTATCAGTCATAAAGTATTTGTAAAATCAATTTACCAAACAAAAAGTTGAAGTTCTGAAGCAATTGGCTAGCTAAGCATTTTATTTTCTTTTTATTGTAATGAAAAAAGCGTTTCTAGAGAAGTTATTATTCATAAAGTAAAGCGCTTAAATAAAACTTCATCATCGTTCTTGTTCCCTGAGTTCTTTATTTCCTCAAATTAATCTTATCAAACACAATCTAATCTGCAGCGTAAACGTTTCATTTGAATTGGGTGAATCTTGTTTATGACATCAGAGCGGATATTTTAACCTTACCCAATAGGCTTACTAAATAAGAATACAGTCATGACGAACTTTCCGACTTCTATTGAGAGTTTAGGAAAATGTAAATTTTTTCTTTTCCCATCCCAAAACGATTAAATGTCAAATTTACGACACGACTCTGTCCAAAGATCATCTTACAATGATCGGTGAAAATATGATATTTTTTCGTTTAATTTTTCCCTAAAAAAGTAATTTTCCCGCCACCCCAAGAAAATTATTTTTTCAATCAAAAACAGCGCAAAAAAAAGACGCACCCGGCTGAAGAATCTTTTGAGCTCGTGCGAGTCAATCAAAGTTGACAATGGGAGAGGCGGAGAAAGCAAGTGAGATCGCCCAAGGACATGCAGGACACCATCTCCTGGTGGTGGCTTCTTTCACTCACTCTGCCGTTTGCTCGGTAGCTCACTGTACTCTATTAAATATGACATATTTATGAAGTGTCAGTCCCGAAGACAATGGACGGGCAAAATCCGAGGAAGAAAGCATGGAAAAAATGAAAGGAAAGTGCAATGGGAAATGGGATTTTTTTTCCTGGGATTACCGTTGTCAGCTGCTCCTGGGCTGATGGTCGATCGTTAAATCAAATAATATAAAATTCGAATCGTATTTGTGTTTAATATTTATGCGGTGTGCATTGCAATGATGAGCATTTGATTGTCCTGCGACTTTGAGGTTTTCCTTTTGCGGTTTGGATTTGCAAAAAGAACATGGACGAATGAAAACTGAAAACAGGGATTTTCGTATGTCAATTGTGTCCCATAAATATCGCTTCAATTAAATCGATTCGGAATGGTCAGGCGCCTCATTAGAGAAAAGGCAGCTGGCCAATAATATTCCACGATCCACTGCCAACTCCGATCTTCGATCTTCGAACTCCGGCTACTGACCAACTGACCAGCTGACTTTTTTCGTTTTCTTTTCCGCTTTCCTAGCCGTTCAAGCGCAACAAATTATTAAATTGCTTACTTTTACTTTTTCACGTTCTACACGAACTATTTCTCGCTCCTTTCGGGCAGCCTCCTTAGCGGTAGTTTGCTGTTGGCCACTTTTACCTAGAAATCTCATCTCATCTGCCATTGTGCGAGTGTGGCTCGTTTACATCTTTTCATCCAGAGCCAGAGAAAAAATTATGATGACCATTGTTTTGCACGAGGCTTCCATCCATTACAATCTTATTTATGGGTGTTTTTCGGTGCTCAAGAGTGTGAGTGTCCTGGCCGAAGGATTCGCCCTAAACAGACGACGTGTGCGTTCGCAGATCTTACATGCCACAAATTTGCCAGCATTTTCGCTTGTCCAACTGAATTAAACTAAATCTCATTTTTAAGCCGTGGGTTTCAGCGATCTGAGTCGCCTTGTCCCACTGTCTTTTCTTTGCGGTTCAATGACTTTGCTGGCCATAAGCTGAGTTGTTGGTGTTCCTGCCAAGATACACCAACCGGTGGAAACTCACTGCTATCAGTCAGACGCCAATGCAATACTTCGTACGCGAAGGCTATAGAATTACACTAAGCGGCAGGTTTAAGTTACAGTAAAAAACTTATACCTAATGTGCAGAAAATAATACTTAAAATATTACTTAGGTGTAGTAAATATGCCTGCATACAGGGTTTTTCTTTTTAACTATTTTCTAGGATTAACAAAGCTGTACATGCCGAATCAAAATTCTTGGAGGACATCAAGTCAGTCATCTTAAAACACCACCAAAACCTCTATAGTTACTAATGACGTCTCTAATATCGCTACCCCTGAACCAACTTTTTATAGCCATATCCCACATAGTAAACCTTTAATTAAACTGTATACTTTATGGCTGTTACGATTGTGATCTTGCGAGAAAACCCGCAGCAAACTGTAGGATAGTGTAGAGATAACTTTTCAGACAGATCATAACTACCCACAAAGCAACCGAAAATGCGAATAACATGGGGAAAATACGAGAAGCTAAAAAACTCTGAACCGGTTATGTAAGATTCATGTAAGTTCCCGTGAAGAGAATCACTTGAGTGTGACTGAACTTTCGGCCAGGCCAAGAGGAAATCAATGCAATAATGAAGGGCGCACCTCCGAATTGGGATGTACAATGCTAAACTTAATGATCAGCGACACATACATACATACATAGCCTTGGAATTGCCATTGTAAAAATTATGTTGGAATTTTATTATCATTATTATTATTTTGTATAAGCAAAAGGGACCGACGAGCGCCCCCCAACGCCATCAACAATTTGGCGGTGTCAACGCCGCATTAGAATTTCAATGGGCATTAAACCTTAGATTGAAGCGAAGCGGGAACAAAACCTAAATAAGAACTTCCGCTGCTGAATGCGTTTGCCATATAGGGAAAACTACCCAGTAAAGCGTAGGTTTTGAATGGGGCTTTTGGGATTTGTGAAAAAAAACAAAGGGCCTGGCCGAATCAAGCAAGGGAAAACGAAAATGCAATCCCTCTATGGTCAACCTGCTATTCAAAATTGAAATTTCGATCATTATGTTTAGATACACTTTGCATTCTGAATGGAGTTTGACCAATAAACCTGCCGCCTTTCCTATCTATCCGTTTCCAACTGTTTTTGGGGAGAAAACTCAACTCAAAAAAACCGGCGACTGACACATTTTGGTGGTGGATATATAGATAGATAGATAGGTATTTCTGTTTTCCCAACAAGTGTCCCACTGTTTTGCTGCGGAAGCGGCGTTCGAAACGTGTCGCTTTTCATCTAATTTGCATATTTTTCCAGCTATTTTCTCATTACACGCAAATGCATTCAAATTTCCCCCCGTTTTCACTTTGGCATTTGACAGGTTTTCTTGAGACAGGGGTCGCTTCCTTATGATTTAATTGAAAATACGCAAATTTATTTCAAGCTATTGCCGTAAGAAGTGTCGAAATAAATTTGAATTCTTTCGAGAGCTGGGAACATATTTGATTGGATGCATTTCGTCATGGTGCGTAGGTTCTATTTTTCCCAGGCTTAAGAATGATCAACAAATTGAATTGATATTTTGAAATTAGCTTGAGATACTTCCTCTATTTTATGAAGTTCCACTCGAAATGATCTTGCGCCAATGGCAGAACTCTGGGAAACAAGAAGTTAAGACCAGTAAGTGGCTTAAACAGTTGAAGTTTGAGAATTTACTACTAACGTTTCCATCTGCCTCAACTAGCCAACCAAAAAACCATGACTTGCCTCAATTTTCAACTATTAATAATTCGGTACTAACATTCAAGATAGAGACATCATAAACGAGATACGCCAAGAAATTATCATATTTTTATTATTACAGCGAGAGATCATAAAATTTCATTAATTACACGTTAGCGTAAGGTTTCACTTTTCAAAGACAATGAGGAAAGTGAAGAGGAAAATTCGTTAGATAATTACAAGGCGTGCTGGACAGTTAAAAAAGATACCGAATAAGAAAAGGTGCATTTTGAAAGGTGGCGCGTGCGTTACGGCTGCAAAATAAGAAATATGTTTATCACCATTTAGAGAGAAGACCATATAAAGCGTAGCATTCCACCATTTGTTTGCTGACCGTGGAGTGGAGAATGATTAATGGTGTGCCGAACCCAGAACCGATCGATGAACTCAAGAGTCTCGCCATGATTGACACCAACCAAGAGTGACACTTCTAACAACAATACTTAATCCAAGCCATGCGCCGCCGCCGATGACTCAACTTGTGGTTCCGACCAAAATCGGAGATAAAACCAAAAGTCTCGCGAGTCTGCGAGTTGCCTTTTAAGGTTTGCCAAATGCTGATCTATGTTTGGTTAGTGGGCGGTTGGCTTAATTAATGTGGGCGGCACATTAATTTAACTGGCAAATGCCGAGACTTCGTCACTCATTAAAGTCACAAAATTGAGGGGACTAATTAAGGGCACGCGTGAGAGTTTCCGTATCGCAAAAGGTCAACATGTGGGAGGTAAATCAAAAAAAATTTACTGTCATTAAAGTACAAAAAATAATTGAATGCTTTCTTCGAACCGATTAAGCCCAGCAACTAAACTTTCCCACAAAAATCTACCCCCTAAGTTGGGGTCATTTGTCCCAGTCGCAAAAGCAAACGAGTCATAATCTCATCAAAATGATTACCATCTCCGCATAGATACAGTTTGCAGATACACGTACTACAATATATGTATATGCTTTAGATCGCTGGAAACCCGTTCACACACTCATGTTTGCCCCCAGCAAATACAATTGCGTTTTAATTTTAATCATACATATGTGTTCTTTTTTTTCGTAAATGTATTCTAAATTTCGTTGGCTATATTCGTATTTGCTATTCGCACAGAATGTGTTAAGCGTATTATTCGCTCCTGTTGTTGACTCTTTATTTATCTTGTTTAAGCGCTGAGTGCACGAGCGGCTAGAGAAATAAAAAGTATAAGTATACAAAAACAGGGGAATAAGCAAAATAAATACAAAAAAAACGTACACAAAACATTAAAAGTGTTGCGTGGAACAGATTGTACTCAGAACGCCAAGAGATTTGCCTATTAAAATGTCTCGAAAAGTGTATAAAATCTATAGTAGCATAGATCTATTTGACGAGATACTTTGGAGCAAACAAAAGGGGGGCACAAATAACAAAAAACCCGAAAGGCTGTCAAGGTCTTTGAAAAGTCACAGTGCTGTCAGTTGAATAGGAAATCGGAGCACCGAGGACTTCAATATCTCTCTAGATCTCAGGTATTCTATATTCCAGACTTATCTCAGTTGCAAAACATATCAGTTGGCGGGGGATCGGATAGAGACTTTTATTTTTAATTAAACAAAGTGAATTTAACTATTTATACACCGTGTATATAGAATAGACCGTCCATTCCTTATCTTATCAATACATGGCGCGACTTGGGGCTCCAATAGGGGCAGAAACAACAAAAAAAAAAAATACACACGAAATAATAGAACACTCTACAGTAATGGCATTCCGAATGGAATTTTGCAATTTGAGTGGAAATTAATGAGGCGATCAGGGAAAATATCCGCACACACATGCAGGAATGCGTTGCAGCATGAAAAATTGCAATGGGGCAGAGAAATAATCATTCAGCGTTAAAAATAGAAAATGATCGGAAAAGGGATAGAATAAAACTTAATTTTACCATTGGCATATGCGTTTTCCAAGGAATGAGGAAAGCAAGTATGAAAACATGACGAAGTAATTTCGATATTGATGAGCCATCGCAAAATGTATAGGAAAAAGAACACATGATGCAATTGTGTATAAAAAGCTGGAAAAGCTTTATGGTGAATAAAGTTTTTTTTTTAGAACTTTAACCGCATTCGTATTGTAAGACATTAACAGTCCAAGAAATTTGCATAAATGTTTATTTTTGTACGTTTTTATGGCTGTTAGTCTACCGCAAAAGTGTTTACATACATACGCCGTGATTCATGGCCTAAACAACGGGTGATGTATTAAAGTGTTTAATCTCCGGCAGATCAATCAACGTAATCTCTTGGCCCGATCTCTGGCTGGCTAGAACCAGTTGACACATTTTCCAAAGCCCCACTAACCGAACTAGCTTCTTTCGCTTGTATCCCAACTTTAAGCCACGTCATGTGGCAGATACTTAATAAGCCAACAACTGATGGATATACGCGATAAGATGAAATAGGCTACTTGGCACCTTCCGCCACCTATTATGCCACGGATTGACGTCATTAAGTGGCATTGATTGCAGTGTGTCAATGCTGAAATCGTTTGGCTTCTTGGACCCGCATTTTTCGAGAATCGATAATTGCATGCGAAAGTACTAAGCTAACAAACTAACAAAAGTGCCAAAGTGAGAGGTGCACAAACTTTCGACATTCAGTTGTCACGGCTACTGAAAGTCAATGTCGAACAATACGAATGTGAGTCAATGTTACAAAACATGGACCTCCCTCTTCCCTTTTGCATTACAACACCCTAACTTTCGCTGTCTATTTCATTTTATTGACCTTTCACTCCGACAGCTTTTGATAGAAACAAAGAAGTTTGCCAAACTTTTGTTTGCATGTAATTTCCATTTTCATGCTAAAAAGCATGAAAAAAAGAAGACATAATGCTGTCATAACTTTGGCATCATAAAGCCCACAACTGAGGAAGTATCGTAGTGAAAAAACTATGCCAAATTGCATTATTTTCGCGCTGGCTGATTACAACACCCAAAGTTTGGCTCACACTTTGACACATGACACGCGATGTGGCACATTCAAAAGGTTGTAACATTTTTTTCTCTATTTTTTACACTCTAATAGAGTTAGGCAAAAGTTTATTTCAACTGTTGCACATTCAATGTTAATAAGATAACCTGTGCAAGGTCATTGGTTTATGATTTTTTTGTAATTTCGACTGGGGTAAATAACGATTTGCATGAAAAGTTAAATGATTTTCGAGTCATAATTAACTAGTTATCAAATATTTTAATGAGCACGAGTGTCGAAATAAATAAGCTTAGTTTTGGCTAATGGTGATTAGGTGGCAAAAGGTCTGCAAAAGGGGAGTACTTAGGGTGGTACTGTGAGAAAAACAGTTGAGTAGTATTCAACAACAATGAACATTTTTATGCGGAGCTCTCGAATGGAGCATGTGTTAGCTATTTAAGACTTAATTGTCACCGGATTTCTTCACTTGCAGGTGATTAAATTGTATAGTATAGCATATTCCTAGCTTAAAAATGAACTTTGACCCGCTATGCCCCATCTTTGGTCGCTTTACATCGACACTGTACCTCACCTGATTTACGTTTCTCGCTGCGATCGGGCACCACCAGACTCTTGGCCCTCTTGACCCTCAGGGATCGTCTCCGGATGGAGCGGAGAAAGGCCTCCGGCATCCGGGAGAATCGTTGTGGAGTCTCCGGAGCTTTTGCCCTCTCCGGCAGGAAGAAGTTCTTAACCGCCAACATGTTGCTGCTGCTGTGTTAACTGTTGCTCTTGGCGGCTTTTCTTGGCCCTGTTGGCTTAGTTCTTGTTGCTGCTGCTTTCTGCGCTCGTTGGCAATGAAATGTGTTTTTGCGTTTTTGCTATTTTTACGCCGCTTCAGTGTTATTTATCTGGTGTAATCCTTTTTGTGCGCCTTGGTTTTGCTGCGCTTCGCGTATTTATTTATTTTTATTCGCACTTATTGGCTTCCTCTGCCACATTTTAGCAACTTGTTTGGTCTTGTGATTTTGAATTTGCATTTTAGCACATAAATAAACTGTATGGGTGACTAACACACTTGGTCACTATGCAATGAAAGCACAAAAACTCTTTGTGAATGTGTTTGTTTATTTGTGGTATTTATACAACTGACGACATTGATTTGCCGCTGCTTTGGGTTATATACAATCCGACTGACGTTATTTCATCAAGTATCCAACAAAATTGCGAAGCCGAAAATATTACGCGAAAAACTACGCGAGGGCCCTAACGCAGATACAACTGGGAGATCGAGTATCCGTGCGTACGTCTACATCGAGTGCTGGTCGCAACACAACTGGATGCGAGAGCCAGCGTCGAGGAGGGTTAACGAATAACAGCGCTCTGTTGGCCAACAGCAGCTGTTGCTGCGCTGTTGCCACGTGCTGTTAGCAGCTGCAAAGGTAATCGGCAGGTAAACCAAATGGTCTCGGAGGCCAGGTTTCCCATTCCCCGACAGCTTGTTGCAGATACTCGAGGAAACACGATACCCCCTGCTTCCGGAAGCCACCCAGTGACTTTGCGACGTTTATCGTCATATAAAAAATACATTCCAGAGCGCTTTTTATAATTTCCATTGCGCATTTCGTAAAATATGTGCCAAACTAAAATATAAATATATATATCTTTAGTGAAACTATATATATAATATAATGAATGTTTTAAGATTTTTTGTCGTAAAACATTTAATTTATTAAATCTCAATGACTAGGGAAAAACAAAACTGAAATGCTTATTCTAACAGATCAGATTATAGTACTATACTTGCTCATAAATTTAAGTTCCGTATACCTTCCACTTAACAAGTACCGTGCATTAAAAATTTGGCTGCAACGCAATTTGTGACTTATTCAGTGCGTTTAAAAATAAATACTTGTTTACATGGCCAGGTATCGTGAAGCTCATTCGCAGATAAGACAAAGCTAATTTAATAATGGCCAACAAACGACGATCTACGATAAGCTATGTAAAAAACTGCATATCAATATTAACAGTGGTAAATGGGATACGTTTAACAGTAACAGCGTAAGGTACACTCTTTAAGAGAGAGTGAAAAAACAGAATGATTTCCACTTGGGGGATGATGACGCAAAAGAGAGCATCGAAGAGAGAGAAGGTGACGCAAAAGAGTGGCCATAACAAAAACATCATACGGAAATCAAAATGCAATAATAAACATTTAGCTAGCTGTTGTTGAAGACTATCATGATGATGCAGATGATGAAGTTGAAGATAATACCGCTTGGGGGATACTGATGCAGTTCCACCAACCATCCCCACCCCATCTCCACCTCCATTTTCATTTCCAGCTTCCGCCGCGTGGAAAACTGTGCAGACAGCGCTTTGTTGCTATTGTTTTTAGGTGGGGGTTTCGGTTAGTGGGCCGCTTGGGGCACCTCGTCTTGTTTTTGTTATGATGCCAATTCACTTCCTATGGAATGAGTTGCTGGCGGGGATTCACCGTATGCACAATATGCTCACCGTATTTTATCAGGCATAATAATTTGTCGATTGTTTTTTATGCAATATGCGAATGCACAAGGTGTAAATCAAGCAATTGCGGCGATTTAACCGTACCAATAATATGCGCCAATCAGGTGTAAATTGCATATAGATTCGGACAAATTAACTTTCCTTGGCGTTGTGTCCAAACTTCAGTCAGTAATATATAACACATTATCTTTGGGTTTGACTCAATCCAAATCCAAAGCAGAAACCAATGCCTCGGTCGTTTCCTATCATTACCAAGATCATCCGTGTTGCCCCAGTTTAACAAAAGCTAAGTCAGCCCTGCGATAAACCAATATAAATTATAACCTTTTGTTGAGCAACAAACTGCAGTTTGCTTTCAGATTACATCTCCACCATTGTACCAGCAGAGATTGCCTTAAAAATGCGAATCCCGAAAGCAGCAGCAGCAGCGACACGTGAACTGCATTATATGCTCGATAATTGGACACGCTCGCCACTTTTGCTCGACTCACTTATCGGGGCCACACTCCGCACTTTACGGATACCATCCAACCATCCTAAAAACCGACTAACCAACCAACCCGCTCCGAATCCCAAGCAGGGACACACTTTGCGACTTAATTAGACGACATCAGCGGCAAGCGACATTGAAATACAAATCAGCAGCGGAAGTGGGAGTTGGTTGGAGTAAAGTGCGGGGAGGTACATACATACATCCATTCACGGCAAGACATCGCACGCGATTGCATAGGAACTTGGGTGGGTGGGTTCCTCAGATGTAAACCACCCTCGGAGAAAAACTATGCACTGAAATAAAAAAGTTATAGAAAGGAAGTTGGAAAGGGAAGCCTATGAAAAATATTTGTGGCGCCAGTTAATGTCTCTACAACGGAAAAGAGCTTAAAATGTCCGATAAATTAATTTCAAGACATTGTTTAGTTATCACATAAACTTAAATCATCACAATCATATAATAATGTCTAGATATATTTTTATTTTACTCCAAAGTAGAAACAAAGTAAACTAATTGTCTAGACTGAAACTTCTGGCAATTAATTATTTATCTATTCTTTAATAAAACACTAAATTTATTAGTGTAATGAGGAACGAAGCTGGGTGCGGCTGCTACTGAACGTACATTTTTTTTTATGGAATTTTAATGGAATTTCTAATCAACCTGCGACACAAGACTCCGCCTGGCAGAAGGGCGCGTCCGTCCGTCTGGGTCGCACACCCCGAGAGGATTTCCCCTCCGCTAGTCGACGACTTGCCCAGATTTCATTGAAGAATGTTGCACGAAAAACACGCACCGCATTCGCCAGGGGGTTGCAATTGTGGGTGGGTCAAGCTGTGGCCTTCGGCATGTGCGACACTTTCCATTTCAATTGTCCCAGTTCAGCTCGCTTTGGCCCCGAATGAAATCATCGAGATAAAATGCCAAAAGAAAAAAGAAAAAAAAACAGTGCCACTTAAATGACGTTAATAAAACAGCTATTTGGGCTTTAAGGGTTAAAAAGTAGCAATCCAGTGGCAACTTTGACTCCCCCTTCGCAAACAGCCGCGGGCTAATTAGAACCTGAGGGTGCTATGGTCGATGTAACTTTAGGGTGTCACCGATTTCACTCCTCCAACTCCTGCGCAGATCCCCTTTCGCACAAAAGCAATTCGTTAGTGCTTTTAATTGCCTGTAAATGTTGTGGCCAAGGGTGTAGTTTTAGGGGATATCTAGTTTTATTTCACAATAAATTTACTACCGAGATAAAGTCAAAATCATAAATACATTATTATCTTATTTAGGATACCGTGCCTACCAGTTAGCTTTGATTAGTTACCACTAGATAGTGAAATAACTAAAAACACCTCAAAATAAATTTGCAACTTTTTTGATCTGATATGCATCCCTCTGTGAAAATGCAACTCTGTCAACGACAACCCTGTCCAGTTGTGACTGCTAACAAATTGAGCTTCACTCGCCGACAGTGGAAAACCACGAATCCTGCACCCTAGCACTGAAATTTGATACTTTTGCAGTGGTCCACCCACTCGGAGCTTGTTGGGCCAATATTTGCCGGGCTTAGCTGAGTTCATTGTGGTGACTTTGACACCCACCCCGTTCAGAAACAAAAAAAGGCCTTTCTAGGGTTAAAGGCGGAAGCATACGATTTGTCATGATGTATGAAGACCCATTTATTTGATTTAGTTGAGTGCATTTGATGTACATTTGATTATATTTAATATTCAGATTTGCTATGCAAAAAGGGGAAACAAGCAAGAGAGCAAGCAAGATTTCCTAAAAAAAAAAAAGGGAGGAAACTATGGCTCATTTGCATTGAAAATAAATGTGTTATGAGCTTTTTTTTAGTGGGTCAGCACAAATCGCTTCACACATGTCTTTGCGCGGGCGAAAATATGATTCATGATATATTCCAAAATTTCAAATGAATATTCAGCTCGTATGTCTCTCAATGCGTAATCTTTCTTGCCAAGAGATATAAATAAAGTATTTCGCTATCAACAATTAAATTGTTTTTTTTTTTTAACAGAGTTAAGAGAATTACAAGAAAGGATTACAAACGTATTGGGAATCTTTTTGAACCCTTCGCATTCGTTGGCAAATTGCATTCAATGCTCATCATCCAAAACTAATTTCGTATTCATAATTTTCATAATTTGCATGGAAAGTCATTTACAGTTTCTAACCCCAGGGCCAGCCACACATTTTCCATTTTCCTCGGCTGCAATTACGAGCGAATTAGTTCTCACGCCAAAATGCGCTTACATATTGAACATGGGCAACATGGGAGAGGGGTGGAGTGGAGTGGAGGGACACCTTCGAAAACCCTTGCCATAATTAATAATTCATAATTTTCTCGAAAGTTACTGCATTTGCCAATTTTTTTTTTTAAACGAGCCCTTATAATGAAGCGTGAAAGAAACATTAGCGAAAATGTTCGGAAATCCATGAAATTGCCGAGGGAACAGGAGCACGGCGATTTTTCTTGAGACATGACACAATTATTAGGGTTAGAAGAGTTACGGTTTATGGGCAGGCAAAAAGTACCCCCTTCCTCCGATCAAGTTGACATCGCTGTCTGTTCGTGTAATCAACGCTCCATCGTCGCCCCTTTCCATCTTGCACTTTTACGCAAATTGAGTTGATTAATTTAAATGTGGCGATAAGTGGGAGAGATTGGATTGGTGGGTTAACTGTGTTGGCCAAAGGGCAGAATTGCAGACGGCAGAAAATCAATAATTTTAATGGCCCAGCCTGCGGAGACGAGCTCGCCCCCAAATTCCAAAACCCTGCTCCATCAAGTGCAGACATATGAATACTGAATACCTAAAAAACACATGTACATTTCGAATGAACTCTGTATCTGCATCTGTATATGTATCTGTATGTGTATCTGTATGTGTATCTGTATCTGTGCAAGTGTCCGCTTGTTAATGCAAATATGTTAAGTACCGTTGAAGCGGCGAGGATGAGGCAACTTTGCTGAAGGAGCAGCAGCATCTGTATCTGTATCTGTATCTGTATGTGTGTGGCAGCCCCAAAACTTCGTTCGCAGCTTCTTAACTCCAGGAGTCCTTATACAAAAAAAAAATGAAAAACTTACTTGGAGAGCTGCCTAAGGCAAAAAGCAGCCCAATTCAATTTTGTGTCCCTAAAAAGATTTTGAAAAAACTCAGTGCGCAAAGTGGAAGTGGAGCATACTCTTCAAAAAAAAAAAAAAAAGCATTGAAACTGAACCAAAAACCTCTTAACATTAAAAATGCGCGTCGTGGGACACACAATAACAATTAATTTTGTAAGACATTGTATGAATAAAGATTATAACTCTTACATACAAATATTATATTATATTTTGTTAAAGAAACAACTGCAAATGTTATATTAATAAACTGTTTAGCTTAGAGTACCATAATTATTTGATAGAACTCCACGTATAAACTGAAGATGTCTCAAAATCCTTGAATGTTTTAGGGAATCCCCACCTCCAAAGGGTATTTATTTTCTACCCACCCGTTTGAAGTGCAAACTCCATTCAAATATTTAATATAATTCCCCATCGTTTGCTCCATTTTCGCTTCCTTTTGCCTCGCGGCAATTTTTTCCCGAGAGAAGACTGTACAAGACCCACTGCCAATTGAAGCCGAAATATTAAAAAATATTCTTATAAATCGCAAGTGAGTGAATTCTCAATTTTTGCGTTTCTTGAAACAATTAAATTATATTCGCTTTGCATATGCAAAACTCAATTATTTACAAACGTAAATTCGGCAAGAGCACAACTGACGCAAGTTGCCAGTAAACTGAACTGAACTCAACTGAACTGAACTGAAATATATACATACATATATCATTTAGTAAAAGTGCGCAGGAGGGGGAGGGGGTTGAGGGTGTACCATACCATATAAATTGTTTTTATTCAGGGTCAGTGGGTGAGGAGGAGAGCTGTTTTGGCCCTTGTGTTTGTTTTGTATTTCTACTTATTTTTTCAGTACGTCTTCATTCTGTAAATAACGCATCACAATTCTTACACAGCACGAAAGATCTCACTAAAACAGCTTGTTGAGGGATTTAGTGGGCTAAATATTGAGGTATATGGTGCAATAGACGATATGTGATACATCATACTCGCATTCGTAAGAGTCTTCTAAAATTAGATGAGAATATGATAATTGAATATGGCCAATGGTAATTGAGTGTAACAAATTGAATGAAATCATGAATATGCATAAAGAATGCATGAGTTAAGAAATTAAAACGCGCTTATACTAATTAGAATTCATTTGTAAATGATGTTCCATAAAGTGTTATCTTTTTCACGCGTACATATGCTGCCATAACTAAACTTTCAATTATTAAATATGCTATCACATTGAACAGAATAACCTATTCCATTTCTCCTTGCATCTCGAATCAATTTGTCCCTGTTCGGTTGTCGATGGCAAGAAAACTAATTAAAATTTCACATGTACAGTTTTTTAGGGTGTTTCCCAACCAGATCTTGGTGGGCTAAACCGAAATCGGGGCACGCTCGAGTGATTTTTCTTTTCACATGACACGGTCAAAGTTCAAATGCGCAAAACGAACTAAGTAGGGGTAAGAATTTCGCAAGAAAGAAGATCAAATAAAAATGTTTCCAATATTTTTGGACATAAATTCAATTTCGTTCCTCTTTTATTATTTTTTGGCCCAACAATTTTGAGGGGTGTAACTGCAAATCTTTTTTGGCAGATCTCTCAACAAGGCCTGCAATCTTGGGGATGCAATTCTTTTAAATGGCGTGCAAAATTTAATATTAAAAAAATGATTCTGACATTTTGACGCGAATTCCCATTCTTTCTTTCCGATTTTTTATGTGGTGTTGTGAGATCAGATGACGGTTTTATGATCGCATTACGAAGATAGAAAAGTATCCCAAGTTGTTCACTTCTTTTTCTTTGCTTCGCAGATACAGTTCTCAAAGGATTTGTTGCGGCTGTCTTGAGAATGTAATTTTAACGAAAAATTTATGTAAGTACGTAATATTTTATGCGATGTATAATTCGCTGCAGATAATTGATGATTTCATACAATAAATACAAGATTTGAGCCAGCTCATCCAATGATATCAGAGCCTCAGAAAATCCATTGCAAATTTCTAAATGATGTGACTCACTAGGTGACTAAAAATCTGTGAATAAGTAATTGATGCAATCGAGCTTACCTGAAAGAAAGAAAAAGAATGAAATTAATTTAACTCATGAGACGCTGCTTTTGATATATCTTTGAGCAGTAATAAATTGGGTAAATTATTCAATTTCCCCCATTTAAGTAGAAATCCATCCTCGATTTAAAATTTTACCCGTAGCCACCCCGCAGTAACCTAAATCAACAATGAAAATTGCGAACAAATTGCCCAAAAAAAAAAAAAGAAATTTCAATTTCAGCTAAAAGGAAACCCATTTTTCATGCGAAAACCCAAACCAGAATGCGGAATTTTCTGTGCCAAAAATTTCGGAAATTTGTTTGCCAAATCAATCAAATAGCTGAGCGAAACGAGGCCCTGCGATCGGGGGATCATTTCTGCGTTGAAATTTTTCACTGTCAAGATCTTGCGGGACATCAGAGGAACATCAGTGCAACCCTCTTACACGAACGCATTCATCTTGCGGCTTTTCAGTTGACTCCTTGGACATGCGATAAGGCTTTGTGATACAGAGATACTAAAAAAAGGACATGCAATTGATACTTTTACCCCTAAAAAAGAAAAACTGCCATAAGAAAGGTTTTTCCCGACCACTGTGTCCGCAGGACACATGACGCGTGTCCCATTTTTGGCCAGTCACTCTAATGCATAATTGTGGGTTCCACTGACAAATCGCTGGAAATTAGTTAATTATATCCACGAAACGAACGAATTCCCTCGCGGCGCAATTAAAATAATTGAAATTGAAAGTGGGATCGCCAAGGGAGGAAAAACCCACAAAAAAAAGGCAATTAAACAATAAAGTTTACACGGCATTAAAAATGCAGCAACACCAAACGAGGAAAACACCATTTAAAGCTGTCCGTTTGAAAGTTAGGGTCTCTGCATCCGCAAACAGGACAAAGGACAACTGGATGAGCGGGTTGAGTTCCGGTTTGGAATTCGAATTTCGCGACCCAATATGGTTAGCAACCCCCGCTCGAATGTTTTTTGTGTGATTTAACTTGATGGACATGCGTCGCTTTTGTCGCCGAAGCACAATGCAAGTCCTGCTGAAGGATACCAGCGGCAGTACCACTACGCTCCCGCTCTTCATTAGCGGACTGGACAAACAATGCAGCCGTGACTCGTTCAAGTGTGCTCATTAGCAGGGGAAGGGTTGGAACCCCTAACAACACAGCTTATCCTTATCAAATGCAGTGCACGTTTTTGCCTCGGAATTATTTATTTTACGCTCTATATATGTACATAGATATATTTTTTTTTTTCACTTATCAAAGAGACACGTTCCATCGCCGGGCTCATCCCCCTCGGGCGATCTGAGATAATTCAAAGCTCATATCTTGATGTTATGAAATTTCATGTCCACCGCAGCAGTTATGGAAAATCATCATCGTCGAGCGAACCCAACTGCCCAGCATCCTTCCAACCCGATTCCATTCCATACGCTTTCCCTTTAATATTTGCCCAAAACGTCATCTACTTCAAAGTGCCTGATGGTCCTGGGTGGTTGGGTTGGATTTGGTGTATGCGGCAGCTGTTGGGCAGCAGGATTGAAGGCATCTATCTCATCTCTGGTCTGCTGGTGTGGAAAGTGTCGGTGAAAGTGATGAATAAAAACGTATGCAGATGAGTCCGTTTCGGGTTTGTTATGATTATTACAGCTGCTGTTTGACCAGCGCAAGGGGCATTGATCCTTTGTTCTACTCAATTCGAAAGTAAAACACGCATTATGCAAACTAATTGTTTATGCCCCGAAAGTGTGCCGTAAAAATTATTATCTCTAAACCAGAGAGATATTCCGAGCATGCTTTAATGGGATAGCCACACTTAGTGTTTGAGAGGTTCGGTCACGTACAGTCCGGATAAAATAGGATGTCATAACTTGTTAGTCGGATATTTGTAACGTTTCTTTAATCTCTGGTGAGAAGGAATTCCGTATATTTGAAATTTAAGTATAGAACGACTTTTTACAAATATATGTAGATTCATACATTCTTTATCCATTTGTGTGCTGTCCACTTCAATAAGGCACTTATTGCATGAATCCCACCTCATTTGCAAGTCCAATTATGACCTTTCCTTCTACTTTTGGCATATCGAATCGGGCGACATCTGAATTACTACAATCAACTTTGTCCTTTGCCGCATATATCCATGCCATGGCATTTCTTGCCTTCCATGTTCAAATGGCAGCCATTTCCTTAGGCCCATTTCTGGACTATAATTTTTGATTTGAGGCAATTTCCGTTTACAATCTGTATAATTGGCGCATGCTATAAGCGATTTGCTGCAGTTGTCCCAGTCGCAGGACAATGACCGAAGGTCCGAGAACAGTACAAGTCTGGTTGGTATATTCATATTTCCACCATTGACCAGGTCGCTATTCGGCTTCTGTTGCTCGGCTGGCTTGCGTGTCGAATTGAGTGGCAACTGCCAGGATACACATACCACCACTACCCGCGGTGCAATTGTCCTGCGCACGAGACACGCGTCATATTTTAATTATGACAGCCGGCCAGCCAACAGGACTTCTGTCCGTCCTCCTGCCGGGGCGTTACGCTGTGTCCTGCCGTCCGCCAGTTCATCCGTCGGTCAGTAAGTCAGTCGGCATGTAAGTCCGGAACAAGGACACGCAACAGCCATGGAACGGAAAAGGGGTTGATCTGTTGGCTTTGGTGCGGAAACCGGAAATAGCTCGATTCACCTTTGTTGACAGATTAGTGGCGATCGCCGCGTGGTCCATAAACTTGACATTTTTATTTGACACCTTGATTGTCTAAGCTGGCCACCACTTTTTGTGGGGCCTATGTGTGGGCTTATTGTTACAGGCTTTTTTTTTGCCTCTTTTTTTTTTGTTTTCATTGCAGGCAAATGCAAAGCCCACATTTTCATAGAGTCGGCACGTTCCATAGGCCATAAAATGTAGTCAATGCTCCCGTTTATATATATTTTTTTGCATACACATACATGCCGGATGCATTGTCCTGGCTAAACAAACTAGAACTAATGAGTGCACTTTCTGCACGCTGAGTGGTAACATTTTTAGCAAAAATGTTCCAATTATGCGGGCCGTTCGAGTCAAGGTGCAAAAAATAGCGCGGCACTTGACAAATGCCCAGTGGTTCAGTGGTTCAATGGTTTAGTGGAGGGATGACGGGCATTTCGACTCCTGGTTCGCGGAGTATTGCACATGCCCGAGCAGCGGGCAGTCCAGGATCTCCCCTATCAATGCACCATAGTCCTGTAGTCATATAGTCATATAGCAATGCATAACCCCCGCCATAACTCTCTCTCTCTCGCCTAGTGGGCCTTGCGTGCTCGCATTAATTTCATTACGCTGCATTTTCCTCATTACCCGACTTGCATTTTATTTTAATGAACTGCACAAGTCGCGTGTCCTGCGCCGCGTATCCTGAGCGGGATTTTAGGCGAAGCGCAAGCGCAGACAGTTTAAGTGCCACACGCTTTTCAGGGGTGGACGGTTGGTCAGTGAGTCAGTCAGTTGACCAGCGGTCAACTGGCGCCGCAATTCGCAGTTCGAAAAGGGGTTGACGAGATGCAGAGCGTTTGATTGATTACTCAACTGACCGTTGAGTGGACTTAATGGCCATCAAAGCCTAATGCCATTTGCCAATTGTACTTCGGTCTCATTTGCATGCATTTCGGATTAGTTTGACGAGGCAATCGAAATGAGTACACTACATACAAGAGGGGATCGACTGCTAAGTATGTAGATCGCAACAAGGCATTGATGTTCTTTGCACAGTTTGGAAAATATGTTACATATAGTGTATAATAGTGTGGCATAATTAACGAGCTTAATTGAAGAAACTTATTTATAAAAGTTTCATTGAAACATTTTTATTATTTTCCATTTGTTTAATGTTTAAGCCAGTTTTCTTTTCAGGTATCTAATCCCTTTAATCCGCCTCTAAAACCAATCGATTCAATGTTTTCGCTTTGCTATTTTTCCACAACAGGGCGTGCTCTATTTTGGCTTAGAGTTGCATGCCAGAAGATTTTTCCGCATTGACGTTGACAGAATATGTCAGGCCAGGATTTATGTCCTGGCAGGTAGGCTGCGTGGCAAACAGTTTGGACAAAAAAAAATAGAAAAATTAAAGGTAGAACAGCGGCTGTCATTCATGGACTTGTCCAAATGCGGGAAATTCCGTTGCGTTTGCGAATGCTGGCCATTTTCGGAATCTGATCCTGTAAATGCTGAAATCCCTTTAGCTCTGCCCTGCCGAGTAATTAGTCGCCTGTCAGCGCTTGGTGTGTGCTGCGACTTAGGATCCTATCCAGCTAGGATTTGCCACCTGCGCACACACATAAGAGCTGCTCGAATGTCCTGCGGCAGGCGTAATCTATGAGCGGCAAAAGGCAACAATGTGCGACACATTCCCCTTCCCGGGAATGTCCTACATTTGATGAAATGTCTGTGTGCCAAATGAAAAATCGCCATGTGCTGCAGCTCCTCCATTATGTTCGTGGGCCAGAAGTAGGCTCTGCCCCCGTTTACGGACTGCATAAAAAGGATAACATAGTAAACATCAGCAACAGCAGCAGCTACTAAATGAGTTTTGCTCTACATTGAAGTCGATGCAGAGCTGCTCCTCTTTATCCAGATGCCATTGTATGCCAAAGTGGGTCGGCGGTTTGTTGTCGCAAAACTGTCGCTCCCTCAATGCCCAACTCACAATGTCCTGACAAACATACACCATTGCCATAAAGGACGAAACTCTTCCATCTCCGGAATAGGGAATCGGGATTCCTGTCACGTCGCAGGCGACGTCAGAACAAATTAGCTTAAATGCGTCTGGGCTTTTGTCCCTCAGCTCACACCTTCTTCGCAGATTTACGAGACAGTCACAATCGCCCAGACTCAATCAGCTGCCTGTGTAATTGGCTTAGATCGATTTGATGATCTGTGACGATCGATTTGATATAATTGGGCATAAGGCTCTGCAGATTTTCAAAAGAAAAGGTTCGGCGGCAATAAAGTATGGTAAAATCTCAGTTTTCCGAAGAATTTTTGATGCTAACGTGGAGCCTCTTTGTTTTTTGGAATAAATTTGTTAGGTAAATTAAATTTTACGACGTCCTAAGTTGTTTGTAACAGAAGTAGAAGATTGTGAAGATTTTATACATTTTATTCGCATTTCCAAACGCACAACAATAGTAGAAAATACAACTGTAGGCATCTGAAAACTTAAGGATTATTGTGGCCTGCGCAAACCCACAAAATCCAACTAAACGCTTTTTGTAAAACCCCCAAGACAGACTCTTAGCCGAAAATTCCCAAGAAAGCCATTGTGAGCTGTCTGTCACACAGCACAACTGTAGTTTTTTAAACTCCAAAATAAAATGAGAGCAGGAGAATTGTAAATGAAATGAGCTCGTTGCGAAACGACTGAAAACATTTTCAGCCTCAATTGCATTCGTTTGGACGGAGGATGGAGGAACAGGCGCGGGAACAGGAACCACTGCCAGGAGGGAAGCCAAAGGCAGACATTCAGTCGGCTACTTCCTTGACACGGACATAAAAACCTAAATAGTTAATCCTTTTCCTTTTTTCAGGCCCGCCAGAAGATTGCGAAAAACGCCCAAAGGCGCAGGCCAAGGATGCTGGGATGCTAGGTTGCTGGGATGTGAGTGCCGGTGGAAGGGGATCCTGCGATGGTGAGCCTGTGAATTTGTCAAAGAGTTGTGCAAACATTCGGGGGAACGGGTAGCCGAAAACAAGAGCAACAACAAATCGAATGCAATCAAAATTAAAGCGCTTAGAGCTGTGACAACAGCGGAGCAAACAATCGCCGAGCCGTAGTAAGGAGCGCAATCCTTTCGGGGATTTCGCACAAAGCATCCCTGGGATGTCCTGCCGGCAATTTAAGCGAATTAAAACGGAGTTCGTATTGATTTAGGCTATTTTTTTTTTCTGCCCAGCTCCGAATAAAAACGAAATACCCGACGAAGGACGAAGAAATCTCCTGCTGTGGCTTAAGAAAAAGAAATTATATATAGAGTATACACAGTGTATTGAAGAAAACAGAGTAAGCTAAGGGGGAAAACATGCAAACAAAAACAAAATTACGGCACTCGAAGCGTTTAACTTTGGCTTAAGTGTTTGCCAGGACGTGCCAGGACGAAACCCCTTTACTTCCTACCTGACACGGCCCAAAACGTGCAACGTTGTGCAATGGCTGCGGTGAGCGGCAACCGAAAAAATCCCTCCAAGTGTCATCGACACTTGTGCGGCTGCCTTAAGGGTTGTGCCCCCTCGCGGGCAGAGGAACTGGATCCGCATCGGGATCGGCAACCGGAACAGGATCGATGGAGGGAGCATGCAGGGCAACAGTGCCACAGGATGAGAATGAGGATGAGGATGAGGAGTAGGCCTGAATGTGTCGCCTAAGTGCTAATAATTGTGCCCTCGCACAGTTGGCGGTCGTCTTCGCTTGGCGAAGGGATAAAACGAAAAACTTGAACCCAAATCCTTTTGAAGACTTCCTACAGCTAAATGCTTTAAGGATTTGCACATTAATAGAAAAAGGACGAGAACTCCACCCAGTTAATTTGGGCAAACTTTGTCGTTCTCAAATGTATAATAACTGAGATCTGATCTAGAGGCGGAATATTTATATTGCGATCATTACGATAGATACAAATTATCGTAATTTGTGGTGATACAAAACTGGGAAATGGTTTGTATACTATAAGAAACTAGTTATATTTTAGAATTTTTTGTCTTGAATGAGCTACTAAATCTTGTTCCTATGTACAAAGAATTCATAAATATGCAGTTTCGTTAACATTTCTTCCACTCTGCATATTGCAACAATGAAATCCATTTGTGCAAAAACCCAATGCTTTAGCTCTCATTGAGTGATTAATGATGATCAAAATCCGCACTAGACTATAAACCCTATGAATGTAAGTTCAATTCATTGACCAGAATTTGCTCATTAGTGGTATGGGCCATTGGCACATCCTGATCCGTGTTGAACATCAAAGAAGTCGAGTATTGAAACATTTTTTGCCTGCCTGTCCACTCCATTAGTGGCGAAAAAAGATCCCCATCATTAGCCAAAAACTCGACACATGATGGATGATTAATGATCCTTGGTCCTTTGGGCCAGGACATGCGCCGGAGTGCAGCACTCAAGTGCAAACCACTGAATCGTAACGAATAAATCATATCGGAAACCGCAAATTGATCGAAGTTTGATGACATTCGGCAAGAGTTTTCATATTTTTTGAGCTGTCTTTCGTTTTTTTTTTCCGAACCTATTTGTTTCTTAGTCCTGATTCTTTGTGTTCTTTATCAATGTGCTCTCATCTAAGAAATTACTTTCACATAATTTGTGTTGTCATTACGCCGATCGATTTTGTTAAGATTCCTATGATTTATTTCCATTCCTTTGGATCGTGCTCATCCCCTTGCGTAGATAAAACAGATCGATTACCGCTGCCTTGAGTGGACCGTAATAGGATCAGATATAACCGGAAAGAATACAAAAACCTTTAAGAACTAGCCGCTCGAAATGGAAACTTCAGTGACACAATACAAAGTTAAACTGCTGAAATTCGATGTTGCAATGGGTAATCAACCACAACCGCAAAGGGAAAGTTATCAGTGATCAAAAGATTTAAGGGCCATTAGGGAGAAAATTACAAATTTGATTTACCCAAATCATAAATAATAATAGATCTGAAAAATTTGAAGAACAATTAATATTGATACATTTTATACATATATTTTTAGTCAAAAGTACTCAAATCTTCATAGGAAATTGTAATTACGAAAGTGAATAGTAAAAATACACTTAAATTTGATTCTCAAACTTCCATCCATTCACACCTCGCAGATGTGATTCCGCCGCCGTGTACTTCCTCATCATCCGCAGGATCTGTCGGCAAACATTAGATGTGAGGCAGGAATCGGCTTGACTCCTAATCCCGACAACACGAAAGCTAAACTGGGAATCGCGTAGTGAAAGGAACTTTAATTACGTCTAATTATTCAAGCGTAACGTGACGGGCTGAGGCGTCCCAGGACAGCCAGGATTACAGACACTCTCACACAATTCGGGCACGACGGACAGCTATTCGTCGTCTGTCGTGTCAGAAATCCAGGATTAAACATATGTAGATCAGAGAAGAAGACCCCTGACAGGGGGGCAGATTTTTTTCACCTTTTTTTTCATCTTGGCTTGCAGCTTGAGTAACCGCACGGTGGAAACAAAAAAATACATCAAAATTCGAAGGACAATGCCTGGCAGCACATCCTTATGAGATTAAAAATGCAAATCAGCTGAAGGCAGCCGCAAGGAAAATATGAAGAGTCCTAAAGGACAAGGAATGACGTTGCACTTGGGCAGAGGGAAATTGTAATTGTTGTCTGTTGGCGTATGAGGAGGATCAGGACAAGGATGACTGCGTTGTGGCCTGCCCAGAAACATGACAGCTTCATGTGCGTGTGGTGTGGTGTGCCTGGGCGTCCTGAGGCAGCTGCGCATGCACCGTGGATGATCAGACTGATGTCTTGGCGGTTGCACGAGAATTTGTGCAGTTTTGCATTGATTTTCATTAGCATTTGCCGCTTTACCATTTTTTTTTTTTTACATTTTTTTGTTTATTCACATGGAGGATTTCGGAAATTTTTTATGCAGCCGCTGGAATGATTTGACATAATTTTGATGAATGACTTGTGCTAGGTTTGAGATTGTTGCCATAGCTGCTGACATGCGAGGATAACTTCATTTCGTCATGGTGATGTGGTATTGCAAATGAGTTGAGAGAAGTTTGGCAAAATGTCACAGAAAAGTCGCTTGGGAACCATGAGTAAGTAGTATTAAATACCCAAAACATTATATTTTAGATGATTTATTTCGATGCTATTTATTGCAACTTTCTAAAAATATTTCCAATTTTTTTATATATAAGATTTTATACAAAATCCAAAGATTTCATAAGATAATATTTACAAGTTGCTTGTCTTTCTCATGTTGATCTACATACCCAAAAATTGCTTATCGAGGAACATTAAATTCTAACAAATGTCCTTAATGAAACATAAAATTAACAAAGCATTTCAAACAATTCGAGCACAGATTGTATTTTGTAGCGTTTTCGAATTAAAGGGTCTTAACCCTGCGACTCAAAGACAATGGCGCCAAAGGGTTAAAGGTGTAAACATTTGACAAAAATGTCACATCAAAGATACGGATATGTATGCCCTGCAACAGCTGTCCATTGCTTGGAACTTCAGATGGTGGTAGAACTCGTAAGGAAAGCGGCAGGACACCTCCTTCTTTGTCATGTTAATGGAGCAGCTTGCTTCGCGTCTGATTTCGACTTGGAAACGGTATTGGCAAAGGAATCACAATCGCGACCAACTGCAAGTGTCTGTATTTCTTGGCTTGACAGCTGTCAAAATGCTAATAAGTCATATTCAGTGTTTGCGAGTGCCTCCTTGTGCATGCCAGGCAAGGATTAAGGAATGTAATTGAACTCCTTGATTGATTGATGGTTGGACAGTCGGAGTGCGAAAGAGTAAAGCTAACGCACATGTGGGCTGGTTCATTAGCGGTACCCGCAGATATGAAAATGATACGGTACATTGATTAGCAGTATTTATAACGAGATTGGAAAGATTGACATTGACATATAGCTGTATAGTATATTTAAATTTGAAGATTGTGTTTCTATTAACTACTTTGTCTGAGCTATTAGAAATATATTGATTAAGATGCGCTTGAAGTATCTTTAAGTTGGATTAAGAAATATTAAATTCCATTTCATCAGTGTTTTGCAATTTATCAACTTCTGCACTTCATCAAAACAAATACACTAACTGTTCACACATGAACACGAATATATTTAAAGACTTACAATTTTGGGCTCCGTTCATATCTTATGTAAATGAATCGAGAGCGATAAATTATATTTAGGATTTTGTTATCTAAGGCGACATGGGTGCATTGCTCAAAAACATGTAATTTAAGTGCACACTACATGAGTCAGTCACTTGAGATCGTTCCCCGCCTCCTAAAATAGTCCCTTAGTGGGAGACCACAGATAAGGTCCTCGCCGCTCAAGATAGGCAGATGTGCCCGAGCGTGGGACCTCGATAAGGCGGGGACTATTTACGTAGGCCTCTGCGTAGGCCATTTACTTTAAGATGCGATTCTCATGTCACCTATTTAAACCGAAGATATTTCCAAATAAAATCAGTTTTTTTACAAAAACTCAACGAGTAAAGTCTTCTTATTTGGGATTTTACATTTGGTCAATCGAGCCTTTAATCGACTCTGCAGTTTCCCCCTACCAAAGGTAAGGAACTCAGAGAAAGGCCAGCTCCTTTAAGCATCTTACAGCTAAAGGTAGCAAAAATAAGTGACTCTTGTTTCCCCCTACCAAAGGTAAGGAACAGAGTATAAATATAAAAAGCAAAAGATACAAAAGAATCTTTTATGTTTTAAAACAAGCACCTTATAGTCTATAGCTAAAGGTTGCTTTGTGTACCATTATAAATTGTGGTAAGGCGTGCTTGAGGCCATACATCAGCAATTGTGAAATTAAAAAGTGCATAACAAAAGTGCCTTATAAATGCTCTAATAGCATTAAATCAGCTCATAAATAGAGTGCAGTGTATATGCCATAAGAGCATAAATTAAATAAAAAGTGCCTGAAAACAGTGCCTTATAAATGCTCTAATAGCATTAAATCAGCTCATAAATAGAGTGCAGTGTATATGCCAAAAGAGCATAAATGCCGAAATAAATGGCTAAAAAACAAAAAATCTGACTGGACTACAAAAATAATAAAACGTGCCAAAAAAAAAAAAAAAATCATCTTTAAACATCGACGGAGCCTTAAAGAAGAGAAGGAAGTCAAATTCAAAGGAGCCTCTACCAGCAGCAGAAGCAGCAACAACAGCAGCAGCAGAAGCAGCAACAGCAGTAGCAACAGCAGCAACAACAGCAGCAACAGCAGCAGCAACAACAACGACATCAGCTAAGTCAAAACAAGAATTTTCTGTTTATCCAAACACACATATATATATAAATACATATAAAATACATATACACGTACTATATATATTAAGAAATTACAAAAAATTTTCAAAATGATGTCAGAAAAGACTATTCAATTCCTTAAGAAGCAGTCCGAAATTATTTTGGAAATTAGAAAGTTGGAAGTAAAACCAACATTAACAGATGTAGAAATTCTAAAATTAAATGAGCTTCAAAAATGTTTCATTGCTAATCATAGCAATTTGTTAAAGATCGGCGTTGTCGATCATGAATATTTTAACGCGAAGCAGTATGATTTAATAATGATGGTGTTAGAAAAAATTAAAAATAAAAATGAAAAAATTAAGGGCGAGTCGGTAGAAAACACTTTCCCTAAATCAAACACTGTCCCTAAATCAAACCCTCCCCCTACATTAAACCTTGAAATGCGTGGTCACCCTGAAAAAGAGGGTATAGCACAAAACAACGCTTTAAAAGTAGAGCAGGCATTTCGTAATAATGTTGGCCAATTTCGAGTATATCTAGAAGATACGTCTAAACTAATAGACAGTAGTCCAGATTTCCTTAAAATAAGGAAAAATAAAATTGAATTTTTATGGCATAAAATAGATAACCTGATTGAACAGGTGAATAGTCGTTTTGAGAGTTCGCTATTCGAAGAAGAAATTAGCGAACTTGAATTTGACAAACAAAATATTCTTACAGCCATTAATAGTCGACTCAGTGGCACAATAAATAAAGCTGAAATGTCGACGGTTGTTAAGGCGGAGGAGTTACCAACCCTGCCTAAAATACAGATTCCCACCTTCTTTGGTGATTCCAAAGAATGGGATCTTTTTAATGAACTCTTTACAGAGCTCATACATGTGAGAGAGGATCTCAGTCCTTCTCTCAAATTTAATTATCTAAAGTCAGCATTAAAAGGAGAAGCCAGAAATGTGGTTACTCATTTACTGCTCGGCTCTGGAGAAAATTATGAAGCCACTTGGGAGTTTTTGACCAAGCGATATGAGAATAAAAGAAACATATTCTCAGATCATATGAATAGGCTTATGGATATGCCAAATTTAAATTTAGAATCCAATAAGCAAATAAAGACATTTATTGACACGATTAACGAGTCAATTTATATTATAAAATTAAAGGCACAATTACCAGAAGATGTGGATGCAATTTTCGCTCACATAATTCTTCGGAAATTCAATAAAGAATCACTCAATTTATATGAAAGCCATGTTAAAAAGACAAAAGAAATACAGGCACTTTCTGATGTCATGGACTTTTTAGAGCAAAGGCTCAATTCTATATCATCATTCTCACAGGAAGTAAAACCTGTAAAGAAAATGATTAATAATAACAAGAATAAAAATTATAGTGACAATTGTGCATATTGCAAACTACCAGGGCATTATTTAATTCAATGCCATAAATTTAAAATAATGAATCCAGCAGAACGGTCTGACTGGGTAAGAAAAAATGGGATTTGCCTAAGATGTCTGAGGCATCCGTTTGGTAAAAAATGTATAAGCGAGCAGCTTTGTTCGACTTGTCGTAAACCTCACCACACGTTACTTCACTTTGCAGGTCATAATCCAGAAAAAGTGAATACGTGTAGAACAACAGGTCAAGCCTTGTTGGCCACGGCCTTGATTCAAGTAAAGTCGAGGTATGGAGGCTTTGAACAATTAAGAGCATTGATTGATAGTGGCTCTCAAAGCACAATTATTTCAGAAGAGTCTGCACAGATTCTAAAATTGAAAAAATTTCGGTCTCATACTGAAATAAGTGGAGTATCTTCCACAGGAACGTGCATCTCCAAGCACAAAGCGGTTATTTCGATAAGAAATTCTCCGAAAAATTTAGAAATTGAAGCAATTATTCTCCCAAAACTTATGAAGGCACTTCCAGTCAACACGATTAATGTTGATCAGAAAAAATGGAAGAACTTTAAATTAGCCGACCCCGATTTTAATAAACCGGGTCGCATTGATTTAATCATTGGAGCAGACGTATATACTCACATTCTGCAAAATGGAGTTATAAAAATAGACGGTCTCCTTGGGCAAAAAACTGATTTCGGGTGGATAGTTTCTGGATGTAAAAAATCCAAAGGAAAAGAAACCATTGTAGCCACAACAATAGAAATAAAAGAGTTAGATCGCTACTGGGAAGTGGAAGAAGAAGAAAAAGATGATATCGAGTCTGAAATCTGTGAAAATAAATTTATCAAAACGACAAAAAAAGATTCAGATGGGCGATACATTGTGTCAATTCCATTCAAGGAGGATGTCACCTTAGGAGATTCAAAGAAACAAGCGATAGCTCGTTACATGAATCTGGAGAAAAAACTAAAAAGAAATGAAAAACTTAAGGTTGACTACACTAAATTCATGAATGAATACATGGATTTAGGACACATGATTGAAGTGAGTGATGAAGGCAAATATTTTTTACCGCACCAGGCAGTGATTAGAGATTCAAGCCTTACGACCAAATTGAGAGTAGTTTTTGATGCTTCAGCAAAAACTACGAATAACAAAAGTTTGAACGACATAATGTGGGTTGGGCCACGAGTTCAAAAAGATATTTTTGACATTATTATTAAATGGAGAAAATGGGAATTTGTTGTTTCGGCAGACATTGAAAAGATGTACCGACAAATTAAAATAGATAATAATGATCAAAAATATCAATATATTTTATGGAGAAATTCTCCAAAAGAAAAAATTAAAACATATAAATTAACCACAGTCACTTACGGAACTGCATCTGCACCATATTTGGCTACCAGGGTTCTGGTAGATATTGCAGATAAATGTAAAAACCAAGTTATTAGTGCAATAATTAGGAATGATTTCTATATGGATGACCTAATGACTGGAGCTGATTCGGTAGAAGAAGCTAATAAATTAATAACATTAATTCCCCATGAATTGCAGAAAGTTGGATTCAACTTAAGGAAATGGATTTCCAACAATTCCAAAATATTAACCACTGTGGAGGACACAGGGGACAATAAGGTTCTCAATATTATCGAAAATGAATGTGTTAAAACTTTAGGACTAAAATGGGAACCTCAAAAGGATTTATTTAAGTTCAGCGTAAATTGTAATGATGAATCAAAAAATATAAATAAGCGCGTTGTGTTATCAACGCTAGCAAAAATATTTGATCCGTTAGGATGGTTGGCACCAGTCACGGTTTCAGGAAAACTTTTTATTCAAAAACTTTGGATAAATAAAAGTGAATGGGATCAGGAATTATCCATAGAAGATAAAAATTATTGGGAAAAATATAAAGAAAATTTATTATTGTTAGAGAATATTCGAATCCCAAGGTGGATTAATTCAAACAGTTCTTCAGTCATTCAGATTCACGGATTTGCGGACGCCTCCGAAAAAGCATATGCTGCAGTAGTCTATGCTAAAGTAGGACCTCATGTTAATATAATAGCTAGCAAAAGTAGAGTCAACCCTATAAAAAATAGGAAGACAATTCCCAAACTCGAGCTGTGTGCAGCTCACCTGCTTAGTGAATTAATCCAAAGACTAAAAGGATCAATTGACAATATAATGGAGATCTATGCTTGGAGTGATTCCACGATTACCTTAGCATGGATTAACAGTGGTCAAAGTAAGATCAAATTTATAAAAAGAAGAACGGATGACATTCGGAAATTAAAAAATACTGAATGGAATCATGTTAAGTCAGAGGATAATCCAGCAGATTTAGCATCCAGGGGAGTGGATTCTAACCAGTTGATCAACTGTGATTTTTGGTGGAAAGGTCCGAAATGGCTAGCAGACCCAAAAGAACTTTGGCCTCGGCAGCAGTCTGTAGAAGAACCTGTCTTAATAAATACGGTATTAAATGACAAAATAGATGATCCTATTTACGAATTAATAGAAAGGTATTCCAGTATAGAAAAACTTATACGTATAATAGCATACATAAATAGATTCGTGCAGATGAAAACAAGAAATAAAGCCTATTCATCAATTATTTCAGTAAAGGAGATAAGAATAGCGGAAACAGTTGTTATTAAGAAACAACAAGAATACCAGTTTAGGCAAGAGATAAAGTGCCTTAAAATCAAAAAGGAAATCAAGACAAATAATAAAATATTGTCATTGAATCCATTTTTGGACAAGGATGGGGTTCTAAGAGTTGGAGGAAGATTGCAAAATTCCAATGCAGAATTTAATGTTAAACATCCAATCATTTTAGAAAAATGCCACCTAACAAGCTTATTAATAAAAAATGCTCATAAGGAAACATTGCATGGAGGGATAAACCTAATGCGAAACTATATCCAAAGAAAGTATTGGATTTTCGGGTTGAAAAATTCGTTGAAAAAGTATTTAAGAGAATGTGTAACGTGTGCAAGGTATAAACAAAATACAGCTCAGCAAATAATGGGTAACTTGCCAAAATATAGAGTGACGATGACATTCCCGTTTCTTAATACTGGAATAGATTACGCAGGTCCTTATTATGTTAAATGTTCAAAAAATCGTGGCCAAAAAACATTTAAAGGATACGTTGCTGTATTCGTTTGCATGGCCACCAAAGCCATACACTTAGAAATGGTAAGCGATCTAACTTCAGACGCATTTTTAGCAGCACTCAGAAGATTTATTGCTAGACGGGGAAAATGTTCCAATATCTATTCAGACAACGGAACAAATTTTGTAGGAGCTGCAAGAAAATTAGATCAAGAGTTATTTAATGCAATACAAGAAAATATAACGATTGCAGCGCAACTTGAAAAGGACAGGATTGATTGGCATTTTATTCCCCCGGCAGGACCTCACTTCGGAGGTATTTGGGAAGCTGGAGTTAAGTCAATGAAATACCATTTAAAGCGTATAATCGGCGACACTATTTTTACTTATGAAGAAATGTCAACTCTTTTATGTCAAATAGAAGCATGCTTAAATTCAAGGCCATTATACACTATAGTTAGTGAGAAGGACCAACAAGAAGTTTTAACACCAGGTCATTTTTTAATTGGAAGACCACCTTTAGAAATAGTCGAACCAATGGAAGATGAAAAAATCGGAAATTTGGATAGGTGGAGACTTATCCAAAAAATAAAGAAAGATTTCTGGGTTAAGTGGAAAAGTGAATATTTGCATACGCTCCAGCAAAGGAATAAATGGAAAAAGGAAATTCCTAATATAGAAGAAGGGCAAATAGTTTTATTAAAGGATGAGAATTGTCATCCTGCAAGATGGCCTTTAGGAAAGGTGGAAAAGGTGCATAAGGGGAATGATGATAAGGTCCGAGTGGCTAAAGTAAAGATGCAGGAAGGATATATCACTAGACCCATTACTAAAATTTGTCCCTTGGAAGGAATAAAGTCTGTTGACAAAAATGAGGCTGACCAAGAGCCAAAAAGACGAACTAGAGCGACATCGGGAATGTCCAAGATCGGAATCATTATGGCAATGTTGTTGTTTGTGTTAAGTTGTCAAGTTTCTAGCGCATTACCTAAAGATATAGCACCAAGATATTCTATAGACAAAATAAATAAAACCTCAGCAATATATCTAGACCCGCTAGGAGATGTTGAGATTGTGAGTACTTCTTGGAATTTGGTTATCTATTATAAAATGGATCCATATTTTAAAATGTTAACAAAGGGTAATGCGCTTATACAAAGTATGAGGAAAGTTTGCGAAAGACTTCATAGCTTTGAAGAGCAATGTAGTCTAGTCTTAGATAATATGCAAAGTCAGTTATCGGAACTTGAAGAAAACAATAAATTGTTTATGATGCAGTCTAGATCTAGAAGCAAGCGTGCTCCTTTCGAATTTATGGGTTCCTTGTATCATATTTTATTTGGTATAATGGATGAAGATGATAGAGAGCAATTAGAAGAAAATATGAAGAATTTGTTAGATAACCAGAACAACCTTGATAAACTAATTCAAAAACAAACATCTGTGGTTGATTCAACTTCTAATCTATTAAAGAGAACAACAGAAGATGTTAACTCCAATTTTAGAAGTATGCAAATAAGAATTGAGAACATGACAGAAGTTCTTAAAGAAAATTATTATGTTTATAAGGAATCAATAAAATTCTTTATGATTACGAAACAGCTACACTCATTGATTGAAGAAGGCGAAAAAATTCAAGCAGGCATTATAAGCCTGTTGATTGATATTAATCACGGTAGGCTAAATACAAATATTCTCAGGCCAAATCAGCTTAAAAAAGAAATTGCCAAAATTCAGCAGAGTCTTTCAGAGAACCTAGTAATTCCAGGAAAACGGTCAGGTACGGAACTTAAGGAGGTGTATACACTGTTAACAGCCAGGGGTTTATTCATCGACGATAAATTGATCATTAGTGCAAAAGTGCCTCTGTTTAGCAGGCATCCATCCAAATTGTTCAGGCTTATTCCGGTGCCAATTCGAAATGAAGATCGGATAATAATGGTGCATACAACGTCCGAATATTTAATTTATAATTTTGAGATAGATTCCTATCACATAATGACGGAAGCCACATTAAATCAATGTCAGAAATGGCAACTAAATAAGAGAATATGCAAAGGAAGTTGGCCCTGGAATTCAGCGAATGATAATGCATGTGAGATTCAGCCTCTAAAGCCAGATAAAGCGGCGAACTGCATCTATAAAACAGTAGTCGACTCTAAAAGTTACTGGGTAGAGTTAGAAAAGAAAAGTAGTTGGTTGTTTAAGGTTCCTGCGAATTCAAAAGTCCGTCTGCAATGTACTGGCTCTCAAATTGAATTGTTTGATTTGCCTCAGCAAGGAGTTTTAAGCATTGCGCCATATTGTACGGCAAGAACCGACGATAAAATTCTAGTTGCCCACCATAACATTCAGTCCGAAAGTGAAGAATTATTATCAACACCTTATATAGGAGAAGTTAGTGGAGTGCCGAAGATTATTTGGGATCCGCTGAAACTATCAATATTAAATCATACTGAGGAATTTGAACGATTGAATAATGAAATTAAATTTATGAAAGAGAACCATCAAAAATTGAAAGATTTACATTTCCATCATATTTCCGGACATGCTGGATTAATTATTGCTTTAATACTAATGATAGTATTAATAATATATTTCATACGGAAATGTGCTGTGCAACAAAGAATGCAAGCAATAACCTTTGCAGGTCCGTTGCCAGTACTATAAATATCAATAGTAAATAAACAATAAAATAATATAACAAATAAAAATATACAGTCCACTAATAGAAAATGTACTTCTACATAGAAAAAGCAAAATGTTTAAAATAAGTTAATTAAGTACAAATTGTTGAATTAAAAATAATATAAACCATAATTGTAATCCAATAAAATTAAAAGCCAGAAAAACTAGGCCCATTGAAATCTTAGTTGCAAAATAAATGAACATATATCAAATAAATACAGTCCACTACTGTTATAAATGCAACTAATATACTAATGTACATCTCAGCTTTGCTGGCCCTTTGGCAGAATGTTCACACATGAACACGAATATATTTAAAGACTTACAATTTTGGGCTCCGTTCATATCTTATGTAAATGAATCGAGAGCGATAAATTATATTTAGGATTTTGTTATCTAAGGCGACATGGGTGCATTGCTCAAAAACATGTAATTTAAGTGCACACTACATGAGTCAGTCACTTGAGATCGTTCCCCGCCTCCTAAAATAGTCCCTTAGTGGGAGACCACAGATAAGGTCCTCGCCGCTCAAGATAGGCAGATGTGCCCGAGCGTGGGACCTCGATAAGGCGGGGACTATTTACGTAGGCCTCTGCGTAGGCCATTTACTTTAAGATGCGATTCTCATGTCACCTATTTAAACCGAAGATATTTCCAAATAAAATCAGTTTCTTACAAAAACTCAACGAGTAAAGTCTTCTCATTTGGGATTTTACACTAACTGTCTGGACTCGGCAACCTCAACTCCTGGAGGAACATTAACTGATTAAGTCCCCTTCTATCCCACCTTTGGGGAATTTCTCAATTAAAGCAGCCAGCAGAGCAACAAATTGATTGATTCCTATCACTCGCCACCGAGGAGGAGAACGAGAGGGGTTGGACTTAAATAAGGAGATAAGACCAAGTTGCAGACATAGCAACCAAGTAACAGAGAACAGACTGCAAGTAAAGGATGTAATCCTGTTAGGCAAAACTTTGGACAGGCCTCGAGGACGAACTTCCATGGCAACCCATCTGCAGCTCGCAGCAAATGCGCAATTTTCAGCTTGACTTGGTCCATGAAACAAATTCGAGATGAGAACAGGGGCATGTCAACCTTAATTGAAAAAATAAAAGTAAAGCGTACAAAACTGAGCCGCATCCTTGCAACCGTTTGCCGCATCCTTTTTGCTCCTTCGCTATATATATTTTATTCTTTTTTACGGCGGCGGCTGTTCATTTACAGGACAGCGCACCTTTTCTTCGCGTGCGATTTTCAGGAAATTGCGCTGCTCAATTACAGCGAATCCTTGCGCTGGGTATTTTGAATTTTCTCATCTCGTTTTCACCGTTGACTTGGCCAGGACAATTGCCGCGAAGGGGGCACACAGGACGCAGGAGTCGCGATCTTACTACGTTTCAAATTAAAACCCATTTAATGCGCAACAAGAGGGAAAACAACGACGTCAGCTTCTCTAAGTAAACAAAAGGATATTCGCCGTATGCGAAGGCTCGACCTTTGTCGTAACCCACTTTGTATCTTATCTCGTTCTCTGGTTTGGCACTCTATGATTTATTTACCCCCCTTTCCGCTAATGAATCCTAATTCGAGTGTTCAACAATTCAGTGCATCATAAATTTTAAGTTAACCCCAATTTCTGGCAGTCAATCCTTCTTGGGCGCAAACTGGTTGCCTCGAATGCAAATATTTACGTCTTTTGCCAGTGTGGAAAATGAAAAGCAAAGCTTTGCACTCGCTCTTTCAATTATCCTTGTGGCAGGACTGGTGAAAGCAGGTGAGGCCTGAGCCTGAAAGCGCTCTGAAAGCCCAAAAACAAGCGTTGGCAATTAAAATTGGTCTAAGGTGAGCTCCAGGGATGTGGGCAACTTCAAAGAGGGGATTTTGCGAGTCAGTTAAGTGGTTAAAACTCGCTTTAAATGGTGAAATGGAAATATGGCAGGAATTCCGGCTAATTATCTTACACACTTAAAAGCGGCCTAGAAAATTAAATTAAAGAAGAACCAACTAATTAAAAAGTTTATCTGACAAGTGAACAAATTTTTTAGACAGTTAGCAAGGACTTTGAACCCACAGCTTTAAAGGGGCTTGTTAGTCGCAACTATTTTATTTTCAAATATGTTATGTACTTTGAGTTCAGAAAACTTCAAACCTTTAACCATCCCTATAAGTAAACAATCCAAGAGTTCTTTCCTTTTTTTTTGGAGTACCACTGAGGACCTTGCTTGAGATCCCTTTGGAATATTTTCCTACCTCCAGCTGAGATCCTTATGTAGCCACCCAGGGTGCCTCTGGCATATGCAAAAACCAACACTGAAGTGTCTCATTGAAAATGAGATGAGTTCAGTAGATTTTTATGTGGTCATACACAAATCGAGGCTAATCAAACTAGGCCAAGCGATGCCCGGAGCACTGGTATATTCAGCTTAGGAATTTAATGGCTTTTGGAAAATTGCCTCGTAAATGTCAACAAATGGATGGGGTTGGGTAGATTTCGCTAGTTTTTAGGTTTCTATGGGCTATGGGAATGTGGCCAAAAAGTCTGCTAGTAGGCAAGGACAATGCTCAATGCAACAGACTGTCTGGTAGGTCGTAAAACTTCCTTTCAGACAATGCCACAACCAGCAGGACATCCCACAGATGGGCACCGAGCACCGAGCACGTACTCATGACAAAACCCAAAGCGGCTTTTTGTTTATTTTTGCATTATGAGACGCAAGGTGTGTCCTGAAGACACACATAGAAAAGAGAAAGATGGCTCGTAAATTGCAAATGAAATGAGCCAAAACGAATTCCATTGCGGTGAAAGAATGCCGAGGATTTTGAGCAGAGAGTTTTGAGTGGGACCACAAAAAAAAATCCAGGAGATTCACACTACAGCACTCTGAACTAATTAACAACAAATGATGACATTAGACCGCAATCTAAAAAATAATCTCAACGAAATCGGAAAAGTCTATGAAAAAAAACAGTGACAAAAAAAAACATCAAGCAGCTGCTGGCTGGCAACGCCACTCGCAAATCTGAGGCTAGAAAGTGTTGGACCGAAAATCAAAGGACCACCCGTTGAAGTCCTGCTGCGACAGGACTCGTGCTTCGCTTTTCAGCCCGGCGATTGAGATGTCCTGCTGTTGCTGCTCGGCAGCGGTTTTCTCATTTCCCAATCCGATTAGGGACTTTGCTTTCGATTGAGGGAATTCACGGCGCACAAAGATCAACAATAATTTATGGTCGAAAGTGATTAGAACACTTAATGGAGGTCCCCAAAAATAGTAATTGATGATGAAAGCCGGGAATATTTCATATACTCACTGCCAATCAACGGGAAATCTAATCGAGCTTACCTGTAAAGAGAGTAGAATAAAAAAATGATTTATTAATGCTTTAATTATAATTAAGGAAACTGTTTTTTAAATAGATATTTAGTCACCTACAAATTATTGTTAGGTTAAAGGCTCTCTATTATACTGATTTTAGATCTTGTAGCTATGAATGTAGAAAGTTTCTAACAATAAAACAATTGTAAAATACAAGTAGTTCCTTTTAATTTCTTATCAAATGATTATTAATGATTATTTTTACATTTAAGCACAGGGAACACCTGGCAATCGTTTTTGTCAGCACTTCAGCAAATTGGCTCCACCGGCAAAATTCCCTCGGCCAGGCCCAAAATGATAGCGGTAATCTCATACCAGGCCAGATTATCCAGAACCAAATTCATGGGCGGAACAATGAGCTCCTCCATGAATTGGGAAACTTCCGTGGGGTTGTCATTGATCATGATATCGAGATACTCCACGATCAGATCGTTGATGAACTTCGTGTACAGACGACTGTTCATAAAGCCCGTGGTCTGGGACTTAGCCTCCTCCAATTCCCAGTTAACCTTCCAGCTCTTGGCGTACACACCACTGGTGGCCGACTTTGGGCGAATAACGAAACTGCCGTAAGCTCGGAAATTGATCAACTCCAGACTGAGGGCACCGTCACCCCACAGGGAGAAATCGGCACCAAATAGACGAGCCAGGAGATTTAGTTTATAGTTTGTGCTCTTCAGGGAAATCTTGGGGAAGTTCATGTCGAACTTAATGGTATGCAAAATGTTGTTCCACTCCAGCTTGGAGAACTCGTACCCATCCAATCCCTCGATAATCAGATCGGTGAAGTTTCCATTGCAACTGCGGTTCAGTATGGTTCCATTAAGAATAGCTCCTATTTGTGAAGTTCTTGTTTATATTCACCCAAAGTTCTCAGTTCTGATGCCAATTTCCTTGTAGGCCATCTGAGCCGGGGCCAAAATGGGAACCCCTCTGGCCGGGTAGCCACATCGCATCTGCAAACGCAGGAACTCCGTCAGTTCGCGCAGCTCATCATCGAAGAGCTTGGCGGAGCCCAAGGAGCAGCACAGAAGGGCCACAAAAATTACACAAGAAGTTCTCATCGCGAGTGCCAAATAGGAACTGCTAACTGTTTAAACAGTACAAGTAGTTTTTTCCCTTGCCTAATCAACAAATAACGATTAGCCACTTAAGTAGCGAAAATAGATAAGATTGGATTAGGCAGGTGCAAAAGAGATAATCGATGTGTTCCCACATTCGTTTCGAGTCAGAAATGTATCAAAACATTATAATAAATATAAGTTATTCTGTTTTTAAGTCCAACCGCAATTATAATAGCTATAAAAGGTTTCTTTGTTTAGGCAAACCACATTCAGTGAATTCAGAGCATATAATTATAGATTGATTGTGGATATTGGAGCAGGAAATGAGAGTCCAATGGGATTCCACAAATAAAAACCCCAAAAGTAGACCAATAATTGAATATATCGACAAGTGTTTATTCACGGCTGTCCCATAGTTTAGGCCCAGGGATCGGCGGAGGGATCGCAATCAACGACAATCGGATCGTCCTCGCTCTCACCGTCGCTGCTGGCCAGGATCAGGTCCACGACGGTCCAGAAGTCCTTGCCCTTCAGCATCTTGTTCACTCGCGGCACGATGGCGTTCTCAATGGTCTCGGAAATGGCGTCCTGGTTGCCATTGATTCCCTTTACCACGATGTTCTCCAGCTGGCTGTTGATGGCGCGGTTGATCTTGCCGTTGCCCATGAATCCAGTGATGTCCGAAGTCACAGACTCCAACGAGATGGTGGTCTTCAGCGAGGTGATCTTGGCGGAACCCCACAGCATGGGAAGCTTGTACTTCAGAGTGCCAGCAATACGCAGGTTGACCAAATCGAACAACAGCTCTCCGGATCCCTCGTACTCCACGGACAGACCCAACTGGCGCAGGGCATCGATCAGCGTATCAGTGTCGTACTTCTGGGCGGTGGTATCGATGTTCTTGAACAGAAAATCGAAGGTAATCTTGCTGGTGATCACGTTCAGCTTGAACTTCTGGATATTGAAGTCATTCAGACCGGCGATCTTCAGGCGGAACACATGGTTCAAGGTCTCGAAAATGCCCTTTTTGTAGTCTAGGTCGAATTCGTTGATGCGAAGAGGAGCCAGCACGGGAATGCCATACTGGGGCCATCCGCACTCCATCTGCTTCTGGAGCTTGCGGATGAAGCGACGCGCCTGCCAGGACACAATAAACTGGGGGGCAACTAAAGAATGGGTTTCGATTTTGAGTTGGTAATATTTAAATTTAAATCGATAATATTTCAGAAAGCCACTAATTGCCACGAATTACGTTTGTTATTAGAATCAATTAAATACCAGGATTCATTGAAAAGTTTCACCGAGTCTCACCTTCAACTCCCTCCTGGGGCTCCGCGACCAGATCGATGTCACCATTCTGATCCGCCAGCTCCAACAGACGCTGCTCCACCTCGTTGGGCAGAGTGCCGGCGGCACAAACGGCCACCAGGCAGGCTAAGACTACCAGGAAACGCATGCTTGATTGTGACTTTTAGCAACTGAACTTGCTACTGAAATGGCCAACCCCCGGCCAGAGTCTTATATACCAAAATCCCCAGCAGACGATAACGCGTAGAAGGTGATATTGAGCGAAGATAGCAGACGGAATGGGGACTAATTAAAACGTAGATCGTGGACTCGTTTGAATTGCTTTTTATTGGCTGGTGTTGCCTTAGTCTAGCTTCCTGGACTCAATGGCCAACCAGGGAGCGGGAGTGGGATTGCAACTGCCAGTGGTGGCGGACAGCAAGCTAAAGAGATACCAGATCTTGTGACCCGTGAGATGCGCATTGGCCAGCGGCACAAAGATCTCCTCGATCTTGGCGCTGATCTGTTCCTGGTTGCCATTGATGAAGGCCGGGATCTCCTTGTCGAGCATGTCGTTGATGAACTCATTGATCCTTCCATTTCCCATTACACCGCCAATGTTCGAGGATACACCGCCCAAGCCGACGGCGCAACTGAACTTGTAGATCTTGATGGAGCCAAAGATGAAGGGCATCTTGTACTTGAACTCGCCCTGAATCGACAGATTCTGCAGGCTGAAGGACAATGGGCCCGAGCTCTCGTAGCGCACCGACAATCCCAGTTCCTTCAGCAGATTCACAAAGGTGTTGGTGTCCAAATAGTGGGCACTGGCCTTCAGCTCTGGGAAGTTGAAGTGGAACTTGACCTTCTTGCTAAAGGTGTAGCTGACCTTCATCTTCTTGATCTCCATGCCTTCCAGGCCATCGAAACGGAAGCGCAGGAACTGCAGCAGGGTACTAAGGATGACTATTAGATCCACTGATACAATCACTCCAATTAATTATAACTCACTCGACAACCGACTCGGCCAAGTGGATGCGGAGATCAGCATTGGTGTAGGGATCCAGTGGTGGAATTCCATATTGGGGCCAACCACAAGGCATTTGGTTCAGCAGTCCATTGATGGCCTTCTTCACCGATCCGTTCAAGATCAGACCCTGAGTATCGGGCTTGGCGGCTGTTTGCGGGGAATCACATTGCAATTAGTCCTCTGTTTGGTCAGGTGATGGATGGCTTAAGACACTTACGATTACGCGCCACCAGCTGGTCCCATTGCTCCTCGGTGAGCAGCTCCACATCGTAGGCCGCTACGCAGGCCAAAAGGGTCACAAAAACACAAACGATAGCTTTCATTGTATAGCCAGCCACCTGATTGATTGTCCCAGCCGGTCAGTGGCTTTTATAGCAAAGCTAGCGGATTCGAAGGGCAAGCCGAGGGGAAGGGAAGGGATCACTTAACCAGGTTAACAAATACAAATGCTAATCGCTACTTTTGATTAGCGGAGCTGCCATGAACATAACGCCCAATTCACGATAGGCTTCCGATTTAAAAACGAAGGAATCAAATCATTCGGCAAGTGGTTTGTAAAAAAAGGGAGCACTTGTTTCGCCTGAGTGGCTTGTTTTGGCCTAATCTCGACGTCCAATTGGCCAATCGATTGTCAATATCACTTAAAGAATATATATTGCCTATCATTGCGATCTGGATTATACACAAATAACTGGTCTACCGGGGGTAAAACTGCGTCAACCACTCCATGCAGGTGTCGGCGGATTACACTGGATGACCGATTCGTATCACTCAGTGGGGGTAAATTCTTTTGTCTTCAGAGCTTCAGTGGCTTTTTTGTACTCTTTAGAACCTTAAAGGCGTACTAAAAAGTGATTTATTGCTATTCTGATTACGATTTTACAAGGGGAACTAACACAATGGGTAAACTACTTATTGATAAACATATTGGGCTAGGACTGGCGTTAACTTTAAAGCCAATAATTCGTTAAGAGAGTATTTGACTAGCCATCAGGTGTTAATCGTCTGGATTTTTTTATTAATAGATCCATTCGTAAGACCTTTAAATACCCCAGTCGAGATATCATTCATAAATCACTCAATGCACTTAAAAATCACTTGATTGTTAATCAATAAACAAACTTTTCGCAGACTTTAGATCCGCAGAAGTGCATGGAGAATTTTAATTCCAAACAGACTTCTTTAGAAGATTATAATCATGCTAAATTTTTGGTAGTCGTTTTCAATTTTGATAATTACTTTGTTAAAATGTTTCCTATTGGCTTCAACACCTGCATGACCTTAAAATATCGATTGATGGAAAGTTTTCGTAAGACCATACATTTAATGTATGAGTACTCTGTAATCGCGAAACTAATGATTTTAAAATCTTGTTTCCAAGTCAACCACTAATCCTACACCTTCTTTTTTAGAAAACGTTTTAGAAAAACACACTTTTTTGAAGCCTTCTAACCATAACAAAGCGGGGACACACCCCAAATAGACTTTGATCTTGACACTCCTCCACAAGAAGGCAATGTTTGTACTTTAGTGAAAACTGTCTTTTTAAATCTGATCATTTCCTTAGGATAAGTACCCCCATGTATGTATATATAACTAATCATTAAAATTAAAAAATTTGCCAACCGGGGAATCGTTGGCCGAGATAAGACAGCAATAGGCCATCGATTGAACGCCCGGTGGCTAATCAAATCGTTCACGAGTACGAAGCCACCTTATCACAACCCCACCTGAAATGTTGATCGTCTATAAAAAGCGACTCGTGCGACCGGACGACTGAGTAGTATAAATACCGTAGGTACTACGATCAGTCGGTAGGACTCTCAGTCAAAGCAATAATGAAAATCTTCGTGGCTATTTTGGCTTTTGTGGCCGTTGCCAGTGCGGCTTCCATGGGCCAGCCCATTGGTGAGTATTCCAGATGATTTCCAATGCCCAAATATTTAGCATACCTATCCATTTGATTCTCTAGAAACCCAGTCGATCTCCAGCACGATTGTGGATGTGATCGAGGGCATTAAGGAGCAGATGCCCTGTGGCTTTACCAGTGTCGGCCTGCCGCCATTGGCTCCTCTTAGAATTGACCATCAGGATATCAACATCGATAGCAGCGTGCTGAAGGCTCAGGGAACCATTGATCACTTCCGCCTGAACGGTCTGAATGATTTTGATATCGATGAGATGAAGGTCAACGCCATCACCAGCAAGGTGACCTACAAGTTCACTTTCCGCGACGTGAACGTGGATACCCAATACGATTTGAGTGTGCTGCTAAAGAAGTACGGATTTACCATCAATCTGATCGGTGCCGGACATGCCAAATTCGCCATCAAGGATATGGTTATCTGGGGCACTATGAAGTACTCACTCGGCGTGATCAGCGGCAACCTGAAGCTGAAGTCATTGGAGGTCCGCACCCACTTGGGTGAGGTTGATTCCGAGATCGAGGGCATCCTGGGCGATGGCAGCATCAACGAGAAGATGAATGAGTACTTGGCCGAGGCCGTGGAGCTGGCCATCAATGAGAACGAAGATCTGATTGCCGATACCATCGAGAGTATTGCCCTGCCCGCCGTCAACAGCGTTCTGGACGACATCAGCATCGCCGAGATCATCTCCGGTGCCGGTGGTGATGGTGAGGGTGGAGAGAAGGAGGCCTGCATTCCCCCCGAGTTCGAGTGGTAAACAAATCATCGGTCATTAAACAACCGTTTATGAATCAAGAATTCGTCACCTGGCTCTTTTCTTGCGGGACTGGCTTTCGGTGGGTTTTTTTTTGTTCATTGCATTGGGAAATTTAAACGATGTTTTAAAAAGCTTAATATTTACAACATCCATCAGCTTTCATTATATTTCAAAGACGGTCTAATCTCAAGTTGTGTCCTATCTGTCATAAAACACTTTGCCAAATTATTTGCCGATTAATAAAGCTACTTCACATGCACAGAAAAAAAATGTAGATTCATACAAAATAATATAATAAGATATAGCGATTTTCAGAATATGATTTTTATATCAAAGGGAATATCTTAGAGCACTGTACTCAATACCTCACCATTTTGTGTCAATAAACAATAATTTTGATATGAGAGGAATGCCCCTAATATTTCTTTAAACCTTTATAAACACTAATTATTTAAGAATAAATAACAAATTGTTCCATATTTCAACCATGTTTTTGTAAATATAAGCCAAGAAAGCATTCACTGTTTATTCACTGTACATAGAAGTTTTCCTAATATTAAAATTTTTTAATCTAGACACTGATATTTTTGTGCTGTGTACCGATAGATTATCTCAATGGTCATTTTCCTATATAAGAGGAATGGATTTGGCAAGCTTCGACTAGTGGATTTTGATTGCCAAAAGGGTTAACTAGTGTTCTGTGCTAAGAATGAAGTCTGCATTCCTGATTGCGCTTATCGTGGCCCTGGCCAGCTGTCAAGGTGCCGAAGTTGCCGAACCTTTGTCAGGTGAGAATATGAAGAAAATTTTAGGGAAAATTTAATAATCATAGTTAATTTTCAGCCCAAGGACGCTCTTTCTCCAGCGTAATTGTGGACGGATTGGAGGCATTCAGGGTCGTCCTGCAAAATGGTAGCCCGAGATTTGGAATCCCCGTTATGGCACCCATGAAGGCGGCGCAGAGGTCGTTCGAAATCAACTCGGGAGAATTCAGTGGCACCTTTGGAGTCGAGAACTTTGAACTTCAGGGGCTCGATCAGTACGAGATTATCACCATGAACATGGACGTGATCAGGAGTCGCTTGACCTTCAACATCAACTTTGCCAGCCTTAACTTCACCACCGATTACGAGATGGACATGGGCAGTGGCTATCGCATCAAGCGCAACGGTGGCGCCTTCTTTGCTCTCGAGGATCTGAACATTCAGGGTAGAATTAGCTACTCCCTGGGCGTGTTCACTTCCCAGCTTCGTGTGAAGGATGTCCTGATTTACCCCTCCGTCGGCAATGTCAACTCACAGATCGAGAACCTGTCCAAGTACCGAATCTTCAATCGCAAACTGAACGAGATCATCGAGGAGTTCGTAACCCTGACGATTAATGAAAACACCGACTTTGTTGCCGCCTGGGTCAGCGAACAGGCTACTCCCATTTGCAATGATCTGATCGGAGACCGAACTCTGAGTGATATCATTGCGATTATTACGGGAGGAAACTAATTAGGCCAAATAAACTCTACATATTATCCAAAACAAGTGCATAATCCAATTTTCGGTGGTCAAAAACGTGCGGGCCATAAACCATGTGCGGATTGGTTTATTTCACTGCCCACCAGGGCAGGGAAAACACGCAATTTGCTTAATCTAATCTCACAGATTAGACTTATAATAGCATTTCCTTTGCTAAAAATGATTAGGCCCTCTAGCTCTGTAGTTTTTTATAACTCTACTTTTACTCTAATTTATCAACATATTTCAATTGGTTCAATGCTTGTGTACAATTAGTATTGTTTTCAAAACAAAGGAAATTTTACTCAAGAAGTTCTGTTTAGTATAAATTCTTGATTTGGAGTTACAAGTTATATTGTCAAGAAGATCATCTTCAGGAGTCTTTTTGAAGGGAATTATAATGCTTGAAGTGAACTTTACAAGTTACATTTTATCAGATTGGCCCAACTTTTTACCGTTTCGTGATACGCCACATTTAATAAAAATTCCTTTTTTTAGATCAATCCAAATATAGCTCAATTGTGTTGCCTACTTTTTTGCGGTAGACCTTTATATTTGCCATCGGCTTATTTTTGGCTGAGCTATTTGAGCAATGAGGTGTTTAAATTCCACTGCATACTTTCTAGTAGCGTGTAAGGTAAAAAAATGTATAACTTAAAAATGTCAAATGTAAAGTGAGTGCGTAGAGTTTGTAAAAAATAAGTGTCCAATCTTATTTTAGCGTTTTAGCATTGCTAGCATAATTATTAAAAATATCAGTAGTTTGCAGAATACATTACAAGTAGTTAAGAACTACTATACCTGCGCCAATACATAAAAGTATGTATGTCAAATAATTTGAATAGTTATGAATGAACAGTAAAATAGGTAATAAACAACTTGTCTGTACAAAGCATACAAATATAGAAAAACTTTCGGCGTCTGTAAAAATAGGTATTTAATAAAATTAAATAATATATGAGAACATATTGCAACGGAGTTCCCAAATTAATTGTTTTGTGTACGCAAACCTATGTATGTTTCTTCTTACCATACCCTTGTCAAGGTTATTCCTATGTTTGTTGATAACAAAAAACATGCGAGCGCCATACCACCCAGACAGCTAGACAGACCTTGACAGCGAATAAAGATAGATCAATGGCTAATATGCTCTCCGAATCTAAAAACGTGTTTCACTAACTTTAGCTGAAACGCAATTCAGATGACATCGAATTCCTAAATTTGTTGGGAAAAGCTTATTATCATCTGCGAAATCGGGAAAGAGCAAAACAAAATTCCTAGCAGGAGAAACCCTTGGGAGCTTATCAGGCACCCGAGAGATTCGAACATCCCACTGCTAATCAAAACATGCCTGCTGCTCCCACCAATTAGTTTGAAAACACCATTCATTGAGTGAGGAGGCTTTCGATTTTTTATCAATAAGACGCGATGCTGAAATATATTCCTTTACTTTTAGTAGCCCAGGTTAGGAATGCGTTAAGTTCTCCAAATTTATTAAAATACTAAAAAAAAAAACTGTCTTTAATTGAACAGCTATTAATAGTGGCTGCCAAGCCCACAAATCCACAACTCCTAAACTCCGATGATCCAGTGCAAAGGGAGTTGGAGAGACAGGCCAAGGAGGAGACAGTCCACCTGCTGAACTCGTTGTTCCGATCACAAATCGCCTATTTCTCCGAGGTGAAGGCCGCTCTGAATCCCCAGACCAAGCGATTCCAAGATATCAGTCTTTATATAACGCGCCTGAGCCAAGCCATTGATGAGCAGGAACTGGACCGAAAGGATGAGCTGTGGCAGAATATCTTCGAAGAGGTAATAGATACCTACATTGGTATTCATCAAATAAACAAACTGTTAATATCCCTTTTGCAGTTCAAGGACTCTCCACTGCTGATTAATCGGCAATCCGAGACAGGACTCACCGACTTGCAATATAAGACACTCCTGACCGGCCAGAAGCTGCAGAATATATCCACCAAGTTCGTGAGCGATGTGGCCGATTACTTCTGGGAAATGGCCAAGATTAGTGGCAAAGTCGTTGGCAATGGGATAGCGAGCCAGAACGAATAGTAAATCTCAATAAACTATAAATGTATCGAACGAACGGTATGTCTTATTTCGCAAATAATTATTCCAGCAACGTAGTCACAAATTTATTGACAAACCCACACCAAGGCGCAATCGACATACTTAAATTTCCAAATTTGAATTCACTGTTGACACATTTTATGGGTATTGTATTGGAAAATAGCGGAAATATCACGCTTTAACGGTTTATCACAAATTTCAATGGATAAATTTGAGGTGTGAATCCGATCTTACATAAGTGAACTTAAGATTTTAAGTATCTTTTCCCTTTTATTTGGTAAGAGTAGCTCTTGATCTTGAATGGTTTTTTTTACAGTTTTTTCAACCCACTGTATCGAATGCGAGACGCCTGCTGTGGAATGATAAGTTCATATACACCCATCACGAATTCGTGAATCATTCGATGCGACAGCCAAATTTGGACATATTATGAGTTAATTTAAAAAACGCCAAAGCTCTTCCGACTGAGCGCACTTTATTTGTTGCACTTTCCGCTGTCAATCGAGAACGAAAATAAGTTAGCGCAATTGCTATTGCAAGAACAAGGTGCAATTGTGCAATTGCAATTGAAATAGCAAAACGCTAGCAAAGTGCGAGGTATTTTTAATGCAATTTGCTTTAAAAATAAACGCGTACTTCGCGGGTAAACGGGGGCGACCAAAGGGGGAGTGGCAATGTGGCAGGGGCAGACGACGGACACGCATGCCTTCCACTCTGCCGGTTGCACATGTGTCGCTGATATTTGAAAATCCGCTCTTGTACACTGGGAAAAACGGGCACTACATATGATATGTAAAATTTATTGAACTTTAAAAAAGTGTAATTCTTACAAATCTGCAGTTAAAAACTATATGAACTTAAACTATTTATTTAAAAGATTTTTTACAAGTTTGCAAGACGATACAGTGTTTAAAAGAAATACCTATATACGCATTGTAGTTTCCAATAATAAGCGTTTTTTCTGACTGTATAAACAACATACAATTTGATTTCTGACTATGTAATATTAGCTCGGCAAGGTAATTTTCTCCAGTGTATAGCCGGCATCTTTGTGTGAGCTTTCACATGTATTTGTGGCCCCAATGGCATCTCCATGTCATGCTCTCGAGCGTATCGACGCAAACAATTTCCACTTCCGAATGACACAGACATAAGCCATATCAAACGGCGTTTCGAAAAACACGAAAAAAAATGCGATATGCGGATGACAGTGGCAAACAGTTTGCTCAAAAGTCCGCCAGTCAATATTATTCGACAATTAAAAGAAAACAAGAAAACAATTCGTTGCCCAAAGCGAAAAAGCAATAAAGACAACAGGCTAAACCGCCGACAGATAAGAGGTCAGAAGTTGAGATGAGATTGTTCAATTCGAAATTGGAGGGCAGGTGCTAAAGTTTCGAGTTACCTGTCTGCGATATCAGCTTTTGGCTGATAAATATTCAAAAAATATACGATAACAATGTTTACAGCTACTTATGAATGGTGCTATCTTTAAGATTGCAAATAAATGGTAATACCGCTCACAAAAGCAACTCAATAAAGATAAGTATCTGAATGTAAGCAAATGGAATGATATTACAAATAGGTAGCATATACATTCGTAGATTAATTCGCAATTAAAATGCCATTTAGATATAGATAACTACGAAAAAATGAGAAAGAAACCAAAAGACAGCCATGAACTTTCACCAAATAATCGCGTAATTATTAAATATTGTACACTTAAATCGCAAAATAATGGACTCGAACGTGAGTCATCCTGAGAACGAAATTAATGGACCCACTCTGCGAAAGGGTAGATCAACAGAAAAATTCGTTTGGGGCTAATTGCAATCGCTTTAATGGGCAGTCGCAAGCCATTTGAGATAAGAGAGGAAATTTGTTTTTCACTACCGCCAGCGGCATTTCAACTGACTGCCGTTGTTGTTGTTGTTTTTAGGGCCGACTATTACTTGGCTATTTACAAACAAACCAAACAGACAACACGCCTTTGTGTTTGCATAAACACCGCGAACAATCGAACAAGAATTCCAGGTAGGTTATTTATGTTCAGCCAAACGAACACCCCCCTTAATGGAATTATCAATTTGTAGTAAAAATTGCCATTGATATGCTGATATCGTGTAATCGATTTAATTTACTAGAAGCTCAATGCACAGCCTTTCTATTGTTTATGGATCCCCATTTATAGCTTCATATGCTAATTTTAGACGGCACATGTAGCCACACACACACAATAGTACGCAGTTTACAGAAATATTTAAGCAGCCATTGTTGCTGAATTTTGTCTAAAATATCAAGGCCTTGGCCTAATTGGATTACAAATCTCGCTGAGGAAGCATCAAATTCTATAAGATACATAAATAAAAATCTCATTCGTAAATAATCAGCAACACATTATTTTTCTTGAGTGCCTTTTAAATATGTAACTAAACTTTGATTCGCTAAAAGTTCAATGACATCTTAGCAGTTAAATGTGGTTTAAGACTCGAACTGATTTCGGTGAGTCAGCAGCTTACAATATTAAGGGGGCACTTTAAACGCAAGAGCTCTTAACCAAAAAAAAAAAAAAAACGGGCATTAAGTTCTGAGATTATATCGATTCTTTAGATTATTGTCCATAAACGTTTTTATTTGTTAAGTAGTAAGCTATGTATAGTAAGCTGCTGTATGATTATTTATGCTATATAGCTTCTAAATCGATTTCAAATGAAAAGGTTAACGAACAGATAGCACAGAATTTCTTTTATTTATTTTCGTTAGATACTTTTGACCTTCTCGATTTATTGGAGACCGTTACCGAAACCTATAAATAAGCATTTGGAACGGGAAAACGGCAACCAGAGTCCAACGAAAGCATCGTTCATCACGCTGACAGCGAATTAGAATCGGTATTCGATATAGTTATATATGTATATATTTGTACATATTGGACCAATGTGCCCGTGTTGCGGGTCAATGCCAATAAGAAAGTCGCGTGCGAAACGGTTTACGAGATCGTACGCTCTCGTATTCTCGGGTTTCGTACATATCTGGTTTGCACGACACAGAGTGGAGTATTCGAGTATTCATGAGGTTGCTGCCGCTGCCGCTGCCTCTGACAATTTTGTTTACATTTTTGGTGAGCCTTTCGTTGTTGCTGCCTCTGCCAGAGATTTTCTAATAAACCATTTCAGGAACCGGTTTTCGGTTTGATTTCGTGAACGGTTTTCAGTTTTCAGTATTCAGTTTTGCTGCCTGCCACAAAGAGGAAGAGGGCATCAAATTTCAGTCCCCGCATACAAACACACACACACACACACACACATGCTGAAAATTGGGCAGAAAAGCTTGTTTTAAACAAAAAACGAAGCTCTTTCTTTTCCATGAACAGAGCGACAACACTTTCAATGGGCCCGCTGCGATCCGCTTGAATGGGCATTTTGGCAACAATAATCCTCGCCATCAACCGGGGGTTGATGTTGCCTCATAGATTTTCGGTCTAAGATTAGCATAAAGCACTCCAAACAAAGGCAACCACAAGTCCAGACGCTCGCGATAAGGGGCACAATGAAGGTGTGGATACAATTGCAGCGATAAACATGTTTAATCAAAGGATTCGCATCTCTTCCCGCCGACTTGACACACTCAATGGGACGACCAGTCAGTCCATCGAAAGTCACGATAGACTCCACTTTCCGACTTTGAAACCCTTTTCTTTACTGTGTCTTTGCATAATTTATAGCACATTTAGTTGCTCATCATTTCTGGGGCACACCTCCGAATGCTCCATTAAAACCAGTGACCCTTGAGCAAAAGTTTCGAATTCACAAGCAGAGCATTTCCTTGTTATGGTGCATAAATTTGCAAGCCATTAAAAAACAAACGAAATATATAATAAGAGTACTGTTATATTTGGAATCTAGCACTTACACATTTTACGTTTAAAAGCCTATTTTCTAGCAAAACATTTGTGCAGCTGCTTTCAAGCACTTAAGCGTTGAAATATATTCATTAAAATACTTTCAGGTTAAGTCGGGTTTGGTCGTACATCTTATAAACATTATATGCTATACTAATCACATTTATTTATTTATTACAAAGAGTGTAACGACCCAAATTGGATAGACTTAGTATTAACAGGTGGAAATGAGAATCTATAACTCGAAACCTAAGCTAAACATCATAAACTTTTCAGCAATATCTAATTGGACAATTAGGCCACTTGATCTCCTTATTGCCATTTAATAGGAAGTTAAGCCTGCAATATTTACAGTATAAACAGGTGGACAAACATAAACTTTGATTGCAAAACTAATTACAGAAACCGCTTTACCATTCAATGGCTAAACTCTAGTGTAACTAATTATAATCATTAAACTAGGTGCACTAATAGAGGGGGACTTACCTTCAATGCAGACCACATGGTCCCGAATGGACTGGGCTATCTGGGCATCGGCCATGGGCAGCAGATCGATCAGTTCGTATATGGCATAGATGGATGGGTGGACGCTCTCGAATCGCTGGATCTCCTGCCGGATGGCCAGCGAGTTGCTGATGAGCGGCTGGGGAGGATGGGCCACCAGGATAGATGCTGATGCCGATGCCGATGCTGATGATGATGGCGCTCCGGAGGCGGAGGCTGCTGCAGTGGGCGCGGCATGGTTATGGCGTTGCGGGGGCGGCAACTGGTTCTGGTGGGGATTCTGCAGCTGATTATGGACCTGCTGCGGATGCGGATGCGAGAGCGCGTGCGGATGCGAATGCGGATGGTAGTTACTCATGGCGGGGGCGGTGGAATCGAGAGTTAGCTAAGTTTTTAATTAACTTAATTTACTGGCACATACACTCGTCACGCACACACGGCACACACACAGGCACGAACACTACAAAATTGCGATGGCACAGTTTTCCCAAACGAACAACATTTTCCAATAACAACAATCGGGGCAATAAATGCGCTAACTCGACCGATTTTGGAGTCGCAGTTTTCAGTTCACTAGATCGATTTTGCACCTGCACAAACAATCAAAACACTTTTGTTTACGCTATTACAGTACACAATCAAATGGCATTTTTCTAACAGTTATATTTGATACACTTTATATTTAGTTATTTTGCACTTTTCTCCGTTTTTCCCGATGCGTGCGCTTTATTTGACAGCGAAAAGGCGAAAATTTACTACGAAACCAACAGAAAAGTGCGAGAATTTACGTCGAGCGCAGCCGAGTATGTAAAAGTATGTAGTTGGTGCGAGGCGTTCCACAACAAACTGTGGATGAAGAGCAGGTACAGTGGTCACTCTACAGAGCGAACTTCCACCAACTCAAGTGGGTGATTAATTTTTAACTAACAAGATTTTGTACTATTAATTTACAAGTAATGGTTAGATAGTGTACAGTGATTTCATTACACCAGACACACATGTAATCACGGGATTAATTCGGAATATTACACTTATGGAGTAAGCACTGTACTATGAAGTGCACGAGAAATACCAAAAACGCCAACCAGAAAAATCACCGTAATAGACATAAATACTATATTTGTTTGGACTGGTATCGATAGTAACATAATGTAGTTAATTTATTTCAATTAAGTGCCATATATATGAATAGATTTTAAGTCAATATCTTTGTAACTACAATTCAACCAATTTAAAAAAATAAATATTTCACTTGCCGTCTAAATGCCAATTGGAGCGCTCTAGGCTCTTATAAGCCATAAGTCCGTTAAGCTCACAGCGGCAACTCTGATGGTATCGATAGGCACCGGCTGCTTACCGATAAGTTCATGCACTGCATGTCGTAATCGTAATTTGTTAAAAAACACATTTAATTAATTAAAACTTTACCAAAATGGCACAAAGTAGGCTTGAAAAGATTGGCACAATCTTCACCAGGTATTTACCCTCCTACGAAATATCTGTGCAAGCTTTAAACACCCGACTCTTGCAGAGTTCAGGGCCTCCTACGCGGTGGAGCTATGAAAACCGAGGATAAACCCATTTGGTACGATGTGTACGCCGCCTTTCCGCCGAAACTGGAGCCCCGATTCGACAGACCCGCGCCTGAGATTCCAGTGCGCCAGATATTTTATGCCGAGGATGTTGTCCGAGCGTATGTTTTTCACCTGCAGTCGGGCTTATACCAATACTGAACTAATCTTGTACACCAACAGAAAGCTGCATAAAGAAAACAAACCCCAGGAAACGATATCCCTGTTTGACCACAGGCGCAGCACGCAGTCACAGCAATTTGTCCAAATATACCAGGACCTGAAAGGACAAGGAGCCCTGGATGAGCAAAGGATCTACGAGACCGCACTGGATCTTTTGGCGGAGCAGCGCCAGCAGGCCCGCCTGGAGACTACCCCAGAGGAATGCCTGCCAGAGCAGGATTCGGAATCCAAGTCCCAGCTGCTGAGCGACTTCAAGGAGGCTGTGGTGAGCCAGCAAATCACGTCGTCACCAGCACCACCTGCTCCCAAGGGAAAAAAGGAAGCGAACGTGGGCATTAACATAGACAGCTTGTTCAAGGATTAGGCGGAACATCTTTTATAAACTTAAAATAAACTTGTTATATGTAAATCAAACGGCCAATGCATCGTTTTGGGACTCGTGGCTGAGTTGCGTCTGCAGGTTTGACAGCTTGTTCTTCAGCACCTGCACACCCATGACCACAATGTTCTCAGGCTTAAGGGCACCGGCGGATTCGACGTTGAAGAAGAACTTGTTTGGCTTGGCTTCCCAGTTGTAGGGCGCCTCGTACTGGTCGTCCTCCAGTTCGGTGTGCTCGCTCTTTGGCCACTCATCAGGTTTGGGATACAGAGTGTGTCGCATGGAGTTGTCCGGATCATACTCGAAGCACACGCCTGCGGTAGGATTCCACTTGGCGTGCTCCTTGCCAAATCCCTTCTTGGCGTAGGCGCGCAGCTTCAGCTCCTGCCCCTTGCGCAGCTTAATTATGAGGATCTCATCGTTGCTCTCGCCGTACTCGTTGTCCTCCTCACCCTGGTTGCGGGACGTCACCGGCAGGACCTTGGCATTGCTCGACTTGAGATCGGCGGTGGTCACGTGGCGCGTCTGTTCCTCGCTGCACTTTACGTCCAGGGTGAACTCCACGCTGCATTCGGGGCAGAAGTCCAGGCAGATACAGTCACGCGTGTACTGCAGCCGCTCCACGACGTCGTCGGAGATCAGCGGTATCAGACCGATCCGGTGGGCTAAAAACTCATCCGAGAGCACCGTAGAGTTGGCTTCCAGTTGCACCCAGTCGATGGCCAGCGTCGGCGTCTCCGCGATGAACACTCGCCGCAGGCTGTTGGCCACACTCAGTTCCGTGTCCTCCAGGACGAACTTTACGTTGTCGTCCGTCAGCTCGGTTATCTGCACGGACGGCTGGTTGGCGTACGGCATTGCGGTTTTGTTTTGATGAAATTAAAGGGTCACGAAAAAAATAACCCGCTCAGTGAAAAGGAAGCGATGGAAGTGCAGCAATAACAGCCGGCGATAAGTGTGCCGTTATCGATTGTTGTTCTCGTTTCGGATTTATAGCTAGATTTTTAACAATAAGGGCTGGATATATTAAATTGAACAAATGTGATGGAGACATGTTTAATTAAACTAGATCACAATAACAAGAAAATTGCTTTAAATTAAGATAGAATAAACACATAAATCAACATTTTTGCAAGGACAATACTTTTCAGATAACATTTAGCTGATTGTTCCGAAACTCAGTTCCACCTCTGATTTTGTGCTGGTGAGAATGTTGCGTCTGTTCAGCAGCCGTTTTTACTGCAAAATTGCAACAAAATCGAATGAAAAGGCCACTAAATTGGACTTCAAGCAGCTAACGCATCCCACCAAGGTGCCACAGACACCAGTGGACTCGAAGTTTCCCGACACCAGCGCCTCCGAAATCCAGATCGACACGAAAACCATCCAGTTGCTGGAGCGGCTGTCGCTGGTGGATCTGGATAGCGAACGAGCGCTGGCCACGCTAAAGAGCAGCATACAGTTCGCGGACAAGATTGCCCATATCAACACGGAGCACGTGCGTCCACTGTACACGGTCCTGGAGCATCAGCAGCTCCAGTTACGCAACGACCAGGTGACCGAAGGCGATTGCCGGGCGGAGGTGCTCCGGAACGCCAAGGTGACGGACGAGGACTACTTCGTTTCGCCGCCGGGCAACATTCCGCTGGAGCAATGAGTCGCATACAACGATGCTTTAAGTCCCTGGCTTCCGCTGGCTTCTTTCGCACCGTGGAAGACAATAAACTGGAGCTACTGAGTCATGGAAGGGAATACGCCAAACTGTTGCAACAGCATTGGACACGACTACGTCCCTTGGCTGCGCACCTGGGCGCCACGAAAGAACCCATAAATCCAGTCAACATCCAGCGTTTTTCCTTTCCACAAAGCCAGCAATTCCGTAACAATTTCCAAAAACTCGTCAAAGATCATCCTCGAAAGGCCAAATGTCCCACTCTTCTGAAACATCAAAGCACTTGTTCTGGTCCCACTAGCAATTCCCTATTTGGGATAAAGGGTCCTACGCTACATTTAACCACGGACTTCCTAGTGGAACCACATCGCGCACTGGAGCACTTCTACAACATGCAGCGTGAGAGCAAGATCTGGTGGATGCGTCTTTCCTCGAATCCCAGTCGCTACCGCATCGTACCTTGCGATTTGGCTGAGGATCTCAATCCCAACGACTATCAAGCCATCGATATCCGCACGAGCTACGGTGATGCAGGAGAAGTGACCGTGGAGCAACTGAGCCTGGTGAGAATAGTGGACGACAAAGACTTCCGGCTGCCCGATGCGCGAACGGGTGAAATTGTGCAACCGACTGTCATAAGGTCTGTGATAGAGCTGGAAACTACCACCTGCGGTAAGTGGTCATCATAACTATCTTTGAAAATCTTTCTATATTATTATCCTTTAGCTCTGCTTCTGGATGGCTGTGATCATGGCCGGGACTCGCAATCCCTGCTCTTACACCGCGTTCTGGCGCCATATCAATGTGGAATTGCCTGTGTGGAAAGTGATTCCGAGCTATCTGCTGACTTGTCTGATCTTTGTCAGCATCTGAAACATGTTCTCAACCACGCCGGTCTTAGACTTTCTGAAGGGGATGGAATTCGTACGACGAAGAACGCTTCTCATTTAGCAGAGCACTTGCTGGAAACGGATATGCTCGGCATACCTTATACACTTGTTATAAACGAGCAAACGCTAAGAAACGGACTGATGCAGTTGCGCAGCCGGGACACAAGGCTGGCGGAGACCATACACATAAGCGATGTACCGGACTATTTATTAAATATATTTAAAAACTAAAAAAAACAACCAGGGGCTACATAAAGTCGCAGAGATATTGGCGGACATTAAAGCCCACCACCTTGCCAATCTGCAGGACAAACTCCAAGCCAATGGTGCACTGCAGCCTAGCGGAACCTTCCATTATGTTTTGTTCGCCGGAGACGAAGCTTAGTAGATTGAGGTGCACCAAAGTTGAGATCTGGGAGAGAAGGTTGCAGGTCAGACCGACTTTCTCCTCTAGAATGGCGTAGAAAATGGCCAGCAAACGATCGATGCTAAAGGATTTGGGTCCCAAAGTGGTGGACATTTTCTCCGTGGTCTAAAAGGTATTAAAATAAGCAAATGGAGTCATCGAAAAATTGAATAACCCACCTTGGCTCTGGCGTTGACCGTCTGCATCCGCTTTCGCTGTTTTCCATGGTGCTTGACGAACAATCGCTTGTCCTGCTTGGCGGCATTGTGGCTGGCTAAGAAGGCAGCGATCAACAGAAATTTGGCATAGTAGGGCAGCTCCAGCGACTGCGCCAGCTTGCGAACGCTCTGATCTTCTATGGCGGTGAAATCTTCAACTTCTTCCGCGGGTTTTTCAATTCGCATATAAATCTGGGTTAAGGCGGAACGCAGTGGTCCAGCTATATGCCGCCAAAGCCGGGAGATGTCCGTGGCATCCACAGTGCCGTCGAGTACAGGCTCCAAGTATGTGGACAGACACTTCCTGGCGGTCAGCTGGAGCTCTGGAACATCGCGACAGGCTTTGTAAAAGACGCTCAGAAAGAGATTCAGATAGTTGTTGTAGAAGTCTTCAGTTACGGCTTCCTGGCAAATCTCCAGACGCTTCTTATCCTGGGCGAACTGTTCCAGCAGTTGATTTCGCACCTGCTGAAAGTCAGATCCCAGGATGCGCTGTGTCTCCGCCTTGTTGTACTGCGCCAAGTGCAGGCAGACGATTTCACTAAGTCCGGTCTTGTTGTAGAACTTCTCAAAGGGCAGCTGGGAGAGCAGAATAACGCACAGATTCAGGTTGGTCAGCTCCTGCAGTCGGAGAAGAACGGGCAACACATTGGCATCCATGTCGCGCAGCCTTTCCGCGTTATCCACGGCTATGAGAAATCCCTGATCCTCCACGCGTGTAGCGGCCTGCCGACGCAGCTGCTCCACAAAGTCCAGCATGTTGTCGACCTTCAGCGCATCACCTTGATCGGGTGCCAGCGAGTCTAACAGGATCTCCAGCATTATCTTGGTGGTGTAGCATTCGATGGCATTTAAATGCGCTGTGCGGACATTTTGCCGTTTTCCACATTCTTTGAGGAAAGCTCTGGTCAGAGCTGTTTTGCCGGTTCCACTGTGTCCGAATAGGTAAATTGCCGAGGGATATGTCTCACTCGAATCTCCTATCAGCTCGCCCAGCGTTTCAATGGCCGCCTCCCGACAGGGAAACAGCGGCTCCAAGGAGGAGCAGATGGCTTCCATAGCTGTCGTCTGCTTTTAAGTTTCCTCAGCTACCCACAGGCGAAGTGGTGTTATTTAAACGGGCTTTCAAAAGGGAAAATACTTCCTCGGTTTATAAAATAACAAAAATAAATTACGAGCCAGCCAGTTATTAAAAATTTGTTTACAAGAAATGGTTTCTGTTTAGTGTGACCATTGAAATGGCGCCAAATTATTCCCTCTGGTATATACCGAACGTGCGTAACAGCACTGGTACCTTAGCATTTTTCAAACAATCGAAAAATATCGATATAACGAAATAACGATAGTATTGAGGGCCATCGATTTTTGTTCCAGCTCTAATTTCGGGTGATTAATTTTGTGCATTACTTTTCCAAAGAGTTTTTTCCACAACGCTCTACTCTTCCGGCCCAGGCAAAGCCAGAATCCATCCCAGCAACGCCAGCTTAATCGTGTTGACGGCCCAGAGTCCGCGATTAAAACGAGAGCGAAGCTAAAATCCAGCGGAAACAACGCCCAATTGCTACACAGCGATATCCAAAATCCGAAAATCCGGCGAACCGAACCGAAGAAACTACGCGTGTGGTTGGATTTGGACGAGCGAACACTGCACATTCCGAGCGCATTTAGCCACCCACGATGGCCGAGACATACACCTTTGGCACCTCGCTGGCCTCCATCACCTGCCACGCATGGAACAAGGATCGAACCCGTAAGTGCGACCCAAATTACTCATCCGGCACAGTGTGACTCACCACCACCCACTCCCAAAAATTCGCAGAGATTGCCTTATCGCCCAACAACCATGAGATCCACATATACAGCCGGGAGGGCAGCGACTGGAAGCTGGCGGACGTGCTCAACCAGCACGATCTGCGCGTCATGGGCATCGACTGGGCCAAGAACACCAATCGGATTGTGAGCTGTGCCGCCGACCGTAATGCCTATGTGTGGACGCAGGGCGACGATGGCAAGTGGAAGCCGGCGTTGGTGCTGCTGCGCATCAATCGGGCGGCAACCTGCGTCAAGTGGTCGCCGGCGGAGAACAAGTTCGCTGTGGGTTCGGGCGCCCGACTCATATCCGTGTGCTATTTCGAGTCGGAGAACGACTGGTGGGTGTCGAAGCACATCAAGAAGCCGATCCGCTCTACGGTCACTTCGCTGGACTGGCATCCGAACAACGTTCTGCTGCTGGCCGGCTCCACGGACTACAAGGTGCGCGTTTTCTCGGCCTTCATCAAGGACATCGAGGAGCCACCGACGCCGACGCCGTGGGGCAATCGCAAGCCCCTTGGCCAGCTAATGGCCGAGTTCCGCAACTCGCAGACCTCGGGTGGCGGCTGGATTAACAGCGTGAGCTTCTCCAGCGACGGTAACAAGGTCTGCTGGGTGGGCCACGACAGCTGCGTGAGCATCGCGGACGCTACCAATGGCAATACGGTCATTCGATGCCGCACCGGCTATCTGCCCTTCCTGTCATGCGAATGGGTCTCGCCCACGTCCGTCGTGGTGGCCGGCTATAGCTGTGTGCCACTGCTCTACAGTCTGACTGCCGATGGAAAGCTGGTGCTGAGCGGCAAGCTCGATAAGTCGCAGAAGAAGGAGTCGAGCGGCATTACCGCCATGAGAATCTTTCAGTCGATGGACCGCAACATGCGCACGGAGAACACGGACACGGTGGTCGATTCCATACATCAGAACGCCATCACCAGCGTGCGACTGTATGCCGGCGACAAGGCGAGCGCCACCAAGGTGTCCACCTCGGGCGTCGACGGGCAGCTGGTCATTTGGAATGTGGAGCAGGGCGGCATCAATGGCGGCATGCGCAACCTGCAGATCTAGTGCGGCCCGGAACGGACCAGCGTTACGTGTTATTGTCTGTTAGCGAGTGTGTTGGCCTGGCCAGGAGCGAAGTATTTGCCAAAATGTTTTCCAAAATCGCTTTTCCCATTGTTCTGTACCGTGCGAAAGCCTTTTTACATAAATTAACCGAAGAGATTGTTCTTTCCCCCCCCCCCCCCCCACCAACTTCCATAATGGTTCCGAAAGTGTGTGTGTGTTTTAAAGTGTTTCACCTTTATAGCAAACTGAATAAAATGTTTTTTATTCGTAAAATCAAATGTTAAGTGTTTGTTTTTTAATAATTAATCGTTTCAAGCAGCAAGAAATTTGATTTGTTGGAATTTTTTGAAAATGTTTTATATTTATTTATTATTAATTTAACGGAAATAAATTTGAATTAAATCAATGTGACCGCCGCGCAAGCGCACAAAAATACCTAGGCTGGCGGCAATCTTACGGAGGAGTGTGTGGTCGCAGGTTGGACTTCAGTTGCCTTAAAGGATGTTTCCTTTATTAAAACGAGGATGCAGTTCCACCTGATCAGAAAGTACGCCAGCAAAGTTAGCCGGGAGCACTACGCCAGCAGTAGCGTGAAGATCTTTCGGCGGGTCAAGCCTCCGCAAAAGGTAAACAAACCAAAGAAGCCGGAGAATGTGGAGAATGGCCCAACGGAATATGCGGAAAATCTGGTCAAGGTGCAGATGATCTCGCGGAATTTGCACGCCCAACTGTTCCCACAAGCGCCGCGAAGCATTTCGGAGCAGCAGGTGGCCTCCGCTAAGGTTTACAAAGACGAGTTGCGCCGGCACGGAGTCGATATCGAAAGTTCTGCTCCTGTTTCGGATGTCCAGTTGAAATTGCCCGCGCTTAGGGGCGCCAATATTGAAGAGCACTTCCACAACATTGCCAAGGAGCAAGTGCAGCCATACGAGGAGTTACTACTTCCCCTGGTCCAATGCGAGCAGCTGCCGAAGCGTCCGAAGCGATGGGCTTTCCATACCGGCTGGACAGCTTATGATCCAGAGGATGGAACAGCCACGCCGGTGGATCACCCACTGGAGAAGGGACTTGTCTTCGATGTGGAGGTGTGCGTCAGCGAGGGGCAGGCTCCAGTTTTGGCCACCGCCGTCAGCACCAAGAGATGGTATTCGTGGGTGAGCTCAAAGCTGACGAAACATCGCCTAAGCGTGGAGAAATTAGAGCCATTAGATGTGGACACGGACTCAGAGCGACCGCACTACACTACGGACGAACTCATACCACTGGGCACCACTGGACCTGGCCTGGTGGTGGGTCACAATGTCTCCTACGACAGGGCGCGACTGAAGGAGCAGTATTTGACCGAGGACACGGGCACTCGGTTCGTGGACACAATGTCGCTGCACATGTGTGTCAGTGGAGTGACCAGCTACCAGCGGGCCATGCTCAAATCCAAGAAGGAACCGGCTGCCGAGGATCTGGGCTGGCTGGAGCAGAGCTCTCTTAACAGTCTGGTGGAGGTGCATCGCCTCTACTGCGGTGGGGATACGCTATCCAAGGAGCCGAGGAACATTTTCGTCGAGGGAACTCTGGAGCAAGTACGTCAGAGCTTTCAGTCGTTAACCAACTACTGCGCCAGCGATGTGGAGGCTACACATCGGATACTCCGAGTCCTGTATCCCTTGTACGCAGAACGATTTCCGCATCCTGCCTCCTTGGCTGGCATGTTGGAGATGGGATCCGCCTATTTGCCAGTCAATTCCAACTGGGAGCGCTACATACGTGAGGCGCAGCTCACCTACGAGGACCTCAGCATCGAGGCCAAGTACCATTTGGGCCGCAGAGCTGAGGAAGCGTGCTCCTTGCTGCTCGACGATCAGTACCGCCAGAATTTGTGGCTCTGGGACGAGGATTGGAGTGTGCAGGAACTGAAACTAAAGCAGCCGCCGAAGCGCAAGCCTCTGCCTACTGTGGAGCTTAAGGATTCTGGAAACACACCGGAGGAGCGACGTCTGCAGGCCAAGTTTCAGCACCTCTATGATCAACAGGCGCTACTGCCAGCTCGACGGCCATTGCTACCCGGTTATCCTCTGTGGTATCGCAAACTGTGCCGCAAACCACCAGCCAAAAGGGCAGATGAAATTCTAGAGGATGACGAAGAGCCGTGGTCCCCGGGAGCCAGCGAGATTAGCACCGGCATGCAGATTGCCCCCAAGCTGCTTTCCCTCTGCTGGGAAGGATATCCCTTGCACTACGAGAGGGAGCAAGGCTGGGGCTTCCTGGTTCCATTTCGCAGCGATTCAGAAGGAGTAGATCGACTGCCCATGGAGCAACTTCTGGCGCACTGTCCAGTGCCGGAGTTTGCTCGCCTCAGCGCCTCGAAGGCGGAAAGTGATATGGCCTTTGACATGCTGCCTGGTCAGGTTGAGCAGCATTTGGGAAAGCGGGAACACTACAAGAAGTTGTCCCAGAAGCAACAACGTCTGGAAACCCAGTACCAAGGTACGTATGTTATGTAACTTACGTGTGTGTGGGTTCATCATTTTCATGTTTTCAGGCTCTGGCGTGTGGTGCAACAAAGTACTGGATGATTGCTGCTTCTTCCTCAAGCTGCCCCACAAGAATGGACCTTCCTTTCGGGTGGGCAACCCCCTATCCAAGGACTTCCTTAACAAGTTCGCAGAAAACGTGCTGAGCAGTGGTGATCCATCTTGTCAAGCTGCCGCCCGCGTCATCGACATTGCCCGCATGATGTCCTACTGGCGCAACAATAGGGATCGAATTATGGGTCAGATGGTGGTCTGGCTGGATTCGCAGCAACTACCAAATGAATTCACTGGCGAAAAGTGCCAGCCAATAGCCTACGGAGCCATTTGTCCACAAGTTGTTGCCTGTGGCACTTTAACACGTCGCGCGATGGAACCCACATGGATGACGGCCTCCAATTCGCGACCTGATCGGCTGGGATCGGAGCTGCGCTCGATGGTACAGGCACCACCGGGTTATAGACTCGTTGGTGCCGATGTCGATTCGCAGGAGCTGTGGATCGCTTCCGTGCTGGGTGATGCCTACGCCTGCGGTGAGCACGGTGCCACGCCACTCGGTTGGATGACCCTCAGCGGCAGTAAGTCGAATGGCAGCGATATGCACTCCATAACGGCAAAGGCGGTCGGCATTTCCCGAGATCACGCCAAAGTGATCAACTATGCCCGGATCTACGGAGCTGGTCAATTGTTTGCCGAGACCCTGCTCCGTCAGTTTAATCCCACATTCAGTGCATCCGAGGCGAAGGCCAAGGCAATGAAAATGTTCTCCATCACAAAGGGCAAGCGAGTGTATCGATTGCGAGAGGAGTTTCATGACGAACTGGAGGACAGGGCGTAAGTAGTCACAAACCCACATCTTTCTTCACATTTAACCACATTACTATCCCTAACAGCTACAGCAGCTACGAGGCTTCCCGACTGGCCATTCAACGCAACCGCACCCTGGCAGAGGTATTTCATCGTCCCAACTGGCAGGGAGGCACGGAAAGCGCCATGTTCAATCGCCTGGAAGAGATTGCCACGGGATCGCAGCCACGAACGCCGTTCCTGGGCGGACGTCTTAGTCGAGCATTGGAGGCGGATACTGGACCGGAGCAGGAGCAACGTTTCCTGCCAACGCGCATCAATTGGGTGGTACAGAGCGGTGCAGTGGACTTCCTTCATCTGATGCTGGTGAGCATGCGATGGCTGATGGGATCGCATGTTAGATTCTGCTTGAGCTTCCATGATGAATTGCGCTACTTGGTCAAGGAAGAGCTATCGCCCAAAGCGGCGCTGGCCATGCACATCACAAACCTAATGACGCGCTCCTTTTGTGTGTCCCGCATCGGACTGCAGGATCTGCCCATGTCGGTGGCCTTCTTCTCGTCCGTGGAGGTAGACACTGTGCTGCGCAAGGAGTGCACCATGGACTGCAAGACGCCCTCGAATCCGCATGGCCTGCGCATCGGCTATGGTATTCAGCCTGGTCAGAGCTTGAGCGTAGCGGAGGCAATCGAGAAGGCTGGAGGCAACGATGTCAGTCAGTGGGATTGGATAAAGAAGAGTTAGCTGCCAAATACTAGAGATTAAATCATAAGTACTAAGTTGTTACTCAGGAAGTCAAGGAGACTTGGAGGCTGTTACTAGTTCCTCTTAAATTGTAAGGCCCAAAATGTTAAATATACATAAATCAAGTGTATTTGAAATAGTTAAGGGTTTGCAAACTTAATCACTATGTTTTTAAATAACCTTGCATTTAAAGCATCCTGTTGCCGATACGTTTCCCAGTTCCCAAGGCAAGGACACACTTTAATCTAAATGAAATGACCTATAAATATGTATTTTTGTTCTTTGTTTTTGGTAATACTTAACATCCAGAAAAATATACAAACGTGAGTAGTATTAGTTAACCATACACTAGAAGATACAATCGGCGTAAGCCTAAAGAGAATGTTGTCAACACCTAACCTCATAACATGCCATCGCCGCGTCACCGTTTACAAGTTTTGGGCGAGCGATTCGATCTCGTCCAGAAAGTAGACCATGTCCGACTCCTCCAGGCAGGAGTTCTGCAGCACCAGGCGAAAGAAGTTGGGCAGCTGGCGCAACGGCTGGTACGTGATCATCATGGAGCCCTTCTTGATCATGCCCTCCTTGACCTTCGGCGCCACCTTATGCAGACGGTCGTAGAACTCGCGATTGCGCTCCATTTCCCGCAGACCGGGCGGCACATACCAGAAGCTAATGTTGGTGCACTCGGGACTCTCGAGGACGAGCTCGAATCCAGGACGCTCCCTCACCTTGGCCGTGAAGAACTCGGCCATGCGGAAGACCTTCTCGACATGCGCCTCCAGACCCTGGGTGCCCTTCGCCTTCCACATGAACCAGAACTTGAAGACATCCGCTCGTCGGCCGCACTGGATGTGCTTGTCGCCGGTGTCGAAGGATGTGTCATAGAACTTGTCCTTCTGGAACAAGTATGTCGCATTGGTCGAATGGCACTGGGCCAGCACCTGCTGGTGACGCGTCAGGAAGGTGGAACACTGTTGCGAGGCAGCCAGCAGCTTGTGTGGATTCCAAGTGACCGAATCAGCCCTGCCAATATACACATCTTCAGTTTACCCCTCGAAATGAGCAACCAGGATATGATGAAACTCACCGTTCGATGCCATTGAGCAGATGGCGATACTTCTTGGACATGAGCGCACCGCCACCCCAAGCCGCATCCACGTGCATCCACATGTTGTACTTCTTGCACACCTCCGAGATTCCAGCCAGATCATCGAAGGCGCCCAGCACAGTGGTACCCGCTGTGGCCGATACCATCAGCGGCTGCCAGCCGTTCTCCAGGCACAGCTTCACCTGTTTCTCCAGGTCGCTCAGCCGCATCTTGCCCACCTCGTTGGTGGCTATCTTGCGCACATGATCGCTGCCGAAGCCCATGAACATGGCCAGCTTCTCCACGGAGTAGTGCGCGTCCTCCGAGGTGAAGATAATCAGCGGCTTGGCATTAAAGAGTCCGTTTTTCTGCGGATTGAAGAGGTTAATTTCGTATATTTATAAAAGTTAGTAATACTTTTTCTATATAGTATAACTATTTTTATAAAATCGATCTATTTAGAAAAGAATTCCTATTTCAATTCCGTAGATATTCGAGTTTTTTAAAGTTTTAATTCGTTATTTAGATTGGAATTTGAATTGAATTTTTTCAACAGACAAAAATGTAGAAAAATCCTTGAAAAGCACTAAGTTCTAAAATGCATTGTTTTAAAATACCGTTCTCTTTATCAGTTAAATTTCTATATAAATCGAAAATGAACATAAAAAGTATAATTTTTAGCACAGGAAATCATTAAACCTTTTTTATGAACCTAAATATGTGCCTTTTAATCTTGAAACACACATCTTTATAGTTTATTTATCTGATTAAATCGCTAAGAACTTTTAGTTTCACTTTTATATGTATATCACGGGCATGACTAACGATCACTCGCCAATCAGTGGATGCCGACTTCCGCGTGGATTGGCGGTAAACCACTTGGCTGCAATGGGGCACTCACCTTGGACTCGGGCGAGTGTCTGTAGCGGGCGCAGCTGATTGCATAACCGTTGGCTATCGAGCCGCCGGGACAGAAGATGCCATCACCCTGGCCGCCATTGGGGAAGCCCACAATGCGTCGCATCTCGGCCAACACCTGCTCCTCCATCAGCGTAAAGAGTGGAGCCACCTCGTACGTGTACACGCTGGGATTGAGGGCATCGGTGAGCCATTGACCTACCAGCGCGTATGGATCCACACCCGAGTACAACTGATTGATGAAGTACGGATGTCCTGTCTTCACGGAGAATCGAATCGTTTCCCGCAGCAGCTCGCGCAGCTTGTCCTGCGATTCGCCCTGCTCCCGCAGCTGGAAGTCAAAGAGCTGTCGCAGCTCAGCTGGCTCGTGCCACTCGACGACCTTCGAGGAGCGATTGGTGCCCTGGAAGACGGCCAGCTTGATGATCTCGTCGACGCAAGCGCGGATGAAGCCCTCGAACTCTGCCGCCGGATGGCTGGCCACAAAGCTGGATAGATCATCCTTGGTGCTCGTGATGTTGTTATTATTATTATTATTATTGTTGGCGGCGTTGGCCAACATTTTGCTGGCCTGCTCGAATGCAACTGTGGAGGTGGAATCAGCCGGTGACGACGTGGACGCCACCAACGCTGCCGTCGCTGTCAATGGGCTAACGCTTGCCAAATCATCGCCACTCGTCGTACTGTACGGCTTAAATATAGATTCCTTGAAGTGATGTGTGGGAAAGTTCTCGCTGGCCAGCATTTTATTGGCTCTCGTCTGCGGTTTATACTGTAAATGTCTTGGCTAGCGCTCTAGATTTCCGATGTACTAGATGGTACTGTTCCTGGTGCTGGTGCTGCTACTGCTGCAGATTGCACTTGACAGTGATTCCGTGTGAACTGAGTGAACAGGCGATGTTGTTGCCGCTTTTATAAAAGCTCGACGACTTCCACAACTCAGAATCCGAATCCGAATCCGAAACCGAGTGGCGCTTATTACATAAAGGCACTGCCGCTCGAGAGCCGACGCAGGTGCCGATCTCACCTGGCTTGACTCGTGGATTCTGGTTATGCGGCTGTTAGCATGGAAAGCACCTCGTTCCTGCGCAATGCAGAGCACTCAGAGCACCGGGATTTCCCTGGTCCACTCATCCCAGAATCGCAGAATCCCAATTTTGGCTGGCTGTTGGTTAATTGGCTGACTAATTGATATGCTCATGTAACACAATTATTTACGAGCAATTACGGCGCGCTGATTATGCGCCAAAGGTCTAATCTTCTCTAGCAATTTGCCGTGGCGTTTCTCTCTCATTAGCCGCAATCAAGTATGCATTAAATGCAAATGCATTGAATAATTCCATTCTTTGGCCAATTGCTAATTGTGTGAGAAGATGGCAGACTGGCACATACATACTTACATACATAGATTGCCAGTTGGTGTAGGTCGTCGTCTGGCTTCCCGATATCTTGGTCAAGTGTTGCAGGGAAAGCGAAATCTAATGGCGAATAGATATGATCGTGCTCGTCCGATGGCCTTGTCTATAGGGTATGGAGTGCATGGTGCTCTATAAATAAAGGTGCACCCCACCACCACCCCCCACAATTCAACAACGGAAATTCCCCGAGTGTCTGCTATGATGTATTGAGATGTGTTCATAGGACACAATTGGACATGAAAGATGGTCTGTCTTTCCCAGGAATTCCTTTCGGTTTATTCACCCTGGTAACCGCTGGTACTTCACCGAGGATCCAAATCGCTGCGCCATCAGGTGACACATCGCTTTTTGGGGACGGTGGCTGCTGCACACACATAACTCCCCCAAATAACTGACGATAAGGGGCTGGACACGAGCGTGAAAATACGAATATACAAATATACGAAAATAATTCAAAAAAACAACAACCGGTTCCCAGCGGCGAGCAGCCCAAAATTTCAGGAAGCATTTGTGCTCGACGTTCATGACGTTTTAGAAAAGCGAAAGTCAATCCGCGTTGTTTCCAATAAGCGAATGTGTGTGTCCAATTTAATTGCACCTAATGCAGTGAGACAACAATCGCTCTAGTTTTTCCTAACCCACCGAAACTAATTAGCCATATACACAATCTTAATAATGGCTGCGATTATGCTGGACACTGCGAGAATGTCAGGTGTGTTGCAGTCGGATGTCGGTTCACGTCGACTTCATCAAGGCCACTGGGCACATAAAGAATACCCACGATCTTTAAACGTTGGAAAAGCCTTGATAATCTATGCTATTTGCTCAGATTGCCTTGACTTTGGCTACAATACTCTATATTTCTGGTCATCGAAAGATGTCGCCAAGTGTCTAACAATAGGGTTATACTTTATTGTTTTACGTTCTACGATCAATACAATGTTCTCGATATTTACAAATATTTATAATAGTAATTATATAATAACATAATTTCTTGTTTGCATTTCTTGTTGGTTGCTTGGTTGCTTGCTTGGTTTGTGTGTCCTGCATTCCTATCCATATGCGCGTGCCTGTTGTGTGTAAATGAGAGCGTATTTTGTCTGTCTGTCTGTTCTACCTTGTTAAATGAGTGGCGAATAATCTAAATCAGCGGTTCCAACTCGTTTCATACTAGAATACATAAACTGCGCCTACGTATATATGTATATATATATATATATATCTCACGTTCCGTTCTCTCATATATATATCTGCACTCAAGCAGTGCTCGCAACTTTGAATCTTACGGATCATACTCGTAGTTTTCGTCCTTATCACATCGCCAGGCAATTTAAATTATTCTTCGTTTGTACTTGGGTAAAGAAACATCGTACCTTTATCTGCAAACGGATAGGATGGTTGGGTTAGGAAACACGTTATCACGGGCCGAGTTGGTAGCACTCACCTGGATTGTTATAGAAGTTAGCGCTTAGACTAGGTTTTGGTGGAAGTTTGGGTGTGCCCTCGAGGCTCGTGGCAATCGGAAAGAACTCCTTGGGGGACGAGCGCGACTGCGTCGGATTCGAATGGTGCTGGTGCGGATGGTGCGGCAGATGGGTGGCATGATGTTGATGGTGCTGCGAGTAGATCGCTGGATGCGTCTGCTGCTGCTGCTGCTGCCGCATTCGCAGTTGGTGGGCATAGCTGCTCGACGTGCTCTCCACCGGATGGCTGGGAATGTTGGGAGACATGGGCGACATGGCGGGTGTCAGCGGTGATGTGGTCGTCGAGGAGCTTGCCGCTGGCGAGATCGGTAGCGGCAGCGGTTCGTCCGTCGCCACTGCCTGCGACACGGTCACTAGTGTCGTGCTGATGGGTCCCGCCGCCGCCTGGTTTGGCTGGCTAGTTGCCGCTGCCCGCTTCTCGATCGCCGAGTTGCGGCGTATCATAATACTGCTGGTGTTGGGCAGGAGCAGACTGCTGTTGCCCACAAACTCCTTGCTCTTGCCGTGGCTTTGTCGCAAGTAGCTGATGCCCGTGGAATGGTTGAGCCGTGGCGGTATCGGCGGCGGACTGAGTTCGCCATCACGCGGGGGTAACTGCAAGGATACGTAAAATGATTGCTGTCATCTGCTACTACAAATTAGAAGTAAGTGAGGCTACTTACTGTGGGTGCGTCTGGCGCCTGACGCTTTTGCGCCATGTCCGCACAGCTCTCAGTGCGCTCCTTGCGTCTGGGTGGCAGTGGAGGCGGCACTGCTCGGTACTCCATATTGGTGGCCATCGGAACGTTGACATGCGGCGAGATGGGCACTGCCCCCGGCTGTCCCTGATGGGCACTGTTAAAGTAGAATCCACCCGCGCAGAATTCCTCCCCGCCCGATGTAGACATGCCTGTAAGGGTCACGGTACTGGCAGTGCTATGCGTTGGGCTGTTCTGCATGCGCCCATGGAATGGTGATCGATTGCCGGTTTCGTGACGCGGACTGACCACTAGCTTGGGCAGCGGCGACGGTGGAGCTTCCGTGTCCGATGCGAATGGATTGCTGTCCGGCAGGGACTGCGGTGGCAGATGCTCCGGCAGCGCTGGACTGAACACAACATCCATTGCCGACGCACTGGCCAGTGTCGAGTTGTTGTTAGCCCAGACATGCGCGCCCGGTTTCTTGGGGAGATGTGGCGCCGGCACCGAAACCTCCCCGTTGTTCTGGTCCGTTCGAGTGTGCTGTGGCGTTCCACTCCAGCTGCTGGTGTTCCGTTCGGGTATAATAACAGGGGCGAAAACGGAGAAAGCGTGCGGATTGTGCTGCGGACTTTGCTCGCCAGCGAGAGTTCCAGATCCAGCATTAGCTGCTGCTGCTGTTGGCGCATCCATTATGCTGGAGGCGTGCAAAGATGGCGCCGATGCCGTAGCTATTGAGGTGGCCGTTGACGATGCTGCCGCTGCCGCCGCCACGGACGACGTGCTGTTCGACAGCTTGCTACTGCTGTTGGTCTGATTCTGGCGACGCGGCTTGATGCCCGGCGATTTGAGCGGAATGTGCGGCCATTTTCGAGGCTACGAAAGGAAAATGGTTAAATTTCCTATATGACTTGTAAACTTTGAAGCATTATACTTACGAATTTCGGCACTGTCTTGCAGCCCCTTGGCTCAATGCGCAGGCTTTCGTTATAGAGATAGTCGGACATCTGTTTGTCGGACAGTCCGTTAAACGGATCCAGTTGCTCGAAGAACTGTCGTATTGTGGACTCCTCGTTGAGGCAGTATGGCTGGTTCTGGTACTGTTGAATCTCGCCAATAATCTCGGCCACTTTCCGTCGTTTGGAAAAGTTAATTAGCTCTGTGTTGGCTAGCAGGTCGGGGTTACCCTCCTCCAAGTGGAGTATGTTGGTCAAGTAGCGACCGAAAAATGGCACACAAGGCGGATTGATGGATCGCAATCGCTCCTGATACTTTTTGAGATGATCGTCGCTGAGCTCGCGGCATTCCTCCAAGAATTTTCTGTAGCGTTCGGGCAATCCCTGGAATGTCCACCGCAGTCGATAAACAGATGCCGTGCCCATAGCCGCGACAATCGAGAGGATTCCATTAAAATTGTTCAATTCCAGCATCACCATCATCACTTCGATTGCGCGTTGCATAATAGCCAGGCGTTCCTCGTAGTTCTCCGCTTCGGTGATGGATTTTTCAATCCAGCGGGTGACGTTCGTGGTGTGCTTCATTATCTTCAGTAGATTAGGGCTCTTCACCTCCTTGTCCTTTTTCGTCCAGGGTGATCCGACCAACTCAGACGGCTTTACATTCTTGTACATCTCGAATTCCAGTAGAGTGAGCTGACGGGCCAGTTCCAGTGGGTGCAGGGTGAGGAGCGTTATCTCGTCGTTGGGTACACTAAGGTGATGCTCAATGGGCGGCGGATCGTGGCCATAGGCGTATACAATCTTTTTATTGCTTTTCTCCTGCTCGTTCTGTAAATAATATTTGAAAAATGATAACGATACTTCCACATTATGCTGTTGACCAACTACTCACCTTTCTCTGAACAATCTTAAGCACGGAATCCACCCACTTGCGCATCGATTTGCCATTCACGTGCTCCAGAAAGTTCAGCAGCTTCTCCAGCAACATGGGATCCTTCTCGAAATCGTAAAAATGATGGTCGACCCAATGGCGCAGTACGTTGAGCACTCGAAACTGCACTGGCTGCACGTACTCCTTGCGATATCGTTTCCAGTCCTCGCGATGCGAGTTCTTGTGCTCCTTGTCACCGCCAACGCCGCCCATTCCACCCGCACCTGCTGTGCCCGTGTCTTGATAGACCAGGCTGGGATCCGGTATGTTAAAGCGTTCCACCAGCAGTTGCAGCAATTGCTGCGGCGAGCAGAAGTAGCGATATGTGGTGAGGAAGGTGCGCACAAAAGTCGGATCGGCGTAGATGTGATAGGTGAGGCGCTCGATTAGCTTGCAAAGCGTCGCTCCCTTGATCATCGGCACTCCTGCGCTTTCGCGCTCCTCCAACACGATATTGTCACCGCTGTCCGGCACCGCGAACTTGTAAATCTCCGGACTGGGCATCCGCAGCGGATGCTTTCGCTCGATGTCTTGCAATATGCTGTCCAAGTGCCGGTCCAGCATCGACTTGGTGATAACCATCAGCAGGTCTGCCATCCAGTCGTGCTTGTGCTGTGCATTCTTGGCGGTCAGCACAATGGGCGGCTGCATCCGGGGTGCCAACTCAAAACTGTTCTTCAGATCATCGCTGTCCGGTCGATCGTTGATATCCACGCGTCGCATGAAATACTTCTCCTTCAGTCGGTAGTCGTAGGCCGTTGCTCCTGCCGATGGTGTTTGTTTCTTGGTGTTTGCCTTGCATAGCACCATTAGCCCGTCGAAGAGGAATACCTTGCGCTCGCTCCAGATTCGTTTTCCCGATCCAAGTTTGCTCAGCGAATCCTCTGTAAATTTGAAATACCATTTTAGTTGGAGGATGCAAGTAACTTTCGTTGCCAGCACTTACCGCGAATAAATTCATTGCAATTCTGGCCCACGTCCTTGTCCTCCCAGTGCTCCACCTTCATTTGGAGCTCCCGTGTCCGCTCGATTGCCAGCTGGCGGCGCACTCGACCGCTAACCGGAACTTGTCGCTCCTTGGACAGGCTGGCCATTACCTTTTCGAGATCGCAGTGGAGTGGATGCAACAGTCCCTGTACCTGTTCGAAGCTCTCGATGTCGTCCTGCGAAGAGCTGAGATCCTTGAGATGCTTGATGTAGTCGAAATACACGAAGGCATGGCAAATGGGCACCAGAAGCAGCTTGGGCAAATAGTATTTGACCGCATCGCGGAAGCCATGGCCGGCTGTGGTCAGAGATGAGGCCTAAAAGCAGGGATTTTAGTAGAATTCTTCGCACAGAAGGTATCAATACTTACCCCTGGCTTAGACAGGAGATTGTTGAGAGCATCCCGTGAGGCCTGCGAGGTAACGTCGTAGGCGTACTTCTTGTACACATCGAACTCCTCGGCCTCGGCCAGTTCCTCAAAGCAGCTACCGACGCAGGGGGCACTCTGCTCCTGGGACATCTCGATGACGTCCTCCAGGGAGCCGAGCAGAGTGACCGTCACCTCGTAAATGTCCATTATGTTGGAGAATATCGGTTCCAGCTCGCGCGGATCGGACACGATCTTCACCAGCTCCTCACGAAAGACGCGTATGATCATGTGCAGGTCGCGTTGGTACTGCTTCTCGTCGTGGATCAGCTCCTTGACCGTCTCCTCGTAGGTGGCACTTGCACGCTGCGCGGGAAGTGACAGGGGACTGGGCAGGATGTGGGCTTCGCTCTGGTTGAGCATGTCCATTAGCACACGATCGGCGTTCATCACCACCTCGATGTCCTCCTTGGTGATCTCGCAGTGGGCGATCTTGATCACATAGTCGCCGGCCATTTTGAGTATGTCCGCTGAGATGTACTCGAGCACGGCCACCAGGAAGGCGGACACGGAGCTATCGATCTTGTACTGCAACACATCCTTCTGGAGCAGCGTGTGCACCTTTTCCGTGGGCAGGACAGACTTGCGTTTCTTCGAGTTGATCACCTCCTTGGCCTCGTTCAGGGCCCACTGATCGATGGGCGCTGGAAAGGACTTGTTCACCTTCTCCTCCACATCCTGCACGGAATGGGGCAGCGGCTTGGCGCACAGCATGGCCAGAAGCCGCAGACAGAGTTTCTCCACATACAGCAGTGCGTCCTCCTTGGCGGTAACCCGTGGATGCACTTGCTCCAGCACCTTCTTTAGCGATGGCGTAAACAAGCCCCTCCATCTCGCAGCATTCTCGCACTTGGTGAAGTCATAGCCATCGCAATCCTGCAGCCCAGCCACGCCACCGCCGCCAATGCCAATACCACCGCCTCCGCCCTGTGAGCCACTACCACTACCACCGCTGCCGCCGCCGCCTCCAGTGCCCAGACCGATCCCGCCCCCGTAGCTAATGGTGTGGGCATGGCCGCTGGGCCCCGAGAACATTCTGTGCGCCGTGGAGTAGCCGACGAGAGCCTGCCGTGGAGCACCTTCGTTGGCCGCCTGCCCTCCGCCTCCCCGCCCGCTGTGTTGTGCACTGAATCCAGCGACGAGTGGAGTGGAGCGGAACCTGGAAACTGGAAACCTGGAACCGTGGGGCACCTGGCACAGCCGGATCACCCGGGCGAACGTCGCATGGCAGTCACACACACTCAAGCGCACGCACTGAACTCGTTTCGAATCTTGAACGGGGCTCGCGCGTCCGTTTCGTTTGCAAATCGCTTGGGCTTCAGCACTTGTTTTCAGAATATGTATCTTCGATATATATATGTATAATATAATCTTCAACTCAATATAATATTTTTCGCGGTGTGACCAGAGTGCGGCACTGCCTAAATCCAGTAAATGCTCGCGACCAGCCCTGATTCGATGCTTAAGAATGTACTAAAAAATCCAATGTAGAGAGCATTCGTGTTGAATGGCTTTTTTAGCAGAAGAAGAAGCATTTTGAATTTAAATTGCAACGAGCAGGTTTAAAATATATTATAATTTACCCAAAAAAAATGAATTTAATTATCTCTTCAATGTTTATATTTCAAGAAATTTATATTTATATTTATAAAATGTCTTTCCTTATCTAAAATCGTAAGGAGATATGCAACATACATATCGACTCATCCCTTATTTTACTTGGATAATGTAAGATACATCCGCTTTCAACGCTTCTAAATCGAAAACAAGTACAATGTGTTCAGTTGAAACAATTAAACATATGAAAGCAATGCAATGCAACAGAATACAAAAACCAAAAACAGTTAGGGAGCTAGCTTCCAGAAGTCGAAGCTTCTATACCCTCGTATAATTATATATTTGAAAAACAATCCATCCAAAAACCATAACTATACGGTATATAGTATACATATACACATATATGTACACTTTTACTTTGTTGTCAAATTTTCAGTGTATAATACTTCAGGTTTCAATGTCCGCTTATAGATTGAGTTGCATCGGGAACGCGGAATGGGGACCCCATACCTCCAATCGTTCCAGCTCACTATTCAACTCGGAGGCCATCGAACAGTTGCGCGATAAGTGGACCCACTTCTTTTTTAACCTGCCAAAGGCGCCTCTCGAATTGCAGCTGGCCAAAGCCCGAGCGAATCGTGCACTCGAGCTGGTCAGGAGCAAGGAGAAGGCTGCTTTGGAACGGACCGAATCCTCGCCAAGAAGTAAGTGCCGTCCACTCACTGCTCTGCACAACTCGCCGCGTACCACGAATCGAATGAAGCTGATCATGGAGACTCGCGTGCGTCCAGCGATCGTCAAAAAGTCAAAGTCGGAGTACAATCTATGTCCCAGTTGTGGGCTTGTCAAGGACTCGATTCTCAATCACCAGCACGCCGAGCAGCGACTGAAGAAGCTACTGGCACAGCATCCCAGTTTGCTGCCAAAACGACAGCATAGAAGGTCAAACTATTTGCGTATGCTATAACTAGATAAATTGCAATTTTTCTTCCAAGAATGCCAGCCATTTGTGTCGTCAAATATATTTAGTTGTGGGTAATAAGGAGGCAGAGTGTGACTATCTTTCCAGTAGCGTGCCGCGCTGCTTCTTCTGCGGCGGAGGTGCGTCCTCTGTCTTGGTTTTGATGCCCACATCGCTCAATTTTCCGCCTTTGCGCTGCAGTTGCTTCTCGATAATCCTTGCGTTGTTCGCATAGCTGTCTGCGATCTCGCGCTGTTTGAATGAACAAAAAAAATGGTTAGTTTGAAAGAGTTGTAGGTTTGTTCGTAGATGATGCAATGATAGATTGGATTTCCTGCACCATTTACAAACCAACTTTAGCTGACAAACTTACCGCCTCGATTTCATCCTCCTCCTCGTCGATGGTAGACACCGTGACCGAGCTGAACTTGCCCATGTTCTTCGTGTGTCTGGTGACGACGACCTTCTTGCCACTGGCATCCACAATACCCGAATCGTCTGGACCGGCGGAAGTCGCTGGCTTGGCAGCCGGTGCCTTGAAACTGCCCTTGATCTCCGAATTCAGCAGCTGTGTGAGAGGACTCTCACCCTTGTTGCGGATTAGGGCATTGGACATGACGAAGGTTACGTGGGAGTCGGGACTGTGGCGATAGTAAAGCGGCAGACTGCAGCTTCGGCACTGAAGGTTAAAGGAAAACATTAGGTGAACTAATGACGGGTAAGGAGTGGAAGTCAGCTACTCACCTTGTAGCGGTACTGCTTCTCGATCCCATTGCCCCTGCTCTTGCGTTTGATGTAGACCATCCTCGGTGTGGGATTGTGGGTGAGTTTGTTGGCATGGTCGTTGGCGTTTATCACACGGGCGTTGTCCACCTCTCGTAGCGGCAACTGTTCGAGGGTGCAATCTGTAGGATAGGCAAACATGATGTACTATGCTTTCAGTTAGTTGGCTCCAGTAATCTTACCCAGAATCAGAGCCATCTTGTTGCACAGACAGTAGTAAATGTTTAGCGGCTTTTCCTCGTTGTACTCCTCCTGATCCTTGGTATCGGAGCAGACGATACTGCGCGACACTACTTTGGGCATGGTTATTTGTGGGTTTCGGACTTATGAAACTTATAAAATTAAAGTAATTTCCTATTTCATTAAACACCGCAAGTAAATAAATAAACAGTGAGACCAGAGTGTGCAAGCAAAAGGTAAACAATGCAACACGCCAATCGATATTGCTATTCGATTACCGAACTTATCGGTTCGCACATTTGCGAATATAAACAAAAATGTGTGATAACAAAAAACCGACTGTTAAGGAAATTGCGGAACTTTGTTTAAAAAAATTCGAGTCCTTGCCAAAAACAGGAAAGCCCACAGCCAATCAATGGACAATTTTGGCGGGAATCGTGGAGTTCAACCGGAACACGGAAGCATGTCAACTAGTTTCGCTTGGATGCGGAACAAAGTGCATTGGAGAATCCAAACTTTGTCCCAATGGCCTCATCCTGAATGATTCCCATGCCGAGGTGCTGGCACGTCGTGGATTTCTTCGCTTTCTATACCAGGAGCTCAAGCAGGATAGAATCTTTCATTGGAACAGCACGCTAAGTACGTACGACATGGATGAGCACGTGGAGTTCCACTTTCTGAGCACACAAACGCCTTGTGGGGATGCCTGCATCCTTGAGGAAGAGCAACCAGCGGCGCGGGCCAAACGCCAGCGGCTGGATGAGGATTCCGAGATGGTCTATACGGGTGCCAAACTAATAAGTGACCTTAGCGATGATCCAATGTTGCAGACGCCAGGAGCTCTGCGAACGAAGCCCGGACGTGGAGAGCGCACTCTATCCATGTCCTGCAGTGATAAGATAGCGCGATGGAATGTCATAGGCGTGCAGGGGGCACTACTGGATGTATTGATCTCCAAACCCATCTACTTTAGCAGCCTGAACTTTTGCTGTGACGATGCGCAGCTGGAATCTTTGGAACGTGCCATCTTTAAACGTTTCGATTGTAGGACATTTAAGCACACGCGCTTCCAGCCTCAAAGGCCACAGATAAACATTGATCCTGGCATAAGATTTGAATTTTCCCAACGCTCCGACTGGCAGCCATCCCCCAATGGCCTGATTTGGTCCCAGGTCCCAGAAGAATTAAGGTAAGGGTCCTTTTAGCTAGACAGTTTCAGATCTAAACATATATTCCTAACACGCAGGCCCTATGAAATTTCCGTAAATGGAAAGCGTCAAGGAGTAACTAAGAAAAAGATGAAAACTTCACAAGCTGCACTGGCGATCAGCAAGTACAAGCTGTTCCTTACATTTCTAGAGTTGGTAAAGTTCAATCCGAAGCTAAGTGAAATGTTCGATCAACAGCTTTCCGATCCTGAGCGTATCGCCTATGCTTCCTGTAAAGACTTGGCCAGAGATTACCAGTTTGCCTGGCGGGAAATCAAAGAGAAATACTTTCTCCAATGGACCAAAAAACCACACGAGTTGCTAGACTTTAATCCAATGTCAAATAAATGACACTTCGTGCCAGTGAAACGAGGATAAGATGCAGACCAAGCAAGTATTTTATTGCTAAAGTTGGGATGAAGTGGAACTTCTGGTCTAAGCTCCTTCAATTGCTTTCTTGAAAATGTGTAGTTGCTGAAAATGTCCTTATCAGAGATGAAATAACTTCGGATTATAGCTTCCCTTTAAAGTAACTATTTCCACAGAATTGAAAGTCAGTTAGGTTATCATATGCAACATCTAAGCGTGTTATATTTAGTTTATAATACCATAATAACATAAATCTAATTGTCATTTTGCAAACGTTTAACAGACAAACAAACGAACAGGCGTACATGTACAATTAAGGTTACAGCTAAGCATCCACTGATGCGAATACGGATACGGATGCACATATAGGAGGTATGCTCTTGCTGGGCGTACGAACTAAAGACGAGAATTGAACAATGGAGATGTGCCGGTCCAGCTCGTGGCGTACGGATGTGATGTGTGGGTGCGAAAAGCTAATCATACGACACTCGAATCCGTTGACTATCCAAGGACTTAGTTGTCCAACATCCACCGACTTAGTGGCCCCCGATCTCGCGCAGCTCACGCTTGCCCAGCGGCAGCGGAGGACGGAAGTTGTTGATGACCTTGCCGTTGAACTCGTTGCAGGGGCACTCCTCCTTCACGTCGTAGGCATTGAGATTGCGCATGGCGTTCAGCTGGTCGTCGGACACTTCGATGGGCGTCTTGAACACGATCCAGATGACCGACTCCGAGCACGGTGGAGTGGTCAGGGAACCCTCATAGGTCCAATAGGTGTGCACATCGGGCAGCAGCTGGCCGGGATCACAGCCCTGGGGGAGGGTGACGCGATCGCCCTTGTGCAGCACGAACTGCAGCAGGCTGGTCACCTTGTCCAGTTCGGCATGGTGATTGCCAGCCTTAAGGAACACACCCAGCACGGCCAGGCCGTCGGGAGCGGCAGCCGCCTCGCCAAACGACTTGTACTTCGTGGTGTTCCAGTGAACCAAATGCAGCTCGCCGGAATAGGACACGCCGTCGACGGTGTGCTCCGATCCCTTGGAGTCCGTGCAGCCCCAGTGGCAGTGGAACTGCTCCAGCTTAAAGATCTGATCGCCCAGCGGTCCTCCAGTCAGCTCGGAGTCGGCGCCGTTCACATCCACGCGCCAGCAATAGCCTAGATTAACAAATGGTAAGGATTAATATTTCAGTAGAATACAGTACGTTAACTTTGAATTTCTTACCAGGATTGACCAGGCTTTTGGTGTGCTCCGGCACATACTTCCACTTGAGCGGAGCTACATTCAGTTCGCTGCCCTTCTTGGCGCTGGAGGGTGTGATATCCACGGGCGACTGACGATGTCCCGACGCCTGTGGGTACTCCTTGGCCCAGTGGGCAGGTCCTGAAATAGGAACATTGAATGGGGCGGGTAAGTAAACGTGCGGCAAAGTCATTAGGTATTTGCTTTCCCCGAATTTACCAACTTAACTAAGTGCTAATTCGCTGTGTCGATAAGGAACAATAAATCAACTAAAATCAATTCATTGGAGTACTCCATTGGGGTTTATTAAAAACTCATTAGGCTGGTCAGGAAATTGATTAATGTCCGAAAAAATAGAAGCTAATAAATGTGGAAGGAATTGAAGAATTTCGTTTAATCCATTAATTCGATAATTAGGGCGACTATTATATGGTACTAGTAATTTCAGAAGACAGCGAAAATCATTTCAAATTCATTTATTCCTACAATTTGCTGTTAAATTCAAATTATTTCTATTATAAAAACATGAAAGATTGTATATATTTCAACTAGAATCTGGACTTTGAAGCTAATAAATGGGAATAAAAATGAATCAAAGACTTAATATTTTTATGGCTGCTTATACTCGCGATTACCGAAGCATTAAGTAAGATGCTTATTTATGAACATGTCGCCAGAGTTGACAATCGTTTGCCCAACTGGCAGTCATAATAATATTTGCATAGACCTTTTATCTGACCAACCGGCTGAGGCAATACAAGTATTTGCTGTTCCCCTGTTTGCTGCATTTTGTTGCGATTTATGTGCGTGTATGTGGATTCTTCTTTTTAATTACTGGTGGCGCAAACATTGACACAGAGAACCGCGTCACGTGCCAGTAGAATCACTCGGAAGACCGCAGACCCGAGTCATGTGATAGGATCGCTGCAGATAAACCGCAAAAGTTTATGGGAATTGGAATCAGAATATGTATAATATATGATTGTTTGCCTGAATCGGAGCAAATATTGAACCATTTGCCGTTGGTAATGGTACCCAGAAATCGGCAGGGGTTTTCTTATCGAACGGGCAAAGCCTCGTTTGTCATTTGATAGATCGCCGAGCTTAAGGTGTCAACAGCTTTGTAGCTTCCTATATTTATTTCGCCGATTCTCAAAGTCCTTCATAATGCTGATAGTAAATAACAAAAGTCAGGTGAAATGCATTTATCATTTATCAAAGTTGAAATCAAGAGCCTTATTCACCATTCGGGTGCAAAAAGTGTGTGCATGTGACTGACGCAGCACATGGCGTATGAATGTCACGTATACGCCGTGTGGGGCAGCATACAAAGAAGCAGGCAATTGGAGTTGCACGATCCTTTTGTGAGTTAGCAGCCAAGTGCGAATTTACTGCCGCATTTAGCACATTACCTTTTTATAATCAACAATCGAGTTATTAAGATATCTCCGAAGTCGGTACTGTATATATGTATATGTAGAAATAAATATAGTGCGACTCATTTAAATGTATAGGCTTACTTACTGGCTTTATTTACCCAGCGAGTTTGCTGCCGACTTTGGCTGTAAATACTTTAAGATCACCTGGCGGCATTTCACAGTGCCTGTGATAACAATTGGCAGACTTTAATAAAAAAAAAGTAGAAGAAAGTAAACGAAAACAAGGAAATGCCGCACTTGTTCAAACAAAACTCGATCGGATATAACCGGTTGACATTATGGGTCCCTTAAAGCTGATCAAACGAGCCTTTGTTATACGCGTTTACTAACTGCAAAGTTATATGTATATTAAACAATTCATCATCGTTTTGCACTTAATTTCGTTTCAATTCGGATGACATGGAACAAAAGCGAAGCTTTGAAACAATTGTGACCATTAATGCTGCCATAAAATCCGAATGATTTTTTAATTGAATTACTGCAAATGAATTACCCACATCCATTTATAGCGTATATTCGCCGGCGGAAAAACGAAAACCCGTAGCTGTCTGGGAGAACTTGTTCCGGAAACGTTAAGATCTTGATCTCTATATAGAATCTATAATGTATAATGATCGTTCTTACGAAATCCATCGAAAATTGCCCCTGAGTATAGTGATTTCGATTTCTCCGAACATTTAAATACACAAAGCAGCAATTTGAAATATAAAAAAAAAAATTAAAAATATAAAAAGCGCATGTAAAACCGGAGAGACAAATTAAGAAATTCTCGTTACGACAGTGCAAAAAAAAAGAAGAAAAACGCTTAAAAACACGACAAAATAAAATGTGGCAATTAGCATTTACGAATTTACGAGCCGAGCGCTTCTAAGCGAGCCTTGCATGATAATATCATCCCAATTGGATGGAGGCATGAGTTTCTCGCGTGTTTTTTCCCCACTTTCCTGGCGGCGATCGCAAGGAAGTACGGACAAAAAACTCGTTTGGGGAAAGTGCCCCCAGCCGCACCCCGGAATTCCAAGTTCCGAGTTCTGAGTCAGTACCGGATGATATATTGTATAACTGCTGTTCGTGGGGAGGGGGGCCACTTGTCTCTGGGTTATACTGTTTTTTATGGCCACTCAATTGACCGGGCTGAAAGGCAACTACCCCTGCTATATTTATCACCCAGCTTGGCTTGAAGAAGCCCCAGAAATGGTCTCTACCCTTGGACTGCCACGACATTTGGCTATCGACCACCAATCCAAACCATGCAACCCTTCAATCATCTGCTAAAATTTTCGCCAATAATTATTTGTTTGCATGTGGTGGGAAATGGTGACAATAAAGCGCAAATGAAATACTCGAATGGCCGTAAAAGTTTAGCTAACTGAAATGCATTGTGGCCTAATGAAATGTTTAGGCACGTCTGAAAATTAATTGAGCTGTTTTTTCTTGCATGTCCAGATATTTTTCAATATATGCACAAATGCATAAATTATCAAATTTTATTTGCTATATAAAATAGCTGGACTGGCAAGTCAGGTGATACAGTATCTATATAGCTGGCCAAAAATAATATCAATCTGATGATTTTCCTTGCGTGAGAAATCGTTTCGCAGTTCTATTTTTTGCTATTCCAAACCGCCAATAAATATTGACCATTAATGAAGGGGCCTGGTTTCGATCGGACTGATATCTGGCATATCGAAAAATATATACTCAAAGTAAACTTTAGAACGAAACCTTTCCGTATTCCTTAAGTAAGTTTTATCTAACTGCAAAATCTGATAAGTCACGCGAAATAAATCGGTGTGGAACATTATAAATCCATCGATCATTATGACTATGACACATTAATGATATAGACATGTAGTATTTTTTTTTTGGTAAGAAATTCTAGAAGTTGTTAAGGGTTGAGATTTCTAAATGATAAAATAAAGCAAGTTTCGCTTCGATGCAATTGATCCAAGAATAGCTTTGCGAACTAGAACTGGCGATTGAATCAGACGATAGGTGGGACATCTGATTGATCCTCTCACGTAAACACGCGAGTTGTAATCAGTGGTTTCTAGATGGAAGCGTGTCAACCAACATTCAGACGCTTCTGTCAGTGCCCAGGGGTTAGACACAACCTGAGCGTCTTGATAAGGATGGGTCTATACACATGTGCAATCTCCACGAAAAATACGAATATGTATGGCAGAGAGTTTCTCGTGTTTAATGTGGGCATTCTCGACTCTGGAGGAGCAGCATGCTGATAAGGTTCTTCTTGCGCTGGAAAGTTACCAGGGCGGCGCCGGAAAATCAGAATCAAAATCAGAATCGGAATCGCAATGAGTAACAGTATCAGTATCGGTATCAGTATCGAATCAATCAGAGCAATCACAACCAGTTAAGCAAATCAATTGAAATTGTCAAAAACTGAAGTAGTGGTTTTTTTTTCAATTCTAAATTGATATGCTGGCTAACGCAGCCCATTCGATATACATTCTACATGCTAGTGTTATATGCATACCGCACACATAAGATATTACGTATACGCCCAAGACATTGAAACCGGTCCGGCATGTGTCCTCACCAGACGAAGAACATGCACTTGACTAGCCTTCGAAGCGGCGCAGAGTGAGGGGCACCGGGTGCTCCGAAAACAAAAACAGCAAAGACAAGGCGAAAAACAATCGATCGCTGGTTGCTGGTGGTCGGTGGAGAACTAGTTTGCCAGTCGAGGCGGTTGACTCCGCCGGCGACTGGTTGGTTAGTGGGAAGCACCATACACATTACCAGATCACGAGACCCAGCTCGTGTGAAACTCCCCGATCCGTAAAAACACAAAAACCCGCTTCCCTGCATTTTAATTAATGCCCATTATTCATGAGTAACGAATGACCAAGTCTGTTTGTGCGATTCAGCTTATGAGGCATGAAATCGAAGTGAAGGGCATTGCGAGTATTGTGCAATCGAATCAGTAATCCCCTACGAAAGCTATTTTCTTAGCGATTCTCTGCAATCTAAACCCTTTGTGATAACGCAAATCATGAACGACTAATGATTTCTAAGTGTTAAATTATCTGACTAATTGGCTATTTATTAAGGAGCAACTCACGCCTTGTTTTTTTTTATGGTTTTGCCCATTTTATTGGGTAAGGCTAGGCTACGTCTTTGGACGACTATATCTAGCCAATATCTTATCGCCAGATGTCTGATTCGAAAACATGACGTTTGCTGTCAGATAGATTCAGTTGGTCATAAAAGCTAAATGGTTCGAAATTCCTTAAAAGATAAGGGATCTTTGCTTAAAACAAGACAATTGCAGTATATAGAAAATTCCGAGTGAAGATCTCGTTTTTTTTTTTGGCAACACGCATGCGCAGCGTGTGCAAATGAGTCAAAATGTCGGAATCACCGCAGACGACGATGTCTGATTAGACGGAAGGCCAGACGGGTAAACAAACCGAAATCCGAAAACAGAAAAACGAAAACCAAAAACCGAAAGCGGGAACCGGAATCCGCAGGCTGTCCACAGCGAAAACAAACAAACAAACAAGCCGAAGCTGGAGAGAGCTTACCGTTCTCTTCGGTGTATCCCCAGTGGTGGCTCATCTTGGACTTTGGCTTTGGATGGCTACTAACTATGCTCTGCTGTTTATCCTGTAGGATCTTAGTTGGTTGTTTCGAGGGATGTTGCACTCGCGGTTGGTGGCACGCGTCTGACTTTCGCTGGGGATCGCGCGGTCCGCTTTATAGGGACTTTATGGGTGGGTGGATGTTTGTTTATATATATAAATATATATATGGACGCTGGAAATCGAGGAATGGATCCCGAATGGTTCAATCGTTGAATCGTTGTAGCGCGGAACGTATTGGAGCGTCGACTGTATGGTAAGTCCGACGGTCTCAGACTGACGGACTCGGGGCAGCGCTGCTGACTTGAAAGTCGGCAGCGACTGCGAAGCGGACAGCACGCACCTTGCGAGCGCCAGCAGCGAAAGAGAACCTGAGCAAACAAATAGGTATCCGGAGAGCGTGAAAGTCGCCGGAGCCAGTGAACTAAACTACTGTTTAGCCCCCCTTCACCGCGAAAGTGGTCGCGGGCGCGGGGTCAAGCGGTACACGGAGTGCGGCGTCATTAGAACCGCTGACAGCGCCGCTGGGTTCAATAGTTTAGTTTGGCCGCACTTGAGCACGGCACAATGGGGCGAATACGTAATGAATTCGATTTTGCAGGCACTAGCTGTCCACTTATACATACATGTATTTGCACTACCTTAGCTGACTGACCTTGACTCCGGTCTCGTTGCTGGACGGGATCGGTGGTCAGAAAGCGGAAATGTGTAAGGAAAGGCTCGTTGCTTGCATAACATTCATCGATTATTGTCGAGCACGATGATCGTTCCGTTTTAGGCGGGTAAAACCAATGTTTAGATAGCGCGCAATTACACAAAACTGAAAAAGTGCTCCATATTAATTGATTTTTTAATTAAAAATAGGTTGCCTACTTCATATACTATATCTTTATCTGATAACAGAAACTCGAGTTGCAGTGCTCAGGTCGATTTTACATGAGCAAATTTCAGTTACATTCGGTTTTCGGTTGCTTATCTTTAAACACAGAAAACTAGATTTTATTATATATGTACCATTATTTTGAGTGCTGAAGAATTCGCAATATATATTGTAAATTTACACCAAAAAATAACGTTTTTTGACACATTTTAGCATTTAAATGATTTCAAAAATTGTAATTCTATCAGTGGCTATGTTTTTAAGTGCTGAAGAATTAGCGTTCTTTATAACGTAGTAATATTTCATTTATTTAAGATCAATTTAAGCTTGGATATACATAGTGAGTAAGCTGATCAGTTTTAGAGATTTTCCCAGGCTTTGCTCTCCACTGTGCCTAGACATTTTGTAAATTGCTCCATAGATGGCTCAGTTTTTTGTTCGTTTTTCTGCTGTTGAACCTTTGTGCATTGTTTTTTGTTGGTGCTGTGGGACTTAAGCGTGATCGCGATCGCTCGCTCGACAACGCACACAGATCTATCTATCTACATGCATAGTTGTACGGCGTACAAATGTCTCAATATGTACGGCGGATCGTGGCTGGGGGAAATGGAGATGGGCCTGGTTTGGCGCTGGTGACACGCTAATCGCAGCGCTTTTTGAGGGTAACTGGAACTGGCAGTGCTCTCTCGCTCTGCACATGACTTGGCTGGGGTGGGTGGAGGGTTTTGGTGGGGTCGAAGGGATCCATAATTTCCATCAACGCGCTGCTCATGTTATTCCATTAGTCCATTAGGCACAGTCACCGCATAGCACGAAGCCACTTCAGCGAGTTAAGCACAAAATTTGTCACTAATTTCAATTCTGTGCCGCTTTTGTTTTGCACTGTATAATAGGTTAAATTGGTTGCACAATACAACACTATGGTGTTGGTTCTTCGGTACACTTTGGTATCGTCTTATACCACCCGGTGGGTCAACACTGCGTATGCGCAATTAATTCGACGCGTGTGAAATCTTCGTATGTGTTGTTTGCACTTGGCTCAAATCTTATCGCCCCCACCCAACCCCTTAGCTTTTTGTTTTCTAATTAGCCATGCATTATTATTTGCGATTTACAGAGATTTCAACTGGATATCCAGCACCTTCTATCATCCCATCGACCCCATCTCACGAGCAGTTCCCAGTCGTTCACTTCCGCCTTTTGCCATTTCGCTCGGCGATTTTACAAATTTGAAATGAAAATGGGAATGTATCTGGCTGGAATTTGATTTAAGCTACCGCTCTGACAGACCCACTTCAAGGTCGAGTAATTATTGTTACTGACAATTAACTGAACCCATGTGACGCGCTAATTTTGTTTGGCTCGGAAACGGGATCACTCAAAACGTTCTAATTGAATTGGGAAAGGACCAGTAGATTGCCAGTAAATTAGTTTGCACCAACCTCGATTGCAATTTTGCAGATAGATAAGGCACTTCAAATATGTGACTATGCTTATAAACATTTACGATCTATTTGGATATCATATACCCACATTTATTTCAAATCATATTTGATACTCATAAAACCATAGAGCAGCAGACCAGCCCAGTTTCAAATATTTTCTTTTTTTTCACCCACTTGCCATTATTTACTGAGTTATAACTCAAATCTTAGTAAGACATTAGAGAACTACAAATAGTAAACACGACGAAGGAAAACAAGAGCAACAGTAGTTTTAAGATGGAAATATTTACCTAAAAGAAGAAAGATTGTTTTGGGATATTGTAGATAACACTAATCTCAGGAAGTTAACGCATTTAGACTGACTAATTAAGTGCTTTTCAAAAACTTTCAGACAGTTCAAGCAACTTTTCAAGGCGAATGCGACAAGTCGTGAACTTTCTCAGTGACAGCAAACAGAAATTGCCGTGCTTTTGTTAGCTAATCATTTGTTCCGATAAAAAACGACTCGATTTAGGTTCAGCATATAGCTCTTTATGCATCATTTTTACTTTTTAATTATAATTATTCCTGGGCTGGCAACACGCGTGGCTCAGGATTTCTTTTAATTCTATTTTGTCAGCCACCGTTGAGCATTATAATTCTCTTTTTATGGAGCCCATAAAGCAGCAAGATGCGTGGCTAGCTAAAGAACTTGAACTCCAGTTTGTGGCTGGCTCAAGTGGGATTCGGTTGGGATTTTTGGTACTTTTCATTAAAGATATAGAGATACTTTCTGTGTGCAAAATATTTGCTTGCTCTGCGCGTAAGCGCCTCCAATTAGCAGCTACCAATGTGATACTTGGCAAATCGAATTCTGAAATCGAGAGCGTGATTAAGTTTCTACTGGAAATTGACATATTAACTAGATCTATTAGCATAGGGTTAACAATTCCCAGATCACACATTAATACATATACGTAGACGTACGGGTATCTATACCATTTTTTCCGCACAAAGCTCCATTGAATCCTACCCGATCATCTCAGTTTTGGTCGGTTAGCAGTCCGCTGCGTGTTAATCGATTTATTTAAATGGCAAACAAACAAAGCAGCACGAAAAATATCACTCCGTGTCATGTGGACACTAGCTAAGGTACGAATTTTGGCAAAAACCAAAACGCTAAGACCGGCTCGAAATATTTCCAATGGCCTTTCTTACTCAAACATGGCTTAAACTCCAATGCGCACAGTGAAAATTGCTCATTAAGGCCATTTGAAACGGGGATTTCTCTGAAAAATAAACTTCCTATTAATGCTACAATTATGTGAGTAAAAGTCCTAATAATTCGTATATTAAGAGAGATTCATTAAAAGTTATCTGAAAAATACTTGACAGGTATTTATATACCTTTATTTGAAAATATATCTAAATATATGTCTTTAAAAATAAGTTTAGCAAGCAACAGAAGCACAAGAATCCTGCATTTCTTTTTATTACCTACAGAATTTATTTAATCAAAATAATCTGCAGACTTTTCGATGAAAAGATGCTCACTGCGCCAGCAAATTCCATTTTTTCCACCGCCGAAATCCAGCCAATAAAATGTCGAAAATTAAATGAATTCGTCGCACATATTGCGGGCATAATAAAAACGCCATAAATCTGTGCCCCAAAAGACTGGACTGGATGCAAAAGAACGAGCACCCAGTCCCAAACACTTAATTGGGTCTGTTTTTTTTTTCTAGATATTTGAATTAAAATATAAATTGGCAACAGTGCGAGCGGAACATAAAGATTTTTTATTATAAAGCTACTAACGCTATAGATGGAGAGCATTTGAGAAGATCACATACCTCGAACTTCATCTTAATATGCATGGAAGAGGCGATCCCAGCGTCGATTAAATCAATGGTTCGCAACTGGCATTGGTAATAGATTTATATTGTATATTTGAAATATATATATTTATATATAGATTTTGATTTAAATTAACACTAGCAATATACAGGCGGCGCACAATGCTGGTTTAATCCATTAATCTACGCTACACACTAATCGATAGTGGGTGAATGTTACACCGGGGAAACAAAATCCAAATTCGTAACTGAAGGAAACTATACACACGCACACGTTAAAGCCTTACATAGCATACCCAGGGGTATGTACATATGCATATACATATACATATATATATATATATATATTTATATATATATATAAAAACAACAACATTTCTCGTTAAACCTAGTAAACATTACATTCTGACTATGTATTGTTTATAAATATAATAAAAATATATATACTTGTATGAATGATTAAGTGCCAACATAACAACAAAGCCGAGGGAACCAGAGGGCCCACTATGAACTACGATTTGAGGGGATTTCGGGTGGATCGGGAATCGATCTATTAACATGGCCGAGTCAGCTAGCCAGGTGGCTGCGGCTCCTCCGTGACTATTTAACGCTCATTATATTGAATACTGGACCGATGCGCATGAACACACGCCTAAGGACACTTCTCAGTTCGGGCTTGAGGTCGAAGCACATCATCTCGCACAGCAGGCTGTAGTAGTTGGAAACGTGGGTGGCGAACTAGCAAAAGAAATATGTGCGTTTTATTAACAACGGAACTAGAGGATATAGTGTATTAAACCAACTCACCCTGGCATCGGACATCTTGAGCAGGCGCGTCAGGATGAGCAGCAGCAGCGATGTCCACGCATCTCGGTGTGCCTCGCTCTGCAAACTCAAATAGTAGCCCAGTGCCTCCTTGCAGACCTGCACCAGTTCCTGCTCGATGCCGGGCCAATCGCTGCGTCTATTCTCGTCGCCGTACATCTTGAAGAAAATGCGCAGGACGCAGGCCAGCGACGAGGTCTCCTGCTTCAGCAGATTCGGTTTAACAGATCCCTTGAATCCCGCCCGCCAAAGCAGGCTGCGTTGGTCGTGATCGGCGTTGAAGCGCTTGGCAAAACGGTGCGACTGCATCAGACAGTCGGCCAGGGTGAGCAGCTGGCGGGTTCTCAGATAGCCGTACATTCCCTGCTCCTCCCGCTGGCACTCCAGCAGCTGCGACTGCGAACCGCTCCTGCCGCCTGTTAAGTCTGCCGCCGCCTGGGCCAGCGTTTCGGCATCCTCCTTGCGCGACGTGGCCGGGAAAAAGACAATGTTATCCATGGTCTGTATCAGTTCCAGCTGGACTACGCAGCGGATATGCAGCGCCTCAAAGTGGTTGTGCTCCTGGGGTATATTGTTACTGGAATGTGCTTTCGGCCGCCAACTGAGGAGATCCTGCGGCAAAGTGGCGTTGAAGATGTCCAGGATGCACTGGCACGTCTTGTCCCAGGTGGACTCGTTGAACTTGAATCCATTCGAAATGACGAGGTTCTCCAGGCAATTGGTGCCAGATCGCGCCAACTGCTCGTTACTCTGCTGAACACACCAATGCAGCTGGGCGAAGAGCTCCTCCAGCAGCAGATGACCAAGAACATCGAAATACTGCGTGAAGACATCAATAATAGCGTACAAGGCGTGGTTGCATGTGGTCGTCATCCATTCGGACTTCTCGGTGACGTGCTCCGGCAATTTCATGTTGTCGAAGATACGGAAGATCACATTGAAGAGATCCTTCCACCAATGGGGCTTGAAGCTCTCACCATACGTCTTCACAATCTCAAAAAGCACGGTTAAGGCGCGAGTACGCACATCCAATTTGCAGCGATTGACCACGCAGGAAAGCGAGAATAGCATCGGAAACCAGCCGCGCACCCAGACTCGATCCTCCTCGGCCACCGAGGCGTCGTTCTCCATGCCGGCATGCTCCGCAAACAGTTGTGGTGCCTCGTGGACGCACTGCGCGCAGGTACGGACCAGACGTATGGCTTCCATGCTGGTATCGGGGAATCTGGCGGTGGCGAACTCTGACAGGCACTTGACCGCATCCTGGAACGAGTCCACCATAATGGCGAACTGACGCTTGTACAGATCACCGATGATTTTGCCCGTGGTTTGGAAGGCCAGCTCCACAATTGGCTCTTCGTTGTCTCCCGCTGCCAGGTGGAAAATGCTAAAGATATTCTTCCAGCCGGAACGGATGTTATGCGCCTGTGAGTTTACCATCTGGGCAATGCAGCGCACCACCATATCTCGTATTGCCGGCGATGCGTTTTTCTTCATGATATGCTCAAAGGGACGCAGGAAATCCTTCTGGAAGCGGAAATTACTGAACTCGCCCTTCTCCATGAACTTCATCGACAACTGACGCAGTGAGTCCAGGGCGAAAAATGAGATCTCCTCGTTGCTATTGCATCCGACCGCGTTAAAGTGCTCACCCAAAACTTGCCAAATGCGTGACCACTGCAGACGAATACGCTCCATGTTGTAGTAACTAATTTCCACTATCTTTTGCAAGGAGAACATCCTCGGTTGCTGCTGCTGAAGCTCATCCACAGACACCTGGCACAGGGCCTTCACGAAGTCCACGATAGCATCGCCATCCAGTCGCATTGAGCCGGTGAAAATACGATCGACTGCGACCACCACGCTCTGGCTGCTCGTCTCGCCGATGTGTTCTTTCACGCTGGGATTAAGCGAGTCCTTGAGCGTTGTCTGCGCTCCAGAAAGAAACTGGGGCCGCACCCCAGTGCCGATCAGTTGGGCCAGCTCCAACTGGCTAATGCACTTCACTATATCCAGCCAGCTGCTGCCCAGATAATTGCCATCCGTGTGGGCTACCATTATAAGCGTCTTGATGGTATCGATATTCTTGGCCTTCATTTCGTTGATGGGCGAGTTAGCATTCAGGAGAGTAAACCTGGCCAGGGCTTGTACATAGGCATCTCGCTCCAGGGACATGTGGAAGATGCATGCGATTCGAATAGCACAACGTATACCATCCAAGCAGAGTGTAGCAATCTCAGGATCGTCGCAGTCCTGGAGACCCACAGAGAAAGCGGCCAGAAATGGTGTCCAAGCCATTTTGAACATGGGCCGGACATGCTCCAAGTGTTTCGCTGAGGTGAAGGGTGACTTGACGTGCGAAACTGACTGCATTAGATTGGTGGCCGTCAGCGAGATGACCTCCATCTCCATGTTCCACAACAGCTTTCTGCGTTTCTCCGTTATGAAGGCCTGCTTTCCAGTGGGTTTCGCCTGTTGAAGCATACCGGAGTTGTTCTTCATCTTAATTTCGTGTTCAGAAATCTCGTCGTAGATGGACGACAAGTACTCCTCGGGCAAATCGGACTTGCTGTCGCTGATGCCGCGGTTCATTTTAATGTACTGCTCCTTGGTCATCTTGTGCTTGACCTGCGGCGAATGAAGATCCGTGGTCAGCATAATGATGCTGAATGCCAGCACGTAGACGGTGTCTGCGCTTTGGAATAGCTGGTTCTTCGGATTGCATTCGCAGTATCTACTGGCGAACTTCTCCATCAGCCGATCGATTTTTTGTGCTTCTCCTGGCAGGCGGAACCCCTCGAGAAGAAATCTCAAGGCGGCCACCACCTCCATTTGGCGAAAGTCAAAGGCATCGATGTAAGCGCACATCACTTCCTTGGAGTGGTCGTCATTCTCGCCAATGTAGTTTCCGATCACTGTCTTGTCCAGTCGTTCGTCCTCGTGCAGCCAGCGCGCAATGTCCCCGCATGTGGCACCCAGCAACTGCTTCTCCTGCAGGAATTGCACTCCTTTCTGAGGCTTACGATTGAATAACTCAATGCCTGTTTCCATCACTTCCTTGCGCATCTTGCGCTCCTCCAATGCCTCGGGAAGATCCTGTAGTTGCTCCTGATTGGAGTTCAAACTATGACTGGAACCACTGTGCATCGTTTGGATAGTTGTGTCCGCCTGATCCTGCTCAGTGCTTGTCGGCGATTGGACTTGCATAGGTGGAACCGGCATGTTTGGATTAACATACAAGTCCTTACTCCACTCTACCATGCACTTAAGAATGGAGACAAGACACTCCAGGCCGCGAATGCGCATCGATTTCTCTTGCATCGGATTGGCGCCCAGTTCGAGAGCCTGACGACCCTGGGCAATTTTCGAAAGATCGTTGACCAGTCTCTCAAAAAGGTTTGCAGCCGAAAAGTCGCAATCGTAATTAACATAGATATCCACCACGGACTGGGCGTCAGCACAAATACGTGTCAGCGCTTGGATTACCATCCATTTGTGCTCGAAGCTGCTTGAGTTCGCCTCAAGAATGTTTAGGAAGATTTCCTTGAAGAACACCTCTATCTGCCGCTTAAGATGCACCTTGAAGTTCGAGAGTAGGGCAACGAAGATTGAAAGCGACAGCTCGAAGACCTCCGGCACCAGACTGACTCCGTTGTTTGACAAGGCCACGCACAGGTACTGCTTAATGGCCATGATGAACATCTCGTTGGAGCGGAAGACGGGCCCGGCATTCTGGAGGATGAGCAGCAGCAGATGCAATGACAGCACCTTGGAACGCAGCTCGTGCGATTTCGGATCTGGATGTCCATCCGGCAAAGGCTTCATCGATAGCTTGCACAGTGCCCGGAACACGAGAAAAGCATCTTTCTGCAGGATGTGCGTAAACTTAGCCGTTACAACCGCATCGTTTTCGCTGTGCAGCTCCACACTGTCGTGATCCGAGTGCGAGGAGTAGTCGTTTCCATTAAGTGTTGGCTCTGGCTCACCGACCGATTCCTGATCCTTCATCGCCTCATTGTAGGCAGCTGAAAAACGTAACTGTCATTATTTTCGCGCAATGATAATTAGACGGTTTGGAGGAGTGGAATTTTATGTTGGACCTTATCGTATCGTACTGTAAATGATTCATACAATTTTTTCCCATCCGATAAGAAATATTTTATGAACTTAATTACGTTTCTTGAAAATATTGAAAAATAGTTAAATCTAAGCGAGTTAAGTAGAATAATAAGCAACTTCAGCTTAACAAGAAACATCTGTTTATCAAACTTTCTCCACCGAGTGCCACGCACCTGATATGATCTCCGCCAGCAGTTCCGAGGCAATTACTTCGTCGGAATCCCGCAGCGACTCCTCTCCCGAGCCATTGCAATCCTCCGAGTGGATGCTGCCGTTGGTGGGATTGGAATTGGGAGGTGGTAGCTCGTACACTTGATTCTCCATGCGGGCAAATATCACGTTCAACATTTGGGTGAGCGTAGCGCGTGCTGTGGTCTGATTGACCAGGTTCTTGCTGGACAAATAGATGTCGTAGCAGGTGCGCACAGCTTGCAGCAGTGTGAATTCATGGATTTCCACATGCTGCGAGGTGACCACCGTGAGCAGAGCCTTTATTATCTGCAGTTGGACGGCCTCGTCCGTCTGGGGACCACTGAAGCAGCCATATATGGTCACAACGATACGGTCGATGAGCAGGTGACCCGGATTGGCCGAGTCCTGAATGGATCCTGTCAAATGGCCATAGGCAATGAGTTTCTGCAGGCAGTCCAGTGCGGTGACCACGATCCTGGGCGAGCGGCTCTTGCAGGCAAGCTCGAAGGGGAGAAAGTAGGTCTCCGCATTTATGATGCTCGCTGCATCATTCTTGGGCAGCGGGAGTGCGGCACAGGGCAGCTCATTGCCCTCTGCGATCTGGCCGGCACTGATTAGCTCCGCCTTAATCTGCTCCAGCGCCGAATCGCAGGACTTCTTCAGCTGCGAGTGATGGGAGCGCCGTATGTCCTTATCGGCAAGGATCTTTTCTAGAGCACGCACGATGAACATTTCCTTGGTTTTTGTGGAGTTGTTGTGCATATTGGGCCGCTGCCACTCCCAAGGTCGCCTTCGCTGGGTGGGTTTCGATGCCTCTTTCCCTACTACCACTGCTTCGGATTTCCCTCTGCCCACCGCTTCCGGAAACAACAGCCACGCAACTTTCGCCTGCTGCCTTCTGGGTGCTCCGCCAGCTGTGCGGAGTGCTCCTCTCGGTTGGATTGTCGTGTGGCGGCACTCGGTGAGTTTTTAGCGTGTCGTGGATGTTTGCATGTTGCAAATCTCTCAGTTTTTCCACATTTACATTCCCTTCAAAATACGAAAAAACGTCATCAGAAGTGTGACCGTGTAAGCGAAAATTACTGAGCTGTCGGCAGTGTTGGGAAGTTTTTGGTATTCTCTCGGTTTTGGTATTTTTGCTAATTTGCTGGTGTTATTGTTATTTGAATTTGTAACGGCGATTTGTGATAACAAAAGAAAAAAGTAAACAATAAAGTTATATTTAAAATAAATTATTTGTGTAAATATGTGTAGTAAATAGTACTTACAAATCTTTAATGAATATGTGTTCGTTATTCGTTCCCTACCTCTAATTTTCTAATACAAAAATAGTTCCTTAACGCTTGAGAAGCTAAAAAGTTAAAAAATGTATTTTATAGTTCGCATTATTGTAAATGTAAATTAATAAATTAGTTAATAAAAGGGGTACAAAAACACAGTGCTCAACTTAGGTTTGGATTGATTATGGACTACGCTATAACTGCCACTCCTTCGTTGGAATTTCCGCCATGAAGAGTATGTTTTCCATGTTGTTTTCGATTAGTCTGGCGTACTGCGCCGCAACCGCCGCTCCTTCGGCCGTAAATAGCCGATCCGCCGGCTCTGCGGTGGCCGGAACGTGCAGGTACCTCTGTGCTACGTTGTGCAGGAAGGGGTGAGCTTCGGCCAGTTCCTCCCAGAGCTGAAAGGGATCGGCTCGCAGGGTACTCATGCCGGCGCAAAAGTATCTGGCTATCTCATCGTCCGCCTCGGGACCGTTGCTGCCGTTTACAATCCTTTGCTTCCCATGCGAAAAGGATTTGAATGCCGCCCAGATATCGTAGTGATCACGGTTCTCCGGATGCTTTGCAACAGCTTGCTCCCCGCTGTCCACATGCGCCTGCATCATGTCATAGAGTTGAGTCATGTACTGGGCCACCAGGGCCCCACTCCGGAAGGGAATATTTCGAAAGCGTGGGTCCAGCAGACTTGCCAATGCCAGGTGCAAGTTGCGCTCCATTCGTTCGAAGATCTCCTCCAGCTGCTGAACCAGGAACAAGCGTATTTCCCTGGCAACCATGTGTTCCGCACTCTTCTCCTGCTTCAGTTCGTTGATCAGAGTTTGGGCAATGGGCAGGGCTGTGCTGGCCGCCGGATATGGTGTTCGACTTAGCTCACGCATGGAGCTGGTCAACGGCCTCAGCACGTCCAGCAATTGCTGACACAAATCCACCTCCGATGTCGAAAGCGGCAGCGGCTCTTGAACGAGAGTCTGTTTCAGGTATAAGTCTAGCATATTGTACACACTAATCGGTCGGTGTATGGAATCCAGTTGGGGATTCAGCTGCAATGTGGACTGCACATGGGAACGCACCTTGTCGCGCAAATGACGTATTTCTGGGCGCTGCACCACCTCCTCTAAAATAGAATTCAATTGGTCTGCGAAGCAGGGAACATGATGATGAGCGCCCATGAACGATGTCACCGCATCCTCCAGTAGTTGACTGCTCCTTGTCGACACGCAGCAGATCCTTGACTTTGGAATGTCGAAGCGCTGACACACTTGGTCCATGCGATCCACCAGATCGTTGGAGGTGAAAAGATCGGGAAGGCGCAGCACAGAAAGAGTTCGGGAGATTCGTTGCCGCCCCTCGTGAAAGTGGGCCACCAGCTCCATCCAGCTTCGACTCTCCGCATTCGTGTGCACCGAGCAACTTAGGCTGAGTGTCGAGATGTCGGCCAACTGCTGGCAGAGCTTGGACCTCTGCGCTTCCGACTCCCTGCAGATAATGGCCTCCAGTTTCGCCGCACTCGGTGGTCTGTAGGTGGGGCACAGTACTTTCACTAGGTGCTGGAATCCCTCGCCCTGCACAATCTGCAATGACTGGCGGTCACGGCAGACAAAGAAGGCAATGTCCTTGTGAAACGGACTCTCGCTCGGCAGAGGTTCTTCCATTTTTAAGTTGCTGGGTAATAAATGAAGTTTACTACAATTGTATCTATCTTCTACCTTCTATCTTTTGATTAAAACTTACTCATGGCCGGCAAATGGTACAGCATGAATTTGGGGAAGTGGGCTTTTCTCCGACTCATCGAGCTCCTCCTTGGGTTCGAATTCGATGATATCGTCGCCGCCAACCGTCTCCGTTCGGGACACTGTGGCCTCCGGAGAGACCCACGCATACCCGACGCTCTTTGTTGAGATGCGATCCTCAGCAGCCGCCTTGATCATTCCTTGATCATCCAGCTCGATAATGCCGCTCGCATCCTTGGCAGCCTTGAACAACAGCTCGCTGTGGAAATCAGAGCTCTCTTCCTTGAAGGGAACAACCTTCCGGAATCGCAGCTTGTCATCCTGCTCCCGCCGCTTGTATATGCCCCGCTCCACCACCACATCGTCGTCGAAGAGGTTTCTTCAAGAAAATTTTCATTGTGAAAGGTTTTTGAACTCAGGAGCCTTTCCTACATCTGCGGATGGGTCTTCATGTGCTTCATCAGATTGGACGTGTTGCCGCTTGTCTTGATTACTTTCTCGCAGAGCTGGCACTGCGCGGAATTCCGATCCAACTTGTCGTAGAACTTCCATATTCTGCTACGCGACATATTCGGCATAAACGATAAATTAACGACGAAAAAAATGAATATTTTGTAAATAACGCTACATTAGTGTGGCCAAGTGGGAGATTTTTTGAGAATTTGACATTTCCATTAGCGCCTAAGTCGTCCAAGTAATAATAGTTTTATATTTATTTTTCTCATAATTAAATATTCAATAGTCAAGCTGGATAAAAAAATTACATTATGTATTACTTTTAATTCTTGAATGAATCGTTAAATTCCAAATATAGATCGTTTAAAGTTCCTTTTGGTATTATTATGAGTGGTATTTTAAAAATACTAAGGCGGGAGATTTTAAATTAAAAAAAAAAAAAAACGGGAGAATGCTATAGTCGAGTTCCCCGTCAATCAGATACCTGTTCCTCTACCAATAGAAGGGTATAAAACTGTTTTTAACTTCTTTTGAATTATGATAATTTACCTTAATCCCATAATCAATGCACATCAAATATTATGTAGAAATATTTATTATAATATAAATAAAAAATATTATTTATTTGTCGTACTAGTTATATCTTACTTTTATATTTTAGTTTTATATACCCATGTCGAAGGTGTTTGTTTGGTTTTATTAGTCCCTAAATACATTAAGTAGATTATTCCCACCGGATAGAGATTCATAAAAGTTCCATATTTGAGGGAAATAATGAAATGTACGACGCCCGTCTTCTGCTTATCTTACTTGATACTCCGACACTCCGACTATCTGGCCTAAACGTAGCTGCATTCCGGCCTGCGTTGCACGGAGGTTTGACGTGACGTCGATTGTGATTTCGCCTCTCTCTCGAACTTGAGGAAAATATCCTCGAGTGTGCACTCGTTCACCGAATAGTCGGCCACGAGAGCGCTTAAGCGATCGCCCAGATATTCCTCAGCTATCTTGAAAACACTTGACCAAAGGACCACACTCTCCTGCGTGCTAACAAAGTAGGTGAGTGTGCCGGCATGGCTCTCGCGCAGTTCCAGACCAGGAAACTCTGACTTCAACGTGCCAGTGATCGTGGACACATTCATCTCCGTTTCGGTGTCCGCCTTCATTTTCAGTTTTATCGTGAAGCCGCTTAATCGCTTAAGGGCGCAAATATTGTTCAGACACTTGAACTTTCCGTGCGCCATGATGGCCAAGCGATTGCACAGCTCTTCGCACTCGTCCATGCTGTTTGTAGAGAATGTGTACACTTTTGAATCTGTTTGAAAAGGAAATATACTTTTTTGGGCTTACCTATGTGATGTGAGCACCACTGTTCGATCCTTTCCCTGGAAATCCTTGATGCATTGCCAAAGAAATCGTCTCGAGATGGGATCCACACCGGTGGTAGGTTCGTCCAGGAGCACCAGTGCGGGTGCACCAATCATGGCCATTGCCGCCAGAAGCTTGCGTTTCGTGCCGCCCGAATAGTGGCGCACTTGCACCTTTTGATATTTGGTCAAATGCATCTTCTCTAGCCAGTACTTCACGTGCTCCTTGCAGCTGGCTGGTCCATCGGTCCTTCGGCGGCTCAGGCCGCGCAGCAATGCCATGTAGTATAGGCACTGCTCGGCGGTCATGAATTTATTTAGTGCATCGTACTGAGGGCAGTAGCCAAAGTATTCCCGGTATTTCAACTCATGCTCGCGAATGTCTGCGCCTTTGATGCGGATAGTGCCACCATCTAGAGGCAAATTGGCCGCTATCATCTGAAAGGTACTTGTCTTACCCGCTCCGTTAACACCCAACAGACCAAAGCATTCACCCTGGGCAGCCGCAAAGCTGACTCCGTCCACAGCCAGCTTATCGCCGTATCGCTTGCGAAGATTGTGCACAATCAGTGAATGGTCGTTCAATGGGTCTTTTATCAGATCGGTAACCCGTTTTTCCTCCCTTGCACAATCATCAATTTCTGAGATCGGAGTACTGGGAAGGGTGCCTGTCGAATTGTATTTCTTTCTTTGGAATGCCCATTCCCAGATGCCATCATGAATTCGTCTGCGCAGATACTTGTGTTCCAGGACTATGGTAAAGAATGCCATGACCATAACACCCACGGCGGTGGCATAGGCAAAGAAGGTGTCCTGGCTGATAAGACCCTTTATAAGTGCCGGATGGCGTCGGGTTATAAAGTTTTCATTGATGATGCGAAACTGGTGATTAAGATTGAAGTCCGGTAGGAAGCAGAGGAAGGCGATCTTGGTCTCATGCAGTTTCATGGCCGCCGCATTGCTGGAGGTGATAAGTGGGGCAATGGCTAAAAGAAAATGGGTTTTATAGTTTTTCTAATTGTTGTCACTGGTTATAAAATCAAATAATATTACCGGACACAATCAGCATCAAAAGCAAATAAGTAGATATCGTGGATATCGACTTAAAGTTGTTTCCCAGGGCGTATAGAATGGGCAGGTAGCTGCAGCCGTAGAAAAATATGCTTAACACAATGACCTTAAGTTCAGCCGTTGTATACAGCTCCGAGGGCATCATCAAGGATTGCAGACTGAACAGGGCAACGCAGACGAAGATCAGGATCAGCATATCAAAAGTAAAATGCGCAAACCAATAAGTAAATCGCGACATGGTCTGCAGCTGTTTGAATCCATTGGCATATTCCCGAAACGGCAATGAGATGAAATAGAACATGAAGAAGAACATGCCGATCGGCACGATGACCGCATAGTATTCGAGGCGCGATGGACTTATGTCGCTAACAAATCGACGAATTGGCACGTAAGTCGTATCAATTTCAGACTCTGGACGCCCTAGCTTCAGCATTGCCGAGTCCACCAGGTTGATAAGCTCCACAGAGCTGTGGTAGCGATTGCCTGAGTAAAAAATCTCAATGGTGGGCGTATCGGAGGTGCCACGCCCACCTCCGTACATGTCAATAATGCCAATCACCTGCTCCAAGAAATCAGCCAAGTTGTCGCGTTGTAAGTCAAGGGATTCTAGAGAACACATGTATTGATAGAGCCATTAAAATGTTTAGCACAACGTCGCATACTCACCATTTTTCACATCATTACTCCCACGCAGGTGCATTGTTTTCGCTGTGATTCCATTCAGCTCGATCTGTTGACGCAGCTGCTGCTCCAAATGGGCGTGATGGCCCGTTGGATTGTGAACGTATATAACGCCACTGCCCATCTGGCTGAGCTTCAGCGGCAGAGCCTCTTCGTTCTCCACCAAGGACATGGCGTGCATCACCAGTATAGCCCCGAATACGCATACAAAGGGAATGCACAGCTAGCGAGAGGGGAGCACAAAAAGTTTTTAGTTCGTTTTAGTTTTAGTTGTTTTCGCCGTTTATACAACAGAGCAAAGTCCTACAAATTGCTAACAACTTACCATTATCAGAGTATATAACCATTCATTGGAAATAAAGGTCCACTTTTTGTAAAACACAGCCATCCAAAGTTGAAAAAGTCCGCGATGAGGGGGATGGTCTTGGAGTCTTTTGTAGTGTGCCAGTAGCGGCGCATCATTGCGCGAACCATCGGGGGTATCCACTTGATCCTGTTCGCCTGCGCATCTAAAACACCACATAAGATATTAAAGCAAAAACAATAAACAATGTATCTTCCAATCCCTACCTTAGGAAAACATCCTCCAGGGAAGTGTCGGTCATGGAAATTGTATGTATGCCCAGTTCCTTTGATTCAGTCTCCAGCCTATAAAGCATTTGTGCGAAACAATTTTTATAGGCATACGGCAGGCAGATATACACAGTAGGATTCACCACATTCTGTTCAACGTTTAAAGGATATTATGCACACGCCTTATATAAAGTTCATTTATTAATGACTTACCAAGACTCTGGCTGTTGGCACAAAGTGATGGATTATTTCCATGATTTCCACTTCTCTTGATGTAAAATCGTTGATCTCTAATTTGAGACGATAACCAATTCCCGATTTTCGTTTTAATTCCAAAGGACTCCCGATGCTCTGCAGTTTTCCATTGGCCAATATGCAGATGGTATCCCCAAGGACCTCGGCCTCCTCCATGTAGTGCGTGGTGACCAGAACGGCCTTCTCCTTGCGTAGATTAAGTAGGATGTCCCACAGCTCACGACGCGAGTTAATGTCCAATCCCGATGATGGTTCGTCAAGGATTACGATTCTGCGAGATTAAACAAAGATTTTTAAACCGAATATCTTTAAGCAATATATCTCTTAAGTTTACTTGGTGTTACCGGCAATGGCGATACCCAGTGATAAACGCCTCTTCATGCCTCCAGACAAATTCTTGCCGAATTCGTTTCGCTTATCGCTAAGTCCCAGCTTCTTAAGTTTCTCATCTGCCCAATCGCGTGCATCGGATCGGCAAGCTCCCCGCAGCTGGGCAAAGAACTCCAAGTGCTGGTGACATGTCATGTAGCTCATGAAAACGCTGTGCTGCGGACAGAATCCAATCAGGTGGCGATAGGAGGCCACATCGCGCTCACTGCACACAATTATCTTGCCCGAATCCTTTGGTACCAATCCTGAAAGAGAATCAACATGTGCATTGGATGGCCGAGGAAGCGAATTGAGTTTGAGTCCCTACCCATTATCATGTTCATCATGGTTGTTTTTCCAGCTCCATTGTGGCCCAGCAGGACAGTAATCTCCTTGTTGTTGATCGTCATGTTCAAGTTGTCCGAAATTAGCGTATCGCGCTTGCTTGTCTGGAACTTCTTGCACAACTCAGTGATTATGATAGCATGAGTGCCGCGCGGTGTCGTCGTGTATTCGTTGCGTTGTCGTTTCATGTAAGTCTTGGGCTATGGTTTAGAATAAAGAAAATTCTTAATTTAACCCTGTTTGGTTATGCAGCCGATAACCGATACGGAACTGTAAAAAGGACATTTTAACCGATTTCAATAAACAAGATTCGATCAAAGTAACCTATTGAAATAAAGAGTCTTACTGCATCTGATCTCATACTTGATTATAATGAACATAAAATTATAATACGAACTGAATTGAAGCTTATGTCGAGATAAGAAAATATATCACACGAGCGAAAATTTTGATCTGATACCGACATTAAATATCATTGGTTCGGACTTCGGAAATAGTACTTACATCTAGGAAAAAGAACATCGGTCGCTTTAGTCCACCAGGACCGGGAAAAACACAACCCAAATAGTTGTAGAGCATGGCATACAAAAAGGATTGAAAGACGAGAACCACGTAGACCGAAAACATCGTTGAGGAATTGCTTTTGATTACGCGAAATACATCCACAGCACCGAATTCGCGATCTTCAAAAAAAGCCAGTGTTCAAATTTAAATGTTAAGCTACTAAAAACCAATTTAAACTCTTACGCTTATTTGAAAATGTCTGAAAAATATCCAATCCCTCCAGAAAGGTATTCGTGCTAAAACACACAAATGCCAGCGATGTGGCCCAGCTTCGAACAAATGAGAATGCATAGGGAATTATTAGCATTGCCAGCCCTCCGATTTTCGCATAGAAAACTGTAAGTTATGTAGAAGATTAGTAAACTTTGCTGAATATATCAATGTAATTACTTACCTGAGTGGAAGCAAATAGAGATCAGATAAGCATACGACATGGTTGACAAAATGTAAAGCAGAAACAACACTGCCACGTAAGCAAAGCAGATGGAGCCCAGGGCCTTGTATAAATATGCAACGACCAGGACAAAGATCATAAGCAATGTGTAGCACACAAACCGAATGAGAAAGAAAGTGAGGCCGTTGAGGAAACTCATGGGCGTGACCAGGTTGAGAAACTCCTTCAGTCCGTTTTGCTTCTCCTCCACAAAGGGCACCACAAAGCTGCTTAGTAGGACCACATTGAATAGAATGCTGCACAGTGTTCCGAAATATGTCAATCGATGACTATCCATGCTGATGACCTCCATGTTGGGCATCGAGCTGACCACCACCTCAAAGTCTTTCCCGAGCTCCTGGTATTTCATATACTGTTTGTCCAATATGTGTTGCAAGGACAGGAATCCGGAACGAATATAATCATCATCATCTGATAAACAAAAACCAACATGCGGGTTCGTTAAACGGTAACAATGGAAAAATTGAACACGCACCTATCTGGTGATAAATTTCCTCGTCGTTCACAAATCGCTTTCTGGGCGAAATGCGCATCTGATTTGAGCTGAGGCTGTATCGGAACTTTCTGTCAGAGCCACGGTTCGGTACCCGGTGGAAGTCAATTGCGAAGCAGCTTCCACGGCACTGTTGCTCCATCTCCAGCTGCATCTCGAAGCTGTTGTTGTTGGGCCGAAGTCCTGCGCAATGAAATATTGTTAAATACAATCTAGAAGATAGTATCGCAAATATATGCAGTGAATTTTGTATGTTATTTTGTATGATCGTTATCAAAAGTACATATAAGCTTTATATGGTCGGAAACGTTTACGTTTACCATACAAACTTTTCCACATATCTAATTTATGAGATAATTTGGAAATGCACTTACGCTCTGGTATAATTCCCAGATCTACACGCAGGAGATCCATAATGTCCTCTACATTGGGAGAGATGGGTGAGTAGTAAATGTAATCCAGCTCATTACCGGGAAAGTACAATTCTCTAAGAACCATCTAATAAATAAATTGAAGTCCAATGATAAGGATTAGTGTGGTCACAGGTTTGTTATCACATGCATACGTATGTACAAATATAAAAAGCAGATAAAGTAGCAGTGCGAGGGAAACTTACTTCATTCTTTGCTTCAAACTGGTTAATTTGGTGAAGCACGGGCTTGACGGACCAGTGGAGGTACGCGGTGAGTACTCCGGCAAATCCGGAGCAGATAAGGAGCAGGGGCAGCAAGTTGCGTTGCAAGTAGAGCAAATTCTTCCGCAGAAAGACGAAGAACAGCGGGGTAAAAGTCCCAGCCATTTTCTGTTTAACATCAACTTTTCCCTAATTTTACTTTGCTTTGTTGAATGGCATTTTTTCTCTATCAACGTCGATAGTAATACTTATCGAAATGGGAACCGCACCCGCTCCTGAGACTTGAGTCACTGTGGGAATGAATTCAATAACATTGGACTTGTAGTAAAAAACGGAGGAACGCTACAAATAATTATTGTTTACTGATAAGTGTACAGTCTACTCGTAGCCAAAGCCAATGGGGGTCATAAAATAATTTTAAAAAGTGTGTAAACTTGGAATTTGTTTTTTATTTTCTTGTATATTTCACATTTTTAATTTGTTTTTTTGATTTATAAGTAAAATAAATATTGTTTAATTATATTTCATAAAAAGTTGCATTTAATTAAGCAAAGAACTCTTAATTTGTACCTTTAAAGTAAGAAATTTAACTTATTCCACAGTGTGTAAACAGTATATGTATTGGCTAAGATTAATACCATGCAGTTTCGCCATTACGGGCCATTCTTCTAAACTTGTTATAGCCATTTTATTTTGGTTAATAACAATAATATATATTAAAATTTATTTATTATATTCAGTTGGAATAATTTCAATTTGTGATTAAATTTTGCAGCTTCATTTTATTTATCGTTTAATATATAGCGTAAAAATAGCCAGAGTAGGACCACAGTCTTCGATATATCGATAGGCAGTGCCCTGAAATCGAAGTCTGTTTATTATAAATTTTTTATCATAATGAGCGGCTCGCAATTATTCCCAGTGAATCTGAACAACCTGAGTGCCAAGGAGCGACACAACTATATACTTAGTAATTACGTGCTTAACCTACCGAATGAGACGGAATCACGTCGGCACAAGCGAGACATCGATGTAATCCGAGAGAATCACCGCTTCCTGTGGGAGGACGACGAGTTGGATAGCGACACCCTAAGCTGGGAGCAGCGCTTGGCCCTGCGATACTACAGGAAGCTATTTAAGGAGTACTGCATCGCGGACCTGTCCCGCTACAAGGAGAACAAGATAGCGCTGCGCTGGCGAACGGAGCAGGAGGTGGTCACCGGAACCGGGCAGTTCCAGTGCGGCAGCCGGCATTGCGGGGAGCGGGATAATCTGCGCAGCTGGGAGGTAAACTTTAGGTATATCGAAAAGGGTGAGCCCCTAAATGCGCTGGTCAAGGTGGGTTCCAAATGGGTTTCCGCGATTGTGTCACTAATGGGAATTCCATAGGTGCGGCTGTGTCCCACCCACACGGATCAGCTGAACTACCGCACCAAGAAGAGAGAATGCAAGAAGCGGAGACGCAGGGAAAAGGAGGAACGGCGCGCTGAAAAGAAACGTAAGCGTCGAAAACTCGATGTTGGTCACGAAAGTTCTGGCGAAGAGGAGGAGGAGCCTGTCGAACCAGCATCCGAATCCCATCCAGAAGCCAGCAAGGAGCCCACAGACTCAAAGGATGCCACCACGGCAGACGAACAGATCTGGCAACAACAACCCGATATAAGCCGAGAGCAAGCCTCCAGAGAGCAGGAATTCGAGCGATATCTAGAGGATCTCATTTTTTAAAATACATAGCACATTTATTTGGATTCAACGTAGACACTAGTGCTCTTTTTTATAGTTACTGGCCGCTAGATGCGTTCGCTTACGAACTACGATGTACATGTACACTCACATTTACAGGATTATTCACAAGAACTGCGTGTTAAAACCGACACCAAATCTAAAGTTGAACTGGACATTAAGGCTGTGACTCTGATTGATTTTTGGAAACATTTCCGAATGGCTACATTTCAGGCATGCACCTAGTTCAATCGCTATTTCTATATCCATCGAATGCAAATCGAAGGTTCGAAAATACAATACTATTTCACCTTACGTTTGTGGTCAAAACAAATTGTTGAAATCCAGCCACTGAAGAGTTTCTAAATATAAATCGCTCTAGAATAAATATCCCCGATTGTTTACACTCGACGAGTAGAGAAATCACGACTGAGCGCATCCGCTTGAACTAGGTGTAGAAAAGACTGTTCTAATTGTATATAGCATCATTGAACGGAGAGGGATGGCGGCCGGGATTACTGCTCTTTGGGCAGGAGCTCAGCGAAGGCGGCTGTGGGCTTGAAGGCCGTCACCTCGCTGAAGACCATCTCCCGCCACTTCTCCACCGGCAGCTCGTTCTCCTCGAAGCTCTGGTCGTAGAGCGCGGCGGTCTGCTCATCGGTTGGATCGTGGTACTTCTCCATGTACGGATGGGCCAGCGCCTGCTCGGCGGTTATGCGCTTGTCGGCGTCAAGTTCCAGCATCTTCTCCAGCAAATCGATGGCCAGCGGATTGGCACCGCGGAAGATGTCGCGGAAATTGCGGCGCGGCATCACCGGCAGTGAACGAATATAGTTTCTAGCGCTCTCCGAGGAGATGCGGCTCATGAACTCATCAGCTGGCGTGCCCAGCACTTCCATGATGAGGTTCAGCTGATGGATGTGATCGGTTCCAGGGAACAGCGTGCGCCCAGTCAGCAGCTCAGCCATGATGCAGCCCACCGACCAGATGTCCGCCGTCTGGTTGTAGTGCATCCAGTTGAGCATGATCTCAGGCGCCCGGTACCATCGCGTTGCGACGTATCCGGTCATCTCGCTTTCTGCGGGACGGGCCAAACCGAAATCCAGGATGCGAAGCTCACAGTCCTCGTTTACCGCAATGTTCGATGGCTTTAGATCACGATGGATGACCCCAGCGCTGTGGATGTACTTCAGACCGCGCAGGATTTGGTAGACCAGAAACTGGACATGATCATCAGACAGTTTCTGCGTGCGTATTATGTTGTTCAGATCGGCGTCCATCAAGTGGGTCACCATGTACACTTGCTGGAACTGATCCAGCGAATCGGCGGGCTGTCCTGGATGAAAGACATCCAGCAGACCAATAACGTTCTCGTGATCCATGTGCTTCAGCAGCCGCAGTTCCCGATAGGTGCGCTTCGCATGGACCGCCGACTGGAAGGGCCTGGCAAGCTTCTTGATGGCCACCTTCGTGCTGGTTCCGCGGACCACGGCCTTGCAGACCTGGCCGTAGGCACCCTGACCCACGGGTTGCAGGTTCTGGTATGTTTCCGGGATTTCCCACTCGGTGCGATTGATGTCCAGCTTGTAGAATTTGGCCATTTTGCGCGACATTTCGTTGGGATGTTCTGTACGCTCAGGTGCGGTGCTATAATGTTATTAATCCGCTGGCTCTTTTTTTGGGCAGTTCTTCTTCTTGCTTGTGGGATTAGTTATCTCTGTTCCACACTTCGCGGCCTCAACATTGCTGGAAATGAGTAATCGTACCGGGTATTACGGGAAAACGTAGCTAATTTCGGGTATTCCTGCCCAGATTCATTTGTATCTGCACAAATAAGTTGCAACTTACATCTCTCGGATTTTATTTATGCTATTCCGCTGCGCCTACACCTTTTCTGATTGGACAACAACGCTGTCTTGGCTATCGATAACCGCAAATGGGTCCGATTTCCAATCAGCTGCTGCTCGTTTATGCGTTAACATGGTTGGCTTTAGGGTGTCCCCTACAAAAATCAGAGTCCATCGAGGCAGCGGATCAATTCACAAAGCTTCTGCGCAGTTTGGTTGACAGAGTACATGATCGTCACAAACAATAATAATAATTAGATTTTTATATGCAATTTTGATTAAAGTTTTTAAGATTATATTACAATTTAAATACTTTCAATATTATTTGGAGAGTTCTATGTATGTATTCTTTATTATCACACCTTTGAGAATAAGAAATATTTAAATTAAAAATGCATTAATTAAAGCAAAAAATGAACTTATATGAAACCATAAACTCGTGAATAATGTGGTAATATCATCCACTTCAGTAAATACTTAGTTATACGTTAAAAATATAATTTTAAGGTAGAGTACTCCCTCGTCGACCATGGACATAAAGCTAATTTTAAAGCTTAACATGGGCCGGTAACAGAAGGCGGTCAGTTGGCGCAAGCTGGTTTAGTTTCAATCGGTCGCTCGTTGGCAGAACATCGAAGGTCCGGGTCGTGACGCTTTTCGCCCGAACGTTTTTTGCACGAGTTTTTTCCATACGTATTTGTTCATTGACAAAAACTCAAGCTGCGCTCTGTGCGTGCGTGTGTATGTGTGTGTGCGAGTGAGTGTGTGTGTGCTGGCGCGTCTGTGTGAGTGCGGTGCTTTGTGTGCAGAATAATTTTTGCAAACATTATGTAAATGCGCAAATTAAAGTTCAATCGACGCCCGTTTTGAGTACGAAACCAGATCGCCTTGCTTTAAGTGCCACGGAGCTACAGTTTCTTTTCGTACCCAATTTTTCAAAGATATACTCCCTCAGTAGGCAGGCACGCACACAAACATACACAGGATCTCAAACGATCCCCCGGATATACCTTTACCGTTAGGAAAATTCAAAATGGCCACGACAGCGGCCGCAATGGCCGCAACGAGTGTAGTTGTTCTGGATCGCGGAAACAATACAACCTGCACCATCAACTTGCACGGTGAGCAGAATGTCTTGAAACAATGATAAACAACAAATGAATAGCTGGCGAACAATTAATCATAATTAAGAAGACACCACCAGCACTTTGCCAAAATTTTGTTGGCGTTATTTTTAGCGGATGATTGGCGCTTAGACTCTTCCGAAACCGAAACCCGTTTCGCCCCCTATTCTCGATGTATTCGCGACCTCTGGAGGTTATCAATTCGTTCTGGAAATAACCTTGTTTTTACCTTTCGCTGTTCTACGCACCAGCCAGAGGGCCTTTGCTATCTTATCAGCCGAGATCGTCGCAATTTAGGCGCTATATGTACATATATGCCCCCACTCGATCCAATCGCTGGGGATCAGTTGGGTTTCGGTTTTGGAAAAGCTTAGAGCTTGGAGTTTGGATCTTGGAGATCGGATCGATGCGGCTCCTACTCGCAGCACATTTCGATTAGGCGTCATATATATGTATATGGTTCGTACATATATGTATACAGGTCCCTCTCTATGAGCACCTATGTACATATGTATGTATGTGAGCTGGCACTGGTGTACCCAGCGTACTTTCAACAATTACGACTGCCTGTGTCTGGGCTGCCCACGTTGCTTTCCAAGTCGCAGCCGTTTGAGCAACAGTCAGACGGCCAGAGACACAACAGCGTTTGGAACAGACAGCATATCGTACACCGGAAGAAATAACTACATATATATCTAATGGAAATTCTTGAGATCTTCATAGTTTCTTATCGGAAAGAGTTTCAGTGGCTAAGGCATTAAGGATTAAAGATCTTTACTAAATTCACTTGCAATGATTTTCTTAAAGATATTTATATGATCCCATGTATATGATTATTTTTCGTGTTCCACTTACTCTTCCTCTTCAATTAAATGGCCTGTGAAAAACTAAGATATATACTTAAACTGATGCATTGTTTTCCTTTCAGTGTATCTTATCACATGTAATTCGAACAATGTTAATTATTAGTTTTCGGAGGAGCTTTAACTAAACTCGACACCAAAGTGTTTCCAATCATAATAATCAAGGTGCCAGAGCAGTGGCTACGGCCTGTCGAAAGCCCATCGCACATTGGGGCCAACTGAGCGAGATTTTGGGGAATAGCAGCAGCTCCTCCCACGCAGCCAAGTGCTCACCCACCCATTGGCCGTAGGCCATCGTCATGCCCAGAGATCCATACCCGTAGCGTAACCAAAACCAACCCATATCCCAGTCTTTAACTGTACCAGAGATTCGGTCTCAGCCAGTTAGTTTACTTACAGGCCAGTTACTTACTCTGCGATTGTGTGCGTGCAAGTGTGCGCGTATGTGTGTGTGTTTGTATGTGTTAGCCATGTGGGTTAGAAGTGTGTGCGTCATGTACTTTGCTTTTTAGGTTGTTGTTGTGCAATTCCCACAGTTGATCCAGCTTCGAATTCATTCATTGATTCACAAGTTCCGATGTTACTGAAACTAATTTCAACGACAATGCAATAAAATGAGATTAAATAAGTGTTTATTAATAGTTAGTTATTAATACATAGTTATATTACATTTATTTCTAGTTCTTAACTTTACTATATCATAGTACGATTGTACAAAACTGAAAACTAGTTAAGTTCCGCTGAAAGCTTGAATTGAACTCGATTTACTGGGGGCATAGTTAATACCTCTTGATATATATTTCTTCTTATTTGATTAGTACATGTAGTCCCTATATCCTTCTAGAAATCCGCACATCTTTAGTTATTATTCCACAGCATTCCTTATGTATTTTTTAAATATTTGTTGTAAATATTATTCGAATAAACCGAATTATTTGCCTACCTTCTGTTTGCAGGTGCGACGGTCGTGTCCTGGCGGGTAAACAATCAGGAGCAGTTGTTTGTCAGGTGAGTGGACTGAACTCTGTCAGGTAGCACCCTTTAAACATTGCTCATACGCCGCGTTGGCCAAACTTTAAGCCCGAACTTACGCAAGCCCACGGTGTGCTGTGCTGTGCGTTGGTCATGCAACCAAAAAAGTGATTCGCAAAGTTTGCATCGCTGGTGGAGAAGGAGCAGAGAGTGGGACGAGTCCAGGGGGAAGGCGGTTGACAGGTTGGGCAGCAGCAGCAGCAGCAGCAGCAGGAGCCGGAGGAGCAGCAGGAGGAGCTGCCTTAGCCATTCTGTTTGGCGGCAAAATGTTTTTGTATGACACCCAACAAAAAACACGTCGGGACCGAGCGGGCCCAAACGTCGAACCAGCGAACCGAACCAAAAGCGACCGAATGGCAAAAACACAAAAACACTGGGACAGCGACAGAGACGGGATGGCGGGGAAATGCCCCAGCTCGCCAACTAGGAGCCGTTGCACTTGCAACCAAGAGGAGCTGCCTCCATTGATGGCCGTTTTTTTTTTTTCGCCCTGTTGCTGCCTACTCCTGTTCTGGGCTTCCCAAAGCCCCCCTTCCATATCCAGCTCCCCTCCCTTTGTGGCAAAACAATGTGCAAGTTTTTATGAATGGAGTTTTTGGCGCGGCCAGCTAGATCGATAAATCCCCACTACATGGGGAGGCCCTCCACACAGTGTTGCACAGTGGTTCGTTGTCCCATCAACTTTCGGCCAATTCCCGGGTTCTTGGCCAGCTCCCACACAAACAGAAACAGAAACACAAATACGAATACAAACACAAATACAAATACATTGGAGTGTGTTAGCCCCTCGTCGACGCTCTCCTAACTTCTTTTTTGTTTCGTCTGCTGCAAAGTTTTCGACGGTTTTTGTGGCCAACAGTCATTCGGCATTCGGAAACCCACTAAAAACTGGCAGTGGTCGTGGACAAGGCGAGCTAGTGAAAAACTAAATTAATTATTTGCCGGGTTCGAGACGGCCTGGGCTAAAATAGGTTTATTTCGAAATTTACAGAAATGGAAAAACTTTGGTTAAAGACACTTAACATTTAGATTGTTTATGTTCTAAATTACGAAACAACTCGTATAATTACGTGAATCCTTTATAGTAAATTCCTTATATATATTTTTCAAGGCAACTATTTCAAAGACTGTCAGTAATTCTTCCGCTTTCAAGTAAATGCCGAGCTGAAATCTCAGAATATTAATGAAATTTGGCCATGCCCAATGCGATCCACAGCTGAAAACATTTACAAATGATGCACAGAACATGGAGGAGCAGCTTAGGTAGATCCCGGGGCAGAAGGAGTTGCTTGATGGATGCGTCGGCAAATTAGCTGAGACGAAACCCAAGGCAAGTCCCATCTCGCGGCAACGTCATCCTCAGCGACAGGAGAAAAACAAAACACACACACACACACACAAAAAGGGGCAAGGAGCATTTTGCCAGACACTTTTTTCTGCTAATAGCATTTCTGAATTTCTGAATGTCTGTCTCGGTCTGCAAGCGTTTTTATGACTGGAATATTTTCGAGTAGCATCTAACCGAATTAAACGAGCCTTTTCTTTTTCCTTTTCCTTCTTTTGACTCAAACCCATCTTGTTTTTCCACAGCAAACTAGCCTCATTCGATGGCAAGAAGGCGATACGCGGTGGGATTCCCTTTGTCTTCCGTAAGTCTGCCAAGATCCAGCAGCTTTGCTCAGCGATTAGTTCATTTTTGGCCACCATTTTAGCTCAGTTCGGTGCGTGGTCCTTTGGGCCGCAGCATGGATTTGCGAGGATTACCAGGTGGCACCTGGAGAGACCGCCAGACAGGCTTCACAATGGCGATGTGGAGGCCATATTTTCGCTGATGGACAACGATTTTACGCGATCCATATGGAATTATCAGTGAGTTTGAACACTTAAATTGCTAGATAGAGATTGTATTACTAGCAACTAAATTCTTTTCCTTCAAAGGTTTCGCATCACTTATAGGCTGATCCTGCGCGAAAAGGAGCTGCACTTCCACATCGGCGTCTACAATCCCAGCAAGGAGCTGAGCTTCACCTTCAACATGCTGCTGCACACCTACCTAAAGGTGCCCGATGTGCGCCGATGTCAGATCACCGGCCTCCAGGGCTGTCACTTCATCGACAAGACGCGGGAGAATGCGCTCTATCAGGAGGGACGCGAGGTGGTCACCGTCAATGAGTGGACCGACAGGATCTACCAGCACACGCCGCAGGAGCACGTCATCACAAACGTGGTGTCCGGCAGGAAGATGAGACTGCACAAGTACAATTTTCCCGATACGGGTAAGTAAATGGCACAAAAGGATATTTTAAAGTGTGTGAAGTGATATATTTGATATATATTCAGTCATCTGGAATCCTTGGATCGATCGATCGCGTGAGATGAGTGACTTCGGGGACGACGAGTTCCCCAACATGTTGTGCGTGGAGGCGGGCAATGTGACATCGCCGGTGATCCTGCTGCCGGGCACCGCTTTCGAGGCCAGCCAGATCCTTCAGGTAGAGCAGCCGGTGCTGGAGTAACCCCATCTAACCCATCCTAACAACCACACCTGTTCCCACACCCAGCAATTCAAGTGTCCCTATACCATAGACCCATCCAGCTGCAGGAAGAAAAACTATCTAACCAACTTCTTACAATACGACTAGAGTCGATCAAGACACCACCATATTCCAATTCAAATTCTTTACTTTGCATGCTATCAGATTATCATCGAGGGCAATGTGAGTCGCAAGACCAAGCGGAATCGCTAGCGTTTAAAGAATCGGAACCCGATGAGGTAAACCGATTCGCAACCATGTCAAAGCGCACTTTTCCACAGATGAGCATCTGCGTCCGGAGTAGCTGGCGGAGAATCAGGATGAACAGAAGGAGGGTTGTTCCCGCACGGTCTCTAGACTCTAATCTATCTCTTAAGTAATCTAGCAATGTGTTGTGCAGAAAATGATAATGAATAGTACACTTAACTTTGTTTATCATCCTTAGTTTGTGCCTACTTAAAGGAAATTGTGCATTGATAGTAGTTACATTAAGTTTTACGGATTAGGAAGTGAAAGAGCTGGATCTTAAAATAATGGAACGATCCCCTAAAAAGTAGCATTAAATCTTGGTTACCATACAAGATATCTGCGTCCATTGTGATGACCTCACTTTTTGCTTCGGAATCTTACCTACACTCAGCAAAAATACGCGAAATAATGTTATGAGCAATGGGCACTACTAGCTCTGGTCAGCACCCAATCAAGAAGTTGTATACGATTGAATATAGATAACTTACATAATGTTTTAAAGCTAATATGTGTAATATACTAAAAGCAATTATATGTACCAATTAATTAAATAATCAATGTAATTGTAACTTTAAAATCAAAAGGATGTACTTGAAACTTTGCAGATTACAAATATTTCACAGTATATATTCGGCCTTTTTATGATATTCAAACTATTCTGGCCTCTCGTACACATCGCCGCCAATTGCATCCCATTCGTCCTCGTTCTTTACCAATTCATACGGGAAGTGTTGCTGGATCCACCAGTAGAGTGTCATGCTGACGTTGGACATCACTCGACCCTTCACTGTCTTTCTCCAAGCCTGGGGGATTATACATATATCGTTAGCCTCAGACTTTTTAAAAAGGTCAGTCTTACTTCTCGACTTCCCGTACTTAGGAAATATGGCAAAGAAAATGCACAAATTAATGCCAAAAGCAAGCGAAACATTTTTAGATATGGTTTGTTGAACTAGCTTGCAGCGAAGTAGAAATGCAACTGAGCTAAAAACTTCAAGTTTCCGAGTTCATAAAACACGAACAGAAGCGACAAGTTGGATTCCTGCTAAGAAACTTACACTCACCGGCGGTGTGTCGTACATTAAGCTTAGTTTATTTGATTTTTGTTTGTTTTATATCAGTTGCTTAGATTAGATTCTTTACATACATATATAAATTAGGCATTTCTAGATTGATTCTAAAACGCAACGCTCACGCTCCTGCAAATCGAGTCACTTCCGGGGTTCCAAAACGTACTTGCTGAATTTAGCGTTTTGACTTAGTAAATGGTTACTTAGTGGGTGACTTTCTGCAGCTGGGGACAAGAAGGGGAAGTTAGCTCACATGGCTGAGTCGTCGAGTTTTCGCTTAGTTTCCGTTTTGTTTATATTGATTTCTGCAGCTGGACGAGACTGGGTTCAGTTGCTCTATAAATATATTTATGATCGAATGATATTGCAAGGATAGTTTGGTGTACAGCGTGACGAGTGGGTGACACAGCTTAGTCGATCTTCACAGCTCCGTAGATTCTTAGAATGAAAACGTAGGCGGCGAAGAAGCCAATCGAGCCAGTTAGCAGCCAAAATGTGAGCACCATAAGACCTGGGTGTTAAATTGGATGGTTAAATCTATTGGAATATGCGAGGTTTTGCACAAGCATACCCGTATAGCCCAGGTAGAGCAGCGTCGGTATGAACTCTGTGATCTCCAGCTTTGTGAAAAAGTAGAAGATGCTATAAAAAAGTACATAAACAGCCGAGCCGCCAGACACAACAAAACTGCGCCACCACCAGCGGTAGTCCTGCATGAAAAGAAATAAATAAGTGATTAACCATCACCTTTTTTAAGTGCTCACTATATCAGCTTACCTCACCGCAGAGCTGGAAATAAGTCATTACTATAGAGATCTGGGCACAGCTTACGACTAAGATGCAAAACACCAAGAATAGAAAGCCAAACAGGTAGTAGAACTGATTCTGCCAGATGGCCGTGAACACAAAGAAGAGTTCAATGAAGACGGCGCCAAAGGGCAAGATGCCCGCCATCAGAGTGCTGGAAAAATGCGCATGGAAGGTTTGATTAGCAAAGTGAGACTCGTTTAAAAAGGTCTGCTCACCTTAAAACCGCATTCATGTACCAGTGCTGTGTGGGCACTTGTCGCGGAATCATATTGGTTCGCACTGGATGCTGGTAGGGTTGCTTGCGGTATCCCAAATAAAAGCCCAGGTAGACCAGGGGCACAGAGATGCCAAACCATAGCAGCAGCAGTGAGATCATGGTGGTAAAGGGAACGGCACCGCTAGACGACTTGTCCCAAATAAAAAAGTTCAAGAAGAATCCAGTGCTGCGGCAAAAACAAAACAGATTAGATATTAAAATATTATATTATATTATATCTGAGCAAGGAGCTTACCCAAAGACAATGCCTGGATACAGAGTAGCGGTGAGAAAGGCGGCCCGCTTCCACTCGCGACCCTTCATTGTTTTGTAGAGACGGGCAGCATAGTATCCTGCAATAGTGCCCATGAAAACGTACATAAAAATGCCCGAGGTCATGAGCGCGCCACGCGACGATGGCGACAGCATGCCCAACATGGCAAAGAAGATGGTGATGAGGGCCATAAAGAAGATCTGAATGCCACTGCCGATAATCGCGGAAAACAGCCTAGTATTCTTGGGCGGACGGAATACGTCTCCATGCACAAGCTTCCAACCGGTCTCCTCCAATGTATCTTCAATATTGTCATCCGTATTGTAGCGGGCAATGTCTCGACGCAGGGTGCGAATCATAATCATAGTGAGAATGCCAGACAGGAAGAAGACCACCACTAGCGAGTTGATGATGCTGAACCAATGGATCTGGACATCGCGCATGCCAAGGTAGATGTCCCATCGTGAGGCCCAGCTCACCTTGGACTCCTTCCACTCCACAGAGTACGTGAAATATAGCTGCGTCTCTCCGTTCGGATTGACCAGCTGCGGTCGGGCGCTGTCTGGGAAGTTGCAGGTGTCCCCATGGAATTTCAGCTCTTTGTGACTGACCGAAACGGTTTCCACCTCAAAGCCAACCACACGATACTTATCCTTGGAGTGCATGTGGTAGGATAGGATAAACTTCAGGTGGTTATTGATGTAGATGTTGTCCCCGTCCACTTGGCCTAGACGATACCCGTGCTCGTAGGTCACCTCCGCGGGATTGTTAACGCTGACGATGCGCGTGGCCACCGGCAGATTGTCCACGAGCAGATGCACAAAGTACTCGTGCTGGATGCGCTCCGCAACCAGTGCGGAGTCCTCTTTACTCCAAGTGAGCGGTCTGTCCTTCTGGTTGCACAACAGCCGGCAGTTGACCTGCTGGTTCATCCGCACCTCGTAAGGCGTATTGACGATTCGGTCGCCGCGCAGAACTTCACCCAAATTCTCTGACTTAAAGATGAGCGTGCCATTCTTGGGATAGCAGAACCTAAGAGAGTAGTACTGATATGGCAGCTGGGTGCGGCTGCTAGTCATCTTCACGGCTTTCACGTCGATCTTTTGGTCTTGTACGAACTCCACCGGCGCCACGCCGGGCACGTAGAAGGAGTCGGCCACCAGGACGACGCCCGCCAGCAGGACTATCGCCAGACATGGCCTAGCCAGAGCCCCGGACTGTAGAAGAGTGGTGGTGATTACATCCTGGTCTAGTCATCCTGTGTGTCCCCTGGGCATCGCAGGTGCCCAGAGGCTTGGCCCACTCACCTGCATTGTTGGTGGTGTGTGGGAGTGCTAGTGAAGTAACCACTGGACCCCTTTTGTTGGCAGAAATTCCGCTAGAAACTATATATTTTGTATATATAATGTAGTTTCTGCGTCTCCCTGCTGGCAATTCTTCTTCTTCAAATCTTCCGAGTTTCGGTGCTGGGTAAGTCGTGGCCTTAGGTATGGTCATACCAATTATCGACTATCGATAAGAGGCAATACCGATTGTTTTGAGAGAAACCGCGAATATTTAAGTACCGAAAACAAGACAATAATAAATTTAAATACGATATTATTTTACTTAAGAAATGAAATAAAATTGCATTTTATATAAATTAAACACCTTGAAGCAAATTAATTCTTCTCGAAGTCTATATTTCATATGAGGGCTTGGACTCTGGAGAGTGTTAACAGAATACAAATTTAAAGAAAATTAAATACTGTATACTATATTTTCCTAAATAAAGTTTTAATAAATATAGTCTACTTATCTTATAATTGACGTAAATCTATAAGCTTTAAAAGCTTTTTTAACATAAAGCATGTACTCCATTCAAGAAACTAAAGCTTAGTAAAAATAGCCGGGAAACAGGGAAACTTTAGTGGGAACTTTAAAAGTTAAAAGGCTGTACAAATTTGATTCCCACAAAATAAATATAATTAACTCTACGTTATCACTTTAGTGATAACCAATAATATGAAAATTATAGGTTTATTTAAATATGAATGTTAAAAGTCCTGTTAGACTATGTCAACAAAACATGCATGAATTAATATAATTATACGCTTTTGGGGTGTTAAAGAAAAAGGATTAATTAAATTCAATTTTAAAGTCGCATTATCATTGCCGACAATCAAATAATTTTTTATGTGCTGAGGTACACTTGTAAAACACATTCGACTTTTGTATATTTGCCCATTGTTGTTACTGCAATAGTGGGCACGAAAAGCAACAACATAGACGGCAGGATCAACAATACAATAAACAGTAATGCTTAAACGCAGACAAATAAACATAAACGTTTATGTCAATAAAATGAACTGATGCTTGACCCGCTCGGTGAGATAAAATGTCCGACTGGGGATCCCAGCCCACATAAAGATATGTACATATAAGGATACGTATCTATGAGGCCCCACTTGGGTGCACATATGTAAGCAGACGCAGCGCCCCAAAATGCTGCAGTAGATTTGAAGTTAAATGCTGACGTATCCTTTAAAACTTCCAAATCCAATTGAGTGAACTACGGGTAGTTCCTTACATGCAGATTATCCATATAAGATATGAGATTTTATTTACTATTATTTATTATATTGCACGACTAACTGAATAACTACTAACTGAGTTGAATTACGGGGAAAAGATGAAAATTAAACTAGTGTTGCTTAATTTTTTGTTAATAGCAATTTCCAGCATTAAAATCAATTAAACTTGCGTGCGGCTTTTGCGTAATCACTCACATATAAATTATCGAAACATTTCCTTTCCTTTGCGGCTTAAATCGGCTTTTAAATGTGGCTGAATATTTATTTATTGTGGAAATTAAACTTATGTAAATAGGAGAAATACATAGTATAATTTATATATAATATAAATTTAAATAATTTCTCGTTTATTTTCAGCACACTTTAAGGACTTTTCCCTTTCGGTGGAATGCATGCATAAATATTTGTTATCCATAAATGATCAATCCCGCACATTTGAAATCAGACTAGCTCCCCAATGACTTTCTCTCGCCGGAGCAAACAATTTTTGTGTACTCAAAAAAACCAATATGCATACTATACATTCGTATGTACATATGTGCATTTATCAATAAATATTGAAATACTTATGCAACTCGGCAAATATATCATGACGTGGGTCTTCCGCTCCCCAGCGTGGCATATTCTGCATTTCAACACGAGCAAAATTGCATTTTTAAATGCACCGAGACGGGTGGAACAAAAAACATTTGCTGTAATAAATAGAGGAAAATAATAAATATGGTGCGCCAAAAACTTACAAATGCACACAGAATGCCGTAAATGGACAAAAACCTAAACAAGAAACAAAACAAAACGAATGGAAAATATTTGAAAAAGCTTTTAAGTGTTATTGATAGTTTAGCTTGGCTCCTTCTCAACTGGAGCAGCAATGCCCTGCATTTGTTTTGCTTCGCTTTCCGTTTTGCATTTGCTGATTTTAGCCCGCTGTGCGTTCCTTTTGGCCCTGTTGCGGATTCATTGTATCATCGCTTCCGGTTATTTGAATACTAAGCAAAATAAAAAAAAAGTCTACACTCAACAGTTGTTTGACACCATTTCCATTCAGCCATTGCTTCAAAGGAAACGGAAGGATGGGCATGCATATTAAAGTTTTGTATTACCAAATGCATACATATAGTTTGTATAACAAAAGAGTAGCTTAAAATATTATAAAACTGAAAAAAGTTCTATATTCATTATATTTTAGAATTACAAAAACTATCAGTTGTATTGCAAAGTACATTGACTGGAATATTTTAAATACATACTTCATTATAACAATTATAAAGTTTTGGGATTAAAATGTGGTATTGTCGACTTGCTTAGTTTTTTTTTAATTAATGACCATACTTCCTAACCTCCTTAATATAAAAGTGCAGAGATATTTCCACTAAAAATATCCATATACATTTTTTGCATCCATTGTCAAGTGAAATAAGTTGGGTTTGCTCTATTGTTTTGCCCACAATCGATATGAAAACAAAATACCGAGCTTTCGCTCAATAGTGGCAAATATTTAAACGCCTGGTTTACCATACTTCGTTTCAATTTTTATTTGTATGATTTTGTCCTTGTATTTGTATTTGTTGGCTCTATTGTTTCTAACTTGTGGCCAGTGGACAACTGACCCGCTTTGTGTGTGCACAATTTTTGAAGTTTCTCACTTTTGGCTTTGGCAAACTGATTAAATTGAATATATTTTCGCGGACAAATATTTGTTTTTCACTTATATTTTATAAGTATTGGTTTTCATTCAACGTATTCAATTTATTTTTATGTACGTGAAATTTATATTTGTGTGAAAATACGCCTTTTATTAGAAACTGTGCTCACATCATATATGAGCACTACATTTTTGATAGTGCCAAAAACATGAATATTATCCTTTTTTATACGCATACATATTGACGGAATAAACTGATAGGTGGTAAATACGCCTTGCTTAATTATAATTGCTAAAAATTAATCCAACCAGTATACAAATTAAATGATATTAAAATATAAAATAATCTTAAGCTTATAAATATCCTTTTAGACTCTCGGTCTATAAATTGTTCGCTGCATAGTTTTGGACACCTACTGTCATCTGTGTCATTCCAGATTATTCTGCATTTAAGGAACTCCATTTTCCAGATACTTGAAATCCTTAGCTAATCCTTAGAGCTTCCGCAAATGAATTCGCTGACCCACATGGTGTGCCTAATGACAAGTCTCAACGGGTCCTTTTGCAAAGCTCAAGCTCGTTATTGTATCCACTCAGTCGGTGGAGGGTTTGTCGCTGCCATGGATTTTCATAATGTAAGTCAAACGCAGCGAGGAGGCGGCTCGTAGTTGCAGCAAGGACATGTGCCACAACAAGTGGCAAGATGTTGCGACGCAACAGCACTGAGCGTTGCCTACTTTAAGGTGCTTAAATGCTTCTGGCTGCCAGGAGCAGAATCATAAATAAACTGGCATATGCGCCGTGAATATGCAACGCCAGCAGCAGGAGCTGCAGTCTAATGCAGTTAGATGACGGCTGGTTGGCTGGCGGCGGAGGTGCTCGAGTGCGGAACTTGCAGCGTTCTTCGCGTGTGGCAAGATAAATCTCAACAAGTTTTTATGCGTCTCCTTTCGGTTCTTAGCATTTTTTTCGCCCCCTTCTCGTTCACTGCTTTTTTTCTGGCCATAACAAAAGTTGACTGTATAAGCCGGGCCAAGTCATAGCGTAAGAAACTTGTTAACAAAAAAAAAAAGAGAAAAAAATGCGGAGTAAAAGTGCCAAGTCGAGCAAAAACGCCAAGCAGTAAGCAGCCTCTTATATAGTATATTTTCTCTTTTGATAGCGCTCAGACACTTACTTTCTTTGATTAGAATCTGCAGGTATCCCGTGCTGTTCTTTTCCCTTTTAGTCCTTTCAATTCTGCCAGCAGTCCTTTAGCTGCTGAAATAAACGGGGAGAGGCTATGCGAGGTAGGGCTCATTAAAGCCGGTGGCAAAGACATTAAGCATACGCCACGTTGACCCACTTTACCCCCCCCCCCCCCTCAACATCGTGGAAACAATATTGCAACTTTCGTCACCTGCCTGCCAGTCCATCTTGCGTCTGTTGTTATTTATGCACTTTGGATGCACCTTTTGGCCATGTTTTTGGCCCCATGAGCTTTGTTGGTGTTGGTGCACAGATGTCTGATGTTTATGTTCGAAAATGAATCCGGAATTGGCTCTCATTGGCTAGCACTGGAAACTTCCAGCTCTTAAGAGAGCGTTTGGAAAAGTGGCTTGCGCTCTCTTAAAAAAGCCAAGGCATTACTCAGATGAATGAATCAATATTGTAAATGTTAAATTTCTTTATAAAAAAGTGTTGTTTTCGTTGTTAGTTTGATTAGAAGATTCTTTATTCGAAACTTTAATTTGAACTTAGTTTAATTTAATGATTTTATATGAGTTCCATCTTAAAAAATTATCAATACAACAGTTATCATCATTTAAATGTTACACAATATGAAATAATTGATTAAATTTTAAAGTAAAAAGTTAATACTCAAATATGTATATTTTTGGCACATACAAAAAGAATAGAAAGCTAAAAGCTTTCCCAAAAATGTTTAATGCCATAGGCAAGGAAAAACCAAACTTCGGCCGACTGCCATCCGAGGAGCACTTAAAGGATTAGAGCCAACACATTATTGGCACAATTAAGTTTGGACGAGGGGGTATGGGGCAATGGAGAATGGGCTTTAAAGGATACTCTTTTATTTTAAATGTTTACCCAGCCATGGGGAGATTTTTGTGTTGCTGTCCATCGGAAAATAACAAAAATAGTTGGCATCAACTGCAGCTGTTGGCCATTTTGTTGTTGACAGGCTGCAGTGTGTTGGCCCAAATAGGCACGATTTCCAGAACACATACATACATACATATACACAGAAACCAGGCATAGGCTATATGATTATGGACCGACTTGGCTCACAAGATAATTGCCAAAAGTTGTATAAAACTTTGAGCTCTCTTTTTTCCACCATCCATCGCATTTTTTTTTTTTTCGTTTGCTGCTCTTCTCAAACATTTTTCAGCTAGTCAAAAAGTTGGCCCGTTGGGTCAAGCTGTGTCCTGATCCCCACGAACTGGAGGGCAGGGCCGGTTTAAAAGTTAGCTAAACATTTTATTTTATCTAATTGAGTGTGTTTAAAGTTTAAAGTGTGCCAAAGTTTGTTGTGCTGTGCGAACTTGGCTTGATCGCCTCCAACGCACTCGAGAAATTGGTGGTGGTTTGGCCACAAACTGTTGCACAAAACGTGTAACAGGCGGTCCACCTACTCTCTATTATTATTAAATTTAACGCGTGACTGCAGCGATTGTGCACTGATAAAAATCGTACATTTTTTTGATATAATCAAATTTATATCATATTATAAGAACAGTTAAAACAAATACCATAAAATCAAGAGACACATTTAAACTTAAAGTACCCGATTAATATTTAACTCTTTGTTTAAATTTGATAGATTTTAAAAAGTTTTTTTTTTTTGTGTATTCATGTTATTGTTATTCTTGAATGCCCTGCCTTTTGATTGAGTTCCGACAATTATTAATTTATTTCGCTCATCGGGCGTGAAAAGAGGGCGCAGCGTACAAATTTCAGCCACTACTGGTCAATAACAAGCAACAAAAAAAAAAAAAACAGAAAGAAAAATCAGCAGTATTGGAATGAAAAATAATAAAGTAACACAAATGCCAATTTCCCGTGAACGCACACACACAGCATTTCGCATGCACAACTCGCATTCGCATTGTGCACCACCCACACTATTGCATTTAAAGTTGTTGTTCCGCGGTGTGCAAATATGAAAAAGGACAATTCAAATTTATTTTGTTGCCACACACTCGATAGGCGATGGCCGTAAAAATGGTATATGCTATCCATATTGGTTGATCATCACGGAACGTAAAAACACATTCCTGCAAAAGCATATTGAATGCAAAGTCATTCCTTTTGGGGCTGAAAACTGCATAAAACTAATATGCACAGTCATTCGAATCCATAAAATACGTATTTAAAATAACCGAAAATAATTTGTATGCTATCTATAAGTTATGTTAAGTTTAGATATCTCAAATAGAATTTATCAACTTATTTTTATATACGTACGCGTTTTGTGTGCAAAATTAATTTACTTGAAGTCTGTTTACTCTGGAAATATAATTTAATGTAAAGGCAATATGTCTTATAATTATAATTATCTTATAACTTTTTTATAATCATTACTAAGATTCCTGAAGAATGTCTCCATACTAATTATCGTACATATCTGTTCTGCAATTTTAAAATGCATTATTGCGTACTTTTAGACATCTTGCAAATGAATACAACTGCCATGGTGATAATATCAATGTGTATATCAATGTTTATGGTCACTAGAAGACTTTGTGATCAATAAGCTAGCATCAGGTGTCCTAGTTTTCAGTGTTAAACTGACATTAATACCAATTTAGCAACTATTGCATATGATTCGAGGCTTAATTGTAATTAAAGCCTTCTGCCAAGCAAAAGGCAACAACAAACACAAGAAAAACAAGCTGAAACTTTACAAGCGAACTCATAACTTTTACTTTGAGATGGAGCCAAAGTGCAACAACAATATGCCCAAAGGATAGCAACTTTCCCCCATTGAAATTCCCCTTTCGCATCCCCAGTTTCCCCAGTATTTTCCCTACATATCTCCTCTCTGTGTTCTGTGTTCGTGTGGTGTTAATAATAAACCAAACCAAAAAAGGGAAACTTTTAACGAAAACCAAATAAATTGCTTTGGCTGCCCCTGTTGTTTTACTTGTTGTGCAGAAACTGCAGCTGCGATTCTTATGGCAAAGTGTTAAGCGTGTTGGTTTTCGGTATACCATATGGATGGTGCATGTGCCTCCACAGAGAGAGAAGTTTGAGACATTCAATGAACTTCCAAAAAACTAAAAGTGCATGTTAAAATCTGTAATCTTTTCTAAGCACATGAATGCTCTTATAGGGGTCCTTTCAGTACTGTAGCTAAAAGAGTTACAACTAACACTAGAACAAAACCTTAAAACAAACATCATGCTCCGATTTTTTTCTGTGTAGCTTTGTGCGTTGTTCTCTGTGGGCTAGTGGAAGGGAGCTGCACGTTTTAAGAGCGGCTACAGCAAAAGTTTATGCTCTAATTTCCGAAAAGGAAAAATTAGCAAACTATTTGCACCATCGCCATATCATAAACATGGCTGGCTGGCAGAAAGAAATTGCAGCACGACACAGCCAGGATCCTCGTGGGTACAGTTGGTCACAAAAGACGCATAAATTTGAAATGACAGCAGCACTTTTACAGTTTTTCGAGGTCGTGCGGTAATAAAATTGTTGTGGCTCCCTTTTATTTTCTGTGAGAGTTCGTCAAAGTCTGAAAGTGACAAAGGAACAGGGAATGAGTGCGTGTAAGAGGTTACATCTCGTAAAGTGTATTTATATATGTGTTAATTCGGGCAAAGATTTAAATATATATATTTTTATAGGTCTGCAATCGTACTAAAATTAGTCAGTGGAAATTACTACAGTTTAATTACACGTCTGTGATTTGTGTGTTGTTTGAGTGTAGCAGTTATCATTCTTCTAACTAAAAAGTGATGGTCAATTAAAGTTACCGCCGCTAGGTGGAGCTTTGGTGGTGTCACATATTCATCTTCCCTGCATTCCCCAAGCGGAGTCAAGGGTATCTGTTAGTCGAGGTATTGATATTGGCGTGGATTAAACATAAGCTGTCCCTCACAATTATTATAATAAACAATATATATCAAAAAGTTTACCTAGGTCATATTGTGCAGCTCTATTTGTATATTTAAATACATACTAGAATATATGTGGGTTTTATCATCAATAAGAAATGCATTTGTTCAAACAATGGTATTTATGTGTTTATAAGAGCATTCTTGTTTATTTATTTTCAGTTTCCATTAGTGTGTCACTAAATCGATTTGTTAGAATAATATCCTTATTTATTTGGTTGCCAAATGAAAATTGAATCTTTCGCACTCACGAAAATGCCGAAAATCAGATAAACCAAACGTGAAACCGCGACACAAATCAAACCACCATGGACTTTTGTTTAAAATAATCAAGCTGTTGCCCCAAAACACACATAAGCTACTGAAGTCATACCTATATAACAGAGTGTTTGCAATAAGATGCGATACAAGCACTTCACGCGATTGCGCAATCGAAGCTGGAGTGCCGCAAGGCAGTGTACTGGGTCCAATCTTATACACCCTGTATACGGCGGATTTCCCCATAGACTACAATCTAACAACCTCCACGTTCGCTGATGATACCGCGATACTCAGTCGCTCGAAATGCCCAATAAAAGCCACGGCACTCCTATCCCGACACTTAACATCTGTAGAACGATGGCTTGCCGACTGGAGAATTTCAATAAATGTTCAAAAATGCAAGCAGGTTACCTTTACCTTAAACAAACAAACATGCCCACCACTGGTCTTGAATAACATATGCATTCCACAAGCCGACGAGGTAACATATCTGGGAGTTCATCTGGACAGGCGGCTCACTTGGCGCAAACATATAGAAGCCAAATCGAAACATCTTAAACTTAAAGCAAGGAACCTCCACTGGCTCATAAATGCTCGCTCTCCACTTAGTCTGGAGTTCAAAGCTCTTCTATACAACTCCGTCTTAAAACCTATCTGGACTTATGGCTCCGAGCTGTGGGGCAACGCATCCAGAAGTAACATAGACATTATTCAGCGAGCACAGTCAAGAATTCTGAGAATTATCACTGGAGCGCCGTGGTACCTTCGGAACGAAAACATACACAGAGACCTAAAAATCAAATTAGTAATCGAAGTAATAGCTGAGAAAAAAACGAAGTACAACGAAAAGCTGACCACCCATACAAATCCCCTCGCAAGAAAACTAATCCGAGTATGCAGTCAAAGCCGGCTGCACCGCAACGACCTCCCAGCCCAGCAATAAACTTATTAGGGCATTAATGAAAAAAAAAACTATCACTAAGTGAAAGTTAATTAAGTTAGATTAAGATTTGAACACTTATTGTTAGTCTCTTAACACAAAGGGAAGATTCAATAAATAATAAAAAAAATTAAAAAAAAAAAAAAAAAAAAAAATCAAACCACCTCAATAAACGGAGAGTGTTGCGAGGAATTTTCCCGAATAATTGCCACAAAACAAAATATGTTTAAAATAAATTAAACAATGTGCCAAAGCTCTGACCGCACAACATGCGAAATGCCTGTTCTGGTCGCTCGCCCAGTAAAATGCCGAATAAATTGTAATTAAATTGACAGACGACAAGGGGGAAAAAAATCGAGCGAAAGCCATGCAATCCAACCAACCGGTCCGCAGGGTATTCCAGATATGAGTTTCCCGTTTGTTGCGTAAAACGATTTGTACGTTAATTATGGCAAACGAGCTACATGGAAATCGGTCACAGAACATCGTGGGAAAATCAATGGCCACCGACCAGCGGATTGTGGCGATTTAGCCTAGATCAAAGTCCCCTTTTGGCAGGATGTGGCCTCAGTTTGGCCAGGGACTTTGATCTGATGGTGAAATGAAATGGTAAGCTAGCCTCTAACTTCAGTGCGAATTATTGGGCAATACATTATTCAGAAATTTAAAGTCTTCAATCCTTAAGCCTCCTTAACTTAGAGGACAATCAAAAGTTTATTCTACTCAAATGTAGGTAAATGTAAATCTGAAATGAGGTTTATTTATGCAAAATTAAATCAGATATTCCGCCCAGAGCCACTTTTAGTCGCGTAAAGAAGATTTTTAACAACGAAGTACTCGCGGAACGACATAATTAGGCTTACGGCAGTGACTTTTATGCCTCAAACGGCCAACCAAATGGAATCGCCGCCACTTATACAACTCCCCCCTCACCGACCACAATATCCCAGGCCCCCGAAAAAACAGTGTAGCCTGCCCCCACACAACGCCCATTTCACTCGAAAAGCCGCCCATTTGCGTGCGTCGCTAATTAGTGTAAAATGTTTCCTGTTATTTACCTTTTTCGGTTTTGTAAGCAACAAAACAAACTGCGCCAGGACCAAAAGGACGAACTACGAGGATGAGAGGCAGCAAATTGTAAATGAGCAACTGCGTCGACGAATATAGTATATATATATATATAGAGTGGATACGTTGTATCACTAAACCGTTTCGGTGTCGATTTTTATTTGAGCTCTGTTACGTGACCTGTTTGGTCAATAATGAAGTACGCAGCGCTATTTGTTCGGCAGTTTGTGCACAAACGAAGACAAAATCAACGCTAATTAACTCGTTTTAGGGCATAAACAGGGACCAAGGACTCCGACATCCCCCATTGCCATTCATTTGCGATGATCATTCAGTCAGCTTTTTCAGTTCAGTTTTTCAGCGCGCGTTTAACATGCACACCATCATCTCGACGCAACTCAACTCAGCTCAACTCAACTGAACTCAACTCGTTGCCGCGTAAATTGCATTTCAAAATAAATTATAATGATTATTATGTTGCAAACAACAGATGTCAGTCCCGGAGTACCGACTGTCTCCCTCTGACATCAGGCTGAATGTAGGTCGGATCTGCAAAAACGCCCGCTTGGCCCCTTTTGCTTTTCTCTATTATTCCCGCGTTTTCCCCCCAGCATTTCCCCGACATCCTTTTACGTCGCGCAGGAGTCGTCCTTTTGCAGTTTGCCACTTTGGTCTTATGGCGCAAGCATAAAAATTTTAACTGAACAACATTAACGCAAGCACTTTATGGCGTTGATCTTAATATTATTAAATCAGCGACGAGTTTATGAAGCGCTAAACGGATGGGAAGGACAACGTAGTTGAGTGAACTTAATCACTCCGACAAATCCGATCTAGTCCATAAATTCGGTTGTAAACGGCTGGCTTTTATTATCACGGCCTTTGCTTTACGTTTTTAATTGTCGTAGTTATACATGTTGAATTTTTTTCTAGCTTGATATATTGTTTCAGCTATTATTAAGCGATATTTAAACTAGAAAAATTATAAATATAATATAGCCAATGAAGAATGACAAAAAATAAGTCATACCATTAAAGATGTAGCATATAAATGGTATGCTTTTAATTTCTAAACGAATTCTTTAACAGTTTCCACATAAAATAATTAGCATTGCGAATGGGAAAGCAAAGGCCCTTTGCTACTCATAGCAATATCGCGTATACGCCACGTGGCGTACCAGCTAATAAGGGTCAAGTTCTGAGCGCATTGGCCACATGCGACCAGTTCTTGTTCAATTAAGTAAAGACCTTCGACTTAAGGACTCTCAAGTTTAAGGTGTTTAAGAAAAATTTCAACCCAAAACACTTCCTGGCGACCCACAGAGGTTTGTGATGGCAAAGTTTAAGCTAAAAACACGTCTTCCCCTCCGCAGGCCGTTGCGTCTTAACATTTTGAAGACATTAAAGTGAAACTGCTGGCAGACCGCAGGACATTCAGGTGAGATGGGTTGGGTTGGGCTGTGTTGGTATGGAGTGAGTTTGGGTCTGGGCCAGTAGATTTCCCCAAAGACAAAGACACCGTCCGAACAGCAGCTCCTCACTCGGTCCTTCGACTTGCAGCTCCAGTTATGAATAATTAATGTCCATCTAGGTGTGTGCGTGTGGCCGTGCGGGCGTTCTCCGACCGGATCCGGAAACTGACTTGGCTCTATGTGTGTGTGTTTGTGCTTGTGTGTGCCTGAGCCGAGTTTGTCTGCTCCTCTTTGCGGCTGTGTGCGTTTGTGTGCTCGGCTACGTTCGTGTGAGCGAGTTGATAATTTGTTATAATTGCCGGGGGAGGCCACAGGTCAATTTTGCGGGCATTTATATAAATTTGCCCAGACAAGTCAGCCAGCCTGCAGACAGGAGCAGGAAAAAAGTCGAGAAGTCGGCCGACTAATCAAATTACCGCAATGGGAAGTTGGCAATTGAAAGCTTAGGACTTTAGGATGTAGCCTCAGTCTTGAGTTTTGCAGAATATAAAGAAAGCTTAAGTAAATAAATTGGAGAATAAACTTTTTTTATACTTAGGTTTTGCTTTATTATCATCAACATTTCAAAAACTTTACCACTTACAAATAAAACACTAATTATTAAAAACATGTGTAAGCTATTATTTCTTTGATCTCATATATTCTTGGTTCATTTTGTGTTTCAGGCTTGTACTAAATTACTCCCTTTAGTTGTAATTTAATACCTTATAAAAATATTTTTTATGTATTTAATGACTTATTTCGATTGAGAAAAGCTTAAGCAGAAACTTCACGCAAAGTAGGAAAATCATTGGACTGCGATTCTGTCTGAGTTCGTGGTGACCCTCCTGATGGTCATAAATACCTTAACGGCTTTCGCCTTACTTAAGTCACCTCGTCAGTGGAGCTCGGGCAGTCCTCGGACTGCATCCGCCTGTTCGCCATGTAAGCACATTAAGCGCTTTTCCCGGTGGTCCAGGTTGTCCAGGTGGTCCGGGTGGTGGGTTGGAAGTGCATTTGAGGTGCATATTGCGTTTAAACGCGCTGAAAATGAAACTTTTTGCCCTGGTCCGCAATGAAATAAGCGAGTAAACTCAATAATGCACTTGGCAAGCACCACACACAATTGCCAGGCTCTGAGCGGCAATGCAACATCCCCAATGCCATCACACACTTAATGCTGCAGCAGTTTTTAATTTGTTGTTTTTTTCTTTTTACTTTTTGTGTTGCCTCCAAACATTTTTAAGCCCATTCATTGAAACATATGGCAGATGTCGTAGCCATTTAAGAGCTGTTGTTGCTGAAATGTTTGTAGGGCTTTTTTATGCGCTCTTGGTTTTAAAAGTTTCTCCACTCAACTGCGAATATGTTCAATTGATGGCCATCGGGGCGGATACTTAACGCCTGAAGTGTAAAGCTGGCTGCGACAGCTGCAGGTAAGTGGAATTACCTTGATTCCGCTTAATCACAGTCATAACTAATGTAATTTTAATTTTTAATTTCATTTTAACTATCTATGTACATGACATTAAATGAGAGATCAAATGTGCAAAAAAATACAATTTTTGCACTATTTCCTGAATAATTAAAAGGAATTAATACAAAAAAAAAGATTTATTTAACTACAAAATAAAACAAATTATCAAAAACATAAGCTCAACTAAGTGAGATGCAACCAGACTGACGGTCACAACTACCAAAAACGACAAAGAAACCTCAGCGGACATCGACACGTTATAAATTTAAATTTATGTTGCCATTTAAAATGGCACAAAAATTACGATAAATTTATAACCGCCAGGACCACAAAATATGGTTAGCCAGACAATAAAAGCTTCTCTCTCCGATAGGAGCTGCCAAAGTGCGAAAAAACCACTGAACAGACATCGAACATAAATCAATTTGGACAAGAAACATACAGCAGAACAAAAAACAAGTGAACGGGTGAAAACGAACTAGTTGGAAAATAGTGGCCAAGCATTTAACTTTCGAGACTGTCGATTCAATTGAACTTCATTTTTTGCTACATCCAAGCGAAAGAAACGAAATTAGAACAATTGAATTGTAAATAGTTGAGCAGATGATGGCAGCGGGTATGGGGGAAATGCGATGATTGGGGGGAGGAACGGCCAAGATAGCCGCCAAATTGAAAATGTTTGTCACGTATTTTACAAATTCACTGCGACGACTTGTCCTCCGAAGGACGAAATTGTATCTGTATCTGTATCTCCGTCTGCTGGACGTCCATGTATCCGTATCTCGTCGATAGTTGCCCTTTTCTACCGCATCCGCAAGGTGGAGGTGGGTCTGTGGTTAGTCTGCAGCATCGATTGTTCATTGATATCTTTTGCGGCTTTTTGGCTTACTTTCTTTTTGGCCCCCATCCCACTATTCGGTTGTGGTCGTCGCCTCTGGGAAGCTATATCGTGCTTCAGGATTATAATGCAAGTCGTGTCCTCGTTTGCACACACACATTCCTTTAGGATGCCCAGCCTTGACAATTTTTTGAGTTGCACACCAAAATAAATTAGAGCTGACATGCAGTATATTTATAAAAGAAATTCGATACTTTCCATTTAAGATAAAGTTCAAAGGATAGCGGTCTGTTTCGTTATTATAGTAGTGGTACTGCTGAAATATTTTCTATATAGTTTATATTTGTAGTATTATTTTTACAGCACTCGTATAATATTTGTTCTAATTATATTTTATTCCACCACGCTGTGGTTTCACTAGGTCAGTGAAATTATTTCGCGACACATCCGAGCTGACAAAAGTCCATTTGAAACAATTAGGGAATGATTCGTGGTAGTCGCACTCTGGGGAAATTATGACAGGAAGCAAGGAGTGGAAAAGAGTCCAAAAGAATCACAGTCAAGTTTGACCAACTGGCACTAATAAGCGCTAATTTTGTTAGCCCTGTAAGAGGAGCAGTCACCACCGCCCGATGCTGATGGCATGCCAAAAGTTGACGCAGTGACTCCTCCGGACATGGAGGAGTGGCACACTGAGTGGACTTCCGAGGCGATGCTCGGACGATTTAGCAAAGTCGCTGCAGCTCAAACACTAATTCCATTCATTAAAAAACTTTTTATGTGCCAATTTTCGTATTCTTTTTTTTTTTTGTATTTTTGCCTCTCGCCGGCGCCATTCTGGAAAGTTTTCCTTGAACATCGCTCCTTGACGGCCATAAAGACAAGCTGGATGCTTCCGTCCATCCTTTCGCGCGCTCAAGTAAAGACATCAAAAATGGAGGGAAAAAAAAGCCTGATAACTTCCATGGAACTCTGCTGTACATCATCAGTCACATAATGAAGTAGCTGCAGCTGCTGAAAATACTCGTAACTTTCCAGTTTATGGCTTGTCCAGGCCATGAGACAAATGCTCACAGGATGACCAGGCGGAGTAAATTAATTAAATTTCCTTCTCGGGCTACGTGGTATGCTAAATAGTTGGCTGTTTTCCTGGTTTTCCAAGAGCTTGTTATTTAGCTGGTTATTGTGGTCCAATGGTAAAAGTTTCCATTTTCCACCAACAGCAGCTCTTTTTTCTTTGAGTAAATTATAACCTAGTGTTTGTGGTGAGCCAGCTTTGTTCAAGGAAAATAAGTTAATTAGTAGATAACAATGCTCTACTTTCAACATAACTAAATGAATTACTAAAGACACACCACAAATTATATCTATACGAAGCAATTATTTCATTTTAACGATCGAGAAAATGTGATAATTTTTTTTGTTGATAAAAAACCTTAATGTTATTGCCATTCGCACACCCTTGAGCAGTTTCCCGAGTGGATATTAATGCGCAAGTAAGTGTGGATAAGTACATCATTTGCAGCGTACTCTCGACGTAATCGGAGCACAACTGCAATGCAGTCATAAACTCGCACCAAATATCAATTTATTCACTTAATTAAGCACATATGTGACTGCGACATTTTGCGAAGCCAAAAGGCAAGGCGAATATGTACGAGTACTATTACTGTACTCGTATATATGCCAGGCTCAAAGTCAATTGCAATTTTATGAGCTGTTGAAAGTGAAGTACGTGAAACGATATGGCGGGGGAAAACCCACATCACTTCACTTCGCAACCCATTACGCTGATTGGCTTTTAAAGTTTATCAATACATTACGCAGTCAGCAGCAGAAATGATGCTGATGAGCCGGCGGCGGCAGGTTGGCAAAGTTGATGGTTGAGGTTTCCGGTGAGGTTGCCAAAGAGTGCCCTTTTAAAAATGCATGACCCCACTAGCAAGCAAAACGTTGTGGTCAAAAAGGAAAAAAAAAAAATAAAATTATGTACAGATGGGCTGCCGTGTCATCCCCTCATAAATTTTCATCATCACATGCAAGACATTTAGGCTGCTGTTATTTTCATACAAGAATTATAAGATGCAGCGCACTCTATTCTCCATGGAAAGCCCCAAAAAACCCCTTGCCCCTTTCCGTTTAACAGTTGGAGTCGTCCCCTTCTCCACGAAGGCCCCCAACTTTTTGCCAATGTGCATAATTTATGTGTCAGCCAGGAAAAACTCCACGGGTCAGGTGGCTGCCACCAGGCACGAAGAAGCTAGAAAGTGACCATATTTGACAATGCACAGTGGAGTAAAAAATCTTCTTAAAATTATATTAAAATATAGTGTTTAAATTTATAAAATCTCTCTTGAAAAAAAAATTATCTCAAAAGTTTGCAACACAAATTTAAGATATGTTCTTTATGTTCTTAATATATTCTTAAACCCGTTGATTTCCCTGATATATGCCCCTTACCAGTTTTTTCACAGGCTCGTATAGACTTTATGTAATTTAATTCGCTGGCGAAATCCGCAATTTTAAAACAAAAACTGTAGCCAAGTAGTGCTTTGAATCTGATGGACGTGCCCACAGTTCTGCGTTTGACACAGAAAGCCAGAAGCAGCGACCAGGACTGCCTTGCACCATCACCATCATCATCATCATCTTCAGCAGGCCACAGCCATCGGTAGCAGGGGCAAGAGGAGCGACCAAAAGTGCTGCAACAAGCTGTACCAACTAAATCCTATTATGAACTTTGAGCTTCTGCAGAGACCTCAAGCGGCGCATAGAGAAGCTCGACAACCCTGTAACCTCGAGCCCGTTTACATTTCTGCATAATTAAGTTATATGCACTGCACTTGGACAGACAAAAACATATGCATTTAAATGTGCTACCGAAACCCCCAACCATATTCACGTGACGAATGCACCACCGTCAGCATATATATAATTTACCGTTTCGAATTTTGTGACAAAGTTTGTTAATACATTTTAGAAATTAAGTCAATTTCCCAGACCTCGCACCCACTTTAAGTACTATAAAGTACTCTCGTGGTGCGCTTCGTCACTACACAAGCTGCTGTCCACAGTGATGACTTCGTATCTCACCTTTCATGCGGACATCCTTGAGATGCAATGCGATTTCCTACTACAGAAACTACCGAAATTATACTGCCAAATTAAAGTATTTCACTTAAAGTGCAACTCTTTGTGGGGCTAAACCGAAATCGGGCCAAAAATTCGAAATTTCCCGCTTGGTTTAGCACAATTTCCGTTCCGTCCGTTCTCCATTTATCAGCTGAATATCGATGCTGAGCGGTGAAAACAATTGGCAGCTAATTTTCCTGAAAATTCAAAGCTATTTTTTATACGTTCGCTCGTCCTCCAATCGAGCTGAGAGCTGCCGAGTAGCTGGGTCTTTGGTTTTACCAGGCGGATTGCCTTTGGCGAATCCTTGCACATTGCAGTTGTAAAATGCAAAATAAATTTCTAATGAATATTGAAGTGTGAAATTTGAATTGATTGCATTTGATTTGTGGATTTACAGTTGGATATTTACTTTGAGGCAGTCGGTCGACCAGAACGTAGCGGAATGTAGCCCGATGAGAAATGTGAATGGAAATGGAAGAGTGGAAACCGAGATGGCCTGTTGTTCAGTTGCCAATGGAAATTCAATTGAGCAGATGCCTGTTATATAATTTCGATAGTACGGAAAATAAGGCAAACCAGTGGCAGGACGATTAATGTTTTGCGGACTGAGTAAGTAGGTGGTTTGTAGTCCTTTTTTTTATCCAGATTACCTACAATTTACAAAAGATGTGAATTTTAAATGAGTATTTTCAAGCAAAGCAAATATTTTAAAAATTCATTAATAATGATAAATACAATCTACAAATATACTTTATATTTTATGACCAAGTTACATTCAACTTGTTATTTGGTAAAATTTCAGGAGCCGAAGCGCCAGTCTGAGTGCTTGGATTTCTCCATGGCCACTTACTTGCCAATCCTCCCTTCGGCAATTAGAAACTGCATCCAATAGTTCCTCCGCATAATTGCAAAAGTATAGCAATTTGCTGTCTTCCGCTTTTGGAGCACCAACTACTCCAGAACCTAATTGAATTATCCGTGCGGCGTGCCGCAACAAAAACCCCGCCAAGCCGCAAAATGAAATTGTTGGACCAGAGATCTAAGCCGAGTACGGAAAACGGAACGGAAAAGCCAACTGGAGTTTCACGAGTCATGTTTTAATAATTTCGCCAAGCCAACAACGCTGGCGAAATTCAATTTTATTCAATAATATTAGCTGCTGGCATTCGGAGCATATTCGGCTTGCGGTCGCCAACTTTTGCGTTTGCCTGCGCCTTGCAACCGCATTGGGAATCTGAATCTGGTCTCCGAATTCCAGCCCCCAAGGCCCCCAAAGGACGCCATGTGAACAGGGATAGCCGAAACACTTTCCCACACCAAGACGCCTGGACTCGACTCGATTTGTTTGACTTGGCACGCAAAGTTGGAGCCAAGTTTCGGCTAGTTAAGCCAAAAACAGCCATCTGCCGCATATGGAAATTGGGTCGCCGCGGCGAGTCGTGCTAAATTCACTCCTTAGAAGCCATTGTTGGCAGTGTAATCTACTTGAGGCCACGAATACAAGCCAAGCTTTGGAGCCGCCCTTGTTGATTTTATACGGCAGCTGGTGCGAAGTTATATCCCAGGATTCGCAGCCCCAAGGTTTTGATATCCAACATTTGTTATTGCCCAGCCATTGGATGCGAGGTGGCAAAACTTGGTGTTGGCTCATCGAATATGCACATGGAATTTAATTGGCCCACAATGAAGCCAGCAGCATAATGTTGCAAGGGCTTAATTTAATTGCGTATAATGAAGTAATAGAATTCTACTTTACGAGCTGAGCATGATTGGTAATTTGATTTGCCAAATTGGAAATTTAATTGGATCACGGAAATGTTTAGTTCAATACATACATAGATGGTTAGCAACTAAATTACACCGTTTTTACTATGAACTAAATCATTTTGTTCTCCACGAAGTTTTCTTAGCAATGCTGATGCTCATCGATTTTTCCCAATAAGCAGGCTGTTATTTGATATTCAAGTGGGAAAATTGCTGGCCATTTAAATGTGCTATTCTGGGCGCCGAACAGATGCTGCGAAATCCGAGACGCTCACAAATTATATGTTAATGCAATTGTAATTGATACAAATTTGATTTCGCAAGGAGTAAAAATGTGTTGCTCCAGCGGCTGCGGCTGTCGGCATTGGAAATGAGAAATCATTTGGAAAAACTCGGTTGAGCAGGGAAAAGGAGGTGGAAAGGCAGGAAAAGCGGAAAACTTTTTGGGGGCAATCTCTCTCGTATGCCCAGCATATTGTGCCACCACGTGTCAGCTGGAAGTTGGGTGGATGGGTGTTTGGTTGGAGAATTGGGGGTGAATGCTCGAGATAACGCAATAATTTATATGAACTTTACAGGGTCATTAATTTAAAGCTTATTCAGTTGTTCAAGATTTATTAAATTAACTCAAGTTGTGGCAGCCGAATGTGGATGGGTTTTTGTTGAGCAGTTGGGGAAATTTAAGACGATTTCGTAAGTCGTTTTGGCTTCGCAGGAAGTTGGCTTAAATGATTTTGGTTTTGTTCTGTGATTATGTGAATTATGCCAATAATTTTATGTGGAATGGGTGCACAATGTTTTGTTGATTTGTGAAAGATAGCTATATAATGTCATACATATGTTTCTTAACAATTATGTATTTTCATGCCAAGCGAAAGGTTAGTAGAACATAATTAAATTAAATACGTTGTGAAGTCAGCAGAGTTAAGGATCAAATAATAGCAATAATAAAGCTACCTGTTCAGTAACCTCAAAACCAAACCAAATGCAATCCAATTTGTTGCATTGACCGCGACTCCAAGGGCGTGGCGGAAGGGGGCGTGGCTGGAAAGGAGTGGCATTTGGCTTCGAATTGCAATTTGCTTGCCCAGGTAAATGTTGCTACAAAACCAAAAATAATAGCATCAGCCCGACGGAGCTACATTTTGATGGAAACTCTGGATGCAGAGAAAGGATATCGAGGACTCCGTGGCGAGTGGAATTGCAGAGGAATATTCATGGCAATGCCGATGCTTGAGTGGCAACAACCACAAAAACGCATTGAATGGAAAATGTTTGAATTTATATTGCAAGTTTTACTTGATTGAAGCACTTTTGCCATACCGGGCGATGCCACTTGACGCAGCCAGTTCCACCCACCCAGTTTCGCCCACCAGTTCATCCTGCTGGGTCATCTCCGCCAGTGGATTTCCGGAGGAGCAGCCACATGGTAGCTGGTCACAACTTTCCTCTAACGAATTGCTATTCATAATTTCAAGTTGGTCAATTCCTGTTTAAGCTCGGAGTACTCGGCTTCATCAAGAAATCTTTGCTGAATTGTTGTTCTGATTATGTTATCGTATAATATGAAATTAGATTTCTTGATTTACAGCAATTGAAGTCTAATATTAAGCATTATTTTTAGCTTCAATAAAATATCTTTGGTTTCTGGTATCTTCGCTTTGCATTATAATTGCACTTAATGTTATTGCTCCAAGCCGTTGCATATATCATAGTTTTAATTCAAATTTATTACATGCTTGATTTTAGTCATGGTAAACATATCAATTTTAAGAATGATATGAAGCTAAAACCCATTTTGAGAAATTAGATATTTGATAAGTGCCTCAATGCCATTAATATCGAAACTTATTATATGCATGGCATATTTAGTGCTGCTTTAAATGCAAATTAATTTTGCACTAGTTTACTTAACTTTTGCGGCAATTTCGGTCATTGAACACTGGGATGGCCAAAATCATTTCACCGTGCGATGCTTAGTTTTTATGTGGCGACCGGACGTCCCATGGCACTGGAATCACTGAATAATGAAGGCCAGAGTTTAAACATTAATTAGACCCATCGATGCGCAGCCAACGAAAATACCTATTGATAGGACCCGGGGACCACGTGTCCTGCATGCCAAATACGCGTCACGTAAGCGAGCAATCCGCAGGATACGCAACTGGCGAAAAGCTGCGACGAACTGTTTAATGTGGATAACAATTTCGGGGGGGTACTTTTGTGTGGCACCTGCAGAATTGGCAGAAACTAACCGCAAGACAAAATCCGTCGCACAAGTTTGCCGAGGAGTTTAGCGCCATTCGACTTTTTTTTTTTTTTTTGTATGCGTGGCCTGCGTTGATTTTACGACATTTTTGGATGCGATTTCCATAAAGCAAAGTCCCCACGGCTAACTCCATAAAATTACAAGATACTACCTGTTAGAAGTTCCTCTTTGCCCAAATTCCAATAAACTCCCAGCACAATATTAGTTTTTATGCGGCGCCCAGACAAAAAATATAAAACGAAAGCCATCCGAACAAGTATACTTGCAAACAAAAAACGAAGAAAAGTTCGGGACGAGCGAGAGTGTGAGGGGAAAAAACTGCGAAATCATTTAAGCAAACAGTCACAGACTTTGGCAGTCTTCCGTTGGATCTACGATACCTGCATGGAAAACTTTCTGCTATGTGACTTTCAGAATTTTTAGTTTTGATTTCAGGAGTTTGGCCGGAGTTGCCATTGTTGTTGGCAGCTTAGTTTTGGTTTTGGCCGTAGCTGCAAATATTGCAAGTTGCGCCAAAGTCACGTGCAAGTTTACAGACATTCGGTTTGGTCTGGCACTTGGCACCCGTAAAATGGATTTCAGTCAGAATCCGGTTGCGTTGTCTTTAAACTGCAGTTTTCCCGGCAAAGAAGTTGGTATCTCTTTAGTGTGAAACAGAATGGTTTGTGGAAACTCTATTGGTAAAATTATTAACAAGGAGTAAGTCAGAGAATCATATCAAGAATGGGAATGGGAAGATCTTATTAACTCATCTTATAACTTATATCAAAATGGAGAAGCATTAGCTAAGAAACTTGTTATTCTTAAATAAAAGAGTGTAGAACATAATTTGGAACCTTAGTTTAAGTACAATATTGTTTTAGAAAACGTATTGAAATCGTAAGTAAACGAAACCATGTAAGATATCTGTAGTTAACTATACCTATTGCCTTAGCCGACCTCCAATCTCAGCTCGAACAGAGTGAATACGCCACATTTTAATTTAAATCGGAGGCATGCCCCAGATTTTGAAGACCGTCGCTGGCACACATCCTTTCCAGCTCCAATCGAGCGTGCGTAGGACGCGAACTGCTCAACACCTTTTGCAGTGAATGGAGCATAAGAAATCATATCAAGTGCTTCAGCGTACGGATATAATATATATAACAATTTTCACGCCATTTTCCTAACACGTTATTTGCGCGTATTTCATATATTCTTGCTGCCACGATGCCAGCTCCTCGCCGCGTATGTGAGTGTGTGTGTGCGTGTGAATTAGCGGCAAACGGATGTTGAATTGGTTTGCCTTCGTCTCGGCTTGCCACTCAAGTGTGAAGGTGTGCGTGTGTGTGTGTGTGGTCGTTACACGTGCACATATACAGAACATTCAATGTGTGTGTGTGTGTGTGGAGGAGCATCTTGTGGCTGGTTTCCTGGTCCAATGTTGACTGCTTGTTTTTATTCCATTTTTTTTTTTTTTTTTTTGGAGCGCAGGATGTGCGCAGTCCTGGCACGTTGGCGCGCTTAAATCAAAGCAATTTGCCAAGCACAATCGTGTTGTAAATTATCGCCGCAGGATTTTGTTTTATTAAACCGGGAGTAAGTGTGTCTGTGTGTGAATATGCGATAGGGTCTGCCTCCTATTCGTCCTGCCAGCTGGCCGAGATTCATCGAGCTCTGGCTCGGCGTGGCACTGATTGCTGCTGGGATTATGTGGAGGGACGCATTTAAAGTACTTGCGAAGTAAATTTACTAATTTACAAATAATTCATACATCAGAGTAGTTAAATCTCAATTTAAAAAGTACTGACAAGGATTTTCCCGTTTACAATAGTTACATTGATAACAATATATATATAATTTTGGCAATATACTAGTTAATACTTAATAATTTTTAAATATAACCATATCATAACTAATTAAATCGATTTAAAATGTACTTGCATTATAATTGAACTGTAATTTTTACACACAAAAGCACTTTATCGACAGCAAATATTTGTTATTTATTTAGGCACAGTTTACAGAGTCAGTTTGGGATTTTATTTGGGAATTAACAGAGATTATGGAAATTGTTGATAAGCAAAATTCGGTTTGAGTAGTTAAGAGATTTGCCTATAAATTACAGGCGTATTCTTCAGCGTCAATCAGTTTGTAATAGTAAGTGAAACCAATGAGTTCAAAGAAAAATTGTTGATGGAAGCTTCCTTAAGTAGTATCCATTAAAGGGTTGTTCTCAACATGCAAATCAACCTTTTGATGTACTACTTTAAGAATCTCCAGTTAAAGTCAACACATAAGTAGTGATAATGCAAGAGTATTGTATCGGAATTAATTAGAAATTATATATTTAAGTAGTGGATACAAAGGGCGATTTGATATAAAAGTGTCGCATTGTATGACCTACTTAACTAGCTGATTTTGTATCCCAACATAATAGGTTAAAAATTAATTCGAATTTTGTGAGCTGGGATAAAGTACCAAAGAATTTTGAAAACTGCACATTCTTTTAAGACAAAATTTTACTTTCCCTTGTTTTTTTTTCCAAATTGAGAATTTGTTGCCATTGAAATCGCAATCTGCATTGTTATTTATAAGAACTCATTAGTAAGCCCGTGCGGATGCTCTTGACATGATCGATTTCTTGACAAGCATCGCTTTCTGTGTTTACATGCATAAATCAAAGTTGCGATAAGGTTAATACAATTGCTTGCTTAACACCTTGTTGCCAGTGAGATTTTTGTCTGAAAGAAGCTGGCAGATAGACAGACAGACAGCCGAAACGATTTAGCCAACATACGTAACAATGTTGCCAAAACAGCGTGACAGCCCCAAAATCAGCAGCACAGTAGGAACAACAATGGGGCATTGGGGCAGTGTCAAGCAAGCAGAAACCCCCCCACTACCCACCACCACCAACTTACCCCCACCAAAGTGGTGTTAAGGCCACATCACTGCCATTTTTGCCATTCTTTAGCCATTCCGCAGCACGTGTGCCGAAGCTGCGACAATGAGAAGTGTGTGTGCGACTGGGTGTGTGACTGGGTGGGTTATGTGAATGATTTTTCACTTTTGCCGAAATACATTTTTATAAATTCTGACAGGGCATTTGTTGAGCCCGCTGCCTTCGATACCGCTGGGAAAGTTGATAAAAATGTTCTGCTCCTCGGGAAAAGTTCTTCCTGAAAGGAATATACAAGGTTATTCGGTGCAAAATGTCCATCGTTGTTTGGGGGGCATGACTTATCGATGCAGCTGGAATATTGATGTTGGAATAATAAAGATACACAGTTCGGTGTATATAGGTTTTTTGGTCATGAAAAGCTACCCAAGACTACGGGACCGACTACGGGACCGAGTATGCCATATTAACCGCTTTATACCATTATAAAAACTAAGATATAAGCTTCCATTCCTTGCAATGAACTAACTCCTCTCATATGTTGATAACAAAATGAGCCATCAACGACTGTCTAAGCAGTTCCACTCCCTCTCCCCGGGGACCACAAGCAGTTGGGATAATAAACCAAATAAATATTATAACTTCATCAGGGCTCAACAGTCCTCAGCTGCCACAGCATCCTCAAAGTGTTGAGGCGCAAAGATTGATGATAAGAGAGATGTTTGCGAAGATGACCCTCGACCACCCACTGACCCCCCGCTATGATGGAAAAAACGTATTTCTTTTCGGGTACGTAACTCAAATATTTCGCCCTAAATTCCACGACTATCAGCTGCCCATCGCCGGCCTATCATCAACTCATAATGTTGACATTTTTCCCACAGTTCAATGGGCATCGAAATACAAACGTGTCTGTATTCCTTCTGCTGGGCGTTATCTGTAGGTGGTTGAGGCTTCTTCTGTCTTTTGCCTCCTGACTTCGGATGTATCTGAGACTTGGAGTGGGGGAGATGAGAAATGGGACAACACGGGCCGTTCTTTTGTTTGATTGACTCGACTTGGCCTTTGTTTCAATGACTCGAAACATCTTGATGATGGCTTGTCCAAATACGGACAACGATGGAGCAGCGTTTGTGGGTGTGGGGACTTGAATGGAAGACGTGCTATTTGATTTCATCTTATTTTTGTAATTTCTGGGTTCAGTGCGCAGCAAGTAGTTAAATATATATTTTCATTTCGTCATTTTTCTCAGCTTACGTACATACCATATGTATGTGTATAAATATCTTTCTATGACATAATGCTTCATTAGGCAGCGACACCCGCACATCTGGAAATGAAAGAAAATCGTGGAAAATTTCTGGGCTTCTGTGTTGATTTGTTTGCCCGGCAATTATTATGCTTATCGCTGACACAAATCGCCATTTAATTAGTTCGATGCCATTGTGTCGTGTTTGTAGACTTCCCATTGATTTGTTGACACTGCCTAAGTTTGTCAGCAGCGAAGGCCACTTGTCCATAATGCTCGAGTAGGCTAATAGGGATCACGGGTCTCTGTGGCTGACAGCTGGCAAATATTTTCCCACTTAAATATCATAATTGGCTCACTTTATTGCCATGACAACTCACGCGAAAATTAAAGTGATTTAATCAGTTTGGTGGAAATGGGTACGGTAATGCAATTAAAGAAATGGCTTTTGTTGCTCTTCAAACTGTGTTAATTTCGCTAATTAAATGTTTTTTATTTCTTTTTTTTATTTCGAAATGAGGCGAAAGCGCGGCTAATAGATTAAACAAGTTTTTATTTTTAATAATTAATGAATTGTGTAAATGTGTAATAAAGAAAATGAAACCCATATTTATATTAATTTCAATGCTGGCTAAATAAAGTGCAGCAACGCTCAAGCAAATGGCAAATATGAAAGCCTTTCGATAACTTAATTTAAAACATAATTGTATTAAGAGTCCCTTTTATATATATTTTGCAGCTTATTTAAGGTAAGAACAAACTTGGTAGCCCTGGGTAGCCGAAATTCAATAAATTTAACTCTTTAGGTGCAAAAACCCATACGGCCAATAAATCATGCGCTTGGCCAGGACATAAATTACAATTAAAACTGAAATATAATTATGTTATCTGGGTAACTTTTCATTGAGGCAGCAGCAGCAGCATCACATCGAGTAGCTCACAAAACATTTGCCACATTTATGTGTGCGGCCTTTGTGCGACTATCTCACCTTTTAGCCAACTATTAATTATGTCCTTGCTAGACGGACACAATAGCCAAAATGTCGCAAAAGTTTTGCTGTTCGAGCAGTTGTGTTGGGCCCTTTGGGCTCGTTGGCGGCCATAAATCTGCATAAGCCGAATCCCCAGATCTCTTCACACCCGATATCTATCTATGTGTATTTGTCGCATCTTAATTAACATGAAAAGTGGCCGCAGTTCGCCATTTCATTGGCCATTCGCCCCATCTGGGACATCTTAAGGACAAGCCATTCAGATGCACTCCCTGCACTTGGTAAGTCGATTAATGTCGGCGTCAATGCAACTATGCAGCTTCGACTTTTAGCACTTAAAGTGCATTTGCCATAAACTTGACCACTTTTCAGTTTCACAGGACAGTGGCGTGCAATTTTAAGGATATAGTAACATTAGGCAGGAGATAATGAGTATTTATAGGTAATTTTACAAATGATGGCATGTTTTTCCTGTAAATTTGTATGTTTTTCTTGAGGATTTAGCCTTGAAAACTGGGGAACCCCTTTTCTTTTATCCCCATTCTCGTGCGCCACTGTTGACACTGTTGACTCCTTTATTCCTTGCTGGTCAGCTGGCTTAGTAGTTAGTACATAGTTGGTATCTGTTGGATGTGTCGCAGTATTTTATAGTTAAACTTTCGCCCGACCACGCCCAATGCGCTCTCCCCTCGACAATCCCATGGATCGTACATTTTGTTTTCCCTGCAATTTTCTTCGTTGTTCTACACAATTAGCAGCTATTGCCATTTCGACCCCCTTCGCGTTATCCCTGTGTTATCCCCAGGCTTCTCCTCTCCCCTTGCCCCCTTGCCCTCGTTACCCTTTGGCCAGTTTGTTTGTTTGTGTGTCCTTCCCCGTTGGCCGGCTTGTTTGCCTTGTTAGTTGCCGGTGGGCGTGGCTCATTGTACGAGTAATATGCGTTTTAGATTGTAGACACTGTGCCCCCTGGTCATCTTGTGTTTCCACCAATACACCCAACCCCGATAAAGTCCTTCAGCCACATAGTGTACCATGTATTCCCCCGGTTCCTGTGACTGTGACTTGCATAATGAGTAACATGTTTGTCGTAGGCCGCTGTGGCTTGGCCAAGAAGCCCACCGTTAATGGCCAACAATTGAAAGCGTTTAAGGAAGGGACAATGACCTGATCAACTGCTGCGATTAATATCTTTGGTGGCAATTTAGTTTCATTGATTTGAAGTTGACCTTTAATAGAAATAGCTCCATACTTAAGATAACTAAGATATAATTTAATTATATCAGCTCTAAAGAAACATATTTACTTGGCCCATATTTTAAGAAAGATCCCTTTTTCAATATAAAAAATATGTACCTAATAAACCCTTTATACTTATATATTACTTATATATTATGTTGTTAAGCAGAATATTTAGAGGTTATCCAGTTTGTTTAAGATCCCCTTGTTCATTCGCTGATTTTTTTTAGCCTTAGTCCAATTGCTCAACTGGCTGTTTGTGATTGTTCCTGTCTCTTTCAGGCTGTCCAACCGAAAGGAATTGGATGGAAAAAGTGAGCAGTCGGACAGACGACTATCAGGGCCATCAGCAGCAGTTGCAATTGCGAGGCAGCAGCAACAAATGATTTAGAAAATGATTTATGGCACACTCATCTAATTACCAGGACCCGCAGAGTGGACCCAGGAACCCGGATACAGGAGCATTCGGCAAAAAGCCATGGCCATGCGAAGGACCCTACGCTCGGATGACAATTGCGTACCATTTGTAGCCAATGTTTGCCGCTGTGTGGGTGTGGCATGAGTGTGTTTGTCAGCAACATCATTGGCGACATTAATGACATACGCCATCAGTGCGAGTCTTATGGGTGGCAGTTCCAGTTCCAAGGATCCCCTCATCATTCCCATCATCGCCATCATTCCCATCATGCGCCAGTTACGCCAGTTACCAAGCCTTTTTCCGCGACTGCATCGCATCAATCGTCATCAGTTGGGAGCGAATGTGTTGCGGCTGTAAAATGGGTTTCGTATTAGTATCGCATCAATTATAATTTCTAGCTGACATGCGAATAGCTTCCGGATTTGTTGCAATTTTTCAGCCCCACTCTGTTGCCACTTTGATTGCCAGTGTGATTGACGTTTTAGCCTGGCATTGTGGTATGTTTGGCATCCAGGCTAACCATTTTCCCCACCCACTTTGTGGCCCTCAATTCGAATTTAATTTACGTTGCCGGCACGTGGATAAAAAGCCAGAGATTTGATTGAATGTTTTTGTTTCTCCCTATTGATTTACCATTATGTGTTTGGGCACAATGTCAGCCGATTGGGGGTGTGGCCGTTGGCTATAAGTTGGCTAATGATTGTTTCGGTGTGATTATATCGCATTTGGGACTAACTAACATTGAAATATCTATATCTAATGTCAGTTAAACTAAGTAATTCAAATTGTGCGTATAGGTGAAATCTTAACTACTTGCAAATTCACTAATAATAAGCAAACATATATATTTTATTTTTCTTTAAAGACTCACTTTCATATCAAAATTCAGTTGGCATGAGCTTAAAATCGATGCTGCCTTCTTAATATTCCGAGCAATCACCTGACCAAGACAAAAAAAAAAAAACCGAGACGGGAACAAATCAAAAACTAATTCCAGCTCACCGGCAGAAACATCCTTGAACAAACCGAGAACAGGATTTCAAAGCTTTTCATTGCCGACGGCAACATCCTCGATGGCTCCGTGCTCCTTGGAATCTGTCAGAAAAATAAACAAAACTGCGAATTTTATCGTTGTGAACGTTTATGCACAAATTGCTTCCAGGTTTTAGCGCTGTCGTGTCTGTCGCCTTATCGAATTTCAGGACAAGGATGCCGCCGTAGACGCAACTCCATCGCGGCTCCTATTCAGCGAAGGATTCGGTGGAGTAAAGTTTTCCTGCTCAAGGCGTAAAATGAAATCGACAGTAATTTGTGTGTTATCTGTCTCCCTCTGACGCAATGCTACATCTGTTGGAATAACAATTGTGACAACTTTTCCCCACTCCAGCTCGACTATATGTGTGTGTGTATGGTGTGCTGTGGGTACAAGTTCAGCAACAACAGGAAATTACTTTAATTCGAAAAGTTGACTTTATCAAACTATGATATCTAAACGACGGCTGGTGTTAATGTGGGCGACAAATATTGTATTCCCTCGTCTTTGGGTTCAATAAGCCCCGGCATCATCATCATATTGTCATCTCAAAGGCGTCCGTTGGTTTGGGCAGGAGGGGGTGAATATAAGCAGCTCCAGCAGCCCCTAAGTCACTTTGATGGCGCATAAGTAAGTGGCAATGAATAATTCATGTGCTATTTATACAAAATCGAAATGATAATCGTTCACTTTAGCATTTAAATCAGTTCATTCTGCTGGCTTCCTTGGAAGGGGCAAGGCCCCATACTTTCTGAAGCTCCCTGTTTGTGTGATAACTACAAACTTACGATCTGATGGGTTAAGAATCGAAATACTAGGTTCAATTTGGAGTTAAAGCTGAAGAGATTTACCAGGGGTCAAACGTTTTATATCTTGCTACTTATCTTTATTAAGTTGCTAATCGTTAGTAAGTATTTAGAAAGTAGATTACAGCTGCAAGATAATTCCCTCAGTAATTCGAGTACTATTTTTATTTACTCCTTTAAGTGGATTTTCTTAACGCTTTATTAGGTTGATAGTCATCTGTAATTATGACACCAGCTGGGGCACTTATGTGCTTTCGCAGCCACTTGGCTCCTCGAAATTCCGCCTGCCATGCCAATTGACATTTATGGCTTGTGCAAGCATGCAAATCCGACGATAACACGCCTCACCACACGCCAATGTGTGGGTGGAGTGGGTGGAGTTGGCCGCTTTGAAGGCCTAGAAAACGCTAAAAAATGGGTGGAAAACCTGAGGGTGGCACTTAGATGGCGGCGAGTGTGTAAGGCTCAAACTGCTATCTGTATTTATTCATAACTGCAATTGCAATGGCGCCCTTTTGGCATCCATACACTCGCATTGCCAAGCTGTCGAGCATGAGTTTTTCTGTTAAATTGTCTTGTTGAAAGAAAATCGCACACACTTAATGCCTGGGCAGAAGGATAAACCCGATTTGCATGTCACTGCCACTGTCAACTGGCGGAGGTGGCTGAATCCAAGTCTGAATCTGAATCTGAATGTGAATGTGAATGTGAGTGTGAATACAGCTGGCAACTTGCAGTGCCGGAATGCATTTTCCACCGCCAGTTGATAAACGACGTGCTCTCAGTTCTTAGAGTGTCTCTGGCTTGCTTTTCCCGGTTTTTTCCCATATATATATATATAGTGCTGTATATATATTGTAGTATGTGGAAGACGCTTTTGGAGTGATTTCAATTCGCGATGAGTGGTGAGTGCCTGCGAGTGAGTGATGATTGTCAGACAAACTTTCATCCGCATTCACACATATTTTACTTCGCAGGCTCGGTTTCCGGACTTATCGCGCACTTGTTGCCGGGCTTTGCATAATTTATGATCTTTGCCGTAATTGCTCTATTTTATGTCTTCACCCAACTGGGATTCAAAGGACCGCTCTGCCCGTCTTATCGAGGGAACCAAGGCTCGCCTCGCCTCGCCAAGGGCAGGCACTTCGGCACTTAAGCCTTTTAAAATTTATGTCAAATGCATTTGTAAAATACGGCAAACTTACGAGTGGTAACACCGATTTCCATGCCAGTCAAACTAAGACGGTACAGTGTGCTATCTGAGATAATTTTATTCTTACGAATTTTATACTAACAACGTATAATAATAATAATATATTTGAATAAGCTTTGAACAGCTTTAGGAACTCTTGATAAATGTTGAATATCTTACCATATTTGAAACCACATTGAGTTGCATAATGAAAAATAATTACTATATTATCGATAATGTTACATACTCATTATATAGTCTTAAATATAACTATTGTATTGCTAAACTTTGAAAATTCCGGAAAAGATCCGAATGTTTTCAAAAGGAGTTTCAACCACTGTTCAGAAGAATGCCGATTTCTGAATGAAGAGGGTAAGTGTAGAATGTGGGAACAGCGAAAAAATCTGGTGCATTTTCGTGCAGTTGGTCGTGGGAAATATTCGTGTAGGGAAAATGTAATTTCAGAGCACGTTGGCGGTCTGAAGTTTTGCTCGTTTTCTTGTTCTCCGGGCAAGAGTCGTCTGCTCCTCGACCACATATGCATATAAGTTGCAAATGCTACAAAATGGCGACAGAGGCCCCATTCCAAGCCCAGGTCCTTCGTCCTTCGTTCTTTTTGTGTGGCAGGACCCCTTCAATATGTGTTGTCTTTATCAGGTTCGCCATCGCCGCCATTTCTTTTCGGAGAACTCTGGGATTTGCTTGGCTCTTATGGAAAACACATTTAGGACGACGCTTTTTGGCTGGTAAGCACTTGAAGGACGGGCGCCTTAACTCAGTTCTGTTTTTCATCTTTTATCTTATGCAAATAATGCCAGGTGCATGCCGCCAAAAATGGCTAAAAAAAAATACGTTAAGAAAATAAAAAAAAAAGGAAAAACTAAGGATCTACCTGACGCCATTCGAATGGCAGTTAAGGCAGGTGTGTGCACTATTTACACTCGAGATAGTGCGCTACGAAATTTTGGTCACGAAGTGCTGAAAATATTTGCTGGCATTAAACAAAGTGGGCACACGAAGATGGAGCGGCCATTTTAAATTCACATTTTTTGTATCGAAACGAGGAAAGCATTTCACACGCATATGCCGCAAATCAATACGCACTTTGGTGCAAATATGTTTCATGGGTGTGTGCGTGTGTGTGTGTGCATTTCCATTCACACACACATATGTATAGAGCTGCGTATGTGTTGTGCAAATAAAATGGCGCCGGGAAGCACGCACCATATTGTATTTATGTAAATTTATTTCCGTTACATTTCCGCCGCTCAATTGAAAATCGGCAAGTGATTTTCCATATTTCTGCCCCCTCGCTGCGAAAATTTGCTCGTTATTCTTGTTGTCCCGCACCGAAAGTAACAGTGGGCTCGAAAAAGTATTTAATATAGCAAGGAAAAACTGAATACATACATATATATGTACAAGCTTTTTGGCCGAGGTCGGCTTTTGTGCCAAGTCAATCTGAATAACAGATTTTTGTTTTCATCTTGTTCAGCGGATTTGTATTAAGTCCCATTCAAGGAAGGCAATCGAGCTGAGAACCATTGTGGAATATTAAAATTATTGAATAATATTCTCAGTTTCTTTTTCGGCGGTTTCAATTGCATTGAACAAGAAATACCAAGTTTCAAGCTGTTGTTTTGTGTATTTTTTTTTTAGCATTGTACATTGGTTTTGAGATGAAGTGCAAATGAATGAAGGTATAATCTAAGAGCTCAATTGGAAATTAAAGCCACTACTTTAAATTTTCTCAGAGTAAATTCCAATTTAAATTAATTTTGCCAGTTCTAAGCTTATCAAACACAGGCAGATTATAAATGAGACCGGTGTATGGATGAGTAATAATAATTATGCTTTCATTCCGACTCTCACCGTTTGTACATATATCATTCGTTTGAAAGTTTAATTTAAGTTCGTTTCAAAACAGCTTTCTTTGCTTTCTTGTTCGAGATGATGGGCGAGAACTACTATGTAAACTAGAGCAGCCAATTTAATTTCCGTTGGCTTATTGTCCTATCTAAATTGTTTGGCTCTTTGGCTTTTGTTGCTGCTAAAAGCCAAACAATGGCCGCCTATTGTTGGCTGAATCAACCCAGACAAAGGCCAAACTTTTTGTCTACATCTCGGTGTCGCTTAGTGAATGCCAATGAATATGGACACATGTTGCAGCTGCAGAGGAAATTACAAACTTCCAAACATTTCACAATGCACATTTCGCATGGGGCTGCCTTAATTAAACGATAACCAAAAACCAATGCCGTAACATACATGGCTCATTATCTGTGTTACCCGAATTCCAAATCCTGGAGGATGATGATGATGACATTATGAGGGTCCCATCATGTGGGATGTGCAGCATGGCACTGGCCGATGCACTCCATTCATATATGAGTTTAATTTCCTGCAGGCCGCAAACTATTTGTGGGCTTCATTTGACGTTTTCAGAGATCGGCTGCAGTCCTACACTTGGACAAACTTCTGTCTTGATGGACTGGCGGTGTTCCAGCTGGAGTTAACACTGCCGCCAAGTACCGCCGCGGGTACGGGCAGCTCATGTTGCACCAAATGGTGTCTAATAGTCTCGGAATGGATACAAACTTGACGGCGGCCGCAAAACTTTCGCCACGACTGCAGCACAAAGCCAAGGAAGTTTGGCAGAGTGTATGAGGGGCACGGCCAGGACCAAGACCAAGACCAAGAGGATGTGGCAACAGCCCAGCAACATTGGCACATTCATCATTTTTCGGGTGCTCGCACGAGCAGGAAGGACCAAGGATTTCAGCCGCCAGGCGACAGCAGCTGTTGCAGCAACATCGCGGCAACTTCTTGTCACATGTCACGTCGCTGCAGGGATGGCACACGACCAAAGGACCAAAGGACGATGGTACGAAAGGACGACGGGACGTCGCAAAGAATGCGAATCAGGCCGACACTGCCCTGCGCTTTGCAAATGTTTAACCAGAAGCTGTTGAAAGTTTGCCGGCACTTCTACAGGCTCTTTAACAATGATTTTTCTGTAATGGAGTACATATTAAGTACTACTTTAAAGCTTAAAAACCTGCATATTAAACTTAATCATGTCTATTATTACACATTTGTTAACGAAAAGGGCATTAGACTTGTTTAAAATTAGACTGTGCTTCTTTAAAACAGGCCGATTTAAAACTAACTATCTACGGCAGCTGTAGTCAGTTGATTGATATTAAAGAAAGTACATATATCATTATAAGAAGAAGTTCCTTAAAAACTAATTCATGCAAAACGTTATGACAGAAAGTTATGGGTCAAAAGTATTTTCATTTAGATGAATGTCAATAGAGAAAATAAGGGATGGGTCTAAATTTTAGGTTTAGAAAATACTTATACTTAAATATAACAATTTATAAATAAGGAAAAAATCAATTTAGAGTGATTTCGTTAGAATCATAATTTATTTGTGTGTGTATCGAATCGGTGGATCGGGCAGTTAGTCTTATATCTGTGAGGGGAACTTCTTAGGCCTTGTTGCCCTTGCCGGAACGCCTCTTCACGGAGGTGCGACGGCGAGCACCGCCACGACCACGTCGTCCACCGCGCCTGCGTCCACCTCGTCGTCCGCCACGGCGCACGGATTTGCGTGCACTACGACGACCTCCACGGCGACCACCGCGGCGTCCACCACGACGACGACCGGCACGAACGATGCGGCGGGCACGGGCGTCATCCTTGTTGGGCTTCACGATGGTGTCCTTGTTGTTGGTGGCGGTCTCCTTGTCCTCTTTGTTGTCGCTGCCCTCGGCAACATCATCGCTGCGTCCCTCCAGTCTGTCATTCTGCTCCTCCTGCTCCTGGCGCTCCAGGTCTTGCTCCTGGGCGGCCAGCTCGGAGTCTTCCTTGTTGTCCGACGTCTTCTCGACCAGCTCGGAGCCACGGCGAGAGCTGAGAACTCGGCTGCGCTGGGCCGCCGCCTCGGTGGAGAACACCAGACAGCAGAGAGCCGCCAGGGCAAAGATCAGTGTATATTTGGCTGACATATCGTTGGTTGCAGTCGAACTGTTGCTTGTGGAAGGCCGGAAGTGGTTGTGATGCTTTCGAGGTGTCACCTCCGGTTTTTTATACCTATGCCCATCCGATCCGCTGGAGCTCCAAAGCCATGGCACCTGTTTCAATGTTTGCCCACTGCAAGATGTTGCAACACACACAGCTGTATTTGCCCCCCACCAATCAACCCGGTTTCGATATCGATGCTGTGCGGCTATTAATTTGATCTTTTGTTTACCCTTTCGCCTTTCAACTGCAGCACATTTTCCGGTTCCCCTGCTTGCGCTTCATTTCCTTACAAATTGCTTGCCCTCCGGCTGGCTAACAGCTACTCCGCTCCGTTGGCAAATAATTGGTTTCTTGCTCCTCGTGCCACCGAACCCACTGGCCAGACTGGAAATATCATTTAAAAAAAGAATAAACGTAAATAATCGAATTGCACAAAAGCGTTTTAGCTGCGCTTTCGTTTGATTTAGTCGAGCAATGCTCGTGGCCCCTTTGGCTGGCTGGATAATTCAGCGGAGTTCCGTCCGTGCAGCTTCCTGAAACTGCACTGCAAAAAAAAAGAATGCCATGCCCCTTTATTTAAACTGAATATTAATTTTTGAAAAATGTATTAAAGAAAACGAAGATTTTTTTACATATAATATGTACTACGTATAAAGATAAATGAAGAACATTTTTTTTTTGAATACCTATATATTTATTTTGCAAAATACATTACATTTGTCACAGTGATCTCAGTATGGAGTACAATCTGCGACTATTAAAAAGTGCAGAGCAAACAGCTTGAAGCGGTTTAGTTGCGCGTTTAAATGAATTACAAATTTGCTCTGAGTTCGGAGCTGCTGGTGTGGGTGAAAAAGGATCGCAGGATGCCGGAAGCCAGCGATTCCCGTCCAGCTTTACGTATATATTTATCTTTAGATATACATCTTTTTGGGCAACTTGCCAGCAATCAAACATATTTATTGCGCTTAAACGCTTTGCCAATAATTTCTGCTTCGGCAGCTGTTGGCGGAACCGGAAGATGGGGCGCCTTGGAGCTGAAGCACGTGCCGCCGGAAATCACGTGGTCGACATTTGTTCAAATGATTTACAATTGTTGATTTTTATTTGGCCTAAGAAGCAGTTGTTAAAAAAACGCTCCAGAAACTTTAATCTGATTAAAGGCTGAACGACAGGCATGAGCATGAGCAATGCATCTACGGGGAGATCCTTGTGTCCGATTCGCAGGACACCTATTCAGGCGTGCTTGAAATCTAATTAAAAAGCGCTTAGTGGGTGAACAAAGGATTTTCAATTTCAGCCAACAAAAGAGGGCTCACATGTCCCTACGACTGGCATTGGATATCCCGAATCCTGCTCTTCCTCCTCCGATTAACTGCATTGTCTTCGTCCAGGGAGAAGCCATCTCTGGAAATTTCATGGTCATGGATGCAGTGAAGGGAATAGTCTAAGTGGACAAGGGCTTCAGTCGTAAAGCGTTCAGCTCTTATCATATATTTGTTTCATACATTTTTTTTAAAGCTCAACCATATTCTGAAAGTAAAAGCGGAAGCCGTTCATCATTTGCAAATAAGTGGAGAATGCTTAAACAGATATAAAGATAGATCCATTAAGTATGAAAGAAATAAAATAACCCAAATATATGTAATACTTCTTCCTTTGGAATTTATCCAAATCATAGGTATATGTTAGATCTACATAGGTTTTCGGTACATGGTTGCCTTTTTTTTTACCACACTAACAATTAAAATTTATCAAAGAAGAACATCAGAACATGGCTTTTTTCGATCGCAGATCCCCGTATGGCAGTCTCGAGTCTCCTCTAAGACGTGGATTCACTAGCTGGGGGCCACATCCTGACAGCGGAGCTGAGACAAAACTCTTTTGGCCTTTCCGGATTTGCCTAAGTTATTTGACTTTCTCCGGGTAACTCACAATGGCCCCGAGCAGCAAAAGGCCAAAAATATGGGGGAGTTGCTTGGCCTTTTTCTGGTGCCTTGTTGCCAAAACATTGGATTCTGGGTTGTGCCACAGTCATGCCCGCTGGTTCCCACACCAGGATCTTCGCCAGGAGCTGCCGTGTGCAGCTTGGGGGCTTGGGAGCGTGTCAGAGTTTGCATTAGAGCCTGACATGCCTGCAGGGACAATGGCAGGAACACTTCGGGAAAACTACACTTGTCGTATTGGAAAGCACTAAGATATATTTAACACAAAATTGTGCAAATCTATTGTCTATACTTTCAATATAATTAATAATAATTAAGTTCATTATTATGTATTGGTTTATTTCGCTATATTCAGAACATGGAAAGAAATGAAGAAAAGTCCTTATTTCTTATTTCTTATTTTGATAGATAACTTTTTTTCAATTTTTTCAATTGAGTTGGTGGATTATTTTTTCGAGTGCAGGGCGGACAAGTATGTAAAGGCCATTGATGTGTGCTGGTTGTTGTCTCGACTTGATTGAGTTTTATGCACAGTTTACTCCCCCCCCCCCTCCCGTTCCGGAGTGTCGCTTAATAGCCAGCGGGCTAAGCACACGTGCTGTACATCCTTAATTTGGCTGACGAGCTGGTGCTGCCAGCTCCTGGCCCCCAGGATCCACCTCCCCGCACCCAACGGTCTGGCCCACTTCTTTTTTTAGCCAGTTTTAAAGCAAACAAGTGTCGTCCGTGTGTGTGTGGGTGTGCGCAGCTTAAACTTGGCCAAGTACTTGGCAGTCGAGTCGAGTGGAGAATGCTGGAATCCTGCAGCAGAAGCAGCAGCAGCAGCGCACTTATGCGTACTTGGGCGGCATCATGGCTCATTGTTGTCTGCTCTCTGTTTGCCATTCACCTTTATTTGCTCTGCGATTTATTTATTCAAAAGCACAAAATTTCCCAAATCTCTTTTTTCTATACATACATTGCTGTGTTTATTTATTTATCTGGCTTTTAGCTAAACTTAGAGTCTGGTCGTTTGTGCCTTCCATCTTCCATTTCAATGGACTCGGCTCGAGTCGTTATATCGTCCCATTCATGCTTCGCCTGGCATAATTTTCTTGGTCTTTCACTCCTGACTTGCCGGCTTTTCCCTATTTTTTTTTTTTTTGGGGTTGGGTTAGGCGATTGCAAGTCATTGCTTCCATTTGACGTCATTATAATTCGGTTGGCAAACATGCTAGATGGAAGGTATATATTATGTATAGATAATACCTAAGTATTTGTGCTGCTTCAAAATGTGATTGAAAACATGGCGAAAAAGAAGTGCATATTTTATTCAGCCAAAGCGAAGCCTTTCCTGTCGCCAGATAATCGATATTTTCTTTTGCCCGGCCAGCGCCTCTGCACTTTTTCTTTCGTCACTAAGCCTGGGCAACACTTTCAAGTCGGCTTCAATTACACAGCCTTGACAGCCCCAACAGCCCCAACCGCCCCATCTTACTACCCCCGTCCAAAATGGCGAATAAGTGCTTTTCTATTTGCCATCGTCGCTTGTGCAAATTCTCGGCGCTTATGCAAAAGAAGACGTCGCCCATTATGCAAGGTAATCGAGGCGCAAAGACCTTGTACCCATCTTCAAATTTTCATCTCTCTCCATTCGCTGTCATCGAAATGGATAGAACATTCCAAAAGAAAAAGAAAATTAGAAATGGAGGGGCCAAGGCCAGAGCGCTCTCTGCTGGCCATTTAATGCATCGAAAAATGAAGACATCCAGCGCATTTCGTCTCTAATTCACTGGCCCCTGAAATTAGGCCACAAAATTTATGATTATGATGTGTTCATTGTTTTTATGCGGCGCTCTTTTTAGCTTCCGGCAATTTCACAAATACGCCATACATACATACATGCGTACGTTTGATCACAGACACACGTGTAACATGTACTTGGCAAGTGCTTACAAATCGTCTTGGCTTTCGACCTAAACATCCTGTATTTCAAGGATGTATCACCTATAACGACCAACACATGTCTAACTCATGAAAATCATAAAAAATAGAAAAGAAAATGTAATTGGATTAACATATACTTATTTTCATTTAATAGGTGCATACCTAATGGAAGTATTAATAGTAGTAATATTAAACACATGGCAAATTTTTAAAACTATGAAAATGTGTTGTAAACTCTGGCATACGTTTATAACTTCTTCTACAATATATTAAAATCATTTTGCTTCAAATGCGAAATAATGAGTATCAAACTGTCGTTTCTTATTATCGCACTCATTCGTAAAACTCCCTATGTTGTTTTTGTCTTTTGGCACTCGAGTTTTGTTTACACTTCGTACTGCTAATCACATGCAAATCCTTTTAAGTCGCAATGACTTTGTGACTTGAGCGCATAATAAACTCATTTGTAATGGAAATAAGCTCGTAGGCATCTGTGTGTGTGAGAGCTGCTTTATGGGAGTGTGAGTGGGCGTCTGTTTGTGCTTTAAATAGCTGCAGGTTATTTGGTAGAAAACCTTTTTTGCGACTCTGCTGTTGGCATTCACGGGAAGGATGTGTGTTTATGCGAGGAGTTTCTGCCTTTTATTTATGCCCTCTTGTGTGTGCACCTCTCACCCACACACGCAGACACACAAACATCCAAACAACCACACATACAGGCTGAGGTATAAAAATATGAATCTAATGTTCATTTTATACGCGTAATTTACGCTGCGAGGCATTTTAAGTGAGCCGCATGAGCTTCATTTGCACTCGCACTCCGCCGGAAACTGATGAAACTCCGGCACAAGGACTCATTTATCGTTGTGTGTGTGTGTGAGTAATGCGTGTATGAGTAATGTTTACGTCAGCTGGCCATTCCAATTGCATATGCTTTAATTTTAACGATTTTAACGACTTTAAGGGACAGTTTGAATAAATGTTATAACTAAATAATATAAAACAAATTAAATAATAAATAAACGGCAATAATCCAGCGCCATAAAGATATACTCCTTTATTTTTCTTATAATTAGAAACGATAATTTAATTTAATTGCCAATGCCTTGCGTTGTGGTAAATTTGATAAATGCCCAAAGGTATACGACTTTTAATTTGAAATATATGATTTATTCGACATCATTCGAATCCCCTCCGCATGCGTACACACATAAGTGTGGCGCTGCCAATTTGCGCAGCTCTCCAAATGCCAGCTAATTTATTAGCGATGCCCCGAAGGCAGCACCTTTAAAATGCTGTAATAAATGTCACACATACGCCATGGCTGCCAACCCAGAAAGTTATGGCCACGCATTTGTCACGCGCGTTTCGCTGCGGCTAAAAAAAAAAGTGGAAAAAAGCGGATCCTCAATTGGAAGCGAAGCGAAGAAACACAAATAAATACGATAAATAAAAATATTTTTAATTAAAATTCCGAATAAAGAAACCTTACCGTTGAGCATACACAAGAACAGCAGCAATGTTAAAAATAATATTGGCACAGTTGCACTAAAATATAAATCTAGTCTTGAGTTTGAGTGGGATAAATAATAAAATGAAAGTAAAGCTTACAAACGTATGCAAATATGCACTATGACCCTAAATTAAAATTTAAGTCTAAAAACATATTGCTTTCCTGTTTCACAGCATTTTCATTAAACTCACTTTCAGAACGCAATGTAATCATCATTTTGTTCAAATGGCAAATTAAAATGGAATGCGCGAGCGAACCAATCTGCCAATTATAAACAAGTGAAATTTATGATCCAAATTTATTTGTTTTCACTTTCACCTTTTTTTGTTTTGTGCGAATTTAAATGAGCAGCAATTTTTCCAGCACGCCTTGTTCCATTCGCTGAGTTTTTCGAGTGGGTTGGCTAAAGCGAAGGGTGAAGCGGAAAAATTGATGCCGTTTTTCTCGGATTGTTGCAGCAGCTGTTGCATTCCGGTTGCTGATTATATAGTTTTTCGCTTCGATCACGGACCGTTGTCATAAAAGTCAATCTCATTCCGACATGTCTTGACCCTTTTTATGCCCCTGATCCTTTAACACATATGTGCCAGTTCACGCATATACAACTTAATCGCAGCATTTTCATAAAATTTTATTGAATTTAAAAACGGAGCCCAGCTACTTGGGCAAATATCATTTATTTTATTGTTCAATTCCGGCGTAACGTATTTCTCTGCAACATGTCCTTCCCTACAGGATGTGCCGCTGCGCATGTGTGTGCGTGTGTGTGTACGAATCCTGCTTTGATTTCCCGGCCGTCTGCTTTCGAATGGCAGCTGGGCCATAATAAGAACTAAGGTCCTTGGAAGCCACCCACACCCACTACTTGTGGACTTGGACTTGGTGTCCGTATCCTTCTCTGTTTGTGGCACTTTGGCCCATTCGTAATGAATGTTTATTGCACCGGACATGTACATGTTTTTGCTCTCTGTGCACCCACATCCAACTCCTCCAACTCCTGCCGTATCCTATCTCGTCCTTGGCTGCTTTTGTGTTTTTCTAGTCAACGTTTCTGGTCAACAAGACTGCGTAATTGCTTTTGGTTTCTGCTCCATGTACTGGCATTGTTGTCTTAACGATTCTCCAATAGGGAGTACGTCGTCGTCTTGAGAAGCCAGCGGATTGCTAACAATTTGTTCGACAAAATCTCGGCAGATCTCCGGACCGATTATGTTTTCCCCATCACAATAAGTGAGCATGTTTGCCATCAGGCAACATATTGCATAAAATTGTCAAATAGTACAAGCTTTATTTATATGGTATTTAATGATTCTATGCTCATATATCAATCTAGTACTTCCTAAATATATTGTTCTCTATTTTATTAGGGCAATTTTTTCATCTGCATATCTGTTGACAGACGTCCAGCAACCATCGAGAATGGCAAACATGTGTAACATTTTAATAATCATAAAAGCAAACACCGAAATCCAAAGTGCCAACAAAGGCGCCCACAACACAATCTAGTTAAATAAGAATAAACGTTGCCACATATTAAAAGCGCCCGGCCAACTTCACGTTTGTCGATAAGGACGACTTTGTCGAGCGGAAGGACTTCGTCGATTCCCTGGCCAGAAGTAAGAAGTAAGTCATTGTTATGCATGGCGCCAACTGCCAACTGCGAAAAAGCCAAAGCTAAAGCCAAGTCGAGGGTTCTGATTTCCATAAACAGCAACAACAAGTGCCGCATGTGTCTGCTACAAGCGGGAGGAAAAATATTAAAGATTCTGGAAACCATAATCTTATTGACGTGATAGGATTACACTTTGCTAAGTGAATTAATAAAGTATCCTGTCAAGGGGGTTGGGGCGGAGGGGGGATGTGGCCAACTACTTAGGGCGACCCACTCAATATGATATGCACACAATATTATGGTCGAAAAACGGTCGAACGGGGCAGCAGCATAATAATATAATAATAAGTGCGGCAGTGGAACGTGGCCTGATTCCTGACGAAGGATGAGCGAGGAAAAACTTTCGCAGCTCTTTCAACTTTCAACCAAGTTGCCTACTCAACGTTATTAACATAATTTATCACGAAGGCGACACCAGCGTCCAATAAGGTAACACTTTTGCTACCCTCCTCCGCCGCAGAGAACTTTTGCAAAAGTTTTCGAGACCAACATATTCATTACATAATCATTATGGCCGCGGGCGAGTTTCTTTTCCGTCAACGATTTTATTAGCAAACTGACGAAATAATTATGTCCTTCGAAGCAATGATTAATCATTGTTCGATTTGCCTGCCGATGCCGAGTCCTTTTTTGCTTGTGTTGTATAAAAAAAGAAACTCAAAAAGAGCGAAAATAAATTGGCATTTATTGTGATGACTTGCTGTGCTTTTGGGCGACAGGCCGCAATTTTGATGACTATACATCAAAATGTCCAACAGTTGGAGAGCTCCAGCTGATTGGACCCCAGGGAGCACTTAATTTGGCCTGATTTCGGTTTTTTTGGGCTTCAATTTTGGCATGGAAAAATCGGGCTTGATTTGGAATGGCTGTGTTTTAATAGAGTGGGCCATTGAGGTTTAGAAGTCCATTAAATGGATTGTGGCACTGGTTTCGAAAATAATAAATACCACTGATTTCATGGACATTTTAAATGTGGTAGTTAAAATATAAATAAAGGCTTAAAACAACATGATTGCACTTAGCTGCATAGAATGTTTTGTTGTATATTTCGTGTTTCATGAAACTTTTAAGACTTTGACCACTTAATATTTATTGGGCTTCAAGTTTTTTGGTTGAGCCGAAAACTTTTCCGATTAATTCGGAAGTCTGATTGCAGTGACCTTGACTGAAAAGGGCTGCGAAATAATGTCGCAGACATTCCAGGACAGTTCACCCACAGAAAGCGCTTAGCCATTCGCCAATAATTCGAAAAGTTTTTTGGCCAGGCCAACTGGAAAGTGTGTTGGCCAAGTTCCTCGAGCCGTTGGCCATTAAAAAGTTGTGTACTCTCATTTCAATTGGCTGAATGCAGCAAAGTTGTTAAGAAAATTATAAACTATGTGCAAATTTGAGCTTCGCAGTGCGGGCAAAAGTGACTCGAATTGTTGCAAGTGTTGCACGCAAAAGTCCGAAGTAGGAATCCGGTCAGAAAGTTGCTCGTTTCAATTGTCATTATTTATTTCTGCACTTGCCAATAAACGCAAATTGCCAGCCAATTATATGGTTAGTTTTCAAGTAGGAATGTTTCCTGGCTAAAACTGGTTTGATTTGTGCCGTAAAAATAACCCCAATAATTTGGTTCGCATTTCTTGCATTTTGTTGTCGCCAGGTCGTAATTAATGCAAATTAGATATGGACCTGCGACGAAATGAGTTTTTCATCAAGTCTAACAACTTAATTAGCTCATAAAAATGACGCCCTCAAGCTGTTAACCCGCCTCCACGCCCCAAAAGCCTCCAAATATTACCGTGTTCCTGCGTGCGGCGGCCACTTAAGCGCGCCACAGATTGCCAATGCCCTCTATCTGCTCCCCAGACTCGTTTCCGTTTCCGGAAATGCCGTTCCAGCGCCCAGGTCGTAGGTCACGGCGTAGGCGCAAAGCTAATTAGTATTAAGTGCTCTTGCGGCACTCGAGGCCTTTACCTCGCCTTCGCCATCGTTTCCTCTCTCCGCCAACGTGCCCCATGTTGTGGTTGGTGCTCCACGGGCTCCATCGTTCCGCATTTTTGTTGTCGCCTCGGGTGTGGCAAAAAAATATTTTTGTGTGTGCGGTCAGTTGTTAAATTCCGGCAAAACGTTCGCAGCCAACATTTTGAAGCATTATGATTGTGGCTTAGATGCTCTTTTGTGTATAAAATCATTGTAAAATTATTTATAAATATTTTCATAGGATATTTTAATGGCCTAATTATTATATTTTTATATTATTAACAGTTCAAAAATTTACATACATTTTTTAAATGATTTAAAAGTATATTTCCAAACGAATATGTGAATAATTATATTAAAAATGTCAAGACCGAGAAGGCATTAATGCTATTAAGGTAGCAAGCAAGCCTTAAAGGACTTCTTTAGTAATAAGCAATGTCCTTTATTCTAGCTCTTTAATTTACATTTAATTGTAAATATAATGTTTATAAGTTGGGCTCTATGAAGTTCTTCACAAGTGAAAAGGCCATTGCCATTGGCAGGCTTGTATAAGCGATTTAGTAACGCTTGAGCGAGCAATGAAGTCAGAGCCAAGTCCACGATGTTTTCGGCTTTTTTGCCTAATTTGTGCCCTAATTCCTTGGGCCTGGAATAATGATGATGGCAATGAGATTTAGGTAAGAGTGCGAAAGAAACGAAAGTCCAGTGGGGGAGATATAGATTATATTTAGATATTTATCTACATTTCTGCATTACTATAACTATTACAATAAATTTCAACACATGCCGTACAAAACTCTGTTTAGTTAAATTAAAAAGAAACTTATTTATTCACTTTTCCCTTTGCTTTCACCCAACCATTTTCAAACTACGTTATTAATTTGCCCAGCCAAGTTTCTACCCCATCTCATCCGGAATTCCGGTGCACGTAGTCGCTTTACTTTAGTTCCACTCATTTCCGCTCCTCACATGACTTTATGCAATAACATCCAAATAAAATTATCTTATCAGCCACTGAAGCATCCTGCGTGTCCTGCGCGTGCTGAGTGTGGGCTAATTTTATTGCATAAAACTTGTGCTTATTGCGCTTCCTCCTCCCCCGGAAAATCCGCCACCTCCTTCGTCCAGCAGGAAAAATTGCACGTTCCGGTCATACGATGCGAACGTGACCGCTTGACCATAGAAGGACCAGGAGATTTGAAGCAACGCACTTGGGTTGTCCTGCCGGCGACGATGTCCTGTGACATGTCCCATTTCCATGTAATGGACATGGCTTTGGGGCACCACGAGCTGAATTACGGTAATTCATGGTAATTTTTTGTATCTTTCGGCGGTCGAAACACGGATGGCAATTTGCTTGTTGCTCCAGAAATGGATCCTAATGTCCAGGGCAAGAAGTCAGGGAGTCAGGGTTAACATGACTGCTAGTGTAGAGGTGAAAATTTATCAAAATTCTTCAGTGGATAACGTATATTTAAGCCGCTTTGCAGCTTCACCTCTTCTCAACGCCCCATCTTTAGTGATTAGTATAATTGATTTACCTACTTACAATTCATATAACCTAACTCATCCAATAAATTATACTTCAAGAATAAGGTAAATATGTTTAGAACATAATTACACTGCCAATCAACAATTTTGGAACTTAAGGCGAAGCGGGAAACATGTGAGCAGAATGCTACTTCGAGTCCGTCATTAATGATTATCTATCTGCAGAGTAGAGGGAATGTGGCATCAGGATGCTAAGGACTTGGGGACAATGAGGCACGTACTGATGTTGCAATGAAATGACAACGGCGCAAGAACAGCAAATATAAATGCAAATAAACATTGTGTGGCAAGCATTTGTGGCTCGTTACATGCTAACACAGAGCCACTCACGTAATGACTGTTTACACGTTGCTAACCTTATTAGTTGGGTTTCGTACATAAATACACTCGGAAAAACCAAACATGATCTTCTTGCACTTAAAAAAAACAGCACTCAAATGTACATATATATTTTATTAACAAAAAAAAAGGCACTTCTATAATATATAAAACATCATAAGCTATTATCCAAATCTTTCATCAGAGTGTGTGCATCCTCTAGGAGCCTTCGAATCATCAATGCTGATTTTCACAAATGCGGTCAGATCAGTTGGAAAAACATTTTTGTGGCGAGCTGTGTATATGCTTACGTACAAACTTATTAAATTTTCCTGCTTGAGTGGTTCGTTTTGTGTTTGCTGGATGATGGGTTTTATCGGAGCCAAGTCAAATGAAAATTGTTGATTATTTTCTAATGCGCTCCATCAGCTCAGAAATGTGAAATATTGCTATTGAACGTCGCAAAGCCAATGGATTGATAAAACGAACACCACACCCCACACGGACTTAATTATTTTGCACAAAATGCGATTTATTAAAGAATATTTCACACCAGCCGGAGTGGGGAATCGCATATCAATTGTGATTTATTCAACTCATCAATTCAAGCATTTCGATTACTGTTTTTCAAGATAAAAACGAAATGAAAGAATGAGTCTTGAATATTATGGCAAACTGAAAAGGCTTGAGCAGGAATTTAAAGTAAACTAAAATGTCAGACTGACAGTTGCATTCGGAGATAAGCATTTGGTAGCACTAGACTGAAATTGCAATCCAACGAAAAGGATTCGATGCAGTAAAGTTGTCACAAACAAAATGCACAAAAAGGCACACAAAAGCAAATGTCATTCTTAGGCAAAACATGAAATTTAATATCCAAGCGAATGACGCTTCCAAGTGAAATTAAAAACCGAATTTCCAGTCACACAATGCCCATTCTATTATACACACGTATGTATATACATTCGAGTTTGCATAGAGCAGTTGATATAGTGTAAATATTTTGACATGGCAATATGTTGTCACAATCATGCCTGTGTGTCGTCTGATGAGTGTTTGTTCGAAATTCGGCCATTGTGGAGCTGAAGATGGAAAGTTTATTTGTTTGCCCATGTCCCAGCATTTGCTGTTAATTTGTTAAAATTTCACTTTATAAATAAAATTCAACTCCTCGCTTCGCTTCGCATCGCTTCTCTGTGCAGGCTAAGTTAAAACGTGGTCGCCGAAGGTTGGCTGGACGTTTGGCATTATTCCGGGTTGTCGTACCATAAGTTTTCCAATTTGCATAACTTCCGCAGCAGTTGGGACTATAAATATGCAAAGGGTTTTACGACCGCACTATATGCAAGTGCCTCAAGAAAACGTTTTCTCAGACCCATTCGCCCCCACCCCACTTGCTCTTGGCCCACTTGGATGGATGACTCCCAGTGTTCTGTTGGTTGTTTGGCTGGTTTCAGTTGCGCTTGAATTGAAATTGAAGTGTCCTAAATGGTAGAAGGCTCAATGAGAGCTGTTTGCATAACAGATGATCGAAAGGCCTAGTATTTCTTAGCTTAAGAAAAGGATTTTTATTTACAAAAATAAACTATATATACTATTTATATAACTATGCATAACTATACACATAGTTGGCTTTTAATCAGATGCCAGCTCGGACACAACTCAGCGCCGACGTAAAAACTAACTTTTTGATCGAAATATTGTAAAAATCGAGTTTCGGATATAGGTATAAGTACATATCGAACTCAGTGGTAAGTGGATGAGAGTGGCTCCATGCCAAAAAAAAATAACATCTCAGATTCTCCAGCGACATAAACTTCGGTATAGAAATCAAACCATTTCGTCATGGGCTTTGATCTAAACTGCATTGTGGGCCACGTTGACGAGGAGCTCATCTGTCCAATTTGCACAGATGTCCTGGAGGAGCCGGTCCAGTCATCGGAATGCGAGCACGCCTTCTGTCGCGCCTGCATCGACAAGTGGATGATCCAGAAACAGATTTGCCCGGTGGACCGCTCCGGGCTACTGACCTCACATCTGGTGCCCGTTTCGCGCCTAATGCGCAACATGCTATCCCGCCTAAAGATCAAGTGCACCTTCTCGCAAAGCGGTTGTGCCCAAATGCTGGCCCTCGAGGAGTTCCGGACCCATGTCGCCGCCTGCGAGCATAATCCCAAGGTGGTTGTCGAGTGCAGCAAGGGGTGCGGAATGAAGGTGAACATTCTGGGAATAACTTGAACTGCTTAAGATAGCTATAATATTCCCGCTAAAGGTACCCAAGGACGAGATGTCGCGCCACAACTGTGTGTTCGAACTGCGCGAGCTGGTGGAGAAACTGGCGAAGGAGGTTTCCGATCTGAAGCAGAAGCAATCCGATATGGAGGAGCAGAGCTCCAGCCAGCGCCGAGAGATGGAGCTGTTCCAGTACTATATCGCAGCACTGCGATCGACCAATCCCATGCTGCGCAACATTGGCGAACAACTGGACCGCTTCTCACTGATGCAGTGGGGCCATGGACTCCCTCTGGCCAACATCCATACGTGGGGCAGTCTGATCTCCACGCCGGACAATCCCATGCACCTGATGGTGCGCGACGTTTTGCGTGAAAGCGGCTGTCCGATGCATATGCTCAATATGCTGGTTGAACGTTGCCACGAGGATCGCTGGCCCGAAGGTCTGATGACGTTGGACGATCGCCGCGAGAACCAACATCTCATGAGTCGGTATGTCACCCGATTGGTGCCCGGTCTGGTCATTGGCAAACCGTGCGTGGTTGTTCTGGGCGGCGAAAACACCCACATGCCGGAGAATCTGCGCCCCATCCTCGGACTGGTCATGATCTTCGTCGACGGTGTGAATGAGGTAATATTTGGCGAAGAGATTATTTAAGCCAATGATGGGTCACCACATCCTGCTTGTATCCTCCACATCTAAATTCATTTTGGTAACACAACACAAAAGCGCAACTGGCTGCCCGTTTTCCACGTCCTTTGTTTTGGAATGATGGTCATGTTGCTTCACTGTCTTAAATTACACGATCGTACTTCAAAAGTCGTCAAAATGAAAAATATAAATATGTTTTATCAATTCGAGTTACGTAAATAGAAAACAAACAAATGGTCGTGTTATTTTTTAATGTCGGACCTTATGAATAATCTGAGGGCTCCCAATACTATCGAAGAGTTTTTATGAAACGTATGTAATTTTGAAATTTTTAAGGTTTTGTTAAACTTCCCTCATCGATTGGTTCAGTGCAGCAACACTCACAGTTTAAAGTTGTCGTTGTAGCTGACAGATATTCTTCTCGGCAATTACGCGGCAATTATAGAAGCTCAGTGAACACTCGGGCGTATGCGTAATGTTGGAGCGAAATTAAATAAACGCATAAGCTGGGATTGAGGTTGCTCCTTCTGTGGGTGGGCGGTTGGTTGGGCTTGCGGTGGGTGCATCAAGTAAAACTTATAATGGAAATGGTAAAAGTTTGGCTGTGCTCGGTTCGCGGCAGTTGGCGACACCATTTGGAAAAGTTTTACAAATTGTACAAAATTTAATTTCCCAGCTGAGATAAATTTTCGGGACCATTACGATTTTAGCCTGCAATTGAAAACGAGATCTCTGATCAAATGAAAATTAATGGACTGCAAGCAGCTTACTTCGATGCGATGAGCTCACATTTGGGCAAATATTGTCCATTGAATGAAGTATACACCGAATTAGTGTCAAATCAAACACGACTCTTTGAACTAATTAAATGGTCCGGTACACACAAAGGCCATGTACGGCTAACTTGATTAAGCCAAGACGACGACGCAGTACAAAGGACAACTAACGAACTAACCACCGAATGCTGCAGCTAATACAATGATAGATGCCGGCACCTGGGAGCCCTTTAACTGGCTGCCTCAGGGCTTGCTGCAAAAACCGAAGCCTAATGCAACAAAAGCCAAAACTTAATTAATATTTACATGGGTCCTCCTTCGCCAGAGGAAGTAAGCTAAAGGCTCAGTGAAAGCTGATGTTGTGGCCTTATCTTGTCATGTTTGCATATGTGCAGTCGTCGCTCTTCCTGGTTCCTCCCCGCTCCTGAAATCCAGTGGCGATGGTGATGGTGCTCCGAGTCTGAAATGGAAGGTGGTTCTCCTGCATGGCTGCTAGAAATCAATTCGCATTGTTAACCCATGATTGGATATTATTGATTCAATTTGCAGCCAACCGACCAAAACATGTTTTATGCATGCCCATGCCCATGCCCTCGTCCCCCGCCAAACTTGCCCCTTTTTGTCTGCTGGTGCATGTATGGCGATAATGTCCTTCGGTATCGATAATGGTCCACATGCACGCTCGCACACTAACACCAACACCCGCGCCGACACACACACACACTCGCATACGCATACGCACTTGTAGTTGGCCAAACTTCAAGCTCAACTCAGTTTAATTTATGCATTTGCTGCACTCGGCTGGTAGCTACAGTGGGCCCAAATTGTTCATTATCAAATTTGGGCATCCCAAGCTAGTAAATAAAATAAATATTTTTAAAAAGCGGTTTTTTATTCATTTCTATGATACTAAAATGTTGTAAATATTTTGTAAAGATTTTGGGTCAATCATCCACAGGTAAAAATACGTTCAGCAATTAGGCATGTTAATTTATTTGTAAAGCATAGCTCGCTTTTCGAATTATATATACATATCTTTTGCTTTGTTTATTTAATTACCATAAATATTTCGACATATTTTGTACGAATCAATACTTTTTAAAGCGAATCTGCTCCTTTAGCTTTGATTCCACTGTAAACGCTTATCAGAAGCATGGAGAGCAATAGATGTCACCATTTCTACACATCTTCAGCACTAACTTTTCCTTTATATAAGAGCTTTTGTAGTTGCAACGTATTATTTTTAGCATATGCTTGAGACCTCATTATCGAAGTAAATATATGGGAAGAACTCTTAAATCTTGAAAAGTCCCTTAATTTGTAGTATGATTACTATTTACGGCATCAGCATTACTTAAGATAAATATTACTATTAACTCTATTGCAAATGTATATGTTTATAACATGTTTCGTTAGAGGACTCTCAATATTTTATATCTGTATTTCAGACCCCTCGAAGAACTGAAATTTGTATAGGCCGAATGTTGTAAATCGCTGCCATATCAGTGGTAGTAAAGCTCGATAGCACAGTACTAATCATCCAAAGGTAAATCACCGAGGGCAGCACAAAGGAAAATGTGGCGAGAAAAATGTGCAACAGCGACGGCCTTCTTTGCCAAGGCTAAAAATGTGAATGGGCCAGCCCAACACAAAAACAGCGGCAAAACGCAAAACACAGTACGGCGGCAGTAAATTGGCGGCGATAAAATTGAAATCCGCTGGAAGCTGTGCTAACCGATTTGGCCCAGTCCTTGGACTTTGGACCACCTAGAGGTGCAAAAGGAAAAGCGAACAAGTCGGCGCGTTGAGTTGTGAAAACCGAACGGAAATAGCGGCCATAACTCGCCAGTTGGAGCCCAGAAAATAGCAATGGAAACGCCATTTGGTGGGATTTTTCTTTCCCAGGACGCTGTTGCCTGCACGAATTGATTTGTCCTTGTGGGAGGCAATATAGGGTAGCTTTGATTAGCGGAGATTGGCAAAGGTTTCAATAGCGCCGCATGATCGATTCACAGGGAGTTGGTCGGGATTAGCAACCATTGTGTGTACGAAAAACTAGTGTAAATGACTTTTCTGAACTTTTCTTAAGTATATGTTTTTATTAAGAACAGCTTTAAATGTTTTTAAATGTCAAGAATATAAATAGAAATATATAACGAGGTTTATTCCTTCTAAAGAAACGGAATACCCAACCAGTCTAGATCCACTTGTATATATCACCTGAACTGTCCAAAAACTGCTAAACGATTTATTAAATTTATGTATCTTTCCATGGACCAACATCAATTTTATTTTCTTTGCGGCGAGAATGTAATAAAAATGTAATGATATTTATTAAGTACTCATTTATTTGATTAACGGCGAAAAAGAATATTTTTATTCGAGTTGAAGAGTTTCTTGGGTGGAAAGGTGTAAGATTTGTTAGTTACATATACAATTGAACATGGGCTTTTTTTTTTCGTACCTGAATATCTTATTTTAATCATTTAGGTACGTCTTTTCATTCCCCATGCCAGTAATAATAATAATAAGTCTAAGAACTTGGCTGTGGATATCGCTTTTAACATGATTTTGTCATTTGGGTATATTTGCCGTTAACTTCAGTTCAGCAGCAATTTTCGCACTCAATGCAATCAGCTTGTTTTTCCTTCGGCTGATTGTTGCTAATGCGCTCTAAGTAGCAGTATGCCACATGCCACGCCCATGCAGTTGCCCGTAGTAATCAATTGCTCCAAGATGGTCCCGAAAAGCCGTTCAGTGCGCCATTGGGAAGGGCTCTGTTTCCTCTAACAACTCCTCTTTTTGTGCTGGCAATTTACTGCAATTGCATCGGAAGCAAAAAAAAAAAAAAGATAAACTTTCGTTTAATGCCCACACTTTTGGGTGTCGTTTCCAGCATGACACCAGCAGAAAGCAGAAAATGCTATCAGATTTCAGCTAAATGCTGATCCCTAAGGAGCAATAGACGACTACCGTGAGAGTGGAGATTGGTAGTATTTTGAGACGAAAGCCATTAACTCAATAGCTGAAGCCGAAACTATAATAGTCTTACCATTTTAACTATATGATTTAATGTGTATAATTGCTAAATAACTAAGCAGTTTCTTAATTAATTATCCATTAATTTTCTTAACTTTATTAAGGAGTAGATAGATATAAACTCATATGCACAAGTATTAAACAATGACCCGTTGGTCAACTTAAAAGGTCCTGGTCAACATCATTGGATTATCCTTTTTGGGCCCGAGCCACTATTATAACCAACAATCCTACTCTTCCTAATGCTCACTTTAGAGTGACGGTCAAGGGGAATTTGTGTCAGTTCCTGATAAAACTTTTCTAGCTTTAACTCAAACCAGTCTAACCACTCAAAAATGTTGAGAGCTCAGGGACAGTAGCTATTAGTTATTTTACTTTCCTGTTTAACTCAGTTGATGTTGTTGTTTATTTTATTCATGGCCAAAACTGCTTGCCGGGAATTTGGCTCTTTACGTATATGGATTCAACATCGGTCAGATGGCTCGTCCTTTCCAATCTGCCCCCGACTTGGTTTTAAGTTTCCGAGTTATGTTTATCTAAATGTTGCCAGCAGCCAACGCTGCGTATGTGGAATATTTTTTATTGTAGCTACCAGTCTGTTGAGGCCAGTTTTCAGTTGTGTGGTAGCTGCTTTTGACATTGACCAAGGGGTTGGAGGCCATTGGAGTGGTCGGGCATTTTAGTGTGTGTTCGCCAGATAAGCCAATTTATTCAGTTGTTCTTTTTAAATATGCGTGTTAATTTGGCTGTGAAAGTTGAGCATGGAATGAGTTCGTAGGTGGTTTGGGATGGAAAGTCAGAAGTAATTGTTCATGGTAGGAATTGGCTCATTCTCTTAGGTCATTCAAATGTTTTCACTCAAACGTTTCATTGGGGTAGTTATTTTTATTAAAATCAATTGTGTTAGAAGTTTTTTTAAATTCAAAATTGATGTTATGTGTGGAAGAATTCGTATTAAATCATTGCAATTATTTGATTTTAAACATAATATTTAATTTAATGAAGATATAACACACTTATTGGTTCAACGCATAATGAGATGTTAATAATCCATATAATCTTAAGCGTAAGAGAAGAGTAAATAGCTTATAGTAGTAGGACTTTCCAGTGAACAACTCTCCGGCACCGAGAGTTCATTCCTTCTCTGAAACGGATGAATTTCGAAAACCCGAAAGGCGGCCGAAAGCCGAAGTCACTGGCGTCACGAATTGGCATCGTCGTTTGGGGCCATTATTGCAGTGGCTTTTCCACCAATGAAGTCGTCCGACCGTTCAGTCGTGAATCGGGCTTTCAACTGAACGGACGGACTGTGCCCACAGCGAGGGTCGCCACGAAACTATCTGACGTGCGAGTTGCGATTCCACGCGAGCGTTCTACGCGAAATGCTACTCGGTGCGTTGTCGTTATCCTTGCCGCTGTCGTTGGTCCTGCCGCTGTCATTTGCCGGATTTTGGCAGACCTCGCCAAAGTTGTGAGCGAGTGAAAGTTTTTTGTGCATTTGTCGTGCGGTGCGACTTCGGTTTACCATTACTCTTGCATTCGCAATTGCGTGCTCAATTCAAAGTAATTATCAAATTGTTTGTTGTTTTGCAAAAAAAAAAAAACAGAACGTGGCTCTAAAGTGCTGGTCCAACCTTTTGACGACATGTGCCACGTTTGTTTGCAATCTGAAAAACTTTTGTGATGGTCCTTTAATGGTGACGATAGATAGGCTCATTGTTTTTCAGTTACACCTATTGGAGATTTGACTTAAGTACAATTAATCGTCCAAGGTTAAAAGTTTTAGTTTTTTACATTAATTAAGTAAAATTATTTATTTTACTACAGTAAAAATACATTTTTAGAGCTTAAAACCATTTTATTGTCGTTATTTGACTCATAATAATTAACCAATTTCATACGAACTGACTAATTTACTTAAGATTCTTTTTTTTCATTTTAAACACTCGATTATGGCGCTACTTTCTTTCATGACGAAAATACTTTGCACTTGCCACGGCAAAGCAATTTAACCATTATATATGGGTTTTACACTCGAAATAAATTGAATGCAACTGTAATACCCTAATTTGTCAGAAATTGTGCAAAAAACCGCAAATATCCCGATACCAAATCCTTTTACTGGAATGCAACAAACTAAATGGCCATAAAAACCGCTTACGAACTGTGACTGCGGAGAAGGGGCCAAGGGATGGGGATGTTTGGCCATGTTGAGACACAAACAAAGAGCCGCCATGTAACCAGCAAAATAATTTGTTGCAATAAATATTTGAAAATCCAGTTAAGCGAAACATTTTCGTCACGAAGAGGGTCGCGCAGTCTAAGAACTCGGCAAAAAATGCACTCCCAGCCAAGAGGCAGGAGGCATAGTAGGGTATGGAATGGGTATTGCAGAAGTCCTGGTGCCCCAGGAGTTGGGTTGTTAAGTGTACCCGAATTTTTACTCGAGGAAGATGGTTCGCTTACAGGGTAACCAGGATTATATAGACAGAAAATTACAAGATCCCACTGTGTAGGAATATTTATATTATACAGCGGGTAATTTATGTAATTAAAAAGGATTTTAATTTAAAAATATTTTTTTTTTGTTTAATTATGTGTAAAATTAAATAACATAATTTCAGACATATTTTTACTTTACAAATTATACCATTTGACTTGGTACTAGAAAGCAAAATTGAAAACTTTTTAGTAGGAAGCATAAAGTCTTATCAAAAAATTCCCATCGCTCTATCCTAAAATTTTGTTGGTTTTGTGTGGCATTTTCATGCAGTTGCCGCTTTTTGCATGCCCCGCATGCCTCTGCCGACGTTGCTGCTGTTGCACGCCGTGTTGCATTTTGTTGGTGGTCCTGTGCCGCCGGGTTCTTCGACGTTTGTGTCTCTATACCGGACGCTTTAATATTAAAAGCGTTTAAAATTTTCGTATATTTTCGTCGCCATTGTTCCGTGTTCTGGTTGATGCCCCGAAACGAAAAAAAAAAAAAAACATAAAAACAGGGCGGATTCCTTCACCCTGCGATATCCGCAATCCCTTTGTTGGGAGGTTGGGATAAAATAAGGGGCGCTTGTTGCACCGCTGCGGGGCAGCAACGCTAACAAGCTTTGTTATGTTGCGCCATCCGACCGTCGCACTTGCTTTCGAGTTTGCGTTTGAGTTTGCTCAACGTTTTGCCAACTGTGCGAGAAAGTCGCCCGCAGCGTCGGAAGCGGAAACGGAAGTGTTGCCATTGCCATTTTGCTGGCATCGCCGTTGCATTTTCGGTACGTTCCGCTTCCCGTTTGTGTCAGTGTTGTGATGGCGTCGTTATTGTTTTTGCCATGCCTCTTCGATCATACTCCTTTCTGGCTTTCCGCCTGTGAAATGTTGCCTGCCACTGTCCTTTTTTCTTCGACTGGCGAAAAAAAGTGGGTGCACAAAAGTTTCTGACAGGTGGTTTGTGTGTTACGTGTTTGCTGTTTACTTTGTAATCATTTCATTTGTCAGACTTGATTTGCCAGCGAACACAGCGTTGACAGCTTGACGTTGCAAATTGAGATTTTGAGGAAAGTAAATTCACGGGTCCGCAGCAAGACATTCCTGCGATATCCACAAATCCAATTGAAAAAGTTTTGAAATTTCTACACAAAAGCAATCGAAAGTTTTACAGAATTAAAATTCATTACATAATTTCCATTTAATTTTACATGCAACATTATTCATAGGCTTAAGTTTAAATTATATCTTTATTGAAATGTCTTTAATTGTTAGCTTGTCATTAAAAAATGCTATATTCTATATCTTCCTTTTAAGTTTGAATAAAAAACGTTCTTCTTTGTGTAAGATTTGTCTGCACAACCATAAGGTTAAAGGGCAATGTTAAATTAATGTTGAATTTCCGCCGACAAATCAAATTACTGTCTGTGTGCTGTCTGAAGATATTTAATCCGGCTGAGCCGAAGTCTTAAACGCTTCAAATTAACGCACAGGCAATGAATTTCGACGGTACCGTGGAATGAGGACTCAAAACTCAAAGTTAAGCAAACAAACTTGGCTCAAAGTCAGAAGTCAAAAGGCCGTGGCACCAAACTATGTAGGAAAAATGCGTGTAAACAGCAGCAGCAAATCACTCCACGCATCCGGATCCGCGTTCGGGTTTTGACTTTGGGGCCGAGGCCCCAGTTAAGTGGTGGCAAGCTGGCTCGTCATCGTCATGGGGCCACCCAGTCAGTCATCATCATCATAATCGCCATCATGACACTCCATTTCAATCGCCGTTGGTGTTGATTACAGCCCCCTTGTTGTTGCTGTTGATTACGCGACGTTTAAGTGATTAAAGGTGAAAACATTTGACGGCCAGTGAATATCAGGCTTGAACATTTGGCAACATTTTGTCCGCCGCAGTGTTGAACTTTTTCCGTTACATTAACCTTTGCAGAAGAAGAAAATTAAGGTAAAGGATTTCCATGGCCATGGCAGGACCCCACCGCCTGCCACGCCCACATACACGCCGCCGCTTCCGCCTACAGGCGGAGTTTAACGTCCGGCAGTTGGCCATCACGATAATAGCCACTGCCGCGGTTACCATGCTGATGACAGCCACGCCCACCCTCGCCGAAATCCCCTCAAAGGGTAAGTGCTTTGATAATTTAATGAGCCACTCTTGATGGGCTTCTTAGTTTGATTGATTGATTGACTGATGAACCGAGCGGGGAAAGTCGAAGTATAGTGACAATAGAGGAACTTATTTTTGCTCTAAATACCAAGTGATATTTTACTGGGTTTCAATATAAGCTAATTAAAATAATTGAGCACTTGCAAAACGTAATTTCTATTGGGGTTCAAAAGCTGGTGGAATCTATTTTGAAAACGATTTTCATTAGCTGTCTGAGTAATAAGAAAAGTAATTTTCGAATTAATAATAAATCAGCGAAATAATATGTGTATAGATAATTAAGTTAGGCAGTTCTCAACGCTCATGAATTTTGGACGATTCCTGGGTAAAAAAGTTGGCAAAAGTTTTCTTTCAATAAATGACTCAGACCATTATGTGTGCAGTATATTATCAAAAAGACCTTCATTGAAAATTCCAAAAGAAAAATATTTTTTATTGATATCGATTAAAATTTAAAATCTTTAAAAGCCTGCATTTTATTCCTCCTCTGGCCAAGCCTTTGCTACAGTTACAGGTAAAACAACTTTCTTTTATTAAAACTTAATGGACCTCGATATTTAGATCTGCCCAGAAAAATGTATGTGCCATTAAAAGCAATTTCGGAAGAGAAAATAATTTCAGTTTTTGTTCGCTGCTGCTTTGCAGCAGTTTCCCTGCCTTTTTCAAAAGGTTGTTCACATCCAATTGGCCAAGAACAAAAATTGCACATATTTGAAATATTTATGAAAACAATTTTCCATTTTCATCCGGCCGTTCGGAAGGGGCGAGTGTTTTATTTGCATATTTGTGAAATTTATCTTTGGCTAAGCAAACGAAGAGGCCGACAGATACGGCGTAGAAAACGCTCAAGGATATTTTGTGACATAATCAAATATGCTTTAAGCCAAAGCCAACAACTCAACCCTTTTGAAGTCGCTGCCAACAAAATGAATGAACTGCAGATAAAAGATGTTGGCCCCTGCCACGTCATGCTATTTCAGTTGTTTCCTCACATACACACATCCATACATATATGCATTGTGCAGATATTTTCCAGAAACATTTTCCACCCGTTCGTTCCCCAAGGGGGAAGGAAATTTTCTTATTTCCATCTTATGCCTTCTATTTTATGAGCATGGAAATGCAAATGCTTACAAGACGTTTAACATGTCACCTGCGGGCAGAAAGACACTCCGCAAAATGCTCTCCACACTTATCTGACAGTTGTGCATCTTTGGCCTTCGCCTTTTCCATTCGGCAAACATATAAAATACACATTTGTTTGCCTTACCATGTTTGTCACTTATCGTTTGGGCCAATGTTTTGCAGCTGAGTGCCATTTCCCCGGCCAGCGACTTTCCTATTTCCACTTCAACTCTGGTCGAGATAGCTGTGCTTGCGTGTATGTGAAGATATATTATGATTTTATGCATGGTTTGCCCAAGAATAACTATTTCAGCAATGCTGCAAATATGAAAAAGTTCCATTGCAAGTTCGCACTTTATTTGGCTAGATGGAAATGGCCTGAGTGCAGCCGTGTATGCAAGTGGCAAAAATAATTGAATAATATGGCAAAGGGTCTTTCAAATATATTATTATTGGCTCACATGCTGATTGCAGAAGCTTACTTGAAAAATTCTTTAAAAATGTATAGAGAAACGTATAGTAGCGTTTTTATGCTTTTAAAAACGAATTCTTGCTTTATTGCAACTCCAGTATACAGTATTATTAACTTTATAACACAACTTTTGCATTTACGCGGCATTTTTCACACATACTAAATTTTTCTTTGCTAGATCTCAATCTCTACTTTATTCTCAGCTGCCGCTGTGATTTTTACACCAGAAATACTACAGCATTTTTATGACACACTATTTTCCTCTTATTTCCGATTGTCGCCTACCATTACATTCAGAATTTTATGGTGGCTCTTCCGCTATACGTTCCGTATGCTTCTTATTTTTCGCCATTTTAAGGCGTTATTTCTCATTTAATACTTTTTTTGGTACCCGCTAATGTCCTTGACTGGCATTTTTGAAGCCAACAGGACGAAGGGCTCCCTCTTGCAAATCGTTGGCGAGGATTCTTATTATTATGGGCTCGCGTGTGCATCGTCTGCATTTTAGCCTATTACTTACTTCCTCCGACTGCTGCCCGAAACTTATTAAAATTCTTCGACGCCGCAGTGGCTGTTGCAGAAAGGGGAAATGAAGCGAAGCAGGCGTTGGCCACACTGGCAAACCGACCATTGGTGTGGGCATTGCAATTTATGCTTGAAGTTTCAAGAAATTCCCCAAATAGTTTCGCGTGCTCGAAATTATTAACTCTACTAATCAGCATAAAAATGCGGCCGAAAAAAAAAAAACAGCAGGTTTTTGTTACAAAAGTGAGGCGAAAAGTGAAAGTGTTCTGACTTCGGCCAGCTAATAGTTTTATTTAATTCAGTACGAAATTTTGCGCGTGATTTCACGTAAGGTTTTTCCAACCTTCTTTCAAATGAAGTGCATAAATGATGTGTGAACCATATGTCTGCAACAAGTAGAGTATTTGATGTGCAGCCAGTCGAGCAACTTGAAAATTAAAAAAAGCATGAAATTAAACAATTTTTTTTACTACTGCATAATGCTGCTATTTAAAAATGGTACATTTTCATTTAATTTCATAATTACGTTGATGCTCTTTAAAAATGCGACCATAAAAACCCCATTTACATGGCTAACGAGCTGTGGCAGGAAAAATGAGCTACTTACAAAATGCCACCCACAATGCGTATTCACATTTTCCAGCCCCAATCAGCCAATAAATAAAAAGCAATATATGAACGATAAGCGTATTCGAAGAATCGCAAACAAGAAGAAATGGTTTTTGGGCTCCAATAACAATAATTCAAAATTATCGCCCCCAAAATGACAAAAAAAAACCCTAATTTATAATAACAAATGACAAACGAAGATTAAAATAAATTTATGGAAGTGCCCAAATGAAAAATCGATGCATCATTGTTTAATTTGCTCAATGAATCCAGAAAGGAAAATTGCCCAAATTTGTTAATTTTAATACCACTTATAGAGCTGCTGAGTATTTCATTTATTTTTTTATATAATATCGCTAGGAATTACGCATAACAAGATCTCGGGAAACATTCAGTGCGGGTAAATCAGGATCTTCCGCATGATACTTGATAATCAGGAACTACCAATATAATAAAAGATCCTATTTTCTCTGGGAATTAAGAATTTAAGAGACGATGAACTATGAAGTGCTAAAGATCCGAGGAGTTCAGGACATCCAACAATAAGAAATTGAAATGAAAAACACCTGGGTGGATATGGTGATCAAGGTTTCTTGTAGTAATAAATTGCTTTTTGCTTTTTTTGTTCCCAACTTTATTTAATGGTATAGAAAGACCCACACGCAACGAAACGTTGGCTATTTAAAAATTTCACCATATGAATTTGTTGCGCCAAGTGCTAGTTAACGCTTTCTGTCCGATGTCAACCGATTAGCGTCCGAGTCCATAACTTAAGCTCGTCATAAGGGGCAAGAACATGCTAGACATGGATCTATGTTGGACCAAGGGTTGAACGCAAATCTTCTTTGATATTTCCATCGAGTAGCTCCTGGCCCCCCTGCGAACTGCCGCCCGGCAGCAACATCCCTCCGAGGAGCCCTTCTTTTTCGGCTTGCTCTTGCTGGTGCTCCTGGGTTGGACTATTGATCCCAGACCCATTTGGCGCACCAGAAACTCCTGGGCCGCCACCATCTGCTCCTTTTGCTCTTCCTCATCCCAACCATTCTCGCCGGCCATGATCTTGAGAATTCTAGGCAGCATGTGCAGCGTGGCGGCCGCATCCACGAAGGCTATGCGCAACCGTCGTGCGATGATGTCCACAAGGGTGCAGGCGTACTCATTTCGCATGGCATACTGAATCTCTGCCTCTATATAGGGGAAGCTCGGATGGAGGCGCTTCTTCAGATCAGGAGCCTGAGAGAACAGTGCATGTCCATTGTACCCATAGGAATCGGAGATATGATGCGCCACGTCCATGGGCACACCGTAGTCCTGCACGAATTCTAGCGGCAGCATGCAACACCATGATTCGGCTCCGTCTAACTTCAAGTCCTGTGTCCAACTGGAGGTCACATGATCGTCGCATAGTCCACAAGATTTAATGGCCAAATCCACGGCATCGGCTGCCATCACGCGGTAACTGCTCCACCGTCCGCCGGCCAGCGTGATAAGACCGTCGGGACTAACCTCGATCATATAGCTGTTGATCGGTGTTCCACGCTTGTCATCATCATTTTCCTTGTCGGTTGGACAGCTCACACTGGCCTTGATCGCCGTCCAGGCACTAAGGACGTGACAGCGCCCCAGCTCCACGCAGGGATCCATCCTTTTCTTGGCTGCTTCTAGCAGACAATCCACGTCATCTGGATCGGGAGTGGGACTTCCACGGCTAGACACTTCATCGAGGTCCACTTCGCGACTGCCTAGAACCATGTGGTTCTCAAACGGCACCATATATACAGTGAGATCATCATTTTTCAGAGCCGGACTCAACAAACCGTAATGTCCGGAACCAAAGTAGCGGGGCAGGGATACTTGGGTTTCCAGAGTGGGCAATAGAATGGGTGCGGTTCCCTCCTTGTCCATCTGCCGGATGGCATCTGTGCTGGAGCCTGTGGCATTGATCACGGCCTTGGACTGAATGTAGAACTGCTCGCAGGAGATCTTGTCCTTAACGCTAACAACTCGGCAGCATCCCTCCTGTGGCATAATCTCCACCACCTCCATGTGGTTGCCCACATTGGCGCCCAGGGCCACCGCGGTCATCACCAATGCGACGCACATCCGGGCATCATCCACCTGACCATCATAGTAGACGACGCCACCGCGAAGGCCATCGGTTTTTAGCAGCGGAAACTCATACATGGTGGCCTCCCTGGAGATGATGTGCGATCCGCGGATATTGGATGCTGCTGATATCCAGTCGTAAACCTTGGAATATATATTTCATACTTGTGGCAACCAGTCTTAGCTCGTCAACCTACCTTCAATCCCAGCCAGGTGCAGGGCATCTGCAAAAAACTGTAGATGGGTATGATCATGGGCTGGATGCGGTTCAGATGCGGAGCGTTCTTCAGCATGGTCACCCGTTCACTCATCATTTGCAGCATAATGTACAGCTGTTCGACATCCTTCTCCCGGAGGGCAGTGCCCAGATATGAACCACTGCCATCGATCAGCTTACTGGTTCGCGAACTAGAGCCGCTTGCAAAATCCTCTGCCTCAATTAAGGCGGTTTTAAGACCACGACACGCTGCGTCTACAGCACAACCACAACCCACGGCTCCTCCTCCGATGATCAGAACGTCGAACTCCTCGGCCTTCAGTGCATTTACGTGCTCCGCGCGAGATGGTACCACCTTCATTGCGCAACAGTGGTTTCCGCGAACCTTGACCCGGCTCCGTTGATAGGTGATAGATGATAAGAAGGCCTGGCTCAAAAGCTGCCGATGCTCGCTGAGATGAACAGCACTTTGCGCCAGGATGGCACCCAACTTGGACATAGTTAATCGGACCTTTAATTAAAGGCAGCAACACAACAAAAATTTCGAATTTTGAGGGGTCGCGCCGTTTTCCCAACGCTTCCCAAATTTTCGAAAAATATTCAAAAGGTATGCAAACAGAAGGTTTTAAAAGGTTTGTGTCATTCTGTTAAGGCAGTCAGCTCAAGCCTACTTTGTTAGAAACCTAATTTGTTTTTAAATGGCAACAGGAATTCATCCTTTTTCTAAAAATATTTACTGTCTATCCTTCTAAAGTCGATGTATAAAACCTTTCTTATTATTCACCATTCAATCATGAATTTAAATATGCTCATTTAATTGCCTGAAATACTTCGTTGAACCCTTTGGCGAGCAGAAAGTCCTGTACAAGTTTAAAATTCAATAAAAATTTGAAAACATTGTAATTGAGCGACGTTGCGCCCCCGCCGAAAGCCAATTAAAATTAATGAAAATTATAGATATGCGGCTTGTCGCCTCGCCGGTTTCCTCTGCACCTGGGCGAAAAGGTGTCGGGCTGTCACAGTTTCTGACAATTTAAACTCGTGACTGGCTGTCGGGGGAGGGGGAGAAAATTACAATGCTTAGCACATTAAGGTTGGAAAATTTAATTACATGCGATGGCGACACATTTGTGCCAGAATATTAATACTGTTCGCAGGAAGTCCCCGGAGATGGGTGCTCCGGTCTGACACGGCCCGCGTCTAATGAGTTTGTTTAAGTAATTTCAATTCATTTGTTAATTTTCAACTATTGTCTCTCTATTGACTCTATTAATGCGCCCGGGGTCTGTGTCTGTCCATCAGCCTGTCATTCCGTCACTCAGAGCTGAAGTGTTGGCCATCGGGTTCGTTTGAATGTTTACCCAACTGAATGAATGAATGTCCTGTGGGAATGCGGTGCTTTTGACTTTGGCGTGCCGACGACCGACATTGTCCTTTTGTCATTGGAATGGTCATTAATACTGTGCCTCGGCATAGATCAACTTTCGATTGCTGATTGCCCGCATTAGCATTCGATTGTCATCGAGGGAGACGGTTTTTGGTTTTTAATTCCGCAGAAATCAGTTCAATTCATGGAATAAATAAGTTACTATATCACTTTCGGTGCATTAAAAGACCAGCATAAAATAAATTTTAATTTATTCAAATAAATATTTGATATTCTCTTTTTCTAATGTGAAATAAACTTCTACTTATTACTACTATAAGTTGCTTAGATTTTAACGTGTAATCAAAGATCGGATTTTCGTACCATTTTGAGTCCTGCTAAAAATTGTTTAGCTGACATTCAACATCTTGAGATAGATCTTCCGGATCTTGTTAAAAAGTTAAATTCGGTTGACCATATTAGGGTCTTATCCTTCCTTCCCCTCCTGGGGGCCACGTGGCGGAACAACAAGAACGGCGCCCGAGGCCTTCTAAATACAAATTTCCGGTGTAAGCCACACAACAAACCTGACCTAAAGCCCACCCCCCACCCCCCCACTGCCCACGCGCAGACGACCATGTTGGCCACCCACCAAAGTTGCCTGCTGAAACCAGGCGACCGCCACGCCCCGGCACTTTGTTACATTTCGTTACCTCGCCAAAGTGCCTCAACACATTCGGCGGGATACGGCGTGGCCTTGTTGTTTCCTGCTCACCTTACCAGCTGGTCCACCCACCCACTTTCCACCCCCTTGCCCGGTTGCAACTGGCTTTGTTTTGCGGCTCGCTGTTGCTGGCGTGTGGCTCACCTTTTTTTTTTTTTGGACTTCCCCGCCCAAAACAACCTGCCACCACCACCCACCGCCAGTTGGTCTACGGGCATTATTGCAGCTATAAAGTCAGTGCCTTGAACTTTTCCTCTGGCTGTTTTTGTTTTGTCCGTTGTTCTTTTGGTCCGGCTTTTCTTTTCGTTTTTTTTTTTTTTTTAATTCAAGCTCTCTTTTTGTCGCCTTATTGCCATTGAAGTTTGTTTTTTATGGCCTGGCCGAGCTTGACAATAAGCACGGCGGCGGCAAAACTTTTCCACTTCTCATTTATTATTACGCTCGACAATTGCTGTTGTTGTTGTTGTTGTTGTTGTTGTCCTGACAACCGAGCGACAGAAATTGTCGTTTGTCCATGTTGCCTTCCTTCGACAGCAAACGAAAGCTAGGAAAAAATCTAGAAAAATCGCAGTGAAAAATACAACAAACAGCTGGGCGGTGCAAATGCAAACAGGCGTACAACAATTCATCAAAAAATTTGTTAAAAAAATGCTCGCAAAAAAAGCAAAAAACGAGAATTAAAATAATAATTCAAAATAAACGATTTGTTGCGCTTCGGCTGGCAATCAGCGAGGTGTTAAGTGGCCCAAATTGTCTGACAACAAGGTGCCTTCACTTAGCCCCGCCCCTCAAACATTTTACACAACTTTAAATATATTTTTGCTAACTGTATTGCTGAATGTTTTGATTTATAAGGACAAACGGAAATGGCTTCGTTTGGTCAATGCTAGATGTAATTCTTCGGCCTCAGGTGTGCTGAACAGCTTTATTAAATTTGTTGAATAAAAGTTGATACCATTTTAAGGAAAGGCCACATTTCTTGATAAACCATTACCAAATCGAAATCTCTATTACAGCTAGAAAAAAAAATATATAACACCTAGCATATTTTTTCCCTTTAATTACCAAAAATTCCAGCCAAAAGTCGTTTTCAATTGCCAGAAATTGAGCCTAATTTAGCTGTAGTATTACTGTGTATTGTGGCATAATTGAGTTGCACACGCACGAGGCAAGGTCCGCCAATCCAAGACAAGTGGAGGGGAAATGCTTTCTCTGTCAGATGCTCGAGCTGTTGGGTCGAGTATAAAGGCGCTAATTTGTAGCAATTAGTTTGGCACTCGGCCATGGCAACAGCATTGGGAAATTGCTACTGGGCTTGGCCAAAACAAGATACCATAAACAGTCACACAGAACGCAAGACACTGTGTGGAATTCGGCATATGGCACGCAGCGAGGACTTTCCAAAAGGACATTTGATAACAATTGAACAAACGTCACGAGGGCAGCCAGGCGTTTAAATCGAGTAAATGTGACACATTTTCAGCGGCATGACATCAATTAAATTTATACCTTTTCTGTCACCCAGAAAAACACGCAGTGTCTGCCACATGAAAATATTTTATTTTTATAGCTACCTTTTCATTACTCAGTTGGCAAAGGACAGCATATACTGAATGTATTTAATCTGCCGCCGTTGATTGCAAAATTTAATTTAAATGCCTTGTTGCTTAATGCGGATCGATTGTTTTTCGCCAATATGGGTATGTTTGCATTTTAAAATTGTTATCAATATGTAAGTGAACAAAACGTTATGTTTTATGTATGGATGTAACATTATCGGACAAATCGTGTCAGTTCTTAATTATTGATCACATTTTTTTGCATGGCTGGTATTACATTTTACATATGTTTTTAAAATGAAACTATTTAATTGTTCACATTCTGGCAGTCTTTACCAAATGCAGAGTTAGGGTATCACCAAGTCGTTGTTGCTCCCATTTACTTTCCCCTTTTTATCCTTTATCTTGCCCCCATGTCTCAGCAATTGTTGTTCCCCTTGTTGTAGGCAACACTATTTGTGTCATGCAACAATGTAATTGCCACTGTCGTTGTCATTTCCGCTGGACACACGTTTCAACGACAGGAAAAAAGGCCAGGCTAGGAGAAAGGGAAAAAGCATTAAAGATATTGCAGGGAATGGTCCTGCGGATGGGCGGGAATGTGAGAAAGTTGGGCGTGGCAGCCGTGTGGCGGAAGGAAGTGAGTTGTAGGTCGGCCATTGTGCAGTTATGCGGTGAGCAAGTCGTATTGTGGCGCCCTTTGGTCCCACGAAGGGCGAACGGGGGCGGGCAGGGGTAAATGTCCTGGCCAATTGTCAGAGGCGCGGGCCATGTTAAGTTGAAAATAATAGACGTGGACATGGCTGTCATGCTGTCAGTCGAAGACGATGTGCGCCGGACACTAATCGATGTGGACAAATTGCAAAGGTTGCAGGCTTAGACACCCACCCATCTGCCCATAAACCAGCTTTATCCTCCGCCTTACCTGTGGCTCCCTGGAAATTAATGGCTCAATGAGGCAGGACATTAGCTGCTTGTTTGCCCCCAGGAGGGATTTTTAATTGCTGCCTGGGTGGTCATTCTGTGGTCGCTCCATTTATTTGTGTTCCCCACAAGCACCAGGTTCAACTCCTGCGGTTGACCTTTCCTCGCCAACCATCGATTATCCAATGCGATACCTGTACCTCTCCCCGTTTTACCTCGCATTTGCCTTTTTAGTCGTGCTACAGTAAACTTGCGGTTGCCCAGAGCATCGCACTTGCATTCCATACCAACCACTTTGAACCCATCAATGTGGCCTCCACATCACCATGTTTGATAAATAGCCCGAGGGTGCGGTTTATTTAAATTCACTGGCTGTGAATAAAGTCAAGCGATGGCTTCTAAGTTACGGGATACTTAACTTACTAATGGCTATAGGTATATTAAAGAACACTGATAGTTAAGATAATCAACATATGCAACAGATATCCATAGTGCTTAATAGTATATATAGAAAAATATCTTTAATATTAAAGATTTTAAATAACCATAAATATTTTAATAATGCACATTTTTCTCCTTGTTTCCAGGTAAGTTCGTGTCCACATCGATATTTAATTTTGGCTGCCCGTCAGTAAGTTTTAGCATTTTGTTATTAACCAAAAGCTGCACACCGACACCGACAGCTATTAAACTCTAAAACGCCCAACTTTGTTCCATCGGAAAAGTTTTCTATTTCAATTTGTGTGTTTCAGTTTGAAGCAGTGAAAGCATTGGCCATCCACAACTGGCCAACACCTCCGCTTCTGTTGAATCCGTGCTTCTGGCACTGGGCACCTGGATCCTCGCCTCCTGCCTCCTGCCTCCTGATACTAGCCACATTCGACACTTTATCACCTGGTTGGACACTGGCATTCAATGGATCGTGCTTTTCCACACGGCCATAACATTTAATGGCGCTCCGCTTAACGCTTGTAAACACGTCGGGGCAATCAGAGTCCTGGCCACGCCCCCGCAGTGTATATGTGCGCAGGACTATTCGGGGAAATTTGGTTGGGTGAACTGGGGGAGGGCGGAGTGAAAGTTTGGATTTCTTTTCACAAATTATGCCCACCGGGCATGCTAATTTCACTTTGGCTTTTGGCCCTGTAAAAGTCTACAATTACGGCTAATAGCTGGCTGCTAAAATCAAATGCAGCAGCCCATTCATTATTGCTAATTGCGGTAACCAGTTGGCGTCCGTATTATTACAAATTAACAAATCACTTAGTCGCTGAAGGCAAACTCAAGTCTCTGAAAACAACGAAATTAATTAACCAACTTATTCAACTTTAACGATTTGGGGCAAAGAATCTGGAGCGTACTTAATTTGAGCTTTTGGCGAAAAATTATAAAAGCGGAAGGCAAACTAAGAGTTAGTCTGATAGACAAGGTGTATACCGTGCATACCGTAGTAACTTTAATTTTATATAATGGAATTTTATATAATAGGTCTGATTAGATATTTATACAAATTAAAAGTTTTTTTTCTGGATCATTATCACTTCGAATAAAATTTAAGAGTGATTCGTATTAATAAATATTTATTGTCGCCAGCCGTCGCCAAATCCCATCATTACCATATTCGTGGCCGAAAGGATGTAAGGGCCTATTGAAATCGGCTAAGTTGCCATTAGGCCTTAACGCTTCGCTTAGCCCGTTATGGGAGCTGATGTTCATTGGCAGAAAAGTTTTCAGTTTTCGGCTGGCGGCAGTTCTCCTCGTTCCGAAAGCAATTATCCTCGGGGAAGTGTATTCGACTTAATTGATTTTCCTGCCGGCAGTCGGTACGGTTTTAAAAGGATTTTAATAAGCGCATCGGGAATGCCTGGCTGTGGGCGACGGTCTATATATGTAATATGTATGTATATCCTTTGTCTAAGGGTCCGCCTTTTGTGTTCCGTCCTCTATCCTTTCGCATGAAAAGTTCAGCGCGCATTTAGATAACAACATTTCGTCGGCTTTTTCACACTTTTGCCTCCCATTTCGGGGCTAAGTAAATTTTGCAGCCGGACGTGCCGAGGTCCTGAGGCCAAGGACCTTGTGGAAGGCTGAGGATTTGGTAGGTTGAAGTTCAACTGGGTCTTGCTATATGTCGCTGGCTATTTGACCGGAAGTTAAGCGGCCTTTTTCTGGACGACTCGTTTTCTAAGCAGACGTCTAGCAGGCGATTCGGGTTAAGTGTTTTGTGTGCGCCAGCTTGTACTTTAAATACAATTGGAAAATTGTGTTTATTTAATTGTCCGGAAAGGCATTTAGTTACGGTTCCTTGCTATTTGCAAACACTTTAGTTTTCGCACCTTATTGGCCATATACATATATCGTGTTCAATTAAAGTGATTATGGCTATAAGCATGTCATATGTGTTGTCCAGTTTATTGTTAATATGTAAAGAGAAATTTAATTAAACTAAACAACTTATTTTCAATGACTTTTTTAAAGAGATTACTTGCATAGAGAGCCATTTTCCGACTTCTTCATAAAGAGAACCCTTTTCGAGGTACTGAAATTCATGAATTCTGGCCTCCGACCAACTTTACCAGCTTTCCGAGTAACATTCCCATTCATTTGCCGCACATGGTGGGTGCAAATTTTGTGCAGGACTCAACCCATCTAACCAAGCTCCCCTTCAGCGCCTTTCGTCTATGTTAATTTCGCATGGATCTATGGCCATGGCGACTCTCATGTTTTTTGATGATGAAGAGGTTTCCAGCATGGAGCCAAAAACAACAAGAGTACCCACAAAAAAACAACTCCAAAATTACGTGCATTTTTTTTCAGACGCATCCTGCATTTGAGGCTGGAGCAAGGGCTTCCACTGGCGAATGCGACGGAGATGGCCGAAAAGCAATAACAATAACGACCACATGTACGGCCCACAGTTTCCACCAGTTTCCCAATTTTCCCTGCGCCCCAGTCTCGCTTTATTTTCTGTTTTCCTGCTCGGTTTGATGAACTTGCCAGCGCGGAAAAGACGGGGGAAAATGGAGTTGCCTTTGGTTCGGCAATTGCCGCTGCCTTGCTTCGATTGTTTTTATAGATGATTTTGATGATGTGGTTGGGAATGGGTATGATAAGGTGGTAGACATGGATGATTTTGTGCTGGGGAAACCCATTCTGTTGTGATTTCGTTAATAGAAAATGTAATTGCTGTTATTGATATTTTTACAGACCTAGACAATGGCTGTGATTTTCAATGGGATTACGATTACGGAAGTTGAAGTAGGAAGTCGAACGATATGTATGACTTGAATGTTTATATATATATATTTATATAAATTTTCTTTTCTATTGGATCAAACTCGTAGTTTAAAAGGCATTTTTTCAGTCGTTTAAATTGACTTTATGACTTTTAACTTCGCCACCATAAAGACCAATTTAAGGTGAGTGGTTTTTGGTAGCCAATAGACACCTGGGAGTTCAGCAGACGACATCGATACCTGGCCTTGTGGTTAACCACACAAGCCATGGAATTCCAGACACAGACCAACACAGTCGGACACTGGCTGAAATTTGCATGCGCACATCCAGAGAGCCAGGAGTCAATGGAGCATAGGTTTCCTTTTTCTCTAGCTTGTCAATCAGTTCATCGACTGCCAGACTTTCATGACATTTTGATTGACTAGACATACGAAAAATAGAAGGAACACGAAGCAGAGCCAAGCGATTGTTGCCCCACAATTGAGCTTTAAGTGCAGCGAATTTAATGGAGCAATAGAAATCGCTTAACGTTTTCGATGGCTGGCTAATTACGTTAATACACTTGAAAAAGTCGAAAGTCAAAGCGGAGCTCATCAATAATTACAAAGGAGAAGGAAATGCCAAGCTGTGGAAAGTGGAAATCGAAATCGAACTGGGACGAACTGGGACTGGGAACTCCTAGACACGAACGCCACTCGAGCTCTTGTCGAGCTTTTAGTTGGGCAAAGTTAAATGTTGGATACACCATAAACACATCAATCTTAATTAGAATCCGACATCGCAGTGCCTTGGCACAAATCGAGAGTGAAGTTTCCAGGTTTCAGCCAATTTACCGAGAATTCTGTGCCAGAGGATCCAATTTCTCTGCCACCCACATCAATTGAAAACTAATTGCATGTGTTGTTTTCTTTGATTCGCCCTTCGCAAAGCCAGCAGTGCGTAAATATTGTTGTTGCATCAAAAGTCAGAAACAGAACAATTAGGTAATTGTACGAAATGAAGTGCTCAATTGAAGGATCGAGTTAGTTAAGCTTTTAGAAAGATTCATCCATATCTGGATGAGTGCAACTATGACCAACTGAGAAAGCCTTGTAATGTGCATCCTTCACATTCCATTTTCGAAATGGAAAATAAGAATTCAGATACAGATGCTGGTAATAACGCAGTGCAGATACCGAAACATAGTTGGGGAAAGTGCCCAAAATGCTTGGACTTTTGGTCGAGCTTGGCCATCTGGCCAGACATTTAGCACTCCAGGGATAAAGTTTCATTAGGAGCAGACCAGTACGGGAGCTGCACAAGTAAGATGCGGAATGGCGGAGACCAAAATTCTGGGGAGAGCAGATGGAGCCGACACCCCAACTATCATGTATGCTGCACTTCACTGCAAATAGCACTTGAGGCTTATGACACTGCCACCAGACCAGTGCCAGTTGCTCACAGTTTCCGCACATCGCCTCCAAGCCCGTGCACCCTGACCCCAAGTCAACTCCCCTCCATTCATGCGCCCCTTCATTCGCCGCCACTTCACTTCAAGTGCATGTGAAACCGCAGTTGAAAGGCATTTATTGTACCTGCCATTGTTGTTGGGCTCGGAGATGCAGCTCAGACTGTGGTAAGCCCTCCGGTCCGCCCATCTACCACCCACTCGTTGTGCTCACAAAAATACAGGGCTCACTCTCATGAATGCCAATGCATGCAGGACTCATAAAAAGACGGCGGCTCTAGGGATGGCAGCGTGAGCTTCAGACTCACGAAGCGCGTGACGAAAGTCACGAAAAATTATTGATCACTCATCCAAAACTATATAACATATGGGCTTTATATAAATTAATGTATACAATCGTGAATATCCCAATCGTAGTTTAGATTTTGGATTTCCTAATTAAAGCTCTCTGTTCACGAGATCATCTCTACTACAGCTGCGTCTTTTTGTGGGTTAGGCATTTGCTAAACGACCCTAGTTAACCTCCAGGCCAAATAATTTGCATCAAGCACTTGCACCAGTACCATTACCATTACCATTGCAAAAACTTTGCCAAAGAAGCCATGCTCAGAATCTGGCTGTGCCCTCGGGCATAATATGTTTCACTCCCTTTGCTTGAGTATCCTTGGTTGGCTGCCTGCTTATTTTAGTTATGGTATTTGGAGAATTTTGGCCAAGTTTACAAGATTATGCGCTTAGTGGTTGCCTTAACATGAATTCAAATGGAGCACCTCAAACTTTCATTCGGGCGTGTTGAAAACTTTCTCGGCGAGGTGCAAAACGAATATGGGCTAGCACGCATTCTGCCTGGGGAGTAATTAAATAGCAAACTCATTTTTTTTTTCTGACGAGTGTGTGCTGAAAGTGGTGCTTATAAATTGGCTGTTATCTTCGGCCAGAGATACGCACTCTAATACCACGGGCAACTTGACTGGTTGACTTCGAAATACAGTAAACAGTGCACGGACTGCATTCATCAATGTTGGTAGTCGAACATGAACAATTTATGGAATTTATTAAATTGGCCAAGAGGCTGCCATTGTTTGGCTACAATGACCCTCGGGATACGGCAGCCGAAACCAAGGCAAACAAGACAAAAAAAAACAACAACAAACATTTCTCGCACACGGCCAAGGAAATCTTTTCTTCGCCTTTCCACTCTCACTTTTCCGGATGATGGGCCGCACGGCAAACACTTGGGAAAATTTATGACAATGAGCCAACAACTGTGAGTGGTCATAATATAAATAACAAGTGGGGCAAGTCTGCAAAGGGGCGTTTGGTGGGCGTGGCCCGTGCGTAACTGGTAACTGACCGTGGCAAAGTGTTGTTTTATGTGTGCCAATGTGTGTTCGTTGAAAAGGAAGGGGGGAGTTAAGGAAAGGCGGGCGCTTAAGCGATTCAACGGCCCATTGTGCTTGATTGAAGAGGGAATCCCGGAGCGAGCGAGTTGCTGAGAGATGGCTAAAGGGATTTCCCGCTTGTGTGTGCGGCACATGAGCCTGCAATTGGGAAATTATGCCCCCAGGACGCACTGTGCCGGAGCTGAGAAAGCAAAGTGAAAAGCCAACTGCTTGACTTTCTGGCCTTCGCCACCTCAGTCACTCAGTCTGCAGTCTGCTGGGTGGTCGTCAGCCCATTCCCAGCCACTCTCCAGATTGGAGTCAAGTTGGCCACATTCATTTTTTATGACCGCTGTGGCCGCCGGGCTCTTCGGCGACAGCCTGTTGAAATTTAAGACAATTTAAGTTAAACGGTTTGAGCCGAATGAAATATTCTCCTTTCCCTTACCAAACATTTCGTAAGTTATAGCTTCACCACACTCCAAGTATACAGATAAATTATTTATAGGGGTTACAGCAATAAATTTCTAACTTCTCGTTAACATTTAAATATTTGCTTAAAGCATTGCGAGTAAATAGGAACACAAGATTCTGCAACTCCCCTTGTTTTTTTAATTACCTAACGAACTTCACTTAGCTTGTTCAACGCGGAATCCCTCAAAGACATTAAAACAGATGTCGCTAAGATGGCGGGAGAAAATTTACATTTGTCTTCAGCGAAGGCAACTGGCCGCAAAATAAAAAGCCAAAGAGTTGGCCACAAAGTTACTGAATAATTCAACGAATGTCCTGCCAACATTTTAATTTAAGTTTGCGCATCGACGGTCCCCAAGATAAGAAATTTTGCGTAGAAACTGCGGTTGGAGCTGGTTGTATTTATTTACACTTTGCTGGCCGCCAAATGACGGCCACAAAAATTAATAGAAAAGTTTCCCCAAACGACACTCGGCAAACAGCAACGGAGACGCGAGGCGGAAAGAACAAATTATGCAGCAATTTCATTTTGATATTTTTGTCAACACAGGATGAAAGGATGTTAATGTAAATGACTGCCCCCCAAAGAATCCCGCAAAAAAGGGGGGAAAACGAAAAACTTTTAATAATGTCTCAAAAGGCGCACATTTTTTCCCCTTTTGTTTTTTTTTTGCGGACTTTGGCAGCGGAAAAGGGAGTGGCCACAAACTCTTGTTCACACTTCATTTATAATTCTGGGCCAAAAACGGCCAAGGCCTTTTGTTGTGATCCAGTCCCTAATTATTATTTCCACGAATTCTGTGGAGTAAGTTATGTTTACGATTGCATGCTGGGAACCGGCGGTCTTGACTTGCCCACATTAATGCAATCCCATTCGTTTTTATATCGCCATAGAAGTTTTTCTGTCCGCGCCGTTTTCTTGGCTTTCTTCGGTTTAATGGTCTACTTAAAGCAGCTCGACTGAAACTTTTCTCAGCCCAGACGTGCCAAGGTTTATTTTAAAGACTAACAAAGCCGTACCAGTCTTTAATCTTAAAATTAAAGTGAATAGTTAAGTTTTTGATATAATAAAAATATACCTACTTCTCTTAAATTCATACAAATCAGAACTAAAAAATTTCAATTTACTTAACTCACTCGACTTTAACCGGCATTTGTTGATAAAGCCACAAGCGCCAGTTCTATTTAATTACAAATCGAAACAATGCCTTTAACCACCTGCAGCGATATGAATAAATTTGAATATTTATCTCATTAAATTGAGTCAGCCCAATTTACACCTATTTCGAGCAAAATCGTTGCCCAACTCGAACCACAGAATGCCATTTTCCCCGCAATCCCGAATCCAAGTCATATGTTAACTGTCTGTACGTGCCAGACTGAAAGTGGCGACTTTATGTCTGGGAAAATGGCTTCGTTTCAGTTCCATTTTCCTGCTCCCTGCCCACTTTACCATTATCCACACCGCCCCCCTGTGTCCGTTCATTCTGACTGTCGACATATCTTAATTCCCATAACCAGGCGAAAGGCTGCATGAATTTCAAATTCAATTTGGCGCATTTTACATAATTTATTAAACAAAAGGCTCAACGGCAGAACAACAACACAGCGACAGGCGTAAGAGCAGCTGAGCGTTTTATTGCATGAGCGACGGCTAACAAGGCACTTGTGTGTGTATGTATTAATGCGGTGTGGTGTGCGGTGGGAGGGGGAAGGTGGATGGGATGGTGTGGCAAGTGTGTGCGAGCGGGGCAAGCGTGGCTTTTTACATAAATAATTTAGGTGTGAAGATTAAATCGTTGCGATATGGCTGAAATTGTTGACAACTTAATTTGTGAAGTGGTTTCTGCGGCCGGAAATGTTTGCCGCCCGGAAATTCACTTCGTGGCCTCTTCTGCGCGCCCAGAAGTATGCAACAAACAAACAATTTTAATGGCGAATCAAAAATGATCGAACACACTCGCCACTTGAGGCACGCAAGTGCACCGCCATCTCCGGAAGATAACACGGCGCATACGTAATCTGCCCGGATAAAGCGAGTAAGGCCAATTGAATTATTGAAAAATTATTCAGCTCGCAACGAAGGGAAGGGAATGGCAGGCATAAAGTGCATTTCTCGACGCGTGAGTGTGTGAAATATTGCCTGAATAATGCAGCAGACTCACAAGTCTGAATTCACTGCTGCCGCCTGTCGATTGCTGCACTTGACACAACTCGACATCTTCCCCCATTGCACCGCCTTTCCGCTTGCCTGGCTGCAGTTTAATTGCCGTCATCTGTTTGTTAATTGCTGCATAATTGTTTGAAATAAATTCACTTACGACTCGTTTCGCTCCGTTGTTCGCTCATTTCACTCCTTTTCGCTCCGTTCGCTCCTTTCGCCCAACTTTCGGTGGCAAGATGTCGCCAGTCGTCGAAGCGCTGACGTATGGAGCGTATGAGTAATGCACTGCACAGTGTCGGCCACTTTTGATGGTCATGCAATTTGCATGTCGTTTAATTTCCCGCTGTCACATCGCCCAGTTGAGTGAGTGCTTTTGAGCAGGAGAACTGAACTGAGTGAATGACAGCAGCATGTTTAATTCAAGAATTTGAGGACTTTGTTGCACCTGAAAACTCTCGATTCTTATTGAACTCAGAAAACTTCTGTTCAATATTGCACACACACGGATTAATGCTTTGAATCCCCTCTAATAATTAAACGGTCCCTTTAAGGCGTGCTCCTACCACTTTAAGTGAGCAAACCACAATTATAAACGCATAGTTTTACCTGCCCGTAATCCATTCAACTGCGTTTGTCACACTCATTTATTAAAACGTTAAGCGCAATTTAAGCGTAGCTGCTGTCAGGTGACTGAAGCAATGGCCAACACCTAAAGGACTCCCTCCTCAACCACTCTGCTGCAGCAGAGCCCTTGCCTTCCTGGAATATAAGTCGTAGGGGATGTTGGGAGATCCGTGGATCCGGATACCCACTCTGCTGGCTGGCATGTTTTATGTTTTCGCTCACTTTCCGACACATTTTCGCGCATATTTTGTTTTTATTTGCAGCACGCTTCAGGGGGGGGAGCGGGAAAAGCCGAGTGGAGCTGTTGCAGCTGCCAACGCCACTCCAGCTGGACCCTGATTCTCAGTCCTTTGCCTTCGCGTCGTTATGAATAATGAGTTTTCTTACTGCAGTGCAATCTTCGCACTTGCTCATGGACGACTCTCGATTTAATTAAAGTTCTTAATGAGTTTTTCGGATCGCGTCATCGATCAGGTTGAATCTAGAATTGAACCATTGTCTCGTCGGCGAACAAGGAACTCGTTACACAGACTAAGGATTTTGGCAGCTAGACACACAATAAGTATCCTCCTAACATGTGTACTTCGGCTTCACTTCGAGTTCATTTGTCTGCCAAGTTGGCGAAATGCACTTTTGCCGCATCCCCAGTTCGTTGTGCGGTCTCCTCTGTATTTTCTCTGAATATATAACAACATATATTGTCGGGTAGATATTTGCTTTGCATTCTTAGACACTTTTTCGTACACCTCCCCCCACAACTCGCTGCCCGCAAATTCACAGCATTCTGCCGCTTGGGTTTTCTGTGTCGGATTTTGTGGGAATCTGGTTGGTATTTCCTCTATGACAAAAAGTAAACAATTTGCACAAGGCATTCCATATGCTGCCAGCTATACTCGTAGTATGCATTCCTGATTAACAGTTGCTAACCTGTTGGGTTTGTCGAATAGTTTTTCTTTTATTTCACGCTAAGGAATATTGAAAAATGTGCAAAGAAATGCTGTTAAGCCGGATTTTTTGTTTAAAAAAAAAACATAAGCAATTTAGATTGGCTGTTTAGCAACCCACTTATCAGTCAGTTGAAATATTAACATAAGTATTTATGCTGACACCAAATATTTAAGCTCTGCTTACCTTTCTTGTCATATTAAATTACACATGTAGGCTCAAACGCCGTTGCAGTAATGTAATCGTCTCTAATGTGTAAGCAATTGGTAATCAAAATTTAATACAATCAACTAGTTTCGCATCTTAGGCTTTAAGGTAAATAGGCCCCAGATCCTTCGGTCATCTTATTAGGCCCACGCACACTCGCATTCACATTCACAGTTGGGTGTTGAGCGATAAAGGCGGCTCAGGAGGGTCTGAGTTGCCAGTTAATTGCATAATGAGCGAGAGCCGGCATTTAATCAGCTCGTTTGTCAACAAAGTGCAAGTATAATCAGTGTGTGGAACATTCTCACGGGTTGTGGTCTGGCAATAGAGCTCGGCGTAGAAGATTTCCTCGCCTTATCAATCCCTGAACTAATTACGTATACGCAATGTGATTATAAGCTCGCCGCTTGTTAGGCTGCTTCGGTGGCAAGGGAATGTACGAGTGGTTAAGTGGGTGCTTGTAATGGGCCGCCAAGAGTCCTTAGCCAGGGATATAAGCCACAATAATGACCCGCACAAGGAGCATCTGCGATACGAACCAAAAAGAATGTGCTCGTTGTCCAAATATTTGTTGACATATTGCGGATTTAAAATGATTTGTGGCTGCCAATCCCCGGGAATTAAACAAATACATTTGAATAATGGCAAGCAATCAGCAAACAAAACGCAAGACTGATTGCCTGCAATAAAAGTGGACCATAAAAAGCGATAACATCATATTTATAAGAGCCTTCCAGACCCACGTCTTTGCTATAGGCTCTCCCAAGGCGCCGGCAAGCGTTGAAAGCGATTATATGCGTAAATATAAAAATGGCAGAAAGACAAATAAACGACAATAAACGGCCGGCAGAAGTATTTCTCCAGTTTTCCCCCACCCCTCCATCCAAAGACATACCAAGCCAAATAAACGGAAAAAATGGCCAACAAAAAAGATGGGCCCATAAAAAAGGAAACGGAAGGAAAGCTCAGCAAAGACCTAAGCAGCTTACAGTGGGCAGAAAAATAATAACATGTGGTCACTAAAGTTTTTAAAGAAAACTCAATTCCAATTTCACTTGTAGTCAACAAATTCTATCACAATAATGAATACTAAGGTAAAGTAATTGAGGTTTGATAATAAACTGATTATGTGTAACCTAACTGCGAATGAAATTTTCGTGGATTTCTTAAATGGTACCTAAATTTTACTAGGATTTTTGCGATATTCAGCCACTGTATTCGCAGTTTATTTGCGGGCATTGTCGAAAATCGAGTAGGCGGCACGTCTTCGCAAAAGTTTTCTTTTGTGTGTGTCCTTTGTTTATGACGACCATTTGGTTTGCGGAGGCCGTCGAGATTAAGCCGGCGGATGGGAAGGTGGAATCTCCTTTCGGCCAGGCTAACCACCCATCGCCACAACCTGTAATCCGTCTTACCACTAAACCGTTCAATATCAGGAAAACAACTGCAGTGCATAATGGAAGCTCATACGTCAGAGTTTGCATTGTGATGCCATCACTTGCATTTCTTAAAGCGCAAATTTAAATTTAGCCTTGAATGTTGTTTTTCATAGAGTATACTCTTATATTGGAGAATTTAGAAAATAACGAACTATTACATTTTTGTAGAATTTATCACATGCAGATAACTACATTTGTGTTATTCTAGGGACTTTTCAAATTTTCTAGCTTGCGTAGAAATTCAGATTCTGAACCGAGTTTAAGCGCACAGGATGGGCTCATTGAAAGTGGCTGCCACTTTTCAGCTCGGACATTTCCCGATGCGTTTTGTTTGCACAAAGTTCAAAAGGCAGTTTAGGCTCCGGGAAAGGGAACCTGCCGCCGTCGAGCCTGACAAATTGAATGGTTGCCCGCGTTTGCACAAAGAGGCCAATGGGTGCAGGTGGACCCAGGACAAATAGAATCCGGACGCCGGATTGTGAATAGAGCTCTGGAGCTCCGACTGATTGACTGGCGTCCATGGGGCCACAGTACAGTGTCCAGAGTCGAGAATGGAAAGTCGAGGACTGTGTGCCACGTGAGCCATGTTGACACACAGGAGCTAAATAACAAATTAAAGGAAAAAAACATAATCACGAATGCAAAGGGTAAGCGCAGTCAAATGGGTTTCATTTTACATTGCCAAAATGCGAGAGAATAGCGGGTGCTGTGTCCTGCAGGATTGAGGCCAAAAGGAGTCAGGGACCAATCTCAGTGGCGATAAAAAGGTGCTCATTAAATAGCAAAGGAAAAGTGAAACAGCATTCGAATGGAAAGCGAAAAGCTGCAGAGTGCAACCTGTCATGCTCAACTATGAAAAAAACTTTTGCTATATAAGAATGAAAGCAGGAAAAAACGGCAGCTAAGCTGTACGAAAAACGTGCTAAAACGTAAATCAACAGCGAAAATCGTGTTGAGCATTTTTTCGTAGCTGAAAAGGCATAAACAGCAGCTGCTCCGGGGGAACTGAAGTTGAAAAGTGCCCGAGGAAAATTCAGATGGACGGGGTAAATGGGGAAATGGTGAAATCGGGGGCGGTAAGCCAATGGCCAGTGGCAGGAAACGGTAGCAGTTGTCCTGCTGGCAAAGGAAGACGGACTAAAGTGAACGTAATTCAATATGCGGCACCGTGTTAAAAGCTGTAAAAATGCTTAAGCGTTTTTCAATTTACCCGGTTTTATGTTACGGACATCGCTCGTCGAGCTCTTCAAGGCGAATGCGATTTGCTTTCGCTGCTGGCTCAAATTTCCCGAACTCATTTGTAAAGTGTCTGGCATAAAAATAAAAAAGGTTGAAGATGAATAGCCCAATATTTCCGATATTGCAAATAACAGTCGCAAACAAATTTGACTTCTCTGCCATCGGAACGAAAATGTGGAACGTAACATTACTAGTTTGCAGTTTGCTTCAAGTTTTTATTGGAAAATTTCCCTGCCAACACCTTTCGCCTTTTTTCGGCACAATTATTTCCTGCCATGCTCGAACAGTAAAAGTTTCCGCTGCCGCTGCGAAGAATGAGGAAAAAGTGCCAACGCAGCCAGAAACAATTAAACTTGAACTTTTGTCATAGAACGAGTGCAATAAATGAAACTAAAAACAAAAATCTGAAAGCGCAGCCGGAACTTCTGTCGTATCAGACTAAACACGACGACAGACACAATTTCCGTCCACGACCAAGTTTTTTGGATGGCCTGGCTAATTAATTTTTGTTTATTACCCCCTTTTGGGGTGGGCAGCCGAAATGTCGTTGCAGAAGTGAAATTAAATTAATTAAACGTCCTAACACTCTCCATTTCGTTTATTTCGCTTGCAGGAAAACACACGCGACTGGACACCCAGCAGACGGCACAGGAAGGTAATTAATACGCTCCCATTTCTTCTGTTTTTCGAGCGTCACAAGGGACGTATACGCAACGTGCCGCAATGCAGCGGACACAGGATGCTTGGAAAATGTCCGTCCTTTCTCTCTTTTGCCAGCGGCAAGGTCCCAGGGAATTGAAAAGGACTAAGTAAACAAAATAAACTATCTGTTTCAACCCGTGTTTATCCTTGCAGATTCCGACTTTCCGCGATTCGCGGAACCCATTGCCAATGTCACCGTTTCCGTGGGTCGAGATGCTCTAATGGCATGTGTGGTGGAGAACCTTAAGGGATACAAGGTGGCCTGGGTGCGGGTGGACACGCAGACGATCCTGTCCATTCACCACAACGTGATCTCGCAGAACAGCCGCATCAGCCTGACCTACAATGACCATCGATCGGTGGGTATTACTGCAAACTTAATAAGTTAAATTTAAGTTTAATTTGAAAAACAATATTTCCATTTTGCAGTGGTACTTACACATCAAGGAGGTTGAGGAGACGGATCGCGGTTGGTACATGTGCCAAGTGAACACGGTGAGCTCAAGTGGCCTAAGCTAGTTCGGGGAATCACCCATTTAATCTCTTCACTCCCTACAGGATCCCATGCGCTCCAGGAAGGGCTATTTGCAGGTGGTGGGTGAGTACGACAACTAATCCCTATCGCCGTCCACTGACCCCCAGTGTGACCCATTGGCCACGATAACACCCGCCTCGCTTTTTCCCCCCAACCATCCAGTTCCACCGATTATTGTCGAGGGCCTGACCAGCAACGATATGGTGGTGCGCGAGGGTCAGAACATCTCGCTGGTTTGCAAGGCACGTGGCTATCCGGAGCCCTACGTCATGTGGCGACGCGAGGACGGCGAGGAGATGCTAATTGGCGGGGAGCACGGTAAGCGACCCTATTTCGCCGCATTGCACTTTGGCCTCACCGGGTTCTTCTCTCCCTTCTTCCTTCTCTCTACAATCCCCAATCCCCAATTCCTGATCCCCACAGTTAACGTGGTCGACGGTGAGCTGCTGCACATCACCAAAGTGAGTCGCCTGCACATGGCCGCGTACCTGTGCGTCGCCTCCAACGGAGTCCCACCTTCGATTAGCAAACGGGTCCACCTTCGTGTGCAATGTGAGTAAATGTCAATTGGTTTGCTAACTCGCTAAAGAAGCGGAAAGTTGCAATTGGTAGTAGTGCGTCACTGGGTTTATCATTAAATAATTTCAGTAGAAATGTGGTAATATTAAAAGAAAGTGATATCGTTGTGTTTGGAGCATCTTAAGCAATAGATAAATACTATTCCATTACTTTAATATTATATCTTCCTATTGTGATAAATTGTGAAATTGTTAAGAAATCAGTATAATATGTGATGATCAATTTGTAACTTATTTTTTAAATTTATCAAGCTATTGCATCATGGTTTTTGTGTCTCCACTCCAAGTAACCAATTTCGTTATTTAAATGAGTGTGGTGTATCACGCTTTTTTTGTTCCGATTTTCTGGGCTTCGTAAAACGGAAACTGCAGAAATAACGTAAAATCCATTTTGAGCTTAACTCTTTTGCAATATTTATGCCACGTTGAGTAGGAAGGGGGTGGGGAAACTGGAAAGTGTGACGAACGCTGAATTCAATGCGTAAAATACACACAAAACAAGGCGGTGCAACACCCACTTCGGCGCCTCCATCCCCACTTGCATGTTGCCAATGCAGTTTTTGGGGCAATAACCGCAACGCGTCCTCAACATTGGCACACAAAGGGGCGATGGGCGATGGGCAGTGGGTGGAAATGCCCACGCACTTGGCCAAAATCGACCAAAAGCTGCAGTCACGTTAAATTAATTTACCTGTGAGAGCTTACCGTGTGTGCCGCACTGCCAGTGGCCGAAAATGCTAGAGATGGACAGCTTACGATGGGATTAATTAACTGGCCATACTTTACAAACAGATGAGTGGTGATTGTGGAAATGTACTCAAGTGGAGCAGGCTAAATGTAACTAGTATTGTTTGTTCGAATATGTGAATGACACACTCTAGGCTGCATCAAAATATTACCACTCATTGAAACTGAAAAATATACATATTTGAATTTATAAAGCATTTTTCCCCCCAGCTTCCCCATCTCTAGTCTCTCTGCTCTGATGCACTGCTCTCATTTCGCTTTGTTTGTGGGCGTTTGCTTGTTTGTTTGTTTGTCGGCAGGTGTTATTTTGTGCCCCCGTGATGTGTGCGTGGCCAAAATGCGTTCACCATTTGCAGAGCAACTCTCGTTGTTGTTGTTACTGCCTTGCCCACATCCAAGCCCATACCCATCCACGAATTTTCCCCTTCAGTATCAGCGATGGTGGCAAGCAAAGCTATTTACGCACACACACCCCGCCCAGATGAACGGCCGTGTTCCAGACACAATCACTCGCTCCCAGGCGCACTTTTAATGACTGAGTGCATTTTAATCCAAAAACAGTTTGTAAACTCACGTAAAATGGTATGCAAAATTCTCGGTAAAACTCGGATAGTGCCGTATAGCTGATGAAAGGTTCGTGACGCATCCGGCATGGGCATGGGTATGGACTCTGAAAAGGGCTATTCCATGGGGCTGCGGATGCTTGAAAAGATTATTGTGGATGGTAGTTGCATTTGATGGCATAATGGATTCAATTTAAAGATAATGGATGTGGATTACTTTCACGAGCATTAAGCTTGCAATCTAAGATTCTGTTTGAAATAATATCAAAACTGAAATGGGTATTAGATATAACTTTATAATTTGATAGTCAAGGGATTAAGCTAGTCTAACCAAGTAATAATACATTTTCCCCTTTAACAGTTCCGCCGATGCTATCCATACCCAATCAGCTGGAGGGAGCCTATCTGGGCCAAGATGTTATACTCGAGTGCCACACGGAGGCCTATCCAGCATCGATTAACTATTGGACCACGGAACGCGGAGATATGATCATATCGGGTAAGATAGGGCCGTGAATCGGTCTTCGGAAGCACTGCCTGTAAATAAGATCGTGTAAGGAAGGAACTTGTATTAACTGCAGGAAACCTGTGTAAATAAGCTTACAATGTAATTTTCAAGCATGCCAACCAACACCTCGGACTTCTTTACACGCTTAAGCCGGTTCCGCGCAAAATTGACATGGCAAAGGCCCGAAGGGAAAACAAAATGAAAACTTGGGAAAACCTCAGTTGAGCTGATCCCTTTTATTTCGCTTTTTCAGATGCAAGGGAATGCAAGCGAATGTTGAATGTTGTTGTTTTTTTTTTATTGTTTTACATGGAAGTTTTCGGCTTTCCGCGTCCAACGGTTCGCCATAAAATTCGTTGCCCATACGCACTGTGTGACAGGCTTAAAATGCACATTTACACACACTTGCACACATAAGGCAGCTACATTGTGGCATTTCGAACAGGACTGCCTTAAAGTGTCCCATCTTTATGGGATGACGTTTTAACAGTTTTCTCTTTGATTGACACCAGACAGTTTTCAGAAGAAGCCAAAATGTAGAGGGCAGTCAGAGATTGAACATGTGTCAGATAGAGCTGAGTAGAGATCCAAAACACTCACCCCATGCTGTGAGTATGAAGCGGGCTTAAAACTTCTTGACGCCTTGAAATCATCAAAATCAACTTTAAAAAACAATCAGGCTTTTCCATTGACTAGGAAAAGTTCAAAAATGAATATTTCGTTTTAAAGGTTCACAGAAACATGGCCTCCAACCATAAGTTTATATAAACAATCAATATGTCGGAAACGAAATTAATTAATCTCGCAGCTCCAAAAACTCAATCATGTTAAATACGGGAAAAAATGTAAAATTTGCTAAATTACATAATAACATATTTGGTGGATTGGAAATGAGCAATAAAATATACTGGCAAAATCGATACACAAGGCAAATTGAATAAAGGTAATGAAGGCGTCAGAAAATATTATTTTGTGGCGGAAATTATTTAAACTTAATCACATTTGCAGACACATTTGCATCTGTGCCAAAATACCAAAGGGAAATACAAACGCGCAACAGCATGAATTGAATGTCGGAACTCATGGCAGATTTGCTAAATTAAAATGGAATTTAAATGCTAGGGTTAGGAAAATTTCAAGGGTGATGTTAAATGAGGTTTTTTTTTTTTGGGATGATAGTTTTCCAATGAATATGTAGTTCTGTTGCCTTAGCGCTGAAATTCAATGCAAATCAACTTCAATGACTCACTGGTGGCAGCTCATATGCATAAAAATAGAGCTATATATGTATATAGACAAGCGTTTGATGAACTGTCATTTGGTTTCATTTTATGCTTAAATGTCACTTTGTTTGTTCGATAGGCATAGCCATGCCCAATTCAAAGGGAAATCTATGGCTAGGCTTTTGCTGTCCCAGGTAGGAAATAGCGACTCGGATATATGACATTTCATATGCACACACGCACAAGCGAAAAAACTAAGTCATTGCGAGCCAAGATACGAGATATGAAAGCCACGTTCATGATGTATGGCCAACAGCCACCAAAAGTTTGGGTAATAAATTTTAACCGCCTTTCCATTGGGTTCCATATAACTATCATGAATAGAGGTACTAAATGGGGTAGCTTGAAAAGATGGAAACGATACTCTTTATATACAATTCGAAATTAAAACGCAAAAAAAATGATTAGACTTTTCTTTTATGTGTAAAGAGTAATAAATACAAATATTTATACCTATTTTATTATAATTTTATATACTATCCATTTAAAAGCTCTTGTACTCAGCGGTAAATTGTATGCATTCTGATTTAAAGAATTTCGATTTCCAAGCATACATATATTTTTATGAGCTACCCTCGCTGAACTGTCCACAGCAGATGCCATATATCACAAACGTATCGTATAGAGCGCCAGTCTGCGGAACAAGCAATTCTACATTTAGTTCGAGAAACCGAAACTTTCCTTCGCTGCGGCTGGTATTAAAAGTATAAAGTTCCGGGAAAGACTTGGCAGGCAAAGGAAAAGAATTGCTGCCGCCGATGATTATGAGAAAAATTATATATTTGCGTGTCGGAGGGACTTACATGTGGGCCTACGTATGTATGTATAGTCGTAGTTGTGGCATGGCATATGCAGAGAGATGGGAGAAGTATCACAAAAGGTGACTGGGGCTATAAAAAGAAGTCGCAAGAGCGGGTCACATGCAAGTTGGGCGCTATGTGGAAAATTGTTTTTCCCCATTGTTTGGTGCTGACGAAAAAGAAAACAGGGGAAACTAAAGACATTTGTCACAGGAACCCAAGAACACACCATACAGAAACACACAAACACACACACACTTACACTCGCAAAGTGGCATAGACAAAGGAAAACATGACGTATGGATAACATGCGATATCGCCTTACAATGCGCCAAGCAATCAAAGTGAAATTAAGTTTATATATTTAATGCTACTTACTGCCAGCTACTTGTTCTCGTTTTCATAGCCGGGCCCCAAAAAGTAGGCAGCACAATACGAAATGAAACGAAACGAAATGGAACGAAATTAAAGCCGCAGACGGCAGCTGAACAAAAGTTTTTCTTTTAGATTTTCACTGATTAATGAGAAAAGTTTTAGTTAGCGATGCCAATGGAAATGGCTGAAGAACTGCGCCAGTTTTAATTACACACACACAATCACACATTCGGCAAAGAAGTGGGGTGTTGGTTTCTATATGAGGGGCTTGGTGTAATTAGTTGGAGTTCTCCGATTGAGAAAACGACTCACTTCACTGCACTTGGCCGGCAGTGAAAACAACAAAAACTACGCACACCCATTGCAGGTGACATTAATTAATTGATTTTTTTCCGCTTACACACACACTTGTTTTCCAACCATATCGCTATGGCTGGAAAATTGTCACTTAAAAGACCACCGCCGCTGACGACTGACGGTTTTCCCGCATTTCTCGCACTTTCAGACACCTCGCGAGCCGGCGATAAATACGAGACCACATCGACCGTCAGCGGTTACACAAAGTACATGAAGTTGAAAATCCGTGCCGTTGGACCCAACGATTTCGGCACATATCGCTGCGTGGCCAAGAATTCGCTTGGCGAAACGGATGGAAATATAAAACTGGACGGTAAGCGAAAATATTTCGCATCTATTTCATATTTGCCACATTGCAAGAGTTGCATAAAAACCACTTCAAATAATCTATACAGCGTACTTTTCTAATGAATATATCGTTTTTCGCTCACAGAAATGCCGACACCAACCACGGCCATCATTTCAGAAATGTCCTTGCTGAACCGCAGCTATGGTAAGACTTATTTTCTCTACTGACCATTAAGTGCATTTCACTTGTTAAAGTTTGCTGTACGCTTTAAAAGCAAACAATTGTGGCAAAAAAAAAAGTTAAATTCGCATCATGTGCAGTACACAGCCATTCGTTCAACTCCCTAATTGATTAAATTTCAACCATAAGCATCGCAGCATCATTTTTTTTGCTTGGTCATGAATTGTAGAGCAACATATAATGGGTTTTTAATTTTATGCACTGCAAAGCACAAAATCACAGTCAGCACAATGCATTAAATTGGTTCGAAAGGGTAGATAATCACGAATATCATAACAAAGGACATCATATTTTGTTTATTTTCATAAAAATCATACTGTGTGACAAAAATAGTAAAAGGGTTAGATTTTAAATTTTCAATGAGAAAAATCACTTAGCCTCGGCTCACAAACATCATAGATTTGCTAAGTGAAAGCGATAAGAGTCCTTAACATTGTGAAATTACAGTAATCAACGCGAATAGTCGAAAAACACAAGAACCAAGAACCATCGTGGAAAGCACACCACATAAGACCGCACCCCATCCTCATCCGTCCAACTCGTTTAAGCTCCATCAAGTCAAAAAGTTGCATGCGATTTCAGTTTTTGTTTTTGCTAGCCCCCTTTGTTGGCTGTTGTACGGCGTTTTAGCCGCTTCAAAGGTCTATTAAATGCAAATAGATGCAAAATTAAATAGAAATACCTTAGCATACAATTACCCATGGCATCTGTGTAAATATGTATTACTAAATTCTTTTTTATATGGTTTCCATTTCTCCCCTTTTCTTCGTTGTTTCCCAAAACCTTTCCTAATTTGAATATTTCTTTCATGTTATGCCCTTCTCCAACCAACAACAAAATGAACCGACAACAACCGACAACAACCGCGTTATCCCGATCTCTCCCTGAACTATATTGCACACTCCTCGACTGACGCTTGCTGCATAAAATTAAAAATGTGTAAAAAATATATATAAAGATGGCAAGAGACGTCATAGAAATAAATTTGACTCGGCTAACGCTCTGCCTGATTATGGGGTTGAGGAGTGGCGTGACGGAGCCCAAGGTAAGTACTATATCCACATCTCTATCTACATCCAGCCTTTCATCCGCTCCGAAAGACCCATCTCCAAGCATTCCCCCTCCCCCACTTTTTTCATGGCTATCTCTCCTTTAGTGGCATTTTATGGACCGTGCTGCATATTCAACTATATTTGCGCATTGCGAGGCCAAAGTTGCCCCTCGTGGTTGCCTTTTTTCTTTTATGGCATTTCTTTCATTTCAAGTGCGTCGCCGTGTGATCTCATAATTTTAATCTTTTCTCCTGGGTCCGAAAACTTGGACTGCACACAATATGGCCCAAGTGTTTAGCACAAACGTTGGAGATTAATTAAATTTCCCTACAGTTGGCCGCCGTGTTGTGCTATTTTCATTCATCCGCATTCCGTGGCAAATACAAATTGCACTTCTCTGCCGCTGCCGGAATCTTGGACTACTGTTGTAGTGCCATAAGCCATTGCATTGACGGAAAAAGCAATAAATGGGGCTTACGCCACAATAACTTTGGCAAACAAAGAACTTGAAATTTGCACAGAGAATGGCGGATGAAGACACAGACCAACTTTAAATGGCAATAAAGTCTTTTAGCTTTACTTGAAAAACAGGAACTATAAGAACATAAAGTACATCCGAAAAGGAATATCTACTTCTTTACTATTTCATTCAAATGTTGCCAATATAAATTGATTTTAAAGCCGGCTTTTGCATATGCACAGAATATAACCACATAACCACAAAAGTCATAATAATAGCACTTGTTAAACCAGAAAAACTAGATAAATACAATAAAATATTTCATTTTAGTTATTTGACCCTATAGTATTTTGTGGTTTGTTGATATATATGTTGACCTCCTTCGTTGCAAGTCAGATACATTTAGCAGCAATAAAAATGCCAACGGGCGACACCAGCAACACTGGCAAATGGAGGGGAGCAATAAAAACTAGCGACATTGTTGATTGACACTGACATTTTGGCCATGTCAACGACAAGGTTCATCTGGCTGGCCATCTATCTGGTATTTGCGAGCGTATGTTTTGAACGGAGGTGTGGACAGGACATGTGTCCACTTCCATTCGTTTTTATGGGCTATCAAATTTGGCGGCTAAACGCTTTCCGGATGTGATAGTTGATCTTCCAACCGCAGCAGACAGTTAAATTAGCCATAAACAATGACTTTGCAAATTTTCTGCTGTCTGCCTTTGGGCTGAATTAATCCTTTGCTGAATTGCCGGGCCAACGACCGACTGATATTATTATTCTGGTTTCCTATTTTCGGGCATATTTCTGACTGTGCTTATTGCATTTAAAATGCAATTATTTAAGGCACGCGTCCGTAAAATGCCGTTCAACCGATTGCACTAATGAACTGAAGCCCAAACCGCTTCAGAGGGGGCGTGGCAGACCCCCCCAGCCCTTTTTGGCTACACAGAGGCATTCTGGCTCCAAAGGCATTCGAGCATTGCAAGAGCCCCCAAAAAGGGGGGGAGAAAAGAGAAGAATGCAAAAATCCAGATAAAATGTCTGTTCATTATGGCAGAGTCTACGGATGGAAGGGGGAAACCAGGCGAAAGGATATCTCCCTAGTGCGAGAAGTGGGGAGAGCACTCCTGTTCGGGCGCCATTGATTCAACATGGGAGTTTGGGTGCTCCAAGAGTCTGGGAAAACTCAATGAAGACGCTTGAACAGGAGATGCTGAGTTCAAGAAGCATTAAGAGAATAGGAAACGGTGGGTTTAAGTTACTAGGTAGATTATAATTGAAAATAATTTATTATTTACTATTTATGATATCATAAGTGTTTTTTCGTTTTTATGATATTTATGAAATAAAAGCAAAGGTTAGAGTGAAATCATTTTAAATATTAATTCTTTATTAAGACATTACCAAACTGGAATTTAATATATATTTGTTGATGAAATAAAATGAAATGTAGATATAAGCAGATTTATATATTGATAGAAATATATTAAATGTGAATCTGCATATACATATTACTCAAGATAAAAAACTATTTAAGCTGATATATGAAATCTATCCCACCAATAGCACAAAAGCTTGTTCTTCGTTTTTAGTAAAACCTTTGCCACTTTTCATTGTTCGTTTGGATATATGGGTATTTAGTAAAAACTAGCAATGCCGAAATAGTGTGGGTATTCTAAAAAATTTTTTTAACAAAGTTCAAACCAAACGACTGGCAAAAATGTGCCGCAAAATCGCATTGGGAAATGATTTTTGTTGATTGATTGCCGATTGGCAGTTCCGACGTTGATTTCTCCGCTCCGCGGCTTATAAATAAAATATCACAAAAGGTATGCGGGGACTAAGCCAAAAGGCAGAAAAAAAGGATGCGACAAAACAAAGAGGAAAACCAGGCCAAAACGGAAATATTTATTGCCTCACATCAAATGAAATATGCCATCAAAATTGTCTGCCTGTCGGGCTGACACCTTTTCGCCGTGCTCTCAATCAACCGTAAATGCGGGCATTGACTGTCTGCTACCTCGGGATTTCCCAACCCACCGCAATCTATACACCACTGACATCAGTCGAATGCCTGAGGGCATATGTGGCACGTTTAAGGTTTACCTTTAAGCAGGCAGTCAAAGGTAAACAATCGGTGTGATGCTGGATGTCATATGTGGGTCGGATCGTGGGGGATTTCCGCTCGCAAAACTTTTGAAGTTAGTTTAGCAGTTGGAATCGAAATTACAATGCTCTCATTGCTCACTTAACATAACGATTGTTAAGAATTTCGCAAAAGAAAACCTTCTTTCATTAGAATCCTATTTCCCAAAGCTTTATATCAAAGCTTTTTGTAGACAATTCAATTTCGCATTTGGCCTGCCAACCCATACCCATCCATCACTTTATATTTATGACTCCGACTGTTGTTGTGGCAATAGCCTCATGCCGCACAGTCAACAAACCATTCAGAGTCAAGAGAATGCGCTCTTAAAGCCCACTTTGTGGTTATTTATGGGGTCAGTCGACGAAAAGTCGAACGCCAAAGATTAAAAGCAGATAAAATATATTTAATAGCCCCGCAGGTCCTGCCCCATCAACTTTCCCATGGCAGTGGGCCGCAATGGACGAATTGTACACAAAAGGGGTGAAAATAAAGTGGAATAATGATGGATGGCTGCAATTAAGAAATGATTTTTTAGTTCGAACTCATTATTACTTTGCAAACCAGCTCCGATTTCGACTCTCATTTTTCGTGTGCTCTCAACCACTGTTCCCCATCCATATAGTACATTCCATATATATATAGCGATATATCCGGCATTGACGTGCGGTCAACAAAGTGCGTTCAATGACGTGCATAAAAACCAACAGCAGCAGAAAACGCCACAAAGACACTCAATCAGCCGGAGACAGTGGGTGGTCAATTGAGACAGGGCAGACAAGGAACGTTGAAATATGGCCAAGTAATCGCTGTCCGAATGTCTTGGAGTTGTAAAGAAGTACAATGACGCTATAAAATGGCGAAATGTGCTGGTAAATATGTGTAAATAAAGAAAAAAAACTCTGAATGGGACAACTGTAAGAGGTCAAGAAGCTGAGTGAAGTCCTAAGTGAAGTGAATACAAATTCATTTCTTAGAGTTGGCGCCCAAACGAAGTTATAAGCAAGTTTCATAATTTTTCAACCCTTAAAAGCCAGCAAATTCAACTTTATATAACCAAGCTATGGATGATTTCAGTCAGTAACGATTTAACCAGCAAAGTTACTCTCGTACACACCCATCGAACTATTAAGTGCACAGCACACTTTCCGGCAGGGAAGAGCAATTTACTTTAATGCCACCCAAAATCCATGTCCCCACTTGATGGCACATTCCACCAATGCCAATATCCGCTCGACCTGACCCAAAACCAGACCCCATGATGATAATTTATCCAGTGCCAATTTGGTATTCGCCGAACGCACAGAATAAATGAAAACATAAACCCCACTAACCAAAAAACTGATTACTACATGCTTTCCCACTCGCTCTTTTCACCCGCAGGCAACAATGCTGGAAACAATGGCGATAACAATCAAACGCCCGTGCGTAATCCGCCCGGAGCATTCCACAATTCTGCAGGCTCACTGGCGCAGCATAATCTACTTGCTAAAATAATGCTCGGCATTAAAACGCAATCATTTGGGATTTTCAAACGTTTATCGAGCTCTTTGCCGCTGGCGGCGGGACAGAGCTTTCTCTGGCTGTCGACGTTATCGCTGGTCTCAGCCCCAAGTCGGTGGCGTATGAGTAATGTGGAAAATCGGCCGAACTCACCGGAGACCGTTGTCAACAACGATACCGCCGCCGAATGCTGGGAGACCAGAAGCCATTGCGTGAGCGAAAGCAACAACAACAACAACAGTCGCATTACCCAACGCCCACCGATGTGGGCGCGGCATTTGCGCATATTTCACATTGCTCATACGCCGTGTGGCGCGTCAACGCAATACCAACGCCTATGCGAACGCCAATGGCAATGGCAAAGGCTGTGGCAGTGGCAATGTCAGTGGAAGTGGCAACATCAATGGCAGTGGCCAATGCTCATTTGCATAGTTATATTGGCTGGCTGTTTTGTTCGGTGGCTGCCAATGTTGCTGCATTTTATCGGCCGGCACATCGGAACATTTTCTATTAGCGCGACGCATAGGCAACATTTAATGTGCACATTTTGGGACAACCGTGGTAATAAGGTTGTCGCCAAAAATACCACCCCAGCCAGGCCAAGTACTTTCGAAATGCTCTGCTCCCGGATGTTTTCAAGATGAAATCAAATAATTGCAAAGGCAAAAAGAAACTCATTTAGGGCACAAGCAGCTTGAAGAATGAAATCAAACCTTGGCCAGGCGAGGACCAGGATAACGAGGACGAAGTGGGACGTGCGAGTGGTCCATACAACTGCAGTGGTTGAAAATCAGATATAGATATGTTTATACTAGAGCGTAAAATGAAAATCATGTTAGGGACGAGCTGGCCAGAAGTGACAGCTGAAGTGCAGCAAATAATGATAGCTACATCCGACATTCGGCAACGGATGGGGCTTTAGAACTAATCGGAAGTCTAAGAAAATTTAATGTACCTATTCCTTTAATGAATGTATTAAAAAATATATATTTTATTACAAAAATTATATTCAAAGCATTTCATGTTTTTTATGGTTTTATATAAATAAAGTTATATGACTAAACGAGAAGCCATACATGTTCATTTCATTTCTTACAATTACTTTTCAAAACAATTAGAGATCGTTATGGTTTTTGTTCACAACACACAGGAAAGTAAAAATGTTTCATTATGTATAAACCAATTAAAAGAAAATTAATTAATTAAATCGCCAGAAAAATTAAATACTGGAATGACAAAAAAAAACGGAAATACGGTTAATCAAATTTGCATTTATATGAAAGTATTTACGCATACTCATACATAGCGAATTTACATAGTAAATTTAGCAGAATTATAAAAAAAAATAAAAATTAAACAAAAAATTGTGAACCAATAGCTAAAACAAAAAAGTGTTGTATTAAGTAATTTATTGGATTAAGTGCTGACACTTAACAGACAAATGAAATTGTTTTAGCAATTTTGTGAAGCTGTTAACAATACGCTTATTCAATTAATTTGGGTTGCATTGCATCTAATATGTTTAACTTTATGAGCAAATAGAGCATGTAATAAATATAAAGCTCAATGAATACGAAATTAACCTTAATTTTATTTATTTTGTTGTAGAGATTAATTAATTGTAAATATTTCAATGGTGCAAGGCAAGAGTATTAAATAAACCCATTGAAACTTCGCTGTATATATAAAGAAAGCTATATGTGCTACTAATACATATATTTCCATCTGAGGCTCATAGGGCTTACCTGACCCTATCTAAATAATTTAATAATTATTATAAATTGCGCTTAAGTTTTTATTGTAAATAATTATCTCATACTATCATATACAAGTTGAAATGAATGTTAACGCGTTAAATAAATAAAATATTTATCTTTAGATGTAGAACCGCAGAAGAAGCAAGCAAAATTTTGCAGTTGAAAATGATGATGATGAGAACTATTTAATTAAGCCTACTTAAGAAGCTCAGAATACTTAAATATAAAGTCGGAAAATTATACCTAACGTCTAAGTTAGTTATAACTTATTATATATGTATTGAGCTCTATATATGTGAATAAGTGGCATATCTATGTGACATATTTGTATGTAAATGTACGCAAAAGTTTACAGCAAAAATAAAGCCCAAAAACAAGCCCATCCAATGTTACTAAATTTTCTCCTTAAGGACAAAACAACATCCTGCATCGTATTTTCCAGGTCCTGAGTAACAGACAACCATGCAATTTTCCGCAAGTAACCAAGCAGAAGAACAATATAAAATGCAGTTGCTAAACACAGGGGTGGATTCAAAACGGATAAGGTATAACAAGTCAATTGATTTATATCACTATCTTGGTTTGGCTAGGATAAGATTTATACAGCTTGACATGATGCTAAATTATTGTATAATAACAATTTAAAAAGAGGAGCTGGCAATTAGTCCCCTCGTTGAAAAAGCCTAATTGCCCACATATGCAATATTTCAAGAAAAGAACAAAACCGAGTGAAGTATAATGGATAAAAGCAAAAGCAAGGCCACAATGGAAGAAAACGAGAGTAAATGCCTACACATACGTAGACTCTATTTGAATCCAGGCCAAACAGATTTTTCTCCCTTTTTTCGCTATTGTTGCAACTTGTTTATAGGAATTGTTGCAGCTTCCTCTGTTGAAATGTTACGGTTGCCATTGAAATTACTTGGTGTGGAAATGAGCGAAATTTCCAAGCAATTAGCAGAGGCTGAATGGAACATACCGAATAATCGATGCGTTCTCGTCATTTTCATATCTTTCACTAGCTTTGTGGCTCACAGTGCGTATGAGCGATGCAATTTTGCTGCAAGGAGGCGAATTTCGCTATTGTAAAGTTGGCACAGAAATCATTGGAGATTTTTTTAGATTGTTTTAAGTCTTTTTAAAAATATTATCCAGAACACATATGTAATGTTCTTTATTATGATTTGGTAAGTCAATTTATTTCTTAAAAGAGTTAAAAATAGTTAACACATCTACTAATTGAAAATTATGATTATATTAAAGAAAGAAATACAATTTTAAAATAAACACTTGAACATATATACTGCAAAAGGTGTTGCTAACAAAGTTGTCAGAGTTACTCTGGCTCTCTTGTCTTTCACGTGGCTTCTGCGAATGGAACAATCCCGGTACGAATGCAAGTGGAAAATTCAATTTGTAAAGTGCATAAAGGTAGCACCAGTCGAGCCAGACCAGAGAGACCTGAATATGGCGAAGTCAGTCAGTCACACATATATGCGACTGTTCGACGCTCAGGGTATTTGTTGTTAAACAAAGGCGGCAGCTACTACTACCCGCCAGAGGCATTCCCCATACCATTGCACTCCTGCCGGGAGCTGTTTACACATACTTCCATAACAAGGACGACTGTGCAGTCCAAGTTGCAGTGGCATAAGCGTGAATGAAGCACCAACATTGTAATTAAATCTGCGTCAACATAAACGCTGCCAGCTGCACAAACGGCAGCAGAAAAAATGGCCAAGGAGCTACAAATGTCGACGACATTTTTCCGTGAACGTGACTGTAAATGGCCATGTGTTTGTTTGCCTTTTCAGGATGCTCACTGGTTGGCCCAGACAGGTGAGCATGCGGGACTCACTGAAATGGGGCCACACTTCTGACTAGACGCAGTCAAAAAATGGCGATGGTTTAAAGCCCACGTTTTTTAAAGCAATTAACAAATAATGTTAATAATAATAATACTTCCCTGTCTTTCAACTTAAATTATCCACTTAAGTTCTAGAAGTACTTGTTTTATATATGCTAATTAATGTGCTAGCCGCAAGCGTGCAATAAAAGAATAGCCAGAGAAATATAATACCAGTTTCAGTCACTTCTCCATCACATCCATCTTCACAGAGCAATGTTTATTATCACTAGGCCTGCACGCATATTTGCGGCAATTAAGTCAGACCTGAAACGCATAAATCAAGCATACGCCCCATTGAGCCCGTTTAACCCGTTAACCCGCTACCGCCGCCCGACCACTTTGACCTGATTTGCTTCGATTAGACAAACGATAAATATCCAGTGTTAGTGCCTGTCAGCTCTCGAGTGTTTTTATGCCGCAGAAGGGCTAAAGAGCATACCGTCATCCTCTTAGCCGCCCGAGTCTATTAAGCTGTATAATATTTTGACAAAGGTCTGGCTCTGCAGAAGGATGGCAATTACCGCACTGCCGGCAATATGAGTGGTAAACCAACAAGAGCAGGATTCGGGCGAGTAATGACCGGATGGAGGGCATAACATAGCGCTCGCCAGTGTTGACGCTTACATCCTTGGGCGACCACTTATCATAACGCTCACAACGCTCGAGCGTCTCTGGAGCGACACGCACATGCGCCGGCAATTATGCTAAAAGCGTTGAATTTATAGTTTCCCACACTCACACTCACTTACCCACTCAGACTCGATGCCCCAAAGGCTGCAGCCTTTGAGCATTTTTAACATGGCTCAGCCTGTCCGCATTGGCCACTAAATAAATGGCTTTTAGAGCACGCGTTAATGATGTTGATTGTGGCCCAGGGAGCCTAACAGTTCAGTTCGCTCCCTCCCGAGCCTCCCTCCCCACCCTCCTTCCATCCGCGATCCACCACCGATTTCATGTTTAATGTTTTATAACCACAGTGGCCAAAAGGGGGGCAGACAGCACGTTCCTGTTGGTCTCTGTCCGGTTTATTTTTATGATGATAGATGGGCACCGGCTCCCCTTTTCGCTATCGCACCGGTGCCTGTTGTCAAAATGGATTTAATGCCATATTTATTAGAGGTGTAAATGCATACACACTAATGTGTGTGTGTGTGTGTGGCGGGGTGCGAGTGCGCATCCTTTGGCCGCACAAATTTTGTTAATGGTTTGCATACAGGATAGTCCGGTATCATTCGAAAATAAATGGGAAAATTCGAGATCATAGTCCCGGCCGTAAAAAATGATAAATATGGGCATTTAAAAATGTTTCATAGTATTACTCTGATATCATATATTTCAATTAGTTTGACAGAATTGGGCAAAAACTAGTTTGCTAGGTCTATATTTAAAAAGCACATATAAAAAGTTTTTGTTACGTGGTATTAATAAATATTTCGAATTTTTCATTTTTAGGGACCAAAGTAAGTTATAAATTTACTTTTTAATTACTTTTTCACAACTGACCAGTTTATTTTGAATAGGATCTTATGATTAACTAAACAGGTGCTTTCACCCCACAGCGGTAGAATATTTTCAAACATCCTGCACTCAAAATGCAAACTGCCCGGAAAACTGAAACTAACGAATAAAAATGCGAAAATTTAAGTGTTGGCAAAGCAATGCATCCCCCGGCATCCCTGAGAGGCTGAAAAGAAAAGCAAGGCACACCGAAAATAAAAAACAAAAAGAAAAACATTTGCAGCCCAAACTCATCACTCAAAGGCCGGGACATGCCCCCTTTTCGGCCCAGTCTGGGCAGCAAAAAAAAAAAAGAAGAAAATCCACATAAACAATCCGGACGCAGTGAAAACGCTGGCGGAGATCGGGGCGGACTGGCAAAATGGTTTAAAACTCAATTAAAGTTTTAGCCGCAAAATAAATGCAAAAACGACGACGGCAGCGTCGACAGGACGAAAAAATACTCGAATACAACAAACAAAAAACAAAAATAACAAGGATTTGGAAATACCCGAAAAATTACATCCTGATTAGTTGAACACTCTTACTGCCAATTTGTTCAGTTTAATCACAATTGTCTTAAGGATCAGTCGAGAACAAAAACATTTATTTAAAAAATATTAAACAATAATCTTTGGTTAAATTGAAATGTGTGAAAGTGATTTTGTTATTTAATTTATTGATTTAAAAATTTCATAAACAGCTTAATACAAATTATAATACGTGCAACTTTAATGTACAAAAGCCATTTTTCTTTAACATTAAATATATTCAGAGTTTCATGTAAATTTTACTAAAATCCAGCTGTTCTAAGAAGAATATCATTTATAATAACCTCATAAAAACCCAAAATTAACTTTACAAATTAAGTTTTATGAATTTTTATAAGTAACAATGAACATTTTAACAATTCAACAGAAACTGCATTCAATTTGACTTCAGTTAGGGAAACCAGATTCGCATTCTTCCGTGAAAACCGCTCAAAGTGCGGGCCATCAGCACTTGCCACGCCCACCGGATTGGGCGCCCCCTTCTCTAACCATGGCACTTTTGATGGCTGTAATTCAAATGAAAATTACACAAATGAATTGAATTTCCGAAAAATGCAGCAGCAGCACCAACCGCCTCGCTGGTGAAACTTTGATGAGCCCCGGATCTGGTTTTTTGCAATAAGCGTAATGATTGTGTGTGGGTGCTAGTGTTTGTTCGTTCGGTTGTGTTGCTTGTTTGTTTGTTTGTTTGTTTGCGATTAGTTTACGCGCCCCTGGTGCCAGAATGCCTTTGGCCACCCGGCTGCACTTCTTTTGACTCGCTGTCGATTGGAGTGCAGTTGGGCCAACGAGTTGCTCGAGAGTTTCACGGCAAATGGGCTTGGGTTTTTGGTTTCGGGTTCTGGGTGCTGGGTTCTGGGTCCTGTGTTTTTGGACTGAGTTCTTGGGGGTTGGAGTTTAATGGCGCATTCTGGCCACACGCCGCCTCTGCCGCAAGAGTTTAAATTTGTTTTATTGGAGCGTAAAATCGGGTTTTGTTTTTAATTTCGTTGGCTCCGCAAGAGCCCTGCTGCCGGTTGAGTGTATTTTCCGTTTCAAATCGCCCCTAAAAACTATACTTACCACCAGGCAAAAAAAAAAAAGTGAGCCCGCAATCGAGGGAATTCTGAGAATCTGCAGTTAGCACAGATACAATCGCCTCGCACCTAATTTGAATGCAGAGATGTCATTAAAATTAAGGCATTTAAGTGGCCGACGGGCATTAAAATGGAATGTCCCGAATGCGGCAATGTGTTAATGACTCATTACACATGCAACACCACCAAATGGGCGATTCTGGTAACGGCAAAAGTTTTGCCACAATTTGTGGAACGCGAATGTGGCTAAAATGCGGCAAAACATTAAGTTGAATTATGCAATAAAAATAATGCAATAATAGTTAAACTGGCACATGGCCCACAAAAACTCCAAATACGCGACTAGCAGAAAATGAGATATAGGAGCCTCACATGTGAACAGTTGCAAGTCATAAACGTATGTCCTTGGCTTGAAAAAAACTCACATTAATTCGATATTTGAGGGAAAGACTTTTGTAGCTCTTTTAAGGTGCAAATTTTGAAATTCACTTGTAACAATTATTTTATATTGAAATATTTACCTACATTGATGTGCATTTAGGTAAGTTTCATATGCTATATACAAATTTGTGCCGTCTCGGCAATTATTACGTTTTGCAGGAAAACTGAAAATGCGGAAGAACTGTTTATTTATTTGGCAAACCTTACATAATATTCAATTTAAAAACTGCACATTTTGAACACACACTGAGTTCCGATAGTTGGGTTAAATGATAAAATGAGGCTGAACATATCTAGTAACGATACTGAAAACTGGGATCCGAACCATAGACAATGCAACCACATGGATAACCTGTAAGAGGCGTTCAATGAAAGTTAACATATAGAATCATTAAGCAACGGAAGACAGTTAATAAAAGACTGACAAATAATAATAATACATATATAATCTGTACACATATATTTGACATTTATTTGTGACACCAACAAGTTATAAGTACTTCGTAGAGGAAAATTTGTACAGGTCTTATGTTAGAAGTTCATTCGCTTGATTAATATATATTATATAATATGCAGCGCAATCTTGTTTTTGAAATAAAAATATCGAAACGGCTTAGTATTTCTGTGTTTCACCAATTGAAATCGTGTGGGTACTTGGGTATTATTGTGGCCAACAAACAGCTAAATCTCTAGCCACCAAACAAGGGGAATCGGGTCCAAACTACTTGGCCAATGCTGTTTATGGCAACTGTTTTGTGTACAATTGCGGAAGCATGAAAAGAACGTGTTTGATCAAAAATTTTGAAATATCTGTTGGGTTAATTTAGCACACATATATAATTAGGCATAGAAGGAAGAATTATAGATAAGGAAAGAAATTAAGGATGCCAATGGACCCCCAAAATTTCGCCTCAGCCCTAGGGGCTAACATCTGAAACGAAAGAGAGTCGATCATTGGCATAATAGGTGGAAAAGTAGGAAGTTTATCCATGTAGCATCACGCGATTGTAGGATTGTTATATAAATTCATGGGTTCCAAACAAAGCCTCTCGGTAAATTCATTTAGTTACAGCACACAGACATTCACAAGAACAACAAGATTTAACTATCGATATCGTAGCGTTCAGATGCCATCACCCAATGCACTAAATTGCAACACTTGAACTTGCCTCGCGGTTTGCACTGCAGGTGCTCTTTGATGTACTGGCAGGGGCACTGGAACTGTCCGCAGTGGCGTCCCGGCTCCAAGGGGGTCACGTCCACCAGGCCCCTCAGGGCCTCCATGCCCCATCGGGATCCGTAGCGCAGGAACAGCTGCAGGCCGCGCTCCTGCGGAGATTCGGGGGAGATCGGGTGGTGAGACACGGGGTAAACAGATAGGGCTGGGTGCATGTGGATGGTGCTGGTGAGTTGGGTTAGGAACGTGGGCAATGATGATTGTATGGTGCATGAGGTTAGTAAGCCGGAATTACACTCTAAGGATGCTGCATACTTTCCGGCAGCAGCTGAAATTCGTACAAATTTCATACGTAGGTAAGTGAATACAATGCATAAGATACAATGGGATATAAATGCAATAGATACATTACATAAATAAACACGCTTACATAATGTTAATACTATTAAAACAATCGCATAATATACAGTCGGAAAACTTATTTAAAAACTTTATACTACTATCTATACATTCTATTAATCAATTATTTGAAAATGTACTTGGGAAACACTATTTTGCATTCTCATAAGCTTTGGAATTCCTTTAAAAATAATAATGTTTTTAAAAACATATGATATATGTTTAAGCTTTAAATTATTAAAAATATTATAAATTAGTTTACTATTACTGGAAAACAAAAGAAACTTCGATTATTGTATACATAAAAGAGAATATTGGTAATAAAATAACCATTTTAATCTTTTTTGGCTAGGCATTTAATAGATTCTCGGCAATCTAAGAAACGAAACATTTTTTGAGGATTACATGTCAGGGATTAGAGCCAGCAGCCCATGCAGTTGATGCCGCAGCAGTGGCGGTGCTGCAGGCTGATCTTGATCTTGTTGCGCAACAACTCCTCCTCGTATTGGCACGGACAGATGGACGATTGCAGATGGCGGGGCGTCTCGTGGACGCCGGCCTCCTGGACAGTCCAATCCAGACGGCGGCGCAGGAAGTCCTTGCCCCAGCGCTGCAGGTAGCTCAGAAACAGCTCCTGGGCCACGGCCTAAAGAGAGTAGTTGGACATTTGGATCATGAGGGGCGTGAGTGAGAGAAAGACGTGGTAATTTGGGTTGCGAGTGCGATCCCGGGAGATGAAGATGAAGTCAACTACCCCTACTTAGAAACAACCCCCTCCGATAGTTAACGTAAACTTCTAGCTCACCTGCTTGCGGGGCATTCGCACCGGCTGACTGCCCTGGATAACAATATCGTTTAGGTCAATGTCCAGCTTCGCCTCCCAGCCCGCCTTGATGGCATCGCCACCAGTTTGCTCCGTATGCTCCAGGAACTCGTTCAGGAAATTAACGCACTGTGTGGCATCAAAGTACATGAAGCACAGGTTGACCTTGTGGCACGAGATGCGGCCCCGATCGTCCAGCACCAGCAGGATCTTGTGGCGCATTAGCTGCCGGTTCACTCTTGCCAGGCACTTCTCAAGGCCGCGCGACAAGCGCAGCTTCACCCACATGCACAGGAAGATGGCCGCCGCGTTCAGGAATAGCCAGCCCACTCCCAGGGCGAACAGGGCCACACCCTGCAGTCCGGAAAAGAGCAGGGCCAGCAAAACCGTAAATGCGAACAGGATCCAGCAGACCAGGATGCGCTTGTAGCAGATGTTGTACACGGTGAAGCGGTAGTCGTTTACCAGCGTCTCCATCGCGTTCACATAGTCCTCCACAGTGAGCTGGAAAAGTATAATTTTATTTAACTATTTTCCAGTTAGAACAGTTTGCCCGACTTACCGTCAGACCCTGAGCCATCAGCTCCTCGGGCACCAGTTCCGGACGGAATATGGCTGGGGTTATCCACGGCCACTTCGTGTTGGCCGGCAGAAGTGTGACAATCACATCGCCATTTGCTATAGGGTGTAAAATATAAATATAAGAAGCTTTCTTGCCCACTTTAAGTTATACTGAATACTTTAGAAGCATATATATTTTAAGTAATATTTTAATAGCTCTAAATTTTGAATAGCAACTAAATTCTTTGACAGCTCGGAAACTGTTTGCATTTCCAAAGTTTATATGTCTATTTTAATTAAACTGTAAAATTTTACTAAAAGAGGACATCATATTTGTCATCGAAATGAATTATTCAAATCAAAACAAGTAAACAAACATTACCAATGAATTAATTATGATATTTTTGACTAGCTGACTATAGATGTTTCCGAAAATTCATGTCTATCACTCACCGAATCCCTCGCGTATACGACCCGTTGACAATTCGATTGTGCGCATCCCGGATCCCTGGTCCGCCGGCTGGCTAATTCCAGTTCCGTTGGCGCCACCTCCATTATGCTGATGTCCGGAGGATGCCGCGCCAGCGGACGATAGAGAGGGGGCGGCGGCGGCTTTTTGGTTTGGTAGCTGCGGGGTATGGCGGACCGGGCCAGGTGCGTATCCACTCGCACTTGCATTCGCACTTGCTCCGCTGACGATGCCACTGCCGGATGCACTCAGATTAACGTGCGTGCTCTCGGTTGTCAGAACAGCGGGCGCCACATCCGGCGGAGGGGCATGCGGCTGCACTTCGCCCGGTGTCGCAGCTGTGGTCGAGGAAACTGCCGGGCGCTGGGGAAAGGCAAACAAGTATGGTTTAGCATTGCAGTGGTCTTGCCCTTAAGACGACAATGGCCCAAGGGTCAAACGCTGGCCAGCCACCATGAGAATTATGCAAATGGCTAAGCAAAATCAATTTTATTGATTTTTAGTCAGTCTTTAAAATGCTAGAAGCTTAAAACTTACAACTATAAGTTCGCATTCAATTGCGACAATAAAACGGAAAGCAATTTGGGGCAGGGCACGTTCTCCGTTGACAAAAACAGATTTCTGAAGGCAATCCACTGACTTCAAAAGGCCTGTTATTGAAAAGCCAAATGCGATTTATTGGTTTTCGTTCAGCTCTTGGGCAAATCCGACGTTGCTCTACGTAGTATCTAATTCTCTCTAGAAATTCGTAATATTTTACAACTGCAAACTTTTTTGGCATTCCACTTTTCTGTAGTTTGACTATCACTTTCGATAAGCAATCTAAACAAAGTTTATATTCGGTAAATTAATATTTACTATTAGGTAGGCAAACCAAAACAAAACTTCTGATAATCTGGGGTAAACTTTGAAACAAAAGATAAGTGGGCAAAGTAGCAGTCATATGAATGATATTAGTACTTAGATGCTCTATTAGTTTAGTTTGAGATCGCAAAGTAAAAATTAGAGTAATAAGGTAAACTAAACAGGATGCTTAAAATTATTAAATTCATTCGTTTATTTTATTAAATTCAACTGCAATACCCTGAAATTCTATCGCATTATAAACAATTTTGAACTGAAAGTGTCAGGGTTGTGCAAAGTAATTGAAGCTCCCAGACTGTGTTGACAAGCTTCGAAGTGAGCGAAATGAAATATAAAAAGATAAATGACAAATATTTACGACAAAAAAGCAAATAATCAGCATGGCCGCGGAAATATTTTAACAATTGCAGTACTCGTTTTATTGACGTCTTACCACAGTAAGAGTAATCTAAATAAAAAGTTAAAAAAAAAAAGTGAATTTAATCGTTTAACTACAACTAAGCTATGTCGTTTGTAGTATAAAAGAACTGAATCAGAAAGTATGCTCTCAGAAGAATCTTGTGTTTACTTCTTTGTAGAAACAAGTATATGAAAAGCATCGCAAGTAAAGGTATGTTGAGTCAGAGTTTATCACCGGATGGGACCCGTTTCAACTCCAACTCTCAGCTGGGCCCCCAACTTCATTTGTCATGCGTGCAACGTTCCCAAAATCAAGCAGAAGAAAGTTAAGAACCCAAGCCACTTCACATAACAACTCCATTAAGCGGCATCAGCAAAAGAACAGTGAGGACTTGATAAAGGTGCTTTTACAAGCTCTGAGAGAGAGAAGCAGAAGAAAATTTGCTGTGCTATAAGATATTAGATGATGTGCTAATTCACAACAAGCAAACGAACAAATTTGTGTATTCACTAGAAAACTATAAATAGCAACCAATTTAAAGCATATTGATTAACTACAATTGTATTACTACAATTTTAATAATTTGACTTCATGCTATCTCGTACATCTGTACTTCATTATAGGTTTTGACTCAATATAACCTACATGCGAGTATTAAATCCTACGTTCAGTTGACAATATTAAATTGGAAAATTCATAAAATTGGGGTCGCCTCTCTTGTTTTATTTACGCTTAAAGATTGAAAATGTTTATTTTCTTTTCTTAAAACCAAAGCATTCTACTAATGCGAGTGTTTGCTGTACCGTCAAACGGGTGTGCGAGCGAGAGGGCCAACAAGGGCCTGACTTGCATTGGAATGCGTTTCGTTGCGTTAGCGAGAGGGCGCAGTGGAGTAAGCGGGACAGAGAGCGAGTGAGAAAGATGCGAGGATGGAGAGAGTGAGTAAGTTACCTGGACAGGTGTGGTTGTTGTTACTGTAGCGGACGGACTGCGCGAGCGCGCCCTCCTGTTGTTGTTGCTACTAACCACCGACGGCGGTGGCGGCAGAGTTAACTTGTTTTGTTGTTGTTGCTGCTGTGTGGCATCGCCGTCGTTACTGTTATTGTTTTTTTCACCGCTATCCGCTTCGTCGTCGAATTTAACCCAATTTTTGGGCGTCTGCTTGTCGTCATCGTTCCCATTGAGGGACACATCCTCCAAAGGATGACTTTGCGCCTGCGCTGCCGCTGGAGCTTTTGTGTCCTCCATTGCGAATGCGTAATAAGACCGAATCGATGCGCGTGCTTGGAATTATCTGAATTTTTGCAGGTGAGCGTGTGACCTGACTAATGCAGCTAGTGCGTTTTGTTTTCGCCTTATTTTACACTATATGGCGTTACATAACCTCAATATGAATTCACACTTCAGTTGCGCCGCTGCCTATTATCGAGTTGGTTGCTGTTGTTGGGGTTTGTATTTTTTTTTTTGTTATTTTGCTGCCGAGTTTTTTAAACAGCTGCACAACGCGCCGCTTACGTGTTGGCCGCTCGCGAGTTCACGTCGAACTGCCGCTGCTGCCGCGCCCAGCAACAAAAAACAGAGACAAAAAACCCACACACACGTACGGTAGAAAGCAAGAAAAAAAACTCACTTGGCTCAGAGCGAAAAGCTCGGCTCAAAGGCGCGCTCAGTCCGCGTTCCACTGCCAATCGGTCCGCTCAGCAAGCTCACCTGTTGCTGAGCTTTTCGGCTCTCACACTTAGAGAAACAGGGCAAGATCGGTTTTAAGTTCGATTTATCCACGAAGGGGGCCATCATAAATCCGATAAAAAAAAGCACAATTAGTTTAAATTCATTACATATACATAAGTATTCTCTTTATTATAAAAAAAAACAAATACTTTATTGATGAAGATCAATAACGGTTACTCTAGCAACCAAGTCAAAATAAGAACAACATTTCCCCAGCAACAAACAAGAGAGCTAAATTCTTTTAAAAACATCGTAATCTAATAGTATACATAAATCGATCATTCCCACAAAATATAAATATGATTAAACGAAAATTTAATAAAACTATCTTAAATATCTAAATAAATATTCTAAAAAAAGAAGAGTCAAAAATTTCTTGCAGTGCAATTGACTATTTATCTTTTAATATCAACTGCAAACATTTTAACGTTTCTTCTCAGAACCCCGCTCTTTACTCTCCCGTTCTGGAGTTTCTGTTTTGGTTGCTCACATGACATTTCTTGAGCTTTTTCCAATATCTTTAGCTACCGAGTGTATCTGTATCTGAAGTGAGTCACAGGTCCACCGCAATGATCACTTTTATATCTTTGCTTGTTTAGAGATGGCTGCGTCTGAATATTTCGCAAAGCGAACCTGCTCTCCGCCCCTGCACTTGAATGATAAGCCGCGTCGCGTTGTCTCCGATTTCAAAACCAATAAACACCACTTATCAGCCGCAACTTGAGGGTGGAATATTCTCACTTGGCTATCGGTCAGATTTGCAACAGCTTGAGCAACTTTTACCACCTGTTGGATCTTTTTGCAGCGGCAGATTATCCACACATGCTAAATAAATTCTGAAGCCATTGTTTCGTTGAATTATACATGATACTTGATAAAAGAACAAAGCTGATCATTCTTGTCTTTAAAATTCTAATATTGCTGATAATATCTTGATATATTATCAACTTGATATATTATTCTTCTCCCAAACATTTACACTTTCATGTCGAAGAAGCAAGCCAAAATAATATGAAAAATTAAATCTCCAAATATCAACAATCTTCGTACATCCTGTTTCAGCTGCCCTTATCCTTTCAATTCCGAACATTCGAATTGGCATTGCCAATCTATTATATAAACCATTCTATTACCCCAATTTATGGCATTGTTTAGTGAAATGCCAAACGAAGAATGCAATTTAAAATCAATTTTGACGCTTGTGCTATGCCATTCGCTCCGATCGGTTCCTGTTTTCCATGTCCTCCTTTCGATAAGCGGAGCACCATGAATTTATGGCAACACGAAGAGAGTGACGGGTAGAGGGGGGGGGGAAGGATGCGGATGCTGGACCGCATAGTTCACGCCTGGACGGAGCGGCAAACATTTTTTGGCTCGAATAATATGAGAAATGCTAGAGAGCCCACAACATTATAGTGGCAATTGTTCGACTGGGCAGCCACAGAAAACTTTTGCCGCCCATAAATTATGCTGAAAAATTATTATATAAGCGGCCAGTGTCGAATGGCGCCAAAGAAATTGGCCCGCAGCCAAAACGGAGAACGGAGAATCGGAAAAAGTCCAGGAAAATGTGGGCGGGGCAATGGGAAAAGAGTCGGCACAACTATTGGCAAAAGTTGTTAAGCAAATTATGGCCTGGCACAGAGGCAGTGTAAACTGTTTCAGTTCGACTTGTCTGCATTCTGCTCTCTAGGATATGATTTTTGGATGGAGGCCTTTAAAGCAGTTAAATGCAGCTGACAACAGACTTTAATAGTTCTTTAAATTCTGAAGCAAATAAGACCATTTTCCTTTAGTATAAAAAAAAGGAATATTACGTATTGAGGACACAATTATTTTGACAATTTTACATATTATCCTCTTTCCCAATACCTATTTAATTTTAAATTACGTATTTCGATTAAATGTTATCTCCTCTCATTAGCTTATAAATTGTCTTCAGACAATTTATTATTTTAAGATATACACTGCATGCAAGTTTCTCCTGATTTGTTCCCCTTTCGTCCCTGCCTGGCTCAAACTTGCCTTAAATATGTCTTTTCTATTAAGCCATAAATCGCTCAACAGGCCGAAAATCCTTTGTGGCTCTAACAGACTGAAAAGCCACAAAATCTGCAGTTTCTAAGGAAGGGCGAATGGAAGCCAGTGAAGCGGGCAAGCAGCCAGCCAAGAGTCTAATTAGGCCAAATTAATTGCCTGCGCTTTTGACACTTGCACAGAGTGAATCGGCGGCCGAAACCCAAAAGAGTCAACAGGACAAAAGACGGTAAGACAGCCTGCTGGCGTGGCGAAACCAAGTACAACACTCAAAAGTCTATTTGCAACCCCCCCACACCCTATCAATCCCCCTATCACTTCACCCTTCTGCTGCTGTTGGCGGAGAAGAGTAATGTTGGCAATTTGTTGGTCGTCGTCTTATTAACCCGCAACAGGAGACGAGCAACTTGGCGGCAACTTTTTGGCCAACGCGAGAATGTCCAACGGGCATATAAATTAGCCGAGACAGAAGTTTGCCAGCTCCTTGCCGCTTTGAGCATCTTCTCGCCGATGAAAAGACAGGCAAAGTTTTGGCATCAAAAAATGTTTTCAAATTAAGCTAATTTATATTATATAAACACGCCTAATGAGTTCCCCAACACCGCGGCGCACAAAAACTGGGTGGGTGGTCATAATTTCTAGCAGAAGGCCAAACAAATAGGAAGCAGACCTACTACTACTCGCACTATATAAGCATGGGTAACATTTTGATTTGCCTCGTCCACCTTTTAAGATCCTTTGAAAATGGCAAAAGTTTCGCCGACACTCCGGACTCCTTACTCCGTACTCCGATGTTGCTGATTTTATTTTTGTTTTGCCTTCACAGTTGGCTGGCGGAATTAACGTGACTTGCATAACGCGCCGAAAGTATGCAACGCGGCTGTAAAGTGTCACCATCACCATCGCCATTTGCTGCGAACCTTTTTGCTCCTTGGCGCAAGGACTCGCTGCGTGGCAAAAATAAAAACAAAATGCAACTGGGGAAACGTGTCACAAACTTTATGCCCCTGCCACGCGTCACGCACGCGATTTTCGCTTAGTTGTTTGTCACTTTGTCGCCGCCTTTCTGCCGCTCCAGAATCTGCTCCTGCTCATGCTCCTACTCCTACTTCTCGTAAGGATCCTCACTCCTTAGACCCTTCGACGTGGCCAGGAGAAACGGCTCTGGATATTAAGTGAGCTGCCACGGCTGTAGCGGCATAAATTAGTGCGCTGAGATTTGAACCGAAGCGGATTTCAAGCTGGAGTAAAATAATCCCGATTCTCACTTGCAATAAAGTTTCTTTAAACGGAAGCTTATGAATCTTCAGCGCACTGCAGAGCTTATATGATTTATAATTTAAACTATTTCTTGTAACTTTAAGAATAAGTTACATGCATTTGTGGTTCGTTTATTGGTCAGCTTGTTCGCTTATATGTTCATGAATCAAAAATATATAAATAAACTGATGAGTCCTAATTTAATTAATTTATTTATTAGGCACAGAATTGCGTTTCAAATTCCTTTAGCTAACTGTTGCCACACTTGAATGCCACTTGAGTTTGTTATAACTCACAACATGTTGCAGAAGAAACCACAAGAACACACACACCAAGTTCCAACATGGAGTACATGAGCGGGTTGGCAACAATGGAACTGACATCACAATGGGCCAAGGGCTCGACCAGAAATGTGGCTGGGACTCGACTGTTGTTGGCACATGTCACCTTTCATAAAACATAGAATCACTCTGGGATTGCAGCTATATGGCCCTTCACACGGAGCAATCTGGCCGAGTGGAATGTGGCCGGCACAAAGCTGAAAGCTGTCTTGAAGGAAACATCAGGCCACTTCCAAGTGGGCCAATCTCAACACTTGAAAATTGAAACGTTCAAATGTATCTGCGAATGATGGAGATGTATTCGCCAAAGAGTTTGACCGCCAAGTAACCATATTTGACATAGGTACAAGTGGAAAACGCTCCAATTCACCTAGAGAATTCTCTAGCAAAGTGTGAAGAGCAAATTCAAAGCCTTCAAGAAGTACGATAAGTATTCAGTTAAATTAATTCATTTGAATCATTTATACAAAATGAAACAAAATTTTATAAATATAAGTGCGTGTATAGTTTCATTGAACAAGACATTGAGTGGAATGAATGATAATGCCTGAAGTGTGAAACGGATAAAAAAAACTTTGGCAAAAGTGAAATCAATCTAAACTGCGGAGTGCGGTTAATTTTGTTAACTGGTAATTTTAAAAAATTAATTTTTAAAAAGAAAGGGGCCTGTTTTACACTCTAATTGGTGACGTCTAATTTAATTTGATGATGACAAACAGCCCAACTTTAAACATTCTTAGGCAGATTGTAAGACCGCGAACCCTGGTTCTCCAGTAACAACAGCCACTTCAGCGTAAATCATTATAATAATTTAACTAGAGGACCCTCGCAGAATAAAGTCAACGGTGAAAGTTTTCTCGAAACCAGACGCAGTGGGTAAATGGGGATGGGGGCAGACGGCTGGACATCTTCAGACCGAAAAACGCCAAACTCATTTAAGTTGAAAACCTTGCCAAAAAAGAGAAGAAAATCCAGAACAGGACATGTCTGGATGCTTAAACGTTCTGGCAGTCTAACAGCGGTGTTGGAACCTTTTCATAGTCTCAAAACGATGGCTAGAAAAACAGCAGTTTGCTTTATTTAAAAATCCCATGGCAACAACTTTGCCAAATCAGTTGCGAACTGACCAAATAAAAACCGCACAACTTGCACCAGCAATAATAAAATCATATTTAAAACTTTCGCACCGAAGAAAATGAAATAGATACAAAAAAAGTAGCGACATGGAACGAAGAAAAATATGAAAAAGTACCAAGAACTTGCTGCATTTCCATAACAAAACTTTTGCGTTAAAAACAGAAAAGTGTTTTGAGCTACTCGACACTAGGCAAAAAACGCCAGGAAAAGTGCAAAAAAAAAGTAAACACAGTCTGAAAGTAGCCAACTAAACTTTTATTAAAATTGTAAATATTTATCAACATTCATAAACCAGAGCTACCACAGCAAATGTGGTTGTATGCTGCTGCACAATGAATACTCGGATAGAATGTCAAAATTGTGTAAGGAAAGTGCATTCCAAGGGAGCTTGAATGCAATAAGGTGCAACTAAGTTTTATAGAAAGTGAAAAAGAAAATATTCAGCTGCTTAGCAATAGCTGCTAATGTAAAAATGACTACCTTCGTCTAGAATTATTTGGCATTGCAGCAATGTTAATTGCATACAATGGAAATTCATTTGATACGTATCTACTTATTTAAGTGCCAGATTTGGCATGGCCGCAGATTTGCTGAAGTGGAAATCTTCCGTCCTCTGCTCAAAAAGAAACAGTCAAGTGTCTGTATCCGTGCTCAACCCAGTTCTCAAGCATTTTCCGCCCGGACGTGATAAACAAATGCGAAAAATTTGCATTGCATAAAATCGTGGCGAGCGGATGTTTAACATATGTAATTTTTGACAAACAGAAAAAACGAGCGAAGTGCGTAGAAACCGCGAGAAGAAAGCTGCCAGTTCGTATTAATGCAATTTAACGGGGCGTATGCATAATATTTAGCTAAGCCAAAGCCAAAAGGAGATGAGCGTGCGGCGCGGCGGCGAAACTTAATTAAAAATATGCGCGCATAATTATAACTATATTTAGCAAGCAACAGCCACATGTGCATTAATTTCGAATGCAAAACGAAAAAACAAAAAAAAAATGCCCTGGAAGCAGCTGCACACAAAAGCCCAACGCGAAAATGTATGCTACACTCTGCGTCTGTGTTTTTTTTTTCCCCCAGTCCTTCACTGTTGGCGGCCTCTGCTGATGATGATGATCCTGTGCCGGGTTTTGTCAACACGCCGCCAACATCCCGTCCTCATCCTCGTACTCCACCTCATTCTCGTCCTGGTTCCCGTCCTGGTTCTGGTGTCCTGATGAGCGTCAGCAGTTACCGTAAATTATTTTATTTATATCGTTAGCCGGACGGGCGGGAAAACTGCACCCAGGCTAGCTGTCTGTGTGCTTGACTTAATAAAATAAATTTAGAAGCTGCCAGGCTCGTGCAGCTCTCTGCCGCCCCATCCCTCTACACCTGCCTACCCCCTGTACACCTATTTTGCAAAACGGCAAAATGTGCATAATGCCAACGTGTGTGTGTGTGTGTGTGTTCGCTGGCTTGCCGTTTATTATTTATGCATGCTGTGCAACATTTTCACCCAGCAGCTGCACAACAAACGCGAAATCGTGGCACGGCTGCCTGGCCATCAGATTTTTTTCACTTTGAGCTCCGGCTTTGTTTTTGGTGTACAGTGGAGCGAAAGAGGCTAAAGAGTGATTATAATGGTTTTGCAGCTCGATAGCTAATGTCTAACCCTAGCAAGATTAGGGGATGATTTCGCGAAATATTAAATAATACTTTTGACATTTATAAAACAAAAGTGTAAAATTTATTCAAGCTGTGATTCCTTGGGGAAACTGTGTTAAGATGAACACAAATCAGTTATTAATAGTAGTTATGCTTAACAAACTTTTAAATATGTATATCTATGTATTTCTCTACTTCCTCTACTATTTAAAACAGAAATTCGAATTGTACGGCCACATAGTGCGAGTGAATTCCGCGCTGAAAGAGCTCAAGGAGATTGACCAGTTTGCGTGGAATAGTACAGTGAAAGTCTTTCGCACAATGGTAGCGATATTGGGAGTCATCACATCGCACTGAGCATAATTGGCAGCCTAAGCACCATGAACATTATGGAATGGCAGCAGCAGTCTACAGTCGACAGTATGTTGCCAATATCTCAACCACTTTCTGTTCACAATGTCGGCTGCCTCATTTTCATAAACGGCTTGATAAACCCTGCACTGAGCAGCCTAATGCTACTAGACGAGATCGGGTAACCTCGACATCCAGTTCTTACACAGCTGAGATCGCCGGTCACCGGAAATAGTCCAAAGGATCGAAAGGATTCTCCCACTTCCTGGGAGAGACTCTCAAATATGATATTTTTCTACTCAGTGCTTCCTTGGAGAAGTCGCTCTTCGATAGGCCTACTTGCATGTACATATCTTGGACTAGTGCGGTCACCAATTAAATCATATATTAAAGAATATTATTTAATTAATAAACATAAAAACATCTCATTTTCTACACAACCAAATACAGATTTCATTCAGGAATCCAAAAGAACGGGTATAAAAAAAAAAGATACAAGACCATTTGCGTTTCTTTTTAACCAAATTAATTTAATTTTCTAGACCCATTATTTTAAAATTTAAATGGCTGCCAAACAAAAAACTGCACGAGTATTTGTGCCTTCCTTTGTAACAACAGTTTTACAGAATTGAGTTTGACAACAATTTGCAAATTGCACACTAACCGACCACAAACTGATTCTATTGGATTTATACATATTTCAGTGTGTTTTATACAACGTATTTATTTTTACCTATGCGGCTTTATTTTCCTGAATCATTTGCCATTTATCGTTTCATTGGTATCGGTTTATGCTTTTATTGTATCACCCACAATTGTTGGCATTTAGATAATCAAAATATATCACTATATTTTCCAATTTAATTGGCCACACAACAGCAGCAAAAACAAGAAAAGCGCAAAAACATTAAAATAGGTCTTAGCATGCTTCAATTTGATGCAGTATTTATTTGTTGTTTTTTTTCTAACTTTATATGGATTTTATTTTTTAAGCAAGAAACTAAACAAAAACTGGCCTTGTAGCCATTTAAATTTGATTGGGTTTCAATAAAATAACAATAAATTGTATGTAAGCGATTAAATGTTTATCAATATTATTAAATGAATCCCAAAAGGCACAAAAATAGTTTAATAAATGGCTTTAAAGCTTCAATGATACGGCAAAATATTGTGGTCACAACAAAGAGACGGCAGTGAAAATGAACAATGTATCTAGGACGACCTGCAGCAGGCAGGACAATAAAACGCCAACGAAAAGCAATTCAGTCTTCCCCTATTTTCTTCAAGTTTTATTATTATTTTCTGTTATTTTACGGCCAGCGTCCCTTTGTATAGCACTAGTTTAGCCGACGAGCACATCATTAAAAAAAAAAAATGGAGAGGTCTACTTAATAAATGTGGCTGGCCAAAGCAAACTGAGGACGTCTACAGGATACAGAGGCCCGTATCCTTGGATTTCTCATTGTGGCGCTGCCAAAAATTAAAGCTAGTTCTTTGGTCAACATTCTGCTGCACCAGTTTGTGCTCCTGTGGTCGGCGAAGCAATTTACAAAAGTTTTTCCATCAAAAATCCGCTGTCAGTATAAATATCCTTAAAATAGCCAACACGGCTGCTAAGCGGACACACACACATACACACCGCACAGTCAGGAGCACATGGATGATGAAGGATCCCGGCCGCTTCCTGGTTGCCTGCACTTTGCTCCTGCCTGCAGCAATATGATTTATGGATGCATGTGCTGATATATGCCATGTGCCTCCTGTCTGTGCCCCGCCCACCGCCTCCCCGTCCATTGCACGTACGTCTATTGTTGGCGCCGAAAATTATGCTACAAAAATTTTTCTCTCTCCATAACTTGCAGCTCTCACACACGCCTGCAAGTTGCACTTGTGTGGGGCTCATCTATTTGCAGTTCAAACAAAAAGAGACGTGTTGCCAGCACACACACATACACACACACACTCGCAAGCTGGTAAATCAGAGCCACTTTAAATTGAGCATGTTACGTTGCATGGACCGTCAGAAGGACTCTTCTCTACCCTCTACCCAAAACATAACTCCACTGGCTTACCGGCAAAGTGATGTGTTCACTGTTTCTTTATCCTCTTGCCTCTCTCTTGCACTCCACTCGACTGTGGTCCTTTTGAAAGCAAATCTGTTTAAATGTTTGAGATGCGATTATTCCTCCTCCTATTGTAAAGCTACTGTGAAAAGTTCTTGGTTTTTTTCGAGCCGGCTTGGCTTGCAAGTCAACGTTTTTTGGTCAAATGTTTGCGGAAGTAACATATCAATAATCTTGTTGTGGAGCCAATTTCGGATGTTGTTAGTCAAATATTATACCTTTATTGTCGTTACTTAAGCTTCAAAATAACAACATATACCCTTTAATATAATATGATTATCTGCCATCGATTTATTCAGCAAACCACGCTCATAGCCATAAAGTGCCATCTCTCAAACATCTTCAGGCCAAGCTGGAATATATAAAAAAAAAAGCAGATATTCTTATGCATGCAAAACACAAGAGCAATCGGTAGAGGAGAAACGTTGAAAATAAATCCCAAAAATCCGTGTACTTGTGCACGTTGATTGCTTGGTCCGTGATGGAAAACCTGACTTCCCTGCCATCTCGCATCTTCCAAAATCCTTTTGCAGATTTATCGATCAATCGACTTGCATTTACAATTCCTTTCGATTTTGCTACAGCCACTTTATCAATTTGGCCAATGAAATTCAACAGTTCTGCTTTTACAGTTCTGCTCACATGACATTTCTTGAGCTTTTTCCAATATCTTTAGCTACCGAGTGTATCTGTATCTGAAGTGAGTCACAGGTCCACCGCAATGATCACTTTTATATCTTTGCTTGTTTAGAGATGGCTGCGTCTGAATATTTCGCAAAGCGAACCTGCTCTCCGCCCCTGCACTTGAATGATAAGCCGCGTCGCGTTGTCTCCGATTTCAAAACCAATAAACACCACTTATCAGCCGCAACTTGAGGGTGGAATATTCTCACTTGGCTATCGGTCAGATTTGCAACAGCTTGAGCAACTTTTACCACCTGTTGGATCTTTTTGCAGCGGCAGATTATCCACACATGCTAAATAAATTCTGAAGCCATTGTTTCGTTGAATTATACATGATACTTGATAAAAGAACAAAGCTGATCATTCTTGTCTTTAAAATTCTAATATTGCTGATAATATCTTGATATATTATCAACTTGATATATTATTCTTCTCCCAAACATTTACACTTTCATGTCGAAGAAGCAAGCCAAAATAATATGAAAAATTAAATCTCCAAATATCAACAATCTTCGTACATCCTGTTTCAGCTGCCCTTATCCTTTCAATTCCGAACATTCGAATTGGCATTGCCAATCTATTATATAAACCATTCTATTACCCCAATTTATGGCATTGTTTAGTGAAATGCCAAACGAAGAATGCAATTTAAAATCAATTTTGACGCTTGTGCTATGCCATTCGCTCCGATCGGTTCCTGTTTTCCATGTCCTCCTTTCGATAAGCGGAGCACCATGAATTTATGGCAACACGAAGAGAGTGACGGGTAGAGGGGGGGGGGAAGGATGCGGATGCTGGACCGCATAGTTCACGCCTGGACGGAGCGGCAAACATTTTTTGGCTCGAATAATATGAGAAATGCTAGAGAGCCCACAACATTATAGTGGCAATTGTTCGACTGGGCAGCCACAGAAAACTTTTGCCGCCCATAAATTATGCTGAAAAATTATTATATAAGCGGCCAGTGTCGAATGGCGCCAAAGAAATTGGCCCGCAGCCAAAACGGAGAACGGAGAATCGGAAAAAGTCCAGGAAAATGTGGGCGGGGCAATGGGAAAAGAGTCGGCACAACTATTGGCAAAAGTTGTTAAGCAAATTATGGCCTGGCACAGAGGCAGTGTAAACTGTTTCAGTTCGACTTGTCTGCATTCTGCTCTCTAGGATATGATTTTTGGATGGAGGCCTTTAAAGCAGTTAAATGCAGCTGACAACAGACTTTAATAGTTCTTTAAATTCTGAAGCAAATAAGACCATTTTCCTTTAGTATAAAAAAAAGGAATATTACGTATTGAGGACACAATTATTTTGACAATTTTACATATTATCCTCTTTCCCAATACCTATTTAATTTTAAATTACGTATTTCGATTAAATGTTATCTCCTCTCATTAGCTTATAAATTGTCTTCAGACAATTTATTATTTTAAGATATACACTGCATGCAAGTTTCTCCTGATTTGTTCCCCTTTCGTCCCTGCCTGGCTCAAACTTGCCTTAAATATGTCTTTTCTATTAAGCCATAAATCGCTCAACAGGCCGAAAATCCTTTGTGGCTCTAACAGACTGAAAAGCCACAAAATCTGCAGTTTCTAAGGAAGGGCGAATGGAAGCCAGTGAAGCGGGCAAGCAGCCAGCCAAGAGTCTAATTAGGCCAAATTAATTGCCTGCGCTTTTGACACTTGCACAGAGTGAATCGGCGGCCGAAACCCAAAAGAGTCAACAGGACAAAAGACGGTAAGACAGCCTGCTGGCGTGGCGAAACCAAGTACAACACTCAAAAGTCTATTTGCAACCCCCCCACACCCTATCAATCCCCCTATCACTTCACCCTTCTGCTGCTGTTGGCGGAGAAGAGTAATGTTGGCAATTTGTTGGTCGTCGTCTTATTAACCCGCAACAGGAGACGAGCAACTTGGCGGCAACTTTTTGGCCAACGCGAGAATGTCCAACGGGCATATAAATTAGCCGAGACAGAAGTTTGCCAGCTCCTTGCCGCTTTGAGCATCTTCTCGCCGATGAAAAGACAGGCAAAGTTTTGGCATCAAAAAATGTTTTCAAATTAAGCTAATTTATATTATATAAACACGCCTAATGAGTTCCCCAACACCGCGGCGCACAAAAACTGGGTGGGTGGTCATAATTTCTAGCAGAAGGCCAAACAAATAGGAAGCAGACCTACTACTACTCGCACTATATAAGCATGGGTAACATTTTGATTTGCCTCGTCCACCTTTTAAGATCCTTTGAAAATGGCAAAAGTTTCGCCGACACTCCGGACTCCTTACTCCGTACTCCGATGTTGCTGATTTTATTTTTGTTTTGCCTTCACAGTTGGCTGGCGGAATTAACGTGACTTGCATAACGCGCCGAAAGTATGCAACGCGGCTGTAAAGTGTCACCATCACCATCGCCATTTGCTGCGAACCTTTTTGCTCCTTGGCGCAAGGACTCGCTGCGTGGCAAAAATAAAAACAAAATGCAACTGGGGAAACGTGTCACAAACTTTATGCCCCTGCCACGCGTCACGCACGCGATTTTCGCTTAGTTGTTTGTCACTTTGTCGCCGCCTTTCTGCCGCTCCAGAATCTGCTCCTGCTCATGCTCCTACTCCTACTTCTCGTAAGGATCCTCACTCCTTAGACCCTTCGACGTGGCCAGGAGAAACGGCTCTGGATATTAAGTGAGCTGCCACGGCTGTAGCGGCATAAATTAGTGCGCTGAGATTTGAACCGAAGCGGATTTCAAGCTGGAGTAAAATAATCCCGATTCTCACTTGCAATAAAGTTTCTTTAAACGGAAGCTTATGAATCTTCAGCGCACTGCAGAGCTTATATGATTTATAATTTAAACTATTTCTTGTAACTTTAAGAATAAGTTACATGCATTTGTGGTTCGTTTATTGGTCAGCTTGTTCGCTTATATGTTCATGAATCAAAAATATATAAATAAACTGATGAGTCCTAATTTAATTAATTTATTTATTAGGCACAGAATTGCGTTTCAAATTCCTTTAGCTAACTGTTGCCACACTTGAATGCCACTTGAGTTTGTTATAACTCACAACATGTTGCAGAAGAAACCACAAGAACACACACACCAAGTTCCAACATGGAGTACATGAGCGGGTTGGCAACAATGGAACTGACATCACAATGGGCCAAGGGCTCGACCAGAAATGTGGCTGGGACTCGACTGTTGTTGGCACATGTCACCTTTCATAAAACATAGAATCACTCTGGGATTGCAGCTATATGGCCCTTCACACGGAGCAATCTGGCCGAGTGGAATGTGGCCGGCACAAAGCTGAAAGCTGTCTTGAAGGAAACATCAGGCCACTTCCAAGTGGGCCAATCTCAACACTTGAAAATTGAAACGTTCAAATGTATCTGCGAATGATGGAGATGTATTCGCCAAAGAGTTTGACCGCCAAGTAACCATATTTGACATAGGTACAAGTGGAAAACGCTCCAATTCACCTAGAGAATTCTCTAGCAAAGTGTGAAGAGCAAATTCAAAGCCTTCAAGAAGTACGATAAGTATTCAGTTAAATTAATTCATTTGAATCATTTATACAAAATGAAACAAAATTTTATAAATATAAGTGCGTGTATAGTTTCATTGAACAAGACATTGAGTGGAATGAATGATAATGCCTGAAGTGTGAAACGGATAAAAAAAACTTTGGCAAAAGTGAAATCAATCTAAACTGCGGAGTGCGGTTAATTTTGTTAACTGGTAATTTTAAAAAATTAATTTTTAAAAAGAAAGGGGCCTGTTTTACACTCTAATTGGTGACGTCTAATTTAATTTGATGATGACAAACAGCCCAACTTTAAACATTCTTAGGCAGATTGTAAGACCGCGAACCCTGGTTCTCCAGTAACAACAGCCACTTCAGCGTAAATCATTATAATAATTTAACTAGAGGACCCTCGCAGAATAAAGTCAACGGTGAAAGTTTTCTCGAAACCAGACGCAGTGGGTAAATGGGGATGGGGGCAGACGGCTGGACATCTTCAGACCGAAAAACGCCAAACTCATTTAAGTTGAAAACCTTGCCAAAAAAGAGAAGAAAATCCAGAACAGGACATGTCTGGATGCTTAAACGTTCTGGCAGTCTAACAGCGGTGTTGGAACCTTTTCATAGTCTCAAAACGATGGCTAGAAAAACAGCAGTTTGCTTTATTTAAAAATCCCATGGCAACAACTTTGCCAAATCAGTTGCGAACTGACCAAATAAAAACCGCACAACTTGCACCAGCAATAATAAAATCATATTTAAAACTTTCGCACCGAAGAAAATGAAATAGATACAAAAAAAGTAGCGACATGGAACGAAGAAAAATATGAAAAAGTACCAAGAACTTGCTGCATTTCCATAACAAAACTTTTGCGTTAAAAACAGAAAAGTGTTTTGAGCTACTCGACACTAGGCAAAAAACGCCAGGAAAAGTGCAAAAAAAAAGTAAACACAGTCTGAAAGTAGCCAACTAAACTTTTATTAAAATTGTAAATATTTATCAACATTCATAAACCAGAGCTACCACAGCAAATGTGGTTGTATGCTGCTGCACAATGAATACTCGGATAGAATGTCAAAATTGTGTAAGGAAAGTGCATTCCAAGGGAGCTTGAATGCAATAAGGTGCAACTAAGTTTTATAGAAAGTGAAAAAGAAAATATTCAGCTGCTTAGCAATAGCTGCTAATGTAAAAATGACTACCTTCGTCTAGAATTATTTGGCATTGCAGCAATGTTAATTGCATACAATGGAAATTCATTTGATACGTATCTACTTATTTAAGTGCCAGATTTGGCATGGCCGCAGATTTGCTGAAGTGGAAATCTTCCGTCCTCTGCTCAAAAAGAAACAGTCAAGTGTCTGTATCCGTGCTCAACCCAGTTCTCAAGCATTTTCCGCCCGGACGTGATAAACAAATGCGAAAAATTTGCATTGCATAAAATCGTGGCGAGCGGATGTTTAACATATGTAATTTTTGACAAACAGAAAAAACGAGCGAAGTGCGTAGAAACCGCGAGAAGAAAGCTGACAGTTCGTATTAATGCAATTTAACGGGGCGTATGCATAATATTTAGCTAAGCCAAAGCCAAAAGGAGATGAGCGTGCGGCGCGGCGGCGAAACTTAATTAAAAATATGCGCGCATAATTATAACTATATTTAGCAAGCAACAGCCACATGTGCATTAATTTCGAATGCAAAACGAAAAAACAAAAAAAAAATGCCCTGGAAGCAGCTGCACACAAAAGCCCAACGCGAAAATGTATGCTACACTCTGCGTCTGTGTTTTTTTTTTCCCCCAGTCCTTCACTGTTGGCGGCCTCTGCTGATGATGATGATCCTGTGCCGGGTTTTGTCAACACGCCGCCAACATCCCGTCCTCATCCTCGTACTCCACCTCATTCTCGTCCTGGTTCCCGTCCTGGTTCTGGTGTCCTGATGAGCGTCAGCAGTTACCGTAAATTATTTTATTTATATCGTTAGCCGGACGGGCGGGAAAACTGCACCCAGGCTAGCTGTCTGTGTGCTTGACTTAATAAAATAAATTTAGAAGCTGCCAGGCTCGTGCAGCTCTCTGCCGCCCCATCCCTCTACACCTGCCTACCCCCTGTACACCTATTTTGCAAAACGGCAAAATGTGCATAATGCCAACGTGTGTGTGTGTGTGTGTGTTCGCTGGCTTGCCGTTTATTATTTATGCATGCTGTGCAACATTTTCACCCAGCAGCTGCACAACAAACGCGAAATCGTGGCACGGCTGCCTGGCCATCAGATTTTTTTCACTTTGAGCTCCGGCTTTGTTTTTGGTGTACAGTGGAGCGAAAGAGGCTAAAGAGTGATTATAATGGTTTTGCAGCTCGATAGCTAATGTCTAACCCTAGCAAGATTAGGGGATGATTTCGCGAAATATTAAATAATACTTTTGACATTTATAAAACAAAAGTGTAAAATTTATTCAAGCTGTGATTCCTTGGGGAAACTGTGTTAAGATGAACACAAATCAGTTATTAATAGTAGTTATGCTTAACAAACTTTTAAATATGTATATCTATGTATTTCTCTACTTCCTCTACTATTTAAAACAGAAATTCGAATTGTACGGCCACATAGTGCGAGTGAATTCCGCGCTGAAAGAGCTCAAGGAGATTGACCAGTTTGCGTGGAATAGTACAGTGAAAGTCTTTCGCACAATGGTAGCGATATTGGGAGTCATCGCATCGCACTGAGCATAATTGGCAGCCTAAGCACCATGAACATTATGGAATGGCAGCAGCAGTCTACAGTCGACAGTATGTTGCCAATATCTCAACCACTTTCTGTTCACAATGTAGGTTGCCTCATTTTCATAAACGGCTTGATAAACCCTGCATTGAGCAGCCTAAAGGTACTAGTCGAGATCGGGTAACCTCGACATCCAGTTCTTACCCAGGTTAGATCGCCGGTCACCGGAAATAGTCCAAAGGATCGAAAGGATTCTCCCACTTCCTGGGATAGACTCTCAAATATGAGAATTTTCAACTCAGTGCTTCCTTGGAAAAGTCGCTTTTTGATAGGCCTAATTGCATGGACAAATTTTGGGACAGGACGGTCACCAATTAAATCAAACATTAAAGGATATTATTTAATTAATAAACATAAAAACATCTCATTTTCTAACACAACCAAATACAGATTTCATTCAGGAATCCAAAAGAACGGGTATTAAAAAAAAAGATACAAGACCATTTGCGTTTCTTTTTAACCAAATTAATTTAATTTTCTAGACCCATTATTTTAAAATTTAAATGGCTGCCAAACAAAAAACTGCACGAGTATTTGTGCCTTCCTTTGTAACAACAGTTTTACAGAATTGAGTTTGACAACAATTTGCAAATTGCACACTAACCGACCACAAACTGATTCTATTGGATTTATACATATTTCAGTGTGTTTTATACAACGTATTTATTTTTACCTATGCGGCTTTATTTTCCTGAATCATTTGCCATTTATCGTTTCATTGGTATCGGTTTATGCTTTTATTGTATCACCCACAATTGTTGGCATTTAGATAATCAAAATATATCACTATATTTTCCAATTTAATTGGCCACACAACAGCAGCAAAAACAAGAAAAGCGCAAAAACATTAAAATAGGTCTTAGCATGCTTCAATTTGATGCAGTATTTATTTGTTGTTTTTTTTCTAACTTTATATGGATTTTATTTTTTAAGCAAGAAACTAAACAAAAACTGGCCTTGTAGCCATTTAAATTTGATTGGGTTTCAATAAAATAACAATAAATTGTATGTAAGCGATTAAATGTTTATCAATATTATTAAATGAATCCCAAAAGGCACAAAAATAGTTTAATAAATGGCTTTAAAGCTTCAATGATACGGCAAAATATTGTGGTCACAACAAAGAGACGGCAGTGAAAATGAACAATGTATCTAGGACGACCTGCAGCAGGCAGGACAATAAAACGCCAACGAAAAGCAATTCAGTCTTCCCCTATTTTCTTCAAGTTTTATTATTATTTTCTGTTATTTTACGGCCAGCGTCCCTTTGTATAGCACTAGTTTAGCCGACGAGCACATCATTAAAAAAAAAAAATGGAGAGGTCTACTTAATAAATGTGGCTGGCCAAAGCAAACTGAGGACGTCTACAGGATACAGAGGCCCGTATCCTTGGATTTCTCATTGTGGCGCTGCCAAAAATTAAAGCTAGTTCTTTGGTCAACATTCTGCTGCACCAGTTTGTGCTCCTGTGGTCGGCGAAGCAATTTACAAAAGTTTTTCCATCAAAAATCCGCTGTCAGTATAAATATCCTTAAAATAGCCAACACGGCTGCTAAGCGGACACACACACATACACACCGCACAGTCAGGAGCACATGGATGATGAAGGATCCCGGCCGCTTCCTGGTTGCCTGCACTTTGCTCCTGCCTGCAGCAATATGATTTATGGATGCATGTGCTGATATATGCCATGTGCCTCCTGTCTGTGCCCCGCCCACCGCCTCCCCGTCCATTGCACGTACGTCTATTGTTGGCGCCGAAAATTATGCTACAAAAATTTTTCTCTCTCCATAACTTGCAGCTCTCACACACGCCTGCAAGTTGCACTTGTGTGGGGCTCATCTATTTGCAGTTCAAACAAAAAGAGACGTGTTGCCAGCACACACACATACACACACACACTCGCAAGCTGGTAAATCAGAGCCACTTTAAATTGAGCATGTTACGTTGCATGGACCGTCAGAAGGACTCTTCTCTACCCTCTACCCAAAACATAACTCCACTGGCTTACCGGCAAAGTGATGTGTTCACTGTTTCTTTATCCTCTTGCCTCTCTCTTGCACTCCACTCGACTGTGGTCCTTTTGAAAGCAAATCTGTTTAAATGTTTGAGATGCGATTATTCCTCCTCCTATTGTAAAGCTACTGTGAAAAGTTCTTGGTTTTTTTCGAGCCGGCTTGGCTTGCAAGTCAACGTTTTTTGGTCAAATGTTTGCGGAAGTAACATATCAATAATCTTGTTGTGGAGCCAATTTCGGATGTTGTTAGTCAAATATTATACCTTTATTGTCGTTACTTAAGCTTCAAAATAACAACATATACCCTTTAATATAATATGATTATCTGCCATCGATTTATTCAGCAAACCACGCTCATAGCCATAAAGTGCCATCTCTCAAACATCTTCAGGCCAAGCTGGAATATATAAAAAAAAAAGCAGATATTCTTATGCATGCAAAACACAAGAGCAATCGGTAGAGGAGAAACGTTGAAAATAAATCCCAAAAATCCGTGTACTTGTGCACGTTGATTGCTTGGTCCGTGATGGAAAACCTGACTTCCCTGCCATCTCGCATCTTCCAAAATCCTTTTGCAGATTTATCGATCAATCGACTTGCATTTACAATTCCTTTCGATTTTGCTACAGCCACTTTATCAATTTGGCCAATGAAATTCAACAGTTCTGCTTTTAGTTTTCATTCCGTCTTGTTTTGGTTTCAATTCACAAAATGGAAAAGAAAAACTGGATATAAATCAAGTGAAAATGCATCATTCATCACCGAACAACTGTGCGAATTGGACGACTTTTGTGGCTGTCAATTGTTTGATTCGAGTACTTGGCTGCCTGGACTCAAATTGTGTGTTCGATAAGAATTCAATTAATTGAGTTGATTGACTTAAATACTGCAATTATGGTAAACAAGCAAATCCTCTCTTACCCCCCTTCATAATTTGTGCAATTATTTGATGTTGTTTTGCTGTTTACTTGTCAAAACAATAGTTTGACTGGGCAATTGGTAAATGCAAACATCACTTCAACACGATGTTACTGTCAAATGAAAAAACTCTATTATTTCTTTTAGCATGTTTTGCATCAACAGGTGTTCACAATCATTGTCGCTTTTGAAAAAGTTTTTCCAAATGGCTGTCAGTTTCAACACATCATTTGTTAAATGTGTCGTCCATTTTATGAGAAATCAACTATCTATAGATTTTAATGGCCATTTCACAAGCTTAAAAAATTGGTTTTCATTTAAGAAAAGAGGAATGATTCTAGCTCACTTTCACTGTTTATGATTTATGTTTTCACACATTTCTTTGGTTGCAAACATGTAGACCTATGTAAAATTGTGGCCAAGACAGTAACATAATTATCCCTGTCATCTGACCAAAAATGCGCAGCCAGCAACAGTTGATAGTAAGTCAATTACCCAGTGATATTCAATGACTCGGAGCTGTGGAAGGAGTGCATTGATGAGGCAGCAGCCTTTCAGGACCCTGTTTCAATCTCTGCCGAGTCCTTGGACGCTCTAACGAGTTCTAAAACATTTCGCCCAGCTAAACGAAGCTCAACGCACTGAATAACAAGTAGTTTTCCCCAGCTCGCACATTTTTCCATTTTCCGTGTGTCTTTTATCCCATTTGCTTCTGCGGCTAGAGTTGCGGAAGACTGGAGCCAAAGCTGACTTCAGACGAATCGAGGCGAGGCGGCGTTACTCAATCTGAATCCTAATAAGGTGCAGATTCTGTCGGTCATATGCGGCGTATACTTAATGCAGTCGGTCGGGCTGACACGGAATTTTGGCTTTCGGGCGCAACTAATGAGCAGCTAAATATTTGTTGACAGTCTGCATTCCAGCTCAGGGCTAATTAATAGCTTTGTAAGCTACACAATTTAAGCCCTGTGTGCGGCTAATAAATTCGCCATTGTCAACAAATTAATGTGACATTTTATTTATTTGCCGTGCTCATAATTATGAATAATGCATTTTACATAAGACCAAAAAAAAAACGTGCGTAATTTAAATCCGTTTATCTAACCTTGCCCCACCGCTGAACTACAATAATTATTCCCGTTTGATTCGTTTTTGCGTTTGTGTACTTTTTTTACATCGCTTCTTTCTCATTCTGTAATGCTTGCATAATCCCTCTGTTTGCTCTGCTGACCACTATCGCTGTGAAAGTACAATTTTATTTACTTTAATTAAAATGGATTAGTTTTCCCATCATATGCGTGTGCATATTAAATAACTTTTTTTCGCACAAATATTTAACAAATGTAGCAAATTGCTTTAAATTGTAAACATGTATTAATTATACTCAGATAAACAAGCAATTCAAATGTAAGGTAAAGCATGCATCAAAATCTGACAAAATTGGACAAAACGAGAGGTCCAAAAACCGATAAACCTTTTTACAAAGACGAAGGATTTGCCCAACGGAAAGGGATAACAAGAAGGCTCAGAACAAAAACAAAAGCGCGTTGATGTATGATGTTGCCAATTGTTTGAAGTAAATCAAACGGCACGGCGCTGGGGGGGAAATGGTTGTTATGGAAGACGGGGGGATGCCTGGTAGCCGGATAAGTAAGTGCAGGCCAAAAGCAAAAGGCACATTCTGTGGTCGAAGCCTCATTGAGGCTGCAAAGCAACCGTTGCCAATGATTGCCATGTCCTGGCAGGTCCTTTCGCTATCGGGCTTTATGCCAGTTGCCTTGGAACTGGCCAAACAAAGCGCATTGAAAAATTGCCAGGAATATAGTAAGCGCCCAACGGCCGGACACTGCCGGCCAAAAGTATGCGCCCATGTCCGTGTGCTGACAGCTCCATAAGAGAGGATGTTATATTTCTGTTGCCAACAGTCGGATCGAATTATTCGGTCCACTTTAAGCCCACTTGAAGCTATTCAATCAGCCGACAACTCTTTCGAACTGTGGTCGTTCAATTCCGTGAGAAAGGGACACAAATTAGTGAGGGCAGGCAAGTGCCATCAATTAACTAGAATCCGGATCGATTATTTGCCGCTCCTACGCACATTCGCACATTGGCATGGATAACATTTAAACGAAGTAAACACTTAATGCGAATTTATGGCCGCCAAATGTCCAATTTGGAATTTAAGCGAGCTTGGCAATGAAGAATTTATGGTTTTTGGTCGCTATTGCGGTTAGAATTTTACATAGAAAATCGAACTGCAAAGTTCAATATAATTTTATGAAAGAATCGATTACCTAACAAAGGACACTTCTCAGGCTTTGATTTTGCTACACAATACAATACAATGCCTTAATTGCAATCATATATTAATATGAGTGGAACTGAGCATAAACTATGTATTTCCAAACATTTTGGCCACCATTTCAAAATTAGCACAATTTGCGCCGAGCTGCAAAAGTTTGTCAGCAGGAAAAAAAGGCAAACAAAAAGTTAATTAAAACAAAAATTACGGACAGTGGCCGGCGGTCGTTTGGTGGCGACTGTGCCGCAGCATTAGCAGTGCAGCCAAAAATGCAGCCGAAAAATCTGCGCGCCATCTAAAACAAAAATTAATTTTTGGGCCAGGGAAAGTTTTTATTTCCCTCCCATTGCTGTTGCTGTTGTTCTTGTTGTTGTTGTTGTTTGCTGGCCAGGCGAGAGTTTGCATTGTTTTGCATATTTTATACGGCGGAAGTGTATACGGCAAAGGCACTCGCCATCATGCCAACTACCCCAACCCAAAAAAAAAAAAAAAAAAGCGAAAAAAATGGTATGTGCAACACGCAAATTATGCAGGCGCATAAGACAAACTTTCTGTTTTGCGGATTCGACAACCGGCGGGATGAAAATTAATACGAAAGCCAAAAAACGGGGTTGCCCCCCCACCCACACAAACATCTAGTTCCTACGTATTTCTGAGATCCAAAACTGCATCGGCAACTGGAGCACCGCAGAGTAATTAAAAATACAGCCAATGGCCAGAGCAGAAAAACCCCGAGCAGCTTGTACTGAAGGAGATCATATCGGCCATGTTTGCAGCCCAGAAATCTGAGTCCCTTCAAAATTTGCATCTAGCATCCATCAAATAGATAAAATTGAAGAAATGTCTCAGCTTGCAGTTCTAATAAAAACTATTAAAAAAGAAAAGAAAATTAAACTAAAATGCATTAAAAAGGGTAAAAGCCAACATGACTATATTGAATTGATATTTTATTAAATGTGCTCTAAGCTCATTTCTTATTGCACTGCAGTTTTCAGTTTATAACGGTATAAAATTCTTAAGTGGCTAAGTAATAAGAAACAGACTTACTTTATTATTACTGTTTCTATATTGTTTTCTTTCGGTTCTAAGCGCTTAAAATAGCTTATATTGTCCCAGACTTTTTGAGATTCAGGCACACAGCAAATGGCTGCCGAATTGCAAACGCGATTTAAATGGGTAATGCCAGGACATGGCGATTGTTTTATAATGCAACGTCCCCACTTTCCACTTTTGCGCCTGCAAGCTTATTACAACGGTTAGCTTTATATTTACTATCCCAAGTCGTGTCCTTACTCACTAATATATCGAAGTTTACTTTCATGTGTATATGGTGTGAGCAGCAGAAGTAAGGCAAGAACGTAAAATATAGCGAAAAAAGTCATGATGTCTCACTTCACATGGAGATGTGATAAATCATATTAAAATCTTATATGCGTCAACGAGATGGCTGCATTTAAGATATTAATCAACTGTGTAATTAACTAATCAACAAAGCGCCTATTTCCAAGTCGACAAACCACAGATTTCATGCTTTAGTTATGCCTGTTTTTTGTCTTTTCGATATAATTCAAACTGGTTTCGACACTGTAGTGAAGATGCTGGAGAAAAAGCGAAATACTTTAAACAAAATCAACAAAACCCGGTATTGAGTTTGGGTTCGATTTGTTTTTTATTTTTTCCTGTCTGCCGGCAGTGGCGACAATCGAAAAAGGCAAAAACCAGCCCCCAGCTATTATTCGGATCCCCCATCACCTCCAACTCGCCCACATCCACATCGATCGATCTTGCTGACGCTGCGAGAGATCTTCTCAGTTTCTCGAGACGATCGGACGACGCACGACGCATTCCGCACTTTGGGTCTATTTTCGTGATTAATTTCGAAGAGCGGAGACGTATTCTAATAGGAACCCATGTTCCATTCTGTAACGTGAGTGCCATATAATCTGCAGAAATCAGTACGAATTCGTCCAGATACTCAACAATTTTACGCATACAGTATGAAAAGCCTTGGTGTTTTCCTACAAAAATAGGTCAAGTGCAGTGTTTGTGTAACATAGTGACCTAAAAAACGTTTAAATTCGTTTTCATGTGGATGAAAAGTGCTGAAAACTGACCGAAGAAAAACATATGCTAACAAAAAGTGCAGTTGGCGCAGTTTGAGAGCTACTGAAAGTGGCTGCCAAAACAGTTTTAGAATTACTCTGTAAGTAATTGTGGTTCATTACTTAGTTTTAGACCAACTACACGAAAAATATATAAAAATAAAAATAAATACATTTTACAACAATATTTTATATTTTAATTTAATACATAAATTAATACATAATTTAACATAATACATAATAATAATGTTAAGTCCTTTAAGACATTTGAATATTTCATTAATCGAGCAAAGTAAAAATAAACAAAATTATATCAATATTATTAAAGAATGCATGTTATTATAAATTCAATAAATAAAACACGTTACAATTAAGTTTTTACCAATCACAAGTAAACACACTTTCTACATGTAGATATGATAACATACATCGAACGCGCGTAAAATTTATGTTGGTACCTTTTTATCAACAATTGTTTGGTGAGCTTTGATTTCACATTCATATATAAGTAGATACAAATGAATAATGAACATCTTTTTTTTTAAATAATATAAATATAAATATTATTTAATAAATGAGCTCAATACTTATTATTCGATTAAGTCATTTACAATATCTTACATTGCTTCCTGTCGATGTAAAATTACATATTTCTACTTGTCTGGCAGCCCTGAAATACATATAACAGATATAATAGCTCACATTACAAAAAAATTGCTTACAAAATTTAAAAAAGCATAGAATTAGTTTGCCAAATTCTTTTACTATTCTGCTTTTAGAAATAAAAATTTATTGACTAACCTTCAAAATAATTAATTAGAAATGTATATTTTGTTCTGGTATTTTTTAGGGCGTATTAGGAATCAACGAAAATGAGTCAGTCTTGTATACCAGTGAGCGCAAAGATGTCGAAGGCAAAGAAGGTTTTGGATGAAGCCCGAGAAACTCACAATCCCGAGTTGGATTTGGCCGACAAGGGGCTGTCGTCCTTCGAGGAGTTGCCCGGACTGTGTAAGTATCAAAACCAAAGGATCTTGAAGGAATTATACGGATTTTTGCACTTCTGAGTAAACATAATGGTGGGTTACTTCCACGCAGAATGGAGCCTCGCCCAGCTGCTAAAAAAATTGTAAATTAATAATATTCTAGCGTATGTATTTATGTTGTGGTAATAATATTCATTTAAAATGAGTCTAAGCATCTTTTTAAATGGAGTCGCTTAGTTTTATTTATTGTGATGACGCCAGCAGCAAAATATGCATAAGTTTGAGTGTAGAGAACGTAAACAAACACTGTAAATACCGCAAATAAGATGTGTATACATATCTGGGAAATGTACTACAACTCCATAACTATGACTTCATTTACATAAAATTAGAATATACTACAATTATTAATCTTAAAACCATTAAATTTTTGAGAAAAAAAAAACATTGCGCATGCCTCTGCTTATATTGTTGTCCCGCTCCAACATTCGGCGTCTATACTTGTTGCCTGCAATCAGCTGTTTGCATTTAAACCCAGTGGTGAATTCACAGTGCATTGGACAATTATGAAAAACAATCTTTGATATCACGAAAAAGGAAAAATATGTATTTTAAAGAGTTTAGTATTCTTATTAATATAATTTTTTTTGCAGTCAACATGTCCAACATCACGCGCTTGACCCTGTCCCACAACAAGATCAGCGTAATCAGTCCGGGAATCGCGAACCTACTGAATCTGGAGATCCTGAACCTCTCGAACAACCAGCTGACCGAACTGCCCGTTTCGCTGTCGTCCATGCCAAAGCTACGCATCCTCAATGTGTCCATCAATCGGCTGATAAATCTTCCTCGCGGCTTTGGAGCCTTTCCGGTGCTGGAAGTGCTCGACCTGTCCTACAACAATCTCAACGAACAGGTCCTGCCTGGTAATTTCTTTGGTATGGAGACACTGCGTGCTCTGTATCTGGGCGACAATGACTTCGAGTATATACCGAAGGAGGTGGGTCAGCTGAAGAATCTGCAGATACTCGGATTGCGTGACAACGATCTTCTGGAATTGCCCCGCGAAGTTGGGGATTTGGTGCGACTGCGGGAGCTACATATTCAAAACAATAGGCTGCAGGTGCTGCCACCAGAGATCGCCCAGTTGGACCTACTGAGCAACAAGTCGGTCATGAAGATGGAGGAGAATCCCTGGGTCAATCCCATCGCCGAGCAATATCTGCTGGGCATTAGTCACGTCATCGACTACCTCAAAACGGAGACCTATAAGATGTGAGTGCACCATAGATCCATATATCCATAAATGTATATTCATCTGATCCTTTTCCTTGACAGCATCTACAACCGCCACTTGCAAGCAGGACGCAGTGGACCGCCGCCACCCAAAGCTGACAAAAGCAAGAAGGCCTCTCGAATTCGCGCATAGTGATTCTCCACCAGAAGATCCCAAGATCCCATGGAATTACAAATGTGTTCGTCTCGTTCGTTGTTAACCAAACCCGTTTTCGTATACTAATTTATAAGTACTTTTAAACTAATGCGTATTTCTGCAATGTGCCTTGACCCTTAGTTTCACTAATGAAAATAAAACAAAATAATAGATGCATATATGTATTCCTGCTGGTTTAATTTCGGATCCTATGCGCAAAAGAATCGTTAAATAAAGACACGCTTGTATATTTTATAAAATAGTAGGTTTTTCTTGTTTTTATTATCTTTTCTCATATTCATTCTTCTTTTTTAAGAAATTTGTTCATAATCATAATTAATTAGTTTACTTAAAGTCAATTAATTAATTCTTTATTTATTTTAATTAAATTAATAGTTAAATGTTTTTTGTTTTTGTTCTTTGTTTTCTATGTTTGAGAAAAACTAAAAGCATAGTTCTGCTTTGTTCGCTTTGAGTTTGTTTCGTTTCTTTGCATTTTTTCACTTGTCAATTTGAATTGAATACATTTTTTTTTTATCAATTTATGTTATTTAATTATTTTGTAAACGTATTTCGCCTTCACTGTATCTGCAATTCAAATTTAATTTATTCCTTAAAGTATATTTTAGTATTTATATTTATATATTTTTTATAGAGTTTATTTACAAGAGTTAAAGATGTTCTTTTACGAAAAGTCTGGCAGAAAAACAAACAAAAATGTAAATTCATTTATTCAGTAAATTTCTCCAAAATGATAGCACGGAAACGTCTTGTAAATTCGAATTGAGATAATTCCATAGCTATGCGTCACGATATACAAGTTGGATGTGCGAATGGAAACGAAGACAAGGGTTTCAAAAATAATATCATATAGCTTTCAAGCTATAAATGTCTTTTCTTGGAGTAGTACATCAGTCGGGACTCCGTGAGTAGTTGCACGATTAGTTCTTGAGCATGCAAATACGAAACACAGACAAAAACAAAAAACATAAACTAGTAACCTATGAGACTACAACAAAGCAAATTACAAGCACTCGATAGTATCATATATGCATGATCTATGCACTTTAAGATACTTACATAAAAATAGATTTATATGTTGGCAGATATACACGTATATGATAGATAACATTAAACATAATCATCATTGGCAGTTTTGCTACCAGATTGCTAAAACATAAAGCTTTAAACCTAATACTAATAAAAATTGACAATAGAAAATTGTACCTAAGATAGTAAAAATACATGAAATATAAAAATTAGTTACTTCGTTTGCTTTTTCTGCACAAGGAAAATGTATACGGAAAACAATCAAAGCCACGTTCGAAAGTCATACAGAAAAATGCGTTCAGCAACAAATGAATAAGTTTGGATTGTTTCCACCGTTTTTGTTTAAGTCTCGCTTCTTTATTTAATAATTATGGATTTCATACTTTTTGGTTTTCATCGTTTTTTTTTTGTTTTGCTAGTTTACAAATGCAATTTTGACGGCTTTAAATAAACGTTTAGCCTTCGGTACAGATAAATACAATTTAAATGCTTTGTTGTTTCCGTTCTTTTTTTTATAATGACGCTTAATTAATTCGCACTGTTTTTGTTTATTTCATTTTTTTTGTACAAAACACATTTTGTTATTCAAGTGTGTAATTAATTTTGTATTTCGGCCTAGCGCTTAGAAATCTCACCGACATATAGAATGCTTTCTCATACAATTAAACCTTAGTTTTTCTTCATGTATATTACTTGTTTGTTGTGGCTGCTGCTATTTAATAATTGTGTATCCATAATAAATATATACATACAAATGTATATATATGCAACTTGCAACTTTATATGTATTATGCATGTTGTCGTTTTTAATTACTTTTATTATTCATAATTTGCATTCGTATTTTCATTTTAATTTAGTTAATCAAAAATATCATTCACTTTCAGCTTTTTCTGTATTACGAAATTTTTCTCCTTTTTTGTGTTATTTTTGTATTTTTCTTTTTGTTGCTGGCTGTTTTCCCTTGTGGCATACAAACACTGTTTAAATAAAAATAATTAGCATAAAAATTACATTTACATTTAATTTGAGTTCATTTGATTTATGTTGTTTTTGCTTTTGTTGCTGTGTTGTTGTTTGCTGTGTATGCGGCTCCTTCTGCTGCTTGAGTCGCTTAGCCTTTGGCCTTTTGTGGCGCTCCATTGCTACTTTTGGCTGTCAAACCTTGCTGTTGTTGGGCGCCCGCGTGGTGGACTCATACTGGCCCCGTCCCAAGGCCGCATAAGCATCGGCATAGGCGTGCTGCTGCTGCGGCTCCAGTTGCTGCTGATGCTGCTGCTGCTGCTGCAGATGATGTTGCTGCTGCTGTTGCTCGTGCAACGATGTCGGCCGACTAAAGCTTACTTGTAGCGGAGGCGGCGCGACGCCTAGAAAAGGCAGCAAAATAGGCATTAAAGACAATTGGTTATTTCTAAAATGTATATTCACATACTTGGTTAGTGCAGTTAGTAAAAAATTTTATTAAAAAGCATTTTATACTGGCATAAAAGTTATAGATTGAAATCAAAGATTCTTATGATTTTATTTTGACAACGCAGATGAGTATAAAATGCTTTTTCAGTGATTTTAAAATCATCACATTTGAGTTAAAAAAGTTAAGTGTTAAATAAACAACGTAAATGCACATGCAAAAGATAACAACAACAATACAAAAACTTTAACCAAAAAAGGAGTTACTACAATATATGGGGAGAATTTGGGACTCATTCCAGGAGGAGAAGGACAAAATACGACCAACAAATAAAATTGGATCTCAAACCAATGGAGGAGCAAACATAACAAACCGGGGGGGAAAATCACAAATGTCATACCAATTGCATCGATTAAATGAAATATCATTATAATTTCTTTTCTGTTTGTGTTTGTCGGTGGATGGGAAGCAACAACTCATACATGTAGTTCGATGACTAGCAGCGGGCGATTCTATATGTGGTTGCATTTGATATTTTGGGTTCGGGGCTATATTTCGTTCAGTGTTGTGTATGGCAATGTGATGGTTCCGCTCCTAATAAACGATATTTCGGCGCACTGGCTTGACGCCCTTTTCCTTGCTGCTGCTGCGACTGTTGTTGGCCTGCTGCGATTTTTGCGACTTTGAGTCTTTGGCTTTGGCACTTTTACCGCTCTTGCTCTTACTACTACTGCCCGCCCCCGAGCCCGGTCCCGAGACCGACCCACTGCCGGCTGCCGCTGTGGATGAGTTGGTGGTGGTTGTGGTGTTGGAGGTGTTGTTGGTACGTGATGATCGGGACTTATTGCGTGGTGGTAGTTCTGAATTTTTTTTGTAGCGTTTCGCAAACGAAAAGAAAAACGACAAATTAAGTTTGTGGAAAGAAAAACAGGGGGGGTAGGGGTGAGAAAATGGAGGAGCATGGCTGGGGCAAAACTACCAACTCAGGGCTCACTCTATCTTTCTACTTGCAGGGAAATGGGACACACACCTTTCGGCGTGTAGAACGCTTGCTGCGGCTGCTGCTGCGGCGAAATTGCCGGTTGCTGTAGTTGCAGTTGTTGTTGCTGTTGCATTTGCTGCTGTCCATTTGGCGGCGGCAATGGCAGCGGCAGCTGGGCCCGAGCCACCACACCGCCGCTGCTAATGGCCGCCTGGACACCACCACCAATGGAACCCGGTATCGCCTGTTCGGCTCCGTACCCGCCATGAGATCGCGCTGCTCCGCTCGCGGCACCGCTTCCGCTGGCTATAGCCTGCGGCCGCCCACTGCTGGTGGATCGTGGACCTCGTCCATCGCTTCTTCTCGCTTGATTCGCCGCCGAGTTGCGACTTGAATGGCTGCCGCCGGTGGGCAATGGGACGATTGAGTGGCCACCCTGATGACGATCCCAATCGTGCGGATGCTGTTGATGGTGTGACCTAGAGCCACCGTGGCGACCTCCGCCTCCACCGCCGCCGCCGCGACCATCTCCGCCGCGTGAATAATGCTGCGCCTCATGCGCCGGCGGTGGGATGCTTCGAGGACCTGCTCCTCGCTGATTGGGATGACGTTGCTGTGCAAATGTAATACAATTTAGTTTGCTTTTAAGGAAACGCACTGAGAAACCTTACCATTCTACGCAACGTGTTCATGGGTGCTCTTAGAGTTTCGCTGATTCGACGAGCTCGTCGCTTCTTCGGATTGGAACTGGGCGTGTGCACGGCACAACATTTGATGAACGAACCCATGACCACAATAAAGGCCACTCCCATCAGAACCACTAGGTACCAATTGTCGACGATCCACTCGGCCACCGTTTGCAGGGTCTTCCGGTTGAGCAACAAATTCTTCAGCCGAAGAAGCGGACCATCGGCATCCACGGCTCGACACTTAAGGAACACATCGCAGTAGCCCTGGAAATTATCGCATGGCGAACCGGGCTGCAGACTAATACCACCCTTTTGAATATTATATTTATCGGCAAACTCGCTGGTGCTGCGGCAGGTGGAGGTGTCATTGCCATCCTGGCAGGCCAAGTCGCACAACTTGCGCTTGCTCACGTGCGGCAGTGTGGTCGAGGTAAGGAAGCACTTTGTCATATTCCAGAGCAAACATGGCGATCCACTACATTCACCGCGGATGCATAGCGCTGTTCCATTGTTGCACATGGTCTTGTCATCGCGATGACGTGGCTCCGGACACTCGGCCGTGGTTCCGTTGCATGTGCTCGACCAGCTGCACTCCGTCTCCTCCTTGCACTTCTGGTGGTAGCTCGTCGGCACAAAGGTGCAGGAGTTGGACAGACAGCACGGACCCTGCGATGGTGAGCACTGGGTCTTGGCGCGGCGCGTGCATCCCTTGGCACTGGAGTTCAGCGACTGGTCGTACTCGCTGATCAGACGCGGGTAGCAGCACTTGTCCTTGCACTCCTCCTCGTTGAAGCCACAGTCGCATTCCTCGCCAGACTCCACGATCTTGTTGCCGCAGAAGGCACCTTCCGAGGCCTTGAAGCAGTCGCGCTTCGTGTTGCCCACCAGCACGTCAAGGACATTGGAGATGTTCCGAATGGAGCAGGGCGAGAACTTGGAGTTATTTGGCCTATCACCGGAGGTGGCACTGGCGAACATAATGTAATTGCCATTTAGGCCACCAGGACGACATTCCTGCGGGTAATCGTGCTGTGGATGGAGTATATTAAAGTTAAAGAGATATACCAACTGTGGGCAACACAAGAGTTAAAAGACTTACAGGTGATCCAAAGTTGTGGCCAATCTCGTGTGCCAACGTAAGCTGCGACACTTTCGGCGGCACCCGGCTGTTGTAGTTGACAAAGGTGATGATGCCCGTGTTGAGTGATCGCTTGGTGCTCTGGTACTGTCCACCCACCGTTTCCGTGTACGTCTTGTACTTCTCGCAAATTCCACCAGAGGCTCCCGACGCACTGGCCACCCAGGCCAGACCCAAAGTGCCGCCAGTGAAATCTCTGTAGAAGATGCAGATTATAAAATAAATCCGAAAATTCTGCCTAAGCCAATGACCAACCTGTAGGTGAACACGTAAGCCAAACAAAAGTCCGAGTGATCTTCTAGGGAATGCAGATTCAAAAAGTTCGAGACATCCATGTGTTCATTGCAAAAGGCATTGTGTGGACCATTGTAGGAATTGCGACAGGCCGAATCGTCATCGATCTTAATGCGTTGCACCTGGGAATGAAATGGATAGATTTTTAGAGTCGCAAAAGTTCGTTTTTGAAACAATATTTACACTAATTGAGCTAAAACCCTTTGCATTTACACACAATTTATTGATACTTTGGGGGACAGGGGACATATACACATGAATATAAAGTTTTGATGCAGTTCTACAATTGAAAAATTTCACGAATGCGACAAATTGACCCACAATTTATTGATACGCTTTATAATTAACACAATCAATTAGTCGCGGGCGACACAGGAACCATAATCTGGGGAGCCCATATGGTGCTTTAATATACGCTCCACTAAATTCCTGTCTACGCATGGTTTAACCAGCTACCAAGGGCCGCATGTGGTCAGGGGATCCTGTGAGGCGGGTCCTGCCGCTTTGTCCTTATCGCATCATCATTGTTTGTCCGCGGAATTCCCGCTGTGTGTGTGTGCGTGCGTGCGTGTGTGTGTGGGTGGGCGTTTGTGTACTCACCTCAAAGCGTATGTTGCGATGCTCGGTGCGTCCGTCGAACTTTGTGTTGCGGTAAATGTAATTAACGGCCGTCACGTGATGTGCAATCAACGATGTGATTTCCTCGCGCGTTTTCTCATCCACCTCGTACTTGCGTCCACGATCGTGCTGCAAACAAAAAGGAGAGCACGTCAAATGGTGTTGACAAAAATTAACGCCAATTTACAAGTTTACTAGTCAAAAGATATAATTGTTAAAATCAGCCTAAAGTGTAAATTTCAAAATGGTGGGTTAACCAAATCTTAAAATCATTGCTAATTTCTTTATAAATAATTCGATATGCTTTTATAATACTGTCAGTTTGAAAAGGGATTGTTTGTTAACCGAACAGGTAGACCGATTTAATTAATGTGGTATCACTTGACTTATTTTGGGTCGTGGAGCGGTAGTCCCACAGCCGCAATGCGATGGAGATGGCGCAGAAATGCGGCTGACATCCGTGTAAACGAGTGCGTAGTGAGCCCCCACCACGCCAGACAAACAAAAAGGACCTCTTCAAACGGCCCTTTCATCCGGCGCTCATCCAATCCAATCCATGCCTATTCCCACACTCTACCACCCAACAAGCAACGCTGCGCAAATATATTTGTATAAAAATGCAAATTCAGCTAAGCCCGTCGAATATTTCAGCTGAAGTTTATAAGGTTTTATGCGCACTCCCCAAAACATCCGGATCCTGCAACAGCTCTCCACCGATTTTGGCTCAAAAATCAAAATGCCGCGGGGCGCAAGAGACAAAGGCAAAAGCGAATGGAAAATGGAAAATGCGAATTTTTTTTAAACCGATGTTCATATACCCTTGCAAATAAAAATATCTACATTTTGTAGAAAACTATAGTTTAATATGCAAATGGCTTAGTTTAGAATAAGGTGTAAATATTCTATATTAATAGTTTTTTCTAGTGCCAAACGTATTCATAGTTAGCTGCTTGGCAAATTTATGATGCCCGTGCAAGGATTTGAAAACAAAGCGCGACAAAAATCGGGATATATAATACATAGGGAAGCGAAGGAAGAGTGAGCGAAACAAATGCGCGAATTATGCAAAACTCATTGCAAATAAACACACGTGGAGTAGAAAAAGAGGGGCAGAGGTAAGAGCGAAGACAAAGAGAAGGAGAAGGAGGTGGAGGCAAGGACGTGGGCGTGAGCGGAAACGGAAATAGGGCTGGCACTCCGTTGACGAGGATGTTGACGTCGACATCATCATTGTACGCGAACAATGCGAAAAAATGAACGTAAACATAAAAGTGCGGCGAGAGAATGGCTCCAAATGCGGGGAGCGGTGGGTGTGACTTGGAGCGGGTGGTGGAGGCGATAGGTGGGTGGTGGAGCACCGTTGCGGGCCATAACGGTTGATTGCATACGCTGTACGCGCTGAAGGAGGTCAGCTGATTGGATGATTGCTAAGCCCCAATCGCTCTGCAGATGCCCCAAAAAGTAGGCAACTCCGCGGAATGCGACAAAAGGATTCCTGCAGTTTATGGAGCGTGAAATTCCGCTGAATAAGTGGTAAGTAAACAAATTCACGATTGCACCAATGTTTTCTTAAAGTTATGATATGCTGTTTTACCGAAAAATGCTAATAAAGTTGGAATACATGTTTAGAGATTTAATATAGATTAGTTTACATGTTAAACGAATTCTAAAATTTTGCAGTTAAATTTCATTTAATTGAGCAAAAAACCAAAAATCTGTAAAACAAATATTTTCATTTTGTAGTAAAATTCGTGAGGTACATGTATTGATTATCCAATATCCCCGTTCTCACAGACATGTATTCTATGAATTAACACGAATGAACGAACAACGGAGCCCACAAATAATGGTGTAGGGCACCAGACAATTTTTTGTTTATACATTTCTTTGAAAATGGAATGTAATATCAAAAATGCTTAACAACTACGTGGCCCCTGATATTCCCATTCCAGAAACTTTGAACCTCTCTTGTTTTATGTGCACTTGACTTTCATGAGAAGTCTGCTGGCTCGTAAAAATTGCGAAATTGATGATTTTTTCATGCTTTTTTGTTTCAGTTTTTTTTTTTATTAATTTGGCTTTCGTGCCCCTAGACTGTCACAACAACACGTCTTCATTTTCTACTATATACTAAAGTCTGGCAAGTTGGAAAATTCAAAGTATTTTTGTATACTTTTGATTAATCATTGGAAAATACTAAAAGTAAATACAAAAAATATAAGAATAAAAATTGAACCTTAAGATGTGAGCTCTAAAAGCAGCTTCAAAACGATTCCCTTCAAGCTTATAAGAAATATCCACAACAATCATGCACTATAGATTATGCACAAGTACTCACGTCAGCAATGCCTTCGCGTATGTGGCGCCATATCAATGGATCCGTTTGAATGTAGAGCGAGCAGGTATTCTTGTTGTCCTCGCGACCGCGTCCAGATCCACCGGATGAGCCCCTATCCCCAGCACCATTGTCGGTGGCGCGGCGGACGCGCTCGTGGACGAGCTGATGCCAGTCGGCCACGTTGGCGGATGAGCCCAGGCGACGTCCGGTCGATGGATCGTAGAATGCACCCTCGGCGAAGTTAGCTTCCTTCGTGTACTTCTGGTGGGGATACTTGAAGTCCTCATCCCCGCTGATGTACTTCTTCGGCGGATGGGGCTGCTGTTGTTGCTGTGGGGCGGACTTTTTGTGCAGCTGCTTCCGGTGGAGCTTTTGATAGTCCTTTGACATGGGCTCCGGCAACTCTTCGACGGCTGAATTTTGTATGTTCTCCATCCACTGAGAGACCTCATCCGTGATGCCACAGCCGGCCACGTGACCTGCAAAGAGGAACAAAGGCGTAGAATGAATGAGGGAAGTAAGTTCGCCAGAATGGACACAACCGAAATAAAAGAAATTAAAGTCGGAATGAGGAATGTTAATTTGCTGATGCAGCTCGGCATTTTGGGGCATCCCTATGCTACCAAATTCAATGGGTAAAATTATTTATGACCTACCAAGTGAAAGCCACAAAAATGTAATTAAAAGCAGCCCCACACAGAAGCGATATTCGTAAAAAAAAAATAACAAAATGTTAATGCAAATGCCAAAGTGAAATGTTTACGTAAAAGTTGTAGTAAAAAGTAAAAAACAAACAAACTGAAATCGCTGTGGTGATTCAAAGGTGGGGCATTCTACTAGAATTTTTTTGTTTGCATTTTTCTTTTTTGGCGCCCGGTGCACTTTAAAAGTATATCAACAATTATATTTACAGCTTTGCCAGGAGCTCCTGGCGGAGCATTGTCTTGGCCAGCGGAAACTGTTAATAGCCGCTAGCCGGTAATGAAAATTTATTGTTTTATTGTTTAAGCGCAGTCAGAGAAACGCGGTCTGCCGCTGCCTTTTATCCACAATGCGAGGACGCGTTTTGCACGCGATTCGTTGGCGTTTTTCCCCCTCATCGCGATTGTCAGCATTAAATAAACTGAAAAAAAAACGAAGAGCGCAGGGGGAATGTGATGCAACAGGGCGGAAAAGGGAATAAAGTACTGTACCACAGAGTGGTGCACATTTTTAAAAGCTGCACGAGTTTTATGGTCTCAGCCATTTACATTCATTTCCAGAATAATCTTCTGAGTTACGACAACTGGCCCAAATATCTGGGACAGTGAAACGAATTGTAAGTTAAGCTAAATGAATAAAATTAAATGTCATATGGAATTCCATCAGAAATGTAATTCCTTTTGTGCATATAGCCTGGGGAAATCGATTCAATTAACAAGTCGAGTGCATTTTATTTACTTTGATTTTTATAATTGAAGTTTAATGCTACCGAAAGAGCTTTTGTAAACTTTAATTAGTTGTATTGGAAATTTAAGAGCCTGTTTTCGTTTTTTAAATGAAATTACCTAGGGCTTTTCGTTTAAAATTACCTATGTATATTTACAATTTAATGAAAATTAATGAGCTGCAAGTACATTGCTTTTAACGCTTTTCGGCAAAGAATTCAACTGTAGCAACATCGCCGACGCTCTGCACTTTTCATTAAACATCATTTATGCCAACGCCTGGCTGCTTCTCAAAAATGCTCTCTGCATTCCACGAGCATCCTTGGAGGACCCTTTCGGCCACGACTCGAAAGGCATAACAACAGGGCAACAGGGTGCAGGTTCCCCTAGTTGCCGGCGCTCTTTTCTTGGCATCCTGGCAGCACAACAAGGACCGCTGTCCAGTTCGCTGAGCCATCCAGTTTGCATCCCAGTGGAAACGACGTTGCAGTTGCAGCTTTCAGAGGCGCCATAAATTTTTATTTGCCTGATGCCATTGTGTCAAGCGAGCGGGGGCGGCATGAAGTTTTCTGGGTTGCTACTGTTTACCATTACCATTATGCATTTGTTTATTCCTCTTCGTTTTCTTCCCGCTCGCTTTTTACTTGGCCATTGCCAAACTGTTTGTCTTTATTACAAGCATTTTGGCGGCGTTGTCGTACTTCAGTGCAGAATGGCAACGTGGCCAAGCACGCGACCAGCGCCGAAATCAGTACACTGCAAAAATATGTATAGTTTGAAATTGAAGTGCCTTAACTAATCGAAAGTGCACCAAAAACGGAAACGGAAGTAGGACCACTTCTCTCAAACGGTTTCAAACATTGACTGAATGCCATAAGTAAACATTTAATAAAGACAAGATTCTGATTCCTAGTTGATTTCTTTCCAATCATTTACACTAGCAAATTGGCATAATATAATATGTCTGTACATATATAATCAAAAAATGGTATGTTTGAATAATCGTAAAGTGATTTTGATGACTCCATAGCATATTAATATCTAATATATTGTTCTAATTTCATATATTTTCGCCAGTGCAGCGGGATGCAGGTGGAATGTTTCTTCGGGCAAAGCCGTGGCCATAGACATAGGAGGGAGCCACTAAATACGTAAGCCCTCGAGAAACCAGCAAAGCCGCAGCAGGCACAGCTTCCGTAAATGCCCCGTGCTCCTTCAGGAAGGCGCCGGAAAATCCACAGTGGCATGCAATTTGCATATCAAAGGCAGCCCCTCGAGTGCGCTGCCTTCTACATGCTGCATACTATATACAAACCTATATATATATATGTATATGTGTGTGTGTGTGGCATGAGCAATGTTTTATTTTGTTGCATGCCGCTTCTTACTCCAATGACCTGTTTTTATTTCATTTTGCTGCATCGCCTTCTGCTTGAATTTCCTTTTCGCTTTTCCCCGCACTTTCAGGTCGAGCTTTTTATTGTTGCTGCCGCTCTTATGAGTTTTCAAGGAGGCTCTGGCTGCATTCAATCGGTATATCTGATTTTGCCTAGCTAAACCCCAAGATGTTGTCTGATTTTTGGTTTTTATGCCACGCTAGCTAGGTCGCCGCCATTCCGCCTTTGACCCCTTCCTCCCACTAAGCCAACTCCTACCAACCCACTTTTTTCCCCCATTTCAATCAACAGCTGTTGAGTCGCCATCGCCATCGTAATAGAGCGCGCGTCTCCAGCACATTTCATTTTTCCAATTTCTCTGTGCCACTCAAAGTCCGCTTTTTTCCCATCCCTATCCCCATCCTGGTTCGTGCCACATGCTTCTGGGTTCCACGGTAACTCCTTTTCCTACAGACAGAGAAAGTCAACGAGGATGGGATTAGCAATCAGCAGGATTTGCTAAAGAATGTCGCTGTCTGCTTGAATGATTATTATGTATGAGAAAATAACAAAAAAAATTATAAATTTAATACAAGGTAAAGCCATCTTAACAGGTATTTATAACCCATTTTTAATCGCGTTAATTAGCCATTTTCTCAATTAGTATATAAATAAGTATTCTTGGATTTCTTGGAATTTAACTAATTTATAATAGTTTTATATTTTTAAGAAATTTATTGATTTGCTTGTGGCATTTCAATTGGAAATTCGTTTTGACAGAAGAGACTTGTCTTCATAAAAGAATTATATCAAGAGACTCCTTTTTCGCATTCTTCTTATTTAAAAGGGTCGAGCGCAAAAGGAGAAAATGAAATAAAAGATAATTTTTTGAAATAAAATAGAGAGCTGCATTTATTGTATTTCTGAGTGCACTCGACACTGCCTTCATTTGCTGTCGCACATTCCTTGCACAGCCTCCAGCATCCTGCACATCCTTTTAGCCCCCACATTTTCTCAATTATTTCTTGGAATTTAACTAATTTATAATAGTTTTATATTTTTAAGAAATTTATTGATTTGCTTGTGGCATTTCAATTGGAAATTCGTTTTGACAGAAGAGACTTGTCTTCATAAAAGAATTATATCAAGACTCATTTTTCGCATTCTTCTTATTTAAAAGTGTCGAGCGCAAAAGGAGAAAATGAAATAAGAGATAATTTTTTGAAATAAAATAGAGAGCTGCATTTATTGTATTTCTGAGTGCACTCGACACTGCCTTCATTTGCTGTCGCACATTCCTTGCACAGCCTCCAGCATCCTGCACATCCTTTTAGCCCCCACACCGCCATCCAACACCCCCCATCCCCCCCGCGAGAACACTTCAATCATATTTCGCTTTGGCTTTGACTGCATCGCATCGCCCAACGCCTCGTAGAGATTTCTGCACAGAGATTAAAGTGCACTTTTGTGTCATCTTTTTACTGCAGTTCAGATCGACGTTTGCACTTGTACAAGATTTTCCACTGTTACTTCGATGTTTTTCGTGTTTTTTTTTTTGTCGCAGCATTTTCGTTTTATTTGTTCACATTTTATTTTGCTTTTTGTGCCTTTTCCTTGTTGCGCCAATTGAACAAAAGCCACCCGCTCGCCCGCTCAACTTATGAATTTTACAACTTCCGTTGCCTTTAGTCGGTCTCAGGCAAGCTTGGGTTTTTTGTCGTCCTGGCAGCCTTACACACAAAAAAAAATGTAGCCAGGATTGAGAGTTAAGTTGCAAAACTACAGCATACCCTGTAAATAGGAAGTGGTATTGATGTTTGGAAGTATTTCATTCCACCACCATTTAGTCTACTATTAAACTTTGTATCTCTACACTTTCAATGGCTAATAACAAATGTATAACTATTGTATTTATGTTTATTAAAAACCCATATGCACATTACCCAAAATTGGTTAAATTACTGGGTATGTGGTAAGAAGACCAGAAGCAGGAAAAATTCAGCTGGAGTCGGAGACAAACGACGTTCAGACATGCAAGCGGCTTTTGTAGCTGGGCTTTTGCCTCCAACTTCCCCATTTACTTCTTCATGCCACTAACACCGCCCAACCACCACCCACTACCACCCACTTTCGGCTCCCAATTACGACCATGGACCCATTCAAGCCACTTGTGGCCTTTGCTTACTGCGCCAGTGTGTGTGTCTGTGTGTGTGTGTGAGATGCGCAAGCAAAAATGAAAAATAATCCCAAATTCAATTGCAAATGAAATTGAGGGCGAAAGACCCCATAAATACACACACATACACACAGTGGCACACACAAAGAGCATTCAGAGCATCCCACCCCCCAAGAATGCCCCAAAAACTGAATCAGCACCCCAAAAAGGCCATAACAGACGCTTTACACAATTTGGACGCTTTAAAAGCAAAATAAGGAGCAGGCAAAGCGAAAATCAAAAAATTCAACATAACTGAATAAGCAACACCAAATATTCGAGGCAAAAAAAAAAAAAGAAGTTCACAAACTCACACAGTTGCAACCAAGACGTTCGATACTCTCGAAGGGCAGAAAGTATATAAATGGGAATGTGGCATTAAATGTGCAGCTGTGCCACAAATAAAAGCAGCGTCAATAAATCTATGTAGTTTTAAACGAAATATAATACAATATTTGAGATTTTAATGACATATTTATTTTATTCAGCTTATTGAAGCGAAAATAATTTTATTTTTTAAGGAAAATATAATAACAATAATAAAAAGCAAATGGCTTTCTTAGAATTTTGTCATTCAAACGAGACCCTGACGAAAAATCTAAAATCCGCGCGATTACTACGGAAACGCACAAATATAATATAGCATACATCTGGGCGCAATAAATGCTGTGGCCCAAGTCGTGGGCGTGCATTACATGGGCGTGGCATATGCGAGTTTGCTGCTGGCCCTGCTTTTCCCACTAACAAGTGGAAATCATCGCAAAAATGTTCCCTGCTCTCTGCTTCTGATGTGTAGATGTGCAGATGTGTAAATGTCGGGAGCACAATTCATGCAATTTTCCCTAATTTGCTTTTATTTTGTAAATGATTTGATTACCACGTTGTTACCGTTCCTGCTGCTGTTTATTTATTTAATCATTTCTTCTTTTGTTTATCCAGCCCCTCTGCGCCCTCCGCCTCCCCACATGCGTTCTCATGAGCATCGTCAGCGAGTTTTGCTCGCCAGCTTAGACTTAATTTGTTTGCCCGACAATTGTTACGCTTTTTATGTTTGCCTTAATTAAAAATGTTTTAATTTGCGCAATTGTTCGGCGATGATTGCTATGAACAATGAAGGATGGAGTTCCTCATTAAATTATTAGGCATTTTCAGATTTCCATACATTTAAATTGGTTTATTGCTTACATATTACTTGATCAAATTCTTTTATTCAATTTACAAATTCGAATTAATTAAGAGTATATTTTCCTGAATCCCTGAAACATGATATTCCTGTGTTCCCACTTTGTTTAGTTTGCATTCCATTGGTATACATTGGCATCTTAACGCTTTTCAACGCCCAAGGACTCTAAATAGGTCTTAGGGGGCCCATATCCATCCATGACCTACCATCCACCCGCCCATATGGATAACTAATGTCTTTTGGCCGTGGCGACAGCCTTCCGTTGTTGTCACACTTTTCTAGCAAAAAGTGTCGCCGTCATCGTCGTCACCTGCGCTTTGGCACTTTCGCATAAAGCCACACTCAGGAAAACCAAAGCCATGTTGGGCCAGAAAAAAGATTACGCATTTTGGCCGCGTTCATGGCAAAAAGCAAAACAAAACGTCCAACAGAACGAAAGTCCGTCCGTTTGGCGACACCCGCTGCCTTCCGCATACAAATTAGTTTTTCTGGCCCGGCCTTTTGGCCTTCTTTTGAATGAATTACACCCTCTGACCCATCCATCCTCGAATGCGATTCTCATTTCCGTAGTTTTTCTTCATCTAGTCTTAGTCATACAAGAACACATTAATATTAAATACATTGATCTACATATGCTGGGTGACTTGGAGTAAATGCGACTTTGAATGGCAATAGATTTGTGGTAGAAATGCATAAATATATTATGTGCGCTTAATATGAAAAGATGGTTTTCAATTAGGTTAGAAAGTTGCTACGTTTCGGTATTATTAACATTGAATTGCATGTAAACGATGATTTGCCCCAATTTATTTAATTAAAACTACGAAATTCAATCATAATCAAATAATTTCGTATTCACTTGCATTGCGAGCCGGAAAACATGTCACAATCAACTCAAATTGAGTTATTCAATGCAGGACTTACAAATTACAAAGGACTCGAAGGCAGAAGGATAGAAGCCTAATTGTCGTAGCTGTCAGAACTCAACTTGCCATTCGAATTCGTATTCTCGAATTCGTTTTCGCATCCACATCCGCATCTCCACTTCCAATCATCCGTAACTTTGCACTCAGCTCGACTTAACTCAAGTGCCAGCAAAAGATAAACAAAATTTGTATCTGTGCGAATGGACGTTGAAGTCGAACGACAAAAGCTTAGTTAGAAGGCAAAAGCAAACGGTAGCCGAGCAATTTGTGGTCAAGTGCAAACTAAAGGCGGTCGATGACAAGGACATCGACTACTATGATGATGATGAGGAGGATGAAGCCGATGATGAAGGCGATGATGCTGGTGATGGTGATGGCGATGGTGACGGCGGTTCCTGGTATGACTTTGGGGCAAATGAAAAAGAAAAAGTTTCCGAAACGACAGAGCACTGATGCCTGGCTCTAAATGGTCTAGAAATAAGCCAAATGTATGGGCTCGTCTCTATCAGGCACTAATTAACGACGAAATAATTTCCCCTGCCAGGCAAATGGAAACGAGCCACAGGATCCCAGCCTGATTGGTCCTGTGAATAGTCCTGCAGGTGGGGGTAGGTTAGTGGCTCTCCTCCTGCTTTCTCTGCTGGCTCATGGCTCATGGAATTAGAAAAGTTCATTCGGCAGTGCAACTGTTTGGCTTTTGACCTGCTCCTTTGGTGTGCAGCTGCTTCAACTCCTTGTAGGCAGCATTTTGCATGCAAGGCAAAGTGCAATATCAACAAGCCCGGTCCAAAAACCAAGAGAAATATGTCGACTTGTCACACAAAGCACCAACTACCACTGGGACCAGGACAGCCGCCTGACATTGAACGCAGGACCTGGTACACAGGCACACAGAATTTCTCATGGTGGACGAGGAATACGCCCCGGAATTTTAAACTAAACTATGTTCGGAGCCCTGTGCCTAAGGCTGGCACTGATAAGACATCCGAGAATGCACAAATGTGGGTATATTGAACCACCCAATCCGAAGAATGTGGCCAACACCATATGGACGAGAGGTCTGCGGAATGGAATGGTGGTGTAATGGTGGTGGGCTTACCAAATTGTTGGGAATTTTCATTGCATGCAGCTTGGCCATAAAATAAATGGAGAACCTTATTCGGTTGTACATGTTTGACAGCCCACGCACCCACACACACACACACTTGTATACATTTATATCAATGTAGGGACAGGTGGCTAAAGAGGGCCGCAGAAAACTGGTTACGACACATGGAACTTATGGCCTAAGTGATAGTGATTGACAAAATAGAGTGTTGGGCTAAGTCAGCTGAAAGTAACGTTGTAAACCGTAAGAAATAGCAATTTCTAGAAGAAAATAATACTCTTAAATAAAGTATAAGAAATCATAAACAGCAAATATAAAAACACCTCAAAAGTAGTCAGCTTAAAACAAGGCAAAACGACTGTTGTTCTTGGCCAATATGGATTAATATCATCTAACGTATTTGTGATATAGATAAATACCTTTACCAATTTAAAACAACAGTGTACTACAGAAAACAACTGCACTAGCTTCATTTCCTCAACAGCAAACCAAAACGGAAGCAACAAATATCATCAAGCCCAATTGCATTTGTGGCCGAAAACTGGAAATATTTACTTGCCCGGTTGGGTTGAAATTTTGGCATTGCCTTTTGCCAGAGCGAGACGACAGATAAGCAGAAAGGAATTTCCTGGCCCATTTGGCCAAAAGGGGGGAGGGAGAGAGATTCGGCCAAGTAAGTCGGCCAGTCGAAATAAGGATGGCCAGAATTGTTGGGCGGGTGGCGAACGGTCGATTTGAGGAGTGAGAATCTTTGTGCAGGGCCATGATAAAAGTGGTTTATGGCAGTGGTTATAGTCTATAGGTTCCCCCCAAGTATAATCCACTGTTGAGAAGTGCATTATGCTCTTTGTCATGTTGCTAACTTTGTGTGAGGTGTTGAGTTCATGAGGGCTCATGTTGCTGCATAAAATAAATGCTAGACAGGCAGGATTAAACTATTTATTTATATATTTTGGGCAGAATATGTCTTATTTCTGGCCTTACTACCGAGGTTTCAGCATTTAGGCAGAATATAATACGTGGACAACACTAATACCATCGATTTCTGATCAGTATTACACAAAGTCAACAGCAATAGGGACCTCTTAGGCCAATGCGAACAATTCGAAACTTGTTTCAAATTCAATTGGAACACTCGAGGAGCCACAGGACATAAGAGGCCACGTTTGTGTGTTTGGCAGCAGTTACAGTCGCCTATGACAACACAGTTACCAATGTCGTAGTCGTTGTCATCGTCATTATCAAGTGGCTGACACCGTACGAAAATTCTCCCGAAAATGTCCCGAAAATAAACCGTAAAGCACTTAAAAAAGACCGCATGACAGCCAGCGGGCGACTAACAAACCCCGTCTATTTCAGCTTTCCTTTCTATCCTGGCTAAAAGTCTGGTTTGAGAGGTTGCCTACCATAATCGATGGTTGATGTTGCTTTTGTCGTTACAGGTTGGTACTTTTACACTGGGAAAAACAACGTCTTATTCGGATATTATAAAGCTTACATTAACAAAATTGCACATTTATATACCAAATTTGGTGCCTCACAAAAAAAATCGCCCTATTACAAGAAAGTTTTATTCCTATAAACATTAAACTTTTTTCGAAGTTTGCTAGCAGTGTTGGTGTCCCGACCAACCGCAATTTTCACTTCAATTTAAACTTGCTAAATGAAGTGTTCAATGTCCGGATTTCCCTTCAATGACTGCCCCGTTTTATCCAAGGGTTGAGGTTTCCAACGATGTCCTTGCCGCGCTCCTTGAGTTTCAGATATACGACAAGTTGGAGTCTGCATATGAGAAACTTGTTAATTAGAGCCTATTGAAGGCAATCACACCATGGGGTACTCTATACAGTATTTGCCTTAGCCCTCGCCAAATCAAATGATGTATTTTTACATATGAGTAGGACACTCTCCCAACAACCTAATGTCCATTTTAATTAAACACAAACATGTGCGTATTTATAGATGTCTGTACCAACAAACAGATTCCCCAAATGGCCCATTGAACTGACACTGGGCTCCCAAGGCGCTTGGTCACCAATAAATTTACGAGCACAACGAACGAGAGCAGCCAACTTACAAATATATATATATATGCACATATGCATAAATATACACAAATTCCCCCACATGAACACACCAACTCAGACGGGCGACCATTCACAGGGAAATTTAATAATTTAGCAGTTAAATTATTTGGCACTTGTAATAAAACAAACAACTTGTAGCAAGCTGTAGCCGAAACTCCGGCAACATCCAACCAAAACGCAGTGGACAGTTGCAAAGTGTTAAAACGCAAAACTTTCGGAGGAAGCCGCAGCAACTGAAGTGCAGAGGAATGCAGAGGAAGAGGAAGCCCTATAATGTGCCTGGCCCGGCCTGGTTGTGATGACCAAATGTTGTTAAATAGCACGAGCAACATGTAAATATAAATTTTCAGCACAAGATTTATGCATATTTTGAAGTTGGGCAGAGAGCAATGTCCTTGGTAAACACCATGTGCGTGTGTGTGTGTGTGAATTTTAAAATTGTTTAAATTTCGTCTGGTTCTGCAGCTGTTGCAAGGACATCAACTGCAGGCAGTCCTCTACAGATTCCACACGAATAATGCTCCAAGACATTGGGCAAAGCAACTAGATTCTTCCTCTAGCTGATGCTTGTCATGTTGCACATACTCGCATGTTGGTACTTATATATATTTATCCTAATTCCACATGCTTGCCCACTTTCTGGAGTCATGTAATGCTTGGTAAACCCCATTTGGACACATTACGCATACGCCATGTAGCCGCACGATATTATAAACTTCTGCTTAACTCTTGATTGTAAAAGTTTCGGGTGGCATTTTTCGGACCATTGTGTTTACCCAGCTTGTGTTTACATACGCATTTTACACGTAATTTATTAGAAATATAAAATCAAATATTTATTTATGCAAGGTTTAAGGGTTTAAGAGGTTTACTGCATAAAACTATACTTTTTTTGCTTATTAGAAACTTAATCTTTCTGTTTAACCTTTTTTGCTACCATAAATCTGAAAACTTATTCTAGATTGATTTGCTGGAATATTTCTGCAATCAGAATAAAGTTGTTTAAAGAGAATCTACGATATTTTAAAGTAGAATCCTTTCGGCAGGAATGGCATCTTGTGCAACGTCAACCGCAACGATTAATTTAATATTTCTCGGACAGAATCACGAACGTCTCACACCCAAAACCTTGAACCCATTTTGCCTGCGGACTGCTCGACTCCAACGCATCCCCGTTGTGCTGCTGTCACCTGAACAGTTTGGATAAGAGTGGCAACAGTACTGCAGCCAAACATTTGCATAAATATTTGCCAGATTCGTAGAGTGCTGGCCATCTACCCCGAAAAACCAGAAAATGTCCCCATTTCGTTGATGACGCCAACAGATTTTAAATACATTTTGCACCCAACCACCCAGACAGCCAGCCAGCCATCCAGCTCTCCAGTACTCCGTACTCCGGGTCCACACCTGTCGGCTACAATTATTGGTTTGAGCGCTGTCCGCGGTCCAGGTGCTAGCGATGTGGATACGAACAGGGATGGAGCTATGGGGCTATGGGGTTACGGGTTAAGGGGATCATTTCGGGGGACCCGAGCCGGATTCCCCAAAATAACGAGTTTGTGGTAAATTGAATTGTTCAACATGCACATCTCCTCCACCTCCGCATCCACTCCCGATTATCCCATTCTGTCGCGTCAATAAAATCGTTGCACCGTTTCATTTCGTCCTGATATGTTCGTATGATGCGGTTTTGCTATTGGTACTTCGCATTTATTGAGCGCTGAATATACAGGGTATATAGGACATTTATTAAATTAAATGCACTTAAAAGGGTTCTAAGTTTTGACAGACTGCTTAAGATTCTTTGGATACAAAATATGTACAAGATCACCCAATTTATACAGTTGCTGCTTAAGTTAGTTAGTTTCAGCAACCCCTACATATTTGTATTCAAGAACCAAATTTTAATATATTTGCCAAAAATCCTTTGTTTATTTTTTATTTCTAGATTAAATTGATATGCCCACTAAGCCTGGCATAGAAATTATGATGGTCATAAATCTAATTTCCGTCAATTTATATTTATTTATTTTTTCGTTCTGTCTGTTGCTGTCTCCCATTGAATATGACTGCACAATGCGAAAATAAATGCGGCTGAGTCTTGGTTTAAGCGCTATCAAACTATTTTCTATCCAACTATATTTTATGCAAAATATTTGCAGTCTAATCTAAAGTGCTATGAATAGCTAAAATAAACATTTATTCATCCATTTATTTATTTAATCACTAGAAATGTGAAAACAGAGTACTATCGTATAGTATAACATGTATTGTACTATATAGTATAACATGCACTATATGCCAAAATGTCAGCGTTTTTGATGACCACATTAGATGAAGAGCAAGATGCTATTCAGCATCATTCCCCTTCCATATCGGACGATTATGATGACAGATTGCTTCATTGTGATATATCGGCAATAAGAACGCAATTCGCAGACATGTTGCGTTTCGGCAAAGCAATCAAAGTGGCATGCAACACAAATGTGCAATCTAGTTGCAACCCCATACCGAAAATAGCTGCTGAAAAATAAAAGCGATCCACCCCAACACCACGTTGAAGTGACAGAGCAACACACAATGTCATGGCTGGGAACTTTCATCAGGTGTGTTTGTCTGCCAATAGAATGATGGCGATGATGATGATGATGGTACAGGTAGGTACCCAGTACCACCAGCTAGACAAAAAAGCCATTAAAAGCGACTTAAATGTTGCGAAATGTTTTCACGCTCTCTGATCTGAACTGCACTCGCAGCAATCCGGCGGAAAACTGAAGGTGAGCTCTCTTAGGTGGTGGGTATAAAGGTGTTGTGACGTGCGTTGTTTATGGCACCTTTTCATTTGCCCAAAACATTTATTAAATTTTAAAATCTAATTTAAATTTTCACGCCACATAGACTGAGCAGCAACAGCAACACGAACAACAACTGTGCATAACATCAAACAAAAGGGGTACGAGCAACTAAACCAAACGAAGTGTATCACAAGAAGCCATCGCGAGGAGAATGAGTCAGACTGACGACTCGGATGCTAAAAGAGGGCAGAGGGCATCCATAGAAGCGACATTATGGATAAATCCGGAGTGGTGGAGGGTAGTCATCCTGATGAGTCGAGGGCAGCAGCACGGAACTGAACATAGCAGCATGGAATGCATACTAAGTGTGATATTAAAGAGGGCTTTGCAACAAAGATTAGTTTAATAGAGCTTAGCCAAATACATTTGGGTAATTAAACAAGTTTAAGGTTTTTAAAAATAAACCAAAAAGTCTTAAATATAATTTGCAAGAGCTCAGCTTCACTTGATTCTGACTGACAATACAAAATACAAAACTCCGTCCGTGTTTAAGGACAAAAACACGAGGCATGAGTTTGACCAAACATGAAATATGAAAAGTTGCCATGTTGCATATCAGCGATTCATTATGCTGGGACAAATGTCAATTAAAAGTAAAGCGTAAAAATAATAAACACTGTGTACACTGGACATTGTCATTTCAGAGGTGGTGGTGGTGTGGTGCTCATAAAAACGGTTCGGCGTGCTTATAAAAAGTAAAAGACCCACCCCCACCAAACATTATTTTTTGCCGGCGGTATGAGGTGGGGCATAAAAAGTTAGTCATGCGAGATTTTTGGTAGTTGTCGTTGTCGCCGGTTGTTGTCCGCCGCCATTCTGCGTTGGTCAGCTCTGCGAAACCCCATAAAACTGCACAACTTCAATTAATTTTCACATATGGCGATATGGTGGGTGGTGGACTGTGAGTTGAGGAGGTGGTGGGGGAACAATGTGCCACGCACATGGGCCAGCGGTCAACGGCAGTAGCAGCTGACTGTGAACCCAGTTCAGTGAATTCAATTAACCGCAATTTCCATACCAGCGATGCGGGGAGCGGGGTGTGCCCGCTCCTCTATCAAATGCAATTGTTGTGCGGTTGGCAAACAACAATTTTCAGACAACTGACAAAAAACATAAAAGATAGAAGTACAAAAGTTTGCAGAGTACAAATTTTTCTCATGTCAGCTAAAAAAAAAAAAACAAAGCATTAAACAAAATGTGAGCACTCATACATAACGACTCTGAAGTATGAAAATAATTAAAATTTAATATGCATTCTGTACAGTTGAAAAATAAAACATATGAATGTTTATCTGACAGTTTTTACATTCGGCTCTTGTTGCCTTTCGTAATTTGTCACTTCTAATTGCAATTTGTGTGTGTCTGAATCTGTATCCGTATCTGCGTTTGTATCTGTATCTGTGTGCACTTGATTTTTGTTGACTTTCGCATTGTAATTATGCGGTCAGATTTGAATTGAGATTCAGCAGCAACTAACGATGCAGATGACCCATTTCTGGTGAGCTGCTTTGTAATTAGCTCGTCCAGTTCAGTTGCCGCCCTTTCAGTGTAATAGACAGGAAACCGACTGCGATTGCTGGCTAGTTGATTTGCATGCTCGAAATCGTATTTGATTGGAAATGTTCGTTGCACATTCCATTGCCAATTGAGGAGTAGGGGCAGCATTATTATGGTTAAATTATAAGCGGATCTTATGTTGTAGAAAGGAGGGAAGTGGCTTGTTAATCGGAATTTGGCATGAGGGAAATGAACTCCAGGACGGCTTCTTCATTGGAAAATTCTAAACCCCCTACCACACAGTACTAGCAGTAATAAAATATTTAGCAATCACTACATACTAGATGGTATGGTGGCATGTTACATAATTGGGTTTATGCGGCATAGTTACAATACTGTTTGAAAATGTAAGGTACTTGGGTTTTAATTCATATGATTAATTAAAGTAAATTGCAGTAAACACCCTGTATTTATATGAAATAAGAATGAGTCAGAGCACTAAATATCTCCAACTTGATAAAGCAACTACAAAATAAAAGACAGTCTGTGAACATTGTGCTGCAGCAACACCCGTTCTAACAAACAACTGCTGACCGCAGAGACTGAAAAATTGCGGGCGACTTTGTCGGTGACCGCGAGTTGAATGACCAACGGTAACTTAATAGAAGTTGACACATGTCGCCACGCATGCAAAATGGATTCATCCAACCGCAGCCGGGCGGGCAGCAGATTGGAAGGGGTCATCCACCCACTCCGCTGGAGCAGATCCACCGCTCTGACTGTGACCACTGGCGCACAATCGCAATCACAGGGCGAGGCCATTGTGCTCAAACGCATTTGATTTCAATATCCATCTGCCCCTTTCATGGCCACTTCAGCCGGCAGCGTTGCCAATTAACATGGCCGTCGGTTGCCTTCTGTGCTGCAGTCTGACTCCAATCCGATTTGTTAAAAAAAAAATAAGAACGACGTAGAAAGCGCTAGAGTCTAGACTAGTTGTGTTATGAGACCATAAGATACCCTGTATTTATGTGCAACCGAGTCCAGGGTTTAAGTAATAGTTAAATGTATAAATAACATAATATCATATATAATATAATATAATATAATATAATATAATATACTAAGTGAATATACAAACACCCCAAAATACCCCACACTCCAAGAGTATCAAAAGAACTACACAAAAAACGAAAAATTGAGGAAAATAGAACTTCCGGCTATGACTGTCGCATGTCAATTTGGACACAGTTCTTTTTTTTTTTTTTTTGGTGAATGTTATCCATTGCTCCCTTATCACAAGAACTATGTGGCAAGGCCGGTAGGGAGGCGGGTGAAGTTGCTTGTGCAACGTAGCATGAAATTTGTTTGTTTACAATTGCAAACTCCACTCCATGCTGCTGTGCAAAGCGCCTCCTTCCATTGGCTTTCGTTGCCGCTGCTATCAAATACCGGAAATTATTGTATGTTATGCCAACGTCAACATTGCCCCCGCGGCATCATCGTTATCGAAACGCGGCGTAAATCCTGTATTTATGTATTTTTGGCTGCTTATTTCATGCATCGTTGACTGATACATATTCATAGCAACACGATCCAGCACAGCACTGTATAAAATTGTATTCAATTACTCAGCCAGTTTTCGTTGGAATTTTGTTGCACGAAATATCTTCAAAATTTAAAAGGATAAGTTGTTCGCCCTTAGAACGGCACAAGAATGAAAGCAAAACTAATGAATAGAACTTTTTGCCTTCCAACTTTCAGATTCTGTAATGGTTGCTCATTTATCAAAGAAATAAAAGAACAACAGCAGCTCATTAAGCGCTAAGCTATGTAGTTAAAAATTCCGATTTATTTAAAGTTTCAACAGCCGCAATTACTGCTAATTTTTTTTTTGTGCCAAAGCCCAGTTTTAAACAATATGAAATGGATCGAGTTGAAAACATCTGCGTGTCAATGACATTTATGCGCCAATAAGTTCGCAGTTCAGCAAAAGTTAATGGGCATCCTGGCCAAAACGAAGGAGTGAGTCGAGTGCGGGGCAGCTGTTGTGCGATAGAGGCATTTTTCTATAAATTTGCATAGTGTTATAGCAAGTGCAATCAAATAGTCGTAAATAAATGTGAGCCGCATTGCATTTATGGCAGTTGCAGCGACTGCACATAAAGTTCCCACAGCCATGGTCAATGCACTCGAGAGCCCGAAGGATAACCGGAAAACTGGGTGGGGGAGGGGGTGGGGTAGTGCCATGAAATGGAAAGAGGGGTTTGCAGGATGTGAGGGAGATCCTGTCGAGGAGTACTATATAAGGAGCAACAGTGACGCCAGCAAACAATGTGCCACTCGAGCTGCTTTCTGTTTTGCTGTGCAAAAATTATATTACAACATTGTGTATAAATTGTGATTTCCAGGCAACAGCAGCTAAGGCAGTATTCAAGAACACATTGCACTTGGATGCACTGAAAGAAAATTGAAGATTAATTGAAGTTTTAGATAAACCAGATTTATTTCCTTGTAAGATTACTTATTCTCTGTCCTTAGAATGCATATTAGGGACAATTTTTAAGTTTCAGTCACAGAAGTTTTTATCTTCATACCAGGGATATTAAAATTTTAAATTTCTTTCTTCTTTCAAACGGAAATTAAATTTAAGATATCAACCCAGTGTTCTCAACTTACTGAGTTTCAAGTAAGATTTGAGTAACAAATCTGAAGCTGATTAATTTCTGTCAGTGTAATTGAGTACTTGTGTTGCGGCGTATGTTAACCCCTTGGCTGCTTCTGGGGTCGCCGGGCTCACGCTTCGTTACTTGGCTGCCTGCAAGTTGGCGGGAGTGGAGCAGCGAGACAGTGTGCCAGCTAGGGGCCATAAATGGGTTGGTTGGGAAAATCTCCTGCAAGGAGGGGGGGGGAGAGGAAGGGGCAGAGATCGGGGTGCCGCGTAGGGGGCGGATAAGCAATGTGCGTGCGCCGCTTGGTCGGTTTTAACACGCACTTAACGCACCCCTTGTCGCCGCCACCCCCTTAAAATGGATGAATGAGTGTGTACACACCAACAATGTAATCTAGGGTCCGCCGGCGACTGCTCATTTCCACTACAAAAGTTAATATGCTGCTAAAATGGTGTTGCCAGTGGGTTAAGAAACTCCTGATAACTTCAGAAGCATAAACACCTCGCGACACACTTGCCTCTCCCCACTATCGGGGCTAATAAAGTTGGACAAGCTGGGGTGGGAAAACTTAAGGGGAAAACCAGGCGAAAAATGCGGGTAACTATGAACTGGGGGGCAGCAAAAACTCATAAATAGAAAATGTGTAAGCGAACGGCGAGTGGCGAGTGGCAAAGGCGAACATTTTGCACTTTTCACAAATTAAAGTTTATGTTATGCTCCCCGCGACTAAGTGACCAATGGCAGTTATGTGAAAAAAAAAAACCTTTGACACCGCTGCTTTACTTTCCACGCTTGTCATGGCAACTTTGAGCACTTAATTGTGCCATTTAGAAGTAGTAATAGGTACCTGAGTCATTCAAACGTTTGAGATATGTACGTAGTTAAGTGGCTGCAAAATAATGACTAAATAAAGTGATCTTTGAAATAGGAAATTATATATATTATTTACATGGCCGTGGTTAGAAGCAATCGAAACGAATTTTAAATTGATTGAGACACTTTTAATTATCGTAATTATGCGAAAAACATTCAATTTCAAATGCAAACCGATTAATTGCCTTGCAATGCTATCCAAGTTAATAAAATGAAATGTCAATTTTGTTGTTTTATTCGAAATTTGAACTTTACATCAATCAAAATGTGCAACAGTCACAATCAAACTAAATAGCACTAAATAAGCTGACAGGTGGGCGTGGCTGGTGTGTGAGCTCATTAAACTGATTACACCGCACACCCAAAACGCATATGTATCTATATAAACTTGCTACTTGGCTAAATGCACCCATGACAATAGTTTTGTCAAGTGTTGTTGTTGATTCCCCATGCACGTGTGTGTTTTTCTGGGTATGTCAAATTGCATACAATTTTTGCAAGCACCAACAATGGCTTGTAGATTGTCAAAAAAAAAAAGAAGATATAAAAAAAAGTTGGCCAACAAAGCTGCTCTCTGGAACTCAACCAAAATACCCACCATTGCTCCCATTTCACTTGTTTAGCTATGCATTAGATTCCTCTTCTTCTATTGTTGCTACAACTTTACAAGGGCGTGGCAGACGCCTTTTGTTATATCCATGGTTATGGGAACATTTTTGCTTGCACTTTCAGAAAATAAATCGATTTATATGCAACCCTTTATCAACTTTATACACGAAAACGAAATATTTCGTTTTGAAAACTATATAAATATTTGATCTTTTAATACTATTAAAAACAATTATTTGCTTGCTAATAATGGTGAATATTCACTTTAAAAATCCCACAAACATAACTACTGAAATATATTTGCATTTTTAATGAAAACTGCAAAAAGAAAACATTTCCGTTCAGTGTATGTATGCATGTATGTGAAGTAACCGCTGGTCTGGAACCTGATGTCGTCATAGTTGGTGGTGCTGCCTGCACAATAACAACGGCGATGCATCCGCTTTTTTTCAGTTTCGCAGTTGCAACTTTTCATTGTCAGTGTCATTGTTGCAGCAATATGTAATATACGAGTACGTTCGAGTGTTCGAGTGTGTGTGTGCGATTCTGGGGGCAGGCACACCTTCTTTGCTTGCACCATTGTTGCCGACGAGTAGCATAAAAAATTGACCATTGAACCGGCTAGAGGAGAATATTCCTTCTTATTTTCTTCGCTTTATACGGCGCTTCATGCGTGGCTTGCTTTTAAAATGAAGTCGCTGGGTTTCGCCTTTTTGCATAAACCATGAAAAACGTTGCTGCACGTTGCCCGTTTTGTCGCTTTCAACGGTATGAAAGTTTTTCTGTCGCTTCTTTGTCGGCACAGCTGACGGATCAAAGTTTCCATCGCCATTGGCGGCGAAAAACTCTATCTATATACTTAGATTTCGTTTCCATTTCAGTCGACATATTCTAATTGGGCAGGAAAAACATTGTTCCAAAAATTTGCGAAACTTTGCCTTTCAATTAGAACTGGCAAACTTGACTTCTTTTAATATGCTAGGTATCAAAAAATTTAAAATTAAAAAGAAAACTTTAAAGTTTATCCTTGTTTTGATTCAAAAAACATGAGAGAACGCTGTAGTCGAGTTACACGACTAACAGATACCCGTTACTCTTCAAAGTATCTCTTAATATTGAAGTTGCACATGAGCGGTGCTTCGTCATAAGTTTTTTACGAACTTCTAACTTATCTAGTCTACGGACGGACAGACGTACAGACGGACATTCAACCAAATACATACATATATTCGCTATAGGTTCTTTCAAATAATATAGTATATCCTTTAATTCTGCGTATAATGCGATAAATAATAAAAGGACAAGGACATCAAGAACAAGGTTTTTTGAAATTACATTATCGAAGCTCGTACCGTGACATTAGCTAAGCTCTACAGACAGATTTCCCCCTGTTCGGATAAACAAGTTGTTAAGCTCTACAACTTGCGAACCCAAGACAGTTTTTAACAGCATTGTATTGTGTGGCTTGACAAACTGACAGCCAACTGAAGAGATGAGCACAAGCGAAATGATTAGCAGCCACTCGCGACATGTCATAACTCAGGTGTCAAAACAGAAACGAAATGTTATCAAACAATTTCAAGGCTGACTTGTGTCCTCATCCTCAAAACGTTGAAAAGCAACCATGAATGAGTGCAAAATAAAGTCAGGAACTTTTCGGCGAGATGCTCGCCGGCTAAATAAATCACATTTAACAATGTGCTGGGGGTATTTTTCATTTCTGCATCGGCAGGCAACTTACTTTTGAAAAGTGGGAAAAGCAACTTATTTCGACTTACCTTCGCGCACATTTTCGTAGGCGTCCTCGACATGTGACTCCTTGTAGATAATGGAGTGAAAATCAAGTTCGTCCTCGGCATTACGCTCCTTTTCGTCCTCGAAATACTCTGTTGTGGGTGGGAATGTTGTTGTCGACGACGACGACGATTCGGTATACTCTGGAAGCTGCTGGCTCGTCGTTGTGGATTCAGCAATTTTCTTTATAAAGTTTTCTGTCTTACTATTAACGGCAGTAGTACTGGTGTTGCTTTTGGCCAAAGGCCGTGTTGGTTGTGTGCTTTTTGTGGCTGTTGTTGCTGAGGATGTCGTTGAAGTCGATGGTGGTGTTGTTGTCGCCGTGCGATTTGTGGGAAAATAATGTTTGGCATGTTCAACATAATAGGCATCACGTTCCGTTATAATTTTACCCTCGAATACCCCATTGTGTATGGAACCAAATACATAACTATTACGATCCCCTATCACTTCGCCCTCATAGATATGATCCGTGGAGACATCAATGGGACCTTTGCTATCATAAAACTGCAAATACAACATACAATACATACATTAGAACTTACGTTCCAGATGATTTGTATAGCCATACTCACGTCTAACTTATTGCTAAATGTATTTAAATCACGTTTTAATCTAAGATGGAAGTCTCTTCCATGTGATGCAAACTTTAAATGTACATATTGATCTTTGGTCACTGATCGTCGCGCTCTATTGTGACTAGCTCGGATGTGCTCGTGATCATAGTTGAGTGTTTCATAGTGGGATATGTATTCGTTAAGTCGTTCATGACCTGTAAAAAAAAAGGAGAAATAAGTAAATATTAATATAGATTCTGAGCTTTTTTAATAATAGCATATCCCAATAGGCTTTTATGGAATCAAAGCAAATGCAATTTGACTTCAGTATTGGTTAAATAAAAGATATTTACCAAAAATAAAAACTACATGAAAATCCTTTGCTTGTTAAATCTTGAAAATCGATTGCTGAACGAAAACCGAGAAACAATTTGATAACCGCAATTGAAATTAAATTGAAAACCGGAAATTGAAACACAACACCACACCAGACCAGACCAGTCCACACCCTACTTTTCGATGTGTTTATGTCCATCTCAGGAGCAGCCAGGACTGGCCTGAAAGTCCTTTGATTACTTTCATTTCCTTGTCAGCGCCCGAACACTACCTTCACTTAATACTTTTAACATTTGATTGCATTTATGCAATGAGGGATGGTATGGAGTTTGGTATGGTTCTGCTGCAGTTTTCCGTAATGCATTTACTATTGCAGTTGCCCCTCCGATGACTAAAAGTCGTTTCAGCACATGCCACAGCCAACTGCCTAACTGATGGCAAGTGGCACTTGTGTGTGGGCGTTGCTAGATTGCTCTACGACTGCCGCAAACATATTTATTTTGGCAGATGGACTGGAAAAATGGAAAGGCAAGCAAGGACGACAGGGAAATGGCATGCAAGGCGTCGCCATGCGTCCTTTTCCTCCTGGCCAGGCCAGTTGAAGCTTCCACAACGTTTTTAATGCACTTACAACGCACACAGTTGCACGCATAACTGCATTACTTAACAGAGAATTTTCGTCTGCCAGTTAGGGCTAAGAGCCCAGGCCATCAAAGCCGCCTGCTTACCTAATGGAGTGTGTTGCCAACTAGAGTGTGCAGCTCTTGGTTGGCTATGGCTGTGGTCACAAAAAAGCAGAATGTTTTGTTACGATATCATAAATTATACGTTCTATGTTTCAAAAAATAGTTACATACTTTTTTGAAAACTTTACAAAGGGGCGACAAATTAAATGCACTCAATTTGTTAATTCAAAAATGCATAGCTCCAAGCATTGGCTATTTCTTAATTCATTTTGAATAAATTACCATAGTTGAATAAAAGGAATGGAGTAACGTTAGTTTGGTCCAACTATATTAGGCATTAAATTAATTAAAATTTGGCCAACAAAAAAAAAAAAGAACGTATGCTTAAAAGAAACATAAAAACGAGCCGGCAGGATGCGGGTTCAACTTCAAAACGACTGTCGGAAAAATTACAGCAAACCAGAAAGTATCAGGAAAAAATCCTCATCACGAAATAAATGCCAAAGGATCTAAAAGCGAGTATTATAGGGGCAGGGGAGCTGAGTGCTGGGTAATTAAACTGAATGTTCAAGCAAACATTAAACAACGATTTTTTTTTTTCGCTCCTTTTTGTGCTAACGTCATGATGAATCAAGAAGCAGAATAAAAGGGAACAACCTGCAGCAGCAGTGGCGGGAAAATGTAAGGGAGCCCTTGGCCAAAGGGGTCATTTTACTAGTTGACCCACAAAACGGTACAAAGGTTTACCCAGCATCGTTCCCTGTGGTTCAACAATGCGGAAAACCCTCTCAGCAACTGATTAAACAAAGCTAAAATCCCGAGGGGAAAAGAATTGCTTGAAAAAATAAGCGAAAGGTGGCATCAATAGATTCCGCGAAATTACAGAAAGTGAGATTTTAATGGTCACGAAAATGCACTAAACATTCGCCATTCATTAGTGAAAGTTATGTATGATTTACATTCACTTATAAATCACTTAATAATGCAAACCTATGATTTAGATTTAATACTTTATTTCATTAACTTGACATCAATGTCGAGTTTTGAATTCATTCCAAGCAGTGACACCTTGACTTACATTTTGCCTGTTGCTTTCCGGTTTTTCCGGCCAAGCTCTTTTTATTTCCCATCGATCCCCTCAGCTGAGCTTCTCTTCTCAGCTGCTGCACAACTGGCACAAATAAATAGAAATACAACAAAAAGAAAACAATCGAGGAAGAAGAAAAACCCGCTGGAAACTACTTTCGCTATTCGCTTTTATGGGCGAGGGGGTGGGGTTTGCGGAAAATTGAATATGGCCAAATGTGCTTGACCAAAGAAAAGGCCAGCACAAACATGAAGTAAACAACAAACACGACTGGCGGACTGGCTGTGCCCAACTTTTCCAAGCCATGAAACGAGAAAGAAAATAACTTTTCTTTTCAATGTTTTTTTTTTTTTTTTTTTTGTCTTTTTCTCGACTAGCGGCTTTGATTTTCTCAGATACATTTGGCAAGTTTGCCACTAAAAGCCAATCGAAATATAGCGATATTACGGAAAAACTGGTTGCAGTTGAAGCCAGCAACTTAAATCGCATTGACGAAAAGGCGAGTGGGAAAAGCGTTTTTCGTTTGTCTCACTTATATTCCATTAACCCAAATTCTCCCTTGTCCCCATCGATCCATCCATGTCACCATGGCCAGGACAAACGAGCCTTTAATGCGCTCCACTGGAGATGGAGATAAGAGACTGCAAAGAGATGACTGCGAAAACACGATGACAGTAGTTCGGGCTAAAAACCCAGCAGAGAAATCTCAGCCAATCCCACTCGAAGTTATTCATTTTTAAACTGCTCAACCCACACAACTCGGCGATGCGGTGGAAAATGATGATTCAATTTGGTGGCATTGTGGTTACCAACCAAACAGCCAGCCAACCAGCAAAAGAAAAAACCACTTCAATGGTTCTCGAGTTAAATATCCTGAGGATTCGGTCAGCGTTTTTGGCTTAATCTGCTAGTTTTTGATTGATAGGCTTAAGAAGGCTTATATTGTGTGGGCGAAATTGGAGAATAATGTTGGAAAAGACTGCCACAATGAAATTAGCCTGTGTTTGGGATTTTCCTATATTGATAAATGATGTTGAGGTCATTGGACAAGCGGAAATCGGCAAAGTTAAATCTTTTATCTGCTCAATGATGAGTAATATAATTTCCATGGAAAAAAGAACTCACATAAACACATATGTTTAAGTAATTCTGTGTTTATTTATCTACACTCAAAGGCAATAAATATCAATGCTTTAAGTTTCACTCACTTATTTGAATCAAAATGTAATCAAATGTATTTGTAATTGTTTTTTTTTTTTTTTTTTGTATTTATTCTGCCAATATTTTACATTTTTGATGCGGTGAATGCTATCATTGGCGGGAACAGCATCAATTTAAAATTAAATAGCCCGAAGTTTAATACAAATGAAAAATAAACATTTGCCAAGACTGGGAAAATAAGAATTTACGAACGATGACAAACTTATTAGCAAGAATCACGATTTTAAAAGCACTTTACAAAAGATTCCATTAAAGACTATTTCTTAAAACGAAAACTAAGAAATTCATCCCTTTAACTCAGTTTAAATAGACAAACCTTATACAGCGTGGATTATGGCAAGGTTGTCTTTTGTTTTCACTCTAATAAATGAATATATGTGTATATATATATTCGTCTTACTTTTTGAAGGGCTTTGCGCTGATAAAATGATTTCAGTGCTACGTGATTTATTGCACTTTCGCAGGATTTTATTTGACAACCTTTCGTGCGGCTTTTGTGCTTTATTTTCTTGTTGCAAAGCACCAAGGCCGACATAGCTGCGGTCCCCTCTCCAAAACACCCAAGTTGCAGGAAAACTTTCTTTGGAGATTTTTCTTGTGGTTTTGCAACGAACAGAAATGTCAGCTAAGGCCATGACGTGCATCCCATTAGGTTAGAAAATTGCAGCGAAAAAAATTCTAATGTAGAAACTTTAAAGAAGTTGGAACTTGTCTAACAAAAAAAAGTGGTTAATGACGTGAAACGTGCATAATACGGTCCTGGGAATAACATGATTTTAGCTGAACTCCTGTAGTTGGTCAACTGTTTACTACTTTATTGCCAAAAAAAAACGGATTTAGCTTTAAATTTTAAAGTAGCTGAGTATTTCTTGTCTCTCCGATTAGGATATAAAATATTTGGCAATAGAGTAAATGCAGGCAGTACTGTGTTGGCCAAGTAAAGCGCCTTAAGTCTTTAGCTTGAAGGCAACAAACTGCAGCAACATGCCATGCCTGCAACTACAAACAAGCAAACACCTGTAATAACAGCAATTACATAGGCAAGGCTTTCTACCTACGCACACTCACATCCACCTGTACTCTTATCCTTTGTATAAAAACAAATGCCAAGGACAATTAGGCATATTAGAATACATCTACATCTAACCGAATATCTAAAGCACACGTTGTAACCCATTCAATGAGTTTGAAAGAAACTAAATGGAAGAAAACTGCTATATTAGATGTTATGTGAAGTAGCTAGCTTTATTAGAAACACATAACTTAATAGTACATGATTTTTCTTATATAATATCAGCCAATTATACATTTTGCTAAAATCGATCGAATGCAAACCGCATTTGACCCCACCCTGGTTGGGGAAAAAAAATAAAATAATTACCATATTAAATTCGAAGGGCATGTAAAACTTGGTCCGCAGTCTCAAGACAAATTTGACCACAGGATAGTTGGGGCCATGGGCATGCATATCGATAGATAGCGCCCCAAGCCGAGCTGTCAGTCCGTTCCAATGGAGGCAGCAGTTGCATAAACTGGCCAATAATCCCCAAGACTGAACCGAGTGGGTCTCAACTCGGGCTGGGGCGACGGGAATGTAGGCAATAACTTGGCAGCCAACTAAGGCCGACCAGGACAACAGAGAGGGCCATTAGTTGGCCAAGTCGTAGGAAAAGCGCCTTAAAGGCTACAGCCAAATCGGCAGTAAGAAGAACAACAGGAGGGGTGAAAAAGTTTTCCATGTAATGCATTTCAAGTAATTTCACTTGCTACCCAATACACAGGCCAACTTTGTGTGCAAACTTAAAAACCAAAGCCAGTCAACTTTCAAAAAAAAAAAAAAAAAAATACCAGCAACAAAAATCCATCAAATGAACAACGAATTTCGGAAGTGTGCGATGGGTCACGACTTTCTGAGCTTCTGAACTGGGTCAAAACAATATGTTACACCCATTACAACGTTTTAACTGCACTTCGGAAATGTCCCTTTAATAATAATTTTCACATACTTCAACAATAGTTGCTTATTTTATATTCTAAAAGTTCTTTAATTGACTATTTGCGTAAGTCACTCTTAAGCCGAAAATCCGATGTTAATACTTTCGAATTTGGACATTTAATTCTGTTTAATTCATGCAAATTTATGAAGTTAAAAGAGTGTTTCAAACTTTATATTATATGTGCTTAATAGTCTTGAGTGCGTTTGACATTTCTGTACCCACATACTCTTCAACTTTTTTTTTTTAAACAACGACGATGACTTGTGCGAGTCCTGTTGACTTTGTTGTCCCTTTGCATACAATGGGCCAGATCGCAGATATGCTAAGAAATGCTGACAATGCCGAATGCTTATTGACCGAGATTTTTAAAATATGTATGCGTATAAAAAATACTTCTATCTCCGGAAAGCTCCGCTGAAAAGCAGCCAGTCGTACGGACTGGAACAGATAGAGATTGCACAAAAATATGTATGGTATTCGCCAAAGGACAAATATGTCAGCATGTCAACTTCAAAAAGGTTTTAAAATTATTAAAGCGAATTATTTCATTTAATGCATAACTGAGAAACTATGTCTTATCTTTCAGGGGTCAATTCTAATATCAATTGCACATACCTATGTTTCATAGCAACAGAGAAGTACAAGGAAGACAGGCAGACGACATTGTCCTAAATTTTGAATTGAATTTATTACAGTTTATCTCAAAACAAATAGAAATAAATAGCAAGGATGAATAAAATGTGTAAATTACGGCAAGACATGAGCCAGAACAACTTGCAAGGATGTAAATGTTTACTAGAATTCCAATTACCATGCGAGTTTTGGATTTGCGATATCAACAGAAGATATGAGTAAGGGATTTCCACAAGTCAGTTGCATTCAATGCGATATCCTTGTTGCCAGCAATTTGGACATTTAATTTGATTTTGTCAACTAGCCAGCGGGAAAATGCAGAATAGTGCCAGGCACACACACGCGTGTCCGTAATGAATATTTAATGTATTTTTTCCTGATCGTCTCTTTTGGTTTTCAATAACAAAACTATTTGTCATCAACTGCTGAAGTCATTGCTAATTCTCTGTCATTTGCATTAAATTTCGAATGCTATAAATAACAATATGGTTTATTGTTTAAATTGTTTGTTTTAAATGTCATTTACTCCAGTCGAATTCTATTAAACGAAGGAGTTCTCTCCCAAAAAAGGCTAAGACAACCAAAAGTCTTTTATCATGGCTATTTTTCAGTGCTTAAAGGCATACTTGTGATGGCTGATGGCCATTGAATTAGCACATAATCATCATTGTTATACACCAGAATTCCTCGAGTGATGAAAATATTTGAACTGACCCTTGCAAACATTTAATTTTGGCCGTGCGACCAAAAATGCGGGTCAGTAGATAGCGGCCAAAAGAAGAAAGAAGAAAGCGAGTAAAAATAATCATAAATTGCTAACAAAGCACACGCCCCACACATTCGTTCTCCTTTTTTTTTTTGTTGTGCATATTTTTTTTTGCCAGACGAGGCCTTTTAAGCCGCTTCGTTAGCTGCTGTTGGTGGCAACGTTTAAAGTAACTTTGACCCTTTAGTTGTTATCCTGGAGGTTTGGGTTTGTTGGCAATTTTTGTTTTTGGTGGGAGGGATTTTGTATATGTTTTGGCCCGAACCAAACCGCAAAGGGGGCGGAGATATGGCCAACCGACAGACGGCGACCGCCACACACACACACACACACATTCACTGGCAAACACACAAACAAACCATTGAGCTTAACTTATGGATTATGGGCGTGCCCTGTTCTGCGGTGAAACAACTAAAGTGTAGTCTACATTTGGGCGTTCGAAAACAAGGGCGCGTAAAAACCGAAGGCAACGTCAAAATGGCATTAGCACCCAAGTGTGTGTCTGTGTATGGGTTTTGTGTTTTAGCTGCGGTTACAGCAACTGAGTTGTGGATGCTCCGGTTTGCTAGTCTTTCAAAGAGTTTTTTTTTGTGCCCCTCTTTAGCCCTGAAAGCTTCTCATTAGGTAAGTGAAAAGAGATGGAAATTGGACCGGAAAGGAAGATTTTTCCAGTAAGCTAAGCACTGCGTAACTTAGCACGTATGAAAGTATGAAAAATAATAACGTCTAAGAAAAGTAGATTATGGCGTTGCGCAAAACACCTAATAATGCACAATGCGATGGCACTTAACAAATAACACATATGTATATGCCAACATTGTATGCTTTCAAAATAAGGTAAGTATATATAAACAGGAACTAAACGGGACCATAATCTGAAATCTTGACCCGCATTCACTCAAGACGATTCTCCCTCTGAAAAGTGTAGCCACAAATGCCGGCATTAATAGGCCAAAGCACTGGGGTAATTTTTGCATAACAAATTAACTTGAAGTAGCACTCCGCCGCCACTAACAGCACAAAGCTAATCCACTTTGGCCGAAGGAGGCCAAAGCTGGCCGAGATAGCTATATAATTAATGTCCAGGCAGGTTCAAATTAAGGCACATTAAAAACTGCCAGTGGAAGTGGCAAGGAGAAGCGGAAAAAAGAACCTTTTGCGTTATAAACTAAATGAAGCAAGCTGTAAAGTAATTTGAGCTATGGCATGCCCTCGATCGAACAATATTCATACGACGTGGATGGCAGAGAATGGAAAATCTCGTTATATGCACAAAAAAAAAAAGGGAAAAAGTATCGGAAAAGTTTCCTGAATGGAGCGACAACATTCATTCGCAGGACATCGAGAGGATGTCGGACGTGGCCATTGTTCATCGGCTGTCGACGCCAATCATTCAACTGATTAGTTTGATTTTGCCGCTGCGCTATTTCCGTAGACAAAGGCGAAAGACAATACCAACTGATGTGTCAGTAATTTGGATGGACGAAGCTCCGAATAAAAGGTCCTACCGGACTTCAGCGAATATGACCACTGGGAAGCCACTGAATGCCGCTAGGATACCACCGGGAATACACCCACCACACCTGAAAGCCCTTGTTCGTTAATTGATTCACCAGTTCACATTTTCCGGAAAATACTGTCGCATCTGTAGCATTTTTGTAGTTCGCTTAATTAAATTATCGATTGGGCTATAAATGGGCAGGCAATGAAAGAAATGGAAGCGTAAGGAAAATAAATTTTAAATTGATAAGTTATTTATCGATTACAAATAGGCAGCTAACCAGCCGTTGAAAGCCAAAGAGCTCTTTGAACTGGCTGTAAGTACAAATACTCCGTTAAATCATAAACCAGAATTTTAATGAGCTTCGAAACCGCAATAGGAAAACACACAATCACGGTAACCACTTGTTCTACCAACTAAATCCATTGAGTGCAACCAAATCTCTTGAGAAGTAGGCAAACAAACTCAAATATGAAAATAATTATGGATGTTCGGTGATTTCAGTAAAATTCCTGACCAGAGAAATGATTAGATGTCGGACAGATGGGGAAGTGCAACCGATGTATTTCATTGTGTTAGTAAATTATAATTAAGCAATTGAACCAATTTACTATGAAACCATTTTCGGTCCAACTACATAAATGCTCAGAGATGATTGGATAATATTCCGAGAGCTTGTTGAATTTCCAAACTAGTAGGTAAACGTTGCTCCTATATATGCAATGATATCTGAAACAACTCGCCTGTATTTTCTGCAAACAAATTAGGGATACATGAATATACTTCCTTGGTTGCTTCAAGGAGTTACATATGTCAGTGCTGAAATGACTTCGTCATTTCATGCATAGTTTTGACAATAGCATGTTGCCCAACAACATAAAATTACAGCAAATAATCGACTTCGATTTACGCTTTAGTCAAAAATTGTTCTACCCCTAAGTTGCCATCCAAGTGGCACAAGAAGTTTCTCAAGAATGGGTCATGGGCCAAAAACTTGAAAGTGGCAGCTGGGAAACTATTTAATAGTTGCACGTTGCCATACTTATCAGGCGAGTGAAAAGGAACAAAAAGCTTTGCTCAACTATGTTGCAAGCATATCGGGCAACAATGTGACATGCAACGGAATTCTTGAGGAGCATACGCAATGCATTACAAGCCTCGCAGCCATGCCAACTACCCAAAACTAAGCCAACCAAAATGCCTTTCAATCACAAAAGTGAAGAATTTCCGCAGGCCAAGGACGAGAGGAACCAGCGATTGAACTGGTAAAATATGCTGGTTGTTAAAATGTTAGCGAGCTTGGGAGCAAAATAGCAAACTTGCACAAGGAAACATTCACCCAGCAGCGAAAATGGTATGAAAACAAAATAAAAAATAATAACTTTTTGCCATTTTTTTGGTCCCCATCTCGATTTTGAGATGCATTTGAGAACAAACGATACTGTTCTGCCGTATTCCTGGATGTCAAGCAGGCGTTCGACAGAGTGTGGCATCCTGGACTCCTCTACAAACTCAAGTCCCACCTTCCCAGTTCCCACTATGCCCTACTGAAATCGTATACTGAAGGAAGAGAGTTCCAAGTGCGATGCGGTTCCTCAACAAGCACGACAAGGCCTATACGAGCCAGAGTACCTCAAGGCAGCGTCCTTGGTCCCATCCTCTACACCCTGTTTACAGCAGACCTCCCTATCATACCCTCCCGTTACCTCACAGCAGCCACCTATGCAGATGACACGGCGTTCCTTGCCACCGCAACAAACCCTCAATTAGCATCAGCCATCATCCAGAGGCAACTGGATGCACTGGATCCATGGCTGAAACGCTGGAACATCATGATCAACGCTGATAAATCCTCCCACACCACCTTCTCTCTGCGCAGAGGAGAATGCCCCCCGGTCTCACTCGATGGCGACACAATCCCTACCTCCAGCACCCCCAAATATTTAGGGCTGACCCTAGACAGAAGGCTGACTTGGGGCCCCCACATCAACAGTAAGCGTATCCAGGCCAACATACGCCTAAAGCAACTCCACTGGCTCATCGGTAAAAAGTCCAAGCTGCGTGAGAAACTAAAGATTCTCGTCTACAAGACTATTCTCAAGCCAATCTGGACGTACGGAATTCAGCTGTGGGGCACTGCTTGCACATCACATAGAAGGAAGATCCAGCGATTTCAAAACAGATGTTTGAGAATAGTCTCCAACGCCCATCCCTACCACGAAAATTCCGCCATCCACGAGGAGCTCGGGATTCCATGGGTAGACGACGAAATCTACAGACACAGCGTGAGATATGCTAGCAGACTGGAGAACCACCACAACCACCTGGCCGTCAACCTTTTAGACCACAGCCAATCCCTAAGACGCCTGCAGAGAACGCACCCGCTTGACCTTACTCAACATACTTAATCATACTTAACCCCTACCCAAGTACACTCGATGTACTCCCCTTAAGTTAATGTTTCCCTCCAAAAAATTTAATTATTGTCCACTAGGACAGATTTTAAATAATAAATAAAAGGCTACACAAAAAAAAAAAAAAAAAAAAAAAAAACATACATATATAATTTCAACAAAGTTGACTGCATTTTCTGTGGGATATTAATACACAAATTCCCTTAAAGTTGATTAAAATCCACAGCTAGAGCTGCGAAAATAAACTGTACTTGAGTTTGGTTTTAAGTTCGGATAGTAACAAATTAATATGTAAATTAATAAAACGACTTAAAAATTATTTTCTTCTATAACATATTTATGTTAGAAAATTTGAGAATAAATAACATCTCATTTTCTAGGCGGCAAATAAAGAAACATTTTCATCTCTGTTTTACTTCCATAATTTTAAACATTTCTTGTGACTGACGCATTTAATAATGAACTTTAAATAACATGAAAAATGTATGCTACCTCATAAAATATTTCTTCTGCCATGGACCTTTGCTGTCATGCATTTTTTTATCGCGGACCTTGCTCAACGTCAGTTACTGGCCATTCAGTGGGCTGAGATGGTTGGGTTGGGGCCTTCAGGGAGGCAAAACACGCTCGGAATAATTGAGGAATTTTCTCCTTTTTCGTTAGAGCTTACCCGCTTAAAGTGGGTCACTGTACCATTGGCGTTATGTAGTATAAAATTCAGGATTGACAACGCCACCGATCCTATTGACATTTTAACTTAACAATCCCATTTTAATTTCTTATTTTTAGGATTAAGTGGAAAAAAAAAAATCTGTACTGACTTTGATTTTTCAAAGTAGATTGTTGGGTAAATCAACAGAATTTCGCAATGAATCTGGCCAATTATTCAAATGCAAATATTAAGTAAGTCTTTTGAAATTATCATATATCATACAATATCTTTTTTATTTAATTGGAATAATATTTTTGAAAATATCTCCTTAAACTAATACCATCAATATTATTTGACAATTTAAAGCAACACAGTTCCTTGTTCCCTTACCGAAAAGACTGCCAATTATTACTGGTTACTAAAAGGGCACTGAACGACGTTTGACCCCAAAACGAAGGTAAGAATGAAAAATTAATATAATACCACAATGCACTGAGAACCAGCAGCCTGACCTGCATTTCTGGACTAGAATGGATAAAACCTGACAAAGCAACAACGGAAGTCGAAACGGAAATGAACAAAAAATGCTTGCAACAGGGGGCAGAACCGTGGGTGATTGAAAGCATAAGCGCCACAGCGGATAGTAGAAGAAACTTTTTCACAAAAGTAAGCTAACTTAGACATGAAAACAAACAAACAAAACAATTCCAGTCAAGGCAAAACCGAAACCAAACCAAACCATACCATACCAAACCGAACCGAAGCGAGGCAAAATGAACCACGACGATCCGTACTGAACTGAACTAAACCTAGGGAAAAGTTTTTGGCCCTTCGCACTCTATAGGTAAACACAAAGCACTTGGGCGGGCCAAAAGTTGGTGGGCGGGGTGTGGCGTACGAGGTTCTGAGAACGGAATTGAAAATGAAAGACAACTTGACGGCGACTTCATTTCATGATTAAGTTGCCCATATCGATTTCCTTTCAACAGACTTTATGATGATGAAAATGGAAGCCCTTCTTCGGTTAGGCCACCGCAAAGACCTGCGCCTGCGGTTGTCAAAACCCAGCAAACTCCCGTCCTTCCCAACCATCGTCACATGCACACATGTGACTGACTCACTCGCATTCAAAACAATAGATGACGACGACGACGACGAGGACGAAGCAAAAGAAACTGAAAAGGTTGCAAAACATACATAAATTGTGAGGGAAATGTAATTGTTAGGGACATCTTGGGACTGCTCTGTGTGGCCTGGCCAAGTAGTCGGGTAACACACAAGAAAAAAAAACCCACAGATGGTGCAAAGAAACAGGAAGTGGGTTATATGGAGGCCACACACTTTCTACGCACAACATATGGTTGATGTACTGGACCCAGTGCTTAGAGGTGCGAAAATATATGGAAAAACTTCTGTAAACAATATGATTTTTAAATATTTCTAAAAACATATATTCAGACATCACATTAGCCAGACATCAGCGTAGCATTTGATTTTTCCCTCAGTGATCAGTGAAAATAGTCAATACAGGTTTTACGGTCTAACCACATACATTACAAAAATGTACAAAAAATTTTAGTTTTTTTGAGTTTTTGATAAATGTGAAATACTGTGAAAAAATTAGTTTTTTTTTTGTAAATCCAAATTTCATGCAAGTCAAATAATTCTATTTCGTGCGTAAATTTTAGTAGTTATAACAAAACAGACGCATTTATATGGCGGATGCAAAAGAGCAACCAGAATGGGGCATAAAGCTCTCAAAATTCTTTGTATTACCCCAACGCTGGATTCTGGCCATCATGGGATTCTTTGCCATCTTTAATGCATACACCATGCGGATATGTCTATCCCAGGCCATCACAGTGCTGGTGGTGAAGAGGAATTATACTATTTTCCACACCGAAGCGATATGTGAACCGGATGACCAGTCTGATCCCTCGAGCACTTTCGAGGGAGGCGACTATGATTGGTCGCAGGAGAAACAGGGTCTAATCCTGGCCTCTTTCTACATTGGCTATATTGTAACTCATTTGCCTGGTGGAATTCTGGCTGACAAATTTGGCGGAAAGTGGACACTGAGTCTTGGAATCTTTTTTACGGCTATTTTTACATTGCTGACACCCGTCTGCATTGTTTATGGCGGTGCCGATGCATTAATTGTCCTCCGCGTACTTATGGGACTCGGTGAAGGAACCACTTTCCCCGCACTCAGCGTTTTGCTAGCCAGCTGGGTACCGGCAAACGAGCGAGGAATGCTGGGAGCCCTTGTACTCGGCGGTGGTCAGATGGGTAGTATTGCTGGTAACATTATTTCTGGCTATGTACTCAGCTCCATGGACTGGCCATGGGTATTCTATGTTTTTGCGATCATCGCCCTTGTCTGGTTTGTCGTTTTCACGCTAGTGTGCTTTAGCAGTCCATTCACTCATCCATATATCAAGCCAGAGGAACGTGCGTTCTTGGCACAGGAGGTACCGCCGCCGGATAAGAACAAGCCGAAGACACCATTTTTTGCCATATTAACAAGCATACCCATGTGGGCATTGATCAGTGCTCAAATCGGACACGATTGGGGTTTCTATATTATGGTCTCCTACCTGCCAAAGTATATGTCGGATGTGCTGCGGTTTTCGATTAAGTCGAATGGTCTCTACTCCTCACTGCCCTACGTTACCATGTGGATCATGTCGCTGCTCAGCGGCTGTGTGGCCGATCAAATGATCAAACGCAACTGCATGAGCACCACAAACACGCGCAAAATAATGACAGGAGTGGCCGCCTTTGGACCGGCTGTCTTCATGGTAGCTGCATCCTATGCTGGATGCAATCGAGGCATGGTCGTTGCTCTATTCACAATTACCATGGGTCTGATGGGCACCTACTATGCTGGCATGAAGCTCACGCCATTGGACATGAGTCCGAATTATGCTGGAACTCTGATGGCCATTACCAATGGCATTGGTGCGATTACGGGCGTGGTATCACCATACTTAGTTGGTGTAATGACACCGAATGCCACCCTCTTGGAGTGGAGATTAGTCTTCTGGGTCGCATTTGGCGTTCTTGTCGTCACGGCGATTGTGTATTGTATTTGGGCGTCCGGCGATGTGCAACCCTTCAATGATGGCACCAATTCAAACAAGAAGAAGGATGCCGCCTGAACATAAATGGTTTTTTTTTTTTTATTAAACATGGACTTTTAGTTTATGGACTTCCATATTGTGGTCTTTTAATTTTATGGGGCTTAAAAAGGAGTTGATCTTGATCTAGGTTTGGTTTTTTATACTTCTATCAACGCTTGAATATAATCTAAAGCGAGGACATAACTGAAGCCGTGATTATGGTAAAACCATGAATTTGTCAGTTTCAAATGAATGACAAGAGTGAAATAAAGACAAGCAAAAAAAAAAAACATAATTTATATTTACATTACAGCAAATATTTCCGTAGTTGCAAAAACCACACAATAGTTGAACAATTATCCAAAAATAAAAGGTATGCTGTTTCCCTGTAGAATTAACTTTCATTTTAGTTTATTTTCCAAATTAAATTACACAAAAAGAAATATAATTCCATTTTAATCATTTAAGAAGTTATATGCAAAAAGAAATAGGTTCATCTATATTTACAAACACATTTGGAAAATGCATTTAAATAATGTGTTTGAGTGAACCACGCTGTTATCAGTGTTCGAAATTTTTCAATGGACATCAAATGGTTTATTATTTACACTGCATCCACTTTAGGTTTTAGAATGCATTTATATGTTTGTTGCGCGTTAATAATATGAAATTCGCAGGGCCATGCTTTCGTTCTGGCCAATGAACCGCATTCCACACCCTTTTATCCATTCGTTTAAGCGCTTCATTTGTAGTCAACACGAAAATTAAATCAATTATTTATGCATTCATTTTGTTCGACAACGCATGAAATATTTTGTGTGCTTGGTCAGCCGGCCATGATGTTTGCTGTGCCACTCATTATATCGATTTAATTGTGCGCAGATTTCGATTCTTTTGCGGTAGTGTGAGCAATTAATAAATAATTTCCGGTTTGATGTACATGCAACACATGACAGATAGCGATTTCCACCGCTCCTTGGACCGAATATCCCAGCATTTCGTCGTATCCAGCTCGATTAAGATGTCTTCCAAATAAATGGCTTTTGGTCATCGGTCAACCAGCCATGACAGTTTGGCTTATTTACTTTTTCTCAACTTGAGCCAAACAAACTTGTACAGCAAACCACCACTTTAAACAATCTCGTAGTTAAGGAAAATTCGTTTTTTGCTAGAACTAATTCTGATTAGTTAGAAAAGTGAATATATAACATTGCGATATATGTTTTGCACATACTTTCCATTGATTGCCAATCATTTCTTTTTAAATTATTTATATTTATACCTTTAAAGTTTTGTGTAACCAGTAAGGACACCATTAAAAGAAAACCAAATTACCTGAAAAAAATAAAAAAATATGTTTAATTAGCTAAGTGCTTTTGTATTATTTGTATAAGATGAAGAACATTTTAAAAATGGTGATGTAGGAGAAGAGAACACCCTAACCTGAGGGAAAGCCATCAAGCGCCATAAAAATATCATTGCCTACTTCTGTGGGAACCTGAATTATGCTCCCGGCTCTCGACTGTCAACTAAAAAGCCATAAAATTTGTCTTTAAATACCAGAATTCACATTATAAATTTTACCTTACCCAGCGAACACACACCTTCGCACTTGGGCCACATGGGGCTGTTAGATCGTTAAAAGCAAGTTTAACTACCAACTTCCCAAAATAAAAAGGACAAAAAGTAGAAGACCAACGAAGATTCAAGAGACAAAAACAAAAAAGCGAGCAAAGTCACACATACAGGACACAAACTCAGTCAGTCGAAGAGAAAAAAGGTAATAAATAAACAACAGGTATAAAGGGGATTTAAGAAATTCGAAAGGAAACGTAAGTAAGGTTATAAAAATGCAATTTCCTTTTGCCATTTCTTTTATATACAATATATTTTTCGCAAATGTACGAATTTGCTAGAAGAAAAGTACATAGTATATAAGCAAAGATAGGTACATATGTTAATATGCACGTATAGGGCCAAAGAAAATAAATACCAATAGAACAAGCTGAAAGCCGCTTTAGCCGAAATAACAAATGTCTATGCAATTTGTTTTAGGGCCAACGCCAAAACAGTAATATATGTGCATACATGATTCCGAGAGGGAAAAAGTGCAAATCTAAAGCTCAAAAAGGTGGCGCTGGCCACAAAGGTGAGTTTTGAAGCAATTTCTTTTCATTTTCAATTTTCCTTCACCTTTTCATTTGTTCGTTGCTTCTTTTTAACAAAAGGCGCAAACAGGGACGCGTAAATTGCAGGCGGGCTGCCGCAGGAGTCGGTTGGGTTGCAAAGTGCAAACAATTGCAGGAGAACCTGGCGCAGCGTTCAAAGGTATGCAATGCTAAAGTGTACGGCTGAAATTGAAAGGCTGTTCGTCAGACTATGGGCGTGGTCATTCCCAGCGAGTTTTGGGCGTGAAATGTGTGAAAGGATAATGCCGGCAGCGGAAAAAAGAATTATTGCGCCTCCATTCAAATACTTCATTCGGCGGGAGGAAGTCCTGAAAGCTCCAAAGAAAGTTAAAAAGCGAGTGGGAAATAAAAATCTTTCAAGGAGCCAAGAAAGTCAATTTGGGGATGAAAGCGTAAGCTTATCAGTGCAAATTCTCAATTTTCAACATATACCATTCTTGGCGTTATTAACCTGTAACGTTTTTTGAAATTTTGCAAACTCAATTTTAAGCGCCCTCAGTAATACTTCCCAATAATCAGTTGTGTTAGAAAAAATCTGTAGTATTCAAAAAGGAGGTATTGCAGTAAATTCCCTTAGCTCTGATATCAACAGCCTGAAAGGAATGAATCGACGAATTCTTCAAGTCCTAGGTAAATCAGTTTTATTATGTAATATTAGCGATTTGCTACTCAAGGAACTCCCCACGGTTGATGGCTTGCCAAGGAAGATGTGCTTGCTCAACAGTTTGCTCTGCCATTAAACTATCGCCTCATTGTTGGCCCGTTCTTCCTCTTCTTCAGAGCAAACAGAGGAGCTGTGAGGGCTGAATGCGCGTTGGCCTTTATCTGCCCTGCATATCAAATGAGCCAAGACGGCGAATGGAGCTCGAGCTGGAACCAAGGGACTTGGACGCGTCACAGCTCCAGTTTACGGCATTTCTTTAGCTCCATCTTGATAATGACCAGTGACCCCAATATGGAACCAAGAGTCAACCCCACCACACACACACTTTCACTTCCTGTGCCACAGCCCGACCACAAGTCCTGCCTCCACTTTCACAAATGGGCACAGTAGTGTGCAAAGGGATTCTCTTGGCAACACTTTCGCTACCAAGCATGCATTTAATGTGCATTTTTCACACTAAACACGTGCATAAATCATCACGGGGCCTAAAGCTCAACTTTTGCTCAAGGCTAAGTTTGCTGCTGCTGCTGCTGCCTCATTCTTTTTTCGTAGTAATGTCACCTGCACATTGAGGCCAGGCCAGATGAATAAAGCCGACTGAGGAGCTTCCACAAAGGTAACTCCCGTTGCAGACAGAGAAATGTACTCATTTTTAGTTATAGATTTTCTCAAGATTAAAGAGCTATTTTCTGAATAAACATAAAGCAAGAGGAATAAATGCAACTAACTGCAGTTAAAGTGATGTACCATTTAAAGCAATAAATGTGCAAATAAAATTATGATTATTATAGCTAATTTAAATTATTATGCATTATTATGCACAAAATGCATTACTTTACGATTTATCCAAATGCTCGCGTGACTATTAAGGCAAAATAAAAGAAAATAAGGACGAAAATATATATTAAAATACCGATGAATAAAATCCAGGATAAATGCTTCTGAAATATATAACCATTTTATTTAAACTAGAAGCATTTTCTTTGTTCCAGTGCATGGAATTGCATGGAAAATAATAATTATAATGCACAGGCGGCATCCTGGCAGAATGTCGCACACCCAGGATACTTGTCCTGATTATGTGGCATCGCAGCAGCAGCATAACCACCAAAGGACAGTCACAGTTGGTGGTTGCAACCAGCAGCTGCAGCTTGCAATATTGCAGTTGCCCTGCATTTCGTGCTACTCCTGGCAAACATTTGTTGTGACAGACTGGTCCTTCCATGGTCGATGGGGAGGGAAGGGATTAAAAGGGGAAGGGGGAATGGAAATGCGGCGCGAAGGGATGCGGTATTGTGGGCATGGCAGATTGCATGCCGAGGCCCTTAGCCATTTAAATTTATGTCTATTTGTGTTGGCGTCTGGCAGTTTCCCAGGGATATCGTCTAGCCCTAAAGGAGTTTGTGTTCGCCCTTAATGATACTCAAAATTGTTATCTGGGCGTTGATGTGTTTATCGGTACATTTATGCTAAATGTCGGATTGTCCATTAATTTACACAATTTCTGCATATGACTGTTAAAGAACATTTTAGCAAGCTTACTATTAATTATGTTAAAAAAGAATATGTTGATTAATACCGACTATGAATAATTTATATATTACATTTCTCAGCACTTTGGCTTTAAAAAAAAAAACTCCTTTTAAGCGGACTTAAAATTCTTGCAAGCACCTATTTTTACAAAAAACCTAATTAGCCAGATCCTTGCGAAATATGTTTACCTAAAATAAATTGAAAAACTTTTATACTTGAGTGGCCAAGCATCTGGTACCGTTGCTGCCAAAAAATTAGATCCTCCGCCTTGAATGTGCCGGGCAAAAACTTAAAACTTTAATTAGCCACTCCAAAGTTGGAAGGATCCCATGAACATAGCCTGTGCGATTTTTCCATTCTATTCTTTTGTTTTATATATTTTTTTTTTTTGTAGCTTAGCCAGCACTTAAGCAGTAGAATACACTTTGAAATAATTAGTGGCATTAGCCATCAAGTAATTTTAAAAATTAATCAGCTAACAGACGAGTAGTACATGTGCTCATTTAGGAACATACTGTGCGGGCAGGGTGATAAAATACAAGAACCCAATTAGCACTTAACACATAGGAGCAAACAGTTGGGTAAATAAATGGTAACAGAAGCTCAATTGATGGCCGGAGCACGTGTCCTGGCATTACGTTAAATGTTTTCAGCTGAAGTAAAGGGAAAGACTTTCAATTTCCAAGGCAGCCAAAAAGCCAGACATCAGCGAAAAAGGCAGCAGGCAACTTGGAAACTGGCACAAGGACGTGTGCCAAAGCGCCACACAAACAGGCAAAGGCGCACATTCACAAAGACCGATATATGCTGGAATGTATAGATATATGTATATATATAAATACATATAAAGGAAGAATGAGCATACGACTCGCTTAACCCACCATCACTTCATCCTTCAGCCTATTTGGTCCTCAGCGAAAATCTAAGCGCTCAAGCGGCGCACGTGCTGTGCGCGAAATCAATATTTACAGCCAATCGAAAATAAAAAGAAAAGTTTTTGGCAGTGGATCGTATTGGCAGATATTATGGGGAGTACGTAGTCTTCAGGGAAAAGTGGTGCAGAAGATTTATTTCCCTATTAGCTATTGGGAGTTGAATAATAAAGTAGATTCCAGTGGGTAATCAAAATACAAAAGTTTGCTACAAATGTTTAAATTTCAATGTATACCTTATATCAAGGAAAGCTGCCCAGAATCTTGATAATTTTACTAATATTATAATATTATTATAATTCAAATTGGCTTGCATTTGAAATTTGGTATAATTCAACAAAATGGAGCACATTCTATGTGTCCGCGTCACTTGACCAGTGAATTTCGCCTAGGAAACTGAATGCAGCCATGGGGAAAATCAAGTGGAAAACGTATATTGGTAAAATCAACTATTGGCAGGCAGCTGTCAGCTGCAACCAAACGGGAAAAGCACAAGGAGCTGGTAGAATAGAAGTGAGACGGAGGAGTTTTGGTTGCTCAAACAAGGAAAACAAAGGAAGGAAAACGTTCAAGGCTTCAGTCCAAAAGGGAAAACTGTCTAGGAAAGCAACTTCTCTTCAAACAAGGGGCTCCTGCGTGGGACAAGGAGTAGGAAGGACATAGTGGAGCTTATAAAAACATTACATCATAAGCATTTTTCCCAAGAATATCGCGAGTATCCTCTCCGACTGACTGTCTGTCTGTCTGTCTGGTCGTGACGCCACAACTTCTGACAGTGAAATGCGCTTCTGGCAAAATATTTGCCAAAATCTAATAAATTACACACAGTCACAGGCAAACAAAAGCGCTGCGAGGTCTGTTTGAGCACTTAGCCAGACCTGGCTTTTCTTGAAGATGGAATTTAATTTATAGCCCCCGACTGACAGAATGTCATTCTGTAGCTGAAACTAGAGCTTCTTTGTGCTTAAAAATAGCTCCACTATTTAATCAGCCCTCGAGTCTCTCACCTTTTAATATGATTATTGCTTACGCGCCAGACATTCTATGCAGTAAATGCTTGGATTTAAAACCATCAAGGTATGAATCACTATAATTAGATTAAAGCTAGTCAGTTTGTTGAAAGAAGTTCGAAAAGCTTGAAGGGGGGAAGTTTGCGTAATTAAAAACTTGAAAGCGAATCAACTTTCTATATGAAAAGAAAACATTGAAAAGTATTCGCGTAACTCAACTGATAACAACTAGGAAGAAACTGTTAAAATTATATTAGCACAAGAAATATATATAAATATTAAGTGTTCATTAGCTCATATTAGTCACTGTCCTGCGAAAACAGATAAACTCCTGATTCCGAACTTTTTGAAGTTGCAACTTGACTTCCAGCAATCAATTCATGCACCCATTGAACCGAAAAGTTTGACGCTGAGAAAAACCATGCTGGCCCAAGTTGAACTCATCTCTGCCAATATTTTATAATGTTTATTTCTATGAAGAAGTTGCGAGCATCTGTAGTCAAGTCAAACTTGTCGCTCAGTTTAATTCAAACAGCACAACGAACTTCTGGCTCATTAAGCATATTTTCTACTCCTTCATCGCTATTTTGTTATTATAAAAGTTGATGATTCAAATGCTGGCAGCTTTATGATATTTCAAAGGTTATTAGTTTGGATGAAAGTTTCGTCTAGCCACTGTATCTTTTGCCCAGCAGTCACTATCGTCATCTTCGTCATTCGTTTCGTCCTGGCCAAGGACAAAGTTTGCACATCATACATATACATATACATATACATAGAAATATATTGTAGATGTATATGCAAATTGTTTTGTGATTTTGCTAGGTGGCAGCGCGCGGTTTTCGGCAATATGTTGTGAAATGCGAAAACTTTTCAACAGAATTAATTTGCTAGAGTTTTGAACAGGCCCAACAAGTCCGAAAGTTGGCAATAGTGTTTCGTTCAATTAGAATTCGACTGCCTCGATGCCCCAAAAAGTTTACCAGATGAGTTACTAATATGTTAATAACACTCGCATTAATTGAACGTGTTTCACTTACAATATATTCACGCGTGTAAATACCGAAGTACGTTAAGTGAGTTAACTGGAAATGGAACGCGAATAGGAAACTTTTTAATTGGGAAAAGTTTAAAGGAAAGGGTTCCCTGAAGTTGACTAAGTGCAACATGAGGCGGTGTAGGTGATGTAAAGGCGGTCTGGCCTGCTCCCCAATCACAGCAAGTATTTTCAATTATAAAACTTCGACAGCCAGCACCTTTTGTGAATGACTCTTCAAAGTAATTATAAATGTTTTGCTTTCCACGAATGGAACTTTTTTGTTGTGAGCTTTAAATTAATTGAAATCGAATGAGACTAACAACGTTGATTCAGATTAAAAAAAAAACACATGCGTTTTCCTGACATTCATATTACCTAATAATAAATGCCTTTACAGGTACTTTTTTAATTATAAGTTAAAGGACTTTAAACTACTATAGAGCTTGAAAAACATGGCCAGAAACTTTCTAATTACACAGATTTATTTGCACACCAAAAACTTACCTAAACTAGGCTTCATTTAACTAACGATTTCGCCGCTTTAACCGTAGCAAGTCACCACCCACCACCCTCCGCCCACCGGAAACCACATCCACATTCAGAGATCCACTTGGCAGGCGGACCAAAAAGCAGAGCCACATCATGTCAAGTACAAAATTGCCTTCACCACTTGAGAAACTTCGAGTGCAACATAAATTGCCAACAGTTAGGCGGGGAACTGGTCAAACTCAACGAGACTTGTAATTAAAAGTAGTTCGCCGAAAAAGTAAATTAGAAAAATGTGGGATAATTAAAAAGTTGGCAGGCCCTAGTGAAGACATCGAACATTTTATGTAATTATTTTCAAATAGTTTGCAACGAACTACGTTTTTTAATCACGAATGTTTCACATTCGGTTTTGATTAGTTAATAACTATGTTCACTTAAAATCCAACTAATAGGGTTACCAGCAAACAGCAGTGAATGCACCTATGCACCTTAACTGTCTTATTTTTAGGTGAAGAAACCCAGTTAATTACTGAGACTTTCGATTTGCTTGACATATGTTTTTTCTTTGTTAATTTACACATACGTGTGATAAATTGCTGGTTTAATAGAAAGGCGTTGACTGTGTAAGTACTGACTGAAGCTGCCCTCTGTGAAGTTTAGTTGCTTGTTCTCCGCTTAAAGTAGGGCGAAGACGTTAGCTTAGCACCAACTACTAACTAGAAGTAAAAAGTAATAAGAAGCATGTGAAGCGACAAATAAACAACAACCAAAGGCCCGCCTAACAAATAAGCTTAGAAAAGATGCTAACGAATTTCAATTCACTTCTTGTTAAGTGTCATATATTGAAAAGATTAAGTTAAAACTAAAGGAAATTATGTTGAGCTTACAAACTATTTTTTATATATTATTGGTTTATATTACGGGTATAAAAGGGTATAAGCATGATCGGTTTGGGCCGTCGTTTTTTTCTCGCTTTTGTTGTTTGTTGTGGGTGTCGAAGCGCATGATGGCTGAAAGCATGTGAGAGTGTGTATTGTGAGCTTAAAGTACGAGAAACTGGGTTAATAATGTCATTTGCTGCACTGGAGGGCACAACAGCGATGTTGCTAACAACACCACAAACATGAGCCCTGAGCGTTTGGGCATTAGAATTTAAAGCGTTCCATTTAACATCGAATGCCATAAGAGCAACTTTTATTGCAAGTTTTTCGGCTGTCATGGGATTTTCCCATTTAAGAGTTTTGCTCAAATTTTAGCTGGTTATTTAACCAGTTATCATTACCATTATCGTCATTTAGTTAGATAAGTTTTTAAAAAGTATATTGTTTGGAAAAGCAAATATTTTTGGGCCAACTTGTATATACTTTTAACAAGTGCAATTAGCGTAAACAAACAATCCGCAGCTCGCAAATCACTTTGTTATTTTTAGCTCATACAGATAGCTTAACTTTGAGGAGACTGTGTCTGTATTTAATCTTTTTGTATATTTTAATGACTCATTTAAATATCACTCAGCACGTTTTCACTGGTGTAAGGCAAACATAAATTCGTTATTTAACGATCATAATAAAAAAAAAGCAGAAATACATTCCCTTGATGATGATGCATGCATGCGACCCATTAACTTTTGAATGCTTTTTTTGATGATTTCCAATAGGTAGCCCTTTGTAAATTTGAGTGTTAAAGCTTCTGCCATGCAGAAACAAAATTTCAATTAAATACATTCATAAATTTATGAAGGCAGCACAGTAACAAACGGCTCAGTCTGACCTAGCAAGCCCCAAAGCATTTTTCATAGTCAAAAGCAATGAATAACCTAGAAAAGGGGTTTGTGGTAAATGAATACCCTCACATCCTTCCATTTCACCCACTTGTTATATCCGTCCCCCGCCCCGGCACATGTGCAATTTTTCACATATGGCACATATGCAAATATCAATACTGTTGCCATTGCCATATACATATATATGTATGTCTGTATGTATAAACCAGAAACTGGGTTATGCGCAAACTGAGAAATCCACTCTGAATATTTGCCATTCCCAAATTTGGTAACAATTCTTTGCGCTTTGTTGATCTGCTGTCCCTATAACATATTTTGTATTTACAGTCCTATGCAATACAGTTTTCTCTTTATCAAATGTGTTTTTAGGACTCGTTTCAAGTGATGTTACGCATTCGCATATTTAAATTTAATTCATGGCTTATATTTCAATTCAATCGTTTATCTCATTTGAGTTTCTGACCTAACCATTGTCATCACATCATAGGATTAAATTTAATAGAATAAGTTAGAGCGTTTTCTAACATTCACGTTATTCACATTTAATGACTTTAATGTCGTTTCATCGATCGATTCATTTAAATAATAAATAAGGGATTTTTCGCCGAATTAGAAAAAAACAAATGGGCAATTTTTTTTTTTTGTATGCCGCTTTTTCTGTTTTCAATTTTCACAAGAAATTCATTTCTAAATTGTTAATGAGTCTGTCAGCGTTTAGCATGTTTTCAGTTGCCAGTGCCCGACTGAGCGTGTTAGCTAAGCCATGACAGCTAGACCCCAAACTCCGCTTCGGTGCCATCATCCCGGTTTATATGGGGATTTTGTTCATACATAAATAAGGAATCCATTATCAAATGGCGTTGCTAATATAGCTACAGCCCCCCAGCAAAAACCACAGCAGCTGGGTAACCATGCCTATGACGATGGCAACGCCAACAAAAAAGGCATAAAAAAAACCAGAGACAATGCGAGGAAAGCATTACAAAAGTTGCGCCTGCCTTTTTTTGCATACAACTTACAACTGGAGTTGGAAAAAAGTAAAAATATATGTATATATATATATGCATATTCGTACATACTACTGATTTATAAGCACGCTTTTTTGCACACAAGCCCTGCACATTTATAATGAGCATATTGCCAAAGCAGAACTAAGAAAAACGCAAAGGAAATGAACACCAGAGCTACGATTGAACAGTGGATGCAACATTGTGTTATTTCCTTATTATTTTATTATATATATTATATAATTGTGTGTAATCCTTCTATGATTACAAATGTTTAATGCATTAGCGGAAATAATTTTGACGGCTGCTCTCAGTGAGCACTTCGCTCACTCTTGCAGAATGCTGACTTTTTGCGCCCACTGTACTGAAAACAGTTCGAAACTTTTTCATTATGCTGATGGTTCTTCCTCCTGCCCGACTGCTCTATGTACCAGGTAACTTCCAGCCTGAGTACCCCCAAGAGTTTCAACAGGCAAACACGGCCCAATGCTGTCTAAAATTCGAAAAAAAATACAAAATTAAAAGAGAAAAAAAGTATAAACCGTAGTTGGGAATTGCCGTCGTCTGGAAGTTGGCAAACGGTTTGCGACGATGATGACGACAGCGCCGACACTAGCAATTAAAAATGTTCCACAAAAAGTTGCAGGCAGTCAGCGACGCCCACTTTTGGCACTGAATTTTGTGGCAGCAACACACACACACACACACAGGAGCCAGACCACAAACTTATTAATTTAACAATTACAAAATAAATTGTGAGTGCGCCAATTAATTTGCGGTCGGTAAAGATACACACAAAAGAGGGTAAAATGCTGGGCACAATTCGGTAGAAAGATGAAAAAGTCGTCAGCATCATTAAGTGACATTTGTGTTACTTTCCATTGACGTTAATTGGTAAGGAGACCGTCTGGAATCTGGAAGTCTGGAGCCAGAAGCCTGGAGCCTGGTGTAGGCCGAGTTCGTCTGGTTGGCCAGGAAAAACATTTCGAAGAGGTTGAGAAAACTCCCATTAACTGAGAGTCTGCCATAATTGCTTTGATTGTTTGCCAAAAATGACCAATAGACGTGAGGAGATGAGAGGAAAATGCTGCCAAGTGTGCTCAGACTTTCAAAGACTCGCCAGAATTCCTTTTCACCGTTTTGTATGCGCTGAAATTCTGGGAAGGAAAATGTCAATATTTTTGAAACTTATTTTTTTTTCTATTTTTATGGACATTAAACGCACTTTAAGCCCTAACCCACCTTAACATAAAGAAAGAGTTAAGATGACAGTACATAGAATTTATTCACAGTTGACCCTTGGAATAATTTAACCATTCTGATCCGGGAGCAACTATCTGGCAAACAACAACAAAACCATTAACATGAAATTACAAGGAATAAATAAAGTACATTCCTGTTTCGGCCTTTCTTGGCTTCGGAAGCCAGCCCAAATTTATAGGCAACATAAAATGGCAGCAGACAATGCCAATAACAATAAACGAAAATAAAGTTTATGACCGTGCTAAACACAGCGGCGAGCCGGAAAATGCCCAACAGAACTATAGATGAACAGATATAGATTATGGTTGAATTTTTTTGTCAGCGCCAAGGGTACGGCCTCGTTATGGAAACTGCCCTTTACCAATTCTACTTCGAGCCACAATTGAGGCCTTACAAGACTTGAAAGCATCGGCTTCATCATCAATGCCGTAATCATTTCAGCATCTTGTGACGAACCAAAAAGTGAGTTGCGAGAAATATCGCAAGTCTTAAAAGGGATAAAAGGATGAAAGAAAATTCCTTACATAACAAAAACCAGCTTCGTCGTGTTTCTAGCCGCAATTTGATTTACCCTAAAAATTACTATTTCATTTCAGTTTAATCACACCTTTCTCTGCGAACTTTAAAGTTAGCACTACACTCAAGTTTATTTACAGAACACTTTACTCTTATTGCAGTATAAATTGAAAGACACCGTTCTATTATATTTTTAATGTACCCCTTTGAGTGACGCTTATCAAAATGCCTGACAAGGTACACATGTCGAACAACATCGTGAAAATATTGTTGAAGGGAAGTGTTGCAAGATACACGCAATCAGGAGGGCCACAGACTTTGGTGGTCTCTCAAAATGTGTAGCACACACAAGGGGGCGTCTTTTGCGGCACTGCGGATAAGTGATAAGCGGGTGGGTAGTGTTGATGTGGTTACGCCAAAGTTTGTTGTTCTATTCGATTCGATTCGATTCGTTTTGCGCCTCAGTATTATTTACGTTTCACTTGCTCAGTTATGGGTTCGTCCTGCGTCATGGTCCTTCTCGTTTGCCGCTGGTGCTGTCAGGATGATGTGGCACAATGTGCAGACTTTCGAGTTGTGCCCAAGGAGCTAGCTTGTCATGTTACACGTAACGACATTTTGAATTAACGAAGCATGAGATTTGATTATATAAACTGCAACAAGATAACCAACAGCAACAACATCCACAATAGCAGCTTCAGCGATGACAACGCAACATGGACGGTAGCAAAGCAAATGCCCTCTAAAAGCCAACTTGCGATGGCGATGTCGATGCAAGCGCTTAGCTGGAACCTGTTCGAATCTCCAACCCAGCCATCACTGCTATCGCAATCCCCATAATAATCATTCTCGATTGCTGCACTGCTTTTCCGCTCCGTGCACTTGATACATTTCCCATTGCATCGACTTGCATATTCTCATCTCAAGGGTGCAGATGGGTGTTCATTATTGTGATTATAAAACATAATAATGTTAAGAACCGGATGCCAGGCAGCAGTGGCACTTGTCTTGGGTATATTGATTTAAAACCTCATTAAGTCATCAATCAATTTAAGTGTAGCAGTTATTAATTGATAAGCCCGATCTACTTCTTGCACTTTTATTTTAATCAGCTTTATCTATGTTTATACATGTTACTAATTGCTTTAAAGGGTGCTATAAATTGGATGAAGATACAAGACTAGATGATGAGCGAATAAAGCTAGCTATGAGAAGTGGGTATCTGATAGTCGAGACATTCGACAATAGCGTTCTCTCTTGTTTAATATTAAACCTATATTTGTTATACATAATGTATAATTTTAAACCTTTACTAGGATTATACAATTTTAAAATAACTTGCAAGTGAAACGAACTGGCTCGTATGATTTAATTGCTGGTAATGAAGAACCTGAGCTTAAATGAGCTATAATTGAGATTCAGTTAGTTGGCCCACCTTGCACGCGAAGGCAACACAATTCGTAAAACTCATTAACAAGTTGAATACATACGATTTTACATACGATGTCTATGCTGAAGAACTCATTCCGACAACCTTGTTTTAACCACTGGCATTGTAAGTTGCCGCTTGGTTGACTTGGTTTTCGTTTTTAGCTGTAAGCTAATTTCACAATCTCATTTGATTTGTTTCGCAGATTAGACTTGCTTGACGGTACACATTAGCATTAATTTAAGTGACGACCTTGAGAAGCCTAAATTAAATTAGCCTTATAATAATTATGATAGAAAACCATTACTTTTGATACTTGAACTTTTATTGATTCATATCCTTGGCGATATTTTCAATTTGAAGTCATGAACTTGAAATTTCTCCGCTCCAAGGACATAGAAAGGCTGATTTTCTTTCACATTTCTTGTTTTGTCAGACTTGGCATTTTAATGGCTGCTGATTGTCAATAAACACAATATAATTATATATGTATTTACTGTGTGTTTGGCTATACCTAAAGGGCAGAGCCTTTTTGCCTATTGTGTTTTTACGGCTAAATTATGGCCGCATGCTGACTTTTTGGGCTTTCCCAATTCCAGCCAAACTTTTTATGGCTTTTATGGTGAAGCGCTTTTTGTTCTTTTCTTGTTTCGCCGGCATTTCTGTTTTTGTTTATGCTATACATTTAATTTTTTTTCTTTTTTTTTTTGCCCGGAAAATTCTTGTTTAAAAATTAATGGAAATACTAATTACAGCAAATACTAAAAACAGTGAAAAACTCTCACACATAAATTTGCATGAAAAGATATTATACATTACCGAATCCTGTCTCTACATATTATTCGTTTAGACCGGATTTATGAAAAAATTCAATTAAATATGCCTGTTATTTTTTATTATTATTATTATTATTATTATTATTATTATTGAAACAAACTACAACTAGCTGGCATGGAAAACACTCGCATAGCTCATTTAAATATGAAACTACAAACTTTGTTCAACTTCACGCCCATTTGGCCCAGAACAGAGCCATAGTTAAAGTGCTCTGCGTGCTAATGAGAGATGGTAAATGAAACTGGAAACTCGGCCGTGCCATAATCAGGCTGGATTCTGGCTGGTTCTGGTTCCTCTTATTTTCGCTGCAGCTAAATTAATTGCATACAAATTATTTAACAGTAATAAACATAATAAAACAGGAGTGGGTGGATTCGGCGGCAGTTGTAATGCCAATGGCAACGACCAGGCCACGCCAGCAAAAATGCATAATGAGCATTAAAATGCTTCGGGTAAACCCATGAAAGCAAAATGTAACTGCAATGGCACTGACATGGCTCCCATACACATACATATACATACATACACACATATATATAGTTCGGAATTATACAAAAACACACGTGCATAAATTACACTAGTCAAGGTAGCAAAAATGAGTTGGGCTGGGCCACATTTTCCTGCTACTCACGTCCTATTTGCTTAAAATTCTAAACGAATCCTTTTCATTAGCAAAGCAAATGGCCATAAAAGGAGTACAACGTAAAGAATATCGAATGCTCTCTTAACGAAAAATAGTTTATAAACGTATTAAGGACACTATTATAATATTTGTAAGTATTTAAAGACTTGTTATATGATTACAGAAAAAACAACTATGCTGTAAGATCATAACAAAACATTCATTCATATTTCCAAGAAGTTCATTTTACGTGCTCTTATTTCTGGGCAAGCTGTTTTCACAATTTTATGCTGATATACCAATTTCCTTGTGGTCTAAATTTGTTTTTTGGTTTGTTTCTCAAAGCGTGGGACTAGTTGGCCGCACAAACATGGCCAAATGGCGCCATGGAAATTCTCAGCTTACTAAAAATTTGTGCACAAAAAAGGCGAGTGGCAAAGGGAGTGAGCATGAAATAAAATGCAATTGCACTTTACACAAAAGTTCAACGCATTCAGTGAGCTATCCGGCATTAATCCAATCCTCCTACCCCCCCCACCACCACCACCCTTCAGACCATCCTCGATCCATTTATCCTTCGCCCTCTGTCAGTCATATACATATACAAAAACGCATACACATACATATATAGTATTGCAAATGCAAACTCGAAATCAAAGAGCAAACTGCAAACGGACAAGCAAACTCGCAACTCAATGACGGAAGTTTGCATTTTCGCAACGAATTCATAATCATGCTGGATAACCCCCTCGACCAGCCACGCCCCCCCATAACGCCCACACACTACAGCACTACATAGCATATAACTAAGCCTACAGAGCAAGAGGATTGGATGGCAGCTGAAAGCACAGTTTATCCTTTTTGATTTGCAGCTAGTGACGTTTGGGGAGAACTCGTCCATGTTTTTTGGTCCCTGCTGTTCAACTTCGCTCCACAGGCCGTAAATATTATTTCGTATCCAGCGAATAAAAATGCCATATACACACACAGACGCGTGTGGAGATATGGAGCGAATTTACTGCTGAGTTTGCATGAAAAACGAATGAAAAAATTGTGAATATAAAGCAAATATGACAGCAGCATTGGCAAGTTCCATTCAAAAGCCCCCACGACATAATAAAATACATATTTTAATTGAATTATGTGCTTCTTTAAAAATCTAAAGTTCCAATTCCTAACTGTAACTAATATGTATAAGTTTTAGCCATGTACTTTAAACTAGTTTTACAATTCTCCCTAACAACCATCTGTTATAACCCTTGCTCATAAATTCAAAGGCAGACATTACAATTATGGCAAGATCATTTAAAAAAATTCTGTATACAATATTATTAAATGTATAAAATTCAATTTATAAACTCCATATTACAGCTCAAACTATAGCTCGCTTAATCGCCAGCGGTACATAGCCATTTAAGTGCTCAAAGCGAACTGAGAATTAAATTATTTTAATTGACAAAAACCAAAAGCAAAGGAAATTGCAATTATCCTTGCAGGAAACAGCCCTGAAACACCCACAATGTACACACACACAGACATTGCAAATGCCGTTGGGGAAGGTCAGGCGGGAAAATGGAGGATACTCTCCTCCATGCCGAAGTGGCAAAGGTTCCCCAACTGCTCCATATGTACATATCTAAAGCACATGCACTCGCTGAAGGACCCAAGGGATTTGTGCATATTTTACACGGCCTGCCCGCAGAAAAGCTGCTAACAATTTTACATCGTTATGTGCCAAATGCAACATTTAATTTTAAATTATAAAGGAAAACATGAAACGGCGAGGCAGAAAAGCCGAAGGTGTGCTTCGTTGCAAGGATGCTGGTCGCACAAAAGCGATTATTTATGTGGACATCGTTTGGAGAGGAGCAGGAGGAAATGGGGCATGCTTCCTTAAACTGCCAGCACAAAAAATATATATATTTGTATGTATGTATGTATATAAAAAATGGAACCAGTCATCCTCGTCCTGCTACTGTTGTCCCTGTCGCTTCTGATAATAAAAGCAAACTTTACCTGGAGCAGCGAACTCCGTTTTTATGAAGTACATTTTCAGCGTTAGAAACCGAGCACTCACCTGTAAAGAGAAGACGAAAAATAAACATTACAATATATTTGATTATGGTTTATTATGCCATTGTCTGCTGCTCCGTGCTCCGAACAGGGCGGGCTAAACGCAAAATAAATTATTGAAATTGTCAAGAGAAAATCTTCCTAATCTTTCAGGGATTATGCTAAAAAGCATAATGTGAATTTTACACAAAACCGTGCAGATAAAGAGGTCCATAGAAAATATTACATTTACATCTTTAAAAATTTGAATTGGCTTCACATTTAATGCTGAAAAATTGCAGATAACATTTGAAAAACTACTTATGATAGCGATAATTTTCGCATTAAGTGCACCCATTTTGTGGTCTCATCTGGCCGTTGATCTTAAACGGCCTACGCAAAACGTTGGCATTTTCCAAAGACAATTCTCACAGAGGGTCGGGCACTCAGATACAGGCACACAAGTTACTGGTACTTCTGTCTGTTTTACATTTTTTAATGGCATTTTATCAAATGCAATTAATCGTAATTGCTCGTTTATCCATACAGCCCACATATGGCGGCCTAAAGGCAAAGGCAAAAAATGCAGAAAAAAAATGTAAAAGAAAAAGAAAGTAAAGTAGGCACACATCAACGCCCCCACAATACCCCCGATCCGCGAAATACTTGAGCGTTTACTTCAAGTGCCACAGCGGAACAAGAACAAGGGAGTAGTCGACTCTCCGCACATTAACATTTTAGAATTTCTTTATTTTTTTTATTCCTTCTTTCTCCTGGCAACGTGACAAATGTGTACGAAAAAAAAATATAACAAGAAATAAAACAGAGACATACAAAATTACACTTAAATGGGCGAGCAAAAGGAAAAAGGGGCGAACATGCACCGCGCACATACATCAAATTACACATGAAAAGTAAAAATTGTTGCATCCCACCCCCAAAGAGTGTAACCATCCTAACCAACCAGCCAAACCACCCACCCCACCAACCGAGTGGAGAATACTTTATGAGGTCAATTACCTGTCATTTGCATGACGGCATAGTCTGAACGAAGGAAGGAATGAGAGGGATGCCATAGAGGTGGATGGGGAGGAAACGGAAATGGTAGGTTGTACTTGTATTTGTATTTGTATCTGTATCTGTATCCATGCATTTGGGGCCGAGTTTTGCCAGGGTGTCAGTTTCCATTGGATCGCTTGGGCACTTTACATCTGAACTTTAAGCGAAGGTCATCGGTCTTGTCTCTGTTGCTCGGCTTTTACTTTTGATTTCGTTTTTCCCTTTTGCACTTTGCTGTTGTTAGTTCTCTTTTGCCATTGCCTTTTCGCCACTGGTCAAGGCAATGAACTCGATTAATTAGGGGCATTGACATAAGTTTGCTACGCACTGCATGCTAAGTTCAAATGTCAAGCTGGCAAATTAATAGCCAATTTCTTAACGATTTAAGTGGAACAGTATGTTGTCTTAGATTCGATTTATAGCAAGCAATTTGGGGGTAACGCAAGATAAAGTAGCAGTCAAGCTCTTTCGATTCGGCAACGACTAGTCTCTATCCGAATGTGTACTAATTTCTATTTTTATCACTTGGTATAAATATATTTACATTCGTGTTATTTATATGTTATCAACCCTTTGTTAAATGATGGTATTACTCAAGTTGTGCTCGTTATAAAAACACCAACCCAATCGGTCAATTTTCGTGTTAGCGCTGAGCTGATAAGAAATCCACAAAACCATTCCATTTATAAATACGCCATGAGCTGAGAGACCAGCGATTGAATGAAGTGCAATCCCATGGGGTCTCCAGTGGCTGAGCTACAGTTGCTTTGCAATTTTATCGGAAACTGCGCCGAATCTTACTTCAGTAGCCATTCCCAGTGGAATAGAAGATATTGTGCGAAAATACAAATTGTATAATTACTGAGTTCTTTTTTGTAGCGATATATACGCGTTGTACGCTTTTTAAATATTTAAACAGATGTTTCGCATCATTAACTTGAAACAAAGAAACCAATAAAAGCATTCCAATCATTATTATTATTTAAAATTGTTTTAATTTATTAATTTACCTAGTAATTAAATTTTTATTTCTGTGCTTTGAGAATATTAAATCTTTGATTGCATTCCAAACTTAAAGCAAATACTCTGGGTCACATAGACATATATGACCCGCTCCAAATTTTTGTAACTTAGCCAACCATATATATATAGATAGTTGAACTCACAGTACAACGGACACCAGGCAGAAGTAATAAAAGTGCAAAGCACACAGTTTGAGCTGTGCAAAAATAGAACCAAAACAAAGGGCTAAAGCACTAAAATCAAATAAAAATGCAAGGAAGAAGGGGACATCCTGGACATCGGCATCCTGGAACGGATACCCAAGAATGTGGAATTATCTTTTCAAAGCGGATGGAGAGAGGTCGCAGTAGCACCTCGGAAAAGCAGCAGCTGTGCAAATGGAACAGGGCTGAATATTTTGGATGCACGTAGCAAAACCCATCACGCCAAGATCCCCACACCCAACCGCACCCTACCCGATTCCAACTAACCCCCAAACCAGTTGCCACCGACCCAATCTCTGTGGGGCTGTTGTCAAGCAGCAGCTGCATGGGAATTTGGATTTTGGTTCGCCGTTGCATTAACATGTTGAGCAGGTTGCTATGACCATAACGGAAGTCCACTGCAACCATCCCAGTGCAACCATTTTCCCCGATGCACTGTGCGCCCGAAGTTATCTGGATGAATGCAATAGATAATCTAAAGGAGTTTGCTTCAAAAATGTCATTGTAATATTGGCATTCCAATGAAAATTCTAATATGTTTATTAAACAATATTTCTAATAATTTGCCTGTTTTCTATAGATGTATAGATATAGATATGCAGGACTTACTAGAACTACATATTTGGAGTGTTTTTAAAACTTTAAAGTTTTAAGTTTATATTCAAATGAATCATGAATCAATTAGGTATCAGCATATAATGAGCATAATACCAAAATTCCACTACATAAGCATTTCAATGGAACTGCTTTTGGATTTTTAAATGGGTTTTACTTCAACCAATATGCTGCACACCACAGTAAACAATGCGCCCGTGGGTAATGGGTAATGGGTGGGATGATGGGGTGTTGGGCTGTGGGTGGCAGTTGGTGGCAGGACGGAGGCCTTGGGCCCGATCGCTAATGCACACGCACAATGAACGTGCACAATGCACACTGCAGAATGCAGGATGCAGTTGCAGTTGCACTTGGCGATGCCGTTGTGCTAGTTAATGAAATGCGGCATTCAACGGCCGACAAGACGTCGCCATTTGCTGCGTATGGCCCCCAGCTGCTGGTTGTTTTTTGGGGCGGGGGGCAGCAGGAGGGGCTGGGCAATGCTTGCGGGAGGGGGGGGGAATTTTGGTTATGGTCACGTTTATATACGAAGGCATCCATCCCGCGTATGCCAATCAAAAGCAGGACTGCACCCAGAGGAATGGGTGCCGGTTCCGACAGTTACGAGGGACAACAACGGCGTTAACTAGTGCACACACACAAAACACATAGCGCGTTGTCGGTAAAGTCAGAGTCAGAGTCATAGTCGTCGTCGTGGTGGTGGTCGTCATCATCAAAGGACCTCCCCATGTCCTGCCACCTCATCCGACCAGCGCTTTACCTTTAATTACCGGGTTGATGCAACATTCGGTTTAACGGTCAATGCTGTCCAAGTCACGTAACTTGGGAAATTGGATGTGGGTGCCTTGAAGCAGATATCCTGGCCGCTGGCTAACACAGCGTTTCAATAATGAATAGTTTCACAGCGCAGCAGCACTAATGAATTCTGTGCCACATTTCTCGATACAAATTCCATCGTTATTACTATATGCGCAAACATAATTTGTATGCAACATAAATATTAAAACTTATACGCAATGTGAGCCTTAAAAAAATTGCAAACAACTTTTACCAATAAACTTCAAGCTGAAAAACTTATTATGAAATTCGTGCATGTGGATTTTCTTTTCAAATATATATAATTATAAAATATATGGAACCACTAATACCTTAATAAAGCCAAAATCATTAATAAAAATCAGTGTTTAAAAAAATCAGAACAATTTAATAAAAGAAGAATAATAGGCTGGCTCAGATACGATTTTTCAGACCATAAATTAACGCAACTTTCACTTTTTCATATAAAATGTTAACTTTTTCTATTGTTTGCACTGGCCTTTGTGTTCCAATCTTTTTGTTTTTGTGGCACGTTTAACAAAAAATAATTATAATAATTGCATTTTGCCAGCACATGACGGCAAAATTACCCCTGCCACCGGCTGCCAAGAGTCGAGTCGTGCGATGCCAAGTGTTGCACAAAAAAAAAAAAAACACTAAAATGAAAACACAGACACACATGGCATGTATATATGTAGATAAAGGAAACCCAGAGATGCGTATTTTGGATACGAAATCTATGGTAGTCATACGTGGCGTCGGGAAAATGTATGGTTGGCTAAGGAATGGAAATGAGTTACGCTTAGCGCACACGTTAAGTTATGAAAATTATAAACAAATTAGCCACGCGGTCTGGATTATGATTATGCGGTGTGGCATTGTTGGCCCTGCATAAATTAGTGCCATCAAGTGCGCCAAGTTCGCAACACTTCAAAGTTACGAGAGTCAGCACCCCACTCAGCCAACTAACTATACGTAACTATGTACATACATACATATCTACACACCTCCCACACTAATTCACACCAACAAGCCGCAGCATCCAACCTAATTTGTAATCTGTGCCAAATCTGCTTGTAATATGTTTAAAATAATTGGAGCGATGGGCATTAACGGTGGCAGCAAAGCGTTATAATAGGGCTTATTAGGGTTACTCCCGACAATGGGCGCTAGGGGGTGTGGCAGCTGCCAAAAAGGGAGTGGCTAAATCCACCATGGCAGCAGATTAGCATAACAAAAGTAAATGACGACTGCTAAATGTGTCAATTTTGCGACACGACATCGCTGCAAAGGAATCTCGAAAATGGAATTGGGGACAAAAATAAAGAAAAGTGACGGGATATAAAATTTAAAGGAAGATACAGTGTTTAAAGGGATATTTTCACTAGATTTTTGGTTAAGAAATGTTGTATCTTATATGTTAAACTTTTGCATATTTTTAATAAATTTGATAGAAAGCAATTACCCATTTACCCCATCCGCATTTGAACTAATAGAAGACATTTTCCATTAATACGTCTTAAAACAATTTAGAAATAGAGTATTTTCTTATCATAGTTTGTTCAATGCCATTTAAATTCTAGACATATTTCTTCACATCCCTGCCACAAAACTAGCGATTCATTAGACATTCAACAAATGTGTGCTGCTACTTGCAAAACATTGCGATATATTTTAACAGCTTAAAATGTCGTGCTAGCTAAATCCGCAGCTCGAATTTATGAATTTTATGCGTGTTTATCAGCATAACATGCCGCTGGGCTCGGCTCAGAGTTTCCCAGTGCTCCCCAATGGGGAGGGGGTGGGGGTAAGGCAGAACCCTAGCAATTCCCCAGAGCGAATTCAAAACACAAAAGCTCAATGGACATGTAGCCCTGTCGAGATAACATACACAACCCAGCCAGTCAGCCATTCAGCCATTCAGCCATTCAGGCAGTAGTCATCCAGTCAGCCAGTCGCATAGATACAACAGAAATTGCGACATGTATGCATGGGAAACAAATGAAATTCTCGAAACAGTAGCTGAAGCTCAAAAGCGAAACGCAACGAAACTTAACCAAACGAGGCGTGAAAATCGCCAACAAATCATACAAAAAAAAAAACCAAGAAAGAAATGACAACTCGACACGTGAGATACCGTGTAATCAGGATTTTAAAACTATTTAAGATTTGCTACATATTTAATAAAAAAAGAAAGTTATAATGAAATAGTTCTTAGAATATTGAATTGTTAATTCAATTTTTATTTTATATTTAAAATATAAAATATTTATTTATTGTTTATACTATTAAACTCTTTTAAAAGTAAATATCTAATTGGGTTGCATAAATTGCACATAATTTAATATACCCGCTTAGCGCAAGGGTAATGGGTATAAAAAGCGCAACAAGAAAATTCTGTGTGCAGAATACACACGCTCACATATGCAAATCAAGCAAAACGTAAGAGGGTAGGTGGGTGGAAGGGGAGCTGGTCAGAGGGGGAGGGGGGGTGCTATGTTGGGGATGGGGAACGGTGACGAGAAATGATTCATGGCTGTGTTTATCAACAAACACGTTTCACGAGGCTCTCTCAGCTGCTAAGGAAGCCAAATGGGCACATGACAATAAATAAGCCAAAGTCAAGTCTGCTCTCCGTTTTAGTTGTAGTTGTGTTGGCAGAAAAACTTGATGAGTGGGGGGAGGGGGAGGGGGTAGAAGGACTTTGGGGCGGGGCCTTGGGCCGGGAAATTTGGCCGACAAACATAAACAAGTGCATGGAACTTGACACATGTTTCAAATGCCATTTTGTTGTGCCTTGCATGCAAGACCCCTGCTGAAACACAACAGAGGTTCACTCGATGAGTTAAAGAACTGTTCTCAAAAATGATTTTTAATATACATAATATTTATTTTTTTAACAATAACAATACAATGTTGCTGATATGGTTCTTAAATAATACTTCACCCTTCATAATATTTGCATTATTTATGAATCAAAATATATATTGCTGACTAAGCGGAGTTGCAAAAACCAAACGCCCCAATACTTTATCTTCCATCCTCGTATGCAGATATGTGTGTATGTACATAAATGAATTGCATAAGTGTATGTATCGAGATGCATATGTAGGGAGGCGCTAATCAAAAGCAGCTGGCGATGACGATATATAACAAACATGGAGGAAAACTGAAGCCTTCTCCTGCTGCGCTCGGGTGTGTTTAGGGTGGACCAAGTGAAGCTTAAAAAAAATTCATTGGAATATCCACAAAAAATGTAGGTTTAGAAAACTTAAAAGTATTATCGCACAAAACAGTTTATTCATATATGTATAATTAAAAACTAAGTCATTACAAAAAAAAAAAACACTTTTTTCAAGGTTAATAGCATTAACCCAAACTACACCACCCCACTGGATAATAATGCAACACACATCCACTACTTCAATATGCAAATAAGTTACCTGCTAGCAACTTTCCGCTCGCTTGCAGACGAAAAACGAATTTCGGCGAAAACTTTTTCAAGTTCAAATGTAGTTTGGTTCATCCCAATCGTGATGATGGTGCACATGTGTGCATTTGACACTCGTTTTTGGCCTCCTCAGTGTTTATGACTCATTTGGGCAAACGAGTTCTCCTACGCCCCACCCCGCTGCACAAAACTCCTCGCCCTTTTGGCCAACATAATGCTGTCGCAGTTGGGAGCCCGTTGGAGTCGGAGGAGTCGTCTTTGTGTTAGTTTCAAGTAATTTATATGAATTTTATATGCAATTGCATCAATCTCAATTATATTGTGCCCCCGAGTCCTGCCTTTTACCCATGCTGCTGCAGCAAAAGTATGTGTGTGTGACATGCAATATTAATTAAGGTTTTTATTTTGGTAAATGCTCTGAACCAGGGCAAACTTCAGGAAGTTCAACGCAACTCATTTGGGCTTGTTCTTGACGTCAATAACGAAAGATGTCGGTTCATAAATCTGTTTCTTTGTGCTGCACTGCATGGGTTCAATGTCCGAGGCAAATGATAAAATCAATTTAAAAGGACAATTTCGAGGCAGGAAAAGTAGTGGCAGTAGGTATGTAGGTTTCCTCTTGTATAAGGTCTGCATCTCAGGCTCATAAAAAGGTTAAGATGCTTATCCCTATCAATGTATAGAATGGCAGTCCGTAAATTCATCAATTAAAACGAGCCATGAGTGTACGAGGCATTCAAGTTGAACGCAATGGCGGGCAGATTGAACGACGTCGTCAGAAAGAAACGACAAGAAAAATCAATTTAAATGATTACAAATTGAAGGAGACAAATAGTCGGAGCGACGTCGGGCGAAGACAACGATTTTAAGCTACAAGACATGCCAGATGTTTACCCCGAATGTACTGAGAACAATTGATATGAAGCATATGTGGAAAATATGTGCTAATGACAAATATATAAGAGATAAAGATTTCGTTCCTTTCTCGTTTCGTTTGGTTAACTTAAATTCATTCAATTAAGCTGCTAAATAATCGTAAGTGTAATTGCTTTTGGAATATGGTGAAAATATGGTGTTATCAAACAAAAGTAAAGAAGTTCTTACGTTCTCGTCAGCCATTATCACCAGGAGCAGAAATGACAAAACAAGACCCACTTTCAATCGCAATCCCAGTTGGAAATCCGACAACTACTCCTTCTCCCCCCAAACCCAAAGTGCACTAACTGACTGACTGAGTCAGATTCTTCGACAGGCACTTCATCTTTATTTCATGTTTCAGACTTAATTTCTTTTCTTCCGTTTTTTGTATTTTTGTTTTTTGTTTTTTTGGGGGGATTCAACAATTTCAGTTCTGTGTCGCCTGCCTGCTCGTTTGCGCCAAGAGAATTGTGGAATTGGAAATCCTCAGCTCCTCTCCACATCTGACACTTTGGATATATCCTGAAGCTAAAGCTGAAGCTGTAGCTGGAGCTGAAGGTTGAGCCGGTTTTCCACTGCCATTCCATTCTATTCTGGTCTGTTCTGTTCTGTTATGGACGACAACAGAAAATTTCACTGAGATGCGCTTCAATACTTTTTTCGCTTTTCCCCTAGCTTCTTTCTTTGCACAGCAATATTGCCTTTTTTCAGTTTCAAGTTTCCACACTTTGCTTTTTTTTATTTCAGTTTTTTGTTTGTTTCGTTCAGCTTTGACTGAATAAACAATGGGGAACGGCGGTCCTGAATAATAGATTTTTAGCTTTTGATTGTATTTGGTGGCCATATACATATATATGTACATATGTATGTATATATATATATATTTCGCAACCCTATAAACGAAAAAATCATCAACTGCATCCGTCGACGGCTTAAAAATTAAATTGTTCAAAACACAAATTGAAATTGCCAAGGCGGCATTAACGTGACTTTTGTGGGTGTTTTATTTCCCTTTTTATTTGTTTTTCCCTGCGCGTTTTATTGGCTTTTCACAGGCAATCCTCAAAAATTGGCTGATTGCAAAAAATTGTGGGGTTGAAAGGAAAATCAACGAAAACAAAGTTAAAATTAGAGCTCTGTGAATGTTTGATAGGGAAAAATTGGAAAAAAGTTGAACGCAAATTCAAGATGCTAAGCCAGTCAATTTTTAGATATCTTTAAATTATTGATTATCGAGAGTTAAATAAAAAGTACATCAAAAACTGGATAAATGGCATGCATATCAATCAGTCTCTAATCCGCTGTTTTCAACTAATTGGGTTTATCTCCATTGCTTTCAATTTAGTAGCCCACAGCCCTCGATTGTAATTTATCGATCTTTTGAATCCAAACTTTCTGTCCGGGGTTAATAACATGCAGCATAGCACAATGAACACGGCAAATGCTCCAACGAACCGAAAACAGAAAGAAAAAAATCAAGGGGGAGCTACAGATTGCAAAATGGACAGCGATGAACGCAAAAACAAGTGGACGATGAAATTGTGAAAATAAAACTGAACTGAACACAACGAAAAAAAAACAAAAAGAAACACTGTTCCACTTGCAGACGAAAGGCTGGCGCTGTTGAAAAACATATAAACTGAAAATATCGTGTATTCATAATATTACGAAATCCTTTTACAAATATTTCTCCTTTTTCGTCTCGAAAATTGTAAACAAAGACTGCAGTCTTTTCAATGTTGATCAATTATGAATACAGTCAATTTGGTACATAAAACATGATTACCTTCAACCAACAACTTTTGAAGCTTAACTTTATAAAACTTTAGATACTTTATATAAGAATAAAGATAGGGTAGGAAATAATTGTAAGTAAAATCCATATTTAAACTTATTTCAACTTATTTTCTTGATTTAATGGCATCTATAGTATCTTTAGTATCTATGGCATCTATATTAGATACACCTTTGCCCATTAAAGTAGCGTTAGCTTCTGCCCCCCTTCCAGGCGAGACGCCATTATTTATATCGAGCATCCCATACATAAGTCTGCGATTTTCCTTTGATAATTAAGTTGTGTACATTAGTTGGCTTGCGTGTTTGCGACCCACTGCGTGAGCCATACATAAATACATATACATTCTTGTTCCGTCCTTCCTCTCTTTTCTTTTTACTCATTTGCGGAGGCGAAGTCCTGCCGTCTAATGCTTCTATTAGCCAGCTCGTGTCTGATAACTGAGTTATTCGTGGGTGGGTCATGTGGACCACCCCCTCCTCCCCTCTTGGCACAGCAAACATCCTAATTACCAAGCATAAAAACGTTTGCTGGCCCACTGCGTGTGCCTTTGATTAGCGTTGGGTAATGAGTTTTTTCAGATTGTCCCAGAGAAAATGGCTGCTTTCTTGCTGAATTGGGTGTGTATTTGTGGAGAAAGTGCGTAGGCTTATCATGAATATCTATTATATTTCCCATATCATGATTTTGTAGGTTAATTTTGTAACTCGTTAAAAGGGAACTGTTGCTATTTATATGAAGGTACTTAACTATAGATACCATTATATTATACTTTGACTTTGTGGTAGAAAGCAAAGAGTTTGCCATGAACATAAAAATACCGCAGTAGCATTGAAAAGCTCACAAAGCGCCTCATAAAGAGAACAATCAAAATGAATACGTGGCATGCAATAAAACGCAATTTTAACAAGCCGATAAATGGCAAAAGGTAGAACAAACGAATTGAGAGTTGCAGCCGAATCAGACATTTAAGCCTCACATTTGGTAATCAATGCTTTCAATACCCAACAAGGCCATTCAATGGGTGCAGGCAGCTCAGAGAGCTCAAAATGGAATGGAAATCCTGTTGGCCAACACAAAAAGGATGCCGTGGCTTAGAAAGGAGTAAGCTGCTCGTAAAAAAGGATGGGCCAGACTTGGCTGCAAGGATGAGCAATAAAATAAAGTTGATTAAATCTCCGGCGACAAAGTTTATTAGCGAAAATGCTGGCTGGCAGCGTATTTCGGTGAGCCGATTTAAAATATGTACAGCTTTATACACTTAATGTACTTTTTTCGAGTAAATATGTATTGCCAAAAAGACAGTGGATTATCCGCTGTTTTTTTGCCAGACATTTGACAGACAATGGCAGCAAAAAAAACAGTCAGCACGCTTTTCAGGAATATTAAAAAGCTACCTACACTATTCACGTTTTATGTTACGTACAAATCTTTTAATAAATTATATTCTATATTAGATTGATAATTACATCACTTGTAATTTAAATTTTAAGTTATATTCAATTTTATTATATAAAAAATTCATATTTTTATTCGCTTCATATTTTGTTGGTTCACCAGTGTAATCGAAATGCACCCACATAGCTTAGCTACTCAGCTCGCAGTTCGCGAATTCCTGTCTGAAAACACAACGGATATGAATATACCCTAAAGCCATCAGACGGCGTAAATGAGCGTGTATTGAAGATAAAAATGGCTGCAAAGCGAGTAAGAACACTGGTGGAGGAAAATCCTAAGAGTGGGGAGGGATATATAGAGAATGGCAGTGCTCAAACTGCAGCCAAAGCACAAAAACAAACAAAACATGGCTAAATAGCAGGATGGCCATGGGAACTGGGGAGCTATCCCCGCATTCTCGTCAGGATCTGCCATCCTGCCACCACTTCGCATTTAGCTCAAACTCCAGAAATGTCTGCTCTGTCTCTGATACGGGCAAATCTGTTTGGCAAAAAAAAGGAATAGGGGGAAAATTAAAAAAAAAAATATGGCAAGTGCACAATACCCGGCAACAGAAAGTTTTCAAGCACAATGTTTGCAGCTCTTTAGTTCGTTGAGGATTGCAATCCGCTTCTTTTTTTTTTGTTTATCAACCAAGGAAAGCAGATGAAAATGCGTTGAACGACGGAAATTAAAGCGCTCCAGCGATTATTGTTATGCTGCACAGGATAAAGAAATTATCAAAAATCGAGGGAATTTACAAGCTTGTTAACAAATCCGCTTACTAACTGCTTTCGATATGGCATACTGTACTTTGAATAGTTATAACAACCCTCCTAAGATCACTAGTGATAAAAGTACATACATATGTACAGTATATAAGGTTTATATTGTTAAACAAACTTTCCACATCTACTGACACCTTATTTATTTCACTTTCCGTGAGAGCAGCGGAGCGCAAACTAATCAGTCGGTCAACCTATTCGTTTGCATATTTCTCTTGCATGTAACCCTATCCTCTGCATGGACTTTTTCCAACTATCTTGTCCCTTTATGGCTCCAAATTTTTCCCCTTTTTTATATGCCCATCCGGTGGTGCAATCAACTCTTCATACTTCCCTCATTTTCCTTCCCGCTAAAAAAAAACTGCATAGCTTCAGATTCAGCCGCGAACGGGAAAAGATACTTGGTACACAGGGTTATGGTATGGAGAAAAACTAAAATAAAAAAAAAATAATAAAAAAAAACGGAGAGCAAAAGCTGTTGCACATACTCGCTTGAATATTGTGTCGATTGCGTGGGCGTAACCGGGGGGGAAATGCTATTAACTGGTCATACCCCACGGAATAGCAATGTTTTTTTTCCGCTTTTTTTTATGACCCCTCGCTTCAAGGCACATGGATATACGAGCATAGACGCCAGCAATTCCCATTCCCAATCCCAATTCGATTTCTTTACTTTTTTTTTGCGATGTCTAGAAGCCGCCACATAATCGTATCAGCGGAAGATTTGTAATATGAAGCGGAAGGAATGGACTATAGTTTGTTGGCCGCAGACGGTTTTTTAATGCCGTGTATATTTTATTTAGTTGACTGACTTGTAATACCAGGTGTTAGGAGATCAATGATTTAGCCTGATCAAAAGTATTGGTCATTAAATAGGCAGAACCAAATCAAAGAATATAAAGAGAAATTTTTTTTTTTTTTTTTTTTTTTTATTTTACTTTGCTTTTATTTATTGAATCTTCTTGTATAAGAACTAACAATAAGTTTAAAAATCTTAACTATAACAAGTATTTTTTGAACAGTTGTATTATTTTTCCAACTGTTCTATGTTTAAACGGCCCTAATAATTTATTCGCTGGGTTGGTAGGTCCTTTCGCCGGAGACGGGAACGGCTGCTGAGCTGGATTAGACCTCGCGCTAGGTGGTTGGGGTGCGTGTGAAGCTTGCTATGGTATTTTTCCTTAAGTTCCGTGATTGCGTTGGTAACTGATGGGATATTTAAGTCTCTTTGGATGTTTTCACTCCGAACGTACCACGGTGCCCCAGTGATGGTTCTCAGAATCTTTGATTGTGCTCGCTGAATGATGTCAATATTGCTGTTGCTGGCATTGCCCCATAACTGTGAGCCATAGGTCCAGATTGGTTTCAATATAGAATTGTAGAGCAAGACCTTGTGATCTAGGCTGAGCGGAGAACCAGAGTTGATGAGCCAGTGTAAGTTGTTGGCTTTGAGTTTAAGTTGGGTTTTTTTGGCTTCAATGTGCCTGCGCCATGTGAGTCTTCTGTCTAGGTGTACTCCTAGGTACGTTACCTCGTCTGCTTTCGGGAGTGGTATGCTGTTCAACAAGAGCGGAGGACAGTCTTGTCTGTTTAGCGTAAACGTCACGTGCTTGCATTTTTGCTCGTTTACTTTTATTCGCCAGTCAGAGAGCCACTTCTCAATGTCGATGAGGTACAGTGCCAACTGTGCTGTAGCTTGGATAGGGGACCTTGAACGGCTAAGGATAGCTGTATCGTCGGCAAATGTGGATACCGTTAAGCGACTATTTGTAGGGATGTCGGCTGTATAGATGAGGTATAAGGTTGGCCCAAGAACGCTGCCTTGGGGGACTCCAGCCTCAATTGTATGAACAGTGGAAGTGGCAGTGTTGCACCGCACTGCAAACTTTCTGTCATAGAGGTAAGACTTTAGAAGTTTGTGTGTGCTTTCGGGTAGGGATGTTTTAATTTTAAACATTAGGCCGTCGAGCCAGACTTTGTCGAATGCTTGGGATACGTCTAAAAATACTGCTGTACAGTATTCGCGATATTCAAATGCAGTTCTTATTTCCGTTGTAATACGATTCACCTGTTCAATGGTTCCGTGGCTTTCGCGAAATCCAAATTGGTGGGCTGGGATTATATTGTGGTATATCAGATGTTGATTAAGTCGGATCAGCAGGCATTTTTCGAATAGTTTCGAAATGCATGAGAGTAGACTTATTGGTCTGTAAGATGAAGCGACTGTGTGGTTCTTACCAGGCTTTGGAATCATTATGATCTTCATCATCTTCCATCGTTGTGGAAAGTAACCAAGTTTGGTGATGGCATTAAAGAGCTTGGTTATGTAGCGAACTGCAGAATGTGGCAGCTGGATGATCATTTCCGGTGTTATAAGGTCGTAGCCGGGGGATTTTTTCGGGCTGAGATTGTCTTTGATTATTTTAGTTATTTCTTTAGGACGAAACACAATTGGGGTGTGTTGCTGATGGCGGTTTACGGGATAGGACGGTAGCGCGAATGTGCTAGTAGCCTGGTTTGGCGTGAACACATTTTGTAGGTGAGCGGCAAATGTGTTGGCTCTGTCTTCATCACTACGGGCCCAGCCACCTGATGAATTCCTTATCGGCAAAACGGTTTCAGTCGGTGGGCGAAGAGTTGAGTGGGCTCGCCACAGTGACTTTTGTTTTGTGCCTGTTGGTGTGAGTTGCTCTATGTATCGGCGCTGATCGTCGTCCTCTTCTTGTTTCAGAGCGTTGGCCAGTTTCCGTGTGGCTACTTTTAGCTTTTGTTTTGCAGTTGGGGATCTGGAAGATTGCCATTCTCTGCGTAAGCGACGTTTTAGGTGGACGAGTTGCTCGATTTGTACGTTGGTCTTTTTTGAATTAATTGTATTATTTGTTATTTTGGGTGTTGCAGTAAGAGCTGCTGCAGTAAGGATGGATTGCAATGCACACGTGCAGCTCTCTATATCAGATTCAGTATTGAGTTTTGGGCTTAGCTCAATATGTGAACTTATATATTTTTTATACCTGAGCCAGTTTGTTTTGCTAGAGGTCAATCTGGTTGGTGGTTTCACGTTTTCTGCGTATCGGCGGAGGTGAATTAGTACAGGCGAGTGATCAGATGAGAGATCCGGCAGACATTCAGCTTTAACCAAACTGCGGGAAATATTTTTCGTAACTGCGAAGTCGATCAGGTCTGGCAGCTTATTGAGGTCTGATGGCCAGTATGTAGGACTCCCGGGGGAAACATGGTCAAGTTTATTAGTGGCTTTTATTATCGTCTTATAAAGCTGTTTTCCTTTTGGGTTCACAAGTCGCGATCCCCAGTGAGTATGTTTAGCGTTGTAGTCGCCTGCTGCAATGAAGTGTGGCCCTAGTGCTTGGAAGAAATCCAGGAATTGAGCTTCTAATACTGTGAAACGGGGGGGGCAGTATACGGCCGCTAGTGTAAGGAGAGTGTTGTCATCCAGCTGAATGTTGATAGATGTGGCCTGAAGATGATTTTCCGCAAATTCTTTGTAAAAGTGGTGCTTCATACGGTTCCTTATGAGTATGGCGGTGCCACCGTGTGCTTTTCCGTCGGGATGATTTGTACCGTAGAAATGGTAGTCTCTTATTTGAAAATTGTATTTGCTTGTGAGATGAGTTTCCGAAAGAAGCATTACGTCGATATGCTTCTCATGTAGGAATTGAGCTAGCTCAAGTTTGCGCTGTGAGACGCCATTGGCGTTCCACGTAGCTATGCGTAAGGTAGCCATTATTTATTTGATTGTTGGGCTACAAGCATTTGTATCAAAAGGTTTTGATTACGCATCATGTCTTGAATGGTGGTCTTCATAAATGTCATAAATTCCATCATGCTCTGTTGTAAGGCTTGCATCATAGCTTCAGTTTTTGTTTCCTGCTGCGCAGCTGGGTGATAGTTTTGTTGTGTGTCTAATTTTGTGTGCACTTCATGTGGAGTTCGGGAGTTTTGGGTTGGAGGCGTCATACCTGATTTTAAAACGTTAGCAAATGTTGTCTTGTTAGTGTTGAATGTAGGCCAGGGAGCGAAACTAGCTGCTTTCGAGAAAATTACTTCAGGATTTGTCTCTGATGGTATCAGGGTAGCTGATCCTTGGTGTGCCCGCGCCGTGTTCATTCTTTTGTGAAGACGGATTTTCAGCTCTTTGTAGATTGGACAGCCTCTGTAGTTTGCTGTGTGATTGCCCCCGCAGTTATTACATTTTTTCTCGCATGCATTTTCTTTGTTAATTTGACACTGTTTGGAGTCGTGGAGATCTCCACAGACTACGCACACCGGGCGAAGTGTACAATATGACCTCGTGTGGCCATACTCTTGGCAGTTTGTACATTGTACAGGAGCGTTGCGTTTGTGCGGCTCTTCTACCGTGATCCTACGGTGCAAAAGGAGCTGGAGTTTGTAAATTGGGTGAACCTCGTTTTTTCTAGGAGGCTTGTTTTCTGGTTCAAGCTCAATCTTGAAGAGTGGTTGGGGCTGCCTGTTTCTGTTTTTGATATTGAACACGTTTTTGGCGTAAAATCCCTTTTCCTTTAGCGCCTCAGTTATCTCTTCGGGCGTAACATCAGACTCAATGCCCTTCAGGACTACTTGCAGGCCCTTGCTGCTTTTAAGCTGGTAGGTGTAGAAGCCTATTTTTTGTGCGGTAAAATAGTTTGTGACTTTTCTGTAGTCGTCCTCCGTTTTCGTCTGAAGTTTGATTTCGTTGATAGTACCTCTTACGAGGGGAGTTATATGAAAGCTATCTTTCCCAATAAGGCCAATCAAAGTATTTACAAGACGGCTTGTGCTCTTCTCGCGGATGTATATTGGCGGAGGCTTTGTTTTCTTCGGTTCGATATCAACGGATCCCAGCGGCACGTCCTCAGCGGTATCTACCAGCAAGGCAAATCTGTTGGTATTTGCAGGGGCTACATTTTTGATCAAGGTAGAGTTATCGCGTGTATTTTTCGGCTTGTTTCCCAAATCTGAATTTTCCGGGCTGAGCTTTCGCTTTATTGTAATGTAGCGGTCCATTCCAGTCTGCCAGGTCGACCCAGCTTTTTTGTTTACGTTTTCGTTTTGTTTTGCTGGCAGTGCAGCAGTACCGTTTATTGCTAGCGGTTTTGCTTTCGCTGACTTAGTCAGACCGTGAGCGGGTGCAGCCGATGACGAGGCAGAGCGGGCTGCCGGTCCCTCTCCAGCTGTTGTTGTTGGAGGTAGCGGGGCTTCTGTTGGAGCCAATAGAGCGGGAGAGCAGGAGCGCGCTCTTTCTTGATTTGTTGGTAGAAGAAGGTTTCCTGGGCTATGGGTTATTGACCGCTCGATGTCTGCGTTTGGGATTGTCGGTGAGACGTAGGAGAAGTACGCGTTGTTGCGCTGAATTGAGAGTCGGCGTTCGTCATGCTCGCGCTGACGCTGGGCGCGAGTGTCATTCTGACTCATAGTTTTATTATTTAAGATAACAATTCACTATGTATTTAAGCGATCTTGCATCGCATAGAGCGTCTCTTTCGCTTTCAGATTTTTTATTTAGTTTATTTTATTTGGCGTTCACTTCACTCAAAACAACCGATTTTGTGCGGAGCACGATAAAAACGTCTTCACACGTCGGCGATCGAATTATTTTTTTTTTTTTTTTTTTTTGAGAAGAGAGAAAATTGCAATTGCAAATTGCAATTGAAGAGAAATTGCAACGAAACATTTATGATAATATTACTGATCGTTATTTTGTATCACTCCATTGGATATTAAATTCAAATGAATATAATGATTCTGATACAATGTGAATTGTTATTTATCCTATAGATAGTAATTTAAATATTCCCACAATTTTTTGCTAAAAATATTTGCCAGATAAAATTTAATTATAATAAATTAGAATTTCATCAGACAAAAATATGCACATCTAACCGCCAATTTATGAATTCGTCAACCGCCAACATAAAAAAAAAACCCTAACAAAAAAGTTAAAGTTCCACGGAGCATATAAAATAAAATAAAAAGAGGAGTAGGGTGAAAGTTTGCTGATTTAACCAATTTTAAAAAACACACAACCTCGACAGGCAAACAGACAGAAGGCAGACACAAAAAGCCATTCCATTGACCGCAGCAGAAAAAACAACACTGCCGGAAAAAAGAAGGAGTTTTCCGGGGCTCGGAAAAAGGTGTGTGGGCGCGCGGCAGCATCTGCAGCTTTTGCCAACTGGCGCGACCGCACTGCTCCCTCGGGATCGGGCCAAGTAAAAACTCATCAAACTATATTTTCAATAAATAATGACAATCAGCTGGGCGGGGGCGCTCAAAATGGCCACCATTTCCAAGCCAAATGCGCCGCAGCTTCATTGATTTTATGCCATTTGGCCAGGAACCACAACCGCTACAAGCATAAAATTGAATCATAAAAAATCGAACAATTTTATATACATACATACATATATTTAATACATGTGTGCCACGCCTTGTCGAGTGACCCAATCATTTGCATGAGCGGGGGAAAAAAAAACAAAACAGAATAAAAGGCACTACTTTTGCAGTTCTTTGCGATTTTTCCTTTTTGCCCGTCAGTCAACTGACAAGTCAACAGCGATGCAACCTGCAAAAGGCAAGGGCTGAGGAGGAGAAAAAAAAAAGATGGTGACAAAGGTGGAAAAATGGTTGGAAAAACGTGGACGAGTTGAGGAAAAGCCCGGTGTTTCGAGTGGGCTGGCTAGCAAGAGTGGGGACAGCCTAAACGAATTCTAGAGCTACTCGACGTCGGGCATTTTTCCAACTACTCTTTTTTCGACTTCCTTTGCCGCCACATATTATAAATTGCACCACGGGGAGCCGTGCCGAAGTGCCGGCGTGTGAATGGTCCAAATGTGTGGAGCTCTAGGAAAAAAAATAGGTGCATATATGTGGAAGAGATTGAGTTGAAACTAAGGGAGTTGCAAACACTTTCAGCTTTTCCGATTCAGCATTTAGCAGTCTCCGATCGCCAAGAATTAATTAATAACGTAACCGCAACAGTTTAACTATATAAAAGCAATACACAAGCAATCAAAAAAGCAATCAGTGTTTTATAATCAAATACTATTACATTTCAAACCACAAATGCATGAATAAATGTCTGAAAAAATATTCAACTTCCTAATACGAATTCCAATAAATTCATAGTCAGATAATTGACTTACTACGAACACCTAGTTGAAATCCAATTTTAAATTTCCTATTCAAACTAAAGTTTACCCAAGAACCCAAGATTATAATCTACAGTTTGTTTCGCAATCCATTAGCCAACAATTTAACTTATACGTACGCTTACCTCTTTTAACTCCAGAAATATCTTTTGCGTAACCTGAAAGTATAAAGCAAACATTTTCAATTTTAGATAAATTCATAAGTTTACTAATTGGATTTCTCTGGAATGTATACCCATTACTCTTAGAATATAAAGGTATACAAAATTCGTTTTCCCTCTTAAGTTTATAGTTTCTTGATCAGAAATAGTAATTGGAACAGGATCCGTCCATCTGTCTTTCCGTTTGTCTGTCATAATCGGAATCTCTAAAAGCTGAAAACTTTTAGTTTGATTAAGGTTTAAGTATTCTTTCTCCAAAATTCTATTGATATGCCCACAATATTTTTAGTTTCTCCCACTCACTTTTAGTATCTGGCAGTCGAGGACTCGACTACAGCGTTCTCTCTTGTTTTAAATCTATTCTCAAAGACCAAAATATGCGAGCAGCACACAAAACCCGACAAGCGGCAAGGGGACTCCACTCATTCAGGTATTTTTTTCTTTTATTAAAAGAGGGTAAGCTTGCAGCACAAAAACACGCAAAAGTATTCAAATTAAAATCCACTTCAGTAAGCAGAGTGCAGCTTTTCGGCGAAGGGCAGAAAAATAAGATGGGAGGGCAAAATATTTCCTTCCTGACAGGCCGACAAGCCAACGAGAATAATTTTCGTTAAAGGTCGAATTCTATACCATCAAACAAAGATGCTGTCATTGAGAACCAAAATCTTAAGATATATAATAATATAATGAGTTAAAGTTCTCGTAAAACGTCGAAATCTATAGCATCAAACAATGCTTATGCAATCTTAAGATATATGTATAATAATAGAGTGAGTAGTGAATGACCCTTTCTTAATTCTTTAAGCTATCTAATAGTACTCTAGTACTATACTATCTAATAGTAATACTATCTATCTTATTGAATTAAAATTCGACGTATAAAACGAATAAAATTTTATCCATTTTATTTACGCACTCATTAAAATTCCCGTGCTCATTTAAATATTTTGTTCGACAGGTAAATGAATTTTCGTGCACAAATAAATATACACGGAAATGTTTTTTGCAACAATTATTTTCATTTGACTGTCAACATTTTATATTCACCGTAAAATGTGGTATTGTTTCTATTCTTATTTGCTGACACATAAAATTAACGCTGAACCAAATGTACAATTTCTCCATAGTATGGAGATTTTGTAGTAACAAAAGAAATTAAATAATGTATAATTCCAAATTGCAAAAGGCTTCAGAGAAAGTTAAAAGTTAATATTGCAATCTATAATTGTTCAACGGATGCCAAGTGAATCGTTAATGTAATTTATTGAGCTTAGGCAAGCTTTAAATTATTTATTATTTCTATGCGTTTTTTCTTTAATTGTGGCACAATTTTATTGGCAGCTTTTTATGTACTGTCAATTTTTGGGGTTTATTTTAAGGGTGTTTTTTTGGTGGTGCAGCATAAGCAAGTTACTTCCAAAGGGTTGTATTTTGGTAATAAATTGCATTCGATTAATAGGCTTACTTTATTTTCTCAAATACACTTGATGTCTTTATATGAATAAACTTATGAATTTTTTTATATAGGAATAATACTGTTTTTTTTTTTTTATTAATTTATATTTATATACGGGTATACTGTATATTGGTTTTAAAACATTCATCTCTATGCTAAATATGACAATGAAATACACTTTTGCAGGAAACGCCACTCAGATTGTTACACATTCATTTCAGTTTCTACGTACCTCTATCACCCATGGCAACCTACATACATAAATACAAATGAATGGTATATAAATCAAATTTAAGTGAACTGAAGCATTGCTGGTATATGTACATCTAACATTGCCCATTCATTTACTCGATTTGGTAAGATTTCGGGGGAAAAAGCATACATATTCGAATTTCAAAATGGTTTTTAATGTCTCTTTAATTTGATTTTACTCAATTTATTTCGAATTCTAAACCGAGAAATGAACCAACGGCTATTTATAATTTAAATAATTTAAATTTTCTGCCAGATTCAACAAAATCATTGTTATAGATAAAATCTATAAAAAAAATCAAACCAATGAGGACTTTTTGCTACTGCGTAAATTTGCGGTTGGTCAGCATTAAAAAAAAAGTGATAAGCAATTTTTTATACATTTTCAAGTCATTAAAATTATTAGTTTCTTGCTTTTTTCATTTTTAACTTTTAGTCCTATGTTCTGCTTTTTTATTGTTGCCATTTTACTACAAGTATTGTGAAAATTAAATTATTTTTAGTTCATTTAGTTCCAGTACTAGTACTATGGTTTTTAAGGTATTTGATTTGTGTATGCAACAAATGGTATACAGTTTCCTAAAAATGATTTCACAACTTTAAGCTAACACTTTATGTACAGTTTAATGCCATTTTTGATTGAGGAAAAAAACGAACATTGGCAGACCCATTTTTCAATTTTTTTTCACTGGCTGCTTTTATGGAAATGTTTGATATCTGTTTGCTGCATATCAATTCAGTTATATTGTCAGCATACATAAAAGGCTAAAAGAGGAATATATCGTATGATGTTAAAAAGCAGAAATATTGCAACTATTTGCTGTTGCATTTGGCAATATTTACATATGTATGTGCACTTTAAGCTGCAAAATAAATAATACGATCATGCAGTAATTAAAAGAATGCTCAGTGAAATTTTTACTTTTGAAATGTACGAACGGATTTATTTGGTTCTCTACTATGTCAAATTTAAAAAATAAATCTTTCGTATGTATTTAGATTTATAAAAGTCTCTTCCCTCTGATTTTTTAGTTTTTCTTAGCAAAGTAATATAGACATATTTTTTTCCCAAAAAAAATGCACAGCAATCATCGACGTGAAAACTTTTCGCATCCACACACATTCCTCTGGATATCTGAGTACCGGAATGGCAAATGAAATATTTAACCGCACACACGACTCTTTGGCCGAAAGTTTGCCTTTATTGGCAGCAATCTGCGTGCACGGTGTCGCCTGTGATGCGAGTTTTCGCCCCGCAGGCATGGGGAAAAACAGATAGACAGAGATTCCAGACACAGACGGGCAGACCGACAGAGCCCGAAACATAATGAGCGGCATTAAAACTAATGAAAATCAACTTTGGCACACCGACGAAAAATGCCGGAAAAGCCGGTACACCAAAGGGGCGCAAGCCGAAAAGGGGATGATGATAAATATACCCCCTTGAAAAGCGCACAGCACAAAAATGTCGACTTCTGTGGCAGAGTGGAGACACAATAAAAATAAAAGCCAACGCCGCCCCACCACCACCATCATCATCATCGACCTTTCCCCCCCAGCAACCCGTTCCCATTTTCCAGCCAACTTTAGACGTCGTAACCCCGAGCAACAATAAGAAAATTGCGAGACAGACAAAGTGGAAAAACGCATAAAGATGAAGACAGCAGCAATGAGGAAAATAGAAGGCAGAAATTTCACAAAATCAGAATTGCTCTTACCCACAAGAGTAAAAAGTGAAAGTAATTGTTAAAAAACATATATGTACTTAATGCATAGGTATTTCGAAAGCCTAACACGATATATATAAAAAAGTGTATGTAATAATAAATAAATACTTCACTTTTAAAAACTTTCCTTTTCCCCCCAAAAATCCCAACAGTTAATTGCAAGATTCCATAATTAATTTATTAAAATATGAGTGTGAAGCAAAAACAGAGTTCTAACCAAAAAAAAAAAAACATATCCAGCGGCTTAAAGGACGAACCTATGCATACATATACATATGTATATCTGGATAAATATGTATCTATGTGGGTAATTGTGTGCCCGAGTCAAATGAATGTGAATCTGCAGTTGAATGCGAATGCGAAAAGCGAATGCCAGCACGAAAATGTTCTTTGACTTGGTCTTATTCTCTTAGTTTTCTCCTTTATCAGCGCTTCCCCGTTTCATTTTTGTTTGTTTTTTTTTTTCGTTCACTCGCTTTGTTGCTGTGCGATGGTGAGTAGTGTGTATGGTGTATCTTGTATCTGTAGCTGCGTCTGTGCATAATGTATCTCCGTCTTGGCGAATCGTTTGCCTTCTGTTTGTTTATGCTTCGCAACTTGACTTGGGGGGAAAAAGAGAAGAAATGGGGGCAAAGGGGAAGAAAGGGAGCAAAGGGGAATAAAAAGGAAAGAAAAGAAAAGTTTTTATGCCTTTGTCTGATGCTCGTCTGTTTGTTTATGTATACCCCTCGTATTTCTGTGGCTTACCGCGTAACTTTAATAATTTAATTAAATTCTACCAAACCTCCAAGTCTCCGGCCTCAAACTCCCCAAATCCACTGGTGTCATGCGAGTCCCGCTTTGATTGTTATTTAGGCCATTTGGCATAATGAGGCAGCATAATACTCACATAAAATCCAATTTAAGCGCATTTTTAGTGGCTAACTTTGGGCTTCCTGGTGGAAATGAAGGTTTCAAGAGCACACATTATTCACTTTCCCAAAGGAAGTGCTAAGCCCATATCTAGAATAATTAGTAATGTCTCAAAAAACGGATTTTAACGTCCATATATTTTATGCCATTTTAAATATACTAAAATCATATATCAGATAAAGATTTGGCGGATTATGTTTATAATTGGCATATTAAAATGCGCACGCAAAAACCTTTAAGTCGGTTACGGAAATTGCCAACACGAATTTCACCTGCCAGGATAACGACATTTGTGTCGATTCAACCAATGCTTTCACCCTCGGAAAAGCCATTTACATTTCCCTGCATGTGCAGCGCCCTAGAAGAGGGCAATTTACATCGAGTCACGCCCTTTCATTAAAGCTACTCATCAATTTGAAGTGCCAGGCGCTTCAGTCATTCAACAAGCTTAAGGGATTTATTCACCGCATGTATACATTCGCATATAAATGCTACATGTATGCATTTCATTTTTTTATTACATTTTATTTCATTTATTTGGCAGAGGCACTCGGCAAACAATAAATGTCAGCCGCCTGGTGATAGTAACACACTTTGCAATGACAGATACATTTGTATCTGGCAGATACGACGGCAAATACAGAACAAACGCGTCTATCATCTGGGTCGGATTCACCAAATAAACCCACGAGTTTTGTGGGTCATTTTCTTTGTACGAGTATATTATGAAACAGCACGAAGTTCTTCATCCACGGTCACGTTGTCATCTCTAGATTTCGATGGTGGCTTCATTATTTGTTTGTTTACTATGTTGCACTCGGCACGTACGGGAAATAAAGCAAAGGAAAATTGCATAAATGCCCGGGCAAAGTGTCCATTGTTCTCTGGGCCCTATCATCCTAAACTCTCCTCCCATCCTAAACTCTCCCACATCTCCTATATGTGATTTATGAAAGCTTTTTGCCCGACTGAAATTATATTTGAAACAACTTTTAGTCAACAGCTTATCAATAACAATAATAAAATCCGGAAAAACCCAGATGTGACTCTAGAAACTCATTTCACTCGTCAGCGAATCTTCAAGTTTTTTTTGTCTCTTTCAAGATCAAAAAAAAAAAAAAAACGAAACCAAAAAACTGCAGATAAGTTACGTAAAAAGTAGCCGCAATCTCAAGCTGAAACTAAGATACGGATACAGTATCTTTATCTTAATTCCCAGCTGTATCTTGTTACTGTATCTCAGAACTGTTGCTTTTCACAGCATTTTTGGTTTATATATTTCTTTCGCTTCCGCTGCTTATTTGTGGGAGAAAAACTCTTCTCCGATAGCTGTTGCATATATATATATATATATTTTTTTATAATTTTTTCATTTTTAATCATTATAATATGGTTTGTGCAGCCCAGACAGATAATGCCGAGACATTGACCTTTTTCGCAGATTTTTTGTTTGTCTCTGGCCTTTTCTATTCGCCTCGCTTCTGGGTTCTCGGTTCTTATGTCTGCTCTCTTTCTTTGTTGTCAGATTAGCCGGCCAAGTGGATAAACCAGTTTTTGCCTCCGCCACTCTTCTTGGCTTGATTCTTGGCCCTCAATCCTCACTCTTTTACCCATGTTCATGTTGCTTGACTTTGGCTAATTAGCCAAGAGTGGAAGTTGTTGTCATGATCCCTCGCCCCGCCTCGAATTTCGTAACGTTGAACTTAGGAAAATCTTGCCATGCAAACAAATTAGTTGAAGTGGCGAAAAAACGGTCTTCAATGCAGTAACGACATTTTTTTTATCACAAAACACAATATATTCATAAATTAAGTAGCACAACTCTGATATATATATTTATATATGTAGATGTATAAGCTAAATGTTTCATTCCTACTGTGTGTTTCATACCGAAGTATATAGTTTTAAAATTTTGTAAGTCCCCTTTTGTTAAACCCAAGCTAACGATTTCACAATAAAAATGGATGAGTCCCCTGAGCTTTACTCAGGTTTTCATGACTCACGTTATACCTTATGCTTTTCGCCTTCTTCGCTCTTTTTGCCCCAACAATGGACTTGCTTTGTGGAAATAAATAGGTAGAATCTGAATTTGTATATTTACATGAACATACATACATATATGAGTAGCTAACTTAAGTGTAAAAAAAGTACATTCACGGCTATATAGATTGTTATTAGAGTCGGTTGAGTTTGAAACCTTGGCACCTGCAAGTGAGAATATTGCTGAAAGCAAACACTCTGGGTCACAAGAAAATCATTCTGTCAATTCGCTTGGAGTGACAATAGCGAAATTAAATTAATTATGCAAAGCAACCCCATTTGTTTAATAACAAAATACACCCACAGCATAGTTAGGGAGGCGAGAAAACCCAAAGACAATTACCCAAAGTGTCTACTAAAATTATAAGAAACCCTCTGTGTTCCACCCTCAAAACGATACCCTTCCCCTTCCCCCTAATATCCTTCACTCGTCAATTATCCTGGCAAAGTACGTAATTATTTTTGTTGCTCGAAGGGTTCTGGGTGAAAATGTTAACTTTGTTTCCGCCTGATTGAGCACTTATTCCAATGTTATTGTCTATGCGTCATTTGCAGCACCCTCGGCTGTATTTCATTTTAAGCCCCGATTGTTGTGGTTTCTTCGGTTGCCAGTGAGTCAAGTGCAGAAAAAAAACACCAATGCTTTATGTATTTTTAAATTAAAATATTTAAAAAATTATATGAAATAGGAACGGAAACCATTTAGATTACATTGTTAATCAATGTTAGTTTTTCGAACTTACCATTTACGATGATGATGAAAATGATCGATACGAATACAATGTTGAAAGCACATTTTGATGACATTATTTGCGATGGGGATCCAACGTGGATGGCTGTCGACTAAACAGAACTAGCACCAAATTTCTGCTTGCTTTTGTTTTATTTTTTATTTTTTTTATTTCCGCGAAGGTCGTTGATTGGTCTTAATAATTTCCTTGTGGCAGTAGTTGGTTGCGTTATTGGGCGGCACCTCGCACTCCAATCTTCGCGGGTTTTTTAATCAGAGCTTTGCACTTTCCATGCCATTTACAAATTTAGCACTTTTTGCATGGGCCATAAAACTTCGCAGCACTTTTTCGCACGCACGAATTATTTTTGCTATTTGTTGCAACTTCTTTTCGAGCTCTTGTCACGTACACTTTTCTTATATTTTTATTTTTGTTTTATTCCAATATTTTCTCGTTAATAAATTAAAAGCGAAAATAAAAAAGAAAAATCTTCTTTTTTGATTGATTTTGTGTGTTTATTCACTGGATTGTTTATTTCTGAAGGCAGAAGAGCGAGACATTTTGATTGATTTAATATTATTAAAAATATACTATTTAAATATAAAAATAGGCAATTTTATTTGTTTTATTGTTTTTTTTATAATTATGTTTTTTACTATTTACGCTATATTCATAAGTTCGGTATGCGTTTTTTCTTGTTTAATAAGTTTATGAATAGTTGGAAAACCAAAACATTAGCAATACAAACAAACATAAAATCACAACAAAAACAGCTATTGGCCTTTGCACTCACACAGAGGCAATGAGCAAGCGCGGAGAGGAGAGCAAGAGAGGGAGATGCAACAGAGACGACAAAGAGCGACGGAAGACGGAAAAGGAGAGAGCGACAGCTGCGGCGCAAACGCAACAAAATGCATTAAATTAATTATTGTTGCTTTTAAAACGCTTGTTGTTGCTGGCACAAAAGAACAACAAATCGATTTGTTTACAATGCTGTTTCAAAATAATTAAACAGAAAAATGTTTTCGTGAATAGTATTATGTGTAGTTTAACTTCGCAATAGGGCTAATTTAACAATGTTTTTGCATGTTTACTTATTTTCGTGTGCCTCGTCTTGTACTTCTTTCATGCTCTCTCTTTTATGTTGCTTCTCGGATTGCCTCTCTACATTTCTCTCTCTCACTCTCGTTTGCTATGTGTTGCCAGTAAATTAAATGCGTTGAAATGCAGCCATTTTGTCTCCGCAATTGGCACTCACTTGAACTCCGGTCGAATTTTTTGTTTAGCCACAATTCTCAATTGGCCAGAATTGGGGGCATTTTCTTTGATTAGCGCACATTTCTTAAGCCTGACTTGACGATATATATTTATTTTTATTCGCTCACCCGCTCGCACATTAGCACACACACACACACGAACGCACGCACACATGCAAACGCACGAACACGCGTCCAGCGATTTTCCGACTCCCACGGCGTTCCGAGATCCGTTACAAAGAGTTACGCGTCCAACTCGCTTGGTGGTTTTTTTTAAACTACCCGATTTCTCACCACATATACAAATGTACTTCAGTCTTAGAGTGACCAGTATCATAAAAAGAGATAATCTTTCTAATGCGTTAGTTTTCGTGTGCGTTAATACTGATATTGACGAGAGATGATACAATGACTCATCGTATTCACTATAGTATATTAATAATAGTTAGATTCATTAAATAAAACTTATTTAGGCAACAGCACTTACTTTTCAGCTAATTAAACATATTTAAACATTATTGATACTTACGCATAAGGTATACAGCAAATACAAATGTTATTTATGTTATTTAAATTAAGCTATTGCAAAATAATATTTTAAACTCTAAAGAGAATTTGTTTAATTGAATTAAAATTAAAATCATTTTGTTTTGTGAGCTTGTGTACTTCTTCGTTCATTTACATAAATTTTTTTTTGAACACTTAAATTCAAAAAAGGCGCCAAAATTACTTTATTTTGCAGCCCTCGTCCACTTCAACGAAAATATTTTTACGCCTGGTGGCAACCTTTATCATATGGAACCAGTGTTGCCACATTTGATATTTTAGATTTATAATGAAAACTATTAGAAATTTGATATATTTAACAAATAAGCTGTTTACATCAGAAGCTTGTTTTGTTGCTATGCTAATAAGCTGGATAGGGCCATTTGCTATGGTTATCTACTGATTTAAATTTGCCTATCGCTTACTGTGATAATTTGAGTATACGTTAAAATACAACCATTTTGAATCGCGCGCTCATTATTAACATGCTCGGATTTTTTAGTGATAAACTCGTTAAGACGCTCTGAGTTGTGTCACCTGGCAACACTTCGTCAGATGCTCATCGAGTGTTGCTGCGGGTGGACGTGCTCGCTTTCTCTGTCCGTTACCGTTACCTCGTGTCTGCGTTCACGTATCCGTGTGTCTGTCCGCGTTCCCCGTCCGTGTGTGGGTGTAGGTGCGAATGTGTGTGTGCCTTTGGTCGCGTGTCGTCGCCGCTTTCATGTAAACGAAGATTGTGCAAAAGGTAAACGCCAAACGGTGGCAACAACAGTAAATGATAAACAGAAGCGAAACAACTAGCAAGCGCAGCAACAACCACAACAACACAAACAGCAAAGAAGCAAGCAAACAAAACTTGTGAAATACTTTTTGTTTATTTTTTTTTTATTTTGGCCTGGTCTGGTGGCAAGTGGCAAAAGCTATAAAAAACGATTCTCGAAAACAGGTTTCCTGCGTGAGCGAGAGAGAGAGAGAGAGAGACCGAAGCGTTTACTGCAAACTAGAAGCTCAACTGCTGCCGCACAGTGGTCACTACAGTTCTAAGCTTGCCCCACTGTGCGCCCAGAACTTGTTTTCTTCTTCTTTTCATTCGATTCCCCTCCCCACTCCTTCGTTCCAACTGCAGCTAACTACTCCTTTCATCGGGCGTTTTAGAATGCATATTTGGTTTATGGGAAGCTCACATGCAGCGCCCCCCGAAATCAATACGGAAAACGGTTTTTCCCGAAAGAGCCGTTACTTTTCGGGAAAATCCCCATTCCACGGCACCTCGGCTCTGCCACAAAAATCAGCTGGCTCGGCAGTCGGCGCAGCTCTGCCGGCGTCGGCAGTGGAGGGACTGCGTCGGGCGCCTAGCAACAGAGGTTAAACCTCTGACTACAGGGACGGTTCACGCTTGGGCGGTCAAAATCTCGGGGAGCAACACGTTACATAAGGTGGCTGAAAGTTTGTCAACCTCAAGTTTGGTTACTTGTGTGTCTAGGCATTATGTGATTGTTAAAATCACGTGGCTTATACAATTGTGGTTGAATATCTTATAGTTTGCATTGTTTTTAAATTTTTTGAAAGTTCTTATAGCAGAATATTCTCTTAACCAGAAGATGAATAAAACAAAATAGTAAAAGTCCAAAAACGCTAAAGAGCTTGATTTTTTATGATACCTTACTTGAAACTTCCGAGATTAGCTTTTTGCCCCTCCCCGATGTTGAAGGACTTCGGTCCTGGTCCCTACCGCCGTCAGCTGTGCGCTCAGTGCGCAGGCGCCACACACACACACACACAGATGTGCCAGCCACAGGCAGCAGGAAGCAGGCAGAAGAAGAAGAAGAAACAGCAGGAGCAGCAGAGGAGGAAAAAGCGGACCAGCCTGCTGGTTAACTGCCTGACTTTGGCCCGCAAAATTGCATTGCTGGCGTCTCGCTCGCACGCACTTACTTCGGCAGTAATGCCGGAAAATGGGAAAATGTGAATGTGAATCGATGGTGGAGGAGGGCGGGCGGTGAACAGCGCGATGTGGGCCGAAGTTCGCAGTCGGCAGTCGGCAGTCGGCTTTACATAAGTTGACGTCCGTGGCAGGCGGTCTGCTCCTGGAATTTCAGTGCCCGGCTGCAGGTCCTTTGCTCAGGTTGTGTAGACGCGCTTTTCAGTTTTTCCGGTGGATCAGCTGCTGGCGCTTTGCAACTGGTTCGGATTTTCCTTAATTTTCTCTGCGCTACCCCTACTTACTTTTGATTTGTAAAGTTTTCTTTACTATTTTTGTATTATTTTTGGTTTTATTTTTTAATTGGTTCTGCCCCTGCAAACCGGCTGCAAATGGCCAAAAGGTTCGTCGACAGTTTTGTGTTTTTTCAGCTGTTCGGCTGGTGGAAGGCAAAAAAAAAAAAATAAAAAGTGGTTAGACCTCTTTTTTTTATTACACTTTAATTTGGATTTTTTGCCATTATTTATCTCATTTCTCAACTATTGCTATTTGCCGCCTGCGTGGGCCACTTTCAAAAGCTTTTTTTCGGGGCTTCCGTCGATTAGTTTTGGCTTTATTTATTTATTTATTCCGTATTCGACGAATCATAAAGCCAAAAAAACTTGATTTGTGCGCACGGCCAGCAGTAAATCAATTTAACAATATTAAATCGCTCGTAAAACCGTTTGAAAAAAAAAAACGTCTAAACGAATTTATTCCTACATATATATCCATATATACATATAACCATGCAGACGAAGTGTTAATCGACAAACAACAACAGCAACAACGCCGGAGAAAACAACATGTGAGAGGCGGCTCAAAAAGTTAATTTAGCCAGTCGAAAAGATGGCCGCCAGGATGTGCAGCATCGCTTCCATCGTCATCATCTAGATTTTAGATGCAGCAACAGCAGCAGCAGCAGCACTCACAGATACACACGCATACCAATGCCGCTGGCAGCCAGACACTCGCACACCAATACCAATGCCAGTCCCTCTTAAAGGTGAGTCGCACTTAAAGTCTTGCATTTAAAATACCCTGCAGTCGTAAAATTGGGTGAACCTAGAGTCCCTCGAATTTGGGAAGTCAAGTGCTGGACGTTTGCAGCACAAACGCTGTGAGCTTTGACCCCTCTTTAAAGTATTTTCAAATACTTTCTTACTATTTAGAACATTTGAAAAAAGGTGCTAATAACTCAACAAGCCAGTTCCTTGTGCTGAATCCTTAAATATCCTTATAAGACGTAGATTTCCCAGAAAATCGCTTTGTGATATAGCATATCATATGTATGTTTTCTATATTATAAAGTACATGGCTTATGGATTCCTTAGATGCTTTTGAGCACGATTAAAGCTTGATTGGAAATCTGCTACTGTGTGCCCAGCAACCTATCGAATTCGAGCCTTCCGTTGCCCTTTTTGCACGTTTATAAGATAATCCTCGATAATAAATATATGTGTGGTGGCAAATGTATTTGGAAACCTTCGTCTATCAAGCCTTGTGAACTGTCCAATCAAGACGGGAATCGCATGATGAATGACCTCAGCTTTCCCATCAATCTTACACAATTGTCTCCCCTCGTCTGCCTCAAAATTTGAGCTTGAATTTCTTTGATATTTGGCGACCACTATATATCCGTTTGTCTTTCGTGTGTTGATTTTTTTTATTTTTTTTTTTTTTTGGGGCTTGCGTGCTTAGAGCATCTCCAAGTCTAACATTCCTCCTTCGCCTTTTTTTTTAGTTTTGGCAATATAAGAAACGCCAAGCGCGAATTTTTATAACCACTTGGAGTCGGAATTGGAATCGGATTTGAACCCGGGACGAAGCTGGCTAAAGATCTGGCCAGAGGAGAGTTCAAGCCAAGTGTAGGGCTGTTTTTTTTAATAGTTTTTTTATTATTTTCGTAATTTTTTTTTCGGTTTTGGTCGCGAGCCCATTGAAAAAAGCTCGTCAAACCAGTCGCCGCCGTTTGTATTTTGTTTTTGCCTCTGTTGGTTGTTTTTTGTTGCTGCTGTTGCTGTTGTTGTTGTTGATTCCTAGGCCTGGGCAAACTGGCCCCCGTTGATGACTTTTTACACATAGACGCTGGCCCGAAGAGATACCGACTGAGATACGAGTGTTAGCCAGCCCAGCCATACGGTCATATAGCCATATAGCCATCGAGGCCCAGACTACTCGACCGACAGACAAAACATACACTACACGTATCTAAACTTGTTTGAAACGTGTTACATTTTAAGAACGTTCGCCGCAAGCGGCAAGTGGCAATAATCCTTTCAAACTTGACAGTGCTGCCATGTTTGAGAACGCGAAGGGCTTGTGCCCCAGTGGGAGTGGCATGGATCCATGGATTCTCGCTTTTTTCTCCCACTTTTTTTTATTCTTATTTTTCATTTGAAACCTAGCATGTGTATCGATGTATCTACTGTGTATCCGGTACTCTATATGCTGGCTGTCAGTCTATCTGGCTCTGCAGACGTTTTGGCTGCCTTTGTTGTTATCATAATGCTTTTCTTCTTTTTCTTTTTTTTTTTTTTTTGCAACACACGGGTGCTCTCCTTTTGCTCAAATCCCACACAAAATGGTCGCACGAAAAAAAAAAAACGGAAAAGAAAGGGGAAAAAAAGTGAAATTGATATTTTCGCACAAATTGCCGTTAACAAGGATTGGTGGATGGGCAGGCACCTAGGCAACGAAAAATTTGCCTGACAAAAATTGGTTGAAAATATGCAGCGAGAATGAAATGAGAATAATAAAATATGCGAAAAAAAAGTGTTAGGTTCAAACGGGAAATTGTTTACCGTGGTTCCAAAATGATGTAATTTCGCGTGTTCGTGCAATTCAATTTCCTGCCGGCGGAAGCCCGCGTCGCTCTACTCGCCCATTGAAGTCAAACATTCGTTCCCGACCCCATCATCATCAGCCTCCCTTAAAAGTAGGAAGCCGCCACCATTTCCACTCCCACCATCTCAGCAAGTTTAAAATGTTATCCAAAAATTGTTTGGCAATTCCAGGCGCTTTTTTTTTATCGCCTTCCCCTCCCCCAAACTTTAATTGTCCCTCGAACAAATTTCGTTGAGCATACAGTGCCAGAAAATCGGGTAGATATTTATGTACATACATACATATGCCCGGCTACAGCAGCAGTGTATTATGTAAAATTCAATTTAGCTGATTTTGCTATCATAACAGCTCATCCGTTTTGGACAGCAGCCTCCTCCTTCAAAGAGTCAATAAAATTAAGGGTACTTCTTTGTGAAAAAGCCAGTTGATTCGCATGGAATGAAAATAAAATTGCTATGTAATCTTATAAGCAAAATATATATATTAGTCCTATGCCAATTTAAGTTACTTAGATAAAGTATATGAATAAAAAAATAACGCTTAATTAAATAAAATACAAAAATATTCCTCTCTGCTTCAAATATATTAAAACTACTATAAAAAAAAAGCTAGCAAATAAAATGCCGAAAAAATCTCTTTGCAAAGTGTATAAAAAGTTCGTTATTTATTTGGGCATACAATTTCCAAAGAATATTTGCCATATTTCGCATAAATAAATTATATTGAAAAGACATCCCCCCGGTCATTGCCTGCCCCCCTCCACCCTGCTGGGCTTCGTTTTGGCCGGGCCGGGCCTGGCTGGCATTGCCTATATTAACAATAATTCCTTTGTACCCGGGCATCTTGCCAAAAAGTTGGCGACCGCCCTGCTCCTGGCACAGCAGGCGACGAACGTTTTGTGGCCAATTTCCCGTACCCAGAGGCCGACTTTTTGTGTGACCCATTGTCAAGTCAAGTCAAGCCGGACAAGGTCTATCCTCGCTCCATCCACTCATGCACCATTCTGCCACCCGCTATACAGAGCGACTTTTGTCTAGAGTTAAACTCAAAAAAAAATATATAAAAAAAATCAAGAAAAAGTTGGCGAAGAAAGGCAGTACCATTGCGGCAGCGGCGTAAGCGAACTGCAAACTTTGGAGTCCATGACAACCAGTAAAACTGCTGAAAGACCATTGATTGAACCTGGTCATGCGGTTTGCTTGCATTTCCAAAGTTTCGCAACCCGACTTTGTTTGAGGCAGCTTAAAAATAAACAGAACATGTATTTTAAATCTAAGGATATCGTTCATGCGGACGGACATGGCTAGATCAACTCGGCTAGGGATCCTGATCAAGAATATACCCAAAGGTGTTACTCGTATACAAAAAAGTCTTTGTTAAAATTAAACTATAATACAAGTTTTTACAAATTCAATAAGAATTCGATCACTATTTTTAACAGAACATTATATCACACATTTAAGATGTAAGCTAAAGAACCCGCACCAAAATAAAACTCAAGTTCCAATTAGATTAGAGAAGCTTTTGTTGGCTGCTATTATAGATGTAGTAGTACCCTCCGTTGAATCGCAGTGTGGCAAGTTCATAGCGCATGGTGCCGCTCACCGGATTGGCCACCACTCGCACCGGCGACGAGGAGAAGGTAAGAGTGCGGTAGAAGAAGGCAGTCAGGAAGCTGGCACTGATCACAAAGGCCACAAAAAAACCCAGACAGAAGACACAATCCTTGTTCACTTGCAGACAAAGACAAAAGGCTGCCACAAAATCACAGATGGAGCGTCCAATTCGCGCGCAGATCGTTTGACGAAGCTGGCGAGGATTGCCCGGCAGATTGTTGCCACTAATCGTGAATGTGTGCAGCGTGCGTTCGCAGGGCGGTGGATTCGGATCTGGTCTCAGGTCGGTCAGATCCAAACGCAATCGCTGCGACTGCGATGGCAACTCAGCGGTCTGGGTTCCCAGTTCGCGATATTTTGGAATTTGGACAATCACTGCCGGCTGGAGTTGCTCCCGGCCCTCCATTGCATCAGGAATCTCGCGTGAGAAGCGACAGATTACTTCCAATACATTGTGCAACTGCTTAGGAGATCCTGGCATTTTTGAAATACCTGTCTTGGTCTGGTGACCCTGATCATCTTCTGATTTCTGACCCTTAACTGCGGACTGAGCACTCGTGCTCGGCTCATCATCCAGCTCTGAAATCACCCGATTGTTCTCCAACCGATCCGCATTCGAAAGATGCTCCTGTGGGTCGAGTTGTGCAGAAGCCTCCGTCTCTGTGGCGCCTAAATTCGCATCTTTTAGATACACAACATGACCATGTTCAACGGCGGGTGGCATATATATTATAACTTGACGTTGAGAATCCGGGGATGACGACCTCTTGTCCTCATCGTTCTTATCCATATGATTATCCATTGCGTTGTGTTGAAAACTGGGAATTTTTTTGACCAGCTAATACAAAATTTGAGTGATAAATTCAGTTCCGGTGTGATAGTTGTCAACATCGTTTTGTATATGCCGAAATTATGTTGACTTCAGTAGCTTGTAAGACATTTTTCGATACTTTTCCAAATTTGATCTGTGGACGCTGTAAACTTAATGGCGTGCAGGGAGCCACCGCAGACTGCGATCGTCATTAACTTGCTAATTGGCGATTTGGTTCAGGATGCCGTTAACGAGCCCCGCAAACTGTCCGAGCAGAAGAACACCTGCCAGCGGCTCTTCGATATTTTGGGCTTTCAAGCCGACGAATGTTTTGAGGATTTGGAAGATAGTGATCCGGCTGCAACACACAGCTCGATCACCGTACGCACCAATTCAAAATCGAATCTAGGCGGAGCAAACAAACGGAATTGGTACGGATGGATGTCCAAGGCATTGGCGGAAGGTAAAAAATATCAAAATAATGCATAAACCAATCTATAAAAAAAAGATAGGAACTGTCTCTTGGAGTTGTCCTTGAAAACTCTGAAAAATAACACTACTGTCATAAATCCATAAACAGTTTCATTTTGGTGAAACCAGATGTCACCCGCATTTATTTAGTATAGTTACTATAACTGTATCAACCCGCAGAAAATTCGGAAGACGATGTTGAGATCTTCAGGAAGAAGGATAGCGATGTGCTCAAGGACATCCACTCGATCGGCGTGCAGACGGAACAGCCGCGCCGGCGCATTAGAGTTTGTCCTGTGGACTTTGCCCCGGCTTTGGCACCCTGCGAATCGACACGTCACACGATATTCATCGATGCCGTTTCCATGCAGATTCCAAATGCACTAGGTCGACCACCGCTGGCCGATCGTTTTTGCTATATGCTAACCGATTTCGCTTCGGCACTATATTGTAGTCTCGCCATCATGTGTTGTTGCACACCCAATATGTTGAGATAAATTAGAATGCGCAATGCTGGTTGGAACTCTGTTCTGCTAATTCTGTTTACTGCATTTTTACTCATACAATCACGTGCAAAACGAATCATTCTTATTACAATTATTTGGACGGCATGCCGACATTGGTCTGCAAGTTGCCATAAAAGTGGCTTAGTAAGAGGTAAAGGCACCACAGGCACAGGACAATGAAGAGTGCCACTGTTAAATTCTCGCCGATTATAGAGGCGAATGCGACAATCGTATCCGCCGTCTGCACAAGGACCTGCCACATCCTTTGGTGCAGTGGGGGTCTTTGCATAGCCGTGGCCGATGTCACCGACTCCACCTCGATGTGGATCGTGTGCTGCTGGATCTTGCTGGGCTTGTCCGTTTCGAGATCGATACCACCGCCGCGTACAGCCGCCAGCTTCGCCTCCAAATCCTTGCTATTCATATTACTCTCGTCCGCTGCTGTCCACGAAGTCTGACTACTCACCTCGCAGGTGGGCTTGATTGTGACATCCGATAGCCGCGAAAGACTCGATGATCTATGCTCCACGATTTGATCTTCTGTTAAGATATCAAAGGCTGTTAGCCCTTCAATAAGAACGGAATTATACATTTATCTTACCTTGCTTAATAGCTAACTCTTCGGATCGGAATCGCTTCATGCGGCTTGTTTGTCCATATTCACTCTTTGGGAGCTTGATGTATTCCTCAAACAAATTGCACTTGCTGATCTGCCTGTGGGTTAGTTGGTCCCTTGGAATCTGAACATCTTTGTGCTCAGCATTCCAGCCAATAGATGGCGCTCTGATGCTATCATCCACTCTTTTTTCTGCTTGTGCAGTTATAGAGATATCGTCTCCAGAAGTGTCACTTTTTGAACTAAGCATGTAGAGTTCTTCTAGTCGCTCCTTGCCTTTGTGATTCAATATGTTTTTCGTGTGAAAATCATGAGTGTGAGTTAAATTTATTTTCTACCATTTCTGTCATTTAAAATCAGTCTGGCTAAAAATTCGTAGCAAAGGGTTGCTTTATCATCTGCCTCAAACGACCATGGCAGACCGGCAATTGAGCCTCGTTGGCCAGTGGATAATTTTTGCGCTAAATTAAGCAATTTCCTTTCCTGTCTGGCCGGGCAAAACCAGAAGCTGCTGTCCATCGACACTTCAGGGTCGACTGTCGTCTATGGATTTTCCTGTCTAATATGACAATTATGACGGTCTACTGCACTAATGTTATTTTGCATAAGTGCATTTTAGGAACCAAAGCAAAATATAGGGTAGCTCCTTAACTGAGATTTCACTTGCCTGGTGAATTTACTTTCAAAAGACTTTCAAAAAAAGAACCGTCTAAATATGTAATTATTTTAATAATTATTGGAAGTTGCAAGGTCAAAAACATTTACCCCGAAATTTAAGATCAAACAACTACTTTAATATACCAACACAATAAATAAAATAAGATAAAAACTTTTGCTTCAGGCCACACATAAACTGCCATTTTATTATCTGATATATTTTTTTGTGCACATTCGCTTTAGATCAAAATTCATCCCCCAGATTTAAACCACAATTTCCGTTCAATGGCAAAAAGCTGTCTCCGTATATTTCATAATTTGTTCGAGGGAAACTTTTCGATGAAACTCTATTAAAGCAGAGGGGACATAATAAATTCATGGAATATCTCGACTTGTCCGGGTGCTACGTACATACATGTGGCATGTGGCAAGCAAGTACGCACATTTGCAGTGTGGAAATCAAAATCCAAGGGGCTTGGATGTGGAACTTTTCTCGTTGCTGTCCTATAGTAGAGTAAGTCCTTTGGTGTCCAGTGCGCACCTGCTACTCAGTGGTCGTGTTTTTTATTCGTTGGCTTGTTGAGGGAACAGAGGTGGAAGGAATGGTTCTTTTGGTCCGGCCATTGTTATCATTTAAAAGGCTTAAGTGCGCCGAAGATTTATATTTATATATATTTGAAAGAAGGGGAATGAAACGACAGCAGACGCTGCGACGAGAAAATAAGATAAACGTACACGTTATTGATTTTCCACTCGCATGTGCCGGCCAGTGTGTTTGCCTTTGGATGATGCTGTTGCCATGGACTGCATCTCCCTGCTTTGCCGCTGCTTCCGCTTTTCCCCCTTTGTGGCGCAGTTTTGTCGCCTGTCCAAAAAATTGAATTCAGGGCGCGGGAAGATGGGGGGCATGGTGTTTACGTGGGCTGTGTGGACTGTGGGTGCTACGGAGTGGGCTTAACTGGGCAGCCAACGCCTGCGCTTGATTCATCTGCCAGTTGATTGGTGTTTGTGCGAAAGTGTTGAAGCAGAACAACTGGGATTGAGTGGCCACCATCCTTTATCCGCCAGCTCGCAGCTCCCAATTCGCCCCTTCGGCGGCATGATGTTAAGCTTTATTTGTGTTGCCTACTTTGAGGCGGCACCGAGGGGCACGCAAATCGATCGTGCTGTCCGTCTCATATAATGGATTTAAACAAAGCCAATTTCGTGAATGCATTTCGTGGGCAAATCCATTCGATTATAAATTAACATTTTTACAAAAAGCGTTTTAAAGCTGGCCACAACAACAGATGTAAAATCATTTAATCATTATTACGTTAGGTAAAGAATAAAAGACCATAGACATATATTAATGTTCATAAATATTTAATGAAAATCATTTCATAATGCTAGGCAAGGATATTAATGTTAAGGATATTTCTTTTACCAAAAGATTCCGTTACGCTTAGGTAAATCCCATAATCTAAAACATGTGTCTCACTAGATTAATTGCTGTTTTCATTTGAAATTATTGTTAATTAAATTCGCACCCTTTGTTGTCACCAGCGCGTTTTTGGCAACCTTCCTGATTACACTGCCTGAAAATGTGTCGGCCTTTTTCTTGGATTTATGAGGTGTGGCTGATTATTTTCGGTGCCGCACGATAACTATATATATATATGAATATATGTACATATATATCGCTCTATATAACCAAATGGTGCAACTGGGCATATATAGTAGGCGTCTAACCGTTGCCAAAAGTTCCAGTCTGCGCTTCGTGCTTGGCCAGCTCGTAAATAATATTTGTTTAGAGATATTTTTGCCTTAATGCTTGTTTGTTTCCTATTACCCTGGGCCAGCTCGTTTATCATCTTGGCCAAAGCCGGCAGTTTCGGATGCAGCAGGAGGAGCAGAAGGAATTGCCACTTGCGCAGCATGCATTCAATTAGCGCCTGGCAAGATGCGGATTTTCGTCGTGTCATATTATTATCATAAAGCTCATAATTTCTTGGCTTGTTATTCAGATGTTGGTCAAGATGTACAGATAGAGCTGGCTTGAAGTTTTGCCTTGTTAAGATAAATCATTAGGTCTTAATAGTTTAAATAGTTCAAAGTTGTATGTTATAGTAAATAAGCTCATAAGCATATAAAACAATTTCAAACACAAATTGATCGTGTTAACTAATACCTTATATTCTTTCCACTAAACACCATGATGTTTTAAAGACTCAGTTTAGTTATAGAATTGCTTTACACCTGCCAAAGGCTTGAAGAGGCTGTCAAAACGTTTGCCACTCTTGTCTACGGCAGGAGGTAAGTAAAATTCCGTGTGAATCCCCAACCAAGGATCCCCGCCGCTTCCCCATCCTTGTGGCAATCAGTAGCTGGCTATTTTCTCACCTGGCCACTTGGCGCTTAGACATGGCCCGCTGCTGGTTAGTTGGCATTTAATGGCATTTGACACTCTTCGCCGTGTCTGTTAGCAAAAACATCACGAGCAAATAGAAAATGGAGAAAGAAAAAACTGATAGGGATAGGGATGTCATATTGTCAAGTAACCAGACCGTGAAATACCTGGTACACAGGTAAAGAATTACTTTTAGTGTTTTAGCATGGAGAGAGCATTCTACAAAAAGCATTAAATGGTGCTGGCCAGGTCAACTTATTTACAATAAGTTAAATTGGCTAAGTAAGCTTAATTCATACCAAAATATAATACGTTTTTAGCTTGCTAATGTTCTTAAAAAAACATAAATGATTAGGCATTTATATTTATTTGATCGAAATGCAATATGCCCGTGAGAACACCGTGCAAAAGACAGGATAAGGGAGAGTAAAATGGAATGGAAATATTGATAGGAAAATCAATAGACGGCGATAAAGGAGATAGAAGGACAGGCAGCAGGCTGCTTGGAGCCGGTCGAGCACTTGCCTAATGAAGTTGTTCCTTAAATCGGCAAAGGCATCGACGAAGGACCACGAAGGACCAGCGAGGAGTAAAAATAAAAAGGAAACGCTTTCTGGGTTCCCCGGACAACGGCAATAACAACATCAATGCACTTAATGCTCTTGTTTGCTTAACTTTATTTGATGTCCTGGCCTTGGTTACTTTTCCCATACCCTGCGCATAACCATATGTACATATAAGCCAAAAGCCACGCAATTTGCCATGGCTTTTGTCTATGCCATATGTACAAATGCAGGAAATGTAATTTGTAGATAGCAGAAAAATTCCGATTAGAAGGCGGCCACTGATTTGCGATTGCTGATTTTATGATTTTATCTACGAAATGCGAGTCTCTCGAATTATTATGATATGTATTATCCCATGTACAGTACAATGTTTTAAATTATTTCTCGTGCTCAATTTGCCTGAATTACATTTTTTTTTTTGTGCAGAGCTCGCAAAGTGTATTCAATTATTCAGGTCTTACGTACTCTAACTTTAGCTGCTGTCCTTCTGGCTGGGCTTGTTATTGTTTTCGAGCGATGACTATGTTGTTTACAAATGAACGCAGCTTACGCAGCACGAATGGCAGCACAAGGACCTTTTTCTGCCAGCCACATGCTGACCACTGGCTCCCAGACAAGAAAAGAGGAAGAAGAAAAAAGAGTGATGAGGAGGGGGGGGGGCTCGTACGAAAGCAGGACATCATTTTGCTGGTCTCGAGTGTAATGCATTTAGCGGTGAGCGGTGGCACGGAAAATATTCGCTCTGCCGATATGGTTTCGCCTTGCACCGAATACTTGGCTTATTTTGCGGTCAAATTAATGCAGCTGCAGGAGGCAGGAGGACCAGGGCCAGGATGTCTGCAACTCGTTCACGGTGCATGTATTTTTAATTAATTGCAAGACCCCCGCCCCATCCCCTACATTTTCCGCAAGGTAACAGGAGCTGGTTTTGCCCGGCCATCGCATGCCATTTCGTCCTCCCATGTGGTCAGCCCCATTCCTCGTCCTCCCTTCCTTTCTCGTTCCACGTTCGTGTCCGTGTTACTCCTGGATTCCTGCCTCCTGGAAGGAGTGTGTCTGTGTGCCTGGGCACTCCTGGCACAATAATAGGTTTACTTCCACTTTTTTGCAGTATCCTGCATTGGCGATGCTACCAGGGATGTCGATTTCAATTATGGAAGACATGAATTAATTATTGCTCTCAACTTAAGTAATTGATTTAAATTAGTTATTTCATTGAACAAGTCGAATTTGATATTCAGGGCCAAAGCAACAGTATAAAATATATGATTTAACTTTTTTAAGATAGCTGTCTATATTGTGTAGCCTTTCTTTATGGTTTAAAATTGATATTATAAACAATTTAATTTATTAAAGGGCATTTTAAAGTCGCATAAAGAAGGTTTAACATTTTGTTATCATAATTTTTTCGCATATGACCGCAAGTCACCAGCAGCGCTACATCATTTGCGGTTAATTGTAATTAAAGTTCAGTGGTATGCTCCAAAGCACACATGTTGCCCCTTCTGCCGGCTAACTTTTCCGGGTGGCCACCACAAAATACCGAACCATATCGCATCCTGTGCGGAGCTCAGAATTTCATGCTCATGATGTCACAATTTGAAACACTTCGACATACATACATACATACGTATTCATAGATGTCAATTTCCCAAGCCAAATTTTTGTGACAACAATCGACTAGAACGGAGATTATAATCCACCGCCCAAGCTAGAATGCCGGAAACGAAACCCAAGACGCACTGCCGACCCAGCAATGGCCTCGACCAGACGGAGGAGTCCGACACTCGTCTGGCTGCCAATCTGGTCACCCAAAGGAACCTCCAATTGCACCCACGTCCACAGCACCCACGCCCACAGCGAGCTCGTCGAGATGCCACCGGCTTTACGTCCAACCAGGAGGTGCGGCTAAAAGCCGGCGACATGCGCATGGCCCGGCTGCAGATCAGTCTCTCCCAGCTGCGAACCGCAATGGAGGAGTCGGGCAAGCAGCTGAAGGACCTCTGCCAGCAGGTGCGGTTGAATGTGGATGCTGAGTGAAGGGTCCTGGCTGAAGAATTCCTTTGCAAATGCATAATCATTCGGTTTAGGTGGTGCCAAATTCAAGTGCTAACGATGAAATAAAGATAAAAAGAAATAATGTACATAATGTCATTTGGATCTCAATTTTCTTCCTCTTTTAACGAAGATGTTTTATGTTGGGCTCACAAAATACTATTTATTTATTTGCTTGATACTTTAATTTTTGATGCAACATGAATGCTATAAAAAATCATAAGATTATAAAACTTTTAATGCTAGTCCATACAAAACATATATACATACATATACCACGCATATTTGCGAAATCACCAATGACCGAATTATGACAATCAAAATACTAACGAATTTAATTCCGTTTCTCATTGCAGGCTGCATGGATCCCATGTCAAATTCATTTATGAGTTTTAGCACTGCAACAGACGAAGCTCATTCGAAGCCCACCAAAAAGCATTTGGCTGTTGTTCCACGAAGTCAACAAAGAGAGACAGGTATGTATGTACATAGATATGTGATGTATACATATACATATGCGATATATGCGAGTTGCATTCATATGTTAATATGTACATAAATGGAGGTGTGCAGACTGTGCTTTCTCATAATTCCCGGCCCCAAATCCCTTTCGCACTTGGGAATTTGGTTGGGGAAAGCGTGATGGCTTGATTTAAATTAAAAATTTATTGCATATTTTTTTGCTCCACCCATCATTGCATATTGCCCCTTGTGTGAGTGTGAGTGTGGGCCCAGGAAAAAAATGTGCAAGCTTGTATTTAAAAGAAAGAAAAAAAAGAAATATATATATATATATATATATATAGGTATACCTACTCGTTCGTGTGTGTGTATAAATTAAATTTGTGTGCGCCTTTGAACGCGCACAGGACGAACAACCGGCAACATGCATGAACATGCCATGAACTCGAATTTCCAACGCCAACGGGTTAAGGATGTCCTGGCCTGGGGAAAACTGAAAGATATGTGGGCATAGTCAGTGGGTAGCAGGGCGTTTCAAAACGAAGGTAGTGCAATACATTCATACATACATATGTATGTACAATATATACCGAAAGGCAAAGGAGCCACGGCGGGTACCCTCTGCTGAGTTAAGGGTCTGGCGGTCTGGCACTTCAGCAACCGTTTTGATTACTCGCATGTTTTCGCGTGCAACTAAATTAGCGCACGTGTAATCAAGTTCTTTTCGCTGAAAAACAACGAAAAAATATGGAAAATGGAAACATTGAGGCTTGTGTGAGCGAGTACGCTACTTACCCCGCCGCCTTCCCATTTCCCATTGCACACAAAGACTACATCCATTAACCTCCTGGTGCCCTCGACTTGGAGCTCATATTTGTGTGTGACGTTCGTTGTCGGCAGGATGTTTAAACTAAAGTAATTGATGTCCCCTCGTATGACGTATTTTGTGAAAAGTGCATATTCGACCATAAATCATTTCAATCGTGCCATAAATTATTCAACGAAAGTTTGTGTCTAACAAAATCAGTAGTGTTTTTTAGCTCTACTGAGCCAAACTAGTTTTATTTTCATAAAAGATTTTAAGTACACCTATCACCGATTTAGTTAAAACTGCTCGTTTTGTCGTATAACATATTCGTTGCAAAAGAAGTGGCGCCCCCGTGGGGTGATTATGAAAAGGTTTTGATTACTGCAAGAGTATATCATGGGTCTTCACAAATTTCTATCTTTTGGGCTTAAACCTATCTAATACAAATTACATTGCACCATATATACATATATAATATAAAATATTGACTGTGTATATATATATATAAAATATTATATCATATTGACCGTGTTGAATATATTTTAGGGTTGAGAAAATGTGTTTATAAACAAATTTCCCCTTTAAAACAAACAAATTGCTTGCCAAGTCATAATAACCTCGAGCAGTTTGCTTAGTTTGTTGATAAATTTTAAATTTATCATTCTAGTACTTTTAACGGGTCAGTTGAGTGAGGCAAAATTTGTCCGCTTGCGATGACTCGAGCCCTCAGTTTTTGATTTGTGCAATACTCAATTAATGATCGAAATTTTCCGAGAGGTACAAACGAAGGGAAATCCTGCTCGCTCATCGTCAAGTTCTTAACTTCATAGCTCACATTCTGTGGTGGAGTTAAGCATTTTAGTTTTTTTTTCTTAACACTTTCTAAAGATTATACTCACAGCTCGAAAGGGGCATTTGAATTTAACGTTTGAATGCTTTTTCAAATTTTGTACGTACATATTGAACAATCGATTCTTGTTAGCATTTTCGAGAATGTAACATCCATTAAACTGAACATCATATAATTTCATTTTCTGTTTGCTGTTCAATTTCCAAAAATCCAGAGCGGCATGCACGGTAATATCGTCAACTGTGCGTTTGAAAATATGAACGGAGTCCATATAGGTGCGATTGTCCACTTGGTATACCTTACACTCGAATTTTTCATACAAATCCGTATCTAAATGTGTAATGTTTACTTCTTTGATGTAAACTCGAAAGTTTCGCTCCTCGCATCTCATACTGTTAAATATGAGAGTGGCGCTGAAGAATAAAAGCAAAAAATTCATGACTACAGTTAAATCACAGCTGCTGACCGACTTTTATCCATTGAACTTATAAATATGAACATTAATTCTTCAAAGCATTTAATGTAATGGTTCTGTTTTTGTTACCATATAGCCCATTAAAACGTATGAAAGCCATTCTATTAATCGGGTGTAGTCAATTTTATTTTATATACTTTTTATGGTCCGATCAACGGCGAACTACACGACCATGGATGGTTAATTGCATGGCTCTACGTTTCTTAATGAATATGTTGCAGTCCGAAGTAAATATCATTTCTGGCGTATAGCTGGGTATAACCTTTGGATTGATGGTAAATTCATCAACGTAATACCTTTTGTTCTTGAATAAAAGTTTGTCAATATAAAGATATATCTATTTAATTAGACTATAATAATTAAATGAGTTTTTACTTACCATTACAAAAGGACAGTTCAGTGGAAAATTCGAAACTCGTCGCAGCTCATCGGCAATCAACTTAAACAAAATTTGTGATTGTAGAGCTGACAGTGCCTGACAATAGTCAATTTCCATTGCAGTGTAGTTGATTATGGATTTGCCTTGTTTAAAGGAAAATACGTACGCGCCTCTGACGTCATTAACCTCTTTTCTTAACGAAAATTCAGCGGAAAATGATTTGGATCCAGAATTCGGTGATTTTTTATGCAAACGGCAGCTAAAGTTTTGCACATACTCTGGTGAATGAATCGGACACTCAATTTGTGTCATAGAGGCGTCCATCTTTTTAAATCAAAATAAATAATTTCTGCACTAAGATACGTTTTCAACGATACAAACCTTTGCCCCGACATAAAAACCAATGGATGTATACAAGACCGTAAGAACCAGGCGTAAATTTTTATTACGTATCATTTTGGTGAAGAAATATTTTATGACTGCATTAAAAATGTAGAGCTTTGTCAAAAACGTTGTGATTTTGTCAAAGGAGTAGAAATAATGAGTTTTTGATCCGTTTTTAATTGCACCGTAATTCGTAATTCGTTTCACACGAAATTATTCTTTTATCAATAATTATTTGGTTTTTTTTCAAATATTAACGTCTAATGAGCCATAATATTCAAACCACAAACTATAAGGCTTTATCGATATATTTATGTTTTTATTTCTTCTTAAGAAATTCATTTTCTCAAGTGTAAATATATTTATAGCCTGGGCATAACTTTTCCGCGGGCAATAGCTCGTGATGCTATAAAAGTTTGATTAAGATAAAATTCGATTAGGGATCGGAACGTTCCAGACGGCACAAATGATGGAAAATCCTGCTCGTCCATATAAAGATTTTTCATGGTGTAGTTGAAGTTCTAATAAGAAATGCTATAATGTTATAATATCATTAGTAATATCAACACTTACCGCTTTCAGAGGACACTCCACGTTGGAAAATCTTTTAAAGGTTTTGGAATATATGTTCACTAAACGATTTTTTTGAATACTTCCCAGTAGGAGGCAGGCATCTAATCGACCTTCGTATAACTTCATTTCTTGACCATTTGGCCTAACGAAATCCAGTACGTTTCGAGCATCGAATTTGCCAACTTCACGATTTAGCAACATATGACAATTTACATAGCTGCGATTACTACTTTGATCGACTTGGCAACCCAAAGTTTCGATGGTCTTAGTATCGAAAATCTTAGTGCTGATATGATCAACGACTATTCGAAAGTTTCGCTGTGCTGAGTCCACGCAATATAGAATTAGGAAACAGTAAAGCCAAAATAAAGTTCCCATTTTAAAACTCTAAACTGCAATGCTCGAACTCTATATAATGATTAATTTTCCAACCGAATAACCAAGTAATTTCAGAGAATTCTCGAATTATATTTTGTCTAAACAAATTTATTTTTAAGCTTGCTGTCATTATTATTCATTATGTTCCTTGTAATCGATTGTCGAATTAAATTGCTAGCTGCAAGCAAATAAACATTTCAATTTAACTTGATGACTGCAATAAAAAAAATGTTACAAATTTCTATTATTTAATTTGTTTCCTAGTTGTGAAATTTGATACCTTAAATGTTAACTATGAACTTTTGAACCCATTACTCAATGTATAATTGTTGCTATTGATAGGCATGTGTAAAAATGACACGTTTATTTGAATTTTGCTGAGATAAAATCTTCTTTTTGTTATATTAGAAAAAAGAATGCAATTATGGGGCTCTTTTCGCATCGTTGAGTAATATATACAAAATTCATCGCATTTTCAATTCGTCTTGTATGAAAGCACTTTTCCCTGCGTCACGATTCGCAGTGCCAATCGGTCTTGTGTAAAATATTCGGTGACAGTCCGAAAAGTACCCAAAGGAACAAACGGCGGTAGATCCTTCTCATCCATGTGCCAATTTGTCAACGTATAGTTGAAGTTCTAAAAAAGAAAATCATTTCTTATTACATTTTATAGAGTTTAATATGTGGGGTTTCTCACCGTTCTTAGAGGACAACTTAGATTTCCATGTATATGCTTTTTAAAACTCTTCACGTAAATTTTAAACAAACCATTTCGGTGAGATGTTTTCAGGAACTGACATGCATCCAAGCGACCATCATATAGCTTTATTTTCTTCTGGTTGGATGTCTTCCAAAAATCCATGGTTGTGTGCATTAATATATCCTCCACATCTGACTTCACAATCATCTCGCCGTTAACGTAACTCCGATTGTTCAGATTGACGATTCGAAAATCTATATGCTGTATCAAATCGCGCATTTTATATTTAACTGCAAACTCATTCATCTTTATGCGAAAACTCCGCTCCTCACACTTTAGGCAAATGTGGTTGGTAAACCACAGTAGCCAAAACAAAGTAGACGTGGCCAACGCGTTCATTTTAATGACAGTCGACTGCGATTAGGAGAGCTGAGGGCACAAATATGGAATTATGGTACATTCATAAAACCAGCCAATTAAGAACTCGTTGCTTGATAATAAAATAATTAGTATAGTTTTAGTAGAAGGGTGTAAGAAAAAATACACAATTTTGTGCATCCGAACAAGTCTATCTTAATTGATATTCTTGTATAATGCTTTGAACATAATAAATAAGTGATGGTTTTTTAATAACATTTTTTACGTATCAAGTGGGTTGAGTAAAATATTTATTTCTTTATGTGATGAAAAAACGTTTGTCTTTTAATGTTTCATTTCAATAAAAGGCTTATGATCTTGGCAAAACTGCCCCATGTGCTACAACACGTATTATCAATCGTTGTTGGGTAAAATATTCGGTGACCGTGCGGAATTGGCCAACAGGAGCAAAAGGTGGTAGCTCTTCTTCGTCCAAAAACCAATCATCCATTTTGTAGGTAAAGTTCTAAAAAAAAAACCATAATATATTTATGAAAAGTCTTACTATAATCGAGTAAAACATACCGCTTTAAAGGGACACGACAAAACAACATTGGAATGTTTCTTAAAGCTCTTCACATAGAAGTAGAATAGTTTATTTTTGTGAATAGTTCGGAGTATAAGACATCCATCCACTCGAACGTCGTACAACTTCATTTTATTTTGGGCATTTGGCTTCCAAAACTCCATTATAGCGCGAACATTCAAATCTGAAACTTCCTTTTTCAGTTTCATCTCGACGTTGACGTAGCTTCGATTATTCGCTTGATACAAATTACAATCCATTTTTTCGAAAATGTCTGGCACCTTATACTTGATCGCAAACTCATCAAAGAAAATCCGTAACCTGCGATTTTCACATTTAGCCAAATCCATAAGGAAGTATAGTCCACATATGAAATATAACCTTTTCATGGCTATTGTTTTACTAAAATGCCTTTTGGTGATTCTTTTCAACTCTCAATCAGACATGTATTTAACTTTTTGTTTAATTAAAGATGGTTTCCAATGATATTATTAAAATAATGATGAAAAACGCTGGGCATTTTCGATTTTAAGTCATTATAACTGATGATTGAACATTGCTGTATTATTTCGTTTGTTCAAGCGGTGAAATTTAACAACAATCGACTGCACATGCGTTATTATTAAATAAAATATGTAAATAAATATAATTGAATAATTTGTACAATCATAATGGGCTTTCCATACATTAGAATAATATATTCCAATGCTGCCAAAGTCATACATACATGTCTCAATTTATGAACCATTTTTGCCACGCCTGTCGATTGGTTAATGTGACAGTAATTATCGCAGTAATCGAAGCGAATCCCCAATATGAAAATTATTTTTGGGCTTTGCACATAATTTTCATTTCTATTTTATTGAAAAATCGCATTAAAAGATATTTTAGTCTTAACGTTTGCTGAGCAATCGTCCATCGATTTGCATGTGGGCTAATAGTTTAGATTTGTGCTTAAAGGACATTTTCAAGCGATAAGTGCACTCCGGCAGTAGATCTGGCAGCATGGCCTCGTCTATGTAGGCTCTATGCAGAGAGTAGTTAAAATTCTAAAAATAAGAATGAATTCAATTTAAGTAAAGCTCAAAGGTAACAAGGTTAACATGCAAAGAATGTTCACTTAGTTCGGAAAAGCATGCTACACTTTTGATATCTATTTTTACCATTGATTTAAATTGATATACCATCTATTGATCACTTTCAACTCACCGGCTTAAGTGGACACTTGGGCTTGGTGTTCAGGAACTGCGCATAGTTATTGTACAGCATTCTGATAAACTTATTCTTATAACCATTGTTGAGTACCGAACAAAAATTGAGCTGAACATTATATAGTCGTAGTTCCGGTCGCTGAGGACGCGTTATGTCCATCGATGAAGTCAATGTTAGATCATTCACCAATCGATTAATCATCATATGGCCAGATAGATAACTGCGATTGCCATCCTGTTCGACCACCGCACTTTGGGACAGGAACAGGTCTCGATCATCGACAGTGAAGGTGAAGTGATCGACGAACACCACATGGGCACACAAAGAGCAGTTGATCAGCGAACTGAAAACGAGAAGACGCAGCTTGTGGAAAGACATTCGGAAGACGGTTGACTTGGCCAGTGGATTACTGGCTGGCTACGAAACAACTACTAATGGGGGATTCCATTGTGCTCGTAATTATGAGCTGACGGAGCAAAGCCTAATGGCTTTTTAAATGGTGTCGTCTGGTCTAAATTGCCGCAATCTCTCAATATGTCAACAATACGTATTCATATACACATAAATAATTTTTTCCATGTTACTTGTTTCTTCGTTCTTTTTGGGTCTTTGAGACGCTTTCAGATGTGCAAAAAAACAAAAAAAAAAAGTGTATATAGTCATGTATACCCTTACATACCCTCTTATTAGATTAAGTTATGTTAGAATACACATGGCGCTAAGCTTTTTGTCTGAGCTTAGCTTTATTTTTAGTCAGTAGACAAGAAGACCTCGATCTGTACACATCATTGAATAAACCCTCAATTTGTTAAGCGAAACCTTTCGTTTTGTTTTAACCCCTCTTTAATCGACAAAGAAGTCGATGGGTGCTTAACTGAGGAGTTCAACCTTCAACCTACAGACGACAACGAAGTCGTTTCTGGAGGCAACGATCTTTTGGACACAACGGTCTCTGCTCGGAAGGCCCTATCAACCTTCCACATAACTGGCGACGAGGATCAACACAGAAAAAATAAGGAAACCAGCCATACGTCAAGAAATTCATTCGGAACCACAGTAAGCTGTTCTTATGTAATTTAAGTCCGGAAATCTTCAATACGTTAACCAATGCACGTGGCCGAGTATAAAGAGGAACATAAAACATAACTGGAAAGCTTTGGAACACCTGCATGTACGGAGTGACGAAACCCAACCTGGAGAAGAAGAACTTAAGCTGATAAAATTTTTTTTTTCTTCGACAAAGCTCTTTATACTAGCTAAGATAAGAAACTAAAAGCTAACTATTAATACTTGCGAACCTCGAGAGAAAACAAAGAAATCTAAAATGAACGAAAATAGCTTAGCCGCATTTAACTCAACAATGAACTGCATCAAGTTAATACAAAATTTTGATGGTACTGATACAAATCAATTGCCAGATTTAATTACACAAATAGAAAATATCCTTCCTTCTTTTGATGTTTTCGACACGAATACAAAAAATATTTTGTTTGGCTTTATAAAAAATAAATTTGTGGGATTATGCAGGCCAGTGATTCATAGGCATGGAAATATGACAGAGTGGGAAAGTTTTAAACGTGTAATTCTGAAAAATTTCGGGGAAAAAGAAACAAGCGATGTCTTAATGGATATGTTAAAATTGTGTCGAGTGGAATCAACTATAGAAGAATATTATAACAAAATTAATGAAATTTCGAATAGGGTACACAACCGGATACTGATCCATGACGACAAAACATACACCACATTAGAAGTGAACCGAATTGCACTCCGCGTTTTTAGAGACAACTTGCCTGAACCTACAAAAACGTTAATATTCGCGAGAAACCCAAATTCCGTAGAGGATGCCTATAAAATCATTGAAGATGCTCGGCATCAAAGCTACACATTATACGGACCAATTCGAAGAAATAATAGGTACAATAAACCCAACTTCAGAACCAATTTCAGTAATGATAATAGAAATGTAAACGAACCAGTCGTTACAGAAAGAAGCCTTGATGAAGCCAATAGGTTTCAACAAAATAATGTTGAACAACAAGAAAATTCAAGAACTGAAGGTACGCCTAGGGTAAATAATAGAAGGCAGGGATATCAATATCAATCGAATAATAGCTCAACTTCTAATTCTGCTCGAGTCTCAACAAATAGTCGAAATGTGCAAAGCTCTGAGCAAAGCAGGCGTAGTTTCGAGCCAATGGATATTAATCAATCAAGTGTAAATTTTCAGATAGAGGATCAAGACGAATACCATATATAGAAGTTCAAGGTAAAAAGAGGCCATTATTATTTATTATTGACACTGGAGCAGAATTCAGTGTAATAAATGATAATTTGTGTCACCCGAAGTGGAAAACAGACATTGACATAGAAGTAAAAGCAATGGGAAACAAAATTAAAATAAGAAAATTATGCAGGTTTCCATGTTTTCAAGAATTTGAAGCTGAAGGTTATATTTGTGAATTTCTAGAGTATAATTTTCACAACTATTTCGATGGGCTAATTGGCTGTAACATACTTAATGACTTGCATGCAGTCATCGATTACTCAAACAAAAAGATTCAACTCAATAATGTTTATTTAGATCTTTTAGTTCAGGAAAACCACTTGGATCTTGGCATACATAACTTAATTCCAATGAACTTAATTTGTCCACAGGCCAGATCCTCAATAAATGAGCTTATACAAAAATTCGAACATATTTTTTACAAAGAAGGCCAAGACCTAAGTTTCACAAGTGAAATCAAACACAGGATTATTACAAAGAATGATCTTCCCATTTATTCGAAAACATACAAATACCCAGAAATTCACAAAGACGAAGTTAACCGGCAAATAGCAGAAATGTTAGATCAAGGAATTATAAGACACTCTAAAAGCCCATATAATAGTCCTTTGTGGGTTGTTCAGAAAAAAATGGACCAGTCCAATAAGCAAAAGTGGCGGCTCGTCGTAGACTACCGTAAACTTAATAAGGAAACCATTGAAGATCGATTCCCGATCCCAAATATAGACGAGATTTTCGACAAATTGGGCGACTGTAAAATTTTTTCAACTTTAGACCTTGCAAAAGGTTTCTATCAGATAGAAATGGACAACAAAGATGTGCACAAAACAGCCTTTTCAACAACCAGTGGCCATTACGAGTTCCTTCGTATGCCTTTCGGACTACGGAACGCACCTTCAACATTTCAAAGGCTAATGAATAATATCCTTAGCCCCTATACCGGACAATTTTGCATTGTTTACATGGATGACATCCTTATATTTTCTAAGAATATAGGGGAACACGTCAATCATTTAAGCTGTATCTTCAGCTGTCTATCTAAGGCAAATTTAAAACTCCAATCAGACAAATGCGAGTTTGCCAGAGAGGAGATTGAATTTCTCGGACATACCATTAATTCAGAAGGTCTAAAGCCAAGTCAGAAGAAAATTGACGCAATTTGTAAGATAAATTTACCGACAAACCAGAAACAAATTAAAAGTTTTCTAGGCATCACAGGTTATTTGAGGCGCTACATAAAAGACTACTCCAAAATTGCCCAGCCCTTAATAAAATACTTAAAGAAAAATTCTAAAATAAACACACATGATCAAGAATACGTAGAAGCTTTTCAAAAACTAAAAATCCTAATAACAAGCGATCCGATAGTCGTTTACCCAGATTTTAACAAACAATTCACGATAGTTACAGACGCAAGTAACTATGCATTAGGCGCCGTGCTCATGCAAGATAATAAAGTAATTTCTTATGCTAGTCGTTCTCTTAAAAATCATGAACTTAATTACAGTACAATAGAAAAAGAGCTTCTTGCAATCTATTGGTCAACAAAATTCTTTAAATATTATATTTATGGAAGAAAGTTTATAATTAAAACCGACCATAGACCCCTAGTTTGGCTTAATAATCTAAAGGAACCCAACCTAAAGTTACAACGTTGGAAAGTGCAATTAAACGAGTTTGATTTTGACATAACATTTATAAAAGGTAAAGAAAACGCTTTAGCAGACGGACTTAGCAGAATTGTCAAAGCATCAACAGAAGAGTATGATAAAAATGCCCAAACAAATATAGAAATTAATAACTTAGATATATTTATGCTAGAGAACACTAACACATTACCGGAAGTTACGCCTAAGACAAAAATTATAAATGAAGATTTCTCGAAAGATCTAATTCATATATTTGCCAACGATATTGACGATTTGGAAACTATTCACAGTGCGGACTCAGACGATCTTAATTTTATTAGTATTACAACTAATTGTCTAAACGTTTTTAAAATCCAAATACAAATAATAGAAGCGGAAAGCGATTTAAGTACCTTCAAAATTTTGCATAACAAGAAAATACGACATATCTTTAAATCAAGCGGAAATCAGGAAAATATGCTTAAGTTCATGCAAGAGAAACTGCCAGAAAAAGGCTTAGTTGTAATATTTTGTGAAAATTTAAGTTTATTTGTAAAATTTCAAGAAATTTATAGGCAGTATTTTTCAAGTAATAAAAATTTAAGAATTCTAAAGTCAGGTACATTGTTAGAAGACATAAATGATAAAGAAAAACTCCTGAAGATTATCGAAAACGAACACATAAAGAATAATCACAGAGGCATTAACGAAATTTTTATATCTATAAGAGAAAAATACTATTATCCAAAAATGCAAAAGTTTATTCAAAATTATATTAACAATTGTAAAATTTGTAATTTAGCCAAATATGATAGACAACCTATAAAATATAATTTTAATATTACAGAAACGCCAGATAAAATAAACGATATAATTCACATAGACATCTGGTATCCTAAAAGAAACATTATGTACGTTACATCAATTGACAAAATGTCTAAATATGCCACTGCTCAACATATTAAAGACAGATCTTGGATTTCTTTGCTTAACGCAATCAAATTAAGAATTCAATACTTAGGAAAGCCGAAAAAGATTGTAACTGATAACGAATTCGATATTGTCGTAATTAAGCAATTTCTCCTCGAAAATAACATAGATATACACTTTACAACTCCTTATAAGAAAACTGGAAACTCTGATGTGGAAAGATTGCACTTAACCCTAAATGAACATATGCGATTGTATAATGCTGATCCAAACAATTTTGACACTATTCAAGAAAATGTTTATAAAGCAATTGTTTGCTATAATAACACAATTCATTCAACCACAAATATTAGACCGATAGATTTATTTAATAATATACTTTGTCACGAAGACATCTCTAAACTATCCGAAAAGCTAGTAAGAAACAAACAAACTTTAAATGCAAAACAGGATAACATAAACGAGTCAAACTTCTCAAATATATTTGTAAAAAATAATCAAGTAGGAAAATCAAATCCAAAATATAAAGAAATAAGTAATTACACTCAATACGGTAACTACTTGATTAATAATAAAGACAATAAACGAAAAATCTATAAGGATCAGGTGAAACGGAAATATAAATATCAAAATGAAGATTGTGAAACCTAACATTTCTGTACTCCTATTATTTACATATGTATTACTTAATGAAATAATTTCAACCACATACTTGAAACTTACGCTGGGGGAGTCATGTATACCCTTACATACCCTCTTATTAGATTAAGTTATGTTAGAATACACATGGCGCTAAGCTTTTTGTCTGAGCTTAGCTTTATTTTTAGTCAGTAGACAAGAAGACCTCGATCTGTACACATCATTGAATAAACCCTCAATTTGTTAAGCGAAACCTTTCGTTTTGTTTTAACCCCTCTTTAATCGACAAAGAAGTCGATGGGTGCTTAACTGAGGAGTTCAACCTTCAACCTACAGACGACAACGAAGTCGTTTCTGGAGGCAACGATCTTTTGGACACAACGGTCTCTGCTCGGAAGGCCCTATCAACCTTCCACATAACTATATGCTTGCACTCAAAAGTAAAATGAAAATGTTTCACGTATGGAAAGATTGAGTTGAGAAGGCGGCTAAGTACAAAAAAAGAGTAAAAAAGAAAGGCATCAAAAAAAAAAAAAGGGGGGGGGGGAGAAAGCGAAACGCTATTTTCACGACCATAATGATACTCAGTATAAAATGAAGTATGAAACTTATGTACGATAGGGAAAGCCATAAGTCAAGTTAAACTAAGAAAAAACACCATGACATTGATAAGTGCTTTTAAAACATTTTTAAACTATTTTAAATCATTCCATTTCGATGCGTGCAACAATAGTTTTAATGTGCATATATATTTACTTATAAAAATCGATTTTCTTAAAATGCTTTTTCGAATGCTCGCATGTCGAATACACCCGGTTCATATCTCGTCGTGTTCGGGGCCCAAAACGCGACCCCAAGGATGTCAACAGAAATGTTAATAACACCAGCGCTGCCGCCGACACAGTCGCCTCGCCAACCAACTGCAGCTGGAAGGATTCAAGGATGGGGCTGGCGACAAGGATGCAGATGGTCGGGCTGGATTGCCTGGCTACCAGTCCAAATGTCCAACAGCCCAACAGCCCGAGCAAAAACAGTGGCCTTAAAACAGAGAAGCAATGCGCACCGGAGTGGAGCGGAATGGAGTGGTGTACGGCAAAGTGAGGCAAAGTAAAGACGAGCCGGGCATCGCAAGCGGCCCAGTCGAGTGTAGTTCAAACATCACACCTACCGTCTGGGATCTGGAGAGTCTCGACTCGTCTGCGGATGCTGCTGTGGTCCATATTATGTAAACATTTGCCGGGCTTAAATCTTTATTATTATTTTCCTTCGTTTTTTATCGCTGCGTTTACCTCCTGTGCATCCCAGCTGGTTGCTATCGCAATCCTCGTTGAGTGCGTGTGGGTGTTTGTTAGCTTTTTCCACGGCATTGCGGATTCCTAACTCGGAGATCTCAATCGGAAATGTGTGCGATTTTGCATGAGACAATGGAAAGAAGTGCACTTGTAACATCATTTTTGGCTCACTCAGTTTGGATACTCGTACAACGAATAAATCCTATACTATACTAATCTGAAGGATTCACTTTTTGCCAGCTTAAATATTTGTTCCTGATAATAAGTGAAATGAAAATACTGCATTTCGATTGAAACTTAAGTATTGTACTCAGTTACTTTGCTCGCATATAATTTGTTTATTCAATTGTTTGCAGCACTTGACTGGAAATTAGAAATCAATATAATTTGCTTTCAATACGCCTGCTGAGTTGCGATACTCAATGACCTGTTCTTTTCGCCGTGAAGAAAACAAACTAATTTTCCCATTTTCATATACCAATTTCACTAAGTGACCAATTTGTACGAGTGCAATTAACACAAACCATCCGTGCTCATGGGCCACGGGAAAATTCTTCTAATGGCCAGCGTGTGCTTGGTAACAAACTGAAAAAGATTGTTGCGTTGCATTTTAAATATCAAGGTGTATATATTATGCAAATTTGTGCAATTTTCATTCAAGCCTACATATATGAAGCTCTGCGAAAACCACAACGCCAGAGACCTTAATTAGTCTTTGTGAGCGTGTGAGGCTCATTTCATATGCAAATTGCAGTCGATTGGTTTCGCATTACATAATTAATAATTCAATGAGAATGCTTGTCAATCACACGCACGACTACGCCCACCAAGAAAACCATGACAACGGATGGGACATTTCGAAATCAAAGTAGGTATCTTGTGGTTTCTTTTTTTTTAGCAACTTTGAGGTTTAGTTGCACAATTTACACACAGGCAAGCTTTTAGCTTTGACGCACTGCTAAATTCTAAAAATATGGCAAAGTAAATATAACATCTATGCCGAAAATTTGCTTACATCGTTACAGATAGCCAAAATGGCCTCTGGTCTGCGTGTATACATAGATACCAATATCTGCGTCATTGCCGATGCCTATTTGGGCCTATTTGTGCAATCAATAAATTTTACAGTCGAATGCACAGGTGGTGGCATCAACAATTTACGCATCTATGGGGCGCCTCTGCAGTTGGCACCAAACGGGAGTGGCAGCCCCGAAGAAGATGCACAGAAAATGCCGTTTGTCGAAGGCAAAATTTATTAACATTTTCCGATCATTTTCCGCTCGTTAAACTGTTTCTCGTTCCAATTGGTAATAAACAAAGTTAAATGTTTAAATATTCCCCTTGATTGAACTATTTCTGTGTGCAATTATATTCGAGCGATTTAAATATTTATTAGCTAACTATGGCCAAAACAAGCATCAACAGCTGTTGATAAAATGGCTTTTGCAGCTGAATAGTATTCAGTGCTTTGCCGAAAATCCACCGTCTCTGCTGCAGACACTCGTTAAAAATCACTTAAAATTCCATCATCATAAATTTGTCAAAAAATGTACTCACTTGCTGTGTGAGCGGAGCTTTAACGTGTCGACATTGATGCTGTCTTTTGTCTACTATCGCAATGGCTTCCTCGTTTGGGATTAGTTTTCCGACTACCACAATGGTTTTATTTTCCATGCACAACTGTCTCTACAAATACCGCGGAAATTATTGTATTAAATTGCCTTGGCCAAGGTCGTACGAAAGTTAAACTTCAAGTGGTTTTAACACTATTTTAAACAATTGTTTCGGTACTGAAAAGTAAAACATAACTATTTTAGATTTAATTTCCATTAAAAGTGCAAGCCAAGCCGATCTAAGTGTAGATTTCCTGGAAAGGTTCTCGATAAAACAAAAACACTATTTAAAATTTAAAATAAGTTGGAATTTTGTTTATCTTCTTGCAACAAATTTTCCAACACTGTGAATTCATGTTTAAAAAAAAACTTCTTGAAGACAAATGAGCTTCCCTTTAAGACCGACCGTTCGCCGTCTAAGTTTTCCTATGACAACCTTTAGTTTATTACTTTTGCTTTATGTTTTCGTCAGTTGGCCGAATGTTTTATTTTAGCGGCCGTCGCAACAGCAGGGTGCAACTTCCATGGGGCACACACATATACACACATGTATATATAGTCGATAGCCCGAATTTAACAGCTTTTTGTGGCAAGGTCTTTTTGGCCATGGCTCCATGGTGACTTCAATTTTTGGCAACAGAACGCAGCTCAAAACTTGCTGCAATGGCAAAAAAAATGAAGAGGAGAAGAACCGAACGAAAAACTCACCCAAGGCAAAAAGGCAATAACAAAATATTATTATCAGAATCATTCATCATGTGGCTGCAGGCAATAAATTTTGGGGCTAGCTCCCAAATGCAACAACAACGTTGTCAGTAGAGCCCAGTAAGAGAATAACTACAATAATTGTAGCAGTTGTAGGTAGCAGCTAAGTTATTTGAGTAGTAGGTAGGTAGCTATAGCTATCCGGACTTTTGGCTAACTGTTAATAAATCGCAGTGCCAGGCAACACAGTTAGCACTGTTAACTGTGGGCCAACAGCAGCTGCTGATGTGGCGCCACCCCTACCCCCAACCAAAGTACCGCCTACCATCGCCCGCCCATCTTAGCCCCACCGCAGACGCATAAAAGTTCGGGGGGCTTTAGCCCCGCAACGAACTTTAACTTTAAGCGAGGCGTGGCCAGAGCTATAAAGCATTAACATAAAACTCCGAAAAATACAAAAGACGACGGAGTGGTAAAACAAAGAAAAAAATATTGGTAAGACGAAATGAAAATAGTTACTGCTGAGAATTTGCCCTGTTTTTATTTCAGGAGGCAGTCAGCTGCTCAGCCAAGCTGTAAATTTGCGCATTACTTAAACGATTTTCATCTATTCTGAATTTTTGTTCACTTAGCTTGACAGCGACGAACGCAAGAAAATTTGTACAAAGGATCGGAAAAGGCATACAAATTAAAATGCAAAGTGAATTAAAGAACTTGAATAAGTATGACTTTTAAAATTATTATTAAAGATGATGAAAGCAGGGAATTGCTGTTCTGATAAAATAATCTATGTTCTCTTGTGCATAATGCCATAACTTCGCTTGCTTGATAATATAATATCATACTTGCACTACTTTTCTATTAAAGTCTATAAATAAGTGATATCAGGGTATAATGATACGGTTAGCTCTGCACAAAGGGAAGTATGTACAATGATTATACATACATATAGAATACTTAGTGCAGCTTAAATTTACTGACTGGTAGAATAAGTAATTTACTATGTTCTTCAAGAGTAGTCTGTCTACCTATAATATTTAAATGGACCTAACCAACACTTGGCTTCCTCTCATTTGCAATTGCAACCATTCGAGCCAGTTCCTCTTTGATACACATTTTGCAAATTGCATTTCATTGTTCCACTTCCTTCCCAGCCAGTACCGTTCTCATTTGTAATCATTATTATGGTCAAAGTAAACGAAATCGTCAGCTCCGTAGTGCCCAGCATCATAATCAATTCAGTTGGAAAATGCATTTCCCCAACCCGCCTGCCGCTGCATTTGATATTCGCGCTCATCGTTATTCTCTTTGCCACTTGTTTGATAAATAATTGTTCGTCGTTTAGTAGGTACATACTCGTAGTACACCATAAACATGCAAACTTAAGAGCACATTGTATATATATAGTTCGTGTATTGAGTGTAGTGCAAAGCGGGTGACCACATGCTGTGCTCCGCCTCGCGTCTTCCTTTGGCTAACGGTGCATTGGGGCAACCGCATAGCTATAGCTAGGCCATAAGCTAGGCCATGTACTTTGAAAGCCTCATCGCTGAGCCCTGACCACATCATTGAATGCAAAATGCGAAATGCAATGGAAAATGCAAAATTCGAAATGCAGAAGCGGCGTAATTGCCACCGCATCAGCATCAGAGAACCAAGCTGAAACCAATAAACCAGCACACGTCGATTAGTTGCACATGAGTGCGGCAACATCGAGTCTGGTCGTCAGGTGGTCGAAGCCACTTTTCCACCTCCGAATTGCACCCTTGTTACTGCGGCTGCTGGCCAAGACTGACCGTCGTCGAAGCTGCAGACAGTAAGACTATTTAAGCCACGTCTTAAGCACGCCGGCTTTAGGCCATTCGACCTTTTCGGTCGCATTCATCAGTTCAGCTACAAAGCTTGGTTGCCTTAGAATGTACGTTGAAAACGTTGTTGAAATATGTATCTGGCATTCTCTTTATCAACTAAAACAACCATTTAAATATACTATTGTCATGCTGTGCAGTTGCGTGCACAGAATGTAAATTTCCCCGGTATTTAATGCTCAGTTGGAAAAAGTTTGTCGCAAATTCATGACTTCCATTAAAGTAATTTCAAAAAATAATCTTTTATGTGTAATCTTTTATATTGTGTGTTCGCAAAAACAAAAATTTAAAAATAAATCATATATATTTGTTATTGACATTGTAAAAGCGAAATTAAATTTTAAGAAAAATCCTAATTGTTGATTCATTTCAATTGATTTAATTTTCAAGTACGTTCTAATTGTATACATTTTCAATGATCTTGTTAATTTCTTTCATTTTTTACCCTGTCCGAAAACACGAATGTGTAGAGCAAAGTGTTTGACCCACGTTAACCCAAAGTGTTGACCCATGTTAACCCAAGCTTTAGTTTAAGCGACAGTCCGATGGTGTCGCCTATCTTAAATATATGACGAAGGGGGCGAGTGGAGTCGGTGGAGGCGTGGTCAGAGGCGTTTTTTGCACCATCGCCCCCAAAAGTCTGCAGTCTCCTAACTGCAGGCTAACCGAAACCCAACTAACCGGTGATTGTTCATTTGGTATCGATGAGGAGCAGTGCCTTCACCGCATTCCATGCGGCTGAAAAGCGTAGAACGGCCATGAATTTTGCATTTTCAGTTCGCCCGTATTTTTAGCTGGGTCCGTCCACTGTGTGCTGTGTTGTGCTGGGCAGGCAGGCAGGCAGGTCTGTGATTCATCAAAAGTGCGACGACAGCTGACAGGCCGACAGCTACGCATAGAAATGAATTATACAAAAAGTGGGCAGACAATGGGCCAACACCCCCCTTGGGGAAACACCTGAGGTGGTGGCTAGAAAGACGCGAACTTCGTGCGATTATTTTTTATTAGTTGATCCCGCAAACCAGTTGACAAAAGCCAACGAACGGCGGCCAGAAGAAAAGACTGGGAAGTAAATTAATCAAATTGAACGAAAGTCGTATGCTCTTATAATATATTAGTTCAATATCTAATCAGAGAATTTAAACTGAAGGTATTAAATGACGATCATATGGATGAGTTCCTATGACTAAACATAGTTAAAAGTTTGTTATCTAAATGGTCTTAAAACTAGATCAGTGCTATTAACCACATCTACGTCATATCTAAATGTATTATATATATATATAGATAAAAAAAATATAACATTTATGCAACATCTTATTATCTTATCATGAAAGTCTTTGTGTTGGTCATGTGGTTGCATTCCGCTCTTTGATCTTTATGCATTAGTTCATTACCAACCCATTTCCTTATATTCACACGATTACATCAGTTCTATACGGCAATTATTATTATATTATTTAAGTCGCCGATAAGATGCATTCAAGGTTGAATCTAAAGTATAATGTACATGCAGTTATTCCGATTCAGAAATCGCCCACGCCTTAAACGAGTCGAGGCCTGAATACTCTTATATCTCTAAGAATTTAATCGACAGATTTGTACACATCATAAATCATATGTATGTGCATATATCACTAAGAGGTAACAGCTGGTGCTTAGACTATTCTCCCAAGTGTTTTGAAACACAAGTGTTCCGAAAGGAGGGAAAAAACATGATGAACACTCCGGATACAAAAGAGTCCACACACATTTTATTTTATAGCATATGCACATCTGCTTCCGACTATAAGTACTTTTATACTGTACGTATATATATACATACATATGTACATACATATGTGCTTACAAACATATGTACAGAATTTTGCAGATCGTTCAACTCAATTTTGATAGTTTCAATAGAAAAGCTTGGCATAGCAACCCCGAAAAATCATACATTGTATGTAGATCGTTTGTTATGCCTCGTCATGCTTACGAAATTACACTGAACAAGTTTTCCATTTTACTAAAAATATGTATTCAATTTGTTAAAATGAGGGATTTTTTAAAAACATCTTTTTTTATGAAGTATGTTTTTATGACTCACTCACTTTGGAAGCTTAGAACATAATCTCTGGAGCTCTTGAGCTGAATAGAATATCATCCTTTTAGTGAGACAATTGTGAAATTGTCTGCGGTGTATAGCCACATGCTGAAACGTTTGCAACACTGTTTTTAGGTTTTTTGGCTTGATGCCTTCTGGCATTTAATTCCCCCGGTCGAATGGTTTGCCAACATTATGACAAAGTTATGATACTCTTTCCTGGGAAAGTACATAAAAAGAGCCAGGCCACCACGAAAGGAAAACAAAGCAGCAAATAAAGCAAAACACCAACAAATACCAAAAAACGTGCTGAACAATGAGTGCTACGAGTGGGGAAACAGTGGTGGGGTTTGTGGGGGTTTCGGATTGATTCCCAGTAAAAATCAATACCGATCTATGTATGTACATACATATGTATTTAGCTACCACACATTGCATAAACTGCAATATCTTTATATACAAATATTTATATTTGACCACTTAATAGCAATTTATTAAAGTGTGATCGATTGTTGATAAACTGATTAACTTTGAATCGTTCTGCGCATCCCCAAATTAAATTATCTATGGGTGCCCATGCGAGTTTAAAGACGGCACCCTCCCTCGCTAGCCCCATCTCTTTCGCTCCGCTATCCATCTCGCTCGCTCTTCTAACAATCGCACCGATTACGCTGTCGCATAACGTTTGAAGATGACGCGCGGTTGTTGTTTTTGCTGCCAACGCCAGACGAACTGGCTCTGCTTTCTACGCTGTTGCACGAGTAGTGGGTGGTGGCTGGGGGGCGGCGAAGTGGGCGGCGGGCGGTCGACAATCGAAAAGGTGCGGCGACATTGAACAAGCCAAGGAACGAACGGGCGAGTGAGCGAGCGAGGGAGCGAGAGAGCCAAGTTTCTGATAACGTCGTCATCGTCATCGCAATTTTAATTTATGCACAACACACGCACATCCATCTCACACACACAGGCACACAGCAACCATCTCAATTACGATGGAGATTTTTTTTTTTTGCTAAAGCTCAACATCTTTTTACACATTTTGCAATTGTTGTTGTTACGCTTGGATTTGGGGTATATGAACTCTGCGAAAAGGTTTGCACAGCTGCTAATTTAGTTGATCATTTGATTAGGGCAACAATAAAAAGAAACTTAAACGCATAAATATTAGAATAGAAAAGATTAACTACAAAATTCGTGAAACTAAAACTAAAGTAAATTTATACAAATCAATTAAAGTGAATATCTTTGAAAAATAGCTTTCTAGGAAGCACTATATCTTATTTTAATTTGTCATCCAGTAGCCTTTTGTGAAATAAGAAATTGTTCACGGTAATGTTCATTCTTCTGAAATACGGATGATTCAGAAATGCATAAACTAAAACTGGGGGTGACACAACTCCCCGATATAAGGTACTCTACTATGCCCAAACCACACTCAATAAATAAGTAGGTAGTCTAATAATAAGGCAAAAATATTTGCCAAACAAAATTGAGCAGCTCGGCAAATATTATTTTGCCGATAATTGTGAGAGTGTGCAGCTGTCAGATTGAGGCCACTGTGCGAATTCGAGTTGCGCTGGCCGCGACGCCACTTATGTAAACGCTGCCCACTGTGCGCGCATTTTGTGCTCTCCGTTGTTTTTCTCTCACGCTTTTCTCTCTCTCTCTCTTCCTCTCTCTCTGTGGCTCTCTCGTTACAGCAGCAGCAGCAACGATCGAGGAGGGCGCCGCTGCAGTCGGACAAGTCTGCTCAGTTGGTCGCTGAAAATCGGCATCGCGAGACGTACCGAGTTGGAATACATTCGTTTCGACGGCGGCGACGCGTCCGCTCGTTGCAGTGGCGCATTCATTTTTTTTTTTCGGTTTGATTGATTGCGATTATGAACGAGACCTTAAAGCTGTCCGGACTCGGAATGCAGCGCACCAATATCGAGCTCGAGCGGCAGAGGCACCTGGCCAACTGGCTGATGAACAGTAGACCGCACATGCCCGGCGGACCAGCAGCAGCAACAACAACATCAGCGGCAGCAGCAACAACACCCACTGCATCAGCCACAAAGGGCGCAACAACAACAACAGCTACAACTACAAATCCTGGCTCCACAGTGGGTGGAGCAGGCGCTGGCCCAGTGGGCGGCAACGGGGTCGCAACAGCAGCAGCAGCGGGCGCACCCAGCAACAGCGTCGCAGCTGCAGCAGCAGCTGCATGTAACGGTAAGCTTAGCGCGAAGAGTGGAAGTGGGTGCGGAGGAGGGGTGGTGGGGAAGGTTGACAAGGCACGCGCTTCAAGCGAGCGTGAGAGAGAGAGAGGAGAGAGCGGGAGAGCGCAATGGGTAATTGTTTGCTCAATGACGTCGCCTTTGCTTTTATTTTGTAAATGCTCTGCATTTAGGGTATGGTAATTCAGATCATCCTTATATACACTTAATAATCCTGCGAAGGGAATTGAATGTACTAAAAAGATAAGACCTAATACACTCAAAAAATGATTAAACTGAAGACTTAATTTACACCATTTCGAAAATGAAAATGTTTTTGCGTTGATTCCTTTAGGAAGTTTGATAAATACAACTTTATGAGACTGAAACAGTAGTGGCACTAACTATTTTCACACAATACAGTATGGTAATTACGAGCAATTGGTTGCTGCTGTAAAATAATGAATTTAATTTTTTACAACAAGCACCCAATTATTTAAAAATGAGTGTATTTTCTACGTCATTTTCCGTAAAAGGTGCGCCGTTACAAGATTTTACAGCACGTAATAAAAGATCCAAGTTTACAACTACAGGTAAACTTCAGTAAGTGAAACTAATGATTTGAAAATGGATTTGTGCAATATATTAACGAAGTTGTAATCAATTTCAATGGTGGTGTTATACGAAAAAAGTTCAAAAGAGATTGCAGTATGATTTAAAGTTCTTGATTATCGAATTTGCATCTAAATTAATTAATTTGATAGCCAACTGTACTGGTCTTTGGGATAAGCGAATCCAAATCGTATAAATATTTATTTTTGTGCAAATCGAATTCGAGCAGAACGTTTAAAAGTGAAAACCGAAACATGTGCTATTTTTATGGCCAGCTAGTTTGGATGGAATACCAATCAACACTCTGAACAATAAAGAGATGAAGTGATTAACATTACTCACTTAAATTTTAAAATATATGGTTGATAAGATGACCTAGAAAGACTTATTTTTGTCTACCCATTCAAAAATATGAATGGTTCTAAAGAAATCTCGACCATTAAAGACTAAGATGTGTAGATTAAGTCATATTGTTGATAAGTATGTGTATCTGCGGTAAATTCCGGAAAGGGTAAGATCAGAAGAAGGGTTTTTAGATTGGATTGAAAGGGTACAACAGTTTCGTTACCAGAAGTAGTTTTTTTTTTGTCTAACTGGTGGTTGTGTTGTCTGTATGGGGATTTCTTTTCGCAAAAGGCGCGCGCGTCGATTCGCATAATTTCACACGAAACGTGACAATCTCACACCCACCCCCCTTCATCCATTCTATCGCTTTCTCTCTCTATTTATATGTATATATATATGTATGTATGTATATGGCTTACTCTCTCGCTCGCTGGCTGAAAGTCTACTCTGCAATTGATATTTCACGAAAGATAAGAGCAATTTCACAAAACGTTTTAGCCCCTTCCCGGTGTTATGCTGTGATTTCTGCCCTCGCCTGCATTTATTAAATGTGTGTTGTGTGTGGGGCAAAAAATTAAGCCAAATGTGCGCAATTAAAGTGAGTAATGCGCCGTCGACCACCAATCAGCGGATCCAAATCGCACCATGGGCCGCATTCGAACAATGAGCAATCAAAAATCGCGATATCTCTTTTTAATTGCAACGCTCGAAGTTCGCTTATTTACACAACTACATACATACCTATATATTTCTAAAGCAACACAAAAAATCGGGGAAAAAAACGAATATGGCTAAGTGATTTCATGCGGTATTGTTTGGGGCGACAGACAATTGCTTTTTTGGATGTCGGCCCGATAACGATATAATACAATATATGTTGCCCATGAGGGAGGTGTTATCTTTATGTGTTGTCTACGTACTTGTGTGCCGTTAATCGCCTCCAGTTGTTGACTCTTTTATTAGTGCCTCGATATCCGATCCGATTGGATCTTTCAACCAAAAATACAATTCGACCTTAAAATTGTCAAGTCATAGACCCCCGCAGTTCTTCCTCGATATTAACTCAAGTGCATTCGAATCTAACAAAAAGTTCTCAAAACTTTTTAAACAAGTAATCAATAACCCGGAAATGCGAATCGAAGTGACCTAATCGATAATAAAATACGTTGATTAATAGCTTACACATAGATCATTGACCTGATAACGAATTTTTATGCTTGGAAATAAATCAAAAATGTTTTCACAAGTTTTTAAGCAATTTTCAAGCATTTCATAAACCAAGCAGGTATTTTTAATGACCCATGGCAAACGTCAATAGCAAAATTTAGTATCAATTAGCTGATAGTCAATATATTTGTATTGCAAATAAAGTCTTGTTAGTGACAAATTTGTTTGCGTAAACGTTGTTAAAACGCAAAAATAAGCACTGATTAGTAAACTTTGAATTATAGAATCGAGTGCAAATAGAGCAGTTTGAGTTTTGTGTATACCTACGTTTTTAGTATTTGCATGTTATTATTAGATAGAGATAGATTGCCTTTCTGGCCAGTTGAACTTGAAGTTCGTAGATTCCAAATCATATACAAAACTTTGGCTAAAAGATTTTCATTTATATTTAGCCTTGAAACGATGTTTAACAAAGCCGAGCAGGCAAGAATGTTGTGTACAGGTGCAGCTATTCAGTGCATTAAATTTATTGTGGTCTAAAAATGGCCGTCTTGAACAATAAAAGTTCGATTTTCCCCACTTTAAATTCAGTGCAAGATCTTTCGACATTCCTTCCTGTCTATTTCGAAAATTCTTGTTAATTTTGCGGTTACGCTTTGGGGCGATATTTGCCCACTGTGTGTCATCGTCTCGTTGACCGTTGACTGAAAATTAGCTGCGCTTAGCAACAGTTTTGAACCACTTGCCTTATTTTTTTTATATTTTTTTTTTGTTGTTGCGTCACGCCAACTGAAATTCGCTTGGGGAATATACACTCATTATAGACGAAGCTCTGCCACTGTACTCGTAGATGTGGAAGTTGATACGACGGTGTGTGGGTTTTTCCCACTGCAGACAACGGGGTGGCAATTAGACACTCACATGTGCATTTATATTTATGCGATTACCTCACCGATGCACAATGTGCTACCTCACTCACTCACGACTCCTCCGCGTTGCGTTGCGTTTCTTTATTCTTTATTTTAATTTTTTTCGTACCTTTTGCTCTTGCCACTGCAGGTGGAGCAGCCGTTGGCGCCCATCACGGCCACCATTCGGCGGCTGGGGCGCGCAAGCCCAAACTGCGGCGCTTCAACTCCCACGACACCAGTTCGAATATGTTCTCGGTGGCCGATTTCGAGAACGCCCGCCTAGCTCGCCGCAACGAGATCGAGCTGAACCAGCGGAGGGCACGACGCGTGCGCGGCAGTGCCAACAACAGCACCTACGGCCTGGGATCGGGCTCAGGATTGCTGGGAGGTGCCCATTCTGGATACTGTGACGCACTCAATGGCAGCGGCGATTACTCCACCGGGGACAGCAAGGCCTCCAAGGGCAGCAGCGAAGTAAGATTGAATTACACTATACCTATATATACACAAATCTACGTCAAACCAATTTCAAATAGTAACATAATCTGATGGCAAAAAATTCGAATAACGATAGAAACGGGTTTTTAAAATCCCCCAAAGTTTGTTCTACAAATACAATATATCATAAAAGCAGATTAACGTAGATTAGGATTAAAATAAAATATAGAATATACATTTTTTTATATTAAATTTTCTCGTGTACATGACGTCAATAAGTTTTCTAATCGCGCAAAAATGTTGGTTAATTATTCGTTGTCGATTTGTAAGTTTCCTAACCACATTCGAAATTATTTAAATAAACTCTAACTTCAACTAATAAACAATGCATCTTACAGGGTGCGCTGACAGCCATTGAGTTCCTTGAGCGGAATTCCCTGCCACGAGTCGTCCGCATTCTGCATGCGAGCAAGAGCTCAAACGAAACGCTGCAGTCCAGCTCATCGCATGGCTCCTCCACGGCGGCATCGAGCAGCTCCTCGACGGGAGCGAATCCGTTTGGTTCTGGTGGCAGTGGTGGTGGAAACATTTCCAGTGGCAACATTGACACCGGCACCCATTCATCGTCCAGCGGAGGCAGCGCCACCGGAAACGGAACTGGCTCTGGTCCTGGTCTTAGTTCGGGCTCGGGTTCTGGTTCTGGTTCTGGTCACCAGAACAACAACGGTCGCCACAGCAGCAACGGTGGCACTCCACCCGGCCACGATGAGCTTTTTCTGCTCTACAGGCTGGTGCGACAGCGCAACATCTACCACGGACACAACGCCAAGACTCAGGCATCGCAGCGCAAGAAGACTCTGCTCATTCCACAGGAGTTTCCGGGTGAGTTTCTGAATTGGATGATTGCATCGAGTTCTGGGTTTATTTAAATCATAAATAACAATTTGTCATATTGCTTAACAGTATGTATCTGTAATAAACTAAAATCAATTAGCAAACATATTGTTTATTAACTATTAAAATTGATTGTTACAATAGTTAAGTAGTCATATTATTACATGTATGCTATCTCAGGTTTATAGTACGTTTGCGTTCTAATTACCTGCTATTTATTGATTATTACAATTGTAAAAGCGAAAGATACATTTTTCACAGAACAGCTAGAACTTAAGTGCTGCGGCTAATTGTAATTACACGTTGGCCCCGACGAGGGCGGCTTCAAACAAGTTGTCATTCCATTGAGGGAAGTTAATTTATCGCTCACAGTAAATTAACTTCAATGACCCACCGATTGATGCGCCGATTGGCAGTAGCTAAGGGCATAACCGAATGATTAAAAAAAAAAAAAATGGGAGGAAAACCTGTGACTGATTCGGCACGAACACGGCTGATTGTAGTCGCATGCCCATTTACATAATCCAGACGGGAACATTTGAAGGCACAATTTAGTGTTCTCATGACGAATGCATTTAGATACTTACTACTTTTGCCTGATTACACGGTCCACTCGTAACCAACTCAACTCGCTTAGTGAGTCAGCCAAGCGAACTCTGATCTCCCAGTGCGAGGTTACTAAGTACACAATTCCCTAAACATACAGACATATGTATCCAGCACTTTGATGTTTTTTTTTTTTTTTGCGTGACACAGTCACAGTTCAACAATGGAAAGTAATCGCAACTATTGCTCATCAGGCGTTATGCAATGAGCTCTATTCGGGGTTCCAGTGCCGGTGGTTTTGGTTGTTGGCCCAGTCTGTCTGGCAGCGGTGACTTCTTCGGTGGCCCACCACCGACACCAGCAACACCACCGGCACCACCGACACCACCGATACCACCTGCAGTACCCAACCAACCACCCACTGCTGCTTCTTCGCCGTACTGTGCGGTCAGCCATTGTTTCAAATCGCAACGCCATGTGACTTTTCACAGCCGTTTGGCGAGGCGCAATGTAAACCAATGGGTGCAAATATTATGCAATCTGCCCATTTATAGACTTACTGACGCTGGGTATTATCATTTTATTCATTAGGCTTGCAATGTCCGGAAAAAATGGATGGCAAATTGGAGTGATTCAATTTGCACGAGCATATTGGATTTTTCTTGTGTTGATTCAATTGGTCTCGACGCTGATTGCATTAGTCTCTCTTTATCATCAATTTTTTTTATTGTATCATTATAATTTAAGCTCAGTGGCGCGAATTGAACCAAATGAAATGATTAATGGACTCATCGATACATGTAATGTTTAATTGCATTGCATTTTTTTCTGTAAAATCCACCTGCGCTAACTGAAACTCTTTTTACATTCGAATTTTATTTTTTACAAACCCTCCAATCAAACTTGTCGGTTTTGCATTTAATTGACAAAAAATGCTTTTATTTTAAGAAAATTAAATACATATATCTCAATACTAAGAGATGCCCAGTCGCACGTCACGTTATTTGTTTTATTTTTTGTACTCATTTTTGGATTGCAAATTGTGTACTATATTCTGTTCGAAGCTGTCAGCTGTCGGAAAAATGGTTTTCAGATTTTAGACAGTAAACAGATTTGTTCAGCGACTGAACCAAAATATCTGTCTTGTTCAAAGAGATTTCAAAATTAGTTTTTAATTATTGATTTGTGCTATTTTTTTTAAATGCTTTTATGACCTTGAGAAGGCGAAGCTTCTGTGAACATTTATTTTGACCCAATTGTAATTAATTTATTTATGAAATGTATAATGGTTAGATGAACCCACTTTAATAGAAGAGATACGCATACAACATAAGATACAAGGACAATTTTAACATTTGTATTTTTTCTTTTTCCCGCAGGTTACTTTTCGATGCTAAGCGAGAAGGGTCTCCCCACGGCCACACAATACGGATCTCTGATACAGCTGGTTCGGGAACGGGTTTACAAGTTTGTCTCAGTGGACAACATGCCGGCGTTTACGGAATCCTCGCCCAACAGTACGAGCAGTCCAACGCACGAGGGATGCCTGCCCATAAACAAGGGACGACCACAGTACGTGAAAACGACGGCAAGGGGCGGGCAGGTATTCCGTCTGTTGGCCGTCTTCGAGGATGGCAAACAGGATCAGGTCAATATGTCGCAACATGGCAACGGCAATGCGACCAGGTCCCATGGCAGTGGGTACATGGGAAGGGAGAAGGAAAAGAACCGGTATGCCCAGCTGCTTAATGAAAACCGGCAGGTGTTGTACGTCCCACTGTCCACCAAGGGCAAGTTCTACGAGATTGAACCGGGAATTCCTCAGCTGCTTCAGAAACTGGGCGATGCGCAGCGCAAGCTGAATCCGGAGTGCGTGCATCGTTTGAGTGCTTTGGTGACGGCGGCCAAGCAGTTACCGCTAACACTGCGCTATATCTCCGGTCCAGGCGGACCCGACATTCCCGAGCAGCTATGTATTAGTCAAGTGAGCAAGGAGGATGTGGTTGTTGGCTGTTCCATTGAGGACGTCGATACCCAGACGCCCTTGCAGCTGAGGAAGTTCTATCCCAGTCGAGATATTCAGCTGGTAAAAAGTTATTTAGGATTTGACTCCGAACAACGGATGCTCGCTAACACGAATGTGCAGAATATGCTAAAGTTTTGTCAATTTAATTGCGATCCATTCCTGAAGCTCGTGGAGATTGAGTTAATTCAGCGCTCGGAACGTTCGGGAAGCAAGAATCGAGAGGGGCTACGAATCTTGAAGCCACTGCATTTTCCAAAGATCCTGAGACGCGAGAAGAGCTCCATGGCAGCAGCGCACGAAAAGGAGGATTCCATTATTTTCCTCAGCAAATCGGATCTGGAGAATCTGGAAGCCAAGGAAGCGGCAGCTTCTGCTGCAGCTCACTCGGAATCCAGTTTGAATCGCATCTCTGAGCGCATGCGTGTATTCCAGTCTACCAAGAAGAAGTGGTTCGGAAAGCATCATCCGCAGCAACAGCAACCACAAATAGAGAAACATCAATCTGACTTAGATCTCGATGAGCAGGCCAAGCGAATGAGCATGGAGCGCTATACGGATATGTCTAAGCTTCTGCAGGAGCGTTTTGGCTCGAATCCCGAACAGCCAGAGCAAGATGCTATCTCCCTAAACAGCACAGCAGCGTCCGACACCGAAACAACGATGCTGACTACCATGGAGCCGAGGTCTCTGGACACAATGATGCAAAAGTCCATGTCCCTGCAGGATATTGAGCTTCTCAATGGTCAATGCAAGCAACGACCTGATTTGCTGGCCAGCCACAATCACAATGACGCCATCAGTGAGGCAGGTACCGAGCTGGAAGATGTGGAGAATCAGACCCCACCTCCACAGTCCTTCATCACGGAGAAGCTGTACAACGAGTTTCACGTGAAGACCAGGCAGTATAGCAAGTCATCGTCCAGTTTGCACCAGTTACCTCTGTTTAGCTTGCCGCAAAAGTTGCAACTTCACGAGGCTGAAAAGGAGAAGCGACATCTGATGTTGCTAAAGGCGCAGCAACAGGCGCTGACCAAGGAACCGGTCACTGGAAGAAGGGCAGCCGGTGGAGTTTCTCTGTTGGGAGGAGGACTCAACCAACTGGCGATATCGCCCGCATCGCTGGTGGAAGACGACTTGCCCTACTCCAGTGTGCGCGATTCGCTTGTGATTTCCGGCGGGGACTGCCTGCGATCGGAGTCCGCCAGTAGACCAGTTCCCGCTGTGGACTATACCAAGGAGAATATATACGCCGAAATCTGTCCCTCGCACACAGTGGACACCTTTTCGGGCGCCACTCAGTTCACTCATGTGCCCGACGATGATGGAGATTATGCATCGCTCAAGTATTCGGTCAATGGACCACAGTCGGTCAGTCGGATTGAGGTGAATGGAGCTACGGCGGCGGTGAAGAGCAGCGCAATCAGCTACCATACTGTGTACCTGGGCGAGGAACCGCTGGGCGAGAGGCACGCTGCCCACATCACCACCGTTGAATTGGCCGGAGAGGATAACATTTACAATACGCTCAAATGATGACTCATGTGATTCCGGCGACGTAAGTTGGCCGGCGCCAAAGGCCTGTTTTAAAAACGCCGATGGACAAAAGGGCAAGCAAAAGGGAATTCATGTTACCCATGATCCTACCAAGGCCATCTTATAGTCTTGTACTCGAAAGAAATTGAAGTATTCTCCAATGAAGACTAATTTGTTAATTAACTCATTGAAAACATACCTTACCCTACTTATTACCCACTGTTTTGACAGGACTTTATTTTCATGCCATTGGATTACTTTAATATAAACATACATTTTAATAGAGAAAGAGTATTTAATTTATGTTTTGGTTTTATTGTGTATTTCTCAGTTTCATTTTATAGCACATGTATATTAACATTGATAAGCAATGGACAACAAACGTTTACCGCATTGTAAATTTTGTCTCCTTTAAATATTTAAAGAATCTTAGTAATGTGAGAATGTTCGAGTACAAGACAAAGATAAGAATAATTTTAAATCAGAGAACAATTGAATGACACAATTTATTTGCTGCGAGGCCTTGCTTAAGATCGGTAAAATGTTTTGAATAGGCTTTTGGAGCAATCAGCCACAAAATCAAATGAATTTATATTTTATCTTGCTTACAATTTTAAGAAATGGTTACAGCAGAATACCAATGTAAGATCATTGTCATATAAGTGAGAGGAGCTCTCAATTTTAGGAAAAATACTTTTCCCTGTCTGCCCTTTGAAAAGGCGGTGTGAGAACTTATATTTAATCATTCAATATGGCGCTGATGCACAAAAAACAACAATAGTAGAGAAAATATCTTATTTTGCAATAATACAAAACTCAAAGCGAATGATGTATGGTGAATTCAAACAGAATTTGAATCTGGGTCAACAAACACCCAAACGAAAGTAATGAAAAATCTCGATCGTAACATATAATTACACATACATATATTTGTAGAAAGTAGTATTAGTATAGGGATCAAATTTGTAAATGAGACGTCGCTGTGGACGACGAAAAACCCCCTTGAAATGACAGCAGAAATTGTAATATTATTATTAACCAAGAGAAGACAAGCAATTTTGTATTGTAACATACAGATGGGTGCCGCCGGTCCACGACTTTCAATCCATTAAACGGCCAGATCCCTAACCCATACAAAAAAAAATACATCATATTGAAACTGAACATTTGGAAATTGCAATATTATACAATTGTATACATAACTTATATATAGATATATATATACTTATACACATATACTAACGTACATACGATATGGAAATCTTAGTTCAAACCTAAGGTATTATTAGCTCGTAGGCAATCAACAAGTCAAATCAAATCATAAGCGATATACATCTATATATGCATACATTGTATATTTGTAAAATAGCATAAACTTTTAGGGCAAAATGCCAAACTTTTACACGATCTCTCGTATTTTGTCGTTCTTTTTTGGAAACCCATTAACTTGGTTTTGTTGGGTTTACTTGTTTTACACCCAACAACTCAACGTTAATCAAACGAATCGATTACATCAAAGTGCGAGCATGTCCACAAACCATATTTGAATCTGTCTAATTGTCCGCTTCGTTCGATGACCTCACATAACTTTGCATACAACACACGTATTTAACATTTAAGTTATTAAGTGACTTTATCGCGCCATATAGATGTGCAGTCTCAAAGTAGAGTTTAGACACTAAGGTCCAGTTTCTAGTCTTAATTTGAAAACAAATATGAAGCCGTTTCGAAATGGAGACATGCCAAACTTTTACTTGTGTAATGAATGACTTCGGCATGGCCCGAAGGATCCTTCAATATATACACTTTCAATTGGGTACTACATAAATAAATATTTAGCAAGAACATAAGTTATGAATTTTTATTTTATTTCATTTGCAACCACAATCAGTAATACAACCTATTTCAGATTCGACTGAAAGCTTAGTTCTTATCTCCCTCAAAGACGGCAAAATATCAAGGTGGAAAACGATTCAATAAATAGTGTAAGAAAAGCCTAGTGTTACCAAAAGAAAAAACCCTGTATAAAAATGAAGCAATACTCACAAAATAGCTATGATACTAGTTGTAAAACCTCTCTGACAAAGCAACAATGCGACAGCAACAGGTTCAGTCAGTGTGTGTGATAGTAGCTAAGTAACGAGGGTACTTGCTATCTGGATATCGATGTTTTGTACATAAATAGAAACGAGGCGTAACCCAGCCCCAGGCATATTATGCGTTAAGTGTACTAAGAGTACTCAGTGGCGGTTACTTTGCATTTCATAGTTGGTAGACACGTAAGACAGGCTTCGCTGAAGCGCAAGGGTGATAAAATGTTGAAAGTGAGCGTTGACAACGCACTCAATCTATTTTTGCCCTCTTCAAGATCAGCTTTGTGTTATAAATAGGTACATACATATGTATATCATCTGTGCTTGCAGATAATTGATAAAGATATAGCAATAACATAACGAGTAACCACCCGCCAGCATAATAATTTATACAAACAAAATATTGTGAATTATATTTAGAGTTTTAACGTTTTTTTTTTTTGGAAGCAGCACAGACAAAATATCTATCGGATATGCAAAAATTACATTTTAGAAATTCAGATGTTTTAATCAAGGGGCAATAACATAACGAGTGTCTCGTGTAATATTTATTTTAAACAGAGTAGAATATAGTCAGTACTAAAACGGATACATACACGCACTTGTGCATGTTGTGGAAATCAAGCATTATCAGGAATTTTTATGAAATGGATGAACAAACGAAAGATTGCACTGAAAGGGGAGGGAACTCGAGCCCCCAGAATGCCGCCCGAACAGGCCTTTGATATACTTTATTGCAGCTTATAGTGAAGCAATATAAATTTCAATAAGAATTTAATGGTTTATGAAAACGGAGAAGCGAAACGAACGATGTGAACTAAGTAATCATGTTTTTGGTGTCTATGTTAATCCCTAGAAATTCACACACGATTAATCAATTAGAAACTCAATGTCAAGCAGTAGTAGAGCCCACACAGCAGCAAATATAGATAAACAACTATTTAAAATATATATTCGTAAAATTTGAAAAATATAACCTTGTAGCACTTTTAGATCCCCCCAACAATGAAACAAAGACCCAACTAAAGGTATTCACAAAAAAATGATGATGATGATTTTTGGAACTGAACGCTGATCGATATTTTAGAAGAGCCCTGCTATGGAGCTTGGCATGACTGAATTGATAAGATGAGAACTAAATTGAAACGAATTGAATTCTAATGAATTGTTTGGTAATGGGTACACGAATACACACATGAAATAAATAAAAAAAATTATAAGGAAAACTGATACGAAATAATTGTTATAGTAGATCTTTTTCTAAGCGCTGACCATGGAAAATAAAGTATGTATGTGAGAGCAAATCGATGTCACTGCTTAACAGCAGCTTAGTGACCTCAGCAAGGGCAAGCTCACTTCAACAAATTAACTCTAACTGAGGAGACCCAATCAAGTCTAGCATACAAATTTATATTTCACGTTGTACTTATATTTACCTAGATAAAATGAAATTGCTAACAAACACACAAAACTCCCTTTGGAAAACATGTTTAAGCCCATACAAGTGAAATAAACTAAAATATCTTTTCAAACTGTTTACTCGAACTTTACTTTCGTGGTGCGGGTACTATCGCTATTACACACCTGCTATTTGACTAACTGCGTGGAATTATAGAAGAATTTACTTTTATCCAAGATTGTGGCGGTTACATTTACTATAAAAGTAACTTGTGGCCAAAATGTTTTCGCCATAAACGAATTTGGCAAGACAATAACTATTAAAATGAAAAGAAATCGAAAAATCTTCCTAACATCTTTTACAGTTCGAAGAACCACAAAAGCGACATCTAGCTTTGATTTTGGAAACCTAATGTCAAATGTAGAAACCATGTCAAGTTGAGTTTTCTACACCGTTCGAACCATTAGCCGTAAAATATTTAAGTATGTATTAAAAAATAGTATTGTAGTTCACATATACCTCAATTTAAGACCATTTGAATTTATTTTCTAATTCATTAAATAAACAATTTTATACTCTGATTTCTTATATATTTCATTTTTATTTCTGCACATATAGTATACATACATACTAATTCATAAAGTTTGTTTATTATTTTCTATATCTTGCTGCTGCTTTGTTTGCTGTACATGCATTTTACACATTTAGTTTCTGGGATGTTACCTTTAATTATTTTCGCTTCTTTTATAATTTAACGGCCACATTCGATTCTATTGTATTCGGTTTTATGTTCGTTTTAATTATTACTCGGCTCACTTTTCTTTGGGTTGAAACAGCAAGCAATTATATTCTTTGAAATTTAGCAATAGCTTCAAAAAGTGCTGTCGAAACGGAAAGATATTACAAATATCGGGAATAGTTTCAGTTTTGCTTTGGAATCGAATTAAAGTCTTTACAGAGTTTCGCAGAATTTGAGAATTCTTATTTTGTATGTTTTGGAGAGCTCTCCAGCGATTGCATAATACTTTTTAAACTGTTTGGGTTTATTTGTATTTTTTGAAAACACCCGCACATTTACCAGATACTAATGTTTGCGCTTCTTTCCATTTAGTTTTATACCCCAAACTTTATTCGTACATATCTAATTGGGTTTTTAGTTTGTTTATATTAGTTTTTATTAATTAGGACGACGCTCCAAGTTTACCTTTCTTTGTTTCATATTATAATTGGTTTTCTTTTTTAAATTGTTCGTTTGTGTATTTAGTTAACGATATGTTTGGTATACAAACTTTATAATACCCTGGCTATGTTTTTAGTTTTTGTTTTCAATTTGGGATAGCTTCGAACAGCGCAGGTTGGCAACATTTTGCTGAGCACGGGCGTATAATATGCCACCTAAAGCCTGACACACAGATCTAGAATGTTGGGAAAATATTCGTTAGCTATAGATTGGATGATACATCCAAAAGATGGGCAGGGAAATCAAGTGGCTTGCGAAGAATAGAGGAGTTAAGCCTCGGGAAATATACTCGATTAGACACTGAAAGCGAGTTGCGGAGTTGAATGGAAATAATAGCGACATGTTCTGATTGGTAATTATAGAGTCTTATTGATTGATGATTAAAGTTTAGCCAATTGATGTACCTAATTGTAGCTTTTGTTTTAAATATAATTTACTTGATTTATGTTTCAGAACATGACTTCTTGGTAGAGATTCAGTTAAGGGGTGTATTCGTTTCTCTTAGTGGTTCCTGTGGCACATTCAAAAGATAGTTTTAGGGTACATAGGTATCTAAACTCTAGTCGATCTTAACCATTCACCATCACTCACACACAGCTCACCACACACGCAGACACTCATCCTGTTGCACATGCACACGCGCTTCTAGAACCTAGACATATACATATATATAGACCTGGTGGCTAACTAAAAACGTAACTAAATCCCATTTAATTCTACTGGCCAAGGTTAGCCGGACTGAGCACCAATTCTGGCTCGAATTTGCTCGACGACGAGGACGACGACGCCGCTGCCGCTGTGGGAGGCGAAAGGAGTAGGCTACTGCCACGCCCCATCACCGAACCGGCGGATGACGGATGTGATTTTTGATGATCCGTGCCGGTGGTGAACGATGAGGTGGTCAATCCGCTCAGTACCACACCGGATGCGGTGGCCGGTCGCATTAGGCTCAGACTCAGACTCGTTACTCCGCTTGTGTCCAGCACCTGGCCGGGAATACTGGCTATCGTTGTGCTGGTGGATGAGGCGGTGGCCACCGTCGAAGGCGCCGGCAGCGGCAGCAGACTAATCGCTGTCGTGGTGGGCGGCAATGTGAAGGCAGTTCCCATTCCCTTGCCGGAAGTGGAGCTGCTCATGGACATGCCCAGTGGTCCGCGTACCGTCGCCGTTGCGGAATAGGTGTGCGGCAGGGCCGGTGGCAGGTCATAGCTCGTCGGATGCGACTGCGACGTGGGCAGCCGTGCCGTAATGGTGGGCGTCGTCGTCGTGGTCGTCGTTTTGGGCGTGGCTCCCGTCGAGATGCCCGGCCTATTAAGCCGAGGTATCGCACCCGTACTGCAACTGCTGGGCATGGGAGCACTTGATGAAGCGGCTGTTGTTGCAACAGGTGTTGTGGTCTCGTTGCTGGCATCTATCAGGGATGTCTCCTCCACCACCTCCAGCGAATCTTTGACCGTGGAGGAGGAGGACAATGACTGCGACTTCGGTACATGTTGCTGATCCTGCTGCTGCTGCTGCTGTTGCTGTTGGCGTTGCTGCTGCAGTGCCACCCGCTGACGCACCAGCTTGCTGTCCGGCTTTTCGTCAACCGTGCTCAGGGTAGTGGCTCTCGTTATCCTCGATGTGGCTGCTGTTGATGTTGGGTCTTTGGTGGTACTACTCGTAACGGCAGTTGTGGCTGTTGTACGTTTGGCAATCTGCTGCTGCTGCTGCTGCTGCTGCTTCTGCTGATCCTGGTCCTGATCCTGCTCATCGTCACTCATCTCGCAGGCATTCAGAGCCGTCTGCAGCTTCTTCATCTCCAGTGGAGCATCTAGCAGAAACAGAAGTCATAAGAGGTTGGAACTGTATACAATATGTAGTTTATATACCACCGCTTTCCGGCTCATTGATGATCGGCACCACGCGATTGATGGCCGTCTTCTGCTCGTTCTGCATGAACAAGGATGTGGTGGCTATCTGACGCAGTGCCTCCATTCCCTCGTTGAGCATTTTGCTCTGGCTGCGTTTGTGCGCTATGGGATATTTGGGCTACAATGAAAGGAATTAATTAACATAGTAATTTAATAAAAAAAATGATATGTTTACAACCTGAAAACTAGGACCTCTCGCTATAGATACTCTTTTGCTCTCGTTTCTGAGCAACGATGTCGTGTGATCTGCATCAATCTTGTTGCCGTTTTTCTTCCGCGTCTTTTTGCTAGATGAAATGCAGTGCGATGGACAGATGCAGAAGAGGATGCGTAAAATGCAACAGATCAGGCCCAATCCTGCAGAGAAGTGAACTCTTTTAGCACATGTTCAACTGACACTTGCCATTAGCTATTTTATTGCCTATGAGAGAGGGGCCTATAAGTCTTAGTTCCGTGGTTTTGAAGCCCTTCTCGCCGGTGCCAACGAACGCGATGACGAGTCCCAGTGCCACCGTGCCCAGGCCCACGTAGAGAAAGGCATTCGCAAAGGTGCTAGGACCCCGCAGAACGCCCAGGAAATCCTCATCGTCCGATGAGCCGCCCAAAGAGGCGTCTTGGATCTGTCAATGGAAATGAGCGTTGTCAGTATATGATTAAGCAAATAGCAAAAGGGTATTTTCATTAGAGCACAACTCAAGTAAGACAGAAGTAAAGTTTTTACTTATCAAGTATTAAGTTCTAACAAATTGAATTGAATTTTTGTTTAACATAATTACTAATCACCTTTTTTCTATGTTTAAAGTTCTAGTAAGTTGAATTTAAAGGATAAGTATATAAAAACATATTTAAGTCAGTCTTTCTGGGGTTATGCAGTTTTCAGGGGCCCTTTAAAGGTATGACCCTATCATCAATCGGGTTCCAATGAAAACCAAAGTAAATTTGTTTGATCTAGACAATAAAGATGATGACTTATTCAGATTTGTAGCCTGCTTCACCTAACAGATAATGCGCTGAACATTGAGAAAGTTGTGCATGAAAGAAATGTGAGGGCAGGGGGAGTGGTTGATAAAAAATATGTATGGGAATTACAATTAGAGGCGTTATTACGATTACGGGTAGTATGTACACGGTGGTAGGCGGTCCTTCGTGATGGCACTTACTCGGTTGCGCTTCACCCAGCGTCGGTGGCAGGTGGCCTGCTGCTGTTGCTGATCCTGGACGCTGCAGCGTCGACCCCGCTCCAACCAGGCGGCACGTCCTTGGGCGCACTTTTCGAGGAGATCGGCCGGCCACAGAGGTGAGGTGATCGTGACCATAACCAGGACCGAGTGACAACGATAGCACGGATAGCACGACGACGACAACAACACACACAGTGGTTGCGATTGGGTATTGAATTGGTATTTTTTTGGCGGTGGTGGTTGTGGGGCAGATGAATAGAAAATATATACAGTTCAGTGATTAGTTTTGGGCTGTGTGAGATCGTCTCTCGTTTGTGGTTAAGGGGAAGTACACATATCTTTAGAATATAGGAATACATATTTCCAAAAGCATACAATACAATTCATCACAGGAGGAACGTCTAATGCAAAAGCAATCAAATTTGTTTGTCAAACGAAATACGAAATTTAAAACTTGTTGCCAAGAGAACTTTCTTGTCATCAATTACAACATCAATGGGAAATATATTTGGATGCCAATTTCATATCATTTTTTGGTTTTCTTTTTCTTTTTTTTTTTTTGGTTAGTTAGGATTAAACACACATTGGAGCAAAGTAGTTAACAATTAGGAAATGGTAACTAAAAACAGTTACACAGCAAGTAAAAGGAGAACATAGATATGTAGAGAGGAAGGAAGACTTAGGTATGGAAAATATGGAACATCAACTGAAAACGAGAACACTGAAAGGAGTTTAAACACTTAGATGGTAGATGAAGGGAGCACACTTCAAGACACAAGTCAAATATATTCCATAAAACTTAATCAGCATGCCTCATTGCAGCTCCGCAAGCAGCTAAAACAGGCCAAAGTATTTCGGTAGCCCATGCAACAAAAATAAATCATGAAATAACCCCATAAAAACCTAAATATTTAAAAAAAGTTTGTATTACATTTTCGGATCGATTCTGCGATATAAAATATTTGATGCTAGATCGTTTTTCCTTTTTTTGTTATGGGAATATATGATATATATTTACTGATTTACCCAATATTTATTTAAAACGTACCAAAAACGAGAAATAATCTTGACCTATTGAGATATATATTTATATGCCCTTTTAAGGTTGTGTCCTCTATAACTTGGCGCAAATCAAACAAACAGAATTCAATGCCAGTTTAAATTGCGCAGACAGCGAGTCATAGATGCCATCATCTAGATACACCTGTCCACCCGCGTTTGGATACACGTGCACTGGCCAACACGTAGACGAGCTAATGAGTGACTAGACCCCCCCGGCCTGGAGCCATCCTGCTAGCCAGCTCTGGGGAGCAGTATAAGCCAGGCAATGTCACTAAGCCAGCCACTAAATATGCTGCGTGCCAGTAATAAGGCAAATAAAACGACACACAAACGGGCTGGCCTATATATTCGAAGGAGCAAGGAAACCAAAACAGATATATATGTATGTGTATATATGTGTATATATATATGACTGACTATATAGTTGGCGTTTGAGTATATAAGTGAACATGATGGACTTTGTATGTAGCGCCACGTTTTCTGGTTTCGTTTGCTTTTCGTGTGCAAAATCGCAGTCACACAAAGCGAGCGCCAGAGGAGAAAAAAAAAGCAACCAAAAGCTGTCGGAAGGAAAGTGGAGAGAAAGTATCGATCGGCTGCTCCACATAACTATGGCTGGAACTGGAACTGTAACTGCTGTCCTGCCCTTGACTTAATGTAGGTGTAATCAACAATTTGCGAAGCTGATTGACGAACACCGAGCAGACTCAACCGAAGGCCAGCCCGTAGACTCCAAAAGGCAACGCACGTACGCAAAGGCGATGCACGAAAAGAGGTGCTTTCCCCACGATTCGTAGGTGCAAAAGGGCGAGGTGCCACCTCGTCGGGAAGTTTCAAAATATTTGACTAACTCGTCGACTGACAGGCAGGTGTTGAAGCCAGTAAGTGCAGGCGCACTTAACAAAGTCACTAGCCACAATCGGGATGAGATTGCTGCATTTACAACCAAAGTTTTTAATTCGTTACTGCTGGATTTTAAGGCTGATTAATAGAAGGGTAGCCTAGCTTTCGGTACCTGATTTTTTTAAGGGCCAAGATGTAGGGTATAACTGTTGCTTTTGCTATTGATTATCGGATTAAACCATAAATTATATTCTCAGTAAGCCAGTAAACAAAATGTTTATTCGGCAATAATTTAAACAAGTTATTTTAAGGTCAGTCAGCTGCTTTGTTATATCACCGAAGCAATCATTTAACGGATGCCTATCTAATATTCATATGTTTTCGCTAAATTATTCATATTGCGCATACGCCTGTTGGGACACGTGGCTTTTTGTATGTTTTCAGCAAATATTTGATAAATAAAAAAGGCTGCCCTTACGCACACGCTATGTATTCATTAAACTTTCACCTTTGCCAATATTCGATATTTCGCACAGCCAATTTGTAATCATCAGGTTGGCTGATATCTTTGTTCCTTCGATGGATTTGCTATTTATATGGGCGTCAGGCACCAAGTAGCTTCGCCCTTCCCTGTGTTGAAACTCACGCAATGCGAGCGAACAAACAATACCAGAAATAAAGGTTAAATAGAAATGTTGTAAAAATTACAACAAAGCGTCGAAAGTTCATTCAATCGGATCTGGCTTATGATGGCGACAAAACGCTAATGAACACCGCACACGAAAGCTTCTGAAGGAAAATGGGCTAAGCTGGGTGTAAGAACTTAATGGAAAATCGAAAGATGCCCAAAAATCAGCTGAAAATAGCATTTTTAATTGCATAGCAACAATAAATAAGTGTGTATAACTTATATTCTTAGTCCAAAGTAATGCTTATATTCTTTATTAAAGAGCAAAAGACAACTGCACTAGAGTTCCTAGAAAATGTTCAACTTCTCTTGCCGTTTGGTAATTTTTCTTGCTCACAACGAGATCCCTAATTAAACATGTCGCCGACGCAATAATGCCCCTATAATTTATGATAATTAGTCACTGAAGGTCTCACAAGCGTTATCCGCAGAGTGGTCACATTTATACGTAGATTAGTGAGTTGTGGGCTTTTCCATTGTTATTATCGCCATTGATTTTTGTTTCCATTGTATAACAATAAATTGTTTTGCCGCAATTGGCTGGCGGCGTCGAAAATTAACATGTACTCGTCATCAATTTCTGCCTGGCGAACAGGAAGTGTAGGCCATTAATGACAGCAATTTATTCGTGCCCATTGATTGTTTGTTCAAGTGCACAACTTGGCTTGCTTTTGTGCCCTGACTGGCTGTATGCCGATAATTCGTCGAATCAATTAAAACATATTTATCGTAATGCTGTCTAATTGGTTAATTTTTGATGCCTTTATTGGTCTTTTAGGGATACGGATTGCGGGACCATACCGTCATTTAAAATGAATATAATATTATTGTAGCTGTGGATTTCAATTCAAAACTTTTGCTGCGAAGCTTAGAATATTTTCACTGCACGGGCAAGAGTATCTGTTTGCACCCACATCTCTGTCTTTCGACAATTGAAAACAAATCTGTGACAGGACTCGTAAGTAGGCAGATGCCGACAGCCCCGGCGATTTGGCCCGTGTACAATTTTATTATGCAGCTGCGAGGAAAAGCAACGACTTGAGCCGAGTGGCGCAGAATCAAGTGCAAAATGCACTTGCAAAATCAACTGGAGGAGGGCAAGGGGACAGGATGTTCGGACAGGTGGGCCGAGAGCCAAGGAACGTGGCTGGGAAAGAAAAAGTGCGCAGGCTAATGAAAAATGCAGGAGTAGCCGCAGCTGGAGCTGACACACGACCAAGTCGTAAAGAACGAGGTGGTAGCTAATGCTATACTGTGGTTAGACAATGCAGCAGCACCACAATGCAGGGGCACTGAGAGGAGACATTACAGGCAATTTCACTAAACGACACCGAAAGACCCAGCTTTCGAGCTGCCCTTCATCGCCCTTGCCCTTTTCTCACACTTCACCAAGTCCAAGTCCAGCCTGATGTGTCTTTGTTTCCGGTTGATGTCCGGGTGTTTTGGTGTCCGGAATCCTGAGGCGACTGGGCTCAAGGTGCTCCACGGCCTATGCGGCGAATCGGAGCTGAGCTGTCCCGAAACTGGCACATGGCCAGGGCCACGGGGCGAATGTGTACCGGCTTTGCCTTACGCTCTTGGTACACAAATCAGCATTAAGCCAAGGTCCAAAGACAGTTCATTAGGCCAAGTAATGCCCGGGGCTGCTCTCCATATTGGGCACTTCAATCAGACCGCAGTTTGAAAGCTCAATCAGAGATCAGGTACATTTGGATATAAATCTAAGCTAGAAATCATGTGTCAGGCTAAAAGAACATAATTAATACAATAAATCATTTTAATTTGTTAACGCAGGGAAGATTTTTTTAAAGGCTTAAGTCTGAAATTGAATTCTTTAAACGATACTTTCTTTGCATTATTCATTCACTATTCACTATTTTCTAACTGCATTTTTCCACACAGCTAAGTACTCCCTGCACTCTAAAAATACGCTTGGCCCATTTTGTTTGTCCCACATCTTGGAAGGCACTTCTAATAAAATTGATTTGATTTTAAATTCAATTCGCGTAAAACGCACGAATCGATGCGAGGAGCATATGCAACACATGGGGCCCAATGACTACCAGGCAGCCACTGGAAATCCCCAGCCAAGGACCAAGGAAACCAACCGGAGAGATCTGCTGCCCGACTGGCCAACAAAACAATTTAAAGGCAAAGCCACAAAGGAAAGTGGCGAAGTTTTCCCAAACGGAACCCGGGAAACCGAAAAAGTTAGCATTTAAGCGCAGATTGTGTAATGAAATCAGACCATATAGAATATATACATATATATGTATATATATATATGCGATATGGAAGAGGCAAGGGGAGAAACAGCGCCAGTGGCACCGCAAATTAAAGTCGTTTTGCGGCTAAATGTGAACAGTGGTGTGGCTGTGTGTGAGTACCGGTCTTGCGGACTTGGACTTCAAACGGAAGCAGACATTTCTTTTCGGTTTTTCTTTTTGCAGCCGGATATCCGGCCATGAAATGTAAACGTCGCAGCCGCGTTCGTTTCTTTTGCCTTTGTTTGCCTAATGAAAATGTCAAACGGTCTGCCAGAGTCCCGGTTTAATTGAATGCATGTGTCGGCTCTTGAAAAAAACCTATGAAGAATCAAATGGGATGGGTCAAGGAAATAGCAAAAGCCATCGATCAGCAGTCTGTTCTGCGCTCAATTTCACATTTCAGCGACGACACTATAAATCAAGCCAAGGGCTGTGGAGAAAGCGCTGAAAAATATGCTACATAATTTGTTCGCAATAAAATGTGCTTAAAGTGCTGCGCCAAGCACTGAGGCACTCGAACGACACTCGACAAATTTTCCTCTTCCATTTCTTCATATTTTTTTTTTTTTTTTTGGGTGGAAAACAATGGAGCGGGACGAACGGAAAATGCATGTCGCTGGTTTTCGGTTCCGTTCGATTGCATTTCATTGCACTGCAAAGTTTCGCCTTTTCCGGAGCTCTTACGTCCCCTTCCATTCCCGCTGACTTCCTTTCATTTCCAGTTGTTGTTCTTGGCAAAAAATAGGGGAAATAGTCTATGGCAGCCTGGGAAACTTTTTAGCCACAAATGGCAGTAAGTCAAGTTGACAGAAGAAGCCAAGTTTAAGTCGGGCTTTTCAAGTGCACACACGAGTGCTGACCACAAATTGTGCAATTCTCGGCTGCCACATTCCAAGGCCTTTCATTAGCCACCGAAAATTGATTAAGTCCTTGTCGAATTACCATTGATTACTTACTGCCACCATTTTTGTTACTTTTTGTTTTGGGCTAAGCTTACCACACGAACGTATACAGGTTGCGAGCGAGAAGAATCACATCGAAAAGCTTTAGGATTTTGTCTGCGAATGGGTTTTCAGGGATGGAAGACTTGGAGTTTGATGATACACATACTTTGAGCCTGGCTTTGTAGAATTTTTAGAGGGTTTTATAGCAATAGGCTGATATCTATTACAAAGTATTTTTTCAATTTTTTCTGAGTTTAGGTATTTTAGGTAGGTAGGTAAATTAAAGACCACAAAGAAAACATTATTAGTTTGTTTATCCTTAATCTGGTTCCAAGAAACTTTGCCATGACCACAAGCCACTTAAAATATTTGGAAAATATGTTGTATTAGTATTGTTAAGGCATGTGTGGGTTAGTCAATAGGCCATATTGCAGTGCTTAGTTCAAAGATACTTGTTGATAAACTCACTCTTGTGCTTTGGCTTGCGGTTAGTCAGCAAAAGGCTCGATGGTTACACAAAGCATTTTAAAGGGTGTTGGTTTGGATTTTTATACAAAAAGAAATTGATAGATACCCCGCTGTCAATGCAATAATCCGTTTTAAATGACAGGCCATTGGTACCCACGTGTGGAAAAATAAAATATACAGTGGAAAATAAATAATGTTTTTTTCTTGTTCGTAATTAAGCGCATGCGAGAAACGCACAGACTGCAAGATAAATTTATTAAAGAGTTGACTGAGCGAAATTAGAGCGAGACCGACAAGACAATTAAAATGCACGCAGCGGAATAACATTTGCATTCCATATATAAATATATATATATATATGCATATATAGACAGAGAGAAGGGTATATAGACTTACAGATAGAGAAGAGCAGAAAATATAATAAAAAATGACGAGCAAGGTAATGCAAACATGCGAGGAAAAAATGTTGAAAATTATACGATAGTTTTGTTTGTTGTTCAAATTCCGGCTGTTTTTATGTCCCAATATGTTAAAGTTCAATTTGGCGCACACACACAATTGCACGCGCACACACACTCACACATTTACATAGATAAACATATTTATATGGATTTAAGCTACTAAACCTAGCACGCTACTAAGTTTTTTTTAGTCACACAGAGCACGGGCCACAGCACAAAAAAGAGAGAGAGATATACATATTATATAATGAGATACAGAGAGAGAGAGAGAGAGAGAGAGCATTGTGATTACAATTTTAGACACCAATAGAGGAATAGAATCGGTAATGGATCACAATAACTAGACTTCTTAAATTTAGACTGTACCTAATTGGCGATCTGAATTTTTCATTGATTTTCATTTTAGCAAGCGTTGCATACTTTTGGGTTGATTTCTTTTTGGGGGTGAAATAGGTGTAATTAAATGTCGCGTACCTGCGTTTGAAAGAAATGAATAGAAAACAGTGTTTAACAGGAGTACGAGTGTGTGTGTGGGTGTATTTCCGGTGTTCATTTTGGAGTTTTAGTGCGTGCTTCGCATTGAGTAAGAGAAAGTAGGAGAGAAAGTAGAAAGGAAACCATAGAAATCTTGTCTCGTGTGTGTGTGAAAAGAAGGGCTTAAATTCAAGCTTAAATAAATTATAAAAAAGCAACGATTGAAGCTCGCAGCGGATATATTCCCAGAAGAGTGCCACATGTGTCGACATACATAGATTTAAAAAAATCATAAACCAATTTACACAAATGATTTTAATGTGTAACCTATCGGTACTGGCTTTATACATACTTTTAAGGGCCTTTATAATAATAATTCAAGGCTAAGTGTGCCCCAAAAGTATGCATAGTTATACGTGCCAAATTTGTTTGATTTTGTTGGCAAAATAACACTTTAATACTTTATTTTCGAAAATTGAATAGATACTTTTTGATGGTGATGAAATGCGCTTTATTGGCTTAGCTAGGTGGGGCTCGAAATTTGGTCTGAATTTTGGTTAGGTTTTTGGCCGGCATTGCTAAATTCAAAGGCTTTTCTAAGCTACGAAAAAACATTTCCTTACATTGTACTTATAAATTGTATTTGTTATAGGAATCACGCCAACTCTGACTTACCCAGACCGCTGGAAATATATTTGCATTTTGACTTACAGAACCCAAATCGAAAGAACGACAATACTCCCACCCAAAAAGCCTTTTAACCCACAGCCAAAATATATGCTGTGTACACGTTTTGGTATTTCTTTTTTTCTGTTTTTCTTTTCTGCTACCTTATTCGTTTTGTTTTCTTGGGTTGTTTTTGTTTTTAGCGCTTGCTTCAACATGTGAATGTTCCACAAAAAAATGGTTTCGGGCCGAAATTAAAATGTGCATTTCAATTTAAGGCAAAAGTTTCACTTTGGCTGTCGACTCGACGCGAATCGGTCGGCATTGTCAAAGGGAAAATTTTTTTTATTTGCATTTTGCCGTTTTTGTAAAACATTCAATTTGATTTTTTTTTATTTGAATACTTTGTTTTTTTTTTGTCTTATTTTTCCAAGCGTATTTTTTGTTTACTTCTTGATTGGTTTGACTTTGTGGAACAAATTTCGCAATTGAATCAAGTTGAGCTCCTAGATCGAAAACGGGAATGAGAGGCAAGTAAGCTTTACAGAATCTTTTGGGAAAACTTGATACCATTTTGTTTATTTTATATTAATGCATTTTGCTTGAGTGTTTGTTTGGCGTTTGAGTGTTATGTTTTTTATTTTGTGGTTGCTGTTGGTGGTTCGTTTTTGGTTGTTAGTTAATGTTGCATACTTTCTTTTAGTTTATCGTTTGATTGTTTCATATGTCTGTTGTTTTCTTTTGTTGATGACTACAAATAAAAAAATCAAAGCCAACAAATCAAGTATGAAACTAAATGAAAACTTATGAAACTAATTTATTGAGATAATTGAAATAGAAGAGAATGAGAGCTCACAAAATGTAAATTGAGTTCAATTGGCGGTTGGCAAACTTGTTGAGTTTCGCCACTGATTTATGCTAATTACTTCGACGATAGTATGTTAATTAAACCTCTCTAATTTTACAACAGCCACTAATTATGCAATTTATGATTTTTGTCATATATGGCGCCCAACGTGGGGCCCAAAGTTACTCAAATCTGGCGCCCAACGTGATACCTTAAATAAGTGGTATTAAAGATCAAGTTATTTCATTTCGTAGGCACTCATTCTCCGCCTAGGCATGTATATTTGATGTGGATGGGCACTCAGTTCACACGATTGCTCAAGCTTAGCTGGCAGTTCTTGCAGTATAGTCGCTGGATCCTTACACAAAACGCCATGGAGGGGTCGTTCAAATCAAAGCAATGAAAATGCTTGTAAATATTCAATGCAATTCTGTTGGTCGAAACCGTTTTTCTCGCTAGCCCTGCTTTGCAGTTAATAAAATATTTAAAATATTTTATTGGCTTCGGCATAATGCTCAAACACACACCAATGGCAGACCAAGAAAAATATTTTTAATATTTCATGTGCAAATGCGTATTGGGCTTAGTACGAAACGTAATGAACTTAAGCGAAAAAATTTGAAATAAAAAATGAAACAAAATTGGCATACAAAAGGAGCGAAGAACAGACAGATAGTGGGTTAGGTATGTTGGGAGAAAAAAGGACATCAAATGCAAAGCAAAGTGAATTATTTACAAGCATTTTCATTGTACTTTCAAATTACAACCAACTGCAAGACGGTAACGTAAGCGGCACAGCGCAATTGCATAGAGGCAATCACGCAGGTGATCATTACGTTACACATATACAAAGAAACACGTGAGACACTTGCACGTGATGAACGAACGATAGAACGGAAATAAAACGTTTGCTTCCATATTTTTCGGTATGCAAATGAGTGTTTTCTCTTTTTTTTCAAAATGGATGCTTTGGCACTTACTTCCGGCGGTGGCGGAGGCGGCTGCGGCGGCGCCGGGGGCGTTGTCACGTATGTGTTTTTCTATTTACGCAATTGGATTACATCGAGATTGGCGAAAGTTAAAAATCAAAAATGTAAGATTCAAGATACATAATTTGTGTGATGTGTTTTACGTGAAATTTATGCAAATATCGGTAGGCGAAATTTACAGAGTGAAAGAATAGTAGTTTCGGGTAGAATGAGTGAAATAAGAGGTAGTGGAAAATTGTTTGTCTTAGTGCGTGTTTAGCAAAATAGAATGTACAATTTCGTTGATTCGTGGATCCAGAGAAACTCAACGGATCCATGAAATCATCTTTCAAAACTAAACTATAATCAGTGTAGCTTGTTTTTAAATAATGGCATAAGTATGTTTCAAATTAAAAATTAGTTGATGTGCTTTATATTTGTTATGTAGATAATTTGTATTTGATATTTCATAGCTCGTTTTTGGTTTTAGTTTATCTGAGTTAGGTTTAGTGAAGAATAGTTAGAAGCACTTGCTTTGGATACTGTTGAGTACTACTCGACTAGTTAATAGGGTGCAGCGTGTGAGTGGGGAGAGCACACTAGATATGTTTGATCTGTTAGTGGTTTTGTGGGTGAAGAACTACACACGTCTTTGATTATACTGACTTTTATTTATACGTTACATAGAGTTTAAGCAAGTGCAAGTAGGCGAAAGTGGTTGAGATTGCTTTGGGTGATCAGGGGTTCTCTGTTGGGTTGGTGGGGTTGGCTGGAGTGGGGTGTTATTGGCTTGAAGGCGGGGTCTGTGCATTGTTTCAACTACAGTTGAAGCTAAGTGAGGGACTGGGTGACAGACAGATAGTTATTGGTTTATAGAAAGTTACACTTAGTGGGATAGAGACAGTAGGGTTAGGCAGAGAGCTAGACAAAGAGAGAGATAGTTGGATAGCTACAGAGAGAGATAGAGGTAGAGAGTTGAGCAAAAGCACTAATAGTTTGCTGAGAATTGAATAAAGGTGGTTAAGCTAGTTGTACAGCGCATTTAGTTGTTGGCTGGCAGAGCTCTTAGACTTGAAATATATAGTATCTATGGATATATCGTATATTATAAAATTGTCTACTGAGTTAACAGTTAATTCAAGACTCGTTCAAAAGCGGCTCTACGTTCTAGAATCGGGTATAGTTGGGTACACACTAAGTTATTTCCAAGATGAAGTAAATAGTTGGAGAAAAAGTTGAATTCTATTTGGTTAACCTAGCATAGAGTTGCCACACTACTTAAGAAAAAAGTATGCTCTGATGGTAGGAAACTCTGGGTTGTTTCTGAACTCAAAATAGATATTGTGTCTTGGGCTCGAAACTTGGGAGGCTCGAATAGAGAAGGGGACGGGTAGATAAAGATAGATAGTTGGGTAGAGAGAAGTACAGATCAGAAAGATAGTCAGATAGTCAGATAGCTTGGGTAGTATTGGGTGGGGTTTTTCGGTTTGGATCGGGGCTGGAAATTAGAATTTCTTTAAAGCTGATGATTTTCATTTGACGACTTTTAAGAAACTTGCGCTCATTGATTTAGGTTTTGGGTCTTATAGGGTCAAAGATTATATTTTCGCTATACTGAATTTTTATTTTGGTTTACTTTAGGGGCTCTTCAGTTCAGAAGTGGACAGAGATATAGAGAGAGATTCATAGAATGTGGTTTAAATTTAATTAGGTATTTTGTTTGGTATTTTATATTATTACCCATGACTCAGGTGGATAACGAGGAAATGGAGCTATTTCTTTAGTTGCTACATTACTAGGCAACTCAAGTCTTCCACCTAATTTTCGTAGCTTTCTTCTTCTCGCCACCCGAGATTTCGATCTTAGCATCAATGCGGCCTGCATCTTGGTGTTGTTTTTTTGTTCTTTTGGTTAACGGTTAAAGTTCTTAGTTCTTGTATTTATGTTTTATACGTCAGTTGTCCGTTGTACAACGGTGCGTATGCGTAACGTCAGTGATTGCGTATACGTTGGGGTTGCGTTCACAGTTCGAAATCAATGGGATGACACAGAATACAGGTTTAGGAGCTTAATAACGTCCAAAACTAAATGTCACGAAGTCTGCGCGTTATGTCGATCGTCGAGGGCAGCATCAAAAAAGAGGCGTGCATTCAGTCCGATTACGGTTACGGTTACTTTCTCAACTTTCTCAACAACTACGAGAACGTACTGATAGGCACAAAGAGGAGGAGTATAGAAATAGAAGCAAAGAGTAATATTTATGTTAATTCTGGTATCTGTTCTTTTTCAAAACAGATCCCTATGTGTAGTGCTGTAGTTCTTGTGGTGGTTGGTTTTTTGGGGGGTTTTTCTGTAGCTGTGGCGTTTGAAAAACTGCGTCAGCCTCGAAGTCGAAGGGCTGGCGCAGTTGAGTGGCGGGCTGAGGATGGGCTGCGTTGATCGCCAGTGGTCGGCTGCTTTTCTAGCTCCGTTAAGTCGTTCTTGTTGGTTGGTTGGTTGGTTGTGTTGCTGTTGTTGCTGTTGCTGTTGCACTGTGTGTTTCGTATAGGCTGTGTTTTTTTCCAGCGGTGATGCTTCTGACTGCGCCGGCGACTCGTCCTGCGACGCTCCTGCGGCGAATCCTGGATCATAAACGGCGTGAAGTACGGGAATCGGATGATCGGATGTGGACTCGACTGTGGTTATGTCGTTACGTAGCGCGACGTAACGCAACGCCTGGCCTTTTGCTACGTAGCGTTCACGTCACGCGGCTTTGTATTCGTAGGAGATTTCATTTTCGTTTGAATTTTGGCATTGAAAGCTATAAACATTTATTTATATCTATGAATTGACCGTTTTCGTTAGCGCAGCGTTAACGTAGGCGCACTGCGTTTAGAATGTAAGTGATTGCTCGACTTAGTCTATGCATTATCTATTTTAATCAATTTCAATTGTATTTTTCCTTGTTGCACGTAGAAAAGTCTTTGAGTTTAGTTATAAGTTGATCAACTTATTCATTTGGTTTTAGTTTCAATTATCGGCTTAGGCTAGTAATTAACGTTAGTGACTACGAAGTTGAGTTTTAGAGTTAATTTCGTTTAGGCTACAATGAGAGAAGGCAATGTCGTTGTCGAATTTTATTGTTGAAGTAACTCTTATTGGTTGTTCAATATATATTATTTCGGTTCGATCACATTTGGTGCAGTTAATTTAAGTTTTTAGTAAGTAGAAAAAATATTTAAAGCTTTCTCGTTATATTTTGTTTTTTCCTGTTCGTTTGCTGTAGCACTAAATGTCATTATTGCTAGCTATATAAAAGTCAAGCCCAGACAATATTTGCTCATTTTGATTTATCGTTCTGTGTTGCTGCTGTTGCCATTTTCCGAGGCATAATTAACGTTGTTTTGGATTATACTAAAAGTGTCTTTATTTATATTTTATTAGTTGATCATATCACATTTGTTGCAGTTTTCCAATTCATGGCGTTCGGTTGTTTGACTCAAATTTTATTTTGCATATGAATGTTTTATTTGTGTTCTTTGCTGCGGCTCCATTTAAAATTTTCTGTTGAATGAATAAATAACTTTTGGTTTCAATTATGAGTTGGATTAAGTTGGCGGCTTTATTACTGTGTGCATTGTTAAGGCTTTAAATCAATGGCCGAAATGTTAAACATTGTACGTTGTTATGAATAATATTTACTTTTCACTTTTGTATTGTAATTGTTTGTTTATTTTGGATTGATATATTCATGATGGAAAACGGAATGTTGAATGCCATGGTTCATCGTTTTATAAATTTAATTTGGTAAAGTAGCTTTTTGTGTTGAGTATATTAAGTTATCGATTGATGTCCATGAATATAAACGAGAATCCGTTTGCAAACAATGGAGCTCATGTCAATAAACCAAATTATTCATTTATGAAGATAGCTCCACTTGAACGCACCCAATGCACTCTGGCACAGATTCGACTTGAATCGATTTCATTGCCATTGCCCCTTGTGAATGGAATGCTAAGACATGTCGAGTGCAAAGTTTCCAGGCCGTTGCAAATCACTTGCAAAAATCTGGTGAGTAATGCAAACATGGAAAATATTTATGGCATATAAGCCATGTAGCTGCCCTGCAATGCCATAATTCAAATGCCAACTCTGAGATGAGAAAAGAAACGGAAGGCCGTGGAAAAGTTACGCCAGTTTCGAACTGCAACTGCTGCAAGTGGAATTCATATGCAAATCCTGCAGCGGAGGCAGTGCCGCACCAGGGATGCCTTCGTTTGTATGGGCAAGTGGAACAGCGACCTAAGCAAAACTGGCAACTGCGAGCCGAAAATTTCAATAATTCAACAGCGCAAAGCGGAAAAAGTCACTCGTTGAACGATGCAGATGAAATTTTAATGAAATACAGATTCATGCAAAAGCCACACACGCTCTCAAACGCAGACGACACCCATTTGCACAGCCCTTCATACAGTAGAGTTCAAGAAACTAGCGGCATTAATATAAAAAAATATATACTGCTGAGTTTTCGAGCTGAAGAACACTGAAGAATTCGCGTTCTTCTATATGTATGCATATTCGGGACATGTTATCGTAGATCCGAGGAAGATTTTTAACTTTTATTAGTGCATATATTGTGATGACCTTTGCTGTGCTTGCATACAATGCAGACTCGTGGTCGTTAATGGAGAAAAACATGACACAGGCGCAGCTGACATAACAAAAGCTGGCTGGCTGACTCCGACTGACTGGATGCAGCGCCTAAAAGATTGCTACATTTTCGCAATTAAACACAGACGCAGCACACACACACACACACACTCGCAGCATTGGAATGTGTGTGTGTTGTGTCCGTGTGTGCGTGTCGCTACATATGTTGCTATTTGGCAGCTAGTCGCCAACAGGGGCAGCAACAATGTCATGCTGACAACATAAGCGCATAAAAAATATACTATGAAAATTAATTCTGCAGGTATACGGCATTGCTGCGAAGAGTCACCTTAATAAGATCCGGATCTTACAGGCGAAGACCTTAAGAAGAATTTCGGGGGCTCCTTGGTATATGAGAACAAGAGACATCGAACGCGACCTCAAGGTGCCCAAATTAGGAGACAAGCTCCAGAACATTGCCCAAAAATATATGGAAAGGCTTAATGTACACCCCAACAGCCTAGCAAGGAAGCTAGGAACTGCAGCTGTGGTCAATGCTGACCCTCGGACTAGAGTCAAAAGAAGACTCAAGCGACACCACCCTCATGACCTCCCTAACCTGGTTTTGACCTAGAAAGTCTTAGTTTTAAAATTCATTAGAATAATCAAATAAATAATAATTACTATGTTATATCAACTATTATAATTCTCCCTATCATTTTTAGGATTAAAAATCTGTTAGTCTTAAGTAACCAAGACACATTGTAAAATAAAATAATTTAAGCAGATCAAATTAAGTTGCCGCATGGGTAACAGTGCGTTGATCAAATAATAAAAACATCATCGTAATAAAAAAAATGAAAATTAATTTGTGCACCATGATTTCGCCATGTAGCCAGGCTAAAGGCACAGAAGTGGTTTGGGAAAGGATAATGGGTTTCGAAAGAGTGGAAATAATATATGACGCTTTACTGTAAATTTCATTAACACTGAATTGCCCTATTCTTTTGTGAGAAATTGTCTGCTGGGTGCCATGCATTTTATGGCCAATTGTGTCGAGTGCATTATGGGAAAATTTATACAGCTCTACGGATATGCTATTCTCTTGGAGGATATTTAAGAGATTTATCCCAAGGGCACTTCAATTTCATCAGCTCGCCCCAATGATAGATGGTCGATAATAGTTTAACCTTATGCTTTCAATTATAAAATGTCATCAATCACTCGCCCCAGGCAATGTAATTATTGTAAACGACTGCCGTAATACAGCTTAAACCATTACAAGAAATAATGTTTTGCGAAAATGAAAAACCTAAAGTAAATCAAAATGAAGGTACAAGATATTACCAGAGCCCTTTACCTTTAACCTTTATTCGTGGCCACTTTGCGGGCTATTATAAAACATTGTAATGTTTGAACTTATGCAAATTCAACTTTCACATTTCGACGGCTGTAAAAAATGCAGCTAAATCCCGCAAATCAATATGTTGGCAAAAAAAGGGGCACCAATGTGGCCCATAAAACCGCAGCCAAGTAGCCAACCAAAATCGACTGTTGCTCAATTGCAACTGTAGTGAGTGCATATATCTCGGGTTAATTAATGTGAATGCCGACATCCCATCGCTGCTGAATTTTTGGCACAACGCCCGCCGACTTGTTCACCTGGTGTTCACCTGGTGCTCACCTGTCTCGGGCACTCGACAGTCGCCTTGTCTGCAGGTAATTAAAGGCGTGCGAGGCGCCCCTTGAGGAGGAATTTGCATATGCCACAATGCCGTGAGAAATGGCAACTGTCCTCGTTGCGAGTCATGTTATTTGATTGTTGACAGCCATTGAGGCGACCGAATGTGTGGAGTGAGTGTGTTGTCTGCTATTTGTTGTTTGCTCCAAATTGGCTGGCAAATTTGTCCTGGCCAACCGCTAACCGGTGTTAATTGAGCATAAGTTATTGAGCTGTTTCGATGCGGGAGCACGCTTAATGGACTCCAAATTTGCGGCAAAGTAGCTTATTATTATTTAAACAAAAAATTGCATAATTAACATATATGGGAGCGTTGTATACGAAAAATATAGCTTAAGAATCGTAGCCGTGTCGAGTTTATAAATTGTCACAGATATCACTTATGTTTTGATATCAATTTTTAAGATTCCTGCTCAGTGCACAGAGTTTTTACTTAATTACCCAAATCTACCAAAGCTGAAGTTAAATATTGTACCATTGCAGTTAAACGAATGCAAATCGATGTATTTATATCATCAAACTCAACTCTTCATAAAGCCATTTTCCAATTTTGGTAAAGCAAATAAATACCCCTTTGGGACCATGAAGCTGCCCCAGCAATTTTGAAGCTGTGCGCAGTGTGCAGAATAATTTGTGTCTTTTTAAATGATTTTTATTGTCGATGGCAGCGGCAACAATCAACAACAACGCTGTCCAAACTTCGAAGATAAATGTTGGCGAATGGGGATGAGCAAACAGAGAAAAAAGCATCGAGCCAAAATCGAAAATTAATTTAAATGCGGCTTTGTAATAAACGAGAAGGGTTTCTTGCTCGTGTGTGTGTGTTTGATGTGAATGAATTATGCAACAATAATTCAATGAAGCCGCCGCAAAGTATCCAATAAACAAGGAGCTGTCGTTGGCTTCGTCGGATCCTTTTTATACCCATTACTCGTAGGGTATACCCTATGAACATTGAGATATCCAGGATTTATCATGGCAGATTCAAGTTTCTTTTAGAATATTATTTAAAATTTTAAAAATTATTTTATTTGTGAAACTAAAACTAACCGCCGATGGGTGCAGCCCGCGTGCAACCCCAAGAGCAGTTGCTCTGTCACTTTGAAATCTTAATTTTCCTTCCACTTACTCTAACTGACGGGTATCCAATAGTCGAGCCAGTCGACCATAACGTTCTCTCTTTTTCATTTTGTGTCCAGGCATGATTACCACTTTATTTGCGAGATGGCTTTTGGGTAAGTCGGCATGGAGTGGCGAATGAGGCTGTGCACTGGCAATATGTCAGTTACAATTACGAGAACTGGCCAAGACCGACGTGCCTGACAAACAATTACCAGCAACCGCCGAGAATTGCGAAAAATGGGCCACCAGGATGTCCCTGCACCGATATATAGTGGGCACGATGGGAAGATGGCGCCGGATCTGGGCGACAGTTTGAGTAATTATTGAGGCTGTATTCTGAGGCAGCAACAGTCCCCAGTGTCGCACTACTTTCTTTTTTTTTTTTTTTTTGGCAGACATCTCGTGTAATTGGAAATTAAATTACGAGCACGACGAACGACTTGTCCGTAAATCAAGGCATTTTGTTCGCTTGAGCGTAAGCGATTTGATTCATCAAACTGAAATAATCGCCATCGAACGGCCTCGAATTCCTGATTGCAGCATACTGCTGATTTGAAAGCCGTCTAATAGTCTGTCCTTGACATGGATTTTCAATTAATATGATTGTTATCTAAGCTAGATAGTTGAGCAATCCAAATTGGAATAGCATTGAAAATCTGAAATGGATGCCAAAGGCATAATTACTTGGAAAAACGGTGTACTATACTACAGTATTTAGTGTTTTTTGAATTAGTTTCTGATTTCTGCAAGTAAATCCATTCTTACAACCGTTTACAGTGTGCAATTAATGCTAATGCAGTTATTTATCTCAATGTCACCATTTTGTTTATTCATAAATTCAAGTCAGCCACCCCCCGTGAAAATCCCAGCGAACGTAGCACGTTTATTTTCACCTTTATTACAAGTCTCTTGCCCATTTTCATTTTACACTTTTCCCGGGGACGTGGAAAGCGGTGACGTGGGCGGGTGGAACAAATGGCGATGATGATATTTTTTCGCATTTCTGGCGTCCGCCATTTTGCCGCGTACTTTTTTCCCTATTTTCCAGCTAATTTACTAGCTGTTGTTTTTGTGCACGAGGCGCTCGGGAATGCATATATACACACACACAAACACACACGCGCGTGTAAACGCATACACAGAGCCATAGAAAAATCCATGTCTCTCTTAGCGATTCGAGTGGCAGAAAAGGAGACTAGAAATGACGCTGGCGTGGGTCCCTGGGAATATAATAAATTTCAGCGGCCGCCAGTCGCTTTTGCTGTTTACTTTCTTCGCTTTTTGCACTTTCTCTTTGGCACTTTAAATTTTTTTATACACCCAGTTCTTGGCGAGAACGCAGTCTTATTGTAGATGTGCACTGGCACTAAATCCCCAGATGTACGATCATCACACGAAACTACCTCTTATGACAATGTTCAACATTTTAAATTATGTCAAGAAATGCCTTTAATGGGTCTACGTGTCTTTTAAATATATCTAGGGACATTGCCTTAAGTGTATTTATGTCCAAAACATTTTTGTATCTATTTGTTATCCAGCTTACATAGCTTATAATAAATAACACAATTTAAGACTTTAAAGTCCCAAAGATAGCTTGGTATATATTCAAAGAGGTCCTAAATGCAAGTTTATAAATGTGTTCGAGTTATATTAATGAAAATAGCATCCCATCAGCTAATGGGTATACTTGTGTCGATTCAGTGGAATGTATTTGTTTTGTAGAAATAGTTTTATTCGCCTAGAACGGCGCATCCGCCTTCAAAACGGTTCTTACAGAGATTTCTTTTGTGCGCACGTTTTGTTTAATTTGCGCAAGTTTAGAGCTTTATTCCCCATATATATATATAGTTGATTCGCTGCCTATGCAACTCAAATAATAGCGCAGTGCTGAGTTTTTTAATTTACCACTCATGCAGTCATCCAGGGCGCATTAAGTGAGTCGTGATTAAGGAACTTTAAGGACGAAACTTAAAGTCGCGATGGCGGCCACCCTGCACTTTTATGGCACACATTCAGTGTTGCCATTAGCCTTTTACACAACATTTGGCAAGTGGCGCCACACGGAGGAGGTGACCTGGCTGGGAAGCTGTGTGGAAAGAGAGTGTGATAGGGGGGGGGGGGCGGAGTGGGTGGATACAGCCTGCCAAAGCATTTTTTTCCCAAGTCGGGCAGGGTGCATTATCAGGCCGATACAAAGGCACATTATGCGCTTCCGATTCTGGGATTGTTGTTATGCATGCACTTGCAGTCGTCGTTTCTCGCATTTTCCTTGTCGATGCCGTCGTTATGGCATCGCCTCAAAAATGGGGCTAGTCGAGAGGAAAGCTGCACGGACACACCAAGCTGGTTGACTCCTGCCAAAAACTACTTGTCCTTATTATAAATGCCATACATGCACAAAACAGCGTGGGTGTGGGATGTTAGAGCTGCTTGCACAGCCTCGATTGAATATTTCTAAGTTTTTTAGTACATTCATGATAACTTCACTGAAAATGCATCCTGCTGATAGTGTGTCTGTGATGGAATCAGTGGTGATACCTCAGGGAAATGTCGATGTACCATAATAGCTCAGTAGCAACTCGAAAACGTATAAATAAGTTATTTGCTCATCATGGTTATTGGTTGGTATTATTGGTTTCGTTTTTAGTTTAGATATATGAAATTAATTCTTGATTAAAGTGTTAAACACCATTATAAATCAAATAAATACTTCCACCTAACACCATTTCACACTTCCACAATGTTTCATTAATATTTAAATAAAACTGTAGCCCCTATATAAATTTATAGTTTACCTAATTATCATACAAGATCATTATCATCATTTTAAGTATATTGTTACTCCCAGTTAAAAAATATACTACCAAAGCATAAGATACGTATGTTAACCATTGAACACACTTAAAGGACGACACTCAGAGAAAACTAACACTCAAACAAGGATAAGAGAATTATTCAGCATGCACAAGACACATAAGCTAGCATTTACCAAAATCGGGGAATAGGAATCATAGATATATATCATCGGGATCAGGGTTAGCCAGGATGTGCCCGGAATTACCTCGAGGTGTTCGCACACGCAGATGCCCTCCTCGCAGTAGGCGCATATCTGCATCTTGCGCCCATTGACCCCCAATCCTTTGAAGATCAGCTGCGGTTCATCGGCAAGCAGTGGTTCGTACTGCGTCTGCTGGACTCCGGTGCTGAACTGCAGCTCCCTTAGCTGCCGCTTGAGACCACTGCCTGCACCACCAACACCACCACTGGCGCCGCCAGTGTCCTGCTCGAAGGCGTCGCTCCTGCGCATCCTGTACACGCTGCACTTACGCTCCAGCTGACCCGGCGCCGGCGGATGCATTGGCTCATCCTCGTCGTCCAGGGTCTCGTCGGCGGTCAGCGGCTGTCGTTCGGCGGAGGAGTCGAAGAGCAGCTCCTCGGGCCCGGGACGCCGCAGCTTGGCCACGTGGCCGGGCGAGGCCATGGGCGTGGCCGGCGTTACAATGATGGCATCATGGTGGGGAACAAACATGGCGCCGGCGCCAGCTAACTCTGCCTCCGCCTCGGCCGCCATTGCGGCTGCAGCGGCAGCGGATGTGCTGGCCAGCGGCGGAGACGTGGGCGTGGCTGTCTCCAACGAGGTCACTGTCGTTTTAACGCCGGCCACCGCCGATGGCGACACCGCCATCGCCTCCGCTTCCATATGCGAGACCAGCGGCAGCGTGGCCGTTGCGGATTTGTGCAGCTGTCCGGCAGAGATGACCGGATGGAAGCCGGCACTGCTGCTGCTGCCGGAGTGCCGGTGCACCAGTTTCGGTGAGACGCGTCCGTGGGATGAGGCGAACTGCTGGTAGGGCGTTTGCCCATGATGACTAAGCGGAGCGGGTGCGGCGTGGGCGGGTCCATGGGAATGGGAGTGGGAGTGCGCGTAGGCGTGGCCATGGGAATGAGCGTGCGAGTGCATGCGCAGCTGCGACACCGACTGCGTGTCACCCTCCTCGATTGGCAGTAGGAGCTTCGATTGCGTCGTATAGGTGGCGCTGAGTTTCCGTCCATGCGGCTGCGGGGCACGCAGATAGTTCTGGGGCAGCTGATGGAACTGGCGCGACTGGCTGCGAGTGGGCGTGGATGCGCCCTCGGCGGCATGATCGGATGCCAATCCGGCCGCCTTCGGTGGATGCAGTTTCGCCTGGAGCTGTTGCGTCTTCTTCTGCTGTCGTTGGCGCTGCCGCGCCTGGCGCGAAGCCAGCGAGGCGCCACCAGCAGCTGCATACATCTTGATCGAGGGGAGGGACTTCGGATTTGGATACGGTTACGGGTTTGGGTTTTGGGTTCGGGTTTGGGAAGCTTCACCTCTAGTTACACACTAAGTACAGGGTATTACATTCGGTTTTGGAGTGGTTTTGTCGACGGACCTAAGCTCAAGTTTAGTCTAAATAATTAATATTAAATATCTTTAATATCTTCCTTTCAATTTTTTTTCCATTAACCGTTTCTCTTCAGTTTGAAAACTATGCTGCTGTTGTATTTTTAGCGGTCTATCCTGAAATCGCCTAGCAATCTTATAAAGCGAGTGTGTAAAACGAATTTTAAAAAATTGTTAGCAAAAAGTGTTTCGATCTCGTTTGTCCCTGTAAAAACGACTGTTCAACCTTATCGCTTTGTATTTCTATTTCAGAATTATCAGAATTATCCTTGCCCAATATATCTGGTGTGCTGTGGTGTTGTCCCGTTTGACATAAATGATTGTACTTTGGATTACTTGCTTAAGCTTTAACCGAATGTTTGTATGCCAGGCCTAAAATAAGTTGTCGTGAAACCATCGAAAGTAAATGTATGTGTATGTGTATGTATCCGAAATGAAAATTGTACAAATGTTTAACTTAGGCTAGGGTTATCCGAAATATATATGTTTTGTGCATATTCGCAGTGTTCAACTTTTTCGTCGTCTTGTTTGTATATAAAAAATATGTTTCAAAAAGTTTGTTCTTTGGTTTTCGGTGTCTATTAAAATATGTTTTACAAATAGTTCAATCTCTGCTTATAAACATTTAAAAAATATTCTATCTGCACAATCAAATTGCATACTTTTGGGCGTATTGTCTGGGTGTATCCATCGACATGTTTTAGTTGGAGCTGTGCTTGATTTCCTTGTGGGATTATGACCATTTAAACAAAGTATTTGGTTTAAATATATATATATGTATGTTTTGCCTAAGTTTGCGTTGTTTTCTATAAAATTTTCAATGCATATTTTGCCATTCGCCTAGCTAATGTCCGTTTGGGGTATCAAAAAGCATCTAAATTCTAAACTCACACATATACATATATCATATTATTTTGTTTTGAATTTCTTTTGATCTTCTTATGTTTTCCTGCAGCTCCTTGATTTCTTTGTTCTTTACTTGGAAGTTAGTTCCGCGGCAAATACTCCCTAGCTGGTTATCTTTTAATTTGAGACATGCACAACAGCTGCTAAAATACACCCATAGAATAAATCAGCTAATCATCGTAACAATGCTACATTTTCCCACTTTTCTTTTCGCTTTTACTCGCTCATTGCACAGCATTATCTTAACTTAGATTCAGAGACGGATTCACTGCAAGGAACATGTGAATAAAATATTATGCATAACCGGACTTATGACTAATCCATATGAATATACACAAATGTTACAATTTTAATGCTAAGCTGCAAAATGTATCCAAGTGTAGAGAGATTAGACGAAATGTAAATATTAATATTAGTTATAGATAATGACCTTAACATCTGCGTTGCAAAGTTCTCAATGGCTTCACCTAAAAACTTAAACTTTCATTGTGTTTAATAGAGCAAAATGTCAATGCTAAAAGTCGTGTAAACAGTTTTATCAGAAGAAATGTTGCAGTATTTTTTCATGACCCCTAAACTTTGAACTCTTTGCAATCTCTTTTCAACCATTTATACCACTTCATTAACATGTTCGTGCAATGAAAGTTCAAGTTTTTTTTTGGGCTGATATCAGACAACCCAAAATGCCAGCAAGAATATAGAAAAATATAAATTCTTTGCATTTTATAGCGTTGAAAGAAACACATGCATCATTTTCCATCAAAATTTCTTGTAAATGGTATTTAAAATATTTTTCGGGCAATTAAAAATTACCGGAATTTCCTTCTCTCATATTTTACAAATATTTTACCGTCTGCATGCTATTTTGGCGTAAACATGCAAATTAAAAATGGGAAACAACACACAAAAATGCAAAATAAGCGAGCCAGGCCATCGCCCGCTTTTTGCTATTAGTTTTTTTTTTTCTCCAAAGGACATTTAACCTTAAGCCATGGAAGGAAAGGGATATGGAGGTTAGTAAAAATTCCATTTCAGGGCTGCAAGCACGTCCTTTCCCCACTTCCCCTAATTTCATTTCCGCTGCCATTTCAAGACTTTTCACTTGCCAGTTTTATTTTTTTTAATACACACAGCACCTTGGGCAACTAATTTCCTCGTGACCTGCGTAGTTTTCGTGCTAGCCAACTTCATTTGGTGGCGACAATGTTTTAGGCCCTCAAAACACTTTGTTGGGCGTGTGTATGTGTTTATATAACAATTTGTACGGCTTTTGGCTGAGTTCGGCACGCACTCAGTGCTAATTAAAAGTCAGCACCGGCAACGCCCCAAAAAAATAACGTAAAATCGCAAGAAAAAACTACAAGGCACATAGGAACCGACCATGCCAGCTGGCAGGTATATAGCGAATATATCGCGACTATATTTACAGTGTAGTTGAAAGTTGGCCCAAATGTGCTGACGCTGACGTGTTGCTTGGCTCTGCATTTTATTTTATTTTTGGCACAAACAAAATGGCAAGCAACGAGATACAACGATTTGAAACAAATAGGACACCAGATAGCAAACCAGTTTGCTTAAAAGCTTCTTTTTTCCACTACCTTTTAAGACACCTCTGTTTAAATTTAACTTTAGTATTGTATATTATTCCATTTAGTGCTCTCAAACTCATTTTTTATCGCTGAGGAATAATAAATTAGATATGTAAAAAAATGTCCGTGTGCACTTCACAAAATCTAAAAGGTTAAATTGGAGGCTTTTATTACGAAAAAAAAATAGAATTGCTTTTAGTAGTGCAAAGTGCTATCCAACCTGCAGAAACCAAAGCCAATTACACATTTTTTCTTGGCTAATTAACAAAATTTACCCTGCCAGCATTTTAATTGCCAACCTATTTACATATTGACCATTTGTAACCAAAAAGGTCAACACACGCCTATTGCATGTAGGTATGTTGGTTGATTCAGCCAACTGGGCCAGAACTTTGCGGGCCAGGAAATATGAATTTAGATGACACCAATTAACGCTGCAGTATGAAAGCCACAGTGAAAATCGATAGCAATGCAAAATTATAACAATCGTGGGCGTTGTATCACGAGATCAAGACCAAAAAATTTGCTATATTATGCAAGTTGTTTAATTACAGTCTAATGGCATTCAACCGTTTGCCCATTTTGCTTATAATACCGAAATTGTTTTGCGGCCACAAAATCGCATGTAGAAAAACAAAAACGCCCACTGGATGACTCAACATGTGCTCGGTTACGCAAATAGAGGCAGTCGACTACTAGCCCACAGGGGACATTGCATCAAAGGGCTGCCGTTCAGTGCCAGACAACGCGGCGTATACGTCATATCGCAAAGTGGTAGCCCAGCAGCCAAAAGGTAGAAGGCAGAAATGAACCGGAGCGAAGCACTGCGCTTTATTTATTCATCCTGCATGCATATGTAAAGAGACGCTCAGGAATCCCACAGCCGCCATTTTACAGCCAACAATATGACGAATATCATATACCCTTTCCTTTATATTAAAAATAATACAAAATACAGCGATTTCTTAGTAAAAAAACTTACGAACGGTGAGTAGTAAGATAAAATAAGCGAATATATTTATAATTTCTGATAAACGAACATATGATGATAAATTTTACAGTGCGAGGACCAACAGATTGACCTAACGTACACAGGACTCCAGGAAGCAGTGGGACCTGCCAAAGGATTCCATCAGACCACACTCACTTGCACAGGGACACACAGAGATGGCAGCTGGGCCACTGGAAGTTGTCTACGCAGCAGTGGCACGGATTCCCTGGTAAAGTTATGATGGGATGAAAACAGGGTTGTGGACCTGGGGGGCGGGGTGGCCAAAAAAAAGGAAAAGGGTGTGGGCAACAGACTTTCACCACCGCCAACAAAGTTGGCTTTTGTGTGTGTCGCTGCCGAGCGAGCGGAACTGAGATTAAAATTAAAATTTAAATTTATTTTAAGCTGACTTCTGTGGCATCGCCAATGGGTTTGGATTGTTTGGCGTTTTATGGCTGCATTACCACGCCCCTTTTGCGTTTATTTTTGGTCAGTGCCAACGTGTTTGCCCAGGATAATTACTGATTTTATTGCTAATTAAACTAACTCAAAGTAAATGAGTTGGTGTTTTTTTCAGCCGGCTCTAGGAAAACATGGAAAACATTTCGAGCAGTTGGCTTAAAGCATATTTATCTGCACTGTGTATTTAAAACTATAGTATCAGCGCGAACACATTAATATGAGTAGAAAATTAAAACTGTTATTAAATACAGATCTAATTATACACCAATGATATTGACAATTAAATTCCTGATCAGAGCTAGGCAATACAGCGATATGCGAACGTTCATTAATAATGCCATTTATTGTAGAATTCATTTGCCATACTTAATTTTGAGTATTGACATCTAGTGTCGCTTTTTGGTTATTGCATAATTTTAATAACACACTTAGCGTTATCCACGCATATGAGAACATGTTCGCTGTTCGAGTGGCTCAATAAGGCCAAAGTTCGTACTATTTCAACGCCATTGCCAGTCAAATTTGTCAATAAAATAATTTTGCACAAATGTGGACGATTTGCATAGGCACGAACACATTGAAACGGATACGGATACGTTGGATACCAGCAGGAACCGGAAATATTATTGATTATCGCTGAAGCAAATGTCAATAAGCGTTTATTTTCGTTCGGAATTTTTTTATTTTCTCGATTTCAATTTCAATAAATTGCACAGGGTTTCACCACGTTGGCTGTGCGAGAATAACATTTTTATTTTATAGCCCCTCCTATCACTTCACCTATTTTTCTGGCAGAAAGCCTTCACTTGGCTTCATATATAAGTGCGACAAATATTTTCTTCCTATCCATTCGATTTTGATTTAGTTTTTTCTAAGGAAAAGTCAGCTACCCATTCACATTTTTCTCATTCCTCCGTTTAGCTGGCTGTCTAGTTTCTGCTTCCTTGACACTTTTAGTTGAACATTCATAACTTTCGATTTTGTTCCTTTAGCTGAGATTTTTAATTAAAGTGTTAGGCGAACTAACTGACACCAGGCTCGTGTGCTTGACTCTCTGACTGAGTGACGTGCAGGGGTCGCCGCCTTGGCATCAGACACTTGCCTAAAAATGCCTGAAAACCCATTGGAGAACTGCATGTCAGACTAAGTTCAGGGAGTTCTCTGACACTCGCAATGGGTCTCTTGTCAGTTTATAACGATGGCTGAACTTGAACTGCACGATGGTTGAAGGAGAGATAAGGATGGATAATGGATATATTCGAGCATTAAAAGCTGTGCCACTTATTAAACCAGCATTTACTACAAATATCCACTTCTGCATAAAATGCCTAGTCTACTAAATAAGTGGTAGTGGTTCAGCTAACCTGGCGTATACGTAATATGACCATACGGCATAATTTCCGCTTAATTGAACCCATAAAAGCCGGACAAAGGGCAATGTTGCGTAGAATGAGCGCCAGATTAAGACAAAGTACCCCAGTACTCTACCGATGCACCACAGGCAACAGGACTGGCCATTTCCACCTCTCTGGCCCATAAATTACAAGGGGGTAGTGTGCAAAAAAAAAAAAAAACGGGAAAGCGAAAGGCAATGGCTAGGAAAAACTTCAATAAAGTGGCCGAGTGGTTTTGAGCCGGAGTTGTTGGCCGCCGGTAGCCGTTGGTCATTACTGGCTGGCCCCAGGAAATGGCTAGAACTCGAAAAAAATGAATAGAACCCCAGGCCATTTGGTCCGCTTAAAGCGCACATGCAGCCCGCTGCAAATGACATAAACTGCATGTGAAGCCCGTCGTGTTTATTGCTTTTTATGGTGCCGCTTAATGACTGCATTCGCATATAGCCGGGATTTCAGTGGCGGATGAGAGGTTTCCCCTTTGACCCTTCCATGCAAACGAGTGAGTGCTTAAAAGCCTGCGTAAGAGCTCTAAGCTTTAAAGATATATGTTTAGTTTTTCCCATGACAAATTTGGTTAGGATAAGCCATGAGGTAAATGAAAAGTTTGACATGCACATTTTTCTGGAACAATAATTTCAAACTTAAATGCTTTTAGCTAAATACTTCAAGTCTTATTAAAGAGTAAAGAATATCTCCTGTTCCCTAACTGTTTTAATTTAAAATGAAATAAAATTTTTCTAGGACTAGTCCTTCATTTATCATTGCCGTAAGCTTGAAGTTGCAGTTCCTACGATATTAAAATAGCAGTTGACTTCTGACTAAGCAAAAGCAACTTTCTATCTTTTTTCCCTCGCGTGGATTATTTATCTTTCCGTATTCCGCTTTCAGCCGTCCCCCTGGTGGCTCAAAATTATAATGGCAACTTTTTATTTACTAGCTATGCCCGTCCACGGAACCCATAAAATATCACGGCCGCACTGTTCAGTTCTGTTTAGTTGAGTTCAGTTCAGGTTCTAGCCGAGGAAGTTTGCCACCAAGTGGAAGGACCATCCCACTTGAAAGTTGCACTGGCATTTTGTTATTTTGCCATCTACCAGGCACTAGCCGCATTACTCAGCTGACCTCTTTGAGTGTGGGTGTCGAAGTCTCTGAATTTATTTTTGCATCTTTGCATTCTCAACCATTTCGCAATTTATTGTTTTCCCTCTATTGGGGTCAGTTTGTTTGGAGGAGGCTTTGCTTGTCCGTACCAAAAGGGCAAATACAGCAAACACAAAAGGGCGGCAACAAAATGAGGTTAGCTTTGTTTAGACAACCTGACCTCAGGGCCAAATCAGAGTATAATATATATATATATATATATATATATATATATAAAATCGTATATTAAAATAACGAAAAGACAATGGCTGGGTCAGCAGAAAGCAGAAAGTGTCTGACATATTGACACACTTGGCGTATGATTGATTTTCGTTGCTTCTCTTCGTTCCTCGCTGAGTTAAATAATAAGTTAGGGACTTGTTGATTCACCACAGGGGGCGGTTACCAATGACTTGTGTCCTATTCACACAATCGAATCACAAAACAATGGATCCGCCCCCTTAATGATAACAGCCCATTATAGCCGTTGTTTATTGAGGTGTTTGTTTGTGGTGTGTGTGTGCAGCATGGAGTCTCCTCTGTGATATATACAAATAGAGCTGTGTAAATACATCGAATGGCAACAAACAACAACCAGAGCCTGTCATTGTCATTGTTATCTACTCAACTTGTCGCCCGTTACCACCCCTTTAACCATTCCATACCCATTCCGATTCCCTTCTCCTTCCCATTACCATTCCATGACAATGACAGGTGGCTCTGCCTCTGGCAGGTCAGCCAGTCAACCAGTCACCCAGTCGCTGAATCAGCCATCCGGCCAGGTGGAAATCGAAAGAGCAACGCGTTATGCAAATGCAAGCTGGAAATGGGAAATGGAAAATGTAACATGCACAAAACACATTGTTGACATCGCGCCATTCGCGGAAAATCGGTCTGATCAAACCCATGGTTAACCACTGGATGGGAATGCGAAAACCACACAAATATAACTCTTGCAAAATTTGTTATTGATTGATTTAGCGGAAGTGAAAAGTATTTTGAAGGCACACGATTCAATTGAATTATTCTACGCGAAATGTGAAAAATTTGATATGTTTTAGAAGGCTCTCAAAACTTAACACACCATTTTCCCATGGCTATTTAAATTTTTGCGCTTATTAATTTCTCAATATAATTTAGATGCTGAACTCAGAAAATAAACCAATAATTCCATCTATTGGTAAATCCAATTATTGAACATTAAAGTTTAATGTGCATTTTCCTCCATCCCCAGAGTCACATTAACAACTATTCAAATTAAGTTCCATTTAACTGTCAGATGGCAATGCCGAATGTCGACCGCAAAACAATATTGGCAACAAGAAATTTGGCCGAACGGGTTTGCACTAACGGCCTGCTAAATTATGCAGTCCGAACGGACGGACAGACGGATACGGACACAGGTATATGTCCGGAATTCGGAATCCGTAAACTGAAATCCGAAACACGAACGCGAAATCTGTGCCTGAGTGTCTTGTAGATGGCAGATGAGAAGGCCCATAAACGGATGAACTGCAACTGTTAGGGCTTAGATTTGTATCCCATTCGTGTTGCCACTTTAGTTTGCATGAGTATGGGTTAGAGTCTGATTGTGTGAGTGGTGGTGGTGGCGCAAATGAAGAGCAGTTTAAGAGCCATCAACGTCATGGGCGATGCGATTGTTTGAGGACAACGAGCTGGGCACTCAGATGAGATGGGCTCAGTTGGACGGAGCAGCTCGGCTGACAACGAGCATCTGGGGAGGACATAACCCAATTAGTTTTAGACTTTTGCCAGGACACATGCCAATTCGTTTGACATGTCCACTGGACGCCCACGGGTCCCTCCTTCATTTGCATTTGCATTTGCGTCACAAATTTTTTAATTATTTTAAAGCGGAATTTCGATAGGGCTACAAAGCGAGAAAAGCGAGCCGAATGCTAAATGCATAAAAGATGCCAGTCTAGCGAATGCAAATGAACAAATGACCCTGGCAGGCATTTTTTCGAGGACGCCCACTCGAGCTGGGGGCCCGAGCAACTGCATCCGCAGCCTCCGGAGCTCAAAAAACAATGCAAAACACGGCTGAAAGGCGAAAAAGCTGCCTAAGTAGGCGCTGAGTGTTTGCTTCCTGGCGCACAGTAACAACAACAGCAACAGCAGCAATAACCGCACACAATGTCAACAGCTCGTCGAGCGAGTCTGAGTCTGAGGTCCTTTCACAAGGATCCTACAGCTACAGCTTATGGCCCACAAAACTCAGAGCTCAAAAAAAAAAAAAAAACAACAACAAAAAGCGGGCAGGGAGGCTGCTTGCTGCGGAAAACAAAGCAACACTTAAAAGTTAAAGCAAACGGAAAAGTGTGTGTGCTTCGTGCTGGCGAAGCAAGTTGGCAAATCAGAGCGCCATGCGAAACATGCCCCCATAATTTAGGGTCTCCTCAACAGTTCAGCCCGCTTCAAATTAGCCACTCAGTGAGTGAGTGTTAAAGGGTTAGACGGAATTTACCCCTAGATCTTGATAAATCTGTGTGTTTAAGATCGTGCTGCATGAACATGCTGTGCCTAATTTGTTGTCCTAGCTGATGTTTTCTTAGGCCTTCGCCCTTTTTCTTCTTTTCCCCGCTGCAAACAGCTTAGATGCAAATTCGAGTTAATAAATGACAGGCCTATCGCCACACAAGCTGAGCCCATAAACAACCTTAAACCGGGCCCAAAATAGCTGCCACCCATTGCTCGCCACCAATAAGCGTAAATTTGCCAAATACAAATAAAGCATCCTTTTTTTGTCTCTTTAATCCCAGCGACTTAAAATCTTCACAGCGAGCCTGAAAAATACTAAATACGTCGATTTTTCATTGCAGCAGATGGAAATTTCAGTCGACTTATTCACGGCTCGCGTGGAAATCCACAAATAATGGCAATTGCATTCCGCTGCCAAGTTGTCTGAGTCTGCTTTCCGGTTCATGATTCCCCTTTAAGCCATCCATTTCATCGCCAAATTGGTAACAGCACTCCACTGACCCTCCAAGTTGGCTAAAAGTTTTAAGTGGCGCACATTGCCTGATTGGCTGCTGCTCTGGCTAATTGAAATCTTGAAAACGGGCGCCAAGGATAACTCAGACCTGGTCTACAGATATTGCATTTGTTGCAATGCAAATGCAGCGAGGCTTTTAAGACCGAACTATAAATTGGATTTCTTTTTACCGGAAGCGGAAATGTTTGTAGAAATGTGAATGAATTGCTCTAGAAGAAATATAAAATAGATTCAAGTGTGAAATCAATCAGATATACTTTTTAACTTCTTGGGACTTCCAACAAAGTATTTTTATCTGAGCTAGTATATAAACCCCATTCAGCAGCCACCGTGTAATTCCATAAAAAACAATCGTCAACTGTCTGAAAAACAGCAAGTAAACGAGACAGAGCACCACTTGCATAGAGTGAAATGGGCCAGGGTAACAAATCTAATAAGTTAGCCAGCAGAAAAAAAGCGCAGGAGCAAACAAACTGAGCCGCATTTATCTCAACCGCAAAAAAGTCGACCATATTTCATTTTAAATGCAGCACCTGCAGCTAGAAGAGTCAGGGGGGGAAAAATGGCGAAATACGCACAAAACTTGCTTACATGAAAAATGCTGAAAACGAAATGTCAACGAGGGAAAGTTGAGGACACACAAAAAATTAAAAAGAAAAAGAAGCCGTGGATGTGCCTGTGGCAGGACGAGGCCAAAAGGCGGCCGACCACAGGAGCGGCAGATGTAATCAACAACATCAGCATAAACTTGGCCGACACACACACACTGCTCGAAAATCCGTGCAAAAGTTTTGCCCGCCCCCGCAGCTGCAGGAAGGGGGCGTGGCCGCGGACGAGACCAAAAAGACATATCTAATAACATTAAGTAGTTTGCGCCGTCGTTTGAATTATGGCCACGTTCGCCGATGGCAGCCTGTGCGATGAGTGCTAAGCACCTCCTGCCACCCAATTTGAGCCAAGTTCTAGTTTTTTGCCAACATTTAATTCGTATGCGTTTGCCGGTTGGCCACTTTGCACTACTATTTTCGCTTCCTTAGCCTGGCTAAAACTGAATTTTGAAAAATTGTTACCAGGCACGGAAGGTAAACAGGCAAGTGTGGGCAAAAAAATGGGGGCCAAATGCTTCCTGAAGGTCAACTGGGAGAGCAAAGAAGGACCCTAGCTGAACATGCTTTTGGCGAAAGCCAATTTGAAACATGAAATTAGGTGCAAAAGTCACTAGGCAAGGCTTAAATTATGAAAAAGTCGCGTTCGTACAGGAAAGTTGGAATTTTTTATACCAAGAATGCCATAATTATAGTTTAAGAAATTACCCGATATATATTTAAGTTTAGTTTCAGCTCAATGAACTCAATTTATAAAATTTTCTAAACTACATTAATTTAAAATTCTATACCAATCTGAAACATATTTTAGAAACTTGAGCACTCATCATGTATCTTAGAGTTGTGTGATAATTGTTAATATTTTAATATTTAACTACATGTATTTGACCCCCCCAAAAACTATTAATCAAGAATCCATTAAGGCTATAATCCAATAATTTTTTAGTGTTTTTCTATTATAACGCAACAGAAGCATGTAAATGAGAGATCTGTGTTTTGCAAAAGATACGGATACGCTATAAGAACATTTTGGATGGTAAGCATTTGATATACCTCGTATGCAGAATGCTGTGCTCGAAAATGTCTTAATATAATATGAAATATTTAAAAAATTATATCATATACTTTATGGCTGCCTTGCTTGCCAAAAACAAACGACGAAAGGTCAAAGGTGGGACCGCCTGGAGGCAACCCTCAACACTCTGGTGAAAACACGAGGAGCGAGCAACGAGGAACGTGGAACGTGTGCCCCAAACAACCAACAACACCTGAACAAAGTTGTCTCGACTGGCAGACAACGACGCCGATGACGACGCCAATGGCGAAAGCGAAAAAGGGTGAACTTTTCGCAGGAAAAACTTTGCGTTTGCAATTTTTTTCATATTGCGTTCAAGATGCGAGCTGAAGAGATACTTTCGTTGCCCACTGTGTGTGTGTCTGCATGTCGGCATGTGGCTGGCCTAATTAAAACGATTGTGGCGTTAATGTAATTGCTCGGAAATGAGTAACGCTCCTGTGGCAACAAATTAGCAGGTCCTTACAGGTAAACAACACCAAGAGCCAGTTGGCAAGGACTTGTGATTTATCGGTATTAGGACGACGCAACAACAAACAAGGCGACAACCAAAACTCACGGCTCGAATTAATATTTCACCATCGATAAGCAGCTCGATTGGGATTATTATGGCAACATGCAGATACATTTGAGTGTGTTTATATGTAATCACTTTTCACGTTTGGTTTGCGGCGCCTGTCATTATCATTTTTCATGCTGCCTGGCTGAATTGTGTTTGGTTATTTTAACAGCTGTGTATACTTATGGAAATTCCGACCTTTTTTCGCTCAATTGTTTGCACGACTTCCTTTTGCAGGTCTTAGGTTTCCCTTTATTATTACTTATCCGCAATTCAATTTATCATTATTTATGCGTTATGAATTATTTTGATTATATAAGGCCCTTGTCAGATTGGCATTCGCAGATTGCGCTTATGTTACCCACTGTTTGCCAGTTGAATATATCGTTTATTTGATGAAAATGTATTTATTTTACTATAAATTCAATTATTTTATCAGCAGTTTTATATTTGTATGGGTAACGAAATATGTGTTACAATGGGAAATTATGCTGTCAATTTAAATCAGATGTATATTAATACGGCATTAAATGTCATTTGCAAATTATGTGTTGTGATTTAATATATCAATTGATTGTATTATTTATTTTGCCTTGATTTCTTTGGTATAATTATTATTATTCTTATTGCATTAATTTTGCTATGGTTTATGGTTGCATGGAATCCGAGATATGCGATCTATTTTATTGTATTTATTTCATAATTTACTTTTATTTTTTTTACTGAACTTGTTAGACGATTTCTTACATTTATGATTGAAATTTGATTTATATGTGGTTCGCCATAATTATATTATTCATACGAATATTTAATTTCCGGCCATTGTATTTGGCTTTGCAATGCACACACATGTCAATCGAAATAATTGAAGGTGGAATTTAAAAGTATCTGCTTTTAGTCGCTATTCCTTTTCATTCTATTATTGATTGATTCGCTTTTGAGTGCTGTTGTTTGCGTTGGGTTTGCATATTTGCAATTGTCACTTGAGCGACGCCGCCGTGCCTGGTTGATCCGATATTTCCAGCTCCAGTTTTCTTGGTTGATGGAGTTCCTTACCTGGTGGTCAGAATCGACACAAGCAAAGGGCGCCCAGCGACGTTGCAGTGACAATTGCAGGTTTGTTGTGGTCACCTTGATACGGTTGTGATTGTAATTCCATATTACATTTGCACTGTAATTTTTGCATTATTTATAAACGATACGAATTTCCCTGCGCCGCAGCCCAGTTGTGGACCGAATCAATTATTAAACGCATTCCTTGCACACACAAACATCTTCTCGGGTGGGCGTTAGTCCTAAGTTTTCTTTGCCAACTCGCCCCTTTATTGCGAAGCGCGTTTGCATATCTGCCTGAATTTGGTATTATTATTTGTTATTAGCGCTACACCGATGAGTAGAAAATTGGTAGAAATTCATATGGTCTATGGGCGCGGACGAACTGCAGCTCCCGAGCTCGGCTGTCGGACGACGGATTGCCAACGGACAGGAGGCAGCTGGCATTTAGCAGCCAGCAGGACACGCGCGAACGGGCACAACAAAAAAACACGACTGAGGCCGCCCAACGGCCACCAACGAATAACGAGGCGAAATTGAAAGCGAGCGCCGAGTCCGCAGCCGATGGATGGGCTCGTCTTTCGAATCGGACTCGTTTCCAGGACTCTGTGTGTGTGTTACAGGATTCAGGTTGAACGAAATTGAAAGCGCCTGGCCGCCGCCCGAAGTGGGTCGCTCGCTGGCTTTGCTAACTCGTCCTCGTCCTCGTCCTGCAATGCAGGCAGGATCGCAGGAGCGGCAGTGGAGCAGGAGCAGCTGGAGCGGGAGCGCCTGAAAGGCATGTAAACAAAGCCAGGACGAAGCTCGGCCAGGTAAGGATGCGGAGCCGAGCCATGACTTGGCCAAGCACCGACGACCGAGTCCTTCGAACCGAAAGGACTCACGCTCCCAGCTGAGCGGCGCGCTCTCGCCAAAAAGCTCACTCTCTCACCGTGACGCTCAGCTGTGCGTGGGCGTTGCAAACAGCTGATGCCAGCCAGCGCTCTCACAGCGACCCCTCTCTTGGCCTAATTCGCTGACATGGCTTAGACACTGGGCGAAATTCGACGCACCAGTTTTATTTTGCTAAAAGGCCTTTTTTAAAGATGCATTTCCAGATTTCAGAAAAAAGTTACTTATTTTTAGTGATATATTCACCTACCAAAAGAGAGCAATACTCAATTAGAATGATTGAAAGACCTTAATAATATTTTTCCATATTTTCAATAGTTTCTGAGCAGTCTATTCTTTAAATGCGAGGAATATTTTCAATTGCAGAATTTTTTCCAGTGTGAAAGCTCGGCAGCTCACACACAGACACACAACCGCTGCAATCCGCAGTGTGTTATCCTAGCTGACATTGTAAACATGACCAAAATGCATGTTCCCCAAGGTGCCAGAGTATTTGTGTGGGCGAGTGTGCGGGTGTAAAGCCACATTTGACGTCCCAGTGCCACATTCATTTGCATATTTGAGAGCGCTTTCTGGCTTACGCGTGAAGAGAGCGAGACGGCGATAGCAGTGTGAAAGAGAGGGGGAGAGGGGGTAGGGAAAGGCTGGGGATACCGCACACGCTCAAGTCTCATGTGTAAGGCATAGATAAGTTCAACTTAATTAAAGTTTCAGTGGGGGACAAAACGTTGACTGCTTGGTTTTTTGGGGCTCCTTGTTGCATAAATTATGACAATTGGCCATGCGGCTTACAAGATGCACACGAGACCTTGCCAGCTTCGCCTTATCATCATCATCATCATCATTCTCGTAATTGCCACACAAGTCGTTTTATTATTTACACCACCCACTTTGTTCATACATAAATCCCTGTAAGCTTTTATGTCTTTCTGAATATCGCATTATGGGTCTCTGTATACATGTTTTTCCAAGGTATCATCGGTCAAACATTACACAAACTTTTTAATCCCAGCTTAATCTAGATTTTATGTTGATTAAAATGTCCATGCTGGTTTCTGACTAGTAAAATTTAGATGAAGACGTCAACACCCAAATTAATTTACTTGAATTAATTAGGAGAAGGATTTTCATGTTGTCTGCAACCTTAAGATGTTCTTAACATCTTTCCATTCGCAAATAGGTATAACTAATCGCTTGTTTTTTTAGGCCACTCAAGCATTTAATTAACAGATGATGGTGACATTAAAAGGGATCTTCCTTTTCTTCATCTTCATCGCTACTGTCCGCATTCGAAACGATTTGGTCCAATAGAGCTCTTAGTTCCTCATCACGAGCAGCCCTGATCTGCGCTAAGCTTGATAATGATGATCGAATATCCCACAGCTTGGCCAACTCCTCTTCGCGTTGCTTCATCGCGCTCATAACTTTTTGGTGGATCAGAGCCTCGTTCTCCTGGTAGGCCAAACGAATGATCGACTGCATATCGGCTTCGACTTTTGAAGATAAGTCTTGCTGGGTATGATCTACTTCCTCATTGGCGGCGACATCATTGATCGAATAGGTGGGAAACATTTTTGAAGAAAATACAAATTGGTCAAAAACAAGCCGACTTTCTACTTCCAATAGAATATAATTTTCCAATGTCATATATTTGAAACAAATTTCTATGTCTACTTAGTCGTATTCAGTTTTATGTTTGAATTTTTCATTATGATCTCTGTTGGTTTTCTCCACAAATCGTTGTCGCATTTTCCGTTCGTGCTCTTGGGCGGCCGACCTGATGATCTCATTTTCCCGTCTGCCGGGTGATTTTTCCGCGTTGAGACAACTACCATTGCGGACTTCCACATAGGCAGCTGGCTCGAAATCCTTTCTCGAATGAGAAGCCAGCGTGGATGAGTAGAATAGAGGGTAAACCAACTCCAACCAACCAACTAAACCAACTGGTGGCTCCAAATGAAATAAACTGCCAGCGATTTTCTACTACTCCGCGGCATTGCTCAACTTTATTCATATAATTCTTCGTCATAATAAATAAATGACGGTGAACCGAACGGAATAAACATAAACAAATGTGCGTTCTGTCGAGGCATCAACAAGTTGGTCAGTGTAAGCTGGTCAGTATCGAATAACCACGGAGTGCTTTCGAAAACTCAAGGTTCTAGTATTGAGGTAGGAAGCCATGGAAATTAAGTAGGTTCTTTCTAAAAAGCTTTGCTTGTAGCTTGCTGTTTTGGTCTGTTAAAGCTAATTGCTAAAGCTTTTTAGGTTCATGTCTTCATTGTGGTGAGTTTCCTTTTTCATCAGCATTGTTATTGTTGGGATAGGTTCTGTTTGTGAGGGATTTTATTCCTTTTTGAATAATTGAATCAAGAAGTGCGAAATTGACTGAAGGCTATTTTATAAAAGAAAATGTTAAATCTTAAAGGCATCCACTGCTATATAAATACCTTTGAATATCACAAAAAAGATTGCGCGACAAATTTAACAACCAAACTTTTGTTGAATAACAAACAAACACAGCTTAAGTCGAAAAACTCCAGTTTACTTAACATTTTAATCCGTCGTTTCTGCAGGCTTAATGGCTAACGAACTTGGCTAATTTAAGCAGGTTGTTTCTATTTATGCCATGTCAAGGCCATGCATTAGAGCTGAAATTATTGATTAATTTAGCCGGTGTCAGTGCCACCACCCCCGCGACCGACCTTTGGGCTAAATAAATTATGGACTACTGTGCAGTGGTGGTCGGCGACAAGTTCATCACGCGTGGTAACATCGGAATAATGGAAGGTGCCATTGCGTCCGAGAACCAAAACAAAGCCAGCCCAAAGCCACGGAGCACACCCCATTCAATTAAGGACATCGACAGTGCCGCCAAGGATTAAAAATTCCATTTACGGAGCAAGCGAAGAGGCGTAAAAAAACAATTTATCGTCACGCACTTCGGAACTTTTAATCAAATACTGGGACTTCAATCAGGAACAATTGGGTTTTAATTGGTTCGCTGTCATATAAGCATTAAATACACTGTAGAATCAATTAAACACGCAGATTTTGATCTTTTTAAAGCGACGAACATTAATAAAGTATATTGCTATTCAAAATTCAATTGAATATAAAAGACTCAGTTATTATAGTCAGTACTCAGTTGCCTTAAAAGAACATGGCTTTTGCGTTTTCAACTATCATTCATCTTTCAAACTTATGTATGTGGCCCACTTTAATATTTCTTATGGCCTGACGGCCACATGTCGTATACTTGATCAAGTAAAAGTGTTTTTTTCTAATCCCGACCATGACCAACAACAACACATCTATGTCCCTAAATCGCACAGCACACATTTGACCAAATAAAGCTGGCGCCAGTCGTAGCCAAAAAAAAGAAGGCAAAAACATAAACCGTAGGAGAAGGAAAAACAAGAAAACGAAGCTGCTATTTCGGTGGAAATCCCCGGTGGAAATTCTTTCCATTTCCATGCACAACCAACCGAATGTGGGTCGTTGCACCGACTTGTTGCACTCACTTTTGAGCCGCTGCCATCGCCCGATGCTTCTGCCGCATCCTGTGGCAGGTGCAGCTGGGAGGCGGCCGGAGTGGGTAGAGGCGTGGCCACGCCGGGTGCCATCTCCGCGCCGTAGCAATCCGCCACACTGGGAACCAGCAGCACGCCCACCTTGTTGCGGGCCACCTGCTGGGTGGTGTTGCGTCGATGCCGCGCAGGCAACATCATCCGATGGGCCACCAAAGCCATTATCAACGAATATAAGTGATCGGAAAACACACGCGCGAATATTTAGATATTTTTTAAATATATTTCCTTTTGCGGAGCAGCACACGCGGAAGGCAAATCAAAGCTGCGTTTGCCTTAAGGAAACGCTCGACGCCAACTGAAAGACACCAAAAAAAAGTGGAAAAAGAAAAAACAAGCAGTGAACGAAAACGGAAAGCGAAACATTCAACGCACCGGAAAGAGGCGAAAGACGAAAGGAAATGGCCGACAGCGCTCTCGTTCACTCTCGCACACACAGAGTCGCAGGCATTTGTCCTTTTTATAAGCGTGTGTGTAGTATGTGTGTGTGTGCCTGTTTATTTCTGTGTGTGTATGTGCGCCTACTAAACGCCGCATGTTTGATGAGCATTTTGTTGTTGCTCCTTTAACGTTAATATTAATGGCGGAATCACATTGTCTGCCGAGCGTGTCTGTGCGACTCCAAACTGCGCGTGTGTTGGTGTGGCGACTGTCGTGTCTGCGCGAGTGTGAGTGAGTGTTAGTGGCAGCGCCTGTGTGCCTCAGTTTACCAACACGTGCACGCCACATTTAATAAGCGAATGCCGAAAAACAAGCAGGAAACATGGCGCAAATGTAATATTTGTTGTTAAAATAAAATGACGAAATGGAAAACAAGTTGGAACATAATAAAGTGACATTCTCACGCTAGCGACTTCTGTACACCCTTTCGAAAATATTTGAGATATTGATATATATTATATAGTAGCATATGTGCCATAGTATAAGACCACATATACTTACACACACACACACATACATAACCACATAGGAACAGCCATACACAAAATCATAGAATGCCTTAGGATATAAGTCATAAAATCATGTATCCAATAAGAACCCAAATTCTGGTGACAATAACAAATCCAGCCTACCCTAATGTAAACATTAACATCCGCTGCCGAATCAGTTATTCCCACCAAAGGGTCAAAACCGCTTACGCAGCTCAAGTTCTCGGCTGATCAGTACCCATGAGTGATCCACTCAAGAAGGCACCCAATCCAACAGACATAAACATCCGCAGCCGCATTCGCGACTCCCACCAGAGGGTCAAAACTGCTAACACAGCTTTAAGGGTCAAAACTTTCCACGTAGCTCAAACTCGGCTGATCTATATCCATGCGCAATCCACTCAAGAGAGCGCCTAATTAACGTAAACATAAATGAGAGCCTATGTACGCTCAATATGAAGAAGTAAATAAGCTCAGCCAAGGGTTTGCTAAGCGTTCGCTTTGCAAATTAGATTTAGATTTTATTCATACTTCAATTGTGTAAGACGTGAATTTGTCTCCGACATTCGCTTAAGTTTTTGATCAATAAAAATACTTTTTTTTTATAAACCAACAAACCGCGAAGTTGTAATTGGCGCAGTCGGTAGGATCCGCGTGTGAACATAATCTCTTAGAGCTAATAGATTAGTTCGAGATTAATAAAGCGCAACTCGTGACGAACAAAGTTTCGCTTGTGCTTCAGTTCATACAAAGCAGATCCGCAAAAGAACTTATGTGACAAAATATTTGTGAACAGTTATCTAACTCTCGATGTTGGATACTATTAATACAAATATAAATTAAAAAACTGCAAGTGACCATTAAAGTGTGACCCACCAAAATAAATAAAAGGTGTGACTGTTACCAGGTCAGTGTTGTGTAGCCCATCTAGCATTGATTGGACTGCTACAAAGGTGTGCGAATTTTAAATAAATAAAATAAAACCCCGGTATCAATCTACCAAGTGATTCAAAGAAAAATCAACTATAGCCAACAACATGGCACAACCCAGCGAACAAATTATGATTCTATCTGAATTACATTTGAATCAGGCTTTGGGCCAGATTCGTCACATCTCAACATTTGACGGTTCCACAAGAGAACTGGCATCATTTGTGAGACGTGTGGACTTCGTGATGTCCCTATACCCGACAACAGACAAGAGGCAACATAGTGTACTCTACAGTGCCATCGAGAGGCAGCTGTCCCAACATGCACAAGAAGTATCCCAGCTACAACAGTGCAACACTTGGGCTGAACTACGATCAGTCCTCATTGATGAATTTAAAACCCAAATCCCATACGAAGAGTTGCTAAGAAGACTTTACAACACCTACTGGAGTGGTAGTATTCGTAAGTTTGTAGAAGAACTAGAAAATAAGATGTTCGAAATTTCAAGTAAATTATCATTAGAAAATAATTACACAAATACAACTCTTTATACCGCCGCAATGGCTAATACTATTAAAGATGTAATTTATAAAAGAATTCCAGACAGAATGTTCATGACATTAGCAAGATATGATATTACAACAACAACATTATTAAGACAAGTAGCACAAAGGGAAGGCCTTTACGATACAATTGTATTAAATACAGAAAAAGCTAAAGCCAAATTAAACAGTCCATCTACACTACAAAGCAGTAGTAAAAATAATGGTTCTCAGAAGAATAAAGGAAATAATAATGACCAAGGTATAAAACCTTATTATATTCAAGCACAGCAAAGTCAAAATCGAAATAATTATGCAAGTAATAATTCAAAAAAAGTTGAAAGCAACCAAGCGACATACAATGAGTTCAAACAAAAGTTAGAACAAGGTAGAGCGCAAAACGCTCTAAATTTTCAAAAACCCACATCTTATTCTACTACTAACCAGCCCCAAAAAAGGCAGCGTGAAAGTTCCAGTGGTCAGTCTAAAATGGATACCAGTGAAAATTTTCATCAACTTGCCTCGGGATCGGAATCAGAAGTAGAAGAAGAACATACCCCTTCATACAAATAACTATGAACGATATCAAACTTAAATGTTTGATTGACACAGGTTCATCAATAAATTTGATGAGTAAAAATTTTTTCAATTGTCCGATTAACTCAAAAGCTCCATTAGATGTACACACAATAAACGGTCAAATTATTTTAAAATCAAAAATTACATTAAAACCTAGTAAATTATGTCCGACAAAGCAAACATTTTATTTACATAAATTCTCAGAAAAATACGACATTTTGTTAGGCAGGGAATATTTGGAAGACTCCAAAGCAACTATATGCTATACATCAAATACAGTCACTTTAAATAAATACACATTTAAATTGCGACTTGAAGATATTAACGAAGAAGAGGAAACACCTAAAGAGAGTTTAAAAGAAAACTTATTAGATTCCCCAAATATTGAGTATGTCAATTATGTAATTGACAACGAACTCAATGAAACAAATGAATTTCGACTTGATCATCTAAACGATGAAGAGAGGAAAGCCCTCACCAGTGTCCTATACGAGTTTAGTGACATACAGTACAAAGAAGGTGAAAATTTGACCTTCACAAGTACAACTAAACATGTCATAACAACTAAACACGAAGACCCAATTTACAGACGTCCATATAAATACCCACAAAGCTTCGACGAAGAAGTCGAAAACCAAATGAAAGACATGATTCGACAAGGAATCATAAGAAAATCGAATTCTCCATATTGCTCTCCTGTTTGGGTAGTACCCAAAAAGCCAGATGCATCGGGAAAATCGAAATTTCGCATAGTCATTGACTATCGCAACCTCAACGAAATAACCGTTGATGACAAATACCCAATACCAGTAATGGATGAAATATTGGATAAGCTTGGAAATTGCCAATACTTTACAACCATTGACCTCGCAAAAGGTTTTCATCAAATACAAATGGATGAAAATTCTATAGCGAAGACAGCTTTTTCAACCAAAAATGGTCATTTTGAATATACTCGAATGCCATTTGGTTTAAAAAATGCACCCGCAACTTTTCAACGTTGCATGAATAATCTCTTAGCAGATTTAATATACAAAAACTGTCTCGTATATATGGATGACATAATTGTGTATTCCACTTCATTGGAAGAACACATAATGTCTTTGCGAAAGGTATTCTTAAAGCTCAGAGAAGCAAATTTAAAATTACAGCTAGATAAATGCGAATTCCTAAAAAAGGAAACTGAATTCCTAGGGCACATAATTACAACAGATGGTATTAAACCAAATCCCGCAAAAATTAAAGCCGTAGTGAATTTCCCTATACCAAAGTCCACTAAGGAAATAAAATCATTTCTTGGTCTTTGCGGTTTTTACCGCAAATTTATTCCAAACTTCGCTAAAATAGCAAAACCAATGACATTACGACTAAAAAAGGGCTCAATAATAAATATCAAAGATTCAGACTATTACTTAGCTTTTGAAAAATTAAAAGTGTTAATAACGTCCGATCCCATATTAATACACCCAGATTTTAAAAAGTCTTTTTCACTAACTACTGATGCTAGCAATTTTGCTATAGGCGCGGTATTATCACAAGAGCATAAACCTATATGCTATGCTAGTAGAACTCTGAACGAACATGAAGTTAATTATTCCGCAATAGAAAAGGAACTCCTTGCTATTGTTTGGGCCACTAAATACTTCAGGTCCTATTTATTTGGTAGAAAATTCGAGATCCATAGTGATCACAGGCCATTAGTTTGGCTTGATTCAATTAAAGAGCCAAACATGAAACTTCAGAGATGGAAAATCAAATTAAATGAATTTGACTATCATATCAAATATCTTCCTGGTAAAGAAAACCATGTAGCAGATGCTCTATCGAGAGTAAAAATTGAAGAAAACTTCCTAGGAGAAACCTCCAGTAACATTTCGTTACCAACACAAGCTACTATTCACAGTGCTCAAGAAGATAACCAATCTTATATTTCCTTAACGGAAAGACCAATTAATTACTACAACAGGCAGATAGAATTTATAAAAGACGATAATAATAACGTAGAAACTAAAAGATACTTTCATAAAACAAAAATTAAAATTCATTACATAGAAATGACAAATGTCCATGCCAAGGAATTAATTAAAGAATACTTATGTACCAAAAGAAGCGTAATTTTCTTTCATAACGAAATAGATTTCCTTACATTTCAAAACGCTTACATAGAAATTGTCAGTCCGAATAACATAACTAAAGTTATGAAATCAAACATCAAATTAAAAGACATTGAAACATATTCCGAATTTAAAGAAATAATTATAAAAAGTCACAGAGAACTTTTACACCCAGGAATAGAGAAACAAACTAACCTTTTTAAAGAAAAATATTATTACCCAGACTACCAAAAGTTAATACAGAACATTATTAATGAATGCGAAGTATGTAACATATCCAAAACAGAACATAGAGATACTAAACTAAGATATGAGTTAACACCAGAAACTTTTAATCCCAGAGAAAAATATGTTATAGATTTTTATTTAATCAATAATAAAACGTTCCTGTCATGCATTGACATTTATTCAAAATATGCCGCTTTGATTGAAGTCAGTAGTAGAGACTGGCTGGAAGCAAAAAGAGCTCTTCTTAAAATTTTCAATGAAATGGGAAAACCGTCCGAAATAAAGGCCGATAAAGATTCAGCTTTTATATGTTCCGCGTTACATTTATGGCTTAGGTCCGAGAATGTGAATATAAATATCACAACAAGTAAAAATGGAATTTCTGACATTGAAAGATTCCATAAAACAGTCAATGAAAAGTTAAGAATCATTAATAGTGAGTCCGACCCAGAAAATAAGATAACACAATTTGAAACTATTCTCTATGTATATAACCACAAAACTAAACACAATACAACTGGGAGAACACCAGCTGATATTTTCCTTTATGCAGGAACACCTGCATATGACACCCAAAAAGAGAAACAATCAAAAATAGATAAGTTGAATAAAGGTAGACATAGCTATGAAGTAGATACTAGATATAAACAAGCACCATTGGTAAAAAGTAAAACAACTAACCCATTTAAGAAAACAGGACACGTAGAACAAATAGATGAGAAACATTACGAAGAAACAAATAGAGGAAGAAAAGTTGAACATTATAAATCTAAATTTAAAAAACAAAAGAGAATTAATAAAAGTAAATACAATTCCAGCTCAACTCCCGAAAATCAAGTGGGGTCCGATTAAACAGTTATTCATAATAACACTTATAATATGTTTCATCCGTGCCGTCCGTGGTCAAAGCCTAGAGGTGAACCCGATACAAGCTAAAAATGGATATCTTATATTTAAAACAGGATCAATTAATATACCTATAAACTATGAATATCACTATTTGTCCGTAAACTTAACAAAGACCGAACAAACTTTTGCAAATTTAATTAAACAAGCTGAAGAATATGGTACTATAGCCCAAATCCAATATTTAACTGAAAAATTAGACAGAGAAATGAATGGAATAAGAATAATAAAACGCAATAAACGTGGTTTAATAAATATTATAGGTACCGCATATAAATACCTTTTTGGCACTTTAGATCAAAATGACAAAGAAGAATTAGAACAAAAAATATACGATCTTTCTCAACATAGTATTCAAATTAATGAATTGAATGAAGTTATAGAAGTAGTCAATAGAGGCATTGAAGTAATCAACCATTTAAGCGCAATAAGTGAAGGTGACAGAAGACTAGAACTTTTAGTATTTAACTTACAACAGTTTACCGAATACATTGAAGATATAGAACTTGGTATGCAATTAACAAGACTTGGTATTTTTAATCCCAAATTATTAAGACATGATCCATTATCACATGTAAATTCCGAAAAATTGCTAAATATAAAAACTTCTACTTGGTTAAAATCAGATGCAAATGAAATACTTATTATTTCCCATATTCCTAGAGACATTATAAAAACTGCACTTTTTAACATCATACCATATCCAGACAAAGATAATAATATACTTATAGAAAATGTAAATGATAAATATTATATTCAAGATAATCAAGTTTACAAACAAAACTCAAGAAAGCCAATAATAAACAAATGTATTACAGGAATATTAAATCAAATACCAACAGAATGCAGATATTCAAAAACACATAACAATATTGGAATAACTTATGTAGAACCAAACATAATTTTAACTTGGAAATTATCAAAAATTGTATTAAATCAAAACTGTATAATTAATAGAGAAATTATAATAGAAGGAGACAATATAATAAAAGCTTTTAATTGTTCTGTTCAAATAGAAAACATATTAATTACAAGCACAACACTAGACTACACACAAACGGTCTATATCAATAACAATGTAACAAAATTAGAACCATTATCATATCTAAATGCTAAAGAAATAATTAAAGAACACACTAATACATACAACACATTACAAATTATTACATTAACTATACTTGCTATTATAATACTTACACTTATACTATATTTTATTTATAAATATAAAGGCATTCCCAAAAAACTAATTGTTAAATATAAAAAAGAGAATCCACAACAAATAGAACAACAAAATAACACAACAACAGAAAATATAAATACAGTATTTGATACTAATCCTGTATTGTATCCTAGAATATCCGCCTGAGGACAGGCTAAATTTAAAGGATGGGGAAGTAGCATATGTGCCATAGTATAAGACCACATATACTTACACACACACACACATACATAACCACATAGGAACAGCCATACACAAAATCATAGAATGCCTTAGGATATAAGTCATAAAATCATGTATCCAATAAGAACCCAAATTCTGGTGACAATAACAAATCCAGCCTACCCTAATGTAAACATTAACATCCGCTGCCGAATCAGTTATTCCCACCAAAGGGTCAAAACCGCTTACGCAGCTCAAGTTCTCGGCTGATCAGTACCCATGAGTGATCCACTCAAGAAGGCACCCAATCCAACAGACATAAACATCCGCAGCCGCATTCGCGACTCCCACCAGAGGGTCAAAACTGCTAACACAGCTTTAAGGGTCAAAACTTTCCACGTAGCTCAAACTCGGCTGATCTATATCCATGCGCAATCCACTCAAGAGAGCGCCTAATTAACGTAAACATAAATGAGAGCCTATGTACGCTCAATATGAAGAAGTAAATAAGCTCAGCCAAGGGTTTGCTAAGCGTTCGCTTTGCAAATTAGATTTAGATTTTATTCATACTTCAATTGTGTAAGACGTGAATTTGTCTCCGACATTCGCTTAAGTTTTTGATCAATAAAAATACTTTTTTTTTATAAACCAACAAACCGCGAAGTTGTAATTATATATATTTCAGTGAGTTACCCTTCAAAAATGACCGAACTTTTCCAGATTAACATTTTCTACACTTTACCGATATCAAGGTAATTAAATTTCAGTTAAAGCTTTTGATAAACGTAAATTAAAAGTTCTCTCAAAATTGCGACAAGCAACGTGAGTATCAAGGAATCAGGATGCTGAGCAGATTGGGCCGGAGTGGTCGGGCCGGTGTGCGCACCTTTGCCAATGACATTCGCTTTGGAGCCGAGGCGCGCTGCCTGCTTATGCAGGGCGTGAACGTCCTGGCCAACGCGGTGGCCACCACTCTGGGCCCGAAGGGCAGGAACGTGCTCATCGAACAGCTGCTGATCTCGCCCCGGATCACCAAGGATGGCATCACGGTGGCGAATAACGTGCAGCTGGGCAATCGTCGGCAGGATATGGGAGTTCAATTGCTGCGCCAGGCCACCAATAATACCAATAATAAGGTAGGCGATGGCACCACCACGGCCACTATTCTGGCCCGTGGAATAGCCTGCCAGGGTATGCATGTGTTGCGCCAGAGCAAGGTGAACGTCCAACTCCTGCGGGAGGGCATTCTCGAGGGATCGCGCGCTGTGTGCGATGCTCTAGGTGAGATGTCCCAGTCGGTGGATACTATTGGCCAAGTGGAAGCAGTGGCCAAGGTGGCACTGAATGGAGACGAACGGCTGGCGGAGCTGATTGGTGACATCATTTTGGAGCTGGGCGATAGCGGCGTCATCCTGCTGAAGGAATCCCACAGTCCCTTCGATGAGGCTAAGATCCAGGAGGGTATAACCATCGCTTCGGGCTACTATTCGCCATTCTTTGCCAAGCAATCTCATACCCTGGAATTGGAGAATTGCTTGCTGCTGCTCACTTTGGCTAAGATTGATCAAGTGGAACAGATACTTCCCGCTCTCGAGCTGGCCAGACTAAAAGAACGACCCCTTCTGATCATTGCCAAAAATTTTGGTAGCGATTTGCTTAAGATCTTAGTGCTAAATAATCTGCAAGGTCGAGTTCAGGTCTGTGCTGTGAAGGCTCCAAGCTTTGGGGACGAGCAGTGCGAGGAAATGGAGGATATAGCTTTTGCCACCGGTGGCCATCTTCTGGAGGATGCCTCCAGTCTGGCGGATCTCAGCGAGGAGGATCTGGGTGAGGTGATGGAGGCGGTGGTGGACGCTAAGGAAACGCACCTATTGCAACCGATCAATGTGAACGAGGAGCAGGTGCAGTGCCGCATCCAGGACATTCGTGAGCTGATCGATGAGGCTTTCACCGATGTGGAACTGGATCGCCTGAAAACACGACTTGGTCGCTTGCAGGGCCACCTGGCCACCATTTTCGTGGGCGGTACCAGTGAGCTGGAGGTGAGCGAGCGAAAGGATCGCTTCAACGATGCCCTTCACGCCGTTCGAGTGGCCATAAGTGATGGTGTGGTTCCCGGAGGAGGAACCGCCTATCTACGATGTATTCCAGTTCTGGACGAGTTGCCGCCAACCGATATAATGGAGCTCCAGGTTGGCAGGGAGATTGTAAAGGACGCTTTACGACTACCATGCTATACAATTGCCCGGAATGCTGGAGTGGACCCCAACGAGGTACTACGTCGGGTTTTAAAGGGCAGTGGCAACTACGGATATGATGCCGCCGCTGGGGAATTCGGCGATCTTGTGGTCCGGGGAATTGTGGATCCCACAAAAGTGTTGCAATCAGCCATGACGTCTGCCGCAGGAATTGCCTCCCTTTTGGCCACCACCGAGGTGCTCATCACTAAACAACCCACCAAACCGAAGATTCCGAAAAATCAGGTCACCAAGGATCTTGCTAAACTTGTTGGAATGTAGGTTAGGTAGTGCGTTTTGAAGAAACACAACATTTTATGTAATGATAAAAAGACCTAAATTCTATGTTGAAAAACTAAATGGTTAATACAAAGAAAAAATAAAATAATTCTGAGTTTCTTGTTTGCCATTGTCAAAATAATTTTAAACATTTCCATTTCCCATTTTATTATTTTTGCAGTGTATTTGTCGATTCCCTTCCATTTATGACTTGTTTCCTTGTCGAATCCCTAATTAGAGCATATATGAGCACGCATGCCACATTCAATAGACCCCTCACATTCCGAAGTCTCCGGATCCGGCTCCTTTGCCACCCACAAGCACTCAGTCATAACTTGACGTCCTCCGACTCCTATTCCTCCACTTCGACACGCGCCCAACTTGACCTTAACCATTTGCTGCGCTTTGTTTGGGTGCCAATGGACAACAAACAAAATATGAAAGCATTTGTGGCTTGAGTTTGGGTTTTTGGCGGGTGGGGGGAGGAAATGTCAGCAGGGGCATTCCTATTTATCATGATATATGGGCGTTACATAGGAGGTTCTATATGTCAATGGGGCGAGCATATACAGCGTTGTCATTAACGGTGATTAGGGACACTTAAGTGCGTCAGTTTGCATCACGTATACGCCACAATGAACTGGCCAAGGGAAACATCTGTTTACTAAGGAGGTTGACCTTCTCATACAGGCCGAGCATGCATAATTAAACAGCATGGAATATTTTAGGGTCAGTGCCACAAAGGGTCGTTGTTCGTTTTCGCTGGCCACAAAATTGCAGTCATCAATAATGCAAATGCAGGGCCCTCTTAAAAAGCCAAATCAATACAATTTCACGTATAAAAAAAAACAAGTGTTTGTTTTTTACTTTCTTTTTTAGCCGAGGTGCCTGAGAACTTTGCAACACTTACGATGTTCCGAAAGGTAAAGGAATATAAAAGAAGCTTAGTGAGTAGACTTACCTTGACACGAAGATACAGATACGGATACAGATACAGCTAAGCATATACATTTAGATAGATGGGCGGTACGATAACGGTGCCTGGGCGGACGCCGTGTCTAGCGGTTCTTGAGAAATCGCAACATTTTCTTTTCCGCCGCCCGATTCTTGGCCTACGCCAGTGTGCAAAATGATATGGGATTGTGCTGGTTGCGATGGCTGCGAAAGAGATGTAGAAAATAGTAATACCCATCGGGATTAGCAATGGCGATTCCTGCAGTCCTAGTCCTAGCCCACGTATGCTCCATTTCATTTGTGCTCGATCTAGTTACAAAATCCAATGGCAAAACAAGCCTGACAAGTTGTCGCCTTTTGTTTTAGCAACGCAACCCGCTTGAAAACGGAAGGAAGCTCAAAGAACAACAGCAGTGCGGCCATGTCTGGCAGAACAACAGGGATATATACATGTATATATATGCCTGACACCCTAAAACACACTCCCACGAGCACACACAACCAGTCGAGGTTCTCGACGATTCCGAGGATTTCCCGCTTATTCGGCTTTGTTTTTGCCCCGTTGTCTGACAACTTCCGACTTTCGCGGTGGCGGCCCATAAATCAAAATGACCCGAAATTCTCACGATAGAAAAATACACAAAAATATGTTGGACTTATTTTTATAAAAATTAAAGCTATCTCTTTATTGTAGCTTAGAAACTAATTTTTAAGGATATTATTGTCCTTGTTAAAAAAGTCGGCCAAAATTAAACTTTTCTTATAAAAATTATTTATTAAACTGCAATTGTTGAGTTATATAAAATTTTCACATTGATGACTTAAATGTTCTTAAAAATGTAAAATATTTTGTTTTCAGCATTTAAAGAAAACTAATTTTTTTTAATGTATTAAGAAAAATTCCGTTGGGAAATTAAAAAATAACGGCATAAGTTCCAGTTAGAAATCAAATTCCAACGCAAGCAAAGTTCCACACCATGCCATCCAAGTTCCCCACCAACTAGCGGAGATATGCTTTCGGTATCTGAAATATACCAGACTTGAGGTATATCCAACACCCCTTGTGTGGTCACACAGGCAGTGCTGCAAAACGCATTCGCATCGTAATCAAAGGTTATTTTCGGTTTGGAGATGTTTATATTCGTTTGATAAGACCAAATGGCGAATCTCAGTCCGTTTGTCTACTGGTCGCAGACCAAGCAAACTCTATTACTGAAAGTGGATCTTAAAGATGCCAAGGTAGGTGAGCATTTATTTGCATAGGTACAACTGCCCATCACAAGTGAAAAATCAATAATGTTAAATAAAAATGTATTTCTAGGGCGCCATTGCGGACTTTTCGCCGGTTTCGGTGAATTTCAGTGCCAACGGCCACGGAGCTCGTGGAGTGAATGCCTACAAGTTCGAGCTGCACTTCTACGCCCTGATCGACGATGAGAATGCCACCTTCGTGGTCAGCGACAACAAGATTGAACTTCAGATACGCAAACTGGAGCCGGAATGGTGGCCCCGCCTGGTGGCCACACCCCAGAAGCCCCACTGGCTCAAGATCGACTTCGATCGCTGGCGCACCGAGGACGACGTCGAGGTGGAGGAGAAGCCGCGCGATGTGCGCCAGGACTACGAGAAGGAGTACGCCGATCTCCAGAAGCGCGAGCTGGGCTACATTAAGGGTTAGATAGATTTTACGCCATTTGCATTCATCATTTGATAACGACGCCCGTTTGCTTATTCCACAGAGAAAACCAAGAAGGTGTACATGATCTTTTACAACCTGGCCATGTTCGTGGGCTATCTGTATATTATGGTTGTAATGGGAGTACTTTACTATCGCGATGGCGTCGATAGCATAGGAAAAACCTACGCCAATGTGGGCAACGCCTTCAAGTTTATCCAGCTCCTGCAGTATCTGGAGGTGATGCACCCCATGTTCGGTTACACCAAGGGCAGTCCTGTGGTGCCCTTCTTCCAGGTGTCCGGACGAAACTTTATCCTTTTTCTCATGATCGACATGGAACCGCGCATGTATGCCAAACCCGTCGTTTTCTACGTTTTTATAATATGGTCTCTGGTCGAATTGGTGCGGTGAGTGTGCGGCGACTTTATCGGAATATGGATAAATGTCTTATCTACTGAACTTTACCCCACCAGATATCCATACTACTTGGCTCAATTGCTGGGCCGCGAAGTGGGTCTGCTCACCTGGCTGAGATACACCATCTGGATACCGCTCTATCCTATGGGCATCCTTTGCGAGGGCATTATCGTATTGCGCAATATTCCCTACATCGAAGAGACGAAACGGTTTACCGTGGAAATGCCTAATCCCTGGAACATCACCTTTGACATGGTTCTCTTCCTAAAAATATACCTAATGCTGCTGATCATACCGGGCAGCTACCTAGTTATGTCGCACATGGCCAAGCTTAGGTCCAAAAAGCTGGGAAAGGGGCGCGCCAAGCGCCAACAACACCTTCACGCCGACTAGTCAAGACACTGCCCGGATCATGACAGTACGATTTCCTATTTTCTTTTAAAGTAAGCCAAAGTCCAAAGAAATATCTACATCCACCATATATTGAAGCATTGACGTTCATTAAAATTTTCTATCAAATTGCAAATGTATGTTGTTTCCATTGCATTGTAGTGATTTTGCTCATATTCAAGATAATTTAATTTATAGAGAATAGTAATAATGCCTTATTTATATACAATAGTATTTAAAGGAGTATTTAAACTACTAGTTTTACTCAATATACATAGGGAATTCCATATATATGTTCTTTAGGAATTTTAGGCTCTGATAGTCGAGGCACATCGAGGCCTCTCCTTTTTGTTTTGTTAAGTAGAATTCATATTTTTGAACAAATCTAAGCCAACATACCAAAAGATTCCGCACACTGAGGGTAAGCATCCTGTCAGGCATTGGCTTTTGTTCCTCTCTTGCCGTTTGATGGGTAATCCAATTTGCACTCGAGGACGATGCACAACTAGCTGCTGATCCACTTGACCCGGAACTGGCTTTCAATTCCAGCTGAAGCTCACTGGCAGCTCCCAACTTAGTCATTTCTTCAAGAGTGCCTCACATGCAGGGCGTTTATTATTTATGGCAAGTATTACGTGGATACCCTTTAACTATAACCGGATTCTAGTTCTGTTCCGAACATAAATTGAAAGTGGGTGGATATAGCCGGTCGAATGGCGTTTGTGGCTTGTGTGTGGCTTGTAAGTGAGCGTGCTGGCACCTTCTTCACATGGCTAAAACAAAGTGGAACACTAATGGATTTGACGATAGTGCAGCTGGCAGTTGTCACCTGCTGTTGGCGATATTAATGATTCTCAACCGGCCCGCCAATTCGTCCAACAAGCCAGCGAAATTTATCCCCATCAAGTCCCATTTCGCGTGAAATATTCATTGCAATTTGCACTTTTGCTCGCTCGCCCGGCCTGCACTTTTTTCTCGATTTCTCCAGTTTTTGTGGGTCCCGCATGGAACTGTGTCCCGAGCCGGGGTTAACGTTCAACTAATCACCGACCGTGGCCAGCCGGCAGCTAATAAACCTCCGGGAGAAAGGCCTGCTCACTAGTTGATAAATGAGTTTTTGATTAATGCCGAGCGCGATTGATTTTCGGCTACTGAGCGAAGTGGAACCAGCGGTTTAGCCGGCCACTCGGTGTCTGAAAAATGTGCGGATTTATCCCATCTGACAGCAGTTGTCGGGTGAGGAGATGTGGAGGAAGTGCAGCCATCAGCAGTCGCCTGCATTCATGATTTAACGCCTTCTGTAGTTTTTCACTCGTCCTGCGCCAAGTCCATTTTGGAGCTCCCCCTTCGAGGTGGTCGTTTATCAACCACGCCTCTGGCCGAGCAGCCCACTGGGCAAGGTCAGCAGCTAAGCCACGCGCCCGAAACCAAAAATATGAACAATTGGCCCAGCGTAAATTGCACGCAATCAAAGATAAGTGCGCCTGGTTGCCAGGCGATGGGGAATATCCAATACCAAAAGCTGTCAGGTTGCCAGCATGGGGACAGTGGAACATGGAATCTATTAGGCGAAATATTAAATCAACACTTTGGAGCGTTTAGGAAAATATTACGTATACGCCACCGAGACGATGCTTACATCTATTACAGTAAAGATTTTCTTTAATAAATCATTTCATGTTTAGAAATTCCAATAAGTCCAGTTTAACTTCATTAGTAGCAAAATGATTTTTTTGTGGTCACATAGCAGATTTTACATTGAATTGCAATTTTAAACTTATACGCATTGCTTATTTTGCAGGACATCTGTATCCCATGGCTATGGTGTGATTTCCCTTCAATATATAATGAGTGCATCAGTTGGCGAGTGGAGCACAGAGAAACCGAAGAAAAGGAAACCGCACCCGACCAACTCTGCACTCTGCAGTCTGCACTTGTTAATGACCTCTTTGTGTCGGGCATCGAAATGCATTTCCTGGCCGGGCCACATGGCACGAAAGTGTGCAATAAAACTTCCACTAATTGCAGGACATAACCGCAACGAGGTTGCAGCCACACACACACCACTACACCACACAAAGTGCCGAAAGTTGCACGAAGTTTATTGCATTTAAAGGAGCACAAAGGATAACAAGGATTTGAAATATACATCAAGGAACTCTCAGGATATTTTAATTACATTTATTAGCTTAATATCAATTAATTAACTCGAGTTGCTGACACTTTATCATTGCCAAACGAACTTCAAGCCATTGTTGGAAAATGCATTGGGGCATTGAAAAGTAAGCCTAATAATCTGCATACATTGAAAGTGGCAAGGAGCCGGCAATGAAAAGCAATAAAATCCCATGTAATAAAAGCCATGTATAGTACGTGTATGACTGTGGCCAACTAAGTATCAGCAAATACTATACCGCATATATACAGAATATATATTCGCCGTATGCATTTGCAATGATTTGTGTGCTCAAATGGCTGGAGACATCGTCAATGGAGCCACCAAAAGCTGACTCAGAGCCAGCAACAATTTAGCATTTTGCATCCGCTTTCGATTCGAATTGTGGCTGCTGGTGATGCTGATGCTGCTGATGGCGCCAGGCCAGAAATCCATTGATGGCATCCACACCAACCAAACATTCTAGCCCCTTGTGAGCCACACATCCTTACTTTATGGCTTCTAAGTAGTTCAACGCCAGGGAATCCCAGCTTGAATTTCAGCCACTGCGAAAAGAAAGTGGCAAGCGGTTTGGCCTTTGAATCACGTAGCCAAAAGCCCTGGCAATGGGCAGCATCGCTTTTATTATAGTTTTCTTCGCAAAACTCGTGATAAATGAAAGGCAGTGGCAAACAGATGTTTGTGATAACTACTCACACCCAGATTCCAGGACTCGGACTTCGACTTCGAGTGTAAGTTTATGAAAAATGAGCCCAGATGATTATACAATGGCAGCTGCAATGTGTTGGGGCAGCAATCAAATGTCATCACTTACAAACTTTTGGAGGGTCACAAAGGCAAAGCGAAATATAATTCAACTGAGCATTTTTACAATCAAAATTGAATTGGATGCCGCGCTCAAAGCGAATCACAATGTTGAATTGCAAAAAGATTGAATTTCCGCCATTCAGTTGGCTGTAGAAAAGTAATTTATCACAGCGAGCAGTTGTTAAATAATAATGAGTTTTAAAAAATGCCGTTGATGTTGAAATGTTAATTTGGGGAATACAAGTTCTATCGACTGTAGAAATAATTAAACTTAACTTTTGTATATAAAAGGTTAGTGGAAATATTTCAGTTTTTAAGTTTAAAGACCAAGCGTTATAAATAAGTGTTCTAGCTTTGTCCCTTGCCCCATGACCCTCACTCTTTTGTTCGACTCGCCCACAAAGTGTTGGCCAGCGGGCAGGCAATGAATCTTCAAAGACGCTCTGCAGAACCAACCAAACCACCCACTTTGATGGTGGCTTGTGGGTGGTGGGTGGACAAAAGGTCACGCAATCGTGCGGCAAAAAAAAAAAAGGGCTGACAGTGTAGGGAGCGCAAGTTGGCCAAATGTTTTTCTCTGCCCTCTTGGTTATTACATATATTTTCACTTATATCTGGCTGGGAATTGGCTTGGCTCGCCACTTTGGGCCTGAATCGGCCTATTTGGGGAAAGGGCTCCAGTGCTCGACTCAACTGAGCAATGAAGGCCAGCGCAATTACCGAAGTGGATAATTAGAGTTTGAAGATGAGGCTATGAGGGCTGCTTAAAGCATGTGACTGAATAAATATTTAAGCCCGTATAAATTGCAAATATTATTGCCCACGAATGCCCATGGTTATGATGTGGTGACTTTGGCAAATAATAATGTGGAATAAAAGCGTGCAGCTTTGGAAAAATTAATTTTTAGTCATGCAGAAGAGCAGCAGTTCATGTTTATTTATGCACACATCAGCTGTTAAAATTCATTTAAGGCCAAATGGCATTTTATCTGCGCACACACAAAGCACCCCAATGTTTTGGAATTTAAAATTTAATTAAAATCTCATGCGAAAAATGACACAATCCAGGCCGAATACATTGTTGGAAACAAAGGGAAGGACCACCAACAAGGACCAGCTCATCCAAAGGCCTAAGCCAGCTGGGATATTTGGACGAGGGCTCAAAAACTGTCCACTTTGTGGGTCCCTCGGTGAATTAAAAATTTACACCAATGAAAAGCTTTTTAAACGTGATTAATTTGATATTCTTTACATTCTTACTTGTTTTAAGAAGCAGCTGAGGGGCGTGGAAATAATATTATTTTCAGTATCTTGCAGTTTCTAACTTGTATACACATTTCTATTCTTTCTTATCATAGATTTAGCGGAAAATAATTCGTATAATGAGTGTCATAAATTCATCCGAAGCTGTAATTAACACATAATCATCATTTTAATTGAGCTAATTGATTAATGGCAATCGAGCGTTTGTGTGTTCCATGAAATGTTGCAAATGTTGATGCTAACGACTAAGTTAATTATTGTGACAATTTATTAGTTATTCAAATTAAAGCTATTAAATTTTGAATATGAAGATGAATTTAATTAACAAATTTGTCGAAAGAATAACTGCCCGTTTGTATGCATTAATTAGGTTAAACAGTCATAGAAGCTATATGCTGATATGTTTTTATATATTTTTTTATTTTATTGACATTATTATTAATTTGTAAATATTACTTGTAAAATTACGTTGTAAATATATAATTTCCGGAAAATTGGAAACAAAATCGTAAGGTCATTAGTTTGCTTAAAAATAAATTAAATTACTTATGATGTATGTATCAATACTTTTTAAATAGTCATAATAACTTTAGAACTTTAAGCAAGGCATGCAAATTAGCTTTTAAGGCCCAAGTTTGCCTCGCCAAGGGGGATCTCTACGAGAATCTCAACTGAAAGCGAGTGAGTATATTCATCTAAAATATCTTACATTTTATTCAAGCCTCAGATTAGCGGCCCCGCATGCTTCTTTTGGCCCTTCAGAACCCTGCGATTATGCGGCATCGCGTAGTACAACTTGCTCCAGAAGAGCGGATCACCCCACTTGAGGTAGGTGTTCAGCTTGAGATAGGCTCGCAGTTCGCTATCGATGCCGTTCATGTGCTCCAGTTCCCGGTAGAGGATTATGATGATTCGCTTCCGTTTGTCCTGCAATGTGGCCTGATAGGCGATCCGGAACTCCATGCGGGCCCACACCGAATCGATGAAGTGCTGCGACAGTACAATAATCACCCGCTTCGAGTCGTCTACGGTGCGAACGATTTGCTCCGGAATACAGTCGCCCACCAGCCAGTCCCGATCGTGCAGACACAGCCGGAAGGGATGCGGACCACTCTCTAGTTTGGGCAAGAGCTTGCTGATCAGCTCCTCATCTTTGTGCGAGTACGAGATGAAGGCATCGTAGGTCTTGTCCTTGTCCAGTTCCTCCTCGGAGACCCACCACAGGCAAAGATTGTTGTTGTACAGCCAAATCTTCAGCTCCTGCTGGAACATTAGGTAGAACACGGTGAGCAGACAGATGACGATCACCAGGCCACCGACCACACAGCTGATGAGTAGGACATACGATGGACACAGCTCAAAGGCCTCCATCTGCTGGAAGGACTTTTTCTGCTTGGTGCACACAATATCGGCGATGTCCCGTACCCGCTGCGGATTGGTCCGCACAAAGAAGAGAAGCGACAAGGATTCGCAGCCACAGGTGATGGGGTTTCCCGACAACGATAGCGTCATAGTGTTGTTCGGCTCCTGAAGAAACAATAGGAACTCATCGCTGAGTGACTGAATCTGATTGCCTCGCACATCCAGGTGGGTGAGATTATCGGGCAGCTGGTCACCGCTTCCAAGGCTGGTCAGGTTATTGTCCGACAGAAAGAGTCCACTCACATTGGCATAACCACTGTGTTCGCTCACAGTGGGTAGACTGGTGAGGCTATTGTTGCCCACCTTGAGCACCGTGCTCAGTAACGTGGTGCGGGGCAAATCCGGAAGTTCCTCGAGACTCGTTCCGCGGCAATCCACGATCAGACTACCTACACTCCGCTGCACCCAGCAGATGCATCGGGGATCGCACTGCCACTCCGCCGACTTGTACTGGCACGCCTCGTCATTGGTGCACACCACAGCCTCGTAGTTCATCAGGAGCGTGGCCCCATAGAACTGGGTGTTCACCATCTCGATGTAGTTCAGACTGACCACATCTTGGAACACACTCGGCGACATCGCGGTCAGCGAGTTCTTGTTCAGACGCAAAACGTTCAGCGAAGTCAATGGTGCGAAAATTGTGCTGCAGGAGGAGGAGATCTCAGAGGGATTAGATTGACATTAATCAGGAAGTACCGAGTTCCAAGTGGGGCTATCGTTATCTACATCCCAAAACTAGTGACCTAATGCTATACAATAACATTGATTCTTTTAAATAAGCTATCGAAAATGGTAAAGCTATTTTAACTAGCTTATTTATAATTTTTACATGTTACTTACATATTTATTTAACAATATAAAAATGATTTATAAACAGTATTTTATAAGTGGTGAAGCCTTTAAAAACATTTATGAGGGGATTAGTAGGCATTATGTTAAGCATAATGCTTATGTCTGCGACATCTAAAAACCAATTTGCTACTTTTATTAAATTAATAAAAAAAAACTTCTATGGTATTGCTAATTCAAAATGGGGACTACAAATAAATTCTGCAAATCAACATGATAATGCTTAGGTTTCTAGAAAATCAGTATAAAAAGTTTTGTTTCGCGCAGATTGATTGTAAATCTCAATAGTATTAAGAACATTGTTCAATGCCATTTTTTAAGATCGGTAAAAAGCTTAACCTTTTTTTCTATAATTAAAATCTATCAGCCACAAAAATATCTAATTAATTTCTATTCGACCACATCTTATCAAACGACAATAAGATTGCCATAGACAAGAACTATACAAAAAAAATAAAATACGTCTTACGTTTCATATGACTTTTCATAATGAATTGTTTAGATATACATAGTAGTACTTGTGGCGTAACAAATACGAAATATTTTGTCTGATTTGAGCACGAATTACTACAGCCAGATAAGGATCAATCAATTAATAATGTTTGGCATACTTTTTGGCGCCAATCTGTGTACAATAATAACACTGCAATTAGTATCTGAACGATAGGACCCGATAACCCCACTTGCCTGTCAGGGGGAGACATGGAACTCTCGATGAGCCATTACTCGTGCCCCGGGTATTGATAAGGGAAATAGCAGCAGCCGCAACCACAGCGATAAGGCGAAGAAGAGTGCCTTCGATTAATTACTTTGGTTAGAAGCAAGTTCTACAGTCCGTACCCTATCGCTAGGTGGGCCATCTATTAATCAGCGCAAGCAAGCAGGTGGCGAAAACAACAAACAGAACCCCCTTTCAACCCACCTCGACAAGTTAGTCAGTCTATTTTTGGATAGATCCAGCAGCGTTAGATTCCCCAGGCCTTTGAAGACATCCTCGTGCAGAGTGACGATCGCATTGCAGGATAGATCCAGGGTCTTTAGATTGACCTGGTCCAGGAAAATTTCACCCGGAAGCTCCATGAGATCGTCGTTGCCATTCATCTTGATCAGCTGCAACTTGTTGGTGCCCTTGAACATCGAGCGATTCACACTACTTGTGGCGGACGCCAGCCGCACCTCCTCCAGATTAGTCATGGAACCGAAGAAGTGCGGTTGCAATTGCTTGTCGCGCTCATGAAACGGATGTATGAGCGCGAGACTCAAGTTGCGCAGTTGCTGCAGTTCGCGGAGCAATGGATTCCCGAATGACACTATACCCGGACTCTCGATGGTCAACGTTTTCAGAGTTCCATTCACCGTGGACAGCATATTTCCCGGCAACGTCGTCACGTTCACGCTGAGATGCAGATCCCTCAGGGTGTCGAAACCGTGGAATATGGACTCCTGCAGCTCCGGCACGTGGCTGAAGAACTTGAACTTCTTCAGGCCCGGAACTGAACCAAAGTGCCAGGTGGTAATGTTTTCGGGCTGCGAAGTTTCCATATATCCATTGCCCGAGTTCAGAACGTCGCGTGTGACTACCGTTTCCAAAGTTCGATCACGGAAAATAATCGTCTTCACAGTCTGAACACCCAAGGTCTTGAGTAAGTCGCTAAGGAACTTCTCCGGCCAGAAGATGTACGCATCGAACTCGATCTTCACAAGCGAACTGATATTGAAGCGCGGCAGCCACTGCAATTCGGTGGAGGCATAATAGCTCATGTACAACGATGCGCCCGGTTCGGAAACCTCCAGCAGCATGGCGTACTCATCCGGACAATGGAAACGCACCACATTCCCCTCGGCGGCACAAGTGCACTGCGGACTAAGACCCAAACAAAAGGTGGGCAGTGGTATGATCTGTCCCGTGGCAGAACGAAGCACCAGAAGGGCAAAAAAGAGCCACACTACCGGCAAATAGGTTAACATTTCGCTCTTCACTTCACTTGGCCGTTTCTTGGCATTTAATATTTATGATTATTTGAATTTCTGGTTTCCGCGACGAGCAGCAATTGCGACGTGGTTATGTGGACACGGCGAATGTTCGGCTATGACTAAATCACAGCTGTTTGGGGTCCCTGCCAATCAGCCAACTCGCTTATCAGGCCAAGCCAATTGGTCTGCAGACGGTTTTCTATTTTTTATTTTTTTTATCTGTGCTTTCTTATCACGGCCCCTATCGCAGTCGAGAGACCCATTGACATGGCCGAAAAGCGAGGCGCCTTCATCAAAATAGAGATGGCAGAAGGCAATCACTCGACCATTTTCACCCTTGATGGTATCTTAATGATGGGTCGCAAAGTTCAAGACCATTGTAATATGGTTCGGTCAAAGAACGCAGGTAGTTTTCCATACGTTGTTCTATCAATTTGTCAGCCATGAACTCAGTTAGTTTAAAAAATAACCAAACAAAATGTCAGTAAATTTCCTTAAAATTACTTACTATCACTATCCGTCTGCTTATAATCGGGGGTATTTGGCACCAAATGAATGATTTGAATACAACTAATTCGACATTCATCTTAATTTCCAAGACACATAAATTTAAAGATAACGTGTTTTTAATACCCTACTTTTGGCTATCTTGCGGAATTTATTTATGCCCAAATGTCATAATGTTAATGGCTCGCTCATGTTCCTTGTTTTTGCATTTCGTAGACGCCGATAAGAAGTGTTTATATATTTTTTGTATTTCGTAGTGACATCTTTGAGCGGTAACTTTCAAGTGCTTGCACGTTCACAGAAAACAGCCGTCGTGAGTCAGCGAACACAAAATAATTTGGTAGTCACACAGGCCGTATTCAATCTTAGTGGCATAATTTTGGGCTCTCTAACTTTTTATTTCCCACACTAATCAGTTAGTGGAATGTGTACTCTTAGACTCGTAACCCGTTAATATCCTTGATTCAGGATATTGGTCGAGGGGATTTAACAGGAAAATAAATAACTCATGGGAATTAAACTGTTTTTCATCCATTAAAAAAGGTGCTCGCCATGAATATTCGATGAGAGGAGCCAATATTTCGCCCTAAGCCGCGCCCTGAACTGTCACGCATGGAACATATCCGGACACATCCTGACAGGTGTGTGGCATGCCACGCCGGAGCTTATCGAGCCTCGACATCTGGAGAATGGGACAGACGCTCAAAAATAAATAAGGGCCGTGCTGGGCCAAGTCAATCACTTAAATCGCTGCGTCGAAGGATGTGGCCTTGAACGCGCCAAGGACAGCCCGTCATTATGGACTTTGGCCCATTGTCGAGTTGCCAAAAGTTGCTGCGCTCAAGTTGAGCCGTCTTCATTATAAGTTGCTCATAATTCATTTCGCGTTGGCGGACAGAAACTCAATTAACAGTTTTTCACTCCCGCCAGGGACATTGGGGCAAAAGTTTTGAGCGACATTTTAATTGGGTGAGCCCGCTCAACTCATGCAGTGCAGCATCGCCACAGGACACACATCAAAAGTGACCTTTTTTGGGCCCGACTAAATGTGAAAAGGCAAACACAATTACACGCCCAATTACACAAGCGGCAGCCAAACGATGGCAAAGGACTTCCCACGCCACTCGTCTTCGTATTACGCATACGCACTGTGGTCCGCAAAACGCATAGGCAGAGTGGTGCACCTACACAGGCTAACGCACATTCTGTTTTTATGAGCTGGTGATGATGGAAGTAGGTGCTCTAACGAATTGTTGTAAATGTTGGGCTTTTAGCTCTTCGGAGGCTGTGACTTTGCATTTAGTTAACTGGTTTAACTTTAGTTGGTGTGGAAAACATGCTAAAACGATTTTGATGGATAGGATATTTAACATTTTATTTGCACCGTAATCTATATGTACTTTCAGCAAAATAATTAAAATATAATTTTTACAAATGCACATATATTAATTAAATTATTATTTTTAATTTTTAATGATTGGAAATAAACACATTTCAAAATAGTAATTAATAGCCAATTAAAAACATTAAATCCGATATTATGTATTTGTTCAGCTAAAAATGAACTGAAACATTATTCACCCCAAAGCGATCAAATAAAATCCAATTATCCGATTATGAGGGTTATCTATCCAAGTGCATCTTTCCATCTGGCCTTCGGTGGAAGAGCAATCTGGCTGCTGGTGAATGCCAGTGGAAAACAAAGGGCGCTTGACTTTTGACTTTTTGGGGCCCAAAAACTAAAGGCAGGACTTGTACTGCCTTGTTTTGTAATGAGGGGACGTGCTAAAAAGTCACATCAATCAGAGTTGAACTGAATCATGATTCAAAGGGTCACATTTTCTAAGAGTCAACACCAAATTAACGTCATATCCACACACACGCATAGTGTGTCGGTGGTGATGCCAGAAACAGGATTCCAAATCCTCAGTCAAATGTCAGCCATTTCCATTGTGTTGGCAGCCATGCAGCTGAGATTGGCCCAAACCTATTTGACATTTGGCAAATTGCATGCCAAAACGGAACTGCATTTTGAGTAGCGCATTCCAAATTAAATCAAAATGCACACAGAACCCCGACAACAGCTAAGCTCTCTCGATAAATAAGCGAACAGCAGCAGCATAAACATCCAAAATTGTGCTTCCCATGCAGTTCGCCAACCGCAAATACATTTTCCTCTGCCATTCCGCAGATGAGTGGCTTTTGTGTGTCAGTAGCTCTGTGCCAGTGTGTACTTCGAAAATCAAATCAAAACCCATCCGCAGAAAAAAATCGAATAAATGAAATAGAATAAGAATGGGAATCAGGATCAACTATTAGCAACAAATCAATACAGTTTTGTTACTTGTCAGTACGAGCGGATTGTAAGGCATCCTTGCATTCGGTCTAGACTCCTCACCGAAATGTGCAACGTTGCGTATACGCAATGTGGGCCATTTTTGGGTGCGAAGGGGGCGGGATTGCAAACAACTGGGAAAATACAATTTGTTTTCTTACTAGGGACTTAGTGCACAGTACAACACACTATGCACTTAAGTCGAGTGAGTCGGGGTAATAGAAAATGCAAAAAGGGAATCGAGCTAAGTGAAAATCACTTCTCGGTGCTGAGTCGAAAATTTGTCAAGATTATCAGATTTTCTGCGTGCCATTGGGGCTGCTTCCTTTGATTTTATAGGCACTCAAATAATGACTATAAAAACATGAAAGACATTATTAAATGACGAGCGCTCTTATTCAAACTGAGTAAGTAAAGTTAAAATAAATAAATAATAGTAAAACAATAAGCATTTTGGTTATCTTCTCATTCAAGAAGATAATTTCTCATTGTGTCTTAGAGTTTCCATCGCAGCACGCGCGCATCCTGGTGCAATCATCTTCCTGCCCTCCGCATCCACATCTCCACGAGCTACTGCTTGCGCCACATTAAATGGCAAAATTGTCAAAATGCGGCAACAAATGGTGACCGTGGCACGTCCGTTTCTTGTATTTCTCTTTGTTTTTGTCTTGGTTTTCCCAACATTTCCTTTATAATCATTTTGGTTGAGGCCGCCCATTTTGTTGTAGGTGTTGCTCCGTCTAACTGGTTGCAAAACGCCGAGGGCGAAGGAATGCATCCATGTGGGTGTGTACTGGCCCGTTGGCGACTGTCGTTCCAGTTTGCTGGCCGCAGCTCCATTGTTGGGTGCAACAGCAGAAAATGTCGTCAACATTATTGTCAGCCACATGTGTGTCCTTTGTCTTAGACTTTCCCCGTATCTCCTTCTAGAATCTCGTTTTTCTTTGGCTTGGCAGGATTGCATTTTGTAATTTGTTCGCTACATTAAACGCTTCTATGGCATTTTGAGAAATGCAGTGTCTGTATTTCTTTTCAAGTTTCGTTTGTGGACTACCTCTTAGTAAATATTCTTTTACAAAAATACAACTTAAACACAACGAGTATAAGGTAGACAGGGAGCAAAACAAATATGCCTTGGGTACGGTTAACCTATGGGAATATATTAAAAAAAACGAAAATGATAGAAACTTTCTGCAAGTATTCAAAGAAATTAAGCAGATGCAGCCCAGCCTTCTTGAATTTCCTGACATGTTGGATGACAGTTTTTTCATTTTATTTTTGGAACCAGATGCAGGCCATGCGACATCGCAAGTGTTCGAATGCATCGGGCCATGAAGCAACTACGCCAAAATACTGAAATATCCAACTGCAACAGAGGCAGCAGCAACAAATTCGACAGAAAAGTGCGCGAAAGAAAGAGCTACATAAAAAATGCGGACAATGGCTAAATAATACGGAACTCGACTGTAACATACCCTGCAAAGTTCAGTTGAATACGAAAATAGTTTGCATTTTAAGTTCAAAAGAAAAGATTTTACTTTGGGATTACTGCTAACTTCTAAGGAATAAATGTCTTATACTAATTCAAAAGAAGGTTTTATCTTATTAAAACTTTAAATCCCATTTCAACTTTTAAATGCAATGGCTCTAACTTGCACGACAAATATTTCATTTGGGCATACACTTATATGAATGCAGAATGAGAAATGTGTGCATTAAACTCTAGTTTGTATACCCAACATACCCTTGATCTCTTCGTTATAAAAATAGCAAAAAGTACGAAATGCCAGGGCAACAAAGTTGCAAGTTGAGTTCAGCAAACAGCGCACAGCGGCAGCTCTATATAGTGCACTTTTTTTTCATACTATACTATATATTCGCAAACACATTTGTATCTGTGTATCTATGTGAATGTGAAAGCTGCTCTCCTCTACCTGTGGCGCCCCGAAGATGGAAACGAGATAGAGGGCAAGCGCCGGAATGGGGATGAGTCTTATTTTTTTCAAGTGCCTAGCTGTTGAGTTCTCCATCCTAGTCTTCTCCACCCGCCTGCAGCTCTTCATTTTCCCCTTCTCATCGAGGGGCGCTGCTTTCTTTCCCATTTTGGGGCCAAGTTTAAACAACTGCATGGACTAGCTCCTCGCCGGCCATCCGAAGGATAAACTTTTTGCTTAAAATTCGACAGGCAGAAAGTAATAATAATAATATTGTGCTTAAGCATCGGTCAAGCTCCTGCTGGTGCTCTAAACTGAAAGATGGAAACACTTTCCAGATGTTAGCGACAATGGTCAGCAGTGGATAATTAATGCAATTGCAGTTGGGAACTTTAAGCGGAGCGTTTAGCACAGTCATAAGTTACATTTAGTTTGAAATACTGTTTAAATGGCCCTCACTGTCTAAACAATAATTGAACTTGCTGTCTGTACAAGAAATGTTCATTACTGAAATACATATACTTTATGCTTTCCCAACTATTTTCATTAGCAGCAAAAGGAGTTCCTGATTTCTTGTGTGGTAGTATTTAAAAACAATGAGTGTTTAAACTAGTGTTTAAAAAATGTGATATCAATTATTATTCTATCAAAGCTATATACCTTAAAATGCTATATTTTGCTATTTTTTAAGTTGAACTTTAACTTATTTTAACTCATCATTGCCCACCGTGCAGTGTCCCAAAGTTGGCTTCTCAAGTAGAGATTACTTTCCCCATTGCCCAAAACAACTGCAGCGCATAAAATATTCAAGCTGGCAGATGTGTGTGTGTGCAGCTTTCAGTCATCTGCATCTTTATGCACTTTTATTTGCATAAGCCGGAGCAAAAGTTGAAGGAAAATCGGTGCGTGGCCCATGCTGCAGCTCCACAACCCCACCTCCTTTATCATTCCACATTCTGCATGCGCTCGAGTGTAAAGTAAACATACAATAAATTATAACCACCCGCCCACACAGAGAGCCACGCCCACAAGACACATGGCACACGGAAAAGTGCACTTGGAATGCCAGTTGGAAATTAATGAGACGTAATGGAAAAGGTGCGCTTCGCAAAATGCTTCAATTTATGCAGTTTAGCTGCAACAGCATCATTCGATTCAGCGAACCGCAAAATTTTCATTGCGAAAATTTCACATTTGACTTTTCCCAAGTGGTGGGCGTGGAATTGCCTATCTTACTAAGTTTCAACGCAGCAGTAACTCTAAATTAGGCAGCAAATAAATCTTGCCATTGCCATTCTTTGCAGTTAATTTTATTTTTGGGCTTAAAATCGAACTAATGAGCCAGCGGTTGAATTGGCAAATGAGCACATAATTCCACTGAATAATTTATAACTGAAAGACTCAATTATTAAAAGCTTTGCATGCGTGTAAATCACATTATTTATGTTTTCAACTTTAAGCTGTTTAACTTGATTCAGTTAAAATGCAATTGATTCATTTAAAATGCATTTGCTGCAACAGAGGCTTGAAGTAATGTGTATAATTGAACCATAATTGAAAATCATATGTGATGAATGTAAGAAGGCTAACGTTTTGAAAGAAAACATTAAAATTTTTAAATAATACAACATATTAAGGAGATTGCCTGCACAGCACTTTAATTAAATTTAAAACAAGTCAATATATCATTGCGCCTTATGCTTCCAAGCAAATGGAAACCATTAAATTTATTACTAAAAAAAAGAAAAGAAAATGTGACACACTGAGAAACATAGTATGCTTTAATACAACGAAAATGCCAAAGGACTTAAATAATATTTACTGAAAAAGTTTGGTACATTGGGGCTAAAAACTTTATGGCAATATATATGAACAATAAGTTTGCCGAATTCCTTTCCCATATGAAATACACCAACTAAAAGCTAATCAACGTCAACCAAATCATTATAATTAGCATTATCATCGGCAGGATCAACTTGAAATGCAATTAGCAGAGACATAGCGAAACTTTGCAGCTTTAATTTAGCACCATTCCCCAAACTGTTCACCCAACTGCCTAATTAGGAACTTTTCCGTAGTGGCAATAGAAGGAAGCAGCCAGCACATAACATTCTGTGTTTTATAATGGTTGGAACAACCAGCCTTTCAGGACTCATCAGTTGCCACTTGTGTTGGTCCCATCGTCATAACAGGAAGCCGCCCGTCAGCAGCAGCAATACATTCACATCGACGGGTGGAGCATCCAAGCAAGCATCTACATTCATCCCACCTTCATCTTTAATGTTCCGGACTCATTCTGTCCGGACTCCGGAGTGCGGAAACTGCAGCGTCGATTATGTCATTCGACAGGCGACCCGGAGCTACTGTGCCCCGCCGTATTTGCTATATCGCCATAATGCATGTCTTATCTGCCGCATCGCCAACATCGCCGGCAACACCAAGAGGAGCACCATGTGGCACATGCGACGGTGATTAAATTACACGGCGTAGCAACGGGGAGGAATTCAAATATTTGCATTGTTTACCACTTCATTAGCTGAAGACGCGTGTAAGGTGAAGCGGCATATAATTAAGTAGTTATATATATGTTTTTAAGTGTATGTTGGTACAAAACATTAGCCGCATGCTTAAAAGCTTTCTTTCTCTCTTTTAGCTTAACAATTAAATGTTTAGTGCCAGCTCAATTTAATAAGCATATATAGCTCATTCTAGTACTTTTATTTTATTTACTTAAGTTTAAACAATTAAGGAGAAGGGGGTGGTTTATTGCCAGCAGTCACAAACGCTAGTATTTGCTTACGTTTAATTGCACAACTCACCATGATAAAAAGATTTAAGTTTTAACTACCTTTGTTAATTAGGTGTATTTAGCCAGGATATCGTTGTTATACACCATGAAAATGGTGAGTGCTACAAATATTTAAACTTAACTACTTCTGTGTGAGTGTTAAAGGCGGAAATGAGTGCCATTTCATTTATTCAGTTGTCAACTGGACCAGCAACGTTGACGCCACTCGATTAAAGGCCATTTGGAGTGTAATTTCAGTGCTGTCGATGGTACGGATCGTAAATTCTTGCATGATGAGTAGTTGCGTATACGCAATGCCATTAAATTAGCGCCAACATTGTTATTATGGCCATAAACAAATACCAATTAAATTTGAATAAAAATGCAATGCACATAAATCCGGGGAGTGGTGTGGAAATGAGGCGGCCAAAACGGAGATGCATGGGCTGCCAAATGAGGCGCAACCACTTATGGCTTTCGCCAGGATACGCCAGGACTCGACCGGATTCGGCACCACTTGGCACCCGACGACACGCATCCTGTCACGCATTATAAGTTTATTATGTGCCCTTTGGCCTCGCTGCACTCGATTCTCGATCCTGACTACATTTTGGATACGGATGCGGCACGGAATCCGGTTGGATTCTATCCTGCGACTTCGACTGCATAATTCGCCATTCGCTTTTACGCTGAAATAAATGTGCATAATTTGTGAACATAAATCCCAGGCGTCTGCTGGCCGGATTGGGGTTTCATTCCGGCGTGGTGGAGCACGACTCGAATCCAATGGGATCGATGGGCGTTGGTTTTGTGGTTTGGCTGCAGTTAATTTCCTGCCTAATTGAGCGAATTGCCAAACAAATTTGTGCTGAAGTTGCATTTACGAAAGTTTACTACACTTTTCTTCGACGGAAAGGGACTAAAAGTTGCTACGTTTCAATTTCAAACTTTTAATAGTATCTGTATCAAATCGTTACAAAATACCTAAGTTTTTTATGGCTACTTTTAAACTACAAATACTAATAATTACAAAATGGCGAATGTAATTAATAGCTTAGTGAGCCAAGTGTTTGAAAGTCTTAATGTATATGTATTGCTGGTTTAAACGGTTCAAGAATCCTAAGACATATCGATCTGAAGCAAATCCACGCTAAGCTGTTTGAAAATTGCCGCAAGCCATATCTTTAATTTACATTTAGCGTTTTCTTTGCCCTTGCGTGGCTCGGACTTGGCTAGGTGGCATTCGAAAGCTCACTTGACTTTCAAATTGGTCCTGCCGGGAAAACCCAAACGATGGCCGCCCACCAGGAGGTCCTGTCAGTGGCAGGAGTGACCTTCGAATGCCAACCCGAAACCGTATCAACCAACTAAACCAGAAATGCAACAGTTCAAACAAGAGCGGGCAAAAAGGTAGTTACTCAAAACGAAAACTTTTTGTGCTGCCCTAATGCAAGGGTAAACACGCATGCCACGCCCCCTACAATCAGGATCTGGGAGGGCGTAGTTGATGCAGGACTCCAGTTTTTTGGGGGGGAAGCATAACATTTCGTAATTGAGGCGCAAGTTTCTGATGGCATGATACGAGTATGGGTATGGGTATGAGTACGAATATGTATACGAATACCAGTAAGTTCATATGCAGCCTCGTCTTGCCACAACGCTTTGCATGACTGCCACACAATGCCACACATGTGAAGATTAGAAAGTGGGTGGGTAGATCGGTGGGTGATGGGCGGGCGAGGAGACGCCAACGCGTCCTTGAGCGCACTTTTCTGCCACTTGCCTTCTATTTGTAATTTTAACGAGCTTGCTTTTGGCTTTGCTTTTGTTTTTTACCCGCTGAGCTGAGCTGCTGATGTTGCTGCTATTGCTGCTGTTTTGCTTACTGTGTTTGTGCAGCTCGACGAGTGGCGAGCACTTGTGCAATATTTGCAGCAGGCGCTCAAAGGACTTTCCTCTCCTTGTTTTTGCCAGCCAGCTAGATCTTCCCCCTTTTTGGCGCGTGTCTCAAAAGAAAACGAATTTCCTTTAGCATTTCCTGGCTGTCTCGCTGTGCATTTGAAGAAGATTTGATATGGAACAGAAACGCACACACTCACCCACAAAGCCAGCAACTGGAAAACTCTTTTTCCTTACCGCCCTCGGCAATTTCCGGCGGAAGCGCGAAAAACTTTTTCAGGTATTTAAGTGGCCTCCACTGGGCCCGGCAAGTTGGCAAAATTCCCTAGGCCAACTACTTACTTTGGCCCATTCACCGCATTCAAGATCTTGGCGTCTGTCGCTCCTCCTTGCGCCATTCCTCAATGTGCACACTTCCGTTTCCGGCCTTGGGCGTCGAGTTTGCCAGAGAACAGGAAAGGGGACAGCAGCAGCAAAACAAGCAGCTTACCACTCGTAAGTATTTCTAATCGTAATAGACGTCCAAGTACAGTTCATTAAAAATTTAATAAAACTGCAAACTTTCCAAATAACCCCGAATGTTAGGCAACAAAAACTGACGTCTCCTAAGCCCTAAACTATAAAACTATTTGTAAAAATTAAAACTTGAAAAGCAAAATTAAACTCTTTGTGTTTTGATCAAAATAGTAATAACTAAATAATTTTAAGTTTTATAGTTCTCAGTAAACTTTAGGCTATAATAATAAGAATATATTTTCTTTAATATATTTTATTACCCAACTTCGGCTTACTACTAAGTGTATACAAGGATATGCACAACCAAAATGTCCTTAAGTTGGGAATACAGTAATGATTTGCATATGTCTTTCGACTGTCGGGACATGGCATGAAATACGATTTCGTATTTACTTTTACAGCAAATTGCTTTTAGTGGCTGCGACTTGGACGCGCCTAACAAATTATGTAAGCGTTCTCGATGTCCTCGCTGTGTGTGCGAACTGTGTGGTTGTGGCGTCTGATTTATGTACGCTCAAGAAACACTCGAGACTTGCGCCGAAATAAGCCCAAACGCAAATCAACCACTAGTCACCTTCTCACTCATAAGCCAATTTTAATTAATGCAAAACATTTTAGGTGAACTGGAAATGCGAGAAAATGCAATAAACGGCTAGAATTCGAAGCAGCAGAAACTGTGTCAGGGAAAATGCGGAATTTGCCATTTTCCAGGTGAAAAGAATGCAAAGGTATTTCACTTTCTCCTGTGCATAAGCCGACCGGAGAAGGATCTAAAATGAATGCAATGAGCTGACGCCAAAAAAAAAATAAATCGTCCTCTAAACTCATGAGATAACTTTTCAGCATAAAATTTTCGAATTTCAGATGCAAATTGCTTTGAGGAAGCTATGCAGCAACATAGTTTGCACTGCATAAATAGAAAGAAGTTAAAAAAATAATAAATTTGCACAATTAGAATTAAGATTACGAAATGGCAAAGCTAATATATATATGTATATGTATATATAACCCCAAAAAAGAGCATTTGTTAACTGATTACGCGTCCAAAACACCATCGATTTTAAGAAAAGACCTCGTTTATTTGGTGGCTCCGCAATGAAAATGGAAAAGAGAACGCAAATCGATTTTTTCCAGCCGGGGCGGTCATTAAAGGTGTGTTCTATTCTGCTAAGGACAGGTGAGCGTGACCTGGCAAATTACTTAATTAACGCACTTCTCTGGCAAAGGCAAACTGGTGAGTATTTCGAATTTTGGGGACCTCGACCTTGTTGCTCACAGACGGAACTGTGTATAAATGCCACTGAGTTTGGCATTTTCACTGACAACTTGACCTCTTGACCTCGCCGAAAGCGGAGAGCAGCTTAAAATTATGGTTAAAAATCAATGGATTTCCAAATACTTCAATCACAGCACAATTCCATTCATGTTACCCATTGACAGGCCTGAAATCGAATATGCAGACTCTGCCAATTAGTTGAATTTTCTATGTATAAAAAGTGTCAACATGTCCTGTTGACAAGCACACACGTATTACAATACTATTACTATTGAACGCTCTTTGCGCCGACATGTGAAATAAAAACAAGTTTTTTCTACTACTACTACTTTTCATGTACCGTACAACGAGTTCTTTGGCTTATTATTTATTGGCTTTTTGATAAGCCAAAGTGCCAAGTGAGCGTCTTTTGTTACGACTTTATAATGTCTGCTCTGTTCGTTGAGGCACTCACATAAATCTTTCGTCGCAAGTCGTTTTGTTGACTTGTTTTTCACTTTGATTTGTTTGTGACTCCTTCGAGTGCCATAAAACAATTACCAGGAACTGTTTAAAATTGCTTTTGCTATTGACTGTGGGCAAGCTGAAAAAGGCAAACAGGACACACAATCAGAGAAATGGCTTCCCCGACCTGATTGTCTGTTTGAAACACTGTGTTTGCCCAGCCCAGGGAGAATTCTCGCATGTGTGTCAACATAATCCACAAATTTACTTTGCCATTCAATATTGTCGCTTGCTAAACATTTTCGGTGGAGTATAGATGTTCCAACCCATATTACGCATACGACTAGTGGACAAGGTGGCTAAACTCCAATGTAATGAATTTCGACAACTTGCCAGCTATTATTTGCCAAAGGGAAATAACTAATTACGCGAGATTCACTACTGTTTCTACGGAGCATACGTATTAATCTATCGAATACAATATTATTTACTCAATTTTAAAGGGTTTATTTACTTAATTTTAAAGGGTTTTAATTCTAAAGCCCATTGAATGGTCTAACAAACATTGGGTATACCAAAAAGTGTTGGATTAACACATTGTCTATTTAATAGTAGTTTTAAACTTTCACTAAGCTTTCTATATAAAAAGATTGAATGGGTCTACTGAAAACGGGTATAAATAAATCAGTTGTACTCACTTCACGAAGGTATTGTTTTCATAAATTATGCCACTTGCTGAAGCCATTCGTCGATTTCATTGCTGAATATTGTTGTTTATTATTGCAGCTACAGGTTATTTGAATTATTGATTGCTTTGCAGTTAAACATGTGCTTTTCAATGATTATGGCTTAACAATTGCACTTTACACACACACAAAAACATTAGCTTATAGCACTCTTTAAGCTAGATTTGAAAATATTTAACTTCGTTATTGAACTATACACATATATTTATATATATATATATATATATATTTAATTCATTTAATTTGTTGTAACACATGTATTGAAATAACTGATGGTTTATACTATAGACAGCAATCGAATGAGATCTGAAAATAGAACAAAAACAAGTAAATTAGTTGTGGGATGGATATGAATACAGAAGTCTCTTTTTTATATTTCAGTCACATTCGCGCCCACCCACCTAAAACCCTTTATCTAATTTTCCAAAAAGCTATTCCGTGACCTTGCCAAAAGCATTAATAACAATTCCATTCGTATAATTTGTTGTAAATGCATGCGTAAGCGGCGCTAACCCAAAAGCAACGCCCACCGAACAATTTGATTGCACAATGGCTAGACACCAGCTACAAAAACATTTGGACAGGATATGCTTACGTGGTCAGTGATTGTGTGTGTGTAAATTGGTATAAAAACACATAAAGGATAATAAAGGGTTTAGCTACGCATACAAATGACAAAGAGTATGTATCGGGTCACATGTGTTTGTTTGTACATTTTCATAAAAATGTTTCGTGTTGCACAGTGGTAGAGAATCGAAAATATATATCTGAGTAGAGTGAAAAATCTATTTTATTTAACAGGACACTATAGGCTTATTCGGGAGTGCTTTGCTTGTCAGTCTGTCTAATAGACACACTAAGTATACGACCTTTTTTATAAAACTTAAAAAACTAAGATCAATACAAAATCATTTTTTAAAGAACAACAAAGTTAGAAAGGTAAACTTGTTGCTGTAAATTAATGCTTAATGATTTGGAGGAAAATAATATACACCTTTACTACAAACGTATAACATGAACACATTTTCATTCGCCTTATTTCTGCATATAAATAACCATTTTTCTCAAAGTCTCATTTACTTGGTTAATGCTTTGTATTTTATCTACCTAATGGAAGCATCTGCGGCAAAGGCCGAAGGGAAACGAGATTGAGTTCCCATTTTTTCCATTTACTGCACGTTTCATTTATGTTCACAATATTTCGAAATTCACTTCAGCTGACATATGAGTACATATGGGAACAAATATTTACATATACATATATAAGATTGCTAGCTATAGAGCATGTTCCTTTCAAAGATTTAAAACTCGCGTAAAAATCCTTGAGCCGAAGAAAGCACCCGAACTGCATGTTTACGGTAGCCATAAAGTCCGATAATATAAAAATAAATTCAAAGCTGACAATATCAGCGCAATAACGACTGCCTCCATTTACGAGTTGCCTCGGCTGTAAATACGCTGCTTACGACCATACAAAGGAATAAAAATAAAAGAAAATCATTTAAGGTGAAATTACACTTTTCCGACTTGAGGGGCTTATGGTTTTTCAAAATATACAAACCAGCCAGGCTGCTCTCTATTTTCCATGAATGGAAATGGAATTTCATTTAATATTTTTATGCCAAAATATATTTATAGAGGCCAGCAAAAATATCGTTTAAATATTTATGCGCCTAAAAAATCGTTCAAACTGCAATTGTTGAATAAATAATTCGTAAACCGTTCAGACACTCGTCAAAATTTAAAGGCACATTTAATTATTCATTGGGAATATTTAAAAATTGTGGCTATGTTGATTAATTAACTTCCTGGCAGTAAACGAATAAATTATAGCCCCTGGCTGTTTTCTCCTTATTTTTTCCAGAAACCTGTGGCCCAAAAACCAACAATAATACAAAAAAAATACCAGAGCCTCACCCACGCAAACCGAAAATGTAGGTCAGCAATGTGAATTGAAAATCAGAATAAAAACAAAAACAAATACCACATACTCAACCCACACATGGGGGAAGAGTGTAGGGGGTGGGGCGTGGCGAAGTGTGTGTGTACTTCGAGCTTTGTCGCAGTGTAAAATCAATTTTCATAAAATGTGCCACGCGTCGTATGAGTAATCAGTGGGTACGAGCCAAGCAAACAAAGCCAGGGTACAAACAAAAAGCAAACTGTATGCGTAATTCGTATATTGACGGCGGCAACATATTGCGGTATAAATCAATTTAGCGCTAATTTCAATAAACCATACAGCCCCGTAAAATGCCAATTGATATAGTTCGATAAGTAGAAAATATGGTGGAGTAACCCATGCTAACTGGTCTAGCATTTTAAAACCCGTGACTATTTTTAGAAGACCTTGCTAGCAGTGTAGCCCAGTAAATCAGGTAGTTTCTATTCTTCATGGTTTATTGATAGTAAGCCCGTTAAACAAAATCAATATAGTCGCAAAGAACACATGTTAAAAAATACTTAAATAATATATTGCACAACATAAACGGTTTCACTGGCTATTAACTAAAACTTAAAATTAATTATAAGTGTATGCACAGGTTTCAGATTCAATATTTTGCAATAACTAAATTATACCGCTTATAAACTATTTCCGCCCAGAAGTAGGCAACACAAAATGTTTACCTTTTCTATGAGTTTAGTTGAACAATAATTTCTGGTTCGCTTTTGTGGTTTAAATATGTTGGCATTTATCTATATAATTGAAGCATTTTTGGTTGGAGATTGAGTTCCATTGCATGATAGTTTGTGCCTTCCGTTCTCATATCATCAATACAATGATGATGAAGTAGCAACAACACATGAGAATCTTAAAGTTGGGCAATTTGTAGCCTTTGTGCTTTTGTTTGTTTAGCCTGGCCTGCAGCTGCAGTTGGAGTTGGAAGTGCTCGTTATCAGATTTGGATGTGCGGATGACTATGTTCTCTCCACCTTCATGGCCTCCATCGCAATGTTCACCGAATTTAATGTCTTTGCAGGTTTTTATGCACATTTTCTACGATTTGACCTTTATTCTGCGACTCGGATTATTCAGCGAGGGAATTTATTTGATTACACTTTCACAGTTTCACAATGGCTTCTCCCTGTGTGCTCATTTCCCATTGCAGTTTATACGCGCAGTTTGTTATCAAAGTCGGGGGTTTTCATGGCTGCCAAACTTTTCCTGTAGCCATTTCGATAAAATATATGAAAAACCAAAGAAGAACTTCAGTTAAAGTTAGTTGATCAAACATTTGCTTGCAAATAAGCCAAGAGGTTAATAAACATAAAATGGAAGCACCAACTTAAACTGAAAGGAAATACAAGGATTGCTCGTTGAGGAAAAACATCAAGGAGAATAACACTGACCATGATTAGCAAGGAAGTGGTCTTCGTAAAGACACAGAAGGTTTGGTGACTTTTGGAATAATAAAATAAGAATCATTACTCTATATTAGCTTAGTAGGATTAATTCTTATTGGAATGATTATTTATTCAAATATTGTTAAAAGAGAATAAGAACTTTTAGCCCCCTGGTTTAAACAAACTTTAAATAACCTTTGATAAACAGATAAAATATTTGTATATATTTCCGTACTGTTATCAGATGTATAGAGAAGAAAATGGCCACTCATACTTTTTGAAATTACGATAAGTATCTGTAAGATAGAATTGTTTCTGTGAAATGTAGCTTTTACTTTTCTTGGCCATGAAACTCTTCGTTTCCCCAGCAGTTAACTTAATCGCGCACCAGTTTCAATCTACAGAACCGTATGGCGGCGTATAAAATATTAGCCAATGGGTGAGGATGCTCCAGGGAGTCCTTTGAGCTGAGCGGAGGAGACAAACGTGTTTAATTCAATCTCACTGGGAAATATCGCACATACGCCACGTGCGCCCGAACGACAGGCCCACCTGGGCATAAGCTGGGGTATAATTTTGCACAAGTTTGCAACTTTCACTTTTCACTTCATTTGACGCGAACTTTTGGCGCTGATATTGTGGCTGCTGTCAGTGCCAATTGTCGCCGTTTTTGCGTTCCCTGTGGCCGAATGGCAAACGCATTGCTCGCTGCCGTTTTGTATACTAAAGGACATGGGTTTGCCACTGGATGGCAAGCAGCTGCGTCCTCAGTTCCTGTGGGAATACAACTCTCTCTCTTCGCTCTCCGGTTTTCTGGCATATCTGGCTCTCCAGATTCGACGAAATGTGTATATGCGCGCGCAGGAGCATCCGGAGAGTTGCCAACTTGGCCAGTTCTGTTCCTGGCTTCTTGTTTATAACAACAACAGTTGGGGAGTGTATATAGAAGGCCCTACGACGTCGATGGTTGGCCATGTTTTCTAGCTGGTATGGCTGGTATGCTGTTGCTATTGCCCGCTGCACTTAACTTGAACTTTTAGAGCTGTCTTGTCGAAAAGTTGGCAGCGGACTACTTCAAGGCTTTTTAAAAGATTTCACTTCACGCTGAGACATTCAGGCGTTGGCCTGGCCAAAAACCCACCGACCAACACTCGTGCATATGTGGCAGCATCGTAGCTTCTTAGCCACATCCATGCGCATCCACTTACACGCCCACCAAACGACTTTGAAACAAATTCACGTTGGCCTTTGGCTTTGGCATTGGCCACTCTCATTAAAGCCAGAAGTTATTGTCTTATTTGGCATACATAGCGGAATATATGCACGACCATAAGATATACAGCCCATCAAGATGACTAATTTGATCCTTTCAGCTTAGTGTCTGTCAATGAGTCTATAATGGACTGCTCACAATGTGGGTTAGCGCCAAAAGCAGCCTTGATAAATACGATTTCATCTCAAATCAGTAAACAACTCTTGCTAAAAACTATAAAAAAAAAGTTTATCAATTATGTGTGTATACTGTATGCATTTTTCGACTTTTTGAAATGTGCGCTCAAAAAAATTGTACCAAAAAATATTTGTGTGTGCTACTAAAATTGTATTATTAAACTACTTGATATTTTGCTCAATAATAAATTCTTTAAAACTGGCTTTCTCTTTAAAATTGCTTCCCACATATATTTCAATTGAAATCTTTTCACGGTTTATTGTAGGAATTTCTGGTTTTGTCCTTGAATTCTCGAAAATTGCTTTTCGTCTGAGCAGAATATCCATCGATATACCTAAACAGAGTGCGGTTTGGTTTTATTCGGATTTGTCCATAGCAATACATATAGCTGTTTTGCATATCAGCTCAACACTTAGCACTCCCAGAGCCCGCCACCACCCGATCCCCACCCATCCGTACGGGGTGCTATACGGAATAAATTCGAAGCTGGCTTGGATATTCAACGAATTATCATCTCGCAGTGCACGCTTCGGCTCCGTACGTGCCGTCGCCTGGATAACCAAGACTCGGGCGCTTTCGCCTGTCCTTGTGCCATGGATGTCCTGCTCATCCTGCCCGGTTCCCACGCGATGCCCAGTCCAGGCCAACACCCACTTCCTATGGATGGCTGTGGCCACGGTCAAGCTGCTTATCTCACACAAAACACTGGTTGCTCTGGCGAAAGAAAACGACGCGACTTGCCAAACAGGAACTGGAGTAAAAAATCGCAAAAGTGAAATGTCGAAATCGTTTCTATTCAAAGCGGCGAACGAAAAATAGATTCGCAAAAATTATACACAAGTTTATAGTGTGCCAAAAATCAGGCGGCTTTTTTCCTCCAATTCAATTGTTTGATTCGTCTTTGCTTCAACAAGTTTCGTGTTGAGGAACGACCATTTGGTTGAGTAAAAGCCTCTAGGTGGAGATCGTAAAACAATTCAGGAAAAAGAATTCGCATAACCCTCGGGCACGAATAAAAACCGAGCTGGCAAGGATATGAGAAGGATTACGGCCAAGGCAGTTAAAAGGCAGTTTTATATTCATTACAAGTCAAGCTGCAGGGCCAAAACAGGAGGAACAACAACCGGCGGTAGAAACCACCAACAAATGGCAACAGCAACATCAACAATTTATGACTCCAAACCGTGTTGTAGCACTTTTTTTTATAGTTACCATAGCTCAGCTCACACAAAAGCTAGTTTTTATTCCTGCCCACCCACACTCTTTAAATAAACGGTAGTAAAGAAGTAGAAAAAATGTTAGGGGATTTTACAACTTTTAACCAATATTGAGGTACCAACATTTTGTGAATGAAAACAATCAAAATCAATATAGATATTTTTGCAATAAATAATATTATAGTTTTATAGTATACACATTGAAAAAATCAAATTTTAAAAGGTATTTTGAATTTGATTAATATTTCATTTCAAGTGGAAGTTGAGTTAATTATTTAAAACAAAAACAAAAAAAAATAAAATTAAAAATAACATTGACAGCGGATAACAAATTTTAAGCTTTTGTGGGTCGACTAAGCGAAAACTTATTAGGAAAGTTAGTCGTCTAAACTCGTCTGCCGTTCAAGTTACTTGAAATTAAAGTATAAAGTTATCAAAGTCAAAAGCAAGGTTCATAAAACGCTTTAAAGGCATTTGATGAGGAAAATCTAACAGCAGAGCTATTGAAGGACGAGTTCGCGCACCATCACTCGAGCGCACATATCCAGTATATAATATATATATATATATATATTTATATATACCTATACATACTGTAGACACACCTAAGGTGAAGCCCCAAGTTGGCTTAGACAACGGCGAAAATATTGCATTGGCGAAGCACGGGAACAGCTGAAATGCTGAAAAAGTGAAAGTAATGGCCAGGCCAAAACTTTTTCTTTCGCTTAACTAACCTGGCTGAAACTCTACTCCGCTCGGCTCATTCTGAAGGACTTTCGCAGTCCGCATTTGTTCGTTTCTGCCCTGTGCCTCTTGAAATTGCTTATTTGTTTTGCGCTAAAAATTAAGCGCCACCGAAAAGTTTGCTGGTTTGCTAAATTACTTTACACGCCACTTGAACACGCAGGCAACGAACAATCCATTCAAAGAACATGGGCCAAACAAAAATTTAATTAAATTAAAAATAATAGATAAGCCGAACAAAAGGTGAAACTTGAAATCAATTAAGTTGCCCAAAATGTAGGTTTAAGTAACAGCAAACTCTTAGCTCGAGGGAATATATTGTTCTTTGTTTTTTAATTACATGATTTTTTGTTTTAATAACAAAATCAATTCATATTAAATGGAAAATACTATTGACACCACTTCTTAGACGATTCAAGGTCCTGTACATTTTCACAATATTCCCTCACTGACATCACATGATGTTGGCAGCCCATCAATTATAATAACGATTGGCTTTCAATGGGAATAAGTGATTGTTATCAGATACCGAGCACAGCAATTACCCTGCACACAAACTACAATCCATAGCGTTCGTTTCTCAACTGATAAGTGGCTAACTTGTCCAAGGAATAGCTCAAATAAAACAGGATACAGAAAGTAAAATGAATAAAATGGTTAAAGCCAGTTGGCCGCCTTGTATGGGGCCATTTCTGACTGTTTGCCATTAAAGTGCCACGCATAAACGAAGCTGCCTGATAAGAGATACATTTTTTTTTAACATACTTTCGCTTAAAGTTTCAGGAGACGACAGCCACAACAACAGGACGAAGAATTTAGGTTTTTGCACTAGACACGCACGTTGACATTTAGTTAATTCAATTTAATATGGTTTGATTAAATATAGTTGGTTAATATATTAGTCGGCGAACAACACACGGATCTATTCAAGCTCTTTTTATAATGGAAAACAATTTATGTGTATTTATATATCTATTCGTTTTATCTTTGGGTATTTCATTTAGCTACTGTTGCTGTTTGTTGCTTTGGGGAAATTCTTCTGTATATTATTATTGGTTCGCTTAAAGGTGCTGTGAGTGTGTTAACGAAATGAGGAAAGATTGTCTACTGAGCGTGCGAAACGGTTCCGAGTCCTGTCGAGCCCAAGGAGAGTTGCCTTCGACGTACCACGGCGCGTATGTGTGATATGCGTTTCGTTTTGTTTTAGCAAAGTGCGCGCGCAAAATGCCAAACAGCTGTGCCGTCTCAGCTGCTGTTAAAAGGCTGACAGAGAGCAATGGAGAGTGTGCTGAGAAATGGGCGAGAGAAAGTCGTCTCTCGGGCGCACGCTCACCGCAGGACGAAGGGGTGCGGTGTGGCGGTCCTAGCTGTGTGCTAAAGTGAAAGTAGCCTTGTTGATTAACATCCTTCAGAGTTTACCCACATTGGAAAGGTCGCCAATTTCACTGATAATAACATTCGTTCATGTTGGCAATGCTGTTGCGAGAGCAAAGCGGAAACGGAAAGAGCGCACCGGAAGTGACTTGGCCAAGTGGCATTTCCCCAAATGAATTCCATAGGCAAATATTCGTATTAGCCACAAGAAGGAAAAGGAAAATCCTCTTTAATTTCTAATTAATAATAGAGAAATGTGACACCCATCAAAAATGTTTTGAGCTTTTCAATACAACTACACAGTAGGTAGAGTTTAAATAACATCTCACATTTATTATCTAAAGATATGCAAATTTGGGAGATATTCCAAAGAAGGTAGCATTTAAAATACAAAATTGTAACTCAAACCACAAACGTGACAGTATATCACCAGTGTTAGCTATCCGAGAAATAGCATTTGTCCAATCGTAATCATTTCAGCTACTTTTACATGCCGGTTTATACGCAGAACATGATTCCCCAGCAACCGGGAAAAGTGACAAAACCCAAGCATGAACACTATATAACGATGTGAACTCAAAAACCTTACAGCAGTCAGCGAAAATTGGCAAAATGTGGAACAAACCGTATATGGGAATAATAATTTTGTGTATGCTAGCCAGCGGTGGAAGAGCCGTACCCACCGATTTGGCCAGATACTCTCAGTTGGGGTAAATATTTCTAATTGTGTACTCTTTAGAACAATACAATATTGCAACATTCGTAGACAAGTACCGTTGACGGCAGCCAACAACAGCGTGGTGTCCACCACTGATCATTTGGGTCTCCTGCAGGAGACGTCCTCGGTAGCTCCTGACTTCGAATACTCACTACTGGGCGAGGATCCGCAGGATCAGCAATGGTTTCGCGTCAGTCTTACTCCGAAAACCAACAAAACTGGCTACCGCGCACAGTTTGCCACTCGAAAACATCCGCCCTTTAATTCGCAAGTGGCCCACCGGCATGATAAAACTATTCAGGATCTGCTTAACTGGCTGGACCGTTCCGAGGATCAGAGTTTGTGGAAAGTTTATCGTGATCTCTTGGAGTACACACCACAGGCACAGTCATCCAGCCAGGAGTATCCTAATGGCAACGTAATCGAAAAAGCGAAGAAGTCGTCCCAGAAGCAGAAATGTCATAGGCGCAATCACCGACTGCTCCTGGTGGATGAAGATGGAACCAGTACCACGACATCATTACCACCAAGTAAGGACCAAACGCAACCGACACATGAGTTGGTTTATTTCATAAGGGAGCCTAAGTAAGCCCAAAGAAATAGCAGTTCTAAAGACGTAATATTCGGGTTTATAATATTTATTAATACATTATAAAGACAAGTTTACAGAAATAAATATCCATTTTTTAATTTATTATTTAATGAAGTTAAAACATATGAAAAAAATACAGATAAACAAATAGTTAATTTAATACATCAAAATTTCAACACTTAAGAACACAGAGTTCCTGAGCTTTTGCAGCGAAAAGCTTTGACAAAACTCACCAAATATCTAAAACTTTTACTAGCATTTCTCTTATACAGTAGTTAAAAGTTGTATAAGGGGCTAGGCCGGTTTGTTCAAGTTATTCGAATTGTGTGATATGCGAAATGTGAACAAGTGAAATGGGGTCTCAACGAAGAATTGTCGGCCCAGTTAGCTGACACTTGCTGCTCCACTTTGTCTCGTTTTGGGTCGGGAAAAAATTAAAAGAAAATCAAGTCAAGAGCAGAGCCAGAAACTTTGCGCTTGACCTGAACTTTGGCCAATGATTATTGTTTGGATCCGCTGACTGAGGCCTGGCCATGCTCATCCCTGTTGAACCGCTCAAGACGCACATTCTCCAATTCGTAGGCCGGTCGATAGGTCATCTTGTCCAGCTTTTCGTCGTAAGCCAGCAGACTGGGATTGACCCGCGTTGAGCTGCGATCTCCCAAAGATGTGTAGCCCTGATCGTAGAGGCAGCAGTAGGGCAGATTGTTTGAGCGCAAATAGTTCCAAATGTCGTGGTAGCTCCACTCAAGCAGCGGGAAGATCCGCATCATCGCTGGCCATCCGTTGTTGGTAGGTTCCAGCTCGTATAGATTGCAACTTTCAGGATCGCTGCGCCGGCAGCCAAGGAAGATGGCCTTCACCTGGGAATCCTCGGCTATCAGCTGCTCAAAAGCAACCTTAAGGACTCCTTCGTATCGCCTCAGCTGTAGTCCATAGCGCTGTACACAATCATCCACGAACTTCTCCAGCTCCTCGAATGGATTTGCAGACTTCACGTAAACCGCTCCCAGTGGCATCGAGGGTGGCGTCATCCTGGCCAAAATATCCAGCAAGACTGTGCAATCCTTGCCACCATTAAAGGACAGCATCATCTCATTTGGCTTATACAAAGTCATGGCGCGTTTTATTACCTCTTCAGTGTACTCGAGTTTGTCCCTCAATTGGTCATTTGATTCACTCTTTTCAACTGGCGGAATATGCAACCAACGACTTGTGCGATAATGACGGCAGACTGTGTGCCAAAATTGCGAAGCGAGTTTCATTTTGACGAGATAAAATTAAACTCAAGCCCTTTGGTTAATTTAATGTATTGCTTTGGATAATGTAAATATAAAAGCAACATCGATTTTTGAATTGAAATAAAGCATTTTATGACTGCTGTATTCCTATTATATAGGTCACAAATTTTCAATTTTTTTTTATATTTAAAATAGATTTAAGTCGAGGTTTTTTTATCTTACAAAGCCTAATAAAGCTTTTTCTTATTATCTACGGATTATCTATGGATTTTTTCCAGAAATATGAAATTAGAAAATAGTTTTTTTATTCATAATTTTTGAAAACTTTAAAGAAATGAATTAATCATTTAAAAAAACATAAAGAACTTTTAACTATACACAGCTATACAATTATTTTTAAAAACTTTTTAGGAAAAAGTGTCTTCAAATTTTTCCAAAGAAGCAAAAAGGTTACTTAACCAACAGATTTGAAAGAACTTCATAAAGAAGGTTTATGAAAAAACAATTGTTGCTAGGCAAAACTATAAACGAATATTTTTTGCAATGACCGCATATTCGGCACGCGATTACAAATTCTTGTGAAAAATTAAGCTCATTGAACTAAATAAATATTTTAGATATAAATAATTTATTCACATATAATATTTATTTTAATACATTTATTTCAATTGTTCAGTAAAATAATGTAGCTCAATGCAAAGCTAAGTACATTCAATTCTTGGTGCTTCAACAATTTTTAGTTCCGTTACTTCATTAATTTACATTTTTGGCATGCGACAAATTGTTTACTCAACAAGTTCAGTGGCCCAAAAAAAGTAGAGGAAATGTTTGTTCTTTTCGCTTTCTGTTGGCCGTGCAAAAAAAGCGCCACTCACGTCGACTTCGAGGGGTCGTTGGGTAAACTGAAAACTTGGTCAGTGCTTGCATCTGCACTTTTGATGGCATTGCATCGGGTATATAAACCGCAAGTGTCGAAGCCAGAAGCATCGCAGTCTGCTACCAACAGTCTAAGAAATCATCAACCAATCAACATGAAGTGCATCGCCATCGTCTCCACCATCTGCCTGCTGGCCGCTTTCGTTGCCGCCGATAAGGAGGATAAGATGCTCGGCTCCTCGTACGGTGGTGGCTACGGCAAGCCCGCCGCTGCTCCGGCTCCATCCTACTCCGCTCCGGCTGCCGCTCCCCAGGCCTACGCCGCCCCAGCTGCTCCATCCTACGCCGCCGCTCCGGTCTCGATCCCGGCTCCTCCTTGCCCCAAGAACTACCTGTTCAGCTGCCAGCCCAACCTGGCCCCAGTGCCATGCAGCGCCCCAGCTCCCAGCTATGGATCCGCCGGTGCCTACTCGCAGTACGCCCCCGTCTACGCTCCTCAGCCCATCCAGTGGTAGGATGATCCACAGACTTCACTAACCCCTGATCAACGACAAAAGCAATGCAGAAAAAAATAAAAGAAAAATATTTATGTTTAATCATAAAACTTCATATGTTTCAATTTGGGGGATAATAGCGTGCCTAATAGCTGAACTAAAAACATTAATAATTAATTGATCAAAGCTCGTCGTTTTTCAAAAATTTGATTAGCTTCAATAAAATTATTGTTTTATTGATCCATACCTAAATACATAATTTTAAGAAATTTAACAACTTGTTAGAAAATTCCGGTAAGTTCCTCTTTAATTGTTGACTTTATCTCGTTTAAACATTTTCAGTTAATAGATTTCTGTTAAAATAAGATTAATAAACGTTAACAAACTTTATGCCTTATGTATTAGAGTCGCTGAATGAAACAGCCGAAGCACTTGGAACCAGCTCACTATAAAGTTATAACTACATGAGTTGTTTACAAAATGAAATAAGTGTGAAATAATAATGGCAAATGTGAAGACATCAAAAATATTTAAATTCGTTTTGCTCGGTTTAAAAGAGCTGTCAATCCAATCATTTTCGTTATTCTGAAAACGAGTGGTTGACACCTCATTAATAATCATCCGGATCAACTTCATCGTCAAAGAATCGTGCTGCCTGCAATTGTTTTCTTATGGCTCCCACTTGAGTTAGGATTTTAGGCGATGATGTTGAAACGGTGAACTTTTGCACTGCAGGAACCTGTAATTAAATCAATGTGTAAGTTCCACAATGTAATAGTGGATTAAGTCATTTACTTACTTCCCTTTTTTTTTTTTTTTTTTTTTTTTTTTATTTTATAATTTTTTTATTATTTATTGAATCTTCCCTTTGTGTTAAGAGACTAACAATAAGTGTTCAAATCTTAATCTAACTTAATTAACTTTCACTTAGTGATAGTTTTTTTTTTTTCATTAATGCCCTAATAAGTTTATTGCTGGGCTGGGAGGTCGTTGCGGTGCAGCCGGCTTTGACTGCATACTCGGATTAGTTTTCTTGCGAGGGGATTTGTATGGGTGGTCAGCTTTTCGTTATACTTCGTTTTTTTCTCAGCTATTACTTCGATTACTAATTTGATTTTTAGGTCTCTGTGTATGTTTTCGTTTCGAAGGTACCACGGCGCTCCAGTGATAATTCTCAGAATTCTTGACTGTGCTCGCTGAATAATGTCTATGTTACTTCTGGATGCGTTGCCCCACAGCTCGGAGCCATAAGTCCAGATAGGTTTTAAGACGGAGTTGTATAGAAGAGCTTTGAACTCCAGACTAAGTGGAGAGCGAGCATTTATGAGCCAGTGGAGGTTCCTTGCTTTAAGTTTAAGATGTTTCGATTTGGCTTCTATATGTTTGCGCCAAGTGAGCCGCCTGTCCAGATGAACTCCCAGATATGTTACCTCGTCGGCTTGTGGAATGCATATGTTATTCAAGACCAGTGGTGGGCATGTTTGTTTGTTTAAGGTAAAGGTAACCTGCTTGCATTTTTGAACATTTATTGAAATTCTCCAGTCGGCAAGCCATCGTTCTACAGATGTTAAGTGTCGGGATAGGAGTGCCGTGGCTTTTATTGGGCATTTCGAGCGACTGAGTATCGCGGTATCATCAGCGAACGTGGAGGTTGTTAGATTGTAGTCTATGGGGAAATCCGCCGTATACAGGGTGTATAAGATTGGACCCAGTACACTGCCTTGCGGCACTCCAGCTTCGATTGCGCAATCGCGTGAAGTGCTTGTATCGCATCTTATTGCAAACACTCTGTTATATAGGTATGACTTCAGTAGCTTATGTGTGTTTTGGGGCAACAGCTTGATTATTTTAAACAAAAGTCCATCGAGCCACACTCTGTCAAATGCCTGCGCGACGTCTAGAAAAATGGCTGTGCAGTATTCTCGATGTTCAAAAGCAGTACGAATTTCTGACGTGATTCGGTTGACCTGTTCGATGGTTCCATGTTTTTCTCTAAAGCCAAATTGATGTGTTGGAAGTGTGTTGTTTATTCTAAGATGAGGGCTAATCCGAAGGAGTAGCATTTTTTCAAACAGCTTTGAAAGACATGTTAGTAAGCTTATCGGTCTATATGATGATGGCTGCGTTTTATCTTTTCCTGGCTTTGGAATCATTACTATGGTCGACTTTTTCCATTTTTGAGGGAAGTATCCAAGCTTGGCGATTGCGTTGAACAACAGGCAGATGTGAAGAATAGCACACTTTGGGAGTTCAATGAGCATTCTTGGAGTTATTAGGTCGTAGCCAGGCGATTTTCTTGGGTTCAGTTGCTCTTTGATAACCTTTGCTAGTTCACATGGTCGGAATTCAAAGGGTTCTTGAGGATCTAGATTGGCTGCTATTAAAGGAGGGAGAATAAATGTGTTGGTAGAGGGATTTGGTCGGAATACATTTTGTAAATGGTCAGCGAAAGCACTGGCTCTTTCTTCATCACTTCGAAACCAGGTGCCAGAGGGACTTCGGAGTGGCATAATTGGCGCTATTGGAGTCTTTAGGTTTCTGTGAGCTCTCCAAAGAGGGTACTTAGTGCTGGTGGGAGAGAGTTGCTCGATATATGAACGTTGGCTGTTTTTTTCCTCTTGTTTGAGAGCATTGGTAAGCCTGCGTGTGGCTATCTTAAGCATGTGCTTAGTAATTGGTGATCTATTAGACTGCCAATCCCTTCGTAGGCGTCGTTTATCTAATACCAGCCGCTCGATTTCGCGATTAGTTTTGATGTAGTTTGGTTTTGCATACGTCACTGGCGGGGTTGAAGCCTTTGCAGCCGAAACTAAAATGTTTTCAAGAGTTTCCGTTGACTTGTCTATATCCTCCTTTGTAGATAATGCCGTCGTTAGTTCTATGTGTGAACAGACATACTTTTGATACCTTGGCCAGTTTGTTCTAAAATTTGTGAGTCTATACGGTGGGTCGACGATGTGGGGGCGAGTTAGCATATTTAGAAAAACAGGTGAGTGATCTGATGATAAATCTGCTAGTGCTTCGGCGGTGACCATGTTGCGGGGGACATGTTTAGTAATTGCAAAATCGATCAGGTCTGGGATTTTTCTTGGGTCTGCTGGCCAGTATGTAGGCTTACCCGGGGATACATAGTCTAGCTTGTTTTCTGGCTTCGTAAGCGCATTGTACAATTGCTTACCCTTTGGCGACACAAGTCGAGATCCCCAATGGGTGTGCTTGGCGTTATAGTCACCCGCTGCGATGAACCTGTCACCTAGTGTGTTAAAGAATTCCATGAATTGATCCTCAGAGATTGGAAAGCGCGGTGGGCAGTAGACTGCGGCTAGAGTCGTTGAACCATTGTTGAGTTGTAAGGCTATGGACGTAGATTGTAAGTAGTTTTTGTCAAAATTGTTTAAGTGGTGGTGTTTTATGCGATTTCTGATGAGTATTCCAGTGCCTCCATGAGCTTTACCATCTGGATGATTTGTACCATAGAACAAGTATCCTGGTATATGAAAATTGTTTTTATTTGTGAGGTGCGTTTCTGATAGTAGCATTACGTCGATGTTTTTTTCGTAAATGAACTGTGTGAGCTCTTGTGTATGCCGTGAAACGCCATTTGCGTTCCACAGAGATATCCGTAGGGAAGCCATTATGGGGATTTTGAAGATACAAGAAGTTGAATCAGGATATTTTGGTTTTTCATGAGCTCTTGCAAAGTATTTTGCATGAACGTCATGAAGTCTTTCATGCTTTGCTGTAGGGATAGCATCATAGCTTCGATGCCACTTTGTTGTGTTTGTTGGATGTTTGTCGGTGTATGTTCGGAATGAGCAGTTCTTGTCGGTGGGGCGGGCACTTCTAGTCCGGATTTTAGGGCGCTAGCGAAAGAAATTGTTGGAGTAGTGCTTGGGACAGTTAGGGGTGGTTGAAAAATCGGTTGCGGAGAGTAGAAATTGACTTTGTTGTATGTATGTGCTGTGGCAATACGTTTGTTTAGGCGGCTCTTCAATTCTTTGTACACCACACAGCCTCTGTAGTTTGCAGTATGTTTTTCCCCGCAGTTACTGCATTTCTTCACAGACTTATCGTCCTTGTTTTTGGGGCAGTTTGCGGTAGTATGAGGTTCGCTACAGACAACACATACGGACTTAAGGGTGCAGTATGCCTTGGTGTGGCCGTATTCTTGGCAATTAGTACATTGAACTGGATTGATACGTTTGTGCGGCTCCTCCACGGTGATCCTCCGATGTAGCAAGTACTGTAAATTGTATATTGGGTGCACTTCGTTTTTCTTTAGTGCCTGGAGCTCTGGTTCGAGTTCTATTTTGAATAGTGGCTGCGGAACTTTGTCTTTGTTTAAAATATTAATAGCTGTCTTTGCAGAAAAGTTTTTGGCCTTCAGAGCCTCAATTATCTCAGCTGGTGTCACTGTTGCTTCAATGCCCTTAAGTACTACCTGTAGCCCTTTGCAACTTTTTAATTGGTATGTGTAGTAGTTTTTACCAGCATCATTTAGGTATTTAGTCACTATACGGTGGTCTGCTTCTGTTTGGATCTGTAGTTTTATTTCATGAATATTTCCTTTTTTAAGTGGGATAATGTGGAACTTGCTGTCACCAATCAAAGCAACGAGTTTATTTACAAGTGCATTTGTACTTTGTTCTCGTATGAAAATTGGTGGAGGCCTGGTCTTTTTTGGTTCCCCTACCGTTTTTTCGTTGGGTTGTTCGGTCGCAGAATCAGCCAAGATAGCATATCGGTTTGAATTATTTACTGCAGAGTTTTCATTGCCGTTGTTGGTTCGATTGATTTTGGGTTGATTACCTGCCTTATTGTTTTGAGGGCTGAGCTTTCTCTTGATTTGGATGTAGCGATCCATGCCAGTCTGCACAGTCGAAATCGACTTCTGCTTTTGTTTTGATTCTTCTTTACGTGCATTATTGTTGTTGCAAACGGTCAGTGCTGCTGAATTATTTACAGCTGGCACAGCGATAATTAGTTGGGCCGCTGACGAAGTTGATGTTGTGGCAGTTGCCAGTGAGGTCACTGCACTCGTTATTGCAGTGTTACAGTTACCCGGGACGGTCGTTTGGCGCTGCGAGAGGAGCGGGGTAGGAGAGGCGGTCTCTTCGCTCCACGACTTGTGAGCCGAAGCAGGCAGAGAGGGAGAGCAAGAACGCGGTCTGTCGTTCGCTGAGGGCAAAAGTTTCGAGTTAGTTGAAGGTGAGGGTGCTCGATCACCGATTTGCGGTGAGACGAAAGAAAAGTATGCATTGTTGCGTTGTAAAGAGAGCCGGCGCTCGTCTTGTTCACATTGTCGCTGAGAACGTATGTCGTTTTGATTCATTGTTCTAAGTCCACATATAACAATTACCAGAACAATATGGAATAATTATTTATTTTAGTAAATAATTACTATAGTCAATAATTGTTAGTTGTGCAAACTGCACTTTACACTTTGTGTTTAACTTTCACTATACTGTTGTAGTTTTTAGAACTTGCTATTCGTAGCTTGAAAGAAACACGTCTCCACCCGAAGACTGTGGAATGCCGAACGCTTCCCAACGCTTTTTTAGATTTTCAATCTTCCGCTGTCCGCTGTTTTCAGCCAAGGGTCCACCTGTCTCCTGTCGCGTCATTTTGGGCATCTCGCGCAGCAGCGGCATCGATAGATTGGGGCCGGCAGCCTCCCTAAGAACAACATCTCTCCTGGCCAATGACTGCGGTGTCGTTTGAGTGCCCCGATGACGGGACTCACTCTTGCTACGATGCAGCTCCGACTGCTTTAATTTTTGTTGCTGCTTGGTGGCCAGATCGCCGTAGTTCTTGAGATAGCGCGACAAGCGCTGATCCGTCTGACGTCGCACCCGCTCCATAGCCTGCTCATCGGCGCTGTCCAGCTCGAAACTGGTGTTTGCACTACCCGAAGTCGCTGGCAGTTGTTCGAGGATAGACGGCTTCACCGGCGTTGCCTTGTAGTCGGCATGGAATACCGAGTTCCGCGCTATGTTAACGGAATATGGTGGCGACACATCGGTCAGATTACTCGACGTAGAGTCCTTGGCTGGTGGCACAGCATAGTTTAGTTCTAGAACTTGAAATGAATTGTTTGAGGGCGGATCTGCAAAGGATTCCTTGTCATTAACATGCGTGCGCTCTGTGTCCCTGCCGCAGGCAACTTCCTCCAGGCAAAACGAGCATAGATTCCGGCGACAGTTCATGCAGACATTCCGTTCCCGCTGGCATGCCCGGCAGACATCGCTTTTGGTCAGGCACTGGGGGCACATGGCGTACAGTCGCTCGCACTTGTGACACACCAGAGCGTAGCTGCTCTGGCAGTTATGGTCGGGATCTTCCTCCCGAAAATCACCCCGATCTTGTTCCTCCTTACTCTCCTCTGAGTCTTCGCTCGGTTTTTCCCCATTCTCTCCAATATGCTTGCTGTCCTTTTGTTTTAGTTTTAGGGCCAGTTTCCGCTGGCATCGCAGACAGCAGCTCTCGTAGCTCTTCAGCGGTTCATCGCATAGCGGACATATCTTGTCGCACAGATGGAAGCACTCGCGCTCTATTTTGGCCATTTGAGGCACCTCAAAGTCCAACTCAACGGCCGGCGGTAAAGGCTGACCGCGTCTGTACTCGTGATGTGCAGAGTTACTGAAATATTTGTAGACCCGATTGGTGTTGCTATTCGTGCTTATATTGGTGGCGTTGTTGGTTTTGCCTTTGATGCGGGACGTCCTGGGCGTCTCGGCTAGATTGTTGGTCTCCTTAGCGTTCAGCAACTGGGCATCCTGTTCCAGCTTGGCCAACAATTGCTCGCGCATCAAGCGGTTTTGTTCCGAGTCAATGCGAGCCTGTCAGCATAATGAAGAAAAGTAAGAGGAATTTTATTCAATTAATAACGCTGGACTCGAATGCAATTAGCTATCATTAGATGTGGATAAACGAAATCAGAGACCCTAATATTCCTATCAATTACAACTAATAACCTACACCATTTATTTTGGGCACAAACATAATGGTAATACCAATGAACGACAATAGCGCGTAATCGAATTTTCTGATATGTGATCTTAATCTAGTTATATAAATAAACTCAAGGTTCTACGATTTACAAGTTAACTGGTCGATCAATACAAACGTATCCTAGGTTATAGAAACTATGACAATTTTAGTTTGAATACATGAAAAATTGCTTTTAATTACAGCAGTAATTTAATCAAATGATAAATTACCTTTTCAGCTCTCACGCGCTCTTTTTCTAACTGCTCCTCCAACTGTATTGTCTTTAATTGTGCCTCCAGTCGCCTGTACGAAAATATTCATAGTAAAATACTAAGATGAGCTACAAAAATTCTATCTTATATTACCTAGTCAAAGCCTCCTCCTGTCGACGCTCTTTTTCCCTTAGCAATTCTATGGAGCGACGTTTCTCATCGATTTGCTGCATCAGATCCCGCTGGTAGTCCTTCTTCCGAGCTGTTTCCAGCTCGGCACTCCGCAGGTTGCGCTCCATAATACCATCTCCTGTTACAATGTTCGACAGCTCCACATGTCCCAGATCCTGGAGAAGTTTATGACGTGTTGTGCCTGGCCGAATTTTGGGCGGCACATAGTTGGGATTACTATTTACAATTAACTCTAGGTCAGTCTTATCCGTTGTGCTGTGGTTCGAGGTGCTGGTGCTGGATTGGCTGGAGCGGTTTGGTGCTGTAACCGCAGTTGGTTGTGTTGTCTTCCTCACTTGTTCAGCTTTATGATGCTTGCTAGCCGGCGGATGGAGCATCTACAGGAGTAAAAGCAACATGAGAAACATATATTGTAAGCTCGTAAATCTAACACTGCGGGGCGTCGTGAATGTTTGCACATAATCAAACTATTTTCATGGTAATATTGAAACGCTTACCTGGTGCTTGAGAAAGTTCTGCTGGTTCTCGCGCTGTCGCTCACGCAAATAATTTTGCCGCTTCTGATTTTCATTGTTAAAGCCGGGGAAGTACGAATAAAATGTGTCCGTAACCCATTGCTCCATATCATCCTGCGTGCGAGAGAGAAAACGAACGTGAGTGGGCCGTCGTCCTTACTTGTGAGTGGTTCCTTTGAGGGATAAGTATATACATATGTATATATCCCCATATTCCTTATTTCTTATCGCGCCCATTTTTGTTTCTAATTCCCTGTGTTCCCTTCGGCGACACTAACCACCAGCAAGAAGCTCGTATACATTTTTACATGTGGCATGGGCCACAAATTATTCTGACTTCGTTCCTCCTCTGCTTTTGGGGTCAGCAGCACCAGCACTTCACCAGGAGCTGCTCCAGCGAACACTCCACAATGCCTACTGCCATTTTTGCACATAATTTTTATGCCGTCGACGGCGCAAATCGCGTGCACCGATGGCATCAACAAAATTATATATAATACAAACATCAAACTTAAGACAAGGGGTCGACTAAGCTAGTACCCATTTACATGTCTTACTATACTATACTATATCTGTACTATAGGATCCAGTATCATTTTCTATTTGTGGAACACAATATATATAACGTGAAATCATTTCTGTGTCGTTATTAAGTATTTAGAGGGCTGTCATCATGTTTTTGACTGACTACCTTCATACACAAATACAAATGCTTTGTTTTGTGAAGGGTAACAAAAATAGTAAACATAAAGGACGAGGCGCTTCGTAAAACGACTGAAGGCGCCTTGAGCACTCGGCTGAGACGCCTTTCCACGCCAGGTTATCAACAAAACCCAGCTGTTTCAGCCCACTGGTGTTCCTTTAGTCGAAGGGAACCTGCACTTCAATTTATTAGCTGCATGCATTACTACGCTTCACTCACTATTAGCCCTGATGATGTGCGCCTTAATTAAAGTGGGTTTTAACGTTTTCATCATTTCAGGCAAGTGCCTGAATGGTCTGAGGATATCCGAGTAACGTTTCTGCGTTGCATAATTAAGTATAATTTATGAATATGATAGTTAATAGTTGGCAGAGCGTTCTGTTCAGCGATGAAAGCTGTAAAAGCAAAGCCTTTCCAGTAATTCAGGTCAAGGGAACTATCAAAATGAAGACTGCAAAACGGAAGAGTAAGTGGTGGCAAGAAGGAACCCGAATTACGGGGTCAAGCAGTTCATCTCAGGTGGGGGAAGAGGTGGGCTCAGTTTTTTTTGTCCCATTAACCGAAGTCAAGAGCCCAGAAACTGTGGTTTACAATTTCATATTGAGGTTTTCAGACATCAACAAATTAATTATAAAGAAACCTACATATATTATTTTATTCCTTTCACCTTTTCGACATAGCCATTCCAAATTTTTTTTTTATATTTAAAACCACCTTATTTAAACTTCGGGCACCCACTGTGGCGAACTTTAACGACCCGGCTTACTACGTCCATTCATCGGATCTGATTGCGTGTCGCATCAAAATTGGGTTAACTAAGTGCCAGGTAGTTTGTGTACGAAAAGCGCGAAAATTAATGAAAATGCGTATGAAAGCTGAACGGGTATGGAATCCCTATGTTGTCACGCATCTCTCTAAGTTCAAGGACATTTAACCGAAATATGAAAGGTATTTTTAATTCTTCGACAACCAGATGACCTCAATTTAATTCAAAATACATCATAACTATTAGTCCAGCCATCGCTAACAACCTTTTTAATCACCACTTGTCTGCTCACGTCCTTGTCCAGGTCATGACTTTTGTTCACAGTACATTTGTAAACACCTATTGGTAATCGACTTTCGTGCTTCATTTTGGCTTAAATAGTTTGACTATTCCTATAAAATTTATGGAGTAAACTACTTTCTCTGGCTTTGTGTGACCGAGCTGCATTTAAATTCATACTTCATATTCATAACTTCCATATCCATTATCATTAGCAGTTTATAAAAATCATTGCAATTGCATATGGGCGTTCCTGACAATTAAAAATTGTGCACTTTCACACCAATGCACCTTAAAAAGGGATATGAGTCGACAAAATGAAACATTTTAGAAAATATGGTAGAAGATATAAGTTGAAATATGAAAAAATATTGCTTTATAACAAGCTGTCTAGCAGCCCAACAGACAGTTTCTTAATAAATCTAACTATGTATAACTATGTATATATTATTGGTGAGCTTGTACATTTTTAGAAATCGTTCAATATTTGCTTTACGTCACTCTGATTTTTGGGTTAACTTCTGGCGCTCGCCGGTTTGCAAATGAAGTCAATTAGACTGCCTTTTTTATGGCGTTCCGTTCGTTGATTTTGATTTGCCGGCCATCAGCGGCACGCCTCACCTCATAAAGCTGTATTTTGTGGGTATATAGGGTTTGTTTGCTATGGAGAACCGAATTGGCACTTGGTAATTTCAAGTTCAGGCCAAACAAAAGCAAGCGCAACAAACGAGCTTCAAGTTACAACTGAGAGCGGTGCCAGCAAATTCATTAGGCGAATGGTCGCCTGTTCACACAGAGCCAAAATGGTTGGTAACTGGAGCACGGAATCGACTTGCCACAGTAGAAAATAGTAGCAACTAGAAACGGGCCATGCAACATTGATAGCGGAAGGAAACGAGGCCACACTCAAAACGCAACAAAACACGGACAAGTCTAACGAAATAATGTGAATAATTAAAATGTCCAACTAATTGCGCTGCTCTCTAATCCACACACACGCGGTAGGTAGGCTGCAAACTAATAGGCTATGCAATCCAAGCGGTAGGGTGAGCGATTTGGCCAGCAATTATTTAGCAGCCCTCCGAGAACTCAAAGCATTTAAATAATGCAAATTGAAAACCGGAAAGTTTTCTATGCTTATAACTAAGTAACGAAGAAAATCTTAAGGATTTGCAATTGTAATGGGAATTGTTTTGATATAAATTATCAAATTGTAAATGCTTGATGCTCATGAGCATACAGGTGCTCGCAAATCACAAGGAACTAATAAATACACTTAAAACACAAATCTTTTGCTTATTGTTATTTTAAACAAAATTTTAGGAAGCATTATAGAAGGCCCTTTTCAGTAAAGGCTAAATTTAAATTTTAAATTGTTCGAAAGTATGTAAATTTTTATATTTTAACCAACAGCGACATAAATAGTAATATATTTTATACTTAAGGCTTTCTAAATGTCCAGAACTCACCAAATTGCCCACAAGCAGCTAGTTAAGACTAAGAGCACTGTGAAACCTTTTTTGCAACTAAGGCGATGATTCCTAAAAAATTGAGTTTGGAAAAGCTTGAACATAAGTGAACAGCGCAACGAGGCGTAGAGAAACCCATTTCGCACATTTATGGCCAATCGCTAGACAAATTGGCGATGCGATGCGGTAAGAGGCGCCAGTGAAGCGCAACGCACATTCTAGAGCTCGATCTTCAACGCTGATTCAGTGGATCTGCACTGAAAACAAACTCAAACGTACATACATCCTATATAAACTTTTTCAACATACATTTATATTTCAGTGCATACAATTTCATATGAATAACGCATGGCATGCGTAAGTTAAAACAATTTTAATACTTTTAATATGAACTCTTTTGTGGACTAGAAAAATGGGTACTATCTTAAATAAAATTATATTCAATACTCTTTTCTTTCAGTGCACTTACCGAACGATGAATTGGGAAGCGGTTCTCACTGAGCGGCCGCTCGTTCTCCAAATTGCGTCGCATCGACGCATCTGGCGACTTATACGGACGAGCGCTGCCGACGAGCAGCTGGCGCTGATTCGCGAGCTCCTTGGTGGACTTCGAGGGGTGGGAGGGCAGCACACCCTGCTCGTCATCCTGCGGTTGCTCCTCCTCCTCGTGCAAGTCCAAGTGAAGTTCTTCGTTTTGGCCGCCGGTTGCCAAGGAAGACGATTGTGTGGCGAGTTCATTGGACTCCGTGGACTCCTTAAACTCCTTGGCCCTGCGACATTGCACTTTAAAGTCGTTGGACTTCATTAGCTGGACGGCGGGGCAGGGATTTTGGGTGCCCAGCCGCTGGCGATCCTTCTCCAGTTGTTGGCGTTCCAGGGAAAGGAATTCTTGCAGATCCATTTCTAAATCAACAGATTTGTGCACAGGCTTATCAAAATAGACAAAGTACATAATCCAATTGGCATAGCCTGCAACTCACCATATTGCAAAATGCTTCAATTCGCTTTCGCACATTCAATGCCAACGCAACAAAGCTTGCTCTGTACTTTTTACGCACTATTTAATTGGATAAATTAGGCGTTGCTTTCGAAAAAGTTGAATGTTTTCCGCGTTCTAACAATGCGATGTGACCGCATCTTGGCTACCTGTTACTACCCGCAACAGGCACACTAACGCGTTTAGAAAATGGTCACCCGACTGCTGTAAAATTACACACCGGAAACTGTTATTTCACTGTTAATTAACATTTTTGGATTTAAAATATATTTAATGTAATATAAAAATAAGTTGCACTATTTTAAGAAATTTCGCAGGAACTACAAGATAAATACGTAAAAATGCTATTGTAACTAATAAATTTAATTTTATATTGTAGACTATATTTCTTAATAGTATTTAGTTACAAGCTTTGAAAGTGTACATATATTTAAAATACACGTTATCCATGACTAATAAGTCAGATATAAAAGTATATCTCTACCCACGGTTTCATTCAATTTCATAGATTTGTTCAAGAAGCAAACACGTTAAAATTACTTCGTTTTTTATCCAGTGACATTATTTAAGCCCTAATACCTACAATCGTTCCAAAAAGTAGCACTCAGGGATAATCACTATCTTCCCAATTCTTATGATATCTGTTATATAAAAAAAAATTATATATATTTGATATATATATTATATATATAGTCGATTGCAATGGGAACCTTGGGCAATCAGTTCATCCTCTCGCGGGAGCGTCGCCGGTTCGGGAGGCAGTGCCTCTTCACAGACCGCAACGAGATGATCCTCAGTGTGCAGCCGAGTGGACGGTTGCGCCTCAAGTACATACTGCGCAATCCGATCAACGAACGGACCCAGCTGAGCGAACAGTATGCAGCATCTTCAGTGTTGACACACAACGTGACCCTGGATTCCCATGGCTTGAATCACTACGAAGGCGGCTGGAACGTCAAGGAGGTGAACATTATGGACGAGGAGTCCACAATGCGCTATCGCAAAAAAGTCGAGCGTGATGACTCCTGGGGCATCGAGGTGAACCAATTGATGCACGCCGCAATGGACATCAGTTCGGCCAACAATGCTGTCAACATCTACGAGGACTTCTTTGTGGATCTACCGGAGGATTTGGGCCGCGGCATCAGCATGAAGATCGCTGCCAGGGGTACCCATGTCTTTCATGATCTGTGGATCCCATCGCGTAGGCTGATGACGTGCGAATGGCTAAACAACGATCCCAATCAGTTTCTCCTGTTCTATTCCAATCGAATGAGCCTGACACCGGACTACACAAAACAGCTAAACACGCTGCCCGATTTTGGCAACGATAATCCGCATGCATTCTACATTTGGAACTTGGATGATGCCACCCGACCGGCTGCCCATTACGATTCTAGGAGAGTCGTACGGGTTGCCAAGGTGTGCCTGCGGGATGAGAGCTACATGGTGGGTGGACTACAGGAGGGTCAGGTCGGCTTCTGGCTAACCGAGAACCAGGGTGGTCCCAAGAGCATGTGTCCCCTGGAGGCGTGTCATCGCGAGGCCACAACGGCCATCTGCTGGGTGCACTCGAAACTCAACACTGAGTTTTACTCAGGATCACTGGATGGGTCCATCAAGTACTGGGATACCCGGGATCTTCTTATGCCGGTTCATGAGGTGCTGGCCGAACCGGACCCCCAGACAGTTCAAAATCGCCAGGATGCACATGGCGTAACTTTTCTCGAGTTCGAGTACACCATACCAGTGCGCTTCATATTCTGCACCGATATGGGTTACTTGTTCGTAGGCAATCGCAAGGGCACCACTCCGCAGGATACTATCGTTGCTGCCTATCAACTTTTTGCCGGTCCCATTCGCTGTGTAATGCGTAATCCGTTCTTTGTAAAGAACTTCTTGGTGGTGGGCGATTGGCGGGTGCGGATCTGGTCGGAGGAAGTAAAGAACTGCCCCAGTACCTTCTACTTCCGCCGGCCAAATCAGTTGCTGAGCGGTGCCTGGAGCACGGGACGCTGCTCGCTGTTCTGCATCGGAGACAACATGGGCAACTTGGAGTTTTGGGACCTGCTGATGTCTCACAAACGACCGATTCTCACCATCAAATACAAGTACGCCGTTACCCATCTGGTGTTCAAGCCGGATGGAACAATGCTAACCGTGAGCCTGGCCAACGGCGATTGCCTGATGCTCCGCCTGGAGGAGGGTATGCGAAGTGCCACCAACAAGGAGAAGTCTCTCATGATGTCGGTGAGTGATGATTATCATCTCTTCCAGATCCCAATGTTTTCTAATGTATTTCCTGAAAGTTCAGATGTTTGAACGGGAGATACAGCGCTGCAAACTTCTGGAGGCTCGCGAGGAAGAGATCAAGTTGAAGAAGCGCCTGACCACCATCTTCTTGGAGGAGGAACGCAAGTCCAGGGAAAAGCTGGAGGCCAAGAAGAAGAAGGGTCAGGCCAAGAAGGAGATGGAGCCGAAGGTTGAGGACGAGGCGACCATATTCCTCAGGATGATCGAGAGCGATTCGGAATTCAGCAAGGCTCTTCTGGAGTTCAACGAAGCAATGGAAAATGTCGCCATACAGCGTTCCAAGCGCACATTCGCCATGGAGCGCACTGTATTCGAAATGCATCAGCCCATTCCTTGATTTCCTTGTTATAACTTGACCAGCATTTTCTTACAATATTGTATAACCCATTTATGCATTTCAATAAAGCAATTTAAATAATAAGTTTCAATAGCTATACTACAATTAAAGAGTGTAATATAATCGATGTGGATGTTCCACAAGTTTCAAGGTATCGCAAAAGGGGTAATGCGATTAGCTGAGTAAAAGGTATCCGGTATCGGTATCGAATCCCCTGATTTATTGGTGTTTACTTAAATTTTCAGAAAAAGAAGGCCTAACTGAATACTTCAATCAATTAACAAAGGGCAGTCAGTACAAGGCAGTCGTTAGGGGAGTTTGCATACAATTTTTCACTTCATTCATTCACACTCTGGAATTGAAAGCACCAGGATGGCTGAGAGCTCCAAGGGCATGGAACACACCACCAGCTGGTACTGCAAACTTTACAATTCCCTTAAGGAAACACCCATCGATGTCACCCTTTTGATCATGTCGATCGTCGTGTTCCTCAAGTTGGGATTTTTTGCGCGTCGTCTGAGCCGCGAGGAACCAGACTTCAGTGATGATAATAATCAGGAAGTGGATCTTCCGCCACTGCGGAAGGACTTTACGGTTCGGGAACTTCGGGAATATGACGGCACACGGGCGGACGGTCGCATCCTAGTGGCCATCCTTTTCAACATCTACGATGTCTCGCGATCCGTTCACTATTACGGACGAAATGGCGTTAATCCAAACTATGCCGGTCGGGATATTTCGAGGATTTTGATCAATTCACCAGAGGACTTGAAGGACAGCGAGGATTTTGATGATTTGAGCGACCTCTCACGCAACCAAATGAACACATTACGAGAGTGGGAACAGCGGTACAAGATGAAGTACCCATTTGTTGGAAAGCTCAAGGAGAAACTACAAATCAATGAAGAGGAGGATTTTGAGCTGCAGCAAGCGGATCCGCTGGTGGACTAAATATGACTTTCGTTTCAAATTAGGCGCGAAATCGATCCAATAAGAGTAGCTTCCATTGTAAATGACTTAAAATTTTAATTTGTCTGTTCCAAAATTGCGAAAAACGTAAATAGATTAAAAAAAAAGAGAAAAGTACAGAAAAGTTGCATACAATTTTAAAATTCAATTTCTCTTAGTTCTTAATTGAAAGTTTTGGGGTTTTTCCATTGCAATAATTTGTATATTGTTTTGTATTATGTGTGTATTATAGCACACACAACAAATAAAAATACAAAAAGAATAACCTTAATATTTTAATTTTTCAATTCTGTGCGCCTAACAGCGCGCAGTTAACAGCACGCCTTCGGCACGTGGTGGTATTTTTTAGGTTTTTTCGTCTGCCCGTGGCAGCCACACTAATTTGGCTCAGCTTTTCGTTTCCACTTCCGTTTTCTTTTCTTTTCGTGTTTCTACGCCAGCAAGATGAAGTACGTTAATGAAAAGCGTTGAAATGCTCGGTTAATTGTGGTATTCGGCATTGTCTAACCCCATTTCGGCAATAGTAAACAGTGCCCCTGCTAATGAGAGTGTTTGTATTTACAGAATTGGCTTGTGCGCATTCAGCGGGTACAAAATCTACCCCGGTCATGGCAAGACCATGGTCAAGATCGATGGCAAGGTGAGTTTCCGGCGAAGATGCTCTAGCGATGGAGGATGGCTAATGAACTTTGATTACGCTTTCAGTCGTTCACCTTCCTGGACAAGAAGTGCGAGCGCTCCTACCTGATGAAGCGCAATCCCCGCAAGGTTACGTGGACCGTGCTGTACCGCCGGAAGCACCGCAAGGGAATCGAGGAGGAGGCCTCCAAGAAGCGCACCCGCCGCACCCAGAAGTTCCAGCGCGCCATCGTCGGTGCCTCGCTGGCCGAGATTCTGGCCAAGCGTAACATGAAGCCCGAGGTGCGCAAGGCGCAGCGCGACCAGGCCATCAAGGTGGCCAAGGAGCAGAAGCGTGCCGTCAAGGCCGCCAAGAAGGCTGCTGCCCCCGCTCCCGCTAAGAAGTCGGCGCCCAAGCAGAAGGCCGCCAAGGTCACGCAGAAGGCTGCTCCCCGCGTCGGAGGCAAGCGGTAAACACCTTTCGCCGGTAGTGATGTGCTAAAGTTAGTCCAGGATTTAAGGAACCACTCGTGAATTGAAAATTAAACAAACGCCGCGAATGCGAATTCGTGGTGACCAAAAAAAAAACTGTCGCGTGTTCTTTCTATCAAGCTTGGCTTACAGTGTGGAAGCTACACAAGAAAGGAATATCATATTGTGTACGTCATGAATCATCAACTTAACTTTAACCATCAGTTTTGACCAGATGACAGAGTTTTAAATTGTCATGTTTATTAAAAGGCAAATATATACCTTCGAACCATAGCTGCGGTTTAAGCCTAGACTTTTATTATTATCCGGAAAATATAACCAATTGAATATCCGAAGTTAGACTGAGAGTATAAAAATCGCATAAAAATGTTTGCAGTTGCCAAAATCCTATTGAAAATCCTAAAATAGCAGATTAAACCACAACAACTTCACTATCAGTTAGTTAACTTACGTTTATTTATGAACGTATAAAAAACTATGTAAAATGAATAGGTTGGACAGGATAAAAAAATAATTGATAAACGAACTGAAGACTTCAGTTTATAGAAAAAAAGAAACTAACAATCGTAATCAGAGACAAAACGAAATCAATGGAATTTGATCTTACAATCTAAGAAAAGTCATTGAATTAGTGCAACCTAAACTACTAACAGGGAAAACCTCTGCCGAATCCTAAATAAACTCAGTGCTGTACTTTTTTAGGCCAATAAAGTTGGTGAGCCTGCCTATTGCATTGCCATGCACTTGAACATAGGTCTGCATGGGATCGTAGAGCTCCGTGACTGGCTGCTCATCGCCGTCTTCATGCTCATCATCCAGCAGTGATTCCACATGCACTTTGTGAGGTCGCATCTCCATGAGTTGTATACAACCCAAATCGTGCAGAAGCTCCAGCAGGAACATGACGTCCACCGGCACCAAGTGCAGGAACCTCAGAAACAAACTGTGCACGGTGCAGCCGACGCGAGCGATGCACTCGCTGAGAACGGCGCCCAGCCAGCGATCGAGGACGCGTCGATTGAGGGATGCATTCACCCGGATCCAAGGCTGTGGTCGCATGGCAATCGCATCCCGTGTAGCTTCCAGCGTTGCATTGGCCACTTCAAGGGATGGTTCTTTTCGTGTAATCCTCTTTGGCCGCTTGGAAGCAGATCCGCCCGGCTCGTCGCTCTCACTCTCTGTGCTCAGTTGCTCCATGAGTTTCACCCGCTTTTCTGGAACGGAGCTAGACGTCTCCTGAGCCTCCAGCTTGCGCTTGTGACCAACGACGGCTTGGAGTGTTCCAGGTGCCGCCGCCACCATGGGCTGCACTTTTTCCCGCTCCAATCTCTTGATGTGGAACGTGTGCACCACCCAATTTCGGATGTGGTTTTTATGAACGTACATGACACTAACAATGCCCACTCGCTTGATAAGATTGTGGTCAGCCAATAGATGCAATGTTTCCAACAGGAAGTCTCCCAGGGGAAATATCTTCCGCAACTCCAGGCCCTTCACCCCGAGTGTATGCTTCTCAATGTGGTAGAGTATGTCCTCCATGTGGCGGATGGCACGATCGTCATATCCACTCTCCTGCAGTTTCGGCCGAAGGCTTTCAAAGCTGTTCTCCGTGTATTGCCAATAGGTAGTTCTGTGAGTAAACCAAACGAAGTGGTTAGTGATAATAAGCCGGAAAAGTTTCTAGTTAAGACTTACTTAAGGACCTTATCGAGCACTGAAGTACGCAGGCTGTCTATTGTTTGTTTGCCCTCTGGCTGCTCCACAACCTTAATTCCAATGGTGGGCAAATGAACAACAAACACATCCTGCGCTCGGGCACGCTCCTCCTTGTTGAGAGCGGGTTCGTACTCCTGAACGCGTTCCGTCTCCCATGCATGTGGCTCGTCATCAAGCAGCTCGGCACAAATGGAACGCCAGTCGGTGAGCTTGTGCTGGGTTCGCTCCGCTAGCGTCTTACCCAAGTCCTTCAGCTCCATCGCTTGTTGCTTTTCTCGCCAGAACGCCTCCAGTTGTTGGGCAAACGGCAGGAGATTCGCGTTGGTCACTGTTAGTGGTGTGCCCGCTGGATGCGATTCCAGCACGAACTGCTGCGATGGCAAAGCATCGGCCACCAGTTGCCGGAGAATGGGTCGTTGCTCGTGGGCAATCCGCTCGACGGCGTTCAAATAGTTGCCACTCCGCATAATGCAATTGGTGAATGGACAATCAAATTGCTCCAAACGCGACTGACTTATAGTGATGGCCTCGCCCAAGGCATCTAACGCACAGAAGAAATGCATAGCACGCAACTGCAGCTTGGAGAGCTGGTTGTAAGCACTGGTAGGCAGGCGAAAGCTCAGGTTGGCCGGATGGAAGAGCACACGCGACGCCTGGCGTCCACTGCACTCGCCCTCCAACCGCTTAGAGTACTCTGTTTGCGGCGCATTGTCAAATATGCAGCTGTAATGATCCAAAATTCGATCCGAGTTGCAACCACTCTGCCTGCCCACGGTTGTTGTGTCCACGGTCAGGATATTCGTGGGCAACTGGAGTGAAAGACTCAGCCTGTTTTCCGACAACCACTCGCCCATCACCAGTAGTTGGCCAAAATGCGGTGAGGATAGCTGCTGCTCCTGGTCTGCCCGCAACTTCTGGTCCAAAGCAAAGAAGCAGTCGTAGAGGAAGTGCGTCAGCTTGGTGTAGATCAAACGGTACTTGTACTTTGAGCTTAGCAAGTGGCCCGGTCCGGAGATTTGTCGGCTGGCCGCCGATTGAATGTTTCGCCTCTTCACCGCTACTAGCAATGAATCTGCGCGCGCTTTGTTGAATGCTGAGTTAAGCACTTCCTCGGAGAAGTGCTTGTAGATCTCGAAAGTCTGCAGGTTCAGCAGCGTCTTGTCCTTGGCACAGCATATGTTGCTATGCAGCACGCCATGAGCTACAGCCACTTGAAGATCCGTCTCCGAAGCGGGGTCCTGGAAGAGCAGTTGCTGCTCCTCGTGCGCCGATCGACACTCCCGTAGTTGGCTACCAAAGGCCTCCAGGGTGTCGGGCAGCAAAAACTGGCGACTAACTGAACCTTGCTGGATATAAAGAAAGATATAAGTGTATGTACAACAGTTGCTACTTCTATTTAACTTACAGATTTTGCTATCATACGCTGCAGTTTGGCCATCATGAGGGCAAAGTGAGTCATCAGCGCGTTTTGAAAATCGGTCTTGTTGGGATAGTCCCGCTTCAGCTGGCTAAGAAATCGTTCGTTGTATACCGTGTTGAACTGTGGCTGCGTTTGCATAGCGTAGATCCAGCTGGGAACGTCCGGTATGTCGCGCTTCATCTTCACCATAAACTGAACACGGCGAACGCAGGCCTGAGTTGTCTTGTTGCAGATTCCCAGCCAGCGGCGAATCAAATCGCGACAGACGACGGCCAAGTCGCACAAGGCCAAGGTCATTGTGGGTGCATCAATAAACATGTAGACTGCCCGGCCCATCTTAAGCAAACGATCCTCCTCTGGCGCCCATTTGACGCGCAATGTTCGCATATTCCGCAGGGCATCCCGATCAATATCGTCTCGAGGGCCGGATGACTTCTTTAAAGTTTTGCCGGTAGATAGCTCGCGTGCTTTACGCACCGCTAGTCGGGGTCCAATCTTCAGGCGCGTAATTACTGCCCGCTTCCGGACTGTCCTCTTGGCCTTTTCCCTTGCTGCATTCGACTTACCACCATTCTGACGCTGCACCCACGACCAGTGGCGGAACTGGTGGGCAAACAAATGGGAGCTCAGTCCAGCGGCACCCAGGTGATCACCAGGAACTGTCCCATTGTCAAGCTCAACGGCCTGATCGAACTCCACCGTTGGCTGGAAGACTAGGACCTTCAAACGCGCCGGCAGAATTCTCTGCGTGCTCAACGATTTGCGGTATCCCAGTTTCGTGTAAATGCAGATGTGCTGCAACTTGGCCCAATAGTTACCCAGTTGCTCCACGCTGGAGAACTCAAAGTTAAGCTTCGTATACGAGCGATCGGCGCTCACTTGCATGTAGTTGTGCTCAGTGCTGGAAGTTGTGTCCAGCAAGCTGGTTCGCTGATTCAGGAATACCCAGCGGTGCAGGGAGTCACGACCTAACTTTTGCTCGCTCACCTAAATACGAATAATTATAATATGTGGACTTAAAGCAAAGGAATAGTGTTGCCCACCTGGATCAGACCCATATTGTTGAGCAGTCGCAGAGTGCCCACATAAATCTGCTGCAGTTTCAGGCGTGGCACAATGGTCTCCAGCTTCAGCTGGGAAAGCAGATAGTGCTGACGGATGGGATGCTGAAGCTGTAGACGCAAATCGTCGTTGGCTTCGCGCTCAATGCGGCAAATGCGCATAAAGAGCGAGAGCGGCATTCGGTCCATGGCATCCATGAAGTAAAGCCAGCCAGATGGTTTGTCCACGTAGCGCGGTAGCGGCGGTATAAAGGTGCGCCAGCCTATATCCTCAGTGTAGGGCTGAACCTTTGTTTCATCAGCCTGCCACTCGTCAAAGAACTGGCGCGGCTGCAGTGCCGGTTCCGACTTCTGCCACTGCTGCACAAGCTCGGCGGACATGGGCAGGGGCTTCTGTTCCGGCGACAGCTCGTGGTGCAAATAGTAGAGAAACTCGTGCAGTGTCCTAGCCAAAAGAAGTTTGGGTGCCTGCGTCTTGAACACCGCATTTGAACGCTCTGGCGCCAGTTTTCGACGAGCGAGTACCTCCTTGCGCTCTTTGGGTGCCATCTGTGATGGCCGCTTCATGCGCTCCTCGGTGATCAAGTGGAAGTTACTCTTTAGCTTGACAATCTCGCGTTTCATGACCGCGTGGTCAAGCCCGATCTTTGGATGCGTGGCGAAACGGTAGACACGAACTCGCTGATTGTAGTGCAGTGTGATCTCGAACACGTTTATAATATTTTCCTCAACCATTGGACGCAGCAGGCGCATCAACGAGCGGCGACATAGGCTGTCCTTAAAGCCGGCCTGCCGCTCCGTTTCCTGGACGGATCTTAAGACGCGGGGCAGGGACACCAAACAATTCTGGTCGATCTGGCGCACAATCATTTTCTGGCGGTTAATTTGGCGCTGCGTTTGATTGGCGGCTCTGGTCTTCTTAATTTTGAACGCTATGGGTCGGGCATTCGTCACGATCTCGGGCAAGTCCTTCAGCAGGACATCAGTGCTTTCGGTAATATTCTAGATAATAATATAGAAATACTAGGATAAACGCTTTTTCCTTATATAATATATATATATATATATATACTTACCGGCTCATCCTTACACCTAATCTCCAGTGCCTTTTTCTTGATCTCGTCTTCTTTTGAAAGGTCCCCCAAATGTCCTACGGCCACAAAGCGGAACTGCCGGCTCTTTCCCACCTGCTCCGAGTACTCTTTGACCAGGCCGTGCTTTTTCACTCGCTTCACAAAGTGTCGCATGTAGGTGGCGTTGATACCCGTGTAGTGGCACAACTCGTTGCTATTAAGACCACGTTTACCGAATCTCGCCACTGCGCGGAAAACTTCCTCCTCCGGAGGCATATCAAGAAAGCAGTGGCCCAGATCCAAGAACTCGGATACCTGATTATCCTCGCTGTCGTCGTTCTTGTACAGGTCCTTCAGTTGCATATCCGGATTGCGCAGCTGTATCACTGTCACCTTGCGTGTGGTTGCTTTGGACTGCTTTCCCGACTTTGTCAGTGGCGCAACGGGCCTTTCAACTTGCTTAGTCTCGAAGAACTTACGAAAGGAGTGGGTCACCAGCAATTTCTTTGTCTTAAAATTGGTAGGACGGCCTAGAAGATCGGTTATTTCGGTGACGGGCACTTGGCGGCTTGGCGTCCGCATTATTCCCAAGTATAGTTTTTCAAGATTTTCCTGAGAGTGGTTCTTGTAGATGCGGTAAAAGCGCGGTAGCATCAGCAGCGAAGAGACCAAGATGCGTCCCTTGTTAATTTCGTTATAGTTTTGGGCAATAATCAACTGCAGATTTATCAACTTGTTTCTGTAAGGAATGTAATTTTAAATATTAAATATAAGTATAGTTCATAAAACTCACTTGATATAGAAGAGAATCCCTGTGTCCTTGCTGTAGTTTATAAGCGACCAAGGGCCTGCGGTGGTGTGTCCGCTGTACCGAGACCGTCCGATGGCCTCCAGAAAGATGTAGTTGGGCAGTGGCAGATTCTTGGGCATCAGGAGGCTTTCGGGCGTGAGTGCTGTCTCCCGCAGCTCTTGGGAGGCCACCACTACGAGCCTGCCCGCCCACTGTTCCGTTGCTTGAGCGGCATTAAGAGAATGCAGATCGCTGGAAGGGATCAGCTTACGTGTCTTGAAGTCGTTGCAATTACCCTTAATGTCGCCCTCTTGCACATAGGCGGCCGGGAACAACATGTACGGACACTGCTCGGGCACCACGGGCAATCCCAGCTGCTCGTCGATGTCGTTGAGGCGATCATAGTAGGGCATTAGTGGTCTTTCCGCCGGCAGTTCAAAGAACTCGATCTTGTGAGGCGGCGTGCGTAGCAGCAAGGTCCACGTCTGTTCCCGGATGCGGTCAGGCAGCGGAGAGGGGAAAAACTCCAGTCGCCTGGCCAGAAGATCCCAGAGATCTAAAAGCATAAACAAATAACTTGGAGTTGATGTGTGGAGGGCATGGAAATCTCTTACAGGGCAATGTCACTCCCTCCAGACCCTCCAGAGCTACCTCATCGTAGATGGCATTAATCCAGGATCCTCCGGAACTGGCGCTCATTTTTCAAAACTTAATTTACCTTTAAAATGAGCTATCAAAACAAATTAGTGTTTTTGATTGTGATTATACTAGATGTAGAGTTGCCAACCATCATAAAGTTGTAACCACACTTAAAAACAGCTGTTGCGCAGTCGTAACTAAAAGTTTTTCAAAGATTTAGCAAATAACTACCACAAAATCCGATCCGAAATCTACTTAATGTAAATATTTTATTTTTTCTTTTAATTTTTAAATTTAAGCACTGCCCAATTGTTTTGGGTTATGCTTTTAACCACTGTAAAGTAATCGATAACTTTAAAAAGCGAGCTGTCATCCCTAAATATCCCATGTACAACAATACAGCTGTTGCTATCGTAAACAGACGCTGGAATTTAGCTTACACACTCCATATTCTTTGTTAAATCCGATATTTGACACCGAAAATGTCATCGGCTATATACCTAGAGAACTATTTAGACGGTAAGAAGATTCTTAAGCATGGAAAACACTCGAAAACATATATTATTCACGATTTACAAACAGGATTGGAAAGTCTGCCAACGGAGCTGGAGAGAAATTTTAAGCTGATGCGAAAATTAGACGATCGAGCACAAACAGCGATGAAGAGCATCGATAGCCATGCCAAGGACTTTATGCGCAAGCTGGGCGAGAACGGGGCCATGAGCGAGGATGAGAGGAGGGAGCGCCAGGAGGATATCAAGGCACTGTTCGGAAAGGCCAAGGAGTACAGCGACGACAAGGTGCAGCTGGCCATTCAGACCTACGAACTAGTGGACAAGCAGATACGGCGACTGGACAACGATTTAGCACGCTTCGAGGGTGAGATTCAGGAGAAGGCCTCATCCACGCGTGCCAAATCCGAGGAAGTGGTGGCCAAGAGTAAGACTGTTCCAAAGTATCTATTCTTCCACAAGCTGACCCCTTCCTTTGATTCCATTTGTACAGAAGGTCGCAAAAAAACCAAGGACAGCAAGACGACGGGCAAAAAGAAAAAGTCCGCATCCTCGGATGAGGAAACTGGGCGCGGCAACAACCAATCTAACGCCAATTCCAGTGTCAATTCGAGCAGCAATGCCGGGCAAGGTAGCAAAAAGAAAAAGTCCAAGGTAAATCAAGAAAAAGAAACTCGCAAGGGGGGCGCTCAAAAGGTAAACCATCCACATTCTCATCTATACATTGTTAGAACTTTAGTATGTTTACTGTTTCCCAGTTTTCATTGACCCTAAATAGAATACTCTTTACTTTTATAGATTATCCCCATAGAAATCCTGCATTATCCACTGTTTTCCATATCGTTTGCATTTTCACTTATGTACATGCACGCCTCCACTATCGTCGAAACCCCATTCTTACTCATTTTGCTAACATACCCATTTAGAAAACCGTCGAGGTTGATGACTCTGAGAAGGAATCGTGCCACACGGCCGCCACTCATCCCAGCGACGTTATGGACATGCCCGTCGATCCCAATGAGCCCACATATTGCCTATGCCACCAGGTGTCCTATGGAGAGATGATTGGCTGCGACAATCCCGACGTGAGTATTCGATTTTGATGTACTCTGTGGTCAGTTCTAGATCTTTCACTCTACCATTTTAGTGTCCCATCGAGTGGTTTCACTTCGCTTGTGTTGGCCTCACCACAAAGCCAAAGGGCAAGTGGTTCTGTCCCAAGTGTACGCAGGACAGAAAGAAGAAATAGATGCAATCCTTTATGATTACTTAGAATACTACTTTAGATTAAGCACAAAATTACCTATTTAAATAAAGCCACGGCTACTATAACTTCAGTATTATATTTGTCAATTTATTTCCTAACTAATTTGTAGTTAAATAATTCCATATCATAAAAGATGTTTTCACAGAATATTTCTAAAGTTGGATTGATTAATTTCAATTCATCAATGCCCTTTAATTCGGAGTTTACAAAGTTTTTCAGCCCAAGGAAAAGAAAACTGCAAAAGTAGCGATTACCAAATACCGATTATATTCATAAGCCTTTTTCCTTCGCAAACTAGCACGTAGTCTACCTTAAACCTAGTTTTATCTGCCGTTTTACGTTTTTCAGAATTTGAAAGCGACTAGAAGATTCCAATATCGATTACACGCTTGTCTGTATTTGCAAGCGTACATACATTCATCGGTAAGTGTAGTACATATATGAACATTTACATATGCAGTTAACAAATACAACTGCCTAATCAAAGGAATCGGTGGAAAAGAAACAAAATATATATATATATATATGTAACATCGCCACTGCATTGAGCCAAAAAGTGGAAAGAAAAGCAATTAGACTGGTGCATTAGTTATCCCGTATCCACTCGGTAATCGCTCTCATCAAATACTCGTGATCGTGGTCGTGGTGTGCGTTCAGATTTTGCTATTCAGTTGGCTGCACCCCCTACTTCTTGGTCATGATCTTCAAGTACTCGAGGGCATTCTGGGCGGCATGCCGCTGGGCATCGGCAGCTGTTGGTCCGCTGCCGTGGCAAACGCCAACGGGCAGCGTGGACAGTTGAACCAGGCACTGGAACTGGCCAGAGAAGGTCTTCTCCTCTATGTCCACATAGGTCACCTCGAACTGGTTCTCCGTGGCGATTTCGCCCAGCAGCTTGATGTAATCAATCTTGTTGTTCTTCAAGCAAGTCTTCTGAAAAAAATACAAATGGAGTCGAATTAGCAGAGTCAAATTAAACTTTGAACTTTCAAGCAAGAACACTATTATTATAAGGATTGTGAGGGGTTAAGGCAAATATGTACTTTCGAAAGCAGGTTTTGAATGTTGGAAATATGTTTGTGATCGTTTTTGAATAAAAAGCGTTATTGGATTGAAATTTACCTGTAACTTAAGCAGTTTTTTGCCCGTTGCATTTTTTAGGGTCTTATGGAACTGGGATACTTTGTTACTGTGCTGCGTGGTCAGTGTCGGCACAGAGATATCTTTCAATTCACCATAATAATTTTCACTACTGCGGGGCTGTAAATAAGAGCGCAAAGTTTTTGGTTTCTTTTCTCCATTGCATTTCGCACACATTTGAAATCACACACGCCAATGGTGAGTTGAAACATATCACTTTTGTGTGGAAAAGGTGCTTTACAGATTCGTTCTTTAAAACAATCACCATGCCAAGGAACAATATGAAAAATGAAAAATGAAATAAGCCAATATAAACCATAAATAAAACCAGAAATATAAATAAGGTGTAAGCATTATGTTAATTATATGTATAATTATGTCAAAAACATTAGTTATAAAAACAAGGACAATAAAAAATATCAGATAGCACACTATAAAAGGGATGCTATAGTACTAAAACTCTAGCTAGATACATAATTTAAAAGATTATAGGGATATTTACAACTGAGGATTACTCTAAACGTTCTACATTACATTTGAGAAGGGATAGAGGACAAACGTATTAAATAATATATAACATTTATGACATATATTTGATAAAATCAATTTTTAAAATTTTATAAACTAAAGCATGGGACTGCATTCAAAATAATTGCACTAAAAATATTAGAAAATTGCTTGTGGGTTAGATCTTGATGAACTCAAAATCTTTAGAGACTTGCTCGTAACGATCGATGTCTTGAATGATACTCACTTCGCCCTCCAACTCGCCGCAGATGCTGTCGCTGATTTTGCCCGAATCGATGGGAGTCTCCTGCAGACGCATCCACATGCGGTGGGCGGCCAAGCGCTTGGCTATCTTCTTGCTTTTGCCCTTGCCCATCTCGCGGTAGTTGAGTATCGAGCAGGCGATCGTAAAGAGCCGCTCGTGGGGAAGACCCACTTCCGTTTCCGTTTCGTACGACGGCGGTGGCCATCGCCGTTGCATGCACATTTCCTGCAACCAGCCAATCGGATTACCAACGGTCTTGTCGCTGGCACTGCAAGGACATAATACAATAAATTGGATATCTTAGAATCATATCTTAGACATCAATAGAATAAAAACTCACTCTCCTCCGCCTGTGGCATTGGCATTGCCGTCTCCTCCGCTTCCGGCGACCGTGAGCCCAGTCACCGACGGACCAGCGGAGCTGCTAGGCGATTCCGGCAGCTGCGCGCCGATCAGCTTGTCGATGAGCGCACGGGCCGCCGCATGCTTGGCCTCCTTCTTCGATCGTCCTGCCCCCATGGCCGTGAAGGGCGTATCCTTGTCTTTAAAGGACACGCGAAACCGGAAGGTCGGCTCATGTATGGCGCCCTCGATCTGGACAAGTTCATAGCCGGGAGTAATTCCTCGTCGGCTTAGCAGCTCTTGCAGAATGCTGACGGGCGTCTTCATGGCCAGTCCATTGGCGTCCGTTTCGCTGACGAACTTTAAGGCCTCGTCGCTGGGCAATATTACGCCCATAAGGCCGACTCCACCTTGTAAGCCCGATCCGCCCGCCAAGGCAGGATCACCAACATCTGACAGCTGCAGCTGACCTGGCTGAGACAGCTGCGCAACCTGGGCGGATATCTTCTCCTTCTTGAGCTTCACATGGCGCTGCCCCAGCGGAGCACCCTTCACCGGACTACCACTGACGGCATTTCCATTGCCCAGGCCGACAAGGTTATTATAGTGCCGCCGTGGAGCAAATCCCGTCTGGACAGGATTGGGGGACGCCTGCTGCGGCTGGATGTGGAGGTTCTGTAGCTGCTGCGGCAAGCTGGAGCCGTGGAAATTCTCCTGGTCCATGGTGTTCTTGTTTTGCACGGTTTTCGGGAGGATTCGGTGTGTATCTGTTTAAAATTTCGGGGTAATTGTTGTTTGAAAAATCGATACATCACCGACGAATAGCGGGCGAAAAGTCCAGTTGACACTCTCGCCGAAATTCGGGGAGTACTCACGTTTGAATCGCGGTTTTAACTGTTTTTTATTTAATAATAATTTATTAATGGTTAGTTAATAATTCATTCTTAAATAAAAAATACAGCAAAATCCAGACGCACACACGAATTGTATGTATTTTACTGATATTTGTGGTTGCCAGACTTTTTTTGGATTGCCTACTTATTACACCCCCTACTCGTAGAGTAAATATGTTGAAATAAATGTATGTAACAGGTACAGAACATTTTTTTGTACAAATATATAATAAAATAGACCATGAATACTAATTTAACTCAAAAAAAAAAAAGAACAAAAATAATTTTTAATTTCTCCTGGCATGATCGTAAGTTTGTTTAAAAGTTTTATCGATAAGATATCAGAATGTAATCGAAATAGTTGAAGTGAGCGCCATATTTGAAATTGTTGTATAAGTATTTATTGCAGTGTTTGCTCCATTACTGTTGTACATATTATTAATAGATATATATTTAAACAACATTCAATCAAATCAAATGTGAATGCATGCGCGGAATTCTGTGGCTCGAAATGCACGAAATGTGGGACTCCCGTAGCAGTAAACGATAGTTTAAATGGTATTCTAGATCTGGCTGTGATCTTCCGTCCTAATCGTCGCTTAGAAAATCGTCATCGAGGTTCACATCTGTCGTATCAATGTTATCATCCAACGTAATTCCATCTATTTCCAAGTCCAGGTCGTCGTCGTCATCCGCAGCGGATGTAGGCTCGGCCACCTGGCTGCTAGAAACAACAGCTTGAGCGGGAACGTAAGCTGGCTTCACCTTCTCCTCCAAATGCTGGCCGGCGGCACCCTGCTCGGCGGCAAATAGTTCTTGCAGAGGATGACGTTCGCTATTCAGTGGTAGATTCGCAGCGAGGCGTGCCGGCGCCTTACGAGCTCGCTCCTCCTGCAAATGCTGCTCCACCCGCAGCGCATCGCCCAGGCCAGGGAAGAGATTTGTATACTGTGCCGGATCGGCCAGCGACTGTCCCGCCTTTTCGTTGACCTTTCCAAGCTTCTCCCGCCAAAGCTCTACGATCCTTGACATCTGGCTGGGCAGGTAGGTGCGGGCAAAGAACGCTGCCTCTGGCAACCGATTTGTCTCAATGAGAATCTCCAAGCAGCGTTCCACGTCTGAACGAAGGAACGCCGAGAGGAAAGCTAGATTGTGATGTCCCTGGGCCGAGCCAGCCGCACCCACCACCTCGAGCAGCTGGGCATCGCCGGAAGCTGTTGAGAGCAGCAATAGACCGCTTAAGTCGTTTGCCTTCTGCATGCACTCTTTAACCAGAGACATGTTGTTCTTGCTAGACGCCACATCTGCCAGCTGTGACCACTTCTGGGAGTTCTCCGACTCACGGGCCAGCTTTAAGGCGATTTCCAAATCTCCGATCTGTAAGGCCAAGTCAAACTTATGGTCGGCATCGGTAGAGACTTGCAGGGCCTGCGACTTAAAGCCCTGTTTCTCCAGAAAATGTGCCACCCTAGTGCGGTGCTCCTTGGGAATGGTCGGTAGCACAACGTCTGCGCGCTCAAAGTCTCTTCGCATAACCGCCGTCTGGTACTCCAGCACGGACAGCTGCAGACAGAAACTGATCACGTTCAACTCCTTATCGCCGAGGTAAATACGATTGTCCTTGGGCACGTAGCCCAGCAGATACATTGTGCGGTCTAAGTGGGATACTGTCACAATCTCGCCGCCCACGTAGTAGTTGATGCGGTTCACCGAGTTGGTATAGATGAAGCAGTCTCCCACCCAAAGTCCTGTTTTGACGCACTCCGAAACCTCGCCTGCAACACAAATGCATAATACAATACAATTATACTTTCTTGCTATTATGTGGTAAATGGAAATATTTTTTTAAATTTAAATTTAAAATAGTTTGCTCTCATGGTGAAATACAGAGTAAACCATTGTTGTATGCTCTCTATAGGAATATTGAAAGCGGAATCTCATTTGAGAAATCGTGTTTGAGACACGTATTCTAAAGATAAGATACATATTAGATAATTGGTATCAACTTACCCAGCACATTGAAAGCGCTCTCCACACCATCATCCTCCAGTCCCTCCTTGGTCTCTACGGCATTGGCAACCTGGGCAGTGTCCACCCCCAGGACAAAGTAGGAGTCATCTGTGGCCAAGCAGACCAGACTGCCACTTTCGTTCCAAAACACATTCTTTGGCTGCACCTCGATGCGCCTCACCAGTTGCAACGTCTCCCAGTCATAGAAGGCCAATCCGGATGAGGTTTTTACACCGAAATAGTAGCCACCGTATATGCTCTCGGCTCCGTACTCTGGAGTAAAACTCTTGCGCTCCTTGAAGTTGCGAAAGAGTCGAACGGTGCCGTTGTTCTCCCTGATGGCGTACTCGTTGCTCTCGAGGGCCCACACAAATTCTTGCGCGGAACCGAAAGCCTTATTTCTCAGGGCCATCGATGTGTAGATGATGTACTCGCCATCGCCGCATACAACGACGAAACGACCGTTGGGATTGTGAGCAATGGTCTGCGGGTAAATCTCGCAGGCGCCCATATCCTTGGTGGCAACGGGCAAGCGTTCGCCATCCTTGATCTCTGTGCCATCAGCAATAGTCTTTAGATTGACCTTTAGAAGAAAAGAACGAAGTAAGAAATAAAGTTGAAAGGATATGTTATTGTCTAACTAACCTGCTGCATTTCGGAGTGCTTGGCCCAAATGATCTTGCTTCCCACAACGTCCATAGACATTGCTGGCTCCTCGCGGCCCACCTTAATGATGATGGAACCCTCATCGTAGCCCAGAGCCACGTTGTTGGTGCCGCGCATGCTGGAGATGGTCCACACCCGCTCGAAGCCGTAGTTGAGGCAGGTCTCGAGGCGATAAGTGCCAGAGTGCCAAATGCGGACGGTGCCATCTTCTGAGCCAGTCAACACGATCGGCAATTCCGGGTGGAAGCAGACTGCGGAGATATTCTGAGCATGCCCCTCTAAAGTCTGCACACAGGTTTTGTTTTGGTAATCCCAGATTTTGACCAAACGATCGTCAGCACCGGAAATCAAGTATGGCTTATCGCCACCATGGTAATAATCCACACAATTTACACCCTTCTCATGTCCTTCCAGCGTAAAGTTGGCGAAATTAGAGCCCAACTGCCACACCTTGACAGTGCGATCCAGCGAGGCGGAGGCAAAGGTGTTGTTGTCCTTCGGGTTAAACACGATCTGCATGACGTAGTGGGTGTGGCCCTCGAAGACACGCTGGCAGGCCCACATCTTCTCCCAATTCCAAAGCTTGATGAGCATGTCATCTATAGAATAAAGAGGAAACAGGAATAAGACACGAAACCGAAGCATACTTCCCAGCTGGTGCACTAGGTAAACATTGGGTGACGAAATGGGAGTCACACCACCCCGCCGTTCACTTACCACTGCTGGTCAGCACCAGCGGCTGTGTGGGATGCACCGCGATGCAGCGCAGATAGTCCGAGTGCGCCTCGAACGAGTGCACCTTCTCCAGGGTGTTGTAGTTGAACACACGGATCTGCATGTCATCTGAGCCGGTGAGGATCCAGTTCTTGCGTGCCACGAAACGGGCGGAGCGCACAGGCACGTCGCAGACCTCGAAGTCCTTAACCATTTGCTGGTTCTCATAGTTCATGATGTGTACGTGGCCATTGTATAGGGCGCACAACATCCACGGCTCCGCCGGATGGAGATCGACGCACTTGACCCGATCCGAGCGCGACGTCAGGCGACGCTTGATGTCTAGTTTGAGAGGCATCTTCCACGGTTTGGGCCAACTATGGCTGTCTGCGAAAACACTAATTAATTGCGGCGAGACCAAAAAAACTCTTTTGCTGCCTCCGCTGCTCTTCTTCTTCGCTTCGTTAATGTGTCAGAGCTGGCATAGGGTTGTCGCCTGCCACGTACAGGCGCTGCTAATCGGCGTATCGATAGTCGCAAGCTCTTTGGATATGGCTATTTTTAACCTAATAAAAATTAGCTTTCAATTAATCTTTTAATAAATCAACAGCTGTACCTGACTTAAAAGCTGTTCGTCATTAATATTTTAGTACAGTGCACATTTTAGTGCACATGTATTTGCAATTGTTTTCCAATATATTTATATTTAGTATTAATCCTTTAATATTAATTTTAAGTTATTTGGCCGCTAGGCTTGCTAAGCGTCAGCACTGGTTGGTGATGGTACAGGTGTTTTTCGAATAGCCGGCACTTTGATCCAAGCTGTTATTGCCATCTCCTTCAAAGTTGCCTATCGATAGGTTTCTCAACTAGTCCACGTCTTCTACTTGCGGTTTTTCTTTTTGTAAAATAAGAATGACGCTTTAATGTTGTGTTAAACATGCAATTACCTAGAGCGCACTAACTAGTATAGCATCAGTTAGGTCAATTGTTACCTGTAGGTGTAAAGTTCAAGCCGCCTGATGTGGATAACCGGTCAGTTTGTTTTTCTTCTGCTGGTGGCACTTGTTGCCGCAAAATCGAAAACCTCGGCGGTGCAGGATGACATCGCGGAGTATAAGGACTTCAAGAAGCTGCTGCGCACCAAGAACAATGTCCTCGCGCTCTACGTGACCAGTGCGAAGTCCGCTGCTGCTGAGCTAAAGATATTCCGTGAGGCGGCGGAGGCGATACGGGGAACCGGGACAATGTTGCTGCTAGATTGCGGACAGCAGGATCGCAAGAAACTGTGCAAGAAGTTGAAGGTATCGCCGGACCCCTACGCCATTAAACACTACAAGGATGGCGACTTCCACAAGGACTACGACCGGCAGCTGAGCGTCAGCTCCATGATCACTTTCATGCGTGATCCCTCCGGCGATTTGCCCTGGGAGGAGGATCCAGCCGGCAAGGATGTCCTGCACTTCAGCGATGCCGCATCCTTCACAAAGCATTTACGCAAGGATATCCGGCCCATGCTTGTCATGTTCTATGTTCCGTGGTGCGGATTCTGCAAGAAAATGAAGCCAGAGTACGGAAAAGCGTCTACGGAGTTGAAAACTAAGGGCGGTTATATTCTGGCGGCTATGAATGTAGAGCGACAGGAGAACGCTCCTATACGCAAAATGTTCAACATAACTGGTAAGTTAACAATTTTTGCTTAGTTTTAAATTAAACGATACATTTACAGGTTTTCCCACCCTGATTTACTTTGAAAACGGCAAGCTGCGCTTTACATACGAAGGAGAGAACAACAAGGAGGCTTTGGTGTCTTTTATGCTCAATCCAAATGCCAAGCCAACGCCAAAGCCCAAGGAACCCGAATGGTCGGCGGATACCAACTCGGAGATTGTCCATCTCACCTCGCAGGGTTTTGAGCCCGCTCTGAAGGACGAGAAGTCCGCCCTGGTCATGTTCTATGCACCCTGGTGCGGACACTGTAAGCGCATGAAACCGGAATACGAAAAGGCCGCTCTGGAGATGAAGCAGAAAAAGATTCCCGGCCTTTTGGCTGCGTTGGATGCAACGAAGGAGCCGTCAATCGCAGAGAAATACAAAGTCAAGGGCTATCCAACTGTTAAGTTTTTCTCGAATGGCGTCTTTAAGTTTGAAGTAAATGTACGCGAAGCATCGAAAATTGTTGAATTTATGAGAGATCCCAAGGAGCCCCCACCGCCTCCGCCACCCGAAAAGAGTTGGGAGGAGGAGGAGGACAGCAAGGAAGTCCTATTTCTGGATGACGACAACTTCAGTTCGACGCTGAAGAGGAAAAAGCATGCGCTGGTCATGTTCTATGCACCCTGTAAGTTTTGCCGCTTGATTGTTAAACATATTTAAAGCTCTACTAAAGACTAACCGTCTTCAGGGTGTGGACACTGTAAGCACACAAAACCGGAGTTTACAGCGGCTGCCACGGCCTTACAGGATGATCCTCGGATAGCGTTTGTCGCCATCGACTGCACAAAGCTTGCCGCGCTCTGCGCAAAGTATAACGTACGCGGATATCCCACCATTCTGTACTTCTCTTACCTCAAAACCAAGCTGGATTACAATGGCGGACGCACCAGCAAGGACTTTATCGCCTATATGAACAACCCGCCTACCTCAGCGGACCGCACAGAGCTGTGATACGCTGTTGCAAAGTATAACGATGCTTCTCCCACAACACTTTGCAATCTCACTTTTTGTATTACCATAAACTGTATTCGTTCCGTTCAGTTTACAATCAGCTTGAATGTCGTCTAGACTATCGAATATTTTATAGAATGTATGCGCATTTTGTAACTATATAGCATACTAATAAATTATGTTATAACTAATAGTATAATTTCATTTTTACTGCGCTTATCCCTCTATAATAAAATAATAAAATTTAATTAAAAATATAAATTAGTATGTTAAATACCATATCAGATTAGTGTAATCCTCTTAAGCCAATTTGATTTGTATACAGTGCACGATAAGAATAGCCGAAGTTCGGGTGAGAAATTGTAATTGAAAAAAGGTAATTCAAGATAATGCTTGACCAATTATTTGATAAGCACGAGTGTTACTATCTGGTGTAGATAATGTTATGCATGAATGAAAATTAATGCCGTAAAATATCAATAGTTATGCAAGACATTGCTTTTTTGTAGACTTCAGTCTCTGGGTGTCTATTTTCGTTTCTTTTATTGTACAATTAATTTCAATAATTTCTATTTGCGTTTAAAACAATTTCTAAACTTAAAATATTTTGGTTTAGCCATATAGCTAATATAGGTATATATTTATTTTTAAGTTTCTCATCAAAGTGGCACTCATGTTAAGAGCAAAACTTCCACCTATTGCACACTTGCTCTGATGTTCAATGGTTTCGATTTCTCTCGCCTGAATTTTAAAGCCGATCGAAGGGATGAACATAAGATGGAACTGGGCTTTCGGATGGTTTGATACGTGGCTCTGTTGGGCAGGGAGGTCTCATGGGAGCGGGAGCAGCCAGGTATATAATGGTAAAGGAGTTAACGACCTGCTTCGGGTTTACTATTGACCTTGCGCCGGCTCAAACTGCCCAACCAACTGCCGCGTTGCTCATTAGCCGTATATTCGTCATTGATAAGCGCGAATCCGTGAAACATGTCCTTCATCTTGATGGCCCGTGAGCAGGCGTAGTTCTTGGTGGCCACGTACATCTTGGTGAGGAACTCGGGCATTTGTTTCTGAGTAACCCAGGACTTAATATTCTGCGGTATGGGTATGCCCGGATCGTCGAAGTACGTGAGGACAAAGTGGAGGCCTGGCTCATGGAAACCGCGAAAGGGCTTGATGACCATCAGGCTCCAATAGTCAGTGACGCGAACTTTTCCAGACAACGCCGGATAGGTGTTGTGCGTGGCTCCGCGGTTGCAAATGAATATCAGCTTCTTGTTGTCGTCTTTTATGTAGCGGCGACAATAGACGTAGTCGCGATTGGCGAACAGTCGTGGCCACTGCATCTCCCAGTATATCAGATGCGAGTTGCTGCCCGGGACGGGATCCTCGCTGATGAGCTCAAGTCTTAGGGCCGTGTCGTCCCACTGGCGACGGTAATCCAAATCCGTTTGAACGTGGAGGAAGTCGTCCGCTGTGATGTCGTCGAATCGAGCATAAACCTGCAAACGGAAAGGCGGCATAAAAGTGAGCCCTAAAAAACTTTTAGATGGCCTCTTACCTTGTATGAGTATAAGGAGGAGCGCTCCTGCCGCCGCCAAATGCTGAATTCGTTTTTGCTAAAGTACGGCTCCCATTTTTGGTCGTCCTGGGCCTGAATGCGTACCGTTCCGGCCGGTGCATTGCGCACGTCCAGATCCAACGGTCGCAGACAATTGCTGATGCTGGTGTCCGGATCCGTCTCCGCCTCTTTGCTGGTGGACGGCTGGGATTGGCCCTTTTTGCAGCGCTGGTTGCCCAGCTGACAGTAGCAGTATTTCATCTTCTTGGCCTGGCAGCGGTCGCACAGCTGATTGTTGGGCAGGGCGTTGATAAACTCAATATCCCGGCGGCACAGATCAAAGTTGGACAAGGCCAGGCGCTCCTTGTTCCAATCGAAGCCATCGCTACCCATTCGCTTGATATTCAGCCCGACGAGACCCACTGCACTCATCACCATTCCCCGCAGCGGAGGCTGCAGCTCCCGGCGGTAGTAGGCGCGCCATAGCTGCTTCAGACCCTGAGTTCCATACACCGACTGGTAGAAACTGAACAACTGCTGAACGCGACGCGAGCGCTGGGCGAAAATCGACTCGCATTGGTAGCTCCAGGCACGCAGCGTTTCTCGGGACTGGTTCTTGATGGCCAGTACAAATCGATTGAACAGCATGCCGGCTAATTCAATTTGTCCGTCGGCCGCCCGCTTGCATAACAACCTACTCAAAAGTGCGGCGACTTCTTAATGCTCCTTCGCTATTACTGTGCCCCCGCACACTTGGCACATTTGTCGCCAGAAAACTTTGGGAATTTAGTACTTCTAGCCAGGACACACCCGATAGGTTTGCCGGAAGCGTTACTGCACGAGAGCTTGGTTAGGATCTGGGCGGACTTATCATGTTTGCCCGATTAGAAAAAACGTGCAACTTGCAATTTGTCTGCTGCTTCTGTTGTTATTCCGCTGTTGTTGTTCCTGTTGTTGTGCCGTTACAGGCAGCAGTGTTGGAAAATCGCAAACCGCCTGCTGAGAGGTGACAGCTACGATCAGTGATCACACTTTTCTGCAACACTGAAACACAAATAATATTAAATTCAACCAAACTTTTACTGTGTACAAATTTTTGACGTGAATCTGGTGAAGTGTGCCATAATTTATACCAATTTATTTTTGACACTGCGAATAAATTTACTTGACATGCTTTCTAATAACGCAGTTATCTCGTTTTTTTTTTATTTGTTAAAAAATCTTTTGGGTACTGCAAGTTTTTTATAGCCATTTTGAAACTTTAAATAAATTGGTTGTCTACTTTCTTACATGGCCAGGACACTGTGAATGCTCTTTGGCGTTAGCCAACACTATACTTGGGAAACTCGTGGTTGCGGCCGCATTGTTTTTGTTGCGCAGATTTTGATTCGATTTGATGTGTGAAACTGCGGTTGAGCCTGGAAGAAGCCTAAGAGTACCCAGGCAGGATGTCCATGCGGCGCCAGCGCATCAAGGCTCCGGCCAACCTGTCGCTTATCAAACGCAAGCCACGCAGGGAGGAGCTCCCAACGGCGAAAAAGGAGGATGAGGAGGAGGAGGCGGTGGTGGTGGAAGCAGAGGCTGAGTCCCCGCCCGTTGCATCGACCCCTGCTGCGGAATTGGAACTAGAGGCTGATGCAATCGCCTTCAAGATGCCCGCAAGCTCGGCTGGGCAGCTGGAAGAGGTATTCCACTCGGACCTCGAGGACAATGTCATTCAGATGGACTTGCAGAAGACCACCAATGGCTTCCCTATGTCGCCCAGCAAGGCTCAAGCCCGTCAGCGTGTGCGACCCACTCCGGTATTTGGCCAGCGACGCAACAGCTTCGTGGGCTCACCCATGGCCAGTGATTATGAGGGCGACTATCAGTCGCCAGCCACGCCCACGCGGCGAGAGCGCTATCTTAGCGGTTCTTCATCGGGAACTCCTTTGCAGCAGCAGGTGCACTCGCCTATGCCTCCGTCCCCCTATAAATACCTACCGCCCGCTAGTCCGGGCATGGGACGCATTCGCACCGAATCCACCTGTTCCACCTATTCCGAAGGAGGTAGCAAGCAGAGGAAGGGCGACGATAGGTCGCAAAGTCAAATTGGACAGCGGTTAAATGCCCGGCGAGACTTTGAAACCCGTTTCAATAAGGGTGTACCCGACAAGTCCACGTTCAAGATGATGGACATGATCTTCTACAATCCGGAGAACAATCCCATGGTGCCCAAACAGTCGGTGACGACCATCAAGGATGAGTCTGGTGGCGATGATTCCAAGCCCGCAGTCAGTCAACTATTGGAACCCAAGGGAGAGTCCACATCCGCTATGTTAGTGCCTCAGCTAAAGCTTGATGCCAATGGCGAGATGATCATTGATGAGAAAACATTGGAGATCGAAACCACGGCCGAGGTGGAGGCCCGCAAGGTGCTAGCCAACTCATCGTTAATCCTAATGGACGAGACTACGGGTGCGCCGCAGAGTTAATACATAAAAGTTGAATACTTAACGAATTTTATACTTTGCAGGAGATAATGGATTCTATAAACGCCACAAGCGCACGCCATACTGGACCTCCGATGAGACCGTCCGCTTCTACCGCAGCCTGCAGATCATTGGGACGGACTTCTCGCTGATGTGCCAAATGTTTCCAACACGTTCACGTCGGGATCTAAAGCTGAAGTACAAAAAGGAAGAGCGAACCAATGGGCAGCTCATAAACAAAGCACTCCTCTATCCTAAGGCCTTCAACATTCAGGAGCTCAAGGATCAACTGGAAGAGGAGGACCGCGAAAGGGAAGAAAATGATCGCAAGTGGAGGGAAATCGCACGAGCTCTTCCGGGAAACCCTAAGAAGGTAAATAATTTGTAGCTGACTGTAATCACCATTACATTTTTTAATTATATTTAGCGTTCCCGAGTACAGCAGCAAAGCAAGGCCTCAAGGGCACTAAACGATGGTGATGTTGTCTACGAAAACGAGCACGTAACGAGTACAAAGCTCGGCAAGCACGCCTGGGCCAAAAGGCGAAAGGAGTTGGAGACCGATGAGAACGACGGAAGTGCGCCGGCCAAACGTAAGCCAAAGGCTAAGCGACGATCTCCCAAGGTTTCAGTTCCAGCGGCAACGGAAAGCCTGTCTGATGTGGCGGCCATTAAGCAGGAAAAAACGATCAAAACCGAACAAACGAGTAGTCATTTGCCAACGGGGGGAGAACTGCAGGCTGAGCTCAATGGCCTCCTCATGGATGATCCGGTGGAATATGACGTAGATGTAAACAAGCCACGTGATAAAACTATTATCAATATGGATGATGGTACCCTAAGCTATGTCAGCGACGTCGAACCCGCCCCAGAGACGCCCAATCGAAAGGCAGAGACATATTTAATAAACTTCATTGAAGACCAAGATCATGAACTTATAACGCCGGATGACCCCATTCCGCCGTCCACTACCGAACCGGATATCGAACAAATTCTCGCCGAGCTTGCGGAAGGATCTCTGGCTCTCGTCTCGTCCTTGGATCCAGAGCACGAGGATCGTGTGCTCAACGAAATCTACATGCTGGACAAAAAAACGGGCGAGTTGTGCGAAACGCCTCTGAAAATACCAGAGCATATTGTTCAATGCATAATGAATGTTATGCAGCCAGAGGACTAACGACATTTTATATTTATATCTTAAGAGTATTTGTTAACAGTTATAATTTATTAAAGCATTTCGCTAGATGTATTTACAAAATTACTTTCTTGTTCCTCGCAAATTCAAAGGGAATTGCAAAAAATGCAAAAATGGGACTGACTTTCTTGGTTTCTTTAACTATTCCTAAAAAAAATTGTAATTAATATACAATTATAACAGATTTGTCAAAATAGTCTTATTTTATAAATAAAATAGGGTAGCAAGAAGGCTTTTAAGCATTAAAAGTGTTTGGTTATAGGTATCTACTCTAGACAGGATCATTTCGATTTCTTGCAATAACAAAAGCTTGTATAAAATGCAAAGATAGCCATTGCTTTTGTATAGAAAATTTAAATCAAATATATAAATATTTTTTGAATTTCCATTCATTTCAGAGTTGCCGTTCTCTAAAATTATTTTTCGCTTCGCAACACATATTTTCAGGCGCAGGGCTTTAGAGCACTGGACTTTTGACAGCTGTTGTTGTTGTTGCCTCGGCTGCGGTAGCAAATTAATACAATTTAACCAATATAGTAAAAAACGATGGCCCAAGTTCCCTTGGCAATCGTCTCGCACAAGCGCCAGGTGTGCAGCCTGTACAAGCGAGCACTGCGCAACTTAGAGTCGTGGTACGACCGACGGTGAGTGCACTCGGCGCAGAATTCCCAAATATTATATAATGAGCAAGTGCATCTTGGTTGTTTCTTAATGCCCATCAGCAATGTCTACCGCTACCGCGCTGTGCAGCTGCGTGCTCGCTTCGACGAAAACCGCTCCAAAGATCTGGGCGAGGGCATCCGCCTCCTAGCCTGTGGACAAAGGGAGCTTTTCGAGACAAGGCATTTCCAGCCCCGAAACTGTAAACAAATTGAACGTATGGTCATATGTCTGTGTATCTAACGTGTGTTATCGTTGTAGTTGCCAACAGTGCCGGTGGCTGTGCTTTCGAACGAGAGGTGATTCCGCCCGACTGGGTCCTGGACTACTGGCATCCCCTGGAGAAGGCCCAGTACCCCGAGTACTTTGCCAAGCGGGAGCAGCGCAAGAAGGAGTTTGTGACCTGGTGGGAGAAGCAGTACGGCAAGCCCGACCCCAAGGACCTGGGACACCACTAATCTTAGAGTACCGTAATCAAATCACATCCAATCTTTGTCTTTAAAAGTAAATCTATTGGAACTCACATTATGTGCTATTATAAATGTGTTGTACTGGAATTCAGTCGATCTTCCTTCTGCCAAAATAATTCATTGCCAATTTACAATAATAGTGTATACAATTGGTTATGCAGATCAATTCCCAGATTATAAACGCATTACATTTTAGGTTACAAACTTTGCGAGAAGTACATGTATATTTTCCTAAGGTAAGTCCAAAGAATGGAAAAAAAAATACCGTGATTCATGAACTAGCAGTAACAAAGCTTACAAAATTTTGTACTCGACATTTTATACGAATGATGGTATTTTCTTGCAAAAGGAGGTATGCATATGTTGGTCACAAAAACATTATTTAGCTGTGTTAATTTGGGTACAACTGAAATCTAAAGAAATACTGGGGCTTTCGACCAATGATCAGCGTGATACAAAACTTTGAAAGGACCGTTCGACTGCAACTCCTTTGTACTTAGTATATTTTATTTAATATATATGTATATGAGTGTAAATGAATGGTGGCGGCTGCGTGTTCGCTCGGGATAGTAGTGCTGCGTGGGGATGTCCATCGGGTGCTTGGCTTAAGGTCCTGCCGCCCAGCTCAGTTCAGCTCGTTGGGGTCCAAGCGCGGGCGCTTTTTGCTGTTGGTGCTGTTGCCGTTGGGCGTGGAGCTGTTGCCGTTGCCATTTCCCGAATCGCCGCCGTGCTCCCTCTTCCGCTGAAGCGTCTTTTTGTCCCACTGCTGAGTGAGGTAGCGCAGCAGGACACATCGCTTGTCCATCACGATCAGCTGCTCTGAATGCTCATCCTCGGTGGGCAGGTAGACGGAGGCACGCTTCTGCGACGTTCGAATTCCATGTTCGTTGCTCAAATGGGTAAAATTGCTCGAATCGTGTATGGGCAGACCCTTGATAAAGTCTCGTACTGACATTCTGCTTTTGGGTTGCTGCAGAGTACGAAAAGTGTTAACACTTGATACTACCACGTATCTGCTGTATTTTAACACACCTCACTTTAATCTTTGTTGATCTATCAATATTTCGAGAGAACTGTCTTCTCTTTTACGTTTTTTGTGTAGCAACTCACAAAAATTTAACTTGTGCTTGAGATTTTTGTTTTTGTTACTGGTGGTGACAATCAGTGCTGCAAAATGCGCGATTACAGCCAAACGCCTACCAATACTGCAACAGTGGAACTATTCTAACTATTTATTTACTGTATATATTGTCAATTCAATAAAAAAGAAAACAATTTTTATTTTATCAATAGCGCATCCCTAGGATTTATAAATAAATTTAGAAACTAGAATTATTTTTTGAATATACTGACTTAAAACCAGTCTTGCGGTTATACCATTTTATTGGGTTTTAAAAAAATACATAAATTTTGAGTTCCTTAACTACGGTTATGACGGTTGCCGTCACCGCGACGCACCACATCCTTGTATTCATCCATGCGCCTCATGCGGTCTATATACTCGGGATCATCCTGCTCCGCCTGTAGCTCCTCAACGGCCTTCTCCTCGTCCTCTTTTTCGTTGGGATCCCGGGCGGCCGCGATGGCCTGTGCCTGATTCATCTTGGCAACCTTCTCCTCATCAGGAAAGATGCCCTCGTCGACGCGCTGCTGGTAGAATTCATCAACAGTCATAATGGGCAAACTGGGGTATCCCAAGCCGAAAACCGCCTTCTGGGTGGCATTACGTGTTATGATGAAGGGCTGCAAGGGCTTTGGCTTAGCGGCCTGCTGATGATGGTGGTGGTGTCCGGGTCCGTGGCTGTGACCATGACCGCGGGAGGTGGACGATGCAGAAGATTGATTTTGATTCGGTGGACGGAACGAATCCACTTCGTTGTCGGATTCGCCACCAGCCAATCGGGCAAGGCGCATCTGGGCCAGCTGCTTCATTACGCCCAATGTTTCTAATTCCTGCTTGGAGTCTATTATACTCTTGTCCAAATACTTGAGGAAAAAGACACGTTTATCCTCATCGTCGACCGTTTTGTTCTTGACTGCATCGCGCATTCTGGCCATATACTCGTCAATCTCCTTCATCCGGCGATACTGGGCTATTTTGTCGTTTCTATTGAAGGCTGCCTCTACCAGCTCGCGCTGCTCGCTTTTTTCCGCTTGGCTATCCGCCTTAGCCACCTGAGATTTGGGCGCTGCACAGAGATCATACTCCTGGCAACGCTGCAGGTGGTCCTTGAAGTAAATCTCGCCCAGCTCTATGGAGTGTGTGTTATTGGGGCTGTTGATCTTAGTGGTAAGCTTGCCCAGAAAGTAAGGGAGCAGCATGAATGGTAGCGATTCCGTGGACACCTCGTCGATCAACTCGTTGGCACTGAACATGCTAACCTGGTTCACAATGACGGTGGCCTGCTCGAAAAGGCCCATTGCAGTCTTCACTTTGTTCTAAACGTTGTGGTAAACGTTCAATGCTGGTTTTTATTACATATATATGAAGATCTTCAATATTACACACCTGAAATTCGCTGCCATTGAAGGGCAGTTCGGTAACTTCTAGCTCGTCGAATATGTTCCAGCCCTTTAGAAAGATGTCCGTCAGCTTTTGGTCCTCTCCGCCAGCGGTATTACCCTCAGCCATTTAAAGATTTGGATATAAGTTTATAGTTAATGGGTATTTTCAATAATATAAATAATATTGCGAAAATAATGTGCAAGATGCCGACGCCGAAACAGCTGTTTACAAAATGAAGGTACGCAAAATACCAGATAAACCAGGGCTGGTGTATAAAAAAGTTCTTACAAATTTCTAGCTATATTTATGTCGTTAAGTTTGTAAACATTTATGGTGACACCATTGAAGCCCGTGTAAGATGTCTTATGGATGACCTATAGCACATTTGCTTTAATACAATTGTTATTAAAAATTTCGATGAATAAAATAATACCAGAATGTAGCAAAAATCCTTTATTAAACCATTAAAAAGTCTAAGGATCTAGCTAAAAATTTGTTTCTGGTTTATGGTGTCTGTAGGAGTAGATGCAATCCGATGGAATTAGCCCTTTAGCGTGGACTCGAGCTCATTGTTCGCCAGCAGTTCCTTAATAATATCGAGTCCGCCGATAAGTTCACCCTTGACGTAAACCTGGGGATATGTGGGCCAGTCGGAGTAGGTTTTCAGGCCTTGACGCACTTCTTCGTCGCCGAGGATGTCAAATGTCTCGTACGGCAAGCTATCGAAGGATATTTTCGTTTATAACTTGAAATCAAATACAACTGATGATCAATTTGCATACTTGGTTTCGTTCACAATGCCGATGAGCTGCTTGGAGAATCCGCAACGCGGTCCATTTCGGTCGCCCTTCATGAATATCATCAGCGGAGCTGTATTGATTAGGGCCTTTAGGCGTTCCTCCAACGTTTGTCCTGTTGCCGCCGCGCTGCTTGCGTTTTCGGCCAACTTTTTGGATTTGGCGCTTATGGCGGCGATGTCTACACCATCGACACGGTCAACGGCGGAGCCCTTGGCGAAGAATATGACTGTGGGCACGGCCTCGATCTGGTGGCATCGCAAATGAATGAGGAACTACTGTTATATTTTCATAAAATAAATACGAGCGTACCTGATGTTTCATGGAAATCTCGGGAAATTGTTCAGCGTTTAGGCTGATGAACTGCAGTTTTTCGCCAGTAATCTTGGCCAGCTCCTCCAGCGCGTCTTTCACCTGACCGCATTGCTCTGCCCATTCGGCGGCGAATAGAGCTACGGTCGTCTTATCCGCATTAATGTACTTCTGGTACTCCTCGGCAGCCGACACGTTCACCACGGGCATGATTTCTTTGAATTATTTAACTAAATTTGCTGGACAAGCAAAATTTACAAAAAGCAGACCGAATTATCAGCTGTGGAAGAGAGTTGCCACTTTCCGTAAAGAAGTCAGCGCTGGTAGCTATAAAATAACAACCTATAAATGGCTAAAAATATATAAAATTGTATTAAAATGTATAAAGCAAGCGTTTCATGAAGTATCAAAACTAGCAATTTAAATATTCTTTTTATTATTCTTTTTTTCTTTATTTTATTCTTTGAAAATTATTTCATTAGCTTGAGTTTTTGTTGTCATTTTCAGTACAGCTCATGCATTTAGAGCTGTTGGACGAAATTTGGAGAAAATGTCGTTTCAACATCTGGCAACATCGAACGGCAACACGTGCGGTCGTGCCGTACCGTATTCAATATACACAGCTCACTTATTTTTCGCAACTAAAAGTTGAATTAGCCGGATAATGGTGACGCGCAAGAAGCCAGTTAAGCGCAACGCCGAGGCGGCCGAAATCCAGGTCGAGCAGGAGGAGGACGCTTCACAGCCGAAGGTGGCCAAGGAGCTGATGGTGGTCGCCCAGGAGGTGAAAATTATACGTGCTCTTGCCTGCAACGATGTGGTGGAGCGTAATCGCCAGATCCGCATTTTGCGCAAGTGGTTCAAGGCGCGTGCCGGTAGCTCCTTTCCCTTCAACGAGGACGACTTCATGCGCATCTGGAAGGGATTGTACTACACCATGTGGATGTCGGATAAGCCGCTGGTGCAGGAGGAGCTGGCCGAGAAGTTGGCTCAAATGGTGGACAGCTTCGGCGGTAATACGGCCTGCAGTCTGGCCTACTTTAGTGCGTTTATGCGCACAATGTGCCAGGAGTACTTTGGCATAGATCAGTGGCGCATGGACAAATTCCTGATGCTCACCCGCCGCATGGTGCGTTATCTACTGAGATTCCTCAAACAGAACAACTGGAATGCGGACCTGATAGCCGCATTCAACAGCAGCATGCAGCTTTCTGTGATGTCGGAGCAGCCTAAGTCTCGCGGCATGACCATGCACTACCTAGATGTTTTCTTTGAGGAGCTGGCCAAGGCGGCCAATGGTGAGATCACTGCTGCTCAGGTTAATATGTTCTTGCGTCCGTTTGTCACCTACATTGCTACACAACGCGATGCTAAGCTAGTGGCACAGTGCCGCACAAGGGTACTCTATCATCTGATGTACCAGAGCGACTTAGGACGACAGTACAGCGAAAAGTACAATGCCTGGAAGCAGATGGGTTTCCCCACCGCCTCCATTGATGACATTGAGAAACTAGATTCTGGATTTGACGAGGAGGATGACGAGGTCAACGCCGAGGAGGAGCAGCCGCGGGCCACATCCTTGGATCCCCGAGCGGGCAACGTGGACGTTCACATGCCGGAGCTGCCGCTCAACGCTGATTGCGTACTAGATGAGCTGCAGACGCAGCTACGCACCAACGATTTTAACAGCAAGAGACGCAAGGGATTGCGCAAACTTATCCAGATCTTTGAGACTTACCAGAGAGGAGAGTTTCCACTTGGCGTGAGGACAATGCCAAAGGTGGAGGGACAAACTCTGTCCGAAATGGTGGAGCAAAAAGTGGCTGCCTTAGATAAGATGGAGGACGAGGTCTTTGCAACCGGAAGAAAACTGAAGAAGCTCAACAAATCCAAACGCAAACGCCTACTGCAGTCCATTAACTTTGAGGAGGTGGACGAGCACAACTACGATGAGGTTATTAGCAAGGCTCTGCCTCCTGAGCTGCAGAAGAAGGTGAATTACAATGCAAAGGTGCGTTCTAGCATAAACAACGCATGGGTAGTAGAGGAGGTCAAGGAGGCCGAGCCCAAGTCGAAGAAAGCAAAAAAGGAAGAACCGCCACAGCAGAACAAAGATGACCAGACGAAGGTGAAGAAGAAAAGCCAGCTTAAGCCGAAGAATGACCAGTCCAAGCCCAAGATAGAGGATCAACCGACCTTGAAGGCAGAAAAAGAAGAGCCTGCGAAGCGCAAGAAATTGGACCACTCCAAGACGAAGGAGGAGCAGTCGAAGCCGAAGACAGACGAGCAGCCCAAGCCCACACCTAAGGTGGAGGGACAGTCCAAGGCCAAGCCGACTCCCAAAACGAAGGCTGCCGGTGTTGATGATGATGCTCCGACCAACGGATGGGATGCCCCTTTAGAGGACGGTGAGCAGGACATCTTTGTTCCCTCTCGAAAACTGCAAGTGAAGCAGGCCAACAGTAAGCTGCCGCAGTCCACACCCAAACAGCCTGCGCGCGCAGAGTTTGCGACTCCACAAACGGGCAGTGGCAAGCATGTGCGGATCGTGACTAAGAGCAACTGCATCTACCCCAAGAGCGATTACTACCGCCAGCTGAAGCTGTCTCCGCAGGTGCCCTACGACGCGAATCGGTTGCCCGGTAAGAGTGCCCTTAAGCCACACTGGATACCGGGACCGATTCATCCGAGCTACAAGGCCAAGCGCTTGTTCAACGACACTCTGTGACAAAGCGTCTAGTGGCAGCGACTGGGATTGGGACAGGATGAGGAAGATTAATTTGGACTTAGTGCTCTGAGGGACGATGAAGAAGGGGGAGCGCTTCGCATCATACTACTTCCTTATAAGGCAGTATAAGATAACACATCCACAATAGGCATGTCTTATGCTGGTTTTATAATACGTCTATACACACGAAAGTTTCCATGCTATATTTTTCTATTTTACAATGTTAAAGCCCTTTTGTTTAGTTTCGAGAGCACCGTTACTATGCTTAAATATTTCAATTTTCTAGAATAGTTGAAATTTACGATAGTTCCGTGTTGCCTTGACTAATTTCTACTCAAATAAAATCCGTATAAGACATGTACTAAATGTAATCCCCTAATCTTTTAGTAGTTACAATTACGACTTAAAATACTATTGCTTGTAGGCCATTTTATGTTCAAGCTATCCTCTGATCTGAGTTGAAATAAAAGCAAACGTAGTATATGTAAAATCAAATACGAATCACAAAGTTTATTTAATTACCAGGTACAGAAAGAACTAAGTAATTTAGCATTTTGATGGGCTAACAATTCCAGCTTTCAAATTTCAAAACTATATTTTTTCGAGCAGAGAATGGGGAAAACGAATGTATATCAATAGCTATTTGATAGTTAATAGCTTATTATTATACCAACATTTTGAAAATAAATATGTCATTATTATTTTATATCATGGTTGGGCAAAAGAATCGTCAAAATACTGCTCATGACTCTTATGAGCTTAGTCTGTTCCACTCAAAGCCACATATTTGACTCACTCAGAACTGCGCTTGAGTCTTGAGATTGCAGTTAACATTCCGTTAACATTCACTCAATTGGTAGTTGAGCTAAAAAAAACTGCATTTAAGGGAGGAATATGCAGCTAAGAGAGTTAAAAACACCCACTCAATCAAAACACTCAATTGAGACAAAAAACTGAGAATGAGTTTAAAAAGTTGCAGAAATAATACTCAAATGTTAAATGCCATTTTAGTGACACTTATCAATGCTTAAAGTTACTGTGGTTAGACTAATTTAATATGTTTAATTCTCTGAATTATATTTAATATATGGAACTGTATTATTGGCATGGAAGCATTCATATAGTCACAATTAAATTTTCTTAAAATTCGAATTTTTTATGACTGGCATTTAATTCACACCACAAGGATTCGATTAATGCTATATATTAATATGTTAATGCAATTGCTTATACTTTATCTATTTAAATTGTGATTGCAAATTGCATAAGAACCATCCTTTGATGATGGCATTTTGCGGTTGGTATATGTATTATTGGCGCATAAAAAGCGATTCATACGGATGCACAGCACAATTTACAAACAGTTTTGATCCCATTCATGCAAAATGAACTTCCGATCCGCCCAGCACAATTGGTTGAATAATAAATTTTCATAATAATTGAATATTTGCCACCGCAAGGGGGAATCGATGGCGAGTGAAGAGGGTGTGACATGTTCATAAATCTGTTTTAAGTGGACGGCCAGCAACAATAACAGGATTCATTTCCTCGAGGATAACATCTGTTCAGAAGTGTTGCAACACGATGGAACAAATTAAGTTTCGCACAGGACCAGCAGGCAGGCACAGGACACGTTAACTTTCTACACATTTGACGCATGTACTCTCCTCCTGGCATTCTTGTTCGCCCACCTCAGGGTCCTCGATTCGAACTCATACCTCACAATTCCTGTTGACAATCTGCTTAAGTTGCGTAAATCTCAGCTAAACAAGTCGGTGCATCAAATATATATATATATATATACATTTGTCCAGATGCTGAAAGCTGGGTGTTGTCTATCGAATGGCAGGCAAACTGCAGATTTCTGCCCGGAAAAACCCAAGCCATCTTGTCGCCACCTCATTTTCCTCAGAGTGTTGTGTGCATGTGCATGTCTGGTGTATTAAACTTTGTCGAAATTTTATTCAATTTACGTGCACTTAGGCGACGATTGTACATTAAGATATGACACAATCCCTAAGCCAGTGCACAGCTGATCCGCATCCTCCCCCACTTTCAGTCCCATTCGAATGTAATAGATATGGATACGTGTAAGTGGCGGCAGACTAAGGAAAGTGCCAGATACATCTGCGTAATTGGGCATAGAGTGGATACCCTTTCCAAGGGACAACTTCACAAAGTATCTTTAAGGACAGAACTATCTATCAAATCTATCTTTTGCTAGAACCAATAACTGCAAATACCATTTGCTGGCCTAGAATGTATTATAAACTGTGATTATATTTTCTCAGTGCATTGCCGCCGAAACCAATTGTCATATTGTCCAGGTCCAGCCCCTTTTTTCCCAGCACAATGTCGACTATTTTTAGCACTTTAATGGATCGCAATCTATTTTTTGCCCAATCAAATCGGTGTGTACGGCTTGAACTTTGGCGAGGCTATAAAAGCCATCGGTCGCCCAGTTGCGCAGTTCAAGTGCAAGGCGAAGGCACCTGTTCAGGGACGGAATCGGAATCGGAATCCTCGGATATGTGCTTCTATCGGATTGTGGTCATCTGTCTTCTAGGCTCCCTAGTGCCCTCCATAGCGGCATCCAAAGTCTGCGGACCGGAAAAGCATTGCGTTCCCTACGAGCAGTGCAACGAGGGCTTAATGGTGGACGGAAAATTCTATCCGGATCGCAGCAGAACGACTTTGGATGAGAATTGTCACTATATGGAAAAGTGCTGTAATATCCCCGATAAAGTGAGTATTGAAAAAGTTACGATTTTCATAAAGTTTTCCGGAATGCGGTATCAAAAACTTGACTAAAAAAATGGTTTAAATCGCATTGGAATTAAATCAAATAAAAAAACAAACAATCCTTGATTCGACGCTCTTAAATTTAATACCTTTTGGATTTTAAACCGGTTGGCTTTCTGAATTGCAGCCACATTTAATGATTAACTGGTTACAACCGGTCAAAAAAATAAAGCGATTTATCGAAAAAATTCTTTTATTCCCTACCTGATGCAAAGAAATCAACCATTTTTTTATGCTAGCTGACAATTTAAATTTGTATGATATATTTTACCCATATTACGAAAAAAATTCGTTTGTTTTTCAGTTTCTAGCGGCCAAGCACTTAACACTGTTGTTATATTTAACTTAATTTCATTTAATTGCCTGAAGTAAAATCAAATCAATAAGTTTTTAAAAGTCGAACTTTTATACCAACAGCTCCCGACTCCGAAAATTCCAGAGGAGATGATGAGCTGCCCGTGTGGAGGACGCCATGATCTCTGGTACTACCTTCGACCGCTGGGATATAAACAGCAAGAGGCCAAGTTCGGGGAGTTTCCCTGGTTGGTGGCGGTCTACGGGTCGGATACTTATCTCTGCAGTGGAGCACTTATCACTCCGCTGGCGGTGATCACCACCGCGCACTGCGTTCAGAATTCGGAAATGGAGAAGGTTCGTCTGTTGGCCGGGGAATGGGATGCCGCCGTGGAGCTGGAGCCCCAGCCGCACCAGCAAAGATCGGTTGTTGAGACATTAGTGCATCCCAATTACACTCAAATGCCATTGGCCCACAACATAGCGATACTTCTGGTGGACAAGGAGAAACCTTTCCAGCTGGCTCCTAATGTACAGCCCATTTGCTTGCCGCCTCCGCGAATAATGTACAACTACAGCCAGTGCTATGTGTCCGGTTGGCAGAGGAGTGATTTTGGTAGAGCTGCAATCCTGCCCAAGCGTTGGACACTCTACGTCCTACCACCCGATCAATGCAGGACCAAGTTGCGATTGTCCCTCTTGGGGCGACGCCACGCCCACAACGATAGCCTGCTGTGTGCCGGCGGCGACAAGGGTGACTTCGTCTGCGGTGATGTGGACATGACCGCTGTGCCGCTGATGTGTCCTCTTTCCGGTCACGATGATCGTTTCCACCTGGCCGGTCTTTTGACCCGCACGGCTCGCTGCGATGGCCCGCAACTTCTTGGAATTTACACAAACGTCAAGTTGTACCGGCAGTGGATCGATTTGAAGCTAAGGGAACGCAATCTTGATATACGACACTACATGGTGTGAAACAATTATTGAGAAACTAATAAAACATTGAATCCATTATCAAACACATGAATGTGTTTCGTGTTACCTATGGTATAAGGTAGTAATATTTCATTTCGATGGACTTTAAGCAGCTTTCGTGACCAGCTTTCCTGATCAGATTATCAGATATGTAATATAATAAACTTCTACTGACCCATGACTATCGGCAAGGCTTTGTCACTTCAGTAGTGTTCCTACTTTGAGTGGCCTCCATGGACACCCAACTTCTTTGCCTGCTGATGGTCAATTGCTTCAATATAAACTCCAGGAAAGAGTCTTACAAGGAAGACATTGTGCATGTGGACTGCACTCTGTCTTCTTCCTAATAAGTTCAGAGATTTTAGAAGAAGCATCTGCTTCCATTATTTCCATGCGTGGCGTGCATCATGGGAATCAGTTTGGATGTTCTGCTGATGTCGGAAAATCTAAAAAATAAGTTTTAGAATTACCTTCTGGACGGATTCGTAAATAAAGCTTCCATGTCGATGGGTGCTTAGTTCGTCGGTAAAGCAGAATCGCTGTTAATTATTAGCGCTTTACGCCTGACTGACGGTTTGGGTCACTCGCAGGACTCTCATTTGTCCTTTGGGTCGAATGCGATTGTGGCAACTCGCGTTGAATTATGGCTCGGCGATATGTGGTCGCCGCTTTGCATATCCTTGTCCACCCGCCTTGGTGCCTAAATTGAAAATTGAAAAATAGCTTATTGCAAATTTGTTGCCCGCAATCGTAGGGCCATGCGGAATGGCTGAAAAGGGAACCGAAATATCGTTACATGCTCTTTGCTCTTTTGAACTTCCGTTTGCCATTTTGGCGTAGTGCACGTGCCGGACAACGGACAGCGGACACTGGACTTGGATTCGAACGGTGGACGGTGGACGGAGGACGAAGGATGGCGGACTAGGGAATAGGGACCACGGAAGAGTCCTGTCCACCCGCTGGCTGTTGCTGCTGCTGCTCCTGCTGCTGTTTCCTGTGCGAGAATTTAGCAATATATTTTTCTTACTCCGTTTGACGTCCTTCGTATCTGGGCAACTGCAATGGACCACAGCCAGCAGCAGTTGGTGCAGCCAGCAGCGATTTAAAAAAGGACGAAAAGGATACCTTTTATATGAGTATAAACATATTTTCTTTTTTAGATGAACAAAAAAAATTTAAAACGTTTGTTATAGCTTATTTTTAACAACTAATATTGGCTAATATTGATATTGATTTTTTTAACATACATTTGATTTTAATGAAAGCATTTAACTTGTACATTATGATTGTAAGAGAATTATCCAATAATTAAGTTGACAATTATTAAAATTATTAGCTAGCGCAGTCAAGCTAGAACATACAATTTGTTGATGACCGAGTGTGAAAATTGTCTGGCTAAAAAGGATAAATTGGCTGCACTGCATCCGAATGCAGTGGCATTGGCAATGGGAATGGCAATAGCCAAAGCGAACAGAACGTTAAAGAAAAATAGGAAACTTTTGCATATTTTGTACTTTATGCTTGAAATATTTATGATCTCATGCAATTTGTGGCTTACTGCTTGGTCTTGGCCATCGTCTGGCTGCTTTTGGACTATTCCGGACTGTTCTGGTCTGGTGTGGTCTGGTCTGGTCTGGTCTGGTCTGGTCTGGTGTGCTTGGCTGGCTGCTCGATTCCTGAATGCTCCTCGACTGGCCACGGAACCACATCTAGCGACGTGTCTGCCAATCTGTGAAATATGCTGCTAATGCACTTATTGCCATCGTTCTATTGAATTTATGTCGGAATCGTCTCAGACTTGTGGTCTCTGCATTTGATGGTTTTCCCTTCCTGTTTCAGCTCTAATTTAGGGCGAATTTTTGTGGCATTTAACACGGCCCACGCCCCTGGCACTCAGCCTAATTGTGCTTCCGATTCATCCTGGCCTTAATGGTCTTTGGGGCGCCACTGCACTTCCTGCTGCACTGCTTCACAATCGGTTAGCGCCATAATGTGTACTTATTCCAAAACTTCAACGCTTTATAGGAGATGGTGCTCAATTGCAAAAACTTCACACACTACTTAAATGGCTGTCTTACTTAATATCTATGCGATTACTTTTAAGTTGGCATAGACATAGACTACAGCAGTCTTTACTTCTCATTCTTAATACTGTTAGTGAACAGATGTTTAATAATAGCATTAATAAATATACAGAAATGTAACTATTCCAAGTAATAAGCCATAAGATGTGCAAGTAAATACATATTGATTTTCGCCTAATGTATATCTTCTAGACTTTCCAAATTTTCCAGAGCGCAAAGTTATATCAGCCAATTATTGAAAGAGTTGAACTTGTAGATTTGTTTCACATTTCCTAAGCCATCGATTATTGTGGTCATATGTGCTGGAGTTTGTGGCTTGGTGTCGACCACAAAAGTGGTTAATCATTTGGGAAGCGTACTGACTGCTCTTTTATTGCTGCGGAAATGTGTGTAGCAAATTTTTGGCCACACATATTTTTCCACGGTCAAATTGCCGAGCAGGAAAGCGGCTGACAATCCGACACACACTGGCCAGCCAACCGGCTGTGAACTTTGGACTTCGGACAGCTCCAGCCGGCGGCTAGGATAAGGATGGTTCCCGCGGAGGAACCTATTATGGTCCTGCAACTGCATGCACTTCCTTTAAGGAAATTACCAAACAACCCGCGCATCCGGCAGTTGTGCGCCCGCAGTGCTGCCAGCCATTTCCAGACATCATTGTCCTCGTCCTCTGCCCAGGATAACAAGAGCATCAAAATGAAGTGAAATTAATAAAATGCCTGGAAGCATGCTGGTCGTCCTTCTTTACGGATATCTGCTGGTGCACTACCATGGTGTTTAAATCCAATGCAATGTTGCTAATATATTTTATACACCGAGTTCGAAAATATCCTTGAAAATTAGTAGTAGAGTCATGAATGAAGTTCATGAAGTTTTTTAGAGATTTTCAATTAGAGTGTGTCCTTATACCTTTATTAGTTTCAATGTTAATATCTTTGGCTGCCGTGGAAGAGTCATCCTTTTCGTTATTTTAATCATCATTTTGAGCACACCCGACCGCACAAGTAGGTGGATAAGTTAAGTCCGCTTCACCTTATTGCCTTTCCCCAACCACCCAGGAACACTTCGCAAACTCATCAAAGTTAAGTTGCCTACGCCTGGCCAATATCGGTGGGATTGGTAGTGGGATTGGGGCAGTGGTAGTTGGTTGTTGGGTAGACTGGGTAGTAACTTAAGCTGCCACAGCGCCGTTTCGACGTGAAAGTTCCCACTTGCCGGCAAATATATGCAAGCGAGCTCTCTCTATCTGTATAAATGAAATATTTTTTGGCAACCAAGGAGGGTGGGCTGCAGCACGAGGGGGGGGGGGGAAAGTATCTCATAGATGCTGCTATAACTTGTCTCGAATTTGTGTTTGCCTTGCCGAATTTTCATTTCAATTTTCCCTGCAGTTTTATTTAATCTCACTTGAGGTGCAGCACTGGATTCTGGGATGTTCTCGAGTGGCAGCAATGGTTGGGGATTTCTTGGGCTTGTGCTGTGTATTTATTGCCAGTTACTTGCAGCACTGCTTTTCAATCTATTTGTTGACTCTGGTTATTTGGCAATTTGCACAATTATATGTAAATCATCGTAATAACTGACCAACAATGCATATACTGATATTTAATTTAGAAATTAATTATAGAATGGTATTTCGTTACCTCCGCTCGTATTTACTTACTTGCCACATTACAACTTCAATTTAGCCATAAATAGTCTAGTCTATATATCTTGGCCATGTTTTGCATGTTTGTTCAGAATTAACTTGGCTTCAATTTATGTTTATTTTTCTGCCACAATGTTGTTTGGCTTGTTCTTCCTGAAACTTAAGGTTAGCTTGCAGCCCGAATTTAGTTTCCCAGTCGATTGCTTTGCTATTGTTGGGGACGCACTCAATGACAAAAGTTTAGCAAACAAAACTGTTTGCCCCAGCCACTTGAGCACCTTTTTCTTTGGTTATTTGTCCTGCAAACTCCGCAATTCCCTTTGCAAAAATATCAAGTGAAAAGTGGAATGCCATGAATGAGCGTCAATATGTAGATATGCATTTGGCCAAGCACACATTTCACTCCCACTCGCTTTTCGTTTCTTTTTCTTAGCTTCTGCCTGTTGCAATTTGTTCCCAATTGATATCCAAACACTTGGAATTTATTGGTTTTCGAAAGTTTTGCCAAATTTTATTGTTTCCGCTAATTTCTTTTGTCCAGTCCGGGCAGGAAATAATCGACATGTGGAGGGGCCATTCTACTGGAAGCCATTCTTGGGTGAAAAGTTTCCCAGGAAACTGAATCTATTGAATTGAGAAATCTTTGTCTCAATATAAGCGTTGCTGGTCTCAATCTTGATTTTGGTTCACTTAAAGCAAGATTATACTATGTGTGTATCCTACAAGTTGACTTTCTTAAATTCTTCCAATTAACTTGCTTCGTAATCTTAAAAGATGATGTGAAAAAAAGTCATTTAAATAGTTTTAAATAAGTTACGTTAAAGCCTACATCATTTTAGAAAACCAATTAACATATTTTAGATATGCAATTTATTAAAGAATCTTTATAAAAATATTTAATCAAATAAAAAATATGGTTGTCTTAATAAAATTTCCAATTTTTTTTTTAAATGTATTCGCTTAAATTTTAGTTCAAAAATAATATATAATATCTGATAGCAAATTTTGCGAATATCTGGCAATGTTCGATATCATCTGTTGGCGTTCAATGTCCTGTGCGCATGTCCTTCGCCTTGAGCTACTCAGCTGTGCCGCATTGTTTTCCTGCTGTTGTCGACGCGAGTAAAATGTTGGATAAAATGCCAAAAATAAATAACTAAACAAAACAAATCAATATTTACTATGAATATAGTTTGATACAATCAGAGCGTATAACGATAAGTGCTTAAGAATCAAAGTTTGTTGCTAATTAAATTTGCATTGAAAAGGTGATAACCAAAGTGATTGCTTTCAATATGTGAAAATAATATAAAAGCATCGTTTGAAACTAAAGTCGGCTGAAAGAAAGTATTATATGGATGTATAATTGGCATTTTTAAGGACTCCCAGCTGCTTTATAGAAAATAATTGAAGCCAATCTTTGCACAGATTTTATTGATTTTTCCTTTCCAATTGGCCAGCAAGGAAAAGTGTCCTGAGAGCGCAATCTCCGTTTGCTCACGGCTTTTCCTTTCCGCTCTCTGAAAAGAGCCGCTCTCCATTTCCCATTTGTTTTGCTTAGCTTCTTCGCAAATAAACAGTTCGAAAACCTTAAAATGCATAAAGCTTGCCCAGAAAATGGAAATTGAATAGCACTAAGTTGGAAAGCCAATAACATAAGCGATGAATAACTGCACATGAGTGTTCAAAAATTATACGAAACATAGGGAAAAGTATCGCCCTGAGACCGAAATCTAATCCCCCGCTCCCTGCACTCCAACATGCTGAATAGCCGGAGCCCCCCCCAGTACAAGCAGCAATCCCCGGGGGGCTCCGTTGGCTCCGCCAGCTCCACGTCCCAGCTGCTGGGCCACTACCAATCCGCCTACGGACAGCAGGTTCACTCGCACGCCTGCTATCAGCACCAATTGCAACAGCAGCAGCAGCAACAGCAACTGCAGCCGCATCAGCAGAAGCAGCAGCACCATCACCACCACGGATCCAGGACCTCACTCACGCCCACCATGAAGCGGGGCAAGAAGCAATGGGGCACCAGGGAAAGATCAGGCATGAGCTTCCTTATCGTCATCACCTTCTTCGCCGTCTTTGGACTAATCATTCTAACTGAGGTATGTCCATAAATATTGACAAAGAAGAGCTCCGAAATGATTTGTTATAAACAAAATATTTTGATATTATGATATTGAATGGAACTAAACGTTATCAAGTCGCAATTCTGGTGCAAAATTTGGATGGTTCATAGAGAGTTAGCCGGAAATGATTAACATTTTTAAGTTGCAAGTGTAAATTCGCACAGAAATTTTAATCAAAACGATGAAAGCCACTTGAATTTCAAATTGACCAAAGGACTTTCCTCCGCCTTTCATTTCGCGCAGGTCTTCATGATCGACGAGCGCACCCACAGCGGCATGTTGGCCATGAGGGCGGGCGGCGGTGGCGGTGCCAGTCTGGGCGGACGGATGGGCGACTCGATGCCGGATTATGATAATGTTAAGGTAAGTTGGACTATGCAAATCGGCCCACAAACGGCTTAGTGGCCAACTCGTTCATTAGGGCTTAAAAAAAGCGGTGGGAATATCAAAATATGCTATTTGACAGGCTGAAGAAAAGAATGACTAACCAAAGAATTTTGTTAGTTAATTTACAAATTAGGAAACTTTCTAATTCACCGTAAAATATTTCTAATTCGAATCAAATTTGTTCTCTTCTTTAAACCTACAGAAATAAAATACTTATCTAATAAATAGTTAAAGGTTCCCTTTCATTTTACAATTCACATCATTCGATTGATAAATAAATTCTATTTGCAGGACGACTACGATCTATTGGATGCCAGCATTTTGAGTGATAATAAATTAGGATTTGTTCAGCTGCGCGACAATAAATTGAAAATTCAAGGTAAGAATCCCAGCACAAAAGGCTGGGCGACAAAGAAGATGGCTGCGACAATGGGACATTACGTATACGCCGCATGTCTCATGCATTTTCCAATTTCACAGAAGCCGCAGGCGCCGATGGTCAGCGCCTGGCCGGAATGCTTCTCAATGGCGGTGGCGGTGGTGGTGGAGCCGGAGCGTTTGGCGTCAATGTACCGCTCATACCCTGGGGCCAGGTGCTGCCGGACAAGGTGGAGGAGACCCTGCCCCATTTCCCGTTTGGCACACGGCCCATCGATGGCGCCTGGCAGGTTGTCAACGGCACCCGCTTCAAGTTCTTTGTCTACTCCGCCTACTTCGACCGGCGCGAAGGAGCACGCCTGGTGCGAGTGGTGGGCGCCACCAAGACTCGGGGACCGGAGCGGGTGTGGTGTCGATTCTGGTACGGACCGAGTGCTGGCAATGGCACCGATGCGGGCTCCTCCACGGCACGTGCCAAGTACTCCTCGGCCACTGTGATGGCTCGCGTCAAGGTGAGCCCTTCACTTTATTCCGCACTTTCCACACGTCCGCACAGAAATTCAATTGATATTGTTGCACTGATAGTCTTGAAATACAAAAGAATGCAGTTCGAATATAGATATATTTTTTATACCCCTTACTCGTGATTCATAATACAAACAAAAATTGAACATTCTAGATTATTCGCGAGAACTGGAATCTAAAATACAGCGCCTGTTTCATCCTGTGCCCGGTACGAACTCCACCGCTGTCAGTTCCTCATTTCGTGAGCGTGGTATCCCGTTTGCGTGCTCCGCCTGGTAATTTGCTGACTCTACGAAACACCGACCAGGATGCGGACTTTGCGGCGAGCAGAGCGCGTAATTCGAGTGCCAAGAAAGGATCGCCAGTGGGTCATCCTCCGCCGAGTGGCGATAACATACCCGATCGCATAGCCGTCTGCGTGAAACCCTTGCACTTCAACTACGACCAGGCGTTGTATCTTATGGAGTACTTGGAGTTCTATGCACTGCTGGGTGTGTCCCACTTCACCTTCTACAACCACACTTTGGGACCACACGCCTCCTGCGTCCTGGAGAACTATCAAAAGGGTCTGGTGCCCGGAAATCTGACCGCACACGATTTGGAAGCACTCACACCAGCGGAGGCAGCCAACAATGCCACGCCCCGTGTTCTAAGGACACAATATCAACGACCCACGGTCAGCATCCTGCCGTGGAATCTGCGCATGCGTAGCCAGAAGGAGATTCGAACCGAAGGACTCTTTGCGGCCCTAAACGACTGCCTCTACCGCACCATGTATCGCTACAAGTATCTGGCACTGGTGGATCTGGACGAGTTTATTGTGCCACGCTACTCGGATACGTTGAATGAACTCATTGGGTAAGGACATATAGATGAAGTTAGATATTTACTTAATTTGTTTACATTCCTTATATTAATACTTGTAACAATTACTTTTGTTATATATAGATCACTTAATCAGCGCTTTCGCAATCGCAACACAGGAGCCTATTCCTTCCAGAATGCCTTCTACTATCTTCAGTTTGCGGATGACAGCCTGGCTAGTTCTGGAATAGAGGGTGGTAATGACCAACTGGCCAGAGTACGGGCCAATCTAGTCACTCAACGTAAAACACGAAGGTAAGGTGACCTCTAAAAGGAAAGCAAAAAGGATATTATGTACCTATACGAATTCAGGCGCTATAAGCTGCATCCTCAGAAGCAACGATCCAAGTACATCTGTAAACCGGAAGCAGTTGTCGAGGCGGGCAACCACTTCGTGTGGGAATTTGCACCTGGCAAGGGATCCCTCAACGTACCGCCAAAGGAGGCCATCCTGCAGCATTATCGGGTCAGTATATAAACTAAAGTCTCAAAAAAAGATGTATTTTATAAATTTATTATTCCCCTGTAGGTTTGTGAATTCGGTGGCAACGACTGCATCAAGGCTCCTTCGATTGTAGATCGAACGACCACAAAGTATGTGAATCGCTTGGTACAGCGGGTGGATGCAGTGTATCGTCATCTCCGCCAGCGTTGCGATCTTCCAGCTTTGCCACCGTTGCTCAAGACCAAGGAGAATCCACAGGAAAAACCAGTAGAAATTACCAAGAAGAAACCCGAGGAAAATACTAATGATAAGACTAAAGAGAAGCCCAAGGGAAATCCGAAACTGCTGGAACCGAAGAGAAAATTGGGTGCAACAACGAATGAGAGTTTAATCAAAGGAGTGGCCACTGCCACAGCCACAACAACGACGAAGGCAACAACGAAAGGAGGGGCAACGAAGCAGCAGCAATCCATCCCGGTCACCACATCCACAAAGACCACGACGACACCCAAGCAATCGATTCCATCGGCCAATGTCCGCAAGAAACGGAAGCTGATTGTCTTTGAGATCAATGATTTGGGCGTGCCCGTGGCCAGGGTGGAGTACCAATGAGATATGGACATTGTTGGAAACATTTAAATTGGGGCATTTGGTTCATTTATGTGCCAATTAGTTTGAGAATTTAGTTGGTTGTGTTCCGGTGCGGTTTATCAACTTCATTTGGCCATCATCAGAATGCTCAACAAATTAACTGACCCTAAGTATTTAAGTATGTTCATTTGCTCACAGTAGGAATAAAAGGAACGCACTTACGAATCGAAGCAATAACACATGATTGTAGCTGTATGATCTCAAGCGAAAATCAAGTTGGTTGTTCAAAAAAAATATATTTTGAATTCCTCTACATAATGTTTGAGTCCTACGAAATATTTTCAGTTATATAAATTTTGAAACAAATATTTCATTGATATATTTTCCGATGAAACAAGGGATGAGAGACTTAAGAAATACTTAAACAATGCTAGATAGAAGCAACTACGAAATTATTATAATCACTAATCACTGTTTGGTTGTTCTCTTTAATTTGGAAAATATGCTTTCCCGATTTTGGTAGTCCTAATGCAAAATTATTCCTAAACAAAATTCAGTAAATTCCTAATGCGAAATTCATATGTAATCTAAGCCATTGTTTCGTGTTTTAGAGTAAGCAATAAGGTATACAAGAATGAAAGTAAGGCGTTGCATGCAGCAAAACAATGAATATGTATCGATATTTTGCCAGCGAACTGTTAGTGCAACATTATCAATTAGTAAGGCCGAAACTCCTCCGAGGTAAGCGCTCAGTCTATGAGTTAGTGGGCTGAAAAAGCTTGGGACATATTTACAGGTCCTTGTCTTTTGGCTTGTGCATGAGGCAGAAACGCAAAATGATAAGTTTAGTATTATCACGAAACTGAATCGAATTTCCAATGCTTCGAAATCTGTAAACTTTTTGTTTGGCTTAGCGCACAAAAAGTATAATCATTAAGTAAATAATAAACAGAAATCAGAAAAACAGATTTAGTGGTCTTTAGGTAATAAGAGGCAAATTCAGATACTAAAGAGATCTATTCAAACACATGAAGTCAATAAAATTGCAAGTAAGCAAACTAAGATAGAAAGCCTGCGTTTTATTTCAGCAAATATTTATTCTCGAGTGGTTCATTTAGTGCCCCCCTCGCAAAGTCATAAAGGGGAAATCGTACACGTGTTATACAGGGCGTATGAGCTATAAATGTAATTTACCCAGCTGTACGTTAGTTATGTATACATGGCGTATGAGCTATAAATGAGAATCAGATGTATGCTAGTTGAACGGAGCCATAATTTGAATATTATAGCAAATCTGTTATATTCGATATGAAATAACACATTTTCATTGAAAAATATAACAGCATAAAACTTTATAAACGCTGTACTACGCGCTTCGTGTCCTCTTCAATTGACTGTTATACAAAAGCACAAAAGTTCATTTTTATAGCAGTTGAGATTGTTAATTCAGTGTTATACCTTTCGTTACTGTTGTTATACAACTATTTATATTTATAGCAGCTGGGGAAGTCCTTTAAGGGGAATTCACTCAGTTCATTTGCATCATTTGTTAGTAGGGGAGGTGCTAAGAGTGCAAGTTAGTTTCTTTTTCCCTTTTTCTATATTATTTAGCACCCTTATTTAATTTACATATAAAGGCAGAATCGAATGCATTTAAATAATTAATCTACTAAAGCCTCGTGTCTTTAAATTGCCACGACTTTCGTGCCTTACCTAAATAAATGAATATGACAATTTTAAAATAATTGCTTTAGCATCCGCAAAAAATGTGCTGCACCATTGATGAAGTTAATCGGTATCTGGGTAATACGTTTGCGGTAGAGTAATTTTTAAAGTACTGTTCAAAGTTAAGAAATATTTTGAGAAGCTTGGCATAGTTTATTAAGAAACATCATTGATAAACGATGAAGGAAAACAATTTCTAATTTAGTTGCATTAGAGTAATTTATTTTGCTGCTTCTACCCGACACCTAAAATACACTATACGTTCTTGTAAATATTTCCATGAGGATTCGTCGTCATTGCTGGAGTTGTCATATTCATTACTGGATGACTCCCCGAAATCCTACGAACTTATGGTGGTCGTTTCATTATTAGAGCTAGAGTCGTCATCGGTGGAAGTCTGCTGCTCCTGGTACTCCGCAATGATCTCATCCAGCTTGCGCTCCACGCTGGGCTTCTCCAGCTCGTGCTCGGCCAGGGTCTGGCCCACACATCCGCTGGCATTCAGGCCGATGGCCAGTAGTCGGATGCCTTGAAGCTTCAGGGTGAGCAGCTCCGCGGGAGCCGAGTCGAGTCCGCGTAGTGCCTCATTGATGCCATTGCGGCAGGACAGGAAGCTGAGGTTGAACTGGACGCAGAGCTCGACTTGGTCCGTCAGTTCGTTGGTGGCATTGTGGTACTTTTCGATGGCCTCTTGGACATTTTGCTCAAACGTGGCTTGCTGCGCTTGCAACTCCTCCAGGCAGCTGTGCAGATATCCGGAATACCGGGAGAGTAGCTCATTTATGATCTCCTCGGCTTCCTCGTTGCCAACTCCATTCGTCAGCTTATCCACTCGTTCCAATTGGGCGTCAGACCATTGGTACCACTTCTTCTGGATTATGGCGAAATACTCTTGTTTCTTCTCGTCTATCCGATCATTGAGGTTATTCACGGCCACTTCCAGATCATTTACGACGGTATTGACGGTCTGCAGTCTGGCGAGAGCATCCTTAAGTGCCTCTCGCTGCAGGATGTTTCTCACCCGATCAATCCCCTGATGCAGTGCGTCGATCTGCGCCCTCAGAGTCGCGGAAAAGTCGACGATTGACTCAGTGGCGGCTCTATGAACTGCATCTGCGATTTTTTGGGCAAACTCCAGGGTTTCGTGCGTGTACTGGGCGGAGGAGTTCCTTATGCTGTCCAGGAACTCACCAGCAATGGCCGTGCCATTCCTGGTGGCATTCACGAATCCACTGATGATGTGCTGGCCAGTTTGGTTTATGGAGCCGAAGATTTCATCCAAGAATTCCGGATGCGGTGTGGCAACAACGCAGCTGGCGCTGATGGCCAGGGCGAGCAGGAGAACGGCTGACTTGGTCGAATGCATCGTCGGTCAACGGATAGCCTAATCATTCTGCACCCTGGACCACCTTTTATATATCTCGGCTACGTGCGCTTGGGCAAATACATTCGCTGACTATTTCAATATTGAAGCAGGCCGGCATTTTATTAAATTAGTTAATATTTAATCAGCCGCTTTCCATAATGAGCGAATAGTGGAATGCATGCTGGTTGGATAACTTTTCGAAGAAAGCTCTGTGCACATTTGTTTTACTGTACTTGGGGGCAATTAAAAAAAAAATTATTTTATGCATTCTCAGTGTTATGAGGACAATGATTTTCTTTATTCAAACACAACGTTATTTTTTTAATCACCGCAAAATACAGTACTCAATAAATAATTAACAACGCGAATATAAATATAACTTTTGCCTTGCATTTTCTTAAAATCCCCTCTCAAATCCACTCACTTAAAGCATGCTTATAATAAAAGCCCTTGGCTTAAACTATGAAAATAAATCAAATAAGTCAATTTCGCGTGCATTAAAACCGAAGGCTCTTTATGCGGGTCTCACACAATCGCAGGCAGGTGGTTATAGACCCACCCTGCCATTTGCACAAGGACAAAGGTTAAACTCTGCTTTAATTTTGAAATTTATATGCCTGCGAGACAAAGGAGCGCATGTTTACGCTCAGGTTAAACCCTTTTGTGGCGAACTTTATGCATAACTAACCGAACGAACTGGGTGGTTCTTTTTGGGGGGCGTGGCAGGACGTGCACATAATAATTGTCTTTAGCATGCCTTTATTATGACTTTAATTGTCGCTTGACAAACGTTGACACACAACGACATGAAATGCTCGCCAGGTATATGTATTGTATAAATGTATATACATTTGGAGATATGGAAAGTAGCTGGCATTGTGGGTGGCGAGGTGATGGGGTTGTGATGGCGTGGTGATGTGCCGAGGCCTTGAGCGACATGCACTATGAACATTTTATTAGTCTGCTGTTAGTTTTGTTTAATTATGCTGTCATTAACTTTGTCGCACAGCCACACGCCTAACTGCAAAACAAAAGCTTACATGTCTCAACGCAATTATAGCCGGAGTGGCCAACAAAGTGCTCCATGGACAAGGACAATGGGTTGGCGGAGCGATCCCGCACTCTTCTGGTTGCCATTTTTCCCAGCTATTTTTACACCCATCCACTCCACACCGCTGCAGTCTCCTCAATGCACAGACATTTAATTTTGCGTTTTCCACTAATTGGCTTGCATACTTGCCATATTCTCGCTTCGCTTAATTAATTTAATTAGAAATATGTTTCAGCTCAAAAGAAATTCAAACCTCAAAACCGTTTCAATAGCAATCAGTTCCGTTTAGCATATGATAATGATGTCGCAATTGCAATTACCTGTTTAAAGAAAGAGGTCGGGTCGGGTCGTATGGGCAGTAACTTGCCTTTGGCGGATCACGCTCATCATCGGCTCCATTTAGAGGACATCAGGTGTGGAGTGGGAGAGTCTGGTCCATTTAAGAAAAGCAATTCATGTGGGGAATTCGAGAAGCATGAGCTTAAATGCTAGCTCAAAAAAGTTTATGTAAGTGGGATTACATCACAAATATCACTTGACCTTAATAGAATATATTTGTCTTACACGTGATAAGTATTTTATTAAACTTAGTACCTTTTTTAATAGCTATTCTTTGAGCACTTAAAAGAGTGCTTAACTTTTTATTATTTTTTAAAAATAATAACTATGACTTATTGATATAAAATATGTTTGTAAACAAAGACGATCTGAAGAAGGGTATCCATTCAGCACATGGCCGTGCCATAACCTTTCCTTTATGCTTTTCTGCTGACCTCGGCAACCTCCATGAATGCCAGCAGGCTATGGACCAAGGAGCATGAAGGAAAATGGAAAAGGACCAGGATCAGGAGGATGCCTGAAACGATTCCATGCCGTTGCAATCGCGGCCATTAAGTCATTTTGTTTCCTGTAACATTTCCGGTATCTTTTTAGCGTCGTCGCCGCTTCGAGTACGGCGCTCTGGCAACTGCTGGAGGGGATTGGAGGAGGTCACAGGGCGGCGGATGGCTCCAAGTGCTGCTGATTGGGGGCGCGGCCACAGGTTCTGGGTGGTGGCGGTGTGGCAACAAATGCTTTTAAAGTAGATGATGGCGTCGGCTGGCGGGTCAATTTATTGCTTACCAAATGTGCTGCTGGCCCGGGTCCGAATGCAACTGAAACGCTCCAAATTGCAGCACGTAAAGTGTGCTCTGAAATTAACTTGGCCCCCCTTTCAGGCCTGCCTACGATAAGGAGAAATATAAATAAAAAATAAAAAATATGGGAAATAATGGCTGCATTAATGATGGCCATCGAGCTTTAGGGGCCTGCAGAATGTATTGCAGTTTCAGCGAAAAGTGGATGATAAAAGTTCGTTAATTCGTTTTTGCACATATGAGATTAAAATAATCCGAACAATCTTCCCACAGGTATTTTTTATAGTTTAAATATATCAATATTTTCTTCAGACTGTCCGGAAATATATATTATTTTCCCAATTCCGTGCACTTGCTTTACTTACAGAGCACAATAAATATAACTTTTCATGAAAATCAGAATGAAATACATAAAAGCACTGAGTGCACTTGCATATTTTCCTAAAATACCATTGCTCTAAGTGAGTGCAACGAGTGGAAAATTTTCGAGCGCATTATTTTGCATATGCAGGCGACCATGATGAGGGCCGTTTGGCTAAATCCTTTAGGACAAACAAATACATATACTTAACGCGCATAGCATTGCTCATACGCAGCGTGGCCCGACCAAAAGAAGCAGTGCGAGAATAGGAGCTGCCGTAGAAGGTTGCCCACTGTGTCCCGTGGCGCACATAGCAGCAGATTTAGTGCACCAGCTTTTATCTTGTCGCGCTCCTGGACGCTTTGGGGATCAGGTGGAGGCGCCAGGTGGCAGCAGTGTAGTCCACCGGAGTACATTTGTACATTTGTACATTTGTACAGTTGTTCAGAGGCGAGTGTACAAGTATGCGAGCATATGAGGTGGCCGGGCGCACTCTCGACTCCAACTGTAAACGTATCTCTGGCCATATCTGCTCCACCGTATCGCTCGGCACAATCCCATCAGCCCTGGCTAAATGTATAACAGCAGTCACTTAGCGCAGTGCCATCCTGCCATCCTGCCATTCTGCAAATCCAAACCACCAACCTACGGGCTGGGCAACATTGTATCTGTATGTGCGGTCGTTACTTCATTGGCACAATCCCCAGACTCGAAAATGCTCACCCATGCTGCCTGCATTGTTTTGCTGTGCATTTTATTTTATACATATAAAGCCTGCACTCTTTTTTTGCCACGTATTTTCTTTTAATGCGCTGCGGATTTGCAGTGAAATATATGCAAAGCGGGTGGTGGCCTGGGTGGCATATATGCCAGCATTCCCGCCCACTTGTGCCATCGTGGTTCCTGGTCTCTCTATCTACCGTCTCCCAGTTGGCCCAGCACTCTTATGCTAATTAAGTTTATGCTAATTTAACTTATTGCCACTAAGTTGGCCCACATATGCGGCCAGCCGCAGGAGCCATCACTTTATTCACCTGCCTTCGGCCGAGGCAAATTTCGGCAAGCGATCTGCTGACACAAAAGCTGGGAGTAAATTAATTCGTTAAATAAGAGGGAAATGTAGCTAATTTATATAATTAAAAGTAACTGTAATCATGTTGCTACTCCAAATGCTGCGGGGATTTTGGGCAGCTGCACGTTTAGTTTATTTATTCATTTAAATTAATTAATTGAAAGAAGATATATTTTTAGGTCACTTATTCGATCAACACATCCTAGTGATTTTGAACATATTCTAAGTTGCATATGTTTAGTATTGTCCATTTATAGAACTATAATATAATATTAATTACAGCACTTATAATTATTTTCATTAATTAATACATGTATGCACGAATATACAAATTAAATATTCAAATTGAAATTATTTATTGAATGTGTGTATTGTGAAGTAATTTTCGGGTGAGGTTCGAACACATTCCCCCCCTGCAAAAGTGAAAACCTTCCGTTTGCCAACGTTTTCTGCTGAACTTATTGTCTGATTTTTATGTAAATTGCATTTAAAGCAATAAATCTGTTTTAATCAGCCCACGAGTCCAGGCAGCTGAGCCGACGTGGTTGTCGAGTCTGCAGGACCTCCGATAGGCCTCCTGCATACATACATGTGGGCGTTTGTGTGCGTGCATCCTTCGAATCCTTTCGATGTGGGTGAGCCTGCGTTCGTATGTGACAAAAGCAAACGCATGGAGTGTGTGCAAGGGGATTTATTATTAAAAAATCTGCCCGATATATATGATTTTCCCCGTAGGCTCAACACGCCTATTGAAATTCGTTCATTAAATTGCAGAAAATGGAAAGTTGTGCACACACAAGTCGATCGATAATGTCGTTCGTAAGACAGTGATATAATAATAAGAAATTCAAATTATTCACAATACTCGAAGGTATCTCTTATTGCAAATGTATACATTCAAAAGCAAGTGGAGTTTCTTAGTTTATTAGCTCGTAATTTAAATCACTAGAAACCAACACCGTAATGGCTGGTAAAATTATATTATAGTACTTGCTCTGTGCAGGATACCTATCATAGCACTTAGAATCGATAGAGAGCAAAGTGTTTTGGCAAATTTTCAAAATCAACTTGCTAAATATCTGGCAGCATCGTATAAATGGCTTATTTGCCTACCAAAATATCCGACTGTCAAACGGACGTGGTGGACATTCCGTTCATGTGGTGGTAAACTATTCTCAGAATGGCGACCCATGAAGGCCGCTAATTAAATTAGCAAACGCAGACAACTGCGTTGGCATTTAATTGTGCTGAATAAATCAACGCAGCTAACGCAAAACAAAGCAGCCAGAAAGCAGCCAAAAACAACGCTTGGCACAAACTATTTGGCCCCAAAAATATAATCAAACTTTGTCCGAGCCAAATTATTTGGCCCATGTAAAATGATTCAGCTCGCACCGGAAAAACACCAGACCCCCAAAAATTTTGTAGCTGGTAAACGGCTTTGGATGGCAAAAACGAAAAGTTAGAGGCAATTATGTTGACATGCCAAATGTCCTGGTGAGGATCCGAATTTTAGTTGAACTACACTAAATCATATGAATTTTTGTCTCATGCTCTGCATTTGCTGTCAATCGAATCATGTGAGCTTTTGAATAATTGGTTTTACGGATTGAAAATTAATCAACCAAACATTTTGAAAGGTTTATGATTTTGATTAAATTCCAAAGGATTTAAAGTAAGTTCAGCACCGTTCAGTTTTTAGCTGCCCAACTCCATGATTGTTATTAAATTTTTGGTTTAGAAATAGCCAGTTTGTTGGTTTTTTGCTTGGCTATTTTGCGTGTCTTTCGCGTTGTTATTTTGCTTTAGTTTAGCACTGCGTTATTTAACTTTGAATTTCGCGTAGATCTAGGCATGTTTTTATAGCGAAATTCGTATACCCTTGCAAAACGTGTCCTTATATATCCAAAAATTTTAAATATGTGCCTTAATATACAATAAGTAATTTAAAACGAAAAGAATTGTGTAAATATATGTAGTATTTATTTTTATTTATATTAAATATATAGTAATTTTAGTACATGCTTCCGTTTTGAAAGTAAGCCCACAATTTTATTTATTTTTTTTTTTTGGCCATGGTGTTTTTAAAAGTTTTCTAGGGTTAAATTGTAGTTGAAATGTTTCATTAGTTATGTGTTGTAGCCTCTGTCCCTTTTGTAATTTTTGCACTTGTTATTATGTGGCCTCGAAATTTTTTTTGCTGACATGCCAAACTTTTTGCGTCAATAAATTTGTTATATTTTTGGTCGAGCCACCCACTTGGTTATCAGACAAGGTAATTACATGAATATGCATTTATTATTGTTCACAATTTTGTGTTTGTCCACATTTTGATGGTTAGATTGGCGATACGAGGTATATATGTTGATTAGAAATACGCGACCTTGATAGGAAATTAAACACGGATTTGACCCTTGTGATCAATATACATTTTATATTCTTTCTAGTTGGGAATTTTAGTGTTCAACCTTTAGATCATTTAAACCTAAATGCATTATACCGCAGCTTTTAATACCCGCTATATACAGAGCTGCACATTGTCATAGATCATTATTAGGAAAAATAATAAAGTCACCCGAAGAGAATTTATCAAAATCATAAATCATTGCAAATTGCTACAATTTTTTATTCACCTTCATCCATGTATGCACTTCATTGTGCTGCATTGTATGCGTGTGTGTGAGCTCCATAATTTTCCAACACGTGCATGTGTTAGTGCGCGAAAACTGAAAATGCAAGCTGTTATGCAGATACGATATGGAAAATGCGTAGAGTGGAAAATCATCTACTCGACTCCGATTTTGAGCACAGTTACAAACAAAGAGGTCCTTTTTCTGCTCAACTCGGAGTGAACTGTCCAAAAGATGCTCGAATGCTAACATTGAGCCAAAAATTCCGCTCTTTCGTTAAATTAAGAGAAAATGAGTAGAAATGTTAAGAAATTCGTACATGAGTTTAAGTTGAGCTACATTGTTAATTGAGCGCAATTTTAATTTCAGTTTTTCAGTTTTTAACTCGGAATTTATACGTTGAGTAGTTTCATATATGTTAAAATATCACATTTTTGGACAAAATATTAAAAGACATTTACTTGAAACCATTTAGCAACATTTTACCTTATTTATAAATGTACTTCAAGAAACAATTATGTCACTTCCAACCAGCACCATACTTCAGTTTTGCGCTTGCCGCACTGTAATCAGTTTAAATAATGTGAAATTATCGTCAGGATTTATAGACCGAAGTCGCTTTAATTGATCAATATGCGAGTACGAATGGAGGTGCCTGACCATCCATTGACTAACGCACTGGATGGATCTCAAAAGAGCTGGGAAACAAACAATCGAACAAAATGAAGCCGTAAATACATTTGGCATCGGACGATGGCCACTTGAAACGCGGAATGGTCTCGGCCGATTCGCTTTGTGATGACGACTTTTTAATTAAAATAAAAATGCAATCCACACATTCCACGGACGATGATGATGCTGACGAGGATGGTGATGGAGGTGGTTCTGATGCTGGTGGTCGATGAGCGGTTCGGCCAGCTTGAAATCACGACAACAATAAAAATTAAGTTAAAGCGCGATTTAAATGGCATCATGTTTATTGGAATGGGACGAGGTATGAAATGAATGCGCATAAGTTTGATGCAATTCACACGAACACGTACATGTTCCCTGCCAGACAGACAGACAGACATACAGAACCGGTCATATTTTATACCGGCCATGCAATAAACAATTGAATATAAATAAGGGCATAATTATTTCTTTTCGCTTTGTTTTAATAGGCTTATGAAATATTTTAATTAGTGGCCAAAGAGTCATATTTTGAGTAAGTTAGATGATTTTATGTAGTACTTCGTAGTGCAAAGGTGACTAAATGTATGCCTAACACGACTTTAAAAGCTTTGACAAGCGAACTTTAAGTCCTGCAGCTCCATTTTATGCACACTTGTGTAAAAGTATTCATTTCTCCTTGAGAATTTCGACTTAATTGCTTGCATATTTTTAGACAGCTTCATTAAAGTGATTTTAATGGATTTTTCAAGTTCTAGCAATCGAACTATGTGCACTTCCAAGGGCAACGAAGCAAGATTAAAGCATTTAATAATGTTGATTACCAAGATTGTTCAGTCGCTGGCCATTCAAAAGTGCCAGAAAGACTCCTGCCTCATTCATTGAGTCGTCAAGTACAAGTGCATTTGCATCGAAATTGATTGCACCGAAAACTGTCGATACGGTAAAATTGGCAATTTCAGTTGCCCTACTGCATTGTGTTGCACCCATTGTGGGCGTGGCAACGGTAGGCGTCGATTTTTGAGCCGAATGGAGCCGCATGCTGCATCAACAGTTTGTTGATTAAAAGTGCGTTGGGTCAGAATTGAGGGCTTGCATCCTTTTCGTCGTTAATGCCACCAGAAATCGTCGGTTATTAACCAAAATTGTTGGGCTCAATTTTGTTGGTTTGCTATGGTTGACAGTTTAAGCAAGTTACTCAGTTGGTAAGCTACTAAATTTTAAACTAAAACCATTTAAAGCATAAAAGCAGAACCTATGAAGATACCTCCAATTAAAAGTCATTTAAAGAATTCATTTTGTATTAAAGGCAGGCGAAAATAATTTCATTAAATGGCGTACTGCGTAGCAAATGATAAATCAAAGCAGATCGATTAAAATAGTTCGATTAACCATTGGATTATATTTGCCTGGCCGTTGTGGCAGGAATTTGACAGATGGCGGAGAAAAAAAGGTACCACAAACTCCATCGGCAGGACCTCCTCCTCATTCGCGGCCCTCATCCTCATTAGCATTTGACTGCAGATGAAAGTGCAGCCGTGGGTCAGTCGGTGGGTAATTAGTTTTTGGCGTGTTGTGGGGCAATTTTTGAAAATTTCTTATTTAATGCGACGGCCGGGAGTTTCGGTAAATTGGTGGGTGGTGCGTGGGTGTTACTGGCGCGGTCGGTTTTGAAGCCTGCCAAAATCGTGGCGCCTAATTGCGAGCAATCATATTTTGTTTGCCAAGAGCTGCTTGAGCGAAGTGGTGCGGCTGCCATCGGTGGATTTTTGGGTGGCGGTGGTTCGCTATTTCGATGTCTCTCGGTGGGTGGGATGCAATCAGGTCGCTCTGTCAGTGGCAGGACTGCACGTCCTGCTCGTCCTGTTCGTCCTGCACGTCCTGCTAATGTTTGCATGTGCACTCCCACGCTCACACAGTCTTTGGCGTCGGCGGCGGCTCATCTCCTCGCCTAGGCAAATCAATCAATTTAAAAGCAATTGCTGTTAATGTGCAACGTTTGTTTGGCAGCTGTCAAAAATTTGCACACACGCTCCACAGACGGCGCGCCTCGTCGGTAACCCCACAAGTCCTTGAGACCGTGGTCTATTAGTTCGAGGCCAACTGATTCGGCGATGTCTGCTTCTTTGGGGTCAATCGTTTGCCGCCCGCCACTGTGCGCCTTGATTGATGATCAAAGCTGCCATAACTGGCAGGAACTAGTCTGTGTGCCGTAGATATGGGTTTGTATATATAGATGGGCGTAGACATATATATATGTATATGTACATATCAATATGCAGGAATATATGTATATTTGAGCAAATAGCTGCCTACTTGTCGGCGGAAAGCGATTGACAGTGCGGCTCAGTGCCTGCAGACTGATTGATGTTTGCCGTCGACGAAGCTGGTTGCAATGATGAGCCATCATGTTTCAGTCTGATCATAATTAAGTGAGAAAAGGCTTGAAGAAATCAACGAAAAAATATGTCTAGATGTTAACAATTTGAATGTATTTCGCCACATATTCCTCTTCTTAAAAATATACTTTGGCAACCAAGACTTAAATATTTAGCTATTTATTAATTATTATTATATTGAAAGAGCGTAAGACACGATTTAAAGGATGCCTTAAAATATTTAAAGGAATATTTAATATATGTGCTCGTAATATTTAAATGTATATTAAATAAGCAGGAGATCAGAATAGAGTACATGTTTCGCTTAAATTATTATTTATCCTAACTGGCAGAAACAATGGATGTAAAAAGGTGCTGCTAGGCAGTGCAAAAAAAGGGGAATAATATTGTGTGAAAAACGGATATAGCCTGTCCTGGATGGCAGCGATTCGTGGGGAGCAGGCGACACATTTGCATTTTACAAACAATCGAAAAAGTAGTTAAAGTTTTTTCCGGGGCGTATGTGCAACACGTTTTAATTCTTTTTTTTTCGCCACTCGTCGCATAAGCAACGGTTGAACGCGGTGGCAGGAAGGTTTTTGGCTTTGGCTTGTGTTTGGCATATTACACTCAATGTCAGTTGCTGCACCGCCACACACCTGCCCGCTACCTGTGCCCGTACCTGTCCACGTGTCAAGGGTCTTCGCTTGCTTCGCTTTTTGTTCTTCCGCAGCCAGGAGTGAGCAGTACACACGGCGTATACATCATATGGCCATGCATCCTGCTTTTTGCCCCGCTACCAATTTTTGGCGCAGCGTTCACCCTGCTAACTTTCGCTGGCGTTCTCGTTTTCCATGGACAGACCATGTCTGAGTTGACACATTTCTTTGATGTTCCAGTTGCAGGTGACGCTTCTGCAGCACAACTGACTTAGCGGATTTCGTAATGAGATGTTTTTCGTGCAGGTGGATTTGCCAAGTATTCAGTTCAGCATCAATATAAGCTTAAAGTTGAGCTCTAGTGCAGCATGCATAAAAGTAGACAAACTTGGATTCAAATCTACTTGTAACGCATTGCTATTCTATTAGTTGATAAAATACTTCACAGGCTTTTATGTATAAACTCCAGGATTACAAGTCATTTATAAGTAATGATTCTACTTTTCATTAGTGGTAAATAATATTACAAGCATATATCAGAATATCTGCATTAATAAAGCCACTGAGTTAAACTTCCTAGAAGCGCAAAGTACATAAATAATATTCTCAGATTGAATCCAACGCCCTTTTGATTCACCACAAGACTTATCGTCTTAAACAATTTTTCACTGGCAAAACAGAACAGAAGCCCCAAGATCGAAATGCAAATCGTTCATTACTTTGGCTATCAATAACTGATTTACATTCCCGCCAAATCTGCGCCAAATAAGCTGCGAAACAGCGGGCCCGGCCATGTCGCTCCTCCTGGGTATTCAGCTTGGGAATTGGTATGGTATGGAGATGGTATGGTTGTTCCACGAACTGAATGCGGATGCGGACGCATTGCAAACAATGGCAACAAAATATGCTGCTGCGCTTAAATGAAATGCCAACAAAACCAAACAGTTAAATCGCATGGGCAAGGGCTGCAGTCGGAATGCGAAGGAGTTCGGTTGGATGCAATTGAGATGGGATGGGAAGAGCTGAGTGGGAATGGGATGGGTAAATGGGTCGGATGAGGATGGTCGGGAATTGCTGGGGCTTGGACTGTTGGACTGACGTTGGCCTCCGGGCGCGACTTGAAAAGCAGCTTCATTTTAGCGTATAATTGAGCGAGCACAAAATATGCGACAAGCGACTGAAGCCAGAGGGCGGTCGATGGCACAAAAATGTGGGCGTGGCCCCAGCCCCCAAATCAGAAACAGGAACTTTGCGTGTGAAGCAGAGAACCAACGGATAACACAGATTCTGCGGAAGTATGAAATTTTACTATTACTTTGTCGCAGCAAATAGAGCGGAAGTCAGTCAACGAATGCAATACCAAGTTCAGGCGACTTTGATTGTGTCTTTGACTCGAAGAATTGGTCGAAGGATGAGGGATGGGGGATGCGAATGCGGATTCCAACCAGTTTCAGAATAACTGGAGGGCAGGGTGCGTCTGGGTGGAAATCAATGCAAGTTGCTGATGCCACTTTCGCAGTGGTAACTTATTCTTAGCGATTTTGCAGCTTATGTGGGAAATATTTGTGGCATAAACAACTTTACACATATCTGTTCGGCATCCTTTAAATTGAACTTGCAATCCTTGCCGAAATTTTACAACTTCGTCGGAAAAAGTTTGAGCTAGTTATCTAAGAGGAACCATCTCCAATACTATAAGAATAAATTGGTTAATAAAAACTTCAACATATATAAAGGCGATTATAATAACTATTAAAGGATGACTGTTGAAGAATTGTTTGGTATTAATGTAATAGTTGTTCTTTTTCATATGCAAAGAATTTTACAACTTGCGTTTATAGATCCATTTAAAATAGTAATTTATTTAGCAGATTTACCGAATAAATATAAGACACATTTTTTGATACATGCCATTGACTTAGGTTAATCGATTGTACACTAGTCATTAGTTTAATTCAAGTGACTAAATATCTGTGTTCACTATGGGTTTTCTGTGTTATATTTACATATTATGAGTGGGGTGGTAAGTATTCAGCTTAATAGTTAATTAGTGACATCTGGGCAGACGTTAATTGTTCTCGACGTTCTGTGAATTCAGTTGGCTGTGCGAAGCTCTGGCATAATTGTTTATCAAGACCCAATGGTCGCGCAAGGACATCGAGCTACGAATTTGGCTTTTCCTCCAGCGCAGCTCCCTTCTGGGCGAAGGATCCACAGCCACGCATCCTTGGAGCTTCTGCACACACACACACACACTCACAGATATGTGCACATAAATTGCTGCATGCCAACAGGCGCTTTAAGGCATTCGAGCATGGCGTGCTGCGGTTTGGAGCCTCAATTGCATAGCAATCTGGGGCCTGTGTGTCTAACGTTTTGTTGATTGATGGTTAACCAGAAAATCAATATCACTATGCTAATGAGACTGGCATAAATGCACAAACATATGTAGCACTTAAGAAAGTTGCAGGGCATTGGTAATGAACTCTGTCGGCAATTAGCCAAAGAACTTCAGTTGACTCAAGCGAAATGGTAAGCGAAATATTGAGTGCTTAAAGCAGCAAGTTATTTACCAACTAGCTAGGCTTTAGACTATGTCATAATTAACATTTTTAGAGCAAGAGAGAACACTATGGTTGAATTCCTCGACTTTCAAATAATCAGTCAGTGAGCGTCTTGTCAGTTTTGGAGGCTTGTGGGCATAACTATCTGCAAGAATAGTCTCAACTTTCTAGCTTTTAAAGTTTTCGGGAGCTTGACGTTCATACGGACGGACAAACGAACGGACAGGCGCACATGACTTTATACTGATTAAAAATATAAATACTTTAAAGCCATGAAAACGCTTCCTTCTTTCTGTAAGATACTTTCCAACGTAATTAGAATAATGGAATAAGACCACTTGCAAACTTTTGTGCGAATGAAACCATACTTGGGACTTACAAATTTTGGCATATACTTTACATACTAAATACAAATAAAATTTAATAAAATTCAAGTCCTCCTTTTGCGATGCGTAAAGTGCAGTCAAATGGTTTAATTGGCTCGTTGATTTATTGAAATGCTCATTTCAGTATGTGATGTCATTGGCGCGTAATATTTCGACCACTTAGCCGGTCAATGGATGCAAAATGCATTTATGCGGCTCCATTCCCATCAAATCCTAGCAAATTGTTCGGTTTGACAATTGCCTGCCAGACTGCTAATTTAATTAGATTTTAATATATAATTATAAACTTGTATTCGTTCCGTGTAATTATCCAACTTTTTTGCGTGTGCCTTTCTGTTCGGGCGCATCACTCCACCTGGCTAATTACAAAACGTTTCGAATTCCGCCGCTTTAGTCGCATTTGTCTATTAATAATAAATTTCTCATTCCAATTTAGAGTTGTGCGTACATTTGGTCGCTTCATTAAATACATTGGCAATCGGCAGTTAAATGCATTAGCTACGTTTGCCCACAGAACAAATTACATAACCAGCCATCTCAGAGTTTATCAACGAATGTATTAAATTTTATTAAACCAATGCTGAAACCAAAGTCAATTAGAGTGACAATGGTGTAACTTACAGCACATATATTTATATTTAATTTATAGTTAAGCGGCTTTGCACCTTAATCGGCGCTGACAGTTGACAACCGCTTGTCAATTATGCCATGACTACTCGTATATGAAACTCCATCCTATATATATATATATTACGAATATGTACATATATATATATACCTACGGCTGGTCAGTTTTCACTGCTGAGCTGTTGTGGGCATTTTAATTATTTTGACATTTCGCCATTAGCTGTAAAACATAATTAACTACCGCAAACACAATTTAAATGTGAATGGAAAAAAAAAGAATTGGAAAGCTTCAATTGACGTCGAACTTATCTTGCGGCGCACAGAAAAAATTATGACTTTACTGTTTATTAAAATTTCATAAGCGGCTTAAACACAAAAATAAATTAAATGTCGATAAAAACTTTAATAGTTATAGTACATATATTTATTGTGTTTTCTAACATTTCGAATGTTTAACGAATGTATAAAATGTATGTGAAATTCACATTGTAAATAATCAAAACTTTAAAAGCATTGTAGAAGTTTTAAAACATTTGTAGTCTTATTGAGAAAGAAATATTTTACGTGTAAACACATTTTTGTTTGTTTATCGCAATAAAAACTCAGCTGGACATTGCCGAGCACCAATTTCAATTCATTTTTCTTTTCTTTCATTTGACAAATGCAAAAATTGTTCACATTAATGTGTTGTCACAGCGGTGGGTTCGTGAATATGTGTAAGTATATAGATTGATATATTTATCAATTAATTGAGTATTATGGAATTAAATTAATATTTGGCTTGTTGTCACCCGTGGACATAAACGGATTAAAGAATCACAATGATAGGGCTTATGCGATTCAGTTGGATTGATTTTAAATATAAGCTATAAAACAAGAAGTTCGTAAGTAAAGGGAAGTTATTAACAGGAATTATCTATGTTCATTACATTTATCTATCTGCAACCAGAAAACAAGTTTGTCTTTAAAATTATAATTTAAGATGATAGATAGACAAATATGGAATTTATTTTAGAATATTTATACATTTTGTAAGCATTTTATTATAAAAAACTCGGAAAATGATTTTTAAATTTTAAAGCTTACACTGTAAACGCAACCATTTGCCTTACAAAAATATTTAAATAAATATTCAATAGACACTTCTTTTGAATTTAGATTAATACAATTTGTAAAAATGACTAATAAGTAAAAAAGTAAAATCTATGTAAAGAACATGTACATGTAAGAAACCTTCAATCTTCGAGCTTCCTTTTTCCAAAAGCTGGCCAGTCTGAAGAATTTCAAAGCCATCGTTTGTGAGCTTTTTAAGACAAGCAAGCAGTGCGAAAAGCTTTAGTCATTCAAACATATCACGTATACGTAAGATGAAATGGTCGTTACGTTATTACAATTTTAAAATCGAACAAGCTTCTGTTTCAATTTGTATTTAAAATAAAATTAAAATGGTCTGAGGAAATTACTGGTACGATGGGAAAATATATATGTAATATAAAAATATTTAGGTACTTTCATTAATGGGCAACCTACAATGAATGTTGAAGGTTTTGTTTTAATTCCCATAAAATATGTTCCATTTTTTTATGTATATGTATGTTATGTATATTAAATGTATATAATGCATTTATTTAAATAATTATTGATTTCATCATTGTATGTGTAGCCTCAAATCTAAGGGAAAATATCAATGTCTGAAATCAGGAAATTTAGTATAAGTAAGAGCACCCATCAAAAAGTGTACACAACTTTCACTTCCATTTACAGACTCTGGCGGCGGGTAAACAATCCTTTTGTTGGCCAGCTTTATTTGACTATTGTGATTACATTTCCTTGGTTCCTCTTCGCAGTTGCAACTTTCGTTGTTGCAACTCCGCAAGAGTGCCACGCCCACGCCTTACGCAAAAAGCACAGCGCGCAGCTTTTGTCTGCTTAACAGACAACCGGGCCAACGACAACAGCAGCAACCACAACTAACCTTTCCTAATAAAAAGTGATTGCGACGGCCTTCAGCGGCCGCAAAAGCAAGGCGCCACCCCCCGTGAGCAAAAAAAAAAAAAAAATCGCAAAAAAAAAACACACACATACAGGAAGCGTCCTGCATGGTCCGAGCCAAAAAAAGCTCGGTTACATCAACTCTCTGAGCGGAGAGCTCGCTCTCTCGCTTGGCCAAGCTTTTCATTGAGCACGCACATTGAGGCAGGTGCACGGCATCCTTTGGCGCGAGAGAATGCGACATCCGGAGAGCCGGAGAGCACGACCATTGAGGGTCCTGTTCGGGAGAGCTGACGCCTCTGTGTCTAACTAAACGGAAGAGGCTCAAGGCGTCGCTTGATACTTCCACAGTCATCTCAATTTCAAGACTAGAAGGTTAAATAGATCTTTATTTATATTATGATTCAATTAAATTATTAATTTTATATTTCAAATATTTAAAAAAAAGCCTTATGGTTATGTCCTTAAAATATATTATTTTTAATTTAAGTTATAAGATAGAAAATCTTATATGGAGTTCTTAAATATTATTCATAAAACGTAAGTGGGAACATGTGAATTAGTTAAACAATAAGTCTCTCTGTTAAATAAATACATTTTGTCCTGAATTGGATTACAAAATCTCTTGTTCTTCAAAACACCTCAAAATCAATTGAGGTCTCCATCCTTTTCGGTATGCCGCCCTGAATCGATTTTCGGCAATTCGCGCAAAATACCCGCCACCGACAAATGATTCATCCATCATTTGTGAGCCCACCTGGCTGGAAGTGAAGTAGCGTTACGCGGACTTCTTACCCTGCGAATTGTTGTTGCAAAGCGAGTGGGTCCTAATGTGACTCCTTGCACCAGGACACCCGTTCAACGGGGAGGAAAAACCGGCTTTTTGCAACAAACAACAACACGAAAACAAATAGAATCAAGTGACGCCACATCAGGTGACGTGAAGCTCGGAGAGTCGAGCTTTGAGAGCGACTCAAAGAGGCAATTATGCTGGTTTTTTGGCCCAGCACAGCTGACGCACGTTCACGTGGCTCCTGGCACCAATACACACACGCAGGCGACTCTCACGCTCTCGCACACCAACACACATGCACGAAAGTGAGGCAGCTTTTCTGCTTTTCTACGTTGCCGACTCGCTCGACAATTTCAGTTGGGCGACAGACTCTGGACTCGACAGAAAAACGAGAGCTTGGAAATTTTGTGGTCCGTGATTATTACCTGGAGATCTTTGGTGAAAACTAATGCAAACACTCAGCATCTGCACCTGCACCAAAATCAAATAAAAAAAAAGGATGCTCCCAAATAGATACGTGTGTGTGTGACCCAAAACGGGCAAAGTTGTAACGCAGAAAGCGCAATTTACAAACAAAATGCCAAGTGATTCGATTGTGTGAGAAGTCAGTGGAAAATCCATTAAGCAGCGAAACGACAGACGTCAGTCTTCAATCAAATGTAGCGCCAAAAGTCCAGGTGAGAATGCGACAAGTCCTGGAGAAATCCTGCAGGACGTAACGAAAACACGGGCCAAGCCAGGCCAGGCGAAAAACAATTCCGATTGCAGCATGCAGCGGGCGCAGCCAATCAGCGAATGGCGTTCTCTGACATTGGCTGCCTCAAACGGTGGCACGTTGTTGTTCTTGCCCTGCTCCTCCAGCTCGTCCTGCTCGTCCTGTAGCCAGTGGCTCGTATCAAGCTTAAATGTCAGGGGCATGTGCACCCAGCACCCAGCTGCCGAGGGAATTAGGAGCACCCTTTCCCGATCCACTTTTTCTGCGCCTTTTCCTCGGCTGAATTTTAAAATTATCACTTTCGCCCATCGCACAGCGTCGACTTGCAGCCGCAAAAGTTTAAAAACAATTTGAATAGGTATTTATTTGGGTGTGTTTTTCTCGTTTTGTTTCATAGAAGTTCCATGAGAATGTATTTCGTTTCCTCTTTCCATTGTAATTTACTTTGCAAAACTTCCCCACACAGGATCAAAACAAAGAAATTAAACAATTTTTATTTCAGAACATTTTTAAAAGATACATTCATGAGAAAATATTAAAGAAAAACAAATTAGCATACATTTATTTTATATTTCCAATTAGGCTTTAAATATAACATAAAATATATAATTTTGCTTTTGTTAGTTTTCAACAAAAGTACAATAAATGCATATGGAATTCATAATGAATATATAAAAAATATATGTATATCATATATGTTTTTGAAGAACAGCATATAATTCCGTGATCACGTTTTTGTAATCATTAAATACAACCACAGACTAGTAACACACGTTTCTGTTTCATATTCTGAAACCGCAAAAAATAACCACAAAGGTTTCGAATTAGTTTAATAACCATGTTACTTTTTAGACTCAAACGTATTTGTAAATTGTTTGCTGCACGCGTTTCTCAGTCGCCGGCTGCCGACCAAAAACAAAACAAATTAAAGTACATAAAACGTGAAATTATAGGGAAGCCTGTGTCTGTCCCGCACTCACATCCCCTTCTCTGCACGCTTGAATGGCCACCGATAAACCCGCTCAAAAGTCCTGGACAGGTTAGCACGCGACTTCTGGCTGATTATGCCTAATAACTGTGAGCCAAATTCGAGACGCAACAAAGACGAACCAAGAATGCCGAAAACTTTTAATGAGATTTTTGCTCAAATTTTGGTTTGCCTTCCGCCTGATGGGGCATATTAGGCATTATGGGCAGTTTGCTATTTAAACTATTTAAATTGCTGAAACATATGAAAAGTTGGGCTTTAATCAATACATATTGTGGTATCAAGCGTTGAAAGAAAATTGATATAAAACATGTACACATTTTATAATGAATTTTTATATTTTTGTCATTCTATAAAATTAAATTTACATAACTTTACACATATTTTTTTAAGACAGACTTAACTTGACTGAAAATAGTTGTCTATTTCTTTATGGTTCAACAAATTGCAATATCATAATTTCTGCTAAAGAAAAGGTATTTAAAATTCCATATACTTTCAATTGAAAAACACCACCGTTTGGTTTTTTTTTTCCGGCGAAACAATCGAAAATTCCTATTCGAAATTCTTTTAAAGAACTTGGCCGCAATCGGCAGATGACGAAAACTGCGCGATTTGCATGCCTAATGAAATTAAACCGAGCTTTGGTAGAATTTGTTGGGGATGGAAAGCAGAGATAAGCGCATAATTACCCAGAGCACAACGATTCTTTTTTTCTACCAAATTGCTATCTGATATTTTGCCGTATAGCAGGAATAAGGAAATTAAAAATGAATGCCAAACTAGCAGGAAGAATTTTGGTAATAGGAAGGCTAATTGGATTTTAAGTATGTTTGGAAACGGCTTTTGGCAAGAAGAAATTGTATTCACATTCTGAAAAAAAGTGGAAAGCACATAGAAAGGAAATTTAAGTGTATATCCGTACATTAGAATGTTTAGTGTGCAAATTTAAAAGTTAAAAGACGGCTTAAGAGAAAACACCACTTGAAAACGGTCCACATTTCCTTGGTGTTAGAAATCCAGCGTTGCACTTAATGCATTTTAATGGACGACAAATAAAAATGAGATGTTTTGGCAGTGCTTTTAAAATTTTTTGGACTGCTTTTGGCTCGTGAAATGCGGTTACGGGTGTGGAAGTGTCAGGGAACTAAAACAGAAAGCAAAACAAATTAGTGAAGCGCGTTGCAATGAAATTAAAATGGCATTTTATTTTCGGCTTTCATACTGTATATATACTGTATAGCCTGCGAGTGTTCCTGGCGTTGCATACTTCGGAGGGCTCTCGCTATTTGTGGCAATGTCCTTGAGCCCACACCGCGTGAATTATTTAAGCGGAGAGCATAAATTCCTAGCAGAGGTAACAGCGGCTGCATTGCTGCACATTGCACGTTGCATCCATTTATGGTTTGTTCTTTGGGCGATGCACACGCACTTGCCACTGCCACTCGCCACTTTCCACTTTTCACGTGCGGCGTTCCAATTGACATCTGGTCGACCTTGCCGCACGCGGCAATACACGCATCACTTGTGCGGCAGTGGCAGTGGCACTTTCTCTACTAAAGACCATCGAGATCTCGGCGAAGGCGGCTGGTCTCCCACGCCGATGAGTTTATTGCATGTGCGACGTCACCAGAACGGTCAATTTAATTGAACCAAGGCGGCAATAAACGATTGCGAGCCATCTCGATCGCGATCACGATCGCTCGATTGATCAACGTGCCCCAAAGTGAAGCATCTCGCATAGCATTCGCTTGGGGCAAGCATCACCTTCAATTGACACAATGCTTTCACCAGCCCAAAAATTGATCCACTGCGGATGAGGGGCAATATCACAATGAACATATTTCAAAGTCAATGCATCCGTTGCGATCACCTCTTTGATCGATCGATCGATCGATCGGTTTGCATAATTGGTCTGATTTTGAAATTTATGAGGGGCGCAGCCAACTGATTCAATTGAGTCAATTAAATATATATTGAATTATCTGTTGATATTGACAAATGGCATAAGAATTGCAATCAAAATTGTGGGAAAATGTTTTATGGCCATTATCAAGTGCGTGCGATCAGCGCCCGAATTTCAATTAACCGAAAAGGTCTAAAAAGTTAATTGAATGATTTGCAGGATTTTTCATACATCTTGTACATATGGTATGCGGAATTAGCTGCTAGTGCAAAATTTTATTTATACATATCTACAAATTCATAAACTTTGAAGCACAATTGTCAGAGATTTGCAATTTCATTTTGATTTTGTTTAAGCTGCTTAATACTTTAAGAACCATCATACTTAAAGCATTTAAATTTTTAAATCCATTACTTAATTCCATAATATGTTTAAGTTGCAAATGCGGTAAATCATACAAATAAATTATTAAATGCTTGTGAGTTTTCTTTTCTAAGAAAAAACCTAACCGATGTGTTTCGATGCGCTTGGATTGGCAGCTGCAATAAATGAAAATACATTTTTAAAATTAATAACAACTGAGCGTTGACAGTAAATAAATCGCACAATAAAGTTAGTTTTTTTTTTTTTGGCTGATTATCAGTTTTAGTTGACTAACTTTGGTAAGAGTCTCGATTGCAACACGAAATATTATCCAGTCTGCCCATGAATAAATAATTACAGAAAAAATATAACCAGTCCTTTGGCCAGGCTAAAAATAAACTTCAGCAGGAAATTTGCCATGAATATTTCAATTAATGTTGGAGCGCAGTCGCACATCGCAGAAAATGCGTGCCTTGCAGAAATAATACCCTTAAAATTTATTTACGGAACATATTGCGTTTCTTTAAAAGCCCAAAAATATACATATATGATTTAATAGATTTATTTGAAAGGAGACGATTCTATGAAGTGCCTCCAAGTTGCGGCACTAACTCTTTAACTGGCCCAAAGTTCATGACCGTGTGAAAATATCCTTTCGTGGAGTGAAAGCATTACTCTCTACCTTTTCGTTTCATTTGATGGCATCGCTTTTCCCGCCGTTGTTATTCGTGGCACGCGTTTTATACAAAATAAATATTGCACACTTAACGGCCCACAAGGCAGTGTGCTCGTCGTTTTTCGCTGGATATGTTGACTTTTCGTCAATGCTGCTGGCTTTTGTGTGCCTGAAGTATTTCCATCTTTTATGACCCAGCGACAACAGCCCGAAGAACAGGCACTGAGAGACAGGAAGTGCGACAACAATGTTCATTATGTTTTGCGCTGCCTGCTGGCCTCATTCAACATTTAACCCTCCAACTGCCACGCCCCCCAGCGCCGCCGTTGGTATTTGTGTTTTTCCCACGATATTTAACATGTGGCATTGATTTTTGGGCCAAACTGCCTGCCAGCGGTACTAAAAGCCCAACTTCCCTTCGAGAGTTGCCCGAAATTAATTGCCGTCTAGGTGCAGAAACGACTTAAGCGCTTCAATGGAGCATAAAAACCAACTGCGTAGAACTGGGGGGGACTTAGTTTGCTTCGTTGGAAATGGAAAAGCATAGTAAAATACACTAAAAATGTAGGGAATTTGCAAATGATACAAATTGGCAAACATTTTATCCGTAAGCAGCAAAAAAACGCTATTCCTGAGGCAATAGAAAACGCTGTAGTTCAGCATTTAAGCTATTAGGTAACTTTTACTTACACTTCCTTTAAAGCAAACATTGCGGACAGTATACAGAGGCTCCACCTAGCGGCGGTTAAGTATATAAATATGTGTTTGGCATTAGATTTAAATGTTGATTTAAACAGAGGTATGGTGCACAAGCATACGCAAAACCGCAAATCACTTTAAGTTTCAATAAACTTTTTGGGTAGTTACCATTAGATATCCTTTACTTCCATTTCCTTCTTTAAAGGTAATGTTGCCTAAAGTATACGCAGGCTCCATCTAGTGTCGGTTAAGTACTTTAATCTCGTTTTTGGCATCAAAATGATTTAAATGTTGATATACACATAATTATGCTGCATAAGCACGCGCAAAACCGCAAATCAATTTAAATCAAATTTAAGTTTCAATAAACAAATCGGGTGGTTAACTCCCAGCCACATCATCACTGATAATTACACCTTCAGCACCCGAAACTCTGCATGCCCATTAAGAGCTGCAGTCAAGCGTTTCAATAGCCCAAATAATTCGAAGCTAATGTGCCGTTATATAATTGACTATAATTTAAAACAAACTTTCTACTCCACCCCAAATATGTACTTTTTTCGAGCAATCAAGCCTGAAATGACCGACGTGCCTAATGCAAATTTTGGCAAACCCAACAAGGCCGCTCGATTGGCCATCAATCATGGGAGGTGACTTTCATTTTCCTTTATCTTTTTGTATCCCAAATAGGAGTAATTAAAAATTGCCGAGAGGAGCACAGCATTTTCATATGAATTCCATTTTCGGCAATTAAGAAAGGTAATAATTTAGGCAAATGACCAACTTGCATTATAAAATGTGTTTCGGAAATGCATAAAATAGGCATTATTTGATATAATATTTTAAAATTTGACTTTTATGAGCTATTAAATATTACGTTACATTAAGCTTTTAAGCTTAAAGCAACAATTTATTTATTGTACATTTAATTCAAAGCCTAATGGACTGATATTATTTTTAATGGAAAATTTAACACTTAAAATCGGTAATAATACAAACGTATTATTTCACTTCCATCTGATGATAACAATGAAGAAACTGATCAGAAAATATGTTGTGGTACAGGACTACAAAAATATGTAAATTAATCTCAGCGATTGTTTTGCAAATGGTTATGCGCATATTTCTAATTAACAGCGATGAAGTAAACAAAGTCAGTATTACGCATACGCAGTGTGCGCACTGGGTGGCTGTGTAATTGCTATTTACACATTTTCCACATGATTTGCCAATTTTAATGAGCATTGTTTGTGTCCGTGCAGTTTGTGATTCCCCTTCTGCAATTGCTTCACCTCCAGCAGCTGGCAAAATAGACAGCACCAAGGGCATCGCCATGGATACATGAATCCATGGATTCCCGGCACGGATGTCATTCCGTGAACTACGCACTTCAACCAGTTTGGAATGTGTCTTTTTTTTTTTTGTTCGCCTTCTTTCGTTAAAATTGATTTCGGCCATGATTGATTGCGCAGAAGCCCGAAATGTAGGCAACATTCTGGGGCGCTTTAAAGTCGTCAGCCCATCAGCATCATCATTCCCCATCACAGATTTTCCCCCGTATCGGAATTCGTTTACATTTCGCTTCAATTTACATTTGTACGTATCTTTTCGATGCCACCGCATGTTTGCACAAAAAATTGCTTAAATAATGAACGAGCTTTGTTTGGGGGTATGAGTAGGCATTGAACCTTTATTGACTTGTATTTGCGTGTAGCCGGTTTTAAATTTGAATTGTGGCCCATATTGTTTGCCTTGCGGTGTGTGTGCATCATAATGTTGGCTGATGGAAAATAGTCAATGCTGGCGGGCCTTTGTAAATTTAATTAGCTTTCAGGGCGCGGTTAAATCGTCGTAATCGGATTTCAATTCAGGTTGCCAAACTGATAGATATATAGTAGATGGTCCTTATGCGAGTTTAATACTTTAAAAGATAACTCTCTACTGATTGGAAGGTAGTTAAATGTACCAATTAAATGTTGCAAACTTTAGTTTTGAGTTTTTAACTTTTTATAAATACATGTGGCTGATGAACATTTGCAGAGTTTGTTCAAAAATGTTATCATCAAATGTGTTTCGAAGAAAAATTTGTTTATACGTTCTTTGCAGTGGCAACTGAAAACGTGCGCAAATAACTGCTCATTTTTGGTATTTGCACGTTTTATTTTCAATTGGTCAGGTTGGTGTGGAGAATACTTTCTGGAATTTTTGCCACGCACTTTCTCGACCGAAATTCGGCACTCACATGGTTGAATATTTCACAAACAGCACTTGCAGCACCTGTCGAATTTTTTGTTGGATGATTTTTGTGGAAGCTGGAAAAAAGGTAGCTTGGCAGCTCCTAGAACTTGTCCCCTGGGCAACTGTGACAGTTGCATGCACATACGTTTCTGTATCTGGTTCGGCTCATGTGGGCGCCTGTGCAAATTTTGCCCGCCTACTGTGGTGCGGCCTTTGCCACATTTTGTTGCAGTTTCGCAAAACTTTCGCAAAACCTCGAATGGCTAATATTTGACGCACTGTTTCATTACGCTGGCACGGCCCCAGCCACGTCCGTTCATCAAAACACACACACACACACACACACACAGTGCAGCCACCAAGGATAAACTGGTTCATATCCACCCACGCCACAAGTCCCACTGCCAGTTTTCAGCCACATAGCTGTCGCAATTCGAATTGCATTTTAAATTGACATACGTAAAGCGCAAAAATGGCACGATTTACATATATGGCAGTGGCAGTGGGAGAAGGGGGGCGAGGAGGGGATTGCAGTCGCTTGTCCTTCGCTGCAACTTTCCCCGAGGTATGCTACATTTGCCAAAAATAGCCCACTAAAATCCATTTGCAAATTTGCTGTCAAGATGCTCGGACTGACCTGGAGGCTAAATGAGCGGAGAGAAAGCAATTAAAATAATGGCTTTAAATCAAATAACTTATAGAGCGCCCAAAAAGTATGTTTTAGATATAAACTAATATACCTTTATGACATTTTGTTGTATAAAAAGATAATTCGTTATACCTTTATATAAAAAAGGTATATGAGAGCATAAGATAAAAAACAAAAGCACGTAAAGTTTAAATAAACTGTGATATAATAAATTTGTTCGTATAATCATTTATATAATGTAATATTTTAAAACTGAATTCAACATTTTCAATTTCGTATCTAAATACCAATGTTTCTAGGTTGAGATAGCTAAACAGCAAAATTGTGCTGTATTTCGTTGCTGTTTAAGTTGGATGGTTAAAAGCTGTCCACCTGTCGCTCATTCGGTCCTAATTGTTCCATATCCATCCATTCGCACAAAATGATCCATCGCCGCACTTGAGCGATGCTTTAGAGGTTTTTAGTGGCGCCGACTGGAAATGCGTCACTGTTGCACTTGCCTGTTTATTATGAGGCTACTTGAAACCACGAAGGTGGAGGAGGGTTGATGTTGATAGCGAGACGTCTGACTGGACGGGAAGGTGGTTAGAGGAGGAGGAGGAGGAGGAGGAGGAGGTGGCACTGCAGATCCTTGAGCCTGCCACTCGGAGCACTTAGTCGCCTTTGACGCCTATGGCCCTGCTGCTCTGAATTTAATTTATTGTTTTCGTTTGTTGGCCGCTGTTTGTCATTCCCTTCCCTCAGTCGTCCTGCGTCGTTTCAAGTGTCACAACAGTCGTTTTTATGGCAAGTAAATTTTAATTTTCCTTCTTTTTTTTTCCTTTGCAGTGCGCTTCTATTTGCGCTAATTTAATTTCTTGTGTAATTTTATTTTTATGTTGCCAACGAGGGGCGTGGCTGGGTGGGTTGGTTGTTTGGTGCTGCCTTGAAACTGAGACTTCCCAGCCCACTTTGGCATTGTGTTTGCCTTGAGGCAAACTTTGTCAACAATTTCGCGTACAACATTGAAAATTTTCGCTGTTGTTGCGAAAAAGACAGACGAAAAAAGACAGAGCGAGAGACAGAGAGAGAGAGAGAGAGAGAGAGAGGAAGAGAAAAGCATCTCATCATTATGAGCCTGGGAAAGTGGGCGAGGGCCAGGCCGAGGGCGTGGCACTTCGCACTGCGAGTAACGAATTTTTCTCTGGCGACACATCGCCTTCGTCCTGTGTGAGTGGGCACTCAGCGCTCAGGACTTGCCTTTAGCGCCATAAGGTCAAGCGTCTTTTTGTCATCTGCCATTGGGCGCAGTTCGCGCAAATAAACACAATTGAGCAGAATGGAATGGACAGAATTGCAGAGACACTCGTCCACTTAACATAATTCAAAGGAGCGCCTTTTGGATGGCGCCAATTGTCTCTCACCTGTTATTATGAATCAATGGGCCGCGTCGAAGGGTTTCGTGGAATGGCCCTTGTGCCACTTTTAGTGGGCGCCGCGATGTCTGAATGCCTCTCAAATGCTGCTGATTTAGGCCCTGATTATCCTTAAATGGGCCCAAACAGACAGCTTAAATTTTGCATTTGACTACATAACTCAATCATAATACTTTAGCTCTATTTGGTATAATGTCGACGCATTTTAGAAATTTTAAAAAGTGCAAATGATGCACAAGTTTTAAAATAAATAACTGCCTTGTTATCAGAAACAATTATTGCTAATTGTGCGTATTTCTCAAAGAAATAAATAAAATAAAAGCATTCTCGTTTTAACAATAATAATAAAATCAAATGGCATTGATTTGGTTAATTATGAGCTTCTTCAGCTATGAATAAATAATTAAATATTGAAGCTCTGGGCAACAATTTCATTGTGAAATATGTTCATTTAGCTTTGCTATGAAGAGGACAATTATGATGGGAAGGAAATTTGTGGAAAGTTGTCTTATGTGCCAACGATCACGTCCTTGCAGTGAAGCAAGTTAATTAAAGCCCCCAACAGGTTCATCCACGTACAGTTGGCAAGTGGAATTGTAGCAGACTAATTCCGATTATCAGAAGTCAGTTCGCACAAAAATCACTCGACACACGCGCTTGTCACACGCAGAATGGGGAAAAATAGGGGCGGGGCCACGCCAGCTGGGGGGCGTGGTCTTATAAATTGTCGTTTCTTATAGACGGTCCCTGACACAAACAGGCAGCCAGCTCAAAAAGTGTATATTTGCGCGTGTGTGTGTGTGTGTGTGTGGGGCGAACAAAAAAGTGTAGCACACATTTTAGCGCCAAGCGGAAATGCTTGAGCAACAAGAAGGCGAAAAAGCACGAAAAATGTCAACAACAAACAAATGGCTTGAATGTCGACTTAGACAGCTTCAACAAAAACATTAAACAAATGTTAGCCCTTTTATAGTTGATTCCGATGTTTTTTTCCATTTCAGTATTTTAGGCTTTGGTGCTTTTCAACCATTGATTTTCCTCGTATCCTTTTGCGTTTACGATTTCACAAGTCAAAAGTGTGTTAAATTATACACGCTTCAATAAATAGATATTAAACTATTTTTGCTGGTCAATAATCAAAAGTTTCGAACTAGGGTAGAATATAACCGATTTTGATTGGCTTTTTCTGAGCTTCAGAATTTGTAGATGAAACTTCTCTATCTGCAAAACTTTTTGCGAATATTCGTCGATTGTTTGTCAAGTGCTCCATTCCTCGCAGCCTTGGGTTATTTTGCATAAATATGTTCATATTTTGGGTTTTTATTTTGTCGCCCCTTTTCCTTCAGCCATTTTGTTGCCATGTAAATAACGGTGGTCAGCAGCTGCAGAAACAAAAACGCAAACGGGAAGTGGAAGTGGAAGAGCAAGAGGAGACCGGATGTTTATGGACCGCCATTTTGGCCACTGGTCGCCATTTTATGCAGTTCCACAAGGAGTGTGCCAACGCAGCGGAGACGCAGCCAGCAGCGTGTATCTCCTGGCACTGGAATTGCCCCTCCTCCAGATGCTGCACAGTGATTTAGTGCTTATGGCAAGTTTATAAATTAAATTTAATGAAGCAGCAAGTCGAACTTTCGCCATTGTGCCCGCGCCCACAGAGCTCAGAACTGAGAACAGAGAACTGGATGCCGTGAACACAGAGGCCACACAAGCGAACTTATTGATTATGCGGCCCCCGGAAGCTGTCGTTTTAGCCGTGCAAGGGAAAATTTGATTTAGTTCCAGGCGAGGCGGTAATGGAAATGGAAAGTTCGCCCCGCTTGTCCTTGCCACTGGGCCGGCAAATTTTATCTTGGCAAATGGATCAAATTACGCATTTAAGCTTTGACTAACAAATGTCGGCCGCTCTAATTGGCTTGCCAAACGAAAGGGAATGGAATCCGGCTAGGTCGATAGGCAGCAATTAGTTTGCGAGGACTTTGCAGTGCGGCCTCGTCGCCGAATGACACATACCCATCAATTTTCAACCAAAATCTAATTATCGGCTTTGGAGCAATAGAGCTTTTTTTCTGCCTTAAACTGTGTAGGCATCTCACTTCTATTCACGACAACAATAACAATGAAGCAGGAGGAAGCAGGCTTATGCAACATAATCCTAGTTTATGACAGTTGGGGGTCCTAGCCTTGTGGGTGTGTGTGTGTGTGTGTGTACTAGCTGGTGTGCAGTGGTGTTAGTGCCCCATGTCCTTTGCAACCAGCAGCTGCTCAACAAACCGTTTCTTCGTATATGTATATACACCATTAGGATGTTAAAGCTCGTATCGTGGGAAAATACAGTGGGCTGAGAATCAAAAAAATTTATAACTTAACACAATCATAATAATAATATTCGTAAAACTTAAGTTAAATTGAAATTTAGTCTTTATAAATGCTGTAAGATTTTGATGCTTATGTGCAACTGTAAAAGTTCGTCTTCTTGAATTCCCCAAATCTCCAAGTGGTTGCAAACACTTTTCACTTATTTTGTCACAGATAAGTGAATAATCCCCCAGGATTACAAGTTCAATTGAATGTGAAGTCATGTGGAAATCTCTTTTCCAACTAGTTTAGCACACTGTGCACTGTCGACTGATACCTACATTGTTTATTTCGAAATTCCTATAGCTTTGACAAGTGTCAGAAGCACAAAAGGCGCGCCTTCGATATGGATGTATAGATATCTGAATGCATACATATATGTATGTATGAGTATGCGACCTCCGGTTAGGATCGGAGATTGCGAATGCGACCCAGCCCAACCCGACCCGACGTGCCCTGTCCTCCACCCGAACAAACCTAACCCACTGCACATCCTTTAGAGGACTAAATTGAAGACTTCTTTGTGCCGGGCCACAAAGTGGGTGCCTGGATATTGGTGCGAAAAGGTGTGGGCTGGAGGCTCAAAGAGAAAACGTATTTGTACAATCTCAATCGCACTCACAATTAGACTATAAATATTTGCCAATTGTTTGGCAGACAAACTGGGGGATATACATATACATAAATATATTTTTGAATTTTTTAGGGGCCCTGCCAGCAAAACTTTTCCTCCGCGAAAATTCGAAGGTTGTGAACCGATGGCAAAAGTTTCTCTGCGAAATCTGCAAATATGCGGGCGCACACAAATTCATGGCATACATTTAGGCGCCGACAAGCCGTTGACAATTTTCGCCTTCCGCCTTGGAGGACATATAAAAAGGAAACAGAGTTCCTAAAGCTTTTTGCAATCCATTTGCATGTTCTTGTGACGACTTGTCGATTTCCGGGCATTGCATTCGATGGGATGACATATGTTCCAGTTCAAATTTGAGTTGTGCCCAAATTGGCTGCTGCAGTTTTTATACCCCCCGATAATGTCGACATTCGTATTTACGCATATGCTCTCACTCACAAGATGTGAGTGGTAAAATCATTGAACATTTTATCTGTGAATCAAAATGTCCAAGGAAGCTTTATTGGCATTCCGGGAAAAACGAATGTTTTGGCCATCAACTGCAGAACCCAACGACTATTGACCACAGAGAACCGCACCGATTTAAGTCATGGCCACATTTCACATGGTGCCAATGTCAATAACCTACGTTAGCCTCGTTCCATTTGGGTTAGTAACTGCTCTATATTTGCTCGTCACCACTAAATTGCCTATACTTAATTATTTATGCCATAAATCCCAAGTTTTAGCCGAACGGTGCGACAGCTGCCGGATCTTGGCCCACAAGAGCAGCAAGCCCCAATGCGATTTTACACAAGGGTTAACAATTTTAATTGCAGCCCAAACTACTAGCATCCAGGAGGGCTCAGAAATGTCGTCTAGCTAAATGCCAAATAGGCCGAGCAGCTGACTCGACTCACACAATATGTCAGCTGAAGGACCGATGGTTTGGTGGTCGGGTGCTCTGGTGGTCTGGTGGTCGCCCAAGGGGGCGACCTAACCACATGGCTGGCAGTCCGAAGGACTGAAAGTGCAGCCATCTGTCGGTAGTTAGTGCAGCACAATGACTTTCAATAGATGAACTTAGATATATCATGTTTGTTGCCCCCTGTTGGCATTGCATCAAATGTCTCAAGGGGGGCACAGTTGTCTTCTGGGACTATTTATCACACACTAATTGTATTCTGTGCGATCCCAACCCTTCCATGAATACGGAAGCGAATGTTTTGGGTGAGAAAGAGAATTAATTGGTAAAATGTATCATTAGGCAATCGCTGGTTATCCTATGGCTGTTTAATATTACTACTTATTTCATATAAATTTTACAAATCTTGTCAGCATTCTATGGAACAACAAAACGTATACTATCCGTCTATTACAGCATTTTCTCTTTTTTTAAATTATATGCAACATTTAAGTATCCGATTGTATCCTTTAAAGTAGACATGCCTCAAAGTTGAAGGAAACAAGTCCTCCTGAGGCTACTGCCACAATTGTCCTGGCATTTCCTGGCGGCTACCTTTGTCTTTTAATTTCTTGCGACTAGCGAAATAAATTCCAGCGAAAAGCCTTATTCCTTTCTGGCTGACAGTAAATTTCTTGTGCTGCATTCTCACTCAACTGTCAGCATAGATGAGCACTGTCTATTCGGGCTCTTCGGGGAAGTTTCTTTGTCGCCGGCCAGCAAGGTAGAAAAAAAACTGTTTCCATCTGCCCCACTTTCGCCCCTAAAACCTTCATCATCCGGACATTTCGCTTTAATTGCGGTCAACGTGGTGCGATTTTGTGTCTCGGCTCTAAGCGGCAAAATGGAGAAATTCAAAATAATAAAAACCAAACCAAAACCAAAACCGCAGTTTTCCAGAGAAAACTGTGCTGCTGCTGCTGAAGAAGCGTTGCATACTTTTGGGTGCATCACGTGCAACGGGGCGTATGCTTTTGCCATGGATTTTACACTGCGGCGAACAGTTAACCCTTTTAAACTGACCGAAACTGACCATTTATCTTTATAAAATCTCTCTAGTACATTTTTATATACACATAAATAAGAATAACCTTTAATATTATTTTATAGATAATGTTTTAACGGCTCGTTAACAGATAACATTTCGCTTTGTTGACATGCAATAGTGTTTTCTTTAAGTGCGTAGTAGGTATCTTTTCATTGGAATTTTCCCCCGTTTTCATGGTCTAGTTTGACGTTATTCAGTATGTTGTTATTGTTGATTTTCCGCACCCCTCCCCTCCTACAAATCCATATTGATTCGCAGCGAACGAACGCATTTGCAGCATTTGAAGCATTTTCCGACCCGTGTTCATCCGCCTGTGTTTTCTGTCCAATGTTTTTTTTTTTCTTGTTTCGACCTCTTTTCTGTTTTTGCTATGCATTTGTTATGTTTGTGGTTTTTGCACGATTTTAGTAAAAAAAAACTGAGCTTTTTACAAATTCAACTGATTTCGTTGTCCATGACTGGAAAATCTATATTGATGATTTTTATTTAAATGCCATTTTCGTGTGCATTTATAAGCCTTATTGATGAGTGCGGATGACAGCGGCATTGAATTTGTATGCTGAAAAAGAGTTTGTTGATGAAATTCGAGGAATAATAATTGGTTGAGAGTCGTTCATGTACATGAGCACATTAAATAACCAAAAAGTAAAGCCGAAGCCATGACATTAAAGCCAATATGGCTATTTTGACTGGCCTTAATGCGATTTGTGGCTAACTGGACATTAAGGAATTTTGAGCCATTTTTACGATGCTCCTCATTATGTTAAATCTCCCTTATGAAAGCCATAAATTTAAAGAAGCCTTCGGAAGTTCTGGAATGCCATCAGCGTAACGCTTAATTGAACTAAAAGTTGATGCTGATATTGAGCTGGCGTCGTTGTTTCGCCGGTTTTACACTTGCTTGTTTTTTTTATACGTTTTTCTGTGAATGCCGCTGATGCGGCCACACATTTATGTGATTTATGGTATTCGGTAGAAGGAAAAAAAAAGGATGACCTGCATGCCATATTTGTGTGTTTTTCAACCATTTGTGCCATTCAACCATTCTGCAATATTGCAGGGGCAGCGCTGCATGATTTTTCAAGAATGTCAACCACGAACAGCTGATTTACGATAAGTGGAAGTTAATGGGTTCACAGTTCACTATAGAGTTGGCGTTGGACTTTCGGAGGATAATAACCACGTTCATAATGAGTTAACTGGCATAATATTTAAATAAATTAAAGGCCATAACATAATTAACATTTAAAGCAGCATGCTGTGATAATAGTTTGCTTTCCTACATGTTACCATATCATATTCACCATAAAAAAGGTTTTTTTCTAACATGTAATAAAAACAGTAGTGTGCTGCACAGTGAGTGCAAAAAGTTAGCTAGCACTATAAATGCTGGGAAGCAATTGTTTTTACCACTCGCGGCTTTTGTGCCAAAGGGTTTTGTTGTTCGGATTCCTTTCAATTACTGGGATTTCTCATTTGTTTACATCCCTGCCCGAGTTTTTCAAATTACTTACCCCCTTCGTCCTTTTGAAACGAACAAGGTTTTCTATGTGTTAATTAAATGACAGCAATTGTTAACTTTGATTAAATTCGATTAGTCCCAGGTTGCCTTCAGTGGCATGTTGATTAACTTGTTTCCCTTGAAGCGGCATTTATTTAAAACCCCAATTAATAGTTGTGAATACAAATATTTATTGGCGGAAAAATGTGCTTTCACCTTTGGCAAGGTATCTCGTAAATTTTCGTTGGTTTCGCGTCGGCAAGATTAATTTCTTTTGAAGGCTTCTGTGTAAAAATCCTTGAAATTATGCAGATGGGGGCTTTGGGGTAAAAATTATGTAAAATGCAAGCGCAGTGAAAATATATTGCCCTCGATGATGCTGTGGCACGATAAATAAAAACGGAGCCTACAAAAGCCGCCAGGATGGAAAAGTTCCTCCACAAATGAATGTACTTTGAAAATCGCAAAGAGACAAGTTAGACCCCGTCCTTAATTAGGGCCAGGATATAGCACATCTTCTACAGCTCGTTGGCCATCAATGTCCTGGCCAGAAAATGTTATCTCAGTGTTTTGACAACTTCCTCGACACTTTTTGCATTTCACCTGATTGTCGTTGGCGGAAATATATTTCCATTTTCATTCCCCGTCTGCCAGCCACAAATGTGTCGTGGAATCTCCACTTCCTCAGCATTTCCCTCTCGAAGCCGTTTTTCAAACTTTCCCTTTGCTGCCGCAGCAATATTCGTTCTGGCCCCCCTCCACCGTTTGCTCCACTCACTTTTTCCTTCTGATTTATGGCAGCTCTGACTTTTTTCGGCTTTTTGGCCAAACTATTTTGTGTATATATGCCATAAACAAGATTCCAATGCCGGGCCATTAATTTTTCGGTGAAAGAAACCAAACTTAATGTTGGCTTTAAGTCGGGCACACAATTGCTATCAAGTGCTTTGTGAGCGAATATTTATTTGAATGTGCCACAAACAGGACAAATGTTCATTGCTGCCTCATCGTGTCAGCCGAAATGCAAATAGTGCTCTTTTCCACATGCATTCCAACACCAATTTCCAAAGTTTATTGCATTTTAAATGCAGTCTTGTATCACTATTTATTTGAAATTAATTTGGAAGCTACACTCGTTCGGAAAGCTTAAGCCACACCATAACATATTTGCTAGTTTATTTTGTGTGGCATAAGGACAGGGTATTCGGCATTGTGCATATAATCAAAGAAAATTACACAACCAGAACGTAGCTGAAAAGCTTCTTACCCTCATATTCAGATGCATATATGTATGTACATATGTGCACACGTTGGCAAACATCCGCAGTTAACATCCGACTGGCAACACAGTCCGTATTTTAGCTCATTAAGAGCGTGCACAGGTGGCAGGCCATTCATTAAATGATGGCTCCTCATAATTCCATGTAGGCAAATATTTTTTCAAAATACCAAATGGTAGACGAAGGGGCGTGGCATGGAGTAGGGTGCCTATTTGAGTGGCTATTTTGCAGCAACATTGTCTGCGGTGCAACACTTCCTGTTTACACAGACACACACGTTGCACCTCTCTCGCCTCAGGTAGCCACTTCTATGGGAGCCTCGTATCCTGGCTTCATGGATCATCCTCGCTTGCCACCTTGCAGTAAAATGTATATTAGCTTGGAAAGACTTGCAACACAAAAGTCATACTGGGAAATGCATATGCGCATGAAAATGCGTAAATGCACTCAAAAAAGCACAAAGTGGCTCAATGAATTTCCTAATGAATTCCAGGAAATCATAACCTGAGTTTTGGTTAACAATAAGTGCAATATTTGTGCAACAAAAGCTGTTTCTCGGTACCTTATCAATTTTTAACTGCAACTGGAATATGACAAATCTACGTATTTACATTTGGTCGTCTAGTTGTTTGTGTTTAATGTGCGTTGTCATTTATAAATTTTGGCAATTCGTTGATTTCATTGTGGTTGAGCATTTTCCATGGATGTAATCATGTATGCTATTGAGCGAGCACTTAAGTTATGTCATATAAAGCATATGAAATTCGACTGGCTGCTGTCATGTTCAGATTTCTATGTTCTGGTGACGTATTAATTATCCTTTGAGACCGCATCGATTTATGTTTGGCGAACACATGGATTAATTGCCAACGACTTGTGTCTCGAGTAAAATGCGAAATATGCTTGGTCCGCATCCACACTTGACGCTCCATTTGGTTGGATAAAAGTTATGTAATAATACAATTAAGCATTTTCATGCTCAACGCTGAGTTTGATTAACAGAAATTCCAAGTCAGCCAAGTGTGCGTATTTTGGAGGGAGATTCGCTTAAAGTATCCTTCGTCGGATGAAAGTGGCACTGCGAGGAGAATGCAATTTAATTAAAATGAACAAATTTTCTTCTTTTTTTTTACTTTACTTTTGCTTATTTCAGTGGAACAGGGAAGTGAGTGGCTTCTGGGGAAAATACTGCAAATTTCTAAGGCTTCAAGTGCTTGGCAAGTTATGTGCCTGAATTGCTGTTTATTTGGACTTTGAACTGAAAGGAACTTGCTCTGATCTTATGGGGATTCCAGTCAAAGATTAGAGAAAAACTTTTCAGGGAATGCGAAAATTAATAATCGCTATTCGAACTTAGACAAAAAAGAATTTAATTGTAGAGGCATTGATGCATTGAATTAAAGTGTATTAAATTTTTTTTCAGATTTCGTAGTATATAGCAAACAATCATGCATTGGCACGTTTTCCTAATTAAATTAGCATTAATGTTATAGTTCTTTGAGCGCCGTCAACGCGTGCACTTCATCTGCCATCGCGCATACGACACGTTGTCCACAACGTGTGTGCTTTGTTTGTTTGCCCGGCGAGCACTTCAGTGAATTTATGATGCAGCTTAAGCACACAATTGTTCGTCTATTGAGCCATTCGCTCACTCTGGAGTACGACTCCACGTTGGATTCTGCGCGATCTGTACGAATGGCCATTAAAATTCAATTTCCATTTCAATTGCAACTTTGTTGTGCAATTCATTCTCGGCTTTATGACCTGCACCGTTCTGCGTTCCCCTAATTGCCGCTGCAAAAACTATTGTCAAATTCCATTTTTTCTCCACTTTTGTCCGCCAAGTGGGCTATAAATAAACAGCCAACGCTGAAAAACAATACAAACGACTTTAACTAAATGTTGAATCAAACTTTACTCGCTCTCTTTTGGATCTTTTTATTATTGTTTTTGCCATCACGCAGAGGAGTCTTAAAGTGTTGGAAGCAAAAAGTTTTCACACAAGTTAAACGTGGTTTTTCCACAGGAAAAGTGGAATTTAAAACCCAAAGAAAAAGACACAAAAAACACAAGCTGTGTCAGCGGATCTTTGTGTTTTACTTAGGAAACCATGAATTCTCTTTTACACATTGACAATTTTATCAATTACCAGACTGGATTTTTTGCTAAAATAAACTTGGAATTGATTCATCACAAATATGTCATTGGTATATATAATATGATCATGTAGATATATAAATCACAGCGCATTTATAGAATTTATCGAAGGTTAATTACATTACAACATCAAATCTATTAGCGAAAAATGAAGTATTTAATTTAATTAATGCATATTATAAAAGGAGCCCATCCTGATTTCCCCTGGAGTAAGCCCAGCGAAACAAAAGGGTGTTCAGGTCATGGTGAAAATGTCGGAAGTTCGGTTTAGGCCAAAAGCACAGACTTGTGGCCGGAAGTGGGTCCGTTGGCGTCTGTGTTGTGTGTGTGCTCCGAATGGCTGGTACATGGAGGATGGTGGCGCAAGTGCTTTTCCAAGCAAATTGCCAATGTAAATGTTGCAACAACCAGCTACAGGCAGCGGTAGTGGCAACAACTAAATGCGGCCCCATGGCAGCTGTGCAAACAGCGACAACAAGAGCAACAAAACGAGTGCCAGTCCCTGTGCCAGTAGCAAAGTATTTGCTGATGACGTCAAAAAGCACAAATGCACACAGACACACACCCAGCAATTTTTGCCTTCAGTTACCCCGACATTTTCCCCACGCGAAGCAGACATCTCAACTAACTGCAACTCAATTCTGCAGCGGAAAAGCAACGCAACCAAAATTGCCACAACGGCGCTTCCTGGTCGCCGTTTTGCGTTTTGCTGAGGCACGCGCAATTTGATTTGATTTTATTGCCCCACCCACACTTGCTAAGGACATTTCTGCAGCGAAAGGATAATGCTGTGGAAATGGTTTAGCCCACGGCATTTGGCGATAATAGGACCAAAATGGCTGCACATTATATTTTCACAAATTTAATTCAACTATAATATTAGAAATTAGTGAGAATAGGTAAATATGTAGGGACTAGTAAAAAGTAATATTAATTTTTTGCTCCTCTAGTCTTTTTCTATATTTGCAAATATATTGCTAAAAGCTAACCAAGTCATCACACTTCCTCAAATTTCCATTTTATGGGCTCTAATTTTTGAGTTCAACAGAGTTCAACACTCGAGGGAGCATAGTATGCGTTTGAATGCCTCTACACTTCTTAGATGTTCAACGTATGTTTAGAGAACATCCTTTCAAAGAAATTGCCTTCGTGGATTCCATCCAACCGTTTCTGTTTTTGTGTGCTCCTTTTAATTCCTCGAAAACTGAGAAAGTTTGCACGGCTGCAAATTGGCATTTCAAAGAAACGATTTCAGGAGCCATCAATTGTGTGCTCAGTTAATCTTACTTTTCATTTTGTATCCTTTTCAATCTGGGTTCGTAGTCGGGATTAAGGTGGCTCATAATGTTCTAAGCCCATTTAAACCATTCCATATCTATTAGCTTATATCTTGGTTATCTATTTTACAGAGAATACAATCATAAGCATAAATTAATGAAGTTTTAGTACTCTACTTGAACGTTCGTTTATACAGATAATAATAAAATGATTATACTTACTATAAACCAGAAACTAATTTACGCACACGCCCCTGTTTTTCTGTGTACACACGGCGTATACTTAACGCCCGCCTAATGAGTGCATTATGCACTCGCATTTGAAATGCAGCCAACTCAACTCAATGCCTTGCTCTACTTACAGGTTCAGACGTCTTGCCACTTGCAACTGCAACAGGAGCAAAAGCCACAAAAGGACACAAAGGATACGGAAGACAGCAGCAACAACTGCAACAGCGGGGAGCGACGCAAACTATAGCCAAGCGTGAATGCGGTAGACGCGCGTCGAAGCTGTAGAGGAACGCCTTCACATTGGATTACGCGCAGTTTTACTTTAGAGCGGTGCCAATTAGTGGCCAACAGCAGCAACAACAACAGCAGCAACAGCACCAGCAGCTCGTGCAGCAGCAATTGCTAGCCCAGCAGCAGCAGCAACTGCAGATACAGCAGCTGCAGCAACAATTGCTGCTGCAGCGACTCGAGCGTGAGTTGCAGCAGAGTTACTCCTGCCTGCGGCAACGTTGGCTCACCGACTACGCAGCCCCCCATCAGCAGCATCAGCAGATTGCCCAGCAGCAGCAGCTCTTTGCCGCCCAGCAGTTGCAGTTGCAGCACCAGCAACTGCAGCACCAGCAGCAGCAGCAACAACAACAACAACAACAGCAGCAGCAGCAGCAGTACAGCTACTACTTCAGTCGCGGTAGCACCAACACCGATCTGGGTCTCGGACTGGGCCTGGGCTTCGGTCTGGGCAGCGGCAATCTAGCCAGGTATTAAATCCATAAACATAGAAATAGTAATAGCACAGATTATAGTTTGCATCCTTCTGCCATTCCAGCTGGTACCATCTGCCGTCCACATCGGCACACATCTATATTGGAACCACCAGCAGCGGCGGTGTACCGGGCAGCGCACCGTATCCTCCGTATCCGTACCGGAGCGTGGGTGGATATTCCGGAGGAGGTTATCCGGCAGCGGCGCTTATTAACTTCGATGCCTCGCCGACACCGCTGTTAGCATCAGCGGGAACTTCACCCGGCTATTTGCCACCATTGGCCATTCCGGCAGCCTTACCACCACCGCCACCGGCGCCGAGTGTAGCCACCGATTATTACTTCAGCAGCCGGAGCACACGGACCGTTCCGCCACCGGTACCGCCCACTCCGGCAGCCGTTGCAGCAGCGGCATCAGCATCAGCGGTCTCCACCTCGCCGTTCCGTGAGTACGGGAGCGCGGCGGAGGAGCTGCAAGCTGGCTATCGCTACAAGGCCACACCCCGCAGGCGGTACGACGCCTACGACAACTACGGCTATCTGCCTGGCTTTGCCAGCACCACTGAAGACGAGGAGGACCTGCTCGAGGAGTGCCTGCCGCAGGAACTGCTCTCCACGGACTGCTCGAGTCTCGAGGAACTGCGCTTCTTCCATCTGCAGGAGGAGGACGAGGACGAAGACGACGAGGAGGTTGCCACGCAGCTGGCCCACATCCTTGACCTGCCGGATTTTCTACATCCCTACGGCGGCAGCGGCCGGGACAGCCTGCACAGCCACAAGACGCCGCCGCAACACGAGTACCAAACGGAGCACGGCTCAGCCGCAGCGGGAGGAGCAGGATCGGCGGGATCAGACGGTCGGGGTGGTGGTGGTGGTCAGTCGCAGCGTGTCCTTGAGGACCAGCGATATCAGCCCTACCAATACCAACAACAGCAGCAGCAGCAGCATCATCAGCAGCAGCAGCAGCAACAACATCACCAGCAACATCAGTCGCACTTCCCACAGCAACATCAGCACTTCCAGCCGTCGCAGCAGCAACTGCAGCAGCAGTCCTACCACTCGTACCAATATCCTTCGCAGGACAGCTGCGAGGGCTTCAACCAATTCGCCACCAACGCGGGCAGCTGCCTGGGCAATCAGAGAATGATGGTTAGCAAATTGTGGAACAGCTGCTTCCCGGAGTTCACCCCGGACCATGTGCATCGACACAACTTTTACCTATGCCAGGTGAGCCATAGCATATTCAGATCCATAGATCTGTACCTTGGAATGGTTATTTTCCCATATAGATTATTCAGAAAACTAGATCCTTTATCTAATAAGCTTCCTCATATTTAGTGGCAACGGAACACGCAGGTGCGCATCGTTTACCTGTTCTACCGATGGATAACGGCCATCACCTGCCTGGCGGCACTGGTCTGCTCCTTGCTGGACATTGGGCGCACGGACGAGCACTTTGAGCACCACTATGCCAAGTGGTGGATCTACCTGACCCACTGGGGACTGCTCTTCTGCACAGTCCAGGCCTGGCTGGCCGCCTGGATAGTGACCCAGGGCATGATGGTGGAGCGCGAGGACTTCGAGATTGTGCGGCAGGCGAAGAAGAGCCGCCTGCACCACTTGTACTGGGTGCTCTACACCTGTGCCACTGTCTATGCGTTCATCGTCACCATGTGCTATTGGCTACTGGTCCACAATCCCGGTAAGTGAACCATATTGGCGAAAAGTTACAGTTTCAAACGACAAAGCTCTGAAAACTAGTATGAATACGTACCTTTTCTTATAGTTGACATTTTTCTTCAGACAATATATTCCACGATGATATTTTTGGGGGTTTTAATTGAGGAATAACAAAAAATTTTGCGACACATAATTTAATTGTGCACAGCACTTAGAAAGACTTATAAAAAATCTAAACCACAAAAATGGCAGCCAAGAAATCACCATATCCTAACTGTGGGCATCCAATGTGTCCACCGAGAAGCGGTGGGCAAATATAATGCCACTCACAGTGAAGGCATAATTGATGAACATCTTGGCGGACGCCTCCAAATACTGGTGAGCTACGTAACCAGACCGCTTGTGGTGCAGGAACAACTTCTGGGAGTTGTACATGGTCCAGGGTCCGAAGAAAACCAAACAGACGCTAGCGGGCACGTAGTATCGCATCTGCAGGCGAACGCTCAAGGCCACTGTCGAGACCAGGAAGACCACAATGCTTGCCAGGATTAGGATCCACAAGTTGGCTGTGAGGAATCCAGGTACCCACAGCCCCAGCAGCGTATAGACAACCAGCACGCCAATGCCAATTAGCACAAACGGCCACGTTAGGTCCTGTTCCAGAATGTGCAGACATACCACCAGCAGCGTGAGGCTCTCGAAGATGCACCCAAAGACAATCCAATTGAGCGGGAAGGTGAACTGCAGCCGCCGGAAGCCCATGAAGGCCAGCGTCAGGTTGATCCACGAAATCAGGAGTAGCAGGACGGACAGGCCGCGGTTGGCCGCACTCAGCTGCGGTTTCCAGCGGTACGTGGATCCGAGCCACTGCAGCGATGCCAGGATGACCTGGATGACCAACAGCAGGCAGACGTAGGTTCGGAAAATGCAGGAGGAGAGTTTCCGCCTCTTTGGAAAACGGTTGATGCTGGTGGCAGCCTCCACAAAACGATCCACTTCCGAGAACGGACTATCACTCACACTATGATTTGCCTCGAAGTGGCTCGTGGAGCTATAGGTTACAACGGATCGCACGCTGAAATTTGGGGCTGATGCCGATCTGGTTACACTTAACATACTGGCTGTCAGGCCGAACTGTCGCCTTTGACACTTGACACGGGCGCCGGGAAACAAGCAGAAAACGAGGAAATCCCCCACATCGATGAATGATCAGCCAGTCGATGGCGTCGTGCGCCTTCGTCTCAAGGTGGCCCAGTGGATCTACGGCATTGCGGCGCTGTTCATTGTCCTGGCCATTGGGCTGCTCATCTTGCCGGGCCTGTTCAGACGATACCTCCTGGTTCCGGATGTAGTGGCTACCTATTGCTTCTTTGTCATCGGATTGGTCACCCTGTGCGTCTATGTCAACGTCACTTGGCTGCGCCGGAAGTTCCCCTTCAACTGGATAGTCAGCTGCTGCATAGCAGCCTGTCTGGCACTGGGAACGGTGTGTATCCTTTCAAACCAGCGGACGGGACACGTCCTGCTGCTGAGCATGGAGATTCTTGTCATGATGGCGCTGCTCCTGCTGGTCGGCTCATATCTATTGCCCGAATGCCCTGCAATGGCCTACTTGTTCCTCACTTGGTTCATATTCGTTGTGCTCTCCTCCGTCCTAATGGCCGCCGTTTGTGTACACGTTTCAGATCAGATATTCTCCTATGAAGTAGCCACCCACTTTGTGCTCTGGCAAGTTATATGCCCATTGATTGTGTTCCAGGCGCAGGTCATATCCGGCTATTGGGAGAATTTACCGCCAATTCTGGATAGGCCGCTGTGCTCCACGATGCTCCTGTTCGACTTTCTCGCCTGCTACATCTTTCTTGACTCCGCCAATGACGTTGGTTTTGAGTTCTACTACGCTGGCCAGACGGCAAATCAAAAGTTTTTGTCCAGATCCGTTAAGAGCCAGTGGGAGATGTTCATGGATTAGGGATTTCCTAAATTGGACACCTGTGAAAAAGCCTCCCCTGCAGGGCCAAATATATGAATAGAACGAAGTGCATTTTAATCGAGTTCTTTAGAAAAGGGAAACCATTTAATTAGAGAACATATCTTTTATACATCTTTTATCTTTCAGAAATCCATAAGATCGATGCGCTAAACATAATGGTCCATGTGCTCAACACGATTATAATGCTCATCGATTTGGCCATTGTGGGGCATCCGATAAAGATGAGCCACGCCTACTTTACCACTGGCATTGGCCTGGCCTACGCCATATTCACGGGAATCTATTTCTTGGCCGGCGGAACAGACAGGTGATTTTCATACGCACTGAAAATGATTGATCAAATTTGGATGATAATGACGATTGTGTTTGCAGGAAAAATCAAACTGCTATCTATCCCATGATGGACTGGACCAAGCCGGGCAAGGCGATCATAGTGACGGCCTGTGCGATCATCTTTACGTTCTTCGTTCACTTCTGTTGTTACCTCCTTTACCGCGGACGAGTCTGGCTCTTCACCAAACTGTGCATCCGCGGACGGCGCAATCGGGATGGTGAAATGGGTGAGGGCCTGAACGATGATTCCGGTTCCCGGATGGGCGGTGGCGGTGCTGGAGGATCAGCCGGTGGCGGAGGAGCAGCTGGCGGCTCGGTGGCTGGCGCTGGCGCTGTGGGCAGCAGCCAGGACTACGCCCATCAGCAGCAGTATCCCATTGCCCACACGGAGCAGCCGCGGGCGGGCAGCCACCAACAGCAGCAGCAGCAGCCGCCGGGCAATTACCAGCTGCCGCCACAGTATTCCGGATATCTCCAACAGCCAGTGGTCGCCGGCGTCAATGTGGGTGTGATCAGTGCAGAGGGCGTTTACCAGCCCATTGGCACGGATACTGGACGCACCAGTGGCGGCGGCGGCGATGGCAAGCACAAGTCCTCCTCGGGATCAGCAACTGGAACAGGATCGGGTCAGGGTCAGGGTCAGGGACAGGGATCGGGATCGGGATCGGGTTCGGGCTCGGCACTGACGCGCACCGTAGCCCATTTGGATGCGTCGCAACGGGAGCAGTTCCTCAATCCCAACAAAATCGTCGAGTACAAGATGTAAAGGCGTTGCACCCGGCACCGGTATACGTTCCACTTGTCCATGAAGTTTCTGGAGAAGCACTGTGCCCAGTGCGAGGCGACGCGCAGTGCCATCTGCGAGGAGGAGCGCCATTTGGCATGAGCACAGTGGTTAGTTTTTAGATTTGCTTTCGAGACGTCTAGTTTTCGAATATACCTGCCAGGCCAAATCGATTGATCGGGCTCAAATCAGTATTGCACATGGTATTGCTAATTTTTTTTTTGGCAAAGTAGTTTGTAACCGTAGTTTCGTAATTTTGTAAAAGCTTTGCCAATCCTTTTTAAATGTGTAGACGCTTCTCAGTGTGCCGCATAGCATGCATGCAAATATAGCACGCAAAAGTTTTAGAATATTAGAATTGTTCCATTAATGCGAAGGATTACCGTTGAGTGTATTCGGAATTTTTTTTGGATGGTAATCTTTGCTGCAAGTCGTTCCAACAGTTTAAAAAGTTTTAATGGACTAAGTTGAACATGATATTTACATTTAACGAAACCCACTCACAGTATTTAATTTGCAACTCAGTTATCTATGTATTTTATGACATAATCAAGCAATTGTGTTCAAATAACAAATTAACACACTGTCAGCAATTATTTTCAAATCCACACAGCAAGAGAAAACCGAGAAAACATAATGACATACTGCCTACAATGATTTAAGTTAGGAACTTTTTTAATTAGCTAAGTTAACCATTTATCCACACAAATTTTATATATCGGTGCAGGTGTTAAGCCAGTTCGTGCATCATCTATCATCCGAGGCAGAAGGGATAAACAATTAATAGTTGATTTAATTGGCATGGAAGGGCTCTTTTCAAGGTCTTGGGATTATTGAGCACAAAGATGGCAAATAGAATTGGCAGTTTTTTTAATAGCAGATAAACGGCGCCGAACAAGGAGTATGTGAATGTAGAGCAAAGAACATTAATTTTAGGATACGCTTGGCATTGGTTTGCTTAGTAATTAGTGAATTGATAACATAAAATACGTTTCTTTATATGAATATTTTCCCAGCAAGCTCAGTCGCTGCTAGAACACTCTAATAAACCTTATTCTAGAAAGCACGACGTAAAGTATTACGATTAACAATATCAGAAATAAATATTTTAGCATACGATGTTGAAAAGTATATTGCAAAACGTTTTACTTTTGACTCGAATCCAAATACGTACCCTACACAAAACCCTGATATCTTGCTTTCGTTGGTTTCTGCGTGTATGAAAATACTGAAAACAGTGACTAGATTTATTACCAGACGGAAACCTATATATGTAAATAGTTGATTTCGTTTATGTTGATCGACTTCTATCTATATTCAAATGCATAGCAAAAATTTAGGAATCTGTTGAAGAAAATGTCGATTCCCGTGAAAAGAAAGGTATAGCAACCTTGAGTAAAAATTCAGAAACAGCAATGAAAAAATACAACTGAAAATCAAATGCATTGAATAAAACTCGTCAAGAGGAATGTGTTAACAAGCTAAAGCAAAACAAATATAACAAAATATTTAAATAAATATACAGAAGCGAATGCAGAGCAAATAGCATGCCCAAACTATAACTACATTATTGAATAAAGATGTAAGACATAATAGCGAGGTAAAGTAAACAAACAACCATTAATTTTTGATAGATTTACATAAATTAAACACTTTCTCCTAAATAAAACAGATCATCCACAGGTATTCAGGTATTTTTATTTCCACATTGTTTGAACCCAATTTCTTTTTAGAGAAGTTTTACCAGTTTTGGTTGAGGAACTGCAAAATGTCAGTTTCGCACGCTTCTCCCAAATTGTTTTCCAAAAATTTAGCATAAATGTATAAATGAATGTTTATATAGACTGAATATTATTAAAAAGCAAACAAAAAAAATTAACAAAGTATATAACCGAACTAACACGTAAATGGAAGCGGTTAAATCTTTTCGGAATTGTAAAAATATAAAACGAAAAACGCAAGATTTCATATTAGCCACAACATACAACAGTAAACACATATCAACAATTAGAGATGATCATTCTAAATATAAAGATATTAAAGGAGATGAAAAGAAATGTTTCAAATAAAGCAAATCAAAGTTGACCTCATCAGGAACCACACATAAAAACCACAGTAAGAAAGTAAAACTTGCATAAAAAAAATGTAAAAATGTTAAACAATCACTATAACGTATGTATATGCAGAATATATTTAGCAGAGGAAAAAATTCAAATATTATATTTTGTAGATTTTTAGTAAATTAGAAGTGAACGATTATGAGAACCGATTTCAACACACACGTGCATACAAAAATATTTATCCCAAATATATACATCCACCCCATACCCTTCGAAAAGTAGCTCAGCTCTCTGTACCCAAGTTGAGAATTAGAATTGAAATTGTTGATTGAACAAATAAGGAAATGGAAAAGCTTTAAGAAACCAAAATGATTGGACGACACTTTTATACACCGAACATAAAAGTTGAACTAAACGGCTCAATTGAGTTCTTGGCAATGAGTTGGCTCACCAGGTAGTTACACGAAAGGCTCAACAGAATTCAGTATTAGCGGATGGCAAATTGCTGCGAGTATACAAAGAAAATCAAAATGTTATTAACAAAGCACACCAAGAATAAATCTTAACAAAAAACAAACTACATGTGTTGATGAAGAAATAAAATTTCAATGTTGTGAAATTTGAGGAAATAAATAATAATACAAACAAATTGTTTACTTCAAAAGTATTTCTGCGCATTTAAGCAAAATCGTAAAACAATGCTTCATCATTTCAACCTATAATGAGTCGAAGTTTTGCTAAGCAATTAACAAACCAAGTAACGAAACAAGAAAATAATTAATTGTTAGAAAAACCATGAAAGTGTAAACGCTAATGGATGTCATGCATTTTAAGAGCATAGCAAAAGCTAAACTATTATATTACCGACAAGAGACAACACAAAATTCATTAACTTACGTACGTAAGTATGTTTGTATGTGCTTACATGCATAATAAAATATATTATTAAAATTATTATGTATTTCAAGCAAAGAATTGTGAATTAGTAATAAACAGAAACAAAATGTCAAGCAAAATGGTAAATAAAAAATGTACAATACAAAAATATCCGCGTTGCTTTTTATATCTCAAAATCGAGATCCTTAAAGGTTAATCCCCCAGTAATACAGACCAAATTTCTCTTTTTAATAATTAATATATGCATATTTTTATTTATTATTATTATTACACAATGCAATGCAATTTCTAAATCCTTATACAAAATCTATATTTTTTGTTTTACATTTTAATTCTTATACCATGGTAATTGATTTCATTATTAGTCATAGTTACAATTATCATTAATTTATTTTATCTTTAAATAATTAGTAACATAATTTGGTTTTTGCGACTTAAATATTAATCAAATACACACAGGTATACAAAACTGAAGGATATTTTAAAACTTTTACGCCTCACGCTTAAAAATAAGAATCGGTTTGATTCAAATTACAATTATCGAATCACTTCTTCTTTTGTATTTTGTGTAACTTTAAAAATTAAACAAAAATACCATAGTGAAAAGTGTAGTGTCGAAGATGGGGAGTTTAACCTGATATCACGTATATTTGGGATTGGTGCGGGTATTGGCAAAACAAAGAATAGTTGTGGGATGGTTGCCAAGTTCAAAGAACAACTCATCAAGTGGTAAATAACAAAGAATGTTAAAATTGTGAACAGAACTAAATGGAAATTATAGTCAGGATAATGTGTAATTTGTATTTCATTTGCCAGGCCGCCATCTAAGAGAGCTTCAAGTAAGAGGGCGGCGAACATTTCTTTCGCAAGAACTTGATTATGTACAATGGTAAGCAGGAGACCAGAGTGATGAGAGAAACCTTCCACAGAAAATCATACGACCAAATAAACTCCCAGTCTGAAAAAAACAGAAATATTATTATATTGTTATTGGCAAAATTAACGATTTACGTACCGAAATACTCATGTAACACGGCCAATGAGATGAGATAAAGCGCTAAACTGAATAGTTCCGCTAGCACCATTAACCTGTGAACAAAGCAGCAACGTTAATAAACAATAAAGATTAAATGCAGTTTACAAAACTCACCTATGCCAAGTACGCACGGTGAGAGCCACCATGATGAGCTCAGTCATGATTAATGCCGAGAAACTGATCGCCACAATGTGGATAAACTCATCCACAAAGAGTATTAATGCTCCGTACATGATGACGCCGCCTTGGTATATGCTGATTAGTACCCATATAAAGAAGGTCTTGTAGCTTAGACTGCGTCCTTTTGACAAATCCTTGTAAAGCTCTGGGTATGTGACGGCCGTCTCCGATGTGATATCCTGATCTAGCACTAATGAGAACACCGGGAACATAGTGTACAGCGTCGAGTAACCGACCATGAGAAAGCCCTGATACAAAGCAACCGAGCTGAGGTAGAATACCGCTGAAAAGACCGCCTGCAATGTGGTTATGATCAAGCCGCGGTGGATAACGAACTGGGATAGTGCCGCCGATCGCTTGTAGCTCCTGCGACCGTGGATAAGCAGGAGCTTGGCGATGTGCGAAAACTGCGGAATGCTAAAATCGCCGGCCAGAGAGGCTTGTCTTCCCTCTCGTCCTTCAATTCCAACTCCAGCGTCCGCCTGCTGAATCATGCTGACATCGTTGCCACCGTCACCCACGGCACAGGTTCGTTTGCCTGTGTGCTTTTGTATGAGCGCCACCACCTGTGCTTTCTGTGTGGGCGAGCAGCGACAGCAAACGACGGCCGGCGAGGCCGTGGCCAGCTCCAGGAACTCTGGTCTATAATACTGCAGGCAAACCTCGAGGGATTCGCCTGAGATGACCAGTGCATGACCCTGCTTACGCCGGAAGCTGTTCAGCTCCTGGTGAGCATCGGTACGCGTCTTTACGGAACGCAAAACATGGAGTCCCTGGTTCCGACCAATCAGCTGTGAGGACTTGGCAATACAGCAAGCAGTCTCCAGCTTGTCGCCCGTTAGCATCCAAACGCGAACTCCAGCATTGCGCAGTAGCTCCAGCGTTGGACGCACGTTCTCCTGCAGACGATCCTCCACTCCTGTCAAACAGAGCAGTTCCAGTTCACGCTCGAGGGATTCAGTGACTGCCGCCACTTTGGCGACACGATCGGTGATGCTCAGTCGAGCAGCATTGTAGCGCGTCTCAAAGTCAGAGTACTGTTCCTCGGTGAGAACCTTCTTAGCCACAACAAGAGTGCGAAGACCCTCTCTAGCCATGTTTCCTGACTCCTCGCTTAGCCAGTCGTTGTACTGCACAATACTGGACATAACCACGTCGGCACCCTTCAAATAAAACGTTATCTGACCAGTTTTGCTCTCACGCACTATAATTCCCATGCGCTTGCTCTCGCTAGTGAATGGGAAAAGCTGCAAGATTTGATAGTGCAGAAGTATGTCATCTAGAAAAAAAGGAAAAACAAAATAAGCCCCTGAATATGATTGATTTATACAAATACTTACTGTCTTCGCTGGGGGTCTTCACCTGCAACGTCATCGTGTTGAGATCCCTGGCAATCAGGGTCAGTCCCACCTGCTCAGTCCACTTTACTAGTGCAATCTCGTCTGGAGACGCAGCCTGATACTGATGCTCTGTGTCCGTACTGCCAGGTGCCTCGATGTTTATCACAGATTTGGTTGGCGAGTTGTTACCGCCGGTAACGGTCGATGCCGTGGACACGGATCGGTTGTCCTCGTCATCGCTTACCGGTGTAACATTGTGGCACAGGGCCAGTGCTCGCACCGCCTCCCATTCCCGCCATCCCTCCGGTCGACGCATCCTGTTGCCAAACATCATTGGCTTGGTCGAGTCTCCGCCGCTGCTCGAGCTCGATAAACTACCCTGCTGCTGTTGCAGAATGTTTCCCGATAGCTTCTGTATCATCTGCCCAATGTGATGGAAAGTGTCTGCATCGTGCGATACAATGCCCAAGTGGATCTTCTTGAACACCATCTCGTTTTGTGTGAGTGTGCCCGTCTTGTCGGTCAATACATAAGAGATTCGTCCCAATTCCTCGGGTATGGTGGTCGACCTCACTACAGTTCCCTGGATGTTCGAATCGTTTTGCATTTGCCATGAGTAGAACGCCTTTCCCATGTCCAAATTGACACGCAGACTGATTGGAATGATGTAGGAGAAGAGAAGAACGAAGCGGAACATGTATCTATACCAAGGACCGCCGAAACCCTTAAGCATCATCATGACTAGCGACAGTCCAAGCACGGCGCAGAACAGAACCTGAAAGAGAGAAAAGTCCGATTGAGTTTAGAATATGATCTCTGATTTAAAATAGTACCAAAACAGAATCTTTGTAATACCAATGCTAATTTACGCTCTTACCTTAGTCAATCCGTTAATCTCCATGTCTAGCAGTCCAACTTTGGACCTTGGCTGTGAGTTATTCATCACGCTGCGAGTTTCGCAGCCAGTATATATGACAATTCCTGTGGCTGTTCCTGCGGCTACGACGGTGTTGGCCCACAGGGTATTCTCCACACTGAGACCGGTGTCTTCGCTGCCGTCTGCCATGCAGAAGGTGGCGATGAAGCTGTGAATGTCGTTCTGTGGCTTCTCCACGTAAAAACTGGCATCGATGCTATGTAGCTCCGAATCTCGACTGAGTTTTTGAGTATACGGAACGGCGAGACGTGGTTTCCAGTCCGTCTCGCCATCAAGTTGGTCCGTACGAACAAAGACCGATCCGCTCCGATCGCTGGTGCGCAGCAGGATCAGATCCGCTGGCACGCGCTCGTTCTTTTCCACGATTATGACGTCACCGACCTTCAGCTTGGAGCTGGGAACCATTTCGTAGCCGCTGATGTTGGTGGACGACAGTCTCTTGTACTTCTGCGAGTTTACCTCGTGATCCCGCTGATGCCGACGCAGATCGTCGACCGCCTCTCGGCAAATGGTGACCATTAGCACGAAGCCGAGCGGACCCCAGTAGGTGTACGGGTAACCGATCCGGATGTCCGGAATGAACTGCGACAGCGCCATCAGCAGGAAGTACAAGTTGAGGAAGAAGCGAAACTGCTCGAACAGCACCAGCGGCAGGAAGGTGATGAAGTTGTACTTCTGATTCCGGATCTCGTTCGGTGGGAACTTCTCCGTATTGACCCGTCCGAGATTTACGGTGCGGGCTCTCAGCTCCCGTGGCCGGAACCATTTTCGCCAGCAGCTGTAAAGACAGACGAGGATCAGTACCACGGCACCTTCGGTAAGAATGTGAGCCAGAAACATCCTTCCGGCCAATATTTCCAGTCATTATACAACCCTCTTAGTTTTACGATCAAAAATTATACGACGAGCACGGCCTACGAGATTCAAGCTTTAGTGAATCTATCTTTACTGGTTTACATAGAATTTTGTATTTAGTTCGAAACATAACGAAAAGAAGGGGGTGTAAAGAAACAATGACATGCTTATGAAACCTTAAATATTGAAATCAATAGATAATTTTAACAATTAAATCCTAAGTGATGATGTGTCATGTAACACACAATACAAAAAATAGTTTAAAAACAATTTAGATTGATGCATAAACATTAATGACGCATGAATATGCCATTTGTAACCATTGACTTCCATATTTAATTTAATTCCCACGAATAGTAAGCCTTTTAAGGCACTTCCAACAGTTATTGAATCTATAATATTCATATTCTGATGGGAAATCCCTATTTGGTAGCAAGTGCTCTGCCCAGCGAATTAAAATTTCAATCACAAATTCTGTGAGCTACAGACATACAAATGTGGCAGACGACCTTGGGTGGAAAATCGATAATAAGAACTCGAATAAAAAAACAAAAGTGAAAATTCAGACAACAACAATAAATGTTAATGGTGTATATGCATTTGTGTGTGGGTGTTAGTGAGTGAGAGAGAGAGTGTGCGAGTGGGAGGTGGAAAGCCTGGCTTTGTGTTAGAAAGAGATTAGCTGTAGTATAGTGCATGTTGCATATTTATACTGCAGTCTGCTTCTAAGTATAAGTATACAGCAACAAAAAGCTGATAAGCAAATGGCACACTTAATTGAGCCTATGATTCACACCTAAAGAGATACCAGCGATTTCGCTGACGATTCAGCAACGGAATGTTCTCCCGTGTCATGGGCGTTGCAGCCGAGTTTTGGGAGGTAGCATCATCCATGTTTGCTGGCCGAGATTCGCACTTATTTGATTTTCCCGAAATTATTTATGTAGTCTTGTGCAGCTTTTGTTCTCAGCAGTTGCAGCTGGCACTTCAATTCGATATTTTGCTTCGGCCCTTTTCACATTATCACAGGCGCGGCTCATGGCACACGCTATTAACAGAGCACTCCGAGTAATAAAAGTGCGTTATGCAAAATTCTTATGCACAAAACAAATGATAAAGTGAAAATTCCGTATGAAAACTGCGTCGTCTGCGCGTTTAACAACCCTGTTTTTGCGATTCTATATAAATCAATAAGGGGGAAAGTGACAGCTATATATGATTGTCGTTCGCCAGCGCTGCCATTAGAGTTTGCTACTCGAATCTGGCAACGCGCGTACTTTGGGCGCCAATTTCAAATGAGTTGTTTGCCGGGCGGGTTTCTTTATGACACGTTTATTGCTCACTCAACAGGTCTTCTCGTCGCTTTCGTTAGCACTCGGATGTTAATTAAATAAGCTCTTGCAAGTTGTCTACGCTTCAGCTGCTTAGATCAGCACTAGCGATGTGCTGCTCCTCTTATTTGTTTGCCCACGAGCGAACTGGTTTTTTAACAGCATTTTTTCTTTCTTTACGACCATTCTATTTGGCTGCTTGCGCTAGACGTGTGCGAATAGGAGCGCGCTTCGAAGTTTTGTCAATATAACACACACATTCGTTGGCCAGACGATTTCATGTCATGATCTCATAAGAAAAAGTTGCCAAAAATGCTTAAGGGAAAGTTCAACGACCAGTCTGCTACAGCAACAGACAAAACAAAAGGGCCAGCAGAATTAGCTCACCTGTATGACTCATGCTGCACTTCAAAGTCAGCGCTCTTACCGCCGAAGCCTTGGGGCTCCGCCATAATCCCGATATGTGTCACGCTCGTTAAATACGCCTAGATGCGTTTTTATTGTATTTTCGCCATTTTTAGATGCTCGCTTATCAATCGAACTGCGATTCAGCTGAGGTATCTCATCCTGTCTACCCACTGAATTGAAATGCAATCGTCAACAATTGCAGTGGCCATAACAAACAATTGCCGCAATTCGTTTCGTTCTGAGTAATTAACTGGAAATTTCAAAACGAATTGTAGACCTCAGCAGTTTGGATTCCATGCTACTTCTCAAGCAAATATTGTTTTCCGCCTTTCCTATTAAATATATATTTAACCAGCTGCTAGTAACGAGATTTTTGCAAGTGTGCACATTTTCGGCATTATAAATTTCGAGATTTCAAGTTTTTGATCTCCCATTTTTAATGATTCAAAAATGCACGTTTTACGCTATTACTTGAAAATAAACAATTATAATTTAAAAACTTTACGTTTTAATATCATACATATAAGAATAATAGAGCTGTGGATATGGATGACATATAATTATATCGAATGAAAATCTTTTAAATGGGTGTATAAGATAAATATTTTTATCAGTTCTGTGGCTTGATAGCATTGCATTATCTTTGACCCAGATCAAAACAATAATAAAAGATTCGAATACTACTTTGGTTTGTAAAAGCTGAAAATTATTGCATGTAAAATGAAACAAAACTCATTTAAGCCCATTAAAATTCTTTTTAACCGAAACCCCGTTTATCAAACATAAAAAGCCACGAAATTGTCAGGGGAAAAACTATTTTTCACTGATATAGTTTTTTCTAAGTACACGAGTACATGATTTGTGTTATTTATGCATAGCCTATCGGTTACTCATTGCTTATTCCTTTAAACTTCTTCAGCCGTTTTTATTTATTGGCTGTGTGCCACAAAGAAAACTATTTACAAGTTTTTTCACAAGTAAACTACATAATTGAGGGCTCAGAAATGTGTTTAAAATGACCTATAGCTAGAAATTTGAGTTATTTTTTATTTTGTATATATTACAATTACCTACAGCTACTTGCTACTTATACTTATCAGGCTTAAAAACCCTTAAATATATTACTTTACAGTCATACCAGCTTAAATTCAAAAATATGAATTATTTAAAAATATTATTTTTTTTAAATCGAACGGCTGCTTTACTCATTAGTACTTGTACATAAATATTTTATGGATTACTAATTATTTTGTTCCAGTTTCTTGAGCTTACATCACGGAAATTTTGTAAAATCCTCAAATGAACTGCAACTTTGGCTAGCGATAATATATTATTATTTTTGAAAAGCGAAAATGTACATATTGCTATATGTACCATATGCACATATGGCGATTGCGGAAAAAGGCAAATATGGTTGGCTATTCGGGCGGGAGTGGAACGCTAACACGTGTACAATATACCCTTTCACGGGTAACCGGATTGGAATGAGGTGAGCCATGAATAGTGTGACTTGCGCCGCCTTCTGCCTTCTGCCTTTTGGTTATTAACCCACATTGCCGGTGGGTGGAAAACAATGCCAGGCCAAGTTGCGGGCGTCAATCGTTGAGGCATTTCACCGCTCAAGCCTCCAAGCCCCCGGTTTTGCCATGGCTTTTTCTGTTCCCAGCCATTTGCATTCGCAACTAGATAAACAGCTAACGGCGACTAGAAAATAATAACATTAGGCGTTACCATTGACAGTTTGTGGCGTCCACGAGGGTGGTCAGGGGGGTTGGGGGGCGTGGCGCACTAATTTGGATGCGGCTAAGTGAAAAAAGCTTGGGAAAAGTTTTTTTGTCAGCTGGTGGTAATGGCTTTGGTTGTAGCCATTACAATTAGCTTAAGTGATTGATTAGAGACTTCAGGAGATTATTGAACTGTTTTCAAAATTTAACTGAAATTTAGTAAGTAATCCAAGTTACTTGCCTTGTAAAAGACAAGCACCTTAGGTTATCAGTAGCTCTCTCACTTGATAGAGCAATGGAATATTTTTGGAAGATAGCTGGTTCCACCACAGTGGCCACCGTGGCAACAACAATCACACCAACCAAATTGTGCCGCATGGCGCCTCACTTTGCAATTCTAATCGGCCTGTCGAAATCTTTGAGCCTCATATAACCGAAACGGCGGCAATTGGAGTTGAGCGTGAACAAAATGTAACGAAAAACCCGAGAAAAGTTTCGAGCGCCCCGAAAACAGCTAGGCTTTGATTAAGGAAACCTTGAGGAGAAGTTGAATGTGTAAAGGCTTCAAGATATTTTCGTGGTCAGTGGGCGATAACGAGTTAAAGACGCACATCAAAGGCAAAAAATGACATTGAAGTATTGAATTTGGAGATGAAGACAAATACCAAACACCAAAAGTTATATGTTTTTTCAGTAATTTGCTGTACAATAACGTGAAGACTTCAATTCAAGGGATAATAAAAGTTGGTCCACATTGGTGTGTTTTGAATATGCCAAGATATACAGATGAAGGTGTGGCAATGGATCACTTTTTGCCGGACTTTTTGATACCGCCGCCAAGAAGAGGTCCCTTCTTGGAGGCACCTGCCTTGGCCGCCTCCATAGCCTTCTGCTGCTCCTTCTGCTTCTGTTTGAAGGCCATGTCCTCCTCGTCTAGATTCTTCGAGTCCTTCTTGGGCGCCTTTAGAGGCTTCTTCTTACCGCCCTCGCGTCCAGCCATTCTGACTTGCTATTGTCTTTTCCCACTTTTGTCGATTTCTATATCAGTATTTGTCAATGTTTACTTTTTTCACATTCAAGTGACAAATAGATGTTCACATAAGGAAACGCTTTGTCAACATAGAAAATTTAGAAGTTTAAATAACCATATCAATCTGCAGATCTATGCTGCAATTATTTGAAGTTGGGCGGCAGAGAAACTTTCAATTTTTAACACAGAAAGCAGAGTCCGACCGAAAAAGTAAAACTAAAAACCCTAAAGCGACTCACTTCTTGTGTGCAACTCGTTTGTATTTTTTAGAAACCTTGAATACAAGATTGTGTTGTGTGGCCAAAACCAGCTGAGGAACTGGTTTTCGAATTTTTTAGCATTTCTTGGTGACTTCTTGAGTCGTTTTCGTTCATGTTTCTTATTTTCGTTCGCCCACCAATGGGGCTTAAAGTCGCACGGCAAACATCGATTAAAAATGCACAGCTAACGGGTGGTGTTGTGTGTGATATTTTTGGCCAAAGTTTTGCGGCAACAAGAGTTTGTACTCTAAAACAAAAACAAAACAAAATAATAAGAAAAACGCTCGCTTAGTGGGTGTGGAGCAAGGAAATGGCAAGGAAAGGCGGGGCATGGATGGCAATGTTTGCGTTTCGTTTATGCCTTGTCACCCAACCAAGTCGCTCGTCTTGGCCACTATTTATAGCCGTGTTTTTGTTATTATTTTCCATTCGTCGAAATCTTTTCCCCCAGTCTTGGAAGTCGTCACGTTTATCGATTTGCACAGTCCGTCGACGGCGCGCAGAAAACGAAATGTTTTTAATTTTCTTTCTACGATCCACTTACAGACGTGCTTGCTTGTTCGCATGTGCGGCCTTTCTCAAAAGTTCTCTCTAATTAGGTAAATTAAAAATATATCTTGGAATCGTTATATATATATGCTATACATATATGCTTTACATACAGTTGCATTCATTGTGTATGTCACACATGTGTGGCGCACAAATTCTCACACATTCAGCTAGAATTTATTTTCTTGGAAATGTGTTTCGTAAAAGTTCTAAGTTAAGAAGAACATCAAATTGCAAGACAACGCTGCTCATTTTGGGAAACCACACAATGATTTGGCTCATGCCAAAAAATAATAAACAAATATTTCAAGTGGCAGAAACAAAACAACAACTTGTTTGCCATAACAACTGTTGAGTTGCGAAAGTGATAGAATGTCTAGAACGTTACAGAGGTCAACGTTTTTTCTTGCCAAATATTTAATATACATTTCAATTATTTATAGAAGTTTACGATGAAAAACAGTTTTATACCTAGTGTTGTCAGCATTTTATGAGCAATGGTATTCTACGTTCAAAGTCAACTATCTACGGAAACACAGATTATAAAATTCCACAAAACTAATTTATTTCATAAGACATTTAAATTGAAGCGATAAGAGATAATATTTCTTCAAAAATATACAAATTTTCGAGGTCTTAATGTGATAGATTAAAACTTTTGCTTCCTGCTATAGTTATAATTTATTCAATACCTTGTGGTAAAAGTAAAAGGGTCTCAATCGCCATTAAACGCTTATGTGCGAAAATATAAAACATTTAACCATTTTCCCTAAAGGTAACACTTGAATTCCCAATATTTTGCTGGCCAGTGAACAGCTGTTGCGGCACTATATACTTTCGCATTACTCCCGCTGCCGCCAACTATTGCAGCAGTGAAATGGAAATATTGCGCATACGCAGCGTTGGCATTGGAGGGTAACGACTGGATCGCACCGAATGCACACTCACCTGCAGAGGCACAACTTGCAGACGTTGCCAATGCTGCGACTCTTGCTTTTACGCCGATTGTGCTGGTAGAAGACCGTGGATGAGCCATTTTCCGGATCTATGACGGTTGTGCTGTGCGTAGCGCCATTGCTGAGATCCCCCGTGGCAGCAGATCCTCCAGATGCCGCTACACTGCCATCGCCAGTGGTTACTTTAATGCCGGTGGCACTGCCACTCCCACCACCACCGCCACCGATCGATCCCGCCCCCGCGACGCCCGATGACGTGTGCGTTAATTGCGCCAGTTTCGAAATGCTGCTGTAGCTACCGTTTGAGTGTTTGGCGCGCTCGCGACTCCGCTCATTTCTATAACGTATCTGGCCGGCGGCAGAGCCAAAACTGTTGGATCCGAAAAGATTGCCCAGAAAGCTGCCTCCGCCGCCGGCGGCAGAGCTGCCAGCGCCGGCGTCGACGCCGCTGTAGCCCATGGAGCTTTTGCGTCGCCCCCTAATGTTGTTGTTGTTCTGTTTACCGCTCGGTACATCGCGGCGTATGAGCAATTCGGTCTCCGAATCCGTTTCGCTCTCTTCGTCGAAATCTCGTAGCGGTACATTGCTCTCAGCCATTTTCAAAACAAGAGAGCTTAAAAGAGAGCAAGCGTAGTCAGCTTAAAGTAATAAGTTTTGATTAAAAGAGCTGTTCGAAAGAGTTTTGGCGCCTGAATTTAACTAATTAGCACCAGAAATGCAGTTTTACTCTCACTTTCAGATGATATTATCTCAGAAAAATTAAATGCTGGGTACTCAGTTAGTCTTATTGCCACGTTTCCATTGAGCAATTTTCAGGCGTGAACGACGGCTGCTCCTTATCACACCTGGAGTTTTATTCTTTTATTTTTTATTTGAGCGGTAAACAGGTAGGGTAAACACACTATATATACGCGTAAATCACAGGCATTCCCCGTCGTCCGCTTATCAGTGGCTACAGTTGCCGGCTACCAAATCGTCACCATAAATACCAATTGCCTACTATTGCTCAGCGTTTTAATTTAATTGATACGAATTCGATAAATAAAAGGCCAAGGCCCGGGCCACACACACATATGCACATGCACTTCATTTAGCACGTTGGTTTGCAGGCTTTTCGCGTTTTCAATTATTAAATCGATTATCGCACTACGTTTGGACGTTGTTTGGGTATTTGACAACACATTTTTTATTTATTAATAGCCCGGATGTAGCCCGAAAAACATTCAAATCCCGGAAGCAAGTTGCCAGCGAAATAATTTTGGCGAAATGCTAATCAGCTGGCTTTACAGACCACTGTTAACGGAACGGAACGTTTTGCAGCACTGACCAAGCAGTGGCTGTAATATTTTGAGTTTATTAAGGATTTAAAGCAAAACTTACATTTTAAATTATAAAGCAAAAGTTAATATAAGCAGATTGTACAATATTATGTAGTAACAGTAGCACATGGTATAATTTTTATAAGTTAAAGGAGCAATTTATCTTCATACTTTGCAACACTTTTTGGCGCCTAATTCAAACTATAATTAAAACTCATAAAAATACTTTTCAAACAGAATATACAAATAAACTAATTTTGGGGCTCAGCATTATTTCAGAACATATGAAGAAAGGCTTAGGTTTTCCGCATCGTAACCACTTCGTTTATTGTGACCTTGGATATTGTTCGACTTAATCTCTATCGACGTGTTTCTAATGTTTGTCATCCATATTAAATAAATATTTGTCATGTATAAAATATTTAATCTTTATTCGTAGCTTATATTAGCAAACAAACAATAAAAGGGAATTTACACAGAGATCTTAAACAACTAAAAATAATATTATCGCAATGGACTACCGTTCACATATACTTCACCATTGACTTTTATAATTTAAAAGTATACAATACGCGGCCAATACCAAGAAACCCGCTGAGGAGGAGCCGCTAAACAATGCTATCTTGGATATTGGATATAAACGCTGGAAATATAACACTTTTGGGTGCATTAGCTCAGCTGCGCTCAGTTTGCAGAGTTATGTTGGAGTCCGAATTGGAATAGTTATGCTCCAGTCGCGGGCGAAACTCATCCTCGCCATCTGAATAGGACCCCACCGAACGGCAAATGCTGCAAGAATATTACAATATATTATTATTAAATTTTATCCGGTAGTTTTTGTTTTTGGCTCTAAATATATGTATATATAGATTACCGTTGAGTTGACGCATAGCCTTCGATTGCCAGTGCCTCACTCACACCCGGCGGCAACAGCTGCTGGAGCAGTGCATCCTTGACCGCATTGACGCCAGTCGGCAGTGGCACATGATTCATGTCGACCGAAGAGTGCGATTGCGACAGGTGCGGCGCCGTCAACCCATTTGCCAAGCGTGCTTCTCCACAGCCAGCTCCAACTGCAGTTCCATCCCGTTCGTCGACCTCATCCCTTTGCGTTCGTTCGATGTAGCGAAGAGTGCTGAATAGCTCCAGCAGATTGCCAAAAGTGTTTCGCAGATCGCACTGGCCCGTGATGTCGAAGCACAGCTGCGAAACATTCTGGCGCAAAAGGTAGATGGCATACTTTGTTTGCTGCGACGGCAAAATGGAGCGTGTATACAGAGGAAATCTAAGATGGAACAATAAGATACCAAAAGGTAATATTTAGTCTGTGTGCTTACTCTCTTGTTGTGTACGTCAACTCTTTGATATCGTCCACTATCCTTGCTTTCGATGGCTCGTACAGAATACGGTTCCTCAGAGGTCGATCCATAATGATGGCTAACATCTGCACCAAATGGGCAACATAACCCAGTGCCGCACTCACTGCCAGCGGCGAGACGTTATCCAGAAGCTGTGCGTTTGCCGCCTGACGTGACTCGCTCGTGTATTGCTCCATGTGGGGGAAGGCGATGCCGCAGATACTAAATTGCCGACCGCCCACATTCTGGATGTTATAGATCTCCTGTAGCTCCAACACCAGTGTGGACATTCGGCGCTCCACCTTAAAAGGGTGAAAAGGTTTATTAATATACTTGTTTAATGTTATTTGATTCCGCAGCCCCACCTGCCGTTCTATTTGTCTTTTTTGATCGCGCTGTTCCAGATGTTGAGGTGCCAGGGTTCGTAGCTCCAGACGTTCTTTTTCCAGTCGATGTCGCTGGCTGTGGAGCTCCCATTGCTGTGCCTCCCGCTGTTCTCTCATCTCCTTCAGAAGTTGACGGGTGCGCTCGTTTCGTTGGCGAAACGTTTCCCGCTCCGCTTTAAGTAGCCGCTGTTGACTGCTTAGCGCTTCTATCCTTCTAGTTAGCTGCTGGGCATTATAAAGCGTGAGGGGCGCGATCTGCTGCTGCTCGGCGAGCAACACGCTCAGGGCGCGGCCCATGGAATGGTACTGATGGGCGGAGTAGTCGCCGGACAGCGATGTCGTGCGGGGCTTCAAGCGCAGCTCGTTCCTGGTCACACAGTGTACACTGAGGCGGGCTATTTCTCGGCAAACCTCGGCCATTTGACGCCGCTTCTGCTGATGCAAGCGTTGCAGACGTTGCAACGTGAGAAGCTTTTCGAGGTTGTTGCTTCGCCGAATCTCCTGCCGTTGGCACTTCAGCTGTGCATAGCGCATCGTACTCATTCGCAGCACGGGACTCGAACTACGACTAACGGCCGGCGAGTTTATGCCCTCATCCTGCGGCTCTTCTAGTTTCTCTTCCTCCGCATACTTTTGGTAGTGCAAATGCAGCTGCGACTGCAAGGCCTGCTCGCTTATCATCGACGGGGAGGCAAATTGCTCGCCATTCAATTGAAAGACCAAGCAATTTCGTCCGCACTGGGACAATGTGAGGGGAGACAGAGGTATAAGGCCGGAGAAGTAGACGCCCCAGCTGAACAGTAGTTCAGGAGGGCGTGGCAGCCTGCTGGGCGTTAACTGGGATCTTCTGGAAGTAAGTTGGTTGATGATAGCAGAGTTCTATTTGCAAGCAAAGTCTCCTATTTACCCGAAAACATCCTTATGTCTTTGCTCAACCTCAGGCGGTTGGCCATCTCTTCTTTCCGCCGAATAGTGCTTCCACACCTTGACACAGACACACTGCGCATTGGTTTTCCGCCAGGCCTCGTCGTCCGTACAAATCTCCGCCCACTTTTGCTGTTGGTGACGCTGCGGCAGCTTTTCGCTGGTGTAGAACGCTTCGCTAGCCTTGTCCGTGTGTAGTGTGTAGTAGAGGAGCACATCATCCGGATCATCTAGCTCCAGCGACTTCTCATGCGGCCAGGACTCAATATTGAATCCCTGAATTCTGTTAAGGTTCCGCAGTCGAAGTTGCTGGGTGGCTAGGGGCAGCCACTTGCGGCATCGCGGCCGTAGATTCATCGTAAAACGCCTTTCCGGGTGAGCTGCGGATTACGCGGAGCCCGTAGCCCAGATCATTGTACACTAAGACTACGTTTGTTATAGTTTTTCCACAGAAACTTTTAACAAAAAAAATGATTACCCGAACAGCTGTTTTTAGATGCATAAGTGCTGCAAAACACTGAAGGCAATAGTGGTGGGAAATGCGCCGTTCAACTTGTATTTTATTAATTTGGCTATTTTCATTTTATTAATTTACACATTATTTAATTTAAGAATAAATGAAAATTTTATCAATTTGAATTGATTAATAAAAATATAAAAAATATTTCGTTAATTACAAAACACGGGAAAAAATAAATTATTATTATATAGCTTTTTGCAATTTTTAGCTAAAATTGCAGCACAACTAAAGAATCTTTCAATGAGAATCTAGTGTTGAGAAGCGCGAAAAATGCCTTGTTCTGCTAGTTTATTTTGCTTTGTCCGCGGATAAGGAAACTTGCTGCGAGGACTACATTCCAAAGTTGACTTTATTATGAGCCAGAACGATGATCAGCTACATTAGAGATGCAATCATGTCACCGACAACACGCAGCAGCTCGAATAACAAGAAAAGCAGCCAGCCAACAGGCGAAGTTCTCAAGGATGTGAGCTCATCCGAATCCAGGGGAACAGCAGGTGCTCCAATGCGTGGCTACAAGGTTACTGACAACGAGCGAACGAGGAAATACGGAATCGGAGCCAATTCCCTGGAAATGCTGATAGCCAAGGCAAAAAGCAAGTTCCCGGTAAGAAAAAAAAAACAGGAAAAACTCCTGCGTAAAAGCGCGAAATATACACCCACCCACGTAGATGGGCTGAAAGTTCCTGGCTCTGGTAATTTTCAAGGCCATGTCCCTGGCAGTGGCTTCCGCGTTTGTTTGGCTCTCTTTCAATGCCACTAGTAAATGCCAATGCGCATGTCCTGTATAGTAGAGCTAACCACCTGTTGATGGAACGTCCTTGCCTGGCAAAAAAAAAAAAAGAGAAATGTGAAACAAACTGAAGGCCCCTGAACCAGGAATTGGGCGACCTGGCCTCGTTATAATTCGGCCATGTCAAGGGCATTACAATTAAATCGTTTTTTTTTTACCTTTTAGCTTCTCGAGCCACATTTGTATTTGGCTTCTGATGGCTTCGAGGTGTCCGACGATGAGTACTTAAAAAGCCTACCCGCCCAGACGCTGTTCATAGTGTCTGGCCCGGATGCAGTCATTACAACAGGTGAGCTGCAGTTTAAATATTTAACTTAATCACAATTAATCTGTCTTCTATTAGATGCCGATTTTGAGTTTGAGAAGATGCGACAACAATCGCCTTTGCTAAAGGTGGCTGACATTTTCTACGATTTTATCGAACAGCATCCGGAAAAGTTCCGCCGCATGATAACGGAGTATGAACACCAAAAGCAGCGACGCGTCCTGGATAACAGCAAGACCCACCTCAGCTTAAAGGCCGAGCACGTGGAGTGGTTCACGGGCGGCGAGGAGCGCTTCCACTCTAAGGAGGAAGCTATGGCCACACGTGCCCAGACACGTGTGCGAGGCTACTACTATAAGGCCAAGGAGGAGCTGACCCGCAATCCCTTGTACCGCCAAAATGCCAAGGCCCGACAAGTGATAAACTCTGTGCTGGAGAAGTTTCGATACCTGCTCATCGGTTGCGACTTTTTCTCCATGATGTTTGACCGGAATTGCAAGCAAAAGCATGAATTCCTGAAGCAGCACTTGGGCGACGAGGAAACAGACGCTGGCAGGATACCCAGCAAGAGACTGAGGCAGGTGATTAGGGAGTACACCAAGGAAAACTGCATCCTCGACGAATGGTCCACTTCCTTGTGCTCCGACTTGGGTGACTTCTATTGCCAGGGCTCCTATTCGGAGAATGGCAACAGCTGCTCTAAGCAGCACACTATTAATCCGTACGCTTCGCGTGAGAATCTCATTTTGTTTCAGGTCTGGAATCTGGACCACCAAATCGAACTGTGCCGCACAATCCTTCCCGCACTTGTTGCAAATGTGGAAGAACTTGTGAGTCATCCGCAGACCAAGTGTTCAATTCATAAGAAGCAAGTGGTCGATATCTCAGTACTGGAGTACTTTCTAGAAATATTCTCCCTAAAGAATCTCAAACTAGTGCACATTGTCTGTCATGAGAAGGCGCAGCGCTCAAACCGTTCGAATGGTCGCCTACTGTGCTCCGACTGTCATGAGTATCGCATTGTGCAAGAGCTGATGGAAGTCCAGGTGGACAGTCTAGCCACTTAAATGGTATGTGAGAAATATATAAAAGTTACCTAGCCAAGCAATATTGTACACAATAACTTTACAAAATGTATCTACGAGTTTTGTTGCTATTTTTAAACAAATATTGTATATTCAGTTGTTAAGCATATTATATTGCTGATCTCATATGGGATAAGTTGTACAAATGGAAATTATCTCGATGCCAACTATAAAAACTTACTGTTGAAGGTTTTTCATAGTAAATACGTAAACTATTAACATACTTAACATATGCATTTAATGTTCATATAGCTTTTCAAACTATTCAAATTAAGTGACTATGCAATATCGGTATATAATCTAGAGTTAAAAGTTAGTTGATTGTAACGCTAGTAGCTAACAATTTAAAGTTGGCGTTACACATCGATCAGCAAGTCCAAACTATGAAATATGAAAATATTGTATGTTATGAAGTATGTATACTCATGTAACGAATTTAAACAAAAACGTAACAGTATGAAAAGGTTTTGCTACACTTGGCTTCTCTGCACCTCTACAAGTGTTTTATTTTTGTATGGGCCATGTATTCAAGAGCCAAATCGTCGGTTTTATTTCCATCGATATTGTATACAAACAAGTACAAGTTTTTTGATTTGACTTCTTTATTTACTAAAAATGTTTACTGCATATAAAATTGTACAACACAAAATATAGTTTATTTATGTATCAAATAATAATATTCAAATAAATGTGCAGAACGTTCGTATGCATACGAACTAAGTAAAATAATAAATATTGATGACAAACAAAAGATAATATTCATAAATGAAATAATATTGTTCGCAAGTAACAAAAATATTTAATATATTATTAGTCGTGTTTGATGTGCGCTTTCGTGTTATCCGGATACATATCAAGCATAGTCGATTTCTTGGATTTTGTTTCGTTTCGTTGCTACCTCATTGCACCTGCATTCTTTATCTTAACTTTTAGGATTAGTATATATTCGCTTTCGCTATTTGCTTCGTAGTTGTGTTAGAATTGTTTTGTATGGTTTTAGTGCTGCTACCAAATCGCGTTCAACAATAAAAACTTTCGATTCTCAGTTACAATGATGTTTGTTAGTGTAAAGAAATTTTACTAAAAACTTGTTCCCGTTCCCAAGTTATTTGATTGTGGCGATCCTCAGAGTGTCTGGTACTTAAACTACATAACTATAACAAGCAATCTGATTAATATTCAGTTTCGTTTCGATTTCTTTATGATGCTGTTGAGTTGCTATAATTGATTTCTATGGCGTTGAGAAATAATTATAGATCCGATTGACCAGGTCCTGAAAAAGATTAAACCAAGAAGAGTGTTACTTTAAAATGGTTTTAACTGGCAGTGACAAACAAATAAAGCTAACACTAAATTGTGGAAACTTTCCAGTCTTGACTTGGCCATGAACACCGATTCAGGTTCAGACTTACGTACATAAAAAGTAAACGTAAAAAGTAAATAAAAAATATATAACAAAATCAGAAATATTGAAGCAGCAACTGAGAAAGTGCAAGTGCCAGGCAGCCAAAACAATTTTGAGAGAAAACTTCACCTTTTTTTTAAACTTTTGTTTGTATTATTCATTCAATTCAGTTCAATTCGATTTAAGTTTTGGGGTAAAAGCCATTCATTGTCATTATTAAAGTTAACGATTAATGTTTGTTAAAATATTTATTTCTTATTGTGTGTATAAAACAAGTTAATCGAGTATAAGAGAAAGAAACATTTAATTATGCATTTGTAAACTCATGAATGGTTAATGTAACGAACGAGTTTTCGACAAGTCATATTGTACAATTTTTCACTTTATATTTTTTCACTCCATTATTTCGATAGTTTTTATTTATGGTCTCAACAACAAAAGAGTAATCTTCATTCGTTGTTCTTTGCAAGGTGGAGTTTGCTCTCCAAGCTCAAGTTTTTAGGGAAGCATTTGGGGAAGGAACTACAATAGTGTAATAAAAATATTTGCGATGTAAAAGGGATTTTTTTTTATAAATATCTATGGGTCCATTGAACAATAATAAATGGGAAATGGTAAATGCATTTACTCATAGTATTTACTTTAAATTATTTGTTGATTATTTGCGCATACAAACCTGAGTTAATTTGTTCGACTTCAATTGCAAAGATCGCAAATATTTTTATAGACAAATCAAAAATAAGAATACGGCACACATAATAAAGTCAAACAGCGGCGAAAATAAAATTAAATACATAGAATAGAAAGAGGACAATTTTTGGAATATTATGAAAACATTCAATTAGTTAAAACTTGGTTTTGGGTAATTTTTAATAATTGCAATTTTAGGTACCTTAGGATTTTGAACGAGTTTTACAAAATCATTGAGTTGAGATGAAATTGGTTTTTATTTTGTTGTTTATTGTGGCGCTTGATAGTTTTTTTTTTTCAGTTTTATATGCTTGTTATTATTTGGTTCGATTTCATGAGTTACGGCTTACAAATTTTAAAATACTCATGTAAGTTTAGAAAATGATTTCGGTTGGTTTTTTGGGTTTGCGCTTTACTGAGGTAACAAACGAACGAACGAATGAACGATTTCCTTTCATTGGTTTCAATTGGTTTATTTACATGTTTAATTAGATTTAGTTTATTAATGTGTTGAGTGTATTCGATATTCATAATGTACAATGTGTGCGGATAGTTCAATGATGGTGAGATATGAAATGCAAAATCTGGCTCTTTTTTTTATCACACATTCCCAGAGGCAGTGACTCTTTCGGCCAAATGCAGTAGTTTCTTAGTTTACGAGAAGTTCGGGAGTGAAATCCGGCTCTGGAGCGCTTAGCTGCTAGCCTAACCCTCCTAGATACTGGATAATAATATCTAACCAGAAATAGGATGTTAGTTACTGAAAACATTCCCTGTTTCGATTAAGGTTCGCTTTACATTTCGTTTGATTCTCAGATTCTCCTCACGAGATTCTTTTTTTCCATTTGAACAGGTCTCACATCCCTGCTAAAGACTATAGACCCGCCCTGTTATATACAAAAGGCAATTCGTTGCCGTATCCTAAACTCTCCGCCAACTGCTGACGGATCGTTCCCGAGACTGGGAGTGTGAGTTCTGACGGAAGCATTCGGGACTTTTGCTGCCCCGTCCATTGGCTATTTCCGGTGATTCTGTAACCCGGGCCAAGTCCCGGTTTATCGTCTTGGAGCTGAGAACTCGCGGACAACGCACCGTCCAAGGACTGCGTCTTGGATCTTGCAGAGCACGGAAGCTCTTGGATGGCAACACCTCGTCGCCACTGCCACTGGCGTCGCACCAGCTGTTGTAGTAGTCCGAATACTCCTTGTCATGCTTCGGCGTGGGTGCCGGCGTGCTGTCCAGCGAGCTGTTCTCCTGCGCGGAGTCCATCTCCTCCACCAGGGCTCGTTTGGCGGCTGCCTGAAGACGTTCCATGGGCAGATTTCTCAAATGCGAACTGTCGCTTTTAAGCAGCAGGCTCTGGACCAATTCATTTACCAACTTATCGCTAACCACACGTTGGTTCTTGGCCGACGGTCCCATTATGGGGGAGGCAGGACTATTTGGGGTCGAGGGATTGTCCGCATCGATGCTGGTATTCTTGCGAAGCGGCAGCGAAAGTCGTTCCCTGCGCTGCGTCATGGTCTCTGCTTCATTTAGAGCTCCTGGATTTTGCCGTCTAGTAATGGACACATTATGGACAATCTTCCTGCGACTGGGCTTGAACTGAAATTCATCGGCGGGTTGGGCTCCCGCTTCCGGAACATCGTTTTCGTCCTGCAACAGCTTAAAGAGCCTGGAATGTGTGGCTGCCCGCTGGTAGCTGGTCATCTTGCGCAACTCCGGAAAACTCTCGGACTCTGTGTCCGTCTCAGACAGCTGACGGTTCATGTCCGTTACCCCGGAGTCGTCCTCCTCAATCTCCGACTCGGAACGCTGAGTGCTGCTGTTTCGCGAGAGGGTTCCCTTGCCATAAGCACTATCCACTGATAGGGATTGCTTGGTTAGTCCCTTGGCGCCATCATTTGTCGCCGAGGGAATCACCTCAAAGGCGCTGATCCTGTCACGCACCGATATCTTCGGTTTTTCGCTAAACTTCTCAACGGCAAGATCAGGAAGTCCGTTGACAAGGCGCTTTACTTCCGGCTCGGGTTCCACATAGACCTCTGGTAGTTGTGGCTCCATATTGGTTGGAGTGGCAGCACCTCGCTCATCACCATCCGTTTCCGTTATCTCCGGCTTGTGCTCCTCCACGACGACGCCATCTTCGCCTATTATCTGGTACTCACCAGGTGGTCCCAGGTTTACTTCTTGTGGCTCCTCGACTTCCAGGATAACACTGCTGCGATTGGGACTGGCATTTTGTTGTGGCGGTGACTGCTGACCATCGATGGAGGTATTGAAGAAGGCCATGGCCTGTCGGTAGTTGTGTCGTTTCTGTTCCGCCTCCTCGAACTGTTCCTTCTTGGATCGTTCCTTTTCCATGTCCGCCCAGAAATCAGTTTCCTCCTCATTATCTTCTGCTTCCTGTGGTGGTGGAGCCCATGTATAGACTGTAGCTGGCTCGTGCATCGAGGCCAGTGACATGGTGTCCATATGGCTGAGATTGCTTTCCTGGACTTCATCCCGAGGCTTCTGCTCTAACTCCTTTTCTTCCTCCGCAACCTCCTCCTCCTCATCTGAGCTCTCGTGTTTAAGTTCCTCAAATTGCTCGGCCAGAACCTTTTCCTCTTCCACCGCAGGATCAACAATTTCGGGCTCGTGGCCTCTGGCTGCTTCTAGGGTGGCCCAAACATCAATTTCTACTGCTGCTTCATCGGGTAACTTAGCTCTGAAAGCCTTGATTTCCACAGGCTTATAAGGGGTTTCCTCTACAGAGTTCTGTCGTTCTTTGCGAGCCCAGAAAGTTGCCGATTTATGGAACGTGACATCTTCGTCGTCGTCTTCTCCTGGTTTGCGTTTGGCTTCTATCTCGGCCCAGAAGTCAATCTCCTCATCAGTATCCACTTCGCGGGGCTCCTCAGGATATTTTGTGGGATCATAGCTGATGTTGTGGGGCTTTTCTTCATCTTCGCAATTATTAGATGATTCAATATTGGCCCAGAAGTCAACGTTATCCTCATCCTGTTGCTTGGGTTGCTCTGTAACTCCCTGAGAAGGTTCTGAGTTGTATTCTGTACGTTCCCACGTTGCACTGTCTGTGTTTTCCATCTTATCCTGAATTACTGAGCCCCAAAAATCATTTTCTTTACCCTGATTCTCCTCTTGTGGTTCTTCAATTTCTTTTTTCTTTTCCTCAACTACAAAATGCACCTCGGCTTTTTGGGGCATTGGTAACGATTCCAAGTGAGCCTTAAACGTTGTTGTCCAATGCTGCACCGTAGTTACTGCCTCTTTCTTCAAAGGAGTATAGGTTACGGTCTTCTTTTTCTTGGTCCACTGTTTTTCTTCCTTATCAGAGGTTTTTTCTATGCTTGCCCAGAAGTCGACTTCCTCAGCTGCATCTTCTTGCTCTGCTTTGGGCTCCGTTTCCTTTGAGGTCGTAGCGAAGGTGGACCAGAAGCTATTCTTGGCTGCCTCCAGCGAAGCCTCGGTCTTGGACATATCACCAGATATTGGTCTTGGTGGTTTTGTCTCAGGAATATTCTCCTTAGGTCGAAGTTTTGGCTTCTCAGCTGCGGGTTCTACTATCTTAGGGTCAGGAGTTTTCCAAAAGTTTTTAGACTGCTCCATCATTTTCTGAGCCTGCATTTTGGTGGCCATCAAAGTGGCAAAGAAGTCGAATTCCTCTTTTGGGGAGCTCTCAACTTCGGTGACGTCGTTCTTTGGTTTTGCCTGATCCCGGGATATATTATTAGTAACATCATTGGCAATTGTTTCACCCATAAATTTGTTACGCATACCAAGGGAGAATGATGCGGAAACATCTTCTTCACTAGTTTTGATGGGTGTACTTATATCCTCCACGGGATATGCATTGGAGGGTCGGTAGGGTTGGGCAACCTTCTCCACAGAATTAGAACGTGAAGAGTTCGACAAACTGATGGTAACACTGACCTCACAGTCATCATCCTCATCATCACTTTCGACCTTGGCCACACTGAACGAGCTCGCGATGATGGGTTTTTCTTCGATTTGTGTTGTATTACCGACTTGCACAGTGGCAATGTTTTCATCATTCGAACTGCGACTGAAGGAGAAGCGGAGTGGCAAACGAACTGTTACCGAGTTGGACTCCTCGTCGTCATCGTCATCATCATTTTCTTCGATTTGCTTTTCAATATCATCAACTATGGTGGATCGGGAGTCATCCTTTCGAATGACTGTCTTGGCATATTCACTGCTACGTTCCAGTTCACTCTCTTCCTCGTATATAACACTAAGATCCTCCTCAACAATGTAATCATCTTCCATTTCCTCGACCAATCCTTCTTGCTCCTCCTCGATCTGTTCCTCTTCATCGTACATTTCATCCGCTGTAGTCACATCATCTTCATCATCGCTACTCTCGGAGTCCAAATGCTGTTCCAGTGTTTTACCCTTGTACACCTGCACATTTGTCACCGACTTAATGGACTGCAAGGGAGCTGGACGAGCTCCCAGCTTAGGGGTATCTTCTTCGTCATCGCTGCTCTCTTCCTCTGATTCACTATCCGAATTGGAGGCATTTTCGCTGGGAGATCTCTCACCCAGTTCTTTGGCTTGTTCACCGGCATAGTTTTTCTGTAGCTGCTTGGAGAGATTCGCCTGGGTGTTGCCGCTGGCAATCTTGTTGATATTTGCCAATCGTTGGCTCAGCACATCGATGACCTCGTGATTGTTGGTGCAAATATTCCGGGCTTTCGGTTTGCTGACTACCTCCTCTATTTCCACAGAGTGCGCCCGCTTTGGTGGCTCTCGTGGCTCCACTCGGATGTGATGTTTCATTATGACCTGCGAGGGTATATCATCGGTACTGGGAGTGATGATTATATCCGGTAGAACACTGCTGGCTCTGCTCTCTTCGGTGGAACTCTGACTGTAACTGGGAGCCACTGGATAGGGATACGGGTGACCATATGGTGGCATGGCATGGAACTGAGGATAGCCCGGCGGTATCTGAGCTTCCCCGGGTTGTTGTCCATAAGGTGGCAAGGGAGGCGGATAATATGGGTAGTAATAGGGATATGGTGGAAATCCTTCTGCCTGCTTTCCATCAATCGATTGTGGAGGAGGTGGCGGTGGATATGAATAGGGATATGGCCAGGGAGCTCCCTCACCATTGACAGGTGGAGGGGGTGGCATGTACCATGGATACGGATACCCGAAGGCATAGGGATACTGGGGTGGAACGGATTGCGATCGAGGTGGCTGTGGGGGACAAGAGCTATCCGAACTAAGAGATGAGTTCGATGAATGGATGGTGGGATCTGTGCAGGTTGATGGTGATGATGTGGGTGTGGATGAAGTGTAGCTATGACGTTTATTGGTTTTACTGTTAATCTTATTATTATAATTATTATTATTTTCAGTACTTCCGTTGTTACTGTTATTATTATTATTATTATTATTGTTTGGGGATTCGTTCAGTTCAACATTTTCCAAATCCGAGTCCAGCTCGGTGTGAATTTTATGGTCTGAGGTCGGTTTTGTGGTACACGGTTATCAAATATAAAAGAAGAAAAAGAGAAATAGACACGATGAGAGTGCGAACAAAATGTTTGGTTTTCGAATGTGATCTCTTTTATCAAATTGATCCGATCAATTGCGATTTGAATAACTGATTGGTTAAATGGTCAAGCAAGCTATGTACAAGTAAATGGCGCATGAGTATAAGCAAAATGGTGTGGGATGCTCGAAATTAATATCAAAAGCCATTGGGATTAGGTCAATCTAGTGTCTGGACACCATTCAGCAAAAAAGGTGAAATCTCTCAAAAACGGTTTTATAAAAATTACGATCCTTGGTGCAATGCTCCATGTGCTTGTGTCTGAGTGAACTTTGTGATCGGTAGGGATTAGTGATGCTTGATGGATTCTGAGTATATATACAGCCATGATATTTGTCTGATGTATGGTTTATAAAACTTGTAACTTAATTTCAGAAAACGATTTATCCTTCCAAGTGTATCAGTCGGCACATTGACTACTCGGCACATCTGTACTTACCGGCATTTTCAGGTGTTGTCATTGCCTGTAGAATTTTGAATGATCGACTGGGTATAGCGCTGCCTGTGTATTTTTTGGGTTCCGGAGCTTGCTGTTCACTTGGAGGCACATATTGCTGTTGTTGTTGGGGGGCATCTAAAGAAACATAATAATTTATTGTATTATTTTTATCGATATTTAATCATACTTAAAACTAACTAATCCTTAAACTCAATCCTTACCATATCGTTGTTGCGTGAATCGGTTCTGAGCGGAGACTCCATTACCTGAAACAAAAACATTCACTTTCATAAGCTAAAGCCAACTAATTGAAATAATATTTCAATAATATAGCTACTTAGCATATATTCTACTTAGTAGTGCTGCATAATTTTGGCATAGCACCGATTCTAGCAATTCTAGTCAGGACAGATACAGTAAGCTGGTTAGTTTCTATCAACCAGAAGGTATTCTTGTAGCTAAAAGCGGTTATAGGGTTTAGTATAAGTTTTCCCAAGGACCCAAGGACACTCCCCAAGGATTAAGAACTTTCACCACAACTACACTCTTACCCACCGATATATAATACCGTATATATATATATATAAGATGTGAGATATCTGAGGATGGGCGAGGAGCAATGAGGAGGACAACCTATCAGATCTCACCTTGCGGGGACCAAGCTAGTGGCGTACCCGACTGCTGATGGTTATTCTGCTGATCCTGTCCGATTTGCAGGCGTCGCATCTGCTCGATGGTCGGACTATTCCTTGCCTGCTGGGCGCTCATCTGGCGGGCGAACTGCGGCCGCTGCAGCTCCGCCTCCTGGGGCGTCTGCTGCAAGTCCTGCCGCGAATCGCCATTCCCGCTGCCATCGTCCACGGTGTCGGTTATCTTTTGCAATATTCTAAACGATTTCGATTGGATGGGCGGTGAGCGTGGATCGCTGCAAGTAGATATAGGCGTGTGTTAGGTTAGGTTGTTGGTTAGCATGCCATCGAAAATGTTTGAAATTAACCAAATTACAACGATTTTGTTTGGTGCGAACGAAACGTTTGAATTATTGGTTAGATTTGGCTTGGATTTATGATCGGGGTACTTAACGAAACCAATTTTAGAATTTTGCATAAATGTACGAAACTCTACTATATGCGAGAATGCAAATGTAATGTATGAGGCTAACTACGATGCAAAAAACCTAATCAATTTCACTTGTTATCTATTTATTTCTGTTGTGATACGAAACAAGTTCAATACCTAAATTTATAAAGAATTTAACTAAGATATTTGAAAATTTTATGATACCTTTTAAGTTATTTAAAATATATCTTCTAGCTAGCTTCAATTGATCAAAGTATTTTCAATTTTGAAATATCAGATTCGAATTGAGATTATAACACACAGAGGAATGCATGGCATGATGTATTGATGTTGCTCGATATACTTTGGTGGGCACAGTGCTCTCGTACTACCTGAGACGATTCTTTCTGTAGAGGATCTCCGCCTCGAGCGGACACTGGTGCACATACAAATTGTAATTGCCACTAAGTAGTTGTTGGTTGTTTTAGTTGGTAGAAAAGCACAAAATTAAATCGCATTAGTGCGGGCCAATTGTTGGGTGTTGATAAGGCACAAGGATAGCCGGCAGAAGGGTAAAACCTTCGCAAACAAAAGTTGACTTACTTCTGCAGCAGCACTGGCGACTGGGACACTGGACCGCCTCGTCCTCCCTCGATGGCTATCGGGATTAGCCGGGTGGCATTGCCATTGGTGTTGTTACTCGTACTCGTTGGCTGATTGGGCGACGGGTATCGCTGGGCTTGTGGTGGGTAATTCTGGTAACCTTGATCGACAAATTGATTAGCTGAGCGTATTATGTGACCTGCAGGCGCTTTCGTGGGATAGAAAGAGTATACATAGACACATTTTGATGTAAAAGTTGGAGAGTTACACAATTGGACGAGAGCGGGAATTTGGGAAAATCATACACGGGTGAAAGTCATTCCTTTGGAGTGGAGAGTGCACGGGAGTTTCGGTGGGTTTGGGGTGGGAATAAACTACGTTGGGTATTAGTCACAAACATTTACGGATTTTAGGAAAGCGCCACACATATTGTACGGAAGACACATAAAGCAAGATGTTGTCTTAAAAACTTACCACCAAAGTTGGGCTGGGCTGCGGCATATGTCGGCGTCTGCTCTAGAGTTATCGGTATGATACGCTCCTATAAAAGAAAGATAATTATATATTAAATACAACATTTTCTAAGGAAAGTATAAAAGCGGATCAAAACATAGTTAGAAATATGTCAGACTTATTTATGATAATTATACACTAATACTCCATATGCCGACATGAACTCGTCGTATACAGGGCATGTTGTGATAATCATCAAAATGCTCTAGTTTTAAACTCACCCGTGGAGCACTTTGATTTGTGTTATTGCTGCTGTTGCCATTGGTGTTTAAGTTGATCTGCAAACGTAGTCCTCCAGGCTGTGGATTTGATCCGAAGTTCTGCAGACTGATGGGAGCGGCTGAAACCGGTGTTGGTCCGTAGCCATTACCTTGGACCAACTGCGGCTGGTAGAAGGTGGGCTGCTGCTGCTGCTGTGGCTGCTGCTGCTGCTGTGGTTGCTGCTGAGGGACGACTTGGGGCTGCGGGGTAGTCTGACGCAAGGTGGAGGGCAGGACGTTGCCATTCTCCTCGAGACGAGCCCATGGAGCCTGCTCCTTGCTAGCCGGCTGTGAACTGAGCCATCTCATCGGTTGATTGGTCTGCGGCTGCTGCTGTGGAAGTTGGCGCATGGGAGAATCCCGAGCAGATGACTGCTGCTGCTGTTGCAAAAGGATTCGTTGAGCCTGCGGTTCAGTGGGCTGGGCCAGTGGAGCTATGTAAAGCGATCCAACGTTGGTCTGCACATTGAAAAAAAAAGGAAAAATAATACAACATTTGGTTAGCAATTGTTAATCACCAATGTTTTCTTAACATGATTATTCTGGTTTTTAGATTTCCCCATGAAGTTTTGCGCTCGTCAGTCGCCTCAAGTTTAAAATTCGTGTTTGGCCTTTGGTTGCGCTTAATTTTAGACACTGCACTTGGTAAATGCATTCAATGTTCGAGCATTCTCTCGCAAAGATTTTGGTTTATAAATATCCTAATGTTCTTCCGCGAAAACAGAATGTAAGTGATTATAGGCGTTCCATTTATTTGCATTGTAGCAACGTGAACACTTCATATTACTTAGCATATATGGGTATTTGTCAAATTAGCTGTGACTGGTTTACTTAGGAATTACTCATAGGCCACACAGATACTTGCACAATGATGCTCAATGTCGTATGAGTAATATAGTTAAAGGTCAATTCGATATGGAAATAACGCAAAAATAAGTGGGGCAATCTTGAATAGTAAGATTAATTGCATTGCAGATTCCAGAGTAAAAAGAATAAAATAAATAAAAATCTATTTTATAGATCACTTACCGGCTTTGCTGCTCCACCAAATTGGTTTTGTTGCTGCTGTGAATTGAACGTGTTTGCTGCCGATGTTTCATTCCTTGCCGGACTGAAGACATCGCGAGATCTTTGTTGCTGCTGCTGAACATTGTTGTAGATTGGTTGTGGATGCGAATCCTGTTGCTGTTGTGCTCCAGGCTGAGCACGTTGAGTGCGCCATGGTACTGATTGAACAGCCGGTTGCTGCTGCTGTTGCTGCTGCTGTTGCTGCTGTTGCTGCTGTTGCTGCTGCTGCAACTGTTGTTGCTGGAACTGTTGTTGCTGCAATTGTTGCTGCTGGAACTGCTGTTGCTGCAGCTGCTGGAGCTGTTGCTGCTGCTGTTGCAACTGCTGTTGCTGCTGCTGTTGCAACTGCTGTTGCTGCTGCTGTTGCAACTGCTGTTGCTGCTGCTGCTGCACCTGAGCCAGCGGCGATATCGCTGTTGGTGGACGCTGCTGCGGTGACTGTTGCTGTTGCTGCTGTGCAAACCGGAAGGGGCTCTCAGTGGATCGCTGTGGTTGCTGCTGCTGCTGCTGTTGCTGCGGCTCGAAAGGCGATCTGGGACTGTCCGATTGACGTGTGTAGACGTTCACCGCTGGCGATGTGGGCATGGGCACACTGCGGAACTCCGGGCGTGTTGCAGGCTGCTGCTCCGACTGTTGCTGCTGCTGCTGCGGCGGTGTTGCCGGTGGCGTTGGCTGTTGATATTGCACCGGAGGACTCTTGGCCACGGGCGGCACTTGCGGAGTCGGAGTGTAAGGACTGTAGCTGCTTTCAACGCTAGCCGCCGATGGTCTTGGACCTATATTAAACAAAATAAATAGAATTTTTTAGCCAAAGAAAGTTTAAATTACATCAGTTTATTAGTGCTGTTAGTGGGAGGATTGTGAGCCAATTTGTAGGGCCTTTTGGATGTTTGATTAGTCGAATGGGGCTTTTAAAAGAAGCAACCTCAACCGCTTAGTAAGAGCTGGCGATGTGTGATGAGTCGTATCGGGATCAGTAGCTGAACCAAAATCACCCAAAAAGTAAAGCGAGCCAAATCCTTAGGGGCTCTGCTCACCATCAACGGCATCGGATGTGGTGCTGCTATATCCTCCATTCGCAGCAGGTGCCACCTCGGGCAGCGGACTCTTGGAGCGATCCTTAATGTACTCGTCCTTCCAGAACGTGTTCTTCTCCACGGGCGGTGCCACCTTGCGCAGTGCAGCCATGGGATTTGGCGGTATCTTGATCTCCGGCCGGAATCCCAGTGGTGGTGGCTCAAAACGCTGTGGAGTTGGCGATTTGCGCGCCGTAGCCGGGGAACCAGGGGCACTTAGGCGCCCAGTGGGTGGCGCTAATGTGCTGGGTTGTTGTGGGGGTGGTGGTGGGGGTGCGGCGCTAGCACCTTGGGTGCCATTCTTACCCGACTGTGGTTGCGGCGGCGGTGGTGGCGGCGGCAGCACCTGGAACGGCATGCCCATGGCAGCGGCTCCAATCGAACTGGCTGCACCACCTGGCCCACCTGGCGACTGTGGCTGGGCGGGTCTGTTCTGTTGGGCGGCTCCGGTTGCTCCTTCCGATTGGGCATTGCGCGCCAACCGCTTGGCCATCCGCTCCGACCGGATCTGGGAGAGATCAATGCCGCCGGGCGTGTAGGTGAAGGGCTTCTTGTCTTTTGTCATCATCGCGTTCTGCACGCACGCGGGCGCCTCGTAGCCACCGTTTCCGGATCCGCCTCCTCCGCGCTGTCCATACCTGCAGGAAAACAAAGTTCAAATCTCTGTAAACCACTTAATAATTCAACCAAAGAAGAATAATATTTTGTTTAACCAGTACTTAGACAATATATATATCATTAAATCATTTAATTTAAATATTTCCGAATTTCATTCAAGATTATCGTTGTTTCTGTATAAGATGAGCTACTGAAAATCCTAAAAATCTGTTCAATATGTGTAAGTATAATCTTATTAATTATTAAACAGGAAAAGTAAAGATGAAATAAAGATAAAGATAAAGATATCATGATAACGATAAGTTCGTTGGATTATGATAATTATTATTAATACAATGCAAAGGCTTTCAAACAGGTATATGCATTAACAATACTTTAATCTTTTAGTTAACGTTGGTATTATTTTTTTCGCAACCCAGCTGTCATGTTAATCTGACTTCCTCTCCAATTTGCATGGGCTATTTATCATAATTTTTGTTAAATCTTTTCTAATTTATTATTTCGCTCTTGGTCGCCGGCAAAAGCACCCATTTGTATTGTTTTCCTTTCTTCGCAGCTGCTGCGACTCATTAGTCGATCATCGATAGTTCAACGAGCCAATGTTTTGATTTTTTTAACGATCAAAAGGGGGAAAGTGAGTTCAAGTTGTTACGGACGACCGACCATAAAAGGTGAGACGTCCGATGAAGTGCCAAATTTGAAAGGTTGAAAGTGAGAAGTTATTGTGGTATCATGACTATAAGAAGGTCTATTGAAGAAATTGGCTGCATTAGTTTCATTGTAATAAATTTGTAAGACATAACATGAGTAATGGGGAATTAAAGACTTAATAGTTAATCTATCTAGCTGATCTAAGATTTCTGGCTTCCCTCAGAGTATCTACGTAAAATAATGTTTGTAAAGATTAGTTGATTTAATGCCTATTTAGGCTTGTGAAAATTTCCCATTTGCACTTTCTCAGTCCCGTTGAATATGTCTTCATGTACGAGCATCCCACTTCCCAGTCAACGTCGAATTTTCTCCGCATAATTTGCTTATTTTAAATGCGTTAAACGTTAACAATTCGCTAATTAAAAGCGAAAATCGAAGAGGTTCGGCGACAATATACGTTCTCGTTAACGTTGGCTCCACCAGAAAGCCCGTTTATGCCGAAAGAAAGTGATGGAGTTCGGGATCGGGTTCTGAAAAGTTGTCAGGCCCGTTTGACATGAGCTTGGTGTGCGTGGATGATACGCATCCAAGTGGGTCAGGCGAACAGGAACAGGTGATCAGGTCTGCCTGGCAGTTGTTCCATAAAGTTGACACGGCCAAAACTCTGCGGTCTCGCCAAATAATTAAGAAAATAAAACTAAGTAAACAAGGCACCCTACTCTGGAAACCGCAAATGCGAAGGCCAAGTTGTGTGGGAAAACGGTTGCGAAACTCACCCACAACTGGCTTACATGCAAATTGGAGCGCGTGCATCAAAGTCAAATGCAAATGACGTAACTCCCTGCGGTTAGTGACAGAAAATCGTATTTAAATCGAATCGAGTCGCAACAAAACAAATCTTTAATTATTCCCATATTTGGGATGGTCGAAGAAATGCTGTCAGCTCCTTATAGACATGGCATGGTGGATATAATAAACTATGGATACATATGCCCAGTCAGGTTGGGCATCAACTTTTTGTTGAACTTGCCATTGATTATGTGCGAATTAATAGCATCAACAGCTTCCATAATTGTCGAGGCGTGCCCAAAATTGTGAGGTCGTTCAGTTCAGATCGGTCTATTCCCCGTTTATTGACTCGATCGGTCGATCGATGCTTTATGGCCGGATAGGAAATGCAACTTACACAACCGTTTTGTTAACTGTTTTTTCTGTATGAAACATTCGACCGCTGCCATATTGGGCTGGGCTATAAAAGTTATTAAACACCGTGACAAGCCTGGAAAAATGTCAGCTTAATGCACTAAACATTTCCTGAACCAACGAAAGCAATGTAAATACCCATTCATTGTTCTCAATTCCAATGATCGTCACGCACAGTGAACTAAAAAATGCGTTGCCAAAATTTTCGAAAAACAAAAGAATCGTTAAAAACTAAAAGATACACGCGCTGAAATCACAGATGTCCCCTGATGACGTCAATTGGCGGGGACATGGCGTCAGTACTTGGTACTTGGGGCTGCGGATAAGAAGCAATTGACCACAAGACAAGACCACCAACTGTTTGCTAGCCACTGACAGATTTGGCAATTAAAATGTCAGAGCACCAGGAAAAAGTTTCAAGGAACCGGGAAGAAATAACCAATAAACTGGCATACAAAGTTCGCCTATAATCATAATGCAACATGACTAATTTACTGGCACAAGCATGCACATATTCTTTGTGAATCATATGCATATGCGTTGCACATGCACTTAGCCTTAAGTAAACATACATTTCTAAAAATAAATGTAAATCCATTTTACCGACTAATGACTGGGCTTTATGATTTGCCAAAAATACATGTAAAATAGTCGCAGCTGTTCATGCGTGAGTTAAAAACATGCAATAATAACACAAGCAATCACAATTTCAAATTTAAATGATAGAAAAACATCTGTGCAATTCGCATTTTCACTTTTCTAATTTGTTGTTGTGTGCTTGACTTTTATTTTGCCTTTTCGCATGCAAATGAGCGTGCAGAAATGTATCTAAAGGCATTTGCAACTAACTGGCAACCGGGTGGATCCACAAGATACGGGTGATGTCTTCTGGAAAGCACTGGAAACCGGATTGATGAACTAGTTGGTATCCCTTATATAGCCATATTTTGTTTATGAGATGTTTATACGAGAGCTTATTGTGTTATTTGGATTAATATTATTATGTATATATTGTGCATTATGTGATCATACATTTAATATAACGTTTAATTTATTCAATTTATTTATTGAATTTATATTTTTGATTCTTTTTAGTCCAGTTCCATCATATCCCCTACTACCCTCTAGTAAAAGCAAACTAGTTGCCTAGAAGAATCTGCAGTTGCAGCTGGCCGCGCATATTTCAAGATCAAGGGCAGCCAGCAGAAGTAGAAGAAGAAGTAAGAACTTGAAAGCTGCCACATGCAACATGACATAATGATAGTCATTGTCCGCCCGTCTTGGCTATAAATAGCTTGGCTCTGAAGTCGGAGATCGGAAGATCGTTCGTACAGGGTGCTCCCTCCAGCCGCCCACATTCCGCAGTTGAGCTAATCTAGCGATAAATATTTACTTGGAAATTGCTCTTGCTCTGGCATTTTAGCTTTAGAAAATTTAGCTATATATTTATATAAATACAAATATATAGATATACTCGTAGCGGACTTACGACAATTCCAGGCCGTTGCGATTGGCATCCCCGTTCACGGGCAGCTCCGACAACTGAAATCCGCGATCCTGACGAACCATATATGCGGGCAGAGTGTCGATGATGGCATTGGCCTTATCATTATAAGAACCAAGTAGTTCCCGATATTTGGAGTACACTACGCGCTTCAGCTGCGGATTCTTGGATGACACGGAGGCGTTTGATGGCGACGGCGACGGAGATTGCAGCGTTGAGGTGGCCATTGCTCGCGGACTCTTGTTTACTTGTTTTAATACTTTTATACTAATTTATTTTTGTTGTACACTATTTTATCTGAATTTTGCTTTTACACTTGCATAGCACGAAAGTGGGTCGACTATCTTTAAAGCGGACCTCTATCTGCGAATGGGTACAAGCAAGTGGGTTTAAAGAAAGCCCAAAGCAAATTTTTTCCACATCATATATAAAACTATTAGGGCTACGCCGTAGTTCCTTCTGCTTTCTTTGCTGTCCAGATCTGTTTTGAATCGCTTTAGAAGTTAAACAATTGAAATGAAAATATTTGCAACCCATTTGCCAGGTTGCAAGTGCGCTTATCAGTAAATGTGCGCAGAACAAAGAGTTACAATTCAAGCAGCCAAGTACAATGGGTTGTACAATCGATTTACATTTGGCCGATCAGGGGACATGCAAACAAAGGTGCTGTATTGGAGCCTAGGTGGTCGAATGACTCAACCATCGATTGTGGGAATTGAATTTAACCTTTTTTGACAAGGGGCAGCCGACAAATGGTCTGCTGACTCACATCGGCGGAGAAGAATCACTGAAATTTTTGGGGGAACCTATAACAGAATCACTACTATGTGGACCAGCCGTTTTCCGTCTCGCAGAGATACGCTTACGCAGTTGAATTATTTTTAGGCATGAGCTAAAGTTGCTCCGAATTAAGATGGCATTTGCCCGGCCTTTCTGTTAGTATCCGACTTTAATCACTCACTCACTCACTAATTATTAAATTGAAAACACACGCGCTGCGCACAAAAAGTATCTCGTAGGTTCGTTTTTTTTATCTGTATCTGAGGAGCGCACTGGGCGACTGATCGCAGCGGACTCTCGAGACGCATTGAAGTCGGGTTCGGTTCGCCGGAGGTTGGACGGCACATCTGAGTTGGCTTGTTCGGCAACTTGTTGCAGATACATTTCCAGTCGCTTTGATGGTATTGGTGGTGCCGCAAAAGGAAAATCGATCGCTTGACAAACGGCCGACTGGCACGCGGACTGTATAGCAATTTATTTGTCTGTCAATGCAGTTCGATGATGGCGACAAATTTCCAGCTAAACGCCAAAAAGACTTTGCGACGCTTTCGTTTATCTGTATCTGGTATCTTTCGGCTGTATCTGCATCTCTTATCGTGCTACTAATTGTTTTCACTCTACTGTCATGTCGTCTGCTTATTACTTCTGTCGCTTTTCACGATTAAGCCAAATCGAAAGAACGGGTATCTCCCACTTCGGCATTATCTTTAGTTCGGGGGATTTCTTTATCGAATCTGCGCACTCGGCTTGCTCTAATTAACTCATTTGAACAATCATCTGCGGAAATGTGGCCCACTAGCCTTGACAGACAAATAAGATGTTATCTTTTCTGCTGTTTTTTTCTTTCAGTCTTATTTTCATTTTTTGCGACTGCTTTGTGCACAGTTAAATAATAATTGGCAAGAAAGCGTTAAGGAATTTAAAACGCGGAATGACTGGGCTAAAATCATTTTCTTTTGTCGCTCGACATCCACAATTTGTACGAAGTAAAAAACTTAAAATGCCACAAAGAAGGGGAAAGTCAAGAGACAACATCGGCAAACGATTATTGTGGATAGTTCTGGTCATCTACTTTCATTTGATCCCATTATATAGTTTTAACCATGAGCAAGAAAAGTATTTTTGTGTAGCTTTAATAATTTAACTGAACCATATCGACATTTTGGAATATCGAGCAGTTGACTGTAAATAAGTATATAATGAATGTATTTTTAGTATTGGATAATATAATCAACTCCATAAATTCCCTTAAAAGCTAAAGTCACTTTTTAGGAAATATGATTAGCCAAGCGTTTCCTTTCAAGTCACTGACATTTCATAGACATTACCAGATTTCTCAGTTTAATTTCTTAACGAATACTTGGAGAAATACCATTTATCCAGTTCAGAAACTATGGTAAGTTAAAACAAATGCAAGAAAAGCCGCGTGAACTGACCGTTCCATAAAATCTCAACCCCAAGTACCAACGATTCGCCAATTTGAATCTGGAGGCCCTCTATGGAATTCCGGCTATGTGTCCAGTGACCAATTGCCAGGCGCAGATGTCGCCACTCGAGATGCTGGCCCATCTGATGATGCGGCACAGTCCGCAGGACTCGATGATCGAGATTGCTGAGGACGTGCCCAAGCAGTACGAAGTGGATATTGATAAATTGACACCGGGTCGAAATCATTCGATTGGAGTCATCGCCTATGAGGGAGCCCCAAAGCCGGGTCTTAGTTGTGCTGTTACTTCGGATCTGCAGATTGTCCACCATCTGCCCATTATCCTGATGCTCTATGTGAGCCCTCCTATTCTGAACACCGAGCAGGCCTACATCTTATACCTGGTGAGTGCTGTGCCCTCCAGTCTGGTGAGTGCCAATGTAACACTCCTCGACGGATTCCATGCCCACGAGAAGCGCGGATGGCGTTGCCTGCGCAATTCCCTGGACAGTCCATTGATGGATAGTCAGAATCGGCTGTATTGCAACACGGACTACCTCCTGTACACGGCCACCGACATTCGGGAGCTGTGCCTCTCCGGAGAGCAGCGTAGGATCTTCGTCAAGATCGTGCTACACGGCGAGCCCGATCCCTTCCAAGTGGACGCCTAGCAAAAGGTGTCCGGACGAGTGACTCATTTGGTTCAATAAACACTTAAGTGCTGCGCCGCCAATTGACGCACACTTGAAATTCGAGTGGCTGTCAATAATATTCGTTCCTCAAAGAACTGTCAGTGAAATTGGTTTCCCTATTCATTCAATATTTCTGCTTTGGCTGGCCAGAAACTGGGTCAGACAGAGATATTTGGTTTTGTGCAGACATCAATCATGGGGGCCATCTAATTAGTTAGCCACAGGCCTCTGATTGCGGAAAATACTAGAGTCATTTCTTCTGACCGTGAAGAATGGGATTTTTAATTATGTGTTAAATGTTGCTGTGCTCTTTTTGAAAAAAACAATTTCGTTTGATTTTCTCTTTTCACTTTCGTTTCATTTTGTGACCCACTTAGTTGCAGTAGGTTCTTAAATGCAATAGCTTTTTAAAACGATTTTATAAACAATATAGCTAAACATTAAAATAAATGTATTTTTTAGCAAAGTATAAAACATAAGCAAATGCTTAGATCAACGCCTTTAGGTCTAGCGGTTAATCTCATAAATTATCCGAAACTATATAGAAATTAAAGAAACGCAAGAAACATAAACACCTACAAACACACAGATGCGATGCTATTTATAAGAAACTTAATTTTGCAAACATAAAACGAAAGAAAATTTATACCCCATTAAATACGAAACGATCTCTCACGGAAAAGTAAAAGGAAAAACAAAGATGGATAATCCAATAAAAATTAGCGTTTCACCAACAACACCCACAGCCCAGAAGACACAAGCGTGTATAAAACTATAATATTTCTGGCTTTTTTTTTGTTGTATCTGACCTTGAAAAATTATCTGAACGGCGGCGAAAAAAGTTTTACGTACGAAAAAAAAAAACAAAAATCAAAGAAAAACAAACGCAATCAGGGAAGCCATTCATCACTTTCTACGGCCACTTGAGTGTGCAACTCGTTTTGCATTTGTCATTTAGCTGCGTTGATTGCATGACATGAGCACATCAGACAGGGAGCCGTTGGGTTTGCGATTGGGATTGGGATTGGGATTGGGAGTGGGTCTGGCTCTTGTCGGTACTCGCAATTATTTATATTAATCTGGCCTGGGTCAACGTCAGCGAACCCAGGTGAAAGCGAAAACGCAGACTCTGCCCCAAAAGCCCGTTGCACAATCGATGGCGGTAATATTTCTCATTCAGTTGCCTTGCGGAATATATGCGCATACAAACGCGAATTTCTGTGTATTTTTCCTACCATGACCACATGTCGTCATTCACCGTCGGTCGTTTTTGGTCAGATAGGCAACCAAATCCCGCCAGCGCCTTTTTTTTCGATTTTTAACTTTTTTCCTGCAGCTCGAATTTGGTGCTGGTTGAAAAATTGCCATGTTATTGATTTGTAAAAAATGAAAAAAAAAAATTAAATATAGCCGCGCCATGAAAATTCGATATTTGTTTGTGGAGAAAGTGTGAAGGAATAAATCACGCACAGCAAAGCCATTTTCCGGGAAAACAAATAAATAGTAAAAATCATGGAAAAATCTGAGCAATAGTTCTTATAAAATTCCCCAAAACAAAATGTAAATTTAAACGTAAGCATAATTCAATAAATAATTAAATTGCAGAAATTGTTCTTTACGTTTGACTGCGAATTAATTGTGAACTTTCCCTTAATTAATTTTAATTCAGAGTGTATTGCTGAAGAGAAGTCATAAAGGCAAAGTGAATCATTGAATCAACTATCATGGGAACGATCTAGGTACATTCACATCGCTGTCCAATAATCAATTCCCAATGCTGTTGAACTGTCATCTGGGTGTGGCTTTATATCTTGTGCCTTATCCACTTGGGAATCTTCCTTTGAGTTTAGTACCCTATTTCGCATACAAATTTCACGGTCAACTGCGACCAACTTGAACTTGGGACAAGAAATCTGTTTACGTATTTTACAAATGCAAAAATTTATAAAATAAATAAACTCACACCTGATTTACGCAATCAACAAAAGTGAAAAATAAACCGACAAAGAAGTGTGAAAATAATTGTCGTTGACAAAAATCAAAGTCATGTTCGGCAATGCATCACAGTCTCGGGCATTAAAATGCGAATAATAATTTAAGCTAAAATAAACATTAACACTTTAAAACCATGTACATGGTCAATATTTGTCCCAAGTTCACACGTAAATTTTGTAAGTACCTATAGTCAAGATATTACAAGATATATATTTCATTTATATGTTAAACGTGGCGTATACTTGATGCTTTGCCGAAAGTTTGACGATGGAATTTGTCTAAACTTCAGAAAGTAGAATATAAACAATGAAAATTATGAAAATCTGAAATTTAATATCGAATAGAGGTCCTAGTGCTTCTTATTTTTTTCTTCTAATGCTTGACCCAATTTTGTCAATATATTATCGCAGATTTCCGTGGGAGCTGAAAATTTATGCGCCACACATCAACGTCAACGGCGAAATGCAAAAAAAATGTGCTGTCTGAGGAACGGGAAAAAAATAAATAAAACAAATGCATTTTATGCCAAATTCCTGGCTTTTTTGCTGTGAAAGGCTCTTGAGAATGTGTTTTATGATGTGCGTGGCTTCGAAGGAAACTTCCGGTGAATGCCGTCAGCCGTCTAAATACCCAACACGTGTGCCAATTGCTTCTAGACAAAGCCAAAAGACAGCTGCTGGCCGTGTCTAAGACACAAAACTGTGCACCAGCGAGATGTTGTTGAAAAATGGGAAATTTAATTAATTAATTCGCTTAGGAAAGCAGGGGAAAACACCGAAAGTGTCGCCTGCCAAAAAGCGCGTGCAACATGGGACTAGCCAAAAAAAAAAAAATAATAAAGAGATTCTAGTGTGGGCGTGGGCCATCGATGGCCTTCAAAAAACTCATGTGTGAGCCTTAATTGTAGCGGAGATCATAAAGATGTTCAGACTATAGATATATACGTATAGGCCCATACAGCTGTGGTCAGAATAATAGTGGTGAGCAAAAGACGCATAAAGTGCCTAAAAAGACTTCTCATAAAGCCAACTTTTAAAAGAACACAAGCCAATAAAAGCGTTTTAAAATATTTTTCATAATTCTACATAATCTTTCCCTTGTTTTGCCGTTCTATTGAAATAGTCAGCAGTAGAAAAATTATGAAACTTTCGATTGAACTATTTTTTTTTCGCAGTATTACGAAGTCAGCGGCCATATATTAAATTCTGTTTTAAGTACATCTGTTTTATGTTTTGTTCTTTTTTTTTGACTTTCCCCGGTAGAAATCGGGTGTAGTTTAAAATAGCTTATGACTATTAGACAGTTTCTTTTTGCTTAAAAGATTACTGTTGCACTAAAGTAACTTTAATTTGCACCACGTTTTTGTTCTTACCCAGAACTCATTTTAGCCGCTTTTTATGTATTTCAAGTTCAACTTCAGAACACTTTTACACACCGCCTACACACAGCCGCCAGTCGGAAGAAATCGCGATATTTAGATTTGGTCGTAGGCGTTGGTTTTCACCAAAACGCACGCAAGTTCTACGAAAAGATTTTGCAAACGACGCCTATGCACACAAAAACACTGAAAAATTTATGGAAAATTATTATTAAATTATGAATATTAAGCCGAAAATTATTTTGCATCAAAAATCACGCGTTCTTATATAATTTGCGGCACGGACACAAGCGATCCACTCGGAAATAGTTTTTCCCACAATTATATACATATACATATACTATATTGTGTTCAATATCGTGTTGATTTTCATATATACAGATAAGTTAGTTTCGCTAAGAACTTAGGGTTTTGCACTGTTTTTAAAACTATGAAACCCTTTTCACCAACGTTCGTTTCGATATTTTGTAATTTGCTATTTATAAAACGCGGCACGACGCATTGCTCACTTTTGCTAGAGAAAATACTCGTATCTATATCTATATATATTCGTATATATAGACAGCCCAGCTAGATGGTATAGATATATCTATGTGTTAGTTTCTAGTTGAAAATTTCTTTATTTCGGATGGTTTTCTCGTTTGCAACGCGTTCAAGTTAGCAGCCCAAGTCGCACTGAATTCGCACACGAAATTTTCTCGGCCGAAAAGCCGAAAAGCACATTTCACATTTCGAAATAAATGCTCCTTCGTCTTCAGTACATATTCTATTCGACCATCGGTCATGTCCGTGTCCATATCAGTGCGATTGTAGTGGTCACAATGCGATTGTGTGCGTACACATGTGAGCATGTGTAAAGTGCGTCTGCTCGGAAAATTCTGTGAATTTTGAGTTTATTTAAATGAAAGAAATCTAAAAGTTGAGAAAGCCCGCGGACGTTCGTACTTATTGTTTTCCTCTTTTCCGATCCACACAATAATTCTAATAATGTATTTACACCCAGGGCCGATCATCGGCGAGTTAATGCGCAATGCACTTAAATAAATTATTGATACTCCCACATCTCACACTTGGCTGATTCTCAGATTTTGATCGGCAGTGCACTTTTATTGATCGAATTGGGACACATTTCTCAATGTTCATAGTTTTGTAATGTTTTGGCAAGATATTGAGTGAAATTTAAATTTTATAGTTTTTTTTTATTTATTGAGTGGTAAAGCAGAAAATAAGAAACTGCATTCCACCATTAAAGAGTTGGCTCCAAAGAAACAAACAAAAGTGCTCCGACACAATGTGAATGATTCCATTTGGTCGTTTTGGTCGCGCCTTCTGGCCAAATCTTATGATAAATCATTATAAATCACATATGCTTGGAAAATAAATAACACAAAACGGCCGCTAAAAAAACAGTCAGTGTGTATATGTAAATTTATGTATGTCTTCTAAAGAAGGGAAAAAGAGCGATGCTGGGGAATTAGCAAATCATTTTTCATCAGACGTTTAGACGATTTTCATTTTTAGCGCTAGCATTTTACATTTACAAGTTGCTGACTGGACCACCTGTCCTGTGGAAATGGAAAAGCATAGCAAACTTGGATGATGCCTCTCGATTATAAATAGAAATCCGGCTCCTTACCAAGATAATGTGTGCTTACATATAAATGTTGGCATACACATAGTATAAAGACAAATATCGGTTTGTACTTTTATTTATTTTTGTGCAAAATGCGCCATTAAATCGTATAAATAGATCTTTGAAAAGCGCACAGGGCGCTGAGTCAACGAGTGCCTCGAACATTAACCTCATTAGAAGAAGATCGAGAAATAATTTTCGATTCTTGTGCGCGAAGATTTTCGACTGTCCGGCTTGATTATGTTTATCGGGTGTGGTCTATAACCCCAACAAATAACCCTGGCAATGAATGGATACAGTAAAGAGATTTATATCCATTTAAGCAGGCCACTAGTTTGTCAATCTATGAGATCTAAAAAATCTAAAAAAAAAAAAATAGAAAACTACATAATGTGTATGATCAAATTTGCTGTAAGTGATGACTAGCTTTCGGGAAATGCGTTTCGATGATTTGTTCAAAATTAATTCACTAGTTTTCGATGCTCTCACCGAGGTTTATAGCCTGACCTTTTTTGTAAAGCATTTTTTGGAGTTTCCAGGACTCTCACAGATTGCCATAGCTCCAGGTCCTGATGGCAGACCCATGGGATATATATTCGGGCAGTATCAGGTCAAGCGCAACCAGGATCCCTATGGTCATGTGGCAGCATTGACTGTATCTCCGGAGTACCGACGCCTTGGACTGGCCACTGCTCTAATGGATTTTTTCTTTATGGTCTCAGACCTTAAAGGAGCTTCCTATGTTAACCTCTTTATGCGAATCAGTAATCGGGCTGCCTATCAATTGTACACTTCTTTGGGTTATGCTCATCGCCAAACATTCCTGGACTACTATCCGGATGAACCGAAGCCAGAAAGTGCCTACGAATTGAGAAAGTACGTTCCCCGCCCCATGGAGGTTCAATGAGCAGTGCAACCGCGTTGCCTTCAGATTAAATTAAAAGTTTTTTTTTGGATTACATAGCTAATTAAAGAAAATCCATTGAGGTGAATTTTTAGAGGAAGATCAATTTCCGTTGACGCACAAAGGCCAACTATAGGTAGAAATACAGATAAATGCTAACTAGGGTGGACCTCAGTCGTATAAAGAGTGGCCCTTTAGGTCATCATTCATACGCAATGTTGCCAGTGGAATCTCATCAAATGATATAAAAGCTAAATAACAAACAAATGAAGAGATTAGTGCTTGTTTTTAAAATCGTTTACTTTAGAATTTATAAAAAGTCTTGCTTTGAATCCTCAACGTTAAGGTCCACTCTAATGTTGGCAATGCATATACATATATATGTTCTTTAACCGAAACGCATTGATGTTCGTGTCGTTTGCCAAACCAAATTCAATTGCAAATTTCCGTTTCGAGATGGTCAAGGCTTTCGTTGTTGTCTTTTTTATTAGCTACATTTCTCAAAAGCAAACAAATTAGAAAATTTATACATATATAAATATAAAGTGTAGTCTGGTTGGGGCATGTGTCTGAAACACGCGCAATGATTTTCACAATTTGCCATTTTGCGCAACTTGAAACGCACAGCATTTGAAAATTCTGGTTCAATGTTGTCATATAAACAAATCTTGTTTCCATATGCTTTCTGACATACATATTCTGGTCTTCATTTTTTACTTTGAGCGATTTGTTCAAACTTTTAGTTGAACGATGGCGTCCGAGTGCAATGAACTTTTTCTGGACGTTTCCTAAGTGGTATAAATTATACGTTTTGATGCCAAATAAAGTTTAATAGTTTGGTTTTACTACAATTGCTTATTCAACCAATATTCCACCAATAACTATAGCTATAATTCCGAATATGTAAAACATCAGCAGATAGTACAACTTATTGCCAAAGCTGTAGATTTTCTTGATTATTATTCCCTCTAAGGATTTCCTATCCACATCGCTGGACAAAGGTAGTCTCATTTCGTATCCATGGTCGTCGGCATAAAACTTAGGTATCCAGCGATATTTCACATATCCCAAGGACTCGTAAAGCCCAATGGCAATTGTATTCTTCTCTCGCACAAATAGATCTATATAAAAGTCTTTCTGACGATCCATCATATCCCTAACGGTTGTTAAGAGCCGAGTGCCCAAGCCCAGTTTACGATAATCCTGAGCTACGGCCAGAGCAGAGATGTGTCCATGATTCCAGGTCATAGTCTTTGCATCTCCAAAAGATTCAGTCGCATCCTCGACGCGTGTCCCCAGAATGAAGCCCATGAGACTATTGTCAGGAGCATCGGCGGCAAGAACCAGTTCGGGATGCTCCAGAATCTTGGGAAGCAAGAATGGCAAGGAGTACACTTCCGCCAAGGGATCCATCACAATATTGTTAAACTTGAACAGATCTTCGAGAACAAACAATCTCGGAGAAGTCATGACTCGCTGGGATATAATAGGAATTTTTTTATCTTGTTCAATATTATGTTTACTTTGTTAATGTGACATATTTTTTTTCCTCAGTTACTACTTTGTACGCTAAACCAAAATATGTTTTAAAGATCTCGAAATCACCGATGAACTAACGAAAGAGATTTCAAATATTCAACTATTTCTTCGTATCGCAATTAAAGAAAAGAAAACTTGACGCAAAATCCCGGCATACTTTTAGGCTTTTCGAAAGTCTAGATCTACAATAATGTTGACATTTTATTAAATCGTTCGCTCTTAATATATTGCAGCATATCACGTCTTAGACTAATCGAAATCCTATGTTATTTAATGTTCTTGTAGATCCAGGGCAGCAGCGAAGTGACACGAGTGTAGACGCCAGGATATTGACCCTTGCCGCAACCAATGCCCCAGGACACGATTCCCACCTGGGTGTACCGTCCACCATCATTGATGACCATGGGTCCGCCAGAGTCGCCCTATAAATTAAATCAGTCTGAGAATCTTGATGATCACTTATATATATCATCACTTACACTGCAGGAATCTTTGGCTGCCTGACCAGCGCAAATCATCGACTCAATGATCCCACCAGGCGCTGCACGTCCATATTTCCTGGCACACTCGGCATTTGTCCAAATGGGAATATCCACCTTCTGCAGGATGGATGGCTGTGGCCCATTCTCCCGAAGACTTCCCCATCCGGCCACGGTGGCCACTTGGCCACTGTATGATCGGGATTGCTGCGAGGGCGAGGTGGGCAGGCAAATTGGTTGGATCTCCCTGGTGAAGGGCACTGGTTCACTCAACGTCAGTATGGCCACGTCGTTGTGCTGGGAAAGAGGATTATCATTTGAATATAATGATGGAAATCACTAGGTCTTTCAGAAACATAGATTGGATTCTCTTACCAAAGTGCTGAATTCGAAACCCTTGTGCCGCACAAGTCGTTTGATCCTGCGGGAAACATGCTGCACCTCGAAGTCCGTGCCGATGTTGTAGTCACCCAGATGGGCTGTTAAGGCCGCCACATCCCACGAGGTCATGCTGCAATAACCACAAGTTTTTAGGATATTCTAAAAGGACACAGTCTTATTCCTCACCGTGCCACACAGTGAGCTGCGGTCAGAATGTGACTATTGGTAATAAGACTGCCGCCGCAGAACTGCTTTCCCGACTTGAAGAGCACAGCGATCCAGGGAAATTCGTGTGGACTGGCATTGATGCCGCCAACGATCCGCTCCTGGTCGGGCGTCACTGGATTCTTATTGCCGCACTGCAGCGGAAGTCCTTCCGAACTAGTTCCGCTCACAGGACGTCTCGTAGTTGTCGTGGTTGTAACTGGCGAGGGATAACTAGGATAAGTGGGTCGCCTAGTGGTTGTCGGTCTGGCTGGGCTTGTGGGCCTTGGTGTGGTGCGCTTGGTGCTTGGAACTCCTCCTGTGGTGGGGTGCGTGGGATAATGGTGGTTCGGCGGATGGGTGGGCAGCGGTGGTGGCCAACCACCCGTTGTGGGTGGGTGAGTCGGTAGCGCTGGTGGCCACTGGCCGCCAGCAAAGGAACCGAAAGGCCACTGGTAGGGATGAATGGTAGACGCTGGTTGGGTGGAAATAGGCTGCTCCACCGGTTCCCCCACCGGTTCTGCTTCCGGTTTTTTATCTGCTCCTGGAGGATTACCCTCAATCGTGTTGATGTCCTGGAAATCCGGCGTATCCTCCACACTGTTCGCATTGTCAATGGGCTCTTCCGGTCGAGGAACATCCGGAGGATATACACCCTCCACTTCTCCCTCGGGAATCACATGTTCCCTATCCTCCTCATCAGCCACCACTGAAGGCATCTCCGTAGTCGTGGTCGTCGTTGTCGTTGTTCCAGGGAGTGGGAATACCCCAAAACTGTTGGCATCAATATCCGTGCAGCAAATGCCATTGTTAACTCTGCCCAGCATATCGAAGAAGTTGCACATATTGCCATTCAGTCCAAGTCCATTCGCCTGTGGCCATTGACGCAGGGTGAAGATGGATATCTGGCGGGCTAGCCTGTAATACTGGCGACACCCATCGATGCGCACACACACACCGGGTTGGCCACGGGATGTCAAGCACTTGGATCCTTCGCCAGGTCCCCAGCCACCAGAAACGCCAGAGGCTCCGAGGGCTCCTTGCCATAGCAAAATGCTCGGATCGAAAAAGAACTGGCGTCGCTGGCGATTAAGATTTGGTTGCAGATCTGCAGGATAGAAGTGGGTTAGAAAATGCATTTTTTGGTTTAGATCCAAATCTCAAAAACGGAGAAACCCCTGAGCTCTTAAAATGTTTTATATATACTAAAACCATCGTATGTTTTCGGTAACTAAAGAAAATTTCTATTAAAAGCGCATGGTAATTTAATAAAATTTATAACAATCTTAAATTTTTAAATATAATAATTTATGTTGTGAATACTTTGTAAAAATAATATAAAATTTGTTTTAATTTTACAAGACTTTTAAAACTGCATTTATAAATAAATAAATAAATTTTAAAAAAATCAAAAACTAGAACACCAAATTATATATCTGGTGTAAATGAAGTAATGATTCTATATTTGGAAACTATCTGTGGCACTTGGGGAACTGCTGATCATTTCAAGGGGCACTCGAGATCAGAGTTTGTTGACCCCTGAGAAGATTTGAGCTACATACGAAATTGTCTAACCAAAACTATGGTACTTTACAACTCATTTTTTTGGCCAATCTGTCGCGCTGTTGACAAAGCACCCAAATAACAAAAAAAAAAAACAGATATGAGTGGAGAAAAGACCAAGCCAATATTTGCTTAACATTCGTTCACGTTTCGAGTTTTGGGTCCACGCTTCTCCGCCAGTCGAGAGTGATTACTCAATATTTTGACATATTTCGCTGGCCAGAATATTGACAATAGACTTAAGCTCTTTCCACACGGAATGACAATTGCTGTGCCATTTCACAGATGCTGAACTTGCCCCCCACTGCGGCAACTTTCTACTCTCAATTGTCATATATTTGTCATGTTCATTGGCGGCTTCTTAAAATTGGTCTAGGCCTTTGTTTGGGTCGCCGGTTCCATTCTGATTTTATCGCATGGGCATTGTTGTTGCTATTTAGCATGAATTTGCCATATTTCTAATTTATTACGCATGTTTTGGTCTGCTTCTGGCCCACAAATATAGTTCGAATGGCTCGGCAGCGCATAAAATTTGACTAAATAAGTGATATGCACAGCTTATCTTGGGGTTTTGTTCCTAACGAGCTATTTGCTTTTGTGGCGATTAATTTAAACGATCTTCTTGACAGGCTTTAAAAAACTTTAATGCCTTCGTTGGGGTGTAAGTTTTATTGATTCTTAATCGAGCATAAAAGCGATTTGTCACAGGAAAGTCTTAGAAATCTGCACGTGGCTTTTGCTTTACTGACACAAGTCGTAATGAAGAATACGTTCAGGTCGTGCTACGAATCGGTAATGAATATGCATATCATTTTTGGTTTTCTGAAAAGTGTTTTCATTTTACAATATAAATCCTACAAACCGCCAGAAGTGTTCGGCCAATCGTGACTCACTTGAAAGGAATTGTTAAATGAGTGGATCCCCAAAGAAAGTCACCGAAATATTACTCATTTGCCCCAAATATCGTTTAAAATTGGTGCTTTTATGTTTATTGCTTACTCGACATTAATTTGATTCTTTTTAAATTGTTATGACAAGCTGTCAGAGGCAACAAATTCCCTTTGATTGATCGGAGATCCTGCTTTGAATTCGACACTCTTATCATGGCTTAAAAAGCTTAGAATGTTTATACTTTTTATAAAACGAAAAAAAGATGAAATATTTAAATTAAATATATAAAAAATCAGTTTATGTAGGACTTAAATACAACTTTATGTAGCGAGATGGGGAGGTACCCATTGTATTTAATGATTGCCATGATATGCTTTATGTGACTGAGCACCAAATGTTGACGCGTGGGAAAAAAGTAAATTATTTAAAGTAAAATAACATGGCTACATGATAAACATATGACTTCTTCTCGCTAGTTCTTATAACTTGAATGGTTTTTAACTGGTTTTCACTGCAAATCGTTAACACTTGATGCAAAAGACTTGCAAAGCGTTAACTTAGAATCAGGGGCAAGTTACAAGTTCAAGGTCTGCAAGACCGTTACAGCTGGTGTGCCACTGAAAACCTGAATTTCGACGCAGGATGCCAGAGAACTCGAGCTGGAGGTCTACTTAATGGTGGCTTGTAAATTTTATATGACCAACGGTCATATAAACGATATTTATCGCGATTCCAGGCGAGCACAGTGCACAAAATGCAAATAAAAATTAATTTTTAATGAATATGGTTTGTTAAATCCGCAAAAGGTGTCGGCTTATTGCCTTTTATATGGCATTCGTTAATGGCCCAATCTGCGCGGCATCCCGAATTAATAGGCTTATGTCGACGCCCCGAAAAGACATCACCACAGATCACGCCTCTCCATCAAAAGTGCTGTCTAATTGTCTAATTGTTGGCCGTAAATAAAAGGTAATAGATTGGCGGGGACATTGACAGGCGACGGAACACGATCGACAAGCGACGAAGTTGATCTCAAATTGCACGCCCACCTGAGTTCTAGTTGTTTTTGCAGTAGAAAGTTCTCTATAACTGGCGTAAAGGGCAGTGCCTAGCGACAAGCCATCTATGTGGGTATAAGGTAAACAATGTTGAGTACACCTACTCGATGAGCCAAACTTCGCATTTTCCCCTCAAACTTTAAGCGATTTATAGATTTCTGAAGGTCATACAAGTAATGCTTGGTGCGTGCCTCGCATAAATTCTACTGTCAGATCAGAAAAGTTGTATTTCGATGTCGTTGAACTTCATTTTATAATAGTGACGTATATAGAAGAGTGATTATTGATAGTGCTGAAACTATTAATTTATTGTCAATATTAATTTAGCTAAATTTGCTATCATAAATTAAGTTTTATGATTTTTAACATTATTAAAGCGTAGGCAAGGAAACATTTTTGTAGGGAGCTTCCGTTTTAAAATGCTTAACTCGGTTTTCGCATATCTTTGGTATCTGAATGTTTTTAAAACCGAAAACTTTAAAAAACCCTTAAAACTCTTTTTGATGTTTATATTTACATATATAAGTGTATAAATATATTACTGGCTAACATTATTATTAAAATTTTCAAGTTTGTGCCTTAAGTCTTTCGATTACATTGTTACGACGCGTGCTTCTCTAGTTCTCATTCCTCGAATCCCGAATCACTTACCCACCACCGTTCCCCCGAGATTTTTCTCAGCTGTAGCATTGGCTTTAAACAATCCTGCCTCGGGTGCCGCGTTTATTTCACCATTTGGCCACACAGGACCTGGAGCTAGTGCCCCTCCCGAAACGGATGGGAGATCTACTCCCGAGATAATTTTAAAATGCAGCAAATGCACACAGAGTAATAAAACTGGCAAAAATGCAAACATTTTGATATTTGTTGCTTTCGCTGCGGTTATATCTTCCCAATTTGTTTTCGTTTTGAACGGGGCAGACCATATATAAATTGACTGCTATATTGTATTAAGAGCCGCCAACACGAATCGCGACTCAGAATATATATCTCCTCTGGAATGCCAGGCACGTTGCCCCGATGGCATTCACCTGACCACGACTACGATCCCGAAGACGAAGACGAAGTTCTCGGACTTGGACTCGGGCTTGCTCTGGATCGCGGCACTCGATTCTGGACTTGAAAGTACTCGTGCGTTAGACGGACAGGACCGTCTTTTTGGCTCGAAGTGCCGATCGCTTCTGAGCCAACAGAGGTTCTGGGGATTGGTTAACAGCTCCGTTGCCAAAACGACGACGGAGGCAGCGACGTCGGCAGAAATGTTGTGGCCGGAGCAACAGAATTGTCAATTATGAACGCGTTTCTTTCGTCGGATCACTTTTGGCCAACTTATTAGGCCGCCTTCTAATGCACACGCGATGCTGGTCACTAAACTAAACTAGTTCCAGCAACGCCTCCATTTCCATTGCCCACCAGGCAGTCTGTCTTCTAACCCGGTTCCGATCCCGATCCCGAATCCGATCCGGAACACGCACCAAATCAGACTGAAATCAGCCGCCGGGAAGTTGTGCGACTGCATACTATTAAAAGAAAAATCCAGATGCGGTTGCATCTTCTCGTTCTGGCTCAGTTGGCCATTAATATGCACTCAGAGAAAATGTTAACAGCTTATATAAAAAAAGAATTTATGCTCACTAACTTATTTTTTTCAAGATAAATATAACATTTCCCATTAATATATCTAAAATGTTTTTCTAGCATTTGTGGTTTGTTTTTTTTTCCTATGTCAAAAAAATTAAGAAGTTGGTAGTTAGGTTCAAATACTCGCACATATGTTTTCCATAACAAGTCAGCTGATTTACCACTTTAATTCCTTAGTGCATGACTGGATTGAGTTTCCATTTAAATTCCAAGATACATAATGCATTGGGATCTTCATTTTCCACCAGGTGAGTTTAAGTAGACCCCTTTGAATTCATCGCCTGATGTAAGTGTTTTTTGTATATAACATGCAAAATTTACGACGCTTAGCAAGCATTTTACCGGTTGTACGGAGGATACCTCTTGTCTAAGGACTTAATAATAATCTTCATTGATCAGGGATTTGTTTCAAGCGTATTATTAACGCTGAGTTCGTGCGGCGCCTTGGGTGTTAGAAGCATCACAAATTAAGTCAATTGTTTCCTGAGAACCGGCCAGATCATTTCAATAAAAAAGCACTCGACCCAAGTTCCATATATTGATCGATGGAAAGTTAAGTGTCACGGCCTGGACCTTTGCTGTATAATTGTATTTTAATATTTTGCCAACTAATTGTTGGTAATTGGAAGCCGTGGGGCACATTCGCACCTTTGATTGATCGACAAGTGGGAGTGTTGAATATTGTAATTGAAAAGCTCTCCAGCGGAATCGGTATCGATCGAGTGTGCATTTCTCAGCATCTTCAGTTTCATACAATTGGATGTTCTGACAAGAGAACATCGCCCACTCAATGTTCAATGAACCTCTTTGGAATTGGAGCCGTTCATATTTTATTAATTAGCTCATTTATATTTTTTCGACTAGGTCAATTCCTGCTAGCTATAAATTTAAACTTTATTTCTTAGATCTTCGATGTCAAGGAACCTTGTATTTGTGTTTCGAAGGAAAGGGAATTAACATATATGTTAGATTTGTTATAATATATAATATTGTATATTTGTTTGACATATGTCAAAAGTAAGTAACTTTATGTATAGATTTACAGGTAAAATACATTAAATTTACCTGTCAAGAGTAAGTAAAAAAATTGTAAGGAGCATACTTTAAGGATCGGCAATATAAACCGGGTAAGAATAACTTGCAAATGATTTGTAAATCTAGTTAGTAACAAACTAACTAAACTAAGTAAAAAGGACACACTTTTGTCAAGAGCATTTATTTTAAAATTTTCACATAACTTCTTTTTTTGTTCAAAATGGATGACATAAATAAATACAAATTGGTTATGTTTAAAATCATTCCAAATGATTGCCAAATCGTTTGTGCATAGAAAATTATTTGGAAACAGCGCTTAAGATAAATTTGTAGTCGTAAACATAAGGCTTAAACTAACTAGGAGCTAAGTGATCCTTGAGGACGCGCTTGGTGCATTATTGAACCAAGAATTTCTCGATGGGTACCTTGGCGAAGAACTCGTTGATGTGGGCAATTAGAATGGGAGCCCATTGTTCGCGGGTGGCGGGAATTCCGACGCGTGTGATCTCCGGCAGATTCTCGTTGACCAGATTGAGAATCATGGCATCTAGGATGTTATAAAATCTATCAGCTTAATGAATATTAAAAGAAAATAATGGGCTTACTCAGGTTGCGATCGGAGAAGATGCCATTGGCCACCACCTTGGCATCGCCGATATTGACATTGGCATTCAGGCGATGTAAACTGAGACGCTGCTGACCACTGGGCAGCTGTTCGATGTGGCCGTCGGTCAGAATGGTGGCCTTGATGTTGTCTGAAGGGAATATGAAAGTTTTAGGAACATGCTCCACTGAACTAACTTTTCAAACCGGAACTCACCGATGGTGATGTTAAAGGGGCCCTTGGGCACCAGACGCAGTCCTCCGAACTTCACATCCGCCTTGAAGTGTCCACCAGCCTTCAGTTGCGGCAGTTCGACGCCCAACTTAATTATAAAGCCGTTATCGGTGAAATTGGCCGCAACACTGTTCACTTGCAACTGGCTGATGCCATAGATCTCCATGTTCTTGATCAGAAGACCGCCCTGGATGCCATCGTTGGTGTACCGAAAGATGCCCCTCTTGTAGAAATACGGATCAATCGAGTCCATATTAAACTCCGGTACTCCCTGATACCTCAATTTGGGCGCAAATGACTGGATTAAGCCGCGTATGCATTCATTCAAGTCCGGAGAGTTCAAGCTACAGGGTGTCACCTCATTCGAGCCACTGGACAGAGTAACGGACGCTGGTGCAACTGGAAGGCGAAAGTGATGCGAGATTAGTTCACAAGTCGGTTAAGTCATGGTTAGCTTAGGTTGTAAAGTTCGTCGAGGCATAGCAAAAGGGTCTGACCAAAGAGGAGATCACAGCTATTATATTTAGTAAAATTTTCGCTTTTGATGCCAGCCAACCAGGCATGACGAAGTTCACGTGTCCCTGTCGCCACGTGTCTTCTGTCATATGCGAATGGGGTTTATGTCATGGTGACACTGACCTCTGTGTTAAGGAAACGCATTTTAAGATTTTCAAAGCAATAAATATAATCATTCATGATATTTTTCACTTGCAAGTCAGAAATATGCATCATACACTCATTACCAATGCCAGTAATGCATTTATTTCCAATTATATAAGAAATTTAAGTTTAAGATTTCGGCACTGGATCTTTTAATATGCAAGCGCGTTTTCTAAATTTAGCGTATTATAACAAAATAAATACCTAAAATGCAAATTGACTTTTAAACTACGCTTACACTTTAATGCTTTATCTTAATCAAGTTAAGGAAGTTTAACAACGAGTTGTTTAAATGAAATTTTACTTGCAACGATATTTAGTCACGCCACTAATTGTTTTTATCTTCTCCTTCTAACGACAAGCGGAAAGTAATTATTTTAATGTTTCTTGGCAAGGCAAGTTCAAATCTAAAAGATATGAACACGAATTGAAGGCATGTAATTAAGAACTTGAAGAATGAGACAAACTTTGGTCAATTAAAAGTGGAATTACCCACGTGAACAGCCAGCCCTATTAAGTCATTTGGCTTGAGTGCTCCGAAATATGTTTCCCACTGTTTTGTTTTAAACCTTTTTTTCCCTGTTTCGCCTGACAAGTTCAATGTCAAAGGTGAGCTGTTATGGCATCAAGCAAATCCGAACCCGAAATGTCGAAAATAGGAGGTGACAGAAAAGGGTTGGGTCGCACTCAAGTTCGTTTCCTAAGTCCTTTGTTTGCTCAGGCAAGTGTCAATAAATTTGTGCTCGCCGCGTTTTTTTTAGTACCTACTGCTGGCGGTTTTCTTTGCGCAATTAGAGACAAGTTACAATTACAGCTTTCAGTTTGGCACAAGCCCAGCAGCGCCGCTTACGCATTGATGTAGGTCAGTTTTTCAGCTTTTCGCTTTATGTCAGCTCGGCGGTAGTCATGATAGTCTTGGTAGTGACGGCAGCCGGTTTCGGATCGGACTTAAGCCTCGTTTTTGCTTTTGTTGACGCTGAACTCTTTTCGCAAGAGCGCAAACAACACACACACACACACACATGGACAATCACATACAGTAGCCAACACCTCGTGCTTGATTAAATTAATGTAATTGCCAATATTTCATAGCCTGCATTATCCCGTGTTTATTCTGCATTTATAACTCGGACCAACTTGCGTCACAATTTCTATTTACCCAACGATTTGCGCCTCAGCTTGATAACTTTTACCACAAAAAACATGTGTAAGTGTGTCAAGTTCAAGTGGCACAGGCGATGACTTGCTTGTCGCTTTATTTTACATATTCCACTTGCCATTTCAAAAGCGTTAAAAGGCGAAATAAATAAAAAGATTTTACTGCAAATACACTTGCTAATTTCTATTGCAATTTCAGTTTCTATAGCCTGGACTTCGCTCTTTGCAAATCCCATTAAAACTTCTTTTACGATGGCAGTACTTTTCCCAGTTTTGAAGGTCACGGGCCTATATACATATAAATGTGGTGTCGAGTGTATGCTCAATACAGGTAAAAATTTCAAGAAGGTAAACTTTTTACAATGAGTAATCGCCACAGATTGGCATGGAAGGCACACCGGACACGGCCTGTACTGAATTTAAAATAAAAAATCATATTGTCGGCGTAGCGCAGACGCAGATGAAGAACTTTTTGAAAACAGGAAGTTAGAAATTACAAAAAGGTTTAAGAACGCGTTTGCAACTGAGCTTTTTCTGGTCAGTATTTGGCTAACAAATATTGAAAACACCTGTTTGCGAAATTATTTTAGCATTTTCTTGTGTTCACACAAGAAATAAGATATGCAAGGTTTCATGATGATGAGATGAACCATGATTTTTTGTTTAAACGAGGCACTGCATTTGACAACGACGAATTGCATTAAGCAAACGAAAGACTTAGATAACGAACTCGTTGACTTGAGCTGCATTAATTACGTGTTTATATATTTGAGGACGTGAGAAGGGAGTGACATTTTGTTTGACTATCGAGTTCCTTTGTACGCTTGCATAAGTTACCTTACCTGCAAAATCGATTGAACTGGAGGGCACAGCAACATGGCTGTCGGAAAAGCTGGGAGTCTGCGCCGCTAACTCCTCGACCGGGCTGGAATTTGGATTCGGATTGGGATCGGAGCTGAAAACACTGGGTGCGGAGGTTGGCAGCGTTGCCGCATAGCCACTTCCGAGTGCCAAGGCGGCCAAAATGGTGAGCGATATGCAAGGCAATTGCATTTTTCGGACTGGCTGACTCTTGCTTTTCGATTTCCTCTGCACAATGGGCCGATGAAAACTCGTTTCAATTGATTACTGGACTCTTTCTATTTGACTATTTTCGTGTGACTTGATTTAACACACGAATACGGTCCAGACGGTAATTTTCTTGTCTCCGTTTTTCCTTTTTTTTTTTTTTGGTTTTTGGTTTTTTATTTGCGTAATTTTTTGCAAACCGGCTTCACTTTTATTTCTTCACGAGCGCTTTTTTGTTGGCTTTTCGGTTTTCTCGGTTAACTGCAATTGTTGCTGCAATTGCTGCACACACGGACACTGGGATGCACACAATCTCAGCCAGCTAATTGCCAAACTTATCCGCAGAAAATGGACAAACGAATTTTTTCGAGTTGACGGCCCGTGGCTTGCAAATCTTGAAATGAGCGCTGCATAAATCGCACGTTTATTTATAGTTTTCAAGCTGCCCGATTTTTGTGCTCGTTCAAAAGTTTTTCCAAGTCGCTGCCGAAGCCAAAGCAAACAGCAACAACATACACATGTAGGCCCCAACAAAATCGGTCGGTTTGAAGGCTTTAGGCCGTCACTGCCGAAGCCAAAAGCCGAACTCAAAAGCTCATCTCTGACAAAAAAAGCTTATTCAAAAGAACCAATATACTAAAGTTTGAGAGCCACCAGTTCCGTATTTTTATAGACTAAAAAAAATTAATTTTTAAGGGCTAACTTAAAAAATCTTATTTAAGTCGTACAAATAAACAATTTAATTTTATATGTAAGTGTGGATATAATGTGTGTAATTATGACACTATAAACTTTAAGACTTTTTTGAAATTTTAACCATTGTAATTTTCTGTGTTTATAAATTCTTTATGGTCAACGTTTTTTTTAAATGTGACAATACATGCATTCTTTATAGAGTGCCCCAATCTCCATACCATATGCATACTTCCATCTCCTGATTGTTCCCTCAAATCTGTCAAATACAGCCAACAATGAGGAAAGTGACAAGCTGTTTTCCCATTCCATAGTCTCCAATCCCTGTTTTCAGTCAAAGTGCAAGGCACGTATTACGTTTGAGTCGCAGTTTGGCAGTGAGGCCCTCCGAGGTGTTCATGTAAAATGTGGGTCAGTTGTAAATCTTTGCAGCTTTATGCCACATAAAATTATTCATGAACCTGCGACTTTGTGGGTGTACAAATCGATGTTCAAGGTAGTCTAGTACGTGACATCTTCGAAAATTTAGTTTAGCAAGTACGAGGCATCCGAGAACATATTTAAAATCAGAACTCTGCAATGATGAACTTTGCTACGGAAGCAATATTTCGAGTTTTGCACAAATTCTATGCCAAATCTATACAATTAAAAGATTAAAATACCCACTTAATATGATGGGCCTGTCTTTAGACAGACGACAGTCGCGTGTTTAATTTTTCTATACATTTTGTATCGCTTCTGTTTTGCATGCACATCACGAAACAATCCAGTCACTATAGACATTAAGAATATATAATTGACTGCACAATATAATAAGCTGATTTATTGCACATTTAGCGCCGTCTACGGTACAAACTCGATTCGAGTAAAATTTCATCACTCTTCTGGTAACCTTAGTAGAGTAGTCCATGTATATGACCACCAGACCTTATAATAATAAGCAAAAAACTTTACAATGAATTCCTTATGGCCCAGCTACCGAAGTCGCCGGGCACTACAAAAGATTATTTTAGACTCATTAGAGTGTTCCTCTCCACGGAAATCTTTAGTAAAAGGCGAAAGATTTATTCGACAATTGAAGAGAAACCAGAGTAAATTTACAACGAAAAGTATCAGCCCGATCATTTAGAACGAGCTTGAACATGTTGGGAATCATAATGATTGTAAAACGCAAACAACCCCTAAAGTATGTTTATGGTAGGGATCTTAGTCATATTATATCATGTGGCTACCTGGAACGGGAATGTCTGTAGTATATGAACCATAAACCCCTTAAATATGCAATAGAAAGTACGATAACTTTCTACTTTCACATTTATAATTCCCAAATGGTTCTGGCCGTTTGCCCATCGAGACCCTTTTCGTTTTCCGTTTCAAGTTATCGCTTCTCGGCCTTATGGCTAAGATCAAAGTGTAGTATCTGTTCTTATCAGCTTAACATCTGATAGTTCCTCCATTGGAGGACAACAAATGTTAAACTGATTTTTGGAATCAGACGGAGTGCTAGGAGCTTGCTCCACCTCTGTCGCGGGTTGGCCCGGTATTGCAGTACCGCCGGGATTTCGGCCCAACTGAATAATAAATTTAAAATATTTCCTACTTTTTTTTTATATATTTATTTATTTAGAAGCGATGAATCAATACAATGCAATAACAGTAACATAACAGCGCAATTAACATATAAAAGATAAAACCAAACCTCTCACTAATCATGTGAGGACTTACAACTTTGTCTCATATTTCGAGGGGGTCTTTAGGGTTGTCCAAGTGTTTTGGCGAAACCCTTCCTTTTTAATCTCCTTAGAGGCCTAGCAGGGAGTAAGCGTCTAGCAAGTATACTGTGGTGTCGTCTTAGTCTATCACTATATCTGCTGGTGTGCCTGGAGATCTGCTCTTCCACTGTATGAAGATTCAGATCACGGTGAAGGGTAGTGCCACGTACATAGTATGGGCAGTCTGTAATTGCACGCATGGCACGATTTTGCAATACCTGAATGCGGTTGTAGTTGGATTTTGCTGCGATACCCCAGATCTGTATTCCGTACAGCCAGATCGGGGCTACGCAGTGGACGTAGACTGCTCTTTTGGCTCTCAGTGTCATGGTGCTTTTTCTGTTTAACAGCCATCGAAGTTGTTGCATCCTTTGATAACATCTCCGAGTCGTAGCTTTCAGGTGCGGGCCGAAAGTCAACCGTTTATCAAGGGTAATCCCGAGGTACTTAGCCTGTGAAGGTTGATCTAGGATTACACCTTCCAGCTCTATGGGTGCGGTGACGGGACTTAAGGTCTTCAAGGTGAAGCAGGGATTGATGGTCTTTTGCGGATTGACCTTTAAATTCCATCTTTTGCACCATGCAGCCAGAGTGGTGAGGTACTCTTGGAGACCCCTTGCTGCCTCGTTGCAACAATTAGAGCTGTACAGCAGGGCAATATCGTCAGCGTACGTAGCAAGAAGGGCCTTCCTGGGATCTGCCATATGATAGGCGTTTGGGCAGGGCAGATCTGCAGTAAATACTGAGTAGAGCAACGGTCCCAGTACGCTGCCCTGCGGAACTCCAGCTCTCATAACGCGGGGAATCGAGTAGGAGTTTCTGACCCTGACCATGAATCTCCGATCTTCCAAGTATGATTTTAGGACTCCATAGTATGGTGCTGGGAATAACTTTTTAACTTTGCTGATAAGGCCGTCATGCCAGACCCTATCGAATGCCTGTTGCATGTCAATGAAAACAGCATTGCAGTATTCCTTATCATCAAAGGCCTGAAGGATATGTTTTGTCAGTCTGTGTACCTGCTCCACAGTACTGTGTCCCTGACGAAAGCCAAACTGATGATCCGGCAGGATACGACGCGCGGTCATAATGTCATTTAATCTGTTGGCAATCAGTCGTTCCCATAGCTTGGATAGCGAAGATAAAAGACTTATGGGTCGGTACGATTCAGGGCTCTCTTCAGGTTTACCAGGCTTATGTATCATTAGGATTGCTGCCATTTTCCACTGCTTTGGGAAAAACTGCACCCTGAGTATGGCATTATATATCAGCGCCAAGTAGAGAATTGCTCGAACAGGTAGTGCTTTTAGTGTGGCATTGCAAACGTTGTCGATGCCAGGAGACTTCTTTAACGGAAGAGATTTGATAGCTTCGACAATTTCCTCAACCCTGATGGGCTTAATGGGTAGTGACATTTGCAGAGGTGTCTCTAGGCTATCAAGCGTCTCTTGATACTGCTCCGTTGTAGCGAATTGGAAGTGGGTGAACCTTGTCTCCAGATGATTTGCAAAACAATTAGCCTGCTCCTCTTCATTTTTAGCAAGTTCGCCTCCCGGACACCTTATAGGAACCTGTCTAAACGGCTGTCTTTTAAGGGACTTGGTGCATTTCCATAGCGAGTATCCAGCATCCACTGTGTAGTCCATACTAGCTAGTTTCTGCTCAAAAAAGTTGCTTCGAAGTTCTCTGAGGACGTTTCGTAATTGCTATGCAGCACGGTTCCATAAAAGTCGGTCCCAGGGGTCTTGAGATCGGATTGCTCGCCTTCGGAGTCTTCTTTTCTGTGTCAGAAGCTCTCTAGCCTCTCTTGTCAAGACTATCCCATATGTGGTGCCTATCCGAGGGACGGGAGAAGTAGAGACAGCCGCAGCCCTATGTATGCTTTCAGTTAGGTTGTCAACAGCCATTTCAATTTCCTCACCAGAATTAAGCGTGGTGTTCAGCGAAATAAGGCTCTCCAATTGTCGGCTAAAGGCAAGGAGGTCAGTGTGTTTGGTGACTAGCCTGGGACTTGGATTGACATGAGTACTGTCTGTCTCAATGCTAATGATAAGAGGCAAGTGATCAGAATCCAAGTCCCAGCTTTGTGTTATAGTTGCTAGGTGGTCTGGTATACCATGATACACTGCGAAATCTATGCATGAGGGCATATGGCCTACTAAGTTCAAGTTCAAAGATAGTTTCGGGTGTTGCTCAACTGCACTTGCACTCCGTAATTGAAGTCAAGGTCGAAGGTCAATTGTCGGGGTGCGCACTTAACCTATTAACGCGATTATCATTGGGTCACACAGCGGTAAAAAAAAGTGTAAAACTTGCGCTGCGCTCAACTAGGGCATGAAAAATTCCATAAAACCTGACGGCTTAATTGGTGTGACTCAAAATGGGCAATTCAAACTGGCGCCTAGAATAAATGTTTTTTAATTAAAAAAAATATTACCATTTAATAGCACCTAATGGAAAAATTTATTTTCTATTTAACCATCATCATTCTATTAAATCCAACCGCAAATTGAGCTACTCCTTGAGAAACTGGTCGATGGGAACTAGTTCGAATGCCTCGTTGAACATTCGCAACATAAGGGGTTGCCAAAACTGTCGAGTCTCAGGCAACATTATTCCGTAAATATCGCGCCAATACTGATTAGCCACATTCAGAGCGATTTTATCTGTAACGAAAAATAATCACAAGCGTTAGAATGTGCATTAAGTACACAGAAAACACTTCATATAAACTGGTTTGCCTTTAGTTTAATGGATTTGACTTAATACCAATTTTCTCTACTGCACCTGTTTATATGTGTCAAGTTAAGTTAAAATGAAGTTATCTAATTTAAATATAATACATCAAACATGGCAACTTGCAAAAAATGTTTGGTATGTAACTTTTACAGTTTAATTATTGCTTCGTAAATCTTTTAATATATATTATAGTTAAATGAACGGTAATTTTATTACTGCGGAATCAATTGATACTTGTATTGACGTAATACAAACAACTAATGCAAAGTGATTACGTATTTAAAGTAATTAAATATTTATGTAAACACGAGGAAGCAATAAGGCAATCGTTTTTAGTGCTATTCAACATGTTCTAAAGTACTTTAAAATTAGAATTTTTTAACAACCAATGTGCAACCACCGTATTTGAGTAAATGCATAATTTAAATAAAAATATTTAACATAATTTTCAAAAAGCAGGCATCGTTCTTCATAGTGCAACAAATTCACTAGTTTGCCTTAAACAACAGCTTTGAACTCACCCAGTTCAGGATCTGCAAATATTCCGTTTGCCTTGATAACCAAGTCCTTGATCTTTGGCTTTGAGTCGATATTCTTGAGGCGGAAAAACCGATGACCATCCTTCTCGTAGACCTCACCATCGGTCACCGTTATGGCCTCCACATCCACTGCAACCGGAATGATAAGTGATCACCGAAAGAGGCAAACTAACTTACTTACAGAGCGTTACGTTGAATTCACCCTTGGGCTTCAGTTGCAGCTGATTCACCTGCATGTCGGCCTTATAGCTGCCCACAATGTTCAACTTGGGCATTTGGGTGACCAGACGGAGTTTCACCTTGTCGCCATTGAGTTTGACGGACACCTCTTTGGCCCGATTGGAGGAGAAGCCATAAATCTTGGCATTGCGAACGGTGATGCGACCATTGACAGTGCCACTAGAGTATTGGAAGCTGGTTCGGTTGAGGTGCAAAGGTTCGTAGGGCTCGATTCTCAACTCTGGATTACCGTCCTTGAGGCGCGGAGTCAATGTGTTAAACAGCTGCTTCACGCACTCACCCAGCTGATCCTCTTCAGTCGAGCATTTTGGCAAATCTTCAATGTGGGAAAATGTTATATAAAGAGAAAACAAAAACGAATATATGATATACCTACCAGCAAAGTAGTTTTTATCCGTGGGAGCTGCACTGCATCCCAAGGCCAGCAGGCTGAGCAATCCAATAGTACAATACATTCTACTACTAAACTATATCCTTTTTGGGACTCGAATTCGACTTTCAACCTACTGCTAGAACGTTAAACTACAACTGAAGCTTCCAGACTGCAAGTCGAGCTATTTTATTCTCCAAATTAGCACACTGCGACACAATGCAAGTTAGAATCTAGCTTAGTATATTTTACTTGTAAATCAGAAACATTAGCCGGCAAACAGCTAGACTTTGACTGAATGCCAAACCGGCTCGGTCTGCCTGATTTATAATGTCGTATTATTAAATGGAAAAATATATTGAAGGTACTACAGCAAATGGCAACAATGATTCGTCATTAATTCTTATATTAATTACAAAGTACGTATATTAATAATGGTCTACCGATTTTGGCTATTCAATGGTGACATTGTAGGGCCGGCAAATTGAGCTTAAAGAAGTCTCGTCATTAAGTGAGTCATATTTAAAGTTAGTTGTACTATGAACTTCACAATATATAGTATAGCTAGAAAGTAAAATTAGATCTATTATATTCTGAGAAGCTTTAAGCTTGTATATGCCATTGAACGCCCTGTGAAAAGTTATACAATTAAGTACAATTCAATCGGGTTGCATAAAACCATTAGTGTCTTAAGTTATTGCTTATAGGATAGTTACTAAGTGACTTCCATTATTCGATCCAATAGTTTTCCATCCATTCGGTTCGATTCCTAACTACCAATAAACCAATAAAAAATTTCAATTTATTACCTTTTATGTGACCATTATAGCCCCACTTTTTCAATCTGCCACTCAAGCCCTATTTAATTGCTCTTGACTTGTAAATTGACTCATGACTGATTGTTTAGTGTAAGTGCAACCTTTCACTCTAGAAAATACACATTCTACATAAACTGGCAAACATAGATAAGAATATTTTCTAAATATTTTATATTTAGGTAATTGTATCTTTATTTCGGTACAAACTATGTTAACACCTTGAGTAGAACAGATGAATCCGGAAGGTATAAATAGTAAAACAATATTAAAGTTAGGTATCTCAATTCTTGGTAACAAGCATATCGAACGGTAGTGCAGCAAAGAAGTCATTGGTGGACTTCAGGATCAGCGGCTGCCAGGTGTCCAATGTCTCGGGAAGCATGGCCTGGTAAAGCTGGCGCCAGTACTGATTGATAAAGTCCAAGATGACATCGTCTGAACGAAAACAAAGCAGTTTAGTAAGTACTATAAGTAAGTACTGATTGGCTATTACGTACTCAGCACCGGATCGGGAACTAGTCCATTGGCGTAGAATTTCAGGTCACCCACCTTGGGCTCAGTCTCCAGTTTGGTCAGGCGCAGATAGGTGTGACCATCACGCTCGTAGAGCTCGCCAATGGGTCTCGCCCTCATCGCGACATCAGCTGCAGAAGAAAAAAAGCGAAGCAAAAACATTGAATAATATAATAATATTAATAGCAAACTGTTATGTGACCTAATAATACTTAACATGCAGTTACATGTGTTCTGCTGCGTTACTTACTCATGGTAATGTTGAAGGCGCCCTTGGGATTCAGCTTGAGATCGTTGAGCTTGATGTCCGCCTTGTACAAGCCCTCGACGAACATTTGTGGCACATGCGAAAGGATCTCCATGCGCACGCGTCCATCCTTCAGCCGGAAGTTGACCTTGTCCACGATGCCCTCGCTGAGGCCGTGGATCACAACGTTCTTCATGGAAATCCGTCCCTGGAGCAGGCCGGAGGTGTAGCTATAGGAGCTCTTTCCCATCTCGAAGGGATCGAGTGGCGGAATGTTCAGCTCGCTGATGCCGTACTTCATGCGTGGCGTTATCTGCTGGAGGCCCTGCTTGATGCACTCGCTGATGTTGATGTCACCCTCCCGGCAGGTCGGAATATCCCCAGCTGCCGAATGCCGAGCCAAGCAAAAAAAAAAAAAACAAAAATTAAATTGGTGAGCATGGGAACCTTGACATATTTAGTACAGCATAAAACACGTTAGCCATATCGCGTACGATCGATGTGCCTATGATCAGAACGTGACAGTTTTCTAGCCGAGAATTTTCAGTTCGACTTTGGCTTAAACGTTTCGTCGCTCACATAATTGTCAACGTCATGCGCAATTAATTTGTTGATTAGATTTGATTTTGTCAGTGAGTTGAGCGAAAATTCATGCATATCATTTAAGAGTTTCGTTCTGCTCGTTGTCTCAAGTTCGTCTCGGCAATTTTCCTATTGGTCTACCTTGGGAGAAGTCTACCTTACCGGCGGAAGTGACATGTCCGGCAAAAAAAGACTTAAGCGGCGAACTTGTCATATATTTTTAACTTCTACCATAAAAAAGCTATATTTATATCTACAACAGCAAGTGACTCGGTCGGCGAATATCGTATAAAAAAACATTTGCAATTGTGGCCTGGACAATGAGGTAATTTAAATGACTGTGTGTTTATTTTTGGCCAAAACTGTTTGAAGACAATACCTTTATATATATATGAACATGACAATCTACATTTTGTGTTTGTCATGGTCTGTCTGCGTATGCCAAAGAACTATATTTAGATAATTATAATTGAATTTGTAACATAGTGTCTTAATAGTGAATTAAAGCTCAAGGACATCACGTTTTACTTTGACATAATTTATATTTACTTAGGTGTATATGTTTTTAAATATTATATTTAATTATAAATAATAATTTTTCAAGTATGTTTTTTAGCAAATTCTTTTCTATATAAACTTCTGTTTATTATTCTGTTGCGATGTGAAGAATACAAATTTCAATCTTATCTATCTCATTTACATGTTGAGTTTTACAAAACGGGCTTCATGAACAATTAAAAATCCCTAAAAAGTTCAGCCAATATATTAAATACTTTATTATCAATAAAATATAAGAGGATTTTCGTTAATGGTATGCAATATATTGCAATGTATCTAATGTTGTGCAATTCTATTGTTTTAAGTTAATCTGGGCTTAAACTTTGACTGTCAGACGGTTGAATTGCTTTGTTATAAAATTCACACAAAGTTGCGTGCTTCACATGATTATTGCTATCACGAAGTCAATTTTGTATGTTCGAATTTTCTATTTAACTGATAATATCACAAATTGAACGACTTGCTATCGTCAGAGTATACTAAAGTGTCGCATTAACAATTTGTACTTTTTAAAATTGTTTGAAACAACGCTTGAAATTATAAATTTTTTATAGAAATTTAGAGATTACCTTTTAATTTTAAATGGCCGTATCAAATTAATATTAAAAACGACAAAGCCAATCTCCGCAATTTTTGCAGTATCCAAAGAAATTGTATTTTTAAAATAAGATTTTAGAATAAATGTATTAATATTCTATTTTGCTTTAACATTTATTTTGTTTAAATGCACTAAGTTTGCACTTCCCAAGAATTGTTTCTGTTGTTCTTATTTCTTAATTTTAATATAGGGTTTGATTTTTCACATATGTATAATGACACTCACGTATTTCTCGAACCGGCTTGAACTCAACTGGTGGCAATTCTATTTCCGCTGCCAAACATAAGCCGGCCATCAGAATTAGAGCAACTACGCCAAAGATACGACCCATTTCGATAGATTGTTTAATATTTAATTTGATACGTTTAGATTGAATGATGTTTTTTTTAATTGACTTCCTCGTTAGGTGAAGTTATTCCACATCCGTTGGATAGCCCAACCTGACCGATGCAAATGCGAATCAACGTCTGAGAGCTGCGATGGGTGGCGGGCTCTTATTTATGGGAAGAAAACAAAACAAATCCAATCAAATCGAAATTGCAAAGACAAACGTAAAATAAAAAAAATAAAAAAAGGCACAAACACAGATGCTCGGCATTAGCAAATAATAGGGATTTGTGGGCGGAGCGGTGGGCGGTGGGTGGTGGGTGGATAACAAAAATAGCTTGAAACTAATCGCCGTCGCAGCTGTAGAAAACAAAGCAAATGCAAAAGTCAATAGACAGTAGACAGTAGACAGTAGCGAAATACAAACGACATTATTAAATTCCCCCGTAAAGTCGTGAAGTGGAAGCCACCCAGCCATCCGATTTGACTTATCGCGACCCCAGTGCGACCCGACATACTCATCACATAACCGCCTACCAACTACCGGCAGCTGTCCCAAGTGATCCGACTCGCTTTGGATGCTTCCTCGACTTGGTGATGGAGATGGTGCTGGAGATCTTGGTCCCAGGCGGCTAATTAAAACGTACCACCTTATTAAATGTCTCGGGGACTTGGGCTTAAGATCACTGTTTCAATTTTTAGAGCTTGAAACTATTCTTCCTGTACTTCCATGCTAATGCTAATGCATTTAACTGAGGCTTTATTTAACTTACTGCAATTTTGTGGCCTAGTAAAATATACATCTGTGTATACCCTCAAAATGAAAAGGCAGAACCTTTTACTGCCTATTTCTGTTTCTACTAGTAAGTAGTAATGAAAGTATAAATCAAACAATTGGTGTCAAGCGTGGCCGTGCTAACAGCTCTAATGCTAATTCTGCTTTTTGCACCTTACGGCAATTTTTAAAGTGCTTGATTAGTGATTATTTAGTCACGTGTGTCTAGTAGGCAACGTACGTCGATTTTGTCAAAGCTTAAAAGGTTGGAAATGAGTCATACGCGTACAACAAATCTTTATACTAATTCGGAAAACCTCAGTTCTTAACAAACAAATAAGTAGGTTATTTTACGCAGGCCAATTTTCGAATACTTTTTTTTTTAGGATCGTTTTAAGATGCGCTGAGTTTACAACGATTTATCAAGTGACCTGGCACAAAAGAGATAAACGCACGTTATCAGCAGACGCAGACTGTCTACAGGAATGTGCCCTTTTGCAACCCCAAATAGACGTCATCTTATCGTCATCTTCGGCATTAAACTGCAAACCCAGAAATGGCACTCCGAGTTCCAAGAAGTGATATCTAAAAAAAGGGAAACAAACGGAAAACAAAAGATCAGTGCCACACACACCTTATCAACAGCAGGATACAAAGGGAGTTGGACAAATGAGGCCGCAAAACACTTTTCGAATAGAGGCCAATTGAACAAGAGTAGCCCAAAATCCATATATGTATATATATATATGACTTTTACAAAAGGCGGCGACATTGAAAAACACAGCAGATAATAGATTTGAAAGAGGAACAAACACGAATTGAATGAACCCAGACAATCGATGGGCGCGCATTTCGCCACCTACTGATCCGGAAAAACTCGGATTGTATTGTATCTGAAATTCAAAAGATCCCAGCTGAACGCACGCAAGAATAAACATGACCAGTAGATAGGGATGCCCAACGGGTGGGCTTACAAGTAGGTAAGTGGGATGGGTTGGGTTTTGGGTTTGGGTTTGGGTATGGGATTGGGTGGCATGTACGCGTGCGCAGGCAAATCGAGCGGGTTTATGATCTTGTTTTCGTTTTGCAAAAAGAAAATTCGTCGTCGATTTGTGTAAACAAAGTTATAAAAGTTGTGGGGGGATTACGAAGAGCGGCAGATAAGGCTTTCGCCATATAAGCTAGTGTACCAATCCACAGGACAGCATTCAATCGAGAGTCTTCGAGTAGAACACACATAGCATAACCATAGCATATCATACCATACAATGGAGCACCATCAGATCTATCGCCACAAAAAGTTCGACATGGGTCGAAAGATTGAGAAATGCGATTTGCAGCTGAAGGAAGAGCTAATCTCCCGGAGCGGCACACCCTGCACCAGTCGGAGTCCTTTCGATGCGGCAAATCAGTCCGTCAGCTTGGGTTTCAGTGATCAGGATGCTGACTTTCCTCCACTGCCAAAGCGTCGTCGTTTGGGATCCTCATCCTCAAGCGTTTCCTACCAATCCGCCAGCCCCATCATAACCGAGGCCATCCAAGACATCTTCAAGTACCACGTCAATATGGTGCGAAAATTCCCGAAGAAGGAGCGTTCACCGAAGGATCAGGAGCGCCGCAACAAGAACACAATTGCCTGCAGGATGAGTCGACGGAAGAAGAAGTTCGATGACCTGCAGATCGAACAGCAGTACAAGGAGTGCTCCGATGAGCACCTCAAGATCGCCGAACAGAGTCTGCGTGCCAGGGTCTATTTGAATCATCTGAAGCAGCTGGTCAAGCAGGAAGACCACCCGCTAGTATCCTCAAGGAGAGTTCCGGAGGAGAATACCAAGAGTAACTTTAGCATCGACTACCTGATAGGTGGTATTAAACAGGAGCATGCTTAGATACGTCCATCTCCTTTTAGGATTGTATTATATAGTTATTATATTAATGCTAAGTTGTTAAGTTTCTTCAAGAACTTTTAGTGCTAAGAAATTTAGTATATATTTAGTATAAATGCCTTAAAAGGTTAAGCAGGAACTTCTTAATAAATAAAATATGAGGATTTAATTTTTACGGCTAATTGATTTTTTATCGTGTGCTTGACTTTTAATCTTCCTTCTAAAAATGGTATAAATATTAATTTATGACATTGGCAGAAAAAGTAATCAAGCGCTAATGAAGCAATGAATATATTAAAAATATATATAAATAAATTTAATAAAATATAATAAAGCGTGGAGCCATCGAAATAAATCCCAATTAATCCCCAGGGGTAGTTCGCGTGGTGTCACAGGCAATCATCAGCCCCTGGAGCAAATCGTTATTGGTGACCCCATCGACTATTGCCTCCCCCCATGGAGAATATCAAGCCAGTCGGATAAAGTTCACTGGGTATTAACCCTGCACCCTGGTCAAACCACTGGCAATAGAGCCGTAAACCGATTGAAACCGCAGCTACGGGAATGTGGGCTTAAATAATAACTACTCCTATTCCCGTCCATCGCTCAGCTGTCATTGTCGCACTTAAAGTTAAACTAAACACTTTAGCTATTAGTAGCTACGATATTTTCAAATACATTGTAATCGAATTGGTCACGCTAAAGGCTTTCATTTGCATAACCCCTAATCCCTGTGGAAAATTTCAACGTATTAATAGGAATGGCAAGTGCTATAGTGTTTCCATTATTTTAATCCGATTAGGTTCCATAAGATGAATATATATGCTATACATGCTATTAAAACTAATTCAGAATTCAATTTCCTTGCTAACCGTTTCTTGTTTTTTTCTTTGACAAAAACGAAGCAGCCATACAACATAATAACTATAAACTTTAATAACATTATTAACGAAACAATAAATTTAGTATACTCTGTCAGGGTTTCTAATCACAGATTAGATCAATGTGCGTCACTGCCGCCGGTGGATGCAGTGGTTTCCATGTCAGATGTATCATTGGGTGGAACTCCACTGCTACTCGGTCCGTGGTCCGTCATGTCATCATCGCTCATTCCCTCCTCGGATAGAGGATCGTGGTCCGCCTCCAGAGGTGGATCCATAGCCTTGACCAATTTCACATACTTCTGGTTCTCGGCTTCCGTAAACATTTTAAACGGCACATCCTTGCCCACAATGGCCACATTTATGGTGAGATTCTCGACATCATCGGAACCCAACGATCCTCGAATGGCCTGAATGGCATGACATATCAGTTCATCCATGTCGCAGTCCTCGAAACTCTCCATATTTCGCTCCAGATATGTGCGAGCACTCTGCGAACGAGATCCAATGGCCATTGCCTTGCAGTTGAGCACATTGGCCGTGGGCATCACCTGGTAGATATGTGGTCCCTGCTCATCGTATCCAGCCACCAGCAAGCCCACACCGTAGGGACGACGATCATAGCGCTGGGTGGTGGTCTGCAGCTTGTTACCCAGATTGGAAACCAAACGGCGAACCGGAAATTCTGCGTTATAGGAGTGCCGATATGCCATGCACTCCGTCCTCATGTACTGGCACACCACGCGGGCATCTGCCGTTAGTCCTGCGATAGACATACCCACGTGGTCATCCACCGGCATGATCTTCCGCTGGAGCGTGTTCGTGTCCTTTGAGGTGCGGCACAGGGCGGCCAGCACGGCATAGTCGGTGCCCTTGAGTCCCACGGTGGCTGCTCCCTGTTTCACCGCCTCCATTGCGTACTCCACCTGGAAGAGACGACCCTGCGGACTCCAAGTGGTTGTGTCGTTGTCATACTGATTCCGGAACATGGCCAAAAGTGTGAATGAATTCAGCGAAATAACGTTAGCTTGTTAGTTGCAAATTTGTCTAGCTTGAGTTGAAAGTAATTGAAAACTGATATTAATTTCAAGGGTTTGCTTATTCATAGAATTTCTTAAAATATTTACTCGTGTAATTGTTAATTAATCAATTTGTAATGGCCAATTCTAACTAATTTCATAGAATGAGGTCACAAAGAAAGGGTTTCGATGCATACCAAGAGAAAAGCCAATTGCAATCCTAACTTTGCTTTCACTCCAGCTAACTTGCATAATGCCTAACCATGTAGAAAATCAACGGTCTATGAGGAAGTTCGGGTGATCCGATGGAAAAAACATAGGCTGATGTTCGTCACTGAGTGCACCCGCCTCATATGCAGCCAACTGCATCGGGCTGTGAGTGAAAAATAGGAGCTATGATTTAGTCGAAGTATTCATGCTGCCGGGGAAGCCCCCTGCACATAACATAATTAACTCTTTTGGCGATTGCGCAATCGCTGTGCGCGAGCAGTTAATTACTTTTAATTTTCATTGATAGTACTTGTGGCAGTCCGACTTCCTATGGCGCAAATTTCCGTCGCAACTCCAACAACCCAGTAAACCACTTTGCACTTGTACCATGCAGCCAAACATCAATTTCAGTTAATTGTTGAGTTTTTTTTTTTGTGGCTGCATTTGGTTTTTTTGTTTTTGGCTTTTTTCTTCTTTTTTTCCAACTGGCCTAACATTGAAAATTGCATTTCTGCGCTTCGAGCTGTGTGTGCTTGCAAAACTCCGTCTCACTGGCCAATTGAACTTGAAGCTTTGCTTGGACTTTGTCTATATCTCCATATCGCCACATCCGATCTCTGTCAATATCATTAGCCAACAATCCACCGCGTTGAAGGCGATGCCAAAAAGCTTGGCCCAGTCCAAAATGTGGTTCTTTGTGGCGGGTTTGAACCTTGACGAAAGCCGCCACGAAATGAGAACGCCATGAAAATTAGCTAGACAACAATTAGTTGAACTTTGCTGGGTAATGGCACTCTGGGTAAATGGTTTCTCGGAAAAATCTGTCAATGCTTCGATGACTCACTTACTCCAGTGGTCAGACAAGTCACTGGAGTAAGTGGTTTTTGAGCCCTTGATTGAGCCCTTTTTTACCAAAAGTCATATCAAATAATAGATAATCTACTTTTGATAGCAGTACTTTTAGTTTTATTGAGCTAAAAATTATACCATAAATTTTATATATTATGATCACGATTAGGTTGTAATTAAATTAGAAATGATAATTGATCTCTTAATCATTTTATATAATTTTACTATTTTTCAAGCCGGTGGGTTAACTTAAAGATGTTTAAAATCCTAATATATATAGCATTATTATACATATGTAAAAAAATGTAATGGTTGCGATCCACTGACCTCCTAACAAATTTAACAATCATTTTAGATTAAATTTCGAATTTTCCAAGTGATAACCCCCAGTTAACAAAACCGGCAATTTAAATTAAATGCATAACTTTTGATTTATTTCAAAGTCAACAATAAATATTAATAATTAAGGCTTAATAAACTAAATCACATGATTGGGCTATCCATAGTCGCTGATTATGATATGATTTTGGACGGTCAGCAGTGCTGGCCACCAAAGATGAGCATCTGCTGGGAGAGGGCCATCTGCTGGAGGAACTGTTGTTGCTGCTGCGGCAGGATGTGACCCGGTGCCGGATTTATGGCACGCTGGAACACCGCCTGTTGGAGGATGTGGCGGTAGTATAGACTGAGGCGCACCTGCTGTTCCAGCATGGCGGCATGATGACTCCGATACTGCTCGTACTGCTGACCCACTTGCTCCTCCTGTGCCTGCTTGGCCCGCCGGCTGAGTAGGCAAGCCAGCGTGTTTCTATCGCGGCGCATCTGCTCCTTGGGGCTTCGCTGACGATTGGTGTTACTGCGGCGCACCATGTTGGCACGGTACTGGCTGACCGAGGATCCTGGGCCACTGGGTTTCGCCGCCGTTGACGTCTCCTTCTCCGCCTGTTGGTTCTGCTCATTATCCAACCAAGGTCGGAAGAATCCCTGTGTCTGACGGCGCTTGAAGATCGGCTGTTCCGACTGCTGAGTTTGGTTCTCCTTGTCATGGTCCACTTCCCGTTTCCGCTTGCTGACGGCAAACTTCTTGTGGGTGTAGCTCGATGAGTTCTCCATTTTTGTATTTCGATAATATGACTCCGAATGAGTTGTGGTGATGATGTGACTCGTTGGACGATCGCTTGCTGAATGATTGGCTTCGAGATTGATATCCTGGTTATAAGCACAGTAGGTAGGCGGTACAGGTAGCCACATAGGGAAATCCCTTTGTTTTGGGTCTGTCAACAAAGGGATTAGCGCATCCATTCCGCATTAGGTAATCTCCGTCCTGGATTAAGCAGCATATTTTATGACCTGCTCTATCACAGCGCTAATTGTCGTCGCAGGATTGCCTCATTATCCTTTTTTTGGTGTGTGGATTACCTGGATTATCGGACAAATGTGGCCACCGGAACAGGAAAGTTCTGGACCGAACAACTGTTATGCAGGCGATGCATTTTTTTATTGACCTGCATGACACAATTTGTTGTGGCACCGTGTGTGGTCCCTTTGGCTCCTGGTTCCTCAGCACACTTTGTTTTAATTCCCTGGAAATTCTCGAGGGTCCTTTGCCGAACACTTTTCCTCTAGAATGACATGGCATTATATGTCCTGGTCGGTGGTTAGAAAAAAGTGTCAAGGATTTTTAAAGACTGCTGACAGATGCGATTTCAGTTTACGGAGAAGGAATTGCATTCATGGAAGTCTTGAGAGGTGAATTAAATATATTTAATCCATTTATTAGTTTAGGTAGTAAAACACGCCTTTAAAAATATTTAAAGAGTTAAATAAACTTCGTACAAACATGTATACGGCATATATCATATATATAAATGAATTAGTAAAACACTATTCGTGTAAATAATTTAGTATATTAAGATTTATTTATCTGCGCAATTTTTAATCGCGGACAACAATATGATGATTTCATTGATGATTATTTAAATATAAAGGCGGATCTTATTGTCACCGTGTTTTAATTATTTTGCAAGCACTTTGTTCGTTCGCTATGCTGATTTGTTTATAAATTAAATAATTAAATCCAACTGAAATAAATTACAATTTTATTCCGTGTTTCCCACAATATGTCACTCGTGCCGAATCGATTCAATTCTCACTGTAGTCTGGCTATGTGAATCACTAGAATTACTTCACACCTTAATTAGCATTGCAAATTGCGCTTCCAAGAAATTAATTACATAAGATGTATTTAATGTTATATAATGGCAGAAAAACCAAGTGAGGTAACTCTTATGAGCTGATGCTTCCGGTCAGTTTTGGTCTAGAACAAATCCTCATGATGTTAAACGGCGGAAAAGAAATATCAGACTTCCAAATAAGATTCAATAAATAAGACCCCGAGTTAGATTTCAATCAATCAGAAACCAACTAAAAACCAATTATTACAAAATTCTATAAAAATTACAAGTTATTTCGATAACAATTAGTGTGTTTATTGTTTAGTCAACCAGATAAATAAATTAAACTTTAAAAGTAATCACAATCACTATTCAGCTTTTCTACAATAAGTTAGGGCGCATTGAGCAGCGCCCAGTCGTTGCACCATGTCCACCCTTCAAGGATGCTGGGTGGTGGTCTGTTGGCGCGGCATCATGTGCCTTGGCTGTGTGGGAGGCAGTGGCTCCGTGGAGGCCATCGCCTGCTGCAGGAAGCGCACATAGTAGAGACTCAGGCGGATCTGCTGCTGCAGATTGGCCTCGTGCTGAATGCGACTGGTCAGGTATTGTTGTTCGATGAGCTGCTGCTGTTGCTGCTGGGAGCGTCGATGGCGCAGGCTGGCCAAGGTGTTGCGATCCCGACGCAGTTGCTCCTGTGGACTGCGCTGGCGGCGCTTGTGGTGATTGCGCACCATGTTAGCGTGGTAGGTGCCATCCACTTGTTGTGGCGGCGGTGTCGATGTAGCCACAATCTTACGTGGCGGCTGTGGTTGCTCCTCTTCCGGAGACTCATCCATCCAGGGTCGGAAGAAGCGACGCTTAGGCTGCGGCTGCTCTGGAGTGCGTTGGCCCGGCTGTTCCATAATGAAGACCACATCGTCATCAGAGTCCGCATCCATGCTGCGCTTTCGCTTCAGAGCTCCAGTGAATTTCTTGTGGTTATAGTTATCCATTCTTGATTAAGAGTAGTGGTGTTCGCTTTGCTGTCTTCGAGACGACTGTGCTGCCCCTCCTCCTGGCCATCCGTTTTATGCAACATTAGGTAACTTGCAGAGCCTCCCACGAAAACGGAATGGCCAAATGGCAAAGATTTTCCCATCACGTACCTGGGGATCACGGTAAAACGGATCAGGTATTTCCCCAACGCATTTCATTCATTCCCTAAAAATGGGACCAAAACTAATCGGCTGCTGTTACCTGAATTGGGAATAGGGAGTTCCTAATCCGCAGGCTGGCAATCTTCTCAAAGGGTGTCATAAACCAGTTGTTGTCCTTGCCTCGTCTGTTTACGTGGCCGACGATTTTCGACGAAATTACCTGTTGTCGGGCCCGAAAAAGGGATCTCTGTGTAGAGGATCCCTGTGTAATCTCTAATCCTGGCGCTCAATTCGTCCAGGCTGTCTGCCGGCCGACCCGCTATTGTTTCGGCTTTCTTTGTGGCACCTGAATAGCAGACATGCTGCAGTTTTCAATGCCCGATCTCGATTCGAACAACAAGCGTTTATGACTTTCAGCTTGGACAGCTGAAGAAAAACCGTCTCGGAGTTTCTGAATCTCCCGGTACATGTACATACTAGCAAACCTAGAAAACCGGCAATTACTGAATGCTCCTCCCTCTGCTCCCTGGTTTCGTGTCTTTGGCATTATGTCGGATTTTTCCGTTTCATTCAATGGTCCATTGTCCATTGATTTATGCCGTCAGGGAACGAATGTATATGTGGTAGATGGTTCTCACATTTCAGTGTTCCTCCGCCTAAGCGGATTTATTTCAGGTGGGCTTGAGACGAGCCCTCCTCGAGGAATCCCAAAGTCAATAAGCAGGAGCGGAGTGGGAGTTGGTTATTTGTTCAGTTGAAGTATTACAGTGAAAGATTGTCGTATTGTTTGATTGTTTTCCTTTTATTATATTGATCAATTTTCATCTGTTCTGGAACGCAGAGAATCGATTGCATTGGGTCCTCCAGGGTAGGTGTTGTTCATTCCTTCAAGGGGAATGACCTTAAAAAGAGCAATAATATCCTACCAGGAAGTGCTTTCACCAATGATACAATTAAAGGTTGTCTTATATAATGTTGTATTAACAGGATGGTGGATGGGAAAATAGATTCCCATATATTTTTCTAAGGAGTAGATCTTTTCAGCGATGGGAAATTTTAGCCTTGAAAAGTTTGCTTTTTTCTGAGAAACAAGAAGGAATTATGTAGATGAAAATAAATAGGTAAAAATGTCTATTTAAAATATTATGATCCAGAATCGAGAATATATAACTTTGTATGATAGCAACGATTGTATCAACTTGCGTCCAGGATAACCTTGTATAAATATACCAAGGATTATTCACTTTGAATGGTTTAGAATATTAAATTAAGTCCAAAGATTACTTTTAAGAATTCACTTAAAAAGGGAATAGAAAAGTTAAGGATATATGTATATATTTTTAAATTCGTATAGTTGTAAAATAGTAAAAGCAGTAGTAAACGTATTTACAATAATGAAAATTCGAACTGCATTTAAATGTATTAAAAATTTTAAACAATAAATAAACTGCTTTAAGAAAAACCTATATGTGTGTGTGTTTACATATTTATGTACTTGTATATCATAAAACATTATCTTTACTAATGATATTTAAAGTCGGTTATAACCCTTATAGTATAATGCAGTATAGCAATATTCTATTGTTTATATCACAAGATTTTCACTTTGAAGGTTTAGTTTTGAAAAAGTATAAAATGAAAACCTTATAGTCTGATTTCATATAGCAATATTTTAATTTCTACATTACCAATCTTTCATGATCGCAAACCAACAAAAAATAATGTTTAATTAATGTATAATAATCATATAGTGAGTGACATATTATAAACAAAATTTCTTGCTTTTCCATAAATTATGACTCTACTATTATACAAAAAAGAAAAGAATCCAAGAAATCCCGTGAACAGACTAGGCCAGACGCGCACCCATCGATTCGGGAAAATCCCAATAAATTTCCATTCAATGACCATTGTGACTAAGCAGCGGCTGGCATTTTGCCGAAGGTACATAAAGGTATACCCGGATACCCTGGACGAGAACTTAATGAGGCAGATTAGCGGTAAGCGAGATAAGAATCCAGATTCCGAAGCGTCCAGACAACGTGGCCCAGCATCAAAGAGTGGCAAGCGCAGGCGCTGGCCAGATTTCGAGGTAGAAAACGCTTCTCGAGAAAGTCGGCAGGGAAATTTCCAAGAAAACCCGGACGGACTAGGCAGACACAATAGAAGGTGCGAGCAGCGCGCTGCAGCAAATGAAAAATTAATTACAAAGGACTTTCAGATGAGCAGGTAGTAGTAGTCGGCCAGCAATGGTCACAGGTACTCGTAGTGTATGGATGTATGCCGAAATCCTTTTATTCTCCCTACGACAATGCCAACCTTTTGTCAACGAAGAGTTTCCCATAAACAGGGCGCATGTTCGCTCTTAATGATAGTGTTTTCAGGTAGGACCTCTGATCTCGTTGGTATAAAAACCTGGTTGCGCAGCAGCAGGAGCATAGTCGAGCCTTAACAGCCGTCGTGAAAACAACTCAACAAACAACACAACTTAAAACCCCAATCATGGCACCTTCGAACATGGATTACCACAACGAGTCGGAAGTTGGCGAGAGCTACACCCACAAGAAGTTCAAAACCGCCGGCTATACGCACAAAAAGTTTGGCAAGAAGAGCTCCAAGGATATCGCCCCCAACCCAGCCAATGCCACGCCCCTATTCCGGCCATATGCCCTCAGCGAAAATACACCACGAAAGCGTCGCCAGGAGACGGAGCGAGAGGTTCAGCAGATGCAGGAGCAACCATTGTACCATCACCACTCATTGCCTCCCACACCACCAACCACGCCACCGCAGCACCAGCAACATCCGCTTCCTGCCACCCAAGTTCCGGTAACCCAAATTCCGGTCACCCATTCGCCGGTCTTCAATCACCAGGCATACGCTTACATGCTACAAAAGCAACGTGCCGTGCTCCAGATGCGTCAACTGCTCAACATCAATCCGGATGCCAACACCTGGCCACTGGAATGGCGCCAGGCCCTCCAGGCTCTGCTGCAGCAATGAGCTTGATGCGCACATAAACACATTCGAAACGGAGTGATTTGCTTAGCAACCAGTGATATAGACCTTTAAGTGACCGCGGACAGATTGTACAATATGAACGAATGCGAAATTCTAGCGTAATTGTAGATACATATAATTTTAAACAAAATAAATAGTTTTTCATCATAAAGTTAATCAATTGGTTTTATGTTCTGACAGCTTGCGATGGATACTAATCGGGTATTCAAAACAATCAGGAGTTTAAACTGAAATAATGAGATCAGGATCAAAAATCCTGCCATTTCTCATTCATTTCATACATTTCAAATCAACTTCTATTTTAATTCAAACATGTACTGGCAAATTTAATGAGGCTCACATTTACTTAAACTTTACATAGAGTTATTGAAGCCAAGGCGGTCAAAAACAGAGCCAGATTGATCTCGCTGCCTGCTGTGACCAGCATTCATGCTGTTATGGCGCCTTGGCGGAACATATTTCTTCTGTGGCTCCGGTCGCGGCTGTCGATGTGGCGGAGCTGGTGGAGCTCTAAGGGGAGCGGAGGTCGCGGTTTTTCCAAGCCTCCTGTGGACGGGCACCGTGTCCTGTCGGCTAAACAGCTCGTCGCTGCGCATGCGTATGGTCTTGCCCTTAACAGGACTGAGTCGAGCCTGTGGTTTCCTTGCAGGCGATGCCTTTAGGTTGTATGTCTTCTTCGTGGCATGAAGTTTGGATACTAAAAAAAATGTTATAAATTAATTGACTGTGCCACTTCTGCTCTGAAGCAAACATACCCATTCCGAGCCTTGATTTAATATTATTCGCAAAACTTTTGCCCTGCCTATTTTTGTATGCCGATTCGGGAACGATTTCCCGAACCTCCGCTGTCGAGGCGAACTTAACAATCTTTTCGCCGGCTCCCATATCAAAATCTTCTCCGCTGGACATGTAATCCTCTTCGTCACTTTCGAAATCGTCCATGCTATCATCGTCGTCGTCGCCTTTTTTAAGAGGCACTTTGTGAACTAGCATGACCTTTTGCTGCGTTACAGCGGCCACCTTCTTCGCTTTCACAATGGGCGAGTTCTTGGTGACCCCTCCTCCTCCTCCTCCACCACCAACTGTACGGTGTGTGTTTTTAAGGATCGATTTGATTTCCCTGGTCGAAGTGAACTCCTCCGGAAGAGCGCCCTGCTTGCCACCGAGTCGAGCGAAGACCGAATTATTGCTGGAGGTGGCCGCTGTTTTTGATGCGCCGGCAACGTGCACGCGGACGCTGCTCTCGCCCGAACTGGAGACAATGCCCTCCTGCGCCTCGTCCTCGGCATGCAGGCGCGTAAATATGTCCGACTTTTTGGAGCTGCTCACACGATCGGAGTATACTAAAAGAAGATATATTGAAAATTTGATCTTGTTCTTTAGAAATCTGTAATCTTACATTTTTCCCGCTTGGCTAAGATCTGTTTGCTGCGCTCGGTGGTTCCCGAGGGCAGTGTCACCTTGTACTTGCCCTCGTGCTCCGGAAGCACCCGTCTTGCAGGTTTCGCAGGCGGATAAACCTTTGCTTTTGGAGTTGCAACCGGCGCTTTGGGTTTTGGCGATACCGGTCGGACAACTGATTGAACCACCTCCGTTGTGAGGACCTGTTCCCGGGCATTCTGTTCGCAGACGGTCTTTGAGTGCCGCAGGATGGCGATTATATCGCCCATCAAGGTTATGCCCATTTCCCGGAGATACTCCTTGTTAAGATCCAACAGCATGTCGTCCTGGATGCGGTTCTCCACGAAGACGTGGGCATAGCCGGCAGCCGCAGGAGATGGGATGCCGGCCGCATTGAAGAATTTTACCCAGCGTGCTGTAATTTTCGGTGGTGAGTTCATTATTTTTAAAGTGTGTGATATTTTTTAGGTCTTTATTTTTGTTTCGCACCCGGAAGCGTCTGTTCAGTTTGTTTCGTTTTCACGATGTTATAAACCCACCTGCGCTTGACTTGGACATTTTGCGTATTTCTGGTGCTGGCAAGCACAGATTCTTACACGATTCAGCTACTATTTATTTATTTTATTCCCATAAATTCCGTTTTTTGCACTCGAAACTATTTATATATTTTAGAGTTACCACAAATCCTGAACGATTATCGGTATTCGGTTATCGGATATCGATTAGACCATGTGTTAGTGTTGTTAAATTCCAAAATGTTGTAGTAGGGGTAATCAAAGCAAACACTGTTCAAATTTAAATTTAAAGAATCTTATTAAAATCCTTATTAAATTTCTATATATCGTGATTTAATGTAGTACACTTTGGCAATATATGCTTAATTATTTATTTACTCTTACATACGTACGGTGTACATATTAAAAGAAGTTAGTATAAAAAGGATTTTTTCATGGACTGTCGGTATTTTTAGTACTTCCACACTGTTGTTAAAATTGTAAACAAATCCCGCCGCACGTGTGATATTTAGTTAAAATCAAAATAATTGTATTTCTAAAGTTTCAAAATATGTCTGGTAAATACGATCTGCTCAGTGAGCAGGGCCTCCGTCTGGACGGACGACGTCCTCATGAATTGCGCCGCATCAAGTGCAAACTGGGAGTCTTCGAGCAGCCCGATGGAAGTGCCTACATGGAGCAGGGAAACACCAAGGTTCTGGCTGCCGTCTATGGACCCCACCAGGCCAAGGGCAATCAGACAGAGTCCGTCATCAACTGTCAGTACAGTCAGGCAACCTTCTCCACGGCGGAGCGCAAAAATAGGCCGCGCGGCGATCGCAAATCTCTGGAGTTCAAGTTGTACCTGCAGCAGGCGCTAAGTGCTGCCATTAAATCAGAACTATATCCCCGCTCCCAGATAGACATATACGTGGAGGTGCTCCAAGACGACGGCGCCAACTATGCGGTGGCTCTTAATGCCGCCACACTGGCGCTAATTGATGCGGGAATCTGCCTCAATGAGTTCATTGTCGCCTGCACCGCCTCACTGAGCAAATCGAACATCCCGCTCACAGACATCTCTCAGTTCGAGGAGGTATCCGGCGGACCGAAACTAACCGTGGCTGCCTTGCCTACCGCCGAGAAAATCGCCTTTCTTGAGATGAGTGAGCGGTTCCACATCGATCACTTGGAAACCGTCATCGAGACTGCTATGGCGGGTTGCCGCGAAATAAGGGACATTCTGGAGGCAGCAGTCAAGGAGCACCTTCTGCACATGGGCAGTGCCTCTGACTTTGCGAAAGTTGGTTGAAATAAAGTAATCTTTTCTATTCCAATCTTGTCGTTTTTTACAATTGAAGGGCAACAATTATAATAAAAAGGAACCAACATTTACAAATTAAATAGTGTCTTTAACATTGTATTCAGATGGCTGCCCTTGCTCTCTTTTAATATAATTTCTGTTGCAAAAGCACAATTATCCTCTAAAACACAGGCGTATAAATGTAGTAACAAACGAAAGTAGCTCTAGTTTTTCTCAATAGCTTCTTTTGGTGGCTCCCACCTATCCAAGAGCTCCTTTAGTCGTTCCCTTCGATGTTCCAGTTGCAACTTCTCTATTAGTCCACTCAGTTGGTCGCCGCCCTTGAGGAAACCATTGAGGTTGTGCAGCGTACCGCCTTGAATTCGATGATCCGTTATGCGGTCCTGGACGAAATTGTAGGTACGGATCTTCTCATTGCGATTGAGACTACCCTGTTGCGCCTTCTTGGTGGCCATTTTGCTAGCCTCAACGCTCTCCAACTGCTGTTGCACAAGTCGCGACCGTAGACGCTTCATCGCTAGCTCCCGGTTTTTGAGCTGGGAGCGTTCCGATTGCGCCTCCACCGCCAGACCCGTGGGCAGATGAACAATTCTTACAGCCGAGTCGGTGGTGTTAACATGCTGTCCACCAGCTCCACTCGCTCGCTTCGTCTCGATCTTCAGATCCTTCTCAGCGATGTGCACTTGGATGTCGGCGGGTCGGGGAATCACTGTAATTGAGGCGGTGCTGGTGTGCATGCGTCCAGACTTTTCAGTGGCCGGCACCCGCTGTACGCGGTGAACTCCAGCCTCATAGCGCAGCCAGCGGAAGGCATCCTCGCCGCTCACCATCAGACTAGCGTGCCGCAGACCCCCGATGTCGGTGCCCTCGCTGGCAAACTCCTCCCACTCCCAGCCCATGTGCTCGAAATAGCCGGTGTACATTTCGTACAATTCTTGGGCGAATAGCATTGCCTCCTGGCCACCGGCGCCGGCATTCAGGCCGAAGATCAGAGCCGGATACTCCTCATCGTCAGAGAGCGTAAGCAGCTCCTGCAGTAAGGCCTGATCCTGCTTGCCCAGTAGATCCACATAGACTTCGTTCTCCTCGCGCATTAGCTCACGCATATCCTCGTCCTTCTCCGCTTCCATGTCCTTGGCGCTGGTGATGTGCCGTTCTAGTACGCGTCGCTGCTCCAGGGCACTGACCACGCCCTCCAGCTGGGCGAGACGGGCGTAGGATTTGCTGTTTCCGGCGGCGTTGACTCGCACGGCGTAGTATTCCTGGCGTAGAGACTCCAAATAAGCCTGCAGCTTCTCGTTCTGAATGCTCAGCGGATCCGTGCTGGCCCAACGGCGTGCCAGGTAACCCAGTCGAAGGTTTAGTAGTTTGCGCGATATCATTTTGTCAGCTTTTCATTGAAAATTCATTGAAAATAAAATACAAATAATTAAATAACAACAAGAGGTGGACCAAAGATGATAGCAGCGATTACTATCAATAAGTTCTGGATAAAAACTGAACTTATCGATATTCAGGCATAGTGCAACTTCTATCAACATCGATAGTCGCCCAAAAACATCGACTCCAGTTCCAGCTACATACTAAAGTGCATTGAAAAGTCAAAGAAATATGCCAGTTTGTAAATATTAAAAACACTATTTCATCTTAATGGGGAAATAGCTGTCTTAGTAGCGGACTTCGGTTGTTTTAATTTGTGATATGCTAACCTTTTGCCTGCAGTCGTTTGTATTGCGTGTGTGGGTGTGTGTGCTCGCCTTTTGATTGGAGAAAAATAAACGGACTGCGACAACAACAACAGCAGCAGCAGCAACAACAAAGGGTGAAGTGAGCGCAGAGTGCAGCAATTAAGTTTAATTAAGCCAAACAATTGAATGCGAAGAGTCTGAGCTGTGCTGTCGCCCCCGAAAAGTGCATTTATTAAGGCGATATCGGATTCAAGATCGCCGAAAAGTAAAAACCCAACAGTTGACGAAATGCCACCGTTGAAAACATACCAGATACACGAATACAATGGCAATACCAGTCCGAATGCGAATGCCAATCAGAACGCCAATCAGAATCCCACCGGCGGCGGCGGCGACGGTGACTTCTTTGGCCAAAATCTGGGATCTGGAGCCACAGCGGCCAGCCATCGCACAAACCTGCCCTCCTACTGCAACGCCCAATATCCGTTCAAGGTGCTTTCCAATCTCAACCAACTGCGCGAGCAGTCCCGTTTCTGCGACGTGGAGATCATCGCCGGAATGGCAACATTGAGTGCCCACCGGGCTGTCCTGAGTGCAGCCAGTGCCTACTTCGAGGCCATGTTTCGACCCGAGCTCGGGTTAAATGAGGTCAAGCAAAAATCCGTTGTGCTGCACACAATCGACGGCGATATCCTGCACATCCTGCTTGACTTCATCTATACGGGTCGCTGCGAAATCACCCAGGTGAGTCCATACACCTAGTCGCTTGGTCTCCAAATTCTAATCCCTTCTTTGATCTTACAGTCCAATGTCCAGGAGCTCCTGGCCGCCGCCGACATGCTGCAGCTAAACGAGGTGGTCGACGGGTGCTGCGAGTTCCTCTGCCGCGAGCTGCACGCCTCCAATGCCCTGGGCATTTTACGCTTCGCCGAGGCCCACAACTGCGAGTCGTTGGCCAAGAGTGCACTGAACTTTGTCCACGCGAATTTCCCAGCGGTGAGTTGGATGCACTTGAAAGGCTTGATTTGTAGGTGTACCGCCCAAACGAAAAGTGGGTCATGGAAATAGTCAAGCAATGTTCTATATTTATTGGAAACGAAAATATTCAACGAGATAAACGATAAAAAATATCAAAATAATAATATTTAAAGTTATTTTCATTTCTGCCTTGAACCTAATAATTTATCGTTTAAATTTGAGCATTTGGCAAAAATATATATTTCTATTTTAACTGATTGGTACTTTCCTTTCTTCGTTCAGGTAACGCTTGAAGATGAGTTCCTAGAAACGCCACAAACTCTACTCTCGCAGCTACTGAACTCGGAGCTGCTGCGTGTAGACTCCGAGTCGCAGGTGTTCCAGGCGGCGCTTCGTTGGATTAAGCACGACGTGACGCAGCGCCGCTGCTACGTCTTCGATGTCCTGTCCCACGTGCGCATGGCGCTTGTTCCGGTAAAGGTGATCGACAAGGCTCTGAAGGACGACTGTCGCGACATGTCCGTGAAGATAGCCCTGCGCTCCATTTGCCGGGACATTGCGTCCAAGCGCGGACAATTGGTGCCGCTGCGGGTATGTCCGCGTCAGCTGGCCAAGAAGAACATATATATCATTGGTGGATCTCATCGGGATACGCCGCGAACCTGGAACTCGGCCGACTGCATCTTCGAGACGGTGGCCAAATTCGATATATTCCGGCGCGAGTGGACGGAAACGGCGCCTATGGAGGTGGGACGCATCCTGCCAGGTGTATCAGCATTGAATGGCAAGATCTATGTGGTAGGAGGAGAGCGCGGTTCACAGATTCTGGCCAATGGCGAGGTCTATGATCCACAGAACGATGTTTGGCAACCGATTGCCCCGATGATTGTGCCGCGCTGCGAGTTCGGTCTTTGCACCATGGGCGGAAATCTGTTTGCCGTAGGCGGTTGGATAGGCGACGACATCGGCGGCTCCATGGAGTGCTATGATCCGGAGCAGGATCTCTGGAAATTAATGGGCAGCATGCCGCAGCCTAGATTCAGCATGGGTGTGGTCAGTTTCGAGGGTCTCATTTACATTGTCGGTGGCTGCACAACAACAACCCGTCATCTGCCGGATTTAATCAGGTATTTAACAAAAAATATTTATATTCGTAGTTATATATTTTTATAAAAATCCATTGCAGCTTCAATCCAGTGACAAAAGAGTGGAACGAGCTGGCCCGCATGCAAACAGCTCGCTGTCAAATGGGTGTGGCCGTTCTGGATCGCTACTTGTATGTGGTTGGAGGCAGTAGCATCAGTCAGGACATTCTCAGCTCCGTGGAACGCTACAGCTTCGACGAGGATAAGTGGACTACAGTGTGTGCATTAAACGTGCCCAGAGCCATTCCTGCCGTGGTCGCCGCCGATGGCTTGCTCTACGTAGCTGGCGGTGATCAGGTAACAAGTATATTTCAATTTATTTGATTCATAATTTAATCATTGTTTTTGTATGCTTCTCTGCCAGCCCTGCGAGGTAAACTTCTACCGAGCCCAAGTGACTATCAATGCTGTCGAATGTTATGATCCGCTTTCGGACACCTGGAAGAATTGTCCCGATCTACCAGTTAGCCGTTCGGAGGCAGGAGCAGTGGTTGTTTAGGACCTCGGACTGGTTCGGAAGGGTCAAACACAAAATCTGTCGTCGTTTTAAGAAAACCACACACGAAAAACACTCTCTAACTGTAGCTCTTTGACATTGTATACGTTACACACATCACAAGTCTCTTCCCTTTTTTCGATTCAATTGAACGTAGTGGTCACTCGCCAAAGATATGTAAGCGCGTTGTTATGGGTATGGTTGATGTTGTATGTGGGAGCATAGCGCAGCTATTCACCAGTTAGTACACATGCTAATAGTTAGCCACGATGGAAGCAGCCAGCCTCAGATTGTTCCGTAGTTCGAGTTGTCCTTTATAAAAGCGAAACCAAACACCGAAAAATATAAGAAACCAAAGCATTCACTTTGAAAACGACAAATTTAACGTATCGTAATTGCTGAACATTATTTGAATCAATTATTTGTTTGTTTTCAAATGTATTCTCTAATTTTATTGTTGAATTCTGACCAGAGTGTTAGGAACAATGTTTGAGGCGCCCTTGAAAAGAGCGAAATCTCCACTGAACTTTGTATTAGTATAGTCATTAGGGACGTTTCCTTATCTGTATGTTAATTCGACTAATTCCATTCCGACAGTATTCTACTTCTAATGCTCGAATATTTATACGAATGCAATCTTTTAAAACGTATGTATGTATCAGTGATTATTTTTTTAGAATGTCTGTTATAATTAATTCTGGTTTTTATCCAAATCTAAAGTATCGTAACAAGTTTTTCATTACTTTTAATAAATAGCATACTGATAAGAAAAAGTCCCTAACTGTACCAAAGCAAATTAATACAAACAATCAAAGATGCGAACTGTATTCATAATAGGTGTATTATCGAAATAAATATACGAATTATAAACTACTAATAAAAATGTCTTCTTTCATCGTGGGACCACGACCACCTTTAACATCCTAACCTTTTTATCATCTTACAAAAAGAAAAGATGTTATTTTCGAGAAATACAGAAATGCCGGAAATACGCAAGCCAAACACAATTGTTTAACTGTTTGGGGTAAAGATTTTTTAAATCTTGAAATCTAAGTTTTTAACTTGTTTATGATAAAACTCAGTCTAGTTTTAGCACAAGTCATTTCAAATTGGTTTTATATTTATTATTAAGTTGGGCCGAAATCCCGGCGGTACTGCAATACCGGGCCAACCCGCGACAGAGGTGGAGCAAGCTCCTAGCACTCCGTCTGATTCCAAAAATCAGTTTAACATTTGTTGTCCTCCAATGGAGGAACTATCAGATGTTAAGCTGATAAGAACAGATACTACACTTTGATCTTAGCCATAAGGCCGAGAAGCGATAACTTGAAACGGAAAACGAACAGGCTCTCCATGACCAAACGGCCAGAAGCAGTTGGGAATTCTAAGTGTGCGCACACGAAAAATGACTCAACGTAGCTGTTGCTCAGTAAGAATTGCCTACTTTTAGGGGTAGTTGATGTTTTTGTCTGCGAAGCAAATATAAACAAATCTTTTTATTTTGTAACGGACAATCTTAAAAACATTTCGCCCAAATATAAAAGTTGCTTTAAGACTTATACATAAATCTTAAACATATGTGTACATATAACCATTCGAACTGACAAGAGGTACGTATTATTGACAAACATATGTTGTTTGACAAATATAAATATTTTATGCGGCATAAAAGCAATATAATATGGAAACGTGTCAAATTTGTTTAAATTATTTATCTTATTTTTTTCAGTAGCTGTCTATAAGTTAATGTAAAAATGGTTATGTTGGATATATCAGATGTGTAACAATGAATAAAGCAAATACATATAATTTAATGCGAATAATTCAAAAGCAGTAACATTTAATTTAAATATAATATTCGGTAAAACAACAAAATACTAATGTTAATTTACATAAAAGAAAAAGGAAAGCAGAAAATCTACTTGACATGCGCCGAAATACTGTTAACACTCTGGTAAGTGGGGCAGTACCAAAATAGAAAAACAGTTGATGAATATACGCCGAGGTCTCTGGAAGAACATTTTCGAAACGAGCTTAAGGCGTGGCGCGATAGTAAATTTATATTGTTTTTCTAAATCTGGTAAGCCAACAAAGTGCAGCATTTTCCCACGGCCAGTGTCAGACAGCCGTACACGCAATTTTTCAATGTTTAATGCCATACTGTTAAAGAGAAAACGGGAAAAGTGGCCTTGAAGTGGCAGTTCCCTTGGGGCAGGTAATGGGAACTTCTTGTCAGCCTACATACATATATCATCGAAGAGAAAGGCAGTTTCAAATATTTATTTACATTTAAATGAGAATAAACTAATGAAATACCTTTTCTTTTTACTTTACAGCATGGCTTTCAGGATTATAATGCTAGGCGAACAACGATTTAATGACGGACACTGGACATGAGCGAAAATTAAGCAAAAACAATCAAATGTGCATCAAACAATAACCCAGACTAACTGGGATGTGCTAGACCTTCCGTTCCTTAGAAAAATCTCAATGGCCATCAAGCTTAGCTTCGATCCATGTAGTATTTCCTTAAAGCACCTGTCGCTATTCCTATTTAAGATATACTGCTTGGCACTCATATTCCGAAGTGCCAGTGCCGATTGGCTATTGGACTGTGGAAACTGTCACTGCAAATGGAACTCTGGCAAGAAGACGGCCGACTGTCGCAATTTGAGTCTGAGTGGAGTCCCAGAGTACCTCAGTCCGGAGGTTCAAGTGCTGGATTTGTCACACAATCATATATTCTACCTGGAGGAGAACGCATTCCTCACGACCCACTTGCAAAATCTTCAAAAGTTACTCATCCGAAATGGCACCCTGAAGTACCTGAATCAGCGAAGTTTCACCCAACTGCAGATCCTAATAGAGCTCGACTTGTCCAATAATCTACTTGTCGACCTGCTACCCAATGTGTTCGACTGTCTTTCGAAAGTGCGGGCGATATTCCTGAATGGCAACCTGTTGCAAGCACTTCGCCATGGAGTCTTTCGTAATCTCAAGTATCTGCACAAGATCGAACTTAAGCGCAATCGCTTGGTTAGCATCGATGCCAAGGCCTTTGTGGGAGTACCACTTCTCTCGCAGATCTATCTGGACAACAATGAGCTGACCAAACTGAGAGTGGAGAGTTTCCAGGACTTGACTAAGCTCACAGCATTATCGCTGGTCGAGAATCCTTGGAACTGCACATGCGATCTTCAGATGTTTCGTGACTTCGTTATAGGCATGAACCTGTATACACCGCCCACATCCTGCCATTATCCTTTGCAGTTACGTGGTCGTCTGTGGATCGAGGATCAGCCGGAGGCGTTTGCCTGCAAGCCGAAGATTGTGTATCCAACACTCAGTACTTCCATCAACACTTCCAAGGAGAACGTAACGCTTATATGTCGCGTCCACGGATCTCCCAATACGGTTATTGCCTGGGATTACACCAATCAAGTATACGAATCCCGCTCCAAGCCGGTGAAAAGTCTGCAAAAGCAGCGCATCTACATAGAACTGTTGCGTGAGGATGAATCAAAGATTCGAAAATTCGGACATGATGTTTTTGTGTCACGTCTAACGATAGTTAATGCCCGTAAGAGCGATGAGGGCGTCTATACCTGTCTGGCGGAAAATCCCGGTGGCAAGGATTCGGTTCACATAAGTGTGGTGGTGCAAAAGGATATGGAAAGGATTTCCCTCATCGACAGCAACTTCTTTGCAATAGTCTGCCTTATAGCCATGGGTTTTCTCAGCATGTCGATTCTATTTTCGTTGGTAACATGCCTAATATTTAAGAGATTCAAGCAGTTCCATCCCGGCCAGCACACTTATTTGCAACCCACTAGTTTGCCCGTTCAGTCACCTGGCAGTGAAGAAGCCACCGCCATCAGCGCCCTAAGTTCTGGAGTTATAAGGGAAAGTAAAATAGTGCTGGATCCATTAAGTGCTATCAATGAACCATCAAATAAAAATTACACTTTATTTAAAACATCCAATTCGAATGGCAGCGAGTATATGCACACGAGAAATTATAAAGACGTGAGATTAAACAGCAACACATATACTGAAAATCTAGACAATCAGGCGGAATCCATTTCATCGCGGAATCGGGAGCTCTATTCAAATATAGCTGGTGACCGGGAAAAGGAAGAGCTCAAACAGAAAGGCAATAAAATGCCAAATAAAATTAGTGCTCAAATTTTAACTTATTCTTGTTTTTCTCCTACTTAGATGAGCTCGATAAGGATTCCCGGCAGAGTTCCTTGCAATCAACAGGCTGCTCAAGAAAGAAGGGACAAATCGATGAACTCCAACCGGACCTTTTGCCTTCCACTCAACCTACTGCCTTAAAAAATATTAATGAAACTTTCGGTCCATCAGCGAAAAAAGCAGAAGTTAATCCCCGAAGCAAGTACAATACCAATGTGCAAAAGTACCTAAAGGAGAAGTACGGCAGTGTTAGAATAAAGAATATCAGTACTAAAGAACCCATTACTGGTGTTGATATCTCAATATAATATATTAATGTTTTATAATATGGCATTTCCCACCATACACAGCTGCGAATCCACCGTAAACCCCATGCCATTGAAATTTTAGTCTTTGCCAGGATTTCAATTCATATCCAGCCCTACCTCTCTAAGACCTCCAGGAGATAGATGGACAAAGGAGATCCAGTCAAGAAGAAATATACCTCGCCTTATTTCTGGTAGTAAATTATGTATTTTAAAACGTTACTAATATATAAAAATATTTATTTACACAGTTCTAAGTGTTTTAACCCACGCACTTTAAGTGAAAGGAATGTAATAATAAAGTTTTAAGTGATGCCTTTAAATGAAAAATGTGTAGCTTACTTGAATTAATCTTATATTATCATCGAATTCTAAAAAGCATTTTTAGTAAATCGTTTGATTTTATTTACCTGACCCACTTTTACCGTACTCTACGTTCTATCATCCCTGACCTACCCCGAATTCATTCTTGTGTGTGCTACAATTCCCAACTGCTTCTGGCCGTTTGCTCATGGAGACCCTTTTCGTTTTCCGTTTCAAGTTATCGCTTCTCGGCCTTATGGCTAAGATCAAAGTGTAGTATCTGTTCTTATCAGCTTAACATCTGATAGTTCCTCCATTGGAGGACAACAAATGTTAAACTGATTTTTGGAATCAGACGGAGTGCTAGGGGCTTGCTCCACCTCTGTCGCGGGTTGGCCCGGTATTGCAGTACCGCCGGGATTTCGGCCCAACTGAATAATAAATATTTAACTATTATAAAATCAAAAGGATCTACTTGTCAACACAGTAGACTTTCAAAAGTTGCTAGTATCTGTCTATCTGTCTAGTTTCTTATCAAAATTATGTCGTTTTGGCAAGCCTGATTACCTACCACAATGACTGCGCCATTTACCTCGCGTACCAACCAGGCCGCCGATTCCGGCAAAGATCAATCTCCCATCCATGGATTGAGCCGGAATCGAAAGCGTCAGGAGAGGCGAAAGCAGCGCCTGCAGGAAATGCAAGATTTGCTGTACACGAAACACTTTTCCAACTACAGACTGCCGGCATCGGTGGCCGCGCCAGCTCCCGAGGATCAGCTGCTCCTCAAACTGCAGAACTTCGAATCGCTGACCGAGCAGCCGTCCAGCAGCAGGAAGAGCACTGCGACCACATCTAGCGATTCGCCGTGGAGCCGACTGCGCCTGGTGGCATGCCCATGTCACGGATGCCTATGCTCGGTTGACCCCAGCGCTCTGTTGGGTCACTATTTGAGTGACCATCTGCCGGGAATGGGAGTTCCGTTTTATGAACTGGAAATGGGCAAGCGAGTGTCACTAACATGTCATATTAGTAGCCTGGAAAGAGATGTCAACACCCTGCTGGGGGTCTATGGCTATCGGCGCACTGGCCTTAATCCTCTGAAATGTCACCGAAACACCCATCTGCCAGTGGAGTACCGCCGCTTCTCGCAGCATAGCGCCCTTATGATCTTCGCCTGCCGCACCATGCACTCGGTGCTGTGGGAAAGGAAGCGTGTCAAACACGAAGTCCTGGCCATCTGGGTGGCTACTCCTTTGCACGGCGTGGCCATCACTCTGCGCCTGCTGGTCCAACCTGCCAACCTGCCACGTTACTACACCAGACAGATAAAAGCTCGTCCAATGCTGCCACTGTCGTCGAACCAATCCTGCAGTGAGTTCATCAAGACCGACAGCAACGTGATCCTCATCAGCTTGAATGACCTCCGGCCACTAATGGATTTAGATGTTTGGCAGCAATCGCTAACCGTCGAACTGAAAGTGATTAGCGAGGCAAGTATATAAAACTTCCGGTTTTTTTTTTTTTTGGAATTCGCAATATTTTTGGCCATGTATTTAAGTCTAAGATTAAACAAGGAAACATAAAACTTGAACTCGCACTTACTATATGCATTAATAAATTAGGACAAAGTATCAGAGATTACATTTGATAAAAGCAGCTACTTCCTGATCCAGGCATCCTACTTCCGTTGCTGAATATATATACATACAAGTCGTACAAGGCTTTTCAATTCGGCAACAGTTTGGATAACATGCTATTCGTACAATTTTGTTGTTCCTCACACTTACATCGTACTTTAAAGGGAATTTACAAATTTTGAGCTTACATACATAAAATTTAGATTTTAAATATTCTACGTTAATGTGTTAGAAATATATAATTATGTGTATAACCTTATATCATTAAGGCGCATGTGCAGATATTCTAAAATTGTACTAGAAATCGAGAGAGCGGTGCGCTGAATCCTCAGGCAGCGTCGCTTCGCTTTTTACGCAACAAAAAATTAAAGCGCCATCATCAGGGGACGACATACTAAACAAGACAAACTAAATAAAACAAACTAAAAGAACGCAACTAGAAAATAAAAAACATCCGTCTAGTGTGAGAGGTCGGAATCTGGTTCCGGCTAGCCGGCCTTTTGGGTCTGTTTTTGGCGTTGAAGTGCCTCAAAGGCTTCGATTTCCTTCTTTTCTTTGGCCTGATTGCGACGCTCATATTCCAGTCGGTGCGAGATGATGCGCTCCACGATGCGCTCCGTGGTCATCTCGTTGCCGGAATCGATCAGCTCAAAGATGGCTCGCGTCTTGGGAACGGCATATGGATCGATCTTGCCATTCTCAAGCGCAATGGGTGTGCGTCCATGACAGACAACATCGATTTTGAAGTGCTCAAGCAGCTCTTCAGTGACACAGTAGGGAGCTCCGATTACTACCTCATTGACAAACTGGGGGAAAAAAGAAGTTTTAAAATGAGATAATATTTAAAAAAAAGAATCTATTGCAATCCTACCTTGCAGGCCAAAACACTGAGCACGCGCTCGTGCAGATTCATAATGGGATAGTTGCTGCCCTTGTAGGAGTTCACCACGGGATCTGTGTGCAGGCCAACAATCAGATAGTCACCCAGTTTCTTAGCCTTTTCCAGAAAGTCCAGGTGACCCACATGGAAGAGATCGAAGGCGCCAGCCACATAAACCTGCAAATACCGACAATTATGAATTATACATTATATACATATAATGAGGGCTAAACTTACAATCTTATCGCCGGGATTCGGTGACTTTCCATCACTGAACTGTATGATCTTTTGGGTAGTCGGCAAGAACTGACTACAACCGGTCCACGGACTTTTGGCTGCCGAATCTTGACCCATGTTCGAAGAACCTGGATGGGATTTTATTTGTCGTTTTAAAATTGACACTTTTTTTGTTTGTTTTGTATTGTAAAGCAACGCAGACAAATGAGCAAAAGTGTGTATTTAAGAGCAAAAATTTACGTTTAGGATTTGATTTCGATTTGGATTCGGATTTGGATATTTTGATTGCAGGTTGGTCATTGGGCATTCGGCATTTGGATTCATTTCGCGGGCGCGCACACGCACAAAACATTTAGCATAGTTTTCATAGGTTTCATACATTATATTATATTTTTGATAGTGGTTAACAGTGCGTACATAGAAATAAAAAGAAGAGAAATAGTAAAGTTGTAGAGGGCAACCATAAACCAAGGCGTTATTTGCGTTCAACTATGGCAAATTAAAAAGAATCTATTGGGGAAAATGCATAAACTAATCGTGCGTAGCCCATGTATAAACTGAATATATCTGTATAATATTGTTCATACTTGTAACTGATTGATCGACTTTGATTTATGCACAGCATGCAAGAGCAATAAACAAGTTCGACAGCAGGAAATGAAAGACAAAAAGAGTGCAAACAAAAAGTAGTCTTAAAATTAAAGTTAGTAATGGTTAGAAACAATGAATTTGGCGCACAAATTCACAGTGCTCGCTGTGATTTAGGAACATTAAAATGAAAATAAAATGTGCCAGAAAAGCGTTGGAACAAGCTAAAGCTACCTTCTTTCTCGATATCATATTCCGCGGATCCTTGACGGAAGTGGTTGCGTGTCAGGAGCAACATGCGGCCCACAAGGTCAGTGGTCGAGACTCCAGCTGTGCGTTTCACTTCCCTGCGGATTGCATAAGAAAATTTAAGGTCAGTAATTGGAAAAATGTGCAGTACGTGCTTTACAAGACAACTGGCAGCTTATTAAAGGTTAAGGCAAGATGTACATAAGGTAAGTGTGTGTGCATTCCCTTTTTAATAAACTGCCACATGTCTTAAAAATATATCTTTTCAAACTCACTTGTAGCGATTGGCTGATTTGACCAAATGATATGTGTCCACTCCTTCGGCTGTCATTGTAATGTCATCTGCAAACAAATACACTCGATTGAGTAACATCCAGATATATGCATAAATTTGTTACCCACCTCCATGCACACAGAAATCACAGTTGTTCTGGTCGAGCACATCCAGTGTGGTCACATACGGAGCACCGAGCACCACCTCATCCACCCATTTGATGCCCTTGACCATCTTGACGCGCTCCTCCTCGGTGAAGACCGGTGGTCCCTTGTGCTTGGTGATCTCCTCGTCGGTGTGAATGCCCACAATTACCTTATCGCCAAGAGCCTTGGCTTGTCGCAGAGAATTGGCATGTCCGAAGTGTACCATATCATAGCTGTTGAGGATGGAAGGAGGATAGATATGTCAGTACAAGAATAGATACATTGTTTTTTTTTTTTTTTATCAAGCGCGTGCCAGTGAACAAGCAAACATGACCTTATTAGTTACCTCCGGAAATGTTGTCTGCCATTCGTGGAAGTTTAATAAATTCTAAGATAACTAAGACTGCAACGATTGCCGCGAGACCTTGACAAATAGCTAATGGAAACGATCTTGCCTCTACCAATATGACTCAGAAAATGGCATATATTTCATAAAATTAGCAATTTTTCAAGCTCGCAAGATAAGCCGTGTTTAACTTCGAGACTTGCCAAAAAAAAAAAAAAAAAAAAAAAACAATTATCGCATGGAATGTGCATACATACATACGTATAATGAACCTTAGGCCCAACAAAAAAAAACCACTTGTCTTGACGCTCAGCTGGAATCCTGGTCATTTAGTTAATGGTGGAAGCTAGGTCGAAGCAGTACTGCTAATGACCCCCAGACGATAAAGTAATAAAGTGGTTCGAGCAAGCCATTTACATAGTTTACATAAACCGCTGTCGAAGCGCGTCAAAGATGTCTGGTCGAGTGCTTTTAATGACCAGTAGCTGACGGACTGACCACCGGTGACTATAGAGGCGGTTTGTGTGCTCCACTTTTGCCCAGCATTGGTCAAGAGATTGATCTTTGGACTCGATCATCAGAGTGGGTATGCCAAAAATGCCGAGAGAGAGATGGATGAAGCAACCGGGACAGGGGATATCAATAAAACCGCATTTGCTGCTCGTTGTTTTGCAATTCTAATTGCAATTATGAACGCTGCTGCGTCAGCTTTTCAGTGGCCACATATACGCAAACATCGCCATTCAGCTTGTTTACATTCTCCGCCGATTCTAGGCATTATGGTTATAGGCACACGTGCCCTGGCCTGGTTTTTGTTTGGCTTGGGAAAGCGATAATAGCATCCGGGGGACGTGAGGCGTTGCACAAATTGCACTTAACACCAATTATGAAGGTATTTATTTTTTCCACCATAGGTACATTGTAATTGTAAGTATTTATAAAATAATTCATATTGAAACCTGCTCTTTTGGAAAATGATTCACCCAGCGGGCTTTGTGCAAACATTTTTTAACATAACATGCAAAAGGTAACCACTTAACTAAATGGCGGGTGATAAGAAATAATACCGTCACCATCGACGGTTTCTTCGGTAATCGATTGTGAGGAGTTCATTTGAAATAGATAGACGGAAAGTATTTTAAGTACTGCTTCCATTGAAGATTAGAGAATTCCCAAGAAAATAGTTGTACTCAAAACAAACTGGATCTTTAACTGAAATGAAATTTAAATGAAATGCAATGCCCCTGCATGCACGCCTAAAAATAAAAGATGGATTATGCCAGCTAGTCCCTTGACTTGCCCAGATAGTAACAAATGCGGAGAGATGACCACCACCATAAAAAGCAGCTAGTAAAAACGTGGGCCATTCATTAATCGAAGCGAAACCTTTGCTCCCGGAGATTTTTTTGCAGCGCACCAAGAAATCTGTGCCGAACATACTATACCCATATTAGCATTGTTGTACTCTATATGTAGAACAGACCCAGGGGCCGCTTAATCAATTGAGTGAGCTAAAAGCAGCGACAACACCAGCGACAGCAACGCCGACGCCCGTTTGCTGATTAAAAAATATCACGCGATTCTCCGTAGAATTTGTGCTCTGTCGTCCGGACCCCAGAGCCTAGTAAAGTGGATTGACTTGGTGGGGTAAAGTATGCCATATACATAGATCTTATACTACAGCACACATGTACATATATGCCCCGCCTTAAGGCCCCGGACTCTCTTATTACGAGAGCTTCCCATTCATTTGTTATTTCCACTGGCAGAGGTTCATTGACTTGGGTGGAAAGGAGGAGACAAGCCAAGCACTTGTGCCTGCGTCAATGATCAATCTCTGCTGATTAGAATGATTTTTGGGTCCAAGTGCCCCACATACATACGTGCTTTCCCCATCTGATGGGTTATCAGATTCCATCAGATTCCACGCAAATATTATGTTTATACTTGTTGTTCGTGCCCATGAGCAGCTGATGTGGAATTTCAGCGATTGGAGCACGACTACGTAGGTCGTTCTTATCTGTCGCAGCTAGAGGACTTCCACACTGGTGACAGGGAGCTGTGACCCGTTGACAATGGACATAAGGGAGCATAGACTGCCAAAATTACCCGGAAATGCCAATGAGCATGATGTATATGTTTTAGGTTTAAATCCATAAATTAGGTGACATTTTCTAATCTTGCTTCAGGGCATTCGCAATTGGATTCTAAAAGTTTTGCCATATGTATGTTTTTGCTTAGGCAGAAGTATACTATAAGATTGAACCACCTCTTAATAATAAATGGATATGGTTTAAAAAACCCTTTTAAAATAAAGACGATCCCTTGCGATTATTTAGTCAGTACAGGAGAGGCCCAGCGAAATGCCAATTAAATTGGGCACACAAAAGACCGCCAGACGATGACGACAGCATTGTGGGTCAATGGCGAGGCAATGGCAATGATGGTGGTGCAAAAGGGGTGTGGGGTCCATCGCCGAGGCGGAGGGCATGCGCATGCCAGAATCACGTGATGTTTGCGGACGGACGACCGGCGGGCAGCCACAGTCAACAAGGGCCACGTAAACGCAGCCCTCATCCGAAAATCTGAAGCCTCAAAAACAGAAGAGCGGAAGGAAAGGCAGGCTGTTCAGATACAGTGGGTTAGCCAGAGCACATGTATATGGCACATATATGTATGTACATTTGCTTGTTGGGCGTGTGCCATTGTTTATACGGTGAGTAGAAATACAAGGAAATAAGAGAAAGAGCGAGGGCGCATATAAACAATGGGTATATTTTTATTTTTACCGACTGGCGGTAGCCACAATTGAGGAAATTTCTATCGTCCCCCAATGAAGCAAACTTGTTATGGTAGGCCATCTATCCATCCGTCCATATCGCAGTCTAACGCGTCATTACCGATAAAGATAAACCGGTTTCTGATGATGCATTGCACGGAATCAAATAATTATATATATATATATATATGGGGGAACGCAATGCCTATAGAACCATTTGATGGTGCCCAAAACAAGGCAAAGTGCGTCAATAGTATCTATATGCGGATCTAAAATACATAGATGCATTAGATGAACCGAACACCCGGTTTATCACATATAGCAATTAATTATTGTGCAAACTAATTTGGGATATATGTATTGTTGTTAGCTTAAGCGCCATAAAGAGTGCGAGTATCGCCGGAAAAGGCAAATTAAACATTTTCTCTGAGTAATCTGTTTTAGAATAGCCACTGTAAGCGTACAATTATAAATAGATTGCATAGCGTATAAATATAAATATAATGCCAAATGTCCCGGTCAAGCGTGGAGAATATGGACATTTCGGATCCGAGAGACCTTGAACCTGAATTATGTAGACATTTCAGCCGGACGACGGCAATGGGTGGATATTTGGAACGGGCAGCGAGACGGCACCGTTTCACAAAGATTTGCTAATCAATTGAGGAACCCTGGACGCTTCTTAGCACGCCTAAAAATGGGGTTTAGTTTATCGTCGACTGATTACGGTTATTGGTATTGGAAACCAAATTGGAATTGAAATAGTAGGGTTCGGTTGGCCGTGGTGTGGCATGGAATCGATGGCACCGACGCGGAATGGTTATGCTTTGACTCACTTTACCGTTAGCGGTGAGTAACGACGTGACGCAATGGGCTGCCCTAAGAACCGTTAGACATTGTGGACCGAATTCCTGGAGGCCCCTAAATGTAATGTAGATGACTCACCATCCATCGCACCAGACGCGCACATCCTTCCGCTGCTTGTCCGAATACCCATTGCAGGCGCTGGTATCGCCATTTGCCTCCATCGTTGACTTATTGAATTTTCACAATTTAATTTAATTTTAATTTAGAATCCGGCTAACGGGCGAACATTAGATTCCGGAGAGTATGTTTCTGTTTTCAGTGCTCGTTTTGAAGGCGGAAACTCGACGACAGCGACGTTCACGCTTCGAGAGCTGTAAGTTATTTGTTCTGAGCTACGACGACGCCCGCTATATATCAATTCCCATTTCACGACCGAGCTACTCAGTTCAGTTTTCGTTATCGGTTTCGGACTCGGATTCACGTTCAGACTCGGAGCGGAATTGGTCTCAGATTCTCAGACTTGCGTTATCAGCGCGCGGGCGCATGGGAACTTCTTTGGGGCGTAAGTGCGGTGTGTTTAGCTTGGGTTTTTTTTTAGATTCTTTCATTTCTTTTCTCACAATTTCGAGTACCGTGAGAGCAGAGTGGCCGCATCGGTGTTTGTCCAAATATACCATATGCCTGGTGCGATGAATACCAGCTAACGCGGATTTTGTAAACATCAACAGCTGATCGAGATATATTGGGAATAACTTTAAATTGGCAAATTTTATGTTACTAAGCTAGAACTTTTATATTAAGCAAGTACAAATCTGTATTATTATACGTTAAAAGGGTATTAACTCTATTAAATCCTTATGAGTCGATCACCCCAATGAAATGTATAATATTTTAGGATATAACAAAGTGTTTTGTTTATAAATAAATGTAAATATTGTCACAACAATTATTAAAAAAAAAGTGTCATAGAATTAAACAACGAACACTACTAATAACATTCACAATTAAAATTTTTTTTTTCATTTTAAAGGTATATTTTATTGATTGATCCCACTGTAAAAATAATACCGATGGTATTTTAAGAGGCATATTGGCCATGGCGATGTGAGATAATACTACGGTGTTTCCCACGGTCACACAGGATAAAGCAACTTAAAATATTAAGCCTATCAAATAAGAAATATACAACGCACAGCACGCAGATATACGAAAAATAACAATCGAAGGAAACCGACCAAGCCATGATAATGTAATCATGATCGTCCACAGTCAGTTCGGGCATTGTTTTGTAGACAGCATCAAGTATATTTTTTAAATTTCACGTGCTAAATTTACAAGAAATCCTACCACAATTACTAAACGAGTCGACGAGGGCTAGATAATCCCAATCCCATTCCCCGTACCAACGCGATGTCCAGAAGAGAAGCCAGCCTGATGGCCTACGTAGCGGCGGAGGAACACCTACTGAACCGGTACTCGCCGCTGGAAGGCGACGAGATAGATACGGCCAGCGAAGCTCCAGGCGACGCATCGGACGTGGCTGAGGATCGGGAGTATCCCACGGATCTTGTTGCATCTGTCACCAGATCCTCGAGGACGGGAGCAGATCTGGACCCCGCCGTGGACAGCAACCTGCACGTGATCTCCGACGACTCGGACACCCACAGCTTTATCTCGAGTGGCAGCGGCTTCAAGGGCTGGCCGGAGGAGCAGCCGTCTTCCAGTTTCGTCCCTCAGAATGAACCCTTAATATTCGGACTTCGCCGGCAAATGATGATGACCGAAGAGACACACCAAGCCCCAGTATGGGCCACCTGCACACCGGCAAAACGTTCGTACAGCAGCCACGAGGTCATCGAGATCAACGGTTTGTTAATCTGTTCCATTAACTATACAAGGAAATCTCTTCCATTTAATTGATTATGAACATTTATCCCAATTGAAAATATGAAATATCTAATATGGTAAACTCACTCAATCGCATACTTTTCTTGTTTTTTAGACTCACCCGAATCTGTCCAGGATCCGGGCATTGCACTAAGCCCCGGCATGCTGCTGACAAATGGCAATGTTGACCAGTTCGAAATGCTGTCCCACGAGAATGATGAGGCTGAACATGAACTTCAGGTGGCCGAAGAAGGGGAGCAGTGTGTGATCTATGAGGCTGTGGATGGAGAGAACATGGTCGTTTTAGGAGAAGAACACTGCTGTGAGATCATAGTAGCTACCCAGGGAGTGGCATGCGAGCAGGAGTTCGCCAGGGCCATCATGATGGCCGGAAACGGTACCGGTGCATTGCTGGGCTTGCTGTCCGAGGAGAGTGATGCGAATGAGTGTCTCAATGGGACTGCCTACATCGAGGAGGTCGTGGAGGATATGGGTGTGGCCGAGGCACGATTGGCGGCTGGAAACAATGTGTACCTTAGTGATGCAGCGCTAGAACAGCCTTTAGTGCACCAGGATCTGGTCGACGACGAGGCTCCGGAGGAAAACGAAAACGCCACATTCTTAGACGATACACCGATGGAGGAGGAACGCCCAGATATTTGTCAGGTGTATGATCACGAACTGGAGGACCACGACGATGAAGAATGCGAGGACGCAGTCATCCAGGAAGAACCAGCCCAGCCTATCGACATTGTAGCATTCGAGGGACAGGAGCCGCTGCCAAATAATCCGCAAAGAAAGTTGCTTCGCGAACACAGCAGTCCCACGGAATTTCCCGTCAGCTCATCCTCCATGCCCAACGCCAGTGACCACTACGACTATGAGGATGAGTTAACGGGCGGCCGCTCTCCATCCAAAGTGGCTCCACTGAAGCGAAAGTATCCGCCGCTGATGAAGAATACGCTCCATGGAGAGGCTATGGATCGAAGACTGGCAAGCATTTGTCAGGCTCAGCCGCAGATGAGTCCCGCCGAGAAAGTCTCCAACTGGGAAACGGCACCCAGGGAAGAGTGGGCCGATGTCGAGGATGTGGAAGGCTTTGAAGCTGCCTTCAAGCAATATGAGGCTGTTACCGCATCACTCAAACAGCTTAACTTTGCCGAATTCCGTGAAGCACTGGTCCGGAATATGGAGAAGATCAGCCGTGAAATCATGCAAACCTCAGACGAATCCACTCAAGAGCTTGCCAGCTCTCAGTCGGCGGAACGGCCGGTGTATCGTCGCTATTTGCACATTCTGCCCACCGAGGAGACAATTGTGCTAGATGATGATGACGACGATTGCTACGAGGTGGTCGGCATGGAAAAAGCCTCTGTCACCACATTGATACCCGAAGAGGAGCTACAGGATAATCAACAGCCGGAGGAAGAAGAGATAGTGCTGCCAGTTGTTGATGACATAAAGAACACGGATTCACCGAATTTCGAGCAGCGGAACCTTACCAAGGAAACATCTACAGCAGACTTGGAGAGAAGCGCGCTTACTCAAACGGCGGGTTCATCCGCTGCGAATTTAGACGCATCCTTATCCCATGCTCAACCTTGTCCAACTGCTCCGGCAGGACTTACTGATTTTATGCAGGCGAACTTAAGCGACCGTGGGCCATCAGAAGACCAACAACTAACCAAAGCTGTATTAGATGTTATGCGTCAGCAGGTGCAAACAATGCAACAGCAACAGCAGTTTATGGAGCAAAAGATGAACCAACAACCACAGATGTATCACTACGAGGAACTGCCACAGGCTCCCCAACGTAAGACTTTTTATTTGTATTTTATTGCAAATTTAATTGGTTAATTTAAATTACAGAGATGCAAATGGAAGGGAATCAGGGGCCTTACGTTAAGTATCCGAATGAGCAACAGGAATTCTGCAACTATCTGGGTCTCACCGAACTGTCAACAGCAAATGCCGTGGCTACCGCAATGAGGGAACTAGCCAACAGCACTATCCCTCGCCGATCGCTGCGGGTGAGACCACAACAGCAACTGGACAGGATGCGTAGTGATGTGCGTGGCAAGCGGCGCGAAAGGGAGCGAGATAGGCAGCAGGATAAGGACAAGAAGATACCGTTGACCACAAGTAGTGAGCTTAGCACCGATAAAGAAGAACCCTCCCCGCCTCAGACATCAGAATCCGTTTCAAGGATGGCGGGGGATGCGGATGTCCATTTCAACTCTCAAATGCCTGCAGAGCATAAGCGAAAACTGAATCACTTGTACAACTCTTATTTTGCGGAAGAGGAAGAATGCTCTACGAAGAGGTCACCCAAAACCACCGACTTTATAGCCAGTTCCAAGTCCTTAAAGGATGTAGAGAGGCGTCCATCGCTCAAAGGACAGGAGCCGCAACGTCATAGATCCATCATTGATGGCGACGGCTATCAGAAACATCAGATAGACAATGAGTCTGAGAAGGGTCGGGTTCAGTCCGTTGAGGCGGCTTTTACTAAGATCTTCGAGGCTGCCGCACCTGCCCAATCCAAGCTGCTGGAGAGCATGCAGCAACGCTTGCGCCAGGCGCGTGAGACGAAGCCATCAATTTATATTATTAAGGCTACAAGCAATGCCTCGCCCCCGAATCCATCACACAGCAGGCAGGAGTCTCACATCTCACCGGCGCCCTTGAACTTAATCGGCGGCTTTGGTGACGTAAGCGCGCCGCATCCTTCTGTCATTTCCCAGCCAGCGAAGAAAAGTCCTACAATAACCAGTCCAGATAAGGAAACTCCAGCCCCCTTACCAGTTGATACACCCAAAAAATCAAAACATAGGAAAACCCATGGAGCCACCAAACCTGTTGCCGCTACACCACGACGCCGCACTACAATGGGTGCATCCAGTCTCGGGAACGAAGCACGTGCACGCGATTTGGTTACCCGCTCCACCACGCATCTTAATTCGAAGCTACTTCGTAGCCGCAAGGTTAGTCTGCTCAAGAGCTACGCCCTGTCGGACGAAATGGCTCAGGGACGATCGAAACGGATGGCTGGCGGTGCAGCACAAACCACCAAAAAGGCTCCAATGCCCAAGGCAGCACGGACGTCGTTAAAGAAGCCGGCAGATAAAAGTCTTCCTGAGCAACATCGCTTGGAGCAACAGCAATTGGCTCCGCCAAACTCTCCCCGAAAGATGAAAGGTGTCAAGGAGACTGAAACTGACACGACAAGTGCAATGAAATCTAGTCGCCTTACTAAACGGACCAAGCGAGCACGAGCCAAGTCACTGCCTTCGAATATTGAAAGGGTGACTGAGCCTGTGGCAGCCGTTCCTAATGCCAATGTATTGAGGCTCGCTGACCTGGCACCAGAAGTGCCCAACACATTCGCGCCTACACACAGCCATCTGGTCAACTCCACAGCCAAAGAAGCCGCTGACAAGACCTTCGTTCATTCCCCCTCCGTCGCTCAATCGCCTTATGCACAGCCCGTGCTTATTTACCCGCCATCCCCAACAACACCGCCACCGAATACGGAGCCACATCGCCCTCGCCAGCAAGCCGGAAAAGTCAATCCAGCTGACTTAGTCCTGGCCACCCCTCCTGGGGGCCTGCTGCGACTCAGTCAGGGATCCGCGACGCTAGCAAATCCACTTTCTGCCAAGCACGGCCAGGTTCTCTATATGTACTACGAGCTGGAACAGCTCATTGTGCTGCAGGAGAATTGCATTACCTTCTGGAAGTACTCCAAAGTGTTCAACGTGCTGCATCAACCGCGACATAATCCCTCCTTTGATGGCGCCAGAAAATCTCCATCTCCAAAGCTGCCTCAAACACCTTCGCGCGAGCCCAAAGACGTCGAGCAGGAGTTGAAAATGGGCCCGCGATGGGTTTACCTGGGCAGAGTGCGGCGCCTGACTAGCGGTGGGTTATGATCATTTATACACTTTACGAATCTTTCTAGCCTCTTTGATGCATTACAGAGAAAGAGATCTTTACGCCGTTTGGCAGCCGCATTTGCGTGCACAATTCGACGCCGGTGTACCTGGAAATGCGAAGCAGGCCGCTGGACCATCACAAGAGGGAGGTGAAGCTAACCTCGCTACATGTGAATGTGTATTACTTCTGCGAGGAGGAACTACGACCCCGTATGCACTCTGTGCACTTGGATGCTGTCAATTGGTGAGGACTATCACGCAGTATGCATAAATTCAATGACGTAACCTACAACTTTCGTTATTTAGCGAATGGCCGCATGTCATATACACAACTATAGCGGATTCGCGTTACTTCGTTATGGCATGGCAGCAGGAACTGGTGATGGGCAAGTCGCGCTCGGGCATTTGCAAATATTCACTGACGCCCACGCTGGATACGCTGGCCTCCATACGGGAGTTTAAGCAGTTGCGCCACGAGCTGCGTCACATTGAGTGCCTTTCAGAGGATCGCCTTATCGGCTACGGCCAGATGCGCATCACCGTCTGGGATCATCGCAGCGGCGATACTCTGATGAACTACGACTTGGGCCGGCCGCTGGGCCGTTGCCTGGCTGCTACGCACTATCCTAGCCTCGACTTGGACCAAAGCAGCATGCTGGTGCTTTATCAGCTGCTTAAAGAACCAAACAAACCGTCTGAGGTGCATGTGATCGCCTGTGAGCTTTCCCATGCCACGCCCTCGCACCGCCTGCTGCAGGTCCACCGCTTACCATCGCCGCAATTCGACGATGCCACGGAGGGCGTTAACACCGGTGATCATCTGATCATCAAGTCAGCATCGAACGACGAAGCCTGGATAAGTGCCGCCGATCCGAGACAGCTAACCTATTTGGCGCCGCAAATCAATGGAGCTCAGCGTTTTTATGCCCGCCACAAGTCCCAAGTGATCGAGATGTCCCCGCAATCCCTAACTGTAGATAGTATCGCCAATCACATGTTGAAATTGGCTGTCCAGCAGACCCAATCGGCGTAGACCTGTGTCGCGGAACTAGAAATGTGGAGAGTCTCGGCCTTGAACAAAGTTTTTGTTTTTTTTTTTCACACAAACCCATGTTTGAATATCACCCAGAATACCCGATCTATAAATGTGCTTTTGGCTGTCTGCCCAAGTATAGTTCAAATATAGGAAACTATAATAAGTTGCGTGTTAAGCCCTGTAGTCCTAACAATCATTTTAGTCGTAAGTAAGTCGGAGAGTAGTAGCCTTTATTATGCGCTATTTTGAAATAAGTGTTTTTGTTTCTTTCGTTCTTTTTATTTTTTCTAAAAGAAAAACAAAACTAGCTTAAGCTATCGTAGTTTTAGGCATATGAATTCAACTGTTTGATTTGCTACTATCGACTGAAGTAGTAAATTTGTCATATTTTTAAGATTAATGGAAACACCAAAATGGAAAGAAATTAATGTCATTAAAACGGAAATCTATTAAAAATACAACGTTTTTGTTTGCATCAATTGCATCTAGTCGATTCACAGATATGTTGTCATCCACAATAATTTGGTTTATAATACTCGATCACGGATTTCGAGACTGCCTTTGGACTCGCATCCTAACGAAGTTGGTTTTTTACTTCAGTTGAATCTTGATTATATGGATGAGCCGGTCACCGAGATCTTCGTGTATTGGAGTACAAGGGAAGGTTAATCCTATAAGATCTCAGGGGTAAAATCATAGCTGGCTCTTGAGTATTAATGATAAAACGAAAATGCCTTTGGTTTTTAATTATAGTTCGTATATTTTAAACTAATTTTGTATAATATCTAATCAATTTCAACTACTCTGTTGTCGATCAATTCCGACTGTCTACCCTATAAACTAACTTCTTAAAACTAATCATTATTTACGATTTTGTTAGTCTCTAAGTTCTAAGTTTTTATATACAGAAGTTTTACTTACATCAAAAAAGTAAAATCCATCGAAAAAATTGTGAGGTGGACCAAATATACAATTAGAATGAACGCGAATGCGATGCTATTCGGTTATAATATAGCCACTAGGAAGCCAATTGCCTGCCTGAGAACCAACCACGAAATGCAAAGATCCCTAAACTGAGTTCCATAACTCGTGGCATTAAATCGCTCTTACATGTCTAGTAAAGTACAGGAAATTCCAATTTAGTTACGTTCGCTTACTGTACACACGTTACGAATATAGAGAATATACATATCTCTATTTTGGCGAGAACCATTTCAAGGCTGTATCAAGCCCCAAAAGAAGAGTAAACGCTGAGGGTGCTCCGGCAGCCGTAGCAGTCCACTACAATTCTTTTTCCGGTTTCTGTGCTACCGACGCTGTTTGGTTCTGGCGCTGCTCCTTGGCCAGTTGCCACCGCTTAAACTCCACCATCTGCATGACGCGAACACGCAGAGGTTGTTTCCGTCGCTGCATGACCGCCGACAGTTTGCCGAACTCCATGCTGTACATGAATACGACTGGAATGAGCACGTCGTCCTTGCCGTCGCCAGACATTGCGAACATCGGCTGCGTCTCACCGGAAGAGCCCGGAACATTATCACAGACAATCAGCGCCGCCGCCCCCACCTTCTGGGCCAGTCGCGCTTTGCTAACGAACGTGCAATCGCCGCGCTCGGCCACCAGGACCTTTCCTTTCGCCTCCTCGGCGTTCTCTAGGCTCTCATCGCATGCTCGTAGCGGCTTGGCCAGAATCACGTCCCCTTCGACGAACTGATCGCCAGTTAACTCTGGGCTAAAGTGCGACGGCCCGGCCATCAGTGCGATCCAATCCTGTGAGTTCTCGTCAGTGGCGTAGGCAACGGCCTATAAACGAGAAAACCATTTCAAATATCATTATGATGATTTCCATTTAAAATGTATAAAGCATGCAAACCTGCAGTTGCGCTAGCTGATTTATGCTTTGCATCTTGGTCAGCTCAAGCATCTCCTGCATAAATTGCAGTCCCATTTCGCCCTCCTCGTGACTTTTGGCCTGAATAAAGTCGAATTTATATTATTATATTTTTTCTACGATCTGTGTGCTGATGATGATGAGAAGGAAGAGTAGGAAGCGAAAGATCGAGGAGGAACTGGTGGCACAATGGTTACCAACCAGAGTGTCAAACTAAATGCAAACGAAACCAAAAAGCAGAACAGAAAAAAACTTACATTATAGAAACTATGAAACAGTCGCACCTTGCCTTGGCTGCGGTCGCCTACCGAAACCATGGTAATGCCCATGTCGTAAACAGCTCGAAGATGATCTGCATTGCTTGCCTGAAAATCCAGGGCGCTGAGTCGCTTTCCCGCTGTGGTGCGAGGGCACGAGCCCGTAATGAAGTTGCGCAGTGGTTTGCGTACTTTTTCAGGAAAAAGCCTATTTGAACTGGGGCAGGTGCGCATGAAGTCGAGTACGTTGTGTTCGTCCGTCTGGCGAAAGCCTGTAAAAGAATGGAAAACATGAATAGTAGTTCTTTCAAATGGCCAACTAGACTATCAGTACGTTAAAGACAAAAGAAATTGTTGCAAATAAGCAATTGAAACCTTTCCAGACCTATAGATGGAATTACTGATAGCGTTGCGGCGATTACGTAAAACAATTTACAAGTACTTACTAAACGTGGCATTCCCTAGTTGGGCAATAGAGAGCGGTAGCAGATGAGCCTCGGTCGTGAAGACGAACTCATCGACGTTTATGATCAGATCCTGGGGATCGGAGAACAGTAGGAAGAGGTACTTGATCGTCTCGGAGAGCACAAACGAGTCCATGCGATCCTCATGCTTGCCAGTCCGTACATCATTGACGGCCGCATAGCCGCAAGATACCTTAGCATGCTGCTGGAGTGTTTTCAGAGCCTTCTTGCCAACCTGCAGATAATGATGATCGCCAGTGGCGCGGTACAGGAAGTAAGTGGACTCTATAAATTCTGGTCGCAGGGGATGCTGTCCCCAATGGATCTGGAAGTCGACGGTAAATGCTTCTGGAATGAAGGTGTGCATCTGCATGACCTGGAAATATGTTTAAATATATTTGTAAATCAAATCACATTCATTGGTGGCTTTGGAAAGGATGTTACATACCTGATAGAGCATCTCGTGTGTCTGCACAGCTGGTTTCAGATCGCCCGATAGCACCTGCAAGCCCGGCCAAAATGCCAGAAGCGAGTCCATGAAGTTTTTGGACTTAGCATGTGGCCTGTGCATGAGCACGTCGAGTAGCATGGGTCCTTCGCTGACGTACTTCATCACTGCGTTGTAGTGGCGATTAAAGCGTGCCAGGTACTTGTCGTCACCCAGTAGGACGTACGACTTGAACAGGTACTCATAGTAACTGTCGATGCCAGCTCCGACTCCAGAATCGCGACGCACCCAATCGCCCGAATGGACATTAAGTACCGTGCCCATGAGATCGGAGCCACGGTGCCTTAGCTTCCACAGTGCATCCATGGCGGCGTGAGCTCGCACCTCGAAAATGGGATCGCCGGTGAGACGCGACAGAGCAGCAAATTCCAGAAGGATGGTACCAGCACACGCCGTACACGTTTCACGGGACTTCTTGAGCATCGGGTCCTTCATGCCCAGGCGGAGATTAACCCGCGCATGCGGAATGCCCGTGGATGTGTTGAACGCCGGTAGCAAACGGTAGCCCAGCTCGCGAGACATCTCCAGCAGTTCGCCCTTGTACCAATGCATCGTGTCCGCATGCTTTTGCAGATACTCCGCCAGGATGTGCGCCGACAGCAAGCCACCGACCATTCGAATGTTCGTCTCAAACACCGACACAATAATGTCGCTGTCGAATTGAACGTCGCGGATAACTAGCTTCACCGCGTGATCAAACTCTGTGAAATCGCCCAGGAGCACCAGAGTGTCCAGAGTATCCACCAGAGTCATGGAGAAACTAAAAATAAGAACAATGTTAGTAATCCCTCCAAACCTTAGGTTTTTGAACTCACTTTCCAAGGATGTCGTCCATGTCGCCACGTGATGGCGTCACTCCTCGGTACCGTCCTTTGCAGGAGAGCGGCATAAGCTCATCAGCTGGATAGGCGTTCTGCATGTAGGCGTTGTATGCATGATAGAACATATCGCGAGCCTCTTCCCTGAAAGCAAATGGAACATATTGTATACTTGAATTTACTTTCTACATATGTGATTGTTCAGAACAACTTTTAAGCTTAAGCGTTTTAATATGACTTAATATGAAAGTCATGGATATATAATTCGTTTTTATAAGCATCACATTTAAATGTATATCCATAAATGATTAAAAACGAGTTATGCTAATTTGACCTCGTCGTTTCTGACGCATATATGGGTTACATTTAAACAAATTGCATAGATCCCTCGTAAAACCAGAGTACATTAAAATATTAATAGTGTTTCTGAAACTTTCTTAGTTTGGTAAATAAATAAAAATAAGACGTACAGAAGTTGCCCTGGTCAGGAAATACAAGGAAACGAGAAGCTGAGACTTACCGGAGTTCCGCCCGCTCCTTATTGGACATGTTCTGCGTGGGCATGGTGGTTTCGGTGCTAAGGACGCAGGCAACTACGATGCACATGGCCACCAGGAAGATGAGCATAAGCCGCTGGCCGCGGACAAAGGATTCGGAGGATGTGGTAGACATGGTGCTGGCTATCTGGAGACTACCGATGGCGGCGGCGGTGGCGTTGGAGGTTGTGCTGGTGACGGCGGATGGCTTTGTCTTTCGGCCGCCAGACTTGCCGCTCGAGTCGTTGTGACGTTGACCTTCACTTTGAACGTGTGGTGTTGAAACCAATGTTTCGATGTCTCTCTGTCCCGCTTCTTTGTTGACTCCGCTTTGGGCCCGTGGTCCGCTTGAATTGGCTCTGCAGCCTAATTGAAACAGCCAACTCATAATTAGCTTATAACTTAACAAGTAATTTTGTTCGACTGAAATTAGGCTTACCTGTGCCCGAAATGTCGACCTAATTTGTTGTTGTTTTTTTCCCGGTTTGCACGGGCACTAGAAGATCGGGTCTCTGTGGATAAAACTGGAGCGCGCTGCTTCTACGGCATCTGCAATTGCACATTCATCCTCCCAACGACCGCGACAACTGCGACACACATCGTGACTATTTATAATCTCGTTTGGAATATGTTTTCTGCTCCAATAACAAAACACCACGACGGCAAAGCGAGCGTCAGAATCGTAAGGTTACTGCGGCCAGCCGATCGGCGGGGCATTACGGCTCTCTATTATATATCCAGCTGAGTCTGTTTTTATAGTTATCCGAGCTGCTGTGCTGGCAATTATCAGATCGCTGCTTATCAACGATGAACTCAAGATTCCTTAATTTTATCACGAAAAAAAAGTGATTGCACCCTCAGTGTGACCAGCTGTGCAGCGGGCGGAAGAGAGTGGCCCTCCGCCATTAAGCTATTGTTATAAGCTAATCTTTAAAATTATTTTATTTATGCTCTATATTAGTTGAATAAGTTCATTATTCTTTTCCATTTTATAGAATAACGATAATATAAATATATTAAATTTTATCATTGCACAGCACTGGCTTTTGGTATATTTCAAACGCCTTTTCCGACTACCTTCTAATGCGTATGAGTATACTTCAACGGTTCTTTTACGGCCACACTGTAAGCCAGACGAAAAAAGACGCGAAAAGATGCAGATAATATAAACAACGGTGAGATAATAATTAAACAATATGTCATAAAAGACATATTTATTGAGTGACTAGCTTATTGGGGTAAAAAACATAGATGTTTCTTTCTATGTAGCCCAGTGAAAAGTTCAAACTTTCGACAGATGCGAGTGTGTGCGTAGCTGAAACGGCTGCTTCAGGCACAAAGGGTGAAAAAAATGCGAAACCAGAAGTTTCGGTGGCTTCATAATTACCTGGAATGAGATACTCCCGTTATTTCTCGATTTACATCCGAATCCGAGCCGCGAATCGTTGCCCTTGGCAACATCTTAAGCTGCAGCACCTTGCACATTACATGCATATGTATGTACATATGTGCTCACACACGCACACACTCACTTGAGATGAGTTTTTCCAAGGTAAAAAGGAGGCGAAAAGCGATGAATGAATTATGAGAGTGGGCGGAGCGGCGAGTAAATCTTCAATTTGGTGAACGATTCCACTTGCGGGGCAGCAGGGAATCTCGGCTAATTGGCCGTTTTACTGTCAGCCCGACTCATTAGCGGCTTTTCACATGTCACCAGGTGTTGCAAGTGTGTGCGTGTGTGCGTGTGTCTGTGTGTATGTATCGCATGTACATTATGTACCCGCACTGTATACCCAGTTAAACGGTTGTTTTGAGCTCGGATTCCATGACAGATTATGCAACCCACTCTATCTCCGTCTCTTTCGGTCTGCTCCGATTCTTTGGCTTAACGAAATTGACATTTAAATTAATGGAAAAATATACAGCTAACTGGCATATCAGCTGATTAGTCTAATTTATTGGTAGCACCACACCAATTTGGCAACTACTTTCTCGCTCTGCGAGGCAAACGTACATATGTACATACATAATTTAATTATTGTCTTAGATTCGTGGCACTTTTTTTTAGCCATATTTCTGCATGTGTATTTCGTGTTTTTTTACGTCTGTATGCTGGGCTATTTCTGTATCGGTTTTTCGTTATTTTTGTTGTTTGCATTTGTTTTGGCCAGATTTCTGCTGGTGTGTTGAATATTCGCCATCAACAGTCATATTTACTTAGCGATTCAAGCTCTTTGGGAACTGAGATTAAATGGAATACCCCTGCGACCATCCATCTTGATCACTTTTCGCAAAGTGCCGGCTTATCAGTTTTATGGGCTCATTGCTCTTATCAGCTTTGGCCCAACAGCTGGCCACCAACCGTTGTCAATATCAACAAATAGAAAAGCTTTACGCCTTCCATATTCTATATATGTGTAAATATATTCTACGTGGCATCGGGGGTCAGTCACTCGAGACATGGGCTGTATTATACAATGAATTATTTTATAGTTCTCGCGTCTTTTTATCCGAAAGCCATTGAGTAATAATCTTGGCAACTGAAGTATACCATATATTGTACGTAATTGCTTTGTTGGTGCAGGTTGTGGTTGCTGGGCGGCATTTCATTCGATATTTCTGTTTATAAACAAATGCAATCGGCGGCATTAAGGAAAATTTAAATATATGCTAACTTATAATGGCCACTTGCTGATTCACAGCGTTGCGGACTACGTTTGTTTTCCTCACCATTTATCTCAATAAAACTTGACGAGTACTTTAAGATCTCAAAAACCTTAGATTTAAAGCAATATAAAATAATTGAGCAATTTATAGCTAGATTTAATCTTTATTTGTATCAAAAACAATTACATGTTCACCTAAAGTATTCGCTTAATCTACAGACTTTTTTGTTAAGTGTTTCTATTAAAACTTCTACATTATAATAACTTTTTAGTTCCTTGCATGCCTTAAAGTTCTTAATCTTCATTGCGTGCGAATGGAAATCTGTCGTTGGAGAAGTGGGAACTTGTCCACATCCAGACAGACACTATTATAATGCATTATTAAAAGAAGAATACTACAAAAGTTCCACCTCTTTACGGTTCCAAACATTTCTGTGCGTCGCCATTTGGACGCGCAACTGGACGTCGCGTCCTCCGCCTCCTTTAGACCACCGTTTTATTTATGTTATTTACCTAACTTATTGATTTTGTCCGTTGCCCAATCCCACTTTTCCCTTCTCCCGCTGAAATGAGAGTTGCGACACATATTTTTTGGGCTCCCGAAGGGTAAAGGCGAAAATCAATAATGACCAAAAACCTGAATTGGTTTAATTTAGTGTCCAGACATCCAAAAACTTCGAGATGGCTTGTACCGTTGTACGAAAAATATAAAGTGAACATAGTTGATTATAACACAATATAAAATTAATATATTTAGCAATAAATAATATTCTGAAAACCCTCTTATCTTACAGGTGTACTATGCGACCGTACAAATATTTGAGATTACATACTGAAAAATGGAAGCAATATCGAAGATTTCCTTGATATTGTGTGCCTTGTTTGTCGGGCTCAAGGCCGCAGCGGCCATCAGTGGTGACAGCACCCACTGTCTGGCCACATACAGCAGTGCCGAGGCGTACCTGGCCCAAATCCCGCAGCAACATCGTCCACAGATCAGGCCCAGGATAAGGACCTGGCAGGAGCACGAGTTCTCACTGCTGGGCTACAAGTTCCACCTACCGTTTGTGGGCCATGCCGTCGACTCGGATCTAGATGATAGTGACAGTGATGAGGGTCTGTGGCTGGATGCGGCGGACGCCGGATCAGAGAGCGTAGAGGTGGAGGAGCATGAACTTCCTTCGGTCGGTCACGTCGATCCCACGGGCAATGTTTTTAAGCTTAACTGCGAGCATGTGGACCTGAGGCGAGTTAACCAGGAACTGCTCTCCCAGCGAAGCTCGCACATTAATTACAACCAGCTGATGCTGGCCCATGTACCTGCGGATCGCAGTAATCCCCTGAAGCTGCCACAGCTTGAAAGTCTGAGGGAATTCAGCTGGCAGAGTAGTGAACTTAAAGATGAAACGCTCATGGAGCTCTTCACCCGCCAGCCGCGCTCCTTTGAGTATATGGAACGGCTCAATCTCGCCGAGAATCGCCTGGAGTGCCTTCATTGGGCAATTCCGCTGGCCGTGCGGCGCGTGAAAGTACTTGAAATGAGCGGTAATCGACTGAGCAATTGCAGCCTGCTAAACCTGCAGTACATGAAGCAATTGCAGGAGCTGCACTTGGACAGAAGCGAACTGACCTACTTACCGCAGCGCTTCCTGGGCGAGCTGAGCGAATTGCGCATGCTGAATCTCAGCCAAAATTTGTTGACTGAGCTTCCACGAGACATATTTGTTGGAGCCCTGAAGCTTGAGCGCCTCTATCTATCCGGAAACCGGCTGAGCGTTCTGCCATTTATGCTCTTCCAAACGGCAGCCGATCTTCAAGTGCTGGACCTCAGCGACAACCGCCTGCTATCGTTTCCGGACAACTTCTTTGCCCGCAACGGCCAGCTGCGTCAGCTGCACCTGCAGCGAAATCAGCTTAAGTCCATCGGCAAGCATAGTCTGTACAGTCTGCGCGAGCTGCGTCAGTTGGACCTTAGCCAAAATTCTCTGTCCGTCATCGATCGAAAGGCGTTCGAGTCTCTGGATCACCTGCTCGCCCTGAACGTGTCCGGCAACAACCTGACCCTGCTGTCATCCATCATCTTCCAGTCGCTGCATGCCCTCAGGCAGTTGGATCTCAGCCGTAATCAGTTCAAGCAGCTGCCCAGTGGCCTGTTTCAGAGACAGCGCTCCCTGGTGCTGCTGCGCATTGATGAGACGCCAATAGAGCAGTTCTCCAACTGGATATCGCGCTATGACGAGTCCCTTGTGGATCCGCAAGTGCTTCATCGTTTGCGTTACCTTTCCGTGCAGCAGAATCGAAAACTAACGTATTTACCCGCCACCTTGTTCGCCAATACTCCGAATATAAGGGAGCTGCTGCTGGCCGAGAACGGATTGCTGCAGCTGCCCACGCAGATCTCAGGGCTGTCACGATTGCAGCGACTCAGTGTGCGAGGAAATAGCTTGGGATCGCTGCCCGAAAATATCAAAGAGCTCAGACAGCTGCACTACCTTAATATATTGGGCAACGAGTATCAGTGCGACTGCAGCATGTATTGGCTGACTGCCTGGCTGGCGAATACCAGCACAAGCCTACGCCACCAGATGCCCCAGGCACAGAACCATAGCAATGGCAGTACCAATCAGACTCCACTGGACTCGTACGAGAGTATCGATCATCAAATCGATGCGCTCAAGTGTCAGTATGGTTATCGCGGCGATATGCTCCGCGTGCTAAGCAAACTCAACTGCTCGGTGCCCACGGTGGTGCAGTTCTCCGAGCCAAAGATGCACAAGCTTCTCTCCACCGCCAAGCTGGAGTGCCAGATTTCGGGGAGCCCAGTGCCGGATATCATCTGGGTGAGTATAACATCCTTGTATTGTACTCATATTTTGAGTTTATCGTGTTCGTTTAGGAGTAACTTAATGTTAAAAGAATATGTTCATATAGCATTGCATATTATTATATATTTAAATATCCCATGATATCGGAACTTATTATGCCCTTTTAATAGTTAATCCTTTAGCTTTCCTAGAGGTGACTAAATGTATTTTTCTTCCATGAACTTATTATGAGGCACAGAGTTAATCGTTTACCCCTCATCAGGTGACACCGCGCAATAAGATTTTACGCCACCATGCTGATCCTGACAAGCGCCCGATCATCATCGACAGCAAGGAGGATGCTCACCAGCCACCGAGTGCCCAGGAGCTAGCTGCTCTGATGGACGAGAGCTACATTCAGTCGTTGAACTGGACACGTCAGAATAGTCTAGTGGGTCGTCGAGTGGTGCTGGTGGAGAACGGATCGCTGCTGGTGCACAATATTTCGAGAATCGACAGTGGCCTCTACACTTGTTATGCCTTCAATGTGATGGGCAAAGCCTCTGCAGGATTACGGTGAGAATAATGGCGACTATTATGTTTAAATACTTCTTCAAAGGGTTTTTTTTTTCCTTTTCTCGCAGACTGTACATCGATCCCATTGTGTTCTACCGAGTTAAAATCGGTAGCATTCTGTTTGGCACGGCTCTGGCTACCGCATTCCTGCTGCTAACCCTGATTGTTCAGGGATTGAGGAGCTGCCTGTCACGTTGGGGCATCTGTAACCGTTTCTATTGTTGCGTCAATCGTAAGAAGAAGTCACCGCGCAAACACCAAATATACGCTATGCTGGACAGCATCGAGACCTACAAGAGTCAGCAATTGGAGAGGCTGAGAGAGAACTATACGCAGCAGGTGCACCGCATCCGGGAGAACTGCGCCCAGCAGGTGGAGTGGATCCAGAGCAGCTACACCAGCCAGGCCAAGCATATTCGCGAGTTCCGTGACATAGGCTCGAATCATCTGACCACGCTGAAGGACCAATACTACGATCAGGTGAAGAAGGTGCGCGACTACTCCACAGGCCAGTTGAGCTGGGTGCGGGAAAACTACGTCTTCCAGAGGAACAAAATCCGGAAGTTTAGTGCGCATCAGGTATTGCGCCTCCGCGAGGGATACAAATACCAACAGCAGACGCTGAACAAGGTGCTGGAGAACCTTCCTAGCTTCTACTTTGAGAATTGTCGCGGACGATGTGAGGAAGACATTGCCGAGGGTAAAATATTATAACAAACTACCTTTAAGTCGTATATATATTAAATTTACTCCTTTTTTTTTCATCAGACATAGACTGCTACTTCAAAGGCCAAATGGACTTTGGTGACTCCAAGGAGCTGCACATACAAAAAATTAAGGCGCGCCTATCTGCTAATTACTCAGCCAGCAAGGCGTCGCTTTACTATACCCCACCAGACGATGACTTGCTGCATAGCTCGCAACTTAACCTGCAGAACTCCCCCATCCACATCAACTACATTGATGAGAATCTGGATCAGCAAAAGCAGTTGGAGCACGATTTTAAAATGGAACCTCAGCTATTGCTTTACAATGCCTCCATGCTCTATATGAATCCCGAAGGCGCCAGCAGCAGTGGCCAGGCGGCGGCTTTGGCGGCAGCAGGGGCTCTATCGCAGTTCATAAGCGTGGAGGACAATAATCAAGAGCAGGAGATGCAGCCGCTAAGGAAGATCAGCGGTAAACCACTGGGGATGCCCGAACTGAAGGACTTGAACGATGTGAAGACCTCAAAGTCATGTCCGGCCATTTATAAGGTTTCCAAACAGCGAGATGGTAGCACACTGCATGAGTTGCAGAAGGAGGGCGAAGCACCATACCAAATGCTTCGCATAAATCCCGTGGAGACCACTTCGCTGACCTCAACCGTTGCTCCTGTGATGCAGGCGAGGACGGAGAAGCTGAACATTATCCTGGACGAATGCGGCACGGCGTCGTTGTGCAAAGCGGAACAGGAGGGCGACGCAGGGAATAGCGAGACTCCACCATCCGAGTCCAGTTGTGAGTCCAACAGCTTGGCCGCCAGTTGCGGCGATGTCTGCCAGGTCAGCAGTAAGCTGGCAAATGACGCCTCATTACCATCTACTCCCCCCAAGCCTGACCATGCCAGCACCTAGAGATTTTTTTAAATTAAACATTAGTAACGAAGATATAAACTGTATAGAAGTACGTAAATCAAACACGCATCTGCAAATGAAGTTAATGTTAATGGTTACGCTACAATGGTAGGGCGGACAACAATAATTAAACTTAGAGTTAATTAGCAAAACGCAGAAATTCAAGTGCTGAACATTAGAAAATATATATGTATATCGGAACAAGTCATACGATTACACCGACCGATGAGCTGATCAAAAACCAAGCTTAATGAATTTAAAATTGAGATCTATTCACAGCTGGATTCTATCGCTGAGGTATCATCACGTCAATAAAACTTGAAAAGAGAGCCCCCCATTTGTGATTTCATTACTTAACGAGTTTAAAGCATCAAAACTGTAAAGTGCAAGGCGTATTTTAAAATGAAACTGACAAATTTTAATTGAACTGTATGAAAATAAAAGCGTATATAACAAATAAACCATAACTTATATCAATTGCCGAATTCCTTATTCCAAGATAAAATCATTCTACGGCCACCGACTTAATATATGTTTTTTTGTTTTTCAGATATACTGATATATTCTTTCATTTGCAGGCAACATAAAATAACAATAACAAATGCATGTGGAATAGCGCAGCTACATTCCTAAGGATCTGGACACTCTGGTTGCTTGAGGATCTCAATGCAGCATGGATTGGCGTCGATTTTGCACACCTCGCTCTCCGTCTCCACCTCGCTGACATCGGTGAGATCGCACTCGCATGGGAAGCACTCCATCTCGCCGCCCTCCTCGCCCTCGGCCTCTTCACCCTCTCCATACCAACTGATCTTCTCCTCGCTGCGCATGCTCGGCTCAGTGGAGAGCGAGCAGACGGACAGCTCGGAATCGGAAATGGCCAGAGGCACTGGCTCCTGCGGCAGCAGCGAAAAGTCATACACGGCCATCTCCTGGGCGAACCATAGTGTTGGTTCCATTGGCTCCGCTTCACCCATCTCGTCCTCCAAGCGCTCCTCGGCGTCCTCCATCTCGTCTTCGTTGCTGATCGCCTTCATGTTGTAACTGGCGGGCAGGAAATAGCCCAGCAGAAGGTATCGATTGTTGAAGCTAAACACGGCCGGTCCACTCGGGTACAGGTTATCCCAAATTCCGTGAAGTATTGTGCACTTGTCCTCATTGCCGATATACAGCTCGAAGGGACCCGTTCGCATGTTGCTGTTCCAGGTGGCCTTCATTCTGACGGACAGGCAGCAGCCATCCTTTCCGCTGTTAAAGTGATAGATGCCCACCCCATGACGTTGTCCCTTGAACCAGTCACCCGAATAGTTGTCCCCATTCACATACTTGTACCGGCCCTTGCCGTGCTTCAAGTTCTTTCGCCAGTTGCCCTCGTACACGGATCCGTCCGGATAGATGAAGATGCCGCGCCCACAACGCTTCCCGCAGCGATACTGTCCGTAGTATCGTGAACCATCCTTGAACACGTACACCCCGATGCCGTGACGGCGACCCTTCCTGTAGTTCCCATCATACTGATCTCCGTTGGGCAGGATGGCCCAACCTCTACCTTGTCTCTGTCCGGCAGCATTTCGACCGCCTATGTAGAGCTGGGATTGAGGATTATTATAGATATTTGTTTTAATTGAGCTCCTTGCTTACTAAAAACTGTTACTACTAGAGAATGTTCGTATTAAAGTTACTCCACTAAAAATTTATTTCTTTTGAGGAAGGAAGATGCACTACTAAGAAACTCATCCATTTTGGAACTTACGCCTATATTGGGTCCCAAATCCTCCTCTTCCTCGGGCGCCGACAGATCCTCCTCGGACATTTCGGTCATGGCCATGGTGATGATTTTGAGTTAACTAACTCCTTTCGGTTCTTTTTATTGCCGAGTGAAGTAGATTTTTACTTACGAATTACGTTCGGGAAATATTTTGTGTAGGCATTAAATAAATGTATTCTGTTTGTATAGTTAACTTAGCAAAGGCTTACTACAATAAATATCAGAATCGAAGAATGATGAAATCGAGGGCTACGTTTTCGCATAGAAGTAGTTGGCCAGTGGATATCGTATGGTCAGGGCAATCAGTGTACACAGCACCTGGAATCCCATCAGCATCTGGGTGACCACTCGCTCGTGGACAGGTCCGAAAACGACTAGGACAAAGTTAATGAGCGTAAAGTTGTTGGTCCTAACAACTCCGTCCGCTTTGGTATGCCAGCTTATTAGTCGCAAGTTCCGCAGTACTGTGACCATCAGGCGACCCGGAGCGTTGAGATCCTCCAGGCGAAACTCCGTGGTGCTGATGTGGAGCAGATCCGTCTTGCTGTCGTACTTGGGCAGCCGGTGACGCGGACATGGCACAAAGTGGAACAGCTGCGGCGTGGAGTACAGGAAATTCAGGATCTGCGGCAGGAAGAAGAGCAGCAGCGTCTTGCTGAAGTGGCCCAGGATTCCAACCACGGCGAAAGTCATGCCGGCAAAGTAGCAGTAGGTGTCCCCAACAAACACCTGCGATGGATATCTGCGAAATAAGTAAGATAGAAAATATATTACAAACGAAAAGTTAGTTAGAAGTAAAAAAAATATTAGGAATTAACAACAAAATTACGCATGACAGAAAAATTAACATTATTATCCGAACTTTATTACATAAAAGTTTTATTTTTTGTGAATATGATAATTATTAAATTTAAGCTGACGAAAAGAGATTATAACGTATTTTTAAGTTTCAAATAACATCCTTAATAATTCGATAACAGTAACAACCAGTGTTGTAAGGCCCATCGATGCGAAACAGCCAGATTTACAACTGCAGCGGCGAACAGCTGACTGAGGACATTTGCGTCAGCTGTGCGGGGGAGTTGAGGGGTGCCGTAAAATTTTTGGGCGTGTTTGCCAGCAGAAGAAAAGCGTGAAAAGTACGAAAAATCGAAACGGAATGAGCAGGATGAACTGCAGAAAGTGAACCAGTGACCATGGTGAGAAGCACATTCCTGGCCACCTACAACCAGACACCGGTAGCCGGCGTTGGACGGCTGGCCATCACCAAGAAGCTGGTGCTCTGGTTGGTGCTGGTGCTGCAGGTGGGCTTCATCGGCTGCATATGGCTGCTGCAGATGAGCCGTGGCCAGGAGTCGCAGCAGCGCAGTGCAATGGACCAACTTGGCGGACGGGTCAACTTCGTGGCCAGCGGTGAAGCCCCTATGGAGAAGATGGCACTTGTGGGCGGAACCCACTGTCCGCATCTGCAGGAGAATGTCAACCGCTACGACAAGGACTTTTATCAAATGAAACCGGAACGACTGAACGAATCCCACCTGCCCGACTACAATGTGCCCGCCTATGTGGACGCGGAGATGGGTCTAACCCCAAACCTCTGGTGCTATCGCGAGGGGACCATCAACGAGAGCCAGCGGCTCAACGATGTGGACTATCTGATGGCGCCGCCTCAATGCAGATGTGAAAGTGGCTGGCACGGCAGAGATTGCGGCCAGCCGGAGATCATATGGCGAGCCCTGATGACGTCCAATCGGGCCAGTAAACGAGGCGGTAGCACACCGCTTCAACTGGTCGAGGCCAGTTCTTCTTCACTGCACCGCCTGTTCTATATGCTTGAATTGGGCGCCTGGGACCACCTAAGTCTGGAGCTCTTGGAGCTGCAAATTCGAGCGCTCATCGAGGTTGTGGACTACTTTCTCATATACTATGTGAGCAACGGCAGCAAGGAGCGGAGTCTGGAGAGCATGCTGGGCAGCCAAACGAGCTATACGCTACTACGCTGCTCCTCCGAGAGCAACTGCACCAGCTCAATGGCCTACAGTCACTTTAGGCGGCAGCTGTGGCAGCAGTGTGGTGTCCAAATGCAGGCACAGGACCTGCTGCTGCACGGGGACAGTGGAACGGTCTACGCGCCAGCAGCACTCAAGTTTCTGAAGTACTATGCCAAGGATGTGCTGCCGCTGAAATTTCGTTTGAAGTACAATGTATATGGATTCTACTGGCAGCATCCGAAGAAGACCCTCCTAAATGGGGTGATAAGTTCCTTGGGGCACCTGCACAGTGCCCAACTGGATGCTCACCGCCTGCACCGGCTGGCGAGCAGCACACTGGGTGATCTCAACCACTACGGCGGCTGGAACTGCGAGCTGTGCCTGCCTCCCGAGCAGATTGTGCTCCTGCTGCAGAGCTCCAGTCCCCGCAAGCTGCCAGTAAAACTACCCAACGATACCCGCAATGCCCACATCGATGCCAACTACATGCAGCAACTGATAGCCAATGGAGTTCACATCGATGGCACCACGCAGCTGCACCGCTTGCGGGAGCAGAGCGAGAAGTATTTCGCTCCGGAGGAGGCGCTCCAGCACAGCAGCCAGTACGGCCAGCTGCTGGTGAACCTATACGATGTGGACGTCCTGGAAGATCTGCAGGACGAAGACTAACTACGCCTGCCGAAGTTTGACTTGGGCATGGCAGCCTATCGAACCAGCATAAACCTACGAATATATATATTTATATGTGCCTGCTTTTGAATCCCCATCAAAGTCTAACAATCTCATAATCATCATATCATACTCTGCCTAATCCACTCATGCGAATGCCCTTCTGTGTTTTTGGCCAGGTGAATTCCAAATTTAGTATCTCAGCAGACAGGACAGACAGACCCGCCATCTGTGATAAGAAAAACCAGAACTAAACAATGAATTTATGAGAGGAAGTCGATGCAACCAACTGAGAGAAGTCTCAAATTTGCTGGAAAAAGTTGTGAAATGGGTTGATCGCAATTTAGCATTATTTTTAAGACATAACACACACGATCTGTATGAAAAAGCTTTTTAGACTTACTTTAAATATTAATACCAATTATCAGAAGGCAAGCAAATTTAAGCTTAGTTTTGGTTACAATTTTGAAGCAATTTTGAATTTGTGTTATTACTTTATTACTAACGTACCCTAATTATAATTAGACGAAAATTTGTTGACCTTCCAGATCAATTCAGTATTTATAAAAATAAAAATCAATTGGATTACTCACTTGTTGAACTTCCATAGCGCTAGGGTGGTGGCCAGGAAAGGCAGCATGAAGTAAATGGAGAATATATGCGAATCCACCTGGTGACCGAGCAACAGTTCAATGGCATTGAAGACCAGAATGGAGCCTGCAATAATAAAGGATTGTCCCACCTCCAGGCCATTGATGCCCGCCAGGATGTTGATGGCATTTGTGCAGAATACCGCCAACATGCCCATGAAGACGTAGTACAAGGCACCTTGAAGAAATCAAAATAGGTTTCATCTCTTGATTTTCATTTCTGGAAAACCTTAGCTACCTATATTCAAGGAGGTCCCAATCAGATTCCTTGCAAAGTTGGGCATAATGACCGTCGTGGAGTTATAGTTTACGTAGTACACCATTAGCAGCGGCAACGTGGCGATGGTGGGCAACAGGAGCTTGTGGCGCCATCGCAGGTCGAGAACGTCATCGGCGAAGCCCAAGAAGATCATGCAGCAAATGGAAAGAAGGGCGGCAATCAATTCCACGAACTGTGTGGGGAATAACAGCCGATAAGGTGGAGCACAAAGACATCTATCAATTAGATAGCTACCTTATCATGTGGAAAGGTATCTGGTTTGCCTCCAGTAATCGCATCCGTGGCAGCTGCCTCGTCGAAGGCGAAGGGAATCGGTATGAACAGAAACAAGGACACCAGGAACACACAGCCAATAAGCACACCAAAGGATTCAGGTCTAGAGTTTAGGAAGCGTTTTAGTTAGAAAACCTACAAAACAAAGGAGAGCGAACTTACACCTGCGGCTTGTCCTTCTTGCACAGATCGTTGCCAAAGAGATTGGCCTTGATGAACATCTCGCGGAAGCGGGGTATCATCCGGACTGTCATGCAGTAGGCGGCGCCCGAAATGGCCGCATTGATGGCTATGGCGACTCCCGACATGGTCGGCCTTGAAAATCCACCTTCCGCTGCACTAATTCAATTAGCTGGTGCAGCTCTGTGCGCAGCAAATTTGCCGGAGTCACGCGTACGGAGTGCGCTGTTTCAATTGGGATAGTGGGAGGCCGCGGAAAACCAGCCGATCACTCGATCATGGTGCAGAAATCAATTACGCCGACAAAAAAAAGTACACGCAATTGAAACTCAAATTGCTGATAACAACAAACTCAGCTGTTCGGCGGCTAGTGTGCCCGTACTTTCGACTGTTAGACAAACCAAACAGCTGATTTTAGTTTACTAATTTAAATTATTCATATATAAAATACCACAAATGAATTTAATTTTATTTTGACCTACCTTAGTGAAAATAGTTTTTAATTTGTATAGTCGGCAATAATCTTAATTTAATTTCGCTTACATATCAAAGTTAGAAAATGTTATAGTATTTCTAAAATCAAGAGATCGTTAAAAATTTAAAGACTGAAAGTAAAAACACTTTACTAGATGAAAAAGGCTTAACTTTATTTAATATCAATGATTACAACACTTGGACCAACTCCGTTATTACACATATAGATAAAGATATCTACAACGAAATAGATAAAATATGTTGCGAATACTTGTTCTTTTCGAGCTTCCTTTGTCAATTTGGATTCGGTAAAGATTGCTACCTATCCCTGAAGAAGGGGAAGACCTTTTGCAGCTCCGCCTTCGACTTGCAGGCCTCCACCTGCGGCAGGGTCTCCACCAGATTGAGCAGATAAATCTGCAGCTGCTGGCGGCGTTCCTCCACGAAGACCAGGTTCATGTTGCCGAAATGCTTCTTTGGTGGAAACTCCACGGCACTGACCACCGGATGGGTCTTAAGCAGTGACTTGTGCAGCTTGTAGAACTCGCTGTAGCGTCTGAAAAACGTCCAGTGCTCCAAACGCTGCCTCATCGTGATGTGAACTTCGTAAGTGTAGTGGGAACCAGATCGTTGTGTCTTTGCCAGCTTTACATGCGGAATGGTTATCAGGAAATTGGAGCACAGCGATGAGCTGGGGTCGATGCCGGTCTCTTCAAACTGTTTGGTTAGCCTTCGGATAAGCAGGCGATTTTGAAGACTAAGCTCCGCCACACGGGTTTCCAGCAGAGCGCATCTTTCGTTTAGCTGGTTGACATGCTCTTCCAGCGCAGCTTGCTGTTGGCTGTTAGCCAAGCAATTGGCAGAGGAGGAGGACTTGCTCCACTGCGAGGAGGTGTCGCTTCGGTCTTCATAGAGCTCTGACTCTCCAACATGCGCGCCAATGTCTGGCAAGGGCGTCTTGAGAAACTCCAGCTCGGGTTCAATGGGGTCGAAGGGACCCAAGTTGACTTCTTCCTGTGGCTGGGCTAACTCCTGTTCGATGGATTCCTTGGAGAGTATTTGCTGAACCTCCACCGACTCGATGGGCTTTAGAGCACCAAGTAAATCCTCTGTGGAGCTAACGCACTCAATGGGTCGTTCCACCGCAATACCAGGTCTTTTTTGGCGTCCCACCACCGGCACTGGACTGGTGGTGAATATAATTGGTTCCTCTTTGACGGCAACACTTGGCGTCGATCTCCTGGGTGCATTAAGCTCAGTGGTGTCCACATTGAGGGCGAACAGTACATCACTGAGGGAGTCTACGATCTCTGGCAGCTTCTTGGCCGCCTCATCGTTGAGTAGCAGGGACCAAGGTGTGTAAAATCGATGCAGCTGCTCCTCGTCGCTCAGCCAGGTGAGCACATGGCTATGCAGTCGCTTCTCGTTCAGTGTGGCGCGTATGAAGGCACGTCCTCTGCCCACATTCGTCCAGATCTGCTTAAGGTCCATATACCTCTGACGTTCGTGGGGCGTCAAATGCGTCTGGCAGAATTCCCAGAAAGTGGCGTCATTGTTGTTGCTGCCTCCGCCCGCATTTCCGGACACCATCTCCTGCATGTTCTGGATGAAGCTGGCGGCGCTGAAGGAGGAAGTGCCTGCCGATTGCCTAAGTCCGTAGGACATTAGTTCCTCGAGGGATTCGCACAGTTCCTGAACAGATTCATCCCGCTCAGTGGCAAGTTCTTTGCCACTGAACTTCTGTGAGATTTTATGCGCACTTTCCTGTAGACGTCGAAAGATGTCCTCGCGCCGTTGGCCAAAGGTGCTGCCCGCCAGTTGGCTGCGCATGCTCCGGAAGCCTGCCTCTGTGGGCATCGAGCTGGATGCATTTTCTGGCATTATTTGTGGCTATTATTCAACTAATTATATTTTCTACTCATTTTTCTCACTCCGTTGTGTGCCAACACTGGTTGCTTGACAACAAAACAAGCCAAACAGTGTTGATAAGCGTTGGAATGGGCGCATTCAGATCACCGATTAATGATTTTAAGTGACTGTGACTCAGCATTAGGTGATTTATTAAAATAAAAAAATTGTTTGTAAATAATTTATGGTACCTAAAAAACTTATAAAACTATAGGTTGCGTTATCAAAACAAACCAATTATAACTGAAAGCGCTTAATTTCTCCAATTCATATTGGTAAGGTACAACGATTTCGATTAAAATTGTGTTTTTACTGAGATAAGCAGTATTGTACACTTATCGATAACAATCACTCTGCATTATTTCTCGCTGAACGCGACCACTTGTGCATCCCTGGTGATTTAGCGGGCAAAATAATGCCAAAACGCTGTTGTGCGACTGTGTAGCCCTGGCGTATAATTGCCATCCCTGCTCGCGCAAATGCGAAAGAAGTTAGCACACAAAAATCTGTTAAAAACTATTGTTAAACGATTGAAGATCCAATAATATGTCATACCGCAAGTGCTAGCAACTGGGGAAACCCAATCCGAACGCGTCCAACGTGCAAAAGTGTAAGTTTGCATCCAGGGGCAGCAACGTCGTAAATTTTCTTTTCTGTTCGCGTTGGCTGTCTGCGCAAACGCTTCATTGACTTTTCGAGATTGAACCCATGAAATGTAACCAAAAATTCTGATAAATCGGATATATGCTCGAACCTTATTCAGTTGTGTGAAACTCCACGCGGCGGCTGAAATTCCGACCGTTACGACAGGCTTCAATCGCATTTCCGTACGCTTCCCTCACCGCGCAGCATCTGCGTGCAGAAAAGGCAAAAGTAGAATGAAAAAAAAAGGAAAACGGGAACAGAAGGAGGCAAACAAAACGAACAACGAGGAACACTGGGATTCGGTCAGGATTTACAGCCCATATGGCCGGAACATTCGCCGGTTCCAGGAGCTATTCGTAACCAAACAAACTGGGAGCATTCTATGTTGCATTGTCCATAAAATTGCAGCAAGATTAGCAATCAGCGTCAAATAGATACGGAGATTTCTAAATATGAACATAATATTCTTTTAAAAATTCGAATTAGCAGGCAGCTTAAAAAGTACTAAGTAAATAACTACGTAGTTTTTAGATAGGAATAAATAGGGATTTACTTTTTAAATTCGCCCCATCTTGACCAATTTTTATTATTTCAAAACACTAAACTATTTCAATGTTTGTTTTCAGTCAATGCGAGTTCGAAAAACAAAGGAACGCGACACGCAGCAGTAGAAAGCAATACTTTTTGAAGAGAACCCAGAAAGCTGTCCCATAAATGCTTTTGCCATACTGACCAATCCGGAATCGATAGCACCATTGGCTTAAAATGAACCCATCCGAGCTGCGCATGATGTGGATGAGTAGTCAGTACAACTCGGAGCGCATTACACTGGAGGATGCGGCCACTCTGCTGGGTCATCCCACTGTTGGACTCTCTGTCATGGAGGACCTCTCCGCCCATCAGCCAACTTTGGTGAGTGCAGACGGTTTGATTCAGAAGCCAATCTCTCAATTCGAAGACTAATAAATATAAAATGCTTTCAAATGAGCATCGCGAAAACGAGATACGTGTCTATCACTAAGGCACCCCATTATATTTGATAGTCCTCGGAGTCGAAAACAAACCCAAATTCTTTAGGTTTCAACGTGTACTCCTTGGGGATTGGCCAAATTTCCAAACTATCTTTTTTGTCTGTCTCAGTTATAAACAATTGGAATTTGTTTACTTATTTCTTCTACTTTCTTTTCTTTGATTTATATATTGGTTACAATTTAAATCTCGACACAAAAACACACATAACCAATGGTCGATCCTCAACCCGAACCACCTCCAATCTCCAAAACCCACAATGCTCAAAAAAAGGACATGAATCCGATGATGAGCCTAATGGGGGGAGATTTCACTGGTCAAGCGGCGGCGACTGCTGCGGCACTGGGTGTACAGCCGGGCACCCTGATTGCCACCAACTCGAACAACCTGTACGGATTTGCCCACATGGGCGGCCTGCAGCAGCAACTGCTCCAGCAGTCGGCGGCGGCGGCAGTCTTCCAGAACTATGCGGAGGCAATGGATAACGATGTGGAGAACGGCATGGTTGGCATGGCCATGGAGGCGGTCGTGGACGATGACGACCAAGTGTACGGTCAGAGGGACAATAACTTTGATGATAATGGATCCGAGTTGGAGCCCAAGCAAGAGATTATCAACATCGACGACTTTGTGATGATGAACGAGGACAATAATTCGTACGATGGCACCGACTTTATGACCTCCTCCGATAAGGACATTTCGCAGTCCTCCTCCTCCTGCATGGCACAGATGCCCGGAAGCTTGGGCGTCCCTGGAGTCGAGCACGATCTTTTGGTTCCACTGCCCGATGGCCTGCTGCACCACAAGCTGCTGGGCACAACTCTGGTCCCTGCGATGGGTACGCTAAATGGCAATGCCTTTGGCAACATAATGGTCAGCACTGAAAACACATCCAGCAAGCAAATGCAGCGCACCTATAGTACGGCCAAGGGAGCCAATTCCACCGCAACCACCGCCACCTGCAGTGCCTCCACGTCCTCCGCATTGCGATCACAGCGCAAGACGCGCAAGATCGAGCCCGTTAACAGGCCAGGACTGGTGCTGAAGACACCCATCGCCTACAGGGGCAACATTGACCCTTCGGTGATCCCCATACAGAAAGATGGCATGGGTAAGGTTGCTGTGCACTAGAGTGGGTCGATTCTTAATTAGAACATTGCGGGCAGAAAAGTAAACGATAAGTAACGATAAGTGGTAGAGATCTTAGTTGAGATCATATATTATTAAACATCATCAGTTTGATGTACATTGAACTTATCTAAAATTCCAAAAGCCTTTGCCTTGTATTTACAATCTTTCAAGGCTTGCTCTGTCTACTAGCTTATGTATTTGATAAAGTAAATAGTTATTTCTTTCTAAGTAATTAGTAATGATTCGTTTATTTAAACAATGAAAACCACCTGTAAATCTGCAATCGATCCACTCTACACGATATTAATTTTCAAGCTTTTTATTTTAAATCCTACTCTTAGTTTCACTTATCTTTATGGTTTTGGGTTTGTTTTGCAAGAATTTGGGTTTGTATACCATGATAGCATTTAAATTAAATACGAAATTAACGTTTACATTAATATGCACTTAAACGATTCGTTTTTTCTTCTTCTACAGCTGTCTGTAAACGTTGTGGCGCCATTGGAGTGAAGCACACATTCTACACAAAATCGCGACGTTTTTGCAGCATGGCCTGTGCCCGAGGCGAACTATATTCGTTGGTACTTAACACTAAGATGGAGGGAGACCAGGCAACCACTAGTTCCCCGGATCCTGGAGCGGGTTCGGAGTCAGCCGATTTGCCTGGCGATCAGCAACAGTCGCAGTCGGATATTGAGCTCGATCTGCATGCGGCGCACATTAAGAATGCGAATTATCGTTTTCGCATTACGGATCAATCAAAGATTACCCAGTTGAATAGCTTCGGCGAACCCATGTCAATGGGCGGCGACGCAGCTGCCAATAATGTACAAATGGCAGCAGATGAAACAATTGCTGCGTTAAACGGCGGAGCAGTGGGCGATGCCACTGCTCCGGGCAGCACCGAGGAGGGTGCATCCACACCCAATTCTTATCTGAGCGCAGCACCCACGCCCAAGGCCTTGCGACTTTTTAAGGACATCTACCCACAGGATGACCTGCCGCAAATACCCAAATACGAGCGCCTTCCCGTACCGTGTCCGCAAATGGAGAAGATAATCAGCATTCGGCGGCGCATGTATGATCCCACACACTCCTACGACTGGTTGCCCCGCCTTAGCAAGGAGAACTTCAATGCGGCACCCGTCACTTGTTTTCCTCATGCACCCGGTTGCGAGGTATGGGACAATTTGGGCGTGGGCATGAAGGTTGAAGTGGAAAATACGGATTGCGATAGCATCGAAGTGATCCAACCGGGTCAGACTCCTACCTCGTTTTGGGTGGCCACCATCCTGGAAATCAAAGGCTATAAGGCCTTAATGAGCTACGAGGGTTTCGATACGGACTCGCACGACTTCTGGGTGAACCTCTGCAATGCCGAGGTGCATTCGGTGGGTTGGTGCGCCACTCGGGGCAAGCCATTAATTCCGCCCCGCACCATCGAGCACAAGTACAAGGACTGGAAGGACTTTCTGGTGGGACGTTTATCCGGAGCCCGCACCCTTCCCTCCAACTTTTACAACAAAATCAACGACAGCCTCCAGTCGCGCTTCCGCCTTGGCCTGAATCTCGAGTGCGTGGACAAGGATCGCATTTCGCAGGTGCGCCTGGCCACCGTCACCAAAATCGTGGGAAAGCGCCTCTTCCTGCGCTACTTCGATTCCGACGACGGCTTTTGGTGTCACGAGGACTCGCCCATCATCCATCCAGTTGGCTGGGCAACCACAGTAGGCCATAATCTGGCTGCACCGCAGGACTATCTGGAGCGCATGTTAGGTAATAATATTTACTTTTTCTGCATACATGTTTTTACATTACCATTTTAACATTTTACATACCATTCCTACTTCCAGCTGGTCGCGAAGCCATGATTGAGGTTCATGAGGACGATGCCACAATCGAGTTGTTTAAGATGAACTTCACCTTCGACGAATACTACAGTGACGGCAAAACCAATAGCTTTGTGGAGGGCATGAAGCTGGAAGCGGTGGATCCACTCAACCTTTCATCCATATGCCCGGCTACAGTAATGGCGGTTCTTAAGTTCGGATACATGATGATACGCATTGATTCCTACCAACCGGATGCCTCAGGGTCGGATTGGTGAGCTTTAAAAGCTTCAATTTAAGTCGGCAAATCTAAATAGCTTCTGTTGTATTTTTTTTTAGGTTCTGTTACCATGAAAAGAGTCCGTGTATCTTTCCGGCTGGATTCTGTTCCGTCAACAACATTTCGGTTACCCCACCGAACGGCTACGACTCTCGTACATTCACCTGGGAGGGTTACCTCCGCGACACGGGAGCCGTAGCCGCTGGCCAGCATCTATTTCATCGGATTATTCCCGATCATGGATTTGAGGTGGGTATGAGTCTGGAGTGTGCAGATCTCATGGATCCCCGACTCGTTTGCGTGGCCACGGTGGCGCGAGTGGTTGGTCGACTACTCAAGGTTCACTTTGACGGATGGACGGATGAGTACGACCAGTGGTTGGATTGCGAATCAGCCGATATATATCCAGTCGGATGGTGTGTACTGGTCAACCATAAGCTAGAGGGCCCACCGAGAGTAGCACATCAGCAGGCCCCGAAACCGGCACCAAAGCCCAAAATACAGCGAAAGCGAAAGCCCAAAAAGGGAGCAGCGGGAGGCAAAACTCCAACCGATAATAATACTCAGTCGGGTAAGTTTTTTTTTTCTAATCAAAGTCATTCGAATTCCTGTATATCATCATGCATCTTCAAATGTTATTCCAGTCAAATCGCGTACAATTGCGCTCAAGACCACGCCGCACTTACCCAAGCTGAGCATCAAGCTGGAGCTAAAGCCGGAGCATCACAATGCTGCCTTTTACGAGAACAATCAGCCCGAGGAGGAAGGCGACGAGGAGGATCCCGATGCGGATGGCGATGGAGACGGAAGCACCAGCCACATCTCCGAGCAGTCAACGACACAGTCGTCCAGTGATCTGATCGCTGGATCGGGCAGTGGAAGTGGGTCCGCCTCGCTGGTAACTCTCGCCACGGGCAGTAACAAAACGGTAAAGAAATCTACTACTAAATCTCCTGCGCCACCAACTGTGGGTCGCAAAGCCACTAGCTACATTGCGGTGAGTACTTAGCGGAATAATAGTGCGTAGAGTCATCCATCTAGCCAGCCAGCCTGCTTGCCCGCCTGAAGTTCAGCTCACGCATCTAAACGGGAGGTCCAAAGAGCATAGTGGTTTTTGTTTTAAACATTAATTAAATTTTATTTAGAGGAATTCCCCTTTAATTTATTTGCCTTTTTTTTTCGAAATAGAAGCATCAGCTTATACACCAAAATACTCCATATTAATCCAAGTTTGCCTTGTTTAGCTTAAGTTTTTGTTATTTCATATGAAATAGATTGTCCGACCCAACTTAAACCACTGTGCTAAAGCTCCGTAACACAACTGCATAAATGTATATAACCAAAATCAAATCGTTCATAAAACGCCAATTTGTATATAATTTAATTTACGCACTGTTATTTTTGGTACTTGCAACAGCCCCAATAGCCCCAACACACCGACATCCAATCGTTCCGTCACACACCCAACCAGCAATGCAACATCATACGTTAACTAATTAAGTCCTTATTTTTTACCCCACTATAGAACTCCTCTGCGACGAATAATAAGTACATTCCGCGTCTGGCCGACATCGATTCGAGTGAACCTCACTTGGAGCTGGTGCCGGATACATGGAACGTGTACGACGTATCCCAGTTCTTGCGGGTGAACGATTGCACAGCCCACTGTGACACGTTCAGCCGGAACAAGATCGACGGAAAGCGACTCCTGCAGCTGACCAAGGACGATATCATGCCACTGTTGGGCATGAAGGTGGGCCCAGCACTGAAAATTTCCGACCTTATTGCACAGCTTAAGTGCAAGGTTAATCCGGGCAGAGCCAGATCCCACAAGACCAACAAATCACCGTTTTTATAGTGCGCGGATTTTAGTTTTTTCAAAGCAAAACGAAAGTTATCACCGATAGAACACACACACACACTTTTATACGTGTACACTACTGCGTATGCATATATAATATATATATATATATATATAGATATATAGATATTGAAGTATTTTGTTAGCACTGGAAATCGAAACACAAACGTTGCCTAGAATGGATCAACCATCCATGATACAATTGTATAACTAACTCAAGTCTCACAGCGCGTTATTTTATACCGATTAAATTGTAAACCGTAGACCTTAGGCGTACGCTCATGTTATATCAGTCAGAGTTCTATATCAACAATTGTATAAAGATGATTGAATTGATGACAGTGACTTTTTTTAAATCACGCATATTTTTATAAAAATAAGAGTAATAACAATGCATGCAACACATGTATTCACATGAATATATGGGGAGATTGCATAGCATGGGCTTGTACAGTGTACATAAAATAAGCCGTCGCCGATTATATAGGACCCAAGAATATCATATTTTATATAGAAGCAAGCGCAAGCAAATAACCCAGGCAGCATGCCCTCAACTTTCAGTCGTAAACGGAGCGATTGGAAGTCGCTCCTAGTCTGTAAGATCCACGATTAACTAGCCGCTCTCTCCTTCGGTTAACTTCGTTCCGGTGTCACACATCTCTGCAAGGAGGGCATTATTGGTGTAAGGCAAACTTTTGAAGAAGGCAACCTTAATGATAAAATATGTATTTAGATATCCCTAAGGTACCAGCTAATGTCAAGATACTTTAATAAAACCGAATTCAAAATTGCAAGTATTGAAATATCGCCGACTAACTTTTATATGTGTTGGTTTTCTTTGGGTTTATATGTGCTCTACAGTCAAAACTCATTTTCATTTCTGTTTTTTTTTTTTTTAGATTGGTTTATATTCTGGATATTAATACACTTTTAAGACATATAGACTAAATTCTTACTGCTATGTTTACACTGCGTTTGGTGGCTATATATTTATGCTAGGTTTCGAATAAACATTTCAAACACGCACACCAAATTTCCAACTCTTATGAATATTTTGAAATCCATGCGCTGTTACATTTTGATGTGGGTGCGAGTGTATAAATGTTAAAAAATAGTTGCCATAACCGATAGAAATATAAAATGGTAAGGAGATAACACAAAAAAGTAGAAAAAGAATCATGTACAATACAAATTAGGGGCGAGTGCTTATATACAGAGTGTTTGTGTCTAGTTTTTAACTAAAACTAACGTATTTTTCCGTTTGCATTTGCATAGTTTTGAATATGTTACGCTTAGAACTAGATTTAAAGTTGAGGCGCTGCTTCTCTTTGAATACAAAGAAATCCTGCTTTCTAAAGGATTTTCAACTTTCCGCTTATCTCTTTAGTTTGTCTAAAAAGGCCTCAATAACAACTTAATATAATAAAATACTAACATTTACAGCGTTTCGTTTTGAAAAAGAGAGATAATAAATAAACTAAGAGTTTTTCAAAAATATCAAAACGGGATTGGGCATAAGGGGTTGGTGGTAAAGCAACGAGGGTCAGATCTCTAAAGCCTCGAATTGAGTAAACTAGTGGATCCGGTTTCATTTCTTGAAAACTTCGTGATACCGGGAATTGAAGTGTTCTCATATTCTAAATAAATAACAAGTAAACGGTTTACCGTTTCCGATTCCAGTACCTTTCCGGGGAATGAAATTGGTAACATGGCCCTCGGCTACGATTTCGCAGCTTCTCTGTTTACAAGTTGGCTTGAATTGCATTTAAAATAAATACTACACTACTAGCAGGGGCTAAGATTACGTTTACACTGCTGCTAACTGTCCTGGAGGCGGACTCTCCTCAGATCTTTCTATTTGGGTCTGCTGCTTATTTTCCTCACTTGGTCGCCGCTTCTTTAGTGGGGGAATTTCCGTTTCAATAGCGGGCGTTGGCTGCTGTTCTATAATGCAGGCGGTTCTTTTCTGGCCGGGACTGCTGTTGGGCAGCGGTTCGTTGGATCCATTCACTATATCGGTGACTATGTGAGCCTCCAGTGAAGGCGGTAGCAATGGTGACAATGGAACGGCGTTCAGATCACATGCATCCTCATCATCATCCTTATAATTGTGCCCCACATTGCCAAAGAGATCACTGTGTCTATTGTGTGATCTTTCCTCTTCTTCGTCATCATCATCGCTGTAATCGTTGTCCCAGAATACCTGGGCTCCTGGAAACACATACGAATAGTTGTTGGTGTGCGAATAGAATGTTCCAGGCTGCAGACGCTCGGCTGCTGTCTGTCGCTTTCCCCTCTGTTGTGGAATGGGCGTCAGGCTGGGCGCCACTGTCTTGGTCTCCTGAACAAGATTGCTGGGTCGCACGTAGCTAGGCGTGGCTTCGTTGTCGCACTGCTCGATGCCGCTATCCTTGGAGGAATCAATGGAAAGATGGCGATAGCTCTCCACCGTTGTCTGAGGGCCTTCCAGGCCCAGACGATCGCAACTTAGGGCTGTGGTCTCGTTCAGCTCAACCAGTATGTCTGTTTTAATACGTTCGATGGCTGCCGCTTCGGCGGCAGTGGAACGCTTTCCACAGCTAAAAGTAGATGACTCAAATCCACTATCCGAGCAGGTGCCAGCTGATCCTAGTATGTAGTCCGCCGAACTATTTGATTTAATAGACTGCGTATCCGTGTCCAGTTGCGACTGTCGCTCGCTCTCTGAACTGCAGTGGCGGTGGTGAAGTAGATGATGATGGAGGTGGTGATTAGAGTGCTCCGGAGGCATTAGCTCCTTGCTTTCGGTAAGCACTGACTCATCGCAGCACAGCTGCCGCCAGCAATCATCGTTGTCCGACAACCGGTGGCAAATCTGGTTGATGATCACATCGGAGTCGCCCAGCAGCTCCACATCGAACTTAAGGTGATGCAGCTGCTCGCGATTGATAAGAATCTGCGGCACCGTGGCCGGTATGCTGCTGGGAATGTGGGCCACAGGTCGGACCTTCAGCGAGGAGCCGATCACGATCAGTAGATCGCACACGTCCTTGTCGGTGGCCATGACCGTGTGGTACTCATCCGGCAGTCCTGTTGGCAATATGAAAAGCAAACACAATATGATATATGGTAAATAGCGTTACTTTGTATTTTCAATAGTTTATCTCTTAAATAAACACTTCTTTTGATCGTCGAATTTGAAATTCTTGCATTTATTTTACCAAGGCTATTGATAATATATAATAAATCTGTATAAAAATGGCACCTACCCTCGCCGAAAAAGACGATATCCGGCTTCATGATGCCGTTCTCGACCAGTTGGCGCAGCTCCTCCTCAGTAACGGCCACCGAGGCATCCACGCTCTGCTCCTTATTGGGCTGGCACTGCGGGCACACCGGAATTCGCTGGGCAAATATGTCCGCCCGCAGGGCGTCAGCGTTGCACTTGAAACGACACTTGGTGCACGAGGCCGTTGAAAAGGAGCCGTGACACTCGATTACTCGCTGAATGCCTGCCACCCGCTCGAGGGTGTCGATGTTCTGTGTGTAGTTGCGCAACAGTTTGCCCTTGGTCTCCAGCATTTTGATGAAACGATGGCAGGGTGAGGGCTGAAACTCGCCGGGATATATCTCGCGGGCAAACTTGTAGAACGGTCGTGGATCCCTCTTGAAGTAGTTGATATCAAACATGGCCTGCGGATCGGGCAGATCGGGAAAATCATGGGCCAATCGCGCATATATGCCATTGGTGGACCGGAAGTCCGGAATGCCGCAGGAGACGGATACTCCGGCTCCCGTTAGCACAATGATCTTCTGTGATTTCTTGACCAAACTGATGACATCGTCGAAGGTGTTCACTGAGGCCAGCTTGTTGCGCCGCTTCGGCTCGTTCAACAGGTGGGCCAAATAGTCCCACAGCACGGAGTCGTCGGTGTCGCCCGCCAGGCCGGTGGCGAAATGCGGCATAATGCTGGCAATAACCTGGCGCGGCACACGACCTGTGTAAAATTCTCGTTGCAACCAGCGCAGCTTCCAGTCGGGTTCCACGGATGAGGAGCAATTTGAGCTGGAGTCCTCATCCTCGTTGCTCGTTCCGGTGATTCCCTCCTCGTCGTCCTCCTCCTCCTCCTCATCGTCCTCTTCCTCCTCCTCCTCGTCATCTTCATCCTCGCCCATTGACTTTGTGGGATTTTTGGTTTTATGCTCCAAATTGGCGCCAATCTCTTGTTCTTCCCTGGCAGCCAATGTTTTTGTTTTGATTTCACCATTTGCTTTGCCAGCAAGTTCGCTTGTTGCTGGTTCTGTGGTTGTTGCTGTTGCTTCTGCCTCTGCCTCTGCCTCTGTTGACGTTGAGGCCAGAATTTCCGCGCCAAAATCAAACTTAGTTGGCGGATAGAATTGCGTAGTGTCTGGCACCTGGTTGCCCAGATCTTTAGACCTAATGTGGCCCAGGCGAATTTCCTCGTAATTTTCCATCATTTTTTCCGAACCCAAGCGCGCGCACACGCGCACACACACAGACTCACGGAGAGAAAACTCTCGTAGTTGGTGCTGTTGCTGGCTCTTCTTCTTCTTGCGCGAGTGTTTCCTCGGTCTCTCCGCTTTGCGCTCTCGCCTCGTCCGTTTTCTCCGCTCTTTCGTTGGTACACACAAAAATTTTTACGTCGTCAGCTTCGCACCCATTTGGCTTGATTGAAAAAATTCTCCAGCGATCGTTTGGCCGCGATTTTTTCAACCAACCCGACTTTATTTCACGTATATGCACGAAACTTAAATTTTAAAAAAATTTCGACACCATTTGGTTGCGATTTTTTCGTAATTTTCGAGCGTAGTTTCTGGAAAATTTTCCGATGAAAAAAGCAAGATGGCACACGTAGCTGCGCCTGTGTGTGTATGTGGGCTGGCAGACGTGATTCGGGTGGGACCCTGACACGTCGTGTGGAAAGTGCTAACGCGTTTCTGCATGGAAAGTGCCGCCAGCATGACTCATCACGGTATGTTTTTAGTATTTTTTGGGATTTTTGAGGGTGATTACGTGTTGCTACAGTGGCCACTGCCTTATGTCATATCTAATTTAATCCATTTCTTTAAAAACTGTTTAAAATATATCAATAATTTGTCAAAAAGTTAGTAAAATTAATTTTAAATTATGCTTCGAACTTTAATTTTAGCACTCTTTTACTTATCAAATTTACTCGATATTTAAACAATTAAGTAAAAATAATTTTTTTGTCCAATATTTACACATTTCATAGTAGTATTATAAATTGATGTATTGATAATATGCAGTTCATATGTCCAAAAACTTCCATCAAGCTGTTAAATACAAAAATGTGTAAACAGATTTCCAGAACGTTCCAGCAAGTGTCTACTGTTCCCCAAAAAAGCTGCGATTTTAAGTATTTATTTGGTACTTTCCCCAAAATTATAGGTTTTTGGTAGAACTTGGGCATACTTGTTAGCCAATATGACTTGAAAATATTGTCATAAATACATTGTTAAATAATTTAATAAGTCGTACACTTACAATGTACAAAATATTTTAGTTTGTAGGGGGACTGGGGATGCAATAGGAAATGGACAACCTAAATTTATACGACGTTCTTAAAGTGGCTCCGGATGCAACTGATGAGGAAATAAAAAAGGTATGTAACAGTTCCAATTCGATATGTTGGTAAATAGTTTGTATTCACCTTTTCACCAATAGAACTACCGAAAATTGGCAAAAGAGTTCCATCCAGACAAGAATCCCGATGCGGGCGACAAGTTTAAAGAAATATCCTTCGCCTACGAAGTGCTGTCCGATCCCGAGAAGCGGCGCATCTACGACCGATATGGATTGAAGGGCCTGCAAGAGGGCGCCGAGGGATTCTCTGATGCCTCCGAATTCTTCGCCCAGTGGTTCCCCTTCGATCGAGTCTCGTCCGAAGGTCGGGGCAGGCGCAATGGCAAAGTCGTGGTAAAAGTGGAGCTGACCCTGGAGGAGATCTACGTCGGCGGCATGAAGAAGAAGGTGGAGTACAATCGCCAGAAGCTGTGCTCCAAGTGTAACGGCGATGGCGGTCCCAAGGAAGCGCACGAGAGCTGCGAGACCTGCGGCGGAGCTGGACGAGCGGCCGCATTTACCTTCATGGGTCTCAGCCCCTTCGATACGGTATGTAAGAATTGATTGTAGTTGTAGTGAATGCACACCGCGGACCACACATCCGTGGAGATCCCATATACCACACTTCGGAGCAGATTATTTAAATTATTTTTTTTTGCAGACCTGTCCGACTTGCGATGGCAGGGGCTTCACCATAAGGGACGACAAGAAGTGCAGTCCCTGCCAGGGCAGTGGTTTCGTAGAGCAGAAGATGAAGCGGGACCTGGTTGTGGAGCGAGGAGCACCGCACATGCTAAAAGTTCCCTTCGCAAATGAGGGCCACCAAATGCGAGGCGGCGAATTTGGGGATCTGATTGTAGTCATCTCCCAGATGGAACATCCAATCTTTCAGCGCCGCCATGCCAATCTGTACATGCGAGACCTGGAGATCAACATCACGGAGGCCTTGTGCGGCTACTCGCATTGTTTCAAGCACTTGGATGGACGAAACGTCTGTCTGCGCACGTACCCTGGTGAAGTGTTGCAGCACAACCAGATCAAGATGGTGCGAGGCAGTGGTATGCCTGTTTTTAACAAGGCCACCGACAGTGGAGATCTCTACATGAAGTTTAAGGTTAAGTTTCCGGACAACGACTTTGCCACGGCACCGCAGTTGGCCATGCTGGAGGACTTACTCCCTCCCAGACAGCCGATAGTGATCCCAAAGAACGCCGAGGAAGTGCAAATGACGGACTATAAGCCGCAGCCACGACAGCAGGAAGACGAGGACGGACAGTCGTCTCACTTTGAGGGCGTACAGTGCCAGACGGCTTAGTGCATGTGGTTGTGGCTCCTGCAGGCGCGGTATCTCTGCCTCGATTTGTGGCTCATCCTGGGCACTTTCAGCGTAGATGAAGTCTGCTTCCTGGTGCCGCTGTTCGTCCTGATATGCATAGTATTATTTTTCATACAGGAATGTTTGCTGTGAAAAGCGCGTGATCTAAATTCGTAGTGTTATTATTCGAGACTAAAGCTTAGCTGATCTGTCACTAATACATTAGCCACGCTAAATTAACTATTAACTACTTATTTATTGGTACCTATTTTTTGGGCTGAACTTGCCCCAATTATCCCTACAAAACTATAAACGAATACACAATAATAGTTCTCTCATAGAAATCTTAAAAACCGGATAAATTTAAATCGATTTACGTATTTTTATTTAATTTTTAATATTGTTGCTGAGAATTGAGTATTCAAAGATTCGAAAGATCCGTTTTAATCGCTTTCATTGGATTCATCAGCGGATGTCGTTTCGTCTGATTGACCACCATCTGTCTTGGTCAAATTCATAGGCGACCCTTTGGGCTTTGGCATGACTTGTGATGAATTCAATGATTTAAATGACAAGGGTTCTAAATTTGGCTCCGTCTTGGCTCCCTCTTGCGGCAGCTCATCGCTGTTGCCTGCCAAGTCCTCCGTCTGGTCATCCCTGGGCTTTCGTAAATCCAGTGCCGAGGTCGAATGAGCACTATCCACCATCTCGATGATCTCCTCCGTTTCCATGGGATGATGGTCGTCTAGCTTCTCCGGCGGCATCACAATCATTTCACCCGTGCGCATTCCCTTCGAATCGGCCAATTGTTCGGCGCTTACCTTCATCATAGTCAGATACTGATTGTACTTGGCGTAGTTGCGCCTACCGGTCTCATCGTTCATCAGCACCTGGGCCTGGTTATGGGATCTATCGCGGAGGGCCTTCAAACGGATGTGCTTGGTGATGTCCCAGCGCCAGTTGGAGCGATAGGCGCACAGAGAGCATTCAAAGGGCTTCCTATTTAGATGACCAACGATGTGGACATGGAAGCGAGATGCAGTGGCTGCCCAAAAACTGCAATGAGGACACTTAAAAACCTTCTTCAATGGCGCCAAATCTTCGGGTTCCTCTGGCAAAACTTCTGTGACCTGAAATTAAAGGGATAAGTTTGCAACACCATGTACTTATATATATATGGACTTTACCTCCCCATAGCCAGGAGCTGTTTCTACGCCGCAATAACTGAGATCAGTGGGAGCATTGGGGAAGTCCTCATCGTGAAGATCCACCTCCGCGTTGATAGAAGCCTGCAGTTGGGTGGTGTTGTGCAAGGCCAAAGTGCACACTTGTAGATGGTTGATCAACTGCATGGCATTGCCCACCCGCTTCTGGCAGTGTGAACAAACGATCCCCGAAGTCCGGGGAAGCAGAGATTCTGTCGATGCAACGGTAGCACCACCATTTTTAAACGTTTCTGGTTTCCTGGAACCACTTGACTGCTGATCCACCAGATCCTCAGCCTCATCTCGGCTTCGGTTGCCCATTTGGTGAACCGGCATGGGCACATGATGGTTTGATTCGTGTATGGTCAGCGATTGTTTGATATCCGTGCTAAAGTCACAGCACGAGCACTTGAAATGGCCATTGGCACCATGGTTCTTGGTGTGCCGGTCTAGATTCCACTTGTAGGGTGTGTGAAAATCACATGAGCTGCACTTGATCAGTGGCATGGAATGGTACTTCACATGCTTTTTGAATCTGGCTCGAATGGGCGTGCTATATGAACACTTCTGGCATTGAAACTGCTCCTTACCCGACACCAATTCACGGGTATCCGGCGAAGGACTCTTCGCAGTCTCCTCGGAATCGGAGCTGCTGTTTTGCTGTTCCAATTTCAGGGACTCTGCTTGCTTAGGCGGCATTAACTTGGTCTGGAACTCGTAGGCCATGGAGAATATGTTGTCGTGGCTCTCGACGATCTGCTGCAGCTGCAGCATCTCCTGCTGTCGATTGTACGCCTGGACACTGGCCAGTAGCTGCATCTCTTGCTGCTGCAGTTCTACTTTCAGCTGCTCCAGTGGCGGTCCATTTTGGATCATGCGCAGCACGCTGAGGTCTAGGCATTGCCCAGTCGCACCCTGGCCTTCAATGCTCTCCTCCAGACGACGCTTGCGCACCTCCCTGGAGAGATTTCGCTTACCACGCGGCTGAGCACCTGATCCCTGCACTGCGCCGCCATCATCGGAACAGCCGTGCACCATTTTCATGTGCCGCACCAGCTTCTGGAAGTGGCGTGAGGCATAGAGGCACAACTTGCACTCGTTGATCACAATCCGCTCGCCATGTACGTCCCGCAGATGCGAGAGATGACTGCGCGGATTTTGCGTGAAGAATGCGCACTGGTTGCAGCTGTAGTTACGCCGTATCTTGCACTGCGGCAGCTCATCGTCGTTGTTGTTGTTGCACGGATTACCATCTGGCAGTGAGTTCTCCATATTTTCCTTGGCCAAGTCCCCCGGTGGTGCAGAGTCTGCGGAAACAAACCCGGCCATCGATAGTGGAAACATAAAGTTATTCGCCTTATACTGCTCCAGTTGTTGCTCCAAAAAGTCCTGACCTATTAGCGGCTGCACGCTTTGGGACATAGGAAGCACAGCACCTGCTCCGCCCTCAATAGATGACTGATAAAGTGGAGCACCACTAACCAAGCTGCGCACCACCAAGCGATCACCCGAACGCTCCACCATTGAAGGCAGCTCCATGACTTGACAAAATCTGAAACAAGCAAAATTTTCCTTGGATTTTTTCACAGAACACTTTTCAACCGTCCGGTGCGAGTTCTCCTGTAAGACTGATTCACTTTTCCGATGGTCCTGCTAAACTTCTTTTGGCTTTTCCAAGGGCTACTTCGATATGACAGAAAACGAGTTCTCAGGGACGTGAGATGTTCAAATGCCAAATAAAAAATTCGTAGTTCTCACCGAATTAAGGTTTAGGTTTTATTTTATATTTTATAAAAATAGCAATGTCATTCTTTCTTTCACATAACCACAATTTATAAAACTTGCTTCTTGGGTGTCAATAAAAAACGCATGGTTCCGGTTCAAGATTCGGTTCCAAGTGTTTATGTGGTTCCAATGTTAATGTTAACATAAGCCTATTTAATTTTAGATTTTAATAAATAAGAATTATTGTAATAAAATATTAAACATTTCTTAGTGTATCTATTTTGCATCTTAAGAAAAGTTTTTTAACAGGTTTTATTTCCATCCAAATGATAATTTCATGTTATCGCTGAAATGTTATTTAATATTATTTTGTAATACATTTTTATTATTTATTTTTTTTCCTTTCCAGGGCAGGACACTTAACATCAGTAACAAGAGGACAATTAGATATTTGAACAACCTGAAAAATCCCTGCCATAGTTAGTTTATTTTGAAAATCTTCTAGACTGCTTCAAAGGCTTCTACGACCGAATACTTGTCCTCCATTGAAGACAAATGGATCGGTAATAGGTTGACCCAAAGTTTTGGATCTGTACCCATCTCCAGGCTGTTGAAGTCGAACAGAGGGGGGAGCGGATTGCCATTGGGCATGGGCAACGCCATGGCGTCCATGATGCGCAATTCATCATAGGAACCATGACTACATGCCATCATAGGTGAGATTCTAGCGGCGGCTTCATAGATGAAACACGAGTTCAACAGACCGCACAGATCCTGCGGAACAGCCGTATTCAGGAGATAATTCCAACTGGGACGAGTGGTCCGTGGGTGAAGTGAATTTCCACACTTTGAGAGTATTTCAGGAGCTCGTTCCAAGCCATCGGTGCCCAGCATATTAACGATGAGTCGCAGCTGCTTTCGGTCATGTTTGTGGCTGGAGAAGAGCGGATATCCCTTGAGCAGCTCCGCCAGGACGCAACCAGCACTCCAGATGTCCACGGCACACGAATAAAGTTCGTACCCGGCAAAAAGCTCCGGAGCACGATAAAGCCTGGAGCAAATGTAGCTTATACTGGGCTCCTGGGGCACCAGGAGTTTGGCGCTTCCAAAATCACTTAGCTTAAGCACCATCTTCTGGTTGTCTATCAGCAGATTCTCGGGCTTGACGTCCCGGTGGGAAATGCCCAATAGATGAAGATATCCCAATCCTCTGAACATCTGATACGAGAGTATGCGGACATTGATTAGGCGCTCTGCGGGCTGTAGCACCGTTAGGTGATAGTTGATATAGTCCAGCAAAGTCATAGGCATGTACTCCATAACCAGCAAAACGTAGTCCACTGACGGAAAGCCCAAACTCACGGACGAGTGCATGATGAGCCGGACAATGTTGTTGTGGTCCTTTAGCTGACCCATAATTTCTGCTTCGCCCTGGCTCAACTTCGGATTGTAAAGGGTTTGCTTAACGGCCACTATTTCCTCGGACTCATTCACATGAGCCTGGTAAACCCGGCCAAAGGATCCACTTCCAATCAGATCTTTAACCTCAATCCTGACCAAAGCAGGTTCCGAACAGAGGCGACCGACGGCATAGGTGCTGATCACTGAGTTCTTGGGAATGATGAGTGGAACTTGGGCATGGCGTTTAAGGGGCTTTTGCTTCTTTTCTTTATTTTCTTAAGAAGAAATGAGTGATTTGAAGGAAATCCTAAAGAATTTTAGGACAAATTGACTTACCCATTTTTAACGAAACTCTTAAAAAATAACTCAGATTTATTTCTCCAATAAATCTAGCAAGGCAATGGCTTGAAAGGAATAGTACGAATAGCACTACTGTCACTTTTCTTAGGCATTGCCACCTTGTTCGATTTCAGGAATCGTATTGTGAATGGAAATATAAGTGTTGGAAATAAAAACTTTAGAGTTGCCGAGGATTCTTTCAACCTCAACAGGTAATATGGAATATATATGATATATAATTTGTATACATTTGTTTCGATTTTGCCAGCAGAAAGCCAAAAGTGGATTATGTATATGGGGCAGAGTTTTAAATGCGATAAAATGTCGTTCGTCGGTTCGAGCCATTATCATTTCCGCTTTAGCCGCAACAATCTCTCTCTCTCTCTCTATTCGTTTAGACTGCTTTCACCCCCCACCACCTCCGTCAAAGTTTATGGGCCATGCATTTGCGGAAATGTCGCCTGCCAGTGTATTCTCGCTTTTACTCTGCGGTTCAGAGTTGGAATTCATGTAATTCCATTAACACAGACAACTTCCGCTGGAAGAGAGAAAGGACGAGCACTCACACTAATGGCCGAAGCGTGTATGTGTGTGTGTGCGTGGGAGGATGGTCTGGATTTTGGTGTATTTGCTCAAACGGATTTTGTGTCGGAATCCTTAGATAGTGATGATTCCAAAAGCTTGTCTCTTTTTTTGCAGAGTCCAAATATTGTTTAATAAAGGGGTTATAAAGGGGTTTCGAAACCGGATGTTATCGTTCTGATTTGAAAACAAATATTGCATACTTCCAGGCGACCACTTAAATAATAAGCCAATAAGAGATTTATAACTTTGATTGTGTAAATGAATATACAATATATAGTAGTGTGTGAAACTGTTATATTGCGCATCACTAACAAAACCTAAATAAACACAACTTTCCGCTATCGTTGGCTTCCTTTTTGGGTTATTAAAACTAAATTCCCAAATTCAAATGGCATATTTTACGATGCCATGAATCTGTCTCCGCGCAACAGGTCCGCTCATCAGGACCTCAACACTCCATTCGCCCGTAAAATCGCCATGGGAAGCAATGAAAAACTTCAAAACGGAAACGAGTGTCAGGCCAAAAGTGCGGAGCATCGCCCATCCGGGCAGACATTTAGGATATCCGTTTAAACAGCATCCTCTCACTCTGCTCCATCTATCCTTTTTTCCGGCATTTGCGGATTTCACTTCTATTTTTTTTTTTTCTAAAGGGAAAAATGGCATCCATTGCAATGCAGACGGGTTACTGAAACGTTTCGGCATTATAATTACAAAGTGGCTGGCTTAGATGGACTCAAATGGATTCAAATGGATGTGCTTTGGATGCTTCGATGTGTGCACGATGAACATTTTGCCAGCTCCATGCAAATTAGACGTCTATCGCATTTATCAAAACGGTCTTAATGAACCTCAACTCTTTGCCGGTTCGTTCATAAATCAAACCGCACATGTGGCCACTCAAAAAGTTCACTCCTCCATCTAAATCGGGTCATTTATCAATATTTGAACTCCCACTCCCACACTTGATCAATATTTTTCCCGGTTTGAACTTGGATGCGTTGGCATTTAATGTGATTTGTGCGAAACCCGTTGAGAGATTCGGATTCGCATTATTTTCGATGCAGCATTTGCGGCAAATGGGTGGAAAATATGGGCCAATATTGAAAGAAAATTTCTGTTTTTAAATGGAATTATAATTATTGGGTTGTCCGAATTAAGGAACATATTTAAGTGGAAATACATATGCTTTTGGCCGCAACTTTCCATTTTTTTCCTTTGAATATTATTATATTATTAAACAGGGTATTTTTGATTGTTAGCCATTTATTTTTGTCTCCAGTGCAAATTCAAAATTAACTGCATAATAAATATTTATATTGGTAAGTACCCTTCGGTTGAAGAGATCATTCTTCGACGCTGCTCAATTGGAAAACGTGCCGTATTCTGTTCTCGTGGCCAAGCACTTGACGTCTCAAAGCCAATGGTTTAATGGAAATTCGCAATTCGTGGGAAAATCTTTCAATTGCAGTTAACAAAACCCTCATCTCCCCTCCCCACCCACACACAGAACACAAAGCTGTTTAGACTTACCCACTGTATAATTAAGCAAGATTTGAATGAGTGGGGAATGGGAATGAGCTACGAGAATAAGACTCGCGCCTGCCACCGCCCACCATAACAAATTGAAAAGCTCTAGGTGCACTGAGAAAAATACTAAACCGAAATACTATTACTGAAGAAAATGTTCAAAATATAAATAAATATTTTGCGCAAAAAGAAGAATTCAAATGTATACATTTAAATGTATATACAAAGTATATATAATATATATACAAATGTATACATTTGTATACAAATGTATTCATATTTTAAGTGGCGTTTTTTCAGGGTTTTCGCTCAGTGCATGAGGTTAAAACGAATGGTCGAATGCTTGGTGGCTTTGGAATGGTATGTATATATGGTGTATATGTGGATATAGTCACACCTTTGCGATGCATTGTGCTCTCGGTCTCGGACTCGACCTTGAACTTGGTATTAGATGCGAGGCTCTTCAAAACCGGTTACCGGCTCTCCGAGGCTCTTTGTACTGCAAATTAATGGGCAATGCGCAAGAAATCGGCGACAAGCACCAGGTAATGCCAACAACAAGAACAACAAGAGAGCCACCTAATGAAGGGTAAACTGGAAAACCAATTGCACGCTGGGCAAGCGGCAAATATCCATGGAATTTAAATTTCAAATGAGCGAACTTTAGTCTCGTTTGTTTGATTTTATCTCGAAATACTTGACGTTGGTGCGACTTACTTATTTTATTGTAGGAGATGTTTATTATGTATGTGTAGTTTATACCAATTTATTAAAAAGGGGTGTACCATATATACATATATGTACAATGTACAGTTTTTAAAATTCTTATTTTGAATATAAGTACTTGGTTTATCTAAATGAATAATACTTTACTTACTATTTAAAATATATTTATAACTTAACGAATCGGCTTATACAAATTTAATAATAAATTTAAATGCACCAAATTCCAGGCATTTAAATCCAGAAAGCGTTTTAAGCCCTAAAAACCTTTTAAAACCACAAAACCACAGAAAAAGTAGTGCACACGACTGTTGCATACTGACTGTTTTGTTTTTAATTTTTTAAATTTGATAATTTATTGTTAATATTAGTGTATAACACTTATGATATTAATAAAAAATTTCATATTCTTTTTTCCTTTCCCAAGCCTTGCGCATTTACATCATATCCCTTTGCTTTAGGAGTAATGGGTATAAAATATTTTTAAAAAAGGAGTTGCAGCATTCAACGCCAAAATGTTGCACCTCGAAGAATGGCATGTGGCAGTAAAAGAAAGATGCCAAAAAACAGTTAATTAAGCGAAAACCAAAAAGAGCAGTAAGTCAGTTGGTTTATTGTCAAACAAATATATATCTAACTGTCTTGAAAATCTTTCCCAACTCCATAACTGTTGGTATGCATAAGTTAATTAATTTCTACTAATTTACATATCAACAAATTCGGAATTGGGAAAAGTTTACGCATTAACTATACACAATTATTTAAGTGTACAGGTGTATATTCTTAATTTAATTAAATGGTTTGCCACTTAAGAGGAAACATTGAATTCAACCGAAATGGAATTTTTAATTAAGCAGAAGGAATTAAATTAAATCCCTTTGGGTAAAGATTAATGACGAAACACTAATGACGATGAACTTATATGCTAGATGTGTAGAATAAAATTACATTTTTGGCACTTTCTCACTGCGAATAGTGTTTAATTCTAATCAATTCAAATGGAATTAACTACAGTGATGACACTGCGTGAAATTCCTTAATTTTGTGTGATTATATTTAAAATTACTGCTAGACATTATACACATCCAAACAATAACTAAACAAAAAGGCATCATATATACGTTTTTTGAAGTTTGTTAGTCATATATAAAACAAGCTTGTCTTATTTTTCCCTGAGCGGCTCGACTTATATATTTTTTTATTTCGGGGCCACGCCCCCGCAGCCTTACACGCACCAACCTGTTGACCGCCAAAAAATCCTATTAGGCTTAACGTGCGGTGCCACGCCCACCGCATTGCGTGTCCAAGTTAAGCGGTGGCCAAGTTAAGCGCTGCGAAAAGCCAGTTAATTGCAGATTGGTGGGAAAAAAAGCGGCTAACCGGTTACGAGCGCCTCCTGCTTGCAACTCCATGTGGCTGCGGCCAAAGACAGCGGTGCAATTTGTTGCCATTTGGCGCTGTCGCCCCTTTTCGAGATCCAAGAACCAGGTCAAGGTTGCTCTGCTCCACAGCAGCGAAGATCATAATCACGTTGCGATCGAACATGTTCGAGGCGAACTGGGAGCTAGCCAAACCGTTCCCACCGCACAGAGTTGCCTGTCGAACTTCAAAATCTATAACCACAATTAATAAATAAAGAAATAAATTTTCTGATTAACGTATAAGATTTCATAGGCCTTACTTAACCAATAACATTGTTACCTAAAAGGAATGCATCGAATTTTGGTTCAAAGTTAGTTAAAGTTACTCTGATGTGATCAAGAATATATATAGTCTATACAAGTTCAATGCAGTATCATTGGTTCTTAAGTTCTTTTTTATAAATGCCTAATATACATAGGTCTCTGTTTATTGAAAAATAAAATGAATAAAAAAATAGAAAAAAATAAAAAGAATTGTAATATACTAAAGTGTACCTTAAGTTCAATAAAGCCTGCATAGCTATATGGCCATTTTTATTATATTAACCCAAACGAATATTGATTTTTTCGATAAATATATTTGAAACATTTCCTTTAAAGCTAGGGTATACCATCTGCTCATTTATTAATAACTTAAATTTCTTGAGTTTTAAATATTTTTCTCTTTTTAACTTTTCTGAGGATGCTCTTAGTGATCGAAGCAGAAAGAGTCGCATCGCGAAAATCGAGTTTGCAAAGATTGACTGTGTGGCATAAGCTTTAATAATTCAAACTGACAGTCGCCAACAGGTAATTTTCGTGTTTTTCGGGGAACAAGAAACGAATCTCTTGCTCGCCCCTTATTTTTATCGTACAAATCGCACGCAGCCTGCAAGTTGCTCTGTATTTTAAGACTGTTTTTAATTGCTTCGACTGGTTTATGAGGTGGTCGAGGTTCAAGAGCTTCGAACCAGCTGGCTGACAAATGCAATCGCAGACCACGGCAAAAAAAAAAACCAAGTAAAAAGCAAGCGTAACGCCAAAAAAACAAAAACCTAATTAGTCATATGAGCTGTGAACCCTGTAATTATAGCTACCTGTTAAGGCATCGGATTTTCATAATTTTTTGGCAATTTATATGCAACGCTTGGCTGCATTGGTAGCCAATTGCTTTGTCCAATTGCCCCCGGTTGGAGTTCAATAAACGCGCGGAATGGATCCGTAATCCCTGTCCCGGGGGTCAGATGATCATCAAGAACAGTACGAGTAGTGGTCGCATTATATGGGCATCAGCACTTCCTGCTTGCCAGTTAATGGCGTTTTAACATGCATTTTAAATTAAGTGCGGGCCACACACTTAAGTTTTAATGTCATAGCCCTGCTCGCTAAGTGCATTAGTCGTTCGCAGATTAATCATACGCCGTGTTGAGCGCTAAAAACCGAATGAGAAGCGAACGGTTGCGGGATGCATGTTTACTCCACAAAATGTATTTGTTTCGCATCTAATCCCCTCTGACATTTTATCGTCCGAACAACGAAAGCGTTTAAGCAAAAAGGCGAGCGAAGCCAACTTGTTTGGCTATTCGAGGGTATTGAACCCAAACGATTTAAATACAAATTATTCAATCGCATAAAATGCAATATTCAACGCGTATTTTAGATGCCGTTGAAAAAAGATGCGCAACAACATTTTTGGCTAACACATACATACAACACGAAATGGCCGTTTTGCATATTTATGAAAATTTCGTCGCAAAAACTACGCCATTATTGGTAGAAAGCAAATTTACACAGGCAAATACAAATCGAACACAAGGTGCTAATTTGTTCAACAAAAATTAGTTCAATTGCAAAGTTGAATAGTTTATATTAAGGTTATATAAGCATAGGCTTAAAGTTGTAATTTTAATTCTCTTACTTAGCTGCTAGCAATCACTTTATTCTGAGTAAAATGTAAACATAATTAGGCTTATTCAAGGGTCTTGATTACTGCCCAACTTTTTAATTAGCCTGCGGACCACCTTCAGGAGTAATTTGCATTTTCAAATAAATCGTGCAACATATTTTACTCAATTTACCCGAGTTTCAGACTCAAAATGACAGTCTTCAGTCACAGCTTGGTCGGACATTTGGTTGGACAAATAAATCTCGTTGAAGACAGCCCAAAAACCCATCTGTCGTATACGCATTATCTGCCGGGAACTGGGTAAAATTGATGCGACTTTTCGCCAGATGTTTGGGTCATTTTGTCCATGTCTATCAGTTGGCTTTCGTCTTTGACTAATTTGGTTGTCTTAAAGCGATTGTAACGGTAGAAATTATTCGTACCATGAACACAACAACTTGCCAAAAGCTTGAATCTGTCATTAGCCGACTGGCAAACATCTTAGTTATTTTCCCTCCCAGCTGCAGTGTCATCAGCATCGGGATTTTGCTCCATTGGCAGGAGCTGAGTAGCAGGTCCTTTGGCTTCTTCAGCGGAATATGCCACACACTTGAACAACTTTCGAAAACACCTCCGTCAAGTGGCGGAATGTTTTCCACTTTTGTTAGTCAACCTGGCAACGGCTTTTCCGCCCACTGCCCTCCACGTACTTAGATATTCCTCTTTGGTTTGCGATGGCTTCGTGAGAAAAGCAGTGACCAAATTTAAAGTTATATATAATTAAGTGTATTTCTACTGAAATTCTTAAGTCTTATTCTTAAGTATTCTTAATTCTTACTAGTATTATTTCTAGTGCTCATTTCGCAATTTCTAGATAGCCCATCTCTAGGATTCGAATTCGCTTAGGGCGCAGTGAACTTTTACCCTAATAAGCGAAATTGACATTTCAAGCTGCTGCGGGGGGAAAGGCCGGAAAAGTGGGTGAAAAGTGCAGGCGGGAGAAGAGACAATTTGGCCAAACAAAGTTGCCAATCGAGTGTACGAAAGGGCGAAGGATGTTCCTGTGCATTCTCCGTATCTCCGGCAGGAGATACAGGGAAAGGGTAAGATGGCGTGGCAGGAACTCCTGGTTTGTGGAGCAGCCAGGCATAAACATGGACATCCCATGGGGGCTCCTCCACCAAAACCTACACCTACACCACCACCATCTCTCCACTCCGGGAACATTCAATGGAGCATTAAACTGTCCAAAATCAAACGAAACAAGCGCCGGCGACTGCACAAAAAAAATCAATAGGCCCTGGATATTTCAACTTTAAACAGGATACGAGAATCGCTGGACCAGATTCAGGATTTTTTTCTCTTTTTTTTATTTTACTGCTCCACGTCTCGCTTCAGTGTGTAAGTGAATGGGGGCGTGGCCACAACCTGCCAGCGGTCATTAAAATTTCATTGGGTGTTTACGACTTTAAAACTGTTGTAAAAGTTGGCTTTAATGGCGCTCGGTGCCAGCGCGATATTCCTGTGGCCAAAATAAGAGCTCAACTTTAAACCGAATCGCTTGAGGAATGCCGCCGGAGTATCTATTGGAGCACATTAGCCACGGCACATTGTGCCTACTAATGAGCTCGTTTATGGCAGACATCCGCATCCGTATCCGCATCCGTTTCCGAGCGTTCTTGAAAACAGAAAAAAAAAACAACAGAAAAAAGCAGACAAACAACCACAGGACTGGGGCAAAACAAAAAAAAAAAAAGAAAGAAACCCAATGTCAGTCTGTGGATTTTGGTCCATAGGCTGCTCTTACACACCTGAATCGCAAGACTGTGGACCATTTTATTTGCTCTGCCCTTCTCGTTTTTTTATGGCCCACTGCAGGATATTATGGGTTTTGTCGTGCAGCTTAGTCCGGGTCTCGTTTCGTCTGGTCATATAATCTCCCCGTGGTTTTAAAGCCCCCAACTTTGTTGTCCTGCCAAAGGAGTCGTGCTGAGTGACGTAATCTGGCGTATTACTTCCTTATGGCCGGGTGTAAACTAATAAAAGGCGGATATATAAAAGCTATATAGTTGGAAGTTATTTCAATTCGAAATTAGGTCACGAATCGTCGGATTTGTGCTGATTGCTCAGGATCTTATGGCTGCTCTTAATCCTAAAATTAAAGTGTATATAATAAGCTGCAATTATATTAATCTGTTTTAAGACATGATTTTATGGTACAGAAAAAAGGAGGAAAAACTATTTTGCCTAAAGTTACTATGCAATCTATCGATTTTGAAATCTATTATTAAATTTATGAAACTTGTAGAGTTTAATAGAGTATTTAAAAGTCTTAAAGCTTCGCAATCGAATGAAAACACCTTCCTTTACGTTCCCTTTCAGGTTGTGTGTTTTCGGTTTGGAATGTCGGTTAGATTTCCGCTTAGCTGCACACATGCCAGTTCACATATGTTCCCATATTCTTACCATTTTATTACTCCTTTTCTGTTTGTTCTGGAGGGTTTTCCCCTCCCCATACCCTCCCTACCTTGGCATTTGCCAGCCGCCATTAACATGAAAATTATGTGTAATCGCCGGGATGCGAAAAGGGTTCTGTGGCTCACTAAAGTGAGCATAATCTGGCTTAAAGGCAACGCCAATGAAGATAAGAATCCCCAATTGCTTTAGGTTTTGCGTTAGATATGCATATGACTGAAGATTGGAGCGCAGCTTATTAGTTTGATTTTTTTTTAGGCCTACTTTCGCTGTAGGCCAAGTTTCTGTGACACTATATGGACGTTACAAAACTTTGCAATTAATTGCGCCTTAAGACGTTGCGGCCCTGTCGTGTCAAGACCGAAATCCATTAAAAATGGTCTTAGGTATTTTCGCTGGCCAGCCCTATTTGTGACCATGCCCCAAACATAGTTCAAGATTTCACATTAAGATAATTCCAAGGAAATACCAAAAGCCGCTTCGTCCGGCGCCGAAGACATCAATTGACAGTTTCGTTTCGTGCTGGCCAATAAAAAGTAAAAAATAAATAAAATAACAGATACAACATTAATTTGCTTGGGGATTTTATTTGCGCTTGGCCGCACTGAAGGTCTGCAAAAAAGAAACAGCCATATACAAATACAAATAAATATTTTTTGGCCAGGTAGAAATTGCCCGCGTGACCGATACCCAAATTGGATGACCATTCTTCGGGGAACCAAGTGCCCAACCACACCCTGCCAAATATGTGAGTAATATCCTAAAGTTTAATTTCACAAAATACGTAACAGATATAAACTATTACAATTTTTAAAATTATATGGTATTCGAAAATGTACTTGGTTTACAAGAACTCTTTGCCTGCAATTGAAAATATCAATATATGTAGAAATGTATCTACAAATATGGTATAAAAATGTATAAAGCATATGAAAAATATAATATAATATAGCTTTTCTTAAATATTTCATATAAAAATTTCTTGAGGGCCATTTAGCACTTTGGGCCTGCGATCACGTTTTCTTGGCCATAAGAGAAGTGAAAATCCGGCCCGTCAATGTTTAAGATCTCATTAACTAAATGCAGCCGACAATATTGTGAGGGCCCACTGCCATATCGTTCATAAAAGATCAACTGCAGGGTAAAAATCTTTAACTGCAAAACGTTTTTGAGGTCACTAATTGTCTTTGCACACTTGGGACGCGTCTCCATTTCATGGATTTCATCTTGGGTGCGGCGCAATATGAAATGTATGAAATTCTTGTTGTCGAATATGGTTTTACCGTAAGCCACTTTTACTTTTTGGCTTAAATATATTTATACATATATTTTTTGTATATATTTATTTTTTTTTTGGTGGGTCTTGGCTTTGCTTTACCGCTAACTGCAGACGTTTTTATAGGCTTAAAGTGGAGGCTGATTGCAGGCTGATTGACAGCTGCTGCGGCTACTTGAAGCTCAGTCGGTAAATCACTTGGCCAAAAGTCCCCCTGGCCACTCCCCCCCCCACAATCCACACCCCGATTCGGTCGTCCTCCTTCTGTTTTTGCGGCTCATAAATATTTGGAGAACGCGTGCTTCGCCTCCGGCTTTTGGTCGTTGTTGATGCTGAAACTAAGGCTGCTGATAAACAGGCTCAATGTATTCCCCTTAGTTTTTGATGCCAGTCAGTCATCCAGAGTCAGTCAGTCATTCAGTCAGTTACCCAGTCAGTCATTTGGGCATTCGGTCATTTGAAGCTTGGCCTGGAAAGCAAAATATTGTTACTGCGCCAATATGTTTTGCCAGATATCTATCTTTAGTGGCCCAGGCCAGAATGTATTATGATTTTGTACCGCTTTCGGTGTGTACTTGGTTACAAAATCGATAATAATATGAAATATTGACAGCCAAAAGTGGTCTTGACTTGTCTCGAATTGCTCTATAATTTGATTGCCGGCAAGATATGTATATAAATATGTATATATATGTATATTGGCATGTACATTTTCCCGGAGATCTTGTGACGCAAAAGACAACAATTGCTGGGGAGGCGAATTTTGGCACTTAATTCAATTTAAACGTAAATAATTGAAAGTAGTAGAAAAGATGCAGATAATATTTCTTGAACCTAAAATTCAAGCGAAATACATATTAAAGTAGTGTTTTTGGAAGTTCAAAACAAAATGGCAAGATGGGACATAGTTATAGGAGAATAATGTTTAGCTTTAGTTAGTCAGCTATAATCCTTATAGTTGAACAAAAAAAGATGCACAAAGAGACTGGATATGAGTTAGTTAAAAGCCAGGTTCAAAAATTTCCCCATATATATGTCTTATAGACAAAAAGCATCGCTGTCAACTTTTCAGGCTTGTTTGGCAGTTCTCCAACATCGCCACTTTACTCCCAACCATAAATTCAAAAGCGAAACCGGCAAATAAACACAAATTTACACTCAAACAGGGTTCGTTTGATATATATATGTATCGTGCTGGTGCTATATGTATGGTACTGGCAACATATCGTGGCAGAAACATAGCGATCCAAGTGTCCAGATATATCAACAATGTCGCTGTTAAGCGCCGGAGTCCGATGATTTTGGGCTGCCCCATGTCGCCACTTTTTTTTGTCACCGAACGAAAAGGGCTTCCGCTCCACAGGAAGGGATACATTTTCCCCATGCGTCACGTTAAAAATACAATAAATATACGCAAAACCTTTATAAGTTTTGAAACCAAAAACCAAAGCTGTGCGCTCCATTGCCGAACTATTTTATAAAATGTTCGAACAGACACGCCAAATTGAATCAGCAATGTTTAAAAGATTCAGCAGAAAAGTCCATTGCACAACAATACGAAATATTTAAAGCCTTTCATTCAACTGAAACGTGATGAGATTAAAGCTATCAATGTAAATTGTTAAATGAAGGGAGTATTTTTCATGCGAAAGAAGTCAAAATGGGTTTAAATGGTAAATGTGCAATTTTAATGGATTTTTCTGATTGTTAACACATTGAAATAGAATACTTATATACCATATATAAAATATATATTATATAAAATATATATATATTAAATTATTGTATGAGATATATCTTTCTTAAAAACGTGACAATACCAAAACCAATATCTAAACAAAATCATACTTGAAGTTCAAAAAGAATTTAAATACTTTTTTCGAACATTTAAGCAATACAATCGGAAGTCGCTCAAACCGCCACTGACTCATCCGCTTGATGTGGTTGCATTGTCCAGATGTAGATGCACTTTTTTTTTGGTATATGCAAATTTGGATTCATATTTTTGCAACTTTATTTTAGTTTTAATTGCGCGCACGCAATAATTTTCCTTGATGGCGCATCAACGTCAAGGCGAATCGCTCGCCAACGCTCCATCCATCATAAAAGGCCAGCCCAGCAGCGAGTTGGCCAAGTTGGCGGGTTTGGGAGGAGAAGGCTCTTTGATTATGAGCGCGTGCGCACAATCAGGCAGAAAAATTCACAGAGGCAACCAGAATCGACTTGGCTGGACTGCACTGTCCGGTGGACAGGGCGAAGCCAGAGATTCACCCAGTTGGGACTCGATTATCATTATCATTCAGGGGGCGCAGCGGCCATAAAAACGATTCTGCGATTCCCTCTGTGTGTTTCTGTTAGCCAAATGGCGTCTTGCGCCTTGTTTTGCATGCTGCGCTCGTTAAGAACGCCACCGAGAACAATGCAACAGTGGGAGCAGTACACTGAAAATAAAAAAGGGTAGTGCTATGGGGTAAATACTGCAATTGATATGGGTAGAAAAACATTAGAGGATCATTATGGGTAACTTGCTTAAGTATATATATAATAAATCTTATATCTTATAGATGTATTTTATAAAATAAATTTATATTTAATAAACTCATATTTTAAAAATCCTTACTTTCTAACATTTTTGTTAGACTATTTCCTTAGCAACATTTGCTTGTTTTAATTGGGCCATCTAACTTTTTACGGTGTAAGACCAGCAGCATCGACAGCAGTTATCCAACTGGTGTCCAGTAATGGGCTTAGCCCAAGTAAACCCCCTCGCCAACCGAAAACAACTGCGGTTTATAATGACGTATCGGGCAAAATAAGAATTGAGTCAAAGCCGCGACCTGCATATTGATTCGGCATGGATTAACAAACCTGACTCTCCTTCTCCACGGGCCAAGTAATAAAGCCAAGAATGCGAGACGTTTGCCTACTCATGACAATGCAATCCATTCTTATATAAATATTCATTTTAACTCATAGATCTGTTGGCCAGTAGCAGGTGCCATGCCTGCAAATAAGCCAAGACCAGTAGTCGCAAAGATCAAATCGATTTGTGGTGGACCTTGATGGTCAAAAGAGCTAATCTTTTAAATATGAATTATAAATATCACGAACAAGAACCACTTGATGCATTGGAAATGGGAATTTTTTACATTAACCTGGCTTTTAAAGACCAGCAATTATAGATAAATTATATGATGGTTGATACTTTTATTTAAGAGAATATATTGTTTAAAACTATAACATCTGTTTTAATTGACTTCTCTTGGCTTCTCTTTGAAAAGTTTATAAATCTCTTTGAGCCAAAACAGCTCTTTGGTATAGCTCTTAGCCAAAAGTCGTAAGACGAAAAATAGAAGAAAATCGGGCATAAAGTAGAGACCAATTTAATTTGTTTGTTTTACTAATCAGCGGCACGTACTCGCACGTTTTTTGCGTCAAAGTCTTTAGTGCGGTCTTTAGCTGAATTCTGTTCGCCGATATTGGAGCTCTTTTTGTTGCCATCGCTGCTATTGGACGGTACGCTTTTGACCAGGTCGGGCGTATCGGCTGCCGTTTGGCTAAACAGCCCACGTTTAAACATGGCTCAGAGCGTGCTAATCAAGTGGCTACGAAAACAAAATTACGCGACCGACTGAGCAAAAGCCAGCTTTGACTTTGTCTCGTTTTTCATATATTTGTGGTTACCTTTCCAGGGGGTTCTTCGATTTTTGAAAGAGGTTTGTAACACTGAAAAATATACCCACAAGCTTAAGGTATATATGAAGAAAATTTAAACGATTAGATGTCATTTTTGGTCATAATTAAAATCGAGTTATTTTTACAACTTCAGTATTATCAATGATATTGATCATTGAAGCTTCGAAAAGGGTATTTAGACATTGGCTGAAAAATATTTATTTTCCTCCTCTTTTTTTTGATTGACTTTGGTTTTTATGTTATTTGGTCGCGTTGCGTTGAAGTTGGTTTTGGCTTTGGACTCCGGTGAAGCCAGGGGATTTGGGGCTAGGGCTGGGCCGTCGTTTGGGTACGCTTTGATGGCTTCTAGGTGAAGGTCATTGTGTGACTGAAATGTTAATTTGACTGACTGTCGTACTTTTATGCCGGAGTGCCTGGGCTATTTCAGTTGTATCTTTTTAATGGCACTTGCTAAGGTTCTATACACCTAGAAGTGGGTATTCATGTCGGCTTAAAAACCACTAAACAAAACTCAAAACCAACTTTGATTTGTTGCGCCGCTGGTATGCGGCGATTTTTAAATGACTGACATTTGCTAGCAAGTCGACATAATATACAAAAGCATCAGAAAAAGTTTGAAATTTTTTAAAATATACATTAATTATAGAATTGAAGTTGAGGATATTAAAATAATTAAAAACATATTTGTGGTTATTATTTCAGTTGCCAGCAGAGTTTTTATATTATATAAAGAATTTTCTGAAACGTTTTAGAAATGACTAAAAACGATCCGTGTAACAGCTTACTTTGATTTCAATGGCGCAGTCTTAGACTCCAATGATGGCGATGCAAATGAGCGACATATTTGCAGACAAGTCCACCAGCAATTCGGTGAATGGGCGGGCGTCTGCTTCCCCGGAGGATAATGAGCTGCAGCCCCCGTGAATCGAGTCTGGTGGCCCATCTAATGGTGTTGTTCGCATGGTGGTTAGATGGTTGAATGCTGCAGCTACAGCAGCAACGATTCAGCACCGTTTTGCTGATGCGGCACACTCCAATGCCATAAAAGGGCATTAGCCTCGTGAGTAGATTGCATGTTTTTACCACAGGTTTTCGTGGATGGGCTCCCGTCTTTTGGGGTGGCAAAGTGAGGTTGTACTGGCAGCTGAGTGCGCGCGCTTTGGAAAATTGAATAAAGTGCCGGAGGAGCCAACGAAGGATTGAGGCAACGAAGCGGAGTAAAGTGCTCGATGCTGGCAGCCAAGTCATTTAAGGGTTGCCGGCAGCACTCACATCGGCCTACAAGGAAAGATGAAATACAGTCGCTTTGCTAAGTTTATAATCCCTTATTTAGAGTACATTTTCTGACTACCCAGCTAACTAACACAACTCTAGTAACTGACAGATGATTGGCATGGCCGAGAATTTTCTCAACAGACATAGCAATTATTTGGAATTAATCATAGACTTATTTGCATGACTGTTGATCCGCAAGTGGCAACGTGTCGTATGCGCAATGCTTGCTCTTGCTGGGTCTGCGATGATTCAGAGGGGACTCTAGTACCGCCCAACGCATAAATATGAATGAGGAAATCGAAGCAGCTTGCCACTTGGGCTTAGCCCAGACTGGATTTTCCAGAATTCCATTGAACTTATTACTGACCGACACGATCCATATAAAAACGAAAGAAATTGCATCTGGCTATGCAGTTGCCGGCGGTGCATTGATCAGCATGATGAGCCGCATCATATCATTGCTTCTCCTATTCGGAATCATTTGTGCTGCTCTAATTGCCGGCCATCCGCACGACCTTATTGAAGATCCGGAAGGTACCAATGATGCTTTGGAGGAATCTGGCAGTGGATACAACAGTGCCGAAGAGTTCATGAATGCAATGGACGAGCTGATCAGACGCTGGCAGGAGAACGATGCAGCTCATGAGAACTCAACTGACTATCCAAGTCTTGATGACGATGAGACGACTTTGGATTTTATGGATATTACCACCGAACCGGCTACTTAATATGGAATTATTTAGTAGTGCTGTAATGCTAAGTCATGCTATCCTATTGTCTGTAAATAATCTAGTTCTTCAATAATAATTATTAAGGGAAATAAAAGAAAGTTTTTAGAAATTTTAAAATGAAATCAATCAAGAGAGAATCAAGAGATCTTCATTTTTTGATAATGAATGTTGCCTACTCCGCAATTTCGATTTTAAGTACGCATTAAATACTAGTCATAGATTGAATTTAATAGCTCGTTTAGTATATCAATTAAGCTTGTGGTAAGCTGTGTTGCTGTTAAGCTGGAATTTCCCGCACTCACCTCTGTCTAAAAGTATACATATCACCTTTAAACCAACCACTTAGAACTGCTGATAACCCAGGGCAAGGCTATAAAAGCCCAGCTCAAGAGCCGACTGACATTCAGTCAACTGTAGCCAGAGCTAATCGAAAGAAAAATGCAATCCATTCTCCGACTGCTGGTGCTGTTTGGATTAATCTATACCGCGATCGGTGCATCGGGTATATTTCAGAATATAAACCTCGGTGGCGAAGGAGGAAGAACACGATCTTCAGGTGGCAACTTGGACTGGAGCGATAGTGTTCACAGTTCTGATGACGATAGGACTCTGAAGCTACTGGAATCGTTGGATAACAGTGGCAATGATAGAAATAATTGGGGCAACGATGCGGTGAGGAATTCTGGATTCGATACCGATAGATCCGCAGGAGACTCAAAGGAAGACGCTCGCGGATTCCAGTTTATACACATAGGATAAATGTTACGATGTTAAAATACTCAATTTAAATAAAAGAATTTTTAAAAGATTAAGAAATAAGCATTATAAAATGCTTTAGATTTTATTACTTAACAAACGTATTTATTATTTTATGAACTGATCTTATCTAACAAATCCAATGGGCCTTGACCCATTTCGAAATCAGTTCCGCCTGTTTCATCATTGAGAATTTTTCACTTTTACTGTCGATTTAAAATAGCACCCCTCTCTAAATATCTTTAATCATACAGCTTATGCTAATTAGGTGAATAATAAGTAGAAAAAAAAGAAACCAATTTTGAGCTTAGAATACCATTACGATGAAAACGAAAACAAAAAGAAATTAGCATATTTATGCGATTTTATGGTTAAACCAACGTTCTGTGTTAATAGCCGAATTTCAGTCTTCAGCATAGCGTTAACCAGTTATACATAACTATAACTAAATGAAGGCTATCGAGAGAAATTAAATCGATTTCCGCATCATGAATACATTTTAAGCAGTGCTAATCAGAAGAAAATGTTGCGCAAGACCTAAGCAAACTTACCTCCGAAAGTAGTTAAATTTTTCTTCTGCCCTTTGAACAAAATGGAATAATAGAAAATATTTGTTTGTAAACATACAACAGATCTAAATTTAATTACCACCATTAAAGCGTAATTTCTATCTCGGCAAATCAATCAAAAACAAACATCGAGCGGAACAATCAATTATTTCGATTACAATGCAATCAATTACTATGCAAATTCTCTTCGCACACAGCAATGACTGAATTCGTATAATTAAACAATTTTACGTTTAAATTTTGACTTAAATTTAAATGATTGCTTTTGCTAATTATTTACCCCGTTCAAATAACAATTACAGCAGCGAATTCGAGGTGTAAATAATGGAAACCGCACAATTGTGCTGCGTTTTTGCCGCAGGACGAGCAGCAGGTTTCTCTTTTAAAATTGCAATTATATTTAAACGTTTCCCGTATTAAACGCACCCCATTTTCCACGCACTTTATTAAAGACCCAGAGTTTTCTCAGCCACATTTAACGCATATAATCAGTGTTTTAATTGGCGCTTTAATCTTCATAAATAAACACACAAATAGCCGAAAGGATGTAAATTTCCAAAAGGGGAAAAATCATGGAAAGCTCGCACGACGAGTTGCGCGGTAAATAGAATGTGGTAATAATGCCATTAAAACTGTAGTACGTAATGATGTACGTGAAATAATTTAAAAAGTATGTTAGCTGCCGGCTATGAAAACTTGTTGGGTGTCACAACACAATTGCCCTTTGAGTCGGATTTAAGAACTTGATTACGCATACGCAACGTGGGCAAGGCCACATTGTCTCGACGCCCAACGACAGACACAAGAACGGAATGAGAATCGGGCTTCCAATGAGATAAGCCAGCCAGTTGAGGAGATGCCAGTGGTGGAGGTCATAAAAAGGGCGGAATTGAAAGAAATGAGCGCTAAGCACTCGAAATATGAACTGATGACACAGACGGCGGCAATCTTAAAGTAAATCCCAAAGTTAAAGACACTAGATGTTAAACCTGCCACGGAATCGGATTCGGATTGGGTTTCCACTTCCCCTCTATTCAGCAGCAGTGGCAGAGCTTTTACGCAGCCAACTGATTAAATTTATTTATTATGTCACTCTGCGTCTGTGTCTCACTAAATGGATGGATGGATGGCTGAATGGATGGGTGGTATCCCCTCCTCCAAGAGCTTACTTTATGGCCTGTTCTAGCTCTTAAGACCCATAATGGCAGAGCAATCGCTGGCTTAAGTCACCCTTCGGTTTTGTGTCCCCTCGTTTTCTTATCGATGGGGGGCAAATTGAATTTGGACTGCTGCTTATCAGACTTTTGTTTACTCGCTTATCGGGTATCCCAAATCTCTGCAAATGATATGAGATATACTGGCTCTGTGCCAAATACTTTGCTGATAACAAAAAATAAGTCTGTAACACCCGGCACAAAGTTGCAGTTCGTGTGTTGGAAGCACTTTCTCTTGTTATCGATTGCTGATACAACAAGAGAGAAACAATTAAAATATACAAAATACAAATAAAACAATAGACAGTTTGGGGTGGCTTTAGAGTGGGCAACATTAGGAAGCTCTCAACTCTCTAGCTTTTATAGTTCTTGAGATCAAGACGTTCATACGGACAGACTGGTCCCGCCGGTACTGGTCAGTTTTGTGGTAATCCCCTTGGCTTGTTTACTTCATTTCTACGTCTTTAAATAATATGTGTTTTTATTTCTTTTAATCATACTCTCTGTTACAAAGTAATTTACTGATCTTGGGGGTTCGATTCTTTTGAATGGCATTAACCCCCGTGGCTGGGGGATTCTGCCATCGATTGCTGGCCACAATTAATTACCACATTCGAGCAAAACAAATTCTGCATTTACCTGTTTTTCCTCTTTTGCATTCGCCCAGACAATTAACACAGGCAGCTCGATGATTGTTGTTGTCGTTGTTGCCCCTTCGCGTTTAACAAATGCAAAAATAATTATAATTAATGCAGAGTTTTTAGCCTTGAACTTGCATAACCTGCCGTAGCTCTCTCTCGCTCTTCGACGTAATTACTTTGTGGTGGTTCTGCTTTTTGGCCAGGCCAACAAAATCGTCATCGGCATTGTCATGACCAGTTCGTGGGTGAGCCGCAACGCCAAACAAATTTCGCATTCATATTTGTGTTTAGCCGCCACAAAAAAATGTAAAAAAAATTCTAAAACGTAGCTTAGCATTTAAATATTTTCAGCTTCGCTGAGCAGCGCGCGATGCAACTGCAAAACTGAGGGGGCAATAGATAGGAAAACTCAAATTCATATTGCTAACTAACATCTCTCTGCTCGCTTGTCTGGCCAAGTTCAAGGTGAGCATTTGCCGCGAAACTTGGCGAATTTCTGTGGAAACATCCAGCGAGCCATATACGATCTACCGCTTATTACTCACCTTTGACAAGGCCCCGAAACGATCGTGAATCTTAGCCTGACTCAGAGAATGTGGGGCTGGGACGGGGGGGCGGAAGATCAGTCAAGTGCAGCCAGTCCAGCTCATCCGAGAACGCCCTCGGGGAAAGGCGGACTGCTCCTCACTTACTCAGCTCGCTAATTAATAACTCAGCCAAGTCGGCGGTGGCACTAAATCATATTCATACTGCATGTATTCGCACAATGGAGGCAAAATGATCGGGTAACTAGGTATAGCTTCGTAGTTAGCTAATGCACTTTATCTGAATCTATTGCCCAGCGCGAAGAGATCGGGTTCTTACATTTAAAAGCCAGGTGAAGAAGGTACTAATGATGCATTCATCATAATCATTAAACTACCGGGTTATTCAAACGTAATATGCAATAGCAATTAATGATTTTAAGCACTTATAGAAAAAGATGAGTTATGCTTGCAATAAATACTATTTGTAAAGAACAAGTAATAATAAGTACTTATTGGATTACTATTCAATTATTCTTAACCATTTAATATATATATATATATATACAATATGTATATATGTGTGACAGAAAAGAGACTAAAATAGATTCTGCGCGTAATTGGAAACACATAGCAAATAGTTCTTAATCATAACCATAGTGTGTTCCCTCTATTCGATGCACCACTGACCCACTTCCATCATGAATGCGGCGCCTTCTTCTCCAGGGGGCAAAAAGTCAAACTGCCTTGTACCGCCCCTCCATATTCCCCTCATTATCATCTCATATTTGCCCCGCCACTTCTTATGCAACATTTGCAGATGCAATTCTTTTGAGTTTGCTCTCGCTTTCTCGGCTCTCGGTTCTCTGCTCTTTGCCGGCTGCAATTTTATTGCTAAATTAAGTAATTGGTACAAGAAGCCGCCTCCGCATCCCATCCGGCTGCCCTGCATTCGCTTTGGATTCTGCAATCTAAATGTTCAGCTATGTTTGCCTTTGTGCGAGTATCTGGGTATCTGTGGCCGAGTATCTGTATCTATTAGACCGCTGGCGGCCTCGTATCTGCATCTGGGCATCGCGGGGCGGCACACAATGAGAAGCGCGCTCTGTGCTCTTCTTTGGTATTCTACTTTTGCCTTCCATGGCGAATGTGTTTTGCAGATGCAATTGACGGAGTGGTGAGGGCAACAGAGCGTATGCTGAATGCGGGTTCGGGGCAAAAACCAAAATAATGTAAATATACAAAAGGAAAATGAAGTCAAAGAGACCAGGCGGCGAGCAAGGCAAGTACTCAAAATGCGAGTGTGGGTTGTGCAACTTTGGCAGATACTACAGAGCAAATGGTATCGCTTCTGCTACTTGCATTCTAAAGATTCTTTTGGGGCATCGTTCTTTTTACATATGCATACTCCTCTCGCGAATCAAAGCGAACAAATTCAAAGAAATTTGAAACTGAACCGAAACTTTTTATGGCATCCAAATGGCCAGACGTAAAATGGCATTACGAATTAACAAATAAAATAAAATAAAATGGGGGGCGAGACCATAAAATGAAGCACGCAAAGCAGATGAACTGAAATTCCCAAGGTCGCTGGCAAAGGAACTTTTTGTTAGCGTGTTTATGAAGATTTCTGAACTTACTTATATTTTTTTTTTTTGGCTGCTGCTGTTCATTTTTCGGTTCTTCTCGGTTTGTTTAAAGAAGAATTAGTCGGTCGATCGGCGGAAGCCGCTTGGGAACTGGAATTTCGGGACACTCAAACGAACTGGGATTTCGAGAGTTGGTTAAATGGAGTCTCAGGTAATGCGACAAATGAAAGGAAAAAAGCTCAGGCCGAAAATAAAGTTTAATTTCAGTGCTAATTAAAGACGGCGAATCGAAGCCAGCTCAGAATGCTGTATACTCAGATGTATGTGCACATTTAGCCAACTGAATTTATGTGCACGGCTTTCTTTGAATTGCGCAGCAGCCACGATTTCGAGATCTGTGTTCTGGGATTTGTTGGCTGAACCCTGTCCTTGACCCCAATGATATCAGAAAGCACCCATAAGCACCCGCTCCTTGTTTTCTCAGAGTTCTATAAAAAGCACAAACGAAACATCAGTTAAGACTAATTGAGTTTGGCTAAAATTGGTCAAAATGCGCAGCAAGCGGCCAAGACAAGAGCACCTACTCTGACCAATTCAATCGGATTCAAACCAATCCATCCAATCCAATCCGAGATTCGCCGCAACGAATCCATCAACGACAAGCAGCTCGCCACGATGACTGCTGCAAAAAGTCACCTTTTGGCACCTATATCTACCTGCCGGATGACATCATCGCGACAGCAGCGACGACAATTACTCGGAATACAAATAAAGAATTGCGACCCCAACTTGGTCGCAGGCTATCCTCAAATGCTGGCTAACTGCAGCGCGGAGCATGACATGGCACCAAATGGCCACGGAACGAACTCGAAATCGGAATCGCAGCTGAGAGCCACGCCAAGCAGGCATCCAAACAAGCAAACAACCGAACGAACAAACAAACAGTCGTTGAATCGAATTCGTTGTCCAAGAGGCGGCTTTTGAGCCAAGTCAAGATCGATGCTGCAGGGGCTCCATAAATGGCTAAGGCGGTGCGCTCATACGCCATGTGGCCGGCGAATAAGCCTGATTACATCTGCCTGCATGTGCAATCATGAAATTAGGATATTATTGGCTCAATTAATGGAAAAGTTACAAAATTTTAAGCATATATGAGACTACAACTTAAAAATGTATTGTTACCAAAGAATTCTATTTAATCCAATAGGGAGACCCATTTATTCATATTACCTATACTAATTTGTTATCTATACACAAATCTGTCATTCGAAACAACCAATGGTAAAGAATATGTTTATAATATCAAAGATCCCATTAAGTACCAAACGCTTAATAGGGTTAAATACAGCTTAGGGCTTTGACAATTCCAAAGATCGATTAATCCATCTATCACTCTTGAATAAACCCATTAAAGCGTCTCTGAATTGAGTTTTTACCACTTCATTAGCTTGAGGGGACTTTGTGGTTGGTCATAGAAACACTCCATGATTAATGACCAAACTTGTCTGCTCTACGTTCACCTAATTGGTTAATTAATTTGTGTAAATTTTTGTAAATATTAAGTCGTTTAAGTGACGCACTCCTCCGCCTTTCCAACTCTTTTCCCCCTCCCAACCAAATGAAAAAGGAGAGGTTTGTGCCCCATATAGTTATAACAACCAGTAATTAGGCTTTCGCAGTTTTGTTTGCCTTTTGTTTGAGTCTTTTTTCTGTTTGCTGCTTGTTAACTCTGTTTTGTTTGAGATCACTTTTTGGGGTCCACCTCTTTGGGGCCACACACCCCTCCCAGCCCTGCCGGCCCCACTCAGTGTTGGCACTCAAGTGGCAATTAGTGTTGACATTCATTAGCTGTGATTAAAATGAGATCAGATTGTGGCCGGCCGATGACGAGCAGCACGTGAGAGGAGGGCTGACCGCCGGACCACGCCCACCGCAGAACTGCGCCGAAAGGCGTGTGATTCACACGCTGAGTTTGGCAAAGTCAACTTAATTCGGTTTATCAGGTATATCAGCTACTCGTATTTGGAAAAGATTGAAGTGCTTAAATGGAATTTTAACTTCGAACTTCTAGGGCTTTCCATTAAAGTTATTTTGATGTAAATATGATATATACAATTCAATCATTATACAATATGTATTATTAGTATTTAAAACAGATCCCCATATGTACAGCATTTTCAATTGAAGCGAATCGAAGTAAGGCGAAATGGAGTGATCCAATTAGAATGCCTGAAATTTGGCTAATGACAGCAATGTAGGGATTTGCATGAAAATAAATCGCAATTCGCTGGAATGATCATATAGAGATATATATAGAGATCTACCTCACAGATGCAGATGCAGATACAGCTGCACTGCTTTGATCATGTGTTTTCTTCGCCTCACTCTTTCACGCTTTTCGTGGACTCTATTGCAATCTGCATCTGCATATCACATTCACAATGGAAAGCAGAAGTGAAATACCAAAGAATCGAATGGAAGAGAACAGCACAGAGCACACTTCGCATTCTGCAATGCTCAGATGTGCCGGTATAATAGATACACATACTCAGATACTTCTGCAGATACGCGGCAAACACAGCAGTGCATTTAGATTGCTTGAGAGAGGTGGGGATTGAAGAGATGGCGGCTTCTTGTACCAATTACTTAATTTAGCAATAAAATTGCAGCCGGCAAAGAGCAGAGAACCGAGAGCAAAATCAAAAGAATTGCATCTGCAAATGTTGCATAAGAACTGGCGGGGCAAATATGAGATGATAATGTTAGACTTTTTGCCCCCTGGAGAAGAAGGCGCCGCATTCATGATGAAAGTGGGTTAGTGGTGCATTGAAATGGACATTTTACTCAGCGATCTTTTAAGTATTACGTACTTGACAAGAGACTACTTTACTATTGAAATATTTATAATATAGTTAAGGCTATGGTTCAATTACACCCAAAAAACTGAATCACAATACCTTACTTATTCTTTCCCAAACTGTTTTTGTTTAATTAAGAAGTCCCGTGGGCGATGTCGGATGATCTGAGTTGGCTGCAAATTTTTTTTTCCTCTGACTCAGGCTAATATTTTCGAAGAGAATTTCACGCGTCTCCAGTTTTTTTCTTTTTTGTCAAAGGTGAGCATGGTTTTGGAGTGAGTAATATGCGTTCGTTTGTTCAACGACCCTGAACTCAAACTCAGTTAAAGTGGCTTTTTTAATGCAACTGAAAATATGACGTGTGTATATTTGCCTTGTTTTAAAACGTTACACAAGAGGGTATCCAAATAGAAATCTCTAGGGGATTCCCTTCTAGACCAGCACTGTTTCGCATTTACATGGATGTTCGCCCGCACGTTCACCTCCAGTGAGCAGGATTAGTTTTCTCATGTCGTTTAGGGACTTTTTGATGGCTTTTGCGAATCGTATGGTGTTGATTTCTTTGCAACTTTTCCAAGCGGAGATGGCGAAGGTGATCTTACTTTCCTTTGGATTGTAACACACTCCATATCCGTCGGATAGAAGTGGTCCGTATGCCATGAACCCTTCATTGGAGGTGGCTACCTGGGAGGTGAAGAGCTGGAAGGTCACCGATCGGACGTAACCCTTGGACCGAAAGAATTCCGGTATTGGCATTCCCTTTTCCAGTGCCATCTCCTGCAGGCCAAACAAATGCCGATCGATACCCTGTCCATTAATGGCCTCTTTGATCAACTTTTCGTGGGCATCCACGGCCTTTTGAAGCGCTGCCAATTTCTCGCTCATTGACGCCTTCTCCGATTGCATGGCCAGTAGGAAGGTCTTGGATTCATTGGAAGTGGATCTAATGGTCTCAGTGCGACCCTCATGGAAAATCCTTAAATGAGCGGACTCGTACTGTGCGGGTATTTTTCCGTACATGGAGTAGTAGGCCAGACTTAGGGCCATCTGAATGTAGCTATCCGGATTCAGACCCTGTGCCTTAATGAAGCATTTGCCGTAGCACTCGAAATTGATCACATTCATCTGCAGCTGGCTGACGATCCGCTGGATATTTCGCCTTGCCTGGCACAACCACAAATTGATGCACTCGTTCACAGGCTGAAATTTTAACAGGTTGGACGTGACCTTTTTGTCCGCCTCACAGCCTTCGCAGCCATAGTTTGGCTCAGTGCTAAAATACAAGATTCATTTGGCATTAAATTAAAAAAGGGTTGTATAGATATACTTACACTTTTAACTGCACAAAATCCATCAGCATGGCAAGTGGCTGGCAATCCGCGGGCGAATGCTCGTAACAAAATCCGGCCAAACCATTTGGATTGACTATCAGCTGAATGGTTTTGTCCATCCAACGATTGGCGCTATTCTGACGCACTCCACCACCGTGCAGGAGCTGATGGGCCTGGACAATCCGCTCCTCTCCCTTCGGCGTGGGTACACAGTTGTCCAGACAGACCACGAACAGGGACTGCTCTATGGTCTCCACGGTATCTGCATTTCCGTGAGGACGACATAGTACTGTATATGCCTCTGCCCAGTTGCTTCTATTGTCGTGAGTCAAAAGACCAAAGTGTTTGCCCACTTTAATGGGGCATTCAAGTATATCTTGCAACGCATCTCTCAGTGTATGAGCATGCAACAATGCTCCACTTTGGGAATAAATTGGCAACTTAAAGTACTGTGAAGGAGACAAGGAAAAACAATTAGATTAATATAATTATAGAATATTAGGTCTTACTTTCAAATGATAACTTTCTTAGTACTCACATTATTATTATATACCACAACAATATAATCGGCATCATTATACTGTTCGATGGTATCGCAGAATCGACCTGGCTTACGAACCGTACCAAAGATTTTACCAAACTGGCTGTTGTCCAGTTGGTGTTTACCCATCTGAACCACTGGAATTTTGTTTTGGTCGACTAGCTGCTTGAACTCGCACATACCGTAGATAGCTTTGGCCGTGAAGTTGAGAAAATCATTGGTATCTTTAAACTCCTGAATGGGAAAGGAGAGACCCGGACTGGAGAAGACGGTCAGCGGAGCCTGATAGGTCAAATATGCGGAACGTGTCCATCTGGGAGTTAGCCAGTTGTCCGTACCCTCGGCTTCTTCCTCGAGAAGCTGCTGGAGTTTCGCACCCTCGTTGTCCACAAACTTCTTGGCCACCTTCTGTTCCACTTTGAGTTCCTCCTCATTAAGAAATGGTTCAATACTGCTTAAATAACTGGCGATGCTTTGCTTTAGCGGAAGAGCTGGAAACTTTTTAAGCTCGGGTTTCTTATTCGGATCATTGTTGGCATCGGCTAGGTGGCGAATTTCCGATTTTATGCATTTCTTGGGAACTTTTTGCGGCTTTTCAGCACATTGTGTTTTTACTTCGCAATTCGATCTTTTTGAGTATTGGGGCTTTGAAAGTGGCTTTGGAGATTTTATTTTTTCCACTGTAGCTATTTTGATTTCCTTATTAGAAGGTGAAGGCGAAAGCTGTGGAGCTTGAGGTGCCTTGGTGTCTTTAATTGGTGATGGCAAGGGTGCTTTAACTGTTGAGATACTTGGATCTTTGGGGGAAGGAAGAGCAGACATGCTGATTTCCTTGACCGGTGTTGGGGGTGGCGAAGTTTGGGATGAAGCCTTCGACACTGGTGCGGTGTGAGATTCTACAGACGTTGCTGCATCAGATTGTTTAAAATCTTTTTGCGAAACCGTTTTCAATGAACTTGATGCTCTTTCCAGTTTTGCGGCATTCGATCTATTCTTCTTAGATTGACAGGAATCGGATGCTGAATGGCAATCGTTGACTATTTTTTTACCGCAAGGACCTTCTTCTTCTTTTTTGGATGATCCCCTTGGCCCATCCCGGCAAGGATTTCTTCCAATAGGAAATGCCATCATAAGAGGCATGGAAAACCGGGAAGTTGACACCGGTGGTAGCCCTTCGTCTTTTGGTTGTTTAATAGCCTTAGAAGCCGGTTTCTTACTCTTTGGTTTTGATGGATTAACAACACCCTGCCTCATTGACTTTTTCTTTCGAGGTTCGGCTTTTGGTGCAGCACTTTCCGGAGATTTAGGTGAACCACTTGGAACAGTAGCTGCTTTCTTACTCACAGATGCATTTGGGCAAGATGCCATTTTCTTTTCTTGCTTACATTCACTTTTTGCCGCAACTTTCGGCTTCTTGGCTTTTTGTTGTGGCTTGGAATCCGTTGCCGCACCCTTAGATACTTTTTTCTCATTCTTACCATCAACGCAAGGGTTTCTTCCCAATGGAAAAGCCGAATTCGACGGCATATTAAAACCAACCTTTGGATTTTCAGGTGATTTATCTGTTTGAGCTTTATTTGGAGGTGGGCTCGCGATCTTTGGCTTTGCGGAAGCATTTTCTTTTTTCTGTGCGTCTGGTGCAGTAGAATCAACTGTTTTAGGTGGATCTTTTGACTTGGATTTAGACTTTTTTTTAACTGGAGGCTTGTTCTCATCTTTCGATGAGGGACAAGATTTGGGTTTGGGTGGCGGACATTTCGATTTTTTAGCTTTTTTGCCGTCAAAACAGGGATTTCTTCCAATCGGAAAAGCTGATTTTTGCGGCATGGAAAATCTTTCATTAAGAGAATTAGAGCTTGGGGAATCGGCAGGTTTTCTTGGAGCAACAGATGGTAGAGATTGGCCAACCGATGGTTTGGATGCGGATGTTGAAGGCTTCTTTAAAACACTTGCCAATTCAGTTTTACTGTTTTCCAATAGTAGTGATGTCGCCTTTCCAATAACTGACTCTACAGATTGACTATGGCCATCTCCAATGCAATTTTTGCAGTTGGCAATCGTTATCTCTGGACTATTTTCAAAACAGTTCTTGCAGTTGAATATTTCTAGGGTTTTTAAGTTAACTAAATCCGGTTCTAATTGTCTTTTTGATGGCAGCTTTGGGCTGTCCCCTTTTATATGAAGCGGATTTGTCGTCGATGTCTGGCAGCTGGAATTTTGACCCACGGATTCAAATTTTAATGGCTCTTTCCGCTTGCCTGAGTTTTCACCTGAGTTTTTTGCTGACGCTAATACGCGGCAAATTATGTCCAAAGTCGGAGTTTCCGGTGGTTTTCCTTTGCTTGATAAAAATCGCAAGGAAAATGCTAATCGGTGCGCTCTGACGACTTTCTTTGCTACATCGTAGAGCTGCTGAGGCGGTAGATATGACTTGTGATGCCATCGTATCCGGTGCTTACACTAACAGTGATAACATTTAGATGAAATATTTCAAAATATCTGGAAGTCCGTGGAACTTACGAGGTTCGCGAAGCATTTGGTGCCTAGAAGGACCCTCATGTCGCTTTTCAAACAAGGCCAAATTTAGTGGGCGTGGTCCAAAAGGTATTGTATTTTGGAGGGGTGCTTATTTCAGGGTAAACATTGCTTAAAATTTAGACATATTTCTGAAAGCTAAGTCTTTTGCATGATTGATACATATTAAATTAGATTTTACTTAAAGCTTAGAAACATGCACATACATTTAATATAATACTTGCATAAATTCGCTTGAAGGAAGCTAACTAAACTTTAGTTAAGTCCCCAAAATGCGGCATGATAGTTTTTCTCTAAAAGTTGATCGTCTACTTCTCAAAATCAATTTAAGTTTCTTTTAAAGTGTTTTTCCATCACCCTCGAAATTGGAGCAGAGCAAACCAACTTTGGCGTCGCTTCATTAACCCAAAGAACTGGGTGCTGTTGCACATCCATCGATGCATTGGCTCCACTCCAAGTTCCGCGAATCGGGAGCGGTGGACAGAGAACACAGGGAACACTGGAGGGGCATCTGGGTAGGAGGTGAAATATTAACAAAATCAACACTACGGAGGCCTCGGGTTGATTGCTTTGCCAAGTGAAGTAGCCATATTATGATTATTGCGAACTCGCCTCTCAACTCTCCGCATGTGACGCAAACGAAGCTGAGCCCCCAGGGTTTTGCAAAGAAAATATACAAAAAAAAAAATAAAATAAATGCAATAATTGCATATTGACCCATTTTCTTAACAATGCAAGTGCGAAGGGCGGCGCTCTCAGGGGGGCGGGGCGGTGCAGGGTAATGGGCCAGGGAGTGTTTGCAGGTTACGCATGCGTGAGCGTTGCCTTCATTTAATTAGGCGGCGACACCTGCGCGGAGACGGAACCGAAGTTCCAGTCGCAGTCTCAGTTCCAGTCGCATTCGCAGTCGGAGTCGCAGTTGCCGTCTCAATTGCAGACGTCGCCATCAATCAGCAAATCAGCGAACGAGGCAAACAAGGTGGCAAGTGAGGCGTGAAAACGTCGAACAAAACTGCAGAAAAACATAAAAAAGAAGCCAGGAAGAGGTGCTTTTTAAGCTAAAGCCATTATATACCCTGTAAGTGCATGTATGATTGATCTTTAATTTATTTAATTTTGATTTATTTTTCATTTAATGTATTTATGAACGGGTTTAAAAGTTTGGTTTGTATGAAAACGTTGCGATGCAAATCAAAAAGAATTTTAAAACAGCAGTCCCATAAAATTAAAAAATAAAAATTATTCCTAAAGTAGCAATGAAAAGACTTCGATTAAAAAAAAGAACAATATATTAAGAAATTGATTTATAATTAAGTTGCAAAGAATTTAAATTTTAATAGAGAAAAATAGGGTATCGCAACATTGAGATGCTGGAATGAAATGAAAACGAAAACGCATCAAAGAGTGCTGCACAAATGAAATCGAGTTGGGACTGAGGATCGGCTGGGGGTCGGATGGATGAGGGTCGAGGAGTGGGTCTTAAAGGGGCGGTATTGGGGCCGAGGGGCGTGGTGTTTAAGCTCATTTGACAATGAAGTGCTTTGAGCCTGACGACTGCGTTTGGGCGCGTTTTTATTATTTGCCTGCCCCACTTTGCGTACAGCGGCGATAATTGACGCCACGGTGGCTGCAACTGCAGCACCACCGCATCAGCACCACCGACAGCAACAACAAAGCGGGCAAGAGCAGCGCTGCCGCCACCCGATGGCCCACAATTTGGACTGCACTTTATTAAAGTGCCCATTGGAATGGAGCCACCCAATGCCCAATACAAAATACCAAACACCCAATACCCAATCCCCCAATCCAGAGCCCAAAGTGCGTCGCGTGTTTGCGTGAGTGTTTTTCACTTGAGGCCATCATCATCGGCATCGTCGAAGCATTTTGCCTGAATTGCATTTGTCAGGTGTTATGCAATAGAGGTTGCTTGCCGCCACGTCAATTGGCAACCCAGCGCTGAAATGACGCTGCTGCAATTTGGGCGAAGGGCAGTGATTAGGGGTTCAACTTGCAGGCAAGTGCTGGAAAAATCACGGAAAAACTTTGCCATGCTTAAGAATTATGGGTTTAATTTATATTTAATTTGATTTAATTTAGAAGCTTTCTTTACCAGCAATTTTTTTCTTACAAAAATGAAATTTCAAACTTTGCGAGAGGGAATTTTTTAAAAGAATGAACAAAGTGCCCTTACTATCCCAGTTGCCTGTATCTATCACTTGCTAAGGCCCTAAGCGTTTCAAAATTTTTGCCAACAAGAGAATTTCAATCTGGAAATAAGCTATTCCTTCTCCGTTTGCCTCTGATCCCGCCGGCATCATTATTCAATCCAAGGCTTTGTGCAAATACCGCTCCACAATGGCAAAGGAAAATGTTGATGTTGCATGGCATTTTTGTTGGTTTATTGTTGGCTTTTCTCTCGGCACTGGGTAAATGCGAATTTCCTGTGCATTGTTTTGAACTGTTGGCCAAATGATCTGCCCCCTGGTCGCTCTATGTACTCGCAATCCACCTGATGACCTCAGCAGTTCCAGAGTTGCAATTAGTAGAAAAGTAATTTTCGTTTGGTTTCTTTATTGTTGTTTTGCGGTTGCTTTTTTTCCACCGACTCCCCTGCCCCAAAAGCGACTCTTAAATCTCTGCTCAGCGATGCTGAAACAAAAAGCATTCTAACACCCTTTGTTCGACTGGTTAGTTGAAAACGCAAATACATTCGTACATCCGAAACTAACCGAAACTTGGTTGGATGCATGATTAATGTCCGCATTGAGTCATGTCCGAGGAGCGTGGAACCAATTGAACTGGGCGCCGTTAACCGAAATTAAAAAAGTGACCGAGCTTTGCTCAGGTTTCGTTGATAACGCCGAACTCATCGAGAAATGGACAGCGAAATGGTGGCACGTGTAAACCTGAGACGTGGATTAGAGGGCCCCCCGTAACTTTTCAGCTCGACGAGTTAATTTTTATCGCCCTGTGACACACAGAGAACAAGCCAAACAACCCACGTAACCCGACGAGACCTGAATCGCAGCACCATCGTAAATCCACTGCAGTTCGACTCCCCAAAGGGGAAAGTGCCCTTCCTCTGCTCCAAAGAAACTCGCCACTCGGCACGTACTTGGTATTTTGGATTTTGGGTTGGGTGCCTTCCTCCTCAATGGTTCCACTTATGTTATCTGCCAAATATTTGGCACAACAGTCGCCATATCTTTTTGGCTGAGATTCCGATTCGTAGTCAGATATCCGATAAGTGAGAATTGCTAAACAAAAGACAGATAAGCAGCAGACCAAATTCAATTTGCCCTCCATCGATAAGAAATCGAGGGATTATCATTCCCTCAGAGCGAAGACTTTAGCCAATGATTTCCCTGTCATTATGCGACTTAAGAGCTAGAAAAGGGCATCAAATCAGTTCTGGCATAGTCATCATCTGTTCAAGAAAGACACAAACGTGGAATGACATAGCATAGTAAACAAATTTAATCAGTCTGCCGAGTGGAAATCTTCCGCTGTCGCTGGAATCCGATTCTTGGGCAGCTTTAAATTTGTGTGTCGACTTATCATCATGGTTTTTGTGGGCCTCTGGCTTTTGGTTTACTTAAAGACTAGTATTTCAAGCGATGAGCGCTAGTTTTTGTTTCAATTTTGCCCCTGCTGGCGACCGCTTTCATCCTCCAAAGAACTGGCTTATCTCTTCTTTGCCCAGCTTCTTGTGTACTACTCCAAATAAAATTGAGACAATCTGACTTGGCCACGCTGCGTATACTTAATCACGGCCCGAGTGTCGGAGGTCAATTGTGGCGCACAAGAAGTGTGTGTTTGTGGAATTATTTGTAGCTTCTCAAATTACTAAACCATTTGAAGTCTTATCAATGCCGTTGTGCAAGCAATTCAATTTTCATTCATCGATTCCCCGATTCCATTGACCCAATTCTAGATGCTACCCAATTGACGATTCTAGTCTTATGCGATAATTAACTTTTACTTTCTGCCGTTTCTTTCGTATAGCGCTTTTTGCCTTTTTTTTCTATTATTTCGATTGCTTTCGGCAGTGCGGCAAACAAGTCCATTAAACATTCACACAATTTATGCAAATCAAATGAAGCTGAAATTAATTCTAAACAAATTCAAGCGAACAGCGCAGAATGTTTACGTTCGCTTCGTGCGGCACTTGACTAATTAACATATTTATGCGATTTATGCGAAGCGCCTCTTCATTTCAATATCGAAGTCAAGACGAGCTCCCTCCTTGCCCTCGCTGGCTAGATTTTCCTTCCATGTAATGTGCTAATTGGAACTCACCTGTCCAGTTGCACCTGTATCTGTTGGTCGGCGCGGGGTTCTTCAAGGACTGTTTGTAAATGAAATTTGTAGTGCTCGCTTCCGCTTTGGGGCTCTTTTTTCATCGTTATTGTAATTCTTGGGTGGGTTTTATAAGCGTATTTGAAAACCAGTTGGCAACCTGTTGGCCAGAGTTCTTAGTATCTATAAATTACATTTTACACTTGACTCGATGACGACGATAATGATGATTGGATGGCGGAAAAAGCCGCCTCTAATTCCATTCCAAGGCCAATTTACTTAGCAATTCGAGGAATTTTCATTACATGTCAACCTTTTGAAGTTCAGATTTTTCCAAAGTCATTTTAAGCTTTGCTCCTGCGAAAGAAATAAATTTCATTATTGGAGGTTTCCGCGCCGCCATCGTTGTTGCTATTATTGTTATTATTAACGACACAAAAGAAAAATCTTCGTCATCGTCAGTCAAAGTGGAAGTTCAAACAATATATATATATATATATATATATATTTTTTTTTTTTTTTTTTTCGCATATATGCTGTTGCTGGGATTCAGGACATGAGTCCTGTTTGCATTGCAAATTATATGTCAGACTTCGATGAAAAGCCGGCCAGAGAAAAAGAAAACCCATGCTGCCCGCTCAAAGTAAAGGCAAATTGATTTAAGTTGCGGAAAATGAGTGGAAAAGTTGAAAGGCTGGGCGAAATACATGCATTTGAAAAGTCGGAAGCAGATTGCTCCAATCAATTTACATTTGTAGAACTACAATGCAATGTATTCTAAACAAATCAGATTTAATTCGAATGTATGAAAAATGCTAAAATAGAGCAAATCTTCTTAAAAACATTTTTATTTATTTAGATGGTTGTTTAGTTGATAGCTTATCTAGTAGACAAGAGCTTGTCGTTTTACAACATAGTTGAATTCTAGAAAATGGAAAACAGTAAGTAAATTAAAGCCCAGCCAATTTCAGGTACTCTGATATGGATTTCAATACGTAGCAGGAATCATTTAATTCCCTTACCCACTTAAGAGTGGGGACAACCACCGCACTTGAGCACTACATCCATGCGTTGAATGCACACGGCAGCTGCCGGGCCGAAAAGCATCTGGGGAAATGTCGCGACGGGAAAATAATAAAAATGAAATGCCGGGAAATAAGAAATATATTGAGAAGAGAAATATATCTCAAAGAACAATACGCAAATTAATCACCACCCACATGCGAGTCTCATTGCGATCTGACATTCGTTAGCCGTTTTCTCCACAAAAATGCGACAGTCCAAAGTATTTTGCATTAACATAAATTTTATTGCGTATACGCAGCGTTGCAGGCCCCAGCCGAGACGGTTGTTACGATTTTTTGGGGGATTCGGAAATGCCGGTGAGAATGTGCCACTGCCGCAAACGATTTTAATATTTATTATTTGGCCAGCGATGGCAATGTCCGTTGGTGGACACTTTTCTGCGGAAAACTGTGGCGGGGTTGGGCTAAATGGGGGGAAAATTGGAAAGTGGAAGGCGGTGGCAGCTGTCGGGAGTCGCTTTCAGTTGGCTACTCACGGCGCCTGGCACAATGACAAATTACGAGTTGAAAGTTGAGTGAACTTTGGCGCGACAGTGTCCACTGTTCTCCCTCTTAATTTGGCTATTTGTAGAGTAGAAAATAGGTATTTGGCATTCGGGAAACGGTTGTTATTCATCTAAAATATTTATCATTTCAAATATATTCTTAGAACTATCATTCAGAGATTGTTTGTTTTTAAGAAGATTGTAGAGCCATAACAAATGTTACGTTCAATGTTGATATTTTTCATAAAAAAAGAGGGTATGTCAGCGTCGGTTTTAGCTACATCCTATTTGGTTATAATGTATCTAGTTCTTCGGCCACAGTATCCATCGTATTTGCTCCTCCTGCAGACAGCTGTCAGTGGTTCAATCTTAGACCCCGACGGTCGAGGCCTTTGAAATTGATGAGGCTTTTGTTGCCGCCTTTGGCAAATGAGGCGCAGATAAGCGTCAACTTTGACGCCCTCTTGAGCATATTTTTTTGCAGTCGGTCTGATGTTTTCTTAGTTTCCGATTCGGTTTCGTTTTCCCTTTCAGAACTCGGCGTTTTTTGTATCGCTTTGGCTATCATCGAAACTGTTGCTTCTTCCTTGACACAAGCAAATGGTCAAAATGGGAAAAAGTTTTAGGCGCTCTTTGGGTTTTTGTGTCTCTGGCTCGCCTCATTTGAACCCGACGAACCTAGTTCCCTTTCATTGCCTTTTATTTTTTCTTTTACATATATTTTCGAAGCATTTTTTTCGAGTTGTTTTTTTTTTCATTTTGTCGTATTTTTTTGTTGTTTGTGCGTGACATATTTGTGTGAGCATTTGACTCTTCGCTTTTCCCCATTTGGGGGCAACCATTTGTTTGCCTGAACGCTTGACTCGGATTTGTTGTCTGGCACTCTATTTTCCTCTTTTTGGGGTATGGAAACTTACCCATCAAGGATGGTAGATGGTAGAGGCCACTTAAGGCTTATCAATCTGGGGGATCGATGAGGTAGGCTAAAAAATTGAACCTTTTGACAGCTATGCAAATGACGAACAAGATTTAAGGGTGTTGCTTGAATTGTAATAAATTGATTCGATGGAGTCATCACAATAAGTAATAGAAGCTTGAAATTTAAATAATTTGCTCTTGTTGGGAATAGAAAAATTTTAAAATTAATTATAATAAATTTCATCAACAAGAACACCTATCTCTGCATAATAATTTTAATGTTACTTTTATTTCGAATGATATAGAGTACTGATACATATGTTAGCTTCAGAACTGCAATAGAGCATATAAACTTTGGTTATAGTTATAGTTTTTTCCCGACTTTTACAGTCTATAGGCTCCTCGAGACAGAGACAGCAAGATGTGGGAAAGGGAGGGTGATAGACTGGATGGAGGAACGAAATCATCACTCATCACTGCTTGCACTGATTCCGCAGCTGCTCCTGCTGCTTCTGTTGCATCTGACAAAATCCCCCAATGAATAGCAACTTGCAAACTGCATTTGAATTGCAAACCCAGTTCCCCATCCCCATTCGCCGACCCCTGATGTCGAGCGGCAACTACCCCACATTAGTTTAGCATATGTTTTACATAACTGAGAGTAGGAACCGGAGGCTGGGACCACGACTGTTCCCCAAAGCTGAACTGAATCCTCGGCTTATGCTCCACTTCTGGCTGTCTGAACTTTCGGTTTTTCTTTTTTTACTCTATTTTCAATTTTTTCTATGCGTTGGTTTCTACACAGGTAATAATCGTCACATAAAATATATGTTTTAAAAACCAATTGAACACAACAAAAGATAATACAATTTAGTTTACTTCTACGGTAACATTGTAATATATCTCGTTTGTAATGTCCACTAATTAGTAAGTATGTCATTTTTTTCAGTGTACCGCCGCACTTCCTGCTTGTCCTATCGCCAATCTTTCGGATCGGAATTCTAGTTTCATTTCTGCGACGTCGGTATCAAAGATTGAACGTTTCGGGTGTCCACGAAGTGTACGCAGCTCAACAACAAAATTTATTGAAATGGCAAAAGGAAGACCTTGATCTTTAGATTATCACATCAATAAATGTTGATTCTTTTTCTTTTTTTTTATTTCATATACTTTGTCGACGTCGTTTTGTCGTTGCTCTTTTTTGTTTTAGTTTTGGCGGCGTCTTCAGCATCGAGCTCTTGTCTTCAAGCTCTTGTTGTTCTTGTTCTTGGACGTGAAAGAAGCGAAAACGAAACCGCAATCGAAATCGAAATGAAACGGAAACTGGTGGAACCAGTCGAGCAGCGGTTGAAAAGACGACATAAAGCCAAACCCACTGAGGTGGCCAAGCCAAAAGAACTTCTTCGGCTAATTAAGAGTTTTTTTTTGGCTAGCGCCAGCTAACTTGTATTCACAAATCTCGAAATCCAAGTTCTCGGGCCATTAATTTAAATGCAACTCTATTAGGAGCGTCTCATTCTGCATGAAGTCACAGTCATCATCTGGATTCGAAACGTATTCCGCAAATGACGCTTACGTGATTACATAAAGACCCATGAAAAGTGATTTGAACTTGAAATCGCTAAATGCGTCATGCAATCGAAACAAAAACCGGCGCTTGTTAGCAAAAAAAAAAACGAGACTAGAGAAAATCACTGAAATCTGTGGAAATAAAAACGTACTAGCCATAAAATTGTTACAATGACAACGGACAGGCAAATGGCTAAAACAGCGGCAGCAACAGCGCAGTTTGCCAGTAGATCAAATTGAATAACTGCTTTAGCTTTAGCTTTTAGACACAACAACAGCAACATCGCCAGTTAGCTACGTATATAACAAGAAGATCAACAAAATCAGGCAATGCTGGAAAGAGCGCATCAATTAGGCTTATAGCCATGTATATATGTACCTATCTCTATATACTGCATACTGTGACGCATACTGTGACATTCGTGTTCTTGGCCATGTTGCTGCTGTCACTGCAATTGTTGTTGCTGTTGCTGTTACTTTTGCTGCTACCGTTTGCTGCTCGCTGTTAAACGAAAATTGCTGTTGTCGTAACAGATGTTGCTGCTGCTGTTTTTGCGTGATATTCTACTGTTGCTGTGGCTTTTTGTGTTGCAACTAAGCTGTTGCTGCTGCAGATGCTGCTGGTGTGGTTTCTGGGGTTTGATTTTCATAAGGCTTGTTCTTATTTGGTGGCATACTACCATTATTGATCGTAGTTGATCCCTGAATAAACAGCAACTCATAGTCTTTTATGATTATATTCGTTACTTGTAGAGTGAGGGAATGTCAAGTTCCCAAACCAACATCAACATTTCAAAAGCGTGCCTTAAAAATCTTTAAACATTACCACGCACCATGCACTAATACTTTGTTCGACTTTCACTTGAAAATCCACGTTAATTATTCACAAGGACCAAACAAATTAACCAAAAAGCCCCACAGCAATTCAATTTCGCAAACAAACGAAATGTCACAGTGGGTTAACTCAGTCGAGGAAGCCGCTTAAAGTCCAAACGAATTAGTAGCAAAATATGGGCATTCAGACAGATGCAAATGCAAATGGAAATTCGAGAATTGGATTGTTCGGGCGCTTTTTGGCCTGGGGTATAGCTGTTGTAGCCGGAAGCGAGATTCTCATGTCCTGTGGATTCGAAATTCGCATGACAATGACAATTATCCCTGGCTAGTGACTATTATCCATGCCCCCATCGTCATGCCAGTGGGGACACGCCCACACAATGAGGGATAATTGTGAGTTACGCATACGCCAAGTGGGCCCTAGTATGGGTTTGATTTTATTGCCCACAGTCAGGACCCTAAAGCCAATTTGAGACTGGCCGGAGCAATTTGGCAAGAGGAAGCCAAACAGTCGTGCCGGGTAAAAAAAAATGTGAGAATGAAAATGGGCAGAGACACACAAATTTCGGAGGCCCATAGAAATTTCCAAGTTTCCCTTTTTTTTTTTTGGAAGAGGAATCCCCTTCGGTAAATTGAATTGAAGCGTCGCCAGAATGGGCAAGGCATCAATTCAATACCAGGAGGCTGTCTGCTCTCCATATGTGTCTGTGTACACAGTGGAAAAAATAGAGCTAAATGAATATTATATATAAAGTAGTTAGAAATTAATTTTAAAAGGGTTTTTTGTTGATGTATTAGATGTATAATATATTTTAGGAAAGGTGTTTTTTAAGTCTATCAACATGTTTGCTAAATACTTTTACATTAATGGAAACGAAATCAATGGTGTAGGATATCTAGATTTCTTTTCGTGTCAATATATGTACATGTATATCTTTTTATATAAATTTGTGTGTGAGTTTTCGGAGCAAGGACACTGAAATCAGCACAATTGGTTTCCTTGAAGGACCCGGGCCCAATCAGTCAAGTGAGACTGTCGTTGGTAATTGATTTTGGTTGGGCCAGTCCAGGCTAATTAAGTTATACGATTTCCTCTCCACGGCTGCAGCTCCTTCATTGATTATGTTGTAATAATTAGCAATAGTTATGCAATTAATTCATGCTGTCATCAACGGCCACATCGTCAATGATCCCAAACCCGGATGATGGGCGCATTGAATCGACCCGGTCGTGTTTTGGAGTGGTATTTCAACACGTACCACTCAAAGCAGAATGCTTTTGACTTGAGGAAATCCAAGTTTTTGATTGAAAATGCATGTTCCTCTAGAAAGTATAAGGCCTGGTTTAAATCTTTGAGCACAGGGGTTCGAGTGCGTGTTAAAACGCGGACTTTAACTGAAAATGATGGAGAGGTATAGAATAATTTTATATTTTTAAAAATACTATTTGATCTGAATTACTTACGGTCATGCAGCATGGTCATATCGTTGTACTTGCAGTCATAGGTGACAGTCACGTGCTTGTAGTCCGTATACACGATATGGGTATCGAAAAAGGCTTAAAAAATGTATATATATATAAATTACAATTTGGCGTTATGTGAGATTTAAAACTTACTACTATCCTGAACATTATACGATGAACAACGACGTTTGTAGGCGGGTATATTGACAGGTGTTGTTGCGTATGCAAACCAAACACCCAATAACTAAGGTAAATCAGGAGTGTATCAAGCGCCTGCTAACTAACTTCTAACATTCACATCTTACCTTTTTTTTATTCAAATTTTTTAGGATTGTTATATTGAGGCATTTCTTTACCTCAAGTGCGGTTATCATACCCGTTCTTGGTGCTCCTTCAGAAAAATGCCGAAGAAAAAGCAGAACAGTTGGCACACATATTAAATAGGTCAAGTGCATTAGCGAAATGTTTCTAAAATAGCTCTTAAATGAATAAACGTATATTTTGCTTATCAATAGAGGTTGGCTAATGAATTCGACGCGGATTTTAAAGCGTCTACCTGGCTTTCCATTGTAGCCAAATCTCACGTGTGGCATTCGACCAATGTGTTTTTTGGCTTGTATTTACTGCATTTATTTGACTTTTGTTGAGCATTACGATGGGCGGGGGAATTGCACAACGAATGACGCCTCAACGATATGATTGTTTTCGCTTCTTTTCGCAGGTGTATACATATTCCATCACGGAAACGTGCAGCGGAATCGGAAACGGGGCACGGACACTCGCAATTACACTCCGCCGTTGTCGGGCGATAGATATATTAACTTGGTCCGTGCAATTTCTGTTCCAGCAACTTGCATTTGCATATGCATTTGCATCGCCAGCTGCTGATGCGCTTATGTCATCGCCATTTGGTTCAACGATTCGACAAGCCTTGTTCGATGTGCCTTGGTCGCCAGTTGTAAGTTACTATTTGAGTCGCCAGAATGATTCCATCGCTGCGTTCTTCCGTCACCTGGCTTGTGGTGCTGTTGGTCCTTCTGATGGAATTGGTTGAGGTGTGGTCTGTCTGCTGCTCCTGTCCAGCCAGACGATGCTCCATTCCCCAGTGGCCGTGCTGCGGCCGGAACGCCAAGTGGTATAGTTTCATATATGCTTAAGGAATGAAGTTAATAAACAGCAAGTGGAGGTATTTTTAAAGTGTAATAACATCTTGGGTTAAATGGGTTGCTATCAAAACTTTTGGGTGTTAAAGGTGCCATTGTCACTTGATTAATTAATAATTAAGTTTTTTCTTTTTCAGTACAAGCATAAAGCATTCAAGTGTATATAAAAAGTACATAAAGTTAAAAGACTTAGATTAGCTAATAAGATTAAATGTTAAAGCAGCTAAAATGTAGATACTTATCCAATCTATTTATATCTTATACATTTTCAAGGTTGCAAATTGTTTTGCTCTACTTCTAAGGCCATTAAGCAGCATAATTTATTTATTTTCAATTAAATCAGTGCAGATTCGCCGCCTCCTTTTACCGAAATTTTTCGCTTATGGAGGGGCTTTTATTTTTGGTCAGTTTTGCGCAACAATTATGTGAACCCACGAACTTTTAGCCTCGGTTTTTCCAACCCCGCCCACAATTTTCCCAACTTGACTGCTCGACAACGTCAAATGATTTATTCAATTTGTGCTATGAAGCGTAAACTTTTTGTTTGCTCGTTGGCTGCGGAAGTTCACTGTGTGAATCAATCGCGGGAGTTGTGCACCCACTTTTCCCCCGTCCGAGTGATGCTATTTAAATAGTTTTTCCACATGACAATATGGGTGGATATGAATATATACCCTGGTCCAGGAGGTCAAACGGTATTTGAATATTTAACTTGATGTTGTGCATTGCAGTGGTTAATACAGTTTGAAAGGATGGCTATTTTTGCCTTGTCCCCTGGCATTTTTTCATAATTACAAGTATCGTGTTGTTTTGCCAGATAAAATGTTCAATATTACTGGAGGTTGCAGCTTAATTTGTTTATGACTCGTTTTTCGGTTTTTCACTCCTCTGCAACTGTAACTTTTATTTTACGACAGTTGGGCGAAAAAAGTTTTCTTTTTACAGCGATAATTAAGTTAATTACTTTTGCCGAACTTGGCCGTCTGTTTATGGTATGCCAGCCTGCAGACTCATAATTAATAAGCATTTAGTTGGACACACCTCGAGCAGCTCCTCAATGATGTTGTCAAAAAGCGTGAGCTGTTAAAAATTATATTTCATATTTGATTTTTATGATGCATTTCGCACGCCCCCCAATTGAAGGGCGAACGTGCCTGCCACTCGATGATTTCACCTCGCCAGCCATCCAGCAAAGAGCACCGCGAAAAGAACAGCGGCTGCTGCAGAAGAGAAAACTTCGGCGAAGGGCGAAAAGTGAAACCATAATTGGTGGGGAGTCTGGAATTACTTAAGTTATGGATGGGTCCTCTTATTGGGATCGAGCGTGCTAATTTGATGACGAGATAAGTCCGGCAGATGATGGCGATACGGATTAAAAATTATGAAGATTATATTACGAGTGGAGGTATAAAGGAAAAGCTATGGTCTAAATACATTTAAGACTGTAAAAAAATAAGGCTTACTGTATGCACGATATCTACAGAGGAAAAAGTAGTAACATAATTGAATTTAATATAAACCACTGACAATATTTTATGTGTTGTTTTAATTGCTGTCTTGCTTCTTATTTCAAAATTAATATATTTAGCTGAATGTAGTATATTATTTAAGCCTATTGGCTGAATCAGTTTGCTGAAGCTTAATTTCTTGAAAAAATATGACATTCGGCGTCTGTCAAAGTGCCCCAAAATGTGTTGCTCATATAAATTTTATTTATGCCAGTTAAATTAATTACTGTCAACACATGCGAGGCGTCAGCTCCAACACCAACAGTGCGCCACCACGAAAATCGCCAAGAAGAGGAGCATGTCGGCCGGAGCCGGAGCAAAAACAATTGCCAATCAGCCACAGAAACTAAAGCAGGCCAGGCGTCCGACCAAAAGTCCAAAAAACAACGCAGAAAACTTGCTGCGAGAGTTGAGCGTGTTGCGAACATAAACACAAAGTCATAAAGTTTTTACACAAAAACATTTAATTTTATTGCATTTTTGGGCAGCAGCCAGACCCCAGACCCCCAATCCAAAGCCGAAAACCGAAACCAGACGACGTCGTGAACAATGCACCACCCAAAAGGCAGTGGGGGTAGGTGGGTGGTGTTTGGTGTTTGGGTGGTGGGTGTGCTCCGATGGGTGGGCATGGTCTGCTGGCCAGGCCAACTTAATTTGCCGCAAATCGAGCAAAACTGCAGCAAACAGAAGCGAACCGAACAACGCACAAAATTTTCACCAGGACAGGCATGTTATTTTAAAAACTTTAGAAAAATTCGGGCTAAAGAAAAATAAAAGAGGAATGCGTATAGAAAAAGGCTTTGATTATGCAGCTATAGTATAGTAAAAAAGATTTAACTCGCTGATATCAGCTTTCTATGCAAATTGACCAAATGTTTAGTAAAGAGTGAAAATGAAGTTTAAAAAGCATTCACTTTTAATTAAATCCATTTGCATAATATGTTTAAGAGCATTACAATCATTAAATTTATAAAATGACTGACACTATGTTAAATTTATTTTGGCAAAAGAGATTCATTTAAAAAGTATTGCATATGCAGTATGAGTATCTCATTACTAATTTGTACGCAAAAAATTATTCCAATGAGAGGAAGGAATTTAAGATGAGTTAATCAAAAGTTACACTTTGGATTACAAAATAGTTACCTCATTTTCATTTCTCAAAGTGAAACTATATTAATTATTAAATTTGGAATGATTTCACGAAATAATTTTTGCTTAGCAGAGGATAATCAAAAAGTTCTTACACTTTCAGTTGGCTGGATGGATGGCCAAGATCTTCTTCTTCTCCGTCGAATTGTTCCCACAAGACTCGTGTGGCAGGCACGGCTGACGTCAGCAGTATTCGTGGAACACTCGCCATGCTCATACATGCATCTGCAGTTGTTTAGACAACTTCTTGTCTTGCAACTCGCAGCTGAAACGAGAAACCGAAAATCAGCGTTGCACTGAAATGTGGCACAAGCAGAGTTCTTCTTTATTCTGTCTGGAGGTTTTTGGATTTTTTTCCCCTCATTTACACAAACGCCCTCGTCCAAAAAGCATCTCATTTTTGGCATGTGCCTAAAGTGCAGCATTAAAATAAGAATTATGCGGCAGACGGCGAACTGCATATCGCAAAATGCAAAATGCGAAATGCAGCGAGAAAAGAGAGAAATAAAAACGTCCAGCGTGCGTATACGTAATGTGCATTAACATCAACAAGTGCGGAGGAAAACTCGCGTAGATTTGTGGATATTCGGGGGAACGGAAACGGTGGGTGTTTGTGGGCAAATGTGGTACCGCTGCAAAATGGGAAGTGTGCCAGCACCGAATTTCTGGTCGATGCCATTTCGAAATGATTTTCAATCTAGGGCCTTCGAGAGCCGCAAAATGTTTGAAACGTCGATGATTATGCCAATGATAATCGCGACGGTGATTACTGACCAAAGTGGCGTAGATTGCGGTTTTCTATGTTTGGTTAAAACTCACGTATGGATCAGAGGCGTTATGTATTGGATTAAATGGCTGAAAAATGTTGTAAATGTACTCAATTAATAAACAGTAGTACAATTGAATATGCATATGCAATAACAGGAATTTTAAAATCTATTTCTAAGTGATTATGAAAGTAAAATTAAAATTAGATTGCACAGTTGACAGCTTTCTTATTTTCATCTTTCCCTCACTAGGCGAGGTCCTTCAATATCCCCACCATATGTTACTTATTTCTTTCGCAGCAGACCAATCCCTCCTTAAGGCAACTGTCAGTGTCAGTGTTGGATGAACAACAATGAAGACATTTACATATGGCGAGGGGTGTCCTTTTTCGTATACGACCGTAGTATCCAGCTACCCAATCCCTCCCACTCGCAATGCGGCAATTCAAGGGCAACCTAAACATACCAATTTACGTTGCCCGGAAGTATAGAGATTCGGACTGCGATAAAAGCATCCGGGACATGGCCCGCGACCTCTGACCGCCGCTCCCCGAGCCACGCCCCCTGGTCAGGGCCCAAGGCTCAAGACTCCTGGTCCGTACCCCATGGCATATGTCTGGGATGCTCATTAAGGTCGCACAGCGTGGCGTGGCTAATGTGACAACATCGTGGGGCAACTCCTGCCTGGGTGGCGGGTAGACAGCCACGCGGGGATTTTCATTTGACTTTGCAGTCAGTGGCCACCACTTATTTTTGTTATTTTTACCCCGTATTCATCACGGAAGAGCATGTCTATTCTTTTCTAAGAGATTGCATAAAAAATATATTTTCACTGGAAAAACAAAAAAGTAAAACAATGTTTTCTACTCAGGACTAAAAAGCTCTATCAAAATTATCGCAATACTTGAATTTTAAAGATATTTCTAACTTTTAAAAATGTTATATTTGTATTTATTATTCTGGGCTTTAAGAATCATAGAAGTATTTCCTTCTTTTTCTATTACGTCATGTAATAGCAGGTATCTTTCAGTCGAAAAATATCACCAAATCCATCTTCTCCTTTTTCTCCACTGCTGTTATTTATATTAGAATGGAGTTGGTGGGTTGGTTGGTGGATAAAAAAAAGCTGGTGGTTACAATGGGAAAGGAGTCAGGAGGCCCGTTTCGTCCTTTCAACTTTTATTCCTTTTCCGACGCTTTTATTGTTTTGTTTCCACTGCGATAGTCAGTGTTGTTGCTGCTGCTGTTTTGGGTAATTCAATTTACTGCCACAATTTTCATTTGTGCAAATTTCAAATGACTCGGGGATACTGTATATACTTATGTATGTATGTATGTATATGTATATATGGCAGCGTCCAGTTCTTGGGCCTTCGCTTGTGAAGCATTTCATGCACAATTTGTTGGGTCTTTTATTTTTATTTCGTCGCATTGTGAAAAATTTGCCTTGAAGCTGACTGCCTCACTTACTAGAGTTTCCCCCTTGGAAACTCAAATTGTTTGTGACTTTTGGGTCGAGCCAATTTTGTTTAGGTAGCTTCAAGGTTTTTCGATTCAATTCTTATCAATTTCGTGTTGATTAAAGAACGTAGTTTGTCTTTCCCGATGCGTAAGCTTACTTTACTTAGTTAGCTTAATCTGCGTTTCTAGAGCTAATCTGAAAATGTTAAAAAAAACTAAGAGAAGTTGAGGATGCGAAATGATTTTGATTTCAAGTTCAAGAGAAACTCAGAGATACTCTCTTTGGTAGACACCTCTCTTTCGCTGCAATTGTTGTTGGCTCTTTTAAGTTAGCAGATAATGTTATGCTTACGGAATGTTAGGAATGTCTGTGCTGTTGTGATTGTATTCCTTTATTTTTTTTATATTTTTCTAAAGTCTAGATGTCGGCGATTTCATGTGCAGCCAGCGTGCTGATTAAATTGGTTGATATGCGCTGGCTCTATTTTTATAAAGTAGGTAATGATAATGAGATGATAAGGTCTATTTTTAGATTTTAGTCTAGTATCATTCCGAAGCTAATACTTGCAAATAATACAAAATCTGTGTAAAAAACTAAAATTATCTTTTTTGGGCAGCCACAGAAAATAAATTAATTCACTATATGTTAAGCCTAAATTCAATGAATACTTTTAAATTTCTTTTTATCTTAAGGACAAAATCTTCCTTAACAGTTCTCTTAAAAGAAAACTACCCTGATACTCTTACACGCTTAACAGGCCATGTTACAACTGGGACCAATGTACTGTTAAGGTTATTGGCCGCTGCTAAGACCTCTGCCCCAACTCCATATCCTCATTGTCCTGGGAGCACAGCAGTTCGGGCAAATGGCGCAGAAAATTTTAATACTCCCCAGAGAAACTTTCAGGGTTTTAGCTGTCTGGACATTTTCTATGCGAAACGTGTTGAAGCAGAAATTTGCTTCTTCCACCGATTGAAGACGGCCAACAATCCTTGAATGACATTGTTGCATCAATCATGAGTGAAAAATACATGTCAATGTTGACCCTTCTTAGCCTCTGGCAAAGCCGTTGATTAATGAGAACCCCAATGACAAAATGTTGGTCTGAAAAGTTTCAAAATTAACTAAAATAAATGGTTTCCAGATTGCATTTCATGGCCAGGACCGTGGTGCTGAATCATTAATAGTGTTTGAAGTTTAATTCCTAGACGACACTTTTTATTGCCGTTGTGTAAATACGAATAAATGGCCAACTCAGCTCTTTTGGCATCCATTCAAGATGGCCAGCAATTATTTGATATTTGATTTCGCCATTCGACTCGCCCCTTTTGATTCTCTTTCGCTTTTGTCTACTCTGCGTATACGTAATGGATGTAACAACATTTTAGTAGGAACCCCAAACACGCCTTGACAATTTCCACTTTCAATTCAGCCGAATTTCCAACAATTTTTCATTGCCATATGTATCTGTGTGTGTGTGGAAGTGCTCGTGCCATTTCAAAAGTGTTATTTGTTGCTTTGACCGTAGAGAAAAGTGATTTACTATTTCTATTCGCTTCTGTCTGAGTTTCTGTTGCTATTCTGTCGATAAAAGCAATCAAAGCTTGATTTATTGTGCTCGGTAGTTCTTGACAGCCGCGGGTAAAAATTCTGTGTGAATTTGTCGGCAGAACAGAAAGGATGGCCTGAAAGGTTTAATAAAAGAAAGTGAAGGTTTAGGATTTTTATTAGATATTTCACAGCACAATTTGCAATGAATGCTGTACTTATACCATTAGATAAACACCTGCTTGTGTTTTATTAAACATTATACTGCTTAGAGGTTTTTTTAAACAGCATTTGAATGAAATAATCGAGCTTAAATATTTTGCGGTTGGACTATATTTCTTTCATCCGCTTGGCAGAAACCGGATAAGCAAAATATTTGATTTCCTCTTGAAAATGCCAACGTTCCTCCATTTTGCCATTTTTTCCCATTTCATATTGTTTGGATTTTCAACTGCCGCCTGAGTTATTTCCTCGTTTACAGTTAACCGGTCACAAACGCACACACTCACACATTGGCATGCAACAATTGCCCCGCCAAATGCCGACGGTCAACAAAAACAACAAGAATCACAACAGGAGCAGCCATAAAGCCTTATTGATTTTTGACTTGAATGCGGTTTATAAAATGGATTTATACCCTTTTTGGAGGTATTTAAAACTTTGGACTTCAGCTAGTCATAATATATTTATTCACATATACATATATATTATTAGCGGGACTTAAATTTAAAATGTACTTCTCACGCAGATCAACTTTCATCTAGAAATATTAAGTATAGAAAGAAATTTATAAGAATTTGTATATCTTTTTCTAAGATATTTCCTTTTTATCTTTTATTTATTAATTTCATATTTTAAGGGTATGCTAATATCGGCTATCGGCGTTTGGTTTTAAATTTTTTACGCAACACAATGGCAGTGACAGGATCAGACAGCCGAGTTGGTGACTGCATTGAAGCTGTTTGCCAGGACATTTAGAAAAATGCATATTTATGTGCTTGTGGGACTCCGTGTTTGCTGCTTTAAATGGCCTGGAAAATCTGTTTAAGTGAGTGGCAGGCACAATTTGCTTAAAGTTGCCAAAAGTTAACTTTGCTTGGCCCTCGAGAGTCAAATGTCTTGAAAGGCATTCATATTAACAATCGACACATCGCTTGATGGGTTAAGTGGGAAATCGGGGGCAACAGAGTGTTAAGGCTGTTGAAATGCACAATTTACTGGAGACAGACTGAAATGGAATTGGGCAGAAACAGGAGGAGGATTAAGGACGCACGGATCAGGAGGCAGGAGACAGGAGGCTACAACAAAAGGCGGCTAACAAGCAGACATGATAAAGTAAAGCAAAACGGGAAACTCTTGACGGCGTCACAAAAAAAATGTAAGAGAGCTAAAAAAAGTTTACCTAAGTTTCGTGTACTCTTCGGGAATTCAATTTCATTTAAGAAATACTATCGTTATCAAAATGTCAAAGAAATGCGAAAGGCAAATATTGTAATAACAGTTTTTAATATGAACTTTATTTAATTAAATAGAATACCAAAAATTGTTCTATTCTATCTCATAAATCTTTGCATCTCCGCAATCTTTATAAATCTTCCGATATTTAACACAATGGTTTTGTTAAGCCGAATAAGATCTATTCTAAATAGATTAATATCTATAAAATTCTTTATAAAGATCAGCAATGTAAGAAGTGATTTCTATTGGTTTTTCCGTCATATTTAAAATTATATAGCCTATTTTATGCATTACCACCCAATCTAAGATCTAAATTCTCCACTTTCCGTCAGGGTATTACGAAATTCCAGCGTAAAAGGTGTTGCTATATTCACTTAGAGACCGATGCAGGCGCCATTCAACATCCTCATGTTTTCGTGAGGGCGAGTCGCACAGTCTGTTTGTGTTAATGACAAGTGTTTCCATGTTCTATATGTTCCTCCTCTTTTTTCGTATGCGTCGCGTAATGACAAGGAGGATGTCGATGGGTATAATGACAACATCAATGCTGATGGTGATGGGGATGCGAATGGTGATGCGAATGGGGATGATGACGGAGTGGGCATGGGCATGCCACAGCACCCAGAAGCAGCTTAAAGTGCTTGTTAGCGATTTTTTGTCGCCATTTTTATACCTCATTGGGAGCAGAGTGTATGGAGTTCAAAAAGTATGAGCAAAGAAAGTACTTAATAGAACTGGTGAAGCACCAAAACAAGCATTTTGTGTAGGAAACTTGTAATAAAGATTTGACTTAGATTCAAATAAATATATAGCCACTTTCTAATAATATTATTTATATGTATAAATAAATTATTCATGATGATATGGGATTGAATATTATATTTACAATTCAATCATGTTTCAAAAAGATTTTTCTATTGATTTCTGTTTTTCTCAAGTTAAGTTTAATGGTACTGGCCGTTGATAAATCGGCTTTAGGTAAGCAATTTGATTTCTGCAAGGTCCCTACCAAGTATTTTGTAGTCGGGTGCTCTTGCTCGAATTTTTTGTGTCATTGATGGGGATGAGTATGATGATGATGATGTCGATGAGGCTGTCAATACGGAATTGAGCTGCGACATAAACACGTTGTCAAATCGAACGCGTGAGTGCTCACGTGCTCGCCGAGCAGAACGCTTATGGGGTTGGGAAAAAGCTGATAAATGGGAAGGCAGTTCACCCCGGTTAGCACGTGCTGCCCGGGTTCTTTGTCAATAGATTGGCATACAATCCACTTCCTGGTTGTGCTTACCTGCCTGATGAAAGTCTGCCATTAATGTGATTTATGACAGATTTCTCTTCATCGTCTTTTTTTTTTGTAATTTATATTTATTACCCACCTTGTTTTGCCTATTCACTTCGGCCAGAGTCCTTTGTGGCATTACCAGCTGTCACAGAGCAAAGACAAATTAATCGATAAGGTTTTTTCTGAAATTTCATATTTGTCTTATCACAATTAAATTAAGTTCTTTAAAGAAGGTGCAGGAAAGTGCAATTAAAGGATATGACATATATCAAAACTTCTTCTTAATTTTATTTGATGTTTATTTCTTATACATTTGTTAAACAGTTAAAGCCGAATCTAAAAGTTATCGTATTCGCTCAGCTTAATCAATAGGAGCCTCAACTTCCTGGCCTCCAGGCCAATGGTAAGTGGCTCCTCCGGCACTTGTTCGGTGGCCGAAAAAATGTTGGCCGGCGTAAAGAGGCCGTAGGACTCGCAAAAGCGCAGAAAGTTGAGGACCTCCTGCACGGTGGCATAGGGCAGGATAATGTTCTGCTTGGCCATGCCGGTGAGAAGCCCCAGGATACAGTGCTTCACATGCAGCCAGGTGTCGGCATACAGCCGGTTCCCAGACCCACTCTCCAGGGCATGGGCGATGCGGGATAGGCCGAACTCATAGTTGGATTTGGCGCAGTACAGTGTGCCCACCACCAGATTGACAATGCACAGGTGGTGGTATTGCTTGCCCAGATTGCCCTTCATCTCCTCGGCCTTTTCCACTTTACGCATCAGCTCCTCGGCCTCCTCGTTCTGGAATGTCATGATGTAGGAGACGCACAGGTTGGCCAGCACCGCTGCAGAAACGGACATGATCTGGTTGAAACGGGGGATGGTAGATTAAAATTGGGTGCCACCTGATATGATAAAGTCGGCTGTACCGACTGTTAGATACCCGGTACTTTTGTGAGAGGGATTCTGCTCTCTACTAAGATTTATGGATTTTATAAATATTTCCCTTACTAAGATATTGCCATATTTCAAACACCTCTTAGCTATTGGTATAACTCCCTTATTCACTTTGAGTACCGGGCATTCAAAAAGTAAATATCTGTGTGAATAGCTTAAATGTTTCAATCTCACATCATCCGAATGCTGGCGCACGATGGGTTCATAAAACGCAGCCGCTTCGTTGTATTTGTCGCCCTGCATGAAGAGCACATGTCCTGCATTCAATCGCCAAATGGAGTTCTCCGAACAGAACTCGGCACTGGCATGGAATTCCCTTTCAGCTCCGACGAAGTCATCATCCCGCCAAGAGATCCAGGCTCGAGCCATCACCACAGGCAAGTAACTTTGTTTGAAAAAGCGTAATATTATAAAATTAAATACTGTTGCATTTGATAAACACAAATCCAGACGCGACCCATACTTAATGAAATGTAAATAAATTCTAGAAAATAAATATCACGTTAAGGTTAACTCACAGTTCCAGTGCCTGTTCGTAGTCCTTGAGGGCATCCCTGAGTGCCTGTTGCTCATTGGTGGCCCTGACCTCCTGCACTTTTGCGGCCAAGCTGCGCAGTTTACCAGCAAGACTGGAGGCCAGAGTACCTAGTTTCTTCTCGGCCAACTCGGCACTTGTTTGTGCGGTTATTAGGGAGTCCAATAACTCATAGAGATATTGCGAAAGATACTTGTAGGTGAGGTCCGTGTGCTCCGCCAGGATATCCGCAGCAGTTTCGTAAAGTTCGTTCTTGCAGCAGATGAGCAGAATGTTGGCGAACGTCTCCTTGGGGCAGGAGGGTGCACCCAGTTCCAGGAGAAACGCCAGCTTCCTCAGACCCGCCACAGGACCTTCGACATCGGTTAAGGCCATGTTGTGCAATGTGACCGGATCTAGTTCGCTTTCGGCTCGTGGAGGAAGGTCCAGGAGGGCGTCCCTGGCTGCTTCCTCATTGCCATCTTGAAATTCAATGGCTGCCTTGAGATTAAGTGCCTGAGTTATGCCCGAAATGGCCATGGTGATGGGATTGCCCACGCTCCTGGCACCGCCATCGGGAATATCCATCTGGGCGCCTATTCCAAGCTCTGGATGATTGCGCATTCCTCGCTCTACAATCTCGGATGTGTAATCCAATGCCTGGGCTCGCTGTTTCTTTTGAAAATGTGCCAGCGCCACATTGTAGGCCACTAATGGGTTAAAGCCACCCACTTGAAGCGCCGCCTGAAATCGCTGCACTGCCGCCTCGTGCTGATCAGCCTGGAACAGCAAGCATCCCTCATCGTTGAGGGTATCTGCAGTGCCTCCCGCCCGCTGATTCAGCAGGCTCTGTGCTCCCGCGAAATCTTCGCTGGAGTAGAGGATCGCACTCTGCAGCTGCAAACACTGCTCCCGGAGCTCATCCTCCTGGTCACCCATTTGCTTGAGCACCCGCAGAGCATCAGCAAAGATGCCAGCCTGATAAAGTGACTGGGCATAGTAGAATCTAAAAGGAATGGCATTTGCTTTAGTAACTGATATGCGTAGACCCAGTCCACCTTTCATTAACTACACTGTTAGATGGACCAACTTGAACTGTGTTTCACCTGTACTTGGCTTCCTTGGGCGCCAGTTGGCACAATTGCTCGTAGCAGGTGGCCGCCTCCTCGTATTTCTGGGCGTGGTAGTAACAATGTCCCAGGGTGGATAGACCCGCCCTCGTGTTGGCCGCCTCACCAAAACTGGTTATGCACTCGATCACATCCTCGTAGCGCTTGTCCTTGATCTGAAGCACCGCGTCCTTCAGTGTTTATATTTTAATTATAATTATGTTACGGTTTACCAGATTATATATTGTCCTCGTCACATGCCCCTCACGCAGGATAATTCCCTGATGCAACATTTTCGCTGAGCGGTCCGTTGGTGAATGAAAAATACACTTGAAAGCCCTTTGTTATGGTCGCTTGTCGGTGTTTCCATGGCGACCCTTATTTGTTTTCCGTCAAGTATCATGGCAACGTTTTTTTCTTTGGTCAACCGGCAACAGTTGGTTGTTCGGCATGGAAATAAGGGTGGTTGGCACAGACAGTTAACAGTTGAGTTGAGTTAATTATAATTAATTATATATATATTATAATTATATTTTTTGATGATTTCATCTTGTATATATATTTATATATTAGTTACGAGTCTTAAACTTCGACATGTTTAAGGAACCACATAAAATAACACCCAGAAATTCAAGCAATATCCATCGCTTAGCCAAAACTCTGCCATAAAAACCAATTAAGATTGAGCCAAACGGGCGCAAGTGGCGCAACAAATCCATTTGAAATGTAAATGAGAAAATGTTCTAATTGAAAACTTTAGCATCTTGATGGCAAGCTCCTTCGCCAGCTTACGCCCTCTCCTTGACTTGCTGATGGAAGACTTAAAGTGTTAACTGGATGCTGCCAACCGGAGGCATTAATCCGTGCTGAAGCCTTTCAGGCGGCGAGTTCAAGGAGCACTTTTAATTAGGTTTCCCAAGGAGCAACAGTATCCTTCGCCTATGGAAATCCCACACTCACAACTACAACTACGACAGCGAACGTGCGGAAATGCTAATTAGGTTCTGTGTCTGTCTGATAGCCGAGCCAACTGGGAGCATGGAAAAGGCCAGTAGTCAAGCGCGAATGGAGGTTATGTGGTGACCAGGTTCTAGAAGTAGAACCGGGTCAAGGTTGCTTTGCCGTCATCCGTCTGGCCAAATGCGACGGCGGCCACCAAATGTTGCACAACGGGTTTTGGCCCGCTCTCGTGCTCCAGCTCTTGGCGAAAATGGTTCAAAAACGCGACCATGAGACTCTGGTGCCAGCTGCGTCCCGTTTCATGGTGAACTGGAAATCTTGGCAGCGATATAACAAATACATTTGGATGCCAGCTAAACGTTTTCCTCTCATGTCATCTCATCGCTACTCGCATCTTTAGTTGGCAGCATCAAGTGCAACTGCATTTTCTTACAATGTCACCCGTCGCGCATTAGTTTTTCTCGATCCCGGGCCTAAGGCTAACCGCAGTTAGCCACAGCGACAACGCGGCGCATGAGTAATGCAATTGATGCTGGCAATTACCAGATATCACACAAGCACTCGCTCCAAAGGTGCCGCTCAGCGGGCTGAAGTTCAAGTTTTGTTTTCTGTTTTGTTGAATTATTGCAGGCCTAATTGCCACCAAGACACCGGCAAGAACACGAGGCGAGGCATTTAGATAATGTCAGATGAAATATCATTTTGAGTATCGTTTTCTTTCGTATTGGGTGCTATAATTTTCCTTTATGTTCAGAAAATTAAAATGCGACACGTTTTTGAAATAAAATTTATGATAACATGTAGCTGATGTAGTAAGCTGACGGTTAGATAATTCCAAAACCAATACCAAAAGTAGATATGTTTTTTACTGGCATAAATAATATACATAATCCAAATTAAATGCGACCAAAAGTAAATATAGTATATGATTTCACTCATATAGCTTTAAATATTATCTGTATTAAGTTATTTTTCCTGTTTCCAATTGAATGTTTTTATTAAGAAATTTGCCATGATTTTTCGAGTGTATTTCCCGCCTCGACTTCCGAATTTAACATTACTTTCATGCTGGTTTTATCGCATTCCCTGTCTTGTGCCGAGCTCTCCCGACTTGTTTATGGCTGAAATTTTGCATTTGCTTGTCTCGTATTAATCTCTTAATTTTTTGCTGCTGCTTTTTTTTTTTTATTAAGCTGCACTTGCCGGAGGGCTGTTTTCAGGGTTGCCGGGTTCAACAAGAGCTCGGGTTGATGTGGCCACAAATTAACACTTGCTCGGTCCTAAAGTCTTGTTTCAACTGCTTGTGCTGCGGCTGCTGCTGCTGCTGCACTTTGGAAGTGGTTTTTATTTTATGGCCAGACGGTGGAGTCAAGGGTTTAGTTAAGTCATCGAGTCAAGGGTGAAATTACTGGCTAGGTACTTAGACTCGAAAAGATCATTGAATACTAAGGAGGGGTGATCAGAAACAGTTGTTTGAAGAACTCTTGCTTATATAATCGAAACAATATTCTACACTCTTCGCAAATATTAAGTTCACACCAATTCTTGAGTCATAAATTCTTTTTAACTACCCACTCAATATTTTTCTTCACGATTTTCTAGACATTTGCATGAGACTGTCTAAGAAAACCTAGAAAATCATTATCGTTAGCTAGCATCTCTGCGCATCATCTCAGTTGTAAATTAGTGGCGAGAAAAAAAGCAACAAAAAACAAAAATGGGGTTTACTTCAGCTGACCTTGTGGCACAATCTTTTCCTGTCCCGCAGCCATAAAAAAAAACTTGGCCCCAGAGAACTGACAATGAGAAACCACACAGAGAAACCGAAGAGGAAATAGTGAAAAGAATCAAATCGCGAGCATTTCCTGCTTTGGAGGGAAACAAAGGGAATATGATTTTCTAATTGAATAGTGTATTATTTTAGATGCTGTATATAGAAAGTTTCTGTTCAATAAATTTGGAAATGAAGCACTAAGAACTTCTTCCCACTAAGAGCATTATATGGTTGTTTCATTAGTTAAAACCTCTTTAAAATTGATAATTTTGGAGATTGCAAACTTTTATACTTTTCAAATCCAATAATAATTATACTCCGTTCCATAAGCTCGGTGGGGGGTGTGGGGCTGTCATGAAGGGCATTTGATAGCATTGTGGAGGAGCTCATGCGATAAATCATACAGCTTTTCCCGCTCATTTTATTCATCTCAGTTCGCTGGCTGCATTTTGTTGAGATTCTACCAAGTGTGCGAAATGCAAGTGTTTAGATTTCTTAGAGAAACGTATTTATATGTACATATGTGTATATATGAAAATAACATGTGTTAGTTCTAATTCTCTTCTTTCTGTCTGAGAAGATTCAATAAAAACATCACTTATAAAATATAAAATATTTTCTATGCAAATTAAGAAAGATTAAATTTGTAGCTTTAATATTTGAAAGGGATCTATTAGTCTTAGTATTATCTTAGGCTATAAGATGCAAGCATTTGTCTCATTAATATTTGATTAGCTATTTTTAACATAAGTACTGTCCTTATTACGAGTATTAATAGTTTTTCCTTAATATTTATTGTTTCTAATCCATTTGTCGTACTAAATTTAGAATAAAAAGACATAAACATAATTTTATGCCAACGATTAATCTTATTTCTCTCTGCTCTTTCGACTAACGCATTCACTTAAAATGTGCAAAATAAAAACACATCTTTGATTGCAGCATGTTCAATAAATAATTAATTAATTAATCAATTGTTGTGGTCGCTGCTTTTGGCTTTTTTGGCTGCGGTGCAAAGTTGATTGAACTTAAAATACATGAAGCTCATTTAAAATGTGTAAACAAAAGCCGCAGCAGAAACGGATACCAGACCCAGACTTGTGTGTGCCAACGACATATAAACAATTTATCAGAAATAAATTGGTTAACAGGTAAAATAAACAAATTAAGCGCAGAGCTAAATAAATGCTGGAAATATTTGTATATTTTGCGGTTTCATTTCCAGAGTGAAATGTGGAGACTGCATTTAGCCCAAAATGCTTTTGGTCTCGTTGTGGCTTTACAGAGCATAATTAAATCTAGTTATGATATTAGGGTCTAAAATTCTAAACAAATTTAACATATTAATTTGTCCGAGAAATTCAACCTTATATAACCGAAGCACACCATTACTACCTAAAAATGTTCTTTTGGTACTGTCATGAAAAACTTGTGCTTTCAGTTTAATTTTTAATACATTTTATATATTTTCCTTCATTGAATGTTTCTGGAAGATTTGAAATGGGAAACAATACAAAGAGGTATTTATTATACCAGCTGTTCTTCTTCGTTTCATTAATTTTGTTGCTGTTGTGCTTCTTTAAAGCCTTTCTTTAATTTTTCGACAGTCTTTATTAATACGCTAAAATTTCGGTTGAAAAATCGTTGCCTGGTATTGGTATGTTTCGTGATCTTTGAGAGGCCGGAGGAGGGCTAAGATTCAGTTACAGGTAAGCCAGGTTTTTGCCTCATTTGCGTCATGCAGTCAAAAGTCGCAGATCTTCTTCGGGCCAGTCCCCTGTCATCTGGTCGACTGCGATCTGCCCACAGATCTGGCCATACCATTCCGTTTGCAATTTATTGAAACGAAGTTGACCTTGAATTTGGTTAAAAGTCTTTTAACTTTATTTCACTCGCTGCGCTGGCCTTTTATATAGGCGTATATGTGCGTCTGATGATTCTTGTTGTTACTGCTGATTACTTTAACGATGATGTCCATAAAATGTATCTCAAGCCCCGAAGCTCACTGGCCCTCTCATGTTTTTTCGGCAACTCTGCTCGTGCGGGCAGCTGGTTTCACAAATGGCCAGAATAAAACCGCCGAAAATGAAACTTAAGCTGATCAAATTAATTTAAGGCTTGTAAGTGCAGCAGTGGAGTTCAAAACAGGGTTGAAAATCGATTTGGGATGAATGTGGGTGGAATATGGCCGCAGGATTGCTCACTATACATCAGAATGCTGTCTTCGACTTAATGGCTATGAGAATTTTTTACGAAAATATAAAGAGGTGCATATTGCTTGTTTTCAACATGTTACTATTTGAGTGTTTCATTTGAACATTGCACTTCAATTATTGTATTACTTTTTAAGTAATAAAATGAATATTTGTACTTCAATAGCAATAAATTAGTTTAGAATAGAACAAATAAGCTTTTATGTGTTAAATGTAAATACATTTCGCTACACATGTATGTTTGCTAAATTTTGTTGAATTTTCCCACCTTTTTTGTGACGACACACACTTGCCCGCGGAATGTTTAATTAATCATTTGTGCCCACACAATGATGACGTATGGAATTTGTTGTTGTCGTGCCTGCTGTAGTATTTAATTATTATTGTTTTGCTTCAATTTCTTCTGCTATTTCTATTTCGATTTGTGTCGCTGTCACCCCCCCCCCCCCCCCCCGGAACCAGAATGCTTTGATACTTCCGTGCAGTGAACTTGTTTTTATTTCATTATCGTTCAAACGAAATGTTCTAGGCATATATTTGTTTACACTCATATGTATATATTGTATTTGCTCTAGATTCTCCACACTTTCTGCCACTCTCACCATCATTTCTCTCTGTTTATGTGAATTTTCGAACATTTGGCTGGTTTGCTCGAAATGTTTGCTCACTTACTGCGAGATCTGTTTATCTGGCTGGGATAGAAGGTCATTGTCATGGAATTTGTTTATTTTATTTTCATTCCCGCCGTGCTCACTCCGCTTAGAAATATTCATAAAACATTTTCCATGCCAGCAAAAGTGTGTCACAATCTACGAATTATTTTCGAGAATTTTTATTCGAATTTGTATTTATTTGTGTGTAGAAGATATTCTTCTGTAGTCATAGTTCGTGCGATAGTGAAGTGAAATATTTTCGCAATGTAGCCTTTTAGGTTCACTCAACTTATTCACAAAGAAAAGCTCGATGCGGAAATCAAAGCACAAAAAAGGGGAAATGTACGTGGGCAAGTGTAAAATGTTTTCTAAGTGGAAAATAAATGTGGGATCGCGCTGTGGGCTGCATTTTCCATCAAATGTGACATTGAATGGTTTTTACGATGGCAATGCGCTATGCCCACCTTGCACCCCCCTTTACCTTTCTGTCATCGTCACTCAATCAGCTGCATTGTGAGTGATTCTTTATTTTTTTTTTTTGCTTAATTATAGAACGCTCAATGTTATATATCAAACAGTAAAGTAGCATACAAGTTAATAAACAACGCTTTCGCATGCACGGAAAAGGCAAAAATTATCTGACAGATACAAGCCCCGTGTATATGTAGGCATAGGAGGGCTTCTTTATGCTAGATCTCGATGTCAACGTCGCCGTAGTCGTCATTATACTCATCGTCAAAGTCTTTAATGATTAATTTTTGTATTGTTCTTTGAAATGCGGGCGCATCTGTTGCGCCAACGACCGGACAAGGCAAGTTCCCCATTCCGCCGGACAGCCAGATGGACAGTCGGTCACGTTGGCCAGCTGGAGATCGGGCAAAGCCAACAGGCGGGCAAAAACCACCCACCCGAAAGACCGCAATAAGCCTCAATTAAATGAAAATTGCACGCCAACGGCATGAAAACGTAATTTGGATGAAATTTATTGTAGGCCGTCTCGGCGACCATATGCACATATAGATCATTCCTATATGCCTGAATATAAGTGTTTAAGTAATACTTTATAGCTTTTTATTTTCCGATGGCGAATACTCTACAGAAGGGAAAGCTACTGGTTTCCTTTCGAAATGTGGCATACCACTATAAGTATATACACTTAAAACTTACTAACCTACTAAGTTACTTTTTATGGCAATTGTAATTAATTGATTTAAGCAAAAAGTAAAATTACAAAGTATTCACATATACGTTGGGCTGTAGTGCCTAGAAATGTGTACCATATTTTTGAATCTACTTGGCTGCATCTGTCTGTTTGATGCATTTTAATGTGCAATTATTTCACTTAAACTTTACGGTGACATGGCGATGCGTGGCTGTAAAATAATTTTCCATATGACGACGCTCCCCAGAGGCCGTACTTTCCCATCCCATTCACCATTCACAAGTGGGTGTTGGGCGGAGCAAGGGGTGGTGCTTTGGTTCTTCCTTGGTTGTCACACAATTTATGTAGCCTGCCAACCACTTGACAGGAACAGCTCTTCGCCCTTCCGTTCCTTTTGGGGCCCTTGCCATTAGGGGCGACCCAAATTGATTTACATATTTGCACACACAAACAGGACGAGTGGGTGGGGATTAGGTGGTGGAATGTTTGCCTCGGCTAAACGCACATAACTAGGAAATATTTGGCATTCTTTTGCCAATATGAGTCAACCTCAAACAAAAAAATATAAAAAGGTGGAGAAAGGCAAAGCCGAAAAGATAAGTCGACCCATATAGACGGGCAAAAGTATCTTTAAATTAAATTTTGATGACTGGGCGGGAAGAAAATGATGTGCCAGAGATACCATTGCCCTTGGCCGTCGGATCGATGCGAAAACCGGTTGTGAGAAGTCGACAAATATTTCTCTCACAATCTCATTCACGCGCGCCATCGTATCTAATATCAAGTTCAAGGTTGCAATTGCCGCCGACCAGAAACGGGTCTAACTCGCCGATGCACTAATAAAAAAGCTAAATAAATCAAAGCATCGACAGGGCACAGGGGGACAACCAAGGGCTGAACATTTGTAATTATAAATTATAAAATCCAAAAGCAGCGCACAGATTGCATTGCAAGCCAAATGCTTCACACGAACTGCACTGTACTGGATATTACGTATACGTTGCTAAGCCAAGCCCTAGAACAAAATTCAGAGTGACTAATCCAAGAGTGTTTTGTTTTTCAGTTGGTAATTGGAAGCTGCGCAGATTCTATGCCCACCCAGGTGGATGACTCAGTTTGTGCTAGATTTCCAGCTAAATGTTCTAAAGAAATGTTTACCAGCATAGGTTTCACATTACTCATACGCACCATGGCACACTGCGATTTGTTTGGATTCCAGCTAAATGCATTTGTCGCTGCAAAAATAATTCTTAGAAGCCAGGAAAGCAAGAGTATGGATAAATAATTAAGATATATATATATAGATATATAATTAATAATTAACATAATGCGTATTTAACCAAATTGTATACTTTAATTGCAACTGTTCTCTAGACCAACGAACGTTTAATGCTTGCAACATTAATATTTGCTTTGCTGTCAGCTTTAAAAATTTAATTTAAAAAGAGCTCACCATGTAATTGCCAAACTAGAGCTGGCTGAAAATAAAATGTATAAAATGCGGAGTGCAAAAAGTGAAATTCGCAACAGAAACTGAACAAAAAGTGGCTGCCAAACCATTGAAGTTGGGTCTAAACTATGGAGGGGGGGTGTTCGAAAGCAGGGAAGCTGAAAGCCAATTGCATTATTACACAGCAAATTCTCTCTCCTTCTAGTAAAAGGTCTTTACTATTCCCCACTGTTGGGGGGATGCATTAAATGCCATGGAAAAGTTTCCACCATGCGAAAACGGTTCACAGTGCACTGGAAAAATGTTTGACTGGCTTCGTGCCTTTTTTCTGCTCTTTGGCTACAATGCGAATATTTACTTCGCACACACACACACTCGTGCACGGATGGCGATCTGTTGGTATGGGTGACCATGAAATGTTCACACAACGCTGCTCATCTGTATTGGTATGGGTTGGTTCTCTCTGTTTTTTCTGTTTTCTGCTTTCTGTTTTCCACTTCTGGACCTGCGACGCAGATTGACGCTTCATTACGACGTTATGTAATGGCTTGTAAAGCTCCAAGTGACAAAGGCTACTTCTCTCGCTCTCTGGATCTGTAAGTGATGGCTCTCTACATATGAGTGTGTGTGCGTGTGCAACGACAAGAGAGAGCTAATTCACTCGCTTTGGTCTCTTTCATGCAATGAGTGCATGTGAGATCATCGTTCACAGCCGAAACAAATTCTACATTCTGTATACGCCCCATGGCCCAGCAGCTCATCATCCAAAGCACCGCCACCATCATCAAATCCATCGCAATCATCATCATCATCGCGATGAATGGCTGTATTTGTTGCTCCGCTGACAAATTGCAATTATTTTACACGGCATGACTTTGGCAGAGAGTATCGGCAGCAGGGTAACCCGAAGTATAAGTCATGAATCTAAACAGTCACAACAAAATTGTTTCCATAAAAGATATTTAAAGGTAAATTTTCTTAAAACCATATACAGCTATGCTTCCTTTTACATAAAAAAGTTAACTAATTGCGGTACTCTAAAAGAACTTTTTAAAATGTAAAAAATAATCGTTCTAATAAAAAGCTATCATTTTAATGATCAATATATTTAAGAAATCTTTAATACCCGTTTATTTTTATCTGACTAGTAACTATAATCCAAGCATTTAGCTGAATTAATGAGAAGTCATAAAGTCGGCACGATAGATAAAATTAATTACTGAGTGGCCCATAAAACTGGCATACTTCAATCCTTGGCAGAGACAACGCTGCGTATACGCAACCTATTGACTTCGCAAAAGTTGTCACCGAAAAGCGAGAAAACCAGAATTTGCATTTACCACTCAACGTTTGCCAACATCATTAACATCGGAGCAGCGCCATTGCCACATGTTCTTCATTTGCCTGCCGAGCGAGAAATTTGCATAAATAAATACCAATATCTTACCTTCGCCGTGGCGAACCGACGATTGTATCTGCACTTGTTCTGGCTGTTCTGACGGTTTCGGCCAAAAGAAGCTGAAATTACTGGTGCCGAAATGTGTTTTCCAGTCCGTGTTGTCATCGCCGTTGTCGCAGTTAGCCTTGATCGTGTTTATTTCGGCAGTTAAGCGATACACGAAATAAATAAATAAATAATACGAGCCCAAGAATTCTTCTCATGTTTTGTCGGTCTGTTGGCATTGCCAGACCCATAAATGGCCCACCAGTTGAAGATGGCGATGGTTTGCTCAGTTCTTTTCGGTTCGGTTTGGTTCGCTTCAGCTCTGTTCTGCGATCTGTGAGCTGGTGCTATATGCTATATACTATATGCTATATGGCGTGGTCGGGTGTCAGTTCAGTTCTCTTGGGGCTGCCCAAAAAGGCGGCTGAGTAATTGAGGTTGTAAATCAAAATGGATGTATGTAGAAATTTGTCCTTGAACATTATGTCAAAGTTGTAGGCAACTGTTAATGGATGAACAAGAACGCCAAGTGGTTTATATTTGACAGATTATGCGTTTGATTTAAGGAAGTATTTGACACCCTTTCGATTAAAAAAGGTACCTATACTGCTGGACAGCGATTTAATCTATAGATTATCAGCTTGTCAGCTCTTTCTAATCGCTTGATTTCCTAATAAAAACATCGAGACTAATTTTAATGCTGATTATTTAACTAATTGGTGAGATAGATCAGTCAGTAAAATGATGATCGCATGATCATCATTTGTAGTGATTACAAGAGCAAAACAAGCCAATATTTAATCGAAAATTTTGCCATTCTTAGAAACTTACAAAGAAATCTTGCCTGTAAAAAAGTGTAATGCCAGCGTTTTTCAAATTATAAGAAAACGTGAATTAGTTGGAAATGGCATATACACATTTTATGATAGTACTTTGTTAATATTCACGTCATTCCATGATCTTGGGTTTTTGAGAACCAAAGCTCTTATTAATATTTGTATATTATATTTTCCATAATTTTGGTTCGGTTTCACTTCATCCGATTTATACGCAGCACGAGCTCGTTGAAATCTTGACGAATAAATGTTTAAATTATCATTTAGTCAAGCTACATGAAAAGTAAACGAATTTCAACTGAAATTTTTCCCCATCCTCTTACTTAATTTCCCTTTGCATCTCCGCCTGAGCAACAATTCAATCATTTAATTCATTTGTACATTTCATTTATTGCATTTCGATTTGAGCTGGGGCAAGGCGATTTTATGGCTACATATTTTAACATTTTACGGCTGCAAAACAGAATCCAAAAAACGCACAAGAAGAAGAAAGATTTCGGTTTGGATTCGTTTTCGATTTCGATTTCAGTTTGGTCGATTTGACAGCTGGTCCGAGTTGTTCTCTCTTTTTTTCTTGGCCGATTTGATATAGCATTTCGTTTACCAGTTTTGGGTCTCTCAAGTACAAACCACAAGACGAATTTGGTCATTTAAAATTGCGGCAATGTCTGATGGCCAGATGGATGGCTGGACGGATGGACGGATGGCTGTTGCTTGCTGGTTGGGCTGCTTGAATGGTTGTTTGCTCTGTCGTTTACAATTGTTGTCATTGTCAACGTGTTGGCCAGCTTCTGCTCTTCGGTTTGTTTGGTCTTCTTCTGCGGGGCGTTTACCACCACCACCACTACCGCCAGCAACAAAAACAAAAGCAACAACCGCAGCTTTGTCTTCGACCCATTTAACGGACCAGTGCACTGGCGAAGCCCTAGCATTGGACACGATATTGGGAACGTGAGAGTTGGCCAAGTCGGGCCAGATGCACTCAAAAAAAAATGCCAATATCATTATGAGGAAGTTTTTCATGTACTTCTGCTACTAAGTACGTAGAAGTAGTAATATTTAGATAAAACATTTATTTATGCATATATATACATTTTATTTATGTTGTAAAAGAACAATGTAAATAGTAATACAGACCATACATTTTCTTTCGTTAAAAGCCTTAACTAGCAATTGCATTAAATGTATTTACATTTTTACCTTCTTGCAGTGTAAAATGCAATTTAAAGCTTAAAGCTACCATCGATTAAAACTTGGTTAATCTGGAATCTTTGGCCGGGCTCTGGGCCATCACATGCAATCTGTATTGGCATTTATGTATGCAAATTTTCAAATGAAGTGTGAATTGCTCAGTCGCCGTCGCGAGTCTCCGACTATCTATGTGTATGGCCATTAAGAATATCAATTAGGCACGTTTTGCAGCTTGGCGGCAAAGTTCAAAATATAATTACAAAACCAAACCGAACAAAGCAAACAAAGCCTCGACTCTTACCCCTCTTAGTCAATTTTCCACTTGGCTTGACTCCACTTTGACTCTGGTCATTAAGCTGCTAGAATTTATGATTTCAATTGCAGCAAATACAAAGAAAGATTTTGCAGAAGCCAACGTTAAATGATCTTCATGGTTAGCCGTGGCAGCCATTTTCTGTAATTTATGTCAATCATTTGTTTGTTCTCTGCATTTGCATTTGCATCAATTCATTTAAATTCGCCTCTGTTGGCCATTTGTTGTTTGCCTCTTGAGCTAAAAGTCAAGATATTAATAGGCATGATCGACGTCCGAATGGAATTAATACTTGGTATTCTTTGATCAGATAATGGAGGAAAATAGCCGGCGAAGTATCCAATTAAAAAGGAAATGTATTTGAATAAAAACTTCTGTGATTTTGCCAGAAATTTGAGACTTATTGTATAATCTGAATTTATGTTTCCTAATTATTTGAGGTAGAAGAAACTAAAAATATTTTATTTTCTTCTTCTAATGGCTTTAAATTTCTCGTTTCCATGAGTAGCCATCTACATTAAATTCACATTGAAAGCGCGACCAGTGCCAACGTTTGATTTCAGCTAATTGAACCGATTTCATGGCAATTTTGTTTACCCCAGAATTAACCCAATCTATCCACCTGACATCTCATTAAAGTTCTTGAGAGATACCAGCAGCGGCCGCAAAAACAGCAAATCAATCGACCTCCAATCGAATCTGTTCGAATCAATTATGCAAACGGCAGAGTGTGAAAAATCCCTTGCCCTTGTCCATCATGGTTAAACACTTTCTGTGTGTGTAAGTATATGTAAATGTATCTGTATCTCTGGAAAATGACACACTAAACCCGGCCGAGTGATTGAGTATTTGTACCCAAAAAGAGCAAATACAATTTGCACGATTTTTTTTGTAATTCGAGCGCGGCCAGCAACGAGATACGTATCTGCATGTGTTTGGGCATTTGTATCTGTATCTCTATCTGGTCTATCTGTAGCCGCACACACTCCAGATACAAATGTATCCGCCGGCCATGATGGCCATCATGCTTGGTGACTCAATATGCCTAGTCGAGAGCCTCCAATGCTGTTTGCAGTTAGCTATTGTCTGTTTGCATTGGTAATTTGTGTATGCACTTGAATTTGCAATTGCATTCAGAGATCTTTTCATACCCTCATGCAGGGAAGGGATATTTAAATTGAGAGCAGATATTCTATGACTTAATAATTCGGTAAGAAGAAGCTTATCACCAACGTAAATTTGTGAAATTTAATCCTTAACAGAAAATTAACTGGCAGGGTTTATTTATAAACAGAATAATTATATTTTGACTAAAATTTACACACCAACTCGTTACTTAAGTTAAATGCTATGACCGATATTGAAAGTGTGTTTTAACTTCGACTTCCGCACCTGTCATTTCTCTTTATCTTTTCTCACTTTTTTCGTTGTCCCTCATCTCTGGCTAACAGATGCAAATTACCTGCCTTTTTTTCTGTCTTGAACTTGAAGTGCCAGCCCGCTGGGTAGCCACTAATTTGTGTGTCAACTCGGGGCGTGCCACGCCCACCTGTCCACCCCCGAAAGTTGATCGGTTTCTCAGGTGGGCCACTCAGGTGCTCTTCGCGTGCATTTGCTGAGGGATAGATGGAAACTGAATGTGACATGCAATTGTCATCGTGTGCGGTTGTTGGTTGTAACAAATTGAGGCTTTCGACTTGGTAACCTTGTGGAAATTGCTGGCTCTCGACCAAATGATTTTCCCAGGCCCAGCTGCACGGGCCGAGAAAACTTTTCTGATTAGAATTCCTTGTCGAAGTTTCTCGGGTTTTTGATGTGGCTCCGAGTGGCTTCGAGCAGGAGAAGCCAGAAAATGAAAGGCAAAATTATTGACCAAACCGCAGGCTAAAAATCTCCTGTTGCTGACCTTCGGTTGCTTATTAAAATTTCCATCGAAGGCGTAGGCATATGAAATCGAAAAAGTTCCAGTTTTTGGTCAGGCCAATTCCTCCTTGGCACTTGTTGACCTTCGAGGCAGAAACATCAGCAGCAGCAGCAGCAGTCGCAGCAGCAGGCGGCATAAAATTAAACACTTGCAAGAGCTGTGGCGACAATAATGAACAATGATGAACTCGATTAAAAGAAGAAGCTACCCTCAAACCAGTTGACCGGGCCAAAAAGCCAGGGAACAAGAAGCGAAACGAAACCAGAGCGATCCGAGATACAAGATACAAGATACTTGATGTGAATGTTGCCACATTGGATGCCGGCTGCCCAAAAGCAGTTCCATCCAATCCGATTCCGTCCTGCAACATTCTCGTTTTGCCACTTTGGGATTAAGCCTGAAATATGCATTCATAATAAGCTAAAGAAACCGTCGCTAGCTCCGACCTTTTTGTCAACTTGATTTCTGCCTTGGCTTTTATTGCATATTCTGCTTTTAGCATAAACTTGGCCAATCTTGTGCCCAAGGCCAGTAAGTCAGTCAGTTCAGTCCAGTCCAGTCGAGAATCATAGTTTTGTATTTCATTCAATAAGCTCAATCCAGTGAGGGGTAGCTAATGGCAACGATTATGGTTCCATCAGTCAAGTCTTCCTGCTCCATGGAAACCAGACGCTGTCCTTGTCCTCTCATCAATATTCTTGTCTAACAATAAACCAGAGTTGGTAAGTTGAAAAGGAAATGGTTTGGATGAAGGAACTGAATCGTAGCTATTTGTGCAATTAATTAGACGTCATTAGTGCAAAATTGGGTTTAAATGGGCATGCCATAACCTACGTATTAGTTGGAAATTGTGAGTTAATAAACCAATTTCCATGCCCGAATTCTGTGAGCAATTAAGTATGAAAATCATCGATTTATGGCATTTATGTGATAAGAACATTTTGAATAATTTAATTGAAATAATTCGGTGCATTGTAGTCGTAAAGAGTAGCAAATATAAAGGACTTATATTTGATTAATTTAGCCAAGAGAGGACTTTAAGCTTTAACAGCTCTACTTTCTAAATAAATACCCGAAATTGTAATTACAATACATTCAACTGATGATGGGTATTTATAATTTAAATTTATTCCGGAAAATCACCATCCACACAAAATTAACTATAAGTAATGAGAATTCTTGCAACAATAAATAAAGCACTTCGTTAACAATGCAAATCCCTACAGATTCCTGTCATTATTGACAACTTGGAATAATCAGCCCATTTAGAGTAGAGCTCGTTTTAGCTTAATTCCCAGAATTCATGGCTAATAAGTTGAATCTTTCAATAGATCAGTTCCTCTCAGGTTAAGGTAATTCCCAGCTCAATTTCCATTTGACGAACCACAATACCAGAGCCGCAACCCTTGTTCCCACCAACCCTTAACCCAAGAAAGCCGGTCTCAAAAATTCCCCTTTCCCATAAAAATGCGACTTTAACTCATCGCGGCGGCAGCAACAAATCAACAAAACTGCATTGTTCTGAACTTTGCTTAATAACCGAAATTCTCGCATAAAAAAAAATCCACTTTAGAAGTCCATTTAGGGGACGACAAAAAGCGTTTCTGTTAAGGCGGAGGAAAAAGTCACATGATTTAGTTGCCGTCCAGCATCGCGCCCTCCACGTCCCGCTCGTCGTCCATCTCTTTCGCACTCTTGCACTGCGGTCAAATGGGCGTTGCTGAGCAACAAAAAATAAAATATAAAAAAGCACTGCGAAATTTCCGCACAACAACAGCAGCAAAAAGTTATTGCTAAACTAAAACAGAAACACAGTGGTGGCTAATAAGCAGCACACATGCTGTGGCAGGTTTTTCTAATTTCGCTAAGCATGCAAGCACTTTTTAAGTTTATTTATTAGATTCCTTAGAATTCAAAAACAATTCTTCATTTTTACAGAATTTTGTATCTGAAAATTTAAAATTTCGCTTGAAAATTCGAAAATACTTCCAAACTTGAATGTAATTATTATTTAAATTTAAAACTAAATGTTTAAAAAACCAAAAAGGGTGGAAAACTTAACTGGCAGAAAAATATGACAATGTAGCCGAATATCCCTTAGCGAGTGGCCACTGTACGGGCAGTCGGCAAAGCAGCGACTATGGAAAAAGCGCGGAGCTTTTCTGAATCTGAAATGCAATGGAGAATCCGAATCCGCCTCAGCTTATCTCGCAGCCCTCGCTGCATCTGCAACCTCCAACCCCCCAACCACCGAACCCCAACCCCTCGCACTCTCCTAATGAAGATGATAATGAAATGAGCTGGTGCCAAGTACAAACCCATAACCACAAGCCTTTTGCTTTACCAGCTTCCATCCCCTGGCTGCCACCCTGCGAATTCACAATCTGCAATCCGCTCATTTTACAAATTGCTTAGCAGCCGCCGCTGCAGAATGCAACTTTGGGATAGCTTTTGAGGTCAACTTGAAATACCCTAACAAATAATTAACAAGCACGAGCTTCTAATAGTGCGATTAATATTCAATTGGCTTTAATGTTTGATTAGCCATTGGATGGAAAGGCAGGTGTTGGTCATGTTTGCCGGCCAAGTTTATAAACGAGAAAATAGTTTTTTTTTTGTGTTTGTTCAAACACAAACGATAAAAGCTAGATTTATGCATTTTTTAATTAAGTAAATGCTATGAACGCAAATATTTTTTATGATTTTACTTTGCTTAAGTGAACATAAACCGTGTTTTAAGTCGTGATAAATGCTGTAATGCTACAATACAATTTAATATTTTTTTCTGAAATTCTTCACTGTTTTCTTATCAAAACTTTTGATTATCAATGGTTAAAAGGGTCATTCCAATTCGTCGTCGATGCTGAGGCAAAGTTCTCAGTGGTTTCTTTAGAAATATGTAGTTGCAAGTATTTTTTGTTTATTTATTTCTTTATTTTTAACCGCGCTGCGGCTGATGCCATTGTTGCCGTTCCATCCGCCTGTCGATTTGTTTCGCTCGTTTCGGTTCTAAGTTTGCGTGTTGCATTTTGTAATTTTTGTTGTTTAGCTTGTTGTTGTTGTTGTCGTATTTTTTTTTTTTTTTTAGCTTAGTTGTTGCCGGTTATTCCAGGGTGATTTTGCATTTTGTTGTTGTTTCGGATGCCTCCAATCCCAGCAGCGTTTCAAGGTCTTTGCACTATTTGTTTTTGCCAAGTTTCGCACACATCCCATCTATACTATATGGAATATATGGCCGGGGTGTTAGTTTTCTGCCCGATCTCTCGGTTGTATTCTATACTGTTCAGTTCAGTTCTATTCTATTCGGTTGTATTCAGTTCTGTGATGGGGAAGAGCGAGAAGTTTCGCCTTGTGGAAATTTCTTCGCTGGCCCGCTCGTGTTGCAGTTTTTGCTCTTTTCCACTTGACTGACAATTTGATTGGCAGTTTGCTTTTGCATTTGCCATTGTAGTTGTTGCATTTGGTGTTGGTGCTGGAAGCAGCTCTCTATTCTATCGTCTCCCTCCGGCAATTATATTTAATTTTATTATTGAAGATTGCAGCAAGATTTTCGCCCCCAAGGTCAGACGTGTAAATCTTCTGCTGCTGCTGTGGTCACGTAAGCAAAACTTTTTTTTAAGCTCCCCAACCCCGCAATGTCGCGCCTTTTTTTTAATGGCTGGCTGCTTTTGTCGAGTTGCTGGAGCAATTTCAGTATTTTTCTGTTCGTTCGGCATTTCCTATTAGAAATTCTTGGCATTAATGCAGCTGACCGGTTGTAGTTATTTGTTATTGATGCTGCCGAAGTTGTTTTCGCTATCGCCAATTTCCTTTGTACTTATGCCAGCCGGAAGATCGTTAGCGTGGAAGTAGCAAGGTTGAAGCTGGAAGTGGATTACATTGCGTATGCGCAATATCGATGATTCGATTACGCATCCGCAGCGATGGCACTGGCAATTCGATCGGGGAGAGTTGGCTTGGGCAAGCTCAATGAGTATGTGATCCCAATGTGTAAAGCGCAAGGAAAACCACAACGACAAGGATAATCCATAAGGAATCCAAATAAACCAAACCAAATAAACAAGAGATTATAGCTTTTTCTAACTATTGATTTGTAAAAAAAATTCATCTATTTAGAAATATGTTATTCATGTATAATTTAAAACTTAAGTTGCTTGCAGCCTATCTCTTCAACTCTACTGCAAATCGACTGTCCGCCGAGACCTCGAAGAACTAGACGTCCATAATCATTCGAATCGATTACGAGTCCACTATGTACTCAGCACTCAAGTAACTAATTGCACTGCATGGCCATAAAAAGAGATGGAGGGAAATGTCGAGAGGAACGGAATTCTTAACTAGCCATAATTGTTATATTTTTCAAGCATATTGCAGTCATATGCGTGTCGTTAGCTGCCCGATTCTGCAGCAGCAGCAGAAACATCATCATCATCGATGTCGGTCTGCTAGCAACTTGCCTGTGCAATATCATCGGAATACAAAGCTCAAGGTTACGCATACGCCATGTGCGCCGGGCCAAGCGATGCGATTCCAAACGATGCGAGCGCAATGTCTAAGCAAATAGACGACAAACGAGCGCGGCAATGCAAACACGGACACTTGTGCGGTCCGTAGATAGAATTTTAAACACTCTGGTCTTGGTATACTACTACATGGTGGATTTCTAGGGGTTTCCATCGGGTTATCGGGGGCTGTGCCAGATGCCTTTTAGTGCATACATAGTGTCAAAAGTGTCATGAAGCCATGGCTAAGTCATCGATCGGAAGTTTTCGCTCAAAATATGTCATTCCTGCCAGGCACATGCTGCAAAATCATTTTATTAAAAGCTCCAAAAGTTTCACATTGAAGTCTTCATAAACTTAAATATTAGTTTTGTTAGCAACCGTATAGTTTTCAAATTTAAAGTTTCTAAAATATAAAGTATTTCGCTGCACATCATAGAATGATTGTTTCAACTCTTAGTAAGGGTTTTCTTTCATTTTCCTACCCTATTTCCCAGAATTTTTCCCCTCAGCTCGTTTCGTTTAACCAAAGCAACGCTAATTGCTCCGCTGAAGCGTAAAACATTTTCACAAGAACTAATAAATGCAACTGCAAAAGTTGAGTACAGGCAGCGGAGGCAAACCGAAACGATGCAGACCACCCTCATGGCAGCCATAAAGGAAACTCAACTAACAACTGTCTTTGCCAGATGCTGTCTCTGAGGCATCCTCGTCCTCATCTCTTGTCATCGTTGGTGGCCCGAAGGTTGCCTTAAATGCCCTTGTTTATACCCTTCCTTGGGTGTTCTTTATCTCACAAGGATATAGTTGAGGCAAACAACTGACCACCTTTAAATGTAATGCAACAGATTGACGGTTATATTTAGTTTATATCAAATTTAAATTGTAATTCAAACAGAGTATATGCACATTTAATTTTTTTAAATAACTTAAACCAAAATAAAGTTTACTCAAACCAAATTTACTTTCGACTACCTTCACATTTTTGCGATCTTTGGCGACTTTGTGCCCTGACTGCTCCTTTCAGCTGTCTTCAACTTGTGGCTCCTGCTCATCCACTTTGTGACCTGTCAAGTTTTTTCGCTGCAGGCATATGCAGTCGTCACACCCACGATCACATGTACAGAATAAATAAAACTAAAAGTAGAAACATGCCACGTGCCTGCAAAGACATTAAACATTTTTTCCATCACATATGAAAAGGAGGTTCGGGAGGAAGGAAAGGATTCCTCCTCTCGTTAATTGCAGGCCCAAAAAAGTTGGAATTTTTAAATAGCCCTATGGCCAAAGTGGGAATTTGCTTACAATCAAAGCACCCAAGCGTTCGCAGCAATCAATCAGATGTAGTGGGGGGGGGACTCGGGCCAGGGAATCCTCCATCCTTCTCGTTACTGCCCGAGAATTTCAAATTGTTATGCAAATTTTCAGCGGCTACTGTGTCGGATGTCTTTGGGGTGGCCAATTGCACGGAGAGAGTGTGGCGAGAACAAAAGCGCCAGGCAAACGCCATAACTCAAGTGGCCGCAGCGATTTCATGCCTGATTTCAATTATCAATACGCGCCATCGACAGCGGACGACAGGCAACCGGCAACTGGCGACCGGCATCCAGAGCCAAATCAATTCAGAACGGGCCAGGAACCCAATGAAGCCACAAAGCCCGAGGAGCCGACACGTCCAACAATCGAACAATGGGCACAAATCATTTCATATGCCAAACGTGTGGTCGATGATTGGACGGCTGCAGCAGCTTCACAAACAAGAATAAAGAGTGGTTAACTTTAAGTCTGGGCGACGATTTAAATACCCTTGCACACCTTAAAAGTGAACAAAGAAACCCATCCTGAAATGTCTGAAAGAGGGGAAATATAAGCTACACATTGTATATAAATTTGTTTGCACCCAAATTAAAAGTTTAATAAAAATTCAGCATAATTTAGGTGCTTTTCACTTCTTTTCATTTGCATAGTAGCGAACATATAGGGTATACCAACTACAATAAGCCACTTCATCATTGAATGTACACTCCGAATTCATGTCTTCGTATTGCCATATTTTATTTTAGATCAGACTTTGTCACATTTTTGGCCAGCAATTTGTTTGCCGCTGCCGTTCTGAGGCGGCGATTTGTTTTGTCAACTGTCAGTGCTGATGAATTTAATAAATTTAAAGCGCAGACAAGCATTGATCATTGTGATCATCATCGTCGATAACATCATCATCATCATCAACGCCAGTGACTTCAGCATGTTGTACATGACACAAAAGCTGCAGTTCATCGATGGCTTTTGAATATAAAAATCACCCAAAAACGATTTTGTGAATCCATTTTTGGGGCGTCCGAGCCATCCGTTGAAGTGTGGGCGTGGCTGATGGCGGATGCAGAATGCATTGAATTTTAAATCGATACGCAAACGATTGAAATCAAATGGCTTCCACAAATTTGGTCGATTGTGCCAACAACAATGGGGCAGACGAAATAAAATAAATACTGTGACAATTGAAATTGTTTGGCCATGTCATGCAGATAAATAATGTGACAAGTTCTGTTTTGGTTAAATGAAATAATTAAATATTTATCATCTGAGCTTATCGAGACCATTAATCATACGGCGGTCTCATCAGGTATTGAATACCAAGAAATGGCAAACAAAGCGGTTGGAGACTTGGTAGGAATAAATCAAAGTTAACATAAAGAGATATTTGTTTTAGATGAAATAATAAAAGAAATCAATTACTTTCCATTTCTATGAATGTGATTTCAGAGTTATGACAAATTAAATGCGCAGGGTTTCGTTTTATTTCTTTGATTATTTCTCCCTCATTTATTTTACAACAAACTTTCTGTTTAGCCACATACTATATACATACATAAATTTCCTAAGAACCGAATCGACCCCATTGAAAACATCTTTCATCGAGAGTCCATAAATAATTCCATTGGCAGCACAAAAGAGCTTATCGATAAGCCCGATTCAAAAGCTTTAATGCCCATCAAAATGCATTTTCGCTGCTCAAATGATTTGTTCGGGCAAAGAGGACCCTTCTCCAAGAAACCTAAAGAACATTTATCAATTTTAAAGCCAATGAAAGGCAGGAAAAAAAGTGGCTGAGTGTATGTATGTGCTTTATAAGGAATCCATTGCAGAATTAAATCGCAGACCGCAAAGGAAATGAATTCAAGAATTTTTAAAGTAAAGCACGTAAATCGTAAAAAACACCAAGCCACTGCTTCGATTCAATTTTGTTGGATATTCGCACAAACATTCACATATTCGCCCCTCCTCCGTTTTTGTGACTGTTCCCTTTTTCACTTTTATTACATAACATGCAAAGACGCAAATGAGACTAAGAGGCAAAAGAATTTTTTGCTTTTGCTGAGGGCGGCTGAGGGAGACACAAGTAATTCTTATGATTATCATAATTTATATGGCCTTCGGGGGAGCCGAGTCTTGTACGGGTATACAAAGTCTAAGAGTATGTATCTACGTATCTGGAAATGAAAGCGAACTAAAGAAGAGTTCTGTTTGCTCATTGTGAGCCGTTGGCGGTGACGTCTTCCGTGCCGGTTCGTGACTCCCAAAAGTGCACAAAAAAGACAGAGCCATCTAACTAATGCTAAATACTCTGACCTTAGCTCGGTCTCAGGGTCTTGAAAATTATATGCCAGCACAGCGGCAGCACCTAACAAAACGCTGTACAAAAACAATTTCCACTCAATGAATAGAAAAATTGCTCACAATTGTTTGTCGGACTCGGGCGCATAACGATGTTAACTAAATAATTAGCTGACATAATTCCACTTGGCTAAGAGCTGTAAAAGACTGGCCCATTAGGCACGAGCCCGCGTCGTCGTCAAGTCGAAAAGTCGAAAAGTCGAAAAGCCAAGTCAAATGTGTCAAATTAAATGCGCATTAGTCGCCTCATTACAAAGATCCGACAGTAGAGAAAACCGCAGAAGCTGGGCGGCCAAATGTGTCTCGTCCACTCGCCAACCATATAAACTTGTGGTATATTGTATGGTATATGAGTATTAAACAATTAAATGACCAGCAAAATTTAATTGCATAATTAATAAACATTAAAAGCACTTAGATCTGGCAACAGTGTCTCTTAATGCCATACAATTTGCAGTCGTTTCTTTTGCTATTTTCTCATACTGGCCTCTCTTCGTCTCTCTTTCTATCGGTGTGCTCTTCTCTTAGCCGTGAATCTTCATGAGACACGCAACACGCGGCGGATACGTAATTTTCGGTAGTTTACAACAAGGTGAGATATTCCACGTGCGAAATGCTTAGCATGTTTTCATAGAGAACAATAAGAGTGGTGAAGTCTTCCGGTTTTTTAGATTTCCGTGCAAATCTGTTCCAGATTTCTAACCCTTATCTAGGCATAAGTATAAAGTTTGCCTTGAATCAATGCAATTTAAAGAATTCCCAGTAGAATTGGTCCATGGAGAAACATTGAAGTACTCTAGTAACCCAAAGAAATCCCATTGGAATCTTACCAAGGCGCGTGTCCAATGAAGCGTACAAGAAAACAACTAGAAGAACCGATAAGGAAATGTTTAAATGATTAATGTATACAAGTTAAGGAATAGTCATAAAACACACAACTTTGATGTACATGGAATGGAAAAGCGAACTACCAGCTAGAATTAACATAACAGAACGTAAATAGAACAACAGAATGGTGGTGACCTTCACCTACAACTCAGGCGAGACTAGATCCACCTAGGGCCCCAAAAACGCACCTCTGTCCCCTCTAATGTCCAGTAGCTCTGAAAAATCTAGTTGGTCATGCGGGACAGCGCCTACGCAATTAGCAGACTGCCCTGGTGATACGTATGTAGTACACTGATAAAAATACAATTTAAAAGCTATCATTATTATAAAACAGTTCAATTTCAATTCATTTCCAGCAATACATTATCCGGTCAGAATCGATTCGATGAGTGTAAAATTCATCTTTGCATAAGTCCATAGATGAAAATTCTCCAAGTGCAATCTGAAATACTACCGCACAAAAAACCAGATTTAGGTCTATCGGAGAGCCATAGAAAGTTTATGCGCAATGGTATCCACATCGAAGTCTGCGCTGTTGATTCTGAAATTGAAATTAAAAATTTATTCTAGTCTGGTTTTCCTTGTGCCACGAATTCTCGGCAACTTTTGCTTTCGTTTGCCTTCTTGTTGTTTATTTTGTCGTGTTATTTGCGTTTGTCTTTTTCGCACGTAGAACGTGCGACTTGAACTTTGAATTAATTCGTTCAATAATTTACATTTTTTTACCTTGCTGTATGTTCTTTGTTTCTCTATTTTCTGCGGATAATTTTTATTTATTTATTTATTTATGAGTCGAGCGGGATTGCAGGTTCTTGTTAGCTTGATTCGTAATTTATTTGGTTTTACGTGTACGACTTAAAATTTTTTTTTATGCTAGTAAATTCCAAGAAATCGCCGGCAGTTATTGCTGGACTGGCCAAGAACCATCCATATAGAGCCAGACTTAGGGATAAACACTTCTCGGAAGTGACAATGAAACCGATTTAAGTTTGTGTAGTTCCCGGTTATGTGCTTAGCATTCGCAAGATACCCACAAGTTCGGCTTCAATAGCCGATTGGGGTATGCCTGGATGATTCAGATTGGGATTTACTCACGGTGGGGCAATCTACATTATTCAAAGTCTGAACATTTTATGCAATAGATGTGCATGAGCCAAAAATAAAGAATGATAAGGATAAGAAACTATATTTAACAAAATGGGTACTAAATTTTTTGTAACTCCATCAGGAACTGAGTGTGCTCTTTGTTGTTTAGCACAGTCATACTTTGGAAAGGGTTTGTTCTTATCAAAAAAGAGAAAAATAGTCATGTTTGTGGCTTAACTTGAGTGAGACTTATGAATCATTTGGAGTCAACCCATTTCGATTATTACACCCACGCCACGCACACATTTAAATTATTTTAAACTTACATGATTATATTATTTTCTAATGGCTACAGTTTAATCATCATTAAAATACAAAAGAATGACTCATAAGCAAATGATGATTATCTTTTTTTTTACTTCAAGCATTCTTCTTTAATTATTTATTTTGGAGCAGTAATATAGGAGCATTCACTGGTAGAGATTATTATTCCTTTATAGGTGCCTTCTGTAGAAAGCACAAATGAAGCTCTTACCCTGGATGGATTTTTCAGTAAATGCCGGCATTGTTTTGGATGCAGTCTCGTCTGTCTGGCTCCCATTGAATATTATACCATATATATTTGTGTGTATGTCCGTTGTTGTCTTCTTAATCAGCAGCAGCAACAAAAGCTCCTGGCATACATTCCATATGCTTTGGCGGCTTTGTTTGCACATTGACACAGGTGAAACTAATTAGGCCACAAAACCCAGCTCATTTCTGTTTTATTTGTTAGCCAACAGAGCAAAAAAAAAAAAGAAGGGAAATATAAATAAAGGAAAGCAGCAACAACAATATCTTACGATTAAAATAAACGGGGAGGGCAACTGAACTCATTTCTTTCATTTCGTTTGCAAAAACTAGAGAAAAGCTTGTTGCTTCTTCAGCTTTTGTTTAAACATTTTTCAGTCGATGAACTGTCGCCCAAGCTGAGTCTCCTTATGAAAAAAAAACGAATAAAACTGAAACACTTGCGCTTGGAAATTTTTCGTGTACGAAAAACAACTAAAATTGACCCAAATTTAAGGGCCATCCGTCGGCCAACAGAGCGTATGCGTAATAACATTTTAGTCTCGCTAGTTTTCGCTTTCATGCGAGCAAATCTGCTTAAAACGCTCCCCGCCAAAAGCGAGAGGGAAGAACGTGCCCCGGCAAAATGAGTTTCATTTGCAAAAGCGCGCGTGAAAAATTCATTAAAAGTCATCACAGTCCGTTGCTGTTTTTATTTTGTTTTACTCTGTGCCCAAATATACTTTCTTTTACTTGGGTTAGAAAAGGGTATGGTCGCTAAATCGATGGTTTTGACTATTCTAAGGAGTTTAATTTCCTTAAATAAATTTGTTTATCTTGTTTATTAATAATTTCCTTTTTATTTTCATATTAAGAGCATCTTCTTATAGTATAGTATAGTATAGCCTTTCACAAATTTCCTTTTTTAATACAAATATTTGGTTGAGGATGAAAACTCATAATTTCAGCATTTTTCACTTTGTTTCTTGGGAATGTGCGCACAAAAAAGTTGCTTATTAAAATTGAGCGAAATTTAATAAGCAGCGTTTTATGCAGGCCGGCTGGGGGAATGAAAGTGCGGAGCGGAAAGTGGTGGGGCGAGTTTTCCTAAGAGTTTTCCCAGTGGGTGGCTGGTTGGCACTTCTGCTGGGCATTTTTTTGATGGTGGCCGCAAAATGGCCGTCGTCGTAGTCGTCGGCACTTGGATGTGTTGATTATGAAACCACCAAAGTGGGTCTTACACAAGTGTGTCTGCTTTGTGGATAAAGCGCGGGTGAGGGTGGGGGTGGTGGTGCCGCTGGGCGGTGGTTGGTGGTGGCAAAAGGGGAAAATAGGCGGTGATATCCACCCGCAAGTGGCGCAAAAATGCAGGCAAAGTCACGTTTTGTGAGAGCGACGCCAGTTACCAAATGTGTAACCAAATGGCCGCCATAAAGATGTACTATTCCACCTAAAAACCAGAAAAATAAAAATGCCAGCAAAAAATATGCTAAATATGTATTTTGCATATGCTTAGGGAAATGAGTTGCTTTGTCTCTAGATGCAGGGGTTGGGCTGGGGGTGCTTATATTCCTAGCTGGCGAACTGCAGCTGATGAAATAAATATTGCTATTGTAAAAACGATAGAATACTTGAAATTTTAATATAGAAATTTCACATTTTATTTATATTACCATGAAATGTATTCGAATGCATGCTAAAAAGTTTACAAGAACTTTTTCCATCTAACTCTATAACAAAACCTAACAATCATACTTTCACACGGTAGCCGGGTTTGTTTTTGCACCTTAATTTCTTATGCCATTTCTAGTTTATTTTGTTAGATGGCAAACAAAATATTAATTTCACTAGAGCCACCTCACTTGTCTGCATCTGAAAACTCTAGCCGAGAATTTACATTTCAATTATGCCAGCTAACAGTTCCACCCCGCCTTCTTCCCAAAAAGTTATTCATCCAGCTGAGGAGGGAACTCAGGACATCAGATATGAATCATACGTGAGTTGCGCCTAAGAGGAAAGGTAAAGACAGACAGATACAGCCGTAAGCTCGGGAAAGCCTACGGGTAAGCAGCTAAAGGATTCGGAGCCGGGTTTCTAGAGTGGAAAGCTGGGGGGTACACAGGAACTGAAAACCAGGCTGTCTGGCAGTCGCTGGCTGTGTTAGCATTTTCATAACCTTGTCAGCTTGATATGCACATAAATTTGAACCAGTGCACATTGTTTATTTAAATGACGTCGCTACCGTTTCCCAGGCGGCAACAAACATCCATCCGAAAATCCAAAGCCAAACAACCGAAAAGGAGAAACAAATGGGTAGGTCTATGGGCTCTTGGGCTCGCAAATGTTTCAAGTTAAGTTGAAAATGTATTAGAGTCTTTGGTGCTTAAATTGGTTATTTTCGAACAAATATCAAGACTTCGAAGCAATTAATAATTGATTGGAAGCTGAGCTCATATTAGAAATCATAAATTTCGGAGTATTTCAAACATTCAAGTTGTATCTTTTAAAAGCTAAAGAATATTTTAACCATTCAAGCAGATTACTTGCCCTTTCTGTCTGCGACGTGACCCGTGGTAGAACTTTAGCAACATAAATTACAGCAGAGCAGCTATAAAGTGAATGTCAGGCAAAAAGCTTGAAATTTATGCTAAGCGAATGCGGACAATTTCGAATGTGGATAGCATTCGGTCAATGGAAGCAATTTTCCAAGAAGTCCAAGCCCGTTGCGATGAAAGCAAAAGTCAGAGTGCCGGAAAAACGCTTGTGTGCCGCCAGCGATAAATGCCTGTGCCTGCTATGCTGCTTTTCCAGCAACTTTTGGCTTCTTTCTACCTTCTGGCATCCGTATCTCCGATTGTGTCTGAATCCGTCGGATCTGTCGTCTGGGCGCAGCACGCGCCCAACGATTTTATCAATGTCAACGACAGTCGCCGTCTGCTGCCTGCCGTTTCATAATTGCCGCAGGCCAGAAACAGCAGCAACAGCAGCAGCAGCAGTAAAAGCTTCATATTCAGCTTTAGCTGCAAACTGAGATTCAGATACGGATTCAGCTCAGCTGTGGAATAAAATTCGAGACTGGGGCGTCACCGAATGCAAGTGTCGGAATGTGCGGTCAATAGATACAAAGCGAATAAAAGTGCTTCAATAAAAGATTATCGAAAAGTGCCACGAAGTAAAGTTACACTTTGTATGGAAAAGAAATAGTTTCAATTGAGGTTGATAGAAATATGATACACAAATAAGTAACAATTATTTAAAACGATTTCCAACATTTTTTAATTTTCTAAATTATTTAACTATAAGAACATAAGTTTAAGATGCGTAATTGTACTAAAAAAAACCATCAAATTACAGTGCTTATGGATGAATAAATAATGCAATGAAGCTCAGAACTTGTAGGGTATTTAAATTCACTTGCCTTGAATGCTCTTCTCCCATCCGTGTGATATGAAAAATAAAACAAATCGACAGCTGTCCTCAAAAACGTACGCAGGATGCGGCCGGAATGAAGGTGAAGACAGCGCCGACGATGATGAGTCCGATGGCAATCGGCCCCAAGATGCTGATGATGTAAAAAAGCGTGACAATTCAACAAATATTTAAGTTAAGCCCCATCTCCAGCTCCAGCTCCATCCCGTAGCCCGTAGCCCCGATCCCGATGCGAAGCCCCCAGGGCCAAAGAATTTGCGCAACTTTCTACGGCGAGCAGAAGGCAGGGCCTCCTCACGATTTTCACTTTTCATTTATGAGTTATTATGGCCAGTTGGTGTGACATCATCGCGAGCATGGTGGGGCATATGGGGGGGCTTTTTGGGGACAGGGGCAGGGTCAACCGACTTCGGACCCTGGACAAACCAAGTAAAGTCAAGTGTCAGAAAAGTGAAAACTCCCTTGGCGAGTGTTTGTTTTTGTGCCTGTGTGTGTGTGGTGTGTGTGTGTGGTATATGGTGTATGGGTGTTTGGTGGATGGTGTGCGGGTTTATGGCTGCCGTCTGTCTCGTTGTTTATTTTTCTTTTTTTGGCGATCCAATTTCAAGTGGCCCGCTGTTTATTTATTGTCGGACTGCAACAGCCGCCGCAGCACCCAGCAGCTGTTGCCATAACAAAAAAGCCCAGCCACAAAGCGAAATATATATAAACATACAAGTCTATACTATATACACGCACAATTATTGTTAACAATTGCAGAGGGTTGCAGACGAAACGGAAAGTTAGCCAAATTCCCTAATTAGTCATCACTTAATGGTGATGTGTGAGAGTCACCCCAGCACATGAGCTATTCTTGTTTTTTTTTGAGACCTCAAATGCAATTTATGGGTATCATTAAATATAATTAAGTTGATATGACATCCAATAAAAACTACTGTAAGTAAGTTGTAAGTTATTTGTGCTTGGGCTATTTAAATGTTTTCAAATCATAAGATAAAATATGTAATTCATACATATAAATATGCCGATATTTACCAATTAATTGCCATCTATAAGCGTATAACAAGTGATAATTGAACATTTTTGAATAAATATCAGCGTTTTGTAAATATCAATGATGGATTTTAAGTACCGCAGCTATTCATTGCTTAGGCACCGACTGAATTTGAATCGATTTCATGCCATTTTAGCCAAACTATTTATCAACTCTTTGGCTATTCATTAATGTTTGCATTTCATTTGCACTCACCGCCCGCTTTTCGCCCAATTAAAAATTCCGACAAACCACAAATTCCAAATGGCAAAGACACTGACAATCGCACAGAAGTGACTTGGAATTGCATAAATTCCTCAAATAGCCAATGCTTATGCCACTCCATATGATCCAAGCCCTATTCACTCTACACAGCTGTCGCCACAGAAATCGGAAACGCTGCCACAGAACTTTTGGTTGGTTGGGCAGTATTTTTCCAGGGGGGAGGGAGGGGTAGCAGACGGGAGAGCTGACACAAATGTCAATAATTCAAACCAAAAGCTGACCACACAAGTGCTCCGCCTGACCCATTGCTCATTTGTGCGGCTCATTGAACTCCGGCTCTCTTCATTTCACCCAACCCACTGTTTTGAGTTTCCAGTTTCTTAAAAAACTTTTTGGCGAAAATTGCCTGTCATGCGTTTTACTCCCTCCTGCCAGAGAGACGCCAAGGAAAAATTAAGACATTTAACGCTTTTTTCATTACATCTCCAGTTTTTTGGCCGCCTTCCCCGCATCTTGCGGTTTGCGTGTCCTTTTGACGAGAAGACAGCGGCAAAAGTTTTCCGGGAATTGGGATGTTGCAAGGCCATTACAAATGGCTCCATGAAATTGGCTAGAAGTTTGTGACGCCCCAAGGAATCTTTGTAAGTATTCTTTTAATTGTTTGTTAACAGTAAGTTTATTTTTAAATGCTGCGAAACAAGAAACTGAGCAGTAAACGGATTTATATGCTGAATATAAATATAAACAGGCTGGGAAATATCTTTTTAAAAAGTCAAATAAACATTTATGAAAATTTGAAAAATAATACATTCATGTTAGGAAGTCGATACAGTATGTTTCATTATTTAAATAATATTTAATTCTTCTATTGTAGTTCTTTAAAATTTAATTAATCTATTGCTTCAAGGGTATTAAAAAATCGCCTTGGGCTTCTTTTTCTTATTTTCCATTGTTTATTTGGTCAGGAAACTGGCGACGACACACGATGCGTAATCGTCAGGGGCTTTTGTTGTTTGTTTTGTGGCAACAGGGAGACATCACCCCAGAAAATCACCCCCCTCTCCCCGGAAAATCCCCCCCCCTCGGTGCGTGGAGATTTGATAAACTGCTTTTCGACTTTATTGCTGGTTGGGCAGAAAAAGCCATTTTTTTGTATTTTTGGCAATGCCCAATATTTTCATCATCTCCACTTCGGGTTGTCCACTCTCAGTTCGTTAGATATTTTGTATTCTTGTTGTTTTTTATTGCGATTTTTATTTACTTTTATGTGTTTATTATATGGTCCGCTTTTGGAGTTTTGTCAAGCGCAAAATTGAGACATTTCATGGGGTGGCCGGGATGCTTTTGATAGGTTGTAAGTGTTGTCCACTTGGTTACAGCACGGAACTTCTTAAGGCGCTCCAAGCTGGGAATTGCTTTTTAATTTGGTTTGTTCTTTGATTGTTTTTATTATTCTTTGACTTTGAGTGAATTGTTTTCGAATTGACGCTGTGGGAATATTAGGGGTGTTAAAGGTGCTTTAAAAATGAAGTAGGACACCGATGATTGTTTTTGTGGTTACAGCTGGATCTATTAATTTGCTTTCGATGAGGTTTAAATCATAAGAAATCATTTAAATTGTTTCAACATAAAAAAACAGCCATTCTCAGTAGATAAGAAAACGCTCTGATATATATTAATATTTTTTGTAGTCATTTTATAAAACTATTTTTACCAGAAAAGTTGTATCCTTATTGCAAAACTTTTCCATTTTAGATAGGAACAATCTACATTTCCGAGTATCTGAGTATCAAAATGTTCCAAAACTAAAAATGTTCTTCCGTAAATCTTGCAAACTTTTCAACACGAAATTGACTGAAAAAAAGGCTTTGCTCGTATCAACGTTTTTTTTTTTTTGCCCTTCGCCCCAGACTTTGCACACCACGCCAACACTTAAAATGCACGCATTACTGCAGACACGCCCCCTTGTCCCGCCCCCTTCTGCTGCATCTAATTATGCGAATGCATTTGAGCGCACAATTTTGAACTTTTTTTTTCTACGCTGTAAAATTAGGTCAGATTTAACATATTCATTAGAACTTGAGCAGCTGCAGTTTGGCGATTAGGGGGACGATTTGGCGGGAAGCTGTTGTGGGTTGCATAAGTAAATATGTGTGGGTGGTTGGGTGGTGGTACAGGGTGGTGCAGTGTGGTGCATGGTGGGTCAGGGGGCAGCAGCTGGAACTCAAAGGAAGCGAGCAGAAAGTTTCAAGCGCTTTTAATGGTGATTACAAGTGCACACATATATGGCAAAAAAAAAATAAACGCAAAATGAAAAAACGAAATTATTAGAAAATTGCATTCTCTACAGCAGCAACAACGACGGCCTCGTTTTGGCTTTGCTTTTGCCATCACGATAAGCATTCGTTACAAGAGCGAAGTAAAATGGGTGGAAAAGAGGTTAAAAGCGGGGCAAAGCGCGTGAAAAGCTGAAGCTGCCGACATTAATACACTAATTTGTTAGAGACATAGCGACTTTATAGACTTCTTTTATGTATGTATACTATTCCTTAAACTATTGAGCTTTGTTTTAGAAGTATTATTGCATAAGTGCATGCTGGAAAATTACGAGCTGAACATCTTATCTCTCATTGAACAAATATATTTTTTTTATTTCTAAGTTTACTATTATTTATATATAAGTATATAAGTACTTAATAATTTTGGCATTATTTAGAAAAAATAGTTCTTAGGTATTTCCGTGTTCATCTCTTCTCTTCGAAGAATTTAATTTATATGTGCGATAAAAAGAACTATTGATAAAAGGGTATAGTATTCTCGGTGCCAGACTTCCCCTCGTTCTTGAAGGAATTTTGAGCAACAGATAAGAGTGAGCCAGCAGCAACATATACAGCGGCAACATCCTCATCAGCAGCAGCAGCAACCGCTTCAGCAGCAACATCGATGGCGTTGAATGTCTCAATTCGAGGAGCAGACTGTGAACACTCGAGCACGCATATGTGCACTGAAAGGGGCGTGGCTCAGTTATTGAGCTGCTCTTTTTCGACCGATGTCTCAGCTTTTCAGACACTATTCAGGCAGCTTCGGACCTACCCCATCCCTTCCCCCGGCTTAGCCGCGATTTATAAGTCTAAATCTTCTACGCCAGCTATACTTTACGTATGCTGATGCTTTGTGCCATTGCCGAAGCTTTATTTTCACTGTGAAGATTCGCTGAGGCTATTGCTACAGATCCTGAAGTTAGTTGTATTCATAAATTGATAAATTTAAGAATAAGAAGACCTACAATTATTTAAATTTCAAAGGGCTGTCTCTTATTATAAGTCTACCTAACCTACTTTGCCAATATAGCTAACCGTTCGCCATAGTGTAGTTTGACTGTACTGCTTCCTCTGCGCTTACTGCTTCCTCTTCCATTTGCACGAGCACTTCAATTACAAAAGCACGCAAGTCGCCATCATTTAATGGAATTAGTACAATGACAATTGTGGCCAAAGACCAAGGAGATGTTAAAGAAGACGACTTGGCTCAACCCAACTCAACTCAACGCTCTCAACTTAGCTCAACTCGGCACGAAACTCGACACGAAAACTGGCGATATGAGTGCGGCGGCAATAGAAATAAATTGAATAAATGCGAAGCGAGTACGCAGCAGCAGAAGAACCAAATAAAAGAAAAGAAAAGAAGAGAAGAGGCGAGGTCACTCAGTCGCTGGCTGATAATTTTCGGCAGATAGGCAATTGCCATGGAATGGAGATCATCAGCAGCAGGAACTTCAACAACAGCAGAAGTCCATGGAAAAAAAAATAATATTAGTTTTTACATTTTAAAACTCAAGTAGTGACGAAGTGCGCCAATGGAAATGATTTGATATAGATATACTGCATGTCCCAACAGGATATAGGTTTTTTTTTTTTGGTAATACATAATGAAATCGTTGCTCGATCGTGTTTTCTTGCAGTGCATCGGCCACAGAAGCACCCGGTGGCCCATCCCCAATTTCCATCCATTCATTTCAGTCAGCTGCAGAACAACAAAGACCCGTGTCGATGACAATTAGCGATTGGATGGGATGGCATCGAACCGCGTGGAATGGGCGCATGATGTTTGTCTCTGACCGACCCAAACATTTTCGGTTTCGGTGGGGTGGCACACCTTTAACCAACTGGTAGCCGGAATATGTAGAGCATGGAGCGTTTGTGTTGCGCCATAAATTAAATCTAACACCCGGCACACCGAAAGACAGGAAAGCCAGCTAGATCGGTTGGCGGCGATAGATCACTAGCCAGCAAACTCATTTCAAATGGCAAGTGAAACAATGCGAAAAATTACACGCTTCAATGGGCTGTCAAACAATTTATCAAGCCTGAATTTGAATCCGCATTAGCTGAGCGCTTTTGGCGAACCTTAAATTAAAAGCTAGCTGAATTTCAATTGCGAGTAGCAGGGAGTAGCAGAAATGCAACTTTAAGTCATCCATCAGGCCAAGGAAACTCGAGCAAAAGTGGCCCCTCGAGTGTCATTTCATACGGTATCGGTTCGTCTGCTATCGTGCAACACCAAACAATTTTGAAATACGCCAATAAAATGGTAAATAAAATAAAACAAAAGCTGGTGGCAATTGCCGAATTACAGATGCTCTTTCAGTTTGCATTGAAAACTATGATTTGGAATGAGGGGTTTCAATTTATTTAAAATATGACTGACTTAATTATGCATCGTAATTGTTAAGTAATGCAGCAAACAGCTTGTGTTATTGAAATTAAGTGATTAACTCAAATGAAATTTCGATAAACAAATTACAGCCATTTTGAATAACACAATAAACTCGCGACATCATAATAAAATCAGCTTTTCATATATAAGCCAATCCCATCGGTCACAGCATTGTAACATTTGCACATTTCATAGAGCATAAAAATCCCCCGCATTATTCGCTTAACACTCTCAACTCCATCCACACACACACATTCTCACACATGTCTGTTTACTTTTGATAACATCACAGTCGTGGTCAATCGTCGTCGTCATCGGTAATGTATCGCATCGAGGTTTGAATGACGCGTATCATTGGCAATTAAATTAAAATTTACACAACCATAAATACTTATAAATAAAAGTACGGCTAGAGCGAAACTGGAAGCAGAAGCCCGCGCAGGCAAACATGTGTGTGTTTAGTCGGACATACAAACTTTTTGCAATGCCATACGCTGGCCAGATACAAATGTATCTGTATCTATGAGTTCGTGCGAGTGGTGAAGCGACTGCAGTCGCTTGTGATTTTTCGCCAGTGACATTTTAATTGCTGTTATGTTTTATTGATATACAAAAACTACTAAAGCTAATTGTTTTATTGTTAAATGCGCTTTATTTGCTCTCTGAGTGGCAGCTTAATAATCAACTATAAATATCATACAATTAGCGCTATTATGGGAAGTTTATACCTATCGGCTTCCCCTCCTCACCATTTCTCAACCGATCGCCACTGTTTCTTCAGTTTGCTCGCATTGAATCTTTCGATTTGATGGATTGCAGCCAAGTCTAACGTTGACACTGCGAATGTTTTCATGGCGTTAATTGCGATGGTGGAAGTGAATTATTTTAATGCCTTTATCTGTTCTTGAGAGCTCCGAGATTTGGCATTGAAGCAACTTTCAGTGCTCATTTTGCACATTAGATATTCGATATATTAAAATAACTCATCAATGTTTCAGATAATTAAGTTCTTTTTTCTATTTTGCTGCGACACTAACTCTAGCTAAGTTTTTGATCTTACTTATTTCTCTTTGTCATCAAAAGTCCTTCGCTTCAATTACATAATTTCATTAACTCTTCGTACTCGTATCTCAAAATTTGTTTGCATTATTTGCCGCTGCTGCTGCTTCTTCAACCTCCATTGTTCTGCTTCTGGAAAAACACTTGAACTGCTAACTGGTGACTGTGCTCCTCCTCATGGATTTTTTTCGCTCTTCGTACTTTTGTACTATTGAAAGTTCGTATGTGTAATGGTTGGAACTCGGAACGATGGAACGTGCACAACAAGAGCTCGTGGATGGACGTAGTTCGTCATCGTCATCATCATCATCGGTATCATTATCTTCGTCCATGCCGTCATCGAATCCAATGGCTCAAATGACATTTCCGCACCTGACGCCCCGTAGCCCCACCTCCTTAGGCCCAAACCGCCCAAGTCATTCATCACCAAGCAGCTATAAAATAGCCTGTGCCTTGTCTATATCTCTTTGATACCCTTTGCAAGTGGGGTAGAGTACCAAAATGTATCTTAAAATATAAAAAATCCAAGAAGCTAGTTTTTGATGCCAGTAAATATGTCGTTTTATTTTGATTATGATAAATGATTACTCGAATACTAATATAACTCTTTCAATATAACTCCTTGTTAACTCTACTATCCGCTTTTGGTATGTTTTACTTGCAAATTATTAGTTCATTTTCGAATTTCCGAATAATTACTGTATCTTACAGATACTTACTCTTGTTCTCCACTTGAAGAGTATCTGAAGTTAGCCCGTCCGGCATTTCTTGTTGCGTTGTACCGCTGTCCGTCCGCACTGTCCGTCCGTTTGGCACTCCGTCCGTCTCTTTTGCGTCTGAAGTGCGTGCTTGAGTTGTGCCTTTGCCTTTCATCGTCTTCTTGTTCTGCCTGTGCTTCTGCTTCGGATTCTTTTAGCTTTTGCTATTGCTTTTTTTTGGTGTCTTGCGTTTGCATTGCGTTCTTGGCTCTTGTGCAATACCCACACTCACACACACACAACCACACACACACACACCCACCCACAGACAATCGCAATTTCTATGGCACTTGTCCATGCCGCCACTTGTCTTCCACTTTATGCGGTCGCCGCTGGCGGTAACTAACCAAACCGAGCCACAGTAGAACCACCGACAGAACCACCAACAGCACCAAACCACACCACCCCACCACCTCCCATTAACGCCCCGAAAAAATAAAACCCAAGACAGACACTCCAATTGATTATTGGCGCTGGCTTTTTTGTTGCTGCTGCTGCTGGTTTGTCTTCACTTTTTGCACACGATGATTTACATTTTGCCGTGCTACCCTGTACTAATGAAGCTTATAGTAATATTCTACAATGGCTGAATATTATATTTGTCTTTAAGTATATCTACTCTAATAAATAATACAACAAACTTTTCAATTTAGTTCACCAAATTTCAAATAAGTTTGCACAGAGAACAATACTTTATCAACAAATTTTGGTTTATAAGAATTGTCGATTGTCTCGGAGAGAAAAACGTGTTCAAATAAACGTTATTCAGTTGTGTCAATAATCGAAATTTCGAATAAAAGCAAGCATAAGTTTCTACATAAGTTTGAAATCAAAACTGTGTTTGCTTACTTTGCTTTATAAAGAACTTATAATTTTCATCTGTAAATTTAGCAATTTTATTGTCTAATTTTGTAATATATCTATATATTTATATATATTGTACTATATTAGAATTTTCTAAAATTTGCATTTGCTGTTATATATTTGAAAACGAATTATTAATCATTAGAAGTATGTATAATTAGGTAATTCTCAAAACTAGAGTATATTTCAGTCGAACCCTTTTCCATAAAATACTTGCAATATGCTAATCAATAAGTATCGTCCAGTGCCACCTCGAAAATTGAATTTCTTTGCTGGTTCTTCTTCGTCGTGGTATTGTACTTGTATTTGAGTTTTTTGCTGGCTCTCATTAACCAACAGCCTGCCCTTCCCTCGGTGCTTCAATCTTCTTCAATCTCGGCCTGCTCGTAAACCTGAGTCTCCCGATTTCTGCCTTTTGTTGTCATTTGCACTTTTGATTTCATTTGAAGTCCGAATACGAGTCTGGTTCTGAATCCGAGTCCGAGTCTGAGTCTGAGATACTCGCAGACATTTCGCTGTCCGATGTTCCTTTGTTGAGTGCTCAACTTTTTGTTTGACTTGTCGCTTCTTTCGTTTCGTTATGCTTCGTTTTGTTTTGGGTCGTTTTATTATTATATATTTTTTGGCATACAAATTAAGTTGCATTCTTTTGGCTGTCGCGTTGTTTATTAGTATATATGTATGTGCGCACTTTTGTTGTTTTGTCATAAGTCAAAAGAAGGTGGCATCTAATAAGCCCGGTACCTTTTGTGGTAAGCCCACACAATGATGAGTTCAGTTGAGTTGAGTTGAGCTGAGATGAGATGTTGATTTTGATGTTGATGTTAATGTTAATGCTGATGATGATGATCAGCGAGCCATAATCGCTGGGACTATTCAAAGCACGTCAAAAACCGCAGATAGATTAATTACGGAACGGACTTGGTCGCCGCCGGAGGTAGTTTTTTTTTCTAGTATATTCTTTTTTTTTTTTTGTGTGTAGCCATGAAGTGCATTTCATTTATTCTATAAATTATCGCCACGAATTGTTCATGTGAAACGGGCGTCGAGCTTTTCCATGCCACGCCCCCTCCCACAGAGCCGCCCACAATTTGAGCAGAGGTTCGCCATCTTTTCGCTTCCGCCGTTTGCCTCGTGCATCTTAATTACTAGTTTTTTCCCTCTTCTCTCACTCTGAAAATTTCCACAACGAAACGAAATTCAATGAAAAATACTTATTCAAATAGCAGCCAACTATTGAGGCTGTAAAGCCACCAGCAGTAGCAGATACTTTTCCCTATCTGTATTTGTATCTCTATCTGCGCCTGTGTATCTGTATCTGTGTTTCGTTTTTTTTTTTTTTTTTGTCGAACGCTTCGCTGGCTGCTTTGCACTTGAGATTCTTATCGCTGGTTGGGGCCACAGCGTTGATTTCCAGATCTTTACAATGCACATTCCCACTACTATATCTACTCCGATCCGCACTTCTGCTTTCTGTCACCCGCCTGGGAAATATTTTATGTCTTAGGTAATATTCTGTAGAGAGGAGGCTTTCTTGAGGAGTCGCTGACACGCCTACAATCATTCGGTTACATAAATTGTCCACAAAGTGACGTTTTCCCCGGCCAATCCAAGGGCCACAATCAGAAGTGAAAGGGGTATAAGAAACTATTAGTTCTTGATTAGCTACTTGAAATACCCTTGTGCCTAAAAACGAAACTAAATTAAATTAATAGATTTTGAATTGAATTATATCTATCAACTTTAGAATGCACATATATGAGGTCTTAGTGGAACAATCTAAAGCAGATTTCAAGACATAATTATCTATAAAGAATAGCCTCTTGTGTAGGGTATTAAGAATAGAGAGAAGGAGAGTGCCCTCAGAATCCGAGAATCTGAGAGAGATGTCCAACTAAGTTGGGCACTGAAGTGCTCTGCGCTTATGTCTCATTAGAGATACTTTGCCGGCGAATCATCGTCGTTGGCGTGGATGCTTTGCTACTTCTGCTGCTGGTGTCTTCTTCTGGGGCCTGACCTCGCAGTGGCGTGGCTTTATAAAAAGACACAGATTAGTAATGCTCTCAAGTGTGGTCCCATTCCAGCCGCATCTGTATCTGGGGGCATACCACACACAAGTGCGAGTGTAATGTGTGTGTAAGTAGCAGCGCAAAGTGTCAGCTTTGGAGGCAGACTTAAGCATAAGAAAGCTTTGCGCCAAGAGGGAAAATGAAAGAAAAACCAACGTTAAATTAGTGGCAATTGTGCGCGACATGTGTAGAGTGCCCTGGCCCCCGCTGATCCCCAAAATCCCGCTTTTACTCGTAACTATTTATTTAGTCGACTTTCGCAGCTTCAGATACATATGTATCTTCTGAGGCTCAAGACGAAATGGCTAGCGATTTGTCGAATAGGTATCTAAAGCAGCGCAGATTTGGGAAACTCTATAAATGGCTCTGATGAAGACATTTCCTCTAAGGTCGAACCATAAATTGCCAACGGATTTGTGGGTTGCCCTCAGCGCAGATTTGGGAAACTCTATAAATGGCTCTGATGAAGACATTTCCTCTAAGGTCGAACCATAAATTGCCAACGGATTTGTGGGTTGCCCTCTGGTTACTTCAATAAATATATTTTGGAACATTATATACTTTCTATCTACTGACCTATTAAGTAAACTTTGTTCTAATGTTTAATAACCGCAATGCAAGTAAAAATAACTTTAAGAAAATAGTATTCCTAGTGTAAAACTGAAAATATAAATGAAAAGATGATTAATAGTCAAAGATTACATTAGCGTCAAATAAGCGACTTTATAAGTATGATTCTGAAGCCCAAATATTTAAATGAAGAATCGCCTGACTACAGTGGCATACATTTGTCATCATCTTTGTTGAACCATATTTTGTTGAACGAATCTATATAAGCCGCTGGATTAGCGGATCTAAACAGATCTTAACCTTATGCACACATTGTCTTGGGTTGATTGGCCTGTTCTTTCCGCTTATCATACCACTCGGACCTGTCGTGATGGCCCTTTTTGTGGGCTCTTTTCCTCTCTGGTTTTCTTTTTTGTGGCTCTTGTCGAGCTATCTAAACATATATTTTGGTGGCTGGGATTTGTCGGTAATTTCGCTGATTCGCTTATCGCTTGACGTGTGCAGATACACTTGGCAAATAATCACTCACCGGCCAGCGCAGACTTAAAATGTTTACGAGCCATTTCGCCGCCTTCCCTTTTCTATGGACTGAGGTCTGAGCATTCAGCATTAAGCAGAGGCGAAGAAATAAATTCTATAATTTTTTTTGCAAAACTGAAAAACTGAAAACTGACCCAAAAAGCGACGGGGAAATAAAGGAAAATCCCAAGGCAGACAGATTAAACAAACATTGGGACGACAGCAACAGCAGCGGCAGCAGCAGCGGCAGCAGTCGAGCTGAGTCAGTCAGCGCCTTGAAGTGGCTTCTATTTTTGTGGTCACCAGCGGACGAACTGCATAAATTTCAGATTGTGATTCTGTTTCGCCTTCTGTAAATCTCGAGGCAAGTCGGAATGTTCGCTCTGCGCGTGCAATTTGTTCCAAAGTTCTTGTTTAAAGACCGCGCCAAAAGGAGGCCAAACTAATAAAGATGAAATGGAAATTCATTGCGAGAAAACGAGAACAGACGAACTACTATGTGCGATCAGTGGACTGAAGTCGGTGAGGGTTCAAGGCTGTTGGCGAATGGAAAATGTGGGAAAATATGCCCAGTTGGATGGGGAAATTGAGAGCTAGAGTAGACAGAGAAAATTGTGGAGCTGCTGGATTGCAATAATCGAGTTTAACCACTTGTGGCATATCAAAAGTACTTATGGTACGTTTCAGTTTTTTAGATACACTAGTATATACATGAAGACTTATAGCATTGAAGGAAATTTGGATGGCACTTTAACCATAAATAACATAACATAATAACAATAGGCACAAAATTGCATTTGTCCAGATATCGCATTACCAATTCCCTCAAAATCAATTATAATAATCCAATTGAAATCACCTAGAAACCACACCAGCCTAAGCCGCACAATCATTTCGATAATTGTCGAATTATAAGCCAAACGGGCATCAGGTCTGATCCTTGGATCATTGAGGGCTTTGCCCAATTAATCTCACAGAGTTGGGTAAACCGTTTCTAGGGCGAAATCACCCGAATTAAATTCTGGGAAAAATCCCCTTTAAAGCGTTGCGGCACAGCAACAACATGTTGCACGACCCACCCTTGGGCAGCAACCGTTTTGTCACGAGTCCTGCCGCAAAGCCCCACTAAAGAGGAGCACAGGCTGCCACTTTCAGGTTCTGCCGCCCGCAAATAAAAACATTAAATGCTTTGTTGGCCATGCTTTCCCCTTGCTCCCTGTTGCTCCGTTCCATCCGATGAGGCCACGCCCCCTGGTGCCCACCGCGCGGCAACGTGTTGGCCATTCATTCAGTCATTAAGTGGCAGCTGACGCCACAGGGGGTGGCCACCAACCCGTGGGGGGAGGATATGGATCTGGATCTGGGGCACAGCTACTCCCTCAATTTGTGGCCAGCTAAATAATTTTTATTACAATTCGGTTTCGGCTTAATGCTGTTTTAGTCAATTTATTATTAATAATATCCTTGTGTGCCACTTGCGTTTCTATTCGGTTTGAAAATGTTGTGGTTGATGGTCACAGCTGGATTTTTATAACATTTTATTTAGCCTCGATGGCAGTTTAGAAGATTTTCTTATAAATTTTAATCAATGAAAAGCACAAATATTTTCGCTTTAAATAAGTGAGCCATATGCATTTATATTGAAATACAAATAGAAAAGTACACTTGGAAGACTTTTAAAACTCTGAGATTAATACCATTATATATATGTATATCTTTATTTAAGCTTTTATAGTTGTTCTTTTTTAATTAGAAAACAGTCGCTATATAATTAAAAGGCAACCATTAATGCTGATATCTGTAAACATCCCCTAGAATTCCAGATTTCGATGCCGGGGAACTTTTTGCCATCGGCAATTAAAAACTTTTCCATTCCGTACTTAAGCTTGCTTAGCCCTCAACTAAATCGCGCATAAAATAAATCCAATGTTGCGGAACCAACGATTGAACGATTGAACTTTGCAGTTGGTCCAAGCACACAAATCAAGCCTAAAACCGCTGTAAAGTTTGGCACTTCTTCAAAGCGCTTTGGAGGCGGCTCGACAAATTAACCTTGAAATGTGAATAACATTTCGTCGAAGACTCGCAGCGCATTTTAATTGAATTTAATTAACATTTTACTACGCCCGATACTTGGGATATGGGAAAAGCGACGACGACGACGACGACAACGAAACCGGCGGACAAACAAATGGACGGACGTGCGGACGGATGGCAATTGGCGGACAAGCCAAAAAACCAAGTTGACAATGAAGCTGGCGACGCATGCGCGCAGACTAATTGTCTGGCAAAAGGTTAGCGGCAAACAGGGGGTGGACTTGGCCCTGAGGGTGGCCAATAAAAAAAAAGAGTAGCAACAACTATATTGGCAACGTGACCCAGACAACAACAAAGCTCATGATGGGAAACAAACCGTCGCTTGTGGGTGGCTATGCGAAGGGGGTGGCGGCGGCCAGACATTGCACTTGAAATTCAAGACAATGGAAAATTTGTAATGATGGATGTGGTCGGCGTTTGGATTGCAAGGTAAGGTACAGCAAAGATGCAGCGGAAATAGCCATAGAATTTTAATAGATCCAAAACTAATGCATACATTTTGTATATATTAAGAGTGCAAGGAAGAAAGATTCAAGATTCTTTAGATAAAGCAAGGACGAAAACATTTCCTCCTTTCAACGAATCGAATATACCCTTACACTCTGCGATTCAATCAACTTCAATATGGTAGGTAATCGAAGATTGGTGCTATAAAAATCTAAAAGGTGTACTTCTCAGCTTACCAGCAGCTTTTGTGCAATCCGTAAATGTTGAAAAAATGTTTGTTCAGAGCATCAAATGTCCGACCCAAAACTGACACACAAAGTCACAGATTCAAATGCAGAGCTGCAGGTACAGATTCTAGAGGCAGGAACCGTTTGTTTGATGGTATATACGTATGTACGTACTGCAGTCTCGCTGGGATCATATTAAACGCTTAGCTGGACTTAACCACCACCCCCTCCAGAGGCACTTTTCGAACAGAGCTCGTCTGTCAACGGGAATCCAGATGGGAGCTAGTGAAATGTGTGCATTAAATGTCAATAACCATAACTTAATTCGTTTGGACTTTCATTTGGTTTTCAGTTTTGGGTTTTGTGCTTTCGGTTTGTCTTTCACATCGTTCATTGTCATTGTTTGCCTTTGAAACAAAGGTCAACTTACGCCCGCCACAGCCCCCACCTCAAATCCCACAATTTTGAGCTGGAGGTCTGAAATCGAATAGGTCTGCTCACTGCAAAAATATTGACTCAACTGCAGCATTTTTGTTGTGGGGGGTGGAGTAGGTGCACCATAAATCACAATGATGGCCAGACTTGGTCAGTGGCCCAATATTGATTTAGGTCGCCCGGGTAACAGTTTAAGCTAATTGTCAGCCAGTATAGTTCCAGTGAGATGCTTGACCTGTAAGTAGGTATATATAGAATGGGAGGAGGCTTATTCTGGGCTTATTCTGGGCTTACAAATGTATAAGAACAACTAATCGAACTTAAAGGCAATATTTTTAAAGTCATCAACAAGAAACTTTGCACTTAACACCCAGCAAGATTCCCAGCCTGGCCATCAGCCAAATGGAAATGGAATTCGTCTCAAATCGAAATTCTTTGGGGATTTGGCATCAGCTCAGCTCCAAAACTATCTGTCAGACCAATAAAAACGGGAGCATCCAGCACGGAAAAAATGAAATACTCAGGTGACTGACGCATGGCCCAAACGCAAATACACACACATATACACTCAGCTATAATTTACATATTTTTTTTTGGCCAAAAGAAGAGTGGAAATAAAAAGGAGCAGAAACCAACCCAAAAGTAAACAGGAGTTTTTTCGGTCCAGCGGAAGGGGGATGCCCATTTTTTTTGTGGCCCAGGAAGGTTGGTTGAAATTGAAAACGGCGTTGATTATAATGTCAATACTCATAAAAACAACAGAAATGCTCGTACAACAAAAAGCGGTTTGCAATATGAATAACTCTAAACTTGTGACACACAGAAAAGTGCGATATATAGCCTAGGGCGGGGGATGCGCCGCAGCGCGGGGGCGTGGCTGATTGGTCCGCTTCTGCTGATGGGTGCGGTCCAAAACATTTGGCTCGCTTTACCCCTTTTTATTATCGTTGGGCTCTTATTTATTTTGCGGTCAGTGTTTTTGCATTTACCTTTTTGTGTTTTTTTGCTCTTTTTCCTGTTTTATCGTCGTGTCTTTTTGGAGTTAAAAAATCAAAATGTATGTTTCATGTTTCATGTTCCCCATTGGCACTTTCATGGGCATTCCTAATGCTCAGGGGATATATGGGGTATTTACGTTTTGCAGCTCGACATGTAAACTTTTATTAAATCATTTTCAAATGCTTTCGTTTCATAGTTCAGCTCGATATTATATTAATGGATCTAGCATTTACCAGACTTGAGCTTTTTAAAATTTATATTATTAAAATCTACCCTCTTCCTTTTACATAAAAAAAGGTGTTTATTATAGAGAGTATCCCACTTCTCGAGACTCTCTAATGCTCAATTGATATCTTGTTGTTGGCTTGTCCTTTGGCTACCTGCCTGATCCGCTCACCTTTCCGTTCAGGGGGAGTCCTCTTCGCCTCCACAGCACCTCGATGTCATTGTCACCCCTCGACTTTAATGCGCTTTGGCATGCTTTTAGGCAATAATTCATGGATTAACGCCATTTGGCTTAAGCTCGTTTCTTTGGCTGCTTTTAGCGCAGAGTTTTTGATATTTGGAGCCTCGCCTTCACCTTTTCGTTGGTGCCTTCGCCATCGCCAACGCCACTCGGGATTTGGGATTCGCATTCCTTGGAAGTGACTAATAAACCTTTGGTACCCATCCCCATCTTCCGACTCTCTAATGATCTTGCTCATTTTTGGCCACAAAACAGAGTTTCGTGTGTAGCGATTTGTTGACCACAACAAATTGCATTCGCCCATAGCCTCATAAATAACATTTGCAAGGGTCCCCGTGTATACATATATGTCCTTGTGCCTGGACAAGCTGAGTGACTGACTCCGAGGACTGACTGAGAGCACGTGCTAAGTGCCGAGGCGGTCATTTATCAAATCGGGAGGAGCGGGACGTATTGGTTCGCCTTGATTTATGCCTTAGAATATTATTTTTGATATTTAGAATTCCTTCGACTGCAGTCTGTGTTCGTGCTGATTCTTGGCAAATTTCGTGTGGCATCTTGTATCCTTTATCCTTGCGCCTGATACGAAAGCATTTCGCATGAAATTCAATCGGACCGGAGAGCATCCGCTTCTGTGTCCTGTCCTCCACTTGTTTTAGCCATTTCAATTCCCAGGCGGCAGAATATTTTGCGCTCGCTTTGTTTCTGCCAAGGCATGCAAAATTTTCGGATGACTGTTGAGTTTAAGGAGAACTCGAGGGAGAAATGGTAAAACGAGCAAAAAGATGCTTGAAACGGGTTGAGTCAGGATATGGGCCAAAAGGATGTGAAAGCAAAAACGAAAGACAAGCAGGCGGATGAAAGTTTTAAGCCAGGATGCATATTTAAAGACCAACTTCTTTTTTGCTAGGATATTCACAATATTATCCACACAATGCCTAATAATAAGATTGAAGCTGGATGCACTTAAATATTTAAGTTTGACATTTCCAAAGAATTCACATTGGTGTCTTGGTATTGATTTTATAAGTCTATGGTTTTTAATATGAATAAGGATTATTAGCTTGCAGTGAACTTGACTGTTTGGCAAAATAAAAAGAATTTCTTTTAAAACTAAAAAATATTTCCGCAAAGTTATAATGCTGGAAATTTTAAACAAAAGGAGTCCAAAGAGAGAGCCTGGTTAAGGAAACCTCATTGAGTAGCAGATGGCCATCATTGTTTGGGGAGAAGGGGACAACACCGAGGGGGTGGCGACTAGAAACTGTCTTGCGGGTGACTGAGGCTCCCAAGTGGCATTGGCAGCAGCCCATCGCCATTCCCATCTTGCGCAACTTCTTCTTCTTCTTTTCTTCAACTTCCGTTGCCTGAATTTCCGGCCATGGCTATTTCATTGTTTTTACCGCTACTTTTCCCGCGTCCTCGACTGGCACTTTCCATTTAGCTGAAACTTGATTCGCATTCAGGGCATTTAATAAGCGCTTATTGTGCTTAAGCCTCATTGTTGTCCGTTCATAGTTATTTGTGTTGTTCGGTTAATACTTTCAGTGACTTTAATGACCGGGAAGAAACAATCGGGCCCAAGCAAATGGCAAACTTTGCGAGACTTATCCGTAAATTAAACTTGGAAAACAACCAAGTTTTGATTGGACGGTGGGGAGCTCTAGCAGTGATTCGTTTAATAAGTTCCAGTCCTACCCACCACGTCTAATTGTTCTAAAAAACAATAATAAAAACATAAATATAAATTTTGATTGAATTAGAATTGGAAAATTCCGACATCTGACTGATTCATAGCCATGTTTTTACTTGTTACACATACTGAATCAGGATTTTGGGAATTTTTAAAGCGTTATTATCAAAACAATTCATATAGTAAAAAAAAGGGCGATTTTCCGAGTATGCAATGTTCTTTCATTCCCGATAAAGGGGAAAGTGGTTGGGGCTGTGATGCTATTCTGTGGCTTCTTTGGGCAATTAGATTGGGCATTTAGCCATGAAATTTGCGAACATATGGCTTCTATCAGGCAAGAACAACAAACGGCCGGTGCTAACAGAGCGGCTAACAGTGGGCGGTTAGCAGAGCGGTGAGCTGTTGGGTGTGCGGTTGGGAGGTGGTGGTGCTGTTTGGAAACTGCACTGTGGGGCTTGGCTTGGCGCTCTTTCCTCGTTCGCTTGCTCTCGCGCTCTCGGACTGTCTCTTTCGCATGCCCCCCACCAACCAGTTGTTCGTGCGACTTCGGCTGGCGCTCGGCTTTCGCTTCGGCAGTGTTACAGCAGAGCATCTGCGTTCTTCAACATTCTTCAACACAACAGCACCAGCAGCAGCAACCGCGGATGCTCCTGCTCCCCTTCGCTTCTTCTTCGCTCTCTTAAGCGTGGAGCTCTCTTGTCCGCTCCGCTCGGCTCTCTGGTTCGGTTCTTATGGTTTGTGCCACCGACTGGTTGGCGTTGGCTGGTTGGTTGGCTGTCGCTCTGCAGCTGCGTTCGTGCGCTTTTTGAAAATAGTTACAAGATGTTCATCGAAGTGAGTGGAACGCCGCAGCGGTTAAACGTGGACTCTTGAGCAGCCGAAGAAGCTCGCTTCCGAAATCGCTAAACTGAAGCACAATCGCGTTCTTTGAGTGGAAACGCCAGCACAAATAAGAAACAGCCCCAATCAAAGTCAAATCAAAACAACACTAATTCATCTCTGCGACTGGAAATCAATATTCCAATTCTTCAAGCCAAATAAATAGAAAACAAAATCCCAGTGAAGCAAGAAGTGCATTCGATTTTCCTGCTCGTGGAGCTATTGTTATTTTTAAATCGCTGACCGCAGAATATTTCTACTGCTTAAAATAGACGGCAACATACAAAAAAGTGATGCCGCCAAAACAGAAATAAACCGAAAACCAAAAGGGTAAAAACTCGAAAGTGCCAAAAAAAAAACAAATAAAACAAGAATTTCACTTCGAAAAAGTGCGTGTTCTAAAAATATAGCAACAAATACAAAACCGCAACAAAGAAGTAGCAAATGGGATTATTTTGCTGCCCAACTCAACACAAAACTGCATTTTGTTGAATTGTATATTCAATCTGGAAAAGCAAAGTGTCAAAGTGTAGTGCAAAAATATTTATAAATCTCTGCCAAAACATAAACAACCGACGAAACGAGAGAAGCGTATTCTACTCACATTTCGTGCATTTTATACAGATTTTCGTTTTTTTGGAATACAAAATAAACAGAAGTACAAGAGGCGGAATCCATTAGTTCCGCATTAAAGTGTTAAAATAAATTAAGTCTTGGATACTCCGTAAACTTTGCATTTTGGAATACTTCAGCAGCATTTTGGATATCCGTGCTAGTGAATTTGATATATATTTAAATATACATATTATTCGTTGCCGATCGATCTGGAGGGCATAAGGAAATAATTTCACAAAAGGTTGGTAAACAACTAATGTTTGTGATCTCTGTGATTGTTGAGTAATAGATTGTAGCTGACATAAAGAAAACCATTTATTGCCGTCGCAAAATATTTATATTATGCACACGTCGTTAAGCATACGACAGGTTGGCCAATGTAAGAATACGCTTGTGAACAAGCAAAAGGCCATGAGAAAAGTGCAAACAAGAAATATTGGCGTTTGCTTCTTTACACAATATTAAGTAAAAATATTGAAATATTGAGTAAAAATTAAGTCAGTGAAATTGAATGTTTTGGAACGTAAGTGTATGCAGGTCGATGTTTAATGTTCAAAGTGGTCAACATTTATTCATAAAATTAAAAATATAATTTTTGTTTGTTTCTCATTTATTTTAAATTATTTTAGATTAGATTGAGGTCGTTGAGTGATAAGTAAACAAAAATTCAGTGTATTGTTTTGACGTCATTTTCTGGAAAAATCCCAAAATGTCATATTACAAAGAATTGTCTGTAAGTCAACTAGAACATAAGCCCATAAGGTTTTAGAATCAGACTTGTTTGAAAAAACCTGGTCAACTGATTTTAATTGGAATAAACATAGCCAGCTGGTGGTTGGGTAATTGAAAAAGCCCAGCAGACTTTCCCAAGAAAACGAATCCATTTCGAACAGACCACAACACCTGGACACCGCCAAGTGCGAGATCTTTACAAAGAATAATATATCAGCCCCCCTCCCTTTACAAAGAAATAAGACGAAGCACTGTAAACAAAAGTCGCCAAGTGCATATCTCATTACCAGACCAAGGATCATCGTCCAAACAAAAGAAAGCATTGCGAGAAAGAACAACAAGTGTAGGCAGAACAAAAAGACAAAACTTTTCTCATTATCAACGCAAGTGTTTTCTGCACTCCCACATTTTCGCTGTATTTTTTTTTTACAATTTCCTTATAAGTGAAAGTGTCAGTCAGGGCCATGAATATGGCCACCGGGCAGCTGGTCAGTCTCAGTTCTCAATTCTCGGATGGCAAATCCCACTTCTGCCACCGGAATCAACGTCACACATAAAACTGTGGAAGAAAAGATATTATAGAACGAGGGACATTTTTTACATCTGTCATAAATTTTGCTGCACACGGGCATAAATCTATTTTCTGCATTTTATTTGTTTATTTAAAAATTCTTGTGCACAAGGAGAAGAAAAGAAAGACGAGAGCCATAATTTGCAGTCTGATTGATGTGACAATTCCTTAATTAATTTTTGGTTGGAAATACGCCTTATATATGGCTGGCATTTAATTAGCAAATCTGTTTTTGGGAGAGGTAATACATCAGGGCAAATGATGTGATGCGAGTGCAGCAGAGAAATGAGTTTATTCACATCGCCGAATCTATTATCTGGCTCGTTTACCTTCGCGCCGCCAGGTAATTGAACCCTACTCTTGTCCTGCGATGCCCTTCCTTCTTAGATACACATCTGTATATCGTTCCCACGATTTGTCAATCAATCTTTCACTTTCGCTTCCCTAACCATAGCATTTTTGGCAATTATTTTAGAGGCAGTGCCCCGAAAATTATTGGGTAAAGCAAATAATGCGCGCTCCTGATAAGAACCGCTTGCTTCTGTGGAGATCGAGTTCAGTGACTTAACTTATCACTGCTTGCTGAAACTTTTTGGCTCAACATTCTTCGTTCTTCGTTCAGCGTTCTTCGGGCTTCTTGTTTCTTTTCTGCTGATAAGAATGGCTGAGGCTGAGCTGCCGAAGAAACCGAAGCCACAGCCAATGTGATTACATTGCATTTTAAGTTGTCCAGCAACACGAGAGATTCCCAGATTGGATGGTGACGAATGCATGGCTCATATATGAAATTCTTCAAGGTATATTAAAATATCATCCAAGGAATGTTACAAAGTTAGTACAAAAGTTAATATAATAATCATTTATTATTATTTAATTGGCTAGGCTGACGGATTTATTGGCGAAAATTGCGGTCCAATGGCGACAGCTACAGCCTTTGAAGAACTGCCACTCCATGTCAGGCAATAGTCAACAAATATTTTCCTTCCATAAACATTGTTAAGAATGCAGAATGCATTACACTCTGGCCGCGCCACCCCCTCGATGGCCACCCAATTAGCTTTGGCTACTTGTGCAGTAAATAAGCCAGAAAAAAATATACAAGATGCTGCTGGCTGCTGCTGCAAAAATACAAAAAAAAAATGGAAAATGAAAAGCTGGCAATAGAGGAAAATATTTTCTGCGCCATATTTTGCAGCCAACGCACATAAATAAGCTCTAGACCAAGAAGCCAAAAAGGCAACAGAATGGGCGTACCAAAACTTGGTCGCATTGTTGCTGCTGCCACTGCCGCTCTGTTATGGTTGGCAACTGGCCAAAAAGACATGGCCAAATGTGCGCCAGTTCTCGCTGCTCAGCCCATCGTCCAAAATTTCAGCCTCCCAATCATCCCTTCTCGGCCAATTTCTGTTGTCGGCTGGCTAATAAATAATTTTAATTGTATTTCTTTTAGCTGTACTCTTCTATTTGGCTGGCCCACTTCTTTTGGTAATAAAAAGATTTCCATTGTTGCACTAGTTGGTCTGCGGGAAATGGCTAAAAAGGAACGTGATCAACAGCAAATTGAGTTCGCCTTTATGACTTGGCCAATTTGCACAGTATGTGTGTCTTATCAGGCTGCAGCGACAGCATTGAGGTTGGCCAGGTTTTCCCTTATTTTCCATCTCTTTTTTTTTATATATTTTTTGTTTGCACTTTTTCTGTGCCATCTACTGGTTGGTGCCTCCTCCAATCTTTGGTCGACAAATATGTCGAGTGCTTGACTTGGGCAAACTTTGTCACTGATAAGACTGTTGAACACCCCTGATCAACCGTCCTTCTGCTCATGTTCAAAACTCTTCAGTTTTATGCTCGCAACACCGTAAAAAGTTTTTGAACTATTAGAATATTTAAAAAAAAAGTACAACCAACATCTATTAGTCTCCTTCAATGGGTGACTATCACTTAACTTTCATGTCTTCTTTAGATATATCACTTTCTCCCCAATGAACGCCCAACTATGCGCTAGTTTTTCTCAGTGTAACAAACAGAACCATAATAACCATACGCCACGTTGCACTGAAACTTAAATGAAATGAAACGAAAGTTGTCTTGGTTGTGTGTTTTCTTGGCGACTTGGTCACGTCTTCAATGCACTTTGCTATGTGGTAGGGGTGAAGCGGGGTGGTTCGATGGTGTGCAACGACATTTATTCTGACTGGTTATTGGTGTTGTTGCTGCTGCAGTGGCAGAAGCAGAATCAGTTGGTCCCTGCACAAGTATCTATATCTACTATATGCTCGGATACGAGTATAGTATCAACGTATAAGACACACCCACACACTGGGGCGATGAGTTTTATAGGCGCTTTCAATACTGGGCCAAGGTAGTTTTTATCTTTTTACTTTGCCATTTCATTGTTGATGTGATGGCTGTTGTTGTTATTGTTGCTGGCTCGTCTGGCAGCTTTGGCAGATTTTTGTTGCTGCCTTTTGTAATTGCAATTTGCAATCCTTGAACAATTTGTTTTTTTCTCTTTTCTCTGCCGATTTGCTCTCATTGCCTGCTGTCTCTTTAATTTTGCATTACTCATCTGCTTAATGCTATTTATTTATTTTTCCTTTGCCAGATGCGAGGAAATTGTGCAGAAATAGCACGTGCCGGTGGCAACATTTTCCAAAAATATAACAACATTTAAGCACACACAGAAATTAAGAAAAAATCTTTGAAATCCAAGCTTTGTGTTCTACCTCCTTTCAATCGAACCAGAAAATCTCATATATACAATGATTTCAAATATTCACAAATTGAGAGAAGCTCTTTTGCATTCGAATTTCGATTTTCTATCCATTTGGTTTGTTAGTTTTATGTGTGTTTTCGATTTTTCAATGACGTCTGGCAGAAATTTTCCATTGCAACGAGACAATTGGCAGCCAAGTCAAGTCAAATGAATGCAATTGGCACACACACAGGGGCAGCACGGTCTCTCACCCCTTTTGGAAAAGCCCGCCACCACGCCCCTGCACTTGTGTATCTCTTATTCGATCAACCTTCCTTTCTTGGCTTGACTCTTTCGGTTCGTTTTTCAAACAATGCCAAGCTGTCAAAGCTATTGATTTGAGTGTGCGACTTATGTTTGCCATGTGAACGCCTTTGAGCGCCCACTCACGCCCACATTTGGCCGCCCCCTTTTTGCCCCATCATCTCGGTGTCCTTCTCTCTTGTCTGCGTGTTGCAATCAATGAGTTTTCCTTGGCAAGCGCTTTTCTTCTGCGCTTTTGTCCTTCAGGCTTTTTACTCGTTTTGATCCGTCCTTTCACTTCTTCTTTTACCGCCTCTCTTCACACTCCATCCCGCGTTTTCCTGGCTTTTCCACCCTTTCTTCAGCCCTATTTGTACCAACACACACATGTGACTGCATCTAAAGGCAAAACTGCAGAGCGAGCAGAAAAAAAAGCAGCAGAAAAAAAGTGAAGTAAGGGAAGTGAACATTTTCCACTGCACAAACTTTGTTGCCAAGCTTGTTTTACTTAAATTGTATTTGTACAAGGCTTCAACACTGCCACTTTTCACCCAAACTTCCCGGAATATTGCCTTTTTGAGCGCCTGAAAAAGTGCCAGCTTGTAGTTTGTGCCTGCCGGTTAGTTGGTCTAACTTTTCGCCTTTTGCCTGAACCAATTTCGAACGGAGGAGAAACATTGCAAAAATCAGAGATTTCTTAGTCATATACACCAAAAGCAAGCTGCTCCATATGTATGGTGTGCTATATAGCCCCAACAGGCAATGAACCAAAAATCTGGAGCCAATTCACATTGGCCTTTGGTCCCTGCTTTGTCCAGAGGGAAACTGGCAACGGGGGTAAAGGTGGTCATAAACAAGACTTTCTAGCTGCTGAATACATGGGCATAATCTATGGCCACGTCCTTGCTGGCCTCCCATATCATTCGCTTTGGCCCGGTAGGCCTTTTGTTTAGATTTATTGCTTTTTCTGTTTGTGCTCTGGTCTCTCTCTCGCCGGGTCCTTCTTAGTTGATAATTGATGAACATTGTGAATGGTGCACTAAAGGACACCCCTGCACTCGCACATTCAGACCAAAGCTGGCCAGAGATCATCTCTGAGCATACAAATTCTCCTCCAATCGATGCCAATCCATATATATTCGTACATGTATATGTATGCAGAGAAGACATGTCAATCACACTGATTCAATTAAGTGAAGTGCAAGCCAATAAAACAAACAAAGGAACACCAATACAAACAGACTCTGTGGGCTTAGTCCTGGCAATTGAGAGTCGACCTCCAAACAATTGTTTGCCTTTGTACCCCAATTGCGCTCACAAGTAGGCAACACAAATGCCCAGGCGGCATATTTGAAATCGAATGAAATGATGAATAATGAATATCTGCTTGGAAAATGGTTTGATTAAATTAAATACAATTTCTTCTTCTATCATATACTAATAGTTTAAATTAATACTTATGTATATCAACTGAACCAACAAGAACCGAAGATCTTTTCATAAAATGACACATATAATAATAAGCTGCTCCGCCCTAATTCCCTCCTTGGCTTCAACCTTCAACCCACTCAGCTGTCAACAAAGTCATTGCAGGTGTTAAGGCGTAAACGTGCACACAGAAATATATTGGTCGTGGAATGAGTGTTAAGGACTGCTGTTAACTGCTCGCAGGACTAAAATCATGTGCCAAATGCCTTCGAGCGGCAACTGAAAGTCGTAAGCAACAGGAGCAACAAAGGGAAACGATGCGATGGGGGATGCTTTAATGATGACAGCCCAGGAAAAGGAGAAAAAATGCTGAGCTCAAAGCCAAGGACTAAAAAAATCATCTCACTTGAAATCATTGGCACACAGAAGTGAACAATCATTCGGGACTAGGTATTCATAGTTGGGAAGTGAATGGGTTAAAAAAAGGGTTAACATTAGCAAATTTAATGAAGAAAATAAAAATAATACATTTTTTCCCATAAAAATATTTGACATAATATATGAATTTGATAGCTGTATTTTTTTCTGTGCAGTTCATTGTTTTCCCCGGTTGAGTGTTCATGTTGAATGATTGCCGACGCCTGCCGCTGACAAGTGTTGCGTGTTTTGAATATGGTTTCACATCTATTCAGAAAGTACGCCTATACTCGCTCAAGTATGTCCTTTCGACTTGTCGCCTAATGACAAAGCCAAGCGAATTTCGAGCCCTTCAAGTGCTTTGTTTGCTGGCACATAGCGATGTTGATTGGCGCTGTCGAGAGCTTTTGGCTTGTATTGAAAGTGCCCTTCAATAAGAACATATGTTTGATCTGCATATAGGCTCTTGAAGGCTCGCAGGTTGGGCCATAAAACCGAGAAAAATAAACAAAAGGATTTAAATTTAAGAACGAGTTACTAATGAGTTCCAAAAATGTTTCTTACTTTAGATCCGTACGAAACTTAGCAATAAACTGCGAATTTTGTTGATTCAGTTCTTATCTTTTAACTTTTAAATGGACAGTAAATAAACCTCACCAAAAATCGAGTGAATAAAAGAAAGCTTCAGTTGGCTGAAATCCTTTTGTTTGATTCACTCACCTTGGGTGCTGGCAACTTTACCTTTTAACTGACCTGAAAGTTTGTTAATGCCATTCCCGAATGGCGATAGAATCCCGGCTATGCAAACTGCTGCAGCTGCTGCTTAGCTTCATTTTAATTTTTAGCTGCTGTTGAAAAAAGAGTAACGAATAAAAAACTTTACCGTCAGGGCTTTTGTGCCACTTTTCATGCTGCATTGCAAATTTTTTCAATGTTGCGAAAAGAGATTAAGGGGTGGCACAAAACTTTATAACACTCATTTCATTCAAAGTTTTCCGGCACGAAACAAAGTCGTGGACAAGTGGAGGGATTTACTGCAGTACCCTTGGGGTCATTCAATGGTTCATCAATCATGCCACGCCCTCTAATCAAAGCTTGAAGTGCCGAACAGAGGGTTTAGCTGAGGTTATGCCAGCCATATGCTGGCCGCCTAAAAGGCAGCAGCAATTTTGTTGATTAGCCTTGTGTCTGCAGGACTCGTCCACACAAACAGTCCACCTTTCCCCTTACCATTTCGGTGTTTGTTATGGCTAAACATAAAAACTAAACGCTAACGCACACACACAGACGCATATGTTATGTAATTGATACGGAATGATGACGAGGTGGGGGCAGGGAAGTTGACGACATGCCTCGGCAGTTTGCACAATTTTCACCTAGGTGTCCTCCAAGTATCCTTCAGTCAGGTTATGAAATATTTGGTTGATTTTCAATGTCTGTCTGCATGTTAAAGTGATTAAAAGCAGTACATATAAACAAAAGTTTAATGTTTCATAAAAATGTATATATTAAATGTATGTATGCATTAATATAAAGTTATTGATATATTTTCATATATTTTCACATATATTTTAATGGCCAATAGTGCATTTTCATGTCGACTTTTAACAGGCTTTCTTTATCATCGTCTCTCAGCTTTTTTTATGTGTGACGCTTGGTTTTTATTGCGCCTCAAGGTAACAGGCGATGCATGAATGTGGGTATTCACACCGCAGAACATTCCCACCCACTGGGCTACTCCGCCACCCACATTTCTACACCCACCCCCATTCCACAGCACACAAAACCTCAGCCATTCCTCAGATGGCGGCCAACACCCAAGGCAGCATCATTTGGTCCTGGCTTTATTCCCATTGCCCCGCAGCCCCTTTTGGCGCAGGTGCACATTGATATATGGGCTTGAGGTTGGCCCAAAAGCAGAGGGGGTGTTTCTGGCGCGGGCCAAAGTCGTTTTAGGCTTAGGTCGGTGCTGATATATGTATATGGCCACGTGGCAATCGCCAGATCCCCATGGCACACATATCTCCCTCTTCTCTCGTTTATTCGGCATGAGCCACATTTGAGTTTCTAATCAAGGTAATTTTATGTTTGCCAAGCTCGCCTAATGCCAAAATTACATTTTTAGTCGCACCGCCACCATTTCTTTGCCACTTTCCGTCTCTTCCCACACAAAGTGGTTTTTTGGCTAGCACGGCGTATGCGTGATAAATGCAAGCCAACATTTGGCTTATCCTTAATGCTCATGTGAGCGGTGGTTGTCTGTGTGTGTGTGTGAGTGTGGAAGTGTGACTGCGACTGTGACTGTGGCAAATGGCCGTTCTCTTTGAACTGCTAATTAGGCCAACATTGTGGGAGGGAAACCAACGAAACAACAGCAGCCAATTGTATGCCAAGACAAGCCATTAACATTAAAAGGGAGAATGGGAACGTCGGCTGAAGAGAGCGAGTGTGAGGATAATACTTTGTGGCGGGGAGCCAAACAAAAGGTCACATTTGAGGCCGCATTTGTTGCCTTGAATTCCTGACCAAAACAAAAAAGGAACAACGTTGGTATTTTCTCCAATTTTAAGTTAGATAACAATCACATCTACTGAAATACATGCTATTCTTAGCCCAAAACTGTATGCTACTTACGATGTTGTCCGGCATCATAATGTGTCAATGTGAAAGTGCACGACCCACTTGACAACTAAATCTCAATTTCGAATTGATGCATCCAATCAACCATTTCGCCCACCATCCATCAGTCAATCAATCAATCAGTCAAGCGACCAATTGCGCCTGCGTTTAGGGTCAAAAGGGAAGCGCTTGTCAACGATGAAAGTTCCAATAAGAGGGTGTCGGAAAATTCGCGCGCTTGTGTGTGTGAGTGTTTGAGGAGCTTGTGTGAATGTGGTGTGAAGTGCATCACTTAATGCATCAGTGAGCAAACGATATCTGGGCCATTGGCACTAAGTGTTTAGAACATTTTCATTTCAAGCCTGTGCTTTCATATGGCACAAACATGATGGAAGAAGAAATAAATATGCAAGCTACAAAATGTTATGAATCTATTTGAATATTATGGATAGTATACAATATTCTCCTATTTACCATTCATACTTACCATATACTCCCTTACTCTCTTTGCAGTTGACATGTTCAAAGGCGAGGAACACTCCTTTACACATATCGGTAAGTGGAAAATTACGTGCCCCAAATACATGTGGGGTATGCTCTGCATTAAGGCTCATTAAAAATTTATTGCATATGCAAATTCAAAGTTTTTATTGGGGTTCGTTGGGTGGCTGCCAAAAGGCATGACCCAAAAACGCATGAAATTGAAGCTAATCAAAAATACATATTGACACCACAAGGACGCAAAATGGAAGGGAAAATAACGAGAACTCAGCCGTTACTAAAGCAAGAAAATGGCGCCCCATTCAAATGCAGATGCTGGCAATTTTCAAAGCAAATAAAATAAAACATGTTTGTCTGTGCTTTTCCATCTATGAGAGTGTCGGTTAAGCAATTTAACAGTTTTTCTTTTGAATATCTGACGGCAAAAGTTCAACTAATTGACAGGCTCAACTTTCTAGGAACCTTTTTTCTGCTCTACCCTACCACATTAATCCTACGCCATGTGTGACGGGCCGGCACACTCACATTGGATTATTATGGGCTCGAAGGGAAATTCTGCCCAGCACATGAAAATTTCATTAAATTTTAAGCTTGTTATTGTCAGTCTGCCTCTCAGTCTGTTATGGGTCGAAATCTGGTTTGGGTTCCGACTTTCCATGGCTGCTGTTGTTGCGATGACAAACGCCCCGAAAAGCTGTCATTAGTTGAAATCACATGTCATTGGCAGGGCAAAAGTGACCCGAGCGTGCTTGTCATAGGAACCCGAGAGAGGAGCGTAGAAAAGGGGGGTCATAAGGTTTCACTGGGATTAGACAAGCTGACCTTTTCGGGGCAAAAGATGTCAAAGCTTAATGCGACACCTGGGTAGCGTAACTCTTTGGGCTTAAACTCTACAAAAGGCTTTCTCTCAGATTTGTTATTAGAAATTTCTTAAGATAATATTTATTTACATTACAAAATGTACCCCCTCTTAAATACCATGCCCTACCACGCCCATGAGTTCCTGTCAAGTGTAAATCTTACGTGCCTGTGAATCGTCGCCTGTGTATGTTTGAGCCTGTTGTGTTGGTGTGTGTTTGTCTGCATCTGTTGTTGTTTTTGTTGGGTGCTCGAATGTTTGCCTACGTGTCAGTCTTGTCATTGGCAGTTGCTCTCTCGCTCGCACCGGATGCTGCTTTTATGACGGTTCATTGATATTCATTTGTGTGTGCGCCGTTATATAGAAATATCCTTGGCATAGCGATTGTCCCTTTAACCCGTTAAGTAACTTTAGTTCAAATTTTGGTCAAGGAAAATCCAGATCAAGTTTGGAAAAAATTCAATTAAAAGCATGGAAAGCAACTAAAAGAAAGACAAAGTTCTAAAGAGACCGCAAATCGGCTTATGGTTATGAAGCGAGTTCCAAACGAAACTCAATCAAAAGTGAAGTTTGATTTCCTGCATGCGACTGTCGTTTATTTCCCTTTCCTTGCATACTTTGCTGCGCCCGGGAGAAATGTTGGAGAAATGCTGGCAATTTCCAAGTGCTCAGTCAATTCTGTCTCAGTTTTCCCCGTCCATTTCCCCTTCATTCGATCCCTTTCTTACGGCATGTCACTTTATTTCCCAGCCTCAATCAATATGGCTTAGGCAGACTCGTTATAAATTCATGCCCAGAATTTTTCTTTATTTTTTTATTTTGCTTGGAGCTCCAACATGAATATGAATGAATGCGAGCATATACAACTGCAATACAGATAATAGCTCTAATGCGACCTTCAGCGAAATAGGATTATACTAAATCAAAAATGCTTTATGTGCATAACTTTTTATAGTCATAATTTAAGGAAGGAGAAATGTATTTTATTGCTGTGATACACTTAAAGCGACTATGCTTCAATTATGTATTTTATACATTTATTATCTATTATCTTGGCTATTACTGTACCATCACTGCGCCATTCTTACGACAGTTTTTCTTTTCCGGCTCTTCCGTTTTAGACAGCCTTTTTTCTGTTCGGCTTTTGGCACGCCAATTGAACTATCTAAATAGAAAACTCTTTCCGTATTTCTCTGCTCACCTTGCCCTTTGAGCGGAAATTCCTTTTCAAAATCCTCTCCAACAGCAGGATGGAAAAGTTCAAGTGTCGACAAACTTTAGCTTCAAAACCAAAGCAAACAAAATCTCATCAATTTTTCACTGCTCACCTTGAGGAGCAGGAAACCCAAAACAACAGCAACAAAAATTAGTAAAGTTAAGGACGAAGCGGAAATTTCGTGTGGTTAAAGAAGAGGAAAAACTGGGGATGTATTTTCCGCCACGCCTCCATCTCGAAACCCCAATGATATACATCTTCTAGGCCGGGAGCAGACACTGAGACACTTAATCCGCACGTTTACACCTCAACGCACACAACAAACACTCAAAGAGGGGCGGATGGGCGTGGCCGGGGGATATGTTACCTTCAACTCGGTGCTCACCATAAATTTGTGTATTCTACTTAATAATTAACTGGAGTTGGGGCGTGAAAACTTTGAGGCTTTCTCAACAAAAGACTCAGATACAGCTTAATAAGGATGTGGCAGCTGAAGGTCATGAGGGGGCGGCGAATCAAAAGAGGTAACAAGGAAGGGAAAACATGGAAATCAAAAGTAAGATTAGCCTCAATCGTAAGATCGTAAAAAGGCCCGGGGCAAGAACTGAAACCTGAGAGCCAGTCCCTCAATCGATTTTCTCTGCAGATTAATTGCGATTCATCGAAGCGGTATAATAAACCATTCCTGGAATCGAATTAGATGGCTTAAGACTATTCATGTATGCATTTAATTAAACTCTGATGGGCAAGGTGATGCTATTTAATTAAGAAGTTCGAGTAAACAGTATTACTACGTTGCGAAAGTTATTAAGTTATTGCTATAGCTATAGTTATAGTGAAACCTTTCTCAGATAATAAAATCCCTTTAATTACAAGGCGAAATCAAACTTATCTCCGATTATAATGCATCTTAACTTCCCTGATTGACTGAAGCAAACCATTCAAGTCAGCATCAGCAAATCCCCATTGGAATACCATGAAACTTAACAAGTTTTCGCAAGTGGAAAGTGGACTTTTCCCCCTTCAAGCCAGAGATATTTCTCTATATACTCTTATATTCATTTTCGTGTGGTTTTCGCTTTCTTTTGCCCGCGTCAGCAGTAAAAAGAGAGGTGGGGAAAAATTAGATGATTACAAGCCAAAATGCGGCGTTGGTTTAATTGCACTTGAACCCCCAACCTTCGACTCCCATCCAACCCCACATATTCATCCCTTTACTCACCTGGGCCGCCAGTTCAAGTTAATTTGCTCGGCGCCCGGCTCAACGATGTTCCACTTGCTCATTAATTACAGCTTAGTCCGACCCGCAGTTGGAGCCTTAATGATTCACTTGCAGATGCTGTTGGGGCTCCCACAAATATTGTTTTTTTTTTATGCTTACACTGCTACAAAATAGCTTATCTGATTCTCAATAAACAAGCTGAATAATATATTTGCAGAAGCATATATCATATATATAGCATAATTTTGAAAAATCAGTTGATTACATATAGAGAAGATCCAATCCCAACTATGGGTTATTCAGAAACTGAGTACACTCATATTTTTTATTATATTTATTATTTTGATTAAAAAAGCGGAATGTCTTATTTTAAAACTGAAAATATATATTTTTTAAAGCCTTTCTTTTGTGTATATTAAATAATCTTTTTTACTTTAACTTTTTGCTCCTTATTATTGCTTGATTTCTGGCACTTTGCCTTCCACCTTTTGCACCTTTCCCTTTTGCGGCATTTTCTGCTGCGGCTTCTCGCAAAAGGACTTTTCTTTGGCGTGGCTTTTCCGCGTTATCCTCGATGGTTTTTTACCTTTCGCCGGCTGCCGCCGCTTCTTATTAATGTATTGTAATCAAATACACTCTTACTTATCTGCGCTCGTTTTCGTTCCCTGGAATTTTTCGTTGATTATTTTGAGCTTTGCGTACTATCTGATGACCGCCTGCCCTCGCTATTTCCCCTCACGTTGCGCATTTAATTAAGCAAATAGCAGGAAAAGTTTGTTTGTTTTTTTTTTTCCTTTGCGGTATTTCCCTTTTGCTCTTTTCGGGGGTTTTTAAGGGTGGCATTGATGTTCACTTGTTGCTTCCTTTGTGGGGTTTTTCCAGTTTATTTTTGGCCAGCGGTCGCTTTGATCGAATAATTAAGCGAAGAGTCCACGTAAATTGTTGAATGGGGAAAAAATATTTGCGATTAAATTATAAAGAAATACAACGATAAGCTTTGATTTGTATCAATTCCTACATCGATAAAGTTTTTCACTTTGGGTCTGGTTCTATGATTTCCTTAACAACTATCTAAAGACAATGAGTTTCCATAATTGTTTGGTTTCTTTTCGGATAAGAAAGCTTATGCGCTTGGTCTGTGTTTCTGTTGACCAGAATATTTCATTAAATGAATTCTAAAACACATCTTTTTACTATGCGTGTATTTATATTTAAACAAAATATAAAGCACAATTTTTATGATTCGCTTAACTTTCGCTGCTAAATTAAAACAAACACTGGGAACCTAAGCTTTGTCCTTTAATTCCGCTTGAATTTTGTATTTGGTGCCATGGCATTGATTTCCTTTGTACACACGTGTGTGTGTGTATAGGGACCTTCAGCAAAAACTTGACGCCTTTCAACTGCACTCACTTTACCAATTTGTGACTAAATTTGCACGGCTGTCGCTCGGGGGAGCAAAAAAAAAATGGGGGGAAGGACAACTCGCTCACTCACGTCTGCGAGTTGGAATTTAATAAAAAAATATGCTGCCAGCAACGTGACAGAAGTGGAAATGGGGAAAATCAAGAAAATCGGTAGAGAATTCCTCTTAGAGCAACTGCCAACTGGCGAAGAACCGCAAATGCAGTTTAATTTTAATCAAATTGCAGAGCAATTAACCAGCAAAATGCATTCGGAGCCGCATCGGGAGGCATGAAGGAAATGCAGGTAAAACGCAAGGAGATGACACAATTAATAATGAATTACACGCAAAGAGGGGCGACTTGCTCGAGCCAAAATGTCAAGACTGCAACTGCGAACAAACAAGGTTGCCACTGGCAAAGACAACTTAATTAACCTCGACCTTCTCCTTACAACAACGACAGCAACAACGCTGACAACTGGCTGACGTCACTCGACGCTTTTTAGCCACTCAATGCCGAACGGTGGACATCGTGGGCAAGCCAATTTCAATTCCAGTTGACCATCGCCGATTGCCACATTGAGACATCAGCAATAACCCAAAAGAGCGATATTTTAGTGTCATAAAAAATTTAAAAAAGCAAAATTTGAAAAAGAAAATATTTTATTTATTAGAAATAAATTCGTTTCTTATTACAAATTTTATATATCTGCCAAAATATTTAAAAATACGAGTGTTCCATTTTAATGAATTTTACATTTATAAAAAGCATAAGTTTTCCATAAGTTTATGAAAACGTAGAAAATAGTATAAACGTGAAATTTAATATGATAAATTTATTATTTTATATTTGCATTTATTGGTAAAAAAGTCATTTATGACATCACCATTAAATAAAAAAGTAATTCACTCGATGTTATTTTTAACACTTTTTATCCGTGCACGTACAACTAGCAAGCTAATAAATGCGTGTTGACGCATTACGAATTGTGCGCATGCGCGCGGTTTGAAAACCAAAAAAAAAAAACGAAAAAACAGCGAAGCCGGCCTCCTCAGCCCCTTCAACCCCCCTCAAAAGTCGCACTGCATTTGCCGGCACAACGCGAAACCTGTTTGCCAGCCTCTCTCAATGTTGCACAAGTGCTGCTGCAGCTGATGTTTGTTGCCGCTTGCTGCTGCTGCCGCTGCCGCTGCTGCTGCTGCTGCCATTGCAGTTTCAAGAACCGGGTCAAGGTTGCTGCTGCTGCTGCTGCTGCAGCGCCTCGGCGATCACAGTCGACGTCGGCAGAGCGGCGCAGCGCAGCTTTCGCCTTGTGCGCCTCGCATTGAAAGTCAAGTTCGCGCACACATGTGTTTGATTGACATTGGCCAACAACCAACCATCTGGCGATCATGAGGGGATCGGCAAGTAAGACTGCACAGCCTTGCAACATGTTGCTTGCACCTCGCTCTCTGCTCGATCACTCGAAAAGTGGGAAGAGTTATGCAACTTTCAGGTTTTTGCGGCACTGAAAACGGGCCTGAGGAAGGATCTTGAGAAATATTGTTGATTAATGCCATAAAATTGGGAAATCAAAAACAACCATGTACAAAAAAACATCGAATTACAGATAAAACATATTTTTACTGTTTAAAGGAAAAGTGTCCTTTTATATTAAACAAGAGACTTCACTGACATTTTTCTCTTCAATTAAATGACTGCAATAAAAACCGTTTTTGATATTTTTCAACATTTTATCTGCAAATGTGCTATTATTTTCGACAAAGCATTATTAAATTAAGCTTGTTATCCAATTTGATTCAATATGTTTCCAATTTTATATGCGCACACAATACGTTAATGGGCTCAACAGAAATTCCACTCGAAATATTTTTATTTCGTGAAAATCCTTTCAGTTTTTTCCTCTCTCTTTAATACGTTTATGCATTCATATTACCAATTTAATTCTCTGCCAGGTCCAAAAACCAATCAAAATGTATATTTATGACTGCAATTCGATAGTGGGCAGAATTATATTAATTGCGAGATGCAATAATTAATAATATTTTAATGAAATTGTCAAGCCAAGAGCGGAAAATTAAAAAAAAAAACGAAAAATTCCGCATTAAAAGTGGCAATAAAATAAAGAAAATGCATCTAGAGAAAGGGTAGGGTGTGGTGTGTGGAAACGGGGGACGGTTTCCATCAGCTGCAGGCAGCAATTTAATTTTGTTTGTGGCAACATTCTCTCTCACTGATTAATGGCTAGCCACGCACAGAAGCCACCCACTCCACCCCAAACTCACACCCCTTTTGAGGCCGCTCAATCTGCTCCTGGCTGGGAAAACTCGAGCGCAAGTTAAGCGAAATGCTATTAATTTTCATAAGTAAATGAAAATTGATGTACGTGTGCCTTCCTGCCATTGCCCACTTTATCATGCCAATGGATAGTGAGTCTGTATGTACGAGTATATGTGCGTGTTCGTATAGGTTCGGTTATAAAAGCCTTGGCAAGTCAAACTTTTCAGTGTGCGGCACTCGAAGTGCAAGTGTTTGGCCACCCATCGGTGGGCCTTCTATGTAGTAATTTCAGATATTGTGCCCATAATCTATATAGGTTCCAATGGTATCAACAAGCGAGCGCTGTCATTCAGCAAATACAGTTCTCAAAGTCATCGAATGCCAGACCATAACACACTAAAACAGAATTTGTATATACTATACGGACTCTGTTTATTTAGATGCACCAGAGACCCTGAAAGCTGCTGCAACTGAGATAGCAACACGATGCCAGAGTGAGACGGCAGGCGAGCGGGCAAGGAGACACGCTGCGATGAGATAGCATTGAGCAACTTGGCAGCCTCGATTGTGCACTCATCATCAGTAGTTGCTGCTGCTGCGGCTGCTGTTGCTGTTGCGATTTTCTGCTGCTGCTGCTGCTGCTGCTGCTGCTGCTCCAAAGGCAACCGCAATGCCAAACAGCGACTCAAATGACTCAAGAAGTCAGCTCTGATAATAACTGGAACGTTGCCATGGATCTTTGATACCCTCCATGAAAGCATCTACATTATAATTTAGTGAATCCATTACATTCACGTAAATGCTATCAATTGATTTATAAGAAATCCTATTAAATGTTCTTGTAAACTATTATTATCGGAGAGCATTTAAAGTGTTCGTTTTGCTTTAAATGCTGTTTTCATTTTGAGTCATTAATGTTATTGTGATTTTCCAAAGCGATTCAGGCCTTCGCCGCTAAGAATAAATTATGAATCAGGCTTTAACCACAAGAGTGGATGCCAATGTGGTTCACTCTGGTTTTGGTTTTATAATCATCGCTGTGTTATTGCTGTCGTTGTCGCTCTTTGTGGCTGCGAAAATCAATTGTCACAAGGCCAAAACATTGGTTTAACCACCACTTCGTCCCCTGAATTTCCTTCTGTGCCCCTGCGTTCTGCACGCAATGCTGCTGCAGAGCCAAAACGATTTTTGCTGCTGATCTTGAACCAATTGCAAATTGCTAAAACGCAGCCAAAGCAACAACAATTGTTGTCACGGCCGGCTACAGATACAGATACAGATACAGCCGCTGAAAACTGTTTGAGTTACATTTATAGGCATGCCATGGCATTGACTGGCATCAATAAATTAGAATTAGAATTGTACTCTCTGTGCTCTGCACTATGCGCTCTTCTCGATTCGACCATTCGGCAACGGTGCGTATGCGTAATAAACTTGAACTTGTGCGTTCTCATTGCGATTGCAGTGTTTAGTGTGTGGATGTGTGAATCGTATATTCTTTGCGCCATATCACCGTGCCATATTTGCACATTGCGCATACGCAGCGTTGACCTCGTCTCGGACAATGCAACTAATTAGCGATTGCAGGCAGATAAACAAGCGAGAGTGTATGTGCGACTGTGGACAATTGTTTGATTATCAATTAGTTTCGTACAGGCCCAAGTGGCTGACCTTACCAGGCAGATAGTAGTAGATAGCCGAGGTGTCGGAGTCTCAGCCCGTAAACACCGCGCACTCCTTATCTGTCTCTATCGCTTCTCAATCCCTGGCTGGAACAAATAGACCAATGTCAAATGCTAAATATCTCACAGCACACGGCCATTCAAATTTGCATTTGTCTTTTTATCTCTTCCACTCTGTGTTTTTCTCTCTTCGAGTCTGAGAAAAGAGATTGTGGGTCATCACTTAAAATGTGTCATCGGCTGATCGTAGTGTGTGTTTCATTTAAAATGCAGAAATAATATAGTGATATCGCAATTAAGTTAAAGTACTAAATAACATTCGCAACTTATTAATCACCACACTTAGAATTCGAGGATCTTGTGTTTCACTTTCAAAATGATTCAGAAGGTGAAATTACACAACCATATACTTTACTTTGATCTGAGCAAACCTTTTAGTAAAAAATAACAGCAACAAAAATCACGCTTATCAGAGAAAAAACCGAAATAAAACTAAGCCAAGATGGGTGGAAAAATTCTCAGAAAAGGGGGAAAATGGGCATATTTCGCTTTTCTTATCCGAGAACATAAAACAAGATGTGAACTGCGCTACATATCTGAAAATATTTCTTATTCGACTGTGCAATAATGTTATCCAAAATATGTAAATTTCACTGCCACGCCCTTCGTCTGCGACATAATTAAAGAGTGAACCATAAATTTGCTTAAAGCAACAGCGATGCATAAATTGTTTCTCTACTTTAGTGAAAATAATTGCAATTTATGACAGTTTTGTGGCATATCGACGCGTGGCATCGGCGACGTTGTCGCTGTTGCTCCATAAATTTTAACCACACTCGCCACTCGACACGGCTCGAAGAATATTTAATAAACAAAACTTGTGCTAATCGTTAAATTATGATTAATGTGCCGACAACAAACAATAAACTTGGCCGCCCAAGAACACCAAAAACGTGCACCAAGAACCGTGGGCGACAGCATCGAACGTGCCTAACAAAATCCCAGACAAAAGGCCAAAACACTAAAGACCAAAAACCAAAAGACCAAGATGGTATGGAATATAGAACCCAAAAGTCGAGTCCTTGAAGGCGACTCGTGTGTGCTAAAATATGCGCCGCCATGAACTCAGCCGGCCAACAAACATGGAAACTTGGCAGGCATTACGTGATAATATGTGACGAAGTGAATAATTAGGGGTGATGTGCTAAATAGCAAGACGGCACTGTTGATGATAAAAAGGCGGCTGGAAATGCTGGTAGAAAGCTAATGAATTTATGGAGTGCAAGTTTAACGGAGGCTATTCCATTAAGACAGAAGAAAAATGGAAAAAATATATCGAAATTAAAGCATTCCAGTTAAAGCTTAGAAATATATGGAATTTATTCATTCACATTCAATTGAGTTAAAAGTAGTTGATTTTATTCATTTAAAGCATATTAGCAAGCATTTTTATTTAGTTTTGGCTTAAGTTTCCCCACCTTGGATTATACTAAGTAAGCAGACCATCAACTTTCTTGCTACCTTTCGCCGCAGAATAAAACCTTTTGCAATCTGCCACACCACTGCATAATTTTCATCCGGCCTTGGTCTTGTTTTTTTCCCCCAATTCATTGGCCATGTCACCGTCTGGGCCAACTTGCCTTTACGCCACGCCTCTTTTGCATAATTGAAGACGGCTTTTGCTGCTTCTGCTGCTGCCTTTCGGTTTTTTTCTTTCCTTTTTAGAGCCAAATGGGGTATTTTGGCTTAGCTCTGCTCTGAACTTGCCTAGACCGAAGTCAGCTTATTAAATATTAAAGCCCCGACTGGGGACCGCTAAATCCTGCGGCTGTCAAGGTGCCGCAAAAACTCAGCTCAAAAGCCTGTCACACATCCTGCCGAGCTGGGCGGAAAGTGGGAGTTGGTGGGTGGGGGAAAAGGTGTTACCTGCCACCTGCAGCCGAATTCAATTTCTTGTCGTTCGCTTAGTGCCTCTGCCATCTTGTCAAAGCCAAAACTCAGTTGCAAGTCGTTGGGGAAAAAACTGCGAAAAAGGAAAAATCCGGAGCAAAACCATGGCAGAAAAAGTGTAAAGTGAATGAAAAAAATCAACTACTAAAAGTATTATTATTGTTGGTTGCACCTGGAGGTGGTTTACTTTGTCACGGATATGTTTTCTTTAGACTTACCATGTCAGACCCGACTTTATATATCCCTATTGCTGTGTGTGCATGCTTTGCGTGTGTGTGTGTGCTGAAACATGCCGGAAGTTAAATAGGAAATTTTATATGCTTTTATAACTGTGCACGTGTCTACAAGTGGCGAGCTCCCAGTTGCTGGCTGCAGCCAAAGCAAAGAGTTCTTAACTACATGGTATATGTACGTGCACGCACAGCAGCGGGCAAGGTTGTAGCACTTTAGATGGCAGTTACCAAATGAATTTATGGTAAACACACAAATATGCTAGCATTTTTAGAGCGCTTAAATTCTGCAACTTTAAAATTGTAATGACAACACATTCTTTAATTTGAGCTTATGTTTAAGTTCTGAATTTATTATTGTTCCTTCAATTGTCTTGCATTTGAGTGTGTGGAACTGCGTGTGTTACCTTGCGGCAAGCTGCTCGTTTGATGAAGTACCGCTCTTGGTTGCGGCTGCGGCTTTGACTGCAACTTGCAGCAACTTTGAGGCGAGCGTGTGCATCCTGCCTCCTTGCCGCACATACCACAGAAAAAAGTAGGAAAGTAAAATACACGTGTATGCGTGTTTTACCCCTTTGAGAACCAATCGAATTTATGTGTGAAGCCATGGAGTTGCCTCCAGCATGGCAATAGCAAATTTAAATCCCTAAAAAATAGGCTATGAAATATAAATGAAATATTGCCAATTCGATTTTTGACAACAGACATCTGAGATATACAGCACACATTCGAATGAAAAAGCTATTGACTTATTGATGGTGATGACTTGGCCTTAACATAAAGAATTTATTTGCTTACCATTTTCATTGTTTATGACTGATATTTCATTTTAGCCCCTTCCTTTCGCTTATACCCAAAAAAAAAGTTTGCCAGTTTTGGGTTATAATACAGTACATTAATATCATTTGTCTTGTCCTTAAATGGCCAAGAAAATATATGAATATCGATATAAAGCGGCTTGGATCGGTTTTATAATAAAATGACACTTGTCATTATTGACGAATTCAACTCAGCTCTTGTTAAAAACCTTAACCAATTGGAATTACCCAACTTTTCCACAATACGACTTTAATTTTCCCATGTCAGTCTTGGGTCAAGCAAACAAACTGCAACAAATTGCTTTTCATTTTTCCTCTTTTTGATTACTGCAAAAAACCTGAACTTCTGAACAATGTTGTGTGCATTTGTGCGGCTTCATTACACCTCCTTGGCAGAATCCCTCGCCCACATTGCCACATTCACTGACCAAGCAACACTTTTTGCAACCACATCGCCATGGATGGAGGTCTCTGTGTACCCATAGGATTGCAGATGGAAAAACTTCAAGCTCCACATGCTGCACTCGAGGAACTTTCTCTTCACTCTGTGGGCGAAATTGAGCTGCTTCATTTAGCTGGATGGAAAAGAGCCGAGCTGCAGGATACAAGTGCAGCTCCATTGGGGCAACAGGCAAACAAACAAGTCGAGTTTTTGGCTAGACATGGACTTAAACACACCCATCTTCCCACATATCCGAAAAACACTCTTCAACGCTTCCGTGGCCGAGTGTTTGATTAGAAAAGTTTACCGAGAAGTTGCTTAAAAGATTTGCGTCAGTACAAACTGCAGTTTAACTACTTCTTCCATCTAGTCAATATTTGACGTAGAAACGTGAGCTTGTTGAGCATGTCCTGTTCATAAATGCAGTAAAAATCTTAGGAATTAACTGAAGGCACAAAAATGTCCCACATTTATCACAAGCCTATGGTGAGTGCGGAATGGTTAGGAAAACCATACATGAGACGGGTCTCAATGGCAGGCTTAAATGTCAAGTGTCCGTGTCTGATGCTGGCCATGGATGCTTCCTGTCCTTCCGGGCCTGCATGTCCTTCTAACCCGTTGCTCTGACCTCTCCCTCCCTTTTTTGTGTGCACATGGAAAAATAATGGCAATTTTTGGTATAGAAGAAGACTTGGCAGCGAAACATAAAAGTTTCCTTCTTTTCCATTTTTACTAGTTCTAATGTTTAATATTTTGCAGTGCAGAGGGAATAAAAATGCATGACCGCAACACATTTCTCAACTGGAGCGCCCCTCCTCCACGTTGTATCCTTTTGCCTTAAAAGTGTTAAAATGTTGATTGTCCTTTTTTGTCGGCGCCTCATGCGTCCCTCTGTGTGTGCGTGTGTATCTGCGGGTGCGTTTGCCTGTGTGTGTCTGGCTGCCACAGTCTGCGTGTTAAGTGTTTGTGCTTTGCAACGCCTTCAGTTGGATTCTCTTTCCGGCCATCACCCGCTCCCTTTGTGTCTGCGTCTCGTGCGTGTCACAAATAAATTTTTAAGTAGCATTTGTGTTGATTGCCTTGAAAAAGGACACGGAACAGTGGCACAGCCCTCAGCCCAAGGACCAAAACGAAGCCATCCCAAAAACCGAACCCATGCTGAACTGGAACCCGCATAGCAGCTCGTCTCATTTTACGGTTTCGGATTAGGCTCTCGACAACTGCCGCCCGGCTGAAGTGCGCTTGATTTCCACATTATTTTCCCCCGATGGCTTTCCTTTCCGTTTTGTCCGTCAGCTTTTCTTTTCAAGTGGATCTCGTTCTTCTGCCTGGTTAACAAATTAAGTGCGGTAAAATGTCATTCGGATTGCCACAAATTAAAATGGTGTAAATGGAGATGTTGTCTTGCCTTTTAACAGGTTTTGTGGTTTACACCGTTTGGATTTGCTTGTTGAATTGAAACAGTAAAATAAGTTAAAAACAAATAACTAAGATGTTTAGACATAAAAGGGAAATTTAAGACATTACGGTATTAAATATTTTGAACGCTATTTCAATTCTTTCATATTTTTCTAAACAAATAAATTTTAGTGTATGTCTTTCAAAATTTTTTTTTATTAATTTATTTATTAAGGCATACGGGGAAGTCTTGAAGCCCCTTTGTGTCCTTCTTATCTATTAATTCAGCCCATTTGGGCTCGCCGGCTAACTATAGTTAGCTTTTTCTGCGGACCCTTGTCAAAGGAGATCGGGTAATGAGATCCCTCGGTTGCCTTCTATTGAGCCTCTTTCAAAATTATAACAAAAAACCTGCTAAGCTCCAAAATATATTTTTTAACTAACCGACTCTGCTTAACATCCTTCGATTTTCTCTGTTGCCTTACATTCACAAAGAGAGGGGACTCTCTCTTTCGTTCCGCATCTCTTAAGGCTTCTCTTCGCAAAAAGTCCAACTGTTAGGCATCCTTTAACAGTCTTGCATCTGCAGAACAAGAGAACTTACCAACAGCATCAACAGCAGCATCCTTTTCACAGGATTTTCACTGTGAAAACCCAACCACGGCGGTCACTTCTTCAGTTGTTGTTGGACCACTAGACCGACTCGTTGTGTGACGGCTGCGAAATAAACGCGAAAAAGACATTGGGAAAGAGAGAGAGAGAAAGAAAAGAGCGCAAAAAAGAGAAAAGTTTTTTTTTGTTGTTTGTGTTTCTTTTGAAAAAAAGAAAATCTTTCTGTTAAATCCGACGACAGGCGAACCAAGTGTAAGTGTGTATGTGTGTAGCTGTGTGCGAGCAGACAATGCAAACGGGGCGCATTAGCAACGTTGTCCTGCCATTTTTGTGCTGCCTATTAATTTGCATGTGCGCGGTTTCAGAGATGTCTCTCAGATTTTTACCATCCAGTGGTTTTTCTTTTCGCCCTTTTTATATACACTCAATAGGCAGTTTTTTCCCATTTATTATTACAAACTGATGCTTTCGAAGCATATGTTTGTTTATAATTTAATTTCGGCCTCTACTTTTTAAACCCAAATATTTCCTAGCTGTTGGAGGAGCGTATATAGCTGCAAAAAAGTATGAGTTGCGAATGGACAACATGGCGTATGAGTGTCAAGAGGTGAAACTGACAACTGACAACATCGCGTCATGTTCATGTATGAAGGAACAGGGCGACTTGTGGGCGGGTCTCATCAAATCGGGCGACCACGGAAATATATTCACACATTCGTAGCCAAAGGGCACAGCAGGTGACTGTCAACATATGCCAGCATATGCTCGTACCAACGCCCCTAGTAATTCCCAAATGAGGAAAAAAGCCAACGAAAAATGTGGACTTTTCGTAGCACTTTGATAAATACTTAATTTAGATTTCACAGCACATTCCGGCCACTCAACTGAAATCTAAAACGGAAGTGGAAAATCCGGCCACTTCCGGTCAACTTTTTTTCCGCGACAAAAAAAATTAAAAATGCCAAAGTGCTCGAATATCTTAGCAGGCAAGGTTTCGACCTTGGTATTTATCTAGAAGAATAGGGAAAAGAGAGCAGGAAATAAGGAAAAACTGTTTTACTTTATGCCGTCTCATCAGTGTGCGTGTGTCCCTAGGACAACTGAATACGTGTGTGTGTGTGGGTGACTTTCAGCAAATGGATTTCTACGTGACAAATCTTTATTTAATTTCAAAAATGCGAAATAAACTTTGACGTCTGTTGAGATTTATGTGAAGGCAATATAAATGCGTCGGCCCCGTTGATCCTTAAAGATGCCAAGGAAGTTTAATGGCTGACTGTTTTGTAAAAGTTTTGACTGCCTCGACGTTTTAGTTTTAGCAACAGAATCTTTAAGTAATAACACCCACACCAAGAATGGCAAAAACTTTTCCGCCCCTCATCAACTTTATTTAGCGCGATGGGGAAGTGGCATAAATCTGGATATCTTGTTTTTAAACTTAAACGTAGGCAATTTGAATATAAATTTTTAAAGCAGCAAATTGTGCTTAAGAAAGCGATATTCCAAACGGTCTTAATTATAAACTTGCCGATTACTCTCTCTCTCTCTCTCTCATCGCACTTTTACTATGGCTGTTATAACGTTTTAAAAGGTAATTCGCACAGCAGTAAACAGGGCGATAACTTCCTCTCGAAAGGATCATGAAATTAAAACGAAATGGCCAGCATGAAGAGCATCGAAAGCGTTAGTTGCCATCGAATAAACAAATTGATGATGAATAAACATTTTGTCGACCATTCGTAGAGACCTTTCTCCCTCTGGCGCATTTCTTATTTACTTCACTGCAGTTTGCAGTTAATTTGTAGCAACAACACAGCTTCCGTTCTCCCATTTCCTGTCGCTCCACTTCCCTTTCCGGTTGCCTGTCCTCCTGCTGCTCCGCAAGCAAATGACCAAACAAGGAAATTGGCTACCCGAACGCCACTTGGTCCACAGAAACTTAACGATTGCAGTGCCAATTAAGCTTCCAAAATTCGAACCGAACATTCGGGACATTTAAGTCGCTGTAATGAACAAATTATGCAACTTTTACACTTTACAAGGCTGACGAATGAAGTAATTAGGGAAATGGATCTCGTTTAAAGTAATAACTGCATTATTACTTCTGAAATAAGAACCTAGATACAGAGGTACCTCTGCAGATATTATATTCCAAATTCATATTTATTTAAAGTAACAAAAGCGCTAAGTCTGTGCGGTTGTTAATTAAAGTGACAAAAAGCTAAAAAGCTGAAACGTTTAAGGACTCTGGGCCTGCGAACCATCAATCAAACCGCCAACGCTCAACAGTTTTTAATGCAGCCACTGAAAAAAAGGCGTAGTCCTGTCGCCTCATTATCACCAAAAACAGAACAGAAACAGACCGAAAAGGCGGAAAAGAAGTCTTAGAGCGTCAAACCGGTTGGCAAGGGGGAATTGGGTTGCGGGAAAGGGTAGAGGATAAACGGGATAGCCAAGAACTGCCAGGACAACGGGCTAAGCCCACAGCAAGATTAATTAAGTCCGCGTAGGCTGCAACAGCAGCAAGAAAAACAACAACAACAAGAAGAGCAAACAAAGGCAACAGCTTGGGCCCGCCAAGTGCGTACGCCAGCCCCTTTCACCCAGCACATCCTTGCCTCATCCTTTGTAGCATACTTTTTGGCGTCGCGTGAGAAATTAAAATTTCAAAGCAAAACGTGTTGCCGCATAAGCACGTTGTGTGCCTGTGCCTGTGTGTGTGTGTGTATAAACGTATTTACACAGCCAAGAACAACAATAACAATAGGGCAACAACTGAAAACTGAGGAGAAAAAATAAAACATCAAAAATAAGAAAAACAAAACGTAAACAAAGGCAAATAAGCAGGAATCAGCTCGTCGACGTATTTTCTCCAGTGGCTTCCGTAATAAGCGCGGTGTCAACAATGCATAAGGATGAGGCGATCCTGTCCAGAACGAGGGCTACCAGAAACCGTGACTAAGTCATGTGCTGAACTCAATTTTAAAATCACTTCAATACCTTAGTACTTTAAAGTGAAGCATACATATGGAATAACATATATGCTATACTTTATTATGTATTTAAAAGACCATCTTTTGACATGATTCCTTTTATCTTGAAAAAAGGGCATACACCATGTATGCTAAACAGAAGTGCATCAATTACAACTCACCTGGCCGACCCCAGGTTAAATTAATTTGGAGTGTGTTCTTCCGTCCAGTGATCGCCAACAGTGACTGTTGTGCATGTTGTCCTGCCAGCCCTGCAGCCACCCAACCACCCAACTACCCACACGAACGCACTTACACACACGCACACCCACTCGGAGGCCTCTCTCCTCCTCTCTCTCTCTCTCGTGTTGTTAATGAGTTCCGCCTTGACGCTGATGAGGATGTTGGATGTAGGATGAAGGATGCTGGGAGGATGATGAGCTTGTTGCTCTGCGACAATAAACGTGTTGAATGTCAAGAGTACACAGCCTACACGAGTGTGTGTGCAGGATATATATGTTTATCTTAATGTATTTTCGCGCCATCTCTTTTTATAATTAAATATGTTACTTAAATGATGGCACCAGAGAGATGCTCCATCAAATTGTTTCTTCCTTTTTCGATGGTCCTCCTCTAAGCCAAAACACAATTGCGGTTACTGTGCGGAAAGGACTTTCACACACACACACATACACCCATGTGTGTTGCGGGTGGGCAATAAAAAACGCTTAAAAAGCAAAATTACTGCATTTGATAAAAACGACACCCCAAGGATTAGCCGCAAGTGGGGAAAGCGCCCACGTATTTCCTCCCTTCCTGTGCACTCATGCAAACGGTGGCTCCACTAGGAGAAAAAAGGTTGACCTTCATTGGATCCCGACCCTATATGAGTATGTGTGTGTGCTTGTGTGGAAGCATTGAAATTTTCCAGCTCTCTTACTCGGACTCATCCTCCGTTTCCCTTTTTCAACTTGGCCAACTCCAATTAGCCCCAAAATGGATTTGTGTTACGCACAAACTACAATACGTTTACCTCTGAGATTTGAGGCGACTCTTTGGGTTCGCTTTCCCTGTCAAAACTCTCGAATGATTTTCCATTTTCCGTTGCCCAATTTCCCCGACATTCTGTTGATTTTACGCTACTTTGTCGCATTTTCGGCGGACAGAAAACATTTCATTTTAATATCCTGCCAAGCAAGTTGGGAAAAGCGAACCAACTTTTGCTGATAAAGGTTGGCAGGAGCAGGGGATGTCGGCGTTTCGAGGGGAAAATGCTGAAATATTTATGAGACTGACACACACAGAAACAGGCAGATTCATGTGTGCTTGTGTTAATGTATGTGTAATGAGTTGGGCAAGTGTTGAAATCTGCATTTAAGACATCCTTTGTATCGCATATGGGATTTCATTACCTGTGTCCTTTCTTCAATTTGATGCCCAGGAATACGATAGTGGTAGTATAAAGAACTGGCGGAATATTTAACATGGGTTTCTTAATAATTTGCCTTTAAATGAAACTCAAAAGATACATTCAACTGATACTTAAAATGGGTCAATTCAACTTAAAGGGTTATATAAAGTTACAAGGAAACGCTGTTTCACAATTTTGAATAAAGGGAGCAAGCATTTCATCATGGTGTAGCTGCCATGAGGCTTAAATGAGATTACTTTGTACCACATCTAACTGGATTACATTTCCCCTTCTTGCAGCTAACCACTAGCCAGTCTTGAGGGAGTTGCCAGGACAGAAGACCATCAGACCGGGAGAAACATGGACCTGCCTTCAATGGTGCAGCGTTCAGGAGACACGCTCATCGTGCGCAGCGTGGTCAGCGGCAATCAGCTGTACACGGAGCAGGGTGGCCACCAGCCCACCAGCGGGAACACGGGACACATGACGAGCAACTCGACCAGCAATACGCCAGTGGCACAGGCGGGCTCATCCCTTTTGGAGCGACATGTGGAGCGTTTCCGGCTGCAGCAGTTGTTGCAACAACAGCGTCAAGCAGCAGCTGTAGTTGCCGTTGTGAACAGCGTGCAGCAGCAGCAGCAACAGCAACCACAGCAGGTCGGCATGGATGCCAAGGAGGAGGGTCTGCCGCAATGCAAGATCAAGCGGAACTATAGCTGCAACCACTGTGCGTACTTTACACAGAATCCGCGCTATCACTTGACCCATCTGCGCGATGTGCACGGCGAGAAGATAGTGATCAACAAGTGCAAGCTGTGCCTGTACGCATCGCGACATTTCCAGAAGCTGGTGCGGCACATGAAAATGGTGCACGGCTGCACGGACGGCATTCCCAGTGGTCATGGTCAGGCCAGGGGCAAGAGGGGCATGAGCCGGGAGGCACGCAAGCGCCGGCTGGAGGAGAGCGTGGGTGTAATGGGTGGCCAATCCCTGACAGTTACCGTTCCGGATGTGCCCACGCTGGAGCAAGTGAAGCGAGAGCTGCTCCTGCAGGAGGAGAAGCTGCAGCGGGACATTCAGGCCTTCAACCAGCGACAGCGCGAGGAGCAGCAGCGCGAACAGCAGCGGGAACTGGAACTGGTGGCCACCAGTGCGTATGAGCGACAAATGCAGGTCCTTCGCGACTACGAGCGTCAGTCGCCCGCCGAACCACCAACTCCTTCGCCTACCAGCGGATCGGCAACGCCCCCCTCCAACGGGGAGGAGCCCCAGAACCGGCTGCTCAAGTGTAGCGCCTGCGAGTTCACCACCCTCTATCGAACCCAACTGCGTGCCCACGAGCTGGCCGAGCACGGCAAGACCAAGTTCTTCCGCTGCGACAAGTGCAGCTATGTGACCCACATCAAGGCGCGCTTTAGCAAGCACGTCAAGTACCACTCCATGCCGATGATCAAGTGCGTCACCTGCGACTTCCGCACGCCCTACAAATGGAATCTGGACAGGCACATGAAGAATCATGGCGGCGCGGGAGCCTTCAAGTGCGCCGCTTGCGACTTTACCGCTGACATCAAGCAATCGCTGACGGTCCACGAGATGAACCACCATGTGCCACCGGTGGGCAATGCCGGCTCCATTTGGCCAAGACGCCAGAATAAAGTCGGAGCGAGCGAGATGTGCGAGGATTTCCTCAGCGATTCCGCCGAGCTGGAGGATCAATATAACAACAACAACGTCGATGACGAACTGGACGGCGTCGATGATGCCGACGAGGCAATGAGTGGAGGGGAGGAGCAACCGTTGCACCTCCATCACTACGGCAAACGGAGCAAGTACGACGATGAGGAGGAGCCCACAGATCTCTCGCAGAAGGGCGGATGCTCCTCGGACACCTCCAGTGTGGGAACGCCCACGCCGAGGGCACAGCGAACCATGCCCAATCTCATACCGATCAGCAAGGGGGCCAAAGAGTAAGTACACTTTAGACCAACCATCATCAACCATCACCAATGATTTAGAGGAAATCCTAATTACATTTATTTTCTTCACCACAGCGTATTAAACCTTTCGAAGGAGACGAATGCTTCGCGCAGTTCCCTGACGGAAATTGCCTCCATGTTCTTCAATGAGAAACAGATCTCGGAGATGCTTGACAAGTCGGATGTGCCACAATTGTCGCCGGCAACGACTGTGGCCTCCCAGAACTCGACGCGCAGCCAATTGACCAAGAAATCCAGCTTCATGGACAAACTGAAGACGGGGGCGCAGCACGAGAATCTGGTGTGCCAGTGCGGTCATGTGGCCAAGTGCCTTTCGGAGTCGATCATCCACGGCAAGAGCTGTCACGCCTCGGCGGTGATCATCGACGAAGATGAAGCTGGTCTGCACGAGGACGATGGCGACGATCGGCTGGAGATCGATGAGGATGACGAAGATCACCACTCGCATTCGGCCCTGAATCTCAGTGTGACGGGATCGACGCGTTGCCAGCACTGCCGGCACCGCTGCAAGTCCTCCACAGATCTGATGCACCATCTGAAGCAGTGCGTCGAGGCGATCCGTTGCGCCAACGAGATGTACGACTCGAATTCCGGCGAGAGTGGCGATCGGCGACCGGACTCGCAGAGCCTCCAGCAGCAGGCGGCCGTCCAGCAGCAGCGGGTGTGCATCTGGAACAAGGCCACCAAGGAGATCATCGCCGCAGCGGCCGCATCCCTACAGCAGGACAAGAACAACCACAACCTGGTTAAGTCCCCAACCGGAAGTCAGGCGGCCAGTAACGAGGAGAACAGCTACTATGGCGTAGAAACGGCACCCGGATACGGCGAGGTAAGTCCGGAGTCCACTTAGCACAGTTCCCCCGAGCAGTTCATTTATGTTTTTATTGGAAATAAAAAAAAAAAATTTTTTAATTTAAAGTTTTGAATAACTTTTTAGAAGAAAAGACTTTATTTTAATTTGACTTTTTTTTATTGGGATAAAAAGATTTCTTTAAAAAAGATTAACTAGGTGATTCACCTGCAATAATTAGAAACTCAATTGTTTTTGTTCCTTAGTTTCTTAGGGTATTATTTTGTTGAGTCCCCTGACCCAGCACGAGCATATGCCACGTCAAAATGAAATTTGACTCTTTCACGCACTGCAGGTAACCAAAAAGATGACACCGGAGGAAGAGGCAGCCAACTCCTCGCTGAAGAAGGTGTACAAGTGTCCGCACTGCAGCTTCTGGGCCTCCACGGCATCCCGCTTCCACGTCCACATCGTGGGCCATCTGAACAAGAAGCCCTTTGAGTGCTCCCTCTGCTCGTACCGCTCCAACTGGCGCTGGGACATCACCAAGCACATCCGATTGAAGACGATCCGCGATCCCTCGCACAAGACGGCCAAGGTACTGATGAACGACGAGACGGGCCGCCGGAACTACACCAAGTACAACAAGTACATCACCCTGATGAAGGTAACAGAGGAGGATGGTGATCCCAAGCTGATGAAGTCCGGCGAGATGACACCGAACCAGGTGGCCTCGTTGGCCTTCCTCAAGGACTATGCCAAGGTGGGCTCGGTTTCCGGGCAGGATATCACATTGGAACCAGTGCTTCCCAACAAACCCAATGTACTGGACGATGCCCATTTGGCGGACAACCTTATACGGATTCCCTTGCTGGCCACCATGATGAATGCCGCCATGGCGCAACAGCAACACCAGCAGCAACAGCAGAAGGAGCATCAGTCCACGATGATCACGCCCTCTGTGACCATTTCCCCGGTGAAGAGATCCAATCAGGCATCCGTTATGCAGGGCAAGCCCAGCGACGATCTGATCACCGAGGTCCACCAGGAGGGCAATGAGAAGAGGACCGTCTATCGGTGCCGCAAGTGTAACTTCGGGTGAGTTCCGGAAAGGAGGAACATCACTATTTTATTGTACTAATGTTTTAAACCCAACCAATAGGCACCAGAATCGCGATGCTGTGCTGGCGCACGTAAAGATTCACTACCAGGACGCCAGCTATCCGAAGTCCAACTCTGGGAACTCCAGTACTTCGCCACTGCAGGTATCCGTGGGCGGAAGTCCACAATTCTACATGAACAAGGTCTTTGCCGCCATGTGCCTGTCGCAGACCCAGTCACAGTCGTCGCCCAACTCCGGCTCTGCCGGAACAAGTCCGGCCATCTCGGCCGGTCTGCTGCAGCGGGCCATACAGGAGGCCCAGCACTCGCCAACTCCGAACGCCAGCGCTCTAAGCGGACTTGCTTTGGCGTTGGCGGGCGGAAAGCCACAAGCCAATACGACGAAAGCCAGTGCCGCCTCCATTTTAGAGCACGGTGAGCAGAAAGCGAGTCAAAACGAGGCAAGTGCCGACAGTCTGACGTCGCCGAACACCACCACCACGAACTCAACCACTAGTAGAACCACCAAAGACACCACCGCCAGATCGCTGCAGGATCTGCTCACCTCACCGCGCAGTGCCAGAAATGGAAATCATCCTTCTAACGCTAACAGTAACTCGGTTGTGGGAAATGGACTCCGGCTGGATGCCGTCTACGTCGCCTCATCCACCAACAATACCACAACACCACCACCACCTCCCACCAACTCAGTCAGCAAGCCCAATGCATCGCCTTTGCCAGTAACTACCACTCCTACTCCTATTTCTACTGCCACACCGCTGGCTCATCCATTGGGTGCGGGTAACCACAGATCATCCTCATCCCATCACAATGACCAAAATCATGCTCCACCCTCACACATGGCCGGTGATGGTTGCCACCTGGCGTCGGGTCTAACCCATGCCCACATCATAAACACTAACACGAAAGCCAATCCCAGCTCCAATTCCTTTCCCTCGTCATCGTCGTCGTCATCATCGTCTTCGATGGCCTCCACTTCATCGGCCGCCGGCTCTGCGTCCGCCTCGGCGTCCTCCACCACATCGTCGCCACCGCCGCCGGCAGCCTCATCCTCCGCCAGCGCCTACATGGCTGCCATGGCGCCGCAGAAACATGTGCCAACCGTTGCGCAGATGTCGCATCCGCAGACGAGATTCCATAGCCATAGTCCAGGTAGTCCCAGCTTGCTGACCATGGCCGATGGCGATCGACGCGAACCGTCGCCGTATCGCTGTGGCCACTGCCACCAGGTCTCGAATTGGAAGCATGTCATCCAGGTATGGCCCAGTGCACTTTAATGGATTTGTGTTTTGTCCCATTGAAAAACCGAAGCGAGCCGCCAATCCCCGAAAGTTTCGTTTTTGACCCGAACTCTGCCAAGTCACCTGAATTACTAGGGTCTTTATAATAGTCTACGGAATTGGAGGGATCAATTATATTAAACTTTTTATAGAAACATTCCACAGTAAAGATCTAAATATAAGATTATAAAATTTAATGTTTTCCCGTTTAACAATGTTTTGTATTATTTTTTAATATTTTTGAAATTATCTATATTTTTTCATTGAAAATTTTATTTTATCAAATGGGTTTTCTAAGTATATATCTTATCTTAAAGAACTTGTGATTGATTAGGAAAGGAATAAAGGTAGTGTAAATCAGCCAAAGTGCCAAAGAGTTCAAAGGGGCCAATGAGATTCTTAGGAAGTCCAAACAAGGTCCCTTGCTAGCTTAGCACACAACCTAGACAATTTGCAGTCCCCGATCCGATACCTTCTGCCACCCATCTCACCACTCCATCTGTGTCCGTAGTCCTTGCGCTGCGCTGGTAAATATGCAAAGTCTATTTTGTAAGCCCAATCTTTAAGTATTCCGATTTTGACTGTTTAAATGTGTGGTGTCTGGTCTTGCTTTTGTTGTACACTATATGATAAACGATTATTAACTATAAGCAAATCATTGGTGAAAGTATTGCTTGCTCTCTATTTACCTCTCGAACTAAGTGTAATCCATATATCCAAAATCATAAACAAAAACAAAAAAAGAAACAAACCCATGACACCATAAAAATAAAAAGCTAACCTTAAAGGGATTCCCATTACGGTGCGAGGGTTTTCGATTGGGCTAAACTCATGGTTTATTGTCCCTGAATAAGGGCACACACATAATACGTACATACACACTCACACACACATACACCCCCCATACATACATATACATGAAAACAGAAGGACACACGCTGAATGCCATTTACCCATACAAAGCTATACTAATTGTTGACTTATTTCCCTTGTTTTCCCCAAAACAGCGGCACTGTCGCTTAAAGCATTCCGGGGATATTCGGATCGAGACCCTTGAGCGAGGAGCCAGTGTCTCGGCGAACGCACCACCCATCTACCGACCCCTGGGAGCAGGTGCCAGCAACGAATCCCAGTCCCACATCCACAATCCGTCGAATCCCATCACCAGCAACATCCTGAAGTCCGGCAGCAACACGAATGCCAACAGCAACATCAACAGCAATAGTGCGCAGCCCCTGCTGCTGACCACCAAGCAGCTGGAGCAGATCTTCCACACACCGCTCTCCGCCAGCGCCGCAGCCGTGGTGAATGCGGCCAACACCCAGCAGGATATCCAAGCGGCGGCAGCCTATTGGGCAGCAGCCTGCAAAGCAGTGGTGGCCAACAGCAGCGCCGAGGAGTTGCTGCAGTTGCAGCAGAATGACCAGATCGAGATAACCCGCCTGCCGACCACGACAGAGCACTCCATCGGATCCAGCGGCAACAATACCAAGAGCAAGCAGCAAAAGTGTCCGGTCTGTCCGTACATCTCGGAGAGCAAATCCCAGATGAACTACCATGTGTCGCTGCACAAGCCCACGCAATACGAGTGCCGCCTGTGCACATTTGTGTGTGCCAAAAAGCAGCATCTGAGCAGCCACATGAGAACGGTGCACCAGCAGCAGATGGTGGCATCGGGAGCAGGTGCAGCCGCAGGAGCAGCCGGAGGAGTAGGAGGCGGCGGAGCTGCCTCACTGGGTCTGGACTTTAGTGTGGCCCTGCAGTTGGCCGCAGCTGCCAAGCAGGTGCAACAACTGCCCGCCTCAACACCACTCTCCATCGATTTGTCCCAGATCCAGATGGATGCCGCCTCCGATGCGGAGCTCAATCCACAGCAACTGCCGCCGGAGTACCAGTACAAGCTGATTAGTTACTGTCCCAGGTGTCCGGCTCGCTTTGCCCAGAAGCACAATGACGAGCGCAATGCCAAGCAAGAGCTAGAGCAGCATTTGCTGGCCCACAGCGATCAGGAGCCGGAGGATCAGGATCCGAGCTATGTCTGCGCCTATTGTGAGTATCGTACGTCGGAGGAGACTATGCTCCAACTGCACCGTGCGGTGCACATGTCCCACTACCAGGAAAAGTGCCAGGAGCTCTATAGGAACTGCAAGGAGGATGTCGAGTATCCGGCACCCAAGTTGCTGCAGCTGACTGGTCCCGAAACCATTTGGGTGGTGGATAACGAATTGAGCTTGCAACTGCTGCAGCAGACTACCGGCGGTGCAGTTAGTACCTCCACCGGTGGGTTTGACAACCAGAACTCTCTGCTCAAGAAGCAGCTGGAATCGGGCGGTGGTCAGATGGTCCCACTTCCCCTGAAAGTATCCGTTAACAAAAACGAGGCGGAAGTCCCCGAGGAGGACGAGGAGCGACATAGCAGCTCCACACCGTCGACCAGCGCTTCGGTGGCCACCAGTGATTTGGCCGCAGATGGCAGCAGTGATGCAGGATCCGTTGACATGCCCCAGTCCATTCCGGCACCGGAACGCTGCCTCCACTGTCCATTCGAGACGCAGCAGCACGAGGAGCTGATGCAGCATCTACAGAAGCACGCCTGCGTAAATCCTCCACCTCCGAACTGCCAGAAATGTGCCCATTGTGATTACAATGCCAATGAGGAGGCGGAAATGGAGGAGCACACGGCGCTGCATTTCAATGCTGGTGAGAAGCTCAAGTCCGTGGAGTTCTTTACCTGCTACGATCAGCTGGAGATCAGCGTTGAGCGGGAACCGGAAGAAACCGCTGACTCAAAGGTGGAGCAGACCGAGCACAACAACAACCAGGACAATGTGATGAACGCCAATGTGCAGCAGCAGCAGCAACAGCAGCCAAGCAGCAGCGGCCCAGATGAACAGCCAGCTGTCGAGGGAATGGAGGAGTCGTCGGCCAAAAAGTCCAGCACAAAGTTGATTCTGTACAAGAACGATGGCGGCTTGAGTGTGAAGCTCTCCCAGGATGAGGGCGCCAATTCAGAGTCCCAGAAGAGCGAGAATATCAGCGATCGCCTGCGCAGAAGGATCCTTCGGGGAAGTGCCAACCAGTCGGAGGACGCCACTTCCACCTCCGGCCAGGAGCGACCCGCAACACCGGAAAAAATGATACTGGTCAATGCCCAGACGGGCAAAGTCATTTCCAGAAAGTAGGCCACATCCAAGGGTCGAACCTTTTATTTAATTTAATCCATAATTTATCCAACTAAGCTTATGGTTATTTTTCGATTTAAGTGAGTTTTGGTTTTGTTAATATTTTGTTGTTGCTTATGCTTTTCCATATTTTTTTTTGGGTATGCGTTAGTGGAGTTGGGGATTCGTTTTAGGCACCTGTTTTGGGATTTCTATTGTCACTAACACACACCCACTTATACACACCTAGTTGGAACATGTTCCTGCACTTTTACGTTTTTTCTAGAACCTAAGGTAATTAAGTAACGATAATTTATAAACAAAAAAGGAATGAAATACCATTATTCGAATACTTTGCAAATGGGATAAGCCGGAATTCTTAATGTAATTACTTGCTAGAACGGTGCAAAATGTAATTTAAACTAATCGTATTGTAACTTATCAAAGAGATAACTATAGAAGGCATTTTAATATAGAACCTATATATATATATTTACCATCGGCTTAATATATTAAATTGGAAAACCAACCCAATCCGAGCAAGATCCAAAAGCGTTTCAAGGAAATCAACTTTGTACAGGAGAAAAAGAGATAAATTCAAAATTATGTCTTGCTACAAATAATTCGTTTAATTTTTCGAATGGGAACTGTGATTATTGATAATTGTAAATGCAAAAAAAAAAAGAAATAAGAAAGTGAGCGCGTATATCATGCAATGAATATGGTACTATATACATACTATATAAATCTATACATATATATATATTTACACACAGCTGCTGCAAAAATAAAAACTATAGAAACAAAAAGAAACACATTTAAAATGCAATTGAAAAATCAACAGAGAATAGGGAATTTTTTGCAATATTTGCAATATTATTTTGTACAAGTGCAGCACACATTTAAAATTAGTTAATAGTAATTAGTTTCTACTACGGATTAGTTATGTTCTCATCATTAGTGCGAATGTTTTCCAGCAAACGGCGTCTTTGTAGCACAGTGTAGGCGTTAACACTACAAACAAAATGTTATCATTAAACTATAAGCAAACAAAAAGAACACATGTGGAATAGCGGGGCCATATTTAAATAGTTTAAACTTAATGCAAGGAAACATTTGAAAACAAAGCAAATCAAAACCAGAAGATATAGCGCAAACAAGCGATATGTATACAGAATCTAACTTGGATATAAATGCAAACCGCCTTTGATATGCATATATACATCTTATATCGATACGAATATCTATACACACAATATATTATATATTAAATAGTCCTTAACATTGAACTACATTTAAACTTAAAGCTAGTGTAAATAACTTAGTTTTGTTTACTGCGCACACAACCACACGCAACACTTACACACACCACACAAACACACAATAAGATTTACGGCATTGAATTACAAAAGAGAAAATGTACAAAAACAATTGTTAATAAAGAAATCAAATAAAAACAACACAAGTTGCATTTACAATTGACCGATTATCTGTATGTTTGGTACTTCTATTTAAAAAAGAAATCGAATAATTGGGTTCAGATCTAAACGCCAAAAGTAGTTTCTAAAAATTCAAATCATAATGCAAAATAGTTCATTGACTTCTATTAAATTGAAAGCACTTCAACATTTTTCTTTTTTCTTTACTGAAATCAAACATCAAAATCAAGCATTCTTTTTTAACGGAATTTTAATTTGAAAGGTAGCCTGCGTAACGGTATAGCGGTATATCAATTTAAAAGTGACTTTCAAGATACGGCAACTCTGTGAAACGATTGAATGTGGAACAAAAGATTATTTTACTCTTTTTCTTTTAATTAAAGAAAAAATAATAATAATCAAAAAGGGATATGCAATGCTATTCCAGATTACTCTTACTGAGATACTTAAATAATAACTCTCCAAATAATCAAAAGAGCCAAAGAAAATATAAAATCATATATACTATTTAGCTCCCTGTTGCAATTCCAATCGTTTCACAATCGCTGCCAAGTCAGCTACGCAAATTTGAGGGTATATTTCATAGTTGTCGGTACGGTAACACTGAGAAAGCCGTTTTGTTGAAAGATTACAAATGAATTGCGATGCATTTAGCTAAAATTGAACTTTAGCAGAGCCGCAAAACGATAGAGAGCCAACGCAGAGAACACGGAGCCACCCAAACACATGGATACCAAGTCCAATGATGACTCGGCTGGCAGTGACTCGCTGGACAAATCTATGCAAATCAAGTGTGTGATGGTGGAGACAACGACGACGGGCGACGGAGACTCCACAGTCGGAGATCTGGACAACTGCAGCAGGGATTCCGCTGCGGAATCGATTAACAAGGAATCCGGTTCGATGGAGGGAGCCGGCAAGCAGACGGATCACAAGACTGAAGCTGCGGCGGGGTCGTGCGGCGAGGGCGACAGTCCGCAGAGCAGTCAATCCCCACCAGAACATCCGGCCAGCAAATCGCCCACATCTCCATGCACTGCCTTCGAGACGAAAGTCAAGCTTATATCACAGAACCTCAAGGAAACCACGCTGGCGGAGAGCACCGGCGCCTCCGTATCAGCATCCACATCCACATCAACACCCACGTCCGCCTCTAGTAGCATCAGCGGCAGCATGCTGGAGTCGCAGCAGACACCCAGCCAGTCCACCCCCGAAACAACAGATTCCGCCTCGTCGTCCGTGCGCGTGAAGAAGGTACGCTTCCATCCGGACGTCAAGGAAAACGACGGCGGGAACTGGATGAAAAGAAAGCGACGCTCCATGCATACCAAACGAACCTCCTCGCCCAGCGGCGCTAACTGTGATGGCATGGAGCTGGACGGTGAGTACGAGGACAACGATGACGATGAGCAGGAGGAGGCGGAGGAGGAGTTCGATCTGGCCAAGACAATCGCCGAGGCGGAGGATTACCTCAAGCAGCACCCGTTGACATACGTGCAGCGCGTCGAACAGAACGGCGAGCGGCTGCAGGATGGACTGCTCAGCATCGAGGATATGCTAAACGAAGTCGGCGAGGAGGTGGTCACCGAGTACAACGACGAGGACTTCTTCAGACGCATCAAGCCCGAGAATGGCATTGAACGCATTCTGGGCAAGGAGACCAAGGCGGGAAAGGTACGTTTGCAATACGAAAGCAATAAACTATCAGTACGGTTTAGGGTTCACAAATTTTCTATGAATTCGATTACAGTTTCATTTACAACACATTGTTGGTTTATTCATATCATATTTAGTAAACAAAAATTCTAAGCTGGAAAAGGTTTGCTATATGACTTTTGCTTTTACAAAATAAATAAGCCAAAGATCAGCTTTCTTTACTTTGTAAAGCGAAGGAAAACTTTTAAACAGTCTGAATCTTATGTAGTTTGCCCTCTATCCCAATTGTAGGTATCATTTAATAACCTTAATATCCTTGCAGGTTGAATTCCTTCTGCGCTACGAGAACCAAGGCGGACTCTTCTGGCAATCGGAGGAGTTCATCAAGCGCACGTGCCCCTCGCTGCTCAAGGCCTACGAAATGAATCGAGAACGACGTCAGCAGCGCTTGGTTAGTCCTTATCCTAATTAAAACCACATATAATGCCAGTTTGTAATTCAAATGCTTGTGTTTTGCAGATGCATCACGTTGCCAAAAGGCAGAGTCTGCGACAGCGATACACGGATTTCTAGTAGCGGTTACTTAGGTATTAGGTTCATAATTAGGTTCCACATAATTGTAACATTTTTGTAAAATGAAGTAAATGATTTTCTTTTGTTGAACAAAAATAACTAAACAACACTTGCTTTTCATTATGTGTCATGAGGAATATAACCATTTTGGTAGGCCTAATTTTTGATTTCCCATCGTTAATCAGTTCGCACCTAGTAATTCAGCGATATTTAAATATTTTCAAACGACAAACAAACAATAGTTTCAGATATTTTCAAACTAGTTCTCTTAGAGCAAAAAGGATATATAAATTGGGTATAGATGCTTAGAGAACATTATTGCAATTAAAGGCAAAAACAAAAGTGCAAATTTAAAATTACAAATAGTATTCAAATGATTCACAACTTTTCGGATGTTTAACGAAATTTTAAATTCGATAATGAAATCATAAAAATATGAGGGCCCTGCAAGGGTTAAAGCAACTATCGGCGAACATTCCATCTTTAAGTGTGACCACGCCGCGGCCAGTGTGACTGTCGGCCACCAGACCAAACTGAAACACTGTTCGTCGACTGACGCGAAACCCAAAAATTATAAGTAATTCAATTGGAGGAAAGTTCGGAGGTCTGTATTTCTTGAGCCCATCGCCTGGCCAGTGAAGCATTTGTGTCGATATACGGATCGCATTCGGGCGATCCCCACATAGATATAGCCAGCCGAGGGCCGATAACCAATCCCCACGAAGCTCGCAGAACAAAAGAGAAATTTTTTGCGTGGTCACCACCAGACGTGGAATTGTTCGGGTGAATTGTCGAAACCATATAGAGTTCCGTAAAATGCAATAGTTACGGGCCGTAGCACAACCAATACGTTTTGCAGCAGGTGAAAGTCGGTCCGTAGAGTCAGGTAAGTGCGAATATATGTGCGGCGCAATCCTCGATTTTCCGTATTTCACACACCCTCACATCGAACCTATGTCCGATTATATATCCCACGATTTTGTGTACTTTATCCGCCGTCTCAAATGCGCAAATGAGCTGGTGATATCCCGTGCCGATCCGATCCTATTCGATCGGCTATCCCTAAACATTATATAAGGTTTCGCCATCCGATTCCGCATATGTTATGATATTGTTTACTGCACTTGTTTTGGGTGCAGTGCAGCGCCAGTGCTCGAGAAATCCTCTTCTAAAAATAGTTGCAGCCGTGCACTTTTTGTCAACCTCGGCCGATCTGCGTCCGCTTTTGATTCGCACACTGACTGTGTGCGGCAGGTCAGTTGTCCTGGTATGCTCCCAGCTATGCTGCACATCATCCATCTAGTGCGTAGTTGCGTAGCACAAAGAGAAACGGCCAATCCATCTGGTTTTGGCGATGGCGGCATTGTCTTCGCGTGAACTTGACGTTGACCGCTGGACTTTGTTTTAATTTTCTCTTTATTTGTTATTTTATTTATTTGTCGAGTGCGCGTGCTTTTGTTTGGTTCATTAACCCACATCATCGCCTCTTATTTTGCAGCAGCATCAGAAGAAGCGGCGGAAAAACTACGCCACAAACAAACAAAAACAGTGAGAGAGGCGAAAACAGATTTGGTAGCACAACTGCGCATTGTTTCCCAGAGTACCAGCGGATCCGAGAAATGCCGGAAGAAGAGCCGCCACAAAAGCCCATGGAGGAGGAGGAGGATGATGATCAGGAGCAGGATCAGGATCAGGACCACGAACAGGATCAGCACGAACAGGATCAGCAGCCCCAGTTAGCGCAGGGCGAGATACCCGGTCAGCAACTGCCTGAGCAACCCAACCCCGATGTGCAGCCGCAACAGCCGGCCGAGTCTGTGGTGGTCACCGAATTATCCGCAGAAGAGGTATATCGTTTTCGCAAACTTAATGAAGCAACAAAATATCATATTTAAAGTTATCTAAATCAATAATACAAGTAAACTATTTTGTAAAAGGAAAACGAACTTTAAACTATGATATACTTTAATTGGTAACAGCTAAATTGGTGAACTAACCTCTTTAATTCTTTCAGATGCGCGCCCGTCGTCTTCGGACTTTGGCTGCCCGAAGTGGCATCCAGTGTGCCCTGGCGCCCCTGACTACTACGCCACGGAAGCCGACCAACGTCTCTGGCGAGTCTCGACTGGTACGTGAGGCCACGCCCGGCGAAAAGGAGGTATCGCTGCCCACTTCGGCGCCCGCTTGGAGGGAACTGAGCGGAAAACCGGACATGGATGTGGAGATGAAGTCGGTGGTCTCGACACCAATGCAAGATGTGGATATGACGACAGCGCTCAGCCTGCCAACAGCCGAGGCCACCAAAAGGAGTGTGTTGCAGAGTTGCAAGATATCCGCTGGAAATGCCGAGTTGTCCATTGAAACTGTAGTCGGTCCAAAAAAAAGTGCGGATGAGCAAAACGAACAATTGCTCTCCCGCCTACTGAATGCCACGTGGAATGAGTACGGTAGCGGGTCCATCATTTGTGCCCAGAGTGCCAGCTTCCTGGAGCAGCAGCCACACCGCAGATTCGACTTCGAGTGCATTGTGGCCAATGTGCTCATGGAGGCTGTTTTGAAGATCTACAACGGTGAGCTGATCGAAGGAGATGGCGTTTCTGTTAAAGCGGACGATAAAGAGTTCTCCTCTGCCAAGAAAATTAAATCAGATGATACGGAAGTACAGGAAATCCTTGCCAACGCAGTAGCCACCGGTGGAGCAACTGCCAGCGGAGAAACTGCGGCTGCGGCTGCTGGCGCATCTGGACCAATTGAAGCAACTAGTAGCGAGGCAGCTGGTACTTGCGTGGCTCCACCAGTGCTTAGCATCGTTGCCACCACCAAACACCACGTGCTGCTCTATTTAATCCGTTGCTACCAGAACTATCAGACAGAGTGCTCCCGAAAGACGCCGCTCACCCAGCCTGCTCTGCAGCTGGCGTTTGAACAGGTGATGCGAATGACCGTCTTGGTGCTCACCGATCGCATTTACCAGAATCTCAACGGCCACATGGATCAGTCTGCTCTGCTGGATCTGATGTACATGGCCAAGGTGAGCGAGCCTTTCCTCATCGACTTGATAGCCCACACTCACCAGGATCGCGAAGCATTCGACACAATTTTCAGTCAGGTGCTTCGTGGCCTCTTTGCCGGAATGCAGCGCAATATCTGCACTTCCAAGATCAGTGTGCAGCAAATCGAATGGCTGTCCAAACTGGTGGTCATCAAGGTGGGCAGTGTGCGACCCATCGCAGATCTCGTATCCAGGCAGCCCAACTTCCTGCCACCCATCTGCACAAAGATCTCCGGTCGAGAAATAGTAAAATGCAGCTTTCTGGGACCCTTCCTTTCCGTGTCGCTGTTCGCTGAGGAGAACATCAAGTTTGCGGAGTTTACCACCAAGAACAAGCTTGAAGATGCATCCAGCTCTCGATTGCGATGGGTGAGTAACTAATTACTAATGTAATGTTAAACATAATGTAATCATTGAATGAATTCTTAATATTTTAGGAGCTGCACTCAATGCGCACCAATATGCACGTAGTGTTCCATTCACTGTGCGTAAATGCTAGCAGTCGTCCCAAGACGCTGGAATACATCGCCAGTATCCTTCGGCACAACGATCGTCGTGTGCAGTTCGCCAGCGACGAAAAGCTGCTGGCCAGGGACGGTTTTATGATTAACCTGATGAGCGTGCTGCAGCAGCTGTCGGTGAAGATCAAGTTGGACCGCATTGAGCCAAATTTCCATTACTACAAGAACTCGCTCGTTAACATCGAGCAGGACACGAAGATTAGGTACAGCGAGGAGGAGTACCGCAACTTCCTGGCCCGTGATTTTAGCCAGCCCGTGGAGAACACAAACTTCCAGACGCAGTGTTGGTTCCTCACCCTACAGGCCCATCATCTGGGCTACCTGCCTGCCATCCAGCGCTATCGCCAAAAGGTGCGCGCCATTAAAGAGCTGCAGAAACTCATCGACGAACTGGACCGTACCAAGTCCCATTGGATGAACTCCCGCTACGCCAATCGTAATAATCAGTTTAAGGAACGCTGGGAAAAGCAACTGCGAAAGCTAAATCGGTGGGTTATTTAAAATCATTTCATCATTTTGTGACCTTCACACGTTTAGTGAGTCACTTCCACTTAAGTGTGACACATCTTTGAATCTAATTTGGTATCCCTTCCGAATTTTAGATCAAAAACCTGCTGCGAGATCACTCTTTTGGATCCGGGCCTGCTCCAGCGCTGCACGGAATTCTACTCTACTGTCTGCGAGTTCATGCTATACCAGTTCGAGGGACGCCCGATCGAGGGACCCTTCATCTCCAAACTGCCCGTGCAGCAGCTATTACCAACGGATGCATTTTCCGCACTGCCCGAGTGGTACATCGATGACATCGCTGAGTTCATCCTGTTCACCATGCAGCATGCCAACATGGACATCCGTCAGGGCATCGACCACTCGATCATCACCTGGCTGCTGACCTGCGTCTGCGCATCGCACCTCATCAAGAATCCATATGTGACTGCCAAACTGGTTGAGGTGATGTTTGTGTTCTCCTTGAAGCCAGCCAACTCGGTTAACGCGGCGGTAGGTTCCGGTTACAATCGCCTAAGTGTCATACTTCTAAAGCTTTGTTTGTGTGCTCCAAACAGATGTGGAACCATGAGTTGGCCCAGAACGCCCTGGTCAGCTCACTGATGAGATTCTATGTGGACGTAGAGACAACGGGCCAAAGCACTGAGTTTTACGATAAGTTTACCATTAGGTGAGCATGCCAACCGAGCTACCTTCATAATTTAGAATGAGTCATAACGGCGGTTACGCACCCTCATTGTGGTAACCCAGCACGGAAAAGTTCCAAAAGTTATTTGAGGCGTAGATAAACACTCTTTTATATACAGCTAAATGATCTGGGCAATACAAACATGAATATATACATATTCGTATTTCATACTAATACGCTTAATGTATGATTTACAAACACGTGTAATTAATCAAATATTATTCCTGTACAGATATCATATTAGCCATCTGTTCAAGTCCATGTGGGAGAACCCCATCCACCGGCAGGCCGTTATTTGTGAATCCCGGGTGGGAAATCAGTTCGTAAAGTTTGTCAATATGCTGATGAACGACACCACCTTTTTGCTGGACGAGTGCTTGGAGAACCTGAAGCGCATACATCAGACCCAGCAGCTGCTATCAGATAAGGCCAATCTCAGCAAGATGAGCGCGGAGCAGCAGCAGAGCCGACTTACTCAGCTGGCGACGGACGAGCGCCAGTGTCGCTCCTACTTGACCTTGGCTCGCGAGACAGTCGATCTGTTTCACTATCTGACAGTGAGTGGAGATAGAGTGTGGAGAGTGCTTATTAAATTTAAACCTATTATCAATTTTAGAGCGACATTAAGGAGCCGTTCATGCGCGACGAGCTCGTAGATCGACTGAGCTCCATGCTGAATTTCAATCTGAAACAGCTGGCCGGGCCCAAGTGCAACGACCTGAAGGTCAAGAACCCGGCAAAATACGGCTGGGAGCCACGCAGTCTGCTGGCCCAGATCTTCGACATATATCTCCACCTGGACTGTGATAGATTCGCTGAGGCCCTGGCTGCCGACGAGCGCTCCTTCGACGTTCAAATCTGCAATGAGGCAGCATCGAGGATAAAGCGACTGGCCCTCCGATCGGCGGTAGAGGTAGAGCGATTCAAGGCGCTCACACAGAGAGCTCACGAAATCTATGGTAAGAACTTAAGAAACAACTAAATAAATCGGATTGAAATGCAAATGCAAACGTTTCCCTTGCAGTTACCAACCTACAGACTGAAGATGAATGCGCCGACGCACCCGATGAGTTCAAGGATCCGCTGATGGACACGCTAATGTCGGACCCCGTGGTGCTTCCCTCCGGCACGGTGATGGATCGGGCGATTATTACCCGCCACTTGCTCAACAGCTGCACGGACCCGTTCAACCGACAGCCACTCACCGAGGACATGCTGGTGGCCAACATTGAGCTGAAGCAGCGCATCGACGCCTGGCGCAAGGAGCAGCGTGGCAAGCGGAACAATTGCTAAGTCGCGCACCCTTTAACCCATACTGCTATACTTAGGACTAGTTTAATGTGCAGTTTTAGTGTCTACCTATCTTCTACATATAAATATAAATATTCTTTGTGCAGGATTTAGTTTATTTGTGGTGCCCCCGATTTTTGGGTGGCCTGCAAGTAGCAGTTACCATTAATCACCGCTCCCGTTAGGAGTCCTAATAATTTAGATGTTTGAAAAATATTGAAAATTTTCGCAAATCTTTCGTTGTTTTTCTACTTGGTTGCGAAAAAAACGACACAATACCGAGTTGTGCGGGTAATTTGGTGATTTAAAAAATTAAATTTACTTGCAATTGGATTTCCAAATAAAAAATAATGAATTATACAAATGGTCTAATTGATTTTCGGAGGGCCGGATGGGTAAATCAAATTAAACTACACTTTTAGAACGTTGATTGTTTCACGGGTTTTAATGGTTTATACAAAGTTGGAATCTAGTTTCCAATCTGATTTACAAATAATAGATAATTAAGCGTATCTCTAACATAAATTATAAAAATATTTTATACTTAATGCCTAGTTTGCAGTCACCTCGGAATCCTCTCCAGAGATGCATGCACCCAATTCAATTAGTAGTAGTAATCGTAAGTTCGTAATCTCGCTCAGTCAATTGCCGGTTGTCGCACGGGATCTATGCCGGATCGGTTGACCTACCAAAACGGACACCAGCCAATGTAGCACTGGCAGAGGTTCTCGTTATTGGTCGCCTGCTGGATGAGCAGCTCCACCTGCGACTGCTCGTTTACGCTCTTTTCCGTCTGGAAGTCGGTGCCTGTTAGCTTGCACTTGACCCGCTTGATTACCTGGCTGGCTTTGCTGTTCGTCTCGTCGGCCACGTTGTTGTGCAGGCCGCCTTGCTGTAGCGTCGGATCGTAGGGCTTCGACTTGGCCATGGGCAGGGAGTCCTCTACGGAGTTACTGAGGCTATCCTGCATTCCGGAACCGCCACGTCCACCTGGAGCACCCGCCCCAGCCACCGCATCGTTACCCTTCTTGTCCACATCCAACAGTCTCCAGTTGAGCAGCGGATCATAGACAAAGGCCTCCAGCACCGCCATCAGGGAATCCTTGTTGCGGCGAAGCACCAGCATCACGCTTTCGCAGGTGCGTCTGTAGGTGCCCTCGATGCCAGTGACCTCCATTGCCTTTATTAGCATCCGGGTGAGACGGAAGGGTATCTTTTCGGGAAACTTTTCGCGGGTCATGGCCACCTCGAAGCAGTCGCCAAAGTCTATGTGCAGTATCTTGCCGCTCATACGATCCAGCATAAGGTTCGATGGATGACGATCGCCCAGACCTAGGATATATCCAACCATTGACATGACTGCCAGTGAGCGGGTATAGTTGTTTCTCCGTTCAAACCACAATTCAGAGGACGGAGACTTGAGCCACAGCAACTTGGCCAAGTCGTCGCCTTGCGTCTGACCCAACGCATGCTCGAACACTTCCACCTTCTGCATCAGCGTGAGGTGATCATAGTCTGGCGCAAAATTGAGCATGGTGCGATGCTCCTGATTCAGTGGCACCTTCTTCTTGTCGCGGTAGTCCCGGATTAGCGTATGAAGGGTGTCACAATGTGGCACCCAACCAATAAGACCCGAGTTGGTACTGAGCGGGATAACCGCATACCGCTGGATGGCCAAGTTACGACGGAAAGTGTCGGGGTCATCCAACAGCAATGTGTTCACCAGGGAGAATAGCTGCATCACGCGTTCGTCCTGACGAAGGTCCTCGTGTCCCTTTAGAAGGTACATATAGTCCTTGCCATTGGAGCCGCGTATGCACAGTTTTCGCGGCCGCTGCTTGGAAGTAATCACCTATAATTTATGTGTAGAAACTTGCATTAATACCCACAAGCCAATAAGAATTCCAAAGAAAATGTTATCATTACCTGAAGGTTGGTTTTAATGATACTAATCCGGATGAGCTCCTGGCCAGGATTGTAGGACCCGGGCACTGCCAGTTCGAGATCTTTGCACGTCATCAGTTTGGGCGAGACATACGGCAGCTCCAGCGAGGTAAGTTGTGGCAGCTGGCGCGAGATCTTTTGGAAGACGTGATAGTAAATGTCCCACGCTCGATCCAGATCCATCACCACCGCCGATGTCTTGTACCGTTGCGACCACTCGTACGCCTCTGTCAGCTCGCGTCCATAGGCCTGCGAGAAGGATGTCTCCTTGAGTGTTTGTGGTCCCCTCTCCAGCATAGCATGCAGTGGCTCCAAGATCTCAAACATGCCCTTTACGTTGCGATCTCCAAAGTAAAGACGCGAGGCTTCCTCCAAACCTTCGTGCCACTGTTCGTGCCACAGAATCGCCACACGGATGAGCTCCTCACTACACATGACCGCCTGCTCTACCAAGGTGGGCGAGTGTTTCCTCATCGAGTCGAGGATCTTAAAGGCGGCGTTCCTGCGCGCCAATGATGCTGACTTGGAAGCGACTGTTAGAGGATAGACCAGAGCCTGCGGGTGATTCTTTCCTATGTCCATTAGGAGTTGGTGGATTAATTGACCCACCAACTGACGGTGGGTATCGATGCGGGCAATAAGCTGCGGGATAACCTGAAGCCAGGTGTTGATCTCGATCAGCTTCATTCCAGAGAGCAGCGCCTCGTACACCTCTGCATGGTTGCCATAGTCAAACCAAAGAGTTAACAAACGTAGCGTATCCTGCAGCGAATTCCCTTTTATAAGGCTGATTGAACGGAAGAATCCCTGAACTGCCGGAACGGCGTATCGCTGTATGATCATTAGATCACTGTCGAGGCCAGAGCCCATTGTCATTCCCATGCTGGCTCCCGGAGGCTGTTGTTTGTCCAGCGCCGATTTTTGGGCCTGCACCACCTTAAAGTTCATGTACGCCCACAGGTGCCAGGCCTTGTACCAGTTGGGATCATAGCTGGTGGCCTTTTCAAAGCATTCGAGTGCGCCTTGAATGGCATCCGGTCTGATGCTGTCCTGCAGCTTGTTCTGCCAGGTGGCCATGCGCAGATAGCAGCGGGCCATGAGTCGCTGATCTTGTTGCTTTAGTGCTTCCGGAGGTAAACAGCTTAGCTCCTGACTATAGGTGCTGACGAAGTGCGTCAACTGCTCGTAGGCTTCCTGCAGCTGATTATTGGCAGCCATGTACTTGGTGTACGCATAGGTCACCTGTGGTTGATTACAAGGCAGTGGCTGGTTCGGATTAAGCTTGGGATCGGTGCCTAGCAGCATCACCAGAGTTTTATGGGACAAGTGCAGGGAGCCGCTCTTCCTGCACAGACTAGCGTACTTCAGCCAGGTATGTATGTCCTCGTGCGGTTTTACCACCAGCGAGTGCACCTGGATGATCCTTCGCCAGTCTTCTACTAGTCGCTGGCCTCCTTGAAGACGCTTCCACCACATGGTCTTTAACGGCTCTCGCCTCTCGGGAATGAGCTTGTATTGGATGACCTCCTCCAGCTCCGCCAGCATTTGTACACATACCATGGCTCCGTAGGCTCTTTCATAGGACTCGCCCGCCATTGATGTGAGCTCCGTGTCGAGGAGGTCCCTTGTTTCGTCAATAAGGCGCTGTGCGGTCTCAAAGTCGTCATGATGCACGGCGAGGACAGCACGATAGTAGCTTCCATCTTGGGTATCCTCTGGTATACACCTTACGTACTCCCGCATCGCCTCCCAATCCTGGAGACCCCAGGCGGCCACTGCGGCCAAGGGTCCTGCTCTTGATTTGGCCTCTGTACCGAAGTTTTCCCACTCGTGCTTGGTCACGTTGCTCAGCTCCGACCAATCTCCGAGGGCCTCCAAGCAGCGCATGTGACCGAGTCGCGCCTCCAAGTCCGAGGAATCCGTCTTTAGATTCCTTTCATAGTGTTCCAGCGCCTCATCCCAATTGTGAAGTTTTTCATACCATCTTCCTTGAACATTTAGTTCGTTGGCTGCATTACGATACCTTGTGAGCAGACCTTCCGCTGCTTCTCTTTGCTGCAGCTTGTTGTTGATTAGAATCAAGGACTCAAAAACTTGGGAATCTTCTCGCAGAAGGAACTCCTCCTCCTTGTAGCGCAATGCCTTGGCATACGCTCTGCAAGCCATCGCTCGAGTACCCAATAGCTTAGTTTCTATTGGTATTGGATCGCGATCGCAATGCTCCATAAACTCGGCCAAGTTGAGGATTGTCTGAGTGATTTCCGGCATGTCGGTAACTTGCAGGGCTTGAATCAGTGACTGTGTTAGCTCGTTTTTCAAATCCGGCGATAGTTCCGTCCAACAGGAGATAAATGCGGCGTTAAAAAGATCTCTCAACAGCGTATCGTACTCTTGGGCCAACGAACGACAGGCTCTCAGTGCGTGCGAAGGCGATTCCTTCAGCAGGCCAATGGACAACCGCTTTAGCCACTCCACCCAGTCGTCCTTGGACACCCGCCGCGTCACCTGCCACGCCGTTCGTAGTTCGTTTGTGGTGACCTAAAAGAAAATTAATCATTTTACACCAATAAACTATTATCAACGAACCTGCAGATTTTTATTATTGCTATTTCTGTCGGTCACAAATGGCTCGTTGTTTTTGAACCTGGACGGCCGCAGTTCTGACTCCCCGGCCCCATAGGAATCCGCCAGTGTGCTGCAGGACTTAATCTTACTCAGTAGCTCCTCGTACTCGGGATCCACAATGCGATGTTTGTTGAGAGTGCGCTGGACCATAGGCACGAACACGAGGTACTTCTTGCCCAGTTGCTTTGCCAGTGAGCGAAGGGTTGTCATAGCTTGGTCCCGAAGCTCTGGCTCAGCGTCCAGCACTCGAACCAACGGATGTATGATGCGCGAGGAGAAGTCGGTGAAGTCCAGCTGACAGGCTAGATTGTTGATCGTTTCCAGGGCTACCATTGACACCTGTTGTGGTACGTACGGAGAATCGAAGAGTTTCACGATCGGAGGCAAAATCAGCGGCAGATAGTAACCCAAAGTGCTGCCAAACTTTTGAAGAGCTTGGAGCAACCTTCTCGTGACCATTCTATCCTTGGAGTTATCGTGCTGCAACACTCGCAGAATTTGTGGGATCAGCTCCGCCAAATAATCCCTAAACTCGCATCCCAAAGCCACGGCGATCTGTTCAATCAAATTGATTAGAGTGTTTTGCAGAGGCGTATTAATGGTCCAAAATTCTTTGATCAGCTTAAAAATATCTCCCATGTAGCTGATGATATGCAGCTTGACAAAAGCCACCAGAATGGCGAGCTGCTGGAAGAGAAACTCCCTTAGATTATTATCTGCAGTGCGTACATTGTCCAGCAAATTGGGAAGCACTTGGGCCAAGTACGGCACACATTTGATGCCCAGGCTCTGGAAGATAAAAGTAACCGCCTGCACCACGCTGGTGTGACGTGTACTTAACGTGGGATCCCGTAGAATCCTCATCAATGCAGCTATGGCCACAGCGGGATAATACTCATCCAATGCGTTACCCATGTTAACTAGCAACTCAGCGGTGGAGATGTCCTGACTTTCATCGACTTTGCCATCGGAGTATGCTATTAAAACATTATCCTTTTGGCTATCAATCAAGCCCTTGTTCATCTTGTGCTTGTAAGGATCCATGGCTCCCAACAAGCCCAGCACTCGTATCGTTTCCCTTCGAATGGATCGACGTTGTTCCGTTTTAAGGAAATTAATCAAAATATCTATGAGCACGGGGTACTTGTGATATGGGGTAACCACCCTGCCTGTTGCACTGATTAACTGTCCCAACGTCCACAGAGCCACTCCTCGCTTATCCGGACTGCCAGCGTCGCCCAGCATTTCGAGTAAAATGGACAGAAGGTCATCTGCCCACAATTCCATTTCATCGGAGCCTCCATTAACCTCTGCTAAATCACCAATTGTGCGAAGCACATTTAAAATAACTCCTGGATTCGATTCCGGCTCATGCAACTTGGGCACTAAGGCTTTGAGGATCGGATTCATGTAAGAGGATATTAGCCTGGGCGTGCTTATCACCAAATGGTCAAGCATCTTTGCGCTCTGCTCCTTGTTTCGACTCATTCCCGAGTACTTTAGATCCGTGATCAATTCGATCATGGTGGTTCTTAGCTTGGGCATCACATAAGCCGGGTTTATGGACGACAATCTTCCAATGGTAACCATTGCCAGCTCCCGGATCTCAAAGATTTCATCGTGCAGCGTAATAAATAGCGAATTTAGAGACTCTGGCTGAGCAAGCTTCCCATCAAAGGTCTCGTCCAGCGAACGTAGAATTCGTATTCGCACATTACAGTCCATATCAGTAATGGCTACCATAAGCAGGCGCTCAATCACGTGGGAAACGGTGTCGCTGAGGGTCTTGGAGTTCTCCATACTTTCAGAGGATTGCACTGCCAGTTTAAGGAGTCGTGTGCATGTTTGCACTGCCTCCAGACGAATCTCCTGCTGCTCGTGAACGATGAAGTAGTCAGCACATCTGAAAAAGAAATCAAACCTTGTAATATAACTAAAATATAGTAAATTAAATTAAATTACCGTTGCACAAAGTCCAGCATGTTTTGCTCCTCAAAGTTGAAGGTACCCAGCGTTTTGAGTGCCAGCACTGTGGTTGCTCCGTCACCATTCTGCATTAGCGAGCCATCGATGGCGATCGTTGGCAAAGCAGTGTATGGTAAAATTGCCGCCTTGTTCATCAGCACCTGGGATAGGATTCCGATCAATCCTTCTGTAATGGCCGACTTAAGCTGCGGCACATTCTCGGAGAGTTCCCTCAGGCAAACAGTCAGAGCTGGCGAGAGACCCGTGTAGAACATCTGCTCAAGGATATCCTTAACATCGTCGGCGATCTCCGACTTAACGGCATGAGCAAGAAGCGTTATGCAGGCAAAGACCGCAGGATCCACTGGTACCTTTCGTTTGCTGGTCAAATCCTTTGACGGCAAGGCGACCTTCACGCTAGTCATTATACTGGATAAATGAACTTCGATCGCACTCTGCACCGCTACAGCCATGTAACCAATGGTTATGTACGCCACCGTGCGATCCTTCTCCTTGCCTCGCAGGATCTGCATTAAATGCGACACGCATGTCTGCAGGTATTTTTCCACAAACACCGCGCGGTTAAAGGCAGCCAATCGAGGAAGTATTTGAAGGAGTGCCTGCTGTACATACGGAGACTTCGAAGTTCGCTGCTCCAAAACATTGTCGCAAATGGAGGTGTAGTGCTCCTGAAGGATCTCCTGAGCATATGCGGACTCCAGTACGTTGTGCTGCTGGATGTCGATATTATTAGTTACTTGCTTAAACATAACTAAATAGTTTGTATTTTAAATTAACAAACATTAAAATATCTTTTTTGTAATGAACAAATGGAAAATATACTATTTTAATACAAACATGCTTGTCTAAATGATTGCCGCCCCACAATTACTACTGGTAACGAATCACACTCTACTGCTACATTTTACACAATTTTTAAACTATAATTAGGTCAGCTGATTTCCTCCCGTCAGGCATCGCTTGGTTTTTAGATACATGTAAAGTACATACTACGTAAACCAAAAGGTAAATAAATGAAAATGACAAATACATTCGTGTGTGGAGGTATTTGATCGTTAGACTCACGCTCGCGAACTTGGCAACTCCTTTGTGATGCTCTCCCTCACCCAAATGCGTTTGGGTGCTGCCGAGCTTGTCAATGAAGGGCACCTTTAGCCGCGGCACTAGAGTATTCAGCTGGGAACCCATACTCGACGAACTGCTGGCCTCCAGGAACTTATTGTGTTGGGTCTTGGGGAACAGCGTCTTCAGAGACGTGTAGCGCCGCTCCCAGGTGGCATTGGCACAGCGAAAGAGCTCGTTGAAGACGACGAGGCCACCGTGAATGCGATCGTCTCGGGTCACGCCTTTCTGATCCTTGCTAGAGCCCAAGTCTGCATTGAAGCTTCCATTCGCCTCGTCATAGCAGATTCTGTACCACTGTGGTTCACTGGACTGCTTGGTGCTCTCTCGCTGAGCGGTGACAATCAAAGCCGCCCTCAAAGCCTCGCCAGCTGACTCTCGTATAGCAGGTTTGGGATCGAAGATGGCGTTAAAGATAACCTCGAAGAAGGTCAGGATGTGCTGGTAGAAGTATGTGGGCAAGGCGATAGCCAGCTCACGGAGGATAAAGACGGCTGAATGGCGGCGGTACTGAAAAAAATAATATATAAATGAATTTGGATAACTCTAGCCATGCTTACAACTACTATTTTCATTTTCATTATAAAGTTTTTCCATCTTCATCTCAAAATCAGACTTAAAAGCTTAATTTGTAGGTTTCCCTTATAATTCACCTCTTGTCTCTCGCCTCTGAGCACCTCAAAAGCCTTCTTAATATCAAAGTCGAAGGAATCGGCGCCCTTGGAGGTGGGCATGTTGGCCAATTTGACCAGGGAGCGGGCGGCAATCTCCATGACGGACACATCGTTGATTAGCAGAAGATCGCGCAGGCGGTTGAGATAGGGCGAAATGCCCTTCCTGGCAGTAAGACTGCCCTCGCAGTTAATCAGGCACTCTGAAAGGGAAGACGTTAAATCCTCTCAAGCACTGCCGGGGAGCCAGGAACTCACTCATGGCCAGGGCACCGCCTTTTTTCTCGTTGATATCTGTCGCATTCACCATCGTGAAAATGTGATGGTCGAACTCGTCGAAAAATTGGGCCAGCTCCTCCTGGGACATTTCGCGTAGCTCGGTCTTCACATAGAAGAGCAGATCCTGGGTTGCCTTGTTCTGTACATTCCGGTTGCGGGACTTAAGCCCGTTGACGAACTGCTGCACCACCGACGTCGTCGACATGGCTGGGCAGGGTTTATTCACTATTTAAACGCGATTTTCACTTGCATTTGGGAGGGGAAAGGGTGGAGCAGGTGCATCTGCCTGCTGTCTACGGACTTTGGAGGTTATCTTTTCAGTTGCCCCGGGGCGCTGTACGCACTGTTCCACTGGTCACTCGATAGGATTTCATGTGCCGGCACCGGTGCCGAACGATCTCACACGGATGCAGGTCCTTTGCTTTCTTTAATTGCGGATTACTTCGGTTTTTACGGAAATTTATTGCAGCCGCTGCCGATTAGTGATGTAAAACAGAATTCGATCAATTTACAATCGATATTTTCTTGCTGATACTTCTGTACTTGGCGGCGACTTATAAGCATTTAAAATGTTAGAGAACATATTAAATAAAAATAATAAAGTAATTAATAAATTTGTTCTTTATTATAAGCAATTAAAAAGAAATTGGCTTAAAGTTGTGGTACAAAACATTTATATTACTGGAGTGAACAAGTTGCATTGAAGAATTTGGAAAATAGCACAAAAATGCAAGCTTATGTTAAATTTTTAATAATTACCAACAAGTATTTCAAGATTTAACTGCGGAATGTGCTAGTGGAATCCGACTATTAATGTATCGTGACGTGCGTGAGTTTGATGTGAGCCCATCTCTATAGAGAACCTGGAGCCCTCGACGATAACCGATAGATCAATACTAGAGTGAAATCAAAAAAGCAAGAGAATTTTCATAAGAGCTGTTGAAACAAATGTGAGCTTATTTAATTTTAGAGCAGCTGAAAAAGCAGTTTTTACGCCACAAAACCACTGACCACAAGGTGTTGAATGAAAAGAAAGTGTGAAAATTGCTTTTGTGATGGGTAAAAGGTGGAAAATTCACCTTGCCGTTGGTGGCATGTGTGAAAATTGTATTGGAAAATCGATGCTGTGCTGCGGGGGTGTGAAGCTTTTCACTGGGGGCTGCTGCTGCACATCAGCGCCACCTATGCGTTTCCTCGCGGAAAACGCTCTCTCATTCGGGGGCATGGAAAATGCGTGTTTTTGTTTATAAGAAAAACGGTTACTTTTTCCCACAGCCAACGAACGATTTGACCGTTACCGAAGCAGAAGAAGAAGAGCAGCAACCGCGACCATGTCCAACTTGAGGAAATTCAAAGACGAGGAGCGCGAGTCGGAATATGGCCGTGTCTACGCGGTATCCGGACCAGGTAAGCGACGTCACCAGCGTCCTTCATGCGCTGACCCCCAAGTTCTGTAATCCTTAATCCTGCCTTTCTTCTGTTCTTAATTATACTCCTCCACATCTTCCTTTTTATCCTTCCTTATTATCCTTCTCCTTTTCATATTTCTGTATGCTTTCTTCCCCCTCCTCCTGTTCCGCATAATCTTCCTCATTATGCTGCTCTCTCCACTCCTTGCTAATCATATTTCTCCTGCTTTTCCTCCTTCAACAACTTTAAATCCACTTCAGTGGTCACCGCTGAGGCCATGTCTGGATCAGCTATGTACGAGTTGGTCCGCGTCGGCTACTACGAGCTGGTGGGCGAGATCATCCGTCTGGAGGGCGACATGGCCACCATCCAGGTGTACGAGGAGACCTCTGGCGTGACTGTCGGCGATCCGGTGCTGCGTACCGGCAAACCTCTTTCCGTGGAACTTGGACCCGGCATTATGGGCAGCATCTTCGACGGCATCCAACGTCCTTTGCGGGACATTGGTGTCATGACCAACTCCATCTATATACCCAAAGGTGTCAACACAACTGCTTTGTCGCGCTCGGAGATGTGGGAATTTAATCCGCTGAATGTGCGGGTGGGATCCCACATCACCGGAGGAGATCTGTATGGAGTGGTACACGAGAACACGCTGGTGAAGCAGCGCATGATTGTGGCACCCAGGGCTAAGGGAACCGTTCGATACATTGCCCCCGCGGGCAACTACAACCTGGAGGACATTGTCCTGGAGACGGAGTTCGACGGCGAGATAACCAAGCACACCATGTTGCAGGTCTGGCCAGTGCGGCAGCCACGTCCCGTCACAGAGAAGCTGCCAGCCAACCATCCGCTCTTCACGGGCCAACGCGTCCTTGACTCGCTCTTCCCCTGCGTACAGGGCGGCACCACTGCCATCCCCGGTGCCTTTGGCTGCGGCAAGACCGTCATTTCGCAGGCAAGTTGCAAATTATTCACTTAATCCACATCTTACATCTCATTAAATGACCATCCCTTCCAATCTGCACTTCAACCACCCGTAGGCCCTGTCCAAGTACTCCAACTCTGATGTGATCATCTACGTCGGTTGCGGCGAGCGCGGTAACGAGATGTCTGAGGTACTGCGTGACTTTCCCGAACTGACCTGCGAGATAGATGGCGTCACCGAGTCCATTATGAAGCGAACTGCTCTGGTGGCCAACACCTCCAACATGCCGGTGGCTGCTCGTGAGGCCTCCATCTACACTGGAATCACTCTGTCTGAATACTTCCGTGATATGGGCTACAACGTAGCCATGATGGCTGATTCCACCTCCCGTTGGGCTGAGGCACTTCGTGAGATTTCGGGTCGTTTGGCTGAGATGCCTGCCGATTCTGGCTACCCGGCTTATCTAGGAGCTCGTCTGGCCACATTCTACGAGCGTGCTGGGCGCGTCAAGTGCTTGGGTAACCCGGAGCGCGAGGGATCCGTGTCCATTGTCGGAGCTGTGTCTCCTCCTGGTGGTGACTTCTCCGATCCCGTGACCTCCGCCACTTTGGGTATCGTGCAGGTGTTCTGGGGTCTCGACAAGAAATTGGCCCAGCGCAAGCACTTCCCCTCGATCAACTGGCTCATCTCCTACTCGAAGTACATGCGTGCTCTGGATGAATACTATGACAAGAACTACCCCGAGTTCGTGCCACTACGCACCAAGGTCAAGGAGATCCTGCAGGAGGAGGAGGATCTGTCTGAGATCGTTCAGCTGGTGGGCAAAGCATCACTGGCCGAGACCGACAAGGTGACCCTGGAAGTGGCAAAGCTGCTGAAGGACGACTTTCTGCAACAGAACTCCTACTCACCATACGATCGCGTTTGTCCCTTCTACAAGACCGTGGGCATGCTGAGAAACATCATGGCCTTCTATGAGACCGCCCGTCATGCCGTTGAGTCCACAGCCCAGTCGGACAACAAGATCACATGGAACACCATCAGGGAATCGATGGGCGGAATTATGTACCAGCTGTCGTCAATGAAGTTCAAGGTGAGTGGGTTTATCTATTCCAACTATTATTTATATTAATAATTCACATTTTAAGGACCCGGTGAAAGATGGCGAGCAAAAGATCAAGGCGGACTACGACCAGCTGTACGAGGATCTGCAGCAGGCCTTCCGAAATCTAGAGGACTAAGCGGAAACGGACAGAAACCAACTGCGGGCTTTCCTAGCGAGAGGAATGGAAAAAGAAGCAAACCAAACGAAATAAGAAACCAAAGCTAGGTTATTATTCGAATTCCCCATTCAATCTAGTCATATTTACATAATGCATAATAAGATATTTGAATCCAAGTTTACTTATAAGTTTAACAAACAGTTTGGCCCGCTTCAGGTCTAGTCAGGTCAGAATCGAATCACCAGAAGATACGCAAAACGAAAGGAAAGACGAACAATAATTAGTCGGTAGCGCAAATGGAACGCAGTTAAACCAGCCATATACATAAATACCATACATATATGACACATATGTATAATTATCTATGTTGATATATAAATATAATTCACAGCTATGTATTGTTAGTAAATTTTCATATAGTTATCGATTGTGTTCGTTACCCTATTGTGTGAAACTAAACCAACTAAACGACGAGTCTAAAGGGCGTTTGAATCTTTACGAAATTACAAAATATTATATTCCTACATATTATAGACCTTTAAAGAACGCAATAACAACGTAGCCCCAAAAGCATGTACCTCTACTACCAAAGGATAGCTATTTCAGTAACTTGTGTGTGTTGCAAATGGAGCTATGGAAATAAAATGTATTATGAATGTTACAAAATGATCGGGTTTTTATTTACTTTCTTATAAAGTGGCGCAATTTTTTGAATTTAAAACAAATCGATGGGCGAGAAAATATCGATTTCAGATAGCACCGGTGTTAGACGATAGGTAACATCGAAATTCATCGATTACATTTAGCTATTGGTCACCTCTAGTTGACGTGTTGTTAAATTAAATATCATTTTGTAAATATATGAATTGCGCTTAAATTAAAGTAATCATGTCTCAGTTCGGCGGACCCAATGACTTTTACGGCTCCGCGCCCTCGGCCGATGCCAGCTACAACTTCGATATGCCAGAATTTGGCCAGGAACTGTGAGTAGTTACCCGGAATTCCATTTCACAGCATTCACAATTGTTGCCCCACTTGCTTGCAGGAATTTCCAAACCTTCGACAACACACAGGCCTCAGTGCCGCCGAACTACGATGCGTCCTATGCCCAACCGCCGAGCCAAGGCTTGGGTGGCTTCTACGATCCCACGGCCTACACCGACACGAGCTACGGACAGGACAAGAGCGGAAAGTCAGCTGCTGGCGGAGGAGCCGGCAACGAATTCGATGATGAGCCTCCACTGCTGGAAGGTGAGATTCGGTTACAAATGGGCATTCAGTCTTCAAGTACTTGCGAACCTTAGCCTATAAGAATTTTGTTACTGGTTTAGAGAACTTGAGCCCAAAGTAATAACAACTTGTACAGATCTATATGTTTGTATACAACCAAGTTATGGGTTTCTTTATAAGTTTTTAATTGATATAATATCGTCGTCTAATGACCAGTAGTTTATGGCTATTGGAGATTAATATTTATAGTACTAAAAAGATTTATCGTCATTGTGAATTTTATTCACTTAATTCAAGATTCAATTTGCCTAACAGATAATTTTATTCAATCTAGATACATATATGTATATTGCAATTCTTGAGTCAAATAAGTTTTCATATTTCACCATCATCTTTATCTTTTATCGCTTAACGAATTCCTCTTTCCTTTTGTTCCAGAGCTGGGCATCAATCCGAATCACATCTTCCAAAAGGTAAGTAAAGAAAGCAGAACAAGGCGGCTACGCCGCAGCTTTTCGTAATTTGCGTACTCCACCTTTGAAGCTGCCCGATGGTGGAGGATAACGTCCCTTCCTGCCCAGCCCGCTGCTCTTGAACGCATTTTCAAATGAAGATCTTGAGGGGAGCCAGGCAAATTGCATATTTTATGCGCCCGATTCCACCGACACACGCCACAAAGGAGCTGCGAGTTTTGAGTTGCCCACTTTGTTTGCCCGGACAATTACTCTACCCGCCGCGTAATTCCTGCTTTGCTTTTACGCATTTTCCCCGGATCCTGTCCCGGTTGCGGCCCAGTGCCTTTTTCTAATTTGTGCAACGCAACGGGTGGCTTTCCTTCTGGGCGGCCACTTTAGGCCGCGCTTTTCCGGCGCGGCCAACTTCGTTTTAATTGAAATTTAAATGTTTTTGCATTTCGCTTTTGTATTTATTGCAAGCATCTCCTCCTGGCGCAATAATTCTATTGTTTTTCGCTTTTATGCCGTTTTTTTTTTTTTTTTTTGCATTTTATATTGTGTGCTATGTTGTCGTTGCACTTGCGGGTTTGTGTCGTTAATGAAGACATATTTTTTCATTGCACTCGCTGGCGGCGTGGCCGTAGTTGTTTTTAAATAAATAAAGCAACTTTTGTGTTTTTAATTAAAGTTTTTCTCGCACACTTTTTACCCCTCGCATTCGGTCCAGTTCGCTGTGTAACTTTCTGCATTTTTGTCCATTTTGTAAAAAATTTGCGTGCGCCTGATTCTCATTTCTTTCGCTCCGGCACGGAATTTATTACGCTTGTGTTAATTGAAAAATGAAAATGTTAATGTTAATGAGTCCGTGTGCCGTCATAAAACTGAAACGAAACGAAATGAAATGAAATGCTAATTAAATTGTTCATCAGCTAGCTGGGGGAATTATGGTTAGATTTGTGTGTGACTCTGGTCCTGTTTGTTAAATGGCAAAGTCAACAACGGTGTTTTCAAGGCCTTTACGTATTCACGGGAAATATCCGCACAAAAAACGACTAACAATCACTTAGCTCTATTACAAAATGTATAGTAAAATCGTATGGTATGCATACAAATTCTCCCATTTTCAATAGGGTCATTTGAATATGGCTGTGGCACTACAAACAACTCCAATTTGGTCTAGTTTTGGATATCGAAAACTAATTTGCAACCACAATGTATGGGGCTGCATTTTTCCACTTCAAATTCTTTTCAATCTCAATTAATGTTGGGTAAAGCCACAAAGAGACACTCGGAATTTCATCGACAATTTTCAGTGGGTCCTTGCACGACTATAATATCAAATTTCATGGCTCTTGTCCCTGGCCCACATTCGCATGCGTCAAATGCGTTGACAGCTTTTGGCCGAGTTTCCAAGCCCCGGCTCACTTGGTAGCTGGCTGGATGGCTGGCTGGTCAGCAATATCATTTATCATCAATTTCCATTTTTCAAATTTCTCTGCCACTGCACACGGTGCAAAAACAAGGGGCAAAACCAAAACGCATAGAGAACAAATGTTTGGAAAACGGGAGTTGGGCTTCGTTTTATGACCGCTGTGCGAACAAATGAATTGTGTTGTGTAGTGTCCAGTGTCCCGGGTCCAAAGTCCCGTGTTCCGAATTCCGTGTCCTGCCGCAAACTCCATGAGTGATGATGGCCTGTTGCCGGACAGACTTCACCCTACACAAACCCCCAATCCTCTCCTGTCGTTGTGTAATCCTTCACTTGCTCTAATTTTAATCGTATTACTCTCGCGCTCTCTCTCTCCCTCTCTTCTGTTCCAGACGCTCGCCGTGCTGAATCCGCTGCGCGGTACCGACCAGCAAATCCTCCAGGATACTGACATGGCGGGTCCACTGGTCTTTTGCCTCACACTTGGCGGCTTCCTGCTGCTGGTAAGTTTGACAGAGATGAACACCACATCATTGTATTTTAAATGCGGTTGAAATCAATTGTAATCAATGTCTTAAGTAAGAATTGCCGTTTAAAATTTTATATTGTGCAATATTGCCTTCGTTATATCACCTATCTTATTTATACTTATATTTCTTTTATTCACAGAGCGGTAAGGTGACGTTCTCGTACATCTACGGCATCGGCGTAATGGGCTGCATCTTCTTCTACTGCCTGCTGTCCCTGATGGTCAGTCGGTCGCAGGTTACCTTCGGAGCAGTGGCCTCCGTGCTGGGCTATTGTCTGCTGCCCATGGTGGTGCTGTCGGGCATCAACATTTTAATCACCATTCAGTAAGTAATTGTTGACACAAGTCGCTGGCTTTTCATCTGCCCTCCATTCATTTCGTTGGCTAGTGGAGCCAGTAGAGCCATTCATGCCATCAGTCGCTGTGCTTTATATTTATGTTTTTAATTGAAAAGTTGCCAATGCATTGGCGTCGAATCCTCATTGTTTGTGGCCTGTAATTACAAACTTTTGCCTAAGCTCGTCCAGCTGCGACTGCAGCACGTTTTCGATCCGCTCCAACCGCTCAAATTTGTTCTATTGATGCTTGGACTTTGACTGCTGCCGCTGCTCCTCGCCCGTTCAAGTTGATCACTTCTGGCTGTTATTACTATTGTTATGGCGGGTGATGTTGTTTTTCGATTGTTTGATTTGAGTCTGCCGTTTTGTTTGATACGGTCATGTAACTGCAATGAAATAGTTGCCCTTGCGAGGTTGAAAATCCCCCAGTGGGCTGTCGTCGCGTGTAAATTGCAATAAGGACTTTGGAAGTTATAATTCAAATCACTTTATTACATTTTCTAGTTCTATGGTTAGCATACATCATTTTGCATCTCAATCTTATGATGACAATTCAAGATAGTTTAGTTTCATTTATTACTATGTGTGATAGAAGCAGACCTCTTAGTTTCCAGTATGCAACTACTATTCCTCATCGGCCAGCGTTTAATTTTTCTTTATCTGCCCATCCTTGAGGCCTGATTTCCCCCTGGCTCTTTTCGCACAATTTAGGTTTTTAATTTTGTTGCAGTTTTGGGCCAGCGATGCATACACACGGATGCGAATAAAAACGAGTAGCCAACTTAATTTGCGCTTTTAGTGCACTCCAGGGCCACAACTGCCAAACTACAGACTACGGACTGCGGACCGAGGACCAAGGACTCGCAACGACGGACAAAACGAAGGACGGAGGAGCTTGGACTCCATTGAAGCCAAGGCAAGACAGGCAAAAAGCGGAGCCAAATAACGCCAACTATGCGCCGTTTAATTTTCGCGCTGCGAACGTTTGGAGTGGGTGGTTTTTGGCCAAGTGGGCGGTTTCGGTGGTGGAAATGCTCCTGCCCGGCGGTCCAGTATCCATCTGTCTAACGTTCCATGTCCTGTTTTGCCACCCGTTGAGTTTCGTTCACGTAGTTTCCTTTTCAAATATGTGTCCAGCACTTGCTGGCTCGGGCATTCCGCCCACTGCCGTTTTCCGTCCCTCCCCGCCTTTCTTCTCCGTCATTTTTTGTGTTCTTATTTCCGTTTTTGTTTTTTTTTTTTACTGACTCCACTCACTCGCCACGCTTTTTATGATGGCCATGCGAGGAGCAACACGCAAATGCTGCGTGAGTTTTTAGCGTTCTCTCTGGTGGATGCACCTCCTCCTACCCACCACCCCGTTGGCACGTCATAATTTCAGAGCAGCGCGGGGAAACTAAGTGCTGTGCTGGGTGGGCGTGGGTGGAAATGAACGTGTGTGTGTGTGTGGAAAACAACTATTGCTCGAGCTTACTCGACACCAAGCGCGTTTTGTTTGCCCCATCCTGCCATCCAATCCACTCCACCACCAGCGATTTCCGGCCCACAACCCAACCCTATCACCAAACTGTCCAACTGCCCAGTGCAATTGCCATTTTGGTTGCCTGTTTGCCTGCATTTTTTATTTGTTGGCTTTAAGCGCTTGCACTTTTGTGGGTGGTGTGTGTGTGTGTGTGTGCTAGCTTTGATGTTCATATAGTCCTGCGAGTGCCAGCCAAGTTTACAGTAAATATTTTTGCGATTCCCCGCTGTCCGTTTCCCTTTTCCACTTCCTTTTTTTTAGACAGACTTTTTAATTGAGTTTGTTTGGTGATGCAAAAGTGCGCAAAAATTACACAGACAGTCGAGTTATCCGGCCCTACATAGTATTGTTTTGATTGGTTTTTAGGCTAGTGCCGGACCATTTAAGCTGCCCAGTTCGGGGCCAAAAAATCACTTGGCACCAGCACTGCGCTGGAAACTGTGACCATCGAGCAACACAGTTCTGGGCAAGATTGCAGGGACCACGAAAAAAAAACGGAAGCCCAGTTGAGTTGAGTGGCGGAAAACAGGAAAGAGGAGAACAGTCGAGCCGCCGAGACCACAGAAAGGCAATCCATTAAAAGGGTGCGTGTAGCTGAAAATTGGAACTCTGGAATATGGGGATTTATGTTTTGGTTTCCTAAATTGATTTCTTTGTCGGATTTCATGGGTTTACCGAATGAGATTCTGGGATCACAACTTTTTTTCCATCGCTTTTCAAGTGTTTAATCTTATGTCTAACTCAAGTATACATTTTGTTTATCCTTGCTGACCGTAATAACTTTGATATTGTTTTCTTTTTTTGATTTATTGATCGTAAAATATTTTGAATTAAAATTCCGAACACTATGTGTGTTTTTTCAAGTTTATAGTAAAGTTTAAAGTAAACATGTAATTGATTTGGTAAGATAATGCGGAAAATATTGCTTGAAACCACCAAATCAATGTAATTATTCGGATTGTATCATCGTAAGCTCGCCTTTAATCTTTCGCCGACTTGTGCGTTGGGGAATAAAGGTAACATTTTCCGTATATCGCTTTGAAATCAATTTTTCATTTTCCGCTGGGCTTTCCCTGTGTGAGCGTGTGTGTGTGTTGCTTGGTTGGTTGGTTATGTGTGCGCTTTGTAGTTGGACTGTGTTTGCACATCCTTTTGCCGGCACATCGCCTGCTGTCTTTGTTTGCCCTGCCCATTCATTCGCACACACGCTCAGACTTACCCCACACCCACATGCACACTCATCCTTTTTTATGAACACTCAGCCGAATAGAGTATATCCCAAGTCGATGAACTGAGAAAAATAGTGTCAAAAGCCGTCATTATTTTAATTATCTTCCTTCTATTTCAAAAGAACATTATCTGTCGACGATTGAAATAGCCCAGTAAATATGTTTTTTGTAAATATTATGTTTTATCGTCAATATTAGTAATAAAGATCAAGATAAAGATTCCAAATGAAGATGTGTACATTTCCAGTTCTATCATATTGAAAGATTCTAGATACACAAATTTCTTGGAAATATATCTTTTTCGCTAAGTATGTAAGATTTGTAGTGGAATAAAGAACACTTTCGCCTGGGATATTTCTCACTCTGTAGAGGCAGTGCTTCATGCATATGCATTGTTTATTGATTTCACCGACGTCTATATCTATCTGGACTGAGTTGGTATCTCGTTTCACTCTTGCAGGGGCACACTCGGCCTAATTGTGAGCGGCATCTCCATATTCTGGTGCGCCATATCGGCCTCGAAACTGTTCGCCACCGCCTTCTCCATGGACCATCAACAGCTGCTGATTGCCTATCCGTGTGCGGTGCTCTATGGAGGATTTGCGTTGATTACCATTTACTAGGGCTACGAGATCCCTGCTGCTATTCCACCACCACCACCACTACGCCCTCTGTTGTTGTGTTTGCCTGGTTTTAATTGTCCTGCAAACACACACTCTAGCAGCACAATAAATACACACACAGATGTCAGGAGGAGAAGCAACAAGAGGAGCCAAACCCGAACCACATATGGATATGTATATTTTTAAGAAAATAAGCGCCGATTGCGAATTTGTTTTACACATTCTACTTTTTTTTCGCTGGCCAAGCTGCGCGTTTACTCAATACTTTTGTTGTCAGCCAATGTAATAAATTTGATTGCGAATAAAAAAATGGTTAACAAATTGAAATTGGTTTTTTGCCATGCACAATTGTAGTCGTGGTAAGCAGCATATTGAAATTTCGCGCTTTCGTTTCCGTTTCCGTCGCACTGCACACTTTTTGGGGCATGCAAAATTAACGCGACTCAGGCAATATGCCCCTCGGTTTTTTTTGTGGAATATCCTCGTGTTCGCCCTATATTTGTGCAATTATTGTTTTTTGTTTTAAGAACTTTGGTATTGCGTTGTGGGTATTTATACGGGTATTATGCCACGAATCGCCAGGCGCAAATTTACCTGGATAGTTAATCCATTGCACGGGCTTTGGACAACATGCGAAACGAAATGTGGTAAGTGAATTAATAAAAATATTTATATTTTAATATAATCGGAAAGAACATAGCAAAAGAGTAATCCTTCTGTTTGGTATTACACATCTATTCATTAAAAAATGTTTCAGATTATGAAATATAAAAGATTTTAAGCTCAAACGTTGCAGTTTTATGAATTTTCACATGTTCTGTTTTGCATTGGAATTAAATATTTACGATATCGTTTGACACACCTTTATTTCTGGTTGGACAATCGGCTGTGTTCATATTCATGAATCGTTGCAAGAAATGTTTACATATTCCGGTGAATCACTCTGGTATCTCCTCCTTGGACTTTTGTGCAATTTCCAGCACGTTTACTTTGCCGAACTGAACGTAGAAAGAAAATCGAATCGAATTTTCCACCTTCGATTGTTGGAATTTATGATTTTCACAATCCTTCTGCTGCCTTCCGCTCGTTTGTTGCACTTTGCGGCACTAATCGACATCAAGTGTTCGAAGCAATGTAGGTTTTTGTGAATCTATTCAATTGTGAATTCGTTGGCCTAATTGAAATTTCAAGTGCAGCAGATGCTGGCCAGATATGAATACCGATTCGATTTGCATGTGGTTTTCGCATTGCAATACACTGGTAAAGGTAATAAAAATTGTTAATAAAATTCCTGGCCGCATGCGGAGTGTTAATTTAATTTGATAATGATTGAAAAAACAAATCAGCATAAAAAATTCCCAAAACAAAAAAGGATGTGGCAAAAAAAAAAGGTTCTCCTTACCATATGCAAATAATTCAACGTTGTCCTCGCATTTTCATATTACATAATTAGCGTTTTCTCTCACAGCGCTCTTTTGTATTTTTTTCTTGGTCGGAATTTCTGGGTTGTCCTTTTCCCGTTTGGCTGCCTGAATAAATTGCAAAATGCGTAGCATACTTCTGTGCGCTTGGCACCGAGCGCTTTGCGCTTTTTGATTTCCGCCCCCACCACTTTGCCCCTTTTCCTCTTATGCAAATTGTTGTAATTACTACAATTCGGTTGAGCATTTTTATGGCCAAAACGGAAAGGCAGCGGGTATACAACAACCAAAAAAATATACAACAAAAAGGAAAAGAAATATATATAGACGCGGAAATATTTGTGCGCTAATTGCGTGGCCCGAATGACGAAGGAGGAGCCAAAAGCCCGGCCAGGATCTGTGTGCTTAAGCATTTTACGCTCATCAAAGGCGTCGCTTGCCATTAGCGCTATTAATAAACACTCGTTAGCTGCCAGACGTTGTTGGGAACAGGGGAAAAGGGTCCGTGGGCGGGCTGGAGGGGTCGTTGGAGTCCTGATGCCGACACGAGGACCAAACTGAGAGCCAGTGCATCTCGAATGTGTTGCTGATAATTAGAATTAGCTCACAATTAGCTGGAACCGGCTACGATGATGATGGCTGGCTCTTCGGCTGGTTGCATGGCCATAAGCTTATTAGTTGCCGCTCGTTTTTATTTTTTCTTTTTTCTCGTTTTTCATTTTTTGCGATAATAAGCAGCTTGGTCTTGAAAAATCCTTGCCAACGAAATGAGCGCTCACCCGGTACACTGATGAAAATTCTTGCAGCTGGATTGGCTCAATCTCAATGGATTTATATATATAAAATGTTTAATTCTGAATTTTATCACTAATCATACTATTAGTTATATTAATAAAACCTTTTCATGAATTGATATTTTTGGCATAAAGTGGCTACTAACTGCTTTGCTACAAATTTCTTTCCTTTTGCTTTAAATACATGATCTTGAATAAAAATAAACACCTTTACATATTTTTAATAATATCTATAATTTTTGCCAGTGCCTTTCCCTCAACGCATCGCTTTCCATCGAGCGTTAAGCGTTGAGCCAACACAATAGCAAACACCTGCGGACAAAAGCTGCTTACGGAAATGCATAGCACAGGAAAAGCGCAGGGGTAGGAGGTTGGTAGGGGATGGGAAAAGCGGCATGGGATGGGGTGGGATTTTTTCCCAAGAAGAGTTATTACATTTTAGCTTTTCCTCGGCTCGTTCGTCTTGCGTTTGTGCTTTCATGTGCTGCAACTTTGGCTGCATTTTAATAAATATGCAATCTAAAACGCTTTCCACACAAACAAAGCCGCAATAACCACAGGGGCTTTTGGGTGGGCGCAAGAAAAGCGTTGAGGGGCTGGGCGCTTCGAGGGTTTTCCTGCGGTTTTCCTTAGTTTTTCCAGGGCTGCCAATGCCAAGAGTAAAGGCGTTAATTGCGCTCTCCCAGAAACGCAAAACGCTCAAGAGCAGCCAATAGAAACGGAGACGACAGCCACATTATGTGGCAGCCTTTCGGGCCAGGCCTTAATGGCATGAAAGGCGGTGGTAGGGAGGCGTCTGCAATGGTTACACTTGCCACATTTTTAATTAGCGCTCTTAAAAGCTCATTGAATGGTCGAAAAAAAAAAACGTAAACGAAGGAGGAGGAAAAGCGAAACAAGCTGTCAGCCATCCCGCAGATCCTTTCATTGCGTTTTCAGCAGTGAATCACCATCGAGTATTAAGTTTGAATGAAAAATGGTGATGATTTTAACATGTCCTAGGGATTCATAGCTGTGACAAAACAGAACAAAATCGTTGTACTTTTATTTTCAAATCATTACTAATTTCATCACTTTTTCATACTAGTAAGTAAAGTTTCGCTATACAAAAAAATATTTAGTTGAGTACAATTATATGTTAACTTCCTTATATTTTTATCTTTCCGCTTATCATTGTATTAATTATATTGATGAAAGATAGGAATAGATTTTAACGCGTACAACTTTTTTTTTTAAGAAAATATGTTCGATTATTTAATATAAATTTGTACTATTTCAAATAATTATCTATAAGTTTATTGAAGACTAAGCTGCAAGACTAGTTACTCACCAAAGTATGCCGATACCCAACTGGGCACCAACAAGTGGAAGATTCACATGGACCACATCTCCGGTCAAAGGGATGCGCATGGTGGGGGGTGCGTTGGAGGCAGCGGGGCCATAATGGCAGGTGGATTCTTCCTGAATTGCGGCACTGAAATGCATAGAGAATTAGCCGGAGATGAGCGGTTGGCTGAAGGACGCGCCGCAGTCGTGGCACGTGTAAAAAGGTGGCCAGATGCTGCCTGGTTACCAGTTCGCAGCCCCATTTGACTGGGGAAAAGCCAACCCAAATTGCTGGTAAGCCTCATCCTCGAGCCACCCCGCACCGCCCATCACCCACCACCGAGGTTCGATCCCCCTGCATCAACTGCCACACACACACATCGTTAGGTTGCAGCTTAAAAGCGAAATGCAACATTTATGGTTAAGCTCCCAAAATGGCCGCCAGTGCAGCACAAAGGGGATGAGCGGGCTTGCAACTTGGCGCGTTGATTGCTGCGGCCACACTTCCGGTGCGCCAGTTGCAGACAGAGATTGAGCATGTTGGCGAGATGATGGATGGATGGCCGAAGGACCAGGTAAATATTCTAGGACACTCGACCATTGCAGAACCAATTAGCTGAAGAGTGGTTTGGTTGCCATGCAGTTTAGGGAGTTCAGAATTTAGAAACACTGCCTCGTGGTAATGATTTCAGTAGAAGGTTTTCCATTTGTAATAAATATAGTAGCTATAAATTCCAGATAAAGGTGCTTTCGTTACTCTGTGGGAAACATTTTAAAATAGATGAAAAATATGGAAAGTCCCTTTTTTGCAATGGAGTGAATGAAATTCCATAGAAACTCTTCAGAAATACCGTAATTATATTGCTTATGCTTCTTGTTATAACCAATAAAGTGGGCAGTAGTAATTTTACTGCTCAGTGTACCAATTAAAATGGTATTGTGCAAAGGATATGCCTTAGACACCGAGTATTCAATTGAATTCGATTGTAATTTAAATTATCAGCCCACCCAACTCAGTGGTGGCTATTGGCTATGTCCCGGACAAAGTAGCCACCCAATGATGTTTATTGTTTTTCACTTTTTATGCACTTGACTGAACTTCGACTTGTAGCTACCTAGGGATGTGTGGAGCAGTCGATTTCAACTGAACTGTAGATAATCCCCTGACAACAGCAGTTAACAGGCAACGATTACTTGGCAACAAGTCAATTACGACTCAACTGGAGTCGAATGTGAGTCGATCCAAGCATGGTTCCCTCTATAACCACCCAGCCAGCAGCAGCCTGGTTACAGCGATAACCGACTTGGACTTGGGAGCCCAATAAATTCCTTGACCGGCCAACTCGCTTCCTCGAAAGCTCTGGAATCCCCTTTAATGCGCTAACTAATTGACCGGGGCTATACGGGTTGGATGGGGGGCAGTAGATACTATCCGAAGGATGGGGACCTTGGTCGAGCTGTTGGCAGTGCTATCGCCAAGTGGCAATCGCCTGTAATCCGCCGGGTGGATTTCCTCCAGAAACTAAGGCTGCGAAAGGGGTGCAAAACTATTGGAGGGGCAGCATATGGGTTGACTTCTTATAGAATAATAATTTAAAACAAAATTTAATCAAATAAAATATGTACTTTTAAAGAATATCTTCTTGATATCGATATTTTTAATATCCCTATAGAGGGTAATAAAGTTTCGTTAATAGCCCAATTGAAGCAACCAACTTGCTTAGCGCAAATTACTTTTGGCGAAATTTTTACAACACTTTTATTGCCTGTCGAATGGAAGGAAGTGGGAAATCGAGGCGGAGGTCAAGATTTGGCTGCTGGCTTTGCGATTTCAGTTATGCGGTTTCAAAATTCAATTAAAAGCCAACATAACAGTTCTCTTGTCCTTCAGACCCGGCTCCTTAAAGTCCTTGCTGCTCCCCGGACACTCCGGAGCTGAACTCACTGAGATAAGGCAGGAATAATTGAAACAAAGGGGAAAATGGTGGATCGAGTGAGTAGCTGCCAAAAAAGTGGTTTCAATAGGTCTTATCAGTGCGACAAGTTTGGCCAAAATATATAGTAACTTGGGGAGCAATTGGTTTCAGTTCAACATGAGCACTTTACATATAGTATGAAAGTTGACTTAAGGATTTGAAATATGCAAATCATTAGATACTTGTTCCAGTATTTGATTTGTTGCGCTGGTGGCAGTCAGATAAGAAAAGTCAGCTCTGTAACTCCACACTTAGGCTTAAAATTGATTAAATTATTTATTTCATTTTAGAAATGAACGAACGTAAAATAATACATTTTAGGTGATTACAAATTTGCACTTTGGCCAAAACACTCCCTTTGACAGAGTTATTTAATATTGTTATTTGTAGCATCACGTGCTGCAAATTTGTCTGGCAAATTTGTCGGCTAGAAACCATTCAGGCGACAACAAACAAACACACAGAAAAACAATGCGGCAAATGCCGACCAAAGACAGATTTCAGGGAACCCAAAAAATGGGGGGGCGTCAAAGGGATCTCCGGTTGGCAGGCGGGTTGGGCTCACTCGCTTGGCTGCATTTGCATATTTTGTTGCGAATTGCTTGACTGGCTGCTAATAGGAAAATGCGGCACATAGGCCAGAGAAATGTGCAGCGATCAACGGTGGGGATTCGACGGGTTTAAACGCCCCTTAAGTTAACTGCTTGTTTATAGAAAGCCTGTGAAATCAAGCATTTAATATTTTTCAAAATGCAGTTAGCATAGTTAACAAACAGTCTCTTTTAATTAAGATTAAAAGTGAGTTACATTTCATAATTGGAATTTCAAGATTCTTATATATGTAGATATATATTATTATATTATGCAAATAGTTCGGAAATATATTTTCTTAAATAATAGAATTTAAAAAATACTTTGCTAAAAATATAATTAACACAATGATTAATATTTAGTTATAAGTTCTAACTTAGAACCCCCTAAAAACCCGCCTCTGCATTAGTGTGTGTCTAAGAAAAGAGGCAGATAGAGTGTGTGTTGTGTGTCAGCACGTGTTTGTTTTGCATGCATAATGCGCTTTGAACTCGTCGCTGCAGCATGGAAATTTGTATGTCAAATGCTTAATCAGCCGCACACACACTTGCGCCTGCACTCACACAATCACACTCACCTCTCTCTCTCTCTCTCTGACACACACATTCACATAGGCACAGATAGAAAGCAAACAAAGAAAACGAGCAAGGCGAGCATGCATAAATATTTCAATAGCATACTTTTCGGCTACGTGCTCCAAGTCCAACTCCAGATGCAGATGCCAGTTTAGCAGGGAGTTCCCAGCTGAGAACTGCAAGGGTGGCATTTTTTGCCACTCGACTCACACTCAACAATTTTGAGTGCGAGTGCCACTCACCACTCACATCGCGGGTGCTTAGTAAGTAAGTACTACTTACAAACACCCAGTCAAAATCTGCAAGAGCGGGACGGAAAGCGGGACAGAGAGCGGGACAGAGAGCGGTACAGAGAGCGGGACAGAGATCAGGACACTCGGGACCCGGGTGCCTAGACACCCAGTGTTTAACGGGTGCACTTAGAATGCCAGTGGCTTGCTGCAGTTCTCTGGCTCCCAGAAATCTCTGCGTTTGGGTGTGTAGTATACAGCAGCGGTGAAAATAATAGCAGTTAAGTTAAATATCACACTTAAACTAAATATAAATAAATTTTATATAAATTTACACAGATTGTTGAAAAGAAGTGAAATTTTAAGTATGGAATTTATTTTAAAATGTAAACGTTGTTCAATTGAACAAGAACACTAGGAAAGAAGTAATTTTTAGACCTGGAGAATATTCTAAATGCAATTATTGTATATAAATTTATTCTATTTTATATATATTCACTATGTTAAAGTTAATATTACACCATCTGAAACTACAATATGTGCACTCCAAATTTTCTGCAGAGCTGTGCGAATGCGTGCGTGTGTGTGCGCTCGGATGCGTTTTATTCAATGTGAATAATTGAAACTCTTTTGCCCTTTAACCCAGAGCCTGACAATGAAAGGCACAAAACTTTCCGGATTTCGCAGTTCATCGAGCCCATGAAGTGCAAGCAGCAGGAAATACCTATTCGATTTGCTCAGGAATTGGGAAACAAGCGATATGCTGTGCAAACTAAAAAAAAAGAATTGGAAAAGTCAAGGAATCGAGAATATTGATTTTAATTAAGTGAATTATGTGGATTTATGTGTACTTTTTTTCAGAGCGCCATAACTAACTCCTTGGCTTTCAACTTAAAATGGGTTTATTAAGCTACTATTATGAAAAAAACAGCCTGAAGAATAGTGTAAATATAGGGAGATATATATGTTTTTCCGATTAAACGCACATATACTCCTCTTTAAGCTAAGCCAAGTTTTCGCGCATTTAATTCCCCGACCAATTTAATTATCACGACTTCAGCTTCAGTTCTATCTGTCTAGCAGCCGTTGGCGAAAGTTTTGCAATCAGTTTCAGCACCGAGTTAATCTTAAAGAAGATTTCAGTCTTGATTCGATTACTTAAACATTCTGGGAAATCTATGGCCACGACAAACAATTAAAACGCTTTGCTAGCATGACAGGCCAGCTGAGTGTTTGGGGAAAAGGCGGTCCGGAAAAGCGGTCGGGAAAGCGCGGACACCCACACATACACACACACACACTCTCTCTATTAAAAACAGCAGCTAGGGGAAAATGGCGGGAAATTGTTGTATTTTGGGGCGCTCTATGCGTGGCGGAGACAAAGTTTCGGTCTCAAAGTATTTGGAAACTCATTTTGCTTAGCAGCGCGATTGTTGTTGCCGCTCCCTTGGCTTGGCTTTTGGTGTAATTTCGTTGTCATTAAGTTGGCATTATAACAAAATGCCTTTTCAATCACTTTTGACTAAATGCACTGACTACGAGCTGGAGAGCTCCCTTTCATTCATTCCTTCCTTACTTCATTCAGTCAACCTCCCACGCTCCATCCGTTTTTCGCCCCCTCAAGGACGCGCTCCACCAAGTTTCGGCAATTTTTCGACAGGGATAAGTAAGCACAACAATGCCAGCAAGCAGAAACAGAATCAGGACCAGAGCAAGGACCAGGATGCGAGGAAACCACAAAGTTTAAAAAAGGACATAAAGAGTGGTTTCTTTACACTGAGAAAAACAATTTTCATCTTTGAAGTATTTGTAGTAAGAGCTTAAGAAATCATTTATTAACCAAATTATTATTAATGAGGCTTAATTGTTATGTTTTTATTTTATTTATTATTAAATGCGTGTAGTACATAGATTAATTTTTGTACATTTTGTTTGAGTGCGTTTTACTTTATTTTAAAGCGAAACAAGGCGTGGAGGAGGTCGTAGCGCAGTAAATTTCAAGCGTTTCATCAATGTCACTGTAAAAGGACTCCTTGTCCTGGCCCACGCATATCCTTTTGTATTTAAAATGTTTGCCTGCCTTCGCTTGATGAACACAGAACACAGCGAAAAGTTTCTTTTTCTCTCTGCGCTCGCAACAATTTCATTATCTGCCGAGCAGCGGTGAGGGAAAGTGGGGGAAAGTGAGTGATAGGGCAGTTGTTGTGTGACAGGCGACACGCCGCAGCAAGTGGCAGAGGACTTTCCCCAGTTCCCCCCCCCCCACTCCAGTCACCCTCTCTCGATTTCCGTTCCCCCTGCCATCTATCTGTAAAGCTCCAAGAAGCGAGCAAATTTTTATGGCAAAAACTTTTTCATAGCATTTTTCAGAGCATACATTAAGGCGCTGATTCATGTGTGCGCACAGTGGAAACCCAATAAACTGGTCATGTTGAAGGGACAAGCTTTTAAAATCCAAATACTTTACATCCTAAGGTTAAGTTTAAATTCAGTTTTGTATGTTGCCCATTGCCCATAGACTTCTGTCGCAGAACTATACACGTATTATACACGTATTTGTATGACAAGCATTTTATATTTCGAAATTAAATATTTCTGGGCTTACTGTATGAAATGGGCGAGTCCAAAAAAGGGCGTGACTGCAGCCATAATGCGGCGTTAATACAGCCAGCAGTTGGTGGTTCAATCTCCCTTAAAAAATCAAGAAAAACAGGCGCTGAAGAAAGAAAAGCATCCCGAGGCGAATTTGCATAGGCTTAATTTAAATTCCCTTAAACAGCAGCCCGATATGTCTTCGCCTATGTGTGTGTGTGTGCGTGTGTATGGTTAGGGCCAAAAAGGACAATGATCAGCGGACCTTTTTTCCACCGAAAATGAAAACTTGGCCAAGCCGAAAACGAAGAACAACCGAAAAGAACGTGGAAAATCAGGGAAAACCAGGCGAAAAGGTTGCACCCTTAAGTTTGGTAAATAACTGCAGGCTAGCCGGGGAGACTCATACACACACACACATACACAAAGACACAGCGGAAAGGATATACCAGGGGACACTGAAGACCTTTAAGCGGCGACATAACAAAATCAAAAGGATTTTGCGTATAAGTTGCAAATTAAGTTGCCCTCATCCGTGTTCCCACGCCCCCTTATTTGCCATTTGTTCAAGTCCTTGTTGCGCCCTGGTTTTCCACTCAGACCGGGTTTTCCACAGCATTTCGAACTTCATCATCTTATGTGCTTATGATATCCTTTTGGCCCTGCGGCCAAGAAACAACAACCAGAAACAACAATAACCAGCAGCGAAACATGTCCTTGGCCTCGGCACACGCTTCCCATTCGGGTTAAACTTGTCAGCGATTGCGGTGAGTTGGGGGCATGGGTTAAGGATTGGGTGCTGAGACCTTAAATTAACAGATAGGATATCACGAAAGAAGACTTAGGAGTTGAACGATCCTGCGATGTCTAGGTCGGCGTATTTTTCTTTAAATATTAATTGTTCAGTGAACATGTAAGAAATGCATAATCTGTTAGAAGCCCATTGAATCTATCTATTAGCTTGTTTATTTGGGCTAATGAGTATCAAGAGCTATTGATTAGATTAGTTACGTAAGCAATTTTAATCGGAAGTGCAACGTCATTAAGTAATTAAGCTCGTATCTATTAATAAAGCGATAAGACTGCGTACAATTAAGCTCATATAAATGCGTTTTGTTTATAGAAAATTGTGATAAATCAATTAATTGATACATACTATTCTATTTGCATGAATGGTAAGTACATTTTTATACGTTTATTAAGAGATAAGATTAGAAATTTTAGCCATAAGCAGATAAAACGCATAAGTAGTTTTCTTAAACGTTAATGAAATATTCATTTTTCGCATTCCGAGCTTTAATTTTAAGCAATCTTTAGCTAAAATCTCAATGGCGCTTTAAACAAGCCCATATTTAGACGTTCCTATTTATGGCATTTACTCGAATTTCCAAAGCCTACTTGTGTTTTGTATTTGCCCAGTCTGATACTGCACAGATCGGCTTAAAAATGTCGAGTGGGGCAAATATCTGGCAAAGGGTAGCGAGTGGCGCCGGGCTTATCTAACCATTCCAATATTGTGTGGCCGTTAGCCTCTGTCCCGAAAAGAAATCCTTTAATTGAGTGCACACTTAGGCCAAGCAGCAGACGGAAAAAGACTGAAAAAAGACACTCACCCACACATACAACCACACAGTCACACACTCACATTCACGCCGTGAAAGGAGTGTGTGGGGGGGGGGGGCTTTCAGAAGTCCTTGCCGCCTGACTGCTGCCTTTTTATGCGCTTTTAGCGCCATTATCCTTTTACGATTATCGCCGCTAAAGCGAATTGACTGTTTGACGTTCAATTGAAATTTTGCATTAAAGCTCAATGGCTTAACCCCTTCAAATTATGCAATAAGTCCCAAGGAACCCCGGCCCCATCATACTCAGTACTCTGGTCCTGTGAAACTCCGCCATCAGCAACGCAATCCCAAGCTGAGCCCAAGCAGCTTTCAGCTCGCAAATGGCAAATGGTTCAGGGACTCGAGGAGCGCAAGCGGCAGTGGGCAGGATGTGGAGCAAGGATACTCGCCTGCTCTGAGATCCAGAGCGATGCCAACGAAACGGAACGGAACGGAGCGAGCATCGAATGGCAGCCAATTAGCGCGCATTGCTCATACGCCACGTTTGTCATGGCAGCCAGACACCCACACATACACTTGCACTATTGCGCACTCTCTCTCTTTCTCGCACACATACGCACACGCCTGCAAGAGGCAGGCACTCACACAAAAAAAATTAAATTCTCATTTAATTTTCATAGACTTGGGTTCCTATTTGATAATAATTATATTACGAATTAATTTGTTGAGTTGTTTCAATTTACATATAGAAAAGAATTAGTTAACCAATTGTCATACCTAACCCCTATTTTTTCGAGTGCACTCGTTTTTCCTCTCAGTGAGGGCCCCTCGCATAGCGGAAACGGAAGTTGTAAGGGGATTTTCAATTTGCAATTGAACTGATTCTGATTTTTTGGCTTGCTTCTTTTGCTGGGCGCTCATTTTATGGCTGACTTGGTTTGCCATAGTGGGCGGGCGTCGGGCGGACTGCGGAAATGTAATCATCGCTATCCACCGAGTGGGCGGCACAAGGGGGTAAGGGGTAGGAAGCGGGAGGAGCGGCGTTGCAGCGAGCGTGGTGGCGACTTGTACATATATACTTACATTTAATTTCCACTAATTGAATCGAAATCGATCTCTCGCTCCCTTGCTGCGGAAAAAAGCCCTTCACAGGGCCTTGACGTTTGCTTTTCCGATTGCGGCTGCCAGAGGTGTGAGCTGGGAAATTCGTTCCGTTTTCCCGTTTTTGTCGGGGCGTGGCCGCGCTTTTGGCGCATTAACAAACTTTTCCTATAAATCAACCAAATTTTTTATAATCTCCTTTGCGTTCCCGCCGAGGTTGGGCAAAGGATTAACTGCGGCTGGCATCCGCAGGGGAGCTGGGTGGAAATTTTCAGAGCAGGCAGACGATGCACCATTATGGCTTCTAATGAGCAAAACGCGTTGGCGGGTAAATGACTTTTCACCAACTGGAAAATGATTGCGATAAGTTGGCTGCAATTACTACTCGATAATCGCTGTTCGGTGGTGGTTCGGTTCAAAGTGGTTTCCTCTCGCATGCAAACGTAAGTACTTTTTTGATTATGATTATCTAATGTTGGCTTCTCTCTTAAAATTCAATTAAATCGTAGTTTTATCAAAGAGATTGTAATGTCCTAATATCTGTTATATATACATTCGTTATTTCATTTACCTTTTGTAATAATATATAAAAATAGGAATACTAATATTTCATTTTGCTTTGTAACATTTCTATGGCAGATGATGCACTTTAATTTTTAAAATACGAATCGATACAATAATTTAAGTCTTCACTTATCCATCACAACTTCTAATAGTCCTCGACATTATCCTCTATCTCCCGGAAAGTTGAAAGGATATTGTCATGCAGCTTGTTCATGCTCTCCAGGACAGTCGCTTCGCCCAGCTTGGGATCAATGAACTTCATGGTGGAGAGCTCGTACAGAATGTTAGCGGCTTTTATACGGATCAAGCCCCAAGTTACACGCGCCTCATTGTCCGCCGTGTTCTGCACCGACAGGATCGCCGCATCATAGAAGGTCATCATGTTCTTCAGCATGCCAATGGTCTTGAAGAAGGGGCAGTAGGCATCGTACTGACTGTAGGAGTTCTGCTGCAGGAAATCGTCCTTCAGCATCTTGGCCACCTCAAGGGTGATCTTGTCCTCCTCGTTCAACGACGACTTGCCCACCAGTTGGACAATTTCCGCCAGGTCATCCTCCTCCTGCAGCACCTTCTTGGCCTTAGCTCGCAGATGCGTAAACTCCGGATTGGATTCCTCGTAGTAAGTGTCCAAAGTGCGCATGTACTTGGAGTACGATTGCAGCCAGTTCACCGATGGAAAGTGTTTCCTCTGGGCCAGCTTCTTGTCCAGACCCCAAAAGACCTGAACGATGCTCAGGGTGGCGGAGGTCACGGGATCAGAGAAGTCGCCACCGGGAGGCGACACAGCTCCCACAATGGACACGGATCCCTCACGATCTGGACTGCCCAGGCACTTCACCAGTCCGGCTCTCTCGTAGAAGGAGGCCAGCCGAGCTCCCAAGTAAGCCGGATAGCCAGCATCGGCAGGCATCTCGGCCAGACGTCCGGAAATCTCACGCAGCGCCTCCGCCCATCGAGATGTGGAGTCCGCCATCATGGACACATGGTAGCCCATGTCGCGGAAGTATTCCGAGAGGGTGATGCCCGTGTAGATCGAGGCTTCTCGGGCAGCCACCGGCATATTGGAGGTATTGGCCACCAGGGCAGTCCGCTTCATAATCGATTCCATGGTGCCATTGACCTCAACCTCAAGCTGCGGAAAGTCCCGAAGAACCTCGGACATTTCGTTCCCGCGCTCACCGCAGCCCACGTAGATGATGACATCTGAGTTGGAGTATTTGGACAGGGCCTAGGGGTATAAGTTGATTGGAATGTAATCATTTGTCAACTAAACTCTTAGAAACCCTCTCACCTGTGAGATGACGGTCTTTCCACATCCAAACGCTCCTGGAATGGCAGTGGTTCCGCCCTGGACACATGGAAAGAAGGCGTCCAGGACGCGCTGGCCAGTCAAGAGTGGTGAATTGCTGGGGAGCTTATCCTCCACCGGACGACACCTCCGTACGGGCCACACCTGGAGCATGGTGTGCTTGGTGATCTCGTCGTTGAACTCCGTCTCCACGATCACCTCGTCCACGCAGTAGTTCCCGGGCGGGGCCAACCACCGGATGCGCCCCTTGGTGCGGGGCGGTAGTATCAGGCGGTGATCGTGCATCATGCTGTTTTCGAAAACAGATCCGTAGATGTCTCCGCCGGTGATCAGAGCATCGATCTTCAATTTTCCGGGTGTGAATTCGTACGCAATGTTCCTGGGCAGGGAGGGCGTATCGATGCCCTTGGGCACGTATATGGAGTTGGTTAGTTCACTGATGGACCTCAATGGTCGCTGGATACCATCGAAAATGCTGCCCATGATGCCGGGTCCCAATTCCACGGAGAGCGGCTTTCCCGTCTGGTAGACGGGATCACCCACGCTCACACCCGAAGTATCCTCGTAAACCTGAATGGTGGCCATATCACCCTCCAGTCGAATGATCTCACCAACAAGCTGGGAGTGTCCAACGCGAACCAGCTCGTACATGGCTGCGCCGGCCATCTCCTCGGCATTGACCACCGGACCGGAGACTCCGAAAATGCGACCCATCGTCGCCTCCTCCTCTTCTTCATCCGACGAATATTTGTGCGTATCAACCACCTGCTCGATCACAAAACCCGAGTCCTCATTCTTCTCCAAGGCGATGTGAGCGCTCTTGTGGGATTGGTCCGTCGAACGTCTCAAGTCCTTCAAACTGTCCTCGTCATTGACTGTATCATGGGGACTTTCCGGCTCGGCTACAGGCTTGCGTGATTGAGGGGGAGGGGGTACCGGATTGGATTTATGGTCATTACGTTGGCAAGCGCAGGTTGGACATGTGCACTTCTTAGCCGGAACCGTTGGGTGAGGCACGGACCTTGGCTCCCCATCTTGGTTTAACGATCCCGAGTTGCGGGCTCTGTCTTCGTTACTTGCGTTACTGTTGGTGAACGAGGTAAGCGGTGCAACCCAGGACTTCTTTTCCATTTGGTTTAAATATATACAATTTTTTCACTTGGTACAATTTTTACTAATATTGTCAAATAAATAAAATAAATGGGGCAGAAGTTTATGGAAAGACTAAGGTGATGACTGAGAATGATATAGGATTTTAGATTATGCTTTTCAATATATTCCCATTTTCTTAGCTTTCATATAGTCAAGTATGTTTATATAATGAAGGTTTAAAATTCAAAAAAATATTTTAACTTATTATCTTTTTATCGAGTTGACACATTTTTAATATCCATTCTGCTGCCAGTGAAATTCACTTTCAATTACATTAAATGTATTTGTTGTTGCACTTTATTCGTACATTTAATATTTCATACTTTAAATATTTACATAAATTTAACAAACAAACAGGGAGAAAACATGACTTTTTTCACAAATAAACAAGAATTTCCATTCATTAAACAATAATACTATTTATGCATGCATTTGTATTTGTGTCTTTTATGTATGTGTTGTGTGTGCGCCAGTGTCCGTGTACTTTTATTCAAGTGTATGTTGGTGTTGTTGTTGTAAATGGAAGTACATAGCAGGACGTTGTAGTTGCTGTTGCCTAGAGTTGCCCTTCAAGGGGCGGAGGGGGCGTGGTTAGGGGAAAGTATTAACCGCAGGCCGGAATGTTTACATCTCTCGCAGGCACCAAGAAGTTGTGGTATTTGTTGGACTTTTGTTTTTCATCGAATGCAGCACGGAATTGTTGGTGTTTGATTAGGCTTTTTCGGATGGTTTTTGACTGCTTTCATTTTTAAACGTTAACTATATAACAAATATAAGATTAGAGTGTAAAAGTAGGGCCAGCGCGGTCTCTAGTCCTCCAGATTTCTGAAGGCCTGCTGCAGGTCCTCGTGCAGCTGCTCGAAGTCAGCCTTGATCTTGGCCTCACCATCCTTAACGGGGTCCTGAAATGGATTGAAAAATGTGGTCACCCAGTGTCTAGGCAATGGATAAATTTGCGTGTTAACCCACCTTGAACTTCATGGATGACAGCTGGTACATAATGTTGCCCATTGCCTCACGAATCACGTTCCAGGTGATCTTGTTCTCAGACTGAGCCGTAGACTCCACGGAGTGACGGGCCATGTCGTAGAAGTCGATGATGTTCCTCAACATGCCCACGGTCTTGTAGAAGGGGCAGAAGCGATCGTACGAGGAGTAGGAGTTCTGCTGCAGGAAATCGTCCTTCAGCAGCTTGGCCACCTCCAGCGTGATCTTGTCGGTTTCGGCCAGAGAGGCCTTGCCGACCAGTTGCACGATCTCAGACAGATCCTCCTCCTCCTGCAGGATCTCCTTGACCTTGGTACGCAGCGGCACGAATTCGGGGAAGTTCTTGTCATAGAAGTCATCCAGAGCACGCATGTACTTCGAGTAGGAGATGAGCCAGTTGATCGAGGGGAAGTGCTTGCGCTGGGCCAACTTCTTGTCGAGACCCCAGAACACCTGCACGATACCCAGAGTGGCGGAGGTCACGGGATCGGAGAAGTCACCACCAGGAGGAGACACAGCTCCGACAATGGACACGGATCCCTCGCGCTCGGGGTTACCCAAGCACTTAACGCGACCGGCACGCTCGTAGAAGGAGGCCAGACGGGCTCCCAAGTAGGCTGGGTAGCCGGAATCGGCAGGCATCTCAGCGAGACGACCAGAAATTTCACGAAGAGCCTCAGCCCAACGGGAGGTGGAATCAGCCATCATGGACACGTTGTAACCCATATCACGGAAGTATTCGGACAAGGTGATACCAGTGTAGATGGAGGCCTCACGAGCAGCCACAGGCATGTTGGAGGTGTTGGCCACAAGGGCGGTACGCTTCATGATGGACTCGGTGACACCGTCGATCTCCACGGACAGCTCGGGGAAGTCACGCAGTACCTCAGACATCTCGTTACCACGCTCACCGCAACCGACGTAGATGATGACATCGGAGTTGGAGTACTTGGACAGAGCCTGCAAGCAAGTAAATGATTTATTAGGGATTGTATTTTTATGAAACTTGAGTGTATGGAGGCTACACGAGGCATCGCTCCTTAAATTCTCAATTTGTGGGACTCTCACCTGCGAGATCACAGTCTTGCCGCAACCGAAAGCTCCGGGAATGGCGGTGGTACCGCCCTGGACACAGGGGAAGAGCGAGTCGAGCACACGCTGTCCGGTGAGCAGGGGGTGGTTGGCGGGCAGCTTCTCGGTCACGGGACGTGGCTGACGCACTGGCCACACCTGCAACATGGTGTGCTTGGTGATCTCTCCATCGAACTCGGTCTCCAGGACGACATCGTCGACCTTGTAGTTGCCGGAGGGGGCGATGTAGCGCACTGTTCCCTTGGCGCGGGGGTTCACAATCATCTTGTGCTTGACCAGAGTGTTCTCATGCACCAGACCGTACAGGTCACCTCCGGTGATGTGGGAGCCGACCTTGACGTTCAGGGGGTTGAACTCCCAGCTGGCCACGCGGGACAAACTGGGCACGTTCACACCCTTGGGGATGTAGATGGATTCGGTCAGCTCGTTAATGTCCTTCAGGGGACGCTGGATACCGTCAAAGATGCTGCCCATGATACCGGGTCCCAGCTCCACGGAAAGAGGCTTGCCGGTACGCAGCACCGGATCTCCGACAGTTACGCCAGAGGTCTCCTCGTACACCTGGATGGTGGCCATGTCACCCTCCAGACGGATGATCTCGCCCACCAGCTCGTAGTAGCCGACGCGGACCAACTCGTACATAGCTGATCCAGACATGGCCTCGGCGGTGACGACTGGAATGAAGCGGTTGGTCGGGTTAGGGGGGCTACATTTCATTCAAGAAGTTTTTATAACTCAGCAAACGAAGATAGGTTCCATTGAACATTTTCTTTTAAAATTTTTTATTATTAATGATACTTGATGATGTTTTTGTTAGAATTATAGAAAAAAGTTTAAAGAAACAATTAATTAATTATTAAAATTATTCACATTTAATTTTGAATAATGAAACCAAAATGTTTGAGTTGTTTGAATATTAATCACAAATAGGTGGACACATTTCTAAAGTTGCCATTATTTCACACAGAAGTGTAAGTTCTAGACTAATCATCAAAGTAAGGTTTCCAGTTCACAGGTATTATTAACTTATTTTTATTAACTTTTAGATAGCATGAGTTATGGTTAGTCAGTATAGTTAGGTGCTTACCAGGACCGGAGACAGCGAAGACACGTCCATATTTGGACTCACGCTCCTCATCATCGAAACGCTTAAGGTTGGACATTTTGCTTTATTCTGTTTTTTCGACTGCAATGGAGGGAAAATAGAAGAGGAAAATTGTTAAATGCTGGCTGCAAAAGGGCGAAGATAAAGGTGAACATTTTCTTATCACTAATTTCTTGCTCAGCCCTCTGTCAGCTGACAAGGGGCAGGTGTATCTGCTACATTTACAGGTTAAGTTTTTGTAGAGCCCACAGCTCCCAAATTTTTCGATTATAGGTTATAAAGTTGTAGGTTAGCAGCTAATAATTTCGATTGATTTAATTATTTTTTTTTTAACTCCCCCTCTTTGATTATGCTGCGTAAAACTTTAAAAGCAGAGCTTTCGTTTCACGTGACAGAGCTTTGAAAGTTCGAAGAGAGCAATTTGTCAAACTAATCGCTAAATAAATAAAATAAGAGCTGTGAAAAAACAACCACAGGTTGACAAATTCAACGGAGGAATGTAACTGAAATGCATGTTTTTCAAAATATGCGGGTTTTCATAATTATCAGCAAAGAAAAACAAGAGAGGGTGGAGTGGGAGAGCAACTCTCCGCTCTGGCTCTCTCGCTCTCCATTCGAGTTCGAATATTTGACAATTGCTTTTGACGTTGATCACAAGACTACTGTCATTGCCGTCAGCTGACAAATGAAAAAAAAGTGGGTAAGGGAAATGGTAAAAATCTTTGGGCCGCCTTTTTTACGTCGCTCGTTCTCCATATTGGTTTTTCATTATCGGAATACGAATAACTCCCACTTCTGTTTCGAGTTTCGAAATGGGAGAGCAAGCGAGCGCAAGAGCGGCGGCGATCACAAGACCCGCGGTGCGACAGGGATGGAGCGAACACGGGGAAGGGGGTCAGCTGACAAGGCAAAATAATTTTCCACGCGCAAATTTTCACGTTTTCATACCGCACTTTTTCAAGCTCCTTGGAAAACTAATTGATATTCGGCTTTTTTAGGGATTATTTTACTCAAGTGTGGACTTGTGCTGCACTTATTATCTAACACACTTGCAGTCTGTGTGCGTGTTTTCGCTCTGCGCTTTGATCGCTGCTTCGTCACTTTTTCGGGGCGAATTCAAGACGGATTTCAATGCCGCTTTCTTTCGCTAATTGTTTAAATCGCCCAGAACCGTCTTCCAGCCATTCCATTATTTATTGTTACTTATTTGCTTTGGGTGGGTGTGTGTGTTGGTGGGGGGGAAGGGCTTACTTTGCTGTGTCTTCGCGTTCACCTTGCGAACGTGTGATTGCTGCTTTTCTCCAACAGAACGAACTAAAACCGACTGAGCCGCAGAAATAAAACGTCGACGCTCGCACTTCGAAAAGCTCTCTACCGCGATTCGATTTCGATTTCGACCCGTGTGATCGCGAGCTTTCCGCGGCGAGCTTGCAAGCGAAGTTGTGAGCTGATATCGAGTGCGAGCGAAGCTTTCGCCAATCGATGTGCGGAAGCGAGATGGAGCGAAAGAGAGCTAAAGAGCGGGTGGGGTCACACTGGCTTAAAGAAGTTCGTGGGTTGATTCTGAAGTTTTGGGAGTAAACGGGATCTTTTCAAAGTTGCTAATATCCAATTATTTTAAGTCCATTTTAAGTCCTCGATGATCAATCGGTCCAAATTAAACAATCATTTTCTTAGCTGCTTATAAAATCAATAATTAATTTGACACTGTATAAACGAGGAATATATAGCTTAAATACAAAACCTGCCATTGTATAGTGTTAAGTGCTCTCAATAAAAATGGCAATCAATTAGATTCCCATTTAAATGTCCAAAAAATGCAATTTTAAACTAATCAATTGTGGAAATTGGCCGGTGCGAGGGTAGACTAATAAGTTCACTAAAGCGCAACAACACGCCGTTAGCAATTATTTTAAAATGTTTATTTATCGTCGTTTCCCCTTTTTTTTTTATTACCATTTTAAGTAAAAAAAAGAAACTGACAGCGGTGGCAAAAACTTTGATTAAAATCCGCATCGTAAAAAGGTATTTGCCAATGATTTAAGTTTTTGCTGCCCTGCCCCTTTGTTTTTTATCCATTATTCTATCTTCCGTTCTTCTAGTTAGGATTCCACGCTTTCCCCACTTTTTTTTTGTGCTGTAGTAATCAATGAGAATGGAGCAGCGAAAAAGTTAAGATTAACCCGATCAGATTGTTTTTATGCTCTTGCGAATATACTTTTTTAACATAAAATAAATAGCACAATATGCAGCGATTATCAGATTTCTTTAAGTGGATTCTCCTTATTTAAAGAGGAAAACGAATGTGCTAATTGAAAATATTGAGAAATTCGCATAACCAAACTATATGTTTATAAGAAGTTTAATGTTTATATAACTTAACCATTTAATTTGTTTTTTATTATATTATTATCTTAGATATTTTACATGTGAGTGTAACAACATAATTGTACTTCTTTTAAATCATAATATGGCTAGAAAACCTCATTTAAATATTTTAGTTCTTGAGTCCATGCTAGTTTTTTTTTCAGTGTCGCTGCACTCAGCTTGATTTAGCTAAATTTTCGGATTGCAGTCAGCAAAAGTGGCAACTACAACGCAAAGCCATGCTAACATAGAAGTCGAACAGCGAAAGCCTCTATGTTCCCGAGATGCGAAGGATACGAAGGACACGCCAGGGGCAGAGGGTAGGTGTGTGAGTTCTGGCTCCCGCTCTTTGCATAACTTATAAATCGATGACGTTGGCAGGCAGCGAGAGCGCATCTCGAGTCGCAGCATTTGCATAATAAGGCAGCAGTGCATGTGGCATGAGGATCTGCCTGCGATTCATTGCAAATTTCTATCAGCCCTGTGAACGGGGATTCCCCTCACTGCAGATGTATGCGTATGTGTGTGAGAGTGTGTGTGTGTGAGTGATTGAGTGACTGAGTGTTTCGGATTCTGATTCGGTGTCAAAATGGCGCAGAAAAGTGCTCGACTGACTCTGCTGAGTGCAGAGCGCCAAAGTGGAATGAATTTGACACATCGAAACTGGGATATGCACCCTTATCCACTCGATTCCTGGGCCACTTTCCAGTGTTTTTCATAGTATGTCAGTGTCCTGGATAAAATCTTTGTCGTGTTTATCACAAATATGTATGCATTGAAATCAGCATTTTTGGCAACATTTTAGTGTGAAAAACTTCTAAGATGTATTCTTGTAGCATCGAAAACTTCGATTGTTAGACCATTTCATTAAACAGAAATGCAATTCTATTTCCAAAAAGCCATATACATATATTCGAAAACTATTGGTTCAGTTAGGCATTAAATGAAATTATCATAATTTAGCGTTCTACTGGCTTCCGTTCGCTGATTTTGATTCATTTTTGAGCTTCAGGCTGTACTAACTTTTGCTCACAAATCTGCATATCATATGTATGTATATATATATTTGTAATAACTTTATGCTCGCTGAGAGATATTTCGACTGCTATCTGCTTGTTTGGCTCGACCTCCATATAGATACATATATGGATAACTGTATACATTAAGTCATAACTTCATTTGGCGGCCATGGGCATTCATTTAGTTTATGTCTGTGCAACTCGGGCGGTACGCGAGTCCCCCTTCACATCGCCGCCCATCTCGATAAATTCATTTGGGTCTTGTTAGGAAGGCTCGGAACCGCCAGCACCGCCAGCAGCCATTGGCCATTGGCTAATCTTGTTGCGCATTGCCATAATTTTCAATTTACATGCACCCAGTGAGACCGACCACCCCCCTCCCAAATTGCCACCCACCTCCTCCCGCTTGGCACCAACAAACGGGAGCTATCCGGCGAGTCAGTCCGGGCGTAATATTGGTCACAATAAATTGACTGCAATGGCACTACCATGTGTGTGTGTGTGTGTGTGTGTGTGCCGAATGTGGGTGTGAGTGTGTGCACTAGAAAATATTTAATACTCAGACATTTATTTATTTAAATTTTATGGTGGAAAGTGGATAGTTGCAGTAAAAGTTTCGTTGAATGCATTATAAATACCATATGAAATTGCGCACATATTATCAGTTTAGTGATTTTCTTATCTAAAAGATAACACGAGCTGCTTATCAGCTCAATGGTACTTAAAAATATGTAGATATCATTAAAGTGAATAGTGCGGAGTGGTAATGATAGACTTGTATGTTTTGAATGCACATTTTAAATATTTGACATATACATTTTGGGTAGAATTACTATTGTATTAATCTAATGGATATTCATAGGTATCTAATAGATCTCAATTTGTTTAATAAGTACTTCCCATTTTTACCAGTGCACTGAGTATCGTGGCAGCCGTTGTCCTTCGCGTCCATTCGCTTGATTATGGCCTTCTGTTACCGCACCTCGTCCCTCGGCGATCGTACCCCTTACTCCCCTCACCATGCCCCATTTCACTGCAGTTGCATTAGGCGTTGAGGTCTCCTTTTCCCCCGTCCCCCTCCCCACTCACTCCCTACTAACGTGGAGTGCAACATTTCGATTTGCGCCATCATCGTGGCCATCGTGTCCTTTGTCCCGGCGTGCCTAATCATTGACACATTCATTGATGCATCCGAGCGCATTCTGGCATATTTACGAGCTGTCCTAATTGTCCCCAAGCAGATGCATCGCCCCCAGCACGCCCTGTTTTCAGGCCCAAAGGGTGCCAGCTCATTTGGCCTTTGGGATCTAATGGTCGAACTACTGCCTTTCGCTGGCCTTCATATGTGCGCATAAATATTTCAATTATAAGCTAGCATGACATAACCCAACGCGCTTGGCTAGAATTTGTTATATAATTAAATAATAAGCAATGCAACTACTTTTTAAATCAAACAATTCAATTTCTAAAGTCTATTGTACATTTTAAAGATTTTCTGATTTAAGGTATTTTAGGCGGCTTTTTCTATTTTTGGCTGTAATATTATACTTTATTAAGTAAACCAAATTACTTTTAGTTCAGCCTTGTTGGGCGAAAAGAAAGGATGCACTTTACCACAGCCAACAGGGCTAAGACTTGGCAAACGCAAAGAGCCAAACAACAACATGGCCAAAACTCGGGCTTTATCCAGGGCCAACAAGGAGGTCCAAGCTTTTCCTCCTCATAAGCAATAAACTTTTCCACACACACACACCCATTCATTCATTCGCTTGGGAGACTGAAACTAATTTGCAAGAACATTGGAAATTCCTTCAAACTGCTGCGCTATCGATCAGTTAAATGGTAAAAAGCAAAACTAATTAATGTGGTACTAATTTTATGGTACACTTGATTTTAATTATAACCCATAATCATAAGTTCTTAAGATTTATTGCAATATCCCAATACAATTCCTTTATATACTCCTTTTTAAAATATATTGAATTAGTTTAGAGTTGCAATTCCCTATCTCGAGCTTTGGTTTCAAATACTGCTATTAAGTAGTATTGCTAAATATTAATTTATGTATCATTTTTGAACCGCAACTGATAGCCCCTCCTTCATAACGAGTTCTCAAACAAAGGCCATAAACCCAAATTGGAGAGCCACTCGCCATTCCTCACCACTCCACCAAATGGCTCCCAAGCGTATGTGTGTGGTGGCACTTACCCTTCGACCCCCCCCCCCCCCCCCCGCTCGCAAACGGCAGTCCCCAACGCCTGTGCCCAACTTCATCAGCGTTCGCTTTTCCAGTTGCCCCCTCCTCCTCCTCCCCCATTGCTGAGGAAGCTGTGCAACTTGTGTGTTGCGCATTTCAACTTAACTGAATTATTAGCCGACTTGTGTGAATTATGATCTCTTAGTGCTGATACACCAGGCCACACGGCAGCACCTCGCCTGGCTCCCCTCTCTTAGGCACGCCCCTTGTGCATCGCAGCCCCTTTAAGCCGGCGCCACTGTTGCACTCTCAGCCACTTTCCTTAATGCATTTGCACTGGCCATGTGGGATTCTTGTTGCTCCTGCCATATTTGTCGTTGCTGCTCAGGCAATTTTCCAAAAACAATAACAGATACCACAAATACGCACACACTTGCACAGAAAGAAAAGAAGTACTCACTTAAATCGCATTACTTTAATTAGAAGGGTTTAGATTAACTAAATGGGCTACTACTTATCAATGGAATTCTAGGTTTGCTATGAGCTCCACTTTCATAAAAACTGGTCTTTTTTTATTTTTCACTTCAGTGCATTTATGTTTAGGCGAATTTCAACTGTTGACTGTTCACCTTGCAGTTGCAACTCACACAAAATCCAAAAAGACGGAGGCTGAGTCACAAAAAAAACTCGCTTTTTGAGACCCAGTTGAAGCTACTTTTCGGTCTGGGACTGAAGCTTTTGTTATATTCATGCCATTGTTATTGGTCCTTGCAGTTGTTGTTGAGCATTGCAGGATTCAGATCCCCATGGATCTGGCATACATTTTTTTTTGTACCCTGCTTCCCACAGATTGCAGCATAACTCATCCCCGGAATGAAGGAAAACGCCGTGAAGAATGCGCACGAAAGTGTAGATGATGGAAATGCTCCTGAGCACGGTAAGTAAACATGAACTGGAATTTGGCTTCGAAAAACTATGCTTTTTTTAATGCTTTAAAAAGTGACTAATGCTGGTGCATTACTTATAATTTGAAATGATCTTATTATATTCTATAAATACTGAAAATGCAGCGCTTTACCATTTTATAAATAAAAATTGAAAATTGAGCACTTACAAAAATTATATTTCAAGCTGGCTTTAAAAAAAATATGCCATAAATAGTATAGTATAGTCACAATCAAGATGCGCTTTGAATGCTTGCTTGAACTCACATGCTGAGAGGGCATCGTTAAATGCTTTTAGGCCCAGACGAACTTTACTTAACCCCGAACCCCATTGTCCTGCGGACCAGCCGTCCCTGGGCCACCATCCATTCTCCAGTTGGTTGAAAATGATTTATGACGCTGGTCGTAGGGATTAGCATATGAGACCAAACAGAGCCGCTTGTCCTGACAACGGCTGCTCCAACTAAGCCAGTTTCCGTTTGTTTGCTTAGGCTAGAAAATGGACAAGATTTGGGCTAAAATCGAACCGGAAATGGCTAAGCAAACATGCATACATATGTATATGTGGGCTAAAGTGTGCATATCTGAGTGATGCCGTGTGTATGTGTGTGTGTGTTTGTGTGCTGCGACAGGAAGGCGAGTAAGGGAATGACCTGCAGTATGCGTAATTAACCTTTGACACGAACGGGTTAGGCCGCCCAGCTCCGTCTCACTCTTTCGTCCTGGCACATTCATATTTCACTTAACGCTTGGCCATAGCTTCGTTGCAGGTGTGTTGGTGCGAAGGGCAATGGGTAAAGGGCACAGGGAAAGGACCTGGCATCGCCAATTGAACTGTGAGCCCTTGGCCAAAGATGACTACGATTTTCCTCCTAATTATGTTTTCTTTAATCTGCATGATGAGCTTGTGTGAGTGGGCGTGGTGGGTGGGTCCTGCATAATCTCTTTCTAAGCAGGTGCGTACATGAGTTGTGACTGCTTGCAGGTCGTAATTTAAAGATAACTATGGCAAATCCTCAAATGACATTTTGTGTTCATTATACATGTTAGGCTGTATGGAACATGAACGTCATTTCTGGTGACTTGAATGGGCTGTGTGCCGCTTAAATAATTTATCTGCATTGAGAGGAGATTACGAATGGCACATTAAATTAAATATCCTACATAAGAACAGTCGAAGAAATTCTATGACTTATAGAGGTGAGTAAATCTATGCTACACTTTTTTGTAGGTTTGTTTGAAACGTTAAAAACCTAGAACTACAATGCTATTTCGCTGAGTAAAACAATTAGTTCTTAACTGGGTCTGAGTTATTTGTTTTTAATGCTTAAAAAATACAACAAAAATAAAGAAAAATCGCAGGGTGGTCGGCTTGAGATTTAATGATGTCCATGATCGTGTTCGCTGCTCTGTTTGTGCGATTTGTGCCACTTCTTCTTGTGCTCCTCGCCGCCCTTTTTGCCGTGCTCCTTTTTGTGGCCCCACTTCTTGGACTCCTCGTGCTTCTTCTTGTGCCCCTTGTGGCCCTTCTTTTTGTGACCCTTCTTGCTGTGACCCTTCTTGCCGTAGTTCTCCTCGTGGCCGCCCTTTTTGTGGTGACCCTTCTTGAAGCTGCTGCCCTTTTTGTGCTTCTTGGACTCCTCGAATCCGCCGTGCTTTTCCTCGCCGCCCTCATTGTGATCCTCATCGTAGAACTTTTTCTCTTTCTTGTTCTCGTCTAGTTTGTGGATGTTGTGCTTGCCCTTGATGGAGTGTCCTTTCTTATAGGAGCCGTGATCCTCGAACTCGCTGCCCTTCTCGCCCTTGGAGCCTTTCTTCTTCTTCTTGTGATGAGACTCCGAGTGCTTGTGCTTCTTCTCGTGACCCTCCTCCTCGCCGTGTTCCCCCTTCTTGCCCTCCTTGTCGTGGTGACCTTTCTCGCCCTTCTCGGAGTGCTCGCCGTGCTTGTGACCCTTCTTGCTCTTTCCCCCCTTCTTGTGGAAGTGCTCACTGTGGTGCTCCTCCCCAGATTCCTCCTCGCCACCCTCGGAATGCTCCTCGTGCTTTGTGGCAGCAACTAGCTGATCTTCTTCCTAAAATATGATGTTTAAATTAAAATGTGACTGCAACATGGCGTATACTTAATATACAAAATATAACTTTCAGAGCTCAACATTATAATAACCTTCAAAGTGAATTTTAAGTAATTATAGCAAAATTCAATTATTCTTTTGTAACGACAGCTAAATCCCTATAAAATCCATATAAATTTAGAATTCCTTACCTGCTCCTGTTTATGTGCGAAGTACGGCTGAAAATCCTCAAAGTCCTGGCCAAGCAGCGCCGCGCTTATGGCCATTGCCCCATCTGGCGTTGAGTGGAGGGCCAAAGCCCTGGCCAAAAGCCCCAGCAGCGTTATCACTTGCCAAGCCGGCCACATTGCTGATGCCACTGCTGCTCCGTGTTATCCTGGCTGGCTGCTGTTGCCCGCTGGTTTTTCCCCTGCTTCTGGTGTGGCTGCCACGCCCGCTTATCGCAGTCTACTGGACTCGCCTCGAGCCGCCGAAGCTTTTTATCCAAACCCTTCTCGCCCTGCCACAGTTTGTGGCTGATTTGCCAACTTTGCTGCCAGCTTTTTGCACCCCTTTTTATTTGAGTTTCGTTTCGGTGTATTGCGTTTACTAGTAGGTATTGCCAAGGTATGTATTGTGTTAAAATGAATTCGTATATTAAATATTTCTAAACATTTTGGCCATTTCCAAGTATTTGTTGTAAATTAAATTCAAAATTCATTTATGTTATTATACACACATTTTATCTACATTATCTCAGTACACATACTGATTATATTCCATGGTATAATTGATTTTGCGTAACCTGCAATTTACAAAACGAATTTGATATTTGCATAAAATAATGTGCATATTATAAGAGGTGTCAAATGTTTGAAATATTTAGTATACAGCTTTCCTACTCTTTTTCTTCATTATTTGCTTTTTGTTTTTGTTTTCGGTTGGTTGTTTGCCATATTTCTTTTGTCTTTAAGTGCATAACGTTGTTCCCGGCAAAAAAAAACCCTTCGATCGGGCCAACTTCTTGCGGTTTGGGAGCTCTTTCTTGCCACTGTTGCTGCCGTTGGCCAAAACAAACGACTTTGTTACGCTGCACATTGCAAAACCGATCCACTGGCCACTGTCCCATTGTTGTTGTCATTGGAAATCACCAGGCCAGAAGACCGAAACCAAATGCCCAAGTGGCACAATGGCCATTATTGCCTTTCGATTGGCTGAGTTTGGCGGCAGTCGCAAGGCTCGAGCTCCTCCCATCCCTCTCCGAATACCCATCAATCATGAGCATTGCTGTCTTGATTTTCAACTTAATTAATAATTTATTAACCACTTGTGAGTGTCTTGTATGTGGTTGATTGATAACGACAAAGGGGACTTGACCACAAAATTTGGGCTAATATAAGAAGTGATGGGACTGCACTTTAGTGGAAATACGGAAACCAAATGTGTAGGCAAATTACTTAAATTGACAAATGTGGCATGTAAGTGACGGCCATGTAAGAAGTGGTATAGTCGTCTTAAATTTCAATTCTGATAAATAACTCTTCCGATTTGTACTGAATTAGAAGTGATTCCAACTATTTTTATCTCGCCAAGTTATTATATAGCCAATCGGCATAAGAAGACACTAGTCGAAATTAAATTTAACTTTTTGTTGACCCAGTTTCTTGGCTTTCTTAACTACTCCCGGAGGCATTTTCGGGACTACGTCACTGGCTATTTCCGGAGTCACGTCGACACCTTTCCGTATTTATGCGCCCGATGCGTCGCCATAAAGTTGCCCGGTTGCGTTATAAATACACGTCTTAAAGTTATTTCTTCGGCCCCTCGACTTGCCGTTCAGCGCCTCTTAATCCTCTTTTTTTTTTTTTTTTTTTTTGCCCCAGCTCTGTTTATCCATCGCTTTTTGGCCATTTCTCTTGGCCTGCTGGTTTCAACTGAGGGACCGAGGCCAACCTGGTCGCAGGAAATGCATTTTAAATGTCGGCGGCGGCATAAATAAACCGTTAATGTTAACATGGAGTGCAGGGAGAGCGGAAGGACATGAACGGCGATGGGCAGAAGGGGAATGCGTTGGCTTAATTTATGAGCCGCGGCAGCAAGGACAAACGAGGAATTCGATTCGATTTCGCATTTTCACTTGGCACCTTCGGAACTTTTTTCTAGCCCCAACCAACGAATCTACCCACCATCCGCATCCGGTTTTTGTGCCGCTGCTACTCCAAACTGTCCCCAGTTCCCCGGCTGCTTTCGCATTCACACAAAGTTCAGTAGTTGGCCAAAAGTCACTTGGCATGCATATAAATTGTCAGCCATTAAATTTGCATTGACATTTTGGCCGTGTTTTTTAACCCACCGCCACCCGGCACAGGCATCCAGAAAACCCCTATCCAACATACCGCCCATGTCCCAGACCCTCTGGATTTAGCCGGGTGATTTATCTATGCACTCTTTGATTGCATGGAGCTGCGAGCATTGAGGGCAAATTCTCGACGACTCGACGAGTTTTGTTTGCCATGTTTTGGTGCTTGTTTTTATTGAATTTCCTGAATTAATTTGCCAACATCAGGATGCATATATACAAAAAAAAAAAAAAAGAATAAACAGCAAGGGTACGTTGCGAATACTCTAACAAAAAAATTCTACTTCTAAAGCTCAAAGGAAAATCATGACATTATCTAAATAATATAGCCAGAAGTCACCGATATTGGAAACTGCTATTTGTATAATGTCCCAAATATAAAATATCCAAATGATAAAATCATTCAGTTTACAATAAAATAAATCAAAATATGTTGTATGAAAGGGCGTGTATATATAAATTTTATGAACTATTTATGGAATGCATTATTTAGTTCCTCAGGATCTTAATAGATATAATTTTAAAACAACTTTTTGCATTTGCATGGAAAGACAACTCACAGAAAGAGTATGCGAAACTATAGGACTTAAAAAATGTCGGCAAAAACTAAGTGAGGGAGAAAAAGTCTGTGGAACGTTGATTAAACTGGGCTTGGCATTGACATGAGTCAAGGAGTTGCATCCACTCCACAGATTCAATCCGCATCCGGATATCTTTTCAGGTTGGTTCAGCAATTAGCCTAATACCCAAGGACCTGCTGGCCATCTCGCTTGGCTTTTAGCCATATTGAGTTGACCAGCAGTCATTTCACCATGTGTCCCAATCATAATCAAAAAAGGTTCGCCCACGACCTCCACAGCTCGTACTTCTTTTTTGCTTGGGATTTATGTAATCACGTCGCAAAGGGGAATGATCAAGAGGCATTGACTAAAGGCTTAATTGTGGCTCAATGTGTGTGGGTTTTTGCCATGAAAAGAAATCTCGGAATCCTCTCCAGGTAATCATTTCATTTGCCAGGACATTTCTAAGTAATTCCTTCGATTTTGCCCAACAACTTTGGCCCTAATTTGGTAGATAGTTTTTGTGTAGTGCGTTCCTGAATGAGAGAAGTCATTATCCACGGAAGGTCGTCGGAATGAAGACGGATCCAAGATTGTGGCCAAAAGTAAGCCGTTTTTATTTAAGGTAAACCGCTTTGCATTAATCAATAACAGCAAAATGCATTTAAATGGCATTTGAATAACCTTTAAGCTGAGATTTTCACTGCAGATGCTATGCAAAAGACATTTATATATGCATTTAATTTTTCGTGTGAATTAAATGCACTTCGCTCCAGTTGGTTTGCTTTCACCTTGCTACTTTAACTACTGACAGCTGCCTGGGGCAACTAGTCGAAGGTGCAAGCATGTCCGTTAAACGTTATTTACCCGCAAGCGCTTTCAAATGTTTTCCACCACAGCCCAAGCCCTTGGATTGCCGCATTTTTCCAGTTGCCTCAAGACGTTTAAGGGTGGGGTCTTTAGCTCGCCACGTTTATTTATTGCAACGTTTTTGACAAGCTTTAAAATATCCCCGCTAAACTTTGATCGCACTAGCGATGTGGAAAATCTGCCATCCCGCTGGTTACAGATTCCGATGCAGTAGGGGAAAAACTTAAAAAATTTCACATAAAAATGTGTGGGTGCATAAGCAAGAGAGTGGAGAATCAGAGTATTGGTTAATAAATTTTCATTGCTTACTTTTGGGCTACTTGCACCTTTGCTTAAGATTGGCTTGTAATAGTATGTATTTTAGAAAGATGTATTCACTCTCAACTATAATAAATAATATAAATATCGCCCCTAAAACGTTCAATAAGTGACTTAGCTGAACATCAAACTCAATACGTTCTTAACACATGTCCAACTCTTCAAAAGAAGTACATCATATGAACCTTTAAAAAAAAAAACTACTAGGAACATGGAATAATATTTTTTCAAAGTGCATACCCCCCGCTAGCACGTGCTGGCTTTGCTTGAGCCCAAGTCGCACCTGGCTGAGGTATTCTTCTGGCTGATGCTGCTCCACCTTGCAGCAAATGCAGCGTGACAGTCGCGGCTTTTTCACTAAGCGCACACATACACACCTGTACAGGCGGTATTGAAATGTGGGTCGATGGGTTGACGGAAGTGAAACGGTGAGTGGGTGGCAGGTGGTGGGTTGTTGTGTGGTTGGAGGCGAACAGAAGGAACTTCACCTCAGCACAGCATTTCAAAATTCAATAAAAAACCTTTTGTTTTCGGTACGCGAGCATTGAAAACTTTGAGCCAGGGTTTGTTGGCTTTCCATGGAGCAACATGACTTACACACCCCTTTCAGTTGCGCCCCTGCTTGCGGTACATTTTGCACGTACGTTGCACTTTTACGCTCCGCATTTTTAGCAACAATTTCACCTTCAGTCTCTGCGGCTGATACTTCTTCTTACAGTCCCATGTGCGTTACTGTGTGTTTTGTGTGTGTGCGTGTGTGTGTGTGGGCGTGGCATGTGTCTGTACAATTTTAAATGATTTTGCTGAGGGTGTGGATCTGATGTGTGGCGGTTGTTAAAGCGTGAGTTTCCATTAAGGCCAAACACCGAGCCTTTGCCCTGGGAGAAAAGAGATTCTGCGGCTTGACTTTAAGACGAGGTGGAAATGGAAATGGGTGTCCTCGCCAATCGATAAGTAAAGTTGAAAGCAGCTAAACTTGCGGAATAAAGCTAATTAACATTGGCGAAAGAAAAGAGAGAGAGAGAGAGAGGGAATGCGACCAACGTGGCGTATGAGCAATATGTCTGTCTGCCGGCGGTTTTCATTCTCAGGTGTTATGGTAGTGAACTTTAATCTGGAATAACATTGTTGTTTTATAGCTGAAAAGACGGGCTGATCTGGAATATTAAAGGGATTGTCGTGCTATGATTTCTTTTCAAGGCAAAACTTTTCATTACGTAGAGCAGAATTGTAGATTTTTCCGGTGGTTATTTGGCTAACAGATTTAGTTACTAAAAGTTGAGCTCTTTTATTTGGCTGCTAAGTTACTGACTTATGTATGTGCTAACAGTTTCATTTCCAACCCATCATCATGCGACTAAACTTAATTCACGGTATTACTAGAAGTCTCTGGTGATCTCATCCTTATATATGATTCCCCCTGGCATAATCGAAGTTTATGACAGCTTTCCAGGCACATGGCAAATATCTCACATTGTTTCGACACCTGAGATAGATTCCCAAATTGAATGCAGAATTTCGGAGAATGGCGTTGGAATCGAATTGGTCGACTTCATTGACAGACGTTGTCTAAATTATGCGATGCCCTGCGAAGGTACTCACACCGACATCAGCTTATTTCGATTCAGCTTTTCCATTTTCCCTGCTTCCAACACCAACCTCAACCCCCTTCGATTTTCCTATCGTGTGCTCAGTGGTTCAGTGGTTTTGCTACCTTTATTCTTTATGTGTATTGATTTGAAATGAATCTCCGTGTAAGCGAGGCCAAGCGCAGAATCCGCTTCGGAATCGGAATCAGCCAACACAACAAATGCAGTAACACCACCTTCCGCACCAAACTACCAACTACGAATTGCAATGTTCCAATGCCCTGGGTATTATTGGGTATCTAGGAATAGTCATAATGAAAACGGATATAGGCATTTCTTTTGAAAACTTTACAAAATATTATTAATGCAATTTAAAAGAAAAAAGCTTATGATTTATTGAATTACTTATTTGTTAAATTTGCATTTATTGTTTAATTGGTTTGGCTTAACTCACTTTAAAATGTAACAATGCGGATTAAAAAAAAAAAAATAGTTACAACAATAAATGCACTTATTAAGCTAATATTTGTTCATTGCGGGCTTGATTTACTCAACACTTTTTCAATATATCTAGTCATTTATATTTTAATGTTTATTATAATCTGCTTGTACGCTTTCAAATGCGTTTTTATATCATTTTATGATGGGCCATAACAATTAAATATTTTACAACAATGTACAGCTAAATGCAGTTATTAACCAAAAAAAATTTCCACTTACGAACCAAGTTTTTCCTTTAATTCGGCGAATTGTTTAGTAGCATTTGTTCAATTATTAAATGACCGCTTAAATTTGCAAAGACCATTTTCGATGCGGTACTCGGCAGTTTGTCGATACTCCTGTTTCTGCTACTGCTACCATTTCCGCTCCTTTTCCTGTTTTGGCTTTGGCATATAACTTACTGTCATATTTTCATCTAGTCATGGCTTCCAGTTTTCCCCTCGGAAAAGCCAAGCCCCCCCCCAACTGCTCCCTTTGTTATTATTGTGCTTGCCTTTCTATTGAATGCTTCTTTCGTATTAAAACTTTCATTCTTTTCTGCACACTGCTTTTTGTTCTTCGGGGATCTATGTTTCATGGGGTTTTCGGGGGCAGATATGCTCTTCTGGATTTTGTTAACTTTGTTATTCCTGTTGTTGTCTGACGAGGAGCTGGTGGCTTCTGCTGCTGCTGCTGCTTGCCGCTATTCAATTTTCAATAAAATATGTAAATTTATGCCGCATTCTGTTGTCCTCCTTCTGCTCATCCCAATATTTTCCCCACTTCTCTGCCTATTTTGTCTGTGGCCCCGGTTTTTGGTCCTGGTCCAGAACTTGACTCTCTTTGCACCGTATAAAAATATGTATTACATTGGAACAAGGCCAGAAAAATAGATAACGTATCTATCATTTCGATTTAAAAAATCTATAGCACATTTCATGGTATATAAACAATATATCATAAACAAAAATATATATATAAGTATTTCTATCCCAGAACATAAACTTTGCAGTAATGTAAGCTATTAAAAATGTTTAAAATAACTTTATTCGTATGGTGTATGAACTTTTCTCCAAGTGTGGTTTCTATCCCGGCTGTTTCTCAACGGCAACATTTGATAGCTCCAAGTTATGGCCAAAGCTTTTTTCTCTCCTTCCGCACACACACACACACACACAGACACAATGTCCCTGTCTGCCACTAAGCAGTGAAGTATGTTATTAATTTGTAATTTGTTTATGGTTATTTGTGCACAAATCAAAGGCCAGAGATTGTTACTTTGAAGTAGTCGATGCAAAGAGCTTACCCAGAGGAGAACTTTATGCTGATATTTATGGAGAGGGGCGAAATATTGGCCAGAGGGGTGAAGGGGTGGACGCAAAATCATCTTGAATATTTAAGGAGAATTATCCCATGATAAACTCGCTGAAATTGAGTTGAAAATTGACTTGGTATGTTTAGCTTTTTTCAGCTTACTCAGATATTCTTGATGGGCGTAAAAATTATTAATAGGCACCTTATTGGAATGAATTTTAAGTTTAACTTAAGTCAGTGAATGATACTTTGTATTTCAAAATAATTAAGAAATCATTCTCTAGTTTCAGAGAGTTTAAAACTAGTGACGATCGCACCTCAACACATAAAAGTTCTGATATTAACTTTTGTGACGAATAATGATTTTTTTTCCATGTTTACATTGTCGCTTTAGATTTCGCACCCATTTCCTGTTAACTGGGCTGCAACAATATAATCAATCATTAAACTCCAATAGTCATTCTTCCGTTTTTCCCTCCGGCTAAGCAATCAAATCAAATGAAATCAAATCAGAGAAAATAAAACGTCAGGCAGTGTTTTGTTTGACTTTAGCATTTTTCATACAAAAACCAACAATAAAAGCGGTCATATGAACAGCAACAATTCACTCATTCGCATTCATTGTCATTTGTTTCATCTCGTGTGTATTTATTCATGCATTTGTTTGCTTTCTGACGCTTGTTTCCGAAAAATTATGTGCAAACAAAGTTGAATTAAAAAAGGAGGAAAAAGCACAAAAAGGCGAATAAAATTGTCAAATAAGCGCAAAGACAAACAAAGGCGTCAAGCGACGGAGGAGCGCCAAAAAATTACAAAAAATCTACCGAAAAACAATAAACCCAAGCACACAAAGCGAATTTAATTGCCTGTACCCAGTAAAAAAAAAAAAAAACAAAGTGGAAGAAGCATCCTTCGTGTTGTTCTTGTTGCTTTGTCAATGTTAATTTCACTGCAAGGGCACAAGTTCATAAATGAGTACGAGTGTGAGTATATGCTCCCTCAGTCATTGTTGTATCCACTAGATACAAGACCATTCCCATGACTTGCAAAAGGCAGCACAGTACGCCACTCCACTCAAGTTTGTGCTAAAACAAAAGTTAATTAGAATGTTCCTCCATTATAATGCGTGGCCCCATAGACTTGTGTTCCCTCTCATATTCCGCCCGCCGGAACAAAAACACAAACCCAAAAAGAAAAAAAAACGAAAGTAAATAAATAAATAAATAAAACCAAAAAACAGAAGCTGAGGAGACAAAGTTGCAGGCAGTAAATTAGATTAACAACAACAACAACAACAAGCGTTGACAAAACAAACGCAACGAGCAATTAAAAATGTAAAATTTTGTGCTCTTAGCTTTCGTCTTCCCTTAAAATGATTTGCGCAAATTTATGAGCAGCCAAGTTAAATGAAGCATTGCAATTGGGATTTTAAGCTCATCTTTTTGGTAAGTGTTTTAAAGGGAAAATGGATTACGTACCTATTGTCCCATTTTTGTATGCTTAATTCAAAGTTCTCAAAAGTATGCAATGAGCTATCACTGTCCGTCGAAATAATTTGTTGCATACTTCTGGACAGCTTAACAGTGATTTTGATTTGTAAGGAGTTCCATTTTGTGAAGATATTCTAATATAAATATAATGTTTCCTAAAGTTACTGTTTTTGCAATTAATTTGAAACCCAAGAAAAGTTATCCGCGAATCTAGTTCCATCTTGGGCAAAGGAAATCCCAAAGTCAACTGTTAATTAGTGGAACGCGACTGTACCGTCAATGGTTGAGCATGTTTTTCTTTCGGCTATATCAACTTTTAACTAACCATAATTTATGGTACTCATAGCTAAAAGTTTGTCGAGGGACTGGCCCTTCATGTCCATGTCTTAAGCTATTTTTAAATGGGCTTCGGACAGAAACTTTTTAGAAGCAAACAAACAACATTTTTGGCGAGTTTTTCCGCCGACCCTCCGCCGCCTCTCCTGGAAAACTGTTGAAAACTGTAAAACCGTAACAGTTGACAGATCCTTCTAACGATAAACGAAACTTGCAAGTGGCAATGAGTTTTTAATGAAGCCGGGATGTCCGGCAAAAAGCCTAAGAGCCACCACTAAGAAAAATAATTAGAGCATCTTAAGAGCCTATTTCGATATGGTTTAAATTTGTTTTCTCCATTCTCTGCATCATTTATTTGGGTGGCAAGAGGAGTTTTCGATATTTATGTTCCATTTGGCTTAAATATATGTACTAATTTTGAAAGTCTATTCATGCAGATAACGATATTTCCAAGATAAAGTAAATCAAATCTGTGTGAACTGTGTGAATATATATTTTTGTTTGGCTTTAGTGCGATTACACACCTGACTGTCTAATGGTTTTCAGTAGTATTTTCTTGTAGTGTGAGATGAAAGATATTAAAAGCTTCTGGTGCAGTTTGTGTTTTCAGTTTTCGGTTCCATCTGCAAGTCAAACAAAGTGAAATGGGGCAAAAGTGGCTTTAAGCTAGTTGAGCGGCCCAACCGTGTTTGGTCATATTTTCAACATGGCTAGCAAATAAATAACAGGACAAACTTTTCAATAAATAAAATTAAAAACTTTTCCTCAGCGTTCGCCCCGGTCAAAAGTTCGTCGCCAGGCGGCTCGCACACACAAATCTCTTTGGGTTCTTCTTGTTTTATTTTTTTTTATTTCTCGTTTTCGTCGAATCAAATTCGAGTTGGGCAAACAAACAAACAGAGTAACAGGAGAGCAAACCAGCGAATTGGGCCAACTGGGGTTAAAGGGTATGTGGCTGAGTATGGGGTTGGGGTTGAAGTCCACAGGACAGACAGACAGACAAACGGCAATTGACCGTAAAAATGTATATGTATATGCCAGTTAAGCCGAACGCCTACAAATGCCTTCCAAGACATCCAGAAAAGAGGATGGCACGGATGGTCGGCCAGCTACACAACTGTTGTAAACTTGGCCCTCTAAGTAAACCAACTGAAGCGCTTGAGGTTTGAAAACAATCACCTTGACGGCCGAATTTCATTTCGAACATCCTTGGCTGAAACTGCCCCCAAACAGTGGGCTTGCAAAGTTTGCAGCCAAATTAAAGTGAAACCACATGCTGGTTGGCTTTTAACCATGTCATTTGAATTTATTTCAATATTAATTGGCTGCAAAAATAAAATAGGTCTTTGGAGTTCGATTTGAAAATAAACAAAATAATAATAACACTAATTTATGATTTGGCTAGAAGCAAAATCAGAGCAGCTTTAATGTATAATTCTGCAACCAGCTCCTGCGTCCAATTTGTAATTGAATGTTTCCTTTCAGCTACTGACCGCTTTGCAAAAAGTGCAACAAAAATGGTGAAATCCCGCTGTAGTTCTGCGATCCCCAGCCACTGATTGCCCTGAACCAATCAGAATACTGTTTGCACTCACTGTAAGCAATCAGTTGAGCAGAGCAAGTGAGTTCAATTCGCGTCGCGGGGCAGCTAAATCAACTAAAAGTTGGTGCGAAGAAAAAACAAAATCAAATTTGGGTGGGTGGACAGAGCGCGGGGGTGTGGGGTGTGGTCGGAGTTGGCCAAAAATGAATTGGTCAAGTGGAAAAATTGGCAGTGCTCTTGGTGGAGAGTTCAAGGGTGTGGTCCGAAAAGTATTGAAATACATTTAATGAAAAAGTTAGACAAAGTCGCGTGGGAAGCCAAAAAATGGGAAAACGTGGAACCCAACTTGACTTTGTGGCTGTGACGGAAAATGGGGAAAATCCCTGCCCCGCACATGGTACATCCACATCCAAGAAGGATCTAAAGTGATTTTAGTGTAAGCAGGAGAAACAAGTAGGAAAATAAGAATTGAGCATGCTAAACACTGATTGCGTTTTAATGCCGGTTATGGATGAGCTGAAGGGGATAAAAGAGTCCGGAAAAGTTGATCGGAAAATGGCACGAGGTCCAGGAAAAATTATATATCTACATCCCTTTAATCTGGAGTATACAAAAATATTTTAATTTTTGGATATGTTCTCCCTTATCTCGAAAATATTTATTAAATAGACATGAAATTAATTAACTTTAGTTAGCATCTTCGCACGCAATTGGTTAAGCGATGTAATTTAAGTTTGAGCTATAAATAATCTGTTCGCAAATTTGTATTTTCCCACACCATCAAATGTATATATATGTACAATGAGTTTTTCCATTCGAATTTGGAATAATTTGCTCATTTATCTGGCTGTCTCCCTGCCGCATCGTTCATCATCTTAACGCTTTTTCCCATCTTCTCATTGTCCAGGATCAGGCCACTGCGACGGGCGGCTAACTGATGATTCCCTGACCATGGTCCACGACTTTCTCGCAGATAACAAATTGGGCTGCCTCCAGTGCTCCATCTTCAGCACCACCCTCTCTTCACCGTCACTTAAATGGCATTCCTTTCGGCCCTTTCGAGCTGCTCCTCCTGTTGCTCCTTCGCGGGGTCCTGGTTCGCGTCCTTTGGGTGCTTCTGCTTCCCCGCATCCAGTCCAATCAGCTGCCCCTGTTACGGACCCAGCAAATCCTCCGACTCCTTATACAGATATCCCCATTTTTAACGGCTTGGCATTTGCAAACTGCAGCGTCATTTAAACTTTTCTCATTTGATGGCAGCGGCGGCAGCAGCGACGCCAGCGCAAAACTTAGTCCTGCTGCCGCTTTTGCAATCGAGTGCTCAATGAGGGGGAGGGGGAAGGATTGCACCGACTTCTCGATAAGCAGTGCACTTGAAGAAATTCGAAGTTAAAATCATCCAAATTGTTTAGCACTTGTAACATATCCTAGTACTTTTATATCTGAATATAGGTATTTTCTTTCCTTATTAATATTTTGTATAACAATTTGCTATATTTATATAATTCTACAATATCCTTATCTAAGGATAACCTCCAGTACTTCATATATACAAATTTTCGAAGTGTGCCTGACAAGGTTCTTGGCTCTAAAGTACTTCTTAGAAATTTTGGCTTCGGCTTCACCCAAGGCACTCGTCATTGTTTGGCCAACGCATTTTTAATATGCAACTAATTTGCAGGACACGACAGCGACGCAATGCGGCAGAGTCGATGGATGTTGGTGAAGGAAGGTGCGGGGATATCGGAAGGAGGAGCAGGTGCAGCAGGAGATGGTGCAACTCGGTTGTGTCCCATGACGGCTATTGTTTGAATTCAATTCCCGCCTTTGTCGCCTCTACTACTTTGGCCAAAGTTGCGCACAGCCCCACATTTTGAGTCCCTCCTCGATTTCTCGTTGGCTCCCTTGGCTGCTGTTTGACTTTCAGTCTCGAATGATTTACCTTACAAGATAAACAGACCGACGCCGGCTTTGTCTGAGCAGCCAAGTTTGACTTTTGTCTTTTGTGCCTCTGGAGCGCAGCGCGGATGCTGCTCCTCCTTTGCTCCGGCTTAAGCTGCTATGACACTACGCATTCGATTTGTATTTTATATTACAAATAAACTGGTAATACTTTGCAAAATAAATAGATCTTGCTTACTAAAAATATTGTGAATTATGACTATTGAATGTTTAGAACTAACTTCTTACCAATTTGTGCTTGAAAATAATGTGACCATATTTGAAAATACCCAGTGTCATAGGGGCATAGTCCTGCTTGCAGCTCAGCAGCTGCATTCTCTGCTCACTTCCTTTCAGAGCCTTTTTGGATAATGCGCTTGAAATTGTTGCTAAAAGTGGCGCCTTCCTCTTTTCCTTCGCTGGCGACGCATTGGGCCTGGGCAATGCAATTTCAACTCTTTGATAACTCGGCTAAAGTGCATTTGGCTGACAACGATATGCGCCGACTACCCCACCATCCAACTCCGCCGTCTCCGGCGTCTTATCAGTGAAAAGAAAGTAAGACACATGAAAATGCAATAGCCAAAGTTTGATATGAAAACGCACCGAGCTGAGTTCTCATTTTCCCCGCCAAGAGGAGAGCCCGCTTTCCTTTTTTCTCTTAGCCGCGTATTGCAAAAGTTTTCAATTGTTTTTTTTTTTTTTTAGTTTAGCTCAGCCTCCGTCCCCCTTTTCTTTTAGTTTTTACCCCCATTCTCGATTCTTGTTCGCACTTTTGGGTTTTGTATGTGATTGCGTTTAATTTTGAATGTTGCCGCCAAGCTGATAAATTGCCTTCGCATTTGCATTCTCCTTTAACCACAGGCGCAATCTTACTCCCAAAAAAGCCATTTGGATGGCAAAAAAAAAAAAAACGGGGGAATATTTCGCGTAACTTTCTTCAGAGATGAATTGTCAGCTGAGCAAATGCAACTGAATTTCAAAAGAGGGAGGCTTCGAGGTGCGAAATTTTGGGAAGAAACTTACCTTTTTATTGATTTTGGCTTACCTTTTTGCCATTTTCTTGGGTTTTAGGGTTGACGGTTTTCAATTAAGCTTGTTCCTGTTATAAGAAACAATAAAAAAAAACGTGAATAGCTCTGAAAATCATTCTGTTTTCTATTCTTGCCACTTATCACGGCCAAATGGAAACCACACAATATGTCAACATATTGACCCCTTAGGTTTTTTTGCTTCGTTTTCTTTTTTGCCTTACGCAACCTTGTCTTACGTTTAAGCCAAAATCCGCAAATAGAGAAAAAAGAACAGCACATTTATGTTGCAAAATATGTCACGTGCTGAAAAGTCCGAGTGCCAATAAGTGAAGGAACTAAGAGTGGGGCCGGATCCTGGGAAATCCTGGGAAGCAGGAAAACTGAAGACTGCGGACAGCGGACACATGTTCCTTTTAGTTGAGAACTGTCCTCGTCCGCTCAAAACTTGTCACTTTTTACGCGCAGCTGCAGTTTATTTTAAGATTGGCCGGGTGGCAACATCACCTCCCACTTTCACCTCCCTGGCTGCCTTGTTTCGGTGGCATCGCTAACGCTTTTCGCTTACTTTTCGCTGGCCGAAAAGTTTTCCACTCTCGTCACACTTTCCTTCCCCGCCCCACTCCCCCTAACACTTGTCGCTACTTTTTAGCTATTTTGATTTTTAAGAAACAAAAAGAGAGTTGAAGTGTCGCACTGAGGAGGGGAATGAAAATTAAGAAGAGGTCAAGGCATCGAAAACGGAAATGCTCTGTTTATTTTCAACTAAAGAAAAACTTACTATATTTTTAGCAAAAAAAAAGAAATATAAAAGAAATTGGCCTCTTAAGTGGGTTCATTATGTAATGATATTTAAATTAGATATTAATGTACTTTAATTTATTCTTATATTTTCAGCAATTCTTTTGTATTTCCTAATTATGATTAGCCTGAAATACCCTCTTGTATAGAGTATAAATAAAAGAAGTGGGCTGGGGGGCCGCAACATCAACGGAAAGTAAACTTTTGTTGCTGATTTCTTTTGCGATTTTCGGCAGCTGCCCCCGCAGTCATACCACCCCCCCCCCCCGCACAGGAAGTCCTACCACCCCCTTTTCGACCTTCATCGCCAACCCCAGCCCATCTCCATACAAATTTCACCTCCATTGAAGCGGCGTCATGTGCGAAATAAGTTTCACACTTAACGACATAACAAGTTTTCGCCGAGCAATGTCCGCGCTATACCCCAGTCCCCTTGGCGACCCATCGACGAGGCGACATTGTCCAGGGTTTTCCGGATTTTCCGGGCCCTCAGGGTTGTCAGCGACAACGCGTTGATTTTTGAGTGCAGGTCATTGCATAAAGGAGCGGCGAAGTGTCTGCTTCTTGGGGCAAAGCGCATTGTTAGCTGCAAATGAAACAATCTTCAAGAACGTTTGAAGAGCTTAATTCGAGAGAGTTATGGCTGAAACGGAAACTGTCGAGTGCTGCAAATGCGATGAGAGATGTCCTTGTGCAGATGGTAGCTAAGGATAATACATCCTTAGCTTAAGATCTTTAAGATTTGAAGTGTTAATACTTGCTCAACGTAGTTAGAATTTAATGGTCTATATACAACGGACTATCTAAATAATACGTCTTAAACGTGATTTAATTCTTGTCTTGACTAGTCTGTTAATTTAACACTATTGTATTGTTCCAGATTTTTAGCAGAAAACCCTTGGATCTCTTGCACTTCGGTGCTAGTCTGTCAGGTTTCGCCGAAGATGCCGTGATATGTAATTTAATTTCATGCATTGTCTGGCTAATGCGCTTTGGCGCTTAAAAGTATGCTATAAGTAAGGCAAACGCGCAAATGTGCTTAACAAAAAATAAAGTTTAAAAAAGTTTGGCCACTGGCGTAGCTAGCGGGAAAGGGGGGCGGTAATTTTCCCCACCCGTAGGAGGGGGGGGGGGCGGCGTTACTCTTCAGTTTTGGTAGTGTCAGAGGCAGCGGCCTGGAAACAATGCGCGACATTCAGGCGACATTGTTGCCAAAGCTTTTTACAACTCGCATGAGTTTTCCACCGCCCCCTTTTGCCCCCTCGTGTTGTCATTTGCGCCACAGCAGTTGTAGCATATTATCTAAATGTGTTGCTCCACATATGCGAGTGTGTGTGTGTGCGTTTGTTTGTTTTGTTTGCTCTATGATTTGTTGTTGTAATGTGCTTTAATGTGAAAAGTTTTTAATGCTTAAGCTGTGCCCCCTTCATTACGCCCCTACTCCACCCCCCCCCCTTCCGCGTTCCATTCCCCACCAACTTCGAGAGTCACTCAGTGCCACAGTCAGTCTCGTTCAGCAGCAAGCTACACCGAGAGAAATGTTAGCTGTCGACTAGAGTGCACTGGGAGAAGAGTCAATGGTTTCAAAATTATGAAATTAAACATTTCTTATATTTAATTTATTTTAATCAAAAATGTTAATAAAAATTAGTAATATATTTTCAATACTCTATATAATGTGGACTTCATTGTTTGTATGCTTTTAGTTTTGTTCTCAGTGCACAAAACGAAATTGTGATTGTGCTCCTATTTCTTAAGCTCTTCTTCTGATTCCGATTCAGATGCTGATGCTGGTGGCGCTGCTGCTTCTTTGGCTCCTTGCTGCTGCGTTAGTTGGCAACTTTTATTTGTGGTTTTTTTATGTAAATGCGCCCAAGTGATAAGGCAACTTTTCGGCTACTGCAGCGGCGGCAGTGCGAGAGAGAGAGAGAGGGGAGAACGCTGTCGCTACATGACAACAGCAGCAACATGAACATGCTGCCAAGTGCTCTTCATCTCTCGCTCGCACCCGCTCCTCAGTTAGCATCCTTTGGCTTTTTTGTTCTTTCTGCTGATGCTTGGAAATTAAATTTCAGTGACTTTGTTGTTTATTTGACGGCAAGCCAGGGTAAGACGGGGGTCAGGTGGGGGGATGGCGTGTTGCAGAAGGAGCATAATGACTCGGGGAATACGTTTGTGAGTGGTACTAAAAACTGGTTAAATCATACTACATTTTATTAGCATAGTCCTTGACCAATTTTTTATTTCAAGGCTTTAATTTGGCAACCCGTTCGTGCGTTTCAACCACAGTCTATAAAAAGTTCCTAAAGCAACAGAAACCAATTTAAAAAAAAGATTTTTTTCCAATTTCAGCATGTTACGTATTTAAACTAACCTGAAATAAAATAATAACATGATTTCTCCTATGATAGATTTGAAGAGTAATCCAAGTTCGTTTTCGGAAGTTCCTTTTATCGAGGTATCTCTGTGGGGCATTGTGTCAGTGTGCCTGTCATGAGCGCCTTTCTCTTCGCGCATGTATATGTATTCTCGTGTGTGGTTGTGCCTGGCTCCCTTTTTGTCCTGTGCAGACGAGTGTGTGTGTAAATTAGAGAAATTTACGTTTATTATTATTTTTAGTGGCAGTCGCTCATCAGAGTCCGGGACAGGCAGCGCACTTACAATTCCACTCGCAGCCGGAGTCCATTGTGCGAGGAGGAGGCTCGACTGATGGGTCTCGGCCCCAACACCGAAATCCACACCCATTTCCCGGACCCCCCCTGGGGGATATCTCTGTTATATTTATGTTTTCAGCATGTGCTCGTAGTAGTTTCACTCGGTTTGCTCATGCCACTCATGTGTGGAAGCAGATAACATGCAACCAGCTACAGATCCCCAAGAGACCGCCCAGTGAGCGGGACAGAGATGGATAGAGGAGAGAGTTAGAGGAGCGATGGGGATGGAGGACGCCTTTTGAATATGAAATGAAAATGCAACTTGGTCCTGGTGATGATAATAATTATGGGCCCTGCAGGCGATAATTGCCCACTAAGCGAGCCATAATCTCAGGCGACGTGGGATGAGAATTGGGGTTTCTGCCGGGGGTGCTTGTGTCCAAAGGAGAGGACCCCTTAAAGCCAACCGAAAACCGCACCGCAGTCAGAGAAACTTTTTTGCGAGTCCACTCACATCCCTTGCAGCACATATTGCCCCCTTCCTGCCACTCTGCGGTTGCTTTGTGTTTCGTGTGAGCTATGCTTTATCTCGCTCATCCCAGTTTCTCCCACTTCTTCTGCTCCTTGGTCAGCAGCAAGAAATTATTCATGGCATCTTCCACTCGAACTTCCTGTGGCTTCAAGGGGATGGGTCTTAAATTCAATGTTTAATTGCCGTTGAGAAAACATTAAGAGCACGAGCGACAACAGTAAAGCAGCTACAGAAATAATATTTTTGGGCAGCCACAAGGACATTTGCAACTACTTAGAGCGAGGCAAGGTTATAAGAAATTTTTGATATTACTTACATGTATTTTAGCTTGGTTTAAGAGTAGACATGAAAGATCAAATTCCATAAATGTGCGTACCATTCTATCGATATTAAGACTTACTTAAGTTTCTATGTATAAATTTAGGCGCTATAGGCACTATGAAAATAAAATGAAAATATCTGGTATTTCTCTACAAAGTAGCAATTCAATAAATTTGTTTCTTTCAACAAATAAGTGATTTATTTTAAATGATTATCCAGCAACCTTAAGTTTAGTTTAACACAAATCTGTTTCTTATTTTATTTTTCTTCTTGGTTTTACCATGGCAACAAAACTTTTATCATTTTTAATTTAAGCCTTCGGTTGGCACTCTTTATGTCCTTAGGTTCCCTTTTTCACTTCACTTCTGCCAACTTTCTGCGCCTGAGTGCTTTTGTCATTTCGAAAAAGGCAAACATTATTGGCTCATTGAGATAAGCTCCGACTGTAAACTATTTTTCTTACATTTACGTGACGCTACCTTCCGCAAGATTTTTCTCATAAGCCCCCTTACCAACGTTCGTTTTGCAACCGCAAAATGCGAGAAATATTATGCCTTATCCATTTTAATAGTCAATCGTTTTGTCATTTTGCTTCCACTGCCTCCTGCTTCAGTGAAAGAAAAATTAATTTTATTTTAATGCCCGTTGCGGGCATTTGAGAACGGGGTTTTCACGAGATTGTTGTTGTTGCTGGTGGCGCACTCTTGAGTGGGATTTCCAAGGATTTTCCTTATCACTGATGCGGGATCGTTTCGCCACAGCCCCTCCACCGCCACCTCTTTTCAATGTTGTCAGGTGTGTGTGTGTGGTACCTTTTTTAGCTTTTATTTTTTCCTTTCCCTTATTTATTGCAATTTAAGTGAGTTGTCAAGCGGGGATAAGGAAAGTGCGATACAAGGGTTGGGGCTAAAAGAAAAAAGGAGAGATTTCATAGCAACAAGCTGGGTAACGAGGTATGTGGTCTTCATGTGGTTATCTAATGCGATTTTAATTGAAAGTGTGGGCATTGTTGATGATGCGGTTGGGGTAATTGGTTACATCAAGAGGTTCGTTAGTTGCAGTAACTTGATGGCTTTCAACATGTCTTTAATCGGATGAATAGTTTTCATTTTACATTGTAATTTTCCAAAATGTTAATGCTTCTTAAGCACTTATTTTCTCTGGAAAAATACCAGCAATACTATAATATTTAAGCAAAGGCTTATTAATTCCATGATTTGTAATGAGTTCCGCTGAAGAAAATGGCAACTCCCCACCAAAAACTCACAGGCAAGCAAGTGAAAATAGTTTTTAAATAGTTTAAGCCCTCCGCTCCCTATCAAATGACAGAGGAAACAAAACAAAAATTAAAACAAAAAATTTCCCACTTAATGAACTACTTTAAATAATTTTCCGACAGAAAATTATTTTCATTTACCAAACTTTGTCGTCGTGACCGTAGTCGTCGCTCCTAGACTTTGGAGTGCCCCAACGAGCCTCACTCATCCCCTTTTTTTGGCCAAGGCCAGGACTTTTAAGAACGCCTTAACTCTCTTTCAATGGCAACTTCAGCATCGTTAACAATTTGGCAAGATTTAAAAATGGCAGCAATTGAGGGGACGAGCTGGAGAAAGAGAAGGCATCGAGTGAGAACCGAGGGGCTGAACTGAGACTCCGAATAAAAATATCACTTTACTGTGTCGCCCGACAACGTTGAAATCGCTGCCAAGGACGGGGTAATTTATCAAGACAAAAACCAAGCAACAGTGGAAGACGTGGTACGAGTGGAACAGAAATAAGAGCCAAGTACTCACTGCAAAAAAGATGGAATTTCATTAAATATCGGTAAAGAATTCATTCTAATACGAACTATTAGGATAATGTTTTATCCTTTGATTGATATTACTACGAACACAATAATGAGTAATGTAAAAAATAAAAAATAAAAGGCAGAGATGCTAAGTAAGTTAGCACTCCTTGCAATTAGAATGAATTCCAATAAAAATTATTAAATTTCTATTATGTTATACATTTTAAATAAATGAGCACATAAGAAATAGCATGGCGTATACGTAATATGCGAAGCTATACGTTTTCTTTGGCTAAAATTAAGTATACGTTATTATTTCGTTATCCCAATTTCGATAAATAACATTGCGTATACGTAATATGGGAAAAATATGCGTTTCTCTTGATAAACATTAAGTATACGTTATACAAAAAATATTTCCAATATAAGTAAAAAAGCATATTTGGGGCCTATTTCGTTCAGTGCAGCGATGGAAGCGCAGATAAGGTAAAGGGGCTGCAAGGGGCGTGGGGGGACAGCAGCTTTGAGTCTTTGGTTACTATCTTAATTTCATTTACGCAATAGCAGCGACGCCGGCAGCGACGGCACCGGCAACTTTCCAGCTTCCTTTGGACTGTTTTGTTTTTCAATTTGGCCCTTGCGATGGAAACTTTACCAAAAACATCTCAAAAGCAGCAGCAACAGCCAGATACGACGGCAACAACAACAGCAACGAGAGGAGACGTGCAAAGTTTCTATTAAAACGGATTTAATTATGTAATGGAATCATGATAAATTTCGCGCAACGTGAAAAGTGTTCGGCCAAGTCTACCCGCCCACTCGCTCATGTTGTACCGATACAAAGGCCAAGAAAAAGGAAGCCAAGACAAAAGTTGTACAAGTGGAGCAGTCTAAAAATCGGAGAGGAGATGGACGGCTTTGCCCAGATAGCCAGATGGATGGTTAGCCAGATAAAGGGGGCTGTGGCCGAGAGCCTAGCTGCCTGCCTCACGGAATCATTCTACATTTTGGAGCCTATGATTTATACGGAGCAGTTTAATTAACGATGCTCATAACTAGTGATTCAAAGTTTCCGTTTCCGGTTTGCCGCGCCGTTTTCTATTGTTGTTTCCGGCTGTGGCGTCAAGAGCGCCGTGCCTCACCCCTCCGACATTGTCTTCGATTGCTACTCAGTAGATTCTACCCAATTAGCATATCAAGTGGAACAAAACTTGGATTTATTATCTCAAGAGGTGGCTATAAATAATGTTTTCAAAATTTTTTTTAGCTTATAAAGTTTTTGAAGTATATTTCGAGGAGAAAATTAAGCTTAAATTTTTCAAAAAGATTTGGTTGTTAGCATTTAGAAAAGTGTGGTAAATAAATGCTGTGAAAATTTAAAGATCGCAATATTCAGAAGTTAAACAGATTGTTAAATTGAATTTTCTTTTTACAAAAATATGTACAATATGGATATTTGTTTACAATATCCACTTTAAGCACTTAAATAGGTTTTCTTAAGATTTATTCCCTTGATTAATTGAAATGCAGACTCATAACTCTCTTTCCCCATATCCTTCCGCTTATGAACTGTCCTTGCGCTTTTACAAATATTTGTAAATCTGTGGGGAATGCGTGCTATAGTGCATTATTCTTTATGTTCCTTTTTGCATTTGTGTGTGTGTGTTTTTGCCTATTTGTTTGTTGCTTTGTGTTTCTGCTCGCAAAGATTCTTTGTTCGTTTGCCATACTAAATAATTAACATCTGTGAAGTTTTTGTTTCGCTCCCCAGTGCCCCAAAATGGAAATCTTTTCATGTACTTCTTTGGCCGTAATTAACATTTCAGGAGCAGAAAAACAAATGCACATGCACCATCAGCAGCAGCAAAGCAGCCACAATAATTTAGATACATTGTGGTGTGCAGCAATAGTTTGTGTTAATTTTGTTGCTTTTGATCCCCTGCTGCACCTCCCTTTCTAGTTGATTGTCTTCCTCGCAGAGTACAAATACTAAATCGATAACTAGCTATAGTTTAACTTATATTAGTGGTATGCAATTGAAAATACGATTTAAAATGTTTGATAGGCTATGTTGTTATTTATTTACTTTTAAAAAGTTTGAGACTTGTTTTTAAGGCATACGTATAATATTTATTTATTCAAAATGAATTATTTTTAATTTAGTAAAAGTGACCCGATTTTTTGTCGCTTAACTCTCTTTAACGTATATGGCAGTACATCCTATTGATTTCACACTGTACCTCACTGTACTCACTAACACAGACATCGACTTGTGTAAAAAAGTACATTTCCATTTAGCCCACACATTCATTAGCAGAACAGCCTTTGTCCACATCCTTGGCCACAAATTCACTAACATTTTTTTTACTGCATTGTCATTTATTTGCTGCTCGTTTTTAGCTTTTCTACCTTTCATTGTATCTGTTTTGTGGTCCGCCATTGCCTTTTCAGCGACTCCTTTTTCGCCCATCCTTGCATAATTCTTATATTTTTTTTCTCCCGCCCTCGTCGGACGCTTAATAACGTTTTAATTGTTGTTGTGGGCTTTGACCGTAGAGGACCATGGAAATTTCCCACGCAGACTGGCAACGCCCAGCCACGCCCCCTTTGGTCATATCGCCGTGGCGCTCAGCATTTGTATTATCATAATGAGTATAATGGTAAGGGGTTGGGTTGCTTTAGGTCTGTGCTGAAAGGAATGTTGCATAATGTGGCCGCCTCGACGCCGAAAAACCATTCGAAATTATGCATGCCGCGGTATTATTTCTAGCCTTTGTTTTTGCTCTCCGTATTTTATATATATCCGTATATATATATATTTTTTTTTTGTTTTTTTTTGTGAACCACAAACTCTTAACTTTTTCCGCTGCGAAGTGGGGAAATAAATTCAAGTTGGCGAGTCTATTTAGATTTTCAAAACAGCTTCACGGCCCGCCGAGTTTATTACCATGAGTTTAAAGCGACTCCTCCTGGCTGTCTGCTTATCAAGTTGCCATTAAATCTCCGGCTAAAACATCCTAAAATCCCCCTGCCACGCCTCGCCGATAAGCAAAATTTCAGCGCAAATTTATTTGATGTGTTTTATTGTGTTGTTAAATTTCGCGTAGCGAACTGAGGCCAACAAAACAAGAAACAAGTGTGGAAAGAAAAAAAAAAATAGCACCCACCTCCCTCAAAACTCAACTTGCTTAGCTCTATCAGTCGAGCCGTTTATCATTGCCAGAATCCAGCCTCCATTCGAATGGCTCTCAGCTGTTTTTGGAGCCGTGTTTTCCTGCCTCTTACCTGGATGGCTGTCGCCAAAGTTCATTAAATGCGCCATGAATTTCAAATGTCCCGGCGAACTGAACTTTAAGTTGAAATGGGACCCGATTTGGGCATCGTGGGGGAATTGCGTAGCAAATTGACTCCGAACGGAGTTCAATGTCACTGACAATTGGCTTATTTCGATGCAAATGAGCTGAAACTGCTTCACATTCCAATTAAATCGAATTAATTTTAATGCGATTTCTGATTTTCATTTTTTTGCTTTATAGGGCTTTTTTACATAAATGCGAGGAACATACCTTATAAATATATAAAAAATAGAAAAGCATAGATTTCCCCAGGACCTTTAAGTCGTTTTAGATGCAATTTGTTGCCATATTGTTGGTTAAAGTCTAACAAGTTTTCTTCACAACTTTTGCCATGTGACAAAGCACCGAAAAGCAATTTCTCGATTAAGTGTACTGTCCTCTCCTTCTTGCCCACCCTTTTCTCGACAAGCTATTCCAATATTACCCATCATTCCTGCACAGATACCCGGGCTCCCCCCACCTCCCTTTGGCCCACGACAATAAACAAGACATTATCGAAACAGCGAACAAAAGTCGAGCCAGAAATGCAGCTGGCTTCGCTCGGATTATCGTTTATTGCATTATTTTTATGCGATGAACGCGCGTCGATTAGAAAACTAAAAATGTATTTCGCATTTCGCTCGCCGCTGCTTCTGCTGCTGCCGAGTGGCGAAAAGGGAATGAAATGCAATAAAAATGAAACTGAAATGAGAACTCCTCACGGAGCGTCGGGAACTGGGGAAAAATTACAGGAAAAAAGGGCAAAATACGGAAACGGAGCGGAGCTGCGGAGCAAATGGCAATCGCATTTGGCGCATTGCACTTTGCCTGGCAACAGCAACACTGGCAGCAGCGGCAACTATCAGCAGTTTACAACAAAATTGGCACCTCCACTTGGCTAACTTGGCTAACTGTGAAATTGTGGCCCATAAAACGTGAGCATTGCCACGGAAAAAATGGCGCATGTTTTCGACTATAAAATATTCGGTGCTTTAAACAGATATACCAATTAAGGCAAGGACCACTCATATCTATATAGTTGCAACTTTAAATAAAAAAAATTAATAATTATACACTTAACTTACGTTTCTTGTGTAATAAAAATTAACTTAAAATTGTTTTCTTAGTACCAAATCTCAGTGGTCGATAAAATTGTTCCTAATTAGTTGGATTTCAAGTGTACACTAGGATAACTCCGTGCTCGTGCTCAAAGGAGTTATAAAAGAAAAACACTCACCGCCTGAAAGTATGCAACGAGAAATGTAAGCAACCAAGCCGAATCTCCGCGACTGCCAAGCAGACAGAAATCCTGGCCAGCCACATGGCGTATACGTGTTAATTTAGCGCAACGATTAGACACAGCGCACTCCTTTCCACCTCCTTTCCACCTCCTTGCAACCGGCAATGCCTCCTTCTTCTTCTTCTCTCGCTTCCGCCGACAATTGCAGTTTGGTAAATTGGCCGTTTGCTTAGCACAATAAATTTCAACACTGGCGCCTGTCAGTCAATGGCCAGGAGCTGGCGGGGATCGGGGATATCTGGATCTCCGGCGGTTAGGCTGGCTCGTTAAGTGCATTTTAGCCGAAACGTTTTCAATTTGGCCAGAGTCAGTCTATTTTTAGGCTAAGCCCGACACAAAACACTATATTTTGTCGGACTATAAGTAATGATGTGACGATTTGGCAGCAACCGAATGAGGTGAGTGCACTGGAATGGGCTGCGATCCATTCTATATACATAGCCACATATACTATATCTACATATATTCCTGGCATGGGCGTTCCCTAATATGGTTCATTGGCCCCAGGTCGTATTTTCCTTTGCTGTTTGGCATTTTACCCACGCAGTTCAAGGCCCCGTTTTGTCGGTTGTTGATTAAAGTCTGGGCATACCAATTTACCTATATATTGCTCGGGGGACTTTGGTTTTCAAAGAAAAGTGGATTCTACTAAAAATACATTTTACTCTGGCTTATGAGAAATAAATAGGTGCGAAATAATGATAGCCATAGGAAAACAAAAGGATACCAAATTACCTGTATTGCACTCTTGTAACTTTCCTTTACTACTATTAATTTGTAATCAAATAGGAAATGGAAATATCACATCATATACTGAAAATACCTGATTTTCCAACGATTCCAACTGCTTTTCCTACGAAGCAGTGGCATTCTTAAAGAGTATCTCAAATTTCCAACCATAACTCCTGGTGAGAATGTTCTCCACTTTGTTTGTTTGTTGCTGCCGTTAAATAAAATTTACTTTACCATGCACTTTGGGCATACATTCTGCTTGGGAAAAGTGGCCGGAGTCCTTGTTTTCGTGTTTCTTCTCTCGATTTTTTGTTTCCTTCGGCGAGGAAACCAGCTTGGGTCGTTTGCCCAGTCTGATAAATTGTTTCCGTAGAGAGAACGCTGCACGTAATTGCTGAGCGGATCGATGAAAAGTAGCTTAAGGATGCCGGGCAAGAGTGAGTTGTTGTTGCAACTGCGGCACTGCTGCTGTTTCTGTTGCCTGTGACAAGGCCAACTAATTTGTACTGTAGTATGTGCATATATCGAGGGTACACTGTACCTATAAGTACACAGCAACACTTAGTTGCATTGCATAAATAAATGTCTCAAGTGAGCGTGATATAAGATCACCCATTTATGCTTTAAGCTAAGTCAGCATCCCCACGCTGGCCGCTGGCCATATATGCGCATAAGCTCTCTCTCTCTCTCTCTTATACATATATATATACGCTGCTCTTCTGCCGCTGTCGACGGCGGCGCAGTCGCAGTATTTAGGTAAGATTAGACACTCTGTAGAGGTTAAGCGGGCAGAACCGTTTCTGCTACTCGAAGAGATAAGAAGAAATAAAAAGGTGGCCTGACGGCTGCACCCAACTGCAAGAAAAACACGTGTTCTCAATTGGTGGCATATATTGGTTTATTACATGGCGACCGTGAGGCAGGAGCCTGCGATCTGAGGACTACTGAGGAAATGCTGCTAATATTGCCGATTTGATTTGGGAATTCTAAACAGCGACAACAGGTGTGAGAGGCAGGCCGCCCCTTACACCAGTGCGGGAGACCTAGAGACGGGACACTGATGAAAAAAAAAGAAACAAAAATACTGAGTGAGTAGAGTGTGGTAATGGGCAAACGCGGATGTCAGGAAATCAAAAATAAAGGTATAGCACATATTAAGTGGCTATGATATACAAATAAAACACCGCCCCCATGGGCAACGGCACAGAAATTAACTGCCGAATTAGACTTTCTGAAAGAAAACCTCCAGCAAAGAAAGCCGAATACCACAACTCACTCAGCAAAAATAGAAATAATCAATGAAGAAATAACTGAAAATTCAACATCACCCAAGCCGAAAAGACCCGACGTCTGCATGAACGACTGCCCTCGACCATTGTAAGCCGCAACAGCAATTAGCACGGCATCCTGCGAGGGTAGGATTAGGATAAAGGATAAAGGATTCCACCGGCGCGCCGCACATGACAACAGCGAATGTCTACCAAGCAGACGTTCGAACACCCTGCTCCTGTCGAGCAAAGGGATCTGCCAAGTATCAAAGAGGTAATAGAGGTAGATCCGTCCGCGGGACCAAAGCCCTTGACCATACAAGAGTACAAGGCACGGACTGCAGCGAGGGAGCAGCCACCTAAAAAGAAGAGGGGTGGCCGCCGGATTAAGTTGCTCAGCGCCCGGAGGCTCAACATCGAACTACTGAAGACGGCAACTAATGAGGAAGACCGGCAGCGCTACAAAGAGCGCCTTGCAGCCATCAATCAACAACTTCGTGGTGCGAAGTAAAGCGGCGGGCTGCGTTATACGCCATAGCCTCAACCGCCCAAATATTATATTAATGTTGTCGATGCGGTTTCCGCTGCAACAAAATTACTAACTTATCAGGGACCCATTTCATAACTAACACATTATACTCAGTCCTAAACTTAAAATAAGTAATAATATTGTAAAATTGCAAATTGCAACCGATGTAAACTGAGTATAATGAATTCATCTATCAAGTAAAAATATGTTTAACAACAGTTTAGACCTATTAAAATTTCGAGCTATATTTATATCTGATCGAGATAACAATAATTGACCAATTCTCAAAGTTAAAATTCTATTTGTACTTTTGATATACAAATAAAGACTAATTTTCCCCATATCAAAATGGGACATAAGTCGTGGATACAACCCCACAGTTAAATTCAATGTACTTACTATTTTTGATTTTAGTTATCCTATCAGCCTTTTAACCTGGCCTTAAAACTTTATCAGTTTCACAAAAGATCGTTGAAAAGACTTACATGAGTCGAGCCAATGATTTAGACAAAATCTAATAGAAACTACACCAAAAAGGTACAAGTGCGATTACATCGCTAAAAGGTACATACATGGAATGGCTAAACTTAACCATATCCATAAACAATATTAGAGATGCTTTTGATAAATCCTATAAATGTATTAATAAAACCGCGCTGATCAAAACTCAGACGCTTATTTTTCACATAAAGGTATTGATAACACAATACAACACATTACAAAACCTAATAGTAACAAACAAAAGCAAACTCACTGAAGAACATAAAGTCCAATGCTTCAAAGTTCTCAGTTCATTTGGTAAAAGACTACATAATACCAGCGTTAGACACAGTATTATAATAGAAGTCCCAACAGAACTAACCAAAATAGCAGAATTCGACGAAAGCCAGTTAAGAGACTTGGACGAGTCGCAGCCGTTAGAAGATTTAGATATCGAAAGCGATATCGAATCAATAGAAGAATTAAAATTTAATACCGTACAACCAAATACAAGAAACATGGCCAACGCATTAGAAGCTCAGAGAGCATACGTTAAACAGGTATCTGCCACAGTACCTGAATTCGATGGTAAGAAACTCCATTTAAACAGGTTTGTGACAGCACTTAAGTTGACGGATCTAACTAAAGGAGATCAAGAAACTTTAGCAGTAGAGGTCATAAAGACCAAAATTATTGGCCCATTAAACTATAAAGTAGAACATGCGACAACGATACAGGCAATAATTACCATATTGCAGGCAAACGTAAAAGGCGAATCGCCTGACGTTATAAAGGCCAAATTAATAAATGCCCAACAAAGAGGCAAGACCGCGTCTCAGTATGTTACAGAAATAGACAGTATGCGTAAGCAGCTCGAGGCAGCTTACATAGACGGCGGATTAGACGCCGATAATGCTGACAAATTCGCGACTAAAGAGTCGATATCAGCAATGACCAAAAACTGTGCCAACGAGGCACTTAAAATGATCTTAACTGCAGGTACATTTAGTACATTCAACGACGCAATGGAAAAATACCTACATTGCAGTACAGAAATAACCGGCAATTCAAATACAGTCTTATTCTATAATGGGAATAATAGACGTGGTAATTATAATGCCTACTATCGTGGTAGAGGCAGAAATAATTATAACCATAATTATAACCAGAATTATAACCAAGGTTATAATAATAACAACAGAGGTCGCGGAGGCTACCGCGGCCACGGTAATAACAGAGACGGAGGTAACCGAAGGGGTAACCAAAGTCAGAATAATAATAACAACCGAAATGTGCGTAACGTACAATCGGAAAACAGCCAGACCCCCTTAAGCGATCAACAGTAAAAGTGTTTAAAGTAAACCTAAATCTGAGTATTTTCATTAAGACAAAAAACCATGAAACAAACACAGTTCTTACATTACTAATAGACACAGGTGCAGAAATTTCATTGCTAAAAGCCAAAGCAAAGGAATATAATAATATAAATTTCAGTAATATATCAAATATTACAGGTATTGGGCAAGGAACCATACAGTCTATAGGTACAGTAGATCTTGACATACGCATTCAGGATGTTCTAGTGCCACATGAATTTCATGTAGTACCTGAGAATTTTCCGATACCATGCGATGGCATAATCGGAATAGATTTTATCAAGAAATACAATTGCGTATTAGAGTTTCAAAATAACAAAGACTGGTTCACAATAAGACCCAATAACTTCAGTAGACAGATTAGTGTACCAATTACACATAACTTAGACTCCAACACACTCTTATTGCCAGCTAGATGCGAAGTAATCAGACAAGTCAAATTACTCACTAACGAAAAAACGGTGGTAGTACCAAATCAGGAGCTGCAACCAGGTATAATAGTAGCAAGCACCATTGCCGATAGCAAAAACGCATTGATTCGCATTATAAATACAAATAATAAAGACGCCATAATAGATAGCGCGAAGATCAAATGCGAATCAATGAAAGACTATGACATTTTTACAACACCAGTAGAAAAGGAAAATAGAACTGAAGAAATTTTAAAACAATTAAGATTCCCTAAACAATTCAATAATGAACTAACTAAGTTATGCACCGAGTTTAGCGATATTTTTGGTCTAGAAACAGAACCAATATCGGCTAACAATTTCTACAAACAAAAACTCAGATTAGGGGAAAAAACACCGGTCTATATAAAAAACTATCGCATGGCAGATAGCCAAAAACCAGAAATCGCCAGACAGGTAAAAAAATTAATAGATGATGGAATAGTTGAACCATCAATGTCTGAATATAATAGTCCATTACTTTTGGTTCCAAAGAAACCACTTCCGAATTCCACGGAAAAAAGATGGCGATTAGCAGTTGACTATCGTCAAATAAATAAGAAACTATTATCAGACAAATTTCCACTTCCAAGAATAGAAGATATTCTTGATCAATTAGGAAGAGCAAAGTATTTTTCATGTCTCGACCTAATGTCTGGATTCCACCAGATAGAACTAGAAAAAAGGTATAGAGATATAACGTCATTTTCAACAGCCAATGGCTCATATCGCTTCACGCGATTACCATACGGACTGAAAGTAGCACCAAACTCCTTCCAACGTATGATGACACTTGCATTTTCTGGTCTTGAACCATCGCAAGCATTTCTATATATGGATGACTTAGTAGTAATAGGTTGTTCAGAAAAACATATGCTCAAAAATTTGACTAACGTATTCGAGCTATGTAGACGACATAATTTGAAACTACATCCAGGGAAATGTTCTTTCTTTATGAAAGAAGTAACATATTTGGGTCACAAATGTACCGATAAAGGTATACTCCCAGATGACACCAAATATGAAGTTATAGAAAAATATCCTATACCAACAGATGCCGACAGTGCTAGGCGTTTCGTAGCCTTCTGTAATTATTACAGACGTTTCATTAAAAATTTTTCTGATCATTCACGCCACTTAACGAGGCTTTGTAAAAAGAATGTTCAATTCGAATGGACAGCAGAATGCAATGATGCATTCGAATACCTTAAAACAGAATTAATGAAACCAACATTACTACAGTACCCAGATTTCGGTAAAGAATTTTGCATAACAACCGATGCTAGTAAACAGGCATGCGGAGCGGTACTTACACAAGATCACAATGGTCAACAACTTCCAGTGGCATACGCTTCAAGAATGTTCACTCAAGGTGAAAGTAATAAGTCCACTACAGAACAAGAATTAACGGCCATTCATTGGGCCATAAATCATTTTCGACCATACATATATGGCAAGCATTTCATGGTAAAAAGCGATCATAGACCATTGTCATACCTATTCTCTATGAAAAATCCAAGTTCAAAACTCACTCGTATGAGGCTGGATTTAGAAGAGTATGACTTTACTGTAGAATATCTTAAGGGGAAAGATAACCATATTGCGGACGCCTTGTCTCGCATAACAATAAAAGATCTGAAAACAATCAACAGAGAAATATTAAAAGTTACCACCAGATCAAAAGCTAAACAGGAAAATTCCTGTAAGGACGAAGCAATAGTCAAAATACAAGAGGAAAAAGAGCAAACAATAGAAAAGCCCAAAGTCTATGAAGTTGTCAATAATAATGACACAAAGAAATATGTTTTAATCAAAATAGATAAACACAAGTGTTTATTAAAACGAGGAAAAACAATTGTTTCACGCTTTGATGTTGATGACTTGTATTCTAATGAAACATTTGATCTAAATCAATTCTTTCAAAGGCTTATTTCAAAAGCCGGAATGCATAAAATAACAAAAATGCGAATATCACCAAGCGAACAGATGTTCCAATTTGTATCACTAAATGAATTTAAAATAAAGGGCAACCGAGTACTCGAAAAAGTAGAACTAGCTATTCTACAAAAGGTGATAATTATAGACAAAAATGACGAAGCTCAGATTAAAGAAATTTTGACAAAATTCCATGATGATCCTATAGAAGGAGGCCACACTGGTATTTCGCGAACCCAGTCAAAAATCAAAAGATTTTATTATTGGCCCCAGATGACCAAGACAATCTCAAAGTATGTAAAGACTTGTTTGAAATGTCAACAAGCCAAAATTACAACACATACGAAAACTCCATTAACATTGATGCCAACGCCAGCAACAGCATTTGATACTGTTTTAATTGATACCATTGGTCCACTACCGAAATCGGAAGACGGAAATGAGTATGCAGTTACAATCATATGCGATCTAACCAAGTTTTTAGTAACTATTCCAACACCAAATAAAAGTGCTAAAACAGTTGCAAAGGCTATATTTGAATTATTTGTACTGAAGTACGGTCCAATGAAGACGTTCATTACAGATCAAGGTACGGAATACAAAAATTCACTTATGAATGAATTATGCAAATATATGCATATAGAAAATCTAACATCTAGCGCTCACCATCATCAAACTTTAGGAACAATAGAAAGAAGCCACCGAACTTTTAATGAATATATACGTTCATACATATCGGTTAACAAAAGTGATTGGGACATTTGGTTACCATATTTCACTTATTGCTTCAATACAACACCCTCAATAGTCCATGACTATTGCCCATACGAACTAGTATTTGGCAGACTACCCAGACAATTCAAAGATTTCAGTAAGATAAACAAAATAGACCCAATATACAACTTAGACGACTACTCTAAAGAGCTTAAATGCAGACTAGAATTGTCGTACAACAGAGCAAGAAGAATGTTAGAAAAAGCAAAAGCGGATAGAAAATTAAGATATGATAGGAATACAAATAATTTCGAATTAAAAATAGGAGATAAAGTATTACTTAGAAAAGAAACAGGTCATAAGTTAGATAAAAGATATGAAGGTCCTTATGACGTAGTAGATATAGGAATAAATGACAATATAACCATTAAAACAGGAAGTAAGAAACAACAAATAGTACATAAAGATAGGCTAAAAAAGCACAAATAGAATGAAAAAAAAAAAGGGCAATCAATGCCAAACCTTTCATAATAAAACTTAAATAACGGCCTGATCAGCCAAAACAATATAACAAAGACATAGATATAATCGAATTTTTATTAATTCAAAATACATACATATTTTTTCTTTATTCATTTAAAAATTCTATATCATAAATAATGTTAATTCATTAAAAATAATATTTAAGTAATTTTTATTTTATAATGGTAATATAGTTGATAGAAAATAACTTCATTTCTTTACGTTATTTTAAAAAAGAGGGGAGGTGTAGTATGTGCATATATCGAGGGTACACTGTACCTATAAGTACACAGCAACACTTAGTTGCATTGCATAAATAAATGTCTCAAGTGAGCGTGATATAAGATCACCCATTTATGCTTTAAGCTAAGTCAGCATCCCCACGCTGGCCGCTGGCCATATATGCGCATAAGCTCTCTCTCTCTCTCTCTTATACATATATATATACGCTGCTCTTCTGCCGCTGTCGACGGCGGCGCAGTCGCAGTATTTAGGTAAGATTAGACACTCTGTAGAGGTTAAGCGGGCAGAACCGTTTCTGCTACTCGAAGAGATAAGAAGAAATAAAAAGGTGGCCTGACGGCTGCACCCAACTGCAAGAAAAACACGTGTTCTCAATTGGTGGCATATATTGGTTTATTACAGTACACTTCACTCGAGAAACCGAACGACAGTTGGCATAAAAATAAGACAATGTTCAAAAGTGCAGAGCCAACTCATTGCAACACCCAACTTGTTTCCGTGTGAAATGTAATGCAATTTCATGTCAAAAACCAACACAGACGACAGGACTCAGTGGCAAACTTTAAAGTGATATTTTTGTGTCGGTTGGTACAGCGTACAGCAAAGCACACCTGTCCTGTTCCGTTTGCCTTCCACCACCTTCGGGCTTCCAGGCTTCGTCCTGCCGACTTTATCCCTTCACCTGCTGCCATCTTCGAGTTCGTGGGCTGCCGTGCGGCTGTCTCTTCTTGGTTTTTGCTGTCACTGCAGCAGAAGTAGCAGCAGCAGGCAGCAGCAGCAGGAGTAGCTGCAACACCAGCAGCAGCAAACAGAAGTGCCAGTCATGAGGCCGCAAGAAAACAAACTTCAGCCTGCTTCCTGTCCCGCCTCGCTCCTCTTCCCGATGGCCCCTTTACTCCTTTCACTTCTTTGGCTCCGCTTCCTCCTTTTACACCGCTCATCCTCGACCGCAGCACATGCCGCTTACTTCCGCTTTTGAGTGTTAAGCAACGCACACAAACGGAAATACACTGGAAAGCACACTGTGAAAGATGGGGAGTTCTGGGATATTTTTTTAACAAAATTATATTGAAATTGATGCAAGACCATATTATTATTGGAAGTCAGGGGATAACTTGAATCGTATTTAATAGTAGACATATTTAAAATGTATATATTTTTTTGAAAGCTCTTATTTACCTTTGATTTCTCACTGTGTAGTATCTGCCACACTCATAGATTTCGTTGTCCTTTGACATGCATGTCTCGGTCTTTAGCTGTTCAACCTGTCTGCTGCTAGCTTTCGGTGTGCAGTTTTTGTCATTCCTCGTTCCTTCCGTGCGCCTGAAGGCTGTGGAAGTTATGACAAAACCTGCCACGCCTTCCGCCCATTGAGCGGCATGCCTACCCCTTCGGCCCGCCCCTAACTGCCCAGGATCCTTTGGCCGGAAAAAGGATAGAGGCGAAGTGGCAGGGCGAAAGACCAAAAAGTGCATAGGAAGCGTTATAGGTGATTCGCTTGTTTGTTGCTTGTTTGTTTGCAATTTGCTGCCATAATTCTGTAGTTGTTGGCGCTCAGTTTTCGCGCTCCAGGATTTAGATTTCTGCCAAAGCTGGTTGTCTTGGAGTGGAAGTGAAAATTGTTATGGCAACGCACTTGATACCCAAACAAGATGGAATTTTATGGTAGATTAATTTTTATCGGAAATATCCGTACTTATGGACTTGTATATTTATTATTGTAAGCAGATTAACAGGATAAATAAATAAAGTTAATTGGGCTGTAAAAGATGTGAGTCCGCATCCCGAAAACATCTCACCTGTTTTTATATTTGCTTTATTTTAAAATGCTAATGCGAACAATGTTTCAAGGGCATTCAAAGCCATTTCCCCTACGGATACTTTTAGCGTCACTGTTTATGGGGCGTATACGTGATGTTTTCGTTTGCATCTGTACCTCAGCCAAATGTGAATGCTCACCATTTTGGTGGCCATATCAATTTCGCCATCGCTTGCTTTTGGACCACATTACCGTTAAAATTGTATTGGATTGGTCCTCCTGGATGCTTTGCTGACCGACTGGATAACCGAATGGCTATTGTGGCCCCAAGTCACTGCCAGATTGAGCTTCCCTGTATCCTGTTACCATTCCGTCTGCATTCAGTCGGACTGTGGCATATATATATATATATATATATATATAGGTATTGGTATATAAACCCTTACATGTGTAGCTATGTGTTTTTATAGATTTTTTCCTTATGGCCACACGAAGTTCTTCTTAAAATGCAATTTTCAAGATTTTTCTTTTCCTTTCAGCTCGTTTGGCTGGCGCCATTTCAGTTCTTGCCCGCCGATTTTCAGCCTTTCCACCCGTGCTGCTCAACTGGCCAACACTTTTGGCTCTGGCCACGCCCCCATTCGGTTCTGCTTGCATGTGTCAAAAGGTATTTTTTATGTTCAGTTTCGTGTTTTCCAGCATTTTTCCAGCGTTTTATTTTTCTTCCTCCTTGGTTTGGCTTGGCTTGGTTTGGTTTGGTTTGGTTTGGTTCACAGGACATTCGAGTCTGGGGGCGAGTCGAGTCCCATCTTGTGTGCAGGTAATGTGGCACTTGGCTAAAATGGTGTGTGAAATTTTATGCGAAACGGCTTAAGATGTTGTTGCTGTGGCCGAAGTTGTTGCCGTGCTTGTTGTGCTGATATTTCTGGAACGGAACACAATCATTCTGCTATGTTGCACATAAAAAGTTACGTTGAGTGGCAGTATATATGTATATATATATAAACGTGTATAGTTCCCAGTCCGTTTGCTTTCGCCTCTATTCTCTGACCGAAGCTCTGCTGATGATGACATTTTCGTTTTGGTCGCTCGGATTGGCAGCAACACACACAAAACTGGTAAAAGGGGGAAAAAAAGAAATCCCTGAAAAAAGATTAGTTAGCTTGGGAGGGTTTAGTTTCAGTTCCATCTTTTTTTTTATTTGGACTTGAGTCAATGTTGTTAGTTTGGATTCTGGGAATGGCAAATGGCCTGAGAATGAAACTCGATTTCGATTGCGTTCTTGTATTTTTTTTTATTTTGCCTCTCGGTTTTTGTCATGAAAACATTTTTCGCTTTGTTATTGAGTGTGCCAGAATTGGTCTTCATTTCCAGCTACCACATTTGAAGTAATCATCTGGATTCAACCGAAAGCTTCATCTAAAATATAGTGCATAACAATAATACCATTGGCCTTGTAGTACAGGTTTTTGTTTCCGATCAGTGCGAAGGAACTTTAAAAAGACCCGCATTGCAACAGCTACTTTTAAAGCTTAAAAAGGAAACTAAATAATATCGAAATATTCCATTTATTCCGAGGCAAATTTATTTTATTATAATTGAAATGGGAATTTTTTTAAATCCACTAATGTATAGCTGCACTTTGCCAAATGACAAACTTTGTTTTGTAACTCAGTTAAAAACTGTTGTCTTCTTTGTTTTTTTTGCTTAACTTTGTTCAACGTAAAAATGGGTCAAAAGCTTTCGGCACACAAATAATGTGACACTCATTATAGACCAATGAAATCAAGTATAAAATATGTTCAACATAACGAGACTTAAATACTCTGTAGCAAAGGAATTTAAATGGAATATATACACAAGGAAAAATGTTGCTATATGTTATCCAATGGATTTACTTAAAAATTATACAATTATATGGTAATTATTAAACATCTTTTGAATTGCAACAAGATAGTTGTCATATATCTCGTCGGTTTTTAGCTCTGATAAGCTTACCATTATAATTTGCATTTGAAAACACGTGAATTTTTAATTGCTACCATCGAGTTTTTCTTCTTAAATCGTGCCAACATGTTTTTTTTTCTATCTTTTATTTTTGGACGGCGTGCAGTTGGACGAAAGCGTTTTACATGTCAAAGGAGTAGTACCGTGTCCGTGCAGATAAAACAACTCTTTGCGGACCGGAAAGGGACACCGAATCCTGGGGGCTTTCACCGGAAATGGCTGTTTCTCTAAAGCGTGTTTTTGCATTTCCGTGCTGTCGTGCTTTTTTGATGTTTCATCCCGGCGAAAACTCGTCAATTACAGCAAATAATGACAAGCACCATCAGCATCAAAGGTATGCGATCTCACCTTCCACATCTGTCGGCGACATCATATTTTCCAAATTGCTTGTAAAAATACCATTTAATTGGTTGCGAGAAAAGGGATTCCAACCCATCCTGTGGGCACACTTGACACTCCAAATTTTAACACGGTCTGGTATTAATTCAATTAAAACTGAAATGCGGGAATGAAGCAAAAAGGCTCAATCTAGTTAGCAACCAGTCTTTTGCTTTGCTCTGTTCATGTTTTTGACACTTTTAATGGATAGGCACAGCAAAATCATTAATTATGTTTCGAAATTCGAATGGAAAATGCATGTCACTTTCCGGATCAGGGAATACAGAGACAATTGGGCAGGTCTTTAAAGAGCTATTACCGAAAATAAATCGTCATTTAGAAAGGAGGAATTAGTTTATTAGTCAAAAGCCACATTGCTTAGTTATTTAACTAACATAAAACTTATTTATAGACTTTGCAAAGTGTGCCTAGACGTGCTAGCTATACTGTTATTATTCTCCGCATGAGTATAGGTTGACTGCAACGATATAACCGTACTGCGCTCCTGGTGACTGGGAAATCGCGTTGCCTTCTGTGGAATGAAGTTAAGGTTCTCATCGATACCCACCAAATAGGTTGGTATTTTGCCGCGCCCCTTAACAAAAGTCATGCCGCGATATGAACAGGTAATGCCGAACTGTTGCAGAATTTCGGACGTCTCTTCCGTTACATGGATGTGTCCTGGCAGCCCCGTGGATTCCATCCGCGAGGCCATGTTGACTGGATTGCCCCATATATCGTAGTGCGGCTGCGAGGCACCCACAATGCCGGCCATCACCTCACCGCTGGAGATGCCGATGGCGATTGTTCCATCCGTAATATTGCGATCACCAGCAATACTCTGGTACGCCTCATTGCTCTTGGCCAGGGTTCGCATCATGTCCAGCGCATACGAGGTCATCACAAAGACCACTTCATCAAGGTCCTCATTGCTCTGCTGGAACAAAATTCTTCGGCTTTGTTCTTCATTGAATTCTGTAATGTACTATTTGATACTTTTTTCACATGGTTTTTCATAAGATTTATAACAACCAGTTGGGGGTATGCTCTCTTTGCGATTTGTACTAGTGGAGCCGGCAAAGTTAAGATCAAGTCCACACGCCGCCATGTAGGTGCATCCGACGATTTTGATTTTCTCAACGGTGTAGTACTCCTTATAAAACAGCAACTAAAAATGCGATATTTTTTTCTATAAGAGAAATTAATTATCTTGTTAAAATATAGAACCCTACCAAGGTATCAAACTCAGCAATAATCTCATTGAGCACCCTTAAGCTTCGAAGATCCATTTCAAAGTTAATTAGCATGGCAAACATGACAGACACCATTCGATAGTTTTCGAAATAGAGTTCATGTTTGGCCAAAGAATTGAGATACACATCCACTAAGAAATATATTGTAATATCAATATTAACGTTTCCAATTTACCAGTTTCGAAACTCACCGATATGAGATGGCAGTATGTTGTTGAGAATAATTATGATCGAATGATTTGTAAGGCTGGCGGCATTCTCCTCCTTTCGCAGATCAACACGCCAGCTAAGAAAACACGATTGAATAACAATTAAAATGGATATAATTTTATACCGAGCTCACTTGAAGTTTACTTTGTTGGTGAACTCTATTTGGCGCTCCTTTACAAACATAATTAGAAAGGTGATGCATATTAGCAGGGCATGAGCGTACTCCGATTTGAAATAGGGGTTTGTCGTAACGCTGTGATGGAAGACGAAATCGAACTGGAAGAAAATCAACAGCAGATAGGCGAGCGTCTCCAAAATGGCCACTGCCGTCTTGACCATGATGGGTATGTGGGCGAATGTGAAGGTCAAACAAATCATCAGGGATAACATATTGGTCGTCACCCAGGGATGAAAGCATATATGGGCCTCCTGTTCATAGTGAAAGAGTCTTTCCTCGATATATGCCATCTCGAATTCTTCGCGTTGGCAGCTCATCTGGTTACAAGATTCACCGCTCACTTAAACCGTACTATCGTTGCAGCCAACTTTAAGTACTTACCACAATTAAGCACATAACAAAAAAACTCGATATCATTAGGAAGAGGTATATGCAGATGCGGATGGGGAGACTGTTTAGGATCTTGTCATGGATCCGAAATATAAAACAACTGAATCCATTGTAATGATGTGGCACGTTGTTTCGGCCATATCTGGTCCAGCAATACTTCTTGTACCACGCGATTAAGGCCAGAATGCACTGTATTGTGGCTACTGAGGCTGGCAAAACGAAGCAGGAGGAGCATATCATTTGTGTGTCCATTAGTTCAATGTACACCAGGGAGCAGCCAACGCTCGCGCTCAGAATAATGCTGTATTTGTACATATAGTCGGTTTGCTTCAGATAGGCTCTTTCCAAAATCGGATCGGTAAAGGTCAAGCAAATGTTTAAGTTTTGGTGTGCAGGAACTTCTTTTCCTGTGTTGAATCGACAAATCCCCAATAGCCTTTTGGGACTGTGACCCAAAACGGTTTATAATTAGGAAATATTTTGTGTCGATAAAAAGTTGTGTAGTTACCTAAATGCACTGACCGGCATTTTGCGAAACTCTTCCCGCAATTCTTCGTGGAAAAGCGCCCTTAGACTTTGATTAGCAGAATCACTTATTCTTGGCTGAGCTCCCATATTGCACAGAGAAATTGAATGCAGATCGCCGAGAAACTCGTCACTATCTTCGTCATCCATATGCAAGTCTTGTCGAATTATATATGATCTTATTCGGTATTTTTTCAGAAGAGGATGATCCCTGGCTTCTTCAGGTCCATCCTCAATATCGAAGCGATTAACGTCTAGATTGTTTAAGGTGGCACCACTTATGTGCACACATCCCGGCACTCCAGTTGATTCTAGAACATTGGCTATGGTAACATCCAATCCTAGAAGAAATTGGGAAGCACTTGTAATCAACAGCAAGTGATAGTTTATTTATTTACCCCATATATCGAACTGCAGCTTGGCCTCCCCGATGACCCCAGCAAACAGATTGCCCGAATGAACTCCAATGCGCATATTTATGTCCAAGCCGTGAATGTCCCTACGAAATTGGGGCCAAGAATAGTAGTGAGAATTTTGGGAGTTTAAGAAACTGTATATGTATCTTATATGTAACTTACCGCACCTCCATAATGTGGTTGATCATGGAAAGACCTAGGATAACACAGTTATTGGCGTGATCGGGATCGGGGTCCGACAGACCCGCCACACAGTAGTAGCAGTCCCCCAGGAACTTGATGCGCTGCACCTTGTAGCGATAGGCAGCCAAATCGAATCTGCCGTAGAGATCGTGCAGGACCTTCACCAACATCTCCACCGTCAGTGTGGTAGTCAAGTGAGTGTAGTTCACGACGTCTGCATACAGGATGGAGACATCGGGATGGATCTGTATGGCCATTGTGCGCTCCATGGCGGTCCAGGAGTGAATACCTTGCTTTGCCATTACGATCCTGCCCTGAATGTCTTTCTGCAGGGGCAGGGAGATCTGCGGCGGCAGGATGCTGTCCAGCAACTGCTTCTCCTGCAGCCGTGCGTTGCGCAGCCAAATCTTCTCCTTGATGTACTGGTGTCGGTCCAGAAAGGAGGAGCGCACCACCGTGTCGTTCATAACGCGGTAGAAAATGCCTACAAGATTTAGGCACAGATAGTGCACAATGTCCACCGACATTCCGCCGACCGAGAATAGTGCAGACGCAAACTGGGCGAAGCCCTGGGCAATGAAGATCACAAAGTAGAGTATATAGAGACCGGACACCAACAGAGCCAGCAGGACTGCACCGCTGATGAAGTGGATCGGCAGGAACATGTATATCATGTATATTATGTAGGTGTCGTAAAATGTGCCCAGTATCCAGCTGTGCGCATACGTGTGGTAAATTGATTCAGTTAGGTCTAATGGTAATAAATGTATATAATATAAGGGATATGTTTTAATGATGATAACGAAATACCAACCAGCGAATACCAAAGTCAGGGAGGCAAATATCGAGCTGGCATACATGTACCACGTGTGTTTCGCAATAAATTCATCGCAGAAGTTAACACTCAGCACAAGTATAAGGACCAATGCGCATCCTATGGAAAGGGCTACATCGAAATAAATAATTGATCGGCGCTACAAAAGGTACAATAACGAGAATAAAACATATATATAAAAGAATTACAAGATGGAAGAAAAACATCTCATTTAATGGTTTTTTAAATATGTTGTGCAACTGTTGGTCTAAAATTGTATCTAGGTTAGGCGGTTCTTACCTCAATCGTTGCTAAAAGTAGGGCACAGTGCACGGAGGTAACGAATATATGCAGCATAAAAAAAGTGAGTAGGTAACTCTTCCAAAGCCGTATCCGATACAGTCGAAACTCGCTCTCCAAACGCAACTCTGCACATTTAGCCTAGAATATTCGGACATAGAATATTAATAAAAGAATTCCAGGTCCAAAGACTTAATTTTACCTTGAGGTAGCCAGGTTCCCACATGCGTTCCTTTGAATAATTAAGCTGACAATTTCCTAGGGAGCGAGGCATTTCGTTTTACCAGCTTATCTTACCTGGCTTTTGTTTTCGATTGACAAGACTCAGCAGAACAATTTAAGCATCGAACACACAGCCTACTTTAACCAGATTTTTCGCTTTATAAAAGGAACTTGTTGAACCCTCCAAAGGATTGAAAAAAATGGGACAAAACGTTCTAAGGTATTACAAATATGTATTTTCCACATAATTTTTACAAGATTTGAGTCCACATCATTTTGTAAGGCTACGCATCTCAAATTTTACAGACAAGAACTACGATCTCAAAATTTGAGAAACGAAGCCTTCAATATGCATTTGCGATTCGAATTCCATATTGAGAAGAATTTGCCGAAAAAATTTGTATCTGTCTTAGGAGCCGTCCAGGTCATGGTTTAGATCTGGATTAGATGGGTTCTCAGAAAGTCTATCGATTTTCTTGGACATGAACTTTAGGTCTTTATCGATGCCCACAAAATAGGTGGGAATTTCACCACGACCCTTCACAAAGGTTAAGCCGCGATAATAGCACATAACATCGAACTCCTCGAGCGTTTGGGCAGTCTCCTTTGTAACCTGTATATGTCCAGACAAACCAGTCGATTCCATTCGGGAGGCCATATTGACCGGGTTCCCCCAGATGTCGTAGTGCGGCTGGGAAGCGCCTACCACTCCAGCCATTATCTGACCCGTAGAGATACCGATCCTTATCTCGCCGGTGGACAAAGCCCGATCAAATGGTTCTCCGGCGTAAGCCTTGTTGCACACCGACAGAACGCGCATCAGGTCCAGAGCAAACGTAGCCATTATAAAAGCCACCTCATCATGGTTCTTCTCTTTTATAGATGACTCCAAACGAGAACGCACCTGTTCTACTGAATTAATCAAATATACCCATATCACATTAGAAGACCTATATTAAGAACCAATGCATTTGGCACTTACATTCGGATGACAATGATGTACTGCCAAAATTCGAGTTGCTATCAAGGTTTTCAATCAGGCTAAAGTCCAATCCACAGGCTGCCATATAAGTGCATCCGACGACTTTGATCTTCTCGACTACGTAATATTGCTTGTACGCAGAAAGCTGCAATCGGAAAGTATAGTATAGTCGTAAATTAAAATCAATACTTACCAATCTGTCGAACGCTGTGATGATATCATTTAGCACTCTTAAGCTGGGCAAATCCATTTGAAAGTTTGTGAGCATGGCAAACATGACTGATACCATTCGATAGTTTTCATAATAGAGTTCGTGTTTGGCTATAGAGCTGAGATATACCTCGACTGCGAAAGAGAACTAAGAACTGAGATACTAAGCTTCTTGGGGCGATATTCTTAGCAAACTGACCAACATGAGATGGAAGAATGTTGTTAAGCAGGATTATGATGGACTGGTTAGTTACATCGGCCGATTTTTGCTTGTTTTGCAAGTCCAGGTTGAGCCTGCAATCAGTTAGGAAAATCAGTAAATCAGCTGATTTAAAGAAAGTATTTGCTTACTTGTAGTTCATTTTAGTGTTGAACTCTGACTGACGCTCCTTAGCGTACATAGTAATCAACATCATGCACACCCTGCAGGAATGAGCTATTTCAGCCTTTAAATAGGGCGATGTGGTAACACTGTGCTCGAAAATGAACGCGTACTGGAAACACACAACCAGGACGAAAACCACTGCTTCGGCGCAACCGATAAAGGTCTTGAGGGCGAAGGGAATGCGGGCGAAGGTGTAACTCATTCCCAGGATAAGGGCCATCATGTTCGTATAGGCCCAGGGGTGGAAGCAGGTAAACGGATCCATGTCATAGTTGTAGAGCTTGCTCTCTATAATGTCCAACTCATATTGGTCCTTTTCACAGCTCATCTTTGGGCATACAAAAAAATATATATATATATTAAATACATGCGTTGTTTCATAACTCACTAATATCAAGGAGATCACCATGTAATAGCACAATATTATCATCATGTAGACAGTGAGGCGAAGGACAAAACTGTGCTGGATCTTTTCAAACAAGTGGAATATGGCGCAGCTGAGTTTGCCGTAACTCCTGTGCTCGTTTTGTCCACTATGCCACCAGCACACTTTCTTGTACCAGCAAATGAATAGTAGGAAAGTCAGGACGAAAAACGCGATAATGTTAATGACAACACCCGTATAAAAGATATCTGAGTTGTTCACGGACTGGATATAAATAAGACAGCAACCAATTCCCCAGCCGAGCGCCACTGAATATTTAAAAATATAATCGGGCTGATGCAAATAATTCCATTCCACAGATTTGTCCTTAAATGCGACACAAAAAATGCCCAAATCGCGTTCGACTTTCTCGTTTTTCAAATTTCTTTCTCTTCGCGACCAAGGGAATTGAAATCTGCGGTAGTAGTTCGTTATTTCATTGCAGGTGCACAATGCACAGTTTTCCCCACAACTCACTTGAAACCCCCCACCGGCATCTTTCTAAATTCCTCACGCATCTCATGGGACAGTAAGTTAGGCTTCAAAATCTGTGATTTTCGGTTAGATCCCACGGTTTGAAGGTCCAGGTTAGGAACGCCCTCAACTATGCTAATTGTTTTATCCGAATCGAGGGATGGTATAGCGGTGAGGAGGTAGGTGCTCATCGGATGTTTCTGCAGTACGGGATCCTTCTGGGCCGATTCCGTGCCCGGATATATATTGTATTCCTCAGCGTTCAAGCTGCTCAGAGTTCGTCCACTAACATGCACATACCCGGGACTTCCGGTTGCTTCCAGACGACTGGCAATATTCACGTCGGCACCTGGAAAACTCACGAATATGTTTTGTGTCATTGATTTGTTGCATCGTACCATACCCCATATGTCGTACTGTAGCTTGGCCTTGCCGATTACACCTGCAAACAAAGTTCCCGAATGGACACCAATTCGCATGCCAATATTCAAAGAACGATTCACACTGCGGACGAAATGGTACTCAAAATGAAAGCCAAATTAGAGCAAAATAACTAAAAAAAAAACGAATCCCTTTCTGCCGATGTGGGACGCCATAAATCATAGATTCTAAACCTAATGGGATCATAGTAATCAACATACCTCACCTCCTTAATGTTAGCAATCATGGAAATTCCCAGAGACACAGCCATGGTGGCGTGATCAGGATCAGATTCCCCCAAACCCGCCACACAGTAGTAGCAATCGCCAAGGAACTTGATGCGCTGCACCTTGAAAGATAAGGCAGCCAAATCAAATCTGGCGTAGAGGTCGTGCAGGACCTTCACCAGCTTCTCCACCGTCAATGTTGTGGTCAATTGGGTGTAGTTCACCAGATCAGCATAAAGGATACTGACATCGTTGTGAATCTGGATGGACATGAAGTTTTCTGCTGTCCGCGAAGTGCCCAGATGGTAGAAGTCGTTATCGGGCTGTATGATCTTTTCCTTAATGCTTTTCTGAATGGGCTTCGCAATCTGTGGTGGAAGTATGCTATCCAGCAGCAAGGATTCTTGACGGCGAGCTTGGCGTAGCCAAATCTCCTCCGTAATGAACTGGTATCGGTCCAAGAACGACGAGCGCACCATGGTGTCGTTCATGATTCTGAAGAATATTCCCATCATATTGAAGCCCAGGTAGTGAAAAAAATCGATTGATACTATATCCAGACCATGAACATATTTAGCAACATTATGCTCGTTAAACGCCATGAAGTGAATAAAATATATCACATATGTTAAACTAACAGATATGGCTAGCAGAGCTGCTGCCTTGCTCGAAGGTATTGGCAGGAACATGTAGATCATGCAGAGCACAAAGACATCGTATAAGGTATTAAGAGGCCAGTTGGATTTGTAATAATAATAAGTGTTAAAGGCTATATCTGAAAACAAGAGAAAACACTATAGTTGAGTGTATATGGAAAGAAGTTGTGGATTTTAAGGATCGACTAATTATCATTGAATCTAGTACAAACACTCTACAAGTAGCTGGTGTAACTATAATATAAGGGCATATTTAACTTCTTAAACTTACCACCCAATACCACAACATATGCCGACAAAGTCGAGGTGAAAGTCATGACCCATCTGTGGCGGATTACAAAGTCTTCAAAGAAATTTATGCTTAGTAGGCCCGTGACTAAAATTAATGATCCCAAGTCAAATATCGCATTTATATAGATGTATTTTGTATACTGCGTAGAGTAATATACGTCAAAATAACTAGATCGCCAACTGAAAACGCTTACCTCGGTAAATGACCATATGATTACTTGAAGAGCTACGATCAGTAGTATTAACATGGGGACAAAAACGGTAAGGGAACTGATCATCAAACGAATCTTATATTTCATATATTCCTCCTCTAAGTGCAACTCCTTACATCTGGCCTACGAATATCTGTTGCATTTAAGAAACGGATATCTGAGCAAATTTCTTACCTTCAAATAACTTTGTTCCCAAAGGCGTTCATTAGTATATTCCAGATTACATCGCCTAAACCTTTCCCTGTACGGCGTTTTGTAAGTGTTTTTTTTGTTCATATTTTTAAGTAGTATTTTTTTTACGTTTGAGTTATTGTATGAATGAGAACTAGGTTCCAGGACTCAAAGCCTGCTTAGACCCATGAACCTACATTTAACTTAATTGAATGTCATTAACCTTTATTTTACATATTATAACATATGATATAAATGATTGAAAATATCTTATACGAGGTAGCGTACAGAATATAAATCTCTAAAAATTTTAAAAAGTATTAAATGTATTCACTTGAAGTTGTACTTCGGCTGTGAACTGGCACTAGAGAGGACAAGATTGAAAAACGCTTTGACATATTGTTCTTCTTCACATTTGAGGGCAAAAACTTCAAGTTATCGTCGATGCCCACAAAGTAGGTGGGAATTTCGCCACGACCCTTTACAAAGGTCATGCCACGGTACATGCACATAATATCGAACTGCTCGAGAATATTGGCTGTCTCTTGCGTCACATGGATGTGTCCAGGCAGCCCTGTCGATTCCATTCGAGAAGCCATATTCACAGGGTTTCCCCAGATGTCATAGTGTGGCTGAGACGCCCCCACAACTCCGGCCATTATTTCACCCGTTGAGATTCCGATACAGATCTCTCCGGTAGATAGAGCACGATCGAAGGGTCTACCAGCGTATGCCTTATTGCAGACGGAAAGCACTCTCATTAGATCCAAGGCAAACGTGGTCATTATAAAGGCCACCTCATCGTGGTCATTTTCTGTGCCTTTGGACTCTTTGCGATAAAGCACCTGTTCCACTAAAAGAAATGAGTTTATTAACAAAATTTAAACCCTTCATCATTGGAAGTCCATCAAGAGGGTGTACTTACATTCGGATGAGTAAGAAGCATGTGTTCTGCTTCCAAATTTTGACTTAGCCAGGGTAAAATCAAGTCCACAAGCTGCCATATAAGTGCAGCCCACGACTTTAATCTTCTCGACGACATAATATTCCTTGTAGGCATTTAACTGGGTTCGAAAGTGATGATACCTTATTATCTAGAAATCAATACATAAGCTTACCAGTCTATCAAATTCTGTTATAATATCGTTTAAAACTCGAAGGCTGGGCAAATCCATTTGAAAATTGATGAGCATGGCAAACATGACGGACACCATTTTATAGTTTTCGTAGTACAGTTCGTGATTGGCTACTGAATCGAGATAAACCTCAACTGTGGGTGAAAGCGTGTTTGATAAGAACCCTAAGCTTTGGGCTTGTATTCAGGTAAGAACTGACCCACGTGGGAGGGAAGAATGTTAGTGAGTAGAATTATGATGGATTTGTTCGTGATGTCAGCCGCTTTTTGCTTGCCTTGCAAATCCTGATTGATCCTGTTAACAAGGCGAAAATTCTCTTTATTGAGAAGTAGAAAGAGCATTAAAAACATACTTAAAGTTAATTTTCGTATTAAACTCTGACTGACGCTCCTTTGCGTACATCGTGAGTAACATCATGCACACCCGAAGACAATGAGCTAGTTCCGCCTTCATAAATGGTGTTGTGGTGGCACTGTGCTCGAAAATAAATGAGTACTGAAAGAATACGATAACCAAGTAAGCAACGGTTGCGCAACATGTAATGAGCATCTTTAGGGCAAATGGAATTCGGGCGAAGGTGTAGCTTACGCCCACGATCAGGGAAATCATGTCTGTGAAGACCCACGGATTAAAACAGTTGTCAGTAACAATGTCATAGTGATAGAGCTTGCTATTGATAACATCTAGCTCATATTGATTTTTGTCACAGTTTAGCTGAATAGAATGATAAGATTCGTTAACGCAAGGGTGTATACTTAGTAGCTCTAAACTTACCAGTATCGTAGAGATTAACAAGTAATAGCTCGCAACTATACTCATATATATAGTAACTCGCAGAACAAAACTGTGCTGGATTCTTTCCCAAATCTTGAACAACTTGCAGCTGACTCTCCCATACTTACGGGAGTCATTTTCGACGCATCTCCACCAACACACTTTTTTGAACCAGGAGATAAAGAGCAATGAAGTCAGGAAGGTAAATACAACCATGTCGATCACGATGCATTCTACACAAATGGTGAATTTGTCGTTGACTATCTGGATATAGATAAGGCAGCACCCGATTCCCCAAGCTAGAAGCACTGAGTATTTCAAGATGAAATCTGGCTTATGCAAATAACTCCATTCGAGAGACGAATCCTTGAAGGCTACACAAAACATGCCTAAGCCGTGGTTGACTTTCTCATCATTCGAATTGTCTCGGCAGCACGGCGATCGAATGCTGTGCACAATATTAATTTTTAAACTGAATATTATTCAATTTTCTTTGAACACCTACTTGAAGCCTCCCACTGGCATCTTTTTAAACTCCTCACGCAATTCATCGGACATTAAGGTTGGCCTCAAAATCGGGCTTTTCCGGGAAGCTCCCAAAGCGTTTATGTCGATCTCAGCGTAGGAGTGCACTGCATCCACAGATCTGACTGAATTGCGGCTGGGAGCGGCCGTAAGAAGGTAGGTGGTCATCGGTTGTTTCTGCAGTATGGGATCACTTTGGGCCACTTCGGTTCCCGGAAATACCGTGTACTCAGCTACGTTCAAGCTACTTAAAGTGCGACCGCTAACGTGCACATAACCGGGCTTGCCGGTTGCCTCTAGTCGATTGGCAATATCCACGTCGGGACCTGATATGTCAATTATTAGATAACAAAGCCACTAACACCTGGGTTAGACCTACCCCATATGTCATACTGCAGCTTGGCTTGTCCGATCACACCTGCAAGCAATGTTCCTGAATGGACACCAATTCGCATATCGATATCTAGTGCACGATGGGCCCTGTGGATTGTGAAGGGTTATTACTATATATTTGGTGGTTTGTTTTATGGGAAACATACCGCACCTCCTGAATGTTTGCAATCATGGAAATTCCCAGAGATACAGCCATCCTAGCGTGATCGGGATCAGCTTCCCCCAAACCCGCCACACAGTAGTAGCAATCGCCAAGGAACTTAATGCGCTGCACCTTGAAAGTAGAAGCAGCCATATCGAATCTGCCGTATAGATCATGCAGGACCTTCACCAACTTCTCAACCGTCAGTGTTGTCGTTAAATGGGTGTAGTTCACCACATCTGCATACAGGATGGAAACGTCGGGATGGATTTGGATGGCCATAAAGTTTTCTGTTCGCCGGGCATTCACGACGATGCGGTCTGAATCGGTTTCGGACAACATGATCCTTTCCTTAATGCTTTGTTGGATGGGCTTTGCAATCTGGGGGGGAAGTATGCTATCCAGAAGCATAGACTCTTGTTGCCGAGCTTGTCGGAGCCACATCTCCTCCTTGAGGAACTGGTGCCGATCCAGAAAGGAAGAGCGCACCATGGTGTCGTTCATTATCCGAAAGAAAATCCCCATCAGATTGAAACCCAAATAGTGAAATATGTCGACGCAAATCGTATCAAGGTCATGAACTACCTCTGAAATATCTTCATCGTCAGACTTTAAAAAGTAAATGAATAATCCAATGTACATGAGACTGACAGAGGTGGCCAACAGGGCTGCTCCCCTGATCGAAGGAATTGGCAAGAACATGTAAATCATGCAGAGGACGAAGACGTCGTATAATGTATTAAGTGGCCAGTGATACTTGAAATGGAACACTAGTATCTGAAATATATCTGAAAATGAAAGTCAGTAAGGATCAACAGATGGGGTCATGGCTAATAAACTTACCAACTAATACCACAATATACGCGGACAATATTGAAGAAAACACCATAATCCACCTGTGGCGAAGCACAAAGCTCTCAAAGAAATTAATGCTCAATATGCCAGGAACGGCAACTAATACAACTATAGCCGTTAATGATTCGTAGTAGATGAGTTTTTTTTGCTGCAAGGTTTAGCTAGACTTATCAGAAACGCATTATGGATCAAGTTTGAACTCTCACCTCAGAGAAAATCCATGGACAGAGCTCGCATCCTACGACCACAAATATAAACAAAGGGAAGAAGACGGTGAGGTAACTGATCATAAGGCGGATCTGATATTTTTTATACTCTTCTTCTAGACACAATTCCTTACATTTGGCCTGCAAGGAAACCATTAAGTATCCTGAAGATTGGGGGATTTTTTCACCTTTAAATAGCCCCGTTCCCACAGTCGCTCATCAGTGTAGTCCAGATAACATTTCCTTGGCGCATACGCTGTTTTTTTGTACATATTTTGGATTTTTTGAAAATCGCTCTTATTAATAAAGCCTATACTACTACTTAAAAGTCCCTAATGATTCTAAAAATTTTTTTGTATCTCGATTTAATATAGAATGATATTCCACACACACTGATTGAAAAGCATAAGGTTACATATCAAAAATATATATTTTTTTTCGGAAATGTTTGAAAAAATATACCAAGTTATTCGCCAGATTCTTGATCACTAGACGAACTCTTCCTAAGGCTATCCGGATCTAGTGAAGACATAACTGAGAAACGTCTTGACAAACTACGATTTACCAATTTTGCGGACATAAATTTAAGGTTCTCGTCAATGCCCACAAAATAGGTGGGTATGTCACCACGACCCTTCACGAAGGTCATGCCGCGGTATATACATTTAATGTCAAACTCCTGAAGAATTTTCGCTGACTCCTCCGTCACCTGGATGTGTCCAGGCAGCCCTGTCGATTCCATTCGAGAAGCCATATTCACAGGGTTTCCCCATATGTCGTAGTGCGGCTGAGAAGCTCCCACCACGCCGGCCATTATCTCACCGCTGGAGATACCGATGCAGATCTTCCCCTGGGACAAGGACCGCTCGAAAAATGAGCTTGAGTACGCCCGGTTGCATGCTGCTAGAGTTCGCATCAGGTCCAGGGCGAAGGTGGTCATTATGAAGACCACTTCATCATTGTTCATATCGCTGTCGTAGTTTTCGTCGGTCATACGATGATTACGTGCGTGTTCCACTGGAATGAGAGGATAGGATGATAGTTATAAGTTAGGAAGTATATCTCTATACTTTCTGAGGAATGTTAAAGCAACAGATATTGCAAAACTTAATTCATGATTAATCACTTACCCTCAACATGTAGGGAACTATTGCGAAAGTGGTCCGTTTGGCGGATGTTTGACGCCAGGTTAAAGTCCAATCCACAGGCCGCCATATAAGTGCAGCCCACGACTTTGATCTTCTCGACTACGTAATATTCCCTGTAAGCAGTCAACTGCGATCGTTTGGAAATATTAGAATACCCATATTAGAATTTGGTAAAGGAAGCTCACCAGTCTATCGAACTGTGTTATGATATCGTTAAGCACCCGGAGGCTTGGCAAGTTCATGGGAAAATTGATGAGCATGGCAAACATGACTGATACCATTCGATAGTTTTCATAGTAGAGCTCGTGTTTGGCCAATGAATTGAGATAGAGGTCAACTGTAAAAGATAGCAAGCAAATCAAGTTCAGATGATCATTTTGGGAATAATTCCGTAAAACAGACCAACATGAGAAGGGAGTATGTTATTGAGCAGGATTATGATGGATTGGTTTGTTAAATCTGCCGCTTTTTGCTTGTTTTGCAAGTCCACATTAAGCCTGTTAACAGCACAATCATTTAGTCGATTGGGGGCACGATCTATGGATACTACTTACTTATAGTTCATTTTAGTATTAAATTCTGACTGACGCTCCTTTGCGTACATCGTGAGTAACATCATGCACACTCGAAGACAATGAGCTAGTTCCGCCTTCATAAAGGGAGTTGTGGTGGCACTGTGCTGGAAAATGAATGCGAACTGGAAGAATACGATTAACAAGTAGGCAAGTGTCTCGCAGCAGCTGATCACTATCTTGAGGCCAAATGGAATTCGGGCGAAGGTGTAGCTTATGCCCAGGATCAGGGAAATCATGTTTGTGAAGACCCAGGGATGGAAACATGTATCCCGATCCATTTCGTAGTGATAGATCTTGCTCTCAATGTAACTCAACTCATACATGTCGCGGTCACAGTTTAACTACAAATTTTAAATTCATTACAACTGATAAAATTCTCCTTAAAACTCACCATTATCAGGGAAATCACAGCATAGTAGGAAAATAAGATCCCCAGATAGACAGTAATGCGCAGGGACACACTGTGTTGGATCTTTTCAAAAATATGAAACGCCATGCAGCTGTATTTTCCATAGATTCTGAACTCGTAGCGCCCACTTTTCCACCAACAAACGTTTTTGTACCACGCGAGGCACAGCAAGGAAGTCAGAAAGAAGAAAGTTACCAAGTCGACCACAATGCATGCAGTGCACGAAAAGTTGTTGGTCACTATCTGGATATAGATCAAGCAGCACCCGATTCCCCAGGCCAGCAGCATTGAGGACTTGAAGATGAAGTCCGGCTGGTGCAGGTAGTTCCATTCCAGGGAAGAGTCCTTGAACGCCGCACAAAAAATGCCAATCTCCCGCTGGGTTTTCTTATGAGTGTCCAATCTAGTTCGTCGGCAGCAGGGTGAGTTTAAGCTACGATAGAAAGTAAACGTTTCAGTAACAATTGTTTAACTTCTCATTTAACTTTAAATACGGGTTTTTATTGTTCACTGACAAGAAATTATTGTATAATTTACACTTACTTAATGCCACCAACTGGCATATTCCGGAACTCTTCTCGGAACTCATCGGTCATTGATGATTGACTTGGCCTGCTTGACCGGATCCGATCGATGGACTTTACTTCAAGAACGGAACTGGATCTAACTCCACCAATCGAAGTTATAAATGACTCGCGGGCCACTTGGCCAGTAAGTAGATAGGTGTGTATGTACTGCAACACTGGATCGCTTTGAGCCTTTTGCGTACCACTTAATATAGTATAATCCGCTGGATTTAGCATACTTAGGGTGCGTCCACTTACGTGAACGTAACCTGGTTCCCCAGTAGACTCCAGATGATTGGCGATCTCCACGTCCGTTCCTGACAAAGATATCGATCAAATTGTATCAAATGAATTACTTCTTACTAGCCAAGAGTACCCCATATGTCAAATTGCAGCTTGGCCTCGCCGATGATGCCAGCGAGAAGAGAGCCCGAATGAACACCTATGCGCATGTCGATATCCAATCCACGTTCAGCCCTGTCAAATGATGGAAAACATTGTAAAGAAAGCCTATTCTCCATTCTCAATGGCCAACGTACCGAACTTCCTGGATGTTGGAAATCATGGATATGCCCAAAGACACGCAACACTTCGCGTGATCTGGATCCGGAGTAGTCAAACCCGCCACACAGTAGTAGCAATCTCCCAGGAACTTGATGCGCTGCACTTTGAAGTTGGAGGCAGCGATATCGAATCTGCCGTAGAGGTCGTGCAGGACCTTCACCAGGTTTCCCACGGTCAATGTCGTTGTCAAGTGAGTGTAGTTCACCACGTCTGCATACAGGATAGAGACATCAGGATGAATTTGTATGGCCATGAAGGATTCTGTCGTTCGCGGACCCATTTGAAAGCGGTCGGGGCTGTTCTCGGACTGGGTTATTTTGCTCTTGATTTTTTCCTGAACGGGTTTCGCAATTTGAGGCGGTAGTATGCTGTCCAAGAGTATCGATTCCTGTAGCAAGGCATGACGCAACCAAGTCTCCTCCATGATGAACTGATGGCGGTCCAAGAAGGATGCGCGCACCATGGTGTCGTTCATAATGCGGAAAAAGATGCCCATCATGTTAAAACCCAGGTTGTGTAATATATCAGTGGATATCACATCGTAGCCGAAACTATCGCGATCAGTGTACACCGCGTTAAAAGTGAGCGAGTGCATAAAAAATGCCACATATATAAGACTGACTGAGGATGCCAAAAGGGCAGCTCCCTTGATCGAGGGAATTGGCAGGAACATGTAGATCATGCAGAGTGTGAAGACATCGAATGAGGTATTAAGGGGCCAGTCGTTCTTGTAAAAGTGATACGAGATCATAACAATATCTGAAAATGAACAGTCTGTGAGGTGAATACATATTTTTGAATGCATAACTTGATAAACTCACCTGTGAGTACCACTAGATATACCGATAGCACTGAGCTGGCTATCATGACCCATCGGTGGCGACTGACAAATTTTTCGCAAAAATTGATGCTCAACACGGTTAAAACCAGGATAGTGCTTACTACTCTGATAACGAAGTTAAAGAATACGGCGTTATAGTGCTGCATAATAGTTTATTTAGCTAAAATCGATTTGTGGGTCAAGCGTAAAATATCACCTGTACGTAAAGCAACTCGATTGTCAAAAAGCTCATGGCCAGAATTATAAACAATACGTAAAAAATTGTGAGGTTGCTGACCATCAGACGGACCTGGTAGTACCTATACTCCTCCTCCAAATTTAGCTCCTTGCATTTTTCCTATAGACGAAAACCTTATTTGCTGAATAAGAGTGGACTATAGCTTACCCTCAAGTAACTGTGTTCCCATAGGCGTTCGTTAGCATAGTCAAGATGACATGGTCTAAGTCGCTTTCTTTTTAACGGCGATTTCCTGCTGTTAGTTCTGGGAAAACTCATGGTTTGGGATTGTGTTTTATGTAAGATAACTGAAAATGAGTGTAGATAATAAGCTGGCTATGTTTCTTCCAAAAAGTCTGTAGTGGTAGACAATTAGTTTTCCTAGCTTTGTTAATGCTAGGTCTTGTTAAAAATACCATGAGCTTAACCACTTTCATTTCATATTGTCCACAAAGACACTGTGTCTCAAAGGAGTTTTCAGACGTAGATCTCCACTTAAAATGTGAAGAGAAGTTGAAAGGATTGTGCCCCATGCAGGATACGTGGGGAAATCAATGTCGGTCCCAAAAATTTCACTTATTCCAGGAACCGCATGCAGTTTGACGGGAGTCCTGCTGCTCCGGCTTCTCGGCCATCTGCTGTGTTGTGTTTTGTGGTTTTATTGGTTTGCGCCAGCACATTCCATTTGCAAAATGATTGGAATTTATGCTTACAGATTAGATGGCCTCGCAGGAGCAAATGCTCACCCCCGTAAGCCCACAGTTCGCCGCATTGGGATTGGCACTTTCCACATGGCCCAAAACCCGGTTGCGGTTCTTTCTCCACCGGCAGACGGATGCAGACAGCCTCCTTTGTCCGGCAAGGATGTGTCCTTCTTGGTTTTTGCAAATCACTGCGGCAACTTTGATATCTGCAAAAATGTTGCATTTCCATTCGATATTTGGCAGGCCCAGGGTCTTTGGTCAATAGCTGCGTGCCCGGCAACCGCTTTGGGCCACATTCGGATCCAATGATTTGCCATGGCATCGCATGAGGTGGCCCATAATGAAATGCTGAAATGCAGAAACGTTGGGCGCTGAAAACTGAACTTTGGCATTCCAAGAGCCTTCGTGTCCAGGCCATGTCAAAGCCATCTCCATCGTCATAGCCAACGCGATAGCCGTAGCCGTCGCCCATTTACGCCCAGCTGGGCAAATTAAATAATAGCCGCGAGTGCATAAAAAAGAGAGCGAAGTGAACTTTATTTCACTTAAAGCCAAAAGCAACACCAGCCAGGAAGTAACAGTAGCCATTGTAGTGGCAAGACTTCCTCCTGCCCTTCGCTTTGGCCCACACACACACACACACACTCGCCGGTCCTATAAACATACCAATTCACACACGTTTATGCTGCGATGAAATACGAGAACTGCGCTTTTAATGCACATCAAAGTATTTTGAATATATATAATTAAAACATTATTAGGATTTAAGAATAAACACAAATCTAAAACGGTTAATACATACGACTTATACTAATTTCCTTTCAAAAGAATATCTACAACAGCCTCCCACATAAACTATTACTCACACATATACAGTTTGTTTGCGGCTCGCTCTCGCATAAGGTTACATATTTTTTAAGCCAATTTTACAGGCCACTGCCTAACAAGGACATTAATTGGTGGCTGCTGCTCCTGCAAGTCGGGCCGGGGCTTTGGCTTTGGATTTTGCACTGGAACTGGAACTGGCTTTCGCTCTGGCCAACACGCCCTCACTGTGTGCCACGCCCACAGCAGCGCGACACGGCCAAAAGAGTAGTTGACTGTATGCGTGGGATTTCATCTCTCTTTTCTCTACCTTGTTGTAACTACAATTGCAGCCAAAATAATAGTGCACTACTTAATTGTGATGTTAATTTCGATTTTAAGATTGCTTAACGATAATTATATATTAACACACATCCTTCGCCTGTTGTACGCTTTAATTTTATTTTACTTACTTTACTTTTTTTATTAAATAAACTTAAAAAAAATAATATGTAAGTTGGTGATGAGAACCTGACAATGAGAACCATAAGTTATATAGTCTTGATTAAGACCTATAGTTCAACCGCAGCTGTGCATTTATATATGTATATATAGATCTATTCGTTTTCTGGTATTTTTGTTGCAGTTTTTTGCTCGGATCCCTTTTCATCGTTTTTATTCACTTCAATATTTGCTTAACCCTTTTTTGTATGCCCGCCACGTTGACGTCACTTCTCGGCCAATTCTCGTGCTGCTTTTTTAGCCGTGGAGCGAAAGGAACCTTCTGCCTTTGGCAACACGGCAAACGGCGTGTTGTTTTTGCTCTTATGATTAAACATGCCTTTCGCTTTTGTTTGAGCCCGGCCGTCCAAGTTGGCTTAAATATTGCATGAATGTGTTGCATGGGGCGATGGGAGAGCTGAGGCGGTGGAGACGGTGGGGGCGTGGTCGCGTCGGTTCGGGTCGAAAGGTAAGTCTGTAGCTGGCGACCAGTTAATTAGCTGGCACTGCTGACTTTTGCCGCTTGACGACATATTTCGCTTAAGGTTCAAGTGTTTTAGCCAAGTTCGAAGTTCCAAGTTGAGTTTGCCCCTCCTTCGCCCCCCTTTTTATTTGCTTACCTTTCCCATTTTCCCCTTCTTCGCCCTCTCCAACCGCCAGCCATCCCTTTGCAGGACTGGCATGTAAAAGTGCGATTATAGTCGCATAATTATCACGCTGACATGCCCACACACAGAGGATCGAGGGTTGGGGGCTGGTGGGGCAAACCCATACAGAGAAAATGCCGAAATGTAATTACCTGGCAAACAAACCGCAATTTCTCGGTACACACTAATACAGCGCCTCCGATACACACATACTGATGAAAACTAAGTGAAAGTGGACACGCAACAAGCAAAACTCGGGAAACTCTTTGCTATTAGGCCGGGGGAAATTTAAGCTAGGGATGACATTGTGTATTTGTCATCGGTATTCCTTTGAATGTGTACAAGTCCTGACAAAAAATATTACAATATTACCCATACGACATGTTGACCCATCTTCATTTAACCCTTCATATTCATCCAAGCAAGCTTAAACTATTTAGTGCTGTAAAATTTATTTAAATATTTTTTGAATTTATGTTGATGTGGGTAAGTAGTTGTATTTATGATATTAATGTGTTGAAGATTTTAGTAACTAAATTTCAGATTTAATTTAGTAGTTATATTTTTAGCTTGCAGTGCTTAAAGTATTTCTTGGAATTCGTTTCACGTGCCCATCGCTAGAGCGTAAAGGCCATCTGCTTCACCTGCAAAACTTTTTGGGGTTTGTCATTGGGGGACCTGCGTGTTTGCCGTGCTATTGCACGGACTACGGACTACGGACTCCGGACTCCATCCCCGGACCCAAACTCCGGACCCAAGCAGGACCCGGATCCGTCTGGGTCGGGTTGGTTTTGCTTTTGTCAGTGGCAGGGGCTTGGGTTCCTCGGTTGGGTACGGGTCGGCACTTTGAAGGCGATATCGTTAATGTTGCCGTTGATTGTGTCCAAATGGGCCAACACTCAGCAGCCATTCGCAGCGGGAAAACTGTTTCGCGGGGGGCTTTAGTGAGTTCGATGTCGATTTTTTAGCGGCCTTTTTCTTTCTCGTGTTAGCCGTAAATTTCGTAATTTATTTGGCAATTGGCAAACCGTTTGGCGCGTTCAATGCAACACTTTAAGCATTTCAGGGTCTTTAAAATATAAACAGCACTAACTACATAATTCCCGACCATAAACAAAAAGCGTCAAAAGAAACCGGCGGCAGGAAAAATGTGCAAAGAACAACAGCAGCTGCTGACCAACATTGACAACAGCAGGCGGAAAATGCGGAAAAGCGGAAAGTGGAAAAAGGGAAAGCGGGTCCAGCCATATTGGTCGGGACATGCAAATTTTCGGCCATAATAATGATGTGATAATGCCAGAAGTACCTTATATGGTAATTGCAAGTCTGTAATGAATGCAATTATCTTTGGTAGTTAAGCTCAAAGCTCAAAATTCTTTTGGATGGAGGCCTAGAGAAACCAAAATGGTAATAATTTTAAACGAGGTGTTATGCTAAAATTTCTTGTTTAAAACTTTATTGTAAAAACACTCAGATCGTATGCATTAAATATTTTTATGATTTTAAAAACAATCATTTTTCCGAGCTAATTGTTTTTCTAAGAAAATCAAGTTGACAAATATTTTTCATTTAAAATTCAATATTTTCTTTTGAAGGTTTCAGAAAATGTTTAAACCAATTAATTAAAATAGTGTCTTAGCTTGTTTTACGAAAATAGTTTCCGGCAGAGCTAGTGAAAATTAAATCTTCCAACCAGTCGTTCGCCTGAAAGTTTAAATATTTCAACAGCGAGCATTAAAAAGCCTTTATGGACTGTCCTCCAGGGTATATAAAAATTCTGTTTCAATGGCCCCTGCAGTTTTTGCATTCCCCACCGCCAGCTATTTTATTTTCGCGCGTTTCCATGCAGCCTATTTTGGAGCGGCTCGTTGGTTTTATTGGCCCGGTTGGCTGACGGCTTGCCCACAGCCCTCCTGTTCCTGTCCAGCTGCTATTTATGTAGTCACCGATCTGGCGGAAAGTCCGAAACTGGACTGGACGTGGCCAAAAGGGTGATGTGGCAGCAGGGCAGCAGCATCATTTGGTTAACACAATTGTGTGGTGCATGGTCATTGCCGTTGACGTTTATGATGTGCTGTGTTGGTTGGCCGAGGAAAGGACATCGTGATGTTGCCAGAGCCCGTTTTCCCATTTTTTTTTCTTCCTTTCCCTTTTTTTTTTTTTGTTTTCTTGCAGCCACCTCCCCCTTTCAGCAAGGTTGCGTGTGCTATCATTAAGTGTTGAAAATTTCATCAAACACTTCAAAGCGGACCCCATCGCTGGCGTTGGTTCGTTTCAGTTTATGATTCTATTATTTTCACAGCAAATAAAAGAGAAAACTGCGTATCATGGCCGAGTGCTAAATGGGCGCAAGGGAAAATTTCGAAAAATTTTCGGAGCTGGCTTTCCCAACTCCCTTCACCTTCTCCTGCTGCTTCTGCTTCTGCTTTTCCTATTTCTTTTTTTATTCGGCACTGCTCTTATGCTCGCAGCTAAAAAATGTAAAGGTGGAATGGGGGATGTGGAGCTGCGTGGCAGCTGAGCACGTAAAAAGCGTTGAACCGAAACGTTGTGGGCAACAGCTGCAAAGAAGTGTGGGTGTGTGCGTAAGGAAAAACGAAATTTCCCAGCGCACACGGAAAGTTTGTGCCATGAATCAAAGTTTAGTGTAGCATACTTTTTAGGTGCGATTTATATATTTCAAAATAAAATAAATGAAGGGCGAACGAGGGAGCATTCGATGCGAGCTAAAAGCCCAAAAGACAAAAGCTTCTAGGAGCTGCCTGCCAGTGGGGGGGACTAAATTCAAATTCTCTGTTTTATTTCAACGCGCAAGGAAATGCAAAATTTACACTTGGTTAGCTGATTGATGAATGCATAAATGAAGCGTACACATCCGTTTTACGGCAAGGGAGGACTAAATTGAGTGGTGCGGGGAAGAATACTGCCAAGCGGAGGGGTGACAGGTAGTAGGGTAAATTCATCGCCTTGATTTTGGTTGATGTGTGCCGTGGCTGCAAGCTGAAAGCAATTTAGCAGGGACTGAAAGACATTTTACTGGGAGACTCCAAACAGGTAGCACTGGACGGAAATTCTAATTAAAAGAGAATTGACTCAATAAGATTACCTTTATCATCACTTGATTTTACACATTTATACTTAAATGTTTGAATTTAAATATAAATCTTGATCTTAAATTTGAGATTGAACATTTCTTAAATATTTTTGTTCGCTGTGCATCGTATGGGATGTGGTTGAGTTCATCGATTCCTCTGACGTCACAAGCCATTGCTCCGCTGATTGTTATGCAGAAAATATGCAAATGTGATTTTTAACGTTAAAACGTTGCTCGCAATTTGATTTGATTTCCATTTGGCCGACATCCCTTACAGGCTTTCCATGCCCAACCCCCTGTGGCAGCGATTTAACAAATTATTGTAATTTATTTTGACAATGATGTGGGCAACGGCTAATGCGGCGTATGAGTAATGCTTGAGCTCTAACCTTGGCCGGGCTATAATTAGATAAGCGAAAAAGGGGAAACGGAACGAGCCAGAGATTTGTATGATTTGTAAACACAATTTGGTAAGCGAGGCATGAACATAAAGTCAAATTTATGGCGACTGAGATTTCGTTTAATATTTCTGTGCCAGAATCAAACCGAAAACGACGACACGGTCCATTCAAATGCTGAGTAATCTGTTTGGTCCGCCGCTGCTGCTGCCACTTCTGCTGCTTCGTCCTTGTCCAGCCAGACAACGAAATATGCCAAAAATGAGCTGAAATTACTTTTAATATGCATGAACTATGACCCAAGGCGGCGGTTGCAGGGTGAGGCAGCAGCACGATGCGGTTACTCTGACAGTCAAAGATAAGTGAAATGCATGGAGCTCAGTTCAGTACAAGGACGAAGCATAACCAAAGGCGGAGGGCTTTGTCAAGGCAACGAACCCACCCATTAGCCAACAGTTAGATGAATACATATGTATCTGATGCAGGGATGGGGGTGGAGGGTCCTACCGAAGATAGAGCTCGTTAGGCGCCAGACGACAGCATAATTTCGTAATTAATTTGCCAAAACACGAATGTAATTTAATAAAATTGCGCATACGACGCGTTGCCGCTTAGCTAAGAAAGAGAGAGATAGAGAGAGAGGATGGGACAAAAAGGATGGTAAAGGGTCCAAAGAAGACGAACATTTAAGTAATTTATGCATGGCTCCTCAGACAATTTGCGGCTTCTCCTTCAGCAGCACTCTCATCCTTTGGGCAAACAGCGATTATTTATGATCTATTTTTGAGCAAAGTACTAATTATGCTTCAGCATTTGATCAGAGTCCTAGCAACGCGCCTCAATTACGCCACCGAAATAAATCAATGGTGGCAAAACGCCACCGACTTGTGGCACGACAAATCCCCGAATTGCCTAGAATTCTCGGAAGTGTGTGTGCCTGTAATTAAATGTTCTAACTTGGGCCTTAATGCCATCATATTAAAGGATTTATATATTTATATGTGCACTTTAGATACCAATTAGGCATTTTATCAACATCAGGTGTATTGAGTTCGGCAAAATTAATCAGAAAATATTTTTGTAAAATTTGTATTCAATCAATTATATCTCTGCTATGAAGAAATGCTTGAAATTCTACTTAGCTTTGATGGCTAAAATGACTTCCTTAAAATAATGTAAAGTATATATAGATACTCTTCAAAATAAATTATTTTAAAGGATCAGAGAAGTTCGCGCGATTTCCTTTCCAATTCGAGCACGGAGTCCTTTATAATTAAGTTTGAATATTCTGCACTCAGGTGAGGCGCTTAATTCAATTCGATTTCTCCTGTGGCTTTCGGTTTTTTTAAGTACGCTGCCTATCCCTTTACCAAGCATCCCCATGGTGTTTTTCTTTCGTTAGTCAAACCGAACTATCCATCTGCAACTTGAGATCTTCGCTTTGATGGCTTACTGCGTCAATTTGAATCGTGATTTGGCGTTTTCGTAGACCGGACCCCGTCACGTAGACCCGCCGGCAGTTAAATCAATTGCCGCAATTTGATAATATTTCACCAGGGAATGATTATGAGTGGCCGGGGACGGAGCAGGGATTTATGTGGCTCGGGTGGTGGCAAAGCGTTTTGCTGTTTTGTTGACATTTCCGCCGCGCCGTTTGCCACTTCCGTTCGAAGTTTGTTTTGCTCGACCGGCCCCCGTCCAACGAAAGCAAAAAGAATGAAAGCCGCTCCACCCATTTCCCTGGCCTGTCTTGTCCTTGGGCCTCCGGATTTCAGGATTCACGTAGAAAGGATTTCGGGGCAAAACGCATTTCGCATGCCTAAATGGCTAAAGACGTCGCATAAACATGACATGCCACGCCCCCAGCTCAGGCAGCGCCCACGTCTTTGAGCCACATTCCGGCCGCCGCAAAAACCGCGCAGGCCAGCAAAAAACGGAAAAGCGGGCGAGAGAGAAATGTATATATATTTTCTTTTACTTACTTTTTTCTTGTTTTTTTTTTGTTTTTTTTTTTTGACTTTGCCTCGCTTTGGGTTGTGTGCGCATTTGGCGGTTTTTATGAAAAATTACCATGTTTTCTTCGCACTCATTCGCAGTGGTCCGCCCCATTTCCCCATTTCCGCACGACCCAACCCCCCTGACCACCCTTTCACCATCTTGTTGGCCTGGAACACGCCCCCAATCTGACGCCTTCACTTGGCCCCAGCACTTGCCGCGATATATATGTACATATATAACTTTACTCTGTCCTCCTTTTTGCGTTCTTGGTTCCTGGCAATTTCGGTGTTTGACTTTTTTGCGTCAGGCACTTGAGACGAACGAGATGAGGGGTAGGTGCGGGGGTAGTGCTAAGGGTGTGGGGTGTGCGGCGAGTGGGTGGTGCTGCCAAGGGAGTCAAGGCTGCGGGTGGGTGGCTGCCAACATACTTCTTCTAATGATGCCACTTATGTCGTGACGAAATTATTTTTATATACACATATTTCCCTTCTTAAATACCGTGTAGGTAAAGAAGATCTGACTTCTAGGCACATATTGTGGATATTAAATCCAAAGAGCACTTTTGAGAAGTTAATTATATTTAATTTTCATGCCTTAAATACTAAATATTTATAATAATATTTCATATTTCTAGGTAATATCTGAGTCGAGTACGCAGACTTTGCTGCTTTGCATAACATTGTGGTGCGCCTATTATACGATATATATGTGTTGGGGGAAAAATAGCCTAGCCTTAGAGTTTTTTGCTTTGATTTGGCAGTTCTGTATTACCCGCTTTTTGTTCGTTGCGTATTTCTGGTCACATTTTCACTTCCTTTTGCGAGTTTTTTCAAAAGGACGAGAGAAGAATTGCGTGCAGAAATTTGTGGCCTGCTAATTGGCAGCACATAATTTACGTGCCTATGCCAATTTTTATTTTCACCTTCATTTCCATTCGCAATTTCCAGCAGCAATCTTTTTTTGGCCTCGACTATTTTTGGCATGGGATCGAATTGGTTGTGTGTGTGCCACATGTGTGTGTGTGTGTGTGTGTGTGTGGGGAGGGGGCCAGGTAAATGCAATTACGATGACCCCTTGGGCAGATTTGGAGGGGTCACTTGCCGATTTGATTAACTGCTTCCGTGCGTCATCAAATTCTTTTTTAGCCCGTTGAGTCCATCTGGCCATCTGGGTTGGGGCTTCCCTCCGGGCCGGGGTCACTCAATAAAACTCATTAGTGGCGTTTTTGTCGATACCAGGGCCACTGCCACTGCCACTGCGACTTCGACTGCCACTGCTACGGCACTCGGGCACTTCAGGACCTCCGGGTACTCCACGGAGCTGGCAATTATCACAGGCTTGCCCCCGTTGACTTTGGCAATTGATTGCAGCCGTTGTCGATGCGACGACGATGGCGATAGCGATGTCGCCGCTAGCTGGTCTTCTGGGGCCCTCGATTGCTGGGTAGTGGAACTGCCAGCAACAGCGTCAGAAGTGCCGATAAAAATTTATAGCAAACTGATTTGAAAGTCAATTATCCTTTGCCACCTAGGAGCAGGAACACTCGCCAGCTTCCTGCTCCACCAACGGCTCTGTTTTCCCTGGCAGCTAGTCAACTATTCTGGCCCAGCCGCCATCGAAGTCAACGGCGTGCAAATGGCTTTTCTATGCAAACGAGCCAAGTCGCCGGTTTTTCTACCTAGTTTATGCTTTAAGGTCTTAGTCATACCCTCGTCTTAGGGGAGATGGTTTGGGCTAACACAATGTTTTTGGGCGCCATTTCAAGGGTCATGTCGCTATTATGCATAATAATATAATTGTTACGCACTTTGCGTTCAGAGGTCTATTATGGTATGTAGTTTCTTTACCTTCTCTGTCTTAAGTTTTGGAAATTTTCCCTAAAAAACGATATATAAATATATATTTTTAGTATCTTCCTCTGTTTCGACATTCTTATAGAGGGTATTCTAGCTTCATCTTTAAATTACACCCTATTTTCTCCTTTGTTTCTTTTAGTCCCCAAAGTGTTTAGTCAAATTACCTGTGCGGAAGCTCTTCGAATCGCTGCCGAGAAAAGCTGGGAAAATGGTAGGAAAACTAGTACAAACACTTAACCAGCTTTCGCAGATGTCGCTGCCTAATGTCTAATGAAGACAATTCTTCAATTTGAACGATTTCGAACGATGGCCGTTAAAGGTGGACCGGAACCAACAGCATTCCCATCCCAAAGGACTCTATCTCTGCCGTTTATGTAGCTTTAGATATCGTATCGAATTCCCAGAGGTTGGGCGTCCCATGATGTCCTGTGCTCCATCCTCCTGTCCGCTGTGTGCAGTTAATGAGTTTAATGGCGAGCATTGAATTTGAATTGCTAATGCATATCCTGTTGGAAATGGAAAATGCAACTGGAAATCAAGTTTATGAATGTTTTGTATGTCTCCCACTATAGATGGTGCTATTGTTGTTGTTATTGCCTTTGTTGCGGCTGTCATCGTCGGTGGATCTATGTTTTTGTAATTAGTGAAAACCAGCCCGAAATTCGAATTGTATTTTTGGGCGGCAGCTCAGCGATTTGGCAATTTAATTTGCTGGCGTTTGGTTATTTCATTTTAATGAGTTAGTTCAAATCACCAGCACAACAATTATGGTGACGGAAAAATTGGATTTTTATTGCGCATTGATTGATATGCATAGCAGATGGCTCTTTTTCCGGTAGGCATCATATGGTTGGCGGACAAATAATTGCAAAGTTATTAGAGCTAGAAACGAATACATTTGAATTTCATGATTCTTCACGTGTAAAACTATTTAAATTTGCCAATTTGTGAATCAAATATGCTTATTTCAAACGAAACTATTTCATTATGTACATATTTTGTGGCTACAAATAAAATATATATTAGAATTTCACATTTTTTCGATCGCAACCCGTTGATATCCAAATATTCCAAGTACTTTCTCATTCCTAGCCTAATTTGCCCTAATTTAGCCAAACAATTGGAAGTGTTTATCCGTTAGATCGGAGTCGAGTTCCATTTGGTAAACACCAACTAATTGTCGGACTGCTGCCGCAATCTTTTTTTTGCTGACAATGGAGCTCGCAGCTCACATGCAATATTAGTTTGGCGGCGGTCGACAAATCCCATTTCCTGGGCTTGACCTCATCGACCGCGATTTGTATCTAAAACGCGAAACGACCAATGTGGCCTATTGTTGGCCACCTTCTACCCACATTTGTTGACCTAAGCTCCTCGGCCCTCGGCACACATGTCTACCTCATTGTTCTGGATTATGGTCGGCGGTGGTTATCCACTGTGAAAAATTCTTAAACTTCATTGAGATACTCAAGCTATAAAGTACCATGAAATTTACAATTCGCAAAAGAAAGAGAGCTTTGTTGAATGTGGTATATTATATATAACATAATAAACGAACAAATGTATTTTTGTTTTTTTATATTTAAAAAATCTTAGCTTAAAATATATACAGCAACACAGTTTCGTCCCAGTGTACTTTAGCTAATACTCGACAACATTACAGGTAATCTTGGCCAGATACTCATCTGCCCAATTGTTTGTTCCACCAGTTGGGAACTGGGGCAATAATTTAAATTAAATTTGAAGTAATGTTATTGTTAACATTGCTTTTACTGTTACCGTTACCGTTATTGTTATTGTTATCTTTTCTTCTCCTCTGGGTAAGTGTGTGTGCGTTGGTGTCTCATCCATCCGTTGCCCCTGCGAATCGCGAATTGTTTTCCCATTTTCGTCCTGTCGTCAAGGAGCAAAGGACGCTTTCGACTTGGCCTACGGGCCTTTGCCTTCCACTCACTCGTTATTTATGTCGCTGATTTATGATGTGTTGCATAGTTTTAGGCGCAATTGGTTTATGGCCAGCATCCATCTCCGTACAAAATTACTACCGTCGCGGTCTTCGGGGCTCCATAAAATTAAATTAAACACACAAATTATATTCATTTTAATTTTCATTAAATTTTTATGACCTTCCATTGTTCTGCCGCTGCTAAAGTTGTTGTTTTTTCTGCGACTTGTTTTGTCTGCCCATAATTACGACAAACAAATAAAAAAAAAAACAACAAAAAAAAAACGCAACAACAATGGAAATGTCACAGGTAAAAATGCCAGAGTCGGAGGTTGCGATAAAATTTATGACTCTCGGTGGGTTGAGTTAAACAGACCAAAAAAAAGGAACTTTGCAGAAATTAAACGATTTGTGTAATTTTCATGTTGCTACAAATGGTTCAACATATGTTCCGGTCTGGCAATAACAATAAAAGCAATAATAATATTAATAATGCAGAATTTAATGTTCGCAAACGTTTTTTGTAATTGCCTTAAAATCGGCTTTAAGGATTTCGTCCAGCAAAGGTGAATAATTAAAATGAAAGTCGATCCAATGCGATCCGCACTGAAAATCTGTATTTCTGTAGGAGACCAGCACAACTGACCTCGAATTGGATAATCATAGAGCTGTGTAAAACTCGACATAGTGTAACTTTATATTGAACAGGCTTAAATAAGGAAAAACCAAAAAAAGTAACGTTTTAATTGTTTTGTCTTCAGCCATCACATTGACATAATAAGGCTTATTTAAATTGGGATACGTATATACATACATATCTATATACTTACGTCGTATATATCTTTTACAGTATATATTGTGCAATCACAAAAGAATCCTGACGGCCTTCGCACTTAAACAAAGTACACTTTTAAAGCAATTCAAAGAGCGTATTATTCAAAAAGTAACTTTTTCATTATTTTCCACGAAGTATTTGCTATTTATCTAAATTTTGCTTAATAATGAATGGCATTCGTGAATATTACTCCTCACGCACTCAGCTCTATGCAATGAATGTCAACCGGATCGACCGCAAACACTACAAATTCCCGATTCGAAATTGCGTTCCGTTGTTTTATATTTATGCGCAATTATTACTGCTTAATTAAGCCAATATCAGGGTGCTTATATCCATTGGCCATTCGGCATATACAATACATACATATATGTATTTGCGTACATGAGCAGTATGTTGGCACACCTACATACTTAAACGCGCCAGTGTGTGCATTTCCGGCCATAATCGTTGGTGCAATTGTCCTCTCCTCTGTGGCCGTCCGCCCATCCTTGCCGTCCGTACGGTTTTCTGCGGGTTTCGGTGTCATGTTGAGCATTATTGCATTTTGTTTATGGTCCTTGCCTGCTGTTGCACACCCTCCCGCTGCTGATGCTGTTGTTATTGCTGCTGCTCCTGCTGCTGCTTCTGCTGCTGCTGTTGCTGCTGACGCACTTAACTGGCTGGCAAATTGAGTGACCACATGTCCACCCCCAAAGGCGTCCACTCGACTCGTTTGCTGCGGCCAAGTGTTTGGCTTAATTAACGTATTTACCCCAAAAACGACACAAGTCCGGGGCTTCAAGACTTTGCCTCGGCAGGTGGGCCAGAGCTCTAAGTTAATAGAGAGCAATCAAATTTAAGCCCGAGGCGTTTTAGTCACTGGAAGAGCCGGCTTAAAGTGTGCTACAAAATTGTCTGGAAGCGGAACTCGGAACTCCTTTCAATCGTATGACAGTGCTCTGTCTCAGATATAATATTACATTAAGTTCAGATACATTTTTAATTATTTCTTAAAGAAAATGTGAGCAATAAATAATACTGCCGTTTAATACATGATTTGACTTTTAGCCTAAGTGAAGCTGGTGTCCATACTAATATGAGTCCCGATTCAATTAGCAAAAATCTAAAGGGAAGTATTTATTTTCTTCCCCCGGCTTATTTCTAATTCCAACTGCCAACTGGGACTGCAAGTTGCACTTGGAGGCTGCACCAAATTGCCAAATGGCTTTTCATAAAGTTAAGAATTCCGCCCCGAAAATAAATTTGAAAATTGCAACAAAAACTAGCACACTTAGACACTTATGGAAAAGTGCATTCTCATGTGACTGCCAGAGTGTGTGTTTGTATGTGTGTGTTCGGGCCATGAAGTGGCAGAAAATTTGCACTGGCACTTAAGTTATACAACATTCAAAGATGTTCTTTGTCCGCGACAGACAACGGCCATAAATTTTTGCGACCCAGTGCCAAGACTCTCTTTATAGGTTTGTATGTGTGTATGTGTCTGTATATGTATGTGTGGACGAATGCCATAGGCGACACCGGGCTGGGCGGAGTGTCCTGCGACTGCCTGCCGTCGTCTTCAGCAATATTTTTTGGCACATGCTCAACTAATAATTTGCCGTGTGCCAGCTCCGAGTAGCGGGAACTTTTTATGCCCTCCGCCAGGATCCTTCTGGGTCGAGGAAAATGCTAGGAATGGGCATATTAACTTGCAATAAATCTGGGCCACAATGGATGCACAAGATGCCATCTTAAGTGAATCAAGAGAATGCAATTGAGATCTGAGGTGAATTATTTTTGTCCGATATTCCAGCACGGAAGAGAGAGATAGACAGTAGAGGGCCGGAAACAATTTTTAAATGTAATTAATGGGAAAACTATTTAAATGGGATTCTTTAAGAAACATGTGTTACGGACTCAATAAAAACTTTTTGGAATTAGAATCGGAAATGTTTGTAGGAATTTAAATAGCTCTGAGAATCTTAATAGCTCAAGATGAGGTACTGTTTCTTATTTTTAGGTAGAAAAAAATAATAATAATTGACATTATAATCAACATTACATAAATAAATAAAATGTAAAATCCATGTATCTTCGCCTTAACTTAGAATTTCTTATTTCAAGCTAGACTTCAAATTTAAACGGAACTCCTTAAAATGCAAGTCCTTATCACATAATCTTTTGATTTCGTTCCATTTGCTATGTATGCTGGATATACCGCCCATTGTATCAACGAAATTGAATATGCCAATACAGGCATTGCTCATTTCCACATTTCCTCCCACACACAGTCAGCTTTTCCTGGCCTTGTTTCCCCCTCTCCACTTTTCCTCCGCGGAATGCCTGTGGTGGCGTTTTTGTTGCCTACTTTTTGGGGCCAAGCACTGTCTATTGGCATCTGTTTTGGCATTGCCGGCTACAATTGCATATTGGTTGGTTAGAACCCCGCCTCATTGCGCTTGACAGGCCGCAAAACATTTCACTTGCAAATGTAGAAAAGGCTAAACGACAATGCCACCAGAATTGCCATTGTTGTTTCGTTTGTTTCGTTTGCTGCACTGCAGAATCAATGAACGCGACGACAAAAAACAAACCAAAAACGGATGAAAAAATAAACAAAAAACCGCAAAGGAGAATCACCTCCAAAGAATACCAAAAGCTACAAAAAAAAAAAACAAAAAACAAAAATACAAAAAGAGAAAAGCCAAAAAGGAAGGCGAATCTGGCCAAGATTTATGGACAGTTTTGCACGTTCCTCATGTGTGAAAATCATTCGACGCCAAGGCCCAAAAATTTCCAAAAGCAAAGGAATGGAGACCTGTTTTTCGGGAGTTTATTTGAAAATAATGCCGCATTATTTATGGCTCGACTCGGGCTCGACCTCCAGCTGCAGAATCCATTCGCAGCACCGCAAGAAGATGCATTTTCAATTTTTGTTCCCGGCCAATGTTCACAGTTCTGCAGCTTCAAGCAACCGCAGGAAAACAATCAACTTGGCTGGCATACTCCTTTGCCTTTCAGCCCGCCCCCAAAAAAGTGTTGCATGCAAATGCATCGACGACAACGAAAAACGAGTGCAACAACCACAGCAGCTGTGTGTGTGTGTGTGGGGCAACAAGTCGGGCGGTGCACCGGGCACCGTGCATTTGCATTCAAATTGAGTGGGCCGAGTGGCTGAGTGGCTGAGTGGCCGAGCGGATGTCTGAGCACTTCCTGGGGCTCCTAATGAACAAAGTCGGTGAGACCATGGATACTTTGTGGACACCCAAGGAGCTTAATTGGAAAGTTAACTTGGAGGAGCAGATTTTTATTTTTGCTGTTTTACAGGCAATAAAGTTACACATTATTTAAATAAATTAATGGTAAAATCAAATTTAAAGTCTATGTACGCTATTTGCGTAAGATATAACAACCGGAAATTCAATATATGGGTATTTGGGCTGAGAACTCATACAAGTCAAATTATCAAAATGAAATCTTTAAATCTAATATCAAATGGCGTGCTAGTAATTGCTGGTTACAAAGTAGTTATTAGTACATAAAAGTTTACGATTGTAAGGTTGCAGTACAAACATGGAATTTTATGTATGGTAACTTTTAAAGCTATATATTCAATTGAAACATTTTATATGATTCCTTAATTATTTAAAATGATTATAGTAAGCTATCATTTAATTCAAAGGAATATATATTTTTAAGGAAATCGAGAAAGTATCATACGTTTTTATTTAATTGTATTTCTTTTGGACCAATTTTCAAGCACTTATGTGGCTAGGATTTAATTGAAATCAAGGACGAGGACCAAAAGGCAGACACTGCGTATGAGCAACCATATGCAGATTTCCCTGCCTTTTGCCACTATCTTATATTTTGTCCCCTTTATTCCTTCTCTGCGTTTCTCTGAATCTTGGTCGAGCGGCCTGGCGATTTATAAACAAACGCGCAACACATGCCGCCATATTTCCTTGTCCTTGTTGTCTTGCATGTGGGTGTGTGTAAGTGTGTGAGTGTGTGTCGAGAGTGGCCTTACAACTCCCCCTTCCCTCTTGCCACCATTCAGGCTTATTAATGTCCTCACTCGCAACCAATAGACAAAAGGACACCAACAGCTGGCTGCGTTTGAATGAGAATTGTGGAACTGTTGTTGGCCGTAGCTTAGCTGCGATTTCATTTCCGCCCCAACATGGTATGCGTGAGTGCGTATATATATGTATATACTCGTAAGTGTGTGTCTGTGTGGGCGGCAGCAGGTGTTTATGTTTGTGCCTTTTAATTAAAAGCCATTTACAATTTTCTTTCATTTGCCGGAAAAGAGAAAAGCAGAGCACAAATCGAGCAGGGAATCCTTCGGGCCTAATAAACCAATTGCCATCTGGAATTGGCGGTGATAGTTGGGGAGCCTTGACTGTTGAAAGAGGTGTGGAGCAGGGGTGGTCTCTCCATCATTTTGTGTGCTAAATGTCTGTCTACTTGCCCCTGATGAATGCGTTGCAATTAGTGGCCTGAGATTGCACATTTGGCATGCTAAATTGTTGATTGGTTGGCCATAACTAACTTGGAAGATATGGGAAAGCATTTAGCGGTTGCCCCTGCAGTTGGTCCCTTGGTGGGTGGCTGTGGGTCAGAGAACTGCAGCCCGCCACTCGCACTCTACGTCCACCCGATAAACACTCGGTACTCTAGGCACCCCGTTTTTTTTGACACCCTACTTGCGGCAACACAAAATACTCGAGTGTTTTACCGACGTTGTGTTTTTGTTACGAGTAAAAAAACCACCCGAGGCCTGCTGCGCAAGAGCCGTATGGGTGAGTGGACGCACAGTCAACGATCGGCCGCAGGTCATTTTTTGTATGCGGGCTGCAGTTCTCTGGTCATTTTTTGTACGCCTAAAATTTGTATGGGTGGAAGCGTGACGGGTATAAGAAATGAAGGGTAAAAGGGAATACCCAAGAAAATTTTTGTGCTCATGTCTTTGCTCTTTGATGGACTCAATGGGTGCCTCCCATTTCAAACACATAAAGTAATTGCAATTAAAGACGGCATTTGTTGATTTTTACGTTTTTTAATGTCTCAATCTAAATAATAAAAACATAGTGGGCTTAAAAAGTATCTATTAAATATAAGGACTTAATGTTGTTGGATCAGGTAGTAAGTCATCGACGTCTACCTGTTCCCCATAGATAGCGCCGATTTGTAGGAAAAACTTCACCAAATTTTTAAATCCGGCTCCGGTTACTGCAGAAAACGGCCGACAATCTTGGACAACCCATTGGGTGCATTTTTCAATAGCTACTTTCTTGTCGTTTTCCGAAACAATTTTTAATTCCGTTGGTCGTCTTAATGTTAGACAACATTTATGGCGGGATAAATTGGAGGTGTTTTTGTGTAAAAATTTGAGCACTTTCTGGCATTGCCTGCAGAACAGCCATCCGTCCAGAACAGTTTCATCTTCCTTTAAAATGTCACATAAAATGCTCCAAATAACACTTTTTCCTTTATGTTTATTGGCAACTGAGTATGTTCCATTGTTAATTTTATTTTTAACGAAATCAGCCGCTTCTGCCATTATTGTGACCTTTTCCTTTGGCTTCCAAATAATACTGAATCCTAACAAGCTAGTAATTGCATCGTAAAAAACAAAAAAGGGGCAATTAACAGCCGAGACACTGGACCAAAGACACAAGAACTCAACAATCATTATGTATGGCGCCATTTGACTCGACTACCTACGAGACCACTCGAGTATTTTTGGAAACACCCGAGTATTTTTGGAAACACCCATGTGTTTAACGGTATACCCACAAGTGTTTTTCTCACTCATCCCTTTTTAGGCACTGTGTGAGCGGCACCCGCGACGCAAAACACCGTATTGATTCGGGTGCGCACACAACGGGGTGTCTTGTCTGCATGTTCAGATTTATACTGTGTGTTTGTAAGTACCCGCGATGTGCGTGGCGAGTAGCACCCGCACACAAAATTGTAGGGTGTGAGTCGAGTGGTAAAAAAGTGCCACCCTTGCAGTTCTCTGCTGTGGGTGACGGCCGATCCTCGATGGGCGCAAACTTGCGGTAAATGATTGACTGTTACTAGAGCTCTCAGAATAGCCTGGAATAGATGAACTGACCAGAGAAGGAAACCCATGCTGTGCTGGTCAATAGCGTTATGGATTGAAATTAGTTGAGACAGAAAAAACAATATTCAATATGCTGTAAAATTTGTCTTGAAAAAGTTCATAGGCGTAACGTGCGTAAATTTTTCAAATTATGTGGATTATTCATTAATCGTGTAAATCCTCCTGAATCCCTGCGATCGACTTTTACGAAAAGCCAAGGATATCCAAGTTAAATCGATGCCTTGACCCCAGCGCATAATCGTGGCAATGTCGAGTCAAGGATACCGCTGGCAACAGGACATCCTGCCCGCTCTTCCCTCCCCTCGGCGCTTGGATAATTCTCGTTCACCTTTCTCGAAATCTCTCGCCCTGACTGTGATTTTATGTGCTGTTTTCGGTTTCGGTATCCGCAAATTTATTTGCCTGCAGTGCAGAAGCGTAGTAAAGTTTTCTCGCCAGCTAACCCAACTCTATTCCCCCCTTTCCACAATCTTCTCGCATCCTTTTAGCTCGTTTAGCTTACTCACACACACACATACACAGTAGAGATCCTAGGGCAGCACACACACAGTGGAAGCATTTATGCGACGTGCAACAAATTTTAATGCGTTTTCTCGCCAAAACGTTAAAAAATGTGGGCACAACTTGGAATGCCAACAACAAAAGTAACTGCCATTTGCAGTGTGTGTGTGTGTGTGTGTGTGTGAAAGTAGATTCGGGGTGGGGGAATAGATATAGGGGTTCTGTACCCATTTGAGTTCAACTGGCAACTGTTGCCCAAAGAAAGGATCCAACAAAAGCGTCACGTACTTGGCAAATCGCACATTTTCTATAACTTCTCCGCTGTGTGTGGCAGTGCACGTGTGTGTGTGTGTGTGTGTCTGTTATGGTCGTGTCAAAAATATAACTCATATGGCTATCCCCTGCCCCCGCTAACTTCGACACCCGAAGATTTCCTCCCGGCAAGCTGTTACCTCCTTGTGGGCCTTTCTTCTCCTCTGATGATAACAGCATTTACAGCCCAAAAATTTGATTACAAATGTCAACACTTTTTTCTGGTTTCCGGTCGCTGTGTGTTGTGTTGTGCATTGTGTATATTTTCCGCCTTGCTGCCCAGAAATTGAGGGAAAGGACGCTCCGCTGCCGCCGGCACTTCATCGGCCAAATTTCCCCAGATTCTCATGGATTGCAGTTTTCAATTCGTTACGCAAGACGCGAGCGCATTTAGTTTATATAATGTGAATAAGCTGCCGACTGCAAAACATGCAAACAAAACGTTGGCAATGCGCAGCAACGAAAAATCGGAATAAAAATGTTAGTGACGTTTTTCCTTTTCAGACTAGCCAATACTCTTAACAAGTTGTATATTCTTAATAATTCAATAACGTAGAAATAAAATAATCATATACCTTCATTCCTTTATCATTATTGTTGGGCTGCATTTAAATAGTTGCTATTAATTTGGCTTATTACAATAAAAGGAATTTTAACAATTCCTCACTTATTAGGTATTTCTACTAGCACATAAAATTGAGTTGTAAAAGAAGTATGTGAGTGTAAATTGTGTACCATTTATCTTAATATTTGAAAAAGAAAATATGGTTTCTATGGTTGACTCCCACTTAATAAGAACGAAAAATATGCGAAGCGAAATTCTCCGAAAGAGGAATACTCTTGTCCCCTCACGAATGCCGGTCAGGAAAACAAAGAAAAAGCTACAAAAGGACACAGCAGCTAGGACCCACACACACTTGAATTCTGGGAGACCGGTAGAGAGATGACGATTCTACAAACTCACCGACTACAATTGCATAACAAACAGTTGCCTGTTGTAACGACAAATATGCGACGCATGCAAATGACTGACTCACTGCCAGAGAGAGATGGCATCTGGTTGGCATCGTACGAGTGAGAAAGATGGGTATAGATGTTTATGCGGATAAAAATTTTGTGAATTAAAGATTCAAATACTGTTAAACGTTTACAACTTTAAATGGGGCTAATTTAAAAAGCTTAATTTTTTATTAGCAATTTATGATCACAATATGTCATTTCATGTTCTTCAATTATCTTAATGGTAAGTATAGAAATATACCCTTAACTTTTTCTATGTCTGCATCTTTTTTTTGATGGGGGACTGTGAATTATATCCTTGTGAAGAACCCATGTCTATTTTCCACATGTATCTGTGCCCTTCACGATTTCGTGCTACGCATAAACGCAATGAATCCCCTGCAGTATGTTGTCTTCAGCTAAGAGCGGAAGCAGCAGCAACAACGAGACCAACGTTGCCCTCCATTTGCCGTCGCCGCATTCCGATAAAATGCAAATCCGGGATTACTTCGTCGTTTTGCTTTCGAGAGCTGGTTGTCGTTCAAAGCCCCCACGAGCGACGCCCCTGCCCTGGGGAAGGGGTGGTGCAGGGCAAGGACGGGAGTGAGAGAAAACACTATCCCCCAAACGCCAGGACGCGGCACTGGCATCGCATTCGTATGCAATTCGTTTTGCCACAATTGATCCTTTTCATGTCGCTAGGATATAAGTACATATGCGAAATTGCATATCTTTGTAGTCGTTGCTCCTTTGGCTCACACCGCTTCACCGCCCCTTCGTCCTGTTGTTATTATAAAAATGCGAACATGTCGCTGATGTTGCTGCTGCTGCTGCTGTTGCTGCTGGTGTTGCTGCTGCTCCAAGGACTCCTCCAGGGATCGCGTGTGCAGCGCTGTGGCGTATTTGCCTTGTTCTGCGTTTTTTCATTTCTTATTTTGGCCGCGTTCGGTTTGCCTCTCGTTTGCATTGTTTGTCCCAAATATTAAAATGCTTGACTTACAAATTTAATGGAGCAATAATGGCTGTGCATGCCGCCTTCAGGGCCACGCCCATATGTGTGCTCAACCAGACGAAGACGAGGTCATAGCCCAGGGATACGAAGATACACAGCTGCGGAATGGGGTTGAACTGGGCTAGGAGCTGGTCTAGAAACTGGGCGCAGTGCTCCTTCAACACGACCGCAAGCAAAAGTTGATTTTAAATTTAATAAAGTGACTGCCCTGTCTGCCTTGGAGTCACTCACTCAACTCGAAATTGGCGACCTTGCAAAATGTCGAGTTAAAAACCAACGACCAAGCCCCAGACTTAACCAGGCTAGCACCCATAAAAACATGGCTGTAAGGCTGGCTCTCAATGCCGAGGAATAAAATGCTCTTAAGGGTGTTGTATTTAATTTTAAGTCTTATTTCCGCATTTAGAATTTGTTTTCGTTTTTCGAGATAATATGTTCTATTATTCGGAAAAATGTGGTTCTTTACTTTAAAAAGGATAAGTAATATGGAAAAGACAACTTTGCGTAGATAAAAAAGGGGTTATTTACCTAAAAAGGCTTTGGAGAGAACCTTTAATGCTCTTTTCGAGTTCATAAAACGCGTTTGTAACGTAGATTAGCACTACACCTTCTGTTAGGGCATCAAAATGGGACACATTTTGGTTTATGAGGCATTAACTCACCATATTTTTCATATAAGCATGTAGAACGGAACGCATGGCTCATTTATAAATCGAATGTCCTGCTGTGCTTTAGCCGCCCAAGGACCTTTACGCAAAGTTAACCAGGCTGGCAGGACTCATTCACATGGCCATTTGCCATTGCCCTTGGTCATAAATTTTCCAACTGCTTATGGTGCCTTCCATATCCACATCCATATCCACCCGCCACCGGCATCCCCGCATTTTTCGGGCCAGGCGATTATTGTCATTAGTCTGCCATTATGTGTTGGCCATCAACTTCAGATGCCGTCAATGATGATGGCGATGGGCTCTAGTTTAGACGGCACCGCTTGGGGGAGTTTGGGGGCGTTTGGGCCATTGATTGTGGAGTTATTGTTCGATACTTTCGGGCGTTCGAGAACTAAAGTCAATGGAAATCGTGAACTCAATTGCAGTAGCTGTAGCAAGTCTAAAGTCAGCTCAATTGTATTGTTGAAACAAGGATTCTATTCAGTTAATGCGAAGGCGATTGTGGATCTTCAAGGCCTCTGGCCATCCAACTCAAAGGTCTTTCTCCCTGCCAAACCATAATGTATGGCCTTCAAAGCGACTCGATTGTTCTCTATCAAGTCGATTTTGTAGGGACATCGAAGCAATGGCATTAACGTGGCCATAAAAACTTATGCAAGAGAAATAAGGTTGACGATTTTCCTAAGTAGTTTAAGCAAATATTAAATATTATAAATACAATTTTTACAAAGTTAAAGTTTTAGAAGAAGTGCTAGTAATGTTAATTCTTAACTTAACATACATAATTCCGATTAACTTATTCTTTTTTTGATTTTCATGTAGACATTTCTTACTTAAATGCTTTTTTAAGAATAAAGAGTATATACAACTGTAACTGTAAATTCCATGAGGCCTTTTCTAGTACCTGACGACGAAGTAATTAATGTGTCAATTCAGTTAACCACTTTTCGCTGCCAATGCCGCTAAGTCCTTCCATAAATGTTCAGGCAACCCCTCGTCAAAGCCAAGTTGACTAATGTCTCCTGCAAATAATTGGGTTTTAACGCGGCTCATTGCCAGTTTTTATAATCCATTATCCCCGATTAATGCTCAGTCTAAATCGAGGAGGCCTGCCAGGAATTTGTATGAATTAGCATATGTCAATATTTGTTAAATTGAATTAGCGCCGAATGTGTGTCTGCATGCGTGTTTCTTAGGCTGTGTGTACGTGTACGTGTGTGTCTATGTGTGGAAGGGAATGTCCTTGCGATTGGGGGTGTTTATTGCCGTTGGCCCCCCGCCCCACAATTTGTTATCATTAATTAAACGACAAGGCATTGAAATTTATTACACGCGTAGTTGACTTCCATTCCCGGCCAATGGGAAGTTTTACGTACGGGAGAAAACTTTTGCGACATAAATTGAGGCAATTGTTAAAACTAAAATCCTCGCACAAAATGTACGAAAATTTTGCGTCACGACTCGAGTTGAGAATTGTTTTTACCACAGGAAAAAAGTTTCCCAAGAGCGAGGGAAAACCTTGAGTAGTGTGTGTGTGTGTGCGAGTGTGCGTACTCATGCGTGATTCCCACAATCAAAAACTTAACTATCTTACCATAATTGCGTGCACTTGTCTGTTGTTGGTGTATTTAATGAAATTTTATTCGTAGCATTCCCCTCCAATCTCGGCAGCTCCTCAGAGCCTGCTTTCCTGCGGTTGGGTCACCATCACCAACCCCATCGCCGGAGGGTTTCCTCCATCCACCTGATCCGAAAACCCTCACCACCCCAAAACAATTCCCAGAGCAACTTTTACGTGCACACGCACATGGGGATTTCCATACGTTGTTGCCATGACTTCCATTTGCGGCTCTGACTCCGGTGGTCTGACTCCGAATCCGAATCCCTGGCACTGGGAACTCGGTTTCCTGTTCTATCTGGCTGGCGGCGGTGTGTCGTCGTCGCCTCTCTGCAGGATACGAAAATAGGAACCTGAACACTCAAAAAAATATGTATTTGTATGTATGTTTTTGCATAAAGATTCTCCAAGAATTTTTAATAAATAACATATATATTTCCAGTAGTATACTAAATCGTTGATAGATCAAGTCAGCAAATTTAGAGGCATTTTCCATTGATGAAAACTAGTTTCGACGAGCAATTATCTATGTCAATTTTCAGGCTACATTTTCATTACATCTTTGCTTAGTTGGTTCCAAATTATTTCTCTTCTTTCCGCAAACTTATTTTACAGTGCAGGGAGGTGACAAGGATCAGGTGTGGTTGAAAAAGAAGGCAGTTAAACTTTTTGCAGCTCAATTAATAAAATAACTGAGGAGGAAGCTGCTAATTGTGTATGGAGTCGAACGTGCTGTGAAAAATAGCACAAATAACAATTTCAACTTTTTTTGGCAACACTATAAAAGAAGGGGCGGCCATCTGGTCCAAGTGCAGGCCGAAACAGTTTATCGCGTTTACTGTCAAATAATGAAATTGCTGCCGCTGATTTATTTTGTTGACAACGCAGCTGTTGCCTTTTATTTTCAATTTTGATTGCCACATGACACGTCTCTAAACGCGACGAGACGAGGCGAGATCCTTTCGTCCACTTGGCCCATCCGCATCCACATCCATCTACGAGTATATGTCTATCCATCCACTTGGCCACAGCCCACAAACAATGCGATAACAACAAATCAATTCAACGCAAGCTGCCTCAACTCATAAAAAGCGATTCACTTTTGGGTGGATGAGGGGCAAATTCCACTCCGAAGCTCGACTAGTTTGGGTGAATGTATCACTGGGATATTTTCTAAGAGCTGAACAATAACACACACAAAAAAAAAGGACTTGCATTGCCCTGATGGTTTGGACTTTGTGTTACCCCTCAATAAGTTAGCCGATATGATAAATTATAGTGATAAATTATATAAAAAAATGCACAAATGAATAATCTTAATTTTTTATATAAATTTATGAACTTTTATTTAACACACCTCAGTTCTTACTAGTAACTTTCTCCAGTACTTAGAAACTTTAGATTTTTACAAATTTTATTGAAAATGAAAGTGCCCAAGACCGCCCAAATTTTACCAGCGAAATACATTTTTTGCCTGCAAAAATATTGTCATTGAAAACAAATAAAGTTGTGGACGCTTTTATAAAGGCAACAGTGGGAAATCCAGTAGGATACCAGAACCCACAAGATACCAGAGGCAAAAAGAAAATGAAATCTTCACCAAGTATTTTATAGTCGACATTGCCAGGCATTTGATTTGATTTCGATTTATGGCCGTCTTATCTTGTTCACGTTTTGTTTTCGTGGACGTGATAGCTGCTTCATTGTCATTGGGTCAAAAAAAAGGGGGATGGGGCGCTTAATGTTAAGGTAAATGAATAAGAATCCGGTCGACAAATGCAATTAACGCTGCGTGTACTAATAAACCGGCCTCTGCTTTTGTTGCCATTCCATTTTAATTATGTTTGGGTTAATGAATTTTATTGCAACTTCGGACAATCCCTCATACTTTGAGCTTATCCCTCATTTTCATTATGCTGATTTTACAGTAATGGGAAATGACAAACATTCCGTGGCACTTGCATTTTTGTGCAAGCAGTTAGGCTGAAAAAATACTATTCAATTTTATATTCTTTAAATCAATTATAATGAGAAAATAATATTGAATTATAATTAAATGCAAGGGTTTGTTTTTTTAACAATCTATAATGTAATGTTCTTTGAAATGAAAATTGAGAATAATAAACTTAAAAAAATGTTGAAACCTTTATGTTATGCGGTTTATTTAAACACAACTTTTTAAAAAACTTTCTCACACCTAAAATCGCTTAAATTGTCCCTTAAATTCCTTTCTTCATTTCAAAAGCTCGAAAATAAAACAATGGAAAATAAGGGTAAAAATATTGTTGCTGAATAAGTGCTGGTGATTGGGGGAAATGTTATTAAAACCCGAAGATTTCTTCACGTAGATAATTTCGTATATAAATTTGCATTTAAATGCGTATTAAATCGCACAGAAAATGCAATGCGGGAGGGAGATGGCAACTGAGGCAGAACGAGAGGCAGATAGCTGGTTACGTATGTACGTGTGTTGGGTAAAAGATTAAACGCATGCTTTGCTCTGCATAATTGTTGCATAATGAACTGAAGGATATGAAGGATATGCTGGCCATGCATACCCGGATCCACACACACACACACACGCCCACACATACGGATGCACGTCTGAGTGGATATTTATATGCTTTTTGAAGCTGACCAAAGGAACGGGGCAAAATGGAGCTGAAGGCACGAGTGGATCAGTGGCCAAAAGGGCAGTAAACAAAAATTCCCCAGCGACGTTAATTAAATTGCATTGCATATGCAAGTTGCTTGCATTTTAATTGGATCGGATTTAAGAATAATGCCCAAAGTCATCAGGATGCGTGCTCACCCCCGCACTCTCCGCAGCGCCACCATGAATCCTGCCACGCATTATGCACCTCATCCCCATCATGCCGCACTTCCTGCAGATCCTTTCAGCCCCCATCTCTGGCATTAAGTTCATGAGCAAAGTTTTTCCTCTGGAGCCGGAGACAATGGCCAGGCTATGCGTTGGTATGGCAAAAGTTAACTTGGTCTTGGCTGGCTAAAAGAAATATACGTATGCTTAAGCAACGAGAAGATATCCAGTTATATGATGGAACTAGCAGATACCCGTTTTCACGAAATTGAAGGACCCTTATAGTGAAAATCTTAAAGAATTGACTTAAAAAATGTTGAAAAATTGTAAAATCATAATTTTTACATCTTATATATGAAAACTATTGCGGTACATTTCGAATGCTGTTTTAAATTGCTTTAACATTTTGCTCTCTTCAATGCAAGTACCAAAGTTAATGTAATAATAAAAGTCCAATCACCAGGTATGGATAACCCCGATAGAGACACTCCAGTGCGACTGCGAGAGGAAACTTTTTTGGCCAGCATCATCAGTGCGCCGCTGAGAGTTTACCACTGGGATCTTTGGATCAGCAACTCGCTCTAACAAACCAATAATAATTTCCGGCAGCAGGGCATCTCCAGCAGCTGCAAATGCAGCTTGGGAATAGACGAGGATACAGTTCCGCGTCTGTGGGACCGGGAATAAGGAATAAGGAACACGGGCGAAGAGGAAGAGGAAGTCTCGGCGTCAGCGGATGTTCGTCTGATAGTGAGACAAACAAATTGAATTGGCCCACAGCTTTGACTTTCCACTCTCTTCCTATCCGCCCGTGGGCTAATGCGGTTATGTAAGCAGCCAGAGGAAATCTGGCTGGCTGTGGATATTGGAAATGTAAATATTATTGGGCCAGAGATAGCCACTTTCGGGGGATATGAAAAATCGATGACCCATTCAATTGCGCTCGAGCACGAATTGGAAAGCAGCAATTATGATTATTTATTTATTGCAAAATATGTACTGCACATTTATATTTATGAGCGTAATTGTTAATTTTATTACAAGTACTTGTATTCGCCACACAAAGTGGATACTGAAATGATTTAAGTACAAATGCAGTCACTATTTTAGCGATGGTTTAGATTGGGTAATTCAGTTATTTTCTCTCAGCAAATATATTTTCCCATAAAATTATATATATTATAAAATTTCAATAATATGTTCAAGGTAAATTAATGATTATGTGTATTAAAAAGAAATGGTCAACGTTTCATTTCTTATGTAAATATAATTAAATGTAATTAAAAGGTGACATCCTTAAAATTCTGTTACACATTGTACACTGTATTTCCCATTGGAAGTAATGACCTATTGCGACACCAACTGCGTGTGCCACCCACTCATTTAAGTGGGGGAAAGGATTAACGCGTGACTTAAATCGCAGTCAATTTACTGCCCCGCGGCCTAGGCAGCAAATTTGCATTTTCAACTTGTAAACAAATCGAAAAGCAATTAAATTATTTAAATAAAAACAACATCGACCGCAGCAGGCCGAACAATAAACGTGGCCGCTGCAAGCATAATGAAAACTCTGAATTAATAATTGCGCATACGCCGTGTTAAACAATGGCGTGCGTTTGCTCGGTCAGGTGAAAAGGGGGTAGTCGGAACTGCCTGCAGCTTGCCCCGTGCATTATATATGCTAATTTGGGGCTAAGCCAATAACCACTGGGAAACAGGAACCTAACAGGACACACACGTCAATAACACTCATACGCCCAGTTGACCAAGCCGATGATGAGTGACGGGCCAAATGGTGAGGCAGGAGAATATGTACGGTAGGATATTAAGGAATCCGGGCACGCACATGCCACAACAGCAACAGCAGCAGCAGCGGCAGCAGGAGCTGGCGCAGCACACAGTTGGACATCCATAATCCTTATCAATTGTATTACTTCCGGTCAATACTAACCACTGACATATCCTATTAATTTCATAAGCAATTGAGTGCAAAACTGTAAAGCGGACGAAGCGGAGAGTCTGGCTGCCATGGCTGCCATTTGTACGTGACTCTTTCCGATACGAATGAGCGCACTTACAGGACACAAGGACCATGGCTTCACGTCCCTGGCTCTGTGTGTCTCTTTCACACTCACTCTCTGTCCCTTTTCCATTCGGTCCTTACAAATCGAAAATACTCGCATTGTTCACGTGCCAGTTGTTGGTCTTAGGATCCTGGCTGCTGGTTACTGACTGCCGGCTGCGCACTCCTTCCTCCTTCGAGTACCCATCCCAATTGGATTGTACATTTCGCGAGATTACGGCAAACTCTCATTATTAGAAAAACGGAAGCCCGGAAATGAAGTGGCGCAGTGCCATCTCTTTCCGCTGGCTGGTATCTCTCACTCGCCCTTCGGATTTCTCTAGACTTCTTATGCGGCTCATATCAATAACTAAGCAAATTGTTTGCCCAGCACCGGGAGGCGAGGCACATGCTTTAAATTCCAGTCCGTGTCCTCACCACTTCTCTCACCCCACAACAGGACCCAATCCCTTGGCATCGGACATGCTGCTAATGTTATTTTAGGAGAACTTTTTTAATCTGCCCCTGCTGCTCCTGCCACCGCTGCTGCTGCCGCTGACAGAACCAATTAAGCGCAACTGAATACACTGAGAGAAATCGCTCTTAATGGCATCATGGGGTTAAATTACCTCCTTTGATGAAAGCTAAATACAAGAAGAACAAAGAACAGAACTTTTATTTCGAAACAAATAAAATACATATTTTCCAAACTTGAAAGTGATTTAGCTTAAAGAAACATACAAAAGAAAAAGTTTATAAAATTCAGATGCCGGGCTAATAAAATATTTCTAATTAGTTGACGAAAGTGTAGCATAAGATGAAGTTTTAACATCGCAGTGTAGCAGCAATGCGAAACAAGGTTGAAAAATTTCAACAATTTCCAAAAAGGTTTGTGAGAAAAGGATGTGCGAGTGGAGTGGAAAGTGGAGAATGCTGCTCGCTGTCCGCCGCAATCAGCGACTCAACCGGACCCTCTCCCTCTGAATGTGTGTGTGTGTGTGTAGGAGGCAGTGGGACTGCGTGTGTGTTGGTATTGGCCATGTTGTAAAACGTCAAAAGCGTTAAACGTAATTGAGCTGCGCGCACAAATACAAATAAATAAATGCCGCTGCAGAGGGCAACATTGAATGGTGCGGGGAGTAAGGGGAAAGCGGGATCCTGTGGCAACCGAAGCAGAACTTTGTCTGCTGACGATGGCGAGTGCTGAAAAGTTGAAATGTTATTTGAAATGTTGCAGGCAGTGAGGAGGCAACAGTAGCGGGAACAACAAAGGGCCAACGCCATGTACCAAAAATTGGTATTTAATTTTCAACTGAACTTGCAGTCCGCTGGGAAAACGCAGTTTCCCGCTGTTGTTGCTCGTTTCACGTTCGCCTGGCCATAGCAATTTGCCGCATTCCAAACACACACATATAAGCGTATGGGAAGGAGCTGAGGAGTCCACCATCCATAAAGGATCCAGTCGAAAAAAAAACAAGAACAATGCATGCAAAAAAAAAAAAAACGATAAAAATTTGCACCAAAACTTTTCGTGTTGCGCAAATTCCTGTTTTCCTTTAGCTTTATTTTGGCACCGTTTTCAGTTTCATTTGACACGAGCTGGAGCAGCCAAATAAAGGGAGATATAACTCGGTAGTCGAGCTACTCATTTATGCAAATAACTTGTACATTTTCGATTAGCCAGCATTTAATCAGAAATGGAGATATAAAGCTGATGAGCAATACAAACATCTGTCCCCTTCTCATTTCTTCGTCGCCCATTAAGTTAAGATTAATGCATAAATTTTGCCCTTCGGACAAACACAATACGCATACTCTCAATTTACCCTGTCATCCCTTTCTGCCATTTCTTATCGCATTTCCTATTTAGATGTACACAGATTTATGTTTATTGTGTAGGGGCAGACATATGCAGTAGCTTCTTTAATTAAATATAAATCGCTGCGCTGGCACACATAAATTTTAAACTAAACACAAGGGTGAAATGACACTTAGGCGAATTTAGCAGGACCCCAAATACTCTTGAGCAATATTCAATCGAAATGTAAATACATGTGGGCAGCGGAAAATAAAAAATCAAATAAAGTTATGACATTTCATTTTCAATTGATTTGATTTTTTTAATTTTGGCTTTATGCTTGCAACATTCATATGTAAATGTCTCCGATTGAGAGTAAACTTAAATCAACAGCCTCGGGACTCTATTGGATTACTTTTCACACACATTAATTTCGTTCTAAATAAATAAAAGAGGCATCGGGTCTTACATCCCTCACACGCAACGCACACACTCAGCAAATACAACAATTAATCATTGCGTTAAAGCAACTCCAACTCCATGCACACTCTTTGACTTGGTACACAGGGCGTATGCGCAATGTCAAATAAATTACGCTTTCCGAGGCGAAATCCTGATGCTGTCTGGGGCACCTGTGAAAGCCCATAAAGACGACGATAATCCTTTCTGCATTCTACCTTAGGTTTATGTTCGCCACCGCTTGAATATTTTCCCCTCACTTTTTTTTATTCCTGTTTTGTTTCAGTTCATATTTATTCATTATGTACGGTGCATAATCAATCAATATGCTGCTTGATTTGATTATTCCTTTATTTTCATTTCGCTGGCCATGATTGTTGATGTCCTCGAACTCGTCCTGGTCCGCGTCCTTGTTTCTGTTTGCTGTCGTCGCCCTTTTCCGACCGGAGAGTCCTGCTTTCGCAGTTGTAATTCGCGTTAGACGCTCCAGCAATTTATATCAATACAAATCCAATCGTAGTGCGTCCTTCAAACCTCAACCCCCTTTTATATATATAAATGTGTGTGTGTATGTATGTGCGAGTGCTGATTTGATGTTTTTTTGTGCTTTTTGTCTTTGATTGAGCTTGTTATGTGCTATCTACACAACCATCCCCACACCCTGACGCCATTGTATTTGTCTATCCCAACTGCAGCATTTGCCATCAGTCATGGTCGCGCCACGCCCCAATTCGGCCGCCCCCAACTGCCGTCGTTATCATCATCATCATCGCCATCTTCATTGAAGTCGCTTCAATGATTTTTCTGTATACATTTCTGTGTATCGAGAGCATTTCGCTACTGATTTGTTTCGTCCTCGTGCCCAGCCGACCTATAAGCCCTCCATCCATACCCTGCATCATGAAGATCCCAACCACCCAACAATCTCGGAACCACTAAAACACTCAAACCAACGACGTGCCCCTGGTACACCATGTCTAGCAGCGATATAAAAAATTAAAATGTCACGTGCTCTTTCATCAGACATTTGGATGAGGATTTGGTAGGCGGGCGGTTCCTGCCGCTAGGTGGCGCCCTTCTAAGACAGCCCTGACCTCAACTTTTGGGTACGTAAATATTTGTTATTGATTTTACCATAATAACGCTCCCAGAGCGTCGATAAATTTTCAAATAACGCATTTCACCTTCCGGGGCCGGCGAACAGAAGCCCCCAAGGTGTGGCAGCAGTCAATTTGTCCCCCCCCCCCCCTTTCAGCAAACCATGTCAATGAATGGGGGCTTCTAGCCCACGAAAGGGGGGTGCGCCATCACTGCCATCAAGTCGAAAAGTCAACAATTGTAAGTGCACATTAGTGATATAATTATTGCACTTATTCTAATGGCTGCTTGAAAAGTTCCAGCGCAGCAAAAGAGCCAGTAGGGGATGGGAAAACGGGTAAGGGGTAATGCACAAAGTTTTACCCGAAAGTGTTGAAACTTATGTAATTTCGGCCTGAGATACGTTTTGATTTTAAGAATTGATTGGGTTTCGTGAGCTACATGCTTAATTGGCAAGTCGATTGAATTAAATTTTAGATAGGGATATGGGATATCGATATGCTTGCTTTAAAATATTCATACTGTATTGTTGAAATATACCACAATTATAATGCTGCATGGGTGAATAGTATATACTGTTTGTGGTAAACTTTTGCTGGCTATTATTAGATTTCGCCTTAATTGCTATTATACAAAAAAGAATATTCACGAAATGGATCAGAGCAAATATGCATATCAAATGAACAAACGTTCAACAAGTATCTAATAAATTGCATACATTGGTAACTTATAATGGCATAAAGAATATGTACACATCGTTTTAAAATAGCAATTAAATTGAAATTTTCTACATTGGAAAGTGAATATTTTCGATTGCCTTCTAATCGAACGTTGTGTCGCCATCCCACAAATGCAAATAGATTGCCAGAGCGGAGTGAGAGGATGAAATGTGATGATGGGATGCGGTGCGATGGGTTGTGACTGTGCTGTCATGGCAACTTTTAATCGGCTCTGTGTCGCACAGTTGCTCATCGGCGGTGGAATCCTTGCTGCTGATGCCTGTCATCAGGACATTTGCATACGCCCATCAGTCACAGGGCCGGGAGACTTACGGTCGCTCTCGAGGACTCCGGCGGAAGGAAGACTCGTCTGCAGCAGCACGTGTGTGTGTCTCGGGATCTGGGTCTGCTCCCGTGCACATTCGTCTTGTAAACATGGAGTTAAGCGCCATTAATTTAACGCCCGCCCCACCACTTCACCGCCCAATGTCAGGCGTTTGCATTGCGTTGAAATCACTTTGGTCGCCGTATTAGTGTCTACCCACACTTCGCGCTCTCACCATCACGTTCGACGAAAATTTTTTAGTGACGAAAAAGTTTTCCATTTGATTTCTGCCTTTTACGAGCCTTCAAGGCGAATCCTTAAGTGAATTCTACCATGTGCAGCTTACGCGCACTCCACTTTTTCAGGTAGTCTCCCACTGGCAACCACTTGGTTCCGGGAAAACGTGTGCCTTACGCAATGCTATGAAACTTTTAATTTAATTTACTTTGATGCGATTATTTTGCGCTTTTAAAATAATTACAATACGTTGCGTACGCGTTATAACCTTTTTCCTATTAGCAGACTCTAAAAAAGGCAAGGCAAAAACGTGTGGGCTGAAAATAAAAGTCTATATGAAGGCTAAAGAATACCGTATGATTTACTATATGCACATTATATGCTGTTGAAATGTAATCAAATATAAAATAATCAATATTTAGAAATATATATATGATATACATTAGAATAAAGAATCTCAAATGATTAGGGTACTAGCGTGATATATTTTTTAATAAGGCAGGACAATGTTTTCCCAATTCCATAATTGCAGCAAAATTGCTTCCACTCTTCAGAACCTTGTTTACCTTGTTTATAAACTTGTTTACAGGAAAACAATCTACGCCGTCATGTCGCAAGTAGCACGTTTGTGTTTGTGTGTGTGTGTGTGTGTGTGGGAAAATCCCAAGGTGGATAACGAGGATAACGAGTGTGGCAGGGATGTCTCAAGAGGCTGACCAACGTTGATCCCTATTAGGGGCACAAACAATTCGAGGCTCAGGGGCCCATCGCAATGCCGGGGATATGTGCAGATGCTATCTGCCAGTGTCTCCCCAAAATGGGGAGGAAAATGCAACCAGTTGCGAGACTTTTCGCAGTCACTCTACGGGTGTGTGTGTGTACATATATGTCCCTGCCATTGTCCGTTCGGCTTAACCGCAAATCCTTTTTAACATATAAAAAGTTACGTTTCTCGTAGATGCTGCTCCGGTTGTCTGGGCACTACGTTCTCCAATGCCAACCCCAGCCCCAGTTCCAATTACGAGTCTGTGTTGGTATTCCCATAGTTGTTGTCAACACCGTTTTATCCTTGGCATTGCGTGGCCGCCAAGACGAGAGCCGGGCCATGTCCTGCGTTATCCTGGGCGCTGCGTTCAATTGAATTGGCGATATGTGAATATTTAAGCACTGCGCTGGGACCCTCAGCCAGGACGAGATCCCACGGCTTGTATCTACATAACTATCATGGCTTTTGTCCTCCACCGCACCGAACTGAACCCCCGGCCGTCCGAAGTGTGTGATTGAATTTTTATTGCTCGATAAAGGCGACTGCCAGATGAGGGCAGTACTCGGTTCCACTGCAAACATTGTAAGCATTGTAAAATATTTGTATTCAAGATTTCTGCTAACCACTGGCCAAGTTTATTGATTCCCCAACCATGCGCCACACTCCATCTTCCCCGTCGTTCGCTGTCCGTTTCTGTCTTCTGCCGGACACTTCAACTGACAGCATTTGCAAAATGACACACGGAAAATGGTAAGGAAACGAAGTCTGGAGCGATGGAAGATGGAGCGAAAGCCGGAGAAAGTGGACTGGTGTCACTGCGACTGTGGTTGCTGCTGGTCTATAAATAAGTGGATGTGGATAATGCTATGCCATTCGAGCACATCGCCTTGTACTTTTCGGCATTTAACGTTTGATTTATTCAAATGCAAGATAAGATAAAAGAGAAGATAAAAATAATGATGAAATATAATAATCATGATTATCAAGATAATCAAGTTTATGAAGATTTAAATCAATGATTTCATGGAATTTAATCCGATGATTATCCAGCTTTAATTTATTCATTTACAAATATAAAAGGTTGAACTGAAAAAAATGGATTTCGTCTTTGTAACCCTTAGAAACCCTTAGAATATATTTTATACTGCATATTTCACAATAAGTGATATCCGCTGGATACCACGCAATTTTCAATCGATGGAGTGAATGACCTAATTTCAATTCTTATTCGAGAGAGTCCTGCATTCGGCTTAGTTCCCTTTGATTGTACTTAAAAATCGACATGTTTTCGCAAACTTTTTCCCGCTCCCCTTTTTGGCTAACACCCGAAGTCAATTTCGGCGAAAACTTTTTAGAAAATTGAACACAACTTACACCGCGTCGAAAACCAGTGACGGGGGATTGACGAATGGAATGATTGGAGTGATGGGCCGGGGAACCACCCGCATGGCCAAAAAGGACATTTGCCCAGACGCACTTTAGGCCAGCGCCTCTCCCTGTTTATGTTTACGTTTACGTTTATGTTTATGTGTGTGTGCGGTATCCTGGATCAGTCTGAAAGTGTCTCAATGTATCCGACTGGCAGCGTATGTGTGCGTTAAGGTTTTACTGTCTGTGATTTGATGTTTACAATAGCAAAGGATGCGACTGATATGGCTCCAGACGGCTGCCAGGACATTTAAGTCCGGGCAGAGTCTCAGAAGCAAAAGCTGTAGAAGCAGAGGCAGAAACAGAAACAGCAGCAGAAGCAAGTGATTTCAATAAATTTGATGGTTTTCCATTTGCAACCCAAACTCAATCGTCTATTCGCAGTAAAAAATTTCGAATTACGCAGGACGAATGTGGAGGGCAAGGATGCCGGTTGGCTGGATGAGTGAAATTGGGGGAGGCGCTCAAATGACTAATACAAGCCAAGTTATTGACATGGCAGCGGGATTGCGCCAACGAGGGTAACACTCTCTGCGTTAAGTTCCCCATCGAACTTAAGTGCACTTGAACAAATGGGGACATATTACGGGGAATAAAGAATACCATAAATGATTTAACAAATATATTAACTATTAACTATTTGGAAAAATTTAAGATTCGAGTACTACAATAGATACTTGAGTCAGAAGCTTTGCAAGCAAAAAAGAATTAAACAATATAATGTTATTTTATTCTGAATTCCACTCAGTGTAAAAACATACGATATACTTAGATATATAGGGAGTCCCAAAAAATGGGTAAGAGTGCGAAAGGCAGTGGCAGTGGAAAAGTTTCGGGGATGCGTATAACTTCAAAATGACTGCTTTATGTAAATCCCACGGATAACGTTTTGCAAATTGAATTTTTAGCATTCTATTTTATTTATTTTCGCCTTTTTGGTTCGGCATCCGAGAAGAATGGGAGTACGAGGACGTTTGGCTGTCACCAGAAGGACAAGCCCTCTATAGACTCCTTCGGCGGTCGCAGCAAATTCGCAGCCGCATCCGGATCCGTATCCGGATTCCGGGATTCCGGTACCATCGACCCGCCCCAAATTCGAGGATACTTTGCGTTCCATGCCGTAGTTGCATGACAGTTAAGCTGGCAGGATAAGCAGCAGCAGTAGCGGTAGGAGGAAAAGGAGCAGCGAGAACAGCAGCAGTGGCAGGACCGAACCCGGACCCAAATCGAAACCAACTGTCAGACATATTAGCATGTAGGCATGGACATGTTAGCTTTACATCGACATCGAGAACGGAGCACATTGCAGGGAATTTCGGCGTGATTGGTGGGATCCGGAGATGGGGTCCTGAAATGAAGCGATTGCCTGCCGGCTAGATGCCCCATGCATGTCAGGAAGGATCAGGGCCTGGACAGTGTGGTGCCAAATATACCCGCGGCAAATGGAAGGCTTTGATTCGTGATATGGGCCAGGCTGCGAAAGGTCACGGGGTTGCTGTTTATTGAATTTATCAGACGCAGCATTTCAGTTTTTGCACACATTTCAGTTCAAAGTGGTTGTGATATTTAAACTCAAATTCAGTTAGCATAAGATAAAAATGTATATACTAGTTATTATTCATAAATATTTCATTCATTCCACAATTAATATCCAAGTACTTTAATTGGTTCCATTAAAACGTAATGCCAGTTACAAGTCATTCACTTGCCGCACTTGGCCGACTAAAGAACCTAAAAAAAAAATACTTACAGCATTTAATCACTTTGCTTGCGTGCTAGTTAAAATTAAGGGTTAATTATTTCAATTAATACGTAATTGTGGACAACACAAATTCCAGCAGTTTCAATTCAATTTTTGAAGTGTGTAACGACATTTAATTACGTCAAATTACAGACAACCTTTAATCACATTCAAGTTAAATATTGATTGGGGTACATTTCAGGAATTTTAACTTCTTTCAATATACAATAATTTCTACATAAGCAGAATTTATATTTTATAGCTTTCATAACGATATCTCTATGTACCCCATTGGGTTTGTGATAAAATTTATAGACCAACTTGTTTTCAAATGTCATTTGATATGCGGGCTTTAACCTTAATTTAATGTTTTTATCTGTTTGTTTTGTTTAGTTTTAATATCCCGCCATTGTTGACCCAACCTATCAATTAGGTTTCGTTCCTTTTTCTACCATTCGTCCACGTTTTTTCTTATTTCGATTGCTATCATTGAAAATTGCTATCATTGTTGTCATTTATGCTCATGTTTATGCTGCTGCTGCTGGCCTTTCGTGTCAAACAAACTTGTTGTCGAGTCTATGGCATTTGGAAATCGGACTAATGAGTTTTGTGATTTTTCATTTATTCACTACACTTTTTAATTAGTCTGTGCTGTTGTTTTCCTTTTGTTGCTACGCCAATTTGCATGTTTCTGTTGCTGCTGGCCCGAACAAATGTTGTAATTGAAAAATAAATGAGGCAATCAACTTGCTGACCTGTCGTCGATGTAGCGAAATATTTTGTCAGCTATTGACCCGCACAACTGAAATCGCTATTGACTTTCTGACTGTCGAACGGTGGCTCTTTATCATTGAACCACTTTTCAAAACGTTTGTATCCCTTTTTTGAGTCACGAAATGCAAATGCCTATCTGGTTATTTTTTTTTTATAAAAATAATAATTTATTGGTTTAAATTAATAAATTTGATTATTGACCATAGTATCATAAATGTGATTTTCTTAGCCTTAGTTTTTGTTTTAATTTTTTTTTGATTTCACTTGTAATCAAAAAAGAAACAACTCCAATAGTCATTTAATATTCGCTACACATGCTAGGAGCGCAATTCTCCCACGCTGCTATTGTGTGTGTCAAAAATTACAAATGTTATGGGCGACACTGGTCGATTGCCACGCCCCTTTTGGCTGCCCACGCCCACGGTTGTTGCGAAAAAGGTAATTATGGCCCTGGTGGGCCAAACCCAACTGGTTTGACTGCTTCATTCCGGAATTTTTGTGCTCGGCCATTTTTGATTGTAATTGTTGTCGATTGTCATTACATGTTCTGACTGCCGTTGGACTTTGGTTGCCTGATTTTTGCCATATACCGCCAAAAAGCCCCCTTCGCCTGTTGCATACCCCCGTCGGCTCCCTTGGCCACGCCATTGTTGCGGCATTTTTGTTGCGCGGTTTGTAGCGCGGTTTGTTTGTTGGCAGCGTCGCATTGCCGCGCCTGTCAACACAATTGTTGTACTTGCCGCTTGCTGGCGTTCTGGCCACTGTTGTTATTGCAGCTAGTTTCACCATACTGGCCATTCTTGCTTTTGGCCAAAAACCACAGCCAACAGAGTGATAGAGAGAGAGAGTAAGAGCTATATCGCAAAATTTCCGCTGCCTACCAGGATTTTTTGCGAAATTAACGGGAATTGAGTTGTAAGCCCCGGCCGAGTTGCCAGCCATTGACCAGGTACAGATTTATAGGGCCAATAGAATTGCCATCGAACAGAAGCTCCTGCTGTGGTGGCCAACAACCGAGTTCAAGCACCGCAATTGGCATCAGCCTCAATCTGTTTCGAGCCCAAAACATTTTGTCTAATTTGTCTGGTTAAAAGTACGTCTACGGATTTTGGGATTTGCGTAACTCCAAAACAGCCGGATAACTATTTTGGTTGTTGACTTAAGCACATGTACTTATTTTTTAAGGACTCTGACCACAATTTAGTTGCATGTGCTAGAACAATTAAAATGAATTCCGTTAGCTTCGAGCTTGAAATATTTCTTTCATGTCGTAATTTAATTTTATTTACCGAGCTCTGAAATTAGAAAAGTTTTGGTTGCAATGGCTGATTATAATGGACGAAGGTAGAATTTAATTTCGGAACGTACGAAAATCTACAGGGAAATGGAAATTTCCTTTTTCATCATACAGCTAATTCGTAGCAGATTTCTTTTATTTTCTCGCTGCTTCTGTCAAAGCCTTCTTGCCAGGATTTTCCAAAGGATTTGAAGCAGTTATTTCCCTTGCCTCTGTGGGTGTGTATGTGTGCGTGTGCACAGTGGGCGACACCTTGGCTTCGGCCATCAAGTTTCGGCTGCTTTTCGGAAAAGATTTTGAGAATTTTGGGCACGTTCGCGACGTTCAAAAGAGATTAAAAGCGTATAATTGTCGCCTTAGCAGCGCAACTTGGCTGGGAACGGGGGCCGTGTGAAGTTGTGCGAAGTTTTTGGGGGCGTGGCCGCCCACTTAGCCAGCAACCACCACCCGTCTTGGCCATGGCCAAAAGGCTGTCGGGCATGATTTAGGCAAAGTGCTCGAAGGCCTTCACTCCACTTGCGCCAGCGGCGGCGCCTGAGCGAGCAAATTTAATTTCCGTGACAGAAATAAGTTTTGCGCTCAAATGCACAAGGCCTCGGTCCGCCGCCGTGCGTGGCCAGTTTTTCTCGGGATTTTTCCACCGTTTTTCTTTTCGACGAGATGGGATTTCTAGCCTGCTTCACGACTTGCTGCCTTGCTGGCTTGACTTTTATTAAAAGCTCATTAAGTGCCGGGCAAAAGTTTTGCACCGTCGCTTTGGCTGATCAATCTGTGCCCGCCGCTGATGAAGATAAGTTGGGCAGCGTTACCCGCAAATAAATCCATCCCGATTCCAGACTTTCGGGACTAGAGCAATCCCGCAGTGAGACCCAGCTCATCATTATGTGAGGTAACGCCTGCTGATGGTGACATCATCATTATGGCGTTAGGAAACTAGTTTGCCAAGGTGTGAGCAACTACGCCTCCTTCGAAATTCCTGCACTTGGCGTTTCGGTGTCTTCGAATTTTCTGTAGTTGCAAATTAGCTGGAATTTTCCAAATTAATATCAGACAGAATATGTGTTGTTCCAGAATAAAATTCAAATTCGTATTAGGTTTTTGGTGATGAAATGAATTCTATGGTTGTAAGAAACCTGACAAGGGTTGTAGAAGGACATTTAATTTCCTTAATAGCTTGTTGCTTACAATTATAATTTCAATTGTACTACAAGGGATCGTATTACTATTTCTTTGAGTGCATCCCGCTCCTCAAGGTAAAGTCCCGACATTCTGACGTGACGTGACAACGAAAGAGCCGAAGACTCAGCCAACGGCAGCCAATTTTTCAAACGCAGCGCTGAGCAAATCTACAGAAGAACTAAGAAAAATTGTGCGGTCCAAGCAAAAAGAGTCCTTGGCGAGAAAAAACGCTGCGTGCCGTTCCGTGGGGCGGTGAAGTAGTGATGGGGATGGAAGAGGTCCAAGGTCCTTGGCTGGCCCTTTGTTAGTTACCTTTTTGCGTCTTTTGCGCCAAATCAAAATGGCAGCAGCTCAACGCGTTCCGTGGCTGTCCGCTCTCAAGTGATTTACTTTGAAGGCGACTGACGACAAGGACGACTCCTTTAGTCCTTACTTGGCATTCATGACCAGGAGCGCGGCACCCGCCACCCGACCCCGCATCACCCGTCATCCTCCTGTCGCCCTCACAAATTGGATATTTCAGCGGGTCCACTTGGTAGCTCCGTTTGCTTCGGTCGTGCGCAAAAATTTGCAGTCCTTCTGCTTGGCCAAAGGAGCCTTTGCTCCTGCAATCCTGCCCACATGTGGCACAAGTGGCAAGTGGCAAGTAGCAAGTGGCGTGTGGCCACAAATTAACTGAGAAAAAACGTAAAGATGGAGGAAAAATCATAATATAGACATGGTCAGCAGAAAAAATGAGCCAACAGCAACAGAATAAAGTCCTCAGCTTCGTCTTTATCATTACGACGCTCGAGTTGGTTAAAGATTTATATATTTTTTTTTGACTTCTCAGTTTTGCACCCTAACAATGAGGCAGTTAAGGACAGTTTGAACATTCGAATAATGGTATTATTTATTATACCAGCTAAAATAACAATAAGATTTTATTTTCAAAATTACTTAAATAACAATAATTGAAAATAAGTACTTCTTTTCGTAATATATTTAATAGAGGAAGAGTGCAAGAGTGTATTCTTTAGTAAGCATTATATAAAATAACAGCATTCCAGGGTAAAACGAGTATCTGTTCGTCAGCAGCCAGTCTTTAAATTGTATTATTTCTCCTCATTTTTGAATTCCATTTAAAGTTTGTAAAAGCGAAACATCAATCTTGGCCCCTGAATGACTGACAGAAGCTGTTATATATGGCTGCCTTTGCCCCTGTCGGGCGAAAATCATGGAAAAGTGGGAGCCAGGGAGAAAGTGAGTAGAGGAACTTTCTCCCAGTGAGGGTAAGGGAAAGGGAATAGGGGCGTGGCCAGGCGGCAGGAAGTGTCAGGCAGTTGGGGAAACAAGATTGTGACTCATTAAATTACATTGCAAATGTCATTGTAAAGTAAGTCAAATGGGAATGGGCTAAGGGAGCTAAGGGGGCTAAGGCCAGGAGAGCCTTCAGTAGCAGGCTCTGGGAAGACTCTGTTTAGTGTCCTTGCTGTGCGTATAAGCAACATTCATTTATTTATATATTACTTGCATCCCTCATCACCTACCCAACACTTGGCACACTCTTCTTCTGGCAGCAATTTAAAATGATAATTTACACAAATGCGTTTAAATAAATAAAACGCACCAAAAGCAAACCCCCTCTTCTTACCCCACACCCTAGGTGTGGCGCCTACGATTGTCCTTAAATCACGCGTAATGAAGTTGTCCTTGTTGTGTTGCCTTTAAATTATGGTTGTTGTAGATCTGGCAGATCTTTCTGCTTCCTGCCGCCTCTTGTTGTTGTGCCCTTGTTGTTTTTGCCCCGCCTGACGTATTGTTTTTGCATTTTATCGCAGCGCATTTATTTTTGCATTTCAAAGTTGCTTTTGAGGCAATTGGAGCAAGCCATTAAAACCAGCCACAGGGCCTGCCACTTCGGGTGGCAAAGAACAGGGCCAAGAGAGCTGTTGGTATAAGGAAGCGTCCTTCGAGGGACGGACGAGGTGTCAAGTCATTTAAGCCGGACTTCCATTACGTAAATGGGCGCATTCCGGCGAGAAATGAATTCTAAAAGGGAAATTGCTATTTTTTAATTGAGTCACGGATATGTTTACGAAACGCAGCGACTAAAACATAATCATTGCTTATTTATGAAGACCATGTAAAGAAGAGATTCTTAAACAAAATGTTTTGTATTGCTTTAATTAGCGCGTATAAGCAAATGGAAAAAAAATGCCAATTAATGAAAATCTTTAAAATAGCTTAAATAGTAAAACTCAGATAGAGAAAAAATAGGAGCAGACTGGAATTTATGAATTCAATTACGCTCGATTACATGAAGTTAAATACTTCACAAAGCATTTAAAAGTTCAACTGCCGAACAAACTTGAACAGGTCTGCGGATGAAATTGAAATTTCAATGGAAAAAATGCAAGTGGTGGTGGTATCAACTCGCTTCAAAGAGAATTCCACGACATCTGACATTTCGAGGTGAACTTATTCGCCCGCAAATGGAAACTTTTTGCTCCTTTGACTGCAGTGCAGCAGTTTTAGCCAATTCCGAGTTAAACGTTTGCCATTTGTCATTTGCTCACCTGGGTGACCCCAGGAATTCCCAGTCCACTGAGTAGAACGCCTCCCCTCATCAGCCAAACAAATGTCCAAACTTCTGTCTCTGCTTGCCGCCTCACCTGACTCTGTCCTTCTCTCGAGACTCCCCACACGAAGTGGCTTTGTTAACGCCCCACAGTTTTGGTCCCGATGCGTGTGCAGTGTGCCACGCCCCCTCGAGGTCGCCGCCCCTCTTGAGGCTGAGGCAAAAATACATGTTTACAGCGCAACGCAAAGGTAACGCAAAACGTGAACTGACATTAACTTTGGTCGCATACAATATTTTTCACTCAAGGTTGTGCTTGGGGTGCGCCCCCGAACCAAGGTCCTCGAACCCGGACCCCCAAACCAACGAACTGGGTCACGAGTTGACCCAAAACGGGGATAACAAGGTGATGAATAAATAAGAAGGATTTCAGACAAAACAGAAATTAATTCTCAAGTGACTTAAACCGAACAATCTGGTTACTGCTTGTAATAGATTTGGAATCCCTGTAGAAAGTATGCAAGAATAATGATATATGAAACAATTTCTTTCAAATAAGTTGCACAGAAATTGGAAATCTTCTCCTGAATCATTTTTCCTATTTTTGGCTCTTCGTAACACGTGTTTTATCGGCAACTAAACAATAATATGCAGCAACAGCAGTTGCAACAATTTTCCATTTATTCTTACCGTCAACATGCTTTAGATAAGTCGACATAGATAACATGTAAAAAATTTGTTAGAAAGTCAGATACTCTTCTTAAAACTTCTTTAGATATTGAGAAATAATTTTGTAATATTTTTAGGCTCAAACAGTTAAATATTCTCAATTTACTTTAGTAACGTAGCAGATAAAACTTTCGAGAATTACTATAAGTTGGATGGCACGGAGACTTTTTTTATAAATTAGGTGGTGTAATAATCTGGAGCTCAAGGAAAATACTTCACGGCAGAGTACAACGAAAGGATATAAAGGAACGCCAGGGGTAGAAGAAAGAAAAGCGCAAGGAAAGAAAAGCGAATCCCGCTCGTAGTTGACAAAATATGAAACATGCTGGCTTCCGCTGCTTTCTTCCCCGCACTTTCGTACTCCAACTTTGCTCCAGGTTATTGCAACAAAATGTCAACCGAGGGCCATAAATTGTGTCAGTCTGGCAAATTTTCACAACACTTTTTTCCGCCATCGTGGCTGTTGACATATTTGAACAACTATCTAAAGGTGAAGCGGCAAAACTTTGATTTCCCGCCCATAAACGCAGGCAGCAAAAAAATCAACGCAAACAACACGTGTATATAGTTTAAGTGCCCTGAGTTGCCAGTTTATCCCCGGGACCATCAACCCTGTATCCGAACTCATCGCGATTGCTTTCGCGCTACGCCTGTCGCATATTTTAAATCCCCAGTTGAGTGGCAATCAAACCAGGGCCAGATCCAAAACAAGTCCTGCAACTGGAGTCAACTCGCACCAGTTCAGTGCCACCCCGATGACCTCGGTTAAGTCCCCTTTGCCCATTTCCACTTTCACCCACCGTTGCCACCACCACTTCGCCACCCTCTTCGCCACCCACTTTTCCACCCTCTTTACCACCCACTCTTCCAGCCACTCTTTGCCACCCACTTCTTTTCAGCTGCTCAACTGCTTCTGGCTTAATTAAACAAGCGCAGCGTCACCTCAACAACGGGACAGATGGGAGAAAAGCTGGAGGAGGACGTCAGCCGGATGAGTTCGCCAACTTTTAAAAATGATAATAATTTGCTTTTACCCCCAGCGAGAGTTTAGCGTGCTGGCCTTGTATTGGCCGCATTGAAAGAAAAGGCTTTCGAAAAATGTTACAAGTTAAGAAAAAAGTGTGCAGCTAACTGATTTTATGAGGCATCATTAAATATACAAAATAAAAAAACAAAATTGAAATATAATGCAATTTTAATTATAAAATTCAAATCTCTTATTAAAAGTTTTCCCTGCTTTCTGTTAATAAGTGAAACCTGCTTATTTACTAAATGAGGAGTTGCAGTGTACTCCCAGCTCTTTCATTTGCACTTCATCCCCCTGGAGCGGGATGTTAGTGACACTTGCTCTGTGGCTGTTTTGCGTGTTGCCCACACCAGCCGCACCGGCTATCCACTCATTGTGGTGCTGGGGCACCTTGGGCCAACAATGTCTCCATCTTGTTACGGCCATAATTATATTTGACTGTCGTTAGGCTGGGTATTGTGTGCTGCCGCCAGTCTATGATGATGGCACTGGTTGTGGCCCAATGCCCACCAGACGTAGCTAATCCAGGTGGTCATCGTCCAATTTGCAATTTGCAATTTACAAGGGCGTCGGGGGAGCAGAGCCTCCCCCCCCCTGTCCTTTGGATCTCGTTTTGTCTGAAATTGCTTTGTATCCTCCACTCCATTTCACTCCACTCCACTCCACTCCTGCCACCCAGCCTCTCTGCTCCCCTCACGCCACTTGCCGCTTGCCACTCGAGCATCGTTCGCTTTGCTCAAGTGTCAAATCATTGCCTGATTGTTGCACCCTTTGTTGGGGGTACAGAAGGGGCTATTCGATTCAGCAGTATTGGTATTACATAAACCCTAATTAAACGAGGAATTTGCAAGGCAACCAAGCTCCTTATTGGCTTCTTTGCAAAATAGTTTGTGATGGTAAAATACAGTAATTCAGATCTAAATTACTTTTAAAGGGCAAAATACTATCTTCATGGCCATATTATAACAATTACTTATTAATTTCTATATATATATATATCAATTATATACATATAATTTATTTTAAATATAATTATCACAGGGTATGCATTAGTGCAATTTGAATACAATGCGATCCGTAGTATCGCCACTTGTTTGTGTCGCCTTTGCAGGACTCGTTGCACGGCCAATTGCACGCTCAAGTGGCGAGGCAGCGTCAAACGCGGGAAAGCAGAATGAAAAGTCTATGGAAATCGGGCAAATGCATGGGCCCTTTGGTTGGCTCACGGGATTTCAAATGGCTGCGGCACATTAGCACCTAGCACCTGGGATGGCGACTGGCAAGGAGCATCCTTTCACCTGCTCATCTCCTGGGCAACAACTTGTGCTTAGCACTGCGTGCGATTTACGCCCGATTGCCCGGGAATCGCCTTTTTACACTTGGCCATCTGAATGGCTACGAAGAAATGGGACTTAAGCGGAAATCGGTTGATGGTCGGGCGATTTATAGGTAGAATGTAGCCAGCAAGACGATCTAAATGAAATTCCAGTCTGCAGGGATTTGATAAATACCTGGAATTATTGTATTGTCAATTGCCAATCGCACTGAAATGTAATAAGCCGATTTACTTAAATAAGCTAATCTACAAGTTCAATGACCAATATGTTGTATGTATTAAGTTAAAGAGAATTCTCGAATAAACTGAATAACCAATGCTACTTTGAAATATATATATATATTTTCACAGTTCAAGGCTACGCTTTAATTTGCAAACGATTTTTGCATTGCAAAATAGAATTCAAAAATGAAGCGGCACAACAAAATGAAAAGACACCGAGATGTACCAATTTAGAAAGAACACAGATAGCTCTTTAATTAAACTAACCGAACCAGGCAGAATTTCGGGCCAAAACAAATGCTGCTACCTCTCTTGTTGAGCTTTCATTACCGGCTAAGTGAAATTCCTAATGGATTCTTCAGACGCCTCAGCTCGTCATCGTTCGTGTCGGGGTATGCGAATGTATAAATTAAAATCCAAATGCAGGCAGCGTGAAAATTTCGTTTAAAATGGCAAAATTAAATACAGATGCACTCACATGCTAGCCAGACAATTTGCTGGGGCGTTGGGAAAAAGCAGTAAAGAGTGGAGATTTTCCTACTGGTTTCTTCTCCTTTTTTTTCCGCTCTTCTCTCTACAAACAAATTTAATTTATTCGTGCAACTTTTTCATGCCGAATTTACGAGCGAGTGCAGGAGCTGCAACAGAAGCGGAGCTCAGCTTGGTTTGCCGCGGATGATTGTGTCCTTGCACATCCTGCAATCCCAGAAACCTCCAGCTCCTGCTCCTCCGACTCCCCCCTCCTGTCTTTCCCAGTGCCGTGCCCATCTGAACCGTGTAAGCGTCATAGCCACGTCAATTTATTTATTTCTGGATTTCAGTTTTTAGTTTTCCGTACGTTTTTCCACAGAATATTTTTACAGTGGGTCGGCTTTTGGATGGAAACGGGTGTCAGAGGGTGGGGTGTTTTCAAAAAAATCAGGGAGGAAAGACAATTTATTGTAAACGAAATTAAAATACCCTGTATGTAATATCTATGGGTATAAGGTTCATAATTTTTTTAAAATTCGTATACCTTTTTTTTGATATATTCAGAATACATATTGAATACAATAATTACAAACGTATAAAATGAAACTTATAATTTTTTTATATTCAATATAAGTAGTAATGAGAAGATACACTTTCTCAAATGTAATATATTTTAAATTTCAAAACATTTTATACATTTATGTTGTAATAGTACAAAACTAGTGGGTTGAACGTATCCTAGGGCTGTTAAATGATTGTTTGTGGCAAGTAAGCAATGGTTTCCTGTCGCTTTTATATTTCCCATTTCCTGATCCAGTGGGGATACCAGTTTTCAGGGTATCGACAGAAAGGCAGCAAAACGAAATCACTTGATGCGTTGAAATGGCGTTGCCAGACCCTGGGAGAACCGAGCATTCGGGAGTTGAGTTTCTCGTTGCGCTGGGCGCGTTAAAATTTCGTTATTATGTTGACAGAATTTTTGCTATTTTTACTTGAAAGCTTAACCAAGCACACACCGACAGGCATACACTCGCGCACACACACTTGCAGACATACACACATGGGGTCCGTGGGGTCCTGGTCCTTCGGTGTTATTTTGGTGCTTCCCCAAGCTTGTTTTTTGGTTGGCTGCCCGTGGCCCACACCGACCTTTCAGCTCCCCCAGACCCAGTCCCTCGTACTTCTCCTGGCCATTTCCTGATCCGTCGTCGCTTGTCAGTGATATATGTAAAATATTTCCTGTGGAAAAAGCAGTGGCAGCAGCAGAAGCAGCGGCGCCAACAGCCGCCAACTGAGCTATTTTGCGGCAATAAGCATGAAATTTAAATGAGTGCTGTCCCAGGCTCCCACAACCCCGCAGTTTTCCCGCTTTCCACGCATTTACTTAATCCCCTTTGGAGCGGTCTTCATTTGAGTACCATTGGGTTATTATTTCATCTCTTCTCTTCGCATTTTTTCCATCTGCACGCACCGCTTGCAATAAGTAGTGAACTAGTTGTGCAGCAAGCAGCATGGTGACGGTGCCACGCCCACAACTCCCCTTTTTTTGGGCAGAGATAGAAGGTCGGGGATATGTGATAGATCATATTTTGTGTCTACATACGCAGAAAAACATGGAAACTACATAAAAACTTCTTTCGTCATTTTTCGTGTCATTCCGCTCAGTAGATAAAATTGTAAATTAATGAAAACAGATGTGAGTTTATCAAAAAGACACACAATTTTATCAAAATCTTTTATTTCGGCAATGCTGTCGTAAACACACGTCATTATCAGCACAAAAATTAAGTTCTGCTCTAATTAATATAATATGGTTAACCTTTACTTCAATTAGTTATTAAAACGTGAAAAAATAAAAAATATTTTTGTGTGTAATAAAAAATTGGTGAGTCAGGGCTAAGAATTTGTAAAAATGAAAAATTTGTTTCTCAAATATTCTTGAATAACTCGTATTTACATGTAAATTCAAATATTTGCATTTTCCATTTATTCAAGCATTGCAATACAATATCTAACACTTCAATATTGAACTTTGAATGGCTGAACAATTGAATTTCTAATCAGATAAAGTGTACTAACCCAATTTAAATGCAACGTTTATTAGAGGCAAAAATTTGTGTAGGAAAAACAAAAGGGCATTTAAGCATAAACAAAAACACATTTACAAATTTCCTCAAAATTGGTTGGGTCCTTGTGAATGGAAATGGGGTTTTTTTCTGAATCAATGCCCAAGGGCTGGCCAAAACCCAATTGCAACTTTCATTAGAGCCGAAGAAAGATATTTTGTACTGCTGCGTTTTTATAACAGGGTCTGCGGTTGTGCAAGTTTTTTGAGGGGGAAAGCCAAACAAAAGCAGCATTCAGCTATACACTGATTCGTGTGTATTTCTATTTCTATATTTCTTTTATTTATTTATTTATAACATTTAGAGCAAACGTTAGTTAACCGCCTTTGGTTGGGGGAGCTGAGCGAAGGACTTGCGAATCCTGACAGCTGTGTCTGTCCATCTTTCGATGTGTGTGTGTGTGTGAGTGTGGGTCACGTCGAGTGCAAGCCAAATGCGCTTAGGGTTCTTTTCTCAGCCACCCACCATGCCCAACTAACCACCACTCTCCTCTACTCCAGAATGTGCGTGGAGAATGCGCTTACCAGAGAACTGCAGCCCGCCACTCGCACTCTACGTCCACCCGATAAACACTCGGTACTCTAGGCACCCCGTTTTTTTTGACACCCTACTTGCGGCAACACAAAATACTCGAGTGTTTTACCGACGTTGTGTTTTTGTTACGAGTAAAAAAACCACCCGAGGCCTGCTGCGCAAGAGCCGTATGGGTGAGTGGACGCACAGTCAACGATCGGCCGCAGGTCATTTTTTGTATGCGGGCTGCAGTTCTCTGGTCATTTTTTGTACGCCTAAAATTTGTATGGGTGGAAGCGTGACGGGTATAAGAAATGAAGGGTAAAAGGGAATACCCAAGAAAATTTTTGTGCTCATGTCTTTGCTCTTTGATGGACTCAATGGGTGCCTCCCATTTCAAACACATAAAGTAATTGCAATTAAAGACGGCATTTGTTGATTTTTACGTTTTTTAATGTCTCAATCTAAATAATAAAAACATAGTGGGCTTAAAAAGTATCTATTAAATATAAGGACTTAATGTTGTTGGATCAGGTAGTAAGTCATCGACGTCTACCTGTTCCCCATAGATAGCGCCGATTTGTAGGAAAAACTTCACCAAATTTTTAAATCCGGCTCCGGTTACTGCAGAAAACGGCCGACAATCTTGGACAACCCATTGGGTGCATTTTTCAATAGCTACTTTCTTGTCGTTTTCCGAAACAATTTTTAATTCCGTTGGTCGTCTTAATGTTAGACAACATTTATGGCGGGATAAATTGGAGGTGTTTTTGTGTAAAAATTTGAGCACTTTCTGGCATTGCCTGCAGAACAGCCATCCGTCCAGAACAGTTTCATCTTCCTTTAAAATGTCACATAAAATGCTCCAAATAACACTTTTTCCTTTATGTTTATTGGCAACTGAGTATGTTCCATTGTTAATTTTATTTTTAACGAAATCAGCCGCTTCTGCCATTATTGTGACCTTTTCCTTTGGCTTCCAAATAATACTGAATCCTAACAAGCTAGTAATTGCATCGTAAAAAACAAAAAAGGGGCAATTAACAGCCGAGACACTGGACCAAAGACACAAGAACTCAACAATCATTATGTATGGCGCCATTTGACTCGACTACCTACGAGACCACTCGAGTATTTTTGGAAACACCCGAGTATTTTTGGAAACACCCATGTGTTTAACGGTATACCCACAAGTGTTTTTCTCACTCATCCCTTTTTAGGCACTGTGTGAGCGGCACCCGCGACGCAAAACACCGTATTGATTCGGGTGCGCACACAACGGGGTGTCTTGTCTGCATGTTCAGATTTATACTGTGTGTTTGTAAGTACCCGCGATGTGCGTGGCGAGTAGCACCCGCACACAAAATTGTAGGGTGTGAGTCGAGTGGTAAAAAAGTGCCACCCTTGCAGTTCTCTGCCGCTTACACAAATTTCTGGTATTATGTTGCATACTTTTTGGGGTAATTTATGATTTCCAAGCACATGCCCGTGGGGCGGGGTGAAAACCCAGCAGGACTCGGAGATTTTGGGTGGTGAAATTTTCGGGTGGGGTTTTGGCAAAAGAAACCTTCCCCCGCGCCCGACAGCAAAAAGCAAAACAAATGATGTTTAGTGACGTGCAAGTTTTTGTGTGAGCTGGAAATGGAACCACATTCGATTGTCTGGCGAGGGAAAAATGGGATAACAGGATAAGATAAATAGAGACAAAAAAGTTGAGGGCATATAGACCGGAGGGGCCGGATTTGCTGGACATATACTATATGTATGTACATACCATATGTAGGTGGTGGGAATCGGGATGGGTACTGGCAAAAGCTTACCAAACCGTTTTCCAGGGTTTTGCCATCGGCGTCTTTTCTTTCAGTAAGCCCAGATGCATTGAACTTTTAAGCCGAAAGGCCGAGTTCGAGTCCGCAGCAAAGTAAAATCCTTTTCGGTTTCCATTTCAATCAGAGCCGGAATCGTTGAATCGCGAGTTTCACTCAACCCATCGATGCCACCACCGCTTCCTTTTCAGCGGCCAGTCAGGGGCTTCTCGTCATTAGCTTTGAACTTGGCACTGCAGGACCATCGAGGCATGGCAAAGATCAGAACAATTAATGCGACTTCTTGCGGCTTCCTGTAGGAGCGGCTCTGCAGTTACACTGACACAAAACGGGACGAACTTTCGGACATCTTAACATATAGTCACACTTTTAATTTGTAAACGTTATGGACAAGAGATAGCTGAAATGTTTCTTGTTCAGATAAAGCACCTGTTTAAAATATTCAACAAATTCTTTAGTTAAGATTTTAAATCAGCATGTAGTTCACCATTTTTTTTTTTTTAAGTGCGTGCGTAGCAAGTGGGGTATTCATTCGTCGCAGGGTTGTCGTAATAGGGATTGTTAGAGGTCTTGGTCGGTCAGGGGTTGGTTGGGATTCGCTTTGAGGGAAGTTCATTAAAAAATCTCATCAAAAAGCAAATGCCACTTGCTGCCGCTCACTTGCTCGCCTCGCATTTCCCATTTTCCCATTTTCCCTGCTGCCCGCTGCTGCTTTCCTTGGCCTTTGCATATTTATGATGACTGACAAATCAAAAATGCAAATAAATTTCAATTTCTAACTTGCAGACGGCATACACGCGCACTCTCTTTCACACACACACGCACACAGAGTGAGAGAGGAGGTGCGGGAGTAAAGGACACACGCACAACATGACAGTTACAATTACTGTTGGAAAATGGGGACATCAGGCAGCAGTCGGAAAATGCCACAAATCATGTCGAGATCGAGAACGAGATGCAGACATCGGGCTATGCCACTCGCTCGTCTTATGCATATTTATGAAAAGTGCAGTCAAGTCTTGTCAAGTCAGCGGGGATGAGTTGCTGCTGCATTGTTATTAAATAATCATTTTGTTGTAATAAATTTCAATTTGATTCCATGCCAAATAAGTGACAACTTCATTTGCAAGCCGGACCGCCCCGGCACTTAAAGCTCTGCAATACTTTTGAGACCCTTAAATATTTAGGCAGCAAAGTGAATTAGTTTCATTTCACAAAACTGGACGCAAAAAGGAGAAAATGCAAAACTATTTTAGAGGCGATGCGGGAGTATTGCACAACAAACCGAATGAAATTGTAATTAAGTTTGCATGGCAAATGAGTCGAGTGGCTCAAAAAATGCAAAAGCTTAGGAAAAAAAAAGAAATGGTAAAATACCTGGCTAGTTAAATATTGATGAACAAACATTGTTACGTCTGCTAAAACAAGGAAAACATTTTCGCCCAAGTACATGGGGGCCATTTCTAGCTAAAATTGTATTTTTACCACAGCCAAAAGTTAAAACTCAAACCGATATCAGGGTAAAAATTGTACAAGCCAGAGTAGGAACAGGATGCGAATTGGCCGAGTTGTTGCCAATAACGATGGGTGTGGAATAGTGTGCAGGCATTTGAATCCAGAGGCCGAGTTACGAGACAAAAAGAGAACATTGGTCCTGCCAACAAGGATCTGATTGAAATGTTCAGACGTACCGTCCGTGGCATGTCCTGCAGCCATTTCAGGTAGGAGATTTCGAAACGTGGAATTGGGACCTCAACATTTTTTGTCACCTGTTTGCTCGCCTCTGCAAACTACACAGAAGCCGAGCAGCACCTGACATCCTGTGGCCGTGACAGCAACACCCGTCAATACTTGAAGGCATTGCATTCATCTCACCCACCCAGCAAGCCTTCTTTTTTTTTTGCTGGCCAGAAGATGATTTTTTGACCAAACAGAGGTAACATATTGAACCTAATTTCAACGATATGCCTGTCACGAGAGCCCGGGGGATAAGGGCAGACGAACGGATTACATCCAAACCCAGAAACACAAGAGGCTTATAACATCCTAAAGACTGAAAGATGGCTAATTGGGTCCAACAAAAAACAGAATAGATACAAAAACTCGCCTTGGGTTCACTTAATTCTGTTCTAAATTAAGTTCAGTTTAGTTGCTATATTTAAGTTTATTGTGGTATATTACTTAATAAATCAAGTCCTACCAATTACTCATATAATCTCAAATAATATAAGACTACACCATTAATTTGGAAATACCACATCTTACTCTTAACACGAACACGAAGTGAAATTTTATTGAATATTTCTTTTCTTGCTAACCCATTCAAGTTATCGAATTCGAAAATCAGAATTCAAACACATTCTGCAATCAGCAAAGAGCTTCAATTAGGTATTCCAGCCATTTGCCAGCTTAGATAAAATCAACAAGAAATTCGAGGAAGACGAGATTCGAGAAATTCGAGCCCAGGACAATACGAGTATGTCACACCGGAAACCTGTTGAAATCAAAGGGCCAGATGAGGGGAATCGGAAGGGAAGTGGCAAGACGAGGCAAGCACATACGCACTCTTCAAATTTGCAATCGATTTCTAACACATTTTGGCATTTAAAACCAACACTGGAGGAGATATACTCAATCGGCTTGTGTATCTTGCAGAATCACTTACATCAAAGTTGGCTCAGATGGCTGTGGGTGCTTTCTGTGCCGCATTCGATCGCATTAAACAGAGTAAACACAATTATTTTTATGTGCAAAATGTGGCAAATGGCAGCCGGCAATTTTAACTGCTGCGGCAACACGTGTCGCATTTTTTTCGTAGCTTCCCTCTTTTTTCGGTTAGCCATTGGGTCCTTTGCCACAAAGTATGCTACGCAAAAATGTCCTCTTATCACACACAGACAAAGCAGCAACAGCAACACCAACACCTAAAGAACACCAACACCAATGATTTTCAGTTTTTCTTCTGTTTGTTTGTTTTGGTGTTGAATATTTCCCATATTTTTGCTTTTTTTCCGCCGCGTCTCCTGTTAACGAGATGCGCAACACAGCCTGAAAAAAATATATTTAAATAAAAAAATTAAATAAATCAGAGAGAGACCCCAAATATGCTGAATGGGCGGAGAGGGCGTGCCGAGGGCTGTGGACTGTTAAAAATTATGCAAATGATTGAGCAAATTATGTCAGAGAGGCATTTATACTGGGCGCACATACACACATACATATATACTGTATACAGATACTCGCCGCTGACCCTTGACCTCTCCTCCCTTTTGCCACTTGGCAGCAAATGCCGTCAATTGAAAAGTTGGTAAACAAAAAAACAAACGGAGGGAAAACAAAAAAAAAAAAAAAATACAAAACGGACAAAAATAATTTGAAGAAAATATTTTTCTTTCCTGGCATTGGCAATAATTTATTTTTGAACCAAATTATGTATGAAAATTGTGTTTGGGGCATTTCAACATAGACTTTGCCCACCTGTATACTCTTATCTTTTGGCTTTCCTAATTGGGAAAGACTTAATTAGACATAATTATTGCTGACAGAAGTTTAAACAAGTCGGTGGGATGATGTAAATCAGAAGCAGTGTACATTTGATATATGTATGTATGTAGGCCAAATCACGTATCTGCTGATTTGGGTATTAAGGTATTTGATTTGTGATACCGAATTTCATAAGGATTATGCAATAGTTTGCGGCAAACAGTTGGCAAAAGAGCATCCGCAGCCGGGTGTTTTCGATAATTAAGCTGTCATAAGCACGATTAGCGAAGCATAAGCCAACAATAATATCAAATATATTTGTGCATTAAAGCTCATCACAAAAACCCCAGAAAACTAATTGAAAATTGCTGGCGATAACATGGTTTTGGTTATGTTTTTGGCTCCACGGCATCAGCTTACATTGTCATTTTCATAATTCCATTTTAATCCACAAATTACGGGGAAATAAAAATTAAAAACTCGAGAACTAAAACCAGTAAAAAACGAGGTTCGGGTGAGAAAAGAGAGCGCAATGCGTGTTCTGCATATTTCAATTTGTGTAATGCGCCGTGCAACTTTTGTTGCAAATTAATTTGCCACAAAAGTTGACTGCGAAAATATGGCCAACGCAGAGGCCGAGGCAGCGCAGCAGCAGCACGCACGTGTAACTTCTGGCCAAAACAGTGTTACCAACTATGGATTTTTAGATTTCAGAAAGAAGCTAAGCCTCGTCTTGCTTTTTATAAATATTTCTTTTTGAATAAAATTATTTTTTATATCGGATTTTTAAAATGTCAAAGTTTAAATTAACGGAATAAATATGGTATAACCTTTTTAGGCTTTAACAGGTACACCTTTGACATACATATGTCAAAACTACGATTAAAACTTCAAGCTATTTTAGTGCTGAATAGTTCGAAAAGTTTTGCATAGAAAACCTGATCTTTACTTCCTCTGCTAGGCGAAAACGCACTTAATATCCTTAATTTGCGATGGTGTAAAAGTAGCCGATGCAGCACCACTCGAACGCACCGCTGTCTGTGGTGGCTCTGCCCCACCGAGCAACTCTAAGCTCACACCTCTCACTTGTAATAACCGCAACTTAGTTAACTAAACATGCTGACAGCGGGCAGGGGGCGTGGCAGCCGCCTCTTGGCTTGTTGTGCCTCCCCCCTCAGCCCTTCACCCTTTGAGCACCGAAATGTGCGCTGAAGGAAATTGCAAACAAAATTGCAACTTCCTGTCAGCGACAAAAACTTTTGCTTGTGGCGCCAATGTTGCCACTTCCGTTTAGACACACATACACTCGCACTTGCACTCGCATCTCCATCTGTGTGTGTGAGTGTGTGAGAGAATCCTAAGTGCAGTCGGTTATTCATATGCAAACGCCAAGCTCCCGTTTGCCATGTTTGGCAATCAAAATATTTCACTAAATTGCTCTGACCCCGGCAACATAGCTAAAATATTAAAAACATTTTTGCGCCAGACGAAAGCATTTGACAAAACGTGACCAAGTCGAGCTCTTTTCTCGATCCCAGCTATGCAAATAAAAATACGGAAAATAATAAAAGATTCGTTTCGCCCAGTTGGGGGCCGGGCGAGAAAGTGTAAAATTGAATAAGAAATATAAGCAAACTGACCGCAGGGCTAACATCTTTGCTCCCTAAAAATGAAGCTCCGCCCCTTATTTTCATCGCACAGTTTACGACTATTTTATTTGCCCACCGCAGTTCTTTATGTTTCTGTTGCTGCCGGTTTTTGGTCGAGTTGCCTCGAAGTGTGCCACGTTTTGTTGACTGTTTGATTGAGCCAAGCAGATAGCACGGCACACTGGACCCCTGAAAAAGATATCCTGTAGGCTCGGTTGGCACTTCAAAGTTTCGCCACTGCCCGAAATAAACAAACAACTGCCGCAAACAAAAATTAAGAATAATTGCATGAAAATTATAAAAGTTTACTCTTCGGCGCGTCTCTTTTCGCTTTCTTAAAAGCGTTGCGAGACTTCCTTCTTCAAGTGAAGAAATTATGAGTGTTTCTTTTTAATATTTACATAGGCTTGCGAGGTCATTGAACTCAAAAAAAAAAAAGGTGCAGAATGCATATATAAAAAAATTCGTTATGACCTATGAAATGACAGCCACAAAATGTAACTAAATATTTTATTTAATAATTAAGACACCCAACTTCTGTTTTCTGGATTGTTGGAGCTGTGGAAGGGATTATTAAATATTTAAAGTTTATTAGTTTTTACCACAATATTCACAGCCACAGCTAACCACATTATAAACAACAAAAGAGATTCTGTACATTTGTACAAATTAGTTTTTAATAACTTATTTTTATGTGCCACTGCATTTTTTCAGTTGTTGACATAAATGTTTTGAATAATTAGGTAAATGTTTTAATCGACCTGTACAAGCACTAAAATCTTACAGTTAGCTAATAGATTGCACCTATTAAGTGCGAATGTTATTTAGAGCGAATATATGTAAGTTTGTTTTTACTTCTGGTCAAATTGACCAGTTACCGCTATAAATAAATGCCCAAAAACGTTCAGCGAACTGGTTTCAGCGAAATATCTATCTATCTATGATCTATTTATATTTAAACCGTTTAAAGGTCGATTTCTATTACTCAATGAACTCACTCCCACCTCGAAGGTGTCAGTGGGTTTAAAAATAATTTTTAATAAACGAAATCCCAGTGGAAGTGACACAAAAATCTTGACACCTTTCGACCAGCCACGTGTGACTTTTACTTTATCATATATATTTATCACTGACGAAAGAGAAGAAAATATAAAAAAAATGTAGGGAAGCCAAACAACATTTGAGGAGTCAAAAACCACGCATTAAATTTTTGTTATTAAATATTTAATAATGCGTGGGCGAAGAGGAAGCACCTTCAATTCCTGCCAAGGATTTCGGAGACCCACTAAGTCCTTTTGTGCGGGTGTTTATGTGTGTGTGTGTGTCAGTGTGCGAGTGTGTGTGTCTGTATTAATGGCCGAATTATGACGGAACGTACTTGACATAGCGCCTGACAAATTGCACAGAGCACCCTGTACTTGGCCTGAACAGATTTCCATCGGCGGACATGCGTCGAAATTCTCTTTCTTCGTTTCCTGTGTACATAGAAGTTGGCCAAACGCTGACAAGAGAGCGAAGAGCGGAGAGCGCAAATTCAGCAAGAGAGCCAGCGGGTAAATGTTGCCAGCAACATACAAATGATGCCAAGCTGTGGCCCACATCGTAGTGATATCCCCTGCCCCCCTAAAAAAAGAAAGAAGCAGAGAACAAGGAAGGACCCCCGAGAAAATAATGATTTCAGCTGCTCCTTTGGGGCACAGTCCAGGCAATTGCTTTGTTGCCGAGAACGAGACGTGGAGATTCGGAGTTAGGGAAATACAAATCTTTGATTAATTGTTTGCCATCTAACATGACATACCATTTACAATGGCCACGTGCTCTTTAAATATTTATATGGATATTTCAAATGCGAATCTAAACTGATTTCGAAACTAAGTCGAAGCAGGCGGCTGTGCAAATAGGCATAAATCATTTACTCAAACAATCAAAAAATAAATGAAAACATTGGGAGGACCTGATTACAAGGATAGCGTTGGGCTGTTGTAGTTAATCTTCTTTTATTTTGAGCAAGTAACTTGAACAAAGGCATCAATATTGAGTAATCAAATATGGAAATAATATTCGTTTTTACTTCAGTAAATATATTTGAAGGGAAGTCTAGAGACGAAGCATCAATGTGTGGAATTTAAGCTCTAGTTTAAAAACTTACAGAGAAATGATTTTTGCTTATAGAAGAAAACTGTGGAATATGAAAATATTTTATTACAAATATTTCTTAAATACTTTGTAATCCATCAGCTACTTTCTCACAGAACTTCTATAAATTTCCCATGACTTTTTTCCTAATTTTTGACTGCCTCTGCATCTGCTTTCATTTTCGATTTCATTTTTATACGCCACCCTTTTTTTTCCATCCTGCCAACTGCTTCTATCACTCCTTCTGTATGCCATCTTTGTCCCACTGATGGATATAAACATTAAATTTGATTTGGTCACGTTTCCAAGCTTTGTTCCACTTATGGCTCATTTTGATACGGCATCCTGGGCGATCCACGCAATCTCAGCCCGCTCTGTTGACGCCTTCATCTGCATCCCTCCTTTCGCTTGTGATGATAATGGACACACAGCCATCATAAAATAATTGACGCCTCTAATGGACATGGATATAAATTGGGATGTGTATGTGCATGTGGAGAAGCTCCACTCCTATCGATTTACCTTAAATAAGCTTAAGTTGGGATTGTGTATTTTGGACGTTTCCTGTAAAAGAATAGCCAATGCAACAAGCCTTGAGAACTATTCCAATAGCATACCAAACTATAATATATTGCTGGAAATTAGAAAACATAATATTTGAGCCACTTTTTTTATTAGAATTACATCGTATAATGTATTTAAGTGCATATATTTTAGTCTTTTAGTTTGTTGTGGATGCTCGACAACAAAAAGATATTTTCAATAACAATCTGTGATTTCTCTGATATATATTTGAACAGCATCTTCGCAGGACGGGTTGGAGCAGCTGAAACTTGGTATAAAACTGGAAACCAGTTAAGGGCCCCGCCAAACTGGATGCATTCTTGCATATAAATTACATCCAGTGCAGGTTTGTCGATCCGGAGCAGTCGAGGGCAAAGCGATCCCAAACGAGACAGGCCGAGGATCTGTCAGATCGGAAGATTAAAGATGCTGAATTGACAGCTGCAGCCGAGGACAAAAGAATTTATAAGCAGTTCCAGTTTATCTGCGGGCCCCTCGGATTGAGACAATGTCTCAGGCCGCATCTTGACTTAATAGCCAAAACAAAACCAGGAGGAGATGTGTTGTCGGTGAGCTCGCAGCAGCTTCGGCGGAGAATGTCAAAGGGATAAGCTGTCTCGTCTCGCAGCTTTCTGCAGACTCCTGATGACATTTTTCAAGCCAAGTTGAGTTGGCCAAGTTGTGTTGGCAAGGAAATGCGGAATGCAGTGGTGGTAGGCAAAGTACAGACACATCAACGGCATCGGCAAGTTTTGCCTGCTGCTTGCTGCTGTTCACTACTTTTCAATTTCCGTTTTGTGCATATGAAAACAGAATTGAATTTTAATTCCAACATTGCAATTGACACATGACAAGGATGCTGGCTGGCTGACTGGCTGGCTGGCTCGCAGGGGAAGGCATTCAAATTGGAATGCACGAAAGCAAAATAAACCATGTGGCACAAGAATACAAATTGATCAAACACAAAATAAGGACGATTTTGCAGCAATGGCATCATCATAAAAAGTGGTTTTCCAGCCACTCACAACTAAAACGAGCTAGCATAAAACAAGGACCATTTCCCAGGAGCACTCCGGGCTCATCATTCCATGTGGATGTGTGTCGATGAAATGGATGGTAGCCAGGCAGAGGACGAAAATCTGCAAATCAAATTACAAAAATCATAGCGCACAATTTTCACACGGCTAGTGCACGGGGGAATTGTCACCCATGCTCATCCCCATCTCCATCTCATACCATCAGCCCCTCCCAATGCCGATCACCAGTTCCCCAAACGAAACCAATCCCAAACCCAGAGCAAAGCCAGCCCAACCGGCCGGCAAATAGTCAGACGTCAAATGATGTAATGAAATCAAACAGAAGCGGAAACAGCAGTAAAGGCCCAAAGCAGTCGGATAGTTTCAACTGCACGAAGTACGGATATACATATGTATTTATAATTTGCAAATAGTGGGGCATCGATGAATGGCAGTCTATATTTGCAAAGAAATATTAAAAAAAAAAAAAAAATATTTAAATATTTTAAAATAACTTTTAAGTAAAGCCCTCTGCATAACGTATCCTTTATGAAGCTTAGATACAACTAAGATTCATCCTGAGCAGCCTTCACTGTATCACCACTCACTGGCCATGTTTGATGAACGACTAACTAGTGCAGCCCTTCGTCCACTCCTGCTCCTGATCCTGTCCTAGTCATCGTCATCGCCATGTCCATGGCCATCGTCCTTTTTAGCTCCATCCGTGTCCAGCTGGCAGTCACCAGGGAACTCAACTCAACTCGGCCAATCTGCAAAAATTTGAATTTGAAATTTTTATTTATTTACTCTCCGATAAAAGAGGACAGTGATGGGACATGGAAAGTGTGAAATTTGTACGCTGTGATGGGAGTGTGGCTGCCAAAAAGGATTCGTAGGTATGTTGGTGATAATCCCAAAAAGGGGGAAAAAAGATACGCTGCTTAAACAAATGAAGAGCGGCATTTGAAATTGTTAAAAGTGTGAGCCAGTTGTCGACCAAATCGAATGTCCATTTTTATTTGCCTCTGCCGGTCCCACGGTCTCGAATTGGAAAATATCGAAAATATATAAAGCAAATGTATGGGTCAATTCAAATTGAGTTTGTAAATATTTGAAATAAGTGTTCGTTCTGGGTGTGTGCTTTAATTGTTGTTTGATTAGGTTTTGTTATACGCCCAAAAAGTATGCCATCGAGAGTGAATTTAATTCCCCAAATCCCCACAGAGGAAATTTGTTCGCAAGCTAGAAGTATTAAAAAATAATAGGGGAGCTTAAAACAATTTACATTGTAATGGTATATTTGATATTCACAAAATCCATCTATTTGAAATTGTTTCGACTGTGAATGCTTTATTTAAAGTTTTGAAGGTGCTTTTGAATTAGTTATTGAACATTCTTTAAAAAGTTATTAAAGTGATAGTATGCTCTGCAGATAGCCAGTTTAAATAAGTTCAATTTTTCGCATCCATTTCTGTTTGTTTTATCTTGGAGTCCTGAGCCTGAGAAGCACGTTTCTCTGCTGTAAACAAGAACTTTGTGTCATCTTATTGATAAGTAATATTAATATTATTTTTTTATCGAATTGCACCTGCCCATGAGTTCTTGCCCCCAATGTTGTGGCGTCATGCCGAGAAACTTACGCTAATTAAAATTCCCATTTAATTGGCATTGGCTGTTGTTTGTCTTCGGCTCGATTGCAGCGGAGGATATTTAATTTTATTTTTTGCTCTTTGCCCGTTGCCAACTGCGGCTGGATGTTTATTCAATTAAAATACGCATGAGGCGATGCGAGGATTGCTGACAATCCAACGGATGACAGAGTTGTGCCATAGGAATGGGCTGGCCAACCTGTCAGGCTCATTGATGCCACACAAAAATCAATTTCATCGCATCCAGTCAACGCCTTTCGACCACTAACGAACATATCTACATGCACTCAACCTCCAGTAGCAAACGAGACTCTGCCTTTGGTGCACTGAAAAAAAAACGGTTAAAATATCATAGAAAAGTTGCCCTTTACAATATCTATTCACAGTATTTTTTTTAGAATTTTTAATACTTTGTTTAGAATTTAGAATCAATGCAAATATTTCTGGGCATTTAGAGTATAGTAATTTGTTTGCTATATTCATGAACTTCTTAGATGATATTTTACAAAATTTCATTCATATTAGCTATCAACATGTTCAAATGATATTAAATAAAATGTGTCTTATATATCCTTTATTATAAAATCACAATTATTTTTCGAGTGCACTGTACATGTGTGTATAAATGCCATCAACACCAACACGTTGACAGTTTATTAACTGACCGAGCTCGAAATATTCTTGACAGCCCACACACGCAACGGAGCAGCGGACGGGGAGTGGGTGGATGGCGGAGATTTCTGGACTCCCGGTATGGCCCATTAAATGGGCACATTAATTAGTTGCCATTGAGTTGCAATGGACATCGCCGGTCGCTTTTCCCCTGGGTAATTTCCAGGAGGAGCAGAAGACAACGGCCGGCCACGATGACAATTGCAGCGACAAGGAAACTTTTTCCCTCGGCGGGCCACCCACCGAAACTGCAGTTCAAATTGCAGGCAAACACAGTGGTAATCGGCTAAGGGCAACTATTGTGTTGTTGGGGGGGGGGGGGGGGGGGGGTGATAAATTCAATTAAATGCTGCCTGCTCTGAAATGGTTATTCTCTTTATTGGTAGTGATTTCGTGGAATTAGGTTAGTGATGATGTTGAAAACTAACTGTGTGTGTTGTGCAACTTTAAAACAAGTGCCTTTAAAAGACTACTTGCCAGTTTATAGTTAATTGTAATTCAAGCGGGGAAAATATTAACTTCAATTTATTTTATAAAATTTCAAATTATACAATCAGTTTCAAATTGAATAATTGAATGATTTGTAAAGTTCAAAATAGTTTGGTCTTTAGGTAAGCTTTGCGATTAAGCTACGCACATTCAGGAGGATGCTAACCGGAACCAAATCTGCATACTAGTGGTTAGTTGAGGAGCACACGTTTAATGAGCTCACCAGGTGTTCTGGGCATCCAAATCGATTTTCCTGACTGGTTGGTTCACCTTGTCTTCGACTTAGCGTCTGGCGTCAAGCACGCGCCACTCGCTTCGATGATTTTGATGTGGAGCACAAATCGCATTTAATTTACTGGAAATAAAAAAAGAAAATAAGAAGATGACGGTTGAAATTTCCATAAAACATAAAAGTAAATGAGAAATAGAAATGGGAATGGCATTGGCAATGGTTTGCGAGAGTTTAGGGTCTCACCTGTTGTCCCAAAGAGAAAACAAAAAAAGCAGAACCAGCCGAGAATTGGCTGCAATTGAAAATAAACCAGCCAAGGAAAACACCAAATGAAAAGTGGGTGGGAAGTCGACAAACAGGTGCTAATCGAAATATAATGTTTCTGGCGGTGGTGGCCCATAAAAAGTGATACGCCAATAAAATTTAATAATTTAAAAATGAAACAACAGCCAAGTCGAAGGCGTCGCCAAGCGCGGGGGTAGGTGGCGAAATATAATAAAAAATTCATGAGCGGAAAGCAGCTCAAACAAAAACAAACCAAACAATGGAACAACAGCAGAAAAACGCGCAAATAATGAATGACGGACCAGGAAGGACCTTCTGCAGGATGGGCAGTTCGCAGGCGGTTTGTCAGAGGTGTAAAAAGTAAGAGGGACGGACGGTGAGCGATGACAGCGAAATGACATAAAAATGAAGCGTTTAGGCCACTTAAAGGCGCATAACAAACCAATTTCCCCGGCGTCTTAAAGCCATCAAGTATGCAACGATGTGGCATGAGTTCGCTGGCAGTGGGCTGAGTTGGGTTGGGTTTTGGAAAAGTACGAACGAAAGGTAAGAGCTGGCAATGGCTGGTAACTGGGCTTATTGATTTGCTTGGCTGCTCACATAAAGCACTTAAGCCAAACAGCAAATAGTGTCGCAATGATAATTACAATGCCAACACTGAGAGTCAGCATGTGAGTCGAGCAATATTGTAATATCGCCCGTATATATGTAGGTATACATATGTATGTACTCACTCACATCTCCATGTCTCATTGTATTTACACATTTTGTGTTTACCTTTGCATGACCAGTCCGTCACTTTGACAATCATAATGAGGCAACAACCAAGCAGCAACCTCTACAACAACCACTGAAATGGCTGACAGCAGCAAAGCTGACTGCAGGACACTGACACCCTAACCCAGTTAGAGATGGTCCTCAATCTGGTGTCGTTCTCCAGTAAAAAAACCTATCAAGCCAGTTCCAACGGTCAATCAAAAATGTTTAGTCCAAACTGGAGATACTATCTTTTGGTCACCATTGTGCTGCGATGATACGAGCTGAAAAAAAAAAGATTGCATCTTCCAGTCTTTCTATTTATTATTGAATAAATTCCTAATATGATACAAAAATAAAAACATGGCACAATGGTATGTTATCCTTCTGGGAATAATCTAAATACGTTTTGGCTTACAGCGATTTTAGGCTTAAATTATTATTTTGGGCACTCACGCGTGCTTCACGCAGTCGGCTCTCTCTGTGACGAATAACAAAAACATTGCCGCTCGTTGGCCGGGCCAAAATGTCCTGTGTGTCTCCAGCGAGTGTCCCTATACGGGTCCTGTCGAGCGTTATAACGATGATGGCTAACATGTTGCCTCATATAGCCATGGTTGTTGTTTTTGTGAACGTTGTTGCAGTTCGTATTTGTTGTTCAGTTGACCCAAGCAAAGCAAGTAAAGCTGGCAAGCAAATCTATGTTCCTTGTTGACTTTTGCTTTTATTTAATTTTGTGGCAAGGTGACTATAAATACACATTTACTAGCGACCGAGCTCCTGTGTCTATGTGTGTGTGTGTGTGTCTATGTGGGAGCAAATAAACTTTAATTGTTCCAACCACAGCGTGTCCTGGCACCTGTTCATATACGCATACGTCTCCCACCCGCACCTGTAAATGTAATGCTTAAGTTAATGCGCTGTTATCCTTTAACTGCTTGGGCGACTTTCACACACACAAATATGTATGTATTATACACATATATGGTCCGGAGAGAAAGACACTCGCTAGGACACACACATACTCGCACAACTGCAGTCATACATATTCATGTTAATGTCAGCGCATAAATCTTGCAAAGTCTTCTAACACCTGTCAGCCATTTTACAAGGTGTTTCCACTTAATACATCAACACACGCACACATACGAACACACTCACGGCAGCAGGAAGCTTCCTAGGATATGTAAGCGAGAACGTCTGGCTCGGTGTGTGTGTGTATGTAAGCGTCTATTGGTCTGTCTTTGCCTTTGTACGCCATGTGTCAATGTGTCGCTCATGTGTCCAGTTCTGCGTGTGATATTGACAGTTGCACGGGGCGCCTTTGAATCGCTTCGGCGGACAGAAGGAAGAACAAGGACCTTCCTGCGAACTAAAATGCCCAATGCAAGCACTCGGAGAAAAATATGCTTTGATTGTTAGCAATTGGGTAATACCAAAGTTTCTGCAAATTCAAACCCAACTAACTTTATCTGAATATCCGCCAAGTTTTTTTCCAGGTGTATGGTCCGTTTCGAAACTTTCCTAGCTCTTGAGGCATTTGAAAATCAGCAAAAGTGGAAGCGAAGTGGTTAGCAGGTTGCACGAAAATATAGTAGGCAAATGTGAAGGAATCTTGGGTTTGGATTGTGCGGATAGAGAGCTGCGGACAAAAGATGAATGGCAGATTAAGGGGGCGGAAATCAGGTGAATTGAAGCAACAGGATGGGGCAGGTAGCAGGACAATGACGCTGACATTGATTGAACGTTGTCCACAACAAAACACAGACACAGGTCCTACTTTAATGGATGGAGCTGAGAGGAAGTAAGGTTCTCCGTGAATGGGAAATAAAAGGCAGAAATGGCTGATTGTTAGTCACACGGTGTTGATTGTTTTACTCTAGACATTCATTGGGGTACCACGGATGCCTAATGGGATTAACGAAATTCTTCGCAAAAATATGTTAATATTTTATTTTATTGCTAACAGAGATCATTAACTGATTATTATCTAAAGAAAGGATTTAATTTCGACAGTCATTATTGAAAATCATAACAATACTATGTGTGCTGATTAGAAGAGAGCTTATAAAATTAGCCTTAAAATTAATCATCAATCGTTATTGTCAGTGTTCCATTCATTCAATCAGCAAATAGCTGCCAGTGATCAACAATTGCTAATACGATTTTGAACCAGCAATGCTGGCCACTTTCCACATTGTGTTGCATAAATTCCATCATAATCCAGGAGTAGTCCGGCTTATTCAGAGCAAAATCCTGCCAAATGGTTGCGAGTGCGAGCGAGAGAAAAAGCTTAAGCTCGCTTTCTCTCTCTGTTTTCCGACATAAATAGTGCATACAAATTTCGACTTTCCGGTTGCAGAATAATCCCCGATTTTCCCATTGTGTTTGGGGGTCAGAGGTGGCGTTGGTTTATTTTAATTGCCCGGACTCCTTAATTGTTGAAATATTTAAATTAGTTTGCTGAGAGCTGTCCCCAGCTCGTTGATTTTGAGTGAGCAGGTGCCTATGCATGTCCTTCCTCCTTTTTGGGACTTAGCTTTACGACTTATTGTACCCGGATGTGTGTTTTCCTCTGTATATGTATATATGTGTGTGTGTGTGTGTGTGTCTGTTGGCCATCCATTAAATTACATTGAACCGCACCCAGCACACAGACACATACAGGTGCACATTAAGGACACTTTGTAGCGCAGGCAAAAAGGACGTTGCCTCAAGTTTTTGTATTTAAGACGAAATAAATTGGATTAGAAACCGCAAAAATCCAATTGTCTATTGTCGTGCCACTGCGGAGAAAGTCAACGGAGAAAGGACGAAAGCGGATGAAGAGTGAGAGGCGGCGGGCGGCGGGAAAGATGCTTATGTCCTCGGCCCCGAAAAGCAACAACTCAAAGCGAGGGACGAAATCAAAGCTAAAATACAAATTCGCTCGTCTCACATTTAGGGAATGGTCTTAAAATATTAAGCAAGAAATTCTGCGACTGTTTTGTGTACCGCTTTCTCTTTTTCTGCACCTCCACTACGCCCCCACGTGAGTTGGATTCGCTTTTCCTTTATCACACGGTAATCGCGAAAATCGGGGGTATATTCGTTTCAGTCCTTTTAAAATAATTGGTGATAAAGCTAAATACTCGTTTAACGAATGGTTTGAATTCAAAGCAAAAGTGGTACAGAAAGATTTGAAATTGTTAAGAATAATAAAATATAACTAAAGGCATACAAAATTCAGAAAAATGGTTTTGTGTGATTGAAATACCATTCGAATTATTAAAGGTTACTCAAAAATTTGTAATACATTCAGGCTTATAGTAAAGTCTAGTGAGCATTTCATCGTCGATATCTGTTAGCGGGCATCTCGGCCTGTTTTTCAGTGCTGTTTGTTTGTATGCAAATCAAAGACTAATTGGATTTTTAAGCTCAAACTGTCAATGCTTGGGCCGAACTCAACTTTACATGGCACAGGGAGCCGTAGCCCGTTGGATCTCGATGTCTCGATGCCTCCGTCCGTCCGTCCGTCCGTCTGATGTTTGTATTTGTGCACCTGACTAGAAAGACATAGGGAGTGGGCGGGCAGGTGGGCGTGGTGTAAGCAAAAACCGTTGACAAAGGTAAACGTAACGTTCGACGAGCGACGACCGTTTGTATATACTGCGGATTTATGTTTTTAGGTAAACGATTTAAGCTGCTAAAGCAAACAATTCCTCATGCAGCTACAAAGCGTCCATTGAACCGGAGGATTGGTGGTGTTGCAGGCTGGGTAAATGGGTGGCCCCCTGATGGGGGGTGTGGTGCTGCCTGACCGCCAGGAGTTGGGTGGCTGGCGGTGTGGTTGTATCGTGCTGCCGACGGCAAATGATAGTGGGCAAATTCCAGACTAATTTGATTCTATTTAAATCTCATTGCGGACATCAAGCGAGCTGGCTTAAACGCCCATTGATGCCTGATTTTCCCAGTGGTTGGGCCCATCGCCATACCCTCGGCCGTTGTGGTTCCAGGACCCGCATGATGCGCACTCATCACGTAACAGTTTTTCCTGACCCCCTCGTTCGAACGAGTGCCTTGAGTATCTTTTCTATTTGCGTGAACGCAGTTGCCGGTGCTCCTTGTGCCGAGACTAGTTCCACCATCCCAACCAACACCAACGCCACCTACAGAATAGTGTCCTTGCCATGGAGGCGTACAGCAAATGGCCACATGGAGCAGGACACGAGGGTGGTAGTACTATGGACACGGACACGGACACGGACACTGAGACTTTGGCCAGATATAACAAACACTTGAGCAGCGCCAGAGAACAGAGGTTCCATCTATGTCCTTCTCTTCTTCCCTATCACTTTGGAAAGTGATATACGTTAGCTTTGTTGAAGGAAACATAAGACTATATAATAATAATAAATAAAATAATAATATATTTTTATTTCCACTTTTTAGAACTAGAAGTAATCATCATATAAAACTAGCATTGATATTTATAGTTAATATATGTATCTTAGCCCTAAAACATTCTGTGCTTTTCCATAGATGTTGTTTGCCAAATACATACAAATTACATGATTGTTTATGTAACGCTACGTCTACAAAATAAATACACCTTTAATAGAATTTTCTATAGGGTACTACCAATTGCGACTCTGGGCCCCCAGTTCGTGTGGCATCTGCTGTAGTGCCTATTGCCGTCCCGAAAAATCGTCAAGTGTGTGACAGTGACACACTTGGTGGGCAACACACTCGCTGCAACAACAATAATAACAACAACAACAACAGTAGCAGCAACAACAACGAGAAGAAGTACTAATACTACAACATCTGCCATGGCAGGCGACCCTCAGTTGGCTATTTTCGGCTGGGGCCAAAGTCAAAGCCGCACAAGGACATGTGTGACACTTCTCCACGGGATGGGGGCGAAAAACCATGGGAAGCCCATTTTATGGATCTCGAATGCGATGGTAGCTGGGCTGGATTACAGCAGTAGTGGGGGATATAGCTTTGCAATGCAGACGTAAATAATACAATAGACACCTACAGTTCGCACAGCCTTAGCGTTTTACAAGGCATTCATCATTTTCAACCAGAAAGCACGAGAACCACTTTCTCTTGGACTTACGTATAAAGTTGATATGGGCAGTCTATTAATTACACGTGTTGCGTCAAAAACTTGCAATCACTTGCCATTTATTTTTATGATCGCATTTATTTCATCCAGACTGCTTTACTAGCAATCAATATTTTCAATGACGCCTGGTCATTATAAAAATAAATGGCATATCAACTTTATACGTAAGTCCAAGAGAAAGTGGTTCTCGTGCTTTCTGGTTGAAAATGATGAATGCCTTGTAAAACGCTAAGGCTTTTTATATTTGAAAATATATTATAAGACCAGAAGATACCATATTCGTAGCTTTATATTCGATCGGATGTCCAATAATTCATACCGGAAAAGAAGGCATAATATACCATGGTCAAAAAATTGGCCATACTATTCATTTCAGCCTATTATATGCATGGTTTTTATAATTCAAGCCCAACAAAAAAAAATTATATATAGCCCGTTTAGAATGTGTGCTAAAAGAGTCGGCTTTGAAGGGATAGGGACCTTGAATTGGTGTCGCCTTTGAGGGCCAAAAATAAAATGCCAAAGCCCGGATCGATGCGAAAGTGGGAAGAAGCCGTCTAATAAGTTTCGCGCCAATTGGCACTGAAATATGATTGGGACTCGGGCCGAAAGTGCCACATGCTGGCTTGGAACTTGGCCGACAACTGTTGTTCGAAATAGGCGCATTTTTTCTGGCCGCATCGCTTTTTTTTTGGCCCGATCACGTGCCGGTCGTCAGTTGTTGGGCCTCCGCCTGAGGATGGGATCTGGTGGATCGGGACAGCTAATTGTGTGAAATTTCATTCATCGGACAGCAAGATTCCCTGAAATGCAAGCCGCAAAATTAAGTTTTAGTAACCGAGCGAATTCTTAACGCTCGACTGAGCCTCACACCGCAACGACGAGGCAGAAATGTTTTGGTCTCTGTCGATTTTGGCAGGAAATTAAATTCGATGTATCGCCCAAGGTGGGGAGCGAATGGATGGAGGGATCCCCAGCTTGACTGGGCTTTCGTTTTTTGCTCATTGCCAACGGAGAACGGAGAAGAGCCTTTTGCCAACTGAAAATTCATGCGGCTTCATTTATTTATGTGTACTCTATGCAAGAAGCATGGATACTTTGGGCAAATACATAGATGTGTCTAAATAAAAGTTTATATTTAAAATATGTATGCTTTATAAATCTACAATCAATAACTAAATTTTATTGTCATGAAATTATAGTGGCTTTTGAATATAAACAATGCTTAAAATAAACTGAATATATTATCGAACGTTACTTTATGATGTTTTAAAAAAGAAATGTTTTTTTTTTATGTTCAATCCAAGAGTATCCACACATTTGCATTAACTTTAGTGCAAACTCGCTGGTTTGCCCTTTTTGTTCTTTGTTGATTCCTTTGGTCTCATCATCGCTTTCTGGTTTATTTTCTGCTAGCCAGTAAATAAACCGGAGATGACTTTGCGGTTTTCATTGTGAGCTCAACTGGGCTGCTCTGTGCGAAATAGAAGCAACTGAAACCGAAATGGAGACTAAGACCGTCTCAGTTTTTGGCCGGGATGTGGCTGGAGCCCTCATCTGCGAGAGTTGGGGAAGTTCGGATGGGTTATTATAATTACTGCTCCCAGGGATACACTTAACTGGTTGCAGCGTCATGAATAAAATCGCCGCAGGATATGCATTCCGGTATCCTCGGCAGGCTCGAGGCACAGGATGTGCTTGACTGACCCCAAAAAATGCAGATTGTATCGACTCCACGCGGGCGACCTTCGATTGACTACCCCTCGAATTTCGGATTCAAGTTGAGCGAAATAAATTGATTTACATCCGGGCAGGGCTCATATAAATGAGGATTGCACTTGAAGTAATTTTTATATGAACCAAACCTAAAATGCACCATAATTGTAGAGTGTTGATTGTGTGTCTTTTAGTTTAGCAAAAAATTACAAACTTTCTTTTATTCAAATAGCTAATACATATAGATCATAGTTCTCTTTATAGGATTGATTTCGGGGAAAAGAATTTTCTTTCTGTGTAGATGTTTCGACGCCACGAGGAGCTGTGCCCACGCCCAGACAAGAAAGGCCACTTTAGCCAAAGAATTGCCAATGAACTGGAGATGAGCTCTGTCTCCGCATGCAGCGAGTCCTGGCTACCTCCTGACTACCTCCTGGTTCCCTCCTGCTCCTCCATATCCGTCTTCTCCTTGCTGGCTGGCGACAATAAGTCATTGTCAAGGTGCTGAAAACGACAACGACAGTCGGAGCAGATGCCAGGGCTTTTGCATGTGGGCAGGGCCGGAGATGCAAGCTGGTTTGCCCACCTACCTGACGACGGACTGCCTTGCAGTTCAGCCTTCGGTGCTCCCATCCACCGCTCCCTGTCCTGCCTGACATGGCAATCCAATGAAGTTAATTAAATAAAAATAAAGCGACAGCAAACGGAATTGCAATGGAGCAACGAAGAGCGAAGACTGCACTCAGCCTCGGATATGCAGTACTGCAGTGAATGTGGCTATGGATGTGGATGCAACAAAAGGCGCGGCCGAGGAGTGACAACAAGCCGAAAAACCAAGCAAAAAATATGGAACGTTCAACCAGAGCCGGAACTTAGGATACCCAATGCTGAGATTTATAGCGATTTGCAAGGGCCATGATTATAAAATTATTGAACTCATAAATTCAAAATAGTATAAGCATAGGAAAGGGTAAGATATCTAGATAGAGTAAACTGATTTGTCTAGGAATATCTCGCGCAAACTGCACTTGCACTTCTACTGCTCGGCTATTATACATACCCAATCCCATTTTTAACTACAGGGTAGCTAAAAGAAAACAGCTATATACACATTGCTAAAGCAATGTTCGCAAAAGGTATGCCCCAGGTTCGCCCACACTCCGTTGAATCCCAGGCAGTGTCAGTTGCTGAAAATCTTGCCAAGTAGATCACATGAGCGTGGAATGCCAGCGAACGCCCACTGCCACGATGCCGATGACGAGTGGGCTTCAGCTGGAAATCTGGGAGAGACCTGGATAGACACGGATCAGGAACTCCCACATAATTATGAGCTTGATGCTAACTCCGCTCGAGGAAAAGAAAGCACAACTAAAGTCTTGCATGCATTGAAAAACCCATAAATCTTATGCAGATTTTAGTAAGACTCGTGGAAATATTTGTTTGATGTCGAAGCGCATTATAGCGGATACGTAAGGAGATATCAAATTTGATTATATCTTTTAGAAAAATATTTGTTGGACGACAAATTTAGTTTTCATTTAATTCAATTTTATGGCCGTATTAGATTTAGCTTTCGGCTAAAATACCTTGTATTATTTATTATTGATAATTTCACGGGTATAAAAACCATTTAGAATGCCAAATGATGCCAACTGTTTGCCAATTGCTGCCATTCGCTGACACCTCCAAGTGCCCATTAATGTCAACTCAATCATGGGGAATGCGAAATTCAAAAGATGCGCACAACAATAAGGCGATTAAAAATGGGTAACCGTTGGATAAAGTCCTCCGATGAAGGCAATGAAAGGGAGGAGTAAAAAGGTTTGGCAGCGAATTTTTTCCACCGACTTTTTTGACAACGGAATGACATATACAGGACTAGGGTCGCGAAAGTGAATGGAGGGGGGGGCTAAAAAGACAGTTTAAGAGGCAACCCTAATCAGCGCGCGGCGCACTTGTGTTCGACGTTAGACGTCAATTAGGTGGCCGTGTACCCATCGACAGGGCTCCCGGCCAAAAGATCAGGAAAAGGGGAAAATTTGCATCAATAAACGCCAAAACCATACGCAGATGCCAATGTAATAAGTGCCAAACGAGTATGCTCCATCAACCAAAAGAGGGAAGCTCAGCATGAATGTCCACATGGCTACATTCTGGCCAAATTTTGATTTATCTTTTGGATTATATCAAATTTAATTCGTTTAAATTATAATTATTCCTCTATAAATGTATTATCTATCATTTGGGTGAACATTAAATCCAAAGGAATAAAACGTGGTTTTATTTTAAGGAGCATCATAAAATATTTAAAATATTGAATATAAAATAATATGACTACGATTTCTTCCAACTTAAATGATTCCTAAATTCTTTATTGCCAGTAAAGCCCTTTGGTAAGCCAGTTGACACATTTTTTTTAGCTTCTTTTTGAAAAAATGATTAGTCAGCACTGAAAAGAAGTGGATCCTGTAGTGGTTGGTATCCTGCTTTTTGAAGAACCTTTCGCATTTACATGTCAGGCCCAGATGTCGACAATTAAAGCCGGCAAGGCGAACGGGCTGGCTGGAAGTCAGGATGAGCTATAGTATAGCGATTGGGGATGGGCTTGGGAACCGGGTGCGGATTTTGGGATTGACCCAGCCACCAGCCCCCCGCTTTTTGATGTGGACGAGAGCCCATTGAAACGGCATTTTGACCAAGTGGCTGCTTAATTTTTCAATTGAGCGAGTCGAGGCTGTTTTGGGGCAGCTGAATGCAGACCGCGTCGAGTGGCAACTGCTACCACAGAATGCTGTCATCCGACCGGCGATATGTGAGTGGGTGTGGCTGAGAGCAGAGTGGACCAAAAGTGTGCACTTGACTCACTCCACGGCAAACGGAAAAAATCCCACACACACCAAATGCACACTTGATGTTGTCACAGACAGTCGGGTATTTGTTTCAACGTCTGAAATAGCGAACTAAAGATGCTCTCCAACATACTTGTATTTGACAAGGGATTTTAACTAAATATATAGTAAGAAAACAAAATTATTAAAGTGCAGCTCACCACAAATAAGCTATAATTATGTAGGAGTTTATATATTACATAAATTTTAAATTAAGCTCAAAAACTAACCTAGTGGTTAACCTATTCCGTTTGCTTCTATTTCTGTACATATAAAGAATTTATTTTGACCATTAAACAGATCTTAACTCGTAGACAGAGAAGCACCTTTTTTCCACTAAAGAGATCGTAACTCTGATAATATCCCACAAAAGAAGTCCCCTTTCAAAAGTCTAATCGTCCGCATTGAAGGACTTTCCCCAAATTTTATCGCCATTTCCGCATCATTTCATGTGTCTGCAGGCCGGGCTATTCTATAACCAATTTCAAAAACGCTCACAGAAAGAATAAAATAATGAATGTAAGGAAGAGAACGGCAACAAATTGTAGTCGAATGGCAGTAACAAGTTTATAACAATTGTGCCCATCGCAGAGCTCATTATGGTAATCTGCGCGCGGGAAAAAGGGAAAATCGGGGCTGGATACTGGGAAACTGAGGTAACTGGATAACAACTGAGAAGAGAAATGAGATTTGAGAAGCAAAAGTCTCTTTCGCCGCCGACAATCGCCGCACGCTGATCAAATTAAGCGCATTTTAAAGTGACTTGTATATGGGGAAAAGTTTTTCGATTAGAGTTTAAGTGTCCATTTCGTTCACGAGGTGCCGACGAGCCCCCATAAACCCAAAGGTCCCTCCCCCCCTGCACTCACCATCCATCCCAGAACTACGCCTCTGCCGTTGAACTTGTAAAAAAGTTGATTTTTGCATTTGGCCGCACAATTAACTTGAATGACTTGGTGGGTGTCCCATAACAGCTGCCCGACTTCCCACCGCATCAACAGAAACACCCAAAAAAAAATCAAATCGAAAAGAACAGGAACCTGAACCCGTTTGTCTTTTTGTAGCGAAAAATGCACACAAAAAAATTATTGTTTAATTTGCTTTCAGCCTTGAAGAAATGACTTACCAAGTGATTAAACCTATCTTATAGAAGGGAACGCAAGTTTAGAAATATCCTAAAGTAACTTATTTTTTTAAAATATATATTATACATAGTATTTAAAGAAATAAATCCCATTAAAAACCTTTAGTTATTTCAAAATGTTGGGTCTTAAGAATTGGGTTTACTTTTCAACTGAATAGCTACACTATTTTTCCATGTGATGTGGTACGTTTACAATTTTTTGGCTGCTGAGCTGCTGTCGTTGCTCATAGTTTTGCTTATCTTTGCATAACTTTTGCATAATAAACCAGCCATGAGCAGAAACAGGAACAGGGAGACGGCCATGGACGGGGTATGTGTGCTCATGGAAGGGGTATCTAATGGGTCGAATGGGGAGAAATGCGTTCTTTTGTCATTGTTATGCCTGTGTTGGGTGCCCGGTCGTTCCGTACCACGGGTTGTTCTTCCCGTTGTTGGTGGCATTGTTTATGTATGCGCCAACACATATGCACACTACCTAAATGCAAAAAGGGGAGGGCCAGGGGCGGCGAGGAGATATTCTATATGGGGTTACCGAAGGAGAGGGACAGACATTCATATGCGTTGCCGAGTCAACAGCACGAAAATTCCGCAAGCGAATGCACGAAAATCCAAACAAAACCTCTGAGCAAAAAAAACAGAACCTAAAAAAAAAACGCAGGAAAAACATTGAAGAAAATCTACACAAAAATTATCGCAATATTTCGACTATGCGATACCTAATTCAGAAAAATTATCTTTATAATGTGAAAATATTTTCAAAATGTCTTGAAAAGTTATAAATCCATTAAATATAAATGATATTATATGTTTACCTTTATTTTCTGCACTTATTAAAATGTTTCTTGTATTTATTTTCACGCATGTTATATCCTTAAACAGGAAATTTGTTTTTTTTTTTTTTTACTTTGAATACCGTGCAAGAAACAATACAATGGGTGAAAAAGATTGCCAAGGGGAAGCAGTTGGATTATTTGTTGTTTTTATTTTCGGCTGAGGTCTGGTTGAGGGATTTGCCTGCATGGGTTTTTGGCTTTAATTTGGCATCCTCTTTTGTCGCCAGCAGCGGCGATGTAGATCCTTTGGAGCCCTTGGAACGGGAATGGAGCTGCAGTCCGTGGTCGCTGCTTATGTAAATTATTCAGCTGATGCGGGGCAAATGAGGGAAATGAGGAAAATGAGGAGCTCGCTGCAGCGCCATAGAGTTGGAGTCAACTGCAGACTGATGATTTAATGCGAACCGCAGACTTTTGTCGAGCTAAGCATTTAATTGTTTCGAGGAGCTCGCTTTCAGGGTGGTAGGGGGTCGTTAGGGTGGTGGGGCGTTAGTGGATGCCGAGAGCTCGGGAAGATCAATGGATTGGGTTGGGTGAAGTCTGGGTTTGGCTTTAACTCTTGGTTGGTTAAGTGCCGAGAGCTCTTGGCCCAAATACCCCAAAGGATTTCGGAGCTAGGGCACTTTGCGAAGCGTTCACGATTAGATTGCTATCAATTAATGGGATATTGCTGAAAGAACAGCTTAAGTGCCCATTAATAAATTACACGATTTTAAAGAGATCTAATCGAGTATAAAAACTAACAATAAATTAAGTTAACTCACATGCCAATTTTTTATTTTCGTAAATTAATGTGTTTAGGGTTAGTATTTACTGTTTAAGTCAAATAAAAGTGCCCGCACATTGGAAATAAATAAAAGTTTATATTCAGCAGCTTAAATACATTTTCATATAATATGTCTCCGATTACTATTATAATATTTCATTAAGCATCCAAAAATTACTCGAAAGAAGAAGATACAGCATGAGTAAAGCAAGTAGACCACTTAAAGAACAATAAAATATTTAATTATATAAATTTTTTTTTTATCAATTAATCAAGAAAAGTTACTATTATGAAAGCTCTTAAAACGAAGGTACTCTTCCGTGCTATTTTAGATGGTTTAATTACAGCACGTTCGCCCCACTAACATCCCATAAGTCGATTTATGTATATGAGGGTCTTAAGTTTTGCCTGTCATTGCTGGCTTATCATAAATTTGGCCGGAATCATTTCAAGTAATCTCGGCCACCCTTGGCGTTTCCTTAAAGCAGAGCGCTAACTAGCCTATTTCCCAATCTAACCCTTTGGCCAACTAGCCCATTCATCTGCCCCTCACACACACACTAACACACAAACTAACACACATGTGGAGTATATTTTGTGCTGATCATGGGAATGGTCAAAGTAACATCAAACAAACTATTCATCATCACTTTTTGACGCGGCACAGCAAACATCAGACAGCAGCATACATATAAGCATATGCCAGCCCCTTTCCGCCCCCTCGTCCTGATGTGCTTTTAAGTGTGTGCATATGTGTGTGTGCATTTGTAGGGGTGGGTGAGGGAGGTAGATTTCCACACGCATATAAGCTGTGAGGACTAATGGAAAATTGGCATGAAAGACGAGCTGCTATGGAAATTTAATCACATTCGCATCTCACACAATACATCATCATCATTGAGAGTGTGTGAGTGTGTGTTTGGAGCACTTAAGACTTTCACACGCATGCTACCCACTGCTGTGCGTGTCTGTGTGTGTGTGATTGGGCGTGGGGGGTTGTGTTTCCGCAAGTTTGTTAACTGCATTAGTACGAGAGCCTTCTGTGTTTGATTATGCCTAGAGGGTAGACATACTCCATACCCTGCACACACACACACACACACTTACGACCCTCTATGAATGGGATAAAGTTTTTAGGTTCTGATTGCTTGATTGTGTCTGTCAACAATGGTTGTCACACTCACAGACGCAACACCACTCGCACACTGTGCCACCAACTGGCCTAAACAGATTTTACGTTTTATCTAGGGAGGTGGCTTTAAAGTTCTCGATACTCTAAGAACTGGAGTGGAGTGAATACTTTTCGAATAACGTACCCTTAATAGAATGGGAAAATATCTGTCGTATTATCTACGTTACTTCAAATTTTTTAAGTTTGACTATCTTAATTTTCTTAATTAATAAAAAATTTAACAAGAATCTCTGTTCTAAGGACATGGTTATATTAAGCACATCTAACTAATCTAACTAGAGTGTCTCGAGTTTGGTGTTTAAATGATAATTTTCATTTCTATATTATACGAAGGTGGCCATCATAGTTTAGTTTGGTCACTGAATGGCAGTTCCCGTAATTTCCATCCCGATTGGTCTTATCAACATTTTCAGTTTATTTGTTTGCTTTTGCTCATTTGCAATAAAAAGGGTTATGGCTCGGTTTCGGGTTCGGTTCAGTTTCGTTGGTTTTAGGGTTTGGCTTCAGTTGCTCTCGGTCTGGCCTTATAATTATGTTGTATCACTTTACGGCAATCAAAGCGAAATGCTTTATGTAAGCAGAAGTCGAATGACAACAACAAATGCAATGACATCGACAATTTCCCAGTGAAACAGAGCGAAGAAGACGAAAAAGCGGTTGAGGATGGAGAATGAAGAAAGCTGGTGCATTGAAAAAATCAGATGCTCTGCATAAATCCTAAAAAAAAAATGTAAATCCTTTAACGTAATTAAATATGATATAAAGAGTATCGGCTTGATAAGTAAACTCATCTAAAATAGATTTTATCTTTCGATATAAGGGTTGATATATTTAGTATAATATAATTTGATGTCTAAGCATTATAGTTTCGATGGTACATATTTTCTATACACTTCGAACAAAGCTTTTTTCAGTGTACAAGATTTAGAGTGTAATCACAGTTATTTCTTCAAACGGCAATCACAACAACCGAAAAGTAAAGAAAAAGCTAACGAAGATGAAGTAAAATTTCACGCTAAATTTGCCGTGCGCGACTGACCACCCCAACCCATGTTGCCACCCACCACCCATTTACAACGTATGTATGCAACCCCCCACCCCCCGCCAACTTGCTGATCGTCATGCTTGACAACTTCGCTTTAATTTCGAGCGATGCGCCTTGAATTAAACATGTTAGATAACAACACTAACTAAAGTAACAACTTTGGCAACAGCAACCAAATTGGCCTTCAAACAGGCGAAACAAGAGGAAGCACACGAGAAGAGGAAGAAGCGGAAGAAGAGATAGAAAGATGGGGAGACAGAGAACGAACGGAAAATGAAGAAACAGAAACTGCGGCAACTGCAACTTCCAGCTGTAGAATGGCAACAAAAAAGGGGTCATGGGGCGCGACGGGCGTGGAGGGGGTCAACGGAAAGGGGGCGGTGAGCGGAGGTTACAAGCGGAAAAACGCTGCCTTTATTCTAATGCCACTTCATGGTCTAAAGAAGATGAAGAGCAATAGCTACGATATTCAGCAAAAGTTGTTTGTAAACTAAACTTCACAATCAATACATTTATTACTCTTCAGTTTTTAGAAAAATAACTTAAGTTATAAATTAATATGTGACAGAATTAAACAAATCGAATTGTCAAAAAAACCTATTTATCTTTTTGAGTTTCGTTATAATTTTAATGATTATGCTAGTAAAGTTGATCAACTTAAATAATTTTCTTCCAATTTAAGCACATCAAGGATCAGGATATTAACAGCTTGTTTTTAAACTTTCTTAAATACCCACTCCAGATGAATAGTGAAAAGCCCTCGAATATGATCATAAATATTTAAAGTTTAAAGTGGCAAAGTCCGCACTGCCTTGAAAATTGCATTACCAGTTATGAGGGTGTTGGAAAGCAAAAAGTAAAAAGCGAAAAAAAAGGGGGGAGCCGCCGAGGCTGCAGGATAAAGTGTCCAGCCAAAAAACCGCTAGAACAGTCGTCGTTTCCGGATCCGCTTGCACTTGACTCCCGGTTTCTAACTCTTATATTTTTTGCTTATATTCCAGCTGGGACTTTAACCCATGAGCCGCCTGCTGTGCCCAAAAACCAGATGAAAAATGTGGTACGTTGGGTGGGGGGGTTAAAGAGCAGGGTTCCAGGAAAATGGAGAGTGAAAGTCTGGCCGAGTCTGGGGAGACTTTTGCAATTTTTAGTGCAACTAATTCTTTCTGAAGTATCTCATTGTTGGACTGCGAAAGCCGCAATTTAGTGCGGCGTATGGGGTTCCGCCTGCCACTGTCCGCTTTTCCACTGGTTTTCCACACCGTACTACAGCAAACCCAAATCCAAGCCAGCTTGGAGTGAACATTTTCACAGTTGGAAGCGTAAGCCTACTTCATGTTCTTGTTTTTGCTGTCCTGTGTTTCTGCCGCAGGAAGTCAAAAGTATCGCGGCAGCTTAAACAGAGGAAAGGAGATGGCCAGAGGAGAGGGACGCAGAAGCTCTTGTTATCCTTGCCCAGCGGAGTTTATTTCCCCACGGTTGATTGTCACAGTTAGCCAGGGGGAAAACTCCTGCACCCTGCCCCTCATTTGGTGGCCCTTAGTGTTGTGGGTGTTGCACACTCTGTGTTATACACTCCAGTACAAATGGCCATAATATGTTTGCCATATTGTTGCCGAGTGCAAAGTCGCTTGCAGTTTACATGGCAAAGTTGTCACAAACAGTTGCAGTTGAGTTTAAGGATTTGAGCGCGGTCAAAGTGTGTGCGAAAGTCAAGGATCGAGATCAGCTAATCAGCAGCAGAAGGTATTAAAATGGTAAATGGTTTATAGTTCAAGATACAGTCCGCAGAATAAGGCATAATTGCTTATTTGAATTAAAATATATCACCTTTTGCTTGACTCTTACTGAAAAAAAACCAGGAAAAACCATTTGGTTTCAGTCTAATAAGCTGCAATAGAGCATGAACTGAGATTTCCAACTAACTAGAACCGATCCAAATATAGCCACGCCAATGAATCATTCTGTAAGGCACCTCTATTCATTCAGTAAAAGTAAGACATACAATGGTGCCCCACCCCTCTGTCGATTAAGCAACTTTCGCAAAAGGCTTATTGCGTTCCGCCTGACTAAGATGCTAGGTCTAGAGTCTAGACCTTAGCAATTAGAGCCGCATACATAGTAATCCGAATATTTGTAATTTCTCGCCCAAAAACGGAAAGTAAATAATATGCGCTGCAAACGGAAATGAGCAATTGGAGCGTGAAAAGTGTAATTACCACTAATTCTCCAAGATCTGGTCGAGCGGGCATCGCTTATGGAAATCCCCGAGAATAGCTAAAAACGTCATATCCGTGGAGAAGTAAAACTGGTAACTGGCAGCGAATGGGGGACGACGATGTTTAATTAAAACTTCTCGCAATTGTTTCTAATGGGTGTCGTTAGAGCATTAAGCGGCGGTATATAAATCAGAAGCCCCACGGAAATGTGTGTGTTTATGTATATATATATTATCGCATATATATGTATATACGTCTATTCTGGCCACTTCCGTTTGCCAAACACGTAGCCATAAAGGCCAAAAGAGGGTGGAGGGTGTGCCACGATAGAACGACACACGCGGCGAGGAAAACTTATGTGCTCAAGCAGTTAGCCGTCGCAGATAAGACTTCGACTGGGAGAGCGAAGGAAAACCTTATCAACCCAAGCCCCAAGATTTACCAGCCAGACACGTGGAAATGTGCGGCAAGCTCAACTACTCCCCTCCTCGATTATGCTACACATTTTTTTTCCCCCCTGGCTTCTATTGCCTCTTAATGCTAATGAAAAATATTTCCAACTGTGCTGGCGGGATTAAGGGAGGTTACCCGTTTATTACTCGACAAGCCTTCAAAATCTCAAGCACCACAATACAACCACCCGCCCGGCGGAACAATAAGTGGCATAAAACTGAAGCCACGACCTTTTATTATGTCGATGTGGGCCAGAATCCCCCTGGCTGGGGATGGAATGTGAGACATCGTTTAATATTTAGTTGAAGATTTAATGCAGCCACTAAATGGTCGAGGAGTTCGGCAGCAGAAGGTAGAAAGTGAAGATGAACGCGTGTCACGAGCGATTATGGGCTAATAGATTAGAAATGGCATAACTTTCAGTCAGAATGTGTCATACCACACGACTGCGAAGCTGTGATTCCCAGTTCAAGTGAATGTAAATAAATAAATTTCTGATGTCTTTAAAGATATGGGAGTTCTTAAATATGAGTTTCAATGTACAAAAAGGATTTCCGCACTTGTTATATTTCTTCGCATATTTTTACTCACCTTTAAAGAGTCTTAAGGCACATTTCTAAATATAAAGTTGTAATAACTTCGTGATTTCCTTTTTTATCCTTCCGATCATCAAATCTAAAGTGGCATCTCATCACGGTCTCCTCGCTGGCATTCGAAATCGCTGCGATAAGCTCGGAAATGCGCCGCCTGAATTACATAATGAGTCCGGGGTTTAACGTTTCATCTTTGCCATTTGGCCACCCTGCTGTGGGCGCCTTAGACTTCTTGGAAATAATGCCCCGACCTGCTGACTTTTCCTGGCCCGCTTACACGTAGGTAGAACTCAACTTGCGGCTGTACACTTTAATTAGGAGGAAAGGTAATTGCCCGAGCCTCTCGACACATGATAGAAGCATCCGTCTACTGGCCAGCAGATTTCAATAAGTTCTATAAATAAAAATATGTCCAAAACTTCCGAAGCCCTATGTGGCCCAGCAGCAGGATCAAGGGGAATATTTATTTTTGGCAATTGAAATTGAAATGAAACTATGTGTGTGTGGCGTTCGGCTGTGCTGGGCCCATTGAAAGCCCTCAAAAGGCGGACCAAAATTTCAAGTGGAAACGAAAACAGAAAACAGTCCCAGACGCAACAACGAGCAGAAGTCGCACAACTCATTCATGCAGAAGTCCATTGACATTTAATAGCCGACTGAGCCAACTCCGGGCAAGAGTCTCGGTTCCCAGTCGCAGTCCCAATATTTAGTCACCGCCCAACGCCACTGGACGCTCTAAATACGCAGTGTGCGGAGGCAGAGCTTACCGAGCTCTCAGGTGTCTCGACCTGAGGGACCAGGGACCAGGGACCAGATCCGGGTCTGAGTCCTGCTCCTCGGTCATTCTCCCGCTGCGTTCTCGCCTCGAGGCCTGATGGTCTCCAGGAGTGGAGGCGAGTCTAGTTAAACCAGAATTTCGGTAGCACTGCCAGCGGGATATGATGGCACTTGAAGAAGTAGGAATATTGTAACATATTCATTTATGAACTTTATTATAAACAACTAGGATTGAGTATGTGTATGATAAGACATTCTTTAGTCATACAAACGTACCTTACAAATAAAAATCAAAGTATTATTAATTAGATATTATTTAACTGTATATTAACAACTACTTCATAATATTTCAGTCTTTAAATGTATTCAAATATTTTTAAATTTAAAATTTCAATATGAATTTATTAATTAAGCGGTATTCACGAATCGATACACATTGAAGAGAGTTCCAGCCAGCTGGCAAAGTGTATCTCTTGATGTGTTTCTGCTACCTTTTTTCTTTATTTTCGCCAAGTTTATTTGATGTTGCCCTCGCACAGGATGTGGCCAACACAGGTGCACATGTCTCCGCTTTTGCGGCATTTACCCATTGCCGTGTTGGGGAACTTAAATGGACAGCAGGTTCTGTTCTGTTCGTTTCGATTCGGTTCGGATCGAAAGCAAATTACGCATAAATCATAGAAAATTAAAAGGCCCGAGCGAATGGAATGAATAAACGAGCGAATGAATGAATGAATGAGCGACTGAAACGAACCGAACGGATGGAATGTAACTTCCGTTCAAGTAATTAATGATGACACATCGAGGTATGGGAATGATTTTGCCGCAGACATATAAATTGTGATTGCCTAATGGGATAAGCTGGACATCGATTAAGGGATTTGGTAAAGCATTGACAGCCATGAAAATGTGCGAAAACTGTCAGCAGAAATGGGCTTCTAATTGGTTTTAAACTCTTTTCAGCATGTCCATGCATCGTTGACAAGATAAGCGAACCAAACTTGCATTTCACCTTTGTGTATAACCACCGTAATCGTAATTAAAATGAAATTATCGAATACCATTACCATATCTGCTTATTTTATGCGGAGAAATAAAGGTTTATTCAATTTGTAAATGATGCCATAATGCAGTGAGTTTGATTTACATTTTAAAATGAAGCACTACAAACGAAACCTTCTTAAATGCAAGACAAATAATAGACAAGAGTAAAGAATCTAAAAACATAATAAACTTAAATATTATATGGTGTATTTTCATTTTGTTCCAATAAATGCTATATTTTATAAATTGATAGGCTGCCATGTTGTTTTCATAATCAAAAAGGATGCAAAAAATGCCTTCGTATTTAAGCTTGATTGAAACCCTTTTGCAGTCTGTGCTCAGCACTTAACCCCTCATAAATTTACAACTGATTTTCAATTAAGGATGGATAGCTTTGCCAACCCAACTCTCCCTTTGAGCCGCATAAATTGGCAAGCGCCAAATCGATTTCATCTTTCGCAGTGAGAGAGATTACCATAAAAGCTGCTTTCCGTCGATAACTCGAATGGGCATCGGTTTCGGGCCACGTTCGATGGCTCTAAGCCGCTGAGTTCAATGGTCGAAACAGTCGCCGCCGTCGCATCCAATGAACTGATTAGACAAACAATTAATTTCAGCCAATTATGGTGGCGCCTCTTCGGTTGCCCATGGCCCGAAAACTGAGCTGGAAACCACTTAAACGCGTTTTGATTGAAAAGCCTAAAAGGGGCATCGCCTCTTTCTCTCATCTGCCACCCACTGCCCCGACTTTTCCCGCCTTCCCCTTCGCCATCGCATTGCGTCGCGCATGACCCCAACAATTTGACATAAATCTAAACAAAACAAGCCAAGCAGCAGCCGGGGCAGCAAAGTCCGCACCCGTATTCCTAGGAAGCCTGTTGAACGGTTGTTGTAATCGTCGCAATCGCTGGTCCTGTATCCTGCGAAGGGGCATTGCTGGTATCTCATCAAGTGTGTCATCTTAATTGCAGCTCGGTAAAATAAATGAATTAAGGCCTAATTAGGAAATAAAGATGTCACTTTGATTCTTATTACATTCTACTGATATATATTTACTTAAAGTGTGAGGGTGTTTTGATGACACAGAGTTAAACATCAAATTGATCATTAAAATTTCAATATTTTTATGATCTTATATTACGTACAGATTTGAGAAAACATCCAACTAACTAGTACCGCCAATATTCGCCAATATACTCTAGTATTCGTTCTATTTTAGCAAATACAAAATAGCCCGTGCTACTAAATTGTTGTTCCTCTAGGACGCTCCAAGCGATCCAAGCGACGGCCGCAGGACGACTCCATTAATCAAGGCCGCAAACAAGCGTGGCAGCCGCCGTGGTCTGGGAGGGTGGTGGTTGGGGGTCGGAGGTCAGGCGATGACAATGCCGGCGATATGCAACGCCAGTGGGCGGTGGGTCGATGAGCGTTTCGGTGGGTGAGAGGGAGAGGAAAGGGAACGCAACTGCGGGCCACACATAAACATAAATAATTAGAATGATTCTTTAAAGGGCAATTACCTAATTTGGAACGCTTTGAATAATTGCAGGCGACTGAAATGCCGGATAGACGGAGAGAGATAGCAAAAGGACATCGGACGGCGACTGCACTAAGCGGCTTAATGCCCCAAAATGAAGATAAAGTGATTTCCAGTGTCGTTGCTGCTTTTGCCTCTGCACACGCCCGAGAGACATTTAAATCCAAAACAGTTTGAAAATAATTAGAGCGTTTAGTGCCCCAACACCGCCCACCGCCCACCACCCAACACCACCCACAATGCTCGTAATTTTCCCGTTGGGTGATACGTTGAAATGTTGAATGCCACATTGGAGCTAGTGCAGATAGATATCCAGATGAAGACATTACCAGATGGATATTGATTACTCTTGGAAATGCAGTAATTGTGAAGGGGTAATTCAAAACTGCCCGATATGTGAGCTTCTGCTTTATATATTTTAATTAATGCATTTACTTCTCAAATATATGTGCTTGCTCTAAGTCTTTGATTAAATTTAATTCATTTTAGTTTGTTTCAATAACTTCGAAATCAATTTTTACGAAGACATCAGACATTAATTAAATGGCGCCAACCTTTCTCGCTTGGCCTAATAGCAAATACTAATCTAACAAAATACTGAACATAAAAATCCAATTAGTGGCGCCCATCCAGAGCAAACTTATTAATGATGTTCACATTTAACAATTTATAACTTTTTCCAGAGATTTTCGCATTAATCGTTACTGAGATCATGACAAATTGTGAATACCTTTAAAGCAGGCCGCTCCTGAGTGCCCGGCGATGATGCCGATGGGACTGGACACCGGACCGAGGGACACTTGTTCAAATCGGAGATTCCGAGACTCCGGCCACGTCCCAAGTGACCCAAAAGGACACGCAGCGAACCCTTGACTCGGTGGAATTCAGGGAGATGGGTGGAATTTGGGCCGAAGTCTGAGCACAGCTTGAAGTTAAATAAATTAAGGGCAATTAGGCGCAGTATTACGGACACAAAGGTCGCTGGTGGCCACCCATCACAGTCATCACAGCCACCGCCCACGTGAAGCTCGGCCAGGTGATTTTTCAAATTATGAACGCAAAGGTTTGTTTTTACGGAATTCCAGCAGAATGGCAGACAACTCAAAGTCATCTTCTGCTGCGGCTGCTGTGATTTTTAATTGCACACTTTGCACTGTACATTTTACAGTTTTCCACCGACAAGACGGAAGTTGTTCGGCCCGAAGATTAGCGGTAAGTTTTCTTGGCAGACAAGTGCAGAAAGCGTAACGCAAATAGCATTTTGGCCAATTAACTGCGGCTAATTGTTGCGTACAGATAAAAAAAAACGCTCATACGCCAAATGCGAAACGTGAAAGTCAACAAAATTTATAACCACCAGAAGTCGGGGGAGTCAGCCAACAGTGAAGTGCAGCAAGAAAAAAATAGTAAAAGGTGCAAAAAAAATCTAAAATATCAGTCGAAAACTGTTGATCGTTTGCTACCGATCAGCGTTTTTTTTTTTTTTTTCTTGCCAACTTCCGTTGCGGCCAAAAGTCATTTGCATAGTGGCCGAGTTCTACTTTCGCCAACCCAAGCAAAAGATCGTCAAAGACGGTCGAGCGTGGCCAAAACCGAAGGGAAGGTGGGGAAAAGGGGCTGGGAAAAAGGAAGTCAAATATTTTAATGCGGAGAAAACAATAATTTTATTATAACGAGTTTGCTTCGAAGGCAGTTTTTAGTTTTCATATTAAAATACTACGTGTGTTACCAATTATTAAATATTATAAATCCATGAAGCAATTATAGAAGGTGAAAATGTAAACCTTCAATATGATTTCGAGGAAAATAGTTTGTATAGCTCCTCTCTGTTTTGTCTTAATTTATTTACCAAGCCTTTACCAGCTATTTAAAGCAAACTTTAGGCACAACATAAATTATTTCACTTCCAGAGTAACGTGGCCAAAATGCTTGACATAAAATGCCCAAACATGAGAAGATCTTTCCACTTAATAATTCAAGCGAATAAAGTTCCAACTTTCAACCCAATCTGCTTAGTTCTGGGTACCTGAAGTCAACTCAGAGATACTCATGCATGACTGCCCAACAATTCAACGAAAATTCGACAGCAAAAACGGAAAAAGAAGACAAAAAACCGAAACACGCAAGAGAAGATTTCACTTTTTGGAGCTTAGACAAACGAACGAAGCAGTGGAAAATACGAGAAAATAATACACAGCAATCATAACTGACCTTAATCAATGTCTGCAATGTTGAGCTTTCAGTTGTTTTCGTTGAGTGGGTGGGAAAATGGAAATGTATCTTTTCGGAAAATGTATCTTGGAGTGTAACAAGCATATGCAATCGCGTTTTTTCTCGGCCGAAAGAGGACAAACAACAAGGCAAGTAGTTCTGTTTTTTTTTTTTTTTTTTTTTTGTCTTTTTTTCCCCATGCCTGCGCGCTTGCTGGCTGTAAACAAGTTTGCTGCGAAAACTTCTCAGGCAATCTGAATCTGTACCTGAATCTCGACGGAGGCAGCTGGTAGATGGTAGATGGTTTGCTATGGCACATCTCGGCTGCAGTTTCATTCATATGGAATAGAGAGACAGGTTGGGAAGGGAGTGGGGCAAAACAGGTAACACTGAGAGCGTTTCCTGTCTGGCCAAAAGACACGAGAGGTATCATGTAGCTGCCCCGAGTCTTCCGCAGGTGAAGTAACTTATACGCAATTTCTGGCTCCACTTCAAGCTCAACTTCTGGCCCCTCGGGCTAATTAGTTTGAGCTCTTCTCATTCCCATTCCCATTCCCAATCCCAGTCCCAGTCCCATTCCCAGTGTTGACTATGGTTCGGGTACTGGTTTGAGTTCTGGTTCTGGAGCATCATTAAACTAAGCGGAGATAGTTTTTTGCGACCGGATCGGTCGACATGAGAGCTCTTTCACTATGCAAACCGATCTTGAATGAACGAGCCGGCCATAAAATCATCACATTGTGAAATTTGTGCACAGTGTGCACTGCACACCATGCAGCTCCAGCCAATTCATTCAGTTTAGCTTCAGTATCTCGTATCTGGCGGAAGTGACTCATTCGGTCAAGACTGAAATTACGCCGCACTCGACTGGCAAAGCCAGGCAAAGAAAAGACAAGCGAAGCGAAGTCGCCTTTTTTCAGCTACTCATTCGTCTTGCCGGCTGCAAGCTTAGCAGTTCTTTTTGTTGTTTAGCACTGAAAAAATGTATGGTAAACTGTGATTTCAACTCACAACTTTTAAATTAAGTCAATGGAATATTCAAGCATGAAAAGACATATATATATTGTTACAAATGTGTAATAAATGTGGTATGTATGATATTATAATACAAACTAAAATTTATAATACATTTATTAAATTATTTATTTATTTAAAATAAGCGAAACCTATTTTTACGAATATGATGGAAGGAACTTGAAGTATCATTAATTTTAGCAAGTTGCTATTATTTTCTTTTCGTGTACTGCTTTCTTTTAATTTGACTTCTTTTTTGGGTCTGTTTTTGTTTTTGATTGACTGTAGGTGCGGAGGTGAAGCGGGGGCCTCGATGAATGGGAATAAGGAATGGGAATGGCGAGTTAGGAACACCCAAAGTACATTCAAACACTGTAAACAGACTCCACAAATTTGTAAAACATTTTCAAGACGTGTTAGTTAGTCGGAAAGGTATCTTCTTTGGGAAAATAAAGAATTTCGAAAGCTGATTAGAATTCTATATGGTGGTAAATTAATGTTATTTATGACTTAGCTGTCAAAATGCTTAAAAACAAAAAAACAATTGCATTTCCAAGTATTTTAAGCTCGACGAGGCCACAATATAAATTGTGTTCTTGGCGGATAAGAGTTGGGCCTTTGTACGTTTAATCAAAGTCTGCATTCTTCATAAATTTTCTACTTCAAGGAATTCCTTATTATTACCGCAACCACAGCTAATATTATTATAAAGTACAACAAAACAGGTCGGGCCAATTAAATGCGATTTAATGATGTCATGCGATCGGCCCACGGATGTTTATTTATACCGCATAAATCCTTGTTTATACTGCGCGAAGCCAATTCGAGATTTTTACAACGGAGGCGTGTGTAATATAATCCTTTCAACCGATTCGGCAGTCCCCACATGTTGCATGCGAATGTTGCGAAACGGTTGCGGCAACACACGACCATTCTCTCTGTCTGCTTTCTCCGTTTTGTCCGCTCGCGAGCCGAGCGGCAGAAGAGCAACCGAAGTTACTTCGGCGGCGGCCGAGTGGCAAAGCGACTGCGGAGGCTTTGATTGAAATCGAAGAAGCTCAGTTCAGTTCAAGTCGATGTACGCTGCCGAGCGGTTGCGTCGTTCCCGCTGTAGCTGTCGCTGTCGTTGTGTGTGTAAGAGTGCCGCTGGAGTGTGTGTCTGTGTGTGAGAGTACCGCTAGCCAGGACACACCGTTATTTTGTGCAGTGAAAACAATTGCCAGTGTGTGCAATGGCAATGGGCACAATCAATGCCTAGATCACAACTCATCGCGCCGCCCTCGCTCCAAAAATCCAATTCAAACACCATCCCCTTTCGCGTGGACCGAGGTTCGCTCGTAGCGCAAACGAAAACGAAACCGAAAACGACGAAAAAACGCGATGCGAATTAAAGCTTTGCGTGGCAAAATGTGCTAACCGAAGCAACAAAACAAACCAACCATTAAAAAAAAAAGAAATAAGAAAATATACATACATATTATATATACACATGTATGAGCAGCACGTGAAGAGGAAAAAATCCAGAATAGCTGAAGGAAAATTGCGTAGAAAAAGAATAATAGAAAAAACAGCCAGGGAAATACGAATTTCGTTGGCCGAAAAATAAAAACGATTATCATCCAAACGAGTGTGCCAGTGTGTGTGTGTGTGCGAGTGAGAGAGCGCGCGTGTGTGTGCGGGAGCTAGCCCTATAAATAACATTGGGTCTGGGCGAGCGCTAATTACGGCAAAACATGAAAATCTTGGCGAAAACCGCAGCAACAACAAGTGAAGCCAAGGCGGCAATTAATCAATTTTCCGCTTGACCCATAAGGAAGTTTCCATATCATAATTAAAAGAGGGGCGCAGAAAAACGAAGGATACAATCGCACGAAAGTAAGAGCAAAAGGTCAACCCAACGAAACATATCCTTGAGTTACGCAAAAAGTAATGCAAAATCTATATAAATTTAAACGAGAACTGGAAACGTTTCCATATCAACACAGGACACATCAACTAGTTTAAATCAGAAACTAACTCAGATAAAAGAATAAAATATCATAAACAAATTAAAAAACTTACAAAAAGACCGATGTATTCGTGTGAAAATCGTTAACTCATCATATCATAACTAAAACAACTGAAACCCCCATGATATTGCTAATCGCAAATAAACACTGGGCTTTGGCCTAGAACGCTCAACTAGAAGACTTAAAGAAAAATCCAGGAAAATGCATATCAGGGAAGCAGTTTTCCTGGTCCTCACCCTGCTGCCTGGAATGATCCTGGGCACTCGCTACAATCAGCTGCATCTGTATGCCAATGGAGGAGCATCGTCATCGGGCCCTGGAGGCTACAGGCCCGCCCCCTCGTCCCAGAACGAGGTGTACTCCATAGCGGACAGCCAGCCGATGACTGAGGATGGCTACATGCCCCCCAGCCAGCACTTTCCGCCCACCCACTCCGACTTGGATCCCCCCGCCCAGCAGCAGAGCACCTGCCAAACGGTTTGCGCCTGCAAGTGGAAGGGTGGCAAGCAGACGGTGGAGTGCATCGATCGCCACCTCATCCAGATACCCGAGCACATCGATCCCAATACCCAGGTGCTGGACATGTCCGGTAATAAGCTGCAGACCCTCTCCAACGAGCAGTTCATCCGTGCGAATCTGCTAAATCTGCAGAAGCTGTATTTGAGGAACTGCAAGATCGGCGAAATCGAGCGGGAGACCTTCAAGGGACTGACCAATCTGGTGGAGTTGGATCTGTCACATAATCTGCTGGTTACCGTGCCCAGTTTGGCCCTGGGCCACATACCCTCACTGCGCGAACTCACCCTGGCCTCCAATCACATACACAAAATCGAGAGCCAGGCCTTCGGGAACACACCATCGCTGCACAAATTGGATCTGTCGCATTGCGATATTCAGACCATTTCCGCCCAGGCATTTGGTGGCCTCCAAGGATTGACGTTGCTCCGATTGAATGGCAATAAACTGAGCGAGCTTTTGCCCAAGACAATTGAGACCCTGAGTCGTCTTCATGGCATCGAACTGCACGACAATCCCTGGCTCTGTGATTGTCGATTGAGGGACACGAAGCTCTGGCTGATGAAGAGGAACATACCCTATCCGGTGGCACCGGTTTGCTCGGGTGGCCCCGAAAGGATTATCGATCGCAGCTTTGCGGATCTGCATGTGGATGAGTTTGCCTGCCGACCGGAGATGTTGCCCATATCGCATTATGTGGAGGCGGCCATGGGCGAGAATGCCTCGATTACATGTCGAGCTCGAGCGGTTCCAGCTGCGAATATCAACTGGTACTGGAACGGACGGCTGCTGGCCAACAATTCCGCCTTCACCGCGTACCAGAGGATACACATGTTGGAGCAGGTGGAAGGTGGATTCGAAAAGCGATCCAAACTGGTGCTGACCAACGCACAGGAAACGGATTCCAGTGAGTTCTACTGCGTGGCCGAGAATCGAGCTGGGATGGCCGAGGCCAACTTCACCCTGCACGTGAGCATGAGAGCTGCGGGCATGGCCTCCCTGGGTAGTGGCCAAATTGTGGGTCTGAGTGCCGCCCTGGTTGCTCTGATTGTGTTTGCCCTTGGGGTTATCATGTGCCTGCTCCTGAGGGTAAAACGGCAGCCGTATGTCGATAGCAAGACGCCCAATCACATGGAGGTGATAACATCTGTTAACCACCAGAACTCCATAACAAACAAGACGCAGCCCGCAACGGGAAATGGCAGTATTGGCGGCGTGGTCATCGCCAATGGAGCTGTGGCCAACATAATCGATGGCGGAGTGGTGCAGGGAGGAACTCTGGAGCGGAAAAGCAGCGGACGGGGAGGTGTACCGCATGGAGTTCACGATCAGCGCAGTGCAAATCCCGTGCAGAAACCGCCGAGGCTAACAGATCTTCCGTACTCTACGCAGGGCTATGACAACAACGGAAGTGTCCTGTCCACTGCCTCCTGTTTCATCTCGCCCAGTGGATCCACCGGAAACGGTGGCAACAATCCTGATCTCATTAATGATACCAAACGTTTTGGGAGCGACGAGTTTGCGGATCTGAAGATACCACCCATCAGTGGTGTTGGAGTCGGCGGCAGTGGGGAGTATAGTCGCGCCAACGGCTGCGATTCCCTGTATCCTTCGGGTCTGTGGGAACATGGTGCTCCAGTGGGCACCACATCCGCGGATGACCTCTTCATGAAGCGCTACACCGACAAGACGCCCATCATAGACTCCACACAGCTGTACGACCTTCATGAGCGAACGGCGGCCACGGATTATTTTAGCAAGACATTCCCGAGATCTCACCTCCAGCAGGGCATGATGACGGGTGGCGGTGGAGGAACCTCGACGGCGTCGACGGTAACCACTAATTTGTCGGGTGGCTCCTCATCGGGTTACCCCAACGATTATGGTCTGCCTCTGGTGCCGGGGGCAGAGCACCAGCACAACCACCAGCTGCAGATGCATCCACTGCAGCAGCTCCAGCAGCAGCTGACCTCCACGCTGAACCATCAGAAGCAGGAGGGCAGCTCCACCGGGAGCAGTCCGCACTTCAGTAGCCGCACACTGCCACGCCTGCACGAGGGCAGTGGCGGGGGCGGCAGTTCACGGTCGTCGCCGACGCCAGCGGTTAGCGGTGGCCATGCCAACCAGGCGGCAAATCCCAGCACCTCCAGTTCCTCCTGCTCCATCCTGCCCAACGGGCAGCCAATTAACGCCAAGACGATACGGGTGTGGCAAAAGGGCGGTGTGCCCGTCCTGCCACCCGTGACGGCGCTGAAAAGGGCCCTGATCAGCAGCAGCCGGAATTCGCCGGACGAGGGATACCAGGAAGGATGCGGCACGGATGTGTAAGCGCAGCGCTTCTCGGCGGAAGGAACGGCGAGGAAACCAAACCAAGAACTGACTAAACTTAACACAACTAAACAAGAGATATAAAAATAATAAAAAAAAAAAAAACAAATAAGGTGTAGCGACGGATGGGAGGTAGCTCTTTTAGGTATAACACTGATAGATAGCTCCGGGGTCCTAGGCGAGCAGCGATTATTGTGCAAGCGAACTGTTTGTGATAGTGTCTGACAAAAAGATAATGCGAATGAAGATAATAATTGCCCAAAGCAAAGAGAAAGCTAAAACGAAATCAACTGCACTACACTAAAGTATACTTGGCAAGTAACTCAACTAACTAAACTAAACTAAACTAATTGTAAACTTAAACTAATTTAAAATAGGATATGTACAGCATTCTTTCTTTGAATAACATGACAAACTCTCAACTCCCCGCATAACGTAAAAATAACCCAAAAATACATATATGGAAAACCAACCATGTGAATGTAACTAAATCTATAAATATGAATATATATACACATATATATGAATATGTATGTGACTATGTGTGTGCATGTGTGTGTGTAATTTCTTCGTTGTTCGGTTAGAAAAAAAAAAGGAAAAAGGAACCCAAAACCAATAAGCCCTTCCTCCAAGAGTTATTATCATAAATCAGACACCGAAAATCCCAACTTGTGGCTCAACATTTGTATAATATACGTTCACATGCATGGTAAAACTGCCGAAGAAGTTATATAAATCTTGGTAACTGTATATATTAGATAACCCATAGACAAAGGAAAACCAATTCTTGATCCGACTATTGTTGAAACCATTCTATTTCCCGATAGAAGCTGTGAAATATTGTTAAGCTAAGTCGGACTATAAGTCTTACCAAAGGGGTAGCAGTAAAGAAGTTTTTGGAACTATTATTATCTAACATTCTATTTATATACGAGATAATTTAAAATTGTTATATAATTGCCAATTGTATTAAATTCTTTTTTTGTTACTTTTGTCTCCAGTATCAACATGATTTTGTCATCCATTCTAATTTGCATCTATTTTATTTTATTATTGCATTTGCAAAAATGTAATCGTAATCAAATTAAGTTCGCTTTCTCTAAAACGTTATTTGCTGTGCACTATTTACCCTAAAACGTTATTTACTGCTACCAAAAGTTTAAGAAACAAATTTTGAAAAACCAATACCACATGTTTTTAAATTTCCCACTAAATCAATCAGAATGCAAACTCGGGGGGATGAAATTTAAGAAAATAAAAACTGTGGGCAGTCAAAAAACAAATATGAAAACCAATCGGAGAAAATTCAAATTGAAGACAGAGAAAAATATTTGACGAATGCATACGTAATATAACATATGTAAATTGTACTCAAAGTGCACACACACACACACATACATACACACACACGCTCACTAACACATCACAGGCAAAAGAAACACATAGACAGATACGTGTACATGTAGATGTATGTCAGTTTGTCCTTGTAACGATTTAAAGCGTATCCACAAGATATTAATTGCCCGTATGTGCTAAGACTTAGAATTTAAGCAGACAACAAAAACCAGAAGGAAACACAAACAAAATAATATTTTTAAGGTAAACCAAAGACTTTTTTCTTTGCATCTAAATGAGCGCAGGAGTCTTCAAAGGACTCGTAGGCACACACACACACACAAACACAGATACAGAACACACACACAGCCGAAAGTAATCTTAAACGAGAAAAAAAAGAGCAAGAAAAAACCGTAGCATTTAAGTTGAACTTATGTATTATGTATTGTATAATATAAACCTACGTATAGTATATAGTCTATAGATGTGTACACTTATCAACAGAGCGGCATAGCTAACAAGCGATGGAAAGGGAGGAAGAGAAAGTCGAGAGCGGGAGGGAGAAAGAAGATAGCCCGCAGACAAAAGGCGGGCATTGAATGCATGAAAGCAACTGAATGAACAACAAAGCAAAAAGGAAATATATATAACATTATATATATCTATATATAAACGAAAAACATAAACCATTGTCATTATTTTTTACCACCAAGATTTCAGCCAAAGGTAGGTATGCTATGCTCGGCTAGCCGGGCAGAGGGGGCAGTGGTGGGGCTCGCAGGTCACCTGGGGATGACATGACCCAATTAGTTGGCCATTCGAATGCTGTCCGAAGATGGGGCTAAAGCCAAAGCTGGCCATGCTGCGCTTCCCATGTTATTCGCTGCTGCGCTTTGGCATATTAGGGCCAATCGTCTAATCGCCAATTATGCATTTCAACCTCAAACCCAACCTAAAACCCCACCCCAAAAACCCAACCTCATACACACACACGCAGACAAGCTAAAAGTGTGGCTTGAATCGATATGGCTAATCGGGGGAGGCCAAAATCATGTCCGTGAACGAGGCATATGGAATACCCTCAGAAGCTTAAAACTGAGTCAAGGAATAATAATGGAACTTATTTGTTAGTTGGCATATTTACAAAAAAATATACCTTAAAAGTAACATTTTTAAGTGCTTTATCAATTTTTGAAATAATTTAATGAACATTGCATAATAAAATTCCAAAATATAGCTAGATTCTAACTAAGCACCGTTTCAAAATTTTAATTTACAAACTCACTACTCGAGTAGTGTATAAATCAAATGCCGTCCATTTCAGTGTTTCTCCTTTCAAATTCCCACTATCTTTAATCCCTGAACTTGTGCGGAGCGGACTAGTTTTAGTCAGACATTTTCCATGGCAAATTGGAGATGCCTTTTTGGGCGACCTCTACTCCATCAATATGCACCCTGCGACCCAGTGGCCTCTTCACCAAAGCGTGTACCTACATTTGTGGATGAGTTGCCTCCGGTGAGGAGGTGTTGTGGGCGGGAGTTGTTAGGCAGCGCGTAATATATACGGCGGCCCAGTGCCAGATTATATCATGGCGTGCGGCCATGCCAAACTGTCTGGGCTCAACCGCCCGCCACCCCGAAGCTCCAGACCCCGCGCATCTGCGGATATGGCCACCAAGCCTTATTGACGACGCGCAAAGTTTGCCAACTAAACAAGTTTTGTGCCTCAAATGAAATTTAGGTTGCAACTGAAGCCCAACAAAAGCCAAACAAAACACAGGCCAACAGGCGAATGGAAAGCGGAGGGGGGTTGGGAAAAAATTAGAACTTTTCTGCGCCGAAGGAAAGTGTATTTTATTTGTTCAACTTTATTACGTATACGTGCCGTTGTGCCGCCTGTGCAAATAACCAAAAATGCAAAACGTGGGCCCGGCTATCTGCTCCGCCAATTCGGCCCGGCAATTGCCATTCCCCACCAGGTGATCTCTAATGAAGCCTCCGACATTGTGGCATCGTCAGGTGCTCGTCGCACTTTTATGTTGCATACATTTCTGCGCTTTTGGGCGCTCTGTGTTTAACGACTTTGGCCAGCACATGCGTACACTATGCCAAAATATGGTAAAAAAATTAGCAAGACAACAAAAGAAAACAAATTTTAATTATGAAAAAAAAAAATAGAAAAATTAATCAACTTTATTTTTCTATAACTTTACAAGACTATCGATAAGAAAAGTGTCCTTGAAATGTCATGACATTAACTGGGTTTCAATATACTTATTAATATTAATTATATAAAAGTATTTATTTTTTATTTTATGTTTTCCATTAACTTGTAAATTTGAGTGTAGCGTGGTATTATTTTCCATATCCCCACAGCCAGCGAAATTCATAAGCGAAAAAAACGCGGCAAAGGAAGAAAGGTAAACCAACACACACACGCAGCAAATACAAAGCACTCGCTCTCACTCATATATGCCTAAGCTAACAGACAACGCGCCGTAAATATTGTTGAAAACGGCAGTTTATTTTTGGGGAGCCCAGAAAACATCATTCAATCGAGGGGCTTCGGGCTGCCCCGACCGGGCTAAGCCAAGCCAAGCCAGGCCAAAACCCGGCCATCTTCGGTCCGAATCCGAGGATCCTGCGGTGAGGAGGGCGGCGGACAATCGGTAACCGCTGATGGATGTGAGCAGCAGCAACAAAGAGACAGCTGCTTGAGGTGCACGGGCATAATGTTGAGCGATATTTTTGTACCGTTTTGTTTTCCTGGCCGTTTGAGTGTGTGTGTGTGTGCGCCCAAGGACCAAAAGCGACCGCAAGTTAAATAAGGAGCATAAAAGAAGGAGACCTAGAGAAATTTTGCTCACAGAACGGCTGAGAAATGCTCTATGGCAAAAAAAAAAAGTTTGCACCTTATCTTTACATATGTATTATTATAATATAGTTCTATATTTTTGTTGCGCTCCTATGTGGTAAGTATTTTACCGGTATGTATTATAAACTATATGTATATTAATATATTTTGCATTTGCAAACACTTTCCTTTTGCTATGCTAATTAAAAATCTTTACATGTATATTCATAATCTTTTTAAATACAAGAAATAACGTGATACCAAGTGTTGACAAAAGGGAAAAGGGTATGTCCTGCTGACAAATTCACCTTAGCATAGTGTATAAATGACACACACACACGCACACTGCAGAGGCTCAGGACGAGAGTCATAAACACAGACTGAACAAAGAGTTGTCCTTTGACTGTCAAGCACACACACACTCTCGCGCACACATGACTCCAGCTCGTCGAGTGTAAATGTGTGTGTGTTTGTGTGCATGTGTGTGTCTCTTTAGCGTCTCCAGGATTTAATGGCCTCATTAATTTTGTATGCTTGGCCTTAAATTATTTTACTTGCCTGCCCTGCTCAGCTATTCCATTAACTTGACTTCGCTATGCCCACAGCCGCATGCCACGCCCCCACTCGTCACACAACGCCCAAAACGCCCCGACGATCCGGAAGGGCATGGTAAGGCAAGCGGGGCCATCACACTGACGGAAGTTGACTCGACTACATTAATTTACATAAGCTTAATTGTTTTATTTAATCAATAAAAATAATTAAATGCCATGTGCGTAAGTAATTAAAACAAATCGCTTTTATTGCCCGCTCGAAATTGAAATTGCATAAACATAAACCGAACCAAACCAAAACGAAAATAGTGCGACAGGCAGTCAAACAAAGGACTCGGAACGAAAAATTTGCATGCAACATGCTGCTTTGTCTATTTAATTACTGCACATCAAACATTAATCACCAGCCGAAATGCAAATACGCATGGGTCCGGAAAAACGTATTTTTGGCCAAATGATAATTCTGTTTTGGTCGGCAAACAGAATTTGACGCCCCAACCGAGAAATCTACGATAGAGAAATGGCCAAATCCATAAACCAAATTACTTGATGCTCTGGTTTTTGGCTGAATACACACACACACACACATATGCACGTACATGTGCATGTCTCTTTTTCACTTTTTATTTAGCTTTGGCAGTTTTTCGGCATAATTTATGGTGCACATAGCGTAAAAACCAGAGAAACCCCAGCAAATCAGTAGGAGAAATTATGCAAAAATATTTCTCACTCGCGGTCAGCGGGCAAATTCCATGTGTTTTGTGTGTGGGCAGTAGGTAAACGATTTAATCCTAAACACACGCACACACACCCAGGCTCATTGGTACAAATACAGATACAAATTAAGCTAATGCCCAGATAGATACATTTATATTGATCAGCAATTTAATGTAAATTATATTGTATATTACGTGGGTCGGCCCAGGACTTTTTGTGCGTGTGTTCGCCGCATTATGCAAATCACAATTTTGTATTTGTATCGCTCTGTCTGTTGCTTTTTATCGATATTTGGTTTACGACACACCCACACACACACATGCAAACCAGTCAGCGGAGATAACGAGGATAGCCCATTGAGCATATGTCCTGAAAGGCAGGCTACGATATTTTGGAAACGGAAAATTATGGTAAACTTTGTGAGACCATTGAAAATGTAAAATACAGATTTGTGGCATGTAGGGCACAATCGAAAAGGTAATCATAAAAACATTTCGGATAGTCCGAGACTGAATTTAAAAGCTATTATAAACAGATGTAAGTGCATGATTTAAAGGGATGAATGAAGTTATCTTACTGATTATATCATTTGTTCTGAGATCTCTGCTTTCGAATCTTAAAACATTTTCCCGAATGTTTTGTTTTCCTCTTTCCGTTCTTGGAATTCTTGCCCGGAAACAGCAATAACAAGGCCGCAATGTTTTCGAGTAAAGGCCATGGGCATATAAAGATCCTTGTCTGCATGAGGTCCTTCAGCATCCTGCGGATTTTTGCACCCACCTTTACAGACGAACTCATTAAAAATTCAATAGAAAATACATTGTGAACGCCGAGGTCTTGCCTACCAGCCCTAACTGAATTGGATGAACCGTAGATATAAACCAGCCGCTTCCGAACACGCCCCCTGAGTCCGCCCCCTTTTCACCGGTAACAATTACATTTCCATGCAAATCAAATTTGAAAAAGATGCAGGCTTAGACTGCCTGCGCAATAGAAAATTATAAAAACAATTTGGAATTCGGCTTTAATCTTGGCGCGGCATTAAAGCAATATCCAAGGATAATTGGGCACGTGTGTCACCACACCGAAGATAGCATTCCTCAATTCCTCAATACAAATTCCAATCCGAAACCAAATCGAATCGAATTGCTGCCAATCAAATCGATTCGTGTCCTCGTCTCTCTTATTGATTCATTGAGTGTCGAGGCAGCCGGCTAGTTAACTTAAGTTCATTGCCACCTTCAACGCCCAGGTTGTCAGCGTGATTAAATAATAATGATTCCACCATGGCACCGCCACGCACCACCTCATATCCCATCCCATCGCATTCAATTCTAATTCCATTCCATTCCGTTCACCCAAAATACCCACTCGATATCCGTAATATGCTCTTCGCCTGGCAGTTTTTGCGTGTCTGATTCAGAGACATTATGACTTATCGATTGTTATTCATTTCCCGGCGCCAGCTCAAATATTTAGTCAATTTGTCAAAAAGCACGGTACTGCTATGTAGGCGGATGGGCGTGGTAGGCTATAAGGGGTTAATAATTCACGTTGTGCAATGGAAAAAACTTTCACTTTCGTCCTACCATCTGTCGCACCTCATCAGGCGCGTATGTAGTGCGTTCGTGAGTCCTGACCAAATTTACCGCCCCCGCAATTTCCACGTCTGACAATATCGTCAATTATTATCTTCATATATCACGAAAAACTTTCGTCAGTTTGACAAATATGTGTTAATGAACAACGAGCTGGCGCCGAGTGGAAAACGGCAGACGGTAAATGAAAAGTGCAACTGGCAGCCAAATTGAAGACCAGCTTATTAATCGAGACTGATGGCGCGTAATACGCGAAATGGAATGGTAATTATGTCACAAAGAGTGATTACCGAACAGCCATCGAATGAGTTCAGAAGGAAATGGAATGCGAAATGGATTTAAATTATTGAATTAAATCTCAGGAATTTTCAATCACTTGAAATGTGAGTTCCGTAAATTTTAAAGGTAAATAAAATTCTTGTCCTTTTGAAGTAAAATAAAACGAAGAGACAAAATGAGATAGGCTCGAAATTGATACATTTTGTGATGAAGGAAGAACATTAAAACCAGAAGCAATAAATCACCAGACCAAATCCAATCCAGGCACATTACGTATACGCCCGGTGGCAGCCATGACCTAAGTAGCGATTTCAGTCATCATCGGGGAACCATAAGAACCAGTTTTTAAGGGCTTATACAGCCATAACTATTATTTCAATACGTCATAAACACGGTAACCCCTTTAAAGTCATATACATCAATGGCTGCTTTAGGAGCATAAATCTCCAACCCCTGAGAAATTGCAGGACCTACAAATCATTTGGGTCGGAGGAGTCTTTAAAGGACTTGATTGCAGCAGTACCTGGCCTTTCACCCCGCATTCATCATTATTAGGGCCCTTAATTTATGATACCCCTAGTCAGCTGGTTACGATGTGTTTCTTTTTTATGTTTTGTGTTTTACATTGACTATAACATCGTACGATATGCCGCCAGATGTCGAGACGGGGAGTCGAGTTGAGAGTTCAAAACATTACACAGGTAGCACGAGTCTCCTTCCCAGTCCACACATCCACATGCACACCCACGCTTTTCATGTGCGCATAAAAATCGATAAATCTTAAAAATTCAATAACAGCCCACACACGCGACTCCCATCGGCTCTTTCGGATGACTTTGTGGCAAGGCCGAACCCTTTGGCCGCACCATTGGGCGCCAGTTTCTGTTCCAGGGTCAATGACAAATGGCTCGTGTCAGTTTGGGTTTTTTTCTGCGTGCCTGTGTGTTAATTAAAGATTTATCAATCGTAATCAGATGCATAAGGCTATCAAGAATTCAGGGCAAGGCAGTTCGAGGCTGTACTCAATACCTTGCTCAGTGTGTATCCGTGAATATATTCAGCACTAGGGTGTTGGAAATCTCTTAAGATCTGAAGCTCGATTGATTTTTAATCTTTTAGGAAATCAATCAGTGTATTTTTAGTATAGAACTATGATTAAATTCAGAAATAAACATTTTACGCATAGACCTAGAGCTCAAGAAAGGTGACATATGCATTTAAGCTGCAGAAAATATATAAATAAAATGTCAAAGATTGCTGACACAAGAAATCAACAGGGCAAGAGCCTTTTCGTTTCACAAGGAATTTGATAGCAATTGATTTATTTTATTAAATCCTTTTGACTTAAATTATTAAGCCACAGAATGCTGCCCAGCATTTCATCCAATTTTATGTACCATAATTTATGTTACTTTAAGACTTATTAAAGAGAGTTACCTTATACCAATGCCGCTGCTTCGAGAGATTACTTAGGGAGTTAAAAATCGACATCAGATACTGAACATAATCAGAAAATCAGTGAGAAGCCTAACCAAACAGCGCCTACCCCCATCGCGCTATTCCAAAACCCCATTCATCTGAGATTGAGGAAAACTTTTAATTGGCAACTTTAAGGCGTAATCTACACCACACTCCGGCACAAACAAATACAGGGGGGGTAACTTCTTATAAGCCTTCATCAATGCCTTGGAAGTAGAGCGTCTCAACAAGTTTCCACGAAACGCTCGGCAAACTTTTGCTTTCATCGCCCGTGCGAAACTTAAAGTGAATTCCATTATTGGCCCCGCTTTAAGCCGCGGCCGAGGAAAGTACGGAAAATGTCAGGTGAGCAGAAAAACTATTAATTATACACCGAATGTAAAGCATTCGACCAGACAACAGTGCCCAGCAACTGGAACATCGCAATGGAGATCAGGACGAGGACGAACCATCGTGGTCTACTACTATTTTTATGATTCGCATCGGCTCAAGGAACGCAGCATTCGCATTATTTATGGCCGCCGACATGAGTGTGTACAATTTGTATGTATTAAGCTCTTTTCCATTCTGTGTTTATTTTTTGGACTCTGCACTCGAAATTTCCATTCCTTACTCATTTAAGCGGCTCAAGCGTTCGATGCCCCATTAAAGTTTTACTGTTTTTTTTTTTTGTCCCAAAGAGGTAAGGTACTTTGCTCGTGGATGGGGAGTTTGGAGTGCATTTACGACGATAAGATACTTTGGTAACTCAATTAAGTACAGGTAAAGGTGCACGAAAATGAACAGATGGCGGGGGCGGAGGGGAAAAGAGGATTAAAGCCCAAGGAAAACAGGGAAGGAAAACGTATGCCTGGACATGGTTGCTTTTGTTTGCTCGAAAGTGATAGATATCTATTATATTGGTAATAAGTATTGGTAAGAACACTTTCTAGAAATTCAATTTAAATGCTCTGTTTAATTTAATCTAAATTTAAACTGTATTTTTATTTGAAAATAGAGAATAACAGAAACTTTATCCGTATTGCATTATTATATACAGTTTTTAGACACCTTGGCTACAAATTAATTCGTGAATATATATATATTAGAAAAATCACGCAAATGGCGTTCCCTTTCTCCCAACAACTTTTCAAGACCTATCCACTTTTTTTGACTCCGAACCATTTTGCGGCCTCTTTCCGCTTCCGTAACTCTTTTCCCGTGGGATTGCATGTCCATGATATGGACTTTATATCTTGTCATGCCATCTCCCGAACCTTGACAAACTATCCGGGTAAAGGCAATTTGAAGACGCCGCTGCAGGTGCCAGTTGTTTACTCCTCCCGCCCCATGAAGAAACCCTAAAGTTTATCTATACATATTTATTTATTTATTATTCGTTTCTTTTTTGTTTGGAACCGAAGGAAGTAAAAGTCTTCATTTTATTGGCAATATATTTTTTTTTTTTTTGCTGTTGCTGGGTGCCTAACAATTAAACCATTTACAGTTTATAACCATGGCATGCCATTAAATAGAATTAAGACATACCCCGCCGGCCGATGCTTGCCACCAAACTTTGGTGCCGCTTTTCCGACGCTTTTCCCCGTTCATACCCCGCTTTTCCTCAGTCAGTCAAGCGCAATGCCAGAAACTGAAGTACCAATTCAAGAGAGCTCCGCCATAAATCGCTTATCACGCGACATTAAAACAACAACGAAGGCAAAAACAACACGACTACAGTGTTGCTGAGTGACTTTGGTCGTTGTTCGGTTGCTTACTGCCCGCAGCAAATGCCAAAAATTGCCGCAAACAAAAACAATACAGCAAAACGCCAGCAAACCGGGCTAAAAAACACAAAAAAAATATATATACGAAAGCAGAATGAAATTGTAACGGCCACTGGGAGTTTTAATGTACTACAATACTGGGCTGGATGGGGCAAGAACCTTGAAAAATGGCAACAGCAGATTAAGCGCATAAAAATGGAACTCTTACAGCGCCGAGGACATGGAGGACGTGCGGTAGAAAGGGATGCCACGGAAAATTGGATTTGGGGTCCAAGTCCGGGAGCCGAAATAAAAATTAAGACGTCATCAAAATGCAATTAAAAAAGTAGGTAAAAATGAAAATAGCCGCAGATTTATTTAAGCCCAAACAACCCAAAAGCCATTAAACGGAATGAACCGGATCCGGATTCTCTGCCCGGCCGGGACCGGCAGATGTTTTGCTCTTGTCTAGGAACAATAACAGCAAATAGATTTATTGTTGATGGCATTATTAAATTTTCTCCCTTTTTTCGCTCGCCCGCTCGCTCGTTGTTTTCGCTGTCATAATAAAAAGACCAAAGATGATAAGAGTGGGGTCCCAGTGCACAAACACACACACACACACACACAGTGAGAGAAGGTGGAAAGCCCCGGGTGTCCTGGCATATTGGACACTAAGGTGGCTAACGATGAGCGGCGGTGGCAAGAACCATCGCGATGTCAAACCCCACGACAACATCGCGCCCCCGGGTGAGCCACTCAACTGGGCTCTTAAAAGACCAGAAAGTAAAAAAAAAAATAAAATAAGTGAAATAAAAAAAATAATAATAAAAGAAATGCGGAACATTGAAAAAATATGAACAAGAAAAATGGGTGTTCTTTCGACGGTGGGGTGTCCTTGAATATTATCAACTCGGGGGACAGAATGCTATACAATCAAGCTGTTGGACGGCGTGTTTGTGTGCATATTAAAACTTGTTTGTAGTTTCCACTTGGCAATTAGCAGTTAATTAGCCAATAACTAATAGTCGTCAGTTGGAAAGTGCTTTTGTTCGGGGAATGTCACCTGGAATTAATTATCAAATACTTACAGAATTCTTTAAAAGGCTACGCAATTGCTTTTCACTTGTAGAAATTTTAAAGAAGTTTAATATCTACAAAACCTGCTCCTTGAAATGCTATGTATATTAGGTATAAGAAATATTGCTTTAATAATTTTTATAATAATTTATTTGTAAAATCAATATGCAAAAAATTGTGTATGTAAAAAGTACATTCGCATTTGTATATAACGACAAGGACCCTCCACAAAATCCCGCCATCATTCAAATCAAAGACCAATCACGAAGCCATAAAAAGGCAAAGTGAGAACTGAATGAAATCCCCGCTTGTCATTATCAAAGAGCATATAACAGACGAGATAGAAGCTCCAAAGGACGAAGACAGTAGACAGGCGACAGGAGCGACAATGGGAAAACCCGATAAGGACCCCTCCTGACACTCACACACACTCACACACAAACACACTTGCAAACTGGCAGGCACCAAATCCTGAGCAAATCCCAAAGAGAATCTGTTGCAATCACGTCCGACCAAGAAAAGAAAGAAAGTTACAAAAAATCCTTGAATAATAAAAGATCCTATTATTTTGTTAAATCCAGCAGATAATATTTAACAATATTAATAACAAATTCATGGCAACTAGTGCAAGAGAAAATGTGGAACTCGTTTGATCAGAAGCGAATCTCCTTACCCGCACTCTCTTTTACCCCAGAGACATAACTGTAATTACAAGAATACACAACTGCTGCCTGGTTGTGAGCGTATGAGTGTGTAAGTGTGTTCCTGGCATATCCTGGCATCTCCGCGCGTCTGGCTCAGCGGAAATGCCGCGAGCGGTTAGCTGAATCGCTGCAAAAGAGAAAACGAAAATCCAACGTAAAATCATGAGAATAAAAATAAATTAAAAAACGAACCATGAAATAAGGAAATTTATCAGCAGCCAGCGCAACTGAAGCCAAAAGCCAGACGCAGCACAAATGCACGCGGTGTTGGGAAATGGGGGCGTGTCGGCTTATAGGGGGCGGGGCCAAGCTGCCAGGTGAGCACAATTTAATTTCTCAAGTCGCTCCCCATCAGTCTCCCTCACCCTCAACCTCACCATCGCCTTCCCCCCCTGCGTCCTAATCAAAAGGATTTTTATCGCCGTGGCAACCTTACGCTAAACCACCACCACACCCTCCTCGAGATCCTGGCCTTGCCATCTTTGACAGCTTCAGCTTTTTATGCAGTGCTTGATAAAGAGGGGAAAACAAAATCTAAGTAAGACTGACGCCAGTGAGACTGATTGACTACGAAATACCCCGAAAAAATACCCCGAAAATACCCCGAAAACTCAACTTAAACAGCCGAGAACTTTGCAGATTTCAATGGACCGATGATGTTAATGAACACGGCGATGAATGTGATTTTTATCCGTCAAACTGTCAAGGGCTGTCTGACTTGCTACCTTTCATGGCCATCCAATTACCCAATCGCTGGGGCAATGTACGATTAACAGGTTAGGTCTAATATCATTTGAAATCAACTTTCAATTTCATACAATTTGCATCTATTTGCATTTCAAGCGCAATCAATAGTGAAAATTTCATAAATAAGTTGTCACAATGTTGTCCTATTTATTTAACACAATGTAAGTCACTTTCATACATCTTGTCACTATTCAGGTGCATCAAATTATTATTATTTTATTATTAAATATTATCTTTTTGAAGTGGTATAGGATATACACAATAAGATCACCAAATTATTTAGAATCCAAGTAATAACAGTAATAGCGCTTACTCTGCAATATAAGTTGCTCCAAAATCTGTTGGCCTCGTCCATTGTGCTCATCCAAATAGTTGGAAAGCTTAGCCTGGATATGCCCCGACAGCCGGCAAATCCTGCAGGGTATTCGCCACGTTGACAGCGGCAAAAGCCCCTCTGACAAGGACACGGCACCAAGCAGGCAGCCTATGGACTCGGTCCTGCCGCCCTGCAACTTGCATGTGGCACGCCAAAAACCGAAAAAAAAAACAAAAAAAAAACAGGATAGGAAACGGTAAGGTAGGCGAAATGTGAAAAAATGAAAAATAGATGAGGAAGGCGGTGGTAAAACCACGACAAAACAGGACTGGCTGGTCTGGCCGGAGCTGGCACCTCAACTGACTGAAGACGGAAGACTGAAGTGTGTGTCACAAACATGACAAGCAATGTCGACGTCAAGCTGCCAACTGCCAACTGCTGCCAGCAGCTGCCAGTTTCCATTGCCAGGTTCCACTGGCTCGACCACCTGCTCCTCCATCGTCCTTAGCCCGATCCCCCTTCCGATCATCCGCATCCGCAGCGTGTTCCAGTTGCAGCAGCCGACCCACTAAGTAAATCATTGGACCAACCGATGCGTGAGAAGGCGGTTCTTAATTTTCCGTTTTATACACCGGCGCAGCCTGTTTCCATATTTGGCTTATGTTGGCCACTTCCGCAGTGAACTGAAATTTATTTGGATATTATACTCTTTAGCATACTGGAAAAGCTTAAAATGTCTCTTATTCAATTATCTCTTAATAATGAAATATAATTACGAAATAAATAGATAACCAAATATTATAAATGTTTAAGAATTATATTCGAATTAAAAAAGCTTTCTTGCCTTGTCAAGGGAATGCATATAAGACTAAAAAGTGTCAACTGTTGCTTTGCATTCCTTAAAGAGCATAAGGAAATCAGAGTAAATTACAAAAATCTCTAGTATGTAACATTAATGCCCGATTAAGCTAAAGATATTAAATCATAGCCCCTTAAATGCCTGGAGCCCTTGAAGCTCCCTTAAGTTGCCCTTCCTCAGTCAGTGTTTCAGTTTTTTTTTTGCACCCCCGGTCAGGATAACTAATTAAATTAGGCAATCCCTTCGACTGCAAAGGCGCTTTCGTGGTGTGGAAAAGGGTGCTGTGGATGCGATGGGGTCAGAAAACATAAATAAGCCGCACCAAGTCAATGGCCCCCGTCCCGTGTTGTGACTTCCGCTTTCGTGCCGGAAACCATTTTGGCGTGAACTCACACCCACTACGCCCCCTGCCACACCGTGCAGCCTCCTCCTTTCTCATTTGCAGCGCCTTTCGTTTGAATTTTGCATTAGCCCGACCTCCCCGGCGCACCCCTCCAGCGGAGCGCTAAGTGCAGGCTCGTTTGAAATAAATATGCCGCAAAAGCAAACAAACAATCCGGAGGAGCAGCAGGAGGAGTTGGAGAATGGGGAGGTGCCGGCGACGCAGCGGCAATCGCAATCGCAGTCGGAATCCGAATCCGAATCAGAATCAGAGCCGGAGTCGCAGAGTCGGAGGATCCGGAGCGGAGGAACCGCAGAGCAAACAACGCGTTAGGCAAACCGCAGGCCAAACAGAGCCCGCTCTACAGTGGGAGAAATGTTGTATTACACATAAATTGGAGAAAATGCAAAACTAACTATAAGATAAAAAAAAGAGAGAACCTAAGCAGGAAAATTAATAATTATATTTTTGAAATTAGTGATTGATTTATTCTTCATTTAAAAAATTCTTTCATTTAAACATGGTTTCCACTTGTTTCAGTGTATGCATCAGGAATCATCGCTCGCCTCCAGTAAGCCATTCAATGGTTGCCTCTGATGGCCTCGCTTCCGCCCTCGTTCCAGCCCCGCCCACTCCTTTTCCCACGACTCCTCCTTCTCATTGTCGTCCGCCAACATTTGCAATTCAATTGGTAGAGCGCCACCTTTCGGCCTGCGCCGGAAATCGCTTACTATGCCGGCAAGAGCAAGAAAGGTTTGCCAATACCATAAACCCCATCAAACCGCTCTCGGCCCCCCACATTCCCCACTTTCGCTCACAATGTCGCGAGCTTCTCGCAATTGCACAATAAAATGGCAACATTGTGGTCAAGCGACGAGAACTAATATAGCACATAAATATATATATGTATGTATTTATACATTCTAAGTGGTTGGCGGGTCGTGGGTTAAGGGGAGCGCGGAGGGGGATTATGCACTTAACGGACATCATCAGGCTGCCAATAGAGATGGCCTAGCCGCGATAGTCCTCCCGGCAAAAGTGTGGGGCAACTAAATTACTATCCTTAAAGACATATTTAAATACCCTTGCCTTGAAAAATTTTCGAAATTCCATAGGGCTTTTAAAAAAAATACATATATTTTGAATTTTCTGTAATACTCAAAATTTCTTTTAATTTTTATGTTTCAGTTTTCAAAAGGCTGCCTAAAAAACGGTCATTGGTTTCGCCCATTTAAATAATATTTTTATTAGTACAAAATGATTTTATTAGTACATGATTTTCCTGAAAAATCAAATCAGTGTTGTTTGCACAGGAAACGCTCACGCACTCATCGCTAATGGGCCATCATTATGGCAATCAGCTGCTGGGCAAAAATGCAAGTCAATTAAGTATCAAATGGTTCGGCTTGTGGCACTCAGAAGGCCATCAGTGCAAACAATCGCAGCGGAAAAGCATTTCGAGTATCTTCTGCATAAATCGAGAGCAAATTGAGCCAACTTCTGTATAAATACTACGTACTAACGAGATGAAAGATGAGCACGGACAAAAAAAAAATAAAGGAGTGTATGTGGGGATGGGGAAGCATCCTTTTGGCCGCGAGAAGAGGCGGCGCATTACCAGCAAAAGTGCCATAAAAATGTGTATTAAAATGAGTAAAAACATTTATTTGCATAAAGTCAACCAGTCGGAGTAGGAATGAGACAGCTATTGACTGCTAGCGCGTTGAAAGTGGGTTGCGGAAAACTATTTTCAAGTGGCAAAAGTTTTAGCTGCGTACACTTTTAGACCGGCTCTGAGCCCTCGAGTATGCACTTGAGTCACGCATAAGTTGCAAGCGAGGAGGTCGAAGAAAGTGGGGTTTACATAGCCAGGATCCGAGATGAACTGAGCTGAGTAAATTGCAAGCTGAGCCATAAGGACACGCACACACACAAACACAAATACGCACTCGTTCGCTTGCACAACACAAACACCAGTGTGCAGGATGTCAGGGATCCAGGACGAGAGATTTTTAATCAATTGACATTAATACGATAAGGTTGGTTGGGAATCGCACTGACTTACAAGAAGGTCTTCAAACGCAATCGAAATTTAAGTAAAAAAGGCATTAGAATTAATTAAAAAATAACCTACAATCCCACGCACCAGTTTAGATTTAAATTCAGGACTTCACATTCCACATATAGATTCGCCAATATATTAATTTGAATTTAATTTTTTAATTAGTTATCTAAATAGCCAATCAACTGTAATAATAACTGAATATATTAGTTACCACATGAGGGGGTTTTTATTTCATTAAACAAAACTAACATTCAAAACGAGACACTTAAGCAGATAACTATAACTAAATCAATTTATAAATATTTGTGGCCTTGCATCCCTGGCTAATGTTTGTGAACGAATTGCATACTTCAAATGTTTCATACCATAGTTGTTAAGCTGAGTCGAGGACCAAGTAAAATCAAGTGCCAAAACCCGAAGCTGGGCAAACTATTCATCTGGCAAGCCGAAAATGAAATGGCATTGCGGCAATGCCCGCAAAATGAAAATACACGCAATCAATTCTGTTTACCCCCGGAGCCCTCAAAATACGTGTGTGTCTTGAGATGTATGTGGGAGATCAAGTTTGGGTGTATTAGGGACTAGTTTCAATATTCCGTAAACTGAAAAAATGGTTAACTTAGTTCGGAAATTCATGGCAGAAAATCAAGGCACATAATGATATTTCTTCGCTTGCATTTTGAGCCAAAACAACTAGTTTTGATTTCTGAACATAACTATCATATTGGTTTTTAGACTTTATAAAATAGATATCAAACAACAGCATTGTTTTCAGTGTATTTTCGCTACAGTCGAACTGGTTCGATGAGGTGGTTTTCGAAGGCCAACGGCGATTAACTCAAGTCAAACAGTGAGTGATTGTTTTGCAGGGCCAAGTCTGGTCCTGATTACGCCATTGCATTTGTTATCACAGACACGCAGACTGATGGCAGCGGAGGTCCAAGTCCTGGAGCGCAAGGAATGGGGAATGTGTGGAATGAGGCACTTGGATCTGGGATGAAAATCCTTCAATGCGGTGGCAGCAACAGCAGAAGAAGCAGAAGCAGCAGCAGCAGCAGCAGCAGCAGCTACCCACGCAGAAACGCGTCAACATCGTTGAAAGGATTTCCGCGGCATTCGTACGGATAAAAATAAATTCAGAAATTGCTACCGTTTCGCTACCATCGACAAGGATAACTTTCCCTCAAGTGTCGATGCTGAAGGATGTTTCCATCTTCCCCACCCAGCCCACTTAATACCAACTCGTTGGCTTGCTCGACGATTCGATTTGCGTCGCTTTAACTTTACTCTCGATTGAGATTCCGCCTTTTATTTTTAGCCACGCCAAAGCTGAGGCAACCAAATTGCTTTTGAAAAGCATTTCGCCTAGCTAATCCCGGCCATGGAAAGGCTTTAAGCCGGTACTTACAGCATCTGAGGGAAAATAGCATCCTCCTTTATAATAGCCAACCATCCATCAAGGCATCATCCATGGAATAAAACTAAAAACGAATAATTAACATCAATTAGTTGCCATGCGAAACGTTGTGTGTCAATCAAGCGAAAATCCAGTGCTTGTCTAATGACTTAATTTGCACCACGACAGAAGCCAAAACTGCGTATTTGGATTGTTGAAAACCATAGATACCCTTAAAGGTGATCATAAAATCTATTATGCTAAGAAAAGGTATCTGCAAATTATTCACAGCATTGTAGGGGTCGAGACTGTTTATTTTATTTCAATAGAAATATAGTTGCCTTTCAGTCAGTCTAATAATCTCAGAATGCCCTTTTCCAAAACGCCGAGGAAACGTGAAACAAATGAACATTTCGTGGACCATCTATTAGCGCCTGGACCAGTGTAATTATGACCCATGTTACGTGTGCCTTGCTGACAAAGTAAAAGTTTGCCAAAGAGCTAAGAGCCTGCCCCCACAAATTGGCACTCAGAACTAACCGAAGATGTGTCTATGATAAATCGACTGGGCCATAATGAGGGGTCGCATTTCGCATCTCGGATTTCGAGTGTACCTTTTACATTAATCATAGCATACTTATGAGCGTCAAGTGTAATTGAAAGCCATTGCAAAACTTGCTCCGTCCGGGCTCTTTCTGTTTTTCTGCTCCCGCTAATGGCCAAACATTTTTGTTATGGATTTATGACACTTCCCCTTGCCGCCCGCCCCTCCAGGAATTTTCATTTGTTGCTCTATCGGTTTTGTGGCAAGTGTTCGATTGCCGGGGCGTGAGAAGTGACAGATGAAGAAAACATAATTAAGATGGCAACTGGTCTGCGCCCACAACTTGGCGCAACTATACCGCAAAATATATGTGGAAATAGGTATATAAATACGGGCAAAATGCTTTGTGGTTTCATAATGAATGCCCGTTTGCAGAGCTGAGTAACTAGTGTCAAGATATGCTTCAATGGAATTTCACAGTAGTTAATTGGTACACATAACATTATAATTTAATTTGAATTGGAACTTTAATGGTCTTTTGCCTACTTGATGGTTATTTATTAAATTAATGTCATGCAAATAAATTATTGGCAATTTAATGGTAGAAATAAAAAAGTAATTTAAATATGATTTTCATGCGTGATATTCCTTATGCCACATTATCAGTCTCATTATCGCCTCACCTCATTTGGCGGCCCACCAATTGGGATGGAAGGAAGTTCGCCCACTTGGCATGCTCAATCAATTCGCTTACGATAAATTTTGCACACGTCAAAGCCAAAATCTGACTCATTAGATACCGAAACCCTCTAATATTTACCAAACCACGCCGCACAACGACTGTGAGAGGCAAAAGCGGCGAATGGGAGAATACGTTTCAGTTTAGGATTTTAGGCCTTTTAGGCTCACCTTTGATCATTTCTAGTTGGGGCAAATTAAAATAAAAACCGCATTTCCATTAAATTGGCCCCCGTGCAACTGTAATCGTGTGTGTGTCAGCTGTGTGTGTGTGTGTGTGGGTGTGGTGGTGCGGCTTCTGTGGCCAGGACTCTTGATTGACAGGCACAAGTTGCATAAATGTGTGCTCTATGCAATATTTACCGAATTCTTAGCGGTTGCCTCTTTAAAACGGACGATAAGTCCACCAAATTGCCGAGGGCACATTGCATACTTTACGGCGCTTTAAAAGCTGCAACCCAAGTGGGTGGAATGAAAACTTTCTCAAATTGCAAAATACGCACACAGTTAATAAAAGTTTATGCGTAGAATTCGTCCATAAACCTGCCCTCAACTTCAGATATAATGAAATTTTTCGCTATCGCCTATTAAGTAACAGTGGATCCTCGCTCAAACGAACAACTGTCCGTAAAATGTAATTAAATGAAAAATACTCAATAATAGCATAATTTATTTATTTATTTATTAGGTGGCATAATCATATAAATCTATATCGAACAGAGGTATCGCATTTCTTAGCTTCAAGTTACCATAGCATCAAAATTTCAAGGATCTCGATTCATATTTTTTGTTCGGCTGGAAAAGTTTAAGGAACAACTTTTCGAAAGAGATCTTCGTGGAATTTTAGTGAATCTCGACTGTGGCATCGTTTCCATGTATACATATATATCTGAATACATATCTTTATATGCCATGGCTAGCATAATTTTCTAAAGCTTGTGCTTCTTTTCTTCAGCTATTTTTCCTGTTTTTCATTTTTTTTTTTTTGTATTTTTTGTGTTTGTGGCTCCTGCGAAGCCGTCTACTGTTTAGCATAAAGGACAAAAGGCAACAACAAAGGGAGCGGCAAACTGTGAACAAGTCTAATATCTTTTTAAATCATAAGTTGGCTTATATACTCAAATCCAGACTCGGCGGTGAGGGTCATGTGGGTGGGTGCTTCAACTTATTCCTTCGTCCGTTTTTGGCGTTTGAATAATTGTTTGACATTTTGAATAATTTAATTCGGCGACTGTTTTTAAGTGTTGCTCGAGTGGAAATGAAATTGAAAACGAGATTTAGTTAAAAACCATCCTGAGCCAACTGAAAGTTATCCCCCCGTCCCCATTCGCAGCCAACTTTCCCGAAGGGTAGCAAGTTCAAGATTATAGCTCTGGGAATTCCGGGGGCAAGTTGATGACTCCAGTGACAGAGACAGAAACAGAGACGGACGATGACGCGCATTTCACTTGTGCTGTGTGCAGCTGGAGCAGGAGCAGGAGCAGGAAAAGCTGGAACAGCAGGAACAGCAGGAAGAGGAGGAAAAGCGATGACAAGCAGCACTATGGATGGCGGCGGATGGAAAATGGGGGCGTCGCCTCGCCGTTCGTGTGGGCGTGGCATGACTGGGCCAAACAAAATGCTCGCTAATCGAGCAATTAAACACGTTCCGTAATTGGCACTTTGGCGCCCAAATGCGCTGCAGGAAACAGGTGCGTATTCAGGGCAGGACATGAAGGATGAAAGCATTTGTCAAGAGCTCAAAATTTCAACTGGGAATGAGCACAGTCATCGAGCTACATTCAAAGTTGTAATTAAAACTTGTTCCGTATCCACAATAATGGAAACACACCCCGAAAACTCAGGTAAACTGAGCGCAATAAAGCTTCAAAGGAAATAAAAACATATATATTTGGAACTAATTTTCAAGCGATACATATTGCTTCAATATATTAATGAGCAATTTACTTTATACTTTTAATACGCAATCTATTTTAAATGAATAGTCAGACAGAAACCATTAGTGTACGAACAAGTTTAATACAAATACTTAATTAAAACACAATCAAATACAAGTTGGCAATCATGTCCCTTGGTAATCATGTCTATTGGTGTATTTTTTGAACTATTCCTTTACCTAATCCAAATACAATCACATTATTTCGGTCGAATACATTAGTGAGGCACAATAATTAGAGTAATTCTTCGAAGCTAGTACTATTACTACGCAATTTGCCACTATTTTCTTAGGAAACAAATAAATAATTAGGTCATTACGCATGACATTGAGTTTGAAAAGAAAATGAAGATGGGGTAAAAAGGCTTTTATCTTAACTAGTTTTATGAACGTGACATCAGAGATAGCAACTTTCGAATGAGCGATATTTAACTTTATATGTGATATTTAATCCATTTCATTAAAAAAAAAACTGTTACGAAATGTATTACTTGCAATATTTTAATCCTGTTTGTTGTATGTACAATATTGCCTTTAAATTGCCAGAAACTCGCGAACTGAGAATTCTGGAACCAAATTGCTTCTGCACCTTCAGCAATTCGTGGATAAGCACATTAGTCTGGGCCAAGCCAACGCCCCCCAATTAGCCATTGGGCCATTGCCACCTGCAACTGGATTCCGACAAAGGAAAACACTGGAGGGAAAAACTAAAACAGTTTAAGTGTCACTTTAATGGCATTGCCGGCCAAGCTGAAGGGAACTGTGATAATTGCCGGCTTAAAGGGCGGGCAGAGCCAATCTAGACGGGCTTACAGTTTGGTATTAATATAAATAAAACAGCCAGGACTCACAGCCAAATGCTAACCAATTAAGCAACTAAGGCTAAGGTGCTTATTAATTCGATGCCATTTTCAGCATTTTAATTTCTTAATTTGTCAGCCACCTTGAGCGCGAACAAAGCAAAACAGAAGCCAAGAAAACAACATATTTAGCCCGGCGCTTTCTTGTTCTTGGCCAATTGTGTGTGTGTGTGTGTTTGTGTGAGTGAGTGAGCCCTAAATGAATGTCCTGGCCCGCTGAGTTCCCTTCTCGGCTTCAAATGCTTCTGGCTTCGCCATTTTCCAACTGTCGCACATTTGACTAATGCACAACAAAAGTGGAGTGTTACAGGATATGCATAATACATCGGGTACACTTGTAAGTGAGACAATAATAGAAAAGAAAGAGAGCTTCACACACACACACACATATATATATATATATATAGCCGTGGAAATGGAGCCAGCTAGGCTGGGAGCTAAAAAAAAAACGTGGAAAAGCGCAGAAGGAAAGCTGCAAAAAGGATGACAATACAAACTGGCGCCACTTGCCTTGCAAGCAGCCGCTAGGCCAGCAATTTTTTAGGGGAAGGACGAATAGGACGACACTGACAGTATGCCGCACGTCTCCTTGTTCAGATACTAGTACTGTAGAATGGGCAGATGGGAAAGCGCTACACACGGAAAACTCATTGTGAATTCATAATTCAAAGATACAATAATTCTTATGGTTATAAAAAAGATATAGTATTGTATAATTATAAATATTATATACAACATTAAACGTTATTTTTAAAGCAATTGTATTAGAGAATTGGAGTTTTAGTACCTCCAATCGTTTGAGTGCACTAAAATCCGACCAAGTCGAATCCGGAGAACAAAGGCGGAATCGCGGCTGCTTTAAGCCCAACTAGACCTGACCTGACCTACCAATGGCTGCGGCTCTGGCCCAGTCATCATCATCATCATCTCCTCCATGGCACGCACATCATTTTTTATGCAAAAGTCGCAAGTGAAGTGAGCCAGAGAGAGAGAGAGAGAGAGAGAGGGAGGGCGCTAACGAGCCAGACGGAGATAGCTAACGGGACGGATGAGCTACGTGGATGAGCTAGTGGTGACCCATATCCGCAGGATGCACACTTAATAAGCGGACTGCATATCGACCTTAAGCCAAGCTGCTAATTAAAACCGCATTTGTCTGTTTATTGGTATAGCAACATAAGCTTACAGTTCTTTATTAGATTTAGGAATTAGATGTCTAGAAAATAACAAAGGTGTCAAAATACGTTTTTTTATTATCACTTTTTAAAAATAAATCATACTATAATCACATGAATCCTTTATTAAGACAAATCACGAAGATGTGTGGCATGACCTCATTTAACAAGATCTGAAAATAAACTTCTCTTGACAGCCGACTGTGTGAGACAATCAGGTTAATGGCTTTCAAATACAGATTTCCAACTAATTTATATATCCGAAACCAACTTTATGGACATGCCAATTTGCATCTGCTTGAATATAAATTGGCAAATAACGAGGTAGAACATTTTTTCATTTGAATGCCCCTCAGATTTATTCAATTCATCTTTCTTCATTTTACGCCAAAAACGTGTTCAATATCAAAAACAGAAACAGGCAGCCCCAACCACTCTTCAAGATTGAGCTTGAACCAGAAAACAAGCCTCCTAGAAAAAACGAGGTTCACCCAATTTACAAACTCCAGCTCCTTTTGCACCGTAGGATCACGGTAGAAGAGCCGCACAAACGCAACGCTCCTGTACAATGTACAAACTGCCAAGAGTATGGCCACACGAGGTCATATTGTACACTTCGCCCGGTGTGCGTAGTCTGTGGAGATCTCCACGACTCCAAACAGTGTCAAATTAACAAAGAAAATGCATGCGAGAAAAAATGTAATAACTGCGGGGGCAATCACACAGCAAACTACAGAGGCTGTCCAATCTACAAAGAGCTGAAAATCCGTCTTCACAAAAGAATGAACACGGCGCGGGCACACCAAGGATCAGCTACCCTGATACCATCAGAGACAAATCCTGAAGTAATTTTCTCGAAAGCAGCTAGTTTCGCTCCCTGGCCTACATTCAACACTAACAAGACAACATTTGCTAACGTTTTAAAATCAGGTATGACGCCTCCAACCCAAAACTCCCGAACTCCACATGAAGTGCACACAAAATTAGACACACAACAAAACTATCACCCAGCTGCGCAGCAGGAAACAAAAACTGAAGCTATGATGCAAGCCTTACAACAGAGCATGATGGAATTTATGACATTTATGAAGACCACCATTCAAGACATGATGCGTAATCAAAACCTTTTGATACAAATGCTTGTAGCCCAACAATCAAATAAATAATGGCTACCTTACGCATAGCTACGTGGAACGCCAATGGCGTCTCACAGCGCAAACTTGAGCTAGCTCAATTCCTACATGAGAAGCATATCGACGTAATGCTTCTTTCGGAAACTCATCTCACAAGCAAATACAATTTTCAAATAAGAGACTACCATTTCTACGGTACAAATCATCCCGACGGAAAAGCACACGGTGGCACCGCCATACTCATAAGGAACCGTATGAAGCACCACTTTTACAAAGAATTTGCGGAAAATCATCTTCAGGCCACATCTATCAACATTCAGCTGGATGACAACACTCTCCTTACACTAGCGGCCGTATACTGCCCCCCCCGTTTCACAGTATTAGAAGCTCAATTCCTGGATTTTTTCCAAGCACTAGGGCCACACTTCATTGCAGCAGGCGACTACAACGCTAAACATACTCACTGGGGATCGCGACTTGTGAACCCAAAAGGAAAACAGCTTTATAAGACGATAATAAAAGCCACTAATAAACTTGACCATGTTTCCCCCGGGAGTCCTACATACTGGCCATCAGACCTCAATAAGCTGCCAGACCTGATCGACTTCGCAGTTACGAAAAATATTTCCCGCAGTTTGGTTAAAGCTGAATGTCTGCCGGATCTCTCATCTGATCACTCGCCTGTACTAATTCACCTCCGCCGATACGCAGAAAACGTGAAACCACCAACCAGATTGACCTCTAGCAAAACAAACTGGCTCAGGTATAAAAAATATATAAGTTCACATATTGAGCTAAGCCCAAAACTCAATACTGAATCTGATATAGAGAGCTGCACGTGTGCATTGCAATCCATCCTTACTGCAGCAGCTCTTACTGCAACACCCAAAATAACAAATAATACAATTAATTCAAAAAAGACCAACGTACAAATCGAGCAACTCGTCCACGTAAAACGTCGCTTACGCAGAGAATGGCAATCTTCCAGATCCCCAACTGCAAAACAAAAGCTAAAAGTAGCCACACGGAAACTGGCCAACGCTCTGAAACAAGAAGAGGACGACGATCAGCGCCGATACATAGAGCAACTCACACCAACAGGCACAAAACAAAAGTCACTGTGGCGAGCCCACTCAACTCTTCGCCCACCGACTGAAACCGTTTTGCCGATAAGGAATTCATCAGGTGGCTGGGCCCGTAGTGATGAAGACAGAGCCAACACATTTGCCGCTCACCTACAAAATGTGTTCACGCCAAACCAGGCTACTAGCACATTCGCGCTACCGTCCTATCCCGTAAACCGCCATCAGCAACACACCCCAATTGCGTTTCGTCCTAAAGAAATAACTAAAATAATCAAAGACAATCTCAGCCCGAAAAAATCCCCCGGCTACGACCTTATAACACCGGAAATGATCATCCAGCTGCCACATTCTGCAGTTCGCTACATAACCAAGCTCTTTAATGCCATCACCAAACTTGGTTACTTTCCACAACGATGGAAGATGATGAAGATCATAATGATTCCAAAGCCTGGTAAGAACCACACAGTCGCTTCATCTTACAGACCAATAAGTCTACTCTCATGCATTTCGAAACTATTCGAAAAATGCCTGCTGATCCGACTTAATCAACATCTGATATACCACAATATAATCCCAGCCCACCAATTTGGATTTCGCGAAAGCCACGGAACCATTGAACAGGTGAATCGTATTACAACGGAAATAAGAACTGCATTTGAATATCGCGAATACTGTACAGCAGTATTTTTAGACGTATCCCAAGCATTCGACAAAGTCTGGCTCGACGGCCTAATGTTTAAAATTAAAACATCCCTACCCGAAAGCACACACAAACTTCTAAAGTCTTACCTCTATGACAGAAAGTTTGCAGTGCGGTGCAACACTGCCACTTCCACTGTTCATACAATTGAGGCTGGAGTCCCCCAAGGCAGCGTTCTTGGGCCAACCTTATACCTCATCTATACAGCCGACATCCCTACAAATAGTCGCTTAACGGTATCCACATTTGCCGACGATACAGCTATCCTTAGCCGTTCAAGGTCCCCTATCCAAGCTACAGCACAGTTGGCACTGTACCTCATCGACATTGAGAAGTGGCTCTCTGACTGGCGAATAAAAGTAAACGAGCAAAAATGCAAGCACGTGACGTTTACGCTAAACAGACAAGACTGTCCTCCGCTCTTGTTGAACAGCATACCACTCCCGAAAGCAGACGAGGTAACGTACCTAGGAGTACACCTAGACAGAAGACTCACATGGCGCAGGCACATTGAAGCCAAAAAAACCCAACTTAAACTCAAAGCCAACAACTTACACTGGCTCATCAACTCTGGTTCTCCGCTCAGCCTAGATCACAAGGTCTTGCTCTACAATTCTATATTGAAACCAATCTGGACCTATGGCTCACAGTTATGGGGCAATGCCAGCAACAGCAATATTGACATCATTCAGCGAGCACAATCAAAGATTCTGAGAACCATCACTGGGGCACCGTGGTACGTTCGGAGTGAAAACATCCAAAGAGACTTAAATATCCCATCAGTTACCAACGCAATCACGGAACTTAAGGAAAAATACCATAGCAAGCTTCACACGCACCCCAACCACCTAGCGCGAGGTCTAATCCAGCTCAGCAGCCGTTCCCGTCTCCGGCGAAAGGACCTACCAACCCAGCGAATAAATTATTAGGGCCGTTTAAACATAGAACAGTTGGAAAAATAATACAACTGTTCAAAAAATACTTGTTATAGTTAAGATTTTTAAACTTATTGTTAGTTCTTATACAAGAAGATTCAATAAATAAAAGCAAAGTAAAATAAAAATAAAAAAAAAATCTTTCTTCATTATTGCCAATTGCTTGTTAATGGCTGGGAAAATGCATTACTCTATCAGCGATATAATGTGAAATGACGCGTCTTTTTTGTTTTTCTTTTTTAGTTTTGTGCATCGAAATGCATTTTTGCACTTCTGTTGAAAAGGCAAAATTCTCTGACAGAATTATTTCGGAATTTCTTTAATTGTCTGTGACAGAAAGTTGATGTGCAGATTAGTGCTGGCAAATACAGGACTTCAATTCAATTTGCGGTGCAACAAATTCCTCTCTTCTTTGACGCTAACTCGATTATGGGTATATGTAAGGGCTGAACTTTAAATCCGATTCAATTCGAATTATTTCACCGGACAGCTAGTCATTCTAAGTGCTTGACAATGAAAATCTATTTGCCAAAGTTCTGAATGCAAAAAAAAAAAAAAAAATCTACTAAGGCAATTTATAGTTTAATATGGTTTAAAACTATACTTCAAACTAAGTTTAAGTTAAAGAGAAAGTAGGAGGAATTGGAGAGCAAGGCTAAAAACAATTGATATCTTGGAATAGCTCATCATATATATAATTTGTCCCAAAGAATACTTCCATTGTGGCTCCATGAAATTTGCATATAAAAGGCTTTCATCGCAATATCAACGGCAGCCGATCACATTAAGGAGTGTGCAAAGGGTACGTAATTCGATCGAAGGAATAAAATAAAAATACAATAAAGCGCAGTCAAACGCGATTTCCGTAGACGCTCCTTTTATTTGTACCTCAATCACAATTCCCGTTTAGTTGGGCGTTTGAGGCTTTTAAGTCCTAAGCCCCAAAAGCGAAACCTGGCAAGGTAAATGTCTCTTGTCAAGGGAAAGCAATGCAAAAGGTACGCCAAAGTTATGTGACTATAGCCACCCATTTCTGTACCGCCTTCCCGCCTCGAAATCCACCGTGCTCCAAAGCAGCGTTCACTTGTCAGGCAGGTAGACCCTGCAAAAATGCAAATATTTGTAAAATATATGCGTGTAAAAATTGTTGTGCTCCATTATCCTTTTAACTGGATATGTAGGGGACTGCACAAAAACACTTATACAAAGCAGGGCATTTAAAGACCACGATGTACCCTGTAGTCACCAATCTCATTCTGTATTAACGAAAGGGAAAAGTGTGAAAACTTATAAGTAACGTGCTTATTTTTATGACCTAATTATATAGGCTGTCTTATTTTTGTCATGTTTGCTTATCATTAAGTACTGTACTTAAATTTATTTCATCACCTATTGAAATGGGTATGATGAAGTTTTCTAAAATAAAATTAATATATATTTTTTAAGTGCTTAAATTTTTTGCCGTTCCCTCACATCCTTTACCGGCTGCAGATGATAAAGCACCTCTTTTACCAAATACCTAGGGTATAAATATACACAAATGGCAGGCAAATACCAAGAGCCATATAGCAGCAATAGCTAAGCAAGCAGATAACAACTTGAAGGGGCTTCCCGCCTCCCACACCCCCAAGCAAACGCCAACCCCCCATAAAACTCCCAACCCCTTTTGCTTGTTTGGTTTTTTTGTGTTGTCAATGCGTGTGCAATTTGCTTGTCGAAAGGGGAAAAGCTGGTTTGGGGGGGGAGGTGGATGGGAGCACAGGTTTGTTGGCTCCATCTAGTTAAAGTGGCTTGTCAGAGCAAACATCACAACAACGAATAATAATAAAATGAAAACGGCAGCGATGAGCAGCGAAGAAGAGGCATTCAAATTATGGGCCACCCCTCCAAACCGTTGAAGATACTTTAAACCACCCACTTTGCTCTGATTTAAGTGGATATTTTAATGCATTTCCAGACTATCCGATCGCCTGGCCAGTTGATTAATCCCGCACGCGTAATCAATTGAAGTTATTGCATAATTTCGCCATTGATGGAGTACGAAAGTCATTTCGACTTGATTCAATACACACCCACAAACGCACTGACAAATCGACGGACGGATGGAAAGACAGTTATACGCCTGGTCGCATAATGTGTCACATTTCATTTGTTACGCCTTGCCGACTGTGATCCCAAATACGACAATGCACCTTGGTTGCAAGTCGATGAAAAGAGATGCAGAGATAAAATAAATTTAAATTTATTATACAGTAATACGAATACATATAAGAGAGTCCCTTGAAATTGATTGCTCTCAAAAGAAAATTAGATACCATTTCATTTATGCGTAATAGGCTTCATTTCATACCAAATCCACTTAGTTTGCCACACTGTTTTCATGCGACTGTGCATATGAATGGCACAACATTTCCATCGAGCTTTCGACGTGAGGAATTTCAACCATACCAATCCGAACTCATCCTATCCAGGCTAAAATCCCAACGATTGCAGCAGAGAGCTAGGATTCTCGTTTACAAGTGCAGGCGATACAAATACAGATATATAAGATATATATAGTAGCATATGTGCCATAGTATAAGACCACATATACTTACACACACACACACATACATAACCACATAGGAACAGCCATACACAAAATCATAGAATGCCTTAGGATATAAGTCATAAAATCATGTATCCAATAAGAACCCAAATTCTGGTGACAATAACAAATCCAGCCTACCCTAATGTAAACATTAACATCCGCTGCCGAATCAGTTATTCCCACCAAAGGGTCAAAACCGCTTACGCAGCTCAAGTTCTCGGCTGATCAGTACCCATGAGTGATCCACTCAAGAAGGCACCCAATCCAACAGACATAAACATCCGCAGCCGCATTCGCGACTCCCACCAGAGGGTCAAAACTGCTAACACAGCTTTAAGGGTCAAAACTTTCCACGTAGCTCAAACTCGGCTGATCTATATCCATGCGCAATCCACTCAAGAGAGCGCCTAATTAACGTAAACATAAATGAGAGCCTATGTACGCTCAATATGAAGAAGTAAATAAGCTCAGCCAAAGGGTTGCTAAGCGTTCGCTTTGCAAATTAGATTTAGATTTTATTCATACTTCAATTGTGTAAGACGTGAATTTGTCTCCGACATTCGCTTAAGTTTTTGATCAATAAAAATACTTTTTTTTATAAACCAACAAACCGCGAAGTTGTAATTGGCGCAGCCGGTAGGATCCGCGTGTGAACATAATCTCTTAGAGCTAATAGATTAGTTCGAGATTAATAAAGCGCAACTCGTGACGAACAAAGTTTCGCTTGTGCTTCAGTTCATACAAAGCAGATCCGCAAAAGAACTTATGTGACAAAATATTTGTGAACAGTTATCTAACTCTCGATGTTGGATACTATTAATACAAATATAAATTAAAAAACTGCAAGTGACCATTAAAGTGTGACCCACCAAAATAAAAGGTGTGACTGTTACCAGGTCAGTGTTGTGTAGCCCATCTAGCATTGATTGGACTGCTACAAAGGTGTGCGAATTTTAAATAAAAAAAAAAAAATAAATAAAATAAAACCCCGGTATCAATCTACCAAGTGATTCAAAGAAAAATCAACTATAGCCAACAACATGGCACAACCCAGCGAACAAATTATGATTCTATCTGAATTACATTTGAATCAGGCTTTGGGCCAGATTCGTCACATCTCAACATTTGACGGTTCCACAAGAGAACTGGCATCATTTGTGAGACGTGTGGACTTCGTGATGTCCCTATACCCGACAACAGACAAGAGGCAACATAGTGTACTCTACAGTGCCATCGAGAGGCAGCTGTCCCAACATGCACAAGAAGTATCCCAGCTACAACAGTGCAACACTTGGGCTGAACTACGATCAGTCCTCATTGATGAATTTAAAACCCAAATCCCATACGAAGAGTTGCTAAGAAGACTTTACAACACCTACTGGAGTGGTAGTATTCGTAAGTTTGTAGAAGAACTAGAAAATAAGATGTTCGAAATTTCAAGTAAATTATCATTAGAAAATAATTACACAAATACAACTCTTTATACCGCCGCAATGGCTAATACTATTAAAGATGTAATTTATAAAAGAATTCCAGACAGAATGTTCATGACATTAGCAAGATATGATATTACAACAACAACATTATTAAGACAAGTAGCACAAAGGGAAGGCCTTTACGATACAATTGTATTAAATACAGAAAAAGCTAAAGCCAAATTAAACAGTCCATCTACACTACAAAGCAGTAGTAAAAATAATGGTTCTCAGAAGAATAAAGGAAATAATAATGACCAAGGTATAAAACCTTATTATATTCAAGCACAGCAAAGTCAAAATCGAAATAATTATGCAAGTAATAATTCAAAAAAAGTTGAAAGCAACCAAGCGACATACAATGAGTTCAAACAAAAGTTAGAACAAGGTAGAGCGCAAAACGCTCTAAATTTTCAAAAACCCACATCTTATTCTACTACTAACCAGCCCCAAAAAAGGCAGCGTGAAAGTTCCAGTGGTCAGTCTAAAATGGATACCAGTGAAAATTTTCATCAACTTGCCTCGGGATCGGAATCAGAAGTAGAAGAAGAACATACCCATTCATACAAATAACCATGAACAATATCAAACTCAAATGTTTGATTGACACAGGTTCATCAATAAATTTGATGAGTAAAAATTTTTTCAATTGTCCGATCAACTCAAAAGCTCCATTAGATGTACACACAATAAACGGTCAAATTATTTTAAAATCAAAAATTACATTAAAACCTAGTAAATTATGTCCGACAAAGCAAACATTTTATTTACATAAATTCTCAGAAAAATACGATATTTTGTTAGGCAGGGAATATTTGGAAGATTCCAAAGCAACTATATGCTATACATCCAATACAGTCACTTTAAATAAATACACATTTAAATTGCGACTTGAAGATATTAACGAAGAAGAGGAAACACCTAAAGAGAGTTTAAAAGAAAACTTATTAGATTCCCCAAATATTGAGTATGTCAATTATGTAATTGACAACGAACTCAATGAAACAAATGAATTTCGACTTGATCATCTAAACGATGAAGAGAGGAAAGCCCTCACCAGTGTCTTATACGAGTTTAGTGACATACAGTACAAAGAAGGTGAAAATTTGACCTTCACAAGTACAACTAAACATGTCATAACAACTAAACACGAAGACCCAATTTACAGACGTCCATATAAATACCCACAAAGCTTCGACGAAGAAGTCGAAAACCAAATGAAAGACATGATTCGACAAGGAATCATAAGAAAATCGAATTCTCCATATTGCTCTCCTGTTTGGGTAGTACCCAAAAAGCCAGATGCATCGGGAAAATCGAAATTTCGCATAGTCATTGACTATCGCAACCTCAACGAAATAACCGTTGATGACAAATACCCAATACCAGTAATGGATGAAATATTGGATAAGCTTGGAAATTGCCAATACTTTACAACCATTGACCTCGCAAAAGGTTTTCATCAAATACAAATGGATGAAAATTCTATAGCGAAGACAGCTTTTTCAACCAAAAATGGTCATTTTGAATATACTCGAATGCCATTTGGTTTAAAAAATGCACCCGCAACTTTTCAACGTTGCATGAATAATCTCTTAGCAGATTTAATATACAAAAACTGTCTCGTATATCTGGATGACATAATTGTGTATTCCACTTCATTGGAAGAACACATAATGTCTTTGCGAAAGGTATTCTTAAAGCTCAGAGAAGCAAATTTAAAATTACAGCTAGATAAATGCGAATTCCTAAAAAAGGAAACTGAATTCTTAGGGCACATAATTACAACAGATGGTATTAAACCAAATCCCGCAAAAATTAAAGCCGTAGTGAATTTCCCTATACCAAAGTCCACTAAGGAAATAAAATCATTTCTTGGTCTTTGCGGTTTTTACCGCAAATTTATTCCAAACTTCGCTAAAATAGCAAAACCAATGACATTACGACTAAAAAAAGGCTCAATAATAAATATCAAAGATTCAGACTATTACTTAGCTTTTGAAAAATTAAAAGTGTTAATAACGTCCGATCCCATATTAATACACCCAGATTTTAAAAAGTCTTTTTCATTAACTACTGATGCTAGCAATTTTGCTATAGGCGCGGTATTATCGCAAGAGCATAAACCTATATGCTATGCTAGTAGAACTCTGAACGAACATGAAGTTAATTATTCCGCAATAGAAAAGGAACTCCTTGCTATTGTTTGGGCCACTAAATATTTCAGGTCCTATTTATTTGGTAGAAAATTCGAGATCCATAGTGATCACAGGCCATTGGTTTGGCTTGATTCTATTAAAGAGCCAAACATGAAACTTCAGAGATGGAAAATCAAATTAAATGAATTTGACTATCATATCAAATATCTCCCTGGTAAAGAAAACCATGTAGCAGATGCTCTATCGAGAGTAAAAATTGAAGAAAACTTCCTAGGAGAAACCTCCAGTAACATTTCGTTACCAACACAAGCTACTATTCACAGTGCTCAAGAAGATAACCAATCTTATATTTCCTTAACGGAAAGACCAATTAATTACTACAACAGGCAGATAGAATTTATAAAAGACGATAATAATAACGTAGAAACTAAAAGATACTTTCATAAAACAAAAATTAAAATTCATTACATAGAAATGACAAATGTCCATGCCAAGGAATTAATTAAAGAATATTTATGTACCAAAAGAAGCGTAATTTTCTTTCATAACGAAATAGATTTCCTTACATTTCAAAACGCTTACATAGAAATTGTCAGTCCGAATAACGTAACTAAAGTTATGAAATCAAACATCAAATTAAAAGACATTGAAACATATTCCGAATTTAAAGAAATAATTATAAAAAGTCACAGAGAACTTTTACACCCAGGAATAGAGAAACAAACTAACCTTTTTAAAGAAAAATATTATTACCCAGACTACCAAAAGTTAATACAGAACATTATTAATGAATGCGAAGTATGTAACATATCCAAAACAGAACATAGAGATACTAAACTAAGATATGAGTTAACACCAGAAACTTTTAATCCTAGAGAAAAATATGTTATAGATTTTTATTTAATCAATAATAAAACTTTCCTGTCATGCATTGACATTTATTCAAAATATGCCGCTTTGATTGAAGTCAGTAGTAGAGACTGGCTGGAAGCAAAAAGAGCTCTTCTTAAAATTTTCAATGAAATGGGAAAACCGTCCGAAATAAAGGCCGATAAAGATTCAGCTTTTATATGTTCCGCGTTACATTTATGGCTTAGGTCCGAGAATGTGAATATAAATATCACAACAAGTAAAAATGGAATTTCTGACATTGAAAGATTCCATAAAACAGTCAATGAAAAGTTAAGAATCATTAATAGTGAGTCCGACCCAGAAAATAAGATAACACAATTTGAAACTATTCTCTATGTATATAACCACAAAACTAAACACAATACAACTGGGAGAACACCAGCTGATATTTTCCTTTACGCAGGAACACCTGCATATGACACCCAAAAAGAGAAACAATCAAAAATAGATAAGTTGAATAAAGATAGACATAGCTATGAAGTAGATACTAGATATAAACAAGCACCATTGGTAAAAAGTAAAACAACTAACCCATTTAAGAAAACAGGACACGTAGAACAAATAGATGAGAAACATTACGAAGAAACAAATAGAGGAAGAAAAGTTGAACATTATAAATCTAAATTTAAAAAACAAAAGAGAATTAATAAAAGTAAATACAATTCCAGCTCAACTCCCGAAAATCAAGTGGGGTCCGATTAAACAGTTATTCATAATAACACTTATAATATGTTTCATCCGTGCCGTCCGTGGTCAAAGCCTAGAGGTGAACCCGATACAAGCTAAAAATGGATATCTTATATTTAAAACAGGATCAATTAATATACCTATAAACTATGAATATCACTATTTGTCCGTAAACTTAACAAAGACCGAACAAACTTTTGCAAATTTAATTAAACAAGCTGAAGAATATGGTACTATAGCCCAAATCCAATATTTAACTGAAAAATTAGACAGAGAAATGAATGGAATAAGAATAATAAAACGCAATAAACGTGGTTTAATAAATATTATAGGTACCGCATATAAATACCTTTTTGGCACTTTAGATCAAAATGACAAAGAAGAATTAGAACAGAAAATATACGATCTTTCTCAACATAGTATTCAAATTAATGAATTGAATGAAGTTATAGAAGTAGTCAATAGAGGCATTGAAGTAATCAACCATTTAAGCGCAATAAGTGAAGGTGACAGAAGACTAGAACTTTTAGTATTTAACTTACAACAGTTTACCGAATACATTGAAGATATAGAACTTGGTATGCAATTAACAAGACTTGGTATTTTTAATCCCAAATTATTAAGACATGATCCATTATCACATGTAAATTCCGAAAAATTGCTAAATATAAAAACTTCTACGTGGTTAAAATCAGATGCAAATGAAATACTTATTATTTCCCATATTCCTAGAGACATTATAAAAACTGCACTTTTTAACATCGTACCATATCCAGACAAAGATAATAATATACTTATAGAAAATGTAAATGATAAATATTATATTCAAGATAATCAAGTTTACAAACAAAACTCAGGAAAACCAATAATAAACAAATGTATTACAGGAATATTAAATCAAATACCAACAGAATGCAGATATTCAAAAACACATAACAATATTGGAATAACTTATGTAGAACCAAACATAATTTTAACCTGGAAATTATCAAAAATTGTATTAAATCAAAACTGTATAATTAATAGAGAAATTATAATAGAAGGAGACAATATAATAAAAGCTTTTAATTGTTCTGTTCAAATAGAAAACATATTAATTACAAGCACAACACTAGACTACACACAAACGGTCTATATCAATAACAATGTAACAAAATTAGAACCATTATCATATCTAAATGCTAAAGAAATAATTAAAGAACACACTAATACATACAACACATTACAAATTATTACATTAACTATACTTGCTATTATAATACTTACACTTATACTATATTTTATTTATAAATATAAAGGCATTCCTAAAAAACTAATTGTTAAATATAAAAAAGAGAACCCAAAACAAATAGAACAACAAAATAACACAACAACAGAAAATATAAATACAGTACTTGATACTAATCCTGTATTGTATCCTAGAATATCCGCCTGAGGACAGGCTAAATTTAAAGGATGGGGAAGTAGCATATGTGCCATAGTATAAGACCACATATACTTACACACACACACACATACATAACCACATAGGAACAGCCATACACAAAATCATAGAATGCCTTAGGATATAAGTCATAAAATCATGTATCCAATAAGAACCCAAATTCTGGTGACAATAACAAATCCAGCCTACCCTAATGTAAACATTAACATCCGCTGCCGAATCAGTTATTCCCACCAAAGGGTCAAAACCGCTTACGCAGCTCAAGTTCTCGGCTGATCAGTACCCATGAGTGATCCACTCAAGAAGGCACCCAATCCAACAGACATAAACATCCGCAGCCGCATTCGCGACTCCCACCAGAGGGTCAAAACTGCTAACACAGCTTTAAGGGTCAAAACTTTCCACGTAGCTCAAACTCGGCTGATCTATATCCATGCGCAATCCACTCAAGAGAGCGCCTAATTAACGTAAACATAAATGAGAGCCTATGTACGCTCAATATGAAGAAGTAAATAAGCTCAGCCAAAGGGTTGCTAAGCGTTCGCTTTGCAAATTAGATTTAGATTTTATTCATACTTCAATTGTGTAAGACGTGAATTTGTCTCCGACATTCGCTTAAGTTTTTGATCAATAAAAATACTTTTTTTTATAAACCAACAAACCGCGAAGTTGTAATTATATATATATATATAAGTATAGACAGGCAGAGAAAGCCGAGCAGTACATCATCATCATATGGTGTATTGTATATTGTACGAACTACATGCAGCATCGCAACATCGAGTCAAACACATGTAGAGACGTTTGTGTGGGCCAGGATATATTTGCCCCATTGGTGAAGCATCGGTGTAGGTTTTTCATATACATTCGCCTGTTTGCGGGGGCTGCCCCAATGATTCCGTTCGCCCATCCGTTTGACAGTAGTCAATCAGATGCTGCGATTGCCAGTCGTCGTCATAGTCGACATCGATGTCGCGAATGATTTATGAGTCGCTTGCTCCGGTCCATCTCGTACTCGTTTTTATACTCCCCTTTCCCATTGTTATTGATAAAATGGAACTGTCACACACTTGGCCCCATTGTCACGAAGCAATCCCAGTAATTTCTTTGACTGTCACGGCTTGAGATCAACGCCGAGATCAGCAATATACATTTCAGGGTGCTCTGCATCAAAGGAATTTAGAATGGGGTAAACGAAATTTGAAGAATTAGTTTTGTTTTAGAAAAGGTATTGAAATGAGGTCTTCTCAATGATTTCTACTTCCCACCATCAATTTAATTCATATTATCAGAAGCTACAGTCTTCGATGTTACATTTTCTATTACTAATTCCAAGGATACATTCTAAATATATAATTGAAATCGCTAGTTTTTTTAAATTAGTTCAGAGAAAATATATCCACTCTTTTATTTTGCGCGATTGCCTGATCACTTAAACATACACTTCACCAATTTTTTGGTAACTTTTAGTGACCTTTTCTACTCGTATAGGTAAATGGCAACTCATTCCCGACGAAGGAAGCGCGTGCAGTCGTCATATTAGCCATTCATTGAGTGCGTTTATAGGGGGCTTTTGTGCGTTTCCTCCACTCACACACAAGCACACACCAACACACCCACGCACAAACACAAAGGACACTCGCACGCACATACAGATGTGGAAGGGGAAAAAGAACTTTTGCATTCAAAGGAAAAGGTCCTTTGGCAGATTTACTGATTGATAGCTATTAATTTATTTGTCGAGTTGCGTTGCCCAATGAAAGCCAGAAAAAATTGTGGGATCACTGTGTTTGGGGCAGGAACTTGCCACAAAATAGTCGAATTAATAAAGATTTAGATATTGTGAGCCTGAATTCATTGTTGCCACGCCCACAACCGCCAAGCTATGAAAACATTTCCATTGAATTCACTCACAATAGCCCGATGTGAAACAGCAGAGATCTGCTATTTCATATCATAAGGAATAAGCATAATTGATGTGGAGCATACTGTGCGGAAATATTTAATATTTCCTGTCCTCAGCTCCGTCCGATTGATTGGCTTATTACTGGAGGATGTACTTGAATTGATTTGGTTCTGCGAAAACCATGAAGGCTGTTTTATATTTATATATTCTTAAATATCTTTCGCTATAAAAACCTTAATTACTTATCATTTTTTGCTCTTGGTTTTGACATTTAAATAAATCAATTGTTTAAACTACTCGTATGTTAAATGAAATAAATATATTAAAGATATTGTTGGGCATTTTCTAATCCTAGATTTTCAGCTACATTCTTAAGTAACTTTCAATAGAATGCTATTTAAGCAATTATCAATTTTGGGCAAAAAGTTGCTGGTAATTAATGAAAACCAAAAATCAACTAATCAAATTTACCACTTCAATCAGGACACGCTCGCTCCGTTGATTTAAGCCATTTCACTCGAATGGCTTAAAGCAACACCTTTAATGCCCCGCCAGGCCATCACCATGATGAGTTGGCTAATTACAGCTTGGCATGTGGCTTATGACATTAAAATCTATGGATACACGTCTCTCTCTGTGTGTGTGTGTGTGTGTGATGGGCTTGGCCAGAGCGCCCACTCGCGCACAATCCTTTCGATGCTCCAAATGAAAAGATAAAATGAATTCGAGTGAAATTAAAAATCATGTCAAGCCTGCCGGGCAAATTTGAACTTTTCTGCGTAATGAACCAGGAAAATTAAAGAAAATTCATAAATTTTCCAACTGATCAGGGAAATCAATTTAAAGTGGGCGTACATTTCCACAAATGCCACAACCAGGATGAAAAAGGAGCACCGAACCCAAAGTGACTTGCTGTGAGGCGTGTTTCCCACGCTATTTGGGTTAATCCCCTCGCAAACCCCTCATCCATAAAAGTATATACAATACATATACTCGCACATAACTGGGTGGGTGTGGGCCAATATGTATGTGTGCAGTCATAGATAATCAAATTTGGCACTAATTCACAGCAGACACGCAAAGCATAAATAAACTTGCTATAGTCTGTCTCCATCATCGCTTTTGTCGATTTTCCTGTTAGTTTTTTAAGCTATTTTTCAACCGCAAGCCAACATTGGCACAAAAAATAGTTGCGACACTTTCTGACATAATGACATCGGAATACTCTAGTTGAAAATTGCCTCAGGTATTTACATTGCTTCATGGTCATAGGTGGGCAAACAAATACAAATGATAATCAGTATTTTATATTATCTAATTAAATAGCTGTAGGCTTTTATAAATGATGAATAGAGTTTAAGATTTATTAAGGGCAATTACTCATCATGGAATTTAATGAATAAGTTAAAAAGTCACCATCGAATATATACAGAAATAATATTGCTACATGATAGAATAACACGATTTTCACCGAATACATTTATATTTTGCAAAAGCCAAAAAAGCACGGAGTACATTTTAGGTGATTGAAAATGTAAGCTACATATCCGTTCTGAGTATATTATTTTTAAAAGCATGTTTGTAATGTTTAAAGCAGTTTCAAAAGAAGTACGGTATGCCATTTACTTTTAGTCTTTTATTAGCTCATACTATTGTACCAAAATGAAGTCCTTAACATTACTTTAGCACTCCTTTCGTAAAAATAATTTTTTCAACCCCCCTACCACGCTTTCCCGAATTTTTCCACCCGCATCACAACAGACAGCCATGGCGAGCCACCTCTGTCAGTTTCCTCACTTCTGCCCAAAATTCAAATAAAGAAGTTGGGTCGCAAAAAAAGGAAAAAGAAGAAAATGGTGAAAAACCCGGCGACAGCTAACTTCAACAGCACACCATCAACGAACCAAGCCAAAACAAATTGAAAATGGGTGAACAAAGCCACGCAAATATGAGTACGAAGGGGGCGAAATAAAAATTGGTGCCATGTCTATGGCTATGGCTCATTTAAAAGTGCATGCTAAAGTTGCCACAAGACCGGCAACGTGGCGTATGAGTAACATACTCCAAATAGAGAACGGAAAACTGCAGAATTATGCGCAAAAGCCAAAAGCATAACAATAATTTGCTGACAGGACAAAAAAGAACATAGCTGCATAGTGGGATATCGAGCTATATGCCAAACCCCCCCCCCCCCCCCCACTCTCACAACATTTTTTAACCCCTCTTCGGACCAGTCTGTCATTTTGGTTTATTGACTTTGGCGAATAGTTGTCGGCTCAGGTAATAACATCAATGCAGTTGCCATTTTTTTTAGCCCCCGCCCACTTAACTGCCCACCCTCTTCGGTGTTTCAACCGCAGAAATGTATAAGCCTTTGCCAACTTTTTTCTACGCTGCCCTGTCGATGGGCATTGCATTTTATTAGCAACTATTACACGTCCCCAAAGGAAACCTTCTGGTTGGAAAAAGCAGCGACAGGCCACAGCGGACCACATAAAGCCAAGAATTATTATAATGTGATTATTATTATGATTATGCAATCGTTATCGTAAATAATTTTCAATGCTTCTCGCATGTGCTTCGACTACAATTTCCCTCCTTCCTTCGCCATTTCCGCCTGCTTATGGAAATCCGCTTTGGCTTTTCGCTCTTTTTCCACGCTTTTCTTTCTTTCATTCTTTGGGTTTCGAAGGGACCTCGTTTATGACAAAAACATGAAAATGTAACTATCGGCCAGCGAAATTATCACATACTAAGTCAGCTACTTAGAGCATTTTGCTCTATGCAGCAGTTCATAAAGTAAAATGCAAAATGAACAAAAGGAAAGTCCTCATCATTTTAGCCAGAACGCATAAGAAGTTCGTGAAAGGTATACGTATATATAAAGATGATGGCCAGCAAAAAACAAAGTGTGCAAATGCAAATTAGATGAAAACGAGACGAAGAAATGCGGTTGAATAAGACGAGAATATATCTATCCGGTTTGGCAGACATTTATGGAGTAATAGAAAGTTTCGAGCTCGGAATTGAAGCGCTGTAGATTTCCTAAGAAAAACTTTAAATGAAATCATATTAAAAAGAAATGCACATGAATCCTCCTCATTCATCAGTAAATCATTTATTAATTGGGTAATATCATTGCAGCATTATTTACAAATTATAAACAATTATGTCTAATTTCTTATAGAAAATTTTTTTTTTTATAATTTGAAATTACAAATTTCATGTAAATAGCTGTTAATAAAACAGCGTTTAACTTGATTTGCTCTAATTGCTTATGATTGATAAATTGGAATTTTTGTACAGGACGAGTTCAATTCCAAAATGACCAACAAAACAAATGTTATAATGATTTATCCGAATTTCGCCTTTAATTTGAGCTCTGAGCTAGAATGATATTTTAGTTTTTGACCTAATTAGTGGGCGGCACTGACAAGTGAAATGAACAGCTAATTACGGCTAATAACCTTATCAGCCACTACATTCATTACCGCTCGCATTTAGTTATAGTTCACAGCTGCCGAAGTCATTATTCAAACTATTGCAAATCTATTAGCACCGTTGAATTAAACCTCAAAATAATTGCAAATATTATTGAAGTGTGATATTTTAGTCAAAGTTTAGACAGGCAGTCTCCAATTACTTTAAGTGCTTTGTTTTTTGTTCTGTTCTGTTTTCTTTGCATCTGCTCAACTTACCAACACTCTGCGTTATTAAATATCAATAAAAAGAAAAGCTATTGAAGTGGAAGATTTCAACTAAAATAAGACTACTTAAACTGCATTAATTATTTCTCTGAACTACACTTCTATGATTTATAATAAAATCTCTGGCTGCTTACTTGGTGGCAATGTAAAGCGATTATTTCGCCTTAACTTCAAGTTACCCAGGAGCATGGCACACGTTTCAGCTTCACATGAGGCGTTATATTAGCCAAGACACATTCGAAGTGAAATAAGAGTAAATAGAGCAACTAAAGGGGCACCGGAATCGAGACTCAAAGGACCCAAGTAAGCAGACAGGACGAAGCAACGAGGCAGCATCAACTAATCGCCTAATGGTCACTTTGCAGATAATTACCAAGGCTTATAGTTGCTTGTAGGATTAGGGGCGCGCTGGAATGGAGAATGGCGAATGGAGTCCGGCGAACGGTGATGAACAAGAAGCTGTCCTGGCAGGACAACTCAAAATGCGGGCAGGACAACTGAAGTCAGTCAGTGGGCGGGGCAGTTGGTGGGCGGGATGAACAGCTCTTGGCATTCGCGAATGCAACAAGCAGCCCTTGGACACCAGCACACAACTCAAAGGGTCATAACCATGAATAGAAAAAATGTAGGAATACACTAAAAAACACGGACTTGTCTCCTCAAACACTACTACTTTAGAAAAATGCAGAATAAGCCTAAGAATTTGCTTTTGAAAGGTTAATCTGGAATGATTCTCCTCTTACAGATAAACCATTCCAACTTAATATACACATTGCAAACGCTGTAGCTATTACCTCTACTTTTCCAAACCAATTTTTAAAGCATGCTTTTTCTTACCTACAAAAAAACTTTTACATAATCATACCTTTTTTGCCCATGTGCACAGGAATAGCTTTAAGAAAATCAGAGAAAATGAGGAAGGCTAGGATCTGGACATAAAACCCAACCAGAAAGAATGTCCGAAATGAGTGTAAATGAGGATGAAGGAGCCCTCGAATTGCGATGGAAGTGTTTAGGCCTGCTTCTCCCATTTCATTCCATTTCATAGAATTCCATTCACTCCCTCTTCGTGGGCATCTGCCAATCTGTAGCGAACTAAACCCAATTAGGTCACATTAGGATTTGCGTGGTTTAATTAACTCAAATTGGTTGCACGGACTGCAAATACCCGGGACATAGTGCCTTATCTTCGCCTTTGACCAAATCCATTTCCACGGCGCAAAAGGACTGCCAGGAAAATCGGGTTATCTTACGGCGTCTTGGTTACAAATAGATATGTAATATTGGCCAAGTATGAGCCCTGTTATGTGGTCAACGTCGGCTTAAATTCGGTGATCAACGAAATTATTATTATAATTATTAGAAATAAGAAACATAGCTAAAGTTTTCTTATTACTGCCTTCGATCTCATTAAATTTTGAAACCATTTATTTGCCTATAAAGCGTATAAAGAGGTACAACATTGTTCCACCATTGAAGGCCAATTTCTTTAACCTCTCCCTTTAAATTATATATGTATGTTCCAGCCATCGACTTTCGTTTACCGCTTTGGCCTATAATAAAAGGAGCTCTGCACGTGGCCAAAAGTTGGGTTGTGGGTGATTGGGTGATTGGGTGGTGTTTGGTAGTAACGGCAACAAAGGAGCCACCGAAAAACTACTCGAGAAACAACTGGGCAAAGTGGACTTGAAAAAGTTCGAGCACTCGAGCGTCGTCAGCATGTGTAATAAAGGTTATTTATGTATATTTTATCGCCACCCTCGTTGCACCTGAACCCGCCAAGTAGCCGGCGAACAAGCTTGCCACCCAGCCATCATCCACCACGCACTCGGAGAGCCTTGAGATTGGCCGGCCAACTTGTTCGAGTGGTTTTAGTCCAGGTCCAAGATTTATTTCGGCCATCCAGCTTAGCAATTAGACGAATGAAAAGTTGCTCATATAAATGCTAATTCCCCGGCAACACAAAGAGCAAAAAAATAAAAAGAGTTAAAGGAGGCGAAAAAGCTTGGTCGAAATTGCAATTGCAATATGGCAATTGCAGCTCATTACGCGAAAGAAGCGAAATAAATTAAAATTCAAAAGGTGACACGGCATTAAGCTCAAGGAGCCAAGCACCTTGTGCCAAAGTGTCGAAACGGAAGTAATAAGTGATAAAACGGAAACACAAAGACAAGGAGCAGGCACCGGATGCGCATGCAGTGCCAGAACTATTGCCAAAGCTAATCGCAAAAAGGGCAGGGAAAACTGGGTGGGCGTGATGGGTGGCTATATAGTGATCCGGATGGAAAACTTTGGAGGACGAGTTGAAGAGGTGGCAAATTGACATGCAGCAATCGACCTTTATTAAAAAGTTTTTTTTTTTCGCCAACCGCCAAACGAAGCGGAGAAAAAAGAGCTAGTGGCCCCCAAGACGCAATATATATGGGAAAACTTCCACTCACTTTTGCCACACCCTCCGCCGGAAAATTTATCTGAGGGTGACCCTCGAGGCACCGCTGGCAAACCAATAGAAAAATGTTTGTTTGTGGCAGCATCAGGAGCTGGAGCAGCAGTTGGTGATGTTGTCCTTCTCGCAAAAAGCCGGGAAACCGGGATGCAGGGAGCCCGGGCAGCCGGAACCCCAAGCGATGACAAAAGCTTATTGACAGATTATTCAACTGTTGGCACATATTGCCGCCATAGTTTGGCACCATCGGGCACAACAACACGGCCAACAAATCAACCAGCGTCGTCCAACAAATCGGCAAGCGTTTCAAGCAAATAATTAAAAAAGTTGCCATTATTAAAACTGAGCCAGGGCATCAGGCAGCTTCAGGAAAAGTGCAAAGTGGAAAAGCCAAGTGGCTATGGGATATGATTTGGCGAGGTGTTTTCTAATAAGTCTTGGAAAATTAAGAAAAGACCACACGATTAGCAACTACACAAAAATGTTGTATTCAAATAATATTAAATTTACATTTTATAATTAATTTAAACCAAAAAATACTCTCGTTTTAAAGTATTTCCAAGTCGAATAGATATTCTCAAAAAGCTAAGAATCTGAAAAGGAATTTATCTTTCTACTCCTTGTAGCGATTCGTTTTCTTGCTATAATCGGTCAAATTCATTGGTCTCAGTCATCAACTGTCTGTTGTTCAGCTGGCCCGAGGGAAAGTGTCTGCTTATTGAACCTTGTCTTAGCCAGAATTCGAGATACTAGTAGCAATCGTTAAACCCACATTCCACATCCATTTCAACGTGGATACCCCACATACCACAAACACTCCAGGGCGTTGCATTCAACTGCTTTATTGCTTCGCAGAGCAAAAGTTTTTCTATAAAGCACAATATATATCTGCACACATGAGCAACTCATTTTTATATGAGATATGCCCGCTGCTTGAAAGGAGAGTCTTTTCCACAATACTCTTACCAACACAAGCTTTTTATTGCAAAATGATTATTGCAAAAATGCAACAGTGCGTATGAGTTATATCAACGAAATAATGAGTATAATACTAATTATTATTAATCTAAAAATAAAATAATTAATTTTTGCTTACTTATGCTAACAAAATATTCGATTTCTTACATATCATATAATAAATAATTTCTGGAAATTATAAGGGTGTACCAAGATCATTAAGTACCAGTTGTCCCAAAATTTCACCAATAGTTGTGAGATCTTATTTGTGTATGTGGGTGTGATATAACATTGTCGATTATTTTGGCATATTGTGAGATATTGGGTGAGGCAACGTTGATGCAGCTGCTGCCGGTGAGTGCTTCATCTTTCCGACCACTTGGCGTATACTTAATATGCAGCTGCAAGTGCAACTGCAACTTAAACACACACACACACACAATCGAAAGCACCCAGATACTCGAAGTGTAAGCTTACAGCAGGCTCCTTGCTTTTCCATTTTCACTCCCAACGGCCGCTTTGCAATTGGGTTGATTCATGAGCCAAATCTAATAAGCATTAGACAAGAGTAAATTTTCAGGTTTTTTTTCTTTTCTCTTTGGCTTTGCATTTCCATGGACCGCAAAAGCCCAAAGAGCAAATGCACAAAACCAAAAACCAATGGACGCCAGCAACAACATGGCAAAATACGAAGCGAAAACCCAAAATGAATGAACGAAATTCAAACAGTTTTCCGAGAGTTGCCAAAAACCGTTTTCTTCTGACCAGCATACACACTCGCCAAAAAAAAAAAAAAAAAATGAAGAAAATTGGTAAGAAGTGGTGGTGAGAGAAGTGAAGTGAATTGAAGAGAAGAGAGTGGAGCGAAACGAACCGAGTGAACCAGTGAAAAACAAATCAAGTTGAAGTTTTCTCATTTCCATAACTAATGCAAAAATCCAATTTCTTATGCAAACATAAAATTTTCCACTCGCAATGGGCTGGTCGAATGAGGGGCTTCAGGGGGGGGTGGGGGTTTTGGGGCGCCATGCATGCATACTATAAAATTCAGGTCAAGCAAACCATAAAATCATTCATCATTTTCGTGTAAGTGTTGGGCCACACGTACAAACAAAACTCACACTCGCACACACACCAATCAAGCTTAGAATCCTTGCCAGTCCTGTGTGTTGGTGGGGGTGCCTGTGGTGGCTTTAAAAAAAAAAAACGGCCGACGTTCGCATTTCCACAATAAAAATCAAGAAGCGAGAATTCCCCCAAAAAGCCCTACCCACATGCTAGATACACAAATATAAAACAAAATAAAAATAATAATAACAATAATGAACGAACCCCGAGACTGTGCAAGCGAGACAGGTGACAAGGGGCCTAGATACGCTCACACACATTCGAACATTTGAATACACTCAGCGAGAAATGGGTAAAATATTCGGATTAGATATGCCAAAACAAGATTTCATTTAATATTAAAACAATTTGACAAAACAAATTTCTGCTGTTTAACTATCTCTATAATAATATGTTATTCAATTTTTAATATTTTTAATTTTTAGATATCAAAATCAGTCTAGTGACTTAAGTAGTTAAATACGTTAGATATAAAGTAGTTAAGTTCCATAAAAAATGCATCATTTTTGTTCTGTGTAAAGCTTATGAGTCGAAGGGAAACAAGGGATAAGTGTCAAAAGAATTTGGCAATGCCTCTATGGTATGCCCATTTTTTATGCATCGTGAGTTGTTGTTCGTTTGTGTGTGTGTGTGTGTGTATTTGTTTTAATGGTAAATAGGGTACACCCCGGCCTTTAACTTTCTGCATCCCCTTCGTGTTTTTTGTTGTCTCTGCCTGCGTAGGCAATTTGAGCTTTGCTGACTCGACCGCCAAGAAAATGTTCTCATCTCTGTTACTCTCGTTATATTTTTTATTTTCAAACCGAACCCACAAATTTATTTCTTAGAATTTATTGTTGTCTACCTAGGAGCGCAGATAAAATAGAAGAGAGCAAAAAGAAGGGCATAATAAAAGTTCAATTTAAATTCGTTTGAATGTTTTTTGGTACATTTTTGCTATCTTAATTGCCGTCGATATTGCCCACAAATCAAATAAATTGTACTGGCACTGAGAAATCGTTTTCCTTGCAAGTAAATTGAAATGTCAATTTAAATAAATCTTTTCAAGGTTCCAACAGCTTTTTGTGATCTAAGTTTCAAATATTGCTGGGGTTATTATTAGTAAATAATGTTTCTATTTTAGTAATCTAAAATTTGAAAAAAACGAATGAGAATTTGTGAAACCAAGTCCATATATGACTGCTCCGAGCTGAAAAATTCCTGCCACTCACTTATCGATATCGAATTTTATACTCATAGAAACAAAAAGCTCCAACTAATTACTAAATGAAAGACAAATAATTCGATCAATGGCTAAATTGCAGGCCAGCTACGAACTTGGCTCGAACCACCCATACAACCGCCCAGTGTTGCCATGAACTCTTATTGGCTGCCAGCATAATTGTGTAACACAATGAACCAATTTGTGTTCGAGTTTTCTATATATTTTTACACACACGACGGAAAGTTGATAACTTAATTTTTTAGCATCAACACTAGAGAAAGTTGACCGATGATGTGATGGATAATTTTTTTCCCCAACTCTATGTAGAGTATGTGGCCACCAATTTGGTCGATTGCACCACCCACTCACTTTGCGCCATTGAAAAGAAGTTCCCTGGCAAGTAATTTATTTTATTTGGGAATGGAGCTGCTGATGCCCATGCTAATCAAGGGCAAAAATGTCGCAGAATAATTTATTATAGTTTTGCTAACCGCTAACCACCGAACAAGACAACACACAACAATGTGCTCCAGTCCCACGAACAACCGAAATTTACACCACCCCATTTCCCCACCCACCCATTGTGTGTGTGTGTGTGTGTGGGGGGGGCAAAAATTAATTGAATTTTTGTACCACAAATTCTTGAGCATTTTCTCTCGCCGGCATTTTCTGTTTAATTGCTGCCATCAGTGTGGCGGTTAAATTTTAGAACCAAGAGGGAGCCAAGGCCCTTTGTCGGTTATTGTCCCTGCATCTCACTGGAAAGTCCCGTCCACCACGTTTCATATTTAAAACGCATTTTTGCTATCACTATCATAATTGAATTGCGGCCATGTGGTAATATCTCCCCACTTCAAAGCCAATGAGCCAAATGCAATTAACCAACGGGATCGAATAGAATGAATCAAGTGAGTTGCTTTAAACTCAATTTGTAAAGGAACTCGGGCAGCTGGTTCAAGGGAATGTTTATTCAATATTCATAACGGAAATGCGAAAGACATTCATGTTGTTCATTAGATTGTGAGCCACTCTCGAGGACAATACAACAATATTTGTTCTTCAATCTATCTGTCTATTTTTTATAGTTTAAACATACTCAATATCTATCTATATCTATCTATCTATATCTATATCTATATCATGTATGATTAAAAATGCAAATGTTCTAGAAATAATTGGACTAATGGCAGAACCGATTAAGGCCCAAAACAATGTATTCCATTAACGTGATCAAGTATTCCTAAAGAAATCTCAACAGTCTTCGCATTTTCCCTTTTAATCGCTCCCTTTGATGTTATTTCGCCAAAATGACTGCAATTACCCCAAACTCCATTGGCTGACTAACTACCAACGAACAAGGCAATCTTATGAGCTTCCTTTGAGCACTACAAATTGGTATAAGGAGGTTTGCTGCGGCAGTAAAAAAAAAAGGAAGAAATCCTGCCAGGTCCTGGCTGCAACAAAGTGTTTGCTGTCGTCATAGTCGCTGATGCTCCACTTTACGCATATGCAAAATATTTAAGTGCAGCCGGCAAAGAGCAAAGCAAAGCCTCAAAACACACTCGGCAGGAATCCAGCAGGCCCGCCCACACTTGCACCCAACTGGCAGTGCCACCCACCCATCAACCAACACCCCCAGCGTTTTCCACATTTTCCGGCCCACATCAAACCATCTGAGGCAGCCCCAATTGCAACCACGCACTCAAAAATGTTAACCGTCTTATTTTTGCCACGTTGGTGCTGGTGATGGCGACGTTTCCTTCCCAAAAACACCACTGCCTCCCGAAAACTCCCACCGTCTGTCCCCACCTGCTCCTGCTGCACTGCGTCTGCAACACACATTTCTAGTGCTGCACAAACATTTGCACAGTGAAACGAAGCGATGATGAACGTGGCGAGGCTGTAGGTGTGGGTAGGAAAAGCGGCGCCTAAATGTATGCAGCATATAATTATTGATGGAGTGCGGGTGTTGGAGCAGGCCTGAAAATGATGAGTATACTTACAGACGATGTGGATTGCAGGATATACATACGTATGTATGTGTGGACTGCCTGCTAGTTAATGTTGTTAGCAGGTGCTCGAGACATTTGCATATGTTTGTGGTTCATTGCAAGTGCGAATCCATTAACATCAAGTGAAGCATTAGATGGAGTGCACTTAGAGAAAGGCGGGCTTTCAAAGTTTGTGTCATTCAAAGGAATGATTTTTACATTTTGAGGCGTATATAAATCTCAAATTCTTATTTAAATATGTGATTAACTTTGATATGTGACAACAAGTAATATCAAGTAATATCATTTACTAAAAAAAAAGAAAACTAATATGTTCTCGATTTTCAGATCATGTCCTTACCAATTTGCACAGTGTATCGAATTCTTTTGCTGATAGGAGAAATCATGGCAAGGTTTTTAGGGGCGGACTAAGATGAAGAGCCTTTGAGTACGGGGAAGGATTCTTAAGTACCCCAGTTCCTGGTTATAATTTTCTCATTAGTCAGCCTAAGAATTTCTATATACCACAAAGGCAATAAATCCAAGGAATCCCAAAAATGCAGGAACGAAAAAAATTCCAAAGAAATTCTACAGACAGCAGCGGAAATTGAGGGAGTGCACAAAAGGCGGCGGGGGATTGGTGGAGCAGAAAGAAAAAAGTCAATATAAGGAAATTAATTTCCAAAGTCCAGACCGACTGGGGCAGTTGTCGGAAGATGGGGGCGTATTCGAGGGAAGACAATCTTAAGGATTGGCGACCAACACATAAAATTCAATTAACCCGCAAATACACACGGAGAAAAGGCGGGCAGGATGGTTGTGAGGCAGTGCAGCCCCTAGCACTTGTCAGCTCACTTGAAGGAGTTACTTGGACTTGGACTGCACACACACACATACACACACTCAACACCCCAACACCCTTAGTCGCACACACATAAAAGCAATTGAAAGAACATACGAAAAACAATAAAAAGAAATTAAGGTAAAGTAGCAGGCAACGGAAGGATCAAGGGGGCGGGAAAAGAATCATTGAATCATTTAATTAGCGTTTAGATTGCACACACATATACTCACACTCACACACTACCAGATTATTGAATATGTAAGCTTGTGTGGGTGACAGAGGGGCCGGACCATTTTCAATTAGTTTGCCAACCAATTTATGTGGCCACTACAAGAAACGAGCCAAAATAATGAAGGAAAGAGGATAACATGGCAATGAGTCTACTTACACACATGTGTGTTTCGGTGAAATACAGTCAGTGCCTTCGTCACATTTTCGGTTAAAGAAAGGAAGGAGCACAGCAGTACAAAACCAAAAAAGGACCAGAGCAGCAGAGAAGAGGCCAAGCCAGGACATTCGCTCGGCAGCCTGAAAAGGATGAAAACCACAAAACCGCTGCCAACAACAAATAGGCCCAGCGGGCCTCACTGAGAAAATGAGCAAGGGTCGAAAAATCCCGAATATTTAACTTTAATCTATAAATTAAGTGTACAAAATAGGATAAATAATAAAAAAGATTTGTATTTGAATTGTTTCATTCACAGTTAGTTCTTTAAAAATGGCGTTAGTAAAGCAACAACTTTTGGCACACATAATTATTGTAAAAAGTCTATGTATGGATCGCTAAATGGTTGTAACTTGAATATTGTAGAATATTGTCTGTCCCTAACTCAGATATGTATTTTGAAAATGTAATTTTTTTAAAAAATAAATTAAGAGGCTTTAACGCTTAATTGAAGTATTTTTTTTAAGTGCCCAATCGGCTCACTAAAGCCATGGAACTGAACTTCGACTCCGCTCGCAACCAAAACCACAACAAGCCAAATAAAATGTGTTCTTTCTTTGGCTCGGCTTTTTTTTTTGTACATAAAAAAATATACATTATATATGTATGTTCTTTTTGTTCTCCAGGCGGAATAAAGAAGTGGAGCAAATGGGGGAAAACAGAGACAAACTCAAAGTAGCCGCGGGTCATTCACAAAAGAGTAAAAATTATTGATTTATTTGCTACGGTTTCATTATCCACCCACAGCACAACCCGCTGCGAGATCATTTTTATAATAAAATCACAAAAATTACAACAACGGCGCCAGAAACCGCAGCGAACAGAAAGCAGACATCCTTTAACAATTATTATTCAATATTTACAGACAGATATGAACCGTTGATTATCAAGATTAATGGCAGAGAAAATTTAAGTTCAATTTGTCGGAAAATTCAGCAAAATTCTTCTGATTTGGATCTCCCAAAGGAGAAACCGAAACTTTAAAGCAATCAATTATGCATATTTTTTGCAAGGAAAATAGATGAAATTTATTAAGTAAGGAACTCTTAATAAATTGATGGATATTTACGGATCAGGATATTTATTAAACTTACTCATTTCTTCATTTACTGCCAATGTAGAACAATAGTTTGTAACTATGCAAATCCTTTTCCTGCGGATAAATAAATACAAATTCGCGATGATTATTTTTGCGCATAAATGAGGTAAAAAGTAAATTATATACTTGTGCACAGCTTCATGTGCAATAGACACGAATATTTTACATGCTCGCAAAGGCAGCGAATACAAAAAGCCAATCATATGCAACAGCTACATAATAAATAATGTCAACACTTACGGTCCGGAGGTCCTGGATGTTGGGCGGTGGCAAATCATATATACACAGTATTATATATGCATTGGCCGGTCAATTGAAATGGAATTGGATTCTGTCAAGGCATATCGATAGTGGCCGGAATGAATCGCCGTGGAATAAGGGTGAAGTGGGTGGCTTATGGTTGTATGGGTCCGATTCATCGTTGTCATCGCAGTTGAATGACACAAATTTTTATTGCCTTTTCAACGTTCGACGGATGGGACGAGAGAATATTAATACGGATACCTCAACCAATCTGAAGTTGACCAGTACGTCAGGTCAAAGCACTCACTTTCAGGGATGGCAGAAATGGCGTATCTAAAAGATATATTTTTATTAAGGTATTATTTAGATACAATTGTTCATTCTTCGTTTACTTATTAGACACTATTTGGGTTATCCGTTTCCCCCTGATTTTTCATATCCGATGTATCTGATTTTTAAGCATCTCTACTAGCCAGATATATAAATTTATATGTATATACTCAGTGCGTGTGCAGCAGACCAAACCGCAGACAATAATGTACAATAATTATATAATAGAGCTATTACCTGAACACAAAATTGCCTTCGTCAAAGCACCAAAGCCAAACCTTCGACCACAATTTTTACCCCTTTTCTCCTTTCCTTTTTCAAAAAAAAAAAAAAATTACTTGATGGGTTTTCGATGCGAATTATGGTCTGGAGATGCGGTAGGCCGAAATGCAACCCCCTAAGCTGGAAAAAACGGGCGGAAAAAAGCGCAGAGGAGTGTTTTTGGGCCAAAAACTGTCACAGCAAATATTTTTCGACATCCCATCCGAAATGTGCCGGAATCAGTCAGACGTAGCTTAAGAGCTTCATTCCCCCAACACACACACACACTAACCCACACTCACACACACACACGAAGGAGGTAAAAAGGACTCGGGGCAGGACCCAGACCAGATGAAGGCAAAAGACCGCACTAAAGCTATTTTAACAAGGAAAGGGACTGGAAACAACAGCGGCGAGCATCGGGAGCCAAAGAAAAGGGGAAAAACTCCATTTACGCTTGCTTAGTTCCTTTTAGTATAAAGTTTAAGCTTAATCCAGCATAAAATCAACTGGTAAATTTTTTATGTGCCCCTGCCCGACGATACCACCCATCAAAAAGATTAAAGAGTTAAATGTTATACCCGTTGAGAGCAACTGGGAATTGTGCCCAAAACTATATCATGGCATCGAATATGATTATAGGGGTTCATTCATGCCATCCCTTCTCCATGTTTTTTTTCCCCTACCCACCCATCTGCCTATGCAACGTAAGCCAGTTATGATGGAAAGGACATGTGATCTAATCAATTGGCTTACAATAAATTTGCCGAATGTATCACGCCACAGTTTGCAGATCTATGCTGTAGATAATGAAAAAAAAACAGTGAAATATGCGTTTTTTTTTTTGTAGAACAATGTGGATTCAATAAGTTCAAAATTCTATCTTTCAAAATACAAGATGTATGAGAATATTTTATTCAGCAAGCTCTTGTTTCGGATGAACAAAATAAGCTTAGTTTAATGGCACCAGAAAATCTATTAACCAATTTCTTTGGCCTTGTAATAGTGCAAATGGATCCTGCACCCGTGCAGAGTAAAGATTTTGATCCGGGTTCTGGTCCAGGGCACTGATTCAGATTCTGTTTATGGCTCAGGTGCGGTGCGTGCAGCTGATGGCGGAAGCACGTCTGCCGGCCATTTTGTTTGGAATGTGAAATCAAACCGGAAATGTTGAAATATGCAGCGTGGCTCTGACTCTCGTCCCGACCACACCCCCCGATGCCGCCCAGTCCCGCCTTCCGGCTCATTTGCATTGTCCTGGATGGCTGTTGACGTTGGCTGGTGTCGACAGGAGGACAGAGGGCCACATTAAACGTCAACGGCCATATGTCGAAGGATAGCTTATGGCCGAACTTAAATAAAATACAAAATTCGTTTGCTCCGACGGGAAGCTGTTGCAACTGTGCTTCCGGCCAGTCTGTGTCTTGGTTATCCGGCCTTAAGGATTAGCAGTGAATCGGCTCAGGACAGAAACAATCGGCTCACTCGAATGGCAAATACTAACATCGAAATTAAATTATGAACCATGCTCGCCAGCAGAAAACATTTTATCTTACTAATTCAAGCTCGGTGCAGAGCATAGACATTTGAATTGAAAATCGTTTTCGGTTAGAAAATCAATTGGGCAAATGTGAACAAGTGAATAAACATCAATCTAAATTGAAATATCCATTGTTATATAAACTAGCAGAAAATACATTTAGAGCGTGACAGTTGCATTTCGGTATTAAAGGAGATGTAAATTGAATTACGATTAAGCTTTGTTTATTTTTATTGAGCCACAACCATATCTATGATTATTGATATAATTTCATACCACTTTTTTTGGTATTATTTTCATTAAAGGAAATAGTTGTTTAAATAGTTGTCTCACTTCAAAAGTTATATTCCTGTTGTGTATAAGTTCACTTTTCACTTTTAAAATACTTTGTCAATTTTTTTTTTTTTTTTTTTTATATTTATTTATTTAGAAGCGATGAATCAATACAATGCAATAACAGTAACATAACAGCGCAATTAAGATATAAAAGATAAAACCAAACCTCTCACTAATCATGTGAGGACTTACAATACTTTGTCAATGCTTATTATTACTTTTCCTATCATTACCGCTCTCTCTCTCTCTCTCTCTCTCTCTAATTATTTGCTTTATAACTTTTGTAATTTAATAAGATACAGCCTGGACTTTTCATATTCTGATTAACAACTAGGTAGTCCGTATTTTCAGCTGACTTTTGCTTTACGAAACTCTATACACCTGATTCCTCCTTCCTCGCCCTGCCATTTTTTCCTGACATTTTTATGTCCGACGCACAGGTAAATATGATTTCTTTGGGAAAAGCACTTTCACCTTTCTCCCGGGGCCATTGATCCGCCCGGCATCAAAAGTTGCACCCAACTTCGATGCAGTTCTCCCACACATTTTTCCTTTTCTCTATTATAAACTGATTTATTGGTTCATTTCCAGGCGCCCGGATCAAGGACTAATGCCATCTCGGTAAAAGTTGATCGGGACGGGGAGCAAAAGTACTGGTGGAGCAAAGGTAGACAAAGTAAATTAGATTTGGCACTGCCCTGCTGATGATGATGCATGAGACAAGTGAGTTAAGGTTCCAGGTGGAGCTGGAGTCTCAGCCAGGTGCAGCAAGTGGAAACAATAAGAGCAACAGACGGCTAACGTAACTTTAAGCCGATATCAAATCTTTCAATAATTAATATGGCCCACAGCCAGCCAAGCCATAAGGTAGGGTGCACATTGGCGTCGAGCTGGCTGGGCAAACAAACGCCGGCTCATAAATAAACACACACAACGTTTCAGTTGGTAAAGTTTTCCATGGCGGCGCACACACACTGCCCAAAAATCAACATCGCATGCAAATTCATAAGCTTACACCTCGCAAATACCACAGGCAATATTTTAAGCCCACTCAAAAACACTGCATTTACTTACTACTGCTTTATGTTTATGCCACCAATTTAAATGGGCCGCACTTTTCTGCTTTAAAAACAATGAATGGCCTGCAAGGCACTCATCTGCATATTATTGTAAAGCTCAATAACTAAATTCTAAATACTAAATATTTAAAAAAAATATATAAATTATTATAAAATATTGAATATTCTGCAACAATCTACATTTCGTGGCATTGGGTTTTGTTTTACAGTCCCATCATCAACTAGGTTTTTTCTCCAAGTGCTTTACTAGCAGCACACATCAGAACGTGTTCATTTCCGGCTACAGCATTTACCGTGCATATCCTGTGCCGTGTATCCTTGGCCAACTCTCCTTCGACTCGTTGCTGTTGCGTTGTGTCCTGTTGCTGTTGCTGTTGCCTTTGCCAACTGTGGCTGCCAAAGCCGTGCTCCATCGTCGATACAGAAAGCTTTCAGATTTAATTTTAATTAGGTGCTATTGAATTTATAAATTTTTCAGCTGCTGTCGCCGTCCTGCGCCCTTTGTCCTTCGTCCTCCCCCCACCCCCCTCCCATTTTGGCTGCTCCTCCACCGCACACGACGAACTTTGCCAGCCATTTGCAAAAGTTTGCAGGGGATTCCCATCGGAGAGGCCCTGCCTGTTGCCTGACACTAATAACAATAATCGCAAATTGTATTTTCATGAATTTTCAACTCGTAATTACTAATATTTCAATATACATACAAATACATAATCTATATACACAGCACCCCCATTGCGCGCCCAAATGCGAATAGAAGCCAAAACTGGGCGCATAATTAAAATTTGTTGTCCACGGCTGTTGCTGTGAAAAGGGACGTGGGTATGGTTTGGATGGATTTCGTTGCGAGTTTGGGGATTTACCTTTAACAATGAACAATGTACATTAATTTTCCGTATTAATTGTTTATTTGCGCAGCCTGCATATTAAAATGTCTGCTAATCAATAATAAACCCCATTCGCAACAGATTATTTTTCGTTTGGTGGGTTTCGTTTTCATTTGGCTGGGGAAGGGGGTGTCGAGAAGCCTTTTGGGAAAGGTTGGCTTAATTGAGTTTTAAGTGATTCTTTAAGGTTTCAATTAAATAACACTTTAGGGGTTTTCTGCAATGATAGAAAAGTATATTTGTTATGAAATCCAGTTGAATTTCAATCTATTTATCGAGGAAACATAGGTCAAGCCCGAATACAATTTGTGGAAAGCCCAAAAAGAAAATCGTAACAATATGTTTCGAATCTCTGGCCTTCTGAGTTCACTCGTAGTCCTTACTTTTGTTCTGGAAATCAGTTGCCTGGAGAATGGCACCCTGGCCAAGCTGAAAAAGTTTGTGAACTGCGAGTCTAAGGCTTACAAGTCCAGCAATGCGATCTACAAGGATTACTGGGTGCTGGAAAACTATGTAATGGCTGATCACGGCGATATTCCGTGCTATTCGAATGTGACCTACACCACCCATGCGGACTATACGTATCTGGATAATGTGGTGCCGCTCCTGGAACGCTGGCGATCGCCCCTCAGCCTGGCCATATATGCTCCTGGCACGGACTTCGAGCCCACTATACACAGCATTTTGTACCTGCTGCAGTGCCATCCTGGCCACGACCTGGTTCGCCAGCTGTGCAGCATTCATTTGTACTTCGATGTGGAGCACTTGCCCCAGGTGGTTCTGCCACCCGAAACGACTCTAAGGGAGCCAGCCAACTGTAGTGGACCACCGCCATATGAGAATGTCGTTAAAGGGAACATGTACAGGTCTCGAAACACACTGGATTATCCCGTCAATATGGGACGCAACGTTGCACGCCGGGCTTCGCTGACGCACTACGTCCTGGCCTCGGACATCGAGCTCTATCCCACGCCCGGATTGGTGCCCGACTATATGCATTTCCTTGGCCGCCAAGTAAGGTTTATTATTGCACTTTTTGGTTACGATTTGTTTGGCAATATGCCTCTACTTGTACCAATTACCCCGTTTGCTGATGTCAGTTGGCAATAACGATTTCTGAATCACAGGTGATTGGAATTCCAGGACAGCAGCCCACTTCACCGTTGGTCCATGTGCTGCGGATTTTCGAGGTAATGGCCAATGTATCTGTACCGAACACCAAGCCAGAGTTGCAAGAGATGTTGAAGTCGGGCGAAGCTGTGCCATTTCACATGGACATCTGTGAGGCATGCCATAGGGGACCCAACCTGGAGGAGTGGATAAATGCGAGCGTTGTCTCCAAGGAACTGAATGTCTTCAATGTTGGCCACCGCTCGGAAAATAACAACAATTGGGAGCCAATATTTTTGGGCACCGTCGAGGATCCTCCATACGATGAGCGATTAACGTGGGAGGGTCAACGGGACAAGATGACCCAGGCGTATGCCATGTGCGTTCTGGACTACGAGTTCCATATCCTGGACAACGCCTTCCTGGTCCATAAGCCCGGCATCAAACAGCCAGGCAATCGTAAGGAGATCTTCCCTCAAGCCCGCCGAACCAATGGGCTTATCGATAAAAAGATCTCCAGGGAGATGCGGATGATGTACGGTTCTCGGAATGGTTGTGTTATTTAGATGTAATCCTGCTATAAAAAAGTGCTATTTCAAATTCAATGTTTAGTAAAATGTGTGTGTTTACGATTTAGGGAAATACAAATTGTAATAAGTATAGCTTAAGCTAGTTTAATTTACTTTACTTTAATTGTTTCATATAAATCTGCAACTATGAGTAACTTATATGTGTGTGTTTTATATTTAAAGTCATATCTAAGCTCGAACTTTCATTGCTTTTTTTTTAAAAGGGCACTTAAAATTCGCCATCGGTTTTCCGCTTCCGTCAATGTTTGCTTAACTTTTTCTACTGTGCAGTTAACAAAAAAAAATCAACAATCAACTGCAAACGCAACAGCATCAATAGTATAAAATATGAACTGCAAACCTAAATAAATATTTATTATTTGCTGCATTCTACTGCTTGTGTGTGTGTGTGTGCGTTTTATATGCCAGTGAAATTTTTAGCTTAATTGAATATCAATTCGTTTTAAAATGCGCACCATCAAATGGGGGAGTGCGGCGGCAGTTGAAAGAAATCGAATCGGGATTTTTAGAGGCTGATTGGAGAGGAGACCGAAGGGATATGGAATATTTATAGCGCAAATTATTAGCATACAAAATGCAATTGATGCCCTCCAGTGATTAATTAAAATGTTTCCGAGCGCATATAAATTCATATTGTTTATTGCGGTTCATGCACAGACACAATGCACTCGTGTAAGTGCCAACTGCGAGGTCATGCGCCATTTTTGTGGTTCACAGCACTTTGCGTATGACCCAAGTGCCGCGTACCCATCCTGGTCACCTGGCCGGAATCCGCACGCTTTAAGGACCAGCTGTGGTTTAATAACATCGACTCAAGAGCCTAAACTGCAACTAGAAAGCTGCTTGAGTATCTCTAAATTAAACATATTCAATTGAAGGGTAATTGTATAAAATTTGTAAAAATTTGAAAATAATGCATTTAACATCCTCTATTCTCTATAGTTCTTGTTACGAAAGCCTATAAATGGAGACCTGCGGCCTGTTGGGAACCTTATAAAGCCGAAAATATCCTACAACCAACCGCTGGCCAAACATAAATATGCACAAACCATAAAAAACTGACCAGAACTGACCCGTCACAATGACATGGCAACTTGGCGAAACAAAGTGAGACGAAAAGTTTTCGGAAAAGACAAATGACCCCTAAAGTTGAAACTAACAGTGACTAAATGGAGACAAGAGCAAAAAATGTGTGTATGTGTGTGCCCAGGGTGCATCAACATAGAGGAACAGTGGGTTGTCAATGGGTGGAGTGGTGGTGGGTTGTCTTACCAGGATTGGATGGATGAAGGAGTAGGGCAAAACGAAAGCAGCTGAAGCTGCATGGAAATCTTTTAATTGCTGCCACCAGTAGCCAAGCAAGCGAAAGCCTTCCATTTGTCTTCCAGCCAACTGCTGACGTTGTTGGACTTACCCCAAAATTGGGAAAGAGACAGCCTGTTCGATTATGTCCACTGGGTGGAAAAGAGACGGGCAGCACTGGGCCTGGGGCGGCGTGAAATTGCAAAACTGTTTCACCTGAATGAGACTGAATGTTCCAGGTGCCCATTCTCAGATAACATCTGAGACTTTTGCTCAATAAGACAATGACAAATATTCAAAACATCAACTAGTTGGTTAGTTGAAAGTAGTCGACAAACGCATTTCCAGCACAAAATGTAGCCCACCTTTATCGCATTTCTTATTCATAAAGCTCAACACACATCACTTTTTGCAGTAGGTTTCAATGCGTTTCCTGTAATTGAACTATCCGGAAAGCCTATGCTTTCCCTTGGATTTTGTACGAAAAAATGCACTAGAACAATAAGCAAACAATTTAAATTGTCCCAAATCACCTTATCGTTTAGGCCCAAACACTTGATAGTTTAAGGAAGTCTGTGAAAAGCTACCCGACCCAAGATGCCCCATCGACAGCCTTTAGCATTGACCACAATGAAGAACAAAACCAGTGCAGCATTCAATAAGTCCTTTGGCTCCAACAGAAACACCCAATTTCCCAGCTACCTTCATTGTTATAGTGTATGAAAAACTAGGAAAAGCGACGGGCGAAACAAACAAAACGAGGAAAATACAAAAGTACCCGGGGTGGAAAACTAAAAAAGTGAGCAACAGCGGAGAAAGAGCTCCAAACAATAGGCAGCCCTCAAAGTGAGCGATTGTTGCAACGTGTCGGGGCATCAATAGAGGGACCAAGTGGACACCGAACCAGGGGCTAATTCCCCAAACAGCTCGACAACTCACCCAGTTTGTTAGCCTACTAAGCTAATAGTTTCTGAAAAATAAAGCAATCGCTAAAGAAATTGGTTTTTTAATTGACACACTATTAAAAAAGAAAACTATTATAATTTGAAGTTAAGCGAGTTAATGTTGATTTATCTATAATTTTTCTTTAAACTATTTCAGTGATATGAAATGTGATAGCAAGCAATTTAGCATGGAAATGTAATGTAGCTGCAACATACTCCTGCCCTTTTTTTCTTAAGCAAGTTGACTTGGCTAGATGGACAAACTCTGGGATTTCCCCCTAACCAAAACCATTGCGGCATCAATTTTTCTTTTGAATAAAAGATTGCAAAGATGCGTTGGCATGGGGATCCCTTTGTGCCATAGAAATGCTTGTTTGAAAATGGCCAGAAACTTTCTTAAGATGCTGCCAGTTTTTTAACCCCCACTCAAAGGCGGAGCTTAGGCAAACATTCGCCATTGAGTGAATATCCTTTCCATACAAATGCCATATAGATAGATAGATGGATAGAGCGTCTTAAGAAAATTGTAATTTTGATGTCAAACAACGATTAAAAGCAACGAGATTACCTGATGCATATTGCATGAATGCATTTATTGTGTTTGCCCAGAGTCTCAGCACCTTCCTTCGTCCTGTTGGCATATCCATTCAGCGGAGCATTGGTGGAAGGGGAAGCCAGAGCAGACATCGTTGAGCTCATTTGCACTTTGACGCGTCCTCAGCTCACAATTCCATGGCACGGCATCGTATGGCAGGACGAAACAGGACGAAACTGCAACGTCAGCCAGGTGCAGGTGCAGGTGCAACTGACGGCAATGACGATGTTAACGAGTCCACAAAACAGCTCCAAAGAACTTGAGAACACCCCGCCACCCCTCCCACACACGCTCTCTTTTTTGGACCACAAAACCAAAAACCATCGATTTGCCCCCATCGCCCCCATCGTTTGGCCCCGCAAATCGATGCAAATAAGCAAAAGGCGGCGCTATTGCCCAGTTTAGAAGTTGAGTCCCCAAAAGCCGATCGCGCTTTGATGCCCTTTCAAATGGTATTTCGATTGTGAGTAGAAGGATGGATTATTACGCAAAAGTCAGAAAGATTTATTTACATCCATTTATATGTTATATATTTAAATATTTTCTATATATTTAGTATTTTATATATTCAGAGATTTATATGTTCAAAAACCCATCCTTATATACAAATGCCTCTATTTTGCAATTTCGTAGTTTCGATTTTTTACTCGCGTTGTCGGTTAGTGGAAATTTAAACCGCAAAGTTCAAAACACCAGCGGAACTCGAGGAGAAAATCTGTTAAAATTTCAGCAGTGGCAATAGGCGCTTAAAAAACGCTAATGGAACATATGGCTGCTGGAGCAGGGCCAAGCGGATCTTAGCCCACTCAGACTACGCCCAATTCCCCATGCCACCACATATTGCCACAAAACTGAAGGGGTTTCGATTGCCCGTGCTCCTTTATAACTGTGCTGGGCACTGAAAAAAAATCCATCACATTTTAACTGCATTTTTTAAGCTATTATTACTCATACGTACTGTGTTCCATAGGAAATTCCAAAATGATTATTATTTATTTGTAAGCAATATCGTATACAATATGAACTTATTAAAAATTCGATATATAAACAATTTGATATGTAATTTCTTGCAGTGCATGCTCTCCACGTACAATTTCCGGCTGAACACATTTTGTGGTCGGGTGAAATGCATTTATATTTGAGCAGCAGCAGCAACAACAATTCCAGTGGGCCGAGGGTAGGGGTAAGGAGAAATTGGGGAAAGAGAAAGCTGGGAATCGGGGGAAAGCGGAGAAAGGGACTCGAAGTTAGGGGAGGGGGGATCAAGAACAGAGTGAAGTTACCAACGGCGACGCTTTGGAAAGCTTAAGCCATTTCATTTTTGGTTCGTTGGCATTTGTAGCATTTGCTATTTTGCACTATTTTTATGACTCACTGCGGGGGCAGATGTGGCACAGGGGCCGCTGGAGGGCTAAGACGAACGGAATCGGGAGGCTGCAACTTGGAGCTGCCGCTCGACCAGCCACGGGGCACTCATATTTCTTGGAGCTCATACAAACACTCACAAAAACTAATAGAGAAGGCCATCGAGTGCCGAGCAAAATAAACATGAGCCAGCTCGAGAACTAACACAAAAAAGAACCCGATCAATATACGCTATATTGAGGGCTTATGTTGAAATTTCCTTATTGTAATTATTTCCAAAAAGGATACTTGGAAGGACATAGGGACTAATAGGTCGGGATAATCTTTATGGCACTGTCAACAGCTGGCTACCAAATAGAGTGGTTGTGGTCATTAAATGAAGGCTATAAATTAATGATTATGACAGAAAGTTTTTCACATCTAGTTGAATGTAATTATTTTATTTGCTATGGCTTATAATATCAAACTATTGTAGGTATACCATTCATTTACAATGCCTTTGTTTTTTAAAGTCACTTCAACTTTTCATATTTCAGACAAAAGTATAAATAATAATTCAAACTTTTCATAACAGGTGCACTCCCATCCCATCGCCTTAATTACTCAACTAGAATTTTGCCATAATTTTGCCTTTTCCTGTTCCTCTTGATTGTTCAGAGACTCGGCAAACTCCCCCACATGGCAAACATAAAAGCCAGAAACAATGCAAATGCCTCTACTTCGATGGCTTATCATAGAAAAATCCACTTGAAGGGGCAAGGATGGGGAGGTGAGTTGGAGCGAGGCTCCAAGTTCATTTGCAATTTATTAAACGCAGCTATAAACAAATCGAAAGCGAAATGCCCGCCATGGCCCCCCAATGACCGCATTTATGTCGATTTAAGCCATATCGGCTGGACCGAGCCCATAAAGGAAGCCAGCAGAGCCGGTCAGGATATATGGGGGATGGGGGGCATGCGGGGCATGTGCGGCATGTGGAGGATGATGGGGAGTCACTAAGTCAGTTGGCTGTGCTTATGCCCGTCCATTGGAATTGTGGTACGGCGTATTTTGTGGACTGCAGACACGCACCGGCCTATGGAACATGCATGAGGTCTGATGGAAGGGGCGCAGATTGCACATAAATAGCAGTCAGAAGTCGGCCGAAATACACTGCGAGAAATACAGAATCATATTAGGATTATTCTTGTGCATTCTTATTTTCTACAAATCTAGTCGTATAGCTCAGTAAGGATTGAGTTGAAATGATTTTGCTAAGCTTTCGATGCATTTTTTCCAGTGCACCGAGAAGCACTAAGCTAATTTACTTTCATATGAACCGAACTGAGTCCTGTGCAGCAAGGGGCGTCGTTCAAGGGGGCGTGGCGGGAACGGATCTAGTCGAACCGAACCGAACTGAACTGAACTGAAAACGAACTGGAATGGAATGGAATAGAACCGAAGCGGAGCGGAGCGAAGCGGGCTGAATGCAATGAGCATCTACATAACGCCCAGGAGTGATTTTCTGTGTCATTTGGTTGTAATCGTGTCTGTTGTTTGTTACTTATTAGTATGTGTGCTGGCATTTGGGTGTGTGTGAGCGTGTGTGTATACGTATATGGCATATTGCATGTCCTATGCCATATTGCGCCATTTGCATGGATGAGTGTCTCTATCGGAGGTCCTTTTTGGTGTGCTTCTGTGTGTGTGTGTATGCACCGTGTGCGTTTGCAGTTTGACTTGTCTTAATGGTCATGTTAAACAAATGTTTATCAGGGCATGCAGCTGCTGTTTCCATCCGTTGGCCTCGCCCCCCCTCCGCCACTCCAACACTCATAGCCCTCTTAACCCACTAAGACCCACCTCCAGTCAAGGCCATTAGTCAATTCGATAGTGGTTGTTGCTGTTGCATTAGGGAGAACATGAGCTCAGGCTTTGTGCAGCATAAGCCAAGGCAGCACAGCAGCAGCAGCACATGAAATATGCATAACTCTGCAAAGAAATTGCTAAGGTTAAGGTTATAGTTAAGTGTTTTGCCAAAATGTGCATAAGGCCAAATGGCAAACGGACAAATTTCATATGCAAACAACTAATAGATTCCAGACACACGAATAATGCTTGTATATTCATACACAAAACAGGGGTTAACTTATGACAGCGATCTCGCAAACAAGCTGCTACATTCAACCGGAATTAGTTATTAAATTATTATTATGTTTCCTAACTTCTGGCTTTCGGTATCGTCCTAATTGGACTGCCAAGCAGGATATTATATTATTATGCTTCGTATCTAACCTAAGGCGTACTATGGAAACATAGGTATTCTATTTGTTTGCAGATGTGTTATCAGATTAAGCAAGAATGTTTTTTATGTTAAATTAAAAGGATCATTGTGTTTGGGTATACAAAGCAGATTGTGTTTTTGTCAAAGAATCATTTGATAATATTATAAATTAAATTCTAAAAGTATATATTTCTTTTAAGACAGTAAAAATTAATTGATGCCATAAATGGTAAATGGAATATTTTTTGCTAACATTTCTTTAACTTATTTTATTTGGTTCATACTCGAAGAGTAAAATTTTCTAGATTTTACAAGATTTATTCAAAAGTATGTAACAGACATAAAGAACTATATATATATATATATATTCTTGATCAGGCTCTTAGTCAATTCGATATGTCAGTCTACATGTTCGTATAAACTTCAAGATCAAGGGAACAACAAAACGTTGAGAGCTGAAAACTAACTGAGTAGCGGGTATCTTTTAGTCGAAAACCGACTATAAGGATCTCATTTTTACTATTATTATCGATTTCGTGGACCTTTAGGCATTATAAAACTGAAATGTTTTTAATAAATGCCATAAATGCGTAATAAAATGTATTCATCTCAATCAAATTTAATGGGGCCAATTAAAGTTTATTGTTTTTGCTCTAGAAGAATCCGGATACAACGTAAAATATGTAATTAACTCAAATTGCAGCAGCTTTAAAGCATTTCGATGGCATCTCTTACACTTAAATCCGGACTGCCGGTTCGAGTTATTATACCGCCGCAAGCTCGTTTCGATTTACCATCGCATATGTTGATTTTAATGCATATATATTTATTAACACTCGTAGCGCGTTTGAAGCCTCCTGCTGCTGGTCATTTCAAGTATTTGCACTAAAAATCGACAGTTTTTCAACGATAATGTTCGCGCCACATATGTGAAAAGCGTGTTTTTTTTTTATCTTGAATTAAATTAAGTTGAAATAACTTACCTGCGGGAGAGTGAATAGCATATTTTTAATGTGCTTCGAATCGATGGGAAATCGGTATTCACCACCTGGAAAATGGTGAGTTGGTGCAGAGCAACAGGTGGAAAATGACTTTCTAGTTTTCCATTCCACTTCCTCCTGTTCGCATACTTAAGGGCAAAAATCAAACTCAATGCGCTTGTCAAATAAATATTACGCACACACACAAAGGGTCGCATTTGCTTAGTCACACACACTCACACATGCAGAAGCGGAAGCTAAATGCTATAAAAGCGCACTCCCACTTCCGCTTCCTCACTCCGCTGAATTTCCACTCCTCACTGTTTGCGCTACGTTTTCAGTTGAAAGGCAAAATTAACAATATGCAAAATTCATGTTAAAATATCGGAAAAATATATATTTCTTTCCTGCGCGCAGGCAAGCAATCCCTTTTTCCTTTCCCCCCCCCTCACCATCCCTCTCTCCACCCACCCCTCCCCTGCTCCCCTTTTTTCTGCCGCCTTTGCGCTCTTTTCGTTTGGGTTGGCAGCAGAAATAAAACAGCATGAAAACGAAATAACCAGAAAACGGACGGAAAGGATAATGCGACAGTTCGAATATCATATATCCTTTGAAAACTACATTCGCGGGAATATATACAATATATTTATACTTAATATTTTGACTGGAATGTTTTAAAAAATTTCGAAAATATCCTTATTGTATAAATACTTATCTATGAATATGACTATAAAAAAAATATGGCCAATAAAACTAACAAAGTTAAGTTCTTCATATAGTTCTGATTAATATAGATTTTATAAGTATATAGTAAGCACATTTTATGGAGGCATATATGTACGTCTTATCTTTGATTTATACTGATATATATCACTGATTTTTCACAACTATATAGTTGCCCAATTCTGGCACAGGGTATTCTGCACAAAAAGGCATTAAAGGGTTGTGGGTGTGTTTTTTTTTCCTCTGGCGGAATGGAGGAATGGGTTCGCCGGGCGGCTTTCATATGCTCCATGCCAAGCAATAAAATTGTAACTCCTGTTGTTGTTGCTCATATAGATGTGTTGCCCTTGTTGTTTTTGCTGCCAATGCGATGCCATTGAATGAATGAATGAATGAAAGCGTTGACCCATCGACGACTCAACTTCCACGAGATGCAGAATCGAATCGAATCTCGAAATACTTTTGGCCCCAGCCAAGTGAGCGCCAATATATGTACATCGGAATATATATAATATATATATATAGATATTCACTGGGTGATGAGAAGTTGAGCGTGTGCATATAAAAATACAGTTATCTGTTCTATTTGAGCATTTATAAATATTTGTTTGCCTCAGCCCTCGACGTGCACATTTAACTAAAGGAACCAAATCAAAGCGAAACCAACCGAAGCCAACATTCTGCAGGATCGCAGACTTCTTTTCGCCTGAGTTATTGAATTGGGCTTTAGTCCAGTCGTTGGGGTTGGCAACCTTTTGAACCCCTCCCTCCCTTCCAAACCAAGTCCTTCGAATCCCATAACCCATCCTTTTCAGTCCGTTGGATGCTGCTGACACCCAAAAGTATCGGGCCAAAATCTCAACTCAACCTTTACCACTGCTCTTTTGTTCGGCTCTGGTCTTTATTTGAATTGTTTGGGCATAAGTATGTCAAATTTCAAACCATTTACTGACTCCGGCCAGTGCATAAAACCGAAAGAAAAAACCGGCGGAAAAGAAGTATTGTGGAGCTGATGGTTTTAAAGCGTCTTTGGGGGTTTCGATGGGCCAAGGTCAGGGGCTCAGTGCTTGCCGTTTGGGAAATTTAATAAATATTATATTTATGAAGAGATTATATGGCGGAGTGAGATATTGTAATAAAATGGTTGTATTTTAAATATTCAAAGGGTCCGTCTGCACATTACACATACGCTTATGCAGTTGTTACGTGTAATTTAAATTACATATTTAATAATCGCATTAAGGTAGCTTTAATTGCGAGGAGAGAGATTTTTTAAAATGGTAACTTACTAGTATTAAACCCTTTGAAATAATTCGCTGTTTTCTAGCCAAGTTTTAAGTGAGTATGTATGTATGTAGTATTACGTCATGAAACGCACTGTCCGCTGGGGAATGTTTTTTTTCAAGATACGTAAAATATGCTTATTGGAAAAAATCAAATTGACTTTCATGGCATATACACGAAAAGTTACAAAAAGTTTAAAAACTATCTTCCAGCAAGGACACCCAACCAACTCCCCTGTGGCCCAGCGGCCCCCACCTCCTCAAGGTCAACGGGCAGCAGAGCGTTACGGTAGCGCCAATGAAAAGCTGAACAAAAAATACGTAGAAATTTCATTTTCAAATTGCACCCCAGTGACACATTTAGCCGAACTCCTAACCTTTCACTTGCCAGCAAACGCAGTCTCCATCCACAGATACAGATACCCCCATCTTTTCGTCCTGCTCCCAAGACAATCGAAAAACTTTCAGACGAGTTTTCCGCTCCTCGTTTTCGTTTCTAGGAGTTTTTCATTGTTTTTCTTACGACTCATTTCACGTTTTAATTTCTAGGCGTTGCGCCGACTTTCTGCGTCATTTGACACCGACGACAAAAATTTGTCGAGCAGTTGGACTGAATGAAGTGGATGAATGCACAGGAAGAAATATTATGCCAAAATGATATTCCATATTTTATTTTCATGTCATACATATATCAAGTAATAGTCATAAATTTTTGAAAAAACTAATATTGATTGAGGAGTAAGTAAACATTCCATTAAAATTTATTTAGATAAAATTAAATTAAAATTTCTTCAAGTGTTGCGTGGGATTTTAAATATTTGTCTTTGCCGCAACTTGCACTAAAAATCCAAATTGCTTGCCCCACTAAGAGTTCAATTACGAGCAGCTCGTGGAGGATCATAATAGAGTGGGATGATGATTAGGATGATGGGCCAGATGATGGCCCACATTGATAGCAGCTGCGATTGATGAGCGAAGAGGGTGAGATTTTGAGAACTCGGATGTCTAGGTCTCGCGTCCGGCCAATGGTTTAAATTTTATTTATGAGCTGCCATCAAATCAGCATAAGTAGGTTAAACGCAAATGTCAATCGTAAATTCGCTGACTTCCAGCCACGCCCACCACTCAAACCACCCACAGCTGCCCCCAGTAAAGCGGCCAAATAAATTAAATTGTCGCCCTGTCGCCGCAGCTGAGCTGAAATGCTAACCAAAGTACGTGCCACCATCGATGTGCAGCATCTCCGTTGTGGGAACCGGAGCTGACAACTTCCCCAATCTCGTCCTGCCGCGCACGGAAATGCGAAAAAAGTGTTCTGCAATATTTCATAAGGCGGCGACGAAGGACGCATGAGGACACGAGGGGCAGAAGCTGCTTTATAGAATTAGCTAATGCTGACATAGATACCCCGAAAAGGAACCTAATCCCGGGGCTTCGTTTGTTTAGCCTAAATAGGGAAAAACCACGCCAATTGTAATCAGAAAAAAAGGGGGGGAGGGTGTAGCTGGGTGGAAAATCTAAGGAAGGTAAGTGAGAACAGAGCTCCACATTAAGAGGCTACCAAATCCAAATGGAAACGCTAATTGGCATTTCGGGCCAGTCCTGAGCAACATAAATTTTATTATTTTCTCCTAATAATTGCCTTTGATGGCAAAGTTCGCAGGAAAAAAATGTAGGGGATTTAATGGCGATTTTCGAATGAAAAAGTATCGGCATTGAATTAGCCATAATTTGATTATTCCATAAATTCACACTTACATCTGATAAAAAAAAAGCTAATTCGCTTTTCTGCTGTATTTGATTGCATTAGTTAAGGTCAACATTTTGGTTTTATTAATCAACTACCTATGGTTCCATACATATATGTGAATCCAATTAACTTTGAAGGTAGCTTGAGTGCACAATCAAACATAATTCCAAACAGCACAGATAATCATAAGATAAAGCCATTATTCAGGGAAAACTCACTCCTGTTTTTGAGAAATTTTCACTTGTTCTGTAAAACAAAGGAAAAAGGATATCAGATTTGCTAAACATTTTGCAACAATGCTATTCACATTAAAGTGAAGCCTTTCCGTCCTCGGTTGGGAAATCTCACCGATGAAATCTTATGGTTATCATGGGCGTACCCAATGGGGATTATGCACAATATACACCTATATTGAGACAATAAAGCAAACAGCGCAATTCGATAAAAAAAAGCATGCATTTGTTATTGGTCCATTTTTTCATTGTAAAACTTTTGTCCCCCGCCGGGCACGCCTTTGATGGCCATCATGAGCACATAGTCGCTGTGGGACACGTGTTCATCTAAATCTTTCAGTTAAAACTCAAGCATTTCGCACTAATGATGAGGGTGCCCCATCATCATCCACACCACAGTTGTGGGCCCCCCCACTCCAACCATCAGCTTTTCTGGCCACTGTCTCCACACTTGTCCTTAGCCTGGTTAAACCTGTTAACGTTAACTTTTGCTCCATACCTCCCCCCGTCCCCCAGCAACTGGTGCTCGCACCCACACCTCCAATCCTGCTCCATGCTCCATCTGGGAACAAATTGATGGAGTCTCCTTTGGGGCTCCCCCGGCTCAGTCGTGCGCACTTGACCACACATTGGCGCATTGTCACGCGCCGGGCTCTCCAGACCCCCTTCGGAAGCAACCCCCTTTCCCTCGACGTCTCTGTCACATGTGAGTGACCCACCAGCATATTCATCAATAGAGTAGCGAATACTTCTATCCCATCTTTTTGGGTTAACAAAAAATCTGTTAAAATAAATCACAACAATTTGTACATTTTCGCCTCGTTGGAGCCTCACACACACACACACACATAGTGTAGGGTTTTCCCGGGGGTTCCGGGGAGTTAGTTTCCCACAGCGGCAAAAGATGATGGCAAAGGCGACACATGGCAGCCAGCAGGAATCCTTGAGGACAATGTCTCCGCTTGGCTTGATTTTTTGGGCGATTAAGCTGTCATTTGGCTGCGGGTGGATGTTGCACGCCAGGACATGGGCGTCGTTAACGGAGAATGGATTATAGCCAAATATAAGGTGGTGTAGCTAAAAAGTAGTAGTTTCTCAGCCATTTGATTGCAGGACATGGTAGTTAGGAGTATAAGTTTTGAGGTTTTGCCAAGGTGACCCTGGAGGATCCCTTTCAAGAACCTACCTCTGCCTGTCGCAGGCGAACGTGACCTCAGTTATTTGTCCTGCCGCAAAGGCTGCGTGGGCGTTGTCCTGCTCAACTTATGACAGCTTTGATTGCAGTCAATTTATTAGCAGCTTGCTGCCAAAATAAATCTGTTTGCCAAAGGTGAGCCAAGTGCTTGGGCTTGAGCGGAGGTGCGAGGTGCGATTATGTGTGTTATACAAATGTCAGTCATAATTGCTTAATCCCGCTTTTTAATTAGCCACCACCTGTGGCCGCGGCAACCGAAAATAAACAATGCAAAACAAACCGAAACCAAAACCGAAACCATGTGAAGCAGCCATGCGAGTCGAAAAAAGCCAAAAAAAAAGAATGGTTCACGCAAAAAAGCTGTGAATGTTTGCCAGGATATGCTTAAAACCCTATTACCATGGTAATCCTTTTGACAAATGAATTTTAGCACGGTCTCACACACTCACGTGCACTGCAAGAAAATCTGAAGTCCTTCAAATGAAAGTAAGGGGGAAATTTAAGAAGCCTTCAGCCTTCTTCAATAATCGAAGAATCAAAGTGAAATGGATATTATGATCAGTATGTTAAGTAGTTTCTTAAGTCTAGTTTCGTTTAGTTTCTCACTATCTGAACTTCAAGATTCCAGAAATTGTTTCAAGTGCACGCATCGCGGCCTCACGCACACCCGCACATCTCACACCTAGACAGCTGGATGTCACTTGAATAGAAAGCGAAATAGACAGAGTGCGACATGGAAGGAGGAGGCGCTAAAAAGCGTGCTATAAAATCCGTATGCTGAGTGTCACCTCTGCGGGAGTTAGCGTCCCATTTCCATATGCCTTGCATCACAGACAGAACATGGATGCCGAATGAAAGCATTTGGGAGTTGGTGTCCGACAGTGATTCGGTTTTTGGATAATTTGCCGTTTTCCTCGCCCACCCAACTACCTAAAAACTGGATTTGTGTGAAACTCTTCAACACTGGTTTGGTTGGTTATAGAAAACTATATACTCTTATTTCTGACAATATAATACTGACTGATAGATTAATTATTTGTTATGTAAAAGTTCAGTAAATAACATAAATAAGTCTAGCGAGGATTTTAGTTTACAAAATACATACATACATAAAATACACACTTAATACTTTACAAATTTACAAATTAAATTTGACAAAAAATAGCTTAAACTTTAAAGTAAAATGATTTTACAATTTTAAAACATTTCAATACAATTTAAAGTAGCTTCCTTTTATAAAGGACACGCACTTTCACTCCCTTGACTTTTTCCCACCCTTCACCGGAATATTTTCCCTTGCCCACACTTTCAATTACAGAAAATAAAATGTGAAAATATTTATATGCGAGTTTATTTTTATATAACACTTTGATGCAGTACGCGCAACTGGAGAGCAATAGAAAATGAAGCGCCGCATGAGATCCACCATGGAGCTTTTGGCACATCCGAAATGGCTCCTTTGATGCGTGAGCCGGGCGAAGGACCTGCCCCCCAGCATCTGGAGCAGGGTCCTCCAAATATATTTTCTTTAGTTCCGTGACACGCACAATCCCACAGCGACCATAGGAGATGGCCGTGCGCCACGAAGGGATCCTGTACCTTCTCCGCACGGTGGGCAAAGCACTGATAAGAAATACATATTGAGGAACATGAGCAATGGAATTCCTTCCCTGGCCAAGTAGATTCCCCACTTCTCCCACTGTGCTCGGTTACTCAATGGGCTCCTAGGACTGCTGTTGCACGGCGGGTGGCCAATTTCTGGGCACCAACTTGCCATACATCAAAAATCTTTCACTCGCTTTCGGCTGCCTCTGATGCGCGGGCAATAAAATATTCATTTGGCCCCCTTTTTTTTGGGGGGTGGAGGGAAGGATCACTCTCGCCAATGCAACTTTCAAAGGAGTTCGAGAAGGGACGGCGCCGGGCCACGCCCTCCCATTCTTGTCTTGAACTTGGGGATTGACACTCCAGGAGTCGGGTGCCGGGCACCCTTCATAAAAAATGTAATTTCCAAACAGTGAAGAACAAAAAAAAAAACAAAATGTATGCATTGATGTGGGGGGGCTGCAAAATAAGCAAAACATTTGAAATTTCCAAATTGAATTTGCCGCACGCTTGAAGTTTTCTGCTCCCGTTCCCCAGCTCCCCAGCTCCCAAAACTCGCGACGAGATATATGCAAAAGCCATTCTCCAGATTACCGAGTAAAAGACCAGGCGGCAAGCACACACATTTGAAAACCGGCGAAGGGGCTGGCTAAAAGCTGGCTGGCTTTGAAACATGGCCAAAAGTGTAAGTGACATGAAAGCGGGCACACAAAGCGCACACAAAACCTTTAATAACTTTACGCTTTTTGTTTTCAAGTGCACTCCGCTGCCACGCCCCCCCACCCTCTGAGCCGCCCCCACAAGTAGGAAATACAAAGGCCTTGCAACTTTCACTTTGAAGTTCGTTTTGTCATGCTGAAATAAAAACAATAAACGAGTAAGACCTGGCCAAGGACTTTTTCAAATATTTTTTTTTTGCACTTGTATTTAGAAATTTGGTAAAGAAGTCGGCCTCTAATGCGCCGACCATTCAATTCGTAATTTATGACCTGTTTATTGTCAATAAATGCAGCCTCCGAGCAACCATTTTGTGTCCGCGCCTAAATAAAGACAAATGGAATGCTCATTTTCAGTGGGTGGCTGCCGGCAAATATCTAAAATAAATACATATATCTCAAGGTGGATGGGTGTAAATAGGTGCCTGGAAATTGTCTCCAAACAGTTTATACTGCTTTTCGGCGCTTATAAATATAATTTATGGGCCGTTCGCTGCCATATTAGTCAGGCAAAATGTGAGGCTACCAGCTTTAAGTTGTCAAAAAAGAAAAGAAATTCGAAGGATTTCGAAGATGACAATACATTTAAAGCTAAATGCACTGTTTATTTTTTCATAATTGATAATGCTACCTCATTAGGTAAACTGATAAAAAGAACACATTTAAATTTCATTGGGATTTTGTTTTGTTTATTTTTGATATAAGTATACAATCTACAAAAGTTTCAATAAATTGATTTAACTACATTGACCGTTTTTCGTACTGATCTTATCAGTTGAAGGCAAAAATTCTTGAGGGAGTTTAAGTAGTATCTCAATCTTCTGATTTGTTAATTTAAGTACATAAATATGTGGCATACATAAGAGTTATTTTTTTTCTTTACGGTATAATGCTCCAACTTGCCATCTCTCCTGCTGTTACCGGTTCTTGTTGCATAGAAAACTAAGTACAATAGACAATAGAAAAATACACTTGACTATGTAAATACATACATATACATAATAAAAACGAACATAGCGTAACCGACGAAGGCGCAACTGGCTTGAATTATTTCGCTTAGTCTAATGAACATTTAGTTGGTATTTGCTAATTTCTTTCGCTTATTGTTCCATTGTTGTGTTTGTTTGCTTGCTTTGTCTCATAGTTGCTTGTTCTAGCCATGAGGTAGAGCTGTCAGTGCCAAATGGCTTAAAGCTACCGTTGAATGATTTTCTTTTCGTACATCTATATTCCTAAAGTTTGTTGTTTTGGGGCACTCACTCTTCCGTTTGAGTTTCGTGGAGTTTCAAGTTAACATTCATGGATCTTAAACTAGATTGGCGTCCTTGGCCATGCTATAGAAGGCCGACTTGGGATTGTCCAGCAGCTCCGTGGGCGAGGCGAACTCGATGATCTGGCCCTTGTCCAGCACGATTACCTTGTCCGAGTCCAAAATAGTGTTCAAGCGATGGGCAATGGTGAGAACAGTGCATTCTTTGAACTCCGTTCGGATGGTTTTCTATAGGAAATAAATTCAGTCCATTTATAGCAATTCGGCATTGCTACAGTCTTCGGGTGGAGACGTGTTTCTTTCAAGCTACGAATAGCAAGTTCTAAAAACTACAACAGTATAGTGAAAGTTAAACACAAAGTGTAAAGTGCAGTTTGCACAACTAACAATTATTGACTATAGTAATTATTTACTAAAATAAATAATTATTCCATATTGTTCTGGTAATTGTTATATGTGGACTTAGAACAATGAATCAAAACGACATACGTTCTCAGCGACAATGTGAACAAGACGAGCGTCGGCTCTCTTTACAACGCAACAATGCATACTTTTCTTTCGTCTCACCGCAAATCGGTGATCGAGCACCCTCACCTTCAACTAACTCGAAACTTTTGCCCTCAGCGAACGACAGACCGCGTTCTTGCTCTCCCTCTCTGCCTGCTTCGGCTCACAAGTCGTGGAGCGAAGAGACCGCCTCTCCTACCCCGCTCCTCTCGCAGCGCCAAACGACCGTCCCGGGTAACTGTAACACTGCAATAACGAGTGCAGTGACCTCACTGGCAACTGCCACAACATCAACTTCGTCAGCGGCCCAACTAATTATCGCTGTGCCAGCTGTAAATAATTCAGCAGCACTGACCGTTTGCAACAACAATAATGCACGTAAAGAAGAATCAAAACAAAAGCAGAAGTCGATTTCGACTGTGCAGACTGGCATGGATCGCTACATCCAAATCAAGAGAAAGCTCAGCCCTCAAAACAATAAGGCAGGTAATCAACCCAAAATCAATCGAACCAACAACGGCAATGAAAACTCTGCAGTAAATAATTCAAACCGATATGCTATCTTGGCTGATTCTGCGACCGAACAACCCAACGAAAAAACGGTAGGGGAACCAAAAAAGACCAGGCCTCCACCAATTTTCATACGAGAACAAAGTACAAATGCACTTGTAAATAAACTCGTTGCTTTGATTGGTGACAGCAAGTTCCACATTATCCCACTTAAAAAAGGAAATATTCATGAAATAAAACTACAGATCCAAACAGAAGCAGACCACCGTATAGTGACTAAATACCTAAATGATGCTGGTAAAAACTACTACACATACCAATTAAAAAGTTGCAAAGGGCTACAGGTAGTACTTAAGGGCATTGAAGCAACAGTGACACCAGCTGAGATAATTGAGGCTCTGAAGGCCAAAAACTTTTCTGCAAAGACAGCTATTAATATTTTAAACAAAGACAAAGTTCCGCAGCCACTATTCAAAATAGAACTCGAACCAGAGCTCCAGGCACTAAAGAAAAACGAAGTGCACCCAATATACAATTTACAGTACTTGCTACATCGGAGGATCACCGTGGAGGAGCCGCACAAACGTATCAATCCAGTTCAATGTACTAATTGCCAAGAATACGGCCACACCAAGGCATACTGCACCCTTAAGTCCGTATGTGTTGTCTGTAGCGAACCTCATACTACCGCAAACTGCCCCAAAAACAAGGACGATAAGTCTGTGAAGAAATGCAGTAACTGCGGGGAAAAACATACTGCAAACTACAGAGGCTGTGTGGTGTACAAAGAATTGAAGAGCCGCCTAAACAAACGTATTGCCACAGCACATACATACAACAAAGTCAATTTCTACTCTCCGCAACCGACTTTTCAACCACCCCTAACTGTCCCAAGCACTACTCCAACAATTTCTTTCGCTAGCGCCCTAAAATCCGGACTAGAAGTGCCCGCCCCACCGACAAGAACTGCTCATTCCGAACATACACCGACAAACATCCAACAAACACAACAAAGTGGCATCGAAGCTATGATGCTATCCCTACAGCAAAGCATGAAAGACTTCATGACGTTCATGCAAAATACTTTGCAAGAGCTCATGAAAAACCAAAATATCCTGATTCAACTTCTTGTATCTTCAAAATCCCCATAATGGCTTCCCTACGGATATCTCTGTGGAACGCAAATGGCGTTTCACGGCATACACAAGAGCTCACACAGTTCATTTACGAAAAAAACATCGACGTAATGCTACTATCAGAAACGCACCTCACAAATAAAAACAATTTTCATATACCAGGATACTTGTTCTATGGTACAAATCATCCAGATGGTAAAGCTCATGGAGGCACTGGAATACTCATCAGAAATCGCATAAAACACCACCACTTAAACAATTTTGACAAAAACTACTTACAATCTACGTCCATAGCCTTAAAACTCAACAATGGTTCAACGACTCTAGCCGCAGTCTACTGCCCACCGCGCTTTCCAATCTCTGAGGATCAATTCATGGAATTCTTTAACACACTAGGTGACAGGTTCATCGCAGCGGGTGACTATAACGCCAAGCACACCCATTGGGGATCTCGACTTGTGTCGCCAAAGGGTAAGCAATTGTACAATGCGCTTACGAAGCCAGAAAACAAGCTAGACTATGTATCCCCGGGTAAGCCTACATACTGGCCAGCAGACCCAAGAAAAATCCCAGACCTGATCGATTTTGCAATTACTAAACATGTCCCCCGCAACATGGTCACCGCCGAAGCACTAGCAGATTTATCATCAGATCACTCACCTGTTTTTCTAAATATGCTAACTCGCCCCCACATCGTCGACCCACCGTATAGACTCACAAATTTTAGAACAAACTGGCCAAGGTATCAAAAGTATGTCTGTTCACACATAGAACTAACGACGGCATTATCTACAAAGGAGGATATAGACAAGTCAACGGAAACTCTTGAAAACATTTTAGTTTCGGCTGCAAAGGCTTCAACCCCGCCAGTGACGTATGCAAAACCAAACTACATCAAAACTAATCGCGAAATCGAGCGGCTGGTATTAGATAAACGACGCCTACGAAGGGATTGGCAGTCTAATAGATCACCAATTACTAAGCACATGCTTAAGATAGCCACACGCAGGCTTACCAATGCTCTCAAACAAGAGGAAAAAAACAGCCAACGTTCATATATCGAGCAACTCTCTCCCACCAGCACTAAGTACCCTCTTTGGAGAGCTCACAGAAACCTAAAGACTCCAATAGCGCCAATTATGCCACTCCGAAGTCCCTCTGGCACCTGGTTTCGAAGTGATGAAGAAAGAGCCAGTGCTTTCGCTGACCATTTACAAAATGTATTCCGACCAAATCCCTCTACCAACACATTTATTCTCCCTCCTTTAATAGCAGCCAATCTAGATCCTCAAGAACCCTTTGAATTCCGACCATGTGAACTAGCAAAGGTTATCAAAGAGCAACTGAACCCAAGAAAATCGCCTGGCTACGACCTAATAACTCCAAGAATGCTCATTGAACTCCCAAAGTGTGCTATTCTTCACATCTGCCTGTTGTTCAACGCAATCGCCAAGCTTGGATACTTCCCTCAAAAATGGAAAAAGTCGACCATAGTAATGATTCCAAAGCCAGGAAAAGATAAAACGCAGCCATCATCATATAGACCGATAAGCTTACTAACATGTCTTTCAAAGCTGTTTGAAAAAATGCTACTCCTTCGGATTAGCCCTCATCTTAGAATAAACAACACACTTCCAACACATCAATTTGGCTTTAGAGAAAAACATGGAACCATCGAACAGGTCAACCGAATCACGTCAGAAATTCGTACTGCTTTTGAACATCGAGAATACTGCACAGCCATTTTTCTAGACGTCGCGCAGGCATTTGACAGAGTGTGGCTCGATGGACTTTTGTTTAAAATAATCAAGCTGTTGCCCCAAAACACACATAAGCTACTGAAGTCATACCTATATAACAGAGTGTTTGCAATAAGATGCGATACAAGCACTTCACGCGATTGCGCAATCGAAGCTGGAGTGCCGCAAGGCAGTGTACTGGGTCCAATCTTATACACCCTGTATACGGCGGATTTCCCCATAGACTACAATCTAACAACCTCCACGTTCGCTGATGATACCGCGATACTCAGTCGCTCGAAATGCCCAATAAAAGCCACGGCACTCCTATCCCGACACTTAACATCTGTAGAACGATGGCTTGCCGACTGGAGAATTTCAATAAATGTTCAAAAATGCAAGCAGGTTACCTTTACCTTAAACAAACAAACATGCCCACCACTGGTCTTGAATAACATATGCATTCCACAAGCCGACGAGGTAACATATCTGGGAGTTCATCTGGACAGGCGGCTCACTTGGCGCAAACATATAGAAGCCAAATCGAAACATCTTAAACTTAAAGCAAGGAACCTCCACTGGCTCATAAATGCTCGCTCTCCACTTAGTCTGGAGTTCAAAGCTCTTCTATACAACTCCGTCTTAAAACCTATCTGGACTTATGGCTCCGAGCTGTGGGGCAACGCATCCAGAAGTAACATAGACATTATTCAGCGAGCACAGTCAAGAATTCTGAGAATTATCACTGGAGCGCCGTGGTACCTTCGGAACGAAAACATACACAGAGACCTAAAAATCAAATTAGTAATCGAAGTAATAGCTGAGAAAAAAACGAAGTATAACGAAAAGCTGACCACCCATACAAATCCCCTCGCAAGAAAACTAATCCGAGTATGCAGTCAAAGCCGGCTGCACCGCAACGACCTCCCAGCCCAGCAATAAACTTATTAGGGCATTAATGAAAAAAAAAAACTATCACTAAGTGAAAGTTAATTAAGTTAGATTAAGATTTGAACACTTATTGTTAGTCTCTTAACACAAAGGGAAGATTCAATAAATAATAAAAATTAAAAAAAAAAAAAAAAAATTTATAGCAATTAAAATGTATATAAGTATATAACACCCACCTGAATCAAATCATCAGTTTCCAGATCCACAGCGGCAGTGGCTTCGTCCAGCACCAGGACCTTGGTCTTACGCAGCAGGGCACGCGCCAAGCAAACCAACTGGCGCTGGCCCACCGACAGATTCTCACCACCCTCGGCAATCTCGTGATTCAGACCAGCTGCCAAACTCTTTACAAAGGACTTGAGATGCGACAGCTCTAGAGCTTTCCAGATTTCGTCATCGGTTTTGATTTCAAAGGGATCCAAGTTGATGCGCAGCGAACCAGAGAAAAGCACTGGATCCTGGGGGATAATTGTCAGGCGGGAACGCAACATGTGCAGACCCATTGAGGCAATGTCCACGCCATCGATGGAGATGCGACCACCGGCAGCTTCAATTATTCTAAATGCAAATCAAGAATTAATGATGATAACGTAAACCAAAAGCCATAATATGCTTACCTGAACAAGGCCAATGTGAGACTGGATTTGCCGGCACCAGTGCGACCAACAATGCCGACCTTCTCGCCACCCTGGATATTGAAACTAACACCGCGCAGCACCAGATCCAAGCCTTCGCGATAGCGCACCTGGAAGTTCTGGAACTCAACGCGTCCCTCCTGTGGCCAGTTCTTGGGCTTGTTCTTGTCCTGCTCCAGCTCCCAGGGAGCTTCCTGCTTTGTCTCGCCATACTCCTTGATGCGCTCCACGGACACGATGTTCGTCTCGATGTCGGATGACATGCGCACCAGCCAGTTGAGGGTTTGGGTCACCTGCAGGGCGTAGCTTACCGACAGACCCACCAGGCCGGGATTGGTTTGACCTCCCAGGACGGCGAAAAGCGATGCGAACAGAATAATCAGATTGCCCACCATCTCCAAACGAATGGCCAGCCAACGGTTGGCAATCACGGACGGGTACTTGCAAACCTGGTTCTTGTCCACCTTGGCATCAGATTCCTCAATAAAGCTGAAGCAATGAAATAAATAAAAATCATTAGACTTTAGTTTCTAGATGATATCCAAATACATACCGATCTCCCACATTGTAGGCACGAATAGTCGATGCTCCGGTGACAGTTTCGCTGAAATGCGAGTAGATTGGTGACCGGGATACGGATTCCAGACGCATCAGCTGCCGGGAAGTGGCCACGTAGAAACGCTGGGCGAAGTAGTACAGGAAGGCGATGGGCACGATCACGGCCAGGAAAATTGGCGTGGACAGACTAATAACCACAATGGTAGCCAGAACCTAACCAATAGCAAAATAGCAATGTAAGTAAATGCTGTTCAGTCAAACCGAAGGGATCATACGTGCGGAAAAGTGCAGGGTGTTAATAGGAAAATCATGATGAATAGAAATTTATAATGGAATCGCCTTTGTTTTGGATCAAACGCTTTACTCGATGATGTCGAAAATAAGGATAAGAAAGGATATAGAGAAGGGGATGCCATGTGGCGCCGCCTAATGAGGATTATTAATCTGGACTAGTTAGTCGTTTTATATGCACAGGGTTAATGTCACTGGAATTATTTTCGATGTTTTGTAGCAATTTGAAGACGGTTCCTAGTGCATAGTGCTGTGAAATTACCTCGAATGCACACCAAATGCAATCATTAATGACCTGCGGCATTTTCTGGTCAACCGATTCAACGTCTTTCGAGAATCGGGACAAGATGCGACCCACCGGCGTCGTATCGAACATGGTCATTGGTGCTCTCAGCACATTTTCGAGGAGCATCGAGTGCAGGACTTTTGCGGCATGCAAACTACCCAGCGCCGGAGCCAGGTCCGAAAAGAATGACGTGAAACCTGCGATTAGGCAATTCAGTATGAATGAAGAGTTAGGTTTCCCATCGATTGGTATAGCAATAGCCCAACCGGCTGAACTCGATGCTCGAGAAGGTCTCTTCGAGTAGGAAAATCGTATAGAGGTCGGCCTGCCAATTCCCCAAAAGACTACAGAGTTGGCTTACTCTCAAACTAAAAAAATTCACTGAATTTTAATCATTCTACTTGGTTATTGCATTTGAAAATCGATTTGGTAACTTTTCTGTTGATTTGCTACATTAAAGTATTAGTTTTTGCTAAGAATTGAATAAAATTGCAGTAATTTTTCTAGTTTTTCGAGTCCTTGGCCCACAAGATACGATTCCAAGAAAAAGAAAGACAACCACAGGAAAAGTAATCTTAAGATAAATTAACAAAAGAACGAGATTACAACATGCGCCCGCCCCGTTGTTTGGAATGCTTATTTACATACTACGCTCTAGGGATGTGGAATGCCAGGGAGCTCCAAATTGCTACGGGCTGAGTGTTTGTACAATGATGGTTATACCATTTGTTAGTCGAAATCAGTTAGTGCTTGGATTGTTGGTTAGTCACAGCGAACGTACCCGGAATACTTGCGAGTTAAACACGCGTATTAGTTCTGGCAATACCACATCCAATTTGTATATATCGTTTGCCAAACGATCGAGAATTCGTGCCCGGGGCTTTATGTCGAAATAGGCTTGTGGGGCATGCAAAATGTTTCCGAATAGCTGGATAAATATTTTCCGGGTACCGATCAGGGCGCCCAGGTAAACGATAACCACACTGCCTATATAGCTGAAGACTTGGGATATTAAAGGGAATTTATCCTTATAAGATCGGAATGTAATTTAAACAGATTTGGTGGTCTATTTTCCAACGACTGAATACAAGATTTGGGACAAGGGTTAGAAGACAAATTAGTATTAAGGTTAACGATTCTTTTTGGTACAAAACAAAATGAAACAAAGCTTCTGCTAAGAGGTACATTTGAAATGGCTGAAATATTTTGTTTGGCCCTTGAAACAAAACTGAAAATTCTGATGCTTTAAATTCCCAATTTGATGACAAACTTTGGTAAAAAAAAAAGAATAGGTCAAAGTATAAAACATGCTTGCTGAACTCTGCATATAGAGATTACCTGAAATGCCGTGCTCATGACCATTCTTATATTGAGCGGCATTACCAAGTCCAAGCAATTGACATCGCTGGAGCAGCGATCCAAAATCCGACCCTTGGGCGTGGTATCGAAAAACTCGGAGGGACAATGCATAATGTTGTTAAAGAGTCGATGGAAAACTCTGGATGAGGCGTGTAGGGTGGCTGTGAAAAGTGATATGGCGGCGCCGTAATTGCAAAGACCTAGCTTGATTCGATGTGGTTTAAAGAAATATATATAGAGAGATAGAGAGATCAAATGAGATATAGAGAGATATATCAAATGCTAGAGATATGAATGAAAACGTGGGCAAAATCTTTCTACAACGAAAGTTCTGCAAGTACAAACCGTAACTCTTTTAAGGGCTACAAATCAAAGGTTATCGATCAATAATAACAATAAAGGGGTGGAAAGAAAAAATTTTTTTTTTTTTTTATTTTACTTTGCTTTTATTTATTGAATCTTCTTGTATAAGAACTAACAATAAGTTTAAAAATCTTAACTATAACAAGTATTTTTTGAACAGTTGTATTATTTTTCCAACTGTTCTATGTTTAAACGGCCCTAATAATTTATTCGCTGGGTTGGTAGGTCCTTTCGCCGGAGACGGGAACGGCTGCTGAGCTGGATTAGACCTCGCGCTAGGTGGTTGGGGTGCGTGTGAAGCTTGCTATGGTATTTTTCCTTAAGTTCCGTGATTGCGTTGGTAACTGATGGGATATTTAAGTCTCTTTGGATGTTTTCACTCCGAACGTACCACGGTGCCCCAGTGATGGTTCTCAGAATCTTTGATTGTGCTCGCTGAATGATGTCAATATTGCTGTTGCTGGCATTGCCCCATAACTGTGAGCCATAGGTCCAGATTGGTTTCAATATAGAATTATAGAGCAAGACCTTGTGATCTAGGCTGAGCGGAGAACCAGAGTTGATGAGCCAGTGTAAGTTGTTGGCTTTGAGTTTAAGTTGGGTTTTTTTGGCTTCAATGTGCCTGCGCCATGTGAGTCTTCTGTCTAGGTGTACTCCTAGGTACGTTACCTCGTCTGCTTTCGGGAGTGGTATGCTGTTCAACAAGAGCGGAGGACAGTCTTGTCTGTTTAGCGTAAACGTCACGTGCTTGCATTTTTGCTCGTTTACTTTTATTCGCCAGTCAGAGAGCCACTTCTCAATGTCGGTGAGGTACAGTGCCAACTGTGCTGTAGCTTGGATAGGGGATCTTGAACGGCTAAGGATAGCTGTATCGTCGGCAAATGTGGATACCGTTAAGCGACTATTTGTAGGGATGTCGGCTGTATAGATGAGGTATAAGGTTGGCCCAAGAACGCTGCCTTGCGGGACTCCAGCCTCAATTGTATGAACAGTGGAAGTGGCATTGTTGCACCGCACTGCAAACTTTCTGTCATAGAGGTAAGACTTTAGAAGTTTGTGTGTGCTTTCGGGTAGGGATGTTTTAATTTTAAACATTAGGCCGTCGAGCCAGACTTTGTCGAATGCTTGGGATACGTCTAAAAATACTGCTGTACAGTATTCGCGATGTTCAAATGCAGTTCTTATTTCCGTTGTAATACGATTCACCTGTTCAATGGTTCCGTGGCTTTCGCGAAATCCAAATTGGTGGGCTGGGATTATATTGTGGTATATCAGATGTTGATTAAGTCGGATCAGCAGGCATTTTTCGAATAGTTTCGAAATGCATGAGAGTAGACTTATTGGTCTGTAAGATGAAGCGACTGTGTGGTTCTTACCAGGCTTTGGAATCATTATGATCTTCATCATCTTCCATCGTTGTGGAAAGTAACCAAGTTTGGTGATGGCATTAAAGAGCTTGGTTATGAAGCGAACTGCAGAATGTGGCAGCTGGATGATCATTTCCGGTGTTATAAGGTCGTAGCCGGGGGATTTTTTCGGGCTGAGATTGTCTTTGATTATTTTAGTTATTTCTTTAGGACGAAACACAATTGGGGTGTGTTGCTGATGGCGGTTTACGGGATAGGACGGTAGCGCGAATGTGCTAGTAGCCTGGTTTGGCGTGAACACATTTTGTAGGTGAGCGGCAAATGTGTTGGCTCTGTCTTCATCACTACGGGCCCAGCCACCTGATGAATTCCTTATCGGCAAAACGGTTTCAGTCGGTGGGCGAAGAGTTGAGTGGGCTCGCCACAGTGACTTTTGTTTTGTGCCTGTTGGTGTGAGTTGCTCTATGTATCGGCGCTGATCGTCGTCCTCTTCTTGTTTCAGAGCGTTGGCCAGTTTCCGTGTGGCTACTTTTAGCTTTTGTTTTGCAGTTGGGGATCTGGAAGATTGCCATTCTCTGCGTAAGCGACGTTTTACGTGGACGAGTTGCTCGATTTGTACGTTGGTCTTTTTTGAATTAATTGTATTATTTGTTATTTTGGGTGTTGCAGTAAGAGCTGCTGCAGTAAGGATGGATTGCAATGCACACGTGCAGCTCTCTATATCAGATTCAGTATTGAGTTTTGGGCTTAGCTCAATATGTGAACTAATATATTTTTTATACCTGAGCCAGTTTGTTTTACTAGAGGTCAATCTGGTTGGTGGTTTCACGTTTTCTGCGTATCGGCGGAGGTGAATTAGTACAGGCGAGTGATCAGATGAGAGATCCGGCAGACATTCAGCTTTAACCAAACTGCGGGAAATATTTTTCGTAACTGCGAAGTCGATCAGGTCTGGCAGCTTATTGAGGTCTGATGGCCAGTATGTAGGACTCCCGGGGGAAACATGGTCAAGTTTATTAGTGGCTTTTATTATCGTCTTATAAAGCTGTTTTCCTTTTGGGTTCACAAGTCGCGATCCCCAGTGAGTATGTTTAGCGTTGTAGTCGCCTGCTGCAATGAAGTGTGGCCCTAGTGCTTGGAAGAAATCCAGGAATTGAGCTTCTAATACTGTGAAACGGGGGGGGCAGTATACGGCCGCTAGTGTAAGGAGAGTGTTGTCATCCAGCTGAATGTTGATAGATGTGGCCTGAAGATGATTTTCCGCAAATTCTTTGTAAAAGTGGTGCTTCATACGGTTCTTTATGAGTATGGCGGTGCCACCGTGTGCTTTTCCGTCGGGATGATTTGTACCGTAGAAATGGTAGTCTCTTATTTGAAAATTGTATTTGCTTGTGAGATGAGTTTCCGAAAGAAGCATTACGTCGATATGCTTCTCATGTAGGAATTGAGCTAGCTCAAGTTTGCGCTGTGAAACGCCATTGGCGTTCCACGTAGCTATGCGTAAGGTAGCCATTATTTATTTGATTGTTGGGCTACAAGCATTTGTATCAAAAGGTTTTGATTACGCATCATGTCTTGAATGGTGGTCTTCATAAATGTCATAAATTCCATCATGCTCTGTTGTAAGGCTTGCATCATAGCTTCAGTTTTTGTTTCCTGCTGCGCAGCTGGGTGATAGTTTTGTTGTGTGTCTAATTTTGTGTGCACTTCATGTGGAGTTCGGGAGTTTTGGGTTGGAGGCGTCATACCTGATTTTAAAACGTTAGCAAATGTTGTCTTGTTAGTGTTGAATGTAGGCCAGGGAGCGAAACTAGCTGCTTTCGAGAAAATTACTTCAGGATTTGTCTCTGATGGTATCAGGGTAGCTGATCCTTGGTGTGCCCGCGCCGTGTTCATTCTTTTGTGAAGACGGTTTTTCAGCTCTTTGTAGATTGGACAGCCTCTGTAGTTTGCTGTGTGATTGCCCCCACAGTTATTGCATTTTTTCTCGCATGCATTTTCTTTGTTAATTTGACACTGTTTGGAGTCGTGGAGATCTCCACAGACTACGCACACCGGGCGAAGTGTACAATATGACCTCGTGTGGCCATACTCTTGGCAGTTTGTACATTGTACAGGAGCGTTGCGTTTGTGCGGCTCTTCTACCGTGATCCTACGGTGCAAAAGGAGCTGGAGTTTGTAAATTGGGTGAACCTCGTTTTTTCTAGGAGGCTTGTTTTCTGGTTCAAGCTCAATCTTGAAGAGTGGTTGGGGCTGCCTGTTTCTGTTTTTGATATTGAACACGTTTTTGGCGTAAAATCCCTTTTCCTTTAGCGCCTCAGTTATCTCTTCGGGCGTAACATCAGACTCAATGCCCTTCAGGACTACTTGCAGGCCCTTCCTGCTTTTAAGCTGGTAGGTGTAGAAGCCTATTTTTTGTGCGGTAAAATAGTTTGTGACTTTTCTGTAGTCGTCCTCCGTTTTCGTCTGAAGTTTGATTTCGTTGATAGTACCTCTTACGAGGGGAATTATATGAAAGCTATCTTTCCCAATAAGGCCAATCAAAGTATTTACAAGACGGCTTGTGCTCCTCTCGCGGATGTATATTGGCGGAGGCTTTGTTTTCTTCGGTTCGATATCAACGGATCCCAGCGGCACGTCCTCAGCGGTATCTACCAGCAAGGCAAATCTGTTGGTATTTGCAGGGGCTACATTTTTGATCAAGGTAGAGTTGTCGCGTGTATTTTTCGGCTTGTTTCCCAAATCTGAATTTTCCGGGCTGAGCTTTCGCTTTATTGTAATGTAGCGGTCCATTCCAGTCTGCCAGGTCGACCCAGCTTTTTTGTTTACGTTTTCGTTTTGTTTTGCTGGCAGTGCAGCAGTACCGTTTATTGCTAGCGGTTTTGCTTTCGCTGACTTAGTCAGACCGTGAGCGGGTGCAGCCGATGACGAGGCAGAGCGGGCTGCCGGTCCCTCTCCAGCTGTTGTTGTTGGAGGTAGCGGGGCTTCTGTCGGAGCCAATAGAGCGGGAGAGCAGGAGCGGGCTCTTTCTTGATTTGTTGGTAGAAGAAGGTTTCCTGGGCTATGGGTTATTGACCGCTCGATGTCTGCGTTTGGGATTGTCGGTGAGACGTAGGAGAAGTACGCGTTGTTGCGCTGAATTGAGAGTCGGCGTTCGTCATGCTCGCGCTGACGCTGGGCGCGAGTGTCATTCTGACTCATAGTTTTATTATTTAAGATAACAATTCACTATGTATTTAAGCGATCTTGCATCGCATAGAGCGTCTCTTTCGCTTTCAGATTTTTTATTTAGTTTATTTTATTTGGCGTTCACTTCACTCAAAACAACCGATTTTGTGCGGAGCACGATAAAAACGTCTTCACACGTCGGCGATCGAATTGTATTTTTGAAAAAGAAAAAATATACTGAAAAAATGAGCGAAATCAATTATGCAAATACCATAAAGATAAAGGTCATAAAGGAGTCCATGGTGGCGGGCAACTCTTCGTCGACAACATCCATGTCGCCACTGAAGCTGTTCAAGAGTCGCCCGATCGGAGTGATGTCGAAGAAGCGGCACACGGAGCCTCGGATTATGACGGCCAGTAGCTCATTGTGAATGGTCTTTGCCGCCTGGAAGCCGCCCAGGTAGACGATGACCACCGCAAAGTAGGCTAGCACACCTGGGACAATCGGAAATATGGAAGAGCGGAACAGGTGTGCACACGTGAGCACTCGGTGAATGTCTGGGATACTCGATATTCGAATGACGGAATGAGGCGATCTTTTACAAATATCATTTAGCTAACTGGCCGTTCAACCTAAGCATAATGGCAGCTCCCACTTATAAATAAACCTTAACACTTAGGGCTCTGAGACCAGTACATCTGCAGAGTGTTTTTTTTTTGGTGACCCTGCCCCCTGATTAAGAATGGGCTTAAGCTTAAGTAGTTTGAGTTCCCCTTTCGGGCTGTCGCGCACACACAACTCGCACATCCAAAATATGGGCTTTCTAATTAATATGAATAGAATAATAAGTAAAGGCGCTTTTGATCCAAAATAAAAGGCAAAATATCTTGCAAGGCACTAATGAAATCTAGTATAAGGCTTAAATGGTGAAGAAGGGTAGGGTTTATGATAGTTTGTTTGATAGTGAAATGCTTTGGGAAAGAATGGCATAAAGTGAGAATTAAAGATGTTGCAAGGAATTAAATAGAATGCAGGTTGAAATATAATTAGTAAATTAAAAGAATCGTGCAGTTTTCATAGTTAGTGGTATGCAGCTTTTGTTAGGTTTCAGGGTTGGAAGCTAAGCATCTCCCACTTCCATTAGAATCAGGCAGTGGAGGCTGAAGGTTAAGGGTCAATCTTTACCCCGAAACATGTGTTCAACAACTGCACGGTTATCGCGGGCAGTACACTGTCAACCGTATCGACATCTTTCGAGTACCGACTCAGAATGCGACCTAATGGCGTTGTATCGAACAGTTCCATTGGCCACTTGAGGCCTGTGTTCAGCAGCTTGTTGAATACATTCATTGAGCAATGGAGTCCTCCGATGGCCAAGGCGAGGCCCGATAAATATTTGGATAGCACTGCATGTAACGTAAATCGGTTTAGATGCTATGCATTACATTTGGGATTTAGGGAGAAACTAACTTTCTAAACAGAACTTAAGATTCAACTGATCATGCTGCTAAACATTGTTTGTGTAAGCCACCTTAAACAGGTTAGTGTTCATATTTACATATAAATACACAACATATATCGTTGAAGTTAGTGCCACATAGCATTAGGATAGGATTTTCCATTGGGATTGTGCCAATTGAAACCAGTTAGTGTGTGTATCATCGATATATTCTAAGGGAAAGGGTTTGTGCAACAAACTATCACATACCCTAGGATTTCCTTCAACCGTATCTAACAAAAAGCGTGAGATTCAGATTCGTGCACGGAGCGTTTCTTACAATAAGTTTAGAAAAGATTCATATTTTTAATTGCACTAATCAGCCAATTTGAAAATCTGTCCGTGGAACTAATGCAATTTTTTTGTTTTTATGAAAGAAATGAGGATATAAAACTTTTGCAGCTTCGAAACGCGCTCCTTAATAGACATTTACCGCAAACGCTTGACTGATGACCATGCGCCAAAGCATCGGCAGGACATTGTCGATGGTATCGACGTCCTTTGAGAAGCGATTGACAACGCGGCCGAGGGGCGTGGTATCGAACAGTTCCATGGGCCATCGGAATACATATGACAGGAGCGTCTCGTGCAGCACCTTGGAGCAGAAGATGCATCCGAGGGCCAGCGTGAGAGAGCAAAAGAAGTACGAGGTAACTGGAAGGTTAAATTATAAATGTACAGTATAATTCGCTTAGCTGCATCGATAGTTAGCTGCATCGGCAAGATATCTGCATTATTTTTCCATTTTTTTGTGTGAATAGAAAATAGAAAATAGAAAAAAAAAAATTAAGTTAGCTGCATTTTTAAGTTACCTGCATCGAGGCATTGTGCAAAGTACTCGAGGCAGCTAAGCGAATTATACTGTATTTTTTTTTTTTCGATTTAATTTAAATTGATTTTCTAGGCAAAAGCGTGGACAAAACATTCTAAAAAGCTTTGACAACCTACAGAGAAGAGCTGTACTCAGAACTCAGATGCATCTGAGTATGGGCGATGGCGATTTGTATCGGACATATACTTTTTTTTTTGGGAATAATTACCGCAAACAATTGCAAAATGACGACCCGCAAATTGAGTGGCAGTGTATTGTCAATTGTATCTACGTCCTTGGAAAAACGGTTGACAATGCGACCCAGAGGTGTGATGTCGAACATTTCCATGGGCCAACGCAAAGTGCCATGGAGCAGCACGTTGTGCATGTAGCGGGCGCTATAAACGCAGCCCAATGAAAGGATCAGGGTGGATAGATACCCTGTAACAACTTCGAAGAGAGCGACAACACGGGTATACCGATTAGTTACCAGAACCTCTTGTCCACCGACGAAGTATATTCAGACGTGCTCTTATTTTAACAAACTCATACATTAAATAACTATTAAATCATTATTAATTATTTATATGATAAAAAAATCAACGCAATTCAAAAAATGTAATTTCATTAAAATAAAGAGCACGAAGGAAGATTATTACGGGTTTGGTTAATATTAGTTTTGTATGGTAGTGCATGATAAGCCAAGCCTGTCCATGATTTACAGAATGATCCGATATTCCAGATAGATTAAATATTGCCGTGCATGGATCAACTCCAATCAATTACCATATATGCCTGACCAATGACGACACGAATGTTGAATGGCAGCACATTATCGATTGTATCGATATCTTTCGAGAAGCGATTGACAATCCTTCCCAGTGGTGTCGTGTCGAAGAGTTCCATTGGCCAGCGGAGATTGTAGTATAGTAGGGTCTGATGTAACAACTGCGAGCACTTGAGACAACCCAATGAGATGGCGAGGGATGAGAAGAAGTTCGTCGCGACTAGAATTCGATATTTAATCGATTTTTGTTTCGATTTTTTCGATCATTTTAGTTTTTTGTTTAGGTAGGGTCGGAAGGTATTCACAATATTATTGGTGAATAATATTATTTACTATGCAACACATTTACGCACACAAACATACACACACAAAAGGAGAACTGTTAGTATAGTGATCGGACTACAATGTTCTGATATACGATTATATCAATCTAAATAGATCGATAACCAAAAATCGATTTTCAAAACATTTTTGTGTGGTAGTAATATTAATAGCAGTTATTAATATGAAAAGCCTTTTGTGTTCAGTTTGCCAAGCGTGCAGCAATATAAAATCTAATTTGTTTTGAGTTGTTGTTAGTGCTTTAGGATATGTGTGCATTTTCTTAAATTTTGTGTATAAAGCCGAAGAAAGTGTTAGCTAGTTAGGTATTCTAATCGGGACTGAATGTTATTCAAACCGCCTACTGGAAGCTGAGCAGCATGTGTTCTCTTGGCGCCAAAGTAAGAAAGCAATTAGGTAAGCAAAACATAAATGAAAAACCCCAACCAAACATAGAATACATTAAAAATATGTAGAAAATATGGTTTCAAAGCTTGAAAACATTTGATACTAATCGTTTTAAAGTTCTTTATAAGTTAAAGCTCTTCGTATTACCTCATACAATTTGTTTTAAAATTTTGAAACCATTTTTCTTACAAATGAAGCGGAAACAAAAATGCAAACTAAAAAACATAAACATAAAGGGCAAAATAAAGCAGCAAAACTCATGCAATACAGTTAAAAGTATAAAATTATAACGAAACAAACTTAAAATAAAACAACCAAATGGACAAAACGAACATGAAAGAAGAATAACTTCAAACGAAGAATTTCAAAAGTAAATCGAATCACAATGGACTTACCTTGGCCAAATCCGAAGGCACCATAAACACCCAGATACATGTCCCTGAGGCCAGTGTCGTTGGCGACATTTTGATCGTTAGCCCACTGAGTGAGCCACAGATTCGAGCCGATTTGGAAAGCTTGGAATACAAAGTTGAGTACCAATGTGGCAACCGATAGAAAAATGCCAACGCTCTTGATATAATGCTTATACACTGCGAACTCCACGCCACCGGTTTGCGATTTCTCAGTTTCAATCAGCTTGCCCTCGACCTCCTGCTTCTTTTTCAGGGAAGCGGCTGAGGCAACGGAATCGTGGGAGTCCTGTCGCTTAGTTCGCCGGCGAAGACTTCCTCCTCCGCCCATTAAACTATCAGCGGATGTAACGGAGCTAAAAAATAAAGTTCATTTATTTAGTCAAATGATTACTTTAAAGTCCTTTATAAAGATGTACTTACATGGAATCGGACAAGCTTTCCGTGCGCGCCAACTTAATGGCCTTTTCGACAGTGCCCAACAGCTCAGGGACATCTGCGGTGCTAGAGATCTGGCGCTTGATCTGATTAAGCTCCTCCTCCTCTTCATTGCCCTCCTGCAGATGCTGGATAATGAAGTCGGCAAAGGCGCCTTTGTTCTTGACCAATTGATCGAATGTGCCGCTCTCGCTGATCTCGCCCATCTTTATCACATAGATGCTGTCCACCTGGGGCAGGAAAGTCACACCATGGGTGACCAGCACGCGGGATTTTCGTGCCAATATACCCTTGGGTCCGATAACCTCCTCGAAGATGTGCTTTCCCACATGGGCGTCCACTGCGCTGAGAGGATCATCCAGCAGATACAGATCGGCATCACTGTACACAGCACGAGCCAACGAGATGCGCTGCTTTTGGCCACCTGATAAATTAATGCCTTTCTCACCGATTTCCGTGAGATCTCCGGCTGACAGGATGTCGATATCGGCACGCAGGGCACAGGCGTCGATCACCTTGTTGTAGCGCTTTCGGTCGTAGGTCTGCCCGAAGAGGATGTTGTCCCTCACCGTCGCATTCTGAATCCACGCCTGCTGCGGTACATAGGCCAACTTGCCCACAGTGTTGACAACGCCCGCAAGTTTTTCCATTTCACCGAGGAATGCCTGCACTACAGACGACTTGCCGGAACCGACCGTGCCAACCAGGGCCACCAGGCTGCCCTTCTTCACCTCGATGTTAATGTTGCGCAGCGTGATCTCATCACCCCACGAGAACTCGCCGTTCTCAATGCTCATTGGATGGGCTGTATGTATAAGGGATATATTTTAACTTCAAGATCTTTACAAACTTCTTGAATTTTCTTACGTTTAGAGGAATCGTGGAGAACGCTGTTGGGATCCAGTTCCTCACTGTTCAGGAACTTATTGATACGATTCACGGAAACTTGCGTCTATTCGTTCGCACATGCAATATGGGATATCAGTTAAAATTGTTTCGCCAAATAGGTAAATTTTCATACACAAAATATGTTAGTAATAGGTTTGGGCAAAGAAAGGGAAGATAATGTGGATATGTGGAAAAATGCATCAATCCAAATCTGAATGAATATGGAATATACTCGGCTATTCCGAGGATTTTATATACCCCTGCAGATGGGCAAGGAATTGCCATATGCGAAGAGTTAATATGACTAACTCTAAAAAGGGATTTTGTATCATATTTAAAAGTGCCCTATAATATGTCTGCAACCAACTTGCATTTCACATTTTCACATTTTTCTTTCAGACAAATTTCCATAACATCGTTATATCTTTAATTAAATCCCCCTTAAATGCCCTCTGCAAGCGCATATTCGAGATCCAAACAAATGGTTGCTATTGAAACGGATGAAATGGGTACCCAACCACCAGATATATGACCATTCGGAACTGGTTTGGTTCGGACAACTTTCAATCCCACACGATTGTGACGATGAGCATACAATTTCGGTATAAATGAGTGTAAGGATTTAATGCAGGGTAGGGGGGAGGATCTTTGGTTAGGGGAATACATTTCGGTGTAAATTCGATTTGGCTAAAAAAGAATTCAAATTAAGTAAATAAACATAAATCACAATCACAAAACGGCACAAAATCGACGATCACAGTGGCGCCGGGGATCGGCAAAAGTTATAAGGAAAGTGGAATCCCTCAGCCACACTGTGATCGACTAGAGTGGTAGTAATTGGTATTGCAATCGGGCGTAACTTACTTGCACCAGGTTGGTGATCAGCATGGGCAACATTGTTAGCGGAAATCGTAGAATGTTGAATAATGATAATGAGACAAAGGTTTTGGTGGCATCAAGCACGTTATTTTCATCAATTAAAACGTAAGTGGCGAATGTAACTAATGAAACCTAAAAGATAATACACAATTTCGTTTAAGGCGTTGATAAAATGTTCGTTCTTGATCCTTGATCTGAAGTTGATGGATATAGGAGAGGCGGAGAGGTGCACCATAGCCGAAGAGGTTGTTAATCCATCGCCATCGCGGGAGCTGTACCTCGGCTATGTCAACACTCAGCATGGGCAGGATGGTCAGCGGGAGTTTCATGAGGTCGAAGAGGGCGATTGAGACTAACACCTTCTCGACGCTCAGCTGATTCGCCTCGCTGGTTAGCACGTAAGTGGCGAACGTGACCAAGGAAACCTTTGTTTGTTCGGACACGAAGTACATATATTTGCCAGATTAGTCCAATGCTACACGTCCAACTCATCTCAGTCAGCTGTAAAGAAATCTCGGAGGACTCAGAGCCCTGCAGGGCTGGCATATCTTACCAGGAACGGTGCACAGGACCACAAGAACGAAGTGCCCGCGTTCAAGTAGGCAGTGGAGCGCAGCGTCGCAATCTCCTTGTCACGGATGTCCAGCACTTGCTTCTCGAAACTCGGTTCCCAGGCGTACAATTTGAGCACCTATGTGGATTATAAAAACGGTTAGCATAGAATCGACATAGCATCGACTTCTGACAGCAGTCAGCATGACAGAGGATAATTGTTATACTTAAGAGATTAGGCTTCTACCTAATCCCTAGTCCTAGTGCCACTCACCTTAATGCCACTCAGTACTTCGTTCATCAACTTAACACGCTCATCTTTGTACTTCATCTGTCTGATCTGATAGGTCTTGATGCGACTGGCAATCACTCCGTTCACAGGGATCAGGATAATCATCACAGCCAAACCGGCCAGCACAGACGGTCCCAGTTGCTGCCAAAGGAAATACAGGGCTAGACCGATCTGCAGTGGCGCCGACCAGATCATGTTTAAGTAGGTTGTCAGTTCCATGAATCGCTGGGCATCCACGGCCATCAGGTTGACGATCTCGCCCACGGTGGACTCCTTTTTGGTGGAGTTCGAAATGCGCAGGGCCTTGCGGTAGATGGCATTGATCAAAGCTGTCCTGATTCGCAGGCCCACAATGAACATTCGGTGGAAATATTGCCCCAGAATAAAGGTCTGTGCAGCGGCCAAAACGAAAAGCAGGACAGCGTATAAGATACCCTTCCATTCGGGCTCGGCATCTTGGGCCTCGACGAAGCTGATGATCAAACTCAGGACTTGGGGCTGGGCAAATGTCAGGGTGTCGGTGAACAGCTTCATTAGGGCGCCGAACAGAAAGACGCCTCCGAAGGACTTGTAAATTGGCGGCATAATACTGGCCATGCCCTTCTTGCGGCCATTCTTCTCACCGTGGGGATTCTCAAAGGTCACGTTGCCATTGCTAAACTGCGCCTTGGGTTCTACGCGCGCCTTGTTCTTGTAGTTCTTGCGCACGTTCTGGTTCCAGTGGTGGGCGAAGATGGGCATGACCTCGGAGCAGCTGTCCTGCGGCCTCAGGTCCCACAGATCCTTCTCCTCCAGCGGGTTGCGATAGCCCTTGAGGGCCATTTTGTCGAACCACTGATAGGTGATGCGGGAAAGGAAACTGGCTGACAGTTCGGGAATCTCGTTCTCACCCCTCTGGTACTTGGTTTGTCTGGGCATTCCGTCCGCGAAGCAGTTCAGGATCAGCATAATGCTGGTGAAGGTGAAGAAGATAAAGAAGCTAACGAACTGATACTCCTCCCAGGAAAAGTCCTGCTCGGATGGCTGTTGCGAATTCAGAATCTTCTGGCGCTCCGCGTCCAGTCGAACTTCAGTGCGGCAGCGGGGAATCGACAGCACAGTGAGCAGGAACCAGAAGATGAACTGACATCCCGTGGTCTGCACGCCATACTTTCGATTCAGCGGGATGAATATGAAGAGCAACAGGAAGGTGGCGAACTTGATGATGGGACCCCAAACATCCAGGTCGTAGAGCGGCAGCTCAGAGTCGCCGCCCTTCTTGACCAGCGCCATAATTAGGTCCAGGGCAGTGATTACCAGCAGACCCAGATTCACCAGAGCTTTGCTCACGTTCAGCTTGTTCCACGGTATATTCCTGTCCAAACTCGCCTTCAGGTAGTAAAAGTCAAAGATCACGAACGCCCAGTAGAAGGCGCAGGGTGTCCAGACCAGCGCCGTTTGCTCAAAGCAGGGCGTAAAGTCCGGATCGTTGGTATACCATGTCTCTGTTGCGTTCTGTTCGTTGGACACACGGAAACCATACATTTACACTATGCATTCGGATTGAACACCACTGCTGATGCACTCACCCAGAACGTGGATCCGCAGAATCTGTCCATCGGCGAACTAGTGTCATCCGCCATGGTTACTCGACTGCTCGGCAACCTCCTCCACGTGCAATTGGGCTATATGCGTATGCTATATCGGGCGATGTGGTAACTGTAAAGCGGCAAGGAAATAAACGGATCTATATTTTCGGGCCAACAGCTGTTCCTTCCCAAGCCGCACAACTACAACAACCGCTAATCGTGACAGTGGGAAGTTGATTGCTAGTATTTTTCTGGTATTTCGCGGGCACAGTGGGTGTCGGATGGAAAATGAGTGTATAATTCTGCACTGCGTGTTATTTTAATTGTTTATATTGATTTAAGTGAAACTTGTAATTTTTGTACATAAATTATTAAAATACATTTGCTTGGAAAACTTAGTAGAAGCAAGTAGAAATCAATTGCATTTGCAACAGCAAAAATACAAATGAATTTCTTAAATTTGGATTAAGCTTTTAAAGTTTCATATAGAAATTCATAGCAATTATTCTCGAAAATTCTTGTCATTTACTTTTTATTAATGAGCACCCTGTACAGGGAAAACGCCTATCTAGTATTTTTAGCCTATCGCATGGCATTAAATGTTTTTCCACCGGCGTTCACACTGTCACATTAGTTTTCATTTCAATCGAGTTGACAGCTCCATTCTGGCAAATAAAATTTGCGTTTTTCGCTCGTCGCTCAGCGCAAAAATAGCATTTGCATTGGATTAACTCGTAACTGGCAATTGAAATCGTGCAGCAAAATGTCGCGTCGTTCCAATTTCATTGAGGGCAACGACAATTTTCGCGACCAGAACCTGCGCTTTGTGCGGGTAAGCAAAACTTGAGAAATTCGATGTGAGGAACTATCTGCGCCACTAAAGATGAACTTGTTTTTTTTTTTTTTCATTTTCTAAATGCAGAACGAGTTTGAGGACAATATTAACCAGTACTTTGGAGGCGCCGATCCGGAGGGCAGCGGCCCGCAGCAGAAACCGCCGCCGCGAGACTCGCTGATTGTCCAGCCGACCGCAGGTAAGTGGCGTCCATTGCAACAGCCGGAGCTTCACATGGCACAGCAATCGCTGCCGGTGGCGCGGAGAATCTAACCGGAGATTACAGCCAGCTAGTAGTAGGCATGACTCTGGGTTTATGGTCTACTTAGCACTTGTGTGTGCACAGTAATCTCTGCGAGCGCGGAACCATGTCAACCTGATAAACATCTCACGTCGACGTCGATTGCGCGTAATCGCTCGGGGTGGTACAGTGAACCCGCGATAAGGCGAACAAACGCACGCGAATGGAACACGTCATAGGACAGAAAAACCCATCCTAACGAATCTTCGACAAGACTTTAAAAACCAATTACGAATATTGAAAACATATCCGAATTACTTGTATTTAAAATTGAATCAATTGCTCTAAATTTTTTAATTAATTCCGTAAGTTAACTATAGTTTGTGCACACTTTTTGTATATTCAAATTTCCAATCTTTTAATGGTTATTAATTAGTATTTTGCACTTAACTATTGGATAATTCGTCAAAACAAAGGCAAAAAATCAATTATCCAAACAAATCAGTTTAATTCCTATGCACACTATTATTTGACAAACTATCTATCGTATTGAAACAAAAAGAGGGTTGAGCGGGTAGTTAGTACGAAGTTTTGTAATCTAGCCGTCGTTATTGTGCGCTACGGCAGTTAAGTGTTTACATGTCCAGGGCCACTTGGAGGAAGGTCTAATCGCGCCCACTTGAAACGATAGTTTATAGTCCAGCGAGATTGTACAATGCCAATGACAAATGAGCGACTAAAACGTGTTTCCCCGCCTCGAAGAAGAACTAATTTACACAGAGATACACACAACTAAAAAGAAGGAATGAGAAACTTTAAGCGAATCTTGAACGGAGCTCATAAAAGGTATTGGGCTAGTCACATTTTATGGGCGCCAAAAACTTGTTTGCCCCGTACACGCATGTGTTTTAAGCCATTTGACTTTAGATAAAATTCTAACACATCTGAAACGAGTATTTTCAGTTCGATATAATTAACGGCGAAACCTGTTCCCGCAGCGATTATATAAGCACAAAACAATCGGCAGAAAAAACCCCCTTACAAAACCTAATATTTCAATTGTACGAAATGTGTGTGTTTTGCCTTTACACCCAAGTGAAATTTCTCTTTAAAAACAAAAACGTCGACTCACGATGAGATGCTAAGCAAAATGGCATGGAGATCTCTTGGCTGCACCATAAAATCAAGGAGAAAACCTGACAATTTTCTCAGCAAAAAACGCCACTCTCTTCACAACCTGACTGACACACACGGTTTGTTTGTTCTGGATCAGATCATGCCAGCCGGCACAAATTGTTTACACCGCCAAAGAAGAGTGATTTATTTACAGAATATCAACGACACTCGACACTTGATGACTTTTATTAATAGGGAAAAAGCTGAGATAAGGCTGACTGGCTGCATTTAGCCAAGTGTGCAAACTCTGGAGAAAACAACTTCCACATAGCGAGAATGATTATACGAGCAGCTCCTTATCGGGGACCCCACAGCTGAACCTTATCGTGTGTGCTGCCTGTTGCTGTCCCCCTACTAGACTCTTCCATTGTGTTTGTCGTTGCTCCAGTTATGAATTGCACATCGTAAACCCTATATTGCTCCTAATCGCACACTTGTTTGCTCCACTTGCTGCTGATTCTGAGTCCTTGGAGCTTGATTACCATCGGACTGGGCGAGAAGCTGTCGAACCCACAGATCGTAGGCCATCTTTCAAGGCCTGTGACGTCAGTGGAACCCACGAGGCAATTAACTTCAAATTTGTTCGTACGAACAGCAGTACGACAACCTTGCGCACCACAATTTTTACACTTTTTCTGTTATCAATTAAATAATCGAGCTGCGAGCATGACAAAACACTTAACCATATCAAACTACTTTGAATGTGAATCATCGATTTCTCGTCAGTTCTTTTTTTTTTTTTTCGTATTTCTTTCGTTTGCTGAGAAATGTTTGCGCGGGATATTCTGGAGCCTTTCGGAAATTTCACAATTTCAGGCAAAGAATGTGGACACACAGAGATAGATACACAACACATAGATACGAACGCACACTGGCACACTTGTTCCGCTTTGGCGGAATCCAACAACCACATATCAACAAGGGTATCAAAAATGGACGGCGGTGGTTGTTGTTGGCGGTATCGATGCGACTGAAATGTCACTTATAATTACCTCTACGTAGAAAAAAACTCGCTGCGATTCAAACGAATCGGTTGTGGGGGATCGGAGTGAATAGAATCGAATCGAAACAAAACGAGCCGTAGCGGTTGAGGTCGGATCGCTATTTGGATTTGGATGGAGGGCAGCGTCGGCGGAGCACTTCAAAATCGACGGACAACCGGCTCGTTACGAGCAAAAAGGCAAACTGAATTCGAAGCGAGCGCTGCGAACAAACTTATTTGTTTTCCGCGCTTTCCGTGCTCAAAAAAAAAACAACAAAAATGAGATAATAGCGCCACCTCGGAGAGCGTTTAACTTGGCTCTTTTTGTGGCGCTGACTGCCTGGTGGCCGCCCGATCAATTAAAACCCCCTGCCATCAAAGCACCCGACTCTCCAATAATGCCAAGTTTGTCCAGAATAAAACCCAGCTGAAAGATACCGACTCTCTTTCCTGATTTTAAGTGCCGATTTAAACATATTTTCCTGCTCTGGTGAAATTATTCTGAACCGAAATGGACACACGACGCGACTCTTAAACGTTTTGTTGTCGCAAGAGCAACAAAAGTGGGCCGAAATGATAACGATATCAACAGTAGTCATACAATTAAGAGCATTTAATGGGTGTTTGGTTGCGAATTCTTCACGATTTTGGTATAAGCATGACCATACCTATTGATTATCAGTTTATTGTGTGTTTGATGCCATAAATGTATAATTACTGAGTAGTTTCTTAACAACTACAACTACAGGATTTGCTGCTATGCATTTCGAAAGTACACACCAATAGAATAGAATTCTGTGATAGAATTTCTAATCTAATCAATTTAGATGTTTAATTTAAAATATGAGATAGTGGCAGTGCTTAGTGTTTATAGATTGACAAAAAATCAAACATCAAACTTAGTCAGCATTTTGATAACGACTGAAAAGGCAATCAAGTAGTAATGCAATTGAAATTATCATTTTTTTTTGTGTTGTACAATTTGTTAAAGCAATTAAAGGGTGGGAAGAAATGCAAAACAAAGCAAATCTATTATAGATTTAAACTAAAATTTGTATGCATATTTTCAGTGAGCATTGTCGTCATGAGTAGATTAGATTGGAATTGGTTTGCTAAACGTGACCACATAGCTCTAACCTAAAACGTGTCTGCTTTTTTAAATTTTAAATTTCATATGTGGTACCATGAAAATAGCCAACAGCGAGCTGGACAATCGGCGCCAATTTCTCCGTGACCTGGGCGCCAGTCGGGTGTTGGCCAACGCCTTGGCGCAGCGCACCTTCAATGTGCCCAAGTTCAACCTGCGCCATTTCCAGCGCCAGAGGTTCCGCCTCAGCGTCGAGCTGGGCGACAGTCACCAGGATGTGGTGGACAAGGAGGTGCTCCAAGCCATCGAGGAAGCGGTGGCTAGCCACGACGACGTCGAGTCGCGGCCACGCACTCCGTCGCCGCCGCGGAACATTGATTGGCACAGCGCCAGGATGAATAACTCACCGGCTAATAAGGATCGATCGCGTTCTAGGAATCGTCAGAGAGAGGAAAATTTCCCAAACAACAATCGCGGAGTTGTGGAACAACGGGAGCCAATCAATAGGAATTGTGGACCCGTAAATCGCAATAATCCTGGCATGAATCCTGCTGAGTTCAATCGCAATCGTTATGCAAATGCGCAGGACTTTAATCGAAATAATCGAAATATGGACAGAAGTGAATTCAATCAAAATAATCGCAATTTCAACCGAAATGAGGGTTCACGTCCCAATCCACAGGATTTCAATCGTCCCAATAGAAATCAAAATCCACAGGATTTCAATCGTCCCAATAGAAACCAAAATCCACAGGATTTCAATCGTTCCAATAGAAATCAAAATCCACAGGATTTCAATCGATCTAATAGAAATCAAAACCCCCAGGATTTCAATCGTCCCAATAGAAATCAAAATCCACAGGATTTCAATCGCAATAATCGTAATGCCTATCCGCATGAATTCAATCGTAATATCCGAAATGATAACGAGCAGGAATTTAATCACAATCGTAATGCAGTCAATGATGAATTCAATCGCAATACTCGTAATGTTAACAACCAAGCATTCCCTCAAGGACATAACCATAACAATCGTAATGCGAATGCACAATTCAATCGCAAAACTTTTGACGAGAACCCAAACTTTAATAACCAACGTTTTCAAGGACCAAATCACCAGATCAACTATCGTGTTCAGATGCCAAACAATGATCATTCCCAAGTAAACAACAATCGCAGGCCTGGTAATCAGAACTTCGTTTCGAATCAGCAACCCAACTTGGATCGTAATGCTATAAGCGATGACGGCATTCAGCTGCCAAGAGATCGATTCCGTTCGCCTGAAGCGCATCCAAAACAACCACCATATCCACGTAATGTGAACGCTGACCAGGTTGGAAACCGTGGACCCCAAAAGAGGCACAATTATCAGCGTATTGTGAATGACAATCAAATAATACTACGTCGCACCGACTGGACTGACGAAGAAGAGGATCTAGATCTAGAACACCATGATATAGACGACTATATACCCGATGAACGCGAATTTCTTGAAGATGATGCCGATTTCATCGATGACACAAATGATACACTTATGAATGATGATCAGTATGAGGGTTACCACTCAAGGGGTAATCAACACTACATCCAAGATCATAACATCGATGATCGTAATTCATATGGACGCAATCGCAACGATCGTAACTTTGAGGGCATTAGGCGCCAGTTTGATCCAGAACTCGATCGACGCAACTTAAACGACAACTTCAATCAGCGAAACAACTATTCGCGTGGCGGTGACACCGTACGCTTTCCCCGAAGGGAGGATGACACATTCCAAGGCTCAAATAACCCTAATTTTCCACCGAACTATCCAAACACTATTCTCCGTGGATCGGGTTCTGGAAATCGTTGCCGCGATACGAGCTCTAACAGACCCATGGGTCCCAATCAAAACAGACGAAGCCGCCTACCAAATGCTGATGAAGCTGCTCCAAGTGTGGCCCATTCTGGGGGTCCCATACAAGATGGAACTAATTTAAATCGTAGAATCAATAAAAATTTAAATCCTGGCAAGGGGCCAGATCGCATCAATGCTGGGACTCCTAATCAACCCAGATCCAAGTCAACCACATCTCAAACTCGAAATCTAAATCCTGATATTCCAAACAAAATGGTCAAGAAGTCGGCGGTTCCACAAGACAATCGTGCACCGCAACCAAACAAACCTATGAACACCAATCCTGGTGCATCCAAACCTGGTCAGTCGGTAATCAAACCGAAACTACAGGCAACCAAGATCAACGCGGCCATGGCGAAACCGCTCGCTGGTAAGGGATAAACTTTTGAATTCTTAATAAATTAAAAATTTGATACAAACCAATTACAAGCTAGCTTATAGAGCTTTTGTATTGGTTTTAAAGTGTATAAATGATTTTAAAGCCACATTTGGAATGCAAACCCGTTAAAAATATATCCCTTTTTTTTCAAATGCCTTAAATTAAGGATCGTACTCTAGCTACAAGAATTTTTGATAAACCAGTTTTGAAACACATTTTCTTGGTTTCAAACCCGATTCGAAGTTATCAACTGCATTTCATACTTCAAGAAGCTAGTCATAAATATGCTTTTGTTTGGTTTGCATTCCGAAATTATCGGGTATACCCAAAAAACAATACATGTTCAATTTTGCAGGGATAAAAAGAAAAGCTGAGACTACTCCAAAGTTAGGGGGGGCTACCAAAGCCGGGCCAAAACGCCAGAGAGCGGATCGAACAGATCGCAGCTTCATTATAGGCGGCATTAGTCTGCCCTATATCAACAGCAATACCAAGAAGCTGCCACAGCCGGAGGAGCAGTCATACGCGGTGACCTTCTTCGAGCAAACGCCCAACTACAACACCAACATATATGCCATCGACGATGGCCATGTTGATGAAGACGAAGGTGATGGGGACGACGAGGAAATGTCCGATGCCGAATCTCTGGACTCGAACCGATCCGGTGTTCTGTCCAAGTGGAAAGGACGCAGTTCGAAGAAGAAGGTGCGCACCCAGTTGCGCAAGGAATGGACAAAAATCTATAGAACCAATAACTACAAGGACTGGCACGCCTGGTGGCGGGATTTCAAGTGGTGCGGCAGCGAGATTAACAAAAAGCTAGAGAAGTTCGGCGATCGCAATCTGCGCCACCGCTTTGCCCCCATCGGCCGGAAACCGATGACCGGAAAGACGATCAATCAGATTTTTAAATCGGGCCACATGGGTCTGGAGAAGAACACCTTTAGCCACTACCGCAATATGCGTTCGATTTTCCTACTGATGAACGAAAAGTTCCTCAACAGTTTGTCTGATGAGCAATTGGAACAGTTGCAGGACTTGATACGTGGCGTTCCAAATCACTTGTGGCTCTACAAGATCCGCAGCATGGTCTACCTTTGGGAAAGGTACCATGGCACTCTTAAAACCCATTCAGCTAATAATTTCAAAAGCGATAAGGAAATTCAATCCATAGCGAGAGAATGGAAAAGTCCTGTCTTTCACTGGTTAGCCAAGCAGGCTTTCGATGAGCTTAAGGTGAGAAAACAACATTTCCCAAAGCTAAAAGTATCTGAAAACCTTAAGGAAACCCAAGTTCTACTATCTTCAACTGACAACGAACCTTATCTTTATTTATAGGCAATCAGCGAGATCGCGTGGCCGGATCATAAAAAAATCTATCCCGGCTTGAAAGCATAATTGAATGCGAAGCATATTGTATAAGATTGTATATGGAATCAAAGCCAAAATAAAACAAAGGGGTTTGCTTTTGCAATGGCCCATACGATTGAATCGCCTCAACTTTCTATTTTTTTTTTTTAGCTGCCAGAAACTTTCCAGATAACAAGCCATTTTAATAATACTCAACTCTTTTCTGTTTCCCCATTAGGAATCTGCGTGAAAAGCTTCAAGACAAACAGTGATGAAAAGTTCTTCATTAACGTGTGCCAGGCAGCGGAAGTTCCAGCACCGCAGGATGTCACCGAGGAGGAACTGATTGGCATACTGGAATCCACTACTCCTGGCTCCTATCGAGTGCCCATGAGCATCTCAGATCCCAGATTCACGAAGGATCGTTCCGATAAGACCGTCGATGTCTGCGACATCGCTATCAACCCAAAGTTTCTGGTAAAGATCCAGAAGTCGCAGCTCTTCAAGAACTTCTTTATGCAAATTGTGATTGAGGCGATGAGCGAAAAGTATAATGTGCAGCTCAACATGGAAAAGACCATTATTCTGAACAATCGCAAGTTCATCGGCACTTTGGTCACTCATCGTGTGCGCAACGAAGATATGAAAAGGGCCCAGTCTACGTCCGGCATTCCTGCTGCTCTTAACAGCCGGGATGGTGGGGCTGTGGCACCGGAAAATTCCGGAAAACTGGTGCAGGAGATCGACGAGAAGGATGCTGCTGCCATAAGGAAGAGTCGACAGTCTGCAGGCGGCGGTTTTCTGGATATACAGTACAAACTTCGTGGTCGAGTTCGTGACGAGTCCGTTGACGAAATCCATGCTGAGATCTACTTGCCCAACTACGTAAGATTATTATGGATGCACAGAGAAAAAGAAGTTTATTTATGTCACCACATCAATCCGCAGGTTTCTTCGCAGGAGTTCAGTCTCCTTGTCGGCGAGGATCGTATCGTGGTGGAAACCCGCAAGTATGGCTATGTGTTCAACAAATTCGTCAACTACCGTCTGCAGCAGGATCGTGCACAAGCTCTGTTCGATAAGACCACCAAGGTGATGCAGTGCACCAAGTTTGGAGGATTCAAATCTTTAATTTCTGTTCTTTCTTCCCATTTTTCAGATGCTTCATGTTCGCATTCCAGTGTTCAGTAACTAAAAAGGCACATAAATGAATAATGCCCGCTGTGATAATGTTAATAAAGGCGCAAATTTTACAATTTATTTTATTCTTGAATTTTATTAGAAACTGAAAAAAAGGGGCTGATTGGATTTTCTATATATTCAAATGATATCATATATTGACTGCGAAAGAAAAAAACATCATATTTTATTAAGTTGTTTATATCTTTTTAAGTTTCAATAAAAAAAATTTTGCTTGTTAATTTTTAAGTTTATATTACTTACACACTGACAAATGTGCTGCGCTTATTTTGTCAAAATACTTATGCCGACTAGTGTAGATTAAAAAGCGGTTTCGAGGCAACAGCTAGCTTATATTTAACTTTCATAGATTTTTGTAATGTTTTTTTTTTTTGTTGGTTTTCCTGGTTTGACTTTCGTGCTCATGTTTTATTCTACATTTTTCAAAAGAATTTGTGATTCAATATTTTCAGGTTGTGTGTTTTCTTTGGTAGTGAAAGTGTAAGTATGTATGTAATATAATATAATACTTAATACAACCAATTCATTAGTAAATATTACTATAAAATATAGCTCTTTAATTAACTACGATAGTAGTGAAAAGAAATTATACAGTAAGCTTCTTCTCTATAAATATCTTGCTAAAGAAATTTTTTGGAAGATGGCTTTCAGAATATTACCGAATCAAAACCGAAATTATACATTTGTCAAATGTTGTTTATAACAAATCACATTTGACATAATGCTTAAAATATAAATAAATAATAATTTATTGCAAGGTATTCCTAACTAATTCAATAGCGGTATTTTTCTATCACGCTCAGTATTTTTCAATAAAAATACCAACTTCGAATCGGACTTATTACCATTTTGAGCAGCCGGCTTTCATTGCTTTGCAACCCTGGCACCAGACAGTGAAAAATTCGGGGAAAGGAAAGCATTTTTTGTGCCGCGTTTGTTGTGTTGGAAAAAATCGCAGAGAAGCCAGTTAATTGGAAGCAGCGGCGAGTGCTCGACGTAAAGGTAAATCCGGGCAAGGACTATTCGGAATGGACTACCGCCAAATGAAGAACGACGCTTACGGCATTGGCCAGCGGCGCGGAATGGGGAGCTCCAGCGGCGTTGGTGGTGGTGGAGGAGGCGGCGGCGGCGGGATGTATTCCTCAAACTACGGCGGAGGCGGTAGCGGCGCCAACTTCGGCGGAGGCGGCAATACCAGTGGCAGAGGAGGCTACGGTGGCACTTTCGGTGGCGGAGGCTACGGCGTCAACCGGAATACCAGCCCAGATGGTGGCAACTTCAGTCGCGGCGGTGGCAACTACAGCAACAACAGCAACAGTGGCGGCAACAACAGCTACCCACGTTCCGGAGACGGAGATCGGAGCGGTTTCAATCCGAGCAGCAACCAGCGTTTCGGCGATAATTTCCAGGACAAATTTCGTGGCGGGCCGTCCTCCAATTTCGGCCAAGCGAACAGGGGAGCATCCAATCAGAGCAACGTAGCCCGCTTGCTGGAGGTGGAGAACCGTATGGACTGCAATCCAGATGTCAACTATCGAGGTCCCCAGCCGCAGGGAAGCGGCGATAGGTTTTTCAACGATGAACCCAGAAATCAGGGATCATTCGGTAATTTCGTTCCCAACGATGGAGTGCCATTTGGCGGCAACAATGCTCCCTCTTTTGGTGGAAACAATGGACCCGCTTATGGGGGCAATAGTGGACCTTCCTTTGGAGGAAGCGATGTCCCTTTTGGTGGAAACAGTGGTCCTTCGTTTGGAGGAAACAATCAACGCAACTTCAACAATGACAATTTCCCAAACAGAGGTCCTAACTATGATGACCAGCGTTCCGGTTTCAATGATTCCTACGGACGCAGTGGAAATCACGGCAACTTTGGCCAGAACTCTGGAAACTTTGGGGACAACAATAGGGATATAGGAAACTTTAACAACCGCGGACCGGCTGTCGGAGGATCCGGAGGCCCAGGCTTTAACCCGAACTCTGGTGGCAACTTTGGCAGCAATAATTCCGGAGGCGGCTTTAGCAACAACTTTGGCCAGAACTCTGGAAACTTTGGGGACAACAATAGGGATATTGGAAACTTTAACAACCGCGGACCGGCTGTCGGAGGATCCGGAGGCCCAGGTTTTAAACCGAACTCTGGTGGTAACTTTGGCAACAATAATTCCGGAGGCGGCTTTAGCAACAACATTAGTCGCACCTTCCAAGACTCTCGCAACAACTGGAACAAATCACAATCATCATCGTTCCAGAACTCTGGCTATCAATCGAACAGTGGTGGTGGTGGCGGAGGTGGAGGAAGAAGCGGCGGTGGTGGAGGAGGCGGTGCCGGCGGCGGAGGAGGAGTAGGTTCCGGTGGCTCTGGATGGGAAGCTGGTCAGCGCGCCTTCAACTCGAAGCGCAATCAGCTGCAGAAGATGAATCTGAACAACAGCGGATCTGTTCGAAAGCCAGCTCCACAGCCAGCCGCTAAGGCGGTCCAGAACTTGCGCAACAATCCTCAGAAGGCTGAAATCGTCAAAAGCGCAGGTGCGCCCACTCTGCGCAACAACAAGACCGCCAACCTGCGTCCGGGCAATGCGACTGGAGTACAGAAAAAGCTGCCCGTTGCAGCACCAAATCAGTATAAAGTCAATAACGTAACACCCAATTCGAAAACGGTCTCGGTTACCAACAAGAAGCCACCGGTGGCCGCACCAGCCGTGAAGACCGGACCGCAGGCAAACAGGACAGGACCACAGGGATTAAGAACTGGACCACAGGGATTAAGAGCTGGACCACAGGGATTGAGATCTGGACCACAGGGCTTGAGAACTGGACAACAGGGCTTGAAAACTGGACCACAGCTGCAGAAGTCGGGACCACTGGCACCTAGAACTGGCCAGCAGGCAGTGAAAGGTGGACCACAAGGAGGCAAACCAGCAGGAGTGCCCAGTAGGCCGCCAAACGCTCCTGGATTCCCCGTCCAAATTAGTAAGATTCAGTTCTATTTCGTAAGGTTGCATTACAAAACTTTCTTCTAACTATTCCAATTCATTTAGTAGAGTTTTGCAAAGCAACTAGGAATAGTTTTACCATACACAAGTTCCTAATATGTTATGCATTGCAGGTCAGAAGCGTGTTGCCCCACCTCCACCGCTGGAAACGGAGGCTGCCTCCAAGTCGGTCAAGAAATGGCGACGCGTGGCACGCAAGCGCGGTTTCCTTATTGGCGGATTCAAGATTCCCTATCTCAACGATCAGCCGAAGAAGCTCCCACAGCCGGAGGCGGACTCATATGCCTTGACCTTCTTCGAACAAACCTTCAATTACAGTACAAACCAGGACGCCACCGAGGAGGACTTCGTAGAGGCGGCCGTAGTGCTCAACGAAGATTCGGAAGACGAATCGGTGGCCGACGACGCCAAGTCGGCTCGCAAGATTGCAAAGCGCAACAGGAAACGCATACGGTCCGATTGGGCACCGCTTAACGAATCGAAGAAATATAATGATTGGGGCAACTGGTGGAAGGACTACAAGAATGTTGGCGAGGAGATCGACCAGCAACTGTTGGAGTGTGGGAACTTGAATCTAGAGCATTGCTTCCTACCCAATCTGCCCAAGCTAACCACAGAGCAGGTGGTTTACGCTATCATAAAGTCGGCACACTTTGGTCTCGAGAAGAATGCCGACGTGCCGTACGACACAATGAAGACGATCTTTACGTTGATGAACCGCACCTTCCTGGATAACCTTACGGAGTTGAACATGGTGGAAATACAGGACATTATTCGCGGCATACCCAATGACCTGTGGGTTTACAAGTTGCGCAGCATGGTCTTCCTGTGGGCCAAGTACAAGGCCATTACCAATTCCAAGTCCACCGCCGAGGACGACGTCAAGGATCAGCAGGCGATTGCGCGCGAATGGAAGAGTCCATGCTTCCACTGGCTGGCCAAACAGGCTTTCGACGAGCTAGTGGTAAGTTGGTAACATAGTCATGCAGCCTATTTCATACTAACTAACTCCGACCTTGCTTTTTATAGGCAATCAGCGAAACCGAATGGAAAGACCATCGCACTGTCTTTCCCTCTATAGAGTAAAGTAATTTGGAAACTAGACACCTCCCCTCCTTCTCAACAGCCGAATATGCACTGGACCCATCAAAGGAGGAAATAGAGCGTGGGTTCTTCTTCAGCATTATTTTATGGATTGTATGAGTCTGCATCTAGTTGTATTAGAGACCTTTATTATTGCACACATGAAGAACCATCCTCTTGACTTTAAGAAGTAGATTGTAATTATGTCGCAATGCTTTTACAAATAAATAACTTACCCAGATGGGCGTCTCTTGCGCCCTGGGAAATAACTATAATACTGATCAGAAACGTTCTTCCTATTTGGAAGGTCCGATAGCAATTATGTCTTGTATCTTCAAAGCATGTATTTTGGCGAGATATAAACTCAAGTTCATGAAATCTGTATGTATACAAATGACGCTAGAAGAATCCTATTGATAAAGAAGTAGATTGTAATTGGAATGAATAATAAATACATAACCAGCACAGAAACTGTTTTGCCTCAGCAAAGGGTAACCGAATTATTACTTCAGACAAATTAACAAGATAAGATATGAAAATATTGAAAATGTGTAATAAGATACAGTGGCTTAGTTAATATGTCTTTAACAATTTTATTGCCAGCAACAGAGGGTTTCACAGAGTGTTCATAGGTGTCTTTAATTTCTAGGTTACAATAGATTTGAATCCAATTCAGACTGGCTTATATAAGCATGGTTTTTGGCGTAGAAACTAAGCGCCCAGCTGCTTGTAGAGGATGGGCACATAGTCGTCGTACTCAGCCTGGTAGAGGTTACCGGCAATGGGATTGCCGAGGGCGTACTTCTTGGCGAACTCGGCGATTTTGAAGCCACCGCGTCCATCTCCGCTGTTATTGGGCAGTCGCTTCTCGTCGAATGTGAGCTTGCACCGCTGCTCGTAGATCAGGAAAACGTAACGATGGAGTCCGGTGTCTGGTGGAGGCCCGGATCCCACGTAGGCGGAGAGAACCTCGCCCTTGGCGACATCTCCACCGGGTATGTTGCCCACCAGCCAATGGTGCCACTCCCTAAACTTGGGATCCTTGCGACTGGGCGCATCCGGATCGGTCATGCAGAGGGTGTACAGCTTATTGGCGTCCGCCTCCCATTTCACGCACGGCTCATCCTTCACCTGGGTGGGGGTCAGGACCTGACCCGGCTTCACGACAATATCGCCGGGATATTCCACCACAGCTGTCTGCGCCGGTGCCTTGGCGATCACATCCGGAACTACGCAGTGCTCCTCCATTGTTTTGCCTACTTTTTCGCAAGAATACTGCCGCTGAGATGCGATAAATGCAAAGATTGGTTTCGGTTCCTTGGTTAGGATAGAATTGCTAAAAGTTTTCAGCGTTCTAATGGCGGCCGGAAAGTTGACAGCTGAATAATTGACATTCACACCGGTTGATCGGATGTAATCTTTTCTAAATCCATTTAAAGCGCTGCGATTGAGATTACGCAACACCCGGAGCCGCATACAAATCATCCTTATTGCTTAAGTAAACCAAATTGGATTAATTAAAAAACTGTTTATTGTTCTATTTGCCGACTGACAATCGATAAGTTGCGATTCACCTGTAAGCGTTTAAACGTTTTTATCGCTATCGATAGGAATGTGTGATTTTGAATTTCTAATCTTCGAAAATATTTGCGCAGTCTACTTGAGAAAAGCATTTCCGGGAAATGAAAATAAGGCTGTGAGAATACTATAAGCAACTGAAATCATCATGGCTTGGGTTCCCACATCACGATTCGAGCACGATCTGGTGCAGTTGGAGCCGCACTTTAATCTGGTCCATGGACAGATCGCCTATGAACTGAGGAAGAAAGAGGAATTCTCAGAATCCGTTCCCATTCATACCTATGAGCTTTTGACAGCCCGCGAGGATCTGCTTGGATATGGCACGCGGGGTGGAAAGGGCCGAGAGATTCGTCAAAGTCTGCAAATGATGGAGACGATTCAGAGAGTAGCTGGCACCAAGCCGCTGGGAGAGCACGCCACAATGGAGGACTGGGAGGACACCACAATGGTGGACGTGGAGGCGATTGCCATCATCCGGAACTTCGGAAGAATGACCCTGAAACAGGACTCACTGACACTCCAGCCGCAGATCAGCTTACCTGCGGTTGCTCCAAATGAAAGCCAGCGATTTCCTTTAATCACAGATCGCGACTTCTTCACGCCACGAAAGATTCGTAGACCAAAGGATCTTCCGCCAGTGGAGAACAGTCCGGATAACTCAGCCGATGACTCATTTCACACCGCTAAAAGTCTGAGCAACTGCATCTGGCTGAACGGATTAAAATATCCAGATAAGACCAGCAAGGGCGAAATTCAGAATACATAGATACTTCATTAAATTACTAACTAACAAACCTTGAAAATAACTTGAAGATTTATTTTACTAAATCCGATTGAGCATGTACTCACATTATTTGCAATGAATATTGTCGTTCGATTTGGAACGACCTACATTTACCAATGTAGTAGAATATTTTAATGGTTTTTTTTTAGTAATACATAGATACGAATATCATATCAAAAATCAAAAAATAAAACTACAATTACAAATCGTTTTCATTAAGTCGTGTTTAATATATGTAAGTGTAACCTAAACCTATGTGCTTATGCTAGCGAATGTATGAATAACAAGAGTGAAGGAACAATAAATGGAAATGATGAGATGAAAGTGATTGCAGGTGATATGCACAGATATTTGGACCAATGCCTCGTTTACGGAGTAAAGCAACCTTGTCTTCAGGTCAGCCGCTGCAAGGGATGTAACTAGACCTGGTAGCGCTGCTTGTGTCAGGCCTTCCGGAAGATGTCGCTGGATCCGTAGGACAGCCGCCGTTCCTTGGTATTGCTGGTGACCAGCACCTCCTCGTCGAACTGCGACACCCGCTGCATTTTCGGTCGCATCAGTCCACGTACATCGTTCAGCGATATATCAATATCTCTGAACGCGTTGAGCAGGAACACAGCTGTGATAACGATCAGGAAGCCGCACACATCGCCGAGAATATCATCGAACCGCATGTGGGTGAACTCCTTGAAGAGGATGGCAGACGCAGCTATCACCAGGGTGGTGAACATTACATAGTACACTGGAGTAACTATACTAGTATTGAATATATCCAGCGCCTTGTTCAGATAGTTCATCTGGATGGCTATGAAAGTGACGGTGACCAGGATCAGGAACCATGGCATCCATGTGAGGAAGACGTTGCCTCCGTTATTCAGCGTCTGCCGTATGGCTAGGCCCAATGCCTTGCAGGACATCACAGTCAGAGATCCGATGCCGGAGCACAAGAAGATATAAACTACCACATTGGTGTGCCCATGCCGTGGTGCAATGAAGCAGGCCACAAACACCGTGGAACCGACGATGCAGATCACGTACAGAATGAAAACCGGATCCAAAAGCATATCGAATAGCAGCTGCAAATCCTCGATCTCCTTCTCTTTGGGCGAGTGAATCACAATGATGGTGGATCCCAGTATGCACAGAAAGCAGCCGATCTTCCCCAGCAAGTTTAGCTTCTCGTTGAGGAATCTGGAGGCCATCACGGCTGAGATGATAACACTCAGCGCGCCCAACGGAGTGACCAATGAAGCGGGGGCAAAGGCGTAGGCCGCAAAGTTGGCCGCTTCTCCCACACCCACTGTAAGAAATAAACAGAGCAAGTGAGTCATAAGGTCAGTGTGATAAGGGGTTCTGTTTTTCTGATAATATACCCTTGCAGACGGTATTCAAATTTCTGGAGAAGCTTCGCAACTAATCTTCGATTCTATAGATTAGGCAAGTTTATGTGTATAAATGGAAATAGTTGTTATCTCTACGTTTTAAAGATTATTCGTTATATGTTTATTAATGCTCTAGTTTGCGTTGTACGTTATAAGTAATTGACTAATATTTGGAAAGATTTAAATTAAAAATATCAGCAACGGAAGTTTGTGATAGCAGGTACATATGTGTTATTTTATTACCTTTTTGGATATGAAACATATGGAAAAGTGTTTCTAAGGCTTTCCTCACTTAAGTATCTTGGTTTTCGAATTTCACTTTACTATTATTACTCATAGAACATATACACACTAGAGAGTTCACACTGCAAGGGTATTCCGGAAACCGAGTGTTCTTTGTTTGGTTCTTCACTCACTTGTCAGAAGGCCCGCCCACCAGATCCACTCCCTCAGATATCCAAATCCTCCGGCTGACGCCCGCACCTCGCCGTACCTGCTCAGCCGAATGAGCGCCTTCTTTTTGATGATGAAGCTGGAACCGATGAAGAAGCAGGAGGAGATAGCCAGGCCAACGCCGATGTAGAAGTCCGTGTTGGACACCGTCTCCGCCATCGAAAGCGGAGCGGTTTCAGGCGATTGGTTGGCTTCTACCGGCAGCATGCCACCCACCGTCACCTGGGGCATCTGCAGTGATGAGGCTTCACCGTCGCTGTTCATCGCTAATCCGCTGTGTGATCCGCTCCTGCTTTTCGCACCAGAAAGTCTGAGTCACAAGCCAACAATGAATCTTTGGAGTGGCTGCATGCGGACAGCGGGTAAATACCGACCCTACCAACACTGTCAGTGATGTCAGCTAGGCTGACTGCATTTGCTTAGCTATTATTTTTAACAATCAATTTTAATTATTTATAACTATCGAATATTTAAAATATTACGCAATGAAATTAATATTAACAAGCAATCCGTACGCCATACGATTATTATCTGTTTAGCTATACCAAGATCTAGCTATTTTCGATCAAGATCTGCCAGAGCTTGCGCTCAATTTGCCATTCACAACGAACGTTTCCACCCACAATGAAAACAAAACGTGCAACCGGCCAACGAAATGCCGCCAAAGTCAAGCAGCAAGAAAAACCAGGTTACTTGGTACCACTGCGAGTCCTGCGGCGTCCACATTCCCTCGAAAGCGAGAGATAACCACGAGGGCTTATGCTTCGCCATCAGCCAGGATGATGTTGGTCCCGATTCTGAGGCGGAGTACGTTCGCAGTGGAGCAATCTATACGAGAAGTCTTCAACAGCGTAATTTCGAGGTGGAGTCTCTGAAGGATCTGCCCACCAAGTATGCCAATATGCTAGTCTTCGTCTCCGAGGGTGCGATGCAATTGGCACAGCTACACATTGGACAACATGTGGTGCTGGAAGCTCCATCGACGGCGGAGCAGCCGCTGGTTAGGATTGTATGGCCCACATCAGAGCAATTCCTCACCACAGTATTTGTGAGCGAAGGGGGTATGTGTTTTACACTATAAAAACAGTTCTCGGCACTAATTATCATACTTTTAACCAGATTTCAAACTCCATTGCACACAACTTCGAGGAAAGCTACTCAAGATCTCTGCCTTGCATCCCAGTCGCCTCACTGCGGCTGCCAGCATTTCCCTGAAGCATGTAAACACCACAGAGACCTCCCTGAAGTCAGTACAACTGCAGGACGCCATTGCCCTTCTCAAAAGAGACATGGTCAATCGGGTATTCTACAAGGACAGTCTGATCCACATGAATTTCTTTAACAAATCGCTGACTTTTCGCCTGGAGCGATGGCAGAGCACAGTGGAAGAGGCTCTAGCTGGTCTGAGTCTCGACTCCAAACCCTTGCAGTTCATCCAGGTTACCAACGTAACCAAGCTCCACCTGATAACCGACGATGCAAATCAGCAGGAGGAGGAGCAAAAAATAAGTCACAGGATCACCAAATGCCAAATAGGCGGGCTGGATAGGCAATTGCAACTGGTTGAGGAGAGTATGGAGTACGCTTTGGGATTCCGAACGTTGCCTGCAGGTAAATGTAAACCAAGACTCACATTGCACCTATTTAAGATTATTATATTTTAGGCCTTAGGGTTTCCCGCGGACTGCTTCTCTATGGCGCCACTGGCTGTGGCAAGTCCATGGTGCTGGAAGCCATGTGCGCAGTGGCCGAGGAACGTAGCCAAGGACATGTCCAGCTTATACGCATAAACAGCGGCGAAGTGTACAGCAAATTCCTGGGCGAAACGGAACAGAAACTTGGTGCTATATTTGAGCGTGCCTACAATCACTATCCGCATCCAACGTTGCTGCTGATTGAGGATGTGCACAACTTGTGTCCCAAGCAAGAAAACAGCGATCTTGTCAAGCGCGTCTCATTGGCATTCTTATCCCTGCTGGATCAGCTAAGCTCTCCCAGCCAGCTAAAGGGAAGCAAAACATTTGTCCTGGCCACTAGTTCTCAGATTGATACCCTGCATCCGAGCATTCGGCGAGCTGGTCGATTGGACAATGAAGTGGAGTTGGGTGCACCCAGCTCTCAGGCAAGGCTGGAAATTGTACGATGCCTCATCAAGTCAGTGGAGCATCAGTTGAGCGATGAGGAAGTGGAGCACGTTGCATCTATTACCCATGGCTACGTGGGAGCAGACTTAGCAAATCTCGTTTACGCTGCCATGCTGCAGGCGCAACCGAATCCTCTACAGATGCCGCATCTACAGGCGGCTTTGACCCGCATTAAACCATCGGCGATGCGTGAAGTTCTCATCGAGTGTCCCAATGTGCAGTGGTCCGACATTGGCGGTCAATCCGAGCTACGTTTGGCCATGCAGCAGGCCATCGAGTGGCCACTGCTGCACGCGGATAAGTTCCAACGCCTGGGTATCAAGCCACCCAGGGGTATCCTCATGTTTGGACCGCCAGGCTGCTCGAAAACCATGATTGCCAAGGCCCTGGCCACCGAGAGCAAGCTTAATTTTCTGTCCATCAAGGGACCAGAGCTCTTTTCCATGTGGGTGGGCGAATCGGAGCGAGCGGTGCGTGAGGTCTTTCGAAAGGCTCGCCAGGTGGCACCCGCCATAGTTTTCTTCGACGAAATCGACGCCATCGGTGGCGAGCGTTCGGAGGGCGACGGATCCAGCTCTGGTTCGTCCGTAAAAGAGCGCGTCCTCACGCAACTGCTCACCGAACTGGATGGCGTGGAGGCACTGCAAAATGTCACCATAGTCGCTGCCACCAATCGTCCAGATATGATCGACAAGGCACTGCTTCGTCCAGGCCGAATTGATCGAATTCTCTACGTGGGACTACCGCAATGTGAAGCACGTAGAGAGATCTTAAAGATCAAACTGCGTGCCATGCCGATATCAAACGATGTGGACATGGAGAAGTTGGTGCAGCTGACGGAGGGATATTCCGGTGCAGAAATACAAGCCGTATGCCATGAGGCTGCCCTGAGAGCCCTGGAGCAAAGCTTCGAAGCGGAGGATGTCAAGTGGACGGACTTCGAGCACGCCTTGAAGGCGGTGCCTCCGCGGACTTCTCCAGAGTTGTTGAAACTCTACGAAGATTACCTCAAACGGAAGTAGATTAAACAACTCAGGGGAACCTTGACTTTAGAACTATTTTAAGATTAATTGTGAAGAATCCGCAAAACAGTGACGATAAGATTACCGAAAGCAAATCTGCTTAATTTGTTTAAACAAATTACCATGTTATTAGCTCTCCAAAATCTGTTCACTCGATCAGCCTTCAAATCGGAGTTATGTATGTAGTTATGTAAGTTATGTAAAGTAGAACCGATTAGAGGGTCGACTTTGGTGTTTAGACAGTTCTGAAATTCATATTTAGTGCCTGCAGATTAGACTACAAAGATAAGATGGCTATAGCAGAACTATCGGTGATAACTTGAATGCTCTATTTTTAACCTCTAAATTCAAAGAGTATCATTCTCTCGATTGTGAATATCAAGAGCAAACGTTGAGCTTTCAACAAATTTCCAATTAATGCGTCACTTAATTGTCAATAAATTGATGGGGAACAATCCAAGAATCTTAATTTTTGTTGCTGTGCGATAAATTTGCTTACTCGACAATTACCGAAATAAAACTTATTTAAAATTTACAACTTTCACTGCTCCGTGATCTGTAACCAAATCTATAAATTTGTCAAGTTGTAATTATAGAAATTCTCCAAATTAATTGAATGTAGATAAATGTATATTTCACGGTCTTTTGAGGTCATACTCGTACAGTAGCGGCCATAAATATATGAAGTGTTCAATTTTGTGAATAACACCAAAATCAATATTAAGTTATGTTTTTTAGTGGCCCTAGCATTAACAGTTAACGGTCATTGAACTTGGGCGCATGATTTAAACATTTGTATGTATGTGTGTAAATATATTAAACAATATACGAATTTTATGGCCCAACAGTAGCTTAAATTAATTGTTTTACGAATTTGCAGTGCTTTGGATATAAGTTCATATGTGCATATCTTTTCCAACAACTTTTGAAATATTGAATGTAAAATATATTTTATATAGCGTTTTTCTTCTAAAAATAATACTATTTGTTGATAGTTTATTTTTTAAGTATATTAAATATATATTTTTTTGTGATAATATAGTTGATTGTATAGTTGTAGTAATCGTTGGAAATAATTTTATATGCCTGTCATATTGAATGTTGCTGTTTTCTTATGATTTTTTTTGAACCCCTTAAAATTCACCTGATTCTGGTTTTCCGGTTGTTGTGGGTGAATACTGCTGGCCACCACTGTAGCCGCTTTGGCGGAGAGCGATGGGCTACCAGGCGCTCTTGATTCGCGCGATCAGTTGCCGGCTGGCGTTCGTCGCGTTGGTTACGACACTTATCAATTGGCGAAACAACTGGCGCCGGATTGGAGCTTGGAGTTTCGAGTCTCCATGCGAACAGCCCACCTGGTATCGCAATTTACGACATGAAGAGCTGGCTGAAGATCTCGCTGCTGCTGTGCACGTTTGGCTTTTTCCGGGAGTTTCGACCTTCGGAGCCGTACGTCACAGAGTACCTAGCCTCGGATTATGGCAACCTGACGACGGATCAAATCTATCAGGATGTGTATCCCTTCGGCACGTACTCGGTGCTGGCCCAGCTGGTAATTGTGTTCCTCATCACAGATCTGGTGAGGTACAAACCGGTTATCGTGCTATCGGCACTGGCTGGCATTACCCTGTTCTCCATGCTTATCTGGACGGAAACCGTGGGAATGCTGCAGGTGGCCCAAGTGTTTTTTGGCACCTTTACGGCCGCTGAGGTGGCCTACTACACGTACATGTACGCCAAGGTCAACAAGGAGCAGTATCAGGTAGTCACGGGCCACACGCGAGCTGCCATCTTGAGCGGCAAGTTCCTCGGCGGCCTGTTTGCCCAGATTTTGGTGTCCACCGATAGCATGGATTACCGGCAGCTGCACTACCTCTCGCTGGCCACGCAGCTAATCTCCCTGGCCGTGTCCCTGTTCCTGCCCAGTGTGCCGCGTAGCCTCTACTTCTACGCGGGTTCCGAGAAGATTACCATTGCCGACGGAGAAGAGACCTCACCAAAGTTCTCCTTTGCCAACGCATGCCGCCTGCTGTGGTACCACCTCGTTAGTTCCTACTCCAATCCCGTCGTGCTGCAGTGGAGCATATGGTGGGCATTGGCCACCTGTGGTCAAGTTCAAGTAAGTTGGCCGTTTATTGCAAGAAGTTAAGTGTGTAATAAACTAATTATGTTAAATCCTCTAGGTGATCTCCTACATCCAGTTCCTGTGGAAAGAGGTGGCACCGAATAAGCTCAGTGTTTACAATGGCGGAGTGGAGGCCGTGGCCACGCTGCTGGGTGCTATTGGAGCCATTCTGGCGGGCCTGCTGAACTCCAATAAGCGACGGGGATCGTATATGATGGGCATATCCATCTGTGCCGCTGCCCTGGGCGCTCTGCTCATCTATGCCGCCAAGACGCAGTTGATCTGGGTGGCCTACGTGAACTATGTGCTTTTCTGCACCGTATTCTTCTTCATCATCACGGTGGCGGGTGCCGTGGTGGCCGAGAATCTGGTGGAGGACAGTTTCGGCTTGATCTTCGGTATCAATACGTTGGTGGGTCTGATCCTGCAGACTATTCTGACCGTTGCGGTTGTGGAGCGAGTTGGATTCGCTCTGGAGCCGCGGGATCAGTACGTGGTTTACGGTAGCTACTTTGTGGTCTTGGGTGGAATATCCATAATTGGGTCTATCTGCGTGAAACTGTTTTGCAGGACTAACAAGTCGAGTGTGGAAAATGTGGTTTCTTTAACATAAGATAATATAGGATTTTACACAAATCAAAACAGGACGAAATGTGCAAGTTTGTAAATACAGGACTTCTTATTTACTATCTTATTTATTCAAACAACATAGTATATAAGAAATTCCATCAATTAAACAAACTAGTACAAAGGTAAAAAGTTAAATCAGTTGTTGAGCAAAGAATTTGCTTTCCATAAAGTTAAACTTTACAGAAATAAAACATAAATGAAAGTCTAAGCTACTATTAAATTGAAAGGCTTTTAATATTTTTTGATATCTACACCAAATACTGAAACATTTAATATTTATCTAACACATTACTTAATATTTGTACTAAGTAGCCTATTGCAGTAGCAGGTCCATCTCCTCCGCATTCGAGGACATGAGATCGCGCTCCAAACTGGTGGTGGCTGCAGTCGCCTGGTTCAAGAACAAGTCGAAATCGTAGCCATCATTTTGGGCAGCAATGGAGTCCTTTTGGTTGCTAATGGTCTGCGGATTGGAGAGCAGATCCACATCGTACAGGCCCAGCTCCTTGAGCAACGTTTCGTTCTCGCTGGCGGATTGTAAGGTGGACGAATCAACGGACGCCTTGGCCGCTTCCACATTTATAATTGCCGCCGGCTGTTCGACAGCCTCGAAACCGCAATCGACTTGCGAAGGAGTGGAATGCGGATGATTGTTGGCCTCGATTTCATCATCGTCCAGCTCCTGCGGCTTCAGGGTACTCGACTTGTACTGAAAGTCCGTCTCCTTGAAGTCCACTTCGATGGGAAAGAGCGGTGGCAGCGAGTCTAGTCGATCCACCAAACTCCTATGAAGTTCGGCCAAACTTTCGAGCAGGCTTCGCAGCTGCTTGTTCAGATCCATGGCATGTTTGCATTCCAGCAGCTCCATCTTCTCGAGAACATCGGTGCGGAGTTTGGCGAACTTGCTGCGTGCATCCTGGCGACATCGCAGTATCAAACGGTACTCATAGTTGCCCGTTTCGACGCGATAAAGTGGCTCCTGCAGGGCAGCAAAGCCATGTTCCTCATCGTCCATCTCCTTGACCTTCAAGCAGTACGAAAGATATGTGAACTTGGCATCCGCATAGCGACGCACCGTGAGCTTTGTGTCCGGAATGGCTTTATTCAGATACGTTCCCAGATCGGCCAGCACTGGCTTTATCTGTTTGATGATGCCCAAGCCATCCTTCTCCAAGGTGCGATGGAACTCGCCAAACGTTCGAAACGCCTCCGATGCCCGCTGTTGCGGTTCATGGACCGATATTTGGGTGAAGCAATCCCCAAAGGATTTATATGTCTGCAGAAGATCGTAGTAGGCCTTGAGCATCCGGCGAGCATGCTCTACGAGTCCTTTGTACATCAGTTCAGTGCCCTCGAGCTCCTCCAGTCGCTTGACCAGCGAATCATTGCACAGAATGGCGCGGGATAGACCCAGCGTATCCGCCGTATTGCTCGACAAATTGTCCACAATCCGATGCTTCAGCTTCTTGAGGATGATATCCAGTGTCTTGCCCTGTTCGGGATCGGCGTGCAGCTTGTTGTAATGGATAACCACCTCGTCGGTGGCCGTCTGGATCATCTTGGCCACCTCCACTTTCGTCTTGCCCTTCACGCTCACCGAATTCACAGCCAACAGTTCATCTCCTGATTGCAGGGATCCCTCACGAGCAGCGGGTGTTCCATCGAAGATCTAGAGTTTACAAGATGTGACATTTATAGCATTGCATTTTTTGGAAAGCTATTGTTTACAGTTTGTAAATCATACTTGTGTCAAAACGTAAACATTTTTATAAAACCAAGCAAATAGTACTCATAACTTTAAGTTTCAAAATTATCGTTTAAGATTAGTCCTTCGCAACTGAAACCGATTTGGTTAGCCAAATTATGACCATCACCAACTGGTTTAATTGGTCCGTAAAGGATTTAAGCAATGAGTCCCATGCGAGACCCAAGTTGATTCCGGGATTCGACCAGTTGGATAAGAGGCTGCAGGCGGCGCTTCAGGAGCGGGACGTGCAAAAGCATCAGCGCAAGCGTACACAGGCGGGTGGTGGCCAAAGCCAGGCAAAGCCCAAAAAGCTCAAGACGACCAGAAAACAGACACCAAGGGTATGCAAATTCCAGAAGGTTTACACTGAGAAACGCAAGAAGCTAAAACGAGAGGCCAACATGCAAAGTAATGCGTTTCAGTTCCGGAGCAGACCTGTGCCCGATTTCGAGCGATCTCATCGTCGTTTGGAAAGGCGCAAGCTGTACCTGAACTCTCTGCAAACGGTGACGAAGCCCCGATGCCCTGCCACGCTGGCCACGTCAATGGTCGCTTTAAACAAGCGCCTAAAGAAGCAAAGGCAGAGCCGAAAGACATCCGACTTTGTGCCCCGAATCAATCCAGGCTCTTCTATGGACTACCTCAACCGGCAGCCCTTTACGCCGCTTGTCAAGTCCTCCTTTACCCATCCAAAACCTTTTCATCTCCATACGTCGGAGCGTGCTCTGCGCCGCCAAGTGTATGACGAGAGGAAAAGGATACGGATGGATCGGCGTTTGGAGCAGCAGACCATCGATTGGTTTGCACGGGAAAGAAGCGAGTACTTTAAGCTACGCAAAATGACAAATTTCAAGGCTACGCCGAATCCCTGGAAGCAAACAAGGGTCACCGCTAGAAAAGATTCTCAGGCAGCCTAGAAATGAGATTGTAAATTAAATTTGAAACAAGCTGAATATGGCAGCAAAAAGATCTTTGTGAGAGTTTATGAGTTCATGATTTTCAGACTTACCTGCACGATATACAGACATGGACACATGGGTGCTCCACCCCCAATGCTGATGCCAATCAGGTTGCTCTGATCCTTTGTAATGACGACAGCATTCGTGCTGACAGTCATGCCCCTGCATAAAGGTTGGTAAGAAGTTAAGATATTGAAATATAGTTTGAAGCGTGATCTACGCGTGCTACATGATTTGAAGTATATATGGTTATGTGCTGGTGATTCCATATCAGTTTTCCATACGTACTCACTTCGATTGGTGCGATTTTCTAATTAGCCATGTTACCAGTTCTAGCAAGGCCATTGGATTATTATCAAGTTTGGCTAGGGCTGTATGGGGAAAACTGTTGATCGGGACAGCTTATTCTAAGGCATCGTGATACTAACGCTTTCGAAGGATGGGACTTGGAAAGCCAAAGGACACCTCGAATTCAATATAGTTTGTATACTAGCTAGCCTAAGTATAAGCATCTAAGGCTCTACAAAGGAAATTCACATTTGTCCTTTTTCGGTGGAATTAATAAACTAAATAAACAACAATCTTGTTAGTTCTAGTTCTGTAGTTCTTACTATACAAAAAATGGATATAGTACTGTGTTCGCTCTTTAAAAAGTAAATAATTAAAAAAAAAACAGCAACTGAATCAAAATTAAATTTTTAATAGTTAAATAAAGAAGTGTATATGCTACTATTAATATAAATACACCAATTTATGAATTTAAAAGAATAAAATCAATAAAAAACCAAGAGTAAGCTAATTTGGTAGAAACTACAGGATAAAGACTATAAAAACCAGAACTTAGAAAACAGAGCTGCCACAGGAAATAGTATGGGAACGATTCCGGGTCAACGGAGTTGACTTACAGACGGTCTAACTCATACTTCTGCCTACTGGCGGACTCGATGCCGAACCTGTCCCCGGATGCGGAATCGCAGGAGAATCCCGCCGGGGAGCAGAGCATAACGGTGGCCTCGTTGGGAGCGACGGAACCGGAGGCATGCTCTCGCTGCTCCGTGCGTTCCTTGGGCTGCCGGACAGCCTGAGCACCATCCCCATCCAACTGGATGAGCAGCGGTTCTGGCCTGATTCCAACAATATGTTTCAGTTTGGTGGCAATTATTGATTTTTAACAGACACTTTTCGGCACATCGCAACAGATTGTTGTGCGTAAATAGAGCTGGGCGTAGGTGTTGCAGCAATTTATTGCTTTCAATGGCCACTTACATCTTATCCTCTTCGAAAAAGAAGTCATCTTCCGTGTCCGTCAGCATTTTGCGTTATTAGAAAATAAATATTTGTTTATTTTGGCCACTTGAAGCTCCGCCAACTGTCATCGGCGATAGGTAACTGATTTGAAAACTATCGCATCGCGTTGCGAATGGCAAACTCCATTAGTAAACTTGAACATTCCCACGGAGTAACCATGACCACTTGTTGCCTTGGAAACGCTGAGGATAAACGTAAACAAAAGATGATGGACTGGGCCGAAGAACTCAAGATGACCATAAGAAAGGTAAGTAACCCTGTTTAAATGGATGCAAATTGAAGTTTCGATTTATTTGCCACCCTAGACGACGGCCAGGAAGGGTCGGCGCTCCAAGAGTCGCGATGTTCTGAAGGAGGAGGATGTCCAGGCGGCTGGGGGCTCCAAGGACATTTCCATCGACATTACGCTGAATGTCCAGGCGGGCACCCCACCGACCACCTCGGACACGGCCACCTCGTCCACATACAACAATGAATTCGAGTCACATCGACCACCCATTCGTCGCATTTCAGGTGGCTGGGCGGATTCTGGACTCAAAGGATTAAAGTGGGTATGATTAGGCTCGAATTAGGCACATTACTGATTGCTCTATATCTTTTTAGGTCCAAGAAAAACTCCTTTGATGAGTGAGTACAAGTTTATCACAATAACTTCACTTTCCACCGACTGTTATAATGATAAAATTCATTTTAGTGAGCGCTTTAAACAAACAAAGTCGGCTACAAATTCCATACCAACGGATGACATTCCCGTCATCCCAGACATGGATGATGTCAAGGACGAAATCATGCTCAATGAGATTGTAGAACCGCCAACGTAAGCAGAAGCTGCTATATTTCTCTTCACTACGATAATAAGTTGTAATTTGTAGTATTGGCACCTCACGATCTGCTGTTTTGAAGGAGGCCAATTCCGATTTGCTTTCCCAGTACGCCTTTTCAGCTGTGGATGGCTTTGATCTCTCAATCCTCACCGATTGCCTGGTTCCACAGGAGAGCCTCAACGAGAAGGACGATCTCTGGCAGTGGGACAAGCTGTTCACCGAGGTCACGGCTGAAATCCATTCGGATAAAGTGCCCAATATGGGCATGAAAATAGGACCCGATGTGATTCCACCCACACAATATACTTAGTATGATTTAGCCCACAATATCTGTGCAATACAAATGCTCAATAAGTTAAGCGAATACAAAAACATTTCTTGCCTTAAATGATCACAAAATATATACACTACAGAGATACTCAATTAAATTGTAAATTTTAATCTCTATAACCCTATTGGATGGCTCTGCCGACTCCATCGAAAGCCTTTTCCTTGTGATCCGCTGCATTGGCACGGGATTCGTAGTTGCATATGGTTACGCCATGGTAATGAGCTTCTGTGAACTCTCCTCGAAGACCTTTGAATAGTGACTTGGTTTTAGTTGGGAACACAGATAAAACATAGATTGTTGTGAGCTTACCTATATAGTAAATGCGTGTTATGTCTTCGCCAAAATTGCTGGGAAAGTAGAGGGAGAGATGGTGCACGGAGGAGAAGGTGACCACTTTGGGTGAGTACTCGATTTCTCCGCGGGCATCGCGGGTCAGCTGGAACTCCTGGTCGGGCTTTGCTCTGGCATCATCAAAGGTCATCCTGGGTCGGTTCTTGAAGCTGAAAAATAAGATATATGATGAATATAGTAATATTAAAGCAGCCTTGACTTTTGTTCCTTACATTTTGACCATGTTTGGATGGGAGTCATCATTGGCCCCACTTATGATGATGCCCTTGAGCTTGATGTTGCCGGTGAAGGGAATGTTGAAGAGGAGCTCTTCATCCGCATCGCTCTCCACGTACTTGGACAGATCCTGGCGCTTCTCGTACGGCTTAAAGACACTTTTTCCCTGGCCATCCGTCTCCTCGTTCAGGCACTCCACATTGTCCAGATCGATTTTGGTGTACAAGCTGTACTCGATGCCCATTTCTAGGGCGTGGTCCACGTCCGAGGCCTCGTGGCTGCAGCCGCCGTGATCGTGAGAGTGTCCGTGCGGCATTATTTTTATTTTAAATTCAAAAATCGAACAAAAATTCAATGTAAATAAAGCAGCCGAGTCACAACGCAAAATACGGTCACACCAATTTGCCATTCACAAGGGATGATGTTATCGATGCCGATAAGTTGGCGGTATATTTGAGCTCAGCGAGTGCGGCCACACTTTCCTTAACATTTCGCAGCAACGTGTTCTGTGTAAATCGCTGTGAATTTATTGTAGAATAACTGTGTTTTGTTAAAAAACTATAACTTAACCCTACAATGGCGCCCAAGGCAGCAGCTGTCAACATCAAGCCAACGGCCAAGGCCTTCAAGGACAAGTCGAAGCCCACCGATGTGCGTTTGTCCAACATCCAGGCGGCCAAAGGTGAGAAAAAGCGAGGAAATTAACAAAATTAAACACATTTTTGTATCAAAATGTTGGCGTATGTGCTATTTATTGAGCTAAGAACCGAGGTGACTGAATTCCGAGCAGTGGTGCATCAGAATTTCCGGCCAAATGGCCTATTGAAAAAGCAGTTGGATGCCGGCTGTCTGGAAACTTCTTGGGCGGAAGAAGAAGAAGAGCGCGCATTACTCATGTGATGAATTGAAACAACCTAAAAATTGAGGATTTTTAATACTCTATTCCCAATACCCTTTTATCCGCTACAAGGATTTTATTGTTTATCTCTTAAGATAAGTTACAGTAGATTTTTTGAATTAACACATAAAACACCATATGTCTTTTTGTATGTATGTATGTAAATTAGTCATGCTGCTGTGTAAAACTAACCACACGAATTCCACTTATCTGAGTTTCTCATTAAGTTTTAACGAAATATTAAAATACATTTATAACCTATTGAAATAATTCTGTTTTCCAGCCGTTTCCGATGCTATCCGCACCAGTTTGGGCCCCCGCGGCATGGACAAGATGATCCAGGCCGGCAACGGCGAGGTGTCCATCACCAACGATGGCGCCACCATCCTGAAGCAGATGAATGTACTGCACCCGGCTGCCAAGATGCTGGTGGAGCTGTCGCGTGCCCAGGATGTGGCCGCTGGTGACGGCACCACCTCCGTGGTTGTCATTGCCGGAGCTCTGCTTGAGGCGTGCGAGAAGTTGCTGCAGAAGGGTCTGCATCCCACGGCCATTTCGGACTCGTTCCAGCGCTGCTCGAACAAGGCCGTCGAGATTCTTAAACAGATGTCCACTCCCATCGAGCTGGACGACCGCGAGACGCTGATCAAGAGCGCCTCCACCTCGTTGAACTCCAAGGTGGTGTCGCAGCAGAGCAGCCTGCTGGCCCCCATTGCCGTGGATGCCGTGCTGAAGGTTACGGATCCCGGCAAGGAAACCTCTGTGGATCTCAAGAACATCAAGGTCATCTCCAGCCTGGGTGGCACTGTTGAGGACACCGAGCTGGTCGATGGATTGGTCTTCACCTGCCGCTCTGCCGGATCCAACGCTCCCAAGCGCATTGAGAAGGCCAAGATCGGTCTTATCCAGTTCTGCATTTCGGCCCCCAAGACCGATGTGAGTACATCGCTATGATCCTAACAATTTATTGTCTTTTATAATTTATGCCGAAATTACAGATGGATCACAATGTGATTGTATCGGATTACGCTGCCATGGATCGTGTGCTCAAGGAGGAGCGTTCATACATCCTGAACATTGTCAAGCAGATCAAGAAGTCAGGATGCAATGTTCTTCTCGTTCAGAAGTCTATCTTGCGGTAGGTTTAGCTTACTTGTTATTTGTCCACTTTGTGCTGATAGTTCTCCACTTATCTAGCGATGCTGTCTCTGATCTGGCTCAGCATTTCCTGGACAAGATCAAGTGCATGGTCGTTAAGGATGTGGAGCGCGAGGATATTGAGTTCGTGTGCAAGACCCTGCACTGCCGACCGATCGCTTCGCTGGATCACTTCACAGCCGAGAACCTTTCCAGTGCCGATCTGGTCGAGGAGGTGGCCAGTGGTACCAACAAGTTTGTGAAGATCACCGGCATTCAGAACATGGGACGCACTGTCTCGATCATCTGCCGCGGATCCAACAAGCTGGTGCTCGAGGAGGCTGCTCGCTCCCTGCACGATGCCCTCTGTGTCGTCCGTTGCCTGGTGAAGCTGCGCGCCCAGATTGTCGGCGGTGGTGCGCCCGAGATTGAGATGGCCCTGCAGCTAGCCGCATTGGCACAAACCGTGGAGGGTGTGGATGCGTATTGCTTCCGTGCATTTGCCGATGCTTTGGAGGTGATTCCCTCCACTCTGGCTGAGAACGCCGGTTTGAATCCCATTGCCACGGTCACGGAGCTACGCAACCGCCACGCTCAGGGTGAGAAGAACGCCGGTATTAATGTGCGCAAGGGCGCCATCACAGACATTTTCGCGGAGAACGTTGTGCAGCCGCTGCTGGTCAGTATTTCGTCGATCACCCTGGCCACGGAGACGATTCGATCGATCTTGAAGATCGACGATATTGTAAGTGTTATACAAATGAATGAAATGATTTAAATTTAAATGAATGTTTTTATTTATTCACAGGTCAACACCTTCAGTTAAGCAGTGTAATCCGCATTCTTCGGTCGTCTGCCTCTGATCAAGATCAATCTTCACGCAAATTCATCTAAAGTCTCACATCTTATGTCCATTATGCGGTTGCGCATTAAATTTTGAATAAAATTCACATATACACTACGCCTCACCAGCTTAACATGTATTTAAAAAATAAAACTATATGATTAAATACTTCGCTAACACAACCTACATGAAAACTTGAATTTAATTACTGATATGTGCTCTTGTTCTGAGGTTAAATAGTTCTATAAAATTAGTTAATCACAAATTGGAGTAAGGAAAAATGTTTAGGAAGTTCGTACTCATTATATAAAGACTTATATATTCCTTAAGATTAAAAGCTAATACCTTTTGCGGTTAAGCTTATTTGTAATACATATATATTTCCTTCTTAAATGGAATTTCTAAGATTTCATTACAGCGTAAAAGTCTATCAACTAACCGAAACCTTATCTAGTGAGCGAGTTCATTTTTCTTGTTCTTAGCCAACGCCTTGGGTTTCAAAGGGATGGCTCACCCCCAACCATTTCGCACCCCCGCCCCAATCATTGTATTCCGTTTAGGTTTTGGGGATCCTTTTTGTCCTGGGCGTGTAAATAAAAATCACTTGATGCGATTTTTATGATGTGCGTTAAATGATTAAACCACTTGAACTGGTTTCAAATTGTCAAAAAGGGAAGACTTAGGGGTTGGGTTGCGAAAGGGTCTTTATCCTTTTGTTTTCTTAGCCCCATTTTGGAAGTTCATGCGGGTGGGGTTTTCGCTTGGGTGTGATTAGACGGGGACTATCTAACGTGTCCGGAAACTTTCGGCGCGTGTAAGTTAATTAAATGTGTAAACATGTCAAAAGGGATCGAGTTCACCAGCCCACTATCTTCCACCACCCATCTAGGTGATGGCCAAGATGGTGTTGATTTCGGATCACGCCACTGATTGGCTTTGATTTTTTTTTTTAGCCCGTCCAATAAAAGCTATTCCGCTAATTGGCTGCTGAAAAGTTTTAGGGGTTGGTTTTCTATCACTTTTCCGGGAGACGCATGCAAATTTTCCATTTTAAAGTTTATTTGCGCAGCAGCCATTGATTTGGGTTTCCATTTTGACTTGCAGGGGGTGGAAAAGTCAGTGCTCGCTTTTCAGATGAGCATATTCTACATACATTTTTGATAATATGAGATCATTTTCTTTAAACTTAATTTTGTAATCAACATTTTTGAAAATCTCATTAAATAGAAAATACATGTTTTCTTAAGTATTTCAAGTACCAATCTTAAGCTTGCATTTTATCCACCTAAGAAAATGAAGTGTATCAACTCATTCGACTTGAGCAGCACCCCTCTTAGTTATTTATTTTATTTTCGCTACTTTTATATTTTTTAGCTATTTGCTCGACTGTCTTGGGGCATTGTCGTTCACGTCCTCGTTCCCATTTGTTTTTTGAGCAAATATTGAATTTGCGCTTTTTTCCCGAGCTATTTGCTCGCAGAGCCAGTGGCCCACACTTTTGAAACTTTTTATTTCGGGCACTTTTCCTTTGTTTCGCCTGTTTGCTTAATTTTTGTGTGCGATTTTCTTCATCTGCTTTTTGCTCATTTCATATTTTCATTGTAATTCAATTGTGTTTTCCCCGCGTTTGCTGCTGTTGTTTTTTTTTACCCAAATGTTTGCACAAGTCTTATGTTCTCCAGTCGGGCGAAAAGGGCGCAAAGGGGTGTGTATGTCCTGTATGTCCTGTGTGTCCTTGTTACATTTCTTTTTGCCAAACGAATTGAAATTCAAAGCAACGAATTGTCAGCCAGTCACGCAGAAATTTAACATATGCTCGCCATATAATTTGCGAGCACTTTCAACCGAAATTACCAGTGTCTGTCATATCTTAGATCTCGAGTATCTGGCAGATAGAATAGGAACAAAGGATGCTAAAAGATATAAAATGAATCAAATATATAAAGAAATAGTTTGCTAAGTGCAATAGCGTATTTATCGGTCTAAGAATTATGTTAATCTATCTTCCATAATTTGTACCTATTCTTATCATTTGTATCTCGTGTTACTTATTCATAAAACGAAAAAACTTTTTCTGTTTAAAAAAAATAGTTTTTCTTATGTCCTTAGACTTCAAGTATTTATTTAATGGTCCAAACATTTAACAGCTCAGTTTAGCGAAATACTTCCATCTAGTTCATGCCACTCAAGGAGGCAAGACCGAAATGCTTATCAAGAATAGAAATGCTGAAGCAAAAGCATAAAGGAAACTTAATTTTCGTTAGTCCTGCCAAGTGGCGAGTGATTAATGATGTCAGGACGACGACAATATTATGAAAACGCATTCGAAAATTTCATTAAATTGTTATAAATGAATCGGGCGAAACAGGAATGAAACATATTCCGGCGAGAAAATTCAATTTGCAAATGCAGCAAATATTTCAACGTTCGTTGAAAGGAAAGGAAATCAAATCGATCAAATGAAAGCCAAATGAAATCTCGACCGGACGATCTGAAACCACCGGGGTAATCCCCCCGAAATAATAGCCCACGGGGCTTATCAACCCACTTGGACCAGTTCAGGCTTAGGGCACTTTGAATATGACCAATGCAATTGAAGTTTCCCCCCATTGAAAACCGAAATTGCGTCCGCTGCCATTCTTCTTTACATTTTGGCCATGTGGAATGGACGGACGTCGTCTGCACTGGACTGATAACATTCAAAGAGTCCCAAGCCCCCGAGCTGCCCAAAATTCGAGTGCCCGCCAATTAAGTGTGAGTGCTGGAATCGATGGGCTTTTCCTTTTGGCCTCCGTTTGATGTGTGCTAGAGTGTGTGTGTGTGTGTGTGGGCGAATGGCCTGCAAATTAAATGGGGTAAGGATTCTGGTCGAGATTTCACCTCTGGCCAGATTAAAAATTTATTCGCAACTCTGGCCAGCTGCAGGCAAGTAAAAGTTTTAAATAAATATGTGTTGCCTCAAAGTGAAATACATAAATTAAAATTAAAGTAGCCTCTAAAAATCAAAATGCAAAAGGATATGTGTCTATTCAGATTGATTTTAAACCAGGCATATGTAGGTATAAATGTCTATATTTATTCAGGATATTTTGAAGCTTTCCTTAAATGCATAGAAAATATTACTCAATAATATTTATCCAGCTTAAAAAAATGCTAAAAAACCAGTGCTAAGCACATGTGTCCTTTCCACTCCTTTTCACAATCATTTACCTAATTTATTGGCACACTTCCATTAAGATATCTCCATCGAGGACTTGACTCGCTTAAGCGATTTCCAAAGGATACAACTGGGACAACATAAAATACTTCCACTGCCCACATCGTAGTCCAAAAAAAAAAAAACAGCAAACAACACAGGAGCTATATCCATACTACCCATACTACAAGACCAAAATCAACCACCGAGGCGAGGAGCATATGACATAACCATGTGTGAATTGATGGCATGAACCCTTTGCCAACTTCCCCAACTCTATCATTTTTTTAGAGATTCGTGCCCTAAACGAATCAGAGCCCGGCAAACTTTTGGCAGCAGGGGGAAAATCCGGGCCGAGGGATCGGAGTTGGGGGTTGGTAAAAAAAGGATTTACACGCTTGCCTCGATATACAAATAAGGGTTCTGTCTGCGCTGCCATATTGACTGTCGCCGGGCCCAAAAAGATGAAGTGATTTCTTATCCAACAAATCCACACTCGACAACCAAAGCAACCAAAAAAATAAAAAAAAAAGGGGTTGCTGGTTTGGGTCCTTCCTTCGCATCCTTTTGCTGTTTTGGCCCGCGTTTGCCAGGAAGTTTATTAAAAAATGGTCTTGTTTGCCTTTGTCGCGTGGCTGGCAAACGCTTTTGGGGCGGGCCAAGGAAATCAGTTAACTAAATACCTCGTTCAATATTTATTTAGGCTCTGCCTAATGAGATTCGAGTGCGTTTTTATATGGCACACGCTGGAGTAAACCTAAAGAGCTGGCTAATTGAATAATAAGCTAGGGCTTTTCAAAAACATACAGCTGGTAAATATGGGTGGCAAATTAAATGAAACTCCTTTCTTTAGTGCATTGAATAAGATAAATAAAAATAAAATAAATGTTTTTAAAAAATAATATAGAAATGGAATGGAACTAAGCAGAAGATTCTAATATATAGACCGCATATCTTGAACTGCATCTATCTTTGATTACAGTTTCCACCCAATATTAAAATACAGTATGTTTTTTTATAAATTATTTTATCGGAATAATTTTATTGAAATTTTTGGATGTTACGATCTAAGTGTGTTCAAGATCAATTTACAATTGGACATCGTACAACAACATCGGTATACATATACATACACATTTAGGTCAATACACAGTACAGTAAATACAACTAGAGGACTGATTTGTGGCATAATGGATATGGGGGATATGGGGCACAACAGATACACACGTATGGCATTTGGGGAATAGTTAGAACTAGGAACTCTATATGCATACAGATACGAATAGGTAGTATAGTGTACTGGAGCTATATGTACTCATAAATTCGTAATGGATTTTCTGATACGACTGGCTATCACCTAGTTTACTAAATACATCCATGGCATTGTTTGCATTTGATATGGAGAGTCTGGCATGTGGAATGTTGTGGAAGAATTTGGAGCATAAGCTGACTATGTACAAGATTGGATGGATGGATTTCCATGCTGAACCCGCTTCTCCTATTCCCCTGAACTGATGGAACTGCCGCAGAAGGAACCCGAACCGCCCTCCATTTGCATGTGGGACATGTTCAGAGCCTGCGGTGGATACCCAAAGGCATGACTGCTCAGCGGAGTGCCCGTGGGACTGTCCAGATCCAGCGAGGGATTGATGCGCTTCTCCTTCTGACGGCGATTGCAGAACCACACCCGGATCACCTCCTTGTCCATGTTCAAGCGCTCGGACAGCTGGCTAATCTCCTCCGACGTGGGCTTGCAGTTCATCAGGAAGGCCTTCTCCAGCGTGGTGCGCACCGTGGTCTCGATGGAGGTGCGCTTCTTGCGTCTGCGTCCCAGGATGCTTTCCGGTGTGCTGCTCAGCGTGCTGGTCATCGTGTTGATGTTGAACACTCCACCGCCCGACTTGGCCACCGTGCTGTCCGCATCCTCCAGCCATTTCTGGAGCAGCGGCTTCAGCTTGCACATGTTCTTGAAGCTCAGATTGAGGGCTTCGAAGCGGGAAATGGTGGTCTGCGAGAAGTCATTGCCATACAGTTTGCCCATGGCCAGACCCACATCGCCCTGGGTGAAGCCCAGCTTGATTCGCCGCTGTTTGAAGGTCTTGGCGAACTGTTCCAGTTCCTCCAGATCGGTGGTCTCTTCCGGCGATTGTTCCAGCTTGGCCATGGCAGATGCCACAGTTAGTCCACTCGTGGGCTTGGGAGTGCTCTGCTGCAGTTGCGGCTGCTGCTGCATGCTGGGCGTATTTGGAGTCATCACGGCACTACTCATTCCCAGAGAATTGGCAGTCATCGAGTTTGGCGGAGTTCGCTGCTGGGATTTGCTGTGCCGGGGCACCGGACTCAGGGATGGACTTCTCAGTGGTGATTTGGCCAAGGGGGTGGAGTAACTGGGCAGAGGATCCTCCCTTTGCTGCTGCTTCATCTGTTGCAGGGCCTGAAACTGCGCTAAGGCTTGCAGTGAGTTCTGCAGCAGGAACTGCGTGGCCAGGTTGGGATTGGGAAACGCCTCCGGCGCCAATTGGCGAACCATTTCGATGTAGCTGTGCAACTGCAGTTGCAGAGCCTGATGCATTTCCTCCGGTGCAAATGCCACGGGCTGTGGTGGATTGACACTGGCCACCTTTTCCTCCTCTTGCTCCTCGGCCAATCTCTTCGGTGGCGGTGCCAGATCCAGGACCTCGTTTTCCAGCTCAGAGTCTAGTTCCCTGGCCTGGCGCTTGCTGCTCAGATTCTGTGGCATCTCGCAGTTCTCGCCCAGCTCCAGTTCCTCCTCCTCGAAGCTCTTTCCGCAGTCTGTAAGTAGGGAAAAAGGATATTTTTTTATAGTAGATGATTGTGGGTAGTTTGCTTTTCAATTTTCCAACTCAATGAAGTTCAAGTAGCCGGACTGGTCAACGCACGCGTAGCATAATTTGATTTTAACCAAAGGACTCTGCAAGTTTTTCAATATTTCTGCAGCTATTTTAAAGGGTATTTCAGGGGTTACATGAGTTTTTAAGGAAGTTTGAAATGAAAAATAAACTGTCTAGCTGGCTACAAAAATAAATTATAAATATAACTGAGAGATTTTAAGAAATTAATATATGCTATATCTCGCGATCTCATTTTAAGTCTTTTCTATTCATTTACAAAGTGTATCCACTCATCGTATTATTGTGAACATTTTCTCCTCAGCCTTTTTAAGTCAAATTTTATTCAATCTTCCAATCGAATGCCCATCCTTTCCCAGTTATCCTGTCCAATGTCTGCGTCCTGCGGTTAGCTACGATAGACGTTCAAGCGGAAGGGTTCTCCTTTGTGGCCTCCACTCCCCCATTAAACTTCGACAAACCCCAACATCCTCGTTGAAAACCCAACCATGCATAATAATTGAAAAATAGCCATACATCAGAGGCCACGGCGAAGTCAAACAGGATGCTTCCTTTGTCTCCGATAAATGCGCAGTGGAGCAACGAAAGGAGCTCAGATTTCATAATTTTGTGAAAGAAAATTATTGATTTTGATGGGAAATATAATAATGAGTATTAAACTTCCGACTGGAGAAATATGATCAAAGATCTTTTGATCGGTTCAAATCAAATAAAAGCTTCTCCTTCATATTTATAGCCAACAAAAAAAAACCTTTCGCTATTTCGATCCTCCATTAAAAATCAACTTTCGAACATTTGTCTAAACTGTAAAAAATGTTAAACCGATTTCGAAAAAAAAGAGAATTGATAGTTTTAAGCGGATTCAACCCCATGTTAAACTCGATTCGGCGGATTAGGAAATATTTCAAAAGGAAAACATACATATATCGAATGCGGGCGTTTGAACTTTGCAAAATAAATTGCATGTGGGCAGCTGTTTTTATGACTCCCTTTATGTAGAACGGCGAAAGTTGAATACGCCGCAATAAAATTAGCCATTGAAAATCTATTGGAACCAGTCAGAAATGAAAATCATCCAAGGGTTAGGCGTAGTCAAAAATTGTCACCCTTTTCGGAATGATTTTTCAACCCTCCTTCTGGCAGCGCAGTTGCAAATTTAAAATTCGTTACAATTTCGAGTTGCACGAGTTGCGGATTAGAACCGAATGCAACTTGCCATTGGGTGGAGATTTGGACCAGCTAGAAAAAAGGGTTCCAAGTTGCATTGTTTGGCTTCAAAAAAAAAAAAAAAGAAAATGAAAGAAAGGAGTAAAGTCAAGAAGCCTCGGGAGCAAGTTCAAATCAAGGCAAAGAAACACTGTTGTGATCCTTTGTAAGTGGAATGCGCCTGCAGCGAGCGATCCACGAGCATCGAAACTCGATTTTTTCGAAACCCAATACCAGGTGATGCCGCTTTGTCTGTCCCCGGAGCAGATGTGTTATCCTGCTGATGAGGACTGCATGGTGAATGCAAGTTCGTCGTTCAGCCACAATGGCAATGTGTGAATGTTTCCACTGACAAATGAAGTGTTGCCTCTATTCGAAAACTCCAAATTCTGGGTACTCCTTTTGCATGCAGTTTTTAGGGGTTGATTTTCCCTATATCACATAAAAGGGAATGTGAAGTGCGTTTCGATTTATCGGAAAGATACAATCAAAAATTGGAAAAGTGCACTGAATGATGTGATTGAGGGGCAGAGTTTGGCAATCCAATTATCCTTGAATATCTCAAGCTGTTTATCTAAATACGAGTAAAACCACTTTCATTTCAATATTAAATGTTAAAATTTGTTACAAAATATTCGGTGCCCTTTAAATCGATTTATTAAGTTCCCTATTTACTCATAACCACTTTCGTTGAACTAAGCTAAGCCCTTAGCAGTTTCATTAAGTTTACTTAACCCTTCATTAAGAACTCGTCACGCCCATCGACTCATTTAAACTTGTTTGCATGCCACAAAAACGCCCTTGAAACGCCCTCTGAACAAAGTTTTTTTGGAGTACAAAAAAGTATAGAGCACCCAATCAGAGCTGCTGATTGTAATATCCTTTTCGCGCTTCCTCTTCCGAATTACCCCTCAATTAACTTCACGCAACCAAAATCCTTTCAATTTGAATAACCAGAACGAGGGGAGATCGCTCAACAAGTGCTACTTTAAAAAAAAATGAGGTGGCAAGGGTAACCCTTCGCTCAGGGTTACCCCCTCAATTGACTTCACACCTCGGCGCTATTCAAATGATATGTTAAACAGGGTTGAGCCGGATCAACAGTTTGCCTTTTTTTGTGTGTGCCATGCTAATGTTACGGCACTTGAGTTTTTTAGCGCTTGAGCAACCCTTTATTTGAAAAAAAAGGGTTTCCCCCTTCCGTTTATTTTGACAACATTTGAATATGCATAATGATACGCGGGGAGGGGTGTGAGATGGGCTAGGAGCACTCTTGGCTCGATTGACTCGCCTAATTTGTGTAAACCAATAAAAATGCAAGTTTAATTGTCAACTACTATCGGATGGCATTGGCAACCCTGTTAATGCGTGCCGCATTTATTCAAATGGGGTGGATTTCCATGCATGTTTTTGCATAGATTAGTTGCACTTCGTTAGGGGTGGTTGGCCTCGGTTTCGGGGTACTTACATAATTGCTCGGCCCATCATTTAAATGCGCCAATGCAGAAATTTACATTTTGACAAATTGTTATTTCTGTTTGTTTGCGAACAGAAGAGGGTCGTGTTAGGGTCAACGGGGGAGTTGGAGGTGGAGGTCAAAAGAGCATATAGGGGTCTCACAAGGATGATCTCTGGCTTAAGCTTGTTGCCATGCGGGGGTTGTTTTCTCAGGGGAGTTTTTGGTGGGTGTGGTAGAGCAGATTTCGGGTGGCATTCCATGGAAATGGTTGAAAAGACGTTAATGTTTGAATAATTTATACAAAGGCACGTAATGAATTCGTGTTTATACCAATTATTTTAAATGTTAGGACCAAAAACTATTGAAATGTATAATAAATTAATCTTACGATTTTTAGATAAAGTAGTTTTAATACTCGCAATGGAATTTTCAAACACCACAGGATGTTATGTTATTTTTGGGCTTCTTAAGTTTTTAAGTTTGTTTTTATATGTGTTGCCTCTATTATTTTTCACATTTTTCAATGAAGAAACCCTATACTTTCTTATTGCAAACCCAAAGGCTTCTGGCCCATCCTCGGTCACACTTCAGTCACGTGCTGGTTGCCCAACAGCACCTATAAATATTATAGGTGCCCTAACCTAATGCCTTATTACCAATGACCAGGAACCGGGAACCCGCCAGTCCTTGGCCGCACTTCTGAGTTACTACCTAGGCCAAACCCTGAAATCGAGCCCAATGTGGATGTATAGGGGATGCGGAAAAGGGGGTGCGTGGCTGATTGCATATTGCAAAAAAAGAGGAAAACTGAAAACTATAAAAATTGTCTGTCGTGTGAGTAATCAATTTAGCCACAAAGTAGCCACGTTCCGCCACGAGTCGGCAGCAGGATAAAAAGGACATGACGGCTGAATGCTGGCCAAGGATTAGCCATATTATATGCACATTTATTTACCTGATAGCGAACGCAGTGGCGAGGGCGGTGTTGGTGAGTTCGACATGTGCCGCATAACTGCAATGAGAAAAATGAAATATGTTTTTAATTTTTAATAATACTTAACAGTAGAAAATTCAAATGCAAATGACACGTACTCGTCATTCTACACAGATATGAACAGGACGAGCAGTTCTTAAACCAGAAGTGGGGATGGTGTCCTGTTGTCAGGGTGTTTTCCTTTCATGTCTGGCTCGTAAAATGTCCATTAGGAGTTCGGACATAACACATTTCTTATGGCGTATATAACATGCAAAAATGTTTCCAGCTCTCAGCTGAGTGCTCGCTGGTGTAAAATTTTTAAGAGTCAATTTCCGAGTGCAAATGGTTGGCATTGTGCTCAAAGTAGTTTTCACGCAATTTTTTTTATAGTTTAAGCAAGAGGCACTGCCAGTATTGCCACGGAATCTTAAATAGCTATAGTTATAGTATTCTACAACTTTGCGTTTTTGATTTAAATGACTAGCTCCCTTTCCAAAGACTTGGGACCAAATCCTCACCATCTTTTATCCATTTCCCACCGTCCTTTCTCATCCTCCCTCAGCTCTTTTTTTTTGTGCCATTTGGTTTTTTGTTTTGCAAAGTAGATATTAAATTTATAGCTCCCTCGGGGCGTAAGCAAAGTAGAATCCTGGCCCGAGAAGGACAACGGGCAGTAGGAAAAAAAAGTAACATATTTTTACGACAATATATTGTGTGAGGACGCTCTGACTTGGGGAATCCTTGTGCATAATGTCCAGTGCAGGACAATATAAATATACAGATTACCATTGGACATTGGCATGGCGTTGTCCTTGTGGTTGGGTAATGGTTTGGCCCGATGGGATTGGGGTCGGCTTAGTTGGAGGCGGTGGTTGACCTCACACCTCACTTGTTGGGAGGATAACAAGTGGCATTAGTCAAAGGATCTTTGGGATTTTAGATGTGCACATGATCTGCATGCTGGAATTGCTCGCCCTTTTTATATCCACACACCTTCGGCTTAAATGTAATTACAGAAAATTTGCCTTTTGTGGCTAATTTGGTTTCTTTCCTTTGTTCCATGCAAATTACCTATGCACGTCCTAGGCTGGAAAATAGTTTTCTCCCTAAAAAACGAAGGAAATGCCAGGAATATGGAGAAAAAAAACAGCGTTTCCTTTCTCCTTTGTTTTCATGCAAAATACCCTTATGGAAAAAAGACAACGTCTCGGACACAGGTAAAAAGGACACTGCCAGGATGCAAATGCAAACACAAGAAATCTAAAAACTACGATCACACGCTCGCACAGTGGGACACTCAAGGGCAGCAGCTGCCCAAAAAGGACACCGTCAGCAGCAGGACATCGCATCAAATCTGTTGCAAAACGCCATGAAATCGTTCATCTGATAGGGAAATTGTGTGTGCCTCTTCTATATGGTATTCCATCTGATCTGGACCTGGGATAATGTGTGGGCGTGTAATGATAATCGGTGACCTTTGTGTGTTCTGAACTGGTTTCGTCCTTAGGCTCTTTCTGACCAAATTTATTGCCCGAGAAAGTGAAAAGTTTTTGTAACAGGTACGGGGTACAATAAATCAGGTTACGACTTGGTTTTCATTCGGTAAGTTGTTTGTGGCTATGTTTTATTTTGAAGAGTCAATAAAACTTTAAACTGAGTTGGATCAATAAATTAATCCGAATTTCTTAAAATTTTAATATTTAAATCCGTTTTTGGAAAATGATCGATCCTTAAAAACTGAAATATGTTTCCTATTTAAATATTCAAATCATATTCACAAAGCCCAAATCCGTTTGCATTTGACAACTCTAGCCACACTTCTCGAAAAGCTTCCATGGCTGGTTGTAGGATGGCAACCCTGAAAAACTCACATGTGTGTGTCGCTGCATTTTCCTGATGGCAAACTTTTGTTGGCGTGCTTTCCACATTCGCCGATTGCTGTGTTTGTGTATTTGTGTTGCTCGTTGTTGTTGCATCCCAGAGACGCTGTTGTTGTTGTTGCTGTAGCACCATCATTTTAGCAGTTTTATATTTAAATAATGTTTTTCAAATTTAAATATTCAGTTGGTCACTTAAACATTCACGACGAAGAGAGTCTACGGTTTCCTATTTTCCCGATCTGTTCTGTTCGATTTCAATAATTGTCACGAGCAAGGAAACCGGACCGTCTAGCTTCAACTTCTTCGGTCGAATGCAACTTAGAAACTGAATTGAGGAATCGTATTTTGCTGCATTCTCTGCTATGTGCATGCAACCTCTCGCTCGCACTCGCTGCCCTCTCTCTCACTCTCTCCGCTGGTTGCTAGTGTGTGTGTGTGTGTGTGATATGCTTTATGATTTGCAGCCGTAGTTTTCCTCACTTCCTCTCCGCTCTCTCTCGCTCATTTTCAGTTTCCCCAGCTATCAACCCCTGCACCGTTAGCCGAGTTTCAGTGTGTGCGTGTGTTGTGGAACGTATCCTTTGTCGCCGTGCATTCTGATCAGAATATCCTGGGACTTCATTGTGTTCTCCCTCTCCTGCAGTCTCACATTTTCCTGCATTTACACATTTTCCTGCATTAGCATAGGCCACAAGTTGACTTCTCCTGCGAAATGGGTGTGGCCTATGTATTATGCATTCTCCGACCTTCTGCGCAGCATGCAGCATTTCTTTGCATACCTCGACTTGCCCCCAGTTGCAAGTAAATCATAATTAAGTATGGGGGTTTTATGTGCTCCTGGGAAGGTGTCGTCTGGCTTCTATATACCATTGGGGATTATAGTTATATATAGTTCAGATTGATTGGGTAGTTTTTTGGAGAAATCTCGGGAGTTCAGTTTGGTGGGGGATTCATTGTTATAGAAGTAAAGTTGGTACCTTTTGACTTTACATTATTCTTACTTAAACCATATTAGTGTGTAATATTTATTAAGTTATTTTGTGGACATACAAAAATCAATGGATTTTCTGTCTACTTATAGAATACTTTGAGATGTTTACTACAATATATTAATAAGTTAACAAGTTGATAGAGTTATTCAATCAGGTTTTAAAGTAAATTTACACTATATTACACTAAGATTCTTATATTTGAATCTTCTAAGAAATCAATGAGTTTTTATTTACTTTTTGTGTTAATTAAAAATGCCAGCTAAGATCCCCAGCTTTCCACCACCTTTTATTGTTATTCTATGATTCTCAATCCAGCATTTTCCGAATCCTGCAATACTGCATCCAGTCCACCCATCAAGTTGAGCATTTGGTGTGATTATATAAACACAAAGCTCATTCATATAAACATCACCGCAGCCATTGAACCGAGACTTGCTCGAGTAATTACAACAAGTGTTGTTGCGCTCTCTCGCTTTCTCCCCTGCTTTCGCCCCTTTTCCCTTTTCCCTTTTTTTTATTTTTGTAAAGGAAAAGCGGGAGAAAAGGACCTTTGCAGCCCTGATGACAGCGCATACACTTTATGATTATGACTGTGACTGCACTTGCCTTTGCTTTCTTTCTTTCTCTTTTTACCAAAGTTTGTGGGAGTTGCAGGAGAAAATTCTTTCTTGAGGGAAATTCATTCCCGCTTCCGTTTCCCTTCCCTTGACTTGGGCCCATTTCCCGTTTGCTCTGAAGCATTTTAATTAAAACTGCAGAATTAATGTTTTTTGCCTTCAGGACCCCATTTCCTCTTCGCTCCGAGGACCAAAACAATTAAAGAATGTTGAAAACACCAATAAAGGCCAACGGAATATAAACGAGCATTTATGAATATAAACCTGCTTAACGTTTTGATATATTATTTTATTATATAATTTAATTACAATTCATAATTAAATATTTAATATAGAAAAAAAAAAATTGTTAATTTATATAGCTTCTTTAATATGCCAAGTAAATTTATGTGCGTTTATTATGAGTTATTATTATTAAAGAATTTACCAAAATTTTATGTTTCCACTGACAATATATACTTCACATTAAAGTGCCAAAATGATTTAAGCAACAGAGGGAAAGCCGGGAAAATCAATACCAATCGTTCAATTCTCCCCCAAACTAATTTCAATAGTTATCCTTTTTGGTCCTGGCATTGCTGCTGCTGCTGCTGCTGCTGATTAAACTTGTCACAGGGAGACAAAAGATAAACAGTTCCTCACTTTGGATAGTTTTCCCTGTGTGTTATTTTGCCTAGTTCTAGGGCGGTGTCTAGGCAATTTGATTATTTGCCAGGAGCAGACGGCACAGACAGCCAGGACATCACTGGACCCAACAGACAGGACCAACAAAAAGAAAAAGAAAGGGGGACTAACACCCAAAAACGCACACATGTGCATAGCAACATGGAGGTTTTTGGGCATTGAAATTAATCAAGAAAATAAACGCTTCGCAGCATCGCCGGGAAATCGAAAGGAAAAGGGAGTTTTGCGTAGATGTGGGTAGCCTCACACACTTTGCATGACGAAAACAGACGGGACAAGGACAAGGACATCGCCAGGATCGCCGGCGGGTGGGGGCAAAGTGGAAAGTGGTTGTGGGGGGGAGCAGCACTAACCCGGAACCAAACAATGTCGGGTGGTTGTGAAAACTACGACATTTCCCTGTCGCTTCTTGTTGTTGCAACGCATTAAAATGACATACCAATTTGCGTTAAGCAAATAAGACGAGACTAGCATTCTGTCCTCAAGTTGATTGTACATTTTGGATAGGGAAATTGGGGAGGGAAATTCTTTGGTTGGGGCAGCATTTCCATTTGGGGTTCACAGCTTTCGTCCTTTTGTGTGGCTTCTGCATGGGGTTTATGGGCATTAGTTGGCATTTTAGTTAAAGAACTAAAGCGGAGTTTAGTTTATGCAAATTTATGTGTGAAATAGTCATATTAACACCGTTTTTCAATCTTAAAGGAACACAAAACCTACAATATTTTGTACCTCTTGAAATATCCCAAAAGTAACGGTTTTCTTGAAAAACATGTAATTTTCTTCATCCAAAATGGGTTAAAAGCGGGCACATAAATCAATAGTTCTGTGCCCAAAAAATGGTGAGAAAATTTTGCGAAAATTCCGTTAGATATCCCGTACTTAATCAGAGTCCTGGCACCCAAAGAATACAAGTAAAAAAGGAACCGCAATTCTGCTGTGCCTTTTTTCTCACCCTCCCCGAAGACAAAAAAATCGCACAAAAAATCACCCAAAAAATTTGGCCTTTGTTCAATTTGAATTTCTTTCAATTTCGTGCTATTTTTACCTTAAAAAATTACGCATTATTGGGGTACATTCACCCTTAGGTAGCCGTGGCCAAGGGGTTGCAACCCCTCGTGAGTTTACCTTAGAGCTAAGCCGTGGAAGATCTCGGGTAATCTTTGACAGTGATCCTCAATTTTTACCCTTGAGTCGATGCTCTGCAGTTTTCTTCGGGTTTCTGCCAAAAAAAAAAAAACGGACAGAAAAAACGGACAAAAATTTTCTTCGGCATTGTGCGGCGAAAAAATGCGAAGAAAATTCATTATTTTCTGTTGAAATATCAGACTATTGGTCTTTGGCGAAGGGTTGCAGCGCCGATTGACAGCGATTTTCTGTGGCAGATTGCCGCTGGGCAAGTCGAAATCAATAAACGTTAATAAATAATCCACGAGGGGCAGAAGATGCGGCGCTACAAATGCGGAAGTAAAAGGACATTTAGAGGATGCTTTGTGCTCCTCTTCCTCTATTGATTTCCGTTGCTGAGGTTGCCTCATCGATTTGCGCTCGCTTTAATCGGGTTCCTTTCTACTTTTTTGGCGCGCTATTTTTGTGGGTTTTTTGTACAAGATGTAGTCGGTTTTTTTTTATTTTTGGATCAGCAGATGGAAAGAGTTCACAAGTTTTGGAGGGAACAATTCGAGAGGGTTCCTTTTCTTGCAACGGTTGACAGCTTGGAAAAGTTTCAATGGCTTTAAAAGCATAAATACTTATTATAATATATTATTATACATTAGAATATCCTGGCATAGTGCTTATTAAGTGATAGTTTGTGGAATGCTTTACATATTTTAAACTATTTACTACTTTATTTGAATATTTTTGATAAAAACTAAATGACAGACATCGCTACACCAACCGACTCCATTTTTTGTCCATCAGAAGATTTCCATCTATGAATCAATCTATGCAAATCTAACCCTTATGTCGTTGCGCAACCATTTTAGAGTCGGTGGAAAAATGTAAATCGCATTTAAATGGAGGTGCGGTGGTGGGTCAGAAAAAAAAAAACAAAAAAACAAAAATGGATTTATGATCTTTGCTTTACAGCTTGTAAAGCGTTTTTATTGGATTTACGGCCACCCTCGGCGGTGTTTGGTGCCCGAGGCGGGGCTCAATTGGCCATAAGCTGCTCAGGGTACCGGGTCACAGTTGGTAGTGACACCAGTTTTGCGTCAGAGCTTTTCACTTTGGATTTTCCCTTTTCGCCCATTGTTGGTGCGGGTGGTGGGTTCTTTACTCGCTTTTTGTTGTGTCCCTGTCAAAGGTTACCTCATGCAATTGTGGTTGGGTTTTTTTTTTCTTTTTAGAATGCCGCAAGCAACCTTTTCGGGCAGCCCGACAACCACCCACCAAATGACCCCAGCCTGACCCACCCACCCACTGGGCGGACAAAGTGGTTTTAAATTCCATTAAATAAAGTTGTAAAGGTTGCGCTGGTGTACTTGAGAATTTTCACGCATATTTCGTTCGCACTTTTGTAAAATTTATTAATATTTTAGTGATTTTAAATGGAGTTTGTTTGTTGGCAATTCCGAGGGGCACTTTCCCCACTTTCTTTTCCTTTGCTTGGGGTGGCTAAGGGTGCGAGAGGTATTGTATTAAGTTGAGAGCTTGTAATTGAGTTGAATTCGGTTTTATTTTGAGCTTTTTGAGTGGATGGGTGGTTTTGGGTTACCTGAATTAGATTTCCAATGTGAAATGATTGGGATGTCTGCCGCTTTGAGAGTACAATAGAAATCTAAGAAAGTTATTTACTATAAAATTGTTCAAAATTATAGTTTGGCTGTGTAATTTCATAGTTAAATAGTTATTACATTTTAGTATAAGATTGAACGTTGTATATTTGGGCTAAACAAATATGTATATTGCACATATTATCCACATTTACTTAACTAACCCATTTTCCTCCTCCTCGTCCCTGCTAAACAATTAATTCGAGCATAAAACTTACCTTTGTTGGCAGGACGACAATGTCGACCATTTGGTGCTGGCTGCTCGTAAATGCTTGGCTCCTTGGGCGGATCCACAATGGTCGAGAAGGACGTGGAGTTCGGGGGCAGGACCTCTCCGACTGGCGGTTGCTGATGTGTTGGCAGTGGTGTTGGCCCAGCCCTTGGTGGGGCAATGTGGAGCAGCCTTGTGGCATGGCCGTTGGCATCGCAAACGACGCCATGCCAATGATGGTTGTGCTCCAGCTCAGATGGTACAACGTGGGGTTTCCTCAGCGTTTCGTGCTCCTGCTCCTCGTCCTGCTCCTGTTCCTGAAGGACTTCCTCCACGTCACGCAATTGCTGATGCTTGAGCTGGTGCTCCCGAATGAGGCGATCTCGTTCGTGAAAGTGCCGGACGAAGGAGTGGTCACCGGTGTGATTCTGGGGAATCTGGTGATTTTGGTTGTTTTGGTGGTGCTGCAGTGCTTTCGGCGGGGTTAACGACTTGAACGTCTCTGTTTTTTGGGGGGGATACCCGACCAAGCCGGGCGGCAGACTATTAATTAATGTGCCCATTGTCCTTTGCTGGTAATGATGTTGTTGCTGGAACATAATTTCGTGCAGTGGTATTAGAAAGTCTGGCAGGGATTTCTGTCTCTGTTTGACAGATGCCAGCGTCTCCATGCCAAAATACGAGACTGGCAGACATGTCTGGCCATCGCTACCGCCACATGCGGAAGTCATCTGCTGGCTAACATCCTTGTTGATTTCCCCGCTCCCGCTGTTGTTGTTGTTGCTATTATAATTATGATATCCAATGCCGTCGGCGGGCCTTAGATACCAAGGATTTAATATTGTTTTGCCACGACAGCTTGTAGCCAGCGCTATAAATCACGAGAAAATAAGTGGAAAAGCGGTATAAAAAAAGGGTTAAACAATTGCATTTTTATAGACTAAACGAAATGAAGTGAGAATTTGGCGGAAAAAAGTGCTGATAAAATGGGCTAAAAAAAGGGTAAAAAAAAGGGTTTCAATATCATTATCAACACTTGCTGGCTTTTCACCCCTCCGATGGTAAACAGCTCTCTTTCGGCGCCTCCAACCCCTTCACCCAAAGCATATTGCCAATGGAAACCGTTTATGTCACTATCAATTACTCATCATTATGGAACTTTGATACGCCTTTCCACCTTGTAACCCCCTCTACCCTTAGCACCCTTAGCCCATTTGGTTACGCTGCTGCTTTTGCTTTTTAGTGGGGGTTGTACGCCATATTCGCCATATCTACTTTTCAATCAGTTTTTTGTTCTACGGCGCTCTTTTCATTTATGACTTTGATTGATTATGAAATCTGTACATAATTTTGATTTTATAGTTTTCGCATAAGCAGCAAAGGGAGTGAAATCCGAACATTTGTTCATCGAAGTGTGGGCGTTGTACATCATCATTCTGAGTGACACGCCCTACGCTGAACTCTATTAGTAGGATTTTAGGACTACTAATGGCGTAAAATTGAATTAGACGGGAAACAAGTACATTTTAAACATTTGTTACTTTCTATAAGGACTTTTATTTTGTATTTCAGTTTTAGTAGTAATGTAAATTTGTTATATGTAAGCTAAATCTTAAATAAGCTCAAATTAAATAATTAAGCATAAGCGCCGTAATTAACAAAACTTCTCTTTACATTTTTCCGATGCCCCATTTATTTTCCCGCCGACAATTGCTACTGTATGGCATATGATCACTTCATTGTGGATCATTTACGAGCCAGTACCCACGGAAAAACACAGAACACTTTATGAATGAAACTCTGAACTGTGGCTAATGATGCACAAAAATAAAAAAGCACTAAGCATACAATTGCCTGCGCTTCGAGTCCAACCAAGGCAACCACAAAATGTTCATTAGAGCGCCAAAAGCCGTCTGAATAATGAGAGAAGTTCACGAAACACGAGTTCGAGTTAATTGCGATTGGAGGCAGTAGTCAGATTGGATCAGAGCCGTTGTTATGGGTATTAATTTGATTTATGACCGGGGGTCAGGTAGAACAAAGCCACGAAAGCCGCAGGAAAGCCATTTCCCCTTCTGTTCGCTGCGCCAGAGTTTAAGTCGGATTCTTTGGCATAACGATAGGAAAAATATTAGTTAACGTTTAACCCCTTGTCACCCCTTCGGATCGTGTTGGCCACGCGACATCTTGAAGATGCAAAAAGGGTTGACGAACCGGAAATGATGAAAATACATCTGATGCGAACTGTGCCAGCGAACCTAGCTTGTTTCAAGCCAAGATATTCAAATGTAGCTAAAACAAGGATACTATATATGTTTTTCGTAATAGTTATATTCAATATATTCTTACTGAATATTGAAAGTATCAATTCATGTCAATTCTTTAAAAAATTCATTTTAATCTACACGACAGCCTTGCAATTATAGTTTTACTTTTACTCTATGATAATAAAATGTACAAAAATAATTTATATTAGTTATTTTGTGTCACCACTGATTGCTAAGCGTGCCGAGGATTATGATAATGAAATGAGGGCGGTTCGGCCCAGAAAGCTGACTTTCAATAATTGGAAAGGCTTCCTGAATTCTATAAGCGATTCCTGTGTCGTTGGTCCTGTCAATGTGCCTGAATGCGCGTGCCAGTCAAGGTCCTTTTTTGAAATGCAATCTGTTGAGGGGGAAAACTCTCGCTGACAGATGAAGATCCAAAGGTGAAAGTTTCAATCAAATGAGGGGACGAAGAAAGGATGCCTTGCTTGCACAGTTGCCAATGGAGGAGCAGCTGCTGCTCTAGCCGCACAAGCCGCAATTGTTAAAAAACTGAACATTAAATCCTTTTTTCAGGCTCAATTTGCTACTGATGCCGTGCATCCTTTGGCCCCGTGCACCCTAAGCCTGGCAAGCTGTTTCAACTGAATCGAAGGCGCTCCAAGGGATCCTCCTGCCGATGCCAACCAGTTTCCCCGCATTTTTTTTTTGGCATTGTTACTTTGTGCGATTATATTTACCTGCAACATGGCGATTAACGCGCATCCTGCTCACTACCTGGTCCCTCTTTATTGCTATCCTATGCGCTTTGATTTCCCATTGCGGCAATATCCTTTATCCTTTGTGCTCCTTTGTTGCATGCACCGGCTGGCAAACACATTAGAAAAAGTGAAACGCGGGTCTAAGGAAAGGGGCAGCCCCGCAAAAGTGTCAGGAACTCAATGCATTCGCAGTTGGCTTGTTCCCTTCGATCCTTTAAGGATTTCCAATTACGCAATGGCAGCGAAGGAAATTCGCTGAATATCTCTGTTTTTCGTTGATCGAAATGAGTTTTTTTTATGATTTTTCTATGGAACTATGAAAGTACTTTTAATTGAGAAATCGGACCACACAACAGGCACTTGGCTGATTGCGTGATGGCTTAAAGGTTATTAAAATATGTGGCTAACAGCAGATGTGGTCATAAGTAATCATAAAAGGGAGATTTTTATTGAAATTTCATTTCATTTTTGGGCAGTATTTTTTTGCTTTTCTTTGAATAACAATTATTTTCCCCATATATATAAACCCTAATATTTAACATTTATTTTTCAGTGCACCATTTAAAATTAAAATGCTATAAAAAGTCACAAATTGATTTGTCAAACTGAAATTGAAATATAGCACTATTTTTATACCATAATTTTGTGTGATTCCGTTTTTTCTCATTAAAATTGGTACAATTTCCAAGCGCTTTTTCCAAGGCCCCATCTCCACAAATTTCTCTCTGTCTACTGACTAATGTAACGAGTCTATTCGCAGACAAATACGCAACACATAAATATATAAAAAATAAATTGACGAGATGAGAGAGTTAAAAACCATTTAGAAATGTTTGCATTATAATTGCGGTGATTATTTCGGAACGGGGTCATTAACATGTGACATTCACAAACAAAAAAAAAAAAAAAACAAAACACTGAAAAAACAAATAAACAAATTCGAAGAGAAACAGTTCGGGATGAGATCTCCAAAGAGCGATAAAATAGTAAAATCAGCGGTTCGGGAGCAGCCGGAGCTTTCTAGAGTGATAAGAACTCTTTTGGAGAATTGCGGTTAATTGAAGAATGCCAAGATTTGTGCGGAAGATTCAGCAGCTCGAAGGTAGAACCATAAATTGTTCCACTAATGTGATTTCTGTGGTGAATCCGAGTGTGTTGTATTACCTAATCCACTGAAGCGTGTGCTCAGTGCCCCCCTTTGACCCGAATGCCCACGTTTTTTGGTTTTGGCCCGATCATGATTGTATAAATTGCCAAAGCTCGTTGCCAAAAAAGTTTAGAACTTTTCTGTCTGCTGCCGGGCGCGCAACTCGAATATAATTATAGCTCTCACTCGAGTGTTTTTTTGGACCATGGTCAACGCTTTGTGGGCCACGTTAATATCGCTCACTTTAATCGGCCGTGTTTTAGCCAACGATCTATTTTCCCTGCCACCCGCCACGAATCACAGAGAGGAAATGCTCGAGGATTATGGACGTTTCCTGCTGTCCACCATGAACAGGACCATCGATCCGTGCGAGAACTTTTACGAATTCAGTTGTGGCGGTTGGAAGAAGGCGGATTTGGTACCGGAACAGGCCAGGAATACCAGTTTTCTAAACGCAATCCAGCACAAAATCGACGAGCAGATTCAGGGATTCCTGCAGAATGCCACCAAAAGAGAGTTGGAGGATCTGGGAGTTAATGGCACCACGTCGGCGGAGATTAAAGCCAAGCAATTCTATGCCAGCTGTGTGGAAATGAAGGCCAACTTGTCGTTGGGTTATCAATATTTTATGGAACACGATGGGGATCGCTTAAAGGAGCGCAATGCGACCTACGATTGGATGTACATCAACTTTATGTCCAAATACGACATATATCCTTTGCTAGCGCTCAAAGTTCACTATAGTACTTCTTCGAGGAAGTTCGATATACTTTTAACGCTTCCCAGTAAAGTTTTAGCTGGTTTCAGTGAGGAGCAGTTGAAAAATATGACCAGAGAGTTTGGCTTGGATTCAAGTGCAGAGAAAGTCAAGCAATTTGTGGAGAACTTTAACAATCTAACGCAATTTGAAAGAAATTTAGTTTCCTTAGCCAAAAGTCGCAATGAAACAGAGCAGTTGAATTTCAAGGAATTTCTGGTGAAGCATAAACACGATCGTTTGAATTGGACACGATTTTTTGAACTGGCCTTCAATGGCAGTCAGGAGTCCCACTGGCCAGTGCTCAATCAATTGGATAATATCAACGATTTGGTTTTCTTTCTGGAACAAACCAATCTGGAAACGTTAAAAGGTTATATAAAAATGCGAGAGCTGGTCAAGTTTTATGGCTTGTGGAAAACTCAAACTAAAACAGGGGGAGTTCAAAGTGAATGTCGCTCTTTGTCGGAGACGTATTTTAATTACGCTTTGTTGCCCTGGTTTATTGGAAAGGTGTTCGATAAGGAGAGGCGCGCAGATATCCTGAGTGTTGCCAAGGACATTAAGGACACGTTCTATGATCTCCTGGACCATCACACGTGGTTGGATGAAGATACTCGTTCGCAGGCTAAGACCAAACTGGCATCCATGGATATTTTAGTGGGCTATACGGATGATCTGCAGCATCGCGAAGTGATCGATGGTGTTTACAGCGATATCAATATGACCGGCAATTGGTTCGAGAACCTGTGCATCCTGGAGGGCAGTAGAGCCAGGATACGTCTGCGATCGGTGGACAAGGCACTGATTCCCCTTCTCATGCCCACGAGAACAGTGAATGCGTACTATGCTGATTTTCTTAACTTGGCCTTTATTACCATTGGGATGGCCCAGTGGCCCTTCTATCATATAGACTTTCCCGATGTCCTCAAATACGCTGGAGTGGGCAATATTATAGGCCATGAAATGGCCCATGGATTCGATAGCTATTGTTATCAGTACAATTATGATGGCAAGAAGACGAACTGGTGGTCCTCAGCTTCACTGAGAAACTTTAAAGAACGATATCGCTGCCTCGAATCGCAGTATAACAAATTTATTTTGATGGGCGTCCAGACAAATGGAAGTCTCACCTCTGGCGATAATATCGCCGATAATGTTGGCACTCGAATGGCATATTACGCATTCAAGAGGAAAACTGGCGACAAGGCTTGGTTGGAAAAACCACTGAGGGGTGTTAATTTCAACAACAAACAGCTGTTCTTCGTTAAGTTTGCGCAAACCTGGTGCAACGGCAAGGATAATGGCGATAAGCTCCGGAGACTGAAGACTGATGTCCACGCCTATGATGAGTTCCGGGTTCAGGGCACCCTGAGCAATATGCCCGAGTTCAGCGAGGCTTTTAATTGTAAACTGGGCACCGAGATGAATCCGCTCAAGAAGTGCGTGGTTTGGTGAAATAAAATCGATTTGTGAAAAATTTTTGGGGCGTTGCTTATAATAGTTGGCTTTAATATTGGGAAATATTTGAAATGCTATCAAGAGATAAATGCATAAAAAGATATAAGAAATTATGTCACTATTTTTATATTTTTAGGATTATCTTGTAACAGGAAATAATACTGCACGAGTAGCCGAAAGTAATGAAGTGCTTTATAGAAAAAGTATTAAAAAGTATCAAGTAAACATGAAGATTGAATAAGAGATCTATTTATTTAGATATAATATTTCATTTTTCCAAAGTTCTGTTCCCTCATTTTTAAGGATTTCTGTTCGTTGCAAAAATCTGGGAATAAGAAATCCGAATAAATATTGTTTTTACTGCTCCGATGACGTCTTCATTTAGCCAGGCCAAGTATTTTCCGCTTGAAAGCCATCAGCGACTTTGCAGTTCCTCTGCTGAAAAAAGCAGAAAATCGATATTTTATGGCCTAAACTAACGCCCCCCACTTGGAACAGCTGATGGCAATCGAAAAGAGCCGAAATACTAATTGATTTGATGCAGAACCTGCCGTAGGAACCACCCATCGGCTAGGGCAACTCGAAGTGTGGGCGGGTCCTGGCAATATTTGTCTTTGACTTTGCAGCGATGACACCTTTCTCATTACGAATTAATGGCATTTTCGGCCGACGAACAAAAGGTGCAACAATAGAGCGAAAAGAAAGTCACCGGCTAAAAGAAAAGGTGCAGAACGTCAGGATTCTGGTGGAAAACCGTTGTCGTGTTCTGTTTTTCCCAAAAAGAAAAACAGTTTTTACCATCATTAGTCGTCACTTGAGAGTCAGATACGGGGAACAAAACCCCGAATGTGTTAGCCCGGCCAAGGGCTAGGAGTCAAAAAGGAAGCCAAAACCGTTGGATCGAGCCTGCCGTCTGCATACGAAATAAGGATATGTATTTGCTTAAGGATATTCGGGCTTATCTCGGCCGTCCGAGCGACGGCATAACGGATTTTCGTGCATTTGTTATGGATTTTCGGCGCCAGGTCTCTTATTAGCTGACCAGGTAAGCCGATCCTGCTGCCTTTTGCATCCTCGCAGCGGGACATCCTGACTCCTGGCAGGTCGTAACAATCTGGCTCATGCATTGCAGATAGATCATTAATTTAATGGCTTTTGTGCACGAGGAGGAAATGCAAAGTACAATCCTGGCATACTGGCATATACCCACATCAAGCAACTGATCGTGGAGGTGGTCTTCGAGACTCGAGCAAATTGCAAAATCTTCTTGGCTGGGAAATTCGAGACGGCAGTGCTCTATCTCATAATTGCATTTGCCCAGCACAATGGACCAGTCAAATTAGCCTTCATTTGTAATCTTCTGGCACAGGTTCTTGGATATCCGCCTCCTCCCACTTCTCGACCAACCAGATCCCCCATCTTGATCGCATTTAATCCGTTTATGTAAACCATTTCAAAGAGGGCTTGTCGCTAGTAATTCGAAAGGCGTAGTCGTTGTAATAAAAAATCAACTTGCTATGGGAAGCTCTTGGCGAGCACAGAGGGGTGGAGTCCACACTGGGTGGGTGATGTACGGGATTGTGGCTATAGTGAGCTAAAAGAGTTGCCAGGTTTTGAAAAGATAAGTACATCAATATAATTCAATATATAACTTAAAATTAGTTTGTTTAATATTCATGCCAAGATGGTAGAAGTACATTAAACACGAATGCAGCTTTTCATTTTAAGCAATAAGTTATTTTTACTCGTTGACTTGGCAACCCTGTGACATTGCGGCCTGTGCAAACAACTGGCCAAAACCATGTTTCCATAATTACATGCAGAATGCCTCTTGCGGCACGGCAACCTGCTTCCGCTGCTTATCCAATAATGCCTCATCCAACCTTCACCCATCACCCCTTTCCATAGTAACCCAACTGGCTGACCCACCATCACCATCATCAACCTCACCATCGTCCTCGTCCTGGCCATCAGCTCCATCTGCCTCCACCATCGCAGCCGAAATTGAACGAAAGGGGCGTCGTCGCAGGCCAAGTTAAGAGTTAAGCTTAGCCGGGCCAACAGTCAGGTAGAAACTATCAAAACAGTTGCACTTGCCGGGCATTTTTGAGGTTGCGGTTTCTGGGGGGAGGGCAGGGACTAGGATCGGCAGGAATCCATCGGTGCACTAGCTGCCAAGTCGGGTGTTCATGGTGAATTATGAAAATCGTTGCGAAATTAAGTTAAGAACTTTTTCCCCAGCTTAGTAGGAAGCAAAAGACGGCCGCAGTGGAAGTTGCAAGTGGATGTGGCAGCGTGAAAAGATCGTGAGTTGCTTATTGAATAAAAAACTGAAGCTGATTTAAAAAAAAATGGTGTTTTGAATGCTCTGATGACACATTAAATAGATTAATTAAAAAATGAGTCAACAATAGTACAAGAGCTGTAAGATACATGAAGAGCAACATTTTTTCAAGTTGTTAACTATAAATTTATATTGATATATTTATATATTTATATAATAGTTAAGTATAGATTTTGAACTTCAATTTTAAACTGAAGCACTGATAAAGAAATATATATATTTTTTTTAAGTAAGGTCACGCTGCCACCTCTAGCATTCCGCAACCATTGAACCCGTAGCTTTATTAAATGGAGATGATCAATTTAAATATCTTGCAATTGTTGTTGCCGGTGGTGCGTGAGCGTTCTGACCCTCAGCTGCGGAGGTGCTCCTCCACAAGAAGCCGAAGCCAGGAGGAGCATCTTTGGAGCGGGGCAAATGCATGCGGATCTTGATGCAACCTGCTGCCGCAGATGCTGCCGATGCTGCCGCCTCCTCTCGATTTGTATAAAAAATGTGCTTCATTTTATTTGGCCGCGACCGGCGTCCGCCTCCATGGGTTAACGCCCCAACTGCCAAGCTTCGAAACTCCGAATGCTCAGCTCCAAAAACGCGGCCCAGCCAAAAATGCAGGCAAACAAATCGCATATGGATCGCATGGATCGCTGGGGATTCTGCCAGCACCATGGCTTCTGCTGGATTTTCTGTTTTTTTTTTTCGCCAACGATTATCTAAATTGCATACGAAATTATTTTAATTAAAAATCTAATTTTCTTAGCCGCCTTACGCGGTGCAAGGCAAACGGTGTTTTTTTTTCATTATGTTTTTGGATCAATGGTGTTCCTTCTTCTCGACCAAAAATTTTTGTTAACCATGCATCGATCCTAAGGCGATGGGAATTTTCGAGTGGAGTTGACTTGTTTGTTCATTGAACCTTTAATTTGGCGCGATTAAAATGATATTAGCGTTGCACGTAGTCACATCTGTTGCAAGGGTTTTCCATCGGCAATTCCTTGAACCTTCCCCGTAGAAGGTGTGAAGATATGACGGCGTCAGCTGGGGCATCATCTTTCCTAACGCGACCATTTATTGATTAATGATGCATAATTTGGTGGGGAATATTAGACGGGCCTTGTCTAATTGACGCCTTTCCGGTTTGGTTTCTTTGAAATGGGATCAGCTTGGGTTCATGAAGTCAGAACGATCGAAAGTACGTGAACCAATTGTTTTGGGTGAATAAACAAATATGTTGGAAATCGAAGGAAAATGAAACTACGTTTTTCAAGAAGGAATTCGTCATCAAAACTAAAAATCCTGATTATGGTTCCTAAGATATGGTGTGTACTCTTTAGTAAGGTGCTTTATAGCTCTTTCATCATTAAACTATTTTCCAAGCATCTCGAATCGCACTCATCTTCAGTAGCTGCGGGAAAATCCCAGTTCAATGCAATTCAATCAACCACCAACCGATGCATAAAATTTAAATAAATGTTTGATTTGAATTTAATTGCTGCGTCTGGGAGCAGGCAGAACCTGTCTTCTTTCCATCGGAGAATCTCAATTGAATATAAATCAAATGCAACCGACAGCAGCACATCAGCGCGGATCAAAGGGGCGCGCTAATCACACGCTGGGCCAAATAGGATCTAATTTCCACACAAGAAAATCCCATTTTTTTTGATGAGAATATATATGACGAGGGAATACATACATATATGGGGAAACGATCATATGGAGATGCATTTATAGAGAGATCAGGTGCAGTCGTTGAGCATTCAAATTTCGCGCATCTCGGTAAGATAAATGATGCGGCAGGTAGGACAGGTAGAGAAGAAGGCAGGTAACCCAACCATTTCAATTTGAATTTCGACAATAATTAAGCGCACAATGGATTTATTGGGTTTTCCTCATCTGAAAACCATCGAATTGCCGCTGCGGTTCCCGCTGCCAGTGATCCTACAATTAGTCGGGGAATCGAGAAACCGAGGAAGCCACAAAACATACCTAGACCAACCAACCCATCTGATCTCGTGGCAGTTGCAATTATCATAATTATTTTCATTCATGCGGCGATGCATTGAGCATCTCCGTCTGACAGTTCATCTCGGTTCCTGGCGGAGATTGGCGAGATAAATCCGAGAGCGTTCTGAATGAAATCTTTGAGTTCTTAACGCCGTTTCCCTTTTGTTAACCCGGATCTCAGGTTCTCACAGATCCCAGTGGCAGCAAACTTGGGAAACGAGGATGCATCCGAATGTTTTCTTTTTCCTTGCATTTCCGGCACTTGCTGCATAAACAGCATTTACTTTGAATACCCCTATGCAGATGGGAAATGGGCATGTGTTTGTGTTACTTCCTAAGATCTTGATGGAAAAATTGTGCCGAACTCTTTCATGAATTGTATTCTTATATTGTTTTATAAAGACATAATTTGTGAGCTGCATTTGCAGCATTAAATAAAATATTATTGTTTAAAAAATGTATCTCTTCAGTGTCACTTTCTATCTTTTTTTTAGTTTCTAACGTACTAGAATTGGAATCACTACCTTTGGATTGCAGCTAGCAACTAGTCCGACCATTTCCCATCATTGATCTGCCGCAGATGTGGCATTGTATGGAGTTGGCTCATTTATGGCAAATTATGGCTCAAATCGTAATGGGAAGCTTGCTTCAGAGTCGGGTGATGGATAGCATCAAATGCTAACGATCTCGGCACTGAATGAATATCACGAATATCTAACAGAAAATCTAATCAAAGAAACCAACTTCGGTGAGTTACATTTGCTTAAATCGACCTTAATTTCCGGTCGCGTGTTGAACTTATTCGTTTTAGTGCTCCAACCCTTTGTTTTACATTAAATTTTTGATAATTGCGCACTTAAGGAGGTTCGATTTTTTGTGGGTTTTGCATGTCATGTGAGCATTTCCGAGCTGGACCAGAGGAAATGGATTTACATATGAAGATGAATGGTAATGAGTCCTATTTAAATTGGATATTGTGTAAATTGGGGTCTGGGGGCTCGGTTGGCTTTAAATAACAATTGAGGTCACGAAAAGTGTTTTCAAGTCCCCCGAGTGAGATCATCAAACGGCAAAATGGCAATTTCAATAATCGAAAGAAAACAAGATGTTGCAACCCCCTTTTTCCTTTTGGATTGAGCAGCAGGAGCAACAGGATGTGTGGCACCCTCTTGAACCCCTTGTGGTTCTCCTTGTCCTTGTCCCTTAAGACGGATGAAGTGTTTGACAACCCTTTCAATCTTCATAAATGTTCGCACTCGTGGCACCACACTCTGTTGCAATATTAGCCCGGGTCTGGGTCCCTTGTGTCGCATCCTTTTTCTCGGCTCTATCAAGATGACGACGACCCCTTTGCCAATAAAAAATGAAATCTGTTTCGATGCATAAAAAATTGAAAATCCCATAAGCATGCGTTTGGCACGAGTTTTTCTTTGGCATACGGCGCTTCGCCCACTTTTTGAGGCCTGTTTTTTTTTCGGGCCGAAGACCATGAAAAATGGCCGTGCTCTTGTTAACACGTTGTAAATACCTCATTTTTCACTTAATGGGTTTTTAAATACACATATGCATTTGTGTGGATGCTGGGCGGTGGGCTGAAAAGGGTTAACTCCTTTATGGGGTTTTATTGACTCAGGCGGGGCTTGCAAGGTGGATAACTTACAGTCGTTTAAATGGAGACTGAGAATAGAAAATATTATAATATACTATATTTAAGCACTAAAATGCATTATTTTGATTAAGGGGTCCAAAGGTAGTGTTAAAATGAGCGGTGGAGTATAATATATACATTTTAGATTTCTTAAGTGCTACAATTAATAGAATAAATGAAGATATTTAGCTCTTAATAACGTGTACCATCTCCTAAAGGCTTTGGCAACTCGTAAAAAACATTTACAACATTTTCATAATTTAAGAATACCTATGCATTTGCTTATAATATGGCCTTATAATATATGGCCATTCCGATGAGAAAAAGGTCAACTCACCTGAATTGGCTGGTGCTTGCTGGTGGTTCATGGGATGGCAGCTAGGCCTCTCTGGCGGCGACTCCATGAATTCCTGCTTGACTTGTATCTGCGGCAGGCGTAGCAATCCCTCAAAAGCCCGCTCGCTGGTGGGTGGAACTGGTGGGCAGTTGTCTTTAGGGTTAAAGCCATTCAAATGGCCAACGTTAGCGGCATAATTAGCCGGCAGTTGCAGTTGATCGTCGTTCAGAGTGGCTGAAACGCCTTGGCCAGTAATTTGAACATTAACACCTGCTGCCGATGTTGCAGCAGCAAGGCAATGAGTTGCTGCTGTCGGCGAAGTCAGCAACATGGTTGCTGTTGCTGCTGCTGCTGCAGTTGCGGCTGCTTTTGCTGTTGCTGCTGCTGCTGCTGTCTCTGTTGCTGTTGTGCTCAAGTGTTGATGATGGGAATTGTTGGCAAGTGTTGTTGCCAGCAGTAATGGCATAGTTGTTGCTGCTGCTGCTGATGCTGCTGCTCTTGTTGCCGCTGTTGCGTTGCAGTTCGTCAGCAGCAAATTGCGTCGCTTTGATTTATGGCCAACTCAACTGCTCCTTGCTGCCTGTGGCGACTTGTTTGCCGCTCCGGTTGCTGCCTCAGATTATGATATTGACCCATGGACCGCTGGCGATATGTATTCCTCCTTCTGCCTCCTTTGCTGCCTGCAAATGGGTTGATAATTAAAAGTGTCTTCTTCGGCTGAAAGCCTAATTTGCTGTTAACTGCACTTTAAAAAGCTGTTATTAAATACATAGAGCGCTGTGATCTTTACGACTCGATAGCGGAAGTAATTGATTTTTCCCTTAAAATAACTGACCCATCCACATTCCTGTACACGTGACTTTTCACGTTACAGGTGGAAACAGTGGATTTGTTTGAAATCGAACGGATGTTTGTATACCTTATAACTGAGATTAATTAGTTTAGTTTATTAACTGGCTCATGAGTATATTGCATTGTCAGCCCATTCTGCGATTACAAGTTTGTATTTTGATAAAAAAATATATAAGGGTAAAAGTTTAAAAGTTAATATTCTCTTCTAAAAGGTAAATGTAAAGTAAGTTACTGATTAGAAGTTTTACTGTACCTAGCATTGAATGAAAATGTTAATATGTGAGAAACTATATCATTCAGTTAAATAATTACAGAAATTCCATACCACTCGAAAGTAAACATGTCATAAAAGTACATATCGCAATTTATATAGTTTAAATGTTTGCTCTTTTAAATTCGTTTATTGAGCAGTCCAAACATTTCTCTAAATTTTCCCATGGCCTGTCGAATCAGCTCCCACAAGTGAAAAGTGGTTGTATACAACTTTACAGCAGTAGACACCATAAAAGGCACTAAAACCTAAACTTTGTATTATTATGCAAACAAAAAATGGGAGAATGAAAATGGGCACATTTACCAAATGTGGTTTGAAACGAAATTGTTGTAAATTGAAAACAAATTGAAGTCAAATGAGATAAGGAGTGGGTGGGTGGGTGTCGAAAAATCACGGCAAAAGGCGATGAAATCAAAGGAAATAGAAATGGGAAATTAAACTACAAGCGCAACGATCAAATGCCCCGAACAACAAGTCAACTTGGCCAGATAAGATACGGTGCTGAAAAGTGCAAGTGCGTTTATGGAAATGGTTATTTACATACATTACCAAACGGGTTTATGTACATATGAGCCACGAAGAGGCGGGTCGGGGCAACTAACATTAATGGCACTTGTAAACAAATCAATTGAGTTGTCAGTATCGACGGCAAATTGGCCGCAACCAAAGTGCCACACGAAGATTGTTTATCAATTTTGCCAGTCGGTAAATTATGTTCTTTGCATGTCAGCAACCAATTGCCAGGAATCGATATATCTGCCGGTATGATCAAAGCGAACGCCGACTAAATGCAGTCACTTATTCCTCGGTGCTACTTTCAATAATTCCCAATCGGCACGGTAATTCCTTATTGGGCCGACAATATCGGGGCTTTCGCTATTTTTGTTTAACTTCATCTTGTTTTAAAATTAAACACAATTGCTTACTCCAATTGGAAACGTATCGCCGATCATATAATACCGAACATTGCCATTGTGTTTGTCTTCAATTTGGAATTTGTGTTTTCATAATTTTCTATTGGGTGTACACGGTTCGGTTGTAAAGATACGAGGGAACTTAGTTCGATGATGTGATTTGCCTGACTTTCGGTTGAGAAATTGTTTGTCGTGATTATCGATCGAATCATTGCCAGAAGTGGAATTGTAAAAAACCCATAAAAATATATATGTGGCACATCTAAGATAGGGTACACAAATCACAGAAGGTTTATGAAAAATATATGGAATGGAACAAATTTAGAAAAAGTTATTAAACTATCCTTTAAATCAAATACTATATTCAATATATATATATATATATTGCCTCATTTTGAAGATAATTGCTTGTTATTAATACATTTTGCATCTTAATTTGATCTAACCTTAAGATTTTCCATTGTTAAAGATTTGACCAGAACATGGTCACAATTTTGTTATGATTAGCTAAAGCCCGACCAAGATCTCTATGATGGATTCAGTTCGCCCGTCCAACTACCATAGTCAGCCATATCGGGACACTTGTTGGCCCTCAAACACATATGGCCAATTAAGGACGCTGAAATACGCGCAGACACTTGGGAAAGCTCATTAGGAATCTGACAGGCCAGAAGAAACAGTTCTGCCCTCTCTCTCTCTCTTGCGGCATCTGTATCATCCATCTGGCTGATCCATCGATCGCATTGAGTGTGGGCGTTACAAGACAAGCTCCTTGACACACTCAGTGGGTACAAAAGAAAAAAAAGAGTTAAACTCACTTGGGCTGGAAGATGGCGCACCTCCTTACTGGTTTTTCCTCTACTGGTTTTCGCCTGCTGTCACGAATTATAATTTAATTGTTTACTTTGCCACACTTTTATAAATTGTAATTGCCAACGAGAATGGCGACAGCTTCACGCCCTTTCTGCATTTTCTGTGGGCCGTCGAGGTGAGGTGAGGTGATCTCTGTCTTTTGGGACAATTCTCCGAGACACGCTTTTTGATTGACTTCCGACAAACGACTGACTTAAAAAAACGCGCAAGGAGATATGGGCAAAAAGTAAAAAGTGAAAAAAAAGCAGACTAAAGAAAAGAGAAAGAGCAAAAAGAAGCAAAGTTCGCGACGACTTCCGACGACGTCCGACGTATCCACAAAATGTCAAGCGAGTACAAAAAATACTTTTTTTTTATAGAAGATGTTGGAGAGAGTGAGTGAGTGTGAGTGTGCCAGTGTATTGGTCTGTTTGCGATGTGCCTCTGTGTGTGTGTGTGTGTCTGTGGGGGTGGGGAAAGGGAGCCATAAAACAGGTGGAGGGGGTGGTGCGTGGGTGTTTTGGGGCGTTTGACTTCGTTTTTCTTTCTCTTGCTTCTTTTTTTTTACAGGAGGTTTTAAAATGAAAAGCTTGTATTGTGTGGGTGGAAAATAGTACTGCATATGTGTGTGTGAGTGTTCTATATATGTATATATGGGTGGGTGGCTCTTATCGGATTCCGAATTATGTATGTATTGACTGCCGCTGCTTCTGTTCGTTGAGGGAAGAAATAATATGGGGGCTCCTAAGTTGATTTGTAGTTTAGAGCGGCATGAAAATTTCCTCTTGAAGGGAATTGAGAAGGAGAAGAGGAGTCAGGCTCATACGAGTAACCGAATAAGGGTATACAAGTAATTCAGTTTGCAAAATATAATAAAATATATTAAAATTCTTATTGATTCAAGTACTGTTTCTCATCATATGATTCATTATTTATTCGGCACAAGATACAAGATTTTTTGATTTTTTTATGGCCGCTTATATACCAAACCGTTTTCTTTCTTTTATAAAAATAATAAGTTTTATAAAATAAAACATATAATACTAAAGCAGATGATTTTATGGGCAAAACAGATTTAATTCCTTTCAAAATCAATGTTCCGACGGCATTGCACTTGCCAGAAATCACAACACAACTCGCGTTACGCATACGCCCCGTGGACAAGTCGGAATATCAGCGAATGAAAAATGAAAAAAATTGACATTGCAATGATGGCAGAACCGAGAATTATTCGCCGTGCTGTCAAAATGCGAATGTCAAGGCAAAAAACGAACCAAATGCAGACAGATAGCCAACAGAATCCGCTGAACGGCGGCAAAAGGCAAAAAGCGATAAACGCATAAATTAAAATAATTACAAGAGGCGTCCTCAGATTATTGTTGTTGCTGTCACGCACACACAGCTAGTTGAAAAAATAAACAAGAAAAGTCGCGAGGACGACAACCGACAATCGGCCAACGGAGTGGCAACTGAAAAACTGCAATTGAATGCAACTTGACCAGGCCAAAGCATCTAGAAGAAGAGCAGTACTAGCTGAATAAATGGAAGAAGAAGCACCACAAGCAACTGTAGTAACCATACACTTACAAAAATTATATAATATATATTCCAGTCATTTTCTATTGTACCATTTTAATATTTAACAGAAATAAACCTTAAATTCTATATTTTATCTTAACAAATATTCACAAACACGTCTTGGTATAACTTAATTTGGTTTTTATTGTTACTCTAAATAGAATATATTATAATTTATACATTTATATATAAAGGTTCTAAGCGTATTTTAAATACATTTCTTTTACAATTATAAGTAAATTTATAATGTTAATAGGCTTTTAATGAAATTGTATTATAACCAATATATAAAACTTTTCTAAGTGTAGAATCAGTTGATTTTTCTCGGCAACTTGGGATCCACATTGTTGCAACAACGTAGTTGTTGCCGCTGTTGTTGCTGTTGATTTTATTCAAAATGGTTTGTTTATGCCTGAACAGAAAGAGAACGCAAGAGAGAGAAAGTGCGGAGGGAGAGGTAGAAAATCTTGGGGAAATATATCCAACAAGCGCGCTCTCTCCCGCACAAACACACTCACCCAAAGTGGGCAGCCGGCAGCCAATCGGCATGGAGCTTTGGCGCTCTCTTGCGGCGCATGCTCGCTCTTCGTGGGGAGCTCTCTCCATTTCGCCGTTGGCCATTGTGTGTGCATGTGCGCGAATTCGCCGCGGCGTCCAGATGCTGCGGGTGAAAAAAAGAGAGCGAGAGGGCTTTTACCTTTTGACTGCTAATTTCCGTTCATTAAAGTTGGCAGTAGCTTGGCTCGCTCACTATTCTATATGTTCCACTCCCCCATGCCGCCCCCCCTCAGTAGTGAGTCCTTAAAGATATTTCGCCTTGGCCGCAGCTTTAATTTCATTGATTAGCGCCGAGGAAATTCCCTTCTTGGCCCTTTTATTTTTGGTTTGTCACTTCTATTCACTTGTCTGCCCGTCTGCTTGTGTTTTGGTTCCTCTGCAGCCTCCTTTACATCCTCTTTTCCACTATTCTTGTTTTGTAAGCATTTAAGTTGTCGCTGTTTCGAGATGCTTAAATCCAACTAATCGATGGGTTTCGTCTGAAAATGGTTTAGTTTGTGGGGGTAGGTTCTGAAGAGTATGACCCAACTATTCACGGAGTAACTATTTGGTAATCAAAAGATAGTTATGAAATAAAGAAGTTGGGGAAGAGTAAAACTGATGCGAGCGTACTTTTTGAAGATTTTACTTGCAGCACTTGTGTGTACAATAGGTGTACGTTCAAAAAACCTATATAAGGATAATTGGTAAATAATAAAAACTAAAAAATTCTTCTTATAAGCAGTAAAAATGTAATTTTCTTTATTGATATGAAAAAAATATTGTTTTTGTAGCTCTAATTCATATGTTCTCAGGTGTTTACTTGAATATTTAAAAAATGTTATTTTTACCATATGCAGAACCTAACTAACACGCTCGAAAAAGTAGACAACCACCTCTTGAACTGTGCCCTTAGTTCTTCCATTTGGTATTCCACATTCCGTATACGCCCCATAAAACTTGAAAAAATCGCCCAGCCCCAAAATTTCATCTGCCTTCCCTGGCTCATTTTTCATATTGAAGGGCGAGCACCTAAGGACCAACCAACAAAGCTAAGCTGACGGGTGCCTAAGTTATGGTTCCTGCCATATCATCCCCGCGTTCTGTGGAAACTTTTTAGAATTTTGCACTTTTCCTTTTTTTTTTGTGTCGTGTGCTCTTACATATCGCAAACATTTCCTGTCTCTTTTTATTTACATTACCCACCGAGGACGAGGCGACATAAAAGTTGAAAGTTTCCCATGATGTTTATGTGTATATAAATGCTTGCGGGCGGTATTTGTTGTATATAGGGAAACAAAGAGGAGAAATATTTTTTTTCCTTTCCTAAGGCTGTATTTCAACGGTATTCTTTTCGTATTTTTCGTTTCGCAGTTGTGACTTTTCATTTTTCATATGCTGACTGCCTCACGAGCAAACACACACATGCAGGCGGCACACACTTACACCAACACGCAAACGGTCCTTTTTCTCTTTCTCTCTGGGGCTCTTAGTTTTCCATCTCCCTTGGCTTTCCTACGTTGCCCAAGTAAATGGCTTTTGCATTGTAAAATGTTGCATACATTTTCCTCTACTTTGCCTTCGACGTGTACATATGTATATTGTACAAATATATAACCACGTATGGCTGGCATTTACCGTTATACACGGGTGAAGCAGGACAAAAGAAGCTCACACACACAAGGCTCGCCCTCTCACTCGCTCACCCAGTCCTGCCCATGGTATATTTTAAAATTTATGAAAAATAATATTTTTCCATCTCTCCACGCTCGCACACACACACACACACACTTGTGTATATATAGGAGCCCTGAAGGAGTCCTGGGCCATAAGGCGCACAATCAGAATACAATGGCTGCCTAGGGCGCCCAGAGGGGGTGGTGCTGTATATACCACCGCCTTGAGGGGGCGGGTAGGTGCAGGGCAATATGGCACAGTTGGCTTCGCTTGCATTTACGTACAGAGTTGCAGGATAGAGGTGCTTAAGACAGGGTTGCCAGTCTAATAGAAAAGAGTAATGGCGGGATGTTTCTATATTTCGTTTTTATATTTGTTATGTATATATATATGAATTTTATAACACATCTTCACCACGACAGTCAGTCATGTATCTTTACAGAAATCTTTATAATCAAATAACTGTTGAAGATTTGAATTTGTTGCTAAATAGAAAATGTTGTTTCCAAGTAATAAAGAAACCTAAGTTCCTATTTATAGATATATAAATGTAATTAGGAATTGACTAGTTAAATCTGGATGTATTAATAATCCCAAGAAAAGTAATTAAAATTAATATAAGTATAATAAAGAAAACATAAAGTGTTTGTAGCCAAATTAAAGTGTGCATTCCTTAGTTACTATGTATTAATGAAATAAATACAACTGATATAAAATTCAATGAAATCCCCTAATTATTTGCTCGTTGGCAACCCTGGTCACTCAAGTCAAAAGCATTTCCATTATGATAATGTAAGTGCACAATTTTCCCAACTTGAATGCGCACACAGATGCACTCAGTCTGTCTCTCTTCTTGCGCCGTGCCTCTCTATCGCACGCGCACTCACAGTCCACAAGACTCGTTCATTGCGCTTGGAAAATTTTCATATCCTGGCTGGTGCACATGAGAGCATGGAACATGAAAAACTGCACAAATGTGCAGAAAATGTTGCAAAACTACATGACCTGTGGGGGTGGTGAAAATGGGGGCTGTGTGCATGGCAAACCGAAAAATAGAGGTCCTGGTAGCAGGACAACGAAGCACTTGCACATAAAATACGATAACGTTGGACCAAAGTGCTACATATGAAAGGTAGTGCTTGGTAGTGCTCCCCATCTTCGGCTGCTCCACTTTTCCGCCTTGATTTTACCTCCCTGCTGTCACTCTACATACACAAGTTTTAGAGTATAAAAGGCGTTGCCTTGTCCTGAAGTGGGAGGTCGTATATAATTACGCTTGCTCCCTCTTTTGCACCTTAGAGAACCTCCCCACAAATGCATATACGAAATGGAACTATAAAACATGATGGCAGCTTATATAAGCCAAATATTCCCTCTTTTTTTGCCAGCCTCACTGAAACTTTGGCATTTATGCCATAAAATGAAGTATGAAATTGAAAAATCGCTCACAGACAAGTACACACATCAGCGCAGGCCCCTCAATATATTGTGAAATTAATTTTTAAATATTTATGAGACCGAACCGAACTGTACCAAAGGCCACTCGAGCGTTGGAAACTTTTCTATATTTGTTTACGTTGGCATGAGAGTGGCCGAAAATACGTACTAAGCTCGAAGGAGGGGATTTGGTAGGAGATCAAAGCTATTGCCCATTTTCAATTTTGATCAATTTCTTCCCTTTTTTTTATTGAATTTTCAAGTGGAGTGTGCTACAGTTTATTTTGTAGTTTCCTTTACATGAAATGTGGGAGAGAAATTTCATTTCGCTAAACAGAAGGCCGCCACAGGGCGTATGAGTAATGTGCTTTTCGTGTTTACGTTGGCAGGAACTGAAATTGAATTTAATAGGAAAATTACTCTTATTTCCAGGGTAAGGTTAAAAAAGGTGTGTTTAAATTTATACTTTTCTCACTGATAAGAGTAGGAACGGCAATCAATTTTATAATTGAAATGAAACCAACAAATATTTATTCTTTAGTATATATTTAAATGTACTTCTAGAGAACATATGTACATGTCACATATTATTTATTTTTTATCTAACCTTTTTTGTGCACATTTAGATTTTAGATCATAAGAATATCTCTTCAGTTTGCTCACAACTCTTTATCGTATAAAAGTTTGATAGCGATAATGATGCCACGAGTGCAACTCCGCCTTGACCAAACTGATTATGATAATAGTGCGTGATCGAGTTAAGCGCGGAAATTGCTACCTTTTTTATAAGCCATTCTCTTGGCCTTTTTTCAGCTTTGCTTAATAAGCCCGAAGAACTGGGGCCTTAAGAGGTCCACAAGCCAAAAGTCGGGCACACAATCTGGAACCGTGTTGGTGCCTTTGTTCTTGTTGGAGGCACAAGTGCTTAACAAGCTGTTTTGCATGGGGCCAGATCTCTCAGGTGCCCTACGAACCAACGAGCCACCAAACCAGCGAACCACTACCAAAGCCCGGTAGCCCTGAAACAATGCACTTAATGTGGGAAAAAACGTCAAGAATTTGCACGCCAGCCCGTGGACCACAAGAGAATTCGCCAATTTCCCTCGGTTCCTCGTTCCTTCGACCCCAGTTTTTTCATATGCAAAAAGCCTGCACTGAGGCAGCTGCAAGTTAAGCCAAAACTTTATACCCTTTCAAGCATTTTTCTGATAGGGATTTGTTAACGAATACCAAAGTGAAGTGGCTTGCCTTTTGGAATATCAAGTTATTTATAAACACTTACAGAATGGGAAATAAACTGAAATTTTAATGTTTTACCTATAATATTTTAAGAATGTGTATCTTAAACTTAACTTAACTTATCTTAAACTGAATAAAAGAAAGAAATCTTAATTTGAGGGTATTTAAAGTTGCGGTCTTAAAGAAACCATTTATAGGCCTTACCTGCATTTTGAACTTATCTGGCCAACTTAGCTCTGGGCACGAAACAATTCACACTTGGCCAAGAGTTCGTGGTAGACGCGGGCGGAGCGGGGGAAGACGGGGCGCGTTGCGTGTCGGCTGCTCTGTGGCCGCTGATCATTTGCTTAAATAGCCCAAAGGGGACAACGGACGATCCGATTCATTGCGGAATATGGGTGGCTCGGCTCAAATCTCATTTGGCCACAAGGAACAGGACCATGAACCAGAACAAAAAGGTGTTGAGTGTGTGGAGCGGATTTTGCGTGTTTATCGCGATGCACAAGCCAAGAAAAATTATTAAGGTTTTTAATGGTTCAATGGAATGGGGAGCAGTGGCAGTGGAGTACGAGTTTTAAGTTATATATGCCTTATTGTTTTCGGGTTCTAAAAGTGTATGGAAGTAATTACATACATTATTAAAATGACTTTTAATAATTTTCCTATCATTCCTTTAACATTTTCCCAGCACACTCTTCCCTCTTGGTGGTATCTCGTCAGAGATGTTGAAGATCAGACGTCTAACAATCGCCATCTGGGAGAGAGACAAGCAGAATCGAAGCGATTATGAGAATCCCAGTTGGCACCATGACACGATACCAGTGGGTTTTCCATTCCATTCCCTCACCGTTTCCAGGTGTTTTTTTTTTTTAGCCACCCACATAAAAACGAATGTGGTTTACCCACCGGCTGCTCACTGGCGGCCTAATAGACATTTTGCCTATTTTAATAAGTGGCAAAAAGGCGTGAAATAGTGACTGCCTTCGGGATGTTTCGGAAATACCTTCGGTGGGCTCTATCGCAGCCTATCGATGGCAGGAGCTGCAGAATTGGCCACCTTGGTGGCTAAACTGGAAGTTAAAGTTGTTGCCTTGCTCGCCAGCTAAATATGATTTTTTCTGCAGCTGTTTTTTGTCTCTACCTTTCCCCATACCTGACTGCCAGTCCTACGAAAGCACACTTAGCGAAAATTTGGGCAAATAATAGTAGAAGAAGTAGTAACAGTAGAAAATTTGGTCTCTATATAAAGAAGCTAGAAAATACTTTAAGATGCATACTTTTTGTGCCATTAGATTTAATTTCAGTTTAAAATGTAATGCATATTATGTTAACATTGGAATAGATCAAAAAATGTATATAAAATTTCAATATTTTCTTTGAGTGCAATACCTCGAAATGGAAGTCGCAGCTTTAGCTTTAGCCTCAGCCTGAGCTTGAGCCCAACTCCAATTTGAGCTGCAGTCGAAACGGACCACAAGGTGAGAAATGAGATTTTAATCGGACGTGTCTGATTTCAAATGAGCCTTAATGGGGAAGCCATTTAGCCCGGCACTTACCACTATCCGTGGTGTGGCAGTAACCTCCGCCGGAGGGAGGCCTTCCTGCTGTTTTCCTTGGACTCCTCCAAGACCCTACCTTAACTTCGATTCACTTTAGTTTATTTATTTTTATATTTACTTCGTTTTTTGTTGGCTTTGTATGGTTTTTTTTTAGCTGCGGGTCGTTTTGGTTCACTTTCAGCAGAGCAGAGCAAATAAAGTAACATAATGCATTGGGTTCAGCGTTATCAATAGTTTGAGATAAGTATTGATGTTTTCGATTTTAATTGAGTTCAATACTAGACTTTGGTTTTGAATAAACAGTGGGAAAGGCCTTTCGAATGCCAATGCATTTTATATCCCTTTTAACATAATGCAAAAGTAACTTCCTATTAGTAATAAATAATTGGTAAGGCCTACAGATTTTTTTTCAATCATAAGATTTGATGTTGAACATCTAACCAAACAACTTGAAGCTGGCATCAGCTTAAGCATTTTTCCGGCTGCCTTTCTTATCACTATCATTTATCCTTCGCTCACGCAACAAAAAAATGGAAAGCGAACCAAATGAAAGAGCCAGCCACAATTTTTCGCAATTAACTTTTTGCGATTTTTAAATATTATGGAACACGCACCAGCGAGAAAAACTGAGGATGCACACGTGTAAATGGCTACGTAGCAGCTCCCACACAACGAGATTCCCAAAAACCCGGTGCCCCGTCGCCCCTGCGGATCGGGAGCACTTGCCACCAGCACATCTGGGACTCGATTCGGGCAGCCTCCCAGCGATCTGATAAGGTCTTGCAACAGAACCGAGTCCAGCAATTTACCGGCCGAAAAAGATGAAGCTGATCCTAACCTTGCCCAATCCGCTGGCTGCTGTGCGGTCCGATCTTCGCTGGCTTCCGCTAGTAGAGTTCAGTCCTCTCTGTTCCAAAGTATGCGCTAACAAAATAAATATACTAAAATATTATCAAATTGTTTAGTGCTTTATCAAAGCTCGAGGTTTATATTCGTTAGAAAAGAAGTCGTACTTTTCAATAGAACAAGACATTTAATCAATTAATATTTGTTAAGCCCTAAAGTTCCAAAGACTGCTATTTTTCCGAAGTATAGCATATAGGTAACCATGTTTTTTTCAAGTGCATCCCAAAAGATCAGTACTCAGTTTGCTTGTGGCTACAATTTTATTTACGAGTCATGCGCGCGACCGTCGCCTTCGAGACGCGAAAACAGTTTGCCTCCCCCAACTCTACATTAAAGGCTCCCCTTCTTCTTTGCGTGCTGCAGTGCATTTTTCTTTTTTTTATGTTTTTTATTCATACTCATTCATTCATGGTCTTTCTCTGTACACGCACCTAATAATTTTTGATTAGAATGCGCCTCGGATTGAGTTTGGTTTGGTGTGGGTTAATTAAAACTGAAGCAACTGAAAAGATAATTGGATATTAAAATTATGCTTCTTCGTCAAAAAATCCACAAAAATATACGTGAAATTTGTTAGAAAAGAAATGTATTATTCATATAATGCTCTTATACCAAAGTAATAGGTGAAACCCATTAACATCAGTTTTCCTCATCTAAACAACAACGTTAATGTATCCTAGATAAATCTGTATCTACTGATAAATATTTCTAGACTTACTGTATTTTTTTTAATCATATCGAAGTTCCAAATTTCTGATTTTAGAATGAGTAAATTACCTTTTGCGAATGCCGTCGGTAAGTTGCTTTAGGCCCAAGACAAAGTTCCCCGGAACTAGAGATGTTCCCCAAAACAAGTGCAAACTGTTGAATTCAATAACATGCCACCACCCCCATTTAGTGACCTGTCCCACCCCTTTGGCTGACCTCATCTGGCCAACACTTATTTATCTCACTTTCGCTGCAAAACTTGATTATTTTTTCGCGCGAATTTTTCACTTGCACTGTGGCCTCTTCCATTGACCTTCGTGTTGGCCCTCGCAGGGGGAGGGAAACCACACCCCCAACCCAGTACTTTGTCTGCCCGGATTTGTGGCATGTCCTTGACTCCTGCGTCTTGGCCAGCGACTGTGTCCAATTGTATTGTGTTTCCTTCTTTGCAGCCAGTTTTCACTTTTCCGCTGGCTCATAAAACTGCAAGTACGAGTATTTAGCAGTCGGCACTTTCTCACTCTCTCCGCATCTGTAACTTGTATCTCTGTATCTTTGTATCGTTGTATCTGGCCATCCATTCCTATGGGGTTCATCGACTGCACTCGATTTGGCAAATGTCCTGCGTTATGTAAACCGTCTGGTTACATTTCATGTGCCCGTTGTTGCGCTCTGTCATATACACTTAAAACCTACCAAATTTCACGGTAGGTCAACCTAGGTCAATTCTCTCTTTGGAGGTCAGGTTCTAAATGCTATAGATAACTGCCCGCGTCATCAAATTTTCACGGTGAATTAATCAAAGGATAAGGTTAAAGGTTAGATGCAATGGGTTCAAGGGTAGAATGAAAATATTTCTAAAAAATCAGAACATAATGTACTTTCTCTGCTTTTTGACATTAACGCAGGTCAAGTTATGCAAACCGTCTGGTTGCTTGTGATTATGAACAAATTGGCTATTAGGGAATAAGAGGCCCTGATAGCTTGATTGCTTCAATCATTGTACAACTAATTTACTTCTTAATAAGAAGGCCTAATCGGTGAAATTAATATAATAGTAGGTATGTCTGTCTAATCAAATTTCTTGAGTATGAATATTGTTTTCAAAAAAATATAAGAAAGCTCACAAGCGCTGTTTTCCTGCCTCTTAAATTTTACCAATTGCAATAAAGTGTTTAAAATGGATGTTTTCACTCTAAAGCTTCATAGAACACTCCTGGTTGACTGAAACCTATTTTCCCTTGCCTATTCCAAGCCGAATGCCTTCCATTCCCTGGACGAATCACAGCTGCAGCATTCATCAGCGACAATCAGAGGCGTTACCCAAATAAACCAAAAAAAAAAAAAAAAAAAAAAACAGCGCTCGGAAATCGGGATGTACATACGCACAGAGGATGATGAAGGGATAACCATGGTCGGGGGGCCTAGAGGCTACAGAAGGAGTTAACCAGAGGAGCTGGACTCCAGCCACGATTGCCGCCTTTCATTGTTCCGCGCTGTCTACTTTGATATGCATCCAATCACTGCGCGCCATTTGCCCCGATGTCCTGATGTCCCAGTGTCCCGAGGTCCCGGACTCTGGAGTTGGGCCTGTCAAAGTCTTGAGCTCCTCAGCTGTCTTGGTATCGTCATCGTATGGGGATCGGCGGCATCTTGCTGCCGAGCTTTGCCAGTGTCCACTGGTCCGGCGTCCACTTATATAGAGTTTTATGCCACCATAACAATTGTACTTTTTCACATACTCAGGCGTTCCCAGCCAGATTCCACCATCTTCTTCATTCGGCCTTTCTGTGCTTCACTCCGACGACGTCCTTTGCTCCTCTTTTTTTTATGCTCTTTTGCCAACTTGTTGTTGTTTGTACATTTTTATTGCATTTTTCAAGCAATTACTTTGAATATCACCAGTCAGTCGGGGGATATAGAGAGAAGATCCAAGTCCAGTCGGGATGTCAACGTCGCTGTCCGTCAGTGGTTGAGTTGGTGAGGAGATCGTGAAACTATCGCTTGGGTAGTGCCGCTACTTCAAGTGGAACTTAATAGGTATAGATAATCTTGTCAGCTTAAGTATATATTTAATATATATAAAAACGTTACATATTATAAAAATTAACATATCAGTTCGTCTGGTTTTAAAGCTTGAAAGAAATCTTCTGTTTATTAAGTAATATATATTCATCCATCCCAAAGCACTGCGCAGTGCAAGTCTGATTTAAATCTCCTGCTCTGCCCACTCCTGGACTCCATCTTCAGGTCCATCACCAGCTCCATCACCATCCTGGCAACTGCAACTCCAACTCATGGTAATTGCCTCTGGAGCTCCTCTTTGCATTATGGCTGCCGGCGATGCCTTGGACTTGAAAGTCGCACCGACGTGACCGCCGTCCTCGTCTGGCGTCAGTTGGTGGCGACATCGACATGTCCTCGGATCCTCCGCTTCAACCCCCCTTCCTCCTCCCTAGGCTCCTTTGGCAATGGCTTTCGGGCAATTAATGGATGAATACTTTAAGTGAGTGATGGAATGACACTTTTGTGTACTTGTAAAGCATTTTTATACTCGTACTTTATCTGCGCCTTTGCTTTTCGTTGGTGTTTCTGGTCCAGGTAAGAATCCTCACTGGTTGGCTTTCATTAATTGGCCGGCATGGGGGAAGGGGATGGAGTTGCGCCAATTAGTTGTCAACTCAAAATGCTAGACGATTGCCATAGAATTTATGAAAATTATCAGAGATATGCAGTGAATTATTTGGGATAATTAACTAAAAGTTATTTTCATCGTTCTGCTTTAAGGGATTCCATGCGAAGTTGTTATTTATGTACAAAGAACTTTTGTTGTCTTAAACAATCGTGTAAAATTATAAAAATCTAAGGTAGAGCAATCACTACTTTACAAGTTCGGTTATGGGTTTATATAGGAATGATCAATGTTAAGAAGAAATAGGCATACAAATTTCATCTCCAAACAAGATGCCACACATTCCTTGCACCACTTTTTACACCCGTGGAGCAAAAACACAATGAGCGAGTCATAATCATAATGAGTGCACGATGGTGAAAAAGTTTCGGATCGAGTTTAAGCCATTTGACAGCTCGTGCACGCGTTTCGCGTACTCCTCCAGATAGCAATCTCTGGTGCGATGGAGGAGGAGGAGCAGGAGCCCAAGATGAGCTCAGGAGGAGGTCGGATCGGGATGCTGCTCTGCATAGACGACGGGCAAGTGCGGCTCAGTTTTGAGTGCTTACCATATCGATGCGGCCCATCTCGAATCCGCTTCCACCTCCATCTTCAGCTCCAGCCGAACTCCCACTCTACCACAACCATTCGCAATCCCGACCAGATCTTGTATCTCTGCTATCTCTGGCCTCATTACGGGCCAAGTTTGGCCTGTTAATGGCCTAGACCAGTGCAGGGAGATGCTGGCGATAAATATGCGACGATCACGGTATCGGAAATGATTTTATGTACTCACTTTTTGCACAAATCGAGTGGCTTTTTTTTTTTTTTGGTTTCACTCACTGCTGATTAGCCAAAATTAACATGCGTAAGAAGCCTTCAACAAATTAAGTGCATTCCATTCGGGTTTATCACCTCTTAACGTGCTGATAACCTTCAGACATAAGTTTAAAAAAAAAATACGAAAACTGAACTGCTGGTTATTAATGAATTTATGTTCGTTGATACCTAGCAATCTTTGTTTACCTACAGTTTAAACAATTCTAATTTTCAGAAAATTAAATCATATTCCCCGAAAACGATGTACCACGTAATTGAATTTAAAGGAAATAATTATGGCTGATTTTCACATTGCTTATCACTGGGGGTTTTTCACTAGAGATGGGAGCTTTACAAGGGAAATATTTTAAAATCTTACTTCCTTCTATTGGATTAAAATTATTAAGTTCAAAGGGTATCAGAACTTTCTTAACAAATCAACCCACAAATTGCAGTCCATTTATAATATGTTATATTTTATTTTTATGAATTTTCATTATTTAGTTCCTAATTGGCCACCTCTAACACCCAAATTGAAACCAAAAAATTCGATTCTGCTGTTATCACTCCGAGCTGACATCTTTTTCATTTGCCCATATCGTTCTTTTTTCGGCGTGTGACGACGATATCTCCCCGGCAATTTTAGTCTATTTTCGTTGGCGTTTAATACGCTTTTAGTTATTGTACACATTATTGTAAATTTAATGACTTCACCTCAAAGCGACACATGCGGTGTGTGTGTGTCGGTGAAGATACAATGCAATCGTTTCTGTTATTAAATTTGTGTCATGTTGTGTGGCCGTGCTACGGTTTTTGCCCCATTGCCACTTGTCTAGATGGATGGCCGTTGTCATTGCTGACACATTTGTGCTGATCGTAAATACATTAGTAATACATAGTCATAGTGCATATATACATATGGATGTTTATATGCTTAATTGTCGTGGACTGACCGACTGGCCAAGCCGTCGACCAATAACGTATTAATAACGAAAACATTTACGATTTCGATCCGACTTTCATTGTCACTGCGAATGCGAACGCGCACTTAATTAATTTATGCGTAATGGTGACGGTCATTAAAATGATTCTTTAATTGCTATTCACCGCAGCAAGCGACTGCCTAACCTTATTGTTATTTAACATAAGGTGTAAAACATGGAGGTTTTATGAAGGTCTACTTAACGTTTTTATACCAATTTTACTTTTAATATTCACTTTTTAGTATTATTAATTTTCAGTCTATATTTATGTATAGACTCGAAATAAGGTTAGAAAGTAATCATTTTATAATTTAATGCTAAGAACATTGTACATAATCTAGGCTTGAAACCCTTGCAACTGCAAAGTCGTTAAAATTGTACAACTTTTCCCATCAAATCGAAGACAATTTAATTAAACTCCAGTTTTCGCAATTAAATTTTCCGCTTGCTTTTAATCAAATTTAAATTCTCTGTCTTCATTTATAGCGCTTCAAGTGGGCGGCATCTTTCTGTCAATATAAGGGCGACAAGCTATGAAGCGCCACACAGAGGCGTAGAAAAGGGGATTACAATCATGATATCAATACAGGAGAGTTTTTGGAGGAGTTTCCATATAGTATCCTATATAAAAAAATGTGTACATATCGAAAATCTAGTATGTAACAGATAACTATATATAAAACACTGTAATACTTTATGTACTTACTTACTTACTTTAATATCAAAATTTAATGTTATATTTATTTAATTAATTAATAATAGTTTTAAAACTTGTTGATTTCGAAATTATGAGAATAGTTCTTAACCATGAAAGGTATTCAAAAAATAAATTAAAAATATTGTAATAAATCCATTTGAATACCTTTTATATGCACTTTTTAACCCCTTTCTACACCTCTGCTTTCCCCTTTCGTTCTCCTTTTCACCAATTAAACCTTAAATTAATTTGCTTGACTTTCGTGGGAGCCTCATCTGGCCTTCTGTTCTCTAGCTGAACTCCTTCTGTTTTTTTTATGCCCCCAGCAACTGGTCCTCCTCGTTTCCATCTGGCTCGACTTGTTCGCAGCGATCATTCAATTCGATTATATTGAAATAAATTAAACGTTCTTCAATTGAATAATTAGCCAGAGTAGTTCCGTATCGATTTCGAGTGAGCTCGCTACACTCCCTCTGGTTTTTCACCCTACGAAAAATGTCGTTGGTCCTCCTTTTGGGCGTCAGTTACAATTAACCATTTCGGTTTGCCTGAGAACTACGAATGTTTTTTGTTACCGATAGATAGATCGAAGCGGGGTCGCCTTATGTCGATTGATTTGCTTTGACAAATTTCGCTGACAACGTTGACTTCTCAGGGGCCATAAATTCTCATTGCATTTTGTTTTATGTAAAAAACTAAACACTCAATGGGGCAGATCTGAGCTGCGTGGGCTGATCAACGGTTTAATTAATTAATTGGCTTCAGATACTTGCCGCGGCCCTCAATTGAATGCATAATTGTTATGAGGGTCATTTAAATAAAATTGTATATCATCAAAGTCATGGCGATGAAATTGCAGTAAAATAAATATTTAGGATTATACAAAATTTATTAACAAAAATGTTAAATGTTTTCTTTTTCAACATTTCTAGAGGCTTTAGCTGAATTGGTTTAGAAAAAATGGCTGCGTACTTTTTGTTTCCCCTCGCAAGGAAACGAGACAGCTTCATAAACATAAATAAGTTTTTAAAATGTTCATAAAAATTTATGAACAGGTCGGAAACTTTATGTGCCTGAATATCAATGGAAAATTAACCACATAATCGATGGTAAATATTCGAAAAATATGAAAACCCCAGTGCGATAAGCAAAATAGAAACTAAACACTTTTTTTTTAAATCAATAAACGCGACTGGAAGGCATTTCTTATCTCCGAGGCAAGTGAAATTTTTTAGAATTTAAATTTCATACATCGAAAGATATACGAGGGGTTCGACCGATAGACAGATACTATGCGGAATGACCGATTATATGTGAACGATATTCGAGCGATTGATATTGCTGGGAATATCTGAGGGACGTGGGACATGATTTCATTATGGAGTTGGACAAACCTGTCATGGCCTAAATAAATATACGGAATATCAGAGTATCGGGCCAACACTGATAATGCACACAATAATCGGGCGCGTAATTCAATTCAAATTGCTTGGGAGGGGGGTGGGGTGGCGAGGGAACAACCAATTAATAAATTTCCGGAAACGCACGGAACGTAGCGATTGTAATTGCTATCGATGTCTAAACAAATTTCGTCCGTTCTTGTTGTTGTTGAATTTATACTTCTTCTTATTTGTTTATGATATTTACGCTGAGCACCTTTTCACAGGTGACGATGCAGCAAGCGCTTATCTCAATTTTTTTTCGACTGATATAAAATAACAAATATTGAAATTCCTAGAAATGCAGCGGCGACTTCCCGTAGAAAAAATTAAGTATCGATAGGAATATATGCACTAGAACTAGAAGGCAAAGTCCAAGTCGAAGTGCATTTCGATACTGGCTACAAGCGGAAGTGCCAGCGAAAAGTCGCAGTTCGGGCTGGCACTTCAGTCAGCCATTTTATATGGCTCCCCCAAAGATTTTTGCATTCTCTTCGTTTTTTTTTTAGCCCCCAACCCCCAATCACCAGCCGTTGGCAGGCCAATCAATCAAGTTTTTTTGTCCCATCGCCTTTGCATGCACCGCCAAGATTCAAGATGGAGTTCAGGGCTTCTCAATCCATTGGATACCGCCATCCATCGCAGAAAACATAAATATGCAAGCCTCTCGCGGTGCCAGAAAAAACGATCCTAACTTCCAGAGGTGCACGCACACACACTAGTGGCCAAATTTACATTGCATGTGCTGGGGAGTTTGGTATTAAAGAACCTTTGTAAAATACCCTAAAAAATATATATGTAAATTAAAAATTAAATATATTTTTAAGAGGCATAATGAAAAAAAGAATTGTCAGAAAGGATTACAATATGAAAACAATCAAAGGTTAGTAAACTTTCCTTAGTAAAATTCCCAAATGGAATTCAAGCCCGTTTGGCTAAGTCATCAAACTTAATATTAGATAGTTTCTAGAGTCTAAAGTGCGATTAAATGAAATATTTCTTTTTAAATAATATATTTTTTTTATTTTTCAAAATTCAGACTAAAGGGCTGTGTTCAAGTAATATTAGCTTTTTACCAAGCAATTAAATTCTAATTTCTATTGCATTTTAATGACACTGTAGCTAATATGCCCTTGTATCTGCCAACTGGTCGTCTTGTTGCCAAAGTCACAATGACAAACTGCTCTCTGGGCGCAGTCATCCGGCGGTCCATGGTCCCATCCTTGGGTCCGCTGCTCCCATGCTCATCCAGCGACAAGAAGTGGAGTCGGAGGAGATGCAGCCACATCCAGTGAGCGATGGACAGCAGCAGTTGGTTCCTGTATCTGGTATCTGCATTCTGTTCGGTTGGCCACTTTTTGCCCAACTGGGGACTGGTCGGATCTTAATTTATGCGTTTCGAGCGTTCGATATGCAATTTTACCTCTGCTCTTGCGATGGCTTCTAATGACGCGTATCTGGCGGATTGTCGTCGGTTGGATTCCAGTTTGGTCCTTGGTCGCTTGTTTGCCGCACGCTGGCCGTGCTGTTTATCTTGTAATGTTTGTTGAACTTAATGAAAGACAAATAATTACATAAATTGCATTTAAAATGCAATAATTATCATATTATGCGCAGGCTGATAAGCGACGTCAACATGGGAACATGAAAATTAATTAATATTGATTTTGCAGATAACTTATTACTAACTTCAATAAATATTGTTTCTTCGCATAAATTTATTGCAATTTTCCCATAGAATAAATTTCACATAAAAATAACTATGAGTGTCCATAAAAAATGGGAAGTAGTGATTTGCATTTTGAGCACGCTAAAAACGCAATGTTCCCATTAGGGAGGACCAATTCTTGACAAATTTCCTCATCAACGCGAAACTTTCATGCAAAATGCGATCGGGGATGACAATGTCCATCAAGCTAACGCGATTTGGTTTCGGATTGAAAGTAACCCTGGCAGGGCGCCCTATCAAAAAGCGGAATAAAAAGGGGTGGCGTAGATTGGTAACAAAAAAAAAAAAAAAAAAAAAAAAATAGAATAAAACAAAATCCACGACAATCATTGAATCCTTATTACAGTCATTATCGATGCGTTCTTGTGGTCGTCGTGCGGTTACTTTCGTCCAACCCCCTTACCTTCGCCTGCTTTCTCTTTGGGCCAGCGTTAGGTTTCATTTTTTATCTGTTTTTTATCAGAGGGTGGAGTCGCATCATTTACCAACTAATTTCAGTTTAGTTGCGCAAACGAGCGCGACGCGTGTCCTGCGGCAATTTTCAGCCTGCTAGGCGTGCTTCATTTCCCCCGATCACCTCACATTTTTAACTATATCCCAGGCAGTCCGGTGAGAACTGTCGTCCTTGCCGGCATTTCATCCATCGTTTAGCGTATTAATTGTCACAAAGTATCGCATGGCCAGGACCTGCTGGTAAAAAAAAAATAAAATAGTGGCTATGGGTCGCCTGGGGTGTGGTTTTCTTCAGTTCTCTACCTTTGATTGCAACGTTTATCGCATTCCAATTTATTTGTATTCGAATCGTATTTGCTTCGCTCATCATATTGAATTTCAATTTCAGATCTCCCACTCCACGAGCACAGAACTCGTTTATTCCATTTGCTTTTTAGTTAATTTGCTAAGTAAATATGTGGGTAGGAATGCATAGGTTGTGTAACTCGTAGGTGATATGTGTCATCATATGGGTGTGTTCGATATTGATGATTGAGTGACATGGGCAACTAAAGGACCGCCGGCTTATACAGTTTATTGACCGTTGAAAGGGCAAATAATTATAAAAAATATGGGTTCTATTTTAGGTTGAAAAAAAAAGACTATAAATACACAACAAATGTTTGCTTAAGTTAAAACTTGCTTTAGATCGAATTTGGCTAAATTGATTGTAAGTATCTAACATACAACTAACGATAAACATTAACCCAATTTCTACAATTTTTTTGAAGCTCTCGCTAATGAGCATCTCATTACAAACCTTTCGAAGCATGTACATATATTCAAATTAGGTAAGACTAGTAATTAGACCTACTTACATGCAATTGTGTATAATTAAATGTGGTTCATATTCAAATGAAAAGAAGAAAGTCAACCAGTTGTGAATCTCGTTAGACACAGATAGTTAACTTCGACGTTTACCAAACAAAAAAAATATACATTTCACCATGACAATCAAATAATTTCCCTCCTCTTTTTTCATACGTGCTATTAATCAAATAGAAATTTGTTTATTCAAAAGCAGACATTCAAATGCTGAAACTCAGAATTCAATTGACCATTTAATAGCGCATAATAGGAATCGTTTGGGGAGTAAGGGAAATGATTTGCATTTTCGGAAATAAATAAAGAAGGAACAAGTTCCTTCGGGGATTGGTCCGAAAAGAGGATACAACTGAAAAATGGAAATGTGAAAAATTCAGTTGAAATAAAACTATTTCCCCGCTATCAACTAGAGTTTTCGAGTCCATATACCACCTTCCCTACCGTCCTTCAGCATTCGTAAATTATTCACAATATATTGTCGGTTCCAGTAAAGCAATTTTCAACAAATTTTCACAGCACTCTGCGTGACTCTAAGTAACGGAAATATCCGCTAACTATCACGGGAAAATCGAGAAGGAACAAGTTTACCAATACGACCACCCTCTGATCACGACAGCTGACGGCTTTTGGTTTCGATTCATTGAAACAATATGAATAATTGGCCATAGCCAATAAGACTAGTTACTGGAACACCAGAAATTGATTGACAGCTGTGGTGTGCTAGCTGTTGTTGTCATTTCAAACGTCAACACGTACCCATAATGACCACCAAAAACCCCATTGAACTCGTTGGCCACCAGACGGAACTTGGCTGGCAAATTAATTTCTATCGAGTGGAAATATGTTTATGAATTATTACTCAATTGCCGTGGGTTCTACACCTGATCGATTACGTCTGTTGTCATCGGTTAGGGGACTTGCATTGCGGCCAGGGGGTGTTCCGTTCAAAAAACAATAAATATTATGACATATTGCATGTTTTGTATATAATTTCTGTGGTCAGCAGGAGGCGAGTCCATATACAAGAGGTCCGTTGCATGATTAACCCATATCTACCCAATGCAGGTCCTTAGTGCAGCCAATAAAAACTAAAAAAAATATACTATATAAAGTCTTTATTTCATAAAGCTCATAAAGGTTCCTTTAAATTGTATAAATTTGTATTGCTTCATTTTTAGTATAACATAATATATATTCGCATTTTTAGTATTTATGATTCCGTCCCACCTCGTTCATAATGGGTTAATCATAACCACATTTCCAGTTCTTAGCCAGGGATTAGCCAAATGCCAATTGGTAATTCGTAAACCAGTTCGGGGCGCCACTTTATCCAATTGAAATGCCAAACGACTGCCACGCCCCCCGGCATCCAGGCGGCCCTCCCTTTACCCAACCGCCCCCCTTTCGCCATCGCCGGCGACGGACTCCTCTGTCTTATTCGCAATACGAAATTAATTCTTTGCATATTGGCATGGTATTGTATAAATTAAATTTGCTTACACTGTCCACGCCCCTTGCATGTTGTTTAGCATATGCCACGCCCCCAATTGGGGCTTGCAGCACTTGGCATCCTTTTCGGTCGCTTAATTATAGCTTATCACATTTCCATAGCCGCGGATCGAGCTCGTTTTTCATCTTTGTCATTCTGTGGGGCTCTGTAATTGCGGGTCTTCGATATTTTCACAGTCGCATAAATCAAAACGGGGAGTTAACAGCCTTTGACTCTTCGAAACCCCTGCACCCTGCACTCCTCTTCGCCTGACCTTGGATTTTATTATAATAAAATCGCAAGTTAGGCATTCGGTATACCGTTAGTCGCTGTAGGCCACAAAAACTAATTGCAAAACAAAAGCATTCGCCAAAAATGTCACAACAAAGCAAAGTTCCCGAAAAAAAAGGAGAAAACTTTCGGAAGGCGCACAAAAAATGTCGCAGACATAGGGGAATGCGAAGTTTTTTCCGCCCCTCCCTCATTGTTTGCTATTTAAATTTTGATGGCATTGTGAACACCAACAACGATCGGTCTTCAAAGCGGTGCCGAAAGTCTTTTCGTTGGCCAGAAGGGCGGGGTCATCGAAATCCGGTGCGGAATACAGTAGCTATAGAATACAGCCAGCATTAGCATCATCGATCTGCCTTTGATGTATCTTTGTATCTGTCTTTGGCATTTCGTCATCGTCGATGGCTCGCAAGCTGCTAGCGGTAGTTTTCAGGGTTGCCACATACATAATTTGTCATTTAAAACAAAAACTTTTGCCCAGAATCAATAAAAAATTTGGATTTCCAATAAAATTCCTATTTATTATAACAATTATTGTCACAAAAACAGAATTTTATTTTCTTTAAATTAAAATCAATATAATGAAAAATAAGTAATTGTCAAGCTTACTTCATTGACTTGGCAACTCTGGTCGTTGTTTTTGTTTGCCCCAGCAGACAGAATGTTGGCGATTTAAATTTTTTGGCAGCGGCAAGAAGCGGCTGCAACCGCAAAGTCGAAAGCCAAACAACAATCGGCAACAATCAACTACCAATTCAGTCTATAACCCGAAAACCGAAAGCCGAAAATATTTATGCATTTTGATGCGGCAAAATGAATGATTTGACTTTGACGAAAAGATGTCAATGCCATGAGGAGAAGTCGCAAAAAGACGTACACACACACACACAGCGCGCCGAAAGACAAAAGCTGGTCACAGAAGGAATGCATTGGGGACAAGGACTGGTCGCTTTTGGTGGATATTAGTGCAAAACGCTTGGATCCTGCCGACAATTTAAATGCGCGCATGGGGCAGGAGGAGCGGCAGAACCTGATCCGGTCCACAGTGGCAACAATAATCAGAACATGGCCTCAACTCAACTCAACTCAACTCAGCTCAGCTCGGCTCAGCTCAACGCCGCTCCTTTGCTTTTGCTTTGCTTTGTGGCAAATGTCGTTGATGCCGCTTGATGAAAGCGTCAGAAATTGATGGATGTGAATGCTGGCTGAATGCTGTGAGAGGGGTTCTGGCCAGGGACTTTGGCTCCCAGCCGCAACGCAAATCTTTTGGGCTACTGTTGGGAGACCCGGAGCTCTTGTCCCTGGCCCCATCCATCGGCTTTGTGGCCTTTGAAGTCGCTCGTTGCGGTAGCAATTTGTGCTTTAATTTGAGTTTAAAAACTATGCACAGCTCCAGCTGAAGTTCCATTGTTAAAGCGTAGCGAAAATTGACGGACAAAGCTGCGTCTTCTACAATATATGGGTATGTGTCATTTGTGGCCCTAAAAAGTCAACAAATTAGTAAATTTCATCTAATAGACAAACGACAAAAAAGCATTCCATATTATTTGTATCATTTAAATATCAATGCGATATACGTTTCATTTTCCATCTGCATGTCCAGTTGACAAGGAATACACCAAAGAAATACCATAAAAATGCCGAACACAAGGCAGAGACATTTAAATTTGTTGTAATAAATTGTGCGATGTACGAGCGGCCATCGAAAATAACAACCGCGAAGACAAAGCGTAACCGACCATCAATCGCGATCTGAAGTGCGACAGGGAACGGGAGACATTGCGGCAGAAATGATTGCAGTTCATAAGGCCGACTGCCTTCTGAATATATGCGTGTAATGGCTTCCTTAAGGCCCAAACCAAAGCCAACCAAAACGGGTAGGAGGAGGGGGCAAGAGGAGGGCAGGGGTACGATCTTCAGCACATGATCAAAAATCATACGGCCGACAGTGGAAGTCAAGAAAGGCAAGACCCGCTCACCGATGGCCAACATCATGATGATAATGATGAGGTTGTCAACGTGGCCAATGCCGAGAATCAGTCACCAGCAAAATTAACGGACAGTGTCAAGGATGGAGTTTCGATTATTCGTAGTTCCTGACTAAATATGGTGTTTATACTAAACGGATTTAGTAATTATTATTATTATCAGAATAATGATAGTACCTAATGTGTGTATTGTACTGATGTAGAAACTTATCTTATTGCAATATCAAGATTCTTTAGGGAAGAAAAAGTTTCTAGTCTTTAAAATATTAGTAATATGTTTTACTTAATTTCCAATTATTTATTTAAGTACTTTATGTTTTTATTAAAAGGTGCAGCCAGCAGTTACAAGTTGAAGTCGCTAGCCTAACACTTCTCAGAACGCCTCAGGTGTAAAAAGAGTTACCTTTATTTGGCAGTGGCTAACACCAATTAGAAGGAAGCAACTTAATCCAACGCCTTACTGCTGCGAATTCCATCTGCCATAATAATTTCCCAGAAACCAACTACACCCTTCAAGCCATCTTTGAGTTTAGTATAGGTTAGATATAAGTGGGAAGACCTGAGCTGCCTCGCAAATTGTTTTGTCACTCGAAGAAGTTAGCTTTTTCTTAGACTATCATTAAGATGATGAAATGCTTTGGCTTACACTTAGGCATAGCCAAGTAGGACCACAAGTTGTTGCGATAAATGAAAGGCGGGCAGAGGTAGTAGAGGTGCCCGAGACAAACAAAGTAATCCAATAATTTTTAATTAAAACTCAACACTCGGGGCAAACAATTTTTTCCAGATAAACTGTCATTATGCGCCGTCAATTAATTTTTGCCCCCCACCCCCCTTCCAGCGTTTAATGATCATCATCAAAACGGGCGGAGTAGCAGGAACAACAATAAGAACAAGTTGACGACGACACTAAATGAATATTGATAAATGGGGCGGTGCTCCAGAAAAATGGGCGTCGGTGTGTGAAGTCAAAAAAAAAAGCTAAGAAGGGAGGAACGAGATATATACCAGTTGGCAAGTGGAAACCAATTGCAAGTTAGACAACTTCACTTGCCGTTTGGCTTAAAGGCTTAGTTTGACAATTAATAATTTACTTAACTATGGGAAAGTATTTTTTAGAGGGCCTTTTAACTAAAAAGTTCTTGATGAAGATCAACTAGAAGACGTCACTATATCATATACTGTGCATATATTAACAAGAAGCTATGGAAATAAAAACCATTTCAAAATTCTATTTTGTGATTGACTTACAATCTTTGAAAAGTAAAGCCGATTAAAACAATCTATAGTAATACATTATAATCAATGGAGTATAAAATGTCATAACTATGCTTGCGCAGAGTTTAAGGATACCGATCCCTTTACCAAATCGATCTTCACTGACCGCACCACATGGTCACACTCCAGATCCCCCGTATTAAAACCTTTCAACACGCGCCAAATGTCATAATAAATTGTGGCGAACAAAGCGAAGGGATAGGGATACCGATAGTAGATACCATATAGCCAGGAGAAATACGTAATCGAGGGGCCAGAAACACCCTCGCAAGCGATGCCCTTCCTCGCTCCCTTGTGGATCCCTTGCGGGAATGACAAAGCACTTTCGATGGCTGTTACACAGTAAACAATAAAGGCAATCGCGATAAGGATCGGATCGAGTCAAGGTTAATGCCACGCCACTCGAGAAATTAAGGTCAGCCTAAACGGAGCGTTTAGCCGAGATCGCCATACAGGGAGTGGGAGTACGAGTAGGTACATAGGTAACAAAGGACTTTCGGGTAGGGTTATTATGATATAGTGATGGTATAGGGGCTGGGAAGCGTGCCAAAAGTACGTTGGGCAAACAGGATGCATTGTGTCCGCGAAATGGGGGATGATCAAATGGAAAAGATGACCACAGAGTTCGGATGATCGGGTCCAGACATGGAGTGTGGCTTAGAGGACGCCTACACAAAGTTGGGCAGTTGGTTTAAAGGGGAATTTTTCCGCAGAATGCGAGACAAAAAGGCATCATAAATCACTGGAAGAGAGATAGATACACACATAGAAACTGCCATCAGTAGTATTTGCACCTGGAAGCGTTTTGTGGGTGACCCACACACTGCAGGGCAGGTCATAGTTCATCCGTTAGAACGGACGATCCTGCAGTTCAACTAAATTACTCAACAAACTCCGTTTCGATGGCTGCTGCTGTTCTTTGATTTGCTCGCTCTTCTTGCACGCTTCATTTGACAATGGCTTTTTGTCTCGTACTGAATGAAACAATTTCGAAAAATTGTAAATAGACTTGATGACTTTATTTAATTTTTATTGCATTCAGCCAGCGCATTTCGAACGCCCTTTTGTTCAATTTTGGAGTATTGTCCGCTGAGGATGGACAAAGACAAAGTCTTTGGATTTTGGTAGCTGCTCGAACGCCTGCAATTTTCAAGGGCTAAAATTGATGGGGATATGGGTTATTACATCTGATGTTACATTGTGAGGTTGCAGACATTTTCAATGGCGGTCAACTCAAAAGGCCTGCCTCAATTAAAAATAATAATCATAGTCTTGAAAATTATTTATTAGCCCAAAATAGTGGTCCAGAGAAGCCGGAAATAAACTATGAAATGTGTAAATGTGTTATTAAAAAATGTATTAAAATTTTATACAATTTTAAATATTTTCTTTTAAAGGAAATACAAAAACAGAAGATTCCCAAGTTAATTATTACTTCCTCGCAGCTGGAAAATTTATAAGCACTTCGAACGCCGGCAGTACTTGACAATTAAAAACGCAAATTTTTTGCCATCGTCTTAATTTAAATAAATTAAATTTTATGACACTTGCTGTTGCAAGTGCAGTTTGCAGCTTTAATTGGCTTCATGTCGGCCGACACGAGATGAGAACGATCCCCTTTGCCGCCTCCTAAATAAGTAATCAAGTGGGTTTCCCTATGAGAAGGAGAATCGGTTGACAGGCAAAACACCCACAAATGGCGATTTGCATGGAGCCAGCGGTACAAGAAAACACAATTATCATCGGGTTTAATGTGCATTTAATGAGATATAAAAATGCTGTCCGTTGGGATTGCGTGCTGGATCATTTTCTGCACTCTTCATCATGGCAAGATTGTAGATAGTAGATTTTAGACTGATTTTATGTCTTTGCATGGCCGGTGTCTATAGCTAATGTACGCGATTCTGGGCAGCAAATGATATTTACTAATTAGTATTATATGTATTATAATTTTCAACCAACCCACTGACCATGGCCAAACGCTCCTTTCTTTGTGTGTCTCACTGGATTATCGCAATCATAAAATGTATATTTGTTCGCTTTGATGATGTATTCTATTAACGCGATTCGTTGGTGCCCAGGGGATTGGCTTTAACATTGTTATTTAATAAGACTTTGATAGTTCTTGGCATAATGCACTGACTCGATTTGTAGCTGCACAGTGATGCGAAATATGTGGATTGTAGAATAAGTCTTAATTATAAATTCATCACTTAATTGATTTTCAATAATAGAGTATGCTAGATGGCATTATTACTTTTGAAATTGAAGTTGTCCTTAATCTTCTAATATTTTCTTACCAAACATGAGCATAAGGTATATCGCAGTGATCTAAAGATCAGATATAACGCGTTTTAAAGGTACTTTTCACCCACTGTTCAGTTATGAGGAATTACCTCAAAGAGGCATGAATACCACGTCTGCATTATATTTGCGCAACCTGTAATGAAGTAGGTGTTGTGGCTACACGGACCTCTTCTCCTCCAGCCGATATTAACATACCCAGTCAAGAGAGTCGGTTGGGGGATCTGAATTTCCTCGCCGGATTCCGGTTCCCTGGGCAATCACAAGCTGGGCATCAGAGACATTCTATGGCCACAAGCTTTAATGAGAGCAGAGCTGTAAATTAAATTCAAAAATAATATGGACCGTCCTGGGTTGTGGGCCCCGCCCCCTTCCCGCCCACTTGACCGCCCACTCCTAGCAATGCAGTTGCATGATCGCATGCAAAGTGCCGGGAAGTTAACCATTTGCCCCCCGGAAAGTAAGGAAGGAAGGGAACGGCGCCACTTTTGCGCTTCGCAGGCCACAGACACTTCGTTATAAAACAATTTAATTTTCCGAAAGGAACAAACAAAGAAAATACATTAAAACAAACTGAGACCGAATTGCGCAGAAAGGCGAGCAAAATATTTACAAAACTAATTTTTAATTAATGACCAGCAGGAAGGGGAAGTGGTTAACTTGCATGCTCGACCTTTTCATATAATTAACAAATTGGCTCCCTTTTGCATTGGCCGAATGCTAATAAGGCTTCTTTGTTTCGCATTGTTTTGTCGAAGGCAAATTGAAATTGCATAATTTGCAATTGCAGAACACCTGCACATGGTTATTGGGTTCTGGGCATTCGACATTCGATTGTGGTCAGCACTTGCATTCATTAGATACACGCAAATGTTATAATTTTAAGGTCGCTGTATGATTTTTTAAGGTTCCATATTGGGTTAGTTAATGACTTAAATAGGGTGGGAAAGGAAGTGGCAATGGAATATGAATCAGACTTTCAGGTAAATGAACAACTGGAAATGGTCTTTATATTCCATTATAAAAATTCTTTATGCTTAAATGAATGTTAAAATCAAAAGAAAATGACAAAAGTCTAACCAAAAATTGAGAAAAATTATACTAAATGTATTTAAACGGAACTTGGAACTTAATTAAATCAAATAAATTATTTTTCTTGTAGAGCTCGCAGTAAAAGTAGTTAATAAATTAATCACAAAAGAGCGCTGTATCCGGAGTTTTCTGCATATATCGAAACAATGAATCATATTAACTTTTAAACTCGTTCAATAGGAATGCTAACCAGCCCACAAAAAAATCCCAGTATCGAATCGAAGGCCTTCTTCGAAACAGCTAGATGTCTAACTAAAAGTATGTGGCAGTGGCAAGTTGCACGATGCATATTCATGGGATCCGTGCCTCGCCCGCCGCCTTCCCCTTTTTTTCACCATTTTCCGGGCTGGAAATGCCAACTGTGTGCTGAACTGATAAATTAAGCAATTCCAACTAAAATGCAATGCATTGCAAATTTTTTCCATATTTTTTTTTTCTGTGCTGCAGCTTGCGACTAGAAAGTTGAAGAGCAAAAATAAAAGGAGTCAGATGAAATTTATTCCTCATTCAGGTTAGTTTTGATGTCTTTGATGCGACTGCATGACAAGAAAACAGCAACGCAAAAAGGCAGGCAGAGGCGTTAAGCTCGTCATATCGGTGATTTAAATGGAGGAAAAGCGGTGTGATTCTAAGGCGACCCATCACCCCAAAGCTATAATTCCACACCATCTCGAGTACGTAATTAAATGTGCTTTAATTTGTATAATTCAGTTGATTTAAGCATGTAGAACTTAAGCCTCAGACGATGTGGGTGCCAAATGAATATTCAAAATATTCGCGCAGCTTAGAAAGTTCGCCTGGGAAATGCCAATTGGGGGTCTCGAACTCGGTCTTAGTTTTGAGAAGACCTCGAGGGGACCAAAAGATTTATCGCAATCCATCTACAATGTTAGCTGTGCGCGTTAATGGGGTTTACGAGCTTCAATTTTTTTATATGCAAATTATCCCACTCTGCAAGCCGTTTCATTTTTTAAAGGAAATGGCGGGGCTGGATCGCGGAATTCCTGTGAAATCGTCGTCGCTTGTCTCGTAATTACCCGCAATTTTCCATGAATTTATTAAAATTAAGGGCAAGCCAGACAAAAGCCTGACTTAAGTGCCCAGGGCTAACATCTCGTACATCCCAACCCCATTCCACCCCATTTCAAGGCCCAACACCAAAGACTGGAGAGTCCAAAGCCCAACGCTACCCATTCCGTTTGATTCCATCTGACTACAAACAAACAGACCATAAATAGTATAAATTTCCACATGACACGCGATGATTATGCGCTTTCCATGCAAACAAGTGACTGCGGAAAAGGGGCGGTGGAAATATACCAGGGAGGTCGATGGGAGGGCATCTGCATCTGCTTTCAACATCATTTGCGTATATGTCGAGCTCTGGCTTGGTAATGAGTACAGTGGGCATTGGCACGTAAAGAATTGCTTCAAATTCAAAATAATCTTAAGAACAGCTGTATCCTTATAGTACAAAATAATTGAAATACATATATAGTTGATATTTCAATTGGAATACACATATGTATCTTGTATCTAGTAGATTGCTCCCAGAAGAGTTAATGATTCTTAGCTTGTTATATTTAGCGACTTGCGCCTGTACTTTCCACTTGCCAACTCACCGAGATAGTAAACCATTTTTAATTGCTCAAAGCTGGAGCGACAATGACGGCAAATCGCAGTGAATTCATTTTCTAGAGTCGGCTTCCCATTGATAGTGTGGGTATTTGAAGTGACCCGGGTTCGCCCACCCTTCGCCCCCCCCCCCCTCCACGGAAGGCACAGTGGAGCCTCGTTTCATTTCATGTGGCTCATCTGCATGTCATATATCTTGATATCTTGGTCATGAGATCGAATCGTACTGCGGGTGTCTGGTTCTTATTAGCTCTGCACGCGCACTCGGATTCCCTCGGTCGAATTCCGTGAATTAATTTCAGTTTTGCATGTTGTTATTTATTAAAATTTCAGATCGCCTCAGACGTTTGCGATTCTTCGTGATGCCCTTTTAAATGCGCCGCTGTGCTAATTTCTGAAATTCATTCCTTCCCTGGTGATTGATATCTTTCAGATATTTTCTGTATATTTATGCAAGCGAAGAAATAACAATTCTGCTGGAAATTGAAATAAAAGTCGTTTGCCCAAATGAAAGATGTACGTATTAATTTTGTTTGATAATTAATTTTATTTCATTGTGATTTTGTCTTTTTTTTCCTTTTTGTTATACATTTAAAAATTCTAGTATTTCATGTTTTACAATTGTAAATATTTTCGTGTTTCATAAATTCAATCGGTTTTTACACATAAATACGATAGGTTTAAATTAATGTTTTTTGTGTTAGTTTACTAGCCCATAACATACAAAGTACAGTTAGTTTATGTTTATATTGTTTTTCTTTGTTTTCTTTTTCATTTATTAAAATTAAAATCATTCAAATTGATTATCACAGTATTCACGCGAAAAATAAATATGCTTACAATGTAATCTACATACGTAATTACGTGGAAAGTGGTAAACTTTCTAATTATTCGCTAGGAATTCATTATTTTGACTTTGAAAATTGTGCAAAGAGTGTACTTAAATATTAGTAATACACATACGCCAAAAAGACTTATAAAGAAGTCGAATTCATTTGCTTATCAAGGCAAATAAATACCATTTCCTTATGCATCCACAAAATGTTGTTGAGCAAGTGAACTTGAATGCCGAATGAGTAGCGGTTCACTTAAGCAGCAATATTTTGAATAATCTTCATAATAGAATTACATTAAAATAAATACCATTAATAGTTAACACAAGCAAACCCCGTTTTGTTTTGGAGTCGATACCTATCCGTAGTACAGAATTATGCTAGTATTTGATGTGTTTGCGACTTTGAACCTGCAAGATAATAAGCAAAGAAATAGATAACGTTAGTTGAGATAATCATTAAGAAATATCTAATCTTGAAAATAAAATAAAAATTAGTTAAATTTTCAAGCCATTATCAACTTTGAAAAATATATGAAATATTTAAGAAATGAAACGGAATATTGTCAAAAACAATTACGTTATTTAACCATTGGATTTAAAGCAATAAATGTATCTATTTATAAATATATCTTTTAGAGGAGTACACACCTGCTGTTGCTAAGCTTCCTTCGATTTATCCCGCACATTGCACTGTCTTTGTCCCTAAACGTGACCTCCCTTGCAGTCCATAGACGATCCTTGATCTCTTAGTGCATCATATAGGAGGACTCGTCGTCATCGGCGCCCGTGGGACTGTCCAGGGAGGGATTGATGCGCTTCTCCTTCTGCCGACGGTTGCAGAACCACACGCGCACCACCTCCTTCTCCATGCTCAGACGATCGGCCAGCTGAGTGATCTCCTCTGAGGTGGGCTTCTGGTTGGCCAGAAAGGCCTTCTCCAGAGCACCGCGAATGGTGGTCTCGATGGAGGTGCGCTTCTTGCGACGGCGACCAATGATCTCCGGTGTGCTGACGGTGGCCTGCAAGGCGGCAGGATCGAAGACACCACCGGTGGCCTGGATGGTGCGATCGGCGTCATCCAACCACTTCTGGAGCAGCGGCTTCAGCTTGCACATGTTCTTGAAGCTCAGATTGAGGGCCTCGAAACGTGAAATGGTGGTCTGCGAGAAGTCATTGCCATACAGTTTGCCCATGGCCAGACCCACATCGCCCTGGGTGAAGCCCAGCTTGATTCGCCGCTGCTTGAAGGTCTTGGCAAACTGCTCCAACTCTTCTAGATCGGTGGTTTCCTCCGGCGATGGCTCGCCCGCTGCCCGAGCAGCTGCAGCACTGGCCACCGTCTTGGGCTGCGGCGTGGTGGTGCCCTGGCTCATCTGGGTGCCACTGGTGGGCGTACTGGGCGTCAGCATACCACTCAATTTCAAACTGGCCGCCGAGCTGGGCGGCGTGATTTGCAGTGGATGGTGGTGGTGATGGTGCAACTGCTGGGGTGAGCTGGCCGGACTGCGAATTGCGATGGGGCTGCGGATCGAGTGCGGTGTGGAACTGCGTGGCTGTTGCGTCATCTTGTGGTTCAGCTGCAGTGGCTCATCCACCTGGCGCTGCTGTTGCTTCTGCAGTGCCTGCAATTGCTGACTGGCCTGACTGAGGGCCTGCAGTTGGCTCTGCATTAGGAACTGGGCTGCCGCCACCTGGGCGGTCAGTGCCGGATCGTCCTGTGCCAGGCCCAGGGAACCACTTCGCAGCAGCTCCATGTAGCTGTTGAACTGCTGTGTCAACGCAACTTGACGTTGCTGCAATAGCTGATGGAACTGGGCAAAATCCTGTGGCGACAGTGATCCAGTCAGCAGTGGATTGTTCATGCCCAAGCCAGCTGCTGCGAGTTGAGCCTGTGGCGAGGACATTCCCGGCAGGGCCAGCAACGGCGAGATGCCACTACCCATGGTGGATGCCACAGCGGCGGCGGCTGCAGCCGCTGCTGCCATGGAATTGGGTGTGGTGGAGCCACAACCCGAGGGAGCCAAAACCGGAGAGATCATGGGCGGCACTGGCGAGGGCACTGAAATTACCGGAACCGGCGATGCTGTGGCCGATTTCACCGAATTCGATGGAGACTGAGTGCTGTGGCGACTATTGTCGCTGGTTAAATTCAATGCCCCACCATTGGCGTCATCGTAATCCTCCTCCTGTTTGTACTGATGGTGGTTCAGGTGGTTCAAATGGTGCGGATTGTGATGATGGTGTGCCGGGTGGGGCTGCAGCGACATCAGCTGGCGTTTGGCCTGCTGGTGGCTCAAGGAGAGCGCAGGACTCAAAGGAGATCGGCAGCGATCGCTCGAGGTGCCCACACTCGAGTTGTTATCATCGCAATCGGAAGCTGGAAGTAAAGAAAGATTTCGGGGTTAGGAAAATACAAGTACAAAAATTCCAAATGGTAAAAATATGTCAGTAAGCATATCCAACTACTTCATCAGTTTTACATTTCTGAAAAAGTCAGGGAAAAGAAGGCGTAACCAAATGGCCAAGCCCCATGGTGAATGTATTTTCCCATCCACTGATGCCATGCAAAATGAGTCACCCTGTGGGTATCTCGAGCTCCTGACCGTTTTACCCATTCGAATGTCCTTTTGCATAAATTTAGCATAGGCCACACAAGCGTTTTGTATAATTTTCGTTCAATTTCATAGTCCGTTGTTTTTCGGTTTCGAGTGAAAGCCTTTCACGTGACCACCACCCACCCAGCGCCATGGATTTATTATGCGAAAATTTCTTCGACTCTTTCGTTCACCCCCTGCGAGACCATCGGTCCATAGTTTACATAGTTCCACCTTGACATCAAATGGAATTCTCATGTTTTCTTTTCATTTTGGCTGACGCTTTTAGCTGCTTTTAAGTGGCATTTTAGCATTTCAAATGCCCGGCCAGGCGATTTGTATAAATTTGCTATTTGTATGCATTTTATTTATACAACAAGGCGATGGGAAATGGAGTGGAGGAGGGTTGCGTCTCGGCCCAATTGATTTGCAATAATATTTAAATACACGACGAGAGTTTATTTTTGAGCTAAAACTGCTAGAACTAGACGACCAGACATCCCCCCTCACAAAGGGGGCAATCAAAGGAGTTAAACCCTTTGAAGTGGCCCCTGGTCTGGCATCCAGAATTTCGCATTCCCATACCGCATCCGAACCAAGCCCCGAACCAACCAATTTCCACATCCTGTCCACTGCTGGCAATTTTTGCATATGTTTGCCTGGGCTACTTTATGACTTCTGCTCGCCTCCTGATGCCCGATTTCCAATCCCCCAATACCGAATGCCCAATCCTCAATCCCCGATCCCTGGTGCTACGTGAATTTGATGACTTATTCGCCCAAGTGGGCGACCCACCGACCACATGGTCATCCTTTTTACATATGCGACCGAACCCTGGCCAGGAACGATTTCTTTCTCTCCTCCTTGGATGGGCTACGTGCGTCCATTTGGTATTCAGATGATGTGCAAATTCGATTTGTATGTGTTGTGTGAATAGCTATCGGCATAGGCGGAGATCTGTGTCTTTATCTTTATGAAAGGGGTTCTAAGGAATCTACAATTATAGCTACATTACATTATTCGGAATTTATTTAAACATGAAATATCGCATTTTCCAGACCTTCTGAAGGGGTTTCCGTAAGTAAAGTTTTGACATAGCCTAAGACACATTTAAAAGTCCTACAAGGAAACCCCTTTTCAGCACGCCTCTGCTCCATTTAGCACAACCAATAATAAAAAGCCAAATGGTCAGTTTGACTGCACATTGAGCTACCCCAAAAGCGCTCCCACATACGGCCGGCATAACGGAATAATTTTTGCATAAAATATATGTAAATATATATGTTCATGTTCGTGAAAGAAATCACAGCAACTGTGTCCAGTCCCACACACACACACACACATACACACGACCAGACAGCCTCCCTCACACATATTCGAATTCAAATCAAGCGAAATGCTGTCAATAATGTGGTCAAAAAAAGGAGGGAGGGGGGAATATCGAAAGGGAGCCAGAAAAGGTTGAAGTTGGCTTTTTGTTCGGACCGTGACTAACGAAGTCCATGAAATTTGAAAAGTGTGAATTGCAAATTGAACGCAGCCTTCTGCGAGCAACGAGTTATGAATAATAATCGAAGGTTTTTATGAATCTATCAAATATTTATAGTGCACCCAAAGACCACCGCACTCGACAATGGTTGTCCCAGCTCCTCAGTTAGGCGAACGAACAATTAGGGTGAATTGACAGGCCCAATTGTCACCTCAGCAACTACTTAAGAAGCTGTTAAGTCGAAACACCCATTTAATAAGACATCAAAATCAACTTAAAGACGCCCCTCTCCATTTTCTCGACTAAATCACAGTCGCAGGGGCTGTGACAAAAGTTTTGACATGCCATTGTGTGAGGAGGGGCGACCCTGCCTAGCGAAACAGCCCAATCAACCCTAAAAACCGAACCATTCATCTATATACCCTATATGTATATCCAGTGCCTAACGCGTGGCTGTCGCAGGCAAGGGTTGAATATATAGTTTGATATTCCCTCCGGTTTATTGTCTTTTGTTTCGAACCCAAAACATGCGAGTGATTTAGTGAAACCGAGATGCCTCATGCCGCTTGCCCCAAAAAGCAGATGTTTCAGACCTGGTATAAATACATATATAGTGGCACATACATCCATGTCTATCTGTATGAAGTGGACAAATCTCGTAAATCGTTTTCGGACAACAGCTGATGCTCTAAAATGTGGAAAATGGGTAAAATAGGAAAATACACTTACCATTCGATTGAAGTGGCGATGGCGAACGCGACAGGCGACTGATATCTGAAAATAAAAGGGAAAACACAAATTTGAGACTAGCCAAATTGAGACCACTTAAAGCTAAAAGTAAAATAACACACGTCGCAAACATAAAATGTTCCAAGAAGCAAATGCTCCAAAGTTTACGATACACAAAATCGATACCGATATACATTCTAAGCCAGAACTGACCAAATGGCCAGTCCAGACATCCACACGGTTGCCTATAAAAGGATATTTTTATGAACCTCGTCGAGGGGCAGCCAAACTGGAGTTCAAGGAACCACCTGGTCCGTGTACGATTTGAATTTTTGAAGTTGCCATCGAACACGGACGGCATTTGTGTTGCATTTTTATTTCGGAAGCAATTGAATTTCGTTTTGAACTCGATGGCTAATTTACGAGTGCAGCGTGCTGACCCCTCCGAAATGCATTAGAAATTGAGTGCTCTGCTTGTTTGGGTGTTGTATGACACTAGGGTTCTGGGTTGGGGTTAAGGAAATTTCAAGGTTTCTATCAGCAGATTGTGTTTTTGGGATATAAGATTACTAAACAATAAAGCTGAAGGCATTGAATAAGAATATAAGTTACTTTATTCTTTTAGTCATTCCATCTAACATTTTTCAATGCCCCTGTTCTAACCGCATATCTATTAATGTGCCTTTCTTCGATTTCGCTACCTAAGACCCTATTCTCCGTGAATCAGTTTATCTGAGCTCGATTTCCTTCCTTATGCAACCACAATCTTTCCTCTCACTTCTGGCACACTTCTGTCGCCCTTTTGGCCACGCCTTTGAGCCGCTAATTAAGCGGCACAACTGCTGCCAGTTCGTTCAAGTGGTGCGGCATATGTGAGGATCCAACAAACATATATATGTATATGTTGTATATATCGGCTAGAGTTAGGTAGATGAGCATTTTACAGAAACCCGGCGTTTAAATGCCACATAAATTATGTAACTCCGGTGGAGGTGGGAGTGCTCGGGAAATTTAACACCCTAGCGCGTGTCCAGCACGAGTGAAATGAGCAGCCGCATTCGAAAGGTTTTCCAGAATTTTACAGTTTTTGGCAGAGAAATTTGCGAAAACCACAGGCGGCCACCCCCAAAAATTGAGGCGGCCGGGAAGGAAATAAAATAAAATTTTTCAGAATCACCCAGCGGGGGTGGCGGCTTATGATGATGTTCGTGGCGATGGAAGGGGAAGGGGTAGGAGATTGTGTGGCGCACACAATTAGTCAATGACCTCGACAGTTGGCTGGCTGGGGGTGGCTAAAACCAATACACAGACGAACCACAGGCGAGGCAACCAACCGACTTTCTATATATGAATGCTATATGGTCATCACGTGCGCAGACTGAGACTGACTATCGATTGAATCGTCGTCGTCGTCGGCGGCGGCGGAAGCTGCGTGTCTTGAACTCTTGACCCCTCCATTGCGGACTGGGCTGGGCAGCCCGAAAAGTAGCCGAAAAAAATAACATAAATAAATAAAATAAAACATAATAGAGTGAAGGGAAAGCAAACATAATGTGCGTGCTCCTTTGCCTTTGTCTCTGCCTGTATATTCGTAGCAAAACAAAACTGGCAAAGTCGCCAGGAGCGAAAGCTTCGAATGCGGCGAAATGAAAGCTTGATTAAAGGATTCGAGAGAGTGCGATAACTATAAAGGAGCGTAGGGTCCTTTGGAATTATTTAAATGTTATTCTCACTTCTTTCAGTAGGCTAGCTAGTTAATAGGCCTTCGAATCAACTAACATGCAAGCCATTGTTGTCTAAAAATATTATAATAAATGCTAATTAAATATGCAACTAGCCTTTTGTAAGTTTTTAAGGCAATGTAATTGCAAGTTGGGGTCTGCGCACTCTTTTGAGCTCTTTGAAGAGTAAACAAACCTTGTTGACTGTTTGCTTATCACTTAGCCTGCATTACAAAATCATATTAACTGCATTTTAAATCGATTTCCGTTTTGCGAATTGTAAATCTTAATCGACTCTTCATTTATTTCCTATGAGTTCCAAGAAATACCCATAAAAAGCGGCCACACGCCCTCTTTCTTGATCGGCTTTTATAGCGGCGATAGGTGATAACGCGATATAGTAAAGCGACAAAAAAAAGAGGAACAGAAGTGCATGAGCTCAATGACTAAAAATAAGGTTATTATTCAAGTTGGACATTGTCGTCAATTGCCGCTCGCTGTAATCGGCCAAATATATTAATTTAAAACTGATTGGGCGAGCAGAACTTAAAACCATTTTTCTATGGGCCTCGATTAATTTATTAAAATCATCAAAAGATGACGATACTTGTTTACTATACGTGCTGGACTTCTTGGAATCTTTCAGTGGCTATTGTGCAGGTGTGCAAAACGTTAGCTCGATTTTGGTTTCTGAGCGATAAGCGGCGACGATAAGCAAATCATATTGTACAAGGTAAACTCTTATAGGAATATCATGAGACATATATTAGCTATCGTTAGTTCTTTAGATTACGCGAGTCACTTGCGTCACGTGCTCCACATAAGTACTCCTGTACGAGGCTATGGAAATTTGTTTAACGTAAAAAAAATCCCCAAAACTTATCATCTAGCGCCAATCTAATTAGCATGCTCCATTGTCGCCTGCTTATCTGGTGACTTGCATACGACAGTTACTCACTTTTCATTTGGAGAAGTTTTACATAATCAATCATAGTCCATACGAAAGCCCGTACCACTTGGTGCACCTCAAGTATGGCTCATCGGAATTATTACGCATATTGCGACGATTTTCTTTTCTTTTCTTTACTACATTTGTCATCGAAATGAGCTCTTTTATTGCACCGCATTCGCTGCGCTTCGAAAAACGATAATTGATAAGGCAACAAATTAAAAGTATTGTTTACAACGGCCAAGCGGTTCCATTGAGTGCCCATCGCCATCAGTATCGGTGGTGCACCTATTTACATGGTCATATTTGTGGGCTGGTTGTGCAAGAAATGCGTCTTTAATAAATATTTTTATGGTCCGGCATTTGTAATACCCATTGGCTGGCTACTAAGTTTGTTAGTCTATTCGTTTTGTACATAGTACAATAGTAGTTCTCGCCTGGCACCGCCAGTCTTGAGTGGTCTTGAGACCCGTCTTTAAGTGGGTCGCTGGGAGTTAATATTTATGACGGAGACACCTGTGCCGGTGTTTATTTTCAATAAGCAGATTGCAGTTTTCTTTGTTCTGGCTATTGGAGCAGTGAGTCTTGGGTTTTTAGTATGATATGTGCAGAGCACCTGACTGACTCAACCATGGTAATTTTCACGAGGTCTGGCTTAGTAACTTAGCGGTGAAAGGAAAAATTGTAACAAACACTTTTGAAAATTTAATTTGGATGTTTGGATTTGAGAAACTATTGGCAGGATTCTCTGTAGGATGGTTCTTATTGGGGATTGCTGATTACAGAACCAAATAAAACTTAAAATGTACTACAATCCTATGAAACACGAAATGTATCTATAAACTTGAGAACTTTAGAAGAGTAATCGCAAGACTAATTTTGTCAAAAACTGTGACCCTAACCAAATGGTGGAAAAGATACTATAAAATATAGATGACATGGCTCAAATTAAGAGGAATCCTTTTGTTATTCAATGACTTACTTTACGTGTGTAATTATTAACAAACAAATTAATATTTGTAGGCTAGAACCCCATATGAAGAAAATGTATTGTAAAAAATAACTACAAAATCTAAGTAGAAGTAACACCTTTAGGTGCATTTAATGAAACACCTAGAAACCAAAATGGTATATTTGTTTTATTATAAATCTTTTTGGAATTTTTATGATTAGAACTGCAAGAATTTAAACTGTTCTTAACGTGTTTGGAAGACATTAACTTACATCGATTCTGCATTATGTGAACGGCGGCCTCGCGGGCACTGGTTGGTGTGGATTTGAGCAAATCGCGCTTCAAGGAATTCTTATTATCCTCGGGACTAGCGGTGTGCCAACGTAGCTCCGACATAACCATTTTCACAACTCAATGGTGCAAATGCAAAGTGTTTATATGCGATATGTTTAATGTTTCTTAAGCACTGTGAATTCACTTGAGCACTGTAAATATCTGTTTCTGTTCTGATTGTTTCTTATTCGTTTGTTGGTCTTGTTAGTATCTTGTAGATTTATTCTGATTTCTTGGAAGCGCCGCTTTCGTGTGGACGCGTTCGTGTCTCGTGTGAAACTGACAACAGAGAAGCGGTCGCAGCGGCAGGATAGCTCTCAGCGAACTAACGGATAATCGCTCTAGGCCTGAATGTTTGCGTTCCGACGATGATGATATGATGATGATGACTGCCTCTGTCTGCTCTCTCTTTCTCGCTCTGTGGCAGCTCTGGCTCTTTCTCTCGCACTCGCTCTCTTTGCCGGCGTTTGGGATTTTGAGTTTGAAAACTGTTGTGCTGCTGTGTTGTGTACGTTGCACCCCTAAAAAAGCCTTAAGGGTTGATTTTCCCTTTTTTTACCACGCACACACACACAAATACAGAGGGACACACACACACACACACACGTGTACGATGAGGGGGTAAAAAACCGACTGGGGAAATGGTGGCGTATACGTGATAAAAAACGCGACTTAGCGCTCCACACGTTTAACTGGTTCCACTTTTGCGCGTCGACTGCAGTTGAATTGGAACTTGGGGGCAGAAAAGGCAGAATCGCTGGCAGAAGAGAGAGAGAGAGAGAGCTTTGGAGCTCTGCGTTCCACACTCACACGGACACACATTCACAATCCAATTGGAGTGGAGAGGAGAAGTTCTTGCGCTCGCTCTCGCTCTCTTGACTGCGAGTGAATTGTAAACTAACACACACATTTTATGCGCTTTAAAATTTAGCTTGTGAGTGTGTGAGTTGGGGGCTACCTCGTTTGTGGTTCGCTCGTGGGCTCCATTGTTGTCAGTGTATGGGTGTGTGTGTGAGATGCGTGCGCTTGTTTGAGGCGTGGCTTAAAATTTAAATTTGGCTTTCAAATGGCAATGGATTTTTTATACGGTCCCGCTCTTTGGAGCCGTATGTGTGTATGCATATTATTTTATGATTGGCGAGTCAAAAATGCTGCCCGCCTGTGTGTGTGTGTGTGCTTTTGAGCTATGTAAAAATATTTTAAAGCTGCGTCGACGTCGACTGCAGCAGAATCCCCCCTCCACCCTATATTTGCAGCATTGTCGTCTTCTGATTTCGCTCTTTGTTCTGCCTCCCGTTTCCTCCTTGCTTTCGCAATTTTATTTGCCATTCATGTATGCACACATGTGCGGAGCGCCCCTACTCCCGAAAAAAGAAAACCCCCAACCAACCATTTCTCCTCTTGTGGACTTGCCACCCACTCGGCAGAATTTTCTTTCCTTTTCTTGCTTTTCCGGTATTTTTTCTTTTTTTCGATTTTGTATTATTTTATGATTTGTTTTGGTTTAGCACATATTTCGATAGGAATCGACATTTATGGTGGGAAATATTTCTGAATAAATAACAAAAATGTCACGTTTATAAATGTCAGTTTTAAACATAATTGATAAGGTGGAAATTTTGTAACATAAGTAGGAAACTATAGTCATTTATAGAAGTACATATTGTTGGTTAATTTACATATTTATACGAAAATAGTTAATAACTCTCTGCCAGAATTTGTGCATCAGGTGTTAAGCCAAATTTGGTTTAAATAAATAGCTGAGACATCCCAAATAAAATATTGAAATTTAAAGTATTAATTACTTATTCAATAAATCAAGATACTCAATGGATTTTGAAAAAATCTAAGACTTGGTAAAATCTTAACGCTGAGGTCAACTTCTCTGAATTTCTTTTTTATGCATATTGAAAACTAAATGATTTTTATGTTCCCGAGAACTGCGAAACAAACGAATTATAATGAAAAAGTCAAATTTTCAAGGCGAGAGTAACAAAATCTTTCCCATATAAAAAACTAGCCCAACTACCTGGACGATGCACAATGTACGCATATATTTTTTATGCGTATATCGTTTTGTTATGGAAAAAATCATAAAAAATTGTTACAAAGTCATAAAAAGTCGAAAATAACAAACAGGTAAGACGAAAATAAATGTGTAGGGTAGGAAGAGGACATGAAATCAGTGGAATCAGTGACCGGGTCCTGACAAGCGTTTCACGCTTTCATCAATGATAGCCACCTAGGTTTCGGCCCAGTATGGTTTAGTTTTCTTCGGATCTGAAGGACTTCGCGCTCCTAGCCATCTTTTTACGACGCAAACTGCCTCGATTTCCACGTAAATCATAAAAAACATTCGTTACGTTTGAGATCCCAGGTTACCAAATCGTTCGAGTCAGTCGGGCAGTCGGAAAATCGTTTTGTCGGCCAGCATCCTGGCTCTACATGTTAATTAGCCCAAAAGGCATTGAACCACTTTGACTACTGGTCATCCGCTATCTCACGTTCGCGAAGAGTTGTTAAAAAAAGGATTTCTGGAATGCCCTGTAGGTTGCTTTTTAGAGTGTTTTGGGCTTAATTAACCCATTCCAAGTGTGGCTTTCAAATTAAACCAATAATATTGTTCATATATTATATAACTCACAAAACTGAAGCGTCAAACTATATGATTGTACAATTCTTGTATATAAGTTTCAATGCTTTTCGTGATATTTCTGAGCAGTGCCTCTAGGGTATCACCTAGTCCTTCAGTTGATTTATAGCTGCTTTTGACTTACTGACCGTTTGACTTTTTTATTTGCGTTAACTCCTAGCTGCACCAATGTGGCCTACTGTGCGCGTCCATAAAAAATATCAAAACTATTTGTCGGCTCGCCCGCTATCTCTATCTCTTTCGCTCCACACTGCCCCACCCTTTCGCACTCACCTATGGCTACGGATCGTCCTTGCGGACTATCGTAAAAGGAAATACGTTGCCGAGAATTACTTAAGTCAATGTAGGCAAAGATCATAAAAAAGGCAGAAAAGTCCAGAAGAGTTGAGACTGGTAAACAACATTTTTATTGGGGCAGCCGGAAAATATTAAAAAAAAGGAAAAAGGAAAGGAAAGGGAATTTTCGTACCCATTTGGAGGGTACTTGGTAAATTGTTTGAGAAAATAATGAAAAGTGAAATGTCTAATGAAGTCGTAAAGTTCTTTCGACCAGCAAACACGTTGGCATGTGTTTGTATTTTACTGAGATCTCCCTTTTTTTTGGGGCTTGTTCTTGTGGGTTTCCTGATTTTTAGATTTTAGTGCATTGATTAATGGGAAGAGGAAACTGAATTTGGGGTAAAAAGAAAGTTTTATCTAGCACTAAAACATTTTATAGTTTTGGTATATATCTTATAAGATAAAGATTACATAAAATTGGTTGGCAACATTTATTATTCAAGAGGAGAATATATGAAGCGAATGGCTTGCAATATTCTTAATTTTAAATGTAATTTAAAAATTCATCTGCCCTTGTGCATTATATTTTTGCACCCTTTCAGCAAATATAAACTGCAGTGAAAATCTCACCCCAGTTCAGTGGGAGAGTGTGCGTTAATTAAATTTGACCCTCGTTCTAATCGGCAGCTTAGCATCTCCAAAAATCCGCTCACAATTTTCCTTGAAATTATAGGAAATTTGAACTCAAAATAACTTGGGGTTGGACTGAACAGGGTAGCTATTCGGAAAATGAGGAGGGAAATGGAAAAGCTGCTGCAGTCCGTTCTTGGCGCAAAATTATTCATGATACTTAGCATCGCAATCCCCTAAGGTTTTTTACATATCTCCGATGGCAACTTCAATTCAGACTTTGCCATTGTTTTGGGGAACATGATGAAGCACCGAATCATCGATGTCGAAGGATGACATTCTTTGATTCTTATTTATGTCCTAACCGAAAATCTCGGTCTGTTTTTCCTTTTTTTGTGTTGGAAAAGAACAGAAATCAATTGCGTTGTCTGCCTACCTCGATAAGAAAATATTCCTTAAAAAACACACGATAGAGCGGAGCTAAACAATGGCAATGGTAAGGAACATGCTACGGTACTTTGCTGGTATTTGACACCCCAGAGAAGTAAGGACATACATTGGCAGGACCCTCAGGTAGTGAGTACAGAGTCCTGAGATGTATATGCATATGCGAGGCGTTTACCTACCCCCAAAAGTGTATTTTTTTCCGCTTTTTTTATGCAATTTTTAGCATGAAAATTTGGGTTTCCTTCTGTTTACTTAGGGGTAGTTAGGAAACTTTCTCTGCGCTTCGTTTTTTCGGGAGTTTTATAGCGAGTTTCCTTAATTGCGTTCTTTCATTTCCTTACTATTTTGAGTATACATAGATCTCCGATTGTGGTTGCTAACGGTTTTGATTTATTTTGTGCCGTTTTCTCAAAAAAAAAAAACACAATTCAAGGTACTTTGTTTGTGAATTTTTTCTTGGGTCCTACTTTGCGGAAGTTTCCCACGAGTTTTAAGGTAAAAAATGAATATCTTTTTGCATGCCTTTATCTCTCATTTGGGCAGAGGACAGTTGCCTAATAAAGTATTTTTTTCAAAGTAATGACATTTACAAAAAGGTAAAGATATTTTTGAAATGAGGGGCTTAACGTCTTTGCATGCAAAATTAATTATTGACTTTGTAGGATTTCTTATACGTAATTAGATACTATGCGACATTTCGATGATTGTAATAACTTATAAAGCGATTTGCTTTATACTAAAATGATACTAAAATGTAATATCAGCCATGTACCCCCTACTCGCTGTATTTCTTGAAAACCTTCTTAACTTCAATTTCCATCGCAATAGTTCTTTGCTACTCACCATTTGGGTCCTGCAATTTCAGACACTGCTCTAAATCTCGCACATCCTTGCTGGCATTGTTCAAGTGGCCATAGAGAGCAACTGCTGCTCCGGTCAGTTCCAGGACCTTATCCTTTACGTCCGCCTGCTCCTGCTCATCCTGCTCCTCCAGTTTCAAATGCAGAGGCGACGGAGCATTGTCGTTGGCAATCTGAGCTGGTTGCAGCCGTTCGGCTCCTTTATCCTTTGGCTGCTCAACATATTCATCACACGATTGCAACTTCAATTCGAGCGTTAGCTTCTTGTCCCGCATCCTCCTCGTTCCATCGTCCTGGTCCGCAAGCAGCGGCAGCGGCGGCGAGGGGGAGTGACAGGACACCAGAGTCGAGGAGGCGGGCGAGGACGAAAGAAAGGAGCTGCTGTGATTTGCGCTGACATCGCGCATATTTGTGTCAACAGCAGTCAAAGTTCCATCTTTGTTCTCCTCGGAACTCGTTAGGACAGCTTCATTCGCCGGCGTGCCAAGTTGTTGGCCTGGCTCGAATTTAAAGTTGCCAACTGCAAAGAGAAACGGTGCAGGATGTTTAAATTGGTATCAAAAAGTTTTGCGACGATGTTATTTTATTAAGCAGTAGTTTTTATAAAAAAAAAATACATATTTTGGACACCGTTTACTAATCGTTTTGTGCACAAGAGAATTATAGGTATGCTACAATATTCATATTTTTGTAGTTGATGAATAAAAAGTTAAATTAAAGCACCTTGTAGCCTAACGTTTTTTTATATACTTGATCCTACTACCAAGAAACACCATTTTGTTGTCTTATATATTCAAATCACTGCCCAAGAACCAATCACAATCACAAATCGCTGTCTGTGAAAGGGTTGACTTCCGGCATTTACATAAGCCCATCGTTATGGAATCACAGCAACCCTTTTTTTTATGACTCAACCCCAGTGGCATTTGAATAAGCTCCTCTCTCTCTCTGGTGGGCCATAAAAAAAAGGGGTTGATTTACATAAAAAACGGTCACGCAGACTTCATTTTAATATTTCCCCCTGAGGGTTGATGGGCCACAATACGCACACTCCTGAAATTATGCTGATAACGTCATATTGGCCTGGCTTCTGGAGCGGAGAGGGGGCTGTGGGGGGTAGCCGGAGGGGGGACTCTTAAAAAAGCAACCAACCGGGCACATTTCATTGGCTGAAGAGTCTCAACTCCGCATGTGGGCCAAAAAAGGAGAAGTACGGGGAAATATGAAAAATATTTTCATCGCAAGGCGTTGAAATGTCTCCGGGTAACTGATGCTTGAAATAACGGCAGGACATAGCCATCATGTGTTCATTGAGTCCTGTTCCTGTTGCCGACTATTTTTTGTGTGTTTAGGAATGCCACTAAAAAATGAGTCACATGGATGGGTTTGAAGTGTGAAAGTTCTTGTAGGGGGGCAGGGTATTATAAAAAGGAAAGCCTAAATGTGCAGGAATGTGTGATAAAAAGGGGAAGGTACACTTTCTAAAGAATATATAAAGTATTGAAAATCTTAGAATTTGTTTAGGTTGTTAATCATTTATATACTTGGAATACCAGTACAGTCTGCAAAATCATCTAAAACGTTTTTAATCTTAGCTTTTGCAATCTTTATAAATGGGGCTTACCACAAAGATAAATCTTAAGTAACCCACAAAAGTGATAGTATTAGTGCATATCGCTTTCCTTTTTCATTTCCAAGAATTCACTGCCATCCCGTTTTTTATCGCAAAGTATTTAGGATTTATTTCTCGCTTCGGCAAACAAATCTCTGCCTGTTGCGCAACCTGAATATCTTAGGAAAAGGTGAACTTCTGAGGACAAGCCGACAGGGACTTAATAAGGATAACTGCGACTACAAACGAATTGCAGCATTAGGCGGACGAAAACAAAGACGCTAAAAATTATTAGATTTTTTACCGTTTGACAGCGCATTTCAATTGCACAATTACGAGGAAGTGGCAGCACCGAGAAAAGGATCCTCCTACGCTCATAAATTTCTGTCAGCTAGCCATGGATTTTAATTGAGCAGCTATCGCCGCAGAGACCTGCCCAAGATCGATGTCCATCCGTCTCCCTTCCTCCACCGCAAGGCCAGGTGTAACTCGGGAATCAAAGGAGGTGTTGCTGGGGTCCACAAGGATTCCCTATGCCGCAGCCAAACAGGAGCTAACGACGCTGCATCGTCGTGGGAACTGCACATTGCGCAAAGGACAATGCGTTGAGCCGTTGCACCTAACCAAGTGCAATTTGGCTTTTGTCCCATTGCAACTGCAACACACCCGCTGCGTATTTCGGCACACAGAGTGTAACTGTAACACTGGCCGGGAAAATGATGAAGAACCCGATTCCACACAATGGCAAATCTGGAGAATCGGGAAATGATGATCACTACACCATTGTGATCACTTGGCTACGCACCAAAAATAAGCGAAACAAAACGGCAGCACAATGGCCAAAGTGATTATTGTTGCGACTTTTGCTCTTTTGTGTATGCGAAACGTGAATTTATTGCTTCTTCTTTTGCGACTTTTTATATGGTATTATCATATCGGGAGGTATATTTGAAAAATCGCAGTGTGTAACCTGCTTACCATCTTCGTGTACTCTTTCCGATTGCTTAAAGCAAAACCTTATGGTTTTTTTGAAAATATGTTATGTTACTGTTTTTTTTTTTTTTTTTTTTGTAACATTTAAGAAGGCGTCTGAATTGTCTGTTAAAGTTTTGATCACTTAACCAAATACAGGATTTCTGGTAACTATCGAGTTTGTTCTTTACTATTAATAATCCAAAGCATACGCAGCACTATCTCGCAACATGTCAGATAAGATGAAAATGAGCCTTGACGACATTATCAAGATGAAATTTAATAAGAACAAGTTTGTTAATGCCAAAAATGAACGTGTTCAAGGAGGATCGATCAGAAAGCGAAATTCAGAAGGCGGACTTAGAGGAATTCAAAGGTCCCGCAACGGAACTGGATTCATTCGGAAGAGCAAATTCAAACAGGAAACCCTTTTGAAGCCGCCAAAAAAACCGACTCTTGTCATGGTTTGCAATTTGGATTACGGAGTGGATGATGACGACATCATGGAGCTTTTCAATCAAGACGGCGTGGTGGAGAAAGGTTTTGTGCACTATGATCGCGATGGTAACTCATTGGGCACCGCTCACTTGTCGTTCAAATATCGCGAAGAGGCCTTCCAGATCATCGAGCAGTTCCACGGAGTCCGTTTGGATGGACGCCGATTGAAATTACATCTCGTACAAAACACAAGAAATTTTAAACGCACTGATGTCGATGATCTTTCCTTGCGGATGGGTTCTTTCAAGACTCGTTTCTTGCAGAATGGTACTTTTAAGACTCGTTCCTTGCAGAATGGTTTTCAGAAGTCTCGTCTTTTTCGCAATAGTTCCTTCAAGCCTCGTCCTTTCAAGAAACATAACTTTAAGTCTCGAGCGTTCGATACTGATTTCTAAGACCTTCTAGCGAAATGGATACTTTGTCCTGCTACAGCCTCAAATTAGATCAGAATTTTATGCCGAAAACAATTGGGGGGACTTTTCGGATCGCAAATAAAGCATAATATACCCATAAATTAACATGAATACACATATGAATAATGAATCTTGGTACAAAGGAATTACACTGTTCAGATAATAATAAATGTACTTACATATGAAGCGAACTGGTGTTTAGAATTGAACTAATTGAAGGAAATGTAATTTTGTTCATAAATATAAATTTATTTTTGGTTTGTTCTACTTTATGAGCTGTGTGTTTTGTCGTATGCTTTTCGTTTCTCTTTTGTTTTTCGATCCCGCCCAATGCATGTAGCATGTAAGCAAATATTCGAACCGTGCATAAGCTACACTGCCAGCAATTCTTAGGAGCTTCGCTCTCATTTAAATAACGGCGCGCTCTGGTTAATGCGCCTTTGGCACGCAACGCAGCGTACATATATCATTTTTTTGCATACACTGAGCACAATTAGCGCTTTTAATTTGCGGTGCGTTCGTACCGCCGCCCCTCCCTCCATTCCCTGCAGTCGCTCCATCGTCCTCGCTTTTGACGCCCCCGCTTTTTACACGCCTTTCTACACTTCGCTGCTTGTTTGCATAAATTTCGTGCCAGGCACTTGTGGCACCCCTCTTACGTCTCTTTCACCCTTCCGCACTTTGCATGTGCAGCCGCTCGAGACGCGCGAGTCTTGCCTTCTCTTTTTCTCACTCGGTCGGTCTTTGGCGCTTTTGCGTTTTGTAATTGCAGTTATTTGGCCCAAGACGCGCATTATAAAAGCAAACATCAGCGGTCCGCAAAAAATAAATGCTCCTAAATTGCGTAAATTCATATTAAATGCATATATTTAATTTAATTTGTATTTGTATTGCATTTAAATTTGCCAAAGCAGCGAGCTGCAAATGAAGTGAAAATGTGTTGCAAGTCCATAATTGCAGAGGATTTTTCAATTGCTGTCGGTTAAAATTATAGGCTAAGGTTGATATGTTTATAATGGTGAAATCACAAATTTACTTGCGATTAATTGAAATATAATTGATTTTTCTTTAAGTGCGTATTATTAATAAAAGCTTGAGTAAAATATGTTTGAAGTAGTGCTAGCGTAAAAGAAATTTAAATTCATTTTTAATCGTATAGCTTCATCGTTTATCCATCAAAAACTCTAGGAAAGTAATAAAATCTTTCAAAAATAATAAAATCTAATTTTTTACCCATTCCCACGCTGCCACTAAGCCCGCAATATTTTCGCATTATATTAATGGGTTTTCATGTATTTTATTTACTTTTTCGCAATTTAAAATCAATGTTACCCAAGAAAACACTCCATTAGATGCTGGCGGTAATAAAATCCTTTCTATTGAGGATTCACAAAAATACGTTACGAAATTGTGCAGAATTTGTGGCAGAAACACTTTCAAGAGGTTAAATGTCACTTAAGCGGATTCGATTTTCATTTTTTTTCGCACCCTGACATTTTTTCAGGCAATTACTTGCTGTTTTTTACCAAAATTTTGAGCGCGCAACGTAAATGGGAATTTTTAATGGCAGCTGCTCATGGCGCAATAAAGGGGTGGAAAGGGGGCTGACACAAAATGTGGGCATGGCTCTAAAATCAAAATCAAAAACAAAAAAAAAAATAAAAAACCATATACACATGCATTTTCAACCCTATTTTGCATGAACGTGAATGATAAGCAAAAAAAAAAAAAAACATAGTTATGAAACAGCCGAGGGCCAATAAAAAAGTGTCTGCAATAATGAATGAAGTGGAATGGGCAGGAGGAGATATCATTGTGCTCATCACGAAAAAATGAAAATCGAAATCAGCGCGTGCGGGGCGAAAGGATGCGCCTATCGATCGAGTCCTTTGGCCAAGCGTGCTGCGCATGCGCGCCTTGTTTGTTATTGTGCCCGTTGTGTAATTCAATCCTGGCATTCCTGCAAGGGTTAGAGGACGGGGACCCCGCTTTTTAAAATTGTTTCGAGTGAGTCGAGCTGGTATTTGCTGAAAACAGAGAATGTTTTGTCGTCGCAGCTAAATGTGGCGGAACTTGCAGCTTCCAATGGTAAGGGCATCGCATTTATCATCATTAAAGGCGGTTCGGTTCGGTTCGGTTCGGCTCGGCACACGCATATCGACGTCGATCGAATATCCTGCTTCGAGATCCTTTCACTTTTGGGCCAAAGGATTGCGGCGTCTGCGGGTCGCAGCTGCTGTCGCTCTATTTGTTTGGAAATTAAATTTGACATGCAAACATTTTCACATATTTTTCCCCCTTTTCGCTTGGTGGAGTCCTGCGAAAGGATTTCGATTTTGGTGACATTCGATTCAAATTCGAGCTGTCGTCGCTGACTTCCTGCTGTAACACGATACGGGAGTGAAAGTAATTTGCGACAAATTTTCACATTTTCCAATGCCATTGGCATTAAACAACACACACACACACAAAAGTGAAAGCCATGCAAATGCCTCAACAGATGTTTTCCAAGCTGGAAAATGATTTTCGTCTGGCATTACGCCGACAAAAAAATTTGTTGGCTAAAAATGTTAACAACGGAAATTAATGAGCCCTGCAACATGAAGAGGAAAATTTAATTTACGTTTCCATTTTCCTGCAATTCTTTCTTTTCAGAGCAAAACTTTATTCATTTATATGCTTGGCTTAGATAAGTGCTAAGTGAATAATTATGGGTTTGTCGAGAGGGGAGTGGCTGTGATTCATAACGTTGGAAATAATAGTCAATACATTTAGTTAACTCCCCCTTACAAATAAAAACAGCTTCTGTTTTAAAAACACAGTATAGATTTAATATTTATAAATTGTTTAAAAAATAGAATGATTCAAATATTTCTCTAAGCATTTATGTACTTTTAAGTACATTCATTCACTTTTCTCTATACATGGATCATTTCAACCTGTCTGCATGAAATAGCACTTTCCTGCTTATGAATAAGTACATAGAACAATACCCTTGAAAGATGTCCCATTTAGGAACCCGCACAAACACTTTCCCATGCAAATTTCCCTTAAGGTGATTTTGCATAAGATTGAGCCCGGAAAACAGCCCTAAGAAGTCTGGGAATATTTCGTGGGATCCATGGGATGAGGCAATCTCACCTGCGAATGCATGGAAAATTGCAAAACCAGGTAGTTGGGACGCAAGGACGACTTTCACTGGATTGCCTTCCACTTGAACGCATATTGCTCTAAGGTGTACGAAGGACACGGAAAGGATCTGAAACTCATTTCGCATTATCCTATTGATGGGCACTCATTATTATTTATTATTTCTCCTCTTTGAATATGCAGCAAGGTGCGTTCTGGGACGTGGGAATGTAAACAAGTCGCCTGTCTTTGGGGGGGAGTTTTCTTCTGATTTTGTGTTTTTTTATTTTGATCTTTTTTTTTTTGCAATGGATTTTCCTTCAATAGTTTGCTCCCGGCACTTGCTGTGCCATCCATAAATTAAACGAAATTTAATTGTATTTCGGGCCAGAATAAAGATCCAGGAAGGGCACCCTTCCTTCAGCATGATTCCCATCTTTTTGATGTTTTTGGTTCCCATTTTCTTTCCTACACGAACGAACGGATATTGAGCGAATGATTTTATTTGATTGTCTGTGGCAGTCGGTCAATGCTGCAATTGGGAAATGGAGAACACGGAAGTGCACATGTACATAAATCAAATGATGGGCAATTGTCGAGGATGAAAGGGAAATGCAGGTGTCCTGGCCGCCATAGAAATGGCTAATATACTGGATTCGGAAATCAGCAAATTGATCGTCAATGGATGTCAATATAAATCATGTTAGGAATTCCCATTCTTCAAGAGTAAGTTGATTAACTTTAGCTTAATATGGCCTGAAACACATGACTTCAGGCTCTTAGAGCATTCAACTGTCTTAAACACAGCTGGCTGTCTTTGTACGCGCAATATGCACAAACATTTTGCCCCACATTAGTCATGGTAATTGCCAGCAATAATTGCAATAACAATTAGTACAATTATTGCAATTTACTTGTGAATGTGCTTTGATGTACATGAGTTTCTGTAATTTTCAATTTGCAAAAAACCAAACTCATTATTTTTTGCGCACTTTTCAAAATCGAAATAAAGCGGCAAGCTATTTGAATTTCATTACAATCCCCTCGCTCTATACCATCTATATAAATTTCAAATATTTTCATTTCGCTTTGTTAGTTGCTTTAGTTTTTCGCACTTTTTCCCCCCACTAAACACGCAATATTTTCTGCCACAAATTTCCATATCTTTATGCAAAAAAAAAAAAAAAACTCGTTGCACTTCATAAATTGTTTAACAGGCTATGGCAGCAGAACCCCCTAATTAGCTTTACAGTTTTACTGGGCATGCGTGCCACAGTCAAGACGACTAAAAAAAAATGAGCCAAGAAGGCAAAAACAAAGCGAAAAATCATTGAAAAATGCTTTCAACTATACCGCTGCTGAAATGTGGCAGCTAAAGATCAAAGCCAAGGATCAGAAATCTCGACTCTGTTCTTGTCTTGTTATGATGATTTCTTTGGCTGTCTTCCCATCTCGTCGCAGTTAGCCAATCCATCCGTCCATCCGTCCATTCAGCCAATCCATCCAACCAATCCATTCATAATAATGCGAAAATCGGCAACAAAAGTTAAGAAAATCAAAAGCGGCAGCGAAAAAGACTCCAGAGGGGGGTGAAGGCAAAAAATAAAAAAAATTTGCTCGGCTTGAAACAAAAGCCGCTAAACAAGTCCGTTTTGAGGCTCCTTGCACCAACCACTTGCTGATCTTCTGACAGCGTTAAACGAGCTACAATAAAAACAATTTCTTAACTCTTAGTTGACATTCGTTTGGACAGGCCGAGTTCTTCCACAAATCCCAGGCTGTCTCTAAGCTTTGATTAAAAACAAATTGACATTGAAATTGTTTGAAAAAATATAGAAATGTCACCAGGCTGAAGGGTAAACCAGAAAGATCATCTCAGCTGTCGGCAACATCGGGGTTTTATTGCTTAATAAGTCGGCTTTTTTGAATTTAGCAAATGATAACTAGCTTACTGCATAAATAGTTAGTTCCCTTATGTCATATGATATGATACTAACACATATTCACCGATTCCCATATTAATTACCACCCTCAAACTTACTGGTCAATTGCAATTTGCAATTAATACGCGCCTACACTACAGTTATCCCATATGATGGAGAAAATTATTTTTAAATGGCAGCAACAATCAAAACACGAAATGTACGCAAATAAGCCAAAGTTGTAATTTTTCAATTGAATGCACAGCGGCGGCAACGAGTGCATTTTCGTTGTAGAACGCACGCATATTCGCAGTCAGGGTTAAATTACCAACGAGTTGTCGGCGGGGGCGGAGGGGGATGGGTAATTAGCATGCACTGCGATTAACATATAATTAATTGTTGGTAGAATAAGAAAAAAAAAATGTGCTACAGCAACGGCAACAAATTATATTTCCCTGCAAATTGCTACAAAAACATGCGAGCTTGCAGCCAGAACACCAACAAATAATTATCAGCGACGGCATCTAAGCCGGCGATCGCATGCAAAATACATTCCCGGGGTGCAAAATATCGCAGAGAACACGAAAAGAGCGCCAAAGGTGAGCAAAGATTAGCGACTGGCTAAATACCCTTAATTGAACAATAAAATGTCAGACAACCTATAATTAAAAATTACTCTACTATCTTATACATGTGGTTATAGGGAATAGGTTAAGTATTATCTTTTCAAAACAACTTCTTAATTAATAATTATTTGCAATCCAACTCTATCTGATAGCCTAAGATACCCTTCCAAAAATCTAGTGTATTTCAGCTAGCAACAGGTGCAATGCATTGCGCACTAATTAGTTGCACAACAGACCGAAAAAACAACAAAAGATACGCAAATATTTGTTGCTGTTTCTGCTGCCTTCATAACTGAGCCAAACTGAACCGAGCTTTGTAATTGAGACTTGGTCTTGGAAAAAGCGGCGTTGTCGATTCAACATATGTCTGCAGGCGCATAACAGTTTGTCTCGGCAAAAGTTCAATTAACGCATATTCATAGTGGAATAATGCCAGATAAAGTAAGCAGAGGGGGGTGTGGGATGGACAGTGGGAGACAAACCACTTAAGTGCTCAAACAGGCCAGAACGTCTGCGAATCGAAAGACTGAAACAACGAACGTGGTATCATGGGCGCGGATATAAGGAGCAGCGGGGCATAATCATAGCTGCTAGAGCAAGCAATTGCTTCGCAGCACTGTGGCATATGCAAATTTCCCTATAAATCAGTTGAAATCTATCTATTCAATGCCATATTTCTCCCTCTCCAGCTGTGAACGCGAAATGGAGTTCTCAACTGCAATCGGACCAAAAGCGTTCAATTAGCTGACCCCAGGGGGTGCCACCAGACACCAGTGGGCTAAAATGCACTGAAAAAACATTTTTTTCCTAAATTGTTTAAAATAGGAAATTTATTTCCCTCTCTTAAAATGGGTTCCTTAAATTGTATTTAAGTTATATACTGGCTTTTAGTTTATTTGCTGTGCATTTGCATATCCATAACTTCGCGTGTTTTTCTCTTGTCTTTTGTCATTTTATATCAGACTGTAACTTGCATTTGTATTTTCTTTATTGCATCTTAAAGGTGGCACCCCTTCGTCCCACTTTGACTAGGGGCCGCACTTCAGCTGGGGTAATTAGCAAATGCTTAATTATAGTTCACAATTCGCTAGTTGCTCCTTCTTTTCAGTCGCGGCTCTGGGTTCTTTTGGCTTAACTAATTGCTCTTGGTGACTCGACTTGACTTGCTGAGCAACTGAGTGAGTTGTAGTCGCTGCTGCCAGGAAACTGACACAATTGCCTGTCAATTGTAATTAGTTTTGCTTTTTGAACACTGCAAGGCGGCGAATGAGACGGGGTGAAGTCTGAAGTTAGGTGCAGTTATCCAGAAGTTGGTCTATGGGTTGGAACTTTTCCAATGAAAATATTGTCATGACAGAGTATATATCTAATATGGTAAAGGATAAGGAATTTTAACCAAATTGGAGCTTTTGTTTGAAATTGCTTGAAGCCATCTGGCGTTGAGTAGATGCATCACATTTAGGGGTGAGTTCTCCTCCAATTGGAAGTTAAGAAATATTCCAACAAGATTAAAGATTCTGCTGACTAGAATTTCTAGGGGTGAAAATAAAGTCTTCATTTTACATTCTCTACAACTCACAAATTACTCACAAATCAATAGATTCTTCAAGAGCAATTACCGCGAAAAAAAAATGAAAAACAGCTTGACCCAGAATATGCATCTAAATATAAATAAAACTGTAAACAAAAAAAAATTGATATGGTTGTTTACCGTTTAGCAGGGAGCAATCACCTTCGGAAGTTTCTATTATCCGAAAGCCAAGACAACCAATTCTTCTATTCAAGTCTATTTTTAACTTGCTTGACTTCTTTACGAATCTTGTCTGCCGCTTGTCTACGGTTGCAATTGAGGTGCAAAAAAAAAAGCGAAACAGTTAATAACTTTTTATAGCCGCAACAAAAGCGGGTGTCGTGAATTGGACAAGTTTTGCCGCCGCTTCGACCAGGCCAACACAGTGATTCAACAGCCAAGCCAGCAAAGTCCACAATGAAGCGATCTCGTGACAGACAATTGCCGACAGTTGCAGCGACATCTAGCGGCGGCGGCTGCCAAAGTGTTAAATAACAATTACGACTTTATAAAGTCGTTGGTGTCATTGTAAATGTTTATGATGCCGGTTCAGAGAGATCACACAAGGAGCCCAGCAGCCAAGGAAGCTAATTAGTCCGGCAGACAGGCGGGGGCAATGTGGCATAGTATATATATATATATATAGAAAATATCGAAAAGGGAACGAATCCAAGGGTTTACCAAAACTAATTTCAGATATGCATCGGCCGATGTTTCGAGTTGCTGCCACTTCTGCTGCAGCACGCCCTCCATCTCCATTGTGGCCAAGAGGTCGCTTCTGTTGGACGATCCCGGCCCAAAAGAGCTGAGTGGCCGTGGCCTGAACCTGCGCGGCTCTTTCGGCTTGAATTAAAACCAATCACAGCAACATGCAAAAAGAATCTGCAGCAACATGTTGCTCGTGTGCATGTCCAAACAACAGCGGTCAGTATAATAGCACCCAGGATATTAAATGGTTATTTAAAATGTATGGATAATCATCACAAAATATTAAACTAAAAATTCTTTGAGAATTTATTTGTTAAATTTTATAAAATGTTGATGTAGTCACTAAAATGAACAGCAACATTTTTAATAATTCAGTTTTTTCTAAGTTTTTTTAGATTTAATTAAACTTAAATTTATGAACCGACAAATGGTTACAAATATGTTAAAGGATGAACCAAATCATATATTCATTATTCATATCGTTTCGTTGCTATTATCTTGAATGCACCTGTTGCTTTATAGAGAGTGGATCTCTTTTGGCTCAGCGTAAAAGTTATATACAAAAGTAATATTCGTCATAATCATAATGATAGGCTTTCAGAGCTGCAGCAGCAGCAGCCGCCATGGCAGTTGATTATGATGATGACTCGCGTCCTTCTTTCGCAGCCACAGCAGCAACAACTCACAAAGTAGCCGCATAAGCAGGGGATCGGGCGGGGATCCATGGGGATTCAAGGGGATTCAAGGGGGAGGCACTGCGGCAATTCCAAGTCGTCAGTCTTACGTACGACGTCCGCACGATCCATGCAAATTAAATGAAACGTACGAAAGACGCAAGCAGCAAAAAGTTCCCATGACTTTGGCAATGGATGGATGATCGGTTCAGGTTCGCTCGGTAGGACGGGGAAAGGGAATGGGAGTGGGGGGGAAGGGGGTCCATAAGGCGTATAGTGACTGTGGCAACTTGCAGATCGGGATGCAGTCGGGCACAGGTCCAACCTGCGGCCTCGTTGTACATTGTACGCTCCTTTAGCTGCACCTCATTTTCCCATTCATTCCATTCAATTCCCATGCGTTGTTGCCAAGCACCAAGAAAAATGGCTTTTCGCGCAGTATGATCGATATTTATATCGGAAAAATAACAGCTTAAGTTGTAATAAAAAAAAAAGTTGTTTGAAAACAATATGTTTAAAATTGGGTTGAAAAATGGCGGCAATTGTGGTGAAATTAAAATTGGTAATGATCTTAAACTGGCTCCCAATAGAAAACTTATTTTCAAGATTAATAATATTTTAGATTCCTAGTCACGAGACATTTAATTGAAAATGGTAAGCATGTACACTTTTGAGTTATTGATTTCTTGTTAGAGATTTTTGGAAATCAATTAATTCTTGAGTTTTCTCAGAAATAATAAAGTGCGTGCGATAATTAAGTCTAGGTCTTATGATGATAAGGTTTGTAGAAATAATGATTCATGGAAATATGCTCGCAAAGAAATAGTAACAAATATTATTAACTTATAGCTGGCAAAACATAGTTTACCCTGTAGGGACCTCACTGTGGACCATTGATAAATTTATTTACAGGTTGCAAAACAGTCCAACTGGCGCTTGCTTTTCATACAAAGTGTGGTCAAAACACTTGACCGAAACGAAACCGAAAACATCACCGAGGACGACTGACTCGACGAACGTCAACTTGAAAATGTGTTGAAAAGTAATAAAAATGTTGGCACAATTTTATAACCGCAAGAGCTCCAGATGAGCACAAATTTTGCTGAGGTGAGGAGGGGAAAAGACTGGCGTTAAACTGCGGCCCATAAAAGTCGGCGTCATGGGGAGAGTGTATAGTAGACTGGAGAACGGAGACTGAAGAGTGAAGACTACTCTTCGGCGCCTGCTAAAGACCAAAGACTAAAGACTCTGAAGGTCAGTCATGAGCGATTTGAAAGGACTTTGCCGCCAGGGGAGTGTTTGGCTCCCTGAATGAGATTTCCTGAATTATGAATTCAAAATTAATACCGGGAACTGTCTAAGCAATCGCTACCGAAGACCCAGCTCCTTGTGGCGATCATTAATCTTACCGTATCTGGCAAATTGTTTTGTATTTCGCTCTGCCAACGCAGGTAGGTCCTGGCTTAGGATTCGATTCTACTGCGGTTCGAAACTCAATTTGCGAGCTAACTGTAAAAGAGGTTGCCGTCTAACGCCCCACGGCCGAAAGGAACTTGGTTAATTGTGTTCCCAGGAAACTCCGGCCAGGCCACAAAGCTAATTTGCCTACGAAATGTTGTCGGGATCTTTGGGTAAAGTCAATTAATTTTTGGCACAACAAAGAACAGTGGTTCGGAGTTGATAAAACACATATACTTAATTTCGTGGGGTGTGGCTTTAAAAATATAATATTTATAATTAGTTTTCAATCGTTAAGACCGATATCAAAAAAGGAATCGGCTATACCACTGATTGTAACGAAAATCGATTCCATTTCAATTAAATGAGAATTACATTCCTTTCCTTGCTAATATATTATTTATTATAATTTTATAATCCGTTTAGATCGGTGTAAGCAAAATGTAAATGGCCTCAATTATAATGCCCCAACCACTGTTGCATCAGCAAACAATTTGACCCAAAACTCTTTCACCCTTTTCTCGCAAGGCTCGGGGATAATTTGAGCACATTTTCAGAGAAGAACATATCCGCTGACCCGCGGGAACCGCGACTCCCTTTAATGGGTCTGCAATTTTCATATGACAAGCCAGGCGAGATTCTCGAGCAATTTGAATCCGCAGATCCTCGGAGACCCGAAGACTTTAAATTATGATTAAGTATGATCATCTGGTACTCTCACATGGCCCCAATGGCTTATACATATGCTGAGCAATAATAAAAAGCGGAAATGCTAATGATAGGGTTTCGCAGTTCGAACATTGAGTGAGCAGGGAGCTCCCCCTAGTCCTCCCTCAAACATATCCTTTCTGGCCAAAAACACCAAAAAGCTCACGTTCCACACTCGAAAATGAAACAAATTTATAGTTCTTATTCCTTTGTCCCTGGCTCTTTGAAATTATTATTTATGCATATAATTTGGCCAGCTGCCCTTTATTTTTTTCGTTCGGCTTTTCTGCGGAAAGAGTCGTCGATGGATTTTTATGAGCAGCCGTCGTTGAACGCCAAAACGTAGGCAAATTTCCACATGGCCACAAAAGCGAAATAAAATATCACGTCTCAACTTTATTATGGCTAATTGGAGGTGAAGTCTGCGGCGGTGCAAATTAAATCGCTGGCTGCGAGGCCCACGAGGCGTATGAGTTACGATGCGCTCAGTTCGCTGGAAATTCAGCGGCTGCGTTCTGAAGAAGGCGCCATCTTCGACTGCATTGCTCAATTCAAACAGAACGTAGCACAAATTTACCATTTTTTATGGTAAACATATTGAAGAGGAACACTGCTCTTTTCGGTTGGGTTCGTTTCGGTTCGGTATCTCCGGACACTGGCCATTGGCCATTGCAATCAAACTAAGTTAACTGCTCGAACGTGCCTGAACAGCTTTCTATTCCGATTCGAGTGGAATCGAATGCAATTTTATTGAAATTTTTAAATGCCATGCAAAAGAGGGTGAGTTCGTGCTCAGTGTTTTCCCAAGAAAAGTTTTTGCGCAGGAAAACCACTTTTTAAGGCATACATATATATTCCATTCATATTTAACCAGAGCTTAGTAACACCTTTTTAAAAACTCACATGGTGAGCTGTGTACTAAAGATTATAGTTTAACAATTGAAAATCTTGCTAAGCCGGCTTAACCCACAATTACCGTAATTGTACATTTTATTACCCACCTATTGACATAAACATACGTATGGCCGAAAGCAATCCGGCTCCCACACTCATAAATTTCGGTGCAAAAAAAATTATTATCTGCACCCATCGAAACATATTTGTTTAAGTTCAGCCCAAAAAGACGCTACCCAAAAGCGAAGAAAACAAAAATTCGAAGTAAAACCAAAGACAAAAGAGGCTTTCCCACAAAACAAATTCCCATGGCCCAATGCCTAAGCATGCATAATTTTAATTTATTTGTAGCAGCAGCAGCAACAACAACAACAACAGCAGCCAAAACAGCACAGACAACTGGCCAACTAATAAAAGTAAAAAGCAAAACCTGAGCAGTCAAAAGTGAAGCAAAAGCAGCAAAAGCCAGGCAAAATACTGAAGCTGGGCCAAGGAATATTTATGGAAATACCTTCGGGGCGGAGCTCCCGAATTGCGAAAACGTTGATCAAATTTTGCCAGATAAGCGACGACGACGACGAAGACGAGCGTGGATGATGATGGTGATGGTTATGGTTGTGGTCCAAAACACAGAGCTTGGCGATGTGAGCGTGACCGAAGCATATTGCAATTGAGCCAGGCTTAAGCAGGTGCAACAGACAATTTAATGGAATTAGGAATAAGTGTTGGGGTAATGGAAATCTGAATGAATAAATGTTTTTAGATGCTAAAGATACTTAAAATAATACTTAAGAGCACATGGTCACACTGTATATAGCATAGTTATCGCAGTAAATAGTAACTTGGTCACATTTTGAGAGGATCCCAGCCACATAGTTCCTTTTTATTTTTTGAGATTCCTTAACTGTTTTTTTATCTTAGTCCGTGACTCACGCACTCATATCGAACCCATCAAGCTCATATGCATGTCGAGGTCTTCGAGTCATCAGCCAAAGGAGTAGGAGTGGAGGCTTAGGGTATAGGGAATGGGAAATGGGCTGGAGGAGGCTGCGGCTGCCTTACAACGTCATCAGTTTTCGAAGGCGTTGCCAAAGAGCAACCGCTGCGGCGACTGTGGGAACTGATATTGCATGCTGCACACATACAACTCACCGCGAGAGCGGTACGTAGTAGTAACTCCCCTCCAAAACCGATATCGTGCCTCTAAAATCTGCATTCGAGACTCGGACGAAGCCGCAACTCGTTTGCATTTCTTATTTCTTTCAGCCCTCGTCAGATTGGCTGGCGTAATCTGTTTTAACTTGGCTCGAACTCAAAACTCGAACCGGCAATGGATGTGGATGTGGTTGTGGATGTGAATGTTCAAGCCCTCCTCGCTTTTGACGGTAGTCGTGCTTTGGTTATAAAAATTGAAGCCGCCATTAAATTCTGACAGTTGTCAGCTCTCGCGGTTTCGGTTTCTGTTTCGCTCGAGCAGTCAAGTTAAGTAGTTAGAGAAGCACTCCGGATCCACTAGATCTGCTGGACTTAATGGCTGCTGTACTTGGCCAAATGGCTGATGATCACTTTGGCCGGGGATTTGGTTATATGGCAATGATGGCCAAGAAGCCACAGAACGTTTCTCCCAGCAATTTGCAACTCCAACTGCCTAACTGGGCATTTAGCCGGTAATAGTTTTGCAGCCTAATGGGATAACGAATTGAACTCTAATGCCCCGGTCAGCTTATCGAAATTGTCTACTTCGCTTTTGAAAAGCTTTCTGAATGCGGAATCAGCCATAAATTACATTTGATTGATGATTCTGATAGGCGGTCGCTGGGTCTATTTTAATAAAATTAATAAATCATCAGTTCGGTTCACTGGGTGATCGCTTATGGCCATATTGATAGTATCAGTTTAAAATTATGCATACTCATAGAATTTAAACTTATCAATTTAAATACGTTCTTCACTAATCTTAAGTATACATATGACCTAAGCAGTAATGGCGTTTAAATAATAGACTAACTAAGTCCAAGCACCTGCCGCGAAATTCTTTCGTTTCTGATAATGAAATTCAAATTCTAATAATGGTTTTACGGCATTAAGTTAATATGATTCGGGAGGCTAGGTAAATAAAATGCTTAGTAATTAAATATATAACTTTTAAGCTTAACAAAGTGGTTGCTTTTAACAAAATGTTAGCAATTGAGGTATTAAAATATTTAAATATGTATATTCCCATTTCTTTACAAAGTTATTACACAAAATGTAAGCAATCATAAATTCAGTTCCTCTCTTCCAAATGAGTACTTTGAATAATCCGAGCTTTTTAGCGTTACATGATCTACAGCTGCGACTTCTTTTGTTAGCTTTTCAGGTAGCAATTCAGAGCTATCAGTCAACTGCCTGCAGGCTGATGAGTTCAAATTGCTACTGCACTCGCCCCGGACACGAACTCATCTCCATTTATCACTTTCAATAATAATCAAAAGCCATCAAAGGCCTTTGAATGAAACCAAAAAAAAAAAGGCGTCAGGGGCCTCCGAAAGATCCAGACAATAGCTGACAGACTGCAATCAAGGTGATGTGAACAAAAGACGCTGGCTGCCAGAAGAATTCCCGGCCGATGGGGTTATTAAAAAAGAATTTGCATAAAAGACAAACCGGGGCACGAGCTCTACAAAGCACAAGCCACAAGGATTAAGCAATAAATAACTGAGAACGGCAAACGAAGTGGTTAATTTTCTATGAAATTATATTCAAATTAGTTTGATGTTGCCGTCTCCACACCGGCAAAGGCTCCAAACGGTTGTACAAATGGCATAATTATGGGATAGACACAAAGCACTTTGAGATCACTGCTAGGGCACTTGAAATTATGCTAAAATGCCAAACGGGGTAGGAGGAGGTGTGACCAAGATGGGATGGTGGCACTGCTGGCACAGGTACGACGGCCATTCCACAGAGGCTTGACTGTGGCTCAGCTCATCAATTATCCACGTGCTTACAGGGGCTGGCAATTTGTTAGATGTCTAGGCGGTGGGTTGGCCCAGGTGCGGCGGAGGGGTTTCGTTTTTGACACCTCTGACGTGATTATAACACTTTTATGGCCAGTTATTAATGATTTTCATATTCAATAGAACCGGGCAGAGCAGGAAAAGAGGTCTACATAGACGGATATGGCTCTGACAATCATATAAGATAGTCATACTTAAAAACTTTTAATTTAATCTAATGTTACCATTTCAATTTCCTTTCCTCATACCCATAAAAAAAGCCCATGCTAATAAATTCCCAGTCTGATTCCCTAATTAATGAGAACACATTACCCTAAAGGCTTTTCGCTGTTTTACATAATTCCAGCAAAAAGAAAAAACATAATTTAATTGCTCGACATGCGATTGCGTTTCCTGAGCTGTAAGGCCATGTAAATTTCCGCCGACCGAGACATTTATCAGGCGAGCAGATAGATATTCAAAACTTGACCATCACAGAATATTATTCATTCCGGTTTGCTTCCAAACACGTCAAGTGGTGGTGGCCTAAACTAACAAATATATTCTTATTTCTACGAATATTGCGTGCAGACACCAGACGATTTTGTGCAGAGCAAACTGAAAAGACACAAAAAAACAGCAAAAAAAAAAGGGAAACAGAAGTCGACGATTGGCTGATGAGAGGGCGCTGCGATGATGTTAATGTTGCGCCTGATGATGATGTTTAAGAGGTTTTTGGGCTTGGGCTTGGGTTTTGGCCAGGTCTCAGGGATCTGGGGAACTGCGAAGGTGGAAGGTGCGGAAGTGCAGCGCAGCAAACGTGTCTGCTGATGAGGCTAATGATATGAAAATGAGTTCGGCCAAAAGATGACACGAAAGTGTGAGCGAGCAGCCATGGCACATAGCATAAAGCATAATCATTTCATTTTTATGAATGAAATAAAGGCCGCATAATAAATCAAAAGACACACACGTTGCCAAAACGGAGTTGAGAGGTGGATCGAAACGAAGCAGACTCAAAACGAAGCGAGATCGGGACAGGAAATGGAAATGAGCTTGCATTATGGAAACAGCGAGGGTTGACTGAAGGATATGCTCAAGAAACAATAGAGGATCAGTGGGGGATTTATGTGTGCCTAATTTCTTCATTTTTATAGCATTTAATAATTACTCTAGTGTCCTTAATACGTCATGGAAAAAAATGTAAATATTATAGTAATGCTACAATGCAACAAGCTTAATAATTTTCATCTTTAAACGGTTCCTCTCATGTCTCATGTATGTTTTAACTACGCAGAAACTTTTCAACCTCCACTCGCCTGCTGCTGCAGCTGCCAAAATAATCATAAAACATCAAACTTACCGCCTGCATTTTGCATGTGGCCGCCGTTGTTGCTGTCGTCATCATCATCATCGATGTCGTCCATTGTTGCTGCCGCCTGTGTTGCTGTTGGCGCCTTCAATGTTGTCGCTGCTGCAGGGCTTGTTGCGACTGCTGCTGCAGTTGCCGCTCCTGATGCAGTTGTCGCCGGTGTCGGTGTTGCTGTTGCCGTTGCCATTGTTTCCTCGGGCAAGGCATCATTTTGCTGTAATGCGACTAATGAGGCGGCAAAATTGACGTGTTGCTGCGGCGTGAAGCTAAAGACCGATGTTGCTGCCACTGATTGAGTTGTTGGCTCGCTTTTAATTGTTGCTGCTGGCTGTTGCTGCTGCTGCTGCCAGTACTCGGCGGCAATCAAGTGCTGCAGGCTGTGCGTAGGCAAATGTTGGCCAAACAGATTGCTCAGATGTTGCAGTGGTGAACTGTTGGCCACATGTTGCTGAAGGAGCTGTTGCTGCAGCAGCAACTGGTGCTGCTGCTGATGATGATGTTGCTGCTGCTGCTGCTGCTGATGTAGCTGCTGCTGTTGCGACTGCTGATGGTGATGATGACGATGGCTGTGATGCGGATGATGATACAGCAGTGTGGATGCTGAAACGCCTTCGGTGGCCTCGCCATTGATTTTGTATTTCGATGTTGTTGTCGGCGTTGACATTGTTAGTGCTTCCGCTGCGAACAGCTGTCGCTGGTTGTTGTTGCTGTTGCTGTTCCTCCTGCTGCTGCTGTTGTTGCTGCTGCAATTGTTGCTGCCCCGATTTGTATTGCAATGGCTTTTGTATTCAAGTAACATGCCGTTGTTGCTAGCAACACGCTGCTGCCGTTGCTGAAGTTGCTGCTGATAGTAGTTTGCTAGCAACAATGGCATAATCAGTGTTTACGGCTAACTGTGCCAACAGCAGCAACAGCAAAGAACACATAGGTAATCACTCTCCGGAGCAGATAGCAGTTGAAAACGGTTCTCGAAAAACACCTCAGGAACCTTGATTAGAGCCGATAGCCGCAAGTTGGTCAAGTGGACGAAGGCTGGTCTGTAATTAGCCAAAGAAGATTAATTAGCCATAAAGGGCGTGGCGGGGGTGGCAGGCATTGCTTGGGCATGGGAGTGCCATAAATTATAGCAAAGCAATTGTCATGGTAATAAATAAATTTACAAAAATATAATTCGAGGAATAGGAAATTCTAGGCGAACCAAAAGCCTCAACAATTAGAAATTCAAAGAGCTCAAATCGCATTTTCAGCTTAGAAGACGAGCAGCGAAGAAAACTCATTTATGCAAACTCATCATTCCGCACGCAAAGTATGATGGACATGTGAACCTGTTTATCTGCAGGTTGAAAGCCCCTCACGAGCTTCTTCTTTTCTTGGTATCTCGCCCTTTTTTTTTGTCATTTTAATTAGTTCAATTTTTTGGTTTATGTTGCTTTGGTTAAATCGGAACATTGCCTTGAAATTTCACTTGGCGACAAGGCATCAACGTGACATGGCCGAAAATTAAAATTTGTTAACGCCAACTCATTCTTACTTTTGCTTAGCTTATCAGCCAAATGCATACGGGAGGGGATGAAGGTGGCCTAAACAGTTGACTAAGCCTGTCAACGGTAGCGGCAATCGAACTGAATATTCATGATCGCAAGCCGCAAATATTTTTTAGATACACTGCACTGAAACACAAAATTCTACCAAAATTTTACAAAATACATTTAAAAGGAAGGCATTAAGCTGATATCACCATATATTATTTCTTACTTTTTCATTGACAAACTTTTAATTTGGTTAATTGAGCGTAAGTTATTTAACATTAAAATTTTCTAGCAATAAAAATAAAGCTTTTATATTACGAATAATATTCAAATATGACTTTTAGTAAATCAAAACCGAAAGGAAATATGTAAAAATATCTAATAAATAAATAAATATATATAAGTAAATATAAATAAAATACTCAACCTAATATGAAAGTCATAGAAATTTTTGACTGTGCATTAGTTGATATTTACAAGCTCCCCATCGATTTGGGCGCATTAAATTCCCCAACTACAACATAGATACCCGTACAGACTCCGATCTTGGCAACGTAATTACAAGTCATCTACCTGATGTTTTTGACCATTTAAGCCACAAAAGAAGAAGCAGACTAAGTTGAATAGACGGAACAGTAGCCATGTTGGCGGCGGGGGCAATCGCATAGAAATAAAATAATAATCAGACAATAAACACCGACAGATACAAATTTTCATTCATACATAGGGCCTAAACACGAATAATTGCTAATGCCATTTAAATGTGCGTACAGAAAGCAACACTTTGTTAAACCAAGTCATGTTCTATTATTAAAGTCGAAAGAGTGCCCAATCCCGATCTAGATCCGAGTGCAGCGGAAATGTGGAAAGTGACGCGGCCGATTTCACTCCGTCCCATTGTTAAATATTTAACAACATTTAACCCTATAAGCGTATTACGAAACTTATTTGGTGTCAAATGGGAACAAACTGTTTTTTCCAGACGTTTTACAGTTTAAGCGGGGGAAACCTCAGTACATTAGATACTTGTGAGATATAAACATCATTATATATTATAAGGTAAAATTAAAACGAATTGATTAGAAATTCAACATGCTAGTGTACTGTACTTCCTTCAATCAAAACGTTTGAGGTAAACGAGTAAGCAACTTTAAACTTAAATATTTATATTTAACCTAATAATTTATAGATAAGTTAGAACGCGTAACTGCTTAAAATATCAGATGTAGTCAGAGCTCACTTTAATTTCAATCATGTCATAGCCGTGGATACTTTGAATCGTAAATTCATAGCAAATACTTCGGTGACACACGATCCATAGTTGTATGTAGATAATGATAAGCTGCGTGGAACAGGTCTACATATGGGTATGAATATGACCTTTACCCAAGTGTGACAATGCCTTGGCACTCATTATGGGTGGGTCTGCACCACCTCTTCTAAAATACATTTCGCGCGAATATTTATTTTTGCTTGCCTAGCTAATCAATTTCAGCAGAAGGCTTAGCAAAGTCAGAAATATGTGGATAAAATCGTACAAAAATTGACAATTAATAGAAGCGTATTTTTAACTCGTGGTCTTAAAATGCTAATAGAAGTTTAGTGGCAAGTCCATGTGTATTAGCGGAATTTACAAAATTAATTACATTTAATGCGTAGGCAAATAGAAGAGGTCCCTCATCGATTTCTGTCACCCTTCACATATCGAAGGGGGTCTGAATATTTCCCATTTATGAATAATGGGGCGCCATTCGTTATGTGCCAAAGAGAGATTTCCTGCGGCTCAAGTTGGCTTAGCTCTGCTCCACGAAAAAAAAAAAAAATGAAAATAGGCACCGAATATTCAACACTAAATTAAACAATTTGTGACTTACAAACTAAGACAAATTAACCCCATTGCAGCTCAATATTAATTAGCCACACTTTACTGATTGCCTTGTCGCCGGAGCCCCAAATTCCTAATTCTAAACAAATTATTTGTCTTTCTATCTAGACATCATCATTTCCCCCATTTGGCACCTGTTTTTTGACTCATTTCCATTTCGCGGTATCGCCGGGTTCTATCTTGATAACCGTCTGTGTTTGTTAACTAGCCAAGTCTTACTGTAATTGACTAATGAATGGCATTCATTGTTCCTGCTTTTTTAACTTGTGACAAATTTATTTATTATTACTACGGTTTTGTTCTTGTGTCACGTTGAATTCTTATTGCCTTCGATTATTGGCAGACGGGTCCTCAAGAACAGACGTCGATCGACGTGGTATCACGTGGTAATAACTGATCGACTTGTGCCAGAAGTCTCAAGTGAGGAATTGAAAAAGGTCAATAAGGGGGAAGCACAATATTTTAGCCAAGTCAAGATCTATAAAACGGGAGGTGCTTCTTGGAATTGCGATATTTGGCTTATACTGCACTTCGCTACTCGACTTATAGATAAGAATATATGGTGATGCAATCATAAAATATAAAATATAAGTTAGCTGTTTTAGTTTCTACATATGTGCAATAAATTTCGTATTTATAATGATAATAATAATGGAATAAATGTCATGACTTTTTTAGAGTTAATAAACATATACTTAAGAAGACACTTGCTAATGTGCCAAATATCAGGTACGCAGCCCTTAACTTAACGCCACTTGAGGCAAGTTGTATCGCACCGGACCTTACCTAACGCAAACCATCGAAACAAAAAAGTGAAAAACCGGTGCAAACCGATTTCCAAGATTGCGAAATGTGAAACGTGTTAAGCGAAACAAGCCCCCCAATGAACTTTGCGCGGACTAAACATCAGCCCATATTTCAAGATTCTATTGTTTACCCCCGGTGAAAGAATTACGAGTTCCAAGAATTGAATTTAATAAACTTTAATCACGAGCCTTCAACTTATTTGTTAATTTTGCAAATTATATTTTATTGTATCGCGCCAATCGAATTTCCGCACGAAGAAGATAGTAGTGGGGGAAAGGACCCTTTTAACGAATTTGGCTTATCAACCGCAAAGAAATCAATAATTCTTATCAACCATCCGCTGATTCTTTTGGTCGCCAAGTCTCAAGTGATTCATATTTAAATGATATACGGAAATGATTAGCTTGATAAGAATCTAATTCACTGATATATGACCTCATTTTACAAATTATTTAAAGCGGGTGACTATAAATCTATTTTCGGAATGGGAGTAATATGCTCCTAACGTAATGAAAAACTCAAATCCTAATCACCTTTAAAAGTAAGTAACTTTAAAGAGTAAAAAAAAAGACATTTTCAGAGCACCTGTCACCTTTGAGGATCCTGCTATCAAATCGATACCCATTCAATTGATTAGTTTTTTTGGGGCTTGGCCGAAATTTCATTGTTGAACATGAACAATTTCATTGTTGATATGCAAAGTGCTGGGGTATGAAGTGTGTGGCATGGCACTGGTTCTTGGCTCTTGACTCTATCTCAACTCTCCTCACCTCACCACCCAACCAACCTGCGAACGGAGTTGTCTTATCAGGCCAGAGCAAACAAATTGAACTCATTTCTCTTTTTAAACAACAGCTTCGACGCAATTGTCGACACGGGTCTACGCATAGATATAGATACTCCAATAAGAACCAACTCGTCTTGGTCTTCTTGGCCCGGTCGGGCTTAATCAGTTCAGTTCGGCTGGAGGAGCACCGAATATGGTAAATGGGAAAACGCAGTCGAGATAATGCTACGCCAAGAACGAGAAGGAGAAGAAAGAAGCAGGTTAAGTTTTTCCATTCCATTTTTATCTAATTAGGCTAAGCAGGCAACGCGACAAACGCTGGACAAATATTTATTATTGTACTGTAAAAATAATCAATCACTCGATCGTTACAGCAAATGGTAATGGTATCTGTACGGCTGTATCTATATACGCCACCCAGATAACGGCATTTGAATAAGAAAAAAATAAAGAACGAGTGTCCAACCAAAAGGAAATGCAGTTCCAACTTGTCCAGAGGCACTTGAACTCAAAACTGCGGCACACCACAAGTGTTATGCTAATAAAACATATCGTGCCGATCGCCTTATCAATAAGGCAACATAATATACGCTTGTGTATTGATATAGATATACACATTAAACAAATCGAACGGTGGGTTGGTACGATATTTAAAGTGTAAATCGATCGATTTTTCTCGCACTTTGTTTGCCGTATTTATTTATTTCAATTTCAATATTATTTCTCGCCTCACCGTTCACCCCCGGCGACATTGCGAAAGATACTGGAGTTACAGGTATCCCACTTCAACTTTTGTAGAGTAAACTTTGATGCAGGTTCTGTTTACCTCCGGTCTGAAACTCAAGGCGCCTTACTTAAAAATGGTTTATACAATATCCCCCCTCTTATATGGTATACATTTCCTTTACTTTCAGTAATTTTCAGTAAATTAAGTGGTGAAAAGCCCGTTTTATAGATTGTCAAACACTATTTACTGCTGCGGGGTGGGGTAAAACCCTTTAAAAACGCTAGGCAACATAAATTCAAAAATGTTTCATTTATTAAAGCTTGTTAGAGATTGCAGATTAGGATTGTGAAATTCTACACGGCTTTGATTAATTGAATGAATCATGATTAGGGTCCAGGTGGCCTGGGGAACTCTTATCAACAAAAATTTCGGATGTCACTTGTTGTAAAATTGTTCAATCTTTTAGTCAAAAAAGGTAAGTCATTTTCGTAATTAGAAAATCAGTGAAGTTATTTATTAAATGACCCATTATTATTTTCTTTTATAAATAAAACATTTATACAATTGTATTTCTTTCCTAAATTTGTTGGTTACCAAGGTATTTAAATATTTATATACCAAAAAGATGACTGTAAGCAATTCTAAAATTTTTCAAGAAGCTTCAGACCCTTGGTCTTGGTTTTCAATCATTAAAAAATTTATTTTTGTGGTAACTACAACTTTAAATTTATTTTCTGCACATGTATATTGTTATTTTATTTTCATGTATAACAACTTGTACACAAATAATCAACCTTTCTAGATATGTGTCAATAAAATTTCTATGAATTCTTTTATATTTTTCATAGCTTAATTTAATACTCATGGGATTTACCTCAATTGTTGAGTTTTTCAGACAAACATTTCAATCTTTAAATATCAAATTCATTTCGTTCAAGTGAATAAGTTATTAGTTATCACTGTACTTTATCTGCACAATATGGGGCACTCTTTAAAAACTATAAGCGTATAGTTTTTCAATAAATTATGATGTTACTATGAGCGAAATTTGCGTCTCATTCGCAGCACGTTTCGATTCGCACAAATGCCGTCGTCAAAACGCAAAAAACTGCGGCACAAAAAGAGATCGGAAAAATCGCGACGCGAGAGCGATGAGAATGGGGATTTTTATTAGAGGGGTTCATTCGGGATCGTATTGTATCGGTCGAGTAGCGCATGGGATATCGCGGAGGACAAAATGTGTTGCCAAAGTCCGGGGAGCGCGCGCACTTGAGCTACAACCACTGAACGCTGAACTCAACTGAGGCGAGCTCGCCAAAAGTATCTTAAAGATGCGCAACAGATCGGCAACTTTAACGGCAGCGGGCTGCAACAAGTTTTTTTTTGCCAAATCCATATAAACAAAAGGCAAATAAACAAACGGCAGTGCACTGAAACAATTGCAATGTGAAGTGTCTCTGTGTTCGGGTTTTGCTGTAAGTGTGCGTGACTTTAGTTGCTCGTATCTGCTGCAGGTACTTGCACACACAGATGCACACCTGCTTGCAACATTGCAATTGCAGGAGAGGGATAAAAGAGAGCGCTTAAGCTCTCTCAAAACCGCAATGAGTTATGTTTAAACATTAATTCATTTTAGTGTAAAAAAAAACAATTAAGTTTAGTTTGAGAGCTAAAATTCTCTTGTCTCTGAAAAACTCTCGCTCTTGCTCTCTCTGCGCGCTCTCCACTCACCACTACTACTGCAAAAAGCAGCGATCGCTCACTTAGGTTCCACAAAAAGCTGACCCGTTGGGGAAAAAGAGACAACTAATCGCGCTCGCTAATTTTCACACACACTCTTGCAATATTCAAATCTGGTTGCTCGCTGTCCCTCTCTCACTTGCATGCTCCCTCGCTTTATTTAAATTTATGATTATCGCCCCCTTGTGTGTGTGCCTACTTAATCCAATTGGAGGTGGAGCCGTGACTCTCCGTCCAATTGGGAGATACGTTCGCATAGACTCTCATTCCGCCTGCATATATCGCCTCGTTAACTGTCACATTGACGCAGGTGGGGGCTTTATCTTTATTTTGGGGCCCGGACTTATCCAATTGGATTTTTGTTTTGCAAACTGGTTTCGCCAACGCCTCTTATTGGCAGCGTTATTTTTAGGTTTGCTTCGGCTATTATCTAAGTACAAATTGATTAGAGGAATGCGAATTTGTAGTAAAAGCTTTTAATTGCGAGGGAATTTGAATTTATTGCGATTTATTTCCCTTTGGCTTAATTCAGTACAATACTTTTGTATTGAAATAAATAAATTTATATATGTATCTTGCCATTCATTCTTGGTTTCATCCAGATAAGAAATTATATGTAATTATATAACTAGATAATTATACATTTTCTTTGTTTTACTACGTGCTTACTTACATTTTGCTAACAATACCTTAAAAAAAAAACTACACAAAATTATTATTTTACACATGATAAAAAATAGTTCTGTTTATATGGAGTGTATTTAGTTTGTCATCATCTGGATAAACTCAACAATGTAAATTAATCGTCAAAAATTCGAAAGAAATATTTCCCAGCTAAACGGTTATCCATTGAATGGCGAAGAGCATTCAGGTTGGACCTGCCCCGCGGAGTTTCCATTGAAGGGCATTGTTTTGGAGGGCGCCGCTGCTTCACAAATCGCATACGCACGATCTGCTGACACAATTCCGCCAGCAATTAAGTTGATTCACCTCCGCGGGCTGGAGATTTTACCTGTTGCTCAATTTGCCGGCATTTAAAAAAGCTGTCAACAGCGATCGGGAATCGGGTATCGGCGCGATCGACGACCTGGGTGCATAATTCCGGCCAACTGGAGCTGATCTTGGCCAATTGTTTACCATATGCAGTCCGGCCAGGCATTCCAAACTGTCCGCTTGAGCTTATTAGCCTGTCGTTTGCATTTCTGCGGTATTTCCACTTTGTTCAAGGCGCCGGCCTCCCAAGTGAACGGGCCCCAATTTGAATGCAAATTCCACGCATTGCGCGCTTTTGGTCATTCAAATGTTGCCGCTTCAGTGTTGCCGCAAAGTTATAGATTTAATGCAGAGGCATCCGGGATACCCTATCCGTAAGGGAAGTAAAATTTTTTGAGTCACCTGAAAGTATTAAAAATATAATAAATACAAATATACGATAACTCGTAAAACTTTCTCATTTGCTTAAAGTATTTTTTATGTATTTATTTGTTTATTACCCATTTATTTCTTTTGAGTTTCTAAAAAATTCTTGTTAAAAAAAAAGTCTATCAAATCCCTGCCCCGTCTACTTTTTTACATTAGCCTGTATTCAGCGCTAAATTTCCGCATAACTTGCTATAAACTACTTGAAAATGTAATAAAATTTGAAAAATCCTAATTTATCTAATCATGAAATGCTTGCCTAATAAGCTTCTATTGCAATATGATGATATACCACCATTACAAAATGATGGGCTGTCCTTCGGCTGATGGGCTCATCATGGTTGGATTGGTTCCTGGAACTTAAGTCGATGTTTAAATTACCATTTAAATGTTACTCCAGCCGGAGGCATTTCATCACAATGTTACATTCACATTACTCAGTCAGCATAAAATTGCAAACACATATTATTGACACATCATTATCAATCAAAGTTATGCTCAGTTGAAAGTCCGCAATGCTTCCGCAAAAAGAACAGAACAGTGTTTCTACTGCTTGCGCAGATTACAGCTAAGTTTTATGACCATGATTTATGGCAGAATTCTTCCAAGGCGGCCGTTCTGGTTTGATGGTCCAGACCAGGCCCAGTGCACCATGAAGCATCCCAATCCGAATGCGAATGCGAATACGAATACGAATACGAATATGACTTCGAGAAAGACACACTACACACTCGCTGACACGCATAGTCTAGATGCGAGTTCGTATCTAGATATCTGGCAGATACACCGCCGAGCACGAGCACTCTAGCATGCTTTATGGTCTAATCCCGATGGTTAGTTTTGTTCAGCATAAACTGCTCGATTTCATGTATTCCATTTAAATGTCATAGAATGTAGCCGCAAATCAAATTCTTAGCCGCCTCATTCAGCAATTTTACATCCATATTTATTTGCAATAATTTGGCTGCTTTATGGCATTCTCTCTCATTTTTCGCTGTTCGCCAAATGCATTTATCTTGTTTAATCTGATTATAATTGGTAAAACAGCGGCATAAAATATTCCAAATGATTGTTATGCCAAAGATAATAGCGATTTTACGATTTTGATAGGAGCCTTTCCTTACATTAAATAAATCTGTAATGCTACTGGTTAAGTGCGAAAAAATTCAATGTCGGTTGTGGCGATTTTTAGGAGCGATATGTAATTTACATTTAAATAATTATTTGACCTATTAGTATATAAAATTATTATATAAATTGAATATTTCCCCAATTAGCTTATATGTTACTTTAAAGGTACAGCATGAAAATGTAATTAGCTTTTAAATTGTGGTTGGTATTTTGGCCACCCTGTACGTTTAGCTACTTAGCATGATAATATGGTATATGTACGGGTAAACATATATTTTCCCTAGTGTAGATCTAGAAAATACTACCTTTGGCTTCCTAATGGCAACTCATCCATATGAAGATGCCTGAAAGTCAATTTTTCACTTCACACTTGCAGGCACGCCATGTCGAGCACATTTTTCTCTTTAACGCATTTAAACCCCACTGGTTAACCCCAAAACTTTGCATTTATATTAAAAAACAGAAAAAAAAAACCAAATACTGGCAAGCGCGAACAATCAGGAAAAAACAATTAAATGCGATATGAAAGGGGTTGTCTGCGACCGGCTCGTTGACAAATTGTGCGATTATGCTAAGGCCGGCCAAGAAACAGAAAGTTTTATAACTTTAATTGTCGCATTACAACACCCGCTGCGGCGAACGCAAAGTGCAGACAACAAAAGGCCATGTAATTATATATCCACTATATATCCACATCAGCTCTCCTCTGACACGCGGAATTCTTCTGGAGCATTACAAATGAGCCATTGGCGTGCTGTTCCCTTGATTATTTTAATATTTTATTAGCGCTTTTTCTGCGGTTTAATTGTTTTTAAGCAAGTCGCACCTTAGGGCAAATATGTCTGGCTTTAATATTATATTCGCTTCTAGTGTAGACATATAAAAGTTTATGGAGCATACATAAATAAACTTATAAAAATATAAATATAATGGATTGGGCGCTTATATTTTATATATTAAGTTCTGGATTACTATAAAGAAATTCTTAAAAAAAACAACAACAACATTAAGCATTTAATGTTATTTTAACATTTTATCTATACTATGAATAATAATGAATATGAATGAATATATAATATATAATATATGAATATATAATTCGCTTGGTTTTATTATACAAGTTTATTCAATTAGATTTCACTTAGCTTAGCCCCACCCTCTAAAAACACGCCTCCTTGAATTGTGAAAATAAATTCAAGCATTACAAGTGGTTTTTTTTTGGTGGCCGTAATAAATGATATGCTGGGTCTGAAAATTGCTCGAGATTTCCATCTGTAAAACACTTTTTGTGTTTTCAATTGCTTTTCAGCTCAATAGTTAATTATTTCAGGAAGATTTCCAACAGTTTAACGCCTTTGTTGGACTTGTTGGCGCCAACGGCAATTTCTTGATTTGAAATCTACTTCAAAATATAATTCAACAACTTAAATTGGAGTTTACAGTTCGACTTGAGTGATTATAAATGCACTTCCTAATTGAATTGCATTTGCTTGAAATAATTGATGAGGTAATGAAGGTGAGGCTCCAATCGAGATTATTGATATGACAAGTGGGAAATAAGCCATTAGACATTACAATATACAAAGATCTGATATGGGCAACATAAGAATTGTAATTTATTTTGGGTTCTGGTGTTGGATTTTGTAAGCCACGTTTAATTGGTATAGGCATTTTAAAGAAATATTAATTTTGAAGTGGAAACTTGATAAGAGTTTTAATTCATTGAGAGCTTAAACTGCAAAATGTGAAGAAATAGTATCGTAAGCTAAGCCATTTTTAAACCTAAAATTCCTGAAGAAAGCTTAATGCAATGATGTTCTACAAGACTCAAGAGCCAAGACACAATGTCATCTTTATAGACTTCTTTACAAACCCATATATAAGTCATATAAGCCATTTAAACTAAAGAGCAACAAATGCAGAGGAAAATGCAGCATTTAAGAGACGCAAAAATGCTGTATAACAAGCGCCAAGTTTGCCACACAAATCAAAGCCGATTTGCCGTTTGCCGTTTGTGTACCACTTTGGACATATATGGAAAAATTAGTGGGATGTTTTCGATTTGTCCAGTATCCAGAGAGCGATGATGACGATGGAATCGGGGGCCCAGGAGCATGTGTTTCGACCAAGGTGTCGTCGTCATTAGCAGTTGTAGTTGGCGATGATGGTGGAACAAAAAAGCGAGAAATATATATTGTATATGTATTTGAAATTGGTGTTTGATTTTTGATTATGAAATTTAAAGCACTCACAGTCGAGGCGGTGCGATTGTGTAGCGTAGTGTCCCCACGGATTCGAGTGGCAACACATATCCTCACGCCAATAAACGCGCAATTATAATAAAAATAATCACAGGGGGCGACTGGCAACTGCTGATCCTCTGCATTTGGTCATAGCCGGCCGGGCCAAAAGCGTTGAGCTGGCCAAGATCCCAAGTTCCAGAGGCGTTTGATCATTGCGATCCGATTCGATGTCCATCGTTCCCGACGACCGGATTATCGCCATTTCGAACAGCTTTTTCCTCTTTTGTTCCCATTCTCTATACTATCTCATTGCGACGACAATTGGCGAGTAATTGCTGCTGCATAATAATTCGCCACCATCCATCGTTGGCCTGGTCGAGTTTTTGTGCCTCTTTGCCGGCGATTTTAGCTGCTTTTTTTTCGCCATCTCCACTTAATCCGTTTTTGGTTGAGTGAGTTTCCTGAATTTATATAGAAAAATATTATATTCTCAGATATATAGATTTGTTTGTTTCTAATTTAATAAAGAGAATTAATTAATGTGGTATGAATTTAATTAATGATGCAATTAGACACAAATTCCATTACAAGGTGATGGAGCTCTGAAAAATGCCTTTAAAGGCATGGCCAACTAAAAAGTGGCAAAATAATTCATTATAAAAATGTTGCAAAAAAATAATTACCATTGCCAATAAGATTGTTGTGTTGACTTTTACGAGACGAGAAGGCTGTGCATATATAAATTATATTTTTTGGGGTGGAGCAAGTTTGCTTCTCATATTCCAAATTATGATTTTCTGATGAGAATGTCATCATTTTAATGGTGGCGTTTTTATTGTGTCATCTAAATATTTATAGATTTTTTATTGTAATTGGGGTACATTTTTTGTACTCCAATATACGGATATAAAAACAAAGCATCGATAGGTTTTAAGGTTTTTTTTGCTGAAATGAAATGTAATATTTATGATTAGATTAAAATCCATTTTTACAAATCTGAAACTATGCCATACATTTTGACATAATTTAGCTAATAATCCCCTACTTTGTAGTTAGCTCCTTTTGCTAAGTTAACTGTTTTCCATATTTTTACCTAATCAATCATTAAATGTCTATTAGTGCTTATCTACGACTAACAATCCATCAAAACCAGTGAAAAAAAGGCATTTTCCACGGTCATCAAATCAATATTCAAAAAGCCTCCACTACCAAATTGGCAACAATCTGTCAGATGCATTTCATAAAGCTCAAACGGCGGCGAGAAAAACCAGCAGCTTCGTGCTGCAAGCAGTGGAAAAAAGTCGAAAATTGCTTTATGAACACGTTTCAATTGCGTTTTGCCAGCTCGCCAGGCATGTTCGATGTCATGTACTCCATGGCTGCAGTCTAGGGAGAGACACTTCTCCGGGCCTGATGAAATCGATCATTTTCCCACGATCGACTGGATCGGATCGGGCTAAGATCGGCTCGCCTGTCAGCGGCCCAAGTCTCAATGACTAACTCTAACTGCACAACAAGTGGCCAGTTGGCCAGGTACAAAAAAAAAAAAAAAAAAAAAACCGGAGGGGGAAAAAAACCTGACCAATAGCAGGCATTACTTGATTTGTATGTGCTGCTATGTAAATGCTATAAAAGGATTTTGATTACGGCCAAATGCCGGCCCCGCCAGCTGGACGACATGAGTCCAAGGTGTTTGAATTCTATTGGGATGGGATGCGATTCAGAGGAGCTCTGCCTCCCAAAGGCGGAAGCATGACTAGGCGCCTTTCTTAGGTCGTGGGCATTCATTGATCGGTATCAGGAAACTATGATTTGAAAATTTAAATCATGCCTCTTCACTCAACCTTCTTTTCATGAGTTGTTATTACAAATTCAACAGCACTAGTTCCTGTTGAAAAAAAACATGCTTCCCAACATTTTCTACTATTTTTCATTAAATTAATATGGAAAGTTTAGATATTTTGAAAGTATATAGATATTTTTGGTAGCCAGTAATATTAACACAAAATTAAATATGAATTCTTCAAAAGCCTCCATTTAACAACTGAGTCTTTCCTTTCCCTGCCACAAAACATGAATAAACACTTTTCCACTTTTCCTTATTCTAATTAGCAGGTGGGTTGCCCTATCCCCTATCAACACCTTTTTACCAATTTCCACTGGTCTTACGCACTCGCCATGACTGGTAAAAAGAAAAGGCTTTGAGCCGCTTAATTGGGGCGGACAGCCAGCTCGATCCGCTCAGTTCTTTGACATGTTTTCTATTTGTCTAATTTGTCAAGTTTTGACTGGAATATTTTCGGTTAGAAAAACGGAAATGATCCGACAAAAAAACTTGTGGCTTAGAGACATTACAATTTTGTTGGGTTTGGATTTCGAATTTGAAAGCGTGGCCCAGGTTTTTGGGTTAACCCGAAACTGAAAAAATACATATTTAAATTGATCCCATTGGGCTCGTGTTCAAACAATGCTTATTTTGTGACTTGATTGGGGCAAGCGTGCTTCGATGTTTATTTTTTTAGTTGTGGATTCGTGGCAGAGCATATATAGAGAAGTTTATCTTCGGCTTTTGGAATTCACAAATCTAACTAATGAGCTTAATTTTTGAGACTCTTCATCTTGACGGCTTTTCAAAATTAGCAAAAGGTGAGTGTATAGCATCAATGTGTTCACGAAATAATTCTATTGTAAAATTAAGTTTTATAAAAACATTTTAGCAGAAAAATCACCTTTGTTTGTACATAAATTCCACTGGAGTTTTTTTCTCACTGCCATATTTTCAAATCTGATAGATTTCTTTCTTCTTGAGGAGTGCCTGAAATAATAACTCTTTTAAGTAGTTTACAACTTTTAATAGTCTCTTACCTTAGGATATATTTTAAAGAGTTACAAAGCCACATATTATTAATATTTTAACGTTTTCTTTGCTTAGCTTCATCTCAAGGTCCTTACTTCTTCAGAGTCTGAAACAAACTGAATGTTGGGTGTTAAAAAAAAGTCGAACCACCCTTTCTATAAAAAATGAACAGCCATTCAACCCTTTCAATAGTCTCTCACTTCCAGTCCCTGATTTTTGCATAGAGTCTCGGTCTTAGCTTTTTTTTTTAGATCCATTTCAACCCCTTCGATAAGGAGTTGGAACCAGTTCCGGACGCCAGATGGCGCTGCTGCACTACTTTTATGGTATTTCCACTGTGCTGACATTTCATTAATGGCATAATGACTTGTGAATAATTTATATAATTAATACCCCGCTACGTTGACCACGCACAGCTGGCATTTAGTCGCAACTTAAGCAGAGATCTCTCAGCTGCTGTTTAATAAAATATTTTAAATAATTCCGTAATCTAAATGCAGTCATCGTCAGAGCAACAAAACAAGCGCAAGAACGTTGGCGACGCTTTCCTCAACGCATTCAACAGGATGCTGAGAAGCTGGCACTGAGAAAGAAATTCTAAATACCAACCAGTCACAGCAGCATCCAGCACAAATCACAAATTGTCACGTTAATAGTGGCAGCCATCCCCATTCCCATTGCCATTGCCATTCCCATCCCCCAATCCCCGTCCCGATCTCGATTCCCATTCCCGAACCCACCTCCATCCCATCTCCGCCTCATTTGAGCTCGTCTTGCATTTCGCATCCGTATAAATGCAATGTAAATTTTTTTGTGTTCAGCGCGCCATTGCATATGTCCACTGCATACAACAACAAAACGCTGACGAAGTGGATGGCCAAAGATGAGGTTTACCAAGAGGAAAACTGGTGATGGATACGTGAGTTTAACACTATAACTATAATAACCTTGTATATATGTATTTATGTTAAGTCTATGTTAAAGGTCTTGTTTTTCGTATAAGGATATTTTCATTGTTAGTTGTAATTTCTGGAAAATAGAGATCGTTGTTGATCTTTTCCGAAATTGAGTCCTAGTACATGATCTTACATCGTGCCCCAAAGAATCCAACTCGACACGCTGCCATCTCGAAAGTTGAAGCCCGATGGAGTGCCATTGGCAGGCACTCTTCTGCGTCTCTCAGCACGTTTCGCCTTGATAATTTATGAGACGCCTTATTAACATCAGTCAGCATCGGCAGAAGCTTTCGAGCCTGGTCTTCGGCTTGGTCAGCGGCATCCAACTGGCTTTCTCGGAAAGGAATCTCCGCTTTTTGCCGTCTCTCGTCGGCTGCCACATTTTCACTCATTTTAATGTAATTTCTGTTGTTTAATTTGTAAATTATTTTAATGCAACCTTTGTCATAATTTATTGTCTGCTACGCTGGCCGCGGAATTCGTGTATCCGGTGGATACACACACATATGTACGTACATATATTAACCCCTTTGGACGGACTATACGAGCATGCAAATCAGCTGGCCAAAATCCTTCGCGTATCTCATTCTATGCAAATCCGTTTGTCCCGGCCGATTCAAGTCCATTGAGATGAGGTGAGCTGCGGTCCGAGGTGGCTCGTTAGGTGGTCAGCCGCTGGGATTTGCATAAGTATGTTGACTTTCAATTAAATGCCAAAGCTCGATCAGTTGTTAAAGGCATTCCGAATGTTAATTCTCAAGTGCATTTGATCGTAATGCCCAGCTTGCCAGGCAATACTCGGAATTTCGCAAGCCAAAGGCGAAGTTTGGATACCCTTAAAATGTATACAACAAAGTAACTTTTATATTTCTAAAAAAAAATGTATGTATTTTTTATTTCAAAGACATTTTTCTACATTGTTTCAAAACTTGAAAGATCCAACGTTGTTCTGAACATAAGTTAAAAGAACTTTGGTAATCATAATAACCAATGTATTTGTACTATAGCTTAAAAACAACATTCACATTTATAAGGCACAATCAATCGGTTCAATGACAAGCAGAGCAAATATGTAAGTTTTCGATTCGAATCGAGTCAATTGAGGGCAGCTAAATGTTTGAATAAATTTAAAATGGAAACCTGACCGTAATTGTTACCGAACAATTATCAATTGTGCATAAACACAGAGTGAAGTGCTTTAAAAAGGATTTCACTCGATGACAATTAGTTGGATGATTTTTCATAAATGCATTCTAAATTAGCCACTCCAAAAAGGACCATGACGAATCCCTGATAAATTGGCACTCTACTAGCGGCGAGTTCAAGTCCATCTCAAGTCTTCTTGCTCAAATTACAGTATTTAAAAATCTTTAATAAGCGCAAAATCAGCAGTGGAATATGCCACAAGCCGACCCACTTCAGATGATGCACTCGGCTGGGGCGTGTCGGTGATCTTGAAAAGCGCCGACACCTCAACACATCATCATCAACATCATCATCATCTGCGTCATTGAAGGCCCGAACAGTAGCCGTCAGATGCCAACATTCTTTTAGCCAGCAACGTCTGAGCCAATATTTAAATTAATTGAGGCCTGACTCATGCTGAATTGAAAGGCGAAAAGTCCGCGGCGGAAAATTTACATTCGTTGGAAATGGAAATTGGCATTGCGAAAATCATCAGAACAATGCGCGCTTTTGTCGACTACTTTGTAATCGTTAGTGTTGTGAAATATTTTCAAATAAATGAATAATAATTGGGCTTACTGCAGGATGAATAATATTCAAGCGGAAATACTCACAACCATACACAAAGTGTTTCAAAATCAACTGCATATTATGCAATATTTCCTAGAAAGCCCGTAAAAATAAGAAGCTCGTTGTTTCTCATCTATTTTTCTTGGCGTGTATGTAAAAGTTTACCAAATCAACAATTGGCCATTGCTCAATATCGACGTGTGCTCGATTTTTGCCAGCATTCCATTTAACTTAGTTCATGGTAATAAGACCCAATCAGCGGACGATTAACTGACTAACTAGCCTCGTGATTTCTAAATAATTATGCAAATTTTCGATTTGCAATTGCAATTATTGCCACGTTAATAAGCAGAAGTCTAAGCTCCAGCTCAAAAAAAAAAAAACTTGGCAAATTATTCAATCGAAAAATTGTTTTCCAACAGCTGCAAGATCGAACTCAAATCTGACACATGGCGAAAAGAGAGAGAGAGAGATAGCTAGTGTGTGTTATAGACAGAGAGAGGTGAGTTGGCGACATTGCCGTTGAAGTGTTGTTGGCCTGGGGCCTCCAGTTGGCAGCTGTCAGTCAGTTTGACGTTTTTGACCAAATCGTGTAAAAACCGTTGAAAACGACAAACGACACGTCGCCGGCAGCTGAAGTCGCCAACAGATGCAAGCTTTTCGATTCAAACGTTTTGAGATGGCTGCGTGAGTGGAGTGAATATGCATGCAAATCAATTATGAAAACCGTGCCATATTCAAGGATTCAGATATATGAGTATATATTAGGGGTTTCTGTACGTATTTTTTTAGTAATAAAATATAAAACATAAAATTATATTAAATTGTTGTAATGTGGATACTTATTAATTTTTAATGTATATTTATTTTTAAAATCAATTAAAATGTTTTTAAAATTTTAATTTACAACTAAATTTCCATTCAATAGTTTATATTATACAGAGTTTGAATAAATTTGAAATAACTTTCTGCCAAGTCAAGTTTTTTGTACAAAATCATATCGTATAGAACAGATTTTTTTCTCCCATCGCTTTTTCTTTTCAATTTTCATACGATAATTTCAGACTGATCTTTACGATTCGTCACTAGATTTTTCAGTCAACCAGACATTGAGGACTTTTCGTCTTGGATCAATTAATTGTTGACACTGCGCAAGCGCGCGTCTCCTCAAAAGTTTGTTTCGTCAGTTTGGAAAATGTAAATTATTCTCGGTGGCATTTTTTTCTTTTTTGACGTTGCATTTGGTACGGCTGCCCCTCGAATTGCTTTTAATGAGGTAAAACTATTTGCATTTTGATTGACAGCGCTGGAGATTGTTGAAATTGGACATGCGCACGGATGCATATTTGGCAAATGTGATAATGATGCAGGTAAAAACAAGAAGAATTCCGCCAAACAAAAGGTAAGCATACTTTTGTTAGTCTCACAAATTGTATTTTGATTTGAAAGGTGTGGTATTTTTTAATACTTTAAAAGTCGATGTGCTGACTGGCAGTGCTGTCTCCAAAAAAGGAGTCACACTGCAAATCTAGGTGTAGAGTTATTCTTGGCACAGGGTCACACTCAGATTGTTCTAAAAATGTCATATTCACAAAAAAAGGGGTAAGTACTGAAATGAAAAGAAGGGGTTACGGAATATATTTCGCTCATTTTTTATCAAAGGGTTGGTTAACCATTCCAATGCCACCCCAAAAATCAACGTACACCATTCCAATTGTCGTTTTTTATTAATGTCGCGCACGTTGCAGTGCGCATATTCAAATTTTGTGAGCTTCCTTTAAATTGGAAACCTTTCCAGTGCTACAAATTTGTATAAAAGGCAAGAAGACGGCAAGACTTTGCAGTCAATCGCATTTGGACGGCGTTCGCGAACGGATCGCCTAAGCTTGGAATACTCAGCCTTGGATTACACTTAATATTGGATAACTGCATTTTTGTTTAAACATTTCTTAATTAATATTTTATTTTTTATATAAATTTATTAGAATTTCTTGGATTGCATTTATTTTCCGTTTTTTGCATTTTTTTATATGTTTAGCGCATATCTAATTTGTATTAAGCAGAAAAAAATTGATAAAAATATATACCAGAAGTGCGGTTCAGTTTTTTAATTACTTATTTTATTGCACTTTACAGTTCGTTTTGGATAACTTTTCTGCTTGTGGTTTCAACGAATATCATTTCATCAATAGCAACCCATTTCTTCTCAGAGATCTTTATCACTTCTAATTTGCTGTAATTAGCAATGGAAACATTGCAAACAGATGTATGTATATACCTAATTTAGTTTGGAGTTTCTGCCTCGTTGAAGGCCTTAAGCAAATACTCAACCGCCTTCGAGTCGAAAAAAAAATGAAATGGTAACAATTTGCGTGCCAAATTGTGAACAGAAGAGCCGGCCGCCTCGAAAAGGCAAAAACTGTTTATGCATTTTGTGCAGCGAGTGCAACAAATTTAATTGTACCGATATAGACATGCATTGGCAGTAAAAACCAAAACTAATAATACTGGCGAAAAACAAAAAAAAAAAAACGATGGTAAAAACCTTTGCTAAGTGGCAATAAAAATGCACAGCACCAAAATTTCAACCCAACGACCATGCAATGATATCATTTCGAATCCGCAACGCCCTGCGTGTTGTTAATTATGCTCATTAATTTTCGCTGCTGTCGCTTGCCGGCAACAACAACCATAACCACAATAACAAAAACAACAAAAAAAAATAGTTCTTTTAACAACAACAAGGAAATATAGACGTTAACCGGCTGAAAAAGGCAATGCAAAAGATACTCGGATACGCAAAACTGCACCCAAACAAACATCTTTCATTTCGCCTCATAATTTATTTAATATTTCTTTTATTTCATTTTCTATTTTATTATATTTTTGCTACAAAGCGATTTGTTGCCCCCTCCACAAAACATAACTCAACGGTGTGCAACTGTGCAGCCAGCAAATGAAATTAATTTTGAAAAATAACTATAATATATTAAACTTAAAATTTGGCATAATTTTTCTGTACTTTACTTTTGCGCCTTGCATCTTTTGTTGCCATTGATTTATGAGCTGCAATCATAAAATGCCATTTGTAATCTTCATTTTAATTGTGGCTTCCATTTTGTGGTTTTGCAGTAGAGAAATTTTGAACGAATATTTCAAGAAAATAGCAAATAAGGAAAATACATGGCTTGCCTATAAAAAAAAATAATGATGCAAATAAATCCAATTAAATTCAATTTGTCTGGAAATATAATTAAATCAGTAATTTAAACTAAATAAAATCTTAGTGCTGCTTTATTACAATTATAAAAATACGTTACATTACATTAAATGATATGATTTCCCAAGCCGTACTAGAACAATTGCCCATTTAACTACAGTTTCTTAATCATTTAGAGAAACATCAGTATTTAGCATATTCATGAATGAAAATTTAAACTCCAATATAAATATATATATAATAAAAGCAAGATACCCACCCAACTAAATAGCAAAAGACATGCAAGCCAGATGAATTTATACGAAATCCTAAGTATGTATGTATATAAATTGTCTATGCATAGATAAACTGTGAAGGAGTACACACCGAATAAGCCGAGAGAAAACCATATCAGGTCAGAACCAACCCATCATTATACCGCCCAAGATAGTCTATCTCACAACCCGTTCATATACATATGTATGTATGTACATATGTATGTGCACTATATAGCGGCCGAGTAAGACATAAAATTATGCTAACTATGAAAATTGACGGCTGCCGCTGATGGAATGGAAATTGATAATGACTTGTCGACGACGAAGGTGGTTTTTAGTCAGGGGCAGTCGGCGATTAGCATTTAATTCTAATGCCACTTTGACATGCAAATGATAAACTCACGTAAGCTATATTTTTTTTTTTGTGCGAGTTATTTATATGTAAAACCGGCGAACACATTTCAAATTTGCACTCCACATCGCAGATCACGCCCCAAAAAGCTCACTCGTGCAGAGTTTAATGGGAATCAGGCATGCAAATCCACCCAAGTCTAATCCACGAGCTTAACTAATAAACACATTAAAACGTAATTTGTTTTTAATACATTTTACAACAAGTGGAAAATATTTTCAGGTCTGAGCATATTCAAGGCACTCAGCCATTAGCTGGTAGCTCCCCACAAGCCATTATTAAGCAACGTAATAACATGTCTGTGGGAATAATTTAATAAATCTACTCCGATCCAGTTAAGCTGGACTCCATCGCCTTGCGTGAAAATCTTGCCACAAACTGTTGCTGCATAAGCCGTAGTTTGTTTAATCACTTTTACAGATTTAGATATGTTGGGGCGTGGCTGTATGTCTTCTAATGATGTTGCGATCATCTGCGGATTACTTATTGCATAGTAGCGGAACTTATTGCAGTCTATAGATGGTATTAACTAGAACGAAAATGGATATAATCAATTTCTCTTCTTTTTTAACTCCCACAACTTTAAGATAGACACTAAATGCTATATATGTATATAGAAGATTAGCTTGCCAACAAACCATAAACTCATAATTATAATTACAATGCATGTCTTGAAAATGTTTCCTGCCGTCAAACTTCGTGTTAGAAAACAAAATCCCATATATATGCGTAGGTTGCATATATATTGTAATATTATTATGGCTTTACGCAGAAAGGCCCATTGGAAATGCATAAACTTGAATCTTAACTCAAAACTAATTATAATCAGATAGTCAGATCGGTGGCAGACTGAAAGCGCAATTCGTGTGGCACGGTGCATCATGCAAATTTACTAAAGTGTGAAATATTGCAAATTCATGCAGACATTGGTGCGGGGTATATTGGCACCGCAGGTGGCCATCGCATCTAGACCTCCAGACCAATAAATTAACACTCCATTTTCAAACAATACTTCTTTGCACATAGCATGCAAACTGACCAATGTGGAAAATGCTCGAAAAGCATTTTTAGCTCAGCCACAATTATCTATGCATAGAAAAAATGCATTTTATTGCTGTTCCAGTTTTGCATTCCCAATGCACGCCACGGTCGAGGAAATTAAAATTTGCAAAAATATTTCAATAAGTGAATTAAATGCGATAAGTACTGACTTGGGACTTAACTGTCTTAGTAGTTTTAAACCTAGTTATATGCCCGGCAGCACTCATTTCATCCGGAAAAAAAAAAAACAGAAATAAAATTAGTGAAGCTTATCGGCTGACTTCAGACCGTCAGCCAGTGAGACATCCGCAACTCTTCGTCTGCCTTTCGTCGTTGACAATGCAAGGACATACAACAATGAGCATTAGACATATGTCTGTTCTATCCAGCGATTCCATTTCCAATCTCATCCCCCATCAGCCCCACAGCGGAAAACCTACCGTAAATAATAAAAGAAATCGTCTTAGGCACGCATCTCAGGCGGCTGATGGACATTTTCGCACACGGGCGTAAGAAAACAGGACATCGGCAACAACGAATGCCCCAAAGGACATCACTTTGAATATAAAGCAAGCGAATAAAACACAACACAACAGCGAATGGAATGGAGTGAATGGAATGGACGTGTGGCATAAAAAACACTTCGGACGGAAGGAGAGAAAATAAAAAAGAATTTCTTATTACAGATATTTTGCTTATCTGCAGCAAAACATTCGTTCACACTTCCCACAGGACTTCCACTGGCCTTTCATGTTGTCCATGGGTGAACCCCGTACCCAGAATCCAGAGTCCAGAATCCCGAATCTCACCCTCCGACGAGCACACACATGAAACTTGGATGGACACAAATCCGCTTTTATATTTTCAACTGTCAATCGTCGTCGCAATTTCCCCGTCCTTCGTCCTTCGTCCTCCGTCGGCTTCACTTTGTAGGTGTTGGAATTATAATCAAAGTCCAGTGTCCAGTACCAACCCCCCAACCCAAAAAAAGAAAAACACACACCCAGTTCGCATTCCTTGCATTATCTTGGCTCACACACTCGCATGCTGTGTCGAACTTTTCCCACTCGATTTTATTTCATTTTATTCGCTTTTCTTTTTTTTTTCTTTTGGCCCACAAATTGTAAAGCGAAAAAAATCCAACAAAATTCGTTCTTAATGCCCTCTTTTCACTTGACTGACAGGCTCTCGGTCTCCACTTTCTTCTCTTCCAAGCTTCCATTGAAAACTGCCCTTTCCCTTTCTGGGAATTGCTGATTCTTTTTTTTTTCTTTTTGCTGAAATCTTTCTAAAGTTACATTTCCAAATTACTTTTTTTCTAAAATAGATGCTAATCAAGATAAGATCATGGGCCTTTGATCTAAAGAGAACTTTACAAATACGTCACATTTAAAAGTTAATATAATGTATTAAATGGCTTATATGAGAGGAAAATCCCAATTGAAATATTTTAAAAGATAGTCTCTGGACTATAGCATTGTACATTTGTGCATTTATACATATATTTCGCAATTTATAAATGGAACCAACTCTGAGTAAACAGTCGAAGTACCAAATTTATCAAATTTATTCAAATGGCTGCATATTTGGGTTTATGACAGCGCAGCACATAAATCCAACAATGAGGCACTAAGGGTTGTTCGATGCTAATGAGCCGCGTCCAGGTCGATGGTCCGGGGATCGGATATGGCGGGATATTCCATGGGATTTCACCTTTTGTGGTGCGCAGAAAGTTTTGGCCAAAAGCGCCAACAATGAATCACAAGCGGAAACAGAGAGCCACCAATCCACCCACAACCCACTCGCAGTCTCCAATGAAGCGTTAGAAGTGCCAAGTTTGCAGAAAGTCCTTGGTTAGCAGGATATGCTATGAACGTATATCTCCTTGCATGCATAATAATAACAATCATAAAAATTGCGGGCGAAATACGAGGAGGGAAGCACATTATGCATACAATAATCATGGTTCATGGCTTCTTCTTTTGCTCGCCAAAAGTTTTCTTCGGCATTTGAATTTATGACTAATCAAATGTATATAATTTTTACTAGCCAAAGATTTATGGTTGCTGATTTGGTGAAATACATATATGGATGGACTTTAACCCTATGTAAAACTATGCTACCCTTAATTTAAATGCAAATGAAGAGCAGAGTGAGAGGGGTTAGCCAGAAGCTCGTTGTTGACATGGAAGGGTGTTTTGATGTTTAGAATTTGAATAAAAAGACATTTTTAAATGGCGGACTCCAAAAAATGAATCTTAATTGCGCATGCCTTTCCTTTTTGTGGATGAACATATTATAAAATGGCTGGATATTGCATTAAGCACGAATTGCACTTGAATTAAAAAGCTCATTGTTTTAATGTTTTAATAACTTATTATAATATATTTCAATATTTACTATATACATGTTATTTATGTATCATTTTGTACTTCTTTTTTGGGGGAATCCCTCGAGCAATGCAAGGTAAAATCTCTTCATAATGCACACAGTCCAGCAAATATATGTACATCCAAATGCTTCTAGACGGGGCAAATAAAATCGATTTTGTGTCACTTGCCACGGTGGCTTTTTCCTCTATGTGTGCAGCCGGCAGAAAGATAGACTGAACGAGAAAATACTCTTTGCTCTCGGGGGTTTCCCCCCTTTTTCGGAGGTAAAACTTTCTTTTCGAAGTCTGGGGCATTGCTTTGCATGTGCGGGGGGTATGGGACATATTCGTAAGGAATTGTAGTTACTGCCTCGGGCAGGAGTTGAAACAGCTTCCAGACTGTGCGTGCAAGATAAGAACTGGGAAAAGAGGAAAAGTCTTGCGAAAAAACACGACAAAAGGGGCGTCTGCCTCGCAGTTTCCTGCTGCAAGTGTACTTGTGTGTGTGTGTGTGTGAGTTCTGTCTGCCCTGCAGCAGGATATCCGGTTTGCAATGTATACACACAGACAGTCGGTGGAATGGGTACTGCGATTGGTTTCGGCCATCAGTCGATTGGTTAGAAAGATACGCTATTAAAATAGCATTAGTTCGAAATGTTGCAAATTAAAATGTGTGACTATAGGTGGGTAAATTAATTCAGATAAGTTGAATTTATTTCATAAGTTGAATTTCATAGCAGCAAAGTTTTAGTTAAGTTAAGATAATATAATAGGTTGTTCGACTAAAATTTCTTTAAGGGACTGATCAAAACGGATTTTCAGCTTTTATTAGAAAATAATATATGCACCCACCAAGCGAATCACATCATCCAATATCTGTGATTCATATGTAAATTCCATGATCAAATTCGAACCGCCAAAAAATTGTAAACAAGAACATTAGAGGCATATAAAAAATAATTTATGTAGCCCGCTTTTAGGCGAAACTATCAATTTACAAAGAAGTAAAGAAAGCCTTTTAGACGTAAAGAGCGCAATTTAGCCATTGAATTTTATGCTCAGGGCAGCGTAAAAATTACACGAACAATTACCGAGTGATGACATGCTTTTAGTGATAATGCTTCAAATGTCCCTGGATCCGCTGACCACAGCAAATCCAAAAAAAAACAGAAAAATATAAATTTTCTGGTGGATGCCGAAAAAACAGGAAATAAAATCTACAGCTGCATAAAAGCCTCTTTCGATTAACATAAAATTAGCATTCCAATTCAATTTATTTTTATATACGGCCTGCCATTTCCCCCCTTTCTGGACAAATGGGTTGAAGTTATTTACGCGATTTCGGCCGCCTTTCCATTTGCTACCAAACAACAAGAGGCGAGAGCCAAGGCAACATTTACATTCGCAAAATGTGGCTAAAAAAGAAGAGGGCTAAATTCATGGGAATCCTCGAGCGTTTGTCTCTGTGTGTGTGTGTGTGTGTGTGTGTGGGAGGGTGCCGGGAAATGTAAGTGGTCATAATAATAAAAATAATGATGCCAGCAATAAAGCTGATTCAAGTCCTCTCGGCGGGAGTCCAGGAGCGAGCTGGTTATTGGCTCGATAGGCCTGGAGTGCCGGCGACGATTTGCGTAAAAAATGGCAGGGTTCTTGCCCAGATAAAAAAGCAAACACCAGCAAACGAAATGGCAAAGGCCGGAAAAGCAGCTCGGAAAAGCAGCTCGATGGGGAGAGAGTGGAAATGGTCAAACGGCATGGCCAAGGAAATTTTCCTGCGAATCAGCGTATTTTTCATGCTGCAGCGATTATTCACCACTGTGTCGAAAGGAAAGTGCACTGAAAATAAAGTTATTGACAAATAATCATTTAGTAAGAGAATGGAAATGCAAATATTCAAGTATTTAATATAATTGAGTATTTAGCTTAAAAGTCGTCTAATTATAACATTTTTTAATGGACAGATGCACATAGAAATTCTTGAATTTTAGATGCATAAATATTGGACAGATGCACATAGAAATTTTTGAATTTTAGATGCATAAATATTGTTTTATTAATAGGTTAAGCATAATTTCTAAATTTTATAAAATACCTAAAAAAAATGCATAAAACAATTGTATGATAAAGACACATTTTAGGCCTATGTAAACTCATTTTTTTTAGTTTTTCCTACATTGTTTTACCCCTAGCGTTTATTATTTTTCGCAGTGTAGAGAATATACCATCCCACCCACTCAAACCAGCAACCCGTGCGCCTCGTACATCTCGGCAAAGTGTCATAAATTCATAATAACGCAAATAAGCACCGGCACTGGAAGAACGCAAAACTTATCGGAAGCATCTAAATCGGTGGGACCAGCAGCGTCGGAATCGGCTAAAGCCGTGGCCAAAGGCATCCTGCCAATAACAACATCGATGGGCTCGTCCTGTGTGTGTACATTCGTTTGTATATGGCGGCAAATACGTTTTTTACGACTTTATGCTAAGCACTTTTTATGCATAAAAAGCAAAAAAAAAGAAGAAAAAAATATCAGCAGGAGGCGCAGGGAAAACAACCACCAATGGACCGAAGATGATGGGAAAACCACCACGCAGACTCTACCGCACCACCAGCAACAGACATAACCGTTATTTTCCTCTCGGACGGGTCCTTATTTATGCGTTTTTTAGTATGGAAAGCACAAGGATAAGCATACACGCACACACCCAAAGATATCCTTTCAGCATCGCGTATGTAAAGAACAAGTGCGCTTTTGCCTTTTATGCTTTGGGTAATATATTGAAAATAGCTGTCCAGCGTAATAAAATGTATCTTCACTTGAGTGTTTGTGTGCGCAAGGACCTCTCAGTGTATGCCTCTGTGTGTGTGTGTGTGTGTGTGTGCGTTTGTATGCATACCAATAAAACTGCCAAATGTGAAAAGCAAAAGCAACGGCCACAAACAAAACTCAATTTGCTTACTCAGTCACAGTGGTCGCACAAGTAAAGAATATACAAAACTGATATATCAAACTTTAACAATTTTTATAAAATATATTTTAAAATAGATTCCAACTTCAGATATAACAAATGTACACTTAAATATACAAAATATATTATTTTTATTCAATGATTAGATTGAAGAGTGTCACTGTCTTTACTCTTGAGACACCCTCTTCTTTTCGGTTTCATCCATTGTCATCATCCATTTGTCCATTTGGCAATCTCCCTGTCTGAGGCTATGTTTTTGAATTGCTGCTCAATGAAATTGCATCGATGATTATGTTGATTTTTCCTACTATATTTCTCTCGTTTTTTTTTTTGTTCAATTTTGCTTGGCTCTTCAATATTCGTTTTTCTATAGCATTTCAAGCTGCAACTGTTTTTATGTTCATAAATAAGAAATGCTTATATGTAAGAAGTTGAATAAAGCAAATGGAAATGCGAAGCTTTGAATAATTGATGGCATTGAAACTATAAAGCAGAACAAAGAGATATCTTCACAGAAAAGCGATAAATTTTGGTTTTATACAAATGAAAATATTTCAAGGGGTTTAGAGTCAAGAAAATTGATTGTTTATAAATAGATCTTATTTTGAATTAATTAAAAGCAAAAAGTTAGTATATAACTAAGTTTTCTGCTGCTTTATTTCTCTAAAGCCATAACAACATAATGTTAAATTCACAGATTATGAAAGTTTTCCTCAAAAACAACCCCATTTATGAAAACCCCACGCACATATGCCAACTGCACGTAACTAATACAAAATAGATTTAAATTCCATTTGGGTCGCAAAAGGGCACTCAGTACAAATCCCCCAAGAGACCGAATTGGGTGTAAACAAAAATTATTCCCTAAGTGTTTTCCATAAAAAAAAAAATGCTTAGCAATGCAAGGAATGTCATGTGGTAAAAATTGCGAATAATTCGAAACAATTTTGCGAATATTTCAAATAAATATTGATCTTGGAGTGCATAACGAATGGACAACTTCATTTATGCGAGCGAATAATTTTATTTTTCTAACGTAAAACGAATTCACAATTCATGCTCAACCCTCTAGTGAAGTCTATTTCTCCCTGTCCACAAAATGTATTTAAGTTATTGCCCTGCAATTGATTCTCTAACATCTTGTGGTTCCACATAGTCTCCGCTGCCATCAACGCCAACGAACGGTTAAGCGCGACATCGACACTTCTGCGCTGCGCCGCGGCCGACGCCTGCTGCGCCGCTGCCGACGACTTCACTTGATTGCTAGGGACTTAGGGAAACATTTTGTACGCTAGATTTAGTTTTCGAATGATAAATTGCAATAAACGGTCGCTTGCGATCTTCAAAATCAAATCGATAACTGTAATTATTAACTGGCGCCCGAACAGGGACCAGCGAATAAACGCGAACGAAAGACAAAATTCTAAGTCGCGGAGCAAAATCAAAATTTTGCTAAAAAATATTCGTTGGTTAAATTGTGCCGAAGAAACTCCCGCGAGTTATTAACAAACAAAATTCACGGTCGGCTATAAAATAAAATTGTTTGAGAAAAAAACAGATTTTCCGGAAGAGGAAAATACTTATCGGCATAGCATTGCCCATTGGTGGATCACAGTTTCTGTCAGGCCAGCCCGCAGAAAACCTTCTTTGGAGTGCTGACGTGGATTCCCCAGTAGCCCAGGCAAAAAGGACAACATTCACCCAGCCAGGAGGAGTGACCGCAACAATTCTATGTTAAATAAATGCAAAACGAAGAACAGCAATTTCATCGAAAAGGAGAAGGAAAAGTAGAAGTAGAACGCCGAGAATAACGGAACTACAGAAGAGCAACACGGATAACAGTTAACAGTGCAACCCAAAACGTAACGGCAGAGGTAAAGACGACGAACGGCAGAGAACGGCTGCGTGAACCAAAGTGCAGACAAGAAGGAAAAAAAAAGAACAACAACAGCACAGCCGTAGCAGCAGCAGCAGCCCGCCAAAAAGAACAGGAATAAGAACACGTTGACGACGAAGAAGCTGAAGCTGAAACAACCGAAGAGGAGGCAGAGAGACTACAAGAACCTGGAAAGTACACTGGAAAAAACATCAGCAATTTGAAATTCAGGCATCCACCCATAATAAAACATAAGTATACCAAAAAAAAAAAAAAAAAAAAAAAAAAAAAATTAAGTATATTATTATTATTATATTATTATTATAATATTATTATTATTATTATATTTTTATTATTATATTATTAGTATTATATTATTATTATTATATTATTATTATTATATTATTATTATTACATTATTATTATTATATTATTATTATTATTTTATTATTATTATTGATATTATTATTAATACTATATTTTCAACCCAGTTCCTAGAGATCTTCTGAAAGGAAAATTTTCCTATTTACTGTTCCTTTCTGGTACACTGTTCTCAAAGCAAAATAACCGCGGTGAGCTAAAATTTATTGCATGCAAAAATAAAAAAAAAAAAAAAAATATAAAAATAAAAAATAAAAAAAACAAAAACAAAAGATAAATAAGCAAACACATACACACGCATTCCATATTTTCTGCCCACAACTTTTGTTAAGTTCAAATTGGTTTAGGCTTGTTTTGTGCAGGTGTTGTCCGAATTAAAAATCAGTATGGCAAATCCTAATAATATAATAAGACCATCAGCTTTTAGTTCAAACGAAAGACCGGTGCCCTCAGAAAGACACGACCTGCCTGAACAGCATCGCGTAGACATGAGTGTCGAACAGTTGACAGCATTAATTGGCCAAACGGTGGCCCAAGTTTTACCTGGATTGATAAAACAAATGAACAACAATACTCTTGACTTTACTGACGTGAGCGACCAGGTCGTCGAGCCCGAATACAGAAATAATTTAGCGGACTTTGACAGGGTGCCTGATATCGTAAAATCGATCAGGGAATTCTCTGGAAATCCAGCAGAATTCGGGTCTTGGAAAAAGAGCGTTGATAGAATCATGGAGACTTATACCCCATTTGTGGGTACTCCAAAATATTATGGTATACTTCATACCATAAGAAATAAAATTGTTGGAAGTGCTGATGTGGCACTCGAGTCCTACAGCATTCCGCTGGACTGGAAGGCCATGTCGAGATGTCTCACTCTGCATTACGCAGATAAACGGGACATAACTACCTTGGAATACCAAATGTCAACTTTGGTTCAAGGCCACCAGCAGTCGGTGGAAGACTTCCACCAAGACGTCTACAAAAATCTGTCGCTTATTCTAAATAAAGTCGGCTGCATGCAAATGAGCCGAGAATCCGAGCACTTCGTTACAAAAATGTACAGAGAAAAAGCTCTGGATACTTTTATCAGAGGCCTTCGAGGAGATTTACCTCGCCTTTTGGCAATAAAAGAGCCAGCTGATCTCCCCTCAGCTTTACATTATTGCCTTAAACTTGAAAATCAAACTTTCAGGTCAAACCATGCGGCGAATAAGGGTCAACAGTCGAGTTTCAGAGGAAACGAAAAACCCATTCCGGCACCCCGCAATTTTCAGCCGTCGAATGCCTTTGGCCATCGACAGCCTCCACCGGTCCCTCCACGACATCCCATGAGGAGACCTCCACAATATTTAGGCCAGCCATTCCCGGCGCCAAGGCAACACGTGTCTAACTTCGGTAATGCACCGTTCATTCCACCCCGACAAAACTATCAACAGCAATGGCAACAATATAATGCCCCACCCCGTCCCTTTGCGACCAAACCACAACCAAGACCAGAACCAATGGACGTGGACGGCAGTGTACAGACGCGAAACATTAATTATATGAATAGACCACACTCGGACATAAACAAACGACAAAAGAACTACAACATCCAAACAGTGAACATGAGACAGCCAAGTATTGAAGTAACTGGGTCCAGTTCAAGCATGACAGGCTATCAACGGTCGATGCAAGATTATGAAACCCAGAACAATATAAACGGCACACTAAATGAATACTGTGATGGACAAATAGACAATTTGGACAGCGAACAACGAGACCACGTGTTGCATTTTTTAGAGTAGAAGACTCCTCACTACCATACTTCGAATGTAGAGTGGGGAGTGGAAAGGTTTTAAGGGTGTTGATTGACACAGGCTCTAATAAAAATTACATCCAGCCCAATTTGGTGACGAACGCGATACCAAATAACAAGCCTTACATAGCTGATACTCCAGGCGGTGATGTAAAAATATCGCATTACAAAAGAGCAAGCCTTTTCGATTTCGAAATAAAATTTTTTTTGTTACCAACGCTGAAGACTTTTGACGCCATACTTGGCAAAGACACAATGAAGGGAATGGGAGCGCAAATTGATTTGAAGAACCTAACCATGACACTGGAAAACGGGAAAAGAGTTGTTCTCAAAGAAAAACAGTTCGAGGCTGTTAGCACAATTAGTCCGAGAATAAAACACTTAGAGGTGGAACAGAGAATGATATTGAATAAAATAATTGATTCGTATCCAGGTCTCTTCGCAGACCCGAATCAAAAACTAACCTACACAACAAGTGTAAGGGCAGCAATCCGAACTATATCGGATACGCCAATATACTCAAAATTCTATCAGTACCCAATGTCTCTTAAAGACGAGGTACACAAACAAATTTCCGAACTTTTACACGATGGAATCATTCGACCCTCAAGGTCACCTTACAATTCACCAGTGTGGATTGTACCAAAAAAACTCGACTCCTCTGGCAAGAAAAAATACAGGGTGGTAATTGACTATCGAAAACTTAACATGGTAACGGTAGCGGACAGATACCCTATCCCTGACATTAATGAAGTGTTGGCCCAATTGGGAGACAACAAGATTTTCTCAGTGCTCGATCTGAAAAGTGGGTTTCATCAGATTCTTTTAAAGGAATCTGATATCGAAAAGACCGCCTTCTCCATCAATAATGGAAAATATGAGTTTACACGACTCCCATTCGGTCTGAAAAATGCACCGTCAATTTTCCAGCGCGCACTGGACGATATTCTTCACGAACATATCGGTAAGATATGTTTCATTTATATTGACGACATCATCATCTTTAGTAAAGATGATGAAACACATTACCAGAACCTTGACACTATTTTCAGAACTCTTCAGCAAGCCAACATGAAATGTCAGTTGGATAAATGCGAGTTCATGAAGAGAAAAGTGGAGTTCCTAGGCTTCGTCGTGTCCGACAAGGGCATTGAAACCAGCCCAACCAAGGTACAGGCAATCTCAGACTTTCCAATTCCAAGGACACTCAAAGAACTGAGATCATTCTTGGGATTATCCGGATATTACAGGCGATTTATTCCTAACTACGCTAAGTTAGCAAAACCACTTAGCTCGCTTTTGAGAGGGGAGGATGGTCGAATTTCCAGGACATTATCGTCAAAAAAATCCGTCTCCCTTAATCGCGAAGCAATAGAAGCCTTCAAGAAATTGAAGAGCAGCTTGGTTTCTCCAGACGTAATACTCCACTACCCGGACTTTAAGAAAGAATTTCACCTAACAACGGATGCTTCCAATTTCGCAGTAGGTGCTGTTCTTTCACAAGAGAACAGACCCATCTCATTTTTATCGAGAACACTCTCGAAGGCGGAAGAAAATTATGCCACGAATGAGAAGGAAATGTTAGCCATTATCTGGGCTCTAAAAAAGCTAAAAATTTACCTTTACGGTAAAGCAAAGGTGAAAATCTTTACTGACCATCAGCCTTTGACCCATTCTCTCAGTAGTTGGAATGGAAATGCGAGGATTAAGAGATGGAAAGCATACCTTGAGGAATATGACTACGAAATTTTCTACAAGCCAGGCAGAGAAAATACTGTAGCCGACGCTCTGTCCAGAGGACCGACAGTCGAACAAATTAACACAGTAGCCTCAACAATGCACAGCTCTGACAGTTCGAGCCATGGGCTGATACCTAGCGTTGAAGCCCCGATAAACGCATTCAAGAATCAAATTTTCTTCAGGGAGTCCGAGTCAGAGAACTACTCATTTAGCATTCCATTCCCGACATTTCAAAGGCATTTAGTAGATCGCAACTTGTTCACACCCGATAGTCTCTTGTCAGATTTGAAAGAATATCTTAACCCATCCGTGATTAATGGAATTTTCACATCCGAGGATGTAATGGGGAAAATTCAAATTCTCTACCCCATCCATTTTCAGGGTTTCAAGATTAGATTCTGCCAAAGCAAAGTCAAAGACCTTGTTAACGAAGCCGAACAAGAGGAAGAAATACTTAGGACACATAACAGAGCACACAGAAATGCTGTGGAAAATAAAGCTCAGTTGTCCGAAAGAGTATACTTTCCTAAAATGAGGAAAAAAGTTTCGGCTATCGTGAATCAGTGTTTGGTGTGTAAGACTGCTAAATATGACAGACATCCCACGCATCCAGAAATAAGACAAACTCCCTTGCCAGAATACCCCGGACAAATTATTCATATTGACATCTACTCGACAGAACGACATCTGGTGCTCACGGCGATTGATAAATTTTCCAAACTGGCCATGGGAAGAGTTATCAAATCCAAAGCTGTAGAAGACATTAGGAAAGCCCTAAGAGATATCGTGTTTTATTATGGAGTGCCTAAATTAATAGTAATGGACAATGAAAAGTCCCTCAACTCAGCCTCTATCAAATTCATGTTGACAGACCAGCTGGGTATTGAGCTCTACAAAGCACCTCCGTATAAGAGTACAGTAAATGGACAGATAGAAAGATTTCACTCCACACTCTCTGAAATAATGAGATGTTTGAAAGGAGATGGAACACATAGGGGCTTCGAGGAACTTCTCGATAGGGCCATCTATGAATATAACTACACTGTCCATTCTGTCACAAAAAAACGACCTCTAGAGGTGTTCTTCGGCAGGATAGCTACCGTAGCTCCAGAAAAATATGAACAAGCTAGACTGGACAATATAGACCGACTTAGGCAAAAACAGGAAACCGACATAGAATACCACAACCGGACAAGAAAGCCCATAAAGACCTATATCAAAGGGCAAGAAATTTTCGTTAGGGTTAATACAAGATTAGGTTCTAAGTTATCAAGTAGATTTAGGAAGGAACTAGTTAAGGAAGACCGAAGTACCACAATATTAACAGAATCAGGGAAATTAGTACATAAAAGTAACATAAGATCATGATTGCTTCAGAATAATTACTGTGGCCACATCGATAGACAAGTAGAACATAGAAACATTAAACATACTGATTAACGTAACCACGAGAATTAAATTTGAAACGATTCGACTTTGACAGACGAGTTGGCCATAGGTTTGCAGAATTAGATTGGGCTCGTGAAAGAAGAGATTGCGTTGTGAATGCGTTTCTGCGGAGCGAGTTTAAATTGAATGAGACCAGTAGCCTACTTGAAAACAATATACCGATTTCTGCCTTGACGGTCAAATAAATGTTAAAACTTTCACACGTTCTCGCTTTACACAACGGAACTACAATTTGAATGCCATTGAAATCTCCATATTGAATCAGTTAATTCCTTATTTCTTATATTTTAAAACATGATCAGTAAAGGAAACTAATAATAATAAATAAATAATAATTTAATTTGAATAATAATAAAATTTACCAATTAAAGACGAAATGTACGGAATCAATGCCTTCTGCAAAGGTTCCAATGGTCTAAAAATATGTAGATATAAATTCATTAGTAATTTAGTAAAAACCAGAATTTTAATAGAAGCAATCAAGTTGTCAATGCAGAACACATCCGAGTTGCACAAACCTCGAACGCACGCAACAATAAACACCTGGCATTCAAACCATTAATGCTGTGCCCAAACTACCACGAATCACCCCACCAACGATGCGACTCAAAAACATCCCATCCTTATGATGACCGCTCGAGGACAAGCGTCAATTAAGAGGGGAGGAGTTATTGCCCTGCAATTGATTCTCTAACATCTTGTGGTTCCACATAGTCTCCGCTGCCATCAACGCCAACGAACGGTTAAGCGCGACATCGACACTTCTGCGCTGCGCCGCGGCCGACGCCTGCTGCGCCGCTGCCGACGACTTCACTTGATTGCTAGGGACTTAGGGAAACATTTTGTACGCTAGATTTAGTTTTCGAATGATAAATTGCAATAAACGGTCGCTTGCGATCTTCAAAATCAAATCGATAACTGTAATTATTAACTTTTACAAACAAAAAGGCCAGAGGTCCATGAAGGTGGAAACAATCTAGCCGCAAGAATAAAGTAAAAAATTTCAAAAGTTCAACATTTTCGAGGGTGTCTGGCTGCAAATCCCACATGAAAGATTGCCCAGAGAAAAACCCCTTAAACCTTAAAACCACTTGATGCCAGACGCACATATGTACATGGACAAGAGGGTAGAAAAAGATGAATAAAATCTAAAAAATATCCTCAAAAAATGTATAATTTTTGTGTGTTTGTGTGGCCACAGGCGAGTTTTTCCATGTTAACAGTGTTGTTTTTTCCGCCTTCTCGAACCCACAGGGGGCAGCAAGAAGGGGAATTTTGACATGTTATTATGCTGAAATAATTTTATAATTTATTTATTTTTCTTGTGCCCTCATGTGTTGCCTTTGTGCTCAGCTCCGTTCGCCATTCGTTACGCCTGCCATCTTCCAGGGGACTAGCAGATGACATCTGAGTAAGCTGCTCCATTTGGGGAGTCCTTATTCCTGGTGGCACATCCCGACATCCGTCGCCTCACATTGTTGCTGAATGGAGAATGCTGATGGCAGCATCGCACTGACATTTCCGCATTTCCTGTTTTTCTTGTCTGCAAACCACGCAAAATTCTATCAAAAAAATCCGAGTGGGTTGAATAACAGAGATATAAAAGAAATATTCTTTTGAAGCAGAAATTTTTATAAATATAATTTGTACAATGTATACTATTTCAATCTTCGAAAATTTTTACAATATAGTAGAAAAATCATGTTTTTATTCACAAATTTTTCAATTTTATTGGATTAAAATGTATATAATACATAGATTTACAAAGTGATTTGTGTAAAAGTAATACTTATGTTCTTACATAAACCTCGTCTTTATTTAAGTTTTTTTCCGAGAAACGAAAAACCTTTTATTAAAACGACCCTTCTCAAGGTTTTGACATACCAAAAGAAGCCATAACTTTTCAAATCAAATTACCAACTCTACTAAGCAAAGCAATTCCATGCGCAGCATTACGCAATTGAAAATCGAATTGTGTTTTCATTTTCCATTTCAGGCCGTCGCAAAATGTTCACAACAAATTAGATTTTACAATTCCAGATATGCGGCCATAAAAAATTGCATTTATGTGTGAGGAAACGAATCGAACCCCAGAGCACGATAAAAACGAAACTCTCACTGATTAGATTGGCCAGACCAGGAGGATGTTTTGCTTTTTGGCAATGGTGAAAGTTTTTTTTGGGGAGTTTAAGTGGCCGCTTGTCGAAAATTTACATAAAGTCAATCAATCATGGCATTCGCCAGAGCCATTTTGCATGTGAGACAGACACTTGTGAGATTCCATTAATATCAAGTCCGGTGGTGGATTCCTTACTCTGGACTCCCCTGTCTCGAGATTAGCATTTCGTCGCTCATACGCCCCGTTGGCCCGTTGGCTCTGGTGGCACTGGTGGCTCCGGCATGAGCTTGCATAATAAACGAGGACGATGTCCTCGGCCCCGCCGAAGGGTGTCATGATGAATGACCGTGCTGTCCCCGGGTCTCTTCTGGTCCGCACTTGATCCTTAGCCATTGTCCGGCTCGCAGGACCATCATTTTTCATGCGTTTAAAAAAGGAAGAAGGCGATGGCGGGGCGACAATGGCCACAAATAGAAAATAAAGCAACAGTATTCGCAACAGTAGCTGAAAAACTGTTCAAATTTGATTTACTCACTTGATTACTCGACTGGCGACGACGCCGGGAATTCCCCTGTCCCGTTCACTTTGATTTACCAATGTATCGTTGGGATGTGTGGCCCCCAAGGCCATTGTTTGCCCAATTGTCGAGTGGCGTGTAATTTGCGTAAAAATGTCATATTCATATTCGGCTGGAGCTGCTGATGTTGATTGATGAGCCAGCAGCTCAAGTGGCAAGAGCTTCGAATTATTCCAAGAGCTGAGATACTTTAACGAAGAAGGTTAAAGATTGATTTAGTTTTGGGTTACCGCACGGAAAATTGTGGTATTCTTATAAGTAAGGGGATGCATTCTTTAGAAAATTTTGCAAGGTAAGATTTTGTTTAGGTTTACCAGTGTAACACTTCAAATGACATTCTATATACATAAAAAACACCCATACAATACATAAGCCATAGGCCCCTGGCAAAAGAAACACAAGAAAATCTAATGAAAATTTTTGCAACGCAGAAAATGAAAGTTTGACTGAAGGGTCCTTGTGAATTTGATGTGCGTTTGTGCCAGCAGCAGGCAGCAATAAGAACTTTTGACCCCAAGAACAGAGGGCCAGAAAAATAGCGCATGGCAAAACTTAATTTAAAATTTAGAAACGAAAGATACAACCGAAATGCTCATGTAAGTCCTAAAAAGAACACACGCCTGATTGGCACGCACATGACACAAGCAGAAATATATATAGAAATGCGTATATGTGCCACATACCACATACAATACAAAGTCAAATATTTGACGTTCTGTTTCAACTTTCTATTTGGCATTTCGTTCTCGGCACTTTTTTGTTCATTTAAAAAGAAAGCAGAAAGAATGTTTAGGCTACTCCCGCCACCAGCAAAGTGAAGAAATTGACATATATATATGTGCGAAAGTGTGTAAACTGTCTTATCTGGAGGCAAAAAAAAAACACACACACTCGAAAACATCCTTATCCTGGAAAACTCCCCGTTCATTTCCCACTCTCCTGCCATTCGACACTCGTGCGTCCATTCAAGTCTGTGCTAATTTCTACGCATTTCCCTCTGCCATTGACTTTGCTTGCGTGGGTATAAAATGAAAAATCCAACTTGATTCAACTCAGGCATTCAAAAGGCATTTTGATTAGTCGAAAAGTGGCACGGCTGACGAGTGGAGCTGCCATTTCACGTTTATTTCGAACTTTTGATTGGGGAAGAAAATGGAAAATGGAAAAGGTTTTTAGCCAGCAGGTTAATACTTCAAAGTTGTTTCGATTTTCAACGAATAAAAGGAATTTGGCATGGTGTTTTTTCTGGTCTTTGGTATTGACAAATCAGGGATATACAACTATTTTCAAAAAGATTGGATTGCTACATATATTTAATGATTTTCATTATTAGAATGGGTGGAATAAAGTTTTAAATTACATTATTAATTTCATTAGGGTTGGCTGATTGATTACTATTTCCTCATTGAATTGCATTCGATATTAGCAGTATTTATCTGGCCCATTTTGGAAGTTACTTAAATTTCGAACCTTAAGTAAACATGAAAAAAGAAAAACAACAGAGTTGTCAACTTGGTTTGATCAGCATTGAAATTAAACTGATTTCTTGTTCGTTCTTATTTCGTTTGGTTTTGTATCTCGTATTTTATATGCAGGAGGGCATATATTGGCACAAGACAAATAATCACAGCACCCATTCTCAACTTTGTCCTGTTTCTCAGTTTAGTGTAAATAGAATGTTGCAAAATTTTGCCTCTTTTTTTTTATTTTGTGTCAAATTCGAGAGGATGAGTTTGCTGTGGGTCTTCGAGGTTCTTTCCCTGTGTTTGCCACGGTTCGTTGCACGTTGCCACTGATTGGACACATGTCCGCAGTGAAAAATCTACGGTCAGGTACCACCCAACTAAACCGGAAGGCGGCACGTGTGTGGGCGTTGAGCGGTGTGGGCGTGGCAGCCATATAATGAGACATTTATTTAAAAAGAACATTCGAACATTTTTGATGGGCCATATCTTGGCTTGTCAAGCTCCAGGGCAGACATTTTCCTCGACTCCACCGCCTTTTTCATTTGAATGGAGGAGGTGTAGGGCACAAAAAACGTTTCCTGCCTTTTTAAGCAGCACAAAGGATATGAGCCATTAAATTAGTTAATTTCGAGTGCATTTCATTTTAAATAAGTGTTGGAAAGGGAATAAAAAAGCGACTGATAGAAAAGTTGCAGACACCAAGAGAATGTTAAATATTTTAATAATAGCTACATTTTTCTATCTCTGTGACAAGGCCTGTGTACTTTAATGTTATATTACTTCTTTGTGTTTGATTTCTGTTAAAAGTTTATGATTTTGGCATGTACAAATCTTACAACCCTTTTTTGTCATCATGACAAAATCAAAATCGTGCAATATTTCCATTCTCATCTTTTAGCCGATTCATAACATTCGTAGAAATTAATATGAAATCAATCATGTATAATTTTCATGCACGTTATGCCGATTTGGTATCGTCGATTTGCCGGCTCATCGTCGCCATTGTGTTAATGGAAAAGTTATGCTTTTCGCAGGAAAAAAGAGTTGAAAATTCCAATTTTTGTCATGCTCATCGGGGGGAAAGTTTCTCGGTAATTTGAGCTGGCCAAACGTTAACCCCTTATCGCCCCGCGCAAGCATTCATTAACTGCCCCCAGAGCGTAATTAATCTCTTTCTCGCAGAATTTCCTTCACAGCCACGTCTTGGGTAAAAGTCACCCCTCAAAGTGGCAGTTGCATGTTGTAAATTAGATTTTCGTCCGTCATGACAACCCTCGTGCGAGGGTTGCTGCAGCATTTGAATGCAAAACTGCTTTTGGTCATTAACCTGTCTGAGGCACTTTGCTGCAAAACTTCTATTAGAATTCGGTTTGGACTCGAATTCGGATTTCTTCCCCCAAAATGCGATGGCTACAGCAAAATGCTTTCAGCTTCCGAAGTTTTGCAACCCCAAAGTCCAGAGTTTCCACGCTGTCACGATTCCAAAGCGGCGCCATTTTTGGCTCACGCAAAACTTATTAATGAACTTTAAGCAGACTACGAGGAAAGGGCTATAATGGCCACACAAAAGGGTTAAGCAAGTGTTAAGGGCTGGTGGGAGGGAAAAATCATCAATCATATTTTCTGCATAGCTGAATCATTTGCGCCGATCAGTTGGGGTTACTTAATGGGTTTATTTCAAGAAGAAAACTGTGGGAAACTAACTGACTCAAATGAAAATAAAATGAAAATTTACCTGGAGATGATTTTCAAAATATTAAAAGAGTTTTATGGAGGTAATTTTAAAGAAAACTGAAAAACTTTGAAGAAGAAAAATGAAAATCCAGTCTTAATCGTAGCACTGATTATTTGTTTTTAAATTGGAAAAAATCAAAATAAAAAACATGCTTAAATGCGATGTCCAACAAATCCCAAGACGGTAATTTCCGTGCGTTCCAAACTCATCTGAAGAATCTTACAAATACATTTCGTGTATCCCCAGGCTCAGCGTGCAAATAAATCTTTTGGATCTTTGCAAATGCGAAATGCTTATTTTTATGCGTTTTCAATGCCAATTCGATGGCAAAACCAACAAAATCACATGGAAATAATGGAAAAGCAATTTCCATTTCTACAAGGGAGGCAGTGAGACACAAGAGCAGCGTATACAATTCCCCAGCAGCGATTTGACCATTAAAATTATACCCACAGGACGAGCAGGCATAAAAAGCAGAGGATGCGAGGTGTTCAGGGGACTGTCTATATCTCCAACTTGAATATATGAAATCGTTTGGAAATAGCCAAGCGACCAAATTGGCATTTGGAAAATTGCACAACGACAGAAGAAGATGTTTGAAAAGAGTTTCCTTTATTTTTTTTTTTTTTTCGTTTGGTTGGTTGGTCACATTTGGGTTCTCGTTAACTGCGTGGGCGGTGGAGTAAAAGTTGTAGGAACACTGGGGTACGTAACTTCCTTACGTGTTGGCTGGTCATATTTTAGAAACTAATGTGACATTTCGATTATTCGATTGGATTTAATGTGTTTTATGAGTTTTACGCGCTCCAAACGTTTCGCTTTCTCTGCCACGGAGTGCGTGTGCTCGTTGAATGGGATGACAACCCTGGCAGGAGCGGTGCACACATATGGTTAGGCCTTGTCATCGCCTTGATTCAGAGATAAATGTCCTGGGCGTGGAGAACAAGTTCAATAAGAGAAATGTTGCCTACAAAATGAACGAATCCTTGGGACGACATTTTTATATTTGTTTCAACTATTATAGTTTTAATAATTTAATAATTTATCAAGTCATAAGGTATGTTGAAAAACATTCTTAACATTCTTAAGATACAATTATTTTAAAGATATATTGATTTACAGCATCTTACACTTGTTACGCAATGAAAAAGAACAAAATGCAATTTTAGGAATACCACATGCAATGCGTGAATGAACTTATTAAGTTGTAGTTGTAGATTAGAATATCTTTGAAACGCGAGTTTCCAAATAATTTGAAATGAAACAAAATAATTTATCTGGCTCTTAATTTTTTTCGTTTATTGGCAATAAAATCCAAATATAGACCGCAATATGTGTACTTGCCGGAATTCACTTATGCAGCTCCCCATCATCGTCACGATCTCCGGATAAAGAAAGCCAAAAGAAAAAAATGTGGTCATTTCCCTGAAAGTTCTCCCTCCCCCCGGCCGACCTCAACCCACCGGCAACTGCCATTCAAAGTTTAACTCATTTGTATGCCAAACAGCAACAGAACTAAAAGTTTTTTCATGTGCCTCCCCCACTTGGTTATATTGTATATATATATATATTCCACTTTTTTTCCCTCATCTCTTTTTGCGCCGCTCGGCACTTATTACTTATTACTGGACGATGGGCAAGGGAAAAGCCCTAGACATGCGAGACATGGAAATTCATCATCAAAAATGAATAATGTCTACACTTAATGCGACCCTGGATGTTGCAGACCCGAAACCAAATCCAAACTCCAATCCCCCAGTAGTTTCTTCCCTTGGACACTGAGGTTAAGTCGCATCGCACCCTGCTGAATCGCAATTCGCACCCCATCAAATGGCGGGGCGTGAAGCCAATGGAAGGCCCGGCAAATCCGTGTAGATCGGAGATGGGTCCTGCGGAAGGTCCTTTGGGGGGGGGGGGGGTGAAACGGTTGCTTGAATATTAATTGTGCATATGTAGACGAAGACCGGAATGAAAGACCCCAGCACAAAGGGAAAAACAAATGCGCAGACTTACGAATGCAGGCGACGTGCATGGCCACTGCCAGGATTGATGCAGTGTGTCCTGGCACTGGCGATGGGGGCATTGAGTCCTCAGATCTCTGAGTCAGAATCTAATAGATTTCTGCCAAGTGTCGAGATAAAAACATAATGCGAAGGCGGCGGGCTGTCAAAGGGAAATTACTTATACGATGCGGAAGCGGATGATGAGTATGTCTCTCAGGGGAATCCAAGTAGGTATGCCACAATGCATTAAATACCTTTCGCAACTTTAATTAGAAGAAGAATTAAAGTAAGATTTAGTTCATCAATGGGTTAACTAGTAGCATTTTTAAGGCTAAAAATTATTCAAAAAATTGTATTATTTTGAATCAAATCCAAAAGAACTATTTCATTTTGATCCCAATGAAGCACAATTTGTTGCGCCTTACGTGTTGCAATCATTCAACAATTGCGACACTTATGATTATGTGCACGCCCTCAAGAGCCGTCAACCCCTACCAAAATCAGATGATAGATATCCATAGGATGGTATGGTGAAAAAGTGTGGCTGGTAAACAACCCCAAATAGCCAAAAATATTTAGCCATAATTTCCGACCAGACTTATCCACTACGAGATCTACTGGGCAAAAAAAAAAGAAATACTGAGCAAACGAAACATTTAATGAGCTTTGAAATTGTTTTTTTTCTTTGTGCGCCTAATTTAGTTCTGCAAAATGAAAACCATTGAAAATGAAAGGGAGCTCCACAAATCAGGAAAAGTTGTTATATTCCATAATGCTAGTCATAAATTATGGGCAATTAATATGTAACACGTTAGATTCGAATGCGATTGAACAGCCTCTAATGGCCAAGTCCTTTGGCCATTTGTCAGCCTGGATTTGGCCATAAAAAAGCTATCGCTGGATCCCCAAAAGGCCTACGCCCCCGTAAACTCCTTCACTTTCGCTTTCCAGATAAATCACCATTAAAAAAACGGAACGCGTTTCGCAACGGACAATCCGCTGGCCAAAGGGACATAAAATAAAATTAACTTAAAAAGCAAATTCACGCAGACATATTTTATGTGGCAATGTGGCAATTCGGCTTTTTTTGGCTCATAACTCAATGGGCTAATCCTTTAAATAGGACATTCATGTTATCCTGCCTAGACGTTGCGGCCATTAAAATTAAATTTATATCTAAAAAAGCTACGCAGATAGTCAACTGTCGCTCATATTGATATTTATGACATTTGCAATGCATTGTAAATCCTATTGGATTGTTATTAATGCTTATACGCGTATATGTTTTTTGTTTACTTGTCGGGAATCAGGGAATTGGATTATATATATATATGTTTTGAAAGAAAAAATATTTGTTTTTTGTTGATTATGCTGCACGTATTTAATTTTTTTGCTTATTTTAATAGCTTGATTTGTAGTTTTTCTACGAAAATTGCATTTCTTTACACTGACTAATTTTCTTACAATATCAACTCAATTTACAATTCATTACTGTTTATAATTTCTTTCTTGCACTGGCCGCAGGATATTGGTAAGGACTCTCTCATCCCCCGGCAGCACAAATTCGTGAGGGTTGATTGGAAAGTTTTTGAGCCATCTAATTGGACGCTTTCGCCTTTACGTTTGACATTTTGCGCTCTAAAAAAAAAATGTTTTGCTTAAATTGTTGAAATCCGCTTATGGTCCTTAAAGGACCTCGGCCATTTTGGTGTGTGCCCAGCACGTTTTGTATTCAGTTTCGAATTTCGTTCGCCATTCGAAACTCAAATTGATCGGTTTAAGTTCTATGCTAAGCTACTTAAATGTCCTTAAGTTTCTATAAATGTAAGATGAGCCTGTTTGATGTGCTTTAAGGATATTTCTTCCTTTTTTTCGGATGCTATGTTTTCTCTGTACACTATTTCCCACTCCATCGGCAACTAAAATCGATAATATGCAAATATTTTTTGCATCCCCCACACACACACACGCGCGTAAAACAAACATAAATGTGGCGAGTCCTGTGTCCTTTAGCCTCCCCTCCCCCTCTCCCACACACACACACACACACACAAACTAAATAACTAAATACGCATTAGCATCCTGTCGGATTTTCCTTTATTATTGCCACGGCCGTCGGCGAAACGAAAGAAAACGAGATGCGTGGGAGGCAGGCAGGCGTGGCACGTTGCACGCGCTGCTCCTGCGGCACAGTGGGACAAAAGCCATTTTATCCCAGATTTTTTGAAAGTAAGAGAAATAAGAGGAAATACCTCCCATCAAGTCCAATACCACAAACAACTTAGGGATAATTTCCTACTATATTATATTTGAAGTTAACCAGTAGTATCTATTCAGAAAAATTATAAAAACCAAATTAAATTAAGATAAAATTAAGAACATTACATTTACATTACAACATTAATAACATTTCTGCCCCACTGTGCAGTACCCAGGCAACTGCCAACGTTCCAAATGGCAACAAATTCAAACGAACTTGTATGCAGAGTGTGACTGAAAGCATTATTAATAGAGAATGTCGGCGGCTAAACTCAACCACATATACTGAAAGCACTCACATACACGCAAAAGGGATATAAAAGCAATAAGGACATTCATCTTCATAATTACGGGCAGCGAAATGAGAAGAAAGTGCGAGGATGCGAGGATACGATGTGGCATACGCAGAGAGGGAAATTCAAATGAAACGCAAAAGTTTTGCATATGCGTTGGGGATGTGTATGCTGCCAACGGAGTTGTGTATTTCCACCTACACAGAAGAAAAAAATATTTATACTCCGAATCACAAATCGTAGAAATGAAAACTTCACAGGCAAAGCAATATACTATGTAACTATGTAAACTGTGTAATTGAAAAATTCACAGTCACAAAAAAGAATCTAGAACTTATTTTCGTTTTATCATAATCTGAAATAACATGAGTTATTATATATTATCTATTTTTCAATACAGAAAAATTAAAACAATTTCAAAAAAATATACATATGTAATTTTTTAACCTTTTTCGCTCAGTGTGTGCTTGACCAAATGGGCATCTCATGGAAATGACAGTTAAGCCCGCCAACGTTGGTCACCCCAATGAATGCCGGAGCCAGCATTTTCTTCCCCACGAATGCAATCAAATGGAAATTGTTAAAGAAAAGGAAAAAATGCCAGTGAGCACGATTGAGTGGATCGCAGGACTTTTGGCATTTCACAAGGGTGCAACGCATCGGTCTGCACTAATTACGCACCAAACATGTACGGCAAATCGTCAAACCTTTGAATGCCACAAGCGAAAAAAGGGGCAGTTTTTGGGGGGCGAAAAATGTTTGCCAAATGTTTTTCCTGCCTGCTGCAATTTAAATGAGACGTTGGCCAAATGCGAGGGTGTCGCCTGCAGTCGCTGTGTGAAAGTGGGCGGGGCGGGGCGGGGCTGGTCAGTGGAATTAATTCTAATCCCGAACACGTTCCGTTGCGAACGAAGTGGTCAGTTGCGATATACTATATAAATATATATATAATTGTATATACATGCATATGTACATATATAGAACTCCTTAGTGGAGTTTCAATTGGTGGAGGGTGCGTCGATCATTAGCGTGATTTCTTTCCGCTTTGACAAGAAAATCAGAACGCTTCACTGAACTCCATCAGGACGAAAAAAAAAAGAAAAAAGGAATGTCTTAGTCGAATGGTGTGACTATTAGATACCCGTTAGCCAGCTTAAGAAAGTTGGTAAGAGTTGAATATATTTAAAGTCTTAACTGATTAAAGTTAGCAAGCAGAGTATCAGCAAGGTACTTAATTAAAAGAAGAACCAAAGAGTTAAATAAATGCAAGAAGGTAACAAGCAGCAGTGCGACTATCAGATACCTGTTACTCCACAAAACTTTCTTGAGAAGTCTTAGCGCTAGAACAGGAAATGCTCAAAAGCAGTTACATAATTACTGGCAATAATTTATGTTTATTTTTAAGCTTTAATAAACATCAATAGAAAAATTTAATAGAAAAAATAGAAAACTGAGCGCCAGTTCTATGTATCTATTTTGTTTATAAAAACAAGTAAAGTATACAAATTTAAGCATTGTTAAGGTATTAATTTTCTTAATGATTCAAATTATTTGTTACATATATTTTTATAAAGATTTACCAATCGAATTTTAGTCGTTTGAATTCGCTTAGATTCGTTGAAATTCGCTTCTAAATCAAAGCAAAGAAGCGAACCAATGTAAAATATATGTAAATGTAAAATTGTTGGTTCGGTACTTCGACGCGGGATCTGTTTAACGATTTTTTCAGTGATTTCGACACAAAAAGAGTAACTACTGCAGTTATTTTGCTAATAAAAAATTTAACTATATTATATGATAATTATAGATGATATGATATTAAATATAAATATAATTAAAATTTATAATAGTCCGATTTTTGACCAGAACTTATTATCGACATTATATAAGCCCATTATATACAAAAATGATTCCTAAAACAATCAAATAAAAGTAGAGTTGTGCCACTCGCCTTAGTATAACTTAGTTCTAAAGTATATGTTAATTTTATGTTAAATTCATTTTCGAATAATGGAAAAACGAGCGCCAATGTTGCGCTAGGGATTTCTAAACGATATGTAAACGATATCGTATATCGCACGACAATCGCCTGCGTGTAGAACTTAACAATCGATAGTTGTATTTAGCACAGAACCAAACCAAAAAATGCTAAAATATCAGTTTTGAACAGTATAGTGTGACCGCTATATGTGCCAAAAATCCCGTATTCAGTATTTGGTATTATTATTTGATATTATATTTTTATTGGCATTTTGAGTTGGGACAAAAACGCAAGGCAAGTTGTTGGTCTTTTTCGCTGTCTGCAGACGGATAAAAAGTAAAAGAACGCAAATCGAACGCGCCGCGAACGTATTGCAAAATCGCTTAACTCGCGGCGCCCTTGAAAACGACGAGGAAAAGCGAAAAAAGGCTGCGAGAGCTAGCGCAAAATCGAAGAAAAAACTGTGTATGTGCGTGCGTGTGAGTGTATGAGTGTGACGTGTGCGTCGCTGTGTGTGTGAGCGAGCTGGCATGCAGATGTAGAGATGTGTGTGCGCTGCTGCTGCGGCTGTGTGTGCGTGTAAATTGAATAAGAAAACGGAGCACAAATGGCACTGATGGAAAATTTATATGTGCGCTGAAAAATTAATTTATTTGCAAAAAGCCAAAGAGCTGCGAAAAGTAAAGTGACAAGCGGAGAGATGTGCAAAATCGAAAGAACGAAAAATTGTGGATTGCCGACTCTCTGCAGATTTGAAGAGAGTGGCAGCGAAAGAGAGACATAGAGAGAGAGTTTGTGTATGTGTGGGTGTGAGCCGCCTTTGCCAGGAAAACTAAAAAGAAAAAAATTCCCTGGCGTTAAAATTTGCACAAAAAATGTTGAATTCGATTGTTTGCTTTCCGCAGTTCGGCGTTTCGCTTTTTTTTTTTGCACAAAACTTTTTTCGCCAATTTTTCATGCACGCTTTTTCGTTTATTTAATTCCTCTCTCTCTCTCTCCATCTCTCTCTCACTCATTTTTTCGCTCTCCGAATCGACTCTCTCGCAGTGCTCTCCGCTTTTTGCTTGTGCACAGCCAAGTGTCAAAACTGTCATTTACCTTCCTTTTGTCCGATTAGCAAAACGCAACGAAAAACTAATATCCCATCCAAATTAAATTCGTGGCCGTTCGCTTGTTTTAAGTTTATTGTTTTACGCCAAGAAACAAGTAATTTTAAATTGTTTGACATACGCGTAAGTGTGGTAAAAATGTAAAAGAGAGGCCTTTGCCTCTTAGTGCAACAAATCGATCAGAAAGTAACCAATAAAAAAGCAAAGCAAATCGAAACATGTTTCAAAACGAAGGAAAAATCAGAGAAATTCAATGAAACAAAAGTGCAAAACAGTCGCGTAATTGTTGGTGTGTGTGTGTGTGTGTGTGTCAGCGTGTGTGCCCATCCTTTTGGTCTGCTTCTTCACTTTCGCTCAGTTGTTGTTGCAGCTTGCACTTTGTACCTTAGATTTTTCCCATTTCCTCTTTCCATTCCCATTTCTCCAAAACAGCTGGCCAAGCATTTGATTAACTCCAATATTCCTTCGTTTTCTACTGTATTTTATGTGCCATTTACCTTTGTTTATAATGTCAGCTGGCCCGGCATTGTTGTTTATTTTCTGTTCTGCTTCGCCTTGATTGTTTAGTCAAGTGTTAGTTTTGTTTTTGTGCCATTTTGCAATTTTCTGCTTATTTGCCATCCGATATTATGGGGTAATTTTTTTTTCATATGTGATTTTTAGTAGAAATTCATATAAAAAATTGTGTGTTCTGTTTGGTTAACGGTAACTCGAATTACACACAAGTGTTTAGAATTATGGATACGTATTTAATAACAGCGGTGTGCAATAATAGTAGATTTGCAAAAACCAACCAGCATTTCTGAGAATATTAATTTCTAGTTTATGAACTAAAATATGAAATTCACTCTGTATGAGTACCCTTTTTATACAAACTTGAAATGAATAAATCTGATTAGCTTTGAATGCCCTTGAACCAATCTACAATATCTTCACGATCATAATGATCATCCCTTTTAACGCATCTCCGATTTCAAAGCAAAACAAAATAAACCTCAGGCCAGATCGGTTTTCTTGTCAAGCCGCGTGGCAAATTTTTCTGCTTACCATGCACCATTTTGTAACTATAACTGGACGATATATTTGCGTTTAGGAATCGGATACACTTCAGATTTCTGCCAACTCTTTGATACAACCGATGGCACAAACTCAGAAAGGTTTGGATTGTTTTGCGAGTTACTTTCATAGGTATCGGTATCAAGAAGTTGCAAGAAATAAGCTGGGGTTTCTTGAACAGGGATCTATCTGCATAAAAGAAATGCGTGTGCAGACAGTCACGTCGACCAAACCAGAATTCAATCAGTTCATTTTTTTTTGTAATGTAGGAATTTCGGGGTTGATTGCTAGCGGAAAAGTACCAATCTTTCAACAACTGGTTAACTTTTTGAATGAAACCATCATAAAAAAATAACTAATTATTTTATCTAGGGTATTGTCACTTTCGGTACATTTAACACCTATTTGCACCAATTTTCTTTGATGTCTTGTTGCTTTATTTACATTCTGCGACTCAATTCAATTGAGAAATTATATTCGATTTCAATTGTATCTGAGTATCTCATGGATGCATTGTCATTGTAATCTCTAGCTTGTTGTTGTTCCTTTTGCAGCCGCCTCCTCCTCATCTTCGTCGCTGCTCTTTTCTCGTTTGATAAACATTTTCATTGCCTTCTCTCTGCATACATCGCTCTCTCTCGCTCTTTCGGGTTCTTTTACTTCCTCCTACAACGCCTTCGTTTTTCTTTTCCTTTTCCCTTGCCATTTTTTTTGCATTGTGAATCATTTCCTTGCGGAAAGGAAAAGAGCGAAGAAAAGGTGGGAAGTGCCTGTGGGTGAAAGACAGGAAAGGAAAGTCACTGATTGAAAAGTTATTAACTCGGTTGAATTTTCATTATGCATTATTTAACACCCTGGTGTCCTTAAAGTTCAGTTTTATATCTGTCAGCAAGGTATAAATTTTTAGAGGATTTTTTAGAGGATAACCCATTTATTTTTTGTTTCTATTTTTTGCTCCTAAAGGCCTTTTTTGTTATATCCCATTTTCGTTTTTGTTTTTACCGATAGTCTTAAAGTTTAGTAGGGCTTGATAAGGTTTTGATGGTTTAGCTGAGAAAGCAGCAGTGCATTTTATTACCGTATTTTGTATTGGCAATATATCCTGGCTTACCTTTGATGCACTGCGAACAATCGGGACACCTTTCCTTTTGCTTTTCATCTTCTTCGGCTGCTGCTATCATCATCAATATTGATTACCGGCAGCTGTCCGAGAGCGGGAGAGTGCGAGCGAGCAGCCGCTCTCCTTTTGCGGTTTGTTTGGTATGCGGCCCCCACCCCGTCCCGCCCACTTGTAGGCGCCCACGTTGGTAGGAAGGAGCATGTGGATGTAGATGCGGTTGCGGAGGGGCCAACAGGCTGCTCTCGCTCTCTTGCAGCTCCCGCTCTCCGATTGCAATTTTCTCAACGCGCATTCGCTCGCTCACACTCACTCTCTCTCGCTCGCGCTTGCCTCTTTCTGTACTATCTGTTGTAGTTGCTTTTCATTACATTTGTTGTTGTTGGCTTGCCATCGATTTTATGCTTTGTCGTTGCAATTAGTTCTTCTTCTGTTGCTTGCTTCTTGTCTGCACTTTTAGTTCTCATTTTCTTTTCACCCCATCTCCTTGTTGTTGCTTTTGCTATTGAGGAAGGCAGTGAGCAGAGGCAGAAGTCCTCCTCCTCCTCCTTTCCATTCGCCGATTTGTTTGTGTGCGAAATCTGGTGCCTACAGCGATACTTTGATTATTGACTGCCGGGGGGTTAAAAGGGGTCCCAAGTTTATTGTCCAGAAGATGAGTTACAAGAATGGATACTCCACTTCCAGTGGTTCTTGATGAATTGGGTATTCTGGTTCGGTTTGGGTGTGCGCTTTTTCAATGGATTAAATTCTCTAATTGAGCCAATTTCGTCTAGATTAATTATCCATTCTAAAGAGCTATTGGTTTTCATTCATAACAACTGATGCCCAATTACCACAACTTTACTCCCTCAAATTATATTCGAAATCAACTTAAGTTGAAGAAGAAGCTTTGGGCCAACACCTGCGTGGCTCAAGAACAAGGCCAATAGACTCTTAAACCCCCAACAAACAGCAGGCCAAAAAACTAAAAAAAAAAAACAAAAACAAAAATACCCACCTTGAGAGAGTGCTACGACCAATGTTGACCTATAACTGATTTTTTGTTATTCAGTTGTTCTTCTGGTTTGCTGGTTTTGTTGGTTGTCTCTTTTTTTCGACTCTCCTAGCCACAGAATAATCAGATTTTTTTGCGTCGTTTATAACTCGATTAGGCAAAAGAAATAAAACAAAATTAAGCGAGAGAGAAAGAATAAAAGAGCAGCGTCAAGGTCTTGACTTTGCCTTCTGGCAGGGCAAACGCAGAGTTCAAACGCCACTACAGTAATCACTCAAAAGTCTATATATGAATTATTATATAAGTTTAGTATTCAGGTCAACAAAATGTCCCTCTAAACAAAACCGTTGTATGAAAGATATTGTTTTGTATATTTAGATATTGCTTTAATGACTCAATATTGAATATTCAATTTGATCTTCTTATTTTTGCTTAAGACCAAAAAAAAATTAATTCAAATTTTCTAAAATTTAAAAAACGATGGTTAATTATGAAGAATCCTTATCGAGGGCCCACTTTACTTAAACACACAAGTACACTCTCTTCTAAACAGTCCACGCAATTTATGAATGATCGTCGAAAAGCTTACGGTTATTAACCAACACAAGTGCGGAAAAAACGGCGCGTGTGCCCGAAAATGTTTGCAAAACTTTTTCGGCAACATTTTTTTTCGCGAATCATTTTGTGGGTTGCCTTTTTTATCTCTATCTCTTTGGTTAGCGGACTCATTTCTGATTTCCGTAAACGAAATCGATTAAATAATGAGCGAGGGCGAAAAAATCAATGCCGAGAGCAAATAAATATTTGAATATTCAACTGCAAATGCAAAAGATAATAAGACAATCAGCTAAAAATGAAAGGAGACTAAAAAAAAGTGTTAACAAACAAACAGACATTTGGCTTCTTTTTTCTCACTGGTTCGGAAGGAAACCCCCTCCGTTAAAATCTCCTTCCTCTAATGTAGCACTTAACTAATTCAACAAAACTACGACGTACCCCCACAACACCGACAACTCAATGAAATCAATAATAAAAAAAAAAAACTGAGGCGAAACAAAAAATAATGAAAAGCACACAAAAGCATCATCAACATCGTCATCATGATGATAATAAACGAACATGAACTACGCAGTTATGAAATTTAACTAGATACTTATAGAAAATCAGCCAATAAATACACAGTAGCCGGTTGGGTTTAACTTCAAGGGAATACTAAAATGTAGAATTTGAGCTCTTTGATTAGTTTATTTAGCTCGGCCACTAGATTTATGCACCCTTCAGGTAGAAGTCAGGCTCATCTTACCCATTTAAAACTTAAGTTTCGCCTATTCCTGGCGATAATTTCAAATGAATTGAAACGTACACTTTATTGAGCGAAAGATTATTTACTTTTCGTCATAATTTCATGTTTTTAAGTGCTCAAACGAACTCATGACAATTTTTTTTTTCTTTTATATATTACGTATACGTCGTGTTGCTCTGTGCAATTATTTACCTCTTTCATTTTCCACTTAAGCCCCACCCCCTTCGCGATCTTTGTGCTTGGCGTCGTTTTGTGTGCTTTTAATTTAATAAACAAATAATGGAAAATAATATTCATGTTTGTTCTTGATCGAATTTCGTACCTCTTGCTCTCGTATTTAATTTAAAATGAATTCTAATGGTATTTTCTTTTTCTGCTCTGGCATTTTACAGGATTTCATTTCTACAATTTACTGCAATGTGCTAGTAAAACTGAACCGATGAAATTGATTAATTCTACGATAAAGATATAGCTGAATTAAACCAACAAATTGAAAACCTATGCGTAACCGTGTGACGACAAAGTGGAGAAGTGCAACAAATTTATGAATATAGAAGTAGATGAATAGAAATTCCAAGTTAACCAAGATCACCAAAATATTTTCATAATTTCTAAGAAATATTTTAAGTGTGATACCAAGTTTTGAAACCACGTTTAAGCAACAAGCCTACTTTCGAAAACGAATCATCCAACTGTAGAAACTGAATCAAATCGAATTGATTCGATTAACAGCTGTGCTGTACACATGCACCGGTGTGTGTGAGAGGCTGCGCGCGTGTGCGTATACGTGATAGATCCGTGTTCGTGTGTGTGTGTGTGAGTGCTGCTTATGTGTTAGTGTGTGTGCGTCGGTGTTGTTGGCGAAAATTGAAACGCCCGCTAAACAAAGTCAAGCGCTAGATGGCGCTCTCGCCTGTGACCAGTGCTGTTGTTGTTGTTGTCGGTGTGCCACACACTGTTGTAGTTGTTGTTGATGCCGCTGCAGCATCAACAAACCAAACGCGGAAAGTCAAATTATAACCGCCCACCAGCCGCCCGCAACACAAAAAAAAGAGACCACCTAGCCCCCAATAAATTGTAATTTAACAGCCTAACTAAATCAACTCACCCAACACAAATAACATACACAAATTAATAAAGGAAAAATAGTAGTAATAGTCAAGAGTTTCGCATTACCCATCGTCGGTCGGTCGGTTCAAATTGCGTCGCGTCGGGTCGCGAACGTCGCTAGTCCTCGGATCGGATCGTATCGTATCGTATCGTATCGGATCGGATCGGATCGGAACAGAACGGAACCCTATAGAAGGGACGGTTACGGATTAGATTGGATCAGTTGGCAGTCAGAGGCACCTGACAACGCAACGGTAACCGCTATTATGCATCGGCGTCGTCGGTTGGCCAGTGCAACAATCGCATTCGAATTGGCAGGCGTGCAGCAGCTAATGCAACAACTGACAGAACTTAATTAAACAGTCTAATAACTATCATCATAGTCCGTAGTGGATAACTAAGAAATCGAAACTAACCGCAAGTTGGTATAGTTTATAACTTTTTCCGTGGCCCCAAATAATCCAAGAATCGTTAGCAATCCTGGATTATTTGCTAAAGACTTTGCGCACGCTGAAATCCAATTCGATTATGGCCGAGAATCAAAGTGCGGCCAGCAAAGATTCCGGTCACCAACAGCAACATCAGCAGCAACAGCAACAGCAACACCAGCAACATCAGCAACCACTAGCCACCACATCAGTCACGGCCGCTTCAACCACATCGGTCTTAGCTAACCAATCGCCCACTAACTCGCAGGCCTCATCCCCTGAAAATTCCCAGGAAGCACTGCCCTTGCTCCGACGCCAGCAATCAGCCGCAGCAGCCACAGTAGCAGCAGCAGCAGCAACAGTTGCAGCCACAACCAGCGGAACATCGCAGCAGCAGCAGCAACAGCATCGCAACAGCATCAGCAACATGTTCGATCGCACGGTGAATGCCAAGTTCAAGCCGGCTTCCTCAAATGCCGGACCTGGCAACAATCCGGTCCGTCGGAACTCGATGCTGACACCATCCCGTGGAGTCACTATCGGTGGCACTGGCGGTAACATACGCAAGCTGACCAAGGTCAGCTCACTGACCAGCAACCATCACTTTGCTGTGTGCTATCCACCCAGCAACATCTATCAGAATAGCAACAATGCCGGCAGCAATTCGGCTTTGCAGCGCACCACCAGCGAAAGTTTGCGTTTGAACATGATGAGTCGCGTGGCAGCTGGAGCGACACCCACAACGGTGTCCAGGGCCAGTAGTAACTCCAGCCTGGCCACATCCACCTCCACATCGCTGGCACCCAAGTCCAGCAGCAGCAGTGGTGGCAGCAATTCGACACCGCAGCAGCAACAGCAGCAGCTAGTGAGCAGTAACAACAGCAGTAGCAGCAGCAACAACAGCTTCACCAAGGCCAGTTCGCCCAACAATAATGGAGCACGTTCGGTGGGCGGAGCAGCTACGTCAGCTGCTACTGGCACAACCGCTGCAGCAGGCAGTCATCATCATCAGCCACATCACCACCATCATCATCATCATCACCACCATCAGCATCACAACCACCAGCAGCAGCAGCAGCAACAGACTAGCCTTAGCCAAGGACACGCTTCGTTAACCGTTGCCGGTGGATCAGCTTCAGCTGGTGGTGGTGGTGGCGGCGGCAGTGGAAGCTCCTCGGGGACCGCCGCTGGTGGCACCAATCGCAAACCAAAGACGACTTCCTCATTCGAGATCACCTCGGTGACGGTGGGCCATCCCAAGTTGAATGCTGCCGGCGATACTGGAGACGAGTCGGCCGATGATCTGGACGAATCTCACACGGATGACAATAGTCGGATAACGGACCTGGAGAACGAGACGCCCTCCATGTCGGAAGATACGTTCTCCAAGGAGGAGGTGTACTATGCCAACAATGCCCTCAGCACCAATGCACCGGTGATACCGACTAGCTCGCAATACGGCCTTGTCGTGGTGGATCCCATCGCCCCTTCGTTGGGCCAGACGATCCAGAATGTCCAGGTCAATGTATCGGATAACATTATCAATGTGGTGAGCGGTGCCGTCACACCGGGCGGCACCAAGAAGAAGGACGACATCAAGGAGACGCAGCACCGCAGTGAGCGGTTCAAGGTGGTCAAAATTGAGTCCACGGAGCCGTTTAAACGAGGCCGTTGGATGTGCATGGATTACCTGGATCACTCGAGTGTGGGTAATGGCGGTAATAACAACGAAAAGACTGGCTCTTCTACTTCCGAGGCGCACGCCGCAACAACGGATGGCGGCGCAGCAGGTGTTGGCGCTGGATCTGAGGCTCCGGCCCACAAGACCACCCAAAGTATGATTCTGCCACCCACCCAGAAGCTGAACGAGAATCATTTGGAGGCCAACTCGACCGATGCCAACTGGAACTATGCCGAGCAGCAGCAGCAACAGCAGCAGCAGCAGCAACAACAACAAACAATAGTTGGCAACGCCCTGACCAAGACATTGCCCGTGGCTCTTCGCAATGGTTAGTTTCTAAAGGAGAAATGCTCGGATTGAGTTACTAATTTTCCATTATTTCGTTTAATTAGTGAGTCGCAGTTCCTCGGTAACCCGAAGTCCTAATGCCACAGTCGAGGTAAGTAAATCCCCTGTTTACTTAACACTTCCATACGGTTAATTGTTTTCAGTAGCAGTTGTTTACTTAAATTCAAATAAATATTGAAATCGTAGAAATGTTCTGCGAACGAACTCTTTATTAGTCTTAAGAAACTTGACAACAGACACCGCTAACAATATATTTGTGTCTGTCCTTCGCTCGTTTCTTTTCATGCCACCACCATCATGCAACAGTTCTTATCTCCCAATTTGCTTGCCCAGCAGCAACAGCAGCAGCAGCAGCTCTTCGATAGCGTCAATGCCAATGCTGCCAGTTCACCAAATCCCGCCGGTGACCCCAACAACATGGACTATGCGCGCACGGCGGCGATGCAATTGCATCAAACGTTGCAGCAGCTCAAGCAGCGCGAGGACGCTATGGACGTGCCGCCAGGGGCAGGAGGTTATGCCAACTATCAAAACGGTGGTGATTCAGCTGTTGGAGCGGCTAGCAACAACAACAGCGCTGCAGCTGCAACTGGAGAATCGCAGCTGAGCACCAGCTACGTTGAGCAACAGCAGCAGCAGCAGCAGCCATTATCCCCAGCACCACTAACGCCCCAGGCTGCACCCACATTCGCAGCTGTTGCTGCCGGACAGTCGCCCAACTTCCAATTGGAGCAACAGCAGCAGCAGCAGCAAGCAACATCGCAGATAGATGGAATAGTCCCACAGCCATTTAACCCACAACAGCAGCAGCAGCAGACCCCACAGCAATCAACAGCTCAGCAAGCAGCAGCAGCAGCAAATGCAACATCTGCAGTGACTGCACCACCACCACAACAGACTTCAAACACTTCCAATGCAGCGGTAACCACTGGCCAGGGTCAGACAATGCCGCTGTTATCACACATGACCAGCTACGAGCAGCAGCAGCCTAATCTAGGAGCAGCAGCAGCAGCAGCAGCCGCAGGAGGCACTGCAGCAACATCGGTGGCTGCACCGCAAGCGATTCCCACGCTGCAATTGCAGAGTGCTCCCTCAACGATTGCCGATCCGCAGCAATTGATGGTGCCACAGCAACAGCAGCAGCAGCAGCATCAGGAGGAGCAGCAACAGCAGCCGCAACAACAACAACAACCGCTTCCGCCAGCAAATATCGCGAGTGCTAGTGCCAATAATAGTAATCTAAACCTAACGAATACGAATGTTGTGGCCACCGGCGAGGCAACAACAAACGCGCTGACCTTGACCGATGAACAGGCGACCGCGGCACTTGCAGCTGCATTTGCGACCGGCGCAGCAGCAGCAGCAACTGGAGCCACATCGGCAGCGGCAGCAACGCAGCAGCAAATCCAACAGCTACAACAGCAACCAAATGCAGAGTCCGAGACTGAAAGGTGAGTCACAAGCGAAATATGTCACTTATTGAGTATTAAATGTGTATAATAAATAAGTAAAATAGTCAGGATTTGAAATGCTAGATTTTCGACATATTTACAAGATACATACATAACAAGATATATTGTTACTTTGAGAAATCAAAAGTATTTAGTTCAATGGGTTAATGCATTTGCCCGCTATCTTATCGACTTTTCCATTTTCCTCTTCAAATTCATTCACAAAATAACTTGTTGCCTTGGCTGGCGGCTTTTCCACATTTACGAGAACCTGGCATATATATTTGACGTCTTATCTCAAATAGTATTGGGCTGATCAAATATTTACACGATTATAACACAAACTGCCGCTGTGTCTACGTTTCTTCGCAAGGGGGGCGTGGGGCGTGGGGCGGGGGTAGCCGGCAGCCTAATCAATTAACTCAAAAGACTGAGGTTCCTCCGTACCGAAAGTTATTTATGGGCAGAGCCGAGGTTTGCCTTTGTTTTGCATTCGACTATATTTAGAACGCATAAACGTTGTTTGAACAAGTTTTGAGAATGTCCGCTGGCCTGACAATCCATCCCCCCTGACACCCCCCTTCCCCACTCCCCTGGAATATTATCGTCTAGGGCTAGTTTCAGGTTCATTTCGAGCTGCTAAAGTGCCAACACGCGCCGCCTCTCTTTCTCAATGTGTTTTGTCGTCTCTTTCGGTCACAAGAAATAATTTCGCCACTCAAATAATTTGTTGTTGCCTCTTTATAGTTTTTTTTTCTTTTTCTTTTTTTTTTTTTTGTGTTTCGTAGTTTTGTTTGTTTGCAAATTTGCTACGTCCATTTGCTGGAATTGCTTGCTTAGGCGGGAAGCGTAAAAAAAAGAGAGGGAAAGACCTCTAATAGAGGGTAAACCTCATTATAATAATTTATTTAATAAAAATTCATCAATGAAATTAGCCATGGAATGTTTGCGCAGAAAGCGAGCAAGCGGTGTATAGTGCTTTTCATTTTTCGGGAACTGGATTGGGAAAGCTGTGGAAAGGAGGGTGAGTGGGAGGGGTTGGGGGGTTGGATCGGTGTTTTTTTGTGGGGGCGGTGGCTCTACGAATACAACAAAATGAACGTGACACAAAAGGTCGCTTTAATTAAGTTCGTTTTAAAGCGTACAACAGTTTACTCAATTGCCATACACTGCGAAAATACGAATTTACTGCTATGATGATGCACCTAATTGAAACTGGAAATTCAGTTTTATAAAGGCATTTGAAAATGCAAATTACAAACTAAGACTCTATAGGCCTGTATTTTTGGGTTGCATTTGTTTAAGTTTGGATCATATATTTGTTATATTACATTTCATTGCATATAAATGATGAAAAGCTAATTTTGTTATTTGTATTCATTCATTGTTCATTCATTGCATTCATTCGCCAATCGAAATCGTTTTTATCAAGCGTTTTTTATTTTGTTTTTAGAGTATTTCAAAACTAACTCATTGACCAACTTTTTTTCGAGCTAAAAGTTGGTGACAATTTTGTTTTTTGTTTTTATTGGTACCCCCATCAGGCTGATGACTAATTTGTTTGCCATAGAAAAAGTTAATTGAATGACTCACTATTTGGGGTTTTGCATGTGATTAAACCAGTGAAATGCATACAAAAATGGGGGATCTTTTTCATTAGTTTACACATTGAGCATATATGCCAAGTGATTAGAGAGAGAGACTAAAGTCAAGGCGGCAAGTGAAACATGTGTGGATACAGATACAGAAGCAGCTGCAGCTGCAGATACAGATACAGATACGAATAATATGTGTATATTCTTATATATTCTTGGCAGATTGCGCATTTGCGTGTGACGAGGAGCTAGTCAAGTGCCTGCAGCCCCCTTACAATCACGCCCCCTTTTCTCACTCCCCACATTTCAGAACGATCTTTTTTTTTTGTTTCCCAATGAAATGCAACTGGAAAATGTTAAGGAAAAGGGGCAGACTGTGGCAGCAAAAGGCAAATTACAATGAATTATGCGGCTTGGGTATTAAAAATAGCCGGCAAACAGGGCAGAGGGAGGATTTCTTGGTTTGGTCAGGGGGAAGGGGGGGGGTTGACAATGCGTCGTATGAGTAATGCCTCCCCATATGTGCGGCTGTAAGTGGTTTGTTCGTGTTTGCGTTTGTCGGCTTAGCAATAACTTGAAGAACGAAAAGGGCCTGCACTTGACAACTGCCCCTCCACAGCCCCCCAACTAGCCGCTCCATCTTCATTTCACATTTATTTCCACTGCCACTCGTCTTCTTTGGCCAGACAAATTGTCCATGCTTTCTTTATTAGAGCAACTGATTGATGCACTGCGCCCAAGGGCAACTCACCCATGGCTTGCCACATTTTCCCCCACTTCCCTGGTTATCCACTTACGTCACTTACCGTGGACAAGTGGCCATAAAGGAAAAGGAGAGAGGAAAACCAGTTTGAGCCCTGTCTAATGAAAAGGAAAGTCTTTGTTGAGTGACACTCAATGTGGTTTGATGCAACAATGACAATTGTGTATCACTTTACCTAACACGAAGAAGAAATAAATTAAATAATAAATAAATTACAACTGGTTAAGGAAGTTCAATCGTAATTGGAAGAAATGTTTGCAGAATACAAAAGGGTTTTTTATTTAGTTAGTTATAGGAACATAAACAGAACTGCAATGTAACCACAAGTAGTAACTTCATGTTATCAACAGTTAGTATATGTTGCAATTAAGATATTTATCAATCTAAAATGTGTACATCCACTGATTAATCAGCATTATTCTCTTGAAATTATCGATCGCGTTTATTGCTAGAAATAGATCGCTGCCTGCGTTCGACAAACATCTGGAATATAAACTATATTCCGTTGAAATTTGCAATATGTATTTAGGTATCTTTAATGACAAATCTACATACCATTGACTTCTTTTGCCCCACTTGGCCCCACGGTCAAATGTTGTCATCGTCGAAGAGCCGCTGAGCTCATAACTTTTGCCCAACACACACACACACACACACACACACACACATACACTGGAAACTAATTTGCCTTTGTCCAAGCTGCCAATTAGTCGGGCAGAAGTCATCAAACTGTCTGGATAAAGTGGAATACTTTATGCAGAATGACTAAGGGAATTCTTTCATTACGCGTATTTGTGTTTTTTCTATTACATTGCGCAAATAATAGATATTAAAGATTCTAATAAATCATTGTTTCTAACGATTATCAGGATCTTTTAAAGCTGTTTAAGGTCCAAAAAAACGACACTTATTTCAAAAGAAATGTTTATTTGTCAAAATAAATATAAATTTTAATTTAATTTAGTTTGTTGCCATGCGGATTCCTTCTTCTTTTTCGCAGCTTTGAATGAATATTTTCCGGACTTTGTTGCTATAATTTATATTGAACAATGTTTCACTCCAGCAGTCATCTCTGGGATATCAAGTGATTGTGTGCTTGTATGTAGGCAATTGACAGATTTACTGCAATTGGCTTTGGTTTGCCGCAAGGCAACGACCCCATCCGCATCCGATCGGCATTTGCAGGCCCAGGGGCAATGAGTCACTCGGTTTGCGATAAGGAGACACCTTTACCTTTTGCCTCAATCCGAATACCCCATGGAAACATGAAACTATATGGGTATATCAGTGAATATGTGGAAGTGATTGCCGATTACCTCATGCGTTGCTTAAATCGCGACCAAGGCAGGGCCCAACAAATATACATATATTTATATATATACATATGTGTATATATAATTTGTTTAACATATATATCGAAATGGTAACTTGACGCGTGCCTGGCATTGACCGACTTAGAATAATTGAGAAACAGGAGCTGGGAATTGGGGAGGTTGGGCCGCTTCTTCGATTCCAATGACCTCGAAAACTGAACTTCCGTAATGGGTGGAACGAACCGCTGAAGAGGCGCCACGAAATGCTTTGTCAATTACTCACTCTCCTTCGATCGAAGTTGATTCACTTGTGTACTATAATAAACCAAGCGAAATCAACAATAAAAAAAAAAAACAGAAGTATGCATAAAAAGTGGCCAATGAAATACGGGGGAGGGGGATGACGAGGAATAATCAATAGGGGAATTCAACAGTGTTCTTAATGTCATTATTGTTTTGTTTTGCCATTTGCTTGTCTGCCGGTGGCACGACGACAGTGAAATCTATGTCAAAGTCACAGCGAAAGAAATACCTGTCGCGGTTTGTCAGATTTTCGAACTGAACGATCAGAAAGAAATTAGCAGACACCTGCTCGAGCATTTTACTGCTCGGATTTCCAATGGCAAATTGAAGCAATTTTCGCAAAATATATAGAACTTGAACTACAGTTCCTAATTATGATATTAAATTGGTTTTTCTAAGTTAGAGAACCTTTATTAAACATGATATTATTATTCTGTTCCCAAAAACATGGATTACTACATTTTTTTTAGGTATACCTAAAGTAATAAATCATATATATAGCACAAAAAGAATGCATGCCAATAATTCCAGTTTTTCTGCGCAAAACATTTTTGCGGGGAAGCGAAAGTATTGAAAATACTTGTATTTATTTTTTGCCACAAGGTCAAAAACATGCCCGTCTCACATGTGCCAAATTATATATCTTTATTTTGCTAAATACTTTGCCTTGGCTAAAATCTGCTGCCGGTTTTTTCTTTTTCCTGTGGCCTGTCGTCTTTTGACGCATTTGACCTACTAAGAGGGAACTTTCGGTGCCATTATTTTACGCTCAAGAACCTTTAGACGCGTGTGTCACTTCCGTTTGGGATTCTGCCTTATCGGGTGACCGAGCCAGCCACCCACCACCCACTTGGCCATATTCTTCCACACTCTAACATGTGTTTATCTAAATTATCTAGAATTTGCCCGAAACGAAATTGAACCTCAAACAACACCAACACTGTCAAGTCATGAGATTGTACAAATGTATCTGCATGTCAGACCATAAACGCCAAACATCAGATGAGATTAGAAAGAAGGGTATTGGACCGAAAAGGTCTAGAAACTGCTGGTTAATTAAAGCTTTTATCTAGTAAAGTATCTTAAAATTGTTGTAAGTCATGTCTATACAATAGAAGGTAGCTAGTGAATAAGTTCTTAGATGTTGCACTTGGCCACATTGTTGACTTAACCACGAAAGCATTGTAATCTCTATATAATGAAACCATTTTTAATCATCACTAACATTTGCTGTCGTTCTTGCATTACGAATTTATTTACTGGGAAAATTGCATGATCGAAAAAATTGCTGTCTCAAGTGTTTGTTTAAGGGAAACGTAAACAAGTTTGTCAACTCTGATTAGAAAATATTCGGTTGGTGATTAAACACATTTATTGTATGCTTGATTTAATAATAGCCATTCAGCTTACAGTCATGCTCGTATATATTTTCTAATAAATAAAACAAAACACCTTTTTGCGATAAAATCATCATTTTCACTTCCTCATAATGCGGTGGCTGCATGAAACGAAGTAAACATGAGCACAGTATACAAACATGCATTTCCATTTATTTTCGTCTCGTTTACATCTAAAAAATACGCCATATTGGGGGCTTGAGGCCCCCGTTCATCTTACCCACCCGCCACCTAACCAACCCCCCCCCCTGCTTTTGCTTACATAAAAGCCACGCTTTACGCTAAAATGAGCTTCGCCTTATGCGCTGCGCACTTACCCGTTGTCCGTGTGTGTGTGTGTGTGTGTGTGGGGAAAATTGTGATGTAAAAAGTAACGAAATGTAGTAAAAACTGGAAATAATTCGTTTACATCAGAGTGCGGAAAATGGGACGAAACCAACAGCACAGCTTGACCTTCGCTTGGGAAATTCGATGCTCGAGAAAGGTGGGTTGGGCGAGGGGCGAGGAGGCGCGTGTTTGTGTGCCAACCTAGGCGCCACACAACTTTCCAATTGTTGTTGAAATAGTTTTGAAAGTTTTACTAATAATCTTTATAGTTATTAAGATAATTGAGAAAAGCGCTAATGAAAACAATTCTTAAAAACAAAATATTAAATCGATCCTTTAAGATTTATTTAATATGGTCCCTTCCTATTAACTAAGATTTTTTCCATAAATAAATAAGTTGTAGAAACAGTAATGCTGCATTACCACAGTAAAATTTAAAACTATTTTCAATGCTTTATCTCTTAATAGTTTGAAAAAAAAACTGCCAATAGATCTACATTACTTACTAACTCAAAATGATTTTTCTTATATTTTGATTACGTTTAGTATACCTCAGTAAAATCAAAATAGTGGGTACTAGAAAAAAACAACAACAAAACCGCTCTCTGACGTCGTTGCGTCTGTCTGGCGTCTCGCACACAGCCATACAAAATACGTGCACATATTGATGAGAGAGATTTTCTGCATTGCTCTTTGGATTCGTTGTTGTTGCTGTTGTAATTGCAAGTGATCGTTAACCGGCGCATTACACTCCGGCGCTCTCTCGCTCTCACACACAATCAACGGTCATGCGTTCGTATCGCTTCGTTGTGTGTCTAAAAATAGACACAAATATTGAAGTTGATTTTTATACGGCCATCGTCAGATACCCCTCCCCCCTCCTGTTACCGTCCCTTGGGTCGTTTGGTGGGTTCGTTGTTGCTATCAAACATCGCCTATCAGTGTTGTTGTTATTGCCATTATGTTGTTGCTGCCTTCATTATAATGCGTTGTTGTTGTTTAAAAATAAACTCTGCTGCGCGTGGCATTTTTTTCCTATTTCAACTCTCTCACGCGCTTTTGGAGAGTGGTGAGAAGCGGGGAGAGCGGGAGAACGCAGTCTTCTCATGCGTTGATTAAACTCAATGAAATAAATTAGATTTAATTCATGTTTTTGCCTCTCTCCAACATGCCCAGTACATTACACTGAGCAAATGTGAAGTCTTATCATAAAGGAATTTAAAATTCGTTTGATATAGAATATAGTTAAAAAGTTTCTTAACTTCTTATTTGTATTTACAGAAAATTCACATATTGTATTCAGCGATAGAATTATTTTTATATTTAGTTCCGTCTATCTCTTCCTACTTCTCTCGTAGACAAGTTTTTAAAAAATTTGCGCAGCATTTTGCAATATTTGTTTTCTGTTTTTTTCGCGCCAATATTTTTAGCACCTCTTCAATTTTTCTCTGTCGCTGCCATTTTTTGTTTGTTTTCCTACTTAACGTCACGAGCTGTTTTTCTCAGATAAAATTCATAGTGTTTGATGGAGGTGGGGGTGGGGGGGGGCATCTGGTGAGTGCAACATTGTTGCCTCGTTTGAAGTGGCTGTTTAACCCACTGATGGCCCAGAAGGCTAAAAGTGCATAATGAAAAGATTTATCTTAAGACTTGTTATGACTTTTAAAGGCACTTTCCAAATCTTTCTATATAAAAAGTTGTTGACTGTCAGTATTTTTTATCCAATATTTATTTTGAGAACTAATCCTTTTTACTTTTTAAGAAAATGAAAGTAAAACCCATTAGACAAACCAAATGAGCTAAAATGGAAAGTGGGCACTTGTAAACAAAAATAGGTTTCACCTAAATAAATAAATCTAAACATTCATTAGAAATGCTCAAGTACTTGCTCATCTATTTATTTCCACGTGTACCAAAAATAAAATCCAAATCGAATTCCATTACCATGCGAAACTGAAAATTGACGATTTGTTGCCAGGCAGGAATATGCTAACCAAGTGAGGTGTGTGTGGTGTGCTCTCTCTAATCACTATCAAACTGATTTGAAAAGAACAAAAAACCTAACGACTCACAACCTGCCCCACTGTGCTTGCGGTGCGGACAGCGAACTGAAATGCTGAACAGGTGTTTCCATGTGACGAGAGCTGAACTTTCATCGCTCGAAATTAAACGCCGGCAGAGGGAATGCCTCAGATTACGAAGGCCCCCAGGGTTTTTTTTCTTTTTATTTATTCGTTTTTGGTTTCTGTGCAGCACAAGTGACACTTCCCTCACACTTGTTTTAGGTAGGCATTTTTGCTGAAAATTGAAACCTGAACAGAGCGTGAAACGCCTTTTATTGATTTATGGGCGCCGTTTGCGAGCGCTCCAATCGCCTGATTGATTGATTGATGATTGGCTTTGACTTTGGATATTGACTCCCTGCATATTTGCAAGTCAAATTTAGAGAAAGAAATTGCGAATTAAAAGAGTGCACAGTGGTAAAAAGACAACTCACCCAGGTTCAGTTGAAAGAGACCGAAAATACAAAACGATATACTTGATAGACGTCAGTTGTTGGCTGTTGTGATCTCACATGGGTTTGGGTTGGTGTGATGGGGAAATCCGAGGGGCAAAAGTGTGGGGGGGGGGGGACCCAGAGCACATGATTTAAATACTAAAGTCTAGAATAACAAAGAACCAAGTAAAACGAAAAGGAAAACAGCCGACAATATCAGGCATATTTATTTGCTCATAAATTTCTACGGTCCGCGAAAGATAGCATCCCAGCACCGCAGCGAGAACGAGAGATACAATGTCCCCATCTCATTCGACTCGTCGTCTCGCTCACTCTTGCATTCGCCGTCCTTTTCTCCTGCCAAGTGCCAAGTTTGCGGTGCGATTCTTCTCACAGTGGGTCAATAATCGCAATCAATTGAAAGAGTTTATGTGCTGCGAATGCAAATTGCAATTTCTTATAACAAAATTCTTACAAATTGAATATATCACAATATTTTGGGGAATTTATTTAATCGATAATATGTAGGAGGCTTAAAAAGAAAGAATCGTGGCGTTCGTTGATTTGTAATTGTAAATTTTGTACAGATTCACAAATCTGCTAAAAATCATTTTAAAATCCACACACCAAATGAAATTTCTTCATTTTAGTTACTTATTTAATGTTCCAATGGCAAGCTCTTCAAAAGGTTTTGCTTGTGCAGTGTTTGAAAGGAGTTACTAAATTTGTTAGTGTGTTTACTAACACCTAAACTTCCAAATACTTCATTTCTTCACGTAAAACTTTTGTAACTTAAATCTGCATCTGCAACTGGCATTGCAAACTGAATCGAATTGCACTTGGGGTGGATTAAAAAAAGTTTGTATTCTCGCCCAATGAAAACTTAATTAAATGACTTCAGAAACGACTTCGATTCAAATGCTGAATGGACATGTACATTAATTAACATTCCCTATTCATTTCATCATGTTCTGACATCGTAAGAATGTCGAAAGTTGTCTGAATTCGTTTTCAGCCCTTTTTTTGCATGTCAAACTCAATTTGATATTTTGCCAAAACAAAGGACTGAATGAAACCCCTTCTCTAAACAATTTTGTGGACAGGAGTTGGGATGTAAACAAAAAGCAACAAAATCGAACTAACAAACGAGCCAAATTGATGGGGAGATTGAGCAAATTGCTGGGAGGACTGAGGACATTTGGTCCTTTTTATAGGGCTACTAACCTTTATATATATATAAAATACTCTGCAAATTAAAAGGTTTTTAGTCCAAATCAAAAACTATTTGGTCGTTCTAAAATGACAAATGATATCATATTGTTTATTTGATTAGCTTCAAATCAAGTATGCCAGAATGCTTAGATAATTGTATTGCAAAAAAGGATTAAATTACTTTTTGGATTAAAATTACTTTTTTGTTTCTCTTACTGTATTTTGGTAGTACGTAAATCAAATTGCAACAAACCCACCTGTGCCATTGTCTGATAAAAATGACCACAAATAGGCGAAAAGAACAACACAATTCATTTGGAAAATAGGGAAATGCCTGCTTAGTTGAATGTTGATTGTGAAAGGGGAGGGGGCGGAAGTTGGGGTGGCTGGGGGGAGCAGCAGGTACCACCTTGGCGAAGAACGACCTTGACAGCGAAAATATAACAATCGGCACACAGTTGGGGAAAAAGCGAAATTATTACTATCGTGTGTGTGTAAACAGACGGAACAAACAACCAAACAAACAAACAAACAGCAAATCGCAGAAAGTTGATTATGGATTTGCATTTTGGGGGAAGGCTCGAAACTGAACTGAAACGCAATTTCCACTTGCTGCCACCAGCTGGAAAGTTATTCGAAACGAAAATCAATAAAAAGGTGCCGGGAAAATGTCAAACGGTGTGCTGGGTGAAAAGCTGCACGTGAAAGTTGCCAGACACGAGAGGTGTAAAAAAGTGTGTTTACATCTTTTTTTTTTTTTTTAGTAGTTGCACCTTTCCCACAATTAGCATCGTTCGCACAAATTGCGGGGGCGTGAGTTCAGGCCATACTCATTGGAAAAGGTCGTTAAAACGCTCAGTGCAAATTAGCGGATGGCTTTTCCACTTTCCCAACTATTTATTTTTTCCGCCTAAGGGCGACACTTGCACCAAAAAGGAAAAAACTTTCTTTTTTTTTAAGTAGAACATAAGGGCTCACTTTTCTTAATATAAAATCAACGTTTTTACATCCTAAACGCTTTTATAAAAGTATAATTTTATATTTCTCTTTTTATAGTTTTTATACAGCTTTTAACGCTTTGATTTCGATAAATCCATAACTTCTAATAAAATCACATTAGCCCACAAATATTTGTATACTAATGTGAATAAACCTTTTGATTGTTGCCCCATTATTGTTATTGACGTGTTCTGATTGTGACGCAGTTTGCTCTCAGTCTCCAAATGGTTGGTTGACCTGAAATCCACAAGTGGGCGAGAGTGGCAAGGAAAACCTAATGAGCATGTGTCGGCGAATGGAAAACCTAGGAAACCTACCCATTTTCCTAAAAACAGAAGGTGATGAACGGTAGCTCAAAGCGGTTCCAAAACAAAAATGTGCGTGACACAATGCATTTTCTCTTATCAGGCATTTGTTTTGACCCAATATGGATTTCGTTTGGTTGGGGGATTTCTAACAACTCCCACTATTTTCGCACCTAATTTGCTAGTCAGGCGGAGGTCGTTGAACTCGGAAATTATATGTTTTTTTATTTTATTTTCCATTACACTGACGCACACCATTTGTTCGCCATATTGGAATTCAATTCATTTCCGTTCCACTAAGCTCATGTTGCATTTACAATCGCGTTCTTTCACTTCCATTCATATTTTTTTAATCAACTTCTTTGTCTGCCTTTCGTTCATTAAGAGATTAGAGTGCTCCACACTAAAATCAACTTTCTATCGAAGAATAAAATAGCTTAAGATAATACAACTACATCTTTTGGATATAAAGACGGAATGACTTGCCCAAAACTAATATCAGATTTTGATATTCAAACTTGTTTTCCTTTCACATTCTGTTGCTTATCTTCTAAATTTGCATAATTCTGTGCATTTGTACCAATTAAGTATAACATTGTGTTATGTATTGTGCAAACTGATTTCGGAGATTTTAAACTTGATTTAAATTGGCTTAGATAGATTTTCTATACTAATAAATGTCCCATTTTGTATCTTGTCTGTTTAATTTTTCTGCGGCTGACTAAGAATTTTTCTAGACTGATTTTTTGGCCCACGCAAATTTTCCGGAATTTCCCCTGACAATTTTTGTATTTTTAAAAATTATCAACTTGATATATCTTCAAATGAATCTACAGCTTTTTTTTTGATGACAACAGGACCTTTAAAATATTTAATGTGCAAGCGTTTTCTCCACTTTACTGACTTTGCTGAAAGCAATAAAAATGAAATCATATTTTTCAGTTAAATGGGAAGAAACTCTGTTGTTGCTTTATGAATTTCGTCTCTGTTTTATTTTTTGTTAGTAATTTTTACTCTTCATTTTCGTATAGTTTTAGAGCCGGTTTTTTCCTTTGTCTGGCTGAGGAGTTTTCATTTTCAGTTATGTATTTTGCCGGCTTTTATTTTTGTTTTTAGTTTCCGTTGCTTGAGGTTTTATTGTTTTGTTTGTTGTTGTTTGTTTCGCAGAGTGCAGAGTCTCTTTCTGTTTATTAGTCATCAATTCGCATACACTCCGATTTCCACTTACAGTAACTCCATAAATGTTGTGGCATTTTGTGCCTCTCTTTCTGGCGCCCCTTTGCCAATTTTTCGCAGCAGCTGTGTGGAGTCAGCAGTCAACAGCTGTTTTTACCGGTTTCTTCTTCACATGGCAACGCCCACACCCACACACGCAAAGCCGTCACACACACACACACACCCACCTAAAATGACTAATACAAGCGCCAATTGACAGAGGAAGTTACTTAAAGTTTCGTGGGCAGATTGCAGTTTCCAGATTTTTTTAAAGGAGTTTGCGGATAACTAAAAGTTGTCTCATTTAACATATCATAACTGAAATCTTGAATAATAGTCAACAAGATAAATCACTAAAAAGCATTGTAAAGAAATTGTGTATGGAAATTAGATGAGATAGTCTGCATAAAATATAAGGATTTTACTAAGCTTATATGTGCTTTATAGAACCATATAAATAAATATAAAAATACCCATAATCATAAAATAGGCTTTGGTATAGTCACAAATCTTTAAATTAATTTGCATTTTAATTTTTGTATCTTATAGCTTTACATGGGTATATTAAGATAGTTCTGAAAATCAAAGCAAGAAGAACCATAATTTATTTATTTAGCTGTATTTGTTTTATAAACTTTATTACACTTTCCATCTTACGATGGCACAACAGTCTGCTAGTCTCAATCAGTCAGTCTCGTGTGAATCACTTTTTCTGCCGTCTGCGCTGCACTGTTGGCCAAAGAGGCAATTAATAAATTGCTAATTAAATTGCAACCAAACACTTGGCAAATTGAATGGATATGTGTCTATATGTCTGGGGATATGGCTGGGCGATTCAAGTGAGCAGTAGACGCCTTGCCGCTCCATTAATTTCGCATTAATTTTCTTCACGCGCGAAAATGCGAAATTAATTTATTTACTTTGCCTAATTATTGTGTGTCAGTGAGACAACACACACACACACACACACACACACACACACACACACACACACAGGCAGACAGAGGGGCGTAGAATTGAAAAAGACACATGCAGTTGTCATGGACACGAGAAACAAATGAAAGACAACAAACTGGTATAAATATAAATTAAATAAATAAAATTGTTTGCACGAACGAACGGCGGTGACGCCAAATAATAGAGGGAAATGCAAATTTAATGAACATTTTTTTGCCATGTCTTTCGGCTTATTTATTTTCCTTAGCTCGTTGATGGGGCATATTTATTCGCAGGAATTAGTCGAATTATCTAAAGAATTATTAAATACCAGTCTGAAAATCCAAATATGATTAAGACACTTAATGCCATGAAATGAACTGAATGAATGTTAATAGTTGTAAACTATATTATAATGTATATTCATTTATTTTCACAGAGTAATTCTCTAGTCTAATTTGCAGTATTTTCCCATGAGTTCTGCACCACTTATTTGTACTTTCTATTTGAATTTACATCGCCTTGTGTGATCGGTCAATTTGTCATTGCCAAATTTAATTTCCGCACAGGGTGCATTCATATGAGCATGAGAACAATTTCAAAGATGCATTTATATTGCGATGGGGAAGCATAAATCTATTGGAAATACGTTTTCTTATTCGTAATTTTCGCCAGAGCGCAAATCCATTAGAAAATGCAATTTCCAATAAGGTAAATGGAGGTCATCAAACCGATCTCTATTGATTGCATTTTGACGATATTGGTGATTTATTTGTGCGCCTATTGGTGATTTGATTTGTGGATCGATCGAAGCGCTCATTACGCCATTTGCAAACTGCATTTTAACAACTGTGTAAATATTTTATGACAACGCGCTTCCTGGTTGTCTGTTGTGTTTTTAAGGCATTTCTAAGTGAAAGGTGGATTGGTTTTGGAGCTGGAGTAGTTAGTTTTTAATTTTTTTAGGATGGTCAGGGTCTAAAAGTTACGGCAATATCAGATATATAGTTTTCTTGACACATCCTCCATTTGTATCTTAAAAATGTATATATTTAATTAATTTTTTTTTAACTAAAATATTTTACTGGCTTTTATCGATTTTAAAAGATATTCAGTCAATGAATCAGTAAAGAAAAAATCAAATAATCAGCAATACAAAAATAAATTTTACGGTTCACAATTTTTTGTTGTTTCCCGGAAATACAGCAAAACGAATCAAAAAGTATATGTATGTAGATACACTTTTATCAATTGGGGAAATTAAAAATCTGCCCGCTTGCAGCACGCTCGTGTTTCTTCTCACTTTCTTTCTTTCTTTCATTCGTTTCGCTGTCTTTCGTGTGTGCCTCGTCGTTATCAAGTATCAAGACAAGTCGGTTCTGTGATAAGAGACAAACGGCGGGCAGGCCATCGATTATGCTTGTCTTACGCGAATTCCCCAGTCGTTTGGACATATGGACAGAAATACAGCGAACTTTGTAGTCGGGGGGGCTTTCAAGTTAAAACCACATGCAATACAAGCACAAAGTAGTGAAAAAATAGAAAATAATAGATTTTGTCGTACGTCGGTTGGCGCCAAGGCGCCAAATTGTCATGTGTGCATATATAGTATATACCGAATATACAGACTACGTATACGCGATATTGAGGGGGGCGTGTGCGGGGGCTGTTCCCAGTTGTCAATTCTCTTTTCGTTGTTTTGGCAAATCTTCTATCCTTCTTTCTATTTATACCCTTTCGCGCAGGGTATTTGAGCGCTTGAGCAGTTAGGGAATAATAAGTATTATGCTTTAACAAAACTTTCTTTAAAGTGGAGTTCTATTGACTGTACTGATAAAAAAAAGTGTTAAAACATATATTTGTTCTCTAAGCTATTTGGTGTTTGGTTTTTGCTGTGATTGACAGCAGCAACAAATTGCGAAGAGCAAACAACAAATCGTGTGGAAGACAGAGAGCGAAAAAAAATAAAACAAAATAAACAATTTCTCAAAAAATTTAAAAATAGTGCGCAAATTGCTATTTTTATTATAGACTAAACGAAAAAAAAGAGCATGCAAAACAAAAACAAAACAAATGCGACAAAGTCTCGAAGTCAATCAATTCTGCGCGAGAAAGAGAGGGCACGAGAAGCTTATCACTCGAGTTCTTCGCGCCATCTCTCTCTCGCTCTCTTGCTCTGCTGCTCTCTTACATCGTTTGTCTTTTACACACGTGAATTATTTTGTTTTCCTCTCTCGCTATCTGCGTCTTCTAATTGCATTCTATCGTCGTCTGTTTTGTTTTGTTATTGCTTTTTGGTTTCTCTACCGCCTTCTCATTCTCTCTTTCTGTCTACTTCCTTTAGTGCTCTCTCTTCGATTTTGTTATTGATCATTTTTGTGCATTGCACATTATCGCCTTGTTTGTATTTGTTGCCATTTTTCTTAGCAAGAAAAAAAAAATAACAACAAAAATGCGGACAAACGTAAACACATTTTTTATTGCGTTTCGGGTTTTTACCCATTTAAATTTTAAATTTCCAATTTCGCTTCAAATAAAATTATTTAATATGCAATACAATTTAGCTTACTTATTAACTTACTCTGTAATTAATTTAAAAGTGTGTCATTATTTTGACTCACCTCTTATTTTCTTGCTTTAATATGTAAATCATTTAAAGTTCATTTTATTGCAAAACTCTATATGTTGATTTTTATATCTTTATTACCAATTAGTTTTTCGGCTGTAAAATTTCAATATTTTACTTGTATAAAATGTTATTCTCCATTCTACTGTAAGCATACATACAATGATCTTGAGAGCACTGCTTATATGAATGCGGGCTTTCCACTTTGTACAGTTTTAGAATAACTGTGCCTAACTATGTATTCAAGCAGTGTACTTCATATTCTATCAATCCAAAACTGTCGAAACTGTTAAACAGCATTACTGTTTACAGCACTACTGCTTAGTTTTCAAACTGTGCTAACATCACTGTTAAACAGTTTTGTCTGTTAGCAAAGCGGTTTGACTAAGCAGTTTACATAGCCCTCTATCGGAATATTGTCAAAATGTCAGTAAGCAGTATACGTCTTGAACAAATAACACAACAATATCAAGCAGTTTACTGAAATATTTGAAATGGAGGCGCCGAAAAATGCAATTCCATAACTTTGGTTTAGACAAAATAGCTAATAATAATTATTGCTTACGACTTTGAGCCATTTTTACTTAAATTCTTCTTCTTTTATTTTCAGGTAAGCAAGCGAAAATCATAAAAATCGAAATGTATATGCCCCAATATCATTTTTATGTATGTGAGTACTACGCTTTACCTTAATTCCCTGCCAACCCATTAAAGAAACATTCATTACTTTTTGCTGTTTTGTCTTTCCATTTAACGCATTTAAATAATTTAATCATGCATTAAGAAAACTAACTTGTAAATAAATGTAGCTTAGTGAAGCAGTCGTGTTTGAAATCTTTACCATTTTGAAAAAGTTAAGCTTAATTCACAATATATTTTAATGGTATTTCCGTTAGTTAATTTTTATTTTAATATTATCATTTGTAAATTGTAAATATTAAAGGCAAAATTTACCAACTGCCTGTATTTACTTTAAATAGGAGGCGAATCTTTTTATTGTTTTTATTGTTCCTTTAAATATTTTTGTAAATGTCATACATTTCTTTTATGTACTAAAAGTCAAAAGAATTGCAAACTGAGAGATGTGGAGATTTAGTTTCTGGTGTTGTCCCATCGTTTTTCTTCCCTAATTTTCCAACCGCTTTCAAACTTACGCAATCCTTTCTGCTGTCCTTCCAAGCTAATTGTGCTGTCCAATCAAACTGCCGAATTGCGAATGAAAACCGCAAGCATTGGAAATCGCGTATTACGTAAATAGAAACGAATTAAAGACAATTCGCAAATAAATTTCGGCTTGGCGGGTAAAAGTGGTCAAAAGCAGAAAACAGCAGCGGCGAGCGATGAAAACTCGCAGATAAACTGCGAAAACAAAACGGTGAAGCGATTAATGCACCCCCTCCCCCTCCCCCTCTCCCCAACCCCCCTCCTCTTTTTCCGACGAAAATTTTCTTCGAGCTGACTGCAAATTTCTTTTCAGCGATTTTTTTCTTTTCTTTCTCTTATCTGAGATCGCAGTTTTCGAGGCTCCCGTTTTGGAATTTTCCGTCTCGCTCTGCGCAGTTTTCTTTGAGCTTAGCTCCATTCACCTAATTTTCTTGAACAACAACAAATGCTTGTTTTTCACAATTTTTGTTGAATACTTTTATTTCCTTGTTGGCTTTGGGGCGACATACTGAACCAACGACAAAAGCGGGAAAAACACAATGGCAAATGAAAATGGCAGTGGAAGGGGAAATGGGGAAGGGGGAAAATGCTGCATGTAATGTGCATTTAATTTGTTGCTGCAACAACAATGCAGCCGCAATTTTCCATAGTTTTCAATGGGGTCGTTTTCTTTTTGGTTTGTATTGCTCATTTTATGCTAATTTCGCTACATAGCCATTATGCAAGCTGCAAGTGGCGAAAGATAGGATGATGACAATCCAGATGCCAGGATGACGCTGGGATTTTTGGGATTTTCAAGAGGATGACTCAAGAAGAAGACAGGGGAAAGTATTTAAAATTGGGGGGAGTAAACGCGAAACATATATATATGTTTATATCCGCGAAAAAAAGGTTGGCCCAAATGAGTAGAAAACTGATTTTAATAAGGATCCTTTTCCTGTTAAACTTCTAAAAGTTCTGCTAATTTACTCATCTCGAAATAAAAACTTGTTGTGCACAGAGTAACATTTTTGTCATGTGCGGCACATTAAAAAGTTTCGTGAAACTTAAAATTAACAATTAAAATCGTAGCAGGAAGCAAACAAAATTAAAAGCTCCAAAAGTTTTGCTGCAGACAAAAAAAAACAAAAAACAGATAGCCACAAAACCGAAAGGAAAAGCAACAACAAGCATGTGGGGCTCCACATTTCACTCCACTGAGAATTATCCACTATCCAACAAAAAAATAAAAGGAAAATGTGCCTGGACTGCAGCTAAAAAGTTGTTGTTGCCACCATTTCTCTTACTATGGCTTACTACTTATTTTGTGAGGCAAAGGCCTTTAGCCTGTGAAAAGTTTTTCTTTGGAAAAATCCTCTTTCCACGCCCTGTTGCATTTAATTTATGCACTTAGCTGTGGAGTAAAAATCAGCTTGATTTTCTAGAACGGAAATATGTTTTTCATCCTCAAAGGAAAAGCGAGTTGTCGTCACTCTGTCACACAGATCAAACATTTTCCAAAGGAAATGTTCGTTTTTACCCTATTTGCGAAGATTAATTTGCCACAACGTAATTGACAAAATTTTCAGCACCTTCGCCGCGATTTTGCTTTTTGTCAATTTTATTTGAGATGCATAAATTGCATGTGGCATGCCACATTCATCATCTGCTGCCTGCAGCAAAAGATTCCATGTTGCATCCTCGGCAGTTGTGTGTTGTTTATGCCGAGAATTGGAGCGCATCGACAAGTTGCAGCAAATGTTGCATCATATTGTTGCCCTGCTGCCTGTTGTGCTGGCAAATGAAGTGGAAATTGAGTCTGCTCTTGTTGACTGCGGTTGCATTTCTTTTTTTTTTTTTTTTTGAAAATATTTTGATTGGAGTGAGAGTAGTCACATTAACAAAGCAAAAACAATTAAAATTTTTAAGACAAATTATGCAATGTAATCACATTCAACTAATTGTCATGTTGTTAAAACACATACAAAACAAACTTTTTTATTGGCAGCGACAGCCTTTGCAAGGCACAAAAAATGAGCGCACACCCAAAATCATTTAATTTTATACAAATAGCAAATAAAAAACAATATGTTTTTTTCAATCAGACTTTGTCAATGCACAAGATTCGTTCACCTGATTGTCTGGCATCGATCACAGTTCACTTTCGAAACGCAAACTTTGATCACTTCATTGCAGCAACATCGAATCGACGACTCCTGTTGCCTGGCACCACCGTTTCCCTATTCCTATTCCTCTGCCCAAATTTGAACTTTCATCATTATAATTGCAATTGGCGTTGAAAAAAAAAAACTAAAATTATGCGACATCTATATATTTATATCTAAAGCTACTACTATCCAATCTATCTTATACCCTTTAAACTCTTTATTTTTTATTTAAACGTGCGTGCGACCTTTTGCTTTGCCAAAACATCCAAAATCCAAATTGATATATCCAGCTTTATAACCGCATCGAATCCTGGCGGAAATCGAAAGAGGGCCTTTAGTAATCCGCACATAGGAGGGCCCAATGATCCGTCGTTTATGCATCGATTGAATCCGCAGCTCTACTACTACAACAAATCGCAGTCGGGTAGAAGTTCCTTTTGCGTGGACGAATCACTGTGGCCCACAAACAATCCGAATGGAGCGGTCAGCGATACGAATTTGTACATGGGTTCCAGTACGGATGAGGACTATGAGGAGGCCATAGATCAGTTCTCGCCAACGATATACACCACTCGATCGGCAAGTCGTGCGATTCCCATACCAAATAGTGCCGGCAGCAGTCCACAGCATCAGATGCATCATTCGCAGCCAAGGATTGCGATCGGAATTAATCAAATGGAAGGAGGAGGTCCAACACGGAGCACGGGTGCATTCAGTGCCAGTCCCTCGATTTATGCCTATCCGCATTCGCCATTCTATGCCAGTTCGCCGGAAACGTCGTTTGGCAGTGCCGCAATGCCAGGACATCCGGCGGCCAGTTCGCGTATATCCTTCAGCTATGATCCTGCCTTTCAGCGATTGCAAGTGCCGAACGCATCCGGTGATCGTAGACCACGATCACCGCTGGAATGTGCCAGCGTTTTTGCCGCCGTTGCGGCGGCTGCAACATGCGGTGATGCAGCCGGTGGTGCAGCGGATACCGTTATCAGCAGGTCGGTGTGGGTCGATCAGTCCATACTTTCTGGTTGCGGGTTCTAATTGCCATGTCCTACTACTTGTCGCTTGATTTTGTTACCACCCCCTCCCTGTGCGTGTCCTTCGCGCTCTGAATGCTTGATGTTCCTAATCGCTTGACCTGTGGTGTTGCACGCTCAATATTGTACTGTTATTTGGATTACGTTCAGTTTCTGGGTTTCTGGGTTTCTTGTTTAAATGAATGCCAGTGGCGATATTTTGTTAAATAACAATCAACACTGACTGTTCACATAATAACTGAAAAGATATCATAGAAAAATATAACACAGTTTGATTTCAAACGATTTAATCACAAAAGAACTGAGTTATTTACAAGCTTAGTTAAAACCACTTGCTAACACTTTAGTCTAAACACCTATGGTAAAAACATTTCTCCTACTAAAATATAATAAAAATATTAGTGTAATAATGGATTGCCAACCATTCCATTGCCTTTGATGTTTAATTCCTTTTATGTCATATATTGTATTATTAATTAATTTGTTTTGTTAATGTATTTCTATGAATTCGGCATGAATTAACCAACGTGGTGCGTAAATGCATGTTATCTTATTTCAAAAATCAAAATTCAAATTTTGTTTAATTTCGCACGCAATGCTAAAACATTTTAATTTAATTTAATTTAGTTTTTATGGAAAAAAAACACTTTAATAATTTTTTTAAGGAATTCGCCAATTAGCTTTTTACCTTGAGCTTTCAATCATGTTGCGTCACTCCGCTGATGATTCATGTGGCAATCAGAAAATGCATCCTTTTCGTGGCCCAACGCAATTTATAATCCAATCGCGAGCCCTTCAGGCTTCTTCGTTTTATTCCGGCCCTTTACTTAATTATAAAAAAAGAGCCAAACTGGCGGGTAGAATGAGGAGTTTCCTGCGTTTTTCAATCAACATTCAGCAGCATTTAAAATGTTGTGCGAATTTGTTCTTGTTGTTTCGGTTTCTGGTTTGCTTGGAATTTGGCATGGAATGATGTCATACCTAAACTTTGCTGCTCTTGTAATATTTGCCTCGTGCTTCGTGCATTCGTTTCCCGATGATGATAATGATGATGATGCGTTAGCATTTGCCGGCTCATAAGCAATAAAAAAGCAATTCCTTTGAGGTGGTAGCTTGGTCGCAACGCAATTTCTCGACAGCGAGAACTGCGCAAAAAAGTGAAAAGGGTCTCCCGATAGTTCCCCCCAATCTACCCCAAAAAAAAAAAAATAAATAAAATACATGGGGTCACCACAAAGGCGAGGCTTTGTTGCGGAATGGCGCACTAAATTAGTTATCCATGGGACTGATGAAGTTCGTATGTTTAAACATTCCATAAATGACAAAAATGCCCTAGAATTTTTCTTTAAAGAAATCGAAAGCACTGATACAATTGTAGTTTAATTGCGAGCTTCCGTTTAAAATGTAGCTAATCACGCCGCCAGTTTTGAAAACTTTTTAAAAGTGTTGCGCCGAGATTGCTTTAAGTGACTCAGATGTGAGTCAATTGTAAATTCTTCATAGATTGCGATTAATATTAATGTGTGCTATATAAGGAGCGAGAACATTGGCGGTGATTAAGCAGAAAACTTTCACAATTCAATCTTTTTGAATAAAAACGGATATATCCAAAAATAACTTTGAAACGCGGTACTTTCAATCTTATCTATTTCAAGTTCTCTTTTTCGGTTATAAACTTGCCAAAATGTGCTAAAATATAGATGGTACACATAACTTAAACTTGTTCTAAGAACTTACTCCTAGGAATTGGAAATAACAAAAAAAACTATGACTATGAAATAGTACACATTAATAAATAATAATAAATAATATACATGGAATGCTAAATCATTGAAACCCCTTTAACAGCAGTACAGTTGCATCAAAAGGTTTTAAATATCTCGATCTTTCTGCCGAAATGCATGCAGTTTGAATGCACTCAAATATCGCAGAAAATGATATTCAGAAACGAATACAAAAAACCGAATCGACTTGAGTCCAAAAAGTTTTATCAAAAAGAGAAACCAGAGTCTCAAGTTCAAGGTCAGTAATCCCAAATGGGACCGCCGGGTGTTTCGTCCGAACATTTTTGGTGAGGATGCCCATGGAGGAGTGTACCATATGTAAGCTGCTGCTTGCGACTCCCCAGACCAATTAGAATTTCAATTAGGCATCATCATCTTGAGCTGGTCCATATATACTTTGGTTTTATCTCACTCAAGAGAGGCGAATGAAATGTGGTGTTTGCTTATCGAGGCGCTATGCTTGCTCCCTGAATTCCCCTGCCCCATAAATAAAAGTGAGCTCGATTTTTGTGTGTGGCTGCGGCTGAATGGTTTGCTACGGATGATGTCAGCATTTATTTTTGGCACAAATGCTTGCTTGCAGCCAGCCGAGCAAAACACAATGGCCAAAAAAAAAAAAAAGAAAAGAGCAGACAACAACAAACGCAAAACAAAACACAAAACCCCCCCAAAAAAAAAAAAATATGAGCGAAAAAACGAAGCAGAAGGCAAACCAAAAAAGCCGCAAAACATGCCAAAAATAATACTCAAGTAAGGAAAAATAATAAAAAGAAAAAATGACGAGCCGCACATAAACAATTATCTTATGGAAATGCTTTAAGGAGTCGAGCTGATGAAGTGTAGGCCAGCGGCACAGAGTCTTTTTTTTATGGCCAAGAGTAATGTATGTATGTTGGCCCAGAAGAGGTGGAAACGATTCTTCTTATTGACTTTGCTGTCTGGCTTGAAGATTTCTCTCTTATTCTTCTGGTCGAGTTGGCTTTGTTTGAGTTTTGGGCCTGTCTAAGAGGCATTCTTTTTTTACCCTTTCTTTGGCTGCCACCAAAGATCATTTGTCGTCGCCCACTTGTATCTGCAAGATATGTCGATTTATATATTGGGTTTTTTTCCACAAGTATGTATATCTTGTCATGTCATTTCACATTATTGCCTACTCGATGAGTCGTGGTTATTTATTTGTTTTACTTTTTATACATTTCATATTTATTTTATTTAATTTATTTACGTATTGTGGATTATTGTCTGGGCCCATCTATATTTAGGCCTATTTACAAGTGTTTATTGATTGAACAAAATTTATTTTAATGGCATAGATGTTATGTAATATTTTAATTATTACTCTTGGTGGTAAGTTAAAAATATATGCTGGCCATCAATCATTTTTTGTGAAACGTCATCGTATTTGCACTTTTTATTTGAATTGTTTAAAAGACAAAGATAATATATTTTTTGATTTCAACACTCGCTTCGAAAGTCTAAAATCATCCTATAAATATTTAAATCATTTCGAGTTGTGATTAAAAGCACATCAATCACTAGTTATGTTACGAAACGCATACAATTAATGCGAATTTTTCGCTTCTGAATTATGTAAAAAGGTCAAGCTACGTTATATATAACTAAAACAAAGTCCGAATATGTATGTTTATGAACTATATTTTATGCCGGCATTATTGGTCTTTGGACTTTACGGATAGTTCATGAACTGCAATAACCGTAAATCTAGTCCATAAGGAAGTGGTTGTGGAACTTTAACTGCCTAAGCCGAACTCCTTCACTCCACTGTCCACACTAATCGATGTGATTACATTAGCATTAGCCGAGGGACATGGAAAACGGGAATATAGACACAGACACATCTCGCTGAAATGTGCAGGCGGAAAATGGGGAACTACGAAGACTAACGAGCTACAACAATGGCAAGCGCTGTCGACGCCATCATGTCTGCCACATTCGTTCGTTCGCTGGAAATCGTTAATTTTCCACCCTTTCTCCCCTTTCTGCCACCACATTCGAGCCGTAGACAAAGCGGCAGATATAGATACACTTTTCTATACATTATTTCTCATTGCAATGCGCGGCAAATTACATTTAAATGGTTGCCACTTTAAATGTCTATTGAATGGAGGGGGAGAAGAAAGGTTCATTTGAAAGTTGGGGCGCAAAAGGATGGTTTATTAGAAAAATGTCCTAGGAGCAGACACACAATGCGACCACAAATGACACTTGCACAAACGGAAATTATTAATAAACAACAAAATGCGTAGGAAACCCGATTAGCGTGATATAAAAAATGCAATTAATATTTTGCATGACAAGGCAAAAATGTAACTTAAATTATTTAAAGCGTGGCAATTATTTCAATTCATTTTTTAGTTTCTAAAGAAACAATTAAGTGTGGTTCCTATTTTAATGTATCTCGCGTGTGCAAGTCGAATATCTTTTAATTGCTGTTTTTCTTTGAGATTTTCCGAGTCGATTAACACTTGCCGTTAATGAATTGCCATTGGCTTTGTTTTCCACGGAATTATTTGCGATGAGAAACTGTTTCATAAATGAAAATGAACAATTAAATGGGTATGGCTTGATAGATTCCGTTTGAACTTTAGAACTCATTGATAATTCGCAGCCAGCTGCCTGCTACTTTGTATTCTCGAGTGGCGTGAGCAGAATAATTCAGGGTTGTCAGGTGTCGTAAGAGTCCAGGTGGGCGTCAGAACCTGCAGCTCATATTGATGTGAAACTGCAGTTTTAATTATTTTTCCAAGAATCAGTGTGGCCACGTGGGTTATGTTAAACAGAAGCCGACGAATGCTAAACACAAACACAGACGCATAGAAAAGCAATTCTGCTCGCCATTTACCGGCGTCTATTTGGCCAAGCTAATGAGTCGATAATGGTCGAATGGTTAACGAGGGGAGGAACGTTTGTTGGACAGTTTAGCCACAAAATAAAGCAAAATATATACATATACAGCTGGTGTTTGGCATATGGTGCGCTTCATTAGTTAGCCAGAGTGGAAAAACAAAAAAAAAACAAAGGCAACCTGAGATGGAAAGTCTGTGGGGGTTGGGGATTGAACAACATTTTTAGAATGCTTAAGTTCGTTATGGTTTCGGGTTACAGAAACTCATAGCAGGAAACAAAAGAAAAAGTCAAGAGATGGCTAATAACGTGGCAGACACTCTGGCGGCACAAACAAACCGAGGCAGTGAAAAATGAGGCAAAAAAAACAAACTGTTGACTAAGCCAAAACACATAGCCACAACTTTTCACTCAATGGTCATTTTCAATTTTGCATAATGCTAAGAAATTCTTATGAAACCTCAAGCCACGCAATGTTATGCTATGCGAAATGTGGAAAATAATGGAATAGCCCGGCTTGAATTATGGTATATCAATTATATAATGCAAACATGCAGAGCTCTCGAGCAAAGCAAGTGAAATTGTCCAGAGAATTGAAATGCAATAGTGCATACACTTTCCTTTTCGGAAATCCTACACACTTTCGCGTTAAGCCTTTGAATTTATAGATTGTAATAACTCAACATCATATAACAATTACTTAACTTTATTGTATTTATTAAGTCGTAAAAGCTTAATGGCTCAACCGTTTGGCTGCAATTTCCCGGTAGTTTTCGTTCCACCCGCCAAGGAAAATTGCAAGGCAACCGAAGGAGGTCATGTTTCGCCCTGCAGTCATTATCGCCACAAAATCACAAGCTCCATGACAAGCTCAAAATGCCTCAAGTCAAGCCACTGCCATAGAAAAGAAAAGAAAAAAAAGAAAAGTGTTGCCGCCCAGCTCGAATAATTGCATAGGCAAGTGCCCCCAGTCTATTCCAAAATAAAAGTGCAACAATCCAAACGGCGGCCACAAAACAAAAAAAAAAAAAAACCTCAAACTTCAAAGCAACTTCAACCGCAACAAAGAAAAACATGAGTATGGAAAACGAGCTGAAATTATGATTAGTTGTAATTTGATTTTAGCCAGCCTTTTGCCTTGCGGTTGAGTTTTCCTCGCTGCCATTTTGCATTTAATTATGTGCGAAATTTGTGATTTTATGGCCAGCGATAAAAACAACGTTGCTGGAGTCCAAACAAAAGCATGAAAAAAAGTGGTATCGAATTGCGTATGAGACTGTGGCAATACCCTATACACAAGTTTTACAAGTGTACTTTGGTTTTAAAAATGCAAATGCATTTGCTCAATGGTATCCATGAGGCTATAGGGTATCGAGGAAACTAATATCTTAGAACGTGCCGCACTTTGGGATTTGAATCGTTCGCTCAACGCATACGATATTATTTGTTGCTCTTACTTTTTGTTGTTGCCAGGGAATTAGAGCAATGAACTGTTGACTTGTCTCAGCCGGAACTATGAGTTCATAGTGCCCATTGCGAGAAATGCAAAATACGAGAAGGCGAAATTCAAAAGGCCCAGAGACCACACACACACACACACACACACGCACACACACACACACACACACACTCTCTCGCATGCAGACAAACCGATTTGAGCACGAAATCGTAGGGGTAAACATTCAAAATTTATAGTAACAACAATGGGCAACGCCAACTGCAGTCCTGCTGACCCACAAAAAGGGTCTTGTTCCGGAGGTGATTGCACTACACAACCAACTGCTACCACTAACACCAACACTACTAGTACTACGAACTAGTACTAGTACAGCCATGTAACGCCCACCTTGTACACACCCCACGTAACATTACAGAAATTGCCTTCGAAGGCGGACGAGAACGGCACGCGATGATGTCTAGAATGTCTTTGCGGGCCTTTTTTCCACGAATTGTTGCATTTTGATGAAAATGCAAATGCATTTGTTTTTTTATTTTTTTTTTTTTTGTCCAAACAATCGTGCATAGGCAAATATACACCCCGAAAAGTCAGTCACTGTTGGCCAACGTGGAATTAGACCAAGTTGACTTTAGCACAGTCATCAATGGTTCAATATTTGCTATTATTTGTTCAGTCAATAGAAGACAGCTCATAATATTTGTCCATTTGCAAACGAGGAAGATTGGAATGCGAGCAAAACTGCCTTTTGTTTTGCAAAGAAAAAAAATCCAAAGTAAATTAAGCTCAGACGCTAGGCAGGGATTTTTCTCAAATGAATTTCTTTTATAAACCCAAGGTTCTTAGATCATACATATTTCGGTCAATATTTGTCTTGTTACTCTGCACATTCCCTTCATTGTTCTTATTTCGCTAATGAGGTTCATTGACATTGCCAAGCACGCAGACAAAACCACGAAAGAGAAAACTGCCTTGTTTACTTACAAGCAACCACAAAATATACATTTTAAAAAGTAAGCAATGTATATAGAGCTATTTATAATTTGATTTGACTTTATAATTAATGGCACTACAAAATAATAGCGCACTACAAAGCACTATCATTTATACAACACTGTTTAAATTAACAATATGGATTTATTAACACGTGTAATTGTCTTTACACTTATTGGGCTTATGTGACAAACTTTCACTTTTTAACGCTTACTTGTTGAGTGATTTTATATTCGAGGAAATGGCGTGACCTCATCTACATCTAAAAATATACATATCTAGCCCAAGAAATAGATTTTTTGTTTCTACGAGAATAAATGAGTGAATATTTGAGGAGGCAAAATAATTGTCATTTGTGAATGAAGTAGTTGAAGTCATGTCCCAATTTAACTCTTATCAAATGCGGATACGTAACAAGTAGCAGATAACCAGGCTTGTTATATATGACAGTTGGTCGATTTCGAAAGACATTCGTTTATGGCGCACAATAAAAGTGATTTCAATCAGATACTGATATGTTGTTGGGCAATACGGCTATGGGTAACTCATATTTGTGCAGTACTCTTTGTTTCATATATTGTATATTCAAGGCATACAGTTGTTAGCAAAGTAATAAAATTCAGTAATTTTACATTGCAAGTTGTTGCTTTACCCCTACTTCATTTTTAAATAGTTAGCTAACAACAACTCGGATTAGAGGCCTGCCAGTTGAGCGAAACCAACCAAGTTGATTTAATCGCTCAGAAAACTGGTTTTCGTTTCTAAATTAATAACAGTTAACAATGGAATTGTGCAGCCAGCCAGTTAGACCATGCCCAGCTCGTAAAAGACCTTTGACTCGCTTATTTCTTTGTAGTTTATTTGCCAAGCTTAAATTCTAACTTAAGCTAAATACGTATTACATAATAAGATCTTTAATTTAAATCACATTGCACTTGCTCGTGCGGTCAACAAACAAACGATGGGGTAATAAAAACAATCAAAGCACATTTTTATAGGAATATTTGGGTGGCGCAAGAGGAATCTTCTGTTAATTTCCGATGATTATTTGGGCACACTGCCAGCGGATATGTTGCAATTTGTGTGCCCATTCTTGTTCGTTATTTTCCTCTCAGTTTGTGTTTACATTTTTCAACTAGAGTACTAGAGTACAGTCATGGCGATGAACATGAGCAGTACGAGTATGAGCCAAGGGCAGATGAACATCAGGCAGGCGACTTCAAACATTTTGCTCTCCTGTTCACCAGCGATCTGCTGCCAACTGTTGCTATTGTCTGCGATATGCAGGACTTTTTCACTCCTTCGTAGCTCTTTGTTTGTTTTTTTTTTGCCTGGCACTTTTCGGTGGACAAATCGAAAATCGTGGAAACACACACACAACAGGTACGACGTTCGCCGTAACACTGAGCCAGTCGAACCTTTTACCTCGTGTTTGTCGACGATGTTGCTGATGGGCAGCGTTGTTGTTGTTGTTATTACTGCTGCTGCTGCTTCTGTCGTTCGGTTTCTTGTCGCTTCGGCTCTTTGTTTGCTTGTGCCGGTTTTGGGTCTCTCCCACTCTTCTCTCTGCCTTGCTCTCTCTCTCTCTCTCTCTCTGTGTGTGTCGCGATTATCTCTGCCGCTTTTTGTTTTCGATCGGTTTAAGCTTTTGTTTGGCTTTAACTGTATGGGCTTACCTTTTGAGTTCGCGCCGAGTTTGAAAAGCTTCTGACAATTGCACTTCAATTTCATTGACCCCACAAATCAGCGATTCATTCGACTTGCCCTCTTCGCTTCTCGTAGTTTTCTATTTGGTTTTCCTGCGCGTCGTTCTTATCACTTGCCTGTGGGTTATCATGAATAACCTCGATTTTCTCAGGTGAGCTGGACGTTTTACTGCGTGTTTACAGGCGTAAGTTGTAATACAAAGTTGCAGATCTGACTTTAACCGTTAACATTAAAAAAAAAATGTTTTAAAAATACAACTTAAGCTTGAAATGGAATCTTTTTTCTTAACTTCTTTAAAAGTTTATTGAATATTAAAAATTTAGGGGTCAAAGTATTATAGTCAAAGTGATAAATAATAAATAATTTATAATTCCTCATACACTCTGACTTGCACACTTTTATGTCCCCTTTCTTAGTAGCCCACATAAATCTTAATTATACTATAGTATAGTACTATCAGTAACATGACAAGCTTTTTGGCTCTGTTGCCGAAAAAGAGACATAATTTGAGCGTGGAGCTGATCGTGACCATCGAGGTGGCGACCTTTTACAGAACTGGTCTGGTAGCTGCACCCATTGCCATGTGGAAAATTACAGGCAACCAGTTTTGTTTACTTTTGGCTTCTTAAGACCCAGACAGCGTCGATGATGGCTTTATAAAGTACCTTTCAATATGTGCTTACCGCCAATAAGGCAATAAAAAAAAATGGACAAAGCGTGCCATTCAAGCCCCGTCATCTAATCAGTTTTTCCCTTCCAACACCTCCGTCTCAGCTTATCTTATCAAATGTTTACTTCTAAAAAATGGTCTTCAATAATGGTTGAGTTGTGTTAAAAAATATCAATGAACTGCACTGCATGATATTAAGTTAATTATATAGCTACATTTTAATAAATTCACTTAATTTTTATTTAGAATTCGTTTATATTGAATTTCAATTAATATATTTTCTCTTTTTTTTCAGGTATGTATCAGATCTACTTATAATACGCTAGTATTATATTAGTAAGTATATTTGTGTATATCTGTAAGTAGGATACCAGTCTAATAGAAAGGAAAAACTACTTGCATACCTATAATATTGTCAAATAATTCTAGTTATTTTATGGCGAACTTTTGTATAGTCAGTGAAGTCTTTTCGCTAGGGGTTGATATCAATATTCTGTTAAGTATGCTACACAAAATATGATACTACTTTAAATTGGTTTCGCTTAATAATTCTCAGTTTAGTGTCATTACAAAGTTTGTTACTCTCTTTCTTGTTCCATCAAATTTAAAAACAGATAAAATACGGTATAATTTGCCAAACTAAGCTCTTTATATTGAATACGTATACGTAATTTTTTTAAACTACATCAAACAAAGGAAAATGTTCCGAAAACATTCTTTGTGCATAACGTTAGTACTTTGAGTTGGGCATCTGGCAAATATTGCTTAGACTAAAACACGACCATTGTTTTATTACCCCAAATGGCACATTGTATGCCATTACGTATACGCCTAGTAGACCACGTATTTTCAGAAATTAATTCTTGTAGCATTGTTTCCACGCTCTAATACAAATGTTCTGCATTGTCCTATTACATAAATAGCCTTACATTTGATCGAACTTCGTTTTAATGACAAAAATCAGTCTAAGTTTGTTTCTTGTCCCCTTTTCCCTGTTAACTTTTCGGATTTGCAGGACGACCCGCACGCACCGAAGTTCTATTGTTTTGTTAGGACTCTGTGCTGTTCGCTGTAAACATATATTCGCATAGCTGATTTTATGCTTTGTTTACTCAAGTATGTGGGTCATGCTCCACTTGCAATCAGGGCAGCGAGAATGGAATGGGATGGGACAGGCCCACATACATATAACCAATTAATGTCGGATGTCCTTAGAGTAGTGCCCACTAACAGACAAAAAAAAAACAAGCTATTCAGTTCGGAAACAAAGGAAATTCCTTCAAATTCCAGCACTGACGTTGAATTACCTTGTCATTGAAATCCATTCACTGGCATTTCATTCCTTCATGCGATGTTACAAAGGTTTTTGTGGCATTTCTCTGCCATTGCCTTTCCGGGAAGCCTTGAGGAAGGACCTTTCAAATGGTTTCGCCTCGTTGATAATTTATAAATTGGTGTAATTATTTTGGCCAGCGGAGAACTTACAAAAATGGGGACAGCTGAGAGGCCTTTTCCTCTGGCTTTCTCTCTTTCTCTGGCCTTTTGGTCTATTGTGCAGTGTTCATTTCTGCAATCGCTTCCTATCTCCCTTCCACTCGTTACACATGATAACGATGAATTTATGTTTTTTTCTTGTGCGTTATATTTATATATATATGTATGTATATAAATTGGTTGGGCTAGCACGTTTTCCTGGCCGATTTGCGCAGGCGTAGGAAAATTGAGAGCCACCCAAAACAGAAGCAGGTGTTATTTATGCTTCACTCAAATCCATATATATTCTATATTTATGTATACATCAACAGAGAGAGAGAGAGAGAGCAGTAAAGAGAGAGTGAGAGAAAGAAAGAAAGGGCCACTGCAATACAGAGCTTATAAGACAGAAAAGATATTCAATTTGGAAGGGAAAATACTGAGGAAAAGCCAGATACAAATTTTCCTCTTGTCGAGAGCGCAAAATTCACTTTCTTTGCGAAAATCTATCTCTCACGTGGCTCTCGCTCTCTCATTTTCTGGTACGAAAATGAACTCGCGCGTGCTCTCTTTCCGCCTGGCTCTCTCTCATCTGCATGTTTGGGCGATGAACGCGCCACAAAAAGCTAGCAACAAAAAAAAATCCTACCCTCAGTCAGTCAATCTACACTTTGGCTTCTTGCTAAACCAAACACAAAAACAAGCTGGCAAAATATAATATTTTCTAGCACTAAAAATTATAACATTAAAAATCGGTTTAATTAAGTTTAACTAAAGTACTTGCCACACATAGTTCGGGAACCTTTTTGTTGTGCAGAAAAAGAGCCTTTTTTTTGTGTGCGATTGTGGCTTGTTTTTGTGGCAAACGCGGAAGTTTTCGCTGCTGTCGTCAGTCAGTCGTATTCGAACATCATCGGCGAGCGTTTGTGTGCGTTTAGTGTGCTGACTGTGCGTGTATGTGTGCGTGCAACCAAATAAAGTTTACAACAATTGAAAAGTTGTAAGAAAATCAGCAAAGCAACAAAAATTAAATAAAATTTAAACGGCATCAAAGTGTTTCGTTTGATTATATAAAATCAGCGAATAAAACGAATGCACATTTGCATCTGGGCAATCAAAAAGTGAAAGAAAAGCGAGCTACCAAAAAAATCTTTCATTCAAAACGCCTCGGTTGATTTCAATGTGTGCGTGTGTGTTGGCCCCTCTCTCTCGCTCTTACATTTCGCTCTCGCTCGCATAGATAATTTCTAGAATTTCGCGCCCATTTGTTATTTCCCTTGTTTTTTCTTCTTCTTCTTCAACGCGATAAAAAAATTATTACATTCTACAAAACGGTGATCAGCAAAAATTTCATTCATGGAAAACAAAAACAATTTAGAAATCGCTTTTAATAACGGAAATATTTTTATTAAAAGGTAATGTCACCCAATTCTAAATTGTAATTATTTGTGTTCGTATTGTTGGTTAATTCGTTTCGGTTTATGATTTCATTGTGTTGACCAGTACAAAATAAATGGCAAATTAAATCCAATCAAATTATTCCTCACATCTGATCAACATCAAACGAACATCAAACATTAAAGAGCATTTCAACTAATTGTTAAGAATTTGTATGCGATTTTCGGACTTCGAAAAATATTATTTTAAATTTTAAAAATAATAAAACAAATTAATGTAGCTGGCAAACACGATTTAATTGCCAACTATACACTAGTTTTTCTATGACATACTTGTGGTAGCCCAAATATTGGGGGATAATACCAAAGACCACATACGCCCAAAAATCGGTCCTTGTGGAGAAACCAACCCCAAAGTGTTCTTAGCATGCAATATGTACGCCCTCTATTTTCCACTAGTTCAGTACACTTGAAATCAATACAAGGAAAGACAAGCCATTGAAAAGGCAAACATTTAATCGCCTTGACTGGCACTTTGCGCCTTCAATGTCACGGTGTCCTTAATGGGCCAATGAAAGTGTCCTTCTGCCCAAAGCCGAATGGCCCATTAATCAGAAATCAATAAATAGTGGAAACCGAACGGCTAATTTCGCTAGAAGTTAAGCGCAAGAAGTTTAATTGTGCAAACATGATTGTGGGACCATTTCCACGAAAGACAACAAGACCATTGATTTTTCTCTATCTTATGCTATTTTCCCATTTTCTTGGCGCTTTCCTTAACGAATCATTGTTGTTCTTTTGCCCACACAAAGCATTTGAGGTTGTCAGCTTATTTGTGTTTGCTGTAGCGTTTCCCACGCATTGGCATGGCTAAAAACCATAGAAAGGGCAACCCCACCACCACCCTTTTGATTACGCAACTCTTACTTGAAAGTTGATTTTCATTCATTTCCTTGGCGCTATTCGGTGAAATACCCTTGGGTTTTGGCTTAGTTTGATTATCGTTTCGCCAGCCACAATGGCGTCACGTCAACGCTGCGAATACGCAATATTTTGACTGGTGACCTCAGCAAATGAGAGGTGGAGGCTACACACACAAAAAAAAAATAACAATACACACCCCGAAAAATTATCAACTTCGATTTGCGAGAGCGATCTTTTTCGCTTGAATGCAACTTTGCCTATAATTTGCCCATTTTGGTCATTTGAACAAAAACAATTTCATTTTAGATCTTTGCGTGCTGATAATTTGATTTAAACAGCTTAACATCATCATCATATATATCGAGAGATAGAACATCTGGCTGGTTCATTTAATCGACGTTTGCCTATTAAGCGGATCGCATTTGTGCATCTCTTCTACTTTTTTTTCGATTTCCAGTAAATGAATCTTGATGAACTGAGCTGGCTTTGTTCGGTTCTAGCCGGTATTTTTATCGGTTTTCGAGAGACTTTGATGATTGAATTAAATATTGTTGCTTTTTTTTATGTATTTATTGATTTATAAATCAATTAAATTGAAGTATCGTTAAAGGAATTGAGCGATGAATTACTTTTACGGAACCTAATTGAGCGCAAACTTGAATGAACCTTCGAGAAAAGTCATTGGTACATAATTTGAAATGATCCTAAAAGTAATTCTGTCGGAGCATTTTAATTTCGCTGGCATAATTAGCTGTCCATAAAATCACTGTGGCATAGTTTAACCGTTAAAAAGATTGTCCAAGGAGCATACTTAAAATTAAACTACTTTTTTGTTAGTGCTACCAAAATCCCTGGTCATATCAGCGCATGAACTTTTTTTTATATCCCATCCATTAAAATGGAAATTTATGGCCTGAATGCAATGGTATTTCATAGATGCACAGCCCTTGGACTTCTGAAATGCAGCTTACGTGATGAAATCGTTTTGGAAATGTTAGCGTCCTTGGCAGCATTTGGCGCCAATTGTCAGTCGCTCAACTGCAGCTGAACGGCAACTGGAGATGCCATAAAGTCAAGCGAAGTTGGGGGAAACAATAAAATGTTATCATAAAAATCCAGGGGTAAATGGTGGGGCAGCAGAACGGCAGAACATAGCGAAGCATCCGCCACGACCCACATTTGCCCACCCACACAATGAATGCATGCACTTTATGTTGCTGTATCTGTGCGAATGTATCTGAGGCTGCTGCCGATTGTGGGCTGTATCTGTGTGTGCGCCAGCATCTGCATAGGTAACTGTATGTGTGCGAAGCAGTTGCAGCAAAGAACTGAGCTGAACTGAACTGAACTAAACTAAACTTAAATAACAACATGTTCAGGTTTCGTATTTTTCTGTTGGCCCATTCACAGGGAGATAGAAAGAGGAGGCGAGAGCAGCCCACCCACCCCTCGATTGTTTCACATGGCGCAGTTTTCAGGTCAAGGTCAGGCCTGCTGGTGTGCATCTGTGTATGTGTGTGCCTTTGTGGCAAAAACGATTGCGTTATGTGTTTTTTGTTTTTTTTTTTTATTATTTTCTCTTGTTCCCAAAGCAAGTAATGCGCTTTTGGAAAGTTGTCGAGTCCTTCGCCCGATCCTTGCCCGTACTTGTTTGCTTCTTTTTTTGTTTTCTCTGCCGTAGCTCAATGAGGCGTACAAACACACACACACAGTCAGTAGCAGAGACCCACACACAGATACTTTGCATAATTCCATTACACACTGCGTAAGTTGAGCTGAAATACGCATAAGGATAGCAAAAGTCGGGGTGATGGTGGCAATTTCGACTCCTTGCTGACATTGTTTTAGAATGCGCATAAATTTCATGCTTAAATGATTTTTATTGAACGCTTGGCAGATCTACGATTTTAATTTAAAAGAGTATTTATTGAAATGGGAAATTTATTTGCAACAATATCGGACTGGATTTTAAATAGATAGATATAGATAGATATATCAAACTAATACAACCAAATAAGTAATAATTTCTAACATTATTTCAAATATACCTAAATTATTTGCATATTTGTGTATATCTTTAAAAAAAAGACCCCATGTTTTCAACGTAAGATGACTGTATATTTAAACTGTGTTCTTAAATTCTAACAATATTCAGGCCCATTTATTGTGTGCCCATGATTACCTTGTCTGAGCCTAATAAACCCAGGCATCCCATCACATTACTTCCGCGGATTCCATCTAATGTATATCACAGCCCACTGGCCCACGCACGTGTTCAACCAAACAAGAAAAGATCCTTGGCAAGCAACCATTCGTCCATTGTGTTGAGTAGCTATGAAATGATGCCCTTACAATGGAACTCGAGCATTAGACATATGCAGTTCATTTATGAACAGAGATTTTATTTTCTTGTTTCGCGCTGTATTTAGTGTCGAGTTGGGTTCCATTATGAAAACGTTTTCAAGGCAAAATGGTTTTGTGTTGTTTTCATGCTGGGCGCCGTGTGTCAGTTTCAATTGAGTGAGTGTGTGTGTGGGGGGTTTTTGTGGACGAGAATGTGAATGAGTTCGTTCTTTGGCATAGCATCTCAAGGTTTTCCACCAACTCTTTGCATGAAAATACTTGGCATGCTGGTGCCCCAAACCCGGCCGACCCCTTCATACCTTCGAGGGCTTAGAAGTGTGGACCCTTGACAAAAAAAAAGAAAAAGTACTTGTACTGCCGCTTTGGTACGTGACTGGTCCGCTGGTTGGTTGTGTGGTTGTGTGGGCAGAGGGAAGTCAAAGTCAGGGTCGAGTAACATCATCGTTAGGGCCCCGCCACTTGACTATATTAAAAAGCAAAATATATGATACCCCAAAAAAATGTATATAAATAATTCTGGCGAGTACATATTACCTGCTAACCTTAGTGGCCTTCGGTTCGGGTGATTAAAAATGCTAATTAATTTGTTTTTTTTTTTCGGGGGCTCATGTAATGCCTCTCTGGGGAGTCATCTCTCGTGCCTTATTATTGCTGAAATGTCAGTGCTTTTTGCTTATCGCATCTTAAACAAGTTGCTGCACAGTTGTTGACACACAAGTGCCTCCAGACGGAGCTGTCATATTTCTAGCCGAACTGTCAACTAGCTGTGAACAGGCGCCATTTGTTTTGCGGGCTGCTGGATAAAATGGGAGACCAGCGACCCAGTGCTCGACTAACTTGTGCTCCAGAGACATATTACATTTTTGTACCACTTGACAGCCGGTCGAAGCAATTTCTATGGCGGTGGCACACTACAATTCATTTGAAAGCAAGCACTTCCTTGGAATGGGTAGATCACATTTCCAGAATTATTTATCTATTCTTGTCATAGCTAGTGAAATACATTGCTTTTAATTTGTCTAGCTTTTTGACTCATTTAAAAAAAAAACATGGAAATCTTAACAGTTTACAAATTATGCACCAAAACCCCAAATGTGCTGAATTTTTTCTGAAAGATTTGGATTTTCTTGTAGCTTCACCCACAATTAATGTTAATTTTTTAATACGACTGAAACCAAAAACACTTAAATAGATTGAGATACCAAGCAGATAGTTTAGCAAAATATAAAATTCTTGAGGAAAAATGCAATTTGTTTTTTTTAAATAAACAGTACTTGTCATTCATTGAAAATGATATGATATTTCTACAAAAATCGTGTAACCAAAATCATTGGATAACCCAGTTTGTGTTGTTACTGCATTTCGCATGCTCTTCCATCCGCTTCTCATGTGTGTTATGTAAGCGTTGTTCATCTCCCCATTTGTTGTACGTGTGTGTTTCTTGTGCGAGGCATGCAACAAAATGACTTGTGGCATGTCAGAGCTCTGTGTATGTTAATTAAATACTTTACTCCATACGATGCAACTTTGCTTTTAATGAAGACACATGCAACAACAACACCCACACTGTCGCCACAACACACCACACAAAATGGAAGCTGAAATAGAAATTGATGAAAATTGGCAAAGTTTCAAATGAAAGCAAAATACAATTTGCCAATTCCTTTTGTGATTTGAATTTAAATTTTTTTTCTTTTTTAGTTCTAGTTTTTTTTTGTATAACTATTGCAGAAAAAGCAAAATTAAACAAAAAAAATTGACAAAAAATGACATTAAATTAGAATAGAACACTATTACAAATTAATAACTTTGAATTGGTATGCAAATACAGTTTAAAGCCTTTGCAATGGTTATTTCAATTTTATGGTTAGTTTCATTTAAATTATATACGAATTTGGCCCAAAGCAAAACAATGGCGTTGCGCTGCTAAACAGCACTACTAACTTTGATTAAACAACAACGATAACTGCTAAACGACAGAACAACAACAGTTGCATGAACATAAGCGTTGCCAGCATGGCGGCAACAGTAGCAACAAAATGGCGGCGTTAGCCAACAAAATGGCTGCCAATATGGCGACGACCAGCAGCAGCAGCAACAACAACAACATCGCCGGCAGCGAATCCACGCTGCAGCAACAACAAATGCTTCACCACCAACAGCAACAACAGCAGCAAACACAATCCAATCTCATAATGCCCGCTGCAGTTATACAGCCCGAATATTTACTCAATAATGATCGCGGCTTATTTAAGGTTTATTGTTTTATCAAAGATTTCATCGGGTAAGTAAATAAGAAGCGGCAGGTTGTGAAACACTCAAGACAAGTTTCTCTAGAAAATTGCATTTTGACGCTTAGTTAAAAGTTATATATAACTATGATACATTTAAATTAAACATGCATATATGATATATATATATATTTTTTAATTAAATGCCAATTAAAGAACTAAAATGACCATATAATTTCATAAATAATGCTATTTGATTTCATTCATTTCGAATACATAGTGAGAAAAAAGACAATTTGCCAAGCAAAATATTATGAATACATTTTTTACAATTTTTAATTGTCTGCATTGAATCAGAAAAAAATTACTAAACACATTTTAATTTAATAATTAACACTTCTTCAGTAGTTTAAACAAAACACAAAAATATTTAGCTTTCATTTTATTGAAAAAATGCTGTTAACACCTTTTGACAACATATAAAACGTCAGAAATTTGTGTAATTAATACACAGACCTATGTAAACAAATACTGATTAGCACCCTTGCATTAAGAGTTTATAATTTTTTAAGCATATTTTGGTATTCATCTTTTTTTTTTTTTGCAACACCCTGTATCAGTAATATTGTTTTAAACTTTTTTTTTGTTTTGTATGCCGGCGCTTATCTTTTTTCGTGGCACACACACACTTGTGCATGCCAGTGTTTGCGCCTTTATTTGTTCATATAATTCATATTTAATCAACTGATAATATAAGAAAACTGTGTTCAACCTGCTTTTGTGCTGACTGCCCGACTCGGGGGACTGTGCTCCAATTTCTGTGCTCCTGATACACTTGCTGACATTATCACCTGCCCTGGCACCGCGAATGATATGACTGCGAGTATTCCGTTTGTTTGATAACAGCCAGCCAGCCATTTGATATTTTCGAGGGCAGCGGCAGAAAAACAAGGTATTGAGGTATTGACAGATAAAGTATGGAAATATAGTAGGGCGAATAAGAGCTAGATGGGAATGGGCCTATTTTTCTATAACAATTTTACAATCATATTGAAGATTTGATAAACACATTTTAGATTTCGCTCAATTTAAAATTTGTTTTTAAACTGATACCAATCTATGGGAATCAAAAGCCATTTTTACTCACACCAGTATTTCAGAATAACATTTCGAAGAATCCTAATTGGCATTGAGCGTTATTTCTAAAAACTAGTTCAGTCAGATACAAATTTCGACTTACAATTATTAAAACTTTGGCTAAACACAGATACAAAAATTTAATATGGATGGGGAGTTAAGTGCTTTCGGTTTTACGGTCAACATTGTGTTGACAGTCCTTGCGTCCGTCTTGGTATATTTGTATGCCTATTGGCATTATTATGTAAATGAGGAGCGAAATGAACTGACTGTTTCGAAATTACTGGCTACCAATCTACCCGATTTGCCGCCAATCAAATTGAATCTGGATCAGTTGTTGGGATTCGATGGGACACGAAGTGATGGCAGAATACTGGTGGCGCTAAGGGGAAAGATCTACGATGTATCCAGTGATTTCGAGGAATTCGGTTTAACCGGCACCCTATCTCATGTAGCTGGCAGGGATTTTACGAATTATCTCAAATCAATAATGGACACGCACAATTCGGAGATCAACTATGTGGATCGTTGGGAATCCATACTGGAAACGAATTATTCATGTGTCGGTGAAGTCATCGATGAGCAGGGCAATCCTCTTATGGGAAAAATTGAAAATCATGATGTAGATGTAATGGAGGAAACTGAGGAGGACATGATAGAACCCATCAAAGCTAATGAAAAGTCAATGAAATCAGTTTTAACTGCCGAAACATTGCCATCGGAAACCAAATCACAGAAATGTTTAGAAGAATCCAATTCCAAAATTCTTATCCATGCGCAAATTTCCGATTGTTAGAAATGAAAATTATAAAATTTCGCTATAACAAAATTAAATGGTTCAGAATTAAACGGGGACAATCAAAATGTAATCATTTTAAATGATAATTAAACTATCAAGCAATAATTTGCAGTTTTATAACAGATTAAATGGAACCGTTTTAAATTGCTTTTTTAATTGTTTAACACGCAAACTTAGCTAGAAATACGTGCAAAATCAAATAGTTTGTTTAGAAATTTCTGTATTCAATTTGAATTTGTCACGTTACGTTTGATGTTTTGTTAGCCCACATTTAATTATTCATTAAATTTCTAAGAAATTGCAGTGAAGCAAGTTCCTCAAAATATCTTCACCTATTTTCGGCGATACTTGACATTAAGTGCCAAATTAGGCAAAGCGTTTCAATTAAAAGGCGGAACCTATTCCGTATTTGACTCATCCCCATGTGGCATCCACCTGCCAACAGGCTGACAAAAGAATATTCTGAGTCGAGAAAAGAACGATAGACTTGTGTGCTTATATTTTAGCCATCAACACCCACACGGTTGGTGCATTTTTTTTTTTTTTTTTTTTTTGCCAAAATTGGCCAACCACGCGAAAATTGATGCCATTTCCCTTTTCATTTTCTTGGTGGGCACTTGGGTGTGGTCTTCTGTTGGCCAACAAATTGCTTGCACTCGTGGTGACGTCTTTTGGCAGGAAGCTAGCTCTTTAAAATTGCTGAAATTTATTTTTACAGTTACCCATGCACTTAATTTGTTGCTATACCATGATTACGACAATTAATTAAGTCAGTTTTTTTTTCGCATTTTGCTTTATATTATTTTCGTCTTCATTTTCGACTGCGGCGACGACCTTTTGCGTCGTTTTCGAATGGACAGCTCTTTCAATCATTTAAAAATTAATTATTTGCCTAGGCATAAGTACTTGAAATTGATTGGAATTGGATTTCACCTAATTAATTGATGTTTATTTTTGCATTTTCGTTTCAGGTAAGCGTGTTTTCATTTCAACCCAACGCAAAAGTCAGTAAGTTAAACGGGGTTAATTAGGCAGTTGAACATAAAGCAATTAATAATAAAAATAGGTTGTTATTATAATTTTTTTTTTTCGTTAAAATAAAATCCTTATCTTTCTCAAATACTTCCTTTCCCGTATCCAAAATCATCTCATATTGCCTAACGTTGAGTAATGTCCTATATTTAGAATATGACTAAACAATACCGAATAATGCCGGGCTTATCGCTCGACTATATAAATTATCAGCTCGGCGATAAGAGTTTCCTTGATGAGAACGTTCAACTGACAGCTGTCCAGTCGCAATGACTTTCAAGCAACTGCAATTAAACGCCAATTAGACATGTGTTGTACGACTGTTTGCATTCATATATAATACACTTTAATATAGATAGATATAGATGAGTTTTGGTGAACGAAGGCAGCGCACAAAAAATATACCAAGCATAAATTTTGCTTTAGCTGCAAACTATTTTTGCCGCGACGCTTTAACGTTTGCTCAACTCTAATGAGCCAATAAATTCACATTACGTATACGCGCAGGTGGCCAGCTGCTGTAATTTGCTTAAATCAGAAAGCAAAACTGTATCGTTTGCATTTTTTCCTTTGCATCGCTTTTCTCTGACTTTTCTTTCACTCAGACGCGGACTGTTGTTGGCTATAAATTTCACGCTAACTCGTCACTTGTCGCAACCTATTTCCTCTAATTTTCTTGGTCTCCCCTGCAATTTGCAGCATGGGTTATGAAATCGTATTCCTTTGCCTGTTCATAATTTGCCATGAAATCGGTGTTCAGTCAGATGATCATACAGAACATTCGATAAGTCATTTGAACATGTGTGCTGCCCAGGCATTTTGTATTTGCATTTGACTTTTCGCATTTCCATATTTATTTGGTTAGAGTTGGTTAATCGAGTGGCTTATAATCAAAGTGCACACGCTTTTCCTGTCAGTTGATAGCCATTGTTTGTTTTGTGTGACGTCAGTGATTAGTTCTTATGTTAATTCTGTTGAGGTAGAGTTCAGTAATCGTGATTGGAAAGTATCTATTAGTATAGATAGATTAGTATAGAAAGTATCTATTAGATAAATTCATTGAATATCATTTTATTAAAGTCATTTTGCATTCTTTTTCAAGTTTAAAAACGGCGATCTTTGAATTGGCGGTTACTTCAATACAAATTGAATGTTATCAGTTCTATTTCCTTTTCATTTGCAAAGCGTATTATTAATTGATTTTTTGCTTGTCTTTCTTATCAGACTCATTTACATATGGGCTTTATATTCTTGAAACCAACCGAGACTTTAAATTTTAAGACACATTAAGACCCATTTATTGACTGGCTGATAATGTTTTGGCAAGATAAAGTTGTCTCAAAGGCGGCGAATCGTGAGGAGAGCGAATAATTTACACTGAAAATATTGTTTTTAGAAGCGGCAATATTGGTGATAAGTTATATCTTCAGTTAAGATTCGGTAATGCAGATTCAGCTGAGGACAAAACATGTTTTTAAACTGCATTTAGCCATATATATTCTTGTAGTAAGCAAGTGATTAGCACGTTGCATCAATTGAATTGAATTTTTTGAAAGCAGCTTCCACGTGTTTTGTTTCCTAGCTCGCTTCCTCTAAGAAACTTCCATCCAGTTCCTCTGCTTCCATTGGATTCCTCACTTTTTCTCTACACCCACCTATCACTCAATGCTAATTATCAGACGGCGATTAGATAGAGTTATATTTGATAAGGGGCACACGACGGTTCTCCGATGTAATCTACTTTGTTTTTTTCGCCTGTCGAGTATGGTGTTTTTTTCCCCCTTATCGTTCATCGGTGCTCCAAATAAAAAAAAAAAAGTGAAATAAAATATAAAAAAAAATAGCTTCGGCTCCGGTCGTGTGTGTAAATTTTGTTTCTCGCCTATTATTCGGCGCTTTCGTCGCCGTCGTCTTCCCAAAACTAAAGAGCGAAGAAACGCAGAAAAAAATGTATTTTTGAAAATAATTTTATTGCTAGCGTTGAGCGCAGCCACCACTGTCGACGTCGCTGCCTTTTCTTTTTTTTTTTTTGTTCGTATTCCGCTGGTCGTTTTTGGATATTGCGTAAAATTCAGTTTTTGGTTCGAATTCAGTAAACAAAAACTTGTCGCCGGCGTGAGACGCAAACGCGAGCAACAAAGGTTGTTCACCAACAAAAAGTTACAACCGAAGATCAACGAAAGAGTAAAGACCGAATAGTATTTGTTTAAACAATTTGCTATAGTTTAAGTAGCAGCTCGGCTCTCCATCCGTCCCGCGTTTCTGTCTATCTATCTATCTGTCGCTATTTGTATCTTACGGATACGCGTCGAGTGTTGATGACGCGCGTTAATTGTTGCCGCTGTTCATTTTCGTTGTCGATTTCAAATGTCGATGGCTCGGTACCCTGACCTTGTTACTGACTGATTGTGAATTCTTTTGGTTATTTATTTACCGAACCGCGTTGGGATTTCTATATACTTACGATTGAGATACAAATCTATCTATCTATCTGCCTATCTATGTAGTTGGCGATCGCACGCACAATTTGTCTAAATCGAATTCGTCTAAAAATAAGACGCGAGCGAAAACAAAATGAGGGAAAACGGCAAAAACAAATTGTGGAATAAATTTTTGGGTGGTTTCAAGAGTTTTGCCTTACATTCGGTTTTCTTGGTGGGAGATCGCTTAATTTGTTTTCACATTCGAATGGAGCCAGAAATGGTCCGGAAAAAGTCCAAATATATTATACAAAAAGTGGAAGAATTTCAAAAACTTAATTTGCAAGCGTAGAAGAGTGAGTGGCCAAGATAAGTTTAACTACAAATGAAATTAAATTATCGTTTGATTATATATTCTAATGCATTTACATAACTTAAAAAAAATGTTAATTACATAAATATAACTTGCAACAAAAAAAAAACTCTAGAATACACAGCAGAATCACGTTTTGCCATTTTGTACACAAATTCAACAAACTCGACTATCGCAGGCGCTCCTCTGCTAGGCAAACACTAAATTTGTCTGCAATTTCAACTTTGTATCTTTCGAGTGCTCGTGTGCGGCTGCTGTGCGTATCTTAATAGATAAATTTAATTGGTTAATATTTATTTTTAGTCCAGACTTGATTAATTGCCACCAGAGAGGAGTATTCCTCCGTTCGGTTCGGGGAATTCTCTAACCGCCGTGTTCCCTCATATTAGTTTTTGCTATTTGGCACGCGCTACCAGTTCCAGACAGCGCTTAACAATTTATCAGAGAGAAATACTGAAAGTAACACAACAACAAAAATATACATATCAAGAAACGGCGACAACAACAATGTATGTAAAATATATAAATAAAATTATAAATACAATTGGCCAATGTATTGGGAGCCGTTGCGACGTGTTTGTTGTCCAAGTTGTTGAAGTGCATGTTTCTCTCGGCTTTTTTCTCTCTGTATGGCTCTCACTCTCGGTCGCGAGAAAAATAAAATTAATGCAAAATTCGAAAATTCAAAGCAATTTTTGTTTTTAGTTGTCGTTCGACCGGCTACACAATTCGTTTGCTGTTTCTCTACCCATTGAATAAATATCCAATATATTTGACCGTTTTTATATAACAGCAGAAAATCAATAATAACCAAAAGGGTCAAATATACCAAACAAGTTGTCCAAGGCGCTAATTTATTAGCTCAAAAATAAATAAACGCTAAGTGAAAAAGTAAATATTTACTTAAGGCTAGACCATAAATTGTACTAAACAAAAATTAAGAAGTGAATTAAAAAAGTGTGTGAAAATGATCAAGTATCCGCGTACCACATCGTCAACTTCATCGGGTTACTTTGATGATGATGAGGCCATGATGAATCCCTATCAAACGCCGCCAGCATCGCCGCAATCCGTGCCCCAGTATCTGCAGCGTCACATGGTGCGAATGTTCAGCACTGAAGTTGATAAGTAAGTCGTCCTCGATCGGGCATCAATTTTATATATAACTTTCTTTGATAAAGTCCACTGGGATTTCTTAAAGGGAAAGCTACTTGACTCACTTAGATAAAGTACGCAAAACATATAATATGTCTGTTTATTTTGTTTTAAGTTTTCAAGACCTTGAAAGACCTTCGATATCGCACAAATTCCCAACAAACCACAATTAAAATTTAAAATTAAAATCGCAGTTCTAATGTGTTATGAGATTTATGCCTTCGGCTAAGTATTTCTAGTTGTTCCATAACCCTACGGCTCATAAATATGCATAAGAAGTGCTCAAGAATCGGTTATTTATAGTGACTGATTTTAAATGGTCGCATTATAGTGTAGTTCATGTTCTTCATATAACTAGTAAAGTCACAGCGCGAGTCGCAATTTCTCTCATTTAAAAGCAAAATAGTCACCGTTTCAATGTATATTATTAGTAGAAAACAATTTTGTAAACCATTTGCATAATCAATTTCCATAAGTGCAAATGAACTGCAGCAGCAGCGAAAATGCTTAAAATGCAAAAATATAGAGGTGTATTAAAAAGCTTAAGTTGAATAATTGCACAAAAATCAATGCACAATAAAAGCGGTAGCAACAGAATCGCTGCATTTTATATATCCGCACTCTGCTTATATATATACATATATATATATATATATAAGCAGATATATATATATAGGTATATATAGGTATATATGTGCAATACCTTATGCACTTTCGATTCTTCCCCTTGTGTGTGAATGTGGGAGTCTTTTGTTTATTTTAACAGCCACGCGCGCACATGTGCCATGTCCCACCCAGTCCACAGTTTTCATTTTCTTTTTCCTTTTTTTTCAAAACAGAGAAGTCTACTTGTTTGACCGTTTATCGCATCCAACGCTCATTGCATTTCTAATTGCATATTGCAAAAGGTGCTTATACACTGCACCTACATATAAAGTTGTTAATTATTTTGTTCTCGCCGGATGTCACTTCATTTTAAGCGTCTATCGACTTAGGTGTACATTTATATAGTTAACTTAATAATTTAATTTAAAAGTTCTACTTTTCCTAAAGTGCATTTTCAAAGTCAGTGTAAGTTGTGTTTTTATGTGTGCAAGTATACAAGTTGGTAATTAACAAAAATCTATTAAGATGATTAATAGATTTGATGCGATTCCGCAATACATTCAATATTTAAGCATGACGTCAGGACCATTATTTCAAGCTGTTTCAGCAATTGTTTATAATTAATGCCATTACAACCATTGACTTTCGACCGATTCTGACGCAAATTTACGCCGCTACTTTTCTTTATTCCTTTGTGTTGCTGCCCTTAGAATAGATTTATTATCTCTATAAGGAAACCTTGATGATAATGGATCGCAAGCTACTAATTAGCTCAAGGCAATTTCATCCTTGGTTAAGTTGTCATTGTCATTTAATGGGAAATATTAAAAAAAAACAAAAAAAAGGTATTCTATTAAATAGATAATGTACGCAAAGCGAGATAAAATTTTCTTTCAATTTTTAGTATTAAGCTTTGCTCTATTTTTCTTACTTTTCTTGTTGTCTGCGAAACATAAAGTAATTTTCAATATCTCCAGGCAAATGATTATTAGACCCCTAATTTGGTGAATCCCTTTCTTCGTTCCATATCTGTCTGCTGTTGTTTTACCTTTCGTGTGATACCTTTCTGAGTTTTTTTTTTTTTTTTTTGATTAATACCCACAACTAAACAACAATGAGTAGTAATTAGGCGAAACTTTGCTGGGCTGTTGTCTTTTTTTTTTAATCAATGAACTGCCTTGAACTCCTCGCATAAGCACAAAAATATCAACAAAAAGCTTTCAGAAATCTCGAAAAGCCCAGACAGACGAACTAAGAACTTCAACTACAATAATAACAGGTGGAAAAGGGCTTGTGCCACGCCCACTACAAAGCAACTAGCACGAGAAAGAAAGAAGTATATTTGTGTCAACGACTGAAAAGGTAAATGCACTTCAAAAGGTCGTGTGCGACCTTTGACCTTTTCGTGCCCAGCAGCGCTTATAACTGCGATACTCACTACCAATATATGTATATATATATATATATATATGTATATGTATGCAGAAAAGGCGTTGAGGACGGAAGAGTTTTTCAAGTGGAAAAGCGGCGTGAAAACGGCAGCACATGTTCTTTGTTGCGGGAAAAGCTGCTAATCGTTTGAATCGTTGCTATAGCTTATCACCAGGAATCGACAATAAGTTATTTATATCGCTATTATCGATTGGATCTATTATTAATTATGCGGTGGTATAAATGCCAGTAAATTTTGGTATCGAAGTTACTTTCTTATACTACTTTAGTCGATCGAACCAAGCAATACGCAAAAAGAGATTATACAACAACCTTGACATTGTCTTAATGTCAAATCATGATAAATGAAACGAAATGCAAAACAGTATGCAACAATTAATCTTTCGTACCTTCTTCTATAAACGTGTGAACACCGACTTTCATTTCCAGTGGGTGAATGAATAATGTTCAATAAATTTTCGCTTAACGTGAACACAAAATGTGAACAACGAGAGGGCGAAGCAAAAAAAAATGAAAGAAATATAAACAGCAAAATGTTAGCGAAATATAAACAATAACAGCGGGGAAGGCATAAATCTTCGATTCCAGACGATGGGCCAGAAGGGCGATGAAAATGTTGATTTCAAGGTGAAAGAGGCGCCACCGAATCGACTTGCCACAGAGCCATCTGTTCTTCTCGACCGAAGTGAAGTCAACGTGAAAAGAAAAAAAAGAACTTAATAAAATTACACATGCTGCGATGGAAACAGGAACTTTCAAGGTCAAGAGCTGTAAAAAAAATACAGCCTTGAAACCAAACGTATTAAAGGATAGATTTTTCCAACATTAATTGTCCAATAAAAAAAGGGTGTTTTCCCTTTTTTGCTTTATTTTCTTTTCCTTTGTGTTGTAGTAGAAGAAGTGAAAACTATTTTCCTCACACTATATTTACACCTTTGGCTATATATGCAAGCATATGTTCAATAACGCATATTCAAATTATATTGACCATGAAAAGTGTGTTTTCGCCTGGGCGCTTAATTTTCCTCAGGTTGTTCAATCGCTAAAAAGTTATTTACCCGTATGTGTGAAATGGAATTTTGTTTTCGCCGAAACAGTTCGTGCTTTTCCGAAATTAATGTTGGAAAATTGTGTGCGAAAATACGTGAAAACTCATTGAGGGATTTCTTTAAGCATGAAACAATTACGCTAGCTAACAAAATTTAGGAGTTACGCCTGGTATAAAAGTTTGCAATAATTTCCACTGTAATCAGTATAATGAGTTTTTGATGCCTTTAAAATAGATTTTTTTAATGAGAGATAATTAATTGAAATCTCCATTTCAAGTAATATTGATAACGATTAATAGTAGAAAAGGTTATAAATCTGGTGGGCGGGTTTCATGTCTAAAAACTGGTTTTCTCTTGGTTAACAAAGACTACTTATTCCCATTTACTTTATGGCTTAGACGGGGGACAGCGGAATTGAACGAACTTAGAATTGATAATTCGCTGTCCATAATCGCTTCTAGCTGCGGCATTATCATCATCATGGGTCGCAACTTAAGATTGATTTGATTGCACAAACACGTTTCCAATTCCATATACTCCTCGCCACTTACACGATTAGCACGTGAAACATGAATGATAGTCTATATAGGCGGTCGAGCGATAGTGCTATATAGTAGTAAGTAAGTTAGTGCTGCCTGTAATACGTGTCTTTCCTGTCGATTTGTTTGCGGTTAGATTACGTTCGCCAGCGATAGACGTATGTAAATAGTAGGTTGATTTAATAATGCTAAAATGTTTGCCACGAACTCATGTCTCAGCGATGACGATGATGCGAGTATATAAAATATACTACTACATTCCACTGCCGCCAGTCTGTCTCAGTTGTACATCGAAAATCAATCCACTTATGGAGGTGCGACCACAACCTTGCAACCTTGGCTAGTTTAAGCCAACTTTATGTGTTCAAAGAGCGGTCCTCTGCGCTTTTTCCCGCCACTTTTGACGTCACTTTACTTTTCTTTGCCCATCGCAAACCGATCGTATTTTGTCTGTAAATATTTCCACTTTTCGTCTTTCGACTGGCCCCTTTTTGGCTTTTCGTTGATTTTATGACTCAATTATAAGATAAATACGCATAGTGCAAACATTTCAATGTTCAGTGAAGGCGGCCGACAAACGAACACATGACGTCAACCAACCATCAAACAAACAAATTGTTGAAAGATTTATGAATACTTCGAGTGTCTATATATATGGATAGATCTACGCGAACACGCACTTTTCAAAGATGAAAGCGCAAGAGTTGTGCGCAATGTGACATTTGCTCCTAGTGAGTGTCATTAAACTGTATGATGGATAATTATGGAATTCGAAATGCTCGATTTTGCTGACAGATCTATAAGCATTTTATGAAGGAAAATTAAAAGACTTCTTGTGGACTTAAAAAAAATAAACCAAATTCAATTGAATCACTGCATCCAGGGAGAAATGATTTCTATAATATATATGATCTAAAACCTGTTACATACATACATACAGCAAAGGAATATTAATTTGGCTGATAAATTTTATGTACAATATTTATTTCTACGGAGCATCCTGTTCTTGCCACTTGCCTTTATGTTTCTGCATCTTGATTATTTGCTTTCATGAGTAACATCTTTATTTATCTTTTTAATTTACGACTCTTGACTGCGTCAGCAGTGCGTGAGTGAAAGGCAAAAGTCGCCAGCAAGTTAACCTTAACATTTACTTGCTACTTTATTTAAGAAAAAATTTATATTTAAATTTTTGCCGCAGATTTGCATACAAATTCAATTAAAATGCGTGACGGAATTTCGTAAGCGAAATTTTCCCAAGGCAGTTGGGGAGGAAACAATTATTTGATTAAAAAAAGGGAAATTCAAAAATGAACGTAAAAGAAACATAAAAACCTTATCCATTGATTAGCACATATTAATGAAGCTAAATGTCAATTTGGGCTTAATTTTCTTTTTAAGCGGATCCAATGTCAGGGAAAATTGTTGTACATTTATTAATGACACTCCATTCGAATTAATGTTGGATTGACATGTCAAGTGGAAATTAGAGAGGAAACATTCGAGTTGGCTAATCAGTGTTGAAATGGCTTTTCTTGTTGTGCGTTTAACACTCACCACCCACCGCATAGGCCGCAGCAACGGAGGTCAAAGGTTGAACTTGACGTGAGTTCGCCTTTCGCTTTTCAACGGTCTTGGGTTGAGGGGCAGGTTTTCACCGGGTCAGAGGTGCAGGCGCCACCTAATGACTTGCAGCGTGGCATTAAATTGCCATTGCCTGGAAAACGCTGAAAATGAAAGTAACACAAAAAAAAAACCCCAAGTCGAGCTCACGATTTTGAATGCACAAAAAGCAAAAACAAAATGGTTGAGCGAATCACGAAATACCCTTTTATTTTGTGCGAGCTATTATTATAAGTACTGAAAATATTAGAATATGGTTTACTTTTGAATTTAGTATTGGATCCACATATATTCTTAACAAGATATAATATTATTACTATTATATTAATTTAATAAGTAATTATATATATAGGCTCGCTTTAAGCAGAGCAACTTGTACATTAAAAATTACAGACTCTTTATAAATAACTATATATACCCTGATAGAAAGGGTATGCAAAGATGCACCCAAGACGTTGCAGCCGCAAGTCAGACGATTAAATGTTGTTATGTCTCCTGGGTTGTTCGTTTGTTGTTCGTTCGCTGTTGGTTGTCTTAGGTTTCATAACAACAACAAGACAATGCCTGGAAATATCCATCTATCTTATTGTTGGTTTGCCTCAACGGCCGCGCCGCACTGTTCACAGCTATTAGACACTGTTTTATGTTACACAATTGTTGCTTTTGCTGCTGCTGGCCAAGCAAAATCCGGCTGGCAACATAATGTTGCCAACTGGCCGATCTTTTGGACTTTTCACCGCTATTGCCTGGGCCCGTTGCTAATTGCCGGGGCGTGGCACGATCGACACAACGATATTGTTTTGTGCGAAAAATCAACAGGCAAACACCAGCTCCAGCTGTTTAATACCACTCAATAAAATCACACTCGAAAATAACACTCGTTAACAAGGAGGTTCCAGTATATTTTATCACACGTATGGCCGGCGTTACATTTGGAATTCATTTTTATGTTTTCTCGCTGGAGCTTGGCACACGTTTCGCCTTTGTCAGCTATGAATACCAAATATCGCCTTTGTTGACATTTATTTGCACTTTTTGCAGCTGGCAAGAAAACAATTTGCACAAATAATTTGCATATTTTCGAGATTTATTTTTATTGTGGTTTCCATTGAGGTGGAAAACAGCTTTTGTTCGGGGTAAATATTGGGGTTACGGAAATCAAGGTAAATGGTATCAATTCAGGTCAGCAGAGGCAAAGAAATGGCAACAATTTAAGTGTAAAATGTATTTTAACAATAATTTATGCTATTTTTGTCCTTTTCGTTGTTTTATTTCACTGCGCAATCTTTACGCACGCCTCTTTTCATTTCTCTGCCACATTTTCATTGCGTGACCAACAAAACTTTTCTCCAACAATTTCGATATGATTTCGTAATGGTTTAATTTCGGGGTGTTGCAAAAGTCGTAAAGTTAGAAAAGCCAAGATAATGTTGTAAAATTGCGGAAGGGTAAATAGTCCACGTGGAAAATAAAATTAAGTTTAATTACACCAGATGCACATTTATTAATGATTTTTCTCTTTTCCTTTGCAGGTGAGTTTTATTGAATAAACGTTGTTATGGTAAATCATGTCGCAGAGGGTAAGCTTTAAAGGAAACCCAGAATTATTTGGAAAAAGTAATGCAAAGTATTGGTAAGAAAGTCCAGGCCAATGTTTCTCTCGGATAAGTGTAAACATAGATCTTTTATGGGCTTATCGACAGAGCCCCACCCATAAACCAAACAAAAATCAGCTGATTTCAAACCCCATAACCCATACAATATATTTAATATTCCACAATGCAACAGCGTGGGAAAACCGTGAAATGCGTATGGAAAATCTACAGTTAGCACACGGGTTATTGAGCCTTCAACGTGGCAACTTGTCATAGTCAAGTGGCATAGAGAGTGTCTTGCTGTCCCTTTCTGTCGCTGATGCTGCTGCTGCTGCATCGCTTCACTGGATTTCAAAAGTTCTTTTGCCGTTACAGCAAACATTCGCTCTTCGGCATTTGCTCTCTGCTGACAAAGTCGCATTTGTATGGTTTCGCTCTCTTTGTCTGAAATTCAGCTAAAAAGCTTTTGAAAAAGCAGCCATGTTGCTTTTTTATCGTCCATGTGTGTGTGTGGGTGTCTTGTCTGTTGGTATCTCACTCTCTCTCCTCTCATAAATTCACTGATTGGAAAGATTCGTTCCTCTGTTTTTTTTTTTTTTTGGTTTCCACAACCTTTTTTCAATGTTTATATCGCTTGTTTGTTTATTTTTCATGCATTTTTGTTTGCCTTTAACGCGGCATTGCATTGCCTCGCTGTCGAGAAAAAGGGTTCCGTAATAAAGATCGCAGACAAATGTGTACAGTGAAGCCTATGTGCAACGATTTCAATTTGCTGCAATTTGGATAACCAAAATACTAATGGGTCAGCTAAAGAAAATTTTGAGTATATAGTACACTTAACACGACTTACATAAACCCTACAAGCATAACTCGTATAGCCATTTAAATTTTTATACCACAATCCCTACGGTGCTTATTTTGATATTTATGAGGTGTTTAGTGATTTTTATTACAAGCTTCACTTTACCTGCCAAGCTTTGCTTTGTTGTGCTCTCAGTGGCTTTGCATTTGTGCAAAAACAACAGCTTAGTAAAACTCCCTCTCTCTCGCTCTGGGCTTCTCTTCCACCAACTTGGAAACTTCAAAAAGCCACCACCGAAAAGCTGTTGTAAACATTGTTGTTGTTGCTGCTGCTGCACGTTCAGCTCTCTTTTTGGCTCTCGCATTGGCATCGTATTGACTGCGAAGCGCAGCAGCGACGTCAACATTTTCAGTTATGCTGAGGAGCTCTTTCCATTCAAACACGAAAATCGCCTAGAAGTTAAAACTTCGAGTCGCTTTTGTCGCTTGGCCTTTTATTTTATTTTGTTGCTCAATTGTTGTTAATTAATTGTGTGAAAATTACCTATTTTTATCTGTGCGCCTGTGTTGCAATTCGTGTAAAAGAGAGAGGGAGAGTGGAGAATAGACAAAGCGAAATTGTTGTTAACCGAAAAAGAACAAAAAGCTGGCGAAATTGTTTACACCAGCAGAGTCTAAACAATTCGCAAAAGTTCGCCAGACACTGAATATCAAAATCCAGAGAAAAGGAAAAACTGCGAAAACGTCTCGCGCGCATTTTTAACTTTTTCACTCAGTGAGTGAGTCCAGGAGAAAGCAGAGAACGTGAGAGAGGGAGTTGCTGAATAACGAAAGCAGCCGCATTCAGCAAAAGAGAGGACCACTCTTTCGATTTTTATCGCTCTCTGAGCACACAAATAAAAGAGCTCCCCAGTTCGTTGTTTTTGTTTGTTCGGTGTGTTAAGAAGTTAAAACATTAAAAAGGCCTACATAACTCGAACACCAAAAATACATGTGTGAATGCAAGTGAAACTCATTAAAAGGGAAGCTGGTGAAAAGAGAACCGAATTAACTGTTTGCACTAAAACCAGTGTTCGTGCTCTCCCAACTGTTTGTGTGTATATCTAATATCTAATAAGAACAAGCAGCTGGGACCTCCGCAAACAAATTTGTCAAATTAAACAAGCGTGAAAAACCAAAGTCCTAAGCAATTTTTAAACATATCGCTACTGAGCATTTAAAGTATAAAGTTCTTCCAACTTTAAATAAGAATTACGGTAGGGAAAGAAGTCGTTTTTAATTATCGTAATATCGATAATGAAAACTGAAACCGGCAGCAATAATAATAATACCACAGTCGTCAATATGGATTTCGATATGTATCCAAGTATTTCGGGCAAGCAACAGGATCCCGTTCGCGAAGTCGTTATGAAATATATCGATTACTTTCTGCCAGAGTGAGTATGCGATAGTTATCTTGATGTAAAAGATACAGCGCAATCATACCAACCATTTAAAATCCATAGTTGTTACATTATAAATGTAATACAAAAAAATATAAATAAAGGCGGCAATTGGCGAATTTGGTAAAAATAGCGTGTGGGAAAACAAGCATTGGTTAGATAAGACGGGGTTATTGTCCAAGCTGATAGCAACCTGCCAAGAGGTCATTCCGAGAGAAAAAATGTAGATATTATTTCAGTGAGGAAAAAACAGTAGCTCTTTGTTAAGCACCTGTTGGCAAACGCTATTATCTCTGAGATAAAAGTGTTTTTTTTTTAAGCCACCGCCAGCTGCAATACGTTATGAATCTGTTTATATGGGTTGCTGGCTATTTTTGTTCAGATCCGAGATACTGCTTTACAGCCAGATTAAAGTTCTTATAATAAACTAGAACACCTAGAATATCTTTATGGATAAAGTTTAAAGTGTGTACGAATTATGTATTCTAAATTTATTTTAAACCGCTTAGATAAACTTTATTGTTAGAACCCAAAAATAAAAGTTATTACATAGGCATCAGTACTTGTAACACTTTGTGTTATATAATCTGAAAATGGTTATATATCATCGTCTGATGATTGACAAACCAACTGCTGACTAATTTCAGATGTCAGCACTGTCTGTTTATAGTCAAATTGAAGGCAGCTAATTTAAGCAAATTTGTGTGAACTACTACTGCTAATAAAAGGAAAACAAAACTTCAGACATCTACGCGAACGACAATTGAGCAGGTGGCTATAAATAAATGGCAAAAATGTGTACTTCCGACCCGCAGTCGATGTGATTCTCTGCTTAGGAAACCAATTAGCGAGTCCCAGACATCATGAAGTTCCATAATGGACCCTATATTACTATACTATATCCCGTGCATGGCAACGCAGTTGAGCTTTTGATCTTTTTTTTTATAAGATCTAAGTACGGCAATTTTACTCGAGGTGCTAAATTGTGGATGGCGAGGATAAATATCGGTGGGCTGATATCATAAGCATACATAAATATTTATCGGTTGAGTGGCTACTCTAAATATATTGGTAAATTGTGTGTGCGTTGAATAGAGGAGATTACAATTGTTTGCATAAGCAGGGTACTAGGTGACAAGTATGGCAGAGGAAAATTTAATCCAAGTAAATTAATTTCAACGGATTTTCATTTAGACTGGCACTCAAGACACTGATCGCCGAGTGGCTCAGCTGGAAAATCGCTTGACATATCCACTTTAAACCGTAGCGAATAATCGAATTATGTGTGAAAGACTGGTTACCGACCGCTTCCTGTCTATGGTGTGCCTTACATCACCGGGAAAACGGGCCAACGCATCGTTAGTTGAATAAAATACTATTTTTTGCACTGACCCCATTTTGCTTTTTGTCCGTTACGTCCAGTTAGGCAACTTGTTGCAAACTTGCGTTTGCATGGGCGTAGAGGATTCGGGATAAAGAGGGGCCGCATCGAGGAGCAGGCCTGCCACGCGCCTCTTGCCACGAAGCCTGCCAAGTTGGCGACATTTCTTTGGTGGTTTCGCTGGCACTTTAAGGCTTCCTACAATAAGGCGGTAAAACTGAACCGGTCTTGGACTTCCATTTCCATTTTACTCTTTATCGACTCTCTTTTCAGCAGTTTTTTTTTTTGTAAGCCACCTTTTATTTCCTTGCTGCAACCCTTTTGGCCGTTTCTATATATAGACTCTTATTTCATTTGTGCACCTTTTCACGGCTGCGATTTTATTTGGGTCAGGGGCACATGGTTCCTTTAATTATTTTTTGCCCATTATTTATTCTTCATAAGTTATTTGCCTTTTTTTATTATTATTGTGTCTTAAATATCAATCTGTTATTTAGGGGCAAAGTTGTGACGTCTCCCAATTCAAGGTTTTAAAAAATGTGTTTCGTTGATTAACGCACTTACGTTTTAAGTGTAATACTAAAATTAAAAAGAATTACAAAATTAATTCGTAATAAGATGAATATTTCATTCATAGCCTGTGTGCTTCCTCTGCACAACTGAAACTTTGTTATAAATTCATTTCCGTATTCCGATCGTTTTTGCTTCTATTTTGCTGAACAATTTGTACGGTGTGTTTTGTTTTCGTTCGCCAACTTCCTGGAGTCGTAAACTCAGTGTCATCGTTCCCGACTTTTGAGTTCCCCAAATGCAAATAAACACTCCACAAAATCATCGACGGTTTCGAAATGGCGAAGATGGCATGATGTACATATATATGTATGTATGAATGTATGTCAAATTCTCATTTCGCTTACATCAGCAATGGCCTGACAACATTATCGATATTTGTTTTTTTTTTTTTACTATTCATTGTTCGATTTCGCCAAGTCAGCGGAGGTCGTTTGCTGGGCAAGAAATTTGTATTTTTAGGAAGAAAAAGTGCAGAGTCGGCATCCGCAAGTTTAAAATTTCGGAAACAATTTGAGCCGTGTGATTCGCACAAAAAGATACAAACGTATCATGATATTTTGAATGAAAATAGCCAGGGGGAAAATGCCAAAGAGCAGCGACATTCCTCAAGGGATTAGCCTGGCACTTGGCCAGAGTTTCATTCACATTTAATGCGCTTGTTCAGATCGTTTCGATTGAATTTGGATTGGAAACGATCTTTAAATTCGGCGAGTGAAAAAAAAGGAAAAGAAAAAGTGGCACGTTTGTAAAAGATGCCAACTGCAACATAAAATAGAAACGTAAATTACTCATTATTCCGCCAAGTTTGTAAGGTATATGGTATAAAAGAACACTGAGGCTGAAACTTATGTTAACTTTGAATGAAGCGGTATATAAAATAAATAAGTAATCTTTAAATTAGCACGAAGAGCTGAGGCAAAAAAAAAATGTAAATAAATAAATGACATCACTGATATTTTTACGAGCGTTCGATTGCGGCGTTTGAACCCCAATAAACTTTTGCACTTTTTTCCTCACTTTATTATTTATTCTTCTTCGTTTTGGTGATTTTGTATATAAAAAATAATATTATATACATACGTTCATATATAATTGGTGTTCCTTTTTTTTTTTTTGTTGTCGTCGCTCTTTCTTTATTCTTTCATTATTTTTTTTTGGCTGTACTTTCATGCTTTAACCATGTCTAATATTATTGGTCGGACTTCATGCTGATAACACCTGGCGAGATGATAACGAATCAAAGCAACAATAGATGCTCTAATGATGTTGATGGCGGCCGCCAGCTGTGCATGATTGTTATAGTTTGAATAGAGCAGTTCGAAACTATCAAAAGTATCTAAAAGTTGGTGGTCGAAACGCCAAAAAGTTGCTCCACATAGAGAAATACTTTTTATTTTAGTATTTGTCTAATTCTGTGGTCAAGTAGTTTAAGTTATTTTCGTTAAATTAAAGCTATTTTACATTTAGCTTTAAATTGAATTAACTAATTAATTTTTATGAATACTTTAAAGTTTCCTCGAAACGAATCCTCTGTGTAATTAATGCACCCATTCACCTAATAATAATAATTAAGCGTGTTATTTGTTCAAATTGCTGGCCACCTTTTTTTATCGAACGAATTAAATGCGAAAAGCGAACTTTTTTGGCAAAAAAAAAAAAACTCCGCGTGTCCAGCGAGAAAAATAACTACAGCAGCAACAACAATGGCGCCATTGACCGGTGTCCAAAATGACATTGGTGGAATGAATGTTATTTTATTTTTTTCGACTTTTGTGTTTGTGTGGTTTGTAGCCCAAAGAAAGAGAACAAAAGTCACGACATGAGTCATTGCACTCGCATTCGCACTCGTGCGTGTGGTTGCAATGGCGAGACTTTTACTTTCTACCCGCCTTGTTTTTCCCAGGCAAGGCGACAGATGATATGGAAAGTCGTAAACTACATTCCCTTGACTCCTCCACGCGGGTTAAGAAACTATCCGCCTTTCGTCCTTGCCGGCAGCTGACTCAGGGTGTAAATCACAAGGATAGTCCGTCGGTTTCCGAAAACGAAACACTCATAATTCTGGCCTGGTATTCCCGCTCGCTCTTGATTGCCTGCCCAGCCGACTTCTTCCACTGACTTTAATTATTTTGCACGATATTATTCCATTCCATTTAAATGAATTGCATTTCAGCAAAAGCATCAACATCACGATGTGTTTATCATAAAAGTGCATCTTTAATGGTTGTGGTTTTATTTTGGACATACTGAAGTGAGGAGTGAAATGCTTGAAAGTGACTGGATAAAAATAATATTATAAGCTAAAAATATTTTTCCAATATTAATTTTATTATATACATACATAGTTATACTTATATACTTACTTATATATACTTGGGCGCTTGCTAATTTGGTCAACCGTATATTGCTTCCAAATGATTCATTGCTCTATTATTTAACGTGTAACTATCTTATAGCCATCTAATTCGATGACACACTCCATTGTATCGTGCCATTTCTATAATTAGAAATTATTGCGTATGGCAAGCATTTTTTGTGGCTCAAATCGAATCGAATTCGTTTGATAAAGAGAATGCCACTTAGATATAAACAATATAAGTTAGCTGATTGATTTCTAATGAACAAATAGAATATTTATTTTGGATTATGAATATTAAAAAGCAATACCAATTTGTTGCTCAAGTTTAATTTAAACTTATTCCAAAACTTTGAAAAATACCAGAATGCTTAAAGCATTCAATTATTGCTCGAACCTATGTTTTATTTCATTGGATTGCTGGGTATTCAAATTGATTTTGCATTTTATATAATGTCATTTCCTGCTACTTTTCTAGTTTCCTTAAGAGTTGCATAATTGCTTGTCAATCGATCGACCGGTCAGTGAAATAATTTGCACTTTTGCTTGCACTCAGTAATTAAAGAAAATATGCCCATATTGATCAAATTGTTGTAGTGGCACGGGGAAAACCCGATTTGGTTGCATAAAAATCATCATATCGGATTTAAATTCAATCAAAATGTCTGAAGACCTTTCATACATCTTTCATTCATCTTTCACTTTTGTCTTTTGACAACTTAATTGCTCATTTGGCATTGCAATTAGATGGGGAGATTTGCGTTTTATTCGGAGTTCGCGCTTTTTTAATGCGAAGTAGAGGAAGTTTTATTGTCATATTGACCTCAATTTGCGGCTGTCATCAGCAAGGTCGGATCGCCAAAAATAACTTCCATTCGAAGGTCTTTAGCTAAAGTTTGTCGGCGTTCAGAAAGTAGGCAGTAAAAAATAGGTATTTGATTTGTTTTTAATTGAGTCATTAGATTATGACGGTCTTTTAAATATTTAACAAATAGCAATGCTACAATACAAAAAATAACATTCAAATCATACATTCTTATCTATACAATTATATTAACTATTAACTTTTTTATTTTAGTGCATCTGGAACTAGTGCAGTTGCGATTGATAACAAAATCGAGCAGGCAATGGTAAGTTTCAATTAAATTATTTTCATTAAGTTTAAACATTTATAAATACAACGATTAACTCATTATTTGAACACAAAAGACAGACTCAAATTAACAGCTCGAAATTGATAAGACGTTGAAAAAACATGAAATCGTTAATCTTCAAAAAGGGCAACCATGTTCATAAAAAAAGTGTTATCAGGGCAAAATGAAGAAAAAACGACGGAAGACGTCATGAGCTGAGCCTTCAGATTTTTTTTTTAAACTTTTGACCATGAAAACAGTCGTTTTTTTCCAAGACAAAAGGTGCGTACACTTGATGTACCATTCTTAATCTCGATTGAGCAAGGTCTTAAGTCTCAGTAATCCAAAAATAGCTACAAGATACAAGAAAAGCCCAGCGAAAAGATGTTCGAGTGGGGCGCCATGCTCACAAAAAGATACAATTCAATCAAGTGGTGGCCCTCCTTCTTCATTCTCGGCCTGAAGTACAAATTTAGTTCAATTGAATTGAATTTGCTTTGTACTGAGATGGCATGCATTTCAATGGAGGATTCTATATTTAGACCCAATTAAAAGACAGTACAAGACTCTTTAAAACAATGAACAATCCGCAGAGATGACAATTGCTTTTGAGTCGTTTTCAATGAACTGAAATGAACTGTGGTGAGAGTTATGAATGGAAAACCCCATTGAAATTCATATTTTTCGGTCTTGTTCACAATGAACAATCGAATTTATCTCAAGTGGACAATCTAATCGAGCTTGTAATCGCTTTCGAAATCAGTCAAAATAAAAGTTTCAATGATTTTGAATGACCTATAGACAGTATTTTGTGGCTAACAGACAAATTAGTTGCCAACTCTAATGGAATTAGTATTGAAGTATTTGCTATCAGGAAACGTTTTAACAATATCTCCAATTTAGATTAAAAGACGGAAAAAGAGGTGTATCTTTGAAAATGCACGAGCCCATCGAAGATACTCAATTGCGATAAGTCCATAAAAATCATAATTCCATAAATTTAAGGCCTTTTTTTCACATGTCTTGGCTAAAAACCAAATCCTATTGCACTGTCAATAGATTATCGTGATTGCGTATTTATTATACCAAGTAGCGGAGTTGATAGAAAATTCCAAGCGGAACTTGATGACACATTTAGCGCAGTGGCAACTACTGGCTGCTGCATGTTGTTTGATTTTGCCTCATTTAAAGTCAATCAACTTTTCCTTTTCCACGAAATTCAATTGAGAAAGAGTGTGTGTGCATCTGTTGCAGTTGCAACTTGCCACCCATAATGGTCATTTGGGTCAATTCAATTGCTCTCCCCACTTTCTTTGGGCCGACGCATTTCATTTCGATTCTCTTCTTTCTTTTTTTCTGTTTTTGAATTCCTTTCTAGCCACCTAGAAATGTTTTTCCCTCTTTTGTTTTTTTTTTTTTTTTGATTCACTTTGTGAAAGTATTTTCCCCAAGCGTATTCCGTTTTTTTTCCTTCAATTTAACTCTTGTTGGCCGCAGAATTTATGCGCTTAATTCTGTTGTTGCTTTTGACCTTGGTGTGGCAAGAAATGAAAAAAAAAAATAATAATATTTTATATGAGGCTTTTTGAGGCTGATTTTTTTATGGGCTCCCTTCCCGGCGGGGCGCTTATCAGGCTTTTGTCTTGTTTACAAAATGGCAGACTGTTTTTTCTGTGTGGGGATTGCTTATCTCACAAAGCGCCAACAAATGCCACACTTCAAATATGCCATAAATTGTTTGCCAATTCAAAAGCAAATAAAGACAAGAATGTGAATACATATAAGAATCGTATTTGCTAGCAGATAATTATTGAAATTACTCAACTCAATCATCGAAATCAAATTGGCTTTTGTGTGTGCTTCTTTTTTATGTCACCCATTGCGAGACAAATGTCCGCCTTTTGTTATCTTTGCAAAAAATGATTTAATTTCTCAAAAACAAGTTTATTTCACTTGAGTCATGATGTGATCTATTACATTTTCCGCCAGGTGTAGTCCCAATTTTATTCGGGAAAGTTCTCTAACCCCGAGCAGATGTCGCATATCATTCATATTTTAGGACACTTCCCATTTCTTGATCTGCTTTCTTTCGTATATATGTATGTATATATTTAGTATATAAACTCATTCCGTTTGGTTCAATTGTCACGTAGTGGACATGAGCAAACAGATTGCGGATTACGGATTGAGTCACACAAAAAATGAGATGAGTTTTTTAGCCATTTGTTGCCTACGCCCAACAAAGACGCGTCAAATAAAATGTAATTTATTTGCACCAGCCTCTGTGACAGTCTCTTTTCCTGTTTTACAAATGCATAAGAAATGATACGGAAGTGTTTTGCTTCCTTAAAAGCAATCGTTTTTATATTTCCCTTTTTTTTTATTCCTTTAACAACTTATCAATCATCAAGCAAGTGACGTCACTTATTTTCGAATATTTTTTTTGTGAATTTCTTTGCTTTATTTAACTGCGATCAACATTTAATGATGATAACAACTAGAACAGGCGATCGCAGACTTTGTCACTGCTGTCCATACATGTATGAAGTGCAATCTTAAGCTAGACAGAGCTACTCACACGTTCTATTTTCCATGCTAATCTTTCTTGCGTCGAAGAAAACAATGTTTTCTTTAAATGAAATAAAAGAAACGGTAATAGAAACCATGGCGCCAATGATTAGGTTGTTCCTCCCATACTCAAGTAGATTGATAAGGTTTTTAGGTTATACCAATATTTAATGATTGATTTGAACTGGCGCAAACAATAGAAATAGAAATATAAACTTATCAGCTTAAATGGCTCTAGTCAAGGAAGAATGTAAGCTAAACCTTGATGGTTTATTGTTTATGATAGTGCGAATTGAAGGTTTAATGCATAATTAGCTATTTCACACCTAATATGGCTTTACATTTCTAAATCCTAACAAATATTTTTAGTGCCCAATAAAACAGCTTTCGTTTACTCCCAGTACGAGTATCATATAGTTCCAAAATTTTCGAACCAATCTCAAAAGTCGAAGAAAATGATTTGCTAAGACAACTTAATGACTTAATGACATTAATGTGGCTTTATTTCGCCCGATGTGCGGATCGAATGGCTTGACTTTTGTCGAGCCTCTCGCTGGCTGGCTTTCTGTCTGGCTTTACTCTTCCACTTTAGTGAAAAACAAAATGCAGAACCCATAAAAACAAGACCATAAAAAGCATGACAGATAAGATAAAAATAAAACCTATTGGCCTGGTCGGGTTGTGCTGTTGCTGGGTTTTTACCACTCGATTTGTTCGGCCTCTGTTATTTGTCCAAGTGTGTGGAGTTTCAGCTAATGCGAACTGGAAAAACAATCCCTAAGAATAGTGTTAAATAATTTACTTTTCCGTGACAGCCAGACATCAGCCGATAAGAACGGCAGACAATCGGTTAAGGGAAAACAAAGATGGTTGCATAATAATGTTGGCACTGGAATGGCCAGAAAGATGGGTAAATATCGGCCTAAGTCTGGTTTTACACTATATATGTAGGTATGTACATATGTATGTATCTCTTGCACACAAAAGTGTGTTCTGGCCACGTGCTTTTGTGAAGTCTTTGCCTGATCTCTTATGGAATCATAGAATCACAGACTGTTCAAGTATCTATAACCAATGCTTAAGTTGGCACAACGCGTCATTATCGAGCAATAGATGTATCATGATCTGTTGCTCAGTCCGTCTAATTGCATTGACAATGCACAGCACCGCAATTTTCAAACAATTGACGTCAGAATCGATACAATATCGAGGGTCGGCCAGTCGGTCACTTTTTCCTATCCCAATCCCAAATGGTTCGGGCCAGTTAAGTGCTAATTAGACGTGGCACTGCCGCAAAGGCGCCTGCTGAGTCGCCGTTGTTGGCGCTGCGTGTCTATCAGTAGATCTAGTCTGGTCTATAGTTTATAGCTCGCACAGTTCTAGCGATGGACTCGTGACTTCAAACAATGCAGCATAAACAAGCGAAAGAAGAAAGATATGTTTTTAGGTCATAGGGAAAGACCCTCTTGTCCCAAATATTAAATTTTAGGTATTGTAAACGTACTTTATCAAATAGGTAAACCATAAATAGCCTTATCGATTTTTTGTTATATATTTTCCACATTTATTCTATATATCGATAGTTATCGTGCGCTAAATGTCACATTTTGATAACAAATTTGTCGATTATTTTCGATAGAATGCCTGAATAGGGAATGGATTCAATTTGACCTGCTTTTATTTAAACCTAAATCCAACAGTTAGCTACTGTTGCATCATTTCAACTAGAACACATTAAATGTCAAGCTCTGGACTTTGTTACAGCCACCGCTCTGACGTCATCTATTCAGCCTTAAATTGCGTCACAACGTGCAATATCATGATGCCCGTATAATGATCTTTGGTGCTATTGTGATGCATAATACATGTGGACACACGTTTTACACAAAATCCCCACCAGAGATTCTTTAGAACACGAAGAAATTTGATTCTGACCTTTTGTTTTATTTCCCCCACTTTGTCTTCGAGGTCGGCGACTTTCAATTCACACGAAATGCAAGTGGAATTGTGGGGAAGTGTGGCAAGCAAGTGTAGCGCCACTGCACGGAGAAAGGTAAACAGGCAATGAGCTAAACATTTTTCAAACGGCGATGAGCTCACGCCACCAACCAACATACCATTCGACAGCAGCGAGAACTCCCCTAATGACTCACAAATGCCACAATTTTCCGAGAAAATTTCACTGCAATTAGAGTTCATGCGAGCAAAGTTCCCCACGAATCGAACTTCAAGGCTGAATCCGTGGGTGGTTTTGCAATTGGGTGTGAAGTTCGGGTTTTTTGTGCTTGCAAAGCAATGTTGTGCTAGGTTGAAACTTGTTTCGAACCACCTCCTGCTCTCCTGCCCCTTCTAAAATCCGAACTAAACACTCTCGACCGGACCAGACGTTCAACATTTATTTGTTTTTTTTTTTTTGAGTTTGTTTTTTTATTTTTATTTTTATTTCGCAGCCAGACGAGATAGCCTTTAGTTTAAGTTGCAATTGTCGTTCGAGTTGGCCGCTGTTTTTGTTTGTACGTGCATTGCAGCTCCAAAAGTGGGTCAGTTTTATCGCCAATACATATGACTATATGCCCATATTGTATACTACTCGTAGTATACTTGTGTAGTGGACCCGGTGCAGTTGATTTTCGTTTATGTTTGCCTGCTAGCTGCAGTCCACTGTTGCCAAGCGCTCTCAATTTCCATAAACTACGAATGCAAATGCAACTAACTTTGCCACTGCGATCGTAACTGCACAAAAATGCCATGTGAAAGCCTTTGCGGAGTGCTGGATTTCAAAGTAAAACTATTTGAAAGATTTTTCCACTTTTATTCCCCCCCCCCACAAGCACAAGCACTATTTCTTATATCGTTTTTCCCATATCTAATTAACTTAAATGGAATTGAAGTTGCAGTTAGTGTGGAAAACTTTGATCGGAACACATTCACATTGGTTGAGATAAAGACAAATCATTAGAGAATTCTGCTTAATCTGCTCACTTTGTGAAGTAAGCTCTGTTGTCTGTGCATTTTAGAAATTATCAAAGAATTTAGAATGCCCCAAGCGCCGGAATGTGCATATATATTTGTTTTTTAATTATTGCAAAACATCAGAAAACTAGATTAATAAACAGAGGTCTGTCAGCAAGCCTATACTATTGCATTTTAATGTCATATATTAGCAGATAATTAGCCAACAATCTGCTAGCCAAAATGATTTTCCTCAATATCAAAATTAATTAGACATCATCGGCGCATCACAAGGCAATGAATCTGCTAGTCGGATGGATGGCTATTTTCTCTAATTCGACAGTTTCCTGTCTGCTTTAATGCGGAACTTAAAAACCAAAATTAATATGCCTAATGTTTGCCAAAAACGTTTTCTAATTCGAAACACTTTGACTTTCAACCCGATATCGATGTGGCTCTTCTATTTCACTGGGTAGTGTTAAATATTAAACAAGTTTGGTGAACGTCACAATCTGGTTTTCTGTCTGTATATCTGTCTGTTAGTTAAATGAAAACGAAGTAAAATCTCTAGCATTAGGTTTGCCTTCGGTTAATCCCGCAGTCGTAGAAGTCAATATGATAAATGTGGCTTAGATGTATTGACCTTTGTGCCATATACGCTGAACTCTAGCCGATATCTTCCGTCTTTGTTCGCCACGCAATCAGGCGAGAAAAATCATTAAAAAAAAGCGCGCTTAAAATGCAGGAAGCAAAGCTCAATGTATTCTTAATCGCTTTTAATTTGCAAACATGAGTGGGATGATAAATCGAGCAAGACAAAAGGCAATCAAAAGTACGCACGAGACCCTGAAAGGTGTTTTTCAACTTTAAACTTTAAACTGTCCTAGACCTTCTGCTGCCCTCTCTGATCCCTGCAGTGATTTGAAAACTATTTCCAACAAGTTTTGGGGGAGGTGTGTTCGAGTCAATAAAAAAAAAGGCGTGCTTTCACAGAAACGATTTCTCCCCTCGAGTAAACAATTATTTTTTTGGCCCATGGCCTGTGTGCCATTTTGCACAACAACTAAATATGTCAATCAGCTGTCCAACTGTCACACACAACTGTACTTGACAACCACTAAAGTTTTTCAATTTTTTTTTTTTTGTCCATTATTCGATTCTGCCATCGTGTTGCCAAGCAGAAAACTCAGCAAAAGTATTCATTCACGCAAAAAATGGTTCAAAAACCGAAATGGAAATATTATTGGGAAATGACAAAAACAGTTGCTGACCTAATTATATATATATTTTTTTTTTTGCCAGACAATAATGCCCCCAATAAGCATCGAACAAAAATTAACTAAAAATGCTATAAATAAACAAGAGTTTATATTATTTGCAAAAGCTTTAATCTTTTGCCGTTATGCCTGCCTGCCTGCTTGCATATACATTTTAAGTAATTTATTATTATTAAATTGATGGGAGCAATTTATTTGCTGGTTCAGGGTCCGATTTGTGGATATGTTTTCTCATTTTTTGCCGGTACTTGCTTTCTAATTGGGTTAGTGACATCACAGTGCGGGAGCCAAAACCAGTTTGTTGTCGAAGTTTAAAGTTGTTCAATTTCGGATTGTTTATAGGTTGCTTATATTGTATGTGGGCTACCTACCTGATGGATTTGCCAATGAAATCGGGCAGGGATATAAAAACGCTTTAACGATCTCCGATAAGTTTCAGGTTTACTCTGAGTCAAGGATGGCCAATTACGCAGTCTTTTGATTTTTAAATTGAGATAATAAACAGTTAGTGTGGCAACTAACAAAACTAATAGGATAGGCACTATTTTCGTTGGGGAAGTCCCTTTAAATTTCTCTCTAACTATAATTAATCATTGGCCAAAGAAAAAAAGCCAAGTTATGTTTTATGTGCCTACGAGCGTGCCAATTAAGCTAGCGATTTAGCATATTTTCAAGTGCACTGCTGACATAAATTAATTGTAAATGGGCAGCAGCGCCGCCATCGACTGATTTAAAAACATGCGTTAATCGATTTCGGCCGAGGTGCGACCGATTCGATTTTGTTTTTTTTTTTTTCATTTATTTCGGGGACCTGTTCGACAACTCACTTTGCAAATGATCTTAGCTGGAGCCAGCTGATCTCAGATCTGCGATCGCAGATCTCAGCCGAGTTAAGAAAATCACAAATGCGCTGCGTGTGCGTGGCGTGCGCGTTGGCAATTGGCCGAGACACACCTACCTCACCTGATGTATTCGGACGGACTTGTATGTACACCCATATGTACATATGTACATACGAACATACATACATATGTGATTTAAATTTGGCCATGATCGAACGCCAACGCGAAACGCGTTTGGCCCGAGACATGGCGATCTCACTCGCACTCAAATCGCTAAAAAAAAAAAAAAAATTTTTAAATAAGATTTTGCAATGGATGATTAATGTGTGCGTTGGTTTTGATTCCCTGGCTTTGTCTTTCGCTTTATTTTTGGGCCTTTTGCATTTTAATTGACACCAATATGTCATTTGAGGCAACACGACGAAACGAGCTGGCAATCCGTTGGCCCCACAGAAAGTTTATGCCGCCTATCCCCCAAGCAGGCATTTCTATTTTGTTATGGCCCCGCCTTTGCTCTACGTTGCTGCGAAAACAAAACGCCAATAAATATATCACAGAATGGTGTGTTTGTGCTTTTATAACTATGTATGTACATATGTGTGTGAGTCTGCTTAGACCCCCACATAAAACTGTGGCGACTTTAGCTTCCGCATTATAACTCAACTAAAAACATATTAAGAAACGTTTGTCTGCCACGGAAAATTTCTCAAGAGAAATTCCGGAGGAAATCTCAAAGCAAATGTTCAAAAAAAATTGTTCGAATTTAGTTTTATATTCGAAAACAAAAAACCCAATATATCAATTAATTAAAAGTAGTTATTACGAAACAGAGTATAGATACATATATTGCCAGCTTACTCTTGTTGATTAGTGACGACTACCAATTTTCGAAACAACAAAATATTCCACTTGTTATTTACTATATTCGCCTGCATAAATATTCCTAGAAATTTATTTTCCCGCTGACTGTTTTATTTATTTGCCTTAGAATAAATTCGACAATAATTCTGTTTACATATTTTTGACACTCTCTATTCTGCTTCTTCTCTTTGCAGGTAAGCAAAACAATAATTTCTAATATTAAATCAACAAATTTTGTTATTCTGTGGTCTGCGTAAGTCAATTAGTAACCCATATATTTTTTTGCATATATTAAATTTGCTTAAATATGCATATGTACACGTATGAAATTATTCCACACACACACAAATTGAATACCATTCAATTAAAACGGAAACGGAAAATGATCGAAAATATTCCGCACAATAACTGAAGGAATGCAAATTATGTTGACATCTTTGAATAGTTCTTGTTAGGGGTAAAGAGGTAAAATGTGCGATCTGACGATCTGGCGTTGTGCCGAAAATAGACATAGAAAATATATAGCAAAACAAAATAATTAAGTTCTACATCCCCAAAATATATCATCCAAAAAGAGCGTGCTAGAAATAAAGCGTCAATCTAATGAGAGAATGTTTGAATACCCTATCGAAAGATACCACTTTTAACACTAGCTGGTTTTCTTGAAAATGAACAGAGTGAATCCTCAAAATGACTAACCCCTTTTTTGAAGGGTATACATACAGTGGAGTGCGAATAGAAAAAAATGGCGAACTGAACTATTGTGCCGAAAGCTTTAAGGCCCCATTTATTTGGGTGCAGAACACTAAATAGTAAACACACAAATCGAACGATACACACAGACTTTTATCAAATAGTGTTATTGTGACTGCCTCGATTGGCCTTGAATAATTCATGATTATTTGTGGGCATTTTTTTTTGTTCGCTTTCGAGTTTTAATTTTTCCTTAATGGTTGTTTTTGTGGGGCTCTTCATTTTGTTTTGTTTGTAGTTCTCTTTTCTTTTTATTTTTTGATGGTTCCTCTTTGTTCAGCGTATTTGTTTACCAAGTTTTGAGACCCTTTTGGCATAGGTGGAAAAAGAACTTTTGATTTGTGACCAAATATTTGATAGGGTTAATTGTATTCTAGGAAGGCATAATAAAGTAGAATATTCAGGGTCTTCAATATTCCGCATGACTCAGAGTTAATTTCAAACTCGACCAAATCAGAACTCAAGTTAAAAATTGCTTAAAAAACTTGTATAAGAACAATGACATTTTTACCAGAAAACAAATGGTTTTATGTTCCAACCCAGATAATTTCAGCTATATAGTTCCTTTTTTTTGAGTAATTGGTTTTTGGCGTGTTTTTGTCCTTAACCCAAAATCTGTATGTCGCCAATAGTAAAATAAATACTCTGAAATTTTTTTCAATTAAATTATAGTGCAAAAAATGGTCACAAGGATGAGAGGCACTAACAAATTCAATGAGTTCTTATTATTAAACCAAAATAAACAAGAGAAAGTAGCCAAAGAAACAAACAAAAAATAGAAACATCGCAAAAATTCAGGTCAAGATGAAAGTCTATTCAACTGAATTGCCTAAAAATAAGCCAAGCAAATGATACGTACATAGTACATATATCCAAGATATATCGTTTATATAGAAAGGATTTCCAAGTAATGTTAGATATATATACATTCTTTTGGCGCATAAACCTTGAAAAGTCGCGACATCTTTGCGATGCTTGACACTCGGCCAGAAGTTAATTAGCCGCACACGTGCCGTGGTCGTCGTATACCTCTTTACAACAAATTCGTGGGCATTCGAATGCAATTAGCGGTCGGATTCCTTACCTGTATCATTGTTTACCTGTGAGTGAGTGTACCTTTTGTGGCTGTCGAGGACCGAACTCTGCCGAGCAATAAAACGATTTAATGGCTCTCACCGAAACTGCAGCAGCCGGACAATTTAAATGCAATTTGCACTTTTATTTTTATCTCCTTCCTGTCCCGACTGACGCATTAGTTTTGCATGAGATGATTGCCCAAAAAAGAAAACAGATATTCAAAAAGATTTGTATGACCTGTAGTTTAATTTGAGTCGGGTTACGGAAAAGGTTAGGATTAGTCGTTGTTTAACCAAGATTGTTTGCTTAAATAAGCAATAAATTTAAACTTCAATCACAAGAAGAGGGAGTACTACTTGAGTACTACTGGAGTACTACTTGGTGGTGCAACCCAAAATGACATACCTGTTTTCAAGGAAAACTATTTAATCTTATCCAATTGGTTCCATCAATTCAAGAACGAGCTTTAATAATTTAATATAATATAATATATATTTAAAATTTAATTTTAATTTAATATTTGAAAAACAGCACATTTCGCTGGTCCATTTTCTTGTTAATTTTCCTGTTACTTGATCCATTTTTATTTGAAACTAATATGCCACCAAATAAATAGTTCCTTGACCAAGTTGGGTCCCACGTATAAGTTTTTAGTTATTTCACTTCTATCCTATTTACAGTTCTCAACGTTTTACTCATTTCATTGCTGATCGCATCACACCTGTCGATCACCTGTTTGCAATTTTCGAAAATCGAACATATACATACCTATATTATTTTTTTTCTGCTTGTGCCAAATAACGTCCCAGACAAATGTTTGACTTCGTCCAAGAAAGGGAAACCGTTTGATGGACATATTGACAGACAGCTGCTTCGACTTTTAGTAGCCACTATATACACAAATATACAAATATTTATAAATGACCCATGTTTCAAGGTGTTCCCTTGGCCGCTCAGCACAAATAAGAGCCGTTATCAACCTAATAATAATAATAATAAAAAGAAAACGGAACTGTCAAATGTTCTTATCAATCTATATATATGTATGAATATAGGCTGAAAAGTGAGCTAATCTCACAAACGAAACTTGTTCTAAGCGGACTCAACTAAAAGCGAATTCTTTGTTTTGATTTTTATTCGATTTTGTTGTTACACAGCTGCTGACGTATGCCTGCTAAATGGCAAACAATTGAAATTCATTAAAAGCAAATCAAAGGCGAAAATTGTCTGAAGCATTCCCCAGTTGAAAGAAACAAAAAAAAAAAAAACTGAACCACTATCAACTTATCTGCTTATGCGTCTCCTTATCAGTTCGCCTTTTCGTCTAGCTAAACTTTGTGGAACGTCTTTGGGTGCGATTCGTTAAATGTGTTTTCTTATCAGCCAGCTCATCATCCCATTTCCCTGTTGCGTGATTCCAAGATCCAAAGATCCAAAATATTTATTCTATTCGCCTCTTTAAAAATCAGCAAAGTTTGTTTACCTCAAAAATTAGCCCATCCAAGGCTGGAATCGAAAATGATGTGTTAGAATACTGAAATAGAATAGAATTCTCTTTTGCGTAGGCTTTTCGATTTGTTCAAAGATATATGTATGGATTTTTCTAAATGATTTATTAAAACTAGGGCAAAAATATGTAGTTTAGATAGGTATATACCAAATAATTAGCTATATATTTTAGACTGGCGCGTGTCTCGATATGACTTTCATCCGTTTCGATGGCACGTGGATGGATGGATGGATGGAGTGGGGGCAGCAGGGGATCCTCCTTTTAAACTCTCCCCACACAGAGTCTTATCAATTTGTACTGAGCCGTCAGTCAGTTGTAATTGTCTAATTGTATCTATTTGATACTGATAGCGAGCGACACACGCAGATGTTTTTTTCTTGTCAATATAAGGAAATCACTAATCAAAAAGTATTCCGTCGATTGGCCAAAGCAAGAAAAGGAATTTCTAAACGAGCTCAATAGATATTATTGCTGGAAGAATGAGATGTTGAGTGGAAAAAAAAACTATTTGAGTTTGCGTGGATATGGGAATATCTGGGGATTTGACTATTATAGCATATTTTTTTAAAGCACTATGGTCATATGGTCTTTGTTTCATTTAATTTTTTCTGCAAGAAAATCTTTTCAATTTATTTTGTGGCCCATGGAAACTTACCAATCAATTTGAATAAATTTTCCACTGAGATTTTGAGCGTCTCCTCTTGAGACCAGTGCCCATTTAAAACTCAGTCAAAGGGCTTTTGATATTTGAATTGTTACCTAAAATAAATAATAAATAAATAAATAATAATAAACTGCCTTTTGTCTCCGTGTCCCCCTCTTCAGCGTTCTCCGCACCTTACACGTTTGATCGACTGAGTAGAGGAAAACACTTGTAAATTTCCACTGGTTCCGAGACTGCCTGTCGCGCACCTATATCCCCCTCGTCCCACCCACTCCCTTTCGCTTTGCTAAAGTTGCTTGGGCTACCACATTTGTTATGGATTTTTGTATTATGTCGGCGACTGATGGGCCCACCTTTACCCCTTGCTCCAGCTTTTGCCTTTGCCTTTTATAGCCCTGTTTTTGTGAGGATTGCAACTTAGACAACCTGTCAAGGGGTTGTTGTAGGTTTTGTGCGGCGATAACAGCCTATCTTATCATCACTTGGGTCTATGGAACCAATTAAAACACGTTCAAATTGGCCTCAAAGTCCAGTCTAAAACTAACTACAAAAACAAATGGCCATTAAAGCAACGAATTTTCCCACACGAAATCACGACTCTTCCCCCGCTGATCTCGCAACTTGATGACACGCGCCGCTAAATGAATCAGACTTAATTGTGTTGCATGTTACATGAGCTTTTAATCTTAGCTCTTGTCACGCTAGACTTAAAGTCAAATTAATATGGATATGGATATTTCGGGTTTATATATGTATAATATGGTATATAGATTGATAGTTGAACAATCGAATGCCTAATACTTGAAAGTTTATCATTCAAGATATATGATTCAATATTTTGCCTAATTTTATAATAATTATTTTTAATTCAAATATTATATTATCGGTTATCTTTTGTGCCTTCAACCACACACAAAACTATCCTTTCAACAACAAATCAACAATGGCCACACCCATCAAAGCTCACCACACACATACGAACACGTGTTGGGGGCGTGCGAAAATCAACAACGAAATCAACAACAGAGAAATGCGAGAAATGCTGTAATTTTCCACACGCTTTTTAATTTTTAATTTTTAATTTCTTTCGGACTTTTCGAATATTTTATAACTTTTCCGCATGTGTACAAATGTTTATATTATGAGTGTAAGTTTGGTGGGGGGTGGTTGTGTTGATGATTTCTTCGGCATACCCCCCTCTTTACTGAACACCCTACTTTGGGATGGAATCAGGCTGTTACAAAACATTCGGACTTGTTATTGTTGCTCGCTCGCTCTATCGTGGCTGCCCTCTCGCTCGCACCTCCCCCTACCCGATTGCGATTCAATTTTTATTGATTGCCAGACTCGGCGACGATTTCGAAATTTTCATTTGTTGATTCAAAACACAAATACAGAAACAAAGAATATGCATTGTTTTTGTTGTTGACTTAGTTTGCAATATGTGTATGTGTCACTTTAATGAATTTTGTTTGCATACACAGTCGTCAACAAAGTGCATGCAAAATCTGTGTGATCAGAAAAGCTGTTAGAACTGACATAAGCCAGCAGTGTAGGAAAGTTTTCTGAATGGCTTTTAGAATTTTCCGAATGTTTTGCAATGAGAGACGTTTTTTCTTGGCGACTTCCTCGTCTTTACATTGAGTTATCTATCGCATTCAATGATAACAATGATAAGCTAGAGCTGCTTATCTTAAAGTTAGTAATACGAATTGATAACATAGCCATCCCTGGTTTGGTATATGTTACTAAGTTAGTAGGGCAGGTAGAGATTCTTGAAAGTTCTAAAGATCAGCGACGGAAGTGAACAGAAACTTTGGGTTTTTGTATTTTGCATCCGGAATCGTTTTTCTCCATTAAGGCAATTAGAGCCCCTTAAGTTCCTCAAAAAAAAAAAACTTCAACAGATGCCTCTTTTTACTCAGCACTCTCAGCTTCCGCGACCGCCCTTCACCACCCCCAAACCCCAATCCACAAATACGACACCACCCCACCCATGACGATCCCAACTTTATCCCATCTACGCAGTTTGTGTAGCAATTAAGGAACTTCTCTTCCTACCCACCTACAATTTGTTGACTTATTATTTTACAGCATGCCATTTGTTTATTTAAATGTGCATTTAATTGCTGTTTTCTCCGCCGGCGGCTACTAAAAAATGTTGTCTTCTTTTATTTTTCTTTTTTAATTTTTAACGCGGATGTTTGTTTCGGTTTTTGTTCAACAATTTGTTGTTGATGCGTCAAGCTTATTGTTCGTTCCTATATAGATTGAAATCTATATGGCATGCAAGTATGGATTGACAGAAAACGCTTCCTTCAACATGCGCATGAAATCGATACGTTCCGTTCATTCATGTTTTGCTCGTTTTTATTGTATATTATACATTTTGTTCTGCGGGCTCTTCAGCCAACTCTATCCAAGTTTCGAAGCCCTTGAATTTTTGTTCCAATTTTGTCATTGTCATTGATATTATAATGCTGCGATAAAAATCCAGAATGTGATATTCTGTTCAATGACAATACATATTTTACTGTTACCCATATATTTTTTTAGTATCGAAAATCCAAAAAGATGTGTGGTTACTCTTATATAATATAATGGGATGGAACGGGAATTTTGTGCTGAATATCTTTCCTTATAAATTGAAGTTGTTGTATTGCGCTACATATTTACTCACATTCATGTGTGAAGTATTAAATTTTATTGAGGAATTTTGTTTACTGTCGACTCCAATCGACTTAATTCGGTTAGTTGGAAAACGCAATGCGCAAAAGGTAAGAAAACCCACCCCACATACACACATAATTCCCAGAGAAATGTCGAAGTAATCGAAAACCACCGCGTGGCAAGCGAAAAAGTATCTACAAGAACCAACCAAAAAAATAAAATAAATACAAACAAAAAAAATAAGAAAATAAAAGAGCGAACGGGAGAACTGGTGAGCGAGTGATAAACAAAAGTGTCATAAAGTTTTTGCGTCGTTGAGGCTGAAAAAAAAATAACATATGTATATATTTCTTAAATAACAAAAAAACCGGCTGGCTGTTTGGGAATTCAGGCAAACATTTTGGCAAATGAGCGGGGCACCAAAGACAAATAAATATACATATATGTGGATTGAATAAATAGTGGCAGTCTTTGTAAATTGATGAGAAAACACGCGTCAAAACAAACAGAGAGTATCTGAGTATCTCTGTATCTGGCAAATGCTGATGGATATGCCCACAGTCCGGTGGTCAGATACAGATACAGAAGAGAGCTGCAGAGAGCGCACTGCGCAATGAGAGAGCGCACTCTCTTTCACTCAAAAGGCACTGCCATTTCATATAAAATCCGCACTAATTGCAAGCAGACGTTCAGTCGCCAGTACAACTTGCTACACGCCACATCGCCAACAAATATATAACTGGCAACAGTTTTAATATATATAACAAAAGAAGAAAAAAAAAATACACTGCTAAAACAATTACTTTTTATACCAACTGAAAAAAAAAAACACTTTACAAAAGCCTACCAGAGACTCGTGAATTACATTAATTCGTTACAAGCAGACGCAAAACACTCCAATCGCAGTAAATTCAATCGAGAAAAGCTCGAAAATATCACAAAAGCTCTGCGCCGGTCTCGTAAATCTCAAAAAAAAGCTGAACAGCAAACTCAGTTATTGCTAAACTTTTGCCATACAAACACATACAGCGCCGACGAGAAATCGCAAGTAAAGAAGTGAAAATACTACATAAAATACAATATATAAAACCCAACTGTGATCCAACTGAAACTGATATACATAAATATACTTGAAAAGTGCAAGAGTGGGAGAATAAAGTCAAAATCTCCGCAAAAGAAACCAAAAATTATTGATACACACAAAACCCAGTGAAAATCAAAAAATAAAAAAAAACCCAAAGCCAAATATGATGGGCACTATGTCGCTGCGCCAGCCAGAGAATTGGCTATACGAGATTTGGCAGAAGGGCTACGACAGCCCCTGCTATGTGATGGTGCCTAATGCAAAAGTATGTATACCTCGCACAACCAGCGCCCCCACCCCCCTTACCCAACCGAACAAAAAAGAACCCCATTTACCTTGACTAGATGCAATTCTATCGATTTTCCTTCGTTTTTCATCGCATTTCGTGAGGCTGCGCGATTTTCTGGCGACTTTTCAATGTCGTCAAAAAGGCAACCGAAAATAAAAAAAAGAGAAAAAACCACCGTACTTGTGCCTGTCACTTGTCAATTTATTTTCGCTGATAAATTACTCCAAGCTAAGTGCAAAAAATGAGACACCACTTCCTTTTGCTTTGAGCAAAAAACGGAGGAAGCCGAGTCCTTTGTTCTTAGCAACAAAGGCTCTTATAATTTCTACCTAAGGATCTCAGACAAGTGTACAAAATTGAAAAATAAAACCTCAATGCGGTGTCCGCCATGTTTGTTTGAGAAATGCAACCAAAAACCGAAAAAAAAAAACACTAAGAAAACCAAAAATGAGAACTGCAGGAGACTTGGAGAGCAGAGATACCTCTGGAGAAGCGCGTGACCTGACCCCAGCAGGAGAACCCAACCCGCTTTTCCACCTAGGTGTCTCTCTCTCTCTTTATCTGTTCCTCAGCTCGAGAGTGTGTATCTTTCCCCGAGTGTGTATAATTAGCATTTATTTTTCCTTACCTGAACCGTAGATAACCCCGTCGTACGCTTATCTACTTCGATTTTTATCATAAAATCCTCGAGACGGTGCAAAAAGCTGATAGAATGCTAGAAACGCCGAGTTTTAGACACACCACCTGCCTTGATTTCTGAACAATTAAATTACTCGGCCCTCCCTTATGTGCTATATATATATATATTTATCTTACACATACATATGTATTTTTGCACCTCATTGTTAACAACTCGAAGCGGTATCAACCGGTTTGCATTTGTTCAAAGCGGTTGCTAATGGCCTATTGTATTTTTTGAGTCGACTTTTATCATATCTTCTCACCCTCGTTGACTTCTAATTTTGGTAATTTTTGCACTTATTGATCGGTCAAGCAAGGTATCTAAAAATACAATATGGTATTTTTATCAACATTATTTATTGGCCTGCCTGCCTCGAAACAGCCGAACGAAAAACGTGCAAAATATGATTTCTTTTTGCGATTGCTTTTGGCACTGGTGCCAGAACATGCGACTTTTCGATGGCTTTCCATGCCCCTTGCTCATGCTCTCTTTAGATACATATACTTTTTATATCGTATAGAATTTGAAGTATGACTAATGAATAATGAACAGAGGACGCACGAAATGCTCAGCGTGCGGGGTTCAGAGTTCTGTAATTAATATAATATTTATTTTAAACATTTTTCATCGCTTTGCCCCAGCGATTTTCTCATAATGACGTGCACGATTTCTTAATACGCTTTCAATGTATTCCGAAACCTCATATCCTTTTGCCGATTATGTGGGTTTTTCTTTGTGCGATTTTTACTTTCAACTTTTAGTTGTTGCAATTGCCTGAAAAAAAAAACCAGGCCACAGCAACAAGAAAATGTTGAAAGAAATTGTTGAAAGTGAAGACGACGACGAAAGCATTCGAGCTGTGACTATTTATAGAGATCGCAGTGAAGAGTCGAGTCGGGAAAGAAAGAAAGAAAGAAAGAAAACTCTTTCGCGAAACGGAACTGCCGCAGGCAACATTTTCCTCCCCAAAATCAAGAGCCGCCTGCTCTGCCCCCTTTTCTTTTTTAACCACAACCGTTCGTTCGGTCTGTTGACATTTCACATTAAACATGGGAAAAATCACCTGAACACGTGCCGTTAAATGCATAGAAAACGAACGATTATTCTATTCGTCTGCACGCGTTTTCCTTTCGACTTTCGGTTTTTGACCTGCCTCTTTAATGGGCTTATTAAATTTTCATATGGTGCATTGGGCAGCCAGGTGAGCCAGACCGAGCTAGGTGAGGTCGTGGATGTGTTTCGGTCTCGATGACGTGTTCTGCGGCTGTGGCATTGACAATGACACGAAAGCATTTGATTCTTCGGCGAACCATTTACATTTGCATTTACACAGCAAATAAAGCGAATATATAACGCGAACACGCCACATTGGGCAAACATTCGCCACGTTGCTGGCACAAAATGTGATTTATGAATGGGTGGCTTTTCTGAATCTCAGCAATGAGTCAGACCCTCGTAAACGCTCTTTTAAAGTCGGCAACAGGATGTAAGTTGAGCTAAGTCAACACTATGCCACTGATAGTCTTTGGGGTAAATATTTATAATTGCAGTGCTAAATTTACGTAAACTAAGATCTAGCGATGTTACGACTTAAGATAAGCCAATATTTGTTTTGCACAACATACTTACAGAACCTTTCTCCTCTTTCTATTCTTTCAGGATCTGGTCAAGTCGCATCTCATGATAGCGGTGCGCGAGGAGGTGGAAGTGCTAAAAGAGCGCATCTCCGAGCTGATGGACAAGATCAACAAGCTGGAGCTCGAGAACAGCATTCTCAAGTCGAACATCCCGCAGGAGACACTGCAGCAGCTGCAGTTGCAGCTACAACTCGCCGCACCGCCGGCCACGCCCGCCATTCAAGCGGCACCGGCGGTACAAAGTGTCGTTGCTCCAGCTGCCGCGGGTCAGGCAGTTCAGCAGCAGGCCGCTGGAGCGGTAGCGGTAACGGGTGTGGCCACCAGTCCAGCGTCCGCGGTGGTACCCACGAGCATTCCCAACGGCAGCGCCGAGAACGGCAGCAGTGCAGTCGAGTCAGCAGCGGTATCGGTGGAGCAGCAGGTGCAGCAGGTGACATCAGCAGCGGCAGCAGCAGCATCGGTAGTCACAGCCAATGGTCCCATGTCCTAAACAGTTGCTGCTGTGGCCCGAACACACAGTGTTTGTTTTTTTTAAGGCGCCCACGCACCGTGGTGTGTGTGGGGGGAAATGAACGTTTTTAAGAATGAAAACCGTAATGTTAACTCAGCCGCAGTCTCTTTCTTAGTCGGAGGAGGCGGGGCCGAGGAGAGCAGCGAAAGTATTAGGCCAATAACAACAAGAACAGCAATAGCAGCGCAGCGGCAGGCAGACTCACCCAAACATGTTAAGTTCGTGTTAGGTAGACTAGCCTGCTGTTAAGAATTGTTATGTTGTTGCTGGCTGTTAATCTGCTGCAGCCGCCGTTTTGTTAATTTCTCGATTGTGATATTTGTTTAACACACATACAGACCACCACACACACACACACTCATACGCATTTACACACACATCCATACGAAATACACACACAAACACACAGATAGACTGCACGCTAACAGCGGCTGCGGCTGGCGCTGTTAACGTCCGCTGTTAACTCGAAGCGAGTATAGGAGTTCTTTTAAATATCGCGCTGCTGCGCCTCCACATTTTTGTTTAATACCTTTTATTTTTGTTTACCCGTTTGTTTCCACGTTGTTAACGCTACGAAAATAAAAACATAAGAATCATAAACAAACACCCAGAACACCACACCACAAAACCAACTCACCAAAAGCTGGCTGCAAAATAATACTTGACGAAAGTAAAATTTTTGGCCAACGGGGAAAAAGAGCAGCAGAAAATGCAAAAATACAAATCGATAAAGTGTACTAGAGTGCCAGGGAAAACACACAGAAAATGAATAGGGACAGAAGGGAAAATAAATGAAATAATATGTGATAATTTGCATTGTGCAGTCAGAGACATAAGATGTAAATTGTAAAAAAAAAAAACAAAAGCAAACCCGAGAAGCAAAGGACAGGAAAGTAGGATTCAAATTTCCAAACATTCAACATTGATCGATAAATTAAATACAAATACAATTTAATGAAACAAGAAAAGGCCAGCTGCTATTTTTATAATTTACCTTTAATCCTAACTTTTATTGTAAAAATACAAGGGGAAATATTAACTACATCATAAATATGAATATGTTTCAAATTAAACAATGGATAACAAAAAAAAAAAGTAGTAAATTATAGTAATTCTAGCATATTCTCAAGCTATATTTCAAAGATTGTATAGCTATTCAAAAAAAAAAAGAAAGAAAACAACAGCCAAACAGAAAAAGAAAGCTTATCAAAATTGTTTGTTAAACTCTAAAAACTATCTGCAAACAAAAAACCCAAAAATATCTGTAAATATTGTGTAAAACTAAAAACTAAAATTGAGAACAAACTTCGAAAGTCGCCGACGAGGAAGATACATTGCAACAAAAATTTAAATCACACAAAATCAACATGATGGAAAAGCTAAAATTGTAAGATGAAGACAAACTCGTCCTATTTTTTGTTAAAATTATTTAGTCGATAATTTTGGATTACTCTTAGTTGGAAAATTCCTTAATGTTCATACGAAATCTGTTATAGGATTTTCTACACATTAACTATTGCGTTTCACAACCCGCACTCTTAGACCGACAAGACCACAAGATAAAACCACAAAAAGATCCAGAACTGCTGCAGCAGTAAAAAAAACGGACCAATCTCCAAAGAGGTCTCCCGCCTCCCAGAGTTGTCCCTGTCCGAAGTTGGCCGCCCTGTAGACGCCCAGTTTTGCAATGCCAAAGTGCACTCACTCGTTTTTGGGGCAGGGCACACGATTCTGCCCCAGAGAACACAAAATGCAGCCTGCGGAGACGCAAATTGTCTAAGGCTAGCGTGGATTAAACAAGAAAATTATCATCCAAAATGAAAAGGGATTAAAACCAAATATGATACTCCAACTCCAAGTGCCGAAAACTAGCTGTCTACAGGGCAAACACCAATGGACAGACAAATCAGATAGACGGACGGACAGGACAGACTAATGTCACATCCCCCGAACACAGTAATTCTGTTGAAAAGTATTTCCCTTTATGATTTTTGTATTCAATTCAGAGAACCATCTTCATGCGTTTCATGTTTAGTTCTTCTCCTATGAGTTTTACGACTTAAGCCTCTTTTTAAGCTAACTATTAATTTATTAATTAGTTTGTAAGCGCAAAAATAATTAAAATACATCTAAACAAAATAACTGCAAACAACCTATATTAAAATAAAGGATAATATAAAACTATATTGAAAACCAAAATATTCTTGTCTTGTACTTTATCAAAAACGTTCTGCAATTTTGGGAATGGAAAATTTATTATGGAATCAAATGAATACTTTAAAACTTCGCAATTTTCAAGGTATAACTATTGCACATATATAATTTTTCTGTGGGAATCAATGAAATTAAGCAATACTAATCAACACTAACAAAAAAGGTAAAACAAAAATGTTCTAATAGTAATTCGAAAAGTTCACGTCTTGACTTTATGTATGCTTTAAATCAAATTTCGCCGAAAAGTATGCACTGTTATTTTATTTTCGTAACCATGCGAGATGTAAAATTGACTTATTTTGACAATTTAAACTAAGCCCTTTTGTTAGGCTACTCAAATACCACAAAACTTTTTTTCGCATTTGATTTTTGCGTGCAATTTGATTGTGCTAAACAGAAAGCTGCGATCCATGATTGTGGCACATGTTTAAACAATTAAATATCTAAAAGAAAAATCTTTCAGTTTCATTTTATTTTGTATTTATTTGTAATTACACTTATTTTTGTGCAAATTGTAAAAAAAGTTCCTGATCAAATTGAAGTGGTTGTGGTTCTACGCATACTTTACATCAATATGATTTGGGAGGGTGACGAATGCCACGCAGCTTTGTGTCGATCTTTTTGATTGCGATTTGCTTGTTTAGCTGATTTACTCGCAGCTTGGACCAAATCATAAAATTTCCCAAGCTAAGTAAAGACGCCACATGCTTAGCAGCTGCCTCCGGATCACTTGTTGGATTCGAGTTGGACCACATATTCATAAACATGGTGTCGGATTGAATGGGCGTACAATTGATCACCGGAAAACTGGTGTTGGCCGAAATCACGTTGGCCAAACTATTTAATCGCTCGTCGACGGTCACGAATACCAGATTATTAATCACCGCCTCGAATGTCCGGAGAATTTGGAGCGCTTCTTCGGGATTTTCGCTAAACAGAACACACTCGGAGCACCACTTTCATGCCTAGTGATCCAATGCAGGTGGCGATCTGTTCGCCATGTTCCACATCCATTTCACTACTCACTAGGATTACCACCAGATGGTCCTGGGGCGGCGCAATGCTCGATAGCTGCTCTATTACCCAAGAATAATTGCGCTTGACTGTATTCAAATCGCTATCGGTTACTGTATCCAAATTTATATACACGGTTTTGTCCACCATTAGCCGTTTGTCGCCCGCCGGCCAAATGCGCCACGTATCCGAGTCAATTATGTCCGCCAGCAATATGTTGCCATCTTCGTCCACACCGAATTCAACCTTCATGTCCACCAAGGCACAGTTCTTTGTTTTCCATGCTCTTTCGAGAACTTCGAATACCACTAGTGAAGTGCGTCGCATTATTTGAACTTCGTCTGCGCCAATTATTAGGCCATTGCACTCAAAATTCGAGGAGAGAATTTGCTCATCGCACCACAGGGGATCGTGACTAGAATCGTCCTTGAAGCAAGTCTCTTGCTTTGGTGGTGCAAATCGATATCCTTCGGGCACTTCCGGATTTAATTTGATAAAAGATCCGGTGGCCAAACGACGCGTCACCCACTCTATGTGCACCATCTGGCATTTTCGTGCTATAAAAGCGTTATCGCCACACTGATCCACGTAAGCGGTTCGGATTCCCGCCTCATTGAGTAGCCTAAAAACCAGTCCATTTGTGGTATTTGAGATAGCCGCCTTGCCTTGAAGCTCATGGGCCATGAGTCCATCAAAAGCTGTAATGCGATCCTTGCTCAACAGCAGACATAATCCTGGATGATCCGGTAGGTCGTACACCTTCTTGGTCTTGCCTTCGATCAGGATCTTGCCCAATTGGTAGCCTCCAATGGTTGTGATTGACATGGTTGGCAAATAAAAACTGAATCTAAATTCACTTTAAGAGCTACTATTATAAACGAACTTAAGCAATTTAATCACATTTATAAGGTCATAAAACTAATCGTGTGATAATCGAGCGCTTGATAATCATAAACGAGCAACATAAGTTTCTTTTATTTCTAATCAGTATAATCTTGAAAATTATAAAAGCCAAAAATATTGGAAAATTCTATTTCAGAGATATTAACGTTTATACAGAGGGGCCAATAGGCTGACTTCAGGCCAAACTAACAAACGTGGCTTATGATTGTGAAATTATGAAAATATATACTTAATAATCCTATACTTACTTGTTCACTAAAGAACATACATAATTAGGTTAGATATTCTATGATACCGATTTGTATTTTTTTATTTATAAGTAACCGCAAAACGTATAAAAAGCGAGTGATTATGAGTGTGGTATTCCATAGGCATGGAGAACGATACAAGAAAGTTGGAGCGCTTAGTGGTCTTCGACTGCGACATTGGAACGGACGACGCCTGGGCTTTGGCTCTCCTACTGCGTGGAGAACAATTGTCCTTGGCGAGTGGGAGGCGGTACAAGCTGATTGCGATTACTTGTGTACAGGGCAATACGGATGTGGTGAATGGAGCCCAGAACGCCCTAAAAATACTTCGATTATTGGAAAGGCGTGATGTAAGTTTCTAGCAAATAAAATTTTTAAATTAGGGCACGACTATTTTGGCCAAAGATCTTTAGAGCTTATATTGATTTTCCACTACTTTATGCGTATCGCAGGTGCCAGTTTTCAGGGGCTGTGCCAATCCCATTGTAACTCGGACATGGTTGGACATTTCCCGCTTCCACGGCACTGACGGCCTTAATGACATTGGCGGCTACCCAGATGTGAGTGATCTGCAGGAGCAACTGCAGCAGGAGCACGCCGTGAATGCCATGTATCGGCTAGTGTGTCAATATCCAAAACAAGTTGACTTTCTACTTTGCGGGCCACTAACTAATTTTGCCAGCTGCATTAATCTATATGGCGATGATTTTTTGGACAAAATCGGTGGAATATTTATAATGGGTGGAAATATATATGGTCGCGGAAATATCATGAAGTGTGCAGAGTTCAATTTTATGATGGATCCGGAGGCGGCGCATACAACATTGGAGCGTTTGAAGGTGCCAGCTGTTATTCTTCCCTGGGAACCCAGCATTGATGACGACTTCAATCTGTCACTTGACTGGCGGCTGGATGTCTTGGGCTCTGTAGACCATCCCCTAGTCGAGCTTTTGTCCAGGGTGGAGCGATCCATGTTGGTGCCACGTGACATAAAGCATTGGATTAATCCCGATGCCGCTCTTGCAGCAGCCTATATCTTCCCAAAGGCGATGATTGCCGAGCAGTTGGATTACCATGCCACAGTGGAGTTGGCCGGAGTCCACACCCGTGGCCAGATGGTACTGGATCATCTGCGAGGTCGCCGTGTGGATGCTATCCATGGGAAAAAGAGCAATGTGCGGATCATAACACATCTCAATAGAGAACCATTTCGCACTATTATGTCCTGGACGGGATTCCTTCCGGGCGTAGATATCACAGAGCTCTGCGAGCAGGAACAACGTAATAATCTTTAAGATACAATTATTTGCTTTTTAAATGAAATGAAGAATAACTTTAATTGTTCTTATGATTTGTCTTGGCACATTGGATCGATCTTAAGTTTACGAATGTAATAAAAACATATTAGAATACTTTGTGTGACCCCTTTTAGAAGTCCGTTTCTGGGCTCTGTGGCCTCGGACTCTCAGGTTGCGGTTGATGGTTTGGATGAAGGTCTCTGGTTATCGGAAGCACAGCTTGGACCTGCGGTTGGGTGACCACCACATCGTCGGTGTCTACAGTGTCTAGACCCCTGTCCGCCTCCTGTTTGGGAGGATTGAAGGACTTCAGGTTGCCCAACTGGCTGCGAACGTCCGACTCGGAGAGCAGATGCAATGGTACGTTCGCTGGGACGGCCAACCGCTTGGGACTGGTGCTACCATCATCTGGCTTACGTCTGTCTGGTGGAAAGACCACTTGTGCATAGGTGACCCCACTCTCACTGGGCTCCACAATGCTCTGTGCTCCACCCGATGAAGTAGTCACCGAACTGGGATTCCTGAATACCGCTGTCTCTGTCCGTGGTTCTGGAGCGGCATCTCTGCGTTGAATGGGCGATGAGGTGGTGGTGGTGGTTACTGGACTTCCTCCACGTGGAGCACTGGGCGACGTTGTCGCATCCTCATGCGGAATTGGTGCGTACAGAGAGGGTGTGTAATTATTGTCCGTCACCTTGCAGTTGTAAAGATTGAGTCCTTTGGCGAATATGTATACGAGTATGTCGAAAAGCACACTGGCCAGGATCAATGAGGCTGTGAGAATATCGAGGATGTTGCCATGCTTCGGCGTTTCTCGCAGCAGACAGCGCTCGTAGTTGGGTGCCCAGTAAACGCAGGTTGTACCTAATCAAAAGAAAGTTTATGTAGCTTAGACTATATTTAAGTTCAATTTTTAAATTCCACTCACGGGTGACAATGTCGTAGCTGAGATGCACTGGAACATAGGCGAAAAGGCCCACGATCATTAGTTCAAAGGCCAGGGCCAATGACTTATCCTGTGGCAGGACAGCTCGCAGTGTGATCAACGTCTTTCCTATGGCTCCGACGCCCATTAGAAATGCCACCGAAATGCTCATGATCTGGAAGATGATGATGGCACTCTGGCAATTGTCGGAGCTGCAAGCTCCAGCGGTTGCCCTCATCTGACCAGTGGAATTCAAGGACTGATCCCCGCTGCAGCTGCAGCCCTCGAACAACTGAAAGCTATTGATGGTGGTCTTTTTGGTGCAACCCGCGTAGCAGGGCGAGAAGTAGGTGACGGAACTGTTTTCCGGACACACGGGCATGAAGGCAGTGGGTGTGCATAGGCACTGACTGGAGCAATAGGGCTGTTTTAGCTTACCACCCTCCACACCAGCAATGGCGCCCACATCGCACTGGACAAAGATCAGGCCGATGAAAATCGCTACCAGATGTATACTGAGGGCTATGTTTATACCGGTGATTTTACGAGCAGATAACTTGGCCTTCGAGATGACCAGGCCACTTATCAGCATTCCCAATGCCATAACTGGCGGCTTGAGGAAATAGGAAACGAATGCCGATCTCCACTCTGCCGCCAAGCCATCCTGTTCGTTGTAGGGCAAAAAGAATCTGCTCTGCAGATAGCTCTCCTCCTGGAGGCCATAGTTCACGACTGCACTCTGCACGCACATGATGCTCAACAGATTGAACATCAGTAGGCGGTTATTGAATAGCCTCTTCAGAGATGGCCAAAAATCGGAGTCATCCATATATGTTGAGAACTGGCTGCCAAACCTACGCATGCTGGACTGCTCAATGATCCGTTGCGCCGCCTGGTGAATGACGGTCTTTGGCAGTCGTTTGGGAAACAGTCCCAGGAGCACAGCGCCCACGAAAATGAAGGGTGCCAGTATCACCCAACCGAGCCACCAACCCACATGGGTGAGACCAACGCCAAGCACTAGGAAGGATCCAGCCTGCTGGCCAAATACGCGCGCAGCCAGAGCAGCACCTATCACCGCCGGACTATCTTGGGACAGGGAGTTGTCGTCGATGTAGCTAACCCCCAGCGTGTAGTAGGCCAATCCTCCCATTCCCAAGGCCAGCTGAAGAACGAAGAGCATCGCAAGGGTTAGGCTGCTGCTCTGGGCCTCGGTCAGTGTGAGCCTTTGGAACTGTGCCAAGGATGTGGCGCACATATTGGCATCCAGCAGAGCATCCTTTGCCTGGTTGCCATCGGCACTGCAAGAGAGTTGTAAGAAATTATTTTTTTTAGAAATCAAATGCTAATGAAGTATTTTTTTTTTACAAGTTACTCACAAGTTCATAATGGAGGGAATCACAGCCACCACACAGGTGACCGCCTGCAGCATCAGAGTTCCCACCAGCCATTTGATGGGATGATAGACGTCCGCCCAGTAGGCGAAAGCCAACGCAAAGACCGCCTGGAATAATCCACTGGCCACCAGCAGCCAATCTGTATGTTTAAAGAATAAAACAGTTTGTTAGTAATACGCTTTCGTGGAATTCGCCTTACAAACTCTATATAACCAGTTTACCAACTGAGATATGACGTATGATTAAGAACGGACTTTCATTGAGGTAAAAGCCACTTCCGTTCGAATTCTTTTTTCAGTTGATTTGCAAAAACCTAAAAAAAATGTATTACGCGGCAATTTTTACTACCATAATGTATTCCCTCCTTATCAAAACAATGACGAATAGATACCTAAATACCAATACACCAAACAGTGTACAAAGGTAAAACTAAATATTGTAGTTAGAATATTATTTAATTGATTACCTTGATAAACATACATACATAACATAATACAGCTCAGTTTTGTTTTAATATTTTGTAATTTACTTTATACCTCTTAATTTAAAAAGATATTTAAGAAAACTACTGGAAAATAGAGAGCACCCCCAGCTCCCAGACACTGGCAATCGTCAAGAATATCGCAAAACTGATAAGATAACTGAAATCTTCACATAGAACCGGGCCAACACCTCAATTATATTTCCCTGGTCAGGTTAGCATTTTCCCATTTTTGCGATAATGCTGCTCGCTTACTCACCCACAATCAGTGGATTCCAACCGAACTGAAAGGAAGCCTGTTTGGCCGACACGCGGAAGTAGGATTCGCAGGCGCCCTGTAGGGTTCCCGAGATGGCCAGTACCAGGATGAAGGTGCGCAGTCGGGCATATTTCTGGCATCCGGGACCGCGACACCATCCCAGACCCTTGATGCCACAATCGACGCTGTCTGTTTGGTGGTGGGAAGGGGGTAGAAATTCTATATCAAGTATACGTAAAGGGGAAATCAGGGATTTGGGTCACCCACCATCGGGTATATTGTTGGCATTGACAGCTATCTGCGATAAATCGGAGTTGCGCGTATTATGCGCCATATTCCGTATTCGATTCGATTTCGGATTCGTTTATGTTCACTACACCACTTCAATTCAATTCACTAGCTTGTTGTATTCTCTATTGATTACATTAGTCAGTGGCCGTGGTACGTTGGCATCTTAGCCGCGTTAACACAGCACTAACGTCTATTCGAAATGAGGAACGGGAGCAAACTGAGGAGCCGCACCTGTCGCGGAACCGTAACTCTCTTTTTTTTAACTTCGGTTTGATAAGCGCATTCTTATCTTATCATATTTTTGGACTTTTTAGCTTTTTTCTTAATTGCAACTTTATTGCTTATGTATCGTGAGCAACATGTTGAAGCAACATGTGTCCAAGCAGTGCTAGTTGAATAAGATCGTAATTGAAATTTCACTAGTGGAATAAAGAACTAAGAACAATTCTTACCAAAATAAAGTATGCCAAAAAGTATAAGGCATTTCTTGTTTATTTATTGAACCTTTAAAAGTGTATTAAGCAATTTACAACATAAGCAAGCCAGATCTTTGCTTCAAATATAAGTAATCAAAGCTACTGGGAATTCAAGATGTATTTCATCGCAAGTCTTTTGTTGATAGTTCCTATCGCCTTCGGCTCAGCCCCAGTGACTAGTTCACCACCGGTTTTGGTCTGGGGCGTCGATACGTAAGTTTAAACAATCAAAAATATAAGTTATTTGCCATAAAGGCGCTTTCTTACAGCCCTAAAGCCACCAGTATTTTTCAACCTGTAACAACGGCGCAGTTTCGAAAGATCATACGAAATCTGCAGAAGAATAATATGATAGTTATTTACTTGGCCTCGGAGGTAGATTACAACTCACTTATTTGAGAGCATTCTTATAGATTAAATATCCTTTTATTAAAGCTTGCGGCGAAGGATATAAACTGTGACTTGTGCTTTCCCTATCTCACCAAGATCCAGCCGATGAACTACTACAGCCAGGTGGAGGAGCCTCTAAATGCTGTGGAGCGGGTGGCTGAAAAGACAGGAGATATTATCTGGCACATTCCGAAGATCTCAGAAATGGGCAGCTTGGAGGCGGAAATGGAGTTGCCATGCCAAAAAGGGGAGATTCACGCATTCAGCTTTAACGATCGCAATTTGCTTGCTCACGGTAGGTTAAATATTTAATTATGAAATAACATATATTCTATATAGCATCATTCAATTTATTATATATGTATATACTGATTTCAGCAATTTATTAAGACCTTGTGAGCTATTAAAAATTTTACAACTTGACCGCTGTATTTATAAAATAAAATTGATTATTTCAGATGCTGCTATGGCGGTGGCAACCTATCAGTTCAGCGACTGCCCGGTGGTGCATGTGTACACCGCTTACACGGAGGAGGACAAAGCCCTCCAGCGTCGCAAATCCCAGAAGACCCAACACATGTCCATTAAGAATAAAATCGATGGACAGCCGAGCAACTCTGATACCGAGGTGGAATTACAGCCGCATCAGATCAGCCAAAGCCAGGCTGATAACATGACCGTGCTGCGTAACGAAATGATCGTTCTAACCTTTCGCAGCATACTACTGGCCACCAAGGAGCAGCGCTCCGTGCTATCCCCCTTCAATCGAACGGAGGTGATGCTCGCCCAGGGAAGAGAGCCACTGCAGGTGGGCCTGCTCAATAGCCATGACATCTTTGGCGGCATTGTGATGGTGCTGAATACAGAACTAGGTCCGCTAATCGTGGAGCTAATACCATCGCAGGGCAATTGGTACCTTACGCGCATGATCTTCATGAACAACACCCACTATCCACGCGATCTCTACTTCTACGGCTTTGAGTTCAGTCTTTGCTGCACGGACATCACTGTCTACTCCTCGGAGGCGTCGCGTCTAAGTTTCTTTGACTTTCATCTGGATATCCTGTGGCAAGGTATGTAGCAAGGTATACTTATTTTAGTACATAATAAGACATCTGCTGTTTCCTTTTCGTTGCATACGTTTTGGCGACCTTTGCAGCTTTATATTGCTTCCCATTTATCTCGAAAAAAAAGCCATTGTAGATTATTTGAATTTTCTTGCAGACAAGGACAATGGCTTGGACTTGCAATACGAGGTGAAGCCCTGCTGGAACTGTTCCATACTCATGACACCGACCATGGCGCAGACCATCTTCGTGGTGCTGATCATTGCTGCGATACTGTGGATGGGCCTGGCCATTCTACTCTCGATTGGTCAGAATCAATTGATGCAAAACGCCAACGATCCTGACCTGCACATCAAGACGGACACTTAGGCGCACAACTAGAAACTGTGGTGGCTACCCTCGGCCACGCTCTTTGATGCACATGCGGCACAGTAGTAGCCTACACATTCTGCTAATTCACTTGCTTACAATTCTAATCGCATGGTGGGCAGCGGCTAGCGACGAGCCCAGGGGGTTAGAGATCGTAATAATAATGTCATTGTCGCGTTTCTCTATTGTCTGTTTTGTATTGTCCATACCGCCTGATATCGCCTGAACTCTCCACTGAGCCGCTACTCTGCACGAAGAAAACAAAGAGCTACGATATGCCGTGCAGGTATATATATGTACATATATATTCTGAGATACTCTCTAATACATGTCCAAAAATTTCTTTTGCACGTGGGCCGGCGGCGAGAGAGGCGATTGTCCCACTCCGCCTTTTTATGGCCTGATAAAGCTTTATCGGGCTTCGATTGGCATCGAGCGGACACGGGGCACAGTCCCTGGGATTTTTAAGTTCCATTTCTCAGTTTAACTCGCGCCTCGCTTCAGAACGGATCGGATCGGATCGGATCGGCCAACACTATCTTCGTCCACTCAACTGGCCGCTGCAACGGGAGCGGTTCCTGCGAAAAAGGAACTCGAGCGGCAATTTAATTAATCGCATAAGTGCCGATTAGATTGTACGGTGTACGAGTGTGACCACCACTATTTGGCAATTGATAATATGCGCACCATATAGTTAGCAGCACTTCACTCGCGTCTGGAAACGTACGTACACCTGCCTGGTAATCGCTTGATTGGCGCTTTCGGGGGCGGCACTAGTAGTTCGACATTGGGGTAGCTCACCATGCGGAAGGAACCTCAGCTCTACGGATGCACTCGATGGATTTCAGGGTCCATTTACAATTCATTTACAAGGGACTCAAGTCGTATCTAAAGGAGGTTTATGAGTACTTCTCAGTTTGGCTTAAAACAAGTTCAGAGATCTACAAATAGTAAATATCTTTAGAATTTAATCAAGAAGAAGGTTTTTTGAATGGTTCATATTACACCTGGCGATGCAATTAATTAAGATTTATGTCCATTCTTGGGCCCACAAGAATAGTTTTCATAAGCTATGAAAAATCATGACCAGTGGGACGTTACAACTTGAATGCCCATAACCTTTTGTTTATTCAAGTAATCAATCACGTCAGTTTTCAAATCAAAATTTTTGATAAGCCCTATGCACCAGACACATTTGGTGCTGAAAACAAATAAAATAGCCATGAAATAGACTGAGTCACAATAAGATACCCTTTTAATTCGGTGTGATGATAAGCAACGAATTACATTACGGAACATACTACAATTCTAACATCAGTTGGTTGTAGCCCATCGGTCTGAGTTCATTAAACTGATTTCAGCTACCTGTAAAAACGAACATTTTTTCGTAATTATGATTGATTGACAAGTAGCGATAATTGGAAGTACATAGTTTGCAGGTCCTTTTCGCCTTGGCCATCTTAATCTTTATAAAAATTTAGTGATTATTGTGATTTGGCCAATAAGAAGAGATGGTGGTCATCGTTATGCGGTAAATATAGCTGTTTATAAAAGCTACCCCCGACCATATAGATATCGTATATTTGGTATATTTGGCAAAGGAACTCCGGTTTATCTAATCGCCTCGGCCTAGACCCAATGTGATCTTGAGTAGACGCCATTATCGACACTTAATCAGTACCGCGAATTACCCTATCAACTTCTTTTATATGCCCTAAACGATATTTGATGGTTTCTCGATCCGGAGAGTCATGATTACCGGAGTTATTTGTAATTGGCCCGTAGCGTGATGAAATTGAATCTCCGCATAGGAACCCTTTTCCAGGTGGCCCTAATGCATTCTGATTTACAAGAGTCCAGTGTCCCTTGCAGATTGTTTGCTATCATCACCAATCACTCCACTGGCTATCAGGAAGAGCCGTGTCCGCAATCTTATCGCCCACAATCGATGGTGTGCTGATTCCCACAGACTAGACAGTAGCATCCCGCAGTCGGTGGCGGTACGGTATCGAAGATGGCGGAAGTGAAGCGTCGGGACCCAAACCGCCCGCCCGGACACTACTTGTGCGGCATGGCCAACTGGCATCCGCCCTGGCTGCAGAAGTACGCCACCACCAAGATGTTCATGGGCGTCTACGGGCTGCTCGGCACCATTCAGGCGATGTCCTACATGTACTTCATCGTCACTCTAACCACGCTGGAAAAGCGCTTCAAGATTCCCAGCCAAACGACAGGTAATATTGGAAATTTATAAGATAATATATGGCAACAAACAGTCTTAATAGAAGTGATCTTATTGTAACCCCATATTTTATTTTGATTACATTGAATCTTGTAATTTTTATAGGCATAATTCTAAGCGGCAATGAAATCTCGCAGATCATGCTCTCGCTTATCCTCTCCTACATCGGTGGTCAGCGGAATCGTCCCCGTTGGATTGCCTGGGGCATTGTCTTCTGCGGCCTGTCCTGCTACATACTCGTCCTGCCTCATTTCATCTACGGAGCTGGTCACGAGGTGCTGCAGTTCACCAAGGAGTACCAGGATAGTCTATTGAATGGGACTACTGGCTCGGATCACTCCTTTCAAGTGGGTTATCTGCGCCATCATCAAGTACGATCACAATTTAATATCCTATTTATATTTAGAATATCAGCTCAGTGAAGACCGAGCGACTCTGTGGAGTGGACAAAACCGAGGATGACTGTGACGATCTGTTCTCCTATGTGCCACTTGTGCTCATCTTTCTCTCGCAGTTCGTTCTGGGCGTGGGCAACACCTTGTACTACTCCCTGGGACAGACCTACCTCGACGACAACACCAAGAAGACGAACACTCCGCTCATGCTGGCGGTGGCCATGGCACTCAGGATGATTGGACCAGTCGTGGGATTCTTTTTCGGTTTCATATCGCTTAACACCTTCATCGATCCAACCAAGACGCCGTTGATCGACAGCAAGGACCCCCGCTGGCTAGGTGCCTGGTGGCTCGGCTGGGTGATCCTGGGCACCCTCATGTGCCTCTTCTCCGGTCTTATCGGACTGTTTCCCAAGCAATTGCCCAAAGTAAACGCATCAAGGACAAACTCCCATTTGCCGTTGGCACTCCGTCAGACGAAGGAGGAGCTTAAGCGGGAGGAGAACCTCTCACTGAGCAGCCGCTTTTCCTCCAACGCCGCTCTGGATACCATTGGAGCAGCGGCCGGTGCCAATGCAGATCTGCCCAAGCTAAAGGACTTTCCACGTGCCCTTATGAGACTGCTGCGCAACAAGCTGCTGATCTTCAACATCCTCTCGGCGGTCTTTTATATCCTGGGTGCTTCCGGCTTCATGACCTTTCTCACCAAGTACATGGAGGTGCAGTTCCACAAGGATGCGCAAAGCGCCACGATTGTAAATGACCACTTGATTTCAATTGCATAATTGTGATTATTATTACAAATATTTGTTTAAGATCGTTGGACCCATATCCATCATGGGCATGGTCGTGGGTCTGATTGGCTCGGGTATGGTGCTTTCCAAAAAGAAACCCAGCGTCAGCAAGGTGCTCATGTGGAACGTGATCGTTGGTGGGATCTCCATCTTGGGACAGATCTCATACGCTTTTCTCTACTGCCCGAATACCTTTTCCATGACGCAAGCGGGACAGTAAGTATCAGTGGAACTAGCAAATTCTTGAATATGATTTATGATCTTAATCTTTTTAAAACTACAGGCTTAACCTGACGAGCAACTGCAACATGAACTGCTCCTGCGAGGGCATCAGTTACACACCCGTCTGCCACGAACCAACGGACACCACCTTCTTCTCGGCCTGTCATGCGGGTTGCCGTGGATACAATGCCACATCCAAGTTGTACGAGGACTGCAGTTGTGTGGTTAATGATCCAGCGCCAAAGAGTGCGGCACAGCGTCTGCTGAATCTATTGCAACCCACTCCGGAACCCGAACTCGATACCACCACGTACTTTGATGAGTATCTGAGCGGAGTGCCATTGCTGGACGACAACGGTGACTTCGATGATCAGCTGCTGTCCAGGACCAGGAGATCCACTTCCGATTCAGTGATCCGACCGGGCATTTGTACCAAAAACTGCAACTGGAGTTTCTGGGCCTTTTCCATTACCTCGATGATCGTTAGTTGGTTCGGTTCATCCGGTCGCGTGGGCAACGTATTGGTCAACTATCGAGCCGTGGCCCACGAGGACAAGTCCTTCGCCCAGGGGCTGGCGCTGATGATGATTAGCCTTCTGGCCCTCATACCGGGACCCATCATATTCGGCCGCCTCATCGACTCCACGTGCCTGGTGTGGACAAAGACCTGCAATGGCAATGGCAACTGTCAGTTGTACGACCAGACCCGTTTCCGTTACTCCCTCAACTTTTTATCCTGCCGTAAGTTTGATTCAAAATATGTAATAAGATAACATATTCTCTACCTTCTTGCTAACTTCCAGTGCTCACCTTTATGGGACTCCTCTTCGATTACCTCGTTTGGTACTACGGACGCAACCTGGACATTTATGGCGACAAGGAGGCCAAGGAGGAGGAGCGTGCCAACAGAAAAGACCAGCCCATTACTCCGCTCCTGGCCAAGAAATCCGAACAGGAGTAAAATCAACAAAAAAAAGAAAGTGCAACCCATCCGTGATACTCAATTATAAGGAGTAGATTCATATGAAACACGCCAGTTCCGAGTATTTCATAACAATAATTCAAAGCACATTCCTAGAGTTAGTTTTTGAAATCAAAATAGAGAAAGATTGGGCAAAGCCTGTACTCCAACGCCATATGTACAAATCTTCCGCTTTTCGATAGGAATTTAGCTATTGAACTCGCGCTGTCAAATGTCTTCTTTCAGTGTACAATTGTTAATTACTTTTACTTTGTGCTAAGATCAATTAAATATACCATGCTTAGTTTAACAACAAAAATGAAAAGAATTTATGTGTACGTATGTATAAAAAAAAATGTTTCAAATAAAAATGTATGTTTATTAAAATATTATGAGGAGTCTAAATCATAAATATTTATATTTTATATATATTAATTTTGCCAAAATATTCGATTGCAATCCATAAAACCAGAATATAATTTCTTAGGTTTCATTTTTTTTTTTTTTTTGAAATTTTCTTTTCACTTTTATTGATAAAAAATGTTCAAATTTATGCAGATCGTTTGTTTTTCATTCCATACGTATATGTATAATAATAATACACTTTAATTTCGATTTTTGTATAAATATTCATTCCCGTTTGTCTATATAATTTCTATTATTACGATCGCTCTTATTCCTCAGTGGCGTAGTTTTCGACTTCCGTTCCGATTTCGCGAGTGATTTGTTGCTTGAGTGTCAGTGTTGGGTGTCTGTGTGAAACATTTTGAATGAATTTCCGCGTTGTCAACAATTATATCGCACTCAGTATTATTACAATAATAATTAATTAATTAATTATCATTCGCGTTCGATTCGTAGGAGGCTGCGAGAAGCGTTAAAAGCTGGCTTAAGTCCTTCATTTACTAGGTCCGCAATGTAAGTATTAATCAGTTAATTAAATTAACTTAGACTTCAGGGGACTGCTCAACGTGCTTAATTGATATTATTTTATTTACTTGCGTCTGTTACGGCAACAACATTCAATTTAACAAAAACTGAATTTTCGACAATGGCAGAGGGGAAGACAGATTTTAAAAAATGGCTATGTGAATATTTTGAAACCGCCTTGGTCCGGAATTTGAATGAGTGAATAGCGTATATAAACAATAAAGGGGTAAACTTAAATAAAAAGCTTTACTAGTTTGTGTTTTTGTTTCTGCTCGGTAGCAAAAGGCATTTTATTTTTTCATATATGGGATTTCGTGTTCAACTCGCACGAATTCTTCAATTAACTAAATTATACAAAATCAAATGTGTTTTAAGTAGCAAAATCAAATGGTTTTAAATGATTAACAATTAGGTGTTTCCGTAAATTTGAATTTTCTCCGTTCTGCTTTTACAGACTTTACTCCATGTTCTTTAAGCTTAAACTTAAATTAAAGCATATAGATTATATCATTTAAAAAGAAGAGCAGAAATATCTTAATGCATTTTGCAGGGTATTTAACAAATTTGCAATTTAAAGGCGCATACAGGAAGATGGATGGGGAAAGGATTCTCGGGATCGTACTTTCGCTTACAAATACAAAAATTGGGTAGCTTGCAGCTTTAGTTTTAGTATTTTAAAGAAATTCACGTATTGCGCGCGATTTAGGCATGTACGTGTAGGCTATTTAATGCTTACAGTTTATACAAAATAGTAAACCAAAAGAAAACGACGACTGCGACAAGTGCTCAATATCCTTGCGAGATGGGCTCAACAAACAAAATCGTTATCAATGCAACTCCTCTTCTTCAACTCTTTCTCTCTCTTTGCATATATACGTGTGAGTTGTTTGTTTTGTATACATATATAAATAGTTCATCTTGTTTCGCATTCGCTGCCTCCGATTTTGCTGCTTAGTTTTACATAATATAGTTTATAATTCGTATATAATGCATTTCTGTTTCTATCTCCGAACTCGTCCTTGTTGTAAATTAACTTTTCGCCTGCCTACATTGCCGTTCCGTTCCGTTTTGAATCGATCTGGATTCTATAATCGATTGCTATTGCTGGTTGAAAGTAATGTGAGTGAGAGCTCGAGCGATGCTGAGTACTGTTTTTGTTGATTTGTCAAATGTGAAGAAAGCGTGGCGTGGCGTTGCTGTTGTTGTGGCTGTGGCTGTGTTCTCTCGTCGGGCTTGCAATGCTATCTCAAAAATCGCAATGAAAGGCGGGCGCTCGAATTTAGCTAGGCTCAATTTATTCGACCACCTTCAGCACCTTGCCAATGGCAATGGTTTTGTCTGAAAGATAGAAATGATAATTAGACGGGGATCTCCCGAGTCACCAATCGACTTACTTTCATCTCTGAGCGTAAAACGGCCCATTTGAGGGAATAGCTTAAATTGTTCAAGGCAAATCATTCCGGAGCACTCGATTCGCATAATTGCAACCTGATCCTGCTTAACGAACCGTGGACGTGTTTTTGATTTGTCACCAGACTTTTTGTCGACCAAACAGATGAGGGCCTATTGAAAAATAATACATATTCAGTATCTGGCTAATGTATGGGAATTATAGACCTAAAACTTACCTTAACTGTGACTTCTTCGGCTGCACAGTGTATGTGCATGACAGCCGAGTAACCCGCACAGATAATTGATTTGTGTTCTAAAATTACGACCTGAGCATCAAAGATTTTTCCCGTCTTGATGGGATTGGCTGCATCGCAGAGAACAAAACCGGGCGAGACATCCTCCTCCTCAATACCCTAAAAAAAAGTTTAAGAATCAATTAAAATAATCCAAGGGTATAACAAAAGAATCATGTACTCACTTTCAGCTTAATCTTGACGTTCTCGCCGGGACCAACAGAAGTGACTTCAAAGTCGTCCGAGAACAACTGATCCACCGCCACTTGCGTCTATGTGAAAAACAAGCTTAGTTTCAAATATTCAGCTGATTGCAAAGTGTATAAACTTACCCTATTTGGCATCACTAACAGGTTTTGACCCTTGCGCGCTGTTCCGGACTCAACCTTGCCCATCACCACGGTGCCCATATCCTTGTACTTGTCCACAATTGGCATGATGAAAGGCCCGTCCGACTTGCGGTTGAGCGAGGGCAGCTCGTCAATGAACGGAATGAAGGCGGGTCCCCGGTACCAGGGGCAGAGCGTCTCCGGGATTTGGTCTTTCAGCCCGTATCCGCTGAGGCCCGAGCAAGGCATAAAGGTAAGGTCCTTGGCCGGGTTGAAGCCCAGCTTCTTGAGGTATGGTAGTATCTTGTCTTTGCATTCGTTGTAGCGCGTCTGATCCCAATTGACCGTTGGGTCATCCATTTTGTTGACCAGCACGACCAGATGCTTAACGCCGGCGGTCTTGGCCAACATGGCATGTTCTCGGGTCTGGCCGCCGCGATCGAAGCCCGTCTCGAATTCACCCTTTCGCGCCGAGATGACCAGCACTGCGAGATCGGCCTGCGCCGCGCCACCGATCATGTTAGGCACGAAGCTCTTGTGACCGGGTGCGTCGAGGATAGTGAAATGCTTTCGGTCCGTTTCGAAGAAGGCTCGTCCCACCTCGACGGTCTTGCCCTTGTCGCGTTCCTCCTGGTTGGTGTCCAGCGCCCAGGACAAGTACCAACTCTCACGCGACTTCTCACGTGCCTCCCGCTCGTACTTCTCCAGTGTTCGCTTGTCCACCATGCCCGTGAGCGACATGATCTGTCCGCCAATTGTTGATTTGCCAGCATCTACCCAAAGCAAAGTGCGAATGTTAATAATGGCTTTTGGTGGGACATATGTTTATAAGTAATGATAACTCACCAACATGGCCAATGAACACAACATTCACGTGCTCACGCTTGCTCCTATTTTCCTCCACCTTAACCACCTTCTTCTTGGACACCTTCGGCGTGGCCTCGCCCTCCGTGAACTCAGCATCTTCCACCTCCTCATCCTCGGGCGTGATCACTGCATCGTCCACATCCCAGCTGTCAGCAGGATCGGTTTCTAAGCAAATAAAAAAAAACCAAATAAAAGGTCATTAGTCGAGACATTTACAAGGCGATTCTACTGTGCTTGGTGGTGAAAATAATATGGCTTGTTGAGGAATATATAATTGTTTGTTGTTTATTTTCTATCGATTACTAAAATTGTTATCGCGCAAATATATAATTTATTTACATTAGACAATCTTGGGAAAACTAGTAATTTTAAAAATTGTTCAAAATAGTGTCGGTTTGTCCAGATCAATCCAGTTAAAAACCGAATAAAGCAATGAATTTTTTTTATTTTTGGAATTGTCCACATCATCGTAATAGTTTAAAGAAACTTTAGTGATGGGAGTAAAATTCACTTTAACTTTCTCTATTTCACAATATCGAAACCTTTGTATTTTGAGCGACATTTAGTAAATGCAAACATGTCTCTTTTTATGCACAAAAATAAAAATGCAAATGTCATGCCTTTTATTTTTGCACATGAAACAACTGTGTAAATAGTTTCTTTTTAATTTAGGTCGGTTTGTTAGAAACTTATAGCACTTCAGATGATTTAAACTCAGGGAAGTTGAGCTATCACTTCACCAATTATATACTTCGTACTACCACTCATGCACTCGCCGTGTTTGACCTGGCGGCCACATGCTAATTGCTAATCGCTGACTCTAGCCACCCGGGCGGATGAGTCATGTGCGGGATTGGATTGGTGGAGTGCTGTTCTGTGCTGGTGTCAACGTGCTTGGTTAATAGTAGTTCCCGAACCTTTGACGTAAATGTCGGAGGATCATTTGACCGTCTGGAGATGGGCTGTAACGAATGGTATCCCAACTCCACGATTACTAACTTTTTCTCCACTGCGAAAACGAGTAAATGTAGCGAGATCCGGCGCCCTTACTCATGATTCCGATGCATACAACTCAATTCTAATCGGATTTCGGAACTAGGAGCGGATGTAGATATAGCCGGAGAAACGAGCTTCGATCGCGCCAAAGTGTAAGAGCCAACAGCAAATGCTATTTTTTTTCGGCGCTTTGGCAAGCGCGCCGCACAGCCAAACGCCATGTAATCAAGTTCGAAGCGGTTTCAACCGCCGGCGAGCTGCACTAAGCGCTTCCATTCGGGCCAAGCAACTACAAAAGTCGCCACATTGGAGTCGCTGCGATAACGACGAGTGAGCCATTCCCATTCCCATGCCCATTCCATTCCAGTCCACACCGCCAGTCGAAGCTGGGCGCAGCGTAGGCTCCAATGAATGGCTGACAAAAGAGTAAACGTGTCCAAAACACAAGAATTGGGGGGCAAGCATTTGCGAGTGTGGGTGCGGAAGAAGGGGACAAGGCAATGGCCAAATAAACGACACCACAAAGCGAAGCGGCAGTAAAATGGCAGCACAAACAGCTGCTTGTCAACGTCGCCCGGCGAATGGCAAGTAGGTGAGTGGCCACCAGAGATGCGCCGTGATTGTTAACAGTTTAACAAGTGACAGTGATAAGTCGTTACATCGAGAAATCAACAAAGCTAAACAAGAAAGTGTTTTCTAACTATGAAATTTTCAGAATATTAAAATTATGAACAAGTTTATAGAATTGAAAAATACACAAGGCTAGAATATTTATATTAGCATATTCGTGTAAAATTTTCATGGCTTAACTCTTAAATATCCCAATTCTTGAAACTCAAAATACTGAACGACGATTAAGAATATAAGAATACTATTCGGACGAAAGTTTTCACAAATCCCAAATCCCAAGATCACAGCGAGGCGTGGATTGTTTGATGTTCATGTACATATAGATTCAACAAGTATTTTTAAATGTATGTACCTACATTTGTTTAAAGCAAAAATGTCAAAGTGCATGATTAATTCCCAACCATTAGCTGGTTTCTAGAAAACAACTAGACCTGATTTGCGGTTATTTCACCATTTGGTGACACCTCTGTAGTGATTCTGGTCGTGATTCCTGGGCATCTCTGCGCTGAGCCACTGCTGGCGACACGACGACGAGAAAAGCGGCCAAAGAAAGGGCCCTGGCCGGACGAACTGTTTTTGCGCGCAGGCCGAAAGCGATTAGCCATTTGTTTAGCGGCACAATAATGCCCGCAATTCGAATAGAAGTCAAGCAACACATGCGACGCCGACGTCGGCAGTGCTGACGCAGATTGAGGTTATGTACTAGGGCCAGCGATAATAACCTAAACGGAACCTGGTGAATGCAACCTATCTTTGGGGTTTTCCCTATCCCATTCCCCATTGTTGTGTCTCTGCCAACGGTCTTGCGACCAGCAGGTAGCAACAATAACACGCTTCTTTGTTGACGTCACAGAAGAAGCGAGTTCAATGGACGTGGGGCATGTGTATTTGGCAGGGGGTATTTAGGTAGCTAGCAAGCTCTATTTACCATTGTTTGCGATTTTGTCCGAGGGGTTGAGACCATCGATGGGCGTTGGATCCGCCGCCGCTGCTCCTGCTGAAGGCGTGGTGGCTGGCGAACCCGGCGCTGGCGATGCGGAATTGGAGGATGATGTGGGCGGCTGTGCTGAGGGTGCTGCTGCCCCCGCCCCCTGTGCAGTTGGAGGCGGTGGAGCTGCTCCCGCTGTGGATCCCCCGCTGCCGACGGAATCGGGTGTGGTGGCTGGCGTGGCTGAACCGGAGGCGGGACCCGGATCCGCCGTCTCCTCGGCCGCAGCCGCTGCAACCACTACTGCCGCCGCCTCCTCAGCTACATTCACAACGCTGTTGTAACTGAAACTGGGCACAAATTCTACCGCGTTCACGTTCAGCGTTGAGAACTTTGTGCTGATCTCCGTGTTTTCCTGGGCGGCCATCGTTGCAGTGCGTCCGTAATCCTCCGCAGTGGTTTCCTCCGATGAAAATCTCTCTCTCGCTTTTTTCACGCGACGACACACTTTCGCCCTCCTTCTACAAACTGCTTCAGCTGCTTCTTCTTGCTGCTCCCGCACTCACACAGAACACACGCGGTCGTTCGGAATTCTTGGGATTGCCTATGGTAATGGAAATTGGGAATGGCAAAAGCAATGCCACCAACACACGCACGCCTTGATGGTTGTTGGCCGGGGGGGTGGCTTGTGGGGGGTTTAGGCCAGACTTTCGGCTCAATGTGGTCTACACTTTTGTTGTGACTCGGTGTTGTGTTTGTTGTTTGTGCTTTGCTAGCCTGGCCAACTCGGGTTGAACTCGAATTCCCTTTAATTTGATCGACTATCGCCTGTTTGGGGCAGTGGTGACCACCTGGTGATCTGCAGGTATGATTCGACTACCTGAACACTAAATGCAGTGCTCGGAACTAGCAATCTTCTATTATTTTACACGTTTTAAGCCACGCATCAAGTCAGGGTTGCCACTTGTATGCGGTGTTATCGGTGCATCGATATGTGCTGGCTGTCACAGTGGCCTATAATTGATTTGGGGCAAAGTATTAAGATATTTTTAAATTTTTTTAGTAAGATTTTTAATACTTTTAAAATTATTCAACATAAATAATTATATTGCTTTTGTACTTTGTTCTGATTAATATAATTTTTTAAGGCTAAATATAACGTAGTCCACATGTACATATATAAATACAAACTGTATTTGTTTTATGTGTGACTAGACATTAATAATTTTTTATTCACTTTCAGTGAGTTTTTATAATTATTAATTTAGTTATTTTGTATAATAGAAGTGTAATGCGAGTTTTGTAAATATTGATAAGTGTGTAGTGAGCCTTGGGGTTTCAATACATTTCTAAGCTCATCATCAATGGTATCGAATTACAATCGATGTTGTTCCAGCTCTAACGTCGTGCCAGACGCCATTTTAACAGTAGTGAAAAAATCGTCTGGAGTTTGGCTCGTTTTCAGCATTCGCATTAGCATTTTAGCGGTAAAACAAATATCCAAATAGACAATGAGCAACGGTGGTGGTGCCGGGGGATTGGGCGCAGCGCGTCCACCTCCACGGATCGATGGAATGGTCTCGCTTAAGGCAAGTATCTGCTAAGTAAAATGCGACTAAATCGCCCACAAAATGGCGGCCGGCTGGCAACGTTGTGTGGTTAGGTAACCTCTCCAAAAGCATGTAAATTAATCCGCGTGTAATTATGCCTACAGGTCGACAATCTCACATATCGCACCACGCCGGAGGATCTGCGTCGGGTCTTCGAGCGGTGCGGCGAGGTGGGGGACATCTACATACCCAGGGATCGCTACACACGTGAGAGCCGCGGATTCGCATTTGTTCGGTAAGCATTCACTTCTCTTCCGGGAAAATTGTGAAAGTCTTAGGTCTTTTTTGTTTTGTTACTTTCACTTGCCGGCGGTGGATTTTAATTATCATGGGACCTAAAATGTATCCATACATACTAGGAGTAAAATATATGTATTTCCCGAAAGTATACTGCGAAAATCATGCTATACAATCACTCGTCATATCCGCTTTCACTATCTACTTTATAATGTTTCATTGAAAACTAGCACATTGAGGAAAAATGTTATGTATTCCCTGAATTAATCAGGGTATGCAAGCAAATTACAAAAGTCTCAGAGTAATCATTTAAATATCATTTGAATATAGCTGCTATAATAAGTACGCCCCTTGTCTAAACTCAAATATTCCTCTCATTTCATTAGAACTATTTGCATTATTTGCTATCATCGATTGTGTATCAGTTGCTAATCTGTACACTTTCAGTAGCAAAATGGTGCCAGAACAAATGTGTTCACTTGCAACCGTTGCCTACTCAACATTTACTAGCCAACGTACAGAGAATACTACATCTAAATAATAAGTTCTAAAGTTATAGTTTCATAACATATGGCTTCAATGATACATTAAGTTGATACAAGGTCACTTATTCTATTTATTTGTTGTATCTACCTGCATTATTTGCCCCTTTTGAATGTGTAACAGCTTTCAGTCTGTACATCTTCTTTAGCAAAAGGATGCTAGATTGAATGTGTACACTTGCAACAGTTGCCTACCAAACCCCTGCTAGCCAACTTACCGTAAGCCCTACAATTAAATATAGACTTAAATATAAATAAACGTATGTGCAAAGTACACACGAATCTAGTTGATCATGTCCTTAATTTTTTAGCTTCTATGACAAACGTGATGCCGAGGACGCACTGGAGGCCATGGATGGTCGCATGCTAGACGGCAGGGAGCTCCGCGTACAGATGGCCCGCTACGGACGCCCCTCTTCGCCCACTCGCAGCTCCAGTGGTCGTCGTGGCGGAGGAGGAGGCGGTGGTTCCGGCGGGCGTCGTCGGTCACGTTCTCGCTCCCCAATGCGCCGTCGTTCGCGCAGTCCGCGTCGCCGATCATACTCCCGTTCCCGCTCGCCTGGTAGCCACTCGCCGGAACGCCGATCCAAATTTTCACGCAGTCCAGTACGCGGCGACAGCCGCAATGGAATCGGAAGCGGATCTGGAGGACTGGCCCCAGCCGCGTCTCGTAGTCGCAGTCGCTCCTAGATATCGACGTCACGTTCCATTTAGTGGGAGTGCGAGGTGAGTTCATATCGTGTAACGCTTCAGAAAAAGCTTTATATAAGGTTAAACATACCTTACGTTAAATAGGGATTATTTTAAAACTAGTTGTTCTTTGCTTTCAGATATGACTCGCTGACTAGGGCCAATGCTGTATCCTGTTCCGGATCTATGGCTCCATCTGTGTCATGCTGTACCCGAACAGCAGGTATAGAAACCATTATACAATCTTACACTTAACACAACTATTTATAGCGAACTATTTTAAGTTTCGGCAGAGTAAATAAGTAGAGATCAGGCATGATTATGTTCCGAGTGAGATCCCCGCAACCTGGGCGATCCCTCGATGTCGGTTCTTGCACATAGGCTTTCATATACTAGAGCGTAGTAGAAATCCTTGAACGTAATCAGAAACAGAACAAAATAAACTCAAATTAACACGGCTTCAATTCAATACCTAAATATCAAATGACAGACAGGACAGGAGGAGAATGAGAGGTGGATGAGTGATAGGAATACTCTAGGATTCTGTTTGTTTCGTTGCGATTCGATTCGATTGCGTTTGTGTTGCTCGTTTCCGTTCTTTGTACCTTTTAACGACAAACTTATTAACAAGCTTCTCCCACACGTTTATTATATATATGCAGGCGAATGGTGTGTGGCAGTTGTTGCGGTTCAGATAAGATTGTGGTTAAATCGCTCGCGATTAAGGATCAGCAGCAGCGCATCATCTAAGCTACAACTCCTTCCTCACGTAGGCGGACACCGCGTGGCTCCTGATTGTTGCTACTGCTGCTGCTGCTGCAGATGCTGATGCTGATGCTGCTGCTGTCGCATGATGCTGTTGCTGGTGCCGCTGATGCTGCAGTTGCAGTTGCCGTAGCCGTAGCAGCTTCCTGTTTCCTGTTAGACGCTGGCGCTGCCAAAGCTGCTCCAGATTCACTCATAGTTTCCCGTTTCCCGTCACTTCTTCTCTCGCCTCGTCTCGTCTCGTCTCAACTCGCGATTTGTTGCTGGTTGGCGTTGTTGGTGTTTTCCTGTATCTTGGTGGGCGTCCCTTTTGAGTTTAGGCGAAAAGTCATCATTTGCAGCAGAGGCCACATCGACGATGCGATGGATGCTAGAGTCTGGATTGCATACTGACTCGACCGAAATGTGGGATTCCCTAACGATCTGGTACATTCGGTAAGTGAGAGAGCTAACCCTTTGAATTTGCAGCCTAATTAAACGCTTCAATAAAGTTTTACTTGATTATAACTTAACCATCTACATATGTTATTAATTGGTTGAAATGGGGTTTTAAAACATATATGTATCTTGGAATATTGTAAAGAAAGATCTAGTATCTTCGGATGCCCAGAACATCCATCCATTATGTTTCGGTTTCTATTGACTCCCGAGAAACATGGTAGTCGGGGGGTATATTGACAAAGCAGTTGCCGGGAAACCGAAGGCAAAATCACATATACCCAAGTCCTTCTGAATACGATTCAGAAACCCTTTTACACTTTCATCTAAATTATATTGGTTTCTCCTGCAAAGATGATTCAGTACGATACTGTGCAGATCAAGAATGTATCATGGTAAGCTTTAGTTATGCCCGACTTGGCTCAAGATGACTATTGTGTGCTCTCAGGCAGCCGGAACTGCATACGGAGGGCACCTATGTGTGCTCTTTTCCAGAGCCCCCGCTGCCGGAGGCCCATCTGAAACCGGGCACCTGGCATGGCCATCTGGAGCCGTATCAGCGGCTCTTCTATCATCAAACGATGAACTCGGTGCGCTCGAGCAAGCGGTACCGTGCCAATCCGAACATCCCGAAGGATACGCTGGACTTTTCGCTGCAGTCGCGCTACGATCACACCCGCGAAGCATTTCCGGACAAGGTGGACTACGTGATGCAGAGGGAGACGTGCCGCGCCATAAGTAGCTGGTCAGCTCCTGGGGCGGCCAAGGAAATTGGTTCCCAACTCAAATCATTTCGGGTGTTGCGCAACACGCGCTTCATTCGGCGCAAGCAGGAGGACGTATTGGGTCATCCACTTCGCATAGGTAAGATCACAAAATTGGTACAAACCTAAAGTTCTCGACGCATTTTAAGTAACACCCACTTCGAATCTAATCATATTGTTGCAGGCGGTTGTAAAGAAAAGATTCATCCGCACAGCGTAAAGCTCATTTGCAGCGGTGTCCACAACCAGCTGGTGAACAATGGATTCTCGCGCCAGACCTCCGACGGCAACTTCTTCCGCTATTAGTTCCACAAATCTGTGTTTGCTTTCCCAGAAAGAATACCATTTTGCGTTTTGGGTTTTACAAACATTATTGGAAATAAATTTGGGACACAGAAGCAGTCGTCACGCAGTCGCCTCCAGCTTGGGCTGCTTGGGCAGGTGCTCCACATCTCCATCATACTCATCCACTGCTTGTGGAGTGTCCTGTTGGTCATCCTCCGCCTGTTGCTCCGACGCTTTGTGACGCTGTTTCTTGTTCTGGTTACGATAGCTCTTGGGTAGTTTGTTGTCACCAATCCTGAAATTGGATGGGAATTTAGTATGCGAAAGTGGGTGGCTCGATTACTTAGCTTACATAATAGTGGCTCTGGTTCCAGGTCCCCAATGTGGAGTCGGATTCTCTTGGAAGCGCGATAATGCCGATTTGCGACTCTTCGGGTTCGCCTCCGGATGGAGTTCATCGAACTCGTAGACAGCAGTGCATTCTTTCGAAAGTATGGCCGCCAGTGGAGATCCAGGAATCATCCTTTCGGGATTTACCGGATGTCGCTTGCTCCAGCTGCGCAGAATGTCCCATAGCACCGCTGGTGGAGCATTGGTTTTCAACGAATTCTTCGAGGCATGCGAGTATGAGACTCGATAGCCAGCGTGGAGAATAGCAGACCGGAACTTTAGCATGGGCACGATTTCTAGCTTGAGCACACAGCACAGTTTGTCCGGCGTGTAGTAAAGGGGAACATCCTGCAGCTCCTCTTGGACCATGGAAAGAACTCCAACGATTCGTCTCTGGGTTCCCAGCGATTGCAAGGTGGTCTCCTGGACCGCCGTTAAAAGATCCTGCACAAATTCGGGGTTATGAATCGGTGCCGACCAGATGGGTCCACCCAGATGATGCCTGTGACCGCAATGTTCGCACTGCGAGTTGACCGCCGGACCAGTGGGAATTCCGAACTTCAGCTGCTGGGGATTACCAGCCGTGGGATTTGGCTTGGTTATGCCCAAGGGCTGCAGCGTGAAGGTCTCACATCCGGTGCATTGGTATATCCAAGACTGCTTGCTCATCGACAGCTTGCATTGGGCCTGGCCGACGTACACACGCACAAATATCCGGATGTAAAAGTCCGCTGATATGCTCAGTAGTGGTTCGATGTACTTGCCGTACCTGTTCGCGTGGCTCTCGATGCAGTGCAGCAAAATGCGCAATGCCATCTCGTGACAGCACTTCATCCGCAGCGGAACCGATCCGTATTTTACATAGCAAGCTTCCGGAGCATTTCCGGCCAGCACGGCCATGTCGGTGGCTGTCACCAGCAGCAGGCCGCCGTCCACCAGGCACTGCATAGCGCCATCCAAAAAGCGATTGGGACATCCGTACGGATCCAAGTCAACTGCATCAAAACGCTTCTCGGGTTGCGTCGAAAGATACATGAGGGTCCTGTACGATGTATTGGAATGCCCCATTTTATACCGTGTGCCAATAGCTTAATTATAAACCTACATTGCATCGGAGTGACTGGGCTCGATCAGCTCCTCCACCTTGTTGTGCCGGATGTTTGTGTTGATCGAGGCCACTGCCTGGCGGGAAAGATCGTTGGCCACGATCTGGCGTACACCGGCGATTTCCTGCGCGTAACGGATGCTACGCAAACCGGTGGCTGCCAGTGCCTCCAGGATCCGAAGTCCATCCTCATATCGAGTACCGGCCTCATAAACAGGTGGATCCTCGGGAACGGGAGTGGTCTTCTCATCCTCCTGTTCCTTGACCTTCTTCCGCTGCTTTTTGAGCGCCTTTTCGCTCCGCTCCTTGGTCAATCTCTGTCGATAAACATTCAGAGCAGCAATGCTCAGATCTCGATTGAATTCCTGGACAGGATTGTAGAACACATTGCCGCCGGAAACGATCTCCGCATTACGTTCGCGTATCACGTTTTCGTTGGGATTTTCAGCAATAATCTGCAATCGTAATGCTTAGCTTAATGTGGTTTATTTATAATGTGTTTTTCTTTAAGAACCTGCGGCTTTTCCTCGTCCACTTCCATTTGGATGAGTTAAAAGAATACACGTGGGGCAGTGTTGAAAAACGTAAGCTACTAGCTATTAAGCTTTAAAACTAAAAATATACACAAATTTGTTGTTTTTTATATGAAATACGAAATAAACATTACAGAATTATATTTAAGTTTAATTTAGTTTCAAAATTTACAATTTGGGTATATTCTCTGTAATAATACATCCCATAAAATGATGTTGAATAAAAATGGTTCTTAATATTTATTTGAATTATTTAAAGATTAAAATAAATTAAAATAATAAATTGACATTAAATATGACTGGAAAATAAAACTTGAAGCTAGCTACTTTGCCACCACCAGGATTATCGAAAGGACTATCGAACCAAAGTCCGCCCCTATGCTTGATAAAGAAATTAATTTGCAGAAGTGAAACAGCCGCAGCCGCAAACAGAAGCAAAAGAGCTAGAAGTGATAGCATTTTTGTACTTTTATACAGTGCCACAAAGAAGCCACAGAATGACCGATCTGCGCAACGAGATGGACAGCGATCTGGACCAGAACTACTCCCTGAACAGCAATGCGGACCCCAAAAACATGCAGGAGCTGACCATATACGTGAGTAATGCCCGAACCGGGAACCACCCAGTAAATAGAGACACCAAATGAGCACCCAGTAAACCTGCCTCCTGTTATCAGGTACAAAATCTGTTGCAGAACGTTCAGGACAAGTTCCAGACGATGTCGGACCAGATAATAACGCGCATCGATGACATGGGCAACCGCATCGACGATCTGGAGAAGAGCATTGCGGATCTGATGAACCAGGCCGGGATCGAGGGTCAGGGACCGGAGAAATGAGATCCGTAGCGCTGGCACGGCCACGCCCATTCGGAAAGTGCATCCCAATACCATTAGATACATACATCGAACACCTGGCACCCAGTCACCCGTATCAAGTTTACAATTCCAGGTTCTCACATTCATTTAATCTCCTCCGCACCCAGCTGCTCCCCAAGAAATGAAGAAAAGAACACATTTGCTCATCCATTTATTGCTTAGTTTTAAGTTTCGCCCGGTCGGGGCACATCATAATTTAAGTAAAGTAATTCTTTTGTGAGCAATGGCCAATAATTTTGAATTATTGCCGTTTAGTTTCTATTTATAAATTAAAAATTCAAGAATTGTAAATTCCCTGCTATTTGGGTGTTCAGGACTTCGATTTAACAACGGTTACCAGGCGACCAGTTCCCGATTTGTGTTTCCTCACCTGAAAGTTTATTGCGAAAAGGGGAAGAGAAGCGCGTCATTTCCGCTTGATTAGTTATGATATGCATATATTTAGTATTGTTTATCTGGGACAAATAATGCAAATCGTGACCCGTGTCCATTAATAAAAAGTGTATGGAAATCAGCGCTGAATGGCAAGGAGTGCTATATAACAATCCCTACTTTTAAAAGGAAAATCAACATTGATTTGTGGACCAGAATGATTTTCGAATATTAATTGCAATTTGTGTTGCTTCTACATATCATGTTTTTTAAGGCAATGAGATAGAGAGTGGTAATACATTCTGATTAAATTATGAAAGGAAGCTCTGAGACTGCGGGGTTACAAAAACCAATTAAGATAAACCCTTAGAAGTATGTTCCTAATTCAATTTTATTTAAGCTCTTGCTACGATTCCAGAATGTGCCTGCAATACTGATGTGAGCTCTAGGAACTCTACTACTGGTCATAATTTGAGTGCTAGTGCTGGGGCACGTGGAACTGCTTCTGCAGCCTTACATGGGTGGAGGCCACCGCCTTGAATGGATGTTTGACCGTTTGTCTGCTGGGCTTCGAAGGAGCAGAAGTGGCACTGGCACTGGTCGATGGCGTGGCTATATCCTTGCTGGCAGATCGGATCTTGGCCCCAAAAACATTCTCCCGCGGAGGAACCTGGTTGCCCGGCTGCGTGGGTTCCCTCTCGTCATCCGTTGCCGTTCCAGATTCCTCGTCCTCTTCGCCACTTTGCTCGGTTTCCTTGGGAGGAATGGAGTTATTCTATCATTCCATAATCATGCCAAATCATACCTCATCTTCATCATCTTCCTCTTCATCCTGCTCGTCGGTTTCATCTTCGGGTTCTGTTTTACTTCCATGATTGATTCCGGCTCCCGTCAGATTCCTATTGCTCCTGGACAACTTCGGGCGCCTCTTGAGCGGACTGACCAGGTGCTCGTGCTCCAAGCTATCCATCGACTGGGAGCGCAGTCCCTTTTTGAGTGCAGTTTTCCTGGAAGCCAGCTCTTCTTTGGTCTTCATGAGTTTCTGAAACTCAATGAAATCGTCGCGCTCATCAATGGTTCCAATATCATAGTAGCTTGCGCTGAGTATCTCCAATGCCTTGGTGTGCTGTTTCATGGCGATCAGTATAAAATCGCTGATTATCTGCTTTAAGTCGCGCAACTTCCGCTGCTCGAAGTTGCCAATAATGTCGTCTATCTCCTTGTTTGTGCGCTGCACCTCCATTTTGGCCTTAAACAGCTCCGAATCGGCGGCACTCTACGGTAAGTTTTGGGAATTATATAAGAAGTAAATTGTTCGTTTTAATACCCACATTGTTCGCAGAAAACTTTGACTTGAGCTCAAGCATCTGGCGCTGACGTAGTACCTCCTTATCCCGCGCTATGACAGCCAGTCGAAGATTGTCCCTTGTGGACTTGCAAAGCTGCTCGAATTGCGCCAACTCGTTGACAATCTACATAAGTCAATAATATGATATAAGATGCAGATTTAAAAAAGGATAATTCACCTTGTGTTCCAATCGGTGTACATTGATGTCCATGTAATCACCCATTATGGTAACCGCGTTGGTGAAGCTCTTCAGTCCCTGACAGAGACTCTCGTTGATTTCCTCGTCGTCGGCGTAGCTCTTCACACTCTTGGCCAACTCATCAAAGGAGTCCCGATATCTGCAAGGTCTTATGATTATTCATTCAGATTTATTTATTTACCAAACTCACTTGGCCATTTTCCGCGTTACCAAAGCAAACGAAGAGCACATCTCCATTAGATGCCTTTCTGTTATGTTTATGCGCTCGTTTATTATTTTAACACGGTCATCTTTGGTGTTTAGAAAGGATAGTTTTCCACGACGAAACATTATTATTTTATTTTAGTCCCTTATATTTGTTTTCCTTCTTTATTTATTTTATTTCGACAATAAAATCAAGTGAAAACCGTTACCAAGGCAACGTCTAAATTCATCTGGCAACTCTCGTTCGAACAGCCAGCATATTTCCAGCTCTGTAAAATTAACAGAAATGTTAAGAACCTACTGCTGCCAGGTGGCGCTAGTATCAGCGTCTTCTGCAAGTACATAGATGGCGCAAGAATAAAGTTTATCAAGGAAATTTAAAACATTCTAAAAATATTCAATCCTAAAATAAATATCTGAATATGGGTACTTCATTTTTTTCCAACAGTGTCAAGGTCAAGAGCACGTTTCGTTATAATCTGTGAGTGTTTCTGTCTGTCATCCGGTGTCTAAATTTAAATTCGAAAGATTTATGACTAATTAAGAGACTGCAAATGATAAAGAAAAATATATATAATTAGTATATATAAAAAAATAGAAAATATACTACGATATTTACCTGAAGATCATAGCATTGTAAATAGTTTATTTAAAAACAAGTCAATCTGATATTTTAAAATATCGTTGGTCCTAAAAGCCAAGCTTTACTCACTTAAATATATGTAGGACTAAGCTGACTCAAATTCTTCTCACTTCGAAGCCTTGACAACCAAATCTTGTTTTTTGGGGAATTTATTGACTCGACCGCAAGAATGTTGTGTCAACGATTAACCGAAAATGGTAATTTATTTTAAATGCTCCTCTGCCACTTAAAGGCATAGTGCAATCAAACCTGTATTTAGTAAAACGAAAATAGCAGTTCGAATAAAACCAACGAAAGTGTAGTTAAAACAGAATCCGGTTCGTGGGACCACGACAAGAATTACAAGTTGTAGAGCATGAAGAGCAGCCTGCAGGAGATTTTAACAGCTGTAGCTGCGCCGATCGCGATTTCAATCTGGTCGAAAACCATAAAGCAACACGGCTCCCAAGAGGCAAGTTCAGGTAAAAGGGGGCAGGTGGACTTCATTGTCAATCCAAGAACGTAGCTTGGCGCGCGTTCCTTGTCGCTAACTATATCCCCGCCTCTTTCTCGGCGCTGTCGGCCATCCGCTTTGAATTTCTGATTTTTATACATACACCTCGAACTCCAACGGTTTTGGTCAAGGGACTGCACTGGAGGACATTCGCGTTCCGCTGGCGACATTCATTTTTGCTCCCACTGACGTGTCAATGAATATTCTTTTTGTAAAATTTCTGCTACTTTTTGGGTAAACAGGATGGGGCATCTTTGGTAGTGGATCTGTTGTAAAAATATAAAATTGAAAGTTCTTTAGTTATTTTTCTTTTTTTTTTTTAATTAAAACATTGTTGAATGCACATTTGGAGCACTCGGAAGACCCTTCTTCGCTCTCGTATTCTTCTCTGCGCATTCCTCCCTTTCCCGGTCTCTCTTCTCAATTCTTTGTTTTTTTTTGAGTGCCAACGACGTGAGCTGGTATAAATGAAGCCAAAATCGTACGCAACCGTTTAGTCCGAAACGTTTCATTAAAGCCAACGCACGTTGAAGATCGCGCGTTCTTCTCCGATCTTTCGAAATCGAGTGATTCAAGCGATCCACAGAAATAACTGTATGACACCGGTAACAATAATAAAATTTATGCAAATTCGCGGTTGTCGGCATGTGTATGTGAATGAAATTGTGTGCGTGAACAATTTCCGCTTCGGCGCTGACAAAAATGTTTACAAACAAACAATTTGCAGCTTGTTTAGGCTGTCTGGGCAATAATTTGGATGCCTAATTTACTTCACGCAGCTGTTTGCGAAATATTTACTTGTGCTCACTTTTATGCTGAGCCCAACATAAACAATAGCTTTCTAAAACTATCAGACATTAAAAATGCTATTTAAAGTTTATAGTTGCTAATTTTGAAGACCTTGAAAAATTTACTGTCGGGCAAGATATTTAAATAATTTTCTGATGTGCAAAAATTCCAGTTCATTTTGAGATTATAATACATTCTAGATTTAAATCAGTGTATAATTATACAAATTCTTTACGGCTTTTTATATTTATCAGAACTGTAATTGGGTGTTATATCGTAAGTTCTCTCGGGTCAAAAAGATCATTCATAATCGGATTAACTAAAGATTTCCAATAAATTGCCGATCTTTGGCATATTCGTTAGTAAAATCGTGATTAAACCCGGCTCAATCAAGGCGTGACTACTTTATCGATGGAATTAAAAAGAAGCACTCTATCATAACCATTTAATTACTGAGAATAGTCTTTAGCTCCGTTTTCATTTCCTTGGAAGAAAATTCTCAATAGCTGCCCATTAGGGAAATAAGCAAATGATGCTTTTGTTTACAGAAACAACAACCTTGAACTAAACACCAAGCGCATTTAACAGGTGATTCGAGCAGCCGTTGAATAGACATAGTTCCATACAATGCAATCGAAGTGGAATTGAAATACGAATGGGGCGACTGAAACATTCAGCAACTGTGACAGGGACACATTTAAAGTCTGAAATACAAATATAGTGGAATAGAGAAGCCCGCGTGCAGCTAACGAAGCATAGACAAAAACTGATTAAGTAAATTGAAAACACAACTAAATTTACAAAAGGTTCAATGAGCAACGGCGACTTTCAAACACCCTTTTAATCGAAATTTTAAAATATTAGTAGCAAATGCCCTTTTAGAACTGCTTTTATATATATATAATTATAAAGATAAAGTTATATTATATTATATTTTTTATAGTAGTAGATACAATAGTTAATGAACCAGTAAGCTATAACGGAAACAAAAAGGTGTAACGAAAATAAAAGTTAACTTAAATGTGCCTAAGAACATTACTAATACGCTGCATTCTGTACACAGTGGAGTCCCCAAATATTGTACCCAGTTGACGGGCACAGTGTAGCGCTCTTCCCACAACACTTGCCGCCTGCCATTTGGAATATTTATAAGCCCAGCGGCTAATTGAGTGAGAGGGAGAGCAAGAGAGCGGTCAGCTAGTCACTCACTCGGTTTCTCACTCGCTCACTCACTCAGCCGGCCGCCGTTTATTTGCCGCTTCCTCAAATCATTTAAGCGCATTTGACGATTGTTTGTCTTTCCGCACAGAACAAAACTGAACAGAATCGAATCCGGTTGCCGGTCCACATCAACGCATCAAAGCTTTCAGCCCTAAATAAACTATACAAATTAAACAAATTATAAGCTTGTGAAAAAAAAAAAACCAAACAAAAATGAAGCTCTTGTTCGGTTTGCTGATGACCGTGCTAGCCCTTAGCGGCGTTTTCACATTGCCAGGTAAGTGAAAGGCTTAAAAGCAATCCAATCATGATGCACTTCATAAATTAACATTTAAATGATTAATACTTGAAAACTAAATGTTAACTTGCCCTAAGTAATACGTATAACGGAACTAACTAATATGCAATTTGTACACATATGCAACATACATATTTGTTTTCCTTCTCTTTACTTTCTCATTTTTATGTGCACATAATTAGTTATTAAAAAACACAGTCAACCTTTTGACTTTAAAAACAAAGAAAATTGATAAGCACCGGGAATTCTGATTTGCACTCTTCTACGTAGTACGTTCCTCTTATACCTTCTTGATCTGGAATATTCTGGTAGAATCTTAAAGATTACCTCGATGTAATTGTGACTTGGAGCAATATAAATAAATTATTATGCATATAATACGTAATTATTAGTAAATACAATCTGTTGGATATGAAAAAATGTTTTAATTCCACTCTGCAGCAGATTAAAGTTTAAAGTCGCTGCCTTTGCCGGATAATGATGTCAGCATGCTGATAACAAAGCGTGGCACTTGACAATCAGCCAAATGCATCTTACAGATACAACACAAGTAACTACAAATGGCAAAATATCAGGAATGCTCGGCGCAGCATCGCAGATCCAGCGTCCTTTATTGTCATCATCAGCGTTTGCTGTTCGCTGCCTTTGGCTGCCACTTGAATGCATAAATTGCTGAAGAAGCTGCCAGCGAATCGCAGATACCCCCACAGATGGGCGGAATGGTGGGAGTGGGCGTGGCAGCGGGTTGGCAGCTGCCACAGCCACTTGAAGTTGTCAAATTCGTTGCTGTCCAAATCATTTGCCAGGAATATACAAATTTTATGCAACACTCGTGAATCACAATTTTTCGGCAAATCTTGCTTGAGAATCATCTTAGCAATGAGTGCTTGAAATTGCAATGAAATATTTCGTAAATTGATGAGACAATGTTTTTTATTACATATTTCAAAATACACATAGTAGCTACTCTAACTACTGTGCATATAAGTCAGATTAGTACTGTTTAAACATTTGTTTTCTCTATTTAATTATTAATGATTTGCGATCTGAACATGCTGAGAATAGAATCATATCCAATTAAAATAATTTACGTAACCAATTAAATCACGATAATTGTGGATATACTGGATTTATCTGCAGGCTAATCTATTCTGGATTATATATTTCAAATTTAAATTAATATTGTTACATTCTTCAACAAACTCGGAATCGGTTGAATGAACTGTCATATTATACACTCAAGTCATCCCAATTTCTCTGGCTGATTGCAAGTGAAATTCTTGAGCACTTTTCTTCGCTTGTTTTGTTTTCTTATTTTTCTTAATTTGGTTTTTTATGAGATCGCTTCATGTCAGTGTCCCATGGCCAAAAGAATTGGGTTAATTGTGGCCATAATTCGCTTTTAAGAACTTTTTCCAGGGAATGTCTTTCTCTGCCCCAGAACAAATTGCAATTGCATGTTCACATAAATCACTTTTTTTTTTCCTTTTTCGAATTTCTGCTGCTCGTACGTGGAACTATGTGTGGAGTAATAAAACTCAAAACAATTATGAAAATTATTGGTGAATTATTACATGTATTTTTCATTGTTGGCATTTGCCGCTGAATAGACGGGCAATTTGTTTAATTTAGACGGATATTTTGTTATGCAAATTGAAGTTAATTTTCGAGCCCATACAAATGTTTTGGTTAAATTGTATGATATATAGTGAGATAATTAACATTTTGTGTCTGGCCTAAATCAGTTGCAATTGTTATGAAGTGGAAATACTCACAGTTTTTTTATGGGGCAATAAGCTGGTTATGAAAAATTGGTGGTCATTTAATTGAAGATTAATTCAAGTCTTATTTCTGAATATGTAAGAACACTATCTAATTGACAATTCAATTAAAACTAAACTAAACGTTGATAACACAGATACATTTAAAGTTTTATCTGTTCTTCCTAGAAATCTAAGCCGACTGCTTAATTTGCGAATTTAACAGCCAAGTCAGAAAATGCATATTAAATTAAAGCATTGAAAACAAAGCCAATTGAATGAACAAATCATTTAAGTAGAAAACACTTTTGCGAACTAAATAAAATGCGTACATTTTGGGGTTTTAATTTAAAGTGACTTAACCTATTGCCTTGGAATTTTGGACTTTTGCGGTAAAAGAAAACAAATAAATTGAACTTTGTTCATATGAATTGTAAATTGAATTGAAAACAACAACGCCGACTGGCTACATATAAATTAAAATAAAATGTTTCCTCATTTTTTTGTTTTGTTTTTGGAATTTGAGCTGGCAAATGTAATTCGTTTATTGTGCCAAGGAGTTTTATTATTGGCCTTGTCACTTTGGCTTTACATTAATTCGTAGAAAATGAAATCAACAGCTTGGCACTTTTTGTTGGGTTTTTAGGTTTTACCGCAACGTCTATTGGCTTGTGTTAAATTAAACAATTAAATTAAATTCAAAGGAAGTGATAACTTTAGTTGGCTCTATATGAATTTCAAAAGATGCTGCAATTTTAAGAGGCAGTGAAACTTGTTATTTTTTTTAGCGCAACAAGTGTTTAGTTTGCAGTCCAATGATTAATCACTTTCAATTGAAACCCATACAATTTTAGACGAAAACTTTATCGTTGTATCGTGATTGCTATTTTTAATGGGTGAAAAAGTACACGAGAATGTGTTTGTTTTCCTGGCTTTGGTAATTGTAAGCCAGCTGAACGAAATGAAATTCGCGTTCGAAAATGAGGCGAATATTTACAAAGTTTAAAGCGGCTTATGAATAATACTTTATATTCCAAACTAGCCAGGTAGCGTACATTAAAAATGCATTATATTCATTTGAATCTGCGCATTTCTCATCTCAACAAGTGTATAGAAACTAGAAGCTTACGGCAAACATGAGTCATCATTGGGCAGTTGTAAAAACAAACGAATAGTTTAATTAAGCATTTTTTTGTTGCTGCTTTGTAAGTATTTGCCTAATCAACAATGAAATGCCAACAACACGACCGTGAGACAATAGATCAGCCGACTGGCCAGAGACTCTGGACTCTCAATGGATCGCCGGCTAAATTGCAATTGTCAGATGTCACGAAGGGATTAAGTGCAGCCCCCCCCCCCCTACCCCTTTCGTCCGCGTCCCTGTCCAATTAGACGGTGACTCGAACTCTCGTCGTCTGTGATTGAGAACTACTGCAACGGCAGACTAGAAACCATCAGAATCAGCCACTTTGGCTCTGGTTCAATGTCACGTAATCGCCGCAGGGCCTCCCTGGAGGGTTATAACCCCCCCCCCCACTAACCCACTCTGCCACGCCCCCAGGCCCCTTTCACCTCGCAGTTTGCCGCCTCTTTATGTTAATTTATGTGCTGGCAAAATGTGCAAGCGCCTCTAATGCTCAGCCACGCATGGCGCAAACCCGAAATCAGAAATAAATTACAGAAGGCAGTCGCCGGAGAAGCAGAGGCAGTTGCTCATAGTCAGCACAAACTGGGGGGAATTAACACGGAGCAATCGCACCAAGAAGGTTATGCGGAGCGGAGTGTCAGTAATCTTGAAATCAATTCAAAATCTAATTAGCTGCATTCGGTTTTATCAATAAAAGATCTTAAGATCACTTATCACGCTTGAAGGTATAAGTTTTCCTAATTATAAAGGAGATCCTGAAATCTACGAATTCACGAGTTAGGAGCAATCGCACCAAGAAGGTTATGCGGAGCGGAGTGTCAGTAATCTTGAAATCAATTCAAAATCTAATTAGCTGCATTCGGTTTTATCAATAAAAGATCTTAAGATCACTTATCACGCTTGAAGGTATAAGTTTTCCTAATTATAAAGGAGATCCTGAAATCTACGAATTCACGAGTTAGGCCCGAGTGTAAACATCGTGATGTACAGGAATAATTGTATATTATAATGAAATCCCGCACATTACTCAAATACTCGGCAGGCAGTTGCAATGTCAACGCAATGCAGCTTTAAACGATTTGCGAAAGGGGATTTGCGGATGGTGAATTAGGATTGCATGCATATAGCAAGGCCAGGGGGGGGGGGGTGGGTGCTGTGGATTGGCAGTGGGAACGGGATCGGATTCACAGACCCGTCAGCAGCTGCTACCATATGTGTGTCCTTTTGGCATGGCTGTGAATTTAATGAGATTCCTGTCAAATTAATTTCCGGTTATGATTAGATTTTCGTTAATAGCAATTTGCGGTTTTTGCAGGCACCCCAAAAATATGCGAACCTCAAATTTCATAGCGCCCATGCCATCGCCATCGAAGTTCTCCATCATTTATCCTTTCGATTTGATTTGGCATTCACATGCAACATTGCAACCATGCAACATTTGCAATGATTGCAGAAAGTGTCGGCAGCAATTATCTGTCCAACAAATTGTGCTCATCATCGTTCTGAGTCCCCTGAATCTGCTGCACAATTGATTAACATTAAGTAGTTTAGTAATCGTAAATCATGTTCAGGGGCTGCACCCACAAATCCATTGCTGCCAGTGGAATTTATGAAAATTTTGCATACTCGTATCTGGCCAAGAAACCGAGAAATCATTTGGATGGATGCCAAATTGAGGCTTTTGTGGAATGGTTTCGAAGTTATTCGAGCATATCAATTGAAGCTTACTTCAGATTCTCAGAAGACATTACACCAAGTTGCTTAGTTTTTTGATCCTTTTGAGTGATATGGGGGTACATAGAATATTAAAACTATCTTATTATTACAGATACCATATAGGACTAAACTAAAATATTTAGTATATAAATTTGAAAAAATTATTTTTGGCTAATATACAGTTTATTTTATTTGAATTTAGAGTGGATATATTATACTTAGTAACTTTTGCTTATATAATCCTATTAAAGTAGGTACTGATTTTGGAGCATAGTGTTCTGTTCAATCGATTGCCATTCGATGCCGAATTTAAAGTGAAAGCCTTCGGAGTGAAACTCCTACTCAATCAGTCCAAACTCCGGCACACAAATCATTAACAATTGCACCACCTGCCGCAATCCCCTGCCCCTTTTCCCTCCCCCTTCACCCCTCGGAAGGCAAAAGCATTTACAAATCAAGCACAGAAATCAAATCTTTTTCATTCTTTATAAATTTTCTGCACGTACTCGGCGGCAAAAATGATTCTGGGGATCCAACAGAAATAATGAAGGCTGAGGGAGACAATGGCCGGGGAAAGCCTAAAATTAAACAATTTTACTTTTTGGCCATTTCATTTCAGCTTTGCTGCTTTCCACAATAAAATTGTTGCATGTGGCGACGATATGACAACAACAATTGGCAATTGGGGTGTTGGGGAAAGGGGCGGGGCTCTTCGTGTCCGGGACCAAACAATCAAAATCAAATTCAGATGAAAAAACTCATTTTAAACGCGACAAACGTAACGTTCAATCTTCCAGAACATTGAGTACGTGACACGATTGTCACATTTCGGGATCGGGAGAAAATTCCCGAGGGAAAGAGAGAGATGGATTGATTGCACAGAGAGAAATTGTGAAATCTAAATGCTATTTTTAGAAAGTGGTTAAGAAAAACTACTCTGTACTATGTAGCAACAATATAGTTTATTTTTTTCATTTTATTTTAGATGATTACGTATAGTATTAGCATTTAGCCCAATAGGCTAATGCGTTATGTTAATGCGAGTTTTACTTTAGTTTGCTTGATTACAACTTTTTAACATTCAACTATTGTAAACAAAACGAGTAGAATTTATTTTGAATTTATTTTTAATAATCGTACGGCTAAATAAGTTTCTTAATCACGTATAAGTTACATTTTTAACTTTTCTTAATTAAGATTTTAACAATATATTTCTCGCTGTGTACTTCTCTCAGTAGCACTCCCTGAGTTTTTTCTCCTGTTTGGTTTTAGGCTCAACTCGCGTTTTGTTTATGTTTCGGCAAAATGCAAATGAATTGGAGTGAGAAATGAAAAATGAACGGAGCACCTGACTTGAGTTGTGGGATAAGTTGGCGGTGGGGGTGGGTGGAAATTGGGGGTGTAGACCTTGCGGGCTGACCTAGCGACCCAAAATTAATTGAATTAAATTTGATTTTATATTTATTTCGTTTTGTTTTGGTTAGCGGTTCTCTGCCGGCTTCCTTACTGCCAACTTGTGGGCACGTAAAAATGGGTTTGTCATGCAAATCGTGATTTTATGGCACTCTTATTATGGAGCCCAAGAAATGGGGTTGTTGAAAGATTCAATAGCCAAGTTATTTGTTTGTTTGGTTAATGAGGCTGTATTGTGCGCCAAATGAGGGGATTGTTTATGAATGATTATGAGAATTCACTTCAAAAGTGGTTTACTTTGATCAAAGAACTTAAATTACTTACCTTCTACAAGTGTTGGATAAATTGTAAATAACTGGTATATCCTCAACAAATGTAATCCCCAAAATTTGTTCTGTAATTCGGAACTAAATCGCATTTGTTATCTGCGCTCAAGTCATTAACATGCCCAGTCTAGCCATTTTTCCACAGGACATCCAGGCCATTGAAGCCTCCATGCAGCCATATAACTCGAATCTGTCACAACCCATTCTTCCTTCACTGGCTGCTCCCCAACTTATCACTGCCTCATATGGAGTCGCCACTCAACGCGACTGCCAATCAATTGTAGACAGGGGGAAATAACCATGCAGATAACTAGAACTGCACCGCATCCCCTAATAGACAGCGCATCCGCTACACTCTGAATCATACACTCAAAAAAATAGTGCAAAAATAAATAAATATATTAAGATTCGTTTATATAGTACCTCTTAACTCTTTGACACACAAAAACTTCTTATATAAAGTGCTTATTTGTATTTCAATGCAATTGCTCACTTTCCTTTTTGATTAGAACTTCTAATAGCGTGATCTAGATACCTTAAAACCATCTTCGAGTGTATCTGAGACCCAAAGAGTGGGCAGCTGAATGGAGACAACCGTGAAACGAGACCCGCGTGTGGCCCCAGCTGTTGTTGCAACGCGTCACATTAATCAAGGCACCCAGTGGCTCCAAGCCCGCTCACTCAACCCCTTCGATTTGGTCAGCAGTGGGTGCCAGGGCCCCACTCTCAAAGCTAACGTCATCACACATCTCGCACATCCAGGGGATGGCCGAAAAATCATTGTTGACATTTGTAATTAGAATTGATAGCAAGCAGACAGACAGCCGCCCCCCAAAAAAGGGGTTGGCCCGGTGGTAAGGGGGGGGGGGGATTTAGAACGGTTAGCCAGGGATTCAGACGTTAAACTAATTTCGATTTCGTTTTTCCAAAGCTCCAACCAAAGCGATATGCGCACTTTGAGTTGGGGTTCTGCACGTCCATCATTTGTTAAACTTTTGCTTCTTTTTGCCGAACAGCACTGTGATTGGAAGGAGATGATAGCATGTGCGTGTGATGTGCACTGAACAAAATTGGAGGGAAGTCTACTTGCCAAAAATATTACGATTATTTAAACCTTAAATGGAATTTTCTGAAATCATAGATGCTAAGCAAATATTCCAATTCTATAAATCCTTATGGAATTATATAAGAATTTCTCCATGTGATCGATAAATGCGTGCTAGCAAAATAGCAGAACACACAATCACGCAGGTCAATTGAAAGGCATTTCACTTGGAGAATGACAGCAACTAAGCTTCCATCTGCACTTTCACTCGATTGGCGCTGTCAGTGGGTGGCGATGGGCGGATGAAGGGAGTTGAGCGTGGGCGTGGGGGTGGGGCATTGGGCATTCGGGTGGCTAACTCAAAAGCTGGCTTTGATTTCACTTTCGCCTCGACTGCTGTTGACATTTGCCCCATGAACCCCTCTCTTCAGGACCTCAAGTGTCGTAGATATGCGTCGGTGTGCTGGCGCATCAAACTAATTTTCCCCCTGTTTAGAGTTCTTGAACGTGACACAAGTCTGCACTCGGGCCACGCCCACTCCCAGCCACATGTACCGCCCCATCCAAACCCCCTACCCGCCCATTGTTGGCCATTCCCATTTGCCTTGGCTTCGACAGGCCTCGGACTGTCTCTGGTCAGTGGTTTTCAACTGATTTGAAATCATTTTAACCCAAATTGCATACAATCGAGTTTGCCAGCAGGCGGAATCCCGACATCCTTTCCGCACACTTCAAGCGGATGGAGCCCAAGTGTTCTCCCTGGATTTGAGTTTGGGTTCGGGTTTTGGACTCTGGACGCAAAGGCGTTGATGGCGCCTCTTTGACAGCTGGAAATGCGCCCAAATTTGGGTGGCTGGAGTCTAATCTGTGATGGGATTAGGCTAATGGATTACGGCCGGATAGGTGATTTTAAAAGCGAAAACCAAAGATTAATTGGGTGCACTTTCAATTTTTTGGTTCATTTAAATACAGAAGCTTGTTTGTTTTCTTTTCAGATTCAAATTGATTTCTGTATATAATTATAAAAAAATAATTTATTTTTTTCTTATAAGCTTTACTTACTTTTGTTCCCCGCTGATGACCATTATGCTTCTTTCTTGTACCTTTTCGCTTTTAGTAATAACTTGTAACGTGGCTGGGAAAAAAAGAAGATCTTCCAAAGATTTACATAGTTAACTAACTTTTTGCAACTACAATCATAGTTACAACAAGCCTAAGTCCCCCCACAACCCCTACCCACCAGCGGCATTAGGGGAAAACTTTTCACATTAACCGAAGTGCAGCTATTAAAAATTCATTAATTGTGTGCAACTGCAAAAAGGAGCAACAAAATCGTGGCAAAAATTCGCTGGAAAACTTTAATTGATTTGTAAGCGTTAAAATGGTAAAATAATTGATAGATGGCCGAAAGGGATGAGTTGAGCGGAATGAGGGGGAGTCCAAGCCCTTAATGAGAATGCCCTGCAGAAAGAGTTGAAAAGTTGTTGTTGTTTACTTTCAGTATCATTATTTTTTCCGCATTTTATTCGCTACTCTTTCTATTAATTAGAAAACTTTTACCACAGCCGAGGGAAATGCAATTTTTTGCGAATTGAATTTGCAATTTCGAATGGGAAAGCCGGAAAATGGCAAATGAATAGTGAAAGAGTGGTAAGCTTGTCTCGGCAATAGACGAGCGAGTATTACACATATTTCATCAACAATTTGATCGTCAAAGTAATTGAAAACGCACGCATCGATGATGGCCAAAAAGCGAATTGCAATTTTGTATGTTGGCCAAAACCATACTGGGGCCACTCATCTATGTTATCCTGGACAGACGCAATATAAATTTGATGGCCAGTTCGGTGTCTCATCCCCCGGATACGAAAATGCAATAGAAACGCCAATGGAAAGCCAACCCGATGCATTTTGCTAGCAGTTTAATTACCATTTTTGGCGCTGCAAGTGAGGAAATTCGAAGAGCTTTTGATATTTGCAACAATTTTGCACAGGCAACGAAGAAATAACCATGGCAGTTGGCAATTATCTTTACGTATTTATTTCTAGTCAAAATCACATTGTCTAGTTCGATCAAATTCTCATATTTCGCAACGTGTCTTTTAATTATGTCTCGATGACTTTGTCGGAGAGATAAAATGTCATTTTATAAAACAAATAATGTGGAATATTGTCTTTAATAATGACCACCAACCAATTGCTCTGCCTATCTGTAGATATTTTGAAAAATGTTATTTGCTTTGCAGGGAATTAAATTTGTTAAGCGCTAAACATACAAATATAATGTCTGTTGAATCAATTTGACTTTATAAAAGTCATGACTTTTCTGGGTATATTATCAGAATAAAATCTGGGAATTTAAATATGAATTCGTTAGAATTTTAAACTCCTGCTTAAACTCACCTTCTCAAAGAACCAACTTTAGCCCACTGAGCCCGAATATTCCAAGAGCCAAGGCAAAGAAGTCCGGTGCACAAAATCATCATTGCTGCTCACTAAATTATGCAAAATTGTACAATTATGTTAATTAATTGACGCAGCCAGCCAGCCAGCCAGCCACTCCCACTGCTGCCCCTTGGCCAATTAGCGCCATAAAACGCAGGCCAAGCGATTGTCAGGGATTTTATTTTGGCCTCCCAGGAAGGCAACAAAACTGGAAAGCCCTCTGCCCCAAAAATACAAAAAAAAAAAGGAAAAATGAAAATATATACGAGTGCCACGCCCGCCGCTTGTTAACCTTACATAATTAGCTACAAAAACGCTCGTTGTGTTTAGAACAAAAGCGCAGCGCATTGCAGAAATTTCCACAGTCCTTTTTGGCTTTCCCAAAAATCTGCCAACTGGCTTTATTAATTCCATAATTCAGCAGAGGCAGAGGCGGTTATAATGCGAAAAGTCGGGAGAAAAGCGGTAGTCCCCTGTCTGGGCTTAATTATTGGAAAATTAATGAAACTGCCATGTTAGATGTTTTCATATTTCCTGTGTGCACCACGTTTCGCATGATTAATTACCTTTAAAAAGAAATTAGGGCTTGGCCTGACGAACGGATGGGGTTATCTTTTGTTTTGTACACCTTAAATTTAGACTTAAGCATCAGGACAGTTTTATTTAATATTTTTTGTTATTAACTTGTGCATTTATGTGTATTTAAAGACCTGTAACCATGCGAATACCTAAAGAGAAATCTTTATATTGGCGATGTGAGCTGTGCATTTATGTATTGTATACCAACAAATATATCCATGGTGCATATTTGCCAGCAGGTAGCCCACTTTCATATGCAACACCAAAGGTAAATATTTGCACTTGTAAATGACATTCACGTCTGCCAATCTGCCCTCTTTCACTTGGCGCCTCTGGCCCACATTTGGGGTCTTTGTTTTTGTTTCTTCAATTGCTCCACTTTGTGTTCGAGCTGGGTTGGGACTTAAGGGGCTACGCGGGGGGATGGTGACATTTTTTTTTTCAGAAGAAAAAACCCAAACATATTGCGGACATCGTCGTGTATATTTCTCATAAATCGGCTTAAAAAGCGAATGTAAAAAGGGAGCCGCAAAAGTGCATTTGTTTTGTGCACCCCTGAATCAGACATCATATCATGCATACCCCCATGAACCCTTGGGGTCACATACGTTCGCCTTCTGCGTAAGCAATTTCACGCAGCACATAAAGCTTTTCATATTTCACATTTTCACATTTCACTCCAACTGGAGGCGAAACGAGTTGCCCCGAGATGAGTCGAGCAGAGTCAACTGGGCTTGACTTATTTTTAATGTCGTTATTTTGGCTCAAAGTGTCCGATGCGCCGGGGTATGCAGGAATCGCAAAGTGGCTGCTTTAAATAAGCTCAAATAATTTGAAAAAATCAATATTAAATATAATGTAATATATTTTTTAGTAATGCATATATATTTTCGTGCTAACAGATTTTGGTGGTACTGAGTACCGTCCTGGTCATCATCCCATCTTCACTCCTGATTTGTGTTATTCGTGCTACCCCTGGACACTTGTTGTATGATTGTATGACTGTATGTTGTGTGTTGCGTTGTTTTGCCTGTTGTCGCTGTCAGTGTCAGCTGTTGAGATTTATGAAGTGCAACATGCCAGGACTAAAGATTGAGGGGTAAAAAGATTGAGCGTTGGCGGCAAGGAGGATGGGTGAATTTATCTGCGCCTGCAACCTGACTGCACTGCGCTAACTGCGAAATCCTGGCGAAGGACTCGTTATTTAGGGGCTCTCAGATAATGCCTTGGCCCAGTTTTTGAAGTAGCGAGCACCGGGTTTGAAGTCACGCTGAAGAGCTGATGTCTTAAATTTTCCAAAGAATAAATAAAATTCCAGTAATCAGGAAGGGTCGAGTGTAAAAAGGACTTGCATAATCAGTGAGAGACCTTCAAGCAAAGGATAGATGGAAAAAATTATGCAAAGCAAAGATTGCGTAATCAGCGTTAATGAGGCACGCAAAAGGGTTCTTTTAACCGCTGATTTGGCTAATTCAATCCAATTTTCGACGGCCAATTTGGCTCTTAATGATGACTAACAGTGCTTAATTTCTACTGAAATAACTTTTTCTGTCTTTGCATTTCAGCGCGCAACGATCCACAGGACGATGCGGAAGTGATTAAAGTACCATCACGCCCTCAGCCCGAATCGGATTTCCATAACTTCCGCGGCGTCATCGATACCGGCTCTGGTTATCCCTTCCTTCAGCCGAATCCTTCGAGCTTCAATGTGGGCATCTTCGACTCCTTCGATGGTGAGTACAGTGCAGCACACGTGGCGTATGCGTGATGAGGCGCTTAATCGGCTTGAGCATTTATAATGATATTTTAATTAAACATTATTTTAATGTGGCCTTAAAAACTGCATGCAACATGCAATTACAATTGCCTCGCATGCATTTAATGTCGTCATTATTATTCTGCTTAACGATGAGCGAACGTTTGACATATTACGTATACGTATTATTGTCGCGGGTGAGCAGAGCATTTCGGTTTTGAGGAAAACTTTGTAACAACAACAATACCACGATTTAATACTATTTCTAACTTAATTATTCATCATGCTGCCAAAAAATCGTGTTTTTAATTCTATTTTGTGTAGGTAAACAGAGTAGAAGAGCGGTTGACTTAAATGTTTATTATTGTTGGCCATGGCTTAAAAGCACATCCCCAGGGCCAAGCCAATTAGCCAATGTTCTTTGGAGACTTTCTAACTTAGCCATCTCGTTTTCTGCCTATTTCCCACTCCATGTCATGGAAGTGAAATGAAAAACAATTTATCAAAATATTATGTCAAGTTCTTGTAGCCAGACAAAGTTTATTTATGCTCTTGTATTTATTTCTATATTTATGGTGGACCCAAGAGAGTGGCGTCGAGTAGGTCAAACAAGTCTGTTGACCATTAAAAGTGAAAAGTTTTGCGCCTCTTCTTGCCAGTTTGTGCTTAACTGAGACCGTAAGACGTCGCAGATGACGACGATGAAGCTGAAACTTCATAAATCTTCTCCTAATACGCTCGAGGTCGAGGGGTAGGATAAAAACTTCCAAAAGCCTTGGGCATTGTACATGCATAAAAGTTGTTATGTTCTTTGTTGTCTTATTTTTTGGTTTGGGAAATTGAAGATTGCAGGTCAATGATAACGAAGCGTAGAAAATGGCATATAGACAAATGGAAAGTTGAACGTTGCGGTGGCCAGCAAAGTTTCTTGTCAGCGAATTATTTTTGAAACACCAGGATCGATTTCTTAGAACTGAAAAACGAAAAATGTGCGAAAGTTATAAGATATAAGCTTTAAAGTGTGTCTTGTAATCTTTCAAGTAGTCCAGAATCTCGAATTTTTGAGGCGAAGAGCTTATTCAGTGCCGTAAACTATTTCACGCAGCTATTTAAACGCATTAAAATGCAGCAAGCAAATGAATTTGTCGACAAACGGCAATCAGCAACCGGGCCAAAACAAAGTCGTGCAAACAATGCGGTCAAGAATTTATGGCAAGGTTGAAGACGACAAAAAAAAAGCTACTGAAAAAGGCCAAAGAGCCGAGGAGAAGATAGACTTATAGACCAGAACAGGGAGGGGTTGCAGCCAGGGGTTGAGAATTACAAAAGTGCAGACAAGAAAATGACAGAGACGCCGGCGACACAGAAAACGCTTTTTAGTGCGTTTACGGATTAGGGATTTTCAAACTGAAAAATACATTAGCAGCAGGCTGGGACGACAACGGAATGTCTCTCCCTGCTCAAGGATTGAAATATAGATAGAGACTCAAGGGAAATTCCATGAGCCAGTCTAGACCAGAAACACCTGCTCTGTTTCCCACCGGATGTTTGAATTTCTTTAGTTTTAGCAGTGCGTTGCGTTGCTTCTTAGATTAAATCAATTGAAAATAATCTTTAAAAATGTTAGACAAAATATGCAATTTTTTTTAAGGATGAGATATTATGATAATTTAATGTTTAATTAAATATTTTCTAAAGATCTCTTCCGCCGTCTGCGCACCCGTTTGTGGCCTGTAATTGGCAGGGATTCCGGTGAGGAGGGCGCTTCTCCGACTGGCGACTCTGATGATTCTAGTGATGGCAGCGGAGCAGGCTTTCCATTTGGAGTGCGTCCTCTGATTCCGCTGGACTCGAAGAACGCCAACACCACTTCCACCATTAAGGTAGGAAACTATCAAACTGCAATGCGAATGAAATAGTCTAACGGATTTGTCTAAGAGTCATAACTAATACAATTCACCAACAGGTTGTCAATGGCCATAAGGTTGAGATCAACGAGACTGTGTATGGTGATAGCAACAGCGTCTTTAAGGTCCGCTTGGTGAATGTGCGTCCTTTGGAGAGCGGCGAGGAGGTGGCCCAGGGAGTGCACACCAGTGGAGGTGACTTCCAGCCGGCGTTGGAGCCCAGCACCTCCGCCCCGCCCAAGAAGTTCGAGGAGTTCGACGAGGAGGACGACGATGATCGCCGCGAGCCGCTGGAGAAGCAGCCACAGGATAACGAGGTGCGCGACATTGATGAGCCCAAGGTATAAACTTATTTACGACAAAGAAAAAACATATATCCTTTGAAAGACATTTAACCTGGAAATGCTTGGCAAGCGCTCTACTAACCAATAAAAAAAAAAAAACGAATTGTATATTGAGATCTTTCTATAACTTGTAATATACCTATATACATATTTCTATTCTTTTTTTAAATAAAGTTTTCCATAAAACTAAGCAGTACACATTGTATATATCTACTATTGAAATTGCCTGCGTTTATTTTATTGTACTAAATATTATATCTCCAAATAAGGCAACTGAAATAACACATTATTGAGGATTTGGTTTGGTTGTGGTATGCTTTTATATTTTATTCACTTCTGTTTGTTTAAAGCTTTCATTTGTTTTCTATGCTATTTATTTGTAATGCAGTGTTTTTTTTTTAGTTCCGTTTACTCTATAATTAAGTTTTGCTAATTTGTCAGGCCAATAATCTGTTCAAACCGCAATCGTAAATATTTTATTAACCCGACAAAATGTTTAATTGTACAATTAGATGGTTTTTTCTTCCTATCTGATAACGATTTTGCAGTTATGTAATATGCATATTGGTTCATTGGACTTGTGAGTAATTCGAGACCTTTTTTATGACATGCATCCAAATTAATAATGCAAACAAATTATAGTTTGTGGCCACATTATTAAAAAAAAAAATAGATGTAACAAAATATTATGCAAATTTGTAGACAAGTAAAAAGGTTAATGTGATGAGAGGGAAATATATATCTTTATTTTGTAACTGACAGCTGGAATTGAATCATGACAATGTTAATGCACAATAAGTTAGGCTTTAGCTGTGATTTTTTAAGAGTTTATATACATTCTGTAATAGAATAAAGGCTTTTTTATGAAGATAGTTTTACTAGTGCAGTGAAAAGTTAGTTCGCGTAGAAACGGACGGACGGACAGGCGGAAATTCGGACAACGCTATATCCATTTGGCTATTGAACCTTTGCTGCGTTGCAAACTTTGGACATAAATCGTTATACCCTCTTCCAGGGTATACATAACCGTAACCGATTCTTTAGCGGTCCATGCATCACATGCGACCATTTTTCTTAACATTTTTGTTGCAAGTCCATTAATTACTTTTAGTCCATAATAAAAATTAATTTTTATTAAAAGTCATGCTCTCCGCTCGCATAAATCCTTGTCTTGGGCGGTGGGCAACTGTTTCGCGGTGGGCGTAGCCGTAGGGCGTGGCTGGTGGGCGGGTCGGCAGGGTTGTATTTATGAGAATTTATTGTGTCGAAATCGACGAGTACCGGTTGGATAATTTTTTTTGCTGCTTTTTTTCGTGCCGGCATAAATCAGCGAGAAATTAATAAATGGCCGTAAAAAAATTGCAATGTTGCGTAAAGCGCAATTATTAACAACTTTAAAGTTGTAAGTGACATGTCAACGTTTAAATACGCTATTTTAAATTTAAATATTGCCAGCGGTGACATTTTCATGCCCGCAACGGAAGCAGCAGGTCGGCAAAAATAAAAACTATTCGCACAAGTTGCGAAACGCATTCGATTTGTTTTTATATTTCCATTTAAATTTTTTGTGTATTCAACTTTATATTTCATCTCGTGCGGATATTGAAAGTTGTGGTTTGTGTTTTGGGGCGGTGGGGAAAGGGGGTTTGGTGAAGAGGTCTGGCTTCTCATGCGTTTATTTGAATTTAATATTCATGGTTATAAATATTAATACACATTGAAGGGAGTTTTTGGGAGAGCGGAGCAGCAGCACGGTCATAACTACTTTTACAGCTGCATTGAAATATTGCAAAACTGTTGAAGGCCGTTAAACAATTTGGCGATTGAAGCTTTTACAAAAGGAAGGTGCTATAATCGCAAATATCGAAATATACTGATAACTTTTAAGCTTGTAAGCGTTGACAACGAACCAAAGGCTTACTTCAAATTCGCACATGCCCCAATAATTAGTGAAATATTTTAACATTATATAATATCTATAATTACGTATTTTTAGAAATTTACAGCATTATAATAAGCTGTATGTGCATATATAGTTCGAATTTCTATAACAATAAGCTGTAAATAACTCATAGGTTGCGCAAAAATAGTTTGCCATATATAGCTTACTAATTAGAATAATCGTTTACAACGTAATTACTCAAACATCGGCTTGAATTCTCGAGAATTTCCCAAGAAATAAGCTCCGTGACTCAGTTCTCGTTAATCTGCATAAAGACTATAGTAAGTTTCTTCTCAGTCTACCCCGCTTTCAAAGTTCTTCCGTTGGAATAAATCATCTGCAATATAATATAATAAGGTGATCCCAACGAACCAAAATACACAAATGTGTAAAAGGTTGTAGGCATTATTAATGCGAATTTCTAAGAAAATACTACGAGTGTAGAGCGAAGAATTGACAAGATGTGTGAGATGGAATGATTTGAATGCTGATTTAACAGCCAGGAAAGGTGACTCACGAATTGAGCGTTGAATAATAAACGAAAATAATGAATGAAGCCAAAAAAAAGAGAGAGAAATATATCTAAGCATGAGAGAAAAACGACTGATAAGATGTATCTGTAAACATCGTTGTGTTTCGTGCTCATTCACACTCGTTGCGAAATAGCTTAAGCGGTAAGCTGCTGTTAATATTCTTCTCTCTTTCCCTTTAACATAATTGCTATTCTGTTATAAAAGCCTAAGCTCGACTTGACGGCAGTTCAGTCAAAAAATTGATCAGTACGCGTAAAGAGGTGCCATCATTGTGAGTCTTCACGCAAATAAGAATTATACACTTTAATTCGCCAAATACAGTTTTGCAAAAACTAAATTAAAAACTATTTTTAAAGAAATATTTCTTTATTTGCATTTTGCATGTTGCTGATAAATTAAAAATTAACCAATTCCTAACCCAATAGATTGGAAAGAAGTCATCAAACATTAATTTCAACGTTTTATTATTGTTTATTTCGCACACACGCACACATATGCACCACTAAACTCACAACAAATCGATGCACAGTCCACAACACCAACAAACACAAGTTATACAACAAATCTTCACACCAGCGCACCCATAGACTCCGAATTCGAAGCTTCCGATATCAGTGAGGATATAGTGGAAACTCAACCGGAAGAGCAAAAGAACACCATGGATCAGCTGCAGCAAATGATGGAACCCCTGCGAGAGGAGATCAGACATGAGGAAGATTTGGAGCAGGAACACGAGGACAAGGAGTACTTGGAGAGGAAAGAGAAGAAGGAGCGTGAAGAATTCGATTCCTCAGACGATGAAGACGGCGAGGCTACAACTCCTGTTGTGATGAGCGAAACCTTCAATGATGAGTGGGCCGAATTCGATCAGGATCAGGATCGAGAGCACGATCGGAATGAGGATCAGGATCATGATTTGGACTTTGAAAACGATCTAAACAACGAAATCGATATCGAGGAGAACTTTGTGCCCATTGACCTATCCAACGATATAGCCGTCAACGATTTGGCTGCCGCAGATCCCAATTTTCCCATCAATGAAGATGCCGAGTTCATTGTGCACCCAGCTGTAATCAGAACTATGCCTATGTTCGAGAAGCTTTCTTTAGGAGAGCCTGCGAAATGAGGTTTCTAAGTCTCTCCCACTAGTCTAGGCATTTTCTTTTAGTCTTAACTCAATAGCTTGTAAACATAAAACGAGGATATCTCTGAGAGATCCAAAGAAATCGGCGCTCATTTCATCCGTAATTTATCCTATTTATTTTCACAGACAACGAGTATTATGTATGCAAGGTGACATTGAAAATTATTTATTGTTAAAATAAAAGAAATCAAAAATAAGTGTATTAATATAAATAAGTCTTCGATAATTGGCTTAATTTATAATGAAGTGCAATAAAATATATGCGATGTCTTTGATAAAACTGACTATTATAGAAATGAACGTGATTAATATGAAAAATTTAGCTGAAGAGATTATTCCATCTTGATGGGGTCTTGATTCAATCCGGGGGCAATTTAATTGATTGACCAATTTTGCCCAGAGCTTATAAAGCTTTAAAAAAAAGTGCAGCATATTTTCAGGCTTTTCAGTGGTTTAAATTGAATACGGGCATAAAATGCTTGATAGGCATTATATGCCTCATTAGTTTTGCCTGCATTAAATAAAAAACACTAGTTAATTATTTTTTCCATACTATGCATCGGGGTAATTAATTGTGGTCAACTTATGGTTAACTTAATTGCCTGTTATTCTTTTGTCAAATAAAATCGCCGGTCAGAAGAGCTTATTAATTGCTGAATTATAGTCTCGGAAAATTATCCGATTGTTCATGTATACGGAAAAGAACTGAAAGTATCTGAAATATATAGCAAATCATGGTATTACCACTCTTTACTCAATGTTCCATTAAATTCAATTCTTGAACAAAAATTCTTATAACAAAAGGAATAAAGGGTATATAGTTTGCCATTGTACTTTGAAAGTGTCAGTAGTTATTGAAAATAATTGCACGAATGAATCGAAATTGAAGCGTAAATTGTACAGAATTTACTTTTAAATCTCGATTGGGATGGACGTCTACTGTTTGGGTAGCAGGCCCATTGAATGCATAAGTGGCAGACATATTTGTGCATTACAACGAGAGTTGGCATCCTCATCATCATCATCAGCACAATCCGGCGAATAAAGGATGTAAACTGTTTTCGAGACCATCGGTGTGTGAGTAAAAAGCATATCAGTAATTATGGCTCCTGTGCTCCCAATCCCTGATTCTTCATACATGTCTGCATAGGACGGGCTTTTGGATCCTTTCAAGTGCTTCTCTTCACCTGTCTGCTGAATGGTAATATGGTATTTCATCCCATCCTTTCATATCTGCGTGTATTTGCTTTGACCGGTGCAATGATTGCAACTTTTCCATTTGTATTTACAAAAGCGAAACAATGCCGGGCATATAGATGCGGATACGACTGTATGAAATGAGCTTAACAAATTTGAGCTGAAAACAATGTGAAGTACGCAGATTCGAGGGTGATTTTAAATCACTTAAAAATAAATATATAGGTATTAATTTGTATGTATACCGGTAAATAACAATAAACCTTTACATTAAAGTGAAAAGACAAAAAATTAAATGCATATATTATATTATATATTATATTTTATTAATAATATATTTTTACATTTTATATTTAAATATTTTATATTGGTTCTGTTTCTATTTAGTACTATTTGCATTTTTGTTGTGAAGATCGGTTTCATCGAAAAACACTGCTCGACGCCTCCTCGTTTGTTTTAATTTCATCACGCCCTTGTTGGCAAATGTTGAAATGAACGGGGGTGCAAAGTTGTTGGAACGTGGGCAACAATGGGTTAAGGGTACACAGCAGTCACGGATTTGCCAGAGATTAGCGCTCGGTTCTTGTGGCTTTGTCGGTTTTGCTTTAGTTCTCGGTTGCTGGAGCTGAAGTTAATTAATTTTCGCTTATTTGATTGTTTGCCAGGTGAAATGTGTGTGCATCATTATAAAAGGTAAGTAATGTATGTATGTAGAAAAATTTGGTATTCCTATTTTTTCTTGTTATGGTAATCTTTCTCGACGCGTTTCAGAATATCATCCATATTGTTGATCAACTTTTCCAGAATTTCCTCAAGGAGGCCCACACGGTTATTGAGACTAAATTTAAACTGCTTGGTGAAAGTTCAAATGAAAAGAATTCAAATGCTTACCGAACCATATCCTGGTTTTCTCCTTGTGGAATATCCTTAAAGTACTGTTGCCTAAAATATAGTAAGTTTCAATAGTTTACTAGAAATGGTAAAAAAATGGGGCGTAATTACTCTGCTGGTGTCATGTTCTTTCGAATTTCGTGAGTTTCATCGTGCGCGGCGCCAACATCATGTTCCGCATCCTTGTCCTCGGTTTCAGACGCTTGAGGGTGGTGGCGTCTTTTTCGCCCACAATGGGTGATCCAGTAGAGCATGCCCGACAGTTTCCTGTAGATGTACGATCCTAAGTGACTGCGTCCTTGGGTGATCTCACCCTTCACCGTATTGTAGGTTTCCATGATAATGGCCAGGAACATGTTCTATGTAAGTAGAAGTCTCAAAGTCACGTTAACTTATGATTTAACTGGACAAACTAACCAAAAGAATGAAGAACACAAGAAGGATGTAGGTGAGGAAATAAATGGGACCCAGCACTCGATTCGCTTGCTCAATGAGGTTGTACTGAAAGTCGCCAAGAATCATCCGAATCATGGTCAAAATCGAGGTGATGAAGTTACGGAAGTCTGGGTGCTTGGTGCCAAATAAAAGTAGTCCCAATTGGGCATAGGCCAGAAAGACAATACCAAACATTAAACTAAAGCCAGCCAAGTCTTTCGAGCACTAGAAGCAGAAGATTTATATGTCACAAATGACGTACTATTCCTTTTTTTTTAAGGAACAAACCCTTTTCAGTGTGGTTGTGAACTGCACCAGGGTCTTGTTGAAGCTGATGAATTTAAATATTTTAATCCACACAAGAAAGGCCAGAATGGCCATCATATCGACATAAATAATATTCCAGAAACATAGAACATCCAGACTTTGGTACGTCACATCTGAATGGGCTCTGGCAGTGAGGGACATCACTTTAAAACTGTGCCAAATGTTGTACACTAAAGCGAGGTAACAACCCTTGAAAAGTAATAACTTTAAAGGTTAAGAATATTGGGAAAATATAATCGAGCAAGATTTTACCAGTAATATAGCGCAGTCGAGAATGTTCAGCATCGAACAGAAGTAAATTTTAATTCCAGATTTGCGAATTTCCGTGATTTCATAGATGGTGTAGTAGATAACCATTATATACCAGAAAATGTAGATAACTGTCATGAGCATACTGCGATCCGTAAAAAAGGAATACATCTTGACCGTTTGCAGATGGGCTTGCGGTATAACACCGCCCGTGGGCGGAATTTCCGCTATTAATCTACGAACACAAAATTTAAAATATACGAAAGAGAATGCAGTTGGAACTTACTTAATGCTCTGAAAGATGTCCGTATTCTCGTTAAACAAATTAAACTCAACCAAACACAGACGCGAGCCCCGATCCAGCCAGTGAATATCCTTCAGATCGTTAATGATCTTTACGTTCCTATCTTTGTCGTAGTCCAAGTTCACTGTGTATCCTCCGGTGCGGTAGAAGGCCAGCACCGTCCAGATGGGCGTGGAGTCCAGATCGTGCATCGTCCGGAATGGTGAACCCTTGTGCATCGGCTTTCGGTCCTCCGCTCCAGAGGAATATGCAGCATAGCAGGTGTTAAAGTAACGGATGAAGGCGTCGTTTACGTAGCAGCTTTCCTTGCGCACACGTATCTGCCGGAGACGTGGCGGTCCCAAGAGAAGGTTTTCATAGAGAAAGACGCGGCCCTATACAAAAATTTAACACCATATTTAGATCTTATTGCAAAGTATTCGATGCTTTCGACTTAACTCACCTCCAGATGATGAAAGCTCATATTGGCCTGAATGCTATCCGAATCATCTTTTAGATAATTGCCAGATACATCTTCGCTACCGTCCTCGCTGTTCCCATCCACACCACTCTGTCGCTTAGCTCTCCTGTGCCCCCTGAGGTCAATGTATGGATTTCCATTATATTTAAAATCCTCTTGCAATCTGTCCATTTCTGGGGCCTCTTCAGGGGCTTCGCCCACGACTTCTTCAGGTGATTGCTCACTACCCTGCTCACTACCCTGCTCACTACCCTGCTCACTACCCTCAGGTGGCATTGACGTGAGATTCGCTTGGGCGTCGTCCATAAAAGTCAAATCGCCGTGGAGTGTTACAAGAAAGTTATATTTTAGATAGTCCCACCAATCCGGCACAGTGATTAGCTTTTCAAAGCCAACAGTGACCGAAGGAGCCACTACCATTTCCCGATTCGTAAATAGTTTCTTCATCGTGTCATTGAAATAAAACATATATGTATGCCGAACGGACAAAACAACTTGGAGATACGTAAGAATAGAAGAATAGTAATTAAGCTAAATTAGGAAAGTATGCGACTTACCCAGTGATGTTAGAATCAGAAAAATGATGAACACAGAGAACTCGACGAGGGCTTCGCGTACCTCCTCATCGGTTGTGTAAAGGATGCGATTGGTTTTGGCCCTATTTTGCAGGGCTGAAGCCGCGATTATCGAAGGAGCCCTATGCCCACGTGATGGTGAAGGTGGCGTACTTGAGCCCACGGATTTCTTCTTCCTTTTAAACAAGCTAAATCCCTCCTTTTCTGGTGGCTTTGCGGGTCGAGGTTCAGATGCAGCTAGCTTGACCACTTTTGCAGACGTCGATGGTGCTGCTTCCTGGAAAGTTATACGCCCAGATTCACGAGTGCTAACGGGACGAGAGGGAGATGAGGATGGACCCGGCTCCCGAACAGTTGTCCGTGCAGATGTCGATGGCTTATCAGAAGTCGATGGCTTATCAGAAGTCGATGGCTTATCAGAAGTCGATTGGCCAGGATCCCGAAGACTTGGCCTAGGCGATGTCGATGGACCGGTGTCTCTCACTGGTTTTCCGGCAGTTGGAGGCGGACCGGTTGGATCAGTTGCTGGTGGTGGGGCAGAACGCGTGGAACCCACTCCTATTGAAACGCGTTTGGTCGCTGGCGGTGGCGGAGGTCCTCGAGCCGGAGTCACATCGCCCGGAGTCGAGTCTGCTGTTGGCGTTCCACGTGGCGATGCGCCCGGCGGCGTTTTTGGTGGACGGGGTGGAGGAGGTCCGGGCGGACCACTTGGGGATCTTCCACTCTGACCCTGCTGGGCCATTTTCAATGCAAATTTCTATTTTTTTTAAGCAAGTTTTGCGATGAAAAAAATATTCGTTCCAGTTGCACGCTTTGAGCCAGACTGAATAATGCTGCGAGCTGACCCCGATGACAGGCACGCATTTTGAAGTTTAAAAAATGTTTACTTGGATCTGGTTAAGAAACACGACAAAGTTCTTCTATATGTGAACAAAGGAACAGTTTCTTGTTGTATATAATTACTGCATCCATAAACTTCGGCTTTCCACAACCAGCTTTCTTTCATGTTGATTTATGTTATTAACAGTGGCGTATATCAATTTATTCAAATATAAATAAATAAAAAGTGAGTTTTACCATATGTTTACACTTTTTTCGTCGGTTTTGGGCGTTCTTGTTGAATCCAACTCCGCTCACAGGTAACAGATGAAAAAAACAAGATCCAGACAACAGCTGCACATTCGGCGACTCCTAGCATATGCATATTTCATGCGTTAACGCCAACATTTGAATTGCAGCAGGAGAAGGAGTGGAGTGGTTGGAGTTTAAGGACTCGCAGCCAGCGCAGAATACTTTTGATTTATGGCAATCGTTGCTGGATTCCAACCACCCACTGCCCCACCCACTCAAACATCGTGGCCTTCTGGTCCGCAGCTATCAGCGCCAGTTGAGTTGTCAGTTGGCGCATAAAGAATGCATGTACAATAGCATAAATGTGATAACATCTCCCTCAACTTGCACATATCGGGCTTTCTGGGCGGATGCAAGTTGAAATTCTTTAAGCCGACTCCGCAACTTTTACCATAACCACCTTTACTGCTAAAACTGAACCGTCTTGTTAGACAGAACAGGATTGAAAATCAAAAACAGTTATATATGTTTTTAAATATGTTTTATTTGTAAATCTTTGAAACCGCTTGATTTTATTTATGTTTTCTATACCTTTCAGTAAAATGTTAAGCTAATTACAAACTACATTACATTTTACATTTATTTGTCTGATTTTATTCAATTTAATTTTGCCCTCTAACATCAAGAACATTTTAAGTACAATTTATGTTTTGGGTTAAGATTTTCGTAATGAATAAAATATAAGTTTAAAATAAACTTCAACAGCTTCATTTTCATTTAGCTGGATAAATTAGTTAGTTGTTCACTTGGGTTTCAAAATGTTTTTTATTAAATTTACTTTAGTTGAATTATTTTTAGCTATCTCCTTAAATGTTTCTCACTACGAGCGGAATTTCGAATGTTTTTTACGTTGGACTGCGCCCCGCTACATTTTATTATAATATTTATTTCCTTAAATTTAATCTAGATATTATTTTTCTATGTTTTATCTCTTGGTTGGTGCACAAGTTACATTTTCTCTTCATTATTGGTTTTACTCTTCTGTTTGCTTAACTATTTGGCTTTGAAAAATACTTTGGCGCCACAACGCAGTTAACAATTTCTGTATTTTATGCATTTAGTTTTTATTTTGTAGGATTTGTTTGCCGACCACGTTGAATAGTTAGGTAGATTTAATGAAAATGTTGATGGTATTCAGCAAATGTGATTACAAGAGGGATGCAACTTTTAAGCTACTTCTTTGGTAGGGTTGATTTTTGCGTTTCGTTTTTGTGCACTCGAGAACTTTATTTGTAAGCTTTCTATTTATTTTCAGTTTTTTGTTCACTTATCAGATACATTTTTGTAATTGGTCCTTTGGTTTCAGAACGTTGCTTAAAAGGCACAATTGTTTAAACTAGTTTCATTCTATTAGTTGTGAATTGCTGGTGTTGTTGGGTGCCTCCATGGCCACGCCCATTTAAGCCATTTTAGCCCATTTCTTAGCTGCCTAGTACGGCTTAGCCGCATCCTTGGAACGTTTAAGTTGGACCTTCAGCCGCTTGCTGCCGATTTGAAAGCCATGCATCGCCTGGATAGCGGCGTTGGCCGAGTGGGGATTATCGTAGGACACAAAGCCGAAACACTTCGACAGGTTGGTCTGCTTATCGATGAACACCTTGGCCGAAAGGACATTGCCGAAGGGAAGAAACGTCGACGCGAGATCTGTGTCAATGAACTCCTGAGGTAGGTGATAAATGAAAAGATTGCTGCCATCGGGACCTGGTCGGAGAAAGTCATAAGTATTTAGTATTAATACATATAGATTCAAAGGTATTGCACAAAAGTTAGATGTATGATAATAGCATGGATGAATCCATTAAAAATTTTGAATGAGAAGGTAATCTGGCGTACTTCTAGATTCCTTTATAAAGTAAGTGCTCGTTTATATATTTTTTTTTGTTGTTAAGAGGTCGTTTTTTTTTAAAGTATTTGCAGTACAAATTGAATTTTTATTTTGTAATTGAAGCTTACCCTCGATCTGCTTGCCAGTCACGCCGGCAGCTGCCGCTTGAAGGGCGCTGGTGGTCACAGGTTGAGATGCGGCTCCGTAGGCGGCTCCATTTGTCAGTCCGCTCAGCGAGGATGAATAGGGGTCGGCGGCATTTGGAGGCCCTAAAATATTGGACAATCCAATTTAATTTTATTGACTACAAATATTTACTTTGAACAACTGAAAAGATGTATGTAAACAGATATTTCGTTTTCCCATTGAACAAATTTTCCACAAACAAGCACTTACAAGGAGGGACACATACACATACACAAAAACACATACTCACACACACAGACGTGTATATCTGGGACACAGATATACACGCAGAGAAATATGTATGCAAATATACACGAGTACAATAAACGAATCCAAGTTGACTTAACGCATATGAGATCTCGCTCCTTTATTTATGAATATTTTTAGTGTTCCTTTTCGCACATTGTGCTCAGGCATTTTGTGCTATTTTTTATCCCCTTTTTGTGGCCCTGTTTCTTTCATTATTAAATTTTATATTATTTTTTTTCCTTTTTGTTTGTGTATCACGGAAAAATTGGTTAGCCTTTGTTGTTCGGGCTTCGCCGCGTGGCGCCTGTTTTTTAATTGAGCCTTCCAGCCCATGGAAAAACAACAATTTCGAGGCGCCCCTGCAGTTCGCTTTGTGCATTGCCCAAAATTGTTGTTCTTTTTGCATAATCTACAACAAATTTATTACTTTCCTTTGGTTTTTAATTTTATTTAAGTGTATTTTGTGATGGAATTTATTGCAGGAAACGAGGAGTTTGCATTATTCCCATTTGGTGTGTAGGAGTATAGAAGGAATTTATAAATATATAAAAGTTGCTAATTGAAAAGCTAATTGTAGTTGGCAATGCAAAAAAATGTTCGCAAATTTATTGCAAAATCATGAATCGTTTGTATCTTAACAATTGTTGCTTTGAGTGTATGTATGTAGACTTCTGAATTTTATTTTGACTAGATTTATATTGCATACTTTGTTTTAAAAATTTGAAATCAAGATGTTATATTTCAATTGCAGTATATCCGCATTTCTAATTTTTTTCAAAAAACCTTTGTACGTTGTTTTTTAATATAGGATTTTTGCTACAAGTAAATTTTACGTTTTCCCCTTGGCAAATCTTCCCCTTTCATATTGTTTTCATATTTTCCGTTTTTATTTTTTTTATTGCATTTTTTATGTTTTTGTTTTTCAATGCAATCAAGAATGTATTGTATGAGGCACGATTTATTCATTGTTGTCAGTAACACGGACTTGATTTTTTTTCAGGGTGCGCTGGTTTCCTACCATTTTCCTGTTTTATCAATTTAACTTTGCTTTGTTTGTTAAAAAAAATCATTTTGTTTTATTGACATAGATGGTCAAAACGTAAAAATACAAACATAAATTGTGAAACGTGTATTCCTAACTAGAAATTTTCACAGATATATTTAGTCAAAAATTGTAATCAACTGATCAAAAAAGGATAAGTAAATACATAAATATGGCGGAGTTTGTTTTGGTGTAAACTAACTATAATATATAGCCACTAAAATTCGTAGATAATCACCTGCAATATCAGCTAAAACGAGTTTTGTGTAGAATTAGTACTTCAGTTAAAAATAGGATTGGATATGGCAGGGCGAGGTTGTAGGCTCATGCAGTTGGCAGATGGTTATATTAGTCAGGATAATACCGCATTTAGTTAGTGTGGTTAAGTGCCAGAGGTAATAAATACTCTGTTTTGATTACAATACACAACAAAACAGTAGAACACAAACGAGATGTACAAAACACAGACAAGGACAAGAAAAGAAACAGATCGTCCCAAAAACCAACACATAGATACTAATATATATTTTCACACTTCTTCAGATATCTGAAATGCAAAATTTCGTGTGCCCTTCCTTACTTCAATTTTCTTTGCATCAAAATATAACTTTTACCATTTATTTTAAGTATGTTTTTAATAATTTAAAATAAGTTGTACAGTAGTTAGGTGACCACTTTTTAATACGAAATAAAATGAATCATTTTACTTCTAGAGAAATTATCTAAAATTTAAAAATAATTTCAAAACTAAAACTGTCTTTAAACTTCCTAAATCCCCTGAACAAAATCATATTTTTCTATACGAAAGAAACCCGTTGAAATGATCTACTTACACAGCGCATTGAAGGTCAGCGATTGGCTGCTGCCCCCTGGCTGGGTGGGCGTGGCCGTGTGACCGATTAGCTGCGGCATGTTGTAGGTGGTCGAGATGGGTGGTGGTGGTGGTGCGGCCGCGTAGGTCAGCCGCTGGTTGTGGAGGCCGCTGGTGGCGCTGCTGTTGCCGTTGTTGTGGCCGCTGCTGCTGCTGCTGTGATGGAGGGACAGCTGGTGGTGGGCGGTGGGCGTGGCTAGTAGGGCTACCAGATTCTGCATAGACATGGATGGAGCGGCGAGCAGTCCAGCGCCAGCAGCATGCCCGGCGGAACTTGTGGGTGTGGGTGTGGGTGGTGGTGCGCCGCCAAGTGGGTTAGATGCTGCTGTGGCTGCTGCAGCCGATAGAGATGCTGCTGATGCGCCGCCGATGCCGGGACTGTGCTGGCTGTGGTGGGCACTGTTTTCCGGTGGGTGGTGGAAATTTAGTCCTGATTTTCCATAGTTATTTTTTTGTTTTGTTTTGTACAGTTTGAGTTGGTTGGTTTATGGTTTAAGGTTTTGGTTGAGTTGGTTGATTGAGTTGATTGATTGTTTTGTTTTTTTTTTTTTTTTGTACATGACCACAGAGTCAATCATAGACATACCAAATAATGTTCAACGAATATTTATATATAAAAAACATAGAAGAAAACACACACCCAATTGGATTATTTACATATACATAAAAAAATTAAAAAAAATTAATTTTGATTTAATTTTTTTGGTTTTTTGTTTTTTTTTTTGTGTTTTAATTCATGTAAATACATACAAATCAAAACAAATAAAAATTAAGAAAGTAACGAAACATGAAAATAAACAAAGAGGGGAGGGAGAAACAAAAACAAAATGAAAATGGGAAACATAAAATGGAATATAAACTAAACAATTGAAAATTAAAAGTAAAAACTGAATAGCAATATTAACGCAAATTTTTGAAAAATAGAAGAGTTCCAATAATAAAATATAAATTTAAAAAATTAAAATATGAATTGTAATAGATAAAACCAAAAATAAGAAATCAATTTTGAAAAACAAAGATGCAAAAAATACGTAGGTATCAATAAAAAAGTAATCAAAATTAAACATATAAATGCAAAGACATAAATTCAGATCAATCGAATGCAGTTAGGCATAAACTAAATAAAATTATGTATATTAATTGCATAAAGTAATTAAAACTCTAGGAACGCTAGCGGAAGGAAACAGGAAATGAAAAAGACTCCATTTCCCGTTTCCGGTTTCAGTTATTTTTTATATTGCATACTTGGCGGCGCTGGCAAAAGATTGAAAGCTGTTCTACACAAAACAAGAATCCTAAATACACACACAGAGAGATAGAAAGAGAGAGATAGAGGGTAAGAGAGAGGGGGGGTAGGGGGAGCAGGCAGGTGTGGTATGTGTGCGAAGGATACAGATGAGCACAGACATTCACATGAGGAGCCCGGCATTGTCTAGCATATTTAAGGAATATTTTTCAAATTGCTTCCTCGCTTTGAATGAGCTGCCAGTAGATGGTTTTTTATTCTATGTGTGTGTGTGTGTGTTGGTGCATAGTTTTCCCATTCCTGGGTGCCACGCCCCCTCAGGCAACCCCCAGCTTTTGTGGGCATAATAAAACTTTAAGTGTTCTCACCTGCGGATAACTTCAGGTTCTTGCTGTTGCCACATTGGAATTGCATTTGTTTACCTGCCAGACCTCGGGCTATTGGGGCTATCTTTTTTTTACCATACACTATGTATGTGTATATGGGACGCCCCTTCTTTTCGGCCACCTTTGATGGTGCCTTTTGCCCTTGGGGCCTTTGGCAAAGTCTTATAAAAATTGCAAGTCGGAAAATGGGCAAAGAAAAGCAGGGAAAACGGTAGACGAAGACGTTTTTTTCTTTTCCTTTGTACTTTTTTTTGACTCATCTAAGAAAAGTTTTTAAAACATTAAACTTGGCATTGTTTACTTATCTCTGTCCATAATTAGGTTATAGTTCTATTTGAAAATAGCCACACATTTTTCTTGACTTTTTTTAACCCACATATAATAGGTCTCTACTCGAAAGTCACAATTAAATAATGTTTTGTGCAATCTCCGGATCCACGAAAGTGGTCAAATCAGCAAACGTTTACGGGTCTGCCGCATCCACTTAACGGTTTCATTCGGCACTTAAATATAGAAAAAATAAAGAAGCGAAGGAACGCACAGGACACGTTCCATACATTTGCTGGCCATCACAGTGCGGAGTCGTCGACTACTTGCTGACCCCTTCGACCGACGTCTAGCGCCTGGATCTGGCATTTAAAAACGTCATTTGTTATTCAAGTGGCATACGTCGTCGCTCTAAGTTCCCCTAACTGCCCAGCAGTTGCCCCCACTGTTACGGTTACTGCCGTCCACCGGTGGCCACCGCCTCCTCCTTCTTTTGTCACTTTTCCCCAGTCCGATTCCCTTTCGCATATCCTGTATCTTCGGTGGATGTGCCAGCTATGGGATGGGTTTTGACTTTTCTGGTCTGCCATCTACTATTTAAAATCGATCTATTTCGGAAATAAAGTAAAAAGCTGTACAATATAGGGTCTATTGTAGAAATTCTATTCAAGAAATTTTTCAGAAATAGATTGATTTTGCCTTAAATCAAATTTAAATTGTGAGCCCTCTTGTACATAAAAAAATACTATATTTTTGTTAGAGCATCTCATCCACCTCAAAGTCCCCATTTCAGTGGCAGATTTTTTGCGCTTTGTGCGATTACATCACGCGCCGCTCAACATTTGGTTGTCTGTGATTCCCCTTTTATTTCATTTTTTCCCCCCCGCCGGTGGCTTTTGCTGTTTGTTCAAGCTCTCGAGCTTGATTTGTTATGCGCAAAATGTCCACGTTCCCGTCGAGACTGGCCAGGGGGCGGTGTGGGCGTGGCACGTCGGTCATTCTAATGAAGCGGCGTTGCATATGCAACACGTTTGCCTGGACGCTAGAAATCTGGAAACCCGTCTGGGCCCATCATCCTCATCATCGTGTCATCTCGTCATTGTCGTTGTCCACCTTTTAATCCTATTACAATGTTTTTGTTTTATTCATCAGGCAGCTGAAGAGCTGCGCCGCCTATCCTTTCCTTTCTACTCCCAACATTTCCGGTTTACTTTGTCTTCCGTCCCTGTCGGCTGCATTTATGTAAATTTTGTTGCTTAAATTGAAATTAATTATTTGACAGTTGTTGCTGAATTCTCTTCTGCTACACTTCCCCTCCTTTTTTTTTGCCTAGCTTAAATCTTATAAATAAAGTTGGAGGTGAAAAAAACGGAGTGATTTTAGCCGTTTTGTTGTGTCAAAACAAATGACTGGAGCAAACTAAGCTTGGGGATTATGAATGTCGTTCATCTGGTAAACTAAAATTTTTTTACATTCGCTTCATTTCTAGTTTAACTGATTTATAGACAACGTTGGGAAAATATAGTCTTTAAAAAAGTTACGCGCGGTGAACACATCATTAAGTAAGTGAACAAATTATGATTCCTTTTCAATTAATTATAGTATTCTATAAACCTAATGAAGTGGATTTAAGTGACATCTCAAAGCGCTTTAATGATACATAAACTTTTCATATTTGGTGTTGATAGAAACACTATTTGCTTCAAATCAGGTTATTATTTTTATAAGCTTACCACAATGTTATTAGAAAACCACACATATATTGAATAATTACCAGGCCGCTCATTCCAATTTTTCGTAGAAGCCATAAGAACTATTTTTTTATGCCGAAAATGCATAATTTAATTGCCTTTGAAATTGATAAACTTTCAAAGGAATGTGAAAAACAGGATAGTGGAAATGTGCAAATTTAAAATATTTTATTCCGTTGGCTTGCAATAAAAAACACATATAAAGTGCGCGATTGGAAAAATTAGGAATAAACAAAGAGTAGAACACACGCAGTAAACAACGAGCAGATGTGTGCAGGAAACGAGGACAGATTGAATGAATAGTTACGGATAGATAGCGAGTTTTGTAGAAAGGAAGATGCAACGCTTTGGATTTATTCTGTGTCTGTGACTAAAACTGATCAATACGATTTCATTTTGACTAGTTTCAAGGGTGGGAGAAAAGTCTCAGGGGGTGTCTAGAAAGGACGATGCCTAACGGAGTAACCTAGGATGAAATCTTTTTCGCCGAATCCACTCACCTGGCAGATAGTGTGCCGGACTCAGTCCGTATCCGTGTAGTTGTTGGTACAGCTGAAGGTGGGCCGCCGCAGCGGGATCTGCCCCCAAATAGGCGGCCGCAGCTGCCGCCCCCTGGTGGGCGGCATTGGTGGCTAGGAGATTGGGCGTCAAGGACGCACTGAGGGCGGTGGTGGAATTCAGGGGAACGAGGGTGGTTGGTGCCGTTGCTGCAGAACCAGCCTGCTGAACCTGAGGCACTGCCGCCAGTGCGGCCGCCATCGACGGATTGGTACGTCCCGCCGAGGGCGGAGCAGCTATTAGAGCCGTTGCGGCATTAATGGTGGGCGTGGCCGCACCTGCTGTCGCACCGCTCGGCGTATTGATGCCACAGAATGCGTGAATCTGCTGCATCTTCTTTTGGTCTTTTTCCTTTTGCGTGTCGGCGAATTTCACAACCAGCGGAGCTGAACAGCCTTCCATGGTCTGACTTTGATGGAGGGCCTAAAAAGTATAGGAAATAATCATAATAATTAACAATCAAATTTTGTGTGTAACTATATTATTTAGAGCTGGCTAAAAGAAATATAGTTTTGATCTTTAATTACTGGTTTTAAGGTTTTTAGTTTGCACACCTGGCGTATACAAAATGTTTATTTATTCTTATTACTTATACGCAACGTTGGCACCAAAAGAGGTGTGTTCTAGTCATTAGATGTTGTTTATTGCTCCAAACATTTGTGACTTTTAAAGCCTACTTCTGTGTTAGTAATACTTTGTATACTTTGTCAGCTAACTCGAAGTTCACCTTGCACATTTAGTACTTTGGATTATATTACTCATCCGCAGTGTTGTCGTTCCTTAAAAATGGTTGTGTAAAGTAAATTCGATAAAGAAAATGTAAATAAAATAAAAAGTTATCTTATTTTATATAATAATTTCATAATCTTAAATTCTTCTTTATTCCATGCTCTTGCAGTCCAAAAAAATCCAGCAACCTCACTCTGTGAAAAACTCTGCTTCAACTGTGCAGCCATGGCGACCTGTTTAAAAACTCGGAAATTTCCCTAATTACTTTGTAGCCAAGAGCAGCAGTGTCGCGATGGCTGGTGAACGGGGTGGGGCAAAACAATGCGCCGGCCATAAAAGTCGCGCCAGAGCCGCAAGAATTATAGCCAATGTAATTAAAGAGCACTTCTGGTGGCTGCCACGATACAGGCGAATGGGATGCAGGATAGGATGCAGGCCAGAGTTGCCACCGTCGCCACAATTGAGCGGAAGTTTCGGCCCGGGTCGCCATGGCCCCGGCTGAGTTTCAATGATAAAGTCTACATAAACCGGAAAATAAGTAAAGTGGCTTGCCAAACCCCTCCCTCGAATGCCCCAAATGCCCGGCAACCCCCTCATCAGACCGCAGCCTAAATGCCTTCGCTAAATGTTTGGCCTGGTTTTCGTGACGCGCCCAGAGTTGCCAGCCTCCCCGATTCTCCGCCCCATTCCCATTCCCGTTCCCGTGCCATTTTGTTTGTTTTCGGGCTTAGCAGAAAGGTGTAAATTAAGTCGCCTAAGCGGACAAATGGCTGTGTGGCCTAAACTATCTGGGGGGTATGATGTTGGGTGGGCATGGCTGGATGGGTGGTTTGTAAAGTGGGTGGTTTGATAGTCGGGTGGACATGCGAAGGCGGCTTAAGTGCGCGTCATTATTCTGATGCTGTAAGCCGACTTGCCGCTGCCATAAGACTTATCAAAACTGTTTTCGACCTCTAAATGCCGCGAATTTGTGGGTGGTGCTTGTATAGAAGTTGTCGTGGTTTTGCATCAAGGACACCTGAGAGAAGTAAATGTTAAAGGATTTTATCAAGACAGTTTCGTGATTTCCCTTTGTTTCCGGTCGATAGAGTAGAGAAAAGAAATCCTGACAAAATATTAAGCGTCGTGTATTTAAGCTTTAAATTTTATGCGTATGGTATAAAAAATGGTGTAACGACGAATGGCATTGTCCACAAAAAAAAAAAAAACGATTAATACGAAAGTTTCTTATTTTTATTACATTATTTTTCATCGTGTTCCAACTTAGCTTCTTGACACTTGAAAACACTTCATTTCTTTAAAATTTTTTACTTGAACCATTCCCAAGTCACCTACTAATCCTCAGTCATTTTTCACAGCGTGGCCTAACATCTCACTTCCCTCTGGGGCAGCAAAAAACGGGTTAAATGACCCGTTGGGCAACAGTGGGCACTGGAGACTCAACCGCATTCCCAAGTTGGCCAGAACTCAGCGTCAACCACTTGACAAATTAGCGAGACGAATGCGAAAAATAAAATCTGCATGCGTTGAAAAATGCTATCATCATTTGGCCACCCACCCGTTTCAGCTCGCATTTTTTGCATTCATTTGGGTTTTTGTAAAGTAAAAGAGACTTAATGGAGGAGCAGAAGCCGAGAACAAATTGTCGGGCTATAAACATGGCACATTAATATTAAATGCACTTTGCCAGCAGCTTCAGCTGAAGCGTCTTTCGCCTGGGTCTTCGTATTTTGATGGGCAAGTTGCACAGCTTTTGCATTGCATTTCATGGGGCTGCATACTTTCAGGCGTCAATAGACTGCAATGACTTTGCAACCCTTGCTTCACTGCGTCGATCCAAATCATTTGGTCCTGGACAGGCTGCTCCCTGGTTCCTTTTCCTGCTTAATATCCTTGGACCACTTGGCCCCAGCTTATTGCTGGCGTGTGCGTGCCTAGCATCCCGTAATTTGACTTCAAATGCATTAAAATCGCTGCCACACATACACACATGTGAAGGTACAGTGATAACTGTGGTAAAAGGAAATGATTTTATTATTCCCTTTTTAGGTATAAACATTTTTATTCCGGTAAGCCAAATAAGAGAACTAATTTAAAATATTTCAGAAACTTCTTAAGTTTTATTATGGGGCTGGCCAGTCTATCATGTTTATTTAATAGGCAAAAGAAAATATCCTTCAGGCATGTTGTAGCCTGCTCATACTGTACTCTCATGTTGGTGTGTGTAGTGGTATATCTGTGTCTCTGCAGTGTGCATGTATGGCTTTATAATGGCAGTCCGCCCACAACAACATTCATCTTGCAAAAGGCGACAAATTATGTGCAATATACACAGGACAGAGACAGCATGCTCGGACTGTCCTGCTCTCGCTCTGCCCGCTCATTTCCTCCCACACCCTGCATGTGTTTGTGTTTGGCTGTCGGAAGTTTGTAATTTTGCCTGTTTCCGGCACAAAACTTGCATTAGTCTCCGCTAGTGCGCTAGTGTGAGTGTGTGTGAGTGTTTGCTTATAAGTGGGCGTGGCAGGAGCGGAATGTGAATGTGGAGGAAGCAGGATGGGGGTTACTTGGTTGCCAGGATTACCGTTGACTTCTTCCGCTGCCAGAGGCGGCGTCTTGCTTGCGTTCCAGCTTCCTGTTTGCAGTTGCATGCGGTTTTTGTTGCTGCTGCCGCCGCCATTGTGGAATGAAGCTGTGCTAGTATGCCTGCACATGTGTGTGTGTGTGTGTGTGTGGTGTCACCGACTCTGTTTTGGTATGTGTGCCGTAAAGAAACGTGTTTTATATGCGCGACTCTTGCCGCCGCTGCAATTAATCATTGCGACAGTTTTTCCCACACTAGCCACAGGACCAAAAGGCAATGCTGCGCTTGAAGAGCTAAAGTGACTTTAAGGTGATCGTTTCGCCATTCGCTCATCATTTCTTTTATCAATCTTCTTTGCTAAGGCTCTGAACTGTATGTCAACCCACTATGAATTGTCAAACGATCTGATACACTGTGTTAAATTGTTAAAGAATATTTGAAATTTGAAATTTAAGACGACTTAAAGCGGATTTTATATTAATTCTCATACATTTTGGAAAATTCTCATTACCAAACACTATTTGAATACCCTTTTTTTTGATGCATTTTGGAAGCTTACCTTTATAGCTCCAATGGCGTTCTGCTTAGTGGCGAATGTGACGAAGGCGCAGCCCTTGCTCTGACCAGCCTGATCCCGGAGCACTGTGCACTCCTCGATGGTTCCGTGGCCCGTGAAGAGCTGCCTCACATCGGCCTCGGTGTACTTTTTGTTCAGCATGCCAACGAAAAGTTTACGTTCTGGAAATACATCAGCGGAAAATGCGAAATGAAAGAATGCTTTTCAGTTAAGGCTTACAGAAAATAAACATAAAATAAATGCAGGTTGAAGTAGAGTGGTGAAATTAGCATAAATAACAATTGTGTTTGGGAGAGTGCGGGTCAAGAGGTCGTCCAACTACAAACAGTTGGCTTAAAGGCTCCAACTTAGTGGGCTGCCAATGTGGCAGGAACTACTATTACGTTCTGCACGGTGCTTCATTCAGAGCCGTAAAAATGTACTACCAACTGAGGCTGTTGACTGATTTACGAACGGACTGACTGACTGACTGAATGACTGAGGAGAGTTGCAAACGTAATGGTCACCATAAAAATGTCATTAAAACCGCGAAATGAGTACATGCTTGTGGGGTTTAACTGCTTTAAGGCTTTTGCGTAGCCCAAAATGACATATGAATGGAAAAACAGAAGTTTTCAAGACAGACTTTGAAAAACAGCAGTTTTCAACACAGACTTTGAAGTTGAAAAGCATGTATTAAAGTGATTTCTATTTATTTCAAATCTCTCCGTAGAGTATTCACTAATAATGGCTACAATTAGAGTCATTATTGCTAAAGGTGTAAAATACTTTATATAATAAGAGCTGATATATCGGCGAATTTTGTCATCACTGACTCGCTTTAATCTACAACAGGTAACCACATGTTTGGTGGATTTTTTATGAACTCTTAGCTGACGCTTAAATTCATTAATGAGTGTTCGTGTGGGCTCCATTTAACGATCGGCCAGCGGTTATTTAACCTAAATTGTGCAACACCCGGCGAATGAGTGATATTTTGGGAAATTTCTTTTGGGGGTCCTTTGTACAAGAGAGTTGCAATTAATCAGCGAACAACTTTGTAAGCAGCTGGGACCAGTAAAGGCTAGGCAACTTTAAACTGCTTCAATAAATCGCCTTCGCCTTTGGTTTTCCCATAGATCTGGGATCTCTCCCCTCATCGAAACGAGAACATTTGTAAGGGAAAAGTTTTTGTGCATGGCAATTGTTATGCTTTATCTTGGTCCCCATGTGAGGCGGGGGTGTTGCAAACTTTTTTGGGAGCGCACATGCAAAAGACTAAAAACGCAATCGCAACAAATCGAATCAATGCAACAAGAACTGGGGAACTGCAGCAATAAGAAAGAGGAACTTTTCATTCTGCAACACTTTCGAGCACACACACTTCTGCGTTCCTCGAACTGCCCTATCTTGGCTTAAAGTTTACCAGAGACAGCATTGTATGTGCACATAAGAATTCCCCTAAAAACAAACTAAGCGTGCGTTCAAACCACTTTTGGATGCCGTAACTCTGGAATAGGGTGGCTCAAAAATGTAGCTTGTCAAGGCAAATAAGTGTGACATAAAGAATTGGTAGGAAAGTAAAGTAACTTAATTGGCAAAATAAGAATTTAGAATATACAAATAAAATAAAAAAGTTTTATGTTAAGCGCGCTTTTTCTGGTAATGATACTTTATTTTAGGGCGAATCGAGTTCAGCCCACTTGGCAACCCCCTGGGTTGTAAAGTATAAATATAGAAAATGGTGTCGCTGCAAGGGAAGTGATTGGAAATTGTTGCTCTCGCCTGGAGTTGGCACCGGAGAAGGTGATGGTGATCCATGGAGACCCCCAGCCAAGGCACTCAGAACGCACTCAAGCAGCCCAAAGGGGGGCGTTGGCAATGGGTCTTATCTGTGGGCGTGGATGAAACTTTTTTCGAAACAGGGTGCAAGGCATTCCTGTGTGCTAAATACATACGAAGTTGTAGTACTTCCTCGCTTTCTCGATTTTGTTTGCCACACCACCACATCCACGTGCGGCATTTGCCCACTTTTTGGTCTCTGTCCGGCACATGTGCAAAATTTATTTGAGGTTAGTTCAGGTGTGACAGAAGAAGTAACATTTTATATATTTATTGTATGGATTTGCCATTTTAAGTTGAAACTTTGCCAGCGAAGATACGAGTGGCACGAAGGAAAAGGGCTATGACAAAAGGAGGTTAAAACTTATTGCAGGCACCTGAGTCTCCCGCATTTTCCTCCCTGTCCTCCCGCCCATCGAGCAGCTTGTTAAGGACCTCTTTTGTATTTGGCATCGCTGATTGGAAAGTTTTATGCGCACGTGATTTTTTCAGCGCTGATAAAAGCTCGTTGGGAAAGTCCAGGACAGCGAAAAATAAAACCCTTAAGAATTTCCTTTTGTTCTGGCAACTAAATTGCCTGAAGTATACACACATATTTGCGGGTATTTAAAAAATTTGTTTAATTTAAATACTACTTTAAAAATGTGTCCAATAGTATGGTAGATATAATTAAACAGCCTTGTTGTTGGTGAAATAAATTCAATTTTAATGCATTTCATCCAGTCAGTTTATAATTTTCATTGGCCCTGTTATTTGCCATCGCAATCTCCGCATTAATTTGGCTTTAGGCAGTTTATCATTTTCACCTTTTTTGGCGGCGGCCAAGAAACCAGAGTGTGGAAACTGCCGCCAAATGGCAGGAATCTCATTCAAGGAAAGTCACTGCCTTCGGCCTCCGCGCTGGCTCACACTTTCGGTGCATCTCTGTGTCATTCCTGTGGGCCATTACAGTTGCAGAAATTGCAATTTCACGACAATTACCACAAATTGGTTTCCTCAACTGGCTGGGCGAACATTTTCGTTTCGTTTCGTTTCGCCAATCCTTCTTCGTGCCTTCCGCTCCACAATTATGCAGCAAAGTTGCACCCACCCCCCCACCAACTCACCCAGGGGATTTTTCAGGATGAGGGGCAATCGGCAGGAAGGTGGAGACTTCCGCCTGTGGCATATGCATTGTAAGTTCATCCTTGGGAGCCAACTCTGCCATATGATGTCGTTAACTGTCTTAAGATTTATATGCACAGTCAAAAGCGGAAACTGCACTTATGTGTGTGGGGTGGTGGGGGGAGGGGTTCAAAATGGGGGGCACAAATCTACTGGGTCCTCATATATTTCACTTCACACTTGAGACATCAACTTTTGTGTCAAGTCGGTTTCTGGCCCCCCCAAAAATTGTTTGGCCCCGGGAAAAGTTTGTCATGTGCATAATTTACTTTTTCCACACACATGAATTGCGTATCTTTTATCTTATTAGAGATTTTCTGTGGAGTCAGCCAAGCATTAGATTGCATTCAATTTGCATCGCAATTAAATTGCTCGCCTCTTGGATCTTGGAAAAAACCATCGACAGCTCTTAATTATTACCCCCCTGGCCCAAGTTCGATTTGTTTGGCATAAACAAATTAATCGCCTTGTGCAAATGTTTACAAGCCAAGCTCCTCGATTCCGAAATCCCTGGCATACTTTTCGGATTCATTCACATACATATGCACTCATGATACGCACTTAAGTGCGTCAAGATAGTGCATAAGTATATTGTGGTTTTTAAGGACACCCTTTAAGAGTTGGCAAAAATATCTTTTCTTGATAAAAGTATAAAAAAAAACTTCTAGCTCCAAAAAAATGAAAAAATTTTGAAGATTTTAAAGTATTCATATATATTGTTTGTTACCTTCCACAAAACGATTTTTCCATAGCTAACTTCCCCGATTTTACTCTCACATGGTGTAAGCCACAAACAAAAGTCAAACGCATTAACCAGAACAATGGCATCCGTGCAAACGAATGAAGCGCATAAAACTTTTACCAATCCGACTGAATGTGTGGGGCTGAAATTCCTCCGGAGGGTTGTCAACCGAGATTTGCATATACATATCGCAAGTATGGATGGAGCAGAATTTGCTACTAATGCGAAGCACATTAAAATAAGGACATGCGGAGTGGCGGGGAAGCGAATGGATAAATGTTAAACACGCCAGCCAGATTTATACAAAACACACATTCAAAATCACACTCGGAAATACGAGATGTGGTATTCGAATTGGAGGAATGCAACATTATTCAGAACATTTTGGCCAGGGGCTCAGGACGAGCTGCAAAGTAATACATATGTAAAAACAGATGTGAACAAGTTGGCTAATGGCTATGACTTTGCTCCACCGCCGCCTCTTCTCCATTCCCGTCCACCAATAAATACCACATGAATGCCATTTAAGCTGGGCATTCTTAAATATTAAATTTGGCAAAAGCTAATGCTGATCAGAGAGATGTTTTACCTTGACCCTAGCTCTTTAAGAAGTTTATGTGCGGCCGTTAAACGTTGAATCTTGAATGGAATCACGAATTAATTAAGGCGCAATATAATGAAGCTTGTCTCAGACTGGATCTAATCACATCTTAAGCTACTTAGGCAACATCCCAGCTCCTCGTCTATCAGGTTTCAATTAAAATTTAGCATAAGACGCGGACAGGCAGCCTTAAGCGCAATAGTGTTGAGGATATGTAGGATGCCTCACTGCCGATCCGCCATCTCTAAAAACAGTTAACGTTTTCAATTATAACATAAACACGCCAGCAACACTGTGCACATACAACAATGCATAATCAAGAGAAAGTCTTTACGCATTACACTTGGCATAAAGTGGGTGATTATGCAATTAATTCGATTTCGTCATGATGTGTGTAAGCTGTTGAAATTTTACAGATAAATAGAATACTACTCTTGATTACTCTTTCAACTTTTGCTATGAGCTAAATTTGGAATTTTCATCGTATTTTCGAATTTTGCAGCAATTTCTTAATTGACAAATGCAAATTGTTTGCCTGCTCTCGAGGAAATTATTGTTTTTTCAACTGTAAGTGGCATGAGTTGCAGCTCGTGCTGTTGTTATTACTGTGTGTGTACTGTACAGATTAAGCGCTGAGCTCACACGAGGCCTGATAAATGAAAATGGCATGCACACATGTGCAACAACGCAGCAGCAACAACGCAGCAGCAGCAGCAACAACGCAGCAGCAGCAGCAACAACAACAGCCGCTGCCGCAATTTTGAAGTGCTGCACGAGTTGGAGGCAACTTTTCACATATTTGTATCTGTTTGTGTTGTTAAGTAGTTTGGGCGTTTTCAACTCGCAGTCTCAGCTGCATAAATATTTATTGCAGAAAATTCATGTGTGCCATGGAAGGCGCAACACATAGCATATAGCATACTTTCCGACGGTCTTCTCATAATTAATTTAAAGCCCCGCCAATCGAGAAAAAATGTTGTAAACTGCTGAAATTATGATGCTCATTCCCGGCCATCAAAATGCACTAAAATGCGAATTACATACTTACAGCCATATATGTACATATGTGTGTTTGTTTGGGGCTGTCCGTTCCAATTGTTCATATATTCCCACATGGGCGAAGTTTATGGCCCGGCCCAAAAGGGGGTTAACTTATTGCGGTGCAGAAATTTTTATGTTTTAATTCAATTAAGCTCCCTGGCGGTTCCAGGAGGAAGGATCCCAGACGGGATGTTCACCGAGGGGGGTGGGGAAAACCTCTGTGGGCGACGCATTTAATGCGCACAAATTTTCGACATTTCTTTCCCGCCCTGCGCAGCATATTTGCATAATTTTGCAATAATTGACAAGCGGAAAATGTTGATGCGGAAACGGAAATTAAAATGGAATTTTCAACTAAGCTTTTTTCGTTCACGAGACAGAGTTTCGCCACCCGGTGACGTTTCGTAAGGAATAATTATGTGCATGTAATTAAGTTGTAGCAAGAAAAGAGGACTTGCAGGTGAAAAGAGTTGCAATGATGATATTATTGTAGAGCGTAAGTTTCTTCTCATAACAGGCTTATTTAAAAGGAAATCGTGTCCTTTCTTTTCTATGTCAATATAATGAATGCCTTTATATTGCCTATATATTTACAACGGTAAGGAAACTAGTATATTTTCCAGCTCAAACACTTTCCACAGTACAGCCAATTCAACACTTCACCACTTTTCCTGGCCACAAAATACAATTAACCGTCAGAAAAGCTAATGCCATTGGTTGAGCCAACCGCTGCGACAAATGAGCGAAATCATTATAATCATCCTACCCCGGCACGAGTCCCAATCCCTGTGGATGCCCACTCCGTTGACCACGATCCACTTCCACTCCGTTGACAGGAGCTGCTAGCCTGGGCACGTTTCGATTACGTTGGCAACACTTCCGGCCCGCGAGCGCCGCAATTTCCGCAGCAGCAGCAGCAGCATCGGCAGCAAAAAAAAAAGGGGCAGCCCCCCACCGAAGATGATGTGGCAGGAGGAGGGAGGGGGAGCGGGAGCAGAGTGGAGATGTTGCAATAGGCAAACTGCCAGCAGCCAAAAGGGGATTTCGACAGGAGTCAGGGGGAGCTGCTCATTTTTGCCATTCGCTTGAAGGGTTCATTTGTGTGCTGGGCGAGCAATATCTCTTGTGCTCCATTTCGATGCGCTTCATAAGGAGTATGCCTATTTTTAGAAACAGTATGTGACCGATTTTATTTGGGAATTTAGGCATTGAAATTAATGGATTAAGGCGCCCTTGCTCTCCATTTGTAAAACTTCTACGCACTTTAAGTTTCAAAGGTTAGGTTACAGTTGATGTTATTTATGATTGTGACGTTGTAACTTTTTGTAACTTTTGTTCGAAAGGTCATAGTAGGATATTTAATTATTATAGTGTATTTGCGAGTTTGGCTATCCAGTTTTGTGACTTTTTATAAATATTGTTTCGATGCTGTTTTGCTTCTTTATTTTTGTAGCCATTCGATGACCGCTTCTGGCTGCCTTTGTGCACTTCATTCAATTACCGCTGCCAGTGGCTATTCCTATTCTAATGTTTTCCATCCTATTTTTCCCCGCCCGAGGTTTCCATGGGCCCCGACGATGTACTCAAGTGCTTCACTGGCAACTTGCCCTAAAGATGAGAAATGCCTGGGAAAATGGCGAAAGGGGAGCAGAACAAGGCTGCAAGTGCAATGACGAAGGGGGTGTGGGGTATGCCACCCAGTCCATAAACATATTTTTCCTAATTTTTCCTATTGCTTCTATATTATTTTTTTTTTTTTATATATCAACATTTTACTTAAGTTCTTGGCAAGAGCCAACCACTCGGAGATTGTTGAAATGGAACTACAAAGAAGTTGTAGTCTCAAGTGGAACATGGAAATGACTTAATGAAAAACCACTTGAGCAATATCAATCAGCAAAATGTGCACTATGCGCGTTGGATTTTCCCCCTTTTTGTTGCCCATCTGGCGTCGGCTTACTAATTGACAACATAATCAAGAACTAAAACGTCAGCTAAATGCAGATATAGCATCTTTTGCAAATGCAATTCGGACAGGTTAAAGACAAGAATACCGAGATAGCTGACAATTTAAGCTCATTTGGCTGTAGCTATACGATTAGTTACAATTTCCAATTGGAAAATAAATAATTTTGAGTCTATCTCATTATTTGCCATGTCTGTTTTGGTCCCAGGCAAACTGGTTCTATGACGCACGTGCTCCGTAGACAATAAACGTTTTTGTTTTCGTGCATATTGCTGAAGGGGGAGCGTTCAGACATTCATAAGATACATTTTGACGTCGTATCTTATGTCATTTTATAGCTCATGCCTTGCTGCACATTTAATCTCGTAGATTCCCGACACTCCCCCAACCATTCGGTGCTTCCAGGTGTTTCTGCATATTTGCGGCTGTGAGATGTCACGTCAAAGGTAATTTTGATTGCCAGTCAGCCAGCCAGTCAGCATCTTTCCAACAAGTTGCTCAAATCTTCTACTCGACACTCGTAAAAAATTTCAAGTTCTCCCTGGTTCTTTGAGCTTCTTTTTTTTTTTTGTATTTCTTTATACTTTTTTTAACATGCCTCAAAATGCGCTTTGCATAGTAATCAGTTGGGGATCTTCAGTAAATTTGTGGAATGGCTTTAGGTGATTACTTTCGGGAAAAATGACAGTGAGGGTGTGCTGATTTTATGTTATACTATCAACATGATTCTATACCAGTTTAGTTAAGGCTTTTATAGACTGCAACCCTACAACTTTTTATACAACTTTAAGTTCCGACCTATGATGAAATGCAATGTCATCTTGTTTAATACAACCCATCAAACTTTCGCACACAATTTACGATCAAAGCGATAAATTTAATTGAAAATTCAAACTTTGGTTTGTGACTAGCTCCTGAGCACATTGACCACTAAGTCAAATGGGAATCTGCTTAATCCTCTTCGTGGCATCTTCTTCGCCTTCTGCACATACTCGTATTACCAATTTCTCTGAGCCTGGGCTCATAAGGCATTCCCGGCACATTCTAGACTTCCAGACCAAATTAGCTTAAGATTCCTGGAGCGGAATTCATCTTCCATTTACGTAGGCTGCAGTCAGAAGGATACCAGTGCTGCAGCTGAAGGATAAGAGTCCAGCAGATGTGCTAATGCATAGTTTATGTGTGTATGTAGACATATCAAGATGGTTTCGTGCCCGTTTTTGCTCAGATAAATAGGCAATAAATGCGAATTTGTCGGAAAGTTTGCATATCGGCAGCATTTTCCAACAATCTAAAGTTTGGTGCTCGATTGTTACGAGCTCGCTTTGTTTCGGGCTACATGTAAATATATGCAGATATGCCTCACAGATACGAACGAAACACAGATACGAATGTATCTGTTTGAGTTGCCCCCTTGCCACATCCGAATCAATTGATTACGTATTCCGCATTGTTGTGTATTTGTCGCGACAGAATTTCATTTCGTTCTTATGGGACGTTCAGTCGATCAAGCGACCCATTGAACCCCTCGAGCCCCGCCGTACCCCGCCCTTAGACCCCTTAACCCCTCCTGCGACTCACCCATGTCAATCGCTATTGAACTGTAACGCATTCACCATTTGTTGCTCTCGTGTATTGTCTATGCAAAATTGTGGCTGCTGCTCATTCTGCGGTGTACGTTGAACTCGCTCGTTGTTCAACTTTTCGGTCACTTGTCGCCCGGCACTCGATGTTTGATTTGCCGAATGGATTTGGGGCTACCAAGGGTTTAAGGGACATACATACATGTGCCTGCCCGGGCCAATTGCTAAATGGCTAAGAGTTCGCCGGGAATTAGCTGCCAATAAAGTGAGTAGATCGATCAGTAGAGAAGGTTCGAATGAGAAAATAACAAATCAAACTCATGTTTCGCGCACATTACAATCTTCTCCTTATGTTGAATAGCAATTTTCCTATTGTTTTTTTATCATCACCATCTATATGTTCAGAATATTAACTGGCCCATATTCCGTATGACCATTCAGGTTTCCCATACTTATACCAATTTGCATTTAACTCCGTGAAAGCTTTTTGTAGCTTCAACAACTCAGACATTACCTCAGCGTTTGGGGAATTGCAGCTTGTGACTGTTGACAGGGGTTCCTTCGCTGCTCCTTCTTCTTCTGTCTAGTAGCCCCCAATCCCCAGGAATACCCTACCATGCCCATGTTAACCCATCAATTGTGTTCCGTCTAACTCGGCGCATGACTTGCATATTTATGCAATATATGTTTGCGAAATGAATTGTTGACTTCGACTTTGCGTCCGACTTTGAATGTGACCAAAAGCAGCCAAAGTCAAAGCGTTGATAAATAAGCAGCCAGAGGGGAATTCACGGGCAGACACGGAGAAAATAAAGAAGAACCGATGGAGGGAAAAAAAAACTATAAATATATAAAGTGCATGTATTTCGAAAGCAATTCGATGCAGACGAGCGGGAGATAATAATTGTATGGCAAGATCAAGTAACTTTTCGGGGCGGTGGAACCCAGAAATGGGGGCGTGTGTGTCAAAATGGCTGTCAGTCAAAAGTGAAGTGTAACAGCTGGATGGATGTGTGGATGGATGGGGAGTGTTACATAATGTTGTTGGTTTCAGAACTTGTGGCAAGGCATTATAAATGAATTTTCTCCATTTCCCCCCGCCAACCCTCTCTGCCTCTTTCTCGTTTAACGTGTGCAAATGCGTTAACATAAATGTAACACGTTTCGCTGTGGTAACACAACTGCAACAGCAACTATCCACATGTCACGTAGCTTTTGCATGCCAACGACAGGGCCCAGAACACCAAAGACCCCAAAAATCATGTGACCCAAGGCATCCTAAGGAACTGTCACATCTCAGACACCAGACAGGAAACCAGTGGCAAAAGGAAGAGCTGAAGAATCAGCGGAATCAGACGGCAAAGTCACTTTCCTTGTCAGGCTCTACAAAATATTCTAAATTATATACACATTTCTCTTTAGCAGAGGTTCAAAATATGAATCTAAAACCACTTCAAACTGATTAAAGTCTCACAGTTGCTAGTTGATTAAATTTTTAGCACAGCTGTGCTAATCAACGAGGCACGAATGTGATAGTGAAGTTATTTAATGTGCAAACGAATTCGAATTTCTTGAGATGAAAAGTTGAAAAAATAGCACGTGCATTGTTCTTCTTTTCCACAAACAATACGAAATTACTTTACAAACCCGAATAAAACGCAGTCAAACTAGGAAGATTCATTTATACAGGATTTTCCCCCACCGAAGCTGGGGAGTTCAAAAGTCCCATGACAAAGCTAAAATTTAATTAGCCGCCTAGCAAGTGGCGTTTGCAAATGAAATTACCCAAACACATTTACACACACACACACACATACAAAGGGAACGAAATGCAAGCTCAACATGTACATATCCCCACCCCCCCCCCCTCCAGACACACACACACACATACATATTGGTTTAACATTTAGCCACTTGGCGCGAAAAGGAAATAAAATACACGACAATCCAACAAAAGAGCAGGAAAATAAAAACACGAAAGTTTCATCGAAACATGGAACACTCGCCGCCCCTTTGCCATCGTCATGTTTTCTCCGGAAAATTGCTCTGCTGGCGCCCCCTAGCGGCCAGTCCGCCCACCCGCTTTTGGCTTTGTAATCCTCGCGAGCTTCACAATAAACACGAAAATAAAATTTGCAACGTTTTTGCAGGCGACGCGCTTCCGCTGCCAAAGCGTAGAAATGCAATGAGTTTTAGACAATAGATGCCACAGTGAAAGATCATTAAGAACGACGTGTCGAGTGAAAATTTGTAATTCATTTTAGTTTATAATGAAAAAACACCTTTCAATACAGTTGTTCTAACCTTTGGCAACTTCATAAATTATTTATAGTTTTAAATTGTCTTGTTAAAGCTAAGCTGTCAGATACGAACGATAAAATGTCATCAAGCCATATTTACTTAGCTATAAATCAAATTGGTATAGTATGAATTTATGAAAAATCAATTCAACATATTGAAAATTTGTATTTCTGAGAATTAAATTAGTATAAATAAATGAATTTATGTGACGAGTTCTTCAATATAACAAATTAGGTAATTCTTAAATGTTATATTTCCTCGTATCACCACAAGGGGAGGTCAGTTAAAAGTATAAAGTATTTTTTTTTGCCTATCCGTCTTACGGAGGCTCCACTGTGCTCGGACCGACGAGGCTTAGCTGGACGGTGGTCCGTGCAAGTAACACTAATTACCTGGAACTAAATATGGCGCCGGATTCGGCGGCGGGAGCCAATACGTTGCCGTTATCGCCGGATACAACTGATGGCCATTTGTGGCCATGTTTGTGGACATGGAGGACGGCTGGAGTGGGTGGTTGGGATGGCTTTGGTGGTGCATCGACGGTGGTGGCGAGTGCTGCTGATGATGTGGCGGCGATGAGCTCGCGGAGGAGCTGCCCGAGCTTAGTTTGTTGTAACGGACTATTAGATTACTATTGTTGTTGTTGTTGTTGCCGACGACGGGCGGAGGAGATGCAGCATGGACTTTGCCCGATAGGGGGCGTTGTTCGCTGACTCCGCCATTTCCATTTCCGTTTCCGTTGATATTGCCGCCAATGTTGTTGTTGTTTAAGGAATTGCCGCATTCCATGATATTTGGGTTTTTCATGTTATTTATTGGCCGCTAGATGGCGCCACAGCACGTACAAAAAAATTGGTCAAAGGGCTCAAATATTTTTGTCTAACTGAAATTTTGCTTGGCTTTTTTTATGGGCCTCCTGGGCTAAATTAAAAACGAAAGGCAATATTTTATTTGCAATTTTATTAGCAAGGGCCGCCATTAAAATGCCACAATTATTCACTTGTGCATAATTTGAATTTTATTTGCACACACACACACACACGCGAGCGTTTCACTATTTTTCAGCACGGCGTTTTATGGTCTACCATTTTTGTATAACTAATTAATTTGCCATATTGTCCGGCGAGTGCAGTTGGCCTTTTGCAATAACGCAGTATTTTTTAATGTCGTTCTGTGTTATTTACTTTCAATTTGTTGCACATATCCCCCATCAACGCACCGAGTGCTAATGGGACGGACATGACCCGCCCGTACGGGTTGGCCATACAGATGGACCATATTTGCTTTTATTGTTACGATTATTATGGCGATCGCATAGCGCAGTTGTTTGATTTTGCATTTTTATGTACGTTAAGGAGCCCCGCCAGCGTTATTAAAATCATTGAAAAATCCAAAGCAAATAAACAAAAAAATTTTAATCCATCCAGCTTTCGCTCGAACAATTTTTATTGCCGTTCATATGACAATTTGAGGGGGTTTCATTTGGATAATAACAATATTATGCCATTGCATATTAACTGCGTCTTAAAAAACTATTGAATCCAATGTTTAAAGCTAAATTTAGTATTGAAAAAGCTGGACAAATCAAATATATTTTCGCCGATAGCATATACTTGGCTTAAACATTTTCTCCATTGGTAAAATATTCACAACTGTCGCAACTTAGCAGCAAGCCACTCCCATTTGCTGGGCTTTCTACCTATCTGTGTATATAACACCTGTGCGAAGCTCTAATCAGCCTGAACAGAGTTTTAAAGAGACGAATGTCTGTATTTATACAATAAATGAGAAGGGAACCCAGGTTAAATAAGTAACTTGAGACCCAGGCGAGGAGTTTTGAGTTGGAAAACTAAACAAGCCGACAACTGTTCTACAGCTAAACATATACGAGCAATATGATTGTGAAATTTCAGGCTTATTTATCCAGCTACAACAATGACGTTTGTTTGACACTGAAGTTAAGCGTGTTTCCTTGGGAAGTTCCCCTAAAAAGTGAATAATAGATCAGATGGTGTTTGAAATTGTTAATATTATACTTTCTCTCATATCTTGTGAATAGGGCTATATTTAGTATTTTGTTCAATTATGTTGTTTTTGTTCAATTCATTTATACATCAATATCTTGCAAATAACTTGAATGATATCAGAAAACTCGCCGTTTTCCCTTACACATAAAAGTGCAATATTAAGGAATTTTGCATGTTTTTGGAGATGAAAATTGTTAAAATTCCATACTGTAGTTTCAATTTCGTCGAGCATTTCATATCTTTTCGAAAAAGCAATTGGTCTGAATTGATTTTGTGGCTTCAGCTCTATTCCGAATTCTATGAAATTGGACATTTTTCTCGAAGTACTCGTGTTTTCTAATTTTTTGTTTATCCCCCCGCCCTTTCCCACCCCTTGCCACTTGTCTCTACTGTCTATTTTCAATTTCTTCTGACCCAGCTGAAATTGACGTTTGCCAGTCTATTGACAGACTGCCTAAAGAAGATGATGATGACGATAATTATTACGATGCTGGGACTCATGTCGAAGCTGATGGCTTCTTGTTTGTACATGGCCAACATATAGACATAAATATGCGTAAATAGACAAGTTTGCCCGCCTGTCGGCCGCAGCTCTTCTCTTCTTGGAATGTAACTCAGAAGAAAGTGCAAATATTGACGAGAGTTTCCATTTTGCAGGTGGCCTAAAGTGGAACAGTTTTCTGTTGATGGTTGCGACATATGCGAGACCAATTGATTCGTAGCCCGAATGGCTATTACTATATATACACGTGCTCCCATGGGGACATTTTTGTAATCATTTTGTTAACGCTTCGCTGCTTTCCAGACGATTTTCAAATGTGGAGTAATTTTTTTCTGAGCTGATTTGCTGTAGCATTTTCTAACCCAGTTTTGTGTCAACTTCGTATTATTATTATTATTATTATCTTGCCGTCTCGTGCGCCTCAAAGTGCAATTTACTTGGCAACAAACTCGCTGGCAATTATCACATAAACTTCGCATTTACACTCTGAACTTTGCTTCTGCCACAGCGCACCTCATGTGGCTTGTTGTCTGCTGTTGTTTTTTATTGTGGTTTTTGTTATTATTGCTGTTAAATGAAAATATTCAGAGCGGAAAGTTACGCTTTTTCATTATAAGCGGGCCATTCGGGGCATGATAAGTCTAACGTGGAGGTCTCCATTCCGAAGAATATCGAAAGTGAGTTTGAGGTTTGAAAAAGAGGTTTCAGCATAAATCAGCATAATAGTCTAGTTATGTAACTTGAAATAAGGAAATTCACAGATCAACTTCAATTATTCAATAACCAGAAAACAAAGGATAATACAAGGAACATTTGAATGTTGAAAGTGCGAGGATTGAACAAAAATTGAGCTCCTTTTTCTGTTTATTTGTGTAGATTTTAAAATACATTCAAGTTTGTTCGAAAACGTATTTGGCTTTTGAGGTCTTGACGAGCCGTTGACATTTTGTATTTAATACGGCCTGCACTCAGGTTTTCTTTTCTGAGGCGTTCGTCTCGTGTGAGGCTCCTCGAAAATGAAAGCCAAATGAAAATTTGACAAGTGACAATTTCCGTTTGTTGACTTCGTCTTTTGAGTGATTATTTTTTGAGGGACAGTTTATGATTCATTTTCGTTACGTGAAGAAAAAATCGGATTACAATTAGTAGAATTTCGTACTAGACTACTACTACACGCACTAGCTGCGTTTTCTTTTCGTGCTCTAAGTGCTGGAGTAAAGGGATTTCAATCACTTAATGGGAGAAGCTGAGTTCGGATGACCTTGTAGGTGAGAGCGTGTCGTGGCAAGGTGACGAAGGGTGCTGAAGGGGCACAGCTCATCGACAGCCTTCATTGGAGGCTATTTATGGCCCGACACACCCAGCTCCAAGCTCACACACTCGAGTCAACCGACCGGAACGCCAATTGGATCGGAAATCGCTTTTTCGTCTGTTATATTTGCCAGCTTACATCGGCTTTGACCCATCCCTCCGACCAAATTCTCGAAATGCCCATTGATTGTATTCTGTATTCAGTGTGAGTTCAATTAGTTTCAACGCGATTACCTAGGTTATTTTCACAGGTAAATATAGTTAGGCAATAGGTTGACGGCATATAGGGCTGACTGACTGGGATTTCGGGAAATTAATTTTTAAAAAGTTCTAAAGCCTTTAATCGCACTACATTACATTTTCACAAGCATGCAGCTTCAAATGTTTTTTCAATGACCTTAGCTTTTATCCAGCGCCCACTGTACTTTCGACTGAGCCAAGTTCTTATCGACCACTAATTATGCAAATGCTATGTGCATTTCCCAGTCTCATTTACACACTCAAAAATGCGCTTGATTTGCGTATTCGAATCGAATTTTCTCAGCTTTTTGTCGAGTTGATTATCTCGATCCGAAAGATACCTGGCAATTGATCGCACGTCTTGAACTTAAACTTTGACACGCGCGTGCGCGGCAATTGTAATTTCCGTTTGGCTCACAAGTCGCTGTATATTTCCCCGATTACGGCTACACGTCTCCGATTTGAGAGTATCTGTTAGATACTCGTTGAGAATTTCAGCGATTTGTTTCTGCTATTTTTTCGGCGCTGTATTTTTTTCACAGTCGATCCGAAAACGCGACTGATGTCTGGGCGATTGAGTGACAAACTGCTGGCGACGCTTATTTTTCGCTTCGTTCTGCGGTTTATTTTACTTGATTTTTGTAGTTGTAGTTGTATCTGGTATGTACTTTAGCCATTGTGTACTCAGTTCACGATGAGCCGCATGGCGACGTCAAAGCAAAAGCAATAGCAACAGCAACAGAAGCAAACAGTTCGAATACAAAAAATATTATCATTATTGCCGCTGCCTTGCGGGTTTTGTGTCAAAATGGGCAATAAGAAAAGCGTGCTGGGGAATATGTGCTCGTGAAAATGCGAAAATTATGAAGATTAAATGCGATGAAATCGAAAGGACGTGTAAAATAAATTAGTTGTCGAGGATAATGACCTTAAGCATTAAACAGGTAGCTTAAATGCTGAGATTTTAAAGGTAAAGGCTGAATAACCAAGCTATACATATACGGATTTCTCAGTTTCCCTTTTCGGCGACAAGTCTACGAACTGTATCTGTTGTTTCAGCCATATTGCTCATATATATTTTCATAATTACTCATGTTCCTGGTTCGGAACTTCTACCTGAGCGAGGCACCAACTTTATGTTGGTTTTCGTTTCGCATTTCAACAGTCAGATACAGTGCGCCTCATTCGCGTCTCATTGTTTAATTAAACAGTTAACAGCTTTGGGCTAAAAGCTTTGGTAGCCAGATCACAATTCAGCAGAATGTTAATAAACAATTCTGTCAGCTGACTCTCAAAGAGTAATATTTTGGGTAAATGCAGGTTGAAGAACCACCGTTCTTATCTCTGAATTTTAAATATTAAATTATTAATATTATGGCATATGCCACAAGGAAATTCTGAAATAGGGGGCGTTAGGGCAGTGGAATTATAAAACAATACGCCCCATAATTACAGGCTGAGATCCGGATACAGATACAATACAGATACAGCTACTGCTGCAGATATAATGCGAGAACGAAAACACTTGAAAAGAACAGACGCGCAGACCATTTTCGATAATTGAAAATAATAATTAAAATTCCCTGAATTGAAGGGGGAGGTAGGAAGAAGCAGAAGGATCGAAGCAGACGTCCACAATTGGAGTGAAAGAAGCCCATAAAGGCGGCAACAACTGCAGGGCATACATAATAAAATTTGTATCTGTTAGCGTATGCAAAACATGTCTCCGTATTCTCTCATTCTTTTGGGTCATAGAGCCCGTTAGCCGTATTTGTCCATCAGAAGTCATCATGGAATTGGTTGTCATTCACTTTGCGCCTCTGTTTTGTTCTCGGTGCCCCTCCTCTACCCACAACTCCAGCTCCCCATTTCCATAGAATTTATAACCCCTTTAGCCCCTTTGGGCGTGCGTGATTTCTTCAATTAATTGTTGTCTCCAAGCACTTTGAACACTGCACAATGTGGTTCTTTACAGAACTCTTTTCCCATCATTGTCTACACCTTATTGGAGGTCCGAGAAGAACTAGTCGGTCCATTGTGCTCGTTGCAACAAAGGTCCATGAAAATATGCATAATTCTAACTCAAACAATGACAATTGTCAAGGTATTGCAATTCATTCTGCAAAGAGTTTTGTGCAATACGGATTGCTCAAGAAACCTGGTAAATATTTGAACGAGGAACTTATTAATTATGATGAAGAGCATGTTGCAAAGGAAAATGGAATTTATCTGAACATGGGAGTCACAACTTACAGTAGTATTTACCAAAATCAAATAGTAGCATTGTTTTAACGGGTATTAGTTATTTATCAAATGCACAAAAAATGTAAAAGTATCTGAATAAAAGTTATTCATATTTGAAGTTTTTGTTACGGTGTTTGATTTGAAGAAATGAGCTAGCTCATTTTGCATCTTTAGGAGTTACTGCTTAAGTAGCTTAAGTATTTATAGGCCAACTCCGTGTGGAGAAAATTCCCTGGTGATTTGTCATCTCTACGGCTTTCCCATGCATCTTTCTTCATGCAACTTGCCACTTTGGCTCACAAATCTAGCAATTATTCACATATTTCAATTACCGCTCGTCAAGCGTAAGAAATGCCTTGTGCCACACATGACAAACTGCAGCTGCGAATGCGATTGCGAATGCGAATGCAACTGCAATGGCAATTGCAACACAGAATGCAACGTACTTTCAACACGCAACCAACGAAATTTCTCCAATTTCAGTGGTATTTCCCACTCGATCGCAAATGGCACGCAATCTGTGCCTAGAATCTATAGCCGCCTAGAAAGATACAGATACGAGATGGCCGAAGCAAAACAAACTGCAAACCAAAACACCAAACAGCTGACTTGACTTATGTACATATATAAACAGAAGCACGGAGAAAAAGCTAATTTCTTTGCGCAAAAAAAACCAATTATAATGAAAATGAATTTAAAACTGGTTGAGACCGCAGCCGGTTCGCCAGCGAGAAGCTGCGAAACTATGAGGAGAATCTTGAAGAACTGGGAGAAGCCGGCGGAGAATGACTCAAGCTGCAGCCGAGATTATAATTTATTTAGCTGGCTCTTGTTTTTGCTCCTTTTGCACTTAATTATTCGTTTTGGGAAGTGCTTTGCATATTGTTTTCGTTTTCGATTTCATCGCATTCTCTGTTTTCATTTCATCTGCCGTGTTTACTTTTTGGCAATTGCCAAACTGGATGACAAATCCAATCGACTGGGCTGTGACCGCCTGCGCCGTTCTGGCATGGGAAATTAATGTTTTAATGGCATTTATTTCGGGCACCCCCAAGAAATCGAAATTGAAATATGTCCGTGGTATGCCGGCCCGATATTTGCGGTAGATTTAGCAAAGCTATTAACTTAATGTTGGCTAAATTTTGAATTATGGGCAAATTCTTTAAGATGGCCAAAGAAAATAATATAAGGAATGCGACTTTTAAAGATAATTGGATGGATATCTTTTTTTATAATTTTTTTCATAATTTGTGTTGGATTTTAAAAAGAATTTTAGGGACTATATTTAAAAGCCAACACATAAGTTAAAATCTTCTAACTTATTTTTTCAAAATCTTTTGTAAAATTGTATTCATTTTCTCCACAAGTGGTTTTTATTACGTTATGCCAATTACTTTTATTAATTTATTTTGAGCAAAGTAACAGTTAGTTAGCACACCGCACAGTTGTCAGTTTCGAAATCGTTTTCTCAATTACTAAATCAATAATGATTAAGTACGATCCACAGCGTGGCATATGGGTGAAAGATTCAATCAATTGGCGTGCCAATAGTTTATCAATATCTTCGAGATATACAGTGCGAACGTTTCGTTTTTTTAATTAAGGCTTTGCGGTCGGCGTAGATTTAATTTAAAGAATTTCATTTGTAGTTGACCAACCACCACAAAGTGCGGCAAAGATACAAAGATATGCCGATCGTGTCGCGAACGAATGACAGACTACGGCACGTATCTTTCGGATAGTTGAGCACGACTATCAACTAACAAATAACGAGTGGCGAATAACGATTCCCGATCGACGATCACCGATCGACTGAAAAGCCCGCGGGCACGACACTCTGCCCCGCGATCAATTGCGCTGCACTTTGAGATACAGATACATTTGCCGCTGGCAACGCCGCTCTTGCCGGTTCTCTCCCTTGCTCTCTCTCTATATCCATCTCTTTCTGTTTCGTTATAGCCCTCTCTGTCTAAACAGCTGTTCCGGACACTTGTTCCTCGCTCACATGAAAGCCAATTAGCCACGCTCGTTGCCTTTTGGCTGTTTGTTTATTTATGTTTGCTGGGGAGTCATCAGCGGTTGACAGTTTTTGGTACATATGAGTATGAGTAGCTCTCTCCCGCTGGTGCGCTCTGTCTCTCTCTCTCTTGGGGCCGTATTACTGTCTCTTTCAAATGGGTACCGGGTTGACTCAGCAGTTTTCCGCTCGGGATCGGATATACGAATCGATTCCTCTGGGCTAACGGTATGATTTCATCATTACTGGGCTAATTTTATAAGAATTATTAGAGATGTGGGATATATAATTTATATACTTTTTGAATTAATTTATATGCTGTTAAATGAAATTAAAATCATGAATTTTTTTTATTTTCAACTAGCTTGGTGGCTTTCAATTTGCAAGCCAGGTAAACAATACATTGTGTATTCACAAAATAAGTTTGTGAATTTACAGCAGCTTGACTCGGTATGGCATTACATAAATCACTGCACATTAGCTTAAATCTCGTTTGCACGTCTTCCCAAACGAGTCTCCCCCTGAACCGCCCCGTCCCGCCCCCTTTTACACCTCATGTGAAGCCCAACTCGAGATTTAACAGCAACAACAATGACAATCGTCTCTTCTAACACATTTAATGCCAAGTCAAAGTTGTGTGCCCGCTTGACAAGATCGCGCCGACCTAAAAGGTTTCGAGACGCGAGCAATTAACATCAGAGCTACAAAAAATACTGGGCGTATAGTTGTGTATCTTGCAGATGTATCTACATCTATGTATCTAGCTAAACGAGCGATCACGCCAAGCGGGGAGCTCGAAAATCAATTGAAGAGCAGTGCGGAGCGGTCAACTCAGTGAACATAGAAAAGCGCTTTGTTTTCGCTGCCAGGCCCGCAGAACTCTTAATAATTGAATCGAAAAGTGTGCTAATGCAACCGGCAGCTTCTCAGTATCTGCCAGATATCGGGTCACACACATCTGTGGGCTGAAACTGCCAACATGAAAATGCATTCTCAGATCTGAAGATACCGCTACAAAAACATTCGCTTAACCGCTGGAGAATTTGACGAATGCTAAAGTGGCGGTGAATATTAATGGCCTAGTAATGAATAGATTTATACATAATATTCAAATTAACTCACATTTCTTATTTATTTGCTTAAACTTAATTTTAAAGAAAAAGTTGTAAAATTAATTTCCTGTTTGAAAACACGCCTTCTTTGCTCACTCTTGTCATCAAAGCATAGTGGTGAGTTGAAAATTGATTCGTCGTTGTCGTAATCTGACAATTTGCCAACTATTGAGCCCATTAATTCGAAAGCCAAAAGGCATAGCAATAAAATTGTGTTCATAAATAAAAACCAGCCTAAGAGTATTTACTTGCATTTGCTCGCAACTCATTAATTTGCGATGATTTTGCATGCGGATAGTTGGCCAAAATGTGCGACAGAGATGGGCACAATCGATGGCCAGAAGATGACGGCAAAACCAGCAACATAACAAGGCATCCTGAGCAACTCGACAACTAAGCCAAGCCAAAAGGGCAGGCTAAAAAGGCGGACAGCTACACACAGACGACGACAAACGGCAGCTAAAAGTATTTAGAATTTCTGGCATTTTGTCAAGTGTCGCCAAAACATTTCGCACAACACGCACGGTTCGAGAGAGAGTGAGTGAGAGGTGCAGAGAGTGAAAGAGAAGGCAGGCAATGGAATGAGAGAGACGGGCAATATTTGTGTGTAGTAAGGCGAATCTTGCACTTGTTGCATTTTGGGAAATTTGTGTGGCATTTGAAAATGTTGGGCATTTGTTTTTTTGCCAATACACTCACCGAAGAAGATAGCGTCGATTTGGCAAAAAGTATTAACATATAATATAATATATTTGATATGATTTGATATGTTATAATCTAAGTAAAATATATAAAGCTAAAATGTTAACTTCTATTGAGCATAGTTTGTTTCCACATTTTCCTACAGGTTTTAAATCTTATAATGAAATTAATCTTTATTTTATATATTTAGGTAACCAATTTCTGTCAGTGCTCGTAATTGTCTTAATACTACAATAAGTGTATTTTTCTCTGGTATTTAGAATTCTCTATTGCTAGTTCTAGCAATTAATTTCCGTAAACCAATTGCAAAATCCAATCAAAGTGCATTTTTTAACATTGTTAATCGAATCGTAAAGTTAAATGCGAGCATTTTTCAAAAAATCGCACCCTCGTCTATTCATCTTAATTTTAGTGAAGCCATTTGCTAATAATTCGTTTATTAATCGTTAAAAATAAAAGCAAAAAAAAACAAAACGAGAGAACAGAGAGCGAGATTCTCGCTTAGCTGGGTGCCAATTTTTGGTTAATTTACCATAAAATTTCCGTGTTACGTATTTTTAATTTTTTGATTTATTTTTGTCACGCGTACACACTTGACGCAATCGGACGCAATAGAGGAGAAACAAAAGCAGCGGAACAAGAATACGCTCAAATGGCTTTTAGATCAGTTGGATATGTATCGTGAATTGCGGTGGATACGGGGAAAACTATTCTCTGCGAGGTGGTTGGCCCTTCAGCCACTTGAACACAATCGCCAGCGAAGGAAAGCAATTATGTAAGAAGGGGAAAACACAAAAGGAACAACAATCGATGGAAATCGAGGTGAATGCGAACGATGCCCTAAACATTTCCGTTGCATTCGAGCCATGCGAAAGACAACAGCAAATTCCAAAGTCACATGCACGCACGGCTACACTAACACACATTTGCGGAAGACACACCAAAGCGGAAACGGAAACGCAGCCCATAAGCGGAGTGCTAGAAGGAGAGGCAAGAAGGACACGAATAACAGTCGACGTCGAGTTTGTGGGAAACGATTTTGTGATTTGAACTGGGGATTGCCATAAGGTGGATAGGTCTTAGCAAAGGAATAATGGTTTTGCTAATCTAAGCACAATATAGAACTATTTTAAATATTTTTTAAGCTGTACTTGAAGAACCGGGAACATTTTATGCTTTTCAGAAAAATATTTTCTGCAAGCCGCACAAAATGCTCTGTGCAAGCTTGAGGCATTTTTTCCCTAAAAGTAATATTTCATCGCTCTTGGGCCGGAGAATCAACTTTTGCTGGCATTTTTTCAACGACAGACTTCCATGTTTCCCCCCCTTCTTTTCAGCACTCACCCTAATCGATTTATTGGTCTCACACAATCCAACTAATACACGATTGTAGCCAGTTAGCCTTCTCCATTCCGCTTTTTTCCATCCACCCGTCCTGTCAGTTTGAGCATTATTCATTTTCATTGCCGCATTCTCTGTTCGAATTTCTTTTCCATGTGTTGTTTTGTGTAATCAAATACAGGCACCCCATCCCACCACCTCTTATCCTTGCTTGTGATTAAGCCCAAAAGGCTCATGCACACTGATAAAAAAAAAGCACGAACTAGCAATCAACAGAACGGAGACAGAGTCAGGAGTGTGGGACAGAGAGGGAAGAAGAACAAATATCCTCGGAATCGATGTCTAAAAAGGAACTTACCATTTCTGTTCTCACTATCCGCCGGCTTCATCTGAATGGGATGGTGCATCTGTCAAAGAGAAGGAAAAAAACGGTATTGTTAAAAAAAATTGGGTAATATTTTTGGGATGTGTGATTGGAATGCACAAAAAGTGTTAACTTTTATAAAGTAGGCAACTCTTCCAAAATTCTAAGCTCAGGTAATTTTCCAAAGAATCACTATTTTTTCAATGTTTTTTATATTTAATTTGAAAGTAGAAGAACCATAAATTCCCATCGATTCAACGAGCTACAGATCACACCCATGTTAGTCAAACAATGATTTCAATAGTTTATCAAAGTGTTGTTTAATCTCATTAGCCAAATGCAAATGGCCAAATGCAAATGAAAATCGCTAATGAAACAGCAAGGAAAGAAAAAGAAGAGGACCAAACTAAAGGGAACCGGAGAGCCCATTTCATTAACGTGGCCATTAGCACTTGAAAACTGCAATTCAATGCGAGAAGCTTTTAACAAATTTTCCATTTATTTTACATTCGTTGTGCGAACTGATAAGGTCCCTGGGTCCTTGATACTGGGTTCAGTCAGCCGGTAGTGGCCATTACTTTGATTTCAATTAACTTTTCATTCAAACGGTTCGAGCAGCGGAAATGATAATAATAATACTTACAACGATATTAGAAAATGAAGCTTCAATTGCAGGAAACTTTTTCCCCATTGGCAGAACGAAAAAAAAGGGTGGGGGTATGTGGAAGTCCAAGTGCGGACAAAGTGACTCAATGACTGACTGATGTTCAGAGCAAATTGAAATGAAATGCTTACGGGTTGAGGCCTTCCCGCATCTCCATTCAAACCAAATAAAACCGAGCCGAACCGAACCGAAGGGGGCAGCCAACGGGTTTTTGCACAAATTACGAGGAAATGTCACCGCCTCTGGTAGTTGGTCCTTGGTCCTAGTCCAGCCACCGACTTGCCCCCTTCGGCAGCCTCTTCCACATTTATTGTTGCGCCATTTTGCTGCTCTATTATTCAAAATTGACAGTTGAATGAGTAAAATGGCCGTCTGCCTCAATCTGAGTTGCTCTTTTCTGGCATTTCATTTAGCTGTCCGTCTAGCTAGTGTGGATGTTTGTGTTGGCCAAATCCTAAATGGAAAACCCTTTTCAATTTAATGGCATAGAGGCCATAATGCGATTTGCCGAAAGTTTATTTTTAGACTTTCTCTGATTGTCAATTAGCTTTTCAAATATTGTGGTTAGTAGTTGGTTCTTGTAAAAAACAAGCACACATTGCTCAAATAAATTGTGGAAACACTGAAAAAAGTGTTTCATTGCGAGTTTGATTGCCTGGCTTGAACTATAAACTATAAATAAATAAATTAAGATTCTTAAACGTTTTGCTTAAAATGAAAAAAGAAATTTAAGACATATAGCTTAGCAAGATGATTTTTTAAAACCATTGCATCACACTTAAAGAATATTTTATTACTCCTGTTAACTATTTCATTTTTCATTGCATACTTGCGGGCTTTTCATTTTAAGTTCTGAATAAATGAAACGCCCTATTTTCTTGAAAACGCATGCAACTGTGTCTTTTCACACGTGCCAGAAAAAGGTAGAATGTGGAAAAGGACAGCACTTGCCCTGAACACTTAACACTCACACATGTTTATTGAGGAAAACGGGCAGTTCAAAACAAAATATTTATTGTGGCCGTTGACAAGCTGGCCATTTCCTGCATGTGTGTGTGTGTGTTGTAAGTGGAAATGGGGACATTTTAACGTCTGTTTACCTATCGATTATTTCAGGTAAATTAAGTAGCTTCGGACCTGACGGGGACCCCCACGTCCTTGTCGACATCGATGTCCCTTACGTTGAGGGCAGCCTGCCAAATGCATTAAAGGATCAGACATGCTCACACACTCACACCCAGTACACACAAGCACACATAGCTGAACGGCCAGGCAGGCGCTTACTTATACAAACAAAGATCCACCTTGCCCACACACACACATGTGGTCATTATTTTGACAATTACACACGTGGCGCCATTTGGCCAGGTCCTTTCGCCCAACTCCTTCCAAATTCACTGGCTTGAATGTGTGAGTTGGGGTCTTTGTTTTAGTGCTGGCCGAACGTTCCTATATGGATTTTCCATTAACGATTTGAATATGTAAATGATGGAGCGAGTGCCAACTGTGGTCGTAAGATAATCGAAAATTGGTTGTATCCTTTAAATATATATACTAAATAATATGATTCTAATCGTGTAAGTACTGACTTTTACTGAATGTATATAACCTTTTATTTTCGTATAAAATTTATAATTTGGCTCAGCAATGTCTGTTTTACAATAATTTGTCTAGATTGCATATGTCCCTTAGAACCTTGATGTCAACTGCACACTCGCCAATTTCAATCATTGAACCACTGTGCAGGGTAACATCACTCGGTGGCTTTCCCATTCCTCCTGCCCCCTGGTGATCCAATCCGCCCGGCAATCTTAGTGTGTTTGCTTGTGCGTGGAACGCTTCATTTAATACGTTAACAATGAGATTGTCCTCAATAATTGAATCCACTAATTGACTGATGATTACATTTTGTGTTGGCCATACACCAATAGTCCACCAATGTCCCAGCACACCCAATTTCGATACCCGACCCCGAAAACCATGCGTTGAAAGTATGTCATCGATCGATCGGGTAGCAAGCGGTTGACTTTCTCAAGCTGTATTATTCAAAAGGGCGCACAAACAGTAACTGTACTGGGTACATGTGTGTATGTGAACTACGAAGAAAAGGCACACACACGCGCACACATACATACGCAAATACGAAAAGAAATGCACACATACATGGACACAGAGAACAGGAAAACGGGCAGAACTCAAAGCTACATAGATGGTATAGGGGTGTTGAGCCAGTGTGTGTGTGGGTGTGGGTGAGTGGGTGTAGGGTGTAGGGTGTAGGCTGTTGGGAGGTACTTACCCCATCCAAGGTCTTGATGTTGTGCAACGCGTCCTGGGCGCGCAGGGCGGCCTTTCTTGTATAGTAGGTGACAAAACAGCACCCTGCAAACGAAAATGAAACAATCGAATACAAATCGAATACATCTCAAACGAGTCGATAGACAGTAGCACAGAACGTATGAATACAGAACAAACATTATATATAAACTGTACTATATATATATATATATTAATCGGATGCATTAGGTATTATTTACTTGGGACCAATACAAAGTTAAGCTCTTATTTCGATAACTATTTGCTTGTAGCCATTTATAATGCTTCTGGGGATATGCTTATCGGATCTTAAATCTATAGATAGATATAGTTCTATATTGGCATGCAGAATTTTGGACACAGGACGAGCGCTTCATGCAAGCCATGCGGAGCAAATGGGACGTGAACAAAAAATCATGGGGACTACGGACTGTGTGAGGATTCGATTAAAATATATTACTTCGATTCGAAGTCTAGAAGTTTTCTTGGCCAACTACGAATATAGTGCCTGTGCCGGTATATAATATAGATACGTTTTCCTGAATTTGCAATATAAGTATTTGATTTTAGGAGTTGCGAGTGTAAGCAAAATGTTTTTCCTATATGTATATTTCTTCGTATTTATCTGAATTAAAATTTACTTTAAATAAAGAATGAAATGTGTTTAATATTTAATACAACATTTTTGTTCTATCTCTTTGTTTGACAATATTCCTGCTTTATTTATTTTAATCGGTTTACCAACGATAACTTCCTGCAACTTCGTACGCTAGCCATTTTGCCTGACCCACATAACTATCCGCTGCTCCATTATAACGATTAAATTATAATCCTATTCCGACTCGTAGCCACATAAACCACACTCCTGGAAGGGGTGGTTATCATCGAGTTAGCCGTGCTCGAACACCTTGCTCTGAGGATTAATCCACCCATACGCACACTTTTGGGCAGGATCAACAGCAACCCCTCTAGACCATAAATATGCATAATGGAATTTACCTTTTCGCTTTCGAGGAAAGTTTGCAAGCAAATGCGCATATTATTCTAATACAGTCAAAAATTAACCAGAGCAACATGCTCATGTCCTGCATCCTGCCACTGTGTGTGTGTGTGTGTGGGCGAGTGTGTGGAAGTTTTTCTCGTTTATACACGCACAATTATGGCCAATTACCCTGGCCAAAACTTTGCCCAACACTGCATTCCTGCCCGCAAAAACACCTGTGCTCGGGGTGTGGGCTTTAATGTTGATGGGTTCGCCATAAGCATAATCATATTACTTGATGCTTATCCGCACTGCCCGGGGAACCAGAATGGATGGACATTGTTGAATTTCATCGAACGCCTCCGAGTAATATGCCCATTTGTATGCCCCGGAGCTTGGGGCTGCCATCTTGTGTAAACTCACCTCGGCTAATCGATGTGACCTTGTCCCGTAGCACATTCAGTGTGTGAACGGGTCCGAACTGCTCGAACATTTGGCGTAGCCTCGTCTCGTCCCAGGTCTTCGGTATTTGGCCCACGAACATCTTGATATTGTCCGCATCCGGCTGATCCTTGATCGAATCCGGGCTGGTCGATTCCATGAGCTCCATTTTGACCGAGCAGTCACGCGTGGGACTTTGGTTGCTGCAATGCAGAAACAACTTTCAAGATTAATAATTTTGTAGATGTGTTTAATTATCAAATTATTTATATTTATTTTCAATGCTACAATCTTTTTCTATTGCCCTCTCAAGCCTTTTTAACTTATACACTTATTTAATATTTTCTATGCGAATAGTTTAATGTTATGCTTTGTTGGCAGGTGGCTCATTAGCAGTCTCCACGGGTTTCACAGGAGCTTGATCTGCGGTCTCCGCAGGCTTTGGAGGTTCATCAGTGGTCTCCGCAGGCTTTGGAGGTTCATTGGAGGTTTCCACTGCTTTCGGAGGTTCCTCGGAGGTCGTTGGTGGAGGTGCTTCCACAACCGGATCCTCCGGTGGAGGAGGTGCAGGTTTTTGCGGTTCTTCCACAACTTCCTTTTGGGAGTGTGCTTCTTCGGGCGTAGGGACTACCATTGAAGGCGGTGGCGTCTTTGTTACCATATTATCATCTTCATGTTGCGGACTAGAAGGTGGAATGACACTAAACGTGGGCGTCGAATAGCATAGGTCACTTTTGGCGCTTTCCTTGCCCGGAAAACTTGGCTGAGTGCCGCGGCGGCCCATGGAGTAGGCGGCGCAGGAGTGTGCCGCACTGATATGATGTTCTGTGGACAGTTTGGGAAATCGAGCTATGTGATAGGCCAAGCTGCCCATAAAGGCATCACCGGCACCCGAGGGATCGGCCAAGTGCGGCACATCGGAGGCGGGCACATGGGTGCACATATCTTTGCTCTTCTTGGACATGTAAACGGCTCCTTGCTCGCCCATGGTAATGATCACGCTCTTGGCTCCCTTTGCGATAAGAGTTTCAGCTGCTTTTCGCGCCTGATCAGGGGTTAACACTTCTTCCATATCGGTTAGGTTGGCAGCTGCCTCTTGATTCGCAACCAGAATAGTAGGCAAGCCAATCATGGCATTTGGAATATCTTTTCGCATTGGCGACATGTGGAGCAGGGAAACCCCCTTGAACTGACGCAACGCACACATGGTGGCATTCATATCCGTTTCCAGTTGGCAGAGAAGCACCTTCGCATCCTGAAAGGACTTCTTAGCCCGGGTCACATCCTTGGCCGTGAGAAATACATTCGCACCAGCCACGTTGATCTTGTACTGATCTCCATTCTCAGAAACCGCGATTTCACTCATGCCCGTGGGATTGTTCTCCACCTGCTGGACGTGCGTCACATCAACCTCGTGCTGTTGCAGGTGGTTTAGGTAGTCATCGCCCGATTCGTCCTTGCCCAACTTGGCGACCAGGACGGTGGAGGCCCCCAATTTGGCAGCTGCCACACACTGATTGGCTCCCTTGCCACCGAAACAGGTCTCCATGTACGTTCCGGCGACAAGTTCACCGGGTTTCGGCAATTCCGGGACATATCTGAGGTAATCAATTGACAAATTAAAGATTTTCTTTTCCTATACAAAACCTACGTTATATATTCGATGTTTGCCGTCCCGAAGACAACCACATCCAGCTTCTTTCCCATTTGAAAGGGCTGCGTAAGCCGGAAATTTTGAACAAAACTTAACAGAGATTTTGGTTGGGGGAAAAATTTCTACATTTCTGACATATGACAATACAGATCACTTGACCTTTAATCTGAATGATATTTTAAGATAGTCTTCAATATGTTATTTTTAATAAACGTAGTTTCATGTGGCTGAAAAGCAAGCCTCTAGGGAAATGATTCATGTAAATTTAGCCAATTAATTTCGCATTGATGCTGAGCAGCTTGCCAACTGTTTCTTTATCGATTTAAACATGTATTTCCATTACTGGCAAATAAAGTGATAGAAATTCTCAAATGGAAGTTTGGAACTTTTTCATTGAACTTTCATGGACAACATATTGTATTGCCGACCCCACTGAGAACAACTCCTCCGCTTTCTAACTTCATTTGCTAATGACCATAAAAAAAAGAGAGGGGATAACAACAAGCTGAACCATTCGTTCTCTGTCCCTGTCTGATGCCGAGTTGGCTAACAGCATAAAATACAAATACTAATTGTTATTAGCAAACTAATCTAATCTAAAAAGTTGTAAACGTTGTTACTTTTGTTTTGTGGTTGACCAGTCTCCGACTGCGAGTTCCAGCATGATGGTTCCGTTTCCAGGGGAGGATTCGGGAATGCTGGTCCTTGAGTGACTGGGAACGCATTGAACGCTCCACTTTGAGGTCACTTTCAGTTGGTTTTTGTGTGCTGCCGAAAAAGTTTTCCCTTTTTCCCGATTTTCCCAGCCGATGTTGTTTTTGCTCCTAATGGGGGTTTATTGGGTGCTCGTGATGGTGTACGAAATTGACTTTTGGTTGGCTGTCAATTTGGCCAGGGTCTCCGTTACGGAACCGATTTGCCGTAAGCAGAAGTTGTCAAGCAGTTTGGCCAATAAATTTCGGCTCTTAATTGGCTAAGCCAGTTAGTTGAAGTCGCTGAGCGACAGCGGTATGTTGGCATTAAGTATCGCTGATATAAAGGCTTAGTTTTTATAATGGCTATGTTTTTTAGAGTGCGGAATATAAATTAAAAAATTAATTAAAATACGCAAAAATATTAAGATGTATTCCGGTATTTTTATTTATAACTATCTATTAAAAACTGTCCGCGTTGCTCTTGTTCATCTAAGATCTTTGGATATATATTTTATGTAAAGAAATAGCATTGCATACTTTCAGGCTGGCAATCGAAGTTGCCATTATATATCTGGGCAAAGTGAGTGACAAACTTCTCCCCTGCTTTGGTACATTATTAACTTAAGCTATCGCACAGAGTCATCTGAATTGATGCCATTTAGGAAATTACTTCCAATTTACTTTAAAATTTCTTCATTTTCCAATTTCCTGCGTAAGTAATACCAGCGCTTGCAGCCGCGCCATCCATCTACCCTTACTCCCATTAGCCAGTTATGAACTGCCTCCGTTCCCTGGATGAAAACCCAGCGACAGTCAGTGAAAAGCTGCGTGAAAAGCGCCGCGGCTGCCGCGGGCCATCGAATGACAAAACGAAATTAATCTATTAGAGCCGGAACGAGGATGAGCCAAATTGTCTATGTCAAGGTGATAAATTCAGGCCTGCCTGCAGGTGAATAAGCCAAAAGGGGGTCGTCGAATCACTTGGGAAAAAAGAGGGTAGGATTCCAACGTAATCCATCGCGATTCCTGTGCCTGCAGCATAAATCTCTAAGCGGAAGGCATTTACGCATCAGCGTAACTTCTCGGGTGTGTTACCATAAATTTGAAAAAAAACAAAAAATGAATTCTAAATATAAAACCAAAAAAAAAAAAGTCAGCAAGTGCTAAAGATTTCTGGCAAAAGGAGCAGCGACAGGTGTGTTGCCCCTGGAGTCGCGAAGGCAATTATTTCAGCCAGGCGCGAATCCATCGGGGAATCACGTGAACGCTCCCCGAGCACCGGCCTCCAACTAACTATCATTCTGCTCCTCCGCCGCAGTCTCCTTCGAAGTTATCCTCGTCGGTCTCTCGAGACTGCGCCTCTGCATTAATAATTCAGTCCATTTAAATGCGACCAGGCCTAATGAGAAAATCGCCTGCGGTGGGAGCTGAAGTGCGTCGCGCAAAGTGCGAAGGGAGTGGTGGTGGGTGGCAGCGGCAAATGGGGATTTGGGCCAGGACAGCAGCAGGTGTTCTCCAGCTCCGCCGCCAATGAGCTTGACGATGATGCTGATGACGATGTTGCTATCGCAGCTCAATGCGCGAATCAACAGCTTGGCCCTTGTCGAGGGCATCAAATGTCCTCGAACAGTGAGTAAACAAAAAATGTACCTTAATACCTTGAACTCATTAAAAAAGGTGTCTGAAAGTATGCTACCAGGTCATTTGAACCTACAAGTACCGTGCAAAGGCTGTGTCCTCCAGTAAATGAATCAAGATTTGGTAGCAACAGTTTGGATATCAAGCTACAAAATCTATCTCTCAACATCATAAAATATATATATTTTCATTCTACTTTTTTAAGACTTCATTTTATAACTTTATTCGTAACCACTGTGCAGTGTGGCGACATGGCCATGACGTGGCACTTAATTTATGATGGCAGTTTGTTATGCCGCGCCCGTCACAACAAAAACAAACAGCTGAAAGCTAGAGGACACAAAAAGTATATATACTATATTTACAAGAAGTCGGGGTGGATGGATAAGGCAGCAGACTCCCTGCGTTGGTCACAGGCCGTATAAAAATGACCCAACATAAATTTAATCATTTCAGCTTTATTATTTAATGGTCGCGCACGACAGTGGAGAAAGTCGGATAGATAGATAGATAGATGGTAGTAACGTTTGGCAGAAAAGAGTCCAGTTTCTAGGAGTCCTCTTGAAATTATCGTCCTTGGGAACATGAAGATGCCACAATATTATAATTACAATGTCCTGTCAATAATCATTCGCCATTATCGCTGATGACTCGGGCTATGTGAAAATTGCCGCCTTGATGGCTCTCGCCAATTAATAACGTTAATGCAATGGCAATTACCATTAGCTACTTGATGGCAGCCTCGACCTTCCGCCCACTCTGCCACCCAATATACGCTCCTCATCCCCCTCCCCCCCTCTATTCCTTACTCCCTTGGCCAATGCACATTGTCACTTATTTTAATTAAATATCGCTGAGGGGAAGTGGGCCGCCGATGGATTCAACATTCGGTGGGAATTTTTTATAATTTCCGGACAAAGGAAGCGCACAAATAGAAAATGTGGCGCACGTCCGAGAAATAACCATTTGAAATGTGATAGCCAAAGTTGTCGGCAGGAGATGGTGGCAGGTGATGTCCTGGGAAGCTATAGGAAATTGAAATGCTCCATAACGGCAAGGTAATATGCAAAGTGATAAGCAGCGCGGATGCGATGCGATGAAGCTGGTGGGGCTTCTTTTCGGGAAAGGACGACAAAAGGGGTTACCTACTTCAGCAGCTTTCATATCTTGGGAAAATACCTAAATACAATTATTAAGTGACTTTAATACCATAAAAACGTATCCATAATATGCAAAACTAGACTGCATAGTTTGCATATAAACCATGGTATACTTTGCAGAGCTTAGAAAAATGGAAACGACTATCTGCATTTTCCACGATTTTCCGCGCAGAATTACCGGCTGCAGCATCAAATCATTTGAGTGTAATTAGCAGTCATTAGCCAGCAATGATGCAAAAAGAAAAAAAAAGAGGCAGGAATTCGGATTCGAACACAAGGGGGTTTTGTGGGGGAGGGGGGGGGGTGTACTCACCGATTTGGGCCGCCAGTTGGTGGTGCAGCAACGGGTGGTGCGGGGGTAACAACAACAATTGCACCACCCTGGTCGCCTAATGAAGTTCTGGAATTAATGCTGGAATTCAGCTGCGTTGACGGTGCTGCTGCAGCGGCAGCTGCTGCGGTTGCTGCGGTGCCTGGTGTTGCTGTTGCTGCTGTTGCTGCTGCAGATATTGCTGCGATTGCCGTTGCTGCTGGCAGTGCTATTGGGCTGGAATTTATTTGGTTGTGCAAGAGTGTCTCAAACAATGTTGTCGACATTTTAGCCGCTGTTGCTGCCGTTGTTGTAGATAATGCTGCGATGCTGTTGTTGCTGTTGCTGCCACTGCCGGTGGGCCGCAAATAGGGATGAAAACTTTTCGCAGCTCCCGTGAAAGTTGTTGTCGCTGCAATGGCACCTGAAGTTGCGCCCGAGCTCGTTAGATTCTCTAAATACTCGTACTTGACCGGCAGTATTTGCGGATGTTGCTGCTGCTGCTGCTGCTGCTGCTGGCTATTGTTGCCTGTATTTAAATTGTTATTGCTGTAGAGGCTGTGGTTGTTGCTGCTGCTGTTGCTGTTGCTGCTGCTGCCGGCACTCGAATTGCTGTTGTTGCCATTAGCAACATGGGCAACAGGTGCCGTTGCAAGCATTGTTGTTGCTGCTGCTGCGGATGCTACTGCTGTTGCCTCTGATGTTGCTGCTGCTGCTCCAGTTGCTGCTGCTGCTGCTGGTGAATTGCCGCTTAGTTTATCCGCGTGCAGACTCAAGGATTGCAACATCATTTATTACACCTCTGCTTTGTTTTTATTGCCAACTCCTGCAGCTCCTGTCGCTAATTACTTTTAGTGCCGCATTTGGCGTCGCTTGCTTTTTAATTTGCTTCGGGTTTTAGTTTTATTAAAATTGTATATTATTTTGCTGCCGGCAGGAGGGTCCTCTTTCTGTGTTTAGTTCAGTCCCCCTTTTGTTTATGCCTTCTTTATCACAGTGTTTTTATTTTCGTTTTCACAATTAGCCTCTGCGTTTACGCTTTTTGTTTTTTAACTTTTATAAAGGGTGGAGCTGGAGTTTTAGCTGTAATTAAATAGAGAACAAAGTGGTTGCCGATTAAAAGACATGCACAAGTCGTTTTATTATGTTTTATTATTGAGCAGGGGTTCAAAAGAATAGAATTACCCATGCTTGAAGTGTAAAATATTAACATTGTTTATGTAAAAGCCTTTAAAGTTCGATTAAAGCCCGATGCAATTGATTTCAATTGTCACTTGAAGTGGAAAAATTGTGTTAAAATTTCTGGAAAATGAACAGCACTAGCTAATATTTATTAATATTTTAAGTATCCAAACGGAAAACCGCAGTCAAAATGGCCGCTCTTGGTGTCCACGCCACGCCCACTCTAACTAATCCCACCGCCCATGGAGCCAAACTGCATAGCTAAGCGCATTTGAATGGAAAGCAGCATATTGACTGACAGACTGACCACAGTACTTCGGCCACTCGACTGTCTGCATTCAAGTGCCCGCTTTGATGTGCACACCGGAGTACCTCACTACACACACACACACACTGGCATTCAGATGCACACCGATGCAAGTACACTGAGAACAACTAAGACGGAAGTTGAGGAAATTCAAGTTTTTATGTGCGAAACACTTGCATCTTAATCTAATTTTCATTTTAATGATTGGAACGATGTGAAGCTTAATTTAACTGGAGTGATTTCAGGCTAAACATCGTGTGCTCAACTATTTTTCTCTGTGCAGTTGTTGGCATCTGCCGCTAAACAGATAAGCATGTCGAGTGCTCACATGCTGAAGAGCGAGGGCTCAGTTGGCCGCATAATGTTGAAGGCTCCAGCTAATTAGTTAAATTGAAATCAAATTATTTGTTGTCGCACTTGACTGGCCACAGGCATGGGCGCCTTAATTAACGCGCCTGCATATATACCGATTCTGTAGATATCTGTGGATATAGACTGGTTGTCGAGTAGTTCGGCGGAAAAGCATATATGTACACATGTACACATGGTGCACTGGCAAGGAAAGCTATTACGCTTGGCCTTATTGCTTTAAGGCTGCATTAACTGCTGCATTAAAGGCCAAATTTAAACAGTAAATTGGAGCGATTTCCTAGTTATTTACAGTGGTCAGAGAAAGAAATGTATACTTTTGTTGAAAAATAATAATAATAATATCTAAACCACTTTGATACATTAAGAAACTTGAATGGGTACCATCTGCAGTAGATACTTTGAACAACTTAAGGATGTTAAAGATGTATGTTGATTAGCTACAACAATCTTGTATTGAAGATTGCAATATCCTTATTATTCCCTTGTATCCCTCATCGAATAACCCGTCAGTTATTCAGTACTGACAACTTTTAATGCAGCATCCTTTTTGGCAAAAATATTGCATTCACTTAAGGCACACACTTTAAAGTCCACCCACACCATAGACGAGCTGCTCTCGTTCACCGGATAATCGCGACAGAATTCGTCGGTTTTTCTATTATTTTTTAATAAATTTCAACGCTTGCATATTTTGGCGCTCGTCTATTTACGTTGCCCGCTTATTTATTTTCGCAGCGCGCTCAGGCGCTTTGTTTTATTTTTTTGGCTCCGTCCGCTCCTCTTGGCCGGGCTGTGGCAACTGTCGTCGTCATCATCCGCATCCGCATCGCTGTCGTGCCACGGGGCGCTTGTTGCATCCCCCACAATTTGCCCCCGAGCTGAGGCAAGCGTGTTAGGAAGGCAGTCATCGGTTCGCCAGCGGCGTGCTCCTGCTCCTGATTCTGCCTCAGCCACGCCCCCACCGCCCATCGCCTGGCTCCTGCGGATTCTTGCCACGCGCTTATCCCAGCGCCATCAAACGATGTCGACGACAGCAACCTCGACGCCAACGTCGCTGGAGTCAGGGTATGCGATATTTGGGGGACATTTTGGCTGTATTATCAAACTTACCAAATGGGATTTAAAACTTTAAAGGATCATGTAAAGTAAGTATATGGAAATGTTGTAGTCAAACTTAAAAGTTCGTAAAGATTAAAGTTGCAGCTGCTTTTAAAGTCAAATGCGAGAAAAGAAATCATCTCAGAAACATACTTCTTATATATTACTTAATTATTATTATTCATACAGGGTATTTGCCGGTCGAGCCCAGGCTACACACGATTAGCCTGACTGCTGCATTATGAGCAGTTATCGGCGCTGTTGCTTCTCGTAGCTTTAACGCACATAGAGCCAGGGGATATAGCCATACGTATATGTATATATCAGGAGATCGGTGGGGGAGGCAACCAGCTGTGCCGCCCTCCATGCTGCTGCTGTCACCTTGTAATTTTATTTATCTATTGATTATTGAGTATCTCTTTTCTATTTATTTGCTTTTGTTTGCCCACGCAGCGTTGACAGAGAGCTACCCCCAAAGGCAGGACCCAACCCCCAACCACCGTGCCTCAACCTCAAACCCCAACCCCAAACCCCAACCCCTGGGCACCCTTTGGCATTTTTATTAAACCAGATTCCAATCCGTGTGGGTGTGAGTGAGCCCCTGGCTGTTTTTTAATTAACTTTAGTGACAATATTTTGCACAGCTGCCTTTGAGCTGGGCAAACCATCACCATAACCATCCACATCCCACCCATGCTCCATCCATCGGAACCGAGAGATAATCAAACTTTGGCCATTGTATGCAAATGTTGGCAACGGAGTCTTGGTCGTGCTCTTGGTCCCTGGGACACTTTGACCCCAATTCTCGGTGTTTTCTCTGTCAGCGTCTTGCCATTGTGACAGTTGACATTTCGTAAAGATGTCACTTGTCCATGGTTGCATTGTGAACTGTAGCTATAGCTGCAGCTGTAGTAGTCGGTACATGCACTTTATGTACGTATGGCATGGTAGTGAGTACCAACACATGTCTCGTTCACACATCCTCATATGGTCGATTCACAATCCGACCCTCCTAGATTTCCCCCCATTCACTTGTTGAGCGAGTTTCCTTATCTTATCTTGAGTTTTATACGTTTGCTTTATTGTGGTTTTGCTTTTTTTTTCCCCTGCTCTTTGGAGACAATATGGTGTACCTTTATATCCGAGTAACTGGAGTTGGAAGACCGTGGATGAACAGGTCTTTATCTTTAGTGCAGACAAACTTCAGATAGTGTCTAAGTTTCTGCTGAAGTATGACTAATCCGTTGAAAATTGCGGAGAGACAGGTGAAGATAAGCGGATTTTATATATGAACTAGAACTCTGTATCACTTCTGGGATTAAGAGTTGAGCCAATATTTGCACTACATTATAGTTTAACTACGCACTTTTCTAAATATGTTATAACTAATATGTGTAAAAACCACCCAGTTCACAAAACGATACTTTAAAATGTGTCACGAGTTTGTTTTCCTTTGAGCGTTGAATACTTACATCGAAATAAAAAATTGTTTTAAGTTCCTGGCAGATACATTTGATTTTGAGCCAGTTTCTATTTCGAATTTGATCACACCTTATGCCACAATGGCCTTATCTGGGTCAGATATCAAGGGCGTTTAACTGCAGATACCAGGTAAATCAATCAGGTAAATCACTCAAAAGCACTCGCGATCTGCACTGATCGAATTCAACGAAGGAGACAACCGCACGTAAACGCCAACGGAGTACAACTAACGTAGCCGAAATTCCGATTCCGATTTCATAATTCTCAGCCACAAAACGCAGCGCCTCTCGCGCGGAAAAGTGTTATCTGCAGTCTGATAAGAGCTTATCGCATAATTGCCCGCTGATTGCCGTCAGGTAAGTACATTTCACTCTGCCTTTCTCTCTCACGCTGCACTGTTTTCTCTGGAACAACATTTGCTCCGACCGGAGCGACGTACTCCTGCTACCGAGTCGAGTTACCTATCGCCGCGAATAGTACAGGTTGTCGAGCTCTTTAATTGACTATCTTATCGTGTGCATCGACGACTGTGAGGTAGGGGAAGTGCCATCTGACGGATGACCGGGCTTAATCAGTGCAAACATTTGGCCAACACTGGCTACCAAAATCCAAAATGCATGGCGATGACAACAAATCCGAGTGCGAAACCGAATCGAGTCCCCGGGAAAATATCACAAAGGAGTGCAGGCGGCAGTCGCTGCAATTACTTTCGAACTCTCGACTTCGCGCTCCATATATCCGCACTATAATGCTCATAAATATAAACTAAACTCATGCGAGTGGCCGCTCTGAATTTATATGTACGGATATATCCTCGCACCGGGTCCGTCTCCCCGTCTGTCCGTTTTTCCGTCCGTGTGTCTGCAGGGCCATTACACAAATACCAGTGCTGCCTGGGGGAAAACGGAGAAAATGGAGACCAATGAGCTTGCCACGTAGCCAAAGCCAAAGCCAAAGTATCGATGAGTTTCGAGTGGGTGACTTGTGGGGTCGTGTGACCGGACAGCCGTTCTCAACCGTGGCCATAACATCGACGTCGACTCTCTCGCCGGTCGGTCGGTCGGTCGGTCTATATACCCACCATATATACTATATATCCTATATAGAAGCGGTAAATAACCGATACCTGTCGGTGAAGGAAAGCTCGGTTTTGTGGGTTTGTTTGTCATTGTGCCATCAAATTATAATAAGCGACTGTTTAGTGGTAAATGTGTGTCACTTTACATACGGCCTATGTCTCGCGCTATCTCCCTCTCACTCGCTGTTGCCATCCCCCTCCCCCTCCTGCAAGGGCTATAATTATGGGGTTTTTGGTGGGGGGTACAATTGGTTTCGAGCCAATCGAAATCGAAAAAATCGAAAATGCAATTATCTATTCATTTGCTGAGTTATAACATGGTTCTATTCATAGGCTTACTAATTAACCGGAAGTCCTGAGATACAGATACAAAATACATTACATTAATAAAAATCAATTGTTTTGATTAAATCAAGGCTATCAAACCTCCATTCACAAATTCCTCCTCAGCCAACTATCAGCTGATAAGAATTGCGTGCAAAGCTTTTAAAGAATTTGACAATTCTGCGAAATAGTAATAGAACTCCCACGATAGATTAGTTAATAATTTTATTAAGGCGAACATAAATAATTTGAAGATAGTGTGGCACATACTTCTTTAGTTCTTATTAAATAGAGTTACATAAAAAGATACACGGGTATTCTTAATGGTATACATATAAAGTAGCATAGCCGCAGTAACTTTAGGCCAAATATAAATTAATGCGGTATACCAAAATGTTCTGATTCCAATCTGTTGCTTATCGGGAGCTAGCGTCTGTACCTAACTGTTTACCGATTTATCTAATCTGAGATTCTTATCTCTAGCAATTACTCCGCACTGCCTCCGATGCCATGTGCCCCCGTAACCATCCAAAAAAAAACCTAGCCACAACTCACGAGTTGCGACACATACAATGGGTCACGTCTGCTCCCATCGATTTACAGGTACAGTGGGCGCTAGTGAATGGCCGCCATAAAATGTCCGCCATTGAAAACCATGATATACGTTGGTCTATTCATAGATGGATAGTTACTTTAGCTACATGCACGGCCCATTTACACGGAGGAAAACACAATCAGACAAGGAGTATAACTTTCTTTTGAAATACATTACTCTACACAGATACAGTTTTTACCTAGAGATAGTACTTTATCCGAGACTACTTCTTATCATTTAAATACTATTTGATTTACAAACACCTCTTTTTTTTAGAGTGTTCATGTATGGCAAGCGGAAACCCTTTTTGTTCCTGCCACTCGATTTTCGTGTCCTTCTTATGTGGCCCTTCTGTTTCGCCTGCCCCGAACAGCGATCAATATTGAATTGAATTTGACCAATGGTTATAGCCACGTTTCGGCGAGGTCCTTGGACAGACTTTGGTCTGTCTGCGTGAAAGCGTGTTGGTAAGCGGAAAACGTTATTAAATAATTTACGCCGAAGCATTTCGGAACTGAAGTCGATTGTCGACTGGAAATATGAAACGCAATACTCTTACCCTAAATTCAGTGAGCTCGGTCTTTGTGCTGGCTGTGAGAACCCTTCAATTCCAATAATATTATTAGAAACTCAACTGGAAAATCGAAGTTGAAGAAGCCACAGGAATGCGGTTGAAAATGCAACAAAAGCCAAAACACAGTTTAGTGGTTGAATAACGACAACAGCAGCAGCCAGGACATGGCCGTAGTCCTGGGTCAGCTGAAAGGGCGGTCGAGGAGGGGTCGACCAACCGACCAACCGACCAACCGACCAGCCGACAGACAGACGGACGGACAGTGAGCTACTAATAAAGCCAGGTGAACGCAGGTGGAGAGCTGGGTCGCCGGCCAAGGCAGACAAAAGGAAGCACAAATAATATAAATTAAATGTGGGGAAAGTTGGACCACGTCCGTTCGCCCCCTTCGTCGTGGCCCTCCACTCGAAAGAAAAGCAAGCTGAGTAATTATTTCCGGCAGAGCGGACTGGCCAGGAGGAAAATGCCGGAGCCGGGGAGTCCTTGCGGTTTGACTGCAACACATGGCCGGACACTTAAACCGAAGTGGAAGTGTGGCAAACGGGGTTGGAAAATCTATCTGGGCAATAATTTCGGTTGACATGCTTGCGGTAATTATTGACCATAATGACAAAACCGTATACGAATACGGCAAATGGAAGCCCCAAACCAATCCCGAAACCCTGACAAATTGCTTTAGTTTTTGGGGTCATCTGTGTGTGCCTGTGTCTGCTAATTGGATATTGGATTCGGGATCGGGATCGGGATAGGCATCGCCAACGCCATCGGCATTTGCATAAATTTAGTCCATCTCACCACTAAACAAATAAAAATTGTCAACGGCATCGCAATATAAACAAGCAATTCGCCAGCCATAACTTAAATCTATTTCTTGTTATTTGCACTGGACGCTCGAGATTTATGGACCACTTGCCTATTTATAGCGATGTTAATGAAACGGAGCTGTCGAACACAACACAGACCGAAAGTTTGTCCAAAAAATTAATTAATAATACTTTCCATTGCTTATTTTTGGATGGCTCTCTTAGCAATCTATGCTCATCCCAATATTCCACAATCTATTTTCTGATTTTTTTTTTTGTTGTTGTCTGATTTTGCCAAATTCATTTCAATGCCGGCTATTTCTGTTGCAATATGGCCCACATGTTGGACATTCGAGAGCAATAAATATTGAATGCGACCGGCAGAGTATCAGCTGGAATTTGACTTAAGTAACTCACTTACTTCGATGGCAATTGGCTGTAGTGATGTGAGGGAAACTTCCGTGGACTAGAACGATTCTTTTGTGTGACAAATTGGCCGGGTGATTGTGTTTAGCGCAGATCCAAGATTCGAGATCCCAGAAGACACACGACCGATGACGAGGAGCAGACCGCGGATCGCGTGAGTTGAACGACAAATGAATTTCACTTGATGGGTGAAGTGCGAGGTCAAATCTCTCTTGGATGCGGCATACCGAACGCACTCGCGAAAACACAGCTCGCAGATAAAGATACAGATACGCACAAGATGCGCTGCAGATACAATCAACAAACAATGGCCAAGGCAAATCACCAGCTCTTGGAAATTAACTTGGATTTTATGACATATTTAGAGTCGTAGGTAAATTTTATGCGTTTTGTTTAATTCTCTGCTTTATGGTGAGTAAATTCGTTGTTTTTTTAATGCTTTAATTTTTTACAAAATTTATTTCCAATTTCTTATCTATTTCGAGATCAGTTGGCACTTTAACTGCACTTCCTTACGCACTATGTGGCTAGAATTTCCACACTTTTAAGCTGGCACCGCAAGTGACATGATTTCCAAAAAAACTGCACTGGGCCACAAAAATATTATTTTATATATATTGCACTTTATATCCGCGTGTGGTTTTCTTTTCGGGCGTGTAAACGTGAAAATGCGAGTGGGCGGCGACGACGTAGCGGCGACGACGATGCGCGCGATTTTCTCGCGTTTGGCTGGCGGAACGTTCAAGATGGCACTGCCGGGCGATCCGCGCCGATCGACTTGACAGTCCATGGAGCCGCCCAGCGGACCCGTCGTTATTTATTCCGGAATATAAATTATAAGTATAAATAATATTTCGATGAATAAAACTTATGCATGTTCTATGTATCTTCTATTCAGTATTTAATTGAATTTGCCGGCGGCGATGTTCAGGTTGCCGCTGTATGTGAAAACTGCTTGTGTTGACCATAATTTAAATCAAAACACAAATTAATTTGACGCTCAGCTCTCGCTGCACTTGCTGCTCTGTTTAGTACCCCCAAAGTTTGTATGGGGGAAAACTGGTCGGCAAGTGTCCACCGCACTGAGAGGAAAAGCGTCGATGAGTGGGCGTCATCGGAAAATCAGAGTGAAGAGCCGCATCTCTTGGCTTCTCCGATCGATTTGCTGCTTTTACGAGCTGTCCGAGCAGAACCAAACAAAACCATAATAGAACATCTGTTCTTCTGTTATTTACGTGTTTTCCCAATTTCCTCCGATGGTCCCACAATGCCAGCCAGCTAGGTGAGTTTCCTGCTATTATTTGTATTTTTCCGTGACATTTTGTCAGGCGGATTAGTTTGGCCGTTAGTTTGACAGGCTCTATAAGTAGACACTCAAGTGGGTGGCAATCTAATTTGGCTGCGCTGCTCGAACAATTTGAATATTGCTCGGGGGATTAATGGGTGTGGATATGACCCATTTGGATTGCACTCCATAAACTAATCGAGCTAAGATAGCTGGGGCTATTTTTCATGGAGAGTGCCAATGTATGACATTTAAAAATTGAACTATATAATACATTTTTAAGAACTTAAATGCACTTAAATAAATTAAGTTTTTCCCACAGAAATCTTGGAGATTTTTCGCTTGTTTTTCGTCGATCATTCATCTTGCAACTTTGTCAAGTTCATTCCCTCTTTTCATTTCTATCTATACCCATAAATCAGAACAAAAGGTCTTATTTTATCGCACAGACATTGGCATGGTTAGCGGTGCGAAAAAGGCTAAAATTAAATGACATCGCTAATTATTCAAGGCACTCGCCTGGCGTTTAATGTCAATGGCTGTGAGTTCCATAATCTTCTTATTATTGCAATTTTACTTGCAGCTAAGGGAAGGGGACTTTGCGAATATTTAAGAGGCTGAAAATTGGAAAAACAGAAAAAAAAATAGCTGTTGGCCTTACTTATTTTATTTACTCCCTTTTTTTGGCTTTTCGGTCAAATTCGACAGTCAACGCAAGGAACTTAGAAACTTTGAAAAGTTACGACTATGTAAGTTTCTTGGATTCATTCATTGTCACATTAATACATATTTATTCAAAAATCAAAAAACAATATTTTTGTTGCACATTTTAAGTCATTTTCATTCGAATCTATGATAATGATGATGAAAATGTATGATACATTCTTATTTGTTGTTCTTACTAAACTTGTGGACAACCTTAAATGCCATTATCTAATGGACCCAACTAAAAAGCCGTGCACAGGGTATGCAAATCCGAAGGCGGCCAGCATAATTTTGCACGTGTTTCGAATAAGTTGAAACTTTCCTTTGGCAAACTTTGTGAGCAGCCACGAAAGCCACCACCAACTCAAACCCTTGGATAGTTTTGTGGGCGCTTAAAAATGCGCGACCGCATTCATTAGAGAAAATGGCTTAAATACTTGGCCAGTCGAAACTGATGAATGGCGGCTTAAGAAACCGGGATTCAGCATCCAGAACTCCCCCAAATTCAACTCCAAACGCCAGGCATTTGTTTGTTTGCTTGACTTTGGGCTCCGGGGTCTGGGGATTAAGTTTTCTCGCCAGGCAAAGTTTCGTTTTCCCCAGCTAAGCCCCCACTACCCCCCCCACCCATGGATTTGTGTTATCGCCCTTGCTGCATACTTTTGTAGCTCAGTGTCGACCAGCTGCGAGTGCATTTGCGATTGCATACTTTCGGGCGAAAATATTTTTGCCTGCCGCTATTGGAATTTACAAATATTCTTATAAATTATTATATCAAAGTTCGGCATTACTTATGGCTGGCTGGCTTCGACAGCAAACTTTTCCCTACTTCGAGCACTTTTCCTGCACTTTGTCTCACTCTCTCTTACTTGACACTTTAGTGTAATTAGTTCTCCTGCGGTTGCCGCTTTGTGGGGAAAATCTCTTTGGCTTCTGGCGGTGCGGGAAATGCACTGGCTTGAGCGGGTTTCCATGTTTTTGCGGCTTTTTCATGCCCTTTGATGTGGCAAAAATTTCAATTAATGCAATGCAAAATATCTTTAAACTCCTCTGCTTTAGTTGTTAATCTCGGATTATTGCTCAAGTGCCGCAAGCAAAAATTGCATAAGACTTAAATAAACTCAGGTATTTATAATTGCTTGATTAGGCAGCCTTGAGGTTGGCCTATATAATTAAAGACATTATTGAACTGTCTAATATAAGTTATTCATAACATTATTTACTTATTGCTAAGCAAGCACTATTCACTTATGTATTGGAGTAATCTTTGAGGTATATAAAAAAATACAAATTTAATTAAATAGCCTTCTGGAAGAACTTTTTGCAGAACAAGGAAACTTTAATATTAAAAACTGATTTTCATCAATTGGCCATGAGGTCATAGTAAGGACACAAGTCATCGAATTCGCCACAAGAAACTTTCCTTTTTTGGGCAGCTTTAAAGAAATTATACTTGACACTTTTCAATTAGTGAAGAAAGTTTATTTTAATTGTGACAGTAACATGTTGTTGCCATCGCCACCCAGTCCAAAAAAAGGAGCAACAACAAAAGCAACTTGGCCAGGACAATACAGAAGCCTGGCAAACTAAGGCCGAAGTCAAGGAGCACCCTAGGAGCCACAAAATGTCAAAAGAAAACTTTTCTGGCCAAGATTAATTACAATTGAAAACAAATGAATGCAAAAACGATAAGCAGCCGAAAGGATTGCCACAGCAGTTTCCCAAAGCGGGTTGCGGGTAAAGCCAAATGGAAATGAAAACCCCAAAACTGAACTTTGCCAATCAAGATTGGAGGAGGAGGAGTGGGGCGGCTGAAGGAGCTCTAATCAGAGAAATGCTGTTGAAATAAATGTTCACACCTACAGCAGAAGCCAGAAATGCAAGAGCATTAGCTGTGCACTGAGAGAAACTTATTGGGGGAATTTCAATGAACTTGTTTAATATAAGATGACATTCATTTCATATTTATAAGGTTTTAAGATACTTAAAATTTCTCAGATCTAAATATAATATTTTTGTTGAACTTTTTCTATAATCGTGTTTCTCTAAGTGCCGGTAACAACTGTTCGGTAGTCCAGTTTTTTGGGGACTCCAACTTTTGACCGAGAGCGGTGGCAAAGTTTTGAAGGGGTTCGCTGGCTGGGGAAATTCTTTGCAGGCCAGCCACGTGACCTGTTTAGTTTTTAGCAGGGAGTTGGTCTATTTCGGTTTAGCTTCAAGTTTTCCCCTGGGTGTGGGCTCCCTTTGTTGGTGGAGTGCCAGCGGTCAATGGGCCAACATTAGCACCACTTAACCCGCAGCCCGGTGCAGTGTTTTCGATGCGAAAAACTGCCTTGGGAAAGTTTTCGTGCATAAATCATGAAATTAATTAATTTTGACACACATTCCCCCCAGTCGCTTTCTTATGGAGCAGCTCCATAAGCAACTTTACCATCAAAGTATTTTATTTCTTGCATTTTTTTTTTTTTTGTTGCAACGCTCCTCTTTGCCAGAAATTAAAAGTAGAATTGAGAAGTGAAACATTAACACCAACAACAACTAAACGGGGAAAAACTTGCCTTGCCACGCAAACTTTTCCAACGTGTAGCGAGGGGGTTGTGGGGATATGGGGGGAAAAAGGAATCAAGTTTGAAATATGTGCAAAATTCATTCAGTATTCGAAATATTCCCAACTTGCTATAAGTTTCGTATGTTTCGCCTTTTTTCTTTGTTTCTCACAATTTTCGCAGTTTTTGTTGCTGCCAAAAATAAAACTTGCGCCGTGAGTTTAATTTTATTCATGCTGCTAAGTGAGTGTTGAGTGAGTTTTCTGGCAACAAAAAAAAAAAAAACGTAAAAAATTAAGGTAGGTAGGCAAAGTTTGCGCCCAAAATGTTTCACTATTTAATTGCATAATTTGAGAGCGCACAGAGATTACACCTGCCGGAAAAATAAGTTTATGCGGATGATGGATTGGAGTGTGTATAAATTAACAAAGTGTGTCTACATAATAGTAAATCCTGTTGTATCTAGGCCGAAAAAAGATACATAGAATCGGAACGATGATCTATATAAGTCGAACTAATAGACCATATGTTTATGCTGCAATATTATTCTTTATTTAGGCCATAGAAAGGAAGTATATAGATATATAAGGATCAAAACAAATCGATGATATGGGCCCACAATAAGTCCTTGTCGTTATCCTTGTCAGTGTCCTTATCCTTCTTTCCCAACTCGTCCAGCTTCTTTTTGAGCTTTTTTAGCTGCTCTTCATCGCTGAAGATTGCCTTGAATACGCGAACAGTGAAGCTATCGTAAATGCCAAGCCTCCTAAGGAGTCTAAGGATTTGCCTTTCGAACTGGGTGTATGTCATACCCTGCCGCAATGCTGGTCCATCCCCGGAAGAGCTACCATTCCGGATCACTGGCTCGCTAGTTGAAACCGAGGAGATGTCAGTCCGCTGGATAAGATTGAGCTCATTATATGCCATTATTTTTTCGTCCAGTTGAAAAAGCGGAAGATCGGCAGCTTGTTGAAGTCTTTTATATTGGCCAGAAAAATCAGAATCAGCTTCTTTGAGGCGCTCCTTTAAGCGAGAAGTGACGACATCGTTAAGCTTCTCTAGTGGATCCAAGGATATATTATCCTGGCTTTGGATGCCCTGGGATAATACCAAAATTGCTGCCAATACAATGATTGTCATGACTACTGTCAGTCAACTGCTTGCAAATTCACGGATCTGTGGCTTTATAAAGCTTGTTGATGGTATACCGATAAACATGAATTATGCCTAACTGACATTTAGTATGGAACTAAATGAATGTAGGCAAGGTGAAAGATGAGTGATTTATCGAGGTCAAAGCATGATTTCATTTTATGCACTGCGTAAGTTCGTTGGGTATTTACGACTTGCCAAGAATTTAGTGTTGTTCTTCTTAGTTATCAGTTAACCTACTTCAAGAATAATATAACTATATTTGAAGGTTGTGTCGTACGAAAGATGACATTGTTTCAAACGTCTAAAATACATAACATATTCGTTTTTTATTAATTTGAACAAATTTGTTTCATTTGGGTAATCTAAACTGTAAAATAACATGGCATGTGCTGCTAAAAAGTCCATCTAGTAGCTTTCAATGATTTCTTTTCAGGCAATTAAACAAATGCAGAAAACTCTTTTACTGCTGGGGAATTGTAAAGCAAATATTGAAATGGGTGGTGTAGCTGGGTTATGCGAATCAAATGCAAAAACATTAAGCCGGGCCCAGAACTCGGCCCAGAGCAGACCCAACTTCGCAGGCAAAGAAAAGCGGCAACTGTGACAATGTAAGCAACAGCGGAAAGAACTGGTGGCATGGAAATGGTGTGCGGTGGTATGGTCTGTCTTTTTGGGTGGTATGGGGTGTTGGGCTCGGGGTGGTGGTAAAAGTGCATACAAAATTGGCAAAGATGGGGGAACAAAGGAAACAAAAACGACGCCGTCAGCTGCAACGCAAAACTGCAGCTAACCGAAAATGGTAATGGCCTTCGATGGGTGGCGTAAAAGGGGCGGGGCCGAAGAGTGTCCTGATGGTGGTGGTGGAGCAGGTGGGGGGGGGGGGGTAAGTTGCAATGTTTCAGCTTAATGCGAAAATCTTGTTGCACGCCGCCTGCAGCAAACGATTCAGCCTCCAGACCATGGCGAAAAGTCTATTGTTTCACAATCATAATTCTCCTGTAAGCTTTCGGTTGAAGGGTTTACAGGGGATGGGGAATTTGCCTGGCTGCAGGAAATGAACATCATTAATTTTGCCATTCTGCATTTGCATTGGAAATGGCATTTCAATATACGCTTCGCATTTCAAGATTGCCAAAACCATTTTCCGCTCAGCCAAATAGCCTTTATTCCAGCTACAAAAGCGCCCCGTCTCGCTTGCTCCGATTATCGGCCGTCCCGCTCGCTCTCACTGTCGGCGGCTTGGAAAAACTTTCAACTGCTGTGCGCGATTGCCGCGACGTGACTTAATTTCCACCGCCGGCAGGCATACGGCTAAATATTTGTTCTATTCACTGGGGGGCGGGGATATCGAGCAGAGGTTAGTTAGACATCTACACTGCGACAAAAAATGGTGCAATTTGCCAGCAATATACATTATAAATTACTTTCACTTTCAGTAATTCCAAAATCATTAAAGTGACTTTTAAATCTATTATCTATTGGATATGAAATCATAGTTGCGATTCTGAGATATGTGGATATAAAATGGTTTTTTAAAAGTATTACTTCCATTTAACCAACCTTCTGATAAATTATCTACGTAACTATGTTGTCATAATCTCTGCGTAAGTAATTTTTTTCAACTACTACTTTCTGCCAGTGCATGTTTCACTTCGAGCATTTATCAATATATGGACATGTCCTGATAACTCTGTCGATGGGAATTGCGGCACGTAGCGCTCGACACTCAAGTGTCCAAGTGTTGAAAAAGCCGTGCATAAAAACTAACACGTACGCACCGATCCGATCCGAACCGAACTAAGCTCCAACTGCGGGTCATTCATACACCCGATGGCTAGCTGGGGGGAACTAAGCCAGTCCAAATCAGATATATACTACATATATGTATACATTTATATATTTAGTAAGAGAAAGTCCGGCAGTGGGCTGAAGAGCGAAAATCAAAGCTAAGCACTTTCAATTGGATTTATGCGTTTGCGATGTGCCCAAAGATGCGAAACGGAATCGGAATCGGAATCGCGTGCCCAGCTGGCTAATGTCTCAATTTCCCGTGGTTATGAGTCTCCATAGTTCCCCGCCTCCTTCACAACTTGTGGACTTTCTTATTAATCAGCACAAAAAGTTTGCCGCACCAACTTGCAATTCTGCCGATAAGCAAATAGCCAAAAAACTGTTTACACAACGCATACATGGCCAATTATCCTTATCCCAATCCCTTTATACCTATCCCCATTTCAGTGCCCATGTGTGCGTGCTGGAATTTGTGTTTGAGTGCCTTTGGTTATTAAGTTTTATGATCAGTTTGTGTTTTGCGTTGAAACGATTTATTTAGCTAGGCGGAATTAATTGGAATTTTACGTGTTGATTTCCTCTGCACTTACACAGAAGTGGAAATGAGTCGGGGGAAAACCCCCGAGGCCTGCAAGGAAAACTTCTGCTGAACGCTCAGTTTGTCTAATCGATTATAAATTTGAGTGAATGGAAAGCAGGAGGCTTGGGGAAAATGTAAACATTTCACAAAGGTGCATTTTCTTCAAAATTCCGATTAAAGTCTAGAAGGATTTATATAATTTACAAAAGCATATGCTTATTACCTTAGCAAAAAGAATCTGCAGATATATGTGATTTGTTATCTTTTCAACGTTGTATTACCTAAGCGGCACATTAAGTGCATTTTCCACCGTATTTAAGAGGAATGACCGCCTGTGTGTCCATTCACTTTAAACATGTATGTAATACTGCACCATTTTAGGCGGGAAACCGCAGTTAATGCCAGCAACAAAAGCGACCCAAAACCAAATCGCTTAGCAAACAATGCGAAGGTCCTTCGTCCTCAACTCCTCCGCAGGTCGAAAAATGGCCGTTACGACCACACATTATATGCGATCCAGCAGCTGGGCAGTCCGAAATGCTTTATGCGATTATTTGCTGAAATGTTGCGAGCGGGTTTCGTTTTATTTATTTGCCCTGGGCAGTTTCCTTCACTATTTTGTGGGATTGGATTAAGGCGGTGGCATTAACAAACATTCCTGTGGCCGGCAACAAAAAAAAAAGATTCTGTGGCATATATATTTCATGTTTGCTCCAGGAGCTTTTCTTGGGTCGACGGATGAAAATCGCTCAAGTGTTAAAATTTCCAGGCTAAAGATTTGCATGACAGGCGGGGGTGAAAGTGGCTCTAGTGCCTGCCACATATACCTTTATTGAAAACATAATACGCCTTTCGCATGCACGGTTTCCATTTCATTGCTTTCGGTCCCATTCGATTCCGTCCACTTCGATTTCATTCCGTTTTTTGGGTATTTTTTTCGTTTGGCGCGTGACAAAACTCAACTTATGCCGGCTTTGAAATTTACTTTGCTCGGCTAATCCGGGCGATGTACCAGTCCTGGCAGAGTCCTGGCCAAAAAGGAGTGGATCCTAAGCCGACTGTCCAGAGCGTTTTTTTCACCGCTCCTCAGGTTCGAGTGGCTGTCACAAACGATTCTGGCCAAGAGCCATCGCAAATGGTCAGCATGAGCATGGGGTCAACGTTGGGAGTCAGCCATGTCAATGGCCATGGAATGGCAGGATGGTAAGGAAGGGCGGATTACCGAGGGGTTCAATCAGAATCAGAACCAGAACCGGAGACCATGACTCGGGTCACAACAGCATCGAAGGGCACTCAACAAAGCCGTAGGCTTCAATCTCATAGGAATATTTAGATTCAATTTCCAAGCTAATAATATTAAACGAACTTGTTGTAGGAAATCTATATACTAGACATATGATATATGTTCTTCTGTTGTTACTAAAAAATAGATGCTTGCAAATCAACCAAATATTGTGGCAACTTATCAACATCTTTGGCACAGATTTTCCTAACTAAGTTTTGGGAAAACCATTAAACTTTCTTTCCTAGGCTGTCCACCTTTTCCCCATACCACTTTTTATGAAAACATTAGCATTAACCCTCGAGTGTCCCCTGGTAATCCTTTTACGTCTTGTGCCCTAAGTAAACAATCTGCGCACTTCATTTGGCCGACGAAAAAACATTGGACACACAATTTACAAGCTGAAAATCTCTGACAGCTTATAAAGACATTTGGTAAAAAAAAAAATTTGGGCGCACAACTTAATCGAAAACTTTTTTTCTTGGAAAACTCTTTTGGAGGGTTTGTCATTCCAGGTTGTTTTTTTTTCGAGCTTGAACTTCTGTCCGAGCAATGAAATTAATGCAAAAAGTTTGGCGCTTGTTGCGGTGGCCGGAAAAGCGAAAACCTTTTCGAATTTCTAATGAGCAAAACAACTTTTTTTTCGGACAGACTTTCGGCCAGGTGAGAAGCTGAAAAAAATTTGATTTGAGTTGAGGGCCAGCCAAGTAAAAGTTTTTAAATAAAAATTAAAAATTGTCAACGCGTTAAATTAGGGTCTGAAGTCCGCGGAGCCTGGGCAACCCGAGGGTTAAAGGTTTAAATTGAAATTGAATTGGGTATCTGCAACTGACAGTCGGGGGAGATATTTTGCCAGCAACATATTGGAGATTTTCCCTTCAAAGGAAAACTTGCAGCAACTCATCCTCTAAAACTGAAGGGTTCGGCATTTTTTGCCACTCTACCTTCACTCCCCGCCCACGGGATTCATAATCTCCTCGGTAATCTTTTAATCCAGTCGAGTGAATTTTGTACTCGATTGTGCAACAAAGTTGCCAAAGGCTGTCCAAGGAAGCGGGCCGGAGTTAACTTTCGACAGCAGCTAAACATGTGAGGCAAGTTCCACAGCCCACAGCCCACAGCCCAGTTTTCCCCGCACTTGCCATTACACAACTCACACAACTTTGATGTCATCTTTGTGCTTAGGCCCCACAAACAAAGTTTTCCTGGTCGCTCTAAAAAAAACTTTTTTAATAGTAATGGACTTTACTTCTCTGCCACTCAGAGCACTCGCCTTTTTTCACCACCAGCAGCGCGATTGCTCTTTTTTTTTTGTGCAGTGTAAGCCGAGCGAGCAAAGGGAGTTTGCTGCAACCAGGTAAAATGTGGATCCACAGCTTCAAAAAGTTATTTCCGCCACAAATGAACACGAGATGCATTTTTTTAGCGTCTCCCATCGATACGAGTGTGATGAAAGTGGTCCTGGATTCGGGTCCCATGTCCTGTGTCCTGCTTCCTGGTTCCTATTTCCCCAGCACTTAGCTCACGGCCAGACTGTCTGCCTGACTGAGCTCCTTTTTCATGTTACCTGGCTGGCTGGCATAAGCCGCTTAGCTTTTGAGCAACTTTGAGCATGTAAATGGCAGACAAATTCTGGTATTTTTGCCATTCGGCTGGCAAATTTATTAAATATGATGTGACAGCCCGAATACGTTTGACATTTGTGGAAATGATTTTTTTATAAACATTTTGAAAAGCAGGCATTACGGAAAATTAAGTCGATTTTAATTGCAGATCTTCCGGCTTTCGCATTATTACTCATACGCTCAGTACTGCATATGCATTTTTAAAAAATATTTTTAAATTTGCTTATGTCTGCAAATAATAAAATACTTTTTATTGTATTATTAATTAAAGGCATTATAAACGTGACAAATTTAAAGTTTCTGCACCTTACGAACGAAAGCTGGCTGGATTTTGAAACTAGTGATAAATATAACTCATACGCAGTGTGTAGAATAGAATGTTTATCAATTATCACAGCTTAAAGTCAGCCATTCAGAAATGAGATTATAAGAAAATAAACTAAAAATGGACCGAGTTTCAATTCTTGGCAAGTTTTCCAGGGTTACAGGGGACATAAACTAAGCTCTAATGCGCCAGCTAAGGATACAAATTACGAAACAATGACGTCAACGTGCCTGTCAACAACTTGGCCAGACAATAGTTTTGCTTGGGGCAGACAGTCCCGGAAAATGGAAAATGGTCGGGGAAAGGGGGCAGGATCAAGGGGCGGGGTGGCGACAGCCACCGTGAAGTCGGAAGGAAAAGGGAGACGAAGGTTAGGCGACAGGTGCAACGGACATTTCTGTCGCATACATACAAATTACGTGCGAGATTATGCCGAGTCCGGTTTGGACTAAGCACTAAGGACCTGGGAGAAACGACGCAGGACGAAGCTGTACGCTTTCTATTGGTGGTTAAGGCACGTACGGAAAATCAACAGAAAGCAACGCCACCTGGCGATGACAGCGTGACTCACGATCGGCTATGTGTGCTTAAGTATTACTCATCGTAAACATTTTATTTACCATTACCTAATAATAAGGCCTAACAGTTTGAAATAATTCGCATTCTTGTTAATATTTCTTAATCAATTTTTGGACCACATCTCCATTACCATTATGAAACACACAAAACTATCTCTGACTTCCAAACCCCGCCACTCGTTTCAAGTTCAAATGGAACAATGCCAAAATAATGCTTTCACTCCAATGGAGCTGAACTGAGGTGATAGGTCATGGGCATGGGCATGGGCATGTGCATTAGTTGTGAATACGAGCGCCTCAAGTAGATTTAAATGAGCTCAACATGCATTTAAATGCAGCCTGATTTGATTACGAAATACGGGCTCCAACTGGAAAGGGGAGCTCTGTGCGGATTGCCAACTGCTTCTTTCTGATATTATGGCTGTGCAGCCAGCCCATGTCACAACCATCAACAATGGCGCATTGTGGAATCGGCTGGCTGCCTGGGAGGCCAAAAACAATGCAAAACGCTGCGAAAACAACAGTCAAAGGTGCGAAAATTAATATTTGCCCTGGAAAACAACAACCGCAGGAAGGGTGGGGTGTGGCAGGTGTGCTGGAAACTACTACACCTGGAAACGCATTGTCTGCCCCAGCAAGTGTATAGTAATTAATTTCCTTGGCAGGCACAGCGATGTTCAGGGCTTAAGATCAAGGTTATTTCTAAATGAATTTGGGTTGAACATCGAAGTTTCAGAAGGAACGGTTCTATAAATATTTGAAAGTTACCCTTAATTATCTGTAGATATCACTATACTACACTATAACACTATATATAATCAAAAAAATAGTTTAGTTAAGAAAATAATCCTAATGCATAATGCATTTTCGAGAACTTTCCATTAATTAATTTAATGAACTTTTGCCCGAGCTGCCAGTCTGCCAGTCAGTCAAGCCAAGTCAAGTGCATTAAAGCCTCTTGGACAGCTGCATTTCCAAACGGTTGGACAGCCTTTGCAACACAACGAAACGCAGTATGTGGGCTAAATAAAATAGTTATTCATAGAGATACATATAATTAATACGCAATTAAATTACCTGCAATTTAAATTCAATGAAAAATATCATGCTGAGAACAAAAGCTGGGGATTTATGTTTGCTCACAGCAATTTTTATAAGCCTGTTCGGCTTAATTTCTAGTAATGAATTTATGCAAACTTATCAAGTATCGAGTTTTAATTAAATTAGACCAGGTAACTATATTTCCCAATTTACAACTTATTACATTTCCCAAAAATTAGTATCTGTAATAGTTGTGAATAGTATATAGATTTCATGATTCGATTCACATTACCATTTTAATTATGTATAAGAACGTAATCATGTTTAAATGCCTGCAATGAGCGAAAATATTTGAAACTATATTAGCTGAAAGAAAAAAATACTCAAATTTATCTAAAATTATTAAACAAACTAAGTCAAAAATCTAAGAGTAGGATACTATTCTTGCTATACGATTTAATATTCTCTGAATACTCAAAATAATAACAAACGCCATTTCATTACCTTTATTATTTTGCACAATTGCTAACCATTAAATCCACGCCATCTGGAATCGCTCGGCATTTTCCTTTGGACCAAATGGTCCTCTGCGACTGTGGAAATCTTTCATTATTTCGTTGAAATCATCCAGTTTCACCTTCGTGCTCATAACGTCCTCGCACAATTAAATTCGAATCGGTAAAGCTTTCAGCTGCACTCTGGGCCACAAATTATGACCATCCTTCCCCATCTCCTCATGCCAATCATTTTGGCCCATTCAATGGCAGAACAAATGGCCAAAAGCGGCTGCCAAATGTCGGCCTACAAAACATATAGAGATGGATATACAAAGGGAAGACAGTCGGCCGGAATTTAACTGCTGTGCAGTCGCGCATGAAGATCCGCTGGCAATCCCCACGCTGCCACTCCCCTCTGTCAATTATGGTCTATGGACATTAAATGTCATTACGCAGCAACAATCAAAAAGAGCGACAGAAGCCGCAGCTGGGAAATGGGGAGAAACTGGTGGGGGGGGGGGGGGAAAGTGGGGAAACCTGGGGAAAAGGGAGACAACGGGCCAAGCAAAGCATGAAATTAAAATGCGCCTAAGATGTATTCTCAACTGTCATGATGCTGATGATGCCAGGAGTGGTCCTGGCAAAGGAGTTACTCCTGCATCCCGTCGTTCTGCTTATAATTTCATTTTTCACACCCAACTCTCATCGACAAAGTGTGAAGGACGCAGGCCAAAGGCGAGGATACTTCTTGGCTCTTTGCCTTTTGCATACTCTAGCCAAAAAGGAAAAGCTAAGATTTGCTAAAATGGGCTAGCACAATTCTTAGATAGCCAAACAGAATATCTGCGCCTCTACAATGAGAGATCTATGATAAGAATTATATATTTTCCACATAATTCAGATTTTTAATCAACAGCTATTTTACCAATTTAATATTGTATAGTTTTACTTTTATATAGTTTTACTTTTTTTTTTCGTAACATTTTTTTTGTAAACTTTTCGATGAGAGTACGGCAACTTCTACTACACTTCTTTCGTATCTTAGCTTTTGAATTTTTGTGGGAGCCTTGCCAAAGCGATAATAATAATAAAATAAAATGATGAAAATGCCAGCGGCAGTTGAGAATCAGCCGGTAGGAGCAAGGACAATGCTTGGCAGCCTTATTAAATTTATATTTAAATTTCTTGTACTGCGGTTGGGTACGTGAGAGGGCTGGCTGTAGAAATTTAATTAGTTTCAAAAACAAAAATTGAATTCTCGCCTCATTTGAAATGCAAAACCGAGAGAGAGGAGTCAATTAAATGAATGTCAAAGAACAACTCCGAGCATTCGAAATGTGTCTCCGCCCGGATGTCCCCGATATACCCCACCCCTGTGTTTTCAGGTCCTGCCTCAACAATTCCTTTGACACACACTGGAATTCCCCAGAAGGAGGAGCCTGGCCACCGTGTCCTGTCACTGCTGTTGTTGCTGTTGTTGTTGTCTTTATGGCAGTCGCCTCCTGTGGCCGCGCCCTCTGTTATTGTAGCCATGGAAATGAATATTAATGCCGGCAGGATTCTGGCAGTCGATTCTGCCGAGCATCGAGAATCGAGAATCGTGGACAGGGGACTGAGGAGCGCTGAGGAGCGCTGAGGACAGGACACCAAAGTCCTTTGCCCACAAGGGCTCAGTGCGCACTTTGCACAGCATTAATATTTATCAGCCCGAATTCGGAGTTGCTGTTGATACGGGGACACACCCCCTCTACACCTCTGTCCACTGGGGTAGGACAGCATATTTTGCATACCCTTTGTCCTTTGCCTATAGTATTTCAATAAGCGAATGAATGCGAATCAAGAAAAATGCCTTTGGTATCCGCAATTGCAGGGCATGAATGCATAACTAAATTAAACAAATGTCCTGAAATTCCAGTAACTTTCACTGCCAAACTGCTATTTTTGTTTTTTGCGGCATCACAAGCATTCAGGTGCTATCATCATGCGAAATTCGTGGTACAATTGATTGTTATTAATTTGAAATTTATTAATTGGCTTTGGTTTCCATTAATTTGTTCATTCAAATTATTTATTGTTTTATTTTAAGAGCATTATTTTCATTCAGCATTACTTTAAAAAGAAAATGTGCGTAATTTATGAGGAAAAATTAATTTAATTTCTTTAAAAATTTGACTGCACTTCGATGGCAGTTTGACCAGGGCTAGCGAACAATCTGTATAATCCCGGGGCTCTGGACATCAGCGGCTATCATTTCCCGACACTCACTGAACCTCTCACCTCTTAGCCCCCATCGCTCGAGGACACTCTCTTATATGGGCCCATTATCAAGGGTAATGAAATTTACTTGTACACGAAATAAAATTATATCATTAACACCTGAAGCGTGCAGAGTCACACGGAGTGTCCGCATATATGTACGTACTTACATATATGCATATAGCGATGAAGGCTTGGGTGGGCGTGCATTTATTCCACCCACTGTGCACATGTTTACACTGTCTGCACGCCGACTTTCCGTATCGTTTAAAACACTCAGAAAAAAATGGCTGAAAGTGGGGGCAATGCGGAATGTCTCGATTGTTCCGCGAATAATGCAATTTGTTAACATTGGCTATGCCGTGTTAATCAGACGGGGTTAAAGCAATTTCGCCCAGTTTCCACTCATCGAAATTGCACTTTAAAATTGAACTTGGTCTGCGGATGGATGTATTGTATGTATGTATTCCTGTGGCTCGTCGCACGTTTGGATTGGTGGCCGGAAAACGCCCAAGTGCAGGAACTTAATTAATTAGCTGCCTAAACTTCGTTTTGAAGTTTTTGGCCACAATCTGATTTCTTTTGAGATTTCTGCACTGAACCAAGCCGACAGATGGCATGGCAAGACCATCCAAACCAACCTGGATATGGCCACAAGGATCATGGCCTGTAGTTGAACCACCCGATGATTTGTGGGGCTTACGGGTGAGCTGAAATAGATGAAATTGGGAAATATTTAAAAAATTAACATATAATATATAAAATAATATAGAACATCTAGGAACATTTAAAATAATAACAATACACTTTTATCGTACCTAAGATTGTTTATAATTACAAACCCTTTCTCATTCTCAGCTTTACTGAAAGATAGAATGGTAGGTATTGTGTGGCTTCACACAGTTTGCAACTAATTTTTAACATGTCTAATTAGAAGGTCCAGGGTAACTTCCGTTCGACTCCCCTTGATAGTTTTCCCTTGTCCACTTGTTACTGTTTTTCTTTGGGATTTTCGGCTCGGTTTTTGCCTGTTAAGTGCAGGACCTGAGCCGGCCGGAGCTTTTGTGTTTTAGTTTCCAGCTGCAAGCCGGACACGAATGCGGCCCAGTGAATGGCCAAAGAGGAAAGTCGGAAAAGGCGGAAAACTCGCTGGGGAGCGGCAAAGGTGGATGGGTACGGATAGAGGGGGGGCGGGGTAGGGCCACAGCTGAGCCCTGACCGCAATCGCATTGTGGCATTGTCCACATCGATGTTGTCGCCCTTTATTTTTGTTACCGGTTCGGGTTTTCCCAGGCTTAATGGCCTGCAAAGAGCAAGGAGGCGAAGGAAATGGGGAAAGACTCAATTGATTTTTACTTTTGTTTTGCGATTTCCGACAGCTAAAGGCGACTCCTCGAAAAACTCCTACCGGAATCGCAACACTCAACACACAAATCCGCAGTAAATGAAAACCAAAGCTCGAAAACTTTCCACGGAACTTGTCATCGTTTCTCGGTGCGCTTCCCTTCCGTTAGCCGAAATTAAATTTTAGTTATTAAATCATCAATTCAATCAGACAATTAGGAAAGTTGTCAGCTGCAAAGTTTGCCAGCCACACAAACTTGCTGACATATGTGAAAAGCCAAAGCCAGTGCCCTTTACGCTCTTACCCCCCCTTTATTTTCCGAGTGACAAAAACTTTGCCGAAGAACATTTAAGGAAAATATTCCTTAGTTAAAAACTCAATTTGTTTTTCGAGAAAACTCAATTTGCGGCTTTTGAAGTAAACTGCAAATTTTCAACAAATTTTGAAGGGAATTAGACTCGGTGTTTTTAGTGGGTACAGAAGCTGGGTGCTGTGGTCACTCTGCCGTTGACTTTTGGTCTCTCGATTGATTTCAATTTCATTAACGCCTCGACTTGCACCATTCCCAACCTCGACGAACTGTCTGTTTGCTTGGCTGACAGCTGTTGCCAATTTCTGCTTTTGTCTGAACTCACGACCCTCGAAGATTGGCAGATGACGTCGAAAAAGAAGGACATGGTGCGGTCCTAAAGATAATACCGATTTTTCGGAACACGAAATGCCAATATAAGCTTAATGCGTTTTCAACAGTGGATTTTAAGTCTACCTTTAACTTACTCAGTAGAGAATTTTTTAAATACTCGCTTTTTGATAACTCCACACTAAATTCAACTTCTTTTCTTCCGCAGCCACTCGTTTACCTTGTCTCACCGCATTTGTGCAATTGATGGAAATTGCCTTTGAGCAACTAATAAAAATGTCAGAAATTTCTAGTCCATTTCCCTGCCCTGCCCACCGTGGCCAAGGGGAAAAGCTGAAATGCCAGGGTCCAGGCTCGACCTGGGCATGATTTTCAATTTGTGATCTTAATCACTTATTCACTTATTGCCCCACCTGCAGCTCCTGTGGTTGCCTATCAACGGCACCGTCATTGTCGTCAGCATCGTCATAGCTTTTTATTATTTTCATTCGGGCTTGACTGCCTACTAATAGTGGATGTTGCTCTTGCTGCCGATGTTGCCGATGTTGCCTTTGTTGAAAGGTTGCTATGCATTAACTTTTGTCATTCGGACCATCCTACAAATTCCTCTCTTTATTCTCTGCCGGCCAGCGAACAATGCAATGTGAATTGGCAGGACTGCTTCCACTTTTACGGCGTTTATGCGGTAAAATGCGATAAAAGTCCTGGTTGTGAAATAAGCTCAATTTCATGAATTCACCAAAAATATTTCAGCTTTAAGTGAATACAACGACAGTGCACAGTATATTAACGAGGAGGAAAGCTAACTTCTTGCTGCTTACGAAAAAGCATTAATATTATATTATTTCTTAATGAGGTCATAGTTATTTGTCACTTAAGTAATTTGTGGCTTCTTAAATATCATATCACTTGTACTAAAGTTAATACGAAATCATGAATTCTCTGCCATAAACGTAGTGATTCATCTAGATACGCCACTGTGGTTCACTGGCCCAGCCACCAAGAATCGGACCGGAGTCCAGTGTCCAGGATCCAGAGTCTAGACCGACTTGAGAGCTCCTGCCAGTCCCGCTGGTTTTTGGCCTGCTGCTGTGCCCATTTAATTAAATTACACCAAATTGTTTGGGCCGTCCTTCGCTAGCAAAAAAATTATATGGGTTGAAATGTGTAGAAAATGATAAAAGCATGTAGCATCGAGAACATTTTCAAAGGCGGGTTAAGTCCGGGTAATTGCTCTTTGTTTTTTCTCTGTTACACTTTCACAGCTTTTAGCAAATATTTGTCGATATTTTTTAAATTTAAAGGTTTATACATATACACTTCAAATTAATTCATATACTAAAGTCTTTAAACGTAAAGGGTATATGTAGTTTTTCTAGGATCCTTTAATTAAAGGTCTGCAGTTGTCAGTTTGTAGTAAAATTTATATACCAATTGAAAATCTAATTTGAAACATCTGTTACGCACATCAACTTCTTGTTTGACAATTCAATGCGTGGCTGATTTCCATATGAGTGCCTGTGTGACGTGTGCGTATATTTATATATGTTATTAAAATACAATTGACGTTTGAGTTATGAAAACTTGAATGCGGCACATGTTCAAGTATTCTATATAGAATATTTGGCCGCAAATTCAACACTTTTTTATCTTCCCCCAACCGGAAAACTTTTACATTGTCCACTAGTGTTGTCAAAAATATAAATATAAAAACAAAGTTGAAAATAGAAATAATTAGAAAATAAAATAACTTTGTGAGGCTACTCATTCGATTTTCCTATAATATATATTTTTTTGGCATACAAAGTTTTACTGATTCTATAAATTTGGCATCACTGCGGCTCCACTTGAAATTTACATTTTGCCTTGCCTACTTTTTCGGGCACGCAATTCAAAGTCATAAAATATAAGTTTGCACTGCGTAAATTGTGGGCGGGCTGGTCACAGCTGCCTAAATGTATTTTAATTTGTTTGCCTCGACTGCCGACTGTGTGCAGCAGTTAAATGGCAAATACATGAAGCTCAAGTTTTTAATTTTTCGGGGAGGACGGGGAAAACTTTTCCAAATCCCCACAAATGATTAATCGCTGGAGCGGATATACAGCCGGCAGCTGGCTCTTCTTCGCCGGAAAACTGGAACACCGGACAGAACGGCAAGAGTTGACAATTGAAGTTGGGTTAGGTAACTGCGGCGCTCATATTGATCAATCACTGTCACCTGGCTGAAGAAGTGGAAAAATCGTCGTGGTGAAGGGGGAGGTAGGGGAAAATCTATAAACAATATGATAACCATTTGGCAATAAACTCGAATGTGATGTGTCTGGCGTTGTCTCTGCAGCACTTTGAGTGATTTGATATGGCACATCTATATCGGCGATGGTTATATACGCGGACATGGCCCCGCGGCTCCTCTTTGATTGTAACAAATTTCCAATCTAAGCGAACGCGCAAGAACGGAATCGCAGTGACGGATGCGATGAAAGTGGAGTGGAGTGGCAAGTGGCAAGTGGAAAAAGTGGAAAGCTGCCGGAGTTTGCCACCCAATTTTCCGCCACTCCCGGTCTGCGGAGCGCCAAAAAGTGTCACTTTTTATGAGCGATCATTTGTATTTCCCGCTTTTGCTAGTTGTATTTGCTTGTTTGTCGTTTGTCAATACACTTTTTGCCCTCCTCCGGCTTTTCCGCATTTTCCTTGCGTTTTCCTTGTAGCTTCCATTGTAACTTTATGCTCTTGACAAATTCGAGTTTAAGTGGATTACTTTCCACTGTTGCATGTTGTTCGAGGAGCCATTCTGATTCCATATCTTCGTCCTTCAGCTGATGACTCATTAATTGTCCAAACGGAACGTTCTTTGCGCAATTAATTTTCATTTTCATTTGCATTTTACGATGGCGAGTGCTGGTCATAAATTCAGCTGAGATTCACGAGTTGTGAAAAATTCCAACTCGTGCTTAGCATTTGTGCTAATGGGTGTCGCTTTGCCTTAATGGTTTAAATTTTGAATGATTGCTAGTTAAATAATTAGAGTTCATTCATAAAAGTGGATAGTGCAATCAAATAGTAGTTATACAAGGTAAATGAGTAAAATTATTTTTCAGCTACTTTAATTCTAATTTTGTCAATAAATCTAAGCTCTGTTTAAAGGCGTGATATTAACCAACATTTTTATTACAACAGTTAACCACTCGAAAAAAGTTAATCATCGGAAGATTTTTCAAGGACCCCGGATAATACTTCCTTATATAGCACATAAATCGAATGATTCCACCCTCGAATATCGCCCAAATTCGCAAACACGTGGTCATTCTGTTTGAAATGAAAACCCTTTCACATTCTTTAAGTCCTCCCATGTGCACAATTAGTGCCCCAAATGGGCATCGACCATCACGTGACACGTGCGTAAGTTTTCAATTTCGCTTTCATTTGGCTCTATGTTATTTGTGCCACACGAAAACGAATCGCCACTCGGCAACGGATACACTGGAGCAAACGGCCAAAAAAAGGAGGAGGACTCATAAAAGATTTAGGCCTCGCTGCCATTACGAAATGCAATTTGCAGAAACTTTTGATTTCGCCGGCAAGCAGCAGGTCGGTTCAAAGGACCAAATCTTTTATTGGTCTCATTAAACGAAAATGTTTGCGAGCTTTGAGTTCTGAGAACAGAGTCCTGTCCCTTTCGATTCCCAGTCCGCCTGCCCGCCCCCAGTTCGGCCACGCCCACCACTTATTTTCGAGTCAGTTCACGTTTTCCGAAAGGTGAGCGGCGTTGATTTTGAAAAGTTTCTGCGGCCCACCTCGATGAGCAAAGTACTCGAAAGATTTGAATGCTCTCGAAAGCTGACATTTTTCGTTGAAGTGGACGTGATTCGATTTGGATACGCTTTGGTTGCCTCGCCTGCCCCCTGAGGAAAAACCTAACTTTAGGGGGGGCGGAGAAACTTTGCAATTAAGCTGGCAATGAAGCGCAAACAAGAAAACCGGAAAATGGAATCGAGAACGCAAACTGGAAATCATATTAAATTTCAACAAATTATTTGTAATTTGTTTGGCTCGAGAGGGCGAGAGCGAACCCATCCCCATATCTGCATATTCATATTCATAGGAAAATTGAATTTTCCCAAATTATTTGCTTGGTTAGTTTTGTGGCTTCCACAAAATTGTTTGCCAGCACACAGAGGCGCAGCAGCAGGGGGCACATCTTCTTCATTATCTTGCGAGCACAATGGCTGGAAACCGGACCTGCTCTGTCATATTCGGAAAACTCTTTGAGTCGACTCGTAATTGAAATGTGTGATAGCGCACACAATAGGCATTAGTTTCCCAACACAAAGGAGCTACGGAATGGAAATATTGCAGTGCAGAAGAGTGTAGTCAGAAAATATAATTGGAAATTGGTAAATACATATGTACCAAAATGTAAAATGGGCTATTTTAAAAGTAAAAAAATCGGTCTATAATTACTAATAAATTTAATGTGTGCAATTGATTATATTTCAAATAATGATTGTGGTCAAAATGAAGTTAATATGCCTTTAAAAAGGTCGAACAAAGCATTAAATTTGGCTCTTCTATTCATGTGAGATATCCTTGACTTATGTGCGGTGCTCACTTTCCGTCAAATGCAATTTCGATTTTAAGGCAGAAATGTCTACCGCCAAGAGCATAATCGATTGTCATGATACCCTTTACTGTTATGGTGAGAAGGTATACTATATTCAGTAAGAAGTATGTCGATCTAACCATCGGTATAAACATCATAAGGGTTTTTTTTTGGGAAATTTAAAATTTAGCTTGCTTTCTGCGTGCATATCTTCATCTCGCTGACATATCCTTTGCTTCAGTAACGGGTATCTGATAGTCGATGCACTGGACCACAGCGTTCTCACTTGCTTTGTCCTTTTTTTTTGGGACATTTTCAACGTTTTCTGAGCGATTAGGTGCCACATCGAGAGCGAGGAAAATTCTACTGGCTGTATCGATAAGAACACGATAATGATGACTAAGTCGCAAAATCCAATAATGAAAATTAATTTCACACACGCACACATACACACACAAAGTGTAAGCCACAGGCCCTGTAGCAATTTATGCCAATTTGGCAGAGGGAGCTGTGTATAAGGATGTGTAGACAGTCACTTCCATGCCTGAAATATTTTTGACACCTGCAGAATTCCTATTGACAGCTGTGCAGGTGAAATGAGCGGCCACGGGAGTGTGGGCGTGGTCTTTGGAAAATCCACGTTCGAATTCGAAGCGTTCCGAGTGCGGGTTTTAGGTTCCCAAGGAGGGGTTTTTTCAGGCGATTTTCCACGCGGCGTGTGTGGGCATACGTGAAAATTTTTGACAGTTATTTTAATGAAATTATGCAAGCACATTTTCACACATTCAACCACTCAAAGAGTGACGAAAGCCAAAAGGGGGGGGTGGCAATAAAGGGCGGCTGTTCGCCTGCAGCTGATTCGTTAGCTTTGGGAGTGGGTTATTCACTCCATATGTGGGTTAATCATATGCATTTCGAGGTTTTGCAGGCGACCAACGCTTTGCCACGCAGCAATTTTGGTTATTTAATTAGCGCCCCACATGAGCACAGACAACTGCAAGTGTGCTGGCACACACAATTAAAGCTCACGTGTCCGCAAACATTTTGTGTGTGAGGTCGAAAACTCGGTTAAAGTTAAGGTAGTTGATTTCGCTATAGTACCTCACTTACATTTATAATTTAAATATAAATAAACAATTATTTGATTTAACAGACACCAAAGTTTAAGCTCGCTCAGATCTTACAGATACAATATCTAAGTTCGTCAAACATCAACCCTCGAAAAACTCTTACAAATTCAAATTCGCCAAACTCTAAAGGTTGTTTGAATTGAACAAATGTAATCGAAATTGTATCTTTCAAGTGCTCGGCACTCGCCCACTTCTTTTCTTCGGGATTCTTTTGGATGCCATGTACCCTCTGTGATTACGCCATGTCATCTCTAGTGTGCCATCGACTTTTGTGAATTTCCCCGAGCGGCTGTGCTGCCCACGAAAATTGTCGCAATGCCGGAGAAATTATACCCGGGGGTTGACGAAGGTGAGCACGTGTTGAGTTCGCAAAGGAACACGGAAAAGAAGGAAAAGTACAAAGTTTTATTTGATACGTTTTTGATTTGCGTTGTCAGACAATGTCAATGTCTATCCCAGGATCTGTCGCCAGCTCCTGTTGAAAACAATGACAAGTCCTGCAGGAGCTGCGAGATTTGCTGATGGTGAGGGGGGAGGAGGAGGAGTCAACGGAAGGAGCTTGGTACAAAGGGGAAAGGCACTGGGACAGACAAATGCGCCAAAGTCTCAAGTGCATCATGACACGTGAGTTTTTTGCTGAACATTTCGGTTGAGTTTTTGGTAATTTGATTTCCACACCGAGATTTTCCCGAGGGCTGGCGAGGAAGTGGGTGTAAGTTAAAGTTAACGCTACATTTGATGCCAATGGCAAAACAAATGCGACAACGTGTGAGGAATTTTCAAGTTGCCATCCGCCTTTCACCTTCGTTGGCAAGCATATTATTCTGCATATTTGATATTCTGGGCTAATAGAAAGAAAATTGCTTCGATTTTCCCTAAGCCAGATAATTGGTTTGGGCAATTGTAATTTGTTTACGTCGCTTTTGAGGGGGGAATTTCTGCCTTTAGAGGAATAAATTTAGTAGGTCCTTGGGCTCTTTTTGCCAAGGTAGAATTTGTAAAATTGTATATTGAGCAACGAGCTGTGCATAAACATTTTAATTGTTTATTTTTTTTATTGTATATAACAGTTCTATGAATCCTTATTACATTTAAATCGTTTTTGAAATAACTACCTCGTTAGTTTTGCTCTGTATTCTTGATATTTTCCCCATACTTTCGACTTCCCCTATGAGCTTTAACTTTATTTTTTGAAAAACATCGCACGTATTTGTCGTTTCCATTACAGTTGTGCTGATTTTGATTTGCTGCCCTTATGTAAGGCTGGCTGCCTGATGTTTCACCCACCAAAAGTGCCACCCACGCCGCCACTGTCAGTCAATCTCAAATTCACTCAATCAGTCAGCCCAGGCAGTTTCAGTTAGTCGTTGCGTCAACACTTTGCCAACTGGCAGGAGGGGCAGCAAACACCTGCCACGCCCACACACATTTGGGCTATATGTTTTGTTCGAGTCACGTTTGTTGTTGTTGCGAATCCAACCATTTTTTGCAGCTCGTTTGCCGACTTATGACTTTTGCGCCAGCACTCATAGGCAATTTCTATCCCCTGCCGGAGGTGGGCGGCTTCAGGTGGGCGTGGCACATTTGTCATACTCAAATTTAAAATTCAATTTACTTGCGTCATAAATTTAATAGCATAGCCAGAGGCAAACGCCACAGGCACAAATGCCAGTTGATTTTCCCATATGCGAGTATCCGAACGTCAACGTGCGAAGGGTTAAGACTGGTGGAATGGGTTAATGGGGTGGTGAGAGTGAGTTATATTAGCCAGGGTGCTATGAGGAATACATGAAAACCGTCATTGGATCACATTGGAATATTTTATTGGTGCTAACGCAATGAAATCAGAGCAAATACATAAAAGAACACGCGGAAATAAAAACCGAAGGCAAATCATAAGCTGGATTTTTATGTTTTAGAAACAATATTCACAGGGAAAGAAATTCAAGAATGCAGAAACAAATCATTAAGAAAAATAAATAATTGCAGACAAATTTAAAATATTAATAAGACACGCATACAAATTAATTGATTGTTTTAATGAAAAAATAATTATATCCTTTGATATTTACCAAACTTTTGCGAAAGAAAGAAGTCTCTTTAAGTGGAAGCCCTCATTTACTTCAACTGCCTCTCATTAGGCATATAAAACATGGTAATTGCTTAGCTTGTTAGACGTTTGCAAGACTTTTAATCCACACACACACACATACAACACACTCTAACCGAAAAAAAAATATGTTAGAACCAAAAAGGAAATCTCTGCGCAGTCCTCAAGGCGTATACGTAATATGCTAAACAAAAGTGCGCCAATTAGAAGGAAAATTCCGTTTTTAAGCCCAGTCCCAACCCCAAAAACCGCAAAAGCCAGAAAGTTGATTTCTTAACAGTACCCCTCTGCAAAACCCGCAAACCGAATGTCAGAAGGAGACAGTCGACGAAGTTGGAGCAGCTCCAAAATTCTAAGCCAAAAAATGTTGCTGCAGTAGACCACAGAATTAAGCAGAAATGAGTCTGGCTGAGTGTGTGTGTGTGTGTGTGGAAAATGGGTGTGTAAAATGGGCGAAGAATATGGTCGTGGGAGTCTGTGTGTTGTCAGTAACTTGTCTACTTGTTGTCTGTATCGTGTGGCAGTTTTTGGACACAGGGAGCCCAAATTTCAAAGCCCCCACACTTCGAGACATATGCAGGAAAAAGATGAATGCATTACAAATGAAGACGGCTACAGGCAGGTCAGATGGAGAATACCCTTTCAAAAGAAAATGCCTCATAACTATGCTCTTACTCATGTAATAACTACCAAATTTTAAATTTTAATTTTATGGAAAATTATCACTTAAATATTTAATAAAGAAGATGAGCAATATATTGTAATATATTAGTAACTTCTGTTTTGTGAGAGCATCTCATGCTATATTTATATTTGGATGTACATTTTGTGGCTCGGCCAGAGTTTTGAACAGAGCGATGGAAAAGTCGGCTGACAGTCGGATGGAAATGAGTGAGATTTTCTGATTTGCGTCTTGTCACGCAGAAATAAAGCTAAAGTCCATTTTAATTGAGTTTTTCTCAAGTTGCAAAATGCTTTCTGCAAATTTATGACTGCACACCGAGCAGCATAAAATTGGACGGCAGCAACTGAAGTGAACCAAATCCAACCGAACCGAATCGAGCCGTATGAATGTGTAATAAAATGCATTTTTAGCCATTTTGTCACATGAATTTGATTTAATTTAGATTGGGACCGACAGCCGGCAAATATCAAATGAAATGAAAGAGGCGTTAAAGGAAATGCTACATATGAGTGAAATGAAATGGAATTTTGTGTGGCTCAAATTTTATGGTCGAATGTGAGGCAGTTAAATTGAGCATCGAAAGCGGCAAGTATTTTCATGGAAATATGGAAAAGTTTTTCTCTCCTCGGCCTCACAGGCCCTATTGCTCCTCCTCATTTTCTTGCTGGTGTATGACAAAGTTTTCTTCGTCTGGCGCTTGTTATTTTCCACGTGCACCGCTCGATTTCAAAGAAAACAACTGGCAAGATTTCAAGCAGCGGATTTCCCTCCTCTTCATTTCCATTTTTCCGACCCCCTTCGCTACTTCAATTGAGCGGTGGCGGCTGCTTTTAATGTTTCTGTTTTTCCGTTGTTTTTATTTCCTTTTTATTTTGATTTGGCCAGCGGCTTCTTGCACCACTCAGCCCCCCGGAAAATCTGCGTAATCATCGGCAGACGGGCACGGGAAATGCGAAACAGGAAAAATAAGTTTTGCCGCAAAAATAAATAAATAAATAACATTTTGTATAATAAAACGCAGGCGGCGGCGGGGAAAGACTCAAGTAAACAACAGGAAGCATAAATTGTGTTATTGTAACTAAAAAGGAAAACCGATGCAAACGGGAAAACTGGTCGATCTTTGATGTGATTAGAGATGGTTGGGCGGAAATGGTTAGCTTTGACCATGTTGGACTTGGCCACGATTGGCAATAAATTCTTCAATATTTGAGTAAATTGACAACGGGAAATATGTTCGTATAAGATATCTTATTATGGCGAAAAGTATCCCATATACATACATATCCCCTGTCAAATTATACTTACATTAATCCAGTTTACATTGCCGCGGTGCAACATATGATCTTTAAATCAAGTCAAAAATTATGATATGATCCCCCTTGAGATCATTATTTAATCACAGTTTTATGAACGGCTTTTCCAAAAATAGCACGGATCTCCCATGAATTCAACTCCCAACAGCAACTCCCCGGCACATTTGCCAAATCAATATGCAATATCCCACAAGTAAAGGATTTCAAACTCTCACTCGAATCTACACACACACACGCTCAGTGGGCAATCATATCGATGGGGGGAAAACTGAACCGCCTGTCATAAAAGCCGCACACACAAAAATACGAGTAGTTGGCTGCATCAAGAGGGAACTGTGGCATGAAAAGCACAAAAACTAGGTTAGTTGCCGAGATTTTTTACCTTCGCTAACATGACCCCTCCTCCTCCTTCCCTTTCCTTCCAGCCAACAAACCCCCTAGAAAAATAACAATTGCACCCCGTAACCCCTGATCTCTGGCACTGCCACTCGCCGTCCCAAAGCCATCCGTTCATGTCTCTGCCAATGCATTTCAAAACAGGAGCTGCAGGAGCAGCGAATCGAGAAAGGCGTTCGGCCATGCCCCTCCGCCGCCCCCACCATATCTGTCAAGTGAACTGGAAGTGATAAGGATATATAGGGGTCGGTATGGTGGAGCTAGCTATGGACGAAGGAAGAACGCTGAGCGTGTTCACGTGCAAAATTGCAGCGATTCCCCAGCGAGTTTCGATTTCTCCTTCAAAATCGAATTCACTTTGCTGAGTACACTGAGAGGAAATCATGAACGAAACTGGAACATTATACCATTCTATAGGAGCTCTCCACTTTCTACTATCTGTATTTAGTTTTAGTATTAAATGTATTAAGACATTTCTTGAAAAGAACATTTTTTGTGGAATGAAAAGTATATTGTGTAGTAATATCCCCTTCTTTTCAGTGCACTGCATGTATGTGTGTGTGTGTGGCTGCAACGCTGTGCGTATGCCAGTGCAATTCGAGTTCGATTTGGAGTGTGATCGATGACGATGACGGGCAGGATGCGATAAGGGCCAGGATGCGATGGGAACAGGAAACGGACTGCCAAGGATTTTAATCAGCTGTTGTCGCTCTCCATGAAGTTGCGTTCATGGGAGAAAGCCGATCGGTTGTGGTAGCGTCCATAAGTCCTGCGAACACCAAAGATATGGCCAAAAGGAAAAGCAATTGGGCTACTGATTGATTTGCCAGGACGAGCATTTGTTTTTACCGTACATAGAGTTACGATGCACTAGGCAGAAAAACAAAAAGAAAACGTCAAATGTTTCAAAGAAGTAGTTGTTTTATTCCCATTGATGAACGAATTATAGCACGGTCTTTTTATTTTACATGTTAAATTTGAAATAGGTAATATTGTAAGTATTTCATAGTTTTTGTAATGCATTTTTTAAACAAGTGTTGAAATGTGCCTATTTTTTATCAATCTTTAATCAATTGTATGTTAGGCGGGTTGAAGCCCCACAATTTGCAGTGGTGATCCCATTAGCATTTGGCTTGTTTCGTTGGCTCCTCGTTCTCAGTCACTCCCTTAACTTTTGTTTTGCACACCATCTTCCTGGCCACAGATTGTTTGTCGACATTGCAACGCCGCTAAATTGTTTGTCTTTTGTGTGTGCGCTTGTATCTGTGATGCTGCACTCTCTACACTCTATACCCACCATCCCCCTTTGGACCGAACCGTTGATTTTGGGGGAGCTCCATCGATGTGCGTGCAATGCCATTAACAATACGCCCAATGCCAAAAACGGGCAAACGCGCCAAATCCATTGTTATTTCGGTGGTCGATTGTTGTTCTTCCGGTTTGCGTGAGCTTACTGTGGCCCCAGCCACGCCCCTTACTCCACCCTCCCTCCGTTGGGTAAATTGTGCAAACAAACAGCGGATGTTGGAGCGCAGGAAGGGAATGGGCTATTCGGGAAGGATGCTGCTAACTACACTCAGAGAAACTATTGTGATTTGTTAAGCTGGCTAAAGTGATATGTTATTCTTCATACATTTGGATAGATTTCTCTTTTCCAAATCGATGCCAATTCATTTGCTGATATTTAAATGATATTTAATAATTACTTCCACATATTGTGTTTTCTGTCTGTATGCAGAACTTGTGCCACAAATCGGTTCAATTTTGGTGCCCCACTCTGCTCCACTCATCTCATTCTCTGGCACAGTTGGGGGATAATTTGGCGGATTGGAGGGCGGTTGGCGTGGGGCTGGGCTTTTGTTTTTTCAGCTCGGTTTGTTCTCAACTGCAATAATCTTATTAGCAGTTTGTTGTTCGAACCTAATCAATTACCAACGTAATTACAAACTTTGCTAATCTGACTCGGTTTCCCCCCAGAAACGCTTTTCCAGCAGCCCAGGCCTGCCTTTTCGCCCATATTGTTCATGACCGTGTCAGTGTTGGTGTTGATGTTCGTGTCCCTGTCCGTGTTCATGTTCACGTCTAGATGGGAATACATCCTGCATACATGTTCTACCAATCCCACGGGGCCGTGGTTGAAACGCGCTTCGTTGATGCGGCTCAAATTTAGTGGCCTAAATAGCGATTTATCCATTGGAGCATGACAAAATATCTCATCAAACGTTGGCAAATTGTTAACCAGAATCTGATGGAGATGGAAGCGAAAGCGCTTCAGACTAAGCGTTAGTTGAAAGGATTTCCATGGAAACGTTCTTATTCCCACCATGGGTTGTGAGGTACTACTAATTGAAAAGCAATTAATTATAGTGCGCATTTGATATTATAATAATACCGAATTACTTAAGGGCTAACTTAAGCAAAGAGGATAATAAGCTAAGCTTATATATACCTTTTTTCTAAGGCTTAAAATCGTTAGCAACTAAGTATTTCCGCCAAATCATAAAACATAAGTTGAATGATGCATTCGATTGCATGATCAATGAGCCGCTTATCGTATGCAAAACAATCAAAGTTTAATCCGTCTTACCATTGCAGCAACGTTTATCTGTTGGGATTTGGCTAGAGGATTGGCAAAACTTTTTGGCTTAATCAAATGCCAAAATATTTGAATATGCCAAGACGAAATTATTGCTGTGTATGCTACCTCCGCCACCCCTCGACATTTGCTGTCGACAGGAGCTGGGGAAAACTTTTCCACGCATGATTTAAATGGGAATAAATCTTGCGTTAAGACTCGACTTGGATTTGGATTACGCAAGGCCAGCAGAGGAGCAAAACGAACTGCTGCGTCACGTAGTTGGTAAATTTGTTTACACGTCCTCGCACCCGGTTTTTAGAATCTCGCCAGAACCAAGAGCAGGATTCAGCACCCTCGGTTCACCCGGACACCGCCGGCAGCTCCACAATTGGCATAAAGTTTCTCATATGCAAATCGCAAGTTTAGCAAAATATTTCGTTTATTGTTGAAGTTTTCCTTTAGTTACTCTCGTTCTCTCCCTTAGTCGTCAACATTTTGTATGTTTTCCGTTCATTTTTCTTGACTTGCGCTGCCTGAAAGTTTTCCTCGCAAAGTTTTTTGGCTCAAGACATTTTTTTGATAAATTATCCAGCGTCAGTTTGTGTAAGTTTGGGCCAGTAAAAACGCGCTCCATTTTTTTTTTTAATAAAAATCATGACACCTTTTATTGATTTACTTATTCTGTTCGGATGCTGATGTGTGATTGTGTGGTGTTGAGTGTTGTGTGTAGCAGTATACACTGAAGACTCAATAAATACATATAATCCATTCGCTTAACTAACTGCGTTTTATCACTAGAATTACGTTCTCGCTGTTTACTGCCTTAATGTAGCCTCGGCAAATAATATCTAATTCCAAACTTTTATGTTCACTTATTTTTGCATTTATTTTAAATTGCATTCTATTTTCATTTGTCCAAAAGTGAAATTCGCTTAAATTCTAATCAGAACACACAGCCTTGCTTTGTTTCTCTAAAAAAGTACACTTACTTGCTAATTATTAATTACACATTTAATTACACACAGAACACTTCATGTTGTCAAAGCTTACTCCTAAGGTGAATGCTAATTTCTGCGTTGAAATTATGTTTAATTTAAAGCCACATCCAGATAGTTTGTATAAAATGCACACTGCTTAGACTCTACTCGAAACAAAGACTAACGATAAATTTGGAAACTCAGTTACAAACGGAAAAGAACTTAGCTACCCATCTGATTTGTCAATGCTTTTGTTTAGCTTCAAAACCAATTGATTGAATTCGAGACCACAAACTAAAACGTAAATAATATTTAGTATTTTTATAAATTTTCTTTGTTAAAATTAGTATGCTTTACAAGCTTAAAAAATGGCTTTCTTGGCTATCATACAACATGATTGCATATTAGGTTTTATACAGATTTTCCAATATTTTTTTTGGAATTCAAATTTACAGTTTTTGGAAATTTTTATGCGACAGCAGTGGGATAGGCAATCTTTAGTAGGATTCTCGAGACTCAAGCGGATATTATTTACATATTTCAGGGACCAATGCGTCTTGTAAGAACGATTTGCATAAAACTGAAATGGATTTGAAATTAGTTTTTAATATCCAAACAATTTATTTAATTAAGAACTTACCTCTCAACTGGCGGCTTGCATCAGCTACCACTTGACATCGCATTTCCAAAAATGAAATAAATGGCGAAACTTTGCAAAGAACATTACCATCTAAGGAATATAAGCGAAGTTTATAAATTAGTCTTCATTTAATAAAGTTAGTATCAGGGGGTGTCAATAAAGCGAGTAATGTTTGCAAAGAATAAATCACAAATAATTACCTTTCTTTTATTTAAAACCAAAATAACAAATAAAATTTTAAGCACGCTGTTTAAGTCATGTTTTTGTGCATTTGAAACAGAGAACAAAACTTTATTTAGATATGTATGCTGTGGTGTATGAGTGTTTACATATGTGCATGATTTTTACATAAACAAAGTATGCTACAAAAGGCACTTATCTACTTCAAGATGTGCAACGACAAATAGCCAATTAACCTTCAACTAAAACAAGAAATTTACAATGAAATGAATCATATGTTATATAATATAATACCAGATTTGTGTAAATTTGGATGATGTAGCAAATAATAGAAACTAAAAAATAAAATAATAAACTCCATTAATGACAAGTTTTCTTTTTTTCGATTTCATTTGGTTTGTTTTTTAGGCATAGTTCGTTTCCTTTACAAATCGCATAAATAACACTGAGAAGCGTATGTGAATTTGTGTGTTCAACTAATTATAAAACTAAAAAGGTATTACTTATAATGTGGTTAACAAAAACATTTTCATTTTTTCATTACAAATAAAATATGTGAGTTAGTTTGGGGGTGTAACAAATCAGATAACTAAAAACTAATTATGCGAGTCAGCATAGGTTTAGATATATAAAAAGAGATAATCCAGTGAACAAAACGAGTAACTTGTAACTATAACTAGAATATATATATCATGTGGGTATATATTTATAATAAAGAACTTCATTGTGACTTGCAACATGAGAGATGAACAAATCAAACAGAGAAAGAGTATGTATTAAATTATTAGTTATATCAAAAACTTAAACCTAACACTCGAACAGATCTTTGTAATTATTTTTTTTGTTTGTTTTTTATTTTTTTCTTTCGTTTGTGAGTCATGAGGATGTATACAAAATATTTAATAAAAGGCAATGGTTCAACCAACTCGTACGACAGTTTAAAATTAGGAAAACGAGTCGTTAAAGATTGGGTTCGAAGGGAACTTCAACAGAAAGTTAACTAAACTACGGTCTAAGTGTTGTGTTATTCGTTTCTTTTTGATCTTGTTTTTAGGTATTTGATTTTCGTTTTTTTTTTTTTTCTAATTCAACAATTAACGTGCTAAATCATAAGTGATTCTGTCTTTTTTTTTGGCACAGATTTCATGTCTTTTTCTGCTTTTGTTTTTGTTTTTTTTTTTATGATACGTACAACGTTGGCATTCGCATCATCGTTTAAATCTTGCAACGCGCTCTACACGGGCAACTCTTCATTCATTGACTACTCCATATTTCACAAATCTCAGTGTTCCTCTACTCGATGTGTCCGTTTAACCTTGCCGCCGATGGTGGCCTCTAGTAGGGCTTCGAGTCCTTGGGCTTCTTCAGCTGCACCTTGAGACGCTTGGTGCCCACCTGGAAGCCGTTCATCGCCTTTATGGCCACCTGGGCCGAGTCCGGATTGTCGAAGGAGACAAACCCGAAGCACTTCGACAGGCTCGTCTGTTTGTCGATGAACACCTTGGCCGAGATCACATTGCCGAAGGGCAGGAACGTGGAGGCCAGATCCGTATCGGTGAACTCCTGCGGCAGATGGTAGATGAAAAGGTTGCAGCCCTCGGGTCCTGAAACGGTATAAAGGGCAAAACACAATGTTAATTTGGAGGATTATTTGTTAATAAGAATTGGAGGAATTTTCTTTACAAGAAAGTATATTTATTTAATAGTTTTTCTACTTTCTCAGTTTGCTCCTTAAAATTGTGTGCCGTTGTTTCTGCTGCCACTTGTATACAACAATGTAACCGCGTCACCTTTCAGGTGCTAGCAATTAATATCCCAGAGGCACCAATTTACGCTCGAGTTTCCCAAAACGGAAGCGGATATGATGCGCCCGATCTGTCTCTTTCGCACTTGTCTCGCCATCTCTGTTGCTCAACTATCTGCTATACGTGTGTGGGTGTGACACTCTGTTTAGGAGCACGTGCTTTTGCAACTGCTGACATCGTCATCATTATCTTTCGCAGCATTATCATCGCCATTCCGGCATCATCATCATCATCACTCCGTCTCTGTCGCTCTGTCGCACTGTCATTTCTCTGTCCCTGGCACACGCACATTAACATGGCTCGCGCCTCGTGCTGCGGTTGCACTTTTCGTGAAAATTACTGTCAACGTCACTGGCAATGAGCAGTCAGCAGCAATACAACCCACCAGCATCCAAAATCCGAAAGCAACCAGCTCGGGGTAGAAAGAGACAGATGATGAGGGAAGGTGTGATGGAAAGAGAGAAGTGAACGCAGCGTCAGCAGTCGCGTTTTCACTTTCGAGATGCTTTTTAATGACAGCAAAACGCTTCGAATGACAGCCGGCATTTTGCGGTATTTCAATTTTATAAGGATGAAACACAAAACAGGAGAAAGGGACAAACAATGTTTGCAGTAAGGATTTTAAAATGCATGTGGTTTGGAAAAGCACAAGATGACAGCTTTTAGTTAATTTCGAAATTAAATGTCAAAAACTAGCAACAGACTATTTATTTATAAACACACGTCGAAACTTCCAACATATATGATCTTAAACCAATGGGAATGATGTTCCACAAACTCATGCGTATATTAATTTTCCCTCATAAAGACCTATTCATCATTACAGCAAATGGTTACACTCTTTGATGTGTCCCCCCGAGCGCAGAGATTCATACTCGCTGAAACCGAATAGGTTTGTAGTAGTGGTTCCAGGACTTTGAACGAGGAGAGAGAGAGAGATCCAACCCACTGCCACACAACCATAACTCTCACTCCATCATCGTTCGCCAGCAGCAGTGCTATTGATCACCTTGATGTATGAGTTGGCCACCGTAGGCCTGCTGCACAATCCCACTGGGTTCGTCGTACTCAATCCGCCCAGTCCACTCCGCCCAATGACACGCCACCTCAAGGTAAACTGACTGCTGACAGATTGCCGACGCTGATGCGATTACAAAATGAAGCCAAATTGAATGGCGAAGAAAGCTGCTGCTGCTCCTCCGGAGGCATCTCCTTCGGTCACAAGCCGTTGACGTTGCCAGGACTTTAATATTAATTGACTCGGGGCTCGTGATGCACACTTGTTGCTTTGTAATTTGCACACCCATCAATTAATTTAGGCTCTTGCCAGGGGGGGGGGGGGCTGAGTGGCTGTAGCCGAACGGGGGAGCAAAAAGTCCAATTAAAAATGCTTCAAGCTATTGAATTACGCGACTAACAAGCGACACGTGTGGCTCGACATGGCATATAATTAGATGAAAGGACAAATGTGGAGAGCAGGCAGGAGTTGTTCTCAAGGCAACAAATTAAGGCAAAAATTTTGAATGACACTCGATTATGTTCTAGTTAAATTTCAAGTGGGTGGAAAAGGCGTACCACTTATAAATAGAACACATTTTTGTTTGAACTTTGTATCTCTGAAGGAGCAGAATTTTAAGGCTTGTGGGCAACCAAAATTTTGCTGATGGATACTAACTTCTATGCTTTAACCCATTTATTCAGCAAAGCATCATTTCCTTGAACACCAAATTTATATTCAAAACTAAATCCATGTGCAGTCTGCGGTGGTTCGACTCAACTTTCTATAAATTCAGTTAGCTGTCAACTGCAAAATGTTTTCCACTCATTTTGGTAACCAGAAATGTGTAACTTCTTGGAATCCGCAAAGGATTCCCACCCTCCCCCACATACAAATAAACTTCCTGTTTTGTTTTTTCTTAAATCACAAGCTTTTTCCCCATTTTTTTTTTTTTTTGGTTGGAATTTTTCAGTGTGCGAAAAACGATTTCCTATATTGCATTTTCCTCTTCCGCCGAGCAAAGATGCGCCATCCGCCTCGGCAATGTCGCCTGCCCTTTTCGCCATTGATGCACTCGCATTCTGGACGGGAGTTGAAGGAGTTGAAGGGAGATGTTAGTTGCAGATGCACATTCCCATTCCCATTCCCTCTCCCTCTTTCGCAGTTTGCAGCAGAATTTTTTGCGATTTTCCTGGCTGTCGCGCTCAGCGAGCAGTGAGCTGGGGAAAGTCTTTCTTTATTTTCCTATTCCTCTCAAGGGCACGAACGAGGCGGAAGGAAGCCAAATGGAATCTATGGCACATAAGCTACAGTTCCAAATCTGCCTGCACATATATCTAAGTATCTTTATTGATTTTAATGCGAATTGTGCATAAAGCTGCACTGCGAGAAATTGCGTTAGCTAAAAATACTTTACTCTACTTATATACTATAGCTATAATTATAGGTTGATGTAAACTGAATATAACAACTTTTTTACTTTGCTACACTATTCATGATGAGCTGTGGTCTAATATTAACATGTTTATCTTTGTAACTACGCTTGTTAGTGTTTTAATGTAAATGCGTTGTTTTCTCGTTACCGTAACTACTCACTTGCCGGCACAAACTCTTTATAACTTTTGCGCCGACCTGCCAGCGCAAAAGTCGCAAATCTGCGATGTCCTTTGCTCCCTGGGTCGCCCAACCGCCCACTTTTTGCGCACGTACAACATTTGGTTATTTTATATTCCCACTTCCGGCTTATGCACATGACTTTAATCCGGATCCGGATGCAGCCGGAAGAAGAGGCGACCGCTGCCGCCTTAGGGTCACCCAAGCGAAGAAGTCGGAGGCGGAGAATTCCCATCGTCTGTCACTGTCATATTTGTCCCCTTCTCGGCCAGAGTTCTCCTTCTTCTCCACTTGGTGCCTTAGCCGCCTTAAAGGGCAGCCCAGTGTGCCGCTTATGATTTTTTTATATATATATATTCTTTTTTTTACAACATATTTCTCATATTTTCATATTTATTTATTTCATTCTGCTGCTTCTGCCTGTGTTTCCTGCTTAATTTTGTGCCTGTCGTCTGGCCCTGTCTACATGCTTATAAGTTGTTTCCTGCTCCAGAGACCATCCTTATCCACCGCTTTGGAAGCCACGCCCCCATCCTCCACCTCCTCTTCCTCTTTGTATAGTGGAGCTGTCGTCATTTGATAAAATGCGCATGTTGGGAATTTATCTGCCCTAGACATTGTTGCTGCAGTTTTTCCTGCCTTTTTGTGCCACATGGATTGCACAAATCCGACATTTTTATAGTTTGCTCAAACACATTTTACCGCACCGCCCAGATCGATCATTTTCGTATTTTAACAATTGAAATATTGTATTTGTAAAGTTGTCAGAATAAAAATAAATGGGAAATGTATATGCAGTAAAGTTCTAATTGGCCTGCTATCAAATTTCGAATTCTTCTAAAATTCTAAACCTATTTGACATTTTTATCCACATTTATAGCATGCTAAAGTCGCAAGCTCCCGTTTTAAATACTGCCAAATCAGAGTCAATTACCCATTAACCACTTTCCGTCTATAATCTCCCTTATACCACCCAATAATTATATGGAGCTTAGTCCCCGCCTTTCCGTCCATTACATCGACTTCCATTTAAGCAGGTCCAAGTCATCTATGATAGTTTTTCACAGTCCAACCAAGCGAGGCGAAACATGGCAGCTCACATTTCGCATTTCGGCTAGCAGCAGCAATTTGTTGTGCTTCCACAGACAGGACCGCACAATCCTCGCTGTTCCAGGACTTGTTACTCCTCCCCCCTCCTCCCACCCCCCTTTCACAATCCTACAGACAGTTGTTGTTGCAGTTGGTCAGGAGGGAATTTTCGGCGACGTCATGAGTCAGCAGAGCAAACAAGGAGTCGCACAAAAGGACGAGACAAGCAAAAGTGAAGAGTCACAGGATACGAAGATGAAGTTGGGGCGACGAAGAGCGAGCGAGTCACTCGACTGCAAAAATATATCTCACTATATGGTGTAACGTGCAGAGGGAAAAATATCAGAAATCTAACAATAGATAAAATAGATGAATTGAAATAGCCGACAAATTTAGTGAAATACAGCTAAAAAAAAAAAGTAGTGACAGCTCTTTTTACGTTCATTTTTTTAAATAAAATATTTTCAAACTAATACGTTTAGTTAATAAATTTATTATTATTGCTTCCGAATTTGTTTCACTGCACGTTCATCACACGGAGCTTCCAGTCACACCCATGCACTCAAATGATGTTTGCTTATGTAACCGGAAATATAGCAAAAAGTGCAATGCCAAAACATTTTCCGTTGCATTTTGGCCAACATTTCGAATATCTCCCTGCTGCAACTTTAATGTTATGTGTGCCAAAGTACACACACACACACACACTCCCTTACACACACACGGTGGGTGGGAAAAAGGGAAATGCTCAGTTGCCATATATGCGCACATATATTTCCCGATATCGACAGCGACGTCTGACTAATGGAATTGTGTGTCAAGTGTGTGTAATATTTACACTGTGTCGGGAGCTGATAAAAATTTAAGCCCCACCAAAACGCTCCTCATAAATTCAACTTAGCAAGTGCGAGATGGGATGATGGGGAGCAAAAGGGGAGCAAGAGGAGCAAAAGAGGAGCATACAAGATGATTGATCTTATTGATTTTTGCTACATCTCTCCCAGGCATTGGCTTATGGCATTGAAGGATTTGTGTCAGCAGAAGACATTCGATTGCGGATTAAGGGGGCGTCGTGCATCCGTACATCCGAGTAGGCGTGGCAAGGAGATTGAAGTGCTTGCTTGTGAGATGGTTAAGATGTTGGGGATTTTGATTTGTGGCAGCTCAAGCAAGAAAATCCGCTCCTCGTCGGCGGCCATGAAAAAGGCCCAACTAACATTCGGATCCAATCTCATCCCGAATTGCACATTTTATTCAACTGCATAGCATTTGATAGATGACTTTTCATATGAAAAATAAGGCTCTTCGCCTCCAAGCGTAGCAAAAGCAATGGAAACAATGGCACAACTAAAACTAAGTAGATTAGACAGAACATCCACAAAATGTCCATGACAAGTGGGATTCGGAATGAAGGCAGCGGGATCGGTCGGGCAGGAAATGGGTGGACATAATGCGGGGGCAACGAACAGCAAAGAAGCAAAAAAAAAAAAGGATGCAAAAAGGATGCTAAAATAACCGCATCACGAGCGAGTGACGCTGACAGCAATGAGCGGGTTTAATGCATGTGATGTTGCATCAGCAGCAACAAATACAATTGGAAATACGAGAATGGGCATGGTTTATACCCTATTTTGCATTTGGCTAGAAACATTTGTATCTTTACTACTGCACAAAATCAGTTGTGTGAGCTGTTAAAGGTAATAGATACTTTTGGCTCATCATAAAGTTATTTGATGGTTTACTTTAGTCGTTCATGCCGCACACTATCTGGTTAGAGTATTTAAAGTGTAAAAAACGAACTGCGCGCAAGATAAAGTGCAAACGATTTGGTATTAGAGTGGCAACCGCAGCGGCATTCATTCGGCCATTTTACTACATTTATCAAAATGTCAGGCTGTTAGACATTTCTATTTCTAGCGTGTGCGTGCCAGTCGCCACCTTTTTCCCAGCCATCCAAAAAACACTCTAATTACCAACGAAATTACAAATGTATACCGGAAATTAAATTGAGCCCAAACGCACACATAATTCCTCATTACATTTAAGAAGGTATCTTGATTACATATTTCAAGGTATTAAATGAAAACTAGTATATGAATACGTATTTATTATTAAACGGTTATCCTTTTGATAAATATTTGATTAAATATATTTCTCTCAGTGTTTGTTTTCATGTGGCACTCACCTTCAATCTGCTTTCCCGCTGCGGCGGCGGCTGCGGCGCTGAGGGCAACGCTGGCCAGCGGCGAAGTGGACAATGCACTGGCGCTCCCGAATTGCGGCAGACCGGCGGCTGTTGACATATATGCCGATGCCATTGGATTCGGATCGGACCCTATATAATGAGAGAGGGAATTCAAATTTAGTTGGTTAGCATTGGGAAAGAGCAAATTTGCAAAAATTTCTAGCGTAAATTACATAACGAAATCAAAAGTGTGTTTTGAACAGTGTGAACAAACTAAAGCTTGCTAAAATAAATTAAAGAAATGAATGAAATGAATAGAACATATTTCAATCATTCATTTTATTAAAACTAAAATCTGTCTTAAACTGGTTACAATTCTAAAAGGACCTTTTGGCTGCTGTAGTATATTTCTAAAATTGAATTTGGCCACCTCTGTCATTTGGCAGAATCAGTTTGCTGTCATGTTTCATATCCAATTTCACTGTATAATTATTATTTAGTTTGTTTCGTTTCGTCAGACGTAATTAATCATCGAATTTTGTGCCCTGCCACGCCGGGTGACATTTGATTATTTTACAAAGCACACATACAAAACCTACACACAACACACACAACACACACACTCAGCCGGATGACATCCGCAATGGCCAATCTGAAATTAATTTGTCTCTGAGTAATGTTGGTTGTGTTCTGGTTTCGGGTTTTGTGTAATTTGACGCCTGTTGTTTGTTATTTAGTTGTTTTGCGTGTTTCGCCATTGGCCGTCATGCAATGCAATTTTGTGGTTTGCAATCCGGCCATGACCACCACCCCCCCCCCTGACCTTTTTTAACACCCCCTTTGGGGTCACCGCCCGTGATCATCTCCGTTATTAATGAATTTTGCCAACTTAGTGTATTTGAAAAACGCTAGCAATGCATTCAATATCCTAGAACAAATATATTACAAAAAATGCAACTAATGAATATTGCACTATTTATTGCGAAAATTTTTGTATATTTCATTTTAAATCAATCAAGCTGAAAACTTTACTGATTTAAATACAAGACAGACAATTTGCCATAGCGATTAGGCAAAAAGTTTTGCACACATTTGAACCGGAAATTGTTTTAATTGTTGTTCAAACTTTTCACAAAGAAAAAGGCACGAAAAGTCAGCCAGTCAGTGAAGAGTGGTATAAATATATGTACATACATATATGCTGGACATACTGCACAATGCTCATCAAGGATCTGGCTAACTAAGTTGGCCAATAATAATCCACATGAGTGGTCCGGTCTGTTTGGCTAGAAACAACAAACAATGCCAACAAAAAAAAAAACAAAAACAAAAACAAATTGAAGAAACAGCCGAGTGGATGGAATAAGAAGTCGAAAACATTGCCTAAAACTATTTTCAGCACCGGATGTTGTCTGTTTTGTATTTGCAAGTAAGTTTTTAGTTCGCAGTTGGAAATTTGTTCGCCGACTTCAAGTACGAAATTGTACAATTTCCAGTTCCTTCTTCTTCATCTTATTTGCCACTTGCAGGCACAAGACTTTTTGTTCGCACTGTTATTGTTATAGTTCCTGTTGATTTTCAAGTGCAAAAAAAGTGCAAAAAAATTGTGCATAAACAAACGTAATGGAGAGCGGGACTTCGCAAAAAAAGAAAAGACCACGAAGGCAGTGGAGCTGAGGACGTGTTGAAACCCTAAATCAGTTTGAAGGGCCAGAGAGGTTGGTAGTATAAACTACATAGTTTACTGCACTTGAACCAAACTTTGATTAAGATTTTCGGTTGTTGCTGTTGGCTTGGCTTTTCCTCTTTTTTTTTTTCTTTTTTTTTGTAGTTACTCAACTCGGCAGAGAGGTCAAAGGAGTGAGCTCCGAAAAACTTTTTGAATTGGATGCTCTTGAGCTTTAGTGAGCAGCGGTGCTTGTGGAAAAAATCAAGCAAAGGTCGAGTGGAGAAAAATGCAAAAAGGCGCTTTTGCTGATTTTCTAAATTTCTCTCAGCTCTTCAAAATTCATACCACACAAAAGGGCGAAATTAGGTAATTATAAATTATCTCAATTTCAAATCAATGGCCATTAGTACTTTAAATTCTTATTGTTCTATTTAGCGATATTTTCCGTATCTCAAAACACTAAATTTTTGATAACCCATATGCGGTGGTGGTGTTACATCAACAAACAAAGCCGAGAGCTCAATTTGTTTGTCCTTTTTATTTGTGGCAAGCAGAAGCTGTACGCAACAGAAAGTTTGTTACTCGTGGCAACTTGGAAAGCGATTTTGTAGTTTAGTTACCGATAGTTGCCGATAAGTTTGGTTTCTCTATATGAGCTGGTCTCGACTAAAAGGATCTGCTGTATTAAATGGAAGCCCCTTAAAACATGTGGAAAATGCATACACATAAGGGATTGATCCAAATATAATTTTATACATAGGCAGACCAGCCAAAGTTTATAAGGTATAATGTACCTTAAATAACAGGGTATCAAAAAAAAAGAAGGCAGGATTCACAGATAGGCGCATCCCTGCTTGCTGTCCTCGCTGTCAGCTGCACTTTGAGCTGAATTTCTTTTTCATTCGAAGTGAAAGGATGTAACAGACGGAGGACATCTCCTTCGAGTCCGAATCGTCGGACTCCATCCGCTCGCTCCCGGGGCAAAGAATTTTTAATATTTCATTAAATGAAGTGCCCGGAAATCGTTCAAGTGGCACACGATGAGCACGCACAAGTGCACAAGGGCCAAAACTCACGAAAATCCCCACAAGATAAGCTCTGAGCAAAGATGGCCGAAAGTCGAGTGGTGGCGGTGAGGAGAGCGGAGTCACTGGAAATCCGCTTAATTTTTGGCATTTTTCTGGTTAAGTCAGCCGCAGATTTTTCTTCGTATTTGGCCATGGTTTTTCTTCGCCTACTACTTGCCAACTAAGATCCTCTCGGAATGAACTTGCTAAGAAAATATTTAAGAAGTAAGTGTGGAAATGGCGGAAAATGCGGTCAACGATGCCCACAGATAGGCAATGACATTTCCTTTGCTTCTCTGCTTCGAAAACTTAACGTTTAATTTTGTTGGACAATTTTTTGTTTGTCTTTCATTTGGTTTCCTTCGTTGCCAAAATTAAGTGGAATTTTCTTTTGGGTTCTTATGTGAGTATTAAAGTAAAGAAGACAGGTTACGATTTCTCATCTCATATTCCTAGAATTTGTTGTTTAAATTAATCTTTTATTGCCCAGAAAATCTTTTTTGTTGACCTTTATATTTTAATTCCCTATTGCGGTTTTTGTGTACATCCAGTTGCAACTGAAATTCGGAAGTTGAGAAGTGAGAAATGAAAACCGTGAAGTGAGCAGAAAACATTGCAATTCCCCCAAAGCGGAAAAGTCAATGAGGCCAAGAAGGAGTGCAGTGCAGCAGCAACTGCCTGGTTCGTCCTTTATGCCCCTCTATCCCCCCCCACCACTCCTTAACTCCCTTAACTTCAATCCCCTCCCCACTCTCACCAGAGGCTTTCGCTGCAATAAGTTCCGTGTTGTTAATTTCGCAAGAGAGTGTAACTTGTAATTTTGTACGTTGTAGGGTCTCCTGTTTTCCAGATAAAGTCCGCTTCTCGGCTCCTACCACCGCCCCCCCCCCCCCTTCCACCATCCGCAGATACGACCATCAAGTCTCAACGGACTGGTGACGTAAAGCAGGCGACGTTAAGCAAGCGCGTTACGGTGCACGTGAATGTTACGTCGAATGGTTCGTTGACTTTAACTATCAAACTTAATAACACACACATTTTTTATGACGTAATGAAAACGAAAGCCACATCACTCGGCAAGTGAGAAGAAATTTAAGAAAATCGGTAAAAACTTTGCACTTTTTAAGAGATTAAAAAGAGTTTGTTTTAATAAACTTATAGGTTCTTTTTAAAATGCAATTGATACAAAATTAAACAACACTAATAAACTGTGCAAATATTTTTTATATAACTCTCACCTGTCTTTTTAGCTGCGTTTTATCAACAATTATTTAAGCGATTAGCAAATGTTAAAGAAGAGAAAAGGAAATACATTTTTGTCAGAACAAAATTCCAAACAATTGTATGAATTGTAAGCGGATTTTGATAGAATTACATTTTGTTGACAATTCAAACAACATAAATTATCAAAATAAAAAGTGTGAAAGCTTTGAAACTATTGATAACTTCAAGAGAATTCTCACCTGATTTTTTAGCTGCAGCCTTTTTACCCAAAAGGCCTGCATTAAATCCATATTTATTTGTATGAAGGGAATAAGCAATGTACAAGTAGATCAAAGAGAATACATTTTTTGTTAGCAAGAAAAAACGAAAAATCCTCTAAGCTAATTAGGATGGACATGGCGAAGACGTCAGTCTAGCCCTTTACGAAAAGAAAAATTCCTTTTTGGCTATTTTAAGTCGATTTCATCGGCAGTGAAGCTTGACAGTGAAGCCCTGATTGTAATTGGATTTCCTTGGATAAACAGAATGAAGAAGGATGAGTAGTTCCCTTAGTAAATTAGGCTAATTGGGCACTTTGAATGTCACATGATGACACATTTGTTGGCAAAGAAACCAAAAATAGAAAAGCAATTTCGTTGAGGGGTTTTCGAGTAGAAAGTTCACCTCATTAATGATGAAATGATGAATTAAATTAGGAGACCAAATGAATATTGATGAGTTTATCGATCGACTTATTTCGGCTATATATATTACCCACTTATAACAAACAAATTATGCGTTTGTAATCTCTCTCGATTACACGTCTCACAATTGTTCAAATATACATTTATCCGAAAATAACTTATTATAATCCAATAAAACTCATTAAAGGCAATAACCAGGATAACAACGAGAATATTTGAGTGCCGTCGAGACAATTAGAAATCGATAAAAGAAACACTAAGTAGCGTTGCGGAAAAGAGAAAGTGTGGCGGAAAGAAAAACCAGCAACAGGCTAACAAGAAAATAGAGAAGTGGAAGTGGAAAAACCCTGTGACGCACAAGGAAAACTTCAATACGGAAATGAGAAAAAAATTAGATAATTAGCCGCCGAGGCAACTAATGGCCCAGATAAGGCCGGGAGATTATGGGATGCGGTAAGCCCTGATGAATTGTTAACCATGGAGGCGCTTCAAGTGCTTCTGCCCCTAACTATCTCGGCTGCTTAAATAGCTGTTTAAGGATGTGAAGGAGTAACTCACAGAGCAGCGCAGCCGTGTTGGTCAGTTGGGCGCTTCCAGGCGATGTGGCAGCGGCGGCTGCCGCGGCGGCATTCGAGAGACTCGGCTGCGTCATGGCCGCAATGGCCGCTAGATTCTGGACGGTCATCGGGGTCAAAAGTCCTGCGGCCGCCACAGCGCTGGTGTCCGTCGCCGAGCTGCTCTGCTGGGCTCCCAGTCCTGTGAGGGCTGCAAGCGAACAATGAATTAAAATCCATTAGACATCAGATTGAATGAAAATGGCTAAGTTCTAGCTATTTCTTACCTTGCAACAACTGGTGCTGCAGTCCCACCGCCTGCAGCTGCTGCAGCAGTTGAATGGAGGCCGGGGTAATGGCATCTGCGCCGAGAACCGGCGAAGGCTGCTGCGGCGGATTGGGCAGGATGGGCGTGGTCACGCTGGTGGCCGTTTGGCCCAGAGGTATGTTGATGTTGCTGGCCAGGTTCCAGAGATTGGCCTGAATTTGCTGAATCTTCTTCTGCTCCTTCTCTTTTTGCGTATCGGCGAACTTGACGACCAGCGGCGATGTGCAGCCCTCCATGATCTTGTTCTGGCTCAGGGTCTAAGAAGGCGATTGGGAAATATTACACACATTTATCTACAAGATACGAGTATTCGCTACTCACCACTTTAATGGCCGAAATGGCAGCGTGCTTGGTGGCGAATGTGACGAAGGCACAACCCTTGCTCTGTCCGTTTTGGTCCCGAAGGACGGTGCACTCCTCGATGGCTCCGTGGACTTCAAATAGCTTGCGAACGTCGTTCTCGTTCAGCTTCTTGTTTAGCATACCCACAAAGAGTTTGCGTTCTGAAAGTAAATGATTGCCATCAGTAACTATCGAAGAATATTTATGTATTTGGGGGAAAAAATATGAACATAGTAAAGCAACATCATTTATCAATATGCACACACCATGTTTTTTGATTTACTTTCAAAACCAAGAACTTCTTAGTTACTTTCATCTATAAAATGTAAGATTTATATTAAATTAATCTAAGCCGAACCTAAGACCTTGGCCTTGGTAAGTTAATCGCTGCGTGAAAAACTGGGCGGAAGCCCCAGCTCAACCACATTGTCGAGTGTAACCCTATATAGCTATAGTTGAGATTGCCTTGGCTGGTAGCTCTGTGTTTTGGCATTGAAAAGTACCACATTCAAGTGGGTTAGGGCCAGGTCTAAACTGGATTGTAGTAGACTGGTTCGGAATGGAGCCAATAGGAGGGGGTGGTCGCCTTTTGTAGAGAGAGAGAGAGTCTGCGTGTGCTCAGCCAGGCTTAGTTAATTCCAGTATTTGGCAATGCTCAATTAATTTTACATAAATTAAAACACTGCTGAACTGGGCGGCTGGCTCTGGACTCGATAACTAATTGGCAGGCATTTAACATTTCGCCAAATATTTGCACTTTCCATGGAAAAGGGCTGCAAGTTTGGCGGCGAGGCGACCGAAGTGGTGGCCAATGTGCAACTAATTTATTTGCACAAACACGCAAAATGCGCACTGCACAAATTAATTGTTATCAATTGTGCAATTGGCTGAGAATGTTTTTCCAAATGGGAAAAGCGGGATGCCATGTGATGTGGTTGTTTGTGCGGGCGGATCGCATCGCATCGTATCGATTCGGTTGGTTGGACTCTCTATCTTTTAACTAAACCAAATTGCAAATCAATTGGCTTAAATGCATTTAAAGTGCAGGCGATTACTAAAGCGGATTAAATTTGTATGACTCGAGCGAAATAAATGAAAAGTTTGAAGCCCCTCTTCTTTCAATTGGCAGGATTTACTCTGTCAGCTGCTTTTCACATTAAACATTTATTTATATATTTAATTTTTTTTAAATTATTTTTTATGCGCCATAGAATATTTAGTGACAAAATTAGCCATTGCATATTTATTTTCCCCCTTCATTTCAAAAGAGCTCAATTAGTTTTCGCAGATTTTAACTGTGCTGGCAGAAAATTTTTGGATATCGTCATACGAAAAATCGAATAACGTTTGCATTGTTATAAATTATTATATTATCGCTTCAATAAACGGGACATTTTTAGTCAATGGAAATTATGTTTTATGGCCTGCAATTTGCCGGCACAAAAATGTTCAGCGCCCAGTAGCCGCCCACTTGAAAATCTGTTTTTGGAAATCAATTAAAATTATAATTAAGCTGCTTATGGGCTGGAAATTGATTTTAAGTAGCCATTCTGGTCATTGACTTTGCTGCCATGCTGATGGCGGGTATTTAAACTTATTATTATTCGAAACGTATTATTATTGTTATGGCAACTTTTATAGTCGCGAGTAAGCGCAAGTGTTGAAATTCAGCTTAATGGCTGTGGGTATTCTAATGCCTCGGTTTTTCCCCCATTTCGGTCTGCCACTTGCCACATTTCGAGGCATCATCGTGCTGCAATGCGGCTCTATCCTTCCACTCGATGGAGCGTCATCCTCCGACTGCCTCTCTCTCTCTCTCTCTCTCTGTCTCTCTATCGCTCCCAATTCAATTGCCATTCCGGCTGCTGATGCTGCATCATCATCATCATTATCATCATATTCCCCAAGCGTTATCAAATGCAAAAACCCACACACACACACACTATAATGATGGAGATGGGGCGGCGGCGGAGCACTTGCACCATTATTATTATGATTATCGCAAACTGCAAGTGCAACTGCAGCAGCAGCAGTAGCAGCGACATCGACTAACTGCACTTGAGCTATATTATCATAATCCTAGCAGAAATTGCGCGCAGTCAGCAGCAGCGCATCCAGTGGGAAAAAGGAATTTTAAAATTCATTGAATTCGATGCTTGCGGTGGCGGAATGCCAATACCCCCACACTACTCATCTAAAACACCCACTATCCAATTTCGTAATTCAAGTCCCTCTTCCCGAAAAAGTAAACAAACTTGGCGTGGCGGTGACCTCATTAGTTTCGATCAGCTGCAAATTGTAAGCGTTTTCCATTGCCATCGAGGGACTCAACACAAGGAAGCGTAATAAGAAAATGTGTATAAATTTAGATTATAATAAATGCTTTTGAAAGGAATGTTCAAGTGTCAATGACCAAGGAACTTAAAGAAATCTTCTTCAATGGGTTCCAGTATTAAAGTGATTATACATTTAAAGTGCTTTGAGTTATCTTTGCGTTAGGCCCAGTTATCCCATTATTAAAGTGCCCAGGTGTAAACCATCGCAAATCTTAAGAGGCATTCAATTTAAAGTTAAATTCCGCCACCAAGGCGGCGTGAAAACTTTACCTTTAAGTCCTGCCAGCGAAATTGCTTTAGTTTTAAATTATTAATATGTCCGACCAGGCTCGCTGCTGCTCGTCGCAGTTATTCCGCCCTCCACTCCTCTTAACCCGGCCAAAATGGTGGAGGGGGTGGGGGCTTAATGCCGGGTGGCTGGAAAATGGACGAGTCAGTGAGCCGGCTTCGGGGTAATGCAACTAATCTGCTTCTAGTGGCGCACATTAAGTGTTGCCACGCTTTCGACTTTAATTTGAAAACATAAAGCAGAAAAGCAGGGGCGGCGGTGGCGCTCAGGGAAGCGGCTAAAGTGCGGCCACTTCTGCAACCTACATCCACACACACACACACATTCAGGCAGGACTTTATTTTCCTTGCTCCTGCGATGGCCATTTCTGCATGCAACTCAACTTAACCGAGCGACCACTCGAACCTCCAACCCCAACCCAAAGCCAAACTCAAAACCAGAGAGTCTGGGAACCCAGAACCCAGAACCCAGAAGCCAGAACCTCGAACTCAAAACCGAAACCAAATGCTGGGCGAACGAGCCATGACATCGACGCACTGAACGCTACCTCTTCCACTCTTCATTCGCGCCCACTATTTCTTTGGATTCTGCATGTAATGAGTGGGTTATGCGCGGTATTTGGTAGGAAACGACTGAAGAAATACCTACTAATTTGACTGGAAAATCTTTGTACAAGATAACAAAGTCAACAAATCAATACTAGTCATTTGCCAATGAATAGCTATCAAATAATCCTAATTAATCAAATTCTTTAAACAAATACACTGTTATTTGGAAAACCTTTTGTATTATCGAAATTATAAGAGCATATCTTTTGGTTACAAACCAAATTACTTGGTTTATCATACCCGCTATAAAGTGCATATCCAAAAATGGCAGCCGCGCAACGCTCAAAAAAACGGGTCATATTTGCCGCCATTTCAGCCGAGAGTGTGTGAGTGTGCGCGTGTGAGTGTGTGTGTGAACGTATGTGGTATCCGTGCATCCTTCATTCAAACCATACCCTCCAACACCACCCATGTAAGCCCCATTTCATCCCCACTCACCCCCTTTGTTGGCCAGCACACTTGGCTTAGCTTATTTATGTCACAAATATGAGCAAACGCGTACGCAATGCCACGGCTGGATGGACTTGCCTGGCTTGGATGGAAGCCACCCACCTGCCACCCACTTGCCACCCCCCCAACTGCCCACTTACCACCACCGCACACCTACCAACCCCCTCTAGCACTCCTCACCTGGCTGCTTTTGCCACTTTGCATGCATCGCTGCGTGTTTGGCATATTTAACAAATTTTCGCAAAAATAATGTAACTCTCCATGCTGAACTCGCGCGTTGTTGTTTTCCCCCCTCCAAGTTGTTGTTGTTGTTGTTGTGGCTGCGGTTATACGCACACTGTGAAAAAGGTGTGGCGGGGGGTGCTTAGTGGAAGGGGGGAGAGTGAGAGTGGCAAAATCTAATCAAGCGCTGCGGCAATAGTCGTACACAGGCATCGAAATGCACAAATACATATGCAGAGAACACAGATACGCACACACACGGACACAATGACAGGTTGAAAAACCACATGCTTGAAAATTGAAAAACAATTTAGAAATATAAAACAAAAATGTAAATTTGTAAGAATTTGCAAGAAACATGGAATTTTTCGGGAAAAATTCGAAATCGAATCAAAATTTAATAAGGTCACATTGCTTTGAATTAGGTCACATTTATTTTAAGCTTAAAAAACCTTTGTATTGAAAATGTTCTGTATATATTGTATTAAATTTAAGCCATTACCGCAATTTTTCAACTACGACGGGTTCATAACTTTCACTTTTGGAACGCTGAGAATGCTTTTCTGGATTCTTATTGCTTTATAGCTCTGCGCACATATACATATATATTTCACTTTTCCACCTGCCTAATGAAATTCTCTCCCGCCAATGCCAACATAAATCCAATGCATTATTAAATTTAATTTGGAGCAGAGCTGCCGACAAAATTATGGCAAATTCTTTGCTGGATGTATAAAATTTAAATTTTAATCGCCAGCAGTCGGCAGTTCAACGGAGGGCAAAATGTTCGCCAAAAGTAGGATGTTCCGGAATTCCTTTTCGTTTTATATGAAGAACATTAATTTTCATGTATATTAATATCCTTTATTTGATAAGCAAGAAATATATGTAGTTCATATCTTCATCTCAAATTTTTTTTAGCTAAGTGAGGGGTATGTAATAGTCGATGCACTCCAACTTGTTTTTTATTAATTGCTTGGATTGATTTTATAAACTGCTTTTCACCCACCTCGAAACGATCAAAGGACTTTATTTAAGTCCTTTTCCACGTTTAGACACAATCGGTTCGGTAGGTCCCCCCCCCCTGCATATATTTTGTCTCTTTTATTCCTGTGAATCCTTTTCCCCTCTTCCTTTTCTTCCTTGCGAATACAACTTTTATTTTCTGCATATATTTTGGGAATGCATAAACGAAATTTACATTTTAATTGCATTGAAATTGTGTTGCTTTGTGCTTAATCTATTTTCCCTTCGTTTTTCTTGGCACAAGAAAATATTGAATATCAAGTGGAGGAGTTGCGGCAACGCTGAAGTGGCGAAGGACTAGCAAGATTTATGCATATATTTCAAAGATAATTGCACCAAAAATGGAACTTTAGCGTATAAATTTCCATTATGAGGCTGGCGGGCAGGACACACGAAGGAAATAAATTTCAACACCCCTCAATAATAAAATGGAGGCGAAGACGAAAACGATTTCCAGAAACTTGGCTCATTTATCAATTCGTTAACAACAACGATGGACAATAGTTCGTTCAGGTTAATAAATCGATATGACATGAAAGCCACAAAAATGTCATTGCAACAACAGAAATATCAGCCGGCCAATAAAATGAGCCACAGCAAAAAGGGAGAACACACCGAGGCCAAGGGAACTGGAACTACCAGGGAAACATAAATTTTCATGTCGAGGCAATAAAAAGGACATGTTTTGCCAGCATATACGAGCACACACATATCGAACCATATATCCTTCTTTCTCACACAGCAACATAATCAAGAGCATAACAATAAGGCAAGAAAGTGGAAGACGAGGAGGACGATGGCTATTGCTTTGGAAATTATTTGCATTTTTACACATTTTGAGGGTCAAGCAAAGGACACGAGGGACGCACGCACACACACACACGCATATGTGTTATATGTAGAAGGGGAAAATATGAATGGATGTCCATTATGGGGGTGTATATGGGGTCAAAACTTTTGATTTGAACAATGAGTGTGTGCGAGTGTGTGTAACTGTGATAATGGGTTTCTGTGTCGAAGAACTTTCAACTTCCTTTATTGTATTTTATGGCTCTGCCTCAATTTTTTGGGTTACACTTCCTTTTTATTATGCTTTTCGAAAAAGGATGTGTGCACAAGGAGCACAGGGAGTGAAAGTTAAAGTAAGTAGTTCCAGTTTGATTATGATAATAACATATATGCATAAAAATGTGAAGAAGGGTTCGCTTTCATGGGGCCTATGATGGGGGCCAGTCGAATCCATTTTTATCAATATTATATGGAAAATATGCAAATACTTTGGATGGGCCTTAAAATAAATAAGGACATTGCCGATGTTGAACTAGATAAGCGCTAAGCAATTGAATTGGTGGCCAAAAACCTTTGTATTCTTTCTAATCTTCTAAAATTTAAAATAATACTGCTGCTTCAAGCTAATATTGCCGATCTAAAGGATGAATTTCTCGCAAATTCTTTAGCACTATGTCAGTTCATAGTTATTTGAAGTATTGTGTGTAACGCAATATTTCTAAGCCAAATTCCACTTGCCCATTAACCAACAAGGCTTAGTATCCTGCCATGCGTCACTCAGTTGGACAGTCAGTCAGTCAGTTAGTCAGATAGTCGGTCATTTCCTCAGTTGGTTGGTTCTGCAATCATTCAGTCAGTGCGTCAGACTGTCACTCCAACCAACAACTGTCGGCCCAAGCAGCCAAAGAAAGTCTGGAAATGCATTTGCATCTTGTGTGCAAATACCCTGCCCCTGAGATGCACCACCCAGAAGTGGACTTCAGTACTCCGTCTTCAGCAAAGCCTTTTCCGCCATCCCGTTTGGGCCAAAAAACAAAGTGTAAAGAATTTCCCCGAAAACCAATTCATTTGCATAAAACGGCAAAATAGAGCAGGCCAGGGTGTTTGCGCGCAACTATGGAATGGAAACTGAAACCCGACTGGCTCTTAGATTAGGGAATGCCATGGTTTCGCCATCAGACTCTAAATGGAGGCCAGGCCAAATCCAACCAGTTACTTTACACTCGAATAAAATACAGTCGTTTAGTTGTTGACCCAAAACTAGAAGTATTTAGCTGCAGGAAATTACATCTAATTTTAAGTGGAAATTTACTTATTCCTTATCATCATCATTTAGGCAATATTAAGTACTTTAGTTGTTTCTTAAACAAAGTATTCAGAAAACATTTATTAAAGTTGACAGTGGCTTATTTCTTTTTCTTAGTGCAAGATGCGTCTGCGGGTAGAAAGTAGCATCTATGTGGGTAAATGGCACACGCTGCTGCTCTCTGAATGTGAAAATGCATTAGGCTGCAACAACAAAAGGGTGCCGGAATAAAAAAAAAAAAAATAATTTTATGCGGGTCCTGTAGTCTGGGCCATGCCCACATAACGCCCATAGGCTATATTTGGCGTTTGTGGCCAGGATCACAGGACCACCCACCGAACGAGGACCCGAATCGTAGTGCCCTACTGGCTGCTGCACATTTTTGGGTCAAAGCAATTAAAGGTTATAAATTTCTGCCGTTCTACTACTACTACCACTACTCACTCTCTTTGTGTGCGAGAAAATTGCTTTTTAAAAAAATATTTTTTGTTAAACTTCTATACCCTGCCGCCGCTTTGTGACCCAGTCACGTTCACGTGGTGGATGACATGGGGGCTCTCTCCGGCAGTTTATTTAACGTTTAATTTAGCAGAAAATTAAAGAGCAGTTAAAATTTGCATGGCAATTTGGCCAGCACTGATTTATGGAGTAACAAGTGTGCAAGTCAAGAGCTAAGAGTCCTTTGAAAGGATGGGTTAACACATTGATGTACAGTATAGCGACGTGATTTAATTTTATACGAATTTTGTGGAATAATTAAAGTGGAAGCTATGGTATTGGGAGTTAAGATATGCATACTTATGCATATACAGAGTATATATATATTTATACTATCTCTCTCCCAACATATTTAAAGCATTTAATCATTACTGTACGTTTTCTGCACTTTAAATTTCACACACTTAACTGAAATTTTACCCACACACACTTCATGAAAGTAAAGTGTAAAATATAAATTTTTACTTTTCCCATATCGAGAGATGTCCTTTATTGTTGTGTCCTTCTGCCACGGACGGCTTGGTGAAGTGTATTAAGCGGAAAAAGTGTCAGCCCGGCAACACGTGTATGTCACGGAGAAATTATTGTTAAATATACAGAGAGAAAGTTTCTGAGCGTTAATAATGTCGAAGTCAAGTGTAAACTTGTGGCCGACTGATGACTGCGTGGGCGCTAAAGGGGCGTGGCCCATCTGGCTCGGACACATCCAGGTGATAAAGACCCAAACGTAAGGTTTTAAACATGTTTACCAGACCAGATGTTGTTCTTTTTTTTTTTTTTGTCTCGCTTGCGGTTTGGCATTAACAGATAATAAAATGAAGAGCGGAAATTGTGTGCGGAAAGGTTGAAAAATTAAGCGGGCGGCTGCTGATAAAAAATATCCAGCCAATTGGCTTCAAAGATTTAAGAATTCAGCAGGATGTCCCATTTTCTAACTACATATGACCATGTTAAGCAAAATGACCAAACTGCACAAAAGTTACATTTGCAATCCGCTCACATTCCGAATTTATTTTGGCAACAATTAAAAGACCAATTGGGTCATGGGCAATTTGCTTAATGACGATGTCTTGGCAATTTGATGTCCGAAACCTGCCTCAATCTCAACACACCGATGAATGACAACAACAAGGACGAGACGCGCGCGTGGTCCAATAAATTGCCTTAATTACCCAATTTTAAAAGGCAGCCAAAGGAGACACACCAACGGTGAGGGCTATATATATATATGTACATCGTAATGTGAATGTAAGGCAATTTGGTCGGCTGACGATTCCTGGCAACTCCTGCGACAAGGTAGATAACACTCAACATCAACAGACCATCAATAAGAGAGTGGGCCCACTGGGCGGATGAGTGGGTGGCGGAAAGGTCGACAGGTCGAGCCGGATGGCTGAGTGAGCGATAACTGACCTGGACGGCCAGAGATGGCATTGGTGAATAAACAAAGTATTCAAACACTACTCAAATTAGTAGTCGGAAAGTTATGTAGTATACAAGCACTACTTAAATTGGGAGTAGGAGGAAAGTTAAAATATTATATCTTTAGAGTCCTCAAACTCTGGAAACTGAATTTATGTATAAGTTATTATGATAGCATCTAATAAGTATGCTTAGAATACAACTCCTTTTATTTTATATATAAGTATATTAAATTGCCCCACTCAACATTCCTCTCACATTTTCGCCAACTTTAATAAGTTTACGTGTTAATACAATCTTTAGTATCTACGATAGTATCACGATTTCATCACTAGATAAAATTCGAATTTTTCTGCAGCGTTAAAATTGGGGGTCGTGGAAAGTGGAGGAAAGTGGTGGAACACCGAGTGGAATCTGAGAGGAATCTGCGACTCCTACCTGGCACCGCATACGGTGATGGATGCGACGGTGGCAGCCAATATGCTGAATTTATTGGCGGATAGGATTTATGCGTGGAGCGGTGCGTTGCTGTCGAGGTGGATCCTGCTGCTGCTGCTGCTGCTGATGTTGCTCCTCCAGCAAATAATGTTAAGGTAGATGCCGCTGCTGCTGCTGCTGCTTCTGGTGATAATGATAATGATGATGACGACGCTCCTGGGTTAAAGGACAATGCGGCTGCAACGTCGCTGTTATGGGATAAATTCTCAATTACTGAGGATAATTGACTGTTGCCACTGCCGCCGCCAATGAAGGCAACATTCTCCGATGCTGTTGGTTCAGATGGCTCCGATATTGGTGCTGTTGTTTTTGCTATATTTCCCTCACAGGATCCGCACTCGTCGCCGCATCCGCATCCGCAGCCGTTGGCTCCTTTTTGGCTATTTACGAAACCGATTGCAGTTGAATTATTTATCATGTCAGATGATGATGAGATGACGACGACGACGTTGGCGAGCGGAGAAGAGAGAATTCTTGAAAATATTTCACACTTGCACTCAGGCTCACACACAGATACTCGACACGCACACGAACACAGATACGCACACACACACACACACACAGACAGAGAGAAAGAGCAAGAGAGAGAGAGAGAGAGCAAAGAGCGTTAAAAACAGAACAAAAATCGTGAGTCTCGAACAGGCGAGTGAAGTGGAAAATTCAATAAGCAAATATAATAAATATTAAACACGAATATTCAACTCAATTATCAGCAAGTTAACACTTCTTCCCAGACGTTGATTATTTATTTTTTAAGAATTTTATTATCAATATTTCGTAGAACACGCAACGGTTTTTTTTTTTCGTTTTTTGGGTGTTTACTGTTTACTTTTCTTTTTAGCCACGCACAATTAACGTATTATTTGTTGTACTTTGATTTTGGATTCCTTTTTTAGATCGATAGTTTTTTTTATTATACGTTTAACGTGTAACAATCAGATATATGAATACACAAATGGTTTTAGTTCAATTTTTTTCCGACTTGATTTGCCATAAAACAGTAAACAAAAATTTATTTAGTGAGTGTTTCTCTTGAGGATTTCGCACTTTTAGCGTGTGATTTCAGTCTTTTCTTTCAGTCAATTGCTGGCATCGAGAGTTCTCCTCCGTTATCGCAATTAAAGCGTTTGGCAATTCGGCGTCCGATTTTATAGACGCCTTCCTTAAATCGATCCTAAATATAGTTTTGCAAAGTGATACTAGCCAATTGTTCGAAGACAATGAATCCGCTTGCTCGATTTTATTTTGGATCATTTCAATTCGAATCGAACCGATGCGCAGCGATTTATTTCAGGCATGCGACATTTGCAAATTGCATGAAAAGGTTAATGGACTGTTTGCAAAAAGGGTGATTTTGTACCAATATACATTTCATTTGTAGAATATCAAATCTTAATGATTTAAAATTTAAATCCTATAGTCAGTAAAGAATGTTTACTAAACAAAGTAAATGTACAATTACCATTATGGACTTACTTTAACTAATCTTGATTTTTCGTGAAAATCCAATTTATTTGTAAGCTTTTGGAGAGACACCCGTTTTTATGTAAATATTTTTGGTTTGTTTTCCGTCGTTCTTTGTTACTTCACTTTCACAGCCTGTCCATCACCGATAAGTTTCGCTGTGATTTAAATAAATTCCTTTGTGCAAAGGCCCGCACTCTATTTATTTTTCAATTTTTTTTTTAGCCCGACTGCCCTGCCCGACGTATTGGCAAAACTCGATCCACTAAAAATAAATTGACATCAATCAGGGGGCCCGAGGCAAAAGGAAAAGTCATCAGAACCAGACGATGGCGATGGCAACTAATTAAGCAACGTCACACATGCAACGTCCATTAATGAAAGCGAATCAAACAGGACTGACTGAAGCGGATGAAAAGGGATTCGCGCATCGGATTTAAATACCAAACAATAGGCTCAATTAAAAAAGGCAAAATAAACTCGCGAAAATTGGAATTTTAGCACGTACGCGATGGAGGGGAAAATAAATCAAGTTGATTGCTCGCCGATTCGTCTTCTCCACTCGATTCGAACTGATTGACGTTGGAAATGCAACTAACCTGCGCTCGAGATCTAGTCCCTAAAACTCGTATAAACTCATCGCATATTAGATCTAATTTCATCTCATACAAAGATGGTTCTCGACTGCAAAAACTTGATTAGCAACTTTGGCTGACTTGTGAAATGGTTGACTCTGAGTTGAGCTCTTTTAAGCGACTTTTAATGTTGGTCTAGCTTAGTTTACTTTTTGTTCTCTTCTCAGCCTTTGATGAATGTGTGTGTGTGTGTGTGTATTCTTTGCTCATTCGCGTACTTGTAGCACCTGATGCTAATGAGTTAATTAACACCTTTTGCTCCGGCGTTTTGTCGCTCACAAAAAGTTGGCTTTGAGAACCTTTCAGACGCACAAACAAACGCAAAAAAGTGCTCACAAAAGAAAGTTTGGTGTTCTGTAAGTCAATCTTATATCTGTAAAACTAGTTAGATGACTCATTTTAATGCAATGTTTTTAAGTAAGCCATTTAAAATATAAATAAGCAACATTTTGTTTATAAAAGCAAATTTAGCTAATAGATACCAACTACATAAGTTAAACTTTCACCTTCTAGTCGACTCATTGATTTCTGCACCGGGCAAAGTACGAGAAATGCAAATACAATACGTAATTTGTTCAAGGTTCCTTCGTACGTACACCCATGGTAAAAGTTTGTGCGGTAATTTCTTGGCACATTTTGCATTTCAGCGCCACAAAATGAAGACTCATATGTGTGTGTACTCTCTCCTTGACTTGCCATATATTATGGCTAATTTGAATTTTTATCATGTTTACAAGCAAACAATACGTGCATCATCATCATCATCGTAGCAGAAAGAAGGAGACGCCAACGTTGCTGTCTTTTTCCTTATTTTTTCTATTTTCTTTTTTTTCTTTTCTTTTTTTGCTGTAGCTGTTGTTGACGCCGGGGAAAACCTCACACAACATTTGCATATCGATTTCATATGCAGTGGGCAAAAATTCATATGTTCCCCCGCCGTATTTCCACGACAACAACAGCGCCCAACATCATTTCATCCTTTGGTTTTTCCCCCGCAGTTGGCAAATGCAATCGTCTTATTTTGCTGTTGATCCGAAAAATTTACTAAATTAACGTGAAGATGTTTACATCTCTTGCAATTTCATAGCAGTTTAAGATTTTATGTAGTATTTTAGCAAAGTTATTTAATCAATCAATACATAATACATAATACTCGACCTACACCGAATTAAAATCCTTCATTCGACTCTGCTATTGATCCTGATCAAGAATAAGGATCCTCTATATCTATCCATTTCAGAGATGAAAGAAAATCTTAGTGCAACCTACACAAGTGAAAAATGTGAGCGACTTGAAAATTTAATATCACCCAAGTAGCTGCCTTTCCCTTATCCATTTTCCCATAATCCTTCAAAACTTGACATTGTCTTTGGACTCGCTGCTCTTTATTTTTGTATTTTCCACTTTTCCTCGTTGCCTGTTTGAAGTTTGCTTGCATGTAAATTGCTCTGATTACCACGTTGCAGCTTTTCGCACCTTCCCCTTTTTCTCGCCGCTTTTCCACTTTTGCTTACTCATTTGATTTGCTTGCACATTTTGCTGTTGTCTCTCGTTTGCCATCCTTTTTTTTTTACTTAACGTAATGCAAATCGCTGTTATTATGCACTTTTTTCCCTTCGACAATATTCCCTTTGTTTCCCCTGCTTTTTTCAACTTCCTTGAGGTATTTATGTCCTTCTGGCTTTTCTCCTTTTTCGTTGAGGGTTTATCGGCCCAGGGTCAGAGGAGGAAAAGCTCCGGAGTCGCAGAGTGTCATAAAATTTGAATGCAATTTTTCCTTCTCCCTTTGCTTCAATTTAGGTGGAAATGAGAAGTCATTTGTTCGGTATTTATGGCTGTGGGGGTTTCTTCAGGAAAGCACTTTTTGTGGGTTCGAGGATTTTATGTGCAAGCTGCAATCGTTGATTGAATTTGTGATGAAAGATCAAAGGTAAACAAATCGTCGGGGATAATTTCATTTGATTGTTTGACTCGCTTTAATCCGGAATTTTTACATCTGAGCGAGGGAGAGCTTTGTGCGAAATGGGAAATCGTATCGACTTCGAGTTTTAAATTCTTAAAGTGCATTTAAAAAATTGGCTTAAAACAGAACGATGTTTGGTTAGAATAAATTCCAAAATTCTAAGTTCGTTCTTGAGAAACCTATTATGCCTATAATGCTCTTCCCAGAAAAGTATTTTTACCGCGCACTTATATATTCCGTGTTATTTTTCTAAAAGCGCCTGCTTCGATTCCCACGATAACTTAAGCCTTTGACTAAAGCACTCGTTAAAAGACATTTTAGAATCTATTATAGAACGCAGTCAAAGAATCAAGAATAACAATACCTATGGCGAACGAAAATCAAAAAGAAAACCAATCAGAGGGTTGTCCTCTTTAGCGATTTCCGCCTGCCAAAAAGTATGCAACACACTTTGGCGCAAGGAACTTTTGGCCAAAAGGAAAAATTGCAGGAAAGAGAGGAAAGAAGAAGCGTGAGCCAAGCAGGAAACAAAACTCGGCGACTCACTCAAGCATTTTATTAAATTGCCACCTTCCGTTTGTTGTTACGCTGAGACGACAACTGTCTTTTCTAGAAATACCATTTTTTTTCGATTTCTAGGCTCTGAATACCGCCCACATGACCCCACACACCATCCAAACACTTTGGTGGTAAGCCATAGAAAAAAAAAAGAGAAAACATGGGGCGAAAATATTCCTGCCATCTTTTTCTATTATATCGCTTCCGTTGTGAGCTCTAGCCAAACTTTTTTGCCAGTTGTTTTCGTTTGAGGTTTTTATTTAAAACATTTTGTTGCTACTGCTTCTTTCGAGGTTAAAGTGCCAAATCACGAAACAAGCCACATTTCTCTCTGTCTAGTTTGGAATATTGAATTGAATTGCAATTTCGCTGTTTGCCGGGGAGTCGCCGTCGTCTGTCTATAATGCGGCAAACATTGGATGGCGTCCAACTTGAATTTGCATCGAATTTGTTTTAGGCGCAATGCGGGCGGTCGCTACCAAAGGGCTTATCTGAAATTGAAAAGCCCTCACAGGGGGTTTTTGTTTTCAGCCCCAAAAAGGGGTCTCAAAACAAGCTGTCTAATTCACTACACATTATAGAGAAATTAGCAAAAGTTTTCGGGTTGCACATGGCAAGAATGCAGTCTATTTACTTGTTAAATAGCATAAGCCAAAATGGAAAAGGATATATATATATACCCCAATCTACAGCAGCTACGAAGAAGTATAATTTTCCTCATTACCGCCATTGAATGTACTTATCCATCAGCAACCCACTAAAAAAGCATGGGAAAAAATTAGTAAAGCACACACAGAGGAAAGAGTGCCGAAAATTATTAAGCATACGCCATGTTGTACAAGCGTAATTACACATTGCTGAAAAAGCAGATGGTGGGGGATTTTGAGAGCAGAGTTTGGCTGCCAGGAAGACTCGCAGTGCCAGCGAAACTTTTTTTGCACTCAGTTTGCATTTTCTGTTTTTTTTTTTTTACAGCTTGTTAACAATAAACGCCGCAAGGTCCCCCAATTAAACGTGGCATTCTGGCCCTTTTCCCTTCCCCTTCCTTTGTGTGTGTGTGTGGGTGAGGAGCAACATTTTTGTGGTCACTTAAGCAGATTAATATCATGGGTGTAATTAAAAGAAGCCGCCCCAAAAGTGTAAGCGGGTTGAAGCTTCCTGTCTGAAATTAACATAAATTAAAAAATGTTCACCAACTTTTTTGTCAGCTTTTTGAACACTCTTTTTTGTTTCTGCGTTGGCAATTTTTGCTGGCTCACATAATTGATGGTTTTTAATTAACTGCCAAGTGACCGACAGCTGACAACGAACTTTGGCAACAAAGGGATGGAGAGGCAGCAGAATGCAGAAATGAAAGTTCAATGGAAAAATCCGAACAAAAAATTTCGTTTACGCACACACATACATATGTACACCAAGCTAGCTGCCTTTCCATGTTTTTCGCAATTTTCCCTTCCATAGAGCTTTTCATCGTTTTCCCCTTGACCATTGCCAATAAAAACTGTCAAATACTATTGCCCGCTTTTGGGTTGACCGCGTTTTTCGCACGCAATTTCCACCGCCACCAAAATTCTGATCGCTCACTGTCTATCTCTGTCACTCATTGGCCGTCTCTCTCTTTTCACCGTTCATGCGACCTTAGTTTTTCCATGGAATGTAGTTCAGATGCGGGTTTTTAGGCTCTTAGGATATATATATCATATAGACTTATATATAGAATATATTGAATTTGTAAAGAATTATATTCAAAATACGTATAAGTAAAGAACTCTTTTAAAAATTCACTAATTTAGGGAAATATGATGGAGGAAAACTACTTGTATCCTTCCAAGCGCTGCCTTTTCCATCCATAAGCCCCCATTTGTGTTTGATTTCCGATTGAACATCGCACACATATTTCTCACGCCTCGCTGGTCACTTTGTACCGCGTTTTGTTGATTTGTTGGCGGTGGAAATATTTCGGCTTCGCATAGTTTTAGTCACCCACATGCACAAAACACCGCATCTATTCACCGCATTGTGTGCGTATAGCTTTCTATTTCAACTACTAGTTTTTCCCGTTTTTTTTTTGCCTGGTTTTTGTGAATTTAATAAAAACTTACCATTGCGATTCTCGCTATCGGCGGGCTTCATTTGAATGGGATGGTACATCTGAAATAAAACGAAACGAAGAGCAAATTTAATGAGAGTTTAAATTGAAAACTAATTGGTTTGGTTTTGGAAAAGTCCTTGACACAGTTGGTGGCATTAGTAGATGAATTCATTTTTGATGGCTGCCGAAATAAATTTATTCTTTTATATTAGGGTATGTTTAAATAATGTGAGCTCCATGGTATTAGTATGAATTCTTATATTGTACAAATTCCTTCTATCACCAAAAGTCTCGTATTCTTGCTTGTTTTAATCCTACCCTTTACTCTCGTTAAAATCAAATCCGGACTGTGTTAATCACATTTGAAATATTAGAGCGCAATATGCTCCGTGCTTCCGGTCGAAAGAGAGAAGGCCGCGATTAATTTACAGAGCTTAGGGCCAAAATGCAGTCGCCAAAAACGGCGACAAGGGATTGCCGTTGGTGCAATAGGGGAATAGGGGGAAATCGGGCGAAAGAGCCCATTCCTCCTTTCCGCAGGGCCACCACCACCATCATCCACTTAAGCTGCATAATGAATGGAATGCAGGGCAAAGGCAGAAAGGAGCCTCGCGCAGGACACGGAACAAAGCCTCCGCCTAAATCCTTGACAAAAGCCAAACACATTTATTCAGCGTTCGCTAAAAAGGACACGGGCGGTGTGTAAAATGTTAACGGGGTCTGCAGCAAAAATCCTAAAATATGCGTTAGACTTTGCAGCGTGTTTTAAATGTAATTTTTCGCACACACACACAAACACACCTCGTAGCGTCTTCTAATTAAAACAAGCTTAAAGTTCGCACCACGCCCCATTCCACGGTAAAAGAGACCGCGTATCGGGCACGAGGTCAGTCTGCCTTCTGTCCTTAGAGATGGCATCGTGATTTGGGGCAAACAGGAAATGCCATGGCATACAGTGTCATCCAAGTTTTGCGATTTAATTGCTTGCTAGTATCTATTGGACGAAGCTATTTCCTAAAGTTGGACTGGTCGAAACTACTACTATAGTTACTGAAAATACATTTTATTAACCTATCACGCGTGTCACGTCCTCACCTCCGCGTGAAACTACAGCTTGGCTAATGGCGCGTGATTTATTGGCAAACGGGCGGCGAACAAACGACGACAGTCTACGCTAGAAGGCAATGTCCTTGTACTTCCCTCGGGCGCTGCCCTCTGCCACCATTCCGTCTTTCCTGCTTTCATGGCCCAACCTCTGCTAGCCGTAAATAATACACGCAACGCGACTGGTTACAAATTGCAGCCAAAGTCAACCCGGCTCTCCGTCACCGCCACCGCCACCGCCACCTTCTGCCTTTCTTATTCAGCCAATTTATTTATATGCAGGAAGTAGCAATTACCAGTCAAACACAGGCGGCATTCACGCCCCCACCAGGAGAAGCCGAGTTTCGAAGGTGGAAGTCGTTTCCTCGCCTTGTCAACCAGCTTTCGTGGTTGGCTTTTTCCTGCCACCAAGTAATTGGTTGAAATATCGCAAGCAACTGTTTTCTATTGGGGCAATTATCGGCCGGTGTGCACACTTGATCTGCGAAATGTGGATCATCAAATGCAGCACTGCGATAAGTTATCGATATGGGAGGTAATTGCAAGTTAATCGATTGACATTATAACGATATAGAATTCAAAAGCTCGAAGCAATCGGTCACAAACTAAAAGTCAACGATTAAATAAAATTTTAAATAATTCTTTTAACGTTTACCAGCAATCAACATGAATTTTCCCCCCATTCGATAACAATCGCAATTGTGCAAGAAAATTACAAGGCAACGTCAAAGCCTGTCAGCGGAGCTGCCAAAAGCAGTGGCAACAACGATGGGAATCATATGCAGCACGCACATGTCCCGTTCTACGCCCTTTTAGCCGTCATCGCCACAAATGTGTGGCATAGCAATTTTCTAAAATAAATATCGCAGCTGCAGCCACGAAGCTACATGCAAATTATGTCAGTTTCTCTTTTTGGGAGCCGATAACGTGATGACATAAGCATTGTCCATAGGAAGCTTTTCCGCTTTTTCTCCCAATCCTGCTTGCTTTTTCGCAGCCAACACATGGCTTTCAAATAATAATAATATTCAATGCTTATTTGATGGCGCTACAAAAGCAGAAAAAAAGGGTACAGCGCACGAACAAAAAGTGAAGGGAACCCCAAATAAAAAGCAACATTGCCAAATGTCGCTCGCTTTTGCTGACGTTGCTCGCTATCTCCTGACCCCTCCCCGCAACACCCATACCCCTTCGCGTAGCCATACCCATACCACTATATCTTTTCCCTTTGCACTTGTGCTGACAACTTTTCCAGAACTCTGCTTGCTTTTCCGCTTTTCAGCTGCTTCTGGTCCAAAGTGCAAATTGACATTTTTGTGCCTGCGGTTTGGCTTGCTCTCTTACCGCCAGAAAAATTACGGAATAATGATCGACCTATTCTATATCCTTGCAAGGACTCAATGCATTCAAAAAAAAAATGCAGGAAGTACATAGATGTGCTGAATCGAAAACACAACTATAACCTTCCCCACAAACACACTTCTACCTTAGATTGCTAGATTTGTTATATTTATTATTGAAACTTTTGATTCATCTACGTTAGCCTGCTTTTTTTGCACATATATATATATAAAATATTTAACAATTTCTTAGAACTTATCGAACATTTCATCATACCTCAACGCAAGCAAGTCTGAAGAAAATACTTTTGGCGCGTGTCTTGTGCTAACAATTTTCGCAGTTTTTTGCGCTTCTTCTCCATTTTTAAGCTGCCACAGGACACAGGGCTAAACTTTTGAAATTACTTGCATTTTATAGGGAAATGTTCAGAGCGAGGAGAAGAAAAAACACTATATTGGAAAATAGAGGAGGAAAAATTTCACGTTCCACGTTATTATTATTTTTTTTTTTTTTGTTTGCAGGCGAGGCGCTTTACAAAAACATTTCCCCCTGCGATGCATTTTATTTTAGCCCCACAGTATTTCTGGCTTTTTTGTGCGGTGTCATGGCTCTGTCAGTCCAAACGCCAGTCAATCTGTCAGTCAGCGAGTCAGTTAGCCATAATGAAGGAGGCGAGAGGAATCACGACGATGATGCTGCTATCCCCCGTCCCCCCGTCCCTTCACACGCCCACAAAATATCCCGCTTGCTGTGCTGTCAGCCGGATGATAGCGTTTCATGATAAGTTTATAGAGTTTTCCCTTGTTTGTGTCGGATCAGCGAAAATTCCAATTAAAGACCGTGATGCCCATGTCTCTTTCACTTCTCTGTCGAGTGCCTCAATTTAGGCTCGAACGCATTTCGAGGTGACTAACAATGTCTTATTCAAAAGGGTAATTACTACGGCTTTTGAGCACTTGAAGAAAATTTGGAGTTCTAAAATGCAATATACTTTAAATTTTAAATGTAATAATATTAGGTAATTGAACAAATTCAATGTTATCGTTTAAAAAACAAAAATTTATGTCATCGTTTTTCAACGAAATAAATCTTGGTTTAAAATAGGTATATATTCGTTTGAAACTGTTGTTATATTTCCGTTTAACTTATAATGGAGTTGAGAGGGTTTAAGCTTGATAAAATCGTAACACAAATCAAAATTTTCTTACCCCATTTAGCGTCTTAACATTATGCAAAGCATCCTGGGCTTTCAGGGCGGCGTGTCTCGTATAAAATGTCACAAAGCAGCAACCTGGAAAATAAAGGGAGTAGCATAAGATTAGCATGAGGGTTAAATTGAGTTTATTTGCAAGCTGGCTTCGTAAAAGGTGGCAATGGGAAATTATGAAAATTATTGTTATTAGCGGAGGTGGGCAGGGCAAAATGCGCGAATGGAAAACGTGTGAAAACTGAGTAAGCCATGGGCGTGGCCTAGGGGGCGACTAGAAATGTGGCAACAACATGACAGCCTAGCACTAAATTGAACATTATAGCCCCGGCAAATGTGTCGCGTTTGAGATTGGAGTGCTAGTTTCCTGGGAAGGATGTAGGGTGCCACGAAGGCGGTTCGGACGACTTTTGGGCGGAAAGAGGGTGGCCAAGGTGTTGGAATTTATGAGGGTGCGAGTCGACGGCAAGTGTGACCAGCATACTAAGTGATACTTAAATTTAAACATTAGTTTTCTCTACCCTGTGTCATACATGTTGTAAACTTAACATTTAGATGGTATAATAAAAGCTCCTTCTAGTTATCAAGTACAATCAAAATACTTATGTATACATAGTTTACTCCTCTTACTTTAATAAATATATTTATAATATTAAAGCATTCAGATATTTTAAATGTCTCTTTAAATAAAGCCAGAAAACCTTCCACCTACCTTTTTATTTAACTCTCTTTTCGCATGGCATTCCATTTCCATTTTACCAAAATACGTTTTTGTAGATTCTGTTTTGGATGTGGCAGAAATTCCCTTTCTTTTATGCGCCAAATCTGTGGCCAAGTTACACACACATACACTGCCATCCAGAGCTTTGGTTAAATCCATTTCCGGATCCTGCACTCACACACACACACACACACACACACACACACACCTATACTTTTCACTGCATCCCATCGTTTCCCACACTTGCAATTTCCCCACATATTCCCGCATTTTCCCACAATTTTCCCGCCCAATTTCAAGGCCTACCTCAACCTCGGGCTCAGCGGTGTGTGATGGCATCGCTGGTTACAACAAAACTTAATACGGCAATGCAATAGTTGCATAATGCAATTACCCACCAGCGTATCGGCGGCATTTAGTGGTGGCCATTTTGGCTGCCTTTTTCCCCCTTCGGTTGGTTGGTTGGCCAGGGGGGCGTAGAATCCGGCTCAGTGCCACCCCACTTCGACGCCCCACACAGGTAATTCAATCTGTCGCAGTTTCTCTCTTTTTATGCCATGTCACCACCAACATTTTTCTGCATTTTTCACATATTTGCAAATATTTTCATTTCTCGTTGCGGCCGCTTTTTTAACTGCCATTAAATATCTGGCAGAGTGAGGTTAGACGCAGCAGTCGTCGGCACATCCGACGTTTGAGTGAATTATGAGACCAGCTTTTCCGTTTTCAAAAAACATAAAAATATTTAAAAGGGGTGTACGATTTTTTTTCTCTGGGTAAATGGTTCCTCAAAATATTTTTGTGATTTAATGGAGTAAATTTGGGTGAAATCAAAGCTTTTAAATCTAATTTTAATTGGAAGTGTATAACAAAGCTCTTCGCTCTATTATTATTATTCCATCATAAAAGAATATTGTGTTTCACTGAAAAGTAAGGAAAGCTGGTAGAAAATATCACATTCAACTTCCCTTCAATGGAGCAGATTAAATATCACTTAAAATTAAACTAGCGTTAAATGTAACAAATGAAGGAAAATCGAAACCATTTGGAATGCAATAAAACATAGTCGTCGGCGAGCAAGGATACTGCATTCTGGTTCTGGCTGATCGAAGCTATAGATACGGAAAGCAATCGAAGGATAACGAAGGAGGAGGCAACGGAACTGCATCAAAACAACGCAGAAAACGAAGAAAAATCTCACACAACTCCCATTATGTGCATGTCAACTGCAGTTAGAATCAAACCCAAGACACACGCACACACACACACACACACACACACAAACACAACCAAATAGAACAAAGCGATAAAAAACAAGTTTGCCAACGAAGGAAAAATAAAGGAAACGCCAAGGAAAATCGAAGAAAAAGCAACAGCAACATTGATGAAAACGACACCCAGTCACGTTTTTGGACAAAAAGAACTTAATCCCGGCAAGTGGGAGGAAGATGAAATCGAGAGCCGCCAGACAAGACGTGCCAAAGTCCGGCAAAAACTAAACTAACTTATATATATGTATCCCGACCTTTATATATCACCCATAAAGTACAAAAACCTTGGAAACACGTTTGTGAACGAAGAGCGCAACGAAACGAATTAATCGAAGTTAAATAAATCAATGTCCTTAAACATTGCCACCCACAGATTTACTGACTACGACTAGTAGAGGAGCACAAAGTAAATGGAACCAAACACGAGAAATTGCACAGGATCAAGGATGCAGCTGAAACGAGCCAATCTCAAATGTATCTTTGTATATACGATGTTTATACGTGGGATTAAAAGCAATACTGCAATATTGCACTAACTAGAAAACACAGTAACTTTTAGCAATTTTCAATTATATTTAAATCTGGCACACTTTAATTAATATTTGATTTTGGATACTAAAATAAATTTTGTTTGCTTAAATGATGACTAGATTTCTCTATGCTCGTAAAATCTATATCGAAACTATACTTGAATCTTTCACCTGAACCGTGACAAAGGTTTAGTAATGCTCCAATGGCAACTAAAAGTCATGACCAAATTGCAATCTAAAAAAAAAAAGAAATCAAACTCAAACTGCTCGAAATTTACTTCTTCGGAACCTGAATTTGAAATTGAAATTCGCCTTTTCCTCTGGTGCGCAGCAAAGGCAAGGGGGATGTGGAATAAAATTAAGTGAAATTTTATGCATTTTTCACGCTCAGTGCAGCAGCTAAATAAAAATGTCAAGAGCACAAAGTTCCTGGAAGAAGGCAACTAACAAAAAAAAAAAAAAAGAACGACCGATGAAGGCGTTAGATAAGTGCGTTACTTTTCCTTTTTCCGAGGCGACATTGGACAGCTGGTCTTAGAGTTGGGAAAAGCTTTTCAAAATGAAGTTCTCAAGGCAGTCGAAAGATAACTAAAATGGGGACGACGCTAGCAAACAGCCAAAACAAAAAAAAAATCTGCTAACTGACCAAGATTTTCCACCACTCCCCCCTACTTGGGACTGTAAGAAAAACCCCACTTAACCCCGATTTCTAACTCAGTGTGAATTATATTATTTCTTTTCCTTGGTTTTGGGTGGATTCTCATCTGCGTTTCTTCGTTCTTCCTTTTCTGGTTTGGTCAGCGAGTTGGTTTTTTATAAGGCTGAGGTCATAAATCACAGGCTCGACTAAAAAAAAAGTGGGCGTTGGGGGTGCGTGCGATGGGCGTGGCTGGCTTGGTGGGAAACAGTGACATATGCTCTTGTTTTGGGGTGCAGCAAGTTCACAATTGAATACGGTCACGGGGTGGTTTATCTGCAAAAGCCTAGCTTAAGGGCTTAAAACTAATGATTATCGAAATCTTTTACCATAACGTAATGTAATTAAGTTGATTAGAAAGGGGAGCGATAAATAAATGTAAAAGTACGAGGGGAAAATTCAATGAAATATGTGAGCTAAAAGTATTTCTTAGAAACAAATTTAAATATATTACCAATAGGATATCTTTAAAAAAGGAAGGTAAACCTTTTAGAGCACCAGGTTAAGAATCGATTTTTCATTATATCTACTTAAAATTGAAGTGAGATTTGTGCGAGGGAAATCTTAATTTCTTCATAGTTGGCTGCGTTTCGTTGGCCACAAAAGCCGCGAGAACTTCGAATTCCAAACCAAAGAGGCCACAAAACATTTTGCACCGCTCCCCTCTGGCAGCTCATTCAATATCAAATTAAAAGCTACCTGTTTCTACCTTTTCTCACCTGAAACAATCCGAAACGAGAACCGCAGAAAATCCCTCTCGCTATGCTTCAACTCCTTCCAACCTGAAGCTCCGACCCCGAGAAAATAACGCCCATTTATCCCGTATTCGGAAAATACTACCCATTCTATCGCCGAACCGCAAGCGCTAATAAATTATGACCCAAGCGCTTAACCTTGCCCCTCTGCTCTCCACCTTTCCCCGCCGCATTCACCATTCTCTTCTGACCCCCTAACCTTCACACCTCTCACCTTTATCTCTTGGCCACAATGCAACAAAAACATCAACCGTAAAACCGCAACACCCGCAACAACGTCGAAAATCCAAGAGAGGCGGAAAAGTTAGTGGAGAAAATGGGAGGAAAAACTGCCCGCTAACGAAATTTAGTGCCCCAAAAAGGATAACAATTTCGGGGTGCTAGAAGGAAAGGGAAGCATTAGCCCAGAAATACTTGTCCGAAACGAAAAGGAAATTTTTTTGGTCGATTCCTTTTATTTATTTTCGTTTTGCTGTTGGTATTTTTAGTTATTTACGACTTTCTGGTTCAGAGGTCAACCATCGCACTTAAAAGTGTCATTTTGCATTTTGTTTGGTTTAAAGGAAGGAGCGAGTCAGCCGCCAAACAACAAAAATGCAACAGACAAAAGCCAGCAGCAGAATAAAAAGTTGCACAAGTCTAAGGATATGGATGAGGTCCTTTAAAATCCACTGGTAGCCTAAAACTGGGTTACATTTTGCCATCTAAATGGAAATGTTGTTAGCAGGAAGTTTTGCTGGCTTAAATCGAGAAAAAAAAGCGACCAACGAAAAATGCATCATGCAAGCGGAGAAAATGGTGTTCCCAAAAAGGTCGAAATAAAAAGTAGTTCACTAGACAAAGTTTTGTGGGTATTTACCAGGTGTTTACGTCTATTAAAGGTCACTTAAGATTAAGTTAAATATAAAATGTAATACTTAATTAAAATAATATGAGTCTAAAGAAAAGTTAAAAATATAATTTTTATATTGGTTTCTTTTTCATCTCTATAAGCAGTCCAATATACCCTTGAAAATATGTAACCAAGAATGAGTAAAGTTCGTTACCACTTTATTTTTTCGCCACGACTCGTTGTAGGTCACTGGCACGCCCACAAAAAAAAAGGAACCGCCTACTTCTCCTTCTTTGCGCTGACATAAATAATAACTTTGAAATGCAATTTGTGTCGATTTTGTGTTTGTGACTTGCACAAGTCTCTTCCAGCGACAAAAATACCAGCAATAAAAGCGAACATTTTCACATGAGCACTTTGGGAGTGGAAAACGCTGTGACTACTTTTCGTTGCTTGTCATAAATCATCAACACAACGCGCCACTTAAGTGCTTCTAAAACTGTTTTTCCCACTCGCATTTCCCCTTGCCACGCCCCCTCTTTTTTTCGGACACTACCGACCAGAACAGCACAGCCACGCCCACTTTTACAAAAATAAGGATGAACCTGTCAGCGGCAGTCGGAAAACTAGACAACAACAACTAAAAAAAATGGGATAAATACAGATGGAAAAGCTAAATAGACAGTTGGATATGGAATAACAATGACGCTGAGTAAACAAAACGTTTTCGAAACACAAAATATACAAATGCACAATGGAAACGAGACAAGAATGAATCCTCCTCACAGAAATATGAATAGAAAAATCGGAGCCAAATGGCAATTGGAAATGAAAGAGATTAGAAGTGGAAATGTCGTTATGAATGAATGGGGGAAAAAGAGCACATCAATAAAAATAGAAACTTGACTGCAGTTGAGAGGCCTCAGAAAAAGAGGCGGAGAAATGAACAGAACAATGAATATATTGGAATAATGAAAGGGAATACCGAAACTCGCAGAGATTTCCATTCCAATGAAAATAAATAACTGAACGAAATAAACTGATTTTGTCAGAAATTTCGCATAAGTATATTCTATTTTCTTAATAAATAATCTAAATAATAATTTCAAATGACATTAAGCTTTGAATAGCCTACAATTTATTACACCAACTAGTCCTTAATCAGTAATCCCTAAGCCTTGATCTTAAACTCTTAAATAAAACCCAAGAATTGAATACTCTGAATTGTATTATTTAAATCAACACATAGTCCTCCCCCCGAGTTTCGGTGCAATCTCCATTAGCAAAGCTCAAGGCTATTGAAATGTCTGCTCAAACACAAATAGCGAACAAAAAGCAATTTGCTGATGAAATGAAATGGCAATTGCAAGTGAATGCAATTAAAAGGGAGAGAAGGGGAGACATAGAGGAATACATATGTATGTATGTATGTATGCACCGAATGCACGACTTTGGTATATTTGTGTTCTGGCTAGACCAATATCTCATATTAATTCTGTCTGCACTTCTCTCATTTCCATGAAGGGGACGATAAAGTTTTGGCGGAGCTTTTAGCTATTTACCGCAACAAACTCGAGTGTAATTTATCAGCCAGACAAAGGCGATGGACAAGAAAAGAGAAATCGTACAGTGGTCTGTCGCTAACAGGAATATAACTATAGCAAACATAACTTAAGAACGCATTGGTTTATTAAATTTCTTAGCATAACTTCTGGGGACTTCGTGGAAAATATTAAGACAATTATAACAATTATCTTATTAATAATAAACCTAACACGATTGATCTGAAATTTTAAATGAGGATACGAATTTGGTTTCTCTTGAATTTAGTTGTTGTTCTTAGGCGGTAGGAATGAATCACAAGTATCTCTTGAAGCTCTGAACAACATCATATGATAGTGAAAGAAAATGTTTTAGTCATTATTCTAAAGTTTCTATTCTAGGGATGCACAAAACAGGGTTATCTGGGGCTTGTGCAATGGAAAATTAAATATTGTCTAGAACTAATAGTTCCCATTGGAAACACTTACCCTTGCTAATTCCGGTAGCCTTGTCCCGCAGAACGTTGATCGAGTGCACGGCGCCGTACTCCTCGAACATCTCGCGCAGCTGCGACTCGTCCATCGACTTGGGCACCTGGCCGACGAACATCTTGATGTTGTCCGGATCCGGTTCCTTCTCGCCGTACGTCACCGTGGCGTCCGTATCCAGACGGAAGCAGGCGTCATCGTCGACCATGGCGACCACATTGCGGTTGGCGCTGCACGGATTGTTATTGTTGTTGACCAAACCGGCGGCGGACATTATACCGTTGCTGCCTACGGAAACCAGTGCGTTGCTGTTGCTGCCGCCCAAGCTCGGATTGCTGTTGTTGTTGCCAACGTTTAAGCTGTTGTTGCTGCTGGTGCCGTTGCTGTTATTGTTGTTGTTGTTCAGCAGCGATGGATTATTGTTGTTGCTGTGTATGGGACTATTCGGCAGGCTGTTCGTTGCACTGCTGCTCTTATCACTCATACCAAAAGCACTGGAAGAGATTGGAAGGAGAGAGCCAGGATTAGTACAGTGAAGTCACGATAAATGAGGTAATATAAATTTGTGACGTGCCTATTAAAAATTAAAATATGTTACAATACTTAATATAGTTATTTTATTTTAAAGATATTTGTACAATTTTTGCAGTTCTAGGAGAAAAGTGTGGAAAGGAATCGACTTCTACGAGTGTCCACTGTACTCAAATCTTTTACAGTTATCACACACTAGCACTTACTCCAAGTAGATATCGTTGTTCTTCTCGGAGAAATCGAAAATCATGCGGCGATTGGCCAAAAACGAAGCGCGGCTGGTGAACATATTTGCGTTATCAAACTGAATTTTTTACACGGTCGACGCGAATAATGAATAATGAACGGGAAAACTTGAAACTTTCAATTTAGCGGCAGCCAATTACCAATACCAATACGCTTCACGTTTACTGTTAACGCACACGGACACTCGAGGTCGGATTGATTAAATTAAGGGCCTAAATAAATACTTCCACTTAACACGGCACTCGGAACTCAACGTGACTAATTAAAAAAAGCTATATATTTAATATATAAACGCAGCGGCTTCGCTTCTCCTCCCTCTTCCTCTTCTTCTTTCTCGCACTTCCTTTTCGGTCAATCGTCGATGGACAAATGAACGAGAAATCGTTGCGGCGATTGGAATGGAGTCAGGTGGAAGTTGTGACCTTCCAGTGCATTCCAAAGAGAGCGTAGGAAAAAGAACAGACTTCAAGGTCAAAAGCTCGATGGAGAAGGAGAGAGGATCAAAAGTGGAGACTGTCTAGAGCGAGATAGCTACAAACTATTGCATTGGTATTAAAATTAACGGGTGATCAAGTTTTAAAAATCGCTCAACTCCAAGGCCGACATACGTATTTAATCTGAAAAATAAATTCGAGGAATTTATCCTATGAATATTTGAAAAACAGGAAAGGTTCTCTTTATAAGGGTATTTCATGCATGTGAAAATACCACAAACGACAGGACATCATCATTAGGGTGTGTTTGCTACTGCTTAATTATGTGAAATGTGATACGTTGCGATTTGTCTTCGTGCTCAAACGGACTTTAAAGCTAATTCGAATGCCTAAAACAACTTGGACTTTGGCTTGAGTGCGCGCCCCACTTGTTGGCCCTGTCGATTTTCTGGCCGAATAGACCTCAAATAGCATTAACCTAATGGCCATTTGCTTGTGTAAATAAACGATTTGAGCTTTTTCGAATGGAATTGGGTCGGCTGAAGCGCGATGAGCAAACACTTGGGCAAAGGACCTCCACACCACACCTGCTGATTTAAGGCTTACTGTCTACTAACGTTTACGGTGGTGAGCCAAAAACTAGAGTTTACTTTAAATTAGAATAAATTAAGTATATACATAGATAGTAGGTTTAAATATACATTTGACCACTTCGAGTATATAGAAAGTAACCAGTAGAGGGTAGATTTTAATCGGTTAGCAGGGCGTATTAACAAATTATTATACATTTTTTGGTTTAGAATTGAGAATTTCTTTTTATCTGTTTTTGTTTATATCTACACAAATTTGGTGCCCAGTAGAAGTTAGATTTTAATCGGTTAGCAGGAAGTGCAATTAACAAATTATTATAACTTGATATGTCAGGAGAAAAATTTCCCATGTTTTTGGTTTAGAATTAGGAATTTTTTAACGGATTGTTTATCTGTTTTTGTTTATATCCACACAAATTTGGTGCTACTTGTTAATTCTACTTTGTCTTCTAATTTCTTAAAAGTTTCACTTTTATCTACCAAATTCTTGTCATCCCGTTCCAGTTGCATTTCGCCCTTTGCGACTTCTTTGTTGCATTTTGTAATTTAAACTTTTTCTTTGCTCTGTGTTTTCCAGACTCAAACTTTCGTTCTTCCCCACTCTGCCCACTTAACCCTCTCTTAGCTTTTTCGTCTTGACTTTAATTTAGTTAAAGTTTGTAAGTCACTGGAGGCAGGGGCGGATGCCACGCCCTTACACTAGACTGCAAAATCGTGGGCAATCACTAGGGACGGTCTGTAATTGCAACGACCCTTTGACACATTTATTGCATTTCTTGCTCTACTCCACTGATAGAAAATAAACATAAATTTTTAAGGAAAAATCAGAAATATGTATATTCAATGATTCTACGTGTTTAAAGTTTAAAGAACACATTCTTCAGGTTTCACGCATTATTTCAAATATTAATTCTAAGTATTTCAAAATAGTACTCAATATTGAAACTGTATACCCATTTCACCTATTTTTTGCGGTGTAAAATGTACATGATCCGAGTTCAGCTAAGGTTCCAATAAAACATGCAATTGCGACAATTTTATCCCAAACTTTTTTAACCAAAAAACAAAACTTTCACCCCAGCACAAACAAAAAAAAAAAAAAAAAAAACAACTGAACAACTCAACGAAGAATGAACGAGCAAAACGTAGTGAACTTTGTTGCTATCAAAGTTCAAACTGCAATTCATCTTCATCAACAAAAAGTATGCAATAAAATTGGCAACAAGGAAATTCTGCGATATTTTGACCCCAGTAATACAAGTACACAATGCTAACTCGCAATTTAAGCTTGTTGTTTTAAATAAAAAATAATTTTAAAGACTCAACTATGTCCTGTAATCTAACATCCTTAAACTTAAGAAAGACTGTCCCATTTGAGATCCAGTTAAAATTTTAAGATTTCACTCTTTAAATTTTTAAAGCAAACTTTGGCGCTCTTTTCCTTCGCTTACTTTTCTTGGCATTTATCTTCATTTGTCGAAGGAGCCGAAGGAAAAGCAGAAGGACCTCGTCCTGCAGCAGCTGTCAACAATTTGCCAACCGCAAAATTGTCGAGGGAGCCAAGTGGGTGTTTGAAATTCGGCATAGGGATTGGACTTGGACCACGCCTGCGATTCTCTCGAGAAACTCACTAATTTGCTTGATTACTCCAGAGAATATCCGGCGGCTGAGAAATTTGAAATCTATTATAAAAGTTTTTTAGCCTCAAAATGAAGGCCCACTTGGGACAGCTGGCTGAGATGCCGTGCAAAGTTGTGGGTAGGTGTTTGGGGAAAATCATCTTCGACGGCGTCGACATGGGTCAACACTTTGACAGGCACAAGGACAAAGAGTCGGAACTTTACCAACAAAGGTGAGGAAAATTAACACAAAAAAAAAATATATATATATATATGTAGTTGCAGCAGCTGTGAGGCACTCGGAAAAATTGGATCATAAATTTAGTTTATTTTAAGGACACTAATTAAGAGTAAAAGCACCTTTAAATTATAGTGTATAATTATATTCTTGAATGCATTATTTTAATATTTTAAAATATTTTAAGTTTTTTTTTGTATTGCAAAATTATTAAAAGCATGAATGATACTCCACTTGGATTAAGTAAGTATTTTTATTAAGTATTTTTTTCAGTGATGGCAGCAGCTGAAAAATTCTTCAAACAACTTTTGCTAGTCTTCACATTTTACTTTTTATTTTTTGTTTTTCGGATCTCTCTTATTTTGCAGGTGAGCTGGATAATTTTCTTTTTTTTATGTCTAGCGTCTGCTTCACAACAAATCAAGTGCAAAGTGGAGTCGTCCACTCCATGCTATTGTTGTTGTTGTTGTTGTTCTTGGAGCAGAGTGAACTTTTGATTCTTGTTATTTTGTTACTCATTGCTCTTTGTTCTCCCTGATTGGTTTTTTGTTGTTAGTGCGGTATACTAGAGAAGTGAAATCAATGGGAATGGAAAAAAAACCCAGTAGATTTTATACAGAGCTTCACAGTGCAATTTCTGATGTAGGGCATAAGGACTTTGCGAGGACGAAACGTTCATAAAAAAAGGGAAAGAAAGCTTAAAGATTTTCTCAGTTAATAACTCAAGAAACTATAAAATTGCATTAAATTATAACAATATTGCCGCTTTCTTTTCTTCTTTTCGGGTAATACTGCCGGATTCTGTAGTATATCTTAATTTTACAACCATGCATATAAGCCCCATTCAAATCTCATATTTCCCATAATCCCCCTTCATCGCTAAACTATAAAATGAAGTATGCACCTTTACCATTTTTCCTTGAGTTAATAACCAACCTAGCGGTTTTTAAGCAGCTTAAACTCAACAACCAACCCACCCAACCCGGAGTTTCCTTTGATCTGGCCAGAAATAACCTTTTAATGCGACTCAAGTTCAGAAGACTATAAATTACTGAACTGCGCGAAAAACAGCAGAGAATGAAAAAAAAAAATAAGAACATTTCAGCACGCTTATCAAAGATAATTTTAAGCCGCATTTAAAAATGATTTCTTTGCTTTATTTTCGCACAGGCCCTGGCACTTTCTCCAGCCGCTTTCCCCCGGCGCCATTCCCTCGCTTTTCGTCGAGCTACGCGACTTTTTCCGCTGACTGTGCGTTGTCTGGCAACCCTGGAGGCAAATGGAAACGTGGGAAGGTGTACGATTTTGGTGGGTACCAGAGCGGAAGGAAAGGCGGACCAGGGTGGCCAGGATGGTGACTAGGGTGGCCCAATGTTGACAGTCAGTGAACCCCGAAAAAGGCAATGCCAACAATATAACCAAGGAGCGATGTTTTGATGAACGAATTCCCTGATACCCTATGAACTTATCGAGTTGGAAATTTTTTATAAATAATATTTTTGTTAAAATATTATTTTCTGCTATGAAATGTTTTTTTTTTTGCAACATTTTATATTTGCTAAAGAGATATTCCTAGAAATTGTTTTATGGATGCCGAGTCCTTTTCTTTAAAGCGCCCAAAGTAGTTCATTCCACCAACGCGCTGTTCTTTTTTGGTCAAGGGTCCCCCCGTGTCTCCCCACACCCTCATAGACCCAAAAACCTGTGCAAGGACTTGCTCTGCTTTCGTCCTTCCACTGCGACAATTGGATGAGCAAATGCTGACGAAAGGGGTAGGAGAAGATGGGGCTTATGGACATGGAAAAGAGGAAAAAGGGAGCGCAGCTTGGACTTTGCCCAAATATTTGACATGGCCAAAAGCAGAGAGCGGCCAGACCAAGGGGAGGGAGGGGAAACACTGTCTGGGGGACTGGAAGGATGATGAAGGTGATGCAGCTCATTTTTTGACTCTACTCCTGGGATTTCCATGGGACTTTCGGCGATGGGGTCGTTGTTGAGTTTAGGACTCGTGTGTAATTAAGCAAAAATTCCAAATCGTTTGTAGTTGTTGTCCTTGTCTGGCTCTCCCATTCCCAATTTTGTTGTTAATAATCACTTGTAAATAGATCAAAGTTGGCATTTTATTTGAATTCCTCATCGCAGTGGGGAATTTTTGGCACCAGACTGAAAGTCCGAGCCGGATTATGTTGACTAATTAGAGGTTGATGAGGCAGAGTTCATTGGGGAGTTTGGAATGTTTGGGTTGAGTGTCAAGGGGGGACACTTTTGAAGTTAAGTTAGGCTTTGGACTTTTCGACAATAACTAATGGTGAAGAAAAAATAACTTGCAAGTAAGGAATTACATCCACTGGAATCATTAAGAAATAACCATTTCTTGAGACGTTCATTCCATCGAATATAAATTCAACGACTGCAGCATTTCATTTACTTAAATTGCTCACCCATAACATTCCATCTTTACAACTGAAAATGACACACAAATTAAAAAGGCAGAAGCACGAAAATAAAACGCCAACGTCACCGAAGAAGAAAAAAAGTGTGCAATAAATATCCGCCACACAGGAAACCAAATTAAATAAGTAAATCTTGTGGCCATGTAAAAAATGAAACCGAAAAGGCAAAAATAAAGGACCGAAAGCCGAATCGAGTGAAAAATATATATATGTATGTACGTTTGTCTGTCGAAAGATAAAGCAGCACAAAGGGATGCCAGCACTGGGCTCTCAATGTCACTGGGAAAAAAGAACAAAATTCGTACCAAAAAAATAAAAAAAAAAAAAAGAAAATTAAATTGTGAAACGTAATGTTAACGCAGCCAAATGCCCAAAAGTCCAAGAGAGGCGGCGATTCGAGCCAGGCCTTAACCACAATGAAATGAATGGAATACATGTGAGCATACTCTAACCAGAAAAAATATATATTTATTCCCTTTTTCTGGGCCCAATACATACATATGTGTTCCCTTTTTTTTCTGGTATATTAAAAACTTTGGATGCTCTTTAAGGGAACCAGCAATGACACACATGCCCCAAAAAAAAAAAGATTTGAGTTCTGGTGTTAAAACAAAAGTACAGGCATTTCGCCCAACTGCGGAGCAAAAATTTCAACAATGCCAACGGCTTTGGCAAACGGAAGTAAAAAAAAAAGTGAAAAGAAACTCGAAGGACGAAGGTGGGAAAAGCGAAATTTGGATACGCTCAAGTAACTAATGTAAAGATTTAATACAATTTAATTTAATTCCGTCTTAGAAGTACATAGTATTATTTTCCAAAAACAATACATATATCACTTAACTAGCATTTTATAATAGTAGCTTTATACTTCAAAAATATTACCTTCTTTATTTAAGATTGACTTGGGCTAAAATTTAAGAGTTCCCAATTTTTAAGGGTTCCAATTTCGCAAAGATTAAATTCTAGAAACGAAATTTTTCCGCCCGGAGAGACGGAATTTATTGATTCATTCTGAAAAATCCCCAAACTGAATGCGAGCAGCGACAACTGGGGGCCTTGGATGAAAAAGAAAATGATTTGCATGGCTTCGGGAGACAAAAACAAAAAAAAAAAACAAAAAAAAAGCGAAAAAGAATTCCACACGCTCCCCCGAAAACTCCAACCGACCAAGCGAAGCAAGATATGCGGAAAATTGAACCAAATGATTTTTATTTTCTTCTCCCGGCAGTGAAAAAGCAAGGGGTTAACACTTTTGCCAGCATAAGTCTTCGAGAAAAAAATGTATAAAAAAAAGGTTGGAAAATTATAAATGAAAATTCCAAAAGTGCCGAGGGGGGGTGAGCGAAAATAAAACAAAAAACGAATGCCCCGCATGCAAGTTTGGCAAGTTTGAAGCAGGCAAAAATTGTCGCCACTTGGTGCCAATTGTTGTTTACCAACGAAATTGAAACAATTCGATGCTCTTAACTGCACCATTTTCCTTTTCCAACAGCCAACACCATTTTCACATGACTCTTGTTTTTAGCCATTCGATGCAGTGGCGAATAAATTTTGCTGCGTTGATTTTAAAAATGGATGCATTTTAATGCATTTGATCAGTTTCATTTTGAAACACTATAAGGTTCGTTTCAACTCGTTTTGTTTGGGAAATCAATAGACTGAAAGTGGCTGAAATTGTACTTTTAAACTCTTACAAAGCATCTACAATCTTAACTTATATTTATTTATTAATGCAAAATCATTTCAATTGAATATCCCGTTTTGATGACAATTTCGTGCTTTAAACGCATTTGAATGTATAATTTATTTTAAGCCCATTCCGAACTGGAACACATCGTTATCCTAGACCCGAAAGCACACCCTTTCCGCCATTGTTGGCCATCGTGGTCTCTTAGGGACCATTACCTCAACATTGTGACAACAAAGGGGGGCCAAGATTGGGTGGAGAATAAAAAATTAAGTCCCCCCCCCTTCATTTTAATTCTCATGCGGGAGACATTTGTATAATTTGTTTGTGTTTTGTGTGCATTTTTATGATTTTGTCAACGCGGCACAAAAGGAAACGAGCTGCGAAAGCGAAAGGATGCTGCGAAGCCGTGCTAGAGAGGGATGGAAAATAGCCCACAAAACGAGCAAACGATAATCATAATAACGGGACATGGCCAACGAGGCCCCTGGGAAAATGTTGACCGAAAGGATGAGGGATAAGGAAAAGCGTCGGGGAAAGAAAAGTCGTTTAGCCGTGTCTCTAATTGCCCAGGAAAGAGACCATTAAATGGACAAGGACACAGCATTATTCGCCGTCTCTTTCAGACAGGTAAAGCATTAAAGCCAATGCAAAAACGAAAAACAGAAGGACCATCTATTTATTGAAAAACAATCTCGAGACATAAATTGGCCAACAGCCAGGGGCAACGAAGATGACCATATTTTAAACGATCCTTTGGGGCAAAATATTTAACGATGCTCTTTTTATCTCTTGATTGTGGGCGAAATATTGAAAGATATAACAGAAACAAATCAATTCGCAAGCAAGCGAGCACATTTGTCACAAAATTATATCTATTTATTTTTTTTTGTTTATTTCTATCTATATTTAAGTTTCTTTCGGTTTATTTTTAGTCGAGGCAATCTGAGAAACTTCCTCCATATCGTGGAGTGCAACAAGAGCAAATAGAGCACACGAAATCACGCACGCCCACTTGTCTAAAGAAAAAGTCGCGACATCAAGTTTGCCATGTGTCCTTAGAGCCATCCTTATCGCACACACACGAAAGACGCTTAGTTGCCGTCTCTTTTTGGCCAGGCTCTACTTGACGCATGTCACGTGTTTAATTATTTACGTGACTTGGCGGCATTTTTTTTTTATTTTGTATCCTGGCATTTGAAACGCTTTTCCTCGCATAGAACTTTTTTTTTTTCGCCTGCCTTGTGTAAATATTTATTGCCATTTTGTGTCGTGGCTAAAATACATATTGTAAAAGGCCAAAAAAGAATCTTCAACTTACAGGAGTTTTGTTTGTCTTGGCTAAAAGACAATAGCTCCATTATTGTTTAAGCTTTTACATAAACATATTTTTATACTATTATTATTTTACAAATTATTTCCACATGTATTAACTTAGAAGTCCTACATCTGTGATGAATTTCGTGAAAATTCTTGCTGCACACATGCACAAACGCAAGAGGAAAATAAACAGAAACAGAAACGCAGAAATAATAGACTTTTACGCGCTTTGTTATTGTTTAATAAGGCAACAAAAAAAAAAAAAGGTTGAAAAATTATATTGTATGTCTGAGCTGCTTTCCATTTTTTGTTGTTATTTTCATCTGATTAACAGGAGGACAGGATTGGTGCAGAAAAACCTTTGGCTGAGTGGACGCACAAGCAACGATCGGCCGCAGGTCATTTTTTTATTTATGCCGTACTCGGTCCCGTATTAAATTTTAAATTGACTTGAAATTTTTCACTTTTTTTTTTTTAATAAATTCAAAGCACAAAATCACGATGCATGTATGCAACGAAAAACAATGGCACTTTGTATTTACACATGCGATTGCCCAATTTCAGTTGCAATTCATTTCAACATCAATTTTTCACACATTTCGCATCGAGTGTTTGATTTTTGCCATTTGATTTGCCCTCTTTCATATTTTATAACGCAAACGTCTTGGCTCCATTGCTCAGCATGGCCTCAAAAGCTGCTGTTTTCCCATCATCGAATGTGACACACTTTTCCACCTGCACACGCTTCTCTCTCTCACACACACACACACAGATACAGATGCACCTTGAATCTACAGGAAAAACCTTTCGAATCACTTCACTTGAAGACAATTCCTTGGGCCAGGCCACTTACGATTTCTGCTCCATGTGTGGCCCATAAAAAGTGTTTTGAAATGGGAAAAGGGGGGGGGCAATGTCTGAGTGGCACAAAGGTAAACGAAAGAAAGTGCCATGTTGTCTACCCAATACAATAAATATTTAATGCACATGTTATTACATCAATAAGTGTGTCACTCGCCCACACATAGACACACTCGGCTCACACAGATACTCTGTTGTCGAAGCTTTTATCTTTTATCTGTTGTCTGTTGCAAATTGCTAGAAGCAAAAATCGCGAATCGAAAAAAAGGCGGTTACTTCACAATGCTGTTTACGAAGTAACCAACATCTATATAAATATGTTGGTTTTTTTTTCTTCCAAAATTACATTATAAGTCGCATTGAAATACATCAAAATAAAGCTTTAGAGCATTTATTTTTTAAACTTATTTTGTTATGTATCAATGATTCCTGTCCAAAGGCATTTCCTTTTGATTATTAAATTGTCAGCTTGAATTGCTCTCCAGCCGGTACATTGATAAATCGATTCGATTTTATTTTCAAGCTCGAATCAACTTTCGTGTATAATACTTTATTATTCATGAAAAAAGGTTTTTCCGTTGGTGTTTCTATACTTTTATTTCGTTGCTTAAACAAACGTAAATATGAATATGTATATTTAATCGAAATGTGGGTCAATTTTTTATGCATTAGCGTTGGAAAAGCGTTAAGAGAGAGAGGTAGAAATACCAACAAAAAAAAAAAAATGAAGAGGAAACACATTCCCTACTACTTGACGTTTGTTTGTTCGTTTGGCATTATTTTTGGCCATATTTTCTGTGTGGGTGTTGGCTGTCAATCGCATTTTGGGCGGCCTTAATGCCACATGACAGGAACAAAGCGTTGCATATTTTAAGGCGCCACAGGAAATGGACACCAACAAAAAATAGTTTGTTCAGTGGTCAACTTTTTTTCCTCCATATTCAACAGCCAAATATTCATGAAAATATCACATACATTTGTTTTGTACAAAATAAAAAAAAGGAAATGAATTTAGCTTATCGTTCAAGTGACCAATAAATATATAATGCATGCAGCAATTTCACGAATTAATGGATTAGAATGAATGGCTAAATTGTTTGATTATCCGGGGGATATTTTAGTTTGCACTAGAGTTTAGAAGTTCGATTTAACTCACCTAATTTGGTAATGTCAAAAGTTCATGAAAAGAGAAGACCATATAAGAATTTGTTAGATTTTTTAGTTTGGCGCTCAAAAAGAATGTACCTTAAATTAATAGCATTCAACAAAACGATGCTCACAATTCTCAAAAGCAGGTTGGAAAGTGGTTACAATGAATAAGTGCTCACTAAAATGCATAATTCGAATAATTTCCAGTGTAATTAGAGCTGCACTCAAATGGTCAACAAGGAGCAGGACTCAAAAACAGATTACACTAAACACAAATGTGCATGCAACTTACACACAGGCAAATTGGAAAACAAAGGAGCAACATCATCGAGGAAAAAAGGATGGAAAACCAACAGCAGCAAGAAGGAAATAGCCTGGCCATAAATGTACGACAACCGCAAATAAAACGGCTGGCAAATTGCTCCAGGACGAAGTCTGAGAATGGAACGAAAAAGGACACACCGAAGGAGGCAGGCTAAAATTATGTGCTTGTGCTCAGAAGGAGAAAAGGTCCTTTAGCTGCTATTTACTTTGTCTATTCGCCGGAATTACCAGCAGTGCGTCTGATTGTTAGACTGGATTAAATGAGGTTACGCTCTTGTGCAAAGAGTTCAAGTGGATTCAAAAGGTTCTTATTAAAAAAAAAGTAATTAATAAGTTGTGTAATGGGGCTGCTTTTTAATTGTACAAGATATATAACGCAATTTAAAGAAAAAATTACTTTTTTTCGATACAGAAAAGTGTAATGCTACTTTAAACACTACAAAACTGATTTTTTAGATTTATAACTTTTTGCTAGCTATTTTTATGCCACAGCATACTTGTTTCAGCAACAAACTTTCTGTTGATATTATGCCAACTTGTTTGTTAATATATTTATCTTTTTTCCCTGGTTGTCGTCTGTCGAATTATATTTTATAAGCACACAGAAGTAGCAGACAATTTGGACCCAAAAACAAACCAATTTAATGCCGCGACGCCAAAAATTTTCCGGCGCATAGACAACAGCTTAGTAATGTGTGTGTTTTTTGGTCACAGGTGCCACTTATGCGGTCCTTAAAATGAAAACTGACAAAACTGTGAGAGGCGGGGAAAAGTGAGAAGAAAAGGCAAAGTAGACTGCGCTTTTTGTAGCCGCTTTTCGCAGTCGCCGCAGTTTCGACGCTTATTATAACCGTTTTTATAACCAAGTAAAAAGGAAAAGCAAACTTTTTCTGATAAAAAATGTTAGGGTATCAAGGTTTGGAAGAATTTTCTATTCTCAATTAAATTCGAAGTCAACCAAGCAAATTAAATATTAACTATTTAAATAAGTAGTTAATTCGAAGTCAACCAAGCAAATTAAATATTAACTATTTAAATAAGTAGTCAAAATACATAATTACAAGATAGACCAAAAAACCCGTAAAATATGTTCATAGAATTTTTAATTTTTTCATAATATTTGGTATGCCAATATGGTATCCAAATGGTCGACTTTTCCCAAAAACCGCCTTTCTTTCGCTTTCCCGCTGCTGGCCAGACTTTGCTAGTCATTTTGTTTTCCCCCCGTTTTCCTCATTTCCCTCCCATATCCTCTTCTCTTCCAGACGGCGGCGCATTTTAAGCATCTTAAAAAAGTTTTCACTCCGGTTTGGGGCCACACACACACATTTGCGGGTTAAAGTTTCGGCTGGGCTCCTTCTGTTTTTCAGAGTTTTTGCTTTAATAATTCATTCGTTCGCTATTTATGTGACAGGTGATAGCCGTGGAAAGGCTTTTCCTCCGGTTACCCAACCATTTGGTCAAGTCGAGAGTAGAGTGGTCTAGACTTTCGGCACCCGCAGATGGAATAATTGCTGTGTGTCTCGTTCCCAGGGGTCCATTTTTGGCACTTTGAAAAGGGTGTATGTGAAATGCAGGGAATTTAATTTGGAGAATTCGCAATGGTCATATGGGTGACTAATTGAAGCGACCCTTGAGCAAAATAAAAAGCAGAGCTTTGGAAAAGATTTCAAGGTCGAACAAAATCCCTTTCAGGTTCAGTAAGTGCTTGTTATAAATGTTTAAATATCCTTAAACGAAATTGGTTGGGTTTTTGATCATATACCTGAATTTATTCTGTACATAGTTTATTTGGAAAAATCTTGTAACACTGGAATTTCTCTCTAAACAAAATTGCTTCAGATAAGAAACACTCACATCGAGTACGAGAGTGAGTTTGGGTGAATGCCACTACATGCTGGATCATTAACTAAACGACAGTTTAAGCATTTCTGCCGCACAAAAGGCGAGTGGATAAAGAATGAAAACGGAAGCTGGGCGAAATTTGTTGGCCAACCCGGGAGCAAATTTCTTGGCAATCTACGCAGCGGCAGCATGTAGGAAATGTGCGCCATATAACATTAACCAACAACTCATATCCTTGAAAATTTAGCCAGACGACTGAGCGCGCCTGTTGATGGGCAACACATTTTTCCTACTTTATTTTCTTCTACTTGCGGCAAGGTCTAATGAAGCGGCAATGAGGCGTGCCAACAAAATAAAGAAAAGTTCACTCGTAGGGGAAAAACAAACATCGTCGTCATCATTATCGGCGAGGGGTGAAAGGGGGGCAAGGACACGTCATGACCCTGCTGCAAATTTACATATAGCGAAAAGGAAACTTTTGCGGTTTATCAGCGAAAAATAATCAAAGATACTCGAAAGACCGGAATGCCAAATGAGGGAAGGGCTAAAAGAGAAACAGGGATGCGGCCAAATTAATATGAAGAAAAAAGGCAGGAAAATTTCACATTGATGTTGAAAGTAAAGATCTTTAAAGAAAAGAGAATTATTGGAATATTAAGTCTACGTTATTTGTTATCACAAATGATTGTAGATTTTGGCAGTGTTTCCCAGAATTCTGAACTCAACGAATTAAAGAAAAGTTCGCTGTGCCTGAAGAAGAACATTTAAAAAATATTCTTCCTTGCCAAAGAATAAAGCAATCAACAGCAGAACTCAAGGAGCCAACAATTGAGCAACAACAAGAAAAGCGCAAAGAGTACAATTACAACTACAAGTGCGGGGTGGGGGGGTTGCAACCAACAAGCCACACCCCCCCAAAAGACCCAACTACCGACCCCAACACCAAGACCATCATCATCCCCTTGAGACTGCCTCAACAATTAAAGCCAACTGAGTTGCCATATTTGAAGTGAGCCAGCGAAAGGACAATAATAATGAGGGAATGAGCGGGGTGATGGTGGGAAGGGGGAGGGGGGGGGGGGGCGGCAGGAAAATTCTGAGGGAGTACTCATAATCATAATTATGGGCTTCCCTCGAACAACAAAACCAAGTAGAACTACATCAGAAACAGCAAAACCTTAATTGTTCTCATGTGTTTTTCTATGGGCGGGGCGTGGCCTCTTTCATATTTTGCCTTCTCATTGTTCGACAAAAAGAAAAGCACATGCATTTAGCCTGGTCAAAAGGAAAGTTTCAGCATTTATTGTTGCCTGCTCTTTTCTGTTTTACAGCCAAGATAATTAGATTCCAGTTGTTGCTACCCCATCCCCATCCCCATCATCATTATGATCTTCAAGCCTGACCGAATTTGGTTTTAATTGTTTCTCCATCATAACTTGTAATGGTGGTGTTGGTGCCATCAATGAAACTAATTTGGAGCAGCATTCTTCGGTTGGGACAAATATTTCATCACAGCATCTGCCAGCATCCACTTGCAACACAAAACGAGACAATTAAAATGACCAGAATGGTGAGCTGACGAAGACCAGGTGACATCAACAATATGAGATGCAGAGGGAAAAATATTTCTATACATTTAACATTATTATTTTTAAATTTATTTTATTAAAAAAAAAACAGTTCAAGCAGTTTCTTTGCATTAACATTTAATTATGGTATATTGCAAAAAAGAATTATGCCAAATTTCGAAACACTAAAAGAGGTTCTTTTAACAAGTATTCACTGTACCAACGAGTGAATTCCTTTGTTTGCCTGGCCTCATGTGTGTGACAATTAAAATGGTTGGGGTTTTATATACTTATACTTTTGCATCGTTTGCGGCTTTTTAATTGTTTCTGCACTTGCCACTATTTAAATAAAGTAAGTTGTAGTTTTCATGAGACGGAATTTTAAAGCATTTAGTGCACTTGTTTTATACATCTAAATTTCGATGATTTCAAATGTATTCTAATTTATAACATTTATTTTAAGCAACATTTTCTTGACACATTTTCCCTGCAACTCATCAAGTATTAGCATTACACTGTGCAACCATATCACTTTCCCCATTTTTTTCTTTTTAAGCAAGTCAAGTGGGAAGCAAGTTTCCTAATTACACCAACGTCGACGCATCCTCGTCTTCACTTGACATATTTTCCCCGCCATTGAAAAGGAAAATCTCACGCTGCGCGAAAAAAATTAGGATGGAGTGCGAGTGGCTGAACCAGTGCACAAATTTCGTTTTAGAAAAAAGTATACGTGACATTTTTTGGATTCTTTTTGATGACGCAGAGCTTGTGTGTATAAAAAACATGCTCAAACTCACATATTTACATTATAGTAGCTCTGTTCGGTTCTGTAGTGCATGAAAAATCCCTATTTAGCAAAAAAAAAAAAAAAAAAAAAAAAAAAAAAAAAAAAAAAAAAAACGAAACCATTTCAAACGCATTAACGTATGTGTGTGTGTGTAATGTTGGTAACCCAAATAGGGCTCATAAAGTGATAATTAAATAAGTTTTTGCACTAAAGCCCTGGATAAAACTCTAATTAAAAGACATTGTGTTTGTGTGTGCGAATCATTTATAGTTTTCTAAAATTAACTACTAAAATTGAAAAATGTGTGTACTAATTGTGGAATTTAAGCCGCTTAAACTCTTTAAAAGCGAGAAACAAATTCATGTAAAGAGTAATTGCATTTACATTTCAATATATGTTTATGCATTAGTAATCAGCGTTTTAGTTTTGGATGTGCCTTGATTAAAGCCTTAAATCGCTGCATACTTTTTTGAGTAGTTTTTTTATTTTCAGATTTACTAATCTTAATTAATCTATGCACTTAAAGCCAATTCAATCTTTTAATTACCAATGCTCATTGAGCTTATTTCGTAGATGAAGTATTATATTTTTGGGAAGATTTGTTACAGTTAAGTGACTTGGAATGAAAATTGAAGTTAATCCACAAATAAGTTTGTTTGCTTCATCATTTCTGGGCTGTAATTTTGGGTTGAAATTAAAGCACACAAAATACATGAAAGCGATGTCAAAAACACAAAACGCAACAACCTGACAGTTGCACAATGGACGGGCTAACTAGCACAAAGGCAGTAACATGGACCAGGGTCTCCTCTGCTCATTGACCACTTAAAGACAAAGCACGACTCCGCTGTCCCTTGTCCATTGGCCATTGTCCGTTCGGTGTTCGCCAGTTGCCAATCGCCGGTGCAACGAAGCGGCAAATGCAACACCACGACACGACAGCAGCAAGGCTGCAACAGAAGAGGTAACACGGGCAACATGGACGGCAGCAACACGAATGAGCAGCAAGTTGCAAGTTGCAACATGAACACACTTTAACCCAGAAGGAGTCGATATCATTTCCGGGCAAATGCGTTTACAATGTGGCACGGGCATTTCGCCAACCAAAAAGATAGAACGGGTATTTTCGAGGTAAGCATCAAGAGCAGACACACACACACACAAACAAGCCGGCGAAGTTGTGCCACCGCACTCCTCCGGACTTTCATAGTTGGCTTCTATTAAAGCCCGACGCACACATAAAATTGCATTCAAAATATTTCCAAGTCAAAAACGCTGACAGACTGCATCGTCTGGGTTTGTATTTACTGACAGGCCGCCGCCGTCTAGCCGAAAAATGTAGTTAGCCTGCATTCGTAAGCTACACTAATAAAATGGAAGTTTTATAGTTAAAAAGTAAGAGCGGAATGGAAATAAGATGAGAAAGAAAGTGAAAGTAGCTAAAGAATATTGCTCATACGCAATGATGTCCCATTAGAAATTACGTATATTTCAAATAATAATCAAAAGACGCATTTCACGAAATCTTTTTCAATTTGACTATTGAAAGAGTGAGTTAATTTTTTTCAGTGCCTTGCCCGTCCACAAACTGAAGACCACACAAACAAGCCAACCCAGAGCAGTCGTCATTGCAGTCACTCACTCAGTCAATCAACGAGTCATTCCGTTTGCCAAACACTTCGGCCCCCTTTTTCTGGCCGCCCCTGCCGCAGGTCGAATCCCCTTTCCCCCCTTCGATTGCCGCAAACAGAGGCGCCGCCTGTCAAGTTGTCGTCTGGTGCCTGTGAAATTAGCGGCTGCTTGCAATTATGGCCTAAATGCGATGAGAACACCGTTAGACAGAAGGGAAGGCGAAAAGTCTTTAACAACTACCCGCCCACCACATTTTCCTCTCATTTTACGTGAAAACTTATACCATTCGGCACTTGAACGCCGTGGCCGTAGAGGCAGCAACAAGAGCAACAATTTTCGGGCAATTCTTTAATCCCAGGCTAATTGTTGTTGTTAGCCGTATCCGTTTTGGCAGCAAACTGGGCTAATTGGCCTCCGACAGAGTTTGTATGGATTTTTAATTGAAAATCAATAGGAGTGCGCGCAGCCCCAAAATAGTGGGGGCATTGGCTGAGGATGGCACAGCTGGTGCTTCGAATATTCCAACATAATCTATGGCCCAATTCTGGCACACAAAACAGTTTAAGCGGGTTTAAAGATTTCCAACTGCAGGAAAATCAAATTCAAAGCGATGAAAATGGGTGGGAAATGCAGTTAGTTATAGTAAAACAATAAACAGCTAACTAACGCTATTAAAAATTTAAGAAATTCCTTAAATGTTTTGATAAATGTACGAGTATATACAAAGTTTTTTATAAAATATAAAACGCTACAAAAACTTCTTTTATCAGGAATCACTGTACTTTGTTTGCGGAGTGAAGGCGAAAAGCCAGTGAGGAAGATAGAAACATTGCTTACAGCAATTTTGCAACACTTTGGCAACTCAAAGAATGTTTTTAATTAAATCAAAAAAGCAAACCGGCTTCACCATCCCCCCACCCCCCTGCCCATCGTTCTGCACGTATGAGAAAACTTTTCGTTTCGTGAAAAAAATTCATTAAAAATTTAATTTTCGCTCAACAAGTTGAAAAACGGAGGACGAAAAAAAAAACAAAAAAACTAGACGGTGAAGGGATGGGCGGCCAAAATGGAAACTCAAACCTGACCTCGAAAGGTAGAAAGATAGCGCAGAATGCACTTTGCTAATAAGTTTCGGCGCTTTTCGATTATCAGATGACGCGCGTGGTGGAAAGCGGAAAAGTGGAAAAGCGAGCTGAAAGTTTGCACCACATGACAGGCGAAAAATATTTTTGCAACTCTTGAAAAAAGGAAAAGAGTTAAGGGCTGAGTATTTTCGAGTGCTATTTTTAGCCAGCTCAAACCTTCTTTTTTTCCACCTTAGCTCCACCGTAAGTTTTCCCCATTTCTGTGTCAATGTATGCCAAGAGGAGCACCCCCCTTCGACTCACACACACCACTCCCTCTGTACACCAAACCCCATTTTCACTAAAGTGAAGCCTCACTGCACAGCAAAGTGTTTGTTGTTGTTGCTGTCGCCGCTCTTTCCTAGCTGTTGTTGTTGTTGTTTGGTGCGCAAAGGGGCATGCATATGGTTTACATTAGGCTAAGTAGCACATACACACACACACACACACAGGTGATATTGCCCCCTCACACACACACTCGCATCCACAATGCCCCCAAAAACTCACACACAGAGCAAACTCACTTGGCGCCTACTTGGATACCAAAAGTCCAATTACAGTGGTACAGAGAAGACAAGATATAGAAACAGAACAGATATATAAATATATATAGAGTAATGCCTATAAAACAAAATAATTGAATATTTTATTGTTAAATCTTTTTCTTGAAATTTTCCTTAAGCAAGTTCCAAGCTCATTTAGAATTATATCTAGTACCTTGTTTATATAAAACATGCTCCTATAGGATTGACATTGCATTATTTCAATTTACTGCACACGTATGCATATTTCCCACGACCACTGTCAACGCGGCACAGTAGCGTCGAAAAGGTTTCGCACAGCGCCGAGTGTTTGTGTTTTGGCATAAACGCGCCCTGATAAGCTAAAAGGCTAAGGGCTGCCAACGCCGCCACATGTGGCTCAAGGGTTAAACCAAAGGGCGATGCAGCAGCTGCCCTTAAATAGCAAAAAAAAAAAAATAAAAATAAACTCGGCGAAAATTTAGAAAAACAAAATGTGGCGAGCGGGTAAAAACAATGTTGATAAGCGACCAGTTTTCCGGGCGCACTTAACATATTTTTCCAGGGATGAAAGACGACTGTGCATTGTCTATAAAAATTTATGTCGAACAGGGGCAAAATGCCGCAGCTCTTGGTTTAATGGTGTGAATTATATTAAGCGACCTACACACGCACGTGCTGGAAAAACCATCTGCTTAGGTGTGGGTGTGGTTGCTGTCTGTGTGCAGGAAAAACCCCCTTCTTTTGTGTGTGTGCGCCGCTGATTTGTTTTTATCACAGCTCCCCGGAGGCATCAATTATGCGCCGATGTCAGAGCGGGAAACTCCTTCTCGGTGGTAGCAGCATTTAATGGAAGGAAAGAGAATACGGCTGGGGATATGGGGAAATTCTTTGCTCGATTTTTCCGTGGGGTTGCTTAAAGTGGTGGAGTCAACCCACAAGTAAAACCTTAAACTTAAAAGGAAAAGTGAACGCGCACAAAAAAATGCTTATTTTGCTTTTTAAAAATAACAAACAAAATTATTTTTGGACCACATTCGAAAACATGGATAAGCATATTAAGAAAATCAGTTTATAAATTTTCATTCAATAACGTTTTTGATTTAACTTTTGTTAAATGGGCATGAATTCATTGAATTCCATTTATAATTCGATATAAAATAATGTTTTAAACTAAATACTTCAGAGTCTAATATATCTTATTCCGAATTGATTTTTTAAAGCTCTACAAATATTAATCCATATTCATTTATTAAGCTAAGATTGCGAATTTAACAAAAGTGAGCTTCAGTCCAATACTGACAAAAAAACGACCATTATTTTCGCATATATATTGCCCTTTATATGCCACATAAAACCCAGAATTATAACCAAAAATGTAAATGTCAACAATTGCCAAGTAATGCGTTTTCCTTTCAAGTTGCTCGCTTAATCCTCACCCTTCAAGGAAATTTTCCGCCACCGCAGACGCACATAAAAAACAATTTCGCGCATTCAAAAGCACAAGGAGGAAAAACGAACATAAAAAAATAAAATACAGCAGAAAACCGCTTTTAATTCTTTTTTAAGCAAACAAATAAAATTATGCTGAATGGCTGGCAGGGGGGAGAGCATAAACACGGCGAATAAATATGCCGAAGGAGTAAGGAGACGCTGATATTTTCCCTGGGGTGCCTTCAATGCGGCCATTATGACGAGCAGAAAATTCGTTCTTAAAAAAAAAAAAAAATAAAAAAACACATTTCGTTTTGCGAAAGTGAGTGAGTGAGTTTTCTCTGAGACAGACTGAAGAGGGATTTTTTTGCCTTTCTTGATGTTTAATGAGCTAAGCGGAAGGAAGTCAAGTCAGCGACGTCGAAGTTGACGTTTGTGAAATAAAATAAAAACATACAAAAAGTCGCAACGAACGTTTTGAGGACAGGCCCCCTTTTTTTTTGTACTGAAGGCACCCGAAAAATTGGTTGGAGAAAGCGGTGGTAAGTCGCTGAGAAAAGTTGAAAATTAAGGCGCTTCTGTCACTTTCACTTTTCATTGCTTACCGAAGAATTTTCCCGGATTTGCTCGTCATTTGCTTGACGAATTAGAGGCGGGTGGCGGGTTTTTAGAAAATTTAATTTCTTTAAGACCACTTTTTAAGAGCCCCCATTAGGGCTGACAATAAAAGGGCGCAAATTTGTGGGTTAATTTTATTTGTGTTTGGAATGCATTGCAGTGTGAAGTTTTGAAGAAAATAATACAGACATATTTATTGCATTTCCTCTTATTTCATTTCCCTGCTTCAATCCAATCTGAGGCCCAAAAAGCGAAAGTATAGCCTTATAAAGCCCAGAAATATGTATATCTTCCTAGGGATAATTCTCAATGTCTTGAAACCATTTAACCCACCTCAAAAAATCTCATACTCAAACTGATCCCAGTGTAGTCTCCACCACTCACCCAAACCACTTTGCTCAACCAACTGACTTAGTTTCCCAATGTAAAACATTCGCTAAACATGGCGAGTCACTCTAAAATAAGCGGGAGCGCGAGGAAATCAGGTAATAAAACACCGTCGTTTAGATATTTGACTTAGATTTACAATAAAATACTGTGCCAATCTACGCAGCCAAATGCTTGCGACAGCAACAGCCAGCCAAATCCTTTGCATAAGCCAGGACAATCTAATTTTATGGCCAACGAAGGCGGAGGAGGATGAGGAGCAGCAGGGCTGCAAAAACTGAGGAAATGCGGGCCAAACAAATTGCCTCAGTTGAAATGTAAGCCCGGACCTCATTCCCATCCGCTGTCTTCCCATTTGAATCGCGTGTAATGCGCTCAATCAAAAGTCAAATGTCTAAAAATATTATGAAAAGCCCTTTTGCCTGTTAGCCAGGCCCAAAAACAGAACAGACCGGACCAGGATTCGTCCAATCCGTGGCAGGACGTGGCCAGGACGCAGCTCTTCCCGGGACAGACTGAGCTAGAATTCCCCAAGGGGTTCCCTATTCACCGCTGCCGGATTCGGAAACTTGTGTTCGTACAGTGGGTGCAGTACTGCTCAATAAGTAGTTCAAAATAAGGACATATATTTTTAAAAGCACAAATAAATGATAGAATTTAATGAAGGGTTTTCATTCTTTAGTTGAATTTGATTTATTGATTTCTTTTTTAAAGAAATTCACAGTACTAAAATGTTTTGGATTAGTAACGAAAGTTCTTACACACGACTTAATTATTAAATATGTTTTTCATTGTGAAAATTGATTTACTTAAAGTGAGGATTGAGTTTGCACTTTTCTAAACTTTTCTTCAGACATGTTTTTCCTTTTCAGAAATTCCTTATTTTGAACCACTGTGCGGTGCACTTGCCTGCTTGGGATTCATTTATGCTGGCTGGCCCCGGGTTCGATTTTGGTCCGTTTGTGCTGTTTGCGTTCGACTCCTGCCTGCTTATCGTTCACGTTCCCTTGGCCCGCAACTTGGTCGAAATGGTTTCGATTTCTTTTCATTTATACACTTTCCTGAATTCAGTTTTTCCCCCGCCCAAAATCGAATATATCTGGAAATCGTCTTTGCTTGTTATGCTTTATTTAGTTTTTTTTTCATCGTACATTTTTTTTTTTATTATTGGCTCCATTTGCTTTTGGCCTGTGTTTGTTTATGCTTCATTTTGATTTTCTCAGCTCAAATTGTATTTGTTGTTTCCATTTCCGTGGGTGTGGGGGGCCACCCATCTACTACCCATAGTTTACACAGAGCCACTACCACTTTTCCTAACCCCTTTTTTTTAGTTTGCCATTTTAGCCTCTTTTTCTGCTCTAGTCTGGTGGGTTTGTTTTGTTAGTTGAGTTGTTCGTCGGCAAGTTTATTTGGATTTCGGTTTATAAAACCCCCAGTTCGGTGGCTTGTTTGCCCTTTTTTTTTTATTTTGTTGGCCCAGCCAATGGCAAATGACTCGCCGCCTTGCTTCCTTAAGTTGGCCTCCTTCTCAATGTCAAAATGTATGTGCAGCCGCAATTTATTTAAATTTATGTGGCTTTTGTCAAATTGATTTCAACGCTAAAATGGGTTGACAAGGTAAAATGTTTTGGGCCAAAAAGGGCGTTGGCTATGCGATTTTTCAAGAGTCCTGATTGAGTTAGCATGGCCAAATGGCTGACCGGATAAGGTGGTGCTGGGTAATCAGTGGGGCAGCAAGTGGATTGGATTATAAGCCAAATAAATGATTGTGTTTCAATAGAGTAATTTGCTGTTTTTTCTCCGAAGCGTATAATATCTAGTTTTGGAATATTTTAGCCAAGATAATTCAAGGTCTGAGTTGTTTGTCCATATTTGGTTATTTAACATAAATTCCTGCTTGCTAGCTTCAATCATTATTGATGACTTGTTATTGCCTTCGATATCCATATAGCCTGGCAAAAACGATTGTATGTGAATGGCAGGAGCATATCTGCGGAACCCCCATAAAGATGGCAAACTAGGGGCACGAAAAAGGGTTTCGTATCAAAATGGCAATAAATAACAAACAATGCTGTCTGCAATTTTCCACTTTATAAAAGAAAACCCATAAACAAAAGCGGCCTGCTGGCAGGGGAGGGACACAAAACGAGCCCGAAAATTACCATGGATGTTGCTCCTTTTTTTTTCTGGCAGGGGTTAAGGCAGCAGGGGGGGGGGGGGGTAGCACTCGCTTGTTTTTGTTATTCCGACTCATAAATGCAAGGATAAGAGTTAAGGCTCGTGGGTGGAGCAGGAAATGACTGACAGTTGTAGAGGCCTCGACGGGTTGAAAAAGTGAAGTCAGCGGGTCGGAAGGGATCTGAACTTGTAGCATATTTCTGCCTCGCAATTAATTAATCTCCAAGGTAATAACGAACAACAGCAGACTGGATCACAGGGTAGCAATTGTTGGCGCTTCTGTTTTTATTGTTCTCATGTGCTGTTTCCAGAAAAACTGGAATTTGTTGAAAGCACATATATCATAGAATTTAAATCGTTTTTTTTTTCCTAATTTTGGAAATTTAAAACAAATTTAATATGTTTAGCTTTTATGAAGTCGCATATGTAAATCGAAAAGATGCGGAACGAGTACTGCTTTTTTCCTGTGTACCAATAAAGGGGTTTTCGTTTGTCTGCAACTCATTTTGGGTACCGTCATGTGTTTGGCATTTTGTGCAATGCCGCTGACGCGTCGTTTTAATTTATGAAAATGTTTTTGCACAAATAAAACAGGAGTCGAGTCACCACCATCAATGTCATGGACTGGAGATGAAAGGTGTGGCAAGGATTAAAGAGTGGGCGTTGCCAGTGGGGCGTGAATAAGTCTGCACTTTATTTGACATTGAACTGGGTTTTGTTAAAACCTTTTACGAGGATTAAAAAAGACTCTTATTGGTTTTTGAATAATGCGTTAAAGCCCATGTGCCCATTGTATATTTCTTAAAACAACAACACTTAATTCGATTAGCTAGCTAAAACTGCACTTTAGTAGAACTATTATATTTATAACTTTCATTTGCTCACAGTTTTGGTGTGAACATCCAAAAATTGCATACTAAACAAGGCGTACCGCAACATAAATAAAAGTGAAAACAAATAATGCTTACAAAGTGCTGAAAATCTACCAACAAAAACCAAAACCAGCTATAAGAAACTACTGTAGAAATATACATACATAGACGATGGCGAAGGATGTGCTGAAGGGGGACGAGGGGCTCTGGGTATAGGAAAAAACCGGCAAAGTTCATTTCCACACCAAAATCAATGAACCGACAGATGCAGGCAAAAGGGGAGTGGGGAAAAGCAAGTGAAGTGCACAGGAAAATCCAAAAAATAAGATTTAAAAACTATAAACGATTCCTATATTTGGCTATAATAAGAACATACTTAGTCGTACTTATAGGTTCTGTATTTAAGACTTAAAATATTTGGTTTTCAAATTTGAATGTGTAAAAATTTATCGAATTTTTCTCAGTGTAGATTTAGACGGGCCACAGCTTGTGTGGGTCGAGTAGAAGTGAGATAAGAAATGGGGATTTTTGAGTCGATGGCAAAGGTTGTGCAGGGGAAAAGCGAGCGCAGCTTTCCAGCTTTTGTTTTTCCACTGAAGCAGTCGAAGACCGCAAACGCAGTTACACAAACACCCCACACACACACACACACACACACACACCAAGCACACACTCAAAAACGCACACTCACACTCACACACACACATTTGGCGTGTACCAGAGAGCAAACACCAAAAAATGGTAAAAGAAAAACCCGAAACTAACCGCAATTTTCGAGGCGCTTGCATGCAATAGAAATAGAAAAGGCAAACGAATAAAAAAGGGATTGAACTTGGCTTAGAAACAACGAAGAGCTTAATACCTTAATACTTTATTTCAGGGTTTTATATAAAAAAAAAATAGAAGGACATTGGAAGGGCTTATCACTTTACTCTTGATAATATGGATAGTTAATAGTTTTCAATATGAAAATTAAATATTTGGATATGAATGCGTATTAAAAGAAGTTATATTTTAAGTGATATATATTTAGTTACTATAATAGTACAGCTTTAATATATGACTTAGAAACGTACAAAATAGACCTCCAAAACCTAAGAAAAAACTATAGCATACTTAACGGCGCCATTTTTATTAATGTTTTCTGCACCAACAGACTGCGACTGCTTTCACTTTTCACACTGTTTTCGTCCAGCCACATTTTTTATAGCTTTATATTTTATTTTATGTGGGTTCGCATCCAATTGCTTTTTGCTATTTGCTGACCGAGGAGAAACCACAACATAAAATAAACCGAGAATCAACATTTGCAGCAATTTCATTTACTAATTTTTTTGGTGTGGTGAAACTTTAGTTATTGATTTGGAGGGTTCCATTGATATGTGTTTGCGAGGAAAAGTTTGCAGACGAATGGTAAGGTCCACTCTCCCTTTTCGAGTGTGTGTGTGATTAATACATTTGGTCAGGCATTAAAAAACACACACAGGACAAGCAAACCCACTCAAAAGCGAACTCTGTTTTATTTGACTTAACCACTTCAGATGGCCATGTGCCGTGTGTTTTTTATCCCTGCCTCCCCATTTTTTTTTTATTATTTTTATTTGGCCCGAGTTTAAGGACTCTTGAGTAATGATGGCCAGACCAAAAGCGAACTGAATTCATGGCGGGGACGACTCCGCAAATTTGCGGCAACCAGGGGTCGAAAGGGAGAAAAGGAAAAGTGCTGACATGTTATTTGTGCAGTTAACGAGCTGAGTTATTTTCCAGGGAACAAACCGCACTTGAATTCAATAAAATAAAGAAAATAAAACCAACAGCAGAAATCGAGTGAAAATATAATAAAAAAGAAAAAAAAAGGCGGTTCGGACCCCCAGCAGGCAAGCCAAACCAATTTTCGACAATTCTGGTTGCAGCCTAACAAATTATATAAAATGTATTTTGCTGGTTGAAAGTTTATTTGTTTATTTTTGATTGCTGCTCATTAAAATTGGAAATGTAATATTTATGCATTGAACCCGCAAACTGCCCCCATCTAATTATATTTTGTAAATCAAATTTTTGGCTAGCATTTCAACAAATAATATTCGTTTATATAAAATGCTGGAATTTGTGGAAGGGAACTGTTTTCATTGCTTATTGCAATAGCCGTGTTATTGTTAAATGCCCACAACACAATGCATACAGCATATTTCCCTGATTGTTTTTAAATATTTTATTAAGAAACTTAATATTTAAATATTTTTGCTCGTTGTGTAGAGATTCCCCAACGCGTAAAAATAATTTTCGCAAAATTCGCATTCTCTTTTAACTATGCACTCGTAATTTATGTGCAACTTTCTATTTTTATTTAAATAACAAATTTTGGAAAAAGTAAGCAGATGCAAGTCAACTCAAGCCAACTAACACACACCCCGAACAAATATTTAACATATTTTTTTGCAAATAAAATTTTCATAAAACAATAAAGGTGAAAAGTATGCAGACACACATGACTAACACAAATGCGTGTTGGACTTGGCTCGAATTGCAACTATGCAAATGGCAAACATAGAACATCTGACGCGTCCTGTCTCATTCACAAACATATATTCTTTTGAAGGCACTGCAAAAAAAATTTCTTGTAATTAATAAAAAAAAAACTTACATTAAGGACTAAAAACATATTTATATCGAACCTCTAGTTTATTTGAAGAAAAAATGTATTTTTTAGATTTATATAAAATCAAGAACACATTTTTTTCGTTCAGTGTCCAGGGAAATGGATGCACTGCCCCTTGTCTGCTGGATTTCGATTTCACTAGAACAAAACCCCACAAAAAGTCGCGGTAGCTGAGCTTACTCACTGGGTTATCCTTGAATGTCCCTCAGCCAGTAGCTAAATTAGCTTTTCCCGGGTCACACACACACACACACACACACACGCATACTCACTCACACACTCATAAACCCACGAATAAAGAAAAGTTGGCTGTTTTCTGTGGGTGGCGAGTGGGTGGTGGCAGGGCGGTTGCTTGATAAACAAACAACAAAAACAACGACAGAGGCAAAAAGCAGCAGCAACAATTGAAATGATACAAACACCGAGAACGCTGCAAAGTGAAATGCAATGCAAGAATGGGTCTATAAATAGACGGCCAGGGTGGAAAAATGTGGAAAAAGTGGTTCTAGATGCGTTTTTCCCGTATTTTTTCTAAGGCCCAGAAGAAGCAGCAGTGCAGCATTCTTTTCAGCTGCTTTTGTTGACTTGAAAGGTACGGAGGTAAAATTGCAAAAGGGAAGAAAATGTACTTGCGAAAAATCAAGAAAATGACCTTCAGATTATGATGCAAAATTTTACAAGCATTCTAGGATGAAATTATAGTAAAGACTGCAAAATTGAAACTATTGAAAATCCGTTAAATACCTCAGATATAACAAAATATGTTTATAACTTTTATTTGGTTTGTATGTTTTCTACGTGAACATTTTCTTTTGGAATTTCCCTCTTTTATAATGTCCCTTCCCTTTGGCACTCGCAGTCCATTGTCGCCTTACCTTAAGCCACAGCAAAGCTACACTGCCTGCTTAAAGTCCTTTTTCAGACCACCTCCTTCAAACATCCTTGCATTCACATGTGCTGGGCATTATTTGCTTACATGACCAAAGCTCCTCAACTCACACAAACCACCCACTCTTGGCCACTTTAATAAATGAAAAACCTCTCTGCGTTCTGTTTCTGCACTTCTATTTGTTTAGCACTGTGTTTTTTTCCTACATTTTTGTGCTGTTTATTGTTGTTTGTTTTGTCGCGCATTAGAACAAATAGACATTTCACTTTCAGCAGGAAATTCTCCCGTTTGGGGATGAACTATTATTATATGAGTCGCGATTTATTTAATATCTACTTTATCTGAAGCACCAGCGCCCAGTTGCCAACTAATTGAATGTCACATGCAAATGCAACATTACATTTACCTCGAGCTAATTGCATTGCAGCACGCGCTTTAAAGTCAATGAACGATTTTGGTATTTCGCCATTTTACTTGGCCACAATTGCAGGCACGCAAATGTCAAAGCTTTTTAAAATAGCCATAAAATGCCCAGAACGAAAATAGCAGCCAAAGTTGTAAATTGCTAGGGTAGTAAACATAAAATGTCATACTCAGTGGGTTATAAAAAATTTACGCATTGTTTGCCTTTTTCGTGAAAGACGTTAGAGATGGGAGTATGTTATGTTAACTATTGGAACGATAAATGTAGATCTAATATTTAATTTTGCAAATATTTTGAGTAATGAGCATATGTTGTTTAGAAAAGTTTTTCATGAAAATAATCGCAAAATTGCACTCATATTCATTAAAGTACTTATATTATCTGTAATATATTATTCTCAATATCTCATCCCTAGTTTTCAAATCTATTTTTGTTTATAAATTATATCCTAGAGCGTTTTCCACTATAGGTGGTAACCGTCAAAAAGGCGCCTCCCTGGGCGCCAACTATTTGCATGTGTGATAAGGCTCAGACGAAAATGAGGAAAAAGAAGGGGAATATGGGTAAAACCAATGGCAAGGAGACCCTTGGCAGGGCCACAAATCAAAAGCAGAAACATGAAAACAATATGTCAAATGATATTACACATTAAATTAGTTAAGACCAAACAAATGTGAATAATAACGCCGCCTGTCGCGTGTCTGTGGGGGTGTGTTTGGGTGTGAGTAAAGGAAAGAGTACGGTTTCGTGTCGAGCATGTGCTCGGAAAACTCGATTTTCCTCACACCTACGACAACAAACTCACTTAAGTTAACCTAACCACCGCAAGACGATTTTCCGTTGCTACTTGGCTCATATATGCACACATATTCGCCCAGCGGCAATTTGTCACGTGACATTTTCGTTTGGCCAAAAATTACAAATGTTTTTATTATTTTTGGTTTGTTTTTCCGGTTCGCGATGCCATGTAGGTGGTGTTTTAAGGCGTTGCCAAGGATGCGTGTTTCTGGATTTTGATTTCTCGGCGTGTTTACACTGGAGGATACAAAACAACATGACAGCGCACACACACACCTATGGCGAAAACAAGTTCGAGGGAAGGGGAAATGAGCCCTTTCTGTTTAAGCAAAATTTAGTTAACTAATTTTAAAAAAATCCCACTTTAAACATCAAGACTGCGAGCTAAAATATTTTTGATTCTCAAAAATTAAATGCATATTGCATCACAGCCACCTGACTTTCGATGTTTCTTTATGCATTTACCCATAAATGATGATGATAGTTTTAATGGATTTTTCCTGTATCGCTTGTGCATTGTATATATTTACATTCCTCTAAATATATAGCTTCTTGCGCATTTCTCTTAATGAATTAAAGTTGGATTTCAAAAAGCATTCTAGTTGTGCACGCAAACATGCAATGCAGTTAAAACCATGCAGGAAAACCCAAATGGAAATGGTTTACAATTGCTGTTATTATAGTTTCTTATGTGAAGGGAAAACTCGTTAAAAAGTGAAAATTATGATTAATGATTTCATGAAAAATGCATTAATATTGCAGAGAGCACATAGAAATATTATGTTCATATTAATGATAATAATTACATTTTTTGTTCGAGTTCGCTTTTTACATTCTAAATCACATTTTTTTACAAATTTACAAATAACAATATAATTACTAATAATACAATAAAATGTTTACGATTTATGATGATAACAATAAAAAACTATTATTATATTGACAGCGGGATTTTTATAGATAAATATTTAAAAGGATAAATAAAGGTTTAAATAAATTATTGGATCGTACGTTGATATGTTAAACAAAAAACAAGAAAATTGTTTAAATTAATAATGAGAACATTTTGTTATGGTTTAGTGTGAGTTGATTTTAGTTCTTCATTCGCACACTCACCTATCCCTCAGGCAAATTTTGAACTCCGTCTGGGAATCGTAATCGCTGTTATCAATGAAGCTGCTGCGATCCCGCTCCCGTTCCCGCTCACGTTCCCGCTCCCTTTCCCGCTCACGTTCCCGTTCCCTTTCCCGCTGGTACTCCTGCATGGTGGCCAGCTGCTTGTGGAAGAGCTCCTGCTGCGTCTGGAGGAGATCATGGTGATCCTGCAGAGCGGCCAGCTGGGAAAGTTGCTGCTGGTATGAGGACGTCTGTTGTTGCGGTGGCGATGTGGGTCTGGGTCGCTGGTACGGATGATGGTGGTGATGATTGTGGTGGGGCTGATGGTGGTGCAGCTGCTGCTGTTGCTGATTGAGCGCCGTATGGCGCTGCAGCTGGTGGTGATGACTGTGGTGATGCTGCAGACTGTGGCTGCTCTTTAGCTGCGTCAGCTTGGCATCCACCTCCGCGAGACCGAACTCCAGTTCCGCCTGGGCCTGCTGCTCGTAGGCCTGTTGGGCCTGCTGCAGTCGCTCCCGTTCGCTGCGCGGTGAATTGGCCAGTTGTTCCGCCGGTGGTTCAATCTCAACCGCCGAGTAATCATAGTCCAGGCGATGGTGATGGTGCAGCGACTGTGTGTTCTTGCTGTCCGCCGTTACCGCCCCCGTTCCGGGCGTGGCAGTGGCTATTTTGCCGGCCAGCGCGTCCAGCGAACTGAGCATCTTAATGGATCCGCTGATTGATCAGAAGTTGTGGCTATAATCGATTTGAAATCTTTCGCCTTGCGGTGGGTTATTCGCTGACATGCAGATTCTGCTGTTGAGTCCTCGACCTCAAACCCTTCGCTTCGCCACTAGAGCTTCTTGTTGTGGTCTCCTTACTTTGGTATTTAAGCTTTTTTTTTTTAAATTGTAAATTATTGCCTATAATTTGCCTGAAGGAGAAGTTGAGAGGCAAATTGCAATGGATTAGTAAATTTAAATGAATATTTATTAGTTAAGGTAGATATATGAGCGGATGCGACCTTGAGACATTCAGACATGCAATATATGTACATATATTCCCTGTTTATTTTACAGCTTAGGTCAGCTACATTTCACTTAAGCTCACAAACTCGAAAATAAAGAACCATTTCACACACACTCGCACACACTTAGTCACCCACACGAGCACCCGGTTAGTGTGTGTGTGTGTGTGTGTGCTGTCAGTCTGTGTCGTAAAATGCAAACACTTGAACTAGAAAAGAGGGCCAGCCAGCCAGCCAGCCAGCCAGCCAGCTTGAAAGGCAGAAAAGGGGTTTCAGGGATAAGAGGATGCACTGTGTGCTGGAGAGTGTGGATACCACTCACATTGTGTGCACTGTTTGTCCAGCACGTCGCCCATTGCCCCTCGGGCATCATTGCACCCCGCCCACTTTCCACATGGCCACCCCCACAAACACAAACATCTCGAGGGGCAAAAGTCGCTCTTCTGGCTTCTGTGGTCAAAATAATTGGGGGACACATTCAAATGAGGAAAATCAAGAGGAATGCCAAAGTTATACCTTTTTAGCAGACTGAAATTCGTTGGAATTCGTTTCACACATGCTCCGGCTACAAAATGAATATTCATTTATCATTTTATTTTAATAGTACTTTAAAAGTTGACAAGGAAAATGCGTATCTGTTTTAATATAATATCTAATGAAAGTGTTAAAGAATAGTGTTTCATCGACTAGATACAACACTTTCTAGAGGCTAGAAACTAATCAAGATAGTCAAAATATGCTGTCACCAGAGAAGTGTAAGGAATTCCATTAAGAATATATTGCCATATTTGACCACACTTGTGCTAAAAACAAACTCTTAAGCCCCAACTGATCCTATAGTCTGAGAATCCTTATCCACTCTGCTCAACACCTGCTATATCTTCAATCAAATGGCAGCTTACAACAAAAATCCATTGTTGCTGTTGGCGGGGCTGGAGCAATTTTATATCTACAAAAAAACTACAAAGTTTGCTTAGTATCTTTTGCCAGCAATGATTGAGGTGCTGATGGAGAAAAAGTGCAGTGCAGTGCCGAGTGGGTGGCTGAGTGGATGGGCGATATCGTTGTCCCTGGGATTTTGTTGTATGACATACTATAAAAGTCAACTTGAATGCGGTGTGTAAATTTCACCACATCTCCTACACTCCAACAAGGATACTACTCTACTGCAGTACTGCTCAGTCTAGTGGCTTGCAACTTTAAGTAGTTCTCCCTGCCGCACACACACATCCTTTCAGCATCCGTAGCAATGGTTGCATTTGAAAGGAATTTGCCTTTTACAAGATTTTACTCTTTGCAATTTACACGCGTCGACCGCTTTTCCATAAGCACACAAATGCATCTAAAACACACACAATACACGTACACCACGTTGTGTCCATGTGTTTGTTTGACTGTTGCAAGCAGTTGGCTTTTGTAAATGTTACTTCCTTATTACATGGCATTATATTACTCCCAGATACACGGAGGAGTTGGAGAGGAAGTTCCAGGAACAAAAAGATGTGGGTTGCTGGTAGAAAGATTTTCCTAAATGCTTTCCAGGATGTTTGCCCACGCAGGATGTCTTTGCAGCCACAGAAACGGAAAGAAAGAATTCATTGTGCTTGTAATTAACGAGAGGTAGATGTGGGCAATCCATTTTTAAGTTTAATTGAAGGACCTTAAGTTTAATATGAAATTGCATAATGCGACAGTTTGGTTATCCTTATTAATAACATTCAGAAATCCATCAAATAACTGATGCGAGTGTTTCGATGATGAAATATTAAATTAATTGGTTTTTTTCTGCTCGTCACCCACATTCAACCTTTAGTGATGATTTTTTAAAACGGTCATTTAAAATTTTAAACCTGGCGTAACTATTTTTTTGTCGCTACAAAAGAGCTTGTATTATTTATAGAGCAGGCAACACAACAAGAGTTTATAAATAATTATCGGCACAATATTATTTAAAAAATCTGTCCGAATAATGCACAAATAAATGAATCATCAACTTTGCCGAAAAAACGCAAAAGCTTTGTCATTAAAAAAGCTTAATTAAATGTACGAAAAACCGAAATTTGCATTCATTAATTTCGAGCGAGTATAGCTTTAATCCTTAAAAAAAAAAAAAAAAACAATTCAGCAACTTAATTAGGCAAGCAGCTAATTGCATTCAAAGGATATCAAACTCAACCCACAGCCTCAAGGCAAAAGTGCCAGACAGTTGAAAGTCAGCTCAGCTTTTTGTACTTTTCATTAGTCCGCTTATAATAGAATTTGAAAATGGCTTTAAGAACGCTCGCTCTGTGTGTTATCACAACTAACAAACGGAAAACTAAGAGGAATGTGCGCGGAAAACTGCGAATAAAAAAAAAATTGCAAGAGAAAATCGCGCTAGACGGGAAAAACTCTCGTTCTCTGCGCTTCAAAGACACAAGCGCGCCATAACCCAAAAAAACATAAATCTTTTGGCGCAAAATAAATAAAGCAAACTGGCAGGAGGAAAATGAATATGCTCTTCGCCATCGGAGACAGAGAGGATATATAAGTGGAAAAAAGTTGATAAGCGGCATCTGCAAAAGCTTTTTAACACCCGGCCAGCAAGGAAAAGGCGAAAGAGACACATTGAATGCGGATTTTTCCCGCTGCGGGTCCGCAAATAAAGGAAATTAATGAGATTTTTCATGCCATCCAAGTGACTTGGAAATGATTGAGAGCTCAACAATACAAATAGTAATAATTACATGCATATATGTTTCGTTTTTTAAAATGAAATGGGTCAAATACCACAATCGACTCAGATTAGATTTCTTATAATTTATTTGAATACATTTACCGTAGATTTCATACGATATGTGCACTAATTAATTTACCTAAATTAAACCATCAACAATAAAGTCCCAGCCCGGTTGTTTTACTTTGCAAAGCCCTTTTCTTCTCTATTTTATGAATAAATATGTGCACAATATTCAATTATCAGCTGAATCTAAAGCACAATTTCCTGATTTTCATGCTGATGCGAAACTAGTGCAAACATTCATTTTGGCCAGCATTATTAAATCAATCGAATCGTTTGATGCGCCACACAAGCATTGTGTCACTTCACAATATATAATATATAATCTTGAGGATGATATAGAAGCCCAGCAGTAAACGACCTGCCCCACCCCCCAAAGACAATGGCATAAATTGTCAGCCGACAATTTAATAAACAATTCAAACTCAGGGCTAAAGTAATTAGACATTTATGGATGTGTGCTCGATGCCCAAGCAAATGTAAATGCAACGAGTGGAGTAGCTAATTAAGCAGCCAGAGATGCCCCAAAAACAGCTATGCAAATTTCGAGCATATTATTTAAGAATATATTTTCCATTTAAAGCTTAAATCCTTGAAATTAAATATCGCACACAATTACTGCCTTCGCTGTGGGTCGTAAAGAAGAAAGTCTTAACCGCAACAAGCCAAAGTCACGATGAGCGGGAGAAAGCAATTACTTTCTGCTTTGCTTGTTGCTTCTGCCACAAGGAGACGTCGGTGGTCTTGCCACCCGAAAAAAAAAACAAAAAAAAAAACGAAAAATGGGAATAGAAAACTTTTTGTGGCCCTGACAGCAGTTTATGCTACACTTGCTCCGACTCAAACTGTCAATATTTTACTTTAAGACACCCAGAGCCACAAGGAGTCGGGCAGCAACCACATCATTTGCTATAAATTTACTTCATGCCGCTGCTGCTGTTGTAAGAGCCAAAAACTCAACGGAACAGAACAACAAAGTGGCAACTTCTTGTGGGCGGTTCCAGACATAAATTCCTTCTCACTGATTTTCTGAAGCTGGACATGGGAATTAAAAAGAAAAAGTGCTCAAGATTCCTTCCTTGCTGGAACTTTAAATGAAGTAATATTTCCATTTTGATGCAAAGTCAAATTAATAAGGTTTATAAAAGTATGCAACACTTTTTTGTGAACTACGCTGGATACCAATGCACGATTCTCAATTAGTTTTTCAGAAATATTTTATGTGGTTAAGAACAGAAGGAGGTAACTATTTCATGCTTTTAAATCTCTCAACTTTTGCAGATAATAGCCTATTGTGAATTTTCCTATTGCCTGGCTACCAAAAATCCTACTGTACTTTGTGGTCGATGCTGAACATGTTTTCCTGCCAAAGTTAAGACGAAACCTACCCCACCACTTCCACCCCTTTTTGAAATCACCCACCCAAGTGGGCCACAAATTTTGAGGTCAGTCTTGGATGGTCTGGCATAAATCTGAGCGCAAACTACACGGAGGGGAAAGCGTCGTGGACACAGGACACATCTCGGTCCCAGACTCCTTTGGCCTGTGGCGAGTCCTTGGGAACGGACTTTGAACCCCACCGTTGATGCTGGTAATCAAGGCATTAAGTGTGTTTACTGTTTATTTTATTAGACTTTAAGGCTTAATAGCTTTTTCGAGAGCGTTTTTGGGCTCGCCTTTGTTTAGCTGCCGCCTCCTCGCCGAAACTCAACCCCCGCCCATTTAAGTATTTAATTAAAGTCAACTTTGATTTAATTAAAAGTTCTGGCGCTTGCCCAATATTTTGCTCATGAATTATTTATGCCAACAAAGGCGCAAAAATAATAAGAAAAAAGGCGTCCAAACTGATTAAGTCGAATAAACATAAAAAAAAAGCGAGGCAATTGCTGATGGTAGAAAACAGGAAGTGCGACAAGTTACAAGTTTGCACCGCAAAATAAGAAAAACTCTTACTCTCATTAGCGAGAAACTTTGCCCAGCACTAAGACTATAACCTTCCCTATTTTCCTTAATACTCTCTTCCTCTTTTGAATGGCGAACTTTTCCTTAAACTTTTTCAGTCCTCTCACATTTCCCATTTGTCTCAGCCAGTACTTGGTCAATTTCCTGGCCAGTTGCGATCGACTGTCATTGACTGCTTCTGTTGATTGTCGTGAAAAATATATCCAATATCTTTTAAACATATTGCAATGCAGCATACCTCATACTTCATAGAGCAACATCATTAAAAAAAACGAACTATTTCAATAGGTGACTTAAAAATGTCATCGAATTTAAATTTAAATCCAACAATGGAAGGCCAAGAAACCCTAAAATTTTGGAAACAATAATGTTTGAAAAATTTCAATTTCATTTTCTTTTCATTTGATCAATTTGATATCCATTACCATTTAAGGCATAATATTATTGGCAACACTTAAAAATGTGAAATATCGGTGATGAAGTTATAATAAGATGCTATTTTTCAAATCACCAGTTTATTTTTTATATTATAAACCATTGACATTTAGAAAATTCGCTGTTAAAGGGTAATCTTTAGCCTATATTTTGTGTGTTTTTTTCTGATGTCTGGGGCACAGCACTGACCTAGTATAAATATTAAAACAGTAGCTGAACGAGTTTCCCAGCCACACCGAACCAACTGGGGAACAACTGCGACGACTCTGTAATAATTTATATTTATTTTCTGTTATCTATTTGACCAAAAATTGCAAACTGCAAAATTGCCAAAACACAGTACCAGAGAGAGCCTGTGAGTCTGGGCCTCATGAAATTTCTATTGGGTGGATTTTACCGCCAGGTGGGTGGACAGAACTGCCATTATTGTGTCAGGTCCATGTTCATGTTTCATGTCCATATGCACACGCTCTCTGCTGTTTGTTGTTTATGCAAATCTCAAATGCCTCGTAAAAGTAAATGAACAGACAACAGAAGGCAAACTGAACAAAAACCGGCAAACAACAAAAAAAAACCTAAAACAATTTCATATTGAAAATAAGCTGTTGCCCTTTGCGGCTTAGTACTTGATGAAAACTGAAGTGTTTGCTTTTGCGATAATAAAAAACACTCAGTATATATATTTATATTGAAGAACGTAAAACATGGATTTTAATTAAATAGTATGAAATTTTGATTCCAAAACGAAATTCACGAATGCCTGCAAAGAAAGGCATGACTGGCATTTTAGGCTCATTTATTTGGTAAGATTGCATTGGAGAAACCATTCCATGGTTTTCTTCAAAGCAATTAACACATTGTCCACCTTTTTAATGCTTTCAGCCAAAAAGGAAAATGCCAAAACACTTGCGACTCATCGATGTGAGTTGGCCAAAACCAGAAAGTTGCGTGCCAAACACTCGCAAACTGAACAATTTAATATATATCAGACCTGGCCGGCTCTCTACCTTTTATTGGTCAGTGAAATGGGGGAATTATTTATGGAACCCACACACGCAGCTGGCGGCACATTTCTCATTTAACTGCCTTCACCATTTGCTAATTAATTCGAGAAATTCCATTTATTTCAACGCTGAAACAACTAAATTTCACTCCCTATTTGTTCTCATCGGCCGTTGGGGGGTTCTGTTCTTCTTGAGCCGCAAGAATGTCGAAATCAATTTGTGTTGCGTTTGCTTTTTCGACTTCGGCAACGAGATTTGTGCTTTTACGACTTTTGGCATGTCCAGCAGGAAAAAAAAACGAGGAAAACTGCTGCTTTTCCACAATTGCGTGTTTTCTCAACGGGCGAGAAGGTTAGAATCGTTTAACTTCTGACCAAATGTTCGCTCACGCAAAAAATATTTGTACGAAATCAAATTAATGGCCTCCCGTTGATGTTTTATTAATTTATACGGCTTTCCTCTCTCCATTTTCCCGCTCCTCCAGCCACCGAAATGAATGATATTGCTCATACGACGCGTGGTTTGCATTATTGAGTAATTAAATACTAATTAAAGCGTAACATGAGCCAATTCCCTTGATTTTTATGTGAAGCCTCGCGCGCCGTTGAGAATTTTTGGTCGGGGTGGAAAAATAAAACAAGTTAACGAAAAAATGGTCGACTTTGGGTTCTTATCCCCAGATTGCGTCAGCCTTAATTAGTTGACAGAGTATTTTTAAATAGCCTACGCTTTTTTTACGCGCCATAATTAAACGTATTGCAGTTGCTGGTCTCGAGGTAATGAATAATAAGAAATGCTTTATTTTTAAGCAGCTACTTGATTTAACTGGAATTCTATACTTTCGAATAAACCTTTTAGGCAAACGCATTAAATCTGACATGCAAAGTGCTGTAAATAACAAATTAGGCGAAAGGAGACCAATAACAATTTTGCACGGCTAGACGACTTGGGTTTTCTATTTAATTGCCCCACAGTGATTTGCATCCTGGTTGCTGGTAAAACCAGAAGCCAGACATTGAGGGCATGGGTCTCATAAAGGACACTTGTCTGGCTTTCGCTTCGCTTCGGAAAATTCCTCAACTGAACTGAACTAATTACTCGCAGAGTTTCCCGACTCCCAAGAGTGCGGGGCCAAAAAAAAAAAAAGAAGTATATGCATGCGTTTCATACATTGATAAATGCAATAAACTTTGACAATATTGTATTGTCGCTGTTGATAAAAATGTATATAAATAAATATATATTTTTTCGATGCAATGGGCATTTTTTTTTTTTTTCACTTTTTGCCGCTCTGTGCTGACATGTCACTCAAATTGTGCGACGTTCGATTCTGTTTGCCCGACTTCCTGCTCTTGTTGTTGTTTGCTCCTGTTGTATAATATATCCTATCATAATCTTTCCTGACACGCGATGCTCCCGTTGCCGCTTCAGTTTCCTTTTTTTTATTATCCTTATCTTCAACTGGGTTCGTTTGTTTACCATCCGCTCACTGTCCGTATGTGTGTGTGTGTGTGTGTCCCTTCAAATATTGTTGCGACCCATCAATTTGATGTTGTCAATTTTCGTGAAAATTTATTGTTTGTTGCTTTCCAAATTTGACATTGTCATGCAGTTCGTTAGCCATTTCTGGCTGAATTGTGATGTATTAAAAACAGTTGACAGACCATTGCATGGTCAGAAATGTAAGCGAAGGATATTTTCGTTTCGAAATATGAAAGCATATGAAGTACGCTAATTTAAAAACTATCAAGAAAACTGTCAGTACCATGTATGAAACTTAAAAATAGATAAAAATTTAAAACCACCTGCCAGAAAACCAACGGTCTGCGATATAATTCTTCTTCCCTCATATTTCTAAGCGAAATGAAAAATTCTGCAAATATCCTACACAAAAGCACACAGGTTTTCACCAGTATTCGATTTACAGAGCCGCATTTAAATCTTTCACTCGATATGTGTGCATCTGGTGTGCTTATCGGTTCTGCGCCGCCATAGGTTTTTGTCAAATAAATATTGGGTGCAACATTCGCACATAAAGTACACAAAAACAAACTAAAATGCGCCAAAAACCGGTATAAAGAAAACAGACGACAAATAAAAATAGAAACGAAAGATATCGTATGAGGGGGAATAGGTGCGGGAAGCACACAAAGCTGTTGACATTTTGTGGAGGATATATTCACGGAGTGGATGCACCAGATACAGATACGGATTGAATGGGGCTATATAGCTTATGGTGGGGATTCCCCTGCCCAGCTACGCCGTTTGTTTATTTTCCGGCTTCATGTTAATTCGTGTGTAATAGACAATGTGGCCGAAATCAGGCAAAAAGACCAAAAGGGATTGGCCTGAGGAAAAAAATAATAAACATTTAAAATCCTTTTTGCCTGCGTGGTGTTTTGTGTCCCTTCTCGATTTTTGTTATCAAAAAGGGTTGTGCGCTTTGTTTTACACACAATCTGCAGGTGTCCTGTGTGACTTTGACCAGTCGCAGGACCTTTCTCTTTCCGTGAATATCTGTATCTGTGACTCACCTTTCTGTCTGTCTGCAAACAAAATATATTATCAGCAATTTTCCCCTCCTTTGTGGAAACGATTTAAAAAGGGTTTTCAACGTGAAATTGAATTAGGTTTGCGAAATTGCGTAGATTTGTTGTGCAAAACAGGTTTTAAAGATTTTACGCTGATTTGCAGCGATTTAATGGTAAGTTAATGTAATGTAACTAAGTGGACCATTAAAAATATCATATTTAATTCCTTAGGTAAGTTGAATAATTAAGTGGAATTCAAGTTTTACTGATTCCGTGTGCATTCATTTCATTTTCATTTGGCATTTATTATTAGTTTCCTATTTATTTTCGTAAATATTTCACGAAGCCATGTCCAACTCAAAGACTTTAATAGCTATCTGCAAAATATGCAAAATTTATATAGCAACAATCGAGAGATTAAAGCTGGGGCCAGGCCCAAAAGCTCCACTTGCTAAACTGAACTACATCAATAATTGAATACAATAAATGTGCTCCAGAACACAGTGCGTATGAGTTATGTTGTCGTTGCCGACGTCGCCGTCGTTTGTCGCTTGTTAATATGGCTCATAAATAACACATTTATGGCACAGACACACGCACAGTTCAGGACGCATTACAATGAACTCACACAGACACGCCGAATGCTGGCATGTGTGCGTGTCTCTGAATTTACACACACACACTCATTTGTTTGGCCCTGCCCGTGTCTCTCTATTAGCAGCTTTGATATGCAAATTTTGCGCTCACATAATAAAGTTGCACCAGATTTTTAACCCCACTAAAACAGCACAAATACACACACGCACGCCACGCCCCGTTACGCACACTAATGCAAATCCTAATAGTTTAATATGCTTATAATTGTTGGCTAAAATTGTATTGTGCTGCTGTTGTTTTATTTGCCTCGTCGTGCCATCTCACTTTGCCATATTTAAATATTTTATTAATTTCCTATATATTTTTGAGCATTTAAATTTTTGTCGGCGCCGAGCGCTGAGTGCATTTGACAGACAGACAGGCATTGTTTAGGCTTTCCAGTACGCACCACTTGCACTCTTCTATCTCAGGTTTGATTTATGTTTTATGCATTTTACCAAATGAATTTAATTTATGGTAGAATATTCTATACACACTTTTTTTTACAAATAATTCGCTCGCTGTCAGAAATGCTCATTTCGAAATGCTCGACGGAAGTGGTGAACGTTTGTTTGGTTTTCAGGCAGTTTTTACTATTTTTGCAGGACGACGTGAAACAATTTGTTTGGAGGGAAAAAGGGGCCGGGCAATATACATATCGATTTTTAAAACAATGCGTGAAAAGGATATGAGGGTTTTGGTATTCAAAATTCCATCCATTTTTAATTGAGGAAATTGTGTAGGAAATTTAAAAGTACTTTTTGCGTTTTTTTTTTTTTTACTTAGTTGACGCGGTTGCAATCAAGTTAGAAATTGTATAGGACTGCATTTTTACTATTCAAGGAAAAGCTGGTATCATAAGTATTATAATATTATCTTTAAGTTTGATTATTTCTTGAATTTTTCTTTAACGCCAAATCGAGTCAGGCAGCTGCTTTCACTTTTACACCATCAAATTGAAACATTTCCAGTGATTTCACTTGCAGAATTTTCACAGAATTTTCGCATAAAGCCCTGGGAACTTGGCCCAATTATGGACCGGCACAAACAAACACCAGCCGATGTTGTACCGCGCCAGACGCCCAAAAGTCGGCAAATGTTTTTTGTTTGCTCTGGTTACGGGGACTGGATTCTGGGATCTGAATTCTGGGTTCTGTGGATCTGGCTTGGCAGTTAAACCGCACTTGCGGCAGTCACCTTGTCGCTCCGCTTCTCTTTTCCTCTCGCTCTTCGTTTTATGGAAAAACCATGGGTGGTTCGGCTGGCAAGTGGGTGGTTATACATGCATACATACATATACATATACTCTCTGTCATAAATCTCACAATTTCTGCATGAAACTCAGCTGCGTTTTGGCTTGGCTTGTCTTTATTGCCGCCAGTAGACGCGACTCGTTGTTGCTTCTCTACTTTTATATATTTATGTATATATAAAGTTCAGCGTGAAATGTCTTAATAAAGTCTCCTGAGCGCAAAGATAGCTGTTCAAAAAGCCAGAGCAAGATGTCCCGCTAACATCTTTATGTCAAGGACATTTTTATGCCTCCCACAGCCGTCGGACAGAGATAGAGATTAGATATCCGGTGTTGTTTTTACGTTCAGGTTTGACTTTATGGCCAAGAAGACATTTATTTTGAAAGTATTGACAATTAAGTGTGATTTTATATTGGGAATATTGTATTGGTAAAATGATTAGTTTATGGTACTAAGAAATTAAGCAACATTTGTAGGCATTTCGAGAACTACTATTGCGTATCTTAAAGATAGAACTGATGTGGTATAGTGTGCTAAATTTACAGTGCTCGCTAGATTATGCCAACTTGTTTGGCTTTTAAACTTCATTAAGCATTCTTCCCCGCCAGTGGAAAATCTTGTTTGCTTTTAGTTTTTACTCTTCATACAATTCTCTGCACCAATTTAATAAAGTCTAGTTAGGGGCAATTTGCTCACCCAATTCCCACCCAGCCCAATTAGCGAGAGCATCTTTAGCCACAGCACTCGCCATGTGTCCCCCCACTCATGTCTTTATTAAATGCTCCCGATGTCTGAACATCTGCCATGACCATATGGAGGATATGGAGGATATATATAGCAAACATATGTCGAATGTTGCGTGTGTCCGTAATTTAATAAATTTAATGAACATATGCCGCCAGGGGAAACAAGCTGAGATTGAAGAGATTCAGAGGTGGAAAAGAAGATGTTACCCTGGCTAAAATACACACAGACTTCAATGTCAATGGGCATTTGGCTGAGTATAATTTTTCACTGCCCCTCTAGAAATATACATAAACACGGAAAAGTTGAGGGAGAAAGATTATGTGGACGTGTGCCCACTGACTTATGATTGATGTCTTTTGTTATTGTTCCCTCTTTTATGTATCTCTCATCTCGGTTCTCGCCCCCAAACTTTTTTTCCTTTGGTTTATTAGATATAATATTTTAGTGGCCTTTTGTGAGTGTGTTCTTTTTTTTTTTTTTGTTATTCGATGCTTTTCAGCAGACATGTGTTTACTCTTGTTTCCGAGTGCAAAGTTGAATGGAAGGGGATATAATATATTTCACGAATTTTTTTTTCTCTGTGCATAACAAAAGGCGGCACTTAAATGATGTCTCTCTCCTTGTTTTCCGCCTCTAAATTATGTTCCATATGCTCTCTGCATTCTCCTCTTTTCCTTCAGCAATAAATGTTTGCCACATTTTTCTTAACAATTTCATGGAAATTGCTCATTTTATGTTCAAATTTTGTGAGCTCCTTCTTTTGCTTTCCTCATTTTGTTTGCAGAAATTGTTTATTTTTATTTATATGGTCGGGTTTAATTGGCCGCACACACACATAAAAAGGGGAAGGAATGCGAGTAGAGGCATGTTAATGCGTATAAAAAATTGGGATCAAAATGATTTTAGAGTCATAGTAACTAGAAGGTCTTTGCCTTAAGGGTAGCAATAAATCACTTAGAAAATGGTACTTAAAATGTTCTATGCAAGGAATTTAAAAAGGTTAGGAATACCGAAAATTATTAAGCTGTATGTGAATGTTTTATTTATTTATGTGGGATAGCTCAAAAATCTGTAGAACTAAAACAATAATAGCCCCAAAAAGTAGACTTTAATATTTTCCTGTTAATATTACGTATACGCACCATATGGTGGATGAAAAAAAACCCATCAATTAACAGAATGAGAGATTTATTTAATTTTGTATGAAATAATCTTAATTTTTTTTTAAACATCAGTAAATAAAGTTAAGCCGCGTTTTAAGCCCACATTGCTGTTACGGTTATTTATTTGGCTCAGATGTTGCACAATTTACTGGCTATTTTCACTGCATTTTTTACGCTTTGCATTGCGGTTGAGTTTCCTGCGTCTTTTGTTGTTCGTTTGCTGTTGTTGGAGTGGCGTCAGCTGACGTTGGCACATATTCAATACATTTCCTTTATGCCTGCGAACTGGAGCTAATTTGTTTACTGTCGAGTCCAGTTTTCAGTCCAATTTTCCCTCTGCCGCCATTCATTTGTGCCAGCTGGTCAAACCGTTTCCATAGCACACGATGTGCTTTTCCATTGGCTGGCGAAATTAATTTTTAAATATGCCCCGAAATAACTTTTTTAATTAAATTTCTACCATGCCACTGAGTTGACTTAATGCCACGAAGTTTAGCTAATACTTAAACAATTAGTGGAAGAGTGCCTCGTCTTGTTCTCATTTTGTTTTTCTTTGTCTTTTGTGTCTGGGAATTCTTGGGGAGTTTTTGTTTTCATTGGTATACCTTTTTACATATTTTATTTTAGGACAAGGAAAATTGACTGGATTTTATTTTAGCTTAGCTTGCCAAGATTGGTGCGGATTATAAAGTTAATTGTATTGTATATGTATCTAGATGTACTTGAACAGCTAAGTTGATTGCTTAATTTTTATCTAGTAGCACCCACTCCATATATTGTTGGTATTTTAAATTTAATTGATATTCAGCCTCACGGATGGCTGAAAAAAATATTTTCTTGTTAACTTTCAACGCAGTGTAGTTACGGACTTATTTTATTTTCATAACAAGAGCTTAACCTGAATTCAGCGTTTCGGCAGCTGTTACAACCGATTGCTTTTGTTTCGCTTATTGTTAAACAATTTACAGGCTTAGCCTCGAATGTGCACAAAAGTTGAATAAAAATGTTTTCATTTGCATTGGGTGAGCGTTTATTCATTGCCATTTATTAATTAACTATAAATTGAAACGAATTCCCTCTCTCTGCCTTTCGCTTTCGATTCAATTATTGACGGCAAACAAAAAAAATATTTTACAAGCGAATTAATTTTTATAGAAAACCATATTTTTTGTTTAACTTTTTACTGGGGAAAATGGGGGCAATTAGTAAAGAATAAAACGTGGTAAAAAAAAAAAAATAAATAAATAACTGCTGAACTCTGTACGTGGCATACTTTTTCACAGCGAGCCAAATAAAGCTCTTAATTGTTGCGAATGGATTAAGGGTTCACGGTGCGTATACTTAATGCAGGCCAAGTCAATTCATATTGATGTTAGCATTTAATGTGTGGCTGATGTTTTTATAAAGCGCTGTATGCACAGTTGGTTTAAAATAATAAGCATACTCTATAAAAAAGAGCCATAAGTATATGTAAAAAGATTGCAAACTATTTTTACCATACTATGATACTAGTTCTAAACAAAATATTAAATAATCGTTTAGAATTGTTTCCCTATTTTGTTAACAAGCATGAAATTGTATATCCCAGTTTGCTGTCATTTTCCTTACTCCCCCCGCTGCTAGTAATTAAAACTATAAATTTTCCCATAAAATACTTTAAACACATCGCATTGCAATATTTATATTGTTTTTGGTGTTGAAGATTTTTTTCTTTTTTTGATAAGCAATTAATTGAAATATGATTGCCAATTAAAAGCATACTTGATGACCCACAAGCAGTGGCATATTTTAACATTTAAATTCATAATTAATGCAGCTGGCAATAAAAACTGCATAATAAAATAAAAACAGTGTATTTAATTAAAGTTTGTGGCGATATTGAAAATCCGTGTCGTTCACTTTTAATGGGACAAATGCGCAAAGGCTTGTCACGTGCAGTCTAGTCTAGTCGCAACAACTAATTGAAAGGCAGACGGAAGGAAAAGTAAACAAAATTTCCATGCCAAGGAGTATGGAGAGTGGGAAGGACGAAGGCCTACAAAAAGGATGGGCGATGGTAAGAGCAAGGATGGAGGAAATAAAAAAAAAAAAAAAGAAGTGGAGCACAGCTGCCGACCGACGACGTCCTTGCCCATCGTTATTATCCTGTTATCTCTCTAATAATGCCTCAGAGAGTTTGTAATTAAATTTTTCAAACACTGACGTCGTTGGCGACGAGAGTGGCTGGCAGAGACTTGCGATCCGCAGACCAGATGCAAAGATACAAGCGAGGAGGGTGTATTCAGATACAGCTACAGATACGCTCACATAAAGAACGTTACGCGCACGAGTGCCACTAGTTAGTTAGATAATAACGCTCAACGGAAGCCGTTCAAAGCGGAAACGGAAGTCAAGTTAAGCGCACTACTAAACAGATACTTGAACAACGCAGCACGGGCCGGGGGGAGGGGGAGCGGAATGAAATGGAATGGCGGAGCGGCGGAGAATAGGACAGCAGATGGAGCAGGATATTGATTGACTGCTGAAACGACGTAAACAAAACCGATTGAATCCAAATGACTAAAACGAAGGAGTGGTTTGAGTTATGTTCAATTCAGCTCTTAAGTCTTCTTTTCTAGCCAATTTCGCACAAAAGAATTCATTATTCGGAATACAGTTCAGTTAGAGTGCATATGTATATAAGAAATACATAACTCCTAATTAATATAACAACATAAATGATTCAGTTTTTTAATATTAATCAAATCTAATCAAATATTTGCTTTGAAGGATATAATTTATAAATAACCTTTGCTTGCCATGCAAATAAAACAAATGAATGATATTGCTTTCTCTTTTGTGAATATTTGTACAATGGATTATAGAGTTTTCCCTGCTCTTCTTTTAGCTCTCTGTTGAATTTTCTTTTTGAATGTGTGTGGTTTGTTTCTGGCTCACACCAATACAAATTAGTTACGTACGCAGTACGCTTGGGTCCTTCTGGAAGGGAGACGGTGCTAGTCTGGCAGCGTTCGTCCCTCTCCCTTTCACCAGTGCAACCGCAGGAGACTGGCAACGCAACAGTCAAGTCACGTCAAAGGCAGTCTGTCTCCCTCTGGCTCATTTCCCTTTTTTCCGCTTTTCCGTCTGCGTATTTCATTTCACTTTGAATCCGTCCGATGTTCTATTTAAATGGTTACGTAATTGCATAATTATGGGCAAATGTAAGTTGAAACTTGTGGTTTGTCTCGCTCCTCTGTAAACAAGATTTTCACAAAGAGCTTCGGTATTTGTTGTGGGAGGAAAATTAATTCGGGAAAGGCATTCAAGGCAGGTCACTGAACTGGCACCAACTTTTTAGCTGGAACTTGGTGGCCATTTGGCAGCGGAAGCATATAAATGATGCTCATAATTTAGGTTTTAAGATAGTAAGATATATATTCTGTGGTAACAAAAAGAAGGCAATCGTTTTATCGATATAGAAATATACTGAAATGCTTTAAAATTAGACAAAAGGTACACCCCTTAAATCAGAAAATACCCATTCTTTTCTACCCTAACTCATAGCATCACGCACTCATCTCCACCTTAGAATTTAAAATCAGTCCCAGATGTCAGGCATTTAATTAAAAGCAATAAATCAAATGCCTGACAACTTTATGCAAATACCATTCAACCATTTTTAGCCTAAGGTCAAAATACTAGGAGTTTGCATTTACACATTTAAAAAATCAAAATTCACAAAAATAAAATGCTGAATGCAATTTATATAAAAAGGAATTATATTTTTATGCAAAGTAACTATAAGGACATGGACCATGGGACATATTTTTTTTATCCCTCTCACGTTTTTCAATTAAAAGCACGTTTCCTTTTTCCGGTCTTGTCTTTTATCTCGCCTTATATTTTCCCCCAAAATTCCCGCAGTCTTTTGCTGTCGACAGACTTCGCGTTAAAAAACGCCAGCAAGAAAACGCACCCGCGTTTATTTCCGCTAGGCAACCGCGTCGGCACGTGATTGGCAACGAATTTTCATTTTTGTTGATTTCTGCTGTTGTTTGTTTCCCCGCTTGCGGCCACCACTTGCCAATTTAAATTTTGCGGCCTAACATTTATGCAATAGATTGTTAAACACAGTTTTGTACCACATTATATCACATTTAAAATTTTATTAAAATCGTAGCACAATATTTGACTTGATGTTTGCCTGGCAGTTATTTACCCGATTTTGTCAATTAAACATGAAATTTAATTATTTAGTAGAGTTTCTTTTATTTAGGTGTTCAATAGAAGAAACTATTTGTAGAATTGAAATCGAAATATTCTGTAAGATTCCTTGGATTCCACACTGAATTTTCAACAGATTTAATTATATGAACCATTTTCACATCGTTTTCCATGGCACAATTATTTTCAAGTTTGATATAAACTGGCGCATAACTCCGTACCAGTCAGATTACAAAAACTCACAAATTATGCGCAGACCATAAAAACGAAACGAGATTCCACTGTGCCACCATATATACCACACCCGTGGAATATTCTTCTCAGCCAGGAGCCGCCATCTGCTGCCCCAAAGAAATCAAAACACTTATCAAATATGCATTGCGCATATTAAAAATCAATTAAATATTTACACAAACACACAAAATGGCGGCGGCCAAGAGCACTTAAAAATGACTGGCATGGCAAAAACAATGCTCACTGCGAGGAGTTTAACAAAGGCAGCGAGCACTGTAATGTAATTGAGGCAGCAGCAAATATACAAGGGCGAAATGAAATTATAAATTTATTATGCCTCAGCTGTTGTTGTTTTCGGGACGGCAAGGTATTGTTCAGATTCACAGATAAAGGAGCTTTAAAAAAAAACACTAAAGTCCTTGATTTATACGTTTTTAAAACCTAAAAGGACAAACCAAAATATAACATATGAATTTAATTTTGGGATTTCTTTGCACATAAACTTGCATTTCAAACAGAATGTAAGAATATACCTTTTTCTTTATTTATTTATCATCACAATACGATTTCTGATTTAAAAATATATATAATAAGTTCTTTTAAAGACTGGTTGCACAAAAGTTTCTAATATAAGCTGTTAGCAAGGACTTCTTCAAGGATAATAGCCAATAAAATCAATTTCTTGTACTCTTAATACTATTACAACTACTTATATTTCCATAGGCATCATCTCTTCCCGTCTGAAAAATTTGTTTACTTAGTTTTCCAAATCTTTTAAACCAGTTTCTTTGAATTTTTTATACAGCCTGGCAACCACGGTAACGGAAATGGAAATTGCAATTGCAAAACAGACGCGCAAACACATCGCAGGAATGCAAGTGTGGGAAAAAGCGAGGGAGACGGGAAACGGAAGGGAATAAAGGAGGAGAAGGCTGCCATTGCTGTTGTTGAAGTTTTGCATTTCCGGTATGCAAACACACTCACATGCACACACATTTTAACGCAAAGAGAGTGGGAAAGACCCAATCTGAAGACGTAACAATGTGTAATTGTTGTTGCCCATTGATAAAGCTTAACAGTCAAAAAAGCCAAGAGAGAAGCCAGCTACAGAGCCACAGAACTCATTTGCATTTAACACGTTGACACACAGCAGGAAGTTACAGTAACAATCGGCTAAATGCAACTATGCGATGCCACTTTAAAGCAATGAGAGATTAAACTCAACATTGCAAAAGATTTCTTGTTGAAACAAAACTATTTAAAATACTCAGAAAAATTTAAAAATTGTTGACTGCATTCAACCCAAACTGCAAACTAACTAACTTGACCGCTAAACAAAATACTAAAGGTTTATTAACATGGTAACTGAACGCATTTTCTAACATGAATTAAAGCTCGCCTTTTAAACGCAATCAACTCAACATTAAATAATTAAAAAACCAATGATAGCTTTTTTATGTAACACTACTACATATTAAATTGCTTACTTTAGTGTTGCGTTGCAATACACTTTAAGCTGCACAGTGGCAAACGAATTTACTTGCCGTAAATCAACAAAGGACAAAGGCCAACCGAGAGCCTTTGATTACGACTGTTATCATTTGAGCCTGTCTCTTTTTTTTTATTGCACACACAGACGCACTCCCTTTTTATATAGATTTCTTTTCCACTTTGACTGATTGAATTTTCGACGGCGCACCTAATTGTACACTTAACCGAATGCGACAAAAAGGACCGAATGTATAATTAAAGAAGCCGGGCTCCTTGGTAATTCTCTTTACTTTTTGTATTTAATTTTTTTTTATTTTTGGGTTAATTGCAGAGTTAAATTCGAGTCTTACAAAAGTGTTGCCTACTTAAAAGGGCACACACTGGCGCAAATGTCCGGACGCGATAACGGTACCCAACGACAACGGCTAACGACAATCGACGAACAGGACGAACAAGACGAACGACGCAGGATAACACCGCTGATCAGGACATCCGCACCGTTTGAAAGCACGATTTATACTAAATACTGATTTTCGCTTCGGCAGCTGAGTCGGCAATTGTCAAATTGAATTTCGCACACGCACACAGGGTCCTTTTTGGCGAAGGTCCTGCAGGAATTGGCTCTCTGTTTACAGGCGGCAAACGTTGAGTGTGCTAAAAGCCAGAGTAAATAATTCGATTCTCTCTGGTACATTTTCTCTCGTTTGCATTGAGTTCGGCTCTCCTGGCCAACTCTTCTCTTCCACATGTTGCCATCATAGCAACCTGTTAGACTGAGCCCTGCATCGGCCCCTCCGAAAATTGTCAATTGAATTAATGAATGGAAAACTGAATAACGTGAGTTTAACGCATTTCAAATTGGTGTAATACTAGCTAAATAGCTTAGTAATTTAAAAATAAATGTTTGCTTTGGAACGAGTGCTATAAAAACGTTTCTTTTATTCAATATTAATGTTGCTCAACAAAATTCAAACAGAAATAAATAATGAAAAATCATTGAATGGTGATATTGTAAAATGTGCTACACAATTCATAAAACTATTGCAAGTATTGTGCATAATTCCATTTTAAGTTTATTATAAAGCAAAGTTAAGACAGTACTATTTAAAATAAAAACAAAAAATAACGAAAAAATCAAAGGGATATTTTATAAGATTAAAAGAGAAATTTAACCCCTACGAAAGAGCACGCCTGCGCAGGACTTCTTAACGGTAAAGGGAAATTTAGTAAACGAAACGGTTTGGGAAATATTGTACGGTACAAAAAAGACCAAAACATTAAGTTTTACTCATCAAAATGTAAACAATGAAACAAGAAAACAAAAATAACATTAAATATTATTATTATTTTAACAGCTACTGGAAAGCAAAGTTATGCGAAAGGTAATTCCTTACATTTAAGTGTGTTCCATTCATATAGTAAATATATATAAAAATAAACCCCTACAGTTATTAAGTAAGATAACATCTTACAAGTAGGTCCCTAAGTATCTTAAAGGATATTTGCCTATCATTGCAGAGGGCTGTTATTTCCACAAACAGGAAAAAAGGATAACAACAAACAAGGACAACAGCCACAAACGTTGACAACGAACCGTGTGGCCAGCCGAGGAACAAATGCCGGCAACTTTAACCGCGAAAAGGCAACAGGAACAACAAGAAAAAAAAATAACAAATAGTATTGCTCTATATATAGCAACAAACCCCAATTGAATACTCTCAATAATTGTTGTTTTAACTAAAACTAAAATCAACACAATTAATTACTGCTTTATAGGCTTTAAAAGAAATTAGTTGACTTTCTGTTTGTCTAATTAAGTAAGTTGCTTAATAATATTGTAATGCCCGCGTAAAGGGTAAAAGCACGCAACGAACAGCCTGAATGGGGCAAGTTGAAGTGGAAATGGAATGTAACCAACATCATCCAGCGGCGGAGTAGTGGAATTGGGTATGGGAGCTGGATGTGGCGATGTTGAACCTAGACGACAATAAATACGCAACAAAAACTACAACCATTATGTGGAAATGCTGGGGTAATCAGGTGAGAGGGGGGGGAGCAGGACAGAAAGCAGCCATAGCAACCTATCTCTGTCCAACTCGCAGAGCCATATCATCGCCGCATCATGATGTAAAAACTTTGCCCGCTCGCCGCTTTAACCCGTAGGAAAACCACTAACCCAAGACCCCCGATTTCCCACCTCCCCCAGCGGAGAGTCTGGCCTTTAACACAATTTTTGTTTACAAACTTTTGCTTGTTTGTATATATATTCCATCCGAAATGGGGGAACGCAGGGGAAAAGGCAAAGGACCTCGATCCCCGTTCACAAAGGACTCCAATCCCTCATACCGCCAACCCCACCTCTGTTGACTTTTTCTGCGGCGACGCGACGCCCGCTAAAGTTGCGAAAATGTGTTTTTTTTTTTTTTGTATATTATTTTTCTTCTTTTCCCTGGCGCTTAACAAGAAAATTCCTGATGCGATTATGAGGCTCTTGTTAAGGTGAGCCAGAAAAATGGGAGGCACAACAACCAGATCGCATGACACAGAGAATGGAAATTCCTTTGTGGCAGCTCCGGTGGTCTACCGAAGCCAAAAACTTGATTGGGAAGCAGCGCTTTTCCTTACTGTTGCCTTAACAAATTTCATAATTTGCTTAATTATGTACACTCAATCTTAATAAAGAACTTTAATTGATGTGCAAGATGTGTTGTAGTATATTATGTATATTAACTTTAATCCTTCGAAAATACTGATTAAAAATTGATGATTACAGCATTGAGGCGCATACAAATTTGAAATGCGATCAGAGTGGAAAACTCTTGTTGCCATCCATATGTGATATGTATTTCATAGAAGGATGTTCACTCCCAGATGTCAGGCATTTAATTAAAAGCAATAAATCAAATGCCTGACAACTTTATGCAAATACCATTCAACCATTTTTAGCCTAAGGTCAAAATACTAGGAGTTTGCATTTACACATTTAAAAAATCAAAATTCACAAAAATAAAATGCTGAATGCAATTTATATAAAAAGGAATTATATTTTTATGCAAAGTAACTATAAGGACATGGACCATGGGACATATTTTTTTTATCCCTCTCACGTTTTTCAATTAAAAGCACGTTTCCTTTTTCCGGTCTTGTCTTTTATCTCGCCTTATATTTTCCCCCAAAATTCCCGCAGTCTTTTGCTGTCGACAGACTTCGCGTTAAAAAACGCCAGCAAGAAAACGCACCCGCGTTTATTTCCGCTAGGCAACCGCGTCGGCACGTGATTGGCAACGAATTTTCATTTTTGTTGATTTCTGCTGTTGTTTGTTTCCCCGCTTGCGGCCACCACTTGCCAATTTAAATTTTGCGGCCTAACATTTATGCAATAGATTGTTAAACACAGTTTTGTACCACATTATATCACATTTAAAATTTTATTAAAATCGTAGCACAATATTTGACTTGATGTTTGCCTGGCAGTTATTTACCCGATTTTGTCAATTAAACATGAAATTTAATTATTTAGTAGAGTTTCTTTTATTTAGGTGTTCAATAGAAGAAACTATTTGTAGAATTGAAATCGAAATATTCTGTAAGATTCCTTGGATTCCACACTGAATTTTCAACAGATTTAATTATATGAACCATTTTCACATCGTTTTCCATGGCACAATTATTTTCAAGTTTGATATAAACTGGCGCATAACTCCGTACCAGTCAGATTACAAAAACTCACAAATTATGCGCAGACCATAAAAACGAAACGAGATTCCACTGTGCCACCATATATACCACACCCGTGGAATATTCTTCTCAGCCAGGAGCCGCCATCTGCTGCCCCAAAGAAATCAAAACACTTATCAAATATGCATTGCGCATATTAAAAATCAATTAAATATTTACACAAACACACAAAATGGCGGCGGCCAAGAGCACTTAAAAATGACTGGCATGGCAAAAACAATGCTCACTGCGAGGAGTTTAACAAAGGCAGCGAGCACTGTAATGTAATTGAGGCAGCAGCAAATATACAAGGGCGAAATGAAATTATAAATTTATTATGCCTCAGCTGTTGTTGTTTTCGGGACGGCAAGGTATTGTTCAGATTCACAGATAAAGGAGCTTTAAAAAAAAACACTAAAGTCCTTGATTTATACGTTTTTAAAACCTAAAAGGACAAACCAAAATATAACATATGAATTTAATTTTGGGATTTCTTTGCACATAAACTTGCATTTCAAACAGAATGTAAGAATATACCTTTTTCTTTATTTATTTATCATCACAATACGATTTCTGATTTAAAAATATATATAATAAGTTCTTTTAAAGACTGGTTGCACAAAAGTTTCTAATATAAGCTGTTAGCAAGGACTTCTTCAAGGATAATAGCCAATAAAATCAATTTCTTGTACTCTTAATACTATTACAACTACTTATATTTCCATAGGCATCATCTCTTCCCGTCTGAAAAATTTGTTTACTTAGTTTTCCAAATCTTTTAAACCAGTTTCTTTGAATTTTTTATACAGCCTGGCAACCACGGTAACGGAAATGGAAATTGCAATTGCAAAACAGACGCGCAAACACATCGCAGGAATGCAAGTGTGGGAAAAAGCGAGGGAGACGGGAAACGGAAGGGAATAAAGGAGGAGAAGGCTGCCATTGCTGTTGTTGAAGTTTTGCATTTCCGGTATGCAAACACACTCACATGCACACACATTTTAACGCAAAGAGAGTGGGAAAGACCCAATCTGAAGACGTAACAATGTGTAATTGTTGTTGCCCATTGATAAAGCTTAACAGTCAAAAAAGCCAAGAGAGAAGCCAGCTACAGAGCCACAGAACTCATTTGCATTTAACACGTTGACACACAGCAGGAAGTTACAGTAACAATCGGCTAAATGCAACTATGCGATGCCACTTTAAAGCAATGAGAGATTAAACTCAACATTGCAAAAGATTTCTTGTTGAAACAAAACTATTTAAAATACTCAGAAAAATTTAAAAATTGTTGACTGCATTCAACCCAAACTGCAAACTAACTAACTTGACCGCTAAACAAAATACTAAAGGTTTATTAACATGGTAACTGAACGCATTTTCTAACATGAATTAAAGCTCGCCTTTTAAACGCAATCAACTCAACATTAAATAATTAAAAAACCAATGATAGCTTTTTTATGTAACACTACTACATATTAAATTGCTTACTTTAGTGTTGCGTTGCAATACACTTTAAGCTGCACAGTGGCAAACGAATTTACTTGCCGTAAATCAACAAAGGACAAAGGCCAACCGAGAGCCTTTGATTACGACTGTTATCATTTGAGCCTGTCTCTTTTTTTTTATTGCACACACAGACGCACTCCCTTTTTATATAGATTTCTTTTCCACTTTGACTGATTGAATTTTCGACGGCGCACCTAATTGTACACTTAACCGAATGCGACAAAAAGGACCGAATGTATAATTAAAGAAGCCGGGCTCCTTGGTAATTCTCTTTACTTTTTGTATTTAATTTTTTTTTATTTTTGGGTTAATTGCAGAGTTAAATTCGAGTCTTACAAAAGTGTTGCCTACTTAAAAGGGCACACACTGGCGCAAATGTCCGGACGCGATAACGGTACCCAACGACAACGGCTAACGACAATCGACGAACAGGACGAACAAGACGAACGACGCAGGATAACACCGCTGATCAGGACATCCGCACCGTTTGAAAGCACGATTTATACTAAATACTGATTTTCGCTTCGGCAGCTGAGTCGGCAATTGTCAAATTGAATTTCGCACACGCACACAGGGTCCTTTTTGGCGAAGGTCCTGCAGGAATTGGCTCTCTGTTTACAGGCGGCAAACGTTGAGTGTGCTAAAAGCCAGAGTAAATAATTCGATTCTCTCTGGTACATTTTCTCTCGTTTGCATTGAGTTCGGCTCTCCTGGCCAACTCTTCTCTTCCACATGTTGCCATCATAGCAACCTGTTAGACTGAGCCCTGCATCGGCCCCTCCGAAAATTGTCAATTGAATTAATGAATGGAAAACTGAATAACGTGAGTTTAACGCATTTCAAATTGGTGTAATACTAGCTAAATAGCTTAGTAATTTAAAAATAAATGTTTGCTTTGGAACGAGTGCTATAAAAACGTTTCTTTTATTCAATATTAATGTTGCTCAACAAAATTCAAACAGAAATAAATAATGAAAAATCATTGAATGGTGATATTGTAAAATGTGCTACACAATTCATAAAACTATTGCAAGTATTGTGCATAATTCCATTTTAAGTTTATTATAAAGCAAAGTTAAGACAGTACTATTTAAAATAAAAACAAAAAATAACGAAAAAATCAAAGGGATATTTTATAAGATTAAAAGAGAAATTTAACCCCTACGAAAGAGCACGCCTGCGCAGGACTTCTTAACGGTAAAGGGAAATTTAGTAAACGAAACGGTTTGGGAAATATTGTACGGTACAAAAAAGACCAAAACATTAAGTTTTACTCATCAAAATGTAAACAATGAAACAAGAAAACAAAAATAACATTAAATATTATTATTATTTTAACAGCTACTGGAAAGCAAAGTTATGCGAAAGGTAATTCCTTACATTTAAGTGTGTTCCATTCATATAGTAAATATATATAAAAATAAACCCCTACAGTTATTAAGTAAGATAACATCTTACAAGTAGGTCCCTAAGTATCTTAAAGGATATTTGCCTATCATTGCAGAGGGCTGTTATTTCCACAAACAGGAAAAAAGGATAACAACAAACAAGGACAACAGCCACAAACGTTGACAACGAACCGTGTGGCCAGCCGAGGAACAAATGCCGGCAACTTTAACCGCGAAAAGGCAACAGGAACAACAAGAAAAAAAAATAACAAATAGTATTGCTCTATATATAGCAACAAACCCCAATTGAATACTCTCAATAATTGTTGTTTTAACTAAAACTAAAATCAACACAATTAATTACTGCTTTATAGGCTTTAAAAGAAATTAGTTGACTTTCTGTTTGTCTAATTAAGTAAGTTGCTTAATAATATTGTAATGCCCGCGTAAAGGGTAAAAGCACGCAACGAACAGCCTGAATGGGGCAAGTTGAAGTGGAAATGGAATGTAACCAACATCATCCAGCGGCGGAGTAGTGGAATTGGGTATGGGAGCTGGATGTGGCGATGTTGAACCTAGACGACAATAAATACGCAACAAAAACTACAACCATTATGTGGAAATGCTGGGGTAATCAGGTGAGAGGGGGGGGAGCAGGACAGAAAGCAGCCATAGCAACCTATCTCTGTCCAACTCGCAGAGCCATATCATCGCCGCATCATGATGTAAAAACTTTGCCCGCTCGCCGCTTTAACCCGTAGGAAAACCACTAACCCAAGACCCCCGATTTCCCACCTCCCCCAGCGGAGAGTCTGGCCTTTAACACAATTTTTGTTTACAAACTTTTGCTTGTTTGTATATATATTCCATCCGAAATGGGGGAACGCAGGGGAAAAGGCAAAGGACCTCGATCCCCGTTCACAAAGGACTCCAATCCCTCATACCGCCAACCCCACCTCTGTTGACTTTTTCTGCGGCGACGCGACGCCCGCTAAAGTTGCGAAAATGTGTTTTTTTTTTTTTTTGTATATTATTTTTCTTCTTTTCCCTGGCGCTTAACAAGAAAATTCCTGATGCGATTATGAGGCTCTTGTTAAGGTGAGCCAGAAAAATGGGAGGCACAACAACCAGATCGCATGACACAGAGAATGGAAATTCCTTTGTGGCAGCTCCGGTGGTCTACCGAAGCCAAAAACTTGATTGGGAAGCAGCGCTTTTCCTTACTGTTGCCTTAACAAATTTCATAATTTGCTTAATTATGTACACTCAATCTTAATAAAGAACTTTAATTGATGTGCAAGATGTGTTGTAGTATATTATGTATATTAACTTTAATCCTTCGAAAATACTGATTAAAAATTGATGATTACAGCATTGAGGCGCATACAAATTTGAAATGCGATCAGAGTGGAAAACTCTTGTTGCCATCCATATGTGATATGTATTTCATAGAAGGATGTTCACTTCCGTGGAAAAAAACAATGTACGAATCAATTAGCTGGCTCAGATACTCATAAAATTCGCCCCTTTGAAAATGTATCAAATTCCAAAAGGGGCAGCTCCTTGGGCGCCCAATAAACTTCTTGAGCATTCACAAGGAGCAACCGCAGGAAAATGCACTCAAAAGTCTAGGTGACATCGCACACCGCCCGCGCCCCCCTTTTCCCGGGCCGCCCATCTTGGCGAGCGACCACACAATGCAATAACGCCGACAGATTACAAAGTGCACATGTGGTAAGCTCCCGAAGTGCTGGGCGCATTGGGGAGCTACGTGGATGCCAATGGAGATGGGCTCTGAAAATCCATGTAAGGAGCAACGGAAACAAAGCACTTGGAACCTTGCGGTTGAAACCTTGTGCTCTCTGGTCCTTCAATACCCTTTCCCTTGGGATCATTCACAATCCCCGTGGGAAATGAAGATCTTGTAAATGAAAAATCGGACTTTTCTAAGCATTTCTCTTTAAAGTCATGATAATCCTACAAATTAGATGGAAATATAATATAATATATAAACTATGGCGAGGAACTGTATTTGAAACTATATATTACAACGAAACCGTGATTAATCACAATTCTATTGAGCTGATTTCGAAGTAACAATGATGGGAATGCATTAACTTAAGTGTACTTAAGTACTCGGCTTTTTAAGACTTATTCCTTCTCTTATTGAGGTGGCATTTTGCCGAACTCCATTAAGTTTACGCGAAGAACTTTGCGTTTGTGGTCGCTGCTTGTTGCTCCTATCATTGTAGTTCATGTTGTTCGGAGTGTGTCCAAAATGTATCGTTGTCTCCATGTCGAGACTGGTGCCTCAAGCTTCTCAACGGGCACAGGCACTACTTCTACTGGGAGTTGACCTCCACCCAGAGCATTCGCATGCTCATGTGGAAGGGACATGGGAAGGGACAGACGCCCACAAGGCAAGGATATTCCCTTTTCAGGGGCCTCAACTTCAATGGGCATTCAAAGGATACGGGGCTACTCTATTCATGTGACTGACCTATGACAACATCCATTCATAATCATGAAGGACTTGTGCTGATTTGATGATGAAAGCTTGACATAAATAAATCAAATGCAGGAAACACGTCGTTACGTTACTTTTCCATAAAGTTGATTAGAAAGTACAGTGAGTAAAAGCCTTACGCAGAAAACAAAACCAACTCCGATGTTGCCTAGCATCCTTTTTTAATGCGACAAAGAGGCAGTGAATGGCAAAGGACTTTTCCTTTTTGTCCCAATCTATCCATTCCAATAAGCTGCTACCGGAAAAATTTTCTGAGCACAGGGCCTTTTACAAAAAATATCAACGCAGCCTCTGCGAAGAGCAAGCGGATGAATTTGCCGCACGGAGGGGAATAAAGGATCTGAATTGGGAGCAAGGAGCTGAAGGATGAAGCGTCCCCACACACACACATACACAAAGCAGATAAATGGTAGCAAGTTTTTAACAACACCAACGGAACGGGCAGTGCATTGAGCTCAGACATTTCCTGCCCCATGCATGCTCAAACAAAATAGGACTAAGCGATGCTATATCGACTATTGGATACCCAGTAAACAAAAAGCAAAGTTGAAACCATAAATGCAACAAAAATACATTAATGCTGCGACAAGTTTTAAGCATCTTTCATCGACAATGAACTTTTTGTCTATGACATTCATATATACCCTGTAAGTTTCAAGAACAGGGTACTTCAAGAAACAACAACGACAACATGTAAAATTATGCGTCAGTAGGAAGGAAAAGTTTATGGGGTGACCCCAGCAAAGTCGAGGCAAAAGAAGATTCGCAGACATTTACGGTCCAAGTGCATTCATTGCCCCTCAAACTCGCACAGGGAAAAAGGAAAATCGCAGGGGGGAAAAAGGGGGGTTATGGAAAAGAAAAAGCAGGCAGTCAAAAGGCGAGAAAGAGACGGCGCAGAGCACGCAAATATGCCAAAGCTTGCAGAGACAACAAACAGGAAGTACGCATTTCCTGCACTTGAGAAAAAAAAAAACACAGATAAAATAAAAACATTCCAAGGAGTAGGAATCGCTGGGAAAATATGGAGAAATCAGGGATCTGGTGAATCTGGGGAAAAGGGAAACGCAGTCGAGACACAGTAGAAATGTCGCGACGACAACTTTTTGACACAAAAGTGCCCGGAAAACAGTTTTTCTTTAGTTTTCCCAGCCAGTCGCCCTTCGCCGTGAAATTAATTGAAAACGACTAGACCTCTGGGGGGAAGAGAATGAATGAATGAGGTGGATTTGCAGACTTGATCTTGACACTGTCCCCTGGCGATGTCCCTGAATTTTCCAAGTACTCCACCAGCTGGATTCTCCCCTTTTCAATTACAACTGACCCTGCAATTGCAGAAAAATGTCACATTTTATAACTTTACTTGCGCATGTCCTTTAGAAAAACTAAAAAACCTTTAAAAAAAAAAAAATGCAACAAGTTTTCAGTTTTAGATACTAAATCTTAGTTGTCTTTGTAGCGAATTTGTTTACTCAGCAGTCTCGAGCACCTTACCCTCCCCAAATGAGTTTCGTGTCACAGGTTGACCCAGTCGAGATTAAGTGGGCGTTTAATTTGGCAACTTGCAACTTGCCTCCCGAAAAACCAAAGCCCCTCCCCGCAAATCCCATTCCCACCCACCCCCCGCACCACCCTAGTCTATGAAAATACTGCGTTAATGTAATCCACGCTCCTGGCATTTCCGTATGCTTTCGTTTGCTTTTTCTTCGTTGGTTTTTTTTTCGGGGGTTTTTCTTGTTTTCTGTTTTTTTTTTTTTTTTTTTGCAGGACTTTGTCCTCGGCAGTTGCCTCGTAACTTTGCCACTTGGATGATCCCATCCCTGCTGTTATGCTATTTTAGCTTAATCAACAAAGTAAATAAAATGTCCCGGCGATGACCCTTGGTTGGTGGTTATTTTCTGTCATTTTTTATGAACTCAATGTACTAAATGAGTAACATAAATAAGTAAATAAGATTACCGTTTGTACATAAATGTTGATTTTTATAATGTACGCATTGCTAGTTAAATTACTTCAATTAGAAGAAATAAGCAATAGAGGTCCTTCGGAATGGCTTTCTATTGAAATACATGAATAAATACGAGTCTTCACTACTTTCCACTCAACCATACCCACACAACTCATTAAAATCTTTTGAATTTGCCATACACATGTTGCCATGGAAAAAATCAGAACTAAATCAAGCGAATTCACTTTGATGTGCAATAACAATATGCCTCATATGCGCAGGAAAATGAGGAGCTAAAGCAAACCAAACCAAACAGTGAGTGGAAAGCTGAGCTTCCCCTTTTCCCATTTTCCCGCACTGCAAGAAGTTAGTTGTCAACACGGTACCACGTAATTATAGAGTTGCAGGGCTTATAGAACACACCACACGAACACATACAGCCAAAGAAAAATGAATAGCAGTCTTTAATATGCATCTATATTTATTGAATTTATGGCATAGAATAGTTTATAGTATTCTAGAGATTTTGAAATATTTTAAAAATATTTTTTAAAATATCTTATGGTATTTAGCAAAAGTCATTTCACATAGAAATCAAGTTAGGAGTACTATTATTTTCGACGAGAGTGCGCCGCACATCGGGCCACATTTCATTTGCTTTCTAATAATTTCTGTGGAAAATTCCGATTGCACATGTGGGACTTTATATTGGCAGCACTGTGGAAACCAATTAAAATGCTGCACTGGCTCTGATTATGGCCAACGACAACTTTGTGTGGGAGTGGCGGTGTGAATAGATTGGTATGTGTCAACTAAGTGCAGTTAATTAGTGCGAAAATCACTTCAGTTGGCTTGGGATATTTTTTCGCTCTCGGATTTCCTTTCAGCTTTTCGCGCCATTGTTGTTGGCGCCACCTCCGCAACGGAGCGTTTTTCCTTGGCGAATTTTCACGTTAATTGCTCTGCGTCCTGCAATCAGCCGGAAAACAGGAGCAGATGCCGGGAAAGCCAGCTGCTTGCAGGCGAGCTATAAGCCACTCAGGGATTTACTCAATTTGTTGTCACTTCATTCCGCAATTTATTTCGGTTTATTTTCCGTGTTTTACTTTAAATCTACGCAGTTTCTTTTTTTTTGTTTATATGCCACAGTTTATAAAGGAGAAGAAGCATTTGTTAATAGGCCAGGATTTGTTGAACGAATTTTGTTTTGTATATAAAGAAGAAATGAGTATTATTACATTTAAGCATAGTATTTGGCATACGTATACATTTATTTATGCTGAGAAATCCCCGAGATATTCTTAATTTTTCTTATATGCAAGCCCAAAAATTTATCAATCTGACTTAAATTTGAGATCTGCTACAAGAGCAACATGATCGGATGGAAAAACAGCCGATGGTATCGCAGTATTGGCTTTCAACTCCTCCTCCGTTGGCAGTGGCACCACCTTTAGAACTTCGAAGCGATCGTTTTGGTAGAACACATAGTCCAAGCAACCCGCAAAGAGGGTGGTGTAGTGGGTATATTCCGGTGCCCCATAGGCTGATGCCATTTTGAAAGGCTGCGCGAGTTCCACATTCGAAACCGCCTGCTCGGCATTACTTTGCCAGTCCTCCAGTGTTTTTTCGGCGAGCTGCTCCGTCATCAGCTTGTAGATTCCACACTCGGGAACGCTATTGAAATCGCCACAAAATATTAGTCCAATGTTTTTGTGGCTACTTATGTTAAAGTCCTTTATAGCTTTGCTAATAGATTGCTCTACGAATAGCATGGAAAATCCCATTTGCAGCAGGCGAATGTGATCTGCATCCGGATGGAAATATAAATGCGTGTTGGCCACCAGAACGTAGTTATCGGTACCCTTTATTCTAAGCAAACAAGTTTGCAGAGTGGTGGACCGTTCACAGATTCGTTCTGCTAATTGTGCGTTAACTTTGATCTTATTCCAAAGGCTTTCAAATACGGGCAGTGCGGGAATATTGGACCCCAAATGCAGGATTTGAGAATCCAAGAGATCGAAGCGCGAGTTCCGAAAGAAAATTGCCACTCCCTCAGCGCATTTGCCTTTCGGGGCCATTATGCCGTGATAGTTATACGGCGGTTGTTCTAGAATTTCCTTTAAATCAAAATCAAATATTCGCTGATCGACTTCTTGTAGACAGAGAATATCGGAGTTATAACCGATGATCTCGTTGATGAACAGTGGCTTCCTATAGTCTATTTGCAGATACTTTGCCGGGCAATAGGAGAACAGAGTGCTACCGGCATAGTCACTACTGGCATATAAATCGGCCAACAAATTGTAAGACACCACACGAATTTCATTCGATTCGCTCAAAGAATTCGTGGTGTGCCTTTGGCGATCTTGGAATGGACAACGCCCGGGAGATTCCTGCACTGCAGAGTTGGTTATCTTCTCCACCACAGGACCCGTCATTCCCAGTGCATTACCCGGCGTCACCACGAACTTCAAATGGTAACCAATATCCTCAGGAGTCACTAGATATTGAAATCCTTCTCCGCACACCTCCCAATCGGTGTCTGTGGGCTTTTTGGCCTTGAACCAAACTGCTTTGCTGAACTGACGTTCTCCGAATTGTATCTGAACATTGGTGGGGTATATTACAAATCCTGCCAATATGCATGAGGGCAAAAATTTTAGGGATGAAATCCACGGTGGATTGAACACCAAATCGTAGACCGTATCTAATACCTGCAGTTTTACATTGCTGATATCTTGGGTGACGACTAGATCCTCAAATGTTAATTCATTGAATTTTTCACCATATTTGTCACTCAGAAGTTTAACATTGATTTCTGCCGGCGGTTTGATTTTTGATTTTTTGCAGGACTTTGCAAGCCTGCCAATAATATTACTCTGAATCCTGGCCAATATCGCATCAATGGGCTCATTCATCTGGCGACGGAAATTGAATTCCCGGTTTATTTTCAAATTCTCATTCACAAAGCGAAACACAATGTCCAATTCTTTGGTATCACTTGCATTTCTCAAATAAACCTTCTCCATTTTACCAGCCAAGGAAGTGCCACAAAATCTGGACAATAGCGAAACTCTAGTTGGAGTTTTATTTCCGAATAATTTATCAGAATTGCGAACTATGTTTTTAAACAAAAAAAACCCCATCAATGTTGCAAATGTTGGAGCGAAGATCGGCGTTGAAGAAGAGAACTTCTCTTAGTTGACTTGTTTTTCGCCGTTTTATCTGGGAAAATTTTGGGTTAGACAACTTTACTTGGTGCACCGATGTCGTAACAACTCACTTGTCCAGATTTAGTTGCAAAATTAATCACATTTAAGTTGTTTTACACCTATTTACAATCGGCAAACAGTCGTGTTGCACGAAAACACCGCAGAAATTAGGCGAAACTGCGCCGATTTCGATAAAAACGAAGAGAGATTTTTACTTTTTCGCTCTGCCACGCCGCGCGATCAGCTGTTGTTTTTGGCATTCACAACGAAACCAACCACATGCTCGGCATTGAGAAACAGCTGATCTTGAGAGAGCTTCTGCCATTAGCAACGTTGAAGCTTTGACGCAAAAGCTTTTAATAAAAGCTTTATTTAATTTCAAATCTTGAAAGCAAAAAGATTTCACTTAAATATTACTTTTTTTCATAAAATTATAAAGCTGATAAATATATGAAGAGTTGCTATGATCTGAAATTGAACATATCGAAGAATAGAAGATTTTTTCTATGAAATAGAAAAAAAATTTCTATATAGGAAACGTTTATTCCTTTTTTGTGGTCATTAGGAGGAACATTATTATTCGCAAAATATACACCCGAACAAAACTATAAAACCTCCTATTTCACTTCAGTTGAAAACTATTTTCACGGCAAACGTCGTAAACATTAAGCTAAGTGTTACGATCCAAATGAGACATCTTGCCCCAACGAAGGAAACTCAACTTTCGGCCAAGTTAAGAAAGGACAACTGAGACGACGGCCATAAAAATTCGAAACAGAAGCCAGATCATATGTGTAGAGCGTATTTGGCAAAGGGGTGGACCAAAGGTATGGAGCACACAAGTGCATAAAACGCCGAAACAAGCCAAGAGATGACTTGGCCAGGCCAAAAAGGAATTGGCTTGGCCCCGAAACAGAGTCAACAACTGTGCGCCACACAAGAGTTTGCCAAAAAGATTGCACTACGAAGGAGCAAATGAAAAAATAAAAATCAAAAACAAGAGAAAAATCGCATAGAACTCTATAAAGGACACAGAGGACCAAAAAGGACAACAACCTGACTGGCAGGGCAAACGAAACCAGTTGAAGAAATGTTGCTGACACCAAAAACGAAACTGCAGGAAGACGCCGATGATGAGGATGAGCCAGGGAATGAGGCTAAGCCCGAGGATGCAGAGAGCATCCTTGGGCCCGAGATGTGGAGCAGAGGCGGTAAGGACAACAACGAAATTAGTTAGCACTTGAGAGAAAGCAGCTTTGGCTCAGTTCCAGGACTCGTTGCTGGCTTACAACACCTGCGGGAAAAAGAAGAGGACTTTTAGCTGCTCCTTCTGTTCCCTACTCCTTTCCTATTGACCCGAACCAGAGATGGCCAAAAAGCTTCGATTAGACACAGTGGATGGAACAAGGACTAGAAACTAACTATAAGTCATTTAAGAGTTTTACATATTGAACATTTTTTAAGCAATATTATATACACTTTTCAAAAATTTACCAGCATTTATATTGAAATTAAGTATAGATGATTATATTCGATAGTATATTTCTGAGATATAAAGATTAAAATCCACCAAAAATCAGCAAAATAGTTAGCTCATCTTCGACAGAAGTGGTGAAAAGCAAGTTCTTGGAGGCAGGCGGCAGCAATTAAATAGCTTCGAGCACTCCGAACTCAATTGCAGCAATTTCAATAACCGTCGAGGACACTCAAAGGACGGCAAGGTCCTTGCGATAATCTGTCATGCAGCGTGGAAGCCCAAGCACCGTGTCGCACACACCCACTCACACACACACAGCACACAGGACGAGTTCACAGCACACCAACCCACTTTCCATTCACACTCAAGGACAACTAGAATATCCGCTTTTGGTCTGAACACTTGAAGAACTTTCTTGCACTCACCTATTTCACTTGCTGCGGGAATTTGCTATATTTCTTCTTATTTTCCTTTTTACACTTGTAGAATTTGTAGCCGAAAGCGGATAACTGGGCTATTTCATTTGTAGTCTTGTGGGGGTAAATACTTTGTATATTTTTTTGTAGATTTTCTTCTTAAGAATTATTGATAAAAGCATGGAAGAGTGACGCGGTACGGCCGAAAGGTTAACACATTGAGAATTTTGCCACCAATAAGCCGAAAAATTGATAAACTTTTATAAAATTATATGTACGTTACACAATCTGATTTGGAAACACTACAACTAAAAATCTATATTGAATCGATTTGACAAGCGTTAGCGCAGCCAACTGGGATGCAAAGCTCTCGCTGTTCATTTTTTATTTTTTATGAACTTTGCTAAAATAAAACTAAATTAAATTTAAAAAAAAGCAAATGAATTGGATACCATAATTGATTGCTATCACTGATTCATATCAGTCGTTCAGCTCACCAAGTCGAACGTTTGACATTAGCAATAAATGAATCAACAAATATAAAAGTTTTGCCAAGAAAGTAATTTGCTAAAATTGGCGAGTCGAGAAAGAAAGTCAAGAGGGTGAGTGGAAAAAAAACCGAAAGAAATTCAATGAGGCTGAAAATTTCCTGGCTCGATGCCAATTGAAGGCAAAGAAAGAAAACAAAACTCGAGTTTCTAATCAATTAAAAAATACAACGAGCGGCGGCAGGGGCAAATCAAGAGTAGAGGGTACGATTTTCGGCAATAAATAAATTACAACCAGCATGCAGTCAAAGCGATTAAATTGAAGGGGAGGCTTCCAGGACTATCTGATGCCGAAGAAAGTACAAAACTTCACTACGTCTGGTGCAATTTTAATTACGACTGCGATAGGAGCAGGTCGAAAGTAATGGCAAGGAGCAAAGACACCAGTCACGAGATACACAAACTCGTTGCGACTGCGAGAATACCCCGTATCTTATTGTGTTGTTTATAGAAAATGTAGGAAGCTACTTTTTGATGATTACATGGAGTCTTTCTTTCAAATTTGCATGAATATTTCGAAGAATATTTACATGAATTGTTTGAAATCATTGCTATATGGTTGTAGATTTAAAATTTCCAAAATAAATACTACTATAAACGTTAACAAATTTTATAAAGATTATGTTACTTATATATTATTATATTATATATTTTCTCCTCATATTTCAATTTCCAAAACCCTAATATGATAATATCCCTAATATCCTAATATATCCCTAACTTAAAACTTCTTTATAGTACCATTTACAAATGAATTAAATTTTAAATCGATTTCAAAAAGGCTTTTCTTGAAATGTCCTTTTGTCATTAATCAAAAAAAAATCTCTCAGTTGCAAATTTCTTTATCGTAAATGCAACATGATATTAAAAAAAATTAAAAATTAAAAAAAAAAATTGGTAACCCATATTTGATCCAAATTACTCCATGTGTAATATATCCTTAGCGCAACTTTTACAGGGTATAGCAGGGCGAAAGGCGCCGAGTCGACTAATCCTTTGGCAAAGTCTTTGACAGTTGTCTTAGATTGCACAACAACAAAGAGGAGAAACACAATAACATCTTCATTATTATCATTATCATTGTTTCCAGCACTGTGGGATGAAAAAGTACAATAAACGAATAAGTACAATAAATAAGCAAACGAAGAAACAACAAACATTATCGCACATCATTATCGTTGTCATTCAGAGAGCGTCGTTCCAGCTTAAAAAAGCCAGCCCAACAAATATATGTATATATATATATACCTATATATATTTGCTTTATTTTGGTGTTTAGTTAGTTTTTATGAGCGTCATTATTTTCGCTTGCCATGGCGCTAAGCATCTTAAGTGGCTCCTGCTCCCGCATTTCCCTCCTATTTTTTAGTGGAGCACTTTCCTCGTGTATTTGTTTTCATAGGCGCAAAATGTCTTCGTCAACTTTTGACGATTTTATAATTTAACTTTTGCCGGGAGAGCTCCTCCTTTTCTCCATTCCTCCATTTCCGCCCGCCGGTTTTTCCTCTTCCTAGTTTCGAAAACAACTTAATAATAAGTGAGTGCTGAGTGCTGGTTGGAGGAAAGTTGACTTGGTTAGAGAAAGACGCCTGCAATTAAGGTGGCACCACCAAGGCTGTGTATTTTTGTTGGGTCTTTTGGGCTAGGCAATTATTACAGGGGATCCAGTGCATTTAGAAAGTTTTCTGTGCGGAAATAATTGTCAAGGATAACCATGGTAATTGTAGGGAAAAACTGATAAACTGAAAAGCAAAGCTCGTTGCTCATTGTTGTCTTTTGCACACAGAATTCTGAGCAAAATGTTACTAAAATAGGGGCATTGCAAATGCAAGAAGCCCATACGAACGTATTTTCTGAAGACAAATTAACAAATACATTATCATTAAACATTAAGTACTCATATTTGCTGGTCAATTATGCATTAAGATACTCAAAATTCCATGATATTTAGGCACATTAAATAAACAACATACTAAAGATTATAAATATATTTTTTAAATTATATGTATTCATTGTCACAATTAGGCCACAAAGCCCTAACAGGAACGTTTTTTTAAGATCTAGCGAATTGTATTCTATTTTAAAAACTTTATTCTAGTAATATAACCCAATGACATTTAAAAGCTTCTTAATATAGAAAATAAAATAAATTGGGTTGGAGAACAAATAACTTATTCCTTTGAATAGCATTCAAGACATCTGCAAGTGAAGTCTACTACGTTAATGCCATCTCCATTTAATACCTGAGCTTACTCACCTGTTAACTTAGCCCAAAAGGGTTGTTACCAAACTAATTTCAGGTCCTAAAAGTTTACTCTAAGTTAGCTAATTTGATTAAGGTAAATGGACTGGCCAGCTGTAAAGGCATAATGTTTAAGATACAGCCATTTAAATACAGCCATTTGCATACATCACTCGCAGGCATCGTCATCAATATAAATTTGTTTTGTCAGAGCTGCTTTATTTTGTAAATATCGAACAAATGGCTTGGAACATAAGTGAAGCATATGTTGAAAGCTGGAGGAATCGTATACGAAAAGCGTAAACAAGCTGCTTTTCATGTTTGACATGCGTTAGGAAAAAAAAATGAAAGAACTAGGAATCCACATTTTCAACATATTACACACAGTCAAGCAAGTAAAAACAATAAAAAAAATACATACAAAACAATCACAATTCACACAAAGAAAAAACAATGTTAAGAACACTAAAGGACCCATTGCAAAAAGGTTGCTAGCGAGCGAATAAAAAAGAATCTTTAAGCTTCTTTTTTATCTGCCCCCACAAACATTGAACTTTATGTGCGAAGCACTGCAGCACCACGCCCCCTTTTCGTTACCATTATAATGAAACATCTATAAATTGTCAGCCACTTTCATCGATTCTCGGCTCCTCAGCTACTCGCTTCTGTTCGGCGATGTCCTCTGGAGGACCATAAATAATATTATTATGGCTCCAGGAGGCAACTTGTATTTGTCAAAGCAAACAGAACTGCTGGAGCTGGAGCAGGAAGAATCCTTTCCGATAGCTCCATTTGGACGCATGCCTTCCCTTGTTAACGGCATTATTATTGGCAGCCATTATTCATGCAACAAGTGATGCTCAGTGGCAGAGCGGCAACTTCCGTCTAATTACGGCTAATTGAATGGCTCTAAGTTCCGGGATTTGTCAATTGATTTGTAGTGGGATTTCCGTATATAAAATGCCAGAGTACCAGTGTATTCAAATATCGAAATTGCGAGTACAATTATTTATATTGTTTCAACCAGATGATAATCCTGATTGCAAAAAATTAACGCCACAAATAAACCAAACAAATCTATAAATTCGCATGTGAACTTTATTATTTATTTATATATTTGCGGAACAAAAAAAAACATGTATCGATGAATTGAATAAAAACTTGTGAAATTAATCTGTCACTCGAGGAAAGCTGATATGCACATAACAACGTTTTAATCAATTATAATGCCATAAAAAAGTAAACACAAGGATAAGGAAACCTTTATTGGCACATCGACAGCAAATAAAAACCACAGCATCAACATGAATAACAACAAATAGGCGAAAACAGATAACCCAAGCAACAAAGATTTATTGCATTTATAAGCACATTTATAGACTTTTGTGTACGTATGTATGTATATTCGCTGATTTATATAGCCGAGTTAAACCCATGTGGTTTATAATGAGACAACACACTTAAATGAGGTTAGAGTTGCGTTCGTTTTGGCCATAAATTGTCCGAATTGGCCGAATAAACACAGCGAAGAACTTAAAGGCTTAAAAATTAAAGATACTCCACTCGAGGTGTACTCACATAAGACTCAGATGCATGTAGGACACAGACAGTTATAGTAAATGATAGCTGGGATATCGAAATATATATTTGTATAGATAGATACCAAGAAACCCACAAAGAAAGCAAAAAACAGTCACTTTTTTTTACGTTGTACGGAAGACGTGACGTGATGTGACGTTACGCTACGCTACGAGACGTAATGACATAAGCGTACAATACTTTCGATCCTTTTTTTTATTGTTCCAACTGCGTTAACGTCCACGACAATTACGGCACTTTTCCAAATAATTTCAGCTATTTTAATTTTTTTTTAAATAAGCAGCAGTGTTTTATAAACGCACAACACGAAAACGCAGACGAAACACACAGCAAAAAGTCGAATTGAATAGTATAGAAAAAATTAGACACGATCAGCAACGTTATCAAGACAACAGACTCTGACAAACTAAAAAATCAGAAGACGAAAAAAAACAACAAAAAATTAAATAAAATAAATGAAAATGCCAACAACAACTGATCGGTGATAATGCTCAGTTTGAAATAAGAGGCGGCGTTCGAAAAACAGAGAAATCGCATCGAAAAGAAGAGAGCTCCCTCATTCGATCTATTTTCGAATACTGATAAGACCACTTTGAATCGATTCGTTTGGCATTTGATTTTCGAACAAGTAAAATCCAATTGCAATCAATGCAACTAACAGAAGAGGCCGACTATCGAAATGAATTTCTTATCAGTGCGAGAGCGGGAGATCTCTGAGTTCATAAAGATGATCTACACACTCGGTCAAGGGTAATGACTTAATCTGACCTTTTCGTATTAAATAATATAATGATATTTTACTGCATTAGGAATTTTGTAAACATTTATTCAACTTGAAAAACACTCATTTAAACGAAAGAAATCATAGAAGTGTTTAAAATGTATTGCCAATTCCATTAGTACACTGCAATTAGGCATTGCTCAGCTGAACACTTTGCACTGCAGTTTATTTTTTCCGTCCCATTGAGCTAAACGTCTTTTAGGACTTTCTAATGGACTCCATTCGCTGATACTCAGGCCGAGAACATAAGAACCAAATCGATTTACAGGACATGCGGCACGTGACCACCAGGTATTATCAGCGTATCCAGACAGGATCGAAATACCACCCACTCGCACGGTTTCCAGTTCAATTGGCTACTTAAAACTTTAACAGCCGTAAATTCGCAACAAGCAAGGGCTATGAAATTTAATAGCAGATACGAGCAAATACCCCATACTAGCAAAAAAGGAAATGTCTGACCAATACAATACGCAACTGTATTAGCTCACGTATCAGTAAAAGTACGTATTTCGTCTGGTCATTATTTCGATGTTGCTGCTGCTACAGCGAAACACACATTATTGACTTTTATGGCTGTTCCTGCGACTCTGAATGCATTGTATCTATGTATCTTTTACAGTCAAAGCTGCATAAATGAAATGGAAAGGGATGCTTTTCAGCAAAATAAGTTCACATATAACTGAACGCCAAGAAAATGAGTTGATCAACTAATAAATTTAAAAAAAAAAACTTTTAATAAAGATGTAATACGAATTGGTTTGATATGTCTTAGGCAGGTTTCACTGTTTTCCCGGGTTTCCGCTTTTTCTATTACAGATACTTCTGTTACTTCTGCCTTTTCCTTAACCCTTTGCGTGTGTTTACATTTTCCACTATGTAATTCGTTGCATTTTGTTGCATGCGTGTGAGTGTGAAATATTTATGGGGGTTGCAACCCTACTCAGGCACATGGCCAAAACAGGTTCCATCGATATCCAACCCTGCTGCTCAAGTTTAACGAAGTGTTAAATGGCCAGAAGCAGCGAGGGCGTCTAAGAAACGAGGTATCCGCTTCGATTTCATCACATCGCTAGCCGAGCAAACTGGTCAACGCCTTTTTATCGAAATTTGTCACGCACGGTGGAATTTCTGCGCTCCTTTTTGTTTGGTCTAGATTAATAGAGGGAAAAAGATTTTCATTCGGAAAATGTTTGCTACATGAGTCGCATGAATGACAGCTGCGAGAAGGAAAAGTGTCGATGGTCCAAGGGAAGTTGGCATATTGACACGACTGAAAGCGCACGTGTGTGGTCTAATACCACCTTTCGATGACAAAAATTGCATTACTTTCACTTTCTGGCCGGTAGGTAAGGAGGCTGAATGGAGCTTAAGAAGTATTACTTCTTTGTTTGCCTATAAATACCTGGATAAAGGTAAACATGATATTTGGGATTTCCCCTTTTTGGTCGGTGATAAATGTGAGTCATTTAATAGACGTTTATTGAATTCGGAGCAGGTGAAAGGGATGAGATTTCATAGCCTTAACTGTAATAAATAAATATACGAAATACAATATTACATTTAAAATATAATAGAATTACTTCAATTACTTCCCAGTTTACCCCTCAAATTGTATTCTGTATTTTTAAGCAATTTTTCCCCAGTAAAGAGGAATCAATAATGACCACACAGTAAGTTAATAGCTTCATTTACCGACAAGAAACCCCTCTACTTGTGGTAGTTGGTTGGCAGTTGTGTATCTTTCCTTTCAAGGTTCCATTCGAATCTAATAACCGGCAATTTGCCAAACACCGAAGGACCGAACCATTTTAGAGTGTTGCAAAGAAATTAGCCATCATTTAGTGTAATGAGCATAATAATAGCAACTAATGGCCAACCACCAACACAAAAGCAGCACGAGTCGATCCACCATTTGATCAAACAAAGATTGACTGAAGTGCGATTAACTTTGGGATAGGGCGCAAAGTGTTATAAATGTGGTGCAATTTGTTCGAAACGGATGAAGCCAGCGAAATGCTGGTAAATACATATTAAGCAAAAAGGAAAAAAAAATATCCAAGGCCATGTGAATTACTCAATTAATTCAGCTCGGTCTGCCAATAATCATAAATAAACTCCCACGGAACCTACGCTCGGTACACTTTTAATTATTTTCGCTCTCGTCCCTAGCAAATTTAATAAAGAATAATTACAAGGAAACCAATAACAGCCAAGAACCCAAAATGCGTATATGTGTGTGTGTGGAAAAATAATTAACAAAAATCCGCACAACAGCAGGCGGCTTCTTATGCCGCCACCCATACTGAAGTATAACCACAAATGGCATGTAATTAACATATAAATTAAAGCCTAATACATATTTACGTAGCAATAAAGTGCTAAAATTGCTGCTTTAGCTCACGTTCGCATTCATCAAGGATTTAAGTCGTACTCGAGTTTCTAAAAGTTACCACGAAGATTGAACATTAAGTATGGATTAACTGAATCGCACAAAAAATAAAATTGACTATTAATTGCTTGGAAAATAAATAAATAATAGACGCAATAGTATGGTATAATATAATAGAATATATACAATATAATAGAATGGTAACATAATGGAGAACGCGTTTGATGCCAAATCAATTTCCGTTGCGAAAATTTTGAAATCAACGAACAAAGGATAAAGCAAATGTCGGGCTTAAATAAATTTCGCTAAATTAGTTGACATTTTGCGTATTCAATGGATTCGAGTAGGAAATGGAGATGGTTAGCTGTCAGTTTGGTTTAACAAGAACACAAAAAAAAAAAAAAAAAAGACCCAGTAAAAACCAGACAGAAATGGCAGATAAAATAAAACCCATTTTACACCAGAATCATTCATTTGCGGAGCACATTCGTAAAATCGAGCATCGCATTGTTTTATGTCAGCTTCATCAGCAGGAACTGAAACCGAACTGGGGCATCATCGAATGGGGATTCAATTGTGCTGAACAGTGGCAGTAAAATCAACAGCAAGTCGACAAATAACTAGTCGAATTTTGTATGTCCTAGAAGTAGAAACTAAAAGTTAAATTCTATTACTATACTAATACCAATATAATAGATTGCTTACTTTTTAACTAGGTTTTTCTAGCATTGATTGAATTTCTATTGATATGTATTACCAATGTTTAACGGTGACTTCTAAACCAAATATTCATCTCATTTACCATGAAATGCATTGATGACTTTGGAAGTACTGATACTTGATGATGACGGTTTTGAAGTCGGTGACGAGGATATTTCGGTTTGACTGCAGTTTTTAACATGGCACGTTTCTTACTCCCCAAATGCCCCTCGGTGATTGCAACAAAATGCTGACGGATTCGGCACAGCCACACATGGACAAAACATCACATACAAATGGAGACGGATGCACTAAGGAAAATTATTTATTCGATATTTGTTACTATGCCTAAAGTTGGTTTCATTGCCCTAATTTGTGAATTTAATTATTATTAAATTGTTAAAGCCGGATAAAGATAAATGTGTTATTCCTTTTTGATAAATTTTATATATTTTGCAATATTTTTGATTGTGTAGAGATAAAAAGATCTGCAGTGAAAACTAAAACAACAGAAGGACATAATTGTAGGAGAGTGTCTCGACTACCAGATACCGGTTACTCAGCTTAAGGGGACGGAGAAATTCAATGGCTTAGGCTCAAATATCTATCGTTTTTATACAGATATGGTTGGTGACTAGATTTTCCATTTGGAATCTTATGGAATTCTGGGAAAAGCTTCCCACTACCTGTTAAATACTTTAAAACGAATCTACTCTGTGAGTAAAGGCTATAAAAATGGCCTCTAGTTTTTTTCAAATTGTGTATTCGAACTGGTTGCCTTTTAACTATCTGTTTAAAAATGTAGTTTTGCGGGGAAAGGGCTCCAAAATACATGGAAAACAACTATATCCTTAACAATTCACATATATTGAAGAAAATAATATTCAGAGAAGATTAAAATCGATCTATTCTTATAAGGAAAATAATAATTTTTTAAATCGCCGAAGATCTATAAGCCTTATTTTTATTCATTAAGTTTTATTTGCAAAAACATTACCAAGCAAAAATTTCAAAAAGAACTTAGTAAAAATCGGTAAAAACTTCTGCATTTCTTATAAACTCCTAGAACTTCGTCCTCAGCTCGAATCCGCTAACAACTTTATTCAATTTCGTGGCTGTTCTTCACCCTTTCGAAAGATTATCTCTGGTTTTCCATCAACCACATCAAATGCTTTCTGTGCTCCATTTCCCCTTGCAAAACTTCAATGGAGCGCAAGACCACAAATCCCGAAAATCAGTCACAATTATTACGCCCAGAGTGAGGGAAGGTCGGCCCTGAGGTTAAGCCAGCCAGCCCCACTATATTAAGCCTTCCATTTGCTGGGAAAAGCAAGGAGAAAATACCGTGGAACAATGCTAAAACTATTCCCCATAACAAATGCGAACCGAAAGTGGGTTGCCGCCTTTGGGGAGAATTGGGGTGGAGGAGTTGGGACTGCGAAAGTTGGTTGGCTGGTTGGCTGATTGATAGACAAGGAGACAGTCACCGACACCATCGACGTCTATGGTTCCACTCTATCCCGGTCTTTTGAGCCGTGGCAACATCATCTTCTTCTCCCCCTCACCGCCCTCGGTTGTTGTCAATTAACGTACGAAAATGACTTCCGCTTTGATTGTGTGCCTCATTCCCCCCGCCGACCATAAACCTCATCCATCGATCGAATGTCAACTGGTTGACTGCCTGCCTAACTGTCACAGCCTGTTTCCGTTTCCGATTAAAGCTTTGGCAAATAGTTTTGAGAGTCCTGCCAGCGATTCACTGCCTTATCGTGGTGGTGGTGGCGAAATGTTTCATTTGAAATGATTTCTGCAATTGTTGCCAATGCCCCAACATCATCAATCGCTTGATTAATGACCGGTTAATTGTTCGATTTATAGAAAAGAACTTTCGCAAATTCTTTGCTTTTTTCGAGGCGGAATTGTTAGTGCTGATTTATTGAAAAACGTTTTATGTCTGCTTGCTAAAGAAAAACTTAAGGGATGCATAAGAACTTGTTAAAGTTTACGCCTAAAACCAAATAGTCATAAGGATTAAAAGCACCTAAAATATGTTTAAGAGGGTAAAACAATTAAAGTGATTTGATCATTGGAACTCCAACACCAAAGGACTGATTCCATCCCACTGGTGGAAAACCCCCATTTCTCTTCAGCAAGAGGACCATGCAAATTACTCTGGGAAAATCAGAGTCGCAGGGCATCACTTATACATTGGGCGACACCTTTTGCGAGCAAGCAAAGCATGAAATTAGGCAAACAACTTTACCCAGCCAAACAACAACAAAAACACAGAAGGAAAAGCGTCGCGCCTAAGCTGAAAAAAAAAAAGAGGAAAACCTTAAGGAAATAAAGACAGTGGCAGACTGAGAAAAGAGCAAACAAAACGAAACGCACTGGAGCACTTAAAACGCAAGAAGCATCGAGGAAAAGTCGTGCACTGACAAAAATATCATGTGATTTAGATAAATAATTAATATATGACAAATAAATAGCTATAACTAAGTTTTTATGATCTTAAAGATAAATATTTAAGATTAAAAGTGGCCTCTTTGTATGATGATCCTCAAGAGGAAAACATCTTTTGAGTTGGAACTTAGTAAGGTCAAAAATAATTTTATTATAACAATTTAAAAACTGACAATTTTTTCTTTCAGTTTGGCGAAATGGTCAATGGGTGTAGAATGGGGTGGCAATGAAATGCTGAAGACGTCGCAGCCGCAGTGCAGACGACGCAAACAGAACGCCTAAGTAATTGCAGAATAAACAAGCATCAACAAAAGATTAAGACGCGCTCGGGGATCCGCCTTTAATCGCGCCACGCCCACCCACAGCCCAGCACCGCGGATCCCTGCCCACAGGGGGGGGGGGAAATAAACCCAAATAAATAAGCCAAGAAAAACATAAACAGCCAAGAGTGAAAAGCAGCGACAATTGCAAACATCTCGTCTGTTTTGCCGTTGCAGTAGTTTTTTTCCCGCACACTAGGAAAAAAAATAGGGAAACTTTACAAAATTCACAGCAACCAATACAAGACCACGCTAGATCTTTAAAAACTAAAAAATATACAGTGAAAAATTTAAAAAAAAAATTTGATTTATTACATAATAAATGCATGCTATTGGATTAAATAATATTATTTTAAAAGCTTTGTAGTAAAAACAAACCCACATCTATCCTTAGATGGCAACATGCAATCAAGCAGTTTGTAGAGTTTTCCAATGGTTTTTAGCAAAACTTAAAGCACTTAAAGATGTTCGAGAATCGGAGACAAATTTAACGTTATGAGCAGACGTCGGTTGTTAGTTTCCCAAAGAAAGTGCGACAGTGAGTGGAAACTTTCTCCACATTTGCGGTCGATGTGCAAATGAAGCTCAACGCAAAAAGTGGTCATTACACAACACCCCGCTCACCTTGCTGTCGCCAATCGTTTGTAGAACTTGTCGCTGCAAAAATGTTTGGGCAAACTCCTCGAAAACTACGCTGCCACTACCCGCAATCGCCGGAATTTCTTTGGATTTTTGGAAAGCACAAATTTTTAGCACAAAAAAGTTTTAACAACTGCGTTAAGAAAATAAGGCAAAAGGAGTTGAGTAGCGGCGCTTTGAAGCGTTAAGCAATTTGCCAGTTTCATTCACATTTCCCCAACTAACCCTCTCCTTACAACTCTGTACTTTCGGCTAGGTCTTGGCCTTAGCCAATTTCGGTCTAACAGTTAAGTGCGGGATTAAGAAAAGATAAACATTTGTAAGGATTTGGCCGAAAGTTTGCCTTTTGGCTTGCTTGCTTTTGTTTCAGTTCTTGTTAGTATTATTATTTTACTTTTACAATGCTTTGCGCGCCAGTTTGCTTAATACTTTTAAATTTCGTAGGTCAAAACTACGCTGTTTGCTGAAGAGAGGTTAAAAACTTCCCAAGATATACATACGATATATATATGAAATAAATTCGAAGCATACTTTAAGATACATATCGTTTGTCAAAGCAGCATATTTCAACTTCCCTATTTATTTCCCCTGCTGTAAATGCTACTAACTTTTTACGACCGAGTCCTAACTCAAGAATTTCATATCCACAAACACCATCCATGGCAGTGGATGGTCCATTTCGCCGATGACTTGTAGACAAGAATCGTAAAATATCAACGCCAATAACTTTGGCCAAAGGCTGTCCTGGGTTGCCAACGGAATTGCGATGAATTGTGCATGTGGCGGATGTTTTTCCCACTCGACGACTGAGAAGATGTGCACGATGCAGCAAACTGAGGCAAATGGAAAATCATGTGGCAAACGATTTGCGACACAAAACCAAGTATGACAAGCGCCCGGTGGCGCTTTCGAGCCACATGCCACGCCCCCTGGGCAAATGCAAACGCAAGACGAGCCAAAGGATCACTGGGCAGCATTATGCGTGCGTATGGCTCTGCCAGGGAAATTCTTTATGCCCCAAGGCGTCAGGCATACGCATATGGAGAGCAGGAGCAGGCAGAGCTGCAGCTACCATATTGATGATGCACTTGCTGCGGCCAATGCACAAAGGTTGCCCCATGAAGCCGCAGGCGGTGCCCGCTGCTCTTTTCTTTTTTGTTTTTGCTGCTGTTGCATACCAGTTGCACTTAACAAAAACATTGCAAATGTTTATTATAGTCATGCAAAAAGAAACCATAGAAATAAAATCATAGAATAAGAAATTATCAATTAAAATTTGTATCAATTTTGGTGTTCGGTGTTAATAAAATTTATATGGTAATTGTTTTTGAATATTTGTTTCTCCCAGTGCATTAGAAGTTTAGCGCATTTTTTGCCATTCTTTTTCGTTATGCAGTTGGCAGTCTGATTCCAGGGGCGTCGAAGTCTGAGCCCTCTGTCTCGGAGGCGCAAAATGTTTGCACAAAGGCTTAAGGCAAACAAAGCTGAATCAGCAGGACACTCACTGTCTGTCAGCAGGCACTCTCCACTGTACGGGGGAGACAATACGAAACGCGGGGCACTTTGGGTGACAAAAGCAAGCGGCGGGGTCGCAGGGGAAATATTCATTGGCGTAGTACGAGGGTCAGCCCTCCACTTCTATTTTACTCTTCTTTTTTTTTTTTGCCAACGCAAACAAATGAAAGTGGATCCACTTGAGTGGAGCAAATGAAGTGCCATAGTTGGTCGGTTGGCAGGATATTCGGGGGAGGGGGGGATTGAGTTCGAACGGGGGGTAATCGGTACAAGGAGCAACAGCGGCAGGATCGGACAGTAAAAGTGCAACGAAAGCGAAAAAGAGCACATGATACAAAGACAAAAAGAATTCAAAAAAAAAGGGTAGCAAATGCACACAAAATGTCGATGTTAGCCATACAAATGCTACAAGCGAGGTACAGTGAAAAGCCTTTAAGCGGTACTTTTATGCTCATCAAAGTATTTATTATCTAAAGCTAAAGGTTTTGCTTAAAAAATCACATTGATTATCATTGATAGTTATTAAAAAGGAATTTTCATAAATAAGTAAACAAGTCCTTATTCGCTAGTATTACTTGTTGGTTTTCTTGTATGTAAATATATAATTTCTTAACATTGCGAGTTTCCACTGTAACCATCCTGCCATGTGTGGGTTCGGGAGCAAGTTTAGTTGGCAGCAGTGTCGTATGTGTTGCACACTAGTTGATGATGTTGCTGACGTAGCCAGGAAAGGATAGGTCAGGACTCGAGCGTCTGGGAATGTAGCAACTGGAGTGGGTATAGCCCATTGGACTGCTTACATAGGATGAGCCGCGCTGGAGCACAATTTTCAAGAGATACGTCAATATTTGACAAGTCGTCATTGTCGTTGGCTGCTCCCCCCACCGATTTCCCCTCGTGCCACACCCACCAATCTTATTTTCCAGCACGACGTCATCGTTGTGTATTAAGCGTTATTTTCGCTTTGCTACTTGCCGCTTCTTGTTGCTCTTTTTTATGAATATTAGTTTGTTTGCTCGCTGCTTCCTGTCGTATGGCGAGTTCTTATGTTTGCCATGAATACAATAAGCACAATATCAATTTATTATACACATATATTTATAAAGAAATTTAAGCAAAGGAAATCAAACAATAGTGCACCATATTTTTCAGAAATCTCCTATGATATGCATAGGGTATTAGATGGTAGCAATTTCTAATAACGCTTCAAATTCATTTGAAGGCTGACTCATATCTATTGATGAATTTCGTTACTATTCTTTCCCAAACCACCCGAAAACTTGGCAATACTCTTTTGGCTTATTAAAAGTGGCTTGCAATATGAAACTTGTTCATAGACCCTTCAAGCGAAACAAATAAATGGAGAACACAAAACAGTCTAAGCCTATGGCTCAAATTCTATTGAACTTCACTTCAAGCCTGGTTACCCACACTAAGTGTGAAGAACTCTGTTGGATGATGTGCATCATCATGGGGAGAATACACTGATAATATGTAAAGTTATAAAGCCTAATAGTAAATTTTCCAGTCGATTGTAAAATGGTCTAATGATTTTAATATACTTTTTAATAGTGATTTTATAGTGGCACAAGCTAGACTTGAGAATTTTTTAAAGTGTATACCTCGGGACACCTCAAGCACCGGAAAGCCGCTACTCAATGCCCATAGAGAGGGACAAGGACATAGACAAAGGACAGCCGATGAAGAGGCAGCAACAGCAGCAGGAGCAGCTGGTGCTCATGTTGCATTTGATGCTGCTCACCTAAATGCAATGGCAAAAGTTTTATGTTCGAAACACGAGCAGGCAGACAACAACGGCCAGGACGAGGACGAGGACTAAGCTCACTTCCGCTAGCATTAACGATGCACGCCCATGGGTCGGGGTAGATATGGCTGCATAATGGAGTCTGGAAGAGCCAATGACCATTAGATGGGGTCCAGGCACAGTTGCCGGGGGCCAAGTTTGTCTAGCGGAGTGTCCTGGCCATGGAATGGACAATAGGGCAAAACGAGTTATTAATAAGCAAGGTTGGGATACGCCAATAGCATATAACTGAAGTGAAAATACACTTTCTTACCTTTGAACAGAACATGGTTGGTAAAAGTCTTTCAGTTTGAAATAACAAATTCGAATGATAACTGCTGATTACCCTCATTTGGTATAGGAATTGGAGAACAAGAGTTTATATTATACATTAAAAAAGAATTGTACCTCTAGTTCTATGAGTAAAAACATATGATATAGAAAAAACTTCAACAAAACTAATGACTTTGATTGTAGGAATCGGAAAATGCAGCCTAAACTAAACAAAACCCAGCATGTACAATATTGACAGCCGTGATTATGGATAACAGATCACAGACCAATCCCCGTAATTTCTAACAGAACAAGCAACACAACTTCGCCTGATTGGCTTATGGTAAGTGTATTATAAACAAATATGAAGTGGGCTGAGCAAAATATTCCGGCCTAATACAGGAAACGGAAGTGCCGACAAACACACACGGACACACATGTAAGCAACAGTATATAAACAGGGAGAGGGAATGTGTGTGTGTGTGAGGAGGAAAGAAACAGACGGAGTGATAGCCAAACTAAATGTGAACAAATATTGCGAAAGTTTTTGCTGTAGCACATAAATTTCTGTCATGGGCATCATTAATTAGCGCACTCTGCTCGCCACCGCACCCAAAATAGAAAAAACGGAAAAGAGATACATTAGCTCAAACCGGAAGTACAGTCGCGTTAACATAAACAAGCTGGCGATAAGCAGAAAAAAAACGCAGAGTTGCAAAAAGTTAAATTAAGTTGGATGGTAATATGAGGCCGTTTTTTGCCGTTTATGCATCCACCACTTGACATGAAGATTCAAATTGAAACCATCAATCATGCTGCTGGGAGTCAGAGAAGATGAAAGGATTCTAGCAACTAATGAAAACCAAACACAGCAGGTGATGTTGATATGTTATTAGAAAGAGGAGCTGGTGCAGATGAAGGTGAAGCACAAAACGCTGTCGCTGCATTTTGTGGCGCCTTTTCCTTTGCTTGACTTTTTGTTCCGTTTTTCTATTATTTTTTTTTTTTTTGTTTTTGTGTTCAGCTGGTTGCATTTTTTCTTGCTTTTTGCATTCTGTTTGCGCGGCGGTATCAGTGTAGTAATCAGAAATTTTAATCAAGAGGAGAGATGCCCTCCTCGTCATTTGCCTCCTGATGCCGCCTTAACGCTTCACTTAACTTGGCTCCCAGCGTCGAGGTAAACATTGCAATTATGTCGAGCACAAGAGAGCAGTGCGATCCAGGTGAGCTATGATTAAAAACCCGGGCATGAAAAAGCAGGTGAAACGAATGAGGGGACGGACTCTATTTGAAGTTTATGAGAAGCGCGGAGAGAGGCGCTGTAATGTTAACGAATCAAGTGTTTGCACAGATTTTGATTAATGTGTGGAGGAATAAGCTAATAAATCAATGGAGAAAAACCTTGAAAAATAAACGAAGTTCATATGAAAATAAAATAATTAATATTATAGTGGATCACCTTTACTGAAATCCACCTGTTCAGCAAGAGAATCCAGCTTGCAGTATGAAACTGAAACATGTTTTTGGCTGGCCGCTCAAGCACACACAACAACAGCGCATTCCCCCAAAAACAATTGAAGAAAAGTAAATAAAGCAGACCAAAATGGCAAAATAAACGCATTGGTGCATAAGTCGCACGAAGGAAAGAAAATTGGGAGCGGAAGTGTAGATATAGATGTGAGTGGGCCCGGGGATCCATGCAAAGCAGCCACGTGCAAAATGGCGCTCAGCTGCCAGGCGGAAGTGGAAATGACCCCCCAGCCCTCCCGTCACCGTTGCGAATTTCCCATGTGGAGTGCCTTTTGTGGTTATGATGAATATGAATGCTATGTGATTGCATTAGCAACTTGAACTCCTCGTCCGGACCTCACTTCTCGGGCATTCAGTACACGACATGACAACACACTCATTTTCACATAATGCCCCACCAAAGGATGGGTAATTGGGGCCGGGTGGCAAATGGGGGGATGGAAGTTGCAAAATGGAAGGCCGTTGGCCAACAAACGGAAGCTTTTTGAAAAATGTGTTTAGTGTGTGACAAAAGACGAAAAGAAAACTTGGACCAAGTGCATAGAAGGGCGAATACTTTTGAAGACAGGTTCCGAAGTTGGATCATTGGATTTGATTTACAAAAAATGTACGAATGATGCAAAATATTTTAAAGGTAAATATAATAGATCTAATACTTTATCATTCATGTTACAAAAAAAAAAAAACTAAAATATTGAGGTATAATCCAAAATCAATTGATATGAACCTAAATATAACCGGACTCTTCAAAAGACACAATCCTCGCACCTTTTTTTTAGCATTCAATCAGTCAGTAAGGATTGAAGTACCTGTTTCGTAATGATAAGATTCGCTAATAATCTGAACCAGTTCCATGTGAGCCCCCGCAATTGCTCGCAGCCTCATCCGCAAGCGGAAGTGCAGTGCTCGAGCATGCAGCACGAACCGAAGCGAGTCCTTTTTTTGCCCCCAACATTCGTCTGGTTGGCGTCCTGTTTGCGGTCAAAAACTTCACTTAGTGGCATTTTAGTTTACTTGTTCCTATTCGCTAGTGTGTTTTTTGTTTTCCTTCTTCAGTTGTGTGCGTTTGTATGTGGTGTGTGCATGTGTTTATTTAAATTATGTCATGCGGTTTCTAGACTTCCGTTGGCTCAATTAGTGGTCAGTTAGTTACGGACACTGCTTTCCGCCGTCCAAACACACAGCCAAAAAAAGATGGAAACAAAGAAGAAAAAAACGGACGGAGAACAAGGATACACCCACGCTCACTCATAATATCACTCGTGCAAGTTTCCGGCATTTTTGCTGCATTGCGTTTTCATATTAAATGTGATTACTACTCGCCCAATGCCCAGAAGATTGGCAGGACCCAGGGACAGGAAGTCCGCCATCCAATGAACCGTTAAGCAAACGCATTGTGGGCGGTGGGAGGGAGTGGCTGGCGCCCGAACGCCTCCCCCGCAATAACCGCCAATTCATTTGAGTGCCGTTGTCGAATTGGCAACATTTGCCGGCCTCTCCGTTTTTGGTCCTGCGGGATGTCGGTCAAAAAGGGTTATGGCTTACCTTACACAGATATAAGGCGACAATTGAGGATGGTATATTAGTGCTTGTTATGAAGAAAAATTATATTTAACACACATATGTATGTAGAGTAAGCAAACAACAGATTTATATAAAATATAAATCTTTTTGAAGTTTTTGTAGTAAATCTAAGTTTTTATAATCTTAAACATAACTTTGAAAGAACTACTTAATTGGAAACATGTTCTTTTCTACCTTTGTTTGCAGTCTGTGCTTGGCCTTTCCAAGTGCGATATCATTCCTACTAACTTGACCGCGGCTGTGCGTATGTGCGTGAGTGGTGGAGCAGAGCCAAAACAATCATAAAAATGCCTTAACCCAGCGGCTGGCGAGCCATCAACATTTGATTGAAAAAGTCTCCGAACCCGAAAAGCAAAGGCATGATGGAGGGGGAATCGTCATCAGTTGGAGATTTGATTGCATTTGCTCGCTCAGCCGCTTCCTTCAGGAAACACAAAAAAAAGGATATCATATTCGCACTGCTCTCCCCCGAGGCACTCAAATTTTACGACACTAAATTTGGTACTGCATACTAAAAACGATAATAAATGCCTCTGGATGTGCAAGATTTTTTTCCACTTCTCCTGGCGAATTGTTAAATTATTTGTTGATTATGAATATGTAAGCAGGTCAGGGCGTGTCGAAGGGCATTTAAGCGGTAGTGAGAGCAGGTAAATTTATTGCAATATTAATGTTCATTAGGCAGTTGCGTTGGGTTGTGAAATTTTATTTAAAGTACTCGGCTTGCATAAATCATGAATTGCATTTAGGGAATGAGAAGCAATTTTGTTTTATGTGCAATGGAGAAAATCTAAGTATGTTTTTTTTTTTTTTTTTTTGGAAAATTGACACATACATATACATATGCTTTCAGGTTTAATCTAGAGAAACTGGCTAATTGAAACCAAGCAGCAAGTGAGATACATCCATTTAATCACAATATTCTCAGCTCATTGATTTGTTTCGCATTTGGGCAATCAAATACGGTATACAATACCAGATTTGGCTCAGTAACTGACCTCATTCGATATACCCAAACCTCGATCTATTTATTTGCACCTCAATTTCGCTGTTTCTGTGTGGCATGAAACACATTGTGTTTGGCTCACGCGATGCAGCCGAAACAAATTGGTTTCATTAACTTTTACTATAGCATTTTGGCCCGCTTGATGGCAATAAATTGTTATCTACTCCACATGATGTTCCCTGTTGCTCTGATGCTCCTGCCACCTTTCGAAGTCCTGATAGTCCTGCTAGCTGGTAGCTACTTCAGGCTAAATGCCAATACATATTCATTTTGTTGCAAAATTTTCGCACATATGCAGTTGTCCTGCGGAGTGTGTGAGTGAGAGAGAGCGAGAGACCAAGCGGACGAGCGAGTGAGTGAGAAACAGTGTGTTACGGTTTGAAAATTGTGTGGGGAATCAGTTTTACAAAATTGAATTTATTTCGCCTGCGTTGCAGCAGCACCAGCATAGGGGACCTGCACTTAGAAAAATACTCTACAAGTTTATAAAACCTATTAGGAAATGCTTTTGAAAAGCAAGGCAAACACACACACAATTTTGTTTAAGATGCGAATTATTTCCTTTAGAGGATATTTATGGCTGTATTTTCTCTCGGTGTATGCCAGAGGGAGGACCCACTCGATGAGTTTGTTGGTGTGTGGTGCTATAAGTATCAATAAGTCCAACGGCAACATCAGCTGGCGTGTAACTAAGAAGGATAAGTGCTCTGCTCCACTATGTTTCACTCAACCCATGCCAACGAAATTTTCATTATTATTTTTACGGGGCCTTTATCTATCTATGCATCCATCTAGCTGGCCATCTCTTTTCCATCCCGTGGCTCTATAACAATTGTTTAGTGGCGCTGCAATTTATTGCTCTGTTTGTGCGCCACCAATGGGGCTATAAATTGAATCGTGTTCCCTGACCGAAGGCCAGAGCATAATGTGGCGAATAATTGTAAGAATTAGAAAGTCCTTAAATATGCAGCTGTTGAAAAGTATCGACTAATGTGTATAGCTTTCTTTTCGCATCAAAATAAGCTTAAATTATGAACTAAATTAAATTGAGTGTGCACAACACAACTAGTTTCTTATGTGCCAAAAACAATGAAATGTTCAAAGAGATCAAAAAAGAAATTATCCAAACCAGAAAAAGAACTTCGCCCACAAGCAACACATATGAGCCACAAGGATACCGAGGAGTTACGAACACACAAAGTCTATAAACAATTGCGAAAGTTGTTCCAGGCCGCAGCCACGAAAATACCAGCAACAGGAAGAGGAGACACAGAAATCCTTAAATGCCCAAAGTGTAGTAAATATCTGAAAGGATGGGGATGAGCAGCAAGCTTAAGGAGCAGCACAAAAGCCACAGACAGGAAGTTAACTCACAACGAGTCTGTGTGTTCCTGGCAATGAATTGCAAATTTCATAGAAATTGTTTTCGAGCGTTCAACATGGCGTATGCGTAACGCATTCACAGTCTCAGCGTTTTCCAACTCCATCGACCTTTAAATGCCGTTTTCGACACACAATTCTGATTTCATTGAGTCGACAACAACAGACATATAAGAATGGAGCATCGAACGCAGACGTCAAACGTCAACTACGTCGCTTTTATTGGTTTGTTTATTTGTAGCGCAAATTTTTATGATTTTTCCTCACTTGTTCGTAGCTGCTAAACTGATTTCCATGGGGAAATCATAAGGATACGCTCGGCAAGTTTCTTGTTCAGCTAGATATATTTTTGTTTTCTATGCCTTCCAATCGACTATCGTTGCCTTTTTGAGCAGCTTGATTTGCTTTAGTTTATCGAGCTTTTTCAACGCAGTTTAAGGTAGTTGTAAATGAAACGGATTTTTGTTTCGGGGGCAAATTAGCTGTATCCTTTAAGAAAATGTATTTTTGTGCTTGCAATACAAGCTTTATACTTTACTTGAAATTCTTAAACCATTTGAAAACGTCCCAACTCAATAAGTCCGACATCAACTGAAGCTTCAAAAATACGAAATCAACTTTAATTAGCTTCTGAAATAGCAGGGCGGAAATGCATGTAAGCGCACAAGTAAAATGGACTTTTAAATCAACCTCACAGGACTTTGATCCCTCATTCCTGATGCCGGATAATTGCAACTTAGCCACGCCCAGTTGGTTAAGCAGAACGCCCAACTCAGCCGAGCCAAACACTATTAAGGAACAGATGCCGGAGGTAGACGGCTCTCCCAAATGAAATGTAAAGAAAATGTTATTTATGGCCAATTTCACGAGTGTCTGATGCTGTTCCTCCTGCAGCTCCTGCGGAAAGTGCAGCTCCTCCTGTTGCTCATATTGCTCATGTTGCCCATGTTGCCCATGTCCTGGCAACTGCAGCGGATAGCTCTTGGCCAGAAAGGGAGCGGAGGCATCGCATCTCCCTTCGGATCACCACGAAGGATTCGCCCAGAATGCGTGCGTATTTGAAGGCTCCACATCGACGAGGAATGCAATCTGTAATGCAAAAGGCGAATCAAACGTATTTTGCTGAGCCAGCGCCAGCAACAGTGCTGCCCGTTTAGCCGTTTTCAAGCCAATTCGAAATATTCCCTTAATTTTTAGTACTTGGAAAAATAAGAAACAAGAAAGGCTTTTCTCCGAAAAAGTTAAATTAAATTAAGTTTATTTATGTATATGTATATCATTCTAATACATTTTTTAAAAATGAAATGACAATTGTCTTTATTTTGTTTAAAACAATTAATATTGAAATTAAACAGTTAATTTGGTAACTTCAGCTTTAATTTGCAATAAATAATCAAAGTCATCTCCAGCACTTAAATCGGCAGTCGTTAATAGACACATACACTTAAAGAAAAATAAATGAAATAAGTGGTTTTAAGTAATGAAACGGCCTTTTACCATCCACTATTGAGATCCTCGAATATCAGATACATATTGCTGTTTGTGCACGTAATTGCTTTCTAAAACAAACTTGCACAGAATAGGCATCACTAGAATCTCCATGCTTAATCTTAACTATCTTGCTTTTATCTTTATATCTTGTATCTTTTTTATACTTTTCAACGAATTTAGTATATCTAGTTAAAAGTTGTTTTCTCAGTGCACACATGTACATACATATGCAGTCACTATCTGTGGGTAGCTCCATATCCCTTCATTTCTCCGATTCCTTCTCTGTCTGTCGGATTCTCTTGGTGCTTGGGAATCGAATGCAGGTTAAATGAAAATGTTATTTCATTTGGCCGCCACTTAGAGTGTCGGAAATTGAAATTTATATCCGTGTTTCTGGCCAGGATGCGGAGGACGACCCGACTGCGAAGGCGAAGCGGAAGAGAAGTAGCCCATTGAGGAGCGAATTCATTCGATTGTGGTTTATTGCCCCGATTGCTCAGCTGCTACCAAACTCAGACTGCGCCAATGTACGCCCCACTTTGGCTTTGCAAATTTACAATTGTTGCCACGCCCCCTTTTTGGATGCTCGGACGCCCCGTATTTTGAGGGTAATGCTCTGTGACATTTTTAGACGATACATTAATAACGAATTTATTCCTCAACTTTGTTTTAATTTATGGCACTTTTGGTTATCGTCACAGATGTGACTCGTTACTGAGGGTTTTCTATTGGCAGAGTATAATATCTTAATATATGTAATAGAAAAAGTAAAAGTACAAGTATCATGAAATATTTCATAAATACATATTTAAAGTCTTTCAAATCTTGAATATACTGTAACTCTTCAGTTATATCTTGTGTGGCAAATCTCTGTGTTTACGTTCTATATCTAGATTTATTGTTATTTTCGTATTATGCGCATCATGTAAACACAATTGAGTGTTTCACCCTTTTGGGGAAAGGTCTCGAATCTGTCCGGCACTCCAGGATATAGATTCCATTATCTGGGCTGGCTGCAGCCTGTACAATTTAATTAACTTTCAACAGATGTGTCTCCTATCAATTGGATTGCACTGCTGTTGTTCTTCTCGGTTGATTGTTTTAGTTTAGTTGCGAGGGTAATGTCGATGTCAAATGCTGGTTAAATGCCCGTTCATTTTGTTATATTTACATGGACAGAGTATCGAAATTACCTTCAAATTAATTCGGGACAAAGACAACAAATAGAGTGTGTTTGAGCATAGATTCGACTTTATATTGCGACTATAAACGACTTACTACAAAATTAAACTTATATAAATATTGTTTCTCTAGAAACGTTCAAGTTTTTGGAATTAAATTTCTAAACAGATCTATTTGTTCTCAAGATTGCATCTCGTTTAAGCTCAATTCTATCAAAACTGCATTTTTGGTTTTAGCCAAGTGAGCTGCTGATGCCGCTGCTGCCAAGAGAAAAGTGCACTATCGTTTTGCTCCGCAAAAGTCCATAAACACGTGCCACTTTGGAGACATCTTCTCCAGAGCCAGCATTCCTCACCCCATTCCCCCAGAGCCACTGCTTTTATGCCCACGTGCCAAGCGACGTGTTGCAAATTATTTCGACATCTGATTTTAAACGGAAAACAAGAGATAGAAAACCTAAAAGGGGCGAGGGATTTTCTCGTTCACTCTCTTCGGGTCTAAGCGCAAAATTACTGGCTAAAAAGGACAACAGCCGAGCCGGCGAAATGGACAGAGGGACAGAGGGACAGGACTCCCAGTCGCCAATCCCCATGCTCGATTCGGCTATGGCTGAGCTTTTTGGGTGGGCCACTTATGGCCTTCCTGTGTAAACTTTTGAGTGCATTTTTCGTTGCATTGCAAACAAAAGACCGGAGAACACAGCGATGGACTGGGATGCCCAGGCAAACGGGCACATTATGGAACGTTAGTCCAGCTACACTGGCAGAAATTCTCAGCCAGAAGTCAACGAAGGTTAAGGTTGGGATTATTACAGATATATGATGGCATTTATTATGATTTATAAGCTATTTGGAGAGTTAAGTAGCCAGCTTAGCTTAATTTCTGGATATTTATTAGCAAATAAGAGGTTTTTGATTCTTTCAGTGGTGCCAAAAGTTGAGTCTTCATGCCTGAGTAGTAGTAGTACAAGGGGCACGGGACCAAGGAGTGGCGCCAAAAGAGGCGGACTAGCACTGGCGAGGCTCCATCAGAAAGTGGTGCAGTTGGTGACATTTGCATGAACATAAAAAGCTCATGCACAGCAATTTGCGACTTTGCCAGTGACATTAAACGTGGACAGCAGCAGCGGCAGCAGTTCAGCAGCTCCAAGTTTGGGGGCATCTGGAATGGGATGGGGATGGGTGCATCGTTCGAATGGAGCGGTGCATAAATGCGAATTGGTCAGGGGCTCATTTCGTAAAGAAACAGTGGCAGCTGCAATGGGGTTTAGAATCATATGCAGTAAACCATACAATCATAAACAATATCAAACTTTATAAAAATGAACTAACTGATGCTCATTACTTCTGTGATTTATTCACTTATGCTAGTACTAGTATAATATAATTGCTCAAATAACATGATGTGCTTTTCTTAAATGTATCTATTAAATTTTCCTATCCTTTCTTTCTGATAACAGGCACACATCTACGCATCTGGCAACTGGGGTGACTCCCCCACATTGCATACGAGAATGGACACTGAGTTGGGGGATTGGGACTGGAGGATTGGGGCCTGGGCAGACAACACTTTGCACACTTCATTAGATCGCAAGTGAAAGATAATGGAAGGCGACCGAAACAATGCCCCGAAAAATGATGTGTTAACTGCAGCGTTAAAAATCTAGAGAAAATAAGCAAAGAAGGAGCGAACGTTAACCTTAAACAGCCGCTGGGGGTGAAATTGAGTACAGTGTGGATGGAGCTTGGATTTCTTTGCCTGTACGCCTCTATCGCTATTCTGCTGATGTTGCGTAAAATGTGCAATTTATGCCGCCCCCAAAGTGTTGAATTTTAAATTTCCCTCCAACTGCGAGGCGATGGAAAGGACCTTCAAGTTCAGGCAACAATGGCCAGACATTGATTTCTTATCGTTGGCCTGGAAGCCTTGGATACTACACACATCCTGCAAAGTCATTTTGATTTATTGGCAATGATTTTCCAAGTTATTGAACAGATTAGATGGGCGTGTCTTAGTTTCCCAGCAAAGTGCCAAACAATTTGTTTATGTTTTTTGGTAATGGACTTTGCTTCCTCGATCCTTCTTCCCCGCCATTAAATGCAGGAAAGTCAGTCCTGAGACGAAATTGAACATTTTCAGCTCGTTTCTGGTAGAGCAAGTTTTCCAAATGAAATGACAATTGGCCAGACCAGAACCGAATGGAGAAATTGGGTAGACGCAATAGATCCCCCTGCTCCGAGCTTATTAAAATTGTGCACAGCCAGTCGAATTTCCTTAAACGGATTTTCTCCAATTTGTTGCCGTCCGTGTGCAGCGGAAAAGCAGATTGAATATAATAAGTATGAAATAGCTATAAATATCATATTGCCAAATGGTCAGCAACAGGCAACTGGACACCAGATACAACCTGCAGCAACTGGTCCCCATTGGGCAGTAGAAATATGAAGCGAGAAAGGGGTGAGAACATCAACCACAGCACGATGATAATGTTGATAACAACCAATAACGCCGCAGACAAGCTGAAAAAGTTTGCAAACATAGCCGGCATTTAATTGCTCTGCAAATGCAGTTCATTAAAAGTACTGAATAGAAATAGCAAGAAACTTACTGTTTTTATCTTAACTTGAAAATATATCCTCTCTTTTAAATAAAGATAATATTTAAAAAGGGTATCCCACAAAATAGTTGACTGCCTCGTTGTGCCATTCACTTTTAGCCAAGCTTTTCCCCAATATATAATTGAATTCTAAACCAACGCAAACATCTCCAGAGAAATAAGTCGACAAAGAATGCAACTGCAGCTTCCATGCAGCCCCATCCTCATCTGAAATATAATAGAAAAAATTCTATGCTCCTCTATGCGGTGGCGTAAAAAAAAAATAAAAGATAAAAGAAATTCAATCAGAATTTTCTGTTGCATCTGACCACCGCCACAAAGGAAAGCCGAGCGAAGTGAGATGGAGATGTGGCAAAAATGGGAAAAGTAAATCCGCTTAAGATATTGTATAAATCATGAGCCACAACATTCGGCTACCTGCTCCACCGCCCTCCTCAACCCCTTTTCAACATTTGCAATTATGTGGCAAATTGGCGGCATGGCAATGCAATCGAATGCAAAATATTTGAACAATGAACTGCGAAAACCCGCCGAGAGGCCGGAAATTGAAAATGTCCTATGACGACCCCGCACATCTGAACCCTTTATCACTATTCTAGTTTGTAGTCATTATGTTGCTATTACATCGATCCAATGGACATAGCTAATTATCCAAGCTCTTTATGGTGAGTTGAAAATATATTTAGAAATTTGATGACTGAAACATAATGTATAAGTGTTACTAAATTACTTATATTTTTAGAATTAAAATTGAATAAAATGTTGAATTAATGTATGTGTTGTATGTACACGCACACATAGAAATTAAAAAAAATTATTTAGCTATTTGGTTGGTAAAATTGGTGGTTGATATTTTCAAAAAAACATTTAAGTGCAAATCAAAGTTGTTGAGTGAAGCTCTGTGAGTGGATCTATGTAAATATTTGATATTCCTCGCTAATTTACATACTCATTGAGTTTAAAATTTTGTTTTGTTTTTGCGGCGCAATTGAAACAAGTTTCTGAAACATAATGTATAAGTGTTACTAAATTACTTATATTTTTAGAATTAAAATTGAATAAAATGTTGAATTAATGTATGTGTTGTATGTACATGCACACATAGAAATTAAAAAAAATTATACAGCTATTTGGTTGGTAAAACTGGTGGTTGATATTTTCAAAAAACATTTAATTGCAAATCAAATTTGTTGAGTGAAGCTCTGTGAGTGGATCTATGTAAATATTTGATATTCCTCGCTAATTTACATACTCATTGAGTTTAAAATTTTGTTTTGTTTTTGCGGCGCAATTGAAACAAGTTTCGCCGACAACAACTAATTTTGCACTCAACTAAAAATTTGCTCAAAAAGCTTGCAAGACGTGAAAAGTTAATTTTCCATGAAGAGCTTCTTTAATGCGACAATTTTCTAAGGGAAAACCAGCTTTCGAAGTAAAATGAAGCTGAAAAGATTTACAGATATGTTTGTACGTATTTTGGAATTGCAATTTAGTGACTTCCATACACATACTCCTGCTTTTTCTTCTCGAAGAGGATTTGTTGCTCCCCAGACGGCTGGTCTTATCACAGAATTTTCCTTTTAGTCCAAAATTGCCATGGTAACAGACAAAGGAGGCAGATTCAATGAGCCGATTGCTCAAATAACATGCAACAAAATGAGCAATCAGTGCCAAAAAAAAAAAAAAAAGGAAAGGAACAAGCTACACGCAAAATTGCAAGGTCCTTTTCTTCTTGAGCTGCTTGAAAATTATACGTAAAAGATTAAAAGAGCTGCTTAAGTTCATTGAACTCAAAAAAAATTATCTTTTCTTAAACTTTTTACATGCAATTGTGTTTATAGTAGCTGCTTCTTATCCAAAGATCTAGTCAAGCTATAGATTTAATAACATAGTTTTAAAATAACAATACTAAACTCAGAGAAACTAGTACAAATATTGCCGCATCAAAACCAGAGATTTCTGGCTTTAAATTTGAACTCATTCCGCCGATCACCTTTCCAATTAAAGTTCGATAGCCCAAATCAGAGAACTGTGTCACTTTGCAATTTAATTCCATTATCCGCAGTAAGTTTAATTGAAGAAAAGTCCCACAGTTCAACCGCAGTCAATTCACACCGCTAACAACAAATTGCACTCATAACAGTAGTAGTTTAAGATACTTCTTATATGACCGCCTACGAAGCTGCTGATCAAAACAAAATAGTTTTTTTTTTAGTGACCCCAATGCGTGGATCGCCAAATTGACATAACAAACACATAACTCGTTCCGAGTTTCACTCAACTAATGCCAGTTTCTTGAGTGAATGAGCAGAGCTTTTCACGCTGATCGCCACTCGAAAACAAGTTGCGAATGTGGAGCGTGCTGAAAACAAACCCGAAACTAATTTCAGTTGTTCAGCGTCTGCCAAACGGTTCAAACCGAAAACGATTTGAATACATTTTCCAAATATTAAAGTTTGTTCAAAACCCACCAAATATGCTGAAACAAGTGATTTTCGTGCTCCTCATCGCCGTGTGCACAATGCACAGTGGTAAGTGACTTTTCTTTTGAATGATTTTTCACCGGAAAGTAATTTTAAAAATGAGTATAACCAGTTTTGAGTGCAAACGTAGGGTGTTTAGAAAACCAATTACAATTATAATAAGATTGCTCTACAATTTACATATAGGTAAATTTATATACGCATTTCTGAAATTAAAATAGACATAAAAAACTGGAACAAAATGATACGCATTAAGTCATCACGTTTGAATGCCAACCACAAATATTTGAAATACCGAAACACACGAAAATGTTAGGTAAATAAATAAATAAATAAAAAAACAGAAATATTCACGTATTTTTCCGTACGTTTTGGAATCGTATATAGAAATGGCTTCATAGTCGTTAAATGACAGAGGTCTTGAGAAAGAAAACGCGCTTAAAGTTATTGTTTATTCCGGCTGAGGGCGTTACATAAGGCGATCGAGTGAGATTACGAGCGAAATGGAGATCTCAAACTGGTTACAAGCCAAAACAAACACATTCAAATGGTCGACCTTGACCAAGCCATTGAATATTAATTGATATTAATTAATATGTCTTATCTGCCTACTTCAGCATCGGCCATCAAGTGTTATCAGTGCAAATCCCTCACGGATCCCAACTGCGCCAAGGACAAGATCGATTCTGCCTCTAACATCCGCGCCGTGGATTGCGACAGTGTGCCCAAGCCCAACACCATGGAGCAACTGCAGCCAGTGACCAGGTGCAACAAGGTGGTCACCAGCGGTGAGTGAAATCCCACGGAGTTCCCCTTTTGCATACCAATTTTACTACCAGAGGCGCACGCACCTTGAACGCAATCAAATAAATTAATAAGTCATGATGTCACCCAAACAGAGGAGTCAAGATCTGGAGGGTACGAGTTCCAATTAACATATGGCAAACAAAAAACAAAGTAATATACAATCTCTGAAATCGTATGCAAAGTAGATACAGTGCGTTTCGCAGTCGTAAGATCATAGGGCTTAAATACTGTACAAGAAAGCATAATGACTCACTAAGTAGAAAGTAATTCCAGAAAAATATAGTCAAACTAAGTTGTTCATACTTAAAAACTAAACATAAAAATATTCAAGATAAAGACAGAATTAGTCAGAAAATAAAATTCATCAAAATTAAAGTGGTAAACAAATTAGCAAGCCACTGTGAACTAATTTTAGATAGAGCCTGTGACTCATTTAGAAGTAAACAATGTTGTGTATCTAACAATTTTTACAGCGTTATAACTGAAGTTTAATTGTTAGGAATAGTGTAAAATATACCCAAGGCGGCGACTTGTAAAAATTGCCAATTTAAACATTTTTGTTTGTTCATCTGTAGTTGATTACCGGCTTTTTCACAATGGTAGTAAATGGTATACTTTGCACATAAGTCACATGTATTATTGATAGCAGTACTGTTATGTTACATAGCTTTCTTGTATAGAAATATTAATGCAACCAACTAAAATTCATGTTTTATACTTAATTTAGCATATATAATTTCTAATAATTTCTATGCCTTTAAGAAAATTACGTTATTTTCCTTTGAAAACAATTCACATTTACATCGTGAGGGAATGTTCGATGTTTTAGATAATAAAGTTTAAGATATATAATTTTCCGCTATGATTTAGTCTAAAACCATTAATATGACTTATTTTTAATCAGCGCAATTAGTAGATGACAAACCTTATTTCTATGTATTCATGATTCTGTTAATATGAGGATATCCATTGTGGATGACTATTAATGTGTTATTAATTACTTGTGATCCACAGACCGCGCTGGAACGATTGTGTCCCGCGACTGCCACTTCGAGTCCATCGGGCAGAAGGACAACGAATGCACGGTGACCCACAGCCGGCAGGTGGAGAGCTGCTACACCTGCAAGGGTGACCTGTGCAACGCATCCGGAGCAGGCCGCTTTGTGGCGGTCAGTGCAACGGCTCTCCTGGCGATCCTCGCCCTCAACTTGAGCCTGTGATGCCGCACCAAATCCGGTCCAGAAATGCATTAAATAAGTGTGAAAAACATACCTGTACAAAGGAGAAATGTAAATGTTAACTATAATATTGATCAAAATAAAGTAAATCAAACTAAAGTGGACTCTTTTAACTAATTTATTTACCTGTGGTAGTCCCAGAGCTCCAGTCGCAACTGATTAAAGTTAAGCAATAAGAAGTCGGAAAAATCGTCGTCATGAATGCAACCAAACTCAAAGCGGTAGACCGAATCCATTAGTAACTAATGTTGGTTTAGTTAAATAAAACGTTTACTCGACACAATAACAATAAGAAAACGGTGGACAATGTGTACGAAAGGAAAACAAAATGGCGATCAACGGGACTTGCAGGTTTCGCAATCGGCGTATTAAAAAAAACAACACATTTACGATCAAAACGATCACACACAATGCTTAAATCACACGCACTTTTTTATGTCTATAAAACCCAAAACATTTTATCTTCGCTTTTAGTTTAAAACACAATTAACACATTAAAAAATGCAGAAACCGCACAATACGAACAAAAAGGAAAGGAGATGCGAATTAGAGATGGCAGATAAAGTCTAACGGTGCGGGCTTTTATCGATAATGCAGCCCAGCGTGCTGTGTTTACATAAAGGAACATAGAATAAACATGTGCATAATGAGAAACATAGAATTTATAATAATTTCTTATATAACTCAATTTTTTTTTAAGAAACTCGAGTTAATATATATGCAAGATTATAGTCTTCATGAAGACTATAGAGATCTGCGTTTTTAAATAGAATTTTTTAAAATTTCTCAAAGTTTCCCATGTTCCCCTGTTTTATATTTCCCAATCGGTCCTAATTTGAGAAAAATTTACAATACGTTATAGGTTATACCTTGATTTGAATTTTGTTAACCGTTTCAACTCTATGAAACACAATAGAAAGCATAGGCGCTACAATCGAAAAGTTTTCGGATTAGAATGCAGCTTATTTAAGGCAATATATACGTTTTTCGTTTGAATTTAAATTAACTGCTGGCTTTTTCAGATGGAAAACCATTACTTAATTACTACTCCTGGTCGTCAAGGTTCGGAAAATCTCCAGAAGAACTGTGCCGTAAAACGCAGATTGCAATTTGATTTCGTACCGTTGGAGGAGTCGGCTGGTCCAGCCAACAAACGTATTATGTACGAAGATGACTTAAAATCTGGCGAATATGTCCAAGGAAATCGTAACAATCAGTGTGAGACTCAAAATGTGCTTCCGGGAGATTCCTCATCAAATGAGTTTGCAGCTAAGGACATGGAGCCGCCCCATTGCCCAACTTTTCCAAATAGAATCGTTTCAAGAAGGCTTACTAATTAAAACAGCATAAGAGGTCTGCAGAGAGATTCTGGATGTGAATATATATATAAATATATAATATATATATGAGTTATTCTCATCTGCAGTCTGAATAAACAATAACAATGGTCGACTAGTGTATAACCGTTTTTTTTTTTAATTATTCAAAAATGTTCTATTTGACATCGCATTACAATAAAAACTTGTAAGTCGACTAAAACTAGGCGATCTTTCGCAAAAACATTACAAAATAAATGTAGAAAATAGAAAGTATTACAAGATTCAGTTTACGAGATGGAATGTCATAGGCGTAAGATATTTTTTGGACGGAAATAGTATTCCAGGCTTAAGTTACAATACGAGTCCGTTACAGAAAAGGCACTTGATTACACATCGCTCATTCACCACAAGACTGTTCGCGCGTCAGGTAAGTTACTGCTAATTAAGGTAATTTACAAATTTTAAAAATATTTGCTAAATATCTCGGTTACAATTATAGAATTCTTCAGTTTTTATATCTACGTTGAACACACAAGCAAGCATGCTAATACAGTTTATACTATCTGATCAGCCTTGTGGCAAATGGGGCGTGGCATTGGCTACAGCTGAAGCAGGTGGATCCACCTATTGCCGCAGAAGATGAGCCACAATCACCGAGAGCAGTGTGCCAGTTAGGACGCCCATCAGTCCTAGCCTATGGATGCCCGCCGAGTTGCAGCCGTCCTTGCTGTTGCACGTGCAGAACTCCATGAAGATGTTGTAGCTGCCAGTGCGCATCAGGCAGAAGCGTTCGTCGCCCTCGATGCCCGGCTCGCCCATGTAGGCGCAGCTGCGAAAGTAGCGCCATTCACCGTGCACCTTCTGCCGGATCTTGCGACACATTGTCGGTCGCACGCCCTTCAGATGCTCCAGCTCCGGCGCCTGTTGGCAATCGGTGATGGCCAGCGTGCTGTTGTCAAAAGGATCCCCGCATTTGGGATCGTTATCGCTGCGACAGTCCCAACATTTGATCGCCTGGCCTGGAAAAAGTAGTTATGCGGGTTTGTTTGCTTTTTGCTGTCGGTTGCGCAGGCGCAGTTTTGGCATCACGAACTTACCCAATTGCAGCAGGCAGCAGAGCACGATGGCGAATAGGATATATTTCTCCAGTGTTTTCATCGTTATATTTATGTTTTTCTTCGCGTTTCAATTGGATTCAATTTTTTTGGGCGTGTAAATAGCAGTGTGACCGTGTGAGCAGCGTTCGAGTAATCTCCAAAATATGCATTATCCTAGACACAAACCAGGATAAAAACCAAAACCATGTGGCAATATTGTTCATGCTTGAAAACACCGTTGCAAATTTTAAAAATAACCTCTCAGAAAAATAAATGTTGCAGAACAAGAATTTTATTTCTAGCTCAGTAGTTCCTCGCTTAAATTTTATAGGCCATACACTTAAATAGATACAACTATTGGGCATAGAGAACATAATACAAATTCGGTAACGAGAGCCATAGGCTTAATTAGAGAATAACAAATGTATTAAATACGTTTCTTTTTGGAACATTCGTGCTTATATTTTTATATTTTTTAAGAAATAATATTTGAAATAAAATATCTAGATGGCAAACATAATATTGGTATTTTCATAGTTTGGTATTTTATAGCGATCTACCATATGGTCACACAGTAACTCGCGTTATTTATTTTCTTGTTTTAATTCTATTTTATTTAAGTTAAACAAAGCGCACAAAACAGTTTTAAGTAAAAAATGAATGTCCTGCTCCGTTGTACGTTCCTGCTGCTCACCCTGGCCATATGTGGTAGGTCACAGGAATCCCAAGTCGTACGAATCCCAATAAGCCACCTTTTAATCTCGGCTTTTGGGTGTGGCTTTGGCAATTGTTTTTGAGGAATTTTAACTAATTGTTGACTTCATACAGGCAGCTGGGCCATTCGATGCTACCAGTGCTCCTCCGACCAGGATCGCAAGGGACACGACAGCTGTGGCGCCTACAAGAGATTCAACCGCACCGAGCACATTTCCATTGAGTGCAACAGCGACGAGAGCCACATGCCAGGATCCTTCTGCATGAAGGTGGTGCAGCAGGGACCGAGAGGATTCATCTGTAAGTAGGAGTAGCGTACGCCCTAACTCCACAAGTATCGTATTTTCCCAAGGATCTTGTGATCAGTCCATTTGTGTGGTTACCATTTTACCTTGACTGTGATTATTGCCTATTGCAGCAATAGGTGTCCAATGGATTATCTCTCTTGGCAAATATGTGTGTACAAATTAATAATTACATTATATTTTCCAGGGGACGGTCGTTGGCGCCAGGTGATCCGACGATGTGCATCCGTTTCCGATACCGGAGTGGTTGGCGTCTGTAACTGGGGAGTCTACGAAAACGGAGTGTACTGGGAGGAGTGCTACTGCTCCAGCGACAGCTGCAATGGTTCCAGCTTAGTTCAAATGCACGGATCCCTGCAGCTTCTGTTGGGACTCCTGTTGATTGGCGTTGCCTCCAGAATATTTAGAAGTTAATAGGAAAACCAGGCTTATCCTCACCACAAACGAAACACGCAATAAGTGCCTTTTCGCCACTCCACATGATATCTAAGCTAGGATTGACTTTTGATATCAAAAACACATTCCGTCCACCTTTTTCCTGCCTATAATTAAGTCGAAAAGTTGAAAACATTTTAATCGTATAGGTACATTAGTTATCTACAATATCCAAACAAGAGGCAGGTAAATTTACAGACCAAAACTAGCTAAAATATTTAAATGAAAAGTAACGTTAAACAATTGTAAATTTCCTATGTCGCTTGTACTTTTTATATAGTTAACTTAATGAACATGTTTTCAAAATGATTTTACTACATTTGATTTTTAAAAAATGACCATTCCGAAAATGCTTACGTTTGACATATTTATTACTAGTATTTACCTGCCATATCCGAATAACCACTACCATATCGAAAAACCAGTAAATTGTACACACAGAATATGAAAATATATACTATATTAAGAGTATTAAACAATTCAATTTTCATTTCGATTCAAAGCGCAGCCCACTTGCGTTTCCATCAGAGTTTTCAGACCATTTTCCGACCAACCAGCTCTCGCATCCTTAACCACCGCTGAGTAAACAACTGTGGAGCCATCTTCAAATGTTTTCATGGCGTAAAAGGACTTGCCCTCCTCCAACCAAACACGCTGTTCATCCTCGGAATTGCCGGCCGATGGGGCAGACTTTGGGTCCTTGCCAAAGTTTTGTCCATACTGAAAAATTGAAACATTTACTAAATGATCGCTACTTAACTGAAAAATGTAATTAACCCATTTGCGATATAGATCCGTTGGCTGATTCTTGTACGACCATCTCAGAACTTTTAGATAGAACATCAGGAACTTATGCACATTCTCCTTAATCCTAATCGACGATCCCTGGCGGAACTTGGCCAGATCTTCTAGAGTGCTTCGACATATCTCCCGATCTTTTGGTCTCCCGAGATTCTCGCATATGGCCAGCGCTACGCGACGCAGATTCTCGAACTCCTCGTCCAGCAGCTGCTGTCTCATAATGTGAAATTTTGGGGATTTGTATAAACTTAGAAAGTATATCCAAATCGGAATGAAAATGACCGGGCGTGCTTGTAGTTTAAGGAAAATAAAGTAACACACTTGCTTCATTTGTATAACATTTATTCTTGATGTTTTTGATTTTGCCATATTGTTTCCATTACAATATAATAATTTAACTTTAACTTACTCAATAAAAGTTGAATGTTTCGGATTCAGTTATATTATATGTGTATGTTTATTTTATGTTTTTAAATACCTTTCATTATACGTATTGCCCAACTTTACGAAGAAGAATTGCGCTCGTCTGTTAACACTTTTTCAGCTTAAACTAGTACGCTAAAATGTCAATTTATTCATTTATAATATCAGTATATATTTTCATCTTGTACACTAAAATCGACTCCTGTGCTAAGCCTATTTGTAGGTTTTTTTTTTTGTTTTAAGATTATGACCATGAAAATCATGTAAATTTAGCTACGAAGCAAATAATATTTGTCCTATGAATGGGTGCAACGAGAACAAGGAAAATGCAATTTATTTCGCTAGGTGCATGAGTGCTAAATGAGATTTATTAATGCCAAGTCCCTAGGGGCTCCGATGGACTCTATGAGACCCATCAGACCAACTGGCTGCCTACTTTCTTCTATACAACATCCTTCTGTCGATCCGAACGAAGTGAGAAAAATTTGCTCAATGTTGATACTTTTCTGCTGTTTCAAAAACGATGGAGATCATGGATGATGGGATAATGATTTGGGTGGATATGACTAAAAAGCGAAAATAAAAGGTTACACATGAAGTTTGCGTTTATGCGGCTGGAAAGTTTAAGTTTAAGGATGAAACGTTCTTAAAAGTGAAAAGAGGCAATGTTCGAATTGTGAATTAAGACAGGCGTTCGACAAATAAAATAGTTTTGTGAAAAGATATTTTAGAAATGTATATATCATTGTTTCATTTGAGAAAATAAGTAAAAGTTCTAAGAAATTTGAAAAATGTATTTGGTGGGATATTTGCTAAAATTTCTGGGTTTCTATAAATATTGGAAGCTTCATTTGAAATAGTTTAAGCAATGAAATGATGTTCGAAATGATTTGACTTACCGCATAAACGCCTTTAATATTTAAACAACTTTGACAGACACATACACACAAACATTATTTAAGACTATATTAAACATTAAGCGGCTTATTTTTCGCTAACTGTTTGTTGTAGCTCTAAGACTGTGTAAACATAATCACAAGTTAAGCAGAACGGGATTGGAGATGGAAGCCATCAGACGACGATTGGGGTGCGACCATCCAGGGTCTTGCTATCCGTCAGATTCGATGACAGCGAACAGGATGTGTTGTTCTCATCCTCGAGTAGCTGCAGATGGTGTGGCGGATTATGCAGCTCTACCTGCTCGGTGATTGTGATGGCATCACTGCCGGACAGCAACGGTGACTCCAAATTCTGGGGCATCAGGAGCACACCACTGGGATGAGCCGGAGACGGAGTGTGGATGGCGTACAGAGAACTGCTGGCCGTCGAACTGTCGCTGGAGATTGGAAGCAAAAGTTCCACACCCACCGGCGGTGGCGATGGACTGTTCACCTGGGTAACCATTGTCTCCTCTTCGCTGCTGGTCAGATCATTCATCTGGGCTACCGTTTGATGGATCCTCACGTGCTCCGTGTCATCCAAATCGTTGAGTTGGTAGTACAGATTCAAGCTATCATCCAAAATGGGCGCAAAGAGGCGGCGAAACTGTGCGATCAAGGCCGCCTCCTCCTCATCTGATCCTGGCCGCTCGTCTTCCTGGACAATCAACCCCTTCTCCGTATCCGCTAGGTGGAAATTAAATTCAATGGCATCCTCCACCAGGGTGGTTCTGCCCTGCCCCCCATCGATTTCTATTGAGCAATCTTTAACACTTCGTTGACCTCGTCAGACTTTGCCTTTGGGCGATTTTAATTTCGTTGGCGTGCTAAATGTAATTAATAGATAATAAATTATTAATAGGTTATAATAAATGATATTCTTTTCATAGGATATGGCTCACCTGTTCTCATCCTTGCCCGTTTGCGTCTGCGCTGTGGAAACCGTGTTTTTGCTATATGGCGCTTGAAACGAGGTTGAAGTTATGGTAAAATATCCGCCGGGCTTTGGCTTCAGATGCCTGTTGTTCATCTGCATGTGCACAGTCTTCATGAACTCGATTTGGTGGGCCAGTTTCTGGACTTGTTCCTGGAGAAGATTGCCATATGGTGGAGCTGCCTAAATCATAATGCCTCTGTGCCCTTACCTTGAGTTCTTCGTTCTCCTGGTAAAGATCAGGCGACTCCTCCGGGACCAGACCCACTCCATTTAGCGAGAATGATGCTGTTATGCTCCGCACCTTGGCCTTCTGATCCCACTTGTCGCCTTGGCCCTTAAAGACACGCAAAATCTTTGGACCGAAGACGAGGGCAATGGTGGTGGTCGTGGAAAGCTGGGTGCGCACAAATCCCAGCATATACTTATAATCGGGTCCGGCGTTCGGAAAGAGCATTACACTGCAAGGAAATTTTGGTAGTAAGTAAATAATCTATCACAAATTAAGTACTGTCTACTTTTGTATGCCAGCCAATTAGGTTTAGATACACAATAGTAACCTAACACAATTGTAATGGCTACAGGTGCGTGGAAAGTATTCCAACAAATGGCATTAATTATTAGGGCTTCATCGAGGGAACTTCAGTGGACCAGCCGGAATGCTCCGGAATGTCTGTGTAAACAAAGCGACAGCCGGATGGAAGTCCGTGAAAATGGAGAGAAGGATGCGGGTCCTTGTGAGGCCAACAAAAAGGATTACGCGCGAGCACGAGCGCGCACAAAGCAAAAGGAATTTAATTAAAACCGGGCCGCGTAAGACGGGCAGCTTTACATTTCCCCTAATGGACGGGATGCGTTCCCCAGCTTCTCCCAGCTGGATTACCCAACATGTGTCAACTGTTATAATTCAATTTGCTGCAAGTGGGAGCTTGTTCAGGTGGGGCATCCTTCAGGATGTCTAAATAAATATATGAAAATGCTTGAGCGAGCTCATGCCATTTTTTCTCTATTCATAAATAATATTACTTTGGATATTTGGATTTGTTAAAAATTTTGTCTAGAGAAATGTATCATCATATTAAGATAGATTCTATAGATTCGCTTAAAAGATGCATTATATATATTTGGAAACTATTAAAACTTTTTAGCTCCAGTGATATATATTTAGATATATTTATGTACTATTACTCTGTTCAGTATCCTTAATAATGCTTAATATATTCTTGGAACAATTACTAGAATATTACTACAATACTTACTGGAACACCACCATGGCGATATTGACGAGGGCTATGTTGTAGATGGCGTAGGAGATGAGCCGGGCCTCGTTGTACAGACTCTCCGCATTTCGCACATTGTAGCAAACCCGGATGCCCCAGGCCAGGAAGAACACTTCTCCGATGGCCAAACTGTGATCCCACCAGTTGTACGAGCACTGCTTGAACTTCAACTGACTCTGATCTAAGATCTGGATAATTTATATATGAAATATCTAGGATGAGGATTCTTAACTTATTGTACTTATAAAGTTTACTAACCACTTCTGCTGTGGGCGTTGCCGAAATCGTCCATGTGCCCAAGTAGATCAACATAACCAACAGAATGGGCACCATCCACTGCAAAAGCTGCTGATCATTCAGTTTTATTTTGTGGGCCGACTTGACACGATACGTTAAAGAAACCCTTTAAATGAAAGTAAGTATTTTAAAGTTTAAAATTAAATATTATTGTAAAATAGTCCTACCGCCAGGTTTTCATAAGCAGCGAAGTGTAGGTGATGCAAAAACCCATATGCCGCGTCCATTTAGTGGCAATACACCAAGTGGTATCCAGATAGGGAAAGATAGCTACCATCTAAAAAAAAACAATCAAATATATGGATTTAAAAAATACACCTTATAATTCATTTAAAAAGGGCATGTAAATGTAACATGATCAAGTTATTAGATTCATTCAGATCCCGAGTGATTCTTAATTTTTCCCACATCAGATCCTCTTTTGCGGCCAGCTTTTCCTTCGCCCTTTTCCGGATCCGAGGATTTCCGTTTTCCACTTTTATCCGAAGGGCTCAAACATTGCCCGCAGTTCTCCATGCCTGGCGAATACTCCTCAATTTGTATGGTTGTCTCGAAGAATTTGAAGCGCTTGTGAATCAGAGTGGTGGCCTCCTCGAGAATCAGCTGGGGATCGGCATCCTTGGAAATGGCCAAATGAGCGGATAAAGCCACCTTATTGATGGACAGAGCCCATATCCTCAGGTTATGCACATGCTCCACACCCGAAATGGACAAAAATGTCTGTTTCACCTCCTCGTAATCCATAAAATCGGGCGTGGCCTCCATCAGAACCATGAGGACGTCCCTTAAGATTTTGAACGTAACGACAAGAACCAGCACTGAAAAGACAAATGTGCAAACCGAATCCATGAAGGCCCATTCCGGCCAAAAGAATATTATCAGGGCGGCAACGAAAACGCCAAAACTCTGGATGATATCACCAACCACGTGGATGATAGCAGCTCGGACATTGATGTTCTCATGCCCCTTTGCCGCATACTGCATGGAAACGGATTTTCCCAACAATAAGATCATCTTACTTCCTAGCACCGATCCTGCGTCCTTTGACATTTTGTGGACTCCTGGCAGAGAGTGCGAATGGCCGTGTTGCAACTGCATGGCCATGATCACATTAAATAGTATAGCCAGTGCCGATGTGATCAGCATTATCTTGGCATCCAGTTCGAAATCTTGGTTAACCCATCGCATTATGGCCATGTACACGAGGATGCCTGGTATGGAATTCTAGTTTACTTTTCAGAATCACTGAATGATTTCAATTTAAAGTAGATAACTTGTTTTGCCAACATTTTCAAAATCGTTCTTACTGGCTGATTCTAAATTTAATATTATTAAAAGCAAAGAGTAATAGTAATCAGCTGAGCGATTGATAAGACTGGCAAGTTTTTCATCTACCAGGACGAATAATTACCGTTCACCTGTGACTACCCAGATGAAGAATATGGATACCATGGCCCCAATGACCTCAGCCCGATGCCATCCGTAGTTCAGACGCTCCGATGAGGGTCTGCCAGCCAAATGAAGTGCAGAAATCGAAATGAGAAACGAGGCCAGATCCGTCAGCAAATGTGCGGCATCTGTGGCAATCGCCAGGCTATTGGACAAAATGCCTCCGATGACTTCGAGTATCAGGAAGATGGTGCACAGAATGCAGGCGATTATTAAAACTCGCCTGGCGGCCTTGTCAACACCAGTTTCCCTCTCCTTGAAATGACAGTGGCCATCCCATTTGGCGGTTATATGCGAATGTCCTGTAATTGTGACAGTTTTCGTCGAATCGGAATTGTCAATTTTTTTCTCTTCCGAATTTTTTACATTTTCTGGCATAATTTCAACGGCTTTTCGATCGGAGTCCACGGCGGAGTTTTCAACAATTGGTGTTTCCGGAGCTCCTGGTTGAAAGTCCGATGTTCCAGAACCCTTATCCTGGCGTGATGGCTTTTCTGGAACATAATATAAATTGCTTTGGAAGGGAACCTTTAAAATATTTATACACCCATGCGTTTCTTCAGTATTCGTAGCAGTTTGTGGCTTCGCATCCAACGCATTTTCACTGTTTTTGTTGGCGGAATAATTTTGATTTGATTTCAAAACTACTGGCGTTGGCCTCTTCCAAGTTTTAGGCTTCGATGCCTCTTCGATTCGTCTTAATTTGTTCAGAAACTCCGGCGATTCTTCACTCAACTGATTATTTGAAAGTGATTTGATTGCATCAGATTTTGTTTGAGAATTCTCATAATATTCCGATCGTATCAGCTTTTCGTTAGAGGTAACTGTAGAATGTTTGTTTCCACTTCCTTTATTTTCTGTAAAATCCTTTGAGGACCCTTTAGTATTAGGTATATTTTGATTAACTGCATCCGTTTTATTGTCCTTTGTCCAAGCAAACCTTTTCCGAAGAAGTGCTGCCCAACTATCATCGCTTTCTAACTTCTTTTGCCTCGTTTTTGAAGTTGTATCTTTTCCATCACCCGTTTGCGATCCACGTTCATCATGATTTTTCTTAAGTACATTTCCAGTCGACTCTTTTTCCCTTACACTTTCGCTACTCTTTCTGGGTATTATATCAATATCGGGAATCTTGACCATTTCCCTAATTGCCGCCTGTAATTCCTCCTCGTCTTCTTCCTCACAATCATTATCTTTTGTGTGCTCATCTTGCCTCTTAAGCGATTTTTTACTCATAATTTAAGGAATTTATGTGTTCATTTTGATTAGAAAATCGACACATATTTGTTCATTTAGTTCCGTCTTGCATTCCACCCTCTTAACCCATTTTGTTTTCTTGTTCCAAAAGTCATGTATTGCCATTGTGTGTTGCTTTTATGGGTGGGGTGGTAGGTGGTTTTATGTGTCCACCGGGGTGTTTAGCATTGTTGGTTTACTAATGTGGACAACATAATTGCCAGCCAGTGAACGGGGAATAGAAAGCTACACGTTTTTGTCTAGTGAATGTTGTATACCTTATACACTTGTAACAATATACAGGATTTAGCTTTAGTTCAAGTAAATTGGACAATGTATACTCTCTATTTAGCTTTGCCAAGATATTTAACTTCTTTACTTTACTATATAAGTCACGAAATAATTTGAAAAATCTGCAATACCCTTTCGACGCGTAAGTGCTTAAAAGCCGCATTTAAAAACCCATAAGTGGAACTTTTTATGTGTTCGCTTGTTTCCAGATCCCTTTGCCGTCTGTGAAATGGGAATGGGATAAGGGCCAAAACGGGTACATATGTGGGTTAATTATGAATGAGCGCGTGCCGACCACTTTGGGCCTTTTGTCGCATTAGCAACATTGTTTTCAAATGGCCTTTGTATGTTTCTGACCCCTTTCTGGCCCCCTTAATGGGTTAAGAGTGTTGTGCCCAAATGGGGACAAGTACTCACCTCCAGATACATGATGGCGCAGCCGATGAGCGTGATCATCAGAAAGATGGGGCTGGCCACCTTGAAGACCTTCACGCGACGATGCCGAAAGAGATAGCCGGCGAGAACGAAGGTGCCGCAGGCACAGCCAATGGATATGGTCAACAGGGATATTCTAAAGGAGCCAAAGAAAAGACATTCACTTGAAAGATAGCAAACAAACAGCAGTGAGTGGAGTCTGATTCCTTTGGTGGTCTGTACTTTCTTCAGTTAAACCATGATTTTTTAAAATAAATATTTGCTTTGGAAAATTCAAAAGCAAGTTTTGCTTTTGCCATCTTTTATTTGACTAATTGAGACTCTAAGCAGCAATAGCACTTTTAATAAAACCAATTAAATGAAAAAAAAGTTGCACTGCATAAAAGAGAATTTGAAATTTAACTTTCACTTCAATAAAAATGAAGTCATTTAAAAACAATATTTATTGCACATTTTCAGCCTTTCATTTTTTTTTTTTTGCCAACGGAGAAAGCACGCATAGGTATCACTCCTGCCATCACTGGCAAACCAAATCGGATGCGGATACCCACCTGAATGGCCAGTGGTAGTTGGCCAAACATGGCTCCGGACCCGTGCACGTGTCGCAGCCGGGGGCGCAGGGCAAACACTTAAAAACCTCGGAATAGTAATTGCTTATGTTGTCCTGCTGCTCCTGCCAGGCAATCTCCATGATGGTGCCGTTGAATCCGTCCGGATGCCGCAGCGAGTAGAATCCCCCGCGGCAGAGGCACTGGTACGATCCACGAGTCCAGCTGCTGCTTCCGGTCAGCGTGGTCAGCAATTTGCCACCAGTTACGGTAGGAGTCTCCGCACTTGGCTGACGGTAATCACACTGCAAGGAGGCAAACAAATGGACTCGGATTAGTCAGCCTCAGGTGGAATCGTTACGAATTGGATCAAATGTAGAAGCACCAAAGCACTTTACACCCTTATTATATAAACCTTTAAATTGAAATCAATTTGATTAAAATCAGAGCAAGCGGCCAAACATTTATTTCGTACAATATTTACTTATTCATCTTGAATTAGTAACTTTTGTGACTTCTTACAAATGCAATTTGGAAAGCAATCAGTATTTAGTAAAACATATGCAAGGCCCTATTAATCGCATTTAAAAAATATCTAAAAATCGAGGGGTTTCTCTCCGGTATCGGTGGGCTAACTTCAACTATATCTATAACATCATTGGAAATGGGTACAGGAACTTCCTCCTCCTCAAAATGCACGTGTGTTGGAGTTTCTTGAATTGTGCCGATTCTTTGAAAGGCTTGCTTTTCTTCGACGCTCATTTTGCGCCAAATGGAGACGACCTCAGCGCGCAGCTTTCCAGGATGTTCTCTCCTGTATTTGTTAATAAAACTCTTTAATGCCGCACTGGTACGAGCTCGACGCGCCACCACCGATGGACTTGGACTTGGATCGACAGCCACCGGAGTATTGATTCGTTTAATCCGCCTGGTGGGAGTAACATTTTGGTTGGCAGATAGTTTTGGAGAAACAGGTTCTTTAATTTTTCTATTGAGACGCTTGACGGGCTTAAACGACGATCCAGTAGACTTTCCCATTTTCTGCCAACTAAATGACTTTCAAAGTTTCACCAAAGTTGATCCTTATAAGTGCTCTACAATCGGCTGCTTCCGTAGTTCAGTTGTCCACCGAAGCGACTCAGGATTTCGTGGAATGTATATGTTCTAAGGATAATAAACAACTTATATGTATTGTAGGTTCAAAAAAAAAAAAAAAAAAAAAAAAATAAATTTATTTACCCGGGGAGTGGCAATTGAATGTCAAAGACAAATGTAATGTCAATGCTAACTAGATCACATTGTATGGCAAAAAAATTACATAACCTATACGTAAGCTAATTTATTCCTAATCCATAATAAAGAACACTTTTCAATATGTAACACTTTTTACTCACCACCATTGAGGTGCGATGACACTTGTGGGAGCTGTGGAATGCCTGCAAATCGTTGATGGTGCTCTCATCGATGGCCCCCATTCGGCTGCCCAAAAACAAGGATCTTCGTGCCCCCAAACGATTGTGCGTCTGCAGTTGCTGCATTTTCTGCCGGCGACTGCCAAATGGATAGGGCTCCGCCTCGCATTGGTTAACCCGCAGCGTGGACACATCAATGTCGATGCTGATGAAGCCCCTTAACCCATGGCGCCCAATCGGCGGAATGGCAATGCTGTAGGACACCAGCCAGCGGCTCTGCGAGCACGAGAAGTAGGGATATGTCCACCAGCCCTTGTAGTAGTTGTTGGGCGGACTGGGCGCGAATTTGGGCGAACGCAAGGTGGGTGAGGATGTTTCATCGTCGAACCTACGGAGGAGATGCCAAATGAATGCGTGGTAAAGAATGTTGTAGCGTTGCCACTTTGGTTTTTAGTTATACAAATTAGTGACGAATATTTCTATTTCTCTACTTATTAACTTTCTACACAATTTATGGCAATTTTAATTTTATCATAAATTAATTTCAAATATATTATTTTGCGAACGATGGGTTGATTTAATGTCATGCTTATTTCCTTTTAAAATTCTTTATTTTAAAACCTGAACTACATTTTTCTACGATCCTTTAATAGAAATGAAATGCAAGTGAAACTTAATAGTAATTTAGCAACTTTCCGTTAGCTTTCAATTAACAATCTAGTCGCCAACTCTGATGATTTTTCCACCTACCAGGGATAACTGCCAGCGGGCTTTTTGCCAATCTGCAGTCCGTCCTCGTCGTACCGCTGGATTTCCGCCGCTGTTCCCTTGACCCACCAGACGTAGGACTGGACCGCTCCATTCGTTAGATTCAGGGCCAAAATGCGGGCTCCAGTTATAAAGTCATCGGTTAGCAGGCCTTTGGCTAAAGCATCCGACAGTCCTGTTAATGAAAAGCGGCAGCAATCGTTAGCATGGCCAAAATGTTATTTCAATAATTGGTGGAGGAAATGAAATGAAAGTACGCAGAAAGTAATTACACATCGTACTTGCAATTGGTCGTGTCACTTGACTGCCAGTAATTGCTGATTACGGAGCCCAAATTGCCCAAACTTTAATTATTTATGTTGCGAGGTCTGCGGCTTTCCATTTCGGCCAGCCATCGTTTCGATTTCCCAAAAGGGAAATGCATTTCCATTGTTGATTTTCCCAGCCAGCGACGTGTTTCGTTTGATTGCGTTCGCCGTGATTTACATAAATATTTTTGCAATTTCAACATTGTTGGGCGGTTATTGCAATAATTCTTATGTTCGCATGCACAATTATTAATCGAAACCAACCGATATTTTTAACCACTGAAGCATAATTATGAAGCATACAATATTTTTCTCAGCTTAATAAAAAATCATTTGAAATATATTCTATAAATATTTTGCAGAGCTTGTCTCGATTCAAGCTTCTCAGTTTCCATTTTGAAAATACTATTTGGTTATTACACATGTAATAACAACAATGCCTTTTGTTTTGTTAATTAAAACGCAGCTTTTAATTAAATGATGATATGCAGTCCACATGAATTATACATGTACAATTAAATGTGTTAATCGCGCTACGAGACTTTGGGGCTGTTTACCCAATTTGAGTGACATTCTGGGAAACTTTAAGTGCTTAACGTGTCACATCTGTTATTGTTGTTGCGACCTTGAAACAGTCATTAAAATCAGCAGCCGTTGTTGCAGTTGTTCTTTCGGCCTTGGCGGAAGTGTCAACCCAACAGCAATGATTAATATGCGCGGCAGGACATCAGAGGCCTTCTCTTTCCCTCTGCTACCCTCTCGCTCCCACCACCAGCGAGTGTGTGAAAGTGTGTGGGCGGTGACTGTCAAAAGCTAATATTTTTGCAACACTCGTCCGCTCTTCGCTTCTAGTGTTGGCAGGATTTCAGAAACGAATCCGAAAAATAGCTCAAACAATACTGACATTCAAACCTTTGGTTTTCATCAGATATTAAGCGCTTATAGCTTGTTCCTATCATTCCAAGTTTAAGATTAACTATTAATCTTAATCTTAATCTACTTATGATTATGAGTGGCGTAAAACACAAACCAGTACTATTTATTTTAATTTTAAATGTACAAATTTTACAAAATATTTTTAGCGTGAAGTAAAGTGCTACTCTATTTTAAAATATTAGTGTAATGCTTCTTAAAAATAATAATGAAAACCAGCTAGATTAGCGGGAAAACACCCAAAAAGGATGTCACTGTTGTTTAACTTTCTGCGATGGAAAAAAAGGGGGGGAGGAAGCGAAAGCGAAACGAGAATTGTTTACAAAGTAAACTTATTTAAATTCGATTACCGCAACTTCCGTGGCACTTTCTTTATTTTTATGTTTTAGTATGTATAGGGTTTGCTTATTTTCCTTTTCCTGTTTGCCGCTGTTGCTACCGTACAAGGTACGCATCTCAACATCTCGGAAACTTTTCCTCTTTATCCTGGAGAAAGCAACATAAACCGAACACGTGCATTTTTTAGTTGGCCAACTTTTTTGATTCCGTGCCGTGGGAGTGGAACTGAAACAAAGGATTTGCAATGTGCCACTATATGTGGGAAAAATAGCGCTGTACGTTTACTTAGTTCGCACGATTTAATTCATAATTGTACTATTGCTCTCTGGCTCTTTAAACGTACATATGTGCACTGGATTATGGAGCACATTATAAGAAAATATTGGGAATATATTAGGGATATTATATTGTCGAAATTCAGAATATATTTCGGCAATTTGAAAACCAATTTGCTTATACACTATTACCTTATTTTTTCACAATTTAAATAAGTTGTTTATTTAACGTAATATTTCGTACTCAACACTTTCTTTGCAGACAGTTTAAGAAATATGCGCAATTATACATTTTTCACAGTGTATACATAAACGTGTGCTTACTTCTTATCCTTTTTCTATTCTGAAAATTGTGGCCACGACAGAACGCTTATGGTAAACAACATTTCGCATTTGCTGTCAGCTGGTTTTCACCTGAAAAGGTAACACACAGTGGACAGAACGAATAACGTGAATAACGTGAACGATGTGCTTATGGGTCACGGACTCATTCATCATTCGCTGAGCCATTTTGTTCCGCACTCGTTCGTATTCCGTCATCAATCTTTTTTTTCACTTTTTGGCCCCTTCTCTTGGGCCTGTTTTTTTGTTTAACTCACGGGAAAGGTGTTGCAGACAAGAAAACAACAAGTGTAACAACTTGTGTTTGCCTTTTTTTCTTGGCCGTCCGGACAAACAGTAGTTGCAGGGTGTGTAAAATTGGCAATTATTCAAACTACAGTCGGACATGTTTTTGCTGCCATATGTGGGGCTTTTTTTTTTGCAGATGTCAGGTGATTCAGGAATAATTAAATTTACCCGAGATTCGGTTTGCCTGAAACTAGACATTTGGGGCCAATATTGTAGGGGAGTCCACAAGTGGAACAATTAAGTGCGAAGGGCAACTGAATAATTTAAGTGAATTCTTTAAAGGTTTTTATTGTGTGATGTGTATTTTGAATTAAAAATGTAACATTGTACAAGTAAAGAATTTATTTAAATTGCCTTCTGCATTTACATTTTTTGGCATTTTAAATATTTAGGTTTCTTTATTTAATTTAACCTTACGACACTTAGGTAATTGTTTTCAGAAAATAAAGGAAATCCAATGAAACAGAAAAGGGGTTTTCAATAAACCCAACGCGTAACCGTTTTATTTAAGCCCAAAAGCAATGAATTTTCCACACAGCCTCTCTCTGCGCTTCTCACATTTCGTAGTTAAACGCTAGCCAGATATGAAGATATCCCTTTGAGTGGCTACCGATGGTGGCCCTTTTAAATTGGCTTAAATTTATTCGATTTGCGAGGGCACTCTATACGAATAATTTATGCGCCGCATCAAAATTTCAAGAGTCAACATCGTCGGACGAGGCTAAAATGGAGGCAAGTGCCAAAATTGTACACAATTGGCCGCCTCCTGTTGCGCTCCTTCGCTCAACACGATGATGGTAGATGAACAACAACGACAACAAAGGGCACCAATTTGCTTTCGTCTTATGCGATTTTCGCTGACACGTCTCACCTTTTTGAGCACGAAAGGAAAAGTCTGATATAGCTGTCTGCCCGTTTTGAAGACGGTGTGGAAATCATGACCATAATGGCAACTCGTGCGCTCCAACACTTTCAAGCTACCCCTAGTATCCCAATCCCTATGCCAAGCCCAAGGACCAGAGCTCCAGCGATGAGTTCATTGTGCGTTCAGAGCTCTGACTTGCCCTTGACTCTGCATGACACACAGATAGCATTTTATTGGATGATTTTTACACTTTGCGAATAACGCGTTGTCCTTAGCCCTCTTTAAGCAGCTTAGCGATTTACGGCAAACACTTTAAAGTGTTAAGTGTAGAGTAAAATGGTATACTAGATTATACCGTGTATAAATTTGATCAGGATCACTAGCCCAGAACATCGAGATTTGGAAAACTATAAAAGCTAGAAATGCCTAAAACTGTTACACCTACATTTATGAGGAAAGTTTTAAATTTTTTAAACGTGTATTAGTATATTATCAGTATAAAACTTTTATTCATCTTCGTATTCCCATTAGCTGAGTAACGGCTATCTGGAAAATATAAATAGATTTCCAAACAGTTTGGTATTTTCTTAAAAATAAATGTAGATATTAGAATGTTTTTTTTTTCTCTTCTTAAAGTAAACATGTATGTAAATGTAAGGCCAGCTTATGTTCGCATTCATAATTTCTTTCAGTTCATCACTTTGTTGGGCATTGTCAAGGCTGCTGTCGGGCGACTGGCAACTGGATCAGAATGAAAGTCTTGTCCTGACAGCCGTGCAGCGGCATTGGGGTTGACAACGAACGACGCACTTGTGGCGCATCAAGCGATGCCGACGCTTCGTCCTTTTTTGCTTCGCCTGTGGACCCACCACCCACCACCCACCAACACCCACTCGGTGTCCTTTACCGTTGTTAGAACCAATGTGAGCGTTGTTGCTGTAGATTTAATTTAAAGTTCACATTGTGCGTTGTGCCATCCGTCGCATTCGTTCTTGTATTCAACTGTGATTTACCCACGATGCTTTTACGGGAACATCCTCAACGAGAACAAATGGATAGGGGGTTCCAAAAGGAGCAGATTTTGTAAAATTAAGCAAGGACATGTACATATGGCAATAAGTACATATAAACACAGCATTTTACAAGGTTCGAGAGCCAAATGGAATCTTTACACAGCACAAGGGCTTCAGATTTCCACTTAAGGGAATATAAGGATTGTGTTTGAAATGGAAAGGATCCACGATTATGTTGTATATAAATTATATGTTATATCTGAAATATTATTAAAAACCCTTCATTTATTTTTTGTAATTTAAATATTGCGTGAAAGTTCCCAAGTACTTTGCATAAAATGTGTGATAGTACATTTTCCTAGGACCCCGCTTCCATGGAAATTTAAATGAAAAAACCCTGATTCTTTGATGCTTTCAATATTTAATGGAATTATCCATTAAGCGAATGTGTCATCGTAAAAAGTGTGTTGGTAAGTGCTGGAAATTTCAAGAGCACCGATATCCGAAAATCAACTTCAGTGTGGCATTTCCGACGTGGCCAACGAAATAACTTTAAATGGCCGGCATTCAATAAAAAGTTGTGGAACTGAAACCATATCGATACAGTTAAGCTCACGCACACATACTATATTTTAATCGGCCGCATGTGGGCCACGCGTATTGACTTGGCTATATGAATTTTCCCAGCAGGAAAATGTCATCCTACTGCGATAACAGACCAAACATTGCCCCGCACGCAAACAAAAACAAAATCAATAATCGATGATGGGATAAAAAAATATTGCCATATATGCTGGCAGTAAGCTATGAAGGTGGAATTATATATATTCTGGCCAAACTCACCGCCGTGCCGAATGATGCCCACTTCCTGGAGTATCGAGGCGGCCAAATCGGTTTTCTGTCTAGAGCTCTCATATCGTTCCGAGTTGATGGGCACTTGTAGGGGGCGATATAGGGTCGAGATGCACAATGTCCCCAAGTTCTCGGTGGCAATGTCGTGTATCGTCACCAGCGATTGTTCAATGGACGTCTGTAAATGGTTGGGGAGTTGGTCATTATTGTTATTTAAGTAGGCTTAAAAGGGGGGTGGAAAGTACTGTACTGAAAGAATCAAAAAATATTTGTGTTAATCAAATTTGAAAATATTAAAACACATCTAACACTTTTAAAATCTCGCTACAATACATATATTTATTTATTTTATTTATATATATATTTTTAATCAATTATAATGCTTCTTAAAGTTGATTTTTTATTGGTGTTTCATTCTATTTTCCAACATAATTTTTTCGAGTGCATTTACATATTTTGGGGCTACCCAAATCACTTTTTTTTTGTCTATTCAAGCGATTGTTTCGCTGGCAAACGCATTAAAAATATATATATTTTAGGCGGAACAAAAACTCATGGTGACCATCATTTGTTAAGACCCTTTTATCGTTTGATTGGAAAATTACGTTATTGACTTTTCTTTTTATTTTTGAATTTTTCGTTGGTTGGTTCGGTTTTGTTTTAGACTTTAAATTGCTAAAGAAAAGTGAAAGAAATTGAATTGAAAACTTTTCTGAGAATTTTCACTTGAAGCTTCCATTGTTAAACAAGTGTTTTGTGTTTGGCTTGACAAACCAAGACAATAAAGTTTTGGCCAAAAGAAATGGAGCCCAAGTGCGGAAGCTTAGTTACACTCAAGTTTTTTCTAAGGATTTTTTCTCGCCAAGTATTTACATCAAAATTCGCTTTTCTCAACTGCTAAGCATTTAACCTAATTAACTGCGCTCATTAAGTGCACAAAAACCACAAGAAAATACGCCAAAATTGTTGCCGAAATCAACTTGGGTTAATTGTGGTATTTAAAAAAAAAAGAAATTAAATGGTTTTTGTCTGTTTATTACCAAGCACTTAAAATTCGCTATGCTGTGTAAATACTATTTTGTTTTCCTGTGTAATTTCACCAAGAACATATAATATTTTGCCTAGCAAACTGCATTTGACAGCTCTTATCGTCCGCATTGAGCATCATTAAGTGCACACTAAATAGCCACTTTATTAATTTTGTAGTGGAAGGGGGTTGAGGGGCTCAAGTGGGCTTCCGTCTGCATTCTCAATTCAATTAAATTCAGCCGAGTGCCCCAAGCTGCGGAACGCACCTTGAACTCAGCTCCACATTTAAAGCCACTCATTCCCGCTCTTGAGCAACACTTATTCGCATTATTTCAATTGCATTCCTATGTAAGTGCAGCTTAATTGGGGTTAGCACTAGGCAACATGGAGTGGCTGACAACGAGGAATATATCTTTCTATATGCCCAAATGTCGGAAAGTAATCGAGAAGATCTCAATTTTAAAGAAATAAAGACCCTTTTCTATCTATTTCAAGTATTCTGTAAACCACACAAATTAATTGTATATAAAGTATATATAAATACGTGAAATAATCCACTTTAGTCTTATAATTTTGGATTAAGTGGAGTCTGTTCTTCATCAATGTGTTTTCGGGTAAGCAAATTCAGTGAATTTTAATGACTTACCCGTGTCACCGTGTTCCCATCACCAATCCGCACGATATTCCGGAACGAATCCTCCAAGTTGGCCCAGTTGCCGGCGAACTTATCCGCCGCAGATGATAAAGCTGGAGCTGATCCCGATGAAGTGGTTGTCGTGGATGATGATAGTGCCGTGGTCGTCACCGTGTAGTTGCTCACCGTTGTTGTGGTGGCCTCGGGATTTGTGGCAATTGTTGTGGCTGCAGCCGCATGTTTTGCAAATGCGACAAGGAGCAACAAGTGCAGCCACAGCAGAGGGACAGCTTGTGTTGTTAGCCAAGTGTAGGTATCCACTTGTTGCTGCCGCTGGCAGATGGCATCTTCATCTCGAGGACTTGCCACGCCTCCATGCGACCCCTTTGATCCTTTCGCCGCCGCCGCTGCCGTCGGCTTCTTCCTTCTGCGCCTCACCACATTGTGCCAGCATTTCATTGTTGTTTTCGCATTTGCAACTGCAATGGGAGGACACAGAACGTGGATTACTGCCAGACAATAGTGGCTATTAAACGCGAATTGAACCCGTAGCATAAACTGTAAACGTTTTTAAATATAAGGAATATCAGATCTGTATTGTTGTTATACAAAAAAAAATTTTACAATAGTTAGATACTTAAACTCGTGTAACAACAAACTGCTTACAACATGTCATTGGCAACATATTGATGTTAAACTTAAAAGACTCCCTCATAACTTTAATAGTCAAAAAATGGGAAAAGGCATTTCAATCGCTAAGGACTTTATGGCGCACGTATATGTTTTTCAGCCAGGTCCTTATTACACACTTTCTTACAAATGGGTGCCATTTTTCCGAGTTTGAAAGCACTGCAAATAAAATGGCAAGTAAGACGTGGGTGTGTTACACTCTTTTCGGGGGCTGGAAAAGCCATTATTATGACAACATGAGCAGACAGAAGTGGTCTGGAAATCAAGTCCAAAACTTACTTTCCATGCCTTTCAGTTCAGCTCAAACGCAAATGTGTAGCATTTCCCTTTTTTTTTTGCTACGCGTTTTATTTGATATTTACATTTCGCTCGCTTTCACTGTGCTGACGTGGAAATGGGTCGGTTCTGCAAGTGTTTTCCACCCACTCCCACCTATTTTATTTATGCTTTCAGTATTTATTTACGAGTTCGTTTCATTCAGAACAGTATTGTAGGCGTTTAAGGTAAGCAAATGGCTATCTGTTCATGCACTTACTTTGCTGTCATCGCATACTTTAGTTTCTGACTGTTTCGAGTTTCTTTTCGATTAGTTTACACCTTCCGGGCCATAAATAAATATTTTATCAATTTATTTATGTGTCGGCTCAATATTGTTTGCATGTGGTAGTAAACGTACGACGAATAAATGAGCATGGCTTAAGAAAGCAAACAAATATTATTAGTTATTTATAAGCCAAAAAGCAGAAGCTTGCTTATGTCTCCTCAAGATTATAGATTGGCATTCTATATGGATCTGTTAGATGGCTTCATAGATTTACATTGGCTTACGTGTCGTATACGTATTTTTATTCGACACATGATTTATTGTAACATTTGAGCTTTCTATTAACACCTGTCGCTTTTATGTAAAATATTATTATTATTGATGGCTCCAAAGAATTAAAGTTTGCAACTTTCAGTGTCAGTCTTTCATTATGGATAACTGCTCCCTTGTTTGTCCAGGAACCCCTTCCATCACCTCGTATCCTCGCATTCTAAAGCTGTAACCACCCTGTGGCCCCCAACCCTATATGCATTAGCCATTTGTTGGTATATGGTAAATGTTTATAAAAAAAATTTGCCAGCCATTTGAACTTGACTGACGACAGCATGTGGATTATGACGATGATGATGCTGGGATGGGATTATTATGATTCCGCCCACAGCGCTACATGTTTATATTTATTGTTTACAGTTGGAAAATTCCTTCTTCTCCATCTCCATGGTCGCGTTTTTCGCGTTTCATCAGCATGACTAAGCAGCGTGCCAGGAAAAACCAGCACACACATGGCCAAAAGTGCAGACAGGCAGCGATGCTGAAGATATATGAGCAATATGCAAAGGATTGAGTGGATAGCTTTTGACTGGCTTTGCCACCAGAAGCTCGTAGCCAAATGTTCCGAAAGGGTTCAAGGCGCACACACAAACACAAACACACACCCACAAATACACACACACACACCAATTCATCAGAAACCGAAAAAAAGAGACTTATAAGCAAAAATGCTGTTGAACATGGCTGCCAGTTGTTTATCCTTTTTATTTGCTGGCTAAAATAAACATGAGCGGGGACAAAAAACGAAAGTCCCTCTAAATCTGTGACGGCCACATGGGGAATATATGTACGAAAAAATACACTAAACAGCAAAATCATAGTCAAAGCTAGTTTACATTGAAAATTATTCTTAAATGTGTACTTTAGGTATCTTATGTTATTATATGTTAAACATATTATAAAGTGATTATAGCATTGCTGAAAATCTTGTAAAGAAAAATTGAAACGTATGATCTGTGCCATACTTTGATCAAAATTTTGTTAGCCACTGTTAGCATGCATATTGAAAAAATTCTTCTACCTTTTTAAGTTTTAAAATGTTTTTTTAACCCCTCAGCTTGTCGAATTTTTGTGGGCTTCTGCTTTTTTGTGTCTAATTTTCTGCTAACCTCTTTTCATGCATAAAAAATGTTTTTGGAATTGGTTCGACTGATGGAAAGAGACTTTTTAGAGGGTTTTGGTGGCCCCTTTGATTAATAGAATACCTATACTATTCGATGTTTCTGGAATTGGAATTTGCGTGCTACAAGGTAAAGAACATATAGATTTGTAATTCATTATGCACACTACTTCTTTTTGTGTTTATGCTTAACTTACAGTAAAAAATATCAAAAATATGCCTTTCATTTGCAATTAAGGTACCATCTGAGAACAAAGACCGTTGCCACTTTGCATGTTATTTATATAATCTAACAAAACGACTCCGTTTTGGCCATACAATCAAAACTAATCCTGGGCACTCTGCTAACTGTGGTCCTTAAGGGGTCCTGCCAATCATTTCGGCCACGCCTATCAGGCATTTCAAATCTCTGGGACAATTTGGCAATACCCACCGAACCAGATTCTCTTTTGAATTAACCAAGGTCGTTGCTGTCGGCGTTTTTTTTTTTTTTTGGGCTGGAGAAAAACTCCTGAGGCTTGCATTAATTTAATGAGGTTCCTTCTGCCTTTGATTTGCCTGTGGTTAATTTTTTTGGCCATCACATCGTTTTTTTTTTTTTTTTTTTTTTGGCTCAAGTGCCGACAGACGTTGAAGGAAATGAAACGTTTCAACGCCTTTTCACAGGATTTTCTTGCCTGCTTTCCTTTTTCCCCCACCCATTGAATTCATTTGCCAACTGCCTGCGGTCAGGATGTCACAACTCAACTGGAATAAGTGAAGTTGTCAGTTGGATGTTTTAGTTGTTGTTCCTGGGATTCCTTAAGCTGTTTCGGCTGTCATGTGTTTTGCATAATGCTCTAGACTTGATTGAACATCTGATTCGACGTGGATCAACTTTCCCTTGTCTGTGGTCAAATTAGGTTATAAAAATTGGTTTGACGATTAGGGTTATCAGTACCCATTTCACCACGTGGTCTTCAAAGATGGATTTCTCAGAAATAAATGTTAGCCAGCGTTACCTTTTCAATATTGTAGACGAAAAGTTATAATCATGTTTGTGAAATTTATTTATATTTCTTTCTACGCGAAAGTGTTTGTATTTTCCATTGATGTCTTACCTTGCCTTTCTTTGCCAAATTGCCATTTACCAAGTCAGCCCGAAAACATTTGTACAATGATATATGTATATTGTCCACATTATAAAGTCATAAAAAGAAAACACACAATGAGCTTATGAAATGCCTTGGTAACAGACAGGAAACGGAAACGGGGAGGCAAACAGAATACCATAAAAATGAAATCATTGCAGAGCTGAAATCATCGCATATGAGCAGGATAAAATGCATTGCAATGGATTGGCAGATGGTTTTCGTCCTTTTTAGCGGGCACTTTCCGGCACATAAAGCACACGAAATTATTATGATCGAAAATCAATGACAGAGAAAAGAGACAAAATCAGCAGAATGTGGCTAAAACGCACAATTGCCAACCATTAGGATGGGGGTTGTATGTAAGAAGCTTTTACTGGCGAACTCTAAATGGGGCTTAAAGGACGCTTGACCCTCCCCCAGGCATCGCGCCCATTTGAAGAGACGCACAAATGTGTAAAGCAGATAAAAACGTGCTTATGAAAAGGTCCCCGGAGCCATAGATATAGTTTATGCGATGAAAGGCAGCAGAAAAGCAGCCATGGACCCCAAAATAAAGCCACTGGTCGAGTAGCCCGGAGATGGGGAAATTCCCTGCTAAACAGCTCAAAGTTTGTTTGCCGTTTTTTCCGCAAAACGAGGAAGTAATTTAGCTTTAACCCATTTCCATAAATAAAAGTTTGCTTTCATGTCCGCAACTTTGGACAGGTGCAAGTGTTTTTCCGGTGGCCTTAAAGGCGGAAAAGTCGAAAGGCAACAGAAAGTGTCGCAAAAACTGCAACGACATCAAATGAGATAGTGGCAACAGCTGGAAAAAGTCATTTCGCCTCCAGCACTCAGAGCAACATTAGAAACAGACGCACAAAAATATATTTACGGAAAAAATAATAAAATTATATTTTTCAACACAGTTTCTGTTATGAAAACGAGTTGAAAACGATTTAAATTTTAGTAAAGAGTTTACTAATGCGAAATATTTTCTTTATAGTAAATAATTTCGTAATCTGATTCATAACCTGGTTCATGTACTTAATTCCCGTGAATAGCATTTTGTGAAAACTTTAAATGCAAGAAAAGAGCCAAAGCAATGATAATGCTGACAAGCTGCTACGCTGGAAAAACTGGGAAAATTGGCAAGGACAAAGTGGGAGCAAAAGTTAAAGGACTAATATTAATATAAGGAACAGCCACAGTAGTGTCAAATTAAAAATATACTTATAAACATGTTGACAAATTTTGTCTCTGCTCGTTTTACTCGGTCCTTATTGTTTTTCCTCCATTTTCCTCCATCTCATCCCTTTTAAAGGCACGTCATGTGGAAAAATGCGCTGGAGGACACAACTTGAAGCTGGCGGAAGGAATGCGAAAAAAAAATAGTAATAGTCGGCTACCCCACGAGGAGCCCCACTAAAAAAAGACTTAGTTGGAGCAGCTGGAATAGCGCAGAATTCAGGAGCATCTGCGTTTGATGTCTTTACCCAGGAAGTGGATGGCGTTGGGCGGCGGAAGGGGGCTTCGACATTGCATTGCTCCAACGGCATAGATATTCCATATAGTGTTCTTCTTTTGGGCGAAAAAGGAGCGGAGGCCACCAAAGTACAAAGACTGAACATTTTTTGGGTCTACGATACTTTTCTGCTGGTCTTGAGCCTCTAAAAGTCCTGGTCAAATTGCAACATTTGGATATTATAAAGTATTGAAACTATTCAGATTATTATTTTCTCTGAAAACTGAAAGTATGGTTTTTAAGTAAATTCAAAAGTTTCTTTCCACATATTTTAATAAAAACATGATACTTATAACTAGAATAAAAGTCTACGTACACATGTGAAAAATGAGTCACCACAGGACGACGCATATGTTAAATTGGAAAAGGATGAAAAGGACCTCGTTAGAGGATACAATCTATGTCGCCATCGTCTGTGTCGCCGTGTCAATTGCACTTTGCATATAAATTAGCGTAATTAAATGTCGAAAAAATGCTATAAAATTACAGCAACAAAACAGTGCTTAATTGTGCTTTTTATTTTTTAGTACTAAGTTTAGAGTATGTTAGATAAGTTAATGTAGTTCGCTTGGTTGCTTATACAACATTATAACTGAAATATTTTTCATATAATTTTTAGCACCGTAACGATTTTTACTGAAATTGAAAACATATATAAACTTATATAACTTACATAAAGTATTGCGTATACGCCCGGTTGGATTTTATCCACCAGTTAGTTATTCATTTCCATCACCTTTATAATTAAAATATTATTCTTGTTACAAATTCATCGCACTAGAAATTTCTCTTTAAAACACACATTTCCCAATTCACTTCGTGACCTCTCCCCACATTTTCCCACTTTGGCGACCATTAAGTGCGAAAGTTCCCTTTAGAAGAGGCAGGATTCTGACTTGTTTGCCACAGTTTCTTGGGACTTTTAAAGGATTTGCCAGAGTCACTGGGTAGAAGGCAGGCGAAATTAAAATGGAAGTGCAAATTTGTTTCTGTTGTGAAGGCAACTCTTTGGCGTTTGACTTTTGGGCCACGCCCATCGCTGCCCACTGGGAGATGCAAATGAATCTGCCCAAACAGTTTATAAAAAAATGCACGCCCTCCAGGATGTCACGCCCCTTACGCCTCGGTTTTGGACAAACCATTTCTGTTCACTTTGTCGGCATTTAGTTATTTTCCCTGTGTAGGGAATTATTCAGATATATACATATAAATTTGAGTAATGAGAAAAGTTGCGATTGGGGGCAGTGCGGATTATTCATTAGCAGTGGTTTCTGGCTCGGTTTTAAGCTTATTTAAGGCGGCTACTTTTTTTTTTTGCTGCGCTCCCTGCATTGCAGTTTTCTGAGTAAAGTTAGTTCAACTAACACTTTTTTGTTGCCAAAACTTGTTTTCATGGTTATTTCTCAATATATTTTAAAAATAGAATTCTTTTACATTGACGTTATATTAAAATAAAGCTTAGAAGTTGTAAACTTGAGGAAATGAGCTTATAATGGGCTTATAATCTTAATTTTAATTCAGTATCTAAGTAATAGGTATCTTATAGTCGCGACAATCTATTGTAGCACGCTCCCTTGTTCCATTTAATTACGTGTCGTTAATAACGTTGTAAAAAATAAGTAATATAATCACAATTTGGCCATGCTGATTATTATTATACTTTTATTGTGGCTACTGGCTGGTCAATAATAACGTAATTTCCCGTTTTCATTAGGCCAAAACAATCAACACCCAATAAAGATGGCTAATATGAGTAGAAAATGTTGTGTTCTGCTTCTGGCTAGTTAATACCATTAAAATGGCTCCTTTGGTGAGTTATATTTGTTTAAATATCTATTAATTCCGTTGGTCGTTATTATTTATTATTTATTGTCATTGGCAGCAGCCACCATGTGGCTCCTTTTCATTTTGTGTGTTTTTTCTGTGCAATGTGATTATGGTAGACGTAAACTCGGCTGGGAAATGAATAAGCAGCTAATAAGCCTGGAGAACATAATCAGACTAGCGGCTCAAGTGCTTACACACTGCCGCCCATAAGTTCGCATACACTTGGGGCTTTTGTGGAGTCTATTATTTTCCAGGCCCCGTTTTCCGAGCTGCTGGTGGGGCATTATTGTCAGACATTGAGTGGTATGATTGATGTGGTAAAGCAAATGCCTTATTCATGTGAGCAGGGCTTTGTTTAATTATAACAAATGAAAGGGCTAAAGGAAAATGCCATAGGTTGCAAGAGTCTTGTAAGAGTGCAACTTGCAAACATAAATATATATACTTTTCAGTTCTTGAATAAATCTAAAATGTTTTGAGTTAACCTTTTCATTCTCTGAGCCAGCTCAAATTCTTTTACTTGGGTGCTAAGCCTATTTGTTAACTTTAACTAAACAATTATTTTCAATTAAATCTGCCATGTTTTCTATTTTAGTAAAATTCCCATTAAAATTGAGCCATTGTTTATGTTTGCCTGCAGGCAAAATGTCTTTAATTCGTTTAAAACGAAAATTATGTTATTCGTCTAACTTTATGGGCTAATAATCCTGTGTCTTGAAAGCAGTTTATTGGATTTTCCAATTAAATGCGATTAACTGAAATTAAATCTTAATGCTTTCGTTTGGTTTTAGATGCTGACATGGAAAGCAATAAATTTAATATCGCTTGGGATTAGGAATTTTAGAAGCGATTATACACCGCATTAGTATGCAAATGTATACTAGAGGCTGGAATTGATGGTTCAATGCCTTACTCTGGTTCAGAGTCCTGGATATTTACTGAACAGACATGGGTACACTTTTCATTTTCGTCTCAGGAGACACAGAAAAAAAAGGTGAACGAACAGCCAAACGCATACACTCAAACCGCTAAGATACATCAATATTTCTGGACAGAATTCGTAGCATACTTTCCAGGGTCGCCAGACGCGTTTGAGCCTTAAAGCCATTTAATTTTATTACACTTTGCGGACTTTAAGAGTCAAATGGCGGTTAAATGCTGCCTCCGTCGACAACCCCAAAACCCTCAACGAGTAAATAATTCAAGGGATTCAATTATGTACAATAATTTTGTATATGCTTCACATAAAATGTATATACTACATACACGCACAGGTTCTCGAAGGTCTGGGCTAAATTTAAATCTCTAGAGTGGTGGTTTCGGGTCTCATTTTGCTAATACATCTGATGAAATGGAATATCTATGCCGTACTTTGGGGAGCTGCTTCATGTTGTTGAATGAATTATGAAAATTGGGTTAGTTGCGTTTTACTCAGCGAACATGGGAAAATATTGCAAAGGAATAACGCGCAGCTTCAATATAAAAGTATAACGAATATATTTCTGCTTAGTTTATGCATTGCCTAGAGTATCGCTTACTCATCACTTTTCTTATAACTAAACATTTACTTACCTCCTTTTTCCTGAAAATCAAATCATGACTCGCACTTTCTATTGCCTTCTGCAAAATCAAAGACGTCTGATTTTCAAGCGTTTTTCCTTTTGTATCAGTTATCACTGAGCCTGTTATTTTCACTTCATCATCTCCCTCCACTTTAACGTTTCTTTTATTGTTTGGTTTTATTCAATTTTGTTTGTAGCTGCTTTCTTCTGTGTGTGCACAAATATTTAAATACATTTTTAGAAATGCTATTGGCTTTTGCCAGCTTTTGAATATTTGGTGAATGTCGCTTTGGCTCGTTATTGTTGAAATTGGCTTTATTTCAAGTTATGCAATGTTTGCTCATCGAGTTTATGTGTTATTTGTGTCGAGTTTTTTATTGGTTTAATACTTAAGAAGTGTAACGAATATTTGTGATTGCTATTCAAGATTCTCGAGTGCTTATACTTTATATAGTGTTAATGTTGAACAGTTCTGACTCACAAGTACCATTTTAGAGAATTCAAATTTCAATTTAGAGTCATAACTCATGTCTAAATATTTGCGTACTTGTAAATTGGAGGACGCACTTTAGCATAAAATATCAATGTCAAATATTACAAATATTTTGATTAAAATTCCTTCCTTTCCTTCGGTGACTTGCAATTATTTGCCAACTTTATGCCAGTATTCTAGCAATTTTGAACTTAGCATCCGTGGAGCTGAGCACACATTATCGTTAATAATTAATGGAACTAAAAGTTTTCTTCAGCCCACAAGGACAACGGAGGAAAGTTGCTGCACAAACTTTCTGATGGGACGGAAAAAAAAAGAAACTTTTAAATACTCTTAAAATTTGCCAAAAGCAAATCGCGGAAGGAGTACATTTGTTGGCTAGTCTTTCGTAAATTCCCTACAGCTGAGCTGATATATTCATGAATATTTATTAGGCGTGAACTGTCGGTTATTAAAAAAATTAATTGATGCTGCTGTATAACCTGTTGCCGCCTCATGAAGGCAGAAATTTCCATCGGTTTGCCCGTTGGCAGAAAAGTTAATTACAATATTTCATTGCTCAGACGTTGGTGGAGGGGCGGGTGCGTTGTAATTTTTATATCCAACAAATTGCCAACAGCGCATTAAACACAAAAGTACAAAAAATAAAAAGAGGAAAGCAAAATTACACAAAAGCAAAACTGGTCCAAAATGCAAAGCAATTTGTAGTAAATAAAAAGCGGAATGCTGAAATGGCGCGCAAATACGCAACTCAAACAGGAAGACCAACTTTTCACGCCCCCACAACAAACACCCGTATAATACACACATACATATACGCCTATGCGTGTGCGTGTGTTTGTGTGTGTGTGTGTGGGCGCTCACACCGAAGCAATAGGCACAGATGGGGCCAATACATTGACATTGGGCACACGGGGGACTTTGATTTTCATGACCAAGGGAAAGCGAGACGCCAAGAAGAAGACAGCAAAGTGCTGGAGAAAGCAGTGGAAAGTTGTCGTTTCTCCTTTGGCAGGCAGAAGGCTGAATGCTCTTAGCACACCAACGTTTTGAAAAGGTGCAACTTGCAAGGACATTACAGCGGTCAGAACTGCAAAATACGAAACAAAATGGCTGAAAAAGTTAGCCCTATAGCCTAGGATCTTTACTTTTTAATGATCCAAAGTTTAACTGAAAGGGCAAAACTGCTTGAAATAATTAATTACTTTCAATGAGTCGAATGTTTTAATTCTCATCACATAATTGCTACAGTATTTTTCACTTTACTTTGATATGAATGTACTTCCTATCTAATTATATGTTTCTAAATAGGCACAGAGTAAAGGAGTTCTTTTGAGAAATTTATATATTTCTTGTGAACAATACCTAAATATATTCGAAGTAGTTATTCTTTTAAAGCAAGAGTTCCAACACATTGGAATTACTTAAGTGGATACATTATGATAAATAGGAGTGCAAAGATCTTGCGTTTGCATAAGACTGCAAAAGCAACTTGTAAGTAAAAATCAGAGGCAGGCACACCGTTTTCTGTCTAGGAGAGATTTATGTATTTCTTAGGTTTTTTCTGCCCTTTTCTCCGTTTCACTTCTTGTATTTTTGGGCAAACGCCCACGCGGCGCCAAACTGCGCAGTCTGCTCTGCTTGATTATTCAACAGAGTTGATATCAAAACACATTCTTGTGTTTTATTTAATTGCAGTCACTAAATTGAATAACGTTGATAGGTTTTGGAATTTAATATATATTAATTATACGAAGCTGCGTTTGTTTAATTGGCATAGTATCTATGCTTTGGTTTTTATTTATGCCAAGCATATTTTGGATGATTTTTTAATAATAATATTAAATTTTAAGCAGTCATCGTCTTATAGTTTCTTTTTGACAACAAAACACTGAGGCTGAGGCACCCACACAATCGTACACACTCACACACACACTGGCTTTGTTGTACCGTTATTCCGCTATGGCACAACCGACACACTCGAAACTCCGCGACGAACTGTCCCGTTATCCGTGGCTCCTGCTGAAGGAAAAGGAAAAGTTCGCCTGGCTTCGTGCTTTTTCGCTCTCTCGTGTGCTTGCTTTCTCTTTCTCTCTGTTATCAATTTGATTTGATTTCGAACCGAGTCCTCGCACAATCTGCCTTCGCTTGCGCTTGCAACGGTGACTGCGTGCTCAAGGATGTTCGCAAAATTCACCACACTTGTCGCTCGCTCGCAAAGACACCTGTAGTGTGAAAGCTTTCGTTTTGTGCCAGTGTTGTCATGCCAAAGTAAACAATTAGCTTACATCAATTTGTGTCCTTGAATGTACATTTAGTTTCATAAATTGCATAATTTTGTTTAAATATTTTTACGTATCTAAACAGCAACTTGCTTGTTAATATTTATTACATTTTTTATTTAAGCTCTTTATATTATAGAGCAATTTTAGGTAGGGATGTAAATTCCCATTTAGGGTCCTTCATGTCCTTGTGTATATTTAACAAACTGAATGGGGTCAAGCTTACCCCAAATGAGTTATAAATAAGTTATGCCACCGTTGAACGCACTGGAATACTATGTCCAGGGAACTCCTTTCCCCGAAAAACCATTACGTTTTCATCCTCAATTACTGATGCAACAGAAACAACCTGTTGACATTTGCCTGCTTGTGTTTACCGTTTTTTCTGACACAGTATTTTCCCATGCACATCCACCGCATTAAACGCTTCGGTATAAAATTTGCTACCGTCTAAATGAACTCTTAAAAGTGCTCTGACATTTCACATTGCCGTGCAGGGGTCACGTGGCTCATGTCGAGCTTTTCACTGAAAATAAATCTACTGCAGTTGCAGTTCACTCTATTATAAAAGTCAATTATTTCGAGAAACATAGACTGATCAAAGAATAAATATAATATACAATTACAAATTAACCACTAAATTAAGAGAAAAGATACAAATATTCCCCTTCTATTATTTTTTACGGTGAACTTTTGTAGCTGCTTATTTTTTCCATTGAAGAAGCGACCATTTTAACTTGAAGTCCGACCTCTTTTAACCTGACCCGGCAACAGTTGACGTAATTTGCAGGTAATATGTGTGTTGCCTGTTGCTTCTGTTTCCAGCCACTTTACTGACCAGGACAGCCACATTTCATCCGCTTTCTCCGCAGGCCCTTGTGTCTCTTTATTCATTTCTCCACCATGGAAGGGGGATTCGTGTGCAAACGAGCCAATCGAGCCATATATTGATTTACGTGTGTGTTCTAGTAGCCAGTGAAACCAGGCACACAGAAAAATCGCATAAACTTTTTAATTAGTATGTCCACTTTTCCTGATTGACAGTTTCATTGATATGTGTACATACTTTTTTAATTAAATGAAACGGTGAAGCGAACCATACCTAGTTGTTTGAACACTGCTTACTCTCTGTTAAGGTACTATTATTTTTTAAATAAAAAAAACTTATTTATAAGAATTAAAAAGTTTTTAAATATATTTATATTATTATTCATCTCTCATAATTTCTTTATAGCCATATATTTTGCTTATATATTTTAGGTAATTTTATTTTTCTTAAACCACGAAATAGCTTTCAGTGCACTGATAAAGTGTGTAATGTGAAACACGCAGCGTGTGTAAGAAAAAGAGACAGAAAGTGTGACAAAAAATCAATCGAACGCATACTCCTCGCACATAATGTGCAATTAATTGAGTTTCCCTTGACACTCAATGGTGCTCGATTGCCCCTCTTTTCCGTGAAAATAGATTGAACCGCACCCAAATGTAATTTACAATCTAACCTCATTCCGGTTGGAAAATTTTGCATAGGAAAATGGGAGAAGAAACATATTTCTGCACACATTTCCGGTGCACTAAACGTGATTGAAAGCGGAAATTGCTTCATGTCCTTCTTTTTCTGCCGTCGAGCATCCTTCCTCGTTCCCGTTTTCACTTTTCCACGAATCCCGCGACTTCCGTTCGCTGGCCACAAACTGTGGACTGGGCGTGGAATAGAGGCCCTGACTGATGACTGGCAAATCGGGTTTCAATTGACATTTGATAGAAATTGCATTAGAAACCCTGTGTAGCTGTCCTCTACTCCTGCCCTTTTGCAAGCTTCACGGAGTTTTGGCTGATGTGATTACCACGCGGGTGCTGACTGGAGCCATCGTTCGCCTCCTGCGGATTTTCCGCATCTCGCTTTGGTTACTCTCGGAAAATGTCCTTGGATGAGTGATTTATGAGCCAGCAATTGACTGATAAGCGCCAAAAACGTGTTGCAAATTGTCCATTTAATTATATTGGAAATAAGATTTACGCTTGGTAAACATCAATAATGATTTCATTGAGCGCTTGTTAAAATGAGTGTTAAAGATAATTGCTTAAAATGCTTTTTTTTTCTTTTATACACAATAAAAACATTTATGATTTAAGAAATAAGCTTTTTTATCGCAAGTGTGTTTTGTGGTCGACTTTTTCAAGTTCTTTTTTCTTATTCGCATGAAAGGGCTTCAAAAAATTCAATTTAATCGAGTTCGACGGGAACTTTTATGACATTAGCCCCTCGTTGCGCAAAATTGCAGTCATGTCAAACTGCAGCAGGACAATTAAATAGGATGTGGCTGCACTTACAGTCTGAAAATGGACGCTCTTAATTATTAAAAAAAAACTAAAGTAAGCACTCTGAAACTTACCGAGAAAATGAATGTGTAGTCCAGAGCAAACAATCCCACGCCGTTGAATTGAAAGAAACCCTCCCAGTGAAGAAACTGCAGTGTGAATGACTTCATTTTGTTGTAGAACAGATCGTTGCTCAACATAAATGCCGGTTTCTTTTGCATAATCTCATGGACAATCATCGCCGATTGTTTGGAATGATTGTTGGCATTGCAGCATAGTCGAAGCACTATGTAGGCCACCATCATGGTGGTGAAGCTCCAAATCACGTACAAATAGGTCATATAGTCCAGCAGTCGACTCTTGCCGCCCACAATGAAGTTGACCTTGGTCTCCAGGAAAATGCCAAAGATGCTCACCACAAAGCAGGCCGCCATATAGGGTACACACTGTGGTCCAAACTCGCCGTTTGTAATCACGCTGAGCGCCAGGATTTTATCATGCAGCTTGAAGAGATCTGGTAAATTGGCTTCCGATGTGTTTCTAAATTACAATGAAGTTATTACATTTTTTTTAAAATATTTTTCCTTTTAATAATGTGTTGGCAAAAAAATACATATTAAAAAGCCATAAATTAATCAAACCTTTTTTGTGTGCAGAAACCATGGGAAAACCGAAAAGTTTGAACATGTTTTTGCTTCGCAAAGTAATTAAATTTAGTAAATAAATAAGTTATAAAAAAGTCATAAAAATATAGATAATAAACATTTCGAGGTTGACTTTGGCTTAGGCAATGAAATTCTTAATTGCACACTTCTATTACCACTTTTGAAGCTCATTAGTGCTTTATATATAACTTAATTCATTATTTTATGTTGACACTATTTTGATTCGCCTGCTGACAAATAAATTCAAAAATGCATAAATGAAAATGCATATATTAAGGTAGCTAAACAACAAACATAACCATTAATCAAACCATTTTTTGTTGGCCAAAACCATGGCCGCCAATTCGCTTTTTCCCCTTACCCAGTATTTTCCGCGATGGTGGCATTGTCATAATCAAAGTCATCCTCGTCCTCGTCGTTGCTGGTGTCCAAATCGTCATCGTCGTTCTTTTGTTGCCCCTCCTGGCGCTTCATTTCGCCGGCGAACTTGTTCTCATTGCCAAATCCTGTCGTCGTCCTGCCGTCCATGACCGTAATCGGTGTAACGGTCTTCCGCTCCTTTTTGCCCTCGCTCTCGATATCGAACACGGTAAGGGGTGCGTGGCGATGGCGCGCCTCCTGGTTAATCTTCTCCAGCAGCATGTTAATCTGCTCGAAGCGCTGCGAGATGACCGACACGTGATAGATGAACTCACCCTGAATGATGCTGCCGGCCAAATATGGGAAACTGGACACCATGAACGGAATGAAGGCGAGATTGCCGAAGGTCCTAGAACGAGACAATTTGGGCTTTAAAATTCAACTACCAATGATTAGGATATGGCAAAAATATTGCAATTTAAGTAATAATTATTGTAGTTCGGCAACAATTTAGTTCTTTAATCTTTAGTATATTTGAACGGCATACTCACAAGTACAAAGATCTGACGTCATAGTAAAGGGCAAAGGTGAAAACGCAGAATAGGAAAAGCCAGGTGAAGTGATAGGCCACACTGTGTTTCACCGCAGTAACCTTCACCTTGTCCATTTCCGCCACCCGCTGGCATTTCTGGATAACTGCATCAATGTCATTAAGTCTCGCATCAAACTGCTGGAAAAACTCCTTTCGGCGATAAAGTGACAGCAGGGTGATGGTCAGATATAGAAATGCGCCCAAATGCATAAAGAGATGGCTGCTCAGCTTGCAAACACTATTGCAAGAGTCCAGTAAACAGAGGCCAATAATGTGGCTAAGATTTATGAGAAGATAGCAAGCCACATAGAAGATGGGCACAATGCACATCATGGCGTAGTCGAGTATGAAGTTAGTTTCCGATTGCTGGCGATTCAGTGGAATGAGGCCTATGACCTAATTTTTAAAGAATTATGTGATTAGAATGCACGGTAATTACGAGCATTTTCTTAATTTTTACCATTGAAAACCAATTCATAATTTGAATCATATTGCTGGAATTTACTCGCTACTCCGTTTGATAACTTTTCCATATAACTTTTCTCTGTGAACTGCCACTAGTTTGTCGGTCGATTGGTGTTCCAAAAGGGTTTCCATTTTCCCTATGTACTCACTCGATTGTTGGCATAATGAAAACGCTTATACGCAGCGGCGGGGGAAAATAATGCGCATATGGTTAAGATAAATATCTTCGGAGGGGAAGCCTAAAATGCTTTTAGCTTATTAAATGTGAACTGTGCACCCTGAGAAATGAGTGAGCCATAAATAAAAGGCTGGGAAGTTAATATATAAAGAACTCACTGACGAAATGTTTTTAATAAATTCAAGAAATTCACTTCTTGGTAGATTTAAAAATAAGTTCTATACCATTTTTTAACTTAATAAAAGAGGAAAAGTTTGAAGACATAATTTTTTTAAGTGCTTTAGCGTTTGATCCGCTAATGTATTGATTATTAATATTACTAGTTCACACTGAAAATTATTGGTTTCAATAGTAGATTTAATTTATAAAACTAAATAATACAAAATAACTTTGCAAAATAAGGTTTTAACTAGTACAGAAAGAATTACAAAAAATATAGGTTATCCTTAACTAAATAGTTTACAAATTAAATTACTTCCACGGCCTTCCGTTTCATTTATTTATTTAATATTGAAGTGCCATATGCAAATTCCCAGGATACTCAAACACCCATGATAATATCGTCTTTGTGTTGAGTCCTTGAAATCTAATAATTTCCACATATTTTCCCCTTATTTTACTTGCTAATTAAACAATTATAAGTTAGTGCCGCCTAGCAGTAAATTAACAACTATGTAAGACAACACCGGCAATAAGATTTCCCCCTTCGAGTTGCCAACTAGCTAAGACGTTTCTCGCCTAAGAAAACCAATTAAAAGCAAAGCCCTTACTGGCAGCAATAACTGGCGACAAGGGACGCAGAAAGGTAAAGGAAAGCGGGCCAAAACCATAAGATGATAAAATGCAAATTTCCCCAGAGTTGGTTGGGCATACAGCGCGGGTTGGAAAGGGACTTACAACAGTTACAACTAAAACAAGACGGCACTGGGTGAGTGTAAGGTGATTTTCCCGCCTGCTGGATGCCTTTTGGCCCACTTAGTAAATAATTGAGTTTGCATCGGAGGCACGCACCAACCAACATTCATGCACACGCACTCACACATATATTTTTGACCAAGGGGATCCGGCGACGGCAGGAAAGGACTTTCGTGTAGAGCGACGGACAAACATCCTGTGCATCTTACTTATGCTCATGCACGCCCAATAGACCGCAAAATCATCGGTTCTACATGTCTTAGAGATGGCCAATTATGGGCACGCAACGGAAGCTACATGTAATTAATAAATTATTTTGGTTTATTATTAGCCGAAATACCATTAATATATATGCCTACAAAGCTGAAACTAAACTTTTTCGTTCAAGAATATCACTTATACGACTAGTTAGCCAGAAACAAAAAACTACGGTATACTTACTATCAAATTATTTTAAAGAACTGTTTATATCTATTTATTCATTTATTATAAATGTTTTATATTTTATAAGTTTATGTATTTAACAAAAATTTGGTTTTTAAAAAAATTACTCATTCGACTCGATGTCCATAAAAGATATGCATGTAGTATATTACAGACAAAAGATGAAACCGTATTGTTTGTTGTTAGTTATTAAACAAATGATATATATTTAAGAAATACATTTTCAGACTTACAAATGTATATATATTATATTATAATTCTTTATGAACCCATCTCTATCTTGTACACACATGCTAAGCCAATGAAGTGAAGCTGGTTAATATTTGCCTATGGAGCATGTTCTTCCCGAATGTCGTTATTCGCTCCATGTCGTGGTGCGAGGCTTTTCCGGGAAAGTCTTTTAAAACGCCGCCGAGTTGAAGCATGCAAATTTGATGCGCACATTAGATTAGTTTATTGTAGTGCTCGGTAGTGATTGTTATTGCCTTTGGTGTCCTTAATAAAAACCGCCCAGCATTCCAGGCAAAATCTCTCTCTCGACAAGTTGTTCCCACTGCGCTTTATAGCCGGCAATCCATTGGGATTCCTTGGGGCTTCTCCGATTTAACCGATTTGGGTTGCTTTATTTTATTTTGTACTCGCTCCCCTTGGCGGTATCAATAAAATTGCGGTCATAAACTGCGACCGTAATGGTCTTCAAAGTCTGCCACGCCCCCTTTGCACCCAGCCCCTTTTGGGTCTGGAATGCCTGCCAGCAAGTCACTCAATCATGTGGCACACTTAGTTGCCTCGCTCACAATTTTCCCCCCGACTTATTTTGGCTTTCAGCTTATTTTTGTATTTTGCCGCTCTGTAATGAGCTTGTTTGCCCAAGATTTTGGTCGAAAGATTTGCCTAAACGTTTTCTGCTTCCGTAAGTTAGCTGTTAGGATTCTTGGCATTTGGGATTTGGGTGCTGCTAAAGTGGAACATCTTGGTCCTGTTCGAGGCGAAACGGGCCAAGTGGGCTGGCCTCGAAATTATGTCCTTGGGGAAATGCTGGCCTGCTAAAGTGTTTCGCTTACTTGCAACATAAGAGTTTCATCATTTGATAAGTCCTAAGTGCTGATTAAAATACAAGTAATCAAAATATTGTTTCTCCATCATATTAATCTTGAGATGAGGCTGGCTTTAAACTTCGAAACCCAATATTTTCTTTAAATGATTGTCTAGCCACGTGATCCGCACAAATAAAGCAGCACAGACATATCAGACACATCAGCCGGGATATGTGCCTGGGGTCTGGCTTAGTAGCCAACTTTCTTGCTTTCCTTCGGCCTTGCCGCATTTGTCAGTTTGCCGTTTATAGGGTGTATCTCCCACTTTTGTGGCACGTAGCCGTTGACTGTTAATGACTTCTGGCAACACAACCAGCAAAGGAAGTTTACGACAAGCACTGAGAAAAATGCGTGCAAGTTCAGTTGCTGTTTAAGTCAGAGAATTAAGAATTAAGATGGTGTAAGGCGAGAAAATGATAAAATATTTATATTGTTTATACACAACGTAGTAAAATGAAAATTGACATCATGTAATTAAGTTACATTTCACTAGCAAAATTTAACAAACCACTGCTATTTGTGTGTCCACGGTTGTGTGTTGTGCCAAGTGTGTGTTTCCTCGTTTATGTGTTTGCTTTATCTTAGTTCAACGTAGCGTCAAACTTAACTAGCCAAACAATTATTTCCAACGCTCTTGTGCATCCCCCCCTCTCTTTCGACATTTCTATTTCGCAATGCTGCCATCTCTTTCGCATCCGCCGAGAAGCCAAAAGTGCTCTTTATTGCTTGTTACATAAATATTTCATTAAAAGCCATTCATAACCAAGCATTCGGTGTTGACAGTCGCCTCCCACCATCAACGCCCACGCCCACGCCCACCACGTGTCCAACGTAGAAAGAGACGCCTGCTGCCAAACGAAAGAGAGAGAGAAATTTTCCTCTTGCACTTTCACTTGCAGTTGAATTTGCGAACGGTTTGGTAAAGAGGATTGAAAAACAAGATTTGTGGATTTTGTTTTTATACTAGGTAAAATTCAAAACACAATAACAATTACAATTACAACACACCCATTTCGTAGGTTTAATTTTTTCTTATTTTTTAAAACATTTCGGAACTATTAAATTTGTGTTTCAATTATAATATAGTCTTGTAATTGGAATCATGGCTTATTGTACATGCTTATGTATGCGATCGCAATATTTTCATTCTGATAATGTAAAACAGCTGTTGAAATCATCAAGATAAATCTTTAGGAGAAGAAAAACCGAAAAAAAACCGAGAATGAGAAGACTGCTACAAATTGTCTCTTTTTTGTTAAAGCATAAACTTTGAAATGAGTAAAAAAAAGCTCTCTCTGAAAGCTTAATCGCTACTGCCAAGAGAGCGAGTGCTTCTCACCACATTTCTGTGTTTGTGTTTGCTCCTCGGAATTGTTGCTGCAACCTGCGTGCAACATCGCCCGCACCAAAATGTCAAATGCCAAGGAAATGTTTTTAAAATAAGAGAAAATTCTATGTAGGAAATGGTGGTATTTAAATTATATTTCAGTTGTAATTGTTATTGTAAGTGTAAAATGTAAGAAATTAACATCACAATGACACAATGACTAATAATGTACAATAATTATTTATAATATTATCCTAAATGTAACAAAATGTAATCAATGAGATTACGCGCCAACAACACTAACTACCTACCTACCCTACCAACATGTGGTCGCTAAATGAAGCTCCACTGTCACTGCCGTATCCTGGTCCTGAACCTCGTCCTGCTGCACTGGTGACGTCCAATATTTTGTAGCGCCTCGCGGCACCAGCTATCTGTCATACAATTTATTCAAACTTATTCCCTGTAAATCGTTCTATAAAAAAGTTTCAAAACATATTATACATAATAACTACCAATTTCGTAATAAAGAAAATAATATCTTGAAGTGATCTCAAGATTTTTCTTAAAATAAGATGCAGTCGAGACAAAAACCGTAGGCCGCCTAAAAGCATGCTTCTGAAAGTCCCAAAATCACTGTATTAGCACAATGCTCGCAATGATGTTGTAGGCAACCGGCGTGATTCGATCGGATCGGAATGGATCGTGGGGCATTTGAAAGAACAATCACCCACTCGGCCTAGTCGCGCGTTCAACGTTCCGTGCATCGGTTGTCGCCGCCGACTTCGAATCGCATTATGTCTGCCCAAGTGGAGAGCAATGGTGCCAGTGAAAGTAATAACAATTGCGTCAAGGATGTCAGGCTCCTGCTGCTGCCGGAGAATTCCACGGATTCGGATGGCAATCCGGCGAGTGTCGCATTCAGTGCGGAATCGCACAAGAAATTCATTGATGACCTGACACGAACCATTGACGTGGGCCATGTGAGGAGGAAGCGATTGTGGCGGGTGCCCTGGTTTATTTTGCTGATGAGTTTTGTGCAGGTTCGATTTTATGCAGTTGCTCCACTTGTTCGATTCTCTATTATTTTGTGTTTTCCTTTTTTGTCTGCCCGTCAACGTGGCGTATGAGTGATTTTGTGATGCGTGTGTTCAATTCAGAAAATCATCTATATACGATGTGTATAGATGAAAAGCCCTCCGTCAGATAAGAAATTACGTAGGCTAATAAATTACCTGTGAATGTGTCAAAGGTGAAACTATATGTGATGACTACGGCGGTGCTTATCAATGTTAAATTAATTGAGTTATGAATTCCTTAATGTGAAACGAATTTTAAAATATTAATCACAAATATAAAAACAGAGTTTAAAGAATTTTATATTCAACAAAATATTATGAACTTTGAACTGATAAGCTCTTAATTTCTTACTCATGTTTAGCTAAAAAAAAAGCTAACATAAGTGATCTACAATGTGTTTGTTTATACTCCCGCATCTTAATAAGAATCTTTTTACTTGATTTGTTTTAAACAAAACATTTCGTTTGCTTTTGTTTTGTTTATCCGTGTATGGTGCCATTGTGTGAGTGCTTCGTAAATAATTGCTTTTCAATTCATATGAATTTTCATTCACTGGAAAATTTTTTCAATAGTTTACGTATGCGGATTTATTGCGGTTTTAACTAAGCGGAAAATAAGTGATATATTACACCAATCCATTCAATCAAAATGCACAACAAACAGACAAAATGAATGTGTTTTAAGAGGTTTTATTTAGACATCACTGATAAATTTGTCCTTTGATACAATTACTTTTCGATTTTTAGTTATTTAACGTGAATAAAAGTTGTGTTTGGGCAACATATTATAAGACAAATTAGCCATTTTAAGTTGGTCATTTGTTTTTTCTTCTATCAAGTGCTCAACCGCTTAATTGCCAATTGGCCCCTGGGAAATTGTCTTCGAAACAAAGTCCCACAAGTGTGGCCTATTTAATTTGAAACTCATTAATTAATACCTGACTGCATACCTTCATTACACACTCTGCACACTTAGTAATGCAGATCGGTGATTTGAAAGGTTTTATTGTTTGGCCCAACCCAGAAATCGATAATGATTACACAATCGAACGCGTCGCTTAGTCGTCCGATTTAGCAATATTGCCATTTTAGTCATCGGATTGATCGAGTGCTGCAACTTGGAGCTCTGGCATTTGTCATATTTGGTGGGATCGGGATGCATGTTGCACCGATTTGGTGTCACCGCCGTGTTTCTGCGGCTGCTGTCAACTCATGCGGCGCGCATTGTGCGGCATCTCAACTCAACACTCGCACTTTGCAGTTGGCCAAGTGTCGATCGATTGAGCGAAAGTGACAGCCAGTTACCATGACACTGTTCAGCAAAGTTGGGATTGCTTCGTTATGGCGAAGACAACTTACTTCTCACGATTTCAATCGAAAACTGCCACTTGCCTGAGTTTAATTCTTAACAAGAAGAAGTTATCATGAATTGCATTACTTTACTACACTTGTACATAAAATTCTAATTTTGCTTGTGAATAAGCTATATTCAAATTCCAAATATTCTACCAAAGTATGTTATTACATAAAGTGTCAGATAACTACCCTAAATATATGTTGCTCTAAATTTTTTCAAGTTCCATGCAGTATGGTGCAATGTAATCTTCTTTGCTCATTACCAGATATCTTTGCACTGGATAGCTAGTGAGTGTATGCAAAAAGTACTGATCTTCAAACCGGAATGGAACGTCGAGTACTGGCGCCTACTGACCTATATGCTGCTCCATTCCGATTACTGGCATCTGTCTCTCAACATTTGCTTTCAGGTGAGTACCCAACTTTGACCTAATGAACTCTAAACAATAGTTCGAATCAACAAAGTTAAAGTAGCTATAGAGATTCACTTTGTGAAGCAACGACTTTAATATTTCCTAAACTGCTCGTTTAAATGCCATAAAGCACTTAGTAGTTGGCAGTAATTCGATAGTCACATCCTGTCGCTAGCCACCTGTTGTTGCATTGTGTTACTAAGAAGGTTAATGTCTCTGCCAGTGCTTTATAGGTATCTGCCTGGAAGTGGAGCAGGGTCACTGGCGTCTGGCCGTGGTCTATATGGTGGGTGGCGTCGCTGGTTCGCTGGCCAATGCCTGGCTGCAGCCCCATCTCCATCTGATGGGTGCCTCCGCTGGGGTCTACGCCATGCTGGGAAGTCATGTGCCGCACCTGGTTCTGGTCAGTCAGCTGGAAACCGCAATTTAATTTTGATTTAATGTTTACACGATCCCTACTTTGTCGAACAGAACTTTTCGCAATTGTCGCACCGCTTTGCCCGCATCGCCTCCCTGCTGATATTGTTACTCAGCGATGTGGGCTTTACAACTTACCACTTTTGCCACAATCACAATCGCAATCCGCGCACCAGTCTGGAGGCGCATATTGGAGGGGGCGTGGCCGGAATTCTGTGCGGTTTCATCGTCTATCGACGCCTGCAGCCAGCCAATCAAAAGGCCATTTACTTTTAGTCTCAAATAAGATAGTTCCATTCAAATATATATTATATTTATATCATAGTGAAAAATACGTTTTAAAACAAATTGAAGGCAGTCATGAAAGACTTTTATCTTATAGCCGATAAAGATCAATCATTAAACGCAATTAATGTCTGATTATTAAACCTGCAAAAAGTTCAACAACTTCTTAGACTATTTAATATTCTGACAATCCAACAGTCCCTAAATAAATATTTCCTGTGTGGACTGTCTTTTATTTGGTCGCAAAATCCATTGAAAATTATTATTCTATCGTCGTGGTTAATGTTTAATTTCGGTGTTATGAATAAACATTAAATTTACACCTCATAAAGAAAGGGTGGGCCATGTTTTATGGCTTGTTTTTTGTGCTCTTCACTCGCCACACATTTAATTGGCCTATACTTGCTAACTGAATAAGTCTGTATAGAATTTATTAATTACTCATCGATTGGCTTTGGCCAATTAATGCTGACGCAGACAGGAATGTTTAATTTAAACTCATGGATTCCATAATGATCTTGATGTGCAATTAAATTCAACACAATTCGTAGAAACATTTCCCCAAACTAGCAATTTGTTATTTGTCACAAGGTTGAAATGCGATCAATATTTATAAACCAATTTGTTGGTTGTTGTTTGACTTTTCATCAAAATAAATAATAAAGTGTAATAATTCAAAACAAAGACTTTAGATTTTGATAATTTATTTGTTAGTTTTATTAAATATATTTCGTGTACTTCTTATTTAATTATAGCCTTAATTATTGTATGTTATAAATGCCATGCTAAGTTTTAAATATATTAATCATTTTTTTCTATAATACAACTTAGGGTCTTGAGAAGGCCTAAACTACCCTGTAGTACAATACGAACTAAAAGCTACTGCTACAAACTGAAACTTAACCGCTACAGACTTCCTGGGGGGATTACAATCGTAGGGGGGGGGGGATATCTAAATTAACAGTCTAATGGGCCGCACTTGACGCCCACCTCGGTGCATTTGCATTCCAGGCACTGGCTGGATAGCTCCACAATAATCCGACCCACCCGATACATGCGTCCGTATATGTTGCAGCCAGCCAATTTCAACTGACCAAGCGGATCATCGCCACCCGGAAGTCCACCCACCAGTCCGCCTCCACCAGTCCGCTCAACCGAACCAGAACCTGAATCCTGGTGCACATCCTCCGGGGATGATGACGCTGCTGATGGGGCTGCTGTCGGCGGTCGCGTTGCATGCTGGTAATGGTGGAATTGCTGCTGCGGTGGCTGCTCATGTTGCTGCGGTGCTTGCTGCTGCTGCTGTTGCTGCGGTTGCAATCTGTGCGGTCTTACCTCATAGCTGGTATCCATGAAGGGTAATTTGTCGAACGGTGAGTTTAAAAATGGATGCAGAGTGCTCCCCGTTGTTGTGGCAAGCCCCGCGGTTGTTGACGCAGTTGATGCCGTTGATGTCGCTGCTGGCGGGGATCGAGTGGTTGCCGGTGTACTCTGGCGTCGCGTGCCACTCTGGACTTTGCGTCTATTGCCGCTGGTCTGTTTGTTTTTCGTTTTGCCGTTTCCCTTTTTGGCCGGAGCACGTGTCGTCACTGTTGGCCGACCAGAGGTCGATGTTGCAGCCGTGCTTGATGCAATTGCTGCAGTTGCTGTTGCTGCTGTTGCACTCGCATCTGCTGCAGTTGCTGTTGCTGCTGTTGTTGATTTTGCTATCGTTGGCGTTGCCGTAGGCAGTTGCTTAAATGCAGGCACTGTCCTGCTTGCTGCATCCTCTTCGGACAACTCCATACCGAGCAGCTCATCCAAGAGCTTATCCAATTTATTGATTTCATATTTATCTATCAAGGGGGCTTCCTTTTCCGTTGTCGTCGACGTGGATGTGCTGGTTGTGCTGGTTGTGCCGCTTGTGGATGACGATATGGAGGAGGCTGTTGAGTTGCTAACACTGTAAGTGACGGTCTCGATATGCTCTTCAATCGGCTTTTTGTTCGCCTTGTCAACGATTAGTTCATCGAGATTGGGCGACGGTTCTGTGTGTATGACATCTTTGAAGGGGTCGGGTGTAGTGATTTCTGTAAAAGGGCAAAACCAAGTGGACATTTTTAGATAAATCTCTCAAATTCAGTGCGGTGCAAGAATATACAAGCTTGTTAAAGTTCTAAAAACTTCAACTCACCTATTGAAGCAGTATCATTTTCCTGTGCGCCCGAGGTTGTGATGTCGATAATGTGCTGTGTCACATGGAAGTTATCAACTGGGCCGCCGATGCCACTCGAGGTGACGTGCTCCTGAAGGATTTCACCATCGATAACCAGCGGTTCCTTGGGCATAAATCCGCCCTCCGTTTCGGTGGGTGGTGAGAATCCATTGTGCGGAGGTGGCACCACAGGACTTTCGAAGTCAAAGTTGACGTAGGCCGCACTTCCTTCGTATTTCCCACCCACATGGACCACTGGTTCTGGAGCAGATTCCACCGCTGGCACTTCCACGTTGAACTTGTACTTGTAGGCAGCCTGATCCGGCTGGGATTGTGAGTATAGAGCCACCGTGTCATCCATGGTATCATAGCCAACCACATCCATCTTATCGGAAGCCACTTTCTGCTGATAGAAGTTGGTGGGATACTGCTCCTTGGGAACCGTATCCACAGCATCGGTTGGAAGGAATGGTATAATCTTTAGGTTGGGAAGACTGGGAGGCAGTGTGGGTTCACCATTGATGTCCAGTGGCTCAGCCTCCAAGATACTCGGATTTGTTTCGATCACCAACGGTTTTGGAGTACTAGTAACATAGGGTTTGGGTTTTGGCTTAAATTTTGACTTGCTGGTGGTGCGTAATGTGGGTTTTGTTGTGGTGCTGGTGGTGCTGGTTGTTGTAGTTGTGGGTGCCGGAGTGGAAGGTATCGGAGTTGTGGGTCTTTGAGTTGTGGATTTCGGTGGGAGTGCGGGTTTTGCAGAAGATGACTTTGGAGTTGTGGTCTTTGTTGTTGAAGGTTTTGGCGTTGTAGGTTTTGGAGTTGTAATTTTTGGAGTTGTAGGTTTCGAAGTTGTAGTTTTCGGAGTTGTAGGTTTTGGAGTAGTTGGTTTTGAAGTAGTAATAGTTTTTCTAGTGGTCCTCGGCTTGGGTTTCACCGTCGTACTAGGCGTTGCTGTGGTTTTAATCGTGCTATCTACTTTGGTTTGCTGGGTGGTGCTCGTACTTGGTTTATCGGTGCTTTTGGCTATTGTAGAACTAGTGGTTGCATTGACCCTCTTATTTGCCGTCCGATGGGTCACCGGTTGACCATATTTGCTAGTCACCACCAACATGGGCGGCGTCACTGTGAGATTCGCCAGCTTGGAATTGATTCGCGTGTGAACGGGCTTGCCACTTGGCAGTGGTCGAAACATGGGTGGTGCAGGCAGATTAGTGGGTTTCTCAGTGGTAGTTGTGGTACTTGTGGAGCTTGCTGTTTGATTGAGTGGTTCTTCGAGTATGCCAGACAAGCCATCTATCAGGACATTGAATAGACTTGGTTCCTCTTTCGGAGGAGGCATTACTTCTGTGGCTGGTGTTGGCCAAATTCCAGCATTTGCGATACCAATTTGTTGGGCCTCCGCCGGCAGTTCACCCACAGCCATTTCGCCATTGTCCAATTGCTCATCAAAGTCCTCGGCAATGCGTTTAATGCTGTTAGTTGAAGGATTGAACTCATCCGGTTGATTCAGAGTAGTACTAGTCTCCAAATAGGCTTCTGTTTTGGGGCCCAGTTCCTCTTCATCCGGACCCAAGAGTATATCCATCCAGGAGAGTGTGTTTTTGGCCGTCGTCGATTCCGGTTGTCTTATTTCTTCGTGACTCGTTGTTTCCGTATTGGGACCCAGTAACAAATCCAGAAAACTTAGTGCCGTTGTACTGCTCACCTCCTCACTGGATTCAGTTCTCATCAAAGGCGGTGCCTGGGTGGTTCTTATGCCCACAAGATCCAAATTATTGGCCAACATTTTGTTGTTATTACCATCTATGAACTCAAGGCCTTCGCGAAGTGTGTCCATAATGCTCTTTTCACTACTGACCTCCAGGGGATTGCCCAGAGTAGCTCTCGTCGGATGACGATCGTGTGGATACCTCTCGGCCATGGAATTCTGCGGAATTAAAGCTGTCCCCTGTTGCTCCGGTTCCTCCTTGCCAAACAGCATATTATACAGATTGAACTGTCTGGAGTTGTGGGATCTACGATAATCCCGCTGACTGCCACAGTCGTAACTCGATGGACAGCACTGACCCTTCGGCACCACTGGAATGCAGTTCTTCAGTGCCGGCGAGCACTTCTTGGGTGCACAACGCCTGGTTCCCCGGATACAGAAGCATATGTCGCATGGCTTGTCCGCATCCGATCGCATCTTCTGACCCTCTGCGTAGAACTGGGCACCTACAGTGCAGCCTCGATTGCGCTGCAGGCGCTGTGACATGCGCAGGAAGTGCTTGTTCGAGGTCTTCCTGTAGCGCACCTCCTGAGAGGATTTTCCCGACGTTTTGCTACTGCAATCGTATCTTACGGGACAACAGGTGGAGTCCACAAAGATGGGCTTACAGCCCTCAACGGGCAGCATGCATTTTGGCTTCACACACTTCTCGGTGCCACCTATTGGGTAAAAAAGGAAATTATTTATATAAAAAATATATTATTTAATTTTTAATCATACCTATGCAATAGCAGTAGCTGCACAAATTTGAAGATGACATGGCAGATCCCGACTTGTAGACAGTTCCATTTTTCACACAAACTGTATACAAAATACAAAATGAACTTTAGAATCTTTATTTTTATCAATTGTCAATTGTGTTGTATACCAAACAAATCCGTATCGGAATCATCTGAACGCCTCTGCAGCATATTATCGTTGACCACCCGATCGATGGACTCCCTTTCGTAGTGATCCAGATACGCGATGATGCGACGCTTGGTGGGTATCTTGTAGAATGCATCCAATCTTGCGCAGGAAAGATACGGACAGCAGGAGCTCTTCTTTTGGACGACCACACAGCCTCGGGGCGGTGGCATTGGCATTTCGGGACACACTTTCAGGCGACACACTAGTGTCTTTCGGTTACACTGGCAATTCAGACACTTCTCCATGCTGGGCACCACCGATTTGTCCGCAAACCAAGTGCCATTGTGATGGCAGCCTAATGATTTATTGCAACAAATATGAAATAAGTATAAATAGTAAATTAATAGCTGTAAGTCGCTAAACTTCTTTTTGAAATAGTTTGATTTTGGGCTTTGCACTAAGCTTTCTATAGCACGACTAATGGATTCATACCATTTTCCACTATATTAACTCTTTTCCGCTGCAGAGATGCAACCATCTCACCCAATGCCACACATTTCACAGACATTATCCGCTGGCCCCGAACTCACCTGTGTTCGGTGTGATAAATGCATCCAGCTGTGCGGGCCATAGGAGTAGTAATGCCGCCGATAATATGCTGACTAAGCGCAGCGTCATCTTCGTTCGTGAATTTTGTTCCCGTTCCCGGTTCCGTTGCGTAGAAGTGGACGTAGATGCCGCCGAAGAGCATGAATAATGCAACAGAGGCGACTTTGGACTTGGGCCAGGTCCGAGCAGAGTTTGGTACCCCCTGGTTGTTGTGTTACCTCTTGGGTATACCCACGTATATATATAAATATATAGGTGTGTATATTAGTATCCCAGCTGATGCGGCAGGGCAGAGCTCCAACGTGTCTGCCAGATGTGGAGTCGAATGCTTCTAATGCTCCGCAAATGTGTGTCACGCAGCGGCAACTTTCGAATGACAGCGACGGCCAACGGTGCGCATGACCATTTGGCTGCGACTTGGAGCAAATTAAAACGAGCTGGAAATTACCCGCACAATTTGCTGGAGCATTGCCACAGGTCGTCGTCGCTCGTTACTTGTCGCCAGTGCCAAAGTTCTGCCACACTTTTAATGAACCATATATATGTGTATATATATATAAATCCACAGACGGGCGGCAAAAAAGGAAAATTTGTTCGCCTCACAGCTGCAAAGATATGGAGAAAGACGGAGATGTGGGTAAGTGCTGGTCATTAGTGAGTGGTGCTACGTTGTTGAATAATGTTAGCGAAACTATGCAACAGGTTGCCGGTTCAAACAACTTCATTTGAATAAGCTTTTCCACCGAGCCAAATCGACATGCGTACTACACGATGTGCGCGGCATTGTGAAGATTGAGATTAAGTAAGAAGGCACGCGGGTAGTAACTTGAGTTATTACAGTCTAATTTATATTTGTATGAAAGACAAATTCAAAGGGTATTATCTGGTATCAAACATAGGCAGAAATGAAATAATCATCCTAAACAACTAAGCCTCTTTACGATGATTAATAGAACTGCTTTACCTTAACAGTATTAAAACAACAAATGAATTTCCCTCTATGTTAAGCCCTTGCTTAGTTCAATCTTTCGCCTCAATGCCATAAACTTTCAGCGAAAAGCAGCTGAACACGAAACAGAACTTTCAGAGTTTCCAACTTAATTCCCCAATAATTTCACACAACTTTATCGCTTTGTTTATCTGCACTGCACTTCGAGAGTTTGGCATAAATTGGCGCACGGAAATGGGCCAAACGCAAATGCTGCCAAAATCCATCAATAAATACACAGAAATACACAGGGGATGGGGCTGGGGGCAGCGATACTAAGTCGCAGTCATAAATAATAATACTCAAAGCAAGAACTGGTCTGAAGAAGCGTCCACTTCACACTCCTCGGAGTCCGGAAAGCCAGAAAGCCAGACGCGAGTTGCATGCAAACGCAGCAACTGGAAAACAGCCAAACAAACATGAAAATCAAATAAAGCCCGGCGAATGGCGGTCATTGCCAGGGAAAGATCCACCGACTGACTGGCCAGACTGCTGGCCACCGAGTTCTCCAAGAACCATCGACCCCCACTCCAATGGCCAACAGGCCAGAGCCAAAAGCCAACTAACAACACACAACACACAACTTACAACTAACAACAAACCACAACGACATTGTCGCTGTTGGACGGAGCACTCCGAACTGGCCACTGCAGCCACTTTCATTAAGAACGTGATTAGCAGCGAAAACTCACTGGCATGCAAATGGAAACGAAAAGTCTGGAAAGAACCGGGCAGATTTTTTGGCTCCATGATAGAGAAGGATTTGATACCCTCACTAAATGTGTAACTAACTAACTACAAGTAATTAAAAACATCTTGTTCATGGTTAAGAACTTCAATGTAATTTATATGTATTTAAGTTTAAGAAACGATGCTAGACTTCTATTAATATCTATATATCTAACATATCTAATATAGATACATCTACTTGTTTCCATGTTAGCTTTCAAGCCAAAAGATTCATTTGAAATATTTACTAGAGTCAGGAGAACCCATCCAGGGGCCATACCCCCAGTGATCTCTGCAGGAACCAAATCTCCAATGGGGAGAGCTTCTTCGCTTAATTGGAGCTCCGTTTGCATACCGGACTGGTGGGTCTGCTTCTTGGCCTTGCACAATTTAGTTGGCAGTTGGTTCTCATGACAACTTTTAATCAAGTCATTATATCTGACTGGCGCTCCTCGGGAGATCTATGCTAGAGAAACTTTCACGAGCCACGAAAACGAGCAGAAGTCACCCCGAATACGACGAGGCAGTTGAATTTCAGTTTCACACAATAAATCAGCTGCAGTTGACTTTTATTTTGTTGCGGTTGACTCTGCTTTTAATTGAGTGCCACTTGTGGCCTGTGCCTCATTTGCATGCCAGTCTCCGTGTACTTGGCCATGAAAATGGAGGCTTAGAACACTGAAATTACTGGCGGCAACCTGAGTGATGGTGGGGGGGGGGGAGTGGATCATGAAGAAATCTCTCTATCGCAGAGTTTGCCCTAGGACCTACAAATTTCAGTTGGTGAAAATCACCAGCTTAATTACACATTTTCCGTAAGCAATTTGCCAATGGGGGCCAAACATAATTCCATACTTTTCCACGCACTCGCAGATAATATCAAGCAATTCTATGGTGATTCTGCCATATTCAGAACGTGTGTAAGCCCAGTCGCCTCATAAATAAATTACTGTAATTACATGGCCAAAGACAAAACCAGACCAAGCCAAAGCGAACCAAAGCGAAAGAAAGCGAGGCTGTGGGAGCAAATGCCACTCAGGTGTCCAGCACAAGAACCTCTATAATGGGGCCAAGCAATTACGCCCAGACACAGCTTTATTTATTTATTTACCCCTTTTTATTTTGTATTTCGCACCGAGCAGCATACACTGCGCCAAATTAATCAAGTCATTTATTAGACTGCCACCGGGCTTTTTGAGCGAAAGTGTTGAGATTAAAAGACCCTGATTGCTCGATTAGTTAATCACAATGAAGTCGTTCGCGCGGTTTCATCAACCCAGTTAATTCGGTTTTCGAAGAAATTAAAAGTTTTTAGAGTTTCGGTTTCACTAACCCAGTTGGTTGAGTTTGTAAAGAATTACAATGGTTTTGAAAGCTGAATCTAGCCAAGAACTGTAAATGATAAAAATACCAGAGTGATCAATGAAAATCAGGCATTCATTACAGTTCTAAAAATTTCCCCTTCAAAAGTTCAAAAGTTATAAAATGGATTTTAAAAGTTGATCCGGTATGCTATGTCTTCTATGTATAAAGTTACTGTTAACAATGCTATTCAAAATACGATTGAAATTTCATGGTATGGCACATGCAATGCAAAAATCAGCTCATTGGAAGCTCTAAAATATATTCCACTTCAAACTGAAAATTAAATGAAGTGTATAACAGCTTCTCAGCCGAGTGTAACATGAGTATTTAGCAAAACTGAAGACACACACACACATGATGGTGTTTAGCCAAAGAAATCAACCCAATTGACTAGTTCGACTGTTCCGAATCGAATCGCCCCAAAAACCACTTGGCCGACAATAAATTCTCGATTTGAGCCAGAAAAGAGCGCCAAGTCGAACTGTAGCCGTGACATCGATTCGGCAACAATAAAATTGGGTATTGAGCATTCGCATCTGATAGATACTTTGTTGGCCACTCCGACCATTTGACACAGTAGCAACGCCCCACTGACAGATTTATTTATCCGCATCTGACTTTTCGGGAAGGCGATGGAGAGCACTCCCTCCATATTTGGACGTTGATTTGTGAAAGGCGAAAAGCCAAACGCCAAAGTCTTGAGTTGTTTTCCACTCGAGATCCCAGATCTATGGATCTGGCCTTTGTTTTTTTGTTTGACTACTACTGGGCATATTTTTGGGCGCATTCTAAACTTATAATTTGTAACAACTTTCACCGATCGAGCGATCGTGGCTAGCACAACTAGCACTTAGGATTATGTAAATCTCGGCCAGGCAAAATATCTAATAACAATGGGTAGCTACGGAAAGTGGGCATTGGATTGAATGGAAAGCGAAATAACGCGCCCGCGATTCAGATTCAGATCTGGGCCTATTTTCACTTTTGCAAATTGTCTTAGAACACGGAACGCGAATAGAAATCGAAGTCAGTGCGAGTCAATAAGCGATCATTGAGAATTGAAACGTGAGCATGACTACACTAGTCAGCAAAAGTGGGATCGCTGATCGTGTTACTCAAACCGTCAAACTAAAACTTCACGTTTTATACATTCTTTGTAGTCTGAATGCACGACAAAACGAACTTTAAAGATGACAAGGGATCTTATGATTTCATTGTTGGGTATTCAATAAAATCATTTTCAAACAAAAGAGCAGTCAACCAGTCAAGATATTTTCCATCGCAAATAGATATAATTTCTTGAATTGAAGTGTTATTCTCCTTTCTTTCTCAGCAATTTGTAATGCTTTTAATAAGCATAGGCACATTTGCATATATGAGCTCGTCTGTGCGGCTTCATCATAGAGTGAAATTCGTGTCATCATAATGGCAAGAAATGCCAACACGCTCAGCTTCACAGCTAGAAAAAAAAATTTGGCAATACTCGAGCCATTGAAATGATTCCAGCATAAACTATTCAGCCTTAAAAAGCTGAACAAAAAATACGAAAAAAAAAAAGGAACGAACAACATGTGTGGCTCATTAAATATGCTGCGAACACACAGCAAGTACATGAAAAGCAGTCGAGAACCAAGGAGTTTGAACAATTTTCCTGTCCAACTCTATTGATGCGACTACTTCGATATCGGCGGTGCACACGAAAAAAAAAATTGGCTTGTAAACTGTTTAATTGGCCTTTCGGATATTCAGCCATTATCATCCAGTAATAAACTTAATAGCTTCGGTTAAGTAGAAGCCACTTAATCAATTGGTACATACGAGGAGTAATTTAAGCAATCGTTTCCTTAAATTAAAAATAAGTATGGTGCGCTTTTTTAAGATTTAATGTGTGCATTAAATAGGTATGCATAAGATATATTTCATATATTTCATAAGTCAAGTTTTAATAGGTACCATAAAACCGCTGTTCTAGAATTTGCCATGTTTGAAACTCTAAATTGAAAAAAAGGAATACATAGCATATGGATTCTTAGGTAAAGATTTTCTGTATCTTTTTCGCTCGGTGTACGTATCCAAAGTTCCCCTCGGCTGCAGACAAATACCTGTCATTTAGCGGACGTCAAACATGTTCGACCTAGCCCCTTGAGCACCTGTGGCCCAGCTCCACCTCGCTTATTTTTTTCCAGCCCGCGATCGTCGATCTGCAGTCGGAGACTCCCCAACCCGATCCCCATCCAAAGTTATTAGAGCCGCGAGGGCTCAATAAATGGGCGTCGTTTATGCACCTCATCATCAGCGATTGCACAGATCGCAGCTCTGTGTTCTTGCCTCTTTTTTTTTTTATTTTATTCGCTGTTTGGCCAAGCGGAAGTTGTTAAATGAAAAGGCAGAAACGAGCATAAAAGGGGTAGAGGTGTCGCAGCGGAACGAAGAGCAAATGCTCTTGGAGGAAGGTCCTTCGGATGGTCATGTCCTCAGCGGAGATGTCATGTTAATTTCAGATTCCTGGAAGCCGCGATTTCGCATGTTGGTGTTAAAGCCACGACGGTATGTGAGTTTTCTGAATAACTAAAGAGGTTTTTGAGGGACAACGAAAATATATATTGTATATATACCCTATCTTTCTAGCACCCCAATGGGTTAACCCATTCACTAACTTCCCTCGTGCCATTAGTCATAAACTTTAATTGAATCTCTTTCGGGCAGTTGAATGAAGTAATAGCTAACTTGTTAATTAGGAATGTCCAAAATCGGGCAGTTACATGGATTGGCCAAACCCTCAGCCCGCAAGATAGATAACTAAACGTGGATCGGGTGAAAGTCAAGTGAAGTGGAGTCGGACTAGCTAGCTTCTCCTTCACTGTAATGAAACTAGAACAAACTGCACGATTGTGGCAAATGGATAAGAGCGGAAAACCTGCAGAACTGGGAAAGGTTTTTTTGTGTCGTCCAGCTATGGCACCTTTCACAAAAGCCAAAACCATCAGCGAATCCACAAACGAAACTGCGCCAAGCAATCAACCGAAAGTTCTTAATACCCCCAAGTACCTATTGGCAAATTGATGTCGCCCTGCTTTGGTTCTTTACTATACTAGTTTTTTAGGTACAAAAGGTTCCATTCGAGGTTAAATAATCGGATTCGTGATGCGGCCAGAACGGCGTAATAAAATTGTCAACATGACAGGCCGCGATTAATATAGAGTTCATATTTTTGTAATGCATAAATCATGCAGCAGATGGAACGTGCTCCATTGCCTTGCATTACTTTTCCCACAATTTAAAGATGCGACTCCTTGGGCGAATTCTAAATTCAATTGCTAGAGATGGCACTTATTTGCGGAGTTATAAGTGGTTTCATATCTTTGAAATATATATACCAATTAGTAAAATCGAAATTTGAAAGAAATACCAAGCTTCGTGCTTTAAATTCGTATAGACCACATCTTTAAGATGTGTCCCAGTTTTTGAAGTCATGGCAAGTGCATATATTGTGTGGTTTAGAAAACTCCATAAGTGCCGCGAAACATGATCATAATTCCATCACACGCGCATCTCTGTGGGCCAAAGCCAACGACCGGCCAGAGTTTGTGGCAAACTTGTTCTGACTTTTGTTACAATTGGCGATTCCTTTCTTTTTTTTTTATTCAGCTTTCTAGCGCTGCAAGACAATGCACCATAAAACTGCAATGGAGTTGTGATCGCTGTTGTTTTTTTTTCTTTTTCCTGGCTGCTTCTCACTCCACCCATTTCCATTTCAGTTGCCATGCAAATTTCTGACTCGTGTTGTTTTTCCGTCTCGAATGTTTTCCTCTTTCCGGGCACATTTGTCAAGGTGTCTTGTAAACAAGGAAACCGGGCAGCCCAAGAAAATCCAGAGACTCCAAAAGAATCCAAAAGAACCCCAAAAGAACCCAGAGCCAAGCACCGTTAGATCAGATGCAGACATAGTGCTTATATAACGCATTGCGCCAGCCAATTGTGTTTTTTTTTTTTATTGGTTAACTCTTTAGGCCATAAATGGTAGTGACAAAAGTCGGAATTTATGGCCCGCTGACAGCTCTGATAAATAACCCAAGGCCCGACTTTGGCTTAGAGTGGCCCAGGGTTTGGTTTTTGTATTTTGTACTTCAACTGGCGTTGGAATGGGGCGTGCTGCAGGTGGGGAAAGCACCTAAGAGAGCCATAAAATGTTTTATCTTCGACTCTGTTCTTGCAGCACGTCGCCGTGAGGAGTCCGAAGTTAATTAGCAGGGAATAGATGGCTTTTAAAATTCCTCCTCCTGTGGCAATTAATCTGACAATGCGTTACAAAAAATGTGCCGACAGAAGTCAAGGAAGCACATGGGTTTACGTTTTATTGAAGCATAGAACAAAGGTCATAAAAAGGAAATTTATATCTCCCCATTAAATTGTATTAATATCTATGGGAAAAATGACACCTAAGTGTCCAAATAAAATACATTTATATATAAGCTAGGTACTAAAATGTTTGGTTACATAAACAACAATCTAATAGATTAATTACGAAGCCCATATTTTGCATAATATAAACCTCATATATGGACCAGCAACACCCTTTTATAGGGGTAGGTATATCTAATTTCCATAAGTCTGCTTATTTTCCGTGTATTTCGCTGATGTTATTCGGATAGTGGCGACACAAAAGAAAGAGATTCTCCTCATATGGCCAGGCTAAGTTTGGTTTGGTTTTTGCTTTTTCGCTGCCTTCTTTATACGTGCACTCTTTTTCAGCTGCTTGCCTCACCGTTGCAATATCAGATTACGTGCGGGCCAGCTTTTGTTGTTCTTGGCCGGGTAATGGGGCCTCTCCTTAAGTGCCCAGTGCTATTCGGCATATCAGATGTTGCTAATGTGGCCGCGCTAACTGTGGGCTGGACTACAGCGCTCCACTTGAAAGGAGAGTTTAGATACCAGATACCAGATACAAGATACTTTTTTTTTCGACCTTGAGATGGCGGTCGAAGCTCAGCTCCCGGCCCTGATAATCGAATTTGTGGCACACCACACTTTGGTCAGATTATCGAGATGACCAAAGGGCAGTCAGGAAGTTCTTTTGATACCTTAAAGATATCAAGTGGCTTTGTAAGCTCATTAACTCGACTAGGCTCTACAAATTTCTGGTAAGATTATTATTTTTTACAACTAATTGCGTAAGTGAATAAAATGAATTTATTATTCTACGATTTTTGACAAACATTTTTAAAATTTTCTTCAGTTTCTCAAAGTTGAGACTTACATAGAATATAGGTCATTTATGCACCATATAATTGTCGTGTATTTCGACTTCCAGTTAAAGACATTATTATATAGCCTAATGAAGCTTTCTTCCCGTCTTCGTACCCAAGCTCGTAGATTTCCTTTAGCTCCCTGAGTTCTTTCACTAACATTTTCAATTGCAGGCAATTAGCAAATTCTCTTTTGGCTCGCCTTAATGGCCGTCTAACGTAAAATGTCGTCTTACACACGAGTTTTATAGCTTCCGCTTTGCATTATCAAATATTATTGGTGTTGTTCTACCGCTTCTTATAGCTTCTTCTTTCTACCTTCTTTGCGATTGCATGTCGTCACGTCAAGCTCCAAGAAGTGGCAAGAAGAAGCAGTAGAATCGGCGCAGCAGCTGGATGGAAGAGAAAAAAACCCTTGGCTATCTAATGATGATCATTAGGAGCGGTACTGTAATCACACAGAAGCCAAACACAAACTCAAACTCCCAGCTCAACCTTAAGCCAGTTCTCCTTCTTCTAGCGCAGCTGCTTCTTCTTGCTTCTTTTTGTCAACATAAAACGGTAATTTCTTAAACAAAAAAGTAAGAACAACATCACAGTCAGTATCTGAGTAGCAAAAGATTACTCTGAACATTTATACACAGGAAACAAAGACGAGTATATAATAATGACAAGGTAGATCTTAGAAATCCACATTTTTTCTTACGTAATGTATTTTGAAAGATTTATTTGTATTAAGCCGAAAGATAGATTTATTTTACTAAGTATTACATTTAATAAATAATAATAATATCTTATTTTATATTCCCATTTTAGGATGGACAAACTTTGCCCAAAACTTGTACGACGGTGATTTTTTTCTAAGTTATATTTATCTTTTATTTGTTGACCCTCCTTTTTTGTGCAGTGTAATTAAAGCCAGTGCAACCTACATTCTCTCCCTTGATCTCCACACTCTCGGTCTTCTCCCTTCTGGTTTCCCCGGTTTTCCAATTCCGAGTGCGTTTTTTGCGGCTGTGCGACCATTGTAACGGCTTTGATTTGTCTTAGGAAGTCGCCTAAGTTTTTTTTTTGTCGGCGTTACCTTGGGTTCGTCTTGCCCCAATTGAACCTCCCCGCTTTTCTCACAGTGTGCCCCAGTGATGCGACTTTTTATGTTTGCCTGCCGCTGCTGGCATCTTAACAGTTAAATGCTTAGTTTACATCATTAGCATGCCGTTTCCAGATATTTTCTTTTCTTTTGGCTAATAAATAAGCAATTTGGTGGCTGCTTCTTTTACTGTCATCGACTATTTCTTTAATTGGTCTGCGCAAGCTGGTAAGCATTATTTAATTAGCATAGATTTGCTGGGAATCGGAATAACTTGATTAACATTATACAGTTGGGAATTTCATTTCTAATTCAATTAAATAAATACACCATTTACTTTTTATTACCAGAAAGTTCGTTGCCTCAGTCTTTCGTTTGTATTGAATAAAATATGAATTTTCATGTTCTCTTTACGCTTTGATAAATACGCAAAGAAGTGCAGAAATCTTTGATAATATTATTAGAGTCTTCCAAGAAACGAATTAAAATGTATATGTTGTTTTACCGCACTCATTACACCTAGATCAACACACAGGAATCGTTGCCTGTGGAGTCAGTTCGTTGCCTGAGTCTTTCGATTGTGTGTGATTTTGCTTTTGTCTCTGCGGCCGCAAGAACGAGTGCACTGAAGCATGGTCTTTTGGCTCCGGCTGTAGGTTTTTGTGTGTGTCTACTAGTATTTATTTATCTGGCCACCAAGTCGGTGGGTTCTATTAACCATGTAAACAATACCGTTAACACGACACGACGCGGAAAATGCTTTTGGCAGCGGGAGCGAAACAGATAAATGAAATGTGCCGCAAGAATTTGCCAAGTTGGTGGCGGCAAAGAGGGACGTGCCAACTGCATATACCACACCCCCCCCCCCTACGGTAATGCATCACAGAATTGAACAACAAGAACAGCTACGTAGAAAAAAAAAGCGTGAAAAAGAGGCGACAGGAAAAACGGTTTGAGGAAAACACTTATTAAATTTTAGCATGCCCAAAGTGTGGAAAGAGCTGGCGGCGAGGCCACAAAGAACCGCAACAACGACCCCAAGAACGAACCAAGAATTCCCAATGATGCATTCCTGGAGTTTTCCGCAAGTTCACATACCTGTCCAGTCTGAGGTTTTCCTATATCCACTCTAACTGTGGGGCACAAAAACAAAAAAGCATTGAATATAACTCCACAGCTTAGTTTATTATTGATTTGTTTGTTTGCTTATGCTTGCACTTCACCACTGCCACTCAAGGGTTCGATCATCGTTGACCACAAGAAGTGTCTTCTAGTCTTTGAGTCTTCGAAGAAGAGTCATTTATTGTGTTTTTTTTTTATTATTATTTTTATATCCACCTTGCGCGTATGGTTTTCTCGTTCTGAACGCGTCGCGTGCTGTTTTCAAACTGAGGCTCAGCAACAAGTTCGAGTTGCTTTTAAGAAAAGCATTCGGAAGAAAGTTGTCTGCATACTGAATTCTTTTTCTGTTCGAGCGCGCCAAAGATTCTCGTTCGAAAGCTGCAGCGAAAGAGATATATTCTCTCGAGAGAAAGAGAGCATCTGCTAAGAGAGTCTTCTCCATTCCACCGAAGGGAGATTAATTGCTGGTTGTACTGCCGATAAGCATGAAATGTCGCTTGTCCGCAGTTTGTTGGCCAATTAAAAATTAGATTTCGCTTTAGATTTTGTCCATAAGATTGGCCAAAGTTCGCGGAACGATTGCAAAGATAAAAGTTCGGACGGGCTATTTTTTTGAAAAATAAAAACCTTCAATAGTTTATTTAAAGAGTTGAATGAACTAGAAAGTGACAAGCTGCCTTCATTGACACCACACATAATTGTCCGTGACATGTGATTAAAATAATGGTGTAACTTTTGCGGGGCTTTACTTTCAACTTCATGTACACAAAATTATACCTAGCATAATGCAAATATGAATATTATTTGTTAAGACAAGAATTTATTTGTTCACACATATTTTGTATATTTTACACTATTTACTATTTTTTCAAACACATTAGTCACTTTATTTGAATCAACAATGCAATCTATACCTCTTATTTATGGCCCAATCATATCTAACTCATTTCAATAATCCGTTCTTCCCTTTACCAATTATAAAACCATTCGCAGTCTTTCCGACCGCAGAATCCCGACATGAAAAAATATAATAATATATACTTGCGTGTGTATATACACAAAAGACCATAAAGCACAGACATTCATTCCGATGCCAAATGCCGACGCCAATAAAGCCCCCAAGTAAATAATTCCAGGCATTACTCCATTACTCATAATGGCGCAGCCAAATGTCGCGGTCGCATCCTCATCCTCATCCTCGTCGGCGGAGGAACGCAGCAAACGATTGAGGGAGCAGGGATCTGGAGACTGGCGACGGAGGAGCAGCCGCCCATGTTGTTCGCCAGGTTGCATAAATCTGTTCGATTCATAACACAAAGATTGCGAAGGAAGCACAGTGATCTGGCCTTGCCTCAACTTTGCTCAGATGAATTTCTTTTGTTCAGAACGGAGATGACATCGTGAATGCAACATAAGTTTGTATTCACTTTTATAAACTAAAAACTCTTTTTAAACTTATACTAAACAAATTTTTTGAGTTTTAAAACTTGTTCTTCATAATATGCTGCAAATGATCGCAATTGATTACTCTCTATAAGAAATGCAACTTCCACTTTTTCGAAATTCGGGTGGACTCACTGCGGCATCTCTGGTTCCCGCATGGTGACTCCTTTATCAGCCTTGTCTTCATCGATCGCGTCGGAGATTTTGTCCGTCTGATGGAGGCGGGGGTCCGTCGGTGGGTCTGTTCTGGTGGACTCCCCTGTCCATTCCCGTTGAGTCGTCGCTTTGTCTTGACTCCTTGGCCAGGCAGCTTGACTGGGACTTGGAGGCGTGTTTGGTTGGGGGAATGGAAACAGAATAATATAGAATGAAATATTTATCGCCATTAGAGCCTGATTAGCTGCGGGCGTGTTCTGGCCATCGTTCTTTGGGCCACGTTCCGCGCTCTTGGCCGCCTTGCTTGCGAAGCTCTTTTGGAGGCACTTAATAAGCTTTGCTGGTGTGATTGTGATGGGAAATTGATATGTCCATTCAATTATGTACTGGTCGTGTCAATAAACTGATTGCGATCGTGTCCAGCAACTTACCGAGCAATTAGTTTCCCAATAAGAACATTCCGATCAATATGATTGATAAAAACAGCGATTGAAGAGGAGTGTCTGGGATGAAATGAAATCTGGACGTGCTGACACCAAAAGTGAGACGGATTCAAAAGCAAAACTCATTCCAAGTGCTAAGTTCCCTGGGGAGTATAGTGCTCAGAATAGTTGTGCAATAGAAAAATGGAAAGTTAATCCGGATATTTCTTGGTAAAGATAACATCTTGTTGACATTACCCTTTTTTGGTTTATATTCAGTTTTTTATAACAAAAGAAAAGATAAAGCTTATTTTTATATCTTTATTTTTGCTACTTCTTGGAAAGCTTTATCTAGTTAAAATTGGGTTCACATATAAGTTGGATATCTAAAACATTTATAGTCTTATCTGATTTACTTTGTTATAAAATATATATATACATTGGTTACCATCTTCTTAAACTAGCTCTATTTATTTATTAGATAAGATAATTCGACATATAACAAAATGTATATAAATGCTTTTAAGTTCTTTCAAAGATACATTACAATCAATTAATGCATGATTTTAAAGACTCTAAAAGTTGTCATTTATAATAAGCACGTGATACTGCAATCTCATAAGTATTTCTTTATTCAGATACTATCTTATACTCCAGAATTCATTTCTTTTGGTTGGCTGCTATCCATGTTATGAACGAGGAGACCTGGACATACACCGACGGAGAGTTGGGCTGACCACATGGAAGTTTTCCCCAAGACACGATGCCGATTAGAACGTTTCCCTGGACCAGCGGACCACCGGAGTCCGAGGTGCAAAAGCTGGTGCCGCCGGTGAGAGGACCTGTGCACAGGTTCGTGGTGTGCACATCCTGACCCTTAGAGCCAAGTGCCGCAGCGCAGGAGTCGAGGCTTATGATGGGTATGTTCTTCGCCTCCTGGAGGGTTTTCGGATATGAGGGGCTATTCGTTTTGCTAGTACTGCCCCAGCCAAAGAGGTCAGCCTTTCCAGTTGGCCTCACGCCGGACGATGGCAGCTTCACCGGAGCCACTGCAGCGGTCCAAGTGAAGGCGGTGGGCGTGTAAATCAATCCGATGTCATAGGGCACAGTTCCGCCGGTATAAAGATCATTGATCACATAGTGGGTGATTTGCCTCTTCTGTGTTGTGCTCGCTGTTCCGGCCACCGCAATGCTTCCAGCCACCAGGGTGCTTCCAAGTACTTGATTCCTATTGGCCAGGCAGTGAGCAGCCGTTACCAGCCAGTTGGAATTAATGATGTTAGCGGCGCAATAGTGAGTTCCTCCGTACTGCATGGACACTATATACGGAGCACTATTGGCCGCCGCCGCTTTTCCACCCACAACGCGTCCTTCGGGTTGGTCCAAGGCTAATCCAGATCCTTGGGAAACGCACACCGCCAGCAGGAGGATAGTGGCCAGGTGGCGATGGCGCCACATGGTTTGTTGTCCATTCGCAATCATGGTTTTCACAGAACTGTTTACATTGGCACTATCGACGGCTTTTTAAATTAATTCGTGATAAAAAATTTCATGCGAGCCAACCGAGAATATGATAAGAACTTTCAATCAGAGCCCTTGTCTTTCAGATAAGAGCCTATTATAACTTAAGATTATACGATTTTATATATATATATTTCTCTCTTGTTATGATAGACTCAGTCAACAATGAGAATAGATGCAAAAGGGTGTTGAGGGCAATATCTCAAGTTTGTCATTCTGTATTTTCGAGGGGATCCCCGTCCATTGATAAGGAAAATATTATAAATATAATATCTATAAGACCATTGTTAAAAAGGTTAGTTCTGGTAAGAAATGTTTAGATTTTGAAACCATAGTCTCAACATTATTTACTTAACTCACATATTTCACAATGATTCGGTTCGTTATTCTGTTATTGTGCAATGTAAGAAATTGTTATTTACAGCCCGAAAATATGTGAAGCATATAAATCTGTTCGTTGGTTGCTCACCGTGTTCCTCTCTCTTTACGAGATAAGATAAACTTTAAAAAACAGCTCGTTGTTTGATATAGTAGCTGTGATGCGAAGGAAAGTCCCACATTTAAGTGACCGCCACTAGGGACACACATTTGATTGCTTTTATTGAAAAAATAGGGAAAAACTCGACTATTTAGGACACCTGCTGGTTAGCCGATATCCACGATATAAACGACGAGACCTGCACGTAAACCGACGGTGAGTTGGCCTGACCACAAGGTAACTTGCCCCAGGACACGATGCCAATAAGGACATTGCCCTGGACCAGTGGTCCGCCCGAATCCGAGGTGCAAATGCTAACGCCGCCAGTTAGAGGACCAGTGCACAGATTGGTCGAGTGGACATCGCTGCCCTTGGTGCCCAGGGCGCTTTCGCAGGAGCTCAGCGAAATGATAGGCACATTGGTGGCCACCTGCAGGGTCGACGGATAGGAGGCGGTATTCGTGGTGCTAGTGCTGCCCCATCCGTACAGATTGGCGGTGCCAGTGGGCACCACTCCCGAGGATGGTAGCGTCACTGGGGCAACGGCGGCGCTCCAAACGAAGGCGGTGGGCGTGTAGATCATTCCGATGTCATAGGGCACAGTTCCGCCGGTGTACAAGTCATTGATCACGAAGTACGTGATGCTCCGCGTCTGCGTAGTGCTTGCAGTTCCGTCCACCGCGATGCTTCCGGCCACCAAGGTGCTGCCCAGCACCTGGTTACTATTGGTCAGGCAGTGGGCAGCGGTGACTAGCCAGTTGGCATTCAGAATGCTGGCGGCACAGTAATGGGTGCCACCGTACTGCATGGACACCGCATAGGGAGCACTATTCACCGCTGCCGGAGATCCACCCACGACACGCCCCTCGGGTGCGCCGATAGCCACTCCGGATATTCGGCATATGCCCAGTAGGAGAAGAAGCCCACTGGCCAACGACTTTGTTTGCTGTCCGTTCGCTAACATAGTTTTCGCGGAACTGTTTACATCGACCTTTATCGCGGCACGTTTAAATTAATTCGCCATTCCAAAATTTTGCCAGCGCCAGCAGATAAGGCTTTCAATTAAGGACCGTGTGTTCTTCAGATAACCACTTATTATAATTTGAGATTAAGCGACGCCCGAACAGTGACTCTTTGACAGAAGTACGTCAAGTTCCACCGATAGGATGGGCAAATACCTACGCTCGTTTATCTAAAAACAAGCAAATCACTTTAGAGAGCTTTATATTTGAAAATCGCGTTATCACCTGTTAGTATTTCTTACACTTAGTATTCACTTTTTAATATGAAATAAAAAGTTAAGCAATTACCTTGTACTTCATCAGTATTTAAACATTTTAAGCAGGTAAATTTTAGTTAAAATTATTTAATAACGGTAACGAATATCAATCGATTTTTTTTTAAATCATAAAACATCGATTTAGTACAAATATGCGTTTATCGATAGCGTGGCAGAGAAATTGCTTTTGATTGCCACTCTGGTCACACAGCAACTGACTCAGAAGTTAAAGAAGAAGAAGCAGAGACCGTAATTTTTCCACGACTCAACCTAGCGATTTACCAAGCCATTCGAGCCGCAATTGAGTCTTTAGCCAGACGGAAAGCATTTAGAGCGTGTGTAATAGAGTGCGGCAACTTGAAAGCGGTGCATCCCGAGAAATCGCAGTGCGAAAGGGCCCCGAAAACCGCTGGCCCAGCCCCATTATAAACAGTGAGGAGGGGTGGAGATTGGTGAGAGCGGAGCGGAGCGAGAAGAGAGTTCAGCAAACCCGTAATTAAGAAAAAGTAGACACGTACGTTGAGGAAGATGTCATCCGGAGATTTTGGCAATCCGCTGCGGAAGTTCAAGCTCGTCTTCCTCGGCGAGCAGAGTGTGGGCAAGACCTCGCTGATTACGCGCTTCATGTACGACAGCTTCGACAACACGTACCAGGCGACGATCGGAATTGATTTCCTATCGAAGACCATGTACCTGGAGGATCGCACTGTGCGCCTGCAGCTGTGGGATACGGCGGGACAGGAGCGATTCCGCTCGCTGATACCCTCGTACATACGCGACTCCACGGTGGCAGTGGTCGTTTACGATATCACCAACACCAACTCGTTCCACCAGACCTCCAAGTGGATCGATGACGTGCGCACGGAGCGGGGTAGCGACGTCATCATCATGCTGGTGGGCAACAAGACGGATCTCTCCGACAAGCGTCAGGTGTCCACCGAGGAGGGTGAGCGCAAGGCGAAGGAGCTTAACGTGATGTTCATCGAGACAAGCGCCAAGGCCGGCTACAATGTGAAGCAATTGTTCCGACGGGTGGCCGCGGCACTGCCCGGCATGGATTCCACGGAGAACAAGCCCTCCGAGGACATGCAGGAGGTTGTGCTAAAGGACTCACCCAACGAGACAAAGGATCCCGAGGGCGGCTGCGCCTGCTAGAACCGGTTGAGCCGACGATCCAACCATCCTCTCCCCCTTTTTCAACAGCAGGAGCAGATGCAGATGCAGGAGATCGGCCAGCAGCACTGGTGTACACAGGTGTCAGGTGTATGTACTGGCCGGATCTGCGGCGGATTCCTCAACATCTATACACACATACACACTTTACGTTTAAGTTTATTTATAAAGTAACAAATGATAGCAAAGGCAAATAGACTAAACAACAATTAACGAAATCGGCTAACTAATTACTGTTAATTGACGAGCTAATCCCGAGCGCAGGCGAGTGCGAATGCTAACTCATTGACACGAGATCAGGGATCAAGATCAGAGTAATATTTGCGAGTTAGCTACCAGACAAGAATATAGTGTAGTGCATTTCCGATACCCCCTAAACCCTCTAAACGAAAAAAAACCCAAGACCATGTACTTATGTCAGGCCAGGCGGTCCCAGGATCCTCCGACATTCCAGCTCTCGGCATCTCCAGCAGTCGTAGATACCACGCAGCCAGTCTGTGTTCAATGATTCCACCAGCCAGGCATTTTGTTTCCAATTTTAGCCCCCGTTCTGTTCTGTTTGCGGCTTTTGTTTCGCCAGTTTTGGTTAGGATTTCGGTTTTTTTTTTAGCACAGCGAACGCGACTGCTAACTGGAACTGTGGATGGCATAGGACTTGGCCACGTGCATCTTATGAATAAATATACACAAATATAAAATATGTATTTTTATGACTAAAACTGAAACAGATAAGCAGAGCACGAGCAGAGCAAACACTTAACAATATTATTAACGATTTTTGCTTCGATTAGCGAGAGAACTTTGTGCATTTTTTACGCGAAAAGCAAAAGCTTACAAAATTGATAATTGAATAAAAACATAAACTATTGATGCAATTTTTAATAAATCAAATTATGAAAATGAAAAGTATACAAGATACTAGCAATAAATTAATACAAAAAAATAAATTCAAAACATGACTCATACGTTGTGGGTGCACGCACACCTTTCCCAAAAAGTTTTCCGCCAAATGTGGGCCGACTTATCTTATCATTCCAAATCGTTCCTGAATGGACTACAGCGCACCTCTGTGTCGGCATGACTAGTCCTCAATTGCTGACAAATTCCACTGATTCGTCAAGAAACTGGAGTGAAATAGGCGGCTTAAGGTGGATCAGAAAAATACGATTTTTAGTTGGGGAAGCTTAATAATCGTATATTGAATCGAATTGCTTTTATTTGATTGCATGCTCTTCTCTTCTATTTGAAACACCTTAAAATGTGTTTGGATTTGGTTTTTTATTTGTGAATTCCGGTTTCGTAAGCGTAAATACATAGAAAGAACAAAAATGCGTACTTGCTTTGCTATGCAAATGTTAAGTATACTTTTGATAAATAGTTCGAAATAGAGTCTTAGAAGCTGTCCTCGTTGGCGATGAATTCGTCGCGAATCTTTTGCAGCTTTGTGATGAGTTCCGCCACGGAGACCTCGCCGTGCACCTTGTTGTCCCGAGTGCGCACGTTAACGGTATTCGAGGAGCGCTCCTTGTCGCCCACCACCAGAATGAAGTTGAACTGGGCCAACTGAGCATTGCGTATCTTCTTGTTCATCGTGTCGCCGGCATCGCAATCCGCCTCGCTCATGAATCCAGCATCGTGCAACTGATCCCGCACTGACTGGGCGTACTGATCATAGGCAGGACCCACTGGAACGACCATCACCTGGCGCGGTGATAGCCAGAAGGGCCACTTGCCAGCAAAGTTCTCCGTGAGAATGGCAATCATCCGCTCCACTGAGCCAAGAATAGCGCGATGGATGATCACCGGCCTCTTCTTCTCGCCATCGTCGGCGATGTAGCTGAGATTAAAACGAATTGGCAGCTGGAAGTCCAACTGGATGGTGGCGCACTGATGGGCACGCTTCAGTGCATCCATAATGGTAATATCAATCTTCGGTCCGTAGAAGGCGCCATCGCCGGGGTTCTCCTTCCACGGCATTCCAAACTCGTTGAGTGATTCAGCCAGCGCCTTTTCCGCATCATTCCACTGTTCCAACTCGCCAAGGTAATTATCCGGGCGTGTGGACAGCACCAGCTGGAAGGAGAATCCGAAAATGGTATACACATACTTCAGGAACTCCAGGCAGCCCTTCATTTCGCTTTTAATCTGCTCGGGGGCACAGAAGATGTGCGCATCGTCCTGCTGGAAGCGACGCACGCGAGTTAATCCGGTTAAAGCACCGGAGAGCTCGTTGCGATGAAGCACACCGAAGTCGGCCATTCGCAGTGGCAGCTCTCGCCAGGATCGATTGCGGTTATCGAAGATGAGACAATGTCCTGGACAATTCATGGGCTTGAGGGCGAACTTCTCCTTCTCGGCCTCGAAGGAGAACATGTTCTCGGCATAGTGCTGCCAGTGGCCGGAGGTCATCCACAACTTAGCGTTGTAGATGTTGGGGGAAATGACTTCTTGGAAACCACGCTTTCTATATTCCGCCTTGATGAAGCCCATCAGGGTGTTGTAGATGTGCGCTCCTCGCGGCTGGAAAAAGCATGAGCCAGGCGAAAGTTCATGGAAGAAGAACAGCTCCTGCTCGCGACCGATTTTGCGGTGATCACGCTTAGCCGCCTCCTCCTGAAGTTTCTCCCACTCCTTGAGCTGCTTCGGGTCGGGGAACGAGATGCCGTAGACGCGTTGCAGTGTCTCAGCGTCAGCCTTACCCTCCCAGTAGGTAGAGGAGTTCTTGGTGATCTTCAGGGCCTTCACCTTGCCGGTGTGACGAACATGAGGTCCGCGGCAGAGATCGATCAAAGAACCGCACTTGTAGACAGTGGTGCGGTCGGTGGTCACCTTCTCGTTGAGAATGCGCACCTTGAACTCATTGTATTTGAACATCTCCAGCAGGTCGGACTTCTTCATCTCCAGACGTTCGAAGTTCTGCTTCTCCTTGACAATTTGCTTAACCAGACCCTCCATGGCGCCGTAGTCGTTGGTGGAGATCTAATTGGGCGTTCAATTTAATTTAATTCTTACTGAACATCACAAATTACTTACACCCTCGCCCTCCAGATGCATGTCGTAGTAGAAGCCGTTTTCAATGGGCGGACCGTAGCACAGGTGTCCACCATAGATGCGCTCCATGGCCTCACCCATGATGTGGGCAGAGCTGTGCCAGAAGACGGCCTGCGCCTCAGGGTCGTCGAACTTGAGAAGCTGCAGGGTGCAGTTTCCCTCGAGCACACGGTCCAAATCCCACACCTCGCCGTTCACCTTGGAGATGACGGTGTTGTCAGCGAGACCCTGACTAATGCCGCGGGCCACTTCGTACGGAGTGGTCTCCCAGGAGGTGGCGTCCACCTGCTTGCCATCGGGCAGTGTCACCTTGATGGGCTCACGCTTCTTGGCCGCCAGTTCGGCCTCGTATTCCGCCTTGCACTTCTCCCAGAAGACATTGCGCTCCTCGATGTACTTGGGCAAGGGACTGAGTTCTGAAATCAATATAGCAGAGATCAGTGGAATTTCAGGTATTAGAGAGAAGAAGGCAGCTAATCTTAAAGATATGCTACATATCTTACAGACGGAAGTGCGTTTTGTGTTTTTAATTCTTAGTTAGAATTACTTACCCTTGCGAGTATCTCCACCGCCGGATGGCTTCTCCTTTTTCTCCTTCTTCATCTTGGCAGCCTGCAAATCCATCGGAAATAGGTTAAAAATCAATATAAACCGGAGATATTCAAGTGGCCACAAGTGTGCTACGTATGCAATTAGACAAATGCTCTTTTTCGGTATCTACTTTCGACTGATGTTTTCTTATTGTTTAAACAATTGGGGACATGGCAATGAGCACTTTTCGGTGCTATGTTTTCGGTGCTCCTATCTCTGTTTTATCGAGCCGTCTTTGAGCGTATCTTCGTCGTTTTATGGCTGATGCAATAGAGTAGCAAAAAAAAACAGACACTCATGAAGTTGGTTGGTTGTTAGTGACGTCACAGCCGGCGGCACTGATTCATTGGAGAATCGCATACACTCACACAGACAAGCATAACATTTACACGTGCCAGCAGTAACAGGCGTTTAAATTGAAGTTTAGGTCAATTCTTTTTAGCTTAAAACACCAACCAAAGTTGCGTAGCTGTGTTGTTGTTGTTCTTTCAATTGTGGTTGCTGTTGTTGTTGTTGTTTTGGTGGCTTCGACTGCGTCTGAATTTTCGGCAAAATCCACTGGCAAATGCGGCTTATTTGGCTATAATATCTGCCGCCCTGCGGCGCCAACTTCAACATAATTCGGCTAACTAGCACTTCTCATACACTCGAATGCAGTTCGAAAAGAGTTTAACATGCCTTTTGATTGTTCAAATCCAAGTTATTTAGTTCCGTCACCACGTTGTCGCCCATTTTTTACGAAACAAATTTATCAAAAAGGGGCACAGTGTTACCAGGTGGCAAAATAACAGAGACATGGGAACCTTACAAAATGCAATGCTAGCATCAGTTCAAAATGCAACATTCGTACCAAGCAATATAGTAGTATACATTTTAAAGGTTTCTAGCGGCGGAAAACAAATGTTTCCCAATAATGTTAAAACTAATATAAAAGTCAGTTGATAAACCTTTTTTTTTTAGTTTGCTTATGCCACGAGATTTCTAGTATATTTAAGTTAAGCTAAATGATACCTCGGTTTCAACAATTGACCTTCCAACAAATTAAATATATATATTTTTTCTTTAATACTTCTTGACTTAAATCTTAAATCACCCCTCGCTGAGAAAAGTCTTAATTACCAGTATGTGTTGGCAACACTGCGCGCCCAACTGCGAAAATAACGGTCAGCTGTTGATTTGTTTGGCGCCAAGTCGAGTTCGAAAGTGGCCCCAATTCGAGTCCTGCGATTCGGGACAAATATTGATTTTCTCACAGTGCTGACATAATTTCCTCGCCATCGAGTGCAGTCGTGTTTACCTAGCATTCCACGCCTAAGATTGGCCAAACAGAGTACAAATTTCGGTCGGAGCGTAACGGAAAAAGGCGACAAGATTGCACACCTACTGGAAAACCCCCTGCATCAAGGCAACGGTGGAACGGCGGACCGTCTGGGCGTGGACTTCGAGTTCTACATGGCCTCGAAGGTGCATCCAAGTCCGGGGGCGGCGCGCAGTGTGTGGGCGTTGCCCCTAACCGCCTCCTCCTCCTGCAACATGGTCGTCGCGGAGGAGGATGGCCATGCCCACGCCGACGACATCCATTTGGATCATCGACCGCATTCGCCGCCATTAACGGGTCGCGGCACGGACGGTGGACACGGCAGTAGCGGCGTCGAGGACCACGAAAATGTGCTCCTCTTTGAGGGGCTCGATGGTGCCACCACCGTGAGTTTGGACGACATCTTCGATATTATCAAGAACGGAGAGGTCAGCGAGGTGGAGAATCTCGTGGACAAGTTCGGCATGGAGTGTCTGTCGGCCAGGGATCGTCATGGCTACACGCCAGCCCACTGGATAGCTCTCAACGGCAATGTCCAGCTGATGCGATACCTCATCGAACGCACGGCTCCGATCGATCTGCCCTGTTTGGGTACGCAGGGTCCACGGCCCATTCACTGGGCGTGCAGGAAGGGTCATGCGTCCGTGGTGCAGGTCCTCCTCCAGGCTGGAGTTGCCGTCAATGCGGCGGACTTCAAGGGACTTACACCCCTCCATCTCGCCTGCATGTACGGCCGTACTGCAACGGCGGCCTATCTTCTTGGAATGGGAGCGCTGAACAACCTAACTGACATAAACGGCGATACGGCACTCCACTGGGCAGCGTACAAGGGACATGCCGATCTTATGCGACTCCTCATGTATTCCGGCGTTGAGCTTCAAAAGACGGACAACTTTGGATCGACTCCACTGCATCTGGCTTGCCTGTCTGGTAACATGACGTGCGTTCGCCTGCTGTGCGAGAAGTCCCAGCTGGATCTGGAACCGAGGGACAAGAATGGAAAGACGCCGATCATGTTGGCACAGGCTCATCAGCACCAGGATGTGGTGCGCCTGCTGTACGGCGAGGTGAAGAAGAAGTCCCGTTGGATTCCCTCAGTCTCGGAAAGTTGGGGCTGGCTCTTTGGCGGAGCTGGAGACTCCAAGGGACCGCTGTTTCTATTTCTCTTCTCTGTGCTACTTTGGGGCTATCCCATGTACATGATCCGTGCGATTCCCATTACGTGGAACATATTGAGACGCTCGCACTATTGCTTTATATACTGGAACGCCGTAATGTGGATAAGCTGGGCCATTGCCAATCGCCGGGATCCGGGGTATATACCACTCAGTTCGGATGCCTACTACCGGGCCATCAAGCAGATTCCGTACTTCGACAAACTGAAGAAGCGAAATGTGATGCTAACCCGACTATGTCACAGCTGCAGGTGCCTCCGGCCGCTGCGAGCCAAACACTGCCGCGTGTGCAACCGGTGTGTCTCGTACTTTGACCACCACTGTCCCTTTATCTACAACTGCGTGGGACTGAGGAACAGAATGTGGTTCTTCCTGTTCGTCCTCTCGGTGGCCGTCAACTGCTCGTTCACCATCTACTTTGCCTGCTATTGCGTGATGATCGAGGGCTTCACGATGCTCTATGTGCTGGGACTCATCGAGGCGGTTGTGTTCTGCGGCTTGGGTTGGATACTCACATGCACTTCGGTAAGTGCTTCTTTTCCAAAAATATTAATCGTTTTGACATCATTTGCACTGGCAGATCCTGCACGCCTGCATGAATCTCACCACAAACGAGATGTTTAACTACAAGCGTTATCCTTACTTGCGGGACAAACGCGGACGATATCAGAATCCCTTCTCGCGTGGTCCCATCCTGAATTTACTCGAATTCTTTGTCTGCCTGCCGGACCGGGGCGATGACAACGATCTCCTGCTGGAGGATAACATTTGATTAAGGATCTAGGATCGAGCCCCTGCTCGCCGGCGCAAGCTGCCCGTGCGTGGATAATGTTGCGAGGAGGCAGCCAGAGACCCACTCGGGTAGGCTGCCAGTTTGGTTTTGCTCCGCAGGCTTACTGCTTACTCGAATGCTTTAAAGTTCGAACCAAAGGTCGTCAAGTGCGTGTTTTATCATTTACAATTGCAATCAACATATCCTTGCGGAAGGACAAATCGATAGCAAATTCCAAGTGCAATTCAGAGCATCAATAAATTACATTGCTAAGATTCCATTATTGTTAACGGCTCCAAATCAATTCCTTCCGCAATGGTGTTCAAAGCATCGGCCAGCCGTGCTTTTTGCTTTTTTTAACTAACTAATTACCTTTTAGGCTTGGATAAGAATACGCTTCTCTTGTTAGTTTTTGTACAAAATTGTTATGTATAAAATGTGTTATTTAATGATCTCTATATATTATATACCTATTATAATCATAAATGGTGTAAAGTTCACTAAATGGCTAGGCAGCGGTTAGTCACTTGGACGTGACCGTCACCAGTTTGTTCATTTTGTGTTCGGGGAATTGCACAAGTAATACTAGTAGAAGATCAGATCGGAGAATACGATTATGTTGTGTGTACACTTTGGCATGTATCTTGGGTGATGGGGGAGTCTAGAATGAATCGAATAATTCGTGAAGTAATTGTGCTCGTTATGCTTAGCTCTCAAAGCAAAAATCATAGTTTTCGGGATCCTCCGGTATTGGCGGTGGGTCCTTGCTGATGTCCACACCTTCCGTGTCCAGCAGGCGCAATTTGATCTCCATCGACAGCAGAGTGTCGAAGTCCTCGTTCTTTTGCTTGCTGACCATCGGTTGACCCAGCAGCGCGTTTATTCCATCCGTCCAGTAGTTGAATATGCTTTCGTCGGGTGCCACAAAGTCCAACGTAGAGTGCTCCATGTTTTCGAAGGTGATGGAAAAGGCCAGGTTTACCGCCGATTTCCGAATGCGAGTTTCCTTCATATGCGGGCATTCCTTGCCCTCTAGCAATTGCTTAATCTCACTGATGGGCAGTTTCTTGGGCAACTCCTCCATGGTGGGTATTGTCTTCTCGTCGCAATCTCCGTAATGAATCACCTTGTGATTCGGCGAAAGACGAGCGTACCAGAACTTGTCCTTTGTTCGAGTGCCTCGCAAGTATTTTGCAAAATGTGTACCTATAAGTGCAAGATTTATCCATGTTAAGATTGCCCTTGAAATGTATTTATTAGAAATTGTACCTTCCACCAGAAAAGAGAGCCGTTGCTGCTTGATTAGCTCAAGAATTTGCGGTGATATCTTCTCTTTGAGCTTAACAATCGCCGAAGCTGTGGAATCACACTCCTCCTTCGAAGTGCGCTCCTGCTGGCGCAGTGTTGTGATCTGCTGATAGGTCAACAAAGCGATCTTGTTTCGGAAATCGTCCAGGTTCTCGGGTCTGCCCTTTAGAGTGCGCTGGATCTGCTCCCGCACCACGCTGAAGGTTGTGCTGAAGTCCTCGGCAGTGGCACGCATATCCTTCCATGTGCGATTCAGCGTAATGACGCATATGCAAAAGAATTCCTCGAACGGCGAATCGTGCGTAAAGAACATGGGCTGAAAGTCACCGGATTGCTCGGCTGGTGGCTCGCCGATGCGAAGGATGTCACATAGCACCTTGACCAATTCGATGGAGGTGCGTCCGAAGGGACACTCGTGCTCATCCGCACGGCAGGAGTTCTCCCTGACGATCTTCGCATACTGTTGCGTGTAGTTGCGTGCAAAATACACCATGCAATCCAACGCTAATATACCTGAGAAATACGTTTCGGATTATCAACCAAAATAGCTTTAATATAAGAACATATTCTTACCCGGCGGCGTCTCAATGAAATCCTGGGCAGGGTTAATATCGCACTTGAAGCCCAGCTTTTTGTAGTACTGCGAGAAGTTGACATTGCCAGCTCCGGAGCCACCGCCACGACGGATGTGATCGTCGTTTTGATTCAAAGCGTTGGTATTATCGTCGAAGGCAATGCGCCGCAGCTCCTTGATCTTCTCGTGCGCGTCCTGGTCCTGCGCGTTCATCTTCATACGCATGCGCTTCTCCAACAGGCCGAGAGTCAACGTTTGCAGCACGTACAGCTGGTGGGTCATCTCTGTGCCCAGTCCATTGCCGATAAGGGCCAGGCGGAACTGCTTGGCACTAATAGTTTGAGCAATGGTCCTGCGGCGGCCCTCGTCTGCTTTGACGAACAGAGCGTTCAGCAGGGCTATGGCATTTTGTCGCATCACCGGCGAATTGACATCCTGAAGCAATCGGAGAATATCCTGCAGCTTGATGTCCTCGGCAACAAGCACATGTTTATTGCTGCACATAACAATGTTCTCCAAGTTGGACAGGGCGCTCTCACCACAGTTCGTAGGATATTTCTGAAAGTTTCGCACGATCTCAATGTTGCGGGCCACGAATGAGTTTTCCGGCACCTCCCAGGACACCGTGCCGTGCTCCATCAGCTCCACAAAGCTGGCCAGGCTGTATTTCAGAATGTCTTCGTTGGTCTGGCCGCCATCCTCAATCATCTTAATGAGTGTGTCGAGACCCTTCTCCTTGATGAACTCCAGGGCAAATGTGTGATCGGTGCTTAGGGAAGTGAGCTCCTTTAGACGCAGCGCCTTCTCCTGTGGACTGCCATTGAGCAGCACCTCCATGGCATCGCAGGCAGTCTTGGATGGCGAATACTGCAGCTGCAGTACGGAGCCATTCTTGATCTCATTGCGATTCTTTTCGGTCACGTACTTTCGGTTAGTGGGCTCGTAGAACTGGAGTGCATAGTTCTGGTGATCGCTGATGGACCAACCATTGCAAATTTCCTGGATTTTACCTGCAAGCGAAGGCGGCATTAATACGCTGTAAATAGCAACTTCCTGACCAATTGTATGATTTGCATATAAATGAGAAAGAGGAAATGAGTGCGCTGACATCACGATAACACTTAAACATAGCGAAGGGCGTTGGTTGGAAGTTCCTCCCTTATGATGGGTTCCTTTGCTACTTTCAACATAATTCTGGTTTATTAACTTCTTGGAACTTTGTTTTACATGTTTAAAGCAGATTCTCTTTAAAACTGCTGCTCAGCAAGCGAAAAATCTTTGTTTTTATCCGCTATTTACTCACTTGCCAGCGGATGCCTTTGATCCAGATTTATCAACTGCGCTATATGGTCCTCTCGCTCCACGGCTATTTTCACAATGTGTGAATCCTTAACCGTCGTCTTTTTTGGTATCATTTTGGCACTCTTTCAATTAGCGATAATTGCAATTATTATTGTTTTTCTGCGTAAACTTATATTCTTTTTTTTTTTAATTCAGTGCAGTGTGACCAATTGACAAGTAGTATGGAATATCACACAGCACACAACCGTTGCGTTTTGTGGCATAGGCAACACTGGGCGGGAAAATTATGTGGATTTGAAATAAATATTTTAATGATAACAGCGCAGAGTAATTTCCTAGCTAATAAATGTATTAAAGTGAAAATAAGCAAGCAAATATGTTGTATTTTGTTTTATTTTATCGTCAGCAATTTAATAAGTTCACCGACAACCTTTACATTAATACTATTTCCCAGCAGTCGATACTTTTGTCGATTCGTTGTTTCTGGCGGAAATTCAAAATTCTCCGGAAAACTCATTAGACGAGCAACTTCCCGTGGCGTGAAATAGCGCAGTCTCACCTGGTGCAACAGGTCCAAGCGTTGCTGCAAAATCTTCTCCGACTTCGATGCATCCTGATTACTTGTGTCAATTTCCTTGACCAACTCGAAGATGCGGTGGGATTCGTCCTCCGAAAGCGGTGTGTATGCAGAGCCCGTGCCCTCGGTGTAATGGGTGTAGCCCTTTGTAAAGCACATGGATCTACTTTGAGCAGGATGTATTATGTCCATGACCAGCACTCTTTTGGTCAAGACATCGTCGGGCACCAGGAAATCGGGTGATACATTTTCCTCCACAATCTCGGCAATTTGTGAAAGACCCTGATTCTGGGCTATAGCACCCGGCATTTCTTCCCAGATCTTTCCACCGGCAAATGGAAAGTCTGCACCCTTGCGGGCGATGCAATAGTAGCGATATCGAGTATTTGGCACATTGAATTGCGTTGGCGTTAGAATAAACTCCCGCCAATGGAATCCCGACCGCTCCAGCGATTCAATAAACTGATTTCGCGCCTGTGAGCTCTCGAAACCCTTGACGTTTTCCATGAGTATGTACTCCAGTTCCTGGCACTCTGGGATCAGTCCACACAGATGAGTAAGTGCATCCGATCGCTTGTCTTCCGTGTCCCTTTGCAATCCCTGGCGAGTGTGGGGCTGACATGGCGGGGACATCAGCAGCATGTTGGCCTGAAGCTTTGTGACTTCCTTTACACTCAGGCTTTGAATATTCCTAGTTTTCACCAAATTACTGCCGTAATTGTGCGCATAAACCGCATTGGCCACGGTGTTGACATCCAAGGCGGCAACTATTTGTCCATCCAATTGGGCATCTTCAAAAGTATATATTAGTTTCGCATGTATCATGATCGACGAACTCACAATTAAAGGCATAATGCATGCCGCCAATGCCACTAAATAGTTCTAAGACCCGAAATACCATTTTAATTAAATATATTTTTGTTTACAAACTACACGTTGTGAGTGGCACGTTTTCCAACACTGCCCCACACAGCAGATTGTCTGCGTTTCCGTGTGATTGGTATAAGAAGAAGAATATCAACACGTGCCGCTCGCATTTTTGTGAATTCGTGATTCTCTCGGAATAATGATAAAAATTAAGCGAAAAACAGCCCCTCCGCCCGTGGAACAGGACTCGGACAGCGATTCCAGCTTTGACGAGGAGGAGCCACAGGATTTGGAAGTCCAGGAGGGGCCAGTCACTGATAGCAGCGATGAAGAAGCCGCCTCCAGCAGCAAAAAAACGGCCAAACAAGGGGAAGCCAGTGAGGATTTAAAGGAAGAGGATGATGACGACGATGAGGAGGAGAATGACGACGACGACGAAGAAGAGGATGATGACGACGACGACGACAAGAAGACACGAATTCCTGTTTTGAATCCCCTCAGCTGGATGCGCAACAAGGAGCAGCGTTTGGCGTTGTACAAAAAAATGAAGAAGGAGAAGCACAAGAAAAAAATGCAGGAGCGCCGTGCCCGACGGAAGGCTGGTGTACCCGCCAATCCTGGTCACACCATAGAGAGCCTGCGAGAGAAGGACCAAACAGAGGTGGCCAATCTGAACGATTCCGACAACGAGGAGTTGCAAAAGGAACTCCAACTGGACGATTTCAGCTCGTACTTCGAACGTTCGTACGAGCCAAAGGTGCTGATCACTTTTGCTGACAATCCGGTGACCAAGACGCGTAAGTTTGGACTGGAGCTTTCGCGCATATTCCCCAACGCCCTGGTTAAGATTCGCAACAAGTCGTCGGTGAAGAAGATATGCAAAAGCGCCGAGCGCGAGGAGTTCACAGACGTCGTGATCGTTAACGAAGATCGCAGAAAGCCCAATGGGCTGCTGGTCATTCATCTGCCCAATGGTCCCACTGCCCACTTCAAGCTGTCCAACGTGAAGCTCACCTCGGACATAAAGCGCGATCACAAGGAGATAACCAAGCACAGGCCCGAAGTGATCCTGAACAATTTTACCACACGTTTGGGTCTGACCGTGGGCCGCATGCTGGGTGCCCTCTTCCATCACGATCCCGAGTTCCGCGGCCGCCGAGCGGTGACGTTCCACAATCAGCGAGATTACATATTCTTCCGTCACCACCGCTACGAGTTCACCAAAGAGGGAAAACGCGTAAAGCTGCGCGAACTGGGGCCGCGGTTCACCCTGAAACTACGTTCCCTGCAGGAGGGCACATTCGACAGCAAGACCGGTGACTATGCCTGGATAATCAGCAACAAACGGCACGCCATGGAGTCGCGACGTCGCTTCTTCCTCTAGGTGTATTTCGAGGCATTGTATTTAGGTATAGAACTACTTAATAAACCAACAGTTAATACGAAAATAATAGCTTGATTGAAGAGAGAGGTGATAACCATTAGCGACCGCCGTATTGTTTTGTCGGTGATAAAATAAAATACAAATTTGCCTTAGCCTAAAAAATGTGCAACACTCAACAGTTAACCAATTGGCACACCACGAGACTATCGTGCTCCGTCAGCCACTACATGGTTGGGCACTGGGGACCGGGACCGCCGGCTGCTACGCCGGCAGTGGGATCGCCGAAGGGCAAGTCGCCGCCCGTCTCGGCCAGAATCTCTGGCGGCGGCTGGCCGTAGTCTTGCAGTTTGCGCATGTCGTCCAGCACGACGCGGAACTTCTCTCGCTTCACGGCGGCCGAATCCTCGGTCTTCTCGCTCTGTAAATGCCCCTCAATCACCTTGTACAGCTCCATCTGCTTCTGGTACCTGTATGTATTGGTTTCTCAATAAAAGTATCTTATTGCGAGTTGATTTCGAGCATACCTTTCCTTGTCCTCAGCGGAGAGCTTGGCGTCGTTCTCCTCGAGGTACTTGGGGTACTTCTCCAGCAGCTCCCGGATGCTGGGCAACAGAATCTCCGCCGAGAGCAGGCTCTGCATCATGCCCTCCATGAATGGTAGGAACATGTTTCCATCACCCTCGCCAGCCTGTCAAACGGGGATTGTTTAATGATTGAGCAAGGAGAATTCATATTTCATTTTCAGGATGCATACCCCTTCAAGATTCAGTGAACCAAACATGCTGGCTATGTCGTTCTCCGAGGCGGGAGCAGCCAGGTTCTCGGAGCCCTCTTGCAGACCCTTGAGAGCCTGGGAAATGCTATCAGAATACTTGGAGACATCCTCGTCGGTGGCCGAATTTTCGCCGCTCAAGGTGAGCGCTGCCGCTTCGGCCATCTTTTTGAAACCGGCCATGATCTGGTCGGGATCCTGGGGCAGCGGCGGAATATCGCCACTGGGCGTGTCCGGACCTCCGAAGAGCGTGTTCATGCGATCGGCCAGCACCTTGGCCTGCTCACTGAAGGCGGATAACAGGTCAGAATACAAAGTTCAAGTGCCGCGTTGCACTGGCGCATTGACTCACATGAAAAACGCATCTGGATCCTCGGAGCCCTCAGGTCCAGCGTTGGTCGCCACATCCGATGATGCGGACGGCTCCTTTTGGTCACCGGCACCACTTTTATCGAAATCCTGGAGAGCACCTGTGCGAAAAGTGGACGACGCAGTGCGCATTATGTAAGGGGTCGAGAAGGGATCGCCAAAGGCATTTCCGGGCTGTACTCACTGTCCAGCAAGTCGTTTAATTCATCGCCATTCTTCTTTTCTTCGGACATTGTGCAATTTCGGGATGCTTTTCCTTGATTTCGTGGTGGGTGGGAAATGGTAAAAAATAAAGACTGACTGAATCAATCAGTGGGACCGTTCATCTGCTGCTGGTGCATACCGCAGTCAGCTGAACAGGTGTGGCTACACTGACTCACATCTTAGTGCGACCGCATTCGTAACGGCTTTTTAAAAGGATGCGAAATGATAAGAAAAAAATTTAAAAATTAACTTTTCTATATAATTGTTGGTTTTAATTTTAAGATTTCAGTTTCGGTTAGGGCTTAGACAAAATTCATATTACTTAAACAACTTTTAAATGCATTTAATGTTTTTTTTAAGAAAAATAGCTATATTTTGTTTAATTTTTAGTAAATATATTCCTTAAATTAAGAATTCTTATTTGTTACTATTATATAAAGTTCAAAACAAGTTCAGAATACCTATTTCGAAATAATCTGGAATGCATTATTATTGTGGACTACACATAAGTGTGAAAATGTCTAGCCATTTAATTCATATAACATATATTTATTGTCAATGAAAATTTCGAGTTTTGATTTAGAAAATTATATGTCTTACAACAACAAGTCATCAGTACACCCATCTACAATATAATAGTGTACATATTTAAATCTAGGCCTACATCAGACTAATAAACTTAAATTCGAAGCACCTCAATATCCCTCCTGTCTTGAGAGACAAACCAAGGACATTAGTCGAAGATTATCTAAAATAATCACCCAAAATATTTACGCATCTTCTGCGAAACTCTCAGCCAATCTCCCCGGGAATGGCACCTCGCTGTGCGCGGACGGAGATCGGCGACCAAACTGCGACCAGAGCCCAAACCGCACATACTGAGTGGTGAGGGAGGGGTCGCAAAACCATCAAGGTCACGGCGCGACGCTGATGCGCGACCAATTCCGAAACCAGAACGTCACACCCATGGACGGGACACATGGATTTTGCAGTAGGGCGTCCAGCTCTAGGTCCACTCCCGCCCGAAGGTCACCGCTGCGGAGGAACCCCGCTTGGTTTCCTCAATTCCGCTCATATGGTCAAATGGCTGGGCTGGGATGGGCTGTGCTCTTTGCGACTTTAACCGCACGGTTTACCAGAAGAGCAAAACGAATCTTCGATTCGGTACGCCCACGCAGCGAAGTATTGTGGTAAATTTGTGTTTTTTCCTCTATTTCCACTATTGGGGCGGAGTTTTCTTCGGTCAGTCGGTTCTCTGAAAATGTCAGCATGGGCGGAGCTTCGACTGAAATAATGCATAATTTGGTGTTTTATTTTGCGGCTTAGGGTGGAACAAACCGCCTGAAACTCTTACATTTCCTACAGAAACAGGGTAATTTGACTTTTTATGGGCTGTAATCCATTTACAGAATATGCATACATATAACATCAAAAATTTCCCTAAAAACCATAACTCTCTTTTTAGGGAAAAATTTCATTCTCTATTCGCTGCGAACATCAGAGTATATAGTTCAACTTCAAATTTCTTAGAACCCAAGCAGTTCAGTTCAAAAAGTCAAGACAACCGTCAAAAAGTCAAAACAAAAGTCGAAAACGTAAAAACCCCTTCGTTGGCCAAAACAATGGTTTTTGGGTCACACTCACACCCGATCCCAATAAACCAAGAAACTCGCTCTTTTTTGACATAATTTTTAAGGCACCAACAGGCGCGTCATAAAGTTGTTTATTCCGATATAATCGGTTTGCTAGACTAGCTGAATTTACCTGAATCTCCAGCTCTATTTCCCCAGAAGAGGAAGGATTCCAACCGTCATAAAATGCCCATCAGCGTCTTCACAAGCATCTACACTTCCCTTCCTTTTTGCAGGAACTTTGCCAGGATACGATCCTGTACATCCTTTTCATATGCTGACTGCGATTTCACGCTCGCTGATCGCATCGCTATTTTTTTCAACATTTCCGCATCCTTCCAGCGAAAGATGCTCGATTTTACGATGCACTGAACAGGATATAATGGATTTCGCGATTGTTCGGTAATGACGATGATTGCGACTTTATAGACACATTATTTATATTGTGGCTGGTGTCGTGTGGCTATGGTAATAAAGTGTAAATAATAAGTATATATAAAGGAGTAAATAAATTAAGACACTAAATATATGTAATATATATGTAATATAAAAGGAATAAAAGTTCTTTAAAATAAAAAAATTATACTAATTAAATTAAACTCTGATTCTAGAAATCTGAATGTTACATTACATTCAAAATAACTTGTAGCTTTAGTACACCTTGTATTAATCATTCAAGTATCACAAAATATAAGATATTTATATATGTTTCGACATATTTTTGTGTCTGGCCAGGATGGCATTATCTTTTGATATTTTGGCCATGGTAATTGCGATTACAAGGCTCCCAGTCATTCCTGGAAAACGCTCACTTTTCCTTTGAAATCCTGCCCCGAAAAGAAGAACTGGAGAAGTCAACTGCTGGCAGCTTCCCGAAAGACAAGACACCCACATCCACCATCCAACATACAACATCCACCATCAACCATTGCGCAATGGGGCGAGCTCTTCATGCTCCGACACCCATCGCTCTCCATCAAAGTGGCCATGCAAATGAGCCCTTGCGTCTGCCATACGTTTTCCTCTAGAGGATTGGGTCGAAGGGTAGCCGACTCCAGATGATGTGGGTTGCTCTGTCTGTGCCCCCCCAGTCGCTGTTCTGTTTGATTAAGCGGAAATTAAGTGTGCGTTTCGGTTGCAGCCTCCCAATTCGCCATGCCCTGCTTTTTTTTTATCGTGAACTGCAGCACATATATGTTTTATGTTTCCCAATCGATTTGGTGGCTCAAGAGCTGCTTTTGGCTTCCTCAGGTCAAATAGTTTTTATTACAGTGGTTAGGAATTACTCCCAATTAAGTTTCATAGAAATTATAGATTGCTAAAACATAAAACCACTTCTAAGTAGGACATCATGAGAAACTTTTTAAGCTCTTCGCATAAAACTGAAGATTCTTTCCCACTAATGTATAAATAATCACGGTCTCTGCAGTCAATTTTTCCATTGGCAATGCATTTTTTTTAATAGAAAACGCCGACCGTAGCCAGTGATTAATGAAACAATTGAATGATTTTATTTAAATTCGCATATATCCGATGCAAACCGTGGCTAATGGACAAACGCCGCCGAAGAGAAGATCCAACATCTCCAAATCGAGATTCCATAGAAACACTCGGGATGTGAGAAAAACGCCACCTACTTTGTGGACTCTACGCCGAGAAAACTAATGATGTTCTTTCGCCATCCATCGAGTTTGTCCATTATAGTAGAGTATATGATCGATCCGCGATCGAACCTGATCGACTACCACAAAGCAGGGCAATTACAAATCGGGGAACTGGACAACAGGTTGCCGGCTGAGTTGGGAAATATGGATGTGGATGTGGCTCTGTGACTCTGGATGGAGATGGAACCCGGCCGGAAAACAAATTAATCTTGTTGACGTCGCAGCCTCGTCACTTTCTTCGCCAGGTCGAGGGCCCAGGTGTTTGATCTCGACCTGATGCTCCGATGCTACGATCTTCTGTTGGACAACGATGGGTTGCGCCTACATTTGCGCCTTCTGTTTAATGATCAATTTGTTGGCCTCCGTCGCCGTCTCTCAGATGTGTGCCGACAGCGTTTAGCAGTCGATTGGGCTCGGGATTGGTTTGTTTGTGCCCCGAGTTGCCGGGTTTGTTGTGCCCCAGGCTAATGAGTTTCTCGAAAGTGGGTGTATGTGGCAGGGGCTCCCCTTTTTGCCCCTGGGACACTTCCTACATGATCGGCGAAAATTCAGCCAGACTCTGTGACGTCCCAATACACAGGAAGATAATCCCTTTCAACTAACTAACTATTTATTATTTAATTTATAGCTTCTTCATTCTTATACATTTAGGTACTGAAAAATATATATTCTTAAGCAATAATTATACAGAATATGAATATTTCTTTGCATGAACAACATTTGCTAAGTATTTTCGCTGAGTGCATGACGAATGTCATGTGGTTGGAGTGCCAAAACCAAACGTTTGTGGGCAGAGGCGCGAAGTTTCCACCAATTGCGATCGAAGGTATATATGCTATGAGAGATGCTAATTTAAGGACAATGGAGTTCCGGGGAAGCCAGCTCGCGACCCACAAACAACTAATGCCTTCAATTAGCCCGGCTAAACTGCTACCAAGAGCAAGGGTTAATCGCCCGGAGATCGGGAAAGGCCCTCAGCTTTCCGCCCACTTTTTGTCGTAGAGTGGGCGTGGGCTGCGTTAAGCCGCAGCATTTTTTCGATAACTACCTGGACATGGACTCCGAGTTGGCCCGACTCGTCCTGACCCACCCAGATTGCCATGGGCCATGGCAAATCGTTTACAATTGTTGATCAATAAAACGTCGGGCTGTAATGCGATTATCCGCTATAATCGGGCGATCAACACTCGAGAACTTTTCCAAAATATTTGAAAAAGTCAACTGGCGATCGACGGGATCCAGGACACAGGCTGGCCAGGATCCAGGATCTAAGCTGCTGCGACTTTCCCTCTAATCTCGCACTTTGCCGCTATTTGTTTGCATGCTTTAGCGGGGATTGCGATTTACGATCGCTCCGGTCACAGGACTCCTGCGAAAGGACTCGCTCTGGGAGATTCAGCTCAGATGGGATAGGATGGAATGGACCACGGGATAGAATGCGACTCATATTTACTAAAACTTACTGCGGATTAGGAAAAAGTCAATCGCCGCCTGCCAGTCTGTCGAGCGAGTGGAAATATTTGAGGATCAGCGCAGAAGCGCAGGATCAACAGGGGGCTTAAGATTTCAGCTAGAAACATAGCTAAATGAAGGTATTGAAAATCAATTAAATTGTATATAATACTACATTAAACCAAAAACAAGGATTATTAGAAAAGTTGAAATGTTTGCTTTTCCTTAAAATATCTTTAGTAGGCCTGTAGCTAAATAAATAGTGCTATTTCTTTAGAATCTAAGTACTTAGATTTGCTAACTAAGTATAATATACGATGTCTAAAGATGTTGCTTGCCACGGTGTATTACGATATGCCTTCCAGAATTCCCTAATTTCTGGAAATCATGGCTCTAAATAGTCCATTATCTAAGCATCCCGTAGTGCGTTCGTCGGTCAGAGCCTTCTGTGGGCTGTGGACATGGAAATTCGATGCACACCACAGCATCCAAAGAAAAAAAAAGTAAGGAATCACCATGCCAAAGGGCCTGATAAAGACATTAGGACCCGGGGAACGTGAAACAATCAAGGCCGTTCCAATGTGTGACAACAGACCACATTACGTCCGGCCAAAGCGAATCGATTGCCAAACACAAACAGCAGCGGAAACTTGTAGAGTATAGGTAGGAAAAGTACCCTGGGATTCTGTGGACTAAACCATACCTATTACTATGATAACTATATACTTGTTATATATATAAAATACAGTTCCATCAAATATGTGCAATGAATGAATGCGCATGGTTATATAAGTTATATCTGATTCAAATATTTATTTTACGATGGGTTCCTATAACTACACTTTATTGCACTGCAATGGCATGCTATACTAAAGTTTATAGCCTGGCAATAAAACAAACTGCATGAAAGGTGTTGCGCAACTTTCGTCTGGGTTTTTAAATTTATGGAAAGGTCAAATGAACACAGCAAAAACTAAAAACCACATTAAAGAAACTTGTAAAAAAATATAAATATTAACAAAAATCTATGTTTAAAATTATTTAATTTAATGAAGTTAAATAGGCTTTCCTTTTCAGCACATATAAATATTTTCTTAAAAGATTTTGCGTTGAATTTTGAATTGAAACGCGTAGTATAAAAGCAACAGCTAGAGATTCCAAAATGCTTGAGAATTGAAAACTGCCAATGAATTTGATCGTATAAATCGCACAATGTGTGCATTGTTTTCATCGATTATATAGCTATTTGTGTGCATCGATTGAGCGCACGAGCCTCTCGAGGCAGTTCCTCCAAATCGGATGAGATTCGAGTCTTGGAGATGTGTAGTAGGGTCGCAGGTAAACGAAGCATTCGCTGGCGAAAGTTGAGGATCGCGAGGTGGATTTTCATTCATAGCACCCTGGGTGGCATCATAAAAAGTCTCTTAGCATCCTTATTCATTGCACGGATGTGTCTTCATTTTCCCGCTGGCCGATTCGTGGAAATGCGAGCGAAGCTGACTTGCAGCGTTTATGGCACCGATGCCTCCTACTGCTTCCTGCATTTCGGCCAGGATTCAGGACCTTTCTCTACCCAAAGTGACGATCCCATAGCAGAATCGCCTTTTTCCAAGCGTTGATAGCGCGAAATTAGCGTTATATGAGTTGCCTATTCAGCGCTCATTGTCCTGCCAAATTGTGAAATCAACGAGGATCAAATCGAATGGTGGGTATCGATGGTGGATTGAGGCGCCTCTCCATTTGATTCGAGTTACATATGTTTGAGGATAATTTAATTATCACAGAATACTTGCTAGTCTGCCATCGTGGCCATGGGCTCAAGGTCATCGGGGATTTTTGCTATCCTGCCAGGCGCAAATGTAGCGATTCCATACTGGGTGCCTGGTACTGCGAACTCCTCCCGTTGGGTTTGCTTAACCAAACGCCCAACGGGCAGCCGCACCGAGCAGTAGAAACCCAACCTTTGTTGCCTTGCGGCCTCCGTTGTCCTTGATCTGCATCTCATCTGGATCTTGCACTCCGGCACTTGGATACGGATCCTGCCGAGGAGCATGCACATTCGTCACATCTCTGTGGGTCAATTTCCTCGCTGGCGTTTCAAACGGAGGTTGGGGTCCATCATTAATTCTTGCAACACTTGGCGCTCTCTATTGTTCGCGGCTTTCAGGTTTTTGTTGTTATCCCACTCGGCGCTTTCTTTTCTTTTCCATCGGTTTTGTTTAACTTCTTTTCGAGGGTCTCTGTTGCGTGAAATTCTACAATTAATCAAACCCACGACGGCCCATAGAAAAGGGTCGAAACTATGGTTATAAGCCGGAGGCAGCGGAGCATAATGGTGGCAAAAGCATGACAAGGATGTGGATGCGGTCATGGTAAGGATATGGATGAAGTCACTTTGTTAAATGTTAAATTGGAAAGTTGGAAACATAAACTGATCAATAGTCGCTGATTTTGTATTCAACTGAATATGTTTCCCTGCATCCAATATGGTGTTATATATTTAATATCTCACTTATTTTGTTTGAAAATAATTTACTATGATCTATCAATAGATAGTTCTAAACACACACTTTTATATTTATATGTAATATACTGATAATTAAAATAAAACCTACAATTTGAAATGAAGAACTTTGTTCACCGTTTCCGAAAGCAATAAATAACTGAGAGAAAAGAGGCTACTCGAGTGGCAATATAAACGAAAGCCATAATTAGGTATCAATAAAGGATATATTACGCTTGTAAAGAGTGTTAAACGCGTACTCGATTGCATTATGGGTTCCAGTGAATATCTAATTTGATTTCCGGGGCCAAGTGGAACCCCAAAGAATATCTCAAGTGAAGAGTGAAAAGCAAACGCCAGGCAGACTGATCTCTCAAGTCCAGTATTCCCTTATCCTTATAACAAGGTATCCATAAAGGATATGTAACGCTTAAATTGTATCGTGCTACTTACGGCATTAATTAATTTCCGGAAACCAGTGAAAGTCGAAACTATGCATAGGATTTGAATGGATGGAATGCCCAGGATCTGGAGCAGAAGTATTGTGGTTCCCTTGTACTCGTATACCCCCCAATCCAAAGTTCTCTGCTCTTCTCCCATTCCACGGTGCTTTTCACAGCTGAGACGCCCCCTGGCGGCGAGCGAGACGGTTGCTAAATGGGTCGAGTGAGCCAGAGCGAGATGCCGTTGTGGAGAGCGCTGCGATTGGTCCGCGTAGTGGTTACCTGCCAAGTGACTGTGGGATATGGCCGACGTCTGGGCCGTGGCTTCACAGAAAGGCAACGATCTTGGCCGACGTTCGGATGGTGAAGTCAGTCAGGCACAGACTGCGCAACGAGCCACACCGCATCTCGTCCTCGTTCTCGTCTTCGCCTTCGCCTCCGTTTCATCTTTCCCATCGAGATTGCGAACTAACAGATACTTAGATATTCGAAGTGCAACTAATCGGTTAATCAATACCTCGCAACGCTTACTTATGACTTTGACAAAGTGTCCAGACATTGTCCAGAACTAAAGTGATATAATCAAGTGATATACGAACTTCGAGACTGAGTTAACACCGGTTTTGTGCCGGGACAAGCTTACGCATCTTGGAGCTCCTCCAGAAACTATGACCGTAACCGCCTTTGCTGCCGCAATGCACAGACCCTTCTTCAATGGATATTCTACCATGCAAGGTGAGTGTCTATCGCTTATATACAACATCCAGCAAAAGTCACTTTGGAATATAAGTCACTTTCACAATGTACTTACTAAATATCAAAGCCTAGTTGATCATTTCCATATATCTTCATTTCTAAACCGACGGCTCAAGATCCCGCTAAAGATCTCAGTTTGGGCCAAGGCCGTCGGCTACTCTCTAATGGCCATTAGTTGCCCGGCGGGAGAGTCGCGCGCCTCTGACCTTCGACCTTAGCTCCGAGTTTCCCGTCTTCCCGGGAAGTCAACTCCGGTCGAAGGTGTCGTAAATCAAGTGACACGCGCTCCGCTCTACCTAGCTAGTATTGGAAAAGCCTCTAAAATTTCCATTTTCTCATCTTCCTCATTCCAGACATGAACAGCGGCCAGGGGCGCGTCAATCAACTAGGTGGAGTTTTCATCAACGGTCGTCCTTTGCCCAACAATATTCGTCTTAAAATCGTCGAGATGGCCGCCGATGGCATTCGGCCCTGTGTGATCTCCAGACAGCTACGTGTGTCCCATGGCTGCGTATCGAAGATCCTGAATCGCTACCAGGAGACTGGCTCCATTAGACCAGGCGTAATTGGTGGCTCCAAGCCGAGGATAGCCACGCCCGAAATCGAGAACCGAATTGAGGAGTACAAGCGCAGTAGCCCGGGCATGTTCTCGTGGGAGATCAGGGAGAAGCTGATCCGCGAGGGTGTCTGCGACAGGAGCACAGCACCATCTGTGTCCGCCATATCGCGCCTGGTGCGCGGCCGAGATGCTCCATTGGACAATGATATGTCTTCTGCCTCTGGATCTCCGGCGGGTGATGGCACCAAAGCATCGAGTTCCTGCGGCTCCGATGTCTCAGGTGGCCATCACAACAACGGCAAGCCCTCCGATGAGGACATCTCTGACTGTGAAAGTGAGCCGGGAATCGCCTTGAAGCGCAAACAGCGCCGCTGCAGGACCACCTTTTCCGCTTCCCAGTTGGACGAACTGGAACGCGCCTTCGAGCGCACCCAATACCCTGATATCTACACCCGTGAGGAGCTGGCCCAGCGCACCAATCTCACGGAGGCACGCATTCAGGTGTGGTTCAGCAATCGGCGTGCTCGTCTCCGCAAGCAGCACACCTCGGTCTCGGGCGGAGCACCTGGCGGAGCAGCTGCCTCAGTGAGCCATGTCGCCGCGTCCAGCTCTTTGCCCAGTGTGGTATCAAGTGTGCCCAGCATGGCTCCGCTGGCCATGATGCCGGGATCCCTGGATCCAGCCACTGTGTACCAGCAGCAATACGATTTCTACGGCAGTCACGCCAACATTTCCGTATCCGCCGCAGCTCCAATGGCCAGTAGTAATCTATCGCCCGGAATTACAACCACGCCACCGCACCACCATCAGTTCTACAATCCCAGCGCTAACACAGCCAGCTACATAATGCCGGGTGAGAATGGCAACACCACACCCACCGGGAACATCATCGTCTCCAGCTATGAGACTCAGTTGGGTTCAGTTTACGGCACCGAAACGGAAACCCACCAGACTATGCCACGCAACGAGAGCCCCAACGAGTCCGTGTCCTCCGCCTTCGGGCAACTGCCACCCACACCCAACAGCCTTTCCGCGGTGGTGAGTGGAGCTGGTGTGACCTCCTCCAGTGGGGCCAACTCGGGAGCCGATCCCTCGCAGTCGCTGGCCAATGCCAGTGCTGGAAGTGAGGAGCTATCGGCTGCCCTGAAAGTGGAATCGGTGGACCTGATCGCGGCCAGTCAGTCGCAGTTGTACGGCGGATGGAGCTCCATGCAGGCACTGCGCCCCAATGCGCCACTTTCGCCGGAGGACTCGCTGAACTCCACCAGCTCGACCAGCCAGGCTCTGGATGTCACCGCCCACCAGATGTTCCATCCGTATCAGCATACGCCGCAGTATGCATCCTATCCGGCACCAGGCCACGCCCATTCGCATCACGGACATCCCCATGCGCCGCATCCGCACGCACATCCGCATCCGCAGTACGCAGGCGCACATCCGCACTATCCGCCGCCCAGTTCGTCGGCGCACTTCATGCCCCAGAACTTCAATGCCGCCGCCTTTCCTTCGCCCTCGAAGGTCAACTACACAACGATGCCGCCACAGCCGTTCTATCCCTCATGGTACTAGAATCAAAGGGACACGGATCCACCACCTACTCCTCCAGGAGCAGGAGCAGGTGTCACCAGATCCATGGTACAAGTCGCCAAAGATGTACATACCCATAGAGCAGGGGACGAAAATATAAATAACATTTTATTTGTGGTGGAGCAGTACAGACATTTTCCGTTTGGGAAAACCGCTGACAGACTCGCTCCTAAACAATAAACATATGTATTAGTTCCAATTCGTAGATGTAAGCCTAGAAAATAGTACCGACTTAGGATTAGAGTTTAAGATGATTAGCCTAAGTAGCAAGTGCTCTTAAATAAAAAAATATATCTATGCTAATTTACAACGTACTCCAATGATCTTTCACTCGAAACGCTGGCCATTCAGCAGCCTTGACACGCTTCCGTACGCAGCGGGAAATGGGAAATCCTCTGGGCCATTAGAGCCTTTTAGTAGCTGCGCATTCCACGGACCTGGCTGGAGATCTCAACACTCGCCCCGGGTGAGATACCGATTCCGATTGCTGCTCTCGGAACTTCAGATCCAGCTGTGAGCGGGTCGCATAGTTTCCGGAAAAAAAGAAGAGAAAACTCCCGAAATGCAAGATGATGATTTGGAACGTCCAAAATAGCGAAGACAACTCCAACCAAGGTGTTAATTGCCCCCTCGATTCCATCGAATAGAGAGTGTTGGTCCCTATGGGACTACGAAGTAAATGGAGTAATTGCCCTCGTTCGGACTTACCTCAAATTCACACCTCATCCTCGGGGATCTGCCTACCCAACCATATTCTACGTGTCCGAGCGATGGCAATTAATGAAGTCATTATCCTTGAATCCTCACCTCCAGACAGCTCAGACAGCCTAACGCACACTGGCTCTATTATTTTAATCTAGAAAAAACTCCTAATCGCTATTTGCTCTATCGCTCTGGCCATCGAGGTGAAAAGTAAATATTGACTTTACAATCGACTTAGGAATCGGAATTGGCAAATGGCTTAAACAGGTAGATTGGCAAAGATCTGTGCACGGATTGCACAAAAACCATTTAGATCTTAGATTTTTGTAATTTCTCTAATCTCATGACTTGAGATCTTGTTAACAAACGTCTTTCTTGCATCTCTAACCAAAATCGAATGCCAATTTAATAGCGCCCATCATGGCCAACTGGGCTAATAAACCAATTACGTTTTTTAATCGCTGCCCACTGAGTTGGGGTGAAAATTCTAAGCCACAGTAGCCGAGAAGAAAGCTTCGATTGTCGGAATCATTAAATTCAAAATATTACGCATTAATTTTCGGTAGCGATATAAAATTACCCAGCAAAGCTACGAGCGGAAAAGCTCGACGATGTAACCTCGATAAAAAAAAAAAAAACCAAAACCGAGTGGCTTCTGTGGCCATAATGGAAGTAATGGTTACCCGGAGATCATGGACATACATATGCCGATCCCCATCACTAGGCCCTCCCCAAAAGGCCGTGATTAATGAGCTGACAAAGTGTTGAACATCAAAGGCAGGGAAAACAGTAATTTACAACGACGCAACGCGACTCGAGATGAAATTTAATTTAATTTTTTATTAATTGTTGCTGGGCATCTGGGGCACAGGCAGATCCCGATCGAGACTAAGATTGGGATTGAGATCGAAGTGTACCTGCTGATCCGATGATGAACCCAATAAACCCAGGCGTTGCCTGGCACATAAGCAGCGCAAAACCTCAAAATATTTACTCGACAGCAAGGTGGACTAACCCAAAATAGGGATTTGCCGAGCGATTTGCGAATCAAAATTTCCAATTCCAGGAGGTGGCCTTAAGGTTGCGAAAGGATTTGCAGCGTCAGTGGCTCGCACTCGCACATGCACTCCATCTCTTTCGCGCAGCGAGGATTAGGCCGTTTCGGAAATAATCCTTTGCTGCCAGGAAGAATGCAGTAAACGGCGCACAGCCCTTCGGCGGACCAGGTCAACTCGTTTTCGGCCCATTTACGATGGTGCCATAAACTTTTATTTGCTGTCATTCTTCGTCCTCGTGCGCGGTGTTCATCGCTCAGCCGGGACATGAACCCCTTTCCGTGCAGGATAATAGGTCCTTTTGCAGGCAAGAGTTAAGCCAGCAGCGTAGGAAAGGCTTAGCTTTCACTCAGGCAGGCAATCGGTCAGTCAGTCAGTCAGTTCGTCCGTCAATCAAGCCGAGTCAAAGTCAGGTAGAGATTGCGCTTCGTAAAGTCCTTTGGCTAGAGTCCTTTCTCCCGAGTTTCGAGCTGCAGCGATAATCCCTGCTAATGAGGTGTCCTGTGCAAAGCAAAACTGTGGGCATCGCGATATGCGAGGCGGATGAAAGTCTATAAGTCAAGGATAATAATGGAAACTAGACGGATTACGGAGATGGTAACAAAACGCTCCAAATGAATGAGACAATCATGAGATTATTAATGCAAGGGTCTTAATACAATATTATAGAATCAAATTGATATGTATACATTTTGTGCATTTAAGACTAATTCAGTAAGAATTAGAATACACGTAAAGAATATACAGTTTCAGAGTGTTTATAATATCCAATAAATAAAATAAATTTAAATAATTAATTATTAGTTCTTTAATTTAAATAAAGGAAAACGAAAGAGAAAAAATCAAAATGTACTTAAACCCAAGGAAACGATTTAAAAAATTTTGAATAATAAATTAAAGCTTTCAGAATGCAGACCTTACATTTTAAGGTTAATAATAAAGATATGACAACAAATTCGAATAAATTTTTAATTTTCATTCATAGAAAAGGACATGCTAGTTCTACTTTTAGAGCATCCCACATTGAAGATTGATTGAGTTACTGGGATCGTTATATTCACAAATCTCTAAAACCCATTTGTTAGCAGCTACACTTGCACACCACGATCTGCCCAAACAGTTTCCAGCCGTATTGGCAAACATTTCGGTTTGGTCCTTTTGGGCCAACTACTCGTACTGTGATCGCTGTCATCGCCCATGTAGAAAGATGCTATATCTGTGTGCATATTGGGCGAGTCGAGTCCTTGGCTCGTCCTCGAACTATCCCACTGACTTGCAAACGGACTGCGAGTCGAGCGCATGCTGTTAGCGCACAAATTGATTTGTCAAATCGGGGCGCACAAGGACATTGCCATCATTAACGATGATTGCTCGAGGACCCTAGGATCCTAGAAGGTCGTTGCGCAGTCGGTGCCAACTTTGTGCATTGTCAACACTTTGCGTACCACCAACTGTTTCTGTTGCTGTTTCGCGCCATCTCTTTCGTTCGCCCTGTGTGCGTCTCTTTCGAGGCGAAATGGTTGGAGTTTTATTAATAAACACCTTGCTAGCTGCTAAAACGGGATGGCTGCATATCCCACTCGCTCTTTGATCTTTGGAAAAACAGTCGTAATCGATTTGGAATGCTTGGCGGGATCTGTTGCTCCTTGGCTGGCAACTTGTCAGCTTCCTTTTGGCATCCCTGCCCAGCAAGTGTCTTCTGTTTCTGGCCAAGTTGGCCGGCTGCTGAGCGGGTTCCATCGCCAGTCGGATCGGAGTGCCAAAGTTAACGTGGCCGGAACGGTTACGCTACTTTCCACCAATTAAGCGGAGCTGCAAGTCGGATTGGCTGGCTAATTTGGGTTGTATTCGATATGTCGGATATGCAAAAGATGATCGACTGGACGGGGGCTAATAAGGTGTGGCAAAGGTAACTGCCTTTGTTAACATTCGGTAACCTTGAATATTATTGTATGTTTGGAAAGTAATCTCAGAGTAGAGTAATATATAACTTAACATCTGGCCAAAATCCACGTTGTAAAACCAATGTTTTTATAAGAGTAATAGGTAAAAGTAAAAGTTAACAAGGACATAGGTTTTTGATAAGTGTTCTCACTTTTTATTATAAGTGTAGTGCTTTGGCTTTTAATCATTTCATATTTGAAATACATACTATCTTTAAGCTCGATCTATGCTTGTTACACTTACCTTCCCACCTGAACAGGTGCTTCATAGCCCCAACCGCCAAATTTCCCGCTCACACACAATGGCTCAAAGCCAATTTCATGAACAATTTGGACAATAAGAGCCATCCAATTCAGCATTTGGCCCAATCCAAATGGTAATGCGCTCGCCTCATGCCGACATTATTATTAATGATAAGCACAAGTCGCCCTTTTCGCGGCGGCGGGGAAACAATGGAGAACTCTATTTTGTGCACTGAGAGAAAAGATGAGTTATTAGAAGGAAATGCAATTGGAACCTTAACACATGTGCTGCTTTTAAATTGGTTGCCTAGTTAACTTATTTTGTGTATTTAAAATGGCAATAAAGCCAAATAATATATATATACTAATGATACATTAGTTTTTGTAGTTGAAAAACATTTTAAAAAAATGTTAAAATACCCATAAATAAACTAATTTTATATTGTATCTAAAAGGGTAGTCTCTTGGAATTCAGAATAATTTTCCAGTGCCCAGTTCTCGCAGTTCGATTTCGATTTTTGATGTAGGAAAACGCTGTGTTCTTATCGCCGCGTTTTTGGGGGGAACTGGCATATTAATGGTTCATTACGGTGACCCGCTGGCCCGATCCGCTCTCGACCTGGCCAGCCCATGTGCTGGTGGACGACGAAGGTGGACGTGGATATGGACTTGGGTGCACCGCACACCGACCGGACCAGCTTCAGTGGCAGCTCCTTGTGGACGCGGTACGCTTGGGGTTTCGATGGCTTTGTTTTGTGCCGCGATTGTTGGTCCCGGTACTGTGGGGGGACTTGCACTGACGCCTGGCGTGACGGTTTTAATTTTATTTTATTATTATGTATATGGTGGCGCAGGGTGCTTGCAGTCTTGCCACACACACCCCTCCCCCCTCCCCCCCCCACGCCCGTAGTTGGGCATTTTATCATGAACTTGTTTTTATGGCCTGGGTCTTGGCGAGCTGCCCTCGTAATTAGTTGTGGGCTCCTGCGGCAGCGCCACCTAGCGGCTGTGGCGGGAGTAACGAACGACATTGCCCGACATTTTTCAGGCCCCAAAGCTAATGAAGCAACAGCCCGAAGTCTGCCTATGGCCCAAACAACCAACCAACCAACCAACCCCCCCCCCCCCTCACTAGATGCCTCAGACTTTCGGGCTTCATGGACGCGTGCAAATTCCATTGAAAAATAAGTTTAAGTCCACTTTTATTCCTCGTCCTCCTGGCTTTATCTGCATTGGCCCGGCAATTTGCGTGGTTCGTATTTTGTTTCTTGACTTCTTTGTATTGTTTTGCAGTTCCGCCAAGTTTCCTAGAGTCGCGGGTCCACACACAATGTGGCAAGCTGAAGTTGCCGCGCCAGCCACTAATTTTGCATACGGAAATTGGAGTTTAACATGTGCCCATGAGGGCTTGAGGATATAGTAGCATGAATGAAAGTAGTATGTAAATTACAGCCAAACTATCCATAAACGTTTAAAGAAAAACTTCATGATTGAAATTTTGGTAAATGAAAAATATTCCAATATTTTCTAGACATTGTATATAACTAATATTTATAGATTTTTATATTACTAACATTTCGAATAAGTTCTATACATGTGGGAAGTACCTGAATATAAATTAGGTATTTAAAAATCTTTATTGAAACCCTTAGTTTTCTTCAAGTAATGGACCCTTAAGATACTAAGCGTATGAAATATATACAAAGTAGTTAGCCGCTCAAAAAACTGCCGACCGGCAACGACGAAGTTCTGACTTCTTATCCACCACCGTGTCCACGCCGAATCCATGCCATAGTGTATCCGGCGGTTTGCTCCAACGTACGAAGTATGTTTTATGAACGGCAACCTGCTGTGACTTGGACTTGCTCCTCGTGTCCAAGCGCCGGCGAAAGGGCCAGAGGAACCAGTGGAGTGGACCTCGACTTGTGAGCGGCACCTGCAGCTGTCCGGAGGCCAATGATTGGATCGCTTCCAGCTGCAGCGTAGGATGCGGCTGCTCAACTATCACGGAAGCTGGCTGTGGACTCCGGCCTGGCGTATTGGTATTAGTTAACCTGGTACTGGAATCGAAGATTTCCATCGCGTCCTGATTTCGTGTCGACCAGAGTTGCAGGCAGCTGGATTGCGGCGTAGAAGAGTTCTCATCCGTTTCTTCCGGAATGGGGGAAACTCGACTGCCACGGTTACATTTGAAGCAACGCGAAATCTTGGACTTGGAAGGAGGCGGTGAAGGATCTGGCAGCGCCATTTTAACCAAGATGAAGTGGTCATTCAGCAGACAGACATCCGAGACCTTCTCGTACCTCTGCTCTTCGCCGAAGAAGGCATCTAGGTCGACGTTCTGCTGGTAGATGCGGTAATCCTCTCCAAGACGATTCGATTGCTCGCGCTCCTGTTCCCAAAGGCTTGACTTGCGGCATGTTCCGATAGTCTGGACAGGACTACTTTTTTGATACTGATTCATGAGGCTGCGGCGCAGCAAGAGGATCCTAGCGAAGATAGATCCATGAAGGCGATGATTCAGGAACATCCTGATTGAGTTTTATAGAAGCAGGCCTTACAAAAGTTGAGACGGATATAATAATAATAAGTTATTGGACTTAAGCCAAAGGGATGCAAGGTGGGTTACTATGATAGCATACTTTCAGGCGATGTTTTTAAACTCCACAAACCTTATACTCACAATCATAATTCAAGAAAGTTTCATTTTCAAACTCAAAACTTTTGCATAAAATACACTATGTTTTTTTACAGAGAAACACATTTTCAGATCCATCTCAGATCTCTTTCGTTTTAAGTGGGCCAAGTTTAGTTTCGGTTTTGGATATAGGTTACACAAAATTGACTGGCGTTTTTCTTGTCGGACAGGCACATTATCCTTCGCTTGACTTTTGACACTGCACTTGGCCAAGAAACGGACGAGGAAAGGAAAGGAAGCGGCAGACAGGCGTCGAGAGTCCTTCGCCGGTTTGTTCCTCGAATCCGCTACCAATGCCAACAGCAACAGCAACAACTGGCCGTATTTTATGCCCCACGAAAACAAAAGTTATATTTATTATTTTGACAGGTAAACAAATCACGAGCTCACCGCACTCACACATTCACATACAGACACACAGGCGGTGGGGAAAACAACGAAATGCAGGCAAGGAGACACTCACATTTTGACGCTACCCTACTCGGTTCTCTGTCTTCTTCTTGCTTCCGGTTTCCGTTTTCCTTTCCGCTGCCAATTGGGCGTTGTTTGCCGCTTGGCTCACCAACGGCAACTGAAGCCGGCTTTCAGGCCGCCGTCGAATGCAGCGCAGCCACATGCGTGGCCAATTAAATACCCTTTCGAAATGAGGCAGCATGCAAACGGCGTGCATTTTGCCCAACTAAAGAGTATAGGCGATAAATCGTGGAAAATAGAATAGATTGCTTTGCTAGAGGTAAAAATTCTAAAGATATATAGATTACACAATAAACTAAAAAAAAGCTTATATTCATTTTAAGAGCCTTAGTAAGCAGATATAGAGTGTTAATGCTTCGGGTTTTCGTTCTTCGTTAGCTTTCACTTTTTGTTTTGCATGTTAATGGAAGGACGTTCAGACGAATTGATGGTTGACAATTAGCAAAACATACCAAGTGCAATGTTTTTAAATACTCCAATGAAGAACTTGTTACCTTAATGGAACATACATATGAGGTACATTACAATAAGTGCTATCCAATGTCAAGGTTACATATGTTAACTTTTTCTTATATCCTATAAAACTTGTTTTGTTTTATTTATTATTTTGATTGTGCTTAGCACTGAAATATACATAATTCGATTTTGTCGATAAAACTTTTACTTCCCGTTTAGCCCAACATAATTACTTCTTAAATTTTCTATTTTTACCAAAAGAAAATGATAAAAGTTTTTATGGCTAAACTAACGCTCGTCAACATGGCGCATTAGTGACTATTTTAGACATGATTGAATTAGATATATTCCTGGTCTATTCCATAGGGCTAATACGCTGTTTGGGCCCCTCGATTCCAATCTTATTTCCCAACTAATTCAGGTGCCTGACATGGCGTATTGATTGTTAATGCACGCCACATCGATAAGTCAAATGAAAGCAGAAAGAAAATCAGGTAGGTGGAATAGGGGATAATATTGGAATGGAGCCATAAAGACTAAGCATTAAGCAACAAGCTGTTCCCAAGACGAATAGCCCCACCCATTAATCATGGGGGAAGTACATAATAGGCAGAAATTCTTTGTTTACTTGGGTTTGTGGTCATGATTATTTGAGTAACAGGCTAGGCGTTAAATTCGCGTTTGTTTCCTGTACCGAATAGTACTTATATAGGTTTTCTTTATATGCTTAGAAACCGTTGAATAACTTTAAATATCAGTTACCTTTAAATCATTTTTAAAAAAAATTTGCATTTTCATGCACACAAAACTTACAATGTTAACTAACAGTCTGCAAAACACAAATCTCGTTACTGTTAAATTTATACCCCTTACTTATAATGCAATGCGTATACAAGGCTTGTTAAAAAGTAACTAAAGGATTATGTCCATCTGTACTTATGAATTCTTCAATTTTGAGTTATGGAAAATTATCTCAATTTAAAGTGGTTTGAAGAAAAGTAAACGCGAAATATGCATACAAGTAGATTTAAGTGAAATTATAATGTTCAATGTACACAAATTAGTTAGTTCTATTGAGCGGACATCATTTCTCTTTAACAAGCGACGTATTCAAAGTATGTAATCGAAGTAATGGGTATCAGATGGACTCTCTTTTTTATTATTATGTTATCATGACTACTACTGCTTGTTTATTGCACTCGAAATTGACACCAATTATGTAAACGGCTCGTCGATCGCTTGAAATTGAACGGCAAATGCGGGGACAGCCCTTAAATGACCTTTTAACAAACTGATAATGAAACAAAAAAATAAATATTTTCGAGTTGCCGAATTACATGTATATAGTAAAATTGTTGTTTTATTTATGAGTCGAACTAATGTCCCGTCAGTTGACTAAGGACAACGCCAAGAAATAAAAAATAGTTTTTAGGAGAAATAGTTTCACGACTTTATTCTTTGGATCTCAGCTTAAGACTAAAAATCAAATGCAAATTGGATTGAGGAGAAGCCTCAGTATTTGAACAATATTTGTATTTCGGGAGAGCCTCGCTCTTGGGTTCTTAAGATTAGGTAGCGTTGAAAGAGGGCAGTCAAATCTGCTTAGGTCAGGCTTTAGGATGTTTACAAGAACGGCTGCGCTGCCAAAGATAAACGAATGCTGCGCAGCTGGGATACGTTATGGAAAATTACTAGAGTGCATTACTGATTTCTTTGAAATAATGGAAGTGGCTGGTTTGGACCACCCAAATACGTCACTCCCCTTCCCTTAAAGAGAAGCCTATACTTGGGCTGGGATTGATGGATATAGTGTGGGAAATGGAGTTTCTTCTATTTCTGTTTGTTGTGGTGTGTTTTGATTTTGATTTTTTCTTATTTTAAGTTTTGCATACAGCATCATAAATGGTTTAAATGATACATATCTTAAATATGAGTACAACAAAATTAGTGCGATTATTACAATGATCATTTGTATGTAAAGTGTAATATTGTTCTCTGAAATCATCTCAACAATGTCGTTGTGTTTTACAATTTTTATTTTTGTTATATTAAGTGGTGTGTATAGTGGTGTCAAATCTATTTCTGGTTCTAACAGATTTTCACTTAAAATTATATTATTGATTTCTATTTTGCATTGCGTTACTCTTATCATTTTGTTTCCTTCTATTTTTATTTTATTAATTGAATTTTGGCAATTTTGGTTAAGAATTGTTTGGGTTAAGTTCCAGGTTACAATTGTGTTTGGTTCTATGTATTTTATTATTTCGTTCGTGTGTACTGGCTTAAAATTACAAATTGGATTTAAGTGTTTAATAATATTGGTGACACATTCATTTTTTACTTCTTTATTTTCGGTATTATAAACTTTATTTTCTTTTTCAAAATATGATTGTGTGTCTGTGTAATCTAGCTGATAGCCGTTGGAGTCTGGGTAAGGAATTATTTTAATTGTGCTTATTAGTGAAAGGTAAATGGGTATGTGGGATATGATTAATACTTGGTTATCATTGTAGTTAATCCAAGTGGATGTTTTAATGTTCAAAATGTTTTGGCTGTTCACATTTTCAAGTTTGTCGTAGTTTAGTAATTTGGGGTTAAACAGTCCAAGTCTGGAAAGCTGCATAGCCATTTCCAAATCTTCTATGTATTCCGTAAACTGCATTAGTTCGAACAAAAGACTGTCAATGATGGTGTGGTTATTTTCATAATTCTGTATTTTTTGCATTCCGTCATTTATCAATCGTATGGCGTCGTTGAGTTCATGTAATTTTACTGAGTTATGGACGTTGATTTCAAGTTTTTTCTGTATTTCGACTCGATCATTTTCATCTAGTGTTCCAAATAGGTATTTAAAACCTGAACCCACAATGTTAATAAGACCCCGTTTGTTTCTATGTTTCAGGGTTATTCCGGCTAGTTCTCTTTTTATTTTATTGTATAAAAAATTGATCTGGGGTGCATGGTAATCGGTTCGTAGTCTTTGCTCAAAATAGTCAACCACGATGTCTATTTCAGTTAAATTGATTTTTAAGGAGTGATGTTCAAAGGAGGATGGTATCTGTACTGGCTTATCAGAAAAAAGGAGATATCCGTGGTTGGTGTCAATATTATTAATTTGAATTTGTTGTCCATGAACAGCTGTGATCAGTATAAACAATAGTGTTATCGGGTACCAGGTGCCTGTGAAATTGAGAGTTTATTATTTTTCTTTTGTTTTTTGAATTGTGTTTTGTAGTAGTGCGTAACTCTATTTCTATTAGTGATTTTGTAATGGTCAGGGTCTGTCTGTTCTACATTTTTGGTTGGTTTAAATGGGTTTTCTAATTTGCCTTTCTGTAGTGGACCTTTTCTGTAATTAGTGTCAATATTAAATTCCTGTCTGTCTTCATTTATTTTGTCTATTTTCTTCTCTTTAATTTTTTGAGTGTCTAATATGGGATGCCCAGCGTATAAGAAAATTTGAGCAGGTGTCTGTCCAGTAGTGTCATGTTTAATTTTATGGTTGTATGTGTAGAGGATTGTTTCTATCTTGCTTAATTTTACTTCTTCATCATCAGATGAATTGATTATACGAATTTTTTCATTTATTGTTTTGTGTAATCTTTCGACGTCTGCTACCCCGTTTTTTGCTGTATTGAGCTGTAATTCGACTTCTTCTTCTTCAAGCCATCGCTTTAAAGCTAAACTGGAGAAAGCTCCGTCTCTGTCTGCCTTTAATAATTTGGGTTTACCTAGTTGATTAAAAATGCGCATTAATGCGTTTCTGCATTCTATCCAATCCTTAGTTTTAATTTGCTCAAGTGTAGCGAATTTAGAATAAATATCAATGCAACTGATGTAATGTTTTCCCTCAGATGAATAAATATCTACTACAAATTTTTCTCGGCAATGTTCCGGGTTGGGTGTGATTTTTAAAGGCATTTTGGTGTTTCTATGTTCTGTTTTGGCCAAATTGCATATGTTGCATTCGTTTATTATATTCTGAATTAATAGTTGGCTATTTGGAAAGAAGTGATTTTCTTTAAATAATTTTGTCATTTTCTGTATACCAGGGTGTAAAAGTTTTTCATGTGATTGAAGTATGATTTCTTTGAATTCGGCGTATGAACCAACGTTCTTTAATAGGAAAAGACTGCGAATTACTTTTGTGTAGGTGGTATTAACAATTTCTATGTGTGCTCTTTGAATAATTTCAAAATCTACATCGCTCTCAATATAAATGGTAATGTTTCTATGGATAAAGTGATCGAGTAAAATTTGTTTGGCCTTTTCAAGTGTCATTACATCATATTGAATTGTGGTAATGGAGTTACCGAATATTTTTGAATGCTCTACTTTATTTTTATCGGATTTAATAAAGATTATTTGTTTTTTGAAATAATTTATTGGTTTTTCTGTTAAATGAATAAGGTTGCTATTGTCCTCTTCTGCACTATGTTGAGTAGCTTCACTATGATGATTTTCTTCAATTTTAATTCTTGATAATGCATCGGCAACTGAATTTTCTTTCCCTTTAATATAATCTATTTTAAATTGGTATTCGCTTAATCTAACTCTCCATCTTTCTAACTTAGCATTCGGTTCCTTTAAGTTATGAAGCCATCTAAGAGGTTGATGGTCACTGGCAATGAGAAATTGTCGTCCTAGTAAATAATGTCGAAAAGTTTTTGTGGCCCAAACTATGGCAAGTAATTCTTTTTCGATAGCACTGTAATTTAATTCGTGATCGTTAAGTGTTCTACTAATAAAAGATATAGGATGACCGTTTTGAGAAAGGACAGCCCCGAGGGCCAAGTTGCTTGCATCTGTGGTTAAAACAAATTTCTTTTCAAAATCAGGTAATTGTAAAATTGGGTCACGAATTATCAAAGCCTTAAGTTTTTCGAATGCCTCTATGTACTCAAGTTTTTGTGTATCTATCTTTGCTCCTTTTTTTAAGCAGCTGGTCATGGGTTTTGCTATGTCTGCGTAATTTGGAATAAATTTGCGATAATAACCTGTTAATCCAAGGAAAGCTCTTATCTCTTTTACTTTTGTCGGAATTGGGTATGAAACTATGGCTTTAACTTTAATAGGATTTGGTTTAATACCATCAGGGGTAACTATGTGACCAAGAAAGTTAGCTTCCTTTTTTAAGAACTCACATTTGTCTAGTTGCAATTTTAAATTTGCATCTGCAAGCTTTGTAAAAACTAATTGTATTGAATTTAAATGTTCTGTAAGGGATGTTGAAAAAATTATAATATCATCCAGATACACCAAACAGTGTTTGTTAAGCAACGGTCGAAGGATATTATTCATGCACCTTTGAAAAGTAGCGGGTGCATTCCTAAGGCCAAATGGCATTCGAAGGTATTCGTAATGACCGCTTTTTGTGGAGAATGCAGTTTTAGAAATTGATTCTTCGTCCATTTCTATTTGATGAAATCCCTTTGCCAGATCGATCGTTGTAAAATATTGGCATTTACCCAGTTTGCCAAGAATTTCGTCCATATTTGGAATTGGATATCTGTCAGGTATGGTTATTTCATTTAGCTTTCTATAATCAATTACTACCCTGTACTTATTTACGCCAGAAGCATCCGGTTTCTTTGGTACAACCCAAGTAGGACTATTGTATGGAGAATTACTTTCCCTAATTAATCCCTGATTCAGCATTTCCTGTACTTGGTTTTCTACTTCGATTTCGTGTGTTTGCGCAAGTGGGTATTGTTTCGAATAAATTGGGGAGTTATGTGTTGTATTTAGTACGTGTTTAATTGTATTTGTAAATGTTAATTTCTCTCCCTCCTTATATTCAAGATTTCTAAATTTATTTAACAAGCCTTTTAACTTAAAAGTTTCCTCCTGATTTAGGTGATCTAATCGAAACTGTGAAAAATCTAAATTTTTTATTGATTCCTGATCTGAGCTTGCAATTGATTCTGGTGTCCTTTGGATATACAAATTTTGGTTTCTTTCGGATTCTGAAGTAATTAATTTGTATGTTTGATCAAAAAGGGTAACTGTATCATTTTTGTAATTAATAACTGATTGAGCATTTTTCAACAATTTTCTGCCAATTAGCATATCGTAATTATTAGAAAATCTGTGCACATAAAATGGTTCGGTTTTTTTGAAAATACTATTTCTGGGTAACATAATCAAGTCGTTCAAGGTAATAGGGCCATTTGATGTTAAAACTTCACATCTACTATTTTGAATGGGAAGACAAAATATATTTTCATTGATCATATTAATTGTTGATCCTGTGTCTAGAAGGCATTTGTATGAGCGCCCTTTGTATACTATTTTTATGTATTCGTATTTTCCGGGGCTGTTAACCGAAAATTTTCGTTTAGTTCAGAATTATTTTGGTTTTGTTTGTTATTAATTTGTACAGATTGGACTTGTTGTTGCCCTTCATTAATGAAGCTATGATTTTGATACGGATTGTATTGATTTTGGTTAAAATACTGTTGCTCGTAATAATTAGGTTGGACTTGTTCGAATTCATGCGCGTCTTGGAATCTAATTTCGTCAATAGACATTTTAGTTTGTTCACTGTCCGATGGTCTTAGTCGTTTAGTAATCGGGAAGTTAGTATTTTTATATGTAGAGGGTTGTTGTAGTCGAGGGTATGTATTTCCTCTAAAATGCGTTGTTTGGGGAAATTGGGCTTTGTTGGGATATTGTTGGAAATGATTTTTTTGAATAATGGGTTGTGGGTTTATGTATTGGTTGGGTCTGAAATAATTAGGTGCGTGCCACATGGGTGGGTTGTTAGTTATCTGCTGTGTATAGCTAGGTCTAAATGGTTGAATGTATTGATTAAAATTAGGTTGGAAGGGTTGGGAATATTGTGAGTAACTTGGTCGATTTTGAGTTTGAACATTTGTATTGAATTTTTGTGTTTTCGAATTCTGGTTAGAATTTGAATTTTTATTACGATATTCTGGTTTTTCATAAAATTCAAAATTAATGTGTTCTTCATAAATTCCCTCATTTTGTGCAATGGTAATTAAGGATCTTAAGTCTGTAATATCGTGATGGGCTAAAATAGTGAATAATTGTATTGGTAGTTTCCTTATCAGTATCTTAATAGATTCTTTAATACCCTGAATATAAATAAGAAAATCCGATTGGTTACCTTCCAGGTGTAGTTTCGAAATTAGTAATTGACGTCGTCTCTCCGCTTCTTCGCAGAATGCTCTTAGGCTTCCTCTGTATGGTGTCTCCCTGAAGTTCTCCAGAAGTTTGTAGTTTGGTGTTTGAATTTTAAATTCCGCGATGAGTCTTGCTTTAAGGGTAGGCCAATCTTCGATGTTCGGAAGTCCCAAAGATCGTGTAATTTGTCCGTCCAAGTTCCTTTCGATGGCTCCCAGTAGAATCCTCTGTTGTCGGACATCATTTGTTTGGTAGAGCGAAATTACGTAATCCACTCTGCTGATAAAGGTGTGAAGGGTTTCTGGATCACCCTTGAATGGCATAATGTCTTTAAGCTGCCGACGGGCTTCGGCAAGGTTTATGTCGCTCAGCGCAATAATTGGTTGTGACATTTTTATTGTAAAATTTTTAACTTTTGTGTTTTATTTTTTTGTTTTGTTTCGGATTCAATGTTATTATTATTTTTAAGCTTTCTAGTTTCACTTGTTTGTTTTTTTTGTTTTGTAAATTTTTGTGTTGTATTATTAAAATTCTATATTGTTTTAATTTTTTATTTTTATATGTTGGTTTTAAAACTTAGTTGCCTTTGGACTTAATATTTTTGTTTCGTATTTCACTTCCACTTATTATTGGATAACCGAATTGGAATTATAATCCAAGTTGAAGAGTTTTCACGAATTTATTTTGGGAGATGTTTCGAGCACTGGACTATAAAATTTAACTTATTTTCCACTCGAAGGTTCTTTTTTTCGGATACTTTTGTATCCTACCGACTGCGCCAGTAAAATTGTTGTTTTATTTATGAGTCGAACTAATGTCCCGTCAGTTGACTAAGGACAACGCCAAGAAATAAAAAATAGTTTTTAGGAGAAATAGTTTCACGACTTTATTCTTTGGATCTCAGCTTAAGACTAAAAATCAAATGCAAATTGGATTGAGGAGAAGCCTCAGTATTTGAACAATATTTGTATTTCGGGAGAGCCTCGCTCTTGGGTTCTTAAGATTAGGTAGCGTTGAAAGAGGGCAGTCAAATCTGCTTAGGTCAGGCTTTAGGATGTTTACAAGAACGGCTGCGCTGCCAAAGATAAACGAATGCTGCGCAGCTGGGATACGTTATGGAAAATTACTAGAGTGCATTACTGATTTCTTTGAAATAATGGAAGTGGCTGGTTTGGACCACCCAAATACGTCACTATATATATTATATGTGTATTTTTTAGATACTTTTTTCTCATGTTTTTATATAAATATACCCGTTTTCGACACGATTAATGGGTATAACAACGAAGGGGAATAAAAGCACATAATAAAATGCATTCGAGTAAAAGTGATTTTCGATTCGAAAAAGCATACAAAACACAAACATAAGTTTATTTCGATTATCAACAAAGCACAAATTGGATACACACATTATACACTTCCCTGCTCTGTTTTCACTTTTTATGATCGTTGAACTTGAACTTGTCAGTGGACTTAAGCTTACTCATCTTGAAAATAAGCAAAAACAGAGCCTGAAAACTGTAAATCATGCTTAGCCAAGTTGGTTTAAGCCACGTTTTTGCTTCCCGGTCTTTTGTTTTCGTCTGGACCGCAATGAAGGTCGCTCAAGTTGTTTTTTCTTATTTCTGTAATGGAAAGGGAAACAAAGTAAACATAATTTTTTAGTCTTAAATGGCTGTGACTTCAAGGATCGCGTTCCAGCGCTCTTCCAGTCGGTCCGCTCTCTTAAGCCTCTCTTGGAGCTTCCAATATTCCCGACTTTGCTGCATAGGCTTCATTGCTGTGGAAGGCTCGAAACTCGAATCATTTGGCGCCGAGCAGCCAGACTTATCGGTCGTTGCAGTCTCGTCTTTGGTTTCGAAATTTATCCAAAAGCAAAGATAACGATCCATTGGGAGTAATCATATTGTGTAAATAAAGCATATTATTCATTTAAAATCGCATTGTTGTATTCGAGTTGAAAACATTTAAATATAGTGTATAGTGTGTGATTTGTGAAAGTGATTTGAGTGGCTTGCCAATAGATTAAAACTCCCCAAAACTGAAAACTAGTTTTTTATTACAGGATATTAAGCCAAATCAATTATATCAACCATTAACTAAATGCACACACCTATTCACTGGAAACAATGATTGGTTAGCTAGTCGCAGATTCATTAAGAGCTACAAATTTTTAATGTCATAACTATCAGCATTTGTAATTATCATTCTTGAGCCACAAAAACGCTGGTAAAAGTAAATAATTACGATTAAACTAATCATTATTACACACCTTTGCAAAAATGAATTTAAAAGACTGTATTATAACCAAAATGAATGCCATAAATTAATTATCGCGTAATAGAGAAAAGCTTACGTAACTTGTGATTAGACAACGTGAAACGCAGGGAAAACTCTTGTTACCACCCTCGTTGCATTTTATGGTTATGGCTTACGATTGTTGCAACAAACATCTGGCTTCCCCATTGCAGCAGGCCATGTGTCTGCCTCTTGCCAAGAAAATAAAAGAGCCTGAATGTGCAACTGGCCAAAGCGAAGAGAACGGCCAAAAGAGAAAAAAGAGTCACTTGCACTTTTTTGAGCCCCTGTCATCGGGACAGTGGAGTACGGAGAAATTTCAAATGGGGCGACTTTAATTTATATAATGTTCATTTATAGATCAATAGAAGTGTTGAGTTTATTTCTAAGCAATTTTGAGATTCTATATAAATTCTATATAAATCTAGTAAAATTTCTTTAAATACTTGAATGAAGAAAAATGTTAAAAATATTTGCTTAAATCTTAATATATTTAATTATCAATATAGACCCCCTTTCCTACGCTCCTGCATCCCGTTTTTTTTTCGTATGGGTTTGTCTCTTTTCTGTGTGCCACATTGGAGTGCACGTAATTTTCCATTTAGTGGCAGGCAAATCGAAAACGAAAGTGGAAATGTTGCACTGTCGCCGGTGGCTCCAGCACCTCCTCGCTCGCCCACGCCGCTCGCTCTTGGCCAGCCGGTTGTAAATCCGAGGAAGAAACTTAAATAAAAAAAACCAACAACAACAACTCCTCCTCGCCAAACTCAAAAGCCAAAAATTGTGAAAAGGAAATCCGCAAATGCGGAAGAGACCGTCCAAACTCAGTCCAGTCCAGTCAGTCAGTCAAACGATCCGTGACTCAAGACCATTATCTTTCATTATAGCCATTGCACCGCACTTGGTTCTGCCCGATTGAGCTGTCAAAGGGCACCGGATTTGGGAAGCCAGGGAACCCAACCCATATACCCGATAAGAAACCCTCACCATGATAGAACGGGAAATTATCCAGTAAGTGTTAATCCTTATCGGTGGTTTGTCCACACATATGGCACGGATGAAATGTCACAATCAGTTGGTGCAGTTTAAGCAATATAGTTGATATGTTGAAATTAATATTTATTTACAGCTCTAAATATGTTATAATTTATAATATTTACTATTTCATTTGTTTAGTAGCTCTGGTTAAATCTATCAATATATGTAAATGCTTTTTCCAACCCAGGCAGCCTTGACTATGATTCCCTTGGCCAACAACGGGAGTACCCGAAAAAGGGGGCCAAGACCCAGTGTCAATATTTCGAGGCGCCTTGAGCCCCACCAGCATTCTCCAATATCTTATGTTGTACTATATTATGGGGTCTTGGCAAAGTCCGAGCCGAGCGCTTGAACATTGCACATGCAGCGGGCGCATACAAATAGATAAATTAAATCATTTGGGGGTTTGTCGAGACTCGACTTTGTTTCAATATTTGCCAACTCGGAGTGGCCAGCAAACGCTTCTAGCTGTTGCGAATTTCGCTACGATCGGTGCACTATATATGTATGTTCTATATTGCAGCACAACACCTGCCTCGAAGCGCATCTTCGACGTCCTCAAGGATGTCCTGCAATTTTTCGAGCTCTATGTGCGAATTCTGTTGGAGCTGTTTGTGTCGCTGGTGCAGATTGTGCTGCCCAAAAAGCAGAAGGATGTCAGCGGGGAGATAGTTTTGGTAAGAGCATTACATGTGCAAAAATAACATAATAAGTTAATACCAACTTGTATTTGCGCAGATAACCGGAACTGGGCATGGAATTGGTCGGGAGTTGGCCCTACACTATGCTTCATTGGGTAGCACAGTGGTTTGTGTGGATATCGATGGCAAAAATAATCTGCAGACGGTGGAGAAGGCCAAACGGCTCAATCTCGGCGAGGTTTACAGCTACAGGTATTAAGTATACTTACTAAATGTTTAAATAAATAATAACATTATGTTCAACATTGGCAGCTGCGATGTTTCCAAGCGCGATGAGGTTACGGCACTGGCGGATCGGATCAAGTCGGATGTTGGATGCATATCGGTGCTGGTTAATAATGTGGGCATAATGCCAACGCATCCCATTCTGCAGCAATCGGCCGAGGAAATCCAGCGGGTCTTCGACGTGAACGTGTTCTCGCAGTTCTGGACCATCCAGGCCTTCTTGCCGCACATGCAGGAGAAGTGTCGTGGCCACATCATTTGCATGTCCTCCATTGCCGGCTTGGTGGGCATCTCCAACCTGGTGCCCTATTGTGCCACCAAATTCGCTGTACGCGGTCTGATGGAGGCACTGCATGCCGAATTACGACAGGGACCTTTCAGGGATCTGGTAGAATAACCATGTGAATGTGCTAGATTATGTGATCCATGTGTGAATCCATTTACAGATTCGAACCACCACCATCTTTCCCTATATGACCAACACTGGCCTCTGCAAGCATCCCAAGGTGAAGTTCCCATCGATCCTGGGCCTGCTCGATCCCAAGCAGGTGGCCAAAAGGATCGTGGAGGCTCATCGCACCGACCTCATGGAGGTAACCATCCCGAGCTGCCTCCTCTACATCAACAACTGGACGCGACTCCTGCCCGATCATTGCGGCCTGATGCTTAAGGACTTTATCGACAGCGGTGTGGAGTCGGATTTGATTTAGTTTACCTTCTATATTCATATATTAGATCTTAGATCGAACTACAATATGTTGCAGTACAATAAACTTACTATTGGAGTATGCATTAAAATAAAGCTATAGAGATTTTCAGCTTGGTACAAAGTAAGTGCACAGTTTACCATTTTGATCATTATCAAAAAATTATTTGATTTATTTTGTATTCTAACTTATAATTTAACATCTATGCATATAAGCCAAGTATTTATTAGTTTGGGCAGATTAGATGAATAACATCCTCTCAGTTTATAATGTTTTAAAATTACGTACAACAAAGAAAATTACTTTAATGAATTTCATTAGTTCGTTATTATTGGAGTTACCTGTTGCATTGAAATCGATACATAATCGATAATCGATACATCTGGCTATAGCTAAATTTACCTGCACTGTCAACTCCACTGCAAATCAGCTGTGTGATGAAAACAAAAGGCGATGGCTTGCGAAGTAAAACACTGCGGAGAAATCCGTGATTTTAAGAAAGTCCAAGAATACTTTGGACTCGGACATGGTAAGATAAGACAAGTCTCTGCAGCAAGTATTCATAGCTAAACCGATCCGTGCAGATGACAACTGGTTAAACGCGATAAACCATGCCATTTCACCAACTGGGGAACTGATTGCCATGGCGCAGGGTGAAAAGTTGGCATTCCTCAGCACCTGCTGGAGCAGCCATGGCAATGGCAACACCTACGTTCTTGGCTGGTGCGGCGAGCTGGAGGATCCCAACCAAATCGTGACTAGCCTCACCTGCTTGCCGATGACTCAGAACAAAAGCACCGATGGAGCCATCGAATGGACCTGCGTGGCAGTTGGCCTGTGCTCTGGCATGGTTACCTTCTACACGGACTCGGGTGTAAAACTCTTCTCGCAATGGTTAGTTGTGGAATTAAATGTATCTACGGCATTAACCATCTATATTTTTCAAGTTGCCAAGAGGATCCAGTAATTGGAGTCAAGCTGCAGTCCGCTCCGCGACATTCTGAGGCAGATTCACTGCTCTACATCATCTATCCTCGCTGCCTGTGCTTCATCCAGGGCCAGGACATTTTGCCCACGCTGAACAATTGCCGGCACAATGTGCAAAGAGGTGCATTGGAGCGTAGTTCGTATCCCACTGCTGATGTGGTGCCATTCCAGAAGTATAAGTTCAAGCAAGAACGAGAGGCCGTCATTAATGATGCTGCCATCTCTACCACCCAGCGACCTCCCACATACGACTACATTGTTCAGCAGACCATCGGTCTCGGTTATTTCGCCAAGGTGCACGCCACGCCGCCGAGGAGCTCACAGGTTCTGGCCGCCGGAGCAGAACCCTATTTGGGCTTCTTTCAGGCGGAGGAGGGTTATAAAACGATGTCGCTGGGTGAGGTTGCCAAAGACGTAATCGGAATAGCTTACAAGAACCTGCTGGGCGGAATCTTTCGACGCGCTCCAGAGCCCCTGCCATCGCCCGAGGAATCACCACTGCCGGTGCCCACGAAAGAAGCACCGATGCGGATTCGCTGTCGTCTATATGACGGCAAGAGAGATGGACTGACCTTGTCTGTGGCACCTGGTGGACGCCTGGCTGTCGTTACCGATAATCTCGACCGTGTAATGTTGGTGGATACGCACCAGGCTATTATCTTGCGTGTTTGGAAGGGCTATCGAGATGCACAGTGCGCATTCGTGCCAGTTAAAGAAAAATCCGTTCGCGGTATCAAAACGCACAAGCGAAAGGCTTTGTTCCTGGTGATCTACGCTCCTCGAATGGGCTGCCTGGACATATGGGCTTTGCAAAACGGACCCAAGGTGGCTGCATTCAATGTTTCGAAGAGCGGGCAACTTATGTACAACAATCATAGTCCCCTAGGCTCAGGCGGCAGCAGTGGATCTGGTAATAGCAGTAGTCAGTCAAGAAAATCTTTAGCCATCAATCATTGCTTGTTCCTGGACCCCAGCGATGGCAGCCTGAAGGAGATACACATTCCTTTTCACTACGCGCTCAGCGAGACCAGCTCCCAGACATCACGGGATATCCATATGCTGAGGCGCCTCAGAAACCAGCTCAGAACCATAAACCATGGCCAAGCCAAAGATGAAGCGCTGCAGGAGATTGGCGAACTGGCAAGTGAACTGCAGACGTTAGAGGTGCGACAACAGTGTCTGGAGATGTTGCTTAAGAGCAAGAAGCTGCAGCCACAGGTGTTTCAATCCATCATTAATGCCTTCATAAAGAAACCTCTTTCTGAATCAACGGGCTCCGAGGAGTTTGTCAACCAAATCGAGAACTATAAACGCTTGACTGATCTCTACTTGGCCCTAAGTCAAGCCAATCAGCGTGAAGACAACGAGCCACCCGTAGAATACTTGGAGCTTTCCGATGCTGATCTTGTCACCATTAACAAGTTGGTTCTGCTCCTGGACGATGGCACCGAGAAGGATAAACCCGCCGCCACTCGTGAAGTGAGCTTCAAGTTGCAGGCGGAGCACAAGACCGAAGAATTTGTCGATTACCTGAGCATCTTTAACATCGATAGTCCGGATGGGATAAGTCTACTTCCGGAGAAGTCAGATAAGTTTGGCGCCGTAAGCATCGATCTCTTTAGTCAGTTCTTTGCCCAAGGTCTATGCTTTGGCCAATTCAAGCAGTGGATCAATCAGGCGTGTTTGCCCAGCAGAGATTTGCTTAAATTGATTATTTGGTTTTGGCTTGAGAAGCCCTTTAAGTACAACAACTGGTGAGAAAAACATATTTTATAAATTCCGTTCTCAATTTATGTGCAATCTACTTTTCTTACTTTAGTGATGAAGTAGTGGAGGACATGTCCAGAATTGCTGCTATGGTGCAGACCATTTGTGATCTGGCTGGTGAACACATCCATGACTATGCCTACAATGCCATTTCACCGTGGTGGCAGGAAGTTCGGGAACTTCTCTTGGAGAGTAAACAATTTTCGGGCTTGCTGGTGGCCATTGTATGCAAAACGGTAGCGACTAATTTGTGGCGAAACAGAAAAGAGGTAGGTCTACTCCTAGTCATTAAAATCAAAAACTCTTTTGCGAAAAACACTTTTTCCTTAGGGATCTTGTGATGAATCCTCGCAGAACGAAGATGATGAGCGCTGGGAGCGTATCTCCCACGATGAGGCTCAGTGGGGATTGCTCACTGGCAAGCTAGAGGATGTGGCCGTGCTAGGAGCCATACTAAGGTAAGTGCCAAATCAATCGTTCCACTTAGCTCCTTTATGAACCACTGCTTCCTTCGCAGTAAGCCTCTCATCTGCCGGGATCCTGTTGGTCCAGAGATGTCCTACGAGCCACCGGACTGCAGTCTCAAAAGCATTGTGAGCAGTGGCAAAGGCATCGTCACCGAACTGACAGCCAAGTGGCTGATCAGTGCACAATTGCATCCGAGTAAAGTTTTGGAGATATCGCCTCCCGAAAACGAGTTAGACGACGAGAGCAAAGTTAAGATAAAGGATGAGCCTACCAAGGAGTCAGTCGATGAAGACGCGGAATCAGAAGAGGATTTGGAAATGGCAAAGGAAGTGTACGCGGCGAGTAAAGAAGCCCATGAACCTATTCTTGAAAGATTGGCTCTGCTGCGTGCGCATTTTCCCTTCAGCTTGGAATCGGGCGTCCTCTTAAGTCTCATGTCGTGGCAGTACATGGTCCAGTGGAGCAAGCAGCTCTCATCGCTGGACCACCTAAAGGCAGCATTACTTTGTTTAAACCAATTCCGTACACCTGACTGGGCCCTGAAGCATGGAATATGTTGCATGCTGTGGAATGCCACCCTGAAGTTTCCTCTACAGGCGGCGGCGAAGCTTATTCAAAAAGTGGGACGCCTGCCAGTGGACAAGATGTGCCAGCAAGATCTCGAGATGTCTGCGGGTAAAGTGCCAGAGTTTCTAGAACTCAGCCTCGAATTCCTGCAGCATTTCACCGCTTCCATGGAGCACGATAAGCGTGAACTGCACTTCGAGCAGTCGCTCAGCGAAGGAGCCCTGCCATTGCAGTTTCTGGCTCTCCAGCAGCACCATGCCATGCCGCAGCTGCTCCGTCTTCAAACAGAACTGTGCAGCGTGCTGCACTTCGTTTCCTTTTTCCAGCTGCGCATTCCAAAACCACTGACCACGCTTTTTGACTCCATGAGCAACAAAGCTCTGCTGGCGGACATCAATAAGGAACTGCCTTATGTTTTGCCTGCACCAGATCTTGTCCTGCAACAGCAGCGCACTGAGTTCCTGTGTCGCCTTGTCACCGCTACCATGGATCTGATTAGAGAGGATTTGGAGCAGCTGTACATTCTCGATCATGTTTTCTACATGGGCAAGATCTGTGCCTTAGCCGACAGTTGGGAGGTCGATAAACTTCCTATCCTACGACGGCAGGTAAGAATGTACATACATATATGATCCCAGAATTCCTAATCTAGGAACCCATGAACACACATGACAGGGAGCTTACAATCCCTTTTGCCTTTCAACATCAGTTCGTTAGTTTGCTCCGTAGAGAGCACAACAGAGGAAACACAATGGAATAGAAAATATATTCCAAATATTTTTCCCTCCTCCAGGTGGTGGAACTGTACGCTTTTGGGTATGATGCGGAGGCTCAAGTGTTGCTCCAGGACATCAGCGATGACGAGGAGCTGGGCCGACTGCTGCTGGAGATCGCTGGCCGTAGACTTAATCTTTACGCACAGAGCTCGCAGTCCACGTTCCTGAAGATTGCCTCTGTTGGCCACCAGTTGCTGGCCTACCTAGACAACCTGGTAAGTGCTGCAAGCGCATATATCATTCGCAGTACTGATCCATTTCTCACGCCGCTTACGCAGAAGGAACCGATGACGGAGAACAACATTCAGATCGCGGCCACCAAGCCCGACGAGATCGATGTGGCTGCCCTGGACAGGCTGTTGTCGCATGCCTACAAATACCTTTGCCGGCGCGAGTCCAAGCAGCTGCCCATCATTGGCCAGATGTACAACGCCGTGCGTATCCTGCAGAATTAGGAGTGAGGATGACACATAAACACTTGGTTATTTTACATTTCTCTCATGATTTTTATGGATTCAAGAATGAACCCAATATTGATTGTTAAAGCACCACATGCGGTCCCATTAATTGTCTTATACTTATCAACCTAGTAGCGATTTAAACAACCTACGAAAAGCATCATATTAATTACTTTCAAGAAAAAGGATACTAAGATCTGCACCGATAGGAGGATGTATTCAACACGAATTTGATGTGAAGCTTATGCCTACAAGGATTATGAACATGTATATTTAATAAAATAAAAAAAAAAATTTTAATATTCTTTTACTAAATTTAAGGGATACCAAAAGATAAAATAACAATACTTTCTTTATTGATGCCCAACGTAATTTAATTTATATTTGAGCAGGGATCCAAGCGGGTCTTTGAACTTCGTGCCTTGGGCGCTGCCTCCAAGTTCTCCGCCTGTATTCGTCCGATTGCCTCCGGCGTGGGCAATCTCTCCGGCATCATGGTGGCGTGCACTTTGAGATGAGTGTAGACGGCAATGTAGCTCTGGCTGGTGTCCAGTTCGATGGGTGGACTCTGCTCTATGCGGCCAGGCAGGGCAAAGTGCTTGCCAAGAATGGGTTCCTTGAGAGATCGGGCCAGAATTTTTTGCAGTCCATCGCGGTCGGTGTCCAACTGCTCGCTGTTGAAACTTGAATTCATTGAGAATTAATTGAATCTAAGGATTTTGAATTCCAATGTGTAGTCCCTGGAGTTTTATCCGAACAAAAGATACGACGACCCGAGTTGCACTAGGTTAGTGGCACTGACTCCGACTAATCGAAAAACAACAGTTCCTCCTTCATGGCAACAAGTAGTTCAGTTTGGCATACCTTTCGTTTGCGAGGAGCCACCTCGGTTATGACTTATTTATTATTCGAGGCAGAAAGTTGATTCTCTGGTTTGTTCAATTTGGGAACTCGGCTGGGACACGCAAGGCCAAGAAGCAAAGAACTTGTTTCGTGGGTGAAGTTTATCATGTTGATAAACATGTAGAATAATGAGGAATGTCGTTAGAGACAGTTTCATGTGGTTCCTTAATAGTCGCAGGATTGCTTTTATAGGCATACAGTAAACTCACGATAGTGCTGACCTGACCATCTATTTTCTTCGTTAAATAAGTACGCTCAAATAGAATACGTTTGTATATAGATGTGTATTGGGCTTAGCTACAGAATGGGTTATAGAGGTTGAACAATCACTTAAGGGTTTACTAGGCTAGGGTCTCTACAGGCAGCGGGCAATCAGTTCGTTGATGGCAGTGCCACGATCGCCGTACTCGCCACCGCGTTTGTACGAGACGGATACCTTCTTTTGCCAACCATTGCTGGGACTGGACAACTGGAAAAAACCAAATGGCGGTAATAGTATAGTTTTAAGAATTGCAAAAGAGAAGTTGTTAACCAACCGTGAAGGCGCACAGAAACTCATTTACAGCGGCGAAGTTTGGACCCACTGTGCAAATTTCGTGGATTATATCCTCCAGACAGATGACACCCTTGTCGCCCAGCTGTTGCTCCACCATGGTGTTCGACTGGATGGCCGTCTTCTTGCCGTCGATGCGGGCGAAGCCCTTCTTGAAGACCAGCTCGCGAATGGAGCTCAGCGAGGGATTGCCGTAGACTACAAAGGGTTCGATAACGCGCAGCAGCAACTGGTTCTCCTTGGTGTTCTCCATGAAGACGGCGTTGTGGCGCGAGCCCATGCGCAGGGTTCGGAATATATCCGCGGTGGTCTTGTCGAAGATCTTCTTGCCCGCATGGCGCATCACGAAGAGCAGTTTGGGATTGGAATCGTCGGCAGCTTTGGCACTTTGTTCGGTGACATTGGTGCGCAGAATGGTTTGCTTGATCCGCTTGGACGTGCGCTCTGCTTTCAGGTAGCCCATTACGAAGGATTCGGCACGGCGGAATTTGTGGTGATTCTTGGTGGCGGTTCTCTTTTTGATGCGGTCATTTCTTTTCTGCGTAACAACAGATTCATCCTGCAGAATTCTCCTCTTGCGATGCTTTAGCACCGACACTGTTTTGCCGGGCAATTTGTTGGGCACCGCATATCTAGGGATCAAAAGTATAAGATAATGTTTAGGGTCAACACATTTTTATAGTTTTTCAATCACTCACTTGTCTGACATTGCTGGTATTTGGCTTTTTAATCGAAGTAAATTAAAACACGTGCAAGCACCAAAACAATAACTAAAAAGGATAGAGGTGGGCGCGGAGCGATAAGTGCTTTGCTATCGATAAGTGATGTGTGCAACAGCTGAGCGCGTTTCGTGGTGAATAGCTAACAAATTTGAAATTTTTGGCGGGAACATTTAAGAAATTGTATTATTCAACTGAAAACTATGCTTAATAGTTATGCCATAAGATAAATTTAGCATTAGCTAGCATTCAAGAGGACAGCTTTAATGTTTTCTTCTTGTAAGTAACCATTTGACATTAATTTCCGGTTTTGAGCACTCATTTCTCATTTTTTTTCTTTACACTCATTCTCTCTCTCTCTCTGTTTCTCTCTCCGTTTGCTGCTCTCACTCTCTCACTGCGTTTTAGGGTGAAAATTGCGTTAATTTTAGTATGAAAATGCCGGTCTCGATGCCAACGCACAGTCGCTGTTCGCAGTCAAAGCCGTTTTGTTGTGTCCGCGCTCTCGAGGTAAAATAAATCGTGTTTTACGTGCAAAGTCGCTGGGAACAAGATAAACCGAAATTAATCAGCCAAACTGCATTCCAAACCTTGCGAATAACCAACAAAAAAAAAAAGAAGCGAATAAAAGCAATCGAGCAATTGCCAGAAAAACTGCAACTCTGCAACTGCAAAATTCATTGCCACGCGTCGTAAGGTGATGACGAAATCGTGGAAATTGGCACGCGGCAAAGGCGTCACCATAAAAGTGGAGCTCCCCATTAGGCAGCTACACACCACAACATGCCAACCCCAAAAATCACCCTACTTTAAAGCTAAATTTCGTGTATCGAAGATAGTGGCGTCGGGGAAACATTCAAGTTTATGCCTGACAATGGGAGATTAGTTAGCTGCCAGCGAGGCAAAAATCGGGTCTTCTTCACTAGCAATTAGTAACTAAAATCAGCACTATAGCATTTGTTTACAATTTGCGCAACACGTGCTCGCGCCCCATTTGCTGATAGTAATGAAGGCTTTTTTTTCTACATTTCAACTTTTACCCTTCATTCCAGTGACAATGTGCGCTATTCGCCATTAGAAGAGGGTAAGCAGAAGAATCCCACAGTGCAGACATCATGACGGACCGATATGCCAATGGAGTGACCACCAGCCTGGTCGAGCCCACAAATGGATGCGCCGCGCCGGGTAATCCAAATCCCGCTGATGGCGAGGAGAAGATTGTCCTCAAGCGGAAGCTAACACTCATCAATGGAGTGGCCATCATAGTGGGCACCATCATTGGATCGGGCATCTTCATTGCTCCCACGGGAGTCTTTATTTACACCGAGTGAGTGGTGATACAGAGCATCCTCCTTAATTCAATTTATGCACAAAAAAGGTCAATTTAGCTGTTAATTAATGGATAGATTGTCGCAGGCATTCCTTTAGCACCAATTAAGATACATTTATTAGTTCTCGATTTTCCCTCAAAGATTCAACCTTGAAATTCTGCCCACATATTGCGTCAGCTTTTTAAAGTGTTTTTTTTTTTTAAGCGAATTGTCTCCAGTCACAAGAATAACGTCAATAAGGCGCGCCAAACATTTAAATTATTGATAAGAGCCACAAAAAAAGGTGTGCGTCATAAGCTTAAGGCGGCTGCGAAAAATTCCAGGAAGTTAAATTCATAAAAGTATTTTATCGAAATGAAAGCTAATCCCCAGCACTTGTTTTTTTTAGATGTTTTGTTTAAATACCATTTTACTATTATTGCTTACAAATATTTGCCACCGAGTTAATATTAGATCTATATTTATAATTTTTATTGCTTTATATATATATATATGTATGTATTCCCTGACCATATTTGTTTACGAGTGTTTATTTTCATTCAAATTGTTTATTGATTCGATGACTACTTTAAATCATTTCAGATCCGTGGGAAGCTCCCTTTTGATTTGGCTGACTTGCGGCATTTTATCGACGATCGGAGCTCTGTGCTACGCGGAACTGGGCACATGCATCACAAGATCTGGCGGGGATTACGCCTACCTGCTGGTGTCCTTTGGACCGCTGGTGGGATTCCTTCGCCTCTGGATCGCACTGCTCATCATCCGGCCAACCACGCAGGTCAGTTCCTATAGTACTCATCAATTGAATTACGGAATGTTTACTTATTTGGCTTGATTGATCGATGGGTTGTTGATGCAAATAAATAGAAATTTATTAATGGGCGGCTACCTTCGACCGGAATTGAATTCAATTACGAGTAGGACAGCTTTCTCCGCTAGAAACAAATGGCATGTGGGATTTATAGTATGAATACATTGTTTTATTTTTTTTTTTAGACCATTGTGGCTCTATCTTTTGCCCATTATGCGGTCAAGCCATTCTTTCCGGAATGCGATCCCCCACAGAATGCGGTGAAACTGCTGGCTGCCATATGTCTAAGTAAGTTGGTTAAACAATCCACTCAATGTTAATTAATTGAAACTCCCACTCTCCCAGCTCTGCTCACCACAATCAATTGCCTGTCGGTGAAGGTGTCCATGAAAGTGCAGGATGTGTTCACGGTGGGCAAGCTGCTGGCCCTCATCATGATTATCCTGTCCGGACTGTACTACATGGCCACTGGCGAGCTGGAGAACTTCAGAAATCCGTGGGAGGGTATCTACACGGCCCGCAACATTGGCTACGCCTTCTACTCCGGTCTGTTTGCCTTTGGTGGCTGGAACTACTTAAACTTTGTGACGGAGGAGCTACAGGATCCATACAAGTGAGTAGTGGTGACAAGGATAAATGGTTGGGTTGGGCTGGGTTTATTTGCCTCATTCATTCCTTGTGCGTCATGCGCAGGCAGCAACAAGTGGAAACTTGTTGAGTGTCCTTGATGTCATTCCTCCTAGAATACCACCCAGTGGGTGGGGGATGCTGCCTCATCCCTAACGAATTCAATTTGCAATCAATTTAAGTGCTACGCTCCCTGCACAGCCAAGTGGCTTTCTCGCTGAATAGCACGTTCTTTGACACACTGAAACAAATTTCAAGTAGGAAACTCAATTCTTATGCGCAGTAAAGCCCGTAGATTAGTTTTAGTTCTGATGTTTCTAGTTATTACAAACCAATTATGATTTTTTCGAGTATAAGGTAAATGTTTTCTATATCAACGGTCATCGAAAGTGATAAGATATCTCTTATTTTACCTGAAAGCTTTTTAATGTTTTAGTTCCGAATGAAACATCATAGTCAACTATTAAAGATAGTAGTTATTTGCAAAAACAGTAGTTAGAAGTTTTTGTTTTGTATAAAACTGATCTCGGTTTCTTTGTTTTCTCATTGCGCAGGAATCTGCCGCGCGCCATTTGGATAGCCATGCCCCTGGTCACGAGCATCTATGTTCTGGTCAACTTGGCCTATTTCGCCGTGGTAAACAAGCCGGAGATGCTCAGTTCGCTGGCCGTGGCGGTGACCTTTGGAAACCGAGTGTTCGGACCGCTGGCCTTCATGGTGCCCATTTTCGTGGCGCTAAGCACATTTGGTGGCGTCAACGGGGTGCTCTTCACATCGGCGCGCCTTTTCGCTACTGGGGCTCAGGAGGGGCATTTGCCCAAGTTTTTCCAGCTGTTCCACGTGAAACAACAGACGCCCATTCCCTCCCTGATTTTCACGGTGAGTTGGCATGAGCATTTTGCACCAATCAGCTATCAGCAGAGAATTGTGCATTGATGTAAGCGCATTTTTCCCACAGTGTCTTATGTCGCTGCTCATGCTGCTCACGGATAACGTGTACCAGTTGATCAACTACTTCAGCTCGGTGCTCTGGCTCTCAGTGGTGGCCAGCATAGCCGGAATGTTGTGGCTCCGGCATAAGAGGTGAGTGATATCACTGACTTCTTCTGAACCCAATGTGTAATGTGTATTCCTTTCAGGCCCGACTTGCCCCGACCCATTAAAGTCCATCTTGCGCTGCCCATCACCTTCATGGTAAGCTGCGTGACACTCGTACTGCTGCCCAATTTGGAGGAGCCACAAAATCTGCTCATTGGCATCGGCATAACCCTGGCTGGCATTCCGTTCTACTACGCCTTCATCGCCCGAAAAAAGAAGCCCAAGTGCTACGGCCGATTGTCCAATTCCGTAGTGGAGATTTGCCGGGCCATCTTCAATACCACCATTATCGAATCGAATGAGGCTATTAACTAGGCCTACATATATGTGTGTACCACAACCGTAGAATTTATGCATTTAGTTAAAAAAAAACACTCGTAATTGATATTCGAAAAACGTGAAACTGAAAACTTGTTAAATTTGAAACCGTTTTAAGTGCCGTTTGTATGATATTTTAGCATTGCTCATCACCAAAATTGGCGTCGATTAGAATTTAGTTTTTATCGTATGTACGTATTTATTTTTTTTTTAGCGATCCCCTCAGTTAACAGGTTTTTGCAAAACCCCCGCCTTTTTGGCCCACTTCCCACAAAAGTTTACTTTTTATGTCTATGGTTAGGTGCAACAATCCGAATTCCTTTGTTAAAACAATCAGGAAATAAGTGAATGCGCTTATATGGGAACAAACTACGAATATGTAACATGTTTAGGGAAGCTACACAGCTAGCAGTACAATAAGGAGCATATTGATGTTTAAACATAACCGCTTAGCAAATAAATGTATTATTGCAAATTCGGTCTGTTACTTTGAAGTTTTAGAAGGATTCATCTTCTAATGAACATATAGTTAAGATCTACATGTAAATCTTACGAGCATTGTATTCAATGGCAGTTTCCACTAGAGTAGTGCCCCTTATGAAATCCGCCGATACTATATTCGCATTCGTGCCCAGTTCATTTCGATACAACTGAGAGATGCGCCAATTCACATTATCGGCCATCTTGCGCAGTCCGCCGGTCTTGTCCAAAATGACGTCCCACGTCTCTGGGGTCAGCTCCGCCATATCGGACACCGGGCGACTGGAGAAGCGACTGTGGGAATAAGAAACGAAACGATACATGTTCCACATCTTATCTAATCATTAGTGAGAATCTCCACTTACGACACATCGAAGTCATTGACGTTGCGCAAATAGGTCTCCAGTTGGTCCCATGTCTGCTTGTTACCCCACCGCTGCTCCACGGAACCAAACAGGACATCGGGGAACTCCTCCACCATGGCCTCGTGGTCGTAGGCTAGGAAGACGTTCTGCCTTCGGGCCCAAATGTCACGCAGGGATGCACCCCAAGTCAGCGAAGGATGGGCTATCAGGTCCTTTAACTGATCCCGCAAGTAGCTGATCAGCAGACGATGGACACCAAGTCCTTTTCCAAAACCTAAAAGGAAGTGAATGAGTAGATTACATCATATGCGTTATCCTTCATATATCCAAGCGCGAACGTAATCCTTACCCACTGGGAACTCCTTGAGTCCAAATATGATAATCTCATTGGTTTCGTAGACAAAGTCTCGAACCTGATTGATGACTTCCTGCAGCGGACGTTGTTTTGTAATCCCGTGATAGATGAAAAACGGATCGGGTGAGTTTCGGTAGTAACCCACGCGTATGTCCAAGTAGCGGACTCCGTGCATCAACTGTCCCCGGATGTCGTCGTCCTGTGTGAGCGCATACTTGGTCACCAGACTTTCGCGGAGCAGCGGATCGAAGTTGGGACGATAGGAGCCGGAGTCATGGGTGCCTGGTATGAAAAGATCTCTCAGACGCATCTCTCCTATCTTGGACTTCAGATCGTTCATCCAGCGGGGGAATACCTTGAGGCAGGTTTTGGCCAAGATATTGCCCTGCGCATCAATGTAGCTGGCCCAAAATCCGTAGCAGGCCGTCTGAACCGTCGCATTCCGGGAGAGGGCATAATCAAAGGGCAATCCCGTTGTGAACCACTGGGTGCTCAGGCCCTGCCTGGGCTCAATGGCAGCCACAACCTCGGTGGCTCCTCCGTTGGCCACCCAGTACTGCTCCTGCTCCTCCTCTTTGCTGGCCGCTTTAGTCGCCGGTCTTGCGGTGAACCCACTATTGGGCACATAGCTGGGCGACCCATCGCCGGAGCCACTACCCTCCTCGCTGGGAAATCCCGCCAGCGGAGTGTGTTTGCGCAGCAGTTGGCTTTGGAAGCTGAGTGCATCCTCCCGTGTCACGAGCAGTTGGTCACCCTTGTTAGCCGGTGCATTGCTCCACGATACCTCCAGGAAGCGCTTGCGGGCACTGATGGTCAGCCAAACCTTGAGCGCTTTGGGATTCTCATAGGATTCGGTCTGTGCACGTCCCTCATTCGTCCAGGAGGCGAGGAGCAGCAGCACCAGTGCAAGGCGTAGAACTTTTCCCACCATATCGTTCTGATTGAATTACCCTGCTGATTCGCGGTGATTGCAACTGACGCTAATCGGCGTTCCGGAATCAGAGCAGTAATATAAACACGACACCCCGAGAGATCAGACCAGATCAACCGTTCGCGTCGAGAGCTCCACACTCAATGATCTGCGACCCAGACCCCAAATAACTTGGCACAGGTAGATCTTATCTATGCTATGTGCTGTTTATGGGGGCGCCAGTTATAAAGGAAAATTGGAACCTGGCACGGGGGAGCTTAGCGAGAAAGATATGTGTAAATTAAGCTAAATTTCTATTTACTTTGGGATTCCCAGTAATTAGCCGTTATGCTAACCGAAGGATTAGGTTTCAGCACAATTGCAATGACTGCGTATAAAGAACATTTGACCGCGATTCGAAGCCGATAAGATTTCAAACAATAGTGGGTGGGCAAATTCTCAGCCTATTTATTTGCACTCGACTTTAATTGGCAGTGTAATGTTCGTTGGCCTTTGGTAATTCAGAACACAAACAAATTTGCCGGAGGTTAAGCAAGCGTATTTCCTATAGGAAGCTAAACAATGGATGCGTTATGATTTGATTTAACTCCGCACCGACTAATAAATTAATGCAAAAGCGACCGATCTGTTCGTGTGGCCGACATTCCGAAACCAACGTCTCCTCTCAACTGACGCTCAAATGTTCGAACAGAACTGAGAAGAGCTTATTAAGCGGGCCCTATTATTTGTTTAACTCTTCCAATTTCCCTGCAAGTCGCTGATGTTTGAGTGTCAAAACATAAATAAACAATTCAATTCAACACCCATGACGGTGTTTGATATTCTGTAAAGTTCATTGGCTTTTTTATAGGTTTAAAGTTTTGAAGTTTTGAAAGTTGAAAGTTTTAAAAAGCATTTTTTAAAACCAATTTTTATAATGTTCTAAAGGTTTCTAAGAATCTAAAACAATAAGTTTTAAAAATATCTAATCTTAAAATAACTAAAAATGTGTAAATGTGTGTATGTGCTGACTACATAATAATTAAATAATTAATTAAGTTTTTTAAACAAATATTTAAGAACTGTCTTTTAAATTCCCATTTTTAAAGTAACGGTCGAAAAATACTAGTCAGTATTTTAATACACCGTAGCGCATATTGGTCACACTGTTGAACAGCTGTTTAGCCGTCCTAAAGCAAAACATTTGATTATTTTGTTTATATCGAGTGCTAGTAGCATTATCTAAGCTGCAGAAATGCTGCACTCACAGACAATGCAATCCATACCCACTCTGCACCAGCCGCTACACTCCAAGGTATCGAACTATCTAAACAATCAGCGAAGAACCGGACAATTCTGTGACCTGCTCCTCGAACTGGATTCGGATGATTCCCTCAGCTTAAGCGTCCATTTCTGCGTACTGGCTGCTCAGAGCCAGTTTATAAACTCTAACCAGAAGCAACAGCAGTTCTCCATTCACAATCCGCTGAAGATCACCATCCGTAATTTCAGCTGCACCCAATGCCTGCACACAATTGTGGACTTCTTCTACGAGGATTTGGTGTCCGTGTCCAAGGAGCACGAACTGCATTTTAGGGAGCTAGCGCAAATTTTGGCTGTGACAGAACTACTGAATCTCTACCAGTTGCAGCCCTTGGGCGAGGCGAAGGAAGCAACGGAGATCCCAGCACCTGGAGAGGCGCAACCAAATCCAGATCCAGAAAAGAAAGCGGAGGCTGTGTTTGAGAATCGACAAAGTTACTTCAAGGTGGATAATATGTCATTGAGCCACTGCCGTAACTTATATTCGCCTTTTCCTTAAAGCTTAAGAACCCGCGAGCTGTAAAGTCCAGCAGCAAAGTGAACTACTGCATTGGCTGCGACTTCAAGTGCTATCAGGTACAGAAAATGATCGAGCACATGGGCAGCTGTGAGCCCTCCCATTTGATTTGCTCGCTGTGCGAAGTCGGCTTTCTGGACTGGCGGGAATACGACACTCACCTACGACGGCACTCTGGTGATCTGCGTAAGCCCTTCTTTTGCTTACAGTGCGGCATCCGCTTCAACACACGAGCTGCCCTGCTCGTCCATCAGCCTAAGCATTCCACGGAAACGCCGCACATATGTCCACATTGCGGCAAGGGCTTCAAGTGGAAGCAGGGCCTGAGCAATCACATCCTGGTCCACAATCCCGAGAAGCAAATGCTCTGCGACGTCTGCGGCTATAGCACCACGCACATGAAGGCCCTCAAGTCGCACAAACTGCTTCACACCGGAGAATTCTTTGCGTGCACAGTTTCAGGCTGCAAGCATCGAGCCAATCGCAAGGAGAACCTCAAATTGCACATTGAAACTCACAAACAGGGTCGCGATTTTATCTGCGAGGTCTGTGGCTGCAAGTTCAGCCAGAGCAAAAACCTCAAGCGTCACGCCCTCAAGCACACGGAGAATGGTCCGAACCGCTACAAGTGCCAGCTGTGTGGATTCAGCAGTCATCGCTCCGACAAAATGAAGGAGCACGTGCAGCGGGTTCACACAGAGAAACCGGTGCAGTTGGAGCTCTCGGAAACGGTGGACAGTAGCTTTCCCGATGACTTTGAGCTTCCCGTGATCGAAACGTCACCCAAGAAGAAGCCAAAGAGTGTTAAGAGCAAGACTATAAGGAATGTTAATCCTGACAAGCGACTGAAAACACTACTGCCCAAGGAGACTGTAGAATAGGAATAAAACGGAAGGTTACCCCATTCATAACTTCTCAGAGAAAGAGATTTGTGAGGCAAAGGTCAATAGTAAATATTTAGAATAACTATGTTGAAAAGAGACTGTATCAGCAAGTTTAGAACATTTGCTATATTTACAAAATGAGACGTGGGATCTCTCGTTCTGAGTTCTAGTACAACAAAATTGTATCTAGAATATTCACGGAAACCCAGTTTCTTTTTAAAGCCATTAAAAAAGAACCATCGAGAAATCTAAAGATTGATTTGCTACCAACGAATTGTAAATAAAGTGGTATATTGTGGCAGGTTCTTGAAACAACATTGTTGAGGCCGTTCTATCTTATCTAAGATGGTGACTACGATCTATTGCGTCGTTTGAAGACGAACTTTCAGAACGAATACCTGCCAAATGACTAACTAGAGCGATAGTTAGCACCTTATCAACGCCAGAAGGCTATGTATATATGTATGTACGTAACATTTGTTTATATAAAATCCATTAAACCAAAACAAACTGAAAGCTTTTCGCTATTCAGAAATAAACAAATGCGTTGCCTGGTGGGAGGGAAGTGGGTCAACCGATCAGGTTCTAATGCACCAAAATAAATATCCATTATGAGTATATCTTTTGTAAATCAAAAATGTTATTCGAATTATAATTATTGCTAAATTGTTTCTTGTGCCCTAACATTCAAATATTGTTGAGTGTAAAAAAATAAACAAATTTTGAGCAGTGTATCCAGAACATATGATGCATTTAATTCTATATTTATTGGGTGGAGAAACAAATGCAGGGTAAATGCACTTTGATGGTCGTTTGCGGAGGGCCAAGGTGGGTGTGTGTTATGTAACCACTCAGGAACGTGTGTATGCTTAAAAGTTCTTAAATTATTAAAATAAATGAACAAGGCGAAATAATATGTTTGGCGATTTCAGTTTTTTTGTTTACCGCGCACTTTGTAAACAGCAAAAAATTAAATTGCGCAGCAAAAATTGTCAAGGAGGCACTCTCTTGAGCGCAAAAGGGTTGTCAGGCCCAATAACTATGAATTTTAATAACTAAAAATTCTTTTACATAAAAAAGAGCAAATATATTTTGTAAAAGTTCAGTAGAAAGTTATAGAAAAATTAAATATTTTTAGTAACTACACGTAAGCAACAATTAAATGCCCTTCTAGTAGTTTCTTTAGCTAAATCCGGCAACTCTGACGGAGAGAGAGCTTTGGTTACGGAACAGAAAGCTTGCGCGCCTATAAAAGCCGCTGCTCGACCGAAAAAATTCAATTCCGTTCGCAGCTCAGCGAAAAGTGAACAAAAAAAAGCAGAAGAGAAATTTGGAAAGCAGCCTGCAAGTTTGCAGAGAAACAAAAAGCAGACACCAACCAAGAACGCAGTTAGTTTTGCAACCTTAAATCGCCATTATGTCCGAGGCCCACTTCGATGAGTACGAGCACTACAACTTCGACCATGACAAGCACATCTTCTCTGGACACAGCGGCAAGCAGCGCAACAAGAGGGAGGCCAATGAGCACACCAACCACTTCGATCCCTCCGGTCATTCCCGCAAGATTCTGACCAAGCTGATGAACACCAACAACAACAACAAGAAAGCCGCCGCCTGCAAGAACTGATGCAGGGCATCGACGGAGGCGGTGGAACAGGAGAGAAAGAAGTAACGGGGCCGCGCTGAAAGGAGAAAAGAAATCTTCGAATTTAAAAGGAAAGCAAAAGCAAAGGAGAGAAGAAAAAGAAGAACAAGCAGCAGTTTTGCTGGAAGGAAAGAAAGAAAAACAAAAGCCAGCTGGAAATACACATTGCATTTGTATTGTGCATTGGCTTTTCATGCGGCGCTAAACTTTGTGAACATTATAATAATTTTATTTCGCTTATAATTTCACAAACACAAAAAAAGAAAGGCACATACTACTCTTAGCTTCTAATATATTCCTAAACTAATTCAGACTTGCAAGTTTTAGTTGCTAAGCCTTAGAGCGTTTCAAATAATGAAGTTTGACTTAGGTAATACATATAAAATAAAGAGAAAACCAAAACTGAATAGCCTGGTCGTCTTATTTTCATTTGCATTTGCAGCGCACCTTTCCAAGCGAGAGAGCTTTTTGAATGCCGTTGGTGTGCTGTTGTGCATATTTATAGCCTTTTAGTTGAACTCATTTGCACTCAGCTCCTCGATTATCGCAAAAGCAGTTGCAGTCGACTTTTTTCTTTGTTTACAGCGATCGACCAAAAAGAGAACATGTATGAACATATTTATTTGTGTATGTAATGTATGTATGTTAGTTTGCAAACGGAAATATTCCCGAGACCTTCCATTGAAAGTTCACCAGTTACACAGGTAATTAAACTTGCACACACATATTCCTGCATCATTTCTTCCGGTTTAAATTTGCGTGTAAGGTTGCATTTATGAATATTGCGCCGCTTTTATTGACTTTCAATACTAAACGATATTTTTACATTAGGTGTCCAAAATTACAAAAGCTATGTTATTTTCCACTCACAAACAAACAAGCACACGTACAAAAATAAACCGAACAAACTTTTCCAGAAAGGTCCACTCTAATGGAATTCTCTCCTCTCTCTCGCTCTCTCTCTCTCTATAAACGCCATTTGCCGGCTTTTTGAATTGCGTTGTTGATATTTGGTAAACAATAAAACAGACTCTCGATCAGGTGGTTTTGCTATAATGCATATTAATGAAATTGTTCGAACATATTGACAATTAAAATTCCAAGACTCTTATGTATGTTTAAATTCGCATTTTGGTTAGTCATAAATATTCCTTATCTTCATTAAATAGCATTTCGTCTGAATCATTGATCTATCTAAAAATGTGGTGTTCCAAACTTCAAACAAATAGAAGGTGATGAAAAACCTGTTTTTTTATAAAATTAAACATTGCAATATATTGCGTGTTAAAAGTGCCTTAGAATCGGTTTTTTATTTTTATTAAATGTATTTCTAAATTAAAGATTCGTTAAACTCGCATTACAAAAGTAAAACAAAATCGATAGATAAACATTATCGCCGCGGTTTCAAACAAAGCAATATCAACAAATAAAATTTACAATCGAGCTTTTTAGAGGAAAACAAGCAAGAGGTCTAAAAAACGAGTAAACAATTTTGGGGGTAACGAAACTAGTTTGCCACGCTGCGTTTCGCCGGTAAACATATGACGCATTAATAGTTCAGTAAAGTCTAGAAATCGATAGAAGTTGAGGTCTATACATATTTACATACATACATACATTCATATTTATGTGTATGTAAGATTTGAAGGTAAGATAGTACATCGAATATACATACATACATATGTATACATATGTACATATGTACATATGTACTTCGTGATTGCACTTTTCTAGTTGCGCTCTTAAGATTAAATACTAACTTCATAACATGAGCAATTTTCATTTCATTTCAATTCGCATTAAAGAATAAAATTGTTAACATCGCTTTCTTTTCTAAGATATGAGTTTTAATAGGTGGCTACCTATATGTATCTATATAATAAACTATGATAAGCTCATATGTGTATACAATATTCTAATACGATATCCTTTCTTTTTGGTTACTTTGTGTAGTATACCAATTTCCCAAAAAAAACTGTGTATTAGCATTTTTAAAATGGTGTTGTCTTCAAATTTCGAATCGTTAAGGCGATCTCACCAATGTACAAACACCCCATTGATGTTGACTTAACGTATCTTAATTGTAGAAATAGATTTCTTTTCAACCCCATTAATGAAAGTCGCACGCTTGCCACGATTTGTGTCTAAATATGGGCATGTATGCAGCTTCCTAGATCGTGATCTTCGCCTGGCACACGACCGACGACGGACCTCGATGGCGGCCACTCCACAGGCGTGGATCTTTGTGCTCCAACGGCACAAAGCCATTCCAATTACGATTTCCTAAATTCCATAGTCCATCTTCTGGAAAGAGAATCATATTGCACACTTTCACCGCGAAAAAAAAAAACGAATTTGTGGCGAACAACAAAATCGGGAATTATGCATAACTGAATGGAGAATGGAAGTTAGCATCGGATGGGATGGGATCGTAGTACTGGCTACATTGGTGATATGGATGGTGCTAATTGCCGCGGCACTTGGTGGCTTGGATGAACCGTTAAATCGAAACTGGAGCACTGGCCCAATAACGATGATGCACGCGGCCCGCGGATTAGCACCTTTCAACGAGCCACTACGGATGGATGTTCTAGATACCCAAAAACCCGCCATTAGCACCATTGCCGGGCGGAGTTTTTCTGGCTCAGCATTGGGACATCTTCGGTTAGTTGTCGACTTAACTCCGAGCCAACTGGCCGTGCGGTGTGTGCTGAACCAGGATTCGAAACAATAGAATCAATAGTGACAAACGGATAATGTCTGCCTACGAGAAAATGCCGGCGAAGGCGCCACGACGCCTCTCACCCATATGGTTTCTGGTGGTCACGTTTCTTCTCTTTGCCACCACCTTAACGGCGCTGGCCGTGATCGAAGCTGGACGGGCACAGAGCAACGCGGGCGGAGAAAGCGATCTCCTAATCCTTACGCGCATGTGGAATCATTTCAAGTCCGGTGCCGATAATGATACAGAAATTGCCACGGTGGAGCGAATTGCTAGGGATGCCGGAAATGCAAGCAATCCGAGTGCATCCGCATCGCAGCAGGGCAGAAACTTCTACGAGGAGCAGCAGGCGGTGGTGGTGAATGCAGAGAGCATGGATTCTCCCGTGTTGGGACAACGCCAGGATGCCTACGGTCCGCCGCAGAGTCGCGAGGATTCCTACGAGCAGGATCCGTACTACGATGTGGCCGATGACTACGGACCTGAACGATATCCCAGTGCAGAGTCCAAGCAGGAGTCGGAAGAGGATGAGCGTTTCTATGATAAGGAATACACCGGTGAGGGCAGGTCACAGCAGGCACGTCCCTACGATTCCTTCTACGCTCCGTGGTCATATAAACAGCAGCCAGCTCCAGTCGCTACTCATCCCGCTGCCGAGGGCAATAATAGAAAGCTTCAGGCGTCTTTAGCTCCTAGCAGGTGAGAAATGCTTAATCCAACTAGATCTGGGTCATGGGTGTTGGATGAAATTATTACAACAACATAAACGAAACGTATGTATTTTTCTACAGATCGCCTTATCCCGCCTACGATGAGATGTACGACTATCCCATGGGCTTCCAGCCGCGCCCACATCCGGAAACAGCGATGGCCAAACAATCTCAGCCCACGTCCGACAATGCAGTAGTCCAAATCCAAAGTGAATCCACACTGGTCACCGTGCTGAAGAGCCTCAAGCAGATCTGGGATCTGTATCAGGCACTGATGAGTGCCTGGAACGCGGTCAGCGAACGCCATCAGCAGAGCACTGAGAAGTTCCGCCAAGAGCAGGCGGCGAAGAAAGCCGAGAAGGAGCAACTGCGTCAGCAGCAGCAGCAGAAGAACAGGATAAACTCCAAAAAACCGCCGCGCATCGAGGGAAACAAAAAGAACCAGAACAAGAGGCCGGCTACAACGACAACTAAGGCAACCACGACGACGACGACGACAGCTGCTCCAGATGTCTCTGATGAGGAGGAGGAGGAAGCGGAGGAGGAGGAACAGTCGCAGAAGACAGTGGAGAAAGTTGAGACAGTCACACCATCGGCACCCGCCACCAAAGTCTCGGCACTAAAGGGGGAAAAGGGAAATCTGAGATCGGTGCGTGGACTGCGCCAAAGACGCGATGCCGAGGCGGAGGACAAGGCCGACACGGATGTGGGCGAGGGTCGCTATATCAAGGGTGATCCTCTCAAAGGATACTACGATTTCGTCATCACGGAGGGCTCCTACAAGTTCTGGGCCGTCTTTCAGGTGAGTGAAAATACATAAAGTATATGAGTGCAATGTGTAATATAATCGTTTTAAATATGTATATAAAACTTATAGGTGGGCACAGCACTGCTGATTATCTACTCGACGTTCGCTGCCATTTACTACTCCAAGGTGAATCCGCTGACCAGTGATTACGACTACACGGATTACCTGGGTGGAGTTCGTTCGTTGTCCGGCGGAGATGCGGATTTCGTGGATGACGGCGATGCAGCGACACCGCCCGTCTCGACCACCTCTCGTATCATGGAGTGGCTGCCACGGACGGCGCATTCCATCCAGTTTATACTGGATGCCATCGACAAGGTGCCAGTGGATCATGATAAGGACAAGGAGCTCGGCTGGTCCACGGCGCAAAAGGACACGCCGGCGCTGGGAATGAGATAGGGAACTGACTACCATATGCGATATTTGTTAAGGAAAATATAATTATGTTGAAGATAAACTGGGAACTGAGTTTAATTTGTTGGAGGACGTGGCTTTAGTTTCTCGACTTATTTTGGATTTTCATACAGATTCTTAAAAGATTTTATGATGAATGACCATTAAATCTGCAATAAATACGAAAACATTCAGTTAAGTTTAAGAGATAAAATTTTGTATTTTGTTAATGAGAAATATTCAATGACTAGATTTAAATGCAAAACTTAGATTTTAAAGAATTTGAATTCAAAAAATTTGTATGTGCCGTCGACTGCGACTGTTATTTTTTGATATTTAGCTATTTCCAAGCTAAAATGCCCATGCAGGCCAGCAGATTTTCTTCTTCTTTCGCAGTAACCATTCACAGTGCCGCACACACAATCAACATATGTTCCTTATTTTTTTGAGAAAAACAACACGTAGCATTTGCAACTATTTGTATATTGTCACGAAAATACTCATGTAAAGAAATCGCTGCCTTAAACACGAAAATGGGCAAGTCCTACGTGATAATTGCGAGAATAGCATTGCTGCTGAATTTAATAATTGCAGCGGTTTCCCACGAAGCCAAAGATTTTGACGATTCAATTTTGTATAAAATTGATTTCGAAGTGCCGGATTTAGATGTGCAGCCAGTGAGTACAAATTTATTAATGCAGACATAAACAAATTTCCTTAAGTAATGCTGTTTAGAGCTTGGGCAATCAGCTGCGAACATTCTACACGCCGGATAAGGAGAAGTACGACTGCCTGATTCCCACTTTGGAACACCAAAAAGAGGAGGAAAAGTCCGACAAGCCAGAGTTGTGTAAGAAATTGGCATTGCAACTAACATCCCATTGGATTATACATAATTTCCGAATTCCGCAGCTCCAATTACTCTGCTGCAGCCCATTTTCTCCGCCCTGACTTGCACGTACCGCATCGAGGCCTACTGGTCGTACGAAATCTGCCATGGCCACCATGTGCGTCAGTATCACGAGGAGCGCGAAGGAAAGAACGTCAAGTTCCAGGAGTACTACCTGGGCAAATGGACCGATGAAAAGATGGAAATACTGACAAAAGCCTGGCAAGCAGACATCAAGGCGGGCGTTAAGCCGAAATACAAAAGCCTGAAGATCGACAACACTCGGTATCCATACTTTGAGATGGAATACAGCGATGGCACTATGTGCGACATAATTAACGCTCCTCGCACCACAATGGTGCGTTATGTGTGCTATCCCCATGGTAAGAACGATATCTACTCCTTCAAGGAGACATCCTCGTGCAATTATGAGGCCATTATACTTTCCTCGGCGCTGTGCCCAATTCGCGCCCTTCATGCCGAAGAGACCAAGGAACTATCCATACAATGTTTCAACTCCGAATCGAAACCGCACAGACCGCTGAGCATGCTGCGGTCGGAGCTAAAGGAATGGGTTGAATCCGAGGCGGATCTGCTGGTTTTCAAGGAAAAGGCTACGGAAAATCTGTGGCCCAAGACGGATGGCGATTTGGTCACCCTTAACTATGGCGGTGATATGGAAAAAGTCCTGCTCGAGCATTTCAGGAATGGTGACCTGAAGGTAGACGGAGACTTTCAGCAGCTCCTGCTGTCTATAGCAGCCTCTGAAACTGGACCAACACCCATCACTGATCTGACGCCCCTTAAGGACTTTATATCGGGCAAGAACTGCCTAACTGGGGTAGGAATAACATGCAGCTGACCCATGCATTTGCTTCAATAATACTCTTTTTTTTAGGGCAATGGCTGGTGGAAGTACGAGTTCTGCTATGGCCGACATGTGCGTCAGTTCCACAAAGATAAGACCAGCGAAGTGGAGCTCTTTCTTGGCTACTTCTCAGAGGAAGCGCATCGTGCTTGGTCCAACGCCAACCCGGACAAGGGTGCACGCCGTTCCGGCTTCACGACATCCATCTGGCACCATTATGGCAAGGGAACCCACTGCGAACAGATTGGAGTGCCCCGCGAAGTGGACGTGAAGTTAACCTGCACACCTGTAACGAACAGCGGCACCGCTGTATCCATGTACCTGCTTGAGCCGAAGACGTGCCAGTATATCCTGGTCGTGGAGTCGCCCACAATATGTGATCTCATCCACAACGCCGATTCCCAGGGCCTAGTTAAACTGGAGAATCTGGACAAGATCTTGGTTACGGAAACCGATAAGTCGACTACCAGTTCCGCTTCTGCTCCTGCTCCAGCTCCAACTTCCAGCACAGATGAGGAGAATCACCCATAGGCTGTCCGTGTATTCTAGTGAATTCCTATAAATACATTGATTGTAATATTACAATGCATTTGTATTTCAATTTGTAAAGTGGATGAAACCGATTTTAAAATTTAAGAACTCTGTTTCGGTCTGATAGAATGTAATATAGAGATCTAAAATATTTATTCGTACAGTATTCGTAAAGTATAAATTCAGGCTTTATTACAAATACATCATATTCGAACTCCTTAGTTTTTTTTTAAACTATTCACACAATTTATTCTCTCACTGATCTTCTTCTTCCATAATAAGCATTCGCAGTGCCGTTATTACTCCATACCTATCGATGTCTATCGTTTTTCGATGTCGTGTGCTCAGCAGGCTGATATACAATAGAATCTAAGTTTCCCGAGTTCTAACTGAAAATAGAACAATCGACGTTTAACAATTGCCAAATTCACAGCAGTGTAAAGTTTTAAAAAAGTGTAAGTTCCGTTCGCTGACTGCACTGATTCACATCCCGGCCAGTTGGGGGTGTGAAAAATCAATTGGGTTGGGGGTTAGGTACTGCAGAAACGTGCCCCCCGCCCGGCATTTAGCAAGCTCAAAAGGCGCTGAGCGATAAGCCAGCGGAGTATTACACAATTTGTGGCGGCACCCAAACTGATTCAGCTCTTTTCTTGCAGTTCATCACACATAACACACATCCATAAAAAGACCGGCTCAATGGCGATGACTCTGAACATTGGCTCGATGAAGCTGACAAAGTGGCAGCTGGCGCTCATCCTTGGAACTCCCCTGGCCATTGGACTGGGCACCTATGCGGTGAAGAGCTGGACGGCTGCGTCCAAGGAGTTGGACGGGGAGAAGAAGAGACCAAAGGCCAAGATCGAGAAGCAGGCCATCTCCCTGGACGGCACCGCACCGGACCAGGAGCTAGAGCGCAATCAAAAGTCCGCTGAGCTGGGCGAGAAGCTGTCGCCTCTTAAGGAGGCCAACAACTACAAGACGGAGGGTAACAACTGCTACAGGAATGGGAAGTACGATGAGGCCATTAAATTCTATGACAAGGCCATCGACAAGTGTCCCAAGGAGCACCGCACTGACATGGCCATCTTCTACCAGAACCGCGCCGCCTCTTACGAGATGCTCAAGAAGTGGTCCAACGTCAAGGAGGACTGCACAGCCTCGCTGGAGTTCAATCCTCGTTACGCCAAGGCATATTATCGTCGTGCCCGTGCTCACGAAGCCACCAAGGATATGAACGAGTGCTTGGACGATGTCACAGCCACCTGTATCCTGGAGATGTTCCAAAATAATCAAACTATCATGTTCGCTGACCGTGTGCTCAAGGAGACCGGCCGACTGGACGCCGAGAAGGGTATGCGCAATCGGGTGCCAGTCGTGCCGTCGGCTTGCTTCGTAAACACCTACACGCGTTCCTTCATCGCGGATCCGCTGCAGACCATGAAAGTCCCAGCCCCTAAATCCGATGCACCCCCAAAGGGTTTCCTGCGCGCCCACCTCGCTTTCCTCGAGGAGAAGTACGAGGAAATTATTCCCGCCTGCACCGAAGAGATCGAATCCTCCGAGGCCGAAGCACAGTACAAAGTGGAGGCTCTGCTTATGCGGGGAACTTTCCATCTGCTGTGCGGCTCCTATGTAGAAAGCCAGCAGGACTTTGATGCTATTATAGCTAATGGTAAGAATTTGTTTAAGTTTAATTCATTAATTAGTCGGTTTTCTTCAGTTGTTTTTTGATTTCTATTCTATTAACTTTATTTCACTACAGACTATGCTGATCCCAACTTGCGTGCGTATGCCTACATAAAGCGGGCAGCTCTCTACATCCAGCTGGATCAGCGCGAAAAGGGTATAGCCGATTTTGCTGAGGCGGAACGCCTGAACCCAGAGAACCCAGATGTGTACCACCAGCGCGCCCAGATACTTCTGCTGCTGGAGCAGATAGAGCCCGCCTTGGCCGAGTTCGAAAAGGCGGTGAGCATTGCACCCAACCACGCCATCGCCTTCGTCCAGAAGTGCTATGCCGAGTACCGACTATCCCTCCTGGCCGGCGACCAGCGGCGCTTGGAGAGCGTAATGCACACCTTCCAAAATGCCATCGAGCGTTTCCCGAGCTGCGTTGAGTGCTATAGTCTAACGGCTCAGGTGTTGGCCGACCAGCAACAGTTTACCCAGGCGGAGGAATACTACAAAAAGGCCATGGTATTGGCGCCAACAAATCCTGCACTTATCGTTCACCAGGCCATCATGGTGCTTCAGTGGCGCGGAGACATTAATTTGGCTGTCCAGCTGCTCAACAAGGCGATCGAAGTAGATCCCAAATGCGAGCTGGCCTACGAGACACTCGGAACAGTCGAAGTTCAGCGGGCGCAACTCACACGGGCCGTCGAGCTTTTTGAAAAGGCACTGCTTTATGCCAAGAGTCAGGCGGAGTTGGTGCACGTTTACTCGCTGCGCAACGCGGCAGTGGCCCAAATCAACGTCACCAAAAAGCTGGGTATCGACATGAACTCAGTGTCGGCAATGGCCCAATCCGGATTGATGGCCCAGGGCGTTGCATAGAGTATGAAACCGGTGTGTGTTGGGATTGATATCCCGAGAAAATAAGAGCCAGCGCGGAGCATTTAGCCAGCAGTCCTACTCTAATTAAGTTAATATCGACCATACCTGTTATTTATATATATATATATAAAGCTTGTTTACGTTTATGCTCCTAGCTTTAGCATAGAAATTGTCATGTATTATGGTACATATGTAAACTAGAATCTGTTGCCTAAGGAATCCACTAAGACAAATCCAGTAGCTTATGTTTAAGCGTAAGATTAAACTTAAAACAAGCAAGTCTCCTCATTGTGGCTCCCGTTCCGGTTGGTTAAACGCCTGGACATCGCCGGATATGTAGCTGGCGCCGATTACCCACATGGCGGCCCTCACACTGCTCACCAGCTTGTAGTCGGTCTCCAGTTGTTCCAGATAGGGCATCAGAAGTGCTGGAAGCGCGCCCATGCCGCCCGAAATGCCCATCAAAGTGCCAGCATAGTTGGGACTCATATCCAGCGGTAGCAGCTTAATGCTCGCATAGTAGGCTCCCATGCCAAGAACGCTCCAGATTCGTGCTCCGCTCATCTTGATCTGTAGCATGTACATGGATCCGCATAGGAAGACCAACCAGGACATGAGGCGGCGTGTCTGAGTGCGCGTGAGAATCTGCTGCTCGATTAGCACGTCGCTCAGCCGCCCTGTTGTCAGTGAAGCTATCCAGTTTCCAACGGACGGTGCTATCGTTTCGATGATGGTGGTTAGTTCTGAGAAACTGGTGCCACGGGCTCTTACTTCCTCTAGCGCAATTTGCAGCTCCTGGGGCAATTTCTGTTGGAATTCCTGCTGCATGGAGGTGGAAACCAGGGCCCAGAGTGGCGTGCTGTTAAGCATGCTCCGCCAAGGTGCAGTGTTGCACGTTGCTTCCACTTCTCTGCGGTGCTCCCTATCCTCACCTTCATATCCATCTTCCCCGTCCATCTCCTCTCTTTCTCTGCCAGTGGTCAACAAAAAGGAGTTGCTAGTATTGCACCTTATGTATTCCCTTTCTTCGCTCTGAATAAACGGACAATGATCCGGAGTGCTATAGCAAACTAAGGTCTTGGGAACAAATTGGTTTAAACTATGATTATCATGACTTTAGACTTCGTATAGACTTACAAATCCCAAGAACCAGGCCACGGCTCCTCCACCAACCAGATAGAAGAACACGGGCCAATCCTGCTCCGCAATAAGCAACCCGCTGACCAACTGGACCATCGTGATGCCGATCTCACCGCCACTGAGTACGCAGCTGGCCAGCATTCCGCGCTCTTGTTCCGGAACCCACTGGGCCAGGAGTGCACACACGGCCGGAAAGCAAGGGCCCTCACAAATTCCGACCAATAGACGGACAGCGACAAGGGCATACAGACCGCCCTGTCGCACTGCAGTGGGAGTTAGCAGGGTCAGCACCGCTGACGTGAGTATGGCCGCACTGAGCACCCACTTTCCACCATACCTCTCCGCCAGCCGTCCGCCCGGAACATGACTGAGCACATAGCCGGCATAGAAGGCCATTACTACAAGGGATTGGGTTTGGCGAGGCCACTGCTCGGAGCAGCTCAAACGTTCTTGAGAGTCCTCTTGACCAGGACGTTTCTCACCGGCAGGTTCTCTATCCCGCGTTCCTTTGGCGCTTATCTGGTTGAGATCTGGTTGCTCCTTTCCCGCTTTTAGGCGGCTTCTCAGTTGATATTCCGTGTGATTCAGTGCCATGGCCAGTTCAATACGCCAGTTGGGCAGTGCCTTTGGATTTAGTACTTGAGGAACGTTGTCCACCCTATGACCACCACATTCCAATATGATTCGGTTAAGCGTACAGTCCAAGCACAAACGCATTGTGTAGGCATTAATGATCGCCAAAAATGTGAAGCAGCAGAGAACCCAGCGCTGTCGCACCTCCAGATCTGTGGAATGGAACGGGTAACCATCTGGTTGTAGTGGATGCCACGTAAAATCGCTGAATTATGCATACATATACATACATATAAATATATCGCTCAACTTTTGCTCAACAGCGGGCAGCATTTTGGTAACTTTGTTTTATAGAAGTTGGACAAATCGCAGAACGCCTACTAGAAGATGCCCCTTTAGACTATTTAATACCTATTATATGAGTATATCATGAATACATTTTTACAAACTGGATTTTAGATTTATAGTTTTAATTAGCTTTATACACTTTATTTGACTAACATCATAAAAACAGTAATGTCTTAACAGAACAGCTAAAAACACGCTTTACTTTACACATTGATCAACAATTTAAAATGTACAAATTATTTCATCATTTGATTTACAATACGGCAATACGAGCTCTGGTACACGAAATCCTTAATGCGAAATCGCAGTTTGTTTAAATACTAAATAATAATTAAGAGAGTACGTTGCGTGCGCGGCATAGGGGTATAGTTTAGGATTAGGATTAGGCTAAGGATTATCCTAGCTAACAAAAGGGATAAACATGGTAGCACTGCGGACGTTCGGGAGTGTAAGTAAATTCGCTTAAATTAATTAGTTGGCGCTGATGCCAGGGATCGGCCAGATCGGGAATACTATAAAACTAGCAATTTGAACAACAGCCACTGCGTATACAGCATGACACTGCTTTTGGGAACCACTCGGATCCCAGATTACGGATTCCAGAATCCGCGTAGACAGCACTTTAACTAGATTACAATGTATACATATATGTATGGCACTTTTTTTTGGCGATCCACCTTACGAGCTCTGCTCCAGACCACTTGTCTTTTCACCACCCACCTTGCGCTCCTGTGCCTCAAAGTCGACGGAGCGCGGCTGGATGGGTGCGTTATTGAACGGCTGCACCTCTCCGGATGCCCAAATGCAGTAGATCACGGCAGTGAAGCAGAGCACGCCAAAGGCCACCCAGAACACAAGACGCCACTCCAGCAGCGAGGCCTGTAAAAGGAGAACAACCAGATTAGCTAAAGTTTCAAAACATCACCTTTATGATACTCACATTTGGTGTCATCACGCCCACCAGGTACGGCGTGATCACTCCGGTGATTGCTCCAATTCCGTTTGTGATGGCCATGAGCGTTCCGGCATAGTTCGGACTCATGTCCAGGGGACTCAGCTTCATGCCCGCATAGTAGGCGCCCATCAGACCCATGCAGATGGTGAAGAGCACCACGACGAGGACACGATCGCAGCCGGCGTAGGAGGCGCCCACCATGAAGATGGCCGGACCGAAGGCAGCCAGACCAGTCATCACCTTTCGGGTGTTTGTGGTGCTCAACACGCCACGGCGGATCATCCAATCGGCCACAAAGCCACTGCCCACGGAAACGATCCACATCATGACGTAGGGCAGCGAGGAGTAAAGACCGTTGGCCTTGATCGAGAACTGAAGAACGTCGGCCATGTACTTCGGCAGATCCGTCACCATGATGTAGAAGCCCCAATCGTGACCAATCTGGGCGGCCACCAGGGCAAACATGGGCAGGTTGGTGAGGATGGCCTTCCAGGGAGTGGGGGGCAGGTCCTCGTTGCGGCTAATGGTTCCAATCTCCTTGACCAGATACTCGCGCTCGCTGGGCTTGATGAAGGGATGCGACGTGGGATCGCTGTAGCAGAGGAACATCTACGAGCAAGAATAGTTTGGATTATAACGAGTCTTGACTATGTGCTAAGTGCTCAGCCTATACTTACAAAGATGGCAAACCAGACAACACCCAGACCCCCGAAGAAGTAGAAGACAAACTCCCAACCATAGGCGTCTATAAACACGCCAGACAACAGGTTGCCCATGATAGTACCCACTTGACCGCCACCCAGCACCAGAGCACCGAGCTTTCCACGTTCGTTGGCCGGAACCCAAGCAGCTAGGAGGACACTCAAAGCGGGGAAGGTGGTTCCCTCGCCCAGACCCATCAGAACTCGGGTCACAATCAGCCAGTCGGAGTCACCCTTGTTAATGGCCAAAGGCGTTAGCATGGTGAACACGGCGGTGGACAGAATGCCAAGGCCCAGGGTCCATTTGCCACCGAACTTCTCGGCCAGCAGACCGCCGGGAATGTGGGTGACAATGTAACCGATGTAGAATGAGGACAGGATCAAACCTTGCAGCTCCTCGGACCATTCGAAATCGCCACCAACCTGGAAAGATTTTGTGTTTAAAGTATTATCTTCTGATATTACTCTTAGACTCTACTTACACTGGTTCCCTCGTCGATGTCATCGGGTTCGCAGATCGCCTCAGAATCGTCATCCGTTGAGTTCTTCTTGACCACCAGCACCGTGATGGCCTGTGATAGACAGACGCGCATCGTGTAGGCATTCAGGATGGCCAAGAAGCCCATGATGGCCAGGATCACTCGCTGGGGTATCACGAAATCTATGGACGAGAAGATAGCGATCGGAATTGACGTCAGTGGGTGTCTTGGTGTACATTAATTAACCTGCTGGGCAACATTTGACCAAACACTGCGTCAAACATTTTACGAGCCAAGCGGATTTGCGTCTCACATATATATTGTTTAAGCAATTTACTTATTTAATTCGGTTAGCGTGCGAATAAATAGTTTGACGGGTGACTCAATTGGGTACAAATCAATTTGCGCTGATAAACTTCAAATTGCACTTGATTGCTGTGGCACTATATCAATTAGCTGAACTGTTGAAGCCGATTTTAGTCATTTTTCAATACGAATGATTGAAAAAAGAGTAGTAAATTAAGTATAATATAAAAAAACGCTGCAAACTAGGTAATAGAGATTGTCTAGAACACTTTCAGAACATTTTAAGTTTTAATGCTTAAACAAATTATATGCCACGCAGATATTTAATGAACGCTTAAAATAATCATGATGACAACAACATATAATTTTTAATGCTCACGACAGATCGTTTAGTTTGAAACCAGTTTATAATTTTAATGATAAAGAAATTATGCGTAGACAACTGCGACATGGCGATATGATCATTTAAAGATTAAAGAATATATTAGGCCTGTTCCGATTTGTAGCCCTATTTTCTCCCTTTCTCTAGCCATGAATCATTAGAATGGATTTAAAGATGATCAAATGTAATATCTTAAAGGTAAGCAAGGGTATATAACCTACATAACTCAGATTGCAAAAGTATCTTCTAGTGATCTGCCATAAAACAACCAAATAATCTTGTTCCAATCAAACTCAATAAATAAATTTGCGGCAATAAAGTGCTTAGTTTGATTAAATATTTAATAAATCATGTGCTGATATGCGGGGGATCGCAAGAGTAGATAATTTATATGCTCTTATTTATGGACTGCCATTATAAGTTATTTTATTTTTTATTTAGTTATTCAAAGGTATTTGAGGAATTTGTCCAGTTTTGTAGACCCGCTCTTTCACGAACTTCCTGTCTCGTGAGGTTTATGGCTCGTGCTTAAGTTTGGGTTGAGCAGCATGGTCGAAAGATTAGCGGCGCTATGCACTCGTGTCCCAATATCAATCACCAATCACCAGGCAGCGATCAACGGACGTAGTTTATACGACCATCGTATCGCAATCAAATTGTTAAGCGGAATTACGGCCCGATAAGGCGGAGTGTGCTAGATCTGCGATAAACATTTGGAGTGCAATGTGAAGTATGCGAAATCGCTAACCGAGAACAATGATCATAAACCAATGGCGGCGCCAATTAAGTAATTTTGGGCATAAATTCATAGGGCCTCGAAAATAGATGGCCGCCTATGAATGTCGAAGGTTGAATTGATCATGTTCTTTGGCACGCTTAGTTAACATTGACCAATCTCATTTCAAACGTATTGAAATAAACGATCTAACAAGAACGGCACGCAGATCACTTCAATCTGAATCTCTGGATTGCGAGTAAAAAAACAAATAGTAGCCTGGCTTCTTGGGTAAACACACAATCAGAATCCAATTCATGACAATATTATTAGATCACCCCCGCCGCAGTCGACGACTTCTGTTGTTTTTGTTGACACCTAACCACGACGACTCCACCTACGTCAGATATTTATATGTTTTGTTTTGTTTTTTTTTTAAGCCAGCCGCCAGTAAAAGTTAAACAATCATGTGTTTGCCTTCTTAATGGCATTCGAAACTCCCCTAGTTTATGAGAAACTGTTTCGCAAAAAAAGCCCATCGACGTCACCAGCTGACAAGTTTATTTTACCTATAAATTAACATCAATATATCTTTTGCTGGCCGCAAATTGCATTAAGCCACCGTAGCTGGCAAAATTAACAATGTGCCAATATTTGACAGGTTACTTAACCAAATTCGACACGAACATTTATACGCGCTCACTCCACGAGTGTCAAATAAAAAAATAAAATAAAGAAATAAAAAATATGATTGCCAAGTGATAAGTTGATAAGCCGCCGTATATGTAAATGGGTGCTAATCATATCGCCGCCCGCCAAGTATGCCAATAATTTCAGACCATCCAATCCAATCGGTGGCGTTAATATATGACCGTACTCCATCTAAGGACCTCCACCCGCGATAAGCTATTCAAGATTTAATCAGAGCTTGCTAACGCGACCTTATCTCGCGCATATGAGTGGAAAATGAAAGCTGAGTGGGAGGCGGCGGGGGTGAGACTCACTTTTAACTAGATTTAATCGGTCACACCTTTTCCGTAAAATTCTTTTCTTGCAAATGCAACGAACTTGTAAAGTTGGCCCTTTCTATTGAGTACTTATTGAGAAACTGATTACATTTAAAGTACCTTTTACCTATTTAAATAGGTTTCACAATCCCACGAATAAATTATCTGCGACCTATACATCATTACTATTTCAATTGAAATACTTTCTAATTAGCCAGACAATGCAATTGAACTAGTTTCAATTATGGGAGTTTTTGTTGAAATCGATTTGCACAGATACTATATATAGAATATACCTAAAATAAAGCTAAGTGTGGGTATTTTCAATATTAAATATGTTGATAACAATTTAAAAAAAACATCTCATAAAACTAATTCCCCTAAATCTTAGTTAATTTCAAATTTCTACTTCCTTAAATCTTACTTAATGGTTAATTTCTTATGATGAAGATGACTTTTGGTTTTTTAAGTAATAACGATTGTCGTTCGTATCCGTTGCGTTAATGAGAAAACGAAAACAATTCCATCCGTTGACATTACTGGGCCTGCGTCTCTTTGTCCGGCAATCGTGAATGTCTAAGAGATAGCCCCGAATGAATATAAACCTCATTTCTTTCGCTTGCATTTCCGCGGTCTTGCGAAAATTATGTCAATGGGCCTGGGGGGCAGAGGGTCGCTGTCAGCGAGGTCCGATTGCCGCATAAGAACATATACACCAGATAGTACACCCAGGCCAGACCCTTCCATATGATAATGAGACTTTGAGTAACTGGGACGGGGGCCATAAACGAGGCGATTAGTCGTGCTGATTGCCGTAGCTCAAAACTAATGTCCAATAGGGTGATTTATGGCCAAATTGTAAATTTTGTTAGTTCATTGGGCTAGAACTTGTGGCAAAAAGCCTTTGTTGGTTGAAATTTAAAGCACAACATATAATTCATTGGAAAAACAAGCAGAATACTAAGCTATATAACAGAGCTAGTTAGCTAGAACTAGTACAGCTCAAAAGCTAATTAGTTTTTATAATTACTCTGGTTGGGGTTTAGTTTAGTCTAAAATGATACGAAAATCATAATAGGCTTACGTGATTTTTATCACTCGCATTCCAAGTATATTTAATATTTTATTTTCGTAAAACTCTTACAGCTGAAATGGTTGCCCAATCGGTCGAAAGAATTCTTTATTGCATTGACCTTGCCCAAAAAAGAACAGAGCGAGATGGGGCGAGGAAATCGGTATAGGTATAGGTATATATTTGGGCAGGTCCCATAATTGGTTGACAAAGTCCGTAATAACCGTTAGCCCTTCGATCGTGGTGTTTTAGAATCGAACATATGATACCCTGTTCTTTATCGCTGGCCAGTTAAGCAGCAATTCACATGCAAATCGTATGCAAAATATTTACCAATTATGTGAACGCATGCCGGGAATTTCAATTTGAAGAGACCACCAAGCAGCGAAACACAAACAAAATGCACACAATTCGAAACAAATCGGAAGTGGCAGAGGCGTTTTGTCATTGTTTTCATTTATGCACAATACATATGGGATTTTATATACGTTTCTTCTTCTTCTTCTTCCTTTTTATTTTATTTTTTTGTTTTATATTGCTGTCGGTCAATGTCGGTTAACTTTAAGCGAGCACTACCACTCGAAAATGCCCCCCGAACGATCGCAGGTTCAACGATCCGCACAATCCGCATTCAGAATACACCGGCGCACGCAGCACTTCCTTATGGCCATTTCATGATGATGATGATGACGATATGATGATGTTGGTGGTGATAGTGGTTGATGGTTGTGTTTGTGATATCCCATGGATCGAAGGATGTGGCACACTTACACCTCGATAGGCTTATGCCCCATTGTGGCTGTTGCGTCATCTCGGTACTAATTGGCGGCGGCTGCGTCAACAAGCTGGTCAGTTCCTTCGCCACGGTTACACGGGTTTGAAGGACAACGGCGGATCCTTAATATGAACTAACGCGCACACGACTCTACGCTTTTTACCGCTATTTCGGCTACACAGCAGTCTCTGTTTTCGTTTTGCAATAATATTCTATTCGGAAAGCGCAGATGCAGCGGAGAAGGAGAATGTGGATGATTACTGTTAGGCCAGTGATCTCGAACTTGTCTCCAAATCGGATTCGAAGTGCTAACCGAATTCGAACTCGAATTCCAAACCGAACCGCGCACGCCGCCAGCCAAATTACAAATGAGAAATTATTCCCGCCGACTTTAGTTTATATTTATATGAGAGCAGATAAGCGCCGCTCTGCTGCTGCTGCTGCGCAGTCGGCGTCTCTGCGGCAGAGGGAGTTTTTTTTTTCATATTATTTGATTTTATTTTCATTTTTCGCTTTTCGTTATTGTTGTTGTTTTTATTGGATGCCGGCCAACGATCGTGTATCGCTATATTGACAAGGGGAGTTGACTCGTAACACTTGCTGTACATGCTGCCACAATTGAGCACTGCGAGAAAATACGTGCAGCAATACAATATTTAGTTTGTTTATTGCTCAATGGTACTTGGTACAACGAAATATTAACCACTCTCACAATACGTGTTAGACATATACCAAATTTTTAATTAAATTTTATTTATTTAATTAACTATTATTTTGTTATACAACGGTAACTTAACAAAAATACAACTGAATCTCTATAGTGCACTATTCCAACCATGCTCCAAATACAATTAAGCTCAAAATACAATTAACTGAATGGATTAATATTTGAATCTGCTTATTTCCTATCAATTTTGCTCACCACCATTTACGCTAAAACTACTTGCTATAATTAAACTTCAATTATTAATCTAATCTGTGTTAAAAAAAAGCTATCTTCCAAACCACAGTACCCACACCTCTAAGAACCCTTAACTATGATTGAATTTGCTTTTTGAAAATATTCAAGTGTTGGTAAGTTGACTGCTTTTCTCTCTGTGCACGCATTGTAGCACCTCATAAACGCGGTCGCTATCTTGGCCGGGTCGATCGGCGATCCAATCGCATTCAATCAGCCATCGGGCCACCGCATGCGTGTAGTAGATCAATTGACCAAATGCAACAACTATTAGTGCGCACCACTATTAACTATTGGCCGCGCGGAATGGAACTTTGGTTCATTTGGCCATTTGAAGCCCGATTTCGATTTCAGTTGGTATCAGCGGGCAATCGATTGTGCGCCGAATACCTCAGCGGTTTTCCTCGCATGCACGCGCTCACTTTATGTCGCTCTATAAACGATTGGATCGCTAAATGAAAAAAACGAAAAAAAAACCCACCTTGCTACCTTGCTACGTATATGTATACAGATGCCAAGCTTCGGTTTAGAACTCGCAGAACCGGAATGCACGAAACCGAAACTTTGGCCAACAGAATGGCCCAGACAGAAAGGTAGCTGCACCCAACGAATTGTGCGTCTACAGCCCATTTCTCCGATGAAATCATGGTCAACTGGCTGCTTACCAAGAATTTTCCCTCCAAGTATACCCTACCTTTGGTACAAATTACATATATATGCTTTATATATAAAAATAATGCAAGTTAGGATCTGTTATCTTAATATAGATATATTTTTGTTGCAACTGTAACAAGTTAGTATTACTAACTTTATCCTATTGATAAATAATACTTATAACAAGATACAACCGCGATTAAGGTTTGTCAAAACAATAGGACCACAATAAAGCGTGCGGCAATAAACTATTCTAAGTTTGCGCACACTTTTTTAAAAATACAATTTCAAGAACATTTACATTTTTTTATACACATCTCGTCTGGATATAAAACTATATGCCTATATATATATGTACTTTAAATCCCATAAGTATGTCAGAGCACCAACACATTTCTTTGTTCACCACCCATCCAACCAGCCGACCGAGCCATATATACTATACATCATGTATCAAATGGGACATTGATGTCCGCGCGAGTGGCGATAGCAACAAGTTCCATCTTCAAGACGCACTGCAGCAGCCAAGCTGCCCGACAGTCTGCGTTGTAGGGTATTCGACGGAGAGCGACAACTTGTTGCGGCTCCATCATCAGAATTAGTTTAGTTGTAGTATCGGCTGTGTTAGTTGGTTAGTTAGTTAGTCAGCAGCGTTTACCGGTTAGAGGCGGGTTGCGACTTTATGCAATGCAATTAACTGAAAAACAGGGTGGTGGGCGGTGGGAGATGGGCGGTGGATGGCTGGGGGTCGCGAGAATGGGGAATCGCTATCGTTTATAGTCGCTATAGGGTGAACCACCTCAAATCGCCCCTGACACTTCTATTGTACGTTCATTCAGTATTCATTACAGCCTCAGTTTCGATTTCAGATCGAATTAAGAATCGAAACGTTGCTATACTACTACTAAATGTGGATACATCTGTATCTGCATACTCAAAAATTGACTGCCGAGTTAACCAGTTACAGATGCGGTTCAATGCAGCTCAGCTGGGTTATTAATATACATTCTGTACTTTGCTTATATTCATATCTGCCGATATATGTATATACATTTCAAGGGGATACTTAAACGTATTATTCGTGGAATGTTATGCGATCTGTTTCGGTTTTACTTGGAAAGTGCTCAATTGGTGTCTCAATGAATCGTACTTATGGCGGGGATTATTGTGCGTCCGTTAAGATTTGGCACATGCATTATCTCAATCACTATCGCCGGAAATATAATCCTTTGCCGAGTGCTCTCCATTTGAAGCCCAAAGAGTATGTAAGTATGTATGTATGTAGACCATGTTTATCAGTTAAACTTTGTCGGCCTTATCGATGGCACACTTTGTCCAGACCAGACACGAGATCATCCAGGTGACATCTGGGCGCAGATAACCGGAGTTGGCAGAGAATTCCAATCTGCTGACAGCGACTTGGACTGGAAATATTCCGCGTCTTGGGCCCAAATGAAAAGTGACAAACTTCAATTGATGTGCACCCCATCAATTAGCCGCACGCACATCGCATCCGATCCACTTGAAACGACCGAACATCCAACATCCATGATATCCGATATGACCACCACTGAGCTGTGATGATCTTCAAGCTCCATCGTCGATCGTCTCGTGTTGAGTTCATTAAGTCAGCGAACCATGCTGCGCAAAATGATGCTGTTCTGCAATTGAAATTGAAATGTTTGTCCACATAAATTATCGAAATATTCTGAATATATCCGACGATATGGAAATGATAATACATACATGTTCGCTCGACGGACGGATACTAGAATCTAGCCAAAACTGGCTCCAAACGTCCGTGACCGAAAACTTAACCAGCTTGAACTGGTAATTTGGACAGATGGACAGATGGACAGTTGGACGGTTGGACGGTTGGACGGTTGGACGGACGGGCAGACTTCGCGGCAGACGAACAATAATAGCACTCAATATTTAACTCGCATACCAAATATTTTGCGTTATTTGTATAATACTATGCCGCAAATGAATTGAAGCGGCCCGAAAGTCGTTCAATGGAATGTGACGAACTACAAATATGAATCCACAAAGTATACACTCTACAAGTAATATGATACCCACCTCTCTTAAATGTAAATCTAAAGAAAGTATGTTCCATTAAACTATACTATCTTATAAAGTAAGCAAATAAAAGCATACCAAAACAGCCACTAATAAACGATCTATTTTACAGATAAGCTTCGAAACTAAACTTAGTTTTCAATGTTTCATCTTTGCCTTGATATAGTCCAGAATTTTCTAGCATTTCTAGAATTTCCAGCCTATCAGGAAGATCGATCAGTCTCTTTCAATTAAAGCTTGGAAATCAAGTGACACTTTCATCTATGAATTCCCCCAGATTTCAGAGGGTAGAAGGACATACATAAAAGTCAAGAACTTTGCGTGCTGAGGAGAGTATCAATCATCTAGATAAATAAACTAATGGTTGTGCAAATATTTTTAGATGAAGGGCCACCACTTGAGTTTCAGGCAATTGAAACTGGTTGAAAGAATAATATTTCTCCAGTGAATTTCTTCAGCAACAGATAGCAGCATTATCATATACTATCTTTATTGAAGGGATCAGCGGTAATGATGATATAATCTAAAAATATATCAAATTATATCTGTCGCGATAAGATATCCTGTATCTGAAGCTAATCACGCTGACTAAATTCTAGCTCAAATTCCATAGAAGAGTAGTCAGCTTAGGATATAGAATAAAGTGCTATCTACAAGCAAAAAAGGATATATTTATTTATCATTAAATGAGAGCTATAGCTTAAACATCATAAACTTTTAGCCACATGCCACTAACGAGTTTGTAACAACCATAAATCATTCGAGCGAAATCTGAACAGGTGATCGACATCGGTTAAGGCGCGAATAGTTCGCGTAAAATGCAGTAAGTAAGCACTTAAGCAATTAAAATAGTTAACAAATAGTCGAGGCAAGGAAATGGTCGCACAATTGACATTTTGAGGGTCATCGGCGATGCTGAGAAAATACTCGAGCTCACTACTATAAACCGCAGACCGAATTACTTGGCCAAATTGGAGTGGATCGAATTAAGTGGATATCAAGTGGGGTCAACTGTTCGAAGGCTAAAGCCCATTGGGTCACGGGGTTATAAACTATGGCTATGGCTATGAGCACCATTGAGTTCTGGTTAGTTTTCGTGTTCTGGTTCCATATTTCGAGGCGATCATAATAACCATATAAACTGCGGAAAGTTGGCTATCTTAGATGTGCCTTTTACAAGGGTACTAACCATAATATCGGCACCAATCTTTATAGCCGTCAGAGGCTTTATAGTGCGACTTTTGTACCAAGACTCCAAGGAAAAGATAAGATTGGTCATGGGAGGACAGGCGGGAATCTCCGCTTCAGCCATGGATATATCATACCTATGTATGTACGTATGTATAGCTTCCAAATCCGAGCATGTGATGCCCACTAGACTATATGATGCAGAAATATTTCCAACTAGCGATTCCCATTGATACCGATTTCGAGTGGAGCACGGGCACGAGCACGAGCAGCTGAAGGAATCGTATGAGGGTGTGTCATCATCAATGGGGCTTAATAACTTAATTGGCCATATCTCACTTTGATCGCCAGTCGTGTGCGCCGCTTTATAAGCCAAGGGAAAGTGCCAAAACCAATTGCACTCGTATATGGGTTATTTTCGTACTGGTAAAAATTCCGTCCCGCTATATGACTTTATATTCAGTTAAGATACATATGTATATGTATACTTCCTTCCCCCCTGTAATGAGTAACATTCAAATTTGTGTGCACAACTCATTTGAAGTGTGAAAAATGGTAGGAACTTTTAGCAGGCAAACACATGCAAATCGTTTAATTGTGGCACTTTGCAAATATACCGATCGATACCAGTGAGTTTCCTAACCACATCTGGACAGCTGAATGTTGGAGCCGGAGACAAGCCTTTAACACGTGATACTGATATATATATAAATATATATACATATACATATATGCAATACTTAAGGCCTCTAATTTGTGCGAAACGGAAGTAATGAATCCGTGCATCGCATTTCGAGTTTTTTTTTCGGGGGACAACAAAACCAGTTGGATGCCATAATTGCACTTCTTTTGAGCCATACAACATGATATTTGCCGCCAAATTTTGCATGCGAGTCAACAGAGTAATCTAAAATACATTCGTGTACACATGTGAAACCCAAACATTTTGACCTTAAACTTGGCTGCTACCTTGGAGTTTCTTTCAAGTGCCGTTCGCAAACAGGAAAGGCAATGGGGAAAAGAAATGGGGAAAGACGCTCTGCAGAAGGCGGCAAATTACAAAACCGAGCAACTCATTGATAAGATTAGGATTTCGGATGAGAATGCGGAATATTTGGACAGAGGAGCGTGGGAATTTCCACGAGGGCAGCAAACACAAAAGATTAACCAATTTAAATGAGCATTAAACAAAATTAACTTAGTTGTGCGCTTCGCTACAGCTCTTTTTTTCTTAATCCGCCTTAAATCTGCAATTAAATGAGTTAACAAATAAACATTTCTGCTGAAACGAACTTCAAGTAAATCCATAAGCGATGGAAATGCTCAGACATTTGTTTAGCAGACTCGTTCTAATCCAAATACAAGCCCATATTGATTTAATCAATATATTTGTGCATATTCGCCTCTTCGAGTTCCAAAAGTTAACTGCTGATAATAGCACGTCCTTTGATTACTTTTGCGTTTATTATCGGTCAAGTGTTTCGCACATGCGTCGCATGCCAAGCTTACATGCAAGTTGTTGACTTCGTTTGAAAATGAGCATGTTTGTTCAGCGGGGCAAATACAAACACACGTTTTTGTGGACTTTAGCATATTGTTCGAATGCTTCCTTAACAATATTTGAATATTATTCTAGTAGTAATAAATAAATAGTACAAGATATGAGCACTGTAAGCAATTGAAATTATGGTTTTCTTGATTTTCATACATTTACTTGCGCAATTTACAAAATCGCGGTTTATAATAATAAGTCATAATTTTGGTTGTTTCCCGTATTTGATGTATTTCCATAAATCAGAACTATAAAAAGACGATTTTGTTTTTATTTCAATTTGATACATTTTTAATAATTTCTGTAAAAGCCAAATTTAAATTTTGGCGCCCAATGTTCTAAAACTGAACTGACCTAAAATACCATTCAGTCTTTATGTGCAATATTTTTCACAACACTCCGACTGGTCACACTGATCAACAGCTGATTCCTCAAGTTCGCGAAAAAAAATAGTAGCATTCTTTGATAAGATAAGAAAAAATTATCGAAACACCCAACAAATCGCCGAGCTTAAGCCCAAAAAGCCATGGCTGAATAAGATCGAACCTCGCCCCAGTCGGAAAATGTGATCGAACCGCGGTGGCAGGCAGCAGCGGATTGAAATCGCAAGATTGCCAATTTCGAGCACCCCCCATATGAAAAATGGGCGACAGCGAACAGATTTGGCCAGAAATCGGAGTGGATCCGCAACATGTTTGTGAGGCAGGCGGCGATGGTAGATTCCAAGTGATCTGCGACAAGGCGTGGCTGCAATCGCTGGAGCGCAATAGGCGGCTAACACACTTTCCCAGTTGGCCACTGCTGGATCGCAGGTCCTATCCCATTGGGCAGTTGGAGCATCCGTGGACGAGGATTTTGGTCCAGACGTATAGGAAGCAGCCGCAGTCAAGGGTGTACCCGCTGCCTAGGATCTCTGGGGATGCGCCTTCATCCGAATTGCCACTCTCCTACTCGCAGGCAGTATCCTTTGTGGCTCACAGCAACTTCAAGCAGCTATGGGAGGAGGCTTACAGGAAGTACAATGGCGCCCATGTCCGAATGTGCAGATCAACCCCGTCAGCGCCCTCGACGAAGCCACCAAGTGGCCAAGGCCAGCTACAACCGCATGATGTGGTGCTCAAAGAGCTCATCCAGCGGGTGTATCGTTGCCCCGTGCTGCACTGTCAGCTAGATCGTGACGGAGTTAGTGACTCATCGAATGCTACATCTTGTTCCGCAGGCAGCTGTCATGCCAACGTCTTGCCCGCCCTGGTGGCCATAGAGACCTCCACGCACATCAGCGTCTTCTTTTATCCTCCAGCTCTGGAATGCAGCCTCTACGATTGCATCACCTTCAGTCCGGCATTGTTGGGGAAGAATTACAACAAGACACTGTTTGTGATCTACCAGATTCTGCAGCTGGCAAAGCATCTCCAAGGACAGGGACTTTTTCTGGGTGATCTGCGTCTGCAGGATATTGTGCTGCGCGAAAATCTCTGGCTGCAAGTGCTTCCACGGCTGCAGTGTAATCTGCTGGACGATGATCCGGCTGGGGAGGACATGTCGCCCCTTACGCCGCTGGTCAGCGAGGATTTGGGAGAGGCTAGGGAGGCGCAGCAAGCACTACCCTCCAGCAGCACCATGTTCGACCTGCGATTCGCCTACGATCCCGCCCACTTCAACTTGCGCGAATATACCGAGATGTGGTGCAATGGTCAGTTGTCCAACTTCGACTACCTTACTATCCTGAACAATGCGTGCGGCAGGAGTCTGACCAATGCCGCCTACCACCACATCATGCCCTGGGTTACTGACTTTAGTGGACGCGGAGGAGGCGCATGGCGGGATTTGACAAAGAGCAAGTATCGCCTGAACAAGGGCGATGTCCATCTGGATCTCATGTACGCCCATGCAAGCCAGCATGGTAGCGCAGACGGTAGTTATCAAGCAATCGGTGATCAGGCGCCTCATCACGTCTCCGACTTTCTTTCCGAGATCACCTACTTTGTATATATGGCGAGGAGAACGCCCCAGTCCATTCTCTGCGCCCATGTGCGTCCCATCTGGGTGCCCGCCGAGTATCCTGTGTCCATTCAGCGACTCCAGGAATGGACGCCAGACGAGTGCATACCCGAGTTCTACTCAGATCCCATGATATTCAAGAGCATTCACGAAGACCTGCCGGATCTCGAGCTGCCTGCTTGGGCCACCTGTCCGGAGGATTTCATCTGCAAGCACCGCGAGGCCTTGGAGTCGCAGTACGTGAGCGAACGACTGCATCACTGGATCGATCTCAACTTTGGGTGAGTTTACTTTGAACGACACCTTATTTAGTCCTTACTAATTTTCCCATTCCATGTTAGATACAAACTGAGTGGCAAAGCGGCAGTTAAATCGAAGAATGTCTGCCTTACTCTTGTGGATCAGCACCGGAATCTCAGCCAGCGCGGCATCGTCCAGCTCTTTGCAAGCGCACATCCTCCACGTCGATATGCGACGCCCTGGTTTAGTAGAACCGCACCCAGGCTAAGCCAGCTGTACGCCAGTCCTGCAAAACGTCTAGCCAAAAGTACGGAAAACCTACAGGCTGAGAGTGCAACTGGATCATCTCACCTATCTTTGCGTCTTGGTGATGACGGATCAAGCGGCTCTGTTCACAGCAGTTCTGCATCCGCATCAGCTTCCAATTTCTATGCAATCACAAATTTCATTGAACTGCCGGAGAATTATAATCCAGCTCTTTTGCTACACAATCTGGAAACTCTGGAGGCGTTTTACGCACGCACATTCCCACAACAACGCGCGTCTGCCAATCCCGAGGAGAAGATGATCAGCAGTGACTTGATGTTCGAGCAGAACTCAGCGGAACATTCGTTCACGAATCAACTGTTTGCCAGTGGTGATGAGCTACCACCGAAGTCAAAGAATCTCTTAAGAGAAAAAAGGAATTGTCTACAGCATCTGCTGAACGTCAGGAAAGAGCGGGATCTCCACGTCTTGGGATGTCTCATTATTGAACTCTTCGCCATGCAACGTTTGCGACCTCTTCTGATGGGAAATGGCTTGACTGCAACCTTTGATTCCCGACTCTCCGCCTGCCGGACGGTGGCTCAGCTGCATCGTCAGGAGCTGCCAAAGCCAGTGCGCCGAGTAGTGCGCCTGCTGCTTCAATTGGAGCAGCCTGGAGAGGAGGATCAAGGCTTGCCACAGCCGCCAAATCCTGCCCAGCTGTTGGAGCCCATGTTTAGCAATTTGTTGCTTCCATTCCCCAGCCACTACATGGCTGTCTACGCTCTTGTCAGATCTCTACATGCTTTTGAGGCTAATGCAGTGTTACTGGAGCTGCAAACTCACTTCAGCTGCAAAGGAGGCAGGGAATGTGAAAGATACACGGAGATGGATCGGCAGAGAGTTCTTTTCGAACGAAAGATCGCCGAGTGCAAGGTGATGTCGTGTTGTGCCCATGTAAAGAGGCTTCTAGAGCCCATGTCCTTTGCCTATGAGCAATTTACTCCGGTTGAGTTGCTGCTACCGCACATCATAGATCTTTTGAGAGATGAACGCACATCGATATTGACTGCCTGGAACCTGTTCGATCCCATTGCACAGGCATTGGGCGTATCCCAAACCCAGCAGCATTTGCTACAACCACTGCTCAAGCTGTACGATGTGGAGAGTGTCAGTTCCCCGGACGACGGTGGCTCCAATGGCTCCACTAACAGTGGTGGCCATCTTCGTTTCTCGGCCAGCAGTTCGTTCAAGTCCCGGAAATCGGTGAAGCTTTATCACCACAGTTTCCTGCTTCGTCTAATTGTGCGTTTTGGACTCCGCTGTTTTCTGCATCATTTCATAGCGCCACTGATTGAAGCTGTTGGTGGCTACAAAGAACCGGAACAGGGCAATGGTTATCACTATCACAGTGGCGGAAGCAGAAGGACGAGTAAAAATCTTAACTTTGCCTCAGAGAATGAAGTTCATCAGACAGAAGTGGCACCAGAAATGAAACCCGACATTGAGGAGCTGTTCACCTTCGAGGATGACCACGACAGGGCGTCAACGCAGGACAGCAAGTCGATTGACTCCTTTGACATGCGTCCCAGCACCAGTGCGGCTAGTGCGGAGGAAGCTCGAGAATCGGATGGATCCCCAGATAAACTGGTGATCAACGAACTAATCTATGGAGCAAGAATATCGCCAGATAAACTATCTTTAAAGGAGAGTCAAACACCACCCGCATTGGTACCACCTCCCATAGGACCGCGATCGCCCACCATTGAGATTCCCATGGGTCCCACTGCCGGTGGCATTCGTCGTAGTTTTCAGCTAAGCGCCATTGACTGCGATATTGGTTCGCGGAAGAGTGTGGACAGCTTTGATCTGATCAGCCAGGCGGTGGAGCAGCTACCTCCTCCAGCGGAGGAGTCAGAAGCGGAGGCATCGGACTCCCTGCAGGCATCGGTCATCTCTCGGTTGTCGGAGGCCAAGGCCGTGCAGAACAATCGCATCAGTGAGATGAGTGCCGAGAGTTTGGTGTGGCTGTCGCATCGGTTGGGTCCGGTGCTCACTTCCCGATTCATCACCAGGAACCTGCTCAAGCTGCTATCCCTGTGCTATGTGGGTCAGGAGAACCTGCTACCGGAGGTGGACGATGGTGGTTCCAGTTTCAATTCCAGTCCCGATGCAGCCAATCTCAATTACTTCAGCATTGCCAACGCGAGGGTCGTGGGCGACCGGAGTGCAGCTCGCGTCCTGGAGTGCCTCATGTCCATTGCGGGTGAGTTAAGCTATAGTTATCTTAATCACATTGAAATATCATAATTTGTCTTTGTCCTTTCTAGCTCTCTATGGGGAAAACTTTTTGCTGTTGCAATACTTTCCCCACATCAGCGAACTCATCAGTCTATGCTCCAAACGAATAACTGGCAGCCTCGAGGGAGCCATAATCAGTTCGCTACAATTGCTTAAATACATGGTTCCGTGTCTAACCGACGCCAGTATCATGGAGCACCTACAGCACATAATGCTAGACGCAATACTTCTGCCCATTTTGCGCCTTTTGAGCTCCACCAACCTTGTGATGCCCAGTGGTTATCTGGGACGTTCGCTGTTGGCACGCAAGTTTCTGGATGCGATCTACGCTCTGAGCGTTCGCTTGGGTTCGGATATGACGCGGGAGCACCTGTGTCAGCCGCTTCTCAATCCATTTTTCCTGATTTTCAACAAGGCCTTTGGATTGCCAAATGACTTTGCCTGCGATCTCGCTAATCTCTCGCTCGTTGGTGGTGCATCGCAGCCGGAACGAGCTCTGGAGGAGCTAAGGGATGTTTTCGGACCGGAGCTGGCGCACACCGCTTATCTTACATTCCTGCGCTTCTTGGGCGAGGCCAACATGAAGAGGACACTGAGCAATCTGGATTTTGTGCTAACCTTATGCCACGAACACGAGCAACCCAATGGACAAAGCAAAATTCAACTAGCGACCAATGTGAGTTCTGGGCAAGATGTGGACTCTGTAGATGCAAGCTGCGAACTGGCCGCCAATAGCTTTGGCACTCAGATCGTGGGAAATCGCCTGCAAGTGGCCAGAAACAATGTGGAACTCATCGACATGGTGGCGTATAAACTGGACCAGATGCCCAAAACTCGTCATCTGAAAGGCAACTGGTTGGCCTACTGGCGCAATGAGACGACGCGCAATGAGAAGGACACTCAGACACTTAATCTCAAGCAAATTCGCCTGCAGTCGTTTGTAGGACACACGAACTCAGTGAGAGCTATATATGCCCTGGATAATGAGAACAGTTTCATTTCCGCCTCCAAGGACAAGACCGTGAAGCTGTGGTCACTTCGCAGCGAAGGAGATGGCCGCAAGACGAGCGCCTGCCAATTTACTTACACGGCGCACAAGAAGTCCATAAACTCGCTTGGCTTCCTGGAATCCTTGCGATATGTGGTGTCCTGCGATTCGGGCATTCATCTGTGGGATCCGTTTATAGGAAGACCGCTTTCCGTACTGGATGCTCCTCGTCATAGTGCTGTCACAGTGGTCAAATGTTTGCCCTCCCATTCACCGCTGGTAATTGCCGGCACAGCGGAGTCCACTGTCAAGATGGTGGATGCCCGGAGCTGTGAGTACGTGAACGAGTGGCGGGTGTGCAATGCTTCTCTGCCCAATGCAACTGTCAGATGCCTGGCTGTGGCCCCTTCCGGCAACTGGCTGGCAGCGGGACTCTCGTCAGGATGCATCGTCCAGCTGGATACGCGCACTGGCATGGTGATCAACTCGTGGCGACCAATGGAATGTGATCTGCTGCAGCTGGCCGCTCCGAGTGATCAGTTCTTGGTTAGCTCCGCCTTAGATCATAGCCTGGCCGTTTGGCATGCCCTGGATGGTATCATGCACTACCAGCTCAAGTGAGTCGTAGATAAAGTCGTATCAATCATGGAAAGTTACTAATAGTATTATGTTCTTTATAGACCTCCACCGGAACCCGCCCATTTCCTGCAGAGCGTTGGCCCATCTCTGGTCTATGCAACCACTGGCAACCGCGTGGGCGTCTATGCGGATGTGGCCCACTCCCATGCCTTCAGCACCATCACCAAACTTCGCTCGGAGACATTCCGCGGTGTGCTAACCTCACTGGCCGTGTTGCCACTGAATCGAGCCTTCCTCGCGGGAAACGAGAGCGGAAACATAGCCCTGCTTTGCTAGAATTTTTGGTATCACACCATTTGTACAATACTATGATATTATAGTCTAGTTTATTTTTATTTTCAACGGCACCAAATATTATTTTAATGCAACTAACGAGGGTTGGACATCGACAAGAAACCTAACCCGCCTAACCCAATAAATTAATGTATTGAGGTAGCGCTTGCATTGCTATTATTATTTATTATAATTACGATCGCACATTTATAGCTACTTTCTTCTAGCATAATCAAAGCATTCCAGGTCCACAATTTATATGTATTTATATATTTATGTATGTCCATTACAATAGAAGACATAATTGTATTTAAAAGTAACTACTTAAGCTGGAAAGAGGTAAAATATTTATATAGATATACAGGAAAACAATAAAAATGTAAAACCCAAATAACTTTTTTAAGTCAAATATTATCCCTGTGCAAGGAATAGGGCATTCGCAAGCTTATGTAATACTCATTTTGAATTGATAATGAGTGCAAGATGATTCAGTGCATCATGGGTAGCATACACTCGATAACGACCGTCCATCGCAGTCGTAACCCTCGAAACCAGTTTGCGGGACGCAATCTGAATGATTTGCTCGTTCAATTTTCGCTGTGTGTCTCTTCGCTCGATTTCCTTGCCTTCGCATCGCCTTGAGCTGGGCCAATGAACCTGCTGGGAGCAGCAGCAAACGCAGCAGCACAGCAGCAACATCCCAGCAACAACGGACCTTGCATCCGACGGGTTGGGATCTCCAGGGTCTGTATGGAATGGGGGGGGGGGGGAGGGTGTATCTGGGAGATCGTCCGTTCGAAGGCGTTGCATTTATTTTTGGGCGATGGTGATGCGGAGATGGGGACGTCGTTGTCGTCGTCGTTTCTTTATGGCAACTTTTTTGCATTGGCATTCTGTTGTGCTGCTGCTGCTGTTGTTGTCGTTGCACTTTTTCGAAGTCTGGAGTCAGGGCGACTTGTGCGTGAGGCAATGATTCTGGGCGCTTGTTACAATGAGGATTTACAGAGGACAATAGTGCGTCTAACTCCAGCAGCTCCACTGCCACCCACTTTCGACCAGTGGGAGTGGAACACTCAGATGGCCAGTTGGCTACGTCTTACAAAGCTGGACGAAATTGGGCTTTCTTTCAGTCAAGCGGTGTAACCTTGAATTTAAGGAGTCGCATCGACGGAGTGCGTAATCTAGAGAGGGGTTAATGAGCCCGCCTCCCGACCAATGCTCTTCCTTCACTTCGATGGACCCAACTTTTAGTTGGGCAGTCGGGATTGGTTCGCCACATGTTGTCCAGCAGGTCTTCTCACTGCAAGATTGTGCTGAAGTAATGCACTTTAAGTGGCGAAGCTTTTAAGAAATTGTTTTCAGTGTGCGAATACCTATAGTCCTTGCTGATTTCGCACTCAGACTCCACCTCATACAGGTATCTATATACATATAAATACACTTAATGGCGGACTTTACAACGACAGGTAAATGAGTTTCTGTTTTTATTCAAGAAAATATTAAGAAAAACTGTTTAAGTATTTAAATATATATAAAACAGAAAACAGTTTTACATTTAATTCTTTTTGCTTCACCTTTAAAGATATACAACTTTTTGTGATAAAAAATATTTATTATACCATAAAAAGCCTAATAAAGATAGATTTAACTATTTATTTTGCTTACTTTAGATAATGACATCTAAATAAAGAATATCATTTTTAACCAAAAGTTTCTAACTATTGGTTTATTATATACTGTAATATGTATGTGCAAACATGCATTTATCCTTATTGGTATATACTCCGTTGTTAATGCTATTTACCTTATGGTTCTATATTGGTCATTTAAGCCCAATCCAAGGTCTCACAAAATATATCAATGTTCACAATTCTAAGCACTTTTCAAATATCAAACTCAATTGTCTTGTCCTCTAGATTAAGCATAAATAAACAACAAACATTTCAAGGCTTTAAAATCTACATTTGCAAGCCGGCTGGTCCGCCCACTCAAGGTCGCGATGCGCGGAACCAAAACACTGGGAGAGGAAAGCCAGCGACCCCCTGATTATAAGCCATCCACACATAACCCATAAGCCACCAGCCATAACGTCATAATCACGAGAAGAGTGAAAACGGCGGAGGCAAAAAGTAACACACAAACGAATGCCAGCGGCACGCCACGAAAATATGTGGGGAATTCGAAATTTGTGAGAATCGCGCTGCATGAAATTTCACTCAGCTGCCAGAACAGGCAAGCAGCAAAAAACAGACGGCCTCGTTATGTTAGGAATGCCATTGGCCCGTGGAACGCCCGACCAGGGCTGCCGTGCGGCCGTCAGTTCGACGACCACCTGTTGCGCCCCCATTCCGCGCGCTGGACTGGCAACCCTGGCTCTCGACGCGATTCATGGTATGCCACCCCAAAAATTCCAACAATGCCGACGACCACAGAGAGGAAAGATGATTTAAGGCGAGAAGCGTTGCCAGAGCTGACCCGCTTCCGCGGCGGGCTCGAACATTTTTTGGAACCACAAAATGTTACCAACATACAACCGAAAATTTTAACCAGGCACCCAGAAGTGGGCAGCTGCTGGTTGGCAGGCCGAAAAGTTCATCGCTCCGACGGTGGCGCATAAAATGACTACAAAATGTTACCATACATTCGAAAAAACGCCTGGGAGGGCAGGAAATGCAAGTGCGAAATGGGTGTATGCGGTTTATAAATTCACCAGACAGTTTATGCCATCAATTTTATAACTCACACCCCCAACTGGGGGCGTCGAGTCAATAAATTCTCGTCGGCCGCATACGTATTTTATAGTCGCACATTGCAGATCTGACATAATAACTAAGAGGCGCGCAGAATGCGTAGAAAGTGGCTTCGCGACTGTTAGCGCCGCCCGTTTCCAAGAGGGCCTTTTGTTTGGTCTCGACTCTGTAATTACGATTATATTGTACATGTGTATCTGGGCGAACTCTTTTCTCGCTCTTCGGGGCGTTGCTGGAATTCTATAAAATCGAATTTTTAACGTTCAAATGTTAACAGAGCCGCAGGATAGGATGGCCAGTGGGTGCCATCCAGAAGCCGACCTGCCTGCCATCATCATCTGCCATCGATTTCCGACATGGTAATGCTGTAAGCCTGCTGCTAGTTAACAGGCGCCCACCCCATGAATTGGCATTATTAGGATTGCCAAAATCATAGAAAGACGATTAATGTCGCGCGACGGAGATGGCAGATGGTCGGTTCTCAGTTGTCGTCCGAGTGCTGCGGGAGCAAGCGAGATGGCAAACTGGTAATGTTAGTGCCCTGTGGGAATTCGGACGGGAATGCATTTCTAAACGAAATTTAAAATTTCGTTCTGTTGATATGATAAGTTGACTCTGTATTATTATTGTATCATTATTTATTATGATTGGAATATATGGCGATGCTGGCAAATGATATTTATTTATTTAACTAGGCGTGATTAAAAAGCAATGTATTAAGCCAGATGATACCATTGAGTCAGAACGGTTCTAAGCAGCAAATTCGCAACTGGGTCTCAAGTTGCTCGCCCAACAAGTGTGGGAGCGAGACGACCGTACAGCGCCGCCCATTCGGTGGGCAATTTAAACTCGTGTATGAATTTCAGTGCGAGAAACGCAGCGGCCATAATGGCCGGACGACCGACTGTGTGACGCTGAGCGCCTGTTCGCAAACGATTAAATTCAGTTTAATCATCCACTAAACAGCTACGATACCGTTTCGTTCGTTATTATTATTATTACATGCAACAAGTCGGGCACACAATAAGAGGAATGTCGAAAACGAAAACGACACACCACACCGCACCGCGCACAGTGGAAAGAAAAAAGTTGTGCCACTGAAGAGGCAAGCGAATTGAATCGACAAATTGGATTATCCGGAGAATTGAATCGAGTGGGCCACACCAAACCATTTACCACATAGCATTAAGCATTCAGATGCTGATGAGTGCACTGGCACATCACATCTGTGCATCTCTCTAATCCCTACGCTCGTCTCGCTCGCACCTGCGTGCGCTGCTTCTAACGGCGTTTCTATTGAGTTTCCATTGGAAATCTAATCGCTCGCTAGCCGGGCGGCATGCTGCTAAATCTGCTGGATACCTAGTAAAAATGTTTGTTGTTTCTTAAAGAGCAAGAAGAAGCCCCACTTTGCGCCACTCGCTCGCACATCCGACTGGTCTATATGCCATATGTGTATCTGTGGCTATATATATCTATGTGCACACACGCATCTACTTCCCATCCCCTTGGAGTACGAGTACGAGCAACTGCAACATTGTTGCCATGCTCCTCGCTCCGGAGGTATCCGGACTCGATCTACCCACCATCACCACCACAACCACACCCACACCCACTCGGCCAGCCAGCCAGCCAATCACGCTTTCAACGAGCGCGTCCAAATGTTGTAAACCGTCGCTAGCGTCTCTGTTCGCCTGGTATCGTGTGGAACATTCGCTGAATTGAAACGCCGCTTTTCGTATTCGGATTGGTTGGATGTGCGCAAGCAACAAAGAAGCACAACTTCTTCAACCTCGCCGGTGGTTGGACTGTCTGCCCGGACCGCCACCACCTATTGAAATCGCCGTTGCCGTCGCCTTTGCCTTTGACTTTGCAGCCGCCGCCGCCGCTTTCATTTTACGGTTCCCCGTTTCAGTTTCTGTTTCCGAGTGTGCGCTCTACGAGGCAGCCAGCAGTCGAGCAAAAGTGTTTCGATTTATTTTTGGTGTTCTTAGATAGGATGGGATGGGATGCCCTTAAAACATTGGATTGAATGCAATCTTCAATGTGATTTTCTTGATAGGGTTATTAGGATAATATGATCCCTGAATAAGAAGAGATTTAATAATTTTTTAATGCCAACTTTTTTTGGTTTGTATTTTTTGGAACTCTTTCAGTTCATTGCACGACCTACAACTAATTAGCTTAATTACGTATGATTTTTAGAAAGTTTTCACTTCGTTAATCTGACAATTGTACCATTAGTTTTGCACGCTGAGTGCCAAAGTATCGCCGCTGACACTGGCCACACTCTCCTGGCCGCCGGATGTTCCGGATGTGGCATGCTTCTCGCGGATGCCCAGCCACGGCAGACGGCGCTCCAGCTCCAGACGATACTTGGGATGACTGGTGGCATAGACCCAGGGATCCAGACAGGACACCGACTTGCAGGCCAGGCACGGAAGCATTGAGACGAAGGGCGTGATTAGCTGCTGCTCCCCGAAGCATCCGATAAGTGCCACCACGGAGTAGGGTGTCCAGGCCAGAATGAAGAGCATGTATATTATGAGGGCCGCCTTGGCGATCCGGAGTTCCACACTCATGTTATCCGCATTGGCGTTGGCCGACAGCGACTTCACGTTCATTTTCTTGGCCTGCTCGGCCAGCATCTTCTCGTGCACGCGGACGTGGGTGAAGAGCTTGTAGTAGGACACCAGGATCATGGTCATCGGTATCACGTAGGACCACACGAAAATCGTGCGCACAAACAGTCGGTTTTCGTCCGTGTTGGTCAGGTAATCGAAGGAGCAGGTGGTCAGGAAGCCCTCTGAAAAGAATGTTTAGTAATTGAAGAGTCTTCATGAATTCACTTCTCACCCGGCTGGTAACGTCCCCAGATCTGGAACAATGGCAGCACGGAGAACGGAGTGGCCCACAACCAGGTGAAGAGTATCAGCAGTACAATCTGTCCGTAGCTCAAACGTCCGTCTATTGGATTGGATATTGTCTTATAGCGATCGAATGCTATGAAGGCATTCGTTATGGAGGCTCCCATCCCGGAGATGCCTCCGTTCAAAGCGTATATATCGCAGCCCAGATCTCCGCCCACTATATAGCCAACTGTGGCGTTGATAAGATAATGCGGCATATTGGTGCACATGAACAGATCGAAAATGGCCAGGTTGAGAATCAATAGGTTAGATGGAGTACGCAGGGATTTCGAACTGAAAGAAAATGGATTTCGTCTGGATTAATGTGGGGATTAATGGGTTTTCCACTCACGTCGAGAATATCCAGATGACCAGTCCATTTCCAAAGATACTCGACAGCATGAGGACGATAAAGGCAATGTAGAAACCGGCGTGATAGTAGATAGGTGCCTCACGGAATCCCCGCCAGTGGGCGTGCACCATGTGCTGGTACTCCGCCGGATATCCATGTCCCATTGGAAAGACGCTGCCATCTCCTAAGCTATCGTTCACATAGGCCTGTGGCCCACTTGGGCCGTTGATGTGCATACTGCTTGATCCGCTCCAAAATCTAGTTTCCTTTGCAGGTCGACATTCTGGCCTCCGAGTCACCTATGGTCTGGGGCAAGTGCCGTCAAAATGCTTTTATAGCCCGCCAAAGAATCTAATTAAGACGGATTAAGTGGTGACCATTTGACCTTGGGGTGCGTGTGCATTCCAGGAAGGATAATCCCAACGTCTTAGCCGCAGCTTAAGGCATTTCTGAGGCGGTCAGGTTACGACAGTCAGCGTGAAAAAAAGTTTAGATTCACAAATTACAAAGAATCTACGCTTTTATTTATATATAATTTACAGATTTTTACAAGCTTTACATGTTTATTTTTCAGGCACAAAAATTGCTTACTAAGTTAATTGTTAATTGTTGTAGCTCTAACGAAATTAGAGATCAAAATATTTAATTCAGTACATACAGCTAATTGTATTAAATAGTTTAGCTTGTTGTTTTATTTATTTTTTTATTTATGAAATTTAATATCTTATTTTCAAATCATTTTGTTTATTTTTAAAACTAATTGGTATAATGCCTCTCAATGCCAATGAAGCCTGGCTACAATGCATACATTCCTTTCAGTCAGACTTCTACTCATTCAACTCAACATTCACATGCGACTGACTGCACGATTTGAATTACCCGCTTTGGCGGTACGACCACCGGAGGCAAAATCAAGTCAAATTCAAAATGTAACGTCTCTTTCTGGCGCTTGCAGCGACAAATGCGAGTGCGAGCGAACACTTGCACGACATTTTCCGACATCGAGGACCAGGGGCCCAGAATTGACCAGACAGCGGCATTGGGCATTCGCCTCGAGCAGCTACATTCGCATTAATCACCATTTCCGCGGGTTTTGGCCCGACTTCGACCTGTTTCTTTCAGACGCAAAAATGCGCACCGGCGCCCAGCATTCAAAGACGGGCGTCAGACAGGGACGGAACTACGATGCTGCATTGCAGCCACCGAGCCTAGAGCTGTCTCGCTCTGGCGGGCGGAAAGAGAGTTAGCTAGTGCATGCATTCTGCGCGCCTGGTTGGTTCGGCGCTGTCATTTCACAATGACCCACCTTCACGACTGACAGCGACGGCAAAAAACGCGTCGCGACACGTCGCTTCGCCTCGCGCGATTTGTGCCGTTTGCTGTTCTTGCGGCTTGGGGTTGCGACCACCGCCTCTGCTGAATGGATGGATGGTTTGTTTGAACAGCACCCAGCACCACCGGCACGGCAACGTCGGCCGTGTTTTATTATATCAACAACAAAAAACAAAAACAGCAACATTTTCATTAGGCGGCCAGAAAATATCGTACACATGACGACAAGAACACAGCCGACAACACAGCAACAACACAACATCACATCGACGCCAGAAACAACATGGCAACTCGAAAATCCACGGCTAAGCACTACTGCCAACAAAAACAAGGAGCAATAGCAACAACAAAGGGCCACACTTGATTCGCTCCGCCTTTGTTGCGAGGCGGATATCGTGTTCATTGTACGGTACCCCTCAAGCGTCGAGAACAGTTCGCGAGTAGGCGGCTTTCTGACACCCTTTTAATATATTAATATAAAAATATTGATAATAATACTAATTGAATACGAACCTCGATATATGGCTATATCTAATGCATATAAGAATTAGTTGTTGTTATTAGTTTAGTATACAAAATAGATCAAACATTTAATGAAATTCCTTTTCATGTATAAAACTACTTTGTATACATTTAATGAGAATCCTTTAAAATTTTATCAAGCAAAATACGAATTTATTTTATTCAGTTATCCCTCCCCTTCCTTAATACCGTTTAAGCCAATATGCTCGAAAGTGCAGGGTACTGCGGGAGCGAGACCCCTGCTGACACATAGCCGTCGTCCCGCTCTGGCACATTCTCATTCTCGTTCTCGTTGGCCTCGCCCGCTAACATTAACCTTCGGCTGGTGGAGCACTCTCGCCTTGACCGGAATTTCGGGGCCGTTCCCATTGCCAAGTGAAGGACGCACCTTGAAACTCAAGGATTTTGCGAGTTTTGCGAAATTTTGCAAACTTTTCGGCAATCAGTAGGTCGAAGCAAAATTTTGGCAAACTTTTGCTGTCGAACAGGGGAGTGTGGGGGAGACACATAAATATATTTGGGGTTTTTGCTCGACTGTCGATGACTTAAGCAGCTCATATATGTACATTTGTATGTACATACATACATATGTATGTAATCTCCGAGTGGCATTGAGATGCGCCGCCAAAACAAGTTCCGAGTTTTTTTTCTGTATGGTTTTGGTGAGGGGGATTTGGGGCTAAAATATATTCACTCGATGCGTGGCGGGTTAAATGAACTCTCGCCCGATTTTCCTTGACGTCGCTTTTTCGGGTGGCCCGGCCACCAGCTAAACACTTTTGGGCGCCTCATAGCACAGGTTTCGATTTGAGCTTTTTTGGAAGCTAAGGTTAAGGTTACTCGCTAATTGCCCCACAGTCAACCGCAACCCACCCACCAAAATGGGTGTGGCCCTCTGTGACGCGGTCGGTGGTTGTACGGTGGTGCAATGGTGCGATGGTGCGGTTCGGTGGTTCCCGGCCGGTTCGATGGTTGATTGGTAAATTGGCAAGTGTCAACGCCTCGCTTGTCCGTCCCGGCATTCGATAGTGCGGTCAGTCAGGCCCCAAAATCCAGTTTGGTTAACAGGCGCTCACGATCGCGCAACAAGTGGATGGGCGGCAGCGGCGCAAATCACATTCACGTCAAGTTCCCCAAGTTCCCCCATTTGTGGCTTGGCCAGGGCGTGGTCTGTCAGTCGACTGGCCAGTGGCTCTCCACTGGGGAATGGGCTGCTGATGGGGCCGTGCTGGTAGTGGGCGGAGGGGTACTTCAGGGGTATGGGGGCTGCGCCAAGTCGTTAACTCAACTTGGCACTCATCCAAAAACGCCGGGCATGCAGCATTTTAGAGCGTCGCCAGTGCCAGGGTCAGTTGAACGTTAACTGGCCCTTTCGTTTGGAGTGTATTTGGTTCAAGGCTGTTCTCATGGCCCCCAGCCATGAGCTCCACCAAGTTCAAAGTGCTTAATCTGTGGGAAAGTGTAATTAAAGTCAACTATTCATGTTAATGAATATGAATATATTTATTAATATGAATATACGAACATGAAACTAGACAGGTGAGTGGGAATTCAGTACTAAAACAGGTAAGTAGAGCTAACTTACTCTTAGTCTGAATTAAACATCCATAAAGAATTTAAAACGAAAAACAAATACTTTGTACCCCAGAGAAAACTACTCAGTACACATTTAATTTGTGGGGAGCACTTAATTTGCGCCTGTTAAGCAGCTCCCGCTTGGAGCAGTAGGGTTGCTGGCGATGGAAAAAGCCAAGGCAAACATCAATAGCTGACCATACGCTCGCTGGTCAACGGCTCCACTGGCCATTTGGGGGCCATCGCCGGCAGAATTGCCGGCGGAATCTTGGAGCAGAGCCAACAAACTGGTTTCCCACCGTCGAATCGAATGCTGCTTCTTCTTTTATTTCGCCTTGGGGTTCGCATACACACACACACGCAAGGCAAATAGTTGGGTTCGCTTTTTCCCCCCCGTTTTTTTGTTCAGTTGTGGGGTATACGCTCTTTTTGTGGCTTGTGGCTGCTGCTTGCCTGTTATGATTCATGTGGGAAAACGTTGAACGCCCACAATAATGAACGCTTTTAGTCGCCGCTTCTTTGGCACGGCTGTTAGTTAATCGGCGGTGTTAGGCGATAGTTTTTTGGCGCATAAATGGGGCAAGCTGTGATTTTTGCTGCGGGCCGAGTAGAAATTTGTGCAATAAGCAAAATGACGGGCACAAAACAAAATGTCCGGCCGGAGTGGGCGCCCGCAACTTCCGCCGCGGGCGCCATCATGCAGTTCTCTATTCCCGCTCCAACGGCCATCGCCATCTTATCGCGTATGTGCCATACCATACCATTCAATACTATGCCATACCATGTACCCCATAGTGGCATAGTCGTAGAACACAAGCCGTAGCGTTTGGGGGCAATTTTCCGTTTTCTGTTGGCCTGTGATGTGAGCAAACAAAATGACTGCTCAAAATTGAGCAAAATGTTCAAGCGTTTGCAGGGGCGCGAGTGTTTGCATTAGAAATTGTGGTGTTCAAACAAACAATATTTACCTATTTTTTCCCGCCTTTCTTGCTTTTGTTTTTGTTTTTCTTCTCCAATTGCTGGGCATGTTGCACAGTGGAAACGAGAACGAGATGGCAAGAGGGGCGCGCAGGGCTCGCATTTGTGGGCGTGTATAGAGGCAATGGGTTTTCATGACTTTTTCGCCCTGGGTTTTTACATACATATTCATATGTATGGAACCCCTCACCATCAAGGTGGCGCCCTCTGTTAGCCGCTCGCCGAACCAGTCAATTTGTTTTGATTGCCCTTCGCTTTAAACAAGAATGTGTAAACGTGCACTTTGGAGCGAAAGAGAGCGATGAATTTGTTAGCTCGGCTTAAAGAGTTTCGATTATCACTAGCTTTTGCCTTAAACTGCCGCAATTTGTCAGCTTTGGCAATTTCATTGCCGGCACACACACACACACGCACACACCGGCGACCAGTCACATTGAAAACCCCTGCCATTGCGACACTAGCGTCGTCTCGCTCGCACTCTGCCGAATGCCGTTTTGCTGGCATTTGACGGCATTTCGTTGGTCTGCCCGCTCTGGGCGCCTGGTGAAAAAGAGGGAATTCACTTTTGGCGGGGTTCTCGTTTTTCCAATTTTGTCCAATCGGCCTTTGTGGGCGCTGCTCTGGGTGAATTGCCGCTCCGCCCGTCGTACGGAACGAGTCCCGTATAGCAATCGCCGCTGCTGATAAGCCAGGCGGGCGGGCATGCTGGCTATTGCTGCTGCTGATAAGGCGTCGGCTTTTTTAGGGGAGTAGTTAGTAATTTGCGTTAAATGGGCAGCACCAGCAGCAGCAGAAGCAGCAGCAAATTAATTCACAGGGTAGGCGTGGTTGCGGGCCTCCGCCCACATAAAACAAATCGTGTGCAGCAGCACGTGCCGTGTTGTGCCGTCCGGCCTAGCGGCCTTTTGCTTTCGGAACAAAAGTTCCAATTCCGATTGCGAACGAGCTGCGAATTTCGACAACGGCGACAAGCGATTCGCTCCGGCTGCCCATTAATGGAGAGCTGGGGTCGGTCCACAGGCAACACCACACACACGCGACTTGGCAGGTGGGGACGTGCACCGGTCCGTGGTGGTGGCGGACTTTTTCAGACACGTTCGGTTTTCGGTTCGGTTTCCACCAGGCGACCAGAAAGTTTAGCTGCCTTGCTGGCTCATCGCGCAAACCAGCCGTCGTTCGCTGGGAAACGTCAGCTGCCGCCTACAGTGGGCTGCTTTAAGCGAAATGTGGTTAGAAATGCAAAGCGTACAATGGGCTAGTTCTTATCAAAAAAATTGATTTCTCCACCTTGTCGTTAGCGATAAATTTTTATATGTCGGCTCATAACCACCCATTATCCATTGTTCTTAACCATGCTTTACTATACATTAAAGAAAGAATATATATGATAGGTATTAATTTTTACTATAATTAAAAATTATTATAGTTTTACTAATGATACTAAGAATATTTTCGAAGAAATATAAATTGTGTTATTATTTAGTTTATTTACTTTAATTTGTACTAACATAAGAAACGGTAATTCAGCTTTAAAGTAAGTTGATAGGATTTAAAATCATAGTTTTCAAAGAATTTTAACGTTTTGAGACTTAACTTAACTTAAGTGAAATAACTTTGCACATAAAAACGACTTAATTGCTAAGCATGCCTAATGGTTGTGGCATTGTTAACTTAGATTTGCGATCTGTGAATAGAGGAAAGGTTATAAGGCTATGCACTTTGTACCCGTTGACTTTGAAAGAATGAAGTTCATCTTTTATTTATACTCGTTGGAAAAATTGTGAATAGCAAAAAACAAAATTCAGAGAAAATAAAGGCGAATGAAATTTTATATCAAGAAATTTTAATTAAATGATTATTAATTTACAAATGATTAAATGAACAATTTTCGATATCAAAGCGTTTTTATTTATAAAAGATATTATATGGAAGGGTATTTAATAGTTATATATATTTCTTAGCCCTTTTTTTTGGTATTTTTTGTGTGGTCGCCGTGCGGTCATACTGACCCAATCAGGTGAAAGCGACTTCGGAATTATCGCGCTACAGGGCGATAAGACTGTGACGACTGATTAGTTAACCAGCGGCGATCGGCAAGGTGAAAGTTCACACATCTCCGCTCCAACATGTCAGCAAAGGCAGTGTCCAAGTCCAGCAAACCAGGCGCTTCCAAGGAGCCGTCGGCGGTCACTAAATTGTACCTGTTTGCGTACAACGCCGGCCAGGTGGTCGGATGGAGCTACATCCTGTGGCAGCTGGTCAACTACTACATATTGCAGGGTCCGGAGTTCCGTGCCCAGGTGACGTTGTGGGAGTATACTCGGCTGGCCGTGATCATCTTCCAGAATGCCGCGTTCGTGGAGATACTCAATGCTTCTTTTGGATTGGTCAAGTCGAACCCGGTGGTCACTGGCTTCCAGGTGTTCAGCCGCATGATGGTGGTCGTCGGCGTGGTGATGGCCACGCCTACTGGAAAGGTTTCACCCGGTCTGCCCATCGCCCTGCTGGCCTGGGCCATCACTGAGATCATCCGATATGGATATTACGCTCTGAACATCGTCAAGGTGGTGCCGCATTTTGTGGTGTTCCTGCGCTACACCACATTCATTGTCCTGTATCCCATCGGCGTGACTGGGGAGCTGCTGTGCTTCTGGTGGGCCCAGAGCTATGCCCGTGAGAACAGCGTGTGGAGTGTGGTGATGCCCAACAAGTGGAACGCCACCTTCTCGTATTTTGGATTCCTGTGGATCGTCATGCTCGGCTACATCCCCATCTTCCCGCAGTTGTACTTGCACATGTTCGCCCAGCGCCGTAAGATCCTGGGCGGTGGATCCAGCGGCTCACCCCAGAAGAAGGCCAACTGAACCTTGACCAGCGGCGAATGCAAATTATTGCATCATTTGCATATCATTGGCCGTCGCACTTTGAGCCGTTTTCGCTTTTTGGGGTCTCTCTTGCCTCACCTCTTACACAAGCACATTCGTTCGGACTAAGCTTAGTTATAAGTGGTTTTGTGTACAAATAAACCTAGATACTCTTCCAACAAATTTATTTTCCCTTCGCTTTCAAAGTGTGGTGTAACAGTAACGGCTTAAATATTAGTACATTAATGCTGCGACCATTGGATGGTCTTTAGGTCGATGCCCTCTTGGACCATCTCCCACAGCGGCGACATCTCGCGCAGTCGCTCCACATGCTTGATGCACTTATCGGCGGTGTAGTCCACCTCCTCGACGGTGGTAAAGCGCCCGATGCCAAAGCGTATGGAGCTGTGGGCAAGATCCTCGTCGGTGCCGATGGCACGCAGAACATAGGAGGGCTCCAGGGAGGCGGAGGTGCAGGCGGACCCACTGCTCAGGGCCACGTCCTTAAGAGCCATCAGTAGTGACTCGCCCTCGACATAGGCAAACGACAAATTCAGGCAACCATTGTATGTGGCTTTGGCATCACCATTCCTGATGACATGCGGCAAGGCACTTGAAATCCTGTCCAGCAGGCGATTGGATAGAAAGTCCACCCATTTCTTGTCGTAGTCCATCTCACGCAAAGAAAGTTCCGCAGCAGCTCCCAATCCCACGGCGAGCGGGGCTGGAACCGTTCCGCTCCTTAGGCCACGCTCCTGGCCGCCGCCACTTTGGATGGGCTCGAGGCGAACCCTCGGCCTTCGTCGGACATACAGGGCGCCTACACCCTTTGGGCCGTAGATTTTGTGGCCGGATATAGACATCAGGTCAATGTTCATGGCGTTAACGTCCAGCGGGACCTTTCCCACCGCCTGAGCGGCATCCGTGTGAAAGAATACTCGGCGAGACCGGCACAGTTTGCCAATCTCATCGACGGGTTGCCGTACGCCGATTTCGTTATTCACCGTCATAATGGACACCAGCGAGGTCTCCGATGTGATGGTTTCCTCCAGTTGCTGGAGGTCGATGAGTCCGTTGGCCAGCACTGGCAGGTACGTGACTTTAAAGCCCTCGTTCTCTAAAGCACGACAAGAGTCCAGCACGCACTTGTGCTCCGTCTGGGTGGTGATCACGTGTCGCTTCTTAGTGCCGTAGAAACGGGCAACACCCTTTACTGCGATATTATTCGACTCGGTGGCGCCGGATGTGAAGATGATCTCCTTGGGATCGGCGCCAATCAGGGTGGCCACCTGCTCGCGGGCCTTTTCTACAGCGGACTCTGTTTCCCAACCGTAGGCGTGGGTACGGGAGTGGGGATTTCCGTAGAAATTGGTCAGATAGGGGAGCATAGCGTCCAATACACGTGGGTCCATTGGAGTGGTGGCCTGGGCATCCAGGTAAAGTGGTCTACCCTCGGTCTGTTCGTTCTTTATGTTGAATCGCACCTGTCTCTCCCGGAATTCTACGAACGAATACGATTTTGGTAAGCGGTAACTGTGCATCTTGGAGGATCCGCTTACCTTTGGATGTGGCGGCTGGTTTAGCCGCTGTCCTGGAGGAGGTGGCCTCGTGTCTAACCACATTGGCTAATGCATTCGTCGCCCGGGAGCGGAGGACCTGCGCCTGGATGCGTCCCAGCACTTTTTGCATTCTGATGGAATCCTAGAAATTCTGGTGTTAAAATTCGTTATCACGGATTTCACAATCAGTGGGACCGTATTCGGCGGCACGAGATATACCAAAGGACTCCGGAATTCACTTTAAAATTATCTGATTCGATTATGCAGAAGCAAGTTTCTGAATTTCTTTGAACATATGAAAAATGAATAGCATCTGTGCAAGAAACCAATATTTTTCAGATATATTCGCACTTAATGTATAATTTACAAGGAACTATATTTTCAAAAACCAGTTTTCATCTTAAATATGTTTGCTTACAAAATTATCTTAATCATTCAGCGAACTTAAGTTACGAATTCACGAAATTGCGCGCATAGGCACGGTATATTTTTCTCAGTGAGCCATAAAATACTCAAAGAATACTCAATACGCAAAGTAAGACAATTATAAACAAAAGTACAAAAGTTGAAGCAGTTTTGAAATAATAAATATAGGAAATAGGCAAAAATTAAAATCAAATTTAAATATGGTTGTCTGCCGGTTCTTTCAACAAGGCTCCTGCCGCTATGGCGCAAAGTGCAACAACGAGCATTTCGATGTTAAGTGAGTACATTGATATTAAAACTATGCAGATGAACTAATAACTTAATTATTTTAGGCAATATCTCAAAGCCGACATGGAATCCAGCCTCAATGGCAAGATGTGGCCTTTGTCCGCCTACGGACCCTTTAAGGACAAAGCGAATTTCCCCAACTTTATTCAGGACCAATCCTTCGAGGAGGTGCGGTTCATGTGTTACGAGGCCAAACGACAAAACCAATTCGAACAGTTCAGCCAACAGTTTAACCGTGAGGTCCTAGAGGCTAACAACAAGATGAAGACCATGCTTCAGATGTCGCCGCAGGTCCTGGAAATGATGATCAAGATCCACGAGACGCCGGAGGGCGGCACTGTGTCGGCTGCCCCTCAGCAGTCCAGTAATCCCTTCGCTGCAGCAGCTCCGGCTGCCGCCAATACATCTGCATCCATTTTTGGAAAGCCCACGCTGAGTGCGGGAAATATATTTGGGAATGCCACAAGCCAAGCCAGCAACACCAATAGCATTTTCGGCGGAACGATTAGCAATGCCAATGCAAGGAATAGCATTTTTGGTGTAGGAGCTGCGGCAACAGGTGCACAAAGTGTCTTTGGACAGCCACAGCAGCAACAGCTGCAGCCTGCTGCACAAGCTTTCCAAGGGGGCAACATTTTCGCCCAGGCGCAGGTTCAGGTGCAAGCTCAGCCAGTGAATCCTAATCCTTTCGGTGGTTTCCAACAGCAGCAGCAGCAACCGCAGTCGACGGGAATCTTTGGCCAAGCCGCAAGCCAAAATATGGGCGGAATGTTTACTCAGGCTTCTCAGCAACTACAACAGCAGCAGCAGGCAGCTGCCTCCGGATTATTTGCTCAAGCAGCAGCATCTGCATTCCCTAATCAACAACAGATGCAGCAGCAGCAACAGATGCAGCAGCAGCAACAGATGCAACAGCAACAAATGCATCAGCAGCAGCAGATGCAATAGCAACAAATGCAGCAGCAACAACAATTTCAAATGCAACAGCAACAGCAAATGATGCAGCAGCAGCAGCAGCAGCAAGCTCAACCGACCAACGAAATCCAGTCCTCAGTTTACAGTCGCATGGAGGATCTCAACGAGCAGGAAATCGAAGCATTCAAGGCGGATCAATTTCTACCAGGTGCCTTGCCATTCAAACCGCCTCCACGGAATCTTTGCTGAACCAAACACTTAATGGTACACTAGCGTATAATGTATATATTTTTACAGAAGCTGATATAATAAAATAATTAGAACTTATAAGCTAATGCATCATCATATTGAGTCGTTCCATGTTTATGGAGTAGACGGCATGCGAGCCTATCAGGTTGCGATCCCGTAAGGCCAGTTGGCAGTCCTTGAGGGTGATTACTGTGCGTTCGGTGGGTTGGCTGAAAGAAACAAAACCTAAGTTTGTGTTTCACATGAAAATCTCATTATTATTCAGGAGCTTACACTTCTTCGCAGGCGGAGAGGAAGGTCACATCGTCGTTCTGTCGCCGCATAAAGTTGGCCGTATTCAGTTCCTTGTCCAGTTCCAGCGGCGTGTCGTCGACCTTCTGCCGGGTGACGGTGTTGCGCAGCGAAGGATCACGCAACGGAGCACCTACATCGTAGTAAAAGTTTCCCTCGCCGCTGGTCTTGTAGTGCTTTCGTTTCTTGATGATTGCCGATAGTAGATCCTTGAGCAGAACTTGCACGGCCATGGCAACGTACTCGGCGACATTGTCGTCCACGGAGACAAGTCCGATTTCCCAGGCACCGATCAGAAATCGTCCCATAATGAATCCCGCGTCGGGCAGGAAAAGTTCCTGCGCGCAGTACCGCTGCGACTGAAGCTGTTGCTGTTGCTGGTCCGACGGAATACCGATCGTGGTTGGCGGACGAATGATTTGCATGTTGTCCTCGGCTACAAAGTCCAGGACGTCGCTGAGCTCAAAATTAAGGCGTTCGGCGAAGGTGCGGCAACTTCTTTTGCGCCGTTTGCTTCGGTTGCCACTACTGCTGCTGGTCTGGACGGCCGGAGGATTCTCCAGGGGAGCAAAGGCGTCGATCTTGTTGAGCAGGGCGAGCAGGAACTGATTGTGCAGGTGCAGTTTGTCAGGTGTTAGGATTTTCCGCGACTCCGCATCGAATTCCTCCTTAGTCCAACGGCTCCGAAACCAATTCTTCATGTTGGCCCGGTAACGCTCCCAGTTGTCGCCCAGAGCCACCACTAGCGCCTCCTTGGTGGCCAGAACTCTGTCGGTAAGCATTTTAGTATTGGGAATAACAACTAAACAGGAAAATCCAACTGTTTGCGAATTGCTATATAAACAAATGAATGCAGCTGATTCGAGTGACCGTTCAAAGAACGGCTGAAAATACCAGATACATTTGAGATAAAAACCGTTATTTTTGAAGAACCCTTTAAAAAAATATTGGTTTTAATCTTTAGTGTTCACAGTTTTTATTGTGTACAAGTTAGTTAGTTAAAATATAAACATTAAAGATAGAGCCCACGCCATTCACACAACATAAGATGATAATATTTGCGAAGCTATTTGATCATTAAAAAAGTAATAGAATAGAATAAATATCTTGGTTAATGTTAAAAAATTTAACATAATTTAACATAAATTGTCAATACAATGAGTATTGTATATAAATGCTACGCATAAGAACATACTTAATATTGAAGGTAAACATTACACTGAAAATAACTATGGTTACATAAATATGGTATCGGATTTAGAAGGATAAGGAAAATTCTTTTAGCCTAGAAACACTCATCCTAATTGACGCGATCCCATCGCCACACGGTGCTGTCGTCGCACACGCAAACTAAAATGGAACCGTCTTTGGAGAAGGAAGTCTGTCGGATGGTGGAGTTGCTTTTGGGATGAACCAGCTGGCTACACTTTGTTAAATTGGGATCATTGCAGTCCAATTCCCAGACAAATGTTGTGCCCAGTTGATTGCCCAAGGCCAGAATCTTTTGCCAGGCGTTGAAGGCGAAGCGTACGAACCAGATTTCCGTAGAAATTGGTCAGATAGGGGAGCATAGCGTCCAATACACGTGGGTCCATTGGAGTGGTGGCCTGGGCATCCAGGTAAAGTGGTCTACCCTCGGTCTGTTCGTTCTTTATGTTGAATCGCACCTGTCTCTCCCGGAATTCTACGAACGAATACGATTTTGGTAAGCGGTAACTGTGCATCTTGGAGGATCCGCTTACCTTTGGATGTGGCGGCTGGTTTAGCCGCTGTCCTGGAGGAGGTGGCCTCGTGTCTAACCACATTGGCTAATGCATTCGTCGCCCGGGAGCGGAGGACCTGCGCCTGGATGCGTCCCAGCACTTTTTGCATTCTGATGGAATCCTAGAAATTCTGGTGTTAAAATTCGTTATCACGGATTTCACAATCAGTGGGACCGTATTCGGCGGCACGAGATATACCAAAGGACTCCGGAATTCACTTTAAAATTATCTGATTCGATTATGCAGAAGCAAGTTTCTGAATTTCTTTGAACATATGAAAAATGAATAGCATCTGTGCAAGAAACCAATATTTTTCAGATATATTCGCACTTAATGTATAATTTACAAGGAACTATATTTTCAAAAACCAGTTTTCATCTTAAATATGTTTGCTTACAAAATTATCTTAATCATTCAGCGAACTTAAGTTACGAATTCACGAAATTGCGCGCATAGGCACGGTATATTTTTCTCAGTGAGCCATAAAATACTCAAAGAATACTCAATACGCAAAGTAAGACAATTATAAACAAAAGTACAAAAGTTGAAGCAGTTTTGAAATAATAAATATAGGAAATAGGCAAAAATTAAAATCAAATTTAAATATGGTTGTCTGCCGGTTCTTTCAACAAGGCTCCTGCCGCTATGGCGCAAAGTGCAACAACGAGCATTTCGATGTTAAGTGAGTACATTGATATTAAAACTATGCAGATGAACTAATAACTTAATTATTTTAGGCAATATCTCAAAGCCGACATGGAATCCAGCCTCAATGGCAAGATGTGGCCTTTGTCCGCCTACGGACCCTTTAAGGACAAAGCGAATTTCCCCAACTTTATTCAGGACCAATCCTTCGAGGAGGTGCGGTTCATGTGTTACGAGGCCAAACGACAAAACCAATTCGAACAGTTCAGCCAACAGTTTAACCGTGAGGTCCTAGAGGCTAACAACAAGATGAAGACCATGCTTCAGATGTCGCCGCAGGTCCTGGAAATGATGATCAAGATCCACGAGACGCCGGAGGGCGGCACTGTGTCGGCTGCCCCTCAGCAGTCCAGTAATCCCTTCGCTGCAGCAGCTCCGGCTGCCGCCAATACATCTGCATCCATTTTTGGAAAGCCCACGCTGAGTGCGGGAAATATATTTGGGAATGCCACAAGCCAAGCCAGCAACACCAATAGCATTTTCGGCGGAACGATTAGCAATGCCAATGCAAGGAATAGCATTTTTGGTGTAGGAGCTGCGGCAACAGGTGCACAAAGTGTCTTTGGACAGCCACAGCAGCAACAGCTGCAGCCTGCTGCACAAGCTTTCCAAGGGGGCAACATTTTCGCCCAGGCGCAGGTTCAGGTGCAAGCTCAGCCAGTGAATCCTAATCCTTTCGGTGGTTTCCAACAGCAGCAGCAGCAACCACAGTCGACGGGAATCTTTGGCCAAGCCGCAAGCCAAAATATGGGCGGAATGTTTACTCAGGCTTCTCAGCAACTACAACAGCAGCAGCAGGCAGCTGCCTCCGGATTATTTGCTCAAGCAGCAGCATCTGCATTCCCTAATCAACAACAGATGCAGCAGCAGCAACAGATGCAGCAGCAGCAACAGATGCAACAGCAACAAATGCATCAGCAGCAGCAGATGCAACAGCAACAAATGCAGCAGCAGCAACAACAATTTCAAATGCAACAGCAACAGCAAATGATGCAGCAGCAGCAGCAGCAAGCTCAACCGACCAACGAAATCCAGTCCTCAGTTTACAGTCGCATGGAGGATCTCAACGAGCAGGAAATCGAAGCATTCAAGGCGGATCAATTTCTACCAGGTGCCTTGCCATTCAAACCGCCTCCACGGAATTTTTGCTGAACCAAACACTTAATGGTACACTAGCGTATAATGTATATATTTTTACAGAAGCTGATATAATAAAATAATTAGAACTTATAAGCTAATGCATCATCATATTGAGTCGTTCCATGTTTATAGAGTAGACGGCATGCGAGCCTATCAGGTTGCGATCCCGTAAGGCCAGTTGGCAGTCCTTGAGGGTGATTACTGTGCGTTCGGTGGGTTGGCTGAAAGAAACAAAACCTAAGTTTGTGTTTCACATGAAAATCTCATTATTATTCAGGAGCTTACACTTCTTCGCAGGCGGAGAGGAAGGTCACATCGTCGTTCTGTCGCCGCATAAAGTTGGCCGTATTCAGTTCCTTGTCCAGTTCCAGCGGCGTGTCGTCGACCTTCTGCCGGGTGACGGTGTTGCGCAGCGAAGGATCACGCAACGGAGCACCTACATCGTAGTAAAAGTTTCCCTCGCCGCTGGTCTTGTAGTGCTTTCGTTTCTTGATGATTGCCGATAGTAGATCCTTGAGCAGAACTTGCACGGCCATGGCAACGTACTCGGCGACATTGTCGTCCACGGAGACAAGTCCGATTTCCCAGGCACCGATCAGAAATCGTCCCATAATGAATCCCGCGTCGGGCAGGAAAAGTTCCTGCGCGCAGTACCGCTGCGACTGAAGCTGTTGCTGTTGCTGGTCCGACGGAATACCGATCGTGGTTGGCGGACGAATGATTTGCATGTTGTCCTCGGCTACAAAGTCCAGGACGTCGCTGAGCTCAAAATTAAGGCGTTCGGCGAAGGTGCGGGAACTTCTTTTGCGCCGTTTGCTTCGGTTGCCACTACTGCTGCTGGTCTGGACGGCCGGAGGATTCTCCAGGGGAGCAAAGGCGTCGATCTTGTTGAGCAGGGCGAGCAGGAACTGATTGTGCAGGTGCAGTTTGTCAGGTGTTAGGATTTTCCGCGACTCCGCATCGAATTCCTCCTTAGTCCAACGGCTCCGAAACCAATTCTTCATGTTGGCCCGGTAACGCTCCCAGTTGTCGCCCAGAGCCACCACTAGCGCCTCCTTGGTGGCCAGAACTCTGTCGGTAAGCATTTTAGTAATGGGAATAACAACTAAACAGGAAAATCCAACTGTTTGCGAATTGCTATATAAACAAATGAATGCAGCTGATTCGAGTGACCGTTCAAAGAACGGCTGAAAATACCAGATACATTTGAGATAAAAACCGTTATTTTTGAAGAACCCTTTAAAAAAATATTGGTTTTAATCTTTAGTGTTCACAGTTTTTATTGTGTACAAGTTAGTTAGTTAAAATATAAACATTAAAGATAGAGCCCACGCCATTCACACAACATAAGATGATAATATTTGCGAAGCTATTTGATCATTAAAAAAGTAATAGAATAGAATAAATATCTTGGTTAATGTTAAAAAATTTAACATAATTTAACATAAATTGTCAATACAATGAGTATTGTATATAAATGCTACGCATAATAACATACTTAATATTGAAGGTAAACATTACACTGAAAATAACTATGGTTACATAAATATGGTATCGGATTTAGAAGGATAAGGAAAATTCTTTTAGCCTAGAAACACTCATCCTAATTGACGCGATCCCATCGCCACACGGTGCTGTCGTCGCACACGCAAACTAAAATGGAACCGTCTTTGGAGAAGGAAGTCTGTCGGATGGTGGAGTTGCTTTTGGGATGAACCAGCTGGCTACACTTTGTTAAATTGGGATCATTGCAGTCCAATTCCCAGACAAATGTTGTGCCCAGTTGATTGCCCAAGGCCAGAATCTTTTGCCAGGCGTTGAAGGCGAAGCGTACGAACCAGATCTCGCACATCTTGTAGTCAAAGTGATGCAGCACCGTGGTGGCCGACTCCTGTGGCTTAATCTCATGCCACGATTCTGAAAGTTTGCCCGGCTTCCAGCAAACAATTGAGTTCTCGCAGGATTTCGAAAAGACAAAGTCGCCGAACCACTGAACGCAATCCACATAATTTCGATGTATATCCCTTGTCGAGAAGTCCGGAAAGTGCTCCTTGATCGTGGGAAACGGACCCGTATTCTTGTTGGGACTAAAACCAGAGCTCAGCTCGATGGCCTCTTTTATATCGGGCTTATCCAGTCGCCAGAGCTTCAGTGAGTGATCCATTCCACTGGACATGATGCGATCACCGCGCAAATCAAAGTCCACAGACAACACTTCGTCGCGGTGTCCTTCTACGCCGCCGAAAACCGCCACACACACGTCCGACTGAATGTTCCAAAGGCGCAGGGAGTGATCCTTGCTGCCGGACAGAAGTAACTGCGGTCTAGTCGGATGAAACTTCAGCTCGTTAATGGCGTGCCCGTGACCAATGTAGTTTTTGCTGCACTGGTGCTTAACCGGATTGAATATGCGAATGACGCCGCGGTAACCAGCCGCGGCAAGCACAGGATCGCCGGTCACAGAGTCGTAGGACCAAGCGCATGTGTAGAAACTTTCATCGGTCTAACGAGGGCGTAACGATGATGTATGTAAGTAATAGCATATGATGAGTACTTACATCTGGGTCTGCGTAGACTTGCAGCAGTCGAATGCCTTCGCAGGACTCCTGTCCGGTGCTCCTCTCGCACTCATAAATGGAAACCCGATCCTTGCCAACGGTGGCGAACACCTGCGGCTGGCCTCTGTCCAGGAACGGATTGAACTGCACTCCGAAGATCTGATGGTTGTGGTCCTCGCGGACATGGGAGCTGCAATGCATCCGGGATATAAACATTATGACTTATGTTCTGCCTGGAAAAATCACACCTATATTTGTACAAGGGCTGAACCATTTTGGGTGCCTTGATCCGCCGACACAGGCGGTTCAATTTTCGTGTATTTGGCGATTTGCTTCTGGTGGTGGTCGTAGTAGTGCTGAACAAACTGGCGGTGTCCTCCCGATCCACGGAATTAACTTCGTGCTCATCATCCGGCTCCACAACATTGCAGACACTCGAGGAATTATTGCTCAGCACTGCCTCCGCTGGAGAGTGGTCAGTGGATTCGTCCTCTGCCGGTGGCTCTTCGCTCGGAGGAGATATTTCACTGGGATTCGTTTCGGTCATATCTGTTTTATTCCGGCAAACTTAAAAGCTTCTTTTGTTTACAAATTGTTTATCCCTAGAGTGACCGTCTGCAAATACTGCAGTGCAAAACAGTGTTGCCATTCTAGAGCGAAAAGACCTAAACGAACAACCCTGTTTAAATCACAATTATAATGTATTTAAAAATCTAATTTACATAATACTAGTTTGCTTAAATCTACTTCTTGGCGGCGAGCAGCTCGTCCAGGTGCGCCTCCACCTCCTTATGTGCCTTGACGCTATGTTCGGTGCGAGAGGCGGCCTCGTGGACGAAAAATCCGCGCAGTAGTTCTGCTTTTGTTTGAACAAGTTGCGCCTGCGCCTGTTGCAATTTTAGTTCGTTTGCCAACTGCGGCCCCAATTTCAATTCGGCGGTCTCCTTGAGAAGCGTGCACTTACGAGTGAGAAGCGCAACCAATTTCTCCAGACCGCTGCGATGCTCCTCCTCCAGGCGCAGAATCTCCTTTTGGTCGCAGCTTAAGTCCGCCTCCTGGCCAAAGGCGTCCGGGAACTCCTCGCGTATCCTGTCGCACAATTCGGCAATGGGTTGCAGAGTTGTGCGTAATTGAGCGGACAATTTGGTACGCACCGTCTTGCGATCCGTGTAATTCAAGGGCGGAAAACTGCTGCCGCTCGGTAGACCTGTTAGATTTCCAATGGTTATTCACTGCTTTTGGAATAAACTTGTAACGCGCCTACCAAGCACCTGCTCCTGACCAGCTCCCTCCATCTCGCCGAGTCGCGCATAACTTCCAATGGAAACCAATTTGAGGGCTCTTTTGATTTCATCACTCGGATTTGGGCCCACATCCAGGCGTCTTAGCTCGTCCAGCACTAGCTTCAGCTTGAGCACCTTCTTCAGCTCCGCATCGCGAGCCAGCCGCAAATCTTCCGAGTGTTCGGGCAAGAGCGTGGCGGATGGATCATCCATTTAGGTGGTAAAATGCTTAAATTGACCCGAAATTGATTGTTTGATTCGAATGGGCAAGCGCATGGCTGCGATACGGCAACGCTACTGAGCAACAGTGTGACCGGTAGCTACTAACGATAATATATTTTACTTATATTTTATAATGGTCACCCCAAGATTATTATTTAAAGCGCGCTAGAGAAACGAGCTAAATTCAAAAATGTTGATTACCCAAATAATTATGAAACAAATTCGAGACTATCCCATTGTGTCCACAATAAGCATTGCCGTCAGCACTGTCCTGGCCTCAGAGGTGATTTGGAAGCTGGTGCAGTGCTCGCGCAGCAAGCGAGAGAAGGCAAGCCGCGTGCACGAAGTGATCATCTTCAATGAACTGGGCGAGATCTGTGCGGCGGTGCATATGCGCAACAGCAGCATGGGATCCCAGAAACCACAAGTGTCGCCCTGCTGCAACACGCATTGTTCGCTGCGGAATGTGGCCAAGATCGTAGAGCAGATCGATCGGGCTGTATACTCCATTGACCTGGCCATATACACCTTCACCTCGCTTTTTTTGGCGGATTCAATAAAGCGGGCCCTGCAGCGCGGCGTGATTATCCGGATCATCAGCGACGGGGAGATGGTCTACTCCAAAGGTTCTCAGATCAGTATGCTGGCACAATTGGGAGTTCCAGTTCGCGTCCCCATTACCACGAACTTGATGCACAACAAATTCTGCATAATCGACGGCTTCGAGCGCGTCGAGGAGATTCGTCTGCTGAGGAAGCTCAAGTTTATGCGTCCGTGCTATAGCATCGTGATCAGCGGCTCCGTAAACTGGACGGCTCTTGGACTGGGAGGCAATTGGGAGAACTGCATTATCACAGCTGACGACAAACTCACAGCCACGTTTCAGGCGGAATTCCAACGAATGTGGCGGGCTTTTGCGAAGACCGAGGGGAGCCAAATCCAGCTCAAGTAGAAATCAATTGATTTAATGTATGACTACCAAACAGTTCCTCAGTATGCCAAATAATTATAGTTCTTATTTTCTAAGTGCCTTCAATTAAACTAAAACTTTTTAAGGCAGCTTGATCTTCACACACAAAGGAGTGCCAAATTAATTAAGCAAAACAAAAGTAATCAAAATGTATACCTAACAGTATAATCCGTATGAAATCTTTATCACTTCGATTGAGTTGACTAATTTTCAACGTGCATTTAGTTATGATCAGCTTTGACTATATATATAACTTTCTACTTTATTCATCATGTTATTGAAAGCTTTTAAGTAAATAAAAGTTAATTACAAAAAAGATTACATGTATGTATGTACAAAACATTCCGAAATATAACTGCTACAGATTTCTTTACTCTTATATAGTTTCTAAACCAAACCAACTTATCAACTATTTGTCCTGTTGCTTCAGCTTATCAGCGCGGCGCATAAATGACTCCTTTAGGCCGTTGAGTCGTTCGATTTCTGCCAGAATCTCATAATATTCCAGATAGGATACACCCGATTTCAGTAATATTTCTTGTTTTAAAGTGAGCACGCGGGCGACTTCCTTTTGCTTGCGATGCAAAGCGTTCAGTTTGAGCGAAACGGACGACTCCTTGGGCGCCTTGGACTTCTTGTCGTTCTTTGATTTCTTGGACTTCTACGGGGATCAAAATGAAATAAGTTTTAGGTCGCAAATAATTTGTTTACGTACTTTAATTTCCATTGTTTATGTGGAGATCTCCGCGTGTTAAGTTGTTATTAAGTTCGTGGTGAATGGCAAAACAAAAAATAAGAAGAAGAGTAGGCGGTGTAAGTTTAGTCATTCAAAAAGGTAATTTTAACAAAACGAATTCTAAATAAAAAGGTCCTTTTAACAAATAAAAAGTTCCGAAGTACTACATTGCGTGATAATTTAATAATTACATTCAGTTTTAATATCTTAAACAATTTCGGTGGCTTTGTGCGCGCATCACTGTGATTGGCATTTAATTTTACCGTGGCACACCTGGTATATTTCCGCTTCCCGAACTGCGGTCACACCGGCGTCTTTTTCTTGTGAAATTTTCTGTATTTTGTTGTGAAAATAATAATAAATATGGGTTCCTCGTCGTCGGGAAAGAAACACAAGAAGGACAAGAAGAACCGTCATCGCTCGCGATCGTCGGAGCGACCGCGGCGCGTCACAGAGGACGAGGATGTCACACTGGATCTCACCGACGACTCCTCGTCGCGGCACAGACACCACAAGCACAAGAAGCACAAGGAGCACCGCCACAAGCACCACAAGCAAAAGGAGCGCGAGCGCGCGAACGAGGTCATCTCCCTAGAGGAATCGGACTCGGATAGTAAGTGTTTGCCCTATATTTCACACACAAAGTGCAGGCCAGGCTCAAGGGCGATTGCCGTAGGCGGGGGATCCGGCGGAAAAGCGATATTCTGATTGACGGACCGCCCATTGCCCGGCAATTGTCTTGGTGCTGCACTTTACCATTTCCGAACGTACTAAAACCACCGTTGCGTTTCTCCATGTTTCTCCTTTTTTTCAGGTATCCCGCTGCTGATGCAGATTGTGAGTGGGAAAGCGGAGATGTGGTTGAAACGATTCGCCAGCTGTGATGATTAGACAGTTCTAACCGGTGTTCCCTATTTCCAGGTTCCGACTGCGTGGAGGTGCCGGTACAGGCGCAGGTGCAGGCGCAGGCCAAGTTGAGGGACGCCAGAGAATCGTCCAATCGTGACAAGGAGCGGGATTCTGGACGCGATCGTGAACTCCTAAGAGAAAGGGAGCGAGAACGAGATCGTGAGCGGGAGAGGGATCGGGATCGGGAAAAGGAGCGCGAACGGGAGCGTGAGAAGGAGCGTCTCAGGGAGCGGGAGGAGCGCGAGAGAGAGCGTGAGAAGGAACGTATCAGAGAACGCGAGAAAGAACGCCTTAGGGAGCGCGAGAGGGAGCGGGAACGCGAACGTGTACGGGAGCTCACAGCTCCTCCACCACCCCAAATCTCCAAGCATGCCGAATATGAGTCTAGGCGAGAGCGTGAGATCGAACGGGAACGGGACGCCCGCAAGCGATCTGGCAGAGAACGTGAAAGGGAACGTAATAGGGAACGGTCCCGATCCCAGTCGCCAGCATCGTCGTCGCGTAAACCAGCCACTAAGGAACGCGAACCATCGTCTCGTTCCTTCTCGCCAATACCAGAAAACGGAGCCGGCGATGTCCTGTCCATTACGGAGACGAACAAACTTCGCGCCAAGCTGGGTCTGAAGCCACTCGAAGTTGATAGTGGTCCCAGCAAGGCAGGCCCTCCGCCTGGAAGCAGTAGTCAAGGCGAGATCAAAAAACCCCATGGCGAGGCCGATCTCTCCTCGTACAAGGATGAGTGGGGCGAGTTCTTGCACAAGCCGGCCGACAATCTAAAGGAGAAAAGGGAGGCAGAGAAGCTGCGCGAGAAACTCAAACAGCGCAAGGAGAAACGATTCTTAGAGGAGCGCCTGGCTCGCATCAAAACACTGGGAGAGTCTGATGAGGAAACTGACAATGTGTCCAAGTGGGTGGACAAGAACAAGCGGGTTGTCAACGAACGCGAGGAGGCGATGCGTAAGGTATGTAATTAGTCTTTCACCCTTTATATTGTTGTAAAAAACCTTTCCTTTCCTTAGGCCAAAGAGTTGGAGGAACTGGATGAGGCCTTTGGTGTTTCGGAGATTCTCGAGCAAGAGAAAACCAAAGCTCGTCAGCGAGCATATGGCGATAGCAATCTAAAGGGCCTGCGTGTGGATCATGATATGGATGATTTCGGCGAAGGACGCACTGTTATTCTAACTCTTAAGGATCAAGATGTGCTTAACGAGGAGGAAGGCGACACTCTAGTCAATGTTAACATGGTCGACGAAGAGCGCTATAAGAAGAATGTGGCCAACAAGAAGCAGAATCCGCTCAGTTATGGTTATAACGTATACGAGGAGCAGTACGATGAATTGGGCAATCCCATCGAACGTTCAGTGCTGGAGAAGTACGATGATGAAATGGAAGGTCAGCCGAAAAAGCGCAAGAACTTTGTGATTGGTGAGAATATGGATGAGGAGCGGGAGCACAGACGCAAGCTCCTGGAGATTAAGACCAAATTAGCCGGCAAGCGTTTGGAAACCTTGGAGGACACCAATCTGCAGCTAGCATCGGACACTTACAGTGCAGAAGAGTTGGCCAAGTATGTTTTTAATCACAAAATGAATTACAGTTTTAATGCAAATACGTTTATTAAATTCCAGATTTAAAAAGCCAAAGAAAAAGGTTAAGAAACTTCGGCAGAAACTTAAAGCCGAGGATCTTGCGCCTTTGGCGATGGGCGAAGCATCAGGTTCTTCAGACTTTGGTAGTCGAGGTGGACGTTATCGTGATCACGAAGATGCGGAAATGGAAGAGTTTAAACCCCAAATAAAAGTGGAAGTAGAGGATGATGATTTGGAACGTGTACTTGCCAAGGCTCGCAAACTAAAACAAAAGGAGAATATCATCAAGAAGCCTTTGCCCGTCGACTTCGAAAGTATACAGCGGGAGATAAAACCCGAACATGTGGAGGACACCGCATCAGGTGTGGTCCTTACCGGCGTCGATGGCAACATTGTCTTGAACGCCACAGCTGAGTTTTGCCGCACTCTGGGTGACATTCCCACGTACGGTATGGCGGGCAACCGTAATGAGGACTCCAATGACATGATGGACTTTGACAAGACCGAACAGCCGGAGGAGCATATGGAAACACATACCGATGAGCCTGCCCTGAGTCACGGCACCTGGAATTCGGTCAATCCCGATGAAGTCATGCAGCCCGCCGATTTGGATAATCTGGGTGAAGACCTGGAAGATCGTGCCATTCTAGACGAGGAGCCCGATGTGGGAGCTGGTGTAGCGAATGCTCTGCGATTGGCGCTGTCCAAGGGTTACCTTGAAAAGGAGGAAAAGAACAGACCTAGCAACACAAAAATGGCCCATCTGCAGGCCAAGAACTATTCCATTGAGGATAAAGCGGCTGGGTATGTTGTTGTGGTAGTTAAACAAGCAAACTTATGTTAATATGGTATTTTTTTAGTGAGGACGAGAAGGTTGGCCGTCGCGATCGCTTCCACTTTGGACCGATTACAGACTTTAAGGACAAGGAGACCTTCAAGCCCAATGTCAAGTTGGATTATATCGATGACAATGGCCGCATATTGAACCTCAAAGAGGCTTTCCGCTACTTGTCACATAAGTTCCATGGCAAGGGGCCCGGCAAGAATAAGATTGAGAAGCGTCTCAAGAAAATGGAGCAGGATGGGGTGAGTTGGTCATTAATCTAAGATGTTGGGCATAAATAAATGGGTAACTTTGTTTCTTCCAGCTAATGAAAACCATGAGTTCGACAGACACACCCTTGGGCACACTGACCATGTTGCAGCAGAAGCAAAAGGAGACGAAGACCGCTTACGTGGTGCTCAGTGGCAACAACAAAAATGTACCAGGTGTCAGTGGCTCCGCAATAGCCAAATTTAAGTAGAGAAGGGCGCAGGAAAGACTAGCAATTTAATTAACAAGATATACACAACCAAATGCAATAGACACTTCCTAATCCGCGTACTAAATACTTAAGTTTAATACCACAACATATGCATCCGGCTCAAATATGTAATTTTCTTCATATTTATTCAAATACACTTTGGATTTATCTTAAAAAGCTAATCTCAATGGGAGGATCTTCATTTTGGCGGGTCACTGAAAGGAAGAAAAGTAAGTAATCAGGATTATGGCCAATGTCACATTGTGTACTTACAGTTAAAGGATCTGCCAAGGATGGTTCGCTTCTGGCCTTGGGCCATCTTAAAGCCCTTACCAATCCTGTCGTAACACGAAATTTCAGAGTGTCTGCTTTTAAATCGAAGTGTACATTTAGCATGCTGCCCGTATGGAATAGAGTTGATAAAGACTTCTTCAACATTTGGCGGCGTCAAAGATATACCGAAAAACATCAAAAATTGATCGTCATCAGTACGCCCGAAATCCAAGCCACCGTAACCGAAGATCAGAGCTTGAAGGAAACCACCAATGCCGGTTAGGAAGTTCGCCGAGCCATCGTAACCAATGGGCGTTTCACTCCATACTTTAAACTCCGGCCGTACGTAGCTCTTGTAGCCACGTTCGAAATACTCATTTGCCAGAGTTAGCTGAAGGTTTCGTAGATAGTTGGCTGCGAACATGGACCACGTCATTGCTGGACCAGATTCACGGGTTACATTTGCGTAAAACCGTAGATCATTAATGTGTGTGGAGCTTTAGCAGGAAGCAGTGGGGTTATTAAATGGATACTATCTATATTATGCATGAATCTTACCTTTTATCGAAATTCAAGGGGTATCCAAGTAGAATGGTGTCTGCCTGCTTGATAATGGTGTCGCGGACATAGCCCGCATACTCGGGATGATAGTTTAGGCTCTCATCGCGTAGAATCACCAAACCATCGCTGACCTCGCGCCATTTCTCCAAACGTTCGGTGCTGGCATTACCACAATGTTTGGCCAACCATTCGGCAAAGTTTAGTGCAATTTTGGACACAGCATTGGTGTACACATTATCGTTAACATTCGGATGATCTTCATCGGGTCCCATGACGTTTAGCAAGTGGCATGTTTTGGTGGAATCATCACAGGTGGCTCGGCTAACGAGGAAATCGGCCACATCGGCGGTTATGGGCCATGCAGTGCCACAGGTCCATTCGCTATCGTTTGATTGGGCGAAAAATTTTTGTAGGGCAAAGGATATATCGGGGGATATATGTATCTCCTGTTCCGCCACCTCGGGACAACAGGGATTTGTGACCTCTGTGCCAGTGTACGCACTCTCCCAGGGAAATCTATAAAGTTTGTTTTTTAGCTAATTATATGAATTAAACATATTTAACAACTCACCTAGCTCCCTTATAACCAGTGGCATTTGCATGATATTTGGCTGCCTCCAGTTTTCTGCTGCGATAGCCCAGCACCTCTTTTGCATAATCCAAGCCGAATAGCGAAACTATCGGCAGCATCCAGATCTCCGTGTCCCAGAAGTTGTGCCCCTGGTAATCCGCCTCCAGATTGCCACGCCCCAAGCCAGTAGGACTTAATCCATAGAATAGTTCGTTTTTCTGATTGGTTTCCAGTGACGGAAGGGAACTTACTATATAGAATATGCCAGCATTTACAATCTGCGACAGTTCCAGAGCATCACCCTTGATTTCAATGGAGAACTCATCGTCCCAAAAACTGTTCCACGATTGCGAGTGCTTCTGGAGAAGATTATCGGAGCTCAACTGAAGCACATCCTGCAGTTCCTTTCGTGTCACACTTTCGTCTCTGTCTATGGCAATGATAACTCGATGGCTTAATTGATCCTGCCACGTGGGCCACTGCAGTTCAAGGGGTTGCTCCAAGGATTCACTGAAGAGGACAAAGATCTCCTGAGGATCTGGTTGGAACTGCTCGTTCTCAACCACCTTTGTTTGTCCGCGAAGTGTGCGGTAATTGCCGCTGGCTGAGCTGCCATTGTTGACCACCACAAAGTCGAAGGCATCACTGAAGTTACCAGCGAATTGTGTTAGCCTTAGGAACTTTGGAGCTGGAAATATGGAAAAGTTGTTATCATTAAAGTTTATATTCAATAATAAATAAGTTTACAGTTAATCCTTGAGTTTCGGCCAGCAAGTCTATTAGCCACCACTTCATAGACTAAAGCACGATTGTAGTACTTGTGCGGATAGGTTCTCTGTTCCACTGAAATCCCTAGTCCTCTGTATGTTGTGACAACCCGGAAGTAGCCATCTCGTAGATTCATCTCGTAGCTGGTTCCATTTACCACATCGCTGTCAGTGGCACAACCGAACCGATCACAAGCTTCCGTGCTGATATTTATCCAGTTGGGAATGCGAGCACGCTTGCTGTTTCCGCCGGCTCCGTTGTAGACTCCATTCATAAAGATCGCATCTCCGAAGATCGTGTATCCCACGTGGCCATTGCCCAGGGTGGGCATAAAATTCAGGTCCGAGGGAAGACTGTAATAATTATGCCATAATACGTTTAGTAAGTATTTTCATCATTGGATTTGACTGCAAAAGTATCTGAAAATAACTGCTAGAAGTTTTTTGAATTCTGTAGTTAGCGCATTTCTTATAGATGATATACTTAGCTAGCTTAGTCACTTGTAACTCATAATATATACTAATTATATATTATATATATTATATTATTATACAGTAATTCAACCAGTTTTTTCAGAATCTATCCTAAATAGGTCCCTTAGTTTTTCTACCTGTGTGTTTTGAGGAGATACGTTTCCGGCGTTTCAGCCAAGCAACTCTGGAAAAGCGCTATTAAACCGATGAAAACAATACTTTTCCGCATATTTTCACGATCTACTAAGCAGCGAGGTCCGAACTATACTGATTTCCTTTCTTTCCTCGACTAGTTGCAATTTCCATGAGTGTGATAAGAACGCTGATAATATATGTATTAGATTTAATCTTTGCGGGGTGGAATGAGCTGATTCCTACAATCGACTGAATTGAAGTCACTTTTCCTATTATTGTGTACCATCGGTGCTTTCCCTAAGTTTTAAGTGCCCTCTTATCAGCTCATATATATATCATATTAAGATTTATGATTAATATTAGCAGTTGTAATACTCAAAATCTCACTAGCCCTCTAGTTAAATTGCTAATTTGGCATTAAATTGACTCTATTGTTATCAAGTTCAATGGTTAATGTAGTAATATTGTGTGTGATTAAACCATTAAGTTCAACTGACTTATTATCCGTAGCTGTGACTAAGAAAGTGATAGGAAAGTGCTCATAAAATGTAGCAAAAATGTAAGAGAAGATTGCCTTGCGGCATTGATCTGAGTTTCTTGTGCCACAATGCCGATAATAGTGTCCCATGTCCAAAGGCAATTGGCATTCTTCACAAGCACTTGAAGACAATAAAAAAAAAACTGAAAACATTGAAGAACCCGGCTTTTTTATTGCACCGCACTTGGTGATGAAGATCTGAATGGGTAGACAAGAAATCGACTTGGATGATGGGACGAGATTATCAAGTCGGAGATTAGACCTGACCCACAGAGAAGCTGCGAGTGCTGAAAGGTGGAGGACAATCATGGGAAATCTTATGTCTAATGCATAGGAAAAACTCAAATAGAAAATGAGAATAAAAGTCATTAAAGATTGACTACTGTCAGGTGGTGGCTGGTCTAAGGTCTGATCTCTGTGGCTGGGTGGCCCTAGACTACATATTTTTTTTTTTTTTTTTTTCACCATCTTCTCTGTCTCATTCTTTTTATGATATTTTCATAATTCCTGGTTACAAGGTAATTATGGTCTTTGTTGTCGACTCTAATTACCTGGGAGTCAGCGTCTGCCCTTTCCCACATCGGAAGTGGGCTGTGCTCCCTTGCTGAGCTTTACATCTGGCTTGGTTGGGTCTGCCTGTCGACCCGACCCATGATCCATATAGATCCGATATATATTCAACGCCATCTTAGATAACTGACAACGAAGCGTAACCAGGCAAGGAACCGACTAGCTATAACCGATATGCGTTCGTGACTGGAACCCCATGTGATGGCTCTACCCCTAGATGCATATGTGTACGGATACATCTCTATTCGTACACTGAAAACAATTACCAATTCCTATTATAATAGATCTGTCTAAATTACATGTGTATCTTAGTTTATAATCAGAATAATAATAATCAGATATGTATGATATTATGTAAAAACCTTTGAACAGCAATGTTTTGTATGACATATTGTTGTAAGTATTTCTGGTTCATACCGTTTTTTTTGGATTTTTCTTGGAGTGTATCTGTATCTGTTCCTTTATCTGAATCTTGCCGTGCTACAATTCTCTCTCCGAAACTTTGGAGTTCGGCTCAACCGAGCTCGGCACTAATTTTAATGGCGTTACGCCGCTATAGGTTTTCTGCTCAAGATCCATAAAGAAATGCTCAGGTGTTCGTTCCCTGGTCGGTGTACTCGGTTGGTTCGACTTGGCGGAGTCTTCCACGGCTGTGGTTTGGCTTGGCACGAGATCTTCATCGGTGGGTTTGTGGGGCTGCCCCCCCCCCCTGCGATTTACCCCATTTCACTGTATCATCCCCCGCCACATATGTAACATGCTACATATGTACATACATATGTAGGTAAATACATACCTATATGCATATGGTACTTTTCAAGAAGTCAAAGCGGGGTTTAATCGCGATGTTGTCGCTTGCCGGAGCGTAACTGAAATATTAAAACAAATTTTTCCGCTTTTTTTTTCTAGTTTAGTTTTAGTCATTTTGTTATTGTTTTTTCCTTTGTTACTTGTCGGCCATTTTGCTGGCGGTTTTGGTTTGGTTTGGCGTCAGATCAGATTTTTGTTTTCTTCTTGTTTTATTTGAAGTTTTATTTGTTGTTAGCGTTTTTGTTTTTGCCAACCTGTTGGCCAAAGAGTCGAGTCGAGAATTTTACGCAACGAAGCGTTGCCAATGAGTTTCCGCTTTTGGAGGCATTGGGCTTAGTTGTTGGCTATAATGCCATGCGATGCCCAGAAGTAACAGAAATCATGTTATAAATGTAGTTAAACCAAGCCGATTTGGCTTATAAATGGGGCTATATATTTCAAAGGGCCGAAGATGAAAGTAATATTGCACATTATTTAATATTGATGTATATGAATTATTAAAAATATGAATAATGTATTTTTCTGAATAGATTGAAATTTTATTCTTTACCTAAAATAAGATTTTAATGATTTTTTGATGGAAATTAATACATTTTACTTCGCTATTACTAAGTAAATATTACCATTATTATATGTAAACTACTCAGCTAATTCTTCACACTACTTTCTAATCGCAGCAGAATTACGAAATAATTGTGAACTTTTAAATTATTGCGCTGTGGCCCAAACTATATTGCTGACTTTTTCATAAGTTTTTTAGGGCCCGAATGTTTTTCTGCCTAATTTGTGAGCAAGTGGGGTGCTCCACACCCCCCCCCCCCCTCATGCAACGAAAATGAAACGCGTGTGAAAATCATGTTTATTGTGCGGCCACCCAGCCATTGTGCTCCACAAAAATACAAAATACAAATACAATGTACAATGTGGCAAGAGGAGGGACACATTACCACAGGCAGCCAGCCAGCAGTCATTTGCTTTCCCCTGGCATGGTTTTGTTTTTTTTTCGGTTTTTTTGTCTCTCGGGGTTTTGGGCCCAGTTTTGTATTTTGGGTGCTTTCCAACTGCGAGCCGGGAGCTGCCTAATTGTTGTAATTTGGCTAGATATTATATTTATTGTTTGCCAGATAATTATGATGATTATCTATGAAACGGAGTGTTTAAAACGTTTTCCGCCAGCCTGGGAACCCAATGGCCAAAACAACCAACCCCGCCGAGCATTTGCAACTCAATTATGGACGAGCAGCCACTTCTACTGGCTCATCTTCACCAGCTGCGGCTGCTTCATTGTGCACCTGACCACTACTGGCTGCAATTTCTAGCTGATAATTTGCATTATTTTGTGCACCCAGGTGGCTGTACATCGCATCCGAGGAATACCAACATTCATGGTTATCCATGGGTTATGGCAGTTGGCAGTGGCAATGGCAATGGTGATGGCTGTGGGTTCTGCCTCATTCTTGGATGATCTCACGCGCTGGACACTCGATTTAATTACACTAAACAGAAGGGATATGTTCGAAATTTGTTATTAAAATATGAACTTAATAATATTATATATTTTTAAGCAATTTTTGACACATGAGAAGTTTATTCAAAGCAAAAAGAACAGATAAATCCAGATTAAATCCTAAAAATCATCTTCTTCAACTAAGCTCATTTTTTTTTTGTATCCATTTATGATATTATAATTTGGTATTAAATGAGTATGTGTTATCATTTAATATTATTTAACATTATTTTGTATTAAAATCCATTTTTTATCCATACTTTGCAGCCTGGTGTTGCACTTTTCGCTGGATGCGCCTGCCATGTGCAGTGTGTGTGACCTTTTCGCGGCTGCACTCCAATTCAATTACCAGTTGCGCGGGAAACAGAGAGAAAGAGACAGAGAGAGAGAGAAAGAGAAAGAGACAGGTGGAGAAATGGCGAAAGAGAGGGCACCATGGTGTGCAAAGATAATTATCAGCATGAGGCGCAGGTTTCGGCGATTGATATGTAAATTTCCATTTGCTTCATTTGCAATGCGTAAGTCATCCACCAAAAAGGAAAAATAATGGAATAAAATGCAACTGCAACTGGGTGCGACATGTGGTGACGCTTGGCTGGCTGCCTAATTAAGGCAGGTCAGGATCGTGGGAAAGGTCTCCGAGGGCATTCCCTGTTGCCAGAAGGATACCACTGACCAAGCGGCGTATGCGTAATGTTTTCGAGAGTGGCGATACTACGGCTCCCAGTTGGCCCCACCTGCCCAATTTTCCCCCCGAAAGGGGTTGGTTAAACATTTGCTGTAATTTTACAGCTGCTGGTTGATTTAATGCTTAGACAGCGGCCAACCGTAACCGCAGGCCAAAAAGTATCTGAAGAAGAATATATAAATTTCTTGGCTCGCGCGCTCACTCACCGTGATTAGGGTTTTGTGGAAAAACAGATTTCAATTATTACACCTGTTGCTGCTCGGTCACCGAGCACCCCTCTCAAGATTTTCAACTTCTTGGCTTTTTTTCTATACATTTTCATAAGTTACTTGGAGCGTGCTTCCTGCTACGCAACTATGTACTCAGGAAAATCGTTGATTAATAAAATAAAAATATTTAAAGACTTGCAAGACAAAAATATATTTAAGTTGAGTATATATAAAGAAACTAGCTGTCAAATAATTGTCTAATAAACTTGCTTTTAGTAATCTACATCTTTACGTTATTTTAAAGATACTTTTTTAAGTGCAATGTGCATCAGTGCTACTCCGTGGCCTTTTGGAGATGGAGTGCCGATAGAGTGAGAGAAACTCCCCCTAGATGGCCCCGCGATAGTCCATTCAGCTGGCCAGTCAGCCAGCCAGCCAGCCAGCAGCTTCCATTGATGAGGATCTGAGTTGGGGCCATCGGTTCATAAATATTTCTCGCTTCTTTCTCAGGTAATCACAGGCTCTCGAGTTACCAGTCGCCATTTAAGGTGTGATCGGGCTAGGATGGGGCATGAATCGACATCTACTTCGACTTCGATTCTACTTCCATTGCGACTTTAACTTCAACTTCAACCGGTAGCTCAGGTCCCTCCATTGGCCTCAACCTCAACACGTTTACGCATCAATGCCGCTGTCCGAGAGTCGGAGTGTGTGGAAATTGATTTCAGATTTTTATTGTTTTAGAGCGCTTCATATCTCACGTCATCGTGGCGAGTGGACGTCGCCATTGGCCAATAATAGAGTTGTTATTGGACTTTAATTGAAGTTATGTCTATGGCGCCAATCGACAGATCCTAACACCTGGCAGCAAGTCTCGTAAATTCTAGGGGCATGAGTAATACTTGTTTAAGATACCTACCTAGCCCCAATTTTTGATTATATGTACTCGTAAAATGAGTTGGGCTTGTAATAATCCTAAATATTGTATAATTAAATGTCTTAAACTTGCGCATGGCTTAAATAATAAACAACAGTTTAAGGTGATCTTACTTAAATGTTGATTATTTTAATTTAAATATCGGTAAGGTTTGCTAAGTTGGTAGAGCTACACAAAATTGAAAGGAGGTCACTTCAAAATAAAGTGTTTCTACTAAAAATAAAAACAATGACAATCAAAGATTAAAGTTAGGTGTGGGTTTTATTCACATACCTAATTACAAATATTCCTAAGATTTTTACTTGATGTCTTTGGTTAACCTATGGGTATATGTTCGCGATTCTGTTGCCCAGTGTGGACGAGAATGTTCTTTATATTTTGTGCTAACTGTACTCGCTCAGACTGCGTGTTTAGCACATAATTTTTCCTCAGCTTTCCACTCACAACAGCGGAAAACTGTTTGCATTTTACAACGAAGTTGGACCTAGATCCGTGCCACATTGCATGCATGTCGGTTGGCTCCACCAGAAGATAACAGTCTAAATTATTATCATACTTGTAGGGTCGCTGGCATTATCTTTCGCCCTCTTTCGCTCAGTGAGGCCATCTCCCTTGCACCCTCGGACTTTGGCAACCTGTTGATGTGTTCTGCCTTTTGCACTTTTTTGATTTTCTGCTCCGTTGATTTTGATATGTTGCATGAAACATTCGGCTCCGCTTGCATCCATCCTCCTCCGCCAAACTCAACTGTACCCCCCAGAGGTTCGGCTAGTGCTAGATCCCCCATTAAAATGTGGAAAACTATAACGACTTGCCAGTGCTTGTGGCGAACACCCTGAAGGAAAACACGTGCGACACTTGGCTTGGCCTGAAAATGGACGAAAAATTCTCTTTTTTCATTTCGCTATCGTAGATCTGTCAAAGGCAGCCGTCCGTAACCAGAATTTCATGTGAAAGTGAACAGTAAAAAAATAGTTGAAATTAGGGGTTTTTTTTTTATATTGATATTTAAGTGTCCTTAAATTTTATGACATTATGTGGGTTTTTATGGATAGGTTTCATGTGCAGCATTGAAGCAGCATGATTGAAGTTTTGAATGCACAAAAATATAAGCAATCAAAGGAAAGTTGTAACTTATGACGGAGTGGTGGGTGATTCTGATTAGTGATAGCTTTCTCACTCAAATTCATACAGCTTATTTATTTGTTTGCCCGTGTCCGTATAAGAGAGAGCCCCGAACGGTTTTTGAGTGGTTTATTCTGGCTTTAGTGTTGGGTAGTAAAATAATTGCCGACAAGTAGAGCTGCGATAGAGCGCGACACATATCATTGCCCCGATGAACGGGGACTCGTAGTTGGAATTGGTTGTCGACTTGGTCTTGGACTTGGACCTGGGATCACAAACTGAAACTGAAACAGAAAGAGAAGAAGTGCTCTGTAATTATGATGAGGCCAATACAAGAAACGACCCTAAACGCGGCGATTGTTGTTGTCTCCCCGCCGCTTCTCCTCCGCCCACTTTTTCTTTTTTAGAGTAATTAAGAAATCCTCTTTACGGTTCAGTTTCTCTCCCTCTTTCCGTAATATATTTTTTATTTTATTATTATTTTGTTGTTGTGTTATTTTTTGTTGTTTGTGGGTTTTATGTCCGGGGCTGTGGCAAAAGTTTCACAGAATTTGGTTCGTTTTGTCGCTGATGCGGCCTGTTTTTGATGACTTCACTTAAAGTCAAATGGTCTTACATACCGGTACATGTGGGTTATTATTATTGTTTCTAGTATTTTGGTAGTACAAGTAGGCTGTTTTTGACTTTCGGTAATAAATGTAGGTTCCACAGGGTATGTTACCAAAAGAAAATATGGGTATTTTCGATAGCAGATGTATTTTATATAACAAAATTTGATAAAAAAGAAACTGAAATATATCTCTGGTTAATAACTGCAAGGAAGTTTTTCATTTTCGTATATTATGTATCACATATTTTAAAAAAGAATACAGACAACAGGGTATTTCCAAGTTCGAACCTTACCTACATTAACCCCTTGACTGGTCAGTGGAACCTTAACCCGACTGCTGTTCTTTTTCTGTGCCGTGTTGATATGGAATTAAGCATTTGGCCCTTTTCTCGTGTTGGACGTTCTCGCTGGGCGGCCAATTGCTTTTGACCCGAACCCCAGTTTCCTCCACTTTGCACATCCGTTAGGTTCTGGAAATGATTTTTCCTGTTTCGTAAATTTCGGTGAAAGTTCATTAGACTGTTAATTGCAATGAGAAGTGATGGCGCGCAGAGAACTGTGCATTTGCAGGATTGACTGATTTTGCTCCATGAGGTGAAAGTTTGCTCGTGTCCCAAAAAAACAAAAGAAAAATCTTTTTCCCGAATGCAATTTGCCAAATGTCTTCACCAATGATTGCAACAAAAGCGGCAACGAAAGCCAGCCAAAAACAATAACGAAATCACAAAAATTGCACAATTGGCCGAAAGCAATCGAGCTCAGCTGACTCATTTTCATGGAAAAACTATATCATCTACGGCAGAGACACCCCATACAAAAATATACACATATGTATGTATGTATGTATGCATGTATATGCTTAGACAACAGAAATTGGAAAACAATATCATAAGCGGAAATTTTCTACCTTTCAAAACTAGAACTTCCGCAGGCGAGATATTACAACTTCTATCTTTGTATAGAGTGTTAGTTTCTATGGTGGAAAACATGAAAATTTTCTGCGTTTTTGCGCCTCGTCACTTCCTTATCGCAAGGTGAATAGAATATAATAATGTCACCAGCAGCAGCAGCCGACGCATAATTAATTATCCCTTTTTTTTCGGGGCTACCGTTCCGATACAAACTGGATGTCATGCAGGCGCTCATAGCCAACAGTTGGGATCGCTGGATCCGTTGGGTTCACCCCTATATAATCGAGTTTTTGTATCAAATGCGAACCGAGCAAACGACGGCCATAAACATTATCGCATGTTCTACACTTAGATCATCAGCTTCTGCGGGGGCTATACCGCCTGTGTATATGGCATACATACATATATGTATGTAATATACCTACATATGTAGGTACAGGTACATCACAACAACAACAACAGCAGCAGCAGCAACGCATCGTCACGGTTCGATGACAGTGTAAAAAAAAAAGAAAATAAAATAATAAAAAAACGAGCATTTCAAATGAAACACATGAGCTGCGAACGGCCCGAGTTTTGTGGGCTGTTTTCTGACCGAAATGATAGCTGCGTTCGTTCACCACGCTAGCTGTCTATTTAACGTGTATTTCTAGAAATAACTATGAATAACTATGAATGGGTTTCAGAAAAATAATAATCGCAATAGACCTCATTGGTGTTTTATTTATATAGTTTTTTAACAAAGCCTAGAAGTTACTGCGTATAATGTAGCCTAATTTGTAAAAGATATATCCATGAGATGCTTTTAAATCTATAGTTTATGCTTAATATTTGTATCTATCTAAGGCATTTAAGATACTGTTTGTATCTATTACTATACAACTTACATCTAAGATACTATTTGTATCTATTACTATACCACTTAGTTAAAATCTACTTACTAAAGAAACTGATAAGCATTAACAGATACTTCTCCAATTTAATGACAAATTAAAGCGATTTTTCCAAGAAGTCGATCGAATTCATATATATAATTCAAAGTTGCTCTTAATCCCATTTTGCTGCTGTCCGCTGGGTGGAATCACATCATTAGATGGATAAATGTGTTTCGCCAACTTCCTTTATTATATTTTGCCACAGATCATTTGCAGAACGCTTGTATTTAGGCTGCTGCTTAGCCAAATGGAAAGCGGACCGCCGGGCATCTTGGCAAATGTTGCATCCTCGATCCGCGGCAACAGCAGCAGCTGCAGTTTGTTGCTGCAACTAATTGCATTTGGTTGGGATCGCCGTCGAGAGCTGGGATTCAGATGCAGCTATAGCTGCATATAGCTTTGGATGCAGCGTCTAACGGTTGCGACCGCTTCCGTTAAGCAGCATGAAAAACGACAAATGAAGTTTTTCTTTATTTCTCAGCATGTTCTGCCGCTGTTATTCTGTTATTTGCCACGAAATCAAAGCATCGAACACCCCGTTAAGAACTAACAGTAGCGCCCAAAATCTTCACTTCAGTGCGCACAAAATAAATAAATCAGCAAAAGTTACTAGTATTTTGAAAGGAAGTACCACTTAAGAATTTTACTTTCCTGCAACTAAATAGATTTTTTTACTGAGCGGTTATAAAAGACCAAATATAGTCTTATGCGCAATATATAGTCTTATTGCAGTTCTATATGTTTATATAATACAATTAGTGGATTTTTTTATTTAAGTTATTACAATATCAAATTCTTTTCCGTGGAATAGACTAACATAGACGTGGTAGGTTTTTCTATGCAGTTGCCAGCGGAAGCTTGAACTTATTACAATGTAACAATCTCGGCTCGAACCTTCCTTCTCAATGGTAATAGGGATCGATTAAGGCCGCGTGCTGGTACTTCCTATGCGCCCAAAGGAAGCTAGTTCCGCTTGGCCTGGCCCATAATGATAAGGAGTGCGTATGGAGGCTGCTAAGAAGATTGCTCTAAACGGTTTGGTAATGGCCAAACAAATTATGTTTGATCGTCCAGCGGAAGTCTTGGCCAGCGAAAATGTCATCGACTCAATACACGGCGAAAAATTTGTAAACGAGAAATGTAAGAACCTGTAATCTGAATATATTTATAGTTCACCAATGAGTAATCAATATAAATACCAGTAAATGTCTATTATACAGTTGGTGTTATCATGTATTGTGTTAAGACATTGAAACGTTAAAGGTTAACCTTATTTATGTACTTAATATATATGAGTACTTATATGTAATAGAGATCAGAACTGTGTGGAATTTAAACACTTAACAGCTATAAACTGAGACTTGGATCAATTCCACTTAAATCAAAGAAACGCTAAGTTAATAAGGCAAATATAAGTCATTGTAATATTATAATAGATCTTTCCTTTCCTGTAAGCAGTGCTGTGTATGTTAGATGATATATCGGAAGAGTCCGGTGAGGAACGGCTTGATTCCAGGTGACTCAGCTCAGGTGCCTAATGATCATTGGGTTCGAAGAGCGCGGCTCTCTTATGCCAGTGCAAGCGAGAAGAAAGACAGATAAAGAGAATGGGTCGCAGAGAGAGAGAGAGTGCACGAACGAGACGTATATACACCGTGCTGGCAGGTAATTACACCTGTGCTAATACGGTTCGCTGCTTTCCCTGCGACAGAGCGAGACAGCCAGCTGTCTGAAGTTTTGGAGAGTTCGTACCGCCGCGAGGTTACAAAAACCCCGTGCCATCGTCGATAGCAGGCAAGTCGCAAAGTGGAACGCAGCGGCGAACGAGCTAAGAAAGTCAGTTGAAAACAGTGGAAACGCGGTGCCAGTCACTTTTTTTCATTGCACATAGAGAGAGGGCCCTGTATACTCAGCAGCCTACCACCAACAATCAACCAACCAACCGACCAGCCCAACCAACATACCTGTCGTGTTGGCCACGTTTGTGGCGATCCGATCAGTGCACCGTCAGCCAGCGACGCGCACACACCGAACCACACAATCCAGCAGTCTGGGAAACGAACACCACTGTATATACTATCAAGCGAAGTGTTAGAGATAAACTGATAATACAACGGAGCCGAGAAAAGAAAAGCACTAACGTGGCGTTAACTCTTTTAACTAAAAAACACTCACTCACTCAACCAAAAAAAAAAAAAAACGTCAGTAAAGACAATAAACAAAGTAAAACAAAAACGAGTCAGCGGCAAAGTGTCAATAAAACTCTCGAATTCATTAACACAACTCAAAACGTTCTATTAGTAAGCACTTGCAAATTTAAACGAAACAAAAAAAAAAAATCTTGACAGAGAGAGAGAGAGACAGAGAGCGATAAAAGGAGAGGGAACATTAGACAGAAATTAGCGTGGCCAACAGTCAAAAGGTCTAATAGAAGCGCGTGTATACGAGTCAAAATGCCCGTATACACCTCGTCGAGACCCACAAGCCATGATCGTAAAAACCACATCAACAAATGTTCGAAACGAGATAAAAAAAACAACAACCGAGAATATATGAAAAATACAGAAAAAAAAGATACAAAAACCCAGACGAGACCGCTGAGACATGTCCTTGGCCTGTAAAAGGGCAGGTGAGTTCAAAATTAACAAAATTTTTATATATCTAGGTGGTGTAGTTTTTGTGTTTTTATGATTATTGGGTGCATCATCATTAATCACCGCTATAGAGCGGATCGGCCCCGGGGCTGAAAAACCTAATGGATCTTTGGGGCTCCGAGCGAAGAAAATCTATTGAAGGCGATTGTTCGCTAGGAAAAATTGAAAACTAATTGATCTGAGCACAGTAAATTCCATTCATTTGGCTGCTCTGGATGAATGGCTTCGAAGGTTCAACTTCGTAATAGACGGGTCTATAAGGTTTCTTAACTTAAATTCCTCAGATTCATAGAGGGCTTAAAACTTTATTTAACACATAATCTTCATCGAGAAACATCTGTTGGCAACAGATTTAAGATCCCCAATTCCATTTATAGAAACCCTATTTCTTTCATCTGTAAACTCACAATCATGGCTTAGCTTACCCAACCTGCTAATAATTTTGTGGCCATAATTCGAGCTGTCAAAAGAATCGAAAAAATGGGAATGGAGGGGAAAAAAAATCTCCCCGGTTTTGTGCTCAATCATTTCACATAATTTGTAGCATAGCATTCGAATGGCATGGAAAACATTTAGCGGCGCTTTAAACAAGTCAATAAACGATTAAAATAATGATTTTTCAAAACCCCCCAAAAGAAGTCGAGATCCCACACACACACACACACATACAGTCGAATATATGTATATAGATATATTACAAAAGCACTCTCAAAAAAAGAAAAAGGAACGAATATGTTTATAACCAACAAAAGTGATATAATAAAAGGCAACCTCAGTGAGCTCAGTGCTCAGAGTGTTGGCTATAATTGCGAGCTCGACTTTCGGGCCATCGAGTGACATCATTTTTGGGCAACTTTTTATAATTCGGTTTTCATAATATCTCGAGTGTCGGCGAGCGGCTTTCGGGCCATATCTCTTGCCAAACAAGTTGTACGGTGTATATTGTATATTGTATATTGTATACATATATCGCCGAGAGCTTTAATTGCTATGACTTTATTAGGTTATCAGAGCCACCGAGCAGCTAAAGTCGATCTTGATGCCTGAGTTATGTCTCATTAGCAACACGTGTGTGCCTCGGCCGGATCGAAGACGCCGGAGAAGACGAGTGCTGAAAGAATTGCCAGCGAAAGAACCCACAATCGCTCTCTCTCTCTCTCTCTCGTTCTTGCCTCATTCCTCTATCTCGCTCGCACACACACACTCACACAGTTGCAATATCAATTACAGCATGCCACAGGAGCAGTAGGCAGTGAGCAGAGTAACTGGTTTTGGTGAGGGTAGATAATGCCAGGGTACATCGGCTACATTGAAAGGCTAATTGTCCGCTTCTGAATATGATTAAATTTATTACACACTTCTTGGAAGTGTTCGCTAGTTCTTGGTTCTAGTTCCAGTGCGTTTTTTAGTATCTGGTTTTTGATTATATGGCGTTATTTTGGTGTTTAATTCCCAACCATTCTGTCGTAAATCACATTAGAAGTTGATGGCAAATCACATAAGAACATAAATTAAACAAGCCGATCAATCATTCAACCAGATATATGCTCTATTGAGCCCGGATTGGAAAGGTTGTACAAGTCTTTGCATTCCATTGATCCTACCTGTGATCCTTTCACAGTCGCATACAACTGGTTAAGTATCCACTTGGCTGTTAGAGCACCGGAAGGTCGACCAGTTAGCCCCTTCAACCTGGCAGTTGCTGTCGCTGGGACACCTTATGCTCCTTGTGCTCAGAGGTTTCATGTTGCATTTGCCTTGACTGCATCCTCTCAGAAAATGACCCAGAGCTATCGCCACGACCAGTACCAGCAGTGCTGCCACCGTCGCTGCTAAAATAAGAACCACTGCCAGCGACGTGCCCAATACCCATTGCCCATAAAGTTGCAGCAGGAAACCGAGTTAAACCGGCAGCAGCAACAGCAGCAGCAGCAGCGGCAACAACAATTTGCAAACTCATGATGCAGCCTTAAAAGGCCGCCTCATCCGCTCGGGCAAATAAAAAGTGCGTGATTTGTGTGATGTGCCAAACCACCAGAGAGCAGAAAGGCACGGATCTTGGATCTGGGAGATCCCAGTTACCAGCTCTCCAGTCAGTCTTTCGAATTATTCTCGAGTCGAGTCCCTGGCAATCCATCAGGGCAGTCAGGGCCGACAGTTTGCCGGAGGTCTGTTGACCCCTGAGTGCTCTTCTTGGCCCGGCAACAGCAGTTGCGCATGTCTAATTGCAGTCAAGTTGGTAGTGAGATAGTGAGAGGCTCTCAGGGTTCACGTACCGGGCTCCGTGAGAATTTGCCACCTGTCAGCCAGCGATAATTGCCAGGGGGTCAGACAGCAGCAGCAGCCACACTTACTGCTGCAACATCAACAGGTAACTTGAGCACCTGAAGAGCGCTTAGCCAGAGCCATCAGTGCCCAAATCCGACATAGATTCTACTTACAGCTGGACTGCGAGAAGATTAGAATGTGGCAAGTGTAAGCCCAAGTAGCTGACATAGATGCCACTTTAACTGCCGAGATACGGTCAATATTTTATATGTGCTAGGATTACTTTAGAAATTATTTGTAATAGGTTGCAAACTCTAGTAAATCTGCAAACTGAGCCTAAAACTTCCGAGTTGAAAACGATTGAATCTTCGCCTCTAAGCTGTTGGAAATCTCTTTCATATCCCAGTTGACAAATGCAAGATTTGGAGCTTTGATTCGCTTACATCATTATTTTCAAGCTAATCCGCCTGTCAGAGATTTTGGGAAATGAGCAAAAAAACAAAAAAAAGGGCAAGAGGAGAAGAAACCAGAATAGTGACTCTGCTTCCGCTTAAATCTTTCCCCGCCCCACATGGATAACATATAAGAGTTCCCAACCAACAGCAGCTACAACATTTTTATTAGGCTGACTGGCCAAAGGTTCCCATTCAAGTGGCTTGTCACTTGTTCTGTTCTGTTTTCTGTGTTGTTGGGCACTTCTAAAAAAGTTGTCGGGTTTCCTGGAATGGCCCCAGCTCAGACAATATCTCCGCCTGTCCCCCGACTTATTTTATGTTATTTTTTTATTTATTTATTTTTTTCTCTTCTTATATATGGCATAGTAGTTGTATATATTATGTTCTCGGGCTGACGGTAGCTGACCTTTTTGTATAGGTTTCTTAGCGGTTGCTGCGGTTGCTGACTGGCTGCTCATTTCGGGCGAAGTTGTAAAATGTTGTTCAAAGCGCCGCAGAAACCGTTGGCGTTAATGATCGCCTTCGGGCATGCGACGAGGATGAGGATTCCTAATAGCTGAGTGGAGCCCACAGTCCAAGATCAGAGGCAATCCCGGGAAACGTGGCAATTCCGAAACCCTCCGCAGCCCAAGAAATCGCAATGCTGAACGTTTTTTGGCTACCGGTTGCGTTTTCACGCAACAAATGGCAACATTTAAAAGTCCATTTCGCCTGCTCATCTGCTCGGTTTTTAGCCAGGCTCATCTCCTCATCCACATCCTCGTCCACATTCACATCCACGTCCACATCCCTGGGCACAGGTGCACAGCGGGCAGCAGTCACAACATAGCACTGGCTCATATATCTTGGGTCTGAATGGTTGGCCGGAGGAGCGGAGATCTCGACGATCTTGGGAGCCATCGGGGCTCGGCTTTTGCGGTGTGGAGCTGGCTCAATTGATGCTGACAGCGAATGAAAGGCTCTGGCTGAGAGTCTGCAACTGAGACCACGGCCAGAACGGCAAAGCCCTGGGCACAGTGGTTGAAAAACGATTTGGTAGTAACATACTTATCTTAAGGGATCTTGAAAGTAACCACCGAAAGTATATGTATATTTAAAGCATATTTCTTGATATATTTTACTAAAGTAACAAAACTACAGAAATGGAACATTTAAAAAGCCAGCAAAATAGTTTCTGAGAAGATAAAATACTTTTAGGATCATATTTGCTTGTTTAACATTTCCATTTTATTGAGCCATGTAACATACGATCTAGCATGTTCAGCAGATTAGTTTTAATTAATATGTGCTACAATAGTATTAATTAAAATCCTTGCTTCCTTACATTTATTATGCAATAAATGCATTGCTGCAATACCTTGGTTTTATCATGGACACACGCTCTTGAAAAGTATTCATAAAATAGGATTTGATGGTGTTGGAAATGGATTTTTTAATACTCGCATGTTCTTGGCTTGTACTGCAGTGATTTTATAGCTTCGTTACCCCGGGACACTGTTCCTGGGCTAAGCTGCTGTGCCTTTCGGCCAATATCCCTGCCAGATGGGCAAACCAGTTTTTTGGCTGCCCATTCGAATCGAGCGATGCAGCGCAACCGCAAAAGAAGACCAAGACGATGACTTCGACTCCCCACAAGATCAATTCTAGCAGATTTCACTTTTTCCTTGGCCCGGCTCAAAGTTGGGATGTCAGTTTTTTCGGTTTTGTTATTCATTTTTTTTTTTTGGCTTTTGCAGTTGCGCTTAGTTGGCCCGTGTGTGTGTGTGTGTGTGTGGAAGGTGCAGCAGCTTGAACGGTTGCAACATCTGAGCTGCGAGTGTTCTGCGTGTGTGTGTGTGTGTGTTGCCTGCCTTGTCGTCGTTTTGTAGCCAAACCTCCCCGCATTCCAGGATCTCTGCACATTGCACATTGCAGTTTTATCTCAATGAGTTGAGCGAACAACATGTTGTTGTTGCTGGTTGCATGCCACAAATGTGCGATTGGCATGTCAAAAGAATTATGTATTGATTTTTGATTTCTGCCTAAAAGCGGAAGTTTCTTCTCTTGCGTTTTTTAAAGTGTTTTTTTTTGTTATTTTTTGGTTTTTGTGGCAGTGTCCGCCTCTTACACGAAAACTTATTAAATTCAAACAAATTAAAATCCGGGCCTTAGTCGCCATCGGCCCATTGAACATCTATCGATGGATGTGGATGTGTTACTCGTAGAGTTTGGTGAAATGAAAACGGGTTTTAGCCACAAGTGGGCGCCGCTCGGACGCAAAATGAATGACACTAAACGCTCCTGACAGCAAACATTTGTCCGCCACAGTGGTAGTTAATTAGTTTTGCACGAAATTATGTTAGTTAATTGATTAACTATCGAAGAGGGGCATAGGTATTGGCGCAGAGCTACAGGTACAGCCAAAGATCGATCTGCTCGTTCGGTCGGTCTTAAAGGCCCTGCCTTAAAAGCCAGCCAATATAAATTGCTGTGTTTTCTCCTCACTCTTTAGGATTTTCGATTTTTTCGCCCCCCATTTTTATTTTTATTTTTTTTTCTGCTGCGAGGAGCATGGGCCGGCTGCACCCACGCAAGAGTTTCAAATAAAAAAAAGAAGGAAAAAACCACAATCCAGGCTAGTCGAGATCGCTGGGTTGTGCGCTGTCTAAATATTGACATGGGCGGCCTGAAATTTCGAGGGGCCGAAAAGACCGAACCTGGTCATTGCGATCGCTGTGGAGGAGTAACCAGCCATTGGACTGGTCCACTGGATTTCGGGGAGTCAGTGATCTGCGCAGAAAGCAGAAGCCGATCTTCAGCCGCCTGATTGTCCCCCTTCGGAGGTGAAATATTATTTTCGAATAGATTTTTGCCAAAGAAAATGGTTGCTAATGGTAGGGAAGGAACTCCCTATAAGGCAAGGGATTGTAAGCCATATAAATCGAAAAGAAAAAGTATTCAATGGAAAATATTGTATTTACAATCGAGTTTACTGTTTCTATAAGTATGCAAGCCATAGAGCACTAGAGCGTGCTTCAAAAATAGGGAAAGTTTTATTTACTATCTTTAAAGATACACAATGTTTAATACAAAACCCAAAAAATAAAGTGAGGGCAAAGATCAGATGGTGAAATAGTTAAAACCTTGCGCTAAAACTAAGCTCTTGAAAAAAGAGAATGTTCCTAGCTGGCCCTCTCATCAGATCGATCTATTGTGCTATGTATCTATGTATATATATATGTATATTGAGCCCGAGGAGAGGGCCAGGGAATGGCAGATCTCGTAGATAAAAGTGGCTTAAACTATGTAAGCCATCAACGTTTTATGAGAGTGGTATAAACAACAGATACGACTTAGAACGCTCTGGTGAGTGGCAAGTTTCGTTTCGATTCGATTCGATTAACTTGTGAAGATCGTGTGCCAGCCAACACGTAACTATGAAATGTCTTTGTTTTCGACTATAATGGTATATGGTATGGTATTGTGCCATATACCATTTCTGTTTCCTCGCCACAAGTCGCTCTGTTGGCCCTAAGCTGCTCATCAGCTTTGTTGATTCGCAGTCGCTAATGAAGTTCAGAATGGCCCAAAAGCGGGATGACTGTTTTTTGTGTGTGCCTTGGTAATTAATAAAAATTTCAACAAATCCGACACGACACACCGCTCAAAACAGATACAGAAAAGCTGAAATCGACTAGATGGGTTGGAAAAAAAATTAGAGGCATTCAGACAATGGCTATAACCGTGCCAAGCTGCTTTGCCAACGCATTGAAAATTGTGCGCATTGTTCGGATGACTATACAATGTGCCTCGGTTGCTCTCTCACTGTCAACTACTTGAAACCAGAAAGGCAAAAAGTTGAAAAGAAAAAAAAAATGTACAAAAAATAAACCATATAACAGGCCCAACAAAAATCACATACACGACTTTTTCGTAACAGTCACGTTTTTTATTTCATTTATTTACTTTGCTGACAAAACAAGAAAAGTACTGGCCAAAAAAAAAAAAAGAAGAAGGAAACAGACTCGAAAATCGAGCAGAGCTCGCGCCCAAAGTTGACGCATCGTGCCAACAAACAAATCATAAATATCATGACAAAAAAAACGAGTAAAAAATGGTAGCCAACATGAAGAGGCATAAAATCAGATCTGATTAGAAGAGGAAAGGAGTTGAAGCAGATATGAAAGATAGTTAGGACAAGTAGGAAGTGGTGGCTATTCGGGCATGGGATTATGTTGTTGCATTCGATTTAATGACAGCTTCGGTTTATATCTGCCGCTTCTGCAATTAGTTGCCTCGATCTCTCGCCCAGTGTCTGTCTGTCCCAAGTGGCGTATACGCAATACGCTCGTATATCATTCGCTGTGGCACTATAGGCGCATTTGTTGTTGCTGCCTGTGTGAATGATGAGTGTTGAGTTGCAGGTAATAATTGCTACTGGTCGTCATCGGGCTTGTCGTGAGCTCAGCGCAAACATATAATTAAGATTGAGCTGAGTTCCCGCTCAAGTTGAAGTCTCCAAAAAGGTCACTCTCTCTCTCTTCTTTTTTTTCGTCTCTTAAAAGGCCATATATTAAGAAAAAGCAAAAAAAAAAAAAAAACAGAAAGAAAAGTTAAAACAGCATAGCTTGGCACAATTATGAAATATTTTTGCAAAAACGCCAAAAAGAAACAATCTCAAACCGGTTCTCGCTTCACGTAATGAAGGATAATGATGATGATGATGACGATGCGCAGTCCAGGCTGCCAGCAAAAGCAAAAGCCTCCGATCTTGAAGATTCAAGATTCAAAACCTCAGTGCCGACCGAATAGAAGTGGAGAAAAGATTTATGCCCCATACCGAGCCAAAAGGAGCCGGGCATCCACACAAGATGAAGATGAAGATGCCACTTGCCACTTGCAACAAGCGCAGCGTTGCGTCTGCTCGCCCGCAGGCCGCTTTATTTGTCAAGATTAATTACAAAAATTTGCGTTAAATCATAATTTTCAATGTTTTATGAGCCAGCCGCCCGCCTAGAACACACTGCAAAAACGAAACACCTTTCGTTGATTTACGACTCATTGTTGGTTATGGCACACACACAAAAAAAAAAATAAATAAAAAAGTAAAAAGTTGTTGACAAGCCCATGCTGCGATTGCTTTTGGCATTTTGCCTGCGAATGACATTTATCTGAACCTGCGGTAAAATGCAACGAAAATTTGTTGCCGGCCATTGGTGTTTGATAAGATTGAGTGGCGAAATATTTGGCAACTCATTGGGCGTCAAGTTGACAGAGTGCACATAAATTTGAAATTTTGTGGGAATGGTATGTCGAATTTTCAGTTAGTGTGAACATCAACATAAAATTGCTTAACAATATAATATAGTCAGAGAGTTTAATAGTTAAACAGTCATAAATATGCCTATGAAACGGCCAATTTAACACAGCGTATTCAAACAAAAACTCCATTTCCTTTGCAGTGAAATTCCTGGCACTCCATAACAACATCATCAAAGGATGGTGCGCAACTTCGGTTCCCAGGAGTCCTTTCAGCTGAACCGCTCTACTGAAGTACAGAATTACAGAAATTCAAAGCCCCCCCGCTGAAGTATGCCATAAGGTAAGTCAGCCAGAGAGATGCTGTTTATGGTTTTAATTAAACGGGGGCAACATTGGTGCGCCTCATTAGCGGCAATTTGTTGGGCATGCCGCCATCAAATCGAATCGAGTAGCCTTTTTCACGGAAGCCACACGGTCCCCAGATAACCCACAATCCACTATGCACTATCCAGTATTCAGTGTTCGCTGCTCGGTACATGTACAACCATACATACATACATACATACATAACCGATACTGGATAAGCTGGCACCGGAGTTTCAGCCCGGAGTTCCAGTTCCCGCCGCCGGACCTGCTAATTATGCATGTGTACTGTGTGACGGGCTCATGGGGTTTCTCGGTTGTTAGGTTCCTCGATTTCTCGGCTTCTTGGGGCCTTAGCCTTATCTATCAAAGCGTTGCGGGGCATAAAATTCAAATTGACACTACTGCGACGAGTGAAAGCGTGTGAACTGAACTTGAGACGTGGCACAGATAAAGATATACCGCATAGACCAAACAGTCGGCGGAGCTATATAAATTAAACTGAAACCGCAAATAAACATGAGGTTTTCCAATGGGTGGCAAACAAGTGGTGAAATAGATAACGAGTCAGACGCGTGACAAATGCATAGAGAGAACAAATTGTTTAGCAAAGAAATAGTTTAAAATCTTACAAAGAAATTAAATACATACATTTCAAAATACTTTTGACCAAAAATCAGTTGAGATATCCGTGACTCACGCACATTCTCGCAATCTCCTCATTTTCATGCATATGCAAACCGGGCAAGACAACAAACAGAAAAACACATTTAAGAAAAACAAACCAACAAAAGCCGCTGGCACAACAATCACCGAGCTTAACCCATAAATCTACACATGTTTACATTGGCTTAGCCACTCGATTTGAGGCCGTTTTCTGAGCCCGGTGCGCTTCCATATCAGTTGACAAATTTGTCAACTTGCCTGGCAACTTGAATGACATTTTCCAAACCAATTTCCCCCGACCAACCACCACCACCACCAAAAGTGGAAACCACCCAAAGGAAATCCAAACAATGGACAAACAGCGAACAACTTGAGTCAGCTGCGACGCTTTCAATTCATGAAATGGACAATTGTTGTCTCGCAACGTTGACTCAATTGAACAAGGCCCACAGAAACAGGTAACAATATTGGCCATCAGCAGCGGCAACGGTAGCAGTCAACAACTGTAATTACTCCGACTGCGATAAGGTTGGCCAAGTTGAAGTTGGAGTTGCACAAGTCAGTCTTATCAGACAATAAATTGCAGTTGGATGAGTCAATTGTTTTTACTTTAATGGATGCCTCTCTGCTTTTTGTTAATGAAAGTCATGCATGTAATAGGAAGTTATGCTCACACAGCACAGAAATGTAGAAGTATTTGTTTGTTTTCCTTCCATGGATGTCATAGATTTTCAAAGGATATATGATTGGCTTTTTGCTTAAGGCCAAACTACCAAGTTCATAGATATATAATTCGTTTTGCTTTTCCAAAGCTTATACATTATTACATTGAGTGTGATCACAACAAATTATAAAAATGCAATGTATAAGCCTATGCGTTACTACGCCTCCATGGTTAGAACATAAATCATGGCCATATCTTTATCAACTATCTGCTATCTAATGCCATCGATGCAGCTGCTACCGGCCAGAAGTCGAAGATAAATGCGACCGCGAAAACTTTGACAAGCGATTAACTTTACAATTTATCGCCGAGCAATTTGAATCGTCGTAAATCTCGGCGCGGCAGCTAACCGTGTGTTAAGAACTGGTGCCCCGGCTCATGTTGCGTCATTAATTTAACCAGTTGTTGCAACAAGTATTAGCTCAGCCATTGGGTCAGGTTCGAGGCGCTCTCTAAGTATCGCCCTGATTAAAACATCAGGCCGAGCTTGGGGTAAAGTTGTTCCACCAGTCGAGTGGAGCCCCTCCGCTGCTCCACTGGCACTTTGCCACTCGACTCCTCTTCTGCTTATCCCATGGAGTCTGTTTTTATTTATGCATGTTTAAACATATTTAATGTCATTACGGGCACCTCTTGCGCCCAGCGCCCATGCCACAAAACACGCATTTAATTATCTGCCCGGCTCCACATGCCCCATGCGCATTAATTTAATGAACGCATGCATTTCACATTTTTATCATGTCCAATTGGATGGAGGAGGGGCATTTGGAGATCTGCGAGGGATCTGGGGGCAACTCGGGGGATCGCTGGTGTATCCCGGTAGCTGTCCGGCCTGTTCCAATATATTTATTGCATCGTCGCCTTCAATGTGGTTGCTCTGGTTAGCGCTGCCGTTGTTGTCGTTGTCGTCGTCGCGTTTTTAATCGCATTTAATATTTCATTTTATTAAGCCAATCGTTGAGTCCAGCAGTTGGGTGTGCATCTGCATCTTCATCTTCATCTCCATCTGCGCGAAATGTGCATCGCCATGTCCGCGAATGTCTGCTGATCGTCTGGCGAGCAGTGAGCAATTTGCTTAATGCTGTCATAAGGCTGTCAGTTTATCATTTGCATTGCGGCGCCTTTGGCGACATGGAGATGACACTTAATAAGTAGCCAACTTAGTTGCCACCAATTGCTAGCTGGCCGTTAAGAGTGGTCAGCTTGGAGTTGGCAGTTGGTTGGTTGGTTAGCTGATGGAAACGGACGAAATGCCAGACATTTCATTACTGCCATGTGGCTGCCACAACTCTGCAGCTGCAAACTGAATACAAACTGCATTCCATTGAGCCAGCCAAGCGAAGTGTAGCAGAGCAATTGTCAATTGCACCACCCTATAAAAGAATGCACAGGAAGAAATTCTATATTTTCAAACTATTTTATACATTAAAAATCCAATGAAAGTAAAAAATGTATAATGTAATCAAAGTTAAAATGTACAGCTAGTTTATATATCAGGTTCCCATACCATCTTAAAATTTTAGTAGTTTCGGGACAAAAAATGGGTAAATCAACTGTGGCAACCTATTGAGGCAAGTTTTTGTTGCTCCTGTTTCCTGTCGTTACATGAGATGCACGTTGTAAGCGGATAGGCTGTGAGGGTTGTTCAGAAATTCACTTAATAATAATATTGCATTATATATTCAATGTGAAAGCTTTAACTGAAATGATTATCTATGAAACATTTAAAGAGTATTACATTCAATATGTGATATACAATTTAAATTCAATACTCACCAATCTGCCCTCGCTTCGTACCCATTGATACTTATGCCAATTACCATTCTCCGTTCGCCTCTTTGCAGACAAATGCCATGGACTCGCTTACAATTTGGTCTCGTCTTGTCAATCAATTGGGATCGAGTCGGGGTCTAGAACTGGAAATGGCCAAGGATGACCGGCGACCGTTTCCTGTTTGGGTTGGCAAGTTGGTAAGTTAATACTCGGACTAGGCTCTAACTTAATTAGCCGCACGACAGACTGAAGACTAAAGACTGAATGCCGAAAGCACACGACCCCGACCTCTGGTGACCTCAAAGCTGACGGAGGCGACTAATTTATCAAAATGGCTAGAAAAACTGAAATAACTCTACGCATAATTAAATCCAGCTAAAAACGAAAAATGAGTGAAACACCGCGATACTCAAATGCGTTTTTAAACCGTTGCGCAACGCCTATTTCTAACAGTTTTAAATTTTGTTGAGACTTTTCTTTGGTGTTTTGTTCGAATTTTTCTTTTGCTTAATTGCCGCCTATTAATCCCGACTCCGTTAATGGTCTCACAAACAAAAATTCTAATTAATGAAATATTTTTCGGCCTTTTGCATGCATTGTCTACTGTAGGCATTCCAGCCCACCGAAAGTATAATCAATCATGGCCCAAGACCTCATGGATCTCACAGATGGTGGAGATTTTTGGACAAAGTGAACTTGAGTGTGTTGACAAATTTGTGAGTTGCCGGCATGGATTGACAGGAAAATTGAGTAATCAATCATGGGCCATCAAACGAAGCCGACCACAGCGAATTGGCCTTCGAAAGGTCTGTTTAGTTAGTTAGCGAAATCAAGTCTTATCAACTGATGATGCACGTCGCGGCCATTATTTAAATGCTAATGTTAATTAACGAAATCACGTTAGTCGAGAATGTTGACAAAAATCTCACAATCAGTAGTAGTAGTTGCTGCTCGAACAAGTTGATTCAGGTTTGCTTATATTTTTAGTCGCTGTGCCTCGCATGCGATTGAAACGAAATATAAAATTACATTAAATTACCGGATGTAATTGCGGTGGTCGTGCCAGTCGCCTCTCTCAACCCGGTCAATGAATCACGGCCCGGCGCACACGAAATGCGTCGAAACAAAAGACTCAGGCAACGAACTCGAATTCAACTCGGCCAGATTTCAAGCGGCCGAGCACTTCACTTACGTATGTCCAAATCAGGGAAACCAGCAACCCACACAGAATGGTAGAAAAATCGAAAAACAAATGAAGAGAGACCCACACAGAAAGGCCAGTTGAGTGGTATCTTATCAGGGCTAACGATTTTGTCAAATGACAATTTTCTTGGCCCCATTGAATGCCTCTTTTTCACGCCATTCATTGACTTTTGTATGGTCCATTTAGTTGTCAATTATTTTTGATAGCCTCAGCTGAGGCAGCTGATAAGAACTGGTGACTAGCAAGCACAAGACTTGTTTAACAATCCCAGGAAATCCGTACATTGAAAAGAGGAGGGGAAATAGAGGACACCATCGGATCTGTGGCTGTGGATCCAGCTACTGCCTCTCTCCGTTTTGGCCAAATTTGCATATTGAACGGCAGTTTGTCTTGAGCCTGAGCTTTTAGTTATGGCCGAGCATTAAATTTAACTATTAAGCCATTTTCGGAGGCCAGTTTTGTGGAGCTTGACTTTCCAAACATTGTCCCCTGACAGTTGTACCCTATGGGAATTATTTTCTTTTTTTTTCTGCCGCAATTTATGAGCCAAAAAGACACAGATAGACAGAATGATTAACATGAAGTGGAGAGGCATGGGAACCTTGGATTGGCAAAGTGAAATGTTGAAAGCAATATAACTTTGACATATAATTAAACAGAAATAAAGGCTTTATTTCTTAAATCAATGGTTCACTCAATAGTGGCACACCCAAGTAGGTTTATATACACTAGCTTGCCAGCTGCAATTGAAAAAAAAAACAATTGCAAGAGTCGACTTAATTTCATCATAAAAATGCGAATTATCTCCAGATGAAATTCATTTCTTGCAACTCAATCAAGAGGCATGCAACAGAGGCTGCTGACCTATATATGGTTAATAAGAATCAACTTACATGCCCGCAAATGTATGTAGGAATGCTGGTGGCATAAAGACCATACAGATATACAGATATCCATATTGATATCTCCACCTCTGTTGCATTTCGGTTCGTGCAACAATTTTCGTCGAAAACAATTTTCAGAGCACGAAACGAAACGTAACGAAAACGGGAGGGGAAAGATCAGTGCAGAAAATGAGAAATTTTCGCAGTGCATCATATGCCACGCACGTAGAAACCAAACCAAAAGCAAACGAAACAGTAACAATCAGACAATCATGCACATAATCATGCCATCAATATATGGCAATTATCAATGAAATTTATAACAATCCACGAAATGTAACGAAAACTTAACCGACCAATAAAAATTTCATTTTTCAAAAAGGAGCGCTCAACTCACTGCAGTTCGTCATCCTCGTTCTGCAAGAAAAAAAAAGGTGGAAAAAAAAAATCAGGAAAAATACAGGGGAAAAATGCCAGAAACATGATCATGATGTGGCCAATGTTGCTGTTTTAGCCCCGTTCGCTTCGCCTTGTGATCTGCATCATAAAAACGTGCCAGATTGATGCGTGATTGAAATGCCAATTGGTTTCCAGTTGGACGCGGTTCGTTCCTCTGCTCTTCGTTTCTGTTTCTTGTTGGAGTGTGCGTGCTGTTACCGTTACCAATCCAATCTGCATTGTCATCTTGGACAATTAGAACCAGCAGAGATCTCAAAGATACATTTATTTTCGAGGTACCTAACCTAAGCTAACCTACGGACAAGAAAAGAAAAGTGGGAGGATGGAGTCCGACAGCCAGATCTTTGGTCAATATCTCAAGAGGAAGAGGGTAAAATCAATCCGCTAGATAAACAGTTAAAGCCATGGCCAAAAGGGGCGGCTGGCTGGCTGGAGGTGGTCAGGTTTCCGTTGTCCACATACCGTTGGGAGAGGTTTTGTCGCCATGGCCATGACTTGTGGTGTCCGTATGTGGGTCACACGCTCTGACGAGGGTTACCACGATTTCTTGACGGGATTCGTAACGTAACGAAAGCGGGAGTCACATTACCCACTTCAGTTCGATACCATCTATCTTCCCGCTGATTCGGGATTTATTTCAACAAATAATACATGAAATAGTCATAGTTTGTTTCTTAAAGTGTTTAACAAAGTTTGTTAGCTTTATAGAGTGTTAACCATTCGGATATCTGGCACCCCATAAATATGCATGTCGTAAAGTCTCTGGATGGCGTGCTGTCGCAGTTGGCTGATGAATGGAGTCTGCTGGCGCCACCGGGAACAGCAGAACTATCAAACTCCACCGGATGGCCGGCCATCTAGGGCAACTTGATCGACTGGAGCTCAGAGTCTGGAGCTTGGCGCTGCAAACTGCGACTCGCACTCGGTGTGGATATATCGGTGCAATAACATCTGGTAAGAGCAATCTGCGATGAAGAGCTTCCATTTGCTTTTTTTTTTTTCTTTTGTTATTTACAACGTCTGCAACTTCCACTCTTATCGCTGGCAACAAATTGACCATTTCAATTAATGAAACGCACTTAAACACCAGAGTGTTCTGTTGTCCGCCGTTTGCCACTCAAGTGTTGGCGCTAATGAACATGGCCAATCGTAAAGGCCAACACCGCGATGATCCTTTTTTTTCTGTTTCTCTGCTACTTTTCCCGCCTCGTCCCGCTCACATTTGCATATTTTGTTGTCGAGATTAAGCGCGTAAATTTGTCGTTAAAAATCATGTTTGAGATCGGCCACAGAGACACACGCGATTGCTCAAGAGGAAAGGAGGTAAGAAAAAAAAAAACAACATTCGAAACACAGGCAGCTGTTGATTTTCAACTGTTTCGAATCGAGTTCGTATTTCTCGTATTTTGATTGCGAACCGCTCGATTTGATTGATGGCTGTCGCCTCACGGCGCATGCGCGGCATGTCTATGCCAACTGACGTACTGATTTACCGTTGCCTGATAAGCAAACTAACCGAAAAAAAAAAACGAGTGGCAATTACCTCAAGTGGAGCAGCATTTGGCATTTGCATAAATTGGCCTAAAACAAAAAAAAAGGCAGACAAAAATCGGGGGAAACTATCGAGAGCCAAATGAAACGAGACGAAACGAGACGGGGCAATGAAATCGGAGCTTTCTTCGTGACTGGCGACGTTTTCCCAGCCTTTCGAGCCGAGAAGTCCTCTATAATGAGTGACGTGAACCCAGGGGTCACAGATGTCCAGAGCAATTGGATGTTACAATTTGTTTGGCCAGCGACAAGTCAATTTGGGGTTACATGCCCTCGGCGGAAATTACCAACTAAACAACAACTAGCTTAAAGATCACTTTCAAATCGTTAAAAAAAAAAATTATTTAGAAATTTACATTTTTAAAATCTTACACTAAGGTTCATTTCTTTCCCATCATACCATCTTTCCCATATAATAAAATTTTAATTTTTTAGTGCACCTACACCCAATTACCAAGTAGAGCATGGAAATGCTCTTAAGCTATCCGCTATCTAATTAGTTTATGCACCATTATAATTTTTAATTGCCTCTGCTCGCCGCAAACAAGATGGAAAATGCTGGGCACAAGGAGCGGGAAAATTCCAATTGTAATTTTATGCAACACGCAGCCGCAAAATGATTTTCACAGCAAATTATGCGGCCAACCGCAGTTGTAGCCATGGAACATGCAACATGGATTTCCCACGCATGCCCCCAATGAATGAATGTATGAGTATATATATGTACCTATATACAGATATGTGTCTCTATAGCGCAGAAGCGACTTCCGCGATTTGAACCTGCCGCAGAAAGAGAAGAAACAAAATTTGCGTTTTTGATTAAATCGTGGGATAGATCAAAGCCATCTTATCAGGGGCAATGTTTTGGCCAACGTGGGACAGAAACTGCTGGGGTGTTCAGGTTTTAGTTCGCACAATGCGATGAGAATTTCGAGTCAAAGAATGGCGGAAGTGGTGGCTGCTAAAAGATTTTCTCCAAATGCTGACGGATTCATGAACTCATTAACTTGTTTTTTATTGATTTTATTTCTAGAATTTCATAAACTAAATGAAGATTTAAAGGGTATCCAGTGCATGCGGGTGAGTAATCCAATTTAAACTGACAAAACAAGAAAAGTAAATATACCATCTAATGGTATATAGATCTCGGCACAGTTAATGGCACTGGAAGAATTCACGGGGTAATTTTTATACAACCCGTGATCTCTTAGTGGCATCTATGGTGCGAGAATAAAACATCCAAAATGAAACGAAATCCGAAACTTTCAAAGTTAAAAATGTGCTAATGTAAACTGCATTGAATCCGGTAGCTCAAACGAAATCAATTCTATCTCTTATGAAAGTAAATTAATAATTAGAGCGGCCTAATTAGCACCTTCAATCGCAGAGTGGGAACCAAAAAACAATCTAATTCATAAATTTCAAATCTACAGGCAAGGAAAACCTTTCAAAAAATGGTAAAAAAAAGTGCTGAGAAAGAGAATTGAAGGGAATGGAGAGTTTATGAGTCCGGACATGGTGGCAGCCTTGAAAAATCACCTTTCACACCGCCTAGAGTTCCCGGTTCTCTTGCTTATTTTTTGTAAATTCTTTTTTTTATTTTTTTTTTACCCACAATTAACAGTTCAATGAACCAGGTTGCCGCCGATTCTTCGCAGTCCCTTGAAGTTTCAGCCCAGCGGATGGAAGAAGAAACGAACTCACAAAGTACCAATCTCCCGAAGAATAGCACAAAGCCCATGGATAATAGCCCAATGGAGCTGTTGGGCATGCCATCGCTACAAAAAAAAAAAAGAAAAAAAGATACATACAGATACAAAAAAATAAAGGCTAAGCGAGGTAAAAAAAAGATAATTAACTTTTTTTCTTTTAGCACTAAGTATGCCAAAGAGGAAGCACTAACAACAGCAACAGCAAGAAATTACAACACATTACAATGGATGGGGGCATTCGGCAAGTGTGAGAGCGTTCCCTTAAGTCGGCGCTACCCGTCTCTCTCTCTCGCTTCCCTTACAGCCGTCTCTTTCCAACGCTAAACGCTTCAATGATTTTGTCATGCATAAATTTTGCAGGTTTGCTGAAATTTCTGCACTCCGCCGGGCGAGAATCAAATAAATTCCGGCACAAAACTCTTTTTCCCTTCTGGCCAAGTTCCGCTCGAGCACATTTATGCGGAAGAAGAGGGGTCTTTTTAATGATGACGCTTCCTGTTGGCCGGCCGCACATATATTTATGAGACACCTTGGCGTTGATAAGTCCCAGACGAAGCTTCAATTGAAATTTGTACTTAATTAAGTCTGGTATGGCGAACCGGCGTTTCTTTGATCATCGACTAAGAAGGAATTCTGAGAATTCGTCAAGTAGCCTACACTTGGGAGCAATTATTCACTTAGGCTTAAAAACAATATTTTTTAAACGCGGGAAAATAGAATTTACAAATATTTTCTCAAAATAAAAGGTGGGAAAACAATTGTAGAGGCAATAGTTTTTTATGAAAGAAGTTTATACCCCAAAACAAGAAACTGTAGAAATTCTATAGCAAACCTATATATAAGATTAACAATTTAAATATTCGACTAATTCGACTTTTTTAATTAATACTTAGATATGTATATGAAAATATGAAAATAATTTGTTGAAATCATAAAATTGTATTAGTTTACCAATAAATCAAGCAAGCAACTTAAGATATTAATTTGGTTTTTCTTGAATGTGTTTTCCGTTGACTTTTAAATAAAAACCAAAATTGCAATGAGTCTAACGAGCTGCAACAAAGTTGCATATTTTTCGTATTATAAATAATGATATTGTTAATGCAATCTGCATTCCATTGGTTCATTATATTAGTTACGGAAGTGCATACATATAATCCAGCCAGCTGGTAGGGAAAACAAATTGATTGGCGGCAAATGGTTTAAATTTCTGCATAATTCAATGCGCACGCGTTCTGGTTTTAGTTTCGGCAATTTTCTTCTCCTTTATTTTCCCGCAAACACAGCTGCAGAAAATGGTCAAGAAAACTTGGTGGGAACCATAAGAGAAGGGGGACGCAGGAGGAGGATGTAGTTGGGCCTGCTCCGATTCGGAATCATTAAATAGACGACAGGCGAAATCGAAATTGCAGTGCCAAAGTTGCCGCCTGCTGTTGTGGCAGTTGGAGTTTTTTGAAATCTGAGATGGGAAGATAGTTCTTCTTATCTAGGTACTTACTTTTTGGTAGTACAGCTGCAAATTTTATATCATACACATCCCAAGCTTTTAAGAAAACATTACAGATTAAAAGTTACAGATTACAGATTACTGTTATGACGACAGCCATTACCCAAGAAAAAACCTAAGAAAATAGTTCAAGACAATGTAAAGCTCAACTCATTTAAATATTAATACATTATTATTTGTTTTTGTACAAGCTTTTGTACAAGCTGTACCTAAAGTTAAGATTTGTACCTGAATCCTTCGCATCACTGGTGGTAAGTTGTTGTTGCTGGTGTCGCAGGGGGTTGTTGGGAAAATTTGAAAATTACCTTTAATCAGAGCGAAAATGAGATGGCTAATTTGAGTGTGCCGGAATCGGAATTTGGCTGGAAAATGGAAAATGCCGACTGTGGGAATTGCCGTTCTTGTCATTTCGGTCAGTGGGAAAACTTTTTGGCGTGGGTGGGCGACAGAGACAGCAGCTGTGCGTCGGAATGCGTGCCGTCTCTTTCCCGCTTCGTTGATCCTAAACTCGATGAGAACTGGACTTGGTTCACATAAACAAAAGAAGTCGCTGACCATGTTATGCAAAATTGCCGCACGGCACAAAAAGATCTAAGATAAAGCAGTGGACTTAAATATCTAAAGATATATTTTAAACATAGGTGAATAGACTGCTAAGGTAAAGATATTCACCAATGATGTTTGAAATATGATTTATATTGTGGTTCCAAGATGATATTTCGATTTTTAGATCCTAATTACTAGAAATATATGCAAACCTTTTCAGCAAACTGTTTCAACTTGTTTATTTTGACCAAAATATAGCATAGTCTGTTTATGCCTATCACAAGTTGGTAAATAACTTAAGCTATCTTATAAGCTTATTTTAAATGTTTTCCTAAGTGCTCAGATTTTTCTCGCCGTGCAGTCAGAAAGAGAGGCAGCTAGCACGCGTTGCGCTCGCCTGTTTTGATCTATGAGCTGCGATTACGAGGCGCAGCTAAAAGCTGCACAAATAAAGCGCGGCGATCTGCTCAAGTTGATCCCCAAGTGAGGCAGCTGCTGCGAATTTTTGCTCCGTTGCTGCCAGCAGTTGCAAATGATGATGAGGCAGCGGCATCAACAACAATAACAGCCGCCACAGCGGCAGCAACGCGACTCGGGCCAGGAGGCCATGACAAGCGACAAGTTGTCGTTAGGCCCAAAATTAGATGCATTTTGTATGCCAGGCATAGATCGCAGGCGAGAGCAATAGCTTACACTGCGAAAAATAAGCAATTCTTTCAATAATATAAAAGTAGTTTTAAATATCATCTGTCGTACGATCGCATTTGTACAAATGGTTTTGTATAAAACTCTGTTAGGGATATTGTCCATTTAATTGCATCATCTGCAGCTCTTTTTTCCCTCAGTGTAGCCATTCACCTATGTGGGAAAGAGAAGGCCAGCCGGCGAGTTGACTGCAGTTATAGGCTTAGGGTAAACATTTGGCGACGCATCAATGCAGCTGGCCAAGAGCTACAAAAACAGCAACTACAACAACAACAACAGCGAAACATCATACAGCAACAACAAGCAACACAACAACAGCAGCAACAGCAACAACATTAAGCTGCAGCTTGTGGAGTGTGCAAATATTTTAGCAGCAATTTTCAGCTTAAATGCCTGCAAAACGAGGCGCATCGTGTGCCCAACAGCTTTTGGCGGCTCAGAGGTTTTCTTTATACATATGTATGTATTTCCCGGTATGATAATTATGTCCTAAAGTTGAAAACAAAATCCGTTGCGAATAATATGAGAAAATGTAGTATTTAAATTTAATAACCAACTGTTTCTACATTTGATTTAAACAGTTAAATTGTTGTTAAATTTAAAGAATATAGAAATTTTATCAGAATATAATGCTGTAAAAATATTATATATTATATATATTTTTATTTCAAAATTAACTTGCATCGTATCAAACAAACCTCTTAAATTAAAGCAAGCTTTTATTCCCTGTTAAAAGTTAGTACCCAGTATATGAATATGTAAGTACATTATGTGAATCACCTGGCAATTAGTAAGGAATCACACGCAAAAGGGGTTATATTCGAAATATAATAATAACTATTTTATCACAACAGAATCTTGTGAAGAACCTATATCTAGAAACTCCCAATTAATAGGAAGCATACGCTAATTTCGATTACCGGGTAATTAAGTAATATCTAAAACGAGCCAGAGAAGCCCTTAGAACCAGATATTCAGATAGTAGTTCTCTCTGTTTTTCAGATACTCTCTCTCTCTATGGGATCTTCGGGGAATTTCCTAGTGCTAATTAGTAAGCGGCGTACACGTGATGGCAATGACTCTTGATATCGGTTCATAGATCTCACAATGCAAAACAGATACCCGGTTGTTTTCAGTTCCAAAGATCTCTGATATCTCTGATAGCTCAGCTATCGTATTGCGTCAATGTGTGACGACCTCGAAGACGGATCTACGTAGATATCCCTAAATCAGAATCCAATGTTCGGTTTTTGTTTTGGTATTCCGCCGCTGGTTTGGTTTGTCCCTGAATTTGTGCAGCAACCCCGTTCCCGATTCGAGTTTCCGTTATGCCCCCCTTCCACAGTTCTTGTTGCGTGTTGATTGATTTTATGCGAATTTCTGATACAAATTTATTAACAATTCAAATTGCAAGTTGAAGTTAAAAACTCAAGGCAAAAAGAACGGAAAGAGTAGGTTTTAAATTCAGTGGCTGTCAAACTGTTTTGGTTCGAGCCTATGAGGCGCTTAGCTTAGAAACCAACCAAACTGGTGAGTTTTGCTGTGTGCCTAACTAGGCTGCGGTGAGTTTATTGATTTGAAATTATTTTTAGTTGTTGTCTGTAAACATTAATATTTTGAATATTTCTATCTTTAATAGTAAGTAAATAATTCAATCCTCATTGTATGATATCATCGCTTATCTATTAATGAGATTATTGTCACCAACTACTTGTTTACATATTCAATCTTACGCTTTTGCAACTCATCAATTTTCTTTGAATACTCATCTGCTGCTTGCTTGGCGCGAAGAGTAGCTTCATTTAAATCGTAAATGGAAAACGGATGATAGTTGTAGGTGAACATTTTCGTCTGCCCATCAACCAGTTGATCCTGATTTTGAACACACCTTGGGCTTATAAAGTAGGGTAGCTTCATATTGGATACGCCGTCCACTTCCTCAGCTTTTTGCTCAAATTTTTCTTCGGAACTTGCGTGGGATTTAATCAATGTCGGGAATCTGCGAAAATGGGTCAGTGGCCAGATGGGAAGTTTCTTTGCGCTGCCTCTCATCGTGGTCAACATTTTTGCTAAAATCGGAGACAGGAAGTAGTAGAGGTTTTTCGGAATGATGTCCAAAAGTCAAGAGGATTCACTTACTAGCTACGTTTTTTTCTCGTTTTTTGAGCTCTGAGCTCGAATTCGGTTTTTGTGTGCTGCTTTGTTTGTGTGCCACGGACTTGACATTCGCAGCGCAGGCAAACTGTTTCCCAGTTCTTCAGCACTTGTTTTTCTTTTCCCGCTTTTCCTTCTGCCCATGTCAAGCCCATTGTCAAGCCGAAGGGCTTAAGGCAACCAGTCGGGCTGCGCTTTTGATGAACTTTTAAGTGATTTCCTGGCGAGGACTCACTTGCGTCATGCACAACAGCTGCAAGTAGCTCACCATGTCACTTCACCAGGGGCTTTTTATTTAATTTACCAAATTTTGACATTAACCGATGTCGCTGAGGCGCTAAAGTTGTGCAGCTTGTCATTATTTTAAAGCTTAACAAGTTGTATACAAGATTTATTTCCTAAAATCAGTATTAAGTGTATTTACTTGTTTTGTTAAGAAACTGGTGAAAATAGTGAAATTTAATTATTTCTGCCTTCTAATCTACCTTCAAAAGGACTTAACAGCTGTCAAATAGAAGAAACGTTTATAATTCAACGAATCCACTGGATTTCCCAATTTATAATAAATGATTGCATAATCAGATTTATGAACACCTTAGACCTTAAATCAAAATGTTTACAAAGGAAAGCTTAAGAATTTACTAAGTATTTACCGCAATCTCCCAATCGATGTGGTTTTCATCCGACCACAATTTTCATTTACCTCCGACTGGTTTTCATTACCTCTTGCCACTTTATTATTGCCTTGGCATCTTAACAGCCACAGCAAAGCTAACCTTTCCTCCCTTCCCAAGTCAAACACTAAAGTGCAACTTTATTTTTAAGTGTACACGAGACAAACTTTATGGAATGGAGCAGAAAACTTTCAGCATTCCCTCCACGCTGTTTATTATTAAAAAATTTGTAGCCATTCGCCTGGCTGTCCCAAGGAAACTTAGCTTCAGGGTTTATGGCCAAGTGGCGTGCACACGTGTCCATGAAGGTTGAATTGTGGGGCAGAAAAGTGAGAGAGGGGCGAAACTCGTGTGTGAAAGTGCAGCATCCATGACCAAAGTGTCAGAGTCCATGAAAGGCGATTAGGGTCAACTGGCTTTGGTTAGTTGGCCAGAAGGAGTGCAAGAGCCAAAACGGAAAATCCTTTACCACCACCTGTGGACGACGCTCAAATCTGGTGCTGGTAAGTTAGCCGAACTTAATTGGCAAGTTGACACGAATTAAGTTTTGCAAAAGAGCATGCCGACTTAGTTGAAGTCCAGCAGCCTTCTTTGAATAATCTGGTTTATTTTTTTTACATTTTCACATTGATGCAGTTGACTAACTATAGAGTAACACAAAAACAATTAGACTTACAACTAAAGTTAGCGGAATGGAAAGCGTTAGAGCTTGGGTTAGATTCTTGGCAGAGTTTGCTGTATGCATTAGATGGGTCGAAAAGCTGAGAGAATTACCAAAATCCCCGATTCTAGGCTAGGTGAACACAAGATTCGATCTAGAACTTATGGTCTAAACATATTCGTTGTCCGGTTGGCAGATCGCTGAGGTCGCTGGTTGGAGTTTCGTATGAGTTCAGTTGAAGATTGGGTTGAATCATTTCCATGTTCCGGAGTGTCTACCAGTTCTTAGAGCGACGTTCGGCACTGTTGGAACGCAACTCCTCGCTTTCTCGCCGATTATCTGCACGGTCATCCAGCCTGTCCAGCTGCCAGAGATCGTTGTTCAGCAGGCGGCGTCCATTGGACCAACTCAAGGCGGCTCCAGCTCGTGCAGCATTGCCATTCAGCCGGGTGGTTATCAATCCGTTGAGGTTTCCGGACTCCAAAAGCAGTGGCGAACTGATCAGCTGAGCCTGAACGGTGGCACTGGATGGCTGACTGAGGATCAGCGGTTGGGAGCTGCGATCGATAGTGATGCGGGCATTGGGCAACTGGCGCCAGGCCTCCAGATCGCGTTCCCTGGTCAGCAGAGTGGTAGTCCTCGACGAGCTGGTGGTGGTGCTGACGGGCAGGCGGGTGGCGAGCAAAGTGGGTGGATGGGAGACCACGGTGGCCTGAATGCTGGGCAGGCTTTGGGCCAGGAGTAGGGTCTGCTGGTCGAGCAATCGCTGGTTCTGACTCTGACGACGCTCCGCTTGCTGGCGGCGATCCTCGCGGTCACGCTGCTCCCGATCACGCTGTTCCCGATCCCGGAGTTCACGATCACGGAGTTCACGATCACGGAGTTCGCGCTCGCGCAGCTCCCGTTCCCGGAGTTCCTGTTCCCGCTGCTGGCGCTCGCGCTGTTCCCGCTCACGCTGCTCCCGCTCCCGCTGCTCACGATCACGCTCCTCGCGATCTCGTTGCTCCTGCAGGCGCTGCAGATCCCTCAATTGTTGTTCCTGCTGCAGACGCTGCTGCTCCTGCTGTTGCACCTGTTGTTGGAACTGTTCCATGAGCTGTTGGGCTTGGTTGCGTGCCTGGTTTTCCGATTCTCGACGATTCTGCGCCTCCAGCTGCAGTTGGCTAGCCTGTTGGGCCTCCACCAGAGATTGGGCTTCCGCAATGGCCTGGGCGGTGAGACGGGTCTGCAGTTCCTCGAGGCTGTTGAAACGGGACGAAGTGGAGGCGGAGAGCCTTTGCTGCTGCTGCTCATCCAGACGCTGCTTAGACACAATGGCATTGAAGCCACTCACATCATCGGCCGTGTACTCCACAATGCGACGGGTGCCATCGGGTTCGATCAGGGAGTACTGACCCTTGACCAGGTCGCCATCGCGCTTCTCCTCCTGCCGCTTGTCATCGCCAGTCAGCGAGTCCCTCACATCGTAGGCAAAACTGTACTGGGGACGAGTGTCGTAATCCTCGTTGGAATTGGGTGCCAAGGTGGTGGCATCATCGTCATCGTTGTTATCATCTCGGTTCAAAGCGCCACGCAGCTGCTGTTGCTGCTGCTGCTGAAGGTTGGAGGACTTGGCTAGCTGGTTAAGATCGATTGGACGCAGGTATGCCGAATTGGCCACATTGCAGGTGAGGAGACTCAGGCAGAGCAACAAGTATGTCTGGAATTGGAAAGGATTCACACAGGATTCGAATTAAATAGTTATCCGGTATAAATCACCCGTTGGCCTCATCAATTTGTCATTCCACAATGGCTTTCCCTTTTTATTTGTTAGTTGCGAGGGTAATAAATTAAAAACGACAACAGGCGATTCTTGTTACCGAACAAAAAGTTGTTGGGATTTGTTGGTTTGTCTGACTCTATTGGCTGTCAAGTTTACAAAAAGAATAAGCTCAGTTGTCTGGAACAATAGTATAAAATACACTGATAGCTGGTGGTAGATAAAATGAATCAACATTGAAATATCTAATAATCTTGAATGATTTAAAGTTTAGTATCATTTACTCTGTAACTTAATAACTTATTAAATGAATTGTGTATTTTAGAAAATATTTTAGGTAAATATTCATTTACTCAATTTTTTTGCCTATCTTTTCTCACAATGAACGAAAAATGATTGAGTTAAAAATGTTAGGAAAAATTATTATCCAAATATATGCAAAACATAATATATTATCCTATCGTTTTTATACTTGGTTTTATCCCCAACCAAGCTCGGTTGATTTCCATTTGGCTTATGCCACATCTCTGGGCTTTTAAATTGGCCTAAAACGCTGTGGCCCTTATCGTTTTGTATTTTTGATTATCCTGATTTATGGTCCCAACTTCCACTTTGCCGGATTTACATGGCGGCAGAACAGCAACGAATATTTATGGCCGGCAGCGGTTGACGGAAAACTTACCCGTTTCATGGCTGCTGACGTTAAGTATACGACTAGTTGGCTGCTGCTTATTTGTTTGGCTACTGCTGCTGTTTTCCGTTTGCTGCCGATGGCGAACTGATGCCACCACCAACGCCCACTGGCCATTTTATAACGACAGGGCATAAAAGGGCCATCGCCAGAACCAGACCACACCTGATATGCCGGGCACCAGCTTTCAAATTTGTTTAGTTAAGGTTACAAATGACCTTCCCGAGGCACTGATACACAGATACAGATGCAGATTAATTGGAGCTGCACTGCAGCATTCACTTTTAAGCCATGCCAGTACGAAATTGTCACCCACTGGGCCAAAACCAATGTGGGGCGCTGGAAGTGGGCGGCAAATCGGTTGACGCTTATGAAAACGGCCAGCAAACATTGCGTACGGAAATTGAAAATAGGCCTGTCTTTGTTGCGCTTCGGTCTCATGAATTCGAAATTTTGTAATCCCTACTCCATCCGAACGAGATCCGATTGCAAAATGCTTAAAAAGTAACCAGGCGTTGGTATAGGCGGCAAAAAAAAAGGGGGAAATTCGATAGCTGACCACAAGTAAGTAAAAGAGGTTCCGGGCTGGAACGGTCACCCTAATGGACTTCCCCTGTAACCAGGCACACTTTATCGATTATCTCGGATTCATCATTATCCGACAGGTTTTTCATCATCATGTGTAGTAACGAGAGCTGTGGCTCATTTGTTGTCTTTTGCGTAGATAGTTCGTAGGAAGTGAATATATCTGGTCAACGGATGTGGGTTTTTGGGAGGCTTCCTTGTTTCACGCAATGCAGGCGATTGATTTATGATTCGATGTAGGGAATTACACAGCTCTGTAAGTTTTCCAATTTGGATTTTATTAAGATTGGTAATTGCAAATTTCTATCGATTTACCCAAAAACTTCTTGCTACGCCCCATTTTTGAATCATTTTTCGATATTTCTTTATCTTTAAAATTAGTCTTGTAAATTTATATAGATTTAAATGTGCTTAATAATATCACCTAGAAACAGGAAAAGCAAGCCAATGACCACAAATTGTAAATGATTGTAACTTAAACAAAGAGTCAATGACTCAGTACTGATTATTCAATAGTTTGCTTTACAACAGCAATAAAAATTGACAAATAGTGTGTCAGCAGCTATCAGTTAAATCTATACCCAGCGATTAATGTGCTCGACCTTAAAGTAATCTTTTATGAGATACTCATATATGAGTTGGACACATTAATGGGCGGCACGATAAGTCGGCTTTGGGATGCGTACTAACTTTATCAGCTGCAAAAACAAAAGTGGGGCCAAAACATCAAGCCAGAACATCTGTGTCAGTGCGTTCGTAAACAAAAAGAAATCTTCAACGTGATCCAAACAAAGGGGCCCCAACAATAACAACAGGAGCCGTGGCAAAGGAAAACCCAAAGCAAAAAAGCACAGGCAACTGTCTGGAAAAAATTGTCATGCATGACTAAAATACAAGAGTAAGAGCACAAGTAGCACTGCACAGTGAAATGAAAGAAAGGAAATTAAATTGTCTAAAAAATATATACATATTACTTACAATTTATGTTTTTAATAAGTTAACCTAAAGGTTCTAGAAATTTTAATAACTTAATCACTTAATAATGAGTAGTGAGAGATTGTATATTTTTTCGCACTGCAGAAACAGCGAAAAAAGCTAAAGACCTGATCCGCTCTGTTATTCATGGCGTGGAGCATAGTTTTAGGCGCCGCCAGTTCGGTTGTCCAACATGTTGGACACTTTTTTCAAACAACCCAACAGCCCCAACACCCCAGTTTTCCCTACCCCTGCCCCCATCTCCAGCTCTGTTTGTCTTTGATGCGCGTTTTCCGCTTGTTTTTCTCGCTGGACGGGGGGAAAATTGAATGCCCAACAGCCGACAGTCGGCCACGTTGTAATTGAGTTGGCCGTGTGGAATGGGAAAATAGTTTTGCCAATTCCGACACGAATCGCAATGCAGTTGTACATGGAAAATCCCTATCCCTGCGCCGAGTATGTCGGGTCAATTTGCCAGGGGGTAATTAATCATTTTTCACTTTTTCATTCGATACAGAAAATGCGCTCAACAATTTCTCACCATTTGCAACTGCCAAAAGGCAATTAGAGTCGACACATTTGCTGTATTAGCGTTCATTAAAAATCACATGCAATTGCCACCGTAATTTCAATTAAGTTTCTTGTGTATCTGCTGGTTTGGTTTTGTTTGTTTCAATTAAATTATATTGCAATTAAATGCAAACGAAAATTATTTTATAAAGGAAATTGGAATTGAGAAGGGCATGAGAATATATTTTATTGTGAATTATCCATATATATATTTAAATTGCATAGATAGCTGGAACCTGAATGCTGTTTTGTAATATCTTCATTAAAAGTAAAGAACTGCATATATTAACTGAAAGTAATCGCATTCTGTTGACTTTGGTGGAATGTGCAACACCCAGAAGCAAAGCAAAATGCAACGAAAAGTGTGATTGCCTTAGTTGGGCATCCCCATTTCGAATTCCGCTGGGCTTGGCAATCAAATTGCGTTTTTCGGCCAGAGGAGGCAATTCAATCTGCGGTGGGAGGACTCGTGACCAGATCTCAGATCTACTTTTATGTACAAGAGGTGCATGGCTTTTTGGTCTGATGCCACCAATGCCACGACTCTGATTGAGTGGAAGCCTCAACGGGGACTTTTTAGACAGACAGCCGGGGTTCGGTTGAGTGTTTCAATTTATTTTTCATATTTTTGTTTAACCGCTTTTTGTTTTACTTTCCTATTTTAGGCAGGCGAAATTCCCCCGGTTCGCGCACAAAATGCCAAAAGTTAAAATAAACAGCAGAGCCAGGAGTGCGGCGAAAGGAGCCAGTCGCCATTCGCCATCAGCCAGGAGCAAGGACAACATGCAGGAAGGCAGGAAACACTTGAAAAAGTATGCCAACAATATTTCTGCCATCTCTCGCCGCTCGGTGTCTGTGTGCTTTTGTGCTATTGAAAAGGAAATGAATGGCAGGCAGAAAAAGTTAAATCACCTCCAGCAATTGGGCCTGCTGTGGCTCCCAACTCAATGGATGGGTCTAAATGGGTGACTCGAATGGTTGGGCTCCTAGATTGTGCGGACTGTATTTTGAGTGCTGCTCCCTGGGGTGGCGTATGCGCAATATTCGCGCATCGGCCTCTAAGCTGCGGCTTGAGCCCCCGCATTTGTCGCATTTTCTACTGTCCTCTGTGTGATTCTATTTTATTTCATTTCATTTCATTTTTTCGCATTCTTTCTCGATTCGGTTTTGTTTTTCGATTTTCTATTTGCCGTGGGAAATTGCTTTCAATAATGACGCAAAGTGTTGCTGGGGGGATATTTTAATGGTTGCTTGGGCGCTATGCGTTCGACAGATAGCGCCATCTGTTGGCGACAAATTTTACCGACACAACCCCTTATCACACCTCTCACACTGCACTGAGAGAAATGTGTTTGTTTCAGTTGATGCCTATGAAGTCATTATTATTTTCTTATTTATATTAATATAAAACTTTTTTATTACCAATAACTAGGAAAGCGATGCATTTATATATATAACAAAATAAATAATGCTTGTAAAACTTTAAGCTCAGTGTACCATTGACATCACTTCAGGCAATTTGTTCGCACACTCATCGTTGCGTTGGCATCAATAAATTGACGCGGTAGCGTTGCGTTCACTCCTTCTTGCCACGAGTCCTTGGACAAGTGTGCGCCAACGTTTGTCCGGCGCCGCTTTCCTGAACACTTATGCAGTCCGTTGTCCATCGCACTTTTCCGGCATGCAACGCCAAGGGCTTTTCCTCATTTGCATTTCGAGCAAAAGGCTCGCCGTCCACTGAAATATTTTTAAATATATTTTTCATTTCCACGGCGGCATGTTCACGTTGCAAGGGGTTTCCAGTTTCGCGATGCTATCACGATTCATCTTCACAGCATCCACGGCGATTCACTTAACCTTATTCTCGGATGCTTTATCTAAAAATATGTATATAAAATAAGTCAAGTACGATACAAAACTTTCCATTGCGTATTGACCAAAGAAATTGCGTCTGCAAATTTAACAGATCACGTATAAAACATATAAATCGTAAAGAATTTAAGATATATTATTAAAGTTGTACTTATTATTATATATACTTTAAGAAATTTTAAGGTTTAGTTTGAGTATTTTTCAAACCCATTCGCGATGAGTTCTAGAGTATGCCCAATAATTTGCCATCAAGAAACAGCGAAACTTAATGCAGTGGAAACATTTCAGAATTCAATTATTCCCGCTTGGTAAGAGTTTTAATTAAAAATCAGTCATATATTGTACGTGTGAGCTCCGGGTGCTTAAAAATTGAACATCGATTCGCCGAGGCTTTCAAGTTTGATTAAATTCATCGGATAAAAAAAGGCAAAGCAACCGAAAATGTGTTTGCATCACGTACCCACTTGTGGGTGCCCCAAAATGGCCCTAAATGAAAAATTCTGGGTCTCTCGTCAAAAGTTAATAAACAGAAAAAAAATATATATACGATACGACAAACCAAATGGGAGATATTTGCCATTTACCCAACCGAAAGGCTGTGAATTCAAAATGATAATAAAACAATTTCAAGGGCAATTTGCAGACTATGAAAAAATACAACTTACATGCACATCTTTTTTACTATTCATTGATTGGCGTACCATTTTTTATTTTAATTACAGCAAGACAAACCAGACTGATTCTATTGAGATTTATACAAAGATTACAGCAACAAAATATACAAACAGAAATCAGAATTGAAATTGTGTATACGTAAACAATTTATTTAACTTTAATGTGCCATTGTTGTTCGTTGGAAAAATCAGAATTTCCGTGTGGCAAACTGTTTATTTGCGTATCGCGACGGGGCCAATTAATGAAATTTCATTTTCCCGCGTTGATTGCCCCACTTTTGGCCAATTTCAGGGGGGCCAGAATCAATAACAATACGCTTGCCGGGTCGTGAAATCCATTTAATTAAACAGACTCTCTATATACCCTTTGCCCGCACCACAACTGCAAAAAGGGAATAGGCCATCTTCAGGGTGGCGAAAAAGGCATTCAAATTCAGCTCGATAAGACCTCCTGCCTTGATGATCCACCCCCGGTTTCCCAGTGTTAATTGTGTAAAGATGAGCAAATCGAATCGATGATCCCGCGATTGATCGTACCATCTGCTGGAGAAGATCGCATATGGCAGCCGTTCCAACTCCTCGGCTACTTCGCTGGCAAAATAGCAGCTGGGAAAGAGCTGCACGCAGACCACTCCAAAGAACACCAAGTAGTAGACCAGCGAGATTGTGTCGCCCACAAAGAAGAGCATGTAGGAGACAATGATGCACAGAGTGGCTCCACATCCGCCCAGCTGCACCAGTTGCACTTCGCTGATGGTCCGGCTCACCAGGTTGTGGAATCTGCACATTGAGTGCATCGTTTTTGGAACCAGTTAAAGTGAATAAACTTCTTGTCAAAAGTTAGTTAATCAAAGCTTACCGCACCAAGAGTTTATGCTGCTCAATGTAATCCAGCAAACGCTGATGATTCACCACCGTCTCGTCATCGAAGTATCCCAGTTGACCCATTCGTATGGACCACAAATGGACATGTCCGGCCAGAAGGCATAGGGTCAGTGGGGTATAGGTATCGTTGCCCAGCCCCTGGAAGCCTTCAACTAACATGCTGAATACCTGATAGCCCAAGGCTACTGCGCCGAGAAAGCGATTGCTCTCCAAGTCGAATGGGAAATAGGCTGGATAGAGAAGTTCCCAATTTCCGCTAATAACCTGAACGAAGACGCCGAACAGGAAAAGCGCATAGATCATGCCAAAGCTAATATAGAGACATCTTGTAAAGCGCCTAGCATGGCAATGTACGTGATCCCGATAGTAACGATGCTCCTGTTCGCTGGCAATAAATGTGTCTAATTGCTCGATCAGTGATTCGATTTCCACAATCTGCGGCAAGTGATACAAGTGGGCCACATGCTTCAGACTGCAGGCCACACAAGTCAGAGACATGGTCAGGTTCTTAAAGAACTCAGCGGTAGATGGAAGTAGCAGAAGATGCAGCAGCAGATGCAGTGGAAACCACAAGGTGACCAGGATGTGCAGCAACACCACGTACAGCTGGACAGGACGTGAGGAATCCTTGAAGAAAGTCGGTACCAGCAATCGCATGCAGATCCAGAATGGACGATAAAAACTAAGACTGTCGATAATGACCATTGTTCACCTAATGCACATTTCCCAGCAAGGCTGGAGCTTTTATGCAGATGTCATGAGAGGAAACACTGCGAGAAATTATACCACTATGAACAAGAAGATGCTCATATATTCATATATATATATATAGATTTATTGCATTTATATATATAATGGAGCCGTCTGCTTTTTACAATATTATTTAATTAAAAAAGTGTATGCAAATAAATCGATTGTGTACAAGAAACTTTAGTTATTGGACACAAATTTTCATAATTTTAAACCAACGTAAAAACTTATTTAAATGTTGAACATAATTTATTACTTGTTCGAGTGTAAATTCAGGTGCATAATCCGCGCTAAATGGCATTTAAACGCAGCCAATGCAATTTTCATGAGCCGCGCGTTAATGGCCGCCATTAGTGGTAATTAAAATTAAGCGAATATGCAAATTTATGGGCCAAATGCCTGGTTGGTTAGCCGCCCACTTATTAACGCAGCGACATGGCCAAAGTGAAGAAGGAGTAGGCCAATCGCACGGTGGCAAAGAAGGCGTTCATTCCGATGCCAATCATCCCACCGGCCTTGATCTGCACTTCCGCCAGGGTGAGTTGCATGAAGATCAGTAGGATGCGGCTGTAGCTCCGATTCATACTCATCCAGTTACTTGAGTAAATCGCATAGGTCAGCTGGTTCATCTCCACGGATATCAGGGTGCCGTAATAGCAGCACGGGAATAATTCCAACACCATCGATAGGAAGTACACTCCGTAGTAGGTTATAGCGAAATTATTATCCGCAAAGAAGAGAATGTTGACTAGTGTTATGGAAATATTAACACCACTTGAAATAAACTGGCCGAGCTGCGAAATATTCATGGTGCTGCGCAGTAATTCCACTATTCTGGAAATAAATAATAAAGATTCTAAATTACTAATATGATAATTGTTTGCAAGGAAGTATTTAATATCATATGTAAATTAAGGAAAATCGATTTCCGTGACACCCGACAAACAGAATGGTTTTCCTACAACACGTTCATTTAATGATAATAACTAAAAACCATTCTATATATGTACATTACTTCATTAGTTTTCGGTGATCCTCGATGCTTTCGATTAATTGCTTTCCGGTTAAGTATATTGTTTCCTCTGGACCTTGGCCAATTCTACTCAAGCGCATCGCCAAAAGTCTTACATGACCGGCAACCACGCAAAATGTCATCGGTGGATAGGAATCATTGGCCAAATTCTGAAGTATGGCCAAACTTACTCCGGCAATTTGGTATGTTACACTTAGCCAAAATATTAGTTCCGTGGCCTGCACATCGTATGGAAACCAGGCGGGATATAATAGCTTATGTCCACCGCCGAAAAGAACTGATGCAATAGCCGAGATATTCGACAGTCCATAGGCCACAATGAAACTTTTCCAAATGAAATTCGCCTCACGTCTCGTATTTTGATTGAAAAACTCGCATTCCTCTCGACTTAAAGCTCGCTGATCCAGCTCTTTAAATAATATTTCGATTTCTTTAATTTCAGATAGCTTGAAGCGAAAACAAATAAATTTAAAGCTGGCGAAAAAGCATGCTGCCGTAATTGGTAGACCCTTGCAGACATCCCCCAAAGATCTTTCCATAAACAGTCCCAGAATCAGGTGAATTGGATACCAAATGGTTACGAAAATTGTAATCACCAAATCCAACAAGCGATTCAGAAAGAAATTGCTTTCCAGGCCCAAAAGATGCCAATATAACCAATAGGTTCTGTAGATATCTTCACTTCGAATGACTCGCGGTTTTAAGTCCATGTTTGAAACAATTGAAAAGGTCCTGCGGCATTTCCTCTTTTATACTAGTCGTTCTAAATGGCTAAATTATAGTCCCACATCGTTACGCCCATCAATTTACTGCGAGTTTGATAACCCTATAATTTGCTATGACCAATTCACACCTTTTCTTTGGTAAGAACTGCGTGGGAAGTTAACAATTTGGGACCGACAGCGTAAATACAAATTTTTGCTTTGGTTAATCATATTTTATTAATCTAGGACCTGTGCAAAAGAGTTAAATTTCTTTTTAGATATCTGGGTGTTGTCTGTGAACAATAAATGCACATGTTATAAATTATAAATTTACTGATGTGTTAGTTGCTGTCTAGCAGGTGAGCTAATATTTTGGATTCATGTCACATGGGTTAGTGAAAATGAAGTAATTGTTTATCAAAAATGCTACTATCTTAAATAATAAATTATTGAGCTATACTTCTATTTTCCTATACTCGAAATGACAAGGCTAAAGTGTAAAAGGAATATGCCATCCGAACTGTGGCAAAAAATGCACTCATATCGATGCCAACAATACCACCTGCTTTTATATTCACTGGAACCAGTGTTAGTTGCATCAGAATTATCAAGGATCGATTGTATCTTTTATCCATTTTAAGCCAGTTGCTGGAGAAGATGGCATATGGTAGCTTATCAAACTCCATTGTCATCAGAATTCCATAGTAACAACTTGGAAATAGTTCTATTAACATTGCAGCAAAGAACACCGCATAATAAAGCATTGCAAAGTTGTTTTCCGCAAAGAACAGGATGTTGATGAGTGTTATGGAAATGTTGATTCCACTAGAAAGGAACTGGCCCAGTTGGCTAAGATGTAAAGTGCTGCGAAGTAGGCGTATTATCCTGGAAAAGTTACATTTGATTAATTATCAGTTCTCTGAGCTATCAAACATGCGGTTCTTAAATCTTTATTCTTACTTCATTAGTTTCCTGTGATCCTGGATACCTTCGATGAGTTTTCTGGTATTTTCCGAACTTGATAATTTTACATCGTGACCAATTCGACTTAAACGCATTATCAATAGTCTCACATGTCCAGAGACCACACAAAATGTAATCGGCGGATATGAATCGTTGGCCAGATTTTCCAGAATCAACAGACTAGAGCCAATCGCCTGATAGGAAAAACTAATCCAATAGATTGCGGCGGTTGCTTGAAAATCGTAGGGAAACCAACCCAGATACATTAAATTTCGACCAGTACTAAATAAACCAGCTACAGTTGCAGTGATTATGGCCGATATAGCAGCTACCAAGTAACTTTTCGAAAGCATTCGAGCCACACGACTTGGATTTTGATTAAAGTAGTTGCGTTCTTCTTCACTTTCAACTCGACTATCGAGATCCTGGAGCAATCCTTCGATGGTCTTTATTTCTTTAAGTTTCCAACGAAAACAGAAAAACTTATAGCTGCAGAAAAGGCATTCCGATGTGAAATGCAGACTCCTGAAGACTTGAATCTGGGGCTTTTTATACATTCCCAGTATAAGATGCACGGGAAATAAAATCGTAATGAAAGACGTGATTGTAAAATCCACTAGCCGTCGAAAAGGATAATCGCCCTCGACTCCCAGAAGTCGCCAGTAAAGCCAATAGGTTTTGTAAAGATTTTCACTTCGGACTTTCCTTCTTGAATCCATATTTGAAACAATTGGACAAGTTATGTACCGCCTTTCCTTTTATACTGGTCCCTTTTAATAATTAAATTTAAGTCGGGTAGACGTAATTGTTGTCCCCGCAATTATATTTAATTGATTCCAGCAATTATCACCTATTTGTGTAAAGCAAGTGTGAGCCGTGGCGTAATAACATTAATAAATACAAGTTCTTCACTTAGATATTTACGGATTAGGTAAATAATTGACCAGATGTTAATTTTTAAAAAATAATACCAAGCTTAATTTTACAAAATTTTCATTTTGCCTAAATATTACAATCCACAATAAAGTTAATAGTGTTTAATAGTAAAATCATTTTTTTCAGTAGGAAAAAAGTGACCAAAAATAATATTGCCTATAACCTTTTTAGTACTTTTAGTTGAAGAACCCCATTTTCTATCATTCTACACACAAATCCTGTGCGGTAACTAAGCGTACAAAATGGACATTAAAAATGTAGTTAAAAGTCGTGCAAATGTTGTCCCATGATCTCTTATGCAACTGCACTGACTTAGTTGCCATTATTTGGCATTAAAACTCTTATCGACAGCTGCTGGGAGTAATAAAAAGGGATAGATTCTTTCGTAGCTGTTAAAAAAGTTGTAACTTTTACCTTTCAAATGTTTTATAACCGCCATCGATAAGTTTTGAATACAAACAGTTCGCTTACATTGTTCATTGCTACTCTAAAACACAGTAAAAAGGGGAGTTTTTTGCAATTTAGTTTTTTCTGTTACCATTCCCCAATACTTTTTATGGTTTCATGTAGCTTTTGGGTAATGCTCTTTCGGCCAATGAAATATGTCAAGGCTAAAAACAAAAAAATTAAACTTTATGTTGAAGCATACATTGCATATACGTAATAACCAAATTAACAGCATTGGCCAAAAATAAGGTAGGTTGCATTTCTTTACTTTAACTAGCAAACGTTATTTTTATAAATTATTTAAAATTTGTTTAAAAAAAATTTTGTAGTATATTTTATAACATATAAAATGTAGCATACTTCAAAAAATAAAAAAAATATGCTCACTTTGACTGTGAAAGGTATAATTAAGAGGCAGCTGCAACTTTCTTATTTTGGCAAACTTTTTGTTTGTGGTCCATGACAAAGGAAAGTTGCCAAAGTTATTTGATTTGGAATTTTTTTTTGGAAAAGTTTCTCTCTTCTATATGATTTTTTGGCTCCAACTGCCCTGCGAGTGTGTGTTTATGTGGCACTAAATTAATGAAAATCACAACTGTGTGCAAAATGTAATTTAATCTTATTTTTCCCCACAGTTGGGCCCGAGGGCAACTGGCGCGTGGCATGCGATAAACTTCCCGGATAGTGTGAGTTGGTGGAAATATTCTTGTTTTATCAGGCGAAACTGACAGTTTTCAAATTTATCAAGTGGCCGAAGGTTTCGGAAAAGGAGGAAGACCCATCTGGTTGTTCAGTGTGTTCGATTTGTGATAGGCAAGGTCACACGGTCTTGAAGTTGTCGTTTTGTCTGTTCATTAATTTATTAGATTTTTCATTGCCCCACGTTAGCTACAAACCATCAAAGGATTCGTTTTATTAGTCTTCCAGAACTAATTCTGCAACTGGGATATAAACACGAGCGAAATTCGGGTAAACAATTAAATGTTCATCTAGACAACTTAAGGCAGAAAATCCATTTAAAAGTCGAAGGTCCATAAAAGACATCGCATTTATCGCTGGATAAGCAGGCAGTAATGTGGTTTAGCTGCATATCTATGCCATTAAATGTGAATCCGTTGCCCCTAAAACTGCAAAATATCAAAGCAATAAAATGCAGAAAATAGCCCGAATTTTGAGATCTCTTTGCTTGTAACCACCAAAAAAAAAAAAGAAGGAACGAAAGAAAAAGTCGGCATCGTCAGCAAACCAAAATATACCAAAAATGTTCACTTTGCAAAAATCGTAATATTCGTTTTATTCGTTCGCTTCGTTTCTCTATTCATAAAGTCAATATTTGCGGATGGTTATTTAGCAGATAAAGCACCTTGAAATCTGTTCATTCGTGCACTGGCTAATATCTAATTCTGCGAATTGAGTTTGCAGTTCTTTCCATTAAATGTGTATACTTTCGGTTTGCTAATTAGCATCTGAAAGATACCCACGCATTATATAATCTATAATGAATATCCCACAGCCTGATATAATATCGCCCATGACATTGACCACATTCAGAATTTGTTTACTCTAGACGAGAAGGCATTGTGTCAAGTATTTATTGCTTTATTGCTTTATCGCTATGTTATGTTTCGTTCAACTAATTTCAAACGATTTTTCACAGCAGAAAAATTTACCAGAACTGCGCCAAAAATGGTGTGTGTTTCTCTTGCTATATGGTTTTATATATATTCTGTGTTTTTTTTTCCACCACTAAGAGGTCATGGGGGTGAAGTGGTTTGGGTTTGGGTATTTTGAGGGCTCCAAAATCGAGTGTCGGCGGAACAGCTGCGTTTGCCGTTTGTTTACTTGCTCTACTCGGGGTCTCTGAATGGACTCCGGTCTGCTCTGTGTGCTTTTGTCAGGGGCGTGACCCCAAGGGGGCGTTCAATTATTTGTGCAGCCAACAATCAAGTCATGCAGAAGTGTGTACATTGGCCAAAGCAAGTAGACTGGGGACATTTTTAAAGATAGATTGTCATAAAGAGGATATTTTTAGAAATACTATGTTACACATAATTTGTAGCATTTGAAACAATAGATTTAAAGTTCGCTTAATTAAGACTTATTTAGTTTTGTGGTTTGGTATAGTTGTTCATGCTTACTAAATATTTTTTTTTTGATAATATATTTGTAAGACATTATTATTTTTTCTCGTATTTTTTTATCTAAAAAATCCCCTTTAGCTGCATCCATGTTTTCTAAATGCTTACTTCCTCAGTAATAGTGTCTGTGTATCTGCACTTGCGGTCACTGCTAATCGTCTAATTTTATCATGTGGTTTTCCCCATTTAAGTGCCGCCAAGTGTTGAACGATTTGTGTAGTTTTTCCTAACCAGCGCACCGATAGCCCGCCCCGTTCCCTGTGGCAGTGGTTTCCTTCGTTTTTTTCTCATGGCTATTTGTGGAATTTTCGGTATAGTTGTGCTGGGCTGGTATTCTTTGCTTATCATTAGACTAAGTGCTTGCACATTTGACCTTGCCACGCCGACTCATTAGCAGGTTAATGTGTGACAATGCCCAGTTGCACTTGAAAGACTTTTGTTGTCTGCCAAAGAGATGCATATTAATTGGACGCATACGTGGAATGGGGAAAACAAAAAAGTTGGATGGGAAGATAGACATGATACAGCGGTCACGCGCATTCCATATTTGTTATGTTCTCATATTGCGCATACGCCAGGGTGGTCTAGGCAGACAACACGCGAGGGCAATCAATCATGTGCCGAAATTACGCAGCCGGCTCCCAATCTGGCCAAGTTCAGCCTGGCTTAATCTGCTAACCGTGTTTCCGGTTACCATTTTGCATAGAACGCGCGTTTCGCTTGCCAAACAAAAGTTTTGCATAGTCAGCTTATGTTTGGCAATGGAACAACAATATTTGAGTCCAAGGATGGTTGCGCAAAGTTTGCCGACCCATGGAGCCACCAATTTAAGGATTTTAAATTAAACTTAAACTTCTTATTATGCGGTAAAGTTTCGTGTAGAGGAACAGTTACAGATTATTAAATGTTACACAAAGTGTAAATAAAATATTATACGCCAACTTAGACTTAGTGGGAAAATGTAGGAAATATTTATTTTACCATGAAATTGAGCTTAATTCGCATAAAATCTTGAATATTGCCATATTCCTCTGCAGACTGAATTATATTGATTGTTCCACTTGGATTATTTGATTATACCTTCTTCAACACGTCTCGTTCAGCTGTTGCCTGGGTAAGTGCATTTCGATTTCGCTCTGTCAAATTATGAGCTGCCTGGGTGGCATCTATTTCTGGCTCACTACGACTGCTTTAAGCGGCTTTTGGGAGCAGCTCCATTTCCTTTTAGCCAGCAGCGCAGTTATTACACGCCCACAAATGCTGACATTTCAATTGTTCGGCCGGGCTTAGAGCCATGCTGTCAGTGCCAAATATTGTTGGGGTCGAGTATTGCGTTTTGGCCATTAGTTGGCAGTCCAGTGTGGCAAGGAACTGGAGAGCATGGGAACCTCGAACTATAACCTTAATTCCTCAGCCTTTGCCTTCGATATCCGTGACGACGCTGGTCGTCATCGTAGCCGTAGCTGAGCCCATAAAATATGAACCAATTGACGTGAAATTGATTGTTCTCCTCCAAGCTGTGCTCCACTCTGTGTTCCCTCTCTTTGCTCACGCTCTTTTACCCTGTTGCCGTCTCCTTCTCTGGCTCCCTCAGTGTCTTGGGGTTTTCTGTTTGCGCTTTATTAACTACAACTGCCATAAAATGCAGGCGAAGCGAGCTTCTGCACTACCATTTCTCGTTCACACCTTCAATTCCCAGCGAGTGCACTGAAATAAAAAAATATCTACTTTTACTGTGGTCACTTAAAATAATAAATCAAAAAGTGTAAGAAATTAATGGCTTTTTAGAAAGAAAAAGTTAAACTCATTCTTGAAATTCGTTATATTAATTAAATGAGACAAGTATTTAGATAAAATAAGATATGTAATATTCAGTACGTAAACCAGAAATATGCTAGTATAGATTCTTGTGTTTATTTCTTAATATCCTATTTCAATAAATCAAGTATATTTTCTCTGTGTGTACTTTTATCCTACTCCTTCTGCCCTGCCTTCTGCACATCCTGCCCCACCGCTTATCGCTCATTTTACACGCTGCCAGCTTTGCGAGGCGTTGCCGCAAAATTCCTTACAGTTGGCATATTTTACGTGCCGGGCCAAGGGCTTAGAATACGCTGGAGAATGGGCCATGGCAAGGATTAGAAGTTGGCCGGATCCGGGATCCATGCCCGACCTTCTTGGCACTTCCAGTCAAATCGAAGTATTCGAATAGGATTTTCTGGCGTGCTCTTAATTAATGTGATGACTTGCGGTCAGACAAAAGGTCCAGAGCATCATCAATACATGACATTGGGCACTATAAGGCACTATACATCATGAAGTAGTAGTCTGATGGGATTGGCAATGAATGCAGGTGTAAGTTATGGAGAAAGTTCGGAATGCGGACAATTAGTGAGGGTTTCTGGAGTCTCCTTCATGCCAATTCATTATCCAGAGAATTGTTTAATGATAGTTTACAGTGGGTAAGAGGTAACACATTGAAGTTTTATAATAACAGTCAGGCAAATACTTTGATCTGAAACGATATATTAAATCGGTTTTGATAACAAATATCACTTTAAATACCCAAATTTGTAGCCTGAAGTAGTGTTATGAATGTTTAAATGTTTAAAATGTTGTAACCGTTGTTAAATCTGAATAAATACTCCACTTGCTCACCATTAGCTACTGATGGGCCTGCCCCCCCCCACACATAATATAATCCTTGAACGTGGGCCATATGTCAGTCATTCCTCACCTGTCCGTGGCGCAACAGAAATGGCCATTTATTTGATGTCGCTACTTACCTTTACACACACGCTTCATTTCCATTTGTAAGCAATTTTTCAGACCCAATCCTCGTGTGGAAATACGCTTACCAACCAGAGTTTTCCACCAAGCAGGCCTCTCTCTTTCGGGCTTCGACCATTTGTATGCGAGTTGCAGCATCTTTGGCTCGGATGTGGCGCTGGGTGGATCGGTGGGCTGGTGGAAAATGGGGAAAAAGCCGCTTCGGCTCATGCAATCGGCTCGCTTCGAACCCAAAACACAACAATGAAAATGCCGCATCGAACAAGTTCGGAGCACATGGCGCGAACCGCAACCGAGGACGCAACTTGCAAGAAATGTTTTCAAAAGCGTTGGCGGAAATTCAGTTGTTTGGAAGCCATTGCAGCTAACGGTACTCTCGTCGGATTTCCCATTCGCTTCGATTTTCCTTACTTGTACACTAGGCCGTTCAAGAAACGTGTGAAAAACAATAGAACAAGTGCCTGTGTGTGTGTGTGTGTGTGCGAGTGTGAGTTTGCTTGTGACAAAAGTGAGGGATAATCCTCGATAAATCTAGCGCAAGCACAAATTACAAAAAAAAAAAGAAAAGTGCAAGAAAAATAAATAGGAAATGTAACAAAACGAAAAACTTGGACAGTGAAACTAAAAAGCTATACTTATTCACTTATTCAAATCGAAGTATTTTCAATGTCAGACCAAAAACAACAGCAGTAACGACTTAAAGAAATGGCTACCTTTTGTTTTCCTCCACTGCTGAAATTTGTACGGCTTCAAAAATAACCATAAGTTGTCCTTGGCCAACGGGCGGCTATTTTTAAGCGTTTTGCTGTTGTTGTTGCCAGCGAAAGACATAAAAAGTGAAATCCAAGTGCAGCGAGATTCGCATCGGATAAAAATATATGTTTATATGTATATGTATTTAATTAAATTAAACAAGAGATACGCGGCGGCAAAGCTGCCAGAATCTCGGTACTCCGATTGACAGGGGAGAAAAAAAAGAACAAGTGTCCTGGACTCTGATGGATGGCCCCGTGTGACTTGTGTTTGCTCTTGAATTTGTTTCTTATTGTTGGTATATTTTTCTGTTTTTCAATTGTTTTCTTTTTTTTTAATGTCGCAAGTTAATTTGATGCGTTGGCAGGCTGTCAACGTGGCTGGCATTGTGTTGACGGATTTGTTTTTGATCAGACAGGCGCCACACGGCGTATACGCAATTTACAGCGAAATTTCCTACGGTTAATAATTGATGTGAGAATTGGATTTCCAACCAAATGTGCCCCGGGAATAATTGTCAAGTAATTTATTTATAACAGCTTACCCAACGAGAGAAGCCGTGGCATTCGTTGAATTAATCAATAATGTAGAAGGGGTGTGCATAGAACATCTTAAACAGCTCACTTGTCGATAAACAATTCATATAAGCCATCAACGATGCCACGCCATTTCAGCGGAAATTCATTTGAAAAGTGGAAGGGAGCCCACTTGCTCAGACAATCAATGCAGTGCGCCTTGCGAGGCCGGAAATTTAATTTCCAGGTAAAAGTAAGGGCAAAGGAACCGCACGACCTGAATGCACATGTGGTTAATTGCTTGTCCTCAAACGCACACATTGTACCGAGCAGGAGCAGCAGCCATTACGTATACGCCATGGGCTCCCGACCTCCGACCTCAAAACTGGCTTCATTCGCCCACATACGACGCATGGGGCACGTTCTTAATAATTTTCAAGTCGAACCTTTGCCGGGGCACGTACCTCGGCGTAATTAATTTATGCAATAATTTTTCATTGCCGACATAACTTGACAATTTTTCGTCGGGCTATGCCCGAAAAACGCAATGGGAAAATGTTTTAATTTTAGAATTTGTTTTCCTCTTCGGCTGAAGCCATAAACAAAAGTTGCCACCCAATCGTGAAGGTCTGGCTCTTATTGCCACTAAATTTTCCGTTGGACAATTGAAAGAGTTTCTGGTGGCAGGGACGTCCGAAGTTATGATAAATGACAAAAGACAAGGCACATAAAAGCCTGGGCCAGTCCAACTTTTGAGACGTCACGAAAGGGAAATGGCCATGAATGCCGGTCATTAGGTTAACTGACCGGGCAGGAAGTTGGCCAACGCTTACACCACTATTTCCTCTCAACTTCAGCTCCCCCCACAAAAAAAAAACCCCTCCATTTCCGTCATTGTGTTCGGCACTTTCTTTTTTGGACACTTCACTTTCGATGATTGGCGACGCCACTCGAAGGAAACCCAGCACAAGTGGCAACAGTAACGCTCAGAGGGGCGGATAGCGAAAAGGGGCAAAAAAATCCAATCCAGGGCAAAAATCCAAGAAGCGGGGCAATCCGGGAACTCGCACTTGACAATCGCCATCAAGGACGCGGAAATGCCACGTTCCTTTTGTACTTCGGCGCTCAGACACGACATGCGATTGAAAGGAGAGGTAGGGGGGCAGCTAATCGAAAAGGTTATTGACTAATCCAATGGAATATTTGACAAACCTTTGATCTAGACATAAACAAATATTTTATTGTAGCATTTTGTATTCATTTTATGTGTTGAACAAGGCAGTGAAAGTGAATTTGGAACTGTGGAATTAATTTGATTATCAAATGATTAAGTTTTATTTGTATTGTTGCTACGTAAACTCTGTCCTATTTTTACTTAAGGAAATGTTAATAAACAAATTGCGACAGGAAAACAAATTTTAAAGAACTTTTGTTTTGTTTGTTTCCTTCCACTACCTACGTCATTGATTGCCGCCTGCTTTGAATTTTTATTGGACCAGCTCGCTTGTGTTCCCATTTTCTCCCAAAACTGAAGGGCGTCCCCCACCTGCGGGAGTTGGGGTTATTGGTTTTGGGAAACTTGCGGCACTTAATGTCAAGTGCACGTGCTGTACAAAAGCTACTTTTCCTGACCGCTGTCAAGCACTGTCCCCGCCGCTTGTCCCTCCCTATTTTTTCCATATCCAAAACAAAAACCGGCAACGTGACGTATGAGTGATACAGGCATATATTAACTGCTTCCCAGTGTGCGAGTGGTGTGTGCTTGTGTGTGTGTTTTTGGGGTGCTTATTTAATATTGCGCAGTCCCGGCATGTGTCAAAGTAAAAGTTTACGACTGTCGAAAAATGATTCGCGATTCGGCAGCTGCTCGCGTTCATAACTAACAATATACTAACTGCAATCAATCAAAATCAAAGTCGGATTTTACAGTCGTAACCAACTGGGTAGGCATATAAATCACAGCACTTTTCAAATGCCCTAAGTTTGGCGGACAGAACGCAATACCAAAACTGTGTGCAAGCAGTGGAGCCAACAAATAATTACAATTTAAGCGGAATCCGAGAAGGCAAAAAGCACACAGAGCGGAACCCGTCGAGAAGCTGAGTAAGTAAAGTGGAATGGAAGCACTGATGACCTTACCCTACGCGTCGTTTCTCAATCTCAAATCCACATTCCCTACGAAAAACCCCCAGATCAAATGGGAAATCTGAAACAGAACAAAAAGCCAGTTCAGGCCAGGCCAAGCCAAGCCAAACCAATGCAAAGTCATGCATAATGCAAATGCGAGTCAAGGATAGTTTTTGGCACTTTCCAGCACACAAAATGGTGGCGTCGGCCTGACTTTCTCCTTGTCTCGTCCTGCACTTGGCACAGTTTTAATGCACTTGCAATGGATCTAATAAAAAGTTGAAAGGAGTCGTTCATACGCCTCAAATAGTCAGTTGAATTTGAAGTTTGTACTTGTCTAAGCGATGGGAATGTAGAAGAAATAACATCACCTTACTTATTTAAACATGGAAACAATATTATGTTTTGACTTAAGTATTATGAGTATTTCATTTGGGCATTGTTCCATATCAAAAACATTGAAATTTCTACTCAAGAGCACACCTTCCACAAATCACAGCCATAATTAACAGACAATATTTACAATGTTTACCCAAAACATTGAATCCACATAATGTATTCGAAGAAACAACTCAGTAGACTTGGAAAATCAATTAAATTTGTGATTTTTTTGGTACACCCAAACAACGTAAATTTTAAACGTAATAAACTTGGTGGAAAGCAATACACTCAGAAAGAATACACAAATAAAATATTGTGAAACGCAGTGGTTTTTCTTATTTGTATACATCATTCAATTGGAAAACAAGTTTAGCGAACAAAAAGATCATAATATAATTTTAGCTCAGCTGCTAATTGGCGTTTAAGTTGTGTACTAATAAAAGTACATAAAACAAGTGTTAACTTTTTAGCGTTTCTTAAAGTGTTTTTCATTCTCAATTTACTTTTGATTTGTTTCTGGCGCGGTATGCAAAACAGCAAAAACTGACCAAGAAGCAGGGAAAAGCATTTCTTTACAGCAAATACCCTGTACTTCTAGGGGATTTTTGTTACATACTTAAAATAACTGTTATCTAACCTGTTAGATTATCGAGTTTTTGATAGAGTAACGGGTATAAAAATACCCATATGTTAAATGGCTAGTTTTTAAAAGGTTAATTTAGTTATGATTTATTTATTTATAGTATGTATTATACAATAAATGATTAGAAAGCGTTACAGAATATTTAAAGGGTATTCTTAAGTTGAGCCTTCCTGTTTACTTACTGTTTTACTGTGTTTCAATGGCTGTTTTTGTTTATTTTTGCGCAATGCCCCAATTAAGAATTTTGCGCATCTCCGTAAGACTCACCCTGCACTTCGTTTCGCCTAGTTCGCTAGTTAATTATCAACAAAAACGTATTAGGCAAAGGCTGAATCATTTTTCAAATCTGGACAAATAACAAATGAATGGATTTCGCTGGCCCGCTGGCCCTTTGCATCTGTTAATCACCTGCTGCCAGAAACTGAGCCTCAGGTGCGCAGACTGCTGGGTATGGGTGTATTTTCCTTTCGCAGGCCCTTTGAACTTTTGTGCTCTCAGCGAAAAGCGCAGAAAAGTTTCTACATTCTGCCCTTGTGCCGAGAATTTTCCATTTTCCTCGACTATTTTCATTATGCATGTGAGTGGCGGAGGCCTCCGTCTGATTTATTATATGACCTGGCACAGCCGGAGAAACTTTTGATTTCTCATTGTGATTATTTTATGATAGTTTAAGCGCAGACTTTGCAGAACCCGAAAACTTTTGCGCACACAATAGCCCGCATCTTCGAAATGAAATGAAATCGGGATGTCGAACGATGAATGTTGAGTTCTGAATGCGAATGCGAATGGCAGTGAGTGCCAAGCAAATGCATTGAAATTTGTAAAGCTGTCAGTATGGGAATGAGAGTGTGGCATATGTGTTATATATATATAACATATATATTCACGCTCAATACCAGCTGAATGGAGAGTTCTTAAAAGCGATTTTTATCGTCTTTTTTTTTTAACCCCAATTTCCATTGATAAATCGTTTCCGATTTCCCAGAAAGGGTTGTATAAATATTTCCACTTCCCTTCAATGCTGAAATTTTCGATTTTCAAGAATATTATTTATCTAGAGCAGCAACAAATTGAATACATTTTCATAGACTGTATGCATGGAGTGGCACTTGCAGCATGAGAATATTACGTATACGCAACGATGTCGTCAATTTACCCAAATATTTCTGCTGATGCCGCTGTTCTGTTCTATGCTTGGTAATGAGAACACGTGGTGCCTCGCATTCGCAATTACACATTTAAGCTGTGTGTCATGCATATTGAGGGGCTCATTAAAACCTAGTGCGGACAGGAAGTGAATCGCAGAGATGGAAAAAGGATGCTTCTGCTAGCCTTATGAATCTATTTATATTTTCAACTAATGACTTTCGCTTCAGAGTTGAGAATATATGACTTCCCACCTTTATTTCTTGGCGTGCAGGTGATTAAATTGTCGCCTTTGGGGCTGGCATCGTTATTTCAAGGCATCCAAGGACGAGTCAAGCTCTTCAGAACGAGATTCACAACAATGGCGCGATGCATACATTTCAGGGCATATTTCATGAGCTGTTAATTTCGCGCGGCGGAAAAGTCATGTGTGAATGCGGGAAAAGCGCCTTTTAATTGAAAATTCACAAGAAGCGGGGGTGGCGAGAGCGCGGGGCAAATTGAAATGGGAAAAAGAACGAGGGGAATGTGGCGCTTAAATATTTTGTTTTCATTCTTCCGTTTCGGTAAAGCGGCCAACAATGGAGGCGCCGCTTAAGTGGGCGTAGATTGTCCATGTAAATGCCAGCGGCAAAGTAATAGAGAGAGATGGAGCAAAAAAATAGAAAGAGTCAGCGCTGGCTGGCTAGAAAAGGAGGTTAACAAGTTGAAGCTGTTTGCCAACGTCCCATCCCGCTTGCTCTGGAAATTATGCGAAAAGTATTTTTCGCACCAGTGAAATTTTTTAACACCATGCGCTATGCAGTGCTGTTAAAAAAAAGAAGCTAAAATGTGCACTTTAACAGCTAGTAATTTTTAAAAAATTATTAAAATTATAAAATTATACATCTCGTTGATAACTACCTTGACGTTTACCTAGCAGCTAGCTGAATTTTTTGTATTGATAAGTTGGGTTTCCGTTCAGATTGCACTCAAAACTAAAACTAAGCCAAATGGGCAGCACTATTTGGAAAAGGGGTCTTTAAAATGGAGTGGATGGGGCAGGAGAGATGTCCCTCATCATCAAGTGGTCCAAAAGTGAGCTTAGCATGCCCGTCGCCGCCACTCGAGGATGCAACATGGCAAGGCGAAAATAGACGAGTTGCCATCGCCTTCCTCACATTTGCCCACGTTAAACATATCTCCTGAGTGGAAACTGTTTCCACATTCACTTTTCCCAAGCCACCCACCCTACACCATTCCGAATCCGCTACAGAACACTCGTGTCAAAAGGCCTGCTGGGCCTGCCATAAATGGGCCACTTGCATTGCTGGCGACCAAAAAGGCGAATGATGAGTTCAGGAAGGAGGGACCTGTAATGTGGGGGAATAGTCTTTCAATCTGGTCTCCTTGAAGCCATGGCGCCACAAGGAAAATATCACCCGGTAGCTGGTTAGGTAACGTGTTATTCCACATGGAAAACTTTAAAACAAGAATGTAGCCAGGCAATTAGGATAATAATTAAGTGCACATGTGGGATTTTCATGAAATTGTTTGTGCACCTGTTTTTCAAATATTTTTGCGCGGTTCAGTAAACGCCAATTGAAGAGCAATTAAATTAAGGAATGTCTAAGGTCAGTTGTTTGCACTTACGTAAATGTTTTCAAATCCATTGTTGGATATATTATAATTAGATATTAAATTTCCATTTATGTATCATTTTAACATTTTCTATTTATGGTTAATTATGTATGTACTTAATTCATAAATTTGCACATGGTTTATAGAGTGGCTAAACAGTAATTATTAATTCATGATCTCGGCTCTTATTTATTTATATAATCATATTTATATCAACAACAATATTTAGCTTTGTTATGCAAATGTCATTGAGGTAAATGCATGGCATTTAAACAAATACCATGCACTTATTTTTAGTCCCATGAACTTGGTAAACATTGCATTTGTTCGAAACAGTTATTTAATAGCACACCGAACTTCGTGTCGTCCTTAAAAAAGTCTCAGAAATAAACACATGTCACGTATTTTACTTTTGCAGTTCTTGTTTTCCTCAACCTTTTACTTTTCTGTATATTCTTTGCCATTGCCCTCGGCGGAATCAGATGTCAGCGTGGCTCGAGGATTTTCCGGCCGTGGATGTGTATTCCGATGTAGATTGGTATGGGCATGAGTATAAGGATGGGGATGAGGCTGTCGTCGGACACCTTGTGGCTGTGGCCTCGACGCTAAGGTCTTGGATATGTCATTAATTGCCTGGCCGCCATTTTGGCTGGGCGGCTATTCGCTCCTGCCGGTTAGCAATAACCCGTAAAAGTAACCCATGCCTAACCATATCCGTGTCGCCTGCAGGCTAGACTCTACGTAGTTAAACAAATCAACGGTTTCATGGCCACTAATGCAATCAGGCCGCAATAATTTTAACGCTCAGCGTACTAGCAATTTGTCATTTTCCAATCCGAGCTGCAGGCATGGCGATGAGGGGTGAGTTAGCTAGGGGAAGGGCGAATCAGGAAAAGCAGCTTTGGCATTTTCATTTCCATTTTTATGCGCTTGTCATCGCTGGCTCGGAATGGGAATGGTATATGTGGGATGGGGTGGGCTTAAGTGCTGCCATTTGCAGCTAGAAGCGCCTTAGTTGCCTCAGTCTCATTTGAGATACACACACACGCAGGCAAAGATATACGCACACACAGATACTCTCACTTACGTGTGAGCGAGTGTGTGTGCGGACACACGTTGAGATGCTTTTTAGTTGATGGGATTGCTTTAGTTTCTTCTTCGCTTGCCGTTATTCTCCATCCACAGCACTTAAATGTGACCAGAAGGTTGCAGATTTCTGCAGATAAATATGTATTGTCGAAGACACACACACACACACTCCTACCATGGCAACTTGATTTACTAAATAGCATCGAAAAAATAAAAACCTAAAAACTAGAACCATCATGGACAAAGCTGAGCTACTTAGTTGCTGATAATGATTTCCAAATTCAAAATTCAAATTCACCTTTTTAAACATTTTACCAGTTTTTCCAAATTACAAAACCTTGTCTACATATTTTTGTACCCTTGTCAACAAATAGTAAACAAATCAAGCAAACTGAAAAGCAAAATAAATAAAAATCTTAAACGAACCGTGATTCTAATATTTGTTTTCATTGTTGGAAGCTTATATTTTCTTTACACACAACGATTTAAGGTTAGTATAAGCATATTATTGAAATGAAACGACCAACTAACAAGCAGTCAAAGAAAGAAGCTAAAGGCCAAGTTGTTTTTCATCGATTGATGCAAATGAATCACTTTCCTTTTTGTGGTGACCCAATCAATTGGTTTACAATTATGTCGAAACCGATAAAACACAGAAAATCAATTTAATTCCCTCAGCAGCAGTGGCAGAAAAGTAGGTTGGGGAAAAAAGCAAATCCAAGTCAAAGTTATTCCGCCTTTGGTCTTGTCTAGTCTTTTTGGTTTTTTTTTTGGGATTGTGGTCAGCCAAGCGTTCAATAGATAACAAACTGACACATATAAACCACACCAACACAACCATACGAGGCTCACTAACGCACACTCACTTAACATCCATTAAACACTTCATAAAATGGTCATTTCTTGTTCCTTCGCCGCCTTGTGTTTAGTTTATTTTGTCATTTTATGGCGGCATACTTTTAGGCGTTCGGTGCCCTTTTTTGTGTGTTGGCTTTATATATATATGTATGTATATATCGAAATGTATTATGTGACCCTTCCTCAGTCAGTCGGTGAAGGGAAATTTTTTGGTAGTAGACTGAAACGCTAAATATCAGTCAATAAATCGATTTCTTATGCATTATTTATAATGAGTGCGGCACGCAGTTGGTTAGTTAGCTGGCAGCAACCAAAAACCAAGTATGAAAACCCTTCGGGAGTTTTTCCCACCGATCCAGAGAACCAATTCCATTGTCTATCATTACAATCAGTGTTTTTGGTATTTTTGTGCTGCCTCGTTGGCTGATGTTCATTAATTGCTTTGCCTTGACTGATTACTTTTATTGATTCCGATTGAAACGAGCAAATCATGAGAAATCTACGCAGTTTTTTTTGTGCCTGAATAAATCATTTTAATCATTCGACTTTATAAAGAAGGTAATTTCTTAAAAATACGTTTCTCGCGATGATGTATGACAAATTTTTTATCTGGTTAACTACATTTCATTTGTCTCTGACCTTTGCGTCAAAATTCCATTTCCGGTGAATACTTTCTAAGGACTCAATAATAGGTTTGTAAATATAATTTATTCAATATTTATGTTAGGCACACATGATTTCTTGTTTATCTACTCTTCACCTTTGGCCAACATCTGCTTGGCAAATTGCGTTGTATTTTATTTTATCTGCAAACATTTGGCTGTCTTGTTGTTCTACCATTTTAAATCGTTTCAACTCGGCCGAAACTCAATTAGAGTTTGTTGTGATTCCATTTGGAAGCCAGGCAACAAATTCTGATATAACAAATTTCATCCTTCTTTTGGGGCTTTTGGTGTTGGCTTTTCGATTTCAAGGCTCTTGACGCTCTTTGCCGAGCACTTTCCCAGTTTTGCCGGGTAATGGGAAAAGTTTGCCATTTCTTTTATTTTTTTTTTTTTTTGATTTTTCTTTTTTGTGCTGATATAGTTTTGGGTTTCAAGCGTGTGAAATTTGGTAATTGGCTAAAAGCGAGATTGAGTTGCGAGATTGTCGTAGACCTGTTGTCGATAATGTGCAGACAATTGGCTGGGCATTTAAATTGTCTCCTCTGCAGTGGCTTCTGGATACCCTCAGCTGTGGTCGAGCGAGTCATACATTATGTATGACATGATTGGCGTATTTGTGGCGGCATCAAATGGGATTACGGCCTTGAACTTTTTCATCCCCTCCCCGCCCACACGAGGGCTTCTCCATTGCCCATCACCCATCCATTCCCATTACCAGCCTTCTTCGCTGGGCTTGTCATTGATTTATTGGCTTTCAGCCCTCTCAGTCTCTGTCCTCCAAGTCGTGTGTACTTATATGTGTGTGTGTGTGTGATTGAGTGGGTGTTTTGGGTGGAAAATTCATTTAAACTTGCTCTACGCATATTACTTTTATCTAAGAACTCCCACTCCGCACATTGTTTTAAAAGTTCTTCTGGCCGCAGAAGCAAACGCAAACGCCGCCTACTCTTGCATAATTAAACAACGGCAAGACAGGTGCAAATGAAAGAAAGTACTTGTGAAAAAAAAAAATAGGCCGTAAAAAGTTTTCGCCATGACACAGTTTTTGTGTTACGACACTAAGCGCCTTTTGGTCCTTTAATTATGCAGTTGACAGGTCACCGAACACCCACAGTTCCCTATTATCGAAGCGCGACACTTCCCATATTCCCCCATTAATGCCCAACAAATTGCCAGCGATTGACATAATTTATGTCAAACACAAATCGGCAACGGTGTCCCGACTCCCGAGGGATCAATAAAAATGCCCAACAGGGATGAAATACTAGACCTGACAGCCAAATGGACAAGGCCAAAATCCCCCGACGGAAAAAAAGGAGGAAAATAAAACAAAAGGATTTTGCCCCGTCACCATGCCCAATCATCTATGTAAAGTTTCCCAAAAGCTGGTCAAGCTGATGTCCTTGGGACCCATTCCACCACTGATCGATCAATTGCAAAAAAGGGAAAATGTATAAAAATATATATACAAATGCTTGTGTCAAGTGCTGACAATCAATTTCGTTTTGATTTCACCAACTCAATGAGTGAGTTTGCTCATCTATTCGCTTTGATTTGAGCGAGAAAAGTAGAAAAATCGCTGCTTTGACATTGATCAAATACAATTGCAGATTGCTTTCACATTTTGTGACAATTTTATCAAATCAAAATATACTCACTCGTGTTTTGCCATAGCTGAAAAATTCTAGAGAAATTTTGATGGATTGGAATTGGTTTTATATAGAAAAATTTTTACTTTAGATTGATTACTATTTTAAAAGGATTGTGCAATTTAACAGAAGTTGTAGTTTGTCTTGAATAACACTTTATCAAAGTAATTCAAAATGTTAAGTTAACAAGGTCAAGCATTCAATCAATCATAATTTCTCCCCTTAATTTATTTAATTGTCCTGGGCTTTCTGAACTGGAATAAATGGTGTGCTCCTCTTAATTGCCACATTTATTGATTTTAAATGTTACTAATTTCCAAATATTCCCTGTACGTTTCATACAAAGCACCAAAGCCAAAGTAATAGACATTTTTCGATAAGATAACACTGCATAAAACCATCAATTGTCGTTGTTTTGTCATGGACTCACCGTATTTCATACGCGGCGACATCGAATGAAATGGATGAAGAAGGTTTAGTCGAGCCGACGTCATCGTCCATCACCCATCATCGTCCATTCCATCACTCTGCCATCAAATCCCATCACAATAGCCATGGAATGGGTGTACCAGATCCCACCCCCTATGGAGCAGTATTGTAGATATATCCACCCGATGTCCGCCCTGTCGCTTAAAGCAATGAACTTTAAGTAATTTGCTTTTACTGCCTGACAAGTGACGAGTAAAACAAAATGTGGCGTTTACTTTCGTATTTTTTATTTCAGCCGCAGGACCTTTCATCCAGTTCACTTTTGGCGATGGTGGTGCGGGGGGCATGGGGATTGCGGGAACGGTGTCATGTTATCAAAATCAATTTGCGGGGTCCGAGAATAAAATGTTAGAGGAGGAGAGGATGAAGGACTGGCTCAGTTTGTCGCCTATTTCGGTGCTCTATTTTTGAGTTTGCAACTTGCTACTGCTGCTGCTGCTGTTGTTGCTCTGCCATTTTATTGTGCAATGTTCCGGAAGGCTGCTTTGTTTCAGCAAAATGCGCTATAAACAAGAGCAGCGTATAAAAACACAACAAAAGTGTTTTTTTTTCACCATTTGCTAGATATATATCTCGACCGTCGCTCCTCCGTACATACAATGTTTGTCGGATGATTGAGTTGGCCCAGCTGCAATTTATGCTCCTGCTCTCGAGGAGATCACTTGGTTTCTGTTCCTGCTCCCTGGTTGGGTATTTATCTCAGTTTTCAAGCTTTGCTGGGTTGCAAGTGCTGGATTAGACGGGGAGCTGCTCAGAAATGTTGGGGATTTCATCTGAAGTAAGTGGTCAAATGCAATAGTCGTTCTGATGATGATTTTTTTTAATGCTGCACTTTGAATAATATTATTTTTCGAATTTTTTCGAGCTATTTTTATTAAATTCTTAAATCATGTATCCAACATTCAGTTTAAACATTTCTATAACTAGTGAAAACCATGACGGACCGCAAATAGAAGACCTTATTACGGAAATTCCTCATCGCATTAGCCAACTTATCATTTCCGTTTCTTCGTTCCAATTTATAACAACTGTCAGGTGAAGGAGCAACTGCTTCAAAACTTTGTATTATAGATTGTTTTTCGTAAGCTGCTTATTACAGCTCAAAAAAATTTGCTGGCTTGCAGTCTTGAAAAGTCGCAAAATTGCCAAAAATATATATTTAGAAAAATAAATGAATCTGATTTAGTCCGTTGCCATTGTGGCTGTCGTGTCCCAGTATTCCCAATACACATATAAATAAGAAAATACCAGCAACGTCCGAGGTGAGCTCGTAACATTGTTTTAAAATGGCAAACGCCTTGCGTATTTGGGTCGAAAAGCACTCAGACAGCAGGGCCCAGGTAAAGTGGAGTGCCTCCGAGAAGGTGCCCTCTTCAAAGGGAAGGAATCCCACACGTCCACAGTGGCTTGAAAGAGTGTTGGTGGTGGTGGTGGTGTGGGTGTGGGTAAGTTGTGTCTGTATTAGCCAGGTGACAGAGTAAGCGCCTTAAGCCGCCTCAGAGAGCACACACATACACACACCCACACACCCACACACACCTGCGGGAAGGAGAACAGTTGCTACTTGGAAGGGGGAAAAAGAAACCTACAAAAGCACAAGCTATATAGAAACGGATATTTAGTATGTAAGTGCAAGCATACACTCAGAAAAAATGTTATCAAATTCTTTTAATTTTTGGATGAGTTCCCAGATGGATTAGTTCTCAGCAGTTGCCAAGCAAAAAGAATAAAAAAGCTGTAGTTTTTACTTGGATATTAATATGTATATATTATATTTATATTTTCTTGTATACTTAATTACAAATATTTTTTTTCTAAAGTTAAGCATTAGTAAATCGGTCCTGAATTTATGCAAATGTTTAACGAGGATTCCAATTCCATATTCCATTCAATTTGGCCCCGTGTATCTACCTTTCGCTATATATAATACGTACTTTATTTTACGTCGTATCTGTGACCATCTTGTGAACTCTTGACATCCTTCGCTGAGCAACCTAAATTTAAAAGTTTTTCCTATATACATATGAGTGAAAACTTTCCACTAAATTGAATTGTCTGTGGGCTGAAGTGTACGAGGGAAATCGGATAGGGCTGCTGGGCGCTACCGGTTTCCCAGCATCTGTACTTAATTTTCACTTCCGTAGCAGATTGTCTAGCAAATTGAGTAATTTAAATAAAGCGCATCGCAAATGCGCCTGACAGCCCTTCGCCATGTAACCCATATAGTCGCCTCCTTCTTCTTGGGATTCCCCACAATATGCTTTCCATGTTAAAGAGAAGTCATTACACCAACACTGTCACACACACACGCACACACATAGGCAGACATTCTGGTGGAAGCAAAAGCCGATACAGCATCGGATACAAAGATACATTCCATAGTGTGCAGTTGTGCTGACGTTTGGCCATTTGATACAATTTGCCATCCCGGACGTTGCTCAATTTTCGGGGCAGTCAACTGTGCAACGTGTCGTTGGCAGAAAGAGAAACAGGACGAAAAGGACTAGACCGAGCTGGTAACAATCCCATAGATGCATATCTGCAACTGTGCCGTCGCATTCATGCAGCCAGAAACAGAATTTGCATATTTCTTGTACCACGATTCTAACGCTCGAAACATGAACAGCAAATGAAATCCTCGGCAATTGCAAAAGCTTTAACGCCTCGAATACATTGGAGCCTAATTGGAGCAAACAAATTGTTTTGGATGGGAAAACATCTAAATAATACAGAAACAGTAAGCGAGGGACAAGTAGATTTTTTTACACGGCCGCCTCTCCCGGCGAACTCATCAAAATTTCATACGTTGAAGAAATTGCTTCTTCGCTCCCCAACAAAATTCAGCACTTTACATTTTTATTTTTGTTTATTGCCTTGCCGTGTCCGTTTATGCGCATAATTTATGCATAAATTTCAATTACCTAGCCCTCGAAAGTATGCCACGAAAATGTGCGCAGCCTGTGACTCGCTTTAATTCACTTACACTCGAGTGTGCAGACCGAAAATCGCAAAGGACACTGTCATAGTCATCCCAAAAAGCGTCGTGGTGGAAGGTCCTTTGCCAATACTTTGATTTGATTTATAATCTGCGGTGTCTTGTGGGAAAGAACATGTAAACTTGAGATCGTTCTAGTGCTCCATGGGGAAAAATTTAGATAAGGTAATAAATTCAGCGATGAGATAATAACGTTTTATTTGGAAAATATGTTTTACAACAACGCCTTTCCAAGTTATTTATTTCCATGTTAAGGAGTACATATTTTGATACATCGTTTTTGAAAAGTGACCCACAAGAGATATATTTTATATTTTTAAACATTCTCATCACACCCAAAGATAATCATTTTGCCGTAATTATACTAAACTTGCCTAAAACGCTTCTTAAATTCTATTAACAGATATAAATACTGCTGAGCCATTTAATTTCAATTATTTCTGCTTTAAAAACAATAACGGTATCCGTTATCATGCGATCCATTAATTTTATGCCCCAACATTACATTACATTCTCAAGCCATTCATATGGCTATATAGCCCCCAGTGAAATGTAGATCTCGTTGGAACCTCGCATATTGGAACCCCACCTCCGGTGACCTAGCAGTCATGTCCATATTTTTGGGTGAGAAAAACGAAATGATGGAAAAAAGCGAGTGTAATTTGAAATTCAAAGCACGTAAAACGTGCCAGGCGTTGTCGCTGCCACGCAGAAACGAGTATGTCTGTAATTTATATCTGCAAATATTTGCGTGCCCCAATATCAGGATAATGCCAGGATGAGGGGTGCTCACAAGGCTGCAGTTTGCCAGGACCTGCGAATACCCCTCGACTCATTACAACTTCATTAAAATGTCGGGTCCTGCCCTCGTCCAAAATGTTGCACACTCGGCAGAATTTTCGCCCTCAGGGAAAAAGGATTCTCTCGCATACATGTACATGTGCGAACTTAATCGAATTGCAGGACCGCTGCGTGAGTCTGTGCGTGTGTGTGTGAGTAGGCGGCAGCTGCAGCTTAACGCAATCATTAAATTTTTATTGATGACCAGGGCTTTTGGGTGTGACAAAGTTAATGGAAATCCAACCGAATGGCCAGTTGGCCAACTGGCGTGAAAATATGCAAAGTGACAAGGCGAAAGCAAAATCCGCCGCTAATTCTGATGGATAATTAATTTTGTATGACAGTGCACTTAAGAAAATAATGTCAATACCTAAAATTAGTTTATTAAAAAAAAATTTTTTAAATATACTTAAAAATCTAAAAAAGTACCATTGTAAATGATTTAAGTGCATTGCATTTTAAAAGTATAATAGATAGTATTAAAAAGCATTTTTTTTTGAGTGTACTCCTTTTTCGATGCCCCTCCTATACTGGCATTAATGAATTTTCACAGCCCCATAATTAGATTGCGCTAAGGGGAAAATGGCCAAGAAACGAAGCTGGAAAAAGTTGTTCTAAAAATAAAAATTTGCACACAAAAAGATTCAAAGGACGCTGTCTGGTCGCTGGCATTATGCAAACTCTGCAAAAGCCAAGACGATTAGCAAGGACTCCTTGGTCCAGAAGGACTCCCCTTGGGCTGCGTTAATGAGTGTCATTACCACGCCGGCCAGCCAAGAACTTTCGTTCTGACCTCAGCAGGACTCCTGGCCGATCAGCCGCACCCACTCCTCATTAGCCAACTCAGCTTGTTTGGGTCAAGTTTTCGGAAATATCTTTATCCGAGTTGGCCAAGACCCATTAAGGACACGACCTGGCGGACAGATTCAAATGCCACATATGTTTGGTTGTCATAAATGAGAGATGCCCAGCATCAATCCATCAGTGGCCACTCGAGTCACACTTCATCTGCGAAATTTGCGGGAGAGGATGCTAATGACTAATGGCTGACAATCAGCGCAAAGTTAGGAGGTCCTTCGACCCATAAGCTTATTGAGCCGTAACATAATATTTATAAGCTGCAAAAATATGCAAGTCAAGTGTGTGGGAGTCCCAGTTTGGGCTCTTCAAGTCGAGATGTCCTGGCAATCGGCTTAGATACCCAACATTTTGGGCGGTAGTGTCGTAAACGCAAACAGGCTCATCTCTTGAGCAGTTCTTCATCCTTCGGACGGTCAATCTCAATCTCAATCTCAGTTTCTGTTTGTGCTTCTGCTAAGCTTTTAGTTCTCCATAATTTGATATTCATGCATGTATGTGAATCCTGTTTATGCAGCGTTTAAGTCTCTGTCTTGCCCTCCTAATCGACTCCTTTACCATTCTCTTTTCTTGCAGGCGACGGAAAAAGGCGAAGATAGGTAAGTCCTGGCCCTTTTGCTGTCCATTGTGATCGAGTGAGCTACCCGTTTTAAGGGTCAAAGGGACAGACAAACAATTTGCATATTTATCACGCCTGACGAATGTTTCACTTTCTGCTCCCGACATGGGCATATATAAATAGCCAGTATAAAATCATTTTTCAACGTCAATCTGCATTTGGCATTTGGCTGTGAGATTGGCGAGTCCATAAGTTATGAAGCTCTGAGCTCGAATTATTCTGAAGAGTCAATTCATTTGATTAAAACCTTTAAGTAATATTTTAACTATATTTATTTATATTAATACAAGATTAAAGGACACATTACCTGGTTAAGTACAAGTACCAAGTACAACAGAACTAACTTGGTTTCTTAAACTGTATCGTTTTAGAAAGCCTCGAATGCCAACCCTCGAGCCAAGTATTGTATATATATAAATATATAATTGGACTGTTTTAAATCTTTAGTTAAATATCTATCTGCTAAGCTCGAAGGCGAATATTCTGTGTGAGAATATTTGCCTTTTATAATTAAAAATCTACTCGTTAACATTGTGGCGCACGTGATTAATTGTTCCCGCTGTGTCAATATTTATTAAGCCCCCCCAACTGGGAGCAGGCAGTTATGATTTATGAGAGTATGTGGGCCAGGTGATGAGCTTTGGGCCCCCACAAAATCCATTTCCCGTTTGGGCAAACAGACATCGGCAAATTGACTCCGAAGTCGTAATTAATAAAGATTTTGCGCGTGGTCAAACAAAAGTGCAACAATGGCTGTCAATCTATAATGTGCATAATCATTGCCATTTAAGCCTACCAGATGGTTTTAAACGGCTTATTGTATTGGCCCGCATTCTTTTCTCTTCATTATTGGCTGTCACTAATGACAGCTTTATCGTCGCGATTGTGTGCGTGCGAATTTCCTGTCCAATTAATGGCATCAATTATCATTGCAAACAAAAAGTTAAAGTATCAGTGCATTATTGTTTGTTTTTAATTTATTTTATTAAGGAACATGACATATTTACTCGTTATTTGCTGTTAATTGACCACTATTTACTTTTATAATTATGTTAATAATATTTGGCCATTCTAATGCGCGAAAATAAATCATTTATTTAAATATAATGGCAAAAACGTGCAGACGATTAAAAATCGTTTTCGGCATTAGTTAACTTAATTTAAATTACAAACATATTTGAACTATCGTAAGTGCAGTCATTTTTTCCGGCACATTAAACTAGATATTGCCGCATCAGCAGAGATTTTTCCGTATGGCAAATGATTAAAGCTGCCACACATAAAATAAAATAATTATTTCTGCATTAAACTTCAGTGCCTCTCGCTTTAACGACACAATTCTGATTTTAAAGCTGGCATAAAAAGGCGAGAAAAAGGAGAGAAGGCGAAAGCCACTTTCCTGGGCGTTTCCATAAAATGAAACCGACAGTTGGCGAAAACTCGGAAAAAGGGGGGCGTTGTGTGTCGACTTCCGGTTTTCCGGGTGTATCATGAGAATCCCCCGCTCCTTTCGCTCGACGGCGTTAATTTTGAGCGGCGGCACCAGGCGAAAGCTAAATAAGTTATGTCATTTTGGGGAGCATTTCATTTTACTCGGTTGCCATAGAAATTTAATAAAGCAGCGTTGAAAATTATTAGCATATTTAAAGGGCCAAGAGCTTGGCATGAACCTGAAAGTCAGCCAAGGATCAGGATCAGGATAACAGCTCAAGTTCACATGGGGTGGCTAACCGAAGGAGCGTCTAATAAAAAACGAGCTCCCAAGTTATGCACAGCTCTTCTCAGCCCGAAATGACAAGTGGTAAGAGGTTTTACTTTTCCTCACCTGGCCATCTATATGCAGGAAACTGCATTTTTCCCCACCGGAATTGTGGAGCGGATTAGCAATGGAAATGCGAACAAATTGAATTGATGAATGGCAAGTGTCATCACTCAACCAGGAGGCACCCAACTTAATTTAAGAATACCACCTTACAGATGGTAGCAGTTGTTTATAGGATTGCGTTCTTAAATGAGCCACATTTCTCTTCCACTTTTAACTTTCCTTAGATTCAAATAGTTACTTTTATGGTGTGCTTAGGGTTTTTCATTGCATTTACACTGGAGGAAGTAAATTAATTTCACTTGTTACGTGACAAAGTACGTCTTTTGTTTTAATTTTCCCACAGTCATTATGGCCTTCATTAGGACGCATTCAAATATATTGAAATTGCTCCAGTTGTCAATTGATTTGCCTTTAAGCCCTCTGCAAACAGTCCTATTTGCCCAGAATTGACCAAGGAAGTTGCTGAGCAATTTCGATGGAGCGAACTGAAGGCAGCCTCAATCTGTGGATGTCTTGGCATATTTGCCAAATCCGAAATCCATTAGCTATGCCGATTATTTATGGAGGCTACTCTATAAATAGAAACTATGCTCGTTTGTGGGGTCAACTACCACCAGGAACTGGCAGTAGAAATGTGTATGTAGGCAAAGCAGTTCGAGCCGAGATAGCTGACAACAGATGTTAATGCCTCGGTAGGCAAAGTGCGTTTTGCTGTTGGCCTTTTGTGTGCTATCTGGCCCGGTTTCCATCGACCAACTTGCCAGGATACGTCCGTTGGATGTTTGTGGTCAGCGTGGGCATTTGTTGTTGGCATACGCAATGTGGCCGCAAAATTGTTTGGTCTATATGGCTTGACCGGTTTTTATGACGAGCCATAGAGGCGGTGGGCTTTGGTGTACCGCTAAGGGCATTATATCGAATTATGTTATAAATATGAAATATATTTGGGCATTCCAGGGTAATACGTGTGAGCATTTTAACGCTCGGGTCCTCTGTTCTTTCCTGTTCCTGGCCCCATGAAAAGTGCTGTCAATGGCACTTGGCCGGGCTTTTATGGTATTTTATGTGATGTTCGTGGCACGAAAAAGGGAATCCTTGTTGCATAATTAAGGCATTATCATTGTGCCCCCTGTCACATTTCGGCCGGCTGATGGTTGTGGACGGCACTCGTTTAAGCGACGCAGACATCCATGAATATTGAAAGTGGACACCACGAAATATTTAGTACGACATTGAATGGCATAAATTTTAACATTATCAATTTCTGAAATTGTAAAATCTTATCAATATTAATTTATTTTTGTACCAGGGGCGCTCTTTTCTGAAATAGAGAAAATTAAACACGGTGATATTACATTATAAATGGAAATAACTCAAATTGTATACTCCTTTTTGGTTTTTATATTTAAGATATTATCCCTAAACTAATTGTGTTTCTATTTTACAATCTTGATGGCTTTCGTCAGCTGCAGAAACAATTCGTGCTTAAATGAGAAAATTCCACGAAAAGTTTGGTAATTAAAAAATCAACATTTATCCCCCATGTACCCGTATTACATAACTTAAATTGTATAACAACGTTTACGTAGTTAGCCCTTTGAACCATATATGTATATATGTGTGTGAGCCTTGTTATCCTCTTACGGCTGATAAATCCTCTTATGATTGCAAATTAGTTATCACGGACATTGTCCAATAAAAGTTATCGTCCAGTGGTTTCTGTTTCCGCGAAATATTGAACCATTTGCGGTTTCGCTGGAAATGGCAAAACTAGCTAAAACGCCAGGAATCTGCAATCCGAATCGACTTTTCCACGAACAGTCGGCCAATATTATCGTTGCATAATTTCCGCTAATTTGTGCATTCAATAACGCAATAGGGCGACAAATGTGGGCCAAACATAGAAATGCAACCAAAAGTGGGTGTGGATGTGGTGCGGTGTGGTCAATGCCGCCAGCTGTGTGGGTCATTTGCTGGTTAATGCTGACCCCTGACCCCATCCACCGGCCGTTTACATAATGAGCGCACAATAAGTGACTCATAAATGTTATATTAATATTGTGGCACAATGACTTGCACTTCAGTGGCGTGCTGAGGGGAGAAATCCAACAGGGAATAAATACATAGCACATCCGACCGGCTGTGCTTGTAATTTGTCCGTTTGTCGCATTAATCAGCTCGCATAACAATAATGCCAAACAAACAATTATTGCAAATCAATATTTGGATTGCATTGTATTACATTGAAATCCCAGAATATAATTTTCAGCTGTCGCCTTTTGTGGGCGGATGCACTCAAGCGAACCCCGAGGTTGATCCAAGTGGGCACTCGAGAATCGAGAATCGAGACCAAGAAACCGTCTCAAACCGAAAACGAAACCAGAAACGAAAAACCCAAACCAAAACCCAAATCCATGTCTCGGGCCAAGAGTTTTTCATGGCTGCCTCGAGAACATTTTATGCCTGGCCATGCTTTAGTTTTATTGATTTATTCGCTTTGCCTTGGTGCAAAAGCAAATTACAAGTGCCTGTTGCGGTCCACATTTTTCCGCTCCTCTTTTTTGGGGGAAAACTATTTTGATGCACTCAACGGTAGGACAAAACGAAGGAAAATAAAAATAATCTGGGCTTTTCCGCAACTCTGCTTCGAGTGGAGAGACTGCAATGTTTCCGTAAAAATTCGTTAGAAAGCAAACCCATAATTTAATGGAGTCGTTTTGGAAAACTGTTGTCAGCTAACTATAAAACAAAATAGAAGTGAATTTGACAGAATGTTTATATAGAAGCAGCCATAGTTCTAAATGGAAATTATAACGTTAAAGACATAATTTAATATATAACATTCACATGATCATTTTTTGAAGTGTTGTGGTTATAATACATTTAGTTGTCGATACGCGCTAGTTTTTTACTATGTAAATTATACAATTATTTTAATAAATTTATAAATATTTTGTCCAAGCATTGTTCACAATTTTCCGAATTTTTTAAAGTGTTTTGACATTTGTGCAACATTTTGACCACTTGTTATGTTATGCATGTTGTCTTTTCGCATTATTTTTGGCCGGCCCAAGCTGGCATGGCAATTTGTCTTGCACATTTTTGGTGTTTCACTTTTTTTGTTTTCCGCCTTTTTTCCTCTTTCAAATTGTTTTGTTTTCGCTTTTCCGAGCTCTAATTGCTGCGGCTGTTGCTGCTGGGTCCGCAGCTCTCGTTGGCCCATTGTGGCAAATTATAAAAACACGAACAGCGGCGGTTACTAAGGGCGGTAGCAGCAACAACTACAACAGCAACAATAACACCTGGAGCACCGGAGAGCAGCAACAATTGTGATGTCGTCCTTGGCTGACCTTGCGCTCTACGGGACTTGCATGAAATGCTCATTATGCGCTGCCATGTGGGTGGTGGGTGGTGGGTGGTGGCAGTTGTTGGGGAAAAGCGTCGAGTTGCGCTTGCATTTTAATGGTAGCAATCAAAATTTCAATGCATTGTTATGAAGAGCTGGCAAAAGCAAAAACCGACCAAGGCAAAAGAGGCGGTAATAATAAGGAGCTGCTGAAAAACTTTGCGTCAAGCCAGAGGAAAATTGTGTCTGGCCTACGCTGCGTATACTTAACCTTCTAATTGGAAAGTTTACCGAAAATTATGGCCCTCTAAAAAAGAATTGTTGCAAGCTTCACTTTTACGGCAGCAACAATGAAAAAGTTCTCCAAGCTGTAATTAGACCACGCCCCTAATGGGATGGCAGAAGCTAAAAAAAAAGTAGGTACCAGAAGAGCGAAGATGGCCAGCTCAGCCCATTCCACATCCGCCCTGTGGGCGTGAGCGAAATGATGAGACAAATGAATGAGAATTTAATAGTAAAGGCAAATAAAAGCTGAGCAACTCAAGTCAAGGACCAAGGACGAAAACGGGAGCAGTTTAATTTCATCAGAAGATGATGCTTCCCTTTGTTGTAAAGGAGCGCGGGACAGATGTGTAAGCACATCAGCAAATGCCTGATGATAAAATAAAATGCCAAATGTGCTCACATTATTCAAATGTCATGATAGGATAGTCTTCTAGTGGAATACACAAGCAGTGGAGGCAGTGGGCCAGATAGCACAGCTTGAGACCGAGGAGACTCCATCCATTCCGCTCTACGCAGTTCCACTCAACTCGACTTGACTTGTGGCCAACATGCGAGACTTGATATCCAGCTAGATATATGGCAAGGGACAACCACAATATTTAAGACCATCGGGGAAGTGGGACACCATTGCAGAAATTTGAACTATAATTTGCCGTGAAATTTGCAATTTAAAAGACTAGAAAGAGAGTAAGTGGCTCACAAAGCAACAAAGAAAGCTATTAAATGGCAGATAAAAAGTTTAATTTAAAACTTTCTCTGGGGAATGCTATTTTTATAAGGAATAATATTTAATATTTTATATGAAAGAATATAAGGCTCTTATGTAGTTTAATGTAAGATATTTAAAATGTGGGAGAGAAAATTTGGAAAAATATTTGTTTCCCCTTAAGTCTGTACGATTTATTAAAACCTAAAATGAATCTTAAGGCATCAAAAAATATTCAACGAATATTTAGATGTCGTAAAATGATATTGTATACGTGAGCAAAGTAAATAGAAAATTTCGTTTGCAACATAAACGAATACCAACAATTCAGATATTTTAAAAATATATGTGTTAAGAGCATGTCAGAAAACATTCAAGTTATCAATTAAGATGTTTTCATATTCATTTGATAGTAATTTCACTGCAATGCAATCTACTCAAAACGTTGAAAGGCATTCCCTTAATTATGGATCACAAAACACTACTCCCCCTGACAACTTTTTCAATTAGAACTGTGCATATCTTAGCAGGGACATTATTTTTCGAAAAACAAACCATCAACATGTAAATGTACATACTTTAACTTAGTTGAGGCAGCTGCTCAAATCTCGTTTATACGACCACCCAATAAATGTTTTTATTGGAGCATTTTCGGCACTTGCAGAGCAGATTGAATGTGAGAAATGGGACAGAGTGAGTGAGTAGAGGATTGGGTCAAATCCTTTATGGCTGATCCGAGGAAAAAAAACCCATTCCGATGATGTCTGCTCGCATTCAGTAAGGAGCCTTTGTTTTGTTTCTTTATTTAGCATGCGGAATGCAGACTTTGGATGACAAGGCATAAATAACTAAACACCTGCAGAATGTTGGGAGACAAGGACTCCTTTAACTTTTCCTAATCTTTTTTTTCGGTTTTTTTTTTCTTTTTTTTGTATATGTTTTGTTTTCGGCTGTCCTCGGTCGTTTGTCGTGTCTGCAGTAGCATTATAAATCACACACGACTCGTCTGCGTTACACCAAACATTTGTCAATATATCCTTGGCGCAGGGACTAACCAAAAGAATGCCTTCAGATTTACAACCAAAAGGAACTTGGTATTTTGAGAGGCGCCATCCTGCGGCTCGTAGTGAAAGCTAAACTAAAGAGTTTCTGAGCTTTGCGTGGTGAAAAGCTTTGGCAGTTAAGAGACTAAAAGTGGTCCTTTTTAATCAGCTGTTGCAGGAGATAAGCAAAACATATGCACATAGTAATCAATAGTGAACTCAAGGCTATTTTGGTTGATAAGATATGTAGAGAATCAGAGTGCTCAAAAATCATATTTATATGTTAAATTTAAAAAATCGACATAAAAAATATGTTATGTACCAAACACTGTTACTCAATTCAGAATATTTATTTAAGACATAATTTGTATAGTTTTTATTTTTACACAAGCCATATAAATAAATGATATATATATTTATTTATTTTGCTAAATATTTACTAAGATTAAAGTGCTGGTATGAAATTACTACAAATGCCTTTAAAACTTAGTTTGCTTCTTCTGTATTGATATATTAAAATATTTAAATTAATACATATATAAGAATTAAGAGAAACATTTATGAATATATTTGATCTGCTTTAAAACTGCTAAAACGCAATAACTGAAATGTAAGCAAATATTGACCTAATCTATAAGCGCTCTGAAACTATTTCTTGGATAAATATACTTTCTATAATTAGCCAATTGTGTGTTTTCATTTTGGCTGATAAACGTTTCAAGCATTTTCTGAGTATTTCCGCTCTTTGGTTTTCCAAGAGCTTTTATCACTGATGCTCTTGCCGGAGAGCTTCCGCTCTTGAAATGCTCGCTCTTCCTCTTCGGAGGACCAACACAGAGCCAGCTGAGGCAAGGACATGATTTGCAGCCAGTCAGTTGATTGGCAACACGTTTGCCGGAAGGTAATACGCCCAGCCGAGGACAACAGGAAGTGCCTGCAATCGCGACTTTGCCACTTCCGAATCGGGCTCGTAGTTATCGTCCTTACGGCTTCGTTTTGGCCCAGTGTGTATGCATAGTTCGTGCGGCCCATCCAAGTGAAGTTCCTGGCTGAAATGAAAGAAAGAAAAAGTGATTCGAGTGGCAATTTTAATTACTCAGCAAATTACTAAAAAAAAATATATGCGAAGCGAAAGGAGGCAAATTGCGCTGAAAGTGGATTGTTTGGCCAAGTCAACTTGTTGCTTTGAGTCTGTTTTCAGAACCTGTTGCCCTTCTGGCTGATGGCCATCGTCAATGGGAACCACAAAAAATCGCTGGTTAACAGCAAATATTTGCACAGCAATTTGTTGGCTTTGTCCTGGTTATGCGCCTCGATAAATTAACAGCTTAATGCCCCGGTTTGGTTGCCAGCAATTAGGACATAAGGACAACTGAACTACACATTAAACACGTTTTAAATTAACAATTATGTAACCCGAAAGAGAGAAAACCTCCCGGCAAAGGACACCTGATCCTGCTGTGTGCCAAACAATAACAAAAGCGGATTAACACTTAACTCGACGGCAATGATATGACCCACCGACCTGAAACAAAACCCTTCTTCATACCTAAAACAAAAACAACAAGAAATACCCGCTGGCGTTGGCTTGACCCGAAAACCTTTTGCTCAGTCAATCTAACTGGGGTTAGGAACCCTTTTCAGGTGTTGGTCGCACTTTTACAGGGGGGTTGCGTGGAAATAAAAACTCGAAAATTACACTATGCAACAGGAAATGAGCTACAAAAGTGCAAAAACCTAGCACGAACAACAAAACCAATTTGCATAGGCCTTTGATCGTATTTGGGTAAAACAAGCCGCACAACATTTTTGATTAATTTTCATTAGAAGTTCAAAAGTTGCTACCGCCTGGCTTTTGTTGTCCAGTGCACCGAGAAGTGAGCAACCAATTGTTGTCCTTAAGCCGCAAAATTTACCCAAAGTTTATATTTGCTGGCCCTTTATTTTTATTTATGTCCGCACATATATACATATATACTCAAATATATTTCTGGACCCGGCCTCAACAATTTGCCTTTTATCCATTGCTGGTTATTCTTCATTTTTTTTATTGGTTGATGGCTTGGTAGCTTGGTATATCTGCTTTTCCGGCAGTTTCCTTTTCAGTTTCAACGCGAAAATGTTTCCAACTGAGTTGATTATACTGGGCGCAAATCAAAGGCTGCCAACGGCCGCCCTTTTGTATCCTTATATCCCGGAATCCTTAAATTTTCAACATTCTCTTTTCCACTCTTTGTTCGATATATATATATACACATAGCACAGTCTTTTATCTGCGTCGAGCTTCCTCATGACGTGACCTTGCGAGTGGGGTTGGATTTTCGTGGGGGTCGTGTGTCCACGGGGGATGGGTTGGATATTTGCGACCTAAATATTTCAGAATTAATTTACCAAATTAAAGCCGGTCTGCTTATCCAAGCCACTGAGCATCGCAATTTATCTGCGAACATGGCCGCACACACCCATACACACGCACACACAGACACACTAACACGCACATAAGCACTAACACCTATGCATGAGGAACGCCCAAAGGTAATAATTAGTATGGCCCAGCGAACAAAAAATCAAGTGAAAGCGATGGAAACACACAACTATAACTTGCTATACGTTGAACAAAAATGTAGATATTCAGATTAGAAGAGAAATATGATTTAAAATCTTAAAAATTTTTTATATATCCATACTTTCTATGAGGAGATTTCTGTTTATGAAACGGAAAACGGAAATACCGGAAAATGGGTTGATTAGTTCAATTTATTTGAAGTGTATGACATTTTTCCCGTGTATACATAAAACTCGCAGATATAAAAATCCATAATCCCAACCTGGTAGTTTATTCTCTTCAAAGAGTCGGAACATTGAGACCATCTTTCAGGGTGTTGACACGACATAAACGAAGATAGCACAGCGAAAGAGACCGGTAATAAAACCTGGTTCGTCTATATAGCACAGTAATACTAGCATTTTTAACATTTCGACAGGTAGATAAACGAGCAACAAAATTGTTACGTCAATTGAATGCAGACAGACGGAATCATAAAAGCAAGATAGAAAGTTCAGTGGTTTTTTTTATGTGGATTATGATTTGTGCGCTGCGGAAAGCAGAACCACCAGTTGCGGATTAAAATCCTTTTGAAATCAGCTTAAGTGTAGAGAATTATGCCAGTACTCTGTTATTAATAAAGCACAATTCATGAATAGTGACCCATCTGCGTTTGAATTTATTTTTACGGCCATTGTTTGTCTCTGCTTTTTGCCTCTTGTTTTTTTTTTTTGCAAGTGGCATTTGATGTGGCAATTCCCGGCGCCTTTTCCGCAGTGCGATAAGCGGGAAAAACAGAGTAAGCCCCCTACCACTAATGTATACATTTGAATGCCATTATCACAAAAAGCTGGCTGATAGGCTGCTGGGAGGAACCGGTGGCAATTTAGCCGCAGAAAGCCAGCCACTCATTGTCTGGTGGTTTTGCCTGTTTGTGCGGGTGAATCTTGTTTGTGGTTGTGTATCTGTGTGTTTCTAGGAGGCCTGTATGATGTGGCACTGGATGTGATTATTTCCAAGCAATTTACTTTAATTCGTCGCATTTTAGACGGCCCGGCCAGGGAAATATGCCAGAGACAGCGGCAAAGTCATCATCAACTCAATGCCAAAGTGTACCGGCACTTTCCCTCGATTTCCACTTAACCCCACTCTGCATCCGCTTAACCTGTGCCCACCCACCAGAAAACTCCACCCACCGAAAACGTTGGTTCAGCCTGGGTAATTCCGTTTTTATTGACTGCAATCATCATCATCATCATCATCATGATCACCATCATCAATGCCTTGCTTGCTTTTCGGTCGCATTCGATGTGTTTGTATGCGGACAGTAATTTTCCAGGATTTTGCTTTTCACACACTCACACACAGCTGTAATTGCAATTTTGCTTAAAATTTTCGATGAAAGCAAATTGAAACTGCAAATGGCGAAACAGTTGGGAGATAAAGTGATACATATCTATTGTTGAGCCGCCCGCACAAATATAAATACACACTATCCCACACAGAAACACAATTTGCTGAATTGCGGTTATGGCAAAATATTTTCAAAATTTAAATTAACTTCGGTAATGAGACATTCAGACGTTTTTTTATTGCTCAATTAAATGTTTCGAATGGAAATTCTGTTTGGCTGGAATGCCTGCGGCAACTCCACGCATACTTCGTGCTGTGAAAATGGAAATTGTCCGAAGTTCCCATTTAAACTTTCCAAACAAAAGTAGTAATTTAAGAAATAAACTTCTTTGAATGGCAGAAGAACACAGATTTTATAGAGTTAAAACTTTCATGAATATGTGACTAGCTCAGAGAAATTTTGCTGGCTTACTTGGTCTGAAGGAGTCAACTAAAAACTAAAATTAATAATCGTATTTCTAAACTTTTTTTTTTTTTTTTTTTTTTAATTTATTTATTAAGGCATACGGGGAAGTCTTGAATCCCCTTTGTGTCCTTCTTATCTATTAATTCAGCCCATTTGGGCTCGCCGGCTAACTATAGTTAGCTTTTTCAAATTTACAGTAATTTAACTACAATTACATAACAATCACATATAACAAATAGGATTTAAGATAAGCGTCAGCTTCTGCGGACCCTTGTCAAAGGAGATCGGGTAATGAGATCCCTCGGTTGCCTTCTATTGAGCCTCCTTGGTGGGCGAGATCTGTTTAAAGCGCTGGCCAGCCGATTTCTGTGGCGCTCCAGCCTGTCATGGTATCTGCTCGAGTGCTTGTTTATTTCGTCAAATACCGTTGCGAGTTTCAGGTCTCTGTGCAGGGTGGTGTTTCGAACAAACCACTCGCAGCCGGTGATGAGTCTTGCTACCTTATTTTGAATAGCCTGGATCCTTTTGATGTGGCTGTCGCAGGCTAAGCCCCAGATTTGGCACCCATACTTCCAGTTTGGTGCTAGGATCTGTTTGTAAATTGTCAGCTTGTTGGATAGCGACAATTTACTGCGCGAAGAAAGTAGCCAGTAGTGCTTCGCCACCTTAGCACGTAGGCGCGTTCTGATGTCGGTCACATGCTTGGAAAATGTGAGTCTGCGATCCAGAAGCACTCCAAGGTACTTTGCTGCGTTCGGCTGTGGTACGGGGACTTCCTCGATGTAGACGGGCGGTGGCGTTCTCCGCTTTAAAGTGAAGCAGACGTTGTTGGATTTACTGCTATTGATGCCAATATTCCATCGTCTTGCCCATTCCGAGAACCGGTATGCAAAGTCCTGGATACCATCGGCTGCGTCGTGCTCGCATCGGGACCTGTAGGTGACGCACACGTCATCGGCAAATGTGGCCAACATAGATTTCCCGTAAAGGCTTACATCTGGCTGCGGCATGTCGTGGCTATACAGGCAGTAGAGCAGGGGGCCGAGGACACTACCTTGTGGAACACCAGCTGCCACGTTGTGCTCGGTGGAAATTGCTGAATGAAAGCGCACAGCGAACCTCCTTCCTTCCAGGTACGATTTCAGCAACCCAAAATATGGAGCAGGCAGCGTCTGCTTGATTTTCAGTTGGAGTCCAATGTGCCACACTCGATCAAACGCTTCTCGAATGTCCAAGAAGAGGCTGTTACAATATTCCTTACTGTCGTAGGCAGTCAGAATTTGCTCGACGACTCGATGGAGCTGCTCGACAGTACAGTGGCCAGCACGGAAACCGAACTGGTGCTCAGGGGTAATCCCCTGGGCTTCCATAATCCTTACAATCCGGACAGCAATCAGTCTCTCAAACACCTTCGAAATTGAAGGGAGGAGACTGATCGGCCGGTAGGAGGCGGGCTCCCTTTCCGGCTTGCCAGGTTTGTGGATCATGGAGATTATCCCGAGCTTCCACTGATAAGGGAAGTATTGCAACCTCACAATAGCGTTGAAAACCAACGTTATGTAGAGGATCGCTTGTCTGGGCAGGGCCTTCAATGTGGCGTTGCAGATGACGTCATGTCCAGGTGCTTTGTTGTTACTCTGGCGCACAATGACTTCGGCTACCTCGCAGGGTTCAAACGGCGTGATTGGCATATCCATTTGAAGCGCTTGGTTCAGCTGGTCCTGAGTTTCTTCAACCTGTTGCAGGCTGGCAAGCTTGAATGGTTGAAATCGCTCGGCGAGGTGCGCAGCGAATACCTCCGCTTGTCCCAAGTCGGTCCGACACCATGTCCCGTTGCTATCGACTAGAGGCGCCTTCCTCGTGCAACGCCTTTTGATTGCGCGCGTGGCCTTCCACAGCGAATGCGTCGCTTCGCTTTCGACTCCGGTATTGGCAAGCCTTTCGTCGAACCATGCGGCTTTGTGCAGCACCAACGCGCATCGGAGCCTACTCAGAGCTCGGTTCCATTCCGTTTTGTCCGACGGGTGCCGAGACCTCATCCACCTAGTGCGTAAGCGCCTCTTCTCAGCTATAAGCAGCAGGATCTCCCTGGGTATTGGGATTCGATCTGCCGCGGGCTGCCGAGATATGCTGCGAGTTGCCAATCTAGCTGCTGACTTGATATTGTTGGTGAGCAGTTCGATAGCATCATCAACGTCCTGTCCAGAGTTTATGGCAGTGTTGAGGGGCAGTGTGGACTCCAGTTGCGATTGGAATACCTCCAGGTTAGTACGCCTAGTGATAAGCCGCTCCATCTTAGGGTAGGATATTGCCCCCGCATCCAGCGTAATTACCAGAGGCAGGTGGTCGGAGCTAAGCTCAACAACCGCACTTATGTTAGCGTGGATGCCCAGCACACCCTTTGTCAGTGCAAAATCGATGTACCCTGGTGAGCCTCTACAGCCGTACGGGTATCTTGTTGGTCCTCCTGTTGCTAGCGAGTCCACCTCCGAATTTAGGACGAGATTCGCTAATGCAATGCCTCTTTGGTTGCTCCTTCCCGCACCCCAGAGCCAGTGGGACGCGTTCCAATCGCCTGCAACAATGAACTTCGTCTGGAACTCTTCCAAAATGTCCTTAAACTCGTCCGTAGTCCATGCAAATCTCGGTGGGCAGTAGACCGCTCCAAAGCTTATAGGACCAAGTGCCGTTTCAATAACCGCCGGCGCAAGTTGCACCTTGGCAGTGGCTATTGGTGTTAGCGGAAAGTGGGCAAGGCTATTTTTGATTAAGATAGCTGCTCCGCCTTTGGCGTTGCCACCACTCGGATCATTGGCAGTGTAGGCTACAAATCCGAATAGCTTAGGCGTCTCTGCCCCCTTGCAGTGTGTCTCGCTGAGCAGTAATACATCGATTTCGTGACGTCGCACGAAGCACTCTACTTCAGGCACTCTACTCTACGCAGGCTGGCATGCCTGCGGCAACTCCACGCATACTTCGTGCTGTGAAAATGGAAATTGTCCGAAGTTCCCATTTAAACTTTCCAAACAAAAGTAGTAATTTAAGAAATAAACTTCTTTGAATGGCAGAAGAACACAGATTTTATAGAGTTAAAACTTTCATGAATATGTGACCAGAGAAATTTTGCTGGCTTACTTGGTCTGAAGAAGTCAACTAAAAACTAAAATTAATAATCGTATTTCTAAACTAAAACTATAATATTTTTTACTTGTTGATAAACGATATAACTGAAAAGCCAATTGATTTCCGTGGCACCCATTTTCAATTTACAAACGAACCAGATATTGCCATTTAATCCGTGCCACAGGCGAACTAATTTCTGTTTGCCTTTCAATTTCCAAACGTTAATTGCAACAAATTGGCTTGGTCAGGACCAGAGGTCTGACCTATAACTATTTTTTCGGATGAGCAGGTGCCCAATTGAAACGCTGACCTTTGTTCAGTGCCAAACAAAATGAGTGTTATCAAGTGACCTGCGACAGAAATAAAAATCCATCTAGCGAAAAGGAAACGAGGGACAGGCGAGTGTGCAAAATGTCCAATTTGAATCTAACGAATGCTCCACGCCGTTTGGCCCCCGGGACGGCCACACCTGTGATGAGCAGAGCTCCTGTTCCCGGTAGCAGTCCGGCTGTTCCAGCTGCAGTGCCCGCAGTGCTAACGGCACGACTGACCTCGGACAACACCGTGGCCAGCGGAGTGGCAAGCCAGCAGGTGTTGCACCATCAGGTGTCTTCGGAGCGGCATCCACCCAGTTCCTGTCCGGACTCACCCATCCGCCGGGTATCGTCGAGCTTGAAAAAATCAGCTCTGGACTTCGCATCGCGTTTCTTCAACAAATGCAAAGCGGCCACATTCACGGTGGATGGTGCCACCTACACAATCGGTAAGTTAATTACTTAGTACATTAAAGAAGGGATTGGATTCCAAATACATAAAAAAGATATGAAAGCAAAGATCCTTTTTCCACTGCGCTTTCAGACTAAAAATGTAGTGTTGCATACTGTCGTTCGCTTTGAGATAGTATTTGCTCGCGTTTCCTGTGAAATACATACTTTGTGATATATGCAACACAATTTGCCAGTGCCAGTCATCTTAGTGCCCAATAAGTAGTTGTAAATAAATTAAGACCCCTGTAGTACACAACATTGCAGACGAAGGTAGCAAAGTTTCATAGGAAATGAAAATGAAATCTTTCAATTTTCCCGTGTGCATCAAAGGGGAATAACAAAAGCAATTACAAGGTCAACAAGTGTCTGTAGATGCATGCATAGAAAATGCGTTATTTCGGCATTTCCACCTTTATTTTATATGGCCCACACCCGCCACACGCCACCTCCACCGTCCATCTGACATTGGGTGGCAAGGTCACCGATTGACATTGGCCAGGTGTTTTTTTTTCACCCTGGTTCGATTTTGTTTTCGCTTTCCCTATCGATCTGCCACAGCCGTCACAGCAAAATGGGTAATTCAATGTGAACCGACGATGACGCGTCTTCGTCTTGTGTGTCATGTTCTGAAGAAAGATTGATTGCAATTTAATAAGCTGCTTATCATTTTCTGTGGGAAAGTGAATGGAACACTAAAATCGTTAAAAGAGTTGATATATTTTACAAATTTATATTCAGCAGATTCGTAGAGACACGGAACATAGATGCTATTTAAGATTCCATTTTATCAAATATACATAAATAATTTAAGGCTCGCGCTGAAGTTAAGTTTGTACAGCGATTTGAAGAACAATATCTGATGGCAAATATTGATTGAACGAATGCCATTTCTTATTCAATTAAATGCGATTCCTTACCCGGAAAGACGTGTGTTGACATAGCAATTGTTGCCGAAATTGGAAACTCACGTGCCTAGGTGTTAACTGTGTCTTACTGGTCCATCCTTGAGCGCCACTTTTCCTCTTTACCCAGTGATATGCCGAAAGATAACTTTGATACGGCACACAACTTTGAATCCGGCCAAGTCCCAGGAGGCAAATTCGTAAACAGATTTTTCTGACTGAAGAGGATTTCGCTCGCTCTCTGCCTAAATGTTTGTGTGTGTGTGTGTGTGCGTGGGTGTGATGTCCTGGAAATCTGCGTGAAATCGTCGGCTATATGCAAATCGTTTGATATTGAACTTTTCGAGCTCTGCGTTGCCAGGTGGAATTTAAATTGCGAGCAGATATAAATATTTTTAATTGAGAGGGCCGTGAAGCGATAATGAAATGTATCTTCATCTGAATCGATGTATCTATACCGATGTATCTGCATTAATGACACACGTGTCACTTAGCATTTTTTAATGATGTGAGGTTGGTTCGATTTATTTATGGTCAGACAATCAGAGCATCTCTCAAAGGAAATGGTAGAAAGAAAATGCCCCAGCTGTGTGCCATCAATTAAAACTTGCAAATGGAAGGGGTTAGGAGTGCAGGGACTCTGGTTGCATCCATGGCAATTTCCACAGGGCGTAATGCAATTAAGAGTGTCACCCAGCAAAATGGCTAAGGAAAATGGAAGGTACTCCCAAGTCCGGCCGACGTGGCAACATGTGCGTCATCCACATTTCTAAGAACCTTTTATTAATAAGCCTGCCTGCTGGCCAAACTTTGCCTGTGGCGTTTTAATCTTTAATTGTTGATTATGTACGCACAAGTGGCAGCGGCGGAAGCTGCCCCACAAGTGAGCATCAGCCCTTGCAAACGACAGGAAACGTAGCCCAACTTCGTCCGTTCAGCTTACCAACCCACCCCGTTTGATTCCTATGTTCCTGCGTTCTTTGGTTCCTCCGCTCCTTGGTTCCTTGGTTCCTTGGTTCCTTGGCTCCCAGGTTCTATTTCACCCGTCGTCGATGTCTACTTGTATACTTTGCAGTCGGCGGAAATTGCTTTGTCAACGCTGCCAGTGTGGGAAATTCAGGCCAGACTGCAACAGAAGGTCCTGCACGACGGTATAAGCTCCTAAGGTCCTGCAGCTCGTCTCATGGCTGACTGATGTCATAGATGCGCAAATTAAAAATAATGACAACGGAGATTTCGCAGTTAGAAGTTCAAATTGGTTTGCTCTGGCTTTTTAATAGGTTTTAAGACTAGCAGACTACCAATGTTTAAAAGGCTATATGTATGTAAAGGATATATGCATGTTTGTATTTCATGTATCTTTTGTTTAAAAACTTAGAAACTTGCAATTTAGAAGCTTAATAACCATATCAAGAAATCAAAAATGTTGACAAAGTTTCCTTTAAGCTTTCAGACGGACTTAAGCTCTTTGGGAATTTGTCTTACAACTTTGTGAGCTACCCCTTTCACACAAGGCTATTCGGCAATCAACGCCTTTCTGCACCTTGATTGCAAGAAATGGCGACAAGGAGGAGGGCGAGGAAATAGCACCACAAATCCAATAGTGATCCCAGTGCCCATTTCGCATCTTCCATTCGCCGATCCATTCCGCAAAACGACATTAATCAGGGCAGTAAACGATGGTGCCAGTGGGTCGGGCATGACCAGAGCCATTACCATGGCAGAGTCGTTGATTTAGTTGCTTTCCACCGGCCAGTGGAACAGTCGTACCTGTTGCAATCGACAATTTATCGATTTTCGCCAGAGGATGGTCCTTACAGTCCTTGCAAGCCGAGGCGCAAGTCCTGGCGGCGAGCAACAAGCGAGTGGGAGAAAAATGAAAATCGATTTCACGCTCAAATTGATTTGGTTTTTATTGCTTTGGCCATTTAATTTATGTTCCCCCGACAAAAGCTGACTGCTGTGCCAGCATGCCAGAGGATAACACAATGCAAAAAGGATCCGATCCGACGGCAGGACTCCGAGTGGAATTCTTTGTTGCGTTACGCTTTGACAATATTAGCGCTTATAAATTTAAAATGCTTATAGGACTGACGGCGGAGGGAGAGCCGTTTTTCTTTGTAGAAAAACAAGGAAACATGTCGACTTGTGGGCGGAAAATATTCCTTAGGCATCGAGGTGACGGCCCTGACATGATGTCGCTGCTCCTCGTTTGTCCTGCTCCTCCAGTTCCTCCAGCTCCTACTGTTCTTCCTGCCAATGCTGTTGTTGCTGGCAACATTGATTTTCTGCTCTGCCACCAACTGCCAGCAGCAGACTATAACATACCAAACCCCCTAACAAAACCAAACCAAACCGAACAGTATCCTGCCTTTTGGACCCACGCACAGCCATACAGTATTTGGTTGTGAATGTTGGTTCTCTTTTTTTTCGGGTGAAGAGTGAACAAGTGGATTCGCCACTAACTCCATCGTCCCATGTGGGGGAATTCTGTTGAGGTTTGCGGGCATATTTTGGCAAAAACGTTTTTCCACCAAGCCAAATAGAATGTTATAGGGGTATATAGGGCTTTTCAAGGCTTGGTTGTCAGGCAAATGTAATGGGCTTCTAAGCTCGTCGAACAAACTACGGAAATTCTGTAGGAGTTACAAAGAATAGGCAATAAGGGGTATAATTAATTACTATATATATATCAGTTTTATTACTTCTAAGTATTGTTTATTAAAACAATTGGAATATATTATGCAGTGAATCAGCAGAAATCATTAGTTAGGGTACCTATCCATTCCATAACTACCCGCTCATTAGCTTTCCCACAGCAGAGCAGCTCCATCGTTAGACATCCTGTTGGCATCCTTTACTTCCTGCGCCTGTCGCTGACTGCCGTTGTCACTTTCAACACTCTGCCACCGCCTTTTGCAATTTGTTTCGAATTTGGCATTAATTTTTCACACGGGACTTGGGAAATTGAAATGTTGCCATAACGAAAAGTCGTTACGTAGATGGTGACGAGTCTCAGAAAATGTGGGGATGATGGCAAATTGTGCAGGTTTTCTAGTTTCACTGAAGGCTTAAAATTCAATTAAAAGTTTATTAGTCAAGCAGGAGCAAAGACTAAGTTAACTCTGTGGCTAAAACTGTGTTAATCGAATGAAACTACTTAGGCCGAAAGTTTTCGAGCCTTACATTTGCCGTCAGCCACAACATCGAGTGAGAATCTCATAAAACCCTGAGACCAGACTGGATAAGTACTTTGAAAGCAGCCGAAAATAAATATCCATTTCCAACTCCCACTCCGTTTGGCATCTCATCTTTAATGGCGCTGGCATTCAATTTAATTGCCATCGTTTCCGCAGCTGATTGCTCTCAATTTCCAGCCACCAACTAGGCCTAGATATATAGGCCTGCTTTCTGGCCTGGTCGCCATGGCCAGGTGTTTGGCAAGTCGTTTGCCAACTTCAATCAACGGAAATTGAAACGCAAACGTCGAGCATCCATTTCTCCACCCTCGACAAAAAACGTGCGAATGATGAAAGTGAAAGCAAGTTCGCTCCGCTTTATTCCCTGTACTATACTATGCCATTCAATAAATACATTTTGGGCTCTGTGGCCATATCTATTCCGTCAGTTATTGTTTGCCCAATCCATAGCTGGCTTCATATTTATTTTATCGCCGGAATGGAGAATGAAAACCAAACCAGTCCGCACCTACTCACCCGCGTGAATTTCCACTGAGGATAACGAACTTTTTGTTTATTTCCAATGCCCAAACTGCAGAGAAAGAAGCGAGAAATTTAATTTAAAATACAAGCAGCTCGATTGGCAACAGTCTCCACCCAAGGGTGGGCAAAAAAAAAATGTGGAAATAAAAAACTGAATTGTTTACATTTCATGGGCCAAAGCCTCTGCGTGGCGGGTGACAACATGGAAACAAAAATAACAAAAAAAATGAAACTATTTTAAATGGATTGTCTATGGTGTTAAAAATACGATTCGGGCTTAAGCCGATGGAGGGCGATAAAAAAACAGAGGGACTGCTTTAATTTACAGCTGTTAATAAAGGCAAAAAATATACTAAATTAAATACACTTTTTTTTACAGCTCGTGCAAAGTGCGCTCGAGCATATTTGAAATGTTGAACCTTTTAAGAGCTCAAAGGGCATATTGTGTGGCTCGATTGCCGTTCTAAAATGGCTGCGTAGTTTTCAGAAATATTTCACACATTTTTCCCACCAATTCATTTACATTTCAAATGCAAAAACCATATATAACCCAACGTCAATGGGTGTATACAAATATCTCGTGCATGACGGGAGTTCATCTTTCCATCGTGCAGACCGCAACCTAATTGAAATTGTAGTAGCATCATCAATCATAGCCACATAACGTATACGCAGCGTATGCGCACTTCAGAGCCTGCCAGCAGCATAAGCAATATTCTTATCAATTTACCAAAACACACTCCACACACCATACTACAACAGAGCACCTTGCTAACCGACAGCCTCGATATAAATTATTATGGCAATCATCGGTGACTTTTATTTAGGTCCCGAGCCAGCTGGGGAAAACCCAAAGGAAAACAGCTTTGGCCAGTCTGAGAACGAGAAGCAGAGAATGCGCAAAGAGCTGAAAAACAATAACAGCAGGTGATATTTTTTATGGCCGAGCTGAGCGTACTTTTTGGGTACCTTTATTTTTTGGGTATTTTTTATGGCTTTCTCTTGTGGCGCCTTCAACGTGAATGAAACTGCTGGGCATTCATTAAGCATCCTTATTTCCTTTACCATCTTTACCGGCTCGTGTAAATTTAATTTAAAGTAAACTTTTCAACTGCAGCGAGTGAAACTTTTTCACGCACAATAGAGGCGTGACTTGGTCGGCACTTAGCAGAAGTGCACCTGGAAAATAAAATGAAGCCCGACAATAATCAGGTTCTACCGACATTGTTGGCCTGTCGATGGATGAGAATGAGGAAACCAGTTTATCACCATGCCGCGTTCGCACTTTGCATAATTTGTAGCCCCGGGCCACTTTTGACTCTTCTGAGCTGTTCGCTTACTTATCAAGGTTTAGTTTGTAAATGCCCATAGACAGTTTTCCATTTACCAGTCTCTTGCAATTTATCTGTAAATCTATGCGACAAAGAAAAACTTTCTGCTTTATACTTTTCCCCTCCTTTATTCCCCTTTTTTCTCAATTTTTACTCAACCAACTTGTTGTGGGTGAACGGAAATGTGGAATGAAAAAAGTGGGATGCGTTGGGCATTAGTGGGTGTGTCGCACTATGGAGGACGTCATTGCCATCGCACACGCTAGAGAATTGTGTTTTTGGGGCGTGCCGGCCAAGTTAGTGTGCTGCTGCTTGGGTTTTAGCCTGTTTATTGCCCTGCCCGCAGTTTTGTTCTACTTTCCTCCCCTTGGGCGCTGATAAAAATCTACTAAACTTCGCGCCGCGTAATTGAAAGGCCAAAATGGATGGATGCACACAAGTTTTCGGCGGATTTCGTTCAAACATGGAAAATTTGGGCAATGTCTTAAATCATTTCGATTGTAAAAGTGTGTATTATAAGCTCTGACTGGTTGCTCAGTAATAATGTTTGAAGAGCTTAGTTGAAGTTTTCGCTCTGATAGTCCAAAGGCAAGTTGAGTTTTGTTTATCTTTCAAAAGTCCATCAAAGATAGTTGACACTAGGAAAAAGTGGTTCATGGGAGATAAAATAAACTTTTTTATAGACAACATTAGTTTTAATTTAAATAGAATCTAGTTTCTATAAAATGATTATGTAACCTTTAGCTCTACATTATCACATTAGTTTCAAATGTAATGTAGTGTAAAACACTTTAGAAGGTTCCTTAAATTTCATCATTAAAACAATATCTTCAAGAAGTTATTCTTCAACTGTAAAAATTAATCACAATGTGAATAAAAATCATAATCCCAAAAAAAAACAACACATAAACCGATAAAAAGCACAAGCTCCTTTTCATATATCTTTCCAACCGACCGGAATCAATCTTCATTTCGCTGTCACACGCTGCGTATACGTAGCATTTTTGCTGCTCCCTCTGTTTTATGGAACACAAATCAAATTTATGCGCTGGTCAACGATTTTGATGGCCCTCACTCGGCACTTCATCCCCACTAACTTGGCCCTTACCCCCCACTTCACTTTCCCCGCCCCGCGAACACTTGCTACGTGTTTGGAAAACTGATTCCACTGCAGCTGCTGGTTGATGTTATTATTATAACCATTCCCCACGATATGTGTATAGATGTGTATTTGGAAAAAAAAAATCCATAGATTTGTATACATGTGACCTTTGATGGTTCCTATTCCCATTTCCGCTGGAGCCTCGGTTCCCGTTGCACACGTTGGCCCGGGCAAATTGAAATTGAATTGCGAACTTTAAAAAGTTTATGGCCAAAACGAGGCGAGTGGGCCAAGAGCGCACTTAGCAGGCCAAAAAGGGGATATGGAGTGGCTTACTGGTGGATTCCTCTACGGCATAAATAGAAAAAGTTGTCTTCTTCCGCTCAGCGTTCTCCTCGTTGGCAAGTTTTGTGGCAACTGCTTTGCCCCCAGGACTTTCGTTCCTCTATTTTGGCATCCTCGACTATATTCTCTATATCCTTGTACAGGATAACACTTACAACCATGTGCGTATGTATATTTGTTTGTTTTGTGTTTCAACTGTAATCAGACGCACACAAGCAAATAAACAAAAATTCATTTTTATTGTTGACTGCACTCAATTACTTATTTATTTATTTTTCTCCTGCTTAGAACTCGACGGCACAGGACGGTAGTGAACTGGTCAAATGTGCGCAATGATTTTTATTCGATTTGTTTGCAAACTCATTTAGCTAAAAAGAGCGGGTTAAGGCAAAGGATGCTGCGATGGTCAGCCTGCGGTTTATACACGCCAGTTGAGTATCTTTAATGATATGTGGGTTATTAGGCAGGCAGGCTCTGTCCAATGAAGCGATTAGGGAAAACCTCATCGATCGAAAGGCCTCAGCATTTGAGTTATCTTAGTGCCCGATAAATGTGGGTACGAGATGATACAGGGTGCTCTGTTTTTTAATAATAAACTAGATATTCTTATTATAGCATAAGCTTATAGTTATAGCTAGAAGAATATTCATCTAAAAATAAAAGCAAACACCCTGTATTGGAATCCCTGACCAAAAGCCTGGGCAGTAAGTCATGCATGAAGCGAAACTCACTCGCCTTTTTCGTCAGTCTGCCTAGAGAACATAAGGACCTCCGGTGAATTCAGGAGGAAGGATATTTACCATCTCCACCCCCCTTAATCACCGTGCCTTTTTATTCCCACTGTGTCATTGATTTCTCTGCTCTGAAGTGCTTGTTTGCTTTTTAAGCCAGCGACTAGCCGGCCCATACTACGTCTTGACCAGGAAATGTCTCAACGAATCCATGATTACATCTGGGCCTTGGATTCAGGATTTACCAAGTCCTTCGAGCAAGCACACAAGTGCAATCATTCTGCCGCACATACGAACAGAATCGAATCGCACGCATAAATAATCAAAAAGATTCCATGATCTCGCACAGCAAGTCAATAAATTAATGCTGAATGCAAACCAAATCGATATTCATTCGACCCGTACAATTTTTTCAATTAATTTACAATGCGACTGTTGAATAAGCAATGCACTTAATACACTCACAAATTATGAACTCATCGCGCATGCTGAAAATATGCTGAAAAGGCCCGAAAAATGTTAAAACATTTCGCTGCCTGGTAAATAATTAATTTTTATTTACAACCAGCGACATGGGGGAGAAACGAATACGTGTGTATGCGGGCATATTGGTTCGAAAGGACGAAGGGTACGAAAGTGAAGGGGATGGGGCACTTGAGCCAAACTAATTAGGAGCAAAAATATAGTATTCTACAGCTTGTAACTGTGGCTGCTGAATGTTTACTCGCTGCCGGCAGCAGTTGTTTTGTGGCATTTGCACTGAGAAAAACTGCTTCAAATATTCATATAAAAATGTTCATTCTACGAATATCATTCTTTTACACTTGTTGTACAGAGCGCGCCACAAAGATTGAATTTTACTTACTTCATTTCCATCATCATCGTTAATATGCTGCCTTTAAAATAAATATAGTTTTTACTGTTTTTCTCTGTGTATGTCATACTTCCTGCTTCCATAGCGTTCGCTTTAGAATTAACCCAATAAAGCTTAAAGGCGGAGACCGTGCATACATGCCAACATATTCCCTTCATGCCAGGTAAATTGCTGCCAAGTACCTGGCAGCTCTTTAACACTCTCTTACAGCCCTTATGCTCGTGCCCAGGACTTTTAAGTGCATTAATACATAAAGTCGTCCTGCGACTTCTCACTACCCGCTCCCAGCCTCGTAAAGTCAAGTGGACTGACTGTGATTTAAGAGATCTCTGCATCTCTCACGTAGCATCAGCATCAGCTGGCCCGAGCTGTCACTTTTTGGATTCCGGATCCTGTATTCAGGATACTGGGCGACTGTGACCGAGGGGCATCAAAATAACACTCCGATTGCAGATGGCAGCTTTACAGGCCATGATCCTTAATAAAACTTTTATATTGCATGTCAGTTGAGCAGAAGGGAAGCAGGAAAAATCGGAAAATTATATGAAAGGTGGAGGAGGAGTGGCAAAGGATAACTTGGATGAAGTTCGCTACTCTTTGTTCGCTCGACAAGCGAGTTGCTTCGAATGAAAGCACTCAAATTAAATTGAAACTATGCGAGAGTGATTAAAAAAATATGGTGATTACGAGCATTTTTACACATTAAAATTCACTTACAAATTAAAAATGATTGCACAATAATCGACAGACTCAATATGATTTAAATTGGTGACAAAAATGTGATATTCATGAATGCCATTCGAGTGAATCAAATAACAGAGAACATATACTCATTCATTTGCACATTTAATTGCCACCACTAAAATATTCACTGTTCATTTTTATGACATTGATGAATATTTAAGTCATTTACGTATTAATTACATTTGAGCACATAACTCATTTCGTAAGTGCATCGCAATCAACGTTGTTTTTTGTCAGCTTTAAAAGCCTCTCGTTGAAATTAATTCAAGTTCCTTTGCGTATAAAAGTTTCCCCATCTGACGGGAAAATCGATCGGGAGGGAATGGGTGTTATCCTTTTGGCTATCGGCATCTCTTTGCCGGCAATTCAATTTGGACAATTTTCATGCTAGCCTACGATTGAAAGTGCAGCAAAGTGGCAAAGTGTTGGCCAATTGCCTTTAAATATTCCCCTCGGCAAATATTGATTTATGTATGTGTGTGTGTGTTTGCAATTCCTTGCCAAGGACTTTCGTGTCTGGCTAAATTCGAAATATGAAATTCCAATTGCAAGTCCGGACCAGAATCCGCTCACCGTTTGCAGCTGATGGCTGCAATCCTTTAGGGTGCGCCGAGTCCTGGGGATCCTGCAACGGGATTAACATTTGTGATTGCAAAATGGGTGGGGTGGGTGGTTATGAAGTCGGGAAACAGGATAGCGTCTTTCAGGATTTTCCTGCACCAACGAGGCCATACAATTGGCCAGCGATTGTTGCTGCTTAGCCCTGTCATTGTGGCAACTGTTGTTCGCCGGCAATCGAAGGTGGGCAGGTGGGCAGGTGGCAGGATGCGCTGGGGGAGGGGAAGGGGCGTGGTCGTGCGGTTTCCTGTTCATGGCAAATGCGAATGCCATTGAGTTGTGGCGACAGTTTGGCCATTTCACCGTCAGTTTGCAACTGAAAGGCCCGGATAATTGGTTTCTTGCGAGGTGACTAAATGGAAAGTACTATTATTTAATGAAATATTCCCAACTCAACTGGCCATTTCTTTACCTTTTGACCCCATCGCATGTCTGGCTGCAGTACATGCATTAGCCATCTGATTTATGTACCGGGATAAACATGCAAATGACCCCCAAGCCTTGGCATAAATTGCGGCTTTATTTTTTTAATTATTAAACAACGTCGCGGTGTGGCAAGTTATATATGTCAACGAACTTGCTCATTAAGCCGAGCTGAAGGCAATCAAAACTTTTTCCTGTTTTTTTTTTTTTGTTGGTTATTATTTACTTTGGACAAAAGTTTTAGGCCCGTCAATTATGGTACTTTCGGTAAATCCTGCCAAGTTTGCCGGCTGCTTGATTCACCAATGACTTTTACTCTTTAGCTGTCATCTGACCGGCAATATTCCCCTGGGGCATTTGGGACATCTCATTAATGGCGCATAGAGATGGGGTAATGCCTTCAGTCGAGCGGATTTTCCCCTAGGTCGTCCTCGCGTGTCCTTGACATAATTTACAATTTCAATAACATTGCCAGTGCGTCTAAGCTGGGGAAATGTCGAGCAATTTATTTAAGCATTATCCTTTTGGCACAACTCCTTTGTCGTAAGTCGCAATCATCATTGTCATCATGACGATGACGAGAGGAAGGTTGTGGGCGGTAAACGGCACGCGCATTTGTCATCATTAAGGATGGCTTGCAGGACTAAAAATTAGTCCTCAGTTGCCGGAAAGGAAAGAGGAGAGAGGTGGAGACACTTGGTCCAGGATACGATTTATGCGTGTGCAGTTCTACTCAAGAGTCACGCCTCGGCGTTCGTTCGTTGTTGTTGCTGCTGCTGCTCATTATGGCTTAAAAAAATGTTGAGCACGTCGACGCTTGTTTGCATGAAAATCGTCCTGCCGGTGTCCGTTGTCCTTCGTCCGTTCTCCGTTGGCCATAGTCCGTAGTTGTCCCCCTCATTTTCGTCCTGTCGGGGACAACACTTGAAGCCGGTCGCTGGGGTCCAAGCAGCTCTGCTCACCACTGCGGCCACTTGATAGTCAACGCTGACATCTCATTATGGTTGTCTGCCCGTCACCAGTGCGTATGCGTGATGTCTTCCTGCCGTCTCCAATGGCCCACTTTTTTTTCCTTTGCTGTTACATTTATTTTTTTGTGCTGGCAAAACGTCTGCAACGCGAATTATTTTTATGTGTCATTGAGGACCAATTTCTGTGTGCGACTTATAAACATGCATTTCCTTTGCTATAGAAAATATAAGTCTCTGTACATTTCACTAGCATGTGACGACAGGAAGAAATGGAGTGAAAGGCGGAAAAGGCTTTTTAGTCCGGTTGGAGGAACTCTTCTTCGGAAAAAAATTTTACTGCACAACGGGCTTAACATATTTTAGAAATTCCTTAAATGATATCAACATATTACGATTTTCCATTACAATGCACAGAGTGTATAGTTGCATACGTTTAAATCACTTAAAATATTACATTCTATAAGCTCGCTTGACTGCTTCAAATCTATTTAACACCAAAAAGCTCAAACTACACAAATTGGAAAATCTCGTTAACAATTTGTATTCAGAGGCAATTTAAACAATCATAAACTGTGAAATTTGCAGGGAGATTGCAATATCGTCGGGCAGCCCAAATTCAGATCAATCAATGGTGAATATGAAATATTAATGTAATTGTGTAGATGCTCATAAATTATAAAATACTCCCACAATGCTTATACTTCAGTTGTATTACACACAGAAAAGTGGTATTACACATAAATTGAATAGAATTAAAGTGGCTATGAAATACGCTGTCCTATGTAACAATGAGTAGGATTTGCATATCCTGACTGCTGCCCAGAGAGTTTTCATTTCCAGATTCCCAGAATTCCTATCCTCCAGACATATATCTTTCGCTTGGCCCTTAATGCAGCCAAGTCAATCATGGCCCACTTGACCACTGCCACTAAATCACTTTGAATGAGCCCGTTTCTCTGTGTGTTGGCCAGGCCCAAGCCACTTATCAGATGTTTATCTTGGCAGGGAGTACTCAGGGACTTTGGCATGGGTACGAGTCTGTATGTACGTCAGTCCTCTACAATCTCTGCCCTGCATGTTGACAGCGACATTTACATAGCGGGCGCCCTTACATCCTTGTGGGCGTGGCAAAATCAATTGCATTGTTGCCAAAGAGCAGGGAAGTGGAGTGGAATGGAATGGGATGTTTGAGGAGTCGCTGGAGCCACTGACAGCACATTAACCCGCAGACAGACAAAATACACAAGGACGCATGCATTATTTATTAGCATTTTCCGAACGAAAGACAAAGCGGCGAAGAAGGAACCTTGGGGCCCCAAACAAAGGCAACTTTCGAGGAGCTGCCGAAAAAGTGCTCAATCAGCAGGTCGAACGAATCGCTGACTGACTTCGTTCCTACGCACGAATTGACACTTGAGATGGATTAGCATGACGCCTCAACGGGCCGAATACTGGGCTAAAAAATGTAGGTAGGGGGAGAAAGGCCGCGGGGTGGGACACAATAAATCAAAGCGATTGAAAATTTATTGTACAATCCCGAAAATACGGAATATTTAAATCCTCCTTCACATGGGCCACATTTATATGGATGAGCTTTTAATCTTGCATTACCAATTATTTAAATTGAAGAATAACAAACTTACAATTAATATAAATTAAATGGTGGTGTAGGAAAGCAAAATAACAACTTGAAAAACTATGAAAATGACTGTTAAATTTTCAATGCTTCAAAGCTAACAAAAGCCAAATTAAAATGTGCCCATAAACTATAACTGTTACTCATAAAGATAGCTATATTTTAGGTAGCTTAAAAATTAAAAATGTTTCAAATCAAATATTAAACGCTAACAATATTTACATAACTACAACCAGCTTTCCAGCCAAAAAGGTTTTTCCTCTTACCAATTTTCCTTTCCATCAATCCTTTGTTATCGTTCATAGTTAAGAAAAGCAAGTGAAAGCAAGAATCCATTATGGCGAAAGTCCTAAAAAATGTGCTGTGTCTTGTGGTCGCAGTTGGGGCGTTAAATTGGAACAGCTGTTCCAAGTTGTTAGCCTGGTTGGCTGGCTGTCGACTTTGGCTCATTTAGCCCGGATCCGCGGCGCTGGAAACTAACCACTTTTGTTGTCTTCGCCGGCTCATTTTCCTCTTTCACGGGCACGCCCGTAATGCCATTTTCCATTTCCGGCTGTTCCGCCTTCTGCTTTTTGATATCACAGTGGGAGCAACAACAATTACGCAGCGTTTTACCATTATTCGGTAAATTATATATTAGCTGTGAGTGAGATCCTTTCACCACCAACGCATCGCGAACTCCGTTGCCATTATTTCATTCAATTCAACCCAACCAATGCTAATCCTAAGTGGGTTTTCCGCCAGGTCCTTTATAATTCATTTAGTGGATCTCTGTCAACGTTGATTTAAAATTAACGAAAACCTTAGCCGTAAGTGTTGGTTCACATAAAGATGGCTGCATGTTAAGAAAATCCATCAAATTTGTTCTTAAGGTACATGAAGTTAATTAACAGATTCAAATATAGAGAACAAGAGAACATCGCTGATTTTAATAAGTATATTTACTTTATTATAGTCAACATTTATAATTTTGTTGGACAGTGTATATGTATTTTTGGAGTACTTTAGGTCCTGACAACTTTCCCGGCAGGTCCTTCACATCCTGGCCCGTGTGCTTGTCCTATGTTAAATGCTTTGTCGTACATCAAAATTATGTCGGCATTTATTAATGAGCTGTAAATGTGATTGATGCGAGTGTTGTTGGCCCTGTTCATTATATCACACCGAATTTGGTTGTTGTGCACAGCTGCAATGATGCGGCATTCGACTATAATGTACGCGTACATATATTGAGCGCTTTAAATTATATTGCCTGCAATTTACTTAATTCAGGATGAAGTGAAGCGAAATGAATCAAAATGAAATAGAACGAGTGCCTTTCTGTGACTGCCTTCCGCATTTTTGCATTACTCTTCATGATTTTGTGAGGAGGGATTTTCTTGGAAAAAGAAGGAATGAAAAAATCAGGTAGACAGCCGAGTAGAAGATTAAGGATAATTTAAGGACTACTGTATAGAATGCATTTCATAATAGGGAAAGTTTAAATCTACGCACAAGTTTGTAGATTTAAAGTTTCCAATTATTTATACGAATACATAGGACGAATAATTTTATTCTTTCTAAGAAGAAACTAAAAACTACACTTTAATCTTTTTCATACAAGCTAAATCCCAGCAGTCGGCTTACTTTCCTTCTTGCGCATTGCAGTCCAGCACATCCTTCCTGTTTATATATGGATCCTATTTCCATTTCCGTCTTTCGCACAATCCTGTTTTTCCGCTTCGTATTTGAAATCCTCTGACACTTGCGAGGCAAGAATAAATATATTAAAACTGAAAGAGGTAAATAAGCAAAGCTCCTGGGTGAGTGTGAATGCTAAAATAGAAATCCAGCTCAGCACGCTCCTCAAGTTTGTTTCAACAATCCGTGCAACGCAATAGGAATCAGCCATTCAACTGACAAAGTTTCAAACAAAGCATCTAATTTGGCATAAAAACGCTGCATTCCCATTTCTGTCCTTCGTTTCGGTGTAGTGTAATTAGACGTAGTCAATTAGGCAAATCATTAGAGACCAATCTGGAGAGCAGAACCAACAATGGGCAAACAAAGAAGATTAACAGGCATCCTGTGTCGGTAAACAAGACCAGGCCAGAAATACTTAATTAACCTGAGCAAGGAACTCTCTGAAAGGGTTCCAAAAAAGCTGGGATTTGGCTGGATTTCGGTGCTTGGTGCATTAAAAGTGCATTACGCCAGCTGCAGTGTGGGTGGTGGTGGGCGATTACGACAGAGGGAAAAGCAACAGACAACAAACTAAGTGAAACAGATTGCAGCTGCAGGATCTCAAGCACCTAGCTCCTACTTGTCCCACGCCGCAGTACCTCTGCACAATTTAAATTAATTAAGCTGACGGGGGTAAGGGAAAACAAGACATTGTATCTACTTTAAATGCAAGCCAAGCTTCTATTAGTCATACGCACTGTGGTGCGACAGTGTTTACCCCATTAGCCATCTAGAGACCAGGATATAAGTCAGCAATAGCTTGCTGCGAAGATATATATTTATATTGCTTGCCTTGAAAATGAATGCTAAGGAATTTCTATATATTTCTTTGTAATATGCTGTTTTACTTTGAAGAATCCCATTTAATGCACCATCTAGATAAGTAGTTTAAAGTTATAACTTTGAAAAGCCTGTTAGAAATATTTTAATGTTAATATAATGACGCATACTTTATTTAATAATTGTATAAATTAAAAGTTTGTACGAATAAATATATGACGAATGGCAAAGGCATAGGACTCGCTTAATTCTTCTCGGATCGATGGCAGGAACACAGCTAATTAAGGGGTTAAGCATACGCACCGTGTTCAACGTGGCAAGTGGGATGCGACGTGGCTTACCCGACGATAATGGCATTTTTAGCACCTGACATAATTAAACAATCAAGGACCGCCGCCGCTTCCCCGGTGGAAGGATCCAAGGGATTAGGTGTCGACTTCATAATGCGAGCGCTTGACCTTCGGCGGAGGAGCGTGAAGTGAATCCAAGAATCCGGCAAGATGGATACGCACACACAGTGGGCAATGTGTGCAAGGACCTGGCAAACATGAACATGGATACACGGGCACCCATACATATGTATATAGCTCACACACAGCAACGTGGAGGGCACTAAAATGCGCTTATGAGTTTTTGCGGCAACCTCGACAACCTCGGCAACAACACCAACATCGCCAACACCACCACCACCACCAGCAACAACTTAAATATGCAAATATTTGCACAATGGCAATGCAAAGACAAGATGGGAAATAAGGGGTGTACGAAAGGGTGTTGATGATGCCACACGACCACGAAACCCCCCACCTCGTCATCATGTGGCTCAGGCGTCACTTGGCAGCGCCGAAAGCCCGAACCATCCAACCGTTTATGATTTACTATATACTTATTATCGTCCATCAGGCCCAGCGACTCTGGCACCGCTTTTGTGGCTTAATCTAGTCGAAAACCGAAATTGAAACAGCTCCATGCACATTATAATATCAATTTTGGCCAGCACACACATAATGACTGCAATTAAGACGGGTTAGTTGATGAGATTTTGGTGTTGCCAGTACGTTTATGCCATTTTCATTTTTCTGGGTAGTGGGAGGGAATAGGGCCCTTATCGTTATCATTTCGAAAGGCAAAGGAGTGGAGTGTTTTGGATAACTAAGAGAGTTTGCATTTAAAAGCTCTAAATTGTAGAATATTGTGGCTCTCTTTACTACTCTCTCACTATAAGCATAGCTTTTCACCACTGGAAATGCTTTCACAAAAGTTTTTGAAAAAGCTGGTTGCTTGTTGGTTAGCATTACTGACCATAGATGGCGCCCACAGGCAAGGAAATAAGCTCAACATATAATAAAATATATTTAAATACTACTTTAAAATAATTTATTTGCATTAGTAATACCTTTTGATAGAGAAAATTATATTTTTTATCAGAAGGCTTTGTTAAGAAGTTAAAATATCTTTAAATACAGCGCGCTTAGCCTAAGTTACAGGTTAATAGCCAATATAATCAAGGCTCAGCTTTCCCAGCGTTGTCATGTGGAATTCGGCGCACCTATTTGGCCGGTATTTAACCGCCCGTTGACAATCGGGCGATAAGGAAAAAATGAATATGGCTAACTAGCTGTCACGTGGTGTCAAATAATAGTTTAGTGGGAATGGAGCGACTTTTGATATGGCATCGCCGCAGCGGTAATTCTGCTACCGCCGCTCATTAGGCAAAGCATCGAAAGTTGCTGCGATCCACAATTTGTATCGCCTGCTGATCGGCTGGCTCATTGAATTAAATTTAATTGGAGCCCAGGTAAACAGTCACTCAGTCAGTCAAACATTCGGTGGTCGGTTAAGGCTTCTCCCCACCTCAAACACGCGCTGCCCAGCCATATAAACGGCATTTTCAAATCGATTCGGATCGAATTGAATACTCCTCGCCCCCTTGTTGACCAAAAAAAAAATAAATAAATAAAATAGATATCCCCGCAATCTGCGCATGCGTGGCGCGCATATTTCATGGCAAGGCGATAATTAATGCAACCAAAAACTGAAATACAAAGTGTCTCTTGTTGTTGCTGTCCAAAGTTGAGGGGTATAAAAAGTCCAAATATTATTTTTATTAAATTTGTTCGTTTATGGATACGCTACACAAAGTTGGTTGGCGGCACTTTTATCGATTGGTAAAAAAGTCGTGTATTTTATATTGCTTTTAACAAATAGTTGCAAGTTCTCAAGATACACATTTGATTATGCATATATTTAAATCATTATACTGATGTCAGGCTTTGGATAACAAATTTAAGATTATTGCAAACTTGTTGTTAGATTAAAGAAAGAGAAAGTATGTAGACTCAGAATAACCACTATTAAAACGCAAATGCAAATTGTTATACTAAAACATTTAGTTATGTAGTACTTGAAAGCGAATCCTTTTGCATGTCTGTCGTATGGAATTTTTTGGCTAATCAATCGGATCCGTAGGGCAGTCAACAAATCGGTCGATTGCAACCAGAAATTGCTTTCATGTCTGTCAACAGGTTTTTGACGTTCAACTCTCCAGTTCAGAGGGGCAAAAGTGTCCAGATAGCGACTGCAACGCGGCTCAAAAATCTGCGCATGATGATTTATTGCCGGTGGCCCGCTTTTGGCATTTGACGCATTTGTGCAACATGCGTTTTGACATTTAAAGCTGATTTGTGTGAAATTTGAACGAACAGGCGGCAACATCGCGCGGCGAATTAGTCTTTTTTTTTCATATTATTTTGCACCTCACATTTGACGCTTGTCTAGTTCTAATTTTAATTAGAATTTGTTATTGATTTAGCTGTTGATTTATTAATAGCAGTGATTAAGTGCACGGCTCCAGACCGGTGAGACTGTGGCGCCCGCAGCTTATTTGCCTGGCACGCAATGCCAAGATCCGATCCGAATCAGGCCAGATCCGAGCTCCGAGCCTGTCCAGTTTTGGGCAAGCCTCAAACCAGCTTTCTGGCCAGCACGCACCACCAGCTCCAACAGCACCACTAGCTCCACACGCACCACTCGCTGGTTGAAGCAGCTGCAGAAGTCCAGCGTCGCTTAAGCTGATCACAAGGCTCCGGTCGCGTATCGGTGCAGCATTTAAATCGGTTGATAAAGTTAAACAAGTCCGAATTAGATACAATAATTAATCAGGAAACCGGCAAAAGCCTATGTAGTGTCAAATTTGGGATAACCCTGAGGTGAGTGGCGGAGTCAACTGGATAAACTCAGTGAATGCATTATAATTGCTCAAATGGTGATGGTGATATATTTGTTAGGTGCAATTTGTAATGGATATATTTATATAAGGTGTTATGCCAAATTAAATCAACCACTCTGTGAAAGATGAAAAACAAAAATCGTATTTTCATTTGGGTAGTTTTGAAAGGAAAGAGGTACCCAACCACACAAGTGAAATCCAAATATATATAGTGAGAATAATGTAACTTAACATTCGTCAAGAGAACAGAACACTTGTAATTAATCAATATCTCAGTTCAAGTTTAAGCCAAACTTCACCAAACTTTCGCTTTAACTCAAATTATCTGGTTGGAATTCATAGGTGCGTTCATAACTTTGGCCAAATTGCAATGTCTTGGAATTCGGCAATTAGCATTGGGATAATTATTGCAAGCCAGGCCAGAGCCTCTGATGCCCTTTACTAATTGGTCTACCTAATTGTTAGTCCTAAACGCAGACCCCTTTCCAGCTGAAATGGAATTCCAGGCGCTCAACGTTGCGTATGAGCAATATTTACATTTCTGCAGCTGTAAATTGCATTTTGCACTGCTCTGCATATCCCAAATTTAATTACGTATTTGCCGAGCACAAGTCATAAACATTGAGTTAGCCAAGAAGCCAAATATTTAATGGATGAAATCATGAACTTAAATTCAATTTCCGAATGTCGGGCAAAGTCTTGTAAATTCAGACATTTAAATGCAGTTGTTGCTAAATTAAATTTTCAGAGCGCTCAAATTTTGACAGTGTCCGTTGATGTGTGTAAAGCAATTTGTCATGCACTTGATCAGTTTAGGAAATGCAGCTGAATAGAAATTTTATTTGAATTTTAACACATTCACTGCGAAAGATATTCGGTTTTTATACCGCTCAAGGCCAATCTAATTTTCTGTCAAACAAGATTTTTGTCTATTATTTCTTGAAAAGGAGCGACTTTTTGGCAATTTAAATTGACTATGCAAACTTAATCATTCCAAATACAGATGTTACCATAATATTTGTTTTGGGCATCAACGCATAATACGTTTGTATGGTTAATTTAAACATTAAAAATGGATATTTGTTCAATCGATTAATCAATACATGATTTTTTTCATTAAAGTTATATTAATCTCTAGCTATTTCCAAAGAATAATTTATTATCTAATAAGCATGGGAGTGGGAATACTGTTTGATGAAACAGCCTTAAATAAATATAAAATGCTGAATGGGCAACAAAGAAAAACGTATAAGGACCTTCTAATCTTTCCGTTGCGGGACTTCCTGTCTTATCCGGATGCTGAAACGTCTGTTAATTATGAGTTGTGTTCACGCAATGCCGCAATCTCATGTTTCCCTCAATTAAAACTGATTGCCTGACTGTTACATTATTTGGGCCTAATGATTCCACCCTCCTGAAAAGGAGGATTCTTCATTTAAAATCCTCGATAAGTCTGCTACAATTATTACACGTATTACAATTGTTTTGATAACTGTTTTCCATCTGCTTTCTTTCAGGTAAGTCGCTGAGATACTTTGTGCTACTTAAAATCTTCGAAGGGCTTTGGTTATTTTTGGTGCCTGGTAAGTCAGCCCCTAAAAGCAAATAATATGCAAAACAAATGGGAGTGAACGACGTTCAGGAACTGAGAAAGGAAGTTGCAAACACTTGTACAACTTAAGAGAAACAAGAAATTTTTAGAATATTTTTATCTCCAAGGCGCTTCAAAAAAGGGGGCGTAAGTGTGTGCGTGCCGGGGGTTTATTTTATAAAAGTATCTGTATGATTATGTATGCACCAGTGTATGCGTGTTTATGTGCGTTTGTGTGTCTGTGTGCTGGCCCCAAGGGTCGCCCTGCTAAAAATGCTATTCATTTTGTTTTGACTCCCGAGCAGCAGCAGCTGAAAAAACCCCCAGTTGTGGGTGGCAACCTGTTGAAGGCGCCCCTCTGTAAACAACAAAAAAACCAAAAAAAGAGACAATAACAATGCTCCGAAAGCGAAGCCATAGGAGAGCAAAGAGTCATCGATTTTGGGAGAGGGAAAAGCGACCGGAAAATATTGGGAAATTCAAAGATACGTTCCAGTTTTTACTTCCTCAAACAAGGGACTACGTAACAAGCGATATAAACTAATGTATTTATTTTATCGGACACAAAAATTATACAATATATTTTAACTAATTTTTCCTTATTTAAAAAAATAAAAACTTAAATGGAATCCATACTTTTTTAAAGTTAAATATATCCCCAATTTAAATTAGATTTATAACCGCAGCTTTCGGCAACTTGTTATAGCTTTTCTTACCACAAGCTCTTTGCTTGGCCGAGCTTTTAGCCAATTTCCCCGATAAAATAGCGGGAAATGGCAGCGAGCTTTTCCTGTTGAACCAAGCTGCAATTCTCTCTCGCTTGGCAAATTTTCATGCGCAGATTTCTTCGGGGCCTGAAAGCTTCTTGGTGGGGGCCAAAATGATTGTTGTTGCTGCTTTTGGACGGGTTAGACACTCGTGAGTGTGCGTCTGTGTGTGTATGGGTGTGTGGCGTCTCTGTTTTGGATCTCGGTGTCTCTGTGATTCCGCTGCTGCTATCAACTCCGAATCCGAAAAATCCAGTTCCAGTTTATCCCCAGCAGGCAGCATGTGCGGACGTAGTGCTGCTCCTGCTCCACATTTTCTTATCGCGTTCGCGTGCTTTCCACCTGAGCATCTCCATCCGCCGGCTAATCGAATGTTTATCGCAAGCAGATCAGCTAGATCGGGAACTCAGATATCGAAATTAATTTCCGTGTGAACAGTGCTTTTTGAAAATCCATTAATCAGTAATAATATAAATAATAATAATTATCATTATAATCACTTGAACAAGTGCATAACCAAACAAGTGTCTTTCCGCTATTTTGTTTTGTAAATTTCGGTTTGTGGAACTTTTCGTTTATCATTATCAAAAGCGTACACACCCTTGCCTATAATTTGTTATTTATGCAATTGACTTTTTATCTCGCTGTTAGCTTTATTACGCCCTCACACACCCATCATACAAAAAACAAAAAAGTGGAAGATAAATATATATCTCGGTATATTTTCACTAATTTTGCTTGATTTATGTTCAATGCAATCAGTCGAATGCAATTTGTCAAACTAACAAAAACGAATCGATTGTATCAATTACTAAGCTCTGCCCCTCGCAAATAAAACAAACAATTTTGCAATCCAAGTGTAAAATATGGCACAACGAGAATTGTTGCTAATCAAATTTATATATCTCCGCTACCGATTCGCTTTGGCGGGGAAATCAGACTGTCAGATTTGACGTCATTATATTAGCATAAATAAATACTATAATCCATGCCACTCCATTAAAAAACACTTAAAAGAAATAAATAGATTTATACAAATGATTAACGCAAATCTGACTCTCAATATGCTGCTCGGCCTCGTTTATGATATCATAAAAATCTAGTAAATACAATAATAATATGGCTACACGCATTCGAGGTCCTCAGATTTATGCGTACATTATCGCAAAATTTGTTCGTCGACAGAAACGGAAACTTAACTTCCTCGATGGTTAACGCATTAATGCTCAGCCCAATGGGCTGGCATAAAAAGTTGTAATAAAAAGACGTGAATATCAGGCATTTGATTTTCAATCTTTTCACGCATTTCCAAACCACTTTTATTCGATGTGTATTGGACGTGGACATATCGTCAAAATCACATCTAAATGTTGCAAAATGTTTATACAAATCTCGTTAAACTGTGGCCACATCATTTTGCCGCTTTTATACACAGACACATATGTACGTATGTACTTCAATGCAAACAAAGTTGAAAAACTTTTGGCTAGTACCGCCCGCCCCCTTATTCCACCCGCTCCCCCTTCTAATGCTGATCAAAGCCAACTGCGCACCGGACGCACGCGTCTACGCTGACGTCGCAGTCGAAGTCGAAATCGGCATCCAAAAAAATATATTAGTAGTTGGCCGAAAATTCACATCGTTTGCATTCAGCCACACACACCTAACGGATGCAGTATCAACAGCACACGCACGCCACAAAAAGATACCGAGATACAAAAGTATCTAGCACGTTTTCAGCATTTCGCCTACGTCACGCCACCAAAAGCAGACTTGGCCTATGTATATACGAATAATATCGTATATATATATATAGATATTGTTAATTGCCCGCAGCAATTGTCGCCCCCGAAAATTGGCACAGTGGTCGGTACATGAAATCGATCCCACTGTGCGGTGATCACATCTATCATTTGTTGTTTGGATAAAACTCTAGGCGATTGGGAAATACTCTAATAACTTCGTGGGAGCAAATTAATATGAACTATATCTGTGTAAATGCCAAAATTATATATTTGCTTCTGAAAAAATCAAACGGGCTTACAGATTTTGTATCCAATATTTTAACAAAAACATTTAAATGAATGCAGGAAAAAACTCGTCAATAACCTAATTATAAAAACCTGTTACACTTCATTTAATTTATTCATTTTCACGACCTATGAAAAACATTTTTCCCTTATTCATTTTCCCGTTGTCGGAGTTTTTTACGATAAACTTTAATTTCTATGCGCTACATTATTATCATGTAAACTTTAAATATTCATATAATGATATCTGCTTCTCCAATTTTCAAAATTTCATAGGGCATTTAAAATACATTGTTAGATATCTAAAAAACGTATACAATGAAATGCATTTATATTATAATAATAGCATTTATAATATAATAGTTAACCATTTTTAGACAGCCCTAATTCAGTTAATCGCATTTTTTCTATCGGTAAACTGCATGAAGCATTAAAGGAATTGCACGAAAACTTCTAAATAAGTTCTATAAATTAAAAATGTATTTTATCTTTAGAAAAACAATTTCATACACTTTGAGTTTTTGCAAAAACACACTTCTTTCTCCTCCACTTAGCCGCCAAAATTGTAATTACTGCCATTGCATTTGCAAAAATTTGCAATGAGAGAACGCTCTCTGAATAGCTATGCCACAGGTCTCGGATACTTGTCATTCTGGTTAGTTTGCCATTGTCGATGTCTATTTCTAATTTGGACTATTGTTAGACATGGTCAAGATCCAGTCCAGCAGCTGCGAGATGCGGCAGACGAAAAAAAAAATGAGAAAATAAGTCGCGTCGAGGTTTTAGAGTGTCTTGAAGTGCACAGCCGGTCGAGTGTTTGCTTTGGGCCAACATACCAAGTTGGCCAGCTAATTGCGCCCATGCCCAGGGGATCAATTAGAGCCACAGCCAGGTAGTGCACTCGTAATTCGGATAGGCCTAAAAATGGTCGACAAGAAATCAAAAACTTTGCTATTGGAATGCAATTCAAACAGCGCGTGTACATTGCTCGATTTCGGTTACCCTTTTAAGCGGCGACAGGCACTTGAGAAATGCCAAAAATGTTTGACCTACATTCGGCGAGAAATTAATACAAACAGTTATGATACTAAAAAACAAAAAGGCTGAGCCGAACAAAAAGGCAAGCAGAGAAAATCTCATTAAATTTCATGCAGCATTCGACGCAGATACAGCGATACAAAATGTTACAAGACAACCGAAGATATTGAAGCGTCCCATCAATTTTCACTGCGCATCAGGCGGCGAACTTGTTTCGGGCTTACACGCAACGTTGCCAAAAACTACATGGCCAAAACGACGGAGGGGCCGGAGGATAAGAGCTGGCCACTCAGGACAGCGAGACAGGCAATTTAATTAAAGGCATTTATGCTTTTTACTGCCAGCTGCGGTTGACTCTTCAATTTCTGTATTTCATGGGACATTGCAGGGTAACAGAGTATATAGAGAGTTCATATTTCGTGCTCACCAATAACATTTGTTATGTCCTTAAAGTATGGGTTAACATTACGCTATACATACATTATACAGTTTTCGTATAGTTATTATTTAGACACGTTTTTCTTACTTTATTCAAAGTAAAGTGAATAAGTTCTCAACTAAACTTACTACTTTAAAAATGAAATGAAATGAAATTAAATTTAGAATATAATGGCATCAAACCAGAAACTAAAAGATTTCTTCATCTGATAAATGCTATCATCTTTAATGGGTATCCCCACGTCGAGTTTATGCTCCACTTCCTTCCAGTTCACCGACCACCTCATATTCCAATTGCCTTTTGTCATCGTATCTGCATTGTCCACTTGCCATCTTCACGTTGCTCGCGATGATCACAAGTGCAGAGTTCCGAGCCAAAAACGGGTTTTAATCTGGCCAAAAGAGGCAACGGGATGGACCACTCACTGGGCGCTTTTCTGGAACTGTCTTAACTGCCATAAATGATGTTAACGATGCCCTTTGGGTGTTAATTACGAATACGATTTAATCTGGACAATCGAGTGTCATTAAGTGCAGCGCAAATGATCTGCAGCTATGTGCTAATTAAAGCGACAGACCTTGAATAATCGGGCATTTTTTTCCATTTAAAGGGTATAGCAAAAAATAAAACGAGTATAAAGATGCGTAATAAATGCACATTAATTCAATTAGCCTGTCATAATGTTTTCGGTTTTAAACGAATAAACAAGCGAAGATAAATAATGAAAAAAGTAGATTTGTGGTTCTTGTTTATAGATAAATTTAGATGTCAGCGAGCGACCTTAGAAAAGTTCATAACAAAAAACTCTGACGCCACAAAAAAAGGGGAAGAGCTTTCCGAAAATGTTCTCAAAATATTTAATGTGCGGCTTTTCTTTCTGCTGACTTTTCCTCCTTCAGTTTCTCGCACTCTTTTTCGTTCTTTTTTTTTCAAATTTTGGCGTGTTTGCTTGGCGGCGTGGAAATGCCGACGCTTTTGTTTTGTTATTTTCCTTCATTGTTTAGCATTGTTTTCGCTGCCTTTGTTTTGTTTTTTTTTTCTACGCTTTTCTTTTTTGGATTGGTGAGAAGTGAGGCGGAAAAACGTCTGCTATAAAAATTAAACGCCGTTTCGAGCCTTTTGATTGACTGACAGCAAGTTTTGAAAATGTTGGGCAGGTGTCAACCAAATCTGATAACGCATCAAATTATTGTTCTGACTGATAAAATTATATTGTTTATGTTATAAGGGAAATGTAAAACTTTTGTAAAGGAAACCAATTGAAATACATTTTATGCAGATATACAAATAATAAGGAATATAAGAAAGCTTTGTTTAAAAAGGTTGTACAGAAAGAGCATTTTTCGTAATGCCTGAAATTTAGTCAGTAGAAAACTTTACCAGTAAAGAGATAAGTATTCCAACAACCAAAAATGAAAGAAAAAGTGAGAGTAAACTTCTTACTTGGATCCAACCACTTGGACTTGGAGTTTCCTTGCTAATCGGGAGATCTGCTGCTGACTCAATATATTAAGAATACTGTCATTGTCTAATTCTCACCCACTCTCGACTTATCGAGTAGATAACGGTCGCTCCCACTGGCCAAGTTAAGTGACTTAAGTGCCGTCAAGCTTGCTTCTTTTTTTTTTTTTTGTTTAAGCTTTTACGGCGTCGGCTTTGCGCTTCTTTGGTTTTTGTTTCCGACGCCCTCGTTCTGTGGGGATTTCTTGTGTGTGTGTTTTTATCTAATCAATAATCGCAAGAAATGTCCGAATAGCAAACGTGTAAAACCGTTGGGGACCACGACAAGACAAGGACGTGCTTGAAAAAAAAAAAAAAAATGGAAAAATCAAACGCTAAGGCCAAAGAGCAGACAACATTGACTTCGTTGTGTGTGAAAAACTTTTAAGCAAACAATTGTTGGGCGGGCCTAATAAAATCAACACACACAAGCGTAGGTCAGCACACACAGCTTCATCGGCACTTAAGTACACACACACACACACACACACTGGTGCACTCGTGCTGACGATAATGGAATATTGGCGAAATTGATGAAGTTATTTTGCCGCCATTGTTGCCGCTTTTCGTAGCATACTTCGCAGCGCTTTCGTTGCAACGAAATTCGATCCGCAGAGGCAGAGGCGTTGCCTTAATGGTCCTGGCGACGCTCAGCACACACCGACACGTGCCAATCGCCGCCTGCCAACGCCTAGCTGTATGCAACGATATTCCGATCCGTCGGGCACACACACATATATACGCGAACCAATACATAGCCACCCCAACCACTGCGGCCATTTGACGGCTTGCACTTAATGGCATAATGAATTTATGGCGGCTAGCCTAATTATTCCAGCGAGAGTGGATGGGGAGAAAGATAGAAGTGTGGCAGAGACAACAACTAAAGAGCTTATAAAGCGGGGGGAAATTCGGTTCAAATAAAATCTGGATTATAAAGTACTTATACCAAATTAAAGAAAATTCTCAGTTAATTGGTAATGAAAATAATGTTAATATAATAATAACAATTCTAGCTGAACTTTTATTAATACAACTAATAGCAGGATTCGAATTCGCACAAATGACATATGCCCAAAAGATTCTCTCATTAATTAAAACTAAATATTTTCCCAGTCATCATTGCATGACAAACTTCTCACATGAATAATTACAGACGCTTGAGGGCCTATAAATTTCTCTCATTTGAATTCATCTCCAATTAGGCGTGAGGCCACACGGCGTATACGTCATTTATGTTGAATATTTATCAAAAGATGACTTCTAGTTTGAGCATCAAACTTTAGGATAACTTTTGATCGTTTAAATTGGTTCCCACACGAAATCATTGCCCTAAAACTCTTACTATTCCCCTGTAGGATACAAACAGCCTGCCAAAAATATCACAACTGGAAAATGGTAAAAGAATGATAGCTGTGGATGTGGATAAACCGAATCCGAAAACTTTTCCTGACAATTTGAAACATTTTGTGAGGTTTTGGGACAAATTCGTATTCATTGCCATTGCGTGTCTGTGTGGTGGGGTATGTTTTGAAGGCCCGGAGAAATGGTTTCACATTTCAGCGCGCCTAGAACTATGCTACATTGTGTATCTGTGTTATTTTGGTTGCCTGCCAGCCGCAGAGGCCGCAGAAAACACAACGCAGTCATTTGTAGTCGAGCAAAAAAAGGTCCTGGAAAATGTCTTTTTACTTGTCGGGTAAATTTGTTTAAATTTTGTTCCTTTTCCCTGTCATACCGCCCTGCTACCCACTCTTTGTTATTTTTTTTTACCGATTTCCAGTTGCGGTTTATTTTGAAAGCCATTTTAATTAGGAAAACTTCGGTTGCCTGGGCCAGCTGTTGTCCTGGGAACTCGGGCAGGTGGAAATCATTGCAGGGGCATTTGAATTGCTAATCAAGTTGTTGATTCATGAAATGTGACGCAGAACTCTCGGCTAAAGAACAACCAAAAAAAAACAAAAAATGTTCTAAGAAGTTTTTAATGATGCTGCACCAAAAAGTTTCTATTCAGTAAAAACAGAAGCAAGTGTAATTTGCTTTTAATTAATGCCGACAAAGCAGTTGAAAGTGGCATGGCCAAACTTGGCCCGCTATGTCTGGCCTGTCAGGATTGGCCCTTGGCCAATTGGGCCATTTCAACTCGGTTCGAGCGAGGCGATAAACATGCCAAAAGCGTCAAAAGTCGGTGCTGCACAAATTGCTCAGGAAGTTGCCTCAGCGAAGGAATCGAAAGGGGTATAAATCTGGGCTGGTAGCAGTAGTTTCTGGCATTTGCAAGTTCCTTTTGCCGTTCCACAATCTCGAAAGCCAAAAAGCTGTGCGAAAATGTTGCATACTTTCCTCGGCTTAGCAAAAGTTTATTGCACCATGCAAATACCAAGGATTTTTTGAGGGCAAGGAACCAGAAGGCAAGCTGAATTTTCCAGGATATACATAATCATAATTGCGATACCTTGCTCTACAACCGAGTAAAGATAGTTTACATTTTTCCTTATTTCCTTGTTGGAAAACCGTTGCCGCGATGCTTAAAAAATGTTAATTGAAAATGTGGGTTAGTATTTGGTCGAAGCAAGCTTGCCATTGGACTATGCAACTAACTATATACTTCATTATTACTTAGAATTTATTTGAAAATTGGTTAAGGGTTAGCTAAAATCTTTTTGTTTCGTATATTTGAACATACTTTTCTATTTTGAGCCGAGCCATTTCTTTTACATGGCATTTCATACATGAACGTATTCCATTATAATCCCCATTTTCCTGACATTGCGTCATTCTAAAGGTACACAAATTTATAGCCACACTTGAGTATGCATTTGATGATGTCACTAATGTTTATTCATCCTTCGTGCGTTCCGAAAAACTCAAAGCCTATGACCTCATAAATCGCATTTAATTGCTTGAATACCTTAACAAATGAATAGATGCTACGCCCGACCCCCTAGCAATTTTGGTTCGCTAATAAACTTGATAAATGACAATGGCCGAAAGAAAAACCTCCCGGCGCCATTTTGAATTTCACACCATTACATGTGAGAAAATTGTTCAAATCGTTGTTGTTGCGTGCCCGAAAAGATTTGAGAAATGGCGCATCATTTGGAACGGAACAGGCCAAGTGGTGTCGAGTGCCAGGACTCCCAAAGTGATTCGCCGAATCATCCACAGAGTGGTGAAGGCACTCGAGGTGGCAAGCGGATGGGCATGTTTATTTACCCAAAAAGTCACAACTTTGTGTGTATGGCAAATACAAATAAGCAAACATCAAAACGAAAATTGCACAAATATAACCGGGTAGGGGTAAAATTGGGAATGAGCAGTAGGCTATCTGAAAATGTTGATTTCTGTTTATGATGTAAGACATTTAACTACCCCTATTCAACTCTTTTTTTAACCAAATCAGAAAGCATCCTTTTTATGTGCACATAAATGATGTTTATAAACATTTGTAAATATCTTAACAAATTAAATATTGACTAGACAAAATTCTTTAAAGAAAAACGTATCCAACAATCTAAATTTTTAAATACATATTCCAATTTTATAAATATACAAAATATTGCATTCTAAGAGCCTATTTAATCCAAGTGTTCTCAGTCAGGCAGAAAATACAAGTTGCATTTTTAAAATGCGAGTATATCCATTCGATCTTCCCAATTTTTGCCATTTCCCGCTTGAGTGAAGCAAATTTGGCCAAGAATACGATTTTCGTCCAAACGTATGTACGCTGACGGAGCAACTTTTATGGCCAAAACAGTTAGGAGACTTTGTTGGGGTTCGTGGCCAAAGTTGGTTGGCCATTTCGGCACTAATCGAAAGTTCCTTTCTTTTCAGATGGCCAAATGAAGTGTTTGCATTTAACGGCCCAGGCAACAATAGTGACTGGGTGGTATGTGGGTGTGTAGGGGGTTTTAGGGGCATTATGCAAAAACTGTTGCAAAAAGTTTGCACTTCGAAGTGAAGAACCGGAGAACGTGCCACAAAAACAGCAACAATGACGTGGCCGCCTTGATTTGTTTTGAACCACACTCGGATTCAATGAGTTGCACAAGAACCGAGCAAAACTTCCAGACAATCAACGTTGGGTGATGTTAGGTGGGTGGTGTAGTGCAGTGGTTCAGTGGTACGGTGGGTGGTGCTTTGGGTGGCCACAGCAACAGCTGCAAGTGTAAACAGAATGAGGTCAGTTCTTGTGTTGCATGTTGCTCGGGCATTAGGGTAAACTGTTGATAGACGTTGGACGACGACTAATCACCAACTGCAGACCGGCAGATAGGGATAGATAGGTTTTCTGGTCGAGAGGACGTGGTCCGTATGCAAATGAAGCAACATTAATGACTTTAAAAGCTGCCCGCCGGACTCTCAGAATAGGTTGTAGTGTACAATATAGTGCACCATGCCAACTGTACAAAAAAGTGTTTACTTTTTTATAGCACTTTTTACTTAGTTTTGTAGCAAAACAATCTTAAGGTGCTACAAGGTGCGGTGGGAAATTTAGTAATAATTCTTAATTTGTAGTTAAACGGTGAAATAAAAGTAGGAAGAATCTGAAAGAAACAGTATTGCAATCTCTTGTTTAACCTTAAACGTTTAATGCAAAACAGCGGCAGTTTAAAACTTGGCAAAAAGGCTCAAGATTTATTGCACCTTATCCGACGACTTAAACTTTTCCCTACGGACGGGGGCAATCCTTCTGCAAACTGACGACCCCATCCCCATCTTTCTTTTCTTCACTGCGTATGCCATAAATAATAAATACGTGGCACATTGCCACCCCAAGTGTAACTTTTCTGCAGTGCGTTGTGAGGTGCCTTTGTGGTTTTGCTCGGTGCCAGAGCCCAGGGCGAGCTCCTCTCAACCTTCCATTTAATTGACAATTGTCTGCAGCTGAGCAGGAATAGGGCCATAAAACATTGGCAAAGTCAACAGTGTGAAAAAAGTATCCAAGAAAAAGGAAATGTACGAGAAGAGCCTCGGGAAAAGTTTTGTGAAACAGGTCTCTGGAGCCCACGAAACATTTCTATTTGTCGCCCTGCCAAGTACATAAAGCAAAGCTAAAATGTAAGCACCATAAACGCATCTGAAGGCTACTGCTCCCCTGCCACGCCCCCTTTCTACATCGGCACTTCCTTACGTCCTTTTTTGCGCACATATTTTTTGACAATTTATTTATGCGTTTAATAACGACATCATCAGCATGTAAGCGAGCGCACGCATAAAGGACTCGCACATATACATATATACTAACATTTACATGTATGATGTGTCGGAGGGGCGGGAAAAAAGGGGGGTAGCAATAAAAATGTCGCTGATTTGACAATGTTCTTTATGTTCAGAAAGTCGCTCGAAAGGCTTTCAACGCCACAATTTCTCCCCCATCCGCCTGTGAAAGGTGGCTCAACTCATTATGCAGTAATTTAAAATGACTTGGAACTTTCCGAAGGTGGGGAACAACCTTGGGTTTCACTTAAAGGGTTAAACAAATGCTTCCTGTTCCCCCAATAAATATTTAATTTTTTCCATTAGCAGTGAAATCAGAGCTTAGCCTACCGTATAATGAACGATATTATAAAACATTTTAAACAGTTAATATTTTTGTATCATTTATAATATCATTGTATCAATATAACGTATTAAATATATATATTATATTTATATTTCTTTAAATCTTAATCAATGAATACATTTATATATTTTTCACTGCGCTAATCCTACCTGTTCGCTTGCTCAGTTAAATCCATTCAGAATGCTAATGAACATTTTTTATTGATTACGCCGATAAGCTCCCTATTTGAAATAAACAATTCGTGCCCCAAAGAAACCGAAAGGCAATTGTTGCATGAAGTTCCGCATGGTTGATTGCCAATCTGTGGCAATTATTTTCTGCCGGGAAAAAAGCCAACTCCCCTATTATCGTTTTCGCATTGTTTATGCGTCAATGGGAAAACGAGTAAACAAACATGGCTATAAATAAGCGGCTAATAAGGATAATTGCCTGCTTTACAAATTGTCGCAAAATAGGGTGGCGGGAAGGGAAAAGAGGAAAAGGACTCAAGACAGCGATACGAAACCACAAACACACAGATAAGGAGCAGCACATCTACAAGTCAAAATAGTAATAAATTGCTGGAGAAAATTGCGTGGTGCGGCGGGAGAAAAAGCCCAGTCGCGAAACCGGAACATATGGACAAGGATGCCGAGGAGGTCCTTTGAATTTTATGTGTGTGTGCAAAAAGAGCGGGACGAAGTGGGGTAGCCGAGGACAGACATCCTTATTTATGGTCGTGCGGTGCGGCAAATTAATAATGCGACTTTTCTCATTTGTTTGCCGTTTCGTCTCTGGCTTTCGTTCTTCTATGTAAATGGGACTTTGTGGCAGGAACTGCATTTAACCCACAGCTGGGAGTCCTGTTCGTCTGTATGTGCTTGTGTGTGTGTGTGTGTGTATAAATAACAAAAAACAAAAGCAATTTGCAATGTAAATGCTGATGATAATGTGGTTCCCGAAGCCAATAACGACGATGATGAGGTGGACAAAGTCAAGTAAGCCTGTCTGGCTTCCTTTTTACACATTTGACCTCATGTGGCACCGAAGTTTGCCTTTTTCCTTTGCCCCAAAATGCTAATGAGCCGAGTCAAGACATTACCACTCTATCTCTCCTCTCTGTGTATATTTCCCATGACTTCTCCTCCAAAGTTTTGCCCCTTCGGGCAGTTGAAAAATTTATTGCACACTTCCTGTCGCTCGGTTTGCTGTTACTGCTCCCCTTCAATTACATGCAATTCCTTCTGGCTTTTTATGGCATCCCGCATCGATCCGTCGCAGAATGTGGTGTGTGATTAACGGGTGCAATACGCCGAGTCTGTCGTCCTTCGTCCTGACAGGCCGACATACTCCTCGTCTTCAGGCCTGCTGTCCTGCGCAACATTCTTGGCCCCAACTATCGCACTTTAACTCATCTTTTATTTACACCACTGCCGAGACAAACCCGCCACGGCGACGCATTGGCGCAAACCCCCTCCCCCTAACCGAACATGGGGGAAAATTACACCAACAAACAAAAGGAACGGGTCATGTCAAGGGGCCACACCAACAACATCACCAAATTACAACAATTAAAACAGGGGGAAACCGTAGCGAAGGCCCTAGTATATAGAAACATACGTACTCGTTTATATGCGCAAATGACAAGGGCGACAATGCAGCTCCATTAAATATACACTGATCGAAAGATGTAAATTTTCATTAAAATTCTATAATCAGTCTACAGTTTAAATGATCTTAAAGTGCCCCTAATCAACGCATATTGAAAAATGTATGTTCTGTATTTTAAGCATCACCAATTAAAATGGCATGCTGTAAACCACAAAAATATTGTTTGAACAGAAACAAAGAACCACATTCACTAAAGCGCATAAAAAACGAAGTGCATTCAATAAATGAACATTTTCATTTTCTAAAATTGCCAATTTTAATTGGCTGTCTTGGAAATTGCATAGCATTATTTATCGGAGATTCCTGTTGGTTTTGTGTTATTGTGTACGACTTTCAATGCGGTTTTTCCTTTTCCATCTGAATTGTGTATGCGCTTTTAATTATTGCCATGAGATGGTATTGTCGCTTCACTTTTATTATTCTGTTATTTGCAATGTTTTCCTTCGAACATCAGCCCTCATGAGGGACACGCCCCGCCTTAAGTTGGCTTCAACGCCCACATTAACAACATTGCCACATTGCGTCCTGGCAAGTGACAGCTTTTAATTAAATAATTGACTATGTTTCGACTATCTGTGTCGTGTGTGTGTGTGTGCCCAGTTGTTTGGTTCTCATCCAGCTTTCATCTGTCAGATCAGTGAGACAAAAAGGCAAGCTAACAAGATGTGGATGTGGAGCTATCCAGATAGACGTGTTTATGATGCTGGCTAGAACGAATGACAGACGCGAGTTCATTGAAACTTTTCGACTGCTTTCTGACTTTTGTTAGCCATCAGAGGAACATATAAGTAGATATACTATAATAAATGGTTTTAGTTATGCGGGTCGCTAAACTTTGCTCCCAAAAAACCAATAATAAATGTGGGCGGTGCTAGATAAATGGCCAAGACCCTCGCTGGCCAATGAGTATCAATTTTAAATTTATTCCATAAAAGGAGTTCTCTGAACTCCAAATGTCTCTATTCAGGGGTTATCCAACCCCTCGAACCGCAGAGAGATAAGACGGATTTCGCAATTTATGATGCCACAAACGAAATTTGCAACGCAAAATGTTCTCCGCCCGGTCATAATATCTTTCTGTTCGTTGCCCAGAGCATTGGCATTGATTTCAGGCGAACATCTTTCGTTAATTGAGTCGTAAATGCGGTGTTATTGATACCTCATTAGGCAGGCTGATAAACGCGGCGTATGCGCAATATTCCAGCGCCTTAAAGCGACTTTAAGTCGAGTGTTTTGGGCCTGCTTATGTAAGTCCTGTCAGCTGCTCCTGACATTTGCCTCTCGATTCTCCACCACTCAGTCAAGTGGACGCCCTGTGGCATCAGCAGTAGCAGCAACAACAATAATCTCGACCACAAAGCAAGAGGACAAAGGACCAAAAGGCTGGCAATTGGGTTTTCGTTCAATGCGGGCATTCTCGGGCAACAACAAAAACAATTTTATATATGTACATAAAAGCTTAATTAAAATTTTATGATTATCATTTGGAATTCATCTGCTTACCTTGCAGGGGTTAGAGTTTAATAAGGGAAAACAATCTCGGAACACTTCAGTTTTGTTTGATAATTAAAGTTGGCAGACAACAGCAAAGCAGTTGTTTTTTATTGAACATTTTTATAACAAGCTAACGCTATAAATATATATTTCATTAAACCACAAAAGCTGTATGATTAAAGTTATGGTCTGTACAGCTATAGTTAGACGAAATTGTCTCTAATTACAACCAAACTAAAATATATTAATTAAATGTAAAATACTCTTAGTCTCTATGAATATCTGCGCGCTTATTAAGTGAAAGCTCCCATTGGACCCATTTGTTTACGTTTTAATTAGGTGGCTAATGTTGATAAAAGCGCCCTTTCACATTTAGCAAATAATCCTTATTCAGCGGCAACGACCTGCAACATTCCCAAAAGACGGCACGTATTTCAAGTGTCTTTTTAGCCAAGTTAAGTGGAGTGAAGCGCTTGAGCCACGTGCCAAAAGTAGAAAGAGGTTCCACCTTCGTTTCCCCGCGGCCGCATGTTTCCTTAAAAGTGTCGCCATTCCACTTTATTTGCTAAACGTGTCGAGCCAACGACTTGAAAAAATATATATATAGTAATAGGTTCAAAATCAGTATAAATACAAATAAAAAAATATATAAATAGACCACACATGAAGCACCATAACGATTTAAAAGAATTTAAACGTTGTCATCGGTGTTGTGTAAAAACAAATGGTTTTTGGAAGCATAAACTACAATAAAATGGGGAGCAAGCATAAAGAGAGAACCGAAGCCATATGGCAATGATGGATTTTTGATAAATGGACGAGCGTTATGACAAATATGCAAAAAAAAATCCCATGACAAACTGACCAACCAAAGAGCCATGCGAAAGGCGATAAAATCCGAATCAAATAACGCCAAACAATGTCAGTCAAAACAAGTGGAGTGGCGGGGCAAATTGAGGGGACAGACAGACGTCGAGTGAGCCAAATAATTGACAGTAGCATCGGGAAAAAAAGAGCAATTAGAGCGGGAGCTTTGTACACTGGAAAAAAAAGTAAAAAAAAATGCAGCCGTTCTGCTTTTTTTTCCACAGTGAAATGGCATAAAATATAAAGTGGGCCAACTGAAAATCAACAGCATTGTCATCAGAAATATCCATTATTGTCAGATAAGAATTCATAACGAAAACCGATTCTGTGTTTTTTCCAAACCACACCAATCTATGCAGGCAATACATATATTTAAATTAAAATAAATATGAAACATTTCTTTGTTAAGTAAACTTTCATTTTATATTCTTTTGTGTAATACCACTTTAATTGAGTTATTTGGAATGCACGTCGAGTGCACAACGCTGCGTATGCGTAATATCAGTCACTTTCTATTGTTTTGCCTGATTTCACTTACCCTATTTCATTTTCATTTAAACGTAATTTTAAACAGAAAGACATCATAAAAATCCATTGCAAGAGAACATTGTGAGTTTAAGTGAATTTCAATAGTGAAAATGCATATAAAATTTAATTCAAATACATATTCAACTGGCATAAGTCGACAAGGCAAATTAAATCCCACGGTTTCGTAAAATGCATTTCGAGTCATAAATTAGATCCACCGATATACGTAGAGCGTTCTAATCTAAATCGTTTGAAAATGGGCGATACTTTGGACGAGACGCCGCCAACGCGACGCGACAAACCACAAACATTGAACATTGGCCAGGAGGAGCAGGGATCCGATCCTGCATCCGGCAACACCTCCTCCCCCGTATCCTCAATCGCAATTCCCGCTGCCCGCGTACCACGCCACCGATTGCGTCACGCGGATCGGGATCAGAAACGGGATCACTCGAGCGACGGTCTGGTTTCGAGTGGCGAACTCCGAGACGAATTCATGGGCATCGATGCCCAGCCGCGTCGCGAAAGTCTCAATAGCTGCGAGGTGGGCAGTCCGGGGACCATGTCCTCCAGTCTCGGCAAGGCGGGACGGCTCAACAGTTCCAGGTACCCGTCCGGCGGCGCTGGTGCCATCGGCCTGAGTGTCATGGGCAACCTGGTGGGCACCACCACGCGCAAGTGCGTCCTCACGCTGGACGGGTACTCCTATGTCATAGGTAAGTGGCTGCTGGTCGGATTTAATGCAATTCAAAGCTCCTCTTTTATTAAGTACGTACAATGAAAGGACATAGCAAGGGAAGCTTTGGACGATGGAAGGATAAAAGACAAGTGGTTTGGTGGTATGGGCTAAGAAACAACCGAGGAAAATTAGAAATACTAATACATATTAAAAATAATTACCAACTGCTAACTAGTAACCATTTGAAAAAAACTTTAGGAAAACTATATCTTTTCAAAATTAAAAATGTTAAGGAAGAAATATTTTCTAATAAACCACAACCACTGTGCGGCAGGAGTCACCTTGGGACTTGGTTTCTTTGTTTCCAATCTTTGACCTGACCTTTTCTGAACTCCGTGAACAATAAGGAGAACAAAAGTCTAAGCAGTATCAAAGATCTAGTTTAAATTTCGTGCCACTCACATTTCCTCTTGAAACTCATAAAATAATACTTGGAAGCGAATGTGTGTAACTTATTTTTCTATCATTTCATTGCAGGTAAGTCAATTCAAATGGCAACAAAAAGAGCTTCACAAAAAGCAGCAGATTGAGGGTAATTCTCTGCAGGAAAGGTACGTTCGTGGCTCGGTGCAGCATTAAATTGAAAATGAAATTGAATTTCCAACGAGCTGCGCTATTATAAAAGTTATCTCTTCGCCTCAGCCCCCAAACCCATCTACCCACTCAGCTTACGGGTAGCAACAATTCATTTAGGATTCTTGTTGCCTGTAGCCCGGTTGAGGTAAAAATTTATGTGCAACTTTCTATGCCTTCTGCATATGCCACGCAGATTTCCTGGCCACCAAAAGCTTAGATTCCCAGCCAGTTGCTTACGCACACGGTGGGGAAATTTTTAAAGTCTATGACCAGGCAAACAAGGCTCTGGGCCCCGATCCATTTTGAGTGGCAGCCGTTCTGGCCAACCTGGATAACCGCCTTCTGCTCTGTTGGCCATATGTACGATGTATTTCCGTTTCCTCCGCAGTGCCCCTTTCAACTTGGCTTACATGGTTGCCGGCCAGTTGTGTTTCGGCTAATAAACTGCCCGGGACCACAGTGTAAGCTCAAGAGGGTGTGCTTCCATTTGTGTGTCCATTTCAGATTAAAATTCATGAATTGTATTTCGGAGTAAACGAATTCAGCCGGCACCGGTGGAGTGCATCAGATATTCAGCAAAGTACGCATGCAATTTCGGATTTTCATACCAACCGATGGAAGAAATGAAAAATGTTTTCTCGTTAGATGTGAAAATCCGTAGATAGATGCTATTTGTATTTGAGAATTGGTTATTGCTTTATTCAGTCCTCAAAATTATTGATTTCAAATTTGAATTGTCAGATAATAATTCACTGTCCTGTCTGTGGTATTTAATATTATTAAATACTCTCATTATTGGCCAATAAACTAATTATCCAGATTATTTATTATAGATAACTTCTATACTAAGCCAGTATAATTTATTTATATATATTTTATACATTTTTGTCATACTTTCCTTACCTGTATGCTTTTATCCTCGTATTTAAAATCGCTCCTCTCTTTAAAATTTTTGCGTCTTTTAGCAGAAATAGTCAGCCTAAATTAAGCATTTGCCCATAATACTATTGCCAATTCTTTTAGCCCAAGGTCAGGTTTGTGCCGCACGGCCCCTTTGAGCCTTTGAATGTCCTGGCATGTCCTGGGGTGGCTCGTTTACCCGGTCACGTAGCGGCCACAAATCGTGCGGCGATTTTGAGACAAAGCCGGGCCACGTGGAGTTTGAACCCCACCAGTCCCAAAATGCCACGCCCCCCAATTCCGATTCCGAACCCAAGAACGAAGCCTTCTTTTTGTGCCTTTTTACACAAGTCGCTTGGCGGTCGCCTGTCCTTTTAGCTTTCAATTTATGGGCGCTGCAATATTTCGCAAATATCCGTAGCATATCCTGCGGCGACAGCGCAGACAGCATTGCAATAAATAGTCAAGAGTTTGCCAGGCTGTGTGTGTGTGTATGCATGTATGTATGTGACTGGCTGAGTGTTTGGCTGGAAGTGTCCTTCAATTGACATATTACACTTGTTGTTGTCCTGGTCGCGGCTGTTTTGTCTTTCGCCCTTTTACTGGTTATTGCCGTCGATTTGTTTGGCCGCCCCCTTTCTGGAGGTGGGCGTGTCTGACAGGGAGGAGATGAATGTTTCTGTGGACGGGATTTGTATGGTTCTCGTCTGGCTGAAGGCACCGCTTGGCTGATCAAGCATTCGGCCAACAAGTTCGACCCATAGGCAGCAGCCTAATTGATGTGCCGGAAAACAGCAGATGGTTTCATTCCCTATTTTTAGGTATTTTCTTTACCCAAAAACCCTTGCCTTTGTGAAAAAAGGGTTAAGTGGCTCATTTAGTTTGCGGCTCATTGGTTAATTTCAGAAATTGCCTTTTAAGTAATTAATTGTTACAAGAAAAGATGGAGAAGAAAGGGAAGTCAAATGAAGATCGATTAAGATGACTTTGAGTTTCAAAAGCCGTAAAATGTAACAGAAAATGCTTAAAATATATAATCGGGAATATTATTTGTAATTGTACCCAAAATTTAGGGAATAAATGTGAGCATATTACAAGTTGACTTTGTCATAATAATGTTACCATCATCCAGTGATGGGAAAAAAGAAAACTTTTTTAAAAGAACCACTTACCAATAATTTAACCCCAAATTAAGGTTGGCAGAAAAGAACTTCTCGTCACTTTGGGCAAGGATCCCAGGACTTAACTTCCAATCGTGAGTTATCAGAATCCGTGGCATTCTCTCAGGCGTGGCAATGGAGGAGTGCATAACTGAGATGCCTTGACCTGCCTGAGCTGCGTAGTAGGGCTTTCTGGCCAAAAGCTTTATGGAAATTTAATCAAATTTGCATAAATTCCGCTCGAACACAAAACGCTCAAAAATTCTCCGAATGCTAAGGAATGCGACAAAGGCAAGGAAAGACAGCCAACACATATACTCATATATACGAACATAAAGTTTTATTGTCGTGTAAGGGAGCTTCATTGAATTTTCCTGGGCCAAAGCATACTTTAAAGGATAATATATGCAACTCGCTCTGTCCTTTTGGTGCCCCCCGCGTTTTCTTTTTTCTGCTTTTATGCCAATGGCCTCTCAATTGGCAATCAATTTGCCTTGGTCTCTGTGGGACAACTTTTTCTTTCAAGTGTCAGCGACAGCCATAACAATAAAGGAAAAAAAAAGGCTTAAAATCAATTTTCGTTAAACCCTTCGAATAGCACACAGACAAAGGCACAGACATAAAAATGATTACCAATGGCCCGAACTCGGAAAATTTTTTAATTAAAAACAGTTAAAAGCGGCGCCAACGACTGTCTGCAAAATGTATGTATATGGCCAAAAGTCCTGCAGAAAAAAATCACATTAAAAGCAAACTCCAAAATGGCGGCTGCCAAGAGCAGAAACACGCGCGCCGAAATGTTGGTGAAAATCTGTCGGAAAGGATGCCCGCAAGGCTACCACTGTTGGCATCAAGGTGCGCAGCCTTTCTGTTAGAGCCTTCCCCTTACCTGTCTGCTACAATTTGGCTAACTAGCACAAAGGCTTAAACACACACACACACATACATACCAACACATCGCTTAGCCACACAGTGTGTATGTGTGCATGTGTGTTTGTCCCGCTTGTTTGCCTTCTGCCTCCTCGAATGTCAGAGAACAAAGGCCAGACATCGCAGCGCCGTTGTCCTGACAATTCGACAAGGTGTTCTTGTCATAATTTGCAACTCAATTTCGCTCGGATTTTTGGAACACTTTCCAGTTAGACGCTGATAAGTTTGTTCGGCGCAAATGTTTCAGTGAGCAAACTTAAATGTAATTTAAACTTTTTAAGTACTACTCAGCTTGCTAGATAACTTTTTTGGAGGTTTTAACTTTCTTCCTTTGATTGAAGTTATAGGCTCAAAGTTACAAGCGGAATTTTACAAAGTTATTTGTTAAGAAAAAGATTTTAAGCAATATAAAACCACACACTTTTAGCTAATATGATAATGTAGTAGGCCTCAAACGTATAGCTTATGCGCATTTCAAATCTCAGAACACATTTCCTGTCTAATCCGAGTACCAGTTCCGCAGTTAATCGTTCACTCGTGGAGGTCCTTGTTGTCGCAGCCAGCTTTTCGCTCTGGTTAATTTGCAGGCACTTTGCTGTAATTTCATTGGCATATCCGGTTCCTGCTGTAGCCGCTGCCATTGCCAAGGCATCTGTCATTGGCCCAACTAGTCAGCTTCGGTGGATATCTTCTGTTCGAAGGCATCAATGCGTAAAATTCGCAGTGACGGCTGTCCTTGCGAAACGCGAAACTATTTGAAAGCGGCAACAAATTGAATAGGAACGATTGCCGACACTTTTCCATTCACCGCTGAACTCACTCACTTCAAATTCAAATTCCCCCGAGCCAGGATAATTTATCAAGTTTGTTAGTGCAGCTGGAGACAAAAAAACCGCACTTCCTTCTCGTCGTACAGATTTGTAAAGTGATATAGAGGTATGCAGTTTCAGTCAGAGGATAACACTTACATTTATTTGCTTTGCAGAGTGTCAAGCGCTTAGCAGGAAGATAAGTGCCTTTACCAGAAAAATCTCAAATATTTAATAGGGCATTAGGATAAAGAGAGCGAGCCAATCAAAAATGATATATAAAATGTTATTCTTAGTGTGTACATTGTAGTTAGTAGCAGGAAAGCCATTTCGAATTTAAGTTATCCATATTTCCAATTTATTTAAATTATTATTGTTCTTCACTACATTTTTCTTCTATATAATTATTACGAAACATAAGCTTCTATAATTACGAAACAAGCTTAAATTGACTTCATACAAAGCTATAACTTTTAACAATACAAGGTTGAACACACTCAAACCAACCACTTGGAAATCAGTTCCGCATTAAATACCACTCAAAAAGAAAAACTCATCTATCACCGCATTTCCCTCCGAACTTTTCTCACCACTTGACAGTTCCACTGTTAGAGGAAATTAAATTTGCAAATCCCATCGGCCACATTCAGGAGTCGTTAATCCTGGCCAACTGTTAATGACATTTAAGCTGATGTTCGATTCATTAATTAAGCAATCAATCAATCAGCGAGCACACATACACACAGAAATTGCCTGGGGAATAGCTAAAATCAATCAAAACCGATGCTGATTGAAATTCACTTTGGTCCATTTGTGACGCCACAAGTTGTAGACCAACAGTCCCACCAAAACCACATTGGCCGACTTGATGAGTTGCTTAACCAAGTAGCGACGTTGTTGGCTAAATACGGAAATGCAATCATTATCACCAGGCTTAAAAGTTGTCTAAAACATCTATCTCGGGCCGGAACTCACCTCATTATCGCTGTGTTGCGCTCTCTTAAAACAATTCCGCCTCCAGGGGGCAGATTAAATCCAAAGTCGTCGGCCAAAATGCTGTCGCTGGATTATTTAAGTAGTTTATATTAAGTACTTTCACCGATTCCGAAACAGACTGGGTTAAGAGCAGAACGAAATGAAACGCAGCGGGGCATATAGACAGCAAAATATATATACTTTTAATCCGATGAGAGATCCGGTTCAACGTGGCGTATGGGTAATGAAATTTTTAAATTTCGTGTGAATCGGTTAAGAGCCGAGCAATTCTTAATTATATCGTTTGTCGAACTGAATGGATACATATCGCTTAATGATTTTAAGTTTTACTGAAAATAACTGGGATTAAAGGTTTAAGAAAGAAACTTAATCGCTGTGCTATTTAAATAGTAGTAGTTTTCTCATTTTCGAGCTAACGGAAAATTAATGAAATTGCATGGAAGTTAACAACATTTTTGTAATTTTCCGGCCATTCGCAACTATTAACTTCTAATCCAAACAACTTCCATTTGCTGGCAAAATATTTGTACAAGCATCGAGCAATCAAAAGTTTCCAACAAGTTTGCCATAGTTGCCACTCACAAATATTAAATTCAGTTATTAAAGGACATTTAAAAACTTTTGCATGTGGTATTATATTTTGTGCCGTCCTTGCGACATTTCCGCATGGGTGGGAGGATTCTGCACCAGTTCCATAAATCTTTCTTGGTTCCTGTGTGTGTTCTTCCTCCATACATGAAAAATTACAGTGACCGGGCAAGAATGAAACACCAACATCAACAGCGGCCAAGTGTTCTGGGCAAGTTGCCAGGAACAGGCGACGTTGTGGCCACTTTTTTCCGGACAGGATCCGGACCACACTGCCCCCTTTGCCTTCATTACCACTGGACAGCGTTCAATTCAATCGAGTCAAACGAAAAAATGTACCAGCTCGAGGGTCATTAATTTTCCCCCCATTATGTATTCAATCGCGTGACATTTTGAACTGGAAATGCAATTAAAGAGCAAAGTTTGCCGCCATCAGCTGGTAATTCCTCTAATCCCATTCCCGGCTAGACCAGCCGACAGACGAGACCCTCACGGGCGGCCAGGAGCAATGCACTTGCGGCGAGGGATTGACTGCAGCGGGAATACAGAAAGAAAATGGTAAAAGGGACATTGAGATTTAAGGGAACTCTACATTGATGTTCTTCGAATATTATTTAGCTTTTTACGATTGTTTTTTACGGTGCAAAGCGGGAAATGAGTGACCACAATTCAAAGGAACAAACTTACCCAGGTTGATATTTGGAATCCACGCCGGAAACTTCAACCACTAGTTTCTTAGGCTGGCTAAGAAACTCTGAGAGATCCACCAACTGCTCCTTGTCGCTCACATTTATCACGGTAATTATCGACTCAAAATTGGGATAGGACCTGCAAAACGGTTTTCCAATTAATCAATGTCTCTTAAGGGCAAATTTCGTTCATCTACCGCTTAAAGGCAAACACCCAACGAGTAAGGGGTTCAATATTAAATCGGCCCACACGCATAATGGCCGATTTTCGCAGCTCAAGCAGATCCTTGTAGACCTGGTAATGGCTCCTGTTGGCCACCTTCTGGGCCTCAAGGTTGAGCTCGAGGTAGTTCGGGTGGACAGGCAGCCAGGTTTTGGCGGCAGTGGAAAAACCTGTGCGAAAAAGTTAATGAGACATATTTAAATTATAATAATAATATCAATGGCTTACCAGCATTGGTCTCGTTATTCCACTGGAACGGTGTTCGGACTGGGTCACGGGAGACCTCCTGGTATAGCTTCTCTCCAACATTTCTGGCCGGTGGATCCACCGTTTCCTCCCAGCTCAGTTCGCGGTAGTCCACCATGCCCAGCTCCTCGCCCTGAAAAGTGTAGGGGTAAAGCCAAAGGACCACAAGCAACCAACCAAGTCAGCAACAAAATCTCACATTATAAGTGACGGCGACACCGGGAAGGGTGAGCAGTAGCATGTTCATGGCGTCCACACTGGCTGGACCGAATCGAGAAGCGACTCGGGGGTTGTCGTGGTTGCCCATGACCCAGTTGGCCGCGTGCCCGCGTGGCATGTAGATCAGCCACTTCTCCACGTTGTAGACATAGTCACGCGCATCCGAGTCGCCTTTGACATCCGTGATAAAGTGAAAGTTGAAGGGCAGATGGGAGCCCCGAACCCCGTTGGAATCCTCGTAGTAGTCCGCCAGCTGGGTTAGTCCTGCGTACGCCTCCGTCATCATGATGCGTGTTGGTCTTTCGGGGTGCTTGGCACTAAAGTCATCCAGCAGTTGCCTCCAGTGATGAATCATTTCCAAGACTTCTGGCAGATCTCTCGAGTAGATGTGCTTAGTGTAGTCATAGGAAAGTGAATCCGTTGTTTTGCCACTCAATGGCTCATCTTTAAGAGATTCGTCCTCAAACAAATGATTCACTGCATCGATGCGGAAACCAGCTACGCCCTTGTTGAGCCAGAAAAGCAACACATCATCCATGGCCTGAACCACTTTGGGATTGCGATAGTTCAAGTCCGGCTGCTCCTTGGTGAACTGGTGCAGGTAATACTGCTCACGACCTTCGTGCCACTCCCAAGCGGATCCGTAGAACACCGATGGCCAGTTGTTGGGTGGCACCCGAGTGCCATTCTCCTGGACGATGCCATCGTGCCACACATAGAAATCCTCGTAACCCGGCTCCCTTGCCGCAGACTTCTTGAACCACTCATGCTGATCCGAGCTGTGATTCGGCACAAAGTCCAGAACAACCTTGATGCCCAGCTCGAAAGCCGTGTCGATCAGCTCCTCGAAATCCTGCATGGTGCCATACTCCGGCTGGATTGCCTTGTAATCCGATATATCATAGCCAAAGTCAATCATGGGCGACTGAAAAATGGGACTCAACCAGGTGGCCGTGATGCCAGTGTCCGCCAGATAGCGCAGCTTGGAGGTGATTCCTTTCAAATCGCCGATACCATCGCCATTGCTGTCCTTGAATGACCTCGGGTAGATCTGATAGAACACCGTGTGCGGCCACCAGTCGATAAAGTCCTCCGTATCGCTCTTAACCAGACCGGCCATAATGGAGCCGGAGTTTAGTAGACTAAAAAGAAGGATTTGGATGAGTGGAGCGCGCATTGCGGCGAGGTATTCTATTTAATGTGCTCGAGAGTTGGCAGTGCGACAGGCACTTTTAAAGCGATTCTACCATATAATTAAAATAATTTTTGCATTAGTCTTTGTCTAATTATCAGCAGTCGTATTAAAGCTATAATTTGTTGTCAGATTTTTATCAGCACCAATCAAAACAAATTGCGGTGCAAATTAAATGAGTAAACAAAATTGTTTTTCCCAATTTTACGGCATTCTGCACTTGCCAAGCCAATCGGTGGAAAACTAGGTGCTTTTTATAGACACTTCGCCGACCAAAATCACTATGCTCACCTCAAGGAAATTAAAATAAACTGAACACAATTATAATTCTCGATGCGTTTTTAGCATCTGCCGGCGGCGATCAACTCAAAGCTTTTGGGGAATTGGATGCCAACAGCTGTTCGAGAGCTTTGGATCCACAGACGATTGGAGAAGATCACAATGTACAGAACTTTCAGGTGGCAAATAAAAATCTCGAGAGTTTTAAGTAATTTTATTAATATATATAAGTTTTAAATAAAATATATTTTTTGTTTATAAATTAATTCCATTGAAGCCTTAGAGAGTAGGCAATTATTTATTTAAACTTTGTTTCTTCTTTGCCTGTATTGTGGTATGTAGTATGCAAATTTTCTTTCACTGTACTGTAAAATAGTGAATTGATGAGAAATTAAAATTTCACATTGTCAAGTGTAATCACAGAAACAACGCAAAAACGAACCAAATACGAGATAACATCAGAACATTGTCATAAATTTTGAATAATGCCTTTGCTTTGAGAACACCTACCAATCAACTAGTTTATAGCATACAATTGCAGTGAGAATTAAAATCAAAGCAAATTTTAAGGTCGTCAACCACCGCTAAGTGGGAATTTAATTAAATTCGGCAACCATTTGTCAAGCGGCCTGAGCCCCCGAAAAGGGCCAAAAAACCTGACGACAATTATGAATTACGACTTGGAATTAAAGTCGAGGCCAAACAGTACAGGGAAAGTGCCCCAAAGTGAGAAGTAGAAGGTCCGACACCAAGTGCTCTCAATTCAATTAAAATGTTTGCAATGCGCTAATGTAAATGGAAATGTGTTCCGCTGTCAAATGAAATGGAAACTCGATTAGATGGCCCCTGTGAGATACATTTAAATACGAAAATAGAAAAGCACGGCTGGTTGGCAAATGGAAAGTTTCCTCGTACTTTAATGTGGAATTCCAAGTAGTTCGCCGCTTACTTTCGCTTATTCAGCTGAATAACTAATCCCTCGTTGGGCGCCAATTCAATTGTCTCGGCCTTAAGTCGATCCCCCACCCGGTGTTGCGAGTCCACTCCCGCCACAAGGACACTCAATCGATTGGGCTGTTCTATAAAGTCCGCGATGTCAACCAGTTCAGTGCGGTTGCTCACGTTCACAATGGTCAGCAGAGTGTGCTCGTTCTTCAGTTCTCTGATAATATAGAATAAAGGTCAAAATACATTAAAATGTCAATACAACGCCAATATCCATTCCCTACTTACCGCTTGAAAGCGAAGACCCTGCGATTAACCACTTCTGGAACAAAGGATCCGTTCTTCAGAACTGGCAGTTGTCTGAGCTTCAGAAGGGACTGATAGATCTTGTAATGACTTCGCCTCGCCTGCTGCTGATTCCGAAGATTAAGTTCCTTATAATTCGGATTGACAGGCAACCAAGTGCGATCGGCGGAGGAGAATCCTGCATTCACATCACTACTCCATTGCATGGGAGTTCGCTCAGGATCTCTAGAAATCGTCTTGTAGTTGTCGATTCCAGCCTCACAAGCGGGCTGATCCACCGTATCGCTCCAGCTGATGTCCCTGTAGTCAGTCATGCCCAACTCCTCGCCCTAAAGTAATGGAAAGTCTGTATAAAATTATCCTTTAATAATGAGTGTTCTGTACCCACATTATAAGTAATACCAATTCCTGGCAATGTCATCAGCAGCATATTCATGGCGTCCACAGATTTCTCACCGAATCGTGATGCCACTCGAGGATTGTCGTGATTTCCCATCACCCAGTTGGCCACATGACCATGTGGCATATAGATGAGCCACCTGGAGATATAGAAGACAAAGTCCGCAGCTGTCGAATTGGCATTCAGTTCGGTGATGAAGTCAAAGTTGAAGGGAAACTGGGGGCCCTGTACACCATTCGAATCTTCATAGTATTCCATTAGTTGCGACACCGAAGCATAACCCTCGGTCATCATTATCCTCAATGGCCCATCGTGGTTAGCTGTATAATTATCCAGAAGTTGCCGCCAATGCTGAAGTAGACCGTAATCCTCAGGCTGATTTCTGGTATAGATGTGGCTCAAGTAGGCCTCATTATTTGGATCATCGGTAGTGCCACTCGGAGGCTCATCCCTCAGTTGAGCATCCTCGTAAATATATATAATGGCATCGATGCGGAAGCCGGCAATACCCTTGTTTAGCCAGAAGAGCATCACATCATCCATGGCCTTAATCACGGCGGGATTTCGGTAGTTCAAATCGGGTTGTCCATAAGTGAACTGCCTGAGATAGTACTGCTGCCTCTCATCGTTCCACATCCAAGCGGATCCGGAGAACACCGACAGCCAATTGTTGGGCGGCACACGAGTTCCGTTCTCCAGGAGAATACCATCCTCCCACACATAGAAATCCTCGTACCCTGGCTCTCGGGCTACTGACTTTATGAACCAGGGATGCTTATTTGAGCTGTGATTGGGAACAAAGTCCAAAATAACTTTCACGCCCAGTTCATTGGCCTTGGCTATCAAGGCGTCAAAGTCCTCAAGGGTGCCATATTCCGGCTGTATATTTGTATAGTTAGATATATCGTATCCAAAGTCTACCATTGGTGACTCATAAATGGGACTCAACCATACGGACGTGATGCCCGTATCCTTGAAGTACTGTAGCCTAGAAGTAATACCTTGAAGATCACCAATACCATCACCATTGCTGTCCTGAAAGGATCTCGGATAGATCTGATAGAAGACCTCGTGCTGCCACCAATTATATTTCGCATCCAGCTCCTTTGACTGGTGCTTATGGGCCAATATGCCTACTAGGCCCACACTCAAAATGAAAGCTATTTTCACTACAACCATCGTGGTCAACGAACGAACTTGTTTTCTATTATCATCAAACTTTTGCCGGCTTTTTATACTGCTGCCGGCTTTTCAATTCCGGTTTTGTTTATTTGACTTGGCGATTTGATCGCTTAAATATTTGAGCAATTGTTGAATCACTTTGAAAATTGTTTAAATGGAATTAAGCATTTAAAGTTTTTTTATTCGAGCCGGCTTTTACAACGGCCAGTTGACCAAACAGTGGGAAATTTTCCATTAAAACAATGAACATGTAAAACTGGCGGGCAGGAAGGACGGAACTAAATCGATACATAGTTATTGCTTAAAGATGACTTGTAGTATTGTTGAAACAGCTACATGGCAATTTTCTTTACGACTTACACTATAAAACAGAATAAACATTTGTTCTTAACCGCAATTCTTGATGAAATGTAATATATTCATGTAATATCTCACCAAACATAAACTGAACGTTTCACAAATTTCTAAACTATTGTTTTAATTTATAACCCACTCCATTTTAAATAACAGATTTTTACCCACTTCACAAAGCAGCCATTAAATATACGCCAATTAAGATTTCCAACCGCGAACTTCCGTTGCGTGACCAGGTCGACCAAATGGAATTTCACCCAATCTCCCCCAGACTTATTGTGGGCTGAATCTGGCAGCTTAATTAAACATTTTACTGGAGTCGGGACAGGAGAAACAAGGAGCTGCTATTGCGTTCCTTTCTACCTTTGAGCAAACAGCTTGCTTAGAAGTTTATGTATATTGAAAATTGTTGCACAAATATGTGCAAAAATCTTCACGTGTAAGCGAGTCGAGTCGGCATAATTTTCTTGCTTTTCACGGCGACATGAAAAGGGTTTGACAAGGGGGCGTGGCTGTTCGCATTGAGATTCCTTTTCCAACCAAAATCAAAGCGAAGAAAATTCGCTGTAATTTCGAGGCCGCACCTCTGGAGAAATGCCAAAGAGGCGGGGAAAGTGGAAAGTTAAAGCGAAATGTTTTGGTGGCGGGCGTGTAAAGCGTCGGCTAAAACCACCCGTCTGCATCCCCAAACTCTGGCAGCTCTCAGTTACCTGTCTCAGCTGTCTGTGGGTTCCTCGCAGGACACCAGGGCTTACCTTTCATGTCGCGACTCTGATTGAATTGGCTTTTGCGCGAGCAGAGGCCGTGTTTCGGCAGCCTTTTGTGTTAGGGAATTTGGAAAGAGGAAGGAAATTCCCTTTTTTTCCAAGCACTTTTCAATTTGGCTTTCTGGCTGCGCCGGTACGAATAAGTAAATATACACGGCCTACATTTTTTATTATGTAAATATTTAATCATATCAGAAAATTCGGGGTGTCTCTCATCCAGCTTGGCATATTAAAAATCAGCTCCCACTAATCCCAGATATATTTACGAATTTAGCACACGCGCCTAAGCATATGCTACGGTTTTCCCTCATCCACATTTTCCTCTTTTCCGCCTTATCCATTTTTTATGTGTGTGTGCGTTGTCTGACAACCCTTGAGCATCAGCAAATTTGAGTTGGGCGGTCTCTCATCCAGCATTTGATTTTATGTTTTTTCTGGGGCTGCTATTTAGTGCTGTCAATAGGTTTACGCTTATCAAATACTTGTTATCAGAAATCGATTACAAAAACAGCGGCTGAAGCGGTACGATTTTGTTGGCTTGTTGTCATTTGTCGAGATTGCCGTTGTCATAAGTAGGTTCCACATGTAAATTTCCATACATCTAACCCGGTTTATTTGCCTGTTTTTCGTTCGGGCCCATCCGACCTTCACTATCTCGCTGTTATTGTTATGACTCCAGGCGGGGCAATCCTCTTTCGACCAAATATTATCATTTTATTTGCTTTGACTCTGTTCGATAAGCTGGCATTCAAGTCACTGACTGATAAATGTTCGGCATTAGGGCACTTTCGTTACAAATTGGTATTACAAATTGGTATTTGCCAACATAGGTTATTTACACAGAGCGAGTCAGTTAAACAGGTTAAGAGTGTTCATAGTTATTAAAGTGCCCTATTTGTGACTATTTAACAATAACATTAAATGTATAAACAAATCCGAAACGAGAGGAATTATTTCACACTCTAAATAAGGTAAACAAAAAATGTTGATTGTGCTAACGAACAGTTTGAAAAAAGACGTTTGCTTAATCGTTTTTACATAGGTAATAATGCTTATTTAGATGCATATATGGTTATTAGAAAAACCCTTAAAAGTGGTTAAAAGCAAAGCGGAAGGTTTTCCAACTTACCCAATTATGAGCTCTGCTAAAATGATTTGATATAATAATAATAATATAATAATCTTTACCTGGAACAAGATAAAAACACCGTGATTCAACCCGTTTTGTTTTTATCTTTTTAATAACTTTGTGACTAGTCGAATTCTGGACTCCAGCTGTCAGCTTCCTGTCATAAAGCCAATAGCAGTAGCTTCCCCATAAAAGCGGCCCATTACCTTTATTAGACTTGCTATTCGGTCTTGTTAGTACTACGCCTTCGGTATTAGCCAGTTGGTTTGTTTGCATCCAATTTGGATGTTGCGCGTAGGCACGTATTGGGATTCAATTAGTCAAGCCACTGTGCAGAGTTAATAAATCAAATCCCAACCATCAGCCATCCTCCAGAATATCGAATCGCTACTGAGGAACGATTAATTATGCATAAATTTGATTGATGTGCGTGAGGCGAGTGTTTAATCGGTGCCGAAAGCCTCTGCGCCTTAATCTTCCACCAAAAGTGACAACGAAAACGAGCTGCGACCCAAAGTCACCAGTTGATTAACGAGGTGATGACGCACTCGACGGCGATTTTAATTAGCATTGAATGAAGCTATTTGCATATAGTACACACCGATGCGCCTCGTCGAGAAACAGATTATAAAACAGAAATGCAAGCTCACTTTAACTTAGACGTAAGTAATACACTTACAGTGTAAACAAGATCACGTGATAAACAATTAATTTTTTTAGGGAATTTAAACACAAACTAAAATTCAGTAGATTCTTAGAAATTAAAACTTCAGAATGACATCTATGTATACCATTAAAGTGATTGGACATTATGGGAACATATGAATACTCGGAGTACTCACACCACAGCTTATTCGTATTCAGCTGTACACTTGAAATCGTTGGTTTTAACAAAAAAGAAAAAAGAGCTCGTCGTGCTGATGATATAATTGGTTATTCTTTATTATTATTTGTGTTTTTTTTTTAATTGAATTATGAAGTAATTGCGTAATCAAGAGAAACGATTAGCTTGACAAGATCCCATTTTTTTGATGTTCAAAATTCTTCCGAGCTTTCTATATTCCCGCTGAGTGCACTCAAAAACACATCGATTCTGATAGGTCACACCATTGGTTCCACAGACCTCTGCCTTTCGAAGATTACAGGGGCAATAACTAGCCTCCGATGAAGACACAAAGAATATAGCCAATAGGCCCAAAAGAGCCATCATAGCCAAGAACTTCATTTTTCCTCAGAAAATGAAAAATTATCCGATGCTCGCAGTCGTATTCCACCGAATGTTCTACCAAGACTGAATTTCACTTTAATTAACATACACAAGGCTTTATTTGTTTAGAGTATCTTGGTTATAATATACATTACAGATAAACGAGAGAAAGCATTTCAGAGTGTTTTAATAAGAGTATTAAGCTTTTGATAGTTATTCATATTATATCATCTCAAAAACTATCTCACAGCACTCATCACTACAGTGTTTAGGTATTTGACTCCAGTTGGGATCGAAGGTTGAATAATATTTCAGTTTGTCTCGTTGCAAGGTCCATCCTTCCTGATGTTCAGGGTCCGTCCAAGTTTCTTATAATCCCTTTGGCTGCACTCGAACTCGCAGCGATTTTTGAAGGTGACACCATTTGAGCCGCAGACCTGAGTGCCCTTGGTCTTCAGATCGCAAGGACAATAGCTGCCCTCCGACGATCCGGCAAAGAGGGCGATCAAAAGGCCCAAAACGAGCAGCAAAGTCAGATACTTCATGTTTTCTATACGTGTGGATGTGTGGAATGAATGGGGGTTTCTGTGCGGAACACGTCGTCGTTGCGCTGCCGAGCATTCAATTAAGACTGAGTTTCGAATCTGAGTTGTTTGTCGAGACTGTGAATAAAAGTTGTCGGGGCCTTTGTGTGTGCGTAAGTTTTGCTAATTAGTCAAACAAGCTGCTGATTACTTCGCACTCCTCTCCCGACCTCCAAAACACGCCCAACACTCCTCACTTTTTCTCACATCTGCCGGGTATTCGTTTCATTTGCATGTGCCTTCCGGGCTTCCAGTAACTTACACGGCTGGCAGTTTAGAGCGCGAACCGTCAGAATGGCGAAGATGAAGAGCATCAGAATCATAAGTAAACCTCTCATAGCGGCAGTGACTCCACAACTGGATATAACTTAGACGAATTTCCCCAGGGCCGCCCAGGCAGCTAAGCTAATTGAAATTGAATGGCAATTGAAATTGAATAGCTAGTGTCGTGTAAATTGGCTCACAAAAAGGCTGGCGTTACATTAATTACCGTGCCTCCTAAAAAACGTAGCAAAGTGCATGTAAATTTTGTGTAGATTGGGAAATTCCCGCGACACTACCTGATCGCTGATAAGAAGGCAGAGAGAAATGGGGGAAAAGCTCTTAAATATACTGAGTAATAGAGTGAGTATGGTATAGCTTTTCGGTGTGAGCTTTTTGTTTGACTATAAACAATTGCGTGTTTGGTTCTGCGATAAGCTAAATAAGTAATTAAGCTGAAAGTGCCGGAGTCCATAAATTATTCAAATAATTTGCAATGCATATGCTAAGCATAGCAATCTCTAGGAACTGGAATAGCTCGTATTTCAACGGCTAGCCAATCACAATGTACAATAGTACAAAAAACCAAAACACTACTCACTCCAAAGCACCACGAGTGCTGATAAGATAAGTGGCCAAATCGAAAACCAGCCAAAGCTCTATTGAATGAAAAAATGTGTGCAACTCCAGTATGGAATCAGTCTAGCAAGTGGATTAACCCGGTAACAATGAAATTCCTAAGCATTTTAGTGGCCCTGTGCCTCCTCCTGGCCCTCACCATATCGCCCATTAGCTGCGATGATACGGAAAAGGTGGTGAGGCCAATCTGTCCCTGTCCCAGGAACTACGAGCCCGTTTGCGGTTCCAACTTGGTCACCTATCCAAATCGATGCGAGTTCGACTGTGTACGACGAAATGTTGAACGCCAGGGACGCAGTATGGGACTTCTGAGAGACGGAACGTGCTAAGCCAACAATCCTTTCGACACACAAGCCAAAGAAGAATCCAGAAATCAAATCGTATAAGAGTGCCTTGTATTAATCATCAATGTGAAAAATATAGAAATAAATCAGCTTATCAACAAGAGTATTTGGCATTGCATTTGATAGCGCTTGAACACCTTATCGCCAATACGAATCGTATAAAACGCGACACTGGCAAAAACTAGTACCCACTTCCGAAACTTGCAGTGATTTATGAACTCAATACTTTCGTTCAAGTGGCTTTCGCCACCAAAGATTACGAAGAGTGCATTTCGCGAATAATTTAACATTAATCTTCGATGAGTCACTTTAAAAACACCTATCTTTCACACTATGAACCAGATTGTAAAAAAGTAATTACTTGTTAGTTTATAAATAAAGTGACAGTTATTTGAAACCATATCAATAAAGTTCTTTCAATGCTTAAGTATTTGGCACAAATTTTTCGAAGTTTTTTAATTGGGCCGATTTAAATCGTAGCTTAAATAAAAATATGTATAAGCATATTTTTCATATATATGCGTGTCAAGTCAATTATTTATTTTTAGAGCTAATCAAAACACCTGAAAAACCTACTTTCATTCCCCAGCCCTGGCTTTTTATAATATAATTGTTGTTTTATAAAGGCTAAAGCTATGGCAACATTTGTCTAAATAGAATCCAAGCCAACAATTGGGTCAATAACAGAAACCTAAAAATTGCACACATAGAAATTCAGTACTCTGTAGACAGTTGTTTTTCATATAATTTATTTTAAACCCGGCTTCGGCATACCAATTGAATAAATATGAATATTCAATTATTTAAATGGATTAGTTTTCTTTGGCATTGAACAAATTAGTAATCACATCACCTTGAAAGTATTGCAAAAATTGATTTGTTCCACAGAAGATTTAAAAAATACCGATTCGGTCTGATACCAGAAGCATATACATTTTTAAATTATTTATACATATTATTTATTGTTCATTTTTTATCATACGAATGTAAGTCGATAACCAGTTGGCGATCCATGTTCAGTTTTCTAGCATCTTCCCTTCTTCTCCACGGTAATGGAGCGTCCTTCTTTAATTAAACAATCCAAAACACACTGGTTACTATAGGTCACGGAGTCCGATCCGCACACAGGATCATAGTTTCGAGGACACGGGCAGGAGTACTGGAATACCTGGCCCACAGCCATGGCCAAAAGAGCAGACAGACAGAAAGCGATGAAGGCTAGGCAACGCATGGCTAAAATGCTAGACAGGCTTGGCAAGACTGGAGCTTTCCCACTTGATCGCCACTTATTTATAGATAAGCCAGAACCTGCCACCTTAGCAAGCCCTTGTTCGCTGGAAAAACTACAGCAATAAACCGAGACTTTAGCATTTTTTTGAAAGTTTAAAGTTAACCGATGCTCGCAGCCCTATTCCACCGAATCTTATACCAAAATATAATATGCAATACTGATACGCAGGCAATATTTGCCTAAATAAAAGCCAAGCGAAAAATTGGGTCAATAACAGCAGACTCAAAAAATGCATACTTAAATATTTAGTTCTCTGTAGACAGTTGTTTTTCAACTAATTTGCTTTGTTATGACAATAGAATAAGTATGAATAAGTACATATGTATTTAAATTTTATATTTATTTGCATTGTCATGAACCTATTGGAAATATATACTGCGAAGAAGATTTCAACAATGCCGTTTGTGTAAACATAGTTTAAGCTATAGCGATTGGATCTTTTCGATTAGATTTTATACTTTTACACAACTGTAAGTTTATAGGCAATTGGCAATCTATCTTTATTTTCCCCGCACTTTCATTGCACTGTTTCCATTTTACCACTGTTATGGGGCTTCCCCTTTTAACTTCACACTTGAATTCACAGTAGTTGTTATAGGTCTTGGAGTTCGATGCGCACAATGGTCTATAGATAAGATTACAATTGCAAAATTCCTCGCCCACAGACAGGGCCAGAAGAGCAAACAGGAAAAATGCGATAAAGGGCAGGTATCGCATGGCTATAGTGCTAGACAGGTTAAAAAGGAATGGAGCTTGATCAGTACTTTACAAGCCGTATATAGAACGTGCTATACTATGCCACGTGACTTAAGCACTTCCTGAAGTTCAAAAGCCGTTTTTCAGGGGAAAAAGTTCTAATTAATTATATACAGTTTGCTTTATGTATAGGCACAACGAAACGGATTTAAACTATAGCTGTGTAAATTATCTCGCTTCTCAATGGGAAATGCCCATCATCTAGACGACGTGGCGTATACTCAATATGAAGTTTAAGCAAACGAAAATGGAATCTATCTATAAATCTATCTATATATATATATATAGTTGTATAAACGCTTATTGTTCCCCTAGTTCGCTAGTTGGTCGCAGCTGTTGGCCTTGGCAACTTTCGTACAATGAAATCTTTTTTAGCTTGGCCTAATAAAATCCTTTTAACGCACAAAAGCAATTTCAGTCTAATCTTGTAGTGGCAAAGGAGGCAGCTTAGCCTGGTCGAATCAAAGCAGAGGATATTACAAGATGAAGCTGAAGAAAAGCTTAAGCAGAAGGAAAATAAGTGAGGAATCACGGATGCCATAGCGATTGCCAAATGCTCTTTTCACAATATACAGCATGTGATAATATAAACTTAAATAAATGGTTGAGTTAAAAACATGAATATTAATATTTGGAGATAGTGGAATTTCACTTTAAATAATAATTTATATCTAATAAAACAGTGATATATTGAATTTTCGACATCTACAGAACCATTTGCTGTCTAAGTTTAAGATACGCCCTTCCAATTTAAGGAAAAAAGTATTCCGACCCTTTTGGCCAAGAAGCAAACAAAATACACAACACAAATACACTTTTGCTAAGCCCGACAGCATTAGAAACGGGGGATTTGCAGCAAGTGAAAGACAACAAAAGGATTTGGGGCTCATATGGATGTGTGCACAAGCGAGGATAGTTTGAATACTGATTGCCATGCGGAAACCTGTTGGATGCCACACTGAAATTCAGATACACACTTAAGCAAGCATTAAGTAGAATATGTGAAATTCAGTTTAAATGTTCTTTCGATTTCTACTGATATTTTTGCTATTTCTATAGATAAATTTGTATGCAATATAGTTAAATAATAGTATGTAATAACACATCAACTTTTACTTTCAGTTGCCAGCACGCCGGAAAGTTTGCCCAGCAAGCGGGACGAGGCAAGTGGTGGGCCGGGCTCCAGTGGCGGCACAAGTGGTGCGGCAACCAGCAGCAGCAGCAGCGGTGGTGGTGCAGCGAGCGGTGCAGCGAGTGGGTCAGTTGGCCCTGCAAGCGGAACGGCAACCGGGACGGGATCGGCGTCCGGAGGAGCAGGTGGTGTCAGTACGCCGGCACAAGAAGCCGCCAGTCCCACGGTCTCCGAGCTCAGTGGCAGCGGCTCAAATGCGACAATAAATGGTCAAGTGGCAAGTAAGTAAAGCGCAGCTCATGGCATTTCGCAGCCCAGTTGTGTCCTCGCTGTTGTGTTTCATTATTTTTGCATATTTCATCATCTAAACCTAGTCCTCCTAGTCCTGGAGGTCCTGTGGGGAGGTGGCATTATAATTTCCATTTTGAGGACAGGATACTCCGTGCATAATCCATCCAGCATCAGCTGCGGAGATTGCGGTGGCTAAGTCGGTTTAACATCGCTCGGAAGTTGCAGGAATTTAGATGAGATGGCAATTCGTGGATTGTTGTGGTTCGAAACCAAATCACCTAATTGAAATTGCATCGCAGCGCAGTGGTCTTAATTACATTTTTGTGCTATTGTTTTGCTTTATTAACCCAATTAATTTGACCAGATATAGAGAGCTTTTTAAAAACTCTTTCTGCGGCTAGAAAATTTTGGAAATAGCATTAACAGCTTTAGGCAGTAATTTTATTGTAACATTTCGGATACAATAGTCAACATGTTAATATACACATAACTTATTGCAAACTACTGGAATTACTGACCCTAATGTTTTTATTTTTCGTAAAATATTCTTATGCGGCTTGTTTTACAACCTGATCGTTGATCTATCCGCATCTATCTTCCGTAGGTCCAAACATTCGCATTGCTATCCCAGCACCATCCTCTATAGTTAGGTACACAAAAAGTAGATCCTTCCTTTGGATTCAACGCGTTGGTCAAATCTAATAAAATAATCACGCAAAGCGCATTTAAATGATAGAAATGCATGGCCACAAAATATAGTGAACAGCAACTGAGATTTATTTATATATATCTATAAATGAGGAAATCATTACCACCTACAGCGTTAAATTGTAATTTTCCCACTACATTACAAGAGATTTCTATTGAACGTGAAGCGTTAACTTACATTTTAATTGTCCGTAAATATACTATTTCGAAGAAGTAATGTTATTTACTTTAAAGTTTATATCATACCTTGTAAGTATTAAATCTACTTACATAGCTTACAAAAAGAAAATAACCAACTTTATTATCGAAAGTTACTTGGTATCATGATTACAAGTCACAAGCGTTTATCGCATCTACTTTCCCGTGGGCCACATATTAAATCTTTTATCCCAGCATACACCATTAAAATAGGATACACAATAGGTAGAACTTTCCTTTTCGTTCACCCCGTTTGTTAATTCCAAAAGAGCGAACAAGCAAAACGCAATAGGAATATAACAATGCATCGTTGCAGAATATAATGAATACAACCTGATAGTAAGTTTGATTATATACTCATTAGCCAGGAAATCCATAGAGCGTTAAATCCATAATTTCGCACTATATTTACAGTTTTTAATGTATCAAATTTTTTGGGCTAGCAAATAAAGCACCAGATAGGCTTTAGTCGAGTTCCCCGAATATAAGATACCCATTAGTTAAGTAGTGGAAGTGCAAACGAGAAATTAAAATGTTCCATACGGACGGACAGACGCACTAAATATTTACTTATTTATTATACAGTAGTTTACAAAACGAATAAATATATTTATGATTTGCACTGCAGTAGATGGAAACCTAAACTGTCTTAGTGTATAAAAAAGATTGATGGTTGGCCATCGATCATGTTACCAGTTGCGAAACGCACTTTATGCGGCCATCAGACCATTTAATTGCCGGCAATTTCCATCGCCGTGCTCACATGGGTCAAAACTACATACGGAATTGGGTTTTTAGTCGTAAGGCGATGCCAGGTGGGGATGCCAGCAGAGCACTTTCCTCCGGTTTCCCCAACATTGTGGGGTAAAATGAAGCGTTGAAAGTCATTAAGGACGTGAAGAGGCGCCAGTAAAAGGAGCATAAAACATTTCATCCCAAAAAAAACTCGACTCGATAAAGAGCCCGCGTATCTAGCAGTTAAGCGAAGGAATCTCGGGTGTAACATAAATTTAAGTGCAGCATAAAGCGGATTTTATGACTGCCCCATCACCTTTTCTACCGAGGTGCTTGCACTGTCAAAATAAATGGAATGCAGTTAAGATTCTCGCAGCCAGTACGAAGACACTCCGCTCTTCTTGGGGCAGCAATCCCTGTGGGGTTGGGGTATTTGCAGATAGATTGCTCCCTGCAAACCCCCAACTTGCCACTTGACAAACACACACAGATAAATCCTTTGCACTTTTTCGACACGCCCGGGATGGCAACTTAGGGCCAACTTAGGATGATGCCACTTAGCGAGCTCAAAGAGGGGGATTGGTGCGGATGGGGGGGGGGGTGGGGCCAGGACATGCCTTTGGGGGAGAGCAACTTCTTTGGGGCTTTTGTTCGCTGCTCGTTAAGCATTTTGCCCTCACTGGGGGCTAAACTAAATAAAGACTGCCATGCTACAATGGCCTCAAATGATGGGAATAAATTATTGATTTCTTGTCCATTGCGTCCAACGATTTTTGATCGAACAACGGTGGAGAAATGCAAAGTTAAAATTAAAAAAAAAAGTTGTTTTCAGAACCACAACTTGATTAAAATGATGTATATTAATATAAAAACAAGTGGGGTAATGAAATAAATCACAATTTAGAATTATTAATAAAAAGAAATTTTTATTTAAAATTTCTTCACACAATTCTATACCTGTTATCCTAATTTTGCATATGGTTCGCATAGCTCTGTTACCACTGTACTGGTTTCACCCAAACCCTTCTTGCATTTTCAAGACCTTTGGGGCTGCCTTGTGTGCTTCGTTAGATCCCAGTAGGTCCTTAATCAATGTGTCAACAGTTAGAGTGATATAACTATATATATAAGCAACCGATTCAGTTCTTCGCCCACTGAATTCTCAACGGCTTTCTTGCAGGACACGGCTCACTGACGATTATCCGACGCACCAATAGCCGCAACTTTACCCAATTCGACGGCCAACTGGCATCGCCCTCATCCACCGCCTGCAGCAGCACAGCGCCGGGAATTGGCTTCGCCCAGACGCCGCTCAGTGAACCACTTGCGGAGCGACTGAGCTTTCGTGCTTCCGGTGGATCCAACGGATCCGCGTCCGCCGGCGACAGCCGATCCAGCAATCAAGGCCCATCAAACTCCGGACCAGCCGCCTCCGCCGCCGTGAAAATGCAGCCATCATCGCCGAATGCAACCAACTATCTGGCCGATAATATACAGATCTCGTCGGCCAATCTATCGCAAACCGAAATGGTCGTGGGTCGCGATTCGGCCGATTATACCGCCATGCATTCGATTAACGTTGGCGTCGGCAATTCGTTCCTGCGGGGGGACACCGATATACCGCAGGAGTCGGGACACTCCTTCGAAACGCCCTCGAATATGTCGTTCACCGCCGGGCAATGGGATACGGAAAGTTTGCCGCCAGTCGACACGCCAGATGCTCTTAACAAAGCGGCCGGAAGGTAAGTTCCTATCAAATAACCAATAACTATAGTAGGTATGCGATGTATGAGCAAACGAGGGATCACTGTACTTTAATATAAATCCAAGCCCACTTATACCGCGGTACAAAGGCGAAAACGATCGCATATTTAACATACAGCCATTGTGACGAACCTTTTTCGCTTTCTCCAAGAAGAGTATAAAAGTTTTTTTCTTATAACTCCAAAATATATTTAAAAAGTATACTTTTGATTACTAGCATCTTCCTTTCTTGACAAAATTAACATTTTCATGCCAGGCTTTACATATGAGAAAGCATAAGTGAGGGTAGGTGATGTTGTCGGATCCGCAGACAGGCTCAGAGATTTTAGGACACGGGCAACGAGATTTTTGGGCCTCAGTCAGGACCAAAACTGCAAGTAGGCACACAGCGAAAACAACTTTGCAATGCATTGTATTTTATTTTCACTGATTAGATACGAATACAACTTTCAAATCCGATGGATACTGTTTCTTAAGGGAATAAGCAAAGGGAATTCATCTAAAGCGATACATTTTAATTTCACGTTTTATGACATTGATTTATTCGTGGTATCGGCTTTGACTTTTAACGTTTCACTACAGTTAATATTTATTTTTATTGTATTTCATATTTTATATTTAATTTTTAGATTATTTTTAATATATTTATTTATATTTATTTGTTATCAAATGCTACTACTTGTGTGATGTTTTTTTATCTATATTTATTATTTGTATATCTGATACTAGCACCTTCCGGCCTTGACCACATAAATCAATTTAATTTGCGCTGCGCATTTAAGTTCGCATGAGTTGGTGTAGGTGACGTGGTCCGATCCGCAGACAGGAAAGTAGATTCTTGGGCACGGGCAAAGGGGTCTTGTGACTTGGGCTTCAGTTAGGACGACAAATGCCAGGAGGCACAGTGCAATGAAAATTGGGCTATACATGGTATAAGTTTTTGGAGTGATCCGATGCGAATGAGACTTTCAGTCGATCGACTCGCAAATATATTTGTATATGCAACAGGAAATGTTTTTTTTTTTTGTAAGCGATACATTTCAATTTACCGTATCAGGGTATTGCAGTGACTTAATTTAAGTTAATCAGACTGAAACGTCTGGACTCAAAAGTGGTTTGGTTTAGTCTAATAGATGCAGGTCATGATGAAAATGTAAAGGAAATAATGATTAGTCTTGTTCTTTAGATACTATGGATGCAATTAGATCAAAAGAAGAACATCTGATCGACAAATAAGTCCATGTAAATCTTAAATTTCACTTTGCTTTATACATACACAATAGTTCGTAACTCATTAATTTCTAATCCCCAAAAAAAAATGTACATAAAAGTGAGTTAAACAAGGAAATATTTTAATGTCAACGTGACTTTGCATATATTTTTACTCTTTATGACATATTCGTAGACATGAGTATATTTTTTAAGTTAGGAGTAATACTTGTATTTGTACATACCCAAAGTTAGCTGTTCCAACTGGTTAATTATTATTATTTTTTTTTAAGGCTTATTTTATTTAAATTATGTACATAACAACTCCCCTCTTACTGTCATACTTGAATTGAAAATTTGAGCTTCACAATTCTGTAACCATTATTATTATTATTTTTTTATCACAACATACACATAAGCGTATATGCTAAAGTTACAAATTTATAGTTACACAAATAAAACTAATGTTTTCTTTATTTCCACAGGATACGCAGTCTCCTCCGCCGCATGGATCATGAGACCGTTGCCTACGAGGACATGCAGCGGAATCTGCACTACGCGGCTCGTGTGCTCGAGGCGGTCTTCATAGACGAATCAAGGTAGGTGAATGTGGTGGCTCTGCGGCCCAATGAGATATTCCCAAAAAAAAAAAAACAAAAATTTTGCAAGCTTCTTGGCGAGCTAGCCTGACCAAGAGGATAGCGAGTCGAATCGAAATGATCTGTGGACAACTCTGCTTCAGCTTGGGCTTCTTTGGGGCTCCCATCGAATTGGTGTAGGCATTGTTAACCATTTTGAGTAGGATACAAAATAACTGAAATGCTGCGTAGTTTCAAAATTTCGGATTTGCACCCAAGGCAAGCTTTCCCCCTCAGCGATAACCAAGTCCATTTACCCATCATCGAATCATCTAATTTCGCTATATAATAAGCATATTCCTAAAAGAAAAAGAAACCTTCGTTTGTTCGAGGTCCTTGTTAAGCCTATTGAATGTATACATATATCTGAATATTTTTCTTTTTATATCCGTTCTGTTACTGTTACTGTGTGTGTGTCTGTGTTATTGAGCAGAAGCCCCACAACAGGTAAAACAAAGTTGGGGCAGATTGCGTCCTCATCCGTTGAGAGCGAAGAGTAAGTGTTCCCATCGAGCCAACCTTTTCGCTTTGGTTTTGTCGTTAACTCTGTTGATTTTGAACTCTAACATCTCTTCTATAGTAAAACCATACCCCAACTCGCGTCCACATGAATCCAATAACCCACAATAACCACTATTATTCACCTATATCTCACCTCTTTCTATTTTCAACTTTCAACTTCTTTCTAACTCTGTTACTGACTTTTTCTATCCTCATTCTTTGTAGTGCTCTCTTCAGTTCGTGTATTTCGATTATCGAAATCTATTCTTTGCCTTGCTCTACCAGTAATAAAAAGGAACTCTAGACCATCATCTTCAACATCTTCTACATTATCGCCATTGATCGTATCTATACTGTCTTTCTATAACTCATCGAACTCATTGCCATAGAACGTTTGCAGATATCGAGTATTTCTTAGCCTTCATAGCCTAGTCTTACGTAACGTATAACTGTGTACTGTATTCTAAGGATCTTGAGAGTTACTAAGCTAAGGTTAAGACCCCAAAACACCGCCCCTAACGAATCGCAGCACCGTATCTTATTGAAGTACTGTCTCTAACTCAACTCTCGGTGTCTTACTTATGTGCTCGCCATTTCTTTCGGTGTATTGCATTACGTCTACTCAATTCGTTTGTCAATTCACCAGATGGAATTCTCTGTGTGCTTCTACTGAATTTAAACCGTTCTCCTTTCTTTCTGCTATAACTTCGCCTTTGAATTTGACATACAACTTTAACCAGAATATTTTTGAAGGGCCGAAATTGGAATAATATTTTTAAGGGTTTTTACAGAACTCAACATTCCAGCTAGCAATTTTTTTTATTATTGAATATCTTTTATCGAGCCTATTGATTGCAAAACATATTGTTAGCTTGAATACTGAGCCTAATTGCTGTTTTTATGTCAGAAAACGACGTTTTTTTATTGATTTTAAAAATGTTAAAATAGTAGTCCGGTGTAAGCTATGCATTTTACAACCCGATTTTGGTTCGCTTCCCAGCCGCAAAAGTGGACTCTCCACAAATACAAGCCCAATGCATCAGTGCATTTTTATTATTTACCACACTTTCAATTAAATCAACCCCCTCAAAAAAAAAAAAAAAAACAACCGAACCACTCCCGAATGTCATCTGCATATGTATGGAGTATGCGGTATCCATTGTATTCAGGTGCCGGGGAACATGAATTAATAAACATTTTTCTACCTGCCGAGCCCACACATGACACGATTCTTCGATTTACATTGCCAAGTGAGGTTGAGTTGAAAGTCGTTTTCCCATTTGTTTTAATTTTGATTTTCGTGAAATATCTCACAAAGTTACGCAGTTAACTCCGATTGCCATTTCGTCTAGGATTTTTGTTTTGTTTCGGAATTGATGCATTTTTAAAAGTTGCCCTACCAGAAGGAAACGAATTGTTGAACTGTATTGTCTATTTTAACAAAATATTTGTTTTTTTTTTTTGTATATAAATGTGAACAGTGAAATTCTTGAAGGTTCAACTTTAGAACATGATTGACAGATATTTTATTTAGAGTAAGGCAATCTTCGTGGGAAAAGTCCAATCCACTGCCCCTACTAAACCCAAAAGCTTTATCACAATCTCTCAACTGATGTTCTATTTATATATTCTTTCTTTCTATTGCCAAAACTATTTACCTAAAACCAAAAAAAAAAAAAAACATGAAAACTAAATGAAAACTTTTGCACAAAACACACAAACAATCCGAATGCTATGCAACGTCAAATCAACGTGGTGTCTCGTTGCCCAAAAATTGCCCATTTGCATTTTCGCTGTTACTCACTGCCAACTGCTGGGCGCCGAAAAACTTGACCGCCTTGGCACTCGAAACTGGCGCCCAACGTATGCCGGCCATTTACTTCTGCAGGGAGGGCTGCAATGGGAATTGCAAGAACCTGAACTGCAGTCGCCATAGCCACGGACGCGATGACCAGCAGCAGGACAACAACAACTCCAATAGGAGTTGCAGCCTGCAGGAGGCGTCGCCTGGGGGAGCAGGTGCAGGTGTCACACCAGGCGCTGACAACCAGGACAGCATAGAGAGTCGCACCAAGGGCGTTTCCCAGGCGCCGCAGACCCACAGTGGCCCAACGGGTCCACCATCCAACACCTCGAGCGAAACTATCGCACAACCTGCCCCTAAGCTTCAACCCGCCCTGGAAACCGTAAGGGAATCGGTGATGGAAGAAAGTCCTTCGAAGGATCCCGGCGACAAGGGACCACCGCCGCCCGCCAGCACATCCACATTGACATCCCAAACCACCACCTCCTCCAGCGCAACCGCGGAGCCAAGTGCCAAGGCGGCCGAGAGTCAAGCGGGAAGTGCCGGCAGCAGTGGCAGTTGCAGTAACCCAGCGGCGGTGCATCGGCAACGCCGCCTAAGGACACCCACCTGGGCCAGGTCCATGTCGACGAACAAAACGTACTTGAAATTTGATTTCTATGCTAGACTAACGTTTATCCGTTACGCCTCTTCAGTTCGTTCGATTTGCCTTTATCGTTTCACGTTTGCGTTAACCAACCAACAACCACACAGCTCCAGAATGAACTACTTTCTATATATACACACATAACTCTATGAACTCTGTCTCTCTATCTCTCCTTTATCCAATCTATCCATCTGTCTGCTGACCTCTGTCTGCGATTTCCACTGCTGTAATCTTCTGTCTAGCCTCTGTCCCCTACCCCAAATCTTTTGCTCGCTTCTGTTGTAAATAACTATTTTATCCTAGACTAATCAAAAAAAAAAAAAGAAAAAAGGACACTTGTTTCGTTCCCCAGCCGCGCTCAGCGGGATTGTAAATGTTTCGTTGCCGCGTTTGGACAAAAAATTGCTTACTACGTTTAAATACTCCGTGCAACTATTAAATCAAACTTACATTCATACGTAGTAAGCACTTGAAGGAGTGAGAACTGGAAGATATACTTTAAATGTATTCAAAACTGCTTAAAGTATTTGTATGATACATTTGCATTTCTGAGAAACTATATCTTCCACTTTTGACGCCACTCGCAAGCAGCAACTCTCCTAGTCTTGTCGACCAGTGTAATTTTGTGAATACATGTACAAAGTTTGAATACCGCACATGAATCCATGGCATGTTGATTGTCCTACATTTGTTTGTTTTCTATATTAAAAAACTAGCTTGCGCATGTGTTTTGTCGTTTTTGAACTTTTTTTAACTTTCCCGCCTAAGTGTGTTAAATACCGTTTAATGTTTACCAACACTGGCCAGCCGATCGTGACCAGGTGGCCACGCTGCGCAATGGTAAGACCGTACTGCCTGCAATGCCTGGGTATTTTACGCGATCCGTGACTGGGGTCACACCATTGCCGCCAAAAAAAAACATTTTCATTCGCCTCGTTATTTAAACATTTAAAAAAAGCATTATCGAATAGTTCATTGAAGTCGCGGCCTAATTTGGGTTTCATTTAACCGTACAAACGTGCCGCGCGTTCGAAATGAGCAGTGATAAAGTGAAAAACGGCAACGAGCCCGAGGAGTCGGAGGAATCATGCGGCGTGAGTAGCGAATGACAAATGGCTGTGCGAACCGAGAATTAATGGATCTTTTGGGCCATGTGCCGGCTGCAGGATGAGTCGGCCAGCTATACCACCAACAGCACCACCTCGCGCAGCAAGTCCCCGTCATCCAGCACGCGCAGCAAGCGCCGCGGTCGCCGGAGCACCAAATCGAAGCCAAAAAGTCGCGCCGCCTACAAATACGAGTAAGAATATGCACTTTCTCAGCTGGCCACTGATACTGAACCTACAAATGATTACCATGAAGCACCCACGTGAAGGAGAACCACGGAGCCAACATCTTCGGCGTAGCCTTCAACACGCTGCTGGGCAAGGATGAGCCACAGGTCTTCGCTACGGCGGGCAGCAACCGGGTGACCGTCTACGAGTGCCCTCGACAGGGCGGGATGCAGCTGCTCCACTGCTATGCAGATCCGGATGTGAGTCGCCAGGATACAGAATACACTTTCAAGACCCTATTGATCAGTTGGCTAAAGTTAGGGGCTTCATACATTAGACATCGCATTCAAAGCTGTAGAAAAAGTGGGATCCAGTCAAAGTTTCTATTAAATCATTGCTTTTGTTAATTGTTTTAAAGTAAGAACAATCGTTACAGGCTTTCAGCATGGTTTCACAATATCCAAACATTTATCATTTCTTGTATTAAGTTTGGTTTTTCATAACAGTCAAGTTTTCAAATTAAAGCTTATATTGTTAATTTAGCCGAGAGTAACTGAGAATATGGTCGCAAATGTAATTGTACAAACTCGAAATACATCAACAAATCTTGAATTCCCTTCCCAGCCCGATGAAGTATTTTACACCTGCGCCTGGTCGTACGACCTTAAGACCTCTTCACCTCTCCTGGCCGCTGCTGGATACCGCGGAGTCATCCGGGTTATTGATGTCGAGCAGAATGAGGCGGTGGGCAACTACATTGGCCATGGACAGGCCATTAACGAGCTGAAGTTCCATCCGCACAAGCTACAGCTTTTGCTTTCGGGCAGCAAGGATCACGCGATAAGATTGTGGAACATCCAGAGCCATGTGTGCATTGCCATCCTGGGCGGAGTGGAGGGACATCGCGATGAGGTGCTGTCCATCGACTTTAATATGCGTGGAGATCGCATTGTGTCGAGCGGCATGGATCACTCGCTGAAGCTGTGGTGTCTGAATACGCCCGAGTTCCATCACAAGATCGAACTGTCGAACACTTTCAGCCAGGAGAAGTCAACGCTGCCTTTCCCCACGGTGACCAAGCACTTCCCCGATTTTTCAACGCGGGATATACACAGGAACTATGTGGACTGTGTGCAGTGGTTCGGCAACTTTGTGCTCTCCAAGTCCTGCGAAAATGCCATTGTCTGCTGGAAACCGGGACAACTACATCAGAGCTTCGAGCAGGTGAAGCCGAGCGACTCCTCCTGCACGATAATTGCGGAATTCGAGTACGACGAGTGCGAGATCTGGTTCGTGAGATTCGGCTTCAATCCGTGGCAGAAGGTGATTGCCCTGGGCAATCAGCAGGGCAAGGTGTATGTGTGGGAGCTGGATCCCAGCGATCCCGAGGGCGCACACATGACCACCCTGCACAATTCGCGTAGCGTGGCCACTGTGCGCCAGATAGCCTTCTCTCGCGATGCCAGCGTACTGGTCTACGTGTGCGATGACGCCACCGTGTGGCGATGGAACCGCAGACAAACAACTTCCATCTGATGGCGCAGCTGGGCGCAACCACAAACCAAATCTCACGTGGCCAAAACTTACAACATTTCCCTCAATTAGTTCCTAGTTGGTTAGCATTAAGATATAGAATTACGCTCCTGTGCTGTTCCAAATTATTTCAAGTAAATCCAATTAATAGTTGGATGAGATTTAAATATGTTAAGCCGGTTGCTTTTTAGATGTAAGAACGAATAGTTGTTGCTTACTCTGCTGCCTTTATTTATTGTAAATAAAGTGAGTACATTGTAATTTCACATGTATATAAGCAACATTGAAGATGTATTTTCTGCTTAACCAGAATCCAAACTGCTGCTCTTTAAGCCATGTAAACGTCTTCAAGCTGACTGAGTGTCCCCAGTTGGCAATTCTAATTGCGAAACAAAGCAAAGCTGCGCATAACAAATGGCTTTCAATTGCTACGTCATTTATATGCATTGCTGCAACGCCATCCAGCTCCAATCTGCTGGAAATGCGGCGAATAAGCGCGACGAAATTGAAACTGCCAACGGGCGTGCGAACCGGGATGAGTGGGAAACCAAGCCAGGCCAGGCGGACAGCGATCCCGACCAGCCATAACAGCTCCCAGCAGACTGATTAAGCGAGCAGAGTCCCACAATGATTTGCCATGCCCTAGCTGGATTTTTATCGAACGCTTCTCTCTCGTTTTGATGAAAGTGCAGGCCATTTCCATCATGGGTTTTTTTCTTTTTTGGGGGGTTGTATCTAATGGAAGTTTATGAAAATAGCTTGTTTCATTACGATGGGAATTTGGATGGGGCTGCTGCCAAATGGAACACTACTTGTGTAACATAAACATGAAATGGAATTTATGATACAAGTTTGCCGTAATTTTCATTTAGTGTGCACATATGCACTTATATAGCTTACTTTTGTTTATTTTTTTGAGAGTATTTGGTTCATGTTAGGGTATTCGAAAGTTCTGAGTATAGTAAGCATATATATTTTGGCTCACATCGTTCGTGGCTGATTGCGTTTGGCATCTTCTTTGTCCGCACTCCTTTGATCTCAGAGCAGACCCGATTCCACTCCACTTGGTGGTTGTGAGTAATTAGCTGAAGTTGACTCGGAACGACTTGGCAGCGGCATTAAGTTGTCGAACTGGCCGATGATTCTCAGAACTCGGCGAGGCTTTAGCCTTGACACGCAAAGTCGAGCTAATCCGTAGCCCCATTATTCTAGTTAGCTTCTTTTTTTTTTTTTGGGGGGGGGGTCATAAATTAGATTGGAAAGAAGCAACCGTGGAGAAGTCCTCCTGGACGCTGCATTATTTTTGTCATCCGTACCCGTTTGTCTGTCTGTCCAGATGCAACTCGGCACGCTCCACGGCCACCAGCTCCACACACGTCCTCAGCTACGCCCGTCGCCACAGTCACATCCACGAGAACGACTACGACCACTCCAGCAAACGACGCATCATCCGCCTGCGGTTTGTCCACCCATCATGTTCCTTCTCCTCCACATCCTGTCTCGATGTTGTCGCACTCGAAGAAATCGCACCCAAATGTGTCCTAGCTTTTGTCACGAAATTTATATTATATTTTAGATTTTTATTATATCATAGAGCTCTTGTAGTGTAGGGGTAACTTCTATGTTAAACATTCGATTCTAGACAAAAATGTTTTTTAAAGATACCTTCGAGAGAGAAAGTATGATTACTTCTAATATTAAAAATTCCACTATATTTCGTTATGTTCATAAACTGGAAATCTACGTATATTGTGTACTTTGTTTCTTCAAGTGTTCTTGTGTGATTGCTTCTGCTGTCTTTTAGTGTGCTCACTCGCAAAATACGCAATTACCCGCACCCTGCACTGCGTCACCACGAATCCGAATGTGAATCCAAATCCGCATCCCACAACGATGATGATTTGCGTCTGCCACTTGTCGGGCCAAAAATTAATCAAGCCAAGAGCCGCGCCGCTGGCAACGAAAGAACTGGGTTGCGGAGGAAGTGCGTCCTCCGCCTGGAGGAGCCTGTCACTTTAATTCGGTTAACATGTGCCGTCGACACTGAAATTAGTTAAGCGTGTCAGTTTTTGGCAAAGCTCAGAAGTCAGTCAGTTGGGGTTTGGGGCGCGAACTGTTTCCACTAAAAGCCCCCGGAATCAGGCCGAGAAAATCCCGGAATTAGGTTTTAAGCTCTTAAAAGGGGGGGGCGTGGCATGCGCCCACTTTCGATTTATGAAGACAAATCGTCAAAAGGCAGCCGACGTGCACTAAGAATAACCAAAAGCCCAAAAATTACTTGGATCTAAAGAGCTGAAAAGCTGGAGGAGAATATAAAAAAAAACCCAAGGGGAATCCACTTGTAATCTGGGGGCATCTTTAAAGGTATTAAAGCTTTTTGAATATTTTTAAAGAGCTGCCAAATTTGACAGTGAAAATAAAAGTATAGGATATAGGAATAGATTTCTTTTAAATTACATTAAAGGGTATGAAATGAACCTTCTTAAAAATGAATACCCAGTAATAACACTTGAAGTTTATTACTCTTCAAATTCACAAGTTCCCCATTCGATTAGCATATCTATCCATACTGCAGACCCATAAAAAGCCACAATATCCAAAGTATCTTATCATTTTCGCTGACGCAATTTTGGCATTATTTAATTATGATAAAAAACAACAAATAGAAATAAAACTTTGAAAGACCCTCTACTGGGAACTGCAGGAATCACCAGCTCTGTAAAATTTCGAGACACATAGATACGACATATAGAAACTGCGCATGTGAGTGTCGTAATCAACGGCCCAGATATCTATTGTTTAAAAATTCACAAATTAAATGCCATTTTGCGGCTTCATTCATGCCGATAAGGTGGAAATAAATTTAATGTGTTTTCGTTTTTCGGACTCACAACGCACACACAACGCGTTGATCGGACAAAAAAATAGTGCAAAATATGTGGAAAAAAGGGCTGTCAGTCGGCGAAAATAAATAGCAATTATTCAATAAATCACAATTAAAGGCAACTTATTTTGCGAATATGCCGCAGAGGAGGCGGCAGCGGCGCGAGGGCGTGGCAAGCAAGTAATTGGAACTGTTTCATTAATAGTCATTAACTCTGGTTGTCAGCATCGATTAAGTGATGTATGTGCATTATAATTAAGCGGTTTGCGTATGTAGCTACCTATAAAACACACACACACCAGCAGCGGGAACCAATTAAAATTGCGAATAATATTCAAATGAGTCAGAAGCAAACACCCCCATCGACCGCTTAGAAATTGGGTCAACAAAACACCCAAAAACCCCACCCACGCTGTCCAAGTTGAAGGTTACTATAGAGTATCGAATGTATATACTCGCTATCATCAATCATCTAACGGCGAGTACAATGGAAGTGACCCAAAAAGGGCAAATAACCCCACAGGACGCAGGACAATCGCAGGACGAATGCCTTGGCGGCACAGCTGATAGCACCATTTATCCGAATGCGAAAATCAATAACAAATGATGTTAACTGCCAATTTCTGCCACATCGGCAGCTCGAAGGTGCCGCATGGAATGGTTTCGACTGAGTTGGGGAAATGTATCCAAATATCCAAAATAGTCGAATCAAGTGAAAGGACCTTGGGGCCATTCTGTTGTCCAGCCATTAGGTTTTGGCGTCTTCCGCCTTTTCGGTAGCACAAAGCGAATACGCACTTTAATCGCACAAAGCCGTGGGCGTACTTTGTGCTGCGAGGGTCGCCATTAAAGTGTTTCGAAAGTAAATCGAAAAGTTTTCAAAATGTTAAGAAATTCCATCTAAATACTTTTAAAGGTGGCGACTTTAAGATATTACACTACTTCAACTTTTATAGTAATTCTTATTAACAATGGTTGGTATATGTTTTTAATCATATGTGTGATTAGTTTGTGGGAACCCTTCAAGCACCCCTCTCCGTATTTTTGCCAGGTTATCTTTCCCCTTGGCTTTTGTATTATGTTGCACGTACGTCCTTGCGCAATCTCCGCCCATTCCATAAATATTTGGGAGTGGAATGGGCCGAGGCCAATGGGACATGTGAGCCGATTTTGTGGGTGGTTTTTTCAAAAAAGCCGCCGCTGACGCAAAATCATTGGCACAAAACAAAGCTGTCAATTTGCCAGCAATTTCCCGTGTGCCTCCGATGGCGATGACAACCAGGAATGTGCCCAGACAACAACAACATCCTGGGAGCAAGGACAAAACGCTTGGGGCACAAGTACAGGAAATTGCACGCATAACTATTAAGTAGCATGTTTCCCGGACAAAGTGGGTGGTGGTTGGGCGGATTATCATTGCCCCTTTATGGGGCAGCAGTGGCATCGTTTTTGGCCCCAGCTACAGCTGCCTTCACCAAAATGACCCCTAAAAAACTAAACTCTAAAGTCCACAAGACATTAAAGAACCATTTACAAAGTTTAAGCTTGTCGCTGCACATTTTGTACAGAAACTACAAAAAATGTAGCAGAAAAAAAAGTGAGCAAACATAACTGATAGTTAGTTTTTAAATTCAACTTAGAAAAAGTATAAAATATCTGTTGCATGCACTTACAGCTGCACTTATTGCCATTCAGCTGCAACCTGTTGCAGGCTTTAAGCCATTTTCCCTACAATTAAAGCTCGCGTGCTGGCCAACTGCATATTGAAAATGAAGCGGAGGGGGAAAAGTCGACTGAATGCTTATGGAGAAATCATGCAAATGTGCCAATAACTGATGCAATTTATTTTAGCAAACGCCGCAGCACGCAATTTGCCGCCGCACGCTCGTGAAATGAAAATTGAATCAAAAGAAAATAAGTCGAGTGCTCACGAATGCTGAATGCAATTGGTAAAAAGAACTGGGCCGAAAGTTTCATGACTACCAACGTAGCCAAAAATGCCTTCAAGCCCCCATTGCTTGGCCATAAAAATGGCATGAAAGACCAGGAGGGAAATGTTGGTGGAAAGTCATTAAACAAAAGGCAAACGCCAAGGCCCCCGAAGAACAAAAGTTACTTACAGATACAGATACTTTTGCTGCTAGCTGCTACGAATTCTGGTTAAATGAATTCGTGACGTTGTCGTGTTTATCAGTCTCCGGTTATTCCCACGACTTCTGCTGGTTATTACAGCCAAAGCCGTTCATCCTTAGGAAAAGGATACTTTGTTGCTATTGTTTCGTGGATGCCTCTTAGCATTTTGTGTAATTGTTTTGTGGCAAATAGTAAAAATATACACGCTCGAGTGGACTAGATCCGCCTTGGGAATACGCTGGCAGAAAAAGGGCGAAATTACAATACAATTAGATGGTATTGAAACAATTAAAAAACACCAACAAACTTTCTTTAAAATATTTAGAAAAAAGTTGAGAAATAACTAAAAGCTCTCAACTTGAAGCTTCAGTTCTAGTAAAAACTAAGCATTTGAGATTCAGCTAACGGCATTATAATGTTAAATTGGTATATTACAAATCTACTATAAAGCTCTGCAAGGATGTTTGCATTTAGTTGTGAACCACATCGGATTTTTCTCTCAGTGCCTTTTGCTACATAATAATAGTTGAGCGTTGGGCTTGGCATGACTCGGCGATGTCCTACTGCTGACATAATTGATATGGCCCAGCTAGCACAGTTTTCTCCGAGTTTTCCATTTTTTCCTGCCGGCCTTAAACTCCGTCCTCCAGTGTTTTTCCTCCTCCTGCAGTTGGCGTGTGCCGCACCATGTACACGCAATCCAGCTGGGCCAGGACTCCGCGGACTCCCAGGATCACGCAACTCTGGTGTACACTAACTGGGAATGGCTCTTTCTGTGGCAAAATTTCGCCAAGCGTTTGCGGGTACTTTTTTTTCGCTCAGTTTAAATTTAACTCGCAACGGGCCAAGTACACAAAAATTCCACCAACGAGCGGCAACAAGAAAGAATATTCGAAAAGAGAAAAAAAGTAGACGAAATACCCGAAAAAAAAACGTGCTGCACAAATATTTGCTATTCCGCCGTCATTAAAAGCGCATTTTGCTTTTCGGGCCAGCTAATTACGAGAGTGAAGTGGCAGTGAAATTTGTCGGCCTAATAGAGCAGAGCACCCCCATCCCCTAACCACGGAAAATGTCCAAGTGAAAGTGATGTATTAAATTAATCGAGTGCCAAAAAAGCGGGCACGACATTGCCACAAAGTCAACCTCCAGCTGAATTCCATGTACGAACCGGGTACGAGCAGCGAGGAGGGTGTTGTATCTGAGACTGAGCCCGAGCCAGCAGGAGTATCTGTATCTGTATCTGTATCTGTATCTGAGGAGCCATCGGCGAGCCGCTCCAGCCGGCTGACCGTCATTACCGTGGTCGTGGTCGTCGTCGCCGTTCGCGCCATGAGTCGTCTGAGGCGTGAAAGCAGCCGACAAAGCGTCATCACCGTCGAGCTGATACAGTTCATCATTCAGTATCGCGCCAAGGAGACGCAGGAGAAGAAGAAAAGGTGCGATCTAGCCATATCCAGTCACGGATTTCTTTAAGACATAAAACAAAGATCCCCATACGATAGACACTAACTATGTTCTGTGTGTCCGAAGTGGAGCATGCCATGCTGAGCGAATGGTATTAAATCCGGCGTAATTCTACTGCAACCAACAAAAAAAAAAAACCACACACACACACACACACAGTGTCTGAAAAGCCCAGTGAATTTATATTGCTGCAAAATAAATAGACCAACCGCAACATTGGTAGGAAGTGCACAGAGAATAAATCCTCCACATGACACACACTCGCCTCACTTTATGGGCAGTGTCCTGCAAGGATGAAGGACACCCAGTTTTGGGAACTTCAGTTGGGGAATTATGGGATCAGGAGGAAAGGGTATTTGTATCACACAAAAGTGAAGGCTATGCAATGGGTGCAAGTTCTTTAAGTGAAATCAGTATCTACTATCTTGTGGTACTTTAAGTGATACTTATCAGATACCAAAAAGTGAATTAGCTGTGCAGAAAACTAACATGTGATACTCATTATTACCAAATATTAAATTGATTGTTTAAATTGATTACATTTATTAAAAAAAAACCCTGGCCCACTTAAGCTTAACGCTTTCTTTAGTTCGCGGTTCACCTAACCAACCGTTATGCTATCATCTCAAGTTAACCTACTAAGCCAAGAGCTACTTGAGAATCCTGGCCAGAAATCGTGTGCAAAGTCTAGATTATTTGTGAGTAGAGATGCAGATGGGGCCACTGACTGAGCTCTGAAGTTAGTGTAATTAACCATAATTGAATCATTCGCTAATTGGCTTAAGTCACTTGTCCCCTCTTTTTCCACTCACTTTTTATTTAAGTTAAAGTGCTTTCATATTGTGGGTAGGAGGAAAATGGCCAGTAATGAGAGGAAAATGATTTTCCAAGAAAACTGTCATCTTCGTTTGAAGTTAATTAATAGAAATTTAATATTCACCATTTTTGTCATCCTATACTTTGAGCTCTTAGCCAAACTATGTGTATAAGTAAATGTTTCTAGAGATGATGATATTAAATTTATCTTTCGACTATGAGGCATTCACTAACATTAATTCTAAATTCTAAAAATTCAAATCATTAAAATATATGTATGAAGTGTATCTATATACACTATAATAACAATTTTATAATAATTTAATATATCCATATTCATTTCTTGCAACAACTTCCTGGGAATAATGTGGGTTGTCTTTGTGGGGTTATTCATCTTGTTGTCAAGGGAATGCATTGATTGGGTTCCTGGTAAAAAGGAGCGACATTGATAGGGCCAATTACTACGGATTTCGCCAACTGTGCGTGGGTGGGTGGGCCAGTGTGGGTGGCGAGTTCCGGAGCCAATTAGGAAGACTTGGGATGCTTTTGTGGGCCAGTTGGTGACTTTGGCAAGTGAAACCGGCCGTACCGAGCACGAAATTCTGTTGCAGTTACTGTTGTCGTTTTTTCAATGTTGCACATAAAATGCACAGATACTTGGCATGCAATTAAGACAATCCGTTGAGTCGCCACCATAATATACACACACACACACTCGCACCCACACAAGCGTCACACACATGCCACTTGCCACATGCCACACGAAGCATGCTCTTGTTAGCTTTTTGCATAGTAGCAACTTTTGCACCATCCACTTTACCCCTCCCACCCAAACACGTCCACAAACTTTTAGAGATGTTAACTAGCTACTGCAAATATATAGCGTATAATCTATAACTATCTGTATTTGTAATTGTTGCTCTAACCAAGTGAAACTACTTATTTTCCTGCGCTCACTAATTAAACTTTTATACTATACAAAACACTAAACTTTCTTTCTACCCCGAAAACACCAAAAAACTTTCCTTTTTAACGTGCAAAATTTTAATCAACACCGAAACTTGGTTTCGTTTTAAGTTTTGATTGTTTTTAAACTTGGCTACCATTTTAAGTTGAACTTAGCTACAGCTTGTCGAACTCGAAAGCAGTCTTAACCAACTTAAGATTCGGTTTTAATTTTTGTACATTTACTGAGTATTGTTTTGGTATCCGATTAACCCGGAAAACCCCCTCAAATGCAATTCAACTAACAGATGATTCTCTTTTCCACTCCAACCCCAACCCCAAACCCATTCGGGTTGTTCTTCAAACAGGCGCCTGGCCGACGAGGACGATGAGCTGTCGGAGGTGCAGCCGGATGCAGTGCCGCCGGAGGTGCGCGAGTGGCTGGCCTCCACCTTCACCCGCCAGATGGCCACCAGCCGGCGCAAGAGCGACGAGAAGCCCAAGTTCCGTTCGGTGGCCCACGCCATCCGTGCTGGCATCTTTGTGGACCGCATGTATCGCCGCGTCTCCAGCTCGGCCCTAACGGCCTTCCCACCGGACGTGGTCAGGCTGCTCAAGGTGGGTGCTTCATAACATACACAGTACTCATTCAATACAAGACAAACCCCTTCTTACTCTTTCACATCCAAAACCAATCCCTAACCACCTTAATAATCCGTCACAGAACCTGGACGACTGGACCTTCGATGTGTTCGCCCTGACGGAGGCAGCCAGCGGCCAGGTGGTCAAGTACGTGGCCTATGAGCTCTTCAACCGCTACGGCTCGATTCACAAGTTCAAGATTGCGCCGGGAATTCTGGAGGCGTTCCTGCATCGCGTGGAGGAGGGCTACTGCCGGTATCGGAATCCGTATCATAACAATCTGCACGCCGTGGACGTGATGCAGACGATCCACTACTGCCTGTGCAACACGGGTCTGATGAACTGGCTGACGGACCTGGAGATCTTTGCCTCGCTGCTGGCCGCCCTGCTCCACGATTACGAGCACACCGGCACCACCAATAACTTCCATGTGATGTCCGGTTCGGAGACGGCACTGCTGTACAACGATCGGGCTGTGCTGGAGAATCATCATGCCAGCGCCAGTTTCCGGCTGCTGCGCGAGGATGAGTACAACATACTGTCGCATTTGTCGCGCGAGGAGTTCCGCGAATTGCGCGGCCTGGTTATCGAAATGGTACTCGGCACCGATATGACCAATCACTTTCAGCAGATGAAGGCCATGCGCCAGCTGCTGACGCTCCAGGAGGCGACCATTGACAAGCAGAAGGTGCTGTCCCTGGTTCTCCACTGCTGCGACATCTCGCATCCGGCCAAGCAGTGGGGCGTCCATCATCGCTGGACGATGCTACTGCTGGAGGAGTTCTTCCGCCAGGGTGACCTCGAGAAGGAGCTGGGTTTGCCCTTCAGTCCGCTGTGTGATCGCAACAATACGCTGGTGGCCGAGTCTCAGATCTGTTTCATCGATTTCATCGTGGAGCCCAGCATGGGCGTCATGTCCGACATGCTGGAGCTCATACTGGCGCCAATTGCGCCGATGAACAAGTCCAAGCCCGCCACTCTGGTGGAGCACGAGACGACCGCTAACTCCACGACAAACTCGGCGATCGTCATACCCAATTCGGGAATCACGCCCAGCATGGACAAGCCACGGGATCATCGCACCGAGGCCAAGACCACCGCCGCCGAGTGCCTCGCACGCAAGAGTGTCACCGGCACCACCGCCTCCAAGTTCAACATACCCAAGCCGTGGCTCACCTGTCTGGTGGAGAACAAGCGGATATGGAAGGAGCAGGCCGTCAAAGGTGAGTTCACTGCACTGAGGCAAATTCAAAGTAAAGAATTCGAATTGAAGAGATATTCGTGAAATGCCAATGCCATGCGTAGTTCTCAGTGTGGTGCGCTTTCATTATCATATTAATTGCCTGGCGACTCGGCCGCTTTTTGTAGTCACATTTAGAGCGCTAATTGAGTTTGACATGTCCTTCGCTTTGATCTGCCGCCTGCCAATGGGCATTTATTATTCATGCATAAACCTTCTTACGCAGAGCTGATAGAACGGCGCCGAAAGAGCGGTCATTAGGCATCAAGAATCAAGAGCCTCTACCTTCCACCATTCCCAAGACAAACCCAATCCTATTACGATCTAAAGTTAATGATGAGAGAGGCATTGCAGGATATGGCAGGAAGTTATGTGCCATCAAGCTTGCTCTGAAGTTAAAGATGATTTTTGCTTAAAAGTCCTTGGAATTTTAAGTTGGAATTTGCATTTATTTACTTCCTTATACATGACTTACACTTATTTCAATTTTAAATATAATAACAGCTTTCATGATCTGAAACAAATTATGGTCTAATGCAGTCTGTAAGTGGCCTGGAAAATAGTTCAAATTATGCTTAATTAACTTATGCAGTGAGGAATTGGAAAATTAAAAATTCACCTGTTTTCAGATGCCGAGGCTCGGGCTTTGGCCACCGCAGCGGAGGAAGCTGCAGCTGCAGCGGCGGCGGAAGCGGAGGAAAGCAAGCCGGAAACGGAAACGGCCGATGGCGAGCAGAGTGAGCCAGCTGCGGAGCCGGCAGATGGCGCTGCGGCCTAAGGGGACAATTGCGCCACCTGGCGGCCAGCGGCCAACTGAATCGGAAAACTAATGCGGAAAAACGGAACACAAGAGGAAACTTTGATGGCTACACTGAGAGAAACCGAGGAACGAACGAAGCTGCAAGAATATTGTTTACTAAGCTTAGAATCAGCCTAGAATTATTGATAACAAAACGCTTCAAATGCGCTCTCTATGTGAATTGTGGTAGAGTTAGAATAAACGTACATCATCTATACGCATAGGTACATTAATATCGATATATATGTATAAATACTGTTTACTTTGTTGTTGCAAAAGGAAGAAGCAAATTGATAAATATGAAAATATTAGGGCCAAGCACAAATACAAACGAACAGTGGAGAAAAAAAGAACGCGTAGATGTAAATAGCAAAGGAGTTCAACTGAAATTTGTTGTGAATTTGTTAGTTCGTTGCGAGCATTTATATTTAGAATTCAGTTGTACTTGTGTTGTACTTGATTAGTTTTAGTCAAATGTGGAATTTATCGTATGATTTGTCTAAGTTCGATGTACGCAATATCGTTTCTAATTAAATACATATATATTTTTGTAATCGTTTCTACCTTTTATTTTTGCCCTTAGTTTTTTGTGTGTTTGCATTTACCAAGCATTCGAATTGCTCAATTAAACGAGTGGTTTTTCAAGAAAGGAACGACAGACGCGTCGATCTGTCTAGATATTAAGTACCTAACTAAAAGCTAAACCAAAAAATACCTGACAACTAGCTATACGACTTGTATATACTCTACACCAACCCCTAACAGACTTTCCCCACAAGAAAAAGAAAAACCAAAAATCCAAGAAGAAGGCAAAGATTTCAAAAACTTTCCACTCTACAAATGCACATAGCTACCTATACGATGGGATATATAATATTTATTGTTAAGAATATAATAGTCACGTTTCTACAAAACATATTTATTTTTATACATGAGCGCGGGACAAAAGTGAGAGCAGAAAGTGGAGGGCTTGAGTCGCAGGAGGATTTGATTTCCTTTCGTTTCGGTTTTCCTTTTCCTTAATCAACTTGAAATGTTTTCAAACGTTTTTCAAAATGTCTGATAGCGGGACCATTCTTTTAAGATTTACCACTGCTCTTTACCAATTTGAGCAGGGCGAAAATCGTAGGGAAATTCGAGGTGGAAAAGCCGCCGAGCGATAGCAGCAGAAAGTCAAAGGGCAGTGGTAAAAGTGCTTAGCAGTAAGGTACCAAATTATCAGCTGAAATTGGGATCATAGCTTTATTAAGGTAGTCGATAAATGTACGAACAAATCGTGGTTGCAGATGTGTATAGCGGATGTCTACTAGTAGCCATAGCCACAAATTAAAAACAAACACGAACAGAACAGACAGAACAAACAAACGTACACAGCAGATTAATCTACTCCTAAACATTAATGGGATAAATATAGCGCCAGAATACCTATTATGCGGACCGTAAATATTATTGAACAACCAGTGTATGTTAGTGTATATCAAACTTGAACGCTCAAAGCGATGCGCATGCATATATCGTATATATACATATATATATATATAGCGACCTCTCTCGAAAATCTGTACAAAGTCCTGATTAATATAGCGTTAGGCTGCAGACCCTCGAACAAAACAAAAAAAAAAAAACCGAAAAAGTTGTTATTTATCTCTGTTGAAAAATGGGAAATCCACAGAAACACTAATCGAACGTATGCAAACGGATATATATAAATATATATGAGGTTTACGATTCAATGTTATTAGCAAAAAGTAGTCTAGTAGTATCATTAACACACACATAGACATATTATATAGTTCCGGCCGATGTGCAAACTTGTTAACGAGAGAAACTTAGCTGATGGAACAATATGAAATACACACTTGCATACGGTAAATAAGTTGAAAGCAATCATTACATTTAAACAATAAATATAAACTACTTAACTATAAAGTCCCTAATGGAAAAAAAATATATATAAAATACATTTTGTGTAAATACAACTTGCACAGGATGCAAAAAGATGTAGTATATTAGCGGAATGCACTCTAACTAAAGGGAATACTGTAGCCATCCCACACCAACTAAAAACCGAAGGAATCGCATATTACTGAGATCTGTAAATAACTTTGTTTCATCTGTTCATTTCTAGCCCAGTTATTTATATATCGCATAAGCAAACTAATTGTGTACTTTACAAGTTATCTCGAAACAAAAGCCTACTAATGAAACGTTTTTAATTTTCCTACTATGTTAAACTCAACATTTAATATGCATAAACTAACGGCGATGGTCTAAAAATTGCAAAACAAGTATTTGAGATAAAGGGTATATGGCTGAGATGTATGCTTATTACGAAATACTTTCAAGTAAATTATAATAACACCATATGACTTTTAATATACTAATAAAAATTCTTATTAAACCTAACTGGGGACGGTTTTTTTTTAAAGGAGTTTACATATTTTGTTTAATTAAAGGCCCGCCCTTTTTTTGAATTTAGTGCTGCCACATAGTCATGTGTGATATCGATAAGTGGCGTTTCAGTACTTTACTTATCGACTTTCTTACATTGCCCTTTTATATATCCTTTTGTTGTTATTATTGTAATTGTGAATGATCATATATTTCAGGGACTAATTTATTACTTATTAATAATATTTAAGATTTTACGCAATGTTTTTAAAACTAGGCACTAGAGCATTTATCTGGTATTTTTATACCGCAAAATGCCATCTCTTAGCCGGATGGTGTTTTTGTGCTAACCATCAACGGGCACACCGCCACTGATATCTATCGATATTTATAAAATACGATACATTTCATTTTCGAGCAGGTAATTAAACAAAAAAACGCGAGAAAACACCAAAGATGTGTGAAAAGTGTTGCATTACTACCTTGCCCAACTGACGGCCATCGCCTCATCAGTGAGATAGCCACCAATTAAGCCTAATCACCCAATAATCCCGATTTGGTAGTCATTCGTGGGTGTTTCTCCGGGCAGAGGCCGAGCAGCGCTGCCGGCGACGACAGCGGCGCCAGCGTTCATTCATTCATTCACTGCAATGATTAATGTGCGGGGAAAAAACAATTCAAGTGATTTGAGCAGAGATAGTAGGAATCTAGGAACTGGGCAATCAGCTGCCCACCCGGTGACAAATTATCCAATATCTCCGGCCTTCCGCGCCGTAAACAAAGTCACAAGCTTCGCTGCCGCCCCGCCCCTCCCAGAAATGGGAAGAAGAAGAAGAAGTTAGAGTCGTGCTCCCCACACAGAAAACAAGAAATCGGCGAAAATAAAGCAAAGACCTCGCCAAATTAGGCAATTAGGTTAATTAACTTTTCGCACAACAATCTGGCCGGCCTTTAAGCCAAAACGATTCCGCCTATAAACAGAGCAAATATAAATGGTAGATAGTGAAAATAGCACAACTTGCAGATCGAATGCTGAAATACCCTAACCAAAGTAACCCTCCTAGGCTAAGTTCGATATGCATGGCATATTTGGTTTTCGTCATGTGACTTCTTTCACGTTATTATCTTTAAAAACAACAAAGTTTTTATCATATCTACAGCTGACTTTCCCTACAATTTATATGATAGAAGTGCCCCCAAACTTTCAAATCAATCAAATAGTCAGTCTTATCAGGTCATTCAAATTTGTAGCACTAGAAAGTGTTATTAACAATAGTTTAAATGCCACCACAAGTAGTGAAAAAGTAGTCAAAACTTCTCTAAAATCGAATAGCACCCTCCCCAAAAAAGGGCAGTGCAATTAATAATGGGTTATGGGATGAGAATGAGAACAGATTTGCAGATAAGATCGAATGAAAGCCGAGGCTAAGCGTTATCTATATACATACATATACTCTTTGCAGCAAACGCTCGACGACGGGCAGCGGTAATTGTGGAGCGATAGAAACGCCAGCGCCATGCCCATAGACATAGACGCACGACGACCAAGTGCCAAAAGCGAGAACCGAGCGTGAGCGACTGCCAGGAGCAGGATCCGTAACCACGGGGTCCATCCGCTAGTCAAGAGAGAGTGAGCAAGCGAGCGAGTGAGTGCCAAGCCAAGTTTGCATTTAGTTTGAGCGCCCGACCAACCGAACCAATCCGAAACGGCAAAATGGGCAACAAGAACTCGTGCTGCGCGTACTCCAGTCCGCAGTCGGACCGCAAGTCTAAGGACATGCCGCCCGTCTTCGAGGAGCGGATTATCCAGCTGGGTCATCCGCCGCACACGTCACAGCACCAGTTGGACGGCCACCATGGATCCGCGTCGGCGGTGCACCTGCATCACCATCATCACGGCCACAATCAGCAACAGAATCAGCAGGGTGGCGGCGGTGACAACTATGAGAACCAGCAGAATCTGCAGCACATCTCCGAGCGAGAGGCGCTGGAGGGCGAGGAGGATCCGTCGGTCGATCCCACTGCAGCCACCATGTTCCTGGAACGATCAAAGGTGGAGAACGGCGGCATGACGCGCAAGCGTTCGCAACAGCAGATTGCCCAGCAGGCGGGCAGCGGCGGCGGAGGAGGCGGCGGCGGTGGCGGCGGCAGTACTCCCGGTGGCAATAGTTGCGGCGGTGGTGGCGGCATGAAGAAGAGCTCCTCCTGCTCGACGATCTATCTGGACGACAGCACTGTGTCGCAGCCGAATCTTAAGAATACGGTCAAATGCGTCTCACTGGCCATTTACTATCACATCAAGAATCGGCAATCGGATCGCCGGCTGGACATCTTCGACGAGAAGCTTCATCCGCTGACCCACGACCAGGTGCCGGATAACTATGACACGCACAATCCGGAACACCGGCAGATCTACAAGTTCGTGCGCACGCTCTTTAACGCCGCCCAGCTGACGGCCGAGTGTGCGATCATCACGCTAGTCTACCTGGAGCGGCTACTCACCTACGCCGAGCTGGATGTGGGACCCTGCAACTGGAAGCGCATGGTGTTGGGTGAGTGGAGTGCTGCAAGCATCAGATATTCAGAACAAGCAGTAGATCACTAATTTGGTATAGCTTACTAATTTCTACTATTGATGTTCTGCAGGTGCCATTCTCCTCGCCTCAAAGGTGTGGGATGACCAGGCCGTTTGGAATGTAGATTACTGCCAAATACTCAAAGACATCACCGTGGAGGACATGAACGAGCTGGAGCGCCAGTTCCTCGAGCTGCTGCAGTTCAACATCAATGTACCGTCCTCGGTGTACGCCAAATACTACTTCGACCTGCGCACGCTCGCCGAGGCCAACGAGCTCAACTTCCCCACGGAGCCGCTGTCCAAGGAGCGGGCCCAGAAGCTGGAGGCCATGTCGCGTGTGATGCAGGACAAGGTCACTGCCGAGGCACTGAAGAATGGGATCAAGAAGTGGTCCTCCATGGACAACATCAGTCAGGGCGGGCCGCGACGCAGCGTGGCCATACTATCGTGATTTATATTAGCTTACTAAAACCGAACAACCAACCAACAGCAGCAATGAGATCCGTACTCTGTAGTCCGTAGTCCGATCGAACGTCATTTGAGAACCGTAGCTCTGCGCTGAATCAGATTTTGCACACAGATTCAGATACATTTCGTAGGCCACCCGGTTGCATAAGCTTTTGCGGGTGGCTTTTTAGCCAGCACACAGACTCTAAAAGGAACACCCAAATACGTGCAGAAAGAATCACAGTCTTATATACAATATATACATACACGAAGAAAAGCGTTTTAACCACACGTCTCGAATTAAGGACCACTTTTTACATATACGTACATGCGATCGATGTATGTAAGCGAAACTACCGATGCAGTCATGGATTTGGATGATGATTTTAAACAGAGACACAGAAGTACTACTACAGCAACGCGTAACCAATTGCCAAACGAAAGATCACAGAAGCAGAAAGAGATACAGAAACCTAAACCGAACAGTAGAGAATTGTTTGTACAAAACGGCTTAAATAATATTGTAATTGACTTGGCCACCTAATCCAGCTGGCATCTAAGCAATTTAATCTCAACGGTTGGCCACGGCCACCAAATTGTCATTTACTTAGCGCGTCCGCGCCCAAAAAAAGAAAAGAAAAACATTTCCCTGTACATTTGTTACGAATTTAATTTGTTTACCTTACATCCATGTTTTCTTAATAACTCAATATGATTTCGTGTGATTCTTATATAGTTTCCATTTAGCTTTATATACGATGAACGATATTCGGCTTCCCCGCGTCAGGCTTCAGGCACAAATCGATTTTCTGGGGGCGCGGCCTGCGGCAAGTTGATTTGTTTTTTTTTGGTTCTTAGCATTAGAAAAACAAACAAAATCCGAGCGAGAGTTGCAAGGAGCACAGCGCAATATTAACCCAAAAGATTTGTGAGTAAATTAATGTACTAGACATATAAGGATACGAATTATATGCAAAATGTATTTTATTTTGTAATTTATTTTACGATAAAGCTAAATAAAAGCAAATCAAAGAAATAGACTTTCTATAACTTAGTTTTTGTCACTTTTTTTTCGAAAACGTGGGTTTTGAAAACGAAAGCGCGCTTATTCGAAGTCAAAAACATGGCCATATGAAACAGAAAGTTTTTGAAACATTTTTTTTTTTTTATATAGAAAGGACTTCTGGCTATTCTATGTATAAAAACATTTTAGAAACATATCTTATTCTAAATAAGAAGATCGATCATAGGATTTCTTTCGAAAATCGTATAAAATGTATTGTATAATCCACTTATTTTCTTTCCCTCCCACAAAATATGGATTCAAAAATCTCGAACAAGATTATGTGGAAAAGTATTGATAATCACCTAAACACATTGATTTTCAACATTATAAATACTCCACTTGCAAATGCAAAAAAAAAACTCTTTAGAAATAGTCAAGATCCTACTATTTAAGTTTATACTTTCAGAAAATCTTATAATTCCAATTACACTTTATAACTTATTAAATTTACGCTGCTAATTATTTTTATTATTTATAAAATACTTTACGAAAAACTTAATTTTCAAAGCTATCGACGCAGTGCCATCCCTAATTTGGTATTTTTGTGTATTTGGTATATTTCAAAATTACATTGAAAATAAAGCAGCCCGGTCACACTGCCAGCTCTGGAGAACTATCGATGTCATATCGATACTTCTTCCAGCTCTATACACTGCTTCTCTCGCTCTTCCGCCCGCAACTAAAACTCTGGATCCGCGTTAAATGTTAAGAAAATAAAGGCACCGCTCTAATTAAATGGCCAACCGCAAGTGTACAGTGCGCGCAATGCAGTTAGTGACCAGTGGAGAGTGATGTGCAAGATCGGGCCACGAAACCAAGATCGCCATTGAGCAATCCGGGAACGGCGTCTGTTGAAAAGGGACGCTGCTGCAGGCAGAAAAAGGAGTGGTAGCTCGCTGGTCTATGGATAAAACGTAACTATATCGCTGGTGAGTGCAATTCGAATTGGCGACTCTTGCATTCGTATTCAAATTGGCCAATTGGACCCGGCCGAATTTGTGTGCTTAACCGTTTTGCCGCCTTTTTGTGCCCAAGCCCCGAAAAAGCAGCACAACAACGGGAGGGGGTTGGTGGAGGGAGCGGCGGAGACAGCGGCAGCAAATCGTTAATAAGAACAACGCAATCGCACGCACACACACACATGCGGGCTCGAGCACGCATTGTATCTGTATCTTGCGGTGTCTCTCGTAGTCGCTCTCGCTCTCTCGCTGCCTCCACACCTCTTGCCAGTGCTGGCCACTTGGATTCTCTCTAGCCAGTTTTTGTAATTGGAGTAAGTGCAGGTGCTGCTTGGCTAGTTATCTACTCTGAATGCTAAAAGTAGTTTAAGTTTTCATCTAATATAAAAATTTGTTGAAAGGGATACTTTAATCAGTAATTTATAAATGCTTTTTTGACTTTTTCCATTTGAATATAAGGTTATAAAGATTAAATTGAATTATTTTAATAAGTGTTTTAAATTTTCATGTATTCCGATCAGATAAACCGCCTTGTTATTAAAGTTATTTTTCTCACTGGCTTATGTAAATGTTAACTTTTTTTAGCATTGGATTGGGATTATTGGGCTTTTTACAGCTCTAAGCTAATCAACTCATTACCTGATATTTGTTATGCCTTTGCCATATTATTAAAAAAAACTTATATTTGATATTTGACTGTCAAATTTTCAATAAGATAATCAGATAGCCTTGTTATTATGCCACACTTAGGAAGTTCAATAAATAACTTTTAAATATAAGAGTCGAATCAATTGATCCCTCGTCAAAGCCAAACCGCCTGCACTGGCTCTCCCACTGGACTTTTGTGCTTTCGGCTGCCGCCCGAACGCGCCGCACGAAGAACTTTTACATCGGTCGCCTTTGCCTGCTCGCCTTCTGCTGCCTCCGCGTCTCATTCAGTTTTCAGTTTGCTTTGCTCTGTTCGCCGTTCACCACCGCCTCTCACCCGCGCGGCGTTTCGATTCTGATTGCCACTACTGTTGCACACACACACACACATTCGCCGGAGAGTGTGCCCGCCACCACCACCGTTGCAATATCAAGTAAATTTTCATATACTGGCGTCATAAGAACGAACCGAACAACCTTTTTAAAGCTTGTAAAAAATGCAGTGTTTTGTACGAGGGGAGAAGCTGCTAGAGGGGGTGGGTCGGATATGATGGGATGGGGAGAGGGACAAGTACCGGGGCTGATTGGAAACAATTGAGTTTATTTGTGAAATTCGCAGGCCAAAAAGAATGCGAGAATTATTAATCAAATGACTTTGCGGTCGACTTCGCTGTCAGTGTATTGGTGTGTGAGTGTTTTTGTGTGCGAGTGCGAGAGTATCTGTGTGTGCTTGTGTATGAGCTGCGCGCACATCCACAGCTACAGAGTTTCCATTAACGTCATCATCGTGTCATTCTTGCAAGTTTTAGAGCGAGAGAGGGCAGACGCAGGGTTGCATTTTTCTAAAATTTATTAACTATAGCACTTTAAGCGATCGGTGGCGCTTTCCGTATTGGCACTTTTTTCGCCGCCATATGTTAGAACCCAGCTCCCGATTCCAATTCCTTTAGCTTTTCCAATTGTGCTCAGATGTGTGCCTGTGTTTTGTTTAACAATTATGAAATGCACACTAATTGGCTGTAATGAAAATGTGACGGACGTTTCTCCAACTTGATCCTCCTTCTCCTCTCTCTCACTCTTTTTCCCATTCGATTCGCCGCTCTCTCGGTCGAAATTTGAGCGACAGCCAAACAAACTTAAAAATAAAAAGCGGCAGCAGCGGCAATAATTATAACTATAACTCGAGTTTCGGATCTCGGCATATAGAATGTGAGCCAAAAGGCAAAACTTGTATCGACGCGCCGCCTGTACTCGCTTGTCTCTCTCTCTCTCTCTCTCTCTCTGTCTCTCTTTCACGCTCGCTCGTTAGCTACTCTCTCAGCTTTCATTTTTTTCTGTCTCGCCTCCTCGCTTTATTTTGTACTTACGCTTTGCGATTCAATTCGTTTTTATTGGTTTTCCGCTTTAGGCGGCTGGGAATTGTACGTAGCGTCGTTCGTGCAAAACGTTGTTGCTGCTGGGCCAGGGGATAGGGGGTGACGTTGCCGTTGTCGTTCAATGAATAATGAGAGACAATGTAAGGCAAAGAGAGGGAGAGAGGCAGGAGCGAGAGAGAGGCGAGACGAGAATAACAAAATAAAAAAAGCAAAACCGTGTACAAAAGTGCACGAAAAGCAGTGGGTAAGAAGGGAACAAAGAGGAGGCGGCATGGCAAGAAAGACACAACTTTTTTTCCCTGCTGGCAGCCAAAAGCAAACCAGAATGGTGAGAGGGAGAGAACGAGGAGAGGCCCCCCGTCTAGAATCTAGAAGAAAAGCAGAGAAGACTGACTGGTCGAGGAGATGCACGCACATACAGCTCTTCTAGATATAGATACAATTAATTTGATTTGTTAGCACCGAAACCGCACCGCACAGCACTGCTCGTTTCGAATTGGAATAGTTGGAAATGTAAAATTTGCAATGCCCCCCCGAAGGCAATTCCAATTCCCATTCCCTTTCCAATTAGAGTTAGAATATTTTTGCTCTTCTTTCCACGCAGACGCAGCCTTAGTTTCGTTGTGTTGGTGACTTTTGCATACATATGGATGTACATATACATATATTGACTGCAAATAAATTTTCGCTTGATTTGCTTTTGCCCCCCTGTCCGTTCTTCCCACACACGTATGCAAGTATGCATGTGTTTGTGTGTGTGTGTGGAAGTGGAACCAAAACTGAAAGCAAAGGGAAAAGGGGAAGACTGTACCGCGGGCCGTTTGAATATTTCGCGTAAACATAAACACCGCAAACAAACTGTTGCTCACTGGTTATTATTGTTGCCATGTCTCCCCTCTCGTTTCTGCTTGCAGGTGGCCCTGCCCAAAGGAACATCCGCATCCGTCTAAATATACTTTCAAGTCCGCTCCTGGCGAGCCTCCCCAGTAAAATCGGCGGAATCGGGCCAAGAGAATCACATGAGGTAAGTGATTTCAATTGCTGCAGCTTTCACATCAAATTACAGGGTGACTTTGCCACTCACCACCCAAAGGGGTTATTCAACCCCATTCGATACGGATCATTCTTGTTTCTGGACCATATGGCATAGTGTTTTCGTCTAAAACAGCGCTTTCGAAATTTATAATCCCTTTCGTAACGAGTAACCTAATTCGCTGGATAGCAACTGATTAAATGCAAATCTCAAAGTTTCAAAATAAACTTTAATGGTTGTTTTCCAACTTCCTACTTTACCAGTTTTTGGATATTACCTCATCAAGATACATATGACTTTAATAACATTGCTTTATAGCATATTACTTTGGCACATTAGATTTTTAAATCTATGTCATCGGTCTATTTGTAGATCATCCCAATGATTTCAGTATAATCATAAGATTCTTGATGTATACTTCAATTCTTGTAAAGGTTAGGGGATTCGTGTTACGATGCAGATTACTTGAGCTTTAAATGTAAATAACTTGAAATATTCTTCATTGAACCATGACTCAAAGGGATACACCTTGCTGAATCAAGAGTGAATTGCGATAATGGACCAACTCTAAAAAGTTATCTTAAAGATATGCTTAGATATATGGAATTGGGGATACCCGGTAGTTGGCACAAAATTCTTTTGATCCGTTGATGAAGTGCTAAGGTTTTTGACCTGCGCTTGCGGTTTGCACTCGATTAATTCGTTCTGTGGCGGTGCTTGAGTTACAGTTACTTAATAGTGGGCGGGGGTCCAGCCCCTTTGTAGATTGGGCCATTTGTCTTGCGTTCTGTGCTTGGCTTCATCAGTACTTTTCATGCCCGAAACGAAACCCGCCCACTTTTCTTTTTTTTGTTTCTGCCCGGGCTGGGCACTTGCTCACACACATGTGTGTGCAGAAGACATACATATGTATGTACATATTTGGAGATTTGCACACACACACATCAATGAAACATTCCTACCTCACCACATTAAAAGTGGCGCCCTTTTTTAGTGTCCTTTCTCCCGCTCTGCGCTCTCCTCGATGTTTGCTGAATTATTTGCTCGAGAAAAACAAGAGAGTGTGAGAGCGCAATCACGGGGGAGATTCGCTCCACTCCTCGCCTCCTCTCTTTCTCTTGCTACCATTTGCTTAGCATGTAAGCTGTAAGCTGTAACTGTAAAGCGCTTAGCGAAAAGGGGCGAAACCAGGACCTATGCAAACACTCCCCACCTCTCCCGCTCATGCGCGCGCTCTCCCTCTCTTCTATTGGAGCTCCCCTTGCGCTCTCCCCTCGTGCACTTGCTCATCCATCTTTAATTCGCAGCTCGGTTTTTCCTACACACGCACACACTTACACGCGTTGTCTTTAATCGATTTGTACTTCTTGATATTTACATCAGCCACCCCCCCCCCCCCCCCCAACTCGTTTTGCTCTTCCCTCTCTTACACGTTGCGCTCTCTCTCTCTTCTGCTTGCATTCTCTGATTGGATATCTAAATCCTGGATCCTGCCCCTCCCTCGACTTAACAGCCTCAAATTCCAGCTCCACTCCCATTTTCGTGTCCCTTGTCATTCGTTTTGCTGCCTTTTGCCATTTACAATTTATATAAAGTTATTTCATTGTGCGCCATCTTCTTCTTCCTCTTCCTTCGGTGATGAAGACATACATAGCAATATGGGTGTGTGTGTAAATGTGTGTGAGTCCTGCGGTCCGCTAATGGGCAATTTATATTACTTTCATTGACCAGCAGCAAAATCAATAAAATGAAGAGCTAGCTGGCCAACATCTTTTTACATAAATTAGTTCTGGGTGATGATTGTTTACTTTGTGTGTAAGTGTGAGGGTTAAGGCTCAACTGTACTTGTATGCACGTACATACATGCAACTGACATTTGCATTGTTGCATTGCAAATGTCCTGTAATGTCCTTCGGCACCAGAATGCTGTCAAAATGCCAAAGGACCAACACCTTCACCTCGACTGTGTACTAATCTTTGTCTGATCATAGTCCTTATTAGGAGCAAAGCTTTTAGATTTGGGATATGCAGCATATTTGCAACATCATACATCCCATATCCTCGTAGATACACCTTTAAGAAAAATACACCTTCTCGTCAGTCAATAGATTTGATTCCAATAAATTTCATTCATTTACAGGTGAACAATACAAATTGGTTGTGCGCCAATTAAACACCCAAATGGATCAACTGTTACAGTAGCAGCCACAACATCAGCACAACGGGAGCCAGAGCAAGAGGCAGCAATTTCATGGTAATTGTCCCCAGTCAGCGTCGATAAGAAAGACCTCGAAAAATACCTGAGCAGCCAGAGACTAAGTGACACCACCTCCACCTTCCACTTGCATTTTTTGTTTGTTGTAGCCACGCTCAGCGAAAGCAGTCGACAGCAGCAACAACAGCAATATGTAGGCGCTCCTCAGCAGCAACACATGAAATACAACAGCCAAGAACAGCAGCAACATCAACAACAACTACTCCCAACAAACCAATAACTCCCAAAACAAAAAAAAAACAACACAACAACAAGAACATCATTAGGATATAGGAATCAGGGAACGAGCAACGCCACAACGATCGCCCGGATCTGGACACAAGAATGCAGCACGTGAGCGCTGCCAGCTCGGTGCCATCAGTAGTAACTCCTGTTGTGACCACTGGTGGGACAACGATCACATTGGGCGGCCCACCACCGCTCCCTAAATCCGAGCACAAAGAGGATGGCAAGCCGCCGCACGGCATCGAAATGTACAAGGTGAACATTGAGGACATTTCGCAGCTCTTCACCTACCACGAGGTCTTTGGCAAAATCCACGGCGATGTGGTCAATCATCAATTAGCAGCGGCCCACGGCGGCCAGTTGCCACCACCTCCTCCGCTGCCGCCGCAGGTTACCAGTCATGCGGCGAGTGCAGCGGCAGCCGCAGCAGCGGCGTCCACGAATAATGCCGCCGTTGCAGCGGTAATGGCATCAGCGAATGCAGCAGCGGCCGCGGCGGCAGCTGCATCGGCGGGGGGAGGACTACCGCCGGCCACCAGCGGCAATGGGGGCCAGCAGGTGACGGTGACGACGACCAGCAGCTCGACTAGCAGCGGCGGGAGCACCACCAGTGGGGGCACCACGACCACGGCGGGTGAGTTGCTTATGCCTAAAATGGAGGGCGGAATTCATGGCGTGGACGGCAGCGGCAATGGCGGCAATGGTGGCGGACAAAACGTGGCGCTGGCGCCAGACGGTACGCCCATTGCGACGGGGACGCACGTCTGCGACATCTGCGGCAAGATGTTCCAGTTCCGGTACCAGCTGATCGTGCACCGGCGCTACCACAGCGAACGGAAGCCGTTCATGTGCCAGGTGTGCGGCCAGGGGTTCACCACGTCGCAGGATTTGACGCGCCACGGCAAGATCCATATTGGCGGGCCCATGTTCACCTGCATCGTGTGCTTCAATGTGTTCGCGAACAATACGAGCCTGGAGCGGCACATGAAACGGCACTCGACGGACAAACCGTTCGCCTGCACCATTTGCCAAAAGACCTTTGCCCGCAAAGAGCATCTGGACAATCACTTCCGCTCGCACACGGGCGAAACGCCCTTCCGTTGCCAGTACTGCGCCAAGACGTTCACGCGCAAGGAGCACATGGTCAACCATGTGCGCAAACACACGGGTGAGACGCCACATCGTTGCGATATTTGTAAGAAGTCCTTTACGCGCAAGGAACACTATGTTAACCACTACATGTGGCACACTGGTGAGTGTGATTGATTGGTGGGGGCGGACAATGCGAGCGGCGAGCGCCAAAACAAAAAGACAGATCAGATTCTCTCAGAACTAAATACCGAAAAAAAAAAAATATCCAAGACCAACTCCAGTCAGACCAAATTCTATCCATAGAGTACAAGAACAACAACAGCCATCACCACATCACACCAACCAACCAAACCAACCAAGAACCAAATCAAAAATTCAACCAACCAACCAAACCAATCAAAAAGAATTGACAATAAGCACCGCAAAAAAAAATATATATAAACTTCATCGTGCGTCCTACGTCTTCTTCCACCCACTCTCTCATACACTTCTATCTCGCTCATCGCTTGTGCTTCTTCTACCCGCCAACTCCCACAGTCCCGCCCACTGTACTCACACAGAGAGAAAAACATAAACTGAAATTGGTCATTAACTTTGGTACCTTTCCTGGTCAAATAGCTATACTTTCTTATCACCAACTTACTTAGAAAGTGCCGGAATTCAAAATTCATTTCGTTTAAAACATCTTACAAATGTTTTCCAAATTCCATGATATATAATCACACTAAAACCGCATGAATTTCATTTTAAGCTTTATTTCTGAAATGACAACATTCTAAGGATAGTATTACAAATCAGTTCAGAAACAAAACAACTAATTCTGCCTAAGGGTTTCATAAATTCATTAATTGCATATATATTATAGAACTCAAGCTAAGGTTCTTAATTCTCTAGAACTTTTAGGTATAGATATAGTTCTGATTTTTTTCTCTGTGTCAACTAACGCTTCATGCGAGCGAATCTCCAAAGAAGTGGAGAACGCTCCTCGCCTAATCCCGCTACAAAATTAAAAGAAAACACGCTCACTCGCTCATACCGCTCCATTTCCCCCCAACCATGATCTCTGCATCACACATCCCCAGCTTCACCAAGTCTTAATCATGCTCACATGCACCACCAATCCAAACACTTCATCCAGTGCTCGCTCCACTCCATCACTCCAAGTCCACGTCCAATCCTTTACTCCCGTTTCGATTCGATATCTAATGCCTGTGCAACTTTGTCTACGCTCTCTCTGCTGTCGAACAGGGTGTCCAAAGCAAAGCAAAGAAAAGTCAAGAAAGTAAAGAAAAGCTAAGAAAAGTTCGTTGTTGCTGCTTGTCGATTGCCAACGTCTCTGTGTAACTGCGACATTTCACACTCGATCACACGAAAGCAATTGGATCACACACAACACAAGAAACACGCACACACAAACACACCAATCAGCTCACCTGCATAAATATCTGCTAGGTAGGCTTAGATACCTACCTTAAACTTTAGCTCTTTGGCGAAACTTTCTTCTGGAACTGCACGTTCCGCACAAAAAAAAAAAAACGTAACAAGAACAGCATCCTGAGGATCAGCATTGAGTAGAAGCAGAGTTGACAGGCACACACAAAACAAGACACACATCCAATGAACATCATCCACACCACATACAATCCACAACACATCTGACACCACCACGCCCACGTCCATATGCCCGAGCCAGCAGCCTCCGTTCGCTTCGTTCGTTCGAAACCACAACAACGCAAGCCACGGCCAGTTTCACACCAAACAGAAAAAAAAACGAAGAAAAGATTTTAATACGAAAGAAATAAACCCACCCACCCACGCAGCCACCCCATCACTAAACAACTAAAAAAAAAAAAAAAGACAACAAAAAAATAAGACTGAGCGGCGGTGCGCGCGAGGATGGGTCGGGGGATCTGAAATTTTGTTTTTTCTCCGATTCGCCAACATTTCTCCAATGGGCTGCCGCAAGGATCCCTCTTGGAGAAATGACCGCTGATTCGAGTTAAGCGAGAAAAAAGAAAATGCTTGCGCTTACGAATGCGATTTTGTCTTGTCGAACGAGATCAAACGCCATTCCCTATATACAACAATTCCGTTCTGTTCTGCTACCCTCTCCCACATATCCAGGTCAAACGCCGCACCAGTGCGATGTCTGCGGCAAGAAATATACGCGCAAGGAGCACCTAGCCAATCATATGCGATCCCATACCAACGAGACGCCGTTCCGTTGCGAGATCTGCGGCAAGAGCTTTAGCCGCAAGGAGCACTTCACCAATCACATACTTTGGCATACAGGTAAAGAGACAAAACGAATCGTAAGCCCGCTTCCTGCACCTCGATCCCGATCGAATCCTACCCAGCCTCCAGCTACAGTCCACGACACATAAAAAAAAACCCTGTATACACAGACACTTGGCGGCGCAGCGATAACGAACTCTGGCTAGGATTGGGGTAAAAGCTAGTTGCACTCCACTGTTCTTTGTGGATCAATTACTTTTCCAACTTTACTTTTAACATTCTTGTTAAAAAGAGATTAATCATTTCTAATATAACTAACTTTTGATTTAGAATGTAGTCTTAGAATTACTTACAGCAATTGTATGTTTTGATAGTCATTTTCAGCGTAACTCTCTATAAAAATATGTTTTGATAGGACTTAACTTAGAAGTCAGCAAGTCTTTAAATTATTTTCTTTAATCCTTTTTTTTTTAATGTTTAAAAGCTGATTGATTCTAGCTTTTAAATTCTTCTACTTCTCTTTAATCCCTTGAAACTCAAGGTTTAGACATATGGTTTGTTCTTGTAGTTAGTTTTCCTAAAATCCAGATCGCGGGGACGGTGAACACACGATTGCAACACGCAGCTCTTTTCCCCCGTCGCCTAGAGGAGATAAACAACACAAGACCAATCCGCGCCAGGTGTCCAGTGACCCGCAACCAGCCAGACCAAACCATGACCGCCCCCCCTGTTCCATGGCGATGATTACTAATCTCTAAACATTTTCTCGTCCCATTCGCGCGACACCCACACATTTGCCACGCAAGCAGGCGAGACGCCGCACCGGTGCGACTTTTGCTCCAAGACGTTTACGCGAAAGGAGCACTTGCTTAACCACGTGCGCCAGCATACGGGAGAGTCGCCACACCGCTGCTCCTACTGCATGAAGACGTTCACGCGCAAGGAGCACCTGGTCAACCACATACGCCAGCACACGGGTGAGACACCGTTCAAGTGCACGTACTGCACGAAAGCGTTCACGCGCAAAGATCACATGGTTAATCATGTACGGCAACATACAGGCGAGTCGCCGCACAAGTGCACGTACTGCACCAAGACGTTCACGCGCAAGGAGCACCTGACGAACCATGTGCGCCAGCACACGGGCGACTCCCCGCACCGCTGCTCCTACTGCAAGAAGACCTTCACGCGCAAGGAGCACCTGACGAACCATGTGCGCCTGCACACGGGCGACTCGCCGCACAAGTGCGAGTACTGCCAGAAGACGTTTACGCGGAAGGAGCACCTCAACAATCATATGCGCCAGCATTCGAGCGACAATCCGCATTGCTGCAACGTTTGCAACAAGCCGTTTACGCGCAAGGAACACCTGATCAACCATATGTCGCGGTGCCACACCGGTGACCGGCCCTTCACCTGCGAGACGTGCGGCAAATCGTTCCCGCTCAAGGGCAATCTGCTCTTCCATCAGCGCAGCCATACCAAGGGCCAGGAGATGGAGCGGCCATTCGCCTGCGAGAAGTGCCCCAAGAACTTCATCTGCAAAGGTGAGTGAGCTCTATGATTGTTGGCTGTGCGTTGCATGCATCCAGTGGAGGCACGCGTGGCGTGGCGTCAGCATAGTGTCCCAGCTACAGTCATAATCCAAATACCTTAATCCCGATCCTCTTCTCCAGTTGCTGTTGTGGGGATTGCTTTCACAGCCTCCAAATGTCGTTTTCGTGGGTCGATTCTAGTCAGAAACCAAATCAAAAATCGTTTAGTTTTTCAGAAGATTCATGTTTAAAAACTTGTTTTATTATTTTAATATATGTAGCTATTTTAATTAAACAGTAAAGAAAGTAAAGAATTGCAAATCATATAGAAAGGAATTAAATAGATAATGTGTACATAATTCTTGATTTAATACATTTATTCATTTTATGATCAGTGCAAAACTTGTTGCATTGAAAAGCAAATTATGTAAATACTTATTAGATAACTTCTAGCATTATTTAAGATTTCGGTTTCTTGTTAACAAAAATGATGACTAGACATTTACCTCTTGAGCCTAATTTGCATGCCGACAACGACTGTGAGAGCAAGCCCCCAAAACTTACCTGAGCCGTTTTCGAAATTCAAGATCCCCGACGATCAGATCTTCATGTCGCTTCCATTGTCCGTTTCGCAGGTCACTTGGTCTCGCACATGCGCTCCCATTCGGGTGAGAAACCACACGCGTGCACACTGTGCAGCAAGGCGTTCGTCGAGCGCGGCAATTTGAAGCGCCACATGAAGATGAATCACCCGGATGCTATGATGCCGCCACCACCCGTGCATCCGCATCCGCAAATACCGGCTGGTGTGCTGACGCAAGTCAAGCAGGAAGTGAAACCGATCATAAGTGAGTCGGCAAACACGACTGCGCTAGCGCAAGCGAGTCTTCCCGTGCCCAAGTCGCCCAACTTAACCGGTCCTCCTACCGTTTCAGTTCCCCATCACTCGGCGACCACCACAATGCACACCATTCAGCAGATCACGGCGGGTGCGGCGGGCGGAGCCGGTGCGGTCCAGTTAACACCGGGTCTGGTGCCCCTGGTTACCTCTACGCTCATCTCACATAATGCGGCTGCTCAACAGCAGTCGCAGAAGCAGCAAGCAGCCGCCGCAGCAGCTGCACAGCAACAGGCCGCAGCCGCCGCTGCTGCCCAACAGCAAGCAGCTCAGCAACAGGCGGCTGCTGCACATCAGCAGCATCAACAACAAGTGGCCGCGCAACATCAACAGCAGGCTGCAGTGGCTGCACACCAGCAGCAGCAACAGCAGTTGCAGCAGCAGCAACAACTGCTTCAGTTGTCCATCCAACAGGCGGCTCACCATCATCAGCAGGAGCAGCATCGTCAACAGCAGCAACAGCAACACCAGCAGCAACAACAGCAACAGCATCACCAGCAGCAACAGCAGGGTCATCCACAGGCCCCGCCACCGCAGCAGCAACAGCAGCCGCCGCCCATCGCCTTGATCAGTGACCCAAGTGCTCTGGCACGTGCCGCCATCCAGCTGCAGCATCTGCCAGCGAACGTGGAACAGCACCCGGTTGTTTACTAACAGTAGCCCCTCCTGCACGGCTACACTCCCACCACAGCCCACTCCAGCAGCACGACCAGCACCTCAATAGCTGCCACAGCGGCCACTGCGTCGTCGCAAGCGGCGTGGTGAAGGCATGCGTGCCACCAGTGAGCCAGTGCTAGTGAGCCGAGCTGACGCGACTTCTCTAGATAGGACACACATCATAACAAGCGCACCCCATATAAGCAGCTAGTTGTATGTACAATAGTTTTAGCAGCGCGCTGGTTACGCTGATCGGTGGCCCCAAGCGGATATCGTGATACGCTGGGTTTCTAGGGTGTGTCGATTTTTAAAGCAAGCGTGTGTGGTAAATATTACTTTTAGGACGAAATGGCACAGTATTGCCTTTAAAATGTCCAGTCTTCTAAAGCCCCAAAATTTAATTGATGGTAATTAAATATTTTGTTATCAATTATTAAGATTTTAATTCGTGAAATATTTTAAATCAAGTAATTTAAAATAATCAAATCACCCTGGAAACTCAACGAGATATGTGTCCCAATCGCAAGCAAATTAAACACTCCTCAATTAGTCTGCCGCCGCCAGCTTTAACGTGCAATACGAATCATCTCATAGTTTGTTCTTGGTATCTCTCCCTTTTATGTGTATCTTTAATGCTTAGGCGCTTAGCGTCTAATTTTATTCACGTGTTTTCTACATTTTTGAAATGTGTGCCAGGCGGCGCGTGACTTTGTTTGGGTCGATCGATATGGTTTTTGTGATATCCGATTGTTCCTTAGCTGCGCTCAGTGAATCAAATGGATCCGAAGACCAATCCGTCTCAGGCAATTTTCTCGCTAGACACTTAAAGTTAAGGGGTTTTTGTTGCCGTAACCAGCAGAAGCGCACCATCTTGTATTTTTATTGTGTTTTGACTAAGTTATGATTATATCCATATGGAGCGACATTCATAGAAAGCATCCTCATCATACATAAACATATGCAGATATGCATAGGCATACAATTATAATATATACTTATAGTTTGTAAATAACACGCAACAAGACCCTTGGAAATCTATCGAAAATTATTATCACAACTGTATTATTTTTGCATTTTCCAAGGAGGAACATTAATAACGAGCTAACGCGCGAAAACTTTCACATATATTGGCCAAGTGTAGTCCTTAACCCAGTTTACAATATATCGAGCCCTGAAAGTGGGGCTGTGATGATTATGAGATATATATACAATTATATGACAGTGGAAACAGAAGCAGCATAACGGCAGACCCAACTAACGAGATAATGAAAAGGGATTAAACAAACAAGTTATTATATTTAATGTTAGTTGAACTACTAAAAGTAATGATTGAAAGCACGGATCGAAGGAATGGAGATAGGAGTTCCCGCGTGGGAGTGCGAGTAGTTTTTAGTTGGGCGCGTCGCCCAATCATTATGATTACAATTACAATTACGATTATGATATATGGAATACTAAACCTATAACAACAAGTTATTACCCCACTATTAAAGTTAACAAGCAACAACAACAACAACCCATACATATACATATATACGACTAGGCACAACTCTAAAATTAATTATAACCCTTAACTGTGCTTGTGTTGAAAACAACAAACATTAAGAACAAGTTTAAGCCGTAACGAAATAAAAGAAAGTGAAACAATTAACGAGAAATCCCCAAGCGCCACAAGCAACAACATATCTGCTTTAAATTTTACAAAAAAGGAAGAGAAATCTAAAAAAAAGTATATTAAACACGAGTCAAAGTTTAATAATTTAGTAAGAAAACAATACACAGACAAACTGACAGACACACGACCCACACATTATGCTTCCTTTTAAATGCAACATTTTATACATTTAATTATCGAGAATTAAATGCTTAAAATACAATTTTAATTTAATTTAACAAACTGTAACTGTACACGAATAAACGGAAAATGTAAAACTGTTTGTTTAACCATTTAAAGACAGAACTTGGTTTTATTTAACCTAATTTTATTGATTCACGATCATCGCAGCAAAGTGCACATTTTGAATACACTTAGAATGCAGGGAACAATTGAAAATTGAAAATGAAATTATCATTGATATGCATGTATTTTGCTTTCACACTGAAAATAATTGTTTTCGAAGTCGCAAACACACACTATCACACGTCTATAATTATGTAGTTGAGTATCCGTGTTAGTTTTTGGGTGTTTTTGGATTTTTGGTGATGTGTATAGAGCGCAGTATATAGAATGCATATAGAGATATATATTATTGTACGATTATTGACTAATATATAACGGATATGTATGTGTAGTACGTGAAAGGCAAGTTTATGGAGACAATTCACTTGTGTTGCAATATTAATGAACAAACGAAATAATTTACTTGTAAGTTGCGTAGTGCAAGCCGTGAGAATAGAGGTAACTTTCTCCACAACCCACACTCACTGATCGACAGACACATACCCATTAACCTTAATGATTAAACGCTGGGACAGCGGCAAAAATGTTTCCTAGGAGAAAAATTAACAGAAGCTGAAGAAAACGCTTGGAATGCCCCAATTAACGTAAACATTAAAAGCAACAAACAGTAACAATACTAAATAGAAACAATAATGTACTATAAATCAGATACAATACAACACTATATATACCTAAAATATATATGCCTATACGACAGAAATTGGACAACAAATGAAATATATATATATATAGTATATATTGTACAAGTTACGAGTAAAATGTAATTAAAATTTATGAAGTAGTAAGCACTAAACAAAACAAATAAATGAGCAGCAAAAACGCGCAGCATAAGCATAAAACCGGATTTTACAAGAAACTGAGTAACCCTGAGTAGAATTATATTTTTTGGTTAAGGATATTATTATGATTTCGTATCTCTGGGATACCCCGAAAACTATCGCTTCGTTTTCCCATCTCCAAAAGGATAAGTCGTTTAGGTAGCGCGAATTCCGCCCGATCTGCCTGGAAACCCACCCCTAAATGACCTTCGCACTAGGTAGCATCGGACTACTGACCGTGGCAACTGCGTGAATTCATTAGTATTCCAAGTACCACGATCGAGAACAGACCGCAGATGACGTCCGCAAGCGATACAGGTAAGGAATTGGCTAAAAACGAAAAAAAAAAAAACAATACAACTGAGCCTATTAAGACGATCGTCCTTCAACTTTTTAGAACCCACTGCAGTAACGCTGCTCCAGCTGAATGACGATGTCCTGGCTTTGATCATCCGCCAGCTGGACACGTACCAGCAGTTCCAGATTAGCAGGTTGAACAGGCGCTTGGCGGGCGTAGTGCACATGCTCTGGGAGACCCGTGTTCGCAACGTTGTCCTGCAGGACGAGATGTTCGGACGCTCGGGAGCCAATTCCCGACAGTTTGTGGCTTTCATCTTGGCCCTGGCTCCGCACATGCAGCACCTGAGTTGCAAGCAGTTGGATGTCCGAAGACTGCGACTGCTCAGTAACCACACGCTGGAGAGGATTCACTCTTTCGAGTGGCTGGGCAATGTGTATAGACGGAGACGCGTTCGCTTCGTGGATGAGGATGTGCGAATGCTGCAGAGGGTATTTCCCAATCTAAAAAGCCTCAAACTTAGAGGCTGCCAAATTACCGGAAAATACCTATGCGACCTGGATGAGCTTACCGATCTCCGCCTGCATGATTGCCATTTTCTGGAATCGCAACACTTTAGGGACATCTTCCGGCAGCTGCGACTACGCAAATTTGACATAATGGAGGACTGTGACGAGGTGAACTGCTGTGATCTGGCGGATCTGCAGCTGTGTCCCACACTGGAGCATATCAAGATTGCGGATTACCACGTGTGTATGGAGTCGGATATTACGCAGCAACTACTGACATTGCCAAACCTGCGAAAGCTGTCGATCTATTCCAGGAACTTTGTCTTTGATGTCCTATCGAGGATAGTTAGTCCCACAAGTCCTCCCGGCGATGGCCGACAAATTGAGGCCTTTAGTTTCAGTGGAGTTTTGCACGACTATGGCCGGTTCTTCAGGGAGCTGGGAAATCTTAGTCACTTGACGCGACTGGAGCTGCACAGCCAGCCAGAGGAAGAGGAGGAGAAGGAGGAGGGCGTCCAGGTGCAGTGCCTGGGGGATCAGATACTGCGGCAGCTAGCCAGTCAACTGGGTGAGCTAACCGAACTCCATTTGTGTGGCTATCAGTTGGAGAGTCCTTTGGGCCTGCTGGAATTCGTGATCAATTGTCGACAGCTGAGAGTCCTCGACATCACTCGAACCTTCTGCCATGGAGAATCCTTCGTCTGGAGGTGTATTGCCATTTTGGCCAAGCAAAGCTGGCGCATTCGCCCTCTAGAGCTGTGGATCCGGCATAGCGATATCAATCCGGAAATAGTTCAAAGTTCGCGCTGCGTTGATAACATAAGGCTGATAAAGGTGGATGCAAAACAGATTGGACCCAATACGGACTACACATCTGGCGTACTCAAGTTTAGCTTTGTGCGGTAAACCGCTGCCCCATGAGTGGGATATGCTCCAACTGATCAAGCTCCAAAATGAAAAGGTTTTAAACTGAAATATAGTTAAGTGTATACATTTATCAACTGCTTACCAAATAAAAAGATGTAAATATACATATTTGTAAAGCGATTTTTCAATGCATCATTGTTTTTACTGCCCTTAGGGATAAAAAAAATTAAATTCAAGTTGTAGTACACTTTAAAATTCAAACACCCAAGTCCTTGCAATCAGCGTCAATCCAAATGAAATTCGAGTTCAGAGCTAAAACCTCGTCGACAAGCCAAACTTTGGATCGATGCCCACGAGGATGACCAAATGCGCCAGCCCTTCCGCCGAGCCTCCGTCTACCTCCACCTGCTGTTAATAACCGAGGCCGTGATCGGACTGCTGATCCTGGTGGTGACCGCCTACTACCACACCGTGCTCACCGGCTATCTATCGGATATTGAGTGCCGCCTGGTCTACGGCTATCTGTTTGGGATCTACGTGTTTGGCGCCCAGGTGGTGGTGACCTTTCTCTGCAGCATTGCCATGTGGCGGCGAATTTGGCGGCGTCGCTGCACGCCGAACATTCGCCTCTTGCTATCCGTGTGGGCCTTCTACTCCTGCGTAATCATTGCCTCCGGTTTCGGGTGCGTTTGGAATCTTTACCGGGGTGTCGATGTCCTCGAGAATGCGGCGGACACCTCGCTGACCCGCGGCATCGACATGTACTACTCGTGTCCCGAGTGGAAACTCCTGTGGGACGGACTGCAGTGGCACAAGGAGTGCTGCGGGGTGCATGGCTACAAGGACTGGATGAACGCGGAGTGGATGCCACGGCGGGAGAATAACTGCACGTCGATGGTCCTGGCACCCTTCGCCTGCTGCAAGCGCTCCTGCGACAGCTGCTTTAACAATTTCCTGCCCAGTGAGGGGCAGTCCATCGGTGGCAATAGCCGGCAGCCTTTTCCCGCTCTCACCGTGGACTCAATCAATGCGAACGGATGCTTGCCTGCGTTCGTTAGTGCGGTGTGGAACTGCTTTTACATCCTGATGGCGTTATGGGTCCTGGCCCTTAAGTTTCTGGTAAGTAATTGGTAATGGGCAACGTTTTAAAGTCAGAACAATGGTGAATATTGGAGCCATATTCATTAAATTCTGTCAAATTCATTAGCGTAAGTCATATTGAAATCAAAAAATTTGAATATGCAACAAAATTGTATTTTAAGATAAGACCTCCCTAAGTCAATCATCTTTTTAGATCGTGCTTTGTTGTATGACCAAGTTCATAGTTCACCGGCAGAACGAGGGCGATGGCTGCGATAATGTGGGACTCACGGACGATGATGGACATCCCTTGGTCGTGGTGGTGGGTTTATCCATTTACTATCCATCGATAGCACCTAAATCAGTCCATTCCCCAGAAATATCCGTGTAACGTGCGCTGTGTAACAATTGCCGAGGATGATCTGGTATCCGACAACGTTCCCGATATTAACTACTGCAATTGCACCGAAATGGACGACGAACCGTGTGGATACTAATATTGTGCTTAATTTTACTTTTATATTTTATATTAATTTAATTAAATTTACGAATTTGAGTTAACTTCATATCCAATCGGTGAACGCAATATATTATTTATTGGATATTATAGGATACTTATTACATGGATGTTGTAACATTGGATGTTAAATGGATTAACGGCGCATCCTCTTGGATTTCTTCAAAGTCTGACCCACCAGTTGAGCAATATGTTTGCGCAATGCCAAGAAAGGCTTCAAGCAGACGCGCTGCTCGACGAGACCCACAGCAATGCGGTGAAAGAACTCGGTGACATCCACGGGCTTGGCCAGCAGCTGACCTTGTGATACCGAGCCGTTTTCCTCTGAGGCCTCGGGCGTAGGGCTACGTGCCATTCTACGGATGAATGGTTCCAAGTTGCCCCTGCTACGTTGGGAAACGCGAGCTCCAATGGACTCTGATAGCGCATTATTGGCGCGAGAGAAGGTGAGACGCTCCTGAGATCCCGAGTCGTTTTGATCCGGAGTCTCTGGCTTCTGTATCACCAGTTCGGGTGAGGTGGGGTTTTTCTTTGGAATTTTCGGAAACTCGGTAATTTCGGTAATCTCCAAAGCACTGTGGGGACGTCTTCTGTAGAGAATCCGAACCCGTTATTCCACGTTCTACATTACGAAACTATAACTTACGGTGTACCCGCCTCATAAGTGACATATGGGGACCAGTCTGCCCCATCCAAATCCATACTAAAAGGTTCACAAAATGAAGAAAAATGATTTTGTTTTATAACATTAAATTTACTCACTCATCTTCGTTGGAACAGTCATCATCTTGATCACTTTCCCTGATTATAAGGCAACTTAAAAATAATCTATCAAAACATTATATTAAAAAGACTTACACAGAAGACTCGCAGGTAATCTCGTCACTTTCGGGAGCACTAGAAAGGAAATACATATATTGTCAGTGTTTTTCTGAAGCTAAATTAATGAAGTCTTACGTAGCTTCTTGATATTCATCATCATCGCCCACAATATGAGGAACCTTTGATTGGGACCTGCAATGAATAATCCATCAATATATTTAATGAACTGCTTTAATTTTAATTACATTTTTAACAAATTTTCAACGCCTAGCTCCTGGAAAATGACAATGTGAAAAGCCGTGCGGCCAGTGTGTCCACTCCAAGGAATGTTTAATAAGAACATCAGTGTTGATCAAAATACTGTTGAAAACTTACTGGAGCATATGTAATTAATATATAAAATTCAGTTAAAGCTCAAGTCACGTGTTCTTAACATTTAGTAAAAATAGAAATTTATACTAAAGGTTTTGGTAAATTTGAGCCTTAAAATTTTGGTTAAGTTTAGCCTTAAAATGGCAGTTAAACATAAAAAGTTTAAATTCCTATAAAAAGACGTACCAGTGTTGTACAACAGGCTTAATTTACAAACTTCCAAATACAAATGTAATTATACATATTTATGTAAAGTCAAGCCATCACAATTTAATTCCACCTTTGGAAATGTTTTTATATATTGGGTGTTCGTTTTTATTGAACTTGACATGCTTATGACTAAATAGTTAAGGAAACTGGAATTGGAATAAATACAGCTCGACCAAAAACACAAGCCACAATTATGCAATAAATTCAATCCTTTAATGTGACATATAGTTAACTTATTCGAGTACTCTTTCTTAGACATATGTGGGCTATAAACATTGTAAAATCTCTACTGCATTCGATTGGGAAACATAAACCACAAGACATGGGCGGAAATAGCCTATTCCTGGCTGATTTCATTGGCATCTGAGAAATCCGAGACGGCGACGCTGCTGGTGCTGATTAAATGTCGATCGGGCATTTCGCCGATGGAAGGAAGAGTGGTGCTATCGCTGGCGCTGGACAAAGATATCTCCTCCCAGCTGACGCCGGAGTCGCATTCGTTGCCCGGGGAAACGGGTGTGGCGTCGGCATTGTGCGGCTCATCCTCCGGTGCCTGGCCAATGCTGATAGCCGGCGTTGCTCTGGAACGTTTGCCAACTAGTTCGACGTTTTGATTGCGATCCGCAGCAATGCGCTTGCGATCGGGAATTTGATTGCCCGTGGTGGGACTCCAGTCCATGGCACGGTGCACCAAAGCCCGAAAAGTTATACGGATCGGCTCGCTCGGTGGACTGTCCATGTCTGAGGGATTTCTTCTGGACACTTGCGGCGACATGATCATCGTGGAGTTGTGCAAAGCACTGGGATGCGAAGTCAAAAAATCAGACTCGCTCTCCTGTCGACATTAATGAGAAGCTAATTACTATTTATTGTTTATTGTTAACTGAATACTTTTCCCACGTGCAGAGCCCTTTCTAGATCCTCATCCTGGGGACTGATACTAGCTGATTGCTGCACGACACTTGCTAATTCGGTCATTTCCTCAATATCCATGCCTTCCTCGTAAACGCCTGCGCCTGAGCAAATAGTTAGTTATATATGTATGTATGTTAAGGACGTCTAATTTAGAATATCTTACTTTTGAGGAAGTCAACTAATCTCCTGTTTGTTCGGCTGCGTAACTCCATTTTCAATGGGACAAAAACAACAACTTTAGTACTAATATTATGTGGTTACAATGCATTTGCTCTTGTTCTTGCTGCTAACGGAACTTTTCGCCAAACTGAAATCGTCTATAACGCCATATCGATAGTTAAGATGTGATCTCAAGTAATGGTCACACTTAGAGATGGTGCAACAAGTTTTCGAGTTGTATGTGAAAATATTAAAAACTATTTAAAAAAAAAAAAAAACGATAAGGCTCTGAAAATGTTGTGGTTATTATAAAGTGATATAAGTGATTAAGTTCTATAATGTAACTTGATAAAATTGTATATGTTTTCCTCGTAATTTAAGTCCAGTCTTTTAATTACCTCAACAAAAAGCCTTTAAACTTCGTTTGGTATTACACTTAAAAAACAATTTATGGGTAAAAAGCTGGGCTCCAAAATGGCGAAGTTTTAACACCAGCTCTGCGAAGTTGAAATGCATCGTGAAAAAAGTAAATACTTTGCGAACTTTTTGTGTGGTCAACCTGCTGACCAAAGTTGCAGCTTTCACTACCCACAACGCTGGCAATTGTTTTTCTAATTTAAGTAAAAAAATATGCGTCTCTTTGCATTTCGTTTGCATGCCCAGCCACCTGCGAGTTTTCTGGCCCCCTGAACACGCCCCTTTCACTTTTTACATACATACCTCGGACCCCATCGTTGCATCCCAAAACGAAAAGCGAGTTGAAATTCAACAAAATGTCAAAATGCCACTTGAAGTCAGTTTGCCATTTTCGCTGCCATGGAGCGCCTTTTCGACCCGAAAATTGTTCTTTCTGTGGGGCAGTTTTCAGCTCGACTTTGTCCCCATGGAAAGTCATAATACCCTGAATATTTTGAGATCATACACGGACTGGGGTGCTTCAGAAATATGCAGGCTTATGAAAACCTATTTAATAGCATTCGTAAATTTTTCGTGCCTTAATTTAGATAGGTTAAAAAAAGAATTTACGTTACATGTGTACCTTGTTAAGTTTTTTAAAAAACAAAAATATATAATTTATTATATTCCATATATTTACATATTTTATACAATTTATTTTGGTTTTTCATATTTTTCAAGGTATTTACATTATTTTCTTGTTATATTTTGGGCATAACTTTTTTCCTGATACTATTTTCTATATAACCAAATTATTTTGCTGGTTAAAACCAGCGACACCAAAAATAAAAGCACAAAAAATAGGAAAAGTTTCGATGTCGTCGCGTTGGCGAGCATTGCTTCTTTTGCATAGGAGTCGCCATTGAGTCCCAACTGCATTTGGCTTTACTTTCCCCTCGCCGTCGACCCACCCAAACCTCAGTTTTAGTGGCACGTCAAAGGCAAATAAATAAAAAAAAGAATGAAAAAAAAAAAAATTGAGAATAGAAGAAAAACCTGGACCAAAGCCGTTTGTGTTAGCCCGCATTTTGTACAGTTTTTGGCTGGCATTTAAAGTCCGTTCAATTACCGCGAAACACGTTTGACAGGGCAACAAAAAATAAAATAAAACGTCGACTTGAATTATTTGCGTTAGCTAAGGTAACGAGTTTAAGCGTTCTGAGTGGCGAAAATGTATTCAAATTTTATGCGTTCCTTTAACCCTTTAATGCCCCACCCCTTTTCGCAGGCAGTGAAGCAGCTAACACTTATTGGATTAGCAAATATGTGCCGCTGTCGATTTGCTTTTAGTGGCTCCGTTTTATGTTTTCATTATGGTGGGGGACTAAAGGATTTTCGCCATTAACTTTTGCTCGCCAGCTTTCCGGCACATTAGGCAGCCATTATTTGGCTAATTTTGCATCTTTCGGCCATATAATTTACACCAAATAACACACGACTGCACACACATACCCGCAAATACCTTGAACATGGCCAGTTGTAAGTGCTGCGTGACTGCTGAAATATTCGCGCAACACTCATACGCCGCGTTGGCCATTGCTGCGTTTCCGGCCTTCGAGCTGGCTAATCAATGATTCGGAAATACTTTACACAACATTAATTCTACGCTCCGACCCTTTCCATCTGATGTTTACGGCTTCTTAAGCTTTTTTTTTAAATAAAACATTTAATAATTAACCAAATTTTTTGTTAGTTTTTGAGGAAAAAAAAAAACAATTTCTTCTTGTGTTCATGTAAAGAGTGCTGGAACTCAGATTTCCGTCATTTTCTTCTCTTCCATAAACCTGTTATAGCAATATAAATATACAATATCTTTTCAAATACCACAATCCCATTATCGCCCTTTTTCTTCGTTTTTTCAGCATTTTTAAACGACTATCTCTGGACTGACGTTGGTCACAGTTCCTGCATTTGCATTTGAATTTTCACAACATACGTTACACAAATAAAATATGCAAGCAGCAAATTTGTAGCCACACACACAGTCAACAGTACAAATTTATTGGCAATTTTTGGGATTTAGCCTGCTGGCTGGCTGCTCCCGAAACTCCGATTCCATCCCATTCGAGCCTTGGCAATCAAACGATTGTGCAAAATTGCAAATCAAACATGACTAAGGGACCCACTCGATTCCAGGGAGGAATTGGGCGGTCTGTTTACAAATGGCAAAGAAGCGGCAGCAAAATGGTTCGAATATTTTACAGATGACGATGGGAATGTTGCATTTTCCGGCTGGCGTTCTTTTTGTTGTCCGTGCTGCACATCTGTTGCTAGCAGGATTTCCAAATATAAAGTGAAATGCTTAGGACAGCCAGGCAAGCAAGCACTTCCTTGTACTTTTGACTATCATACATTTTTAGACGTTGTTATATGGATATTGTGGCTACAATAATTTTTATGCGGTTGCTGGTTTGACTGAATACTTATAAATGTTAATAAAACTTCAAATTTCTTATAGAAAATTAAATTAAACATAATTGTTAATAAGCGTTAAACCCAGAGGGTTTTAAAATTCGTTTTAATAAAATTAAATGCATTTCGTTTTGTTTGACCATTAAATTACATTAAATTGCCTTTGGACTAATTCATTTTATTAACCTGTCTAATGATTTCCGTTCTCATTAAATTACTTGTCATTTGTTTTGTGGCAGTTTGTTTGCTGACCAAATGTTTAGCTGCTTAAAAGCCGCCGAGATATTGGCATACCGAACTTGAGAATTTACATTCGAAAAGCATTTCAGCTTGTGTTTGTTTGCTGTTGGCGATTTTCATATATTTATTTCTGAGTTCAAGGAACTGCAGCTTTAAATTTAGAACTGTTTACACGTTCTGACCATTTGTCTACTAATTTTCCAACCTCTCACACAGCAGCAGATGCATTTTCAGATACAGATACACCCGGGGCGCTTAGAAGTATGCTATGGTTTGCTTAGCTTAACCGCAAATTTCGCGTGGTGTATGCGGGGAGATAAATGAGCGTGTTTCAGTTGCATTTCCGTTCCTCTATGCATTTCCCCCAGAAAAATAAAATGAAATAAAATATATGCAAATAAACATAAATAACGTGAAAAGAAGGAAACCACAAGCAGACATAACTAACAGTGAAAAGTGAGTGCGGAATAAAAATGAAATGAATGCCGGGCCACAACTAATGCATGTCTTGGTGTGTGTGTGTGTGAGAGTCCTGGATGCGCCATCATGTGTGTGTGTATGTTTATGTGTGCATATGTTTATATTTATGCTTCTGTTCAGTTTTTCACATGTATGCTGTGCATTTCATGGCGAAATAAATATGTTTGTGCGCTACTCATTGTCGCAAAATTTGTTTCCTTGCCCGCATTTATTTCCGCTTTTTGGGAGTTGAGTTTGATTAGCTGCGTTTGAATGGAAAATATGTGTATTGGGGGTAACTTTTATATTTGTTCAACTTTTAAGAGCCATTTTGTTTGGATTTCATAAGCTCAACAAACTGAGAGTAGTCCAAAAATGAAGGAGAAGCTGGACTAATTGGAAACTGTTTTGTAACTCAACTGAAGGAATGCATGCTATACTTTTGAGAAAATCAGCGTATTGATTTGCTTGGACTCACAAAACATTATTTTTAATAAGAGTAATAATAGAGGTATAAATATGCAACAATATACTTTTCCTACGAAGCATTTCTTTTAAATAAAAATGACAGAAATATAAATTGAATAGCAAAACATGTCGTTCAAAGCAGGTAATATGAAAATCTTAAAATCCTTGATCAACAAATCCGTATGTCAGAAGCACAAACTTTTGCCTGCATCTCAGTGTCTTCAGTTCTATTTTATATCATTTTATTACATTTGCATGTGCTTGGAGTAGACAACGTTTTGTGTCCCCAAGTCCTTGCATCATCATCCTTCGGATGCAGTGCCACATCCGGTGTGTCCTTTTCCACATCCTACTCTCTTCAATGGAGCGAATTTCTCCTTGGCATGTGTTTTGCATTTTCTGCGGTTGCCCTATACTCTACATGTATGCAGATGCATTTGTGTGTGTTTGCACACATTAACACATTATTGTTGCTGTTTTCGCATGCACACCAAAAACTTAACGAAGCAAAATATTTTCGGTTGTTGCATTTTCATTTTTCTTTTTTTCTTTCTTTTTGCTAAATTGTATGCCAATTTTTCTGTGTTGTCTCTCACTTGGCGCTTAATTCTCGACTCCTTCGTTTTGCATTTTGGCATTGCATATGTAATTGCAGCAGCAATTTTGAAGCAAAAGCAACAAAGAGAGCGCTTGTTTCACAGCTAATATTTAAACGCTGAAAGCGAAAAGGATAAAAGGAAAAATGTTGGTGGTGGGTGGCCTCGGAAACGTTATCTTAGCTTTGGTTGCAGCCGCAGTCCCAGCTGCATTTTCAACATAAGGATCAGGGGCGGCATCCAGTGGATTTTAGATTTCATAGTTACACGAATAAATATTTGAACAAATTTTCAGGTTCCGTATATTTTTGAACTCTCTTAAAACCCTAATTCATTATCAAAAGTTAATTTATTTAAATGTTTTTTGTTTATTAATCCCTTTTAGGCCACGCCACTGAGCATGCGGAGCATGTAAATTTTTTGCTTGCCCAACAACTTCGACATCGACATTGACAACTTTGTTGTCTTGTTGCTTGCGTGTAATTTCTTTCTGCTGTTGCCGCTTGTTTGGCTTGTGGTTGTTGCATGGCTGCGGCCTTCAGACCACCCACCATCCCAACCGACCCCACTTTTCTCGCCCAGCATCAGCTGTCTGCCTTTAAACGTGTCAAACTCAAGTCCCCCTCGCCTAGGTGCACTTTGATAGTTCCCCAGCAGTCCCACTTCCGTTACTGTGGAAAAGTGTCAAACGCAAAGGCAAAGGCAAGTCGCCTGGGGAAAAGTCGAGGAGCTCACTTTCAGGTGGAAAACGGCTTTCCTGGTGTCCAGCTGTGGTTCTATCAGCCATGTAACTGGAGCTTTGTGCTTGCGTTTATTGGGGCTGCTCGGTAACTTACTTTCACTCAAAGTAAATTATTCATCATTGAATGATCGAATCGGAAACAGATTTACAGACCTTTCAACGAATCAATTAAACAATTTTAAGCTATAATTTAGAACACCGCACCGAAGGTACCAAAAAAGTATCAAAATATTTGCCAGTAGTAATAAAATTACATTGTGCCTAACCATTTATTTAAATCCATTATTAATTAACCATTCACAATGACCTATTTATCAACTTTTCTGCTTTTGAATTAGTTTTACAAAAACATGATTTTAGGGAGCACACCAATAAAAACCAAAATTACAATTGCCGTACAAGGAAATTAAATACGAAAAATATTTTCACATTAGGTGCATTAATTTTTTATGTATATATTGGCGAGCATTTTGGAAATGGCTGAAAGGCATTGCACGCACATAATTTTCATTTGTGATTTGTATAGCTGAATAATCACAATCAATAATGAATTTGCATAAATATTAAATGCCATTAGTCTGTCATCATAATACGATATGTTGTTTTACAATTCATATTGTGTGTGTGAGGTCTTTTTCGGTTATGTTTCAATGGCCAAAATGAATTGAGCTTTGCCATAAGGTAAGCAAACTAATTTAATATTAATTTTAAAGTTGGATGGAAAGAAAATGTTTGGCATTTAATATATAATTATTAAGCAGCGACAATCCTGTTTCATATTCCCTAGGGTTGCCACTGCCATCGTTTATGCGCGTAATTAGTTGGCATTGCAAACTGGCGAACCCTAAAACGTTTACACTATAAAATACAAGGTTTTTTTTAGAAGCCAAAATGAGTATAATATAAAATTTTTTAGTGCTACTGCAGCAAGGTGTAAAATGTGTCCAGGCAACGGGAGGTCCTTGTTGTCCTTGTCAGTCTCGTTTGCCATTCTCCGTGGCGTTTGCTTAATGTCTTCTTTATTACACCGAATTTATCACCGAAACTGAAATTGGCCCCGACTCCAGACTCCCGTGTTCTTGTCCTTCTGTCGTTCAAGCCAAGCATGCCTCAAATTCTCAAGCCTTTGCACATTGGCCGGACTTCCAGGACCATCGGTAAAATTCGAATTGGAAAATATCTTTAACTTTTATCAATAGTTGTCCTTTTAATATTATGTTATTATTCTAATTCTTTTAGGTATACATTAAAAAAAAAAAGCTATCTAAGTAGTTGATACAATAAAAACAGTTTAAATATTTGTCAAAGTGAAAAATAAGTTTCTATAAAAAATGTATGCGAAAATGTCAACTAATTTATTTAACACAAGCATTTAATTATCTGAACATTTTTTAATTGTAACCTTAAAGCTTCCATCTACAGGGCATTCAATAGTCGTAAAACTCGTTCTTTATGATTCCATTTTTTTTTGCCTTGAGTTTTCGATATTAATGCTGCAGTCGTGGTGCTACATAAAGTTACCAACACATGCACATTTTAGGGCGTGTTAAAAACACGGCTTATATCCTTTATGGCACACCAGCATGCATTCTTACTCCCCGAGGATTAAACACCCACACAGAGACAAGGAATTAATGTGTGGGTTTTGTGCTAATGAACGGCACATGGACGGACGTCTGTGTGTGTGTGTGTGTGCGTGTAACACACTGTGGGCACTGTTTTTGAATTATAGCATAATTTTTACCACTAAAGTGGGCGGCATCACTGGCTTTTTTGCTGCTCGCATGTAGATTGTTCAGTGAAATTTATACCACATATATTTGGCCAGTACTTAGGAGAAGAAGAAAAGGCGGATGAAAAAATATGCAAATGTCTGCTCATACTAAGATTTTTTCATCTACTTTTTTTTAAAGAATCATGAGCTTTTACAACATTTAAATTTATTTTTATTTAGGATATTTATAGAATATCTGTTAAGCACATTTAAGACTACAATGTAAACCAAACTTTAAATATAATATAATACATTTTCAGATTGCGATTATTACATATAAATAACTCTAACTAAATACATTGATTCCCATGTTCTGGCAATGCTTTTGATGTCCTATATATGTATTTATTGAAGCTTACCCATTTACTGACTAAATTCAACTATTATTTAGCTTTCATCTGTTTGGCTAACGACCGCCTTCAGAAAGTGAAAGCTAATGTAACCAAAACCGGCTGCAGTTGCCCTCAAAGACGTTGGATAAGCGCCATTCCTGACACAATGGGACGCAAAGTGGATGCAGTTCAGCAAAATCGGTTTGCGTAGATAAGGAAAAGTCAGCAGATGGCTGGCCCTCGAAGCTGAAACCTCGCATGTTGCACTGTCGAAAGGAGGTAGCGACAATGGCAGTTGCCCCAATTGCAGTCGTCATTTGACGGCCCTTTTTTGGCGATATTACTGGAACAGCAAGGGCAGAAAAAACGCAAGGATCTAGACTAGATCCTCCCTCATACCCTTTATTTAATGAAAACAATATTGGATGACGGAATATTAAAAAAAAAATTATTTCATTTACAAATCATTTAAAAAATATATAGTATATATCCAATTTGAATTTTAATTTAATATATGTTCGATTTTCTGGTATGAGTAAGACCCCTTCGACCATTGCAAATCCACTTTCCTCGCAGGACTTTTTGTCGCTCTCTTCACCTGCCACTCACTTTGCGACTCGCGACTTTTGAACGTATATCGTCGTGTTTTTTCAAGCGTTTTCTTCTGACTTGACGTCCTTTTGCCAAATTGAATTTGCATGGCTGAAGGCTAAGGCCAACGTTAAGCGGCAGAAACTGGCCAAAAAAGGAAATGGGCATGCGGGGACCGGAGATGCAGATGCAATGCAATGGCAATTGTCGCTCATTGGCCGAAATGGCAGTGCATTTTCCGTGTGCTTTTTTCCCGTTTAAGTAATGAAAATTCATGACGCTTTTCGGACGGTCAACGGGATCACTTGAATGGCTTTCCGCGTAGCCGTTGGCCCTTTTGGTGAACTGGCTCGAATGCATTCGCTGCAATTATTTTCGCATTTTTAAGCAATTAAGTGGCGCCGTGTTTCTTGGCCACCTTGGCCACAGGTGTGTGGCCCCATCAGCCATCTACGGAGATAAAATAGCGCACAGGCACAGAACAGAAGAAGGATGCAGAAGCGAACAGGAGCAAAGCAGCTGCCACTTGCATTGTTAACCTCTTGTCCTCGGCAACCTAAGTGCAAATAAATTGAGGCTGTTCCGGTTACTTGTTCGCCCTTTATAACCGCATCCCCAACTCGCTCCCTTCTCGATTAGCCTCTTTGACTCGCTCTTCTCATTCATCCTCCCCCCCCCGGCAAATGACATGCAACCGAAGCTGTTCTGCTTGAAAAAATGAAGGGGGAAATCGGAAAAACCGGGACGGGAAAGCTGTGCTGACAAGCGGCGCGATAAACCGACAGCCATGTCAAAGACAACATTTCAGTTGGTTAGTTTTGCACTGGTCTGCGACTAGAGATGGTCGAGTTAACCACGATTGAAGTTGCAAAAAAAATGTCAAAAAGCCACTTCATCCGCTTTCTAACCACTCCTACATTTTAGGTTCTTTATTTCGAGCGTAATTATACATTTAAAGCAATCAAGTTTTGAGTAGAAAACATTTTTGCACTTTCAAACGAAAAGATATAATTCCAAGAATTTCGATAAAATCAAGGTCCCTATTAATTTTATTTTAACTTTGCTAGGATAATGTGTTTAATGCAGCTATAAATAGTTGGTTTTAGTTCACAGAAGCTTATCAAATTCAACATCAGATATTAGAAAAACTAAGAAAGCTACTTATGATTTGCCGTTTAAGTTGGAAAAATTTGTAAAAACCCATAAAAATAAAATGCTAGTGTCAGTTAGAATATTTTTTTGTTAGCCATGTTGAAGAAAAAAATACTTTTGCATTTCGCATGCCCCCTGACACCAGCTGGCTAAAAGCAGCAAAAAGTGGTGCCAACAAAGTTTCCAGCCCATCGGGACTTGGGTACATCTCTAGACCGGCTTTTGGTGGGTGGGAAGCACTCGAGTGTTGGCTGGCTAACTGGCCAAATCCTTTGTGGTGGACACAGACGGGCAAACGACTTGACGCTTCGCTTAACTTAAGCGATTTTTTATGCGGCCATCGGAGGAGCTGGCAAAATATGCCATTCATGTTCTAGCTTTGGCTCAGATGTTGCTACTTGGCTCTCTCTCTCTCTCTTTCTTTCTTTCTGTTTTTCAGCTCTGTGCTGTTCTGCTGGCTGCAAATCTGCCAGCAGCTAATTAGCAAGACTCCGCAGTGGCAAATGTCGACATCAAGTATACGCCCCGTAACAAGTGCCAAACAAATTGCATTTTCTCCCCCACTCTATTCGTTCGTTCACTCCCTTATACTTCGATATTTTTTTTTTACCTTTAACTTTCTGTGAGTGACCAAAGGCAGCCAGCTCAAAGTGAAAATATGTTTGCTGTGAGAAATCATGTTGGTTGGGTGCTTGGAAATTGCATTAAGCTCCATTACAAGCAAACTGCGTTGCCCTCGCTCAGGAAACATCTTTTGGACTTGGGGGCCACATTCGCCCAACATTCTGCCCAATATGCCAGTGCATTTACTTTTGCCAAATTTATGTGGGCACTTCGACGCACTCAAAGGGGTGGGTGGATGTTTGGTCGTTGTGAATGGTGGAGTGGGTTGAGGGGGGCGTAATGAAATATTATCGATATATATTATGGGGCTTACACACATGGCACAATGTGTGCCCCATTGGAGGCACACAAGAGGTACAAAATCTGCTTCGATGCCAAGGAAAACACTTTTATATGGCTTACACAGAGTTCCGAGAGATTATCAACTGTTTACTATTAGTTTTACTCAACTGATTAGGTTGGATCGACCAGCTTTGGGCTTTACTGAAACTTGGTCATTGTTTTGCAGTTTGTGTAAAGAGTTACTCTAATATAATCCACAAACTAACTAAAATGTGAATACTTGAAACAAACGAACCACGAAAACTTTAACAATATGGAAATGAAAAGGACGTGCCATTTAGGATTATACTTAACTATTTGTCAACGAATATTTCTCAAAAACTAAAATTTGTCATAAACTTTCGGTTCACTCGAAAAACCGAGAGCAGTGACAAATGAAAATTCGTATTTATGAGTTGCTTTTAAAAATAACGTAGCTTTAAATAAAGTTGATGTTTTTCCCCACTTTGATTTTGTTTATAGACCCTGTGTATGGATTAACAATTTTGATTTATTCAACTTGCAGCCAAGTAAAAATGCGAAATGCGAAATGCACAATTCGCATGCACACGAAAGAGGAGTGGGCAAAAAATAGATGAAATATAATAAATATGGTCGGAGTTTTGCCTGTGTGCGATGGTATGTGCAATGTCGGGCAATTGTTGGTTGTATAAAATATATAAATAAGAATTGATTTTTATTTTTCATAAATTTAATGAACGGCTGACTGGTTGTCTGACTGGCTGAGCCAGAACGGCGCCCTATTTGCCAGGAATCGTTGCACAATGAATGAATAATTGACAAAGAAATGATTTTTAATTGAATATAAATTTACAGCTGAACGATTGTCTGTCCGAAGTGAAATCTACCAAAGGACGGCATTTCTGTGAACCCAAACATTACTTTGCAACAATGTGTATACGGAATTCATGTTTTGAAGTGACTATCCGGGTATAGCTTTAATAATTTGATATTTAATCGAGAAAATACCAGTTTGATTCGATAATTGTTGCACGAAGAAATACAAATACTGTTCCGTTCTTATTTTCAGATATATTTTACAAGTATTCAAAACTGACAATTAGAATTGGAATTTTATATCTTTCCAGACCTCACCGTTTTGCCCACGTCAAACCGAATTCTTAAACAGTGTGCAAAGTACATCTAAATTATTATATTTAACAGATAGCAACGTAATCAAAGTCAGTGCCAGCCAACAATTTGCAAATTTATTGCCGGCCAGAATGGTCGTCCTTCACGGGCTTACATTCAACACAATTTGAATTTGAATTTGAATTTGAATTTGAGTTTGCCGACTTAGAGTCGAGCCAGGACAAACAACAAACAGTCGAGGAGCCAAGTGCAGCTGCTCCTGGCTAATCCAAACAGGAACACAAATGCGAGCTTGGAGTCGGGAACTAGGAGATGGAGTTGGTTTTAGATTTGGAGTTTCCATTACCCTTGCCGGCGGAGCAATAAATGCCAAATGCAAACCGCCTGCATAGACCAAAAACATCTGCCCGTCTGTCCCGTTCGGTCCAAGCAATTGGAAAATCCTGCACCCATTATTCCCCACTTCGCCCCAACAGCAAACCCCTCCATCCAGCGTCCAGGATCCAGCATCCTCGACAGCTCGGTTGCAGGACCAAGCTGTAAATCTTTGATGCAGTCGAGTGAATTTACAGTTGAGCGGCCAATTAAATGTTTTGTGGGGCACTAAAGTGCGTTGTTGTGTTTTTAGCAGTGAACGCACCAGGTAAATCCATAAAAAGGGAAAGCAATCGGATGCCATTGAAAGCCAATAGAATGTGGGTTACTTAATTACCAGATTCAGCTGAATCAGCCAGGACTGAAAGGGGCCCAAAGCTGTGCAAATGCCCCCTAAGCAAGTGTTAATAAATTGGTTGTGAAGAAGAGTTTCCTAAGATAATTTTCGATTTTTGCCTTTTCTCTTCTTATTTAAACTAAGAGGTCAAGGCGAATATTTCTCTTGTCCTAGGACCTTTTTAATTTAATACAAGGCAATATACTAAGCACTTCATTTATAATAAACACACCCAAATGACGTTCCGAGTGGAGCGTTAATTGATGAACTCATTTGTAGAACACTTATACAGCAACCCCCAATGCAGTAAATATTCCCTGGCAGCCATTGAATAAGAGGTCACCGGGCAAAGCGGAATCCAAATCCAAACAGCTTTAGCTATTTTTCCGGGCAGCTTTGAATTGGCTTCGCCACGATGCTGGATGTGGGAAAAAAATGCGAAGAAAAACCGAGGCGACTTCAATAAATAATTGATTAAGCATAGTTAAGGAAATTGTGCAGCCACGATGGTGAATGCTGCAGCTGCAACGAAGGATAAAGGATACGGTATAGGGAATAGGGATAAGGGACAAGGGACAAGGGATAAGGTCTGGCAACCACAATGTTGGCTAATTACTCAACGATGCTCATTAAGAGCGCTGAATTTTCACTTTTCAACGCTTTCCACCTCGCCGCCATCGCGATCCAGTAATGAAGATTTATGAAGGCCAAGCGACGCCTGCGCTGGGAATTTGTATTCTTTAAACTTTAACTGCCCCAGACATTGTGCGCTGTATTGTGTTGATGAAAGTTTAATGCATTTTTTAGGTTGTGCGCTAATTTTAAGGCAAACTGCAATGAATTATGCATTTGCCGGAAGTCAGTATTCCCCATTGTCTTTATGGCAAACTTTAATCAAGTTCTGCATATCGAAGCGAAGCAAAGACGTGCCCCAAAAGAGGAAATAAGTACCAAATAGGTGCACAGAGAAAAAAAACAAGATTCAATGGCTAACAGGAAAAATTATACAGTATTCAAAATGATTTTTTACTCGGTTAAAAAATAAAGTACTATGAAGCAATAATTCTAGTTTTGTCAGTTAATCGAACTCACTCCTAATGCTTGTACTTAAAATTTGAATAAAGATATAATTTCTATGTGCAATCCGACGGACTAAACAAGAAGCATTCTTAATTCGGAATAATTCAAATTCAAATAAGCCGAGAACGAGAAGCCCCGGCGTGGCAAACTTTGTGTTACATTTTTATTTAATTTCACTATCTACTAGCTGGCGGCCAAGTGGAACTTGCAGCTCGAAGCTCGGCTTTGTGTGCTGCGCGTGCTACTAAAAAATGCGGCAGCAAAAGCAATTTGATAGCTGCGCGGAATACGTAAAAAACAATACACCCAACCAGCCCTCCAGTCACAAAAAAAAAAAGAAAACAATTCAGAAATTACAAAAAAAAAAAAAAATGGTAAGGAAAAAAGGGAAAATGAAAACTCACTGCTAACCGTTCGCAGTTTCTCCTGTTTGTGTATGTGGCTGTGTGTTTTCTACTTGTGGCAGCTAATTTTCATTATTCTTTCAAAATGCAATCAAGAAATGTTGCTCTAGCCAGGCTGCAACAGCTCGGGGCAGAAAGGAATGGGATCTCGCCCCTGGCAGACAGAAAACTGAATCGGGCGCACGAAAGAGAATCCTCCAGGAGGGCTGTTACATCCAAGGGCCCTCTGGAGGAATGGTCGGCTGTTCCTGATGCCTTGGATTACTGAATTGGACAACACGCTCTCAGGTAAATGACTACTGTCTTAAATAACTCGTTGGAAAATGAATGGAGTCGGGTTCAGAGCTTGAATGTGCGAGACTTAACCCTAGGACATTGCAAGAAATATAAGTATGTAAAAAGTGATGCCTTACTTAGTTCATCGAGTATTAATTTTCAATAAATGTATTCATTTATTTATTTATTTATTGCACCACATAAATTCACGTAAATTTCCAATCAAACCATACGACATTTGTAAAAGACTTAAATATTAAGAACGTTCTGATTGCTTTCATGCACAGAGCTTAAAACAAAAAAAATGTGAATATTGAAATACAAGCAAATTGGTTTAATGTAAATCCTAAGTAATTAACATATTTGCCCTGTTTGTCATTGATTTCGGTTTTAAATTTCATATGAAAAAAGCCAATCTGTTCTCTTCTCTGCTTACATCCCAAATTGCTTGTTAAGACGATTATATTTTATCTCTGCCCCCTAATAAATCTAGTCATTGTGCTGACTAAAACCAATCCAATTAGAGTTTTTGTGGCTTCCACATCCCCCCTCCCCCCAACCATTTCCTTCGTATCCTCGCTGCATTGAAGGGGCTTTGAAAGCCAGCTTGATAACACAATTTGACAATCAATCAATATGCAAACGCCACATGCATATTCTTTGTTAGGTACTTTTTCCACAAGCTGCAGTATAAGCCAAAGGCTAACAATGCGGTAAGTGCAACAATGGATCCACTCACTTCATTTATATTTATAAGAAAAATGTACATTCTGGGTGCCACGCCCCCTGGCACCGCCCCCCTCTCGAGCCAACACAATGGGAAACCGCTGAGGTAGCCAAACATTAAATGTTATTAAATGCAGAGCATGCGGCGTTCAAAGCTAAACAATGGCCAAAACTTTCGATGGTTTCGAACTTTTGCCACAACATATTACTAATACATGGCCAAGTCACGGGGCTAAATTGACAGGCAAAAATTAAAGACGAAAGTCGACTAGCGTAATAATCTTCAACAAAGAAAATATTAGGTTAAGCATGAGCTAACATAAATATATATGATTAGGTGATTAGGTTTATGAATGGATTGGAGTAATTATAGTTAAATGGGTGAAGAAATATTTAGAATTTACGGAAATTGATAATGGTTCAGTAGAGTGATGCTTAAGTACTAAACAAAAAAAAATAAATGAGTTGGTAATAACAATTTAAAACTTAATTTAAGTAGTGTATACATCCGTGCTCTCGTGTTGCAACATAACTGTAAAATCCACATCAACCCAGAATAGAAGCCACAACAATCACGTTGGCTTCAAACTTGACGCTTGAAACTGGGAATGGTTTGCGGAATTGGATAAGGCATAGTAACGAGTCCCATTCAATGGGAAGTCAACGGCGACTGGAATTGTGTCAGCCACATACCTACAAGTAGACACACAGTGTCGGCCGAACATGGCCCGAAAAGCTAACTAATTTAAACGGCACCATTGTGCACCATAACCCAAAAACAATGCTGGTGGCATGATGGCAAAAACGGAAGCGCCGCCCAGAAAAGCCGGCGATAAGGGCCGCCCAGCCAGCCGATCCTTCGTCCTCGAAAAGTCGGCGTGAGTGTGTGTCTGCATTCGGCGTATTAATGCCACTTCAAAGTTTCTGGCCCAAAACTCCGCTCCCCGCTGAATTATCAAAATTTACAACAATGCGAAGCGACTGTGGTGGTAGCAGCGGTGGTAGCAGCAGTTTGCTATCAGCAGTCCGGGCCGCATTGAAATATGGCCAAAACAGTGGAAAAGTACCTGCGGGCATTTTATAGATAATACCCATTTGGCCACATATGCAGCAATGCAGGTGGTGGTGGAAATCGGTGGGCGGGGCGAAGACGGGGTGAACACTTTCCAAGAAAATGCAATGCAAACGCCGCTGAAAGCCAGCCAATTTTATACTATGTAAAACTTCTTAAGGGCTTCGTGCACTTAACAAAATAGCACTATAAGTTTAAAATTTATTTGTTTTTATAATGAATATTTCAATATAATATAAATCTTTTTAAATTTATTATATTGTTCATACTCTTTTGCTAACGCCAAAGTTAAATAATAACTCTTCAAAATTGTTTTTATCGTGCACGATTTCCCTGAATCCAAGCATGTTGTGGGCGACTTTGGGGAAGGATATGCGAGTTAAGAAAGGGACTAGCAGAGGCCAGAAGTGGGTTCGAGCGATGCATTTGTCTGATTTGCATAGTTTGCGGCTGCCGTTGCTGTTGCTCCTGCATTTATAATGTTGCCAATGTGGCAAACATGCAGCGGAAACAAAAAGGTACTGCGCATGCAACTTTTGTGTGCTGCTGCAGCACAGGGGCACAAACATCGCCGAACATGACCGACCCCACATTGCCAACCCGTGGCACTGACTTTTTCCTGCTGTTGCATTTTAAACAGGATCCTCTTGGCTTTTTTGCGTTGACAGCAGCTACAAACATACATTCAAATTACGCACACGCAATCGCTGATTTTTCCCACAAAATATGAATAAAAACAGTCGCGATTTTGAGGGACGACAACATAAGTTATGGATACATTACGCATTTTTTAACCGGGATTAGGGCATTTTTTGAAACTAGGTGTGGCTTAAAGGATTGACTTGCCTCCGTGTAATTGAATGTCAATGAGCTACCATTCTGGGATTAAAATTGAATACTGGGATTTAAATTGAAGAACTGATTAGTTCAAGAGTATAACAAAAAATGGTTGTCAAGAAAAAAAAAATAGCTTTACGTTTATGAAAACGGCCGGCCACAAATGGCACACCTTACGTTTTTTAAGCCAAGAAAAGGGAAAAATGATTCAGCACCGCAAACTCATTTCCTTCTCAAAATATTTTCACAGCACCATGAGTTCAGCTGGGACCAACGCGCTGCCCACAGAAGCTGTCGCCTGGTTTTGATGAGTTTGGCTTGCAGCCACGCCCCTCGAGGAAGCAACCAACTAACCGCCCCCTTGCAGTTTTTCGCCATTGTGTGTGTGTGTGTGTGTGTTTGTGTGTATGTGGGTGTGGCTGGGTGCAGCGTGTTTGCTTGGCATGCAAAGCCCGAGAAAAGTGCCAAAACTAACGAAGATTAAGCGTGGCCAAGTGGCACGTGCTGACCTCAAGGAGAGTTGTGAAATATTTTACGTGCTCGCCATTGGCTGGCCATTGATTTATCCCACTCGAATGGAGCTTTAAAGTGTCAATAGCTGACCCCCGACGACCTCTCGAACCGTAGGCGCTTGGCTCGCTTGCATTTTAGCCAAATTGCTTGAGAAGCATGCTAGCAAAGCACGGAAAAGCAGCTGAAGAAGCAGTTGAAGCAGCTCTTTGGCAGTTGCTTCCGGTGTTGTTAAGTGCGCACATGGTTGGCACTTAAAAATAATATAATAGCCCCAGCTCGAGTAAACTTTGTAACTAAATACGAGCGCCCTTTTCGTGCTTATGCCATGCACTTGAAACACACACACACACACATGCCGAGAAATACGTACAGATACGAACATATATATACATATACCATATTGAAGTGTAAGCGGGTACAAAGGTCTACGAAAGTGTATATAAAACTGTAATTCCATTAAAGTCCATTACACGAAATGCCCTTCGCGAAAACTTGCTGGCAGACATAGATGAAATGAAATTTCGGCTACCTTAGGATTGCATAAACCATTTCAAATAAAATTGTACCGAATATGTTCATTTAATATAAATAATAGGACTTAAATATCACAGGGTAATAAAATTACAAAAACACAAAGCCATTAGTTTTTAATCCATAAATTTAATGTAAGTAATTTATATTGATAACGTACTATTTAGCAACATCCTAATATACCCTTTCACATCCACAAAGGGTACCAAAAAAGAACTCAAGTAACTGCTAAATCGAGGCAACTGCATCTGTGAGTTAAAAGAAAATTCGCTCTTTCAGTCGAATTTGTTGGTGCTGCAGCACTTGTAGCGACTGCTCTTGCCAGTTGTCCTTGGGCAGAAGCATAACATTTCAGCATGGAAAATAATAACTTAAGTAATGTCATTAGCCGGCCAAAATGGATTAGTCGATGCAGCTACCGGATTGCTGAAGTACTTTATTTGGCGCGAATCGCATTTCTTTCGCAGCGATTTCGTTTGACATCGCTTTAAGGGAACTTAATTTAAGGACCTGCGTTGTGGGAAATCAAAAATAGATTGCGCATTTAAACGTATTTGACTTGCAGTGGCATTTCAGTTTAAGCTAGCCATAAATTCGGGGATTGGATATGGGAAATCTATGGCACACACACACACAAATGCGTGCGTGATTACAAATTCCTATTGCGAGAAAGGAAAATTGCCAACGAATCAAATCGAGAATGCATTGGATGCAAAAACCGCATTGATGAAGTTCTCGTTGGGTTTTGCGGTTTTCCCCCAATGCTTCACTCATAATGAATAGCTGCTGGTGTTCTTGTTTTTCTTTGTGTTGTACTTGTTATTGCCGCTTTGGTTGCATTGGAAAACAAGAAGCCTGTTGCTAACATCGACTGCAGTCGAACACACACATGAGTAGCTACAAACATATGGGTGGCCTCCAGACGAGTACACTGTAAAAAAGTTTCCAGTCCCTCGACATTTTTTCGGCTGCCGGAATGAGAATTTTTGACTGAGGCGCTAAGAACCACTTAACCTTTTTTTAAATTCGAATTCAACTCAACAAAGCAATTAATATATTTATTTCGTAGTTTATTATTATTTTTATTTTTGTTTCATGAGGTAATCTTTCGCTTACCTATTTAAATTGGAACTCTTAAGCAGGGTGTTTCAATTAATGACTCTTAAGTATTTGTTTTTATGTCAGTGCACCGCCTGCTGTGACGCACATTCTATTAGCATACTTTCCCGGGCACTCAGCCAATGAGCGGAACGATTATATGATGAATGGCGACAGAACCTGCCCCACCATCTCCTCAAACTTTAAAATTAGCCCCCACCTCCGTCACTTTGCGCCACAGCGGGTGTGTGTCAATCAATTGTCTATGCGATATTTTCGATTGTCCAGTTGGGGCTGATTGTCTTTCGGATGGAGCATGCAGATGGTCGGGTGTCCTAATAATTAACTCGTAGGAGGGCTATCTGCCAGCTACCCAATAAACAACTGTGTCCCCATATCACGTGTTTACAATCCGCACAGCTGGCAGTTGCCCTTGCCACATCGCCACCTTGCTTCTCGTCCATGTGGGGCATGTAAAAAATTCAAGCACGAGCTTATGAAATATTTGACGCCATGTGCTGGGTGTCGTCACTCGCCTTTTTACGACATGCCAATGATGGCCGCCATAAAAAGCCATAAGAGGTACAAAGAAGTCCAGCAGGCCAAAGCATACTGCGATTCAAAAAAGTCTCTTCAGTTTAAAATGATTTTTCTTGGTTTTTAGATTTAATAATCCATCTTCTACTTATGTTTGCCAATAAACCAATAAGCCGAAGTTTAACATCTTTTAAAAATTTATCCGTTTCCCTAGCTAAAACTATTGCCTCATACGGCTTCGCTAATTCTTGGCTTGGATTTTCAACTTTAATATGCTATTTTCACTCTACTTGTGTCTTAAAATGCAGAAAAGTGTTTCTCTTGAATCATTTTTGGCTAAGTTTCTCCTATTTTGATTATGGTTTTATGGTTAACTGCCTTCTTTCGCGAATCTTCAAAGGGCACTTCAAAGGGATGGGCATTAGCTGACTGAAAAGTGGAAAAAAGGGCTAGGCAAAATATGTCTGCTTGGATAGTTATGGCTGAGACTTCATGCCGGAAACCGTCACGCGGCGCAAAATGGCGCAACTTCCGCTCGAGACTTGTCAACTGAAAAGTGGCGGACGAACAGACTTTGGTCCCTGGACGTCTCCAATGGCCGCCTGATTTATTGCACTTTAAATTTGACGATATTTTTTCGTTGCATGTCGTTTATCTTCATTGCGTATGCCAAAAACTAAAGCACACGAATTCCGTTCATGGCCCATAAATATAAAGCATGAAAATATACATAATATCAGGGTGTGTATATGCGCAGACGAATCCTTATCAAACACTGGACTTGTAATTTTCTAAAAGCTTACTTTAGAGTTTTGCATATTTTGCATCAGAAATGCATCTAAAAGAGTACAAAGTGGGCAAAAGATTCAGTACCAGACACTGAGCTGTCGTTGCATTTGTTTTCTGCCAGTCACTGTCCGCTTTTTCTTTTGAAGCACAACATGAGTATGATCAACCACGATGAGATGTTTTACCTTACTTATTTTGAATGGAATTTTATAAGAGCTCTAACTGTATTCAAATTCTATCGAAACTTCAAGTTCAGTACAAAAGGATTAGAATACGCATTGGAAACCTTTTTTTTTTAATATTCCCCTTAAAATTATTAGCAGTTATTTGAAAACTATAAGCTTTAATTAAAATACTAATACTTTTGGAGCCTCAAACAAAACCATTTCAGACGAATATTGAGTCATTGCATTCACATATTGGCCGTGCCCTTTCTATTTAACTAAATTTGAGCGATTTAAATTTAATCTTCTTTGAACATGCCATTTTTGGGGTTGCCTAAAAGCTAAGACAGAGAAAAGAAAATTTCAGCAATTTACATGCATTCGATGGAGTGGCCGAACTTTCTGGGACGTCGCATGCAGACATATTACTCATCCGCCCCGTAAACTAAAATTCGAAATACTCTTCAGTGTTTGTGGTTTTCTATTTTGCTTTCGTTTTATTTTCCATCGGTTTTGACTGCACCTTATTTGGGGCTTAAACGAAGCGCGAAGAATACCACTAAATCTTGAGCGCCAATAATTCAATAATTTTACGCTTAAATCATAGCAAATTAACCCATTTCCGGCGCAGACAGCGCCATATAAATTATGCCACGCGACGTGCGACTTGAGACGGCTGAAAAAGGTTTGGATTGTGATGGTGAAGGTGGTTCCCAGTCTCCTGCTGAAGTTATGAGCTCTAAAGATTTTTTTTGGGTATGCAGGAATTTTTGAATTGGTTAATAAGTGCACTATATTACACTATTGAAAGCCTTTTTTTTAAAGGTTTAAGAGAAAATTATAACACTGCTTATACACCATTACAATTCTCTCCCAACATCTAACTTAATTTTATTTCAGTGCCTGTTTTTTTTAGAGAGGTACTCAGCCGTCTGCTCTATAATTGAGGTACTGAAAAATCGTCTTCAGAAGGGTTTGGCTAACGCTTATCTCTGGGGCCAAGAAAATGGCCCAGTCGCGTCGAATAGAGCGCCTTGGTGGATTGCCAGGTGTGAGTCAGTTGATAGTTGTGGCAGTGGCAGTGCAAAAAAAGCAAAACGGAAAGAACGAAAAGTTGCTACAAGCAGTCGCGTGAGCGTGAAAATGGTTTTTCGTTTCGCTAGCACCCACACCCACAACCACCACCACCCACCGCGCCTTTTCCTTTCCGGAATTTTCAGAGCGATGGACGTGGGGCGTTGGCTTTGTGTTGCGCTTCGCCGAAGACGAGCTGACAAATGCTGAAACGTATCGTATGCCATCTATCATCGTGCATTAGAGCAGCGTCCGTCCGGCTGTCCGTTTGTCCGTTTGCCCGCCTGTCCGTTCGTCCAGCAGTCCGGTTGTCCGCTTGTCCGTCCGCTCGGCTTTCCTTTTCTCCTTCTCGGTTAGTTGGCAGCAAGTTAAGTGCCCGTTCAATGGCCGGTTTGGGCCACGTTTTATGATACAATGTTAATTTCCTACTTGGGCTTTGGTCTAGACTCTGCTGTTGGAAACTGATTGCTGCCTCCATTTAGTCGTGGGGTTAGCTTGGGGCACATTTGAGTGCTGAATGGTTGGGGGTCCTCTGTATGAGTGCTAGAGATTTATGCGCCAGCGGGGCAATCATGTGGAATGCATGTTAATTATAGTACATCGAACGAACCGAACCGAAATGGAACGAAATGAAGCGACAAAACACGGTAAAAAATATTAATCACAGGGCAGGAGACGCCTCTAATTTGCTGTCTCCAAAAAAAATGTATTGTTATTTCAAAAATATATATTCTTCTTTTTTAGATTTTAATAAAAGCACAGAGATGTAAAAAATACTTTAATGTTTTATAGAACAATTTTAAATGAATATCACAACTAAATCAATTATGCTGTACAAGAAAAAAATTGATTTGCATTGTGGTATAAAACAGTGACCTTAAACTAAAATATTGAGCTGGTAAACAAAAAAAGTAATTGTATTTTTTGTAGACCGATTATCGTAGTAAGGGTTAATAATTTGAAAAGAAAACAAAAATTTGTATAAAAAATTGGCAGTCAGAAGTGAAGTTTTTCCTTGCCAAAAGGTTAGTTTTTTTTCAGTGTAAGGCTAGTGAAGCAAGTGAGTCGTGTGGGCTCTGATCTGGATGTTGTTGCAAATCAATTTGATGTTATTAGTTAATAATTAGAAGCCGAGGCGAGGCAGCAGCAGTCCCATCAACAGCGTCGCGCACTTAACCAGGCAGCCTGGGGTTAATGCATGCGACGTGTTTGAACTGTAAATGAGGTGGAAATGTCAGATGGAGGAGGGTATTCCGTTCCTCACCTGTAAAACTACAGCAACTCCATCGCTCCACAATTCACCCCAACCCCCTCAGCCGAGTTTAAATCGCTGGCAGTTTGTGGTTCTTATTTATGAGTGGAAAATGTCTGCGAATAATGCCACTTAATGAATAACTCAGGAGCAGACGAGGCAATTTAGAGGGGCGCTACAACAAATACGTTCGTATTGCCAATAATTTGACAATATTTCCGCACGTGCCCAACATCCGAGTTAACCACCTGCCACCTGCCCCCGTGCCTCATGCCGCATGCCAACCATCGATCTGGACTCTCACGCAGGCAATTGGCCGGAAATGTTGCTGCGGCATAATTTGTCAATTGTGCGTGTTGATTTCTGAATTAGCTAATTTGGATTTTAGTTATTAGATGGTGATTACGTGTGTTTCTGCATGTCTGTAGATGCCACCCCACCGAAATTGTGCCCTCATTTCTGTCAAATGAGCTTTGTAATTATTTTTTTAGCTATCCCAGTTTGTCAATGAGCTGCTTATTTTTGTGGCTGCGGTTTGAAATGCTGCAGAGCGTATTTATTATTTATTGTGTTTATTTTGCTGGAATTTAAGCTCGTATAAACATCGGCATCCGTATCAGTTTTGTAATATACATTGGTTGGCAACGTCGGCTTTAGCTCTCAAAACATTTAATTAGATATGTTTAGGATGTTGGCATTAGTAAATTGCATTTATTGCATTTATGGTAATGCATGCATTGTAGCCCCAACTTTAATTAATGACAAATTATTTTCAGATGTGAACTTTTAGAGGGGGATTAAATATTATTTAGTTTGTTAACACATTTCATATGGCCTTGCGTTTAATTATTATCCCCAAAATGAAACTAATTTCCTGTATCGAAAAATTATCATTTTTCGGATGCCTATATTGAAATTATTCAGCAATTAGGAATATTATTGTTTAATAAACGCCTAATTGGTGCACACAAGTTGAAGGCTATATAAATCATGCATTAGTATTATTTCGATTGGAAACAAAGGTCATATTTTCATTTGGATAAGCAATGCCGTTTATGTTTATATTTTATTGAATTAGTTTTGAGAATTATTTAGGTTTGCATTTTGAATTGTTTGATTGCAATAACATATTGGCTATTACAAATTGTGCAAGCTTACAAATTGTTGTTTAGAAATGTTTAGGACCTAATCGCTATTGAAAAGCCAGAGAATTTCTTGTTAATACTAAACTGTTCCCACTATAAAAAGTCCCTCGGCTAGTTCAAAGCGCCATATATTCGAACTCTTATACCCAGTGGGCTTAGCCTCAAAAAGCTTTCGCTCTATTTAAGCCAAATACTCTCATAGTTATTATACAATAATGTGGGAGTTAAAGCTCCTCCAGCAAAGCTGCAAGGATAAAGGCCTGCAATGGTGTGTGAATTTCCGCTACCAAAACAGCTGATGACTGACCAAATCCAAGAATTAAATGAACTGTTTGACCCAACGAACCTTTTGAGAGTAACAAAGGTCTTTCGCCATATATTCGCTTGAAAAGCGAAAAAATGCATATTTCATTAGCTTTGAAAGTTAAACGACTTCCAGGAATAAGTACTTCTACTTTCGCTTGAAACAGGTAAGCGGATGCTTTGTCTATTCCGCCTTCGGCAATGGAATTTTTCATTTCATTTTCCATTTCTCTAACAAAATACGACAGAGAACATAAAAATAAGATGTTATACATATAATGGCATAAATATAAAAAACATAATAGCTTTAAAGGTAATAATTTAAAAATGCAACCTTTCTTATTTCAAAGTTTTTAATTGATTGCTTAAATTAAATTTAAATTTGTATATTTTTACATTGATATTGGTGTACTCTCATTGTCAAAAGTACTTAGATAAAAAAGTGCAACACATTCAATAAAATGTATATTTAATATTAAGAGTAATTTCTTCAAATTTTTCGTGGTCCGTAAACGATGCGATACAAATTAAATAGCAACACTTAGCGACAAGAATAAAAATAATAGCGTGACAGCGCATTTAAGTGGGCTTGTGGGCGTATCATTGGCTTAAAGAGATAAGATGAAAATAAACTACTTTTAGTGGGTAGTATCTGTGCGAGGCACTCCTCCACGGGCACACATGCAAATGAAAAACACATTGCACCGCCACCAACCGCAAATTGACTAAAACCATGCCCAAAGGGGGCGGATGGAAAAGTGGGCTTTGGCGGCGGGCTTGCCAAAGAGGCATCCGCCACATCCTCGGCGCCGCTTCTGTAGTTTTCACTGTCTGTCACAAGACAATTTGTGCGCGCAAAATACAAAATAATACACATTCATATAAACTTACAGAGCGAGAAAATATTGCATTTAGTTTAAGAATATTTTAACATAAATTAGTTTGTTTCAAACGAAACTAAAGGGAATGTATTGGAACTTATGTGCTTATGCTTAAAAAAATATTGATAAAGGAAGGTTTTCTAATAAAATATTTTATTTTTAATACAGTTTTTGTCCGTGCTAAACTGCATATACATATTTATAGAGACTCTCGCACAAATAAGCATATGCATGGCACAGTTGTTCAGCTGCTGCCTGGCATCAGACTCGAGGGACGCTGCTCCTCCGCCTTTGGCTTGGCACACATCGCGTATACGTAACGCAGCCAACTACAATACGTCTAGGATATGCGATACATACACGGATACACGAATATATGGCCACGAGGATGCCCGACACATGAATACATACATACGTATAAACCGCTGCACTGTAGAGATTTCAAGTGAATAACTTGTGCGGGTAAACATTTTAGATTTTGATAAATTGCAACTTATACGTTCTCTGTATAAATAAAAGATTTACGTAAATCGCCTGGTAAATGGCTGTAAAGAAAATGTGCGCGGTGTCTTCACTTTTACCCCACTACCACTCCCTTTTCTTCGACATCCTGGTGTTGCTGTTGCCCTTATGTTTGCCTGTGTGTATGTGGGTGTGCGCATAACAAATGCTTACCAACTTAGCCACTGACTCATCTGGCAACTGAGCCTGGACAGCTTATGTCATAGCCGAAAGATGGTGAGAGGGGGCGGGAAGGTAAACCATATCATGAATTTGGCTATACCGTTTTTCGCAACCATTTTCGTTAGAAAAAAAAAAACAAAAATAATATTAACTGGTCTGATGCAGCGGTATTGTGGTAATCAAAATAAGAATTTAATAAAGCAGTTAATTGAGGTAAAATTGATAGAATTTTAAAGTGATTTTTATGATAGATTATATTAATCATAATAAATTTTCGAGATACTGTAGGAAAGATATGTTTAAAAACTTACAGAATTCATTAGAATTGAACACATTTTGAAAGCTTTTTTTTAAAACAGATTCTGAAAATTCATCTTACTCCGTTAATTAATGTGTCTTAAATGTTTATCTAGCCTGAAATTGTCTGGAGCCGTATCCTTAAGCGCATAAGTCATCGCATCCAATCGTTTCTGTATACGGCATGCAGTTAAATTTCGCAGAGTATCCCCGGGGCATCACAAGGCCATTGCAACGAGTGCAATCTGCGCCTGCAAGCGTGACTCCCACGCCATTTAATCAACATTAGTGGAACCACAGTACACAGTGTCCTCGACTCTGTGTGGGTGTGTGTGTGTGCTTGGAAGGACGACAAGGAAAACATACACCAAATGGCATATTAATTTCTGTCAGCTTGCCGGTTTTTTTTAACAGCATTTTGTGTTGCCGGTAACAAATGAACTTGAAAAGCGTTTGCAGCGGATAAGCGTAAGCAAGTTGGCCACTTTAATAAATAATCCACTAATTGCTATTTAATTGTGTGTATTAGTATTTGGTGTAAAAAAAGTTAGTAGCAAATTTTACTAGAACACTTAAATGGTCAGCTAACTACCTAAATAAAATACCCACTAATGCTATTCAACATATTCATACTTTAAAAACGCGAAATTCCTGCAATGAAAGTTCAGTGGAGCAATTTTGATTATTTGTAACTTTATTTTGTACCAAGCAAACTATTAACATTCCGTAATAGATTTTGTATTTAAGCATAACCATTCTACAACTCATTAAACTATTAAACATAAGCCCCCGTTTTATCGCTCGCTCATATCCTTGCAACTCCCCGCAATTTTTTTTTTTTGTAGGGACTTCTCTGCTTCTGCCTCATTTCATCATATCGCATTTCAGGATTTCAGCGCTAATGCTGCTGCAACTTTGCTTCCATTTAGCCCTAACTGCCATTATTTTCAGTTTTATTTCCGCACAAGGTCAAAATCCACTACAACAACTATAACTGAAACTCGCGCAAAGCGAGTGGGGTAAAACAGGCGCCTGGAAAATGTTTTCGGTTAAAACCGATTTGTAAAATACCCTGCATTTAAGGATATATTGGCAAACTTTATTTAAATATTAAGTTGATAAGGTTTGATACAATGTAAAGTAAATTTAAATTAAAATATATCAATTGGCATATTGTCCTTGCGACTTGATTGGATTTAAAGTCATTTATCTAGTTAATTAAAAATGTTTTTTTTTTCAATAATAGGTAGTACGAACTAGAAGTCTAAATCGAAAGACTCTTTGCGTGGCAACGATTATAGGAACTACGGAAAATGTTATTTACTACACATAAATTACACAGGGGTTGGCTGTGGGTGCCTCTTTTTGGGTGGCAGGAGTTGGGTGGAGCCAACTGGGGGCTGGAAGTTGGGCAGCCTCAAACAACAAGAAGAACTATCAAACAACTTTTTTTCACAGCATACCGCAGAGCATTTGTTTAGTGGGCGTGACCTGGTTCTGGCCGTAGCTCTGCTGCCGCTGAAATTGGGTGGGTGGGTGTGGTTGTGTGAGTGGTACCAGCGCCAGCGCCAGTTCCATACCGATGGGGAAGGTCGTGGGGGCTGTGAGGTGCATATGTACATGCTACATTTGACCGCAAAGTAAAACGGTTTTTTGGTTGAGTAAAACGTTGAGAAGCAATTTCGGACCAAAGTTGCAATGAATGCGAAACGTTGCCATGAATGACGGACGCTTTGGCAGAACTTTGACGGCACTTTGTGTTCCCATTTGGACACCACCCACCACCCCCCATTCACCCAGCCCCATCCCGCCTTCAAGGTCAACGTACATATGTCGAAAATCTGAAAATGTGATTGAAAGCGGGCAAATAGAATCTGTTCGTGAATTTCCACTCAGATCTTGTGTCACACACATGATGTCAGGCGATGCGTGCTCGCTTTGTACATTCCACGATATTGCAACTCAGCTGACGTCAAAGGAGTTTCTCATCTTATGGGGGGATTTTATCGATACAAAAGATAATTGGGGATTTCAGATTGTCGCTAGGTGCACTTACACAAAAAATAATCAACTTGAATGTCATCCAATACATATATTTTACAATTTATATATACCAATAATAGCAGTTGTATGATATTAAAAAACGTACTTAAATTTATATTTTTATTTAAGAATATATTTATTATTCACATAAATGTAATACATATTTTAGCTAAAATTCCGTCTACGTGCCATAATTATTTCCAAGTGCAGCTGAGGAAAGTGGAACCCCCTACGTTTCCAATTTTTACTGGGCACTCAAAGTAGTTTTTATTAACAGTTTACTTCCAAATCATTGAACTGAGCCCGCTTAAACTGCAGCTGCAGCATCATCGAGGACCCGAAGGGCTATAAAAACTTAATTTGATTTCGGCTTAACTATGTGCTAAATGCATTTTTATATCTAGCGACTTTTTAAGGAACTGAACGTCGAGGCTTCGACCGTTTCCCCGTTTCCGCGCGATTTCGGCCTAGTTTGGCTGTTGAAAACTTGGCCAAACTATGCAAACAACACTCGTAAATAAGTTCGACGACATTTTTAATTACATTTAAGGAAAAGTTATTCGCCCTGAATGGTCTCTGTGTTGCTGGCGGCGGCGGTTGAAGATCGATCGATACGCAATGCCAGCCATAAATAAGCAATGCCAACGGCAACGAACGGCAACGAGAAACTTAATTTCAAAATAATTTTACCAGTCGACGGCCAAAGTTTTCGCTAAGCCAAAAGTTTTTGGCTCTGTCTAAGTTGGTGTTGACTTGGTCCGCATCCGCATCTCTCTTCTTTCGTTTCGGACTGCTTATGTTTTGTTTATAGTTCGCTGAAGCCGTGCACTAAATATTAATAGTTTTATGTTGTTAAAAACGCTAATGAAATGCACTTGCTGCAGTTAGTTCGCAGTTGCCAGTTGTTGGCCAGGTGAAAGTTTTCACGGCATATTAATAGCTGATTCTGCGAAGGCGGTGACCTGGCCAAAAAGCAGCTTCACTCGAGGACACGGCCAAAACGAAAAGTGCTTACCGCAAGCATCCTGCGTCCTGTGTCCTTCGTCCTGCATCCTTCGTCCTGCATCCATGCTGCTGGTGCTGCGGAAGCATGCGTGCGTGCAAGGACGGAAAACTGGAACATTTTCAGCGCGTTACGTGTCTGCACACTCCATCCATCCCGCCGCTGCATTTTCGCCCTCTGACCCACCGGCAAGTGGCATGGCATTAGATTTTTCAACAAGAATTTGCAGCGTTTGTGTATTTTCGCCAGCCCTTCTCCACCGTGTATGTATGCGTATGTATTCGTTCGTTTACCCAAAACAAAAATGCGGCATATTGGGACTTTAAAATTGTACGCATTTTTCCATATGCTGCTGACCGGCAGTGAAAACTTAATATTTCAACTGGAATTGAAGTATAAACTAATACAAAACTGGAGCATGAAGCAAACAAAAAGCAGGCAACATTGTTGACGTTTGTGTAGGAGCTCAATTATATTTTTAGTATTTATGCCAAACAAATATTGTTTTTGGAAACGTTATTTTGAGATTCTCAAACCAATATTTATGCTATTTCCAGAAATTGGCTATAAATGTTGGCACTTTTATTACGGAGCTGCATTGTAAATATTAGATTCATAAATGGAACCATATTAGAAACAAATTTTATTTGTTTTAATACATATTATTCTAGACAGAGTTTTGATAGGACTAAAAACATTTTTAGATTTTCTAATTCTTAAAGATTGTCAAAGTTCATAGGCGAAACTATTTCTCTCTTTACAGATGTGCAAAAGCAGACAAATTTATTCGGCAAAAACACCTTATTTTTCAATACTAAATTTAAAGATCATCACGAATTCGTGTCCTTCTCAGGGGTAATAATAATAATAATAATAATAATTCTTAGCCAACTCGGATTCTTTCTATTCCGTTCGGTTTCTGTGGGTGTTTTCTATTGCGTTTTGCGAACAAATTCAATTGCAGCACGTGTCGTTTGGCCATGTACACAAAGATATGTGAGTGCTTGTCTACATATATATATATATATATGTATTTTGCACCAATATGCACACTTATAGAAAGGAGTTAAATGTGAAAGGTAGAGAAATATTAGGCAGATAAAAATGATAGAAATAAACCTCAGCCTAATGCAGCCTAATAGTTCCATATCCTTGCCACTATTATTCTTTTAAATTGTTTATTTGATTATAACTCTTTTCGGTTCCATTCGTAAGTACCAAAATTATTTTTCTCAGTGCATGCGTAAGCCGTTGGAGTGTGTGTGTATGTATGTTAAAAGCAACTGACGCCAGCAGTTTTGGCCACTGGGCAGCCCACGCCCCCCTATCGAGTTTATATTTGTGCGGAAGAAATGTCGCTGGAGTGCAAAAAATGCAAGGCACAACAAACTTGTTTGTCAACCTTCCAGTGGGTGGTGGGTGTTTTAGAGGTAGGTGTTAGAGGGTGGTGGTCTGAAGTGTTGGCAAAGACCCTCACGTAGTTGACGGTGGCCACGAAAAAGTTGCATAAAGTCAACAACTTTCAGTGGTTTAGTGATGTGAAAGTTGTTAAGCTCGAGAAATGTGGCTCTTGTCTTCACTTTACCAACCCCGCCGCACCAAGAAGGTCAATTACACGAAGAACTCGAGTTAAAAGGCGTGAGAATACACAAAACTGGACAAGGGATAAGTTTGGTCAGCAAACTGGTGAGATTTTCCTAAAAGACAGCAGCGTTTTGAGCAGCATTATTAAATTTAGATTTTTCAAGTGCCAAAAATGTTGGCAAATAATATTAAATTTTCGCTTGCCAAGCAGACACGAGAAAAACTGACAATTTAATTGTATTTCCATCGCATCTAATCCATTGTGATGGGCGGCCAACCGACGCTGTCTGGCCAATATCAATCAAAAGTTGGCCACGCCAAATGCCATAAAACTCTGCAGCTTATCAACGGCTAAAATGGTGGGGGAATGCTCCTCCATTCGGCGTATAGAAAAACTACACAATCAGCAAAATTAGCGCAATTTGCGCCACAATTGCAATGGCGAAGGGCTGCAATTTATTTAAATACAACGGCATGTGCACCCGTCAAAGCTAACAATGTTTGACCAACATCGGCAACAGCCGAAGGCACATGAGAAATCCAGCGCGGTTTTGAGTGAAATAAAATTTAATGCCATCAACAGGCGTGGGAAAGAGCCGTGTGGATGGGCATGGTGCACGGGGCACGGGGCATGAGCCATGCGGCATGTGGCATGGAGTGGTAAAAATGTTTGCGGCGCATAAACAAGAATTGTTGCCACAGAGCGCCGGGTAACACGCTAAACCATTAACTAAACAGCTGAAAATAAAACAAAAGCGGTCATAGCAGTGCAATCGAGTGAAAAGTCGCAGGTTGAATGCCCTTTGGCGGTAAAAAGTTTGCTGCCCTTCAAAATTTGCTGTAATTACCAAAAAATATAAGAAATCCAAATTCAAAGGGGTGTTTTTTGACCTCAGGACTAAAAACACCCAAAACATTAAAATTTAATGAAAATATTTTGTGTATAATTTAAAAAAGTGTACATTGCTAGTAGTATGAAAAAAATTTAGTAAATTGATAAGAGATAACATTTGGCATTTAAATTGTGGCTACATGTTGATTTAAAGCTAAGCTAAGCTTAACTAAATAAATCCCTTCACCCAACCAAAAGCAGAAATTGTATTAGTGCAAAATTAGTTTTATGCTAATAATTTATAAAGCTTCAGCAGCAGAACGCTGTCTAATTTAGTTGTTACCCGATGGGGACTTCACCCATCCTCAGAAACAATTAAACCTGGAAAGCTTCGTCCACGTTGGGAAATTTTGCGCTGAATTTTCCGAGGGGAAGGAATGCACTCACACCCGCTCATGTGCAGGAGCAATAAAAATAGCTGTAACCGAAAAATAGCGGCACTTAATAAAATAAGCGTGTGGCAGGACCGCACAAACACACACCATCACACACCAACACACACACACGGTAGTCGTTGGTTCAACCCTCATGCTGTCAATGCATAAAACAATTTTCCACGGAAATTGCAGTAATTAACTTTAGTACCTGCTTGAGTGACATTGTGAAATTGTCTGCATGTGTGCGTGTGTGTATGTTTGCCGGCGAGTGTATGAGTGTGCGGATGTTGTAGGCCAAAAACAGGATGCTCGTTTGAGTGTGTTGTTTGCATGTGGGTTTGTATCTGTGGGTCTGACTATCTGTGATGCACTAGAAAAAATATTTGTTATTAATTATCTATTAAAATGAAATATAAAACATAGTATTTGATAAATTAAACGGTAAGCTTTATTATAGCTAAATTAAATTTATTTGATTATATTTTGTTGAAATAACAGAAGAAGTATCTTAAATATTTACAGTGTTGCCAAACCCTCTTCTCTATGTTTTTCTAATTCAATTAAAATTGGCAGCTACATCGGCCAAACAAACATCCGGCAACAAACATCCAGTCCGTTGCAATGGCGACTCATTAGGAGGTCTGCGTATGCAATCGAACACACAACACTCAATCGCACACACACACATTTAATTCCCAATTGCACACCAACACCATCCTCCTCTCGTGTAAGCATATGTTTACGCTTGTATTGGTGTTAATGTTAACTGTCACTACGTTTGCCTGCAGCCTTTTTGGCTTCGTCCAACCCCAACCCCCCCTCTCTCCTATGTTTTCAACTGGGCTGACTGGTCTTGTTTTATTTTTTTTTTTTTTTGTTATGCAACTGTAAAAACATGTCAAACCAGCATGAGTCCATGTATGTATGTGTCCATGCGTACGAGTGTGTGTGTGTTCGTGTGAGTGTCCTTTAGGCTGCGTTTTTGCTTTTTTGCCAGCATGAGTGAACTGCTCTGACTTTATAAATAATTCAGCAGCAAAAATCCAGCACTTTATAACATCAATACTATCAATAAACCCAATTGATCTGATTTTGAACAAACTACGATTGATAGCATTTAGAAAAAGTTTTCGCTCATGCACTAATTCGCATTGGAAATTGCTTTTTTATACACTACTTGTACATTAATGTGGTAAACTAGATTCGTTTAATAGTATGTAATTGGGTAGCAGCCCAATATGCCTTATACTTTACACTTGACACAAAAGTTATTATTATGGCCTCACTAACAAGTATTCTGTTGATAGATAAGATTTCAAAACAAATATGTAATGCTAACTTAAAATAAGTTTTACTTAATTGTCAGCTTCTAATCAAGCGATGACTTTCAGCAAAGCCTAACTGATTTTCCAGCTCCTATTTATGACCCAAATTTCGGTCCAACTGAGTGAGTGAGCAATTAAAGCCGCACATATAATTTTCGAATTACGAGTCCACAGAAGTTATAAGCAGCAATTTATTCAAGTATGCATAATAAGCCCACACACACACACACACAGAAAGTTTCTTTTGCTTGAGTTATTGTCAAAACTATCCCCCAATGTCTCATGCATAATTGTATAGAAATTCAGTTCTGGTTTTAGTTTTTGACTACCTCACCCACCGATTATCCTGGCTAAGCCTTCAAAGTTCCTTAAAATGGCCCATTCGAGATATATATTTACACTGCTGCCTGTGTGTGTGTGTGTGTCTGTGTGTTCGTTTGATTAATGAAGATTAATAACGAGGAAAATTGTTACCGATCTTCCAAAGGTTGGTCTGAAGTGCTTTGAGTTTTGGGGTTGACAGTTTATTTGCCTGAGTGGATTTTGCCCAAAATTTTATAGTCAATGATACGATTTAATTAAGCAGCGATTAGACCGTGTGAGTGAACTAAGCGAATCAACTGTGGCATAAGTGCTGCAATATTTAACATGTGAATTACTGCGTCCATTTATGTGCTTGTAATTTTAAAAATGATTTCTCATTGCCTAAAAACCATTATTCGTCACACAATTCATACTGAGCGTATAATTGAAATATCGTGACTCGGCGTTGCGTTCGCACATAAAATGTTATTAAAACGCAGAGAACCAGAAGAGCGAGCATAATGTGAAAACTAGACGTTGTGGCCGTTAAAAAATCGCTTAAAATTTATGACAGCACTTGCGGCATTTGGCGTTGAATATTTTTTTTATATTTATTTCGCTGCCTGTTTTTCCATTGTTCTATTTTCAAACTTTGCGTGTCGCCATAAGATTAAACTGCCATTGTTTCCTTGGCAATGGAATCGACAAAAGCGAACTATTGTGCACAAAGATATTTTGATACTCAGCCAAATGAAAGTAGGATTTATAATACGCACCTCTTCCAGCTTTTTCATACTTGGCTATATCTTTAAAATTTAAGCACACATATTTCCATAAAGTTAATTTGTTTTAAGTTTTCCATGCTGTATTATACGCTCATTAGAGTAAGAAATATAATTGACTTTGAGTTAGAACTATTGCAGCTGCGACGAAATGAAGTTCTTCATTTTGATTTCATTCTTACTGGTCTGTCAAGGGTCCAACGAAGAGGAGGATAACATAATAGCCGGTTGGTATTTCGATTAACCATAAATGTAGAATAAAATGGCATAATCTTATAACTTTTAGAGTTGTGCTTCAATCCGAATTCTGGACCTCCTTGCCAGAAATTAAAAACATATTATTGGGATAAGGAAAAGAATCGATGCGTGCTCTCTCGGTATTTAATGCAGCCTTGTGGTTTCTTTGACACAATAGACATGTGCGATAAAATATGCACCAAGGAATCGTGGACAATATCTCATTTGGAAGTATATGTTCGAAATATGCCTTAAAATATACTTGTTTTTCAGCTGCCAATTGACATTTAAGAAGTGGTCACGCTTATTAACTAGTAAGAATTCATTTATGGTGGTTGCCGCGGTATTTTCTTTATTTAGTTAGCAGTGATATGAGGGTCAAAAGCGTTATCGTTCTACTGGCTCTGTGTTGCTACCCATGGGACGCCACCAACGCTACAGGTCCAGTTTATTCCAGTAAGAGCCTTTTTTGACTATTGAATATGGAAATTTCTGAAATGCTTTTAAAGCTGTTTGCAGGCGAACAGGCGGCTCAATAACTTGTTATCAGGACAACACTTGGAGCTACAACGAGCGTACTCGTAAATGCTATCGTGTTCAACAGAATAAGGAGCCATGCGGCTTTTTCGATGGCGAAAAGGGTTGCAAGGACTTCTGCTACAGGCCCAATAAGTAAATCAGAACTAGCATTCCCAAAATATTGTACATATTTATTTTAATTTGTACAAATAAATCTGCTAGCTTTTGTTGATATAATCTGTACCCGTAGCAATTACATTTGCAATGGTTATCACATTAAGTCGTATAAAATTCTCAGGAACGATAGTAATACAATAGCGTTCACTGTGACTACAACAGTTCGTATGTGTATCTTAAATATACTCTTTATAATGCTCTTCAATACAATGTTTAAAGATGTCGTATCAATCAAATCCAGTAAGTTTAATTATTAAACTTGTCGTTGCTTCTTAACTTTAAACAATTATTAAAAGTGCTTTGCAGGCGGGACGAAGAAAAAATGGCGTGCGTGGAGAAAAATACTTGGGTATTCGATAGAAATGCCCAAACTTGTATTTCTGTCATTCCTGACAAGGAACCCTGCGGGCACTTTGTTAGCGAAAAGGCTTGCAAGGATCTCTGCCTGAGAACAGGTCAAAAATATTTTTGGATTGAAGAAAAAGGAAAAAACTTCTGAAATTTTTATTAAAGTTTGGAAATGAAAAAATCATGTTAAATATAAGGCCTTTTTAGATTTAAATACTGCATAATATGATCTGACCAATTCCATGTCCGGCTTTATCTGACAGTCGAGGAAATCTGGTTTAACAATATCTCTAGTTTCACTTAGAATTTACATTCATTTGCATGCTCACTTGATGTAATGTAATTAAAATAATTAGTCTTGGAAACGAATTATTATTAAAGTTTCTTCGGATTTCTTCGTCTTTAAAACTTACATACTTTGAAATCGTCTTCATGAGTTTACTGGTTTTCCCTTCGTTTATTTTGCCGGCTGTATATGAAGTTCATCAGGCAGCTCCAGTAGAGCGAGCATGTGTCCTTGGACGACCATTGTCCTTTGGTTTGTTTGTTGTCTGGTTTGCAACTGCCGCTAATGAAACATACTTCTGGCACTTTATTTCATTTGCTCTCTCGCCTCGCCCTAACAATCTCAGGCCCACCCAACCCATTTCACTCCCCTCGCAGCATTTAGCTCATTTTCGCAGGCTTGGCTCAAGTTTTTGTGTCCTTGGTTTTATTAGATTTTATTTGCACAGTCTCTATTTGTCTTCTGACGTCGTCTTCTTTTTTGCCAGCATTAAGTGTCCGATTTTAGTTGAGGGCTTCCTCTCGCCGTAGTATTTTTAGGTTATAAGATTATGGTTCACCGAAGTTAAGGGTGATAATATTTTGCTACTTCTCAGTGGAATCAATAATGTTAACCATTTGAATATGTTTTGCAATCAATGAAATTTCATTAAAATTCGCCCGACTATAATAAGCAGTTTTGTTTATATAACTTAAATTGAATAAATTATGGCTCTAATTTTTGGTTTTTTAAGGAATACAAAGGGTTGAAAAATCTAGAGGGTAGTAAAATGGCGGAGTCCTAGCTTGGATTACTCCTTTTTCTTTTGGTTGATTTTCTTTTGTGCTCGGCTTTCGCTTGCCACAGCATAATCCTTGCTCCTGGCTGCCGCTTCTGTTCTATTTGCTTTGGCCTTTTGTTAGTTTGTTTTGAGCAGCAAACTTTGCTCAGCCAGCTGGCCACATATGCCCCAGGATCCTCATTTGGTTCCTTCTTTTTTGGATTTTTACACAAAGTTCACGTTTTTTTTATTTTAGCACATTCGTCAAGTTTGTAAACACAAATTATGACAATTAAGTTGACTGTTGACTTGTTTGAGCTCGTCGTCTGCAAACTTTGCTTGCAATTTAAAAAGCTCGCCAAATTGCATTAAATTCCTGCCGAAACCGTTGACGGGAAATTCAATTAGGCGGGCAGGGCCCGAAAAAAAATGTCACCCGTTTGACATTCCAGATCGAGTTTAATTTTCGTTTTAATCTCCGTGCATTTGCAGTGCACAAAGTTTCTGGGGGCTGCGAGTGGCACAAGTGGCACAGGAGCCACTGGAGTGTCGGAGCTCACGCAGAGTTCGTCCTGGGGGCAAGGAGGTGTTAAAGGTGGCCTGCAGCCACAATTGTTCATTAGATTAGCAAGTTGCAAAAGCAAAAGTTTGTAGCCTGGCTCAAATGCCACTTTCACGGCTGCTGACACACTTGAGTCGGATTGCGTTTTCTGAATTTGGCCCGACCTTTTCCATTTCCATTTCCATCTCCCCATCCGCATCCGCATCCCCATTCACTTCCTTTTTTCTTTTGCGATTCGAGGAAATTTTATGAATTTTCTTATCAATTCAAAAGGCGAGAAACGACAGAAATTTACGTGCTCAAAGTGGCAAGTTGTCACAGCGACAAGCCAATCTATATATGTATGTATGTGTTAGCCAACTTTTCGGCTCTTTTCGCCCTCATTGCAGCACCACCACACCCACATCCACATAGCTGTCTCAATTTGTCATTGAAGTTGCCGCTGTGCTGCCGATAAGAAAGTTTTCACTTGATATAAGCAAATGCGGCTATTGATGCTAAATGTTGGCAGTTACTCTTCTCCCTTGACTCTCTGCACTGTTTTCAAGATTTGAATTGAATTTCAACGTATTTTTTTTAAAGTTTTCTTGACGCATATATTCTCAACGAGAAGAAAACACAAATGATTTGCGCTTGAAAAATGAAAGTGCTTTGTCACCATTTATCCAAAGCACTTTGCCAATTAAACTTATCTGTAATTGCCTTAAAGTTTGAATTGAGTTTTTCAGAGTTTCCAGGAATTTTAGCCAGTTGCAAAACCAGACTAAATTTAATTCATTAGAAATACGTGTTTTTCATTAAAATAATTATAATTGGTCAGTTACTGCGGTCTGGTTTTTGATAGATGTATGGCCACTAAGCTTTATTTAAATATTGAAATCTGCAGTTGTATTATAATATAAATTGCATTAAATGGCACGTAAATGTGGTAACGAATTAAATGTTGAAAATGTGTGTGCCCATTACCACTTAAGTATATAATATTTTTAATGGAATTTAGTAAACTACGGCTATTCATGTGTATGTGTATACATGAATATAAATGCAAACGCTTTGTCACCATTTAGGATAGCAATTAAACTTATCAGAATTTTCGCTTTATCTGAATTAAGTTCACACTTGAAGAACACGCAACTACTGGCCAACGGAAGTGTGGAATATGCCCAGTGGGGGGAAAAATGTTGGCAGGAAAATGGAAAATGTTTGCCACCAAAAAGGACCGCAGACCGAAGACCGAAGTGCGTAAGGCAACACTCCTGTGGTGGCGCGTGTTACATAATTAAAAGGATGACTCGAGGTGGCAGGAGCGTGAAAATAAAGCGAGAGACAAACTATAAAATAAACCAAATATCACTGGGAGCGGCACACTCGAGCGCATAAAAGAGTTTTTATTACCACGTGGTACCTGGTGCCTGGGGCAAGGAAATCCTAGTCCTGCTTGGCCCCCCAACCTGAGTAATAGCCAGTGCGGCTCATTGTCCTTTTCCGGTAATAATTTCGCATTTACCCCCAGCACGGTGGCAACCTAACACGTTTGTTCTGCTGGCTGCCCGGCTAAATTAGCTGTGACAGCCGCGTGGCATAGGCGGTGGGTCCTTCCCATGTCCTTCGTTCTTCGTCCTTCGTCCTGCGTGGCTGCGTGGAGGGACTCTTTGGCGGCTTGAGACATACCTGAGGCGACTCGTTGCGACCACGTTATCATTTATAATGAGTTAATTACATTTAATACGCATGTACAATGGCCTGTTGAACATGGCGCACAATTAAATGTGACCCTGGCCAAAGGAGCGTCAATGGCAATAACAACAAAGGATAACGTGGCCATATCTCGAATGCTGTGGGTGTATGCGTGTCTGTGTGTGAGCTTAACGCTTTAAGCAGTCATTGCATTTAATGGCTGCTTTGAGGTTTATTAGCTGCTGATTGTTAGCGTAATTACAACTGCCTAGTATTCTCGCCTAGTGCGGATATACAGAAAAATAGCTGGACAACATACAAGCATACATACAATATCTATAAAATTCTACAAAATAATCTTCTATAATTTTTTGGTTTTTGAATGCAAGGCATTAAATCCTTGCATTCGCCATAATTTGTTTGCTAAACGTGGAAAAACTTGTCGGTAACTAAAACAATATGCCATTTATCAAAACCCCATTTTTCATATCAGCAGACCAATGGAGTGGGCGAACTAAAAACATTTATCAACACCCATCCCCCCGTCGAAAAGCTCCCCTTTGTGGTGCATACTTTCGGCAGCTGCCATCGGCCATATTACGTATACGTGATGGTGACTGGAAATGGAAAATCCATTTCCAACGCCTCTTGGCGACGAATTCTTTGCAGACATCTAAGCATTTAACAATTTGCGACCACGCCCACCCAGACTCCCACATTTTGGCTACCAGCCATTGCATTTCTCAGACAACTAAAAAAAGGGAACCAAAAAATTATTTTAAACCACAATTTTGTGGTTCGTTTTTCCTTAGTTTTCCTTTCCTTTTTTTTTTCGTCCAGCAAATAAAAATTTTGCTTTGTGCCTCCTGTTGTGCCTCGTGTCCAGGCTCGTGCAACTGACAGCTGCAAAATTTGTGCGCTCTTGTTCATTTGTTTGACTGCCCATTGTCGTGTGTGTGTGTGCGTGTGCATCAGTGTCTGTGAGTGTGTGCATCAGTGTGCGTGTGTGTGGGGTATGCGCTTGTTTGTTGTTATACCAAAAATTGAACACACAAAGCAATTGCTATGCAACATTTGTGCAGACATGGCCCAGAGTTCCGAAAAAAAAGAAGCCAAACATTGAAAAAAAAAGAAATACAAATAAAATTGCTGTACAATTGAACGAGTACAAAGGCCATTCATGTATGTGTCTGTGAGTGCAAGAACGCTTAATAGTTTTATTGCCTGGCCACAAGCGTTCTTGATACTCAGCAATCAACGACTTACATAGACTAGACGAATGGATGTGGATGCATTCGAAGAAACCTCAAACAAGGCTAAGAAATGGATTCTAATAATAATTCGGTTTTATTGTGTAACAACTTTTTGCAAAATTGGTATTTTAAAATGGTTTTAAAAGCTTATAAATTCCACTAGGTGGGACACAAACATGTAATGCCTTTTAAAATGCATTTATTTTTCTGCTACTTTCTAAGCCCCGTTTGGAATAGGTACATCAGTAACGACTCTTTTCAGCCAAAAGTAAATTTTGATGGAAACATTTTTGGCCAGCACACTCGTTGGGTGTCATGTCAGTGGTCAATTGTTTATTGTTAACATGGTCAATTGAACGCCACCCATCCGCCAACCCTGTGGCATGCCACTCCCATATATATTTCACAAAATATCAAATTACTTGGCTTTCCTTTGATGCGGCTCCAGAATGTATATCTTGAGCAATTTGCGGCTTTGGCTCGCCTGTCAGCACTGTTCACATTCAGAGACGAATTAATCCATTTTCAGCTGTCTGTCAGGAGACTCGGTTGACAGACGGAAACTCGGAGACTCAGCTTCAAAGAGTAGAACCTTAAGGTTTTAAGACCACCGAAATGCAGATCCATATGCAGATGCAGCTGCAGTGCAGTTCTGGCTAATTAGGAATTATATTTCGGTACGGTCTCGGATGAATGTGCGTCGAGTGCTAAAATGGCTAATGCACTTTACTGTTCCCACTGACAGACGGCCGAAAAGGAAGCTGGATGTTGGTGGATATATTTTATGGTTTTATGGTTTGACAAAGGACAGGCCACCGCACAGAGATGACCGACTTCATCATGAACAAAGCTGGCGCCTCGGGCGCAAATTTCAATGCGTTTCGAGCATAAAATAAATGTCCACTAAAAATGTCCCTGGCATTGTTGTTGCTGCCCCTGAGGGCGTGGCAGCATAAGGGGGCGGCCAGGCGGATGACGAACAAAAAGCAACGATGGTGTGAGTTTAGCGGCGCTTTGTACACATAAAACATACCCACTATCGAAAATAATATATAATTTTAATAATAATTTTTTATAAATTATTCCTTAGTATATCAATGATTCAAAATATTACCTTTCAAGTTAAAATAAATATCATTTAATATTATTCGGAAATTAGAAAAAAAAAACATTTTACAACTATCCATAATTTAGTGTAACTGGTTTTTAGCTCGTTTACAACACATATATTTTTTGTCATCAAATGGTTTTTCCCAACTTTTTTTTTCGAGTGCCGCTCTCAGTTCTCTTACATGTCTCAAGGACATGTTCATAGCTGACTGCCTCAGAGTTCTCGCTGAACTGAACTGAGCTGAACTGAACTGGACTGGACTGCTGGACAGAGCTGGCCCAAATCGCTGCAAGTGCTTTTAAGTCGTTGTCAAATGCAAAGAGCACAATAATTCAAATTTATGACGCGCAATTGTGCTCACACACTTTCTCTGCGCCACCTCGTCTACTTTCCTGGCCATTTTGCCTGCCGGTCCTCGATTTCGTCCTTTTCGCAGGCATAAATAAAGGAAAACTTGGAACGTGCGTCCAGCTGAGTGGGCGGTCGCTCGTCATGGGAGTATGTAAATTTAGTGGCCTCAGAGTTGGGGGAAAGTAAGCGTAAAAATTTTTATAATTTGTGGCTCTCTCACTGAACAATTATTTTATTTCTTCGTTGTCCGGTTCGGTTCGGTGCGGTTCGCTTTGGTTCGGTTTTGGTTCTTTGAAATCAAGGATCTGAAAACTGGGATAGGTATAGGTGAGGCCGCAAGAAAGTGAAGCTGTTGGAAAATTATCTGCTTTTGATTTACGGACATTGTTGGACGTGGTCGTAAAATCTGGTAAAGCCCACGCGGCGTAATTTCGTATTCGGTGATTTGGTCGTGGCTTTTGTGGCAAGTGATAATAAAATTGGAACACCAAGAAGTTGATCTAGATTTGAGCTCATGCTTTGATTTTCGATGGTTATAAAAGCTTTAGTACTTCAAGGAAATAAATTGGTAATGCAAACAGAATTTTGGGCAAATATTCCATTCATATGAAATCAACTCAACAAATTGCATATTTATTTAATTGCTTCTAATAAATCCCGAAATAAATACGATGCTCTCTCAACCAAAAAAATAATAAAAGTGCATGGGAAACAATAAAAGTATCATTTAGTTTTGCTTTGCTATTCAATTAGGCGTCCAATGGCTGCATATGTCATAAAAAAAGCACACAAAATTACAAAGAAAATATGCAGAGTCGAACAATTAAAAAGCAATATCTATGGATACATTTATTGGGGAGAGGTAGAAACTATTATTTCGATTTGGGATGTGTTTGCGGATTTATAAACAAATCCCGATGCAAATCAACGACATCGAACAAATGCAGTTTGATTTATATTTATGCTTTTGCAGCAGGCATAAAAAATCAAATGACATTGCCAGAAAAAAACACAATATGCAGCAATGCCAAAAGAAACTTTGGTAGAACAAAATGCAAATAATTGCGACGGGCAAATAAATTAAAGCAAATTCGAAAGAGCAAATGCCGCAGTTGTTTGGCACAAAAAAAATGGAGGCCACACCAAAACCAGCGCAAACATTGATTAATACGAGGCCAAATGCATTAGGCCAGTTCACATAATTTACGACCAACTGTCTATGCATGCACAAACATTTATTTGTTTAATGTATTTTGCAGCCATATTTATATGCCGATCGCCTGAATTGCCGTTGTTGTTTTCGTTGCATTTATATCCGATGCTGATGTTGCTGGCGATACGCGGCGTATACGTAATGCGAAATGTTCTATTTTCACAAAGAGCGCAGCGGCAGCAGGGAACTTGACCAGAATGTCAGCTGCACAAACACGGTTAAACCATGGATGCCTCTAGGCCAAAACTGCCGACTAGCCGCTGGGTGGCAGATAGTTGATAGCTTTTTTTTGTGGCACACTCAGTTTGGCTTGTTTCAGAAATCGCCTGATACTTTCGGTCTATTGGTTTGAAAAATCGGTCAGTGTCACCGAAGTTTAATTTGGTTTAGTAGAGAAGAGATTTTTCCTTAAGGATAACATCTATTTTAGTGCATTTTATAGCATAAGCATCGTTAGGAAACGAACTGATATGTATCCCGTGTTTTTATTACCAGTATTAAATAGGTTTTTTTTTTATATTTATTAAACTTTGCTGTTGTGACTGAACTGATTTAAATCCGATTTCGAATTTCATTGGAAAGTATGAATATTAAAATAAGCCTTTACGCATAAAAAATTATACTTGCATAGTCACTATGATAACCTTAGGGTATTTTAATGTCCCAACACAATAGAATCATGAGCTCTTGTTCTTTTAGCCGCCTCTGTTGTTCGGTTGCTGGGAAAATAGCATTTGACATGCGGGTTCAAAGCGTTCGGCAGCCTGTTTGAATTCCTATTTGCATTGCGTGTGTTTTGGCTGTATCACCTGTCCTCCTCCGAAGCACCTGAGCATTGCCCACTGCCTAGTGACCAATGTCCATTGTCCATTGCCCGATTGTCAACACCCCGTTGCTCGCGAAAATATTTTTTGGCAGGAGAGCAATGGCGGCGACAACGACAACGAAAACCCAAAAAAGATACACACAAGAACACGTTCGATTTTGCCAGCAAGCAATAGGCAATAAACACAAAACGCAGCCAATTGAGTTCGAATGCAAATATTTGGTAACGCGCAGAGGGCAGCTCTGAAGCAAAAACAACACCGGCGAAAAGGTTCCAGGAACCCAGAGAATCGAGGGTTGTCGCTCAAAATTGAAATTGAAAAGAATTTCGCGCCATTTAACAATTTTTTTTTTATAGCGAAATCGTTGGCATGGAATCCATGAAAGGTTTAAATTTGATTGCCAAGTTGTATATATTTTCATGGAATTAGATTTAACTTGCTTGAAAATAATATATTGTATATATAGTTTTTAGTTTAAGTGGAAAAAAACTTCGTAACCTACGTTTTTTTTATCTGTCGTTATTGATCCACTGACTTACTTGGTAAAATAAATCAATTTTGCTCATTTCACATGCACCGAATGACAGAAACAACTGCGCTATAATCCGGGCCTTCTCTTTCGTTGATGCGATATGTCATACTATTATTATTTAAATTGCTCAGTGTTCAATTTCGCAACTCAATGCCCAATGGACAGTCGAACTGACAACATAATTTCAGCATATGACAACTTTTCTAATGAGAAAAAATCGGACACTCACACACAGTAGAGCAAACTTTCTTTTGCGGATATCAAGCAATTTGCTTTGAGATTGTTTCGAAAATGTGCAGTCAGTCCGTTTGGGAATGTGGGTGTGTGTGTGTTTACACACAAGATGTGTTTTCTAGAGTGTGCTTTGCAGTTGTCACTTGCGTGCCCAAAGCAAAACTGTCAAAAAGCATATGACAAACATTTGTCGTCGGCTGACAAAACCCAGAAATGAGCCAGACATACATACATAGGGAGACACCCGAGTTCTGTATGCATATCAAACGAAATTTATTTTTCCGTGAAAAAACGAAAGATAAAACGGAATAAACGGAAAATTGCTTTAAGGAAGTGCGTCCTGCGCCCTGTCGTTCTCCTTTGACCTCTCGTGCCGCGCTCCTTAGTCATCCTCGCTGACATCCAAAATGGTCTTAAAGGCAAAAGGCTCAAAGGCGTAACCAGCGCCCTCGTAGAACTTGCTCATGAACTCAACCCTGAAAGAGCAAATCGCAGGTTAAAATGCATCTGAATTGTGTCCTCATTATTCGCAACTCACCAGTGCAAACGCAGTGTGTGCAAGAAGGCCGAGAGTCCTTCGATGAGCACCAGGATACCGACTGTGAGCAACGCCCAGGCTCCAAAGAATACGTAGATGAGAATGCCGCCAATATAGCTGTCGTACTTGAATCCCATGGAAAACACCATGTTCCACAGTACTTCGGAGAGCTCTGTAAACATGAAACATAATATATTATTGAAAATGAATAATAATTATATAAAAGGAAATCAATACAACAATACGTTTAAAAATTTAATAAAAAGTGTAACTTACGTGCGTGAGCCAGGGATAAGGCCCACAATCGGAGGTATGAGGCCGTGTGGGAGACCGTACTCAGGACATATTCGATGGTGTGGATGGCCTGATGGATGAAGATCTCGCCCATCTCATCGTCCTCTCCATGACCCTCCCCTCCACCGCTTTGTGGTTTTGGTGGGGGAGCTCCGTTCGTCTTGCGTTTGATCATGATGTACAGAGGCTTGCCCAAAAGCATCCAAGGAATGCAAATGATGGCAACGACGACAAAGACCTGTTGGATGCTCTTCTGACCGTCGAACATGAACTCCTTGCAGGGCTCAGGAGTGTCCTGGCTGCCCTGCAGTATCATGTTGATGAACAGGATCAGGATAGAAGGAGCACAAGCCGGTGAAAGTGGTCCTTCAACGGTGTCGTTGTAAACGACCCACTTGAAGAACATCATGAAGACCATGTAACCGAACAACAGGAGAAGGAACAGGACTTGAGGCAGGAACTCTAGGAAAATACTTGCGTACTTCTTGTAGTAGGCAAAGTTAACCACCGACATGGAGACGCCGAAGATCATGTGGATCACACCCACAATGATCGACAGCTTCATCTTAAAGGTGTTTAGAAAGATGATCTTGTTGTCGGCCAGTTGCCAAATGGGATCCATGCCGAAGGGATATGTCTTGTAAACAGTATCGTTCGGCCTGAGGGTGATATATTTAAGGTTTTCATCCTCAACCACGTCCCTTGTATAGTTCATGTGCCAAGCGGAGCCGAATATATTCATGGACTTTGAGAACACATCGTTGTAAATGAATCCGGTGTAAATGGAGAAAATTCCCATGAGGAAGATGATGTATCGGCCGCCGAAGAATATGTTGAAGATCTCCTCCTTGATCGAAGACAATTGCTTTTCCTTGATGATTAGCCAGGAGGCGAAGAGCAGCAGGATCAGTCCGTGTCCCAAGTCACCGAACATCACGGCGAACAGAAAGGGGAATGTGATGCAGGCGTAAAGAGCCGGATTCACTTCTCTATATGAGGCCATTCCATACGAGTCAACCAGGTTCTGGAAGCCATTGGTGAATTTATTGGTTCTCGTGTAAGTCGGCGGCATTTCGTTCGTCTCGATGACATTCATGAATGCCGGTATGGAACTTTCCGAGATCTTCGAGGCTCGAGCTAGTGCATCCTGAACCGTGGATATATCGTTGGTGGGCACCCAACCCTCGCCAATCAGACACTTGCCCGTCACATCGGGATTGAAGAAGTTCAGAATGTGATAGATAGCCTTCATTTTGCGCACCATAATCGACCAGCGTGGCAAATGCTTAGAGGCTGAGTTCAAAACCCGGCTGCGATGATCGGCGCTCTGGCTGAGGACCAACTTGAGGTCCTCCAGACGGACATTCACATCCTTGATCATCTCTTTTCGCTCGGCATGCGAACTGGGACAGGGATAGACGGCGGCATGATAGCCCGTGCAGACTTTCTTGATTCTTTGCTTCAGCTGCTCTCCCTGGAAGAAGGCCACGAAGACGGTCTTTAGTACAGGCCTTCCAGTTTCCTCATCGGCGACGAGCCCATCAATGTCGGCTCTCCGCAGGAAGATATTTCCTCTGGAAATGCGCCACAGCATGCGCTCAAAGCTGAAGAATCGCTCCAGCTTGATGACACCAGCAACAAAGGCCAGTTGACCCCGCTGGGCGGCTCCTGGCAAATTGGCCGGATCCTCGGGGTCCAGTTTTCGGTTGACGTCCAGATTAATGACTTCCTGATCGGAGAAGAAGCCCTCGGTGTTCTCTAGCACGTATTTGAGTTCTTGCATGTGCCGGAAGTTGGCATCCAAACTCGCTCCATTGGCGGACATTTCGCGCAGTTCATTGTCGGTCTTCTCCAGCTGAGCCTCAAGGTCTACGATCTCGCGGGGATTGGGAGCAATGGGCTCCTCCTCCGGTCGCAGGACTGGCAGCTTTACCTCGTCCTTCTTCATCTCGGACTCCACGTACCGGAGGCGGCGCTCCATGTCATCACATCTCCTGACCTCGTTGACGTACTTTCGCTGGAAAGCACTGACCTCCTCGTTCAGATCGCGAAACTGGACACATCCTTTTTCGCCCAGCTCGGCAATGGAGGCGTAGGCTGCCTCCGGCTGGATGAACAGCTGGCACAGGGCCATCTTCTCGCTGCGGAACATGTCACCCATGTTCAAATCGAGTGTCTATAACTGCAAAAAAAAATATATATATAGTTCAAAATTGGTATGCTAAAGGTGTAATTAATTTGGCTGTGACGATTTTTTAAGTGTTGTTTATTCATGTTCTTTATTGGTGCATATTGTAATATTTTTATTTTATGACAAAGCAATCAGGTGCACATAAAAATTGACTTTTTAAGCTTTATTAGACATTTTTATTGCCAAGGCATGTGATCAATCGTAATAATAGGCACCAAAAATTCCAACAATGATAAGAGGGCAATTTCTTAATAAATTAGTTTATAACGGTGTCAAAATGATAGGAACCTTGTACAGAACTGAAATTCATTCATATCATTAAATGTTTCTAATAATATTCAATGAAACTGTTTGTTAAAAATAGAAAGAAATGATTTTTCTTGCAAAAAGAAAATTTATAAATCTTTGAAGAGTATGTAATGGAACATTGTATCTTTTATAGCATTTTTTGCCACACTTTGCTAATCAGTTTGGATAATGAGCTGTTTAGCAGGGCTTTAATGGGTCCGCCGCCTGACAGGTGGACTCAAATTTGTTGATCCAACTGACGCACATTGTTTATGGTCGGTCCACTTGAATGCAGTGCCTGCCAATGTCGCAATCAATCAGCTAAGTGGAAACCAACAATTTGGAACAGAACCTGGTCAAAATAGATTAGATTACGCACCACAGGCTACCATGTCTATCGAGATCGTTTCGGTTGTTATCTACTGGCATTCGCGGCATTATCTGGAGTGGGCGTTGAGCGCTGAGCGCATTAATAATTTGAAATTATTAACAATTACCGACAATCAGTTGGTTTATAAATAAGCCCCGAAAGTCTTTTATTGCATTAAACGCTTATTACCAGACCCGGGACTCAGTGCATTGTCTTCTGATAACCGTTTTGGGCAGGCCAGATTATATGGATATTTATGGTTAGAACAATGCCTGGCCGAGATTTTGCCCCGCCTGTCTGGCCATAAAATTATGATTGACTCTCGCTCTCGACTGGCTGATAAAAAGACACGCAGTCTGTGGCCTCACTTCAGCTATTTTTTGATAGTTTCGACTTATCACAGTCACCAGGAATTTGATTTACAGCGAAGGGAAGTGAGTTTTTTTTAAACGGAATTGTGGGATTAAAATAAATTGTTGATATTTTTAATAGCTTCGTAAATGGTTGAAAGCAAAGGCAGTCCGCATATTGTATACGTATTACATATAAAATAATATATACTGATGAATCATTGTATTTTTTCTCATATCAATTAATTAAAAATATCCAGAAGTTGTTAAGAAAACAATTTGTTCGCACTGGTTATTATCATCGTTAATCGTTCCGTAATCAGTTTGACGCTGAAGTCAACTTGAAGTAATTAAATTTATAATTTTTGTACCTTTGGGTCATGTGGTTAAGACATTGTGTCACTCTTTCTACTTGATTTCTAAAAAATGTGTTCTGTAGAAGACACTGCATATCAACTTGGAATTCAATTGATTTTACTTTTGCTTACAATATGGAGCACACCCTTTTAATTTGCACAAACGGTTCATAGAATTGATTAACTGCAGCCGACTGGGATTTGCTGATGGCCATCTGTGGATAAATCAGTGCACGTCGGTGCTTATCGGTTTCAGTTTTGTACATCAGTCTAAGCCATAAATCTGCACAGACCAGACAATTGCCTTTAAGATGCCCATAAATCTTCGGGGGCAAACTTCACGCAAATGCCTGATTATCGGGCGGCCAATACCCACGGCCCATTCCCATTGCCCATTCCCGTTTTCCATTCCCGCTGGTTTATGTCTGCAATTACGGTTTCACTGGGGATTGTTGGATTGTTCGGATTGCAGGCGGCGTTACGGGGCTCATTAAGAAATCCGTTCGTGGGCCGTAAAAATATTATCGAAGCCCCAATCGGTTGGGTGGCAAATTTTAACTCGGCGATTGAGTGGTTCAATTTGTACGCCCCACATGATCCATCATGTGCTCTAACGTCACAAGGCTATTATGGCTCCATATAGCAGACATAAACCGATTTATAGTACAATACTAGTGTCAGGCTAATGAAAATCGATGTTTAATGAACGTTATCGAGTGATTATCAATTTCCAATTAAGATACGTTATCGCTGAAGAAATTACCATTAAGTCAAATGCAATTTTGAATAATTACGTGAGGAGTGGCTAACAAATTACTTTGTTCGCAAGGAACATTTATAATGTGCCCAGTTAGAGCTTATCTCAGACAACATTGATAACCTCATATTATTAACCCTAAGGGAACTGATAATAATAAGTGTGTGCCAAGAAATGGCCGAGGAGTATGGCTAACACGCGCATTAGCAGCATGTTTGCCAACGTGGCGTATGAGTAATGAGGGAGTCTCTTACTCGACTACTTATTCACAGCGATAACGGAAAGAATTGACAGAGCTAGAGCAATCACTTTAGCTATTGAGGAATGTTTAAGGATACTTTAGATTTAAATCACTACACTTACACTACGTGAAAAGGTAATGTTTCCAAATGGTAGTTACTAATTTTTTATTCGCGACCTGCCACCTCAGCGGCGCTGAAAGAACTGTGCGAACGCCTAAGACCTGTTGAGCCCTATGGCCAATTAGACTGGGGCTAATCTAAACAATACACCAATACAACGGGCCAATTGCCATGGGAGAGAGCTTCATAATCTTTGTGCCTACAATTTTTTATCACACGCTCGAAACCACTTTTGCGATTGTGGCTTATCGTCGGTGAGAGACGGTAATCGGCGAGTAACCGAAACACAATTATGCCAGTCCAGCAACCTCCGATTGCTGGTCAATTTTCTTGCGGCCGGCCATTCCCCAAGGCATTATCAATGATTGAGTGTAAGCACGAGTTGGCCAACACTCCAACCACCCACGCACACAACTCCATTATCTGATTGACACTATTCGGGCTAGTGGGTCCCTTGTGTTGCAACAATATGACACCCGCTGATATGGCACTGCCACCGATGCAGACTTTATTAAGACACCACCAGGTGATTGAGGGTGCGATCAATCAATCATCGGACATTGGCAGTCGTACATAAGGTGAGGTGAGAGTGGTAATGAGATATTAAAGTCCTGAATTCTGAAAATGAACTGAGATAAGTTTTCATTGCATAAATAAATTGCAATCCATTCATATTATTGCAACTCAGCTTTAAAGTAATCAACGATATTCGGTAAATTTCTTAACGGCATCCGTTTCACGGATATATTTAACGGTCTTTATAAGCTCAAACGTTAAAGTATGGCCTTTCTGGTTTAAATTGAAAAGAAATTTACCATCTCTTGCATATACATATATCATTACTTCACCGTACTTTAAATATAGTTTTAAGCTGAATGTGTAATCCTTTTCAGGGACTTGAATCTTCCCCGAGCAAACTTCAATAACTCTCCGTAGCTTAAACCTGCTTATCTTCTGTTGCAAGTGGCACCACCCAAAGACGACCATTCCACCTGAACAAAACGCGGGGATTACTTAAAGATTTCTGCCAGGATGTGTGAAGGGAAGGCTGAATGGCAACCTTATGTCTGCTCAATTGGTATTAGCCCCAAAGTCAAGTGCTTTGTTTATCAGGCGCGTTCTATGGAAACCGTCCTAAGTACGCCGGTCTTATCGTGAGTCACGTGCTCCTGTTGGTATGGCAACGTTTGATTAACGGAGCACATGATACATTTGAAATATTCGCAAATTCACTCTCTATTTTAGGGCCCATAAATCTCTGATATTAAACTATTGCTTAGCAATACCATTTGAAGCCAACTGAGTATTAAAGCGTTAAGTCCAAAAAAAAAATCACATAATATATTAAAAGCTGCGAATTAATCGTTTTCAGCGATTAAGAAAAGTTTGTTATCAGCAATCATTGTTCAAGCAAATGAAGTTAAAAATTTATACAATATAGAGTATCCCCGCTCTTGATTCGATTTTAAATTCAAAGGCGTACAAACGGAGTAATTAACGTTTCCGTTTCAGTTTAAACGTTTGGACTTTATCGGTTTGAAATTGGAAATGTAATTCCATATATTTTAATTATATATCTACAATATTTACAGAATTGCAAAAAATACGTGTGACTTGACGCAAATTCGTAGGAACTGCATTAGCTGTATAATCATTATAATTTTTGGCAACCACTTGACTGCTATGATGGCCTTTTGCCTTTGCCCCCGGATGATAAGCGACCACCTGCCAGTCGTTGGTCATTACAAGGACTTCGGTCCAGTTTTGCTAATTAAAAACTTCCACCTAATGAGCTTAAGCATCTTAATTTATGCTATTTAAATGAGCTCGAATTCGCTTTTTCACACACATGCGCGCGCACACACGCACACACACATACACACAATAGGGGGCAAGAAGACCGCAAATAAATCGCATACAACTTTAAGCTGCAACAACATCATCATCCTGGTGGCGCGGCTCCTAATGCCACATAATGATCCTGATAATGGCCATCAGTTAGCGAGTGTGTGAGTCAGTGTGTTTGTTGCCAAGGAGAGAGGATGAAAAAGGAATTTAGCTGCCAGCACGTTCAACTTTTCGCTGTTGCACATTAAATGGGGCAGGGACTGGGCCACTGAGTTTTTGGAGTTGCACTATCGGCTAATGTGCGTCACCATTCCGTCTGCTTTGAGCGAAAAAAAAACGCAGTTAAGACCCAAGTAAATGCACTGCGCAAAAAATCAGTAATACTTACATGTATTTAATTACCAGATGCCAGTGTGTTTTTATAATTTAATTAATTTTCACTGTTCAATTTTATGTTTTAGGTACAATTTTCAATGCCCTGCGAAATAATGCATTCCGCTTTACAAAAGCCAATTTTAAATATAATTTTTATAACGGAAGTTTAATTTGCCGTCGCGATTTTCTCTCAGTGACTCGATTTTCCGGCAATTCCGGGACTTCTGCCGACTGCTTTCGGCCATGGCCAATAACTAAGTTGTTGCGTGCGGTACTCTGGATTAGTCTAATGCCAATATGTACGAGTTGCAACAAAATGGCCGGCGGTGTAAGAGCTTTTTGGCGTGGTTTGCCGCACAAACGTGCAGCCAATTGGATTCTGATGTGTTGGCCAACGCGGAATAGCGCAGATCTGGCCCGTTTTATGTGGCGATTGCAATTGCAGTTCCAGGGGCACTCGCCAACTCGTTATCTTTAGTGATTTTCGGGCTCGGGGCTTTATTGTGGGTAAACACATGCCGGGAATGGAATTTCGTGTTTACTATGTATATTTCTGAGGCGAATGAGTCAGTATTCTCGTAAGACGGTGGCTTATCGCTGGGTTATCTTTTATGGCCCAGGTTTTATCATCGTTTACACTCTTGATTAAACAATTAGGCACTATGTAGCCTTGATTTATGCCCCACTATAAAAGCTGTATTAAATTCAATCTGCAGTTTAGGTTCAGTTTTAATATTGTTTGCTTATGCTCGGCAATATTCGGACTGTTTTCATTTTTGCTGGCAAGTGTACTCCTTATTGCTCGTAAAATAAAAACTAATGTTAAATAAATAAGAATGGCCTGAAATGAAATTAAAGAATCCAAACAAAAAAAAAAAAAAATAACGGAACAATCAGCACGATTACGAACTACCAAAAAAAAGGGAACTAATGTCCATTGCCCCAGCCACGCCTCCTACGCCCACCTCAAGGGGGCCCGAAAGTATGCTGCGTAAAATTTAACATTAACAGCAGCCGTGGCAGCAACGTCATTTCGTATTTATTGTACTACCTTTGTCAGCATATCTAACATTTATTTGTTTTTTGTTTCACCACTCTTTTGGGTAATGTTTAATACTTATTATTTTTTGTAGCTACCGGGGGGGCTTTACTGTTATTGTCTCACCCGGTATTTTTTTCTTGTTTTGTTTTCCATTCAAGATGAAAAAATCCAATTTTCTGCTTAAAGCATTTTCATAATGCCAAAGCGCCCCAAAAAAATCCGACCTCTCGAAAATTTACAGTGAAAAGGGTTCAGCTATTGTTGCTTCTCACTTTTGTTGCGCAATAACGCACGTAATTTGTTCAGAAACGAAAATGTGTGAAAATGTTGTAAAAACCAGCGCTAATATGCCGTGCCACATGCGAAATGATATATCGTTTGTGGCTAAAACAATGTTGAGGCTTACACAACAATTGCGGGCAGTCTAGACAATGGATTTATTTGTTGTTTGGTGTTTATTTGAATAAAGGTTGAAATGGGTAAGTTTTTAATAATTTGCGCGAGCTGTTTAAAAAATGGGAAACTGTCACTGACTATATCGCTTTAAGGAATTATCCGTGGTTTATTTAATTTATATAAGTGATCAAAGCATATATTGAATTATGAATTAGCTATCCTTTAAATACAGTATTTTTAATGAGACTTTTTCTGGGTAAGAGGCACCTCGACAATTATGGACATTGTTACGTGTATTACTCATACGCCCCGTTGTGCGCCAGTTCAACTGCCATGCATATCAGTTCGGAGGGTAAAAACGGAAAAGTAAACCGATTGGACACATAAAGCTGCGCTGCGTCATGTCGTGCATAAAAGTCAACTGTTGCGTTTTCCCCGATTTTCCCCTCGCCCGCCCCCTTCCAACTGCTTCAAACAATGGCAAAAATATCATCGTAGTGGCTCCTGTGACTCTGCCGTGCTTGTCTCAATTTGCTTGGTTCTGCGTGTGCTCAACTATATTAAATGATTATTTTTTATTTTCATTTTCATTGTTATGGCGAAGTGTTATGGGCCAGCCTGTTGCTCATATATGCCATGTACTTTGTCTAAATTGAATTATAAAAACAGATCAGGGCACATCTTTCGAATACTCTGTATATTATCTTTATTAAATATTAAAATGTTTCCCGATAAATACAAAAAAGTGCAAAATATATTGAAAAGTTGTTTAATAATAATCTTTTACGAATATATAAATAGCTAATCGAAATTGAAATCAATATGTTTCTTTTCGTTATTTTTAAGAAATATCCCCCTTTCAGCTCGACTACACTTTGAAAATTCTTGAATAAAATTAGATTTCCCCTAGAAATATTTTCAAAAGCAAGCGTCATTGATTTGCGCCACGTTTCCTTCGACAACCAAACGCTAGATTTTCCCCAACTCCAATAGCAATTTCCCGCCAGGACACGCGCTTGGCAACCTGGGGCCATGCCAAAATATCCTGGAGCCGCCGCCGATACGTTGCCAATTCGCTGTGCATCCCTTTGGCACGAGATCAACAAGGATAACAACAACAACAACAGCTGCCGAAGAAAATTTGGTAAAATGGGAAAAAAGTTGACGCCATGTGAAAAGTTTCGCCACAAGGTCGCCTTAGAGGCAAAAGGTTAGTCTATGTACCTATAAGAGATTGGCGTTTTATTTTCGGAACGCTTCAAAATTGGCTTTATTTGAATTAAATTTTATTTTATTTCATTTCATTCAACATTTTTTTTGAGTACGGCACCCTTCGCTTTCAATTGAATTTGACTGCTGTCAATCACGCGCTGCATACGCCTCACTTGGCTGTAAAATTCAAATTTTATGCTAATTTTACACAGGACGATCAGCGGGTAGCAGGCGTGGCATTGTTCGTTGTCGTCAAAGGGTTAAATGTGTTAAATATTGATTGGCTTAGACCGTCGATGTGAGCCCCTAACACGGCCAAATGCATGACAGTAAAGAAATGAGTGGAAAAAAACACAAGATCCTGCTCAAATGACGTTTTAAGCGCGCCCTTAAAAAGAGATTTGTCAACAGTTGCAATGCGGCAGGAGGCAGTGGGGGCGGCAGGGGGCGTGGCCGTACGGGTTGCGGCACAATCAGGAGCAAAAAGGACGAAAACTAAACCAGGCCAGAAAAAGAGCGGGGAATTTGGGAGACTGGGAGTTGGGCACGTTAATTTGCCTTTGATTATGTAATGGCAATGCGAAAGCAGCGCAAACAAAAGTTCGCAAATGGAAATCAATGGGGAAAAGCGTGCAAAAAAATGGGACTCTTCAATTAGAATCCGAAAATTTAGCATTCTATTTCCCTAGGCAAAAATGTAAATATATGCATATGAAGAAACTAATTCAATATGTTTTATATTTATTCTAAATGTAGATTTTGGATTTTTGGAAAAAATCTAAATTATGACCTCATATGATTGGCTCATATTTTCATTTATTTCGAAGGTAGGCGATATTCATTTTAGAGAAGAGGAAAAAAAAAAAAAAAAAAAAACACTGGAATCAACAAAGATTTATAAACACTTTCTGTTTATTGTATTTCTTATGTGATTGTGCTTGCACACTACAATTTCAAACATTAAATTTTATGAAATGTCAAGAAAAACCCAAGTTTTCCGGACAAGCTTTGATTTATTAACTAAAACCAGTTCCTAAACACCATTTATGCATAATGGGTTGCAATTATAAAATAGATGAGATCATTGATAGGGCAAATCGCTTAAAGCACAGCATTCCTTTCCCAAAATCCCATACAAACAGCAGCTCAGTAAATATAGCTACCCCTCGCCCACATTACTCTTTTTTTTATTTTGGTAATTTATAGTAGCTGCTCTTGTGTTGATGTTGATAAATTGTTGGATGCCAAGGGTTAACTCGGCATCCGGCAGGCAGTTTTTAGCTTTTGTCAAGGTGGGCAGACGACTACCTTTGTGCAAAGCTGGCTGAAGATAATCTACAATAATAAATTTATTGGCAACAATTTTTGATTTATTATGCTATGTGAATAACATAAATAGCTCACCACCTTTCTCACATATGACACTAATGATGCGGCGCCAGCTTTGATGCTTTACCTTTTTTTCCCTGCATTTTTTGTAGCCAGAACTGAGCTCAAAGCTTGGCTTTTCTCCATTTTCCGACGCCTTTGTGTTTGTATGCATGTGTTTTGGTAAGAGCGTGCTGTAAGGCGTGGGAAAAGGATGCCTCTGCTGGAGTTTAAGTTGCTGTACAGCCTTGAGCTTCGGACAGAACGTTGACTGGCTTCTGTTCTCTAGTTACCCTTTTTCGCTGCACACCCCCTTTGTTGATGTTATTAACATGGATTTTTACAAGCCATAAACCCATATTTGGCCAAGCCTATTGTCCTGCAGCCCACACTGCCACATAAAAGGCCAGAGCTCCCAGCTGCGCCGCCTGAGCCCCCTTGCTATAGTTGTCCTTTTTCTTACGGTGTAGGAGAAAAGTTTTACTGTGGGTGTCTTAGGCAAATTATTTGTAGCAATCAAGCGCATACAACAATACATAAAATACATTCGCTTGGATATAATATACATATTTAGATATTTAACATTTTTGTACTTTAAGTAAATTTTAATATATCTATATGTTTCCTATTTCTTAAATGCTAATAGGTATGCTAGGTTCCGAAGGCTCCAATTGACCGCACAGATTTTATTAGCGCCTTGTCGCCGGGCCGTCTTAAGTGGCTGGGTTGCTATGCACGTTTTCAATATATCTCATATTGTTTGGCCGTGAGCTGCGCGTGTTTATTTGCTTTGTCGTATTTATACAGGAGCCAGTTGGGTGGGGCATTGATGGCTAAGACCAGCTTGTGCCGAAGGTATTGAAATGGCCAACTACTTAGCGATTTTGGGGCAACCCCAAAAGGAGTGGTATTATTAATATTGGGCTTTTTTTATTATACAGATTACTAAGGTGGAGCCCGGGAAAAGCTGACATTTCCATTTGCAGTTTTATGGTCATTCCAATACCAATCCCAAGTCGTTTTATCTACTTTCCGTGAATCTTTAATGCTTAGTTCTTATGGAGCTTCGTGTTTTATCCGCCGACACTGTGACAGTCATAAAAAATGCCAGCATATAATTTATGTATCACGAATTTGCCTTCGCCTGTCAACAATTTGTTTGGCATTATTGGTTGAATTATGAGTCTGCCTCGGAATCGGAGGACGGACGTGGCATGTCTGTATTCTGATTAGGAATACATAATTTATATGTTGTTTTCATGATTTCCTTTTAATTCAATTCAGTTTCTACCTAATGTTATTAATAATTTATTGGGCGCCATATCCACACGGTATTAAATTAGCTAATTAAAATGTGGCACTCCTTAAAGCAATACTTTTCGCTGTAGAGACAAAAACCTAGCCACATTTTTTATGACATTCATTTTGATTCATTTTTCTTGTGTTGTCGGGTTGCTTGAGCTCCACAATGGCAACAATGTCAACGGCCACAGATGAAACAGATGAAAACCGAAATCGAGGAACATAGTTCATCGAGTGCCCCGACCCTTGGTGATAAAAAGTCACATCAATTTTCTAGGACTGACCGCAAACGTGCGAGTCCGCCGAGTGCATCAGTCCAGTCCATCAGTGAGAAGAAAAGAGCAGGCGAGAGTGTATTTACAGGTGTGGCCATGAAAATAGGGACATTACAGCCTATTTAGCTGAATAAGTTTTTTTTCAATTATTTAAAATTAATTCGGTACACTGCAAATATGCATTAGATCGCTATCGATTTTATTAAAATATTTTCATCAACTACACTTCTTACTAATTTCATTTTAACAAACAAAGTTAATTGTATCTTTAAGGGGCTTAAATGAGGTTTTTCAGTAATGTCCTATTATTTTCACCTCAGCTGTACGTGCGGTCTAATAAAATGAGTTGTCGAAAACGCTGCACAACAAGCACGCTGCAAATAAATTGACTGACAGGCAGGACTGTCAAATCCAACCAGGACCAGTGAAAGGACGACGCCGACGAGGACACAAGGCGACTTTTGAACGTTGACTTGGATACTGAGTGTGTGCCGTGTGTGTGTGCGAGAGAGAGAGAGTGGGTAAATGACTTTGCAAATGGACATGCCAAAAAAATGTAAAGCAGTCCGTAGCCTGTGCCGCTCTGGATGGAGGGCAGTCCGTCGTCCAATCATGGCCATTTCTCAACTCAACTCTTGTTGCACTTTTTACCCTTACGTTAACAGATGATTGTGATGTGTAAGGAGGGGGGGGGGGGCTCGGTTGAAGTGGGGCAAGCGGGGTTTTGGTACTAGGAGGCTTGGTTACAACTGGTTTTTGGCTTTCCACTTCGAATGTGTTCATTTTGAAAACCCACAACAAAGCGGAAACGTATTGACAACGAAGGAAATGGACTTAAGCCATGATTTATAGTCTACGGATTTTCCATTTAAGTTTATTGGTTTTCTGTAAATGCAACTGCCAAGAGAGCGGGCGGGCACTCTAAAAAGATATTCGCATTGGAAGTGGCCAGCAACATAAGCTCATTGCAACACTGTACCCTTCTTCCCCGAATCCCCGATCACCATTTGGCTATTCCGTTTACGATTTTGGCCAAGTTCTAAACCGGCTTCCCTTAGCTTTTGAAGTTTAGTTTTCGACTGGGGATTCCTCGAGGAAAGCAAAGCTGCCTGGCTTCGATTTATGCTTTTGAGTTGCAACTTTTGAAAATTGCTCATGTTTCACACATTGGCTACACTTGGTGCTGAAGTTGTGCGGAAAATAGATTTGTGCCGGCAGGGAAATCCCGCTTGTTCAAGCCCATCCGTGTCCAGTGCAAAGCTGAAACTTTTACACTTGTCCCGGAATCAAGACGAAACAATGACCAGAAGTAATTGCCAATTTGATAGGAGTTTCAATTCACAGGGAAATGGTTCAGGAACTTCCACTTGGCTTACTGTATCTTCAAATTCCATGGATATCTTTTGTTTAGAGATTATTGTTTAGAAATTGCTCAATATTTGCTAACCATATTCTCGCCTAAGGGTTCCTGTAAATATCATTGTTCTATAAAGTGAAACTTTGTTTTCAAGTACAGATTCTAAGTGGAATAGTAAATAAACACTTGTAACTTACTCTTACTTTTGAGCACCTCTCAGAAAGTAGGTCGATGTTGTTGTACAATATTATTGATATTGAACATCTTCTCGTTTGAACAATTACAGAATTTATAAAATTTAATTCAAGCATTGGCTGTGGGAATTTAGGACATTCTAGCATTCTGGATGCACAGAATGTAGAACATACCGGCACAAAGCCCCAACATATTGCTGGTTGGTATTAATGTTCAAGTAATGCGATATCATTTGTTAAAGATACTTTAATATCCAAGCATGTGCTCATAAATGGTATATGGAGCTCAAGAGCACCGCAGTGCGCACAGTAGTTGGGCAAATCTATTAACACATTTAACAAGCAAATACCGAATCCCATTACAACTTGGCCATTTGCTTGGCCGTAAACAGAGTCTCGCTTCGTAAACTTGGCTTGGGCAGCCATATGGTATAACCAAAGTAAAATTTTGCTGTAACTGCAGTTGCATTTGAAATGGCTGCCATTCGATGATTTACTGGCTTACAAAGCAGTCGTTTCATTTCCCTTGGCCCTGTCTGAGGCTTCGGATTTTCCAGATGAATATTAATTTGGGAAACGTCTAGTTTACACAAGCAATGCCAAAGCTTATGTCTATTTGAGGTCATAATTATGTGACTAACACGCTGTGGCTTTTCCCACGTGTGTGTGCGTTTCGGGCACACGTGCCAATTGCCCGGCGACAAGAATATTAGGAAAACTACTTGTGCGCTGGTGGGTGGTGGGGGGTGAAATATGAAAAATCCATTTTCCTGGGCTATCAATCAAGCCACCCACAGCAGTCTCCTTACCCAAGTCACTTGGCACCAATAGACATGTATGACCATCGATTTACCCACTCATCCTTCGTTCCTTCTGAGCTGCGTGTGCTTATTAAGAGTGGGCCATCTTTCATTATGGACAGAGTAAGATATTTGCTATTCGTAAGGGTATTTCATACCTCTTAAAATGGCTATGAATGGCAATCAACTACATTTTTTGGGTACCATTGAAATTGAATAAATATCCCATTTTATAACAAAGCACAAATTGTAAGATGTGGATTGGTTTTATACTAATAGTTCAAACAGAAATAATTATTTTAATTAATTAAATCGCAGATATATAAACCCAACGAGCTTTGAATTTACTTTAAACTTTTAATGAGTCGCCAAGGGCATATTAATATCCGTTTTGTGTGCAGCTGCCTTCATTGTTATCCTGACAAATTTCTGTGTGACATGCGTGAAATCCGCGTGAAATGTGTGAATGCAAAAGGCACTCCCTTTCACAGACCTTCCCCCAGTGGTTGAGTGCGGTTTTCTGTGCGGGTCTTTTTGGGGATCCTTCAAAGTATCAAATGTCACATAACTAAAACATCAAATGGTCGAGTGCCCCCGGGCTTTGCAAATCAACTGCGGCTTTCAGCCAAGCACAGCTGCTTTTCAAAGAAGTGGCAGGCCTGAAAATGACTCCTAGTCATAGTCACTCCTTTACAGCCACACACCCACTTCCACACCCATATTAGAGATGCGATATGCAACGCATAAATGATAAATGACTGCGGCCCTGAAAGACAGATAGTGACGAGGTTACGGCGGCAAACTACTTTGACAAATGGCTGCCTGGCAAGGATGCTTCTCCTGTGCATCCCATTCCTAATGGCAGGACCTATTTTCCATGCGCCTCGTCGGCTTTATTATAAACTCGCATAATCGCTAAGCATTTCGCTCTGGGTCGAAGCGCTTTTCCTTGGCCCGTTGAACTTGTCAGGAGTTGCTTAGCCGACTCGTTAGCGGATAGTTCAGAGCACTGAAAAAAAAGTTTACTATCTAAGTAAGTCGCGCAATACGGAGTGTTATTCAATAATGTACAGTAATGTTAAACAGGTTATCAAATAAGTACATTGCTTGATATTTTTCTGTTCGCATTTCAGTTTAATTCGTATTTATAATTTCTTTAACGATATCCATTTAATGCATAATTTATTTTACAGCGTAATAAATCTAGATATTTTGCACTTCTTCTTTTATACTTATAAATAAATTTCAGCCCGCTAGCTCTGAACTTGCCTTTTTTCAATGTTTTGTTCCCATTGCTTCGTAGATTTCATTGTATGCAAAAGATGATTAATGTGCCCCAGACAATCCGAGCCCGAGACTCAGACATCCGAGGTTCCTGCTCCTTTGGTTGGTAAGGGGGTGGTGCCAACTTGTAGCCAGTTAATTGAGCGCTTGATGCGCCCCCCTGCCCATTTTTATGAGAACGCCTTTTCAATGGCTTTCAATTGCAGTGGTGGCAACTAAAAAACGAAACCAACTGCATGTCAAAAAGTCAAACTCAACAAATGGCAGCCGAAACTTCATTAAAAAAGGACCAACGCTGACAAAAGGAAGCCCGGTTGGCAAGAGGAGGATCAGAGAGTCAGAAGCAGAAGACTGCAGTGCACTCGTGTTTTTCTGGGTTATAACAATGCGGCAAGCAGAACTTGACTTTTAATGTTTCCTCAATTAGAAGGCGCACAAAAGCGCCAGCCAAAAAGGTGAAGTCGTGTCGTTCTGCCCTCCAACAACCGACAACAGTCAGAAAAAGCATAAAAATTGACTGAGCAAAGCGAAAGGAAGAGAAAAAACTTAAATGCGCATTAATAACAAAGTGCAGACCGTTCTCGAGTGCTGGTAGTTGTTCAAGTAGAGCCCGGCAATAAAATACTTGCAAAATAGATGCAGCCCACTGCCAAGGAGCCGAAGTCAACGACTCACCAGCCGCAACAGCAGGATGAGAATTCCGGGGTGGTACATGGAGACGGCGTTTAGGTTCAGTTGGGGCTGCCATGGGGAGCATAACTCAAAAAGGTTAGACAACCCGGCGATGACAAAAATGGCGGGGCAGCGTGACAGCGGGTGCCAGAACAGCACTACAAATAACTCACAAAAATACAATTTGAGAATAAAGTATTATAGGGTCTTAAGCAAACTAAGTTTTTTGAATGTGGTGTAACTGAGACTCTCTTTAAAAGGGAACAAACATATTTTGTATAAATAACACAGTGGAATAAAATATAGTAAAAATCAAAAAGCTGATATGTCATTAATAGAATAGTGTATGAATGAGGAGTTGGAGGAGTAACTTGAAATTTGTATATCCTTTTAAAAGATATGATGATTTCATTGTTTTAAGTTTGGAAACATTAAGTAAAGGAAACATTTGGATATTTTATATAGGCATATATAAGTTTCTGCTTGCCAAAGCTAGCTTTCTTTTTAGTTAAGTTATATTTAATCTTTCAATTTATTTCTCCAAGTGCAGCTTCCCTCCGCACCCTAAACCCCCTGCTCTTCGTGCAGGAAATGGCAGCACGTTCGGTACACAAAACTGATGCAGTTGCAGAGGAGCAGAGCTCCAGAATGCCCAACTGGGAGGATGAAGGGGAGCGTGTGGCTGTCTAAGAAGATTGATGATGTGCAGCCGCAGAGGTGCTGTGCTGCTCGTGGCTAGAAGCTGGGAGTCCTGGGTCCTGGGTCCTGGGAACTCGGAGTGGCCAACTCCGCAAACCGGCATCTGCTTAGCCCCGGCTTAACTTTATGCTGACAGCGCCTTGGCACTTACCAAGTACTTGGCCAATCCGCAAGCACTCCTTTGGCCCGATCAGCCCTCGCTTAGCTGATTTGCTGCGTGTTTGGCCACCACAGCGGAATCCTGCATTCATTGTTGCTGATTTTGAATTTGCACTTTTGCCACCGGTCGTCGGCAATCATATATCATTGTGGGCGTGGCCAGGAACTTCCGACTGGGGCGTTTGGCTTCTTCTAAATGGGTCGTGTATGTGGCACAAAAGTCCACAGGTTGGGCTGCAGAAATTTAGTCTATTAGCGCCATTTTTTTTAAAATAGTTACAGGTATTTTATTACTGGTTCTTTGTGCTTATTCGTTTTATGGTCATCATGTCGTTGACTTTTGAACGTAAATAATACAATATTCTTTAATGACCAAATAATTGTAATAAATTGTTATGCCCCTTAATCCACATCATTGTTTAAAGATCTTTTTTTTTAATATATGCCAGCTCTTTCATTCGTTGTCCTACTTAATTTAATCAATAAAAATCTTTTCTGATTTATTTCTGTTCGCAATCCTTCACGGCTTAAAGTTTGTTTTGACTTTCGGCCGTGGCCAATCGGAAATGGAATTCGAATTCTCGCAAAAGCCCCGGGGCCGTAAGCTAAAATAAATTCAATTAAAACTGTCAGCAGGTGCAAACAATAGACGTTTTCTGTGGTCGATTCAATTATCAATTTCGCCAGCATTCACCCTTCTGGGTGGCCACCGTCGTCTTAAATACACATAAAAAGGCACTGGCAAGCAAATCAATAACAGAAAACTAAGCTCACTAGCGTTCAAACTTCATTTCTTCAATTCAACTGCCACCTGCAGTGACTAAAAAATTATCTTTTGAAAATGGCCGATGGAAAAAAGGATGGCGCAAAAAATAGCCGACAGTTCTTTGCGACATGTTTTATTTGCATTGTCCTTGTCGTCATCCTTCTTATCGTCTGTTGGTGGCAGTGGCTCTAGCCAAATCTACGGGATACCCTGAATATTATAAAAGCCTTTGGACTGTGTTGCGGTTGATAAGATTTCAAGGTATAATTTCAAATTAGAATGCAATTCGTTCAGTCTTTTCATATTTTGTTCTTTTAATATGACATGAATACCTGTGAAAAAAAATTATTTATATAAGACACAAGCAATCAAATGTATTACCTTTCCTAGCTCATTTGAAGTTTAAGCTTATAAAACGTGACAAATAATGTTGTAAGAGAATAAAAAATTCGTATATATATTTTGGGAGGTTTCCAAATTTTCCATTTTAGGAAGGGAAGTGAAAGAGACGGCACGCTACCTCGGCCAGTTGGGCGCATTATTTATGCATACAATGCTCTTTGAGTCTGCCGCAGTTATTGGTGCTCACCAATTTTTTTCCGAGTATTTCTGCATTCTTTAGGTGAGTACACTCAAAACAAGATCATACATTTGTCAACTTGGAATTGAAGAAATGGCTGGAAGATTTCTAGTCTCAGTTCGCTAAAACGAAACTTATTTTAAACATTATTTTATTTAGAAGGTAGAATGTGTTATAAAGATCTATACTTTTTTACAGTGTGCTTGAGGTTTGTGTGTGCCTGGTGCACCTTCGTTTTTTGGAAAAGTCTAGCGTGGTCGAGGACGATTTTATTGAACTTCAATGGAGTCATTGATCTTTTGCGCCAGACTCTGTTTGCGGCAACTGTTCAACCCCATTTGGCCGTTTGTTAGCCGACTTTAAAACTCGCATTTAATTCGTGGCCGGCACCAAATAAATTTGCGAAGGAGGTTCATCGAGCCCATAACTCACGGCGATTGTTTAATGTTGTCAGCAGCTGCCCGCAGGAGTTGCGGGGTTATCCCTCTGGCTAACCTCCAGCAATAACAATAATTTATAAGAATTGATTATGCTGAGTGTGCACTCATAAATCGTCGCCCGAATAACAGTTAAGGCGACAACAACATCATCCTTTGAGCCACGCCTTGAGTCATTTTGCGGTTGCACAACTTTAAACAAACGCTTGAAGATACTCTCACGCATATAACCGTTACTAATATTTTATATACTTAGAGCTATCAATTAGGTTTAGCTGTCTTGTCAAATAATATATATAATTTGATCTTAAGCGAAAATTGCTGATTGTTTAACTAAATAAACTTGGCATGTTGTTGCATCTTAAGCTGCTTCAAAGCCCCTTGAGGATTTTACAAAAAAAAAAAAAAAACATTAGTTTATTAGAATCCTTCACAAATTTCAGAATATTTTTTATACTATTTTAAAAAAAGAAAACAAACAACAGTTTGTCATATTTAAGACAGGCAAGTGGTTTGGAATCAGAGGAGACTACTACTATTTATAGTTGAATCGTTGCTTAAGAAAATGGAATAATAAATAACTGGATAATTAATACAAATTTATGAATTAGATTTAGAAAAGTCAGCTGTTATAACATCTGAAGTTTACTGATCAAAAACCAAGGGAAACAACCAAATAAATGCGAATTAAAGACGTGCTGAACTACGATTTTATATTTTATAGCGCAGTGAAAAAGCTCTTGAATCCGACAAACATATTAAAATACGAATCGCTTCGCTCCTGCTGGCTATAAATTAAGTTTGTTCCCCACTCACCCCGCCAATCGCACTATTCCACCAAAATAAATACATCAAAAGCCCTGCCCGACGTTTCGATTTCCGAATAAGAAGCCCCGGGACCGGGATCAAAACTCCAAAATTTCGAAAGTTTCCTCACGTTTTCCACGGCGAAGTCATAAAAGCGAATCATGACCGGCAAGATCTTTGAATAGGCAAAAGCCAAGAAATTTTATTGATGTGCAAAATGCATGAAATTAGAATTTAAAGTGTGACAAAACTTGGCCTGCGGTTGCTCATCCACGCCGAAATTATGAAGGCTAACGCAATTAGGGGCACATAAAGAAGTCCTAATTGAATGCCGTTGCAGCGTGGCCCTAACACAATAAAAAAGCAATTTGCTTGCACTGCCCATTTTGGCCAGCATTTATTTTGTACTCACTTTTTATTTTTTTGTATTTATATGAGCTGAAATCATTTTAAAGTAATTAAATTTGCCCACAAAAAAGAAGTATGTAAGCTGGCGAATAGAACTGCTGCATAAAGGGTCACATGTAGAGCGGCAAATAAAAACCATAATTCGTCTATAAAAATCTCGTAAAAAGGAGGCCAGAAAAAGGGCGTGTAGCAAAGGGGCGGGGGGCACAGTGTGCGGATCGGGATACTGGCTCTGAGCCCAGGGGCGGGCACTTCTGTTTTTCATGTTGCGGCTGCTGTAAACCGAGCCACTTAATGACTTCCGCCATAAACTATTTTCGGTTCAGCTAAATTCCAACAACTTTATTGCCCAGCACAGGCCGGCTGAGAAAAAAGAATATGACCCGCTCGGAAAAAAGGACAAAAATTGCCAATGTGTATATACGAGTGTATATGTATAGGTGTGTCTGTATATGTTCGTGAAAGTCAGCGAGTGTACGTAAGTAGCAAGGAGTAAGAAAGAATTTTATGTTTGCACGGCATAAACAACATTATTTCTTATGGTCCACGAGCACCCAAGAGCTACACACCCACACATATGCACTGCAGATCCTGACGATGAGGCTGTATGCCAATGTGGCACCTATACAAACGTAATCGGGACGGCAAGAAAAATTAATGATGCAGAAGCCTCCAAGAAATAACCCAATAATAAATTTCATATCTGCTCGGAACTTTGCAATTGAGTTTAAGTTGCGTATAATTTGTGGGATCTTTTTTAATTGTGTTATTAGTTGTTTAAGGGGCTTATGATAAGATTATTTGCTAATTTGTTACGTGTACCCAAGATATATTTCTTTTAATTATTAAGCATGTACATTTTATCTAGGTGCCATATATAGGTAAACTTAAATTGGAGCGGAATTAAAAGAATTCCTATTAAATTATTAACCCATTAAATAAAAATTCATATATTTTTGAATTATCGTATATTGTTAACAACTGAGTCACTTGCCCCTTAAATTTCCATAAAGCATCCCGATTTAATTGCATTGCTTTGCTTGGGATATCAGCGCGCTGGCTGCAGTTAATCATCTAGAAATGGAACGGCAAACGTCACGGATGCAGGATGCTGGTTCAGATACACATGGGAGCGAGCACACAGACACACACACACATGCTCTACGTATCCGGTTGCCGAGCTGTTGTTCTTTTTGACAAATTAAAAATTTAATTCGTAATTTCGCAAGCACATAAACAGCTTTCAGGTAAGTAAACGAAATTAAGCTGCCAACGCACATGTTCCTGGCCAAGACGCCCAAGACTTTCGTTAACATCAGGGATACTACCAGTGCTACTTGTACTGCCTGTCTATCTGTCTCTCACTTCCTTGGATCTGTAAAAACTGGGTGCTGTTGTTCCGTAAACAGGAAGTTCCTCCTCAACTGTGTCGCTGCGTTGTATTTGCTTTTCCGGTTTGTTTAAGTTGCACGCGCCCTGCTTCAGTGCAAGCGTTTTGAGTTTAAATTGCTCGGATTTCGTACGGGACAACTCCTACATCTCACTTTTCCAACCTCCCACCTTCCCGCTTTCCCATTTGGCCAACATCAAGCTGAGCTTTTGGCACTTTTTCCTCACTTCGGCGCTGATTGAATTATTCCGCTTCACGCCGTAAAGAGCGCTACACAAAAATTGCACAACCAGTGGAATATGATGGCTAAAACGGGGAGAAGAAGTTTATTTTATATTATTACTACTTCAGCGTGGATTCCCGGCTACGTGAGACCTTTTCCTTTCATTTCTGACAGCATTTTCCTGGGTGGATCCAAAAGAAAATGAAGGGAAAACGAGAAGTAAGTAGGATAACCACTCTGTATGCTTGCTTGTCTAACTGTTATTTAAGAAAAGCACTCCTCGCCGGGGAGTTTTGGCTTACCCTTGAGGAATTTCATTAAACTGCAGACCGAACTAAAACAAAATCTGCTGAGGGTTTTGTCAACTCTTTGTAAGACAAAAGAAATCGTTCCGGGGGTCTGAGGATTTCATTTATTAAATACACATTCGCCCCATGGTTATCAATCAAGGAAGCATTTGGCAGACACTGCTGTAATAAACCAATATATGCCACCAATTGAGAACACGTGTTTTCCTTGCAGTTGGGTGCAGCCGTCAGGCCACCTTTTTATTTCTTCTTATCTCTTCGAGTAGCAGAAACGGTTCTGCCCGCTTAACCTCTACAGAGTGTCTAATCTTACCTAAATACTGCGACTGCGCCGCCGTCGACAGCGGCAGAAGAGCAGCGTATATATATATGTATAAGAGAGAGAGAGAGAGAGCTTATGCGCATATATGGCCAGCGGCCAGCGTGGGGATGCTGACTTAGCTTAAAGCATAAATGGGTGATCTTATATCACGCTCACTTGAGACATTTATTTATGCAATGCAACTAAGTGTTGCTGTGTACTTATAGGTACAGTGTACCCTCGATATATGCACATACTACACCTCCCCTCTTTTTTAAAATAACGTAAAGAAATGAAGTTATTTTCTATCAACTATATTACCATTATAAAATAAAAATTACTTAAATATTATTTTTAATGAATTAACATTATTTATGATATAGAATTTTTAAATGAATAAAGAAAAAATATGTATGTATTTTGAATTAATAAAAATTCGATTATATCTATGTCTTTGTTATATTGTTTTGGCTGATCAGGCCGTTATTTAAGTTTTATTATGAAAGGTTTGGCATTGATTGCCCTTTTTTTTTTCATTCTATTTGTGCTTTTTTTTAGCCTATCTTTATGTACTATTTGTTGTTTCTTACTTCCTGTTTTAATGGTTATATTGTCATTTATTCCTATATCTACTACGTCATAAGGACCTTCATATCTTTTATCTAACTTATGACCTGTTTCTTTTCTAAGTAATACTTTATCTCCTATTTTTAATTCGAAATTATTTGTATTCCTATCATATCTTAATTTTCTATCCGCTTTTGCTTTTTCTAACATTCTTCTTGCTCTGTTGTACGACAATTCTAGTCTGCATTTAAGCTCTTTAGAGTAGTCGTCTAAGTTGTATATTGGGTCTATTTTGTTTATCTTACTGAAATCTTTGAATTGTCTGGGTAGTCTGCCAAATACTAGTTCGTATGGGCAATAGTCATGGACTATTGAGGGTGTTGTATTGAAGCAATAAGTGAAATATGGTAACCAAATGTCCCAATCACTTTTGTTAACCGATATGTATGAACGTATATATTCATTAAAAGTTCGGTGGCTTCTTTCTATTGTTCCTAAAGTTTGATGATGGTGAGCGCTAGATGTTAGATTTTCTATATGCATATATTTGCATAATTCATTCATAAGTGAATTTTTGTATTCCGTACCTTGATCTGTAATGAACGTCTTCATTGGACCGTACTTCAGTACAAATAATTCAAATATAGCCTTTGCAACTGTTTTAGCACTTTTATTTGGTGTTGGAATAGTTACTAAAAACTTGGTTAGATCGCATATGATTGTAACTGCATACTCATTTCCGTCTTCCGATTTCGGTAGTGGACCAATGGTATCAATTAAAACAGTATCAAATGCTGTTGCTGGCGTTGGCATCAATGTTAATGGAGTTTTCGTATGTGTTGTAATTTTGGCTTGTTGACATTTCAAACAAGTCTTTACATACTTTGAGATTGTCTTGGTCATCTGGGGCCAATAATAAAATCTTTTGATTTTTGACTGGGTTCGCGAAATACCAGTGTGGCCTCCTTCTATAGGATCATCATGGAATTTTGTCAAAATTTCTTTAATCTGAGCTTCGTCATTTTTGTCTATAATTATCACCTTTTGTAGAATAGCTAGTTCTACTTTTTCGAGTACTCGGTTGCCCTTTATTTTAAATTCATTTAGTGATACAAATTGGAACATCTGTTCGCTTGGTGATATTCGCATTTTTGTTATTTTATGCATTCCGGCTTTTGAAATAAGCCTTTGAAAGAATTGATTTAGATCAAATGTTTCATTAGAATACAAGTCATCAACATCAAAGCGTGAAACAATTGTTTTTCCTCGTTTTAATAAACACTTGTGTTTATCTATTTTGATTAAAACATATTTCTTTGTGTCATTATTATTGACAACTTCATAGACTTTGGGCTTTTCTATTGTTTGCTCTTTTTCCTCTTGTATTTTGACTATTGCTTCGTCCTTACAGGAATTTTCCTGTTTAGCTTTTGATCTGGTGGTAACTTTTAATATTTCTCTGTTGATTGTTTTCAGATCTTTTATTGTTATGCGAGACAAGGCGTCCGCAATATGGTTATCTTTCCCCTTAAGATATTCTACAGTAAAGTCATACTCTTCTAAATCCAGCCTCATACGAGTGAGTTTTGAACTTGGATTTTTCATAGAGAATAGGTATGACAATGGTCTATGATCGCTTTTTACCATGAAATGCTTGCCATATATGTATGGTCGAAAATGATTTATGGCCCAATGAATGGCCGTTAATTCTTGTTCTGTAGTGGACTTATTACTTTCACCTTGAGTGAACATTCTTGAAGCGTATGCCACTGGAAGTTGTTGACCATTGTGATCTTGTGTAAGTACCGCTCCGCATGCCTGTTTACTAGCATCGGTTGTTATGCAAAATTCTTTACCGAAATCTGGGTACTGTAGTAATGTTGGTTTCATTAATTCTGTTTTAAGGTATTCGAATGCATCATTGCATTCTGCTGTCCATTCGAATTGAACATTCTTTTTACAAAGCCTCGTTAAGTGGCGTGAATGATCAGAAAAATTTTTAATGAAACGTCTGTAATAATTACAGAAGGCTACGAAACGCCTAGCACTGTCGGCATCTGTTGGTATAGGATATTTTTCTATAACTTCATATTTGGTGTCATCTGGGAGTATACCTTTATCGGTACATTTGTGACCCAAATATGTTACTTCTTTCATAAAGAAAGAACATTTCCCTGGATGTAGTTTCAAATTATGTCGTCTACATAGCTCGAATACGTTAGTCAAATTTTTGAGCATATGTTTTTCTGAACAACCTATTACTACTAAGTCATCCATATATAGAAATGCTTGCGATGGTTCAAGACCAGAAAATGCAAGTGTCATCATACGTTGGAAGGAGTTTGGTGCTACTTTCAGTCCGTATGGTAATCGCGTGAAGCGATATGAGCCATTGGCTGTTGAAAATGACGTTATATCTCTATACCTTTTTTCTAGTTCTATCTGGTGGAATCCAGACATTAGGTCGAGACATGAAAAATACTTTGCTCTTCCTAATTGATCAAGAATATCTTCTATTCTTGGAAGTGGAAATTTGTCTGATAATAGTTTCTTATTTATTTGACGATAGTCAACTGCTAATCGCCATCTTTTTTCCGTGGAATTCGGAAGTGGTTTCTTTGGAACCAAAAGTAATGGACTATTATATTCAGACATTGATGGTTCAACTATTCCATCATCTATTAATTTTTTTACCTGTCTGGCGATTTCTGGTTTTTGGCTATCTGCCATGCGATAGTTTTTTATATAGACCGGTGTTTTTTCCCCTAATCTGAGTTTTTGTTTGTAGAAATTGTTAGCCGATATTGGTTCTGTTTCTAGACCAAAAATATCGCTAAACTCGGTGCATAACTTAGTTAGTTCATTATTGAATTGTTTAGGGAATCTTAATTGTTTTAAAATTTCTTCAGTTCTATTTTCCTTTTCTACTGGTGTTGTAAAAATGTCATAGTCTTTCATTGATTCGCATTTGATCTTCGCGCTATCTATTATGGCGTCTTTATTATTTGTATTTATAATGCGAATCAATGCGTTTTTGCTATCGGCAATGGTGCTTGCTACTATTATACCTGGTTGCAGCTCCTGATTTGGTACTACCACCGTTTTTTCGTTAGTGAGTAATTTGACTTGTCTGATTACTTCGCATCTAGCTGGCAATAAGAGTGTGTTGGAGTCTAAGTTATGTGTAATTGGTACACTAATCTGTCTACTGAAGTTATTGGGTCTTATTGTGAACCAGTCTTTGTTATTTTGAAACTCTAATACGCAATTGTATTTCTTGATAAAATCTATTCCGATTATGCCATCGCATGGTATCGGAAAATTCTCAGGTACTACATGAAATTCATGTGGCACTAGAACATCCTGAATGCGTATGTCAAGATCTACTGTACCTATAGACTGTATGGTTCCTTGCCCAATACCTGTAATATTTGATATATTACTGAAATTTATATTATTATATTCCTTTGCTTTGGCTTTTAGCAATGAAATTTCTGCACCTGTGTCTATTAGTAATGTAAGAACTGTGTTTGTTTCATGGTTTTTTGTCTTAATGAAAATACTCAGATTTAGGTTTACTTTAAACACTTTTACTGTTGATCGCTTAAGGGGGTCTGGCTGTTTTCCGATTGTACGTTACGCACATTTCGGTTGTTATTATTATTCTGACTTTGGTTACCCCTTCGGTTACCTCCGTCTCTGTTATTACCGTGGCCGCGGTAGCCTCCGCGACCTCTGTTGTTATTATTATAACCTTGGTTATAATTCTGGTTATAATTATGGTTATAATTATTTCTGCCTCTACCACGATAGTAGGCATTATAATTACCACGTCTATTATTCCCATTATAGAATAAGACTGTATTTGAATTGCCGGTTATTTCTGTACTGCAATGTAGGTATTTTTCCATTGCGTCGTTGAATGTACTAAATGTACCTGCAGTTAAGATCATTTTAAGTGCCTCGTTGGCACAGTTTTTGGTCATTGCTGATATCGACTCTTTAGTCGCGAATTTGTCAGCATTATCGGCGTCTAATCCGCCGTCTATGTAAGCTGCCTCGAGCTGCTTACGCATACTGTCTATTTCTGTAACATACTGAGACGCGGTCTTGCCTCTTTGTTGGGCATTTATTAATTTGGCCTTTATAACGTCAGGCGATTCGCCTTTTACGTTTGCCTGCAATATGGTAATTATTGCCTGTATCGTTGTCGCATGTTCTACTTTATAGTTTAATGGGCCAATAATTTTGGTCTTTATGACCTCTACTGCTAAAGTTTCTTGATCTCCTTTAGTTAGATCCGTCAACTTAAGTGCTGTCACAAACCTGTTTAAATGGAGTTTCTTACCATCGAATTCAGGTACTGTGGCAGATACCTGTTTAACGTATGCTCTCTGAGCTTCTAATGCGTTGGCCATGTTTCTTGTATTTGGTTGTACGGTATTAAATTTTAATTCTTCTATTGATTCGATATCGCTTTCGATATCTAAATCTTCTAACGGCTGCGACTCGTCCAAGTCTCTTAACTGGCTTTCGTCGAATTCTGCTATTTTGGTTAGTTCTGTTGGGACTTCTATTATAATACTGTGTCTAACGCTGGTATTATGTAGTCTTTTACCAAATGAACTGAGAACTTTGAAGCATTGGACTTTATGTTCTTCAGTGAGTTTGCTTTTGTTTGTTACTATTAGGTTTTGTAATGTGTTGTATTGTGTTATCAATACCTTTATGTGAAAAATAAGCGTCTGAGTTTTGATCAGCGCGGTTTTATTAATACATTTATAGGATTTATCAAAAGCATCTCTAATATTGTTTATGGATATGGTTAAGTTTAGCCATTCCATGTATGTACCTTTTAGCGATGTAATCGCACTTGTACCTTTTTGGTGTAGTTTCTATTAGATTTTGTCTAAATCATTGGCTCGACTCATGTAAGTCTTTTCAACGATCTTTTGTGAAACTGATAAAGTTTTAAGGCCAGGTTAAAAGGCTGATAGGATAACTAAAATCAAAAATAGTAAGTACATTGAATTTAACTGTGGGGTTGTATCCACGACTTATGTCCCATTTTGATATGGGGAAAATTAGTCTTTATTTGTATATCAAAAGTACAAATAGAATTTTAACTTTGAGAATTGGTCAATTATTGTTATCTCGATCAGATATAAATATAGCTCGAAATTTTAATAGGTCTAAACTGTTGTTAAACATATTTTTACTTGATAGATGAATTCATTATACTCAGTTTACATCGGTTGCAATTTGCAATTTTACAATATTATTACTTATTTTAAGTTTAGGACTGAGTATAATGTGTTAGTTATGAAATGGGTCCCTGATAAGTTAGTAATTTTGTTGCAGCGGAAACCGCATCGACAACATTAATATAATATTTGGGCGGTTGAGGCTATGGCGTATAACGCAGCCCGCCGCTTTACTTCGCACCACGAAGTTGTTGATTGATGGCTGCAAGGCGCTCTTTGTAGCGCTGCCGGTCTTCCTCATTAGTTGCCGTCTTCAGTAGTTCGATGTTGAGCCTCCGGGCGCTGAGCAACTTAATCCGGCGGCCACCCCTCTTCTTTTTAGGTGGCTGCTCCCTCGCTGCAGTCCGTGCCTTGTACTCTTGTATGGTCAAGGGCTTTGGTCCCGCGGACGGATCTACCTCTATTACCTCTTTGATACTTGGCAGATCCCTTTGCTCGACAGGAGCAGGGTGTTCGAACGTCTGCTTGGTAGACATTCGCTGTTGTCATGTGCGGCGCGCCGGTGGAATCCTTTATCCTTTATCCTAATCCTACCCTCGCAGGATGCCGTGCTAATTGCTGTTGCGGCTTACAATGGTCGAGGGCAGTCGTTCATGCAGACGTCGGGTCTTTTCGGCTTGGGTGATGTTGAATTTTCAGTTATTTCTTCATTGATTATTTCTATTTTTGCTGAGTGAGTTGTGGTATTCGGCTTTCTTTGCTGGAGGTTTTCTTTCAGAAAGTCTAATTCGGCAGTTAATTCCTGTGCCGTTGCCCATGGGGGCGGTGTTTTATTTGTATATCATAGCCACTTAATATGTGCTATACCTTTATTTTTGATTTCCTGACATCCGCGTTTGCCCATTACCACACTCTACTCACTCAGTATTTTTGTTTCTTTTTTTTTCATCAGTGTCCCGTCTCTAGGTCTCCCGCACTGGTGTAAGGGGCGGCCTGCCTCTCACACCTGTTGTCGCTGTTTAGAATTCCCAAATCAAATCGGCAATATTAGCAGCATTTCCTCAGTAGTCCTCAGATCGCAGGCTCCTGCCTCACGGTCGCCATGTAATAAACCAATATATGCCACCAATTGAGAACACGTGTTTTCCTTGCAGTTGGGTGCAGCCGTCAGGCCACCTTTTTATTTCTTCTTATCTCTTCGAGTAGCAGAAACGGTTCTGCCCGCTTAACCTCTACAGAGTGTCTAATCTTACCTAAATACTGCGACTGCGCCGCCGTCGACAGCGGCAGAAGAGCAGCGTATATATATATGTATAAGAGAGAGAGAGAGAGAGCTTATGCGCATATATGGCCAGCGGCCAGCGTGGGGATGCTGACTTAGCTTAAAGCATAAATGGGTGATCTTATATCACGCTCACTTGAGACATTTATTTATGCAATGCAACTAAGTGTTGCTGTGTACTTATAGGTACAGTGTACCCTCGATATATGCACATACTACACTGCAGTCAAAGTTCGGACATGGTAAATGATATGGCCTAAAATATGGCTAAAATCGAAAGAGTAGGCCTGGGAAATGCAGCAGCTGACTCAGTTGGCTAAGTGCCTGCCAGCGGAAGAAACCCAAATAAATAGCCAAAAACAAAGCCAAACACAGAAACAGAAACTGTCTGCATTTTAATAAACTTTGGGGTTGCCGGGAAGGAAGTCAATTTGAAGCAACTCAATTTCAGCCACAAAGCGAAAAGCACGCACACATGAGCTTTGTAATGTTAATAGGTAATAGCTGAACAAACAGCACAAAAACGAAGGAACTCAAAGATAATTTCCTTAAATTTACCAACCCGCCGGGGAAGGAGATGGCCGGGAGGGAAAGCAAAGTATCGCCAACTTTGATAAGATAACATAATTTCTGTCGTTTGTCACTTGCTGAAACTGACAATTAGAAAAGTTTATCATACAACGGCAAACTCCAAACGGCAATGAGGGTTCCATTTCAGTGGAAGTTGAGGTTTGGGTTTGGGTTTGGGTTTGGGTTTGGGTTTGGGTTTGTCTGGGGCGTGAGTTCTAAGACAACAGCATGGGGGTTTTCGACTACCAGTCTTATTATGTCTGCACATAAAGCGACAGACATTTGTTGGCTAGGAGAGTGCGTGGAGCTCAGCTGAAAAGAATGCCACCGAGCACTGGAAACATACATATACTTATCATAATATTAGAGCTAAGATAAGAATTCATTGAAATTGGTATATGGTTATATAGCTCTTCTTTAATACTATATCGTATACCATTTAAGTCTTCTATTATGTTTAATTTTCAAGCAGTATTTCGATATGCTGCCTTAGAAACTTGAATGAAGCATTTTTTTCGTCCAGTGTGGCTGTAAAGGGAAGTCTAAGCCGAGCCAACTGTTTGCGCCTCAATAACTTTGGGCATCGAACCACGTTTATCTCGCACGACAACGACGAGCGTCAGTCAAAGTTTTTTTTTCATCCTTCCCCTATCTGAATACATCCCCTATTTGAAAAATTGCCCTTGGCCAAAGAATCCAATCAATTGGGGATGGGATGAGTTGGTATGGGATGGGCATGTTCTTGCTTTAACTTGTTAGTTTTCATTTTGAAGGCGGGTCCGCGGCATCGTGGCTTCGTTAGTCGGTTGTGGCAAATGATTTGTTCGAAATAAATGACTTTAACCATTCGTGAATGCGCCCTGTGGCGGTGGCAACAAAAAGCAGCTGCCGCATTCACATTCTCCCATCAACCGCAGCACTACAGCTAAAAAGTAGGCAATGTTTTTCACTTTATTTTGAAGTTCCCTTTTTTTTCGTTGGGGCGGGGGTGCAGGGGTTCGAGTGCAGTCCGCACTCACTATATTTGACTGACTGGCAGTTTGCATTTCCACTGCAGTCATTCACTCACTCACACACACTTCATGGGTTCTTATTTTGCTTTATTTCGCTCGACTCTTTTTTGGCAAGCGCGAAATTTGCGTTCTGCAAAGCGAAAAAGTATGTATGAATAAAAGTCTGACAAAAAGGATGAAGAGGTTAACATAATACGGTCGAGCGCTGATCACGGCTTACTCTATGGTTTTATTTAAATGAATCCATAAGCACACATAGTTATTTGGATAGAGATTATAGAAAATCGTGTTCATCATTAAGTGTTATAAAGATGCCCACAAAAAGGTTTGGAAATTATACCAAATATTTCATATAATTCCTAGTATTTTTACTGCTATGCCAATCATCAGCTCTTTAATTTAGTTAATTAACTAATATTTTCGTGAGCAACCCATTAATTTAACTGCAGTCACCTTTTCGCATCAACCCAATCAACTAAGGGCAACTAACGGCCAACTAAAGCCGAACACGAAATGCATAGAGAAAAATATAGTAATAAAAGATATAGAGCTCTAAAAAACCCCGCTGCCAACTCCATTTCGCTGCTGGAGTGGATTCGTGTGCCCTGTGAAAATAATAAATTGGTTGGCTCTGTCAGCGCTCAGGTATACAATTTTATTAGGCAAAGGACGAAGACTCCAATGGGGGGCGTTGTGGTAGCAACAATTATATTAATTAATTTGTACAGCAAGCTAACAGAAATGGTAGCGCAATTCGACGAATAAAAATGACGCCAGATTAATATCGCCGTCAACGGATCCGGATTCTGATTCGGATTGTTATTCGGATCCTGGCGGAACGGGTTTAATTGAATATTTTATTTTTATTCTGGCAGGCACTCAACCCGTCTCAACCCATTTTGCGTCGCTTTGGATGTAATTTTGCATTAAGTGCTTATCCCGCTGGAATATAAATGACGTCATTTAAATGTATACGACGCTCATGGCAAAAGAACTGTTAAATTGGGTGAAATAATTGTGCACAATTATTTAAAAAACTACAGGAGCAACGACGGAGTACCAGTGACGACAGCAAATAAAATGAAATTAAGTGCCTGGCAAACGGATTGCGTTGCATTAATGAAACAATTAAGAAGTTTTCGGCTCCCTAGACGACTAATGAAGCCTTAGACATGACTGAAAAATACACCCAATTAATATATGCGGTGCTGAGATTATTTATGTCTGTCTCGTACTTTCGAAATGAGGCAAAATATCAAAAAAGAAATAAACGAAACGCCGAGAAAAGGTCTTAAAATTAAACAAACCAAAAATGAAATGGGTTACTGTTGCGGTGGGTAGTGGGCCAAATATTAAATTACATTCATTAAAATGTTGTCAGTATCATTTGCATAATTGAAAATTAGTGCTTAGTGCCCCCATTGCTACACAAATATCAATAAACCTTAACAATTAAAATGGCGTGACACTGGTGCAAAGCAGCAGAAATCGGCTTTGATTTGGCCATTTAATGAGGCGGTGGCAAAAACAAGGAGCAGCACTATGTACATATATACCACACGCATGCTGCGGCTTTCCCGGCTTTTCCGGCCTCTTTTTCGGCAGCAGTCGCTGGCTGAGTTCCCGGCCAAAACCGAGAAACCCTAATCACGCCGTTTGCAACCGATACGTGACCAGCCTGGCCACGACTGAATTATGCAAAGAGCAATCAGACGACGTCGGAGACGACTGGGCAGATTGAGGCTGGCGAAAATATGCGGCCGGAATGGAAATGGTGCAACTTTGTGACGCAAATAATTAATTACGCCACCCATGACGAAAATCTAGGTGCAGGCTTATCCGCAAAAAGATTTCATCTTTGACCGACACCTGGCTGGGGACACAGCTTATTCGGCAGGCTATTATAAATAATTCTATTTATACATATATACCAATAAATTGGAAAAACAAGAAAGTAATGGCTTAATTTTCTTTCTAATGCAAGCGATTTTTTTTATGCTTTTATAAACATTATTACACTATACAATTTTTGACCCGTTTAATACGCATGTAAAAATATTAAATGAATTCTTGCTAGCTGATGAATTCTTGCTAGCTTCTATATTGTGAGTTTCAATAATTTCATTTTTTGTTGGGCTTTTTTCGCAGGAAATCGCAGCTAATGTCACAAACGCACATGTGAAAGATGGGGCAAAATCATGGCTGTAATTGTGTGCGTGCGCCAATTAAAGCGGCTTTGCCATAGAGCCCTCTTTTCGGCGACGTATATAATTAGCTGCTCGCTGGCTGTTCCATCATCTGTCCACTGCTTGCGGCTTTACGAAATTGCTTCATTAGGCTTTTGGGTCCGATAGCCGGAGTATTTGGACCCGGGGCTTTGATTGCCGGACTCGGGGTGTAGCCACTTGCTGACGGCTCTTTGCGTCACACACACGGAATTATAGAAAAGTCCACGTGGACTAAGCCCCGGACATGGGTGAAATTTTATGGAGAGGGATTAGTTGCCATACTACGGCATTTAACGAAAGGTGAATAGCTTTTTGTGAAATCTATTCAATCAACTTAAAGTACAACTGTCGGCTCTGCACCGCCTAGGTAGTTGAGTCAACTTTTTAATTACATTTTCTTATATTTCTGAGCTGCTTTTTATACCTATGACTTACATCATACGAAAATTTACATTTCACTATTTTTAATAAAAAAAAAACGCAATACTTTTATTACAACATTGGGGCAGTAAAGGAGTAAGTTTAATCAAACTGTTTATTGGTTTTATTTTGCTCTACTTTTCTCACTCTCAGCTTTTCATTATCCGTGCCCTTCTCCAGTTCATTATAACTATCTCCTATTTTCTTCTTTGATTTTTAATAGGCTTATGTCCAGTAAATCCTGTATTTCCTCATTGAGCTCAGTGGATAAGTCCCAACATAATCTGTTCGACGACTAAAGCTGTGCTCACACCATTTCATTTTCTCATAAGCAACTGTCGACATTTTACCAATATGTTTGCAGTTTGTTAGTAGCAAAGCATTAAACAGGAGTAGTGCCAAAGAAGCTAAAAGGGGTCAAGCCCATATTGCCCCGAGTTTGTAGACAAAACTAAAAATAGGAATGCTGAGCTCCACTTTGAAAGATCGCCTAGAAAGTACCCCTTAGTAGAACTATCCAACAATAATACACCGCAATTTTGAATTTAAATCTTTTAAATATATAATATATTTACATTATTTACATTTTCAGTCAGTAATGTTTTTGTCAGAAATGCGCCCAACAATAACGAATAATGGGTACTAAAATCATGTCCCATGGAAGCACAGACACTCCTTCAATTTATGGGCATGTGTGGAATATGCGAGTGCAGATGTCAAAGCCAGATGCCAAACAAACACCTCAGTTCATGTAACGCCACCACTCGGAGGTTCAAGTAGACGCTTAACCTGCAGCCAGCGGCGATGAAGCTGACGGTCTCCTCGTGTTTCTATGATTCCTATGATTCCAAGACGGACTCAACTCGTTCCGAAGCTGGAGTAAATTAAAAACAGACTCCGAGGGCAAGGAGACGCATAGAAATGAGCGAGAATTGACTCAAAGGCCTGACTTGCTGGGCTTTCAAACACTTGAAAGTGAGAAGCAGTAGATGCTTTTTGAAATGGAATCAAACGTGGAGCTCAGTTGACTTCCGTATTAAATGTATGCGCTTAATTAAGGAGAATGAAATCGCCGCACATCTAAGATAACTCTATACCTATATATTAAATACTTTAAAAAGAAATTAGATATATAAATAGATGATGAAAAAAAATCAAATTATTATTATTGATTCTATTTCTTCGCTACATTAATATGTAAACTAACTATTTCAGATACAGAGCTAACCTATGTTATTGATTTCAAAAGGTAGCTGTAGCAAATTTGCATTTCAAATAGGACACACCCCTTGAGAATCTTCCGAAACCTATTTTCTTATTACCCGTTTGGAAGTAGTAACTCTTCAGATTACGTATACGCACAGTTGCACAGAGTTAATATACAAGTTGGCCCTTTTAAAACACGGTTGGCTGCTTAATGTGCGGCGCGTATTGGTCGGAGTGATATAAGCCCGGGATAGACGGAAGTATCAAGCACTTGTACGATAAAAATAATGAACTCGATGTGTGTTGATAATGCCCGGCACAGGCCCTTCTAGCCGGAATGGCCAGAAAAACCAAAAAAAAAAAAAAAAAATGAAATAAAAAAGGGACAACAGTCCCCAGTTCCTTGATAAATGATGCTCGAGCGAGCCGCTAGGCCTGTAAGGAAATGTGGCTTGTTGTGCAAGTAGATTAGCATTGAATTTGAATGGAAAATGAAAATGTTTTCCACACACACACACACATTCACATAAAATCTCCTTAGCTTTATCCTTGCGTGTGCCCAGTTGTCGGCAGCAATAATCAAATGAACTAGATTGTCATAAATCAAAGTTTGTTTGATGGTCGTTATTTGGACTTGGGTCAGAGGCATGCATAGATAAAATTTCGGCAAACAAAAAGCGTTTTTTCTCTGCTCCTTGATGGCCGACTATTTGTCATAGCTTCGGGATTGGTAGCCCCGGTATCAGTTAGGAGTATTTAATCGTCGATAGAAGCGCCTAAAACCAAACAAATACAGAAAGTATTCAATTACGCTTGCTCTACGCAATCAATGGACATTCAAGTTGTTTTGGTCGGAAGTGAATGACAATCGAAATGGACTGACAATTGACAAAAAAAAATGCTGAAACTTGATTTATTAATTATGTACAAATTTAATGCAACTAAATGTATTGCGCTTTTTAAGTCGTTTTTTTTTGTTTGCCGTGATAATTTTGTAAAAATTTGTTTATGAAGTGTCCTTCAATAACCAATAAGGTTGGTTTACATTAAATTTAATTGGTATCTTTAAATATCGTATATTAATATGAGTAATTAAAGTGATTGAAGTGCAATTTTTTCAGCTATTTTTTTTTAATTTGAAGGGTCAAACCACATACCATCCACTTACGATTAAGGCAATTTCCAAAAGTGAGCAACGACCATAAGTGCGTTACATCTATCTAACAAATCAGCAGAGCAATTCAGGCATTACAACCCACATCCCCAATTTGGAAAATTTGTGAGCACACATTGAGGATGGGGAGGAAAAATTCCAAGAGTCTTAGCCTCGAAGCAACTAAATTGTGTCTAAACACTTTACATTGCAATTAGGGAACAAGAACATCGATTACACTTTGACCCAAGGGCAGCAGGTTACTTCTGGCATATTTTTTTTCATCCTGCCATTGGAAGTTTTTATTCGTGTGACTGTGGAAAGTCAAAATTGCGGCAGTTGCATGTAAATGACAATACACGTTTTGTCCAGAGTTCCTTTTGCTGCCCTTGCAATTGACCTGTCAATTAAACAGGTTATGCTTCCTTTGAAAGCATATAAAACTGATTAACAGCACTCGCGGTAAAATTAAATGAAACAGGTAGATAGCTCACATAAACTTTTAATTGAACAAAAAGGCAAGTGCAGGAGCAGCGAGTCAATGACTTTTGTACCTTCTTTTTAGCCCGCTGGCCATTCATAATTACAGACAACTTACCACCGCAGAGAAGAAAAGCCATCGCGGCTGCAAAAAAGAGCAAGACTTTTTAAATAATATTAACCGATTCATGGAACTGATGATACCATATATTAAAACTTCATAATTTTTTAAGGACTGCGCTCTTCAGTTGTGCCTGCCCAACATTCAGCAAGCGTATTCCTACACCCTACCACCGATCTACCCCTCCGATTAATGGGTACCACACTATACAGCCGTCCGTACAAGCGTGCCACAAAGGAGAAGTTGGTGTTGGGGCTCCTTTTCAGGTTGTCTGTGCTGGGAGTGCAGTGAACTTGTGTATAGAAAATACGAGCAAAGTTGCGAAACAGAAGGCAAATTATAAATTGGGAGGGGCGAGGTGGAAAACTGTTAAAATGATTTCCTGCATTGTACGCTACAGAAAACTTTAAATGCAACATGCAGCAGGAACACGCAGTTCGTTAGGCGAGGTCCGTTCGCCAGGAGTTCGGCAAGAAAAACTTGCAGCTGATTATGCACAACCAGTCTAATTATAAATGGGTAATGTAGCTGCTGCAGGAGCAACGGAATAGTTCTGGCAATTATTAAAGCACACTCTTCTGGGGCATAGGTTTTCAAATTTAATATTCATGCAGACTCCTCGTAGTTTATTACGAAGGAAAAGTTCAACAAATTACTCTTGGCGAATGGAATGAAGTATCTGATTCCTGCAAGATTAAAGCAACCATTAAATTATGATATATCCTGGTATTGATGTTGCCCTACGCATTTCTATTGTTTAATCAAGGCAAATATATATTGGGTGACTATAAATAAACATAAAATCAGCAGAGTAATTGCACAAAGCAATAAAATTCATCAAAAATGCGCTAGCAAACCGAAAAATTTACGCTTAATTTAACATCGCAGACGTTGCCCAAGGGCAATGTTCTTCAACAAACACACGCACACACACTATGTACCTATATAAGTATAAATCGAACAATAGCTAAAGTAATGCTAATCAATTATGAATCAATGTTCGAGAGCGAAGAAAAAGCCAAAACGCGTACGGCAAAGCCGCACACAAAAAACGTGGCGCAAAAAAAGCAGACGAAATTGTACAATTGTGCGGAAAAAAGGCGATGGATTGGGAAATTTTTTCGCTTGGAGGCTGTTCGGTGGGTCCAGCAATCCGCAGACGTACATATGTCGTCATTACGCAGGCATTGTGTTTGTTTTAATCAGCGGTGACGGCAGAGCCCGGAGTCAGCGGCAAATGTTTGCAACCTAGCCCCTGAGGCACGAGAAGGGGAAACAAACGGGGCAAAAGCGAAAAATGGAGCCCGCCAAGCAAATCAAATCAAAAGCCAGACCAAGAAGAAAACCTTGTATATCTCGAGTGTGCCGACTTACACTGCAGATTGAATGGGGTATGTGCCTTTGGCGAATTGGTTGCACTTGGTAATGGCAATCATTTCCAAAAAATATATTAGGTATAAGGTGTTAGGTCCTGACTGAAATTAATCGAATATACAACACTGCACCAATGATGCCAATGAGCGCAAGATTTATCAATGGTGCCAATTCGTACACTTTTTCTTGTTAGCTCAACCTTAATTTTAAATCTAGCAAATAGTAGTAGTAGTGTAGAATTAATTTTGATACCAACTTTTAAATAAATCAACGTTGTTAATAAAAGAGTATTCAAATATTGAAAATCACTTCTCTTTAGGCAAAACTTACTCGTTTATAACACCCTTGCAGAGGGTATATTGATTTAGGTCAGATGTTAGCATCGCATAACAATATTTGAAAAATAAGTTGACAATTTTAATAAATATTATCATAAATGGTTCTTATTCGGTATCATACGAGGTTTTTGTTAAATATAATTTTACAGTTAAGGTATGTAGCTTCGGCTTGCCGAATCAAGCTTATGTTCCTTTCTCAACTAAAGTTAAACGGCCATCGCATTTTTTTTTACATGGTAAGCCTTCTTTTCTGGTTGCCTGCCATTCCTCCACTCCTATTTCCAATTGGGAAGCAATAAATGTGCGCCTGCGATGGCAGCGGCAGCATTCGTGCCAAACAATGAAAAAGACAAACAATCAGCAATCATGCCAAAATTTGTTTTCATTTTTGTGGCGCCCACACACACCAGCACGAGCATCAGCAAACCCCGTGTGCACATGTATGGGTGTTAGTGTCCTGTGATTGCCAGCCCGGCCATTTGGCATTGATTGAAGTGTATTTGTTATGCAGCCGAAAAGTGTTGTTGCCCCAGCCAACCGTGCCACAACACTCCGCCCACAGCAGTTTCTTCATCTGCAGCCCGAGCAAATTACCTTAAACTATTCGCAAGATACATAGTTCGGTCGGGCTCTTTAACCATCACAGATATACGTACGTTTGTATATGGTTACGGTTATCTGTCTGAGAAGCTCCCATTTGCTCCTTTCTGGAGCTCATCGAACTGGAATTGCTGTCATGACTCAAACGCTTTCCCACAAATCAACCAAGCAAATGGATTTAAATAAAACGAACTATAGACGGTTTTATTCGAACTTTTTATTCAGCCAAGAAATGTTCATTCTAAATATAAATATATATAATATATATAATACATATATATATTAAAAAGCTTAAGCAAGATACTATCTGCTTAAAGAATGATATTTATTTTGAAACTGTATAAAAAACAATAAAGTTAATGGCCGGAACGCGTTGAATCTGATCAGATTAAAGTGGTTAGTTATAAGAATAGAGTGTTAGCATTATTTATGTATGAACCCACCTCCACATTATGCTTATTTTGTTTCCGCGTAGCATGACAACCGCAAATTTTAGAATTATGACATGAGCACGCCACACGGCGCGATTCGAGTGACACGCCCATTAGGTTGCATGCTCCTGCAGGATATTTATCATTTTGCACTGGCCATTTCACCACATCGGGTGCCCCACATGTCGGAGCAGTAAACATGCGAATTAAATATATATGTGACCAGCATGACAAAGATAAAGCACCCGCACAAATATGTAAATATACATTTGGCGGCAAGAGCGGCTGGAAATGCAAAATATTTTCCCACAGTTTATGCCAATCAAGATTGCAAGCTGACTTTATAAGCCATTAAAATGATTTTGAATTTGTGAGACTCACCTGGAGGGCTTCTAAGTTATTCAACTTAATGCCTTTCCAGAAAGGACTTATTTATAATATTAGCTCTTTGACCTCCTATTCTCAACGAAGTTGAACAAGTTTCTGTCTAATTGCTCAAGTGGAATACCAAAAGTACTTCAAGTCTTTAATGGCTCATTTAAGAGCGTTTTACGCAGGCACTTTAACTACCGTTTTTATTTGCATTTATTTGGTAGTTTTATTCACATTTCTGCATTTTAGATGGGATGGCCTGCTAAAATATTCTCGGGCAAAGCAAATGGCATGCGACACGGTAGAAAAGCATTAATCGAGTGGCGAAGTGGGCTAATAACAAACGCCGCTGATAACTAATAATAACATTTAGATAGTCACGCAAGGAAACGCTTTGCATTTGCTATTCGCCATTTCCCATTTCCACGGCCATTTCCAGCCAGAAAACTGCACGCAATGGAGAAAAGCTGGCAACCGAGTTGTCCGCGTTAAAGTCAAACGCCGAAGGCGTCGCCATTCATTCCCAAATGCCTCAGAAAGTGAAAACGCACATGTGTCCATGCGAAAATAGATGGGGCACGGGGAAATGGCAGGTCGGAGGTGGCGATCCATTGTGGGTGGCAATACTCATAAGGAAATTGTCATAAATAACGCAAGGATAATGGCTTCCTTCGCAGTCGTTCGGCTCTTTGTTTTGTCACACCCTGTCATCGAGAAGAATTTCAAAAGCGGAATTTTATTGTGAATTTAGTTCGCAGTAAATTCAAGACAGAGGTTTTTAACAATATGTATGTCTATGTACATGTTTCCAATATCATTTAAAAATTTAAAATTGATTAAATTTGTTAATAAGTATGTTAATGAAAATAATCACAATATTTTGCAATGAGATTCGGAAAAAATATCTTGGGAACTTGCAGAATCTCTAAAAGGGTATCTCGCAGTACGTTTCACACATTTTACCACTTGTTTTGCTGGCTTCCTTGGCATTTCTGAGCTTTTGACACCGAATTCCGCTGCTTTTTCTGTTCAGTGGTCACGGAATGAGGAGGAAGTGAGATTTTCGCGTGGTCCGGAAGCTTCGACGAGTGGCTAAAGTGAAAATCACACTATATTTCAATTTCATGCGACAGTGCGCAGAGCGGCGGCGCGTTTACAGATTTATGACTAAATTCTCATTCACATATAAGCAGCTAATAAAACGCCGAGCTAAGCAAGCTCTTTTTTCGGCGCTTTTTGGCGCTTTAAAAACGAAAACTATTTGGGTAAATGTTTGCCCAGAGCTGATTGCGTATACGCAGCGTGTGCCCTAAAAGTTTATGGCTGCCTTTTTCGCCGTCAGTTGCCATTCCATGCCGTCTGCGGCACTTGAAAAAAATTCTGAGAACGTTGGCAAAGTATCTTATATTGTACATAGGATTGATACTTATTTAGTTGTTATAAACATATTTTATATGACAGGCTGATAAGCTAACATAGCCTTTCGATATGATTTGTAAGCTTCTAGTACTCGTTTTCTTCATGTGCATCAATTTTTTTGTTTGTCTGTTAGTCTGCCGTTCTTGAAATCTTTCTTGTGTCAGCGTTAAAATTTCAGTAAAGTACCAGTGGATGCCTGTGCAAACATGGCCGACGCTGTTCCCTTTACTTGACGACGTACAAAGAGTTTCGTTCCACCCTCGTGACGGAGCTGCCTTTGATCCCTTAATGCCAATAAAACGTTCACATGTCTTCTGGCCGTGTTGCGTCAACTTTTTATGTGCCCGCCCACCCATGCCGTCTGCTCCTCCGCCTCCCGTCGCCGGAAGTTTTTGCATGTGACGAACTGCCTCCGCCCGATAAGCAACACTTTTAGCGGATTACGCCCGGCTGAGCGGTGGATGAGCCTTAGCCATTGGTATTACTTCGGGCATGGCCAATGGCACTGCCTGCTGCGAACTTTATCTGCCCGACGACGACCTGGCTTGAAAGGCTCCAAATGAGCGAAATCGCGCGCACAAAGCCCGCTAATTATGACGCGTGTAAGCCGAAACTCGCTCGCAAAAGACCAAAATGCTTACGCGGCCGTTTAACCAACGTGATGCAGCAACAATGACGCGTTAATTGCAAAAATAATTAATAATATTGCCAGGCCAAGCAGCTGCTGGGCCTCGATAAACTATTGCCACATAATGGCAACGCGACACAGTGAAGAATGATGGTCGAAGATTACGCAAGAAGTATTACTTAAATTTCATTTATTTTTTGTGCGGAATAAAATTTTGAATTTGGTAGAAATACAATAGTATACTAAAGAATATATATGTAATGTATATAAGCATTTTTAAAGTATTTATTTATACTTATATATGTATTTGCTCCAAGCATTGTCTTCCTTATTTTAATAGAAATATTCGATACTTAAATTAATTCTTAAATTTCTAGAATCTAAATTCTGCAAGTAGTTCGTGTAAGTTTTTACTCCTATTCGAGCAGCAGGTTGCTGAGTTATTTTTGAACCTAACCAAATTCCACTGCTTCCAATTTTATCGGGATTTCTGTCAAGTGTCAGCCACTTCAGCAGCAGTTTTAGCCGCCACGGGAGCTTCGGAGCCAACTTCAGATCGTTCAGATATCGCAGGACCTACCTTTAGTCACGAGTCACTCCTGGCATTTGACATGTCGCTTATGTTGCGGTAGCCAGCTTAGAGTGCGTTTGTTGTCAAAGTGCTGTCAGATTTGTGTCAGTTGTCTCAGATCGGCCGAGTCAACGTTCCCTTTTCGGCATATTCCGCATACGCCCTGTGGAAATGGAGAAGGGGCTTAATTAATATTGATGCCGCATTAACAATGCGGTATTCTCGGCTCCCTGATTAAATCTGACTGATGATTTTTGTTGACGAAAACGAAAGTGAATAAAAACTCAACAAAGGGCAGTTTCCTAATTAACCAGCGAGCTTGGCCCAACAGTTGGCCATTGTTGATATTTAAGCCTTAATTACCGGCAAGGCCAAGTTGGTTGGGTTAAAAGTCTTCTGTTTTCATTGCCCTGAACTGCAATTGTTGTGCCCGCTTTTTGTCCACAGACAATTCCCATCCCGGTCGAGATTATTGAAACGTTTTCCTAATCAGCACAAAGTGCTCGACCAGAATAAGTCTTCATCCAGGCCAAGCCGTAAACTTGACTGTTTGCCTTTAGCAATGCATGGCCCAAAAGGCACATCGGGTCTCTGGACCACGTCCTGGAACTGAAAGTCAGGCTGACTGGCTCGTCGAGTTGTCACAATCACTCTGACAGGGAGGTCAGCCAAAGTATTTCTCTATATCCTAGATATGAATGCACTGTGCTATTTACTTGCTCTTCTGCTAACAAAGGAATTAGAGAAATTGATTGTTCCTTTCTATGTATATTTTATTTTAAAGAGCTTTATTGTAAATTGTTAAATTCTATCATAATAGTTTCATAAAAAATAGGAGTCTCTTCATATATGTAAATTATATTTTTTTATATTTATAAGCTGATTATATTTATCATTATGATGATTAAGATATTAACATTAAATACAAATTGTTTATACTTACAATGTATTTGCTTACAGTGCAGCTCCAAAAGCCTTTGTAGAATGAGGAAGTCTAATAGAGGAATTCATTACACTGAAAGCATTTTTATTCGCATGCTTTTGGCTGTCTCATAATGGTTGTTGCATAACGCTTGGCATTCCTATATAGTCTGTATTTAGTAGATATATTGCTTATGAAACTCATATATAGTTAAAGAAACTGTGGATTTCAACCGACAAACAAATGAATTTCAGTTGCTGCCATGTCAATCAGTTTGCGTAACATCTAAAAGAAAGTGTATGAGCCAACATGTGATGGAGAAAACTGAATTCCTTACTGAAAAATGATCTTTTAAAAAATGGGGTCTCTGAAAATATTAACTTACATTAATTACGGTTTCATTGCAGAGACTTCATTGCGAGTACCTCAGTACCTTGCCGGGTGGTGTAATTACGTAGTGAACTGCATACTGGCAAAACCAATAAGCGTAAGTTTAACGTTTTCAATGGCGTGCAAAGCAAGCGGAAGGATACTTATTGTGCTGCACACACACAAAGGGAAAAGCCGCGAGGAAAACCTGTTCCCAACTGGACGCCCGACGACCGACAAGCGACCAGGCGGCAAAGTGGAGGTCCTGTCGGGCAGTTACAGGCTGAAAGACCACGAGGACCAGGAGTGTCAGTAAAGGATAGTAAGACTTACAAGCAAAATGAAAATACAATCGCTGGACGTGCTCTTAACGTGGGCATAACAGCAAGTCGAGTTTCAGGAGCTGGCAAAAGCAAACAAAAGGCAAGGATTGCGTCAAATGAAGCGCACTGGGCGGACTACAAAAGCTTTCTTCGATATTAGCGAATGCCTGGCATTGTTCCTGTAGCTGCACCAGGAGCAGCATCATCACCATCATTATCACCATCATCGTCATCGGTTTACACACTGCGTATACGCAACGCACGTGCAACAAAAGGAAATTGTTCCTGTGCACTCTGCCGTCGAATTTCAATTAACAAAATCATCCTAATGCCAGCTCGCCCTCAGAATAGTTATCTCTCAGGTTGGGCCGAACCGGCAAATGCAGCTGATGCATAACCATGAGCTCAAGTAGAGCTCATCCGTATCCTGTCTGGCTGAAAGGAGTCTCTTTAGGCAAATTTGGTGTTGACATTAAAGCTGCCTCGATATGTTCATAAGGTGATGCATTGTAGTACAACATATAGAAACTCTTGAAACGCTTCTTGGTGAAATATGAGCAAGCAGCTTAATAATTTGTGGTAAAAATCGCATGGAAAGTATTGAATGAAATTTGGTTGTAAAATAAGGGGCTTAAAAAGTAGCAAACTATTTAATTTTTACAAGTTTATTTAAACCATGCACTTGCACTTCTTCCATTATCTTCCCAGCGAGTTTCGTTTTCAAGGCACTTCTCAATTACACAACCTGGTTCACTAATTTTGGTTGGTAAAAAAGGAATTCATCTGCGAAAGTTGCCGACTAACTAATTGCACACAATTTTGCACAAGCTACATTTACTAAAAATAAAGCAGCTTCCTACACTTTTCTCTCTCTTTGTATATCCTCTCCATACATACACACACACACACACACAGACACACTGGCAGCATCCTTGTTGTAACAACAATTAGACCTGGGATCACGTTTAAAGCAACAACATTTTATTAAAATGCTGGAGTCGCAGTGGCAACAAATGAGATAGAGTAGCGCGTTTTTAATTTGTGCAACAACGAAGGTGAGAGGGAATGGGATGGGGGCATTCAGAGGAACGGTTCCACATTACACAACACCCGAAAAACCCGAAAAAACAGAGCAATGCGGCGTATACTTAACGACGGCTGGCAACGCAACCAAAAAACTGGCAACGGACCCCAAGTACGTGTTACCATAAGTGTTACGTGAATATGTGCTTTGCTGCTGGGGCATCTGGGTGTGTGTGTGTGTGGGTGTGTGCGAAGGGTTCGAGAGTGTGCGGATGACTGTGACCCAAAATCATTAGCAATATGAGCAGCAGTTTGTATTAAAAACAAAGCCAGAGAAAAAAGAGAATGGACTGTGATATGCAAAAAGTTCGAAAAATAATCCAGTTAGGAATCGACGACTTGGATACCCTATTTAAACTTCACACTAGCTAAATTAATTACCGAACTCTTAAATTACATTTTAAGTTAAGTACTATTTCTTTTTTTTTTTTTGCTAACAGACAAAACTATTTTTAATTTTTGAAATTCTTTGAATGCATTCATGTCATATTGTATATGTCCTTATGACAAAAGAGCATACTCAAAAATATCCTTTAGCCACCAATTTTTGCTCCCCTTCATTTTTGGTGGCATGTGTGTGCCGGGCAAAAGGTTAAATTAAATGGCTAAATGATAAGCATTTGGGTTAAATTGCTCCGGCTGGCAAGCCGACGAACTGTTTATGTGAATGTATGGCAAACTGGGGGAATCGTCCTCGGTTTTAAGTCTGAACGGAATGCGTACAGTCGCTTCTAATGTTTTTAATAGCAAAAGTTATAATGAATTTGTTAAAGAGCAACATAAGCTGTGGTGATGGAAGTTTTACTCTTGATTGTTTAGCGTTCTGTTTGTGTTGGCTTTTTTCACCATTTCCCTGCTTTATTTTTAACAAAATCTGTTAACCTTTCGCATGGAAATTATTCTGGGTTTTTTGGTTTGTTAGGTAATCAGCAGCGGCGAGCTTAATTTTTTTTTTATATATTCTAGTGAGCTTCGTTTGTGCGGTTAACCTGAAGCCGAGGCTGTCATCATTACATGTTTATGTGTGTTGTGCATTTTAAACAACTTTTCCTGTCCTGTATTGCTTTGTTTGACTTTTATTTTAATCACGAAAAATATTGTGCAAATATTTAATTATGGGCTTGTTAACATTATTTGTGCGGGCCCATAATGTGACCAGAGCATACTGTCTGAATACAGATTAATGTCGTTTGTGGGAATTGTCATCATTAGTACATCTAAGAGTATTCTTGAGGTTTCAGAAAAGTAAGGGTGCCATGAAAGCTTTCTGGTGGGGTAATTGATAGACATGCTAGGGTGCCTGCTATTTTCTTCTAGATTAGATTACATATTTAAATTTTGATTGATTTCGTGCAATCTTGATAGAGACAAACTTATTTCCATAAATTTTTATTCTCTGGTAATGCATTTTTCTCGCTCGGTTTCTCCACAAAAATCACTTATTCAGGCTTTTTTTTCATAAGAACTTGAAGTGCAGACAAGGTCTTTAGCTTTAGGAACACAACTTCAGTCGTCCGAGAGATGACAAAGTTTTTACCTCGGCCTGCCGAGCAAACAACTCGTTAGGCTAATGAAATTTCTTGTGCCATGATGTGGCCAAGAAATGCGGAGGGTGTCGATGGCCCGCAGCTTATCACAGCTACCGCATCAACAGGCTGCATGGAAAATTCAATTTTCCAACACTAATTGAATGGTTTATTTTGACAAGGTGGCCCCATGTTAGCTGATAACCCCAAAGGGTTTGCCGCAAATACCGACTAACATACAGACATATATACGGACATACGGACATACGGACTAGAGAGCTTTCGCACAGGTAGGTGGAATATTGGTGCAACAAAATTTGGTTAACTGCATATTGTTTGTGGTGAATTTATAGCATGGATATCGCGCAGCCCCTGCAGCTGTTTCGTAACCAAAATTGAAAATTTTTAACGAAACTTGTGGAGTTGAGCACTTGAACTATAAATTTCATTTCCTTTATTATTTTCATTAAATTATTTAATGGTGAAAATAATACGAATAATGTTCTATAAAAACCTGTAATCAATCTAAGGTGTAAGGAATCTTTATTTACGAGGCTAGTGGTTACTTTTTATAACAGCACCTGCAGGTCTTTTCGACCTTAAACCAGTACACAACTTCGTGCCGGTATGTTTCATTAGGGTTTAGATTGATTGACGGGAAATTCTGGTGATTTATGGCGTCCGGGAACTTCACCGTTTGAACGCAAAGGGCGCCGTGTTTCACATAAAATAATCCCTTCTTGCCAGTTATCTTGGTTATATTATTCGCGGTATAGAACTGAATGCCTGGCTGATTTGTCCACACCTCGAGTGCCCGACCACTTGGCGGATGCACTATCTTGGCCACCTTGACGGTAGATCTCAACAGCTGACCTCCATTGACCACATAGCAGTTGTCGAAACCCTGGATCGGACAGTTCTCAAACTGCTTGAGGCGATCTCCCAGGACCACAGGTGACCTGAGATCATAAGCCGTGTTGTCAACAAGGGTTAACTCCCCTGTTGGAATCTGCCGGTCATCCGTTTCTACAATCTCACTGGATGCTATCTCCACCGTATGCTCTGCAAGACCTTTGGGTCCTGCATTATGGCCAGCTAGATTAAAATAGGCATGGTTCGAGAGATTGACAATTGTCTGGCGGTCAGTGGTGGCCTCGAAACTAATGGACAAACGGTCCTCATTGTCCAGCCGATAGGTGATAAGGCACGTTAGAATGCCTGGATAGCCCTCGTGACCATGTTGGGATTCATGGCGAAATACAACACCCTGTGGTGTCTTCTGCACCACTTCCCAAATGACGCTGTCGAATCCCAAGAATCCACCGTGCAGATGAAACTGGCCCTAAAGGAATCGGGTTTTGTATTACTATGAAATTATTATAACCATTATTTAAGCTAAACACATAAAACTAAAATCTAATTAATTACCTCAACGTTCCTAGTCAGGTTTACTGTAGTCTCATCCAATGTAAACCCACCGCTGGCCACTCGGTTGGCCACTCGCCCCAGGGTACCACCCATATAGGCCGCCTTGTTGGTCACATAGCCAGCGATGTCGTCGAACCCGAGGCACACATCCTCTACTTTCTTGGAGCCATCCGGAAAGTTGATGCTCTGGATGGTGGCCCCAAGCTGAATAACCGTCACGGACATGCCCTTGGTGTTCTTTAGGGTGTAGGAGTGAACCATCTGCCGGGCTTCGGTAAGTGGGTTCGTGGCCAGTCCGAAGTTTCTCTCCTCTACGGTGATAGACATTTTCGTAACCTCAGGTGTGATTCCTTTCACCTCATTAAAAATTGATAGAAAATGCCAGGTTATTTTGATTTAAAATCTATTAAAAAGTATATACATATTATTTAGGAAAAATGTCCTACTTTACAGCAAGTGTTGTCCTGGACTTTTTAAAGTGGGTATTGCCCCGGCATTACCCGATTCTCCCCAGTTGGCCATCATTTATGCATGCCAACGTGCTGGCATCGGTTTATCTTTTTGTGTGCCATTTGTGTGGTTTGTCTGCGGTTTCAGTTGCATCTTCAGCTTGTTGTGGCATTAACGAAGTCGTTGATCTTGCCGCGTGTGTTGGCAGCTGAGCTCTAATTGAAATATTTTTATTGCCATTTGGCCCCGGCCCTCGACGGTCGTTGGTGTCATTAATATTCATTAGACGCACATCCAAATGCATTAGCAGATTGCAGTACAAAAACAGTCTGATAAATATGTACAAACAACTGCAGAAGCTTCTGGGTTTTCGTAGCAATGTGCTAATGCTTTAAACTTGTCCCAGAACAAAGCGTTTTATTTGCGGAAGTCATTAAGTGGCCGGGAAGGAAGAGACAGCTAGACAATTTCTTGGCTAAAATTGCTGGCTCCACCCGAAAAACTCTGTGATTGCGGTTGTGGAGTGGCACATTCTTGTTGCCACATTTTTCGGCTTGTGCATTGCCGTCTTGCCTATCCCACAATATTATGTATACGCCTACGAAGCAGATGCGACCGCTCCTTGCAAATTGGATCTTGGTCTTGCTCTGGGTGGTCCTGCGGCCAGGAAATGAAGTAGAAGTCGCCGACATTAACGCACAAAGGCGACGTTGCAAGTTGCAACTTGCCAGTGGATTCCGGGACAACGCGGTGCAGGAATTTGGTTTCCTCCTTAATTTAGCAAACGTTCGCTTCTTTATTTTTGACAGCCATCAGCGGTGGTTTTGTTTTCGGTTTCAAATTCTCTTTGTAGTCTGTTGTATGTAAATTTCGAATACGCGGCAGGACATCAGCCGCAAGTCCTGATGGTGTGACTTTCCCCAGCTTCGCTGTTTTGTATACTTATATAATAGTAGATAATAGAATAGCTATTCTTCAGGGGCAATACATATTTCGGAAATAGTTTTTCAAAGGGAAACTGATAAGTGGCATGAATATTAGTTACGCAGGAAGTGCTTTCGTTGCCTTTAAAGCCAAATTAAATGAAAATATATAGATGAGTGTACTTAATGGACATCTCAGCATAGTATTGGCAAAAAAAAAGATTTTAGTAAATTAAGTGATAATCCACATACAAATTAAAGCCCATTGAGAACTGACTTTAATTTGCTTTCCTAAATATTCAATTAACCACCTTCATGTATGTGGCCATATAGTTAACGCTCCAAACCAAACGACCCTGGTCAGCAATTAAATGTTGCCTTGCCTCCGGCAAACAATGGCAGGATCATATGCGCCCACGTTCACAAAACACACCCTATGGGGCCCATAGTTTCTGTGTGTGCAAGGATGTAGCCGCCGTATTGGCCCTTTCATACATATTGGCAATGTGCAGTCATTTGTTCATTAGCGCAGCGCATAAAACTCATCAAGGGCAATTAACATTAACGCAGGCAATCAGCGCGTTGGTCCAGCTTTCAGTTCGTCCTTGTCGGCGCCTTGAGCGCTGTGGTAAATTTGCACGGCTGGGGGTGTTTGGGGTGCGGCGGGGTGCTGGCCTACTCCCAGGACATTAATTATCTTATTGGCCCATATCCCACTCGCCGCAGTATCCTCCGCAGTATCCAACCGAAGCCGAAGTGGCAATATTTGAAAGTCTATTAAACGCTCAGCGTTGGCAATCAATGCTGGCACGGCCACAAATATTGCCCATCTGCTTTTATATGTATGCATACATACATATGCATACATATGTCCGGTGGCGCAGGACGAGGCCAAATTATTGAACATGATATTGAATATGAAGCTGGATGGGAACCGTGGCTTCGAGCGGTGATTGTCCAGCGGATCGGACCGAAATCAAAGCCACAAAAGAAATCCCAGTTTGCATATTAACAGCAGCTGCTGCCCGGCCAAAAATTGAATAGAGACGGTGGGCTTGTTGCCCATCAGTGGGTGGTGGCGCGGGGGGCGTGGTCGGCTATATAGTCCTGCACATCCTTTGTCAAGCTGAAAATGCAAATTGCCATGACATGCCCTTAACCATTTACCACACGGCGCCCGGCCATCGAGTTCTATTTCTTTTTTACCCCCGGCTGTTTTCTTCTCTTGGCTTTCTGTACTTGCTTTCCCGGCCACTTCAGGCCTGGCTGGAATAAAGCAAAACGCAAAAGGAAATCAGCAATGGACATGCAAATCGAATGGAAAACGAACTACGGGATGGGCCAACTGAATACCCCTTCTATTACTAGAATTATATTCTTAAATATAGAATTTCCTTTAGCCTAGCATAAAATATCTTACAGATATTACTACTTAATTCAAGATAGGTTATCCTATGGTTACCTCTATCCAATCGTGTCCCTAATAAATTGTATTAAATATTATTAGATAGTATTGAAATCGCTGAGCTACCCTGTCTTTCCTACATTGTACGCAGCAAGTATGCAGGCAAAGAAACAGCTCTTTGCAAAAAACATGAGCCAATTCTCCAGAGCTTTTTGACCATACGTCTGCGGTTAAGTTTGGTCCAGCCAGGACCATTCAACCCATCCATTCAAGGCTGTGGATCTGACATCCCCCTGTGCCGCCCTATAAGAAAACCACCCAGGGAATGGATAAGGAGAATCAAAAAAAAAAAGGCAAGCCGCACAAATTGTTTGGGACGTCGCCGGTAACGCTGCGTGAACCCATGCAAATTTCTCCCTCAGGTAACCTTTGTGCTTTGATTGATTGATGGACAGGCGGAGAGCGGCGTCGCCGTGGTCATCATCTCGGTATTTCCCCAGCTAGGCAGTTTCCTTTTGCAAGAAAACTCGGGAAACTCCAATATTGAATTTAATTTGTAGACACGCGTATTCGAAAGTCGAGAGCTGTGTATGCGAATTTCAATTTTTACCTTTTGCAAATTGAAAACAAAGGTGCACTATTGGGGCCGGGACTTTGCTTTTCTGATTGCGGGCATTAACAACTTTTGACATTGTTTTACATTTCTGGGGAAATCAAAGGAAAAGGTAAGTCCCGCGTCGACTGGGGCCCAAAATCAATCCGCAGTGAAAATCCGAGACTTACCCTTGCCAAATTCAATCAAACTGTCAGCCCGAAAGTGGGGAAAAGACCGTACATCGTTTTCCCTGGCCAACGAAACTTATTGTCAAAATTAATTAAAAATTGTAATGAGTTCTGTTCTGCAGAGTGGTGGCAGCAAATCCGACTCGACTTAAACACATTGACGGCGATTAATTTGTTTGGCATTTTGCAATTTGATTTAAAATTAAGCCGAACACCGGCGTGAATTTCAATTAGATCCGCATTTCGGATTTCGGTTTTGTCGGACATCGGTCTTGGCCATTTTATGCCAATTTGATTGGCCTGTCAGCGGGTGAAAATTTAGCTCTTCAACCGTCAATTGGTGATTTTATTTACCGCTCACAGTGCCACGATTTCAAATTTAAATTGCTTCGGACATGCCTGTCCAAATCGATTAAAGCTCCAATAGTGATGCGCAAAAAAAAAAAAAAAACAAGAAAATAATGAAGGGTGGGGCAAATCAATGGCTAAATATTGCAAAATATTTTCAGTGCAATGTGCCAAAAATAAATGCGACAGCAGTTGGCCTGTCACATGGCCCAAATGAAGAGCCATTTACATAGTTGTTCACTTGTCCCACTTTTCCCACTCGAAAAGCTCACTTTATATGCAATATAGTCTTTTTGGGTTTTTGTATCCTGCATTTTCGCAGGACTCCTGCAGGACAAGTGCAAAATCGTGTTAAGTTAGAGGGCAGTGCGGAATGCCTATAGAACAGACAAAAAAAAAAAGAAAATAACAATTTCATCTGCCCGTGCACATGCATATGCACAGAAATATGAATTCCGGCATGGGAACATGGCATATGAAAATGTACAATTTCGGCCTTCGGGGAGGAGTAGGTCTAGTTGGAGGTGTACCATATTGACAGTGCAAGAAAAGGGAATTGTTTTCGGAATGACAATTTACAGATATCTCTCATATTCCGGCATTGTGGCACGGTATCTTGGAATTTGAATTTCATGTGGGTGGCCTTCTAAAACGCTGCTCACATTCATTGACTATGCTCGCTTTGTCCCATTTAAAGACTAAACTGAGGAATGGAAAAAATTCGGTTTTTTTCATCAAATTCGTCTCATAACTTGTTAGAAATGCTTTGACATGTTCATGTGCAAAAAGGTACCCAAGTGATGTCCTTTGCGTTGACTTTTTTTTGCCATAATTGAAGCAAGTATTTCGCCAGATACTCACGTGCACTTTGCCTAAATTAGTCGAGAGCCCTCGACAGGATTTTAATTCGGTCAATTATTTGAAGTATTTGACGATTAGCTAACCGCGTGGATTGCACAAAGTTTTTCAATTAATTTTCACCCACAATGGCAGTGCGGAAAATTTACCAAGACGTTTGCCGGAAATCGAAGCTTGGTCAGAGCAATTGCGGTGGCGATTTGACAAATTGTCCAGGTGAGAGCCCTTTTGTTTTGCCCACCCAATGGGATGGATGGCAGTGAAGACACCCAACCCTGGAGGCCATGTTCATCCATTCCCGGCCCGGTTACCAATTCATTTTATTTGTAATTTCACCCAACGATTGCGGTCGGTGCCTGCAGGTGATAAATGGCAATGGAATCATGAAATAATGGACCAACATTCGCCGACCAGCATGTGGCTGAGCTACTTTACTGCCGCCCCTCTCTCCATTTATCCACCCAATTTTTCGCCGACTTTCCCATTAATGCGTATAAATCGCGGCTAGATTTCTTTTGCCCCAAAAACTGAATTATTCGCTTGTGCGACTCAATTATATGGCACTGAGAGCGGGCGACCGACTCAAAGATACATATTTAATTTAATAAGCATTTGCATTTGGATCTCTATTTGCCAGATGGAGCACATGGTCGCATATGCGAGACGCCTTGTTGGCAATTAAGGACACTGGCATACTCTAATTAAGAAAATTAATGTTCTGAATTTACACGCGGCAGCGACAAAAGCGAAACAGCCGCTGCGACACTAATTACAAACGAAATGTGCATATGTGTTTGTACTTCAGTGGTTGTTTGATGGAGTGTGTGTGTGTGTGTGGGTGTGCGGTGTTGAGGTAGCTCCACTCTTTTCCACCGAGGTCCTTGAATAGCTGGATATAAAGCAGTGATGGAATAAACAAATTACCATATCTGAACCCATGGTTAATTGAGCAATATATCGCAAGATTATTATGTCTATTAGCGCTGGGATTAAGAATGTATTTATAATAATTGTTGCAACAGCATTACAAGTTGTAGTTAGTCTTAAACTGTTCTTCGCTTATTTCATTTTATGTGAGTTATCGAGTGCATTTTATTTAATATTAACTGAGTTTTGATCACATAATAAGCTCCTAAAAACCTGATTTTAAAATACCACTTAAGTCGCCCTGACTGTCCTGTTCGCCGGAAAGTAAGCAATCCTTTTTATTTCCGCAAATAAAATTTATTTCATTTTTACGTTGGCGGTATTGTCGGCTGGTTTCTGCCTTATTTGCTTATTTTTTTTTTAATTTTATCGCTCGCCAAATGGTGCTGACAGGCAAACAAACTCAGTCGTTGGCCTGGTGAAAGGATTTTCCCGCTTGGCGCCCCCACAACGCCGGATTTTTGCATAATTAACATGAAAATATGCGCATACGAGTGAGTGACAGTCGGCATTTACATACATATTTGGTTTATTTTGTGTAATTAAAATGAATTTGTGTGAAGTGTATTAATTAGGAGTTAAATGGGTTAAATATGAAAGCGCTGCGGCATGACCAAAGTTGGCCAGCTCATCAGTGTCAGTCATTAATTAACCGTATTTTTATCTGCTCAACTGGACGAACTCTTGACCTCTATAATTGAAAAGCGAAATCATGAAGATGTGCTCGATTTTTCTTGCGGCCTAGTTCTCTTTTCACATAGATCGAATTATTGATTATGCTGTTAGGAGGAAAGGAAGTTCTTCTCTTCGTGATCCAGCTTGTTCCGAATAAAAGTTGTGCATTCTTCATTGCGCCTTCTGTATCTTTAATGCAGCACGAATTTACATAAATTCTTAGAAAGTTACAACTTTTTACCCTCCATTTGGGAGGAAACAAGAGTTCGACAGCAACTTTAAACTTGTTGAGAAGAAGTCTTCATCTTCATCTCCATCTACACTTACATCCAAGGCAGGTCTTTTAAGCTGCCTCCTTTCTTTTTATTTCTTACCCTTTTTTTTGGGAGATGGCCGAAAGTGTGCTCTGGCCAACATGTCGCCTGCTTATTATTGACTGCCACGAGCGCCATGTTGGCCCATTTGGGCCATCAACTAATGTTGTTTGCCAACTTTGCCCGGGGAACTCGCTTTGCATGCTCCTCGAAAGTGTCGCCAGTTGGCCAAGAACCATTGCTCCTCGGGCAGAGGGGAAACTTTATCGTGCCACGCCCCCTTTCGGCCGAATGAAAACTTATTTCTACCCGCCCACTGCGCTTTGTACTCAAACTTGTAGTTGGCCCGCTGACATTTTTCGTTTCTTTGCCGGGCTACATTTTATCAGCACTTCTTGCCATGCATTCTCTTTATCAGCTGACCGTCGAGCCTGCAACTTCACTATTTTGGCTCGGAACAAAAAAAAAGAAATCCAAATGAGAACATCTAGAAAAACTTTTGTGCGTACGCATTGAGGCCAAGATTCCAATTCCCGTTCCAATTCCCAGCTCTTTGTCTTTAACCATTTTTATGGTCCTGGTCGTGTGCCTAGCAAGTTAAGTAAGCACGTTGGGAAATTGCATTTAAACTTTTGCTGCACTTTAGTTTATTGAAGATAGAAAATTGTGGCAACATCATCTACATAAGCCATTTTAATTAGTTGAGGAAAAAAATTATAAGTAGCAGAGAAGCCCAAATTAAATAAATAGAAAGGAGTTAAGCATATTGAGAAATTGAATCGACAGCGTGTTACGCTGAAAAATGTATTTTAAAATCGTTGAGTGTATCACCAAAAAAGCTGTTTTGTGAAGGTTTGTACATACTGGCAGTCTCTTATTAATGACGATTGTATAAATCCGGATTAATTTGACTGTTGTTTTTAAGTGGCATGATACCGAAAAGCTAACACAATTAAAAAAATATATAAAAATGTGATTCTTTGTTAAGACCCAGTCATTATGCCAGTTCCATGGAGGTCCAATATAACCTTCGCTGGTATGTGGAATACAAAACGTGTAGCTGTGGCAAACAAGAAAACAAAGACCAAATGTAAAACGGAAAATGGAAAAAGGAAAACGAGCGAAAATCAAAGCTGGGCGCACAGATAGATACAAGCGCTTTTCCCAGCGGAGGGGAGCCGCTAAGCCAAAGCTCCTCCCTGGAGATCCCGTAACGGAGTAAAGTGGCGAAATTAATTAGCCCCCAGTGCGGCAGCCTGATTACGCTGGAGAACCAAACTCCGTCCCGCCGCAGAACCATCGCATTTTCGCGAAGCACGCGTGAGGCAAGCAGAGCGTGAAAATATATTTATCACACGAATTTATCTTTTTTTTTTCGCTCTGATTACGCGCGTAATTTTAATTGCATGCAACTTAATAACGCGCTAGGAGCTCATTTCGGACTTCTATCTGCCGATCTGCGTGGGTCTGATGCTGTCGAATCAGTTGCCACACCTTTGAGCCAGCTCATCCATTGGCTTCGGTACATTACGTATACGCACCATGTACACACGCTTCGCTGGCAGCAATGCAATGTCCGAGCACTGATTTCGCTCGATTGGTAGTTAAGCCAGTGGCTTACTAATGCACCTTTTGACCCAACCCGGCCATTGATTAATAACCTCAGAGGTTGGGGCATCTAAAGCAGCTCCGGCTGCCTTTGATCGATGCCGTATGGCGTAGTGCGATTACCAATAATGAAAGGCTTCGATGCGTGTTAAGCCCCCGACCAGACCAGAAGTGCACTCATACATGAGATGCACCTGCTAATACAGCGATTGTTCTCTGTGCGAAGACAGGCGGTTTACACTTGGGCAAATTCTTAGAATTGAAGATATTACTATTACCTGTAATAGGGCATAGAAATGTTACACGCTTTTTAAAGGATTTCGTCCTTTACTTATGGTTTATTCGAAGAATTTAATTATGAGCAATCTTTACAACTTTAAAGTCATCCATAAAACATTAATTTGCTGTGTGTGGTATATCTTGGCAGTGCAGACACCACCACAGTGTGTTACATTATGTGGCCTGGTAATATGAATATGTAACCAGCTCGGCCAATGAATATTTTGATCGAAGCCCGACGAAGACGAACTTTCGTCGGGGCAAACTTGAGGGCCGTTCCAGAATTGATTTGATAGCACTTTGATGCCCGTTCCTAGCCACTCCTTTCAGATCCGATCCGTCCCCTTCATCGCTCACTCACATGGCCACATGTGCGGGCTGACAGCTACGCAAATAGGAGCGAACCGCGTAGAACAAAAACCGAAAACAGAAAAAATTGTGAAAATAGTGGTGGGTGAGCCAAGGAGCTGCCAGATAGCGCCGAGATTTACGAGCTACCTGCCCAGGCGTTATCATAGACCAAGATTGATGGGCCAGCGAGTGGCAGGTGACTTGGGGAGTGCGCCCAGCTGCTGAACCCCCCAATGCCCGCCACTGCTTATGCATAAAGAATGAACTGTCGAAGCGTGTACTTATAATTTGCCTATTGATTTCTGGATTTCACCCACTTAAGTTCCAGTCCAATTGGCAATTACAAAAGAAGCGTGCGGACAGCGACGTGACAGTCATGTGTCCGGCAAACAATTGTCGTTGTTCGTCCGAAAATAGCCCAGAATATTTGATAAATTATAAAAGTTTTAATAATGCCGCGGCATTTCTAGGGCGGGTTAGATGAGTAAAACTTTTTAATTTGTCTCCCACTGACCGGCAATGAAAAAATCATCGCGTTCCTGGCCAAAAACCAAAAAAAAAAAAAAAAAAAACAAGAAAAATAAGGAAGAAAGCTCAAAGAGCTGGCGAAATGTTGCCAAGCATGAAATTACCAGGCCCGAGGGATGGACTCCTAGGAGGGACTCTCGCTCTCGGACGCCGGCCAAAATGCAAACTGTCAGCAGATTTCCTCTTTGTGACTTGATTGCTGACATGATATATTGGGGACAGGGTCCACAGAAGAAATTAAGTCGCTTTTAATGAGCGCCAGCGGCAAAGTTTAAATGTATACATACCATTCAATGCATTCAATGTTGTTGTGGTTAAAATTTTATTTCCAATAAATTGCGTTATTCGTGATTCCATTTAAGTGGGAAATCTATTTCCTTCGTTGAGGAACATTAATAAAATAAAAATCTTGTTAAAACAAAAATCCAATTCCCAATAACAAATGTCGTGTACCTATTGGATTTCATTTTTTTTTTTTTACCGCACGTATAGTAAATATGTGGGTTCGCGAAAGGACCTGATGTCGCTGCGGATATCCTTAGAAGTTGCTTTCCCTTTCAGCCCTTTACCTTTCTCTTTCTTTCGACGATGCCATTGCAAAACTGTTATAAATTATTTCCAAGCTATTGCGCAAATTGAAGGTTCCTTTTAGTCTTGCTCTTTGTTTTAACATATAGATTGGATGCCTGCCAGCATGTCATTAAAATTGCTCGGCATCCTGCGGCCACGCCCCCTGCCCAACGCCCACCTGCCCCTTTCAGAGTGCATTTACTGGATAAATCAGAATGTTAAGTGCGTGGGCGAGCATCAAAAGGGCGGCGGGCAAGTGCAGGGGCCTCAAAATTGTTGCAATTATGGTCTATAAATTGTAAGCACACACATATTGTGGGGCCACGCCCCCATCCGACGCCTTTGACAACCGCAAGTGTTATGCATCATTAACTCCGAGTCGCAGTAGTTGTCGGCCTCGAACAAAGTAAACATTTCAACACCTTGGCAAACCGCACAACTAAACCGCTTCATCCTGCAGGTCTCCCACACCACCCTCAAAAACCAGCCAACACCCAACGCTCACCGCCCACCATCCCATTGGCAGAACCACAACCACGTGTGCATTTGGTCAATTTGATGTGTGCTAAATAAATAATTATGATTGTCTATCAGCCACTTGACCGGAAATTAATGGCCACCCATTTGCTTCTGGGGTCCTTCTAACCGAAACTTTGTCGCCTCGACAATTAATATCAAAAATAGTTTTGCATTCCGCTCCTTGGCTTACTTTGTGTGTGCGTGTGTGTGTATTCCTGGGTGTGCACACACTTGAGTGCCTTGTCTCCTGGTTATATATGCTATTTATGTGCCAAGAGTTTGGGATTTTGGCCATTGTTCGAGAAAATGAGTGGGAGACACCCAAATGGATGGCCAAACTTAATATGGCGGAATATTCAAAAGGTGAATTAATGTTGGGAATTAATCTTGAAGGTTAATTTAAAAAGCCACATAGGATAGTTCGATTACATTTGGGCATGAAATGGAGCCAGAGAAGAGAATAAATGTTTGCAAGTTATATATAGTAGGTAGGTCTCACAATATTTGTGAGAGAAAAATACCAAAATTAAGTTAATTAAATAATATTTAATAACAGCATTACACATATAAAGTTATTTAAATAAAGTTGTCTATATCAAATAAATTAATAACAAAAATGGAAAGTTGATTTACTTATAGTAACGAATGTGACACTGCAGTCATTACGCAATCATGCAGTTGGCCAGGCTCATAAATAATAAAGGCAAGAAATCGAGAGTGGGACATTTGCCCAACCCTTGACACTTGGCCACATCAACTTCATCAATTCTAATCAAGCCAGAGTCCTGGGCAAATCTCCGCTGAAAATTAACCGCAGCAAACTGCCAGCCAGGGACTTGGGCCATGACCAGGGCTAAAAAATTACCACAACGCCAGCAGGGACACGTTCGGCGAAAACAAATTTATCCAGGACACGCATGGCATATCCTTGCTTATGGGTTGGGCTTAGGACAAACACACACACAAGCAAGAGCGCATAGGCCAGCGCATATGTATAATTCATAATGAATCCTTTCTATTAGTCAAACGTAAAATGAAATGGTTTCCCCGTCTTAGTGGCGATATTGGCTGCAAAGCCGAGAGCCTTGATCCCTTAGCCCCAAGCGTGAGCCCGCAGAATCCGAAGGACCCAAGGACCTAAGGTCCCAAGACCGAAAAGGAGCAAGAGGCGTGGTAGATTTTGTGGCATTGTGTTGTGTGTCCTTGGAGACTTGTGCTGACAGCAGGAACAACAGAAGTGAGTAGACGAAGAGTAGATGTGGCACCAACAATAGCTGGCGAATCAAAGATATGCAAATTGAAACAGATACGAGTGGTCGGGCACTTTATGGATTTTCTATGGGAGCAGCCGGCACTATTACGACATTTCCCCGGCGATTTCGCAGCTCCAAGTGCTGTAAGCACAAATTGTATAAATAACATAAATGCTTTAGGGAAATGATTTATGTGCGACTGACTACAACTTTCGCCTTTCGCTTCGGCGGCAAATAGTTTAAACTTCGGCTAAAGCAAATTAAAGTTACCCCCGTTCCACATAAATTGCCACGCATGAGAAATGTCATTGAGTGCGAATCGGATTCCATCCTCCACCGTTCAGGACATATAAACATACATATATAAATATGGTGTGTGCATTGTGGCCGAGCCAGCTGGAAATTGCCACGCATGACTTGGCTTAAATATATATTTTTTGGCGCTGCCTTTGGCATTTTTGCCGAAAACCATCAACACTTTACCAATCCCTCCACTCACTCCGAGCGCTTGACCTTGCTGTTGGCGAGGGGAATGGGGGGGTTAATTATGCCAAGAAATCCATTAGGGATGCCACCGCAAAGCCTGCCATTGACTTTGGCCAAACTCAAAGGGTTCTTAGAAATTTCTGAACGGTTCACCGGTAATGTTCTTCATTAGTCGTGGCCATCAGATGGTGGAAATGTTACTACAATTGACGAGAGAAATGCCAAATACTTGGCATTCGCAAAGATTTCAAACTATTCCTAGGAACTATTATGCACTCCGCTGTCCCTAATCACCCAGCCTGGTATTTTCACTAACCCAATTTGACGTTTCATCTACATGGACCTAGGGTATTCAAGGTTCTGCCAGGTCCTGTGGAAAATATTCGTCTCAGCTCTCTTTTTATTGCTTTTTACGCTTGTGTGCATTTTGAGCTTTCAATTTCTTTCCTCTGGCCACGTTTTTTGTTGTTTCGAATTTCTATAAATATTTTTGCGGCTGCTTTTTGCTCTTTATTCGCCGAAGCTCCCTCTTTGTGCCGAGTTTTGCTTTCGCCGAGCATTTTCCTGTTGTTATTTGGAGTTTGGATTGCATTCGCATTCGGTTTTTGCCCCCACCTGGCTTGCAGTCGAGTTTTCCCCAAGTTTTTGCACATATTTTTAGCTCTAGCTACCAATGCCCCCACCCCACTCAGGAAATACAAATTCTTTAACTTTTCCCTACAGCAGCCAGACAAGTTTTCTTACGGAGCCGGAGCGCAAGAAGTCAACGACTTGCGGAGGGGCCATGCTTTCTTAGCCCCGCATTAATAACCATAAATTGAAGTCCGTGAACGGAAAATTGGTAATTCAATTACGCTAAACAGCCACGACTATGACGCTGGCAACAGCCGGCATTACGCAGCCGACCAGTTGGCCAATCAGCCATGCCAATAACTGACTGACTTGCCTTATACAGTTGAAATAATACATATTAAAGTCGTTGCCTGATTAAGGAATGTGTTTAAAGAGGTGACCAGAATGTCATTCTTGAATTGATATATAAATTAAATAGTTCTTTTAAAAATATATTATAAAAGGTGTGACTAGTAGTTTTGGAAACACAAATAAAATAATAAAATGTAATTATATAATTTGAATATTAATGTTTTAATTTCGATGCCATTAATTTTCTGTGTGTAATCTCGCAAGCGGTCAGCTTGAGGCGCATGCATAATTTGCACTCGCAATCAACGGCAGCTGCTGCCATAATGCCAATGACTCGACTACCGACCATTTGACCTCCGACCCTCAGCCAATCGACCCTGCGTCTATCATAGCCCCAATACGCACAGGCACACCTCCACTAACCCGTATGCCAGCGCCCCCGCCGCCATCGACTCAAAGTCAGCTGGTCCGATCTGACAATGCAAAAACTTGGCATTGCATATTCAGGGGCCGGTCGCATAATTAAGCCGAGAACGTCCAAAATACGCAATTTCAATTGGCCACAAAGTGCAGCGAACTGTTATGGCCCCTTTGGCAAGGCCCGAATATCGCAATCATCGCTCCCAGCACCACATCAACCTCATCAGCCGCATCTTCATTATCATTATGGATATCGACAGCCGCAGCATCGCCAAAGCAGAAGCAATCGCCAACGCAAAGCAAAAGCGGCCACAGGCCATATGGACAAGTGCTAAATAGCACGTAAACTGCGTTGGTAACTTGCAGTACCGCACACAATTCCACAGAAATTAAAGGGTGATGGAATTACGAGGTACTTATTAGTCCAAGCTAATAGATCAGAAAACGGTACGCTCTGGGATGTTCTTAGGGTTAAGTAGCAGGACTTTTAGGTACTAACAGATAAAATAATAAAATTTGGAAAATTAATTGGGACTTGTGGTACTATTTAAGGTCAGGCCAACAACTCCACTGGCTAAAATGTTGACACCACTAATCTACACAAAAACAGGCTATTCTTGGTTGGCCAGTGTTCGCTGTCAATTGCCGTTTAATGATGAGTACCGCGTTAATGAAGCGTGCCATAACATGCGAAAGAAGGACTCGCGGCAAGTGCAATTAAAAAATCATCAGCAGATGGAGAACTCGTTGGCGGCCGGGGGTTGTAAAAGTTGCAAGGAGCCGCTGGCAAAATTGTCGCGCTGAATGGCAGACATCCGCATCCGGATCCGCAATCCACTTCCGCATCCGCTTTGGAAAACGGCGATTGCCAAAAAAGCGAACGGAATTGCAAGTAACAAACGGAAACCGCAAAACGGACTGCAATTGACGCACTCCCCCGAAACCGCGGATCCCAAAAGTGTCGACCTCCAAGCAAAGTCATACCCACACACACACACACTCACACAAAGGCAACACAAAACTGGGCAAAATCAAAAGCTAAACAAAACAAAGCGAAAGACAATGACAACAATTTTGCATAGTTATGCGAATGTTGCTGGTTGTCCGTTGTCGGTTTTCCACTTTTGAGGGTGCCAAAATGAGCGCTGGCGAAAGGATGTGCGGCCATTTATATACACAGATATATATACATACATAAATGTACATAGCGCATATATATATATATGTATGTGTCCTTGCCGCAGTCCCGAATGTCCTGGCCGCCCACACAAAGTCAAAGCGAAAGCAAAAGCAAAAGCTGCTGCTGTTGTAGTTTTCATAATAACAATAAAAACTTTTTTTGTACCATTTTGCAGGAAAACTTGAAATGATTGTTATGCAATTGTTGGTAACACAATTTTGTCGTTTTTGTCAACAGCAGCAGGAGCAGCAAGAGCAGCGCCAATGGCAGCAGTCCATGTCCTTTCCAGGACTCGCCGTCTATGTGTGTTTATGTTTACACTATAAATTCGCATTAAGTAGCGCCAAAAGTTTTATTGACTTCGTGTTCATGGCGCTTGATTTTCATGCCAGAGAATACCAGTCGAAACAGATAAACAAACAGTAAACTTTAATTGCAAAAATTTGTGGCGAAAATTAATGAATGTACCCAGGATTGGTGCGATGTCCGTCCCACCACGCCCTCTCAATCACTGTTAAAGTGTGTGTGTGTGATGCTGTTGACACTACTGACCAAAAGTCAAATTGCCAAAGTGTTTGCTTGCCAGCTGCAGCTGCAGCTGCAACTGCATTTAAAGTCCTGCTATCCATTTTGGCCTGGCAAATGGGTGATCCTCTTGGGGACTCTATCCCAATGGGGATTGATGGCCAAGTGGGTGGCTGGGTGCGTTTTAAATGACTTGTTAAATGTGTTTGATTTTGGCCAATGCCAAAATGCCAAGGGGACACATCTTGATGTGAGTGCTGCGAAGGAGAATTTAAGGCAGGCAGTTGTATGTTTGTCCTAAATCAGGATAACATCCCAGTAGATTGAAATGCAAATGGTTGCTTCAAAACATTCACCAATCAAATACATTTAGTGTGCATCTCACAGTGCATCCTTACATGGTTTTGAAGTCATAAAGAATTCAATTTGAAATTTTGTTACCTGACTTTCTGCTGCCAAAAAGCAAGCACATCGAATGAACAACAAACATGGCGAAATCTACTTACATAACACTCTTAATTATTAATGGGTGCAAAATATAAAAATATTATTTGCAATCACCTCCGGTGAGTCAATCAGCAAATGTGGCAATAGCACACATTTCACATTATTGACTTATTTACCGCCTTCTGATCACCCAATTTGCACTCAACGGCAAACAAATGTGCCGATTTTAATTTATTTTCACGAATTTTCCAGGTACTCACGAACAATTTGTAAATAAGTTTAATAGAAAACAAATGTAGAGCGAATGCGATTGCGAAGGCAACCCCATAGCCATATTTAAATGAAACCTTTCATCAGTATTTACAAAAGATTCCGCAAATGGGAATTGCATTTTTATTGTGCGATTCGACTGCGTATTCGTATTTCCCTGACGCCGCTGTTTCCCTCAATTAATTATGGGGCCCTAAAAGTTGAACGAAATTAATTTACGTTTCGCCCGAAATATGAGCCAACTTCTCCTACTCGTATGTGCCGAAAATTTGTAGAGATGTCAAGATTTCGAGCCAGCGCTGCGCTTCAATTAAACTTGCAAACAAGGATGCCATGTGAGGTCTGAGCCCAGCCTGAGCCTCAATGTTAGATCCGTTTTTAATTAAACTCAACTGCAAACAAAGTCATTCCCCACATCCTTTTTGCCCAGGGTGCTTTTGACACGCAGCTGAGGTTTTGCACACTACATTGCACAGAGACACAGGGTAAACACGCCCATACGAGGATCCTTCGGATCCTGCGCCAAGACAGTTATCCCGGCTGAAGGTTGTTTGCACCTATGTGAGCCCAGACACCCCTGCAGTCAGCCTGCCACTCCGCCTGTTATCCTGCCAAAGCTTCTCGCCCAGAATCCTGCCAACCATGCTACCCCGCCCCAAAGCCTTTCCCACAGCTGCATTTGGGATTATGACAAAATGCAATTTGCATTTGCAAAGACGTTTGTCGGGGATCTTACAAGGCGGCTGGCAGGCTGCTGGCTGACAGGCGCGTATTAATTTTAAATTGACTGTGAAATTACGATGAGCCCCTTATGCAACCAGCTGAATGACAGAGCCAGAAAATGGAGTGCAATGCCTGGAAGCAAGGATTAATTATAAGGGATGCCAATTGCCGAGGGACTTTCATTGATAACAGAACAGTTTACTACATTCGAAAATGGTGTTGCCCAAGAGGCTATATCTCAGTTGGTTAAAAATAAAAATAAAAATAAATTTATAGATAATTTAATACAAATTAATTACCAATTTAGTGCAAGTAAGATAAGTAAGTAAGTAAGATATATTTAATTATTAAGCTTATATCATAACTTTTTCAGTCCAAATCAAAAGTAATGGTCCAAAGAGAGCATACATTTTTTGATTTCATTAAGATATAAAATCTTTTAAAAGTAGTTAAAAGCTAGAATTCGTACAGTTTTTTTTGCACGTCGAAAGAAACAGTTTTTATAATCACCACACAACATATTTTACACAGTACATATTCCATTTTTGGCATTACGTTTTTATGATCTGCTTAAGCCCTCTTACAGTACATTTACCTATCGTAATAAAATGTGTTTTTCAATTCACTGTCTTTACTTCACACATCGTAATGATAACCATTGGCATTTGGATTTTTGTGTCGAATCATTTTTTTTCCAACTCTTTTACAAAACTATTCACGGTATAAGTGATACAGACCGCTCTGTGAAAAAATTCCATTTATGTATATGAAATATTTTTATTTATTTATTTAAATCAAACTCGCAGGGTTGTCATATGGGTACCAGCACGAAAAAAACCTTGATGTTTTTAAAGTGCTCAGTGTGCTCATAATTTAAACAATATTTATTTTGGGGGCTATAAAGGGGTACAACAAATACTCTTTGACAGATGGAATTGTGAGTTTTTCGTCCGTATAAAATTGGTAAAAAGTGCCGTGTAGCTTATAGTTCAGATTTAATATCTGTTTGGACCATCTCTGCCTGCTTTTTATATCGATTAATAAAAAAACGGCTTTTGCCGGCAAAGGCTGACCAAATTGCCATAACGGCCCGTATAGGGGTAAATATTTGAGTCGAAAAAAAAGTATACAAAGACAACATGGTGCTGCAGCAAAATCTTGATTATCTTGGTGCGCCGCAAGCATTTCGCCTGACTTCCAGATATTTTCATTGCATTTCCACTCGAGCAACTTTCGCTTGGCTGCGCATTTCGATTGCCGACGGCGATTCTGCAAGAATGTTCGCGGCGAAAGTGGGGGAAACACAAAAAACCCAGTGACATAGATTTTGGTCGCTAGTAACCATAATTTTTATGATTATGAGACCACCTCGAGCCCAAGCCACTGATTACTCTCGGTTAGCAAATAACATTTGCACACAATGGGAATGGGTGGACAGAGGACGAAGAACGAATCGTCCTCGACGGGCGTAAGTCAATAAAATCGAACAGCTGCCATTAAAATCATTTAAATGTTATTGTCTCTCCGAGCAGCCCTTCTATATCCTATGGCCTGCCGAGTTATTTCTGCTTTGGTGCCTCTGCGGCCTGCTCGACTTTCGATTTGCTGACTCAGAACTCGGGGTCCTGGAAAACGAAACTCGAGCAGAGGAAACCGGAGTTGCAGACACTTTTGTTTGTTTTTTTTTTTGGCCCTCTGCCTTAGCCGTTGTCAGCAAGTTGCAGTTGAATAATACTCGGGGGCGTAATTGCTTTAAATGTCCTTGTATGAATGCGCAATGAGGGGAGCATTTTACTGAGTCGTTTCTATTTAAAGGTAACGTGCCTCAGACACGAAATTTTGGAATGGCTTTGAGCCAGCTGGGTAAAAATGTGTGGAAGTTTTACTTTAAGTCGTCTTAGATATCAATGGATACAGAAATCAATAGGAACGATGGGAATCCGTGCCATCTGCCTGCGAAAGAAGTTCAATACCAGTAAGGCAGAATTATTTTTAAATTCTTCAGAAAATAGTTCATATATCGTTACAAATATAAACAAATAATAAACAAATATACAAATATAAATATAAAATAAATATAGTTTATAAAAAAAAAAAGAAATTTATGTTTTCTGAACTTCGTTAGATATTAATTTATTTAAGATGAGTTACCTACCAACATTTATACGATTTGGTAATTCTCTTGCAATTTATGTGTATCACCAACAATCGTTTGAAAAGACAACATGAAAAATGCAATTTACAGGTGAAAAGCAGCAGGTAAGGAGCAAAGAACAAAACGGGCCAGCAGAGAGTAAAGTGAAAACATGAAATTTGTGGCAAATTTGTTTTTAATTTTCCGCTCTACTTAAGACCGAAAATTGCACCACAACCAGCGACGAAGCGAACGAAAAACGGGTTAGATAAAGAAGCTGTTTACTGCCGAAGTCTGAAGAGGAGTCCGGGAATCCAGGGGCAGAGATCGAAGGTCCTATTTTCCTCCTGGCGTCTGGGAGGCATGCAAATACGAGTATGTGCGGCTTTTGCTAAAAAACCGAATTTGCATATGCATTTGCGCTGCGGCTGCTGCTGCTGATGCCTTCTTTTGTGGAAGATGTTGTGGCAGAAGAAGACAATTTTTGCGGATGTTGTGTTGTGCTGCACTGAAAGTGTAATTTTTACCAGAAGTCAGAGAGTTTTGTTTGATTTTCAAAACTTTACAGCTTGATTAGCATTCTTGATTTTATAATATCGTGCTTTGAAAGCATTATTATTTAACAGATTAAAATTAACTTTTATCAAAATATATAGCGTCATAATTTCCACTGCACTTGCGTATTCGACGGTGGCACACAGTGTTCTGTGCAAAGGAATTCATTCTTTGGCTGCCACAAGCTCACACACACACACACACATCCATAATTATACACTCTGCCCGTGGTTCAAGTCCATGTCCAGAAACCATCAGCAACGGCATTTCGCTCCAATGGCCACGGGAAACGCGCTGCGCATATATTAATAAATTCAGCCGTGCGCCGTGCTCGGTTTTACTTTAAGTGATGTGCTCCAGAATGGATTCCCAGACACGTTTGACGCACACGGGGCGTATGTGTAATTTTTGCGATTGCGTTTGGGGAAAGCGAGCCGAACGCAGTGCAGCTGGAAATGCGTGACAATGAAATCGAATTTCCTCATTATAACGTGACAGTCGCAGTGAGTCTGCAGCATTGCTTAAAACGCAAAACACAGATGGCTTCAATATTTCCAGAAATTATGAATAAATCAACAAAACACCGGATAAAGTCTAAGGGGCAAAATGTAAGTCAGTTTTCATTTTCAGCAGGTCCTTTGGCGGAAAACATATTCAGGGCTGGCAGAAATGCTTTCATGTAACACACATGGATTTCATTATTTTTTACGTTTTCTTTGTATCCTTACCAAAAGTCGGTTATTATAGAAAAACAATTACAAATTAAAAAAAAATTTAAATGTTTAATTAAGTATATCTGCTGTACAAGTATCAAAAGAAGTCAAAGATTTCGCAAAAAAAATATTTTTAAAAAATTGTTTATTGATTTTTAATAGGTTTTTAAGTCGTTTTTTTTATCGTTTTTGCTTCAGTTAAGCAGTTTTATATTTTTTATAAAAATGGTTATTGTTTAGTGCTTAGGTTGGTAGTGTGTTAGACACGCCGGCGGCTGTTTCTTAATCCCTTTTTGGATTTTTGTTTCTCTCCGTCTCTTCTCCTTCACCTTGTTCCACTTGTAATGTTGCTGTCTTCTTTATGACTTTGTTTCTGGCTCTTAATTAACAAACAAAGCTCCTGGCTTCCAAGTATGAGTGTGTGTGTGTGTTTGATTATCCGGCTCGTGTTTAGCCCGGGGACAGGCGTTTACATTTGCACACGGCGCAGCTGTCTTGGCAAAAGTTCGCTCGCCGTTATGTAACCTGCAGCAAATGAATTTAAAATGTGCATTGGCATTCCATCGACTAAATGCCCGAAACGAATAATTAATTCAACTTTTCTTTGAGCATTAATCGCTGCATATTTAAAGGACCACCCACCCAGAGGCGCAAGTAAATTGAAGTCGGTTACATATTACGAGCCCCATTTTTGGCCGGCTGCCAGGACACGAATGCAGCTCATTTCGGTTAACTAGCAGCCTGTCAATTTGCAGATTGGCGTTTAATGACAGCTCAAAGACACTTGCCCGGCATTTCTGGAGAGTTGGGGCTGAATTTCTGCCGATGCAGCAGCATTTGGCAATTTGCAAGCCCTGGCACGATATCGAATTTTTGTTTGGGCCCCCGGCCTGCAGGAGTCGGCAATACACCTTAATTAAAGGCAATTATGCGCTCAAAGGCATAAATGATGGGCCAGCTTGGCCCAACTGTTATGAGCCAGGCCAAATTGCTGTACAGTCGAATCGGTTTAGTCAGTTTCCATCCTGCAGAAACTTTTACGTGCCTTCGTTTTTAGGAAGTTTTTGCTCCTGATACTGCTGCCGGGCCTCAAATTTTATTTTATTTGCGCAACGAGCGTAATGTAGTTAAGAAAGTGCAGATTTCGGGGTCTCTGCAGATGCAGGGCGTGGCATGAAAAGGACACAGTTACAGGGGCGGGGCACATCGAGCATACGCCCGAGTGGCCTGTAATTTCGGTAAGCTGATTTGGCAGCATTGTCGAACAAAGCGGCTAAGACCGTCGCCTGCCAAGCTCGAAAAGTTCGTGTCGTTCAGAAAGCAATATGCAAATAGACCGATTTCAACGGCACTAAGCTGCAATCAATATTCAAATCCCATTTGCCATTTCAATTTGATGTAATAAAATTTGCCATTTTTGATCGAGCAGCGACTCGAATTTGACTCGGTCACTATTTATTCTAATCGTACAGTTTTAATTCCTAGACAGAAGCAGCAGCGACAATTCAGATTCGTTCATCCACTTCAAATGAAATGCAAATCCTTTGCGAAATCCTGCCGCACCTAAGGGTTTAGGGACTCGCTCTGGTAGCTCTTATCCCCTCAGCACGGCTTCATTATTATGCTGGGAAATAACCTCTGTCTAGAATTAATTAAAATGGATTTACATGAGCTCAGAGTGTCGGGAACGTTCGGACCACAAAGGACACCTTTGTCTTTCTTAGGCCATATCCCAGCACTATTTTGCATGCCGATTCAAGCCTGCCTGACTTCAAGCTCGCACCGCAAATAAATATTTATATTTCGCTTTTTAATCTTTTGTAATTTTAAGTCGCGCCGTACAGTCTTTCCATCCCATTTTTGTGCGCTATATTGCAATGCCCTCTGTTGACTTTTCAATTTGAAAGTAGAAAGCACTTAGGGTTATTAGAATGGGAATCCTGGAGTTAGCTTCAAGTAGCCCTTTGAAGCCGGCGGATTTTAAGTCACAGCTTGTTGGCTTTTGGAAAGTAAAGACTTTTTCCAGCTGGCTATGTCGAATGTCGAGTACATTCAATTTAAATTGAATTTAACGCCGCTTCCGATGGCAGCCAAGTGTCAGAAACGTCAATAGTATGACCCCCACTTCAGATGGGCTGCGCCATCGATCCGTGGACTGGAAACTGGGCTAAGGTAACCCACATCAAACTAACCAGGTCAGGTGGGGCTGGTCTGGCCACTCTGTGCTCCCTTTTGCTGCCAGGGAAATTAATTTCAATTTACATTTAAATGCAGTCCGTCGACTGGCGACAGGCGGCCAACTTGTGACCCGACCTTGCCGTTTCCCTGGACCTCTACACATTCTTAATGCCATCCATCCTTACGCTTTTTTTTAATACCATAATTGGCTTACTGACGAAGGTTAGCAGCAGCAGCAGCAAGGGAAGTTGAGAGGCTGAATAAGAAAAAAATGAAAATAACTGCCACCGAATCGCACACAAATTATTCAAGAAAGATTTTTGACAGCACTCGCGCTTTCCTTCTGGTTCCCAGCGCTCCTCCTTTCCGCCTCCTAGCACTTGAAAGGACAACCTTGAAACGAATGCCCGGCATTGCAGAAAATGTTGGCAGCATTAAAGATTTATTAGCTAAGTGCACTTGCCGTTTTCGCGTTGCCGATTGTATAAGCCATAGTTGAGTTGGGTCACCGCGGCGCCTTCTATTTGGCCATCCTTCAAAATACGGAAAAAATGTTTCCAGATATCAAAAGAAGCGAAAATATTCGAAAAAGAAAGGCAGAAAAATGTATTGTGACTCTTTAACTTAGTCCAACGGCTTTAAAAATGTTATATAACGAAGGAATGTTTTAGGGTAAGTAAATAAATATTTTTTCTCTTAAGAAAAGTAGTAAATATAAACTTCTATATGTTTTTAGTTTTTAACTCCTTTAAAGTTAACTATTATCATAATTTGCAAAACATTTGAATCAATCTTAGATATATATTCTGGAGCTTTGAAATGTTCTATATTTATCCTTAAAGTCCGTTGGTTAACGGGTCGCATACTTAATATTAGTTTAATTTCGCTTCACTTTTTGCTGATTGCAATTGCATTGCTGAACTGCTGAAATTCCGAAATAGTTCGGCTTTGTGCGCTTTTTGCATTTCGAATTCCCCCATCAACAATTTCCATTTTGTGCCGGCAAGTTCATTTGGCAGTGGACCAACCCCCGATCTCTGCTTCGCTGAATAGATATATATGGAGATATATATCCCGTCCTCTTTTCCCTGCCTTAGAGTGCATTTTCTGGCAACGCCTTGCTCTCTATGCTACATCAATTTTATTGACTTTTCCCATCGTTCCACTCGATTGAATGCACAATTTCATTAGCAGTCATGCCACAAGCAGCAGAGAACCTCTCCCCGGGAGATTAAAGGGAGAACTCCCTCGACTTTATCCCATACAATCGCCTAGGCATTGAACTGCAGTTATCCAATGTCATCGGAGACAATGAAATGCTCGGCTGCCATCGGTTTCAGTTGCAAAACAGAGGTGGCCATCAATACCCGTCCTGCCGCAAATGTTGGCCATAAGTCAGCCATCATCACCCTCGAATAGGGTGTCCTTGGCCTAATCACGTTAACAGCCAGGCTAGAAACTTTTAATTTAATAAACGCAAGTCATGAACCTCAGAGCCATCTTAATAAACTTCAATTCCCACAGCCAATCCCAATTCTGTTCCTGTTTTTGTTCCAGTTTCTGCTCCTGATTATGACTGGGCTCCAAAAAACTTTTAATTAGTAGGCTGGCCGAAAGTTTTTCAATTATTGCCACCTGCAACTTAACCCTTTCCCCCTGCAATAACGATTAGGCGCCGGCCATTTTGATTTTAAATTAACTACCAATACCCAAAGGGGCAGCGCTAATGACTACCGTGTAATTAGCCAAGAAGCGAGTGCAAATAATGCCTGGGCGTAGGCGAAGGTGAACCCGATTGGGGACTTTAAAGTTTCGCTCCTCGGCATTAATATTTCTGGCCGTATTTGTCGCCTGGCCGCAGTCAAACAAATGTATCTTTGGCTGCATGACAAATGCCGTCTAGACGCCAGGAGCCCACAGGGAAAACCGACAGGGGAAAAAATAGGAAAATTTGAGAGCTTAGCGCGGCTCAGTCCCTCCAATTTTTTGGTGACATTTTTTCGATTGGCTGCAACTTGCAGCAAAAGCTCGTCTGCAGTTCTTCCTGCTCGAAATCGCTTTTTCCATCCACCTTCGAGTTTCCGATAGAAAAGCCTTTTTCATGCCCACAAATCACTGTCTATGCTCTGTCTATAAATGCTTGATGATGTTGGTCGGTCTAAGTCAGGAAAAGTTGATGCCCCTGTTCAAGGTGGATTTGTCCAATTGGATATGTTGGGAATCATTGGAATTCAATGTTGCTCTTTCCCTTTGATGTTGACATTTGAATAAAATATTTTAAGTTTATACTAAATATTCGATTTGTAAATATCACTTTAATTTGGATAAATACATTTTTACGTGTGTTATCTTTACACCGCTGTTGACATTAGGTTATTTTGGCTTTTGTTTTTTATTGCAGTACTAGACTCGCAGGCTTATTCAAATCTTTTATGGTCGAAACGGAACCCTTTTCTTTCCTTTCATGTTTTCCCGAGCCAGCGCGTCATAATCATATATCAAAGCCGCACAAAAGCCGCCTCATAATGAGCTGCCAGCAAAAGACATCGCGCAGCAAGCTGCACCACCGAGCTGCAAGTTGCACCAGCACACGGCGTCTGCAGCTTCTACTTTGCAAATTACTTGCACGTTGCATCCACATCCACATCCACATTCACATCCACACCAGGCAACATCCTTCGAGGGAGGATGGATATAGGGTGGCTGTTGTTGTTTATGCAGAAGAAACTGTCATGAGTCTACTAAGCACTTGTGACATGGCCCCATGCCACATGCATATGCAGCATTTGCTGCGCTGCGCCGACTTAATTTGCGACGAAGTGCTCCACAAAATATGCACATGCAATGGGGCTGGGGAAAATGGAAAAAGGCAAAATAATAACGGAATTCCTTTAATTTTCACACCACTACAAGGCGAGGTGCCAAGCCAACCAGTTGGAGTTGCACTGTAACAAATACAGACCTTGATTAAATTAATTTTGAAAAAATACACCAACTACTGAACTATTTGAAGCAGTTACCAGATTTTAAGAAATGGGCAACCAAAATTAAGATCTGTCCAATGATGGAATTAATAAAATTGAAAGGTAAATTTTTTTTTACGATGAGCATACTACAAAATGCAATTCTTCTCTCACGTTTTTATTCCCTGTGCTGTCGTAGTATCAGCCGCAGACATTGACGACAGTGGCCCAGAGGCAAGTAAACCGGAGTTGGTCTCGTAGTTGGAGTTGGAGGCAGAGTCGAAGCCGGAGCCGGAGCAACTTGAACGGTTAAGTACTCGGCACACACTCCCACTGCGTGGAGCAGTCAAGTCAACTGAAAACGTGACAGGATATCCTGCTGCTGCTGCTGCTGCTCCTGCTCCTGCCGCCCAGCTACTGCACCTTGTCCTGTGATTTTCCCACTTCCAGCCGAGTGGGTGGCTTTCCCTTTGCTTTCTCTGGTGATTACACAACCAGCATGCAAATGATAAAGAGAACGTGTCGCTTAATGTGCCCCCACATTATAATTTGGCATCTGAGCAGTTGGCTAAGGCAAACGATTCTTCGTCTGGCCTCGATATATCAAACCGTTTTGAGTGCTCCTTGAATGGAGGTCAAATTCATTTTAGAAATGAAACTATTTCCCATTTCCCCTTTGAAATATGTCAGATTTTCATTACTAAACCCGATACAAACCAATCTAAATCTAATTAGCAAAAAAAAGGTTACGTTGGCCTACAAACTTGGTAAAAAAAAGTGCCCAGCTTAAGTGTTTTGCTGTCGAATTGCCATGCTCTCTGCGAATTTGTCAATCAAAAAAGTTCTAACATCTGTCTGTCGCAAGACTTATGACAAGCTCTAATTGAAAATAATTTATCTTAAAATGGTAAAATATTTTCGTTTGTGGTCAGGATGAATTCAAAGTTTTTGGTATCACTTGTGTTGCGGTTGCTGCGTATTTTTCTAAATCATTTGCAAAACAATCGTGATAAACGTTTGCTTTTGTCGCTTTTGTGGTCGGCTTACCCGGCTCCAGCTCACCTGTCATACAAATGGAATTTATGTCCGACTGCGGTTATCCACAGCAGCAGCGGGGATATATGGATATATTCATTTGTATCTGAGAGAGTTGGATAAAAATTGCATTGATTAAAGTTTGTTATTTGAATATTCATTGGCAGTGGCGGCTGAATAAAAGACGACAGCTGTTAATGCCAACGTAGCATATGAAATATTTATTTATGTATTTATAAATTATTTTTCGCAATTTATTGTCTTTGGATTTATTTGTCAAATTTACATTTCTAATAGTGCCTGCACGATATTGTTTGTGGTCGTAATTAGATATGTAAATTTGCAATTTGTATGGCCCGATGGTCGAGAGATAAATACTTCATGAAACTGATAGTCGATGGTGAATTAGGAATAAGTGCATTTTAATTAAGTGTACATCAAGTGGCCAATTGGGCAACTAGACGAAAGAATTTAGATACATTGAAGCGTGCTGGAGCTTTATTAATTTTAATTACACTGTGTATTGAGTGTTTAGTGTATAGTATTTTATGAGTCCACATGGGCGAAAAAAATTGTATTGAATTTATCGAAATGTGTGTTGTATTGTTCAGGCTTCGAAAGAATAGTTATAATAATTTTGGATTTTCATACACAACTCAGCATTTTTCTAACATTATGTTTGTCCATGGGAATTGGTTTTCCCGCTGGCAAACAAGGCAAAAATAATATGAAATTAATTTCTGTTTATTTTAGCATAAATTATGCTTGCTGTAAATTTATGTTTAGTGCACAGAAAAGGAGTCGCCCTCTGCCGCATATCAATTAAAAGCAATTCCCTTCCCTCACTTCTGTGCCAAATTGAATAAAGCATTGTTGGTCATTTTTAGTTGATTTTCGATATTTATCGCTTACGCTGGGCCTATGCCAGGCCCAAATTTATGGCGAATTTTTAGCCACAGCCAAACATTTCCCAATGTCCTTGGCGATCTTATTTGTGTGTCCTTGCAATATTTATTACATACAGTTGCACATGAACATGGCGTATACGTAATATAGGATTTTGTGACCCATAGCCATTGTCCTTCCTCTGCCTCCATCTTTCTTTTCACTTTTGTTGTGTTTTATGTGTGCTACATTTGTTTTCATTTACAAGTATTTCACTTAAAATTTATTTGCCTTACACATTTTTATGGCTTAGCTTGGCTTTGTCCTACGCTTCGCCTGCTCCCCTCCAGCAGGCAGATCCTTTAAATAATGTATTTGCGAGTACTAAAATTAAAATTTATTTACCATTCAGTCTTCTATAGTTGACTCAATAAAAATGAAACATTGTAATAGATTCAAATTAAAGGTCAGCAAAGAACATTGCAGTGCTTTTCTTCCACGAACTCCTCGGCCTTTTTTTCGAATTAAACTTTCGAATTGGTGCCTTTTTAATTGGCATTTGCAAGAGTTAATCAAATGAATGTCCCTATCATTGCTTCAGCTCCAAAGCTCCCTTTTTTTAATGCGCAAAGTTTTGGCGTTTTACCTTTAATTTCGATGGACTCGTTTCTGCACCATTTTGGAGGCTCATAAAAGCATTAATGAAATGACAGCTGCTGAAGCAGTTGGAAAAACGCGTCAGGCGTTATGAGAAAGCGTCACTGCCTCAGTTTCCATGGTTATTTCTCTTTATTTTTGACTGCGGGGGAAAAACTGTCTTTAGCTCTCGATGTAAAGGGAAAAAATAAACCTTTGGCTGATGGCAAGCTCTTAAAATTCTTTTCGTTTAAGCCTTTTGGCTGTCTCAGTGCACTTCTTATTCTTATTCCCGTCTGGGTCCTGTGAATTTTTGTTGTGCAATTGTATTTGCTGCTCATGAGAAATTGTATGCGTGCAAAGACGCTTAAAACTTTCGCCTCACTTTCCCCAACTGTGTCTGCCATTTCGATAAGAGCTTTGCTGCACTTCAGCCTCAAGTTTCATTGTTTTCCTGCCAAATGCCGGCTTAAGACTGACAGGATTTTTTGATATAATTTTTAAATGCTTTCCCCAGAGTGCTCAAGTCGCTCAATCTGGTCGAGAGCTTCTCGAAATTGGCAATTTCGATGATTGGTGGCTTTGAATGTTGCATATGCCATAATTTTAGTTCAAGGCTTAGAACACTGATAACCATTTAGAGCTGATTGAAATTTTCCCAACCAGAGCACTAATCTAAAATATGTCTGATATTTCCATTCGATTTGCGACTATTTTCATACGTACTGTATTTTTTGGACAATTTTGCCATGCGCAGCCTAATCCCATTATTGCCCATTTCAGAAGCATTTCACACAATTTTGCGGCATTTTGTTTTTCATCCGCACATCGATGATAATAATACCAGTAGTAGGCATAGCATCAAATTCTGTCAGCATATTTTTCCACCACACCACGGCAAAATTGTTGAAATATCGAACAGCGAAATGAAATTGGTTGAGGCATGAACAAGAAAAGTGCAATGTTTCCAGCTCCATTTGGAAGTCCAAACCAATAAGAGAAACTCGATACACCATTATATTTTTGCTGAAATAATGCCACATATTTAAGACACATTTCCCACTCAAATATCTAATTGTTGCACTTCTGTTGGCCAATTCCAATTCTAATAGTGGTCTTATTTCGTATTTGTGGTGGTTTCGCGCCCTGATTTTCCTAGGAAACAATAAATAAAATGTTTGTCTTAGAACGGACTGACAGCGTTTCCCCTCGTTCTTTTCAAGCTACTGTGTTGTTGACACTTGCCAAACCGTAAAAATGTCCAACATTTGCCTGCAAGTAGCGAGCGGCAGGAAAACTCCACTGACGAGGGCTAAAAACTGCGAGCTATGTACACCGATTGCTTCGGTTGTGGTCAAAATACACTAACGTGAATGAAACGGGAATGTTAGCTGCATAGATTTACATATTTGTGTTAACTTAGACTGCAAGTGTGCAGCTGGCCGTTTAAGCCAAGATGTTTATAATAAATATTACTTAAATACTTGTTTTATAAATAAGCTTTACTTTTTCACTTAAAATAATTGTGAATAGCTTGCACTGTTCGGCCAAAATTGCGATTTAACTTATTCCACTGCCGCAGGGCATCAGCGCTTCGATGCGCGAGTGTCCTTGGAGTCCGCTTCAGTTGCTCCGACTTCCGTTTCCGTTCGCTGCTGGCAGCAGACATGGCGACGGCCACGACTGTGCTGTAAGAGCGGAGAGCGGGGGAATGGCCAGCGACAGCGACATCGGCGCGACGTCTGATGTCAGGGCTTTAGCGTCAGCGGGTCTAGTCAGAAGATGGCTTTGAGCAACGGTAAATCAATAGTGCTACCCATATCACTTGCAGCCACTTGGTAGGAGTTAGGAGTTAGGATCTAGAATCTGAAAGTGTGAGTGGTAGGGGGACGGGAGGTGGGTGCTCGAGCTAAACTTTTCCACTTGCCATAAACTTGGCCAATATTAACTAAGCGGGCGTCAGCAGCGATTGCGGGGTGCCAGATGCGTAAATTGCGAGTGGAGTTGCACTCGGATTGAGAACAATGACTCCTTGGTAAAAGTTGCGGGTGCAGGGCCACAAACTTGCCAGCAAACTGCACTCATTAACAGCTGTTGTCTTGAGTTGGCAGTCAAGATTGTGTTTACTTTTAGAAAGTTAATTATATTCGTGGAAGCGTTTGGCATTTACTATTTTTCGTATTTATTCAGCAATTAGTTTAGCTAGCTGGCTGCCGAATCCGAACCAAATTATTAAATTCACATTTCAAATGCAATGCCAGGCAGTGGAGGATGTGTCGAAAGTTACCAGAACAGAAACTTATTTTCCACTGCGAGCGTAAATTAGTTTTCAATGTATTAAACTTTTCGACAAAATTAGCTGCGCTCGGAAAAGTCGAACCGAACTAAACAGATATCCAAACGAATAGTGTTGTGTTTTTTTTTTTTCTAATAGAGCTTGTCTACAAGCTGCATGTACTTCTCCAGGGTATACTAGAAACGTTGCCAAATCTGGATCTGGAAACTTTAATGAATACCTCTCCCTTTTATTCTTGCCTAAAAATAATATTTTTTGAATTCTTATTCTGGCAAAAGCAATATCTGGTTGGGCTATTGAAATGTTCACTTTAAAATAAGTTTCGCATAACAAATGCAAATATTAATTAAGTGGGCGCGATCCGGGCCGAGTGTGAATTAATTAAAAATTACGCTAGAACGCATTTCCAGCGGAAAATAAGCAAGTCCGAAAACCGAATTCGAAGCGAGCCAAAATGAGAATCCGCCAGGCCACAAACCAATGCCACATATTTACTTTTATCACAGCCCGAGCAGCCGGAGCCCAGAAACCCCAGGGAAAGCCAAAGCCGGGCAGAGCACAAACAAATGGGACTGCAGCTGGAGGGGCGGATCCTTCTTCATCCGGACTCCTTCTCCTTGGCTCCTTGGCCTGGTCTGGACTACAAATGAGAGGAGAGTAGTCCGTTGTCCGTTTTCCGTATTTGGGACCATGCAGCTCTGCCACTGACAACGGCGATGCTCTCAAATTGTCGGTCGTTTAAATACATTTAAATATAAATGCAGCGCGCAGCCCAGAGCTGCGATAAGAAAGCGGCAGCCATGGACATGAATGCGGATGCGGATGTGAATGTGGATGGGGATGGGGTAAGTGAAATTCCTCATTCATTCATTTCCATTCACTCTATCAGCGTGGAAAATCGTGTGTGCGCGGTCTTTTCCCTTTTCACGTGGCATGAAAATGTGGGCGTGTGGTCAGAGTCTTGCCACAGCCATTTTAAACGGGCTGCAAGTCGCAGCCAGCGATAAACAAATATATATCCAACACTTGTGATGCGCATTTTAAAATAATGAACGAGCACGTAAGCAAAGTCTCGCATGGAAACGATTAATTGTTACCCATTAGCGCGGACGGCAAACAGTCACACAATCACACTGCAATCTATGCTATGATAACCTGCAGTTTTGTTCTTTTATATTTTATCAAAGTAATCCCACTAAAACCTAAAGGAAAGAAATAGTTTTGAAATGTAATAGTTCCCTTAAGTGTGGCAAAAGGCATTTTATTAGGAATTTATCCATCACATTTTGTAATAATTTACATTCCAATTGCTTGATAGCCGTTGTAGTGTGAAGAACTACTGCCACCCATAAAGGCTTCATAAAAAAACCATCATCGTAGCCGAGGCGAAGACATGACATACGGGAGAAAAATTTAATTACATATTTCCTCACAATACGTATGCGCCTCCATGGCCTCAGCCTCGCATTTTTCCTTTTCCCCGATCGAGTCGCGGGGTTCAGGTTCTGGTCAGCGAATGTGATTCATTTCGCAGCCATGGCCGTTGGCGTGATTAAATTTTCATTTTAATGCACGACTGAAGGAGCATTCAGCTAGTTTAATTGAAAAACAGTGCAGCTGTGCAGAGCTAATATTTGGTTTGCAGCACGACCAAGCCATCCCATTTCATCACAACGTCATCCTGTTCCATTCCATTCCGTGAATTACACCACGCGGAATTCCTGTCCGCAGTCATGTCGGCGCTTTAACGCTTACACGGATCTCATCGAGCTCTGCCATCCAAATGAGTTCCTGACGTGTGTTTCATGGTACGTCGAATTAATTTCATATCTCATGTTTCCAATGGCATTTGCATGCATAGTTAATCGAATTTACTGCAGATTTTCCATACCCATATCCACGTCCATATCCGCAGTCATCCTCACATTTTTCCCAAACTAATGGAGCACATTACGGAGCAGCTTGGTGGGAGTGGAAAATAACAGTTGTTGTCTAGACTTTTGACTTTAGCTGACCTCTGTTGACTGTTATTTTGGCTTGGCAATTAGAGAGCTAGCGAAATGGCCATTTGACTATTGCCATGGCTCATCCACATGTCGATGACTTGGCTAACTTTCTGGTGGTGCCCCACGTTTTGCCAAGTGGTGCCCACTATTGATTTGATACTTTTATCTGCTCCAGACATGGAAACTTTCGATTCGACCGACTCCCTAAGTGAGTCATTTGCAGCTGCTTACCTTTAAATTCGCATCTAGACAACTGTCTGCCTCAATTTCTTCGTAACATCGCTGTCAATTATCTGGGCGACACAGCAGGACTTTATAAGCTGCCACTTCGGAGAGTTACCAGGTCCTGTTTGGGGAGACACCAGGCAGGCGACGGATGTATTCATGCATCAGCCGGGCCAAAGTGACATTTATTGGCTGTCAGGAAGTCCCTCAGTCCGTCACTCAGTCGACAGTTGGTCGGAAAACTGGGAGAACTGGGAAAACTGCCAGGGCGGAGTAAGTCATTGGGAAAACACTTTGTCAGCCTTCTGCTTTTCGAGCAATGAATTGATGTGTCTTGCATGCGAATTATGAAGCACTCTGTGGCAATGCGAGAATGTGTTTAACACATAAAGAGGACTCTGTCTGCAGTTAACCTGGTCCTCGAAACAATCGATTTTATCGTCAGTCCCATATGATTATGGACATTGAAATATTGCAAACGGGAAATAAATTTGTTGAAAGCGTTATTTGGATCAAAAATGTATACATAGTGCAACGGGTTTCATCCTTCAAGAGATCGTCCTCCAATCTAAAGTCACTGCGCTTGGACACCAGGGGCAGCAGTTGAGGTCCGTGCAACTTTCGCCCAAACAGCAGCGGCAACAACTGTTCGCAAGTCCTGCGAACAGGCAGAGAAGCATAGCGAGGAGCAGCAGGAGCGAGGACGAAGGAAACTTCAGGCTGCGGTGTGTCATTGCTGGACAAGCAAAGCAGATTGGCACCCGGACAGCAGGTGGACTGATGCTGAACTGAATGCACCGCGGCATTAGGCAATTTTCCACGGCAGATGGCGACGGCGATCCATCATCACCAGCCGGCGCATGGCAAACAAAGTCATTAGCTGCACTTCATCCGGAGCACACGAAAATAGCAGCGCACATGTGTTCTGCACACGTGCCAGGACCTACACGGACCACAATTAAGATAATGCAATATCAACAAGACAAGGACCTCCAGAGAGACAGCTGAAGTGAGCACTCGCAGAAAAAGAATGTTTTTGAATGCATTTTAAATATTTATCAGCTATATTACATGATGTTACATTTTGCATGAAGTTACCGAAAAAATATATTAGAATCTGCAATTAAAATTTAATATTAATGCTTATATTCATATATTTTTGTTGCATCTAAGACAATGTGCTTGAATTTTTTCTAGTGTATGGAAGAAAATGCTAATGTCGTTGAACTGTCACTGATTCATGTCTTCAACAAGTTTATTGACAACGCGGCGTATGATTAATGTGCCTCCTAATTGCTGAGTGCGACAAAGTGAAGTGCCATCGATATGTTCTTAGCAATTTCTGTGTTTCGCTCTGGCCAAGCTTAACCTTTAGGACAAGTCAAGAGCCGTCTAAGCCTGAAAGCAAAAGCGCGCATATATTATAAGTTTATCTGTCGTTTAAAGGGATACATTTGCTTCTCAGCTCCTTTAACTTGGCAGCAAAAGATTGATTGAAAAATATTTCGCGTAGTAAGTATGTTCTAGACAATTTAAAAAATTCCTTCATTCCTTAAGGAATATATGTGATATGGATGAGGTCACTTCCCTTCAGGTAACACATTCACAAAAGGGGCCAAGAAAGAACTTCGATTTGCTGCGACAAGCGAATGCAAACAAACAAGCAATAAGGTACGGGAGAAATTGTCGCTTTAACTTAGTTTATAATGCCACTTGAATGAGCTTGCTTGGCACAAATGTGAAAACCAAAACGAATACGAACCTGGCCTAGGGTTGCCACAAAAGTTTCCAGAATATTCACCTCAAATTTGAATTGGGTGTGATAAGGAAGAGTTTTGAAAAAACAAATATTATTATTTAAAGATGTTCTAAACGGGTCGGTTAAATATTTTGAACAGTCACTATCTTGTTAAACTTAAAATACTTGTACCTTCCTTCTGAACAGCGGGAATATTCTTCCATTTATGCTCCTGCACGAATCGTCCTTTCAGTGCACAGAATGCAACGAAATAATACGTCGAGAAGAAGCAGAAGACAGATGTATGCACTGTATGCCGAAGCAACCGGAGCAGGGATTTGGAATGGTTTACTGAGGAGCCGTCTGGTGGCGTTAAAAGAGTCGTAGAACTGAGCCAAATGCAAATGCCAGGCGACACGTGAGGCCCGCCCATTGGCACGCCCCTTTTGGCATCCAATTTGCCATTTATTCAATTTAAATATTCACACCATTGTGTAAAGCGAACTCGTATTAAAAATATCTGAGATGGAATATCCGAGCTAGTAGACGCCGCTGATGGCATAATAAGCCAAGGTGGAGTACAAAAGCCAGGAAAATAGCAAAATAAAGCGCATTCGAGTAAAATTGAACAAAAGTCAACATATCGCAAAATGAAATAAATATTTTTATTATTATGTAAATGGCACAATGGAATGAAATTCAATTATATTAAATTTGTATGCACAAAACGAGAAGAATAGGACAACGTATTTTCATATCTACCATGCAATTATCGTATTGTTTTTAAAATAACTGACTGGAGTGAAATGTTAAAGAGCCGTACATCAAAATAAATATTTGCAGTTTGTTTTAAATAATTGATAACACAATTGCGTGAAAAATGTAAACCGATACAAGTCGATTTTACCACTAAACTGGGTAAAAAACTTTAGTTGCTTTTGTTAAGAGGCGTTCATGAAAGGCCTTCCATGTATTTAGCTTGTAAATGTGCAATTATTGGTATTCTTCTTTATTTACATTTAGCCTCTCGTATTTATTTATGATGTTTACGGCACAATGTCCCCTATATGTTAATCCGCCAAAGAGTTGCAGCATAAAGTTCTGATGGAATTAATCATTTTTGTTTTCGTTGTTGTTTGACTTTGGCACGCACATGATAATGCCAACTAAATTTAATATTAATTCAATATAAATTCATTAAAAGATTAATTTATATTGTTTCCATTGTTAATCGATGCACAGCAGCGTGCAAATGCGCTTAATGAGCTTAAAAAGAGGATATAAATGAAAACTAAATGCAAACTCGCGCATCGACGAGCGCAAAGTGCATAAAGTTTATGAAACCCAATAAATGGCGTGGCGCACGAACAGGGACTGGCCAAGTTTTTGGTGGCTCATAAAATATGTACACTCAACTCGGCCACTCATCGAAGTCGAAGTCTTCGCTCCATTCTGCTTGCTTTCTTAATTAAAAATTTCATTTTAGGAGCAAACAATGGGAAACGGGCAGTGGCAACTAATGAAATGGAAAACGCAAGGCAAGAAATAATTACCCATGCATATAAGCCAAATGCAAATTTCAAAGTTTGTTTTTAGAGGAAAAAGAGAGCTTGCAGATTGCACACCAAAGAAACAGAGCGTCGTATAAGTTTCAAGCAGCTTTTAAAAACGTCCTTAAGTGAGTAAATCATAACGAAAGTTTCTGTTTTTGAATAACTTAAAAATAAATGCACTAAGTCCTTATTTAAGCAGTTTATTAACATTTTAAAGACCAAATTTAAAAACATCCATTTCGTTCAGCATTTATTGTAATGCACTTCCAATATTTGCTTCCTCATTCTTGTCGAATTCCAATCCACATTTTTCGTTTTTGCGAAAATGCATTTGCTTAATAATGAACGAAAGTCTATTATTTTAATAGTAGCACTTTGCACTTTGCCTACCTCTAGAACTTTCATTAAAATGCCTTTTGTGGCCACAACTGAACGAGATATATTTAAATGTTTTTTTTTTCACATTAGTGTGCATTAATATTATTAAAACTAAACAACAATGGGAGTGCTAGCCTGGAGCACTGACCCCATTTGTCTCGCCGGGGAGTTGAAGTCGAAATGGAGAGTCACTGGTGGGCGTAGTTGCGTAGGGGCGTGGAACTCCTGTCGCCTAACTTGATGGAAGTCCTCTGTTGATTTGCGACGCCTTTTACTTTTCGCTTTATGCGCTCCTCCCATTTGTTTGCATTTGTGTTGACACTCACTTCATTTAGCAGCCCACAGCAGATGCAGTTGCAACCTCACAAAGGCATCAACAGCAGCAGCGGCAGCGGCGGCAGCAACTCTTGTAACACCAGCCACATCAACAACAAGAGCAGCAGCAACATCAGTTGCGAGTGATGTACGTGAGTGCAAGTGCAATCCGCCCCCGGCTGCAGGTTAAGGACCTTCTTTTGAACTTTAAAATGTTTGCTTTTGGACATGTGGGCAGCATTAAAGTAGGAATAGTCGCCCAGATGATACCCCGCATGTCGAACTATCCTCGAACTGGCCAAGGATATCAATTAGCATATAACGGATAATAATTACTGTTATTCATATTATTATTATACTTTTATGTTGTATCCCATTATTGTTGCTCAAATTCGATGTGCCCAACTGCAGCAAATATATATTCAAGAGGGGTACTTGCAACCTCGACTACCCTCTTAGTTATGACTTACATATTTATTTTGCCACTGTTTCCACTGCGGCACCCACGAACCCCCATTTAAGCCTCCTCATACCCTCTCATCTCTATTTGTGTTTGTGTTTGCTTTGTGGTTTTGCCATCGCATCCAGTACCCGTGACGCTTTTTAATCTTAAGCGCCTTCCGTTCGCCGCAGTTGTCCAGGCCTCCAGTCAACTGCCCCTTTTCTGGAACTTGGGTCCAGCCAGCTGAACAAATATTTATAGCCATTTTTACCCTTGCTACAGTTCCACCTGGCGACTTAAGGCCGGCTTATGTGCTCGCAAGCCAATTAAAATGGCCAACGGAATTGTAAGACCCCAGACACGATAGCAATGGCAGCAAATTAATTTCAAAGGATTACGACTGGGCATGGAATTGTATTTAGTTCATTTCGTTTGGATATTCGGTTATGGTCAGTAACGTCAAATGTGTTATTTTTAACAATTCCCGATGAATAGAAATTATCTTAGGTATTTGGCATATTTCTGGAACCATCCATAATTTATCTTGATTTTGTTGGTTCAGTTTTCTTTCGTCTCGGTTCGGGGCACTTGTGAGATCCCTCCTTGTCCGCCACATTTCGCAATACTTTAGCTGCCGCCTCCAATCGCTGCCGGCGATGCAACTCGACACTCTGCTCCGGATTGAGGTCCCTGAATAGAAACTCATCATCTATGTATCCTTCATCTTCTGGCTCAGATTCGTGGTCATATTCGGAAAAGCTTCTCCAGATTATTGCCTTCAATCGTTGAAGGCGCTCCATCATGAAAAGTCGAATAAAAATTAAGATAAACAGACCAGAAATGAATACGTAAAATAACAGCTTATTAAACAGAAACGCCACGGAAATAAAGCGCTTGAGCTTTTCAATAATCGAATCCATTTTTGAAATATTAGCTGGAACACCTTGAAATATTCTGAGAAATGTAGGGATAGTAATATAAGGAACTTTAAACCCACCGCATGCTTTACTTCGGCTCTTGCTCGATTTTTTATGTTAAAAATAAACTTGAAGTATCATTTGTGAATTTATTAACAAATTGTTGGAATTGGAAGACTGAAATTAATTCTCTGCAATCAATGTGAAGACATTGAGACAAAGTCAAAGGACGCAAAAGTGTGCATTGTTTATTTACTGGGAGGACAGCTCTCAAGGATTCAGTTTTGGCCTGCCACTGAGCCTTAGCCTCATCCTGCCACTGCGATTGTGCCTGCTTCTGACCAGCACTCAAAGGTTCACGAAGGCTCTTAACCCGGTGCTTGAGGCTGTGGCTAAATCCACACCACTGTGCAAGGGAGTCGGATGAAAATAAATTAAAAATGTGTTAGACTCGCAGCCACACGCACCCACACATATGAAAGGCAACGTGGACACTTATCCAGGCGGTCGCATACACAGACATATTAAGGAACGTGACTTGGCTGTCCTGAGAGAACCACAAACACAGCCACATAAGTTTAGCATGTTATGAAAAATATATACACAGACGGCAGACGGCGGAGAATGAAGGACTGCCTTTGTCCGCCCGGCACGTAACCGGCCACGCCCAGTCTCCTTGGCACCCGATCCTGCCCGCACCGCCCCCACAGCTTTTAATGACAAAAGTTATGACGACAAATGACTCGGTCGACTTTCACTACGAAATCAGAGCCGTAGCCTTACAATGGGACCATGAATCATTTCCCGCTGACTTGACTCCGCTCTTCTGAATTCACTTTTGCCATTTGGCCGCCTTGATTTGTAGTCGCTGTTAAAAGCGCTCTTCATTTATCATTATGCAAATTATAAATTAAATTTTAACGGAATGCTGCAGATAATAATGTAAATGTTTTAATGCCACGCTGATAATTATGCAAGTCTTGCTGCATCGGCGAAAAATTCACGCTCGACCGCAGCCGCCGTCGCGGCATGCAAATTGAATTCGTTAATCAACTGCATTTAGGCTTAATTGAAACTGCGAATAGTGGCCATAAAAACAGGAGGCACTTTAAATATTAAATTCCACAAGTAAAACTCAGATCTGTGGGAAAATTGCGCACGTGCCCCTGGTGCATTTGCGATTATCAGCCAACGCAAATACAAAGTAATGTTTGGTTTTTAGTAAAATGTACACACCAATCATGATCTCAGCCTATTCCATAGTTGTAGGTACATGATTATGGCTCGCCCTGCGTTGAGTTGAATTATACGAGCAATGACTTGGATAAATTAAATTTAATTGGGGCGCTTCACACTGATTATTAAATGCAGCCAAACTAATTTGAAGCTGCAGGCGAGTGACGCATTTCCCTTTGAAACTGTCAAATAAACATGAAATCGAAAATTGCATTATGATTAGCCGGCCAGCTTTCGTATCAGTCGCCTTGTTAAATATAAGTTAATAATTAGGGCAAAACTTAACCAGCTCGAGGCAGTCACAATCTCGAATTTATGTCTATATTAATAGGAAATACTGTCCCTAATCCATACTTACTTACACACTCGAAAGCGTGGAGCAATGTTTACGGCATACTACTATTGCCTCGGGCGACCTTGTGTCGTAGGTTGCGTTAATTCAATTTTATTACGCATACGCAGTGTGGGCCGTACACAAAAAGACATGTCGGCGCTAAAAGTGGGGCCTGGCGTATCTCCGCATAAGCCAGCGTATGCATATACTTGCTAATATCTGCACTGCGACAGTTTGAAGTGTGTTTAACAGATGTGTGTGTCTGTTGATTTACTCCTTTCTAAAGCAGCAATTAATTAGCATACCTTTGTTTACCCATCCACAAGAACATATTGGGTAATTGTGTAGCGCTTAGATAATAGAAAAAGTCTAGAGTGCATTAAAAAATATGTTCTTATTTACTTAACAATAGAACCAAAATAGTGCAAGCACAATTCATTGATAGATATTGAGAGATAGCTTTTGTTCTCAACTTGGTGTTGTAAGTACTTTTTCAATTTATTTATCCAACAATTTTGTTATGCCAGCGTAAGATAATCATAAAATATCTGTAGATAGTAATTGAGGCAACGCTTTCGGTCGCAACTTTTCAAACTGATTCGCTGGGCTACCTCTTTTTATCATGGCGCTCAAATTACTTTGCGAATATTTCTAAAGAAACCGCCGCCTACATATTTCCACCTTTTTTAATATTTTATGCTCTTTATAGGCGCAATGTGGGCTGCATCTGATGGCGTTGCCACTTTTGCCTTTGTGCAATTGCTTTTTGCGGATATTGTTGTTAGTTTTACTTTTGAGATCCGTGTTGGCTTTAGCTGTTTGTTTTTGCATTGTGCGATGGCGCTTTTGTTTTACACGGCCGGGCACTGAGACTGTGGTTTTTGTAGTTGTTGGCTGCTCCGGCTGCCGTGTCCTATTTGTATCCTGGGTATTTGTTGACACACAGACACGAAAAATACTCACATATACTTAGGTTCACTCGCATTTATGTCTATTGGCGCGCGTCCATTTCCATTTCATTTCCGTTATTGCAAAACTTTTCGTATTAAATATATTTCTCTACCAACGTTTGTTTCATTTCATTTCGAAGCGAAGCCTTTGCTGTCGTGGCTGTCGTTTTTGGTTTTTGCACTCCAGCAAAGTTGTTTGTTGCTATTATTTCTGGTACTTTATGCGCCGTGCGCCATTATTGCAGTTGTTTCCTCTATTGTACAAGTACAAGCATAAAAATCGCCGTATTTCCATATAAATATACCACCCACACCCAACCCACTCGCCTCATTTATTGTGGCCTACTTACGGACGAGTGTGCTCGGGCCAGCGGCTTACAAATTGACATGCAATTAAATGTAAGCCACAGGCATTTATTATAATTGTTACCACCCCTCTTGCCATTCCAAGCCTCACCACCCCGATTCCGCTCCTGGCCAAAATGCTGACGCTGATTAGGCAGCTGGGCAGCTGGGTAACTACAAACTAACATTGTTGTCGGCCTCCGCTGGCAGCTGCAATTAGCATTCTGCGCTGTAATAAATAAAGTAAAATTAACCACAATACCCCAAACAAAACGCTCGACCGAATTGTCCTCATTAATTTGATTTTGCAAACAAAAAGTCAGCTGAGCTGTTCTGGGCTGGCTTTAATTTGAAATAAATTTAACACTTACTCTAGACAAAGTTTTTAAAGAAATAAGAATAATGGAATAAGTACACAATTTCTCATATATATCATCATATTATGCCATATCATTTAAAATGTATATCCTTTTTTTTCATATGATCAGATATGTATACATTTGTGTAATTTACTGAATTGGTTTGACGCGTCCTTTTTATGTATACTTTATTTGCATCCGCATTTATTTTGCAAAATTGAGCTCACCTTTTTTGCATATTTTATGGGTCAATGCATTCAGAACGAAGTGACCGCAAATTTTTAGCGCATTTGAATTAATGACACTGAACATCAGTAAAAAAAAAAATGATAGACCGCAAATCAGGTTAGTTTTCTCTCTTCTGACTCGTTAACCAAACAGTAAAGTATATTGTAAAAACTTTTAATTTTCGATTTGATTTTTCTATTTAATAGCTAGCAGTTCTCAGTAAATATGAACTAAGAATTTGTTTGTCAAGGAAATGTGTTTCTAGGAAAGTACAGCATCGCTGAACCAAAATGTCATACGATCCCCATCGGTAAGTTTTTGAGGTACTTTGATCGAGTGATTCCGTGCCACGGAGTTGTAACGCCTAAAGTTTTCATTTCCGGCGTTTAGGCGATCCGCCATTTCGGCAGCCTGCTGGTTCAAGGACTGTCTGTAGGATAAAGCTGCTTCCGAATGAATATAGCTGGGGCCATCCTTGGATTCAGGTAGTACATTTGACTTGTTGGTCTTTGAAGGGACACGATCATTCCAAGAGTCTTGCCTTGCATTACTTGTGGCAACAACAGACGGGGCTTGTTCTTGAGAACTGGTCAGCTTCTTATCTTGCATTTTAAAATCGGAATGCTTTGGTTTTGCAGATTTTAGAGATTGTTTCGAGTCTGAGTCAGCAGGATTTAATTTGAAGGAGCGCTGCGTTCCAGTTTCTGATGGCTTATTTGAAACTTTTGATTTCATTGTGGTAGAGGAAGCTTTGGCTGCTTCTGAGAAATGTTTCGACTTCAAAATTGACTTCGGAGTGAGGGTGGTATTTGAGGAAATACTGTTGCCTATTGCAGATCGTTTCAATGTTATGTTCGAAGACTTTGAGGCCACGTCACCCTCACTTTGCTTATTTGTGCAGCTCGTCTTGGATGCCGCACTGAATTGTGATATGGATAATTTGGAATTTGCTCTACCATCACCACTGACCTGACGGTTTGACCTTATTGGCATTAGGGTGCGCAAAGAGTCCTTTGAAACCGCTTCCTTTGATTGAGATACCTTGGACAGCTTCGTTGTTGAAACACCACCCGCATCAATGCGATCTTTTTCATTGAGAACTTCGGCCTGCTTCTTGGCCACGGCCATCTCTTCATTGATGGCCTTGGAAATGTCCACCTCGCCGATAGTCGACTTGCCTATACTTTGGTTGCTCTTCCGGGAAACCAACTCCTCTGATGGTTGTACATATTCGGACTTGGGTACGAATACCGGTGGCGGATACGTAACGCATGTAGGTATTTTGAATTCAGATCGGGCTCCACTATTGGGTGGTCCCACATTGAATGGATTGAAGGGTTCTACGTCGAAGTCATCAGGAAACATGTTGGGTAGACAGGTTGGCAATTTCCTGTGGGACCTACGTGTTTGACCTTAACCTCTTAAACACCCAGAACCCACAAAAACTTACCTGATTCGGATTAAATTTTAGAAGGTATGGGCCAGGATGTGGTAATTTCTTGTGTTTGTGTCGGAAAGCCAAACTATTTTTTTCTAATTTTTGATTGGCTTTTCGATTAAGGCATCTCAAACGAACTGACACAAAAATCAGTTTATACTAGTCTTGAACAATTCCATTAAGGCAATCACTCTGTTTTAGGTTCTTTCTCTGTTATTTGTGTATACATAATTGGTGTGGCCACATGAATTCACATTGTTATTTTACATTCAAGTAATCTTGGTTATCCCTTTCTTGTTTTTCTTTTTATCTCTGACAATCTCGGGTGCCTTCTTCAAGTTCTACTCTCGGCTTAATTAAAAATGACTCCCGCTTCCTAGAGAGCTGACAAAGTTTATCAATTCGGAGTGTACGTGATGATAAGGTCGAAAATCCTCTGAGTTTTTCTTTCTTGCAAATATAGGGTGGTTGCTCAGAGTTAAGCCACATTAATTAGCAGGCCGAGGGATTTTCAAGCGAGTGCTGAGATTCTGTTGTCAGATCTATCTAAATCTCTCGTCAGTATTTTGATCAACTTTTAGGAGTGCGGTTGCTGAAATTCGAATTAGAAAATTCTAATAAAAAAAAAGAGACACCATTACAATGAAAAACTCAACTGTGCAAGACAGTTCACCGCAAGTGCCACAGAATGGCATGGTCACCTATGGCAGCGGGCTCGTCTTTGGCGGGAAAGTTTATCCGGTATTGGTGGACGGAAAGCCAATACAGCCACCCTTAGGTGCTCATCAGGCAGCAATGCAACAGCGCATGCAGATGCAGCAGGTACAGCCACAGGCGCCACATACCAACTGCCCCAAGTCCATTGTCCAACAACCTATATATCAACGAATGGAGACCCGGTATCCTGCGCCCTCATACATGTCCAAGCCAAGCCAACAGAGCTCTGTGAGTTGTCCTGGCCCAGTCATGGTGCAGCAGCACTCGCCGTCTAACAATCTCGCGATGATGCAACCGTTGCAGGCGCAGATTTTACAGCGCCAGCAAATGCAAACCTCCATGGGCAGTCCTTGCGGCTACTACAACCTGCCAACGAATGCGGGTGGTGATTCCTGCGGCTGGGACGGCTATGCCATGATGCAGCCAATGGATGCCAACAAGCCGTATACCTTTGGCTGGAGTCTTACCGATTGAGTCCTTTATCCTCTGTAACATTGTCCAAAACAATTAATGAAATTAAATGTGGATTGATTTATTCGAATTTGTTTCAATCAATGTACGTACTGCATGACTACTGTAAAAGTATTCATCTCTCTTGAAGAAGTTCCCCATAATGGCAGTTACTCGTCTGGGCTTCCATTTTGCACTTCATCGAGCTCTGAGGTTGCCCCTCGTATCAGTGGCACCTCGTTTCGGGGGTTGGTCGTCATTTAGTGGTAAATTTCCGTCTTAGTTGCCAGCGAACGTCAGACGTGACATTTTGCAAATTCCGTTTTCAGCATTTTGTCGAATCGTTCCAGCATACATGTGCCACTGAAAGTGGATTCCCAGCACCACCACCCATTTGCCTATTGATGCAGAGCTGCCGGTGGTATCAGTGGATAGGGGGGAGCATGTGTGGCAAAAGGGTTGTAACTGGTTTTCTAGTGGCTTCCGATTTTTTCACTGGCATTCAGCGACTGTTGTGATGGTAGTTTTATGAGAAGTGTCTAATGCCATTAAAATATTAAATCGTGGATTTATATATTTATCAGAATTTGCTAGGCTTTAAATTAATCGAAGATATTAGTGAACTGACATTTCCGCTTTCACATTGCTTATAGCTTGAGGGTGGAGATGGAAAGGGATGCATCGGTTATGCTATATTATTTATTCTACGGCATACCTTATTATTTAACCACAAATAAATGCCAGCAAAGTTTAGGATTTCAGCAAATTAATGCCATCGCAATGGACGTTACTATGGAATCAACTTTCCTGCTTACTGTGATAATTAACATTATTTCCATAAATAACTTTCTTTGTGGCGTGCCTTCGATGCTAAGCTTCTGACGTCATCGGGATTGTGCTAAAGAGAAAACTCAAACCGCAAGCTGCATGTTGGCAAACACTGACACATACCCACTCCGCTCTCTAATGATGATCCCAAAAGTCAACTTGCTAAAGTAACACGAGCTCAAACATGCACATACACACACACACACAGCACAAACACAGGGACAGCGGACTCTTAAGCACATAGTGGTATTAACGCCATAATTCGTAAGTTACACACACACACACACACACAGGAGCCGCAAAAGGATTAAGTTATATTAAAGTTGCAAGCGCTGCATTTTAAGTTCGCCTCCTTTGACGATGCCATAAATGCAGGAAGCCACGAAGTCGAAGCCATGAAGTCGAAGGCAAAGCCAAGGAATTTGCACACACGATCTTGGGTGCAAAAGGACTCTGCTGGCCGAAAAGTGCGCTATGCAAATTCGCAGTGACCCACATTTAAAAAATAATATTAATATTCGGAACGTCGAGCCAGTTATAAATGCAATATATGGCATAAGTTTACGCAACGCAATCCGCCGCCTTCGAAAAAAAAGCCGCCTGGCTTGTATAAATGTGCAATATTTTTATATAGTTGCAGTAGCTGGAATTTTTTGTTGCTGCCAGCCCGCAGGTCAAGAGTTAATTTTTGTTCTCTTATTTTATTTCATTTTTTTTTGTTCTTGTCCTTGCCTTTGCGTGTGCGCACATTTATGCGAAAAGTTGACGTAAAAGTTTAATTTAAAAATGCATTTGGACTGACTTTGACCGTTTCGCTAAAACAATAAAAAAAAAAAAAAATGGCAACCAACAAAAAGCGCCACAAAACCGACAACTATCAACTGCAAAGTCACTGGAGCAGCGAGACATAAAACAAAATTAAATAAATTGACTTTCTTTTGGCTTCAGTTCTGCGCATTTAAATCAATTTACGCTTCGTCTCTCTTTCGCATTCATTAATTGCCAACTGGAAGCTTGATGTTTAATTGTTTTGGCTTTTGTGTGGATAAAGCAGTAGAGAAATGTGCGGAATAAGTGTTTCCATGCCCTGGGTAAATTCTAAGAATTCTCCTAATTCAAAGCGATGACTGATTAAATTAGATCTACCAATGAAAACTTGGCGAGCTTAATTCTCAACCTGTTCATGTTGCTTCTTGACACTTTGCCGAAATTTGGTTTACGACCCTACCGTGTCTAATAAAACTTATATGTCTGGGAGTAATAAAACCCACACAGCCCCCGCCATTCCCGTCGAAATGCCATACGATTTTTTAGGCCAGACCGTTCGGAATTTTGCGAGGGCGAATGGAAACGAGCAGGCGACTTGTTGAAGTGTTTATTGTTTAGAATCCCGCGGCGTCGGCATCAGAATACATAAAACATTTTTTCCTTTTGAATAAAAGATACGCAGATGAGAGTCTTCGAAGGCGGCTAAGTAACCTCTTCAACTTCTGCATGGTTTGGGTGAATGTCTGAGAATTGGATACGCATTTTAAATGTGAAGGAGGTATCCCAGGCTGTTTTTCTTAAATTTAAATATGTGATATGTGTAACCGCATTCCAACATTTTGAATTAGTTCTGGCCGTCAAAATGCTCTATTCTCTGCGTGTGACTGAAAAATGATAGGATTTGTGTGGTTGCAAACACTTGTGTATGTATTGGGACTTCTTAAAAACTGAGAAATCAGCGCTTCGGCTGTCAACAGCTGCTGAGCTCGATCTAAAGATAAAACCAGTTTTCTGTAGCACACCTTTATTTCAATTCACAATGGATAGAAAGATCCGAAACACCCTCCGTCGAACTGCTCGGCTCACAAAACGGAGGCGCTCAGCAGGAGGTAACGAGATTAGCAGGAACAAGGCTGTCGAGCAGCGAACGGTGGAGATTCCTTTGGACCAGAGGCAGGCCCCACAGCAACGGGTCTTCCTCTACATCCAGCTGAACGAAATGAGCAAGCTACCCGAAACGGGGAATCCTCTGGAGCTGCACCTCTACCATCCGAAGAACACACTGCAGAAGATGCAGGAGCGCTACACGACAGATACCATAATCTATCAGCATGAGTTCAATCTGAAGAAGCCCGTATTTGCAATGGGTGTGATGCAGGACGATATCGAGGACATGAACACGTTTAGCGATCAGCCGCTGTTGATATCCCTCTATCAAAGGATTCCCAGGCGCCGCAAGGGAGGATCTGGGAAAGGGAAGTCAAGGAAGCATGGACGCACATCCTCTTCGCGTGAAATAAATCAATTAATCACAGATGCCTTGGAGAGTAAAGAAAATGTTCTAAAGGAGAGATCAAGTAAGTGGTCATCCGAACGTGATGGTGAGGAAGGTGGAGAGGAAGGTGAGGGAGGTACCTTTTCGGAGGAGCGACTGGAACTCCTATCCCGTGGCCACTGCGATCTTCTACAGCTTTTCCAAAGACGTCGCTTTATCAGCGACATCACCATCTATCTGTACCCGGAGTATCGTTCGAAAAAGATAAATGATAAAATGACAACGTGCAGCGTTTGGCACATGTATTCCATTCTGCCCATCCTGAAGAACTTTAACTTTACGAACTTGGCCTTTCTGACCCTGGAATCGATATACAATGTTCCCGAGGATCTCCACTCAAAATCCGCTGAACTGGGCCTCAGTGTTTCTTTTCGTTCAACGCAGCCTGAGGAGTCGGATGGTGCCTTTAGGGTGGTTCCCTTGTGCACGTACTCAGGATTCATTTCACAGATCATCAGTGACCAGAACACGATCATCGTGTGGGAGAACATCAAGCGGGATCTGCACCTCAACATGAACTTCAGTTTTAACCAAATGGAGACCAATTCGAGGGTGAAGCTTCCAAAGCTTTTTCGCATGCTACTTTGGGAACAGGACGTTGACTTTCAGATCCATAAAATTGATCCTGTTTCGGACCTTGCCTTGATCAACAACTCTCTGCACCGTTTCGTTCTCAACGAGCAAATGAGGAAAATCCTCGAGGAGGCTGTAGTTCACAATGACTATGAATTGTTGCTGCAACTGTACCAGGAGACACCGACCAATGTCCTGTACGAAGGAGTCATTAATCCAAGTATCTTTGGTTACCCAGGAGGTGAGGGCTCTTAAGTTTAGATATCAATACGATAGCATGGTTCCGCATTACCTTCCCCAGTGAATTATTGCCGCTTCGCATGTAGGCTTAATCCCGTTTTCGAGCCATCCATCAAGCTAAGCCTTCCCAGGGATACCTTGGTAATGGGCCCAATGTTCTGCACCTTCAAGATTTGCTTCTTTCAGCCCATTTGCGAGCGCAATGAACCCCTGGACCAATACAATGAGAGCCTCCTCAAAAGGGCAAAGCTGCGACGCTGCTTCGACATGGAGTTCCTCAAAGAGGACGAGACGGATGGTGATGTGCTACTCGAGCTCTACCGAGCCTTTGATGATCTTATAACCGATACAATCGAGTTCATAATCAAGCGAGATGTGCAAGACATCAATGATAGAAAGGAGTTCTTTTGCTGCCAGCTGGGGAACATCTGTAATCTGGTGCTGAAAATATGCGGCTGCGACTTTAACGTACGAATGCCAACAAAAACGAACATTGAATTCAGAGTGGGTATCTAATCGAAAATGTAATTGTATTAAATAAGTTATCCATTAATCGATAAGGAAATGCTGACGCACATGTATAAGGAACTGATGGATCGCATTGAGGGTGTATTTACCGCCTGCTGTTGGAAAAATAATTGTGTCACAACGTCGAATCAGGATCAAGAGGAACATGGCTTGAATCGGATGATGAATGAAATGCGACTGGTCAGCAACACTGGTCAACGAGACTTGGCCATTCACATGTACGATGAGATTGACCACAGCACCACCAACCGCATTGTATTCGACTTTGTAACCCTGCTGAATAGTGTCGAAAACCTGCAGTTTGAACAAGCGGCGAGATACTTCACGAAACCCCGAACAACCGATTGGAGTGGATATTACTTTACGTGAGTTTTGGATTCGGATCTGAGCAGGGCCAATACAGCTTAATGCATTTAGTCTTGTGCCCTAATAATTGTATTTATTTATTTATACATTTATTTTACTTCTATAGCGCAGTCTGATCTTACAGCTCTATATTAACTATATGATGGATCTAAGATCAACCGACGAAGAGGTCGTAAGTACGGTCAAATCTAATATGATCGAGAGTCTGCGTCAGTTTGCGAATAAGAACAGTCTGGAATCGGAAATCTGGATCCTTTTGTACTGCTATTACAAGGAACATAGTTATTTACCCGGAATGGAGTTGACGCGCTGGAAATTTCAGAATCTAACGAAAATTACACCCAAGGCTCTAAACTATACTCCTACTTCCCTTTATGAACTTTACTTGCCGGTCGACTTTGAAATGAAGAGCTCTTCAACCCCGATGAATACTCAGTTTTATCCTGTTTTTAAACTCTTTGCCCGCCTAGGAGCATACGCATTTGCTGAAGTCATATTTTCCGAAATTGAACAGTGTTTTACGGAAGCTGAGGTCTATCTTATTAGAACCACTTTGAAGATACTGCAGCGCCAGATCGATGATAAGTTCCAGATCATAAAGATGCCTACGGATAACAGTGTGTATGGAAAGTTGAAGGTAAGATGAGTTTTTTATGCAAAACGAAATTTATATTTAAGTTGAAATTATTGTCTAGCGCTGTTACCAACTTCACATAAACGGCAGTGTAGAGTATTCCCGTGGGCGCTGTGATGAAGCTCTCAAATACTTTCAGGAACTATTGTCTGTAGTAGATCCGATGGATAACTTGCTATTCAAGTTGAGTTTCCTGCGTCTCGGTCAATTAGCCTTACAAAGAAAACAATATGAACTGGCCGAAAAAGCATTTAATATCTGTTTGCCTGCCAGACGCAAGAACTTTATAGCCAACTATGGAATGGGCCTGACACTGTACCATGTGAGTTTTTATTGAAGTGCTTCAATATGCTGTTTATTGGCATACGCACCAACAGCTCAATCGTCTTGAGGAAGCCATTCCGTATCTATCGCGTTGCACAGAAGTCGACATCTTTATACCAGATGTCTGGGGATATTTAGCTACCATTAACCTACGACTGAGCCGAAATAAGACGGCCTTGGAATGTTGGAAGGTGGCTAAACTGGTAAGTATATTTAGCGATCTATATTATTTGCTACATTTAAATACTTCTTTAAAGTACCCCGAAGTAAGCATCAGCAAAAGCGTTTATGCCGAACTTGATAAGATCCAGTACTCGGATGTACATCTCCTTGTTGATGATGATGGAAATCCAGCCGAAAAGATGACGAAAATGGACTTTATTCCTTTGTAATTTGGTGAAACAAAAGGCTTTGCAGTTACCCAAGAAAATATGAGCCACTGAGTAAAATGATCCTAAACAAACACCTCCGAAGTCACGCCTTTCATCAAGTTTTGGCAGCATTTATCACTTAAATTCAGTGCCCAGCGCTTAGGTGAAATTAAGTATAAGCACACGCATATGTTTACAAGGTATTTCGGTCCCTAAATGTCCTTCGCCTGCCTCGTCGAGCTGGCGCTTGTCAAAATTTTAGCCGCAGAGCAGCAGCACATATGCCAACACAATGCATTTTTGGCCAAGGGCAAACCGCCACAGCAATAGCAATAACAAAAGCAACACCGCCAACAAACCAACAACGACAAAACAGAAACAAGTGAGATACGTAGTTAAACCCTTTTGGCCAACACTCAACCCATGACAGGTGTTTGCTCTGCAAAGCCTTAGTGGGGTATAAGGAACTTACCAATTAGCTTGGCTATCTTCAATGAAAATCAAAAACTTTTTGGTTCACCTATGTAATATTCTCATAATATTTTTGTTTAATTTATTTGGCCAAATAATAATTTTAATATTACCGCTATTGTTTTCCCCATTTTGGATAAATGTTTAATTTTGATTTGTAATGTACAAGTTTTTAGAAATACTGTTTTGTTTTATATTAGGTATTTTTACTAGCACAGCAGATTCAATAATATGAATATTCTGTTAGAATTGACCAAGTTTAACATACTTTTTTTTTTAATATACATTTTTTTTAATATTTCTCTATAAACAATTTTCACCAACTAAAGGGCATCCCATATTCTTTGGCCTATATACGTGGCTTTTCTGTTGTTGTTTACCTGGCAGCGAGTGCTCTAAAATCCGCTTTGACAGCTCGGCTGTCAGCTCAACTCAAACCAAGCCAGGGGGTGTTGTCCTGTTGCCGGGAAGTGGAAGTGGAAGTGGTGGAAGTGGGTTGGAAGTGGAACTGGGGTGCTGTACACTTTTTTGCCTGTCTTGTTTGGGCCTGACCCTCAACTACATATGCTAATGACGGGACAGTCAGGATGGGGCAGGGACAGCCACTCAGCTCGGGCTGTTGAGCTAGTTTAAGGCCAACAACTCTCGGCTGCTGAGCACACACATTGGGGCACAGTGTAACCAACTAGAATCCACTAGCACGCACACATTGGCTTCATCAAAATGAAATTTGTGAGCAAACACATAAAGTGAATCAAGTAAGCCAGCCAGGTAGCCGGGACACATGCTGCTAATGTTTTAAGACGGCCTTAAAATGCGTTTTAGCAGTCGCTCGTTTCAGGTCCATCAACATCACGCATACGACGCGTGGGCCCTGCCGAAAGGAACAACTTGCCGTCACCCCAACGCAACAAAATCAATTAGACACTTGCATTTACATACCGATTCCGATTGCTGATGCCGTCCATAATGCCTGCACTCAACTGGCCGGCGAAACAACAATTGCAATTTAATGTGCTGCCTGCGCCTGCTAATGATAATGTTGTTATGTGCCTATTATGGCTGTTGTTTGTGGGCTCCATGGTTTCTCCATGGGTTCAATGGGGGTCGGTGGGGGGAACCCATTTGAGTCTGGCTGCGAACACATGTCATTAGCATTTGCATTATGCGAACTTTGCTGTCTGACAGCACTCAAAGTGATGCTGTTAGGCGGCTGCACCCGTGGGCATCCCCCCCAAAACACCAAATGAAATTAAAGCTGTACCCAAATGAGACCAAAATCGATGTTAAGCCAAACTGTCACAATGTGAATGTTGTCAATGTTGGAGCAGTATCATTTTGAATGTAATCGGAGACAAATATTTGTACAAGTGAAATAAATCAAGAATATCAAGTTTAATGTTCCTATTGTTGTAACGGATATTTCAGTTTTAGAGTTGGATTTACATTGTTCTGCTAAAAAAAACCATTCTGAAATGAAAACCTTTAATATCGCATTATGGAACTGCGTTCCGCCTATCTACTAAACGTTAAATTTCTGATACCAATAGCCTAAATGGAATATGAAATGCCTCTACCTTGCTTGCACATAATATTAATTCGTATGAATTTCATATGCCAAAATTCCGAAACAAGGCCGAGTGGAGAGGCAAGCCAACCTTGAGAATATGGAAGGATACAATGTGTGGTGTGTGGAAACCTGAAGCAATTTCTAATCAAAATATGCGATGGACAGGCTAATATGCAAATACCTTGTAAGCAGCTCAGACGCAAAGCAGCTCAGCTTAATACCAAAATAGCTCAGCTTCATCCGCCGCACATATCTTTAGCTCCAGCTAATATCGCAACCGCATAAAAAAAAAACAAAAAACTGGTGGCTAAAACTACAACAGCTGCGGAACCTGCCAAAAAAAAGTATGCGAAGATTCCGCCCGGAATTAAGTTAGCAAAGCGCTAACGTAAAATTTACACCAGACTGGCTATAGAATCGTTGGATGGGGCAAATGTTTGCCGGGGTATGACATGAAAATTTCATTTGAAATTCAATATGAAAAAAATGGTATGCCTCGTGTGTGCCGCCTGTGCGACAGCTGCTGCAATTGACAATTATTATTATTGTCAGTGCGAATAAGAGTCGGGTTCGCTTGGATGTTGGTCTGGTTGTTTGGATGTTTGGATGTTTGAATGTTTGCTTGGTTGGTATTCATATGACACCCGTGTAGCTCATAACCAAGCATCCAAAATGCCTCGACATCCGTCGGCTTCAATAAAATCCAATGGTCGCATTAAAATCATTTAAATTCTATTGTTTTGTTTGCATTTTCCTTGAATTTCCACCCGCCGCCCATCACTCCTTTCCGGATTGCCGTATATTTCTTTACGACTGTCAACCGCACACGCAAACTCACGCACACGGACGGATAAAGCCACGGATTTTGAGTACGCCGTACACACGGTGAATGCCGCATAAGCTGTATTCGTTGCGGATTTAGGTGATATCAGCAAATGCATATTTAATGGGCTTGCGATCAATATGATATGTGTGCGGTGTGGCAAGACCCCCGCGGTTCGTTCTGCCGATTAATGCAATTTAAGGAAAGCAGCGTATTCTCGAAATTGTTTAAAGTTGGCAGGGGGAAATCGACGCTTATAGTCGAGCAACAGCAAATTGTATTAAGAAAAAGGTCATTTATAGGCTTTAATTATAGAAATATTTAATGTTATTCATGGTTGCCATAAATATAATATTGAAAATATTAACATAAAGAACCAGTTTCTTCCACGTGCGAAGTGGTTCCTTCAAAATAATGACTAAACGCACTCAACTTATCCATAACTTCCCTTATACTGATAGTTCGTGCTGAATTCTTTGAAATCGCGAAATGAAATCGGTGGCGTCACTTAAAAATCATATCTACCAAAAAGAAATGGCACCTGTTCGTGCTCCCTTTTCCTCTTCGCTACAAACACCCCAGGTGGGATTCCATTTGCTAACCTCCACTTTGGACCCTTATGCTCCAATGTTTGCAAATTCTCAACTTCCAAAAAAAAAAAAAAAAACGCGAAAACGAAACACGTTGAATGCGCGCCGCACGCAAATGCGAAATGGAGACGGGGTAAAGGGTTTTCTTGGTTTTTCACAGGATCTGTCTTGTTTGCATAATGCCAGCCAGTCAACAGCCACCCACTTCCACCCACTCACACGTGTACTTGTGCTGCTGGAGAGGAAAGTAAGTCAGCGGTTTTCATTTTACAATTTGATAGCCGAATAAGAATTTTCTGCTGACAGAAGTCGGAGAAAGAAAGCGTTCGAGGATGTCTGGCGAAAGGATTTCCACTTTTGTGCCGTTGATTTGTTTGTTGATTTGCGTAAGTAACGTTCGAAGGGCGTCGCCGGGCTCTAAATCCTTTTGCCAGCAGCTTTATGGCCAAGTTGTTTTTAGATTTGTCGCATTTATAAATTATTTAAAGTGGCAGCGCGCCAGCTCAGCTTGGCCTGATGAATGTGTGCGCTGACCATCATTGACCCCGTGACCCCAAAAGAAACAGCAGCATTTTAACGAGAGGCACTCTAAGCACACTGAGAAATATTATCCTTGCCAAAAGGATACACCTGTTCCATGTAACTAGTGCAACATATAGTTTTTTTAGTGGCTTATCAATTATATTTCATTTCCACAGAAGGACACCGAATTAAAAAATATATCTTATTTTTCACTGTGCACGCACTCTGGCAGATGGACCAGTGACATGAGAGACCATAAACAGTGGCTAAACAAGGTGCTTAAATTATGCCACAAGTTCTGAAAACCGGCTGTAAATAACAAGCCGGACCAGCAGGCCACCCCCGCCCACTTCCTTCCGCCGCTGGGTGATCCACCCATCGCCCTTCTCATCCACCATTTGAGGACATGCATTCATATTTATGGTTGTCTATCTGTGGCCTCTTGTCCCCCCGACTGTTCCGTTGACAAGGCCATGCGTCGCCTGCCACAAACTGTAGCCACTGCCGCACCATCAGGACCCTTTGCCGCCGCCCATGTTCTGCTGCTCCTGGCTTGTTGCTAGTTGTTGGTCTCATGGCTGGATGGCTTTGGTTTCGAGAAATCAACGCGCACACTCATGTGTTTGGGCCGTTCTGTGGGGGTGTGTGATATTTGCTCGAGTGTTTGCCTTTGCTTAGCGCTACTCACCAGGCTGCTGTTTACACACACATATGCGAGTATCAGCGGCAAGCGATTAAGTTCTGCTCCTCGGCGAGCGTTGTGATATCGGCGGTTTTCTGACCGCAGGAGTGTTGTCTGTATTGTGTGCGCACAGCAAAAAAGAAACGCATCTGTTATGTATTATAGAAAACATAAAGTCGGACTTTAAAAACAAATTTGTATGTGTTTATGTGTCCTAGAAATAAATAATTACATTAATTGAATGTCCTCTGTTTCACGTAAAGAAAATCGTAGCAACTGCTCTTTGTATTCAGTCGCATTGTGTATAATGTAATATGTAAAAATAAAAAAAGCACTTAGAATCAAATTCGAAAAAAAAATATAAATTATATTAATTGCGGTGTATAATCGCAGTATAGTTAAAAATCATTGTGGTTTAGGAATATAATAGCCAGCCTTGACCTCGAGTTTAGCAAGCAAATAATCAATTACTTAATTATTATGATTATGATTCGTTGATTATGAATACTGATGGCAAAAACCGCAATCCACAAATTATGTTGGTTGCCATAAAGGAAAATATATGAATGATTAGAAAAAACATTTGTTTTTTCTGAGTGTTTTGCGATGGGACACTTTTTGCGACTGTGGTTACAGCTACCTGCCGACTCGAAAATCGGGCTTCCTTCCTGCACAAAACGATTTTAATTAAAATCGGATTCAGCATAGACGATTTCCGGAAATTTAATTGCGTGTGGCTGCAAACTGTGTTTACATTGTGTGCAAGCCGCTCAACCTGAGTCTTTGATCTACAGTGCCCCAGGACCAAAGAGACACTTCAAGCAATAGATGTCAGATGCCCAAAAAAACAATATAAACTACATGGCAATCGGGGTCGGATGCCACAGGGAAGGAGGTGTTCGGATGGTCGAGAGCGAATGGTGGCAAAGATAAAAAATAATAAAAATTCATAAATGAATGCTTGAGCGCTCCTTGACACACGGAAGTTGGCCACCGGATGTGAATGTATATACATGTGTGTGTGTGTGTGTGGGCGGTGCTTGAGCACAATGGATCCTGTCGCTTTGAGTAAGAACGTGGGTGTGCAGAGAAAATTCACAATGCGAAAGACAAACGTCCTGCCGACTTGTCCTTGCGCCTGAATTTTTGGTGTTGTTAGCAGTTCCGGCTTTGAGGCAGTAAAAGCCATTATGGTATTTATTTTATTTTGCCCAGACAGAGTCTGAAAATTGTTGACAATTTTCTATTTTAATCTGCGCATCCAGGGGCGGTCACTTGATCTGGCCGTAGAGGTAGCAACTTAAATCGTTGGACACAGGACACAAATTTATTGGGGCACAACCAGCAGCACTCGTCCCTCTGTTCGCCCGACTGGCTGACACATCCTTTATCCTTTTCCGTTTGCGGCCATTGCAATGGGGCAATAATAAACAGTTTCCGTCACTTGTTTGACATATCTACAAGGCGCAATCTGATTGCGCCGCATATATGTTTGTGTGCTTAATGATATGTACAAGGACTGGCCAAACATTAACCCTTTTCGATGCGGTTGGGCGTGAGCGGGAGCGTGTGGAAAACAAGTGCCAGCTGACTGACTGGTCAAATATAAAGCGTTTGGACCGTGCGGTTATTGCTTGATTAATTTCCGGTCAAATGGCCCCAGACACTAATGACTATTTAATGTTACAATTTACACTTTATTGATTCGCACATAGGTATCTGATTGTGTTTGTGTCAGCATAATCGAGGCATTATGTCAAGCTGTCAGAACCAGGTCAATTTAATGCCTTTTAAAGGAAACTTTTGTTCGAAGAGTTTCCGCCGCTCAAACGAAACAAATTAGCCAGGTTGACAGCGTTCGCATTTAACGTGCAGGCCCTGCAACGAATTTATGCTGCATTTTCCCCAACCTCCTCACTTCTGATGGTTTTTCTTATTCGCATTTATTTCCCTCATTTTATGCCCTTTTTGCCAGCGAAGGAACTGGGGAAAAGTGGTTTGCATTTTGCCTAATGCGACGTTGCATGAAAACGAAAACAGCCACGTAAACAGAAAACAAAATAAGCGTTACACCAACAGGATCAAGCGAATATTTTATGCTCTAAAACTAGTTGGGAAATTATGTGGTACAATATATTAACTTGTGAGACATATATATTTTAAAATAAATTATATGGAATTGAATAAAACTACTTGTATTTATATTGTGTTACAAAAGAATAGGATTCTTACCTATATTATATAACTATATAAATAACTTTGAAAATGGGATACACAACCTCCTATAGCCAGAAATAGCATGTCCATTCTTGTTCTTATATTCCTTTCTCATTTCATAACTTTAAATGACAATTGCAAAGTTATTATAACAAGAATAACCATTAAGTTTGCTTTCCCACTGAATCTTGCCAAATACCCTTATGGCAAGTAAATCTGCAAGTCTAAAACCGGGGCAAAAAATACAAGCAATGCGAAATTTTTGCATTTTGCATATGCAGAAACACAGACGCTTTGGACTTGAGTGACCCCCGGGGAATGGGGATTCGGATACCAGGACCAAGTCCGTTCTCAACTGCTGCCTGTCACAAAATTTGCAACCAGCTTCGGACTTTTCAGTGGTCTTTGCGGGGTATATGGGACTCGATAATTCCTACACCGAAATATGCTAATGCATATTAAAATAAATCTTCAAAGAATTTTCAAAAGAAAATGTACAAATATAGGTACTTTGAATAATGTAATACCATTCTATGCAATTTTTTATTGGATTTTCTAAATTCAATAATCTTTCAAATGGAAAATAATTTATATCATTTCACAATATTTTTTTCAGTGCTTGTCGGGCACAGCGGAGCCCAATGACTTTCGGAACTTTGTCCTGGGTGTTTTTCAGTCGAAACCGTTTGAGGTTGGGCCTATGGGACGCATGCCGAGCTGTGGCTGCTTCTGGACGTTGGAGTAGTCACAGCTATTATTTTCTGGCATTATCTCATCATATTTCTGCGCTGCGTTAGTGCTTGCAAAATTGCTGGAATTTCCTGCCGCTCCTGCTCGTGGGGACGCAGGAACAGGACCTGGCAAATAACCATTGAGTTGGCGAGAGGATGAGCAGGATGCGAGCCTGTTTATGGCTGGAGTATGCCAGCTAATTCACAGAAAATACTCAAGAATTATGTTCTGGCTCAGGCTTATCCTCGGCAGGAAACAGAGCAACAGACCAAAGCAGTTCATCATCATGTGTGCCGACTGAATTTTGAATTCATATCACGTATTTTATTACATCGTTATTCATGATATTGACTCTCGACGGATGGAAAGTTTTACCCGCCACTCGAGATATTCAAAGTGCAGTTCAATAGATTTCACCGCCATAAAGAATACATTAAGTTTAGGGTCTCTCCTCGGCAAGCAGCACATAATTAAATTGATTTCCACGTTCGTTTTGCTCCCAGCGATTTATGGCCATGTGTGATAAAGTCAATTTGAGCAAATTGAAAAGCAAGCAACGAGTTTGAAATGTTGCTAAAAATGGCAGCATAAATTGTATATGCATAAATTATACATGCCAAATTGATATAGTTCTTTTTACTCGGCATGAGTTCAAGCATTTCTGGCATTTTCCCCGGCAAAGCGAAAAACATCCAGCTTTCCTGGCATAGCCGGGCTTTAACTCATGAACTATGTGCTTTGTTCAGATATCTTGCCTCAAACTCCTTCAATGTTTGTGTGCTGACTTTGCAAAACCCTCGAATCCCCGACTGCATGAAACTTCATATCAAAATACCAAAGCAAATATTTATTATACGTGTGTGCGGAGGAAAATTCTCTTTCGATCTAAGGCCACACCTTGGCTGAAAACTGAAACGACCACTACCGAAAAGTCTAGGGAAATTTCGAATAGAAATTATTTCTGGCATTTTAATAAACGACTAGAAGCCACTGGCAACTATTCTAATAGGTTTTGTTCAGTGCCTGCCGAAGCAGTTTCAAGTGCTTTAAATATTTATTTGTAAGCGCTCGTATCATGCGGCGTATGCGTAATTTAATAAAAACCAAAGAAGAATCGTTAATTAAAACTGTTTTTGACTTTACAAGCATTTTATAAAAATGTCAGAGAAATGGTCGGTGAAGCGTACACTAACACTAATTAAGTCATCGTATTAGCTAGCCTTTTCATACTTAATTTGGAATTTTATACGACCGCCCCTTGAAGCCGCCTGCCGCCTGCCGCCTTCCCTGCATTTGCAGCGCATTTCGCGACGCCATTTAAAACAAACATAAAAAAAAGCCCAGCAAAACACACCGTGAAGTGCTAAAATTAAAGCAACAGCAGCTAATTACACAGCGACCTAATTTTATGCGAGAGTGCGAAAAAAAAGGAGTCCGGCGGTTGGGGATGCGCCAATAAATGGCAACGAGGCCAAGCACCTCCGAAAACAAACACAGAACCGCAGGGAAATGCTGCGATTCTGCTCACTCCACGGAATTGTATCTGTGTGCTTGTTTTTTGCTAATTAGCGAATAACCGTGTTTAGATTGCAAACACTCATGCCGGCGAAAAGAAATAACAGACGCCGGCAAATTAATTGCCAAACAAGTGAGTGCAGAGTTGCCAACTGAAAACTGCCGTCGCCCAAAACCAACTGCCACAACAGGATCGGGCCTAATGTCCGCCTCACAAAAACACCAGCGGAAGTCGATGCGAGGTGGGCCACAGGGATGGCTGGGAACTGGTAAACGTTATCGAGGTTTTCTTGAATTTGATAATAAAAAGAATTCATCGTAATTACATCACAATTTCCGACCATTAAAAAAAATTAAGTCCCAAGTCTATGTTCTTACAGGCTTAAATCAACTCCTAGTTAGGAGTACTATGTGGACAGGAGACACTACCGAAGTACCTGCCCTCGCAGGGCTGCAGCACGCACTTGTGCAGCAGGGAGGCGGAAAAAATCCTGACCCCGGGCAACAGACGCGATGTGGTCGACGACAGCGGCTCTGAAGGTGACGTGGCCACAGCTGCGCTTAGTTAATTAGTTTAGCAGTATGTTGGTCCTGTGTCGGCGGCTGTATCTGTATCTGTATCTGTGCCTCCATCCGTAACTGTATCTAGCATGTTGCGAGCATCCGCGGGAGCAGTTTGAGTCTGGGCCTGTCATTTCGGACCACTGGGATTGGAGTCCTTGCTGCGTTTGCGACTGTTTGCTGTTGGCGGTTGATCAGCAACTCGCTGAATTTCGGACCCTCTGTTTGCGCGTTTCAATTTCAGTTTCCTGCTCCTGTTCCTGTGTCCAGGCTCTTCAATTACCGTCCGACAAATTGTGACGACAACTGTTTGCAGTTTGCGACTTTAACATCGCTTAGCCTGCAGCGGATCGGATTTGTTTGAAGTGTTGAGTCGACGAATGCTAATTAGACCTCCCATCGAGAAATAAGCTGGAGTACAGGGATGCGATAGAACCATCCTAAATATTGGTCTTTAATAGTCAACGGAACTTAGAAGATTCAGGACCGCTGGAAATAAGTAAATATAAATAACTATGCCTGGTTATGGCATGCAATACGTTTACGCATTCGATTTAGTAAAACAAATATGGTTATTGAGACTTTTATTCAAAAGTGTGCAACGAAAGACTTGCTGGCATATTGTAGCAATTTCTGTTTCAACTGAGCTGTGTGTGTTTGCTTAAAATTCCTTGATGCCTGACAAACACTTTAGCAGATTTAATTCAAGTTTTTAAAGTCTAACAACGTCAACACCCGCAAGGACATTGGAAGGAACAAGGGAAAGTGTGAAACTTTTATGTTGTTTGTTAAAATATAACCTTAAGCCCCCTTGTTGGTCAAGACAGGCTGCACACACCCACTTTCTCGTTATTCCGCTCTTCGATTCACTGGAAGGAGCAAACGAAGTTGGACGGACGAAGACTTCCGAGCAATTCCCTGGGGGGTATTTTTCAAGTGGAGCCCGTCGTGGGCGAAACTTTTGCCCATCTCCAATCTCCATCTCCCTCGGAGACGGGCATTAAAAATTGATGAGTTCTTAATTTGTGTTGCGCTGCCGCTGCTGCTGCCATATTGAAAATAGATTAAGTTCTATTATTTGCAGTCATGATGTGGATTAGCACGGACACTTTGCAGGAGCCTCGAGCCCGGAAAGGAAGCGATTCCCGATTCAGGCATTCCGTATCCCTATTCTCTTGGCCGCTGGCCAGCGGGGCAGCCTTTATGGACGTCATCATTAATCATGCTGACAAGGGGCCGCTTGGATTTTCATTTTACGCTGCTGATGGCGCTGCCGCTTCCACTTCTGATGCCATTCTCGAACCCATTTCCATGGCACTTTTTCCCTGGCTTCTGCAATATCCCTGAAAACCCTATTTCGATTCTTATGCCGTTCCCATGGCCCGTAACAATTTTGTTTGCCTTTTGCGTTCAGTTTGTTTGTATAATTTATGTGCCTCACCGACGACCAGGCCAACTGGCCAAATCCGCACTCCCTCTATCGGAAATGGCCGAATGGATGGGAACTGGGCAGTGCTAGATACAAAAGCCAACGAAAAGTATATGGTTAATAAAAAAATCATTGAGGGAAGAGGGAGAGAAGATCAGAGGAGTTGGGATTAGTTGTTATCAATATGCTATTAATCACTGTGTATTGGGTATTTTTGGGTACCAAATTTCTCCCTGGCCTATATTTAGTTTGTAACTTATTCGTATACACATTTTTAGCTTGTTCATAAAATTTAAAAAGTGAATTTATATATTTTATATCTAATTTTATTAACTATATGTATTTTAATTAGTAGTATTCGATTGCCCAAGATGTAATGTAGTAAGGTTTCAGGTTTTCCTAGACACAAATATATCTTTTTCGATTTTAATCGGTATTGCCCCATTCGTGATGGTTGTCTAGGTATTTTTCAGCCTCGATACCCACACATAACAATTTGCGAGTTATTTATGCGCAGAGCGGGCTCTAATTGCAATTTCCGCGCAGTCGCGAAATGTTGCAAAATGTATGGACCGACCTCATGCGACTTCGGCAAAAACTCAATAATATTTGCCTCGCACACACACGTATTTTTGGCAAATTTGCCAATGACGGTGGGACATCAGAAATGGCTGGGTTCGCGTGGGAATGACTAAAATTTATTCATGGTAATTTCGTCAAACTGCGCTATTTCAGCGCTCACAGAATAAAGCACACATACACAATAACGGTGGACAAACGCGGCAAACACGGGATTTGTTGGAAGGTAAATTTAACAGATTGCCTCTGTGGCCTGGTCAGATTTTTGGGGACCCCTATGCGAACCGATTTGGAATTCGGCTCTTTATTTAATACGGTCCAGTGGCAGTTGATTTGATTTGGCGCCCAACGCGGGGCGCAGTTTATATTGGGAAAATTTAATTAACAATTTTGTGCCGCCTTCATTGACTGCTCATCCTCGTCCTCGTGATTGTGATGACTACTTTTTTTGTCATGTACGTAGTACCAGCCAGGCGATCGCTTTGTTTGTTTTTGCATTGAGTAGATTTTGTGTAATTAGCTTGGCGCGCATTTAAATTTTCAAAATTAATTAGTTCAAACAACACTGCGGTTTTTGTGCTTTCATAATGCGCCTGTTGAAAAGATTTTGCTCGTTTTTTCTATGCTAGTTACCATACAATGCAATGAAGCTGGCGATGGCAATTTTTGAACAGGTTAATTCAGCTAGCCAATTAATATTTTTATTTACTTTGCTGATGTCTTGTCAATAGCGTGAGTGAGTCTGTCAATAAAATGGATATAGTGATTTAATTCGCTTATTATAATGGGTTATAATTGATTATTAATGACATACATTTATTATAAATATATTGATGAGATCATAACTGCTTACACATGTAAAAGACCCTCGAATTTGCATTTTTGTAAGCATTATAAATGTTGCTCATTAAATTGATTTGATATTCAAGAAGAGTCAAGCCTAGGCATTTCCATACTTATCTGACCATTTGAATGCGAATTTATTATTCCGGATGTGATGTCGCCTACGAACATTTCCTAATTAGACAGGGTTCCCACAGCCCTACGTATCCTTTCCACACACTCACATGCACGCCAACACCCACACACACACACACACCCAAATTGGAATGAACGTCGAAAACTTTCAACGCCACAATGAGGCATTGCGTATGGTTTAAGCTTTATTTATTTGCGGCCATAAATAACGCTTAACGCATCTAAATCTTGAACTTTGTGCGAATGCGCTGGGTTAGAATGAGGGCGGAGGGGCGGAAAGGGATGGGCGTGGCTGATGAGAATGGCCCGAGTTGTTTACCCGGACTAAGGATAACTCGACATGGCTTAAACGGATGCCGTCCGATTCAAAAGCCAAAAGTTAGAAGACAATACAAAAATCGTAGGTATTTCCCCTGTCGAGATTTATGAGCGACCTTTTTTCGCTCTCCTGAAGGGAAACGCTAAATAAAATGCTTTAAAGTTGAACATATTTTTGGCAATCTTTTTTCAGTTTCACTTGTCCAACGTTTTCTGTTGATCTTGCGCCATATTTTATATTGGTTGCAGTTGCTGTGGCAAAGGGCGGTAAAACAGACAAGCTAAAAAAGATAAACAGATGGTACAGAAAAAATTGTTGGAGTCAAAATTGTATGTGTTATAGATACATATATGAATATACAATATATGAATATAAAGAATGGTTTATAGATAATCAAAGTTTTTGAAACAAATTTAAAATTTTTTTCTATCTTTGTCATTCATAAAATTGTTTGACATACGAAATTAAACGCTTTCATTGAATGTTTCAAAAATGTTTAAAAATTTAGATCTTTTATATGCGTCATTCCCTTGTTTGGTATTGTCCTTGGTGTGTGCATCCTGGCCGAAAGTGATGCCTTTCAGGGCTGTCATGTTGTTCCACCAACTGATGGGTTACAGCTGCCTGCTAAAACTTGTGTCTCGTGCTGTCCGCCCACTTTTTCGGCCCAATACACCCACACAGCAGCACCAACATACACACACACACATATTGGCTTGGCAAATGTCAGTTTTGGCACCTACAACACTTTGTGGAACTTTTCGATTTTTTTTTTTTTTTGTTTTTTCCTCCTCTTTTTGGAGTTGCGTGAGTGAATATTTTTGTTTGCCAATGTAAGGGGAAAGTTGGTTCTGGGAGTAGGGGGATGGGCCAAAAGCTTTAACACACTTTTCCCTGTCGTTGTGGATTTTGCTTACAAATTAACATATAAATTGATTTTTCGCAGCGCCAAAGTGTTGAGCTTTTTCGAATTGTCAATGTGGGCCAATAGATGGAACAGTTGTAAGATCATCTAGAAGAGAATTTGAAACGCATGCTCTTACCTAAAAATTCAATATTTTTGTTTGCCACTGAGAGCGATTAAGATTCAATTGCAGGCAGAAAGTAATTGTTGGTATCATGGCTTAAATTCATTCGGCCGTCCGAAAACCATTTAAGTCCGTAAATCGTTTTAGCGCTTTGCCTTAAGAACCGGGTCAGCCGGAAGTTGTATAAATTACAATCCACAATCCCCTCCCGAGTCCGAAAAAAGAACGGAAGCCAGGCAACCACATGGCTAGCTTGGACTTATTATGGCCGAGATACTGCTGCAATAGTTATCTTTAAAATAGCCACAAAATCCATTTAAATTATACAACAAAGGATGGATATAAACAAACAAAGCTTAGGCCAGGCCTTAGGGCCATCTTAGATCCAGCCAAAGTTCTGGCCAAGTTAATTACACTTAATACGCATGAAGAAATGGTGAGCGTGTGTGTGCGAAAGGCTTTGACCAGGAAACCTGTTTGGTTATTTGGTGATTTGTGTTTAGAGAATGTTCAGAATATCTTTGCCAAGGGGTTTGAGGGCGTTGGGCTGGATTTGTGTGTGCGAAGAGAAAATATTGGGTAGTTATTTTGGCAATGATAAGCATGAGAGATTGCTTGATTCGGACGAAAGGAAGTGTTAAACTTTACATTCACTTTAAAATATGCACTGAGGTAATTCTGTTTATTGAACTAATATGGAGCCCAAAACAAAGTGGAATCGTTGATACTTTACTATTCACTTACTACCTAAGAGCTTACGTATAAAATATGCATATTTTGCAATCTGAACTATAGTTTGAATTTCGTGATTTTACTTAAGGTACTTAATATTCGTATCCATTTAATCAATCCTCTTAGCCATCCCATCCTATTAACTTCTCGAGTTCACAGTCCAAATTGTGACCATTAAATATTTTGGCAAATATCCTGGTGTAATCACCAGCAGAATGACCAAGGAGCAGCATCTGAGGTGGAGGAGGAGCTGAGTTGTAGCAACAGCTGGCCAAATTATTCTAATTGCCAGTCAATGGACGTTGCCTGGCAAAACAAATTTAAAATTCCATCAATTTGGCAAAATAGTGAGATGGCCGATGGGCCGAGAGATCCGAATCAAATTATCCTAAAGACGTTGACATTGCTCTTTGTGTGCCGGATCTGGCAAATAGAAAGTTTCGCAAGAAGTCCTTTGTTCGTTTCATCTGTTGCAGTCTCGCAAAATTGATTTGTCAAGCAGCCACATTAAAAATTGACAACTAGACAAATACCAAAAGAAGCCGGCCATGGAAATACGTGGAAGGTTTCCCAAGATGAATGGCCATCCCACATCATCTTTTGGGCCAGCTGGCAGGCCAAAGTCAGTTTGTAGTCAATATTTTATGAGTTTGAATTAATTTGGAGACGTATTCGCAGCTGCTCGATTTCTATTCCAGCACGTTTCGGTCCTGTCCATTGTTAGTCAGTCGAGTTTTTCAGTTTGACATATTTTGAGAGACCACTTGCCCGGGGACACTCAAAGTTTTTCAATATTTTCCGTTGGCACGACAATATTAGTGATGCAAATTAATGTGCATGCATGCGTGAATGTGAATATTTAATTCCGATTCTGCGAGGAACCTACATATGACAAAAGAATGGAAATGGTCATATTTAAGGTACAGCCCGAAACGAGCCAGATAAATGAAGCAAGTTTGCAGAGGGTCATTTTATGCCTGGGATTGAAATTGGTTAAGTTTTCTGAATCTAAGGAAACGTGCCTTAAAATACTGGAAAACTTATGGCAAAAGTTTTGGGAACTGCTTGTCTTAATTCAGAGTCTTAATATTATATGAGGCAGACATTAATATTTAATTGGCATATTAAGCCAGCTCCACACCTAATCTCTTTCAACGTAATGACCAACAAAGTTCTACATGAATCACCTGCCATTTTGAAATGGATTACTTATGCAAGACTCTGATTGCCTCTCTTGTGGCTGGAAACCACACTCTCAAGGATACATAGATCGACTGCCCAAATCGTTTATTTTATGCACAAGCACTTCCGAACCACATCGCAAATTTTATAACAAACATTAATTTTGGTTAATAACTTTATAAGACAAACTAGTCAACTTGTTTAGATATCAAACTACCGCTCACAGCCGGATGTTCCGCCCTAATGCCACAAACTTTGAGTCAACATTTTTCACACAATGTTTGTGGGGCCGAGGGGTCGAGTTGGGGGCATAAAATAGAATTGGAATAACCATACGATAAGCCCAATTTGTGCGCAGCTTTAGTGGGGCATTAGCCATACATAAAGCAAAGATAGACGCCTCCATATTCGTGCGTTGATGTGCGTCACTTCCGCTTGTAATTGTAGCTACAATGTCACAATCACTAGACCATATAAACGCAGGCAAGTCGTCGAAAGGACGATGGGAAAATGGGCGGATGGGTGCGGAACGGCCATCTCTCGCACACATAAACAACCAGGATACCCACACGCACACACACACTTGTGTGCTGAGGGCTGGCTTTGTGTGCGCTTTTAAGTGGCTCTGTGTCTTGCCCATTCGGCCGCCATTCCACAAAAGTGAAACTTAGATGGTGCACCGTGGGCTGGAAAACATCATTGTAATGAAAAGTAGTAACAATAATTTCTTAGTTTCATACGTGATATTTTTCAACATTTAAATCAATTATATGCAAATGGTCCAAAAATAACGTGATGAAAAAGAAATAATAATGGGCCTTTTAATAAAAGGGCAAATAAATAATGATTTCATTCACTTACATATTTAAACAAAATTATTACCCAATTAGCAATTTCACAACTTACTGTGGCCCACCGTACATGAGACCTCAACAACGCGGTCCTTTCTCGTACTTGCCACATTGTAAGTAGCCGCACCGAAGGCACATGCCCACCCACATTCGCATCCCAAAGATACTCGGCATCCGGGAGGATGTGGGTTCTGCTGCGTACGGATACTGTTGTGCATCGCCTTGGTAATATTTACAAGTCACTTGTTTTTATGCCTACATTAATTATGCGCGCCTCTGACTTTGGTTTTTTGGTCGGAGTCGGATGCTCGTCTTCTTTGATTTTGATTTTGATGCCGTTGCCGTTGCCATTGCCGCAATTCCAGCTTGGCTTTGGTTTTTCCGGGCTCACTGGCGCTGTCAACTATGTGGCTGATGCTTGGGAGGAAGCCCCAAGTTCTTCGCAACCCCGACCACTTCTGTGGCCATATTTTTGCTGGCTTTAGACGCCTTTCGGGTGTGCTAGCTTAGGGCTTTTGCCAATAAATTTCGACACTCGTGTGGAGCGGCTGCCGTTGGTGTGGAGCTGGTTTAAACCCTGCTCTTAATTGCTCCACACTGAAAATTGTCTTTCGCTCAGGGGCAGCCATCTACAGCCATCTACAGCTGCTCATAAATGTCAGGTCGAGGTAACAACTGGCTGGCTGCATTAAGTGACCCAGTTGTGCTTCCCTTTTGGCGCTCGCAGCCTGCGTTCTCCGTTTGCGCCTTTTAATGACATTATTGCGCACTGAAACGTATAATGCGTCAGTGCCCGGGTCCGGGTTTTATCCTCCGTCCGGGCTTTCAGTCCGTTCCCTGTTTGCTGGCTTTGCTTTGAGTTGCGCTATGACCTTGCACGCGCCTTGACGTGCTTATTTTTGGGCAGACACTGCGTATGCGTGATGTGCGCTTCTTGAGGCCTGCACATAACCTTGTGCTGCAATAGGTTATGTTGCTGTGGAAATTTTCCGGCATCATGCGGCCGTCTTTACATATGCCAAAAGCGATTGCAAGTTTTTGGGATGTTGCGATTTACGATAATAACATTTTCCCTCACCGAATTTAATAATCTATGAATATTTAACTTTGTTTAACTTTATTTATGCCCTCAACATTTTTAATTAGGACATAATTCATTCTCTGTTACTATGGCTTCGAATATGTAAGCACTTTGTGTCGCAACCCATGAGAAAATCCATCTTCCTCTTTGAAATATTAATATTTAATATGCTTCCATTTTCGACCTTGTCAATAATTCAATAGATTTTTTTCCAATTACATAATCTTGCCAAATTATTTCAATTTTGCATTTAAAAGCTTAAAATAGCATTTAATCAACAAAAGGCTATTTGTGTGCATTTTTCATCCGCCACCTCGTTCATTTCTGATTTAATTTCTTTGCTATACTTCAACACATCTAGCTAAGCATTCCCTCCATTTTCAAATGGACGTTTTTGCGTTGCCTACTTAGCGGCGCATTTGCATTTCCCTCGCCATTCTTCGTTAGTCCGGCATTATCCTGGTGGAAAAAAGGGGAAAAGGATCCATCTCCATCTATTTAATATTCAATCGCTGAAATTGTTTGCGTCCCCTTTGTTGGCAGTGCGGCACTCGTCCATTTGGCTTAAATAAAAAGCGACATAATTTAGTTTTTATTAAATTCTTCAGTTTAATGCGTTTTATTCGGTTTAATTTCTCTCTTATCCTTTTATACACTTTGCTTCTCTTATTATCTTTATGCATTTCGATTTTAATTTACCTTAGAGAATTAATTTATAACTAGATTGTGTGTCTTCCCATAGACCTTCTGAATTTTTGTCTGTGTTACCGTTTATGGGCCTTTTATTCGGTTTATGCGTGTATGTTCTGCTTTGCCTAACCATTAACTTATGCTAAACATTCTCTTTATATTGTAGTGTATGCCATATAATATTTTAAAATTATTCTGCCAGCAGGCAATTCTTTTGTTTAATATATGTACCTTGAGTGTGTCTGTGTTTGGGTTGAGATTTAAACAGTTTGCTAGGCTAAAATGTGTTTCTGTTGTATTTTCGGTTTTTTAAATTTAGTTTCTGCTTCTATATTCCTTTTGGTGCATTTGCCAACTAACTCACTTGGTGAAAATAAAATTTAGTCATTCGCTACATACACAAATCATTTCGAGTACGAGTGTGTTTGCCTTGTTCTTAAGTCTAATGATTTATTTATGCAATTTACAATATTCCATATTGTGCTTAAATGATTGCTTCCGCCCTCACTCCCTCATATGCATTTAGCTATTGCTAATTGTTTTTCTTTTTTGTTTCTTCAAAATACTTTTCCAAGCATTTCCGCTTTTCTCCATTTTTCTTCGATTTATGTTACAGTGGAAAAGTCTTGAACACTTTACATAAATTTTACGTTAAAAGGGAAAGCTAGGGGTCTGCTTAAACGATTTCTATGGCTACATTTACATACAAGTCTCAAACGGGGTTATCCTAAATTTAGTTAGTTCTTACAATGTTAGCCGATCTAATTTACGATATCTACTTTAACGATACCCGGAAACACTCGTGTTGATGTCTGTTTGATCCAATACAACAAACTTAAGGCGGGACAATCAAATTCTAAAGTGAGTGTGGGGTGTAGGGTGAAGGACAAAGGTTTGTTTCAGACTCGAAGAAAGTTCTATGGAAAATAAACGCGATAAATTATTTAAATGCAACTCTGGAGCGGATGTGGCCCGAATTAAAATTTCATAAACTAGAGCACACTACGCGATTTTCGGCCGGAATTCTCGGCTTGGTCCTTTCCCTTGAAAGGCTCAACAGTTCAACAGCCGGGTCCTCGAGTTGGAGTCCTTTGTGCCACGGAGAGCAGGTGTCGCCATGGCGAAAACACATGCCACTTGGCTCTGAAGTGAGCCACCGACTCGGAACCTCGTGAAGTGGATGCACAGAAAGGGGTGGATGGGACTTCCTCGTCGATTGTCAACTAACAACGCCTTCGAGAATACAACAACTCAATCAGCACACATAGCCCACATAGGAACCCCCCCACATGTCTAGTAGTCTTCTAGGCCTGGGATTTCTTTGCGTCCCCTTGCTTTTTCTTTCCTCGCTTTCTTGCCATTGTGCTGCGGGGAAGCTGCTGAAAACTTTATATTAAATGAAAAAGTTTTTCAATTACATCAGCGGAAATAAAATGCTGCCAGCTTGCCACTCGAAGCACGCAGCAAACAGAAACAAACAACGACAAGAGGCTTTTGTTTAGCGGCGTCTTTGTTTTTCGGCTTTATTAGGTTAGGTCCGCCTATTGTTCTGCCAAATACTCTAAACGCAAAGAGTCCAGAGGAAAAGTCATGATATTTTGTGGGTTCTCACTTCATGCAACTGTAACTAAAGTCACAAATTGAAATGGTTTGAATATCAAAATTTGACCTCTTATATTGATTTATTTGATCTATAACACTTCTTGTTTGAAACTCAACTTTCGATCAGAAGCAATTTACAAAAAATATATTGTTGAGGTAAAACTTCCTACACCTGACGTGAACTTTTCCTTCATTCCCATTAACTAACTGAAACTGGATCCTTTTACACTGGGCATTTGAACATCGGCTTGCTGAAGAGGTCCGGTTCCTGCTCTCCCTTTATTTGGTTTTCTGGCCCTTCTACTTTTCGGACTCGCATTCGGAGCTCTCTCTTTCAGCCAATTATTAGGTTAAACTTGGGTCTGCCTTTTTTTGTTTTGCTTCCTTTTTTCTTGGGGCAAGTCAGCAAACAGAAAAGGGAAAATGTAAGTGAAGTAAAAAATCAGCGGGACGGAAACAAGTGAAGGGTGAACTTAGGCTATGAGTGGTTTTGGTGATCAGCCTGGCCATTTACAGAGCCACTGAATCGTCTAAGGCCGCTTCATCCCTGGCAGTTGGCTGCTGGCTGGGTCAAATGTCGCTGGTTTCCTGGCCATCGCCCACGTATCCCTCGTCGGGACTGTCGGCCAAGGGGCCATTAAGCTGTTTGAGTTTTGCGGTGTCCGAACTCTCCTCCTCACCGGCAGGTGGCGCTGCAGACCCGGCGGCTTCCTCGAGGCGCGGCGAACTCGCCTCGCTTTCATCCAGCTCCGGAATGGTGGATGTGGCCGTGGATTGTGTGCTTACTGCTGATGTGGGCGGTGGTGGTGTTGCCACCACTGCGGCTGGTGGTGGAGTTGCAACCGCTGGCAGGCTGGTGGGTGACTGGGCGAATCGGTAGCCGGGCAAACAGCTGGGCCATTGCTGAAACGGCGCCGGCATCACCGCCAAATCGCTTTTGTAGCCCTCTGGCGGTGAGGGGAACTGATGCTGCTGCTGGAGCTGCAACTGTTGCTGCTGCTGAAGTTGCTGCTGTTGCTGCTGCTGCTGCTGAGGATAACCCTCCGCTGTGAAGCGCACATTGGGCAGCTGGTACTTCTCGTAGCTCACCGTCGGACCCCTCTGGATGAACTCGGCCTCGAGGCTGTAGCGCAGTGTGGGATTGCCACCCACACCGACATTTCCGCCTGCCGCCGCAGCCGCCTGAAATTGCTGCTGTTTGTGCAACCTATTGTGTGGCAACGTGCGATAGAAGTTATTGGCAGGCTGCACCTGTTGCTGCTGCTGCTGTTGCTGAGGTGGCTGCTGCACCATATGGGCACTGCTGTAATCGTATGCGAAGGATCCATCTTGGCCCAGGAAGCACACCGGATTCAGGTGGACATCAACTTGATGGGGAGCCGGCTTCAGTTGCATGCCGCGCGGCAAAGTGGTCATCGCCTGGGCAAAACGTCCCATCAGCGGATGTCCCGGATGAGGGTGCTGGTGTCCCTGATGCGGATGTGGAGCGGCCGCCAGCTGATAGCAGCCCTCGTACTGACCACAGTCGCTCTGCGTCTCGTACTCCCCGGCTCCGTCCAGACTTACCGCCGTCTTAAGCTTGTGCTTGACACTCTCCGCATCGTTGACCAAGTCCGGATTTTTCTCTTGGTAGTTCCGCAGCGAAGCTGGAGGAGAGCAGTAGGCTGCCGCCAAGCCGTGGCCATTGCTCAGGAGCAACGGCGGTGATCCCGGTCCAGTGCCCATCAGGTTGACATTCAGCTGCAGCTGCTGCTGGGCGGAGTTCGGAGTGGCGTAGAGGAGTAGGTTCTGCTTCATCTGATTGCCCAAAATAATGCCACCGCCAGCTGCTCCATTCGCCGCCTTGGTGGGTGTCAAGGTATCGCCCAGTAGAAGTCCTGGGTTTCCGTTCATACTATCACCGCCATCATTCAGTATCGAGGCGCACTTCATCATGCCCATGCCCGTGTCCTGGGTGCTCCCCGTCGAGGAGTCAGTGCCACCGGCAATACTCGTCACCTGATCGCACTTCTTGCGCTGCTTGGCCGGCTCTGAGGTCTTCTTGCACTTGACCACTATGGTGCAGAGGAGTACCACGAAGATAATGCCGCCTCCGGCACTGCTGGCCACAATGTAGTTCATGTAATCCCTGGGGAAGGAGACCTCATTCACCACCGGCGGCTCCTTGATTATGACTCTCAGGGTGTAGTTACTGAAGGTGGTGCCAGCTATGTTCTGGCCCACACAGGAGAAGGTGCCATTATCCTCGGCACCAACGTTGTAGATGAAGATCTCGCTGCGCTTCTCCTCGGCGCCGCTTACTCCGATCGTCTCGTCGATATAGTAGTACATGTGCAGGTTGTCCATCAGGCTGTCGTTGCTCATCACCTGGCCATTGAACAGCCAAAGGACCTTCGGCTCCGGGATGGCCCTGACCAGGCAGGTGATGGACATGTTCCTGCCCTCACTCACCTCCGTATAACTCGACTGGGGACTAACCTCCGGCAGACAGGCCAGCTGCTCCCGCTGCAGGCTCTTGATCACCTGACCTTTCAGCCTCGCCGGTTCCATACATTTGGGTTCCTCCGCCAGAGGCGTGTTATAGTTGACCAGCCAGAAGTGGATGTCTAGAAGGCGGCAGTCGCAGTTCCACCGATTGCTGTGCAGGCTGATGCCGTGCAGCGACTTGGGCAGGATGTGGGTGCCCTGGATGAACCCAATCCGATTGCCGTCCAGTCGCAGCCACTCCAGGTTGTCCATGCCCACGAAGGCCTCATTCTCGATCCGCTCCACCTGGCAGTTGGACAGCTCTAGTGTCGTGAGAAAAGACAAGTGCCGAAAGGCGGATGTCTTTAACTCCCTGATAGGATTTCCACTTAACGAAAGGCGCATTAGAGAGCTGTAGTCCTGAAACGTTTCGCTTGGCACATTCTGCAGCGCATTCTCGCTGAGATCCAGCTCGACCAGATTCGTCAGCCCCCTGAAGGCCTTCTCGTGTATCCGGATCAACTGATTCCGTGACAGATAAATCTTCTGCAGGTTTAGCAGATCCATACGTAGAAACCGCTCCGATTGCAGTACCTGCAGCGCATTGCCGCTAAAGTTGAGGACCTGGGTGCCCGGATCCATGCCCTCCGGTAGATTGGAGAGCTGCTGGCCGCCGCACTCCACCGTCTGCTTGCCCCCCTTCCATTTGCATACACACACCTCCGGCGGACAGGCGGCAGTTATGGCCAGAAGTGCAAGGAGCGGTATCCAGATTGGCAGACCACTCATTGTCTCAAGTGCCTCCTGCTGGGCTAAGTCCTTTGTTCAAAGATCCTTCTATGTTTCGTACTTGCGTTTTCTTGGCTCTGCCTGTGCAGCACTTGGATAAACAATTTTCGCCAGCTGGCTCACGTTGGCATGTCAAATTATGCAGTCGGGCTTTTTCCGCGGGTAAATATTATTAGCCGATCGGACGCTGTCACGTCTACTCGAGCAGTGTCGGGCCATAAAAGCAGCGCTTCTCCTTCCACTTTAATCGCTATCGGAGTGCGGCCCATCATTGTCCTGTCGCTGGTGCTTTTGTCATGGCTGCTACTTCCGCTTCCACTCGGCTCAGCCTCTACTCCTTCAACGTCCTTTGTATTAATTTCATAAAAATGCCAGGCTCTTGATTCGCGCTTGACAGCGCTCAGAAGTAGGCAATGGGCTCGGGGGCTATTGTCGCCTTTTGCGGCTTTCTGACTTTCTCCGCACGCCTTTCCCCAGCTCTCTTCTTTCTTCTCCAACCTCTCTTTTATCTCCCGGCTACGTTGTTTCACTGGCGGCAGAGAAAGGCTGTTGTCCTTAATGAAATTATAACGTAATGCATTTGCCGCGTCTCCTTGTCGAACTTGTTTTGTGTCTCGTTTAACGCCGCTTGCTGCAAGAAAATTGAACAAAAAAATCAAAAAGAAGGATTAGTCAATGGGTCTTAGAAAAGCTAATATTATAATTAAGGCAATCATATTTTGCCTAAATTATATTTAATAATATAAATACATGGCTGCGTTATTTTTAAAAGGAAAAATATATTCCAGAGCTCATTTTGCAAGAAGCAATTTCCCTTTTTCGATTGCCCATTAATTACGTTTATTTCAAAGTAAAAATAATTAAAATGCTGCGATTTGTCGATTTTCAAATTGCAAAATGCGATTAAACTACAAAAAAAAGTAGCTTGCAAACATTTTACTCTAATCCTTTCGGTATTCTGTGATTACAGACAAACTAATTTTTCCCTCGTGCGATTAATGCACAAAATAAATTGAAAATAATTTGGCTCATTATCTGCGTGACATAGAGCCATAAATAAAGCGCAGCCGAGGTAAATTATTCCCGATGATAAGCTCACTGTCCATTTTTGTGACTGCGCTGGCTGATTTATTTTTAATAGTTTTCACAGCAGGTCGGTCGCGTTTCAACGAGGCTTCTCAATTATTCAAGTGTTTGTTTTCTTGCATAATGAATCGGATCCGATTGGCTCGGAAGTGAATCGAGTGGCTCAACAAGCTTATTATGGCCCGAATTGATATGGCAGTTATGTAAATATATATCCCAGTCGGATAAAACGAAATGCAAATCCCACACGCACTCGCAGCATTAACACAGTGAAAGTACGAATTGAGTGCACATTGTTCGACTTTAATTGGATGGAAATGGATTGGTCGTTTTGTTGATATAATCCCAATAATTTGCTGCCCCCATTAAGACGCATCATTGTGTTTCCACCTTGTTCCCGCACTTATTTACTTATTATTCATATTTTTATGAGGGCAGTTCATTAAATTCACCCTGGGGCTGACATTAATATTTGTCAAAATTAATCTAAGTGAAAAACAAAGAGCAGACAAAAGTGGAGCAGAAAACGAGAGCCATAAACAATTGAAAATGTCGGGCATAAATCATGCAACATATTGCACGATGGCTGCTGCCTTAGTTAAATAACAGATAAATTACAGGAAAATTAACTTAAATGCAGGTTTATTGTGCGCACCGAGAAATTGCGTTTACGTGGAAAATAACACAAAAACAAAGCCCCAGATTTTGCCCATCTTTCTGGGAAACCCATGATGAGCCAGTTCGGTCACAAAGGCAAATCCCGAAAAGATTCCAGTTTCATTAGCCGCCCCACCGACCCATTCCAAGTACCCAACTACAGATAGACTCGAATTTCAGTTGACTGAGAACGAACCGTCTGGCGCCAATGCAAATGCGTAATGGATACTCGGGTTCCAGCAAATTGACTTGATTTGGCAGGCACCTGAAGTCTGTTCTTCGACCGACAGGACGACAGGACATTATTAATAACCAAACATTAATCATGGCCGGCGACTTTCTATGGCCTAATGTTCGCCCAGCTGCTTTAGCCTCTCACTCAAATGTGCGGTACTTAGTCCGAAACTGAAACCGAGATTGTAATGATACACCTGAAAGGTGAGGTTGCTTAAGGACCTGACTTTCACCCAATGGCGGTCTGTTAATTGGAAAACTGTATTCTGACCGATAATAAACAAAGGCATTTTTCTGGCCGCACACAGAACACTGGGGGAAAAAATTTGAAAAATTTATTATTTGGATTTCAGCCGAGTCGACTGTAAATATTTGTATTGGTATTTGCCTAATTGACCAATTGAATAGTGTTTTCCTGCTGTTTTTAGTTTGTTTAAGCCGAATCGAAATTTTAATTAAATTTTCGGAAATGTCCCTCTCGCCAACTTGCGCACAGAGATAAATGGAAAATGTTCTTTCGCATTTGGTTTTCTTGTCAGCAAAACATTTTTTGACATTTTCATTTGTCAGTTATGAAGCAGACACAGACAAGATATAGAAAATCCTGCCTCGCATGTGTATGAGTGAGTGTGTGTGTGTGGAGTGTGCACATTTGTTATATCCTTATCACAAAATGATTTGACAGTCGAGACCAAGAGGCAGTTGAACCTTTGTGAAGCACTTCCAACTGTCCTGACCCGAAACTTTTTCTATCTTGTGTGATTTAATAAGATGACAAGAACGTAGCAGACTTGTAAAATTTGAGGGATTTGTTCAACTCCTGCCTCTGCTGCGGCTACTGCCGGAATAATTCGGGCTAGATAAATATTTATTTTATTTTTCACATGTCCCATGTTTACGCAGACCCAGACATTGACACGCCAGTTAAACTGCTGTCACTGGGAATAATTTCAATTTCATTCCGTTAGCTCGTTCGCAGGAAATCAATAGGCCTTTACAACAAATTGACCTTTCACTCAGGAGCAAATGAAAATTTCATAAGAAATTGATTGCGCAATCAAGTTGGTGTGGAATCTCTTTGAAATGTTGATAATTCTGATAATACTCGTTATCGGTGCCAATAATTTGTGTGGGCTTTGCCGGATCTTACAAGATACTTTTGTTTGGGCTTGTACAACAGGGCGTATGCGTTTAAATTAAACGTATAAGCTAAAAAGTTTAAAATGTTATCACATTTATTAGTTAGTAACAGTGTTAATTATAGAGTAAATGTTTGAGCAGACATACTGATACATTAATTTTAAATAACAACTACTGAAATTTAAATTCACTATCCAAATTGTATATCATCTAGTTGATTTTATAAGGAAAAATCTAATTTGTACCTAAATTACATTCATTCATCCCGGCTTAAATATTTAGCACTGAAGATGGGCCAGCCCACCTAATCAGCCTAAACCTAATTAAAAACTTATCAACAGCTGCCGCAAAATGGCAATTTTCCAAGCATTTGTTTGTTGCCACTGGCAACCTCAAGCCAGACACCACCAAACGACTTCGGGTGACTTTTCTGGATACCACGAAATTGCATTTCAGTTTTTGAGAACACTACTTTAACATAGTCTCCTTGATGTAGAATTCCACAGGCCACTTAAAGCAGCACCTTGAATTAGACAAGCAGCCGTGGGGAAACTTCAAAGGAGCGCTGCGAACATGTCATAACATGTGGAAATTAAAATTTACATCACAACTTAAGCGACGTCCTGGCACAGGACCTCGTCCCGTCGAGATCCGTTTTTTCCCGTGTTTTTTCGCCGCTCCTTTTTGGCAGGCAGAGCACTTAATTTGGCACATTGCCGGGCATATTCTGGCACCGAGACGACGTCAACAATCCGCCCAGGTGCAGCCACAGTGGCGACAACGGCATTTTGTTGTACAATACATACATTTTTTACAACCTGCCAAAGGAGACAAAACGGAGGCAAAGAAGTGTGATGCCATATATGGCGATGGAAAACCTTCTAATATATGTACAAATATATTGCATTCTTTTCATATACGGAGGATTTGCTTGAAAAGTTAATTACCATAGGAGCATTCATTGAAGTGTTTAAATAGTTATTAAAAAGAATTCATAACTATAGTTAAAAGTTAAATAACTAATTTAATATTTCAGGAATTGCTTGTATTAAATGTTACCTTTAACTCAATATTCTTATACATTGCAATCTTATCTACATTTAGCTATAAAAAAGCGAAGTTGCCAGCACTCTCGCGACATCAGCTACAAAAATCGCAGCAATGGTCATAAAACTTATACCTTTGCTGCGAATTACGAGCCCGCAACTAGCCGCAGCAACAACACCGCAGTGGGTGAAGTGGTCGCCGGGGGCGTGGCGGCAAATAAAATTACGCATGCAATGGCAAAATAAAATATGCATCAAAAATAAGCTGCAGCTGAATCCGTGAGGTGCAAAAAATGCCGTAGCTTACGGCACAACATATTTATATAAAAGTAAATAGAAGAGCCAGGACTTTTGGGTTCGTTAAGCTCTGCGGGCTGCAATATGGGTGTGTTGCGGCGAGATAAAGAGTCCATGGACAGAGTTGGTAATTCCGCAGCATAAATTTAATAATTTATATATGTCATAGCGATCTTAGAAACAATCTCTCCGCTTGTGTGCAATTAATTCTTGTATTTTTGCGAGGGCATCCCGGATTCGGCATGGCATTAAGTATGCGCCCTGTGTTGCCGCTGTTTTATGTTAATTTCCACTTTACGCTTGCCGACGCAAACACAAATAAAAATATGAATATGAATGTAATCCAAACAAGCGTTGTGAAAATTTTTACTTAAAATATTTTTTCATTTTTATTTCCCCCTTACTTTTTTTTTTTTTTTGAGGACTGAACAGCAGCTGGTGCTGCCCTAAAAGCTTTAAGAGCCTCGCGCCTTCCGCACGGCGGGTATAAAAAAATCAACTAATTTTCATTTTATGCTGCAGCAGAAACAATTTTAATTCAAGTGCGCCAGACGCACGAACACAGCGCCACTAACAGCCTCTAAAATTTTAATAGCTCACACATTATAAACGCAAATAAACGCCTGCGCCGGCATTCCTTTGAGCACTTTCGTCCTTTCGTCCTGCTGCCACTTCGCATTTCGATGTGCATTTGCCTAGCAGCTTAGGTTGTTTGTGGCATGTGCACTTAGGGATGGCAGCACAATTGTTAGGGGCTGGGGATGGGAGAGCTAGAAGGAAAGTTTTCCGACTTTCCCAGCGTCCAGCGCTCACTTTAGGGGAATTTCCCATATTCTTGCGTCCCGCCTGCAACTTAAAGGCACTAAAGTTGCACAGAATTAAGCATACTTCCAGGCACTCAGCGGCATATTATGTTTATCATTATGTTTATACTATGGGTATATATGGGGCCTAATGTTGCCGCTTTCTTGGCCAACGCCAGCTGTTGCCCGGAAAAGTTCATCTCGGCCCTAAGGTGAGTGGCAAGCTGAAATCAAAGCACTGCACGAAACTTTTTAAATGCTTTTAAAGTTTCGCAAATATAGCAAAGCATTTTGGCTATCGAAAACAAACACCAGTGGGGACATTTTTGAATGAAATATTACCAAAAATATTATGAACAAAGATCGTTTCATGGCAATTTTTGCAGTTGCTCTACCTTTCGTTAGCAGTTTATTAACTTTTACGTACCGTTGCATATATGCAGCTTAATTTCTTTTTAATATACGAAAAACTTTACTCGAAAACAACAGCTGGTAAGGGAAATTTTTGCAGCACACCAAGGAATAAATTTGCTTGATTTTATAATGTTTGTATACAATTGACAAAAATAATCAATACGAAGAATGAGGAAAATTGGTGAAAGTCTTACGACTTAAAATGTATTTTAAAGGGGCGATTTTGAACCACCGCTAATCTTATCGTAAATACATATGCTATATATTTTTATTCGACCTTTCAGCACATTCAAATGCCGCAAAATGCTATTCTTTTTGTCTCATCTTTTATTGCCCGTGCGTAATGTTTAATTATACTCTGGCTGATGACGTCCTGATAGCTTTTTCTGCTTTTCCGCATTTCCTGCATTTTTTTTTTTGGCGCATAAACATAACGCAGTTTATATTTTATTTATTTTTCCCTTTTCTTTTTCCCCTTTGCTCCTCATTTTCGAGAGGGAATGCCGCCTAAAAACCAATCATAAAAAACCCAGCCGTACGAAACGGTTTTATGACATTTTCCTGCCAGCGAAACCCGACCAAAGCCACGCCCCAATGCACTATGGGGCATTTGGCCTGTTTTTTTTACAAAAATTAATACCTCCTAAACTATTGGAGATATTTGGATGAATTTTTTTTTATGCGTTACACATGCCTCCAGGAATATTTTGGAAAAGTGGGCGTGCCCCAACTCCGCCCCATTTTTTTTTTTTTTTTTTTTTTTTTTTTTAATAATATATTTTTAAAGTTTATTTTTAATTTCAATAATGTATAATTCATAACCGTCTTCCTCTTCACAATCAGTAGAGTCTGAAGAATTTTTATCAGGTTCAAATTCGCAAGCTAACATTTCAATGACTTCTGGTGGAAGAGATAGTCGCTTATGTTTTCGCCTCTTTAAATTTATTGATGATATTATGGGATCCGAAGTATCCATTGCTCTGTAAAAGACATCTGCGAAGCTACTAATAGTTTTTGCCGTGGCTGGCTTCAACAAAAGAATTTTAAGTATGGCTGCAAGATCCCGCAGGCAGCACTTCCGTGCAGCTTGAACCAAAAGACGTTCGTTGTGTTTCTGCGCCCTTACGAGTTCATCTGCTTGCTGTCTTGGGCCACTCAAATTTTTTAAATAATATGACGTTTTCGGGAGTCCAACTAATTTCCTTTCCTATTTATTTTTCTCCTTTACCTTCAGGACTAGGTGTTCTTCTAACCAATTTGAAAAAAATTTTAAAAATTCATATATTTTTCGATTGCATTTTCTCCAATTTCGTAAAAGATTGACTGAAATCATTCGTTATTATTATTATTAGTTAATCGTTTATTAAAGTCTAGCTTGCTATCAGAAAAATGCCCACTGATAAAAGTGCAAATAGAATTTTCCTTTTGACGAACACCCTTTTGCGTGCGCCACACTTCCAGCAGGGCAGCATTGGAAATCGAGATATTGCTCCCTAAAAAATGAAATTTCTCAAAAAACCGCAAAAAACGCACATAGAGACTACCTGATATGAGTTAGGAATTGAACACACTACAACATGGATATAAACACTTACTGAACAAATTTGAACAAATTGTTGTAGCTCTATTCAAAGTTGAAAATTTTTTCAAACAACTACATGTTGACACCACTTGCTAAATGTACAAATTGTTAGAAATAGGCGCACACAATAAACAATATATTAATAACAACACATAATAAGAACCTAAAGATTGATTATCCATTTCAAATTATACTCTCCTTCTTCTTCTTTTTAAATTTTAACACTTTGAAAGTTAAGCTAAATTTTGCGCGCAAAGCAGCCACGTGGTATATGCTCGCAACAGCCGACTTTAACAGCTGTTATTATAACAGTGCATTGTTAAATTAACTTATGCGGGCTATATCATAACAGTTTAACGTATTTCCAATGTATTAATACTAAAATACTTCAAATTTGCATACTTGTGAAAAACACATTATTGTAAAAAAAACAGGCCAAATGCCCCATAGTGCAATGCCCCCCAGCCATCCACACATGCGGCTGGGTAATTTGCCATAAAAAATTGGAGCACAGGCTCGTATTTGTGCAATTTCACAGAAATTGTCAATTTGCACTCCCCCTAAAGTCTAAGCCGGAATGATGATGACGAGGAATGTCAGCGGCTGATGGGCTAAAAGGCAGAATGTGGTTTATCCGAGGGAAGGGTTCTGGGTTTTTTTTTTTTTTTTTTGGGTTATAGCTGAAGACATGAAAGGAGCACGCAAATACGCGTTGATATTTTTATGTGTCTGCTGTGTGCATTGGAAAATCGACTGTTAACATTTAACGCTGCAAATTTAACCACATTTATGTATTCTTTTCAGTTCCGTCGGCTTTATTTGATTCTCATTTAATTTCGCACACCCACCGGCTGGCCCTTAAAAATTGGCATAACAATTACGCCGGAAATAGGCAATGACAGTGGAGTTTCTACCGTTACGGGGTGGCCTGGAAATACCGGACTCTGAAGGGACTCCCTTCTCGGAATGCGGCTATTTGCTATCTGCAGAGCACTAACAATGGTCTGCCTCAATGGCACGTAATTGCAGTGCACATAGTCGCAGCAGGCACAGTGGGTCGAAAGCGTTAAATTAGGACTAGAAATACTGATTAACCGGCTAGAAACCAAAGAAACGTTTTAATTAATAGGTATGACATAGTAAACCCCTTTTTTTTGTACCGTGAATCTAAAATTTCTGCTTCATACACTATAGGTTCCGAGAACATAATGTGTTTCTGGATAAACTGATAATCCCTTTTATCTCTGTGTTGTTATTAGTTACGGATATATGTCCAAATTGTTGTGCCAGTTTTAAGTTGCGAAGACGTCCCACTGTAACCCTAACTATTGTACGGCACTGCAACATATCCTTGCAACTAACGCTTCCGTTTCCGTGCGTCAAGGAGACGACTGCCGCCATCCCCCGCTCCATCACCACCCGCAACTTGCCTCCGATGTTGTTGCAGTCTTCTACAGGATGCCTCTTCAGACCGCCTTTGTTGTCGCTTGCCGTGTGAATGAGTGCAATTAGCAGAGCCACTTGCTCTCGACGATGCCGTTTTTGTTTGTGTCCGGCTCTGTTGCTGATCTGTCGAGCGACTTGCATTAAAAATTAATTGTCGCCTGTCTTCTGTCTGTGTGTGCACTGTACAGTGTTCAATGTAGATGTCAATGTTTCGGGTCGTGATTGCGCAGCACAAATGTCGATTATGCGAGAAAATTGTTGAGCACTAAGTGGACACGACTCCCGGGAAGTTATTGAAACATTTGTGAAAGCCATTAGATGTTTGCGATTCTGTTTGTGCTCGAACATGGTATAAGTATTGTACATAAATATATGGAAATGAAATGCGTAAAAATATTCCACTTAAGTTCACTGTTTGCCTTTAAGAAGGATTAGCGGACCTTGTCGGTATTTCCTGCATTGGGATTTCTTGGGGCTGAACAATTTTTGATTAAAATTACATTCATTGCGGCCTTTGAAGTGTTGGGATTCGCCAACGGACGTCTGTAACCTAAATTTTCTCGTCCGGTTTGGGTCAATATTTTGCCAGCTTAGGCAACGCACGTGAGCCGGACCAAAAAGGACTCTTGGATGGAAAATCCCCTGACCAAAATGTGGGGATGATCACGTTCACAATGCCGCCATGTCCTTCTCAGCGGGATTGCGTACCTTTTTGTGGACTCTGGACTCAGGGTCTTTGGGCCAGCATAATTTGCCAGCACTGGCCACGTTAAGGAGGTCCGGTTTGCGTCCTGATGGATTGTTTGACTAATTAATTTTGCTAGAGAATTTTACAAAATTGCATTGGGTCCGGACCAAAGTTATTAAATTTTTAATGGATGCTTAAAGGCCCGAAGGCGCTTTATGTGTTTTTATTTCGCCTCGGTCGGCAACCAGCTGTTTAGCATTTAAAGTGATTTTCATTTGGATTTTTCCTTAATGCTATTACGTTTTGTCCGCTTTTCCCCTTCGCTGTTCCTTTCGCTTCCTTTGCTCTCGGCTCTCAATTATTTAGCCATTGACAATTAGAGACTTTCGCAGATGCTGCCGCACCTAATGCGATTTCGCCTCATTATTCTCAACAATTGTTCATTTTCCAGCGATTTTCTCGGGGAATTATATTTGATTCATCGCATTCCTACGACCCAATTATCGAACACTTCTTTTTGTGGTCGAGTGTCGTTGTGAATAGGTTTAAAATAAAACAGTAATTATATAAGATATTCGTTCTCAGAAATTGTGACATTTACAAACATCTAGTAGACTTTTCTTGACTTTTCGCAGAAATCTGTTAGAGTTAACATTAACAACTCAGCATCCAAAATGGATGGTTGTCGACGAGCTAGAAAGCGAGTCTATGTAACATATGTGATCTCATTTGTGCTGCTCTCAACCTTTTTTTACTACCTCATGGCCCACAACAGCAGGAATAATTTGGGTATAATGCGACTTCGTGAGGATGTCGATGATATATCGGTAAGGCTGTTGTCTAATCCCTTCTAGCAGACACCCCAGCCCAATAGCTTTCCCCCAGCACATCCTGCGTCAGCAGCAGATAGACAGCAAAGTGGCTCAGGGCTCGTGCAAGTTCAATTGCCTTGGAGGGGAACCGAAGGGAGTAGGATCTGGAATGTGCAATAACCGGGATGTAAGTGCCTATGTGGATACTCTGTTCAAGCGCAAGATTGGACATTTGATGGACGACGTTTACAATCTGAAGAAGCAAGTGATGAGTGCCGATTGCTCCTCCAAAAGTGCCCAATCGACTCCGAAACCCGAATCCGTGGCGCTGGCCAAGCCTCGCATTAACTATGCTTCGGAGGAGCTGGGTGCCAGGATCATTAATGTGAAGGCACACTCTATTGATGGTACCAATATTATCAGAAGTCTTCTGGGTCTGGACTTCAGCACTAATCCGCCGGTGAATATGATTCGAACTGGGCTTTCTCCGGGTTCATGCTTCGGATTTAATGGAAGCCGGGCCACTGTGACTCTTCATCTGGCCAGGACCATCATCGTGGAGGCCATAACCCTGACCCACGTGGCCCGCGAAATGACGCCCGATTTGTGCGTGAAGAGTGCGCCCAAAAACTTCGATGTATATGTATGCACTGAGTTTTAATGGATCGCGAAGTCTTCAATGGCTCTTCTTTTTCCAGGGATTGCGAAGCGAAAATTCCAAGAGGGAGCTGTTGGGACAGTGGAGTTACGATAACGCGGCCAACAAGCGTACTCAGAGCTACAGTGTGCGCAGCGACACCTTTTTTCGAAATCTGGACTTTTCGTTCAATTCGAATCACGGTGCGAATTCCACTTGTATTTATCGGTAAGTGTTTTTCTAAACTCGTTACTTTGGATGGTTTTAAACAGCTCTTATTTTTTCAGCGTTGAAGTATATGGAAGACTGTGAATTGCTTAATTTTTTTATATATTTATTATTCGTTTTAGAGCGAATCATTGTGCCACAAGCAAATACATAAGTATGGCACAAATTTGGATATACGATTACGTAAACATTGAAAGTTATACCATAAACTAGTCCATAATAAAGTACACGGAAAAGTTAACTTTGCTATTTTTAGCGTTCAGTTTGCAAAATGATTCCCTGCTAAACGGTGCAACTAATTTAAATTTCCCAGCACGGAGTTTTGGAAATTTCTCAGATCCCCAATGACTTGTCGCATCCGCTTTGATCTTCCGCGAATGCTGTGTTTTCATTTAATTTCGCTCGGCCTGAATGCTGAGGGGTAAGCATGGCACAAAAAAAAAAAGCCGCCCAGGGACGAGTTGAGTATCCCAAATAAAAAAGAGAATGCACAGTAACATGGGATCTGAGCGGCCAGCCGTTTGATCTGCGCCGTGTCACATTGTCAGTGCCCCGAGACTAATTAGCGATTGTTGGAGGTACCATGCGTGAGGACCACGCCCCCAGCGCCCCTTTGCACATGCGTTTATGTAATTAGGCGACAATATGCTCAGATGTCATCTGAGATTTACACGGCGTTCGATAGGGATTTTGGTAGCCATTCCAGCCAGGGAACCATCTGCCCAGAATTGTTTCGTTTGATTTCGTACGTTTCGTTTGATTTGATTTAATGCGATTCCATTTGTGACTTTCTCGGAATTCGTTTTCGTAATTTGCAATTTTGTGTGTTCTGTGCACACACACAGTCACGAAGGACATGAGCACAAAAGTCTGATTGTCTAAATGTGAATGTCGGTGGATGTGTGTTAGATGTGCCTGATTTTGTTTGCGCAAAAATTTATATCCGTTGTTTCTCTATCTTAAGAGTGATGTGGAATTTCTAATCATTCGGATAAAAAATATAAGTTCGGTTCAAAAATATAATTCTTCTGCACGAAAAAAATAAAGCCATTAAAAATCGCAATCATTTTGAAATTACGTATAATAACTTAAAACCACAAAACTACTTTATCATATATTTACATATATCCCTTTTTTAGTTAAGCTAGTGTATTAAGTGTTCGTTTACCCAAGCTTAGTTTTCGTCATTTTCTTCTTCTTCGGTGGCGCAATTGTGGCTTGTTTACACGGCAGCCAGTGTTTCGTTTCATTCTGCGGTCTGCGCTCTAATTGCGCTCTGCAATATATCAGAGCCCCTACCACCGTGCCACGCCCACCTGACACTCATCTGCAAGCATCCACCCACACATACATACATATATACATGTATGTAGAATAGCTCTTCACTTTGCGTTTTGCGCTTTTTGCGCTCTTTCTTAGCCATCTGCTGCCGTTTTGCCATTTGCTTACGCGTTAAAGCTGACAGGTAAAATGGATTTGTTACGGCAATAGAACAGGTAGCTGGGTGGCCAGAGGAGCGGAAGATGGGGATTTTACGAAAGCTGGCTAGAAAATGCATGACAAGTGAGAAGAAAACCCACGGGCTCGTGGCGGTGCAGCCGGAAAATATCCTTAAATATATGTCTGAATATTTTGGGAAGAGCTTTACTTGGAGGATATGCCTTGATTTGTAAGCTTTGCTGGATACTACTGGAAAGCGATAGCTTGCTCAGTTTAAGAGCTTTATATTACAGAAAAAGATCATAAGTAGAAAGTTAAAGTTTAGTACGTTAAAATTGGTTCATTTTTCAATAATAGAGTTCTCTAATCTTTTATTGGTTAGATAGTTGATGATGGAAATCTAATCATTCGATTTTGAAGCTTGCCGTTAAAATATTTATGAATTGGGACAAAACTAATACTAATCCGAAGCCTCTAATGAAATCCTCTTATTCCGTGTTATATGTAAGCAGCTGTATATTAATTTTCTTTTTTTCTTCACTGCAATGAGTATAGTTGTTTTTCTCTTTTCAAGTGACTCTTTCTGTTAACCGAACTATGCTGGATAGGACTTTTTGGCCAAATCGAAAAATACATTTGAATAATGAGAGCGTTGAGAGCTTCTGCAGATTGGCTGAGTGCTCTGTTGCATTGTTACGAGCAGGAAAGCCGGCAAACTGGTGTCCTGGCAGTTGGCAGGCAGCAGCTGCTCCTGTCTGACGTCCTGTCCCCTGACAGCCTTCCACTGTCTGCTCCTGTTGGCCACTGACATTTTGGGATTTCGGGCTCAAAATTTGAGTTGCCAGTCGCTTATGTATGCATCCTGGGTTGGCTAACAACCAGAGCAATAATAATTGTAAGCACTGGCTGTCGGAGTCGAAAAGTTTTGAGTTTGTGCTAATTATGCCGCCAGGAGTTGGGCATTTGCAATGCTTGGAGCATGGAGCTTGGAGTTCGGAGTTCGCAGTTCTGAATACGGACTGGCAGCTAATTTTTGCCAGCTGTCAACGCTCTCCATATAAATCCCTCAAAGTCAGCAGCACTGCACCCACGTGACACATCAATTCGCATTCTTGTCTGTCGGTGGCACACGCACATGTTTGAATACACTCATATCCATCATATTGCAATCGTCGGTTGTGTCGCCGCATGCAACGTCGCTTATCGCTCAGCTCTGTAATGATGGCAGCAGACCCCGAAGAATCCCCAAAGTCTCCCCATTTTCATACCCAACCCATTCCCAGCTATCAATCCATCTCCTCGAACTGCTGTTGTACATTTTTCATAACGCAATTCATGTTATTCATGTGCCAGGGACAAGTCTTCATGCCCTTTGGATCAGACTTTCTAGTAAATGCACAGTGGTAAGGGATTGGCATTTGCGTGACAGAAGAATTGATTACTTTTCTGACTAGGCGGCTTAACCCGTATTCCGTTGGCTGGACAACGGGATCAAATTGTATTTATACTTTATACATCTTATGATTATAAAATATTCTAGGAAATAGCTTTTTAATTTTGACTTTTGAAACCCGATTATTTTCATTTTTGTACTTTTTATTTACTTTTTGAGTAAACATAAATATTGTGGATCAATAGGCGGAAAATATGTCAAAGCTGTTTTATGGGCAATAAAAAATTGATGAACATTTAAAAAATTCTATACGAACAAAATTTTAATAAAAACTCGAATTCTGTTCATTCCTACAAATATAGTTACTTAACGAAAGCTTGAGGAAATATCTTTAAGTTTTAAAGGGCTTTCCTTAAGTTAAGTAATCAGTTTAATATCTTTTCCCATTTCCACTTAATGTTTCGACATTTCGGATATTTATGTGGGCAGACTATTACATGCGCACGCCCACTGTGCGATGTCATAAAAATTGTCTCATTAATCATCACACGACATGCCCCAACGCTCCACGCTCCACGCTCCACGCCCCCCGCCCTCGCCACCGAGTAAGCCCCATTTCTTGTGTTCTCGTTCGTGATGTTCCCCAACTCAAGGGGCTATTTTTGTGCTGTTTTGCAGGAAGCACGGACTTAGTGTGAAAATCCAGCGAGCAATTAAATTGGCTCCCCCATTTTAATTTCCATTTCCACTCCCAGATACAGAGATTCAGAACCAGAATCTGAATCAGAATCAGATTCAGATGCAGCCCCTTCGAACAAGTGCAGGCATCATAAATCAAAGGAGTCGGCCCTTCGTGGCAAATGGAAGTGGTATTTTTACTGGCGTGGCGTTTTAAATTGTCTGCGCCATATTTAAAATAGCAACTAATTAATTTATTTTTTCACGCTCCTGCTGGGAAGTGCGCATTAATAAACAATTAAGTCGCTTTAATTGCAGTTAGCCCGGTGGATTATAAATTTCCAAGTGAAAATCCCCCAGCCCTCGGCGCATCCATAATGAGCCGTAGCACCCGACCAAATTCGTTTATTATTGATCAGTTTGGGTCATAAGCTGCTTAACTTTGCCGGTTGCCAAGCCACCATCCATGGAGCTCTTTTTAATGGAGTCAAGTCCGCTGCGAGGCATTTGGCCATTTCCTAAAAAATTCGCTGCTCCCTCTGCTAAGCCGAAAATTTTGTCCGACACTCACAGTAGCTCATATGTTATACGGATCTCATAATTCGATTGGCAAGGGATTGCGCCTTAAGTTTGAGTATTTCAGCGTATTTAAATAGAGTGCATATCAATATTAAAGTCAATTCATTTACATACCTTTCAAGAGGGTTCCTAACAGATGTCCAGTCTGAAAGTAGAAAACAAAAAAGTTTCTTTTAATATAATAATTAATTCAGTAAAACGTCTTCTTCAATCCACTCGCACTGACAAGCAGTTTTTTCCTTTTAGCATAAATGCCAGCCCCTGCGGAAAAACAACATTCGCTGGCATCTTGGCCAAGTTAATATGATGGGACACGTTAAGCAGGCTTGAATGATGTGTATCAAGGACGAAGAGAAAAAAACTACCAACTGTGTCAGCAGAAAGGAGAAACAACACCAACACAGCAGCCCAGTACAATGTCTGCTTGGGAAAAATAAAGGGAAAAAGGACAAGGACGAGCGGAAAACCAAATGGGAATGACGATAGACATTGAACACAAAAAGGGAAAATGGAGCGAAGACATTAGCCTGGAATGACAGCAACAAGATGCGAGATAGACACTCGGCTTATATCAGTTTTGTGTCCTGTCCTGCGAAGGATGCTCCATTCCCCTTCTGCCACATGGCTGCGAAAACAAAGGCAACTTGCAACCGAAAGGCGTCGAAAGTGCGTGCAACAAATTGAAGCCAACTCGGTGAACAACAAATTCCAATTGACAGACAGCTCTGCAATGCTGTGAATGGAAATTCGGTAGAGCAGAAAATCGTTGATTTTTAAAACAGCTGTGAAAAATTCATTTCAGCAAAAGAAGACAAAAAATGCATGATTCAATTGATAGATATCTATCTATATCTATAAAACACTATTATGACGGAGTCAACAGTACAATATGTAAACAGATACAAGAAGTATAAACCATTGATAATTTCTATAAAAGTGTTATTTTAATTAACTGTATATTAAATATAAATTATTATTTTCTTTTCATATTTATTCTCAACTATAACTTTTAATTAAAATATAAGAGTTTATTGACGGAAATATAAAGTTTTTCAGTTCTTGTTCATCAAATTTTCAGCCCAGTTCAACATTTCACGCAATGCAGTTTTCTTGAGCAATCTGTAACATGTTGCCAGTTTGCGTCTTCTATTGAAAATCGCTTTTCTGGCCCAAGGACAGTTGGCTTGGCCCAGATCCCAGTACTCGCATTCATAGCCACGCACACACAGGACTTATTCATCACTCACTCACTTAGTCAGCGTGGCGCTCAAGGATCGATGCCGTAGGAAGCTGGTGGATGCCGGCCGGGAGGAGGGAATTCGAAGACGTTGCTCCTTCGTCGAGTTCCAATTCCTCTGGCCAGGAAAATACAACGCCGCCAGCTGGCATAGGGCTTTTATTTCCCATTTCTAGACGAGTCCTAAGTGCAGATAGGGAAATGCCTTTCGTGGCTGTGCTTTAGTTTAAATATTTATGTAAGCGCGGCATTTTATGAGAAATATTTCGAAATTGCTTTGCATGGCCGTACTCGAGTATTTTGCTTTTATTATTATTGCAATAGGCCCGCACTGTGGAAAAACGAATTTATGCCAAGTATTTTTCTTTGTTACAAATGCACTTTAGCAATGATATTTGTGCTTGCCCCATAGCCTGAACATTACATTTTTCATTTAGGAGATTTTTGGAATTTATGAAGCTTATTCGGATTACTAGTCTAGTGATGCAAGACATGCTTTTAACGTTATGAACTTGTATGTATCTATCAAAGGGCTCTACATCTTTAAACACCAAATTCTGTAAAGCTTCTTTTAGGCCATTCGGAAGTTGAAAAACACAGCTTTATTGATATCTCCAAACACTTGCACCGCCTTTCAGTTGCAAACAACATTCCACATACAAATTCAAATCTATTTATATCAATTTACTCACTTCACTGCCGACCTGACAGACAATTTCCAGCAGAGACCCAGGGCTCAGATCTCGTGGTTGAGCAATTTTTCAACAGATAAAATCAAGTCCAAACAAATCAAATCAAATGCAGACAACAGTACAAAAATGTTACACACAAAAACCGAGAAATACACCCACACGTGCGGCGGTGGCAACTACAGAACAGTGGGAAAGAACAATAACAGGCAGCAACAAAAGTAAATTAATAGAAAACAATAACAATTCCCTTTATTATTATTACTGCAGTGAGTCGAGGGCAGATATCGAAGTGAAGTGAAGTTCCTTTGGAGAGAGATTCGAATTTGTTTCGCCAGCGCTTGTTGTTTGCCGTTAGCTGTTAGCTGTTTGTTTGTTGTTTGTTTTTTTGGTAAATGCCCAAGTTTCTGGGCTTCTGAAGTGTCTGTGTTTGTGTTTGTGCATGTGATTTACTCAACGGTATGTAAGTAAAATACAAATCATGTTCAACGCTCGGCCTTGCCCCGAAAAGTGAGCCACACTCTTTTGACACCGGCCCACGGGGCGGATGCGTGACGGGGGAATAACTGAGGTTTGTCCTGGCAAATGGTTGAGTTGTTCCACTCTCTCCGTCAATTTTTCTCTTTTATAAACCCAACAATAGAGACCAAGAAATCAGGCTGAGTGAAAAAGTAAATGGGGCAGGCCAATGCAAACTTTAAATACCCTATCTAAGCTTTATCCATGAGATATTTCCCATTTATTGTTAGTCTTGGGCTATAAAAACTTTAGAAAGATGCATCAAAGAATACTGCTTCACCCAAATTTTAGGAATATTTAAATTAAATTTTGTTGCACACAAAAAGTTCTCAGCTATCTTTAACTTTTGCGAACTGACACGCATTTAAAAAGTTTAATGATGATTAAAGGAAAAATTTATATCCGTGTATATACTTTGGATACGTATTTCTGCTTTCGGGAGTGGCAAAGTTTTTAGAAAAACTTATCACACTCGCAGCAAGAGTACAAACTGGGGAAAGAAAATATCACAACAAGCAAAGTGGGATAAAAGTCTCTCAAGGAAAACTTTTGCCAGGTGTTTGTTAGTTAGTGTGTGTGTGCGCCAAAAAGTGTGCATGTGTTTCTGTGGCATTACGTGCATTGCATGTCGAATGTGTGTAACAAAGTCTAAAAAACATCAAGCACAAACACAAAGCAGTGGTAACTTTATCTAAAGTACAACATTCTCCAACCTGCGCTCAGGCATTTCGTGTTGTTTTGCTGCCTGATTGGTGAGCTCCCTTCGACGGGTTGGTTGTTTTTGGCCAGATTTCACCTGCTTTTACCTGCTTTAAGCCGAAAACGAAACCCTTGTTGCTGCCACGCATGCTATTTTTTTATTTGTCGACTTTTTATTTATTTTTACTTGGTCGGGATCATGTCGTGTTTTGGCCACCTTGCAAATGGCTCGCCAATGATTTTTAATGCGATTTCCGAAGCAAAAGAAAGCATCAGACCTGCACTTACACCCAGGACACGAGCCCATTTGGGCGGCTTTGGCAACCTTTTTTAAGTGGCTGGCCAGTGAATGTGGTATGAGCACGGTTTCGGTGTTGGTTTCCGTTTCCTGTTCCCTTGCCGAGATTATGTTCGTATGGGTGCGTGCAAGTGACTTTATTTAATGCCATTAACGCAAATTGAAAGTTTTACGCTTTCCCAACGGCCGTTGCATGCACAATTGAGTTTTTCGGGTCCCTGCGTCTAAATGCCCCTTCATGACGTTTCATCGCATGGCAATGGCACGCCAAAATTCACAATTTTCGGGCTCGACCCCCAGAAAATCCTTTTGCCCATTGAATGTCTTTTGCGCCTCTCATTAACCACATACACACACTCGTTAGTGAAATCCCATCACGAGAAAATGGAAAAACTAGCCGGAGTCATTCATGGATTCTATGGCCACTCTATGGCTTAAAACCAAGGACAAGATCTGGCTTTATTGCCAACACTTTGTCGCGTCTGTGGAGAACCCATTACAACTACTTAGAGCATGTAAATAAAGCAGAAATAAGCCAAGGCGAGTGACGAACTGGCAACCAGCATAAGAACAAGCCCGAAGCAAGGTGTATTAACCACCCACCCAACTGGCCGCCCACATATCCACCCACTCACGCATCCTTGCACCACTCTGTAGAGCATTAACATAATCGTTATGGTTATGCACGACGTGTGCATAATGGCAGCGAGGGAGGATGATAAGCCGGGACACAGCGATAGAGACAGATATAAAGAAGAAGAAAGAGATAGAGGGTGATATAGCGGTGGAGAGAGAGATAGAGGCACGAACAACGGCAGCGACACGAGGATAAACTATGTTAAGTGCGCTGACATTGTGATATATAGTTGGTTTCGCTACTCTCAAGTGGAGAGAAGGCATAACTGCATCCTGCGTACAAGATCTCTTTGATGAAATCATTACCTAATTTAAGCTTAACTGGCATTCTTATTCGAGCATCTTTTCAATTACTTTTACGTATGCTGAGGCACCATTATCAGGAAAATATCTCTATGCGTTTTTATAAGAACAAGTATTTTACTTTCGGTATGCTTGTTTTGAGACTAGCGTTGTTTCCTTTTCCATTTTGGCTAGTTACCTGCGTTGGGGGCATGGTTGGTTTTTAAAGTTGCCAGCGAGCGTTTTGGGGCGTCGTTGCCAGGTGTGCATATCAAGTAGCCGCCACGTCTGCCGTGGGACAAATCCATGTGGCATACTTTTCGGGCACAGGCCATTAGCAAACAAGCAAAGTGCGAAGCACAAGAAGACCGAAAACAAGCACAGACACACGTATGAATATAATAAATTTTAAATTTAAATTTAATATAATTTAAATATATGTTTTGGCTTAGGAGAGCTGTCATTGTACTTAAGTAAGGTACACTGCAAATTGTAAGTATAAAAATTATAAATAACGTTGCAAAGCAAAAAGATTTATCTATTCGTTCTTTAGTATAACATTTTATATATAGATATACATATATTACTTGATAAAGAGAACAACATTTCGCTATAAAACGTTTATGAAGAGTTTTTGTGGCCTTTTGATCAAAAAAGGAATGCCCACAATTTCTCTCAGGTTAGTCCTTTCTTTTTCGCCAAGTGGCCGCCACCTCCTGTAATTGGCATTCCGCACACTGACCGAAATGAAAATGCTACGTGCTTTCATTTCACGTTACGACAGTCGGCACAACGCTCCATTGACCGCCGATGGAAAAGCGGGAAAGCGGGCCCAAAAGCGAAGCTTATTTATCGTGGTTTTGGGGCCGTCCTGGCTCGTTTTAATTTTCTACGTTGCGGGCATACAGAGAGAATGGCGAAGTTTTTGGCGATTCTTAAAGTCAATCACATTATGCTGGGACATCAGCCATCAAACAGCCGACAAAGGCACTCGAAACCCTTCCAGATGATGGTAAATATTTGTCTGGCCTGCATACCCAGCGAAAATCGATCGGCATGTCGAGCACCTTGTATACCCCCATACACCCATTTGCCCATCAACTCTTTTACTTCCGTTTTATGTGCATATTCAATATACGCAAAAAAATTTCATTTAATTTTGGTTTTCCTTGGCAAGCCTGGCATTGACAGTCGGCAAATTTCGTTGTCAGCCTGGCGCGTCTTTCGATAGCTTGTGTATTGGCGTGCTTTTATTATATATATATATATATCCAACTGTTTGTTTTAGTTTTTTCATCCACTCCAATTCACTTCACGATTGGCAATCCTTTTCGTTCTCGGCTTTAAATGCTTCCTGGAAAATATCCTCTGTGCCGGATTTCTTTCATGATTTATATCTTGCGTAATCCTTGCTCTGCGCTCTTTGGGTTTCCCGCAACCTTTCAACCACCCAATTTATAAGCACCCAAAATACTTGTAAATTTCAGCCGGATTGCCGGCATAAATATACACACATATATATGCGCTGCCACTCAGTTCTTAGCCATCAAATTTATGGCCACTCGTCACACTAACTCATAAAACGGGGGCATTTTAAAATGGGGGGCGGTACAAGACTGCAAACACGAGACAACACTTTGCATTCGAACGGGCTTTATGCTGGATCAGGGCCATTGGAGTGGGCGGCGGATGGTCGGTCGATGAGATTTATATGCTCTAAGGCTTAGACCGAGTTCCGGCCTGTATTTTGTGGTAAACAGCGCATCCTGCCGCCAAAACCTGCCACCAACTCTGCCGCCAAGAGCGCAAAAAGAGAGGGAGCTGCGAAGTCGGCAGAGGACTTGTCGCTATTTATTCTACTAAAAACGCAATAATATATCATCTACAGTTTATCATTGCTATGACGCCAGACTGAAATTATTATCCAGCGAATTTATTGCCTTACAATAAACGCAAAGTGCACGGCTGTATGTCTGTGCGTGGGCGAGGCTTTCTCTGAGTGTTTGTCTGTGTGTGTTGCCTGGCATTTCTCCAGCGACATGAAATTGTGGAAAAACAACATTTAGAAAGTGAACTTTTTTGACGAGGCTTTAAAGCCAGGGAAGTAAGTAAAGAGAAAACTCAAAATCTGTATACCCTTCATAAAAATCTTAGTTTGAGTTTTCAAGAAGCAGTAAAATATTAAGAAAAGTAATGAAAAGGTTCCTATTAAGATAGGTCTGATTAAGTTAAATCTGTGAAATATCTAAAAACCACAAAACTTTTCTAGGCCTAAAGAGTATGCGAGAGAATCGCAACAGAAAGGCTTTTGCAATGAAATAGCTGGCTTGCTAGTTTGCCCTTCATTTCTATTTTTTTTTTTTGGACTGGCTGCACATGTCCCTATGGATACATATACATATTTCTGACCAAGCTTACAAATTCGTGGCAATCTCGAGAGCTGTCACACAGAAACTCCATCGCGCATATTTTTTACTATTAGCCAGAAGCAAGAGAAAAAAATTTGTTAGTCAGGCCAGAGCCGAACTCAAATTGCTCGTGCTGTCAACTTTTTTGCGTAACCATTTTCTTTCTATCCTCGTTCCATACATATTTTTGTATTTATTTTATTGGCCCCATTCCTCAGCTTGTATCCGTATTCTCCATTATATTTTCACCCTTTCTGCCTACATTTTTACGACAAACAGCCCCCACAGCATGTTCATTCGTCAGATACTCGCTCTAAACTACATAGTTCTGTTTTGGCAACTGTTTGCCCAAATTGCCACACATTTTGTGCATAAATGACAAATGCCTTTGATGGCATAAAATATGACTTTGGAAATTGTTTTGTAGCAAATAAAGTGGGCGTTGCCATCGCTATGAAAGGGTTTGTTTGTCAACTGTGTGGCAGGATATTCCATGAATCAAAGTAGTGGAATTGGGAGATTAGGTGTGAATAGTTTCGACTGAGGGTTCACTAATAGCAAGTGATTTTTTGTGACTATGGTTTAAAATAATCCGTGCTTCGTTTTGCAGATATTTAATAGGACCTTGACATATACCAAATGTGCTTTATTTTGTATCTATCTAACACATAAAACGAATCGAAACCCCATTTAAAATTGTCAAAGACCTTTTCTGATTCTTTTTTGTTATTAATTAATTGCCTTTTTACCAAAAAGTTTAAACAAACTTAGGTAATGCTACTTACACAATTTTCATTCACATGGCTCAAAGTAAAATTAAGGCGACTGAGCTTGAGTTTTAAGTTTTTGACGAGGGCAACGACTTTCCAAACATATTGAAGACATTTTTGGGTTTCGTGGAATTAGAAAGTCTTATTTAAATTCCTTAATTAATTAAGCTTTTGAAGTCATTGTTAATATTTTATAGTTTTCTTGGAATTATTTGGGTTTTTGTTCGATTTTTTAAAGAAACGTCGTTGCCTTCCTGTGCTCTGAATTATTAATTAGTTTTCCATATCAATGCCAGTCACCACTTGACAACTTTGATTCGATTCCCTGATTTCCGAGCTCTAATTCATATGTACATGCCTCATATGCGGCTCCAATTAGCTGACGATTGACTTGTCAAAACATCAATTATAACTGACACTCGTCGAACGTTTCACGCTTTCTTGGCAGCTCCGCCATTTCCACGTCGCCCGCGAGGCTTTTCCGAGGAAAAACCCATTTGCATTTACAAGTGGGGCAATAAGTCGAAATGTGAGTTTCTTGTTCGCGGTTCTCCCTTTGCATATCGAATGCGCGCATTAACATGGCAAATAAATGGAAGCATTAAATATTTAATTGGCATAATGCTAATCACTCGATGGCTGCCAAAATTCATTAGCGCTTCGCAAATATGTATATCCACCGATCACATCTGTCAGCACTCAGCCAAACCTCAAAGCCTGGCATCAAAGTCTGAAAATCAACCCATTTCGAGGGGCTTTGGGGTGCAGAAAGGAAAAAAAAAAAAACAAACTAAAAACCCTCACCACAATCTGGCACGTGTTTTGCGAGCCCCTTAACCCACCCTCTCCCCACTCCACTGGATCCACCAAGAAGAGCCCCAAAACGCCCTGGAACCCCAAACCATTCACCATTTCCTGCTGCCAGCTGATCATTACACAATTTTGATTGTATTTCCGTTTCGTATGCGCAGAAAGGCAGCAAACAGGCAGCGGCAGCAACAAAACCCGGTGACAGCAACAGGAAGTTTCGCTTATTTCCATTTGTTTACCTTTGCGCTGTGCCTTGATTAAATGTCAGGTAACCCCCGGGTCGGAATTGGATGGTTGGGGGGTAGGTGGGTTTTTTGGCTCCCTGGCTTTTGCGGTGGTGCAAACACAGCTTGCCAGCTGTGCTACCAACACACTTTTCAGCCATTTTCACCTGGCTTTCCCCCTCGAATTGCCTGCATATGTCAGCATAATCTTATTAACAAGGCACAAGTATTCTAATGATGCCTGGGCACTAAATGTCTTTCGTGGCAATAACAATATTTGTTAAGTTCATAAGAGTGGGGCTGGCATCTGCGGATTAGTTGGATTACAGTTGGCTAAGTGGGAATTGGGAGAAGACTCTTGATAATTCTGAGTAAACTTAAACTGCCATAAATATTCGCTTGATTCTCCTTCCCCATTTTCACAACCTACTAATGCCTTAATCCGTATAATAACAATTGTGGATTTGCTGAATTATTAGTATTATGCGTAGCTATTTAATTTGTTGACAGGTGACTTTCAGTCCTGCGCTGCTCGACACCTGTGTGAAGGCACCCTCTGTAGACTTAAAGTGTCGCGCAGACCTTAAATTACAGGGCGCACATTGCGAACCGACTGCAGCTAATTAATTGGCCGCAATTTGCGCGGACTTGCGCCGTAAAAGTTGGTCGGGAAAATGGAAATTCGCCCGCTGCCGTTTTGTAGGTCAACAACAATGATGTTGCGGCTCTGCCTCAGTTGCTGTTGCTGCCGGTTTCGGTTGTCTGCCGATTGTTGTTGCCGGCTCATGCTTTGGCATAATTTATGTTGGCCGAAAAATGTTGGTGCACTTTTCCCGTATTTATTTATTTTTTTATGTTTTGGCGTGTGTTTGCTGTGCTGCTGTTTTTATTTGGCGGCATTAAAAGCTGCCGCGAAAATGTATTATTTACCGAAAAATGTATTAGCATGTCTGCCCGGGACATTTACATAATTGCTGAACAAACCCGAGCATATATACATACGTGTGTGTGTATTGGGCTATGTCTGTGCACTTTTGGAATTAAGCCAAATTGGAAAATACCCAAAAACGTCGATAAAACGTTGTTTTACATGGACGCGCCAGGACTAAATTAAAATACATTCTACTACAGCTTAGTTGGTAATAGAAACAAAAGTCGAAATAAGGAAATTAAAATTTAAAAAGAACATTTTCTTTCGAAAAAATTTCCCTAATTATATTAAGGGATCCCTTATAAGCGATTGGAAGCACTTGAATATTCCGATTGGGGAACGATGCTGATCACCACATCCGCCAGTGCAGCATTAAATTCCCGATAAAATCTATTAAATATTTAAGTTATCGCCGCTCTAAATCAATAGCGAAATATATTAGCCCCATTATATACACTCTCAGACAATACATAGACAGGCACACGCACACCACTGCATATAAAAACCCATTCAAGCGTTTCATAATGATATGAGAAAAACGAAAAAAGACATGCGAAAAATAGCAAACCCAACACATTGCCTCAACTCATTTTCGCATAAAAGGACGCCAATGTGTCGGGCCTGGCAAAAGGCCAAAAATGAACTAACACATTCGCAGACTCACACACAGATGCTGGGCTAACCCATACAAGGACACTCGCTTAGCTCCTCTATATAAAGCCATTGCTACATGGCAAACAATAAATGTACGCTGCCAGGACAAGAGACCAACTAAATTATCAGTAATATTGGAGCACCAGGATAACGTTCCGCATGTCTCTGTGTGTGTGTATGTGCGAAGGGGGCGTTGCCGGAGGGGGGTCCTTCGGTAGGCGTGGCAAATAAACACATCAGGCAAAATGCTTTTTACTTAAATTAACAGAGCCCAGAGCAGCTTCCTTCGCTTTTCGACACCCAACTAACGTTTAGTCGTTAACTTGAAGAGCACTTGGAAAAACTGTAAATGTTCCAGCGGAAAACTTCTTACAAGGGTTGTATTTGGGAATATTAATATACCAAAATTACTTATGTATTAATACTTATAACTTTTTTAGATTATGTACACAAGCGGCTTACTTATATTAAATAAAAGTAGACTTAGTTTACAGATATTTCATTATATGTCTTATATGTATATATATCGTTCACTAAAGCCTATTTTTATTAAAGTGTACCTGATTGCATATTATTGGCGACAGCTCACGAAGACACATTGAAAATGTCAGGCAGAAAATCCATTAAACTAAATCGAAAATTGATATTTGAGAAAGAAAAAACCCTTTTTGGTACTTGAAAACCGAGACGCTAGCACGCATATGATTTGCCAACGAGGCACATCAATAATTGAGTTTGCACCATTTTTCTAATGGCATATAAGATTCCATGTTCGCTCATAGAATTACGTAATGGTATCATAATACCCAACTCGCTGGGGTGCAGGAACAAGCTGCTCATCAGCTTCTCCTCCAGCTGCCGCTCCAGCTTCAGCCCCACCTCCTCAGTCCAATTCCCTCATTTCCAGAGCTTTGGCAGCTCTTTCCTGATATGGCATACTTAAGCAATCGAGGCAAATGTTTTATCGTCACTTTGGCACACACACTCACACCACTGAAATAGGGATATATGTATATATGTATGTATGTATTCTGTGCGTATGTGTCTGTGTGCGGAATACAAAATGGCGCCAGTTTCCTTTGCCGTTGGGCTCTCTGCATCGCTTGGTTCGCCTCAATCTCAATCGTCAGAAAAGTCTATCAACGCAGGGGCCCGAAGGCCAAAAAAGGCAGGGTGGCAAGGAATCCGGACTGAAAGGCGAAAAGACAAGCACAAACTGAACTTAAGCGCCGATTTGCGCAAGAAAATGTTTAATAACACGGCTTCACTTCACTTGCACCCTTCAGCCGAACCCTTGGCATCGAGTATACGACAAGTTGTACCATTGTAAATTTAATAAAGCCAGGGTTAAGTAGTTAGGCTGGAAATCAAGAAGCCAGCAATTATTTGGTTACGCAATTACCACAGCCAGGCAACTGGCAGGTTCAATAGGCTTAAATAATTTGCCCAAATCCCCTTGGCGCAAAAACAAACAAATAAATTCAATGCAAAAGAGGCGAACAACTTTCCGGTCCCGAAAAACACAAACACAAATAGTGAAAGTTTACAGGGCATGATACTGGGGGCTCTTTGGGACAAGTGGGCGTGGCTTGGCAACAGTGGAAAGTCAAAGCGACAAATGCCCGTTTCCCGAATTGCCGCACAATTTATTATTATTGTTCTATACAAGCAGCAAATGCGCGAAAATAGAGCTGGCTCAAGAATAGAAGTAATAACTAAACATTACCCACTTTTTTTTTTTTTTTTTGTTCAACAATGGCATAGTTTGCCCTTCTTTGACTGAAAGTCAAAACATTAGTTGGTTTGCGCGATTTCAAAGGCAACAATATCGAAATAGCTCAACATCCACAAATATGTTGCCGAAGTGGAATTTCTCTGTAGTTTCCATTTCGCCCTAGTTTCTGTGATTTTCATTTGGAATCTAGTTGCTTTTTTATTTGATGCATTTTTTGCGGCTTGCTTTGAATTTGAAATTGAAAGGGAAAACAGAACCATTACAACTTTTCCAATATTCCCAGTACACTGAACTCAATTCAAAACAAGAAAAGTACAAGAATAATAGAATAAAAAACCATACAAATAAGCTAAAGAGTAGGGATATTTCAAATATTTATTTTACTCACATCCTGTATTTCAATAAACAATTTTAACTTATTTATTGCCAGCCATTCATCAGCACAATGAATTACTTCGCCCGGAGGAATGTACATTTCGCCTGCTGAGCTGCAACTCAATCATACACGGTTTAAAGAATTTATATTTATGGCCATATGCAATCAACGGAACCAATGTGTCCGCCAATTGTCCATCAAAACGAGAGTACATCCATGCATTTCGCATTAAATCAATTCGCGTTGACTCGCTGGCCACAAAAAGTTGCACAAAGCTACGCCCATCAATCAAACATAAGACACCAACAAAACCAGGACGAAATGACAAAACGATAAGCCGCGCCACACAGATATGTATGTATGTATATGTATGCACATATACGAGCTGCACATGGGTTTATACATTTAATTAAAATGTGGAACAGACACAATATTCGTCAAAGTGATTGGCCCCAAAGCGGCTTAGTGAACTTAAGTAAATTAAATGTTATGGTTTTTCGGGTAGGTGGAGTCAAGGGCTGTTGGGGTGTAGAAAGTTGGGGAAACCTCAATGAAAATTGTCTTTAAAACGGATTTCGGCGACGACAATGCGAATCGCAATAAATACTCCACCAAGTGCTGGGTGTGTCTGGGCTCAGAGGGTTGCTTGGTGCACAGAGCTCTGGGAAATTTGCATATTTTAAATTACTAGTGGGGCCGCTCGGCAACGATTGCTTTTGGGGTTGACAATGGCGCGCTGCCACGACAACTCCAATTTATTTGTAATTTGTTTGAAATTTATAAACGCCGCTCCCACACCCATATCCTGGCCCCAGAGAGTCTCTATTTCACACACGCACACCCTGCCACACATAATTGCACTCATAAAATGCCAAATACCCGGCTCCGAACGCTTCGATATTTATGCCGGAAAGTGATACCCATTGCAAAGCGGGTCTTATGGAATAATCGAATTTTATAAACATATAAGTAAGCGAATAAGTGAATGGAATTGTGCTCATCTGCATGCACTTGTAAATAGTGTTGTTCCCTTGGAATTTCCTTTCATGGAATTGGAATTTTCTAACTATTATCCTATTGCTATTATCGAATTATCTACTAGTTGGCATGGCCAGGTCGATCACCTCGTGTTCAGGAAGTCCAATCCCACATGCAGACATATCTTAATGCTCGCAGACTTGGGGTAGCTGGGAAGCAAACAAACAAATTATGTGCTCATTTGAATACACATTCTAATGCGAATCACGTTGACAAAAATTCATTGAAGCGTGCAGGATACAGGATACGCACACAACCGCACCGGACTGGAAGGATACCTTGACTTTCGAACTCTGGTCTATCCAATCAGGCCTGCTGTCCGGGTTATGGTGCAGATAAAGATAACGTGGGAGTGGCAAATGGTCCCCACCTCGGACGCTGACAAGGACATATTTATACAGCGCTCATTTCGAGCAAAGCACATATGTACATGGCTGGAGTGGCATTCCAATATCCAGTTAATCTATCAGGACATGGTGCACTGTGTAGAAAATTAAATGTGCTAGCTGGAGTCTCAGACACTAAGAAAAAACGGATGACACATTCAAGATTGTTCACTGAAAGATCGACCTAGGATTAATCACGAAACACCTTACTATGTACACATTACTCGCAGTATTGCATGAAAAAATATCATGAAAATCAAATTAACTGCTATGCAACATCATTTTCTGCCAGTGCGTTTGTATGCCAATGTCCTTGTTGTGTGCCATGTAAATGCAAACTAAATATGTACAAACGCCACAGCCAGGCACTAAGTCGATTGCTTCAAGGACTTTCTCGCGCTTAGCGTCGAAAGCCAGGGAAATTTGCAGAAAGGGGAGCAGAAAGATGTAGAAAGCAGGCGGTGTGGGAGTGGGCTTGGATTCCTGGCGGCTTTGTCATTCACACCCAGTTGGATGTCTGCCTCCATCGCTCTATTTCGCATTGTCACTGCTAACAGCTCCTCCACATCTCGCCGCTTTGGTGTCCCCTCGAGTGTAAATGAGTGGCTCCATTCTCTGCACCACCGCATCACCATCCGCGAAACACTACCCACCTGGCTGTACATGTGCCGAGAAGGCTTTTTAATAAGCAATTTATTTTTAGCTTAACAACGCTCATGTAATGAAAAACGCGAAGCCTCAGCGGCTTACAATTCACTTGCAATGATTTCTCCGCCCAGCTCCCGCCCACTTTGCCATCCTCCTTTTTTCCGCGCTGAGCGTGTTTGCCAACGATAATTAATTTTTTTGGCCTACCCCAAGCGAGAAGCTAAGACCATGAGTTCGTACCGCATTAAAAAGAAATTAAAATGTTGCCATTCCCCCCCGAATTTTCCACCTCAACAGTCTCAAGTACATCTAATGAGATAACTCGGAGACAACTGGCGAGAATTGAGTGTATGGTGTATAATAATGGACAGCAAGGAAAACTGGTTGAGTACATATTCAAATACTTCAAGGCCTCTTAAGGAAACTTTTTAAGATCAACCAATTCTAAAACAGTCTAGTTAAATTTTTATTTAAAATGTTACCCTATTCGTTACAATTTCTAGCTGTTTATAATCTGCGAAACGAACTAAATTATAAAACGTTACGTAAGTGCTTAACATAATTATTGCATTTAAATTGCAATTATTCCTATTAAATAAAATATAGTCTTTGTAAAAAGTTTATTCTCTGCATGATTTTCATTCTACAAGATGCTACCTTCCAAGCGAGTTCCATTTCTTTTCACCATTATCCTGTTTCTGGCTGGACTGGGTCAGCACACAACTGAAAGTGTACTTCCAGACTGCGTTCTTTATCCAAGATGTTTGATCACAAAGGATCCGTGTTGCATGTAAAGCATCTATAGAAATCAAAGAAGGATCTTGTATATGGAAGTGGAAATGTGGTTCAAAATATCAGCACTTCTCAAGGCTGTAACAAAAACTGCACTCTGTTTTTATAAATACAAATATCCACAAATATCTGGTCTTAACATGGCAACATTTCAAGTCTTCCAATAAATCATTTTCGTTTTTATTGTGAGTGCCGTTTGTTTGTGTTACTTTTACATGACCAGTACTAGCGATTTTTCTGGCCATTTGTATGCCGTTCAGTTAATAAAGGCCAAACCTCGAAAAGAAAAAGTAGCAAATTCAACAAGCAAGCAAAAACTCTCGGTTTTACTTTTGGCCCGCAAGCGTATAAATATTGTTTTTAAAACCCAATGAAATATTGCATGCGTTTTTGATGAATCGCCCATATGTACACATAGCATTTATAAATAAATAAATATAATCATAAATAAATAATGGGGCCAGCACATGACAGCTCGGTGGCAAAAACGCACAAAGAAAAATAAATATTACAACAAATTGAAAACTTACTTCAAAGCCACAGCGTCGCTTTTGATTTACATATTTTATTTAATTTAACATAAAAAATGCAGTACAAAATACTATTTAATGTAATGAATCAAAATTAGGGCATTGTAAATTTAGTATTTATAAGCCAAACAGGTATTCAGCAATACCTATTAAAGTATCCCAGAAATAATATTTTAAAGCTGTCTGGAATTTTGTGAACCCACCTTTTTATCGTTTTAATCATCCGCGGCTTAGTGCTGCCAAAGCAACCTGAAAAAAACAACACAAAAGGGTTTCATATTAGAAATGTATAAAACTTTTCGTTCCATTTTGTTTTGTTGCTACCGTTTTTTAATATAAAATGGCTTTGGGTGAAAAATTTGGCAAGTGAAACGGGCAAGGAGAATATGTAAATATGTGTTGGATACTGGATGCTGGATGCTGGATGCCTTTGGAGCCTACGGAGCAGCATGCTCGGAATTTAAATTTGTAGCTAAGCCTCGAAAAATGCGAGCCGCTTCATTTTGCGAAAGCAACTGGACCCTTTTGTGGGTGTGTGCGATGTATCTTTGGTGACAAAGGACAATGCCATCAGGCTGTGGGGGCGACAATAAAATTAAATATTCTATTTAATGGCGCCGTAGTATGCCAGACGCGTCGCACAACTTTTCTTGGTGCATTCCTGCACGGAACAGGGGCTTGTCCCGGGACCTTTGACCTCATCGGCAAGTTCATAACTACAACTTGAACTTCCTGCAGCTAACCCTTTGCCTTGCTGCAAATAACAAAAAACAAACTCGCACTGCAATCCAATAAAAAAGAGCAGTAAACTTTCATTTTAATTCCGTTTCCTCTCCGCTCAAATTGCAGTTCCAGTTTATTCGAATTCTGATTGTCCGTTTATTAGCCCGAGGCCCCTCTTGAGTAAGCAAAAAGAAAGCCACGTCCATGTCCTCGCCAGGGGCATGCAAATAAAACAGATTTTATTGACGGTCCTTGGGTCCCTTTTCTTTATACCAATTTTCGCCCAGCACTTTGCCTTTTTTTTCGGACCCAAACAAGAGCGATGGAAGGGTTGTTGTTTTGCAATTTCGTGTGCCATATAAATTAAACAGATAATATAAATTAGATGGGATCGGGGCAGCTTGTGTGATCAGATAACGAAAGCATATTTTTAAGGTTAGGCTCAGCCAAAATCGATGACACAAATAATGCCTCAATTAAGCTGCCACCGAAGTTGTTGAGCCAGCGATGAAAAACATAATGAAAAGCAAGCATAATATTTTCATTTCCTTTAGGTCGAGCCCCAATTCAGGCACTCCTCCACACTTTCAATAGATATTTAATACTCGGCAACATTTTTTGTTTGCCCATCCATGCCAACCCCCGGCCGAATCTTCTCCCGCAGACCACGAGGGGTAACCGCAGCAAACAGAGTCGAAACTTTTTATTCCGCGCTCCTTGCGCCGACAGACGTAATGAGTGGGCGGATGTTGGGGGTCAAAGGTCGCTACGTAGCGGGGGCGTAGGCAGACTCGGCATTTGTTTGAGCAATATTTTCGTGTATATTTTTCAGCTTTTCTGAACATTGCTGATGGTTATTTTTAGTACCCAATGAGTTGCTTTCTTCGGGTATGCGCATTCAAGGGTTTCAAAATGGCAACCCTTCTTTATATGTCACAATAAATGAAAGTTCACTGTGTACCCATTCAAATTCAAATCCCTGTAATAAGGTAATAATTAAGCGCCTTATGCCTTTTGTTAAACCAATGCTATTTCGTTTTAAATAAAATGAACTTCAATGCGTATTATTTTTTTGTCAAAATCATATATTTTAAATGATTCTCAATAGGTATAAAGTAGTCGATAATTTAGTTCCATCATCCCTTGACTCGGGCCAAAAGTTTTAAAGGCGTCACAACCTTAGAGAGCATTACAACTCACTTGTTTCCGGCTAGCGAGGGAGGTTTCCAGAAATGGGTCTAACGCCCGGGTTCGGGGGTTGCCTGGTTCCTGTTCCGAGTTGGCCAGGGTTGCCAGGTCCTTGCACACCCACTCACCCCCACTGACGGCGCATAATTGCGCCGCGTCTGAGGCAAAATGAAAATATTTGAAGCTGCGAGCTTCTCAAGTGTAAAAAATTTAATTTCGAAATGTAGGTTTAACGAACGGAAATTGCTTTCGCTCTCCGCGGGAAAATTAAGTAAGCCCTTGCCGTTATTATTGTTGCCTGATTTTCCCTTCAACTTTTCGCCATCCTGTTGTTCCTGTCGCTTTTCGACTGCGGAAAAGCAAAGTAAATGCAAAGCCAGAAACAAAGTCGTTCGAAAGCATCGAGTCCCAGCCAAAAGTGTATCTCATTTGTGTTTTCGTTTTCAATTTGTTTGGCTAACTTTCTGATTGAGCTCGTGGCTCATTGCGGCGCATAACAGGCAGCGAATGGAATTATTTAATGCTTTACATTTGGCCCAAACAGCCGCCCCCCCAGCCAGCACAAGTTGGCCCCATTTCCCCGATGGCAGACTGCCGGGTAATTGCAATTGATTTGTCGAGCACTTTGCACGCCAATTTGTTTCTGGTCACGGTCAGTTTGGCTGGGAAATGTGGTCAAGGCTGTGGGGGGCCTGCAAATCGAGATTGTTATAATAAGTGGGCAAAACTTGAAGGCTCTCTTTGATCTTGGGATGTGAAAAACCAAATTAGCACCTTGCCAAAATGATTTGACCCACATTGTTGCAGAGAGGGGCAATCAATTTTGATTGCTCAACCTTTCTTATAACAAAAAAAAATTTTGAAATGGAACATATATTTCTATAATATTTCCATTTTTATTTACTTGAAGTGTATAAACATGTTTTACTTAAACTTAAATTATTCTACAATGTATTTCTCAGTTAGCCCGAACTTTTAAGGGTTAGATGGACCCATACAAATGTTTAAGTACATGTAAGACTAAAAATGAATAAATTAATAATTAATCCTATCTCAAGGGTGCGATAATTCTCGTACAGTTACCAATCAGTTTAAGCATTTAAGGGCCGTTAACGGCTGTTTTAATAAAAAAATACATTTTATAATTACGTTTTTTTTTGTGAAACCTTTTGTACAATTTAACCATTTAATCCCTTCCATTTGAACCCTCAGCAAACCACGCGAGGTCGAAGTGCATTTCTGCAAAGTGTCATAAGGTGGAGGCCAGCTAACCTGGCTTCCACAAACAAGTTTCGACTGAAAAGGCTTACTGAAACCGGTTCCTGAAAGTGTGAAACAAAAAACAACTCTCGAGGAAAATCCGCAAACACATGATGGCAAACTTTTTTTTTAAAACCCTTACCCAAACTTTCGGCAACTATGTTGCCAAACCTTTTTTGGTCAGTGCTCAGAGTTCGATCAACTTCCAGGGCACTCTATAGGAAACATTAATAACATTATCCGCTCCCAACGCCCAAAACAAATGCAAAACAAACTAATCAAACTTTTTGCAGGATAACCGAAACGACACAAAATGCGCAAAACAAATTGCTTTATTTTCTAATTCAGCTAGAAAGCATTTTCCATACTTTGTTTCCGAGCAGAATCTACGAGCGAGTGGGGGAAAAATCGAAAATCAATTTCTGTTAATGTGCCTGGGCCAAGAGTTTTTTTGCCCAGAGACCTTGCCACCCATATAGCCAACTACCCAGCCACCAAGCGAACCACTCACTCAACCCATGGAAATCCAGCATGCGTTGGCCAGAGCATATTTTTGCATAAAGTTTATGCAAACATTTTTACTCGAAACCCGCATAAATTACGGATGCCGTCTCGGTGCCCTAATAAACCCTATCTGCTGGATGTCTGGGGCTCAGTAAGTGGCCCGGCTGCTCCTGCTCCTGCTCCTGCTCATGGTTCCAATGGTTTCAATGGTTCCACTGGTTCTGGTCCTGCTTATTTTGCATGTCATTTGCGTCTGAGCACTCTGCGGCGCAGATTTTGGCCCAGATCTGGAGGAGCTCTGCGGGTGCAGAATGGATCCAAACGGTTCTGTGTGCTTCTATTCGATGTGCGGCAAATAAATCTTTAATATTTATAGCAGCAAACTTACCACAAAAAGATGTATTTTCATTCGGTTTAAAATTTGTAAGAAGCAGGCTGAGATCACAGTTGCCCCTGCGTTTACGTTTCTCCATTAGTCTATCAGTATAGAACACAGCACACACTTTCTAGGCTCACGTAAATAAGTATTTCGAAATTTTTTACTTTTTAAACACAGCTGTTGCAAGGAAAATATAACACTTGGATAGCATATTTAACATAGGACCTAGTAAACTAAATGCATAGATAATCAAGAGTATGTACCCTTATTTGTCGACTTCTATTTGTTTTTTTTTTTCATTTTTCATTCTATAGGCAACCTCCTTCAGGCAACCTCAAAATGGCGCCCGTTTCAAAACGCCGTTTACCGAAAAAATCGAATACAAATGTAAAAGTAACGAGCACACTTTCGAAAATTATAATGCAAGGAACTGAACAGTTGTTGGACTCGGGAAATAATACAAATATTCATGTTATTGAAAAACCCCGAATGGTGCGGTATTCAAATTCATCGCTTTACAGTGCGTTAGCCGAGGGCCATTCCACACCGGAAATAAATATTGTGGCAAGTAATAGCAACGCACATGGCAAGGTAGAGCTTAATTCTGAAATCAGCGATATGTCTATTGCATCAGTGTCGGTGAGAAATAAACCGTTTGTGAACTTTCTCCAGGATTTCTCCATAGCTCATGGTTCCGTACCCCGAGAAAGTATTCAGCAGGCCATCGTCGAGTGGGATAAACTGACAGCTGAGCAAAAACAAGAATATACTCCTGAAAACTACGTTCTAAAATTATGTGATCAAGTGCATAATCGTGACGAAATTTTAAATGCAGCTACACTGCATCCGGTATATCCAATTACAACCAAAATACAGAATGCATTTAATGAAGCCAGTACGTCCATGAAATCTGAAAAGTATGCGAAGAAGATCTCGTCCCCAAAAATACGTAAGACAATTAAGCGTTTAAAACCAAAACCACGAGTTCTGGTGACTCCCAGAAAATCAGCCAAAAATGCTGGCAAAAAGAATATAATTTATAGTGGTTCGGCTTACAAAAACTTTCTGCGAAAAACCGGTCAAGCCAATCCCGGTCTGATGATTGTGGAAAAGGCCTCATTATGGCGTAAAATGACTCCTGCCGAAAGGGATCTCTATCGGAATGTGAGCAGACCAAGGCGCCAGAACACCAAAGTATCCAGAGTTGACGCTCCCAAGCGCGAAAAGAAGCGTAAAACCTCACAGTTCACCCAGATTTCAGAAAGTGATTTTTCGGAAACTAATTTCAATATTCAGCGAGATGGCCAGCTAGAAGTTTGGAATGGAAGTACAAATTCCCTAGAGGAGGCAAACGGCTCCTGGTTCAAATTTGGATACATTGCTAAAGCACTTGGAACAGTCAAGAGTATATTTAAATAACTATTTCTTTTACAAATATTGTACAAAACATTTGCATAACTATAAAAAGCATTGTAAGCACGCAATTAAACACCAAGGTCAAAGGCGAAGGAAATTCGAAAGTTATTTTTATTACGGTTTACAAAACCGCAAATCGTGAAATCCCTTAAATTGATTTTGATTCAGTTTTTTTCACGAATTTCACTAAGCTTGGTGTGGCATTTGTCCTAAATGTATTTCTTAAGTCAGTCGAAACGGGTTGAAGTTTTAATTCTCCCTATACGGAATTATTCATCTGTTTGTGCAACTTGTAGCTCTGCCACTGCCATCTCCTCTCAACCCGCCACAATCATCGCCGATTTGTGGGTGGACTGGACGGACACCGAGATGAGTCGATGGGGCCTTTGTCTACACTCGACTTTCCTGCATTGGTTCCTGCTCCTGGGCTAACAAATTTCTCGCCATTGTTTACTCGGTTCAGAGTGCGTTCAGAGTCGTTCCAGCCCCCTGAACTCTCATAGCTGCTTCCGTTTCCGGCTTTGTTTTCGTTCCGTTTCGTTCGAAGAGCCCGGGGCTAGCTTTCCACATTTGGTGTTTATTTTATTGTACATTTGCTGCCGGCAATTCCGCTGAGCCGTGAACTGTTCGGCGTGTCATCATTCGCCTTGGCTTCAGTTGCTGAACATCATCATCATCATTATCATCAGACCCGGAATCACCAACATTATCACCACCGCCATATCCATATATGAGAGGTAAATTTCCACGGCGGCCCTAGACGCAAGGACAAGGTTGGGTCGGAGTTGGACGGTGTTGATGTCTGTGCACGTTGTTGTGTTCTGGCTGCTGTTATTGTTGTCTTTCGGTTGCTTTTTAACGTGCGCCCTTCGTGTTATTTACTTAACAATTTACTGAATAATTTACACTCCCCCCCTACCTTCCGCCCAGCGGATGGTGAAAGCTATCGTGTTGGGCATATTGGGCCAGGAAGTCAGCGTGCAGTGGAGTTTATAGATGCACAAAAACTTGGGCGCACAAATTGGTTTAGAATTTTTAAAATATTTGAACAGATTTATATAAAAATTTAAAATGAAAACAATTAAAATAAAAACATTTTAAATAAGACCATTTTCCCTCAAACGCACAGTTTAATTTAATTTTACTTTTACTGGAAAGTGGAATAGCTGGGTAGCATTTAGTCTAGCTGAAGCCAGGAAATTTTCCATAAGTTGCCTGTATTTTTTCGTTGCCGCTTCGCTTCCTGTTTGCTCCTTGCTGGCCACCCCCACCGCGCATCCCCCTCCACTTTCCACTGATGGGCGTTGAGTTATGAACCTGACTTTCCTTTTGGGGGTTTCGGTGTGGGGGGCTCAGTGGAAAGTAAAACTTTCACCTGTGCTGTGAGCCCGTGAGCCTGTATTTGTGTGTGTGTGTGTGGCTTGGTGTGGTTGATAGTTGTCCACAGAATCACACACACAGTAAAGTTACATACGCTTGTGTTTACTTAGTCGAGTCTTTGACTGACATTTAATGCGGTTAGCATACGTGTGTGCGTGTTCGCTTCACTGTGTTGATAATGTGCATAATAAGCCCTAATTAATGTTAAATAATGAATTTTCTCATTTGCACGCCGTCAGCGTTGAAAAGGCACTGCCTTCGGCATTTGCTCGATTCCATTTCATTTCGAGACAAACACACGTCTTTCGAAAATACTTGCTTCGAAATACTTGCAGTTTAACCCCCCGATTGCCACAAAAAAGGTTCCAATTTCGAGCAGATGGGGAGGTTAGAAATGGGGGCATGGCGAGTTCCTTTGTTGTGGTTCGTGCACCTTTCCTTTTTTTGAAATTTACCAAAGCCACAGCACAAACATTTCAAATAAATATCAGCAAGTTTTTCTTCAGGGTACTTTGTGTGTTTGGTAATTAAATGACCTTATCAAAGGGGCTTTATCTGGTTCGCAAGCCATTTGACAACCGTAATTTACACGAGCTTAATTGAATGTTGAACAAATTAATGACAAGAGCCGAAGGTTACTTCCCAAAAGGGTTGTATCTGCAAACAAATACTGGCCATTCAATTATTTGGAGCTCCTGTCCAAAGTTGTTGGAACTCTTTTATAAGTCCAAACTCCTGGTGAACTTCATTGCCAATCCCCCAATGAAGCCAATCCTCACAATGCCCAACTTCTCGTGGCCAACTCTTTTAAATCGAACACTTTTGTTTATTTACAAGCATTTAACTGAATTATACAAGCAACTTTGCGCATAACAAATATCGAATTTGGCTCCTTCGACCCCAAAATCGTAATGCGGGTTAAGATGAGGAGGAGTTCGAGCATATAAAAAGTTCAAACTGTCAGAACTTTGACAGCAATATTGTTGAGTTATATGTACAACAAGCGGAATAACTAAAACAGTGCAGAAATTAGAAACAACATACCGAAAATGTCCGAAAAACTTTGCCCTCGTCGAATCCTGCAACTTTTTCGCCTCGATTCTTATTAAGGATGTTGCTTTTGTTGTTTAGCCGATGATGTTGACGGTGGTGGTGCTGTTGTTGTCGCAGGAGAAAATCAATGTCGGCATATTTTATCCTTTTTTCATAGCCAGGCACAAATATACATGAAACATACATATACAAATAAAATACACCACTACACTGACACAGCAAAGGAGTAGGAAATCCAACCGAGAAGCCAGAAAAACAGTTGCCAAACTCAGCGTTTTTTTTTTATATGTATATGGCAGTTGATTAGCCGCCTGATGCTGTGGATTTTTATTATTACTTTGTTTGATTTTTTGCCCAACTTGGTTTTTCCTTGTTCGGTTTTTATGGGCCTTGATTTGATTGCATTTTGTTTGTGGAATATATATATGTATTTTTTGCTGTTTGCGCTGGCACTTTCGCTGACAGCCCTTGAGGCAATTATTTTTTAGACCCGAAATCGCTTACAACGTTTCAATATTTTGTTTGATTTTGTAGTGAATACATGTTGCAGCGAGTGCTCCTCAAGTTTGTTGTTTGTTTTATTTTATCTTTGCCCCCTCTGTTATTTTTCTCTTGTCACTTTTCGAGGTGGGTGGCATGCGCTGAGTGGCATGTCAATCAAAAATCAATCAAAATGTTCGCGTTTTCGCGCTCGTTAGCGTTTACACATGTTGTTGTCGCTGGCTTCTCAAATTGCGGCAAATGGATTTCAGGTTGTTTTCCGAATTTCCCGTCTCGCGTTACCCGGCGCACTCGGAAAATTCTTATGGCGACACGTACTGCTGCCCCCTCCCAAACTCTTGCCTCTTTCCACTTGCCACTGTACACAGACACACACACACACGCACAGAAACAGGGAAACCCAGGCACCAAGGAGCTAACTGCGGGTTTAGTTGAGTTAACTACGGATTAGTTGACCACCTGGTCAGGACCTTTGGCTCTTGGCAGCTCTAATTCCGGCGGAGTGCTCCACGGGCGGGTTTACGGATCCGTCCGGTTCGGAGCGAAAATAACGGAGCGGAACGGACTCGAACGGATCGACTGCGGCGTGTCTGTCGCTCACGGCGTACGCTTTTCAACTGCTGCGCCCGCAACGCTCGACGGATTTCCAGGCAGGCAGACGCCTCCGCCAAGTGGAAACCAAGCGGAGTTCGGCCTCCTCTCTCGGCAGCGTCCTCGTGCCTCGTTTTTCACTCGGCAAACAAACTGTTATACACGCTCTCTCCCGAGAGAGCGAGAGATTGTGTAGAAGAGAAAGAGCCGCAAGGGAAAGTCGCCCACCACTTTCACCGGTCTCTCAGCTACCTTATTTATATTTTCAATGTGATTTATATGCCTATTAAAAACCAAATCAACGGGACTTGTCAATTGCATACTATTAACAATTGATATGACAACTTAAGTAACATAAATACTAAATACAACTTGATAAAAATTTACCTACAATTCAGAAATTCATATAAAATAGATATAACATATAAAATGGAAATATTCGTATTGAACGGAAGCAACCAGAATACAGTAGTTATGAAGAGATTAAAGAAAATGCAATAATAAAATATATTTAAATAAAATATGTTGTTTAAACATATACATGCCTGGGCAACATTTTTAAGTTATAAATCTTTATTATTGTTATTGTTTGTGATCTCCTTGCCCGCTTTCTTGGTGAACACTATTCCGTTCTATTTTATATCCGGCCCTTTTCAGTATAAGAGCAATCATACAAACTGTTCCCAGATAATTTCCCCCTATGGGATGCTCTCCTAGTATCACAGTTGTTATAACAGAGCACTCGTTAAGGGAGTCGGCGCCACTCTGGAAATTCAAAGCGCACAGCCTGAAAAGCCAACCTCAACACTAGCAGCTGACTGACCGAGCGGGTGGAAAAACTTCACCACGGACTCTGGCGTGAAAACTCCCAAGCTGAAGTCCTCAGCCGGCGGGATATGTGGCCGGAATCGGAGGCTTCAGTTGCCAGTGCATTTCCCCACCGCCCACACACAGCCCCGCCCAAATACCCGTGACACCGAGCGAAGCGGGTCCCTGCGGAGGTGCCGAAAATCCATTTTGGCCAGAACCGAAGCCAAGAAGAAGTCTTGGGGTAAAATATAGAAGTGGGCGGTTGGCGAAAGCCAGCAGCGAAAAATATCGATTCGGTTCGATTGTTGTTGCCTGGCTGCCCGAATTGTATATTGCTTTATAAGCAGCTTCTGTCTTCGACAAAATATATATATATATGTATGAAAAAGGAAAAAACAGAAGAAAATCAGCAGACCCTGCCCTGCGGTTGCTTATTTGGCTGCTTTAGTTTCGATGCCATCAAGCGAAGTCCTTTTCGCGATTTCAAAACTGGAAAAAAAATAGAAATAAAACCAGAGATGGGAATTTTTCGTTTTACGCTGTTTTTCTTGTTTGATGCCTCTCCTTCTATCGAAATGAGTAAATAACCAATGAAGCAGATAGAAATGTTTATTGTTATTCTTCGGGGCTTTCTCTGCTTTGCGTGCTCCTCCTTGGTCATTCAAATCAATTCCGTAGGCAGCTTGTAGCTAAGTTTGTATCTCCGATTTCATCTGCATTTTTATTTAAATTTACATTGGCCCGGCATCAAGGAGACAAGATTGTCGTCTTGCCGAGTAAACGAGCCATTGCACATTATGAATGTTGGCTTACAATCTTTGTCCTCCTCCGCGAAAATTCTCCTTTGTCGGGAAGTACAATAATTAAGGCTGCGTTAAGTATACGCACCTTGGGCGCGGAGTGGTGCGGCTTGTTCGCCGTGTTCTCGGCTCCACTCGCGCATAGTTTGTGTCGCATTAAAACTATTTAAGTTTTTAATGCCCTAACAGCGATGATCTTGTGCCTGGCATATAAATTACTCAGGCGCCCCTTTGGCCCCGCCGTCTTTGCATTAACAGGGCTTCAAAGGCCTCCGCCCTGCCGACACCCACCATCGTCACCCATCATCGCCACCCAACAGCCAGCTGAACGTCCTTGCCATCGAGCGTGGAAAGCGCGGAAGCAGCGAAGCTCCAAGATGTTGAGCACTTTGCCAAAGTTTTTACTTGGCTCGTTGGCAATTTTTACTTTGTTGCTTTATAGGGATTTATGTTTAATCGGCCAAAGGTTACTTCGAATCACCCGCACATACTTACCCACACATTTGCTCTTTGGCAGGCCGACATGTTAAAAGCTCCTTTGTTTTACAGATAGAACGAAGGACGAAAGGATAGGGGTAGTGAAATGCGTTACTTGCACTGTCAACGCCGAAAGTGGAAGTAAGTTATCCTTATGTGAATCACCTTAATAAATCGAACGATATTTCTTTAAATTCATTTATAAAGTCGGGGCTATCGGGGTTTTTAAGTATCATTAAATTTAAAAACAAGTTGTTCCCTGATAAGTAAAAAGATCATCATCAAAAGTTCAAAAAAGTTATTTTTTTTCTCTTTTTTCGTAAACCATCTAACTTAAATGTACAGCTTTAAAAATTAATTAAATATTTCAAAGCTCTTTTGCCGGCAGCTTTTTAACAATATTATTCCATTAAATACCCGGCAAAGAGCAAATAAATAATCCAACTGCGAACTGAATTGCATTTACCCCTCGCTGTTGGCCGTTCATTAACCCGCTCTTAGCCGTTTATTTACTTGGATAAACTGTTACAATTGTCCCCAGCTCAGGTTCGGTCAATAAACGAACTTTCATTGGCTTAATTGTAGAAGTGGCAGCAGCTGCATGCAAAGCAATCCCTTCTAGAGTTTGCACTTCAACAAATGGATATAGCCGTTTGAGAAGTCATTTCCGATTAGCTTTACTTATTTTGTAAGCACTACAGTAACCTGATACTTTTCATCAGCTAAACAAGTCCATTGATAAACGTTTCGTATAGTTTTAGAAGATTAAGAAGAAGCGACTGATTCCCAAACTACACAGAAGTGGGTCCAACTAGCGACGGTAGTATTATTGTATTCCCACAAATCTAGATCCAGGTACTCAAAGTTTTAGCGACATATTGAATATATGATTATAGACTTAAATCTAAAAATGATAACACTATATTAGATGACATAACAACCCGTTAATACAAGCCTCAAAGTTTGGCCATGCAATTTTGAGGCAGTCCTACGAGCTTTCTACAGTACTCACTCGGCGAAGGACGAACATTGATTGGTGTGCGAGACGTAGTTCTTTGATTTGTGTCTAGACCGATGAGCGCGTGCCTCAATGTTGGTGGAAAATGGAGGACTCGAGGAATCGAGAAGGCAACTTGGCTTACGAAAATTCATAGCCTGAGCGCGAAAGTTTATTAGATGCCCTTTGCTCTCTGCCTTTGTCTTTGCTTTTGTTGCCGTTGCCTTTGAAACGTAGCCAGAATTTTAATTTCCGCCTAGAGCGTGTCGCACGTGGCCGCACTGTCAAGGAAGTTGACAAAGCCGACAGCTCCTTTGAGTTTCAGCCAAGTACCGCCGACCTTTGTGGGCGTTGTGGGCCATCAAGTTGGACGGCGGTCTGTAATTATGACCTCCTCTAGTTAAGACTCCAAATAGTTGACCTTAAAGCTAATGAAAAGTGTTGGCATACCTCTAAAATAGAGCGGAGTAAATTGAAAAAATTATAAAATAAAAAATAAACAGACAGGGAAACGGATATGGGAAATAGTTGGCGATTGTTTTCGACGCATTCGAGCGTTCGATGCACTCCAAATATTTGTTCAAATATTTGCCAACACGCTCCAGCTTTTCTGTTTCACTTCTGTTCGCCTTGTTAATGCTATTGTTGTACAACTTTTGTGCAAAATATTTTACGCCCCACAATTTCCTGGAAATCTACATTTTTGCTCACTACTTTTTTTTTGCATTTCGAAAGGGGGCAGTACTCGAACACATATACAGCTGAAACAGGCTGAGTACTGAGACAGACACACATTTATGAGAATGGCTATTGGCATGGAGCCATGGCCCAAAGCCTAGTGATGCAGTTGGCTCGTTTTGTGCCTTTCCCAGTCGGTATTTTCAGCTTTTGTTTCGATTCCCCGGCACCAGTGGGCCAATTTCTATTACCGAAACTTTGTATGTACCCTACAGGGATATAAAAATGCTATCAATCGGTGGCCATAACAATTTCCCAGTTGAAGGGTTAGCACCTCCGATGGGCAGGTGTTAAGGGTTACTTGGGATATTGCAACATAGGGTTTCCATATCTCTAAGCATCCCTCATTCCTTAGTAATCTCCATGACTTATTTCTATAAAAGGTAACTAGATATGACAGTCTTATGGGAAAAGTAAAACAATAACAATACATTCTTTAAAGTATTTCAAATTTGATTTTTATTTTGAACATTTGTTAGATGGTAAAGAATAACTATTAATATTTGATGGTTTTTCAAAAAATGTCTATTAATCTGATATTGCGAATATAGGTATATATCTGAATTTATCGGTTTTTCAACAACATTAACATGAATTTCAATGGCATCCCTTTTCGTTTAGAGCATTCCTTAGTCGTTCGCTTTGGCTTATCGAAGATTTGCTCAAATTAATACTTAAAATGCGCTGCGTTGTCAGGCTGGGATTTGTCTGGCTGCTCTGCCTGCCAAATGGGAAAAATGTTCGCTCCGCCGGTTCTGTTTTGGCACGGATTGCATAACAAATGCACGGGTTCTGGATGGTAATGGAAATGTCAATGCAGCCCCCTGTTTTTGGGCCAAGTTTTTGATGGCGGGGGCAAGGTGGTGGTGCTATAACTCAATTTAATGTGGAAATTCGGGCAATTAAAGAGGCAGTCGCATTGCAAAGGCAATTGCAATTTGCCCACTTTTGAGCACCGTGCAGGTCATAAAGTGAATCATTTAGAAGAAGACTCGAGATGAGCATGCATTTGGGACTTCAGCCAGCCAGACTTGAGCTAGTGCAGCAACTCGAAACGGAAGCTGAAGAGCGCAATTAGCAGTCCTCCAGCCGAAAAGAATAAATGTCGGGCTAAATAGCTAAGTTAAATGCAGGGAGCTCGAGCTAATTGCGGCCCATTGAGACTTTGAGTTGGTTAAAAACTTACAGCACCTGAAGTGGCCGAGCAACCTCAACGACTCACTGATGCGGATCCAAGTATTAGGCACACACACACACACACACACTCGTGCGGAGATATAATCTGAAGATGTTCACAAGTGTGCCACAACTGCCAAAAAGACAGCAAGGTTAATTGCCTTGCACTCTACAATGGTTTCATGTATTTTGTATCTTGCATCTGCATCGGCACTTCAGTCTGTGTGTGTGTATGCAAAACGAATTGCATTTTTGCTGGTTGCCAAGAAAATTGAAAAATTCAACAGTGATATTTTGTAGTCCTGGCCATTCCCAACCAATACATACATACAAGGACCTCATTTCTAAGGACTCACGTAAGTGCATACATATGTGATTGGGGGAATCCCACTCCTGTACATTCCCCCCTTTAGTTGCGTAATTTCAGTTGTCTTGGGAAACAATTTGTCACTAATTCGAAATTTATTTGCATCGTCTATGAGACTGGGTGCGACTCAAAACCCTTTGACAGAAAATATAATATTCGAAATATTTCGCTTACAAACAATTAAAACAAAACTACTGCTCGCATCTGGGGGAAATATAAAGAGAATTTAAATTACATTTTGTAGTGTTATTGCGAACTGCACTTTACAGCTTTGAGTAAGCTGAACTAATGTGTGTTTATTAAGTTGAACTAAGCATGCATAAAAATTATACTTTATGCTCCGACAATTTCGCATTTCGGGTATGTAAAATAACTGATGATAATAATAAATAATATACATAAAATAATAATATGTACAATGCAATGTCAAATGTATATTATTAGAGTGCAAGTTATTTTGTTTGATACTTATTTTTTTAGGTAGTTTACACTATAGGCGAATTAAATTTTTTAGAGCACGGAAATTAAATGTTTTCTATTCACAATTTATTGCAGAAAATGGCCATCCACAGCGAATGTGATATAGTTGATAGGTGTACTTAAGTGGGCAGCTACTTTATGCCTTTTTGCACTACTCCGCATCTCGAGGCTCTTAATCGATTCTTAAGGATCCCCGGAATTGTTTCGTTGGGCTACGTGTGCACCATCGAAATGGATTGCATTGTTCTTTAAGCACCTTCCATGCATTCCACATGCTGCACCATAATTCACACTTAACACTTGCATTTTTTTCGCCGGGTCGAGGGTTGAGTTGTTAAGGGCCGGGGCCATTCTTTGGGGCAACTATTTCGCACTTTGCGGAAAAGTTTTTATGCCACTTTTATCTGGCAACACGTAAATATTCGTTAAAAGTTGAAATTTAATTTTATACCCCCGACGCATCTTGCAGATGCAGCAGCATCAGCAGCTTTCGCAGCAAGTGCAACTATTTTGCGCTGTTTCGTCAAGTGCGACGGAGGGAAAATCAGCCAAATAAATTTCACTTGCACCTTTGGCGGGCGTGGCGCGTCTGTTCTGGCTGCTTGTTAGCATTAAATTTATGTCTGCGCATAAATAAAGCTTTTCTAAACAGTTTGTGCTCTGCTCAACGCTCCACGTGAACTCCAGAATACTTTCCGGGATTCTTTTCTCGGACTCGGATTAGTTCGTCCGGGTGGAGCATCTTTATTCGGTCTGCGGACACGCAATTGAATACCAGATTACGTCGTTTAGATAATTTCATTGAGATAAATCCCAAGCAGCTGTAATGGCATTTAATATTTATTATTATTATTATTATTAATCCGCATGCGCGGGCTCCTTTCGCCTTTGTTTGACTAGGAAGTTGCGTCGTCATCGGTTCAATGACTTCATCTCTGGCCTTTATTTGCGGCCAAATAGCCTTTATTATTGATGTCTTCGCCTTGTTTATGTGTCAACAACAAGCGAATTTGCATAAGCAGAAATTTCATTAAGTTGGCAATTCGCTGGGCCAGCCAGCTTTGTATAATAATCCAGTGAAATCGATAATTTCGCATTTTTCCGCTGTGGAAGTGGATGGAAACCCAACTTTTCCAATGTCCACACATATCGGTTTAATTTGACATTAAGTTCCCTTGAAGCAGAGCACGGCCACAGCTTGAGAATAATGATTGATTGAAAATTCATACCAATACAGGAAATGATGCTACAGAAACCTATATATTGGGTTATATACAAAATATTCAATGCTCTTCCTTAATAATTCTCTATATGACTGCAAGGAAAAATCTAACGAACTAACACAACTTTATTTATAAATTATTTGTATATGACTGACACCTGTTTAACTTTTCACAAGACTTACACGCCTGTAATTTTCATACTTTAGAACCCCATTTCACTTAATTAGCAGCGACCTCATGCCGTGTTTATAATTTTCAGAAATTGTCACAATTGCATGTCATTTCGAGGTTAATGGCACGATCCTTGGCTCAGGTCTCCAGAAGTCGTTCATTAGCAATACCACAATACCATTCCATTTCCATTACAATTTCCATTCCCATTCCCATTTTCATATCCATTAGTAAATTTCATTTTTACTGGCACTTCAGATGTCAGAGAATCAGCAACATCAGTTTTCCTTTCGGCCAGGCTAATTAATATTGGAAAACAAGAAGAACGCGTTGTTTGCCAACTGTGTTGGCTGTCAAAACTTGCGCAATTTATATTAAATTACGATCGAGTGAAATTCAATTAGAAAACATTCCATAAAATCGGCTGCCCACAATTTCCTTTCATTCCCGGACTTTTCCTTTCCTTTCCCTTTCTTTTATTTTCTGTTCGTTTTTATATTTATTTTATTGCTGAAAACTGAATGAATGGGCTGTCGGGGGAGCCATGTACTGAATTATTCTGAGCTGTTCGAGGTGCAAGGTAGTCGGTGCTCAATGAGCAACAACAAGAGCAACAATCCAGCAACAAACAAGTGAAAAAATATTTTTATAATTTACAGTCGACAGCCAGGACACAAACAACAATGAGGGCGAATGTTTCGAAGAAGCTGGTAGCTGGAAGCTGTATGCCCCACGAAAGGCGGCCAGAATAAATAGTTGTGCAGGTGGTGTTAATTGAAAAACTTTCGCAACACTAATTAAAAGTTTCTAAACAAAATGCCACGGCAATGTCGAGCTCCGTGGATTATGTGAGGCTAAGGGACCCCAATCTCCTCTCCATGGATCCATTGGATCAGTTACCAATGCCAACCATCAATTGGCTACGAAATGCTCTCAGTTTGCTTCTTTATCGGGCGAATTATGTGAATTGTCGGGTGTGACAGGCCAAATTGATTGTGGATTGCTCAGCGTGGGTTTGGGATAATTAAAAGAGCAGAGCAATACATAATTGATTAGGTGAGAGCAATTGACAAAGTGCAGTTTTCCCCAGCCCCACTAAGTAGGCTACAAATATTTTTTTAATTACCACTCTGCAGAGATGGGGAAAATGGAACGGGCAGGATTAATATTGTATGCGACCGACTTAAGATGGATATTAACAAGTTCATTTTAATGTGGGAAAAGCCTTGATTTAAACTCCTTCCCTTTGATATATATATATAATTCATATGACATGCATGCCGCCCAAAAGTCCTATTTGGGATTATTGTTAAAGCAATTTTAAAGTAATAGGTTTACGTCACATCAATACAAATAGTTGTTCTCATAGCAATATGTAGTACAACAAATGATAGCTAACATACACAATTAAAATATGCAGACAAACGATACATTTCCTTTTACCTAATAAATATTTATAAATACTCATCACATTTCTTATTCTCACAGTTAAGTCCAACATTGAATAAATCAGCTTTTAGGCGAATATATAAACTTTTATAAGCGAGAAACCTCAAGCGGTTGTCGACAATGAGTTTAATTTCCTTAACTTCTTGCAGCATTCGCCTCAGTTCCTGCTCGGTTGCCCAAAAATCCATCTGGATGGGATTGCGTTGGTCACTTTCTGGCTGAGTTGTCATATTTTTTGGTCGGACGCGACGCTCGTCAGATGGGTAAGAGAAGGCACAAAATAATGCCAGCGAAAGCGCAAAATTGGAGTGAAAAAATGCTGAAAATATTTTATACCAAGTGACGGCATTGTCCGAAACGGGCCACGTTTCAAATTTAAAATAACTTAAACGACTTGAAACAAGTGGCTTTGCTGCCATGCTGACAGGCGCTGTGTCACGCCGGAAGTCTGGGGCAATAATAGAAAACACACCCAATTTACCTGAAAAATAATTCACTGGGCGCAGCACGAGCTGCGGCATCCACAAAAGGACCTACAACCAGGAGCAGGTGGCTCTGCTTTCAGCCCGCTTCCTGTGAGTCCTGCGAGAATGTTACCTTTTGGCCTCGATGTCTCGCTGGTTTGTCAACTTTTGTTTTGGCGCGTGCAAGTCACAAAAAAAAGTGAGCGAAAAAAGCCAGGATATTTTTATTTTTCATGTAGAAAGAAGTTGCAAAGGGATGTGGTTTCGGAGAAACGTAAAACTTGACAAGAGCGTGGCTGGCTAAAATCTTTTCCGCAGTTTTTTGTTGTGCGAAAATCTGTTATATATCGACGGAGCTATTCTCATATTCTTGGCTGTGGGATAAATTCTTTTTTTATATTTTTGTAGAATATTTAAATTAGTAAAGCTTCTAAGATCGTCGAAAACAGGATATACACTGGTCGATATCCAATCCCAGCTCCAACTGGCCACCTCAAACCGTGGTAAACAAACGGGAAAACGTGCCCCATGCGGAGTGGGAAAAAGAATTTCCATGCCCGGCTCGAACTTGAGATGATAATCAAGGTAATGGCCAGGCCGTTTGCCCGGAAATGACTTAGTGTTTGCTGGGAAATTAAGCGACAGGAATGAGCACCAGGCGGCGGAAGAAGGTGTAATGAATTTAATTGAAAAGTTCGTATATGAACGTCATGTTTGGGAAATGTCCTGCCATTGTGCGAGCTACTACTAAAGTGAATTATGGAAAATTGCGGGCACGCGCCACAAATCAATCGACGTAGTGGGCCACAAATCGCTTTAAATGGACCGCTGGGAGAGATTTTTGGTTTTTTGCGCCGGAAATGGCAAAACAAATAATAAAGTTCAATAATAATTGCTAATACTAGGCTTGTCGGCCTAAACAAACATAACGTTCTAGCTGTTCCGTAATTAATTAGCCAGCAGAGCGATGACAGTTACATGTGCCGATCAAATAGCGAAAGAGTCATGGTCCTTTGGGCCTGGCGTAGATACAGATACAGATAGAGATATGGCTGGTGTGTTAGATAAATGTCCTACTAGATAGTTCCCACGAGTGCCGTTTAGCATGTGCGATAAATGGGGACACTCGCCCGTTGACTGGGGCAAAATACATTTGTGTTAATAATAGACATTGGCAGTGTCATTTTTCATACACCAAGGGAAACGAGTGCGGGGACAATTGCCCGTAAGGTAAACAAATGGCGGCACCAGAATAGCTGAAAAATTGCTACAAGCTAGCAGTTGGCTCTCCCTTGGATATGTATATGTATGTCTATGGTAAATTATGGTTAGATAAATTATGCTATGCGATTTATCGGCATCACAGCACTTGCCTCAATATTTATGCCGGCTAATCTAAGAAGTTGAAAAAATCATAACTCAGACGGCAGTGCTCCAGAGCCAACTTGTATATGGAAAATTGTCTGAATGCAGCCGGTTCGTATACTCATACAAAATACTCCTGAACGTAAGGGTAATTGAAACTCATCATCTTAAGTTGGCAGCATTGGAGAGGCACTGACTGCTCTGAAAAGAAGCCAGCTCACCGGGCCAAACATAAATTTTGCCATAAAAGAGCATTTAAGATAAGCTTGCAGTTATGGTCGTTAAAATTCAAAATGCCATTTAAGAGGAGCCAGAAAAAAAGTAATAATAGCTGAGTGGAAGGCGAAACAGCACGACATCCTGGGAATGTTGAAGCACTGCATAAAGCCAACTTGCAACGGATGCGGCAAGTAAAAAACGCGAGCCATTTACCTAATACGCTAAATATCCAAAATCACATTGGACCTGGGGATCGTGGATTCAGCTGCGGTTCGCTTATGGCCCCAGACAACATTTTATGTCCCTTTTTTTTACTATTTGTTCGCACAACCTACAGAATCCCTCTCGAACTCGACTGCAAACACACATTGCCAAGCTTTATGCTGCCAGCGATAGCAGTTTAGTGTCGTTGATGTTAATTTTTGTAGCCAGCCAGGTGGGGATTGGCAGCTGCAAAATGCATCCCCATCCTCCATCCGCATCGGCATCTCCATCTCTGGAAAGAGGAACCTCATCATCGTGAAGCATTGCATATCGGCGACTGCCTCGATTTCTGCTGACTTTCGCTCGGCATTACGCTCGATTGAGTGCACAATTTCATTAACCGTATGTGCCTCAAAAGGGGTCAGGTCTTGGTTCTGGTCCTGTTCCTGGTCCCCGGGAGATCGAGCTAGTGGATGTAGACAGGGGGTAAATGTAGTTACCACAATGCCAACAGCTGTGAGACGCGAATTGTCACCCGAGGACCTTCGGATGGTGCATTTTCCGGACTAACATTCGCTCAGAAATAGGACAGAGCTGGCGCTAAGAAATTTGCATGCTATGGCGATAATGTCTATAGATATATAATAGTTTTCCAGCTATTTAGCCGATTTAAGTAAGTCATTGAACATGGTATGACGAAAGTGGGCTGTTTTAACTTCAAATCATAAAGTCTGAGCATATTGACACAGTCTCGCAGCAAATATTGTAGTTAAATTATATTTTCTTGATAAATAAAATATTCTGATGCACTTAAGTATTCAGTAGCTAGTCAAAAACTTTAAATATCGTTAGGCCAGACATCCACGAGTGCCAAGACTTCAGCATATTATACCAGCTTTGGCAGCTTCAAGAGCAGGATTCATAAATTTTGTCAGCAATTTCACAGAAAAATTCCAAATGCATAATGAAGCATGCCAAAGATTGGTGTATTTTTTGTGGCTTTTGCGGTGTGTTGCGGTTGCAGTACGAAATCGGTTTGTAATTAGTTTGCAGGTCCGGGTTCGATGACCCACCGACCTGTCACTCAGTCGACGGGACTCAGACGTACAAAAACTTCTGTCGCCACCCGACTGGCCCGAGTTGATTTTCCACAAAAGTATGCCACACACACTGTGAATGCCTTTGAAGTGCTTCACTGAATGAGTGCGAATGTGAGTGTGAATGTGGGTCTCGGTGCGAATGGCGAATGCGATGTGAATCTGAGTGCTTTATTCATGACGGCAATGCCTTTGCTGTTTTGTGGCTTTTGGCATGCCACAAAAGTTATGCACTAACCGAGGCCCGGCACTTTGCAAATTTATGCTCTGTCTGGGCCAGTTCTTCTTCTTTAAATGTATTTTTTGGCAGGCCAAAGTTGCCGGCAATTGAAAAGTTCACCAAGCCCTGGCCTATAACTTTTTAAATGCCTCCTTGGCTGGCTTGGACCAAAGCTCGTGTGCCGAAAGTCTTCGGAGTACATGTGTCCAAAATAAATAATCTTGGTCCGACTCAGTCGTCGCTGTCGCAGAATCTTCTGCCTCTCCTGCATGCGAGTGTCTGTGAATCAACACCATTTGTCGTCTGTCAAGTGACAATTGAATGCAATGACTTTTGCCAAATTGATTCTCGACAACGGAACGGAACGCAGCGGAGAGTAGCGGAGAGGAGCAACAATAAAGGCGACAATGAATTCGACTATCGAATGCAAGACACTTCTCCGTCTGCAGTTGCCCAAGATCCTTCAGATGCGACTATTTATGTGTGTCGTCGTCGAGATGGTCGCATCTGTGTGAATGGGTTTCGTTTCATTTCATCTCAGTGGCTTTCGTTTCGTTCGCTTAGCCTTGAGTTTTTCGCCCAAAATAAATGGCATATTAAGTATACGCTCAGTAGCACCTGCGACTGGGTGCCAAACAAACACCGAATGCGCATCAGGGCCACGCTTCATAATATATGTATATAGGATGCAAAATAGATAACCATATTAAAAAGAAATGGATGGCCATTTTAAAAATAGAAGCAACACAAGGTAGACAACGGAAATGTATTGAGAAATGTAAGGTAACGTAGTGCATAATTTCTGCCATCTAGGGTAATTTAATTTGTAGAGCTTTAATTTCCCTCTCCCATTAAACTACTTTTCGCTTCAGTCTTGAAACTTTTCAAAATGCAAAGTTAAAGATCCTGTTGGAATATACTATTCAACCTACAAAAATAACGTTAAACAACACTACTTTATATTTGATATGAATGGCCACACCTTTTATGCCATAAAACATATTGTAAGAGAATACCACTCTTTTTATTCCTTCTTTCCTTCTTGTACGTTTTTTGCTGTGAGTAGGTCGTGGTGCTGGTGTTGCAGTTGAAATAACTTAAAATATAAATCATAAAACTCAAACATAAACTTGACTATTTATTTATTTATTAAGAAAGGAAATATAAATTATAAATTACAACAGGTTATGGGCCCAGTCCATGCCTAATAAACAATTAAATTGTGAATTAAAGATTGTGAAAATAAATTGTGAAATAGCATTTTTTCACATTCTTGTGAAATAGCTTTTTTTTTTCACATTCTTGTGAAATTATTTCCTTCTCAGAATTTGAGTGAAAAATGGACAAGGCTAAACGTAATATTAAGCCGTTTGATGGCGAGAAGTACGCGATTTGGAAATTTAGAATTAGGGCTCTTTTAGCCGAGCAAGATGTGCTTAAAGTAGTTGATGGTTTAATGCCTAACGAGGTAGATGACTCCTGGAAAAAGGCAGAGCGTTGTGCAAAAAGTACAATAATAGAGTACCTAAGCGACTCGTTTTTAAATTTCGCAACAAGCGACATTACGGCGCGTCAGATTCTTGAGAATTTGGACGCCGTTTATGAACGAAAAAGTTTGGCGTCGCAACTGGCGCTGCGAAAACGTTTGCTTTCTCTGAAGCTATCGAGTGAGATGTCACTATTAAGCCATTTTCATATTTTTGACGAACTTATAAGTGAATTGTTGGCAGCTGGTGCAAAAATAGAAGAGATGGATAAAATTTCTCATCTACTGATCACATTGCCTTCGTGTTACGATGGAATTATTACAGCGATAGAGACATTATCTGAAGAAAATTTGACATTGGCGTTTGTGAAAAATAGATTGCTGGATCAAGAAATTAAAATTAAAAATGACCACAACGATACAAGCAAGAAAGTTATGAACGCGATCGTGCACAACAATAATAACACTTATAAAAATAATTTGTTTAAAAATCGGGTAACTAAACCAAAGAAAATATTCAAGGGAAATTCAAAGTATAAAGTCAAGTGTCACCACTGTGGCAGAGAAGGCCACATTAAAAAAGATTGTTTCCATTATAAAAGAATATTAAATAATAAAAATAAAGAAAATGAAAAACAAGTTCAAACTGCAACATCACACGGCATTGCGTTTATGGTAAAAGAAGTGAATAATACTTCAGTGATGGACAACTGCGGGTTTGTCCTTGATTCTGGTGCTAGTGACCATCTTATAAATGATGAGTCGCTGTATACCGACAGTGTGGAGGTTGTGCCTCCACTTAAGATTGCAGTGGCCAAGCAAGGCGAATTTATTTATGCCACTAAGCGTGGTATTGTCCGACTACGGAATGACCATGAGATTACACTGGAGGATGTACTCTTTTGTAAGGAAGCTGCTGGTAATTTGATGTCCGTAAAGCGTCTCCAAGAGGCAGGAATGTCGATCGAATTTGACAAAAGCGGTGTAACCATTTCGAAAAATGGGTTAATGGTTGTCAAAAATTCAGGTATGTTAAACAATGTACCTGTGATCAATTTTCAAGCATATTCTATAAATGCTAAGCATAAAAATAATTTTCGTTTATGGCATGAGAGGTTTGGCCATATAAGCGATGGCAAATTATTAGAAATAAAACGAAAGAATATGTTTAGTGATCAAAGTCTTCTAAACAACTTAGAGTTATCATGTGAAATTTGTGAACCCTGTTTAAATGGTAAACAGGCAAGACTTCCTTTTAAACAATTGAAAGATAAGACCCATATTAAAAGACCACTTTTTGTAGTACACTCAGATGTCTGTGGGCCTATTACTCCAGTTACTTTAGATGATAAAAATTATTTTGTGATCTTTGTTGATCAGTTTACACATTATTGTGTAACTTATTTAATTAAATATAAATCTGATGTGTTTAGCATGTTTCAAGATTTTGTAGCCAAGAGTGAAGCTCATTTTAATTTAAAGGTTGTGTACTTATACATTGACAATGGTAGAGAATACTTGTCAAATGAGATGAGACAATTTTGTGTTAAGAAAGGAATTTCTTATCACTTAACAGTGCCACATACACCTCAGTTAAATGGTGTTTCTGAGAGAATGATAAGAACCATTACGGAAAAAGCTCGAACCATGGTTAGTGGTGCAAAGCTAGATAAAAGCTTTTGGGGCGAAGCAGTATTAACTGCTACTTATTTAATCAACAGAATTCCTAGCAGAGCACTTGTTGATAGTTCAAAGACCCCATATGAGATGTGGCACAATAAGAAGCCATACTTAAAACATTTGAGAGTGTTTGGTGCAACTGTTTATGTGCATATTAAAAACAAACAAGGAAAGTTTGATGATAAATCATTTAAAAGTATTTTTGTGGGCTATGAACCCAATGGTTTTAAGTTGTGGGATGCTGTAAATGAAAAATTTATTGTCGCAAGAGATGTTGTTGTCGATGAAACCAATATGGTTAATTCTAGAGCTGTTAAATTTGAAACAGTGTTCCTGAAAGATAGTAAGGAAAGTGAAAATAAAAATTTTCCGAATGACAGTAGGAAAATAATACAAACAGAGTTCCCGAATGAGAGTAAGGAATGCGACAACATACAATTCCTGAAAGATAGTAAGGAAAGTGAAAATAAAAATTTTCCGAATGACAGTAGGAAAATAATACAAACAGAATTCCCGAATGAGAGTAAGGAATGCGACAACATACAATTCCTGAAAGATAGTAAGGAAAGTAATAAATATTTTCTGAATGAGAGTAAGAAAAGAAAGCGAGATGATCACCTGAATGAAAGTAAGGGATCAGGCAACCCGAATGAGAGTAGGGAAAGTGAAACAGCAGAGCACTTAAAAGAAATTGGAATTGATAATCCAACTAAAAATGATGGCATAGAAATTATTAATAGAAGAAGTGAGAGATTAAAGACTAAGCCTCAGATATCCTATAATGAAGAGGATAATAGTCTAAATAAAGTTGTTCTAAATGCTCACACTATATTTAACGATGTCCCAAATTCATTTGATGAAATTCAATATAGGGATGATAAATCTTCTTGGGAAGAAGCCATCAATACAGAGTTAAATGCTCATAAAATTAATAATACTTGGACAATTACAAAAAGGCCTGAAAACAAAAATATTGTAGATAGCAGATGGGTATTTTCTGTTAAATATAATGAACTTGGAAATCCAATTAGATACAAAGCTAGATTGGTTGCACGAGGATTCACTCAAAAATACCAAATAGACTATGAAGAGACATTTGCTCCTGTAGCTAGAATTTCAAGTTTCCGATTTATATTGTCATTAGTAATACAGTATAACTTGAAAGTCCATCAAATGGATGTAAAAACAGCTTTCTTAAATGGCACGTTAAAAGAGGAAATTTATATGAGACTTCCTCAAGGTATATCGTGTAATAGTGACAATGTGTGTAAATTGAATAAGGCAATTTACGGACTCAAGCAAGCGGCTAGATGCTGGTTTGAAGTATTTGAGCAAGCATTGAAAGAGTGTGAGTTTGTAAACTCTTCAGTTGATCGCTGTATATATATTTTAGACAAAGGTAACATCAATGAAAACATATATGTATTATTATATGTAGATGATGTGGTTATAGCTACAGGAGATATGACAAGAATGAATAACTTCAAAAGGTATTTAATGGAAAAGTTTAGGATGACTGACCTAAATGAAATAAAACATTTTATTGGAATTAGGATAGAGATGCAGGAAGATAAAATCTATTTAAGCCAATCTGCATATGTTAAAAAAATTTTAAGTAAATTTAACATGGAAAATTGTAATGCAGTTAGTACTCCTTTACCTAGTAAAATAAATTATGAATTACTTAATTCAGATGAAGACTGCAATACCCCATGCCGTAGCCTCATAGGATGTTTAATGTACATAATGCTTTGTACACGCCCAGATTTAACTACTGCAGTAAATATCTTGAGCAGATATAGTAGCAAAAATAACTCCGAATTATGGCAGAACTTAAAAAGAGTTCTTAGATATTTGAAGGGCACTATCGATATGAAATTGATTTTTAAAAAGAACTTGGCATTTGAAAATAAAATTATTGGTTATGTGGATTCTGATTGGGCTGGTAGTGAAATTGATAGAAAAAGTACAACAGGGTATTTATTCAAAATGTTTGATTTTAATCTCATTTGTTGGAATACAAAGAGACAGAACTCAGTAGCAGCCTCATCAACTGAAGCTGAGTATATGGCCCTATTTGAAGCCGTGAGAGAAGCTCTATGGCTTAAATTTTTATTAACTAGTATTAACATTAAACTAGAAAACCCCATTAAAATTTACGAAGACAATCAAGGCTGTATTAGCATAGCAAACAACCCCTCATGTCATAAACGAGCTAAACATATTGATATTAAATATCATTTTGCCAGAGAGCAAGTTCAGAATAATGTGATTTGTCTTGAGTATATTCCTACAGAGAATCAACTGGCTGACATATTTACAAAACCGTTGCCTGCTGCGAGATTTGTGGAGTTACGAGACAAATTGGGTTTGCTGCAAGACGACCAATCGAATGCTGAATGAAATTTTTATATATATTTTTCAAATTTAAATTCCTGTAAACATATTTTGTTACAATGATCTGATCGGGTTTTTCTGGGTTTTCCCCGTATCCTCGCAGCAAATGCTGGATCAGTTAACACTTCCCAGAATGCACACCACCCACATTTGATAGTTACTAATGAATATTATTGTTATGTTTTTAATTATAGACGTTATTTTTGAGGGGGCGTGTTGGAATATACTATTCAACCTACAAAAATAACGTTAAACAACACTACTTTATATTTGATATGAATGGCCACACCTTTTATGCCATAAAACATATTGTAAGAGAATACCACTCTTTTTATTCCTTCTTTCCTTCTTGTACGTTTTTTGCTGTGAGTAGGTCGTGGTGCTGGTGTTGCAGTTGAAATAACTTAAAATATAAATCATAAAACTCAAACATAAACTTGACTATTTATTTATTTATTAAGAAAGGAAATATAAATTATAAATTACAACAGATCCTTTCAGCCAGCAGCACTTGGAAAGTTGCAATTGTCTGGCTTCGGGCGGCTCTTGAGGGTTAGTGTACCATAACCATTTCATTAGGGGCATATCATGCGGCCATTGAAGGTTGGACCGTACCTCGGTAAACAACCTCAAGATTTTGAATCCACACCGGCAGCTGAAATGGCAATCTGCAGCCCTAAGATTCCCAGAGTTGCGACCTTCAAGCAGCCACTTGGCAGTTGCCAACTCGTCATTACCGGTTGCATAAATATTTACAAGGCACATAAAACACACACACACACACACACCTGCACAGGCGGTAGGTAGTAGCTACTAAAGTAATGTTAGTGACGGCTGGAAAGGAGGGCGAAGGGGGTGTGACAAGGACTTGGGTTCATAAATTGAGAAGCTGCAAGGCGTTTAGGTCCAAACACAAATACGAGTGCAAACATGGCTTGACATCGACACTGACTGGATGACGCCTCCCACTCTAGGGAATTTTCCCCCCACCGTCCCTTTGAGATTTCCCGTCATTCGCCGGAGATTTCCCCCAGCATCATGGCATCATGTTTAATCGCGTTAATTGCGAGCTCCTTGTTACCTTGGCCAACTAGGAAATTCAACTCTGTTTAATTGCCGCGCTGGCTGAGTGGAAAACTTCTTGCAGCTAACTGTCTGTTCTCGCCGGCGTCTTAAATCCTAATTGGAGGCTTAAATCTCGTCGACTTTTTGACTTTATCGCGGTTTTTAATTGCACATGTGTTGCCCTCAAAAAGTCACTGGTTATTAATTAATTTGCGGTTTCGCCAAACGTGCAAGTGCACCGACTTTAGATTTTACTTGTGTCAATTACTTAAGTCGCAATTATTCTGTTTGCTTTATTCCACTTGGCCTTCAGCTTTCACTGAAAATAAAAACTATAAAATAATTCAGAAAGCAATTATCGTTTTCAAATCGATCTGGATATGTTCGTATGAGTTCTGAAATTTCGAGACTATGAAAGTGGAGATTACGCATATATATTGGTTATTTCTAGTACTTTGGATTTTATCATTGACTAGCCAAAATTTTGTTTCTTTCTCGCACTCCCACTATCTTAATAGCGGGTATCTAACAGTCGAGGCACTCAAATCTCTCTTGTTTTAAACTTTAGTTGGAGTTTAAGTTTGGACTCAAGCGGCCTCGACATTAACCAGAGTTGACAGGTTGCAGCTTTTGTGTGGTTTCCATCCCCAGCCCCTCATTAACATCTCCTGCCCCGCGGCATAAGCTAGTCCGCTCCCCAATCCCAAGCCCAATCCTCATTCCCAACCACTCAAGCACTCCTCCTTAAACCAGGTCCACTTATTGTTAATCCTCAGCGGCCTAATGTACAAATGCTGGAAAATTGAGCCGACAGCCACGGCTGGCTGGGAAAAGTGAAAATAAAGCAGGGCATACAAAAAAAAACAGAGAACACGACTGGGAAAAGAACGCAACTTTTGAGTGATGCTTGCTGCACTATAAGCACCACCAGCTAACCAGATTCAAAATCCGCTTTGGTGGTGCTGTCCTGGAAAAGGCTTCTCCACAAGAGACACTGTGCTGCAAAGCAAGGGATTTTAGACACTAAATTGTATTTTTCCTTTTTCTTAGGGTAAATATTGGCATTCAATAAAAATTAATAGCTTTCAAATAAATCATAAATATTATGTAAAAAAGGTAATTTATATTTCTCTTGTCTTCCAATTACTTTATTTATGAACCTATTGAACCGAACAAAAACAGATTTTACTATGCTGTTTAGTGTTATTAGAGCACGTAAATGAGGTTTAGTCTTTTGGGTGAGATGCTGCTCGAGTGGGTGGTTGGCTATAAAAAGGCGGAGCTCGCGGGGTCAGTGGAGCTTTTAGCTCGGCTTTCGCCTTTGTCACTAGTCCAGGACAAGAGCGGCACAAAAGTTTGTTTGTTCATTTGATGGTAATTATTGTAAATGGCGGCAGCGACGCAGGTGGAAGTGGGACTCCGCCGGCTCTTTGATAAAAATGAGCCAGAGCTCGTGGCCCAGTGGGGGCACTGGAATTGGTGGGGAACATTGACGGCAAAATCGCTTTGGGCGCTGATTGAGCAACCAAATAAATGCGCCAAACTTTGACAATGGCTGATGTTGTTGATAATAGCATAAGGATGATGCCCCGGCCGGTACTCCTTCTTCCCACAGGATGCCGCTCACGATGGTAATGATGATGACGACTCCCGACTACCGCTTGGTGTTTATGGCATTCCAGCGGCATCCTCGGCCGAATTGAGCTGAACTGAGGTGTCCTGTGGATGGATGCCCAGCGGCCAAAATGTGAAAAGTTGTCGTGCCACCAACTAGTTAATGGCATTTGTGTGTTGCCGGATTCCCAGCGGAGTCGGCAGCGGTTTGTTGTCTCTCTCTGGCACATCAGCTGTCTCAGTCGCTGATCCCGCAGGTGTGAGTGGAGAACATTTAATATTGAAGTCGATACGGATTGCATAGAGCACCTTTATAAAAAAATGTTTGAATATAAAAAAAAAATTTAAAATAATAAAACCGGCTTACTTATTATATGCCAAATATAAAATATTACAAAAATATATTAATCTTAATAAATATTATTGAAACAAAATAATCAATCGAAACAATTTTCATAACTCTAAATTTCTCAAAGTTATGTAAGCTTTATCTTTGAAAATCAATTTTCATTGAAGAAACTTCCTTTTGATTAAGCAACACCATCCTTAAAAGTTATTCAATGGCCTTAAGCAAGTTGTCCTGTTTAATTAGATTAGTTCAAGTAAATTGAAAATACCAGTACAATGTCTTCGGTATGTGAAGGCTAACGTAATAAAAGGGCATAACTTAATAAGGAGGTAAATTAATAGATTGACCACACAAAACACACTCCGCCCATCATCGTCGTCCTGGAATGGCCATTGATTGGTCCCAAGCCATATATGAACTGATGTACTGAACCGGGAAAAAAGAAAATATTTTTCTAATTTTGTGAACATGCCGGCAGCCAAACACAAACAGACAACAAACTAGTTGGCGATGGGGGAAAATGGAGCCTCCTACATATGCATAGTAAAGAGCTGGAAAATCATGTTAACATTTCACATTATGGCCATGCTGAAGATGAACGGAAAACTCATTCAATTTTCGTTGCAAAATAAGAGAATAAAGAAATCTTCCATTGGACATTATAATTTTATAAGAAAAATGCAATGAATGTTGCTGGCCGTAAAGGAGATGGCAGAATATTGAGAGCCTTCGAGGCTGCAAAAGGTGGGGTGGAAAAAAAAATTGCAAATGGATACATGAGAAAGGGAAAACTGCCGACGGAGCGAAATGGAAAATGGCTGAAAACTGGGCTGATTGAGTGCTGCTATATTGGCATATATGTACATATGTGGTCTTGGTGTCAGTTTTATGGTTTTATACTTTCATTTCCGCTCATAAATACCATATACGACTTCCGCTGAGGTCTCGAAAATTTTTTACCTAAATGCAAAGCGAACTTGAAGGTGAAATGAAAGTTTCGCCGACTGTGAAAGCGGTCATTGCATTGCAGTTACCCAGCTTAGTTCGCCAAAAAGTCAGACACATCATTCTGGCTTAGCCCCAAATGGACCACCAAAGTCATGTATTTTTTAGGGGTTTCTTGTCCCCAGCATGCATTGTCTGCATTTATTTTCCGAATCGTTTGGTTTTGTTAGCTCTTCGTTTCTTTTAGAAAATTCCCTTTTTTTGTGGGTTTGACCCAAGTGAAAATGCAAGGTGTTGACTGGATTTCGACATGCTCGATAATTTTAAGCCCCTGGAAACTAAAACACTCACAAGTTTTTTTTTCTAAATATCCATTTGCAGGGTGAACGACATTCCGCAGCATCAATTTCTGATTATAGCAATGAAATGCACTTCAGTTGGTTTCATTTATTCGTTTGATTGGTCAATATCAGCCAACTGATTAGATCTCCCTTGATTAACCATAGAAAAAAGGATGTGCAACTTATTTTAAATGAATAAGTGAAAATGTAAATTATTGGAAATTGATTGCGCGCAGATAAAACAGCCTAAATTGTTGACTTATTAGATGTCGCGTAATAAAAATTGTTAGTTTACTACTAGTTTGACATATTTGCACAAATTAATATTAACCATAGAACCATTATTTGTCAATGATTTTTATAATAACACAAATAACAGTAAACATATACCGGTTAGTGACTTAAATTAGACGGTTAACGGCATGTTGCATTATATGGCACGCAAAAAATGAACAGAAAATAATTAGTTACAAAATGCACATAAATTGAATGCGAAATTTTAGAGCAAACAAAAAAACTAGCTGGAATCAAGTAGAATAATAAGTGAAATTATTGCAGCTATGGATAATTAAAAAATTATCTATGTTAATCCGTGTGAATTAAATAATACAAATTGCTTTAAATATGATTAAATTTTCTGTCACCTTTTTTCCAGCAATCTGCAGTCCACCGGTATGGTGTATGCAACTCAGCGGCCAAGTGGAAAAGGGCAAGTTTTTAATCTGATAAACATGGCCAACATCGAAATACGAAATTAAATTAAAAGTTTTCCTTTTCGGGCACAAACAAAAATCGAATCAGGTCCGTTAAAGCGAAGGGGATTTCGAATCTGGGAAGCAAATAAATGTATTAAATCAATACATGTTGCCCAAATAGAGAGGAGCTCGGGATGAAGGCTTTGTTGAACTCCCCGAATCAAAAGTGATAAATCTAAACCGGACGTGTGCGTGTACACTTATAGAAATTGAAAATGGAAAAGTAAAAGAAAATGGAAAGGAGCGTGGGGCAGCCGATGGCATTTCCCCTATATTGGCGAGCGATTGCTCCTTTGAGCTGCCGAAACTATAAATTTTATTTTCGCTGAGGGCCTGCCAGTTTCAATGACACTTTAATTTAAATTCGCTCAAACGCAATTGCTAGCCAACGCACCCAGTGACAATCAAAGGGAGCCATCCCGAACTCCACATCCACATCCTTGAATCGAATGGTTCCATTGAGCAAGTTGTCAAATTGTTTGAATTTATTTATTGACTGGGGCTGGGGCGGCGGCATTTGCATCCCAGTCGACAGACTTTAGACTCAGTTGCCCGAATGAAGCCGCTTGCACTGCCATCGGCGGCGGATGTGTAAGTTCCCTGGCTCTGGCTCCCTTATCCTTCCACATTTCACCATCCTTTTTCTGGAGTCTCGTGTAATGAAAGGAGAAGGCATTGTCTGGAGGGCACAGTGGTGACGGAGTTGGGATTTAAGATCTTTTAAGCTTATTTTAAAATAGTTTTCAGTGCATTTGGATGATACACAAATGGAATATTTTACTTCTACTCTTAACTAATTATTTAAAAGTGATGCCTTTTCTGATTCTGTTTAAAATTATTTCTAAATTTACTTATATGAGTAATTGTTACAATTACAAAACAAATTTACAATAAATTAAAGTACAATGCACAAAAGCCTACATTCATAAAGTTACTAAGAAAGCTAAGATCCATTCTTAGACTTTCCTATCCGCTGATCACTGATTTCATTATCCTTCCCCATATCCCACAATCAAATCATTTTATAGCACAGTTTCGAGGGCATTGACGAGAAAATATCTCAAACTGATTTTCCACTGTGAGCAATTGAATGGGAAGCGGAAAAGCGCACACAGATACATATAAAGATACAAAAAGGGTCACAGGATGCGGTGTTCTGGCCTCATGTGTAGCTTTGTGCGTGGTCATGTGTGTGAGAGAACCTTTTAACTTTATCGCATGCAGCGAATTTGACCCACACATACGTAGAATAAGTTAAGTAAGACTTGCCGCTGGCATTTGTGTGTGTGTCACGCACGTCTCACTTGGCCACAGCCCTTTGTTGGTGTGAGTTTCAGTTGACTATTTAATAAATCCCAGTTTTGTGGTCAGCATACCAAATTAATGCGATTTACTTGGCCAACGCACACACACGCACCGTCAGCGCGGCAAAAGTGTTACAAATATAGAACGAAAAAGAATGAAAGAAAGAACGGAGAATTCATTTAATTTATTCTAAAGATTAGCTATTCATTTCACTGTTTTGCTACCACAATTCCCCATCTCCGTCGAAAGAGAATTGTTACACCCTCCGGACGCGGTGGCCAGTATGGAATTTAAATTTGTCCTGTCCAGTTAGCAGGTGTGAGAGTGTCTTCGAGTGTGGCTGCGAATAAAACTTGAAAACTTCTTCCTGGCACGTGTTTGACTTATGCGCAGGACAAGTACCAAAGTTTAAGCTTTGCCCAGCTGAACAAAGCCGGGCAAACGAAATTTCAATTTCAAATGTCGGCTATCCTAGACAAATTTAAATGCAATTTAAAAGGAATTTGTTTAACTATGTTTATATATATATATTTTTTACAAAATTCAATGATTCAATGAATCGTTTTATTTATGGTGGTGTATATTACAACATTCTAAAGTAAAAACAAATTTTGTGCAAATAGTGTTTAAATTCGAGCATACTCAACATTTTAAATGCCTGCAGGGTAGCACAGCAGTCTCGAATTCAAAATCACAATGGTTGAATGGAAAAAAGTTTGCGAGTACAATGCCAGCACCGGACACTAATGCCCGGCAGGAGCCCAAGATCAGGTCGGGTCAGGTCAGGGTGGTCAGGATGGTCAGGATGGTCAGGATGGCATGGGAGGTCGGGAAACTGCCGACAGTTGGCCAAAATCGTGGCCCATATGCCACCCGCTCCTGGTGGCAGGGACTCTCTGCGGACACTGGTAGCACCCCGAAATTATGCTAATTTCTTTGAATTCCTTACACATTTATATTATTTATTGTTTTCCTTTTTCTGGTGGGGTACTTCTATTCTATTCCCGGTGAGTTGAAAAGAAGTATTCAAAAGTATTTAGAGTTCTGACAGTTTTTTGTTTGTTTGCTTACGTGTTGTAGGGTGGTAGATGGCAAGGATTTGAGAAGTTTTTGTGACTTTCATTTATACTCTGCAAAGGGGCAAAGAATGGCATGTTGATAGAAGCATTGCTAAGTTGAATTTATCTGGAAAAAGGATGTGAATTTACTGTAAATAACACCTTTTTATCTCGAAGCCAATTTAATTAATCCACCAGTGTGTCCTGTCCTTCACTCATCAAATGATCATATTTCAACCAACTGTAGAAATCCCGTCTCATGTCTCATCAAGTAGCTGAAGCATTTCGCAATCATGCTGCGGCTTGAAGCACTCAACTAAGCCATCCAAGGGCAGGATTTGGACCTGGCCAAGAACCGGAGACGAGGCCAACGGCAACAGCAAAACAAATCAATTAAAACAATACTGGCCCACAACCACACACACCCAATGAGCGACGACACGGGGCTTAGGACAAAGTCCACTTCAGTCAAACTATTACATAATTAAATCACAGCGACGCACGCACGCACACAGCCTCACACACCGATTGTCAACACACACACACACACACACACCCATAATAAATGGAGGATTATGTTAATCAAGCGGAAAAGCAGACACGCAAGCGTAGAGAAAACGGCCAAATAAATGAATGAATAAATGAAAGATTTTATTAATGGTTTATTTCTTCTGCCTTGCGCTGTCCTTCAAAGTCACAAAAAAAAGTGCAAAAAAGCATAAAAAATAAGTATGCGAAGCCGAATGAAAAAGAACAAAAAGTTATAAGCATTTAGCTTTGTTTTCGTTTGCTTAAATAATTCATTAAATTAAGTGTGCCGAACAATCAATCAAGCCGCCTTTAGTTTTGTCAGCCAGCACAACGATAATGAAATCCACAGATTCCTTTTGACTTTGCCCTCATTATGAGGAAAACTTTTTCCTCGGAATCCCGTTTCTTCAAGCTGAATTTAAGCATATTTTTGAAGTCGGCCATAAATTTATTCTCAGTTATTCTCCCTCTGGCTGCCTTTGCGCCTGGGAAATTCTTTTCCAGTTCAAACATTGGCGGATAAACGATTTGCTGCAGGCAATTAAAGCAAGAAACTATTGCAACTTAACTTTAAATAACACCCATATTTATATATTGGGCAATCGTTTTATTAAAAATATTCTTTTCAAAAAATCGTAATATTTTATAGTATTTATTATAAAACTAAATTCAATATTTGCATTTATCAAATATTCATTTAGTTTGACTATAAATAAACACACTGCCCGAAAACATTTAATCATAAACCATAAATTTATGTGACGTTATGAGCGCCACTGGCATTGGTTTGATAAGCAAACTGCGTACTAAGAAAATTAAAAATGCAATTTTTTCTAAGTGTAGATCCACGAACAGACCAAAACCAGACCTCGGGCAGACTTAAATGCTCCTGCAGCTGAGCGCTTCGAGTGGCACAATAATGCGCATAAAAACTAGCATCTTTTTCGAGATATTTCGTGGACTAGTCCTCCCGCAGGAGCGCGCTGCCACGCCCCCCAATCGAGCGCCCACTAACTCATATGGTTGTCGCGTGGTCGTCGAGTCCGCCAGATCGTCTCATAAGCAGTTGCAAGTTATTGGCGCTAGATTTCCCCTGACATCGCATCCTGCGGAAAATTCAAGGCGAGTGCCGACGGCGGCAACATAGTTTAGTCCTTTTCCGTCACACAGACACTGGGATACAAAGATACTAAGACACTCAGATGCACGCACACACATCCCCAACAAATATGCGAAACAAATGTTTGCCTTGTGCTTGCATTTTCAGCAACATATTTTTATAAAAATAATATGTAGCCCTGTAGCCCAACAATTTTTGGGGCCGGCACGCCTTTGCACTCGCTTTACTTTCGTTAAGCATTGAGTTTAGTTTTAGTTTATAAACGTTAACAAATAGTTGCCCTTGGTCCATGCTCGGTGATTTTTCAGCAAACTTATTTACTGCGAAAATAGTTGCACTCGTTATAAAGTTAGTTGCTCGAGTGCCAAATAAAATGCCATACCTTGCACTGCTTTCTCTTTTCCGACATTTCTGGGGCTTGTTTGTTGGCCATTCCTTCTTTTTGTTTCACTCTTACAATATTTTTGTGCATTCTGAGCTCTCTTAAATATTTTGCGACTTTGTGGCCTGTGCTGACTTTGAGTGGCAAAGAAGCTTGTGAGTAAACATATTTGCCAGAGCCTTGTTAAGCCCTGTTGTATGAAGCGCAAGTAAATGGTTTTGGTATGAAAAGTACACCTTTGCCACCCAAAGTATTTCAAAAAAATAATTGAAGCTATAAGCATTCGCTGATATTGAGTTGAGCCGACATTAAGTGGAGCTCTGAACGCATTTCACTGACAAATATTAATTCCCAATGACACCATCTGAACTCGGCTCGTTTAAGACAATTTTCGCGCTCACACGCAGTCGAGAAGTCTTGTTATCTGTTCGCTTTTAAAACACGACTGTCGTGTATTTATATATTGGCCTGCAGGCTTTCAATTATTTAAGGTCTTTATAATCGAATAATTAAAAATGAAAAATTAACGCAGAGAAAAATGCATCCTCAACTCAAATTTACAGGGCGCGGATGGCCGAAAGGGGGGTTAATGCCAGCAGAAACTTTCCATATCTCCTTTATTTGCCTGGGCCACTTTTTAATTCTTTTTTTTTTTTTTTTGAACTTCTGCCAGCCAAACACTTTGAACTCACACATGGACAAACAAGCACGCGTACGCGCACGCACACATGCACATGCAATTCACGGGTGAAAATAATTGGAAGATATTTCGCATACTTTATGGTCGAAGGAAGGAGGAGAAGGAGTTCTGGGCGGTCAGCAAGGATGCGGGTCCCAAACACATTTAATGAAAACTGGCTGAGTAATTAAATACATGATGACAAACGCGGGCATGCATCCGCATTTATATTTATAGTTTAATACTCTACGAAAAGGAAAATCAAATCAATAATACATTTTAGAGTTCTTAAATAAATATAGTTTTAAGTAAACAAGCAAGCTTATAAATATATATTTATTATTACACATGAATTGTTGTATCAATAATGTTGTATTTTAATAATTAAAATTGCAGAGTAGATTTATTTATCTTTTCTACTATATTCGCACTTTTTTATTTTATTATATTTTTTATATATTATTTTTATTATTATTTTATTATATATTATCTTGCCAATGATCTAAAAGACAAACAATTTTTTCCACCAGCTGACTAACGGGTATCTGATAGTCGACGATTACGACTGCGTCGTTCTCTCTTCTTTTTTTATTTAAAACCTGAACGAAATATGCGTATTATTTATGGCGAGCATTGAGCATCGACAAGGAAAGGAGATATCCGGAAGCCAGATACCGATCCCAGGCCATGTTTCGATCCGACTTGACCCGCCAGTCGTCGTTTTCGCGCCCTTTCATGTCACATTATTGGTGGCCCATTGACAGAATATATATTAAATTAAAGTCCGTTTGCCACCCTAATGCGTTAAAGAGCCGGGCTTAATGAGACCCCTGTGGAAGAGGAGCAGGGAAAGGGAAAACTCACTCCCAACCGAATGTCCAACTATTTACGGGTTACTTGTACTCCGGCGGAAAATTATTTGCCGAACTGAGGGACAGAGAAATGTAAAATGCGTTAAGCTCGCCAAGTAGTGTCCGGCACAAAAGCGTAAGAAAAATTCCAAACAAAACTTAATTACTTTGTAGAAGGCAAAAAAGAAATGGGGATGGTGAGGAACAGAACAAATTGGCCAAATTTGCTTGACTTGCTAGCAAGTTTACATTCGTATTTGCCGCTCTTTGTTTATATTAACTGAGCACGGGTGACATTTTTTTCGTGCTTTTCATTTGCCGGGTTTTTCCCTTTACTTCTCAGTTTCTTTAATGAGGGTTTAAGTATTATTTGCCCAAGGGTTGCCTTTGGCCTTTGTTTATACTGCCCAACTCCCCATTTCCTATAGCCGAATACCTTGTCGCCGTAATTTGAGAAGGAAATGCGGGACGACCAACGAAAAAAAAAAGGTTTGCGTGTAATAATTTTTAATTTTAATTTTTAGTTCGCCGCGGCCAGAAAAGTTTGGCCCCTTTACTTTTTGAGCCACTTAAGCGGACTTCGGGTCAAATGAAATGAAGAAGGTTGACCCCCAAATAAATGTGGCAACACAAAAAGTGCCTGTACTTGGCGGATTCGAGATAACCAAATGAGATGTCGCTGGCCGAGTAAATAACCGGCGAAACTTATGACAAAGGCTGAGTCCGAGTCTGATGTCATTTGCCAGATTACTTCTGGCAGTTGTGGGGCAATTTCAATACAAATTTACTTAATTGTTGGAAAAATGGTTAGCGGAAATGGCAACAGGAAATATTCTGTTCTTTATACGACAGTAGAAAATAAAGTTCATTCCATTTGCAAGTAAATACGAATTTTAAAGAATTATAGCATAGCTTAAGCGTTTGCTATTATGCAATTAAAGTGAAGAAAGTATCTTAAACAAGACACAAGATAAAACGATAATCAAACAGAGATTGCAAGCCCCTTTGGTTTCCGCTCATTCGCTTCGTTTTACCGCCTTTTTGTTAAAGTAAATAAAGGCGCTTCTCCCCACAGGATGTTGACCAACAAAGGCTTCAATCAGTTGGCGCATTGAAAGCTACTTTGTTTCTCGCAGGACCTTCCTGTTCCGCCGTTGCTGTAATTTGATTGACTGTTTTCGGTATAAATCACTCTCAGACTGTTGGCCGCATGGTCAATCGATTATTTCAACAATCTTGGCGAAAACATTTTCGCTCTCGACTCTGACACTCACTCCGTGCAATTATCATTATGATGAGATGCGGAATAATTTGCCAACAAGTGCATGAAAGGACCAAGGATGGTTTGACATTGCCATTCGACGACGATGGGACCGGCAGAGGAAGAGGAAGTGAGGGCACGAGGAGCAGAGTTTTCGACGAGACATATAAAAGTAAATTCCATTTTTATTAATTGTCCGCCTTCTTGTTTGTTCTCGGATCGGAGTCCGTCGAGTTTTCATCTTTAAGCCAACCCCCTTTCCATCTTCACCTCCACACCCTCTCCCACCCCCCTCCTGATTTTCACGGTTTTTCTCCTCAATGGCACTCGACTCACGAGGCTGGTGTGGCCGCTGATGGGGCGTGGCAGGGGCGGGTCGGTCAATGGAATGCCATTTCGAGTGGCATCCATTGAAACACTATCAAGTGTTGACGGCGGTCCTGCGGATAGCGAGGGTTGCTCTGGGCATCCAGTGCATCTGGTCTAGGGTCTTTCAATAATTATAATTTGTGTGCTTTAATGAGACGCGGAGTGGGGTTTTAAAAGGGATCAGCTGCCGCTCGTGTACATAAAAATAATTTTAAATCAGCTGCATATTTACCCAAAGCCTTATTTGATTTTAATTGATTTTTTCGCCAGCGATATTTGCTTTTAATTTGCCCGCCGAAGTCGCAGCTCCTCTGCAGACACGTATTTGCCCATAATTCGACTGTTTGATCTGTCGAAAAAATGTACGCGTACATTTCCACACACACTCACATACACGTATTGCTGCGTATTTTAATTTTATTTGCTTTTTAAATGAAGCGTCATTGGCCCAAAGCGAACGCAACTGATTGTGTCACCTCCGCGGGCGATTGACAATCAGCTGGTTGGGGTTGCCTGCAATCCGTCCACATCGCCCACCCACCCATTTAACCATCACCCGCTCCAATCAGATACCCTGCACAAAAATTAACCTCAATGCAAGTTATGCGTGCGCCAGTAGCGAATAAATAAGAGCCAGCTAAAAAAAAAAATCCAGAGTGAAAACTTTATTTTTCCCATGGCGAACACTGAATACTCTTTGCAAGTGTTGATTGGTGATTGCATTGGTTCTGCACACTAAAATGTAATCAATGTATTAGTTAATATATAACAATAATTTCTTGTTTTAGGTATTTAGTAATAATAGATAAAATTAAAAAGAGTTTTACATTTAAAGTACACCTAAGTGCATCTAATAATGAAAAGAAATTAGTAAATGATTTTATGTATGACTCAATCTTATAATTTATATAATAAGTATTTTTGGCAATGTAATATTATCAAATATATAATTATACTAATTTTACAACGAATAATGCAACCCTTACTACATAGCTAATATGGCCACCAAAAGAATGGTTAAAGAAAAATAAGGGAAAATTTTATTTACTTTGTTTCTTTGCGCGCCTGAAGCTACTTAAGTTCTTGGCTTTCCCCTGATTTCCCAGTCTCGTTGTTTTGGTTGTTGTATATCGTAAAATATTTGCGTTATTATGCTAGTAATTTTTCCTCTTTTTTGTTGTCTTACCCTAGCCCCTGCGTCTTGGCCAGGTTTTGTTATTGTTGGCTAGTTGGCGGTTGGGTTTTGTGACGTTGTCGCAGCAGTTCGGTAGCTCATTTTTATTTCACCAGCCCCGGGCAGGGATGACAAAATCAGGGCTTGCATGTGAGTGCCGAGCCACTACGTACTACTTGTATTCTCGGCTTCTGTGAGAGCTTTTTCAGTATTTTCCAGCTTGTCATAAAATGCCAAGCATTTTTTGCAGAAACACAAAGAGTAGAGTAGCAGGAACAAGATATACTGCTATTAAAACTAAATCAAGCAAGCGTAGCTACCACCATCAGCAGTGGTTTCCGGTTTCCCAGAAATTTTCAACTTGTAGTTCAACTTTGTTTAAGCAATAAGGTAAAGACAGAGAACACAATTATTTTGGCAAGACCAGAGCCAATTGCCAAAAGCGGACCGGAATGCGACCCTAAACTCGTCAATCGGGTGAAGAACTATGTCAGGGCACGGACCGGCATTTTAATGACCTTCAACTTTGACAACAAGGCATAAATGGCCAACAATTGGGGCGTTAACGGAAATTGGCTTAAAAAGCTATAAAATGTACCCAGTAGCTTGGACCAGGAAGGAAGCACATTTATTGGTAAATAAAGTTCCGCTCAAGGTATAAAAGTTAATAATAAATTGAAACAATGAGGCAAATTTTGTTGATCCGCGCTAGAACAGGGCAAAATCTCAAGCTGCAAAAGTCGCCTTTTATGGCTGGCAATAAAATTGGTAATTGGTTAAAGGGCATATGAAATAAGCTACCGAACAGAGAATGGATTTAATTAAAGTCCACAATGCAAGCTCTTGATTAGGAGTCCTTTTCATGGCTTTCTTGAGTAGATTGCAGCAAATGCTTCTTTATTATTTTGATAAGAAAACATTAAGAATATCGTATCATCAAATCTAAATAGACATGTTTGATCATTTTTCTTTATTTCTAATGTTTTTTTTTCTTAATTGAAGACCTTTTCCACATTCCGTTTTCCTTACGGCGGGACATGACCCGAGACCCAAGTCGGGAGACATTACGACATACATTTTTACGTGTTCCCAGAATATCAGACATAATTAATAAGGCTTGCCAATTAAGAGGCCACGGCAAATTTTCAAGTGCGAAATTTTCACATCTATTCATGTCAGCAAATTATCGCATCAAGTGAGAAAGGTAAAAATTCAACAGAAATTGGCCAAGGACATTGAATGGTGCGGGAGGGGGCTAAGTGGCAGAGGACATTTGCCCCTAATAGATGGCAATCTTGGGCGTGTGTATCGTGATTGTTGGGCTTCTCGTCTCGCAGATGAAGACGCAGTGCGCATGTGACATAATTGAGGGCGACACGGCCGCCTCGTATGAACGAACAGGTGAGCAGGATACACCTGTCCGTCCGTCGGGCACGCATCCTCCGTCCAATAGAAGATTATAATGTACGCGTTGCTTAATTTGAATGGTGCGTGCTGGGCCGCCTTTGAAATGCTGTCAGAGACGCTAAATGAAATTAAAGACTGCTGCCCCCGCAACGTGCTTTCACCTCCCACTTTCACCTCCTGCGTCACAGATAACAGAGGGCACTCATGTTTTAAAAATTAAGCGAAAATAACGATATTAGCATAAATAAGCGTCGCTAATAGGATTTCCTTTGTAATTATCAAATTGCCAGGCTAGCACACAAGCTACCAAATAAAAAAATGGAACAAGCAGTAAATAAAAATGTGAAATAAATTAAAGAATCACACCCGGCTTTAAGCATTCCTTTGTGGCATAGCATAAAAAAAAAGTGCGCACATTTACACACATGTTGGCACCTGTTTTTTTGTTTGTTTGTTGATTTCTGTTTTGACGCCTGCTCTTGTTCTGTGGGTAATTTATTGGCTTGCTCGCCAAAATCGATTTCGCATTATTCGCGTATATCAATGCACTGGCTAATTTGCTTAAAAGCATAATTAACACGGCTCACACAGACACACACACACACACACACACGCACACCGTGCTCGCCATTTTATGGGTGCACGTGAGTCGTAAAAAATCGACGAACACGCGAGGTGCAAAAGACACGCCAAAAACATGATGCGAAATACAAAACAAAAATATAAAAAAAAAAACGCCTGTAAATCAGCGCCCCGAGCAGACAATGCCAATAACAAAAGTCTTCAGCACACGTCGTATACGTAATGAATATTTCGAATGTTTTGTTTGCCTGTTTTGCGGCTTTCGCGGCACTTTTTAGCGCTGATAAAAAACTATCACTTGCATTGAGGTTATCCAAGAGTATGAATAAACAAAAGTGGCATATATATTACCATTTTAAATTCATTTAAATTTTTTATCCTAAAAATCACAACTTTCAATTCATTAAAAGCTGTAATGTGCACACATATCGAATAAGCACTGTATCAAATCAGAACATTGGGAACAATCACATTGTAGCACTTTTGCAACAATGTTTATGTAAGACTTTTCAGTTCCCAGGCATATCTTGAGTGCTCAGCAATCTGACCACACAAGAATGCTATTCAGACCAGAAGTGCAGAGTCAGCATAATTAGCATGCGCGACTGCTCGATCTTTATGTCCACATGACTCTCTTAGACAGCGGCGCTCTCGCTGCCAAAGTTAAGTACATAAGAGCAAAGCAACGTCTCTGCCGACGGCCTCTCTGCCGGCGCAGACGGATTGCATTTGGCTAGCTTGGACTCTTCTAGACCAAGTACAAGGCAGTCGTAAAGGAGTCGTCAAAGAGCCTTCAACATGTCCTAATTGAATATTAATGAGTCTTAACAGAAGTTACAATTTTACTGATATCATACTGAATCTCTATTTCAATAAAAGTAATATAAAGAACACAAAAATGCATTACAATTATTACATGGCGACCGTGACATGGTCACTTAAGCCTGTAAAACAATAATAAAAAGAAATATATAAAAGTTAAAATGCGAACAGTGACCATTAAAAAATAAAATTGTGACAATTGATCAAACCCAGACGACAACAGAAGCCGCAAACTGGAGGACTCTGCTCCTATCGAGCAAAGGGACGCACCTACTCTACAAGAGGCACTAGAGGTGTGTCCAAACGATGGACCACGCCCACTCACAATAGCTGAGTATAGGGCAAGAAGACAGCCGAAACCAAAAATAAAGAAGAAAAGAAGCGGCAAAAGGATCAAGCTTCTTCAACAACGGAGATTAATAAAGGACCTAATAAAGACGGCAACTACGGAGGAAGAGAAAACTAACCAAGCCAAAAATCTGGAAGCGATTGAAGCCAAATTGTGCAGTGGTGCGCAATAACGCAGTTGAGGCTGTATTTAATACCAATGCCCCAATCTGCCTTAATATTAAAAATACATACCTCAAGCCGATGCGTGAAAACGCTGCTTGAAAAATACTAATCTCTGTTAGGCTTTTACTAAAAACATGTGTACGGTATTGAATTATATAGAGCAAAACATTGTAAACCGTACACATGCCCTCTAACTAACTTTTTCTTGGACAGACATACGTGTAGGGAGAAATTATAGCAATATACAATTTTTAATCAAAATTTAATAAATAAATAAATAATAATAATCGTTCAATTAACAACTATGGGTTGGTTCGGATCTGACGATAGTCAGACCAAAGACAACACGGCTAATGTCGTGAACAACGTCAAAATTGTAGATCACACAGAAGATATTCAAGCACTGTGGGTTTTACTCCTAATTTTGACAATTACAAGTGTGGCCCAGTTCCTTCTGACGTTGTACATAAAACACAACAAAATATTAAAAAGAAGATATATGAGTAGGGCGAATAATCTAGACAGGGTTTAAAAGAAAAAAAAAAAATATATTTTAAAGAATGAGTATATAAATATATACTAACAAGTAGGAATATATAAAATAGTATGGAATGGAACGAGTTATGTAAAAACATAACAAGAATAAGAAACGAATTTGAAAAATCTCATAAATGTTTGTCGCAAAATAGACCTATTTTAGGACCGACAACAAAGAAACATGCAAATATTCTGGTAAATTCCTTCAACGAAGCACGAATACTAGTGTATGATAACAAGGAAAGACTAAATCCAGATCATTGGTCTCAGGTATCGAAAGTTCTCATAAAACTTAGATCGAACTTGTTATCTGTAAAATTGAAACTTGGTTTGGATATATCAATACCAACCATTTTAAATTCGCCAATAAAAATAGAATCGGACGAACAAACAGAAACAGAAATAGAAGACGAAGATTTAAACAACTTAACAATTCCAGCTATATTAACACTAGCTGAATTGACGGAGGAAGAATTGGCTGAGTCAGACATAGAAGAAACAGAAACAAAATCTGTCATCATGGTGGACGAAGCAGCTGCCCAGAGGGCATACATAAAAGACATTTCAACGGCGATTCCGGAATTTGACGGTAAAAAGATCAATTTGCGTAGATTTATCACGGCAATCAAGTTGGTTAACCTGACTAAGGGACCACATGAAGCTATTGCCATTGAAGTGATTAAATCAAAAATAATCGGAACAACACTCTATAGAGTACAGAATGAAGTTACAATTGATGCCATAATCAGGAAATTAGAAGAAGTGGTCGTAGGAGAAACAACGGACGTAGTAAGAGCAAAAATGGCAAATGTTTACCAAAAAGGTAAAACAGCCACACAATTTACAAATGAAATTGAAAACCTACGCAAGTCTCTTGAATCTTCATATATAGATGAAGGATTGCAACCAGAACATGCTATCAAATTTAGCACAAAGGAAGCAATCAATACAATGACAAAGAATTGCGATCATGGAAAACTGAAAGCAATCCTAGAGGCAGGAACATTTAAGACAATGGACGAAGCAATAAGTAAATACATCCATTGCAGCACTGAGATGACAGGAAGTGCAAGTTCCGTTTTGTTTTACAAGAGAGGACAAGGAAGTTACACCAGAGGTAACTACCGAGGACGAGGAAATGGTCGAGGTGGTAATAATAGAAATAATTATAACCAGAACACCGGCCAATACAACAACTTTAATAATTATAACAATAGCAATGGCAGAGGACGAGGAGGATATAGAGAATATAACTACCAGAACAGAGGCGGTGGTAACTATAACAACCAAAACCGCAATTTCTCAAGTTATAGCCAAAATGGTAATGTCAGACATGCACAAGGCACGTCGGAAAACCAGCAGGCTCCCTTAGGGCATCAAGAACAGTAAAACAAAAGGTTCATACCATCAATCTTAATCTAAATATTTTCATTAAAGTAAAAAATGAACACACAAATAAGATACTTACATTTCTAGTAGACACAGGCGCCGATATATCAGTCATTAAAGAAAACTCAGATGAACTTTTGAATCTTGATCATAATAATATAACACAAATTACAGGAATTGGAAAGGGTTCAATAAATTCAATAGGTTTAACACTTCTCGAGATGAGAACCGGTAACTATATAGTACCGCACAATTTTCATGTTGTGGACGACAATTTTCCGATCCCTGGTGACGGAATAGTTGGAATCGACTTCATAAAAACATTCAATTGCCAATTAGATTTTACTACAGAAAGTGATTTTTTCATTCTAAGACCAAACAATATTAAACAAGCGATACAAATACCAATTTTTCATAATATCGATAACACTGAGATAACCATACCATCTCGTTGTGAGGTTATTAGGCAAATTACCGTAAGTTCGGTGGATAACCAAATTCTAATACCCAATCAGGAAATAGAAGATGGTGTATTTGTCGGAAATTCGATATCAGATTCAAAAAACACGTACATCCGAATACTAAACACAACTAACAGCAATAAAATTTTAAATGTAAACAAAATCAATTTTGAACCATTAACTAGCTACAAAATAGCAGACCTAAACGACTCCATAAGAGCCGAATCAATTTTAAGCAGATTAAAGAAAAACTTTCCATCTGCACATAAGAAAATGTTGACTGAACTGTGTTCACAATATACTGATATTTTTGGATTGGAGACAGAGCCAATCACTACAAATAAATTTTACAAACAAAAGATAAGATTGAGAGATGATGAACCAAGCTATATTAAGAACTATAGAACACCCCATTCACAACAAGCCGAAATATCGAGACAGGTAACTAAATTAATAGAAGACAAGATAGTAGAACCAGCTGTATCTGAATACAATAGCCCATTATTGCTAGTTCCAAAGAAATCCTTACCGGATTCAAAAGAAAAAAAATGGCGTTTAGTGATAGACTATCGCCAAATAAATAAAAAGTTGTTAGCTGACAAGTTCCCCTTGCCAAGAATAGATGACATACTTGATCAATTAGGCCGAGCAAAATATTTCTCGTGCCTGGATCTTATGTCGGGATTCCATCAAATAGAGTTAGAAGAAGATTCTCGAAATATAACATCCTTTTCTACGAGCAGTGGCTCTTATCGCTTCACGCGACTACCATACGGATTAAAAATAGCTCCAAATTCCTTTCAACGAATGATGACAATGGCATTTACAGGTCTGGAACCATCTCAAGCATTTCTGTACATGGATGACTTAATTGTCATAGGCTGTTCTGAAAAACACATGACCAAGAATCTTACAAATGTTTTTGAACTATGCAGGAAAAACAACCTCAAACTGCATCCAGATAAGTGCTCATTTTTCATGAGTGAAGTCACTTTTCTTGGACACAAATGTACTGATAAAGGCATATTGCCTGACGATACTAAATATGATGCTATACAGAGATATCCAGTTCCTACTGACGCAGACAGTGCCAGAAGATTCGTAGCATTTTGTAACTATTATAGACGTTTTATACAAAATTTTGCAGATTATTCCCGTCACATAACAAGATTATGTAAGAAAAATGTAAAGTTCGAATGGACAGCTGATTGCCAGCATGCCTTCGAACACCTGAAAAAACAACTAATGAATCCAACTTTGCTGAAATACCCCGACTTTAGCAAAGAGTTCTGTATTATAACTGATGCAAGCAAAGAGGCATGCGGAGCGGTACTGACCCAGAACTATAATGGTATCCATTTGCCAGTAGCTTATGCATCCCGTAGCTTCACTAAGGGTGAGAGCAACAAGTCAACAACAGAGCAAGAGTTGTCAGCAATACATTGGGCGATAAATCATTTCAAACCATATATATATGGTAGACACTTCACCGTCAAAACAGATCACAGACCGTTAACATACTTGTTCTCGATGGTTAATCCAAGCTCAAAACTGACCAGAATGAGGCTTGATTTAGAAGAATATGAATTTACTGTGGAATATCTTAAGGGAAAAGACAATTACGTAGCAGATGCGTTATCCAGAATAACCATCGACCAACTAAAAAATATATCCAAACAAGTACTTAAAGTCACTACAAGAAATCAAAGTAGACAGGAATCCTGCGCAGGAAAAGGAAATAAAAATGATAAAGTAGAATTGCCTAAGCAAACTACTCAAGAAGCTTCTAAGCCCAAAGTATACGGAGTCATTAATAATGACGAAGTACGCAAAGTAGTGACATTGCATGTAAATAATATGATATGTTTTTTTAAACATGAAAAAAAAATTACTGCAAGATACAACGTTGAAGATTTGTATATTAATGGAACTCTCGACTTAGGTCAATTTTTCCACAGGCTTGAAAAGCAGGCCGGTATGCATAATATCAATCAACTTAAAATGGCACCGTGGGAAAATATCTTTGATAACATTTCAATAGATACATTTAAGAAAATGGGCAATAAAACATTAAAACTATTAAGAGTAGCGCTACTCAACCCGGTGACCTTAGTGAATACAAAGAAAGAAAAAGAAGCAATCCTGTCTACACACCACGACGATCCAACACAAGGAGGACACGCAGGCATTACAAAAACCCTGGCCAGGATTAAAAGACATTACTTTTGGAAAGGTATGACTCGGGAAATAACAGAGTACATACGGAAATGTCCAAAATGCCAAAAAGCTAAAATTATGAAACACACAAAAACTCCTTTATCAATTACAGAGACACCAATAAGCGCATTTGACAGAGTCATAGTGGATACGATAGGTCCACTACCAAAGTCAGAAAACGGTAATGAATATGCTGTTACACTTATATGCGACCTGACAAAATATTTGGTAACCATTCCAATCGCAAATAAAAGCGCAAATACAGTAGCGAAAGCAATATTTGAATCCTTTGTACTAAAGTTCGGTCCAATGAAGACGTTCATTTCGGACATGGGAACTGAATACAGAAATTCAATTATCAAAGACTTATGCAAATACCTGAAAGTAGAAAATATAACTTCTTCAGCACACCATCATCAGACGGTAGGAACAGTGGAAAGAAGTCATAGAACTTTTAACGAATACATCCGGTCATACATATCGGTTGATAAAACTGACTGGGACGTATGGATAAAATATTTCGAATTTTGTTTTAATACTACACCATCTATGGCACATAATTATTGTCCATATGAGTTGATTTTCGGTAAAACATGCAATTTACCAAAGCATTTTAATAGCACGGATAGAATAGAACCCATTTATAATATAGAAGACTATCCTAAAGAAAGTAAATATAGGTTAGAAGTAGCATATAACAGAGCAAGAATTATGCTCGAAGAACAGAAGAAAAAGAATAAAGAATTATATGACTTAAAATTAAACGATATAAGTATATCAATAGGAGATAAGGTGTTATTAAAAAACGAAACCGGACATAAATTAGATTTCAAATATACTGGACCATATACGGTAGTAAAGATTGAAGAAAGGGATAATATAGTAATATCAAATGATAAGAAAAAACCACAAACGGTACATAAGGATAGGTTAAAATTGTTTAGTTCTTAAAAAAAAAAAATAAATAATATGGTGGCCACCAGCAAAAAAAAAAAATATATATAGAGAAAAGAGTTAACCCCACATAAGTGCATTGAATGTAAGAAAACATTTTTCTTTTATCATCTTTGATGGTTGAACGATTATAAACTAAAAATTTGAAAAAAAAAAAAAAAAAAAAAAAAAAAAAAAAACCAAAAAAAAACCCCCAAGAACACGTATGTTTGTACAGAATGTTCCTTAAATTTCCTTAACATTAAAATTACTTCCTTAAAAAAAAAAAAAAAAAAAAAAAAAAAAAATATATATATATAAAATTTTTAATTATAAAATAACTTCATAAAATTACGTTATTTTCCAAAAGGAGGGAGATGTAATGTGCACACATATCGAATAAGCACTGTATCAAATCAGAACATTGGGAACAATCACATTGTAGCACTTTTGCAACAATGTTTATGTAAGACTTTTCAGTTCCCAGGCATATCTTGAGTGCTCAGCAATCTGACCACACAAGAATGCTATTCAGACCAGAAGTGCAGAGTCAGCATAATTAGCATGCGCGACTGCTCGATCTTTATGTCCACATGACTCTCTTAGACAGCGGCGCTCTCGCTGCCAAAGTTAAGTACATAAGAGCAAAGCAACGTCTCTGCCGACGGCCTCTCTGCCGGCGCAGACGGATTGCATTTGGCTAGCTTGGACTCTTCTAGACCAAGTACAAGGCAGTCGTAAAGGAGTCGTCAAAGAGCCTTCAACATGTCCTAATTGAATATTAATGAGTCTTAACAGAAGTTACAATTTTACTGATATCATACTGAATCTCTATTTCAATAAAAGTAATATAAAGAACACAAAAATGCATTACAATTATTACAAAGCAAAAAAGGCATAAATGGTCTGGGATAAAAATTAGCAGGAAATATGTATTTATTTAAATATCGTTAAATAAAAAGAGTGTTTTCAGAATAAGTCCTGCCTATATTGGAATTAAAATCTACAGGATCAGAACATTAAGGAAAGCCAATTAAAAAACTTGTGAATTATGATGAATCTTTGCTTCGTAACAATTTGTATTTCTCACATTAATTGGCATTAATTCAAAAACTTAAAACTTGTCATTTTCGGTGTTCGTTTCGCAGCTTTTCTGGGTCATAAACTCATCGGTGGCTTCTAAGCAAAACTTCTCAAATTTCAAACACCGGATATTACTTTCAATAGCCTTCTTTTTGACTTTTTGGCTCCTTTTTTCATGGCCAATTAAAAGTGATTAGTTTCGTATTGCACGCCGTTTATAATATTCATATTGCTCAATGCGAGTTTTGTGTTTTCAAATGGCTAAAAGTAGGGAAACCTTTTTAAATTCCGTGGTAATTAATTAGACGGCCCCTTTCAAATTGCCCAGCGGGCCCAGACATTTACTTTTCACGGAACTGGAAAAGCTTTTTGGGCAATGCACGTAAGCGTTTACCTATAACTTTATGACTTTACGAGCGGAAAGTGGGAAAAGGGCGGGAAAAGGCGGGAAATGGCGGGCGGGCCTGGTGTTGGCTGTAAACAAAGTTTTTGTTGGGGCCAAAAACTTTTCTAATTATAATCTACATAACTTAAATTTGCAAATGAGACGCGAGGGCAAAGGCACAAAAGTTTACCGCTGCAAGGGCATGTGAAATTAAATTATGTCGGTGTCTACGCCATGTGTGTTTGTGCAAAACAAAAACCAGCTGTTTGTTTGAAAGAAATGTAAATACGCAAAACCTACATTTAAATTCGAGAGTCAAAAGCAAAGGACCCAAATTGAAAACATTCACAGTTCAAATGGAATTCTGTAAGCATTTTATTGATTGCTTCATTTAAATACACATATCCGTGCTGAGGAAAGTGTGCGAAGTACCCATCTTCCTTGGCTACGAAAAGTGCCTACCAAGTTGCTGCCTTTATCTTGAAAAATCATCTAATCTTAGCTAGACTTCATATTTTTTGCACCGCTAAGCTGCCTGCCATCTAAATGTGTATTGCTTTTGTGAGCCGTTCTGAGCTGCGAAATCTCATAAAATTCTTCATTCCAGTACTTGGAGTTAAATAAATAAATAAAAATGTATGCAAAATAAATACTTTTAGTATACAAAAATTTAATTTAATATCGTTTATGCTAGAAAAAGGTAAGCTATTTTAACTAAATCTATCTTAAAACCTAAAAAAAAGTGAACGTTTCTCTTCTCTCCTATCTGTTTAGACTCGCCCACTACCTGAAGTTCTCATTTAATATGTATATTCCTTGTATATTATGATTACGATCCCATTTACCAAAGCTTTGTGGATTTTTTTGTAGAGAAATTGGTTTTTAAAACACAATTACCGAGCCGCACGAACTGTGTGTGGTGGGAAGCTCTTGGCTTTCTTTTTTCAAACACCCTTGGGCATATTTTAGAGGCTCATGTGACAAATTGCGGCAGCACGTGTATCGCATGCTCATTTCGGGAATATGCCAGGTTCTTTTCTTGCTGATACGAGTATCTCTAAGTTGTGCACACGCTGACAAATCCAATTCATTCTTGCCGCCTTACGTGGCGTATACGTAATGGGCCAGCAACTAAAGGTAATGTGATGGGTGCTACCTGCCATACTCTGCCACTCTGATTCAATGTTTATGCATGTACACTCCTCAAATTGGCTACCACTTCAGTCATTTCCTGCTGCCTCGTTATTTTTTTGCTTTTCCATTTTAGTTTTTCATTTTCCGATTTCACTCGGCGGTCCATCAAGTGGAAGGCAATCGAAAATGTGCGCTTCGCAACAAAATGCTCAATGTTCAGCAAGAAATGGCCGGACTTCACTTGGCCGGAATGATATTGTTGCATCGCTGCCGTGGCATGGGCATCTGCATCGGCATCGGCATGGACATCATCCAGCATCCAACAACTGGTAACAATTACGCGCGCCTTAATTGCCCCACATATACACGTGCATACATACACATACACATGGACACAATCGTTAACAGAAGGATGCTGGAAAAGCGGCAACAACAATAACAACAAACAGGGGCGGATTGGGCTGGGCATCGGACCTGAAATCAAAATCATTGGTGTGAAAATAAACTAATTGAAGAAAAATTTCATTTGCAACACCGGCTGAAACAAGAACAGCGGCAGCAGCAACCGTTACAGCACCACTCGAGGTACCGCATCTTGTTGCATTTGACCCGGGGTCAAGTTGCAGCCAGGCCACGGCACACACACACACACACACATGTGGGGCCACATTCTCGCGCCGAAACAGGGGACACCGGAGAAGCGGGGCGGGCGCGGAGACGGATGCGGATACGGACACGGGGACAGGAGCAGGGACACCAGGGAGGACGAGCCGACGTGTGCTTATTTATCAGATGAACCAATCCCCTGCAGCCGTACACTGGCCACAGCTATTATGTGGCAAGCGAATTTCGCTGGAACATTTCAATTCTCTTTGAGCAGAGTTTGGTTTTCTTTTCATTGGAATATTTACACAAATTCAGTTAATTCAATTAAAGTAATGTCTGTTTTTCTCTTTTACTATTATATTTCTATATAAAGTACATAATTGGCCAAATTAAACATAATTTTAATTGGTTCACACAGTAAACTTACTTACAGAAGCATTGCTTAATATAATAAATAAGCTGAAAGAAAATTAAGTTAAGCTAAATCAAATCTTTGTTTGATCAATTTTAAAAATATGTTTACTAATTTAATTAACTATATTTTTAACTATCCGTTGGATCCTTTCTCCTTCGAAATCCTACTTGTCCACTGTGCGGGCTGAAAAGTCCTTAATCCCTGGCTCACTTCGGTGGACTGTCCATGTCGGGGCAATATTTTCAGGGAGTTGCCAGCCGCCCGGCTAACTATCGAAATGAATGCATGAAAAAGTACGAAACGGTAATGTGCAGTTGCCATGCAGCAGTGGGGCAACAGCAGCAGCAGCAGCAGTAGCAGATGTTGCTGATGGAGCCGCCCTGAGTTGTATGCTACACTTTTTGCACAGCGTGTGCGTGTGAGTGGGCGTGGCACATATCCTTGAATGTTTATTTGCCGCTACCCACTAGCTGCTGGCGGCTTACGCGTTTCCAATGCTGTTGCAAATGCCAATGTTGCCGCTGTTGCCGATGTTGCTGTTGCTGCCACACAGTTGCCAGCAGCAACAGTTGCGCGTAGATGGATGGACAGGCGACTGGCTGACCGTAGATATTGCTGCTTGTTTGCGCGCGCAAAAAAGCAACAAAGCAACAAAAGCAACAACAAAAAAAAAGCTGCAAAGAGAAAAAAATAAAAACCATATATATGAAACACAGTCGGCTTTTGCCGTATGCGCTTTCAAATTTTTCCCCTAATTGGCAGCTAGCCGATTGTTTTTCAAGTGCGAATTCATCGCTTGTATTACGGTGATTATTGAAACGAATCAATGGTCTATATTGGCTTCATTTTTAATGAGTGCATTCGAGGACCTGGGCGCAATCATTGAAAACGCACGTTACGTAGACTATGGTCATTTGAACTCGCTAAAGGGAAACATGCAAAAATGAAATGAATAAAAATATAGTTATCATATATTTTATTTAACCAGAATTATTTGTAATTTTTTCTTACTCTTTGCACATAGGTTTTAGCCAATGCTCTCCTAGTATAATTTCATTAAAAACTGCTTACTAAGTATTGAAATACCATTTCTTGCTTTTTATCTAGCCAGATCGCGCTTAAATGGAATATCCTTCTAGACTTACACAGGCTGCTTTCCCAATTTTTTTGTAGCCTAGTCACAAATCAAATCTTTGATTCCCACGTTCGATAAGCGGGAGCAGCCAGTCCCCGGGCTGAACTAATTTCTCCAACGCTGCGGTCTGAGTTATGGGGCTTAAATTGTTCAGCCCCCAAAAGCCCGGGACCACAAAATTTGCATCTCTCCCTGGATCTGCCGTCTCCTCCGCCCATCTAGTCTATATCTGTTCGCTTCTGGAAGTGTGGAGGCATCTACATAAATGTGGCTTTTCATTAAAATCTAAAAGCATAAATCTAAAAAGTGAAACCAACAATGCCAGAGCAGACACAGGCGGACATCTGCGGTGTGGACCAACCCAGCTGCCTCCCTCGATTTCACAGGATCTGTGGACTGACTGTTTTATGCCTTTGTTCCTTCCTGTCTGTGTGTATATGTGTGTGTGTGTGTGTGTGGGTTTGGGGGTTTGGGGGTGCGTGGCGAAAACTAATTGAATTTTGAAATTCAAGTCGAAATTAAAAAATTACAAACAGCCGGCCGCATTTGGCAATCGCCAGCCGAAATAAACTGTAAAACGGAAATGTATTCGGCAGGTGGAAATTGAAACTGATTGAATTGTAAAGTGAAGCATAAAATGCTTTTGGCTCTGTTGTTTTTGCTTACAGCTGCTGGCACACCAACCAACCGCCCACAAACCCAAGGATTTTCCCCAGTTGTTTTTATTTTTGTATAATTTATGGTTTTCGATTTTAATTTGCGCACTTAGCCGCTTATTTTATGGGAGTTTTCTTGCTTTTCTTTTTTTTTGCATATTTCGACGCGCCTTCTGTGTTTTGTCACAGCAAAAAGAGGGAATGATTTAGAGCGAGAGTTGATTTAGGAATGTGTGTTAGGGTGTGTCTCGATTCCATTTTACATTCGCTACCTTTTGCTTAGGACAACAAATTAGTTAATAATTAAGTTTAGTTACTTATTAGTTTACATTTAGACAAACTCATACAAGTCTAAATACGAAACCATATGTAACATTTATGATTCAAAAACAACATCTGTATGAATTAGTGTAATATAACATAAGATCATACATTCATGCATCATTTAGTTTATTATTTATATACTTGCTAAATGTATATCATCTGCCCTCGGTATACGACCCAAGACATATGCATTATGATTAGCGAGCGTAATTGAAGTTTAACTGCGCGTGTAATAAAAGCGATTTTTGGCCATTTGCAACGCATTACAACCATAAATAATACCAGCCGAAAGTGTGAAAATAAAGACACGCGATATGTTGTTTCCCTCGAAGGGCCTCGCCCATTTCTTCCCAGCAAATCCGAAATCATTTCTCAAAACACGAAGAAATACGGCACAATTTTTGATGAGTTGAGGATTTGGAGCACGCGAAATGGGCGCGAGAAAATGTACGAAATACGATACAGTGGCATAGCATTAAGGACGTGCTGGCATTACCAAACCTAGACCGACTTATATGGGCTTGCACCGATGTGTCGGGAAATGTGGCTGTGCTGTAGACCGCAAACAAACGAGGGCGACTTATTCATTGCGCTTGCCATTAAGGTGGCTCTCGTTGCCATTTGGCCATGCCCACTGGTCCGCCCACTCCCAACGCCACCGCCCTTTACTCACCAGGGTGATATATAACACGCTCATAATTGGTCATAAATCTGACAAACGTAATTTGTCATCACTCAAGCAGCTAGCGAAGCGGGAACAGCGTCATCCCCCAATCTTTTACAGCATAAAAATGTGCAAAACTGAGGCAACTACCACGTACCTGGTGTTTCTTGTCAGTCCTTAGAAAATAAAACTTGCTATAAAGGACTTTCACTAAACAAAAATTAAATGGCTCCACAGTGATATATCAAAAGTTAATTTAAAAGTATGTGTCCTGAAATCAATAATTTTTTTCTCTTTATTTATAGATAAAATATGCAGAATTTAAATAGCATTCAAGTCCTACAAGTATTGGCCCCAAGACTAGATCACTTTTTAAAACCAAAACTTCTTTTAATATTTATTATTTTTCAGGATTGGTTGCACCCACATGAAAAACCATATATACTTCAAGTTTTCAGGTATCGAAGTCGCCATGGTTTCTCCGGCTTATTCCCGCTTCCTTCATGGCTTCAGCTCAGTTGGTCATGCGACAAGTATACTGAAGTGGCAAAATGAAAAAGGGAGCTTGACACAAAATGTCAGCTGGATATTTTTTATTACACAATCACAACATACACATGCACACACACACACACATTCACCCGCATTCTGGCACCTACGAATATGCCCAGAAGCAGACTTTTGTTTTAGTTTCCGCTCGACACCAACCCACACACACAGACAAACAATATTTTCGGGCACTCCACACATAAGCCACAAAGTAGTTACTTTTTATGATCCTCGCCCGCACACATACTCATAATCGGGCTTGGGCCCAAACTCTGATTGTTTTCCCCCAAAAACGTCTCCAAAGCTCGTAAATATTTTACCAGTTTGGACCGCTTCCGACTCTAGGAACTAATTTCAGCTCTTATGGATGACATACGACGCACTTTTCGGTGCTCCTTGGGTGCGAGAGCGATTCAACATCTACATTTCGTTATAAATGACTTTCAAAGGGCCTAAACGTTGTAAATGGTCTAAGTGCGTGTTTCTGGCCAAGGCATCGTCATCAGCATTGAGTTTAAACGGACGGCGGCAATCAATAGGCCATGATAATTTATGACGATTATGCTGGCCAAAAGCCGAGAAAGTTGTCCAAGAATATGACTTGATATTAAACTTTGATTTTGCTGTGACATCTTTGTTGAGAACATAAGTTCATTTCTTCTGATGCCTTCATAAAAGAAATATCCATTTAAAGGTAAATATTTATGGGTGATAAATTTAAGTATGCTAATTAAATGAGAAAAGTATATTGGCTTACTTTTACTTACTAAAAGCTAAGTGGTAGTAATTTTGTATTTTAATCGGCAGACTTTATGACCAATCAATTGACACAGATTATAACTATTATCAACTAATCATTGTTTTTTGATTTATGAAGAGTGGCGAAGGAAAGTATCCAATCATAGTGAGTCATCCACTGAAGTGTTACATAGAAAACAGTCAACACCAAGAGATAGAATAACAAGGAAATACGAAACTCATAGCCACTCAAGGAAACGTGAAGTAGACAAGTGGACAGGACTAAAAATATGAAATGAATAGTCGTTTCCGTGGAAGATGTTACCATTATCTGAAGTAGGGAATTCGTGAAAGTTTCCACATCGCCCAAGAATTAGTAATCTACTCACGCTGCATTTGTTGTTGTAGCATCCCTGGAAGAAAAGTAGTGGAAATGCCAGGAAGATCGCATAAGTGACCAAGCTCATCACAACTCCAAAGGTGGCATCCCACATCTTCCTCTGCTGCAGGCACCTCACAACAATGGATTCACTTAACATCTCACCCAATCCAAAGTATACCAGTGCCGTCACATCAGGCATAACGTCAAACTGCATACTTATATACTGATATATAATATTTTCTATCTCTCGACTTAGCAAGTTAATGAACACCGAGCTGACGATCAATCCCAGCAAGGCAAAAATCCATATATTATTGGGTCTCCTCAAGGAATGAGTGGAGATGAAGGTCAAGATGCTGAGAGTCCAACAGGTCAGGAACATAATTAACCAGCTAACAGCTTTGAAGCCATGAGGCAGGCATATGATTGGAAGGAAAAACAAACCCAGGCAGCTTGTGTACTTGTTCCAGCCAATCAGAGCTCGATCATTGGATATAACCGGGATAAAGTTAGCCAATACAAAGTATGATGGTATCTGTAGATAGAAATGATTACCTTTTCATGGTAGTAAATCATTGAAGATATACAAATATATTCACCATTGCAATCCTATATATCACGTTTGAATCAGCCATGTTCCTATATCCATTCACCGCCTTCAGCCAAATTTCGCGCCTGGAAAACTCCATTTGCTTCTGATATTTGCCCAGAATCTCATCACCGCTATCCATTTCCAAAAAGTTTTCCTGAGTTTGTTTACTTTTCACCTTACTACGTTGAAAGTTAGCATACGACACAACAAAGATCACCAGTAAAACCATCAAAAAAGTGTACAAAAACACAGTTACCCGAAACTTTATCGAGTATAGGTCCGCAACTATAAGGTACACATTGTATGATTTCTTGATTACGATATACAAGTAGACCATTCCAGTCAAAATAAAGGACAAGCAGGACCAAAAAGTAATTCCGTCAACTCGATATCCCTGCGCACAAATAACCATAAATCCTATCACAATATAGCGCAGTATGTCTCCCATAATTTTTGCAAACTGCAAAGGACTCAGGCATATGGACTCAGGTTTACGAGGATTACATATTTCCCAGAAACTGTTGTAATAGGACACGAAAAATGTGGGCCCAAACAATAGGAAACTAGATCCAAACATTGTCATGGGTGCAAACTCAATAAGCGTCGCTAAATTTGGCACAAAACTAAAAGTGGCTTAAACTAAAATTAGGAAGGAAATGCGATTATCTATTTTACCCACAAGTATTTAGTCACCATGAAAAGCACGCTTAAGTGCACCATCAATAAGAAAGCACTTATTAGTCCATAAATTGACATCGTTGGTAGCTTAAATACGCAAAAGCATATATCTAAGTAGTTGATAAGGTAAACCAACGAACCACAACTCAGTGTACTTCTGGCGAGACCACATGTCTGATTGGCATTTCTGAATGATTCCCTTGGCAGTGAACAGCGATTCTGAAATGAAATCCCATTGAATAATGATCAAGTTTCCACCCATTAGATACTTGCCACGGCTGAGAGGTCGACAAACGCCATAACGACTATAAGTACCTAATAGATGAAGTAGTATTTTTTGAACAGGCTGCATTAGCTTGCTTTGTTAGTGCAACATATTAAATACTTTTTAATTTCTTCTAATAAAATTATTTTGTAGTTCAATGTATTATAAGTTATGCTAAACATTTTCAGCATTATGATGGATTCCAATGGCCTCTGGTCTTCAAGGTGCAAATGCAAATGCATTGCCTTCGAAATGGGTCAACATAAGGTTCATGAGCGAACGTCGTCATCGTCGTCAACGTGACGAGCCCCAAGTACGCCATATATCTGTGTATCTTTGTATCTTTTGTGATCGCCCAGTCCGATTTCACTAAGAATTCCTGCCGTAATGGAACTTGATGCGACACATTTGGCAAATTGCCGTTGCTTCAGCAGCATGCATCAACATCGGCCGAGAACATGATATTTTGCTTTTTGGGCTCCAAAGGAAAATCCGAGAACTTTGCCAGCTCGTCTCAATTAGCGGCAATTGAATTATTACACGACGACACTCATTCAATTTTCAGTGATAGGGGCTCATCCCCACGGGCAAGTGTTGTCACAATTCTGATAGACAAATGCGACGTGAGCATGGATTCGACTGGACACCCTTCTATATTATATTGACTTAATAATAATGATCGGCGTACTTATATATCTGAACACGGCCAAACATCTAAAACCAAACGAAGAATTTGTTAAATTGTTACATATAATACATAAGTTTGCTAGTGAAATAAATATACCCCTGCTGCAGATTGTAGCGCATCGTTCACGCATTTGCCACCTTCCTCGGCTAAACGGTTCGCAGTTAAGCCGCCTGCCTCCAGTTCGTCCGCAAAACTCGATCAGTTGAGATCATTTGAAAACTATCGCATCCAAGATGAAATCCTGGTACCTAGCACTCAGCCTGCTGCTCCTCGCCGCATCCACAATTCAGCCCACTGACGCTCGTGGCGGAAGGGGGCGTGGCGGCGGCTCATTTGGCGGACTCTTTGGCGGTTGGCGCAAGTACAAGAAGCCCTCGTCGTCGGGCGGTGGTCGGCGGGTGGTGAGCGGTTCGCCAGTTCACACGGCCATGACGGTGCCGAAACCACCACCGCCTCCGCCGGCACCACCAAAGATGCCCATGATGCCGCCCAAGCAGCAAATCCCCAGCTATCCTCGCCAGCAGATGCCACCTGGCTATGGCTTTGGATCGTATCCGGGCCAAGGCAGTGGAACGTACTACGCCAATGCCCAGGCCCTGCCAGCGGGAGCGGTTTACTATGCCCAACCACCCGTCGGAATGAATCGAGGAATCGGTGAGTACCTTGATATTAAAAGCTTCGATTTAAATAGCATTGGAAAATCAGAAAAGGCAAAAGACCATTAAGCATATACATATAATCGATATAAGACTTATTAGGTTGCTAAATAAGTGACTACATTTATTTATTATGTGTGTGGCTCAATAGTAGTTACGTTAGCTTGGACGACGTTTTCCTTAACTTCCTTACTTGTAGTGAACTAGATAGCTTGAATTAAAATCTGTAAATTTTTGTAAATTCATAGCTTTAACAATGCAGCTTTATTAATGGAAACAGATTGTTACTTTTCTAATGCAATTAATTGCTCTCACATTGTCTAGTTTCTAATCTACTTTGACGATTTCAACCCATTTTACTTTTTCACTCATTTTTTACGCCGAACAGGTACAGGAGATTTCCTCACCGGAATGCTGGCGGGTCACATGATGAACAACGTTCTGTTTGGCCACCGACACCATACGTACCATAGAAATCCGGAGGAGGGCCAGTCGTCGCCCCAGGGAAATGGTCGACAGATCATCATCGTCAACAATGGTCAGCAGGAGGGAGTTTTGCACAATGAGACCACTATTTCAGGAGAATCCTCCGCAGTGGTCCCCCCGGAAAATCCCCTAACGGAGGAGGATGACGTAGAGGGGCAGGGCGAAGGTGACGGAGGAAGTGAAGCTGTTTCCAGTGAGGAATCCACGGAATCGGAGGCAACTCCTCAGCCCTATCCAGATGGTGGCATCATTTGCTTTCCCATCATGCTAAACGAAACAGATCCCGAAAACTCGGAGGTGATGCGAGAAGTGGAACGGGTCGTTTGCTTTCCAGCTCCACCCCACAATCCGGGCAATTTCCAACCCACCATAACCACTGAGCCACCCATCGTTGCCGGCGATATTGTTGGTCGTGCAGATGATGGTACAGAAGTTGGTGGTGGTGATGAGGTCAGCCATGCAGGTACTCCCGTGGATGTGGCCAACTTTGTAGCTGCAAGAAATGATGAAGTCGAAACGGATTCTACTAAAAACTAAGTTAAATAAAGCGAACTAAAGATTTAAACTTGTTCGGTATGTGCATTTGGCATATAAATGGTTGTAGACCGTTAGCAAACGGAAAAAATCATCAGGGAACTGTTTCTGGAAAAATTTATATTAAAGAACTATCAAGTTTAATTTTTACCTTGTAAAATGCAAAGAAATTTTAAAGGACTTTTCTGTCGTGAGCACACAAACAGTTTGACGCAAGTCAGTAAATAGAACCAAAATAGAACGCACGTCAGAGACTCCTTTGTGCTTCATCGGAATGTTCATATTTGTCAAAGGGCTTGTCCCGCTATAAAAAAGGTGAAAGCACACTGGGAATAAAAATGCAACTTTAATATGATATTTTAGGGATCTGGTAACTACAATCTGGTTGTTCACATTAAATGAGGTTGTAACAGCACGAGCATCATCCAGTCAAAGAGAAAATGCTTTTGAAATTTTGACTTTTCCATTGATAGTTTATACATCTTAAATGCTTTTTTTACCAAACTACCAAACCAAAAAATCGAAATACCCCATTAAACTGCAAGTAATGGGTATTATCAAAACAAAAAACAAAGCGACACGAGCTCAAAACTCACCCACAAACAAAAACCTTTTGTAACGGTGATCGTGCGATGATCCAACAAGAGCAATGAAGCTCACTTGGCGCTCATTAGATCCAAAACAACACCTACAACAAAAGCATCCACTGAGCTACACAGTGGTTAAAGGGTAGTGAATATGGCGAGAGGTTTTGTCATTCATAAGTTTTAAAGCCGAGTTTCAGGGATCATTTTAGGAAAAAAATAGTTGGGAACAATTTAGTTAAAATTCGCTTAAAACATCAATCTTGCAGCACACATTTTTTGTACTACAAGTACAAGCGTAAATTATTTTCCAACTGAGATGAGCATGAGATGATGATGAGTAATATCAAAAATTCACTTGGGACACTAGAAATGCTGAATTTAAGAAAATTTATTGCCAAAGGAACAATAACAACGTCAAGTATCTCAAAATTGCACAGAAAAAAACGGCCAAGTGACTATATATAAAAAGCATTCGGTGCATCCTAGCATTTCATATTTTAAAGTTAATAATAAATTAACTAATTAATTAATTAATATTAATGTTTTAATCAATATTTTACTGTTTATTTACTAATATTATACTGTCATTGTCTTTTTAGTTATACGTGCTGTTAAGGCTTGTTAAGGCTGAAGTTAAAGTTTGAATGAATTTTTTAAACTGCACACCAAGTTTCGCACAGTGTACTGACCACCGAGTTGCTCTCGCGGTCGTCGCTCACGAGAAAAACGCAAAACACGAGCGGTTGGTTCGCTGGCATAGCTCAGTTGTTCGAGAAACTTTGCACGACACAAAGCGAATATCGCACGCGGCAAAACAGCAATCGGAATAAAACAGATAGCCCGAGTAAATATTAAAATAAATTTAAGTTTATCACATTTTAAGCTGAGGGTGTTGTGAGTGCTATATGTCAAAATCTGATTCTCAAAAATGTACTACAGCTCCATTTGTTTATAGTTAGAAGTGTAATTTCCTTGGTTTAAACACTAATTGCGGTGGTTGCTTTTGTTTATATCTTTTTTTGCAAACATTGCCCGACTTGAAGGTCACTCAAAAGCAAAAGTAAAAAAGTTTGTTTGTGAAATTGCGTTCAAATATAAAAGAAGCCATACATATCAAATAGCTTTTTTCAATCGAAATCAATAGACGCGTTTTTAACTCCTCCCTTCTAATTAATTTTAATTATTTCGCATAGTAACATGCAGATGTATGTAATTAATCTGCATTCATATGTATGTCTTCAATTAATACTAGTTGATTCTTTTCCTAATAAAATGCACTCAACAGGTTGATTTGGAATTGTAAAGGCACCGTGGGTTAGAATACCTCGAAATGGGGAAATAATCAATTATGCAAATGTATGTTTTATACATATACGTATATAACAATTTTATATCCAGCCTTCAAACATAATAAAAAATATATAAAATTAAAAATAATAATTACATGATAAGGGCACAAAGCAATCTCTATAAGATCATGCCTGTAGAAACAGCTGCCCCATCTCATTAGTTAGGCAAATAAAATTTTATATAAGCCCATTTAGTTTTGAGAGCAGCTGACCAAATGGCAAATAAAACCGATTCGTGCCAAAAATGTTTTCCACGAGGCACCCACTCAAAAACACACGTAACTAACCGGCTTTCGAGCATGTGTGTTGATTTCTTTTTGGAATGAGTCTTTGAATTTCTTCCATTTATGATATAAGTCTTCTCCAAAAATAAACTCTTTTGAAGGCCCAGTAAATAAGTGATTCACTTATTATTGAGCAACTCATTTGCATTAAAACGTTGTACTTGAAATACGCAATAATCTCAAAAAGCTTTGACATCTGACATGAAATCTGCGATTAGCAAGCGATTTCTAGACTTAATCTAGTAATGGGTAATGTGAGCAATATATGTACGTACAGCGCATATTATTTAAAGTCCCATCAATGATGGTTATTACATTTTCCGAAAATTATTGAAGGTTTGGGTTGAAACAACTTTGTCATCGAACCCACGCCAATCTCTTAGTGTTTTGCCATTTGACACTAGCGATAAGCTTAGTATTTCAAGAACGAATAAGCAAGAATTGTTATTAAGATGCTCCAGAACTAGTAAAATTCGTAGAAATCGAAAGTAAGCAAACATGAGATAAGCGATTTCGTGTTGAGCCGCTACAATTTCCCCACTGACGTCATAGCTGCGCATGCGTTGCAGTTCAGTGCTTCGATGAGTCATCAAACCAGTCTATCATGTTTTTAGCATCACTCGCAAGTTACAGCAGGTGCATGTGTCAGTTCCAAACAAAAGTTTACTTATAATTGCATGTAAATAAAGCACGGAAAACTATTGTTTCTAGATGCGGAATTCAACCGAAAAAGGCGATGGAATCGGGGTGTTTAGTACAGTAGTAAATATGTTGCATTTATATGTCTCTTAGTCATGGATTATAAAAGTCCTATATTGCGATTTGCGCCTTACTTTCCCACTGTCACCTTGTGGCGTAATAAGAAAAGCTTCCGTTGGCCTCTTAAGTCGAAGACCTGGCCTTTAAATTCCCGTGTTTATAGTTCTGGAACCCAGCGTGGGTGTGTTTGAGAACACAAGGCGAAACTCAATGGAGCGTAGCCACGCGACAAGCCGGCCAAATCAGCAAGTTAATTATCATTAGAGGACCGCCCAAGACACGCATAACGCGCTTCTAATTTGGTCAAATAAAGTGGGCGCAGACTGTTGCCCACCTCCTGGAATTTTGGCAATCAGGGCGTGACACTCGCTGATTGTTTAATATTTTAAGTGGAACAGCAAAGTTCCAGAATTGCGTAAAACTTTAATCATGTTTATTTAGCTATTCAAATGGTAGCTACCTAGGAAAGCTAACGGGAAACCAAGTGTCATTAGGCCAACCATAATTTGTGCTTATTATTAACGTAAATTGAATCAATTGTTTTTTACACAAACATATAGATAAAACCATACGCGCTAATGATGACTGACATTGGGGTGCAGGAGGAAGCAAGCGAATAAGCTCCAAGTATTGCATATTAAAGCATATTAGCAAAAGTATATAAAACGTAACAGTATCGTCATACAAAAATTATATTTTTTTATTAAATTCATAGCAAAAATAGAATATGTTCTGTAAGTGTTATGCTTTAGGTTGACCTTGAGCTATGTTTTAAGTGGATATTATATTGTTTTGGTTGCGAAGTGAAAGACCCCATTACATATGTATGTGGCAGGCATGTTGTTTTACTCAAAAACCCAATCACAAGAAATACTGTGACTAATTGAGTGTTGGATCCATTCCAGAATGACCACTTACCCGACGCGGTTCAGTGGCAGCCTGCTGGTGGTGGTGCTCCTAATATTGGCCCTGACCACCGAGGATGCGCATGCCAAATGGAAGTCCACTGGCAGCAGAAGTCGCACCAGTTCCTCTTCTAACAGAAGGACCTCCTCACACAGCTACTCTGCGCCATCGCATTCAGTCCCATCGCACCACGCAGCTCCTGCTCCACACCATGATAATGTCAGGCTGAGCTACGGAGGTGGATCCCACTCGCAGCCGGTGAGCAAGGTGAGCAGCTCCCAAACGCACAGTGCGGCTCCTTCGGCACCCGCGTCACCAATTGGCTGGAATGTCCCAGCAAAGCCCCAAGGACCTCCGCCGGCGTACTCAGCCTCGAATCCAGTGGGCGGAGCTCACACCAACATACATGAGCGTCCGCCAGCCTACAACCCGGCATACAAGCCAGCTCCACCTAGCTATTCGGCTGCCACCCAAACGCACAGCAACACGAATCTCCAGAGCCCATATCGTCCAGCAGGAGCAGCCAGTCCTGGTGCCAGTTCCAGTTCAAGTGGTTCCCACTACTATGGCGGAGCACACAACACAGCCTATAGAGGACGTAATAACTCCACTGGTGGATTTGGTTCCTCCGGTGGATATCAGCCGATAACGGCCACCAATGCCCATAATGTGCAGTCCAGCTATCCTCGCCAACAGTTGCCAGCAGGTGCCACCTACCACCCGGCAGGTCAACTTCCAGCCGGAGCCACCTACCACCCAGCCGGGCAAATTCCAGCCGGAGCCTCATACCATCCGGCAGGTCAATTGCCGGCTGGTGCTTCATACCACCCAGCGGGTCAAGTGCCCCACGGAGCGACCTACTACCCCACGGGTCAGGTTCCAGCCGGTGCCAGCTACCATCCGTCGGGTGGATATCCCGCAGGAGCATCTTACCATCCAGTCGGACAAGTGCCCCATGGAGCCACCTATTATCCACAAGGACCAGTCGGCGGAGGTCTGCCCGCAGGAGCCACCTTCCTGCCCGCTGGCGGAGTTTTGCCTGCAGGAGCTGTTTACTATCCACAGGCGCCGCAGAAGTCATCATCAGGCTTGGGATTGGGTGAGTCCAAAATGGAGTAATCCGCATTACGCAGAGTAGTAACTAGTTTGTATTTCTTGCTTTAACAGGCACTGGTCTTATCGCTGGAGCATTGGGTGGTGCCATCCTGGGTCACGCACTGACACCCACCCACACGCGTGTGGTGGAGAGTTCCAATTCTTATTCCGGCGGTGGTGGAGGCGGAGGCACCCATGGTGGTGACGACAAAATCATCATTATCAATAACGGACCACCTGGATCTGTGACCACCACAGATGTGGGATCGGGTACTACGGTGATAAATGCTGGAGGAAACCAAGCAGCCGCTTCTCCAGCTGTGCCAGTGCCACCTGTTTATGCCGCTCCACCTGTTACTGACTCTCAAGCTCTACCCGTTCCTCCAGCCCCAGTTGCAGGATCAGTTCCACTGGCGCCTCTAGGTCCATCGCCACCTGCTCCCGTTGATCCAGCGGCACCTGTATCTGCTTCTGGAGCTCCTGTTGCACCCGGATCTCCTGTGGCTCCTGCACCCGCAGTTGCACCCAATCCGGCGGATCCAAACGCGCCAGTCCCTCCTGCACCTGGAGCCCCTGCTGATCCCAATGCACCACCTGGTGGTGGCATCATCTGTGTGCCCGTTAAAGTGCCCGGTCCGGATCCTAAAGATCCTACCAAGACTATTGAGTTGGATCAGATCGCGTGCTATCCAGCACCGCCACCGGAGACTGCTACTCCAGCCAATGGAACGGCACCAGCCGTGGAGGGTGCAGTACCCCCTCCCGTTTCCGCTCCCGAATCCGTTCAACTGGCTCCCATTCAGCCGACCACTCCTGTGGCCATTCCCGAGGGATCTGTACCATTGGCACCCATAGTTCCCGGTGGTCAGCCCGATATTATGAAGATGCCGGGTCTGACACAGGCTCGACTCTCGGCGGAATCTATCGTCAAGGATGCGCATAGTATGGCAGAGCGAACTTTTGGACACTTTAGCTTCATCTCCACGGTGGTGACCCTAATCGTGGCCTACTGTCTCCACTAACGGCCCATTGCCTCCATACAATCCTTAATTGACTCAAGGACACAGTCTCGTTGGCTACCGTAATTTATTGCCATTTTATGGGACTCAAGATTCTTATGGATATGCATATATGTCTATCGCCGGTCAAACGGTTTTCCTTAAATGTATTTTGTAAAAAATAAAAAAAAAACAATCGAATTTTTGATGTATACTCGTAGTTCTGTTAGACCTGAATGTAAGCCACCAATAAATGTACCAAACAATTACAATAATCTTATGTGTGTTAATACTTAAAATGGGTGAACAAAAAGAGGAAAATGGATTACACTTACTGTATAAAAGCTTTAAATCACTTTATTGTTTTAACCTCCCTTTAAAATTATTAAAATTTGTTTTATATATTTATGTGCGCAGAAACTCTTTTTACTAGCTTTTCTTAAACAATATGAAGGTAGCATTAATATACTTAAATATTTCAGACCACTATAACATTTGTGATACAATAACAATTGGAAAATTAAATAAAAACAATAGAAAAGAAACCGGAAATAACATTTATTTATTGGATTTTAAGCTCAAACTTTTCGCATTTGACGTCATTTTTCGTTTAAATTTTTTTAATGAATCATAAATCGATAATTGTTTTTGCATAATCCAAACTTAACTAAATCGCAACAGATTATTCTAATCAGCATTGTTTTGACTCGTAGACGAACTCTGATCTCTTCAGCGGTCCACAAAAAACATAAATACCGTCCGAAATATTTTCGGAAGCTTAGTTCTTTGGTTTACTTTCTCTGAGTAAAACCAATATTCGCGGCACAAAATATTTTAAATTAGCAATAAAACGTATAAAACTAAACTCAGACAACTACATTTCTTGTGTGCCAGAATCCTTAGTTTGCAGGTAAACTAAACCTTCCATGGCTTCCAAATTTTCAAAAATTATTTTGTTCTAAAAGTTGAATATCGTCTTTTTCTGATACTTAAGTAAATAAAAACATCTGTTCTTCTTTACCGATTACGTACATTTTTTTAAGTAAATTTGTACATTACCTTATCAAATTTCAAAAGAATATAATTATTATTTTATTAGCATGCGTCATGTACACTAATATTTTAATTGGCATCCGTTCCAAGAATTTGATTATTTAATTTAAATTTCAATGAATTTTATATGTACATTTTAGAATGTCTCGTTTTCCGAGGAGACTGAAGAGCATCCTGGTGATGGTGATAATCCTTCAGGCTCAAAATATTGCAACAGGAACTCCCCGTGGCGGAAGCAGAAGTAGCAGCTCCAGTTCTAGATCCAGTCCTAGATCCAGTTATGGATCTAGTTATGGATCCAATTATGGGTCCACTTACGGTTCTGGGTCAAGACACTCCTACTCTCCTCCATCCTATTCATCTTTGTCGAAAACCTTTTCGCTTCCCACGTTCGACTTGGGACACAATTTGCCCAAAGGACCTCCGCCGGCTTACTCAGCTCATGATACCGTGGGTGGAGCACCCACGAACATTCGCGAAAGACCGCCGGCATACAAGCCTCCCAGAAAACAAATTTCCAGCTCTCTATATCACAACCAATACCAAGGATGGACTACCTCCAGATCGAACTCCAACCGCAATTACCGGGTCAGTTATAACTGCACCAATGATTTTATGTGCAGTGCCGCCACCAGCCCACACTATCCCATCCATGGATATACTTATCTTATCCTTATCTTGAGTTTTCTATATGTATACTCGACTTTATTGTAAAAAACTGTGTTTAAATAAACCAAACTTATATTGAGCTGTAGCAAAATTGATTGAAATTGAAATTATTGAAAATGAAAAATGGGTTAGAAATATTTCGACCATTTAAGAAAACGTGTATTCAAAGCACTGTTTCTTAAAATAACAAACTTGAAGTAAATATCACAATAAAATAAAAAATGAAATAATAAAATAAGATATATATGCAAATTTTAACGGTTGGATGGCATTTAAATTTAAATAATCGCAGTTCAAAGAAAGAAAAAGATCCTATGATTGAGTTTTTCAAAGACGGCATATGGCAAAAAAAAGACCAACTTATTATTAAGTTTAGAATTCTAAAAAAAAAAATATCTTCCAAAATTGGTATTTGTTTAAAAATATATTTGCTGAACAACATGTATAATGAATTAAAAGATTACCGCACAGAGTTCGATAAAAATTATGACAATTTATAGAGTTGCTGCGCTTTAGCCTGCAATTTGTTCATCGACAAGTTGTCAGTAGCAAATTGGGAACGTTCTGCCTGTCAATCAATTACATTTGTAAAATGAACAAAAAACCAGAATACAAGCTAAGCGAGCGCGACTTAGACATCCGCTCTGATCTGGAGTTCGTAGATGGTATGCTGAAGGACCTGCAATTGGAGGTGGAGCCGCAGGCTCGTGGGGTCATCTTGGATCTGGCTTATAGTGAGTTGATATCCGGAGAGTAGATATATAGAAACATTTAATGTGAGAATGTCTTGGCATAGCTTTGGCAAGGGACAAACTCGTCGAGGCTCAACGTTTCGCAAAGTTGGTCAATCGCACCAAAGTGAGTATCGAGGACTTGAAGATGGCCAACCTGGAGCGGACAGAGGAGCTGAGCAAGAGAGCGATCCATACGCCGGTGAAGTCCCTTATTCCCAGCCAGGCATCTCTGCCCTCGCCGACTGTGAGCCGTGGACTGATGCTGCCCACCTGGCGGCAGTGTCAGATGGGTACAATGGCCGAATTGAAGGACAAGGTCCCTGAGACTCAGCCACCGAATCCCAAGCCCGTGCCACCCCTAACACCGGTAACAGCTTCTACTCCTGGTCTAAACTCTGGCTCCAATTCGATGCTGACTACTGGATCTTCAAGCCCGGGTCTTAAGGCTTCACACTCCCTTGCTCCTCCCATTGGCACCAAGGCGAATCTTTTCGACAATTTTACCTTGCCAACGATTTTACCCGATAGAGTTCGCAAGGATGCTCGTGGTAGCGCAATAAGAAGTCATTCTACTCCTAGGATGTACATCAATAGATCCTATAGCTCGATGGCTGACGCAGCAGGAGGATCTCCCTCGGTCACAAAGAAACCACGCATGCAACTATGAAATAATCGAAATCTTTAAAATTATAATACTTTTATTACATTGGCAACTGTCAATTTATCGACGAGTTTGTGAATATTTTTAATGTTAATTACCAAAATATTTGAAGGTGTGACTTGGTTATTTTATCTTTTTGGGGCCTTTTTTTGCATTGGTATCAATTTCCTCCTTCTCGTTGACCAAGTCATCGATGCCCTGCTGGAAGTCTTCCGAGAACCGTTTGTAGTAGAAGGGAACTTGAACGCCCAAGGCGTGGAATGTCTTTTTGATCGTCTCGTTCCAAGCATCCACCATGGATTCCTGCCAGGGCTTAACCTGTACATCCTCCTTGCACTTGTCGCACCGCCAGCAGCAGAATCGGTTCATCAGGTCCTCGGCGTAGGGACTCACCTCCCGTTTGGCGCCTTCGAAGAGCACCTTTGTGTGGTCGGAACTTTCCCAAATCCCCAGCTCTTGGGTTCCATACACCGCACCGGCCACCAGGGCCAAGCGGATGAGGAAGAAAGCCATCGATTTGATATGATTTTCAATAGAATTTTGAAATGCCCCAATAAATTAAAAACTTTAATTTTTATTGTTCAATTTTGACACGTCTGATTTGACTTATCTGGGTTATTTCATCGCTTATTTGTTACCTAACAAATTTAAAACGTAAATATAATATTTATTTAAGATTTGTTTGATTTATTTTTTGGCCAAGACCCCTGCATCTTACATACATACTTAATCCGACTTAGACATGATTTCACTCTTATTAGATTCCAGAATCTTTAGTTCGATCTTTTCGATTCTCTTCAGCAAATTGTCATGTTGTGTCTTTAGTTCCACAATACTCGCCTGTTTGATGGCAATAAACTTCTCGGTCCGATCAAAATCGGCCAACAACTTGGGATAGCACATAATGCCACCCTCACGACGGACTTCTTTGATCTGGTCAAGAAGTTTATTGTGTGTTAGATTACAATTATATACTTCATCGCGCAATGCTATTTGCCGTTTTTGCCTTTCTCGTAACTCATCTTTGGCCTCCCTGAACTTGCGATTCAGCAGCTTCCGTCGACATCGCAGATGGGAAATGGTATGGATTTTGGTTTTCACCAGCGTACACATGCGTTCCAGTTCAGCGTTTTTATCTGTAAATAAAATTAAAATAGATAGATACTTGTTACGTTTTATTTAACTCACTGTTTAGAGTGGTAACCATCTGCTGAACGTCGTTATCCGCGGACAGATAGGTTTCCAATTTGACTTCCCCAGAAATCGCCTCAATCTCATCGACTTTCTGTGGGTAAACCCTTTTTTTTAGTCAGCCAACTTATTTTTATTTTGTAATTTCGACCTTTTTAATGTAGGAATTGTCATGCTGCCTTATGATCAAAATCAGTCGTGTCGCAGACAACGCATCGCGTTTTGCTCTCATTTGTTTAAGAGCGGTTTCCGTTACCTAATTAAACAATAAAAGTGTTTTTGTTTAATTTTTAATCCGATTTTGAAGACTCACAAAGCGAAGGCGTTCAGACGGTTGGCTGTCCCGCAGTAATGTGCTTCTGAAGATCTCCTCCAGCCTCTCGATCTTCTCGTTGTCCTCTCGTTGCATCCGCTCCAATTCCGACAGCAGTCGTTCCTTTTCAGCCAGGTGCATCTGCTCAGCCTGTCGTGTCCTGTTAAGCCAATGATCCAATTCGTTTAGGGCACCCAAGTACCGACTCCGTTGGGATTCGTTGATGTAGGATCTGCTGCTCGGCGTTACGAGGGAGTACTTAAATCGACGCAGGTGGTGTTCCGTCAGTCGTTTGGTCAGTAAATTGTTGTCGTGGCTCACCCAGTGGTGATCCTCGACTTCCTTGAACAGGCGATTCATTAGCTTACTTTTGTCTAGATTTTTTGACCGCAAATAGTCTGTATTAACGAATATGTCCACAACTTTCTCAATAAGCCCATCCAGATAGCTTTGGACCATTTGACCGATGGAAAAAGTCGTAGGGATGGAATTGAGGCTAGATGTGGAGGACCTGGACTCAGATGTAATGTCCTTAAAAGTGGCCACATGACTCGATTTGAATTGCATTCCCTGCAATCTCCAATCGCTTTCGTCAACAGATTCTAGTCCTGAGGGCGATGGTATCTCCGTACCATGCACATCGTCATCGTTTTGCGAGGAAGGTGCTTCATAATTGGATTCGCTGGGAATGAGGCTTTCCATCGACGAGGACAACGACTTGCGGGCCAGTTGAATCTGTAACTGTTCTAGTTCCGAGCCCGGCACCTGCTGCATTTCCACACTCTTCTTATCGATGCCCAGATTGTGATCTGTAGTCCCGATATCACTAAGTTCATCCCAATCGGGAATGTTCCTGAGGGTTTGGAGGATATCAAAGCGCATCCTTATGTTCGAGTCGGAGGATACACTCATTTGGTCTTCGTGATCCGTGGTATTTCCCAATTCCGAGTCCATTTTATCGCCATCACTCTGATTGGTCGCCTCCTCCACGCTGTCCGTAGAACTAGTTAAGTGCGGATGTGAATGAACTATTTTAAGCTGAGTTTCCGCGCTGGCTTCGAGTTTCCTAAGCTTATATAAATGAAACGGCTGTTCTTCTATATAAGATAATTTCCTTTTAACTGCGCTACTTGACTTTTTCGATGGTAACGAGCTTATGGAGACCACCGATCTGCGAACATTCTGTTTGGGCATTCCTCGTTGGGAGGAAGGAATGGGTATGGGTACTGAAGTACTCCAGACACTTGGCGCGGTGGATGCGATACGCTCATCGGAATCCGTACTATGACTCGGGATGCTCATTATACTAGTTATGTGGCTTTCGCCGGAAGTTGCAACCTTCTTGGCGCTCGCATCGTTGACTACCTTTTTTCGATCTCTTTTGCCCTGCAAATTGACCAACTTCTTGGGTATTATTTTACTTTTAATGAATAAAAATTTTGCTCGCCCTGGCTTGGCCATTTTCCAAAAGGTTGTTAGTGCGTGCAACTTGCGCAAAGTGCAGCAGTTGCAAAAAGTATTAAAAATTACAAAGAACAAAATAAACAACAACGGTTTGAACTAAATATTGTGTAATAATATCATTATATTTGATTAAAATCTCCCAAGTTTTCTAATGGGTTTGGAACATTGCTAAGCGAAGACACTTCCAGCACGATTGCGCGCCAACTTAGCGTGTACACACTCCCACTTAGTACACATATACAGCGCTGCCAGCCGTTCGTAAAGAGGAGCGGCAGTTCCGATATAGAAGGAATGATCTTATATGTACATTTTACATTCGGGATTTATTTGTTTTTTAAGAAAGCTGGGCTAATGAATCGATATTAAACAATACTATCGATTTTAATATTGTCTAAAGAGACAGAGTGTATTATTTATCGGTCACTCCGCGGTCACACTGGTGACGTTTTAGTGAAGAAGTTGTGTTGTTTTTTTTTATTTCATTTCGTTCAATTTTCGTTGGCCATTCGTCATCGCTTTCGTCGCAGTGTTCTTCCAAGAGTGTCGTGCACCGTAGAGGTTGACTTTTCGCCCAACGATCCAAGAAACTCAACTTCCGGAATCCGGATGCGCGAGCGAAAACGGTAAAAGTCGTCGGTTGTCCCGTTCAACGTCCGCCTGTTGCATCTCTCCCTCTCTTTCCCGCAGGGCTGGAATTGGGGTGGAGCTCGTCCCCTCTCTTTCGCGCGCCCATTCAGCTGTTGCGTTCGCGTGCGTGTGTGTGAGTGTGCGTAATAAGATTTTCGATGTAAAGGAAAATACGCTATATTTTCCTATTTTTTGGACAAATAGGCGTGCTGCTGGGCCAAGATAAACTCCAATCAAGGAAAAAAAGGGTTTATATAACTCGCAGTGCTTTCCACCATTGTGTGTTCGCCAGCTTTTCTTCTCTTTCATTCGGCCAACTTGTTTTGCCCGCCTGCGAGTGTGTTGGTGTTTCGGTAAGTGTGTGTGTGTGTGCATACATGTTGCTATTAATTTACGCTTTCTGCTCGGCTGCTTCAATTAATTCTTTAGCTTAGTCTCGATGCTTTAACTCGACTGCTTAATTGCCACACATTTCATTTTCGCAAGCAATAGCCGTTTGTAAGAGTTACCAAAAACTGCGTAACTTCCCTTTTTTCTACACTTCGCCACCTATCCCCATTCTCCCTACTGCCTACCCACGCCCACTCCCGCCCATTTTCTCATTCCCCATTGCGGTTGTATTTAAATTCGATTCGTTCGATTGTGAAAATCGCGGTTTCACAAAAATTGTGAAAGTTTCGTTTTTCCAATGCCTTGCTTTTCATACTTACTCGCACACTTCAAAAAATACAGCAATGGTCAAAATAGTATTACTAGTAAAGTTAACAAAAAGTTACAGTTTATTTTAGATAAAAGGTTAAAAGGTAAAAGTTTGAATCCTCACCTTTGGATGTTTAAAAAAAAATTGTATAAACCAAAAATAAATTTTCTAAAAATTAATAAATAAACGGATAAGATGAACGAACTCCATATCAAAGAAAAAACCAAACCCCAATTGGAAAGCAGAATGCATTACGCTAAACAAATTAGTTAGACAGCCTGGAACCTCGCTTAACTTTAACTTTAGCACGAACCTAATTAATCTTTTGTACTTTTACTCATCAGCATACCCTTATGTTAAGTATTACCTAAAGATGCTGTGATGGCGAAGATGGCATCTGGAGATCTATCGCTGACTAGTACGAGTAGCCAGGAAGGTAAGACGCCGTATTCATTTAAAGTACCTACCCATAGCGTCTTTAATTTTAGAAGAGAGCTCGGAGTATGTGGGCTATGATAATACCCTACGACCGCCGTCCAATTCCAGCGGCAGCACCACAGCTGCCAACATGTCCAACAACAACGGGCCCTCGAAGGGCGTCAGTAGCGGTGTGGGCGTGTCGGGCATTTCTGGTGGAAACGGCGCAAATTACGATATACTGCAGGCGCAGTACAAGTCCGCACTTTTGGAGCTAAATACCCTACGCCACCAGCATGCGAACACCAAGAGGCGATGCGATGAGTTAGCCACCGAGTTAACTCTGTACCAGGAGCATTACGTGGCCGATCGTAACAAGTTCACCGATATGGTGGAGGAGAGCGCCCGTTTCAAGCGTCTGCTATTGGAGACCCAAAACCAACAGAGCCAGCAGGCCCAGAATGGAAATAGCCAAGTGCCGCCAGTCGGCAGTGGGAATCCTTATTATTTTGGCAAGACGCAGGGATGCGATGGAAGCTGCAGTGAGAAGCTGGCCGAACTGAAGAAAGAGCGAAATATGGTCGCCGTGGAGAGGGAGAAGTACAAGAAGTCCTACATCGAGCTTGAAAAGGATCGCAACTACTACCGGGAGCGAGGCGATGAAAATCAGAAACTGAAGGTTCTTCTCTCCCAGGAGAGTAAGAATGTGCTTTCCCTTACCGAGGAGCTTAATCAACTGCTCTCAGAGAAGGACAACGTGCTGCAGGAGCACCAGAAGATGTCCGACGATCTGGTTCTGGCCAACAAAGAAATTGAGAGGCTCAAAAAGGACGAACAGCTTGCCAGGGCTGAAATCAAGGTTCTACAGCTGGCCAATGCGGACCTTAAAAAGCGCGATCTTCTAAAGTCTCGCGATAGCTCGTGGTCCAAAGAATTTCCGAGTGGAAAGGAGCTGGAGAACAGCAAGGAACTGGAAAAGCTGCGCAAGAGCTTAGAAAAGGCCCTCTCGGAGGTGGAGCGTTCAAGCCAGGATGCCGAAGAAGCGAAGCGCGTAAGGGATTGGGCCATATCGCAACGTGAGAAGATCGTGCAGGAGCGGGATTCGGTGAAGACGCTCTGTGATAAAATGCGCCACGAGAGAGATAAAGCCATCTCCGACTCGCTGATGGCCATCCGGGATAGCGAAAAGATTAAAAAGCAGAAGGACGAAGCGCAGAAAAAGATCGACTTGTTGAAAGAACAAATGGAGCAGCAAGAGCGCCAAAATCTTGACAGTAACGCCTCCGGATCCCGACGCAGTTTCCGCCCAAGCAGTTACGAAGGTGAGGATCTCCTGGAAGTAGAGCTGTCCGGCTACGAGCACACGTCCGACCTGGGCATCATCCTGGATGACAGCAACAAGCGAAAATTAGTGTGTGGCGTTACCAGCAGTTCCCCCGCCTGCGGGAAGCTCAAGATTAACGATGTGATCTGCAAGGTGAACAACTTGGACTGCCAGTCTTTGTCGAAACGGATGGTTCTTGATGAGATCCGCGCCTGTGCTCCTCGTTCCCTCCTGCTCGTTTCCCGAACTCGTCACAGCAAACGGCACGCCTATTCTGTTCAGCTAAAGACTAGGGATAGGGATTGCCCGCATGGCCTGCAACTGGACATGGGAGTGTTCATTGCAAAGATCGAGCAAAATTCGCTAGCCTTCTACGAACCAGAGCTGGACGTTGGCGACCGAGTGTTAAGCATTAACAACAAGTCTATGGACTCAGTGCAGTCAATCGAGGAAGTGATGCAGTTGATGAATGATCCCCGAAGCGATGGGCTCAATCTGTTTGCCCTTAAATACGTACAGGATCAGTTACCCCCGGGAATGACCACCTCGTCGGCGCAGACAGATTCCATTGACTCCATGCAGCATGTCTCAAGTGCCGGGGGAGGTGGAGGAAGTGGGCCCAGTAGCGCCACCAAACATCCGTCCAGGTTCGCGGAATTTTTCTTCCGAAAGCTTAAGTTCAGCAAACCAGGCACACCAGAGGATAACTTTGAGCAGGAGCACGACGACGCCATCGCTGCTTTGGATTCTGTGCTCAGTGAAAACAGCTCTGAGAAGAGCAAGGAGAATCTGTTCAACCGCAAGAAGCGGACCAAGAAGGAGAAAGAGGCCTCCAAGAGCATGGGTACCTGGCCGCGGACCAACATCTCGCATGAAAACCCAACGGGCACCATGCGCGGCAATGAGAAGAAGCGTGCTCTGATGTCGCTTTTTACAGCCGGTCCCATAAATGTGGACAAGGATGACGAGCTGATGGGCGAGGTTGGAGTGCCAGAAAAGCAGCCAGCAGCGTTGATCCAGGATCAGTTGCCTCCACCGCTGCCCCCGCAAATGTCCAAGCCACTGGCCCACATTCGGGGATCGAACGGAGGAGCTATAAAGACGCATCCAAACCGCAATTCTAATCCGGTGAGCTCGGGAGTCTCGGCACTGTTTCCCCCCGGACCACCCAATGGAATGCCCAACACTAGTTATCCCACACATCCGAGGCATTCGCTATACGGTGTGACTGCCGAGGAGATTAACCAAAAGCCGATCCAGCGAGCCCCTCTGATGGGCGCCAATGCCAGGGTTAAAATGCCTTCACAGGAGCGCTACGGAACCAGGCCGCATAGTAACCATCGCCTGTCGTTAAATATCACGCCCAGCGGAGATTTTTATCAGCCCAAGACCAGTGGTCAGCAGGCCCAGCAGCAAGTAATGAACGCCTCATCGACATCGGCGGGCTTTGGAGTAGGATCGGGATCAATGGTCGGTGGTACGGGTCCGGCGGCCGGAGAGTTTCCAGTGCGCAAACAGCAGGTCTATGACGTCTTCCATCCGCCTCCACTGCCCAAAAACAGCTCCGGATCCAATATGTTCATGCCGCTTCATCCGACCAGGGGCAGTCACCCGCCGCCCGTTGGACAACCGCCGGACGTTGTGTCCCTGAAATCGCAGAATTCTATAGAGTCAATACTGTCTGCTAAGAGTCCCGCTATCAGCGAATACGGGATGTACGCCAAGCGCCATGTGCCACAGGCGGTAAGGCATGTGCCGAAGTACCCGAGTGATAGCGAGAGCATTGGTTCCGGTGTTCACGGAGGATATGGTGGATTTCTTCAGTCCAACCATATGCCGGGAAATAGACACACGCAGCTCTTCCCCACTTTTGGACCCGGTGGTCGGGGTAACCGGAGATCCAGTCCATTAACCCTACCTTCACCACCGCCTCAGCAGCAGTTGCAACAGCTACCTGCGGCGACGGCACCGCACGACAGCGTTGGAATACCCACTGATCTGGACTACCATCCGCACCATCACACGCAGACCAACGCAATGCCACATCCACATCCCCATCCCCATGCTCCTTACTTGGATTACGGGCACGGTCTAGGGATAGGTCCCTATATGGGGGTGGGCGGTGGAGTCTCGGGAGTTGGCGGAGCTATCTATGAAGGCGGAACATTCCCGCGCAAGAAAGACAATCAGCGATTAAGGATTCCATCTAATCCCAGTGTGGCTAGCAAAAGCAGCAGTATGGTGAAGAATAGCTCTGGCAGCATCGACCATCATTATGTGACGAGCACGGGGCCAGTCTCTGGTGGATCCATGTCAGCCTCGTCTTCAGATCGTGCACCTATGTCACTGATGAGCTCTAGTATTCACAACAGTTACGGTGCAAATATTGCAGGAGGAAATGGAACTGGATCGAGCATAGGAGTTGGAGGAGGCGGTGGAGGAGGAAGTGGCCGCGGTTCGCCCATGCCGCAGGTCCATGTGGAAGTCCTTAGCCATGGAGGCGGCGGAAGTGGCAAGCGCAACTCCAATGTGCCTGCGGATTTTCTCTGCCCCGGAGACCTTAGAAGAGTCACCATCGACAAGCGCGACAAGTCGCTAGGTATCACCATTCAGTGCAACAACAACGGCGGCGGAATATTTGTGTCAACCGTCGCTGACAAAAGCACGGCGATGCGTGCCGGTCTCCAGGTGGGCGATCAACTCTTGGAAGTATGTGGCATTAACATGCGGGCGGCCACGCAGGAGATTGCTGCCAATGTGCTGCGGCAGTGCGGCGACTCCTTTACAATGCTCGTTCAGTACAATCCGGAGAGTAAGTTTATCGGTCAGTCCGTATACTCATCCCATTCTAATTGTGCTGTTTACTTTTTTTGCAGAGTTCCCTTCAATTGAGTACGAGGGAGCGCACAATTTGGAACCAGAATCTCCCATCAATCATTCGGGCTCCCCGACTCCGCGCAACTCTCCCCGTCCTCCTGCCCGCAACTCGCTTTTCCCGTTGCCGATGCAGCCGCAGGCTCCTTCAACGAGACCCGGCTCAAGGGCTCCGCTGTCGCATCAGTCGATTAAGGACCAGAGCTTCACCGATAGCCTTGAGAACCAGTCGGATATCAGCAGCAGCCAGGACATGCCTTCATCGGCGGCCACCACCACCACAACGACTGCCTCAGCCACGTCAACGGTGTATGATGAGGAACCTAAGCCATCCTTGCCGCCGCCACCTGCATCCGTTCCAGCAGAGAGTACGTAGCCACCACTCTACACCCACTACTAACCACACTCCCGGGATAGTAGCATTTCCCCATAATTCGTGCCTTCGACGGAGAAGGTAACCGTGCAGCAGGAAGAGTTTCCGGCTGTATCAGGTACATATTCTCAGGGCCGTAAAGAACAAGGATTTTAGATAAAATGGCTCGAAATATTTTAACTCCCAAAATCTGTAAATTCTAAAACGGAAGTGTATGAGCGTTAGTTTCACAAACACATTATGTATCGCAGCTTCTTCCCTACTAACAAAGCCGTCAATCTTTCGTATTTTGCACATGATATGACTTGGACTTTCAATTCCAGCTCTAAGGTATGTGACTCTGCACATGGACAAGTCAAAGAACCTGGGCATCAAGCTATTTGGGGGCAATAAAGTTGGCATATATGTGCATGACGTCGCGGTGGGATCGCCTTCTGATCATGCTGGAATTCGCAAAGGCGATCAAATACTGGAATACAATGGTGTAGATTTGAGCGGAGTCACCGCTGAGCAGGCGGCCAATGAGATTTCAAAGCTTACGGATACGGTCACCATGTTGGTACAGAATAAGTTACACAGTAAGTGGTGAATTCTTTCGTTGATTATGATTATGATATAATGTATTCCCTACAGCCCTAAAGCAAATTAAAGACGAGCCTGGCGACTCCTTTTATATTCGCGTGGGGTTTGACCGGACTGGTGAGTTGAACGAGGACGATTTGCGCTTTGTTAAGGACGAGGTGCTCTACGTGGACAATACGGTTTTTAATGGCACCTTTGGCTTGTGGCGAGCCTGGAAGCTGGATGCCATGGGCCATCGGAAGGAGTGCGGCATAATACCCAGTCAAATGAAGTACGTTGGCAAATTACTTAAGTTTGAATTAGTTGCACATATTTATATATAATTGCAGGGTGGAGGAGGAACTGCGTTCGGGTGAGGTGGTCGACTGTGATACGGGAACGGCCAGACGCGGCAGCACTTCGGCCAGAAGATCATTTTTTCGTCGCAAGAAAAACCAGCGCAGCTCGTCCCGCGACTCCACGGAGATTGCCAGTTTCAGCAACACACAGCTTAGCTTCTTTCCAGACTTAGGTCTGCTCAACGATGATGGTGGAGCCCTTAGCTACCAGCGTGTAGAGCTTTTAGATTGTACGTACATTTTTTATGAAAACTAAAAGAAGTAAGTTAATGTAAACACAATCTTTTAGCACCCATTCGCCGGCCCGTGCTGATTATCGGACCGTTGTCCGAGTGTCTGATGGTTCGCCTTACAATTGACTTCTCCAACCTCTTCAAACTGTGCGAGGTGACGGCCATGGACTGTTCGCAGGAGGCCATGGAGGAGGGTCTAAAAGAAAACATCTTTGTGGATTATCGGCGGAGGGGCAACAAGTTTGAATGCACCACCGTTGAGGCGATTAGCAATGCCTGCAAAAATGTAGGTAAACTCCAGAAATTTTCAGACATCTTCATTAAATATCCCTTACAGGATCGACGCCACTGCATCCTTGACGTTTCCATTTCCGCCGTGGAGCGTCTGCAGCGCCTACAAATCTATCCAATTGTCCTCCTGCTGCGCTTTAAGTCTGCCAAACAAATCCGAGATATTCGCGACTTTGGCACCGACAAAATCTCAGCCAAGGCGGCCAAGGAGATGTACGAGCGGGCCATGAAGCTCGAGACCGACTATAAGCAATACATATCAGGTATAACTTTATTTTAATTAATCACAATTCAATGTGAATAATTGCTTTCTCATTTACCTGCAGCCGTAATCCCCGGCGTCAGTATCAAGCACATGTGCACCCAAATTAAGGATGCCGTCGACAAGGAGCAGGACAAGCTACTTTGGGTGCCCGTATCGAGTGGCTGATCCGATCGGATTGCCGCCTGGACGGACAGTTTGGACATTGGAGCATCCTAGTTTTAGTTATTAGCACACAACGCGACACTCACGATTAGTATTTTCAATGCGCATCAATAGTATCATATTTGTATTTGTTTTGTTCAACGCAGAGTATTCGATTGGCGTCAACTTGCAACTTGGAAGTTAGGGCGCGGTATTTCTACCTGTTTCTTGTCTCTGTCACCTAATTAATGTCTATAGACTTACTCTTTATTTGCGGTTAGTCCGACCGCTCTGACGGCAAAATATGGTCAGCTTTAATCACAAAAATGGAAAATGCTTCCACAATTTATATATCTAATTTATATATACCGTTTGGAACTAGATTTCCTTCTCTGGCGACATTCTAAGCCAAAAGTCTGTTTGTATGCAATTTATTATTATGTAATTGTAAGTAAAGGCATCTTATATTTTTTTATTATTTACCCAAACGATTCGATAAACTCGATGGCAATAGAGCGTGGCTTTAAAGCCTTCAACTTTTCAACTGTGTATATTAAATAGTTTCGACTATCCAATTACCTTCGTGAACCGCTTCAAAATCAAGCTTTACTTAAAACTTATCTAATTCTGGCAACTGCCTTTGCCCGACTACGAAATTAAAAACGCGACTAGCTAAGCAACACTAGAAATTTTATTTAAATGTGTGATAGACAAAATGCTATCACTAGCCTTAAGTGGTAAATGGTTAAACTGAAATGAAGTGCCTTAAATGCCTTCAAATTGCTTAAAAAAAAAAACAGAAAACCTTTTCTACAAAATAAATACAATTTATAAATCTAATTTATCATCGTACACTTGTGTACATAAAGAGTAAACAACAGTAATATATCAACGTATTAAATACAATAAAATCTATTTTATACATAAGCATTCTAAATATACAGACTACATTTTTGCAATAAATATTTTTCCAGAACGCCTATGCTTTCGTTTAGGGGTCCATCAAAAGATTTGGGGTTTATGTTATGGCCACGTTTATGGTTATCCTTATAGCTATCATTTGAATAAATAAATACATAACTCTAGTAAATACCATCGTACGCAGCTCAATGGCCGCAATGCGTTCGTAAGTATTTCAAGGTACATTCGCTCTGCAGTTTTTCCGTAAATCGGGCATTATGTTGGACTATATTTACATTAACATAACGCCGCTTTTATGATTTAATTTATAATTATTGATTACTTATAGGTTTAAAGTGAGATTGAAGGTCTGTGTGAAATATGATCGAAGAATGATCGAAAGTTATTAACTTGATCGGTTGAAGTTTCTTAAATGTGTATTGTAAGGACTAATTGGAAATTATAGCTTAATTCTATAAAACCTAATACTACTGTACAATTGTTCACAGGAGGGAATCTAATGGGATTAGTCCTCCAAGAAATCGAACTCATCACGTGGGCGATACCACTCTTCCGTGGCATGTTCGTAAATGGCCCGTTGGACCTCCGCCTCGGCAGCCTCGATGGGATCGGATTTTGGAGCATCGAAGCGACTGTCGGACCGTGGACTACGTGATGTTGCGCGGAACTCCATTGGTATATTGTAGCACTTGCATATGCAGCTGGACGGGAATCGGAACCAGTCGGAGAATATCCCGCGGCACTCGTTATGCGGATCGTAGGCCAACAATCTGTGGAGGCGGTACTGCTGTTCACATCTGCATCCATCGCGGCAGAACATTTGCTTGAACTCGTGGGTGCACTTCTCCCAGTGGACGTACTGCTCGAAGGGATAGAGATTGAGGAGGGCTAAGACCTCGCCGCGGGTATTGTTTGCCCAAAAGGGAGCCACCACTTCATCCTTCACGGGACAGGCATTTCTGCAGAGAGATCAATATTGTATTATATAATTTGATAAGCAAATGGGTCATATACTTACACTCCACGCAAGTTGCTGGCCACAGCTACGGGCTCTTGCTTCATGGCATCCTGAAACAGCTGACCCTCCCTTAGCAGTCCAGACTTGCTGGCGCTTCCGGTAGAGCTGCTCGCTGGAGTTCCACCCGCCGGAGGGGATGAAGCTGGAGCACTTGTACTGCTCGTCGTGGTCAAGGGTCTGCGCAACCTCTCCGGACTAAAAAGCCCGCTGGAGGTGCCGGAGAAGAGCGAGGCGAAGCTGACGGGCGTGGTCACGGATGCGGGTGAGTACTTGGTTACATTGCGACGTATCAGCAAAGTTGCTGTTGTTGTGGTTGGTGTCGAAATGGTACTCGAGACTTTTGGACTGGCTGCACTGGTGGTCGTCTCTGCCGGTTTCCTTTTCCTGATGGGTAAAGGTGTCGTGCTCTTGGGCACAGATGTGGGCTTCCCAGTTGTGGCTGTGGGTGGTTCTTGTGATGGACTTGCCTCTGCGCTTAGATTACGAAGCCCCAACTGTGGTGAGTCAATGATCTGTATATTTTCACCAGCTGCGGACGAAGGTTTGGCAGTGGACGTGGTTGAAAGAACGGAAGGGGACACCACTTCGTAGACGCTGTTCGATTCTGGACTGGGCTGGATCTCCACAATGTCTGTTTCCGATTCGGGTTTTTCGTGTAAAGGTGGCGCAGTTCCTTTAGTAGTACTTATCGTACTATTGGTATTTCCAGGCGTTGTGTCGGTAACCTCATTTGGAACTCGTTCCGTGGTGCTACTAACTATTTCCGGAGCAGTGGTTGTAGTCGTCGTAGCCTTAGTCGTACTTGTGGTAATCGTGGAGACAGGTCGAAAGTGCGGCTCCATTAGCACATCGTTGCTCTTGAAGCTTCCGAAATCTTCACGCTCACGATCGCGATCTCTGTTGTTCATCAGATACTTGGCACTCCGCCGTCCGCCATCCTTGCTATATCGCTCCGCCGTCTCCTCAATGTCGTCCGCATCCACCTCGTTGTTCTGGATCTCATCCCGCAGGATGGAAATGTGCCTTACATCGCCGTACATGCGCTTCATCAGACCCTGGTTCTCGTGCACGAATCGTCGTACAGCGTGCCATGGATAAGCGGATCCTGGCAGGTGGCAGAACGCCTGCTGACCCAGGTCGCAGGGAATCGCAGCCAGGATCTGGGCCCTACCACGTCGCGATATCTTCCCATTGGGACTGCACGAGTTGGCCGAGTCGAAGCCAAATCCGGCGGAAGAAAGTGGTAGAGCAATCGTCATTAGGATCAGCAAATACCCGATAACCTCGATCTGCAAGAAAATATATGGGAAATATAGTCAATTGGTTTATTGTCCCATTTTAAACTTTCCATAATAAAATGTTTTATTAAACTAATCTTTTACTTCGAATGAAAATGCATGTACGTTTCACTTCTTGTATATAAACTGTTTGTTACTTTACACATTTCCTGGTTTTCGAAAGGCTTTTTATCCCATACGGATTGATTGGCCAAATGACCCATCCAGCTAATGGAAGTACTCAGCAGCTCCAGCTGAGCAGAGGAAATCTTAATTGAAACCACAATCGCTGGCTGATAAGCAAATGGCGTGACGCTAAAACTTCAGTTTTTGTAGCAGCATATATTGTGCAGGCAAGTGGGCTCAATGCACCTGGACCAGAGGACAGACTGAATTGGCCGGGCGGCTCTCACTCGGCTAAAACGAATGGCCAGAGCCGGTAGAAAATCAAATTTTACTTTCACGCAAAGCCAACTGGACAATCACAAGTCATAAAGATGATCGATGTGCATTTGCATCCCACCTTCAAAAAAGCAACGCCAGAGAGAATGGCCGCAATTTCAGCAATCATTGCACAGAGACAAAGTTTTAACACTTTCTTTTAAAATTTAATTAAATTATATAGGAGTATATTATGGCTTAAAATTACATATATATATTTGTAAATAAAAGAGAAGTTATAATAGTATAATTTAAAGACTTCTTTTTCTTTGATCAATATCTGATACCAACAAGTTTTTCTTACTGCATGGATACCACCACGCCAGACTAACCGCCGTCGTAGCCACATCACCCTGCCGTACCCTCCACCCCCCGCACCACAACGCACCGCACCACTCGAATGGCTGACCAACAACCGGCAGCTGGCGGCGGACAACTTGCAACTGGACAACACCGGCCACTGGCAGCCGGCGAAGTGAAATGCAAAGAGCAATCAAAAGCGAAATGGGTTACCCAAGTAAAAGTAAATTGCGCCGCGCTCGCTGGAAAAGTCATCGCATTTCCCGCCCCACCTCCCGCGCCCTGGAGCCCTTTCAACTTTCCTTTTCGGTTGCACAATTGCCGCCCAAAAGCCGGGAACATTGGTCTGCAAGTCGGTCCTAATAGGGTCTCTTGGACTCGCAATCTTGGCTCTTTCTTTGACAACCAAACCGGTTGGCCAAAAATCATATGCACCCCGTTTATATGTACATATATCTCATATATGGCGAGCACATATCGATCGCGGGTGAATCACGAAAAGAAAAGAAAGTGATCGGCTCCCTTGGCGGATGTGTGTCCAAAATGTGAGCTCAACACGATTTGCCATGCGGTTAGGTAATAGTGATTATTGATCTGTGTTTCGTTTCGGGAAAATTCCAGCATCATTAGCATACGTAAGCAAGGTCAATGCATATGATATTTCGTAATATTTTCCAGCCAATTTTCGAATACCTTTTCTAAAGTTATCCATTCCATTCAGATTTGAATTTAATATAGATATTACTTTTGAGTATTTTTCTACAAATGGAAGCTATCAAAACAATAATTTCCAGCAATCATAGCTAGAAAAAAGTTGAAAGTCTTCTCCGTTTCTTTCAAGCAAATTATAATTATTCTCACACATCATGTACCCGAAAGAAATTTAAATATCAATGACAAGGTGGAATTCCTGCTAGCGCTAACACCCTTTTCTCCCAATTGGGAAAAGTACTACAATCAAGTGCTCCACGGCACCCAGACCATGGCAATTACGAGAAGAAAGTGATCTGAGCTCTGATTCGGAAACCCGAGGATGAGACCGCAACTTGGGTGCGAAACAAATGGCTCTACGCGAACTAATTTGTGTTGAAAATCAAATCAGGTCAGACCGCAAGAGGCGAAGACGCCTGAAATGGAAAGCAGAATTACTTTCGCTTTGTTCGGCTAAAAGTAAATAAGGCAGCCTGGCATTAGTGCCGATTGTCATGTGCATCGGGACAATTAAGCCGAATCTCGTTCATTAACATTGTCATAATTCTTGGAAGCGCAGAAGCCACGGCGAAACTGGAGCAAATACTGCTGTCAGTGTCCAAAGTCGGCGAAACAAATCAATATGTCCAATCAGCCGTGAGAGCTTGCAACTGCGCCAGTCTGTGCTGGCAGAATGTCTTGAATCGAGCTGGTCTCATTCGATTTCACACAGCTCGAAAACATAATTCAAGAAAGTAAATTAATTAAGAAAAAATTAATTTCTTTAGTCTAGCCAATTTTGAATTAGTTCTCTTTAGTTTTCTATGCTCAAGAAAATATAATTAAATATTCTTCTTAGAAACTGTATTACTACTGGTAGCCATTTGTGTTGGCTCGCTACTTTTAGTTGCTCTTCTTGTGGCAGAACTGAATGCGGCGACGCAGTGCCGATGCTGCGGTGCAGTGCAAATGGGCATTAAGTCAACTCGCATCGAGGAAGACATTTGTCAATCTTAGACGATGCCGAAGCTGTCGTCAGAGAAACGTATTGCAACACTTTAATGTGTCAGCGACTTTCTACGAAAACCCAGTCCGCACGGTGGGCAGGAAGGCGGGCGGAGGGGGGAGGGGGTTGGCCGCGAGGAGGAGACGTTCCAGTCTATGTCTTCATTTCCCAAATACAAATACAATGTTGCCCGCCAGCAGTCCGTCCGCCCGACTCTCTTGGCGAGTGGCTAGAATGAATTATTTATAAATTCAATTGGCTCTGGAAATGAAGTTGATGTTACACTTAACCAAATTTGGCCTGACCGCTGCTGTTTCTGCTAATTGCCAGGCGAGCAGCTGGCAGCTGGCGAGTGGTGAAATTTTCCCCATCAAAACAAAAGACTCAGGCGACAAACTCGACGAGGTTGCAGGCCAGCCGAAACAAAAGACTCAGGCAACAAACTTGACTTTGACGTGCTGCAAGCTCCTCACTTCCCTTCCCCTTTCGAGGAATAGTGCATATTCATGGCGAAATGTAAAATTAAGCGCAAAAATTTCACTGATTGGACACCGCCGGAAAAGGCCGCGAACTTCGTTTCCCAATTTTGGCAAGTCGATATTTTTGTTTTTGGGCAACCGATTCGCTTTCGGTTTGAGTTTTGGTCTCGACTTTTGGCTTGGGCCAAATCCAACTAGTCGATCCCAAGTTAGCCGCATTGCTCTCGAAGAAAGTGAAACTTTTTATTTTATTCCGCTTCTCTCTCTCTCTCTCTTTCTGTCTCTTTTACACTCCTTTGCTTGGGACCGGCAATGCCAGCCAGTAGAGCAAACACAGCGGAAACTTTGAGCATTTTCGTTGTTGGTTATGCTTTTATGATTGCGTAGTCATGCGTTAAAAGAAAACAAAACCCACTCGCGGACAAGGGGCAGAAGTTGTTAATATGCATAAAACGCTTAGCCCAAACGTTTATCGATTTCAACACATTTTGAGAAAAAATGACGGGGACGCGTGACCATCTTTTAATTGCGATTTCATTTTCATCAATGGCTTGTGGCCCAAGGGGACACCAATAACGAAATATGCCCAGTCGATTGATTAATTGATTTTTGGTCAATTAAAAGGAGATTTTATTGGTTTAGATATGAATATTTTGGTTACTTCAGTAAACGAAATGTGACATACCAATGAAAGTCATAACACAATTTTATACATTGGTTCAAAGTTGTAAAACGGCAAAAATTGCAACACAATACACAATAGTCACTGTTTTCTTTTGTTAATAATAAGAACTGGTAAAATTTCATTTTTTTTTTTATTTTAATTTCAAAGCATATTGAATATTTAAGTATTTTTGGGGCTTTGAACACTTTGCATTGCTTGTATAACATCAATATGTTTACATTGTGGCCTGTATTTACCATCTCGAGCTTCGCTGTTGTTTCTTTCGCTGTTGCAATTGTTTAATTTTTGACACTTTCTTATGCAAGACGACCGCCTTGGGCGATCCCCACTTACCGTTATTAGTCTAGTGATCGGCGATCGCCTATCCATTTGGGTGCGCACCATTGTTTACTTTCACTCGATTGACACTCGCGTCGATGGTAAATGGCAAATGGCAATGGCAAATGGCAGATGCCGACTGCCGAATGCAAAATAGGCGCAAATAGAAATCTGTCAAAGGATTTGGCAATGTTTCACGCAGATTTCACACTCGCACGCTCACACACACTCGCAGGGCAATGAAAATTAGTGGCAAAGTCCATATTTCAATACAATCGCAAATCGTCTGCAGTTTCCGCGACCTCAGGGGTCCCGCTTCTGTTTTTTTTTTCGTTTTTGTTTGGTTTTTTTTTTTTATTGTTTTCTTTGGACCGGGCGCTTTTCCCACTGCGCCGAAATCGAGGAAATCGAGGAGAGCCGACGAAAAGCCTGAAATCACGTTCACACGCCTCGAACTCACGTTTGCAACTGCGACGCCACCAGCGGCTGATCAATCCCAAGTCCCACGGCAAACCGTCGGCCTCTCTCTTTCTCTTCCACCGCCGCGCACCCAGCTCCAATGCACTGCAAGAAATTGGTGGTGCTTCTATGGAAGTTAAGCGCACCCATACGCAAAACATTCAAATTCTTGAACTACATGTTGTAAATCTAGAGTTGCGAAACTGTGCACTTTGTCAATCTCTGGATACCAACTTTTTTTTAACAACTATACATTATTAAATAATAAATATATGTTTTCTTATTTAACGTATATTGAGCATAATGCGCTCAACACCTTTGTTATTGATTCTATTTTTGTTTTAGAAATTGAATTTAATGTGCATTAATTTTTCATTATAAGAACAACACAAGTATAAGCACTATTCAACTAAATTTGAATATAATATTTGATTAACTTATAATCTCAAAAGCCAAAAAAAATCAGTTTTAAACATACATTTTGATGGATTCCCTGAAATAGAAGAGATTAAGAGACTTTTTGGAAAGTAATAAGAATCTAGAGAACTTAACTTAATGAAACTAAAGTTACTTAAAATTAAAGTCCTACAAAGCTAATACTAACTATTTTAGCTGTTACTTCCATTTTTCTTCCGAGTGGAGAGAAAATCGAGTGACGAAGTGAGAGAGCAACGTTGCGATTGAGCAGCGAAAACGCTTCTTATTTTTACTGTGCGGCTTGCTTTTGTTTTTGTTTTTGCCTTTTGGTTTGCTTTTGCAGGAAAACTTTTTCTTATTTATTATTCGTCGACAAACGCTGAAAAACGACCCAGCGCAAAAAAAAAACTAAAAAAAAAAAAAATTAAAAACACGGGAGTACATCGACAAGAAAAAGCGCCACACGCAACGAGGAGTCTTCGGAAGACAGTCTTCGGTTCTCGTGGTGCCTCCACCGCTCCAATGCTCCACCGTTCCAATGTTCCGAAGCGGAGAGTGCGTCTTAGTAGGTCAGTGGTGGACCCGAGCATTTGTTGTTGCCTGGGCTTTGTTTTGATTCATTTGCGGCCGCTGGTGTTGCAAGTGTTGTTGCTGCTGCTGTTGCTGCTGGCGAGGATTAGACGCCTCGTCGAGAACAGAGAGCTTGTTTTGGCGCGCATCTTCGGGACTTGATTGCGGGAACTGCACTTAGCGAGGGCTGACTGTGTAATGTAATAAATAAATATAAATAAATACCATAAGCCATCGAACAATATATATATATGTTATATTTTCTTACGTTAATGTTTTTTTCATTTTATATACATATTTTTATTTTATTTGTTTGTTTTTTTTTTAAATTATTTTATAGTGATATAAATTTATACTATACTATGTAAATGCATTTAATTACTAATTTTAGTATCTATAAGGCGGTGCATAGCAACTTTCGATACTGTTTAAACCACCTCCGCTGACAGCAAAACAAAAAACTGTTGAAAGCGGTCTGCTGTCCAGTCTAACCGCGGTTTAATTATCGTTGTGTGTTTATTATGTCCTCGCCCGCCCCCCTAGTCTGCCCACCGCCCACTATCCACCTCTATGTCTCTCCCGCCCGTCAGCTCCGCCCACGAGACGCCGCACGAACAATATTGTAACCGCTCCTCATCGTCCGTTTTTTATTGGCCACGAAAACTCCCATTGAGTAAGAGTTGCGCCACCAGGTGGTGCGGTGGGTGGTGGGGCGGTGCGGATTGCTTGGCGGATGTAGCTAAGGTCCAGCAGTGGAGTGGGTGGTCGCTGATGGATTTTCCTGCCTTTTTCCGCTCCCTTTTCTGACCGCAAAAAAAAAACTGGTTTTCCCCCAAACAATTGCCAAATAATTGCTATTGCGAAATATTGTGCAAAAGCGGCTGGCTCCACAGCATTCATAAGAAAAGTGCCTAAGTTTGCAATAATGTTGTATCTTACGGTTAAGTTAAAATATCTATGATATAGCCCATGCTAAATCATATCATTTTGTGTGAGTGACACCCGAAATAAAGGAATCGTATCAGCTAAGTGCCATCGATATTTGGGTCAGAGCAAGTGAAAGTGCAAAAATAATAACTGTGGCTGCGGTTGCGCCTGAGAAGCAGGTTCACTTCACTCCAGTTGAGCGCTTTAATCGGAGGTCTGGGCCAGGAAAGTAAAGTGCGTATCGAAACTATAAGACCAATGAATGAATGATTCGAATGTTATAATCTAATCCATTAATATAGCTATTTCAATCTTATTCATAGGGAAAAAGAAATCGCGTTTCTTAGCAACCTTTCATCGTTACTTAAATTGTACTAAATAGCTTCATTGTTCCCTAACAATTAACTTTCATTTAATGGCATTGTATTTTAAGGGACTGATTCTTTAAATTATATAACAATTAAAACTTTTAATGCCATGTAAAAAAATTGTACTTTGTGCAGCCCTGAGTTTTAAAGATGTATAGATTTAATGTAAATATATATATTTAAATTTAACAATTAAAATATATTTTAAAACAAAAATCATATAGCTAAATGTTTGAAAAGACGTTAGGCGAGTTTCATATTGGTCAGCTTCTGTCAGACTTCATGATTGAATTTTTAACACTACTTTTCTCATATGTGACTTTATCGCAACCATTCCAGAGTAAGCTTAATTTTTAAAATGCGTTCTATAGAAAGCTTTTTCGGATTGTATTGATCTTAGAATCTAGAAAGGTGCCTAAAATGGTTTTAAATAGCAATAAAAGAAAATATTCGCGGCAATCTGGCAGTACTGGCTACCGTCGATCTGGTAGCACGAACCGCACGAATCAGCTGTTTTTCACAGACGTCAACAAATTGGATAATTTTTGATTTATAATTGAAAACAATGGACTTTCCGGACAAAATGGATTTGGAGAACGAGAGGGTACTGAAGCTGATATTCCCCGACGGTGTGCCAGGTGAGTGCATCATTTAAAGCCGCCGGAATGGGCAGATAACTTATGTTTCGTGTTCCAAACGCATCATCAGACAATCTGCGTGGCAATCCGGAGCTGGATAACTACCTCGCCAAACTGGGTACCTGCAAGGTGGAGCAGCTGAAGAAGGAGCAGACGCGACTGGCGGAAGAGGCGCGCACCATTCTGGAGCAGACACAGGATCTGGCCATCTCCAACTACAGAACTTTCATCACCACCGCGGAGAACTCGCGTTCGATTTTCAGCGAGTTCCTGCGATCGGAGCAGCAGCTGGACACACTGGTGTCCAAGCTTCCCGACCTCAGTGTCCAGTGCGAACGCTTCCTGCAGGACTCCGCCGAGCTGAATGAGCAACGGCGACTGAATTCCATTACCCTGCAAAAGAACGCCCAGTTGCTGGAAGTTCTCGAACTGCCGCAACTCATGGAGCGCTGTATTCGCGAGGGCCGCTACGAGGAGGCTCTGGAACTGGCCGCCTACGCCACCCGCTTGGGCCAGCACCAGGGACACATTCCCGTGGTCACAGTGCGTTATCATTGAGTTTGATTTTCTTCATTCTCCTTTATTAAGCGAATACTTTCAGAGCATTGTGCGCTCCGTGGAAGCCCTGTGGCACAACATGCTGGTGCAGCTGGTTGCACAACTGCGGACGGATCTCCAGCTACCCAAGTGCCTGCAAATCGTGGGCTATCTTCGACGGATGCAGGCATTCGGTGACAACGAACTGCGATTGAAGTTTCTGCAGGCAAGGGACGCGTGGTTAACTTCTTGCCTGGAGGCCATACCCACTGCAGATGGTTAGTGTGAAGCTCAAAGAAGTAGCAAAAGGCGCTTCGGACCACAGCAATGAAACTAACAATTTTCATCTTGCTCTTTACAGCCCAGCAGCATCTATCGAAAACCATCGAGATTACTCGCATAAATCTGTTCAATATAATCACCCAGTATCGCGCAATTTTCCCGGAAGACGAGGGCACTCTAAAGACTCAGAGTTCTTTAAGACCGCTGCAGGGCGTCAGCTGCAACGGTGACAGACTTTTTCAGGCCTGGCTGCACAATAAGGTTGCTACTGCTTGACTGGTTTATTTCTTTGCATACTACTTTCTGTCTGTTTCTTCAGATCAGCGACTTTCTGCAGACTCTGGAACGTGATCTACAGCTAGGAGTTGGCTCCGTCGAAACAGTGCTTGGGCAGTGCATGTACTTTGGGCTGTCGTTTAGCCGTGTCGGCGCTGATTTTCGTGCCCTTATGGCTCCAATTTTCGTGGGCGTGATCCGCCGTCGCTTTGAGAGCAGCGTGGAACAGGTCGACGAGCAGTTCGAGCGGGAACTGGAGAGATTCACCTTGATCAACAAGGTGGCGCTGCACTCTCACGCCCGCAAGCAGGTTGATCCCGAGCAGGAGTCCTACGCGCCGCCCGAAGCTCTATTGGATTTCTATCCCCTGGCCGCTTTGTGCAATGGCTATCTGAGCGCGTTGAACGAGCTGCGTCTGTGTGCTCCCTTGGCCTTGGCCACCGATGTTACCCGCTGTCTGCAGCACTCCCTGCAACAGGCTGCTCAGCGTGTGCTTGCCTTTTATCGGCAAGAGCAGCAGGCCTTCGCCGGCAGCGAACGAGAGGCATTTGTTCGGCTCTGCTCATGTCTGGCCTACGACCTGGTACCCTATATTCAGAGGTGCATCCATGGAGTCTTCCCCCCGCAGTCGCTAACCGTTCACTTGGGCATTAGCTTGCTTCAGCTGGAGCAACAGCAGCTCACCTACTTGCAGCAGACTCGCATTCTTGAGCCCTTGAAGCACTTACTGCCGACCAAGGCACTGGTGCAGCCCCAGGATAAAGTGATGGAGGCTAAGCCAAGCGCTGGGGTGCCTGTCACTGCCGAGGGATAAAGCAGTCCAACGCAATATTAGTTGTTAAATATATTCCAATATTTATAAATATACCTACCCTTAAAGGCATAAAGTTTAATTATACTATAAACTTTTGAAAAACGCAAGGAACTTCATTTAATATGTTTCAATACATAATCTTAATTAGAATCGAACTTAATGTATGGTTTACCATAATGCTTCAGCTTACCTGATGCGGTATAGTTACCTGCATAATAACAAATCCCCAAACCATTTATTGATAGACACCCAAAACAGCCTATTTAGCAAAAGGATGCGCGGTTCTTCCACTAAATCGTTTTCCTAATTTTACAACTTTTCCGGCGAATAAATTCGCGAATGGTTTTCGAGTGGCGGTGGCCTTTGTTCCGCCTGTGCGCTGACCCACTGGGGAGCCCCATTTTACTGCGGGTCGCGAGAGTGTAATAATATTTTTACTTGTGCTACGCCCGACGATCAAAAAGCGGCTCGTTGCGGTTGTCCACCGCCAAAGCCAAAGCCAAAGAGTTGCAATCAGCTCCACGGACTCCCTGCCATCCGAATTTTCCCTCACTGAGAAGCGTCGACATGGCAGGTCGGATTGGGCAGTCCGGAAAATTGGGCAAAACGACGGGGTGGTGGTGGCAATAGTGCCGCGTCTATAAGCAATTTCGCGAACAATGACTAAATTTTGGGAAAAGCGAGCGACTTTTGTTGCTGTTGTTGTTCCACTGCTGTTGCATCTGAACGAATCTGAATGCAACGCAGTGCGCCGAAAATTGGAAAACATGGCTGCTGAATGGACAACTGGTGGAGATGGAGCATTCCACGTACGGATGCACTGAGCAAATCAAGGAAAACAAGATTTATTTTTAAGAAATATTTTAATGTAACCTAAACTTAATCCAATAGTGGCATTGATACCTTTAAATGCGGCATCCGCATTTTCTTGTGGCAAGATCATGCGTTTAGAACACACTTTTTCTGCGAGTGATTGAGAATGGGAATAGGACATGGAAATAGGCATACACTGCTAGGCATTCGGCGGCGACTCATCGTTCAACGTCAGCGCCGGATGCGTTTGTGGCCACGGCCTTTGTGGGAGTTCCGCTTTTCGATTGGGGGAATGGTTCCAAGGGAGTGGCTCACTGGGGGGGTATAGGTGGTGCAGTTGGGGACTTTGGACTGGGGGCATCTGTATTTTTAAGTCCACCACTAAATACAAACGAAAGCACTCAAGCACAAGTTGGCCACGATTTCCCAATCGCAGTCTCTCCCAATCTCCGGCCTACTCTGCTCCACTACACACACACACACGCACACATACGCACAAATAGTCCGTTAGTACGGGCGTAGTTGAAAGTCCGTAGTCCGAACTCCGGACTCGTCATAGTACAAATGGAATTTGGGATTTTGATTGCGAATCGAAATAGATTTTGTGGTATTTGGCAAGCAGTGCGAAACAAGCGGCTAACAACCTGAGTTGGTGTGCGTGTGTGTGCCTGTGTTTACGCTGCATGTTATGTGTGTGTGTGTGTGTTGTGTGTTCGTTTGTTACTTTGGCATGGACAACACTGCGTATACGCGCTTTATACCGTCCGTTGATTGATTGAGTTTTCGAGGCCTTTTACACGCTCGCTGCCTTCGTTTTTGACAGGCCCCCCGTTTATTTTGCATTTTTCCAAAGCTCCACCCGCCACATTTTCACTACCGCACCCCCTCCCCCCTTTCGCCACCACCCCTGGCCTGTTTGCATTTGTGCCTGTTTTTGCTGGCCGCTTGCTTTTCGGTTCGTTTTAATTCGTTACCAAGTTGATTTTGTTAACCTGAAAAGCCGATTTTCCACACCTGGCAAAAAATATATATTTTTCGGGCAGCTTTAGCGGCGGTATTCTTAAATATAAAACCAATATAATTCAAATAAGTAAACTTAAGTGTAAGCGGTAATGAATTTGGTTAATATTAATATCTGCAATTGAATAATAATACTATTTTCTGTAAGATACACAATTTGAAGGAGATTTGTTTTTAAACAATTGTTATGTTTGAGAGATTGATTTATACATATCAATTTATTAGAACCATATAGAGAGATAGTTTTTGGATATTGGTGTAAATTTTAAGCCCTATTCAATAGATTATATAGATTAGATACTAACCTACATATGGGTATAGTTCATTTGAAAACGCATAAAACCGCATGAGCAATTCAGATCACCAAATTCAAGGACTCGGGCTACCTCATGCGCCAACCCTTGTTCACTTTCCGAAAATAAAGCAGGAAGTTGAGGTCCTGTGTGGGTGGTTGGGAGAGCGACGCGACGCTGCTGTGCCATTGTCCGGCTGCTAATTTATCGGGATAATTGCCAAATGACCAAATGGGGAGTTTTATTACTGTTGCCAGAGGAGTGGCGAGGGGAGCAGGATCAGGACTGACGAGCGAAGCACAAAAATGGCCAGACAACGATGACCGAGGGTAGGCACACCCCAAAAAGGAACGGACACATGTGTTTGCCCAGCTCAATGTCCACTGCCCTTGGCGCATTTTTAATTGTAATTCATAAATTACATTATTTACCGACTTCGGGGCAGGTTAGTTAATGATGCTGCCATTTGGGGATTGCTTTCGGCCCTTCGACCAAACTCCCCCCCCCACAAAAAAAAACAGCTAGAAATCGATAAGCTCCACTTTCAGAAAAACCGCCACAAAAATGGCGTCTCATAAATGTCAACCGAGAGTCGTAAACTGCCAGCGAAATTGAATTCGCCACTTAACACCACAGCGCCACCTAGGGGGCGTATTCCATTCTGCACTGATTCAATTTGGATACTTTTACTTATTCAACTTATTCGTTATGCAAAATTATTGCTGCCGCGTATTGAGTAGCAAAAAAAATGCAAAGAATGAAAAGAAAGCGTGGAGCTGTTCAACCAGTTGGAAAATACCCTGGGAGTTCTGGGGTATGAAGTGGTTTTATATATATGTAAATTCGCAAACAAATCACTCGAGCTTGCGAAATACCCTTAGGGGAATCCTTTAGTTATCCTTTAGCGATTTTTCAAATAAACATGCAACACATTTTTTAGAAATCTCCTCCGCTCCCCTTAACTGAGCCAGCGGCTGTCAAAGTTTGACGCGTTTTCTGGGCCAGCATCAGATTTCCCCCTTTTTCCAAGCCAGTGCTGCCGTGGATAAAGGCTGAATGCAGCTTAAATAGCCAGATTTAGTTAAAAAAATGTATAGTTAGTACTTTTTATGAGATTTGACCAAGGAGTAAATTTGTTAGTTTTCATCAATGTATAAATTGATATACATACATGTTCTGTTGGTATAAATAAACTTGTTAACTTTGTCAACTATATTTAAAGCAATTAAGTTTATGTTTATTGATAAGTTTGAATAAATATACACGCTTGATATAGAAAGTAGAATATGAGAGAAATAGTAACCTAAAAATATCCAAATTTTCAGCACAGTTACTTGCGTGTCCTGGCTTCCAAAATGATGGTGATGATGCTGATACTCCTGTGGATACCGATACTGATAGCGATGACAACGGACGGAGTGCGCCTCGAGGACTTTTTTGGCTGACATGTGTGGGCGCTTTTATAGGCTAATGGCCTGAGATGCATGCCGCGGGCCAAACGCCAGTGACTTTGACGGATTTTCCGAGCAAATTCGCTTAGGCTTGCCTAAGCTTGATTAGCTACTGGGGAATTTGCACACGCATCTTCAGGGGAGCGGGAAATTTAATTTTGATGAAAAGTTGATTTGTTAAACTAGATAGGCAAGATGTTTTACAAACGATATATACAATTTTTATATGGTGGAAGCCTTTAATAAATTATCCCACCAATCACTTAAAATATATAATATAAATATAACCGATTGAATCGGTTTGCTGAACTTTGTGAATAAATAGCCACCTGCAAATATCAAAGTATGTTTTATAACGGTGTAATATGATTCGAAATATTTTATGTATTTTGTGGCATATCACTTTTTTTTTTAGTGTTTTTTGTCGCAGAACAGGACAGCCCATGACTTAATTAGCAAATGCCGGGCTGGCAACAGAGCGTCCTCCAATCCATAGCCAAGTGCACAGGAATGCGCGTCATTATGACAATAGTGGCCACCCACCACCCATCACCTACCACCCCCCACATCCCACCAACGAACTTAAGCTCGAGGGCAAACAAAAAAAAAATGTCGCGTTGCAACAAAGTTGAGTTCGTCTCGGCCCTCGCATTTCCAATAGTTTTCTATGGCTGCTCCTCAGTTTTTTCCTCAGCTTTTCCGCTTTTTCCTTTCATTTCACAATTTTTATTTCACATATCCAGAGGTCTGTGTTGGTGTGTGTGTATATTATATTTCTGCAACGCGAACCAATAACCATCGAGCGGGCAGCTGGAGACGCTGACGCTATAGAATGCCATTGGCTCCGGGTCTCATCCTCGCTCCACATTCCCAGAGCCCCCGATGACCTGATTCACCTGTCCGCACCCGGGTATCTTACGGATACCAACGGCGGATGGCTCCTTCTCGCTATATATATATTTTTTTATTTTTTTGTTTGCCCACCCGATTTCTTTGTATTGTGGTTATGATAGCGAACCTGACGGTGGGTGGCCACATCCCTCCACGACCAAGCATCCTTAACCTCTGACCCCAACCGCCTCCTCTAGTTTCCTTTCTGCGGTCCAGAAGCAATATAATTTATTGAAGTTCTGGCATTTTTCAAAATGAAATTCTTTTTAACGATGATTGAACTACGTACGTGTGTGTGAATCTACGGGTTTTAGCCGGTTCTCCTTTTGGTTGCTGGGATAGGGGGGTGGGTGGCTCTTTGTTTGGGTCTAGCACGTTTGGCCTGTCCATTGAACGCCATATTATTGGTCGATTGAAAAGTAAAACATTTTTTATTATCCGCACGTGTGCCGGCTCCCATTCGATCCTCCTCCTTGCACCCTGTTTTTATGACTACAAAAAAGGAGAAGAATATGTGTAAGATGGTGGAAGTTGGGCGATGGGCTGTGGGCGGTCGCTGAGTGGGCGTGCTCTGACCACCTGTCGTGGCATCGGGCATCCATAAAACTTTCGACCCAACTACCCCAGGTGAGCTCATGGTTTTTATGATACCAACGCCCCCAGCCACCGCACCACCCAAAAACCTCGACCCACTTTCGGTTCCTTCATATTTGATAAGCACGTTGGCGTTCCTTTTTTTTTTCTTTTCATGGCTTCCTTTTACTGTTGCGCCCCATCAATATCCCTCAGCTGCCCGTCTCTTTCACTCCCTGCTGGACATCGCCTTCGCTCTCTTTTACTCACTATATTTTTTCCCTCTATTTCCTGCTGTTTGCTGTGCACATGTATGTGTGTCTGTGTGTGGTTATAAAAATATTTCATTCAATTTTTTATTCCTGTTGGCGCTCGCTGCCTCTCTCTCTTTCTCACTTTCTTCTTGGTCAGCTAGTCGTTGCCCTCTCTATCGCACTTCGGCTCCAGCAAGTCCTTCTTCTGGCCCTTCCTCCATCTCGCTCGCACTCACTCGTTTTCGTGTCCAGCGATTTATTTTGCCGAGCCAGCGGACCACACGGTTTCTCATTTTTTTTCGCAGTGCCTGTGTGTGCGTCGCCTTTCCTTTTGTTATTTCGTTGTCCTTTGCTCAGGTCGGCAGTGTCCTGTACACTTGGCCACCCGCTGAAACACCCACAGTGCCACCCACTGAGCCACACCCCCCCCCCCTTTCCAAACCAACCTACGTCTTGAGCTTCATAATTTCTCCCTTTAAGACAACTTTCTCACTCACACAGTGATGAGAACTACTTAGGTACGAAATTCGGTACCAATATTATAAAACTAGAACTAATGTGTTGGGAAAAATTTGAAAGCACCTCTCGTTTTTTCCAACCACCTATTTTGATAATTTTGAAAATGAAGTATTGTTAGCTAGGCACTTTTAAAAGTCCCCACTTGCATAGTCGTAAAACAGGAACCTATTTCTTTACTCAACCATTGTACCTCTGCCTTAATGTAGTACCTTTCGCACCACTAAGTGGGTGGTTCCAGCAAAGGAATTGCGCGTTTTCTCCTCAAATATTTCTGCGTCCACTGCTCCTGATTGCCAGCTCCTCGATTTGGTCAAGTTGTGGACTCGTTTCACTTCGCCGCCGCTCAGCTAAGCTGAGTTCTCTTTGAGTTCTTTCGCCTCGATTGGGTGATATTTTCGCCTACAGCCGCCCATCCCGGCCATGTTTGTTTGCACTTTTATAACAATGTTGGTCAGTCCGGGTTTAGGCCATGTCGTGTGGTTTTCCTTTAGGGTAGACCAACGAGATGAGGTGGGATGAGATGGTTGATGGATCCTAAAATATGATGTCATACATTAAAAAGATTGGGTGTTGCCCTGCGATAAATATATATATATATATATGATTTTGGTATACACAGAATGGAATTTAGCTACTATTATTTACTACAAATTTTTTTGTTACTTTTATTAAAATCAGAACCATCATTTTCTTACCATCAAAATGTTGGCCAATTTAGTACATTTTCTTAGAGAATTTCCATCAAAGCCAGAACTCCGCATATCGCAATTGGGTTACCATTTGGATAATCTTCCCCAAAGATGACTTTATTGTATTAGCTTGAATACCAGATGAACAGCGACCTAAAAACTAATTAAGCTTAGGGCTAAATTAAGTCGTGAAAATAGAAGCTAGTCATATATATAAATATGTTTGCTTGGATATGTAGTATATCCATTTGTGGCAATGTGTTTATGGCAGACAAAGAAATACAAAAACTTTTCCATCTACCCACGAGTGTGCTCTAGATTCAGTCCCTGGCCATTCTGCTGTTTTCTCTGGGCTAGTTCTGGCCAATTTATTTGAGCCATTAAAATTGTATGATAAAGCGAGTCCATTAATTGTGTTGCTTAATTTTCGTTTTAACGCATTTTATCAAGCCAAACAGCGAACGTCGTATCCTTGGTTCTGCCGTGGCCATCTTTCAAACCCCACTGCCATCCCTCTCCATAAATGAGGTTCTTAGCTGGTATAATGTGTTTTTATTTGCCGCTAAGGGAAATAGATGGAGTCCAGTCTAGAAGGCGCTGACATGCCATATGCCACATGGTAGTAGCCACGGACAGGATAAGATACTCAGTTATCTATTGGAGATTTTTTACGGGAACGAAACTTTGACTTAAAATTAACTTCTATGTACTAAGACTATGCAATTACCAAGATAATAAATATTCGTGTAAATGGGAATAGCATTTGTTTTTGTTATTATTAAAATATTGCTTATTTTGATATAGTTTCGATGCATTGGCAATGTATATATATATATATATATATATATATATAAGGAAATGTTTCTATCTTAAGAAATGTTTTTTTTATTTTGTGTCTGTAACATTGTAGACGCAAGGATATATAAGAGGCGTTGACCATTGATAGTCGATCTCCGAGAAGAATAAACATTAAATGGGGCGGTGGGGCAGTTTTGCTCTGTATTCCTTGTGTACGCTCATATCTTAACGGTTTTCGTTTATTTTCATATATACCCACATATATACACCAGAATGGTGTGGGGCAGAAAGTGTGTGAGGGGGTAGTGGTGCTATATGTGGGTGGTGTGGTCTTGGCCGGGCTATGAGTATATATGATTTTTATTGTTATTGTTTTGTCCTTTTATGATGTTGCACGTATCGCAGTAACTTTGCCCGAATGCTCGTGTGTACGTGTATCTTGCGAGTCCTGGCTATATCCCTGCCACATAAATACAAACATACTTGCTGGCACGTACATATATAAATAGAAGAAAAATCGAAGGGAAAACGAGAAAAATGAAACAATAACAAAGCGTGCAGTCTCGAATAAGCCACCCATTCCACCCACCCAGAAACTTCGAACTCCCCATTCGGTTATAATTGGGTGGCATTGAGGGTGCTGCCGCCGGACTCGGTATTTCACCACCGAAAATCGCTTGCTTTCTTTTCGCTTGTTCCCCCTCTTTTGTTGACTTAAGCGAAATGTGCTTGTGTGCGTGCATGTGGGTGCGCTCTAAGGGCTGTTTACCCCCGCGATCGCCCCCATTTCCGTTGTGTTTGTGGTTGTAATTTGAAGCCAGCGACAACCGAGCCTTGTTGGGTTTTTTCCTTCAAAAATGAGGGTGTATGGCACGTTATGGATTTATGATATATATACACATAACTTTATGCAATAAGCGCAGGTTCAAAAAGCCTTCCTGTGGTTGGCTGAAATTTGTTGGTTGCACTTCCGATTGGCTGGGAATATCAAGCAAATTCATAATTCCAGCGGTCACTTTCATAATTCCCCACCCCAAATGGCGTCGTCGCACATTGCGTATGCGCAATGTTAACCAAGGGTTAGAGAAAGGGAAACTTTGGCTGGACTCTAGGTGAGGTCATCCCATTTTCCACTTTCATCTAGTTATCTGATCCATAAGAGGGGACATAATATTTCCCGTCCTATTTCCTGGTACTCCCATTTCATTTTTATTGCTTCACTTCGCCTCGGCTTGATATGTTTCCTTTCTTCCTCCTGCTGACTGTCCTGCATCCCCATTGCTGTTATTGGTTTCCACTTTTTTATTCCCTTTGAACTGGACACGGCTACATTCTGCCCTTTCCCTTCACATGTGAGCGACTTTTTGTATTAAATTCCCTCCTTTTTGCCATCTTTTTTATTTGACGAGGCTTCAGTGAGTTTTTCAGTGTGCTTCTGAAAAAAAAGTAGATTTATTATAGATATTTTATAGTACGGACCGAGTTGTTCAGAGATGAAGAAAGCGAAGAAGAAAGAATATTGTGAAAGTACCGGCACTGAACTTTTGATTTGGTGCCATTTGTAAGGGATGCGAATACAAATCTTTAATCTAAAATTGGAGTTTAGAGTTTTTACTACTATCTATAAAAGCAAGAATAAAAAATTCCCTAATAAATATTAAGCAATATTTTTGCACAGCTTTTTTAAAATATAATTACAACATTTTTAAAAGATTTAAATTTCTATAATCTTCATCCTTTTATATGACAGTGTATTGGGGACCCAATTCGCACCTCTCAGGTGAGTGGAATATTTTTATGCCATTTTTATTTGTCGGACAGTTTCTTCTTGCCTCTCATGGCATTTTTATTCCGCTCTTATTTTTTGCAAATTTTTTTTTCACATTTTTATGGCGCAAATTGCCAGAAGAAAAAGAAGTAGCAAGAAAAGTGAGCGACGCAAAAACAAATTCCCGCAAACTAAATGTGTTTGTGGTGTTTGATAGCGTCAGCAATGTTGCCGCTTGGGTGGTTCACCCTTTGGCCACCACCCACTTTGAGCCGCCCCGCTATTCCGGGCCACTTTTTCGTTCTCCTTCGAGGAAAAGCGCGAGCGAGTGGGAGAAAGCAGCAGCAGCAGCAGCAGGTGAAGTAAATGGCAATAAAGGAGAAAAATTAATTTTATCCTTTCCATTTCCGTTGTTGCGCGCATCAGTGTGTGTGCGGTTTTCCTTCTCACTCTTTCCTTGGCCGTGTGGGTGGCAGTTTTTCCCGCACATTTTTTTTAGTTTTCTTCAGCTTTTGCATTATTTTAACGTGTGCTCTTTTTTCCCACCCTCACCTCGACTCTATTTTTTTTCCTTCGTTATAAATCTTGAGGTTGAGCACTCGACTGGACGCCATTTTTTATTTTTCACCTTCAGCCCCCACCCACCTGAACCCCACCCTTTACCATTCCCTCCCCATTCCCCCTTTTAGTCGGACGTCGCTTATTTTTCAATTCTGTCAGCTGCTTTGGTCAGAAAATGTCGCTTGGGAGCGGTCGACGGCATCCTTTTCTCCGATTGCAAAAGTTGAGATGGGATGTGTGGGGTATATATGCTTGTATGCTATCTGCAAAATAATTTATAGATGCCTCAACCAAAATGGACAGAGTAAAGGGTTCCGTTTCCTTATTTACTTTTTTATTGAGACTCCGTTTTTTTTTTCATTTTAGATACTGAAATTCAAGAAGGCACGTTGTATAGTGGATCTCAAGGGGGTTTTAGATAAAGAATCACTTTTACAAATCAATTCTGGACATTAGATACAATAGAGACTTCAGAAACAAGCAAGTGTTTCTTAAGAATTTACGGTAGAGAACTATAGCATTACATTCCTTTAATTTTGTCATGGGTATTCTCATATTTGTACTAATGTCTATGATGTCCATGATGTTCGTGGTGTCCATGGTGCTCATGATGTTCACGGTGATGATCGCCATGATGTTCCGGATATTCATGAGGATTTTCGTGAAAATGACCGGACTCAACTGGATTAGTTCCATGGAAATGGCCAGATCCCACAGGACTTCCGTAACCAGGCTGATATTGGTTTGGAGAACCTTGTCCAGCGAATCCTCCTTGACCCGGGTGGACTCCGCCTTGACCAATTCCCACCTGGCCACCAACTCCACCCTGTCCAGTGAATCCTATTTGTCCACCAAAACCTGCTTGCCCGCCGATTCCTCCGAATCCTCCAAATCCTCCTTGCCCTCCATATCCTCCTTGTCCAACTTGGCCGAATCCATTCTGAGCGTTCACAGCGGTCACCAGTGCAAACAGAGCAATCTATAGTTATAAATTTGTTATTATAAAAATATTTCTAAGTTAGTTAAGATTTCTATAGTAGAAGACGCACCAGTAGTTTCATCGTGGCTGAAGTTTCGGTACTGAGGCGGCTCTAATATTTTTTTGATTTTTATACCACGATTTGGTAATATCAAGTAGGTAGCTGAAAGGTATTCTACCTGGCTGAGGGACTTAAGTTTGAGTCTCTACCTGTAAAAGGAAATCACAGAAAAGTATTGCCGTCAACATCTGGTTACGATGGAAAATAAAATAAACCAGTTTATTGGAAGAGGGAAAATGGAAAAACAGAAAAATCCGGAATTGAATAGAATACTAATACTAATTCAGTACCATATTGAAATGACGGAAATATAAAGGAGTTTTTAAATTATTTGTTTATTTATATTTATTTATTTGATATTTGAAAAGTTTTTATCAACATAACATTACTCGATTTTTTTGATCAGGAAAATCCGGATAATATAAAATCATTAATAAGACATTACTCAGATACAAGATATAACATAGTGACTTTACCTTTTTTGAAACATTTTCTACTGTTGTCTAAATATCAATGATTTCGTATTTATTTTTTCCAGGTATTTCATCAGTAGGAACTTCGCCACCGGGAATTGGAGATTGGAAGCTGCCATGCTGATCGTCGTTTGAGGTTTCGTTGTGAGGTCTTTCGGTACCAGGAAATCCACTTTGAGGTGGACCGCCTCCTGGGCAACCGCAATGCGGACACCCTCCTGCTGGAGATCCAGATGGTGGGGGGTGGTGTGAAGAAGGAGGCGGAGGTGGCGGAGGAGGATATCCCTGCCAATGGTGGCCACCATACAGATATCCCCCTGGTGGTGGATAATGGGGCGGTGGTGGAGGTGGACCGTATCCCTCCCAAAAGTGACTTCCATGTCGATGGGGGCGATGAGGCGGTGGTGGAAAAGGCTGGTGCTGGTGTCCGTGTCCACAGCGTCCACCAGCACCATGTCTGCCACGATGGTGATGATGGTGACGAGGGGGAGGTGGACCTCCGTGTGGGTGATGTCCTCCTCCAGAAAATCGCCGACAGCCCATCTGATCGAGTCTCAGATGAATTTAGAGCAACGATCTGAAAAGATGTATGACTAATATTTTTGAGAACAAGATGCATTTGAATCTTTTTATATGCAAAAATTATTATATATGTTTATACGTCCGTTGTACATACATATGGTAAGCTGATAAGAATATTTTCTATGTATATATTCATTGACTTACATTTTTTCCTATTTCTATCTTAATGGAAACAATATACAGTAAATAAATGTTTGTTTTGCAACTGGTTTATTTTAGCGTACTTATTAATACGTCATTTATTTGTTGCTTTTAATAGCTAAAACAAGTTAGAATTCGATTTGTTGACGCAGTGGCCGAATTCATTGATATATATAAGTCTGGATATTTTTTTCTCTATCAATAAATATTTTAAAGAATAATTCCTAATACAAGTAAAGGCAAAAAGAAAAACCAGCGCACAATTAATTGCTTTGAATTTTGTTGTTTTGAACACAAGAATTGGATCAGCTGCTTAAATGTTATTTACAATTTAGAGTGGCATTGTATTTGGTTGCCAAAAAATAATATATAGGTTTATTTTTGGAAGAGTTGTTTGTTGATAACATATCGCCGCCAAAAATACTACAAGTTCAAATGCTTATGAGATTAAAAGTAAATTCGGAGGTGAAAAGCAACCATTTAAATAAGCAATATTGTTAAACTTTAAAACTGTGAAAATTATATTTGATTATCTAATTACATTTTCAATCTATCTCTTTATTTGTGGAGTCTAGTGATAACCAAAGAATTAAACAACTAAATCGTCTTAATTTCCGAGAAGCTGCTTAGCTATTATTATGCCTACGCTTGCCTTAAGTATTTATCCTTGAGTAAGGAAATCCTTCTGGGCGGAAAGAAAATCCAGCGGCATAAAGTTATGTGCCCAGGGCCAAAATTTTAATTCCAAATTTAATTTTCAGCCATTTTCCTCATTTTCCCCGGATGAATTTGTCAGGGCGTGTCGCATTCGGAAACCACTCGCCGGGGAATGAAGTGGAGACAAAGACATCTCGGGAAAAGGAAACATTTTTTGGCTTATGCCAAAATTACATCAAAAAGCGCTGCGGGTATGTAGGTATGTAGACAGACGTGGCAATTCCCATCTTAGGATTGAGTAAAGTGGCAAAAGGACGAGGGGCAGGCTGGAGCTGAAGGATTGCTGAGCCTTGGAAGTGGCAGGGAGTGAATGTCGTGAAGATATGCCAGGACCCTTGGAGAAAAGTTGAGCGGACCGAGGAACAGGGTTTGGTGATTGCTATCTTCATAATGACTTTGAAGTGTCAAACAATTTTGGGGAATTATCAACGCCCGCCTCGTCTTTCGCAAAGGTGAAAATGAAAATTGTACTTTTTGTTTGACTCAAACTTGATGGGGCCAAACTGAAGATATAATTATAATTTAATTGAAATGAAATTGTCGCTTAAGTCGAGTAGAAAAGGAATGGTATTGCGGCATTGGTAGACTCCAGGGGTAAAGCTCTCAACTTAATATTTTGCTGGCTAAAAATTTGGGCAGATGCGAAATACTCTTGGCTGAGCTGTAAAAGTGAGTCAATAAAATACACAACTATTTGCGCACCAATTTAATATGCCACATAGGCAAGTTAAAGGAGTTCGCCCAGCTCAAGTTTTCCGAGGGATGCGACAAAATACATTGGGTTGACAGAAGCCCATGAAGGGCCAAAAAGAAAAGCACACCGAGTTTCTGAACAGGTCCGAACAATGTCCGAGGAAAATCAATTTAATTTTTACTCATGTTCATGGCGTGACCCCTCGATAATCCATGGAAAAGGGGACGAGGTCGTCCTGCTGCTGAGCCGCCTGAGGTGGAAATTTCACTTAAGTCACTTTCAACTTTCGCAAGATGCCATCAAAGTTGGCTCCAAAGTTACTGGTCAGTTGATTTTTCCACCTCCTGGGGCGGCGGCCATTACCACCGATATTTACATTTTACCCAACCCACGGGGAAAACCTTTTCTCGAACACGATCTCCCCCAGCGCTCTCCAAACTTATGAAAAGTTTCGGTGAATTTGCGATAATGCTTTTTTTGGCTGGTGGTATATACATTTAACTTCAGCGCACGTGTGTCAGCTTTTCATCATATACTCTTCACAATTTTCAAACCGTGAAGTGCTTTTTCATGAGACCAGAAGAAATGAGTAAAGTTTTTTTTTAAAATAATTTTTTATATATTTTTTATCCCAAGAGCTTCAAGTTCTATTATAATGCCCAAAAATGTAACGTATGTTTAAGTTAGTTCATATACGAATATGCTCCTAAAGCATATATTTATGGTGTTGTCGTATGTACAACAATGTATGTGCATATGAAAAGGTTTTGTGAAAAACAATTCTGGTACCCACTGTGTGCCGCTAAGGGAAAACAAAATGGCATACTTGTACTGTATGGAAGATGATGATGAAATTGGAAAATCTGACCGAGACAGGATACCGAAAGGGGTGTGAACGTCGGGTGGCTGCCACTTACATGACATGACAATAACTTTGACTTGACCATTCGACCGTTGCTCATATCTGAGTATCCTTCCCAGCTGCCCACCACTCCATATTCAGATCCTTCTGCATGTTTGTTTGTGCTGGTGCTGGGTTGATGGCGAGCAGACAGGGAGGATGGGATGAGTGCAGACAGGCAAGGATGTGTGGTGCACAGGTACACACGCTCACTCGCACACTCACGTAATGCTCTTTTTTGGCTCCAATGCGATGGCTGAACAAAGAGAAATATTTATGCGTTGACCAACTTGACCAACTCGGACTCCATTGCCATTTCCAATTCAACCTCCGGCGGTCCTTGAAAGCCAAAAATTCCGAATTCAAATCCAATTCGAAATCAAAGCCCGGCCAAGGAAGAAATTCCCAGAAGGGGTTGAGCCCCCCAACTGCAAGCGTAGTCATTGCTGTTTATGATGAAAAATGTCCAAAATTACTTTGCCAGCTTCAGTACACTGAAAGAATTCCTATATTTTTAAGGATATTCCTGACTATAACTCCTTACTAAATACAGATATCAATCAACTTACATATAATAAAAACATGTTGGAAAAATAAGGACATAATATTTTGTTTTGTGTACGTTCTAGTATCCATACGATGTAAGTGTGTTTGCAGACACATGATGACCTTTTGGGCACGGCATCGAAAGGGTCAGTCCGAGACAACTCCACTCGAGTTTTACGTTAATATTTAATATTGCGAATAGTTGATTGAAACATTTAGAATTTTCCATGACGGGCGCCAGCAGCTTCGGAACAACAAATTGCTCATCTCTGCATATTCCAGTACGAGTGCTCGATGTCCCATTTCTTTAGTTGGCTGCCTGTGATTTTATTTGGCCATTGCAAATTGAATTGGGAATAATTTAGTAGCTGAATATCACACGGGAAATGCACACAAAACTATTTTTGTGATTTTCGATTGTTAAATGGATATCGCTAGTCCAACTGGGGAATGTAAAAATAGAAATTTCCTCTAAGCACCGCTTACATTTACAAATAATTTCGAAGCAAATTGATTACCATTTTTCAGGGAAGCTAAGCATTCTTTATTGAAAGAAATTAAAATCCCCCATGTTACCTTTATTAAGAGACGGGCGGACAAACAGCTGGAAGTCCTGCTATTGCAGTCACCCAGCAGAAGGACATAACGATAATTAATAGAATTTGTTCGGGGAATACGTAATGAGACATCGACTGGGGGACTTGATGTCCTGCAGACAGGAGAGCGATTCGATTTTTATTATTTTTCGATTTGAAACGCATTCATTCGGATTTTGTTGTTTTATTATTAACATTTTCATCTGGACTCCGCCATTGGTATTTTCCCTCCAAGTTTTTTTTTTTTGGTTTTCTTCTTTTTTTCCAATTCGTTTAGACAAACAAACTTGAATGTAAATGAAATGGGGGATCGGTTCGTGGGGCAGGAGCGATACAGTAAGTGTAATAAAAATTAACATTAATTCAGGAACAAGAAAATGGGGAAAGTTCATATGACACGAAGGACCATCCAGTTGGCTGGGGAATGTTGAGGAATTTTAACAAGAAAAATATGTAAATTGTCCCGTAATAAAAACGTCCGTTTTCCCTGCCACCCGAAAGCACACTTATCTGCAAATATAAATTTTATGAAACATTCTCCGAAAGAAAAAATCGCTGCGAAGGAATTAAAATGGCAGAAAAGTATAAGGATACAAAAGAATAAAAAATCAAGTGAGAAAAAATAAAAGCAGCAAAGCAAACGGAATGAGGCCCACGGCTTGAGGGGTGGACACAAGTTATATCCCTGCAGGACATTATTTTAAATACTAATCCGCATCAGTTTTCATTTGAGTTTTCTTCCAGGACCCTGTTCCCCTCTCGCTCCATCTTCGGCTGGGCCCCGGGAAATCGTCGCTGTCCCTCCCGCTCTACCGCTTTTCCGCTCCGCTTTTCACGTTCCGCCTGTCTGGCTGCCATCTTTGTTTGTGCTTGTGTCGTTACATAAATTCAGATGTTATCCCAAATGCGCAGCATGCACGTTATTAAAACAGCGACAGGGCAGGCGAAAGTCAGAGGCAGATGGAAAATGTGGCAAGTGTGATGATATAGCCAAAGTGCCCCACCCTGCAATATACGCTTGCTATTTATAAAGTAGTTTGGCTAACCATCGTACATATATCCTAGTGTTCGGCACTACTTTTGAAAAAAATATTTTATAAACATAGTTTTATAGTTTGAAAGGTAAATAGTCTCGTGTGTTAAAAAAAATATATTTTATATTTATAGTTTACCGTAAGTACATACAATGCTAATGTTGTATATCTAAAAATTAGTAGATTAGTAGATCCACTTATTAAAATAGCCAAAAAATCAGATGAACATGGAAAACGATAGTTCATTTATTTCATTGTTCGAATGCTGCGAGCATTTAACCCAAATTTGTGGTCATTAGGGGGATGTTGGAGCTTTTATTCGAATTAACAGGCGATAATTGATGTACAATATTTAGCTGGCAACGGGTTTTTTAAGTTGGAAGCTGGAAGTCAAAAATACGCAAAATGTTGGTTAAGGATAAGGATAAAGGCTGTCTCAATATGTTATCTAAAACGCTAAATCAAATTGTTTCGTCTATAAGATACCCTATCCTTTGGATTTGCTTTTGGTTCACTTAACGCTTCCTTTGAATTTACATTCTGTTTGTATTGGGTCTCTTAATGTTTTGCTTAGTATTTCATTAAGGTGTACTTTCAGATTTCATAACCTTGCTTTACATTTGAGAAATTTCTTAAAGTATAACGTTTTAAAGTTCCCCTCTAAATATTTTGAAATAACTGTGTATTATCATGTAGCCCTATTTTTTGTTTGTTTTAATTCCAGTTGGCTTTCTTTGAGAAATTGGAAAACGTAACGAAACCTAGACCTAGAACCCAACCCAAAGTGGGGCCCGACGAAGGAAAAAACCCAAATGAAAATGCAATTTTATTTATTGTTATGTACAAATACTTGCTTGGCTTTTTTCTTCTTTGCACATGCCGAGCTTATGTAAATTTATTTATTTTGCGTAATTTTTCTTGTTTTTACAGAAGAATAAATTCGCCTTGTTGGGCCGCCAAAAAACCCAGTCCGTTTCCACCTCCCGTTGGGTAGAAAAAAATTTAATTAGAATAAAAAGACCAAGGCAGCGGAACCGAAGGAAAAGTGAGAGAGCAAGGCACAAAATTAAAACAAAACAAAAAATGTTCAACAAGCCGATGCTTAATTACTCTTAAAGTAGTAGAATGACGGACATACAATACGACTGTCCTATTAATACCGTAAAATAATATATTTTATACTTAATACTTATATAACTTATAGACGCAAATATCTTTATTTCAAACATCTGGCTATTAGCAATATACCCTCTGCAAGGGTATAATGAGGAAACTGGTAAAAAAAAATGTTACCAAGCCGAATGCCAAGCAGGAGAGGAAGGATTTCGTGGGTCTGGCTGGTCCTGTCCGTAATAAGGCAAACGTTGTGCAATTTTCATGTGTAGCTGACAGCCGACGCCAACATTTTGTAATGAGCTGCCGGCCATCCTACCAATCTGAGAGGTCACAGGGAGGGTCTAACGGGGGGTTTAACGGAGGGTCAGTGCTGTCAGTGGACAAAGGTTGCCACTTGGCCGCCATGTCGTGTCCGCGACTTTGACTTGAGGGAATGTTCCCCACACTGACTGTCCGTAAATTATAAGCAATAAAGTGTTAAAAATAAGCCCAACTGGAAAAAACAAAAAGGGGCACAGAAAGTGGTAAGGTCCTGTCACTCGAGCAGCTTAATTGCGCACTTGGTTTATGACTTCATAAGACAAAAACTGCTTTAATAACATGGAAATAAAAAGAATTCAATCTTATACATATTTAAGAACCGTTTTGTATATTTACGATTAAATTTAAATACCTCTCAGCTTTATATGTTCTATATTAGATATCATATATCTTCTGTGTATTCTGATTGTATTTAAATGCTGCAAAATTGTTTAGAATAATTAATTTTCACAGTGTTTTACAGCTGCCAGGCACTCATATGATGACGCTCAATTATGGGGTGGTTTACGTGCTTTAGTTTGACTCAAATTTAATTACATTGTATTATGGAATTTATATGACATCCAACCGCTCACACATATTCACTTTGACTGGGATCCTCTCCGTCACTTTAGTTCTGTGCTGGCATGGGATTAATTATGATGCGCCCTAAGTTGCTTGCTCGGTTTAAATGAAATGTAATAATTTTCGTTGAAGGATTTTAATTTGGAATTTGAACATTGTACATAACATAAATATCCAGCCATGTGGATCCCACAGTGAAAGGAATGTTTATGTACGCCTGCCTAACCAGGACATCATAAACTCGGCTTTCCCAGCATTACGTTTCCAACCAAAGTTACCAGGCAGGTGCGGCTGGGATATTCGATAGCATGGAGTATGGAGCATATGTATGGTATGTACATATGTTTTTCATATTAGATGGTTTTCAAAGCACACCTTTGCTTTAAGCTCGAAGAGGTCTTCTTAAATTTAGCCCTTATTACGAAGGAAAAGTGGGCCACTTTTCACTGCAGACTTATTTTTCGTATTCAAAATTCAAGGAAATATCTGGTCATCTGTGGTGTCCAAGAATGTCACAAACTTCAATCTTTCGACTTGCATATCAATCCTCATAAAATTTGGTTGATGGAGAACATCAAAACTAAGCTGTTTTATTAGTGAAGTTTTCATTGAACCGATAAGAAAAATGATCAATTATGTTAGTACTAAATTATTGAATATCCTTCTTATTTTAGAATTGCATTTATGCGTCGTAATACTTAGTCGTAAGCTCCGAGTTTTGTTAATGAACATGGCGCAAAAATAAAAACTTAGGCACATTTCTAGCAAAACTCAGCAATAAATGGCATAATGAAGGAATTAATGAATGGACGAGGGCCAGGACAAGCCGAGTGGAGAAAAAGTGGAGAATCAGCAGCGGGGACGAACTTATGCAAATGCAAATGAAAATTAATTTAATCCGCAGTACGAGTAAATTTTCCATTTTAATTTAATTACATGGACACTGCCTACGTGAGCGACAGCTAACCAAAGGCAAAAAAGGCAAGAAAATCAAATAAAAAACGGACACTTTCAAGCAACCATTTTTCCCCCATCTGAGTTTCCATTTTTTTTTTTTGTAAAGGACGGGTGGCCTGGGCGGTGTCGCAACTATGAAATGCTCGTGTGTCCACTTAAAGCCAATTGGGTAATTACTTTAAGCCGCAACGGTCATTTGGCCTAAATGCGGAAATTATGAAGGTTCGTTCCTTCAGCTTGTGAGCAGGGCACTTAATTGGGGCGATTTTCCAAAGTCCTTGCTTATGAAATTAAAATGCAATTTTCATTAAGTGAGCGCATTGCCTCAACTCTGTTCGCCTTATTTAATTATCCATTCTGCCTACAAGGGCTCCTCGCTAATAGCGAAATAAGCTCGGATCGGAGAGGCAAAAAGAAATGAGGCAGTCAGAAAGTCGGAAAATAGATGGGACATTGCCAATGGGCAGATGAGGAGCAAGTCAAAATAACAAATTAATTAGCAAAAAAGCAATTATTCCTTCTGCGTTCTGTGCGCTTTCGAATCCATTTGCAATGATCCAACAATTGAATGGGAAATTACATTCGTATTAAGTCGGAGCAGAGACAACCATTTCAGCTGTCATTGCCTAAAAAAATCACTATTATATATAATAATATATATTATCTAATTTATATATCTAACCACTTATGTTGCGTTCGTAGAACTTCCAATCCAATCGCCAAAGGAAATGGCAATTAAGGTGAATCGTTGACCACCCCTTTTTGTCAGCCAAGGGTTAATGTACTAACAGCAACATAAGCATAAACAGATTAGAGGACACACAACATTTTCTACTTTTTATGGCCTTATATATATGTACATAGAAACCCATTCCATTCGCTATCCTTCCGCACAACACGGCATTCCAACTGGACAATGGGGATGGGCTTGGAGAACATTGCAAAGTGGTGGCGACATTATGTAAGAAAAATGCTAAATAAGCGCTTAATGCATAATCTGCACCGAGGCATTACACACACAAAAAACAGGGATAACTGCTGGGCCGGCACACGAGCCCCATTCCGACCGCCAGACCCCCATTGACCATCTACCCAATCCTCTGACAACGGCTTGGTCTGCCTCCGGACTGGCCCGACCAGATATGGCCATAATGTATGACTGCCATTTTATATGCGCCTTTGAAAAATGTGCTGACACTTTGAGCCGAAGCAGAAGCTCTACACTGCAACACACGTTTGTATGACAACTAAAACTATTTAATATATTCCAACTATATTAACTTATCTGGTTACTTTAAGTTTGTTCTGCCTATAGAAGGTTAGCTGGTTTTCTTTCCACATAGAAAGTTAGCTCGTTTTTTTTTCAGTGTCTTCCAAGCCAAAGATGGGGGATGAACTGGAGCTGGAGGTGGAGAGAAGGCTGGACAGCAGAATGATGGCGCTGGTGCGAAAGGGTTGACCCCAACGCAATTGACCACGTGTGCGTGTCCATTTGGGGGCGGTCAGCCTTAGCCTCGGTGTTGTGTATGTATTTTTTTGTTTTTGGGGAATGGAAAGGGCGTCGAAATCCTTTTATCATTTAAATGGCATATGGCAAAAGGCAGTTTTTATTTTTATAATCCCGGCGAGCAACCAGCCAAGGAGCGGGCTCCAAAACCCCGACAAGACATCACGGAAGTGGCGATGTCGGGAACAAATCACACGAAATTTGTAAATGTCCATTGTCAAGCGGTTGCCGTCGTCTCACCTTGCAGCCAACAGTTTTTTATCTCCAACCACGCCGATTTCTTCCTGCTCAGTCCATTTATTAATTTGCCTTGAATAACTCTGCAGCCCCCTGCGATGTGAGCGTAATCCCTTCTCAGGACTCACCCCGTGGATTTTGCGTTTTTCAATAAGGCGAAAGGAACAATTTGCCGCACAGCAGGTGGAAATTGCCAACAGACCGGATTGCGGGTGGGAGTGGGTGGTCGAGGATGTGGGAGGACTCGCCACCCGTGGCGAAGATTTTGTGTCACTTTCTGGCGTAATTTTAGACCGACTTTGATTGGCGACCATTAAAAATTTCGCTCGTGTCCCGCCAGTCATGTGATTGATGGCCCGAACGTGATCTATACCCAATGGCCAACTAAAGTTTTATGAATTTTAATGAAAAGTTACGGCCAGCTGGCATCGGGGGTAGTGGACATTACTTAGCTAAGGATTACGGAGTGACGATGGACTTTTTTCCAGGTCAGCTTAAAATGAAAGAAATGCTAAGATAAGTCTTATAAATATTTATTTAATAATAACTTATTTTAGTTTAGCTTATCTTATATCGTAGGCAAGTAGTGATAAGAATTTCATTGTCATATTTTGTGGTTGGACGAAAAGTATGCTATACAAATCTCAGCATGGTGAGTTCTTAGCGTTTACCATGAACATGAACATATTTTTGGGCTAAACAAAGTCTTGTATCTTTGCATAACGTGCAGGGTGTAAAAACTTATTTTAATAAAACATATCCAATTAGTTTCGATTACTCATCCGAACGGGAATTTAACTTTAGCTAATAGCATACATTAAGCTCGCCAATCGTAAATCAAAGTCTGCGCCCTTGGCCGCCCACTTTGTGTTACCCAAACATTGTCAATGGTCCGTATGATGTACTATGGCTATGGCTAACCCTTCCACCCTTTCAAAATTACCACACTAAAATATCAAAACAGATGGAATCCTTGTCCTGTTCATGTTGGAGTCCTTCCACCTTCCTTGACATCGCCCTGACTAATGATGTGCCAACAAATTTAACGCAACCGGTTACCCGCTCACAGATAACAACCATAACTGACTTGACTCGACTCGACTTGACTCAATAAAAAAGATGACAAAGCGCCCAATTCACTTAACAAATTTGACAATGGAAATCATATGTCATCATTATTAACAGTGAGATGATTCCATTTTCCGGCACAACGGCCGCACATATGGCCCGCTTCCACTCCGTGAAAGTAAGCGGATAATTTCGAAATAATATCATAATCATAAGCGCAGGGGTTGAAAACCGAGAAATCCGAATTTCAAAATCCAAAACCACCACCACCTCGGACTTTGATGGGTGGTGCGAAAGTCAACCTGCTGGCTGCGTTCAAAGCTGCGCACTTCCACTGCCACACCTTCCGGATTGGGCTCTAAAATCTCCACAATGAAAAGGGAAATTATGGTAAGCGAGAAATGAAAATGAAAATATGTCAAAAGGACAGCTTGAACGAACGCTCCCCCTTTTGCATATTAAATTAAAATAATGAAATTTTGAAACGCTTTCGAGATCTCTTGTGGCGATGCTGTTGTTTACATTGTACGGCAATAAAGGAGCGAACTCCGGGTCCGGAATGAAAGGGCACAGCCGTACGAAAGGACACCCCATAAGTCGCACATAAAACAAAGCAATTGGAAAATTATGCACTTGTCCTTTAGCCACCGCCTCATCATCTCGTCGCCGCCCAGAAGTATGCTTTTAATAATCAGCAAAGTGTTCCGGATAACTGAGGGTTGGCCAACCTTTCACTATTCGGATGGGGGAAGTGCGCTGGGTGTGGGCGTGGTTGGTCTGGACCCGGGGGCAGTTTGGCATTTGGGCTGGCACATTTGCATAAAATGGGAAAATATGTGAGTCCGCATTAAAATGTACAAAAAGTGAGCAAAGTTCCGGATTAAGTGCGGTGTGGAAGGGGGAAAGGCTTTCGAGGCCAGAGATTTGATAAGAAGTGAGAAGATGACTTTTGGGTCTGACTATCAGTTTACTATCAGTACTATACTTACAATTAATTTTATGGTAATTTTATGATCAAGAGTAGTAACATGATTTTGGGCATTTTATACATCTCAAAATGCAGCAGAACTAATAAGTTAATCGAAGTGCGGAAGTCAGAGTAAATGTGGCTCAGGTAATTGAGTTTTCATAATGCTCGTCATTAGGATCAATTTTTAACGACATCTGGGATATGTACACATTTGGCATATGAACAGTATTTTCGAACCTCTCGGTTCGACCAATCATTTGATTAACTTAAGGTCTGAAATTATTCCATTAGGGCTAGAGGGCGGTGCCCAGCCTGCGGCCAAAACATAACGAACGGGAATGGAAACCGCCCCAAATCTACACTTGCTGGAATTCCCAAATGTCTACTTTTCAATGCGCTTAGCATTTTTAAGCTGCTTTTAATAAATTCGACACAAAATTGAATTTTCATAACGGTCTGTCCTCACTGGCACTTGTCCTTTTGACACCATCCCTTATCCTTGGAAGGGGAATCCTAGAATTGGGAAACGGGAACGGGCAACGTGTGCGACACTCACTTAAAAAGTGATTCATGGACACAGTCACCCCGATAAGTGTGTTAACAACAAGGACCTGGGGCACTTTTAAGCCTCACTTTAACATTTGTGTTTGTTTTTTTTTTTTAACTGTTTTAAACATTTTTCAAACATTTGCATGTATGGAAAGAACGAAAAAGTTTGTTACATTTTTATTTTTAAATTACAATGTTATTAAAACAATTAAGTTGTTTTCGTTTTCAAATGAAACTAATTGCTAAAGAAATGTTGCAATTACTTTGTCTATCTCTCTGACATAACATACCTAATTAAAAGTAATGTACTCACATATATCGTCGTTACTTTATCAACCCAGAAAGTCGGCCTTTGAAACCGTACTTAAACTTTATGCTTTTAAAGCCAACTTCATTTGCCTATCTTGGCCAAACCGCAACGCAATTTTTGCGATGAGTGCGCATTGAATATGATATGCCTGCCTATATTATTCATGTGAATAATAAATATGTAAACGCTCCGATTTCCACCTTGCCTTGGGGTTTTTATCACAGTTCAACCGCTTTTTTGGGGTTTTGCTTCTGAGTGGGCGGGGTCAAGGGGCGGCTGTAAATTTATGCATTCAAGTCATAAACAGGGGGCAACATTTTATTGTTATTTCTCATAATCAAGTGCCGCCAGAAACGTGCGCCCGGGAAATGCGTGAGTGCGTCATTTACAGGAAAAACGATAAAATTATGAAAATTTTATGTCGCACAGCGACAGCGTGAATGGAGTTGGAGCTGGAGTGGAGGCTCTGGCATATATGGAGCGAACTCAATGAACATGTCATAAGCGGAGCTCGATCCCATTCCCACTTCATACCCGTACCCGTACCCAATCCCATTTCCATTCCCACTCCGCAACTGAACACGTTCGACGACAGTTGGACTTGTTGTTCCAGGAATCACAGCTCGGCACACGCGTGCCACAAATTGTGGCCGAGATGGCAAATACACTGCGAATAAGCCAGCCATTGAAGAGGAAATGGGTATATAAAAATTGTGGCTTTAGGAAAAACTAAAATTATTATTATAACAATGATTGGTAGTTGTTGTGTTAATCTTATAATATCAAGATTTTTCGATTTACTAACCTCGATCGATTTTTCTGTATCGTAAATCTTACAATGCATTTCTCAGTGCAGAAGGTGTGCTGCAAAAGGGCTCATTTGTCTCGTAAAAGAAAATATGATGGCGACTATCGTTACCCGTAAATCACACGAATGCGATGGGGGAGCATTAAAATGACATTGCCGTACCAAAAATTAAAATGAAATAACATAAACCAAAGAAAGTCACTCAGAAATAAAAACCTAGCCCCAAATTTTGGAATTCAGAGACCAATTCGGAGCCCGGTGAGTTGGGCCCCCAACAACGCCTATCTAAAAATTCCTTAATCGAATTTGCATTAAGCGATGAGCAGCTAATAATCTGTAAACCGAATTAAAAACAGCTCCAGGGGCGTCCAAGAGAAAAACGCAAAGCAGAACCGCCGACCCCAAGGGTCGAGTGAACGGGAAAAAAAAATGAAAGAAATGCCAAAAAGATTAGCCCGGCAGTGGGGGAAATGCTCCAGAGTGGGCTGGAAAATATTTCCGGCAAATTAAAGCTAATGAAAGTGCCCTCCATCCCAAGTCCTCCAAGTCGGCCACCTTAAGAAAAACTGACAGCCATAATTCATGACCCGACTGCGACGGTTGGTGGTAACGCCCACTTCTTCGCCCCCATTGGAGTACGCTGAAAAATTCACGACCACCCCCTCCAACGATGGGCTAATGATAATGATAACAAACATGCCTCAAGTTCTGGAGTCAGAAACTTTTTGACAAGCCGCCCTCCACGGCCTTGGCAGGATATATTTCCATATAATTCATTCGAGTCCCGGGCCCATCCATCCATTTTGAAAATGTGAATTCTTGCGCATCATCATTGTTTGATTGCTCGTGCTTTATATTTACGTATACACACGCCGGCGAAAACTTTATTTTTCATTTCGTTTAGCATTTTGGGGCGCAACTTTTAGGGGGGGTTGCCTGTCGACTTTTCACTTTCTCGCTGGAAAATCGCTTGATAAATTTGGGTCGAAAGCGTTATAAGCGTTGTGCTCCATCGCAGGCCCATTAATTCTTCGCCTCCTGCCTTCGAAAGGTACAAGTACAATGCAATAATGTACAAGTGATTGTACATCTCAAGTTTCCACTTTATTTATTAAATCTAGCCAATGAGAAATGTAGCAAAATTGATGAAGCCAAAGTTTATTCACGTTGTGTTCTAGGATATGAAAAAAATTCAGCGTTAAAATAAGGCAGACCATAAATATATAATGGAAATTCGGATGACAACTATTAATTATAAATGTACAGAATATATTTTAAAGTGATGTGCGCCTAAAGAATTTCATCCGTTCTACTTCCGCTGACTTATCCGCATCGACATAAACCAACCGAATCGATTTTTAATTGATTCCTTTTGGGATTCATTTCGCAATCGAATCCGTATTACATAAATCGACTGGCAATCAAGCCAAAATAAATTATTAATTAATAAGTGAGTGCACAAATCGAGCGAGCGACTCAAAATTCGAAACGCGACCAAACGAGCCGACTTTGTGCTGCATCGAATAAGGCCTGAAAAAAGCCTAATTAAAAATTAGTGCAGTTTTTAATTAAGAGAAATACGAAAATGAGACTTCATAACCAGTTGCCAAATGCGGTGTAATAAAGCAAAAACAGAGATTAAATAAATAAGCAGAAATAAACAGAGTGCAAAAAAAGGAAAACCAAACAAAAAAAAAGCAACAAAAAAAAATGGGCAAAAAATTGAACTGAATACCGAGGCGACACATAAAGGCATAAGCGGCGAAATCAGTAAAAAAAAAAAACAACAACCAGCCAGAACATAACGCGTTGACAAAACGCTGTCCGCTGCCATTTATGAAACCCATGTTGACATGCGCCGGGCACAGGCAGGCGGCTGCAGCTGCAACTGCAACGCACAGTGGGGCAAATCGGCATAATACATTCCATGTCTAATTTCTGAATATCAATCATCAAATGAATCATCTGTTGATTCTGGGTATTTATATGTTACATTTTTATATTTATATTAAAATATTTTCACATTTATTAATATCTCTAATGACATTTAAATAATATTGATATACCACAAGTTTACGTTCTTAGCTATTTCCATTCTATTCTCTTTACTAAAATGCAGGTGTATGAACCCATTGTGCAACGGCAGTGAGTGCAATAATTTCTGAGCGACTCTGTCCGCCGTTTTGGTCATCAGCGGCATTCTTGCCGCTTGCCGCCGACCGCCGCCGCTTTATGGTCATGCGCTGCGCCAGCCCGCTCCAAATTCTCTGCAGCGGCAGCGGGCGGCGGAACGTGCCATAAATTGGCCAAATCAAATGCCGCTGCCGTCGGAACGGGCGATTTGAGTATTGCCAACTCCCCTGCTCAATGGAAAGAGGGGAAGGGAATGGATGGCCGCTCTTACAGCAGCCCAGTTGAGTTGGCGCTTCTGTGTGGTCGGCGGCATCAAATCGCGATGCGTTTTACTGGTCAGCAAGGCAAATCAGCTGATTGAACGAAAATGCATTGCAAAGAAAAGGGTTGAAATAGGATTTAGAATATATGTTGAAATAAAAAAGCTGATTAGTATTCGCACACGATTTTCAAATAAAACTGTTCCTTTTCAATGTTAAATATTTAATATGGACTTATACAAATGAATCAACAAAATCACTTCATTATGTGTTCATCAGTCATCTTGGTATTGCTTAATTTCTTGTTCTAAGTGTACCATTAGTGTCCACGTTAGGCACTAGCTTTTTCGCACTAATTAAGCTCTGATCAAAGGCAACTGAAAGTGTGATGGGCACATACTCCTTTTGATTTGACCAGTGTTCCATTGGTCATCTCCTTTAATCAGAAGTCCATCGAATGTCAAAGATATGACTTCACATTGCCTATGTTAAACTGCCTATTTAAAATACCAACAGCACGCAAAAAATATTACAAATTAAGCAAAATTACTCGGTTCAAATTTGGAAATGAGCCGTCATTTGTTTAATGACAGGTCACAACAGCGTCACAACAAAAAAAGAAGGATAGGATAGAAAAAAATCAAACAGCAGCTAACAAATTGATTGACGGCTGTCGATCAGAAATGGAAATGCCACTGCAACTGGCTGAGTTCAGTGGGGTGCGGATGGCGTGACAATATTGACATAGTTGCGATCACAATGGCATCTTGTGAGCTGTCCACTGGGATATATCATATACGTATATATATATATACTGATGCAAAGTCGCCTGGCTTTGCACTGATTTGACTTTATTGAATTAGGCAACGGCAGCGAGCGCAGCTTGGCTATAAATCAAAAACGAGTTCAAAATTTGTGTCACCTCTGCGTCCAAAACAGCATCTTGGCATCGATTGCCTCGTACGTGATCATTTTATTGAGCACATTTGACTATTATTAGGGAAATTTAACACATGACGCACTAAATACAGATCGCCGATTGGCGACATGGACATGTGTACGGCGGCTTTTCTGTATTTATGGCAACATGATTTATATCGCGCGAAATCCAAACAAGCGTATTGCGCATACGCAGCGTTGCCGCAATACGACAAATTTGGTTAAATTACGCGATTGCACCCGCAGAACGTGCTGCTGCAAAAGTCGTGATTGTATATCTATCAGATATAGATACACTTATGTACGATTCAAATATCTGCCACTTCGTTGGCAACTCTAACTCACAACGACGCCCACAACTCAAAATGCGATTGCGGCCAACGGAAGTTGGCATCTTTATGGCCTAATGCTCGTTTAGACAACATTTTGGCAGCGGCTAATCGGGCGCATAAAACAAGCCATATCTCTCCCGGCGTGCATACCATTAAAACTGGGCTCAGAGGTCTGGCTAAATCACATATCGAAATACTGACCGAAGAAGAGTCGACTGGTGTTCGTTTTGTCATTCAAATCGCCTTCTATGGGCCATTTGCATTTTGTTCGTCGGGGTGTTCCTCTGTTTCATTTGGCTTTTCGACTTTTTATGAGTGTTATAAAAATTTGCGTGATGGATACACAAAAGCGATTAGCTTATTTTTAATGTTTCAATTTTTGTATTGCCTTTTGGGAATTTATCTGATCGTTCTCGCATTTAATGCATTCCATTTCTGGTCATAATATTTCTTTGTTTTCCGAATACGAGTGAATTAAATTGCCTTTTATTTTGGTCTTTTAATTTTTGGTTTTCAGTTTTGCCTGCAACAAAAATGTTTATTAATTTTATTCATGGATATTGAAGTTGTTTAATTGTTGCCTAACTCAATATATATATATATTTGTTATAGTATTTATTTAATTGTTAATGAATGCATATTCTTGAAGGTTAAGCTAATTGAAATATCCATTGGGACACAAAGCTAAATATGTATTTTAATACCTATTAGAAAATTTAAACAAGTTTCTTGTATATTATAACAGTTCATTAAATCAACCACGCATTTTAACTACTTTTCCGTGACCATACCTTGGATTAAAGAAACTTAAAGAAAATTTGTCAGTTGATCACTGGAGCGCGACCACCCACCATCGTACCTGGGATTGGTACCTGGCCCATTGAAATCAAGATAAATCCGTCAGGCGAGAAACTGTGTATCGTCCCCAAGTTATCCTTTCTGGCTTTTGCGCCAGACAATGGCGTCTGCGAGGAAATTAATTTTAATTGCCGGAGGTGCGTGCGCAGAGCGCATTGCAATAATTGGTAAAGGCCAGGTCCTGGCGCAGGACACCAGACAAAGAAAGATGACACTTGAGACGCCCAGACTCGGACTCCAATCCGGAGTTGGACATAATTTACGGCTGCAGTGGACGATTGCTGAATGGAGGCTGCTAAATAATTTAAAAACTTTTCTGCATTCGCTGCATAATTGAATTAGCGGCGTCGGCGGCGGCGGCGGGGCTCAAAACAAGTGTCAAAGCGGAAACGGAAGTGGCGCAGAGGAGCTGACAGGCCAAGAAGATTTCTATAAGAATTTGATTTGCCTTGGCCATGGCCAAAGGAAAAGCAACCACTTTGGGGGGCGTGGCCGGGCGCAATCGGGGCTAACCACAAGGTTTTTCAAACTTTACTCATTTTCAAAATTACAATGTTGCCGCAAGCGTGCCGCTCACCGCAGCAGCTGGAAAATAGCTAGAAAAATCTAAACGTAAGCAAAGTCAATGGGCGAAGTTGGCAACGCGGCGCCAGCTTCTTTGATGATGACAAAGCGGCAGGAGATAACGGGCCAGGCCAAAGGATGCCGAGCCACTTCCTCAGCCTCCCACGCCCTTGCTCTGCACTCACAGAAATATATATATATATACGTTTCAAATCAGTTATATAATGTTATGTTAAACAATTATTTATTTAAAGTCGATCAAATAATCCAATAAATTTAAATTGCTCTAATAGAGAAAAGGATATTCATTTATTTCTTTTCTTTATTTTTTTTTAAGAAATTTAATTGACATAAATATATATTTTTTTAGAATCTTAAAATACATTAATAGCCTTTATTAGTTTTGGCGAGTGTTCTCATTTCTTAGCAAGTTCACGCAGCTGTTCGTCCTTAGCAGACATTTTTCTGCTGGCAAAAGTTTTGTTGGCTCAACCACTTGACGCTCGGTTACCTCAGCTTCCTTCCCGTTGGAAAACTGCCTTTGAACAGAAAAATATTGGACGCATTTTCCCGGAAGGCAACGTGGCTTCGAAAAAGGACGAGGTGAAGTCTGCGACGAAGATGGTGACGGGAACGGGGACATGGTGGAAGGATTCCTTCTTGGTGCTGCGGATGCTGCGGTAAATCAATTTCTGCAAATGAGATTTTCCAATTATAAATCAATTTTCGATTAAAATTACTTTTACGCATCTTCCTTTCAAGTTACGCAGCCCATTCTTTTTCAGCGCGCCTCGCATTGGGGTTTTCCGGCTATGTTGCTGTGCGGTGAAAAGTTTCTGACGTCTTCGGGGATCTCATCCGGAATCAAGAAGGGAAATTATATTGAAAATATTATGTGCTCGTACATGGGCTTTGTGGTAACATGAATCAAGATTCATAACGTGCGCGAGCTCAAAATATATTAAGCCACCCGGAGCTGACAGTTTCCAATGGTTAGGAAGTATTTACATATGTAAACTTAAGATAAAAAAATTCCAAAATTCCTATAAAATAAAGAAATGCACATAAAAGAAAGACTTATTAAAAGATTGCAGGCGTTTTAAGCGGCTCCTCCAAAGCTTTCTAAATGCAAAATATTTTCATCGAATCAACCGAATCCCGCAACAAAGCCGACATAATCGATAACCATTTATTCAGTTCGACTTCAATATAGATTTTTGAGTCTATATATCTGCCATGAATAGCTTAAATTTTAAAGAATTTTTGCTTCTTGCTTACAATTAATAGTAAAATCCCAATAAAATGAGAAAAAACCTTAAATTGAGACCGAGACACTTGCAAACCGATGCGAGCTGCGACATTTGATCCGACCTGGGATTTTGATGTGCAGAGCCAGGACGATAAACTCGGGGCCAAGAATGCAGCTCGCTTTATTTGCGGCTCTTAATTAAATTGTGAATTATGGCCTTCGATTTGCCAATCGCCATAAAGGCCACAAAAATATGAGTCGCGATGCGATGCGATGTGATGTGATGGGCGATGAGTCGTTGCTGCGTTGAGGAAAAGCCGTTTCTGGCCAGAAAACTTTTTGCTGGCCATAAACGTGGCAATGGGGCTGGCATAAAATTTTACGACGGCCAGTGCAGCTCCAGTGCAATACGGGCAATCCAAGATACATCGACCATCCCATCCATCCATCCATCAGAGTGACTCGACACCGATCGATATTAAATTATAAATGAATGAATGAAGTTTTATGGCACTGCCCAGTGGGGGCTGAGACTCGACTTGTCGCCAAGGCTGCAGGCTTGATGGATCGCGATTGGATCCAGATCCCTTTCAACCCGACTCTCTACTAAGTTATGAGCATTGGGCGAAAGATAATGATGCCGTTCGATTTTCAATTTTGTTCGCAACCGCGAGCAAAGCACAAACACGGCCAATATATCGCCGCATGTGGCACAAGCCGGACTCTTCGACTCTTCGTTCGACATTCGTCATAAAGTGGCTGAAAGTCACTGTTTATGGTTCCCAAAAATTAATAAATTTTCGTACTGGTCGAGCATAATTTGGCAAAAGGATGTTGTACAGGAAAAATCACCTTATGAATACCAGTTGAACTCACAATTCCTGTTCACAGAAAAATACATACATACTACATGTTTTAAAAATTGTTTCAGATTATAAAGTTGATCGATCAGAATGAAAAGCGGATCCAAGTTCAATACACCGATTTTTAGATTTATGAGTGCCAAGTCCACGATAATGATTGATTTGAGTCAATCAAAATTAAGTTCCGTAATGGTAGACCGCATTTTGAAAGGGTTATTCAATAAACACACGTGCCAAAGGTCAACCGTAATAGCCACTCCCCATTTCCATCCCAAAAAACGAATGAACACACTTGCCTGCCGATCAATCACAATTCCTGTCTCTGCCTCTGTTTCGGTTTCTGTTTTCTTTTTTTTTAAGTTATCCGTTTTTTCCGCTCCCATTTACCTTTTTTGATAAATGTCACACGCCGCGTGTCAAATGCGTTTTCCAGCATCTCCCACTCTCCTCGAGGGGGAAACTGTCGCATTTTCTTGGAATTCTGTGGTGCAGCATTCTCCCAAGGATATGCCCTTACAGGAGGCTGGCGGGGGTAACGGCGGGGAAAGTGTCCTGGCAGCCGCTTTTGGGGCCTGTCATTGTCCCAGAGCGATTTTTTGTTGCTCGCCTTTTGTGTCGCGCAATGCCAGCACGTGGTTGTGGAGGGGATTCCCCCGAACTGGTGCAGATTTTATTTTCCTTTTTTTTTTACCGTCAAGCAAGCCTTTAATTTATGCAGCCCTGGGGAGGTTTTGATTTTCAGACGATTCGTCGTAGATGGAGCCGCGCTCAACAATTGCCTCTAATTGTGGAATGGGGCTGTTGAGAAAATTCGAAGTGGGGATACGAAACTGTAATCGAGATCAGTGAGTAGAATTTAAGCAGATACCTAGGGTGTCATAAAAAAGTCCCAAGAATCGGCTGGTCATTCAATTACGTAAGTTATGTTACAAGTATGGTACATTTCTACAAATAAAATAAACTGTTAAGTAACTACTTAAAAGAACAAGTACCTAGTGTATTTAATAACAATGGCTATAAGCAAGAAATTAGTGTATATAATTGTACATTTTAGATTAGTAGCCTAAATCCCTGGATTTGTATATACAACAATTTGAATAACATGCTTACAAAAAGCGCTGAGGTTTCTGTGCATATCCTTAAAGTTATTCATCCACCTCGTATCTAAAAACCTATTACGGTCCACAAAACCACTCACCGTTTCACATAAAAAAAAATATACAAAAAGAATACATTGCCGTCTGTCACATTAGCACATCATTCATAAGGACATGTGCCAATGGTTTTCAAAAATGTTTTCCACCAGTGGCAGGAATAACAACAAGAACAAAAACGATGACGATGTCGACTTCCCAGGGAAATTCGCAGGCTCGGCGAGATTTGCGTTTGCCAAAATGTCAATAAACACCCGATGGACAAACAGCGTTGATATTGACATTTATTTTTATATATTTTATTTCTCGCACCCAATGGGTCCGACTTCACTTTCTTATTTGGTTTCATTTCACATGTCACAGGCGCGCTGGCAAAATTTTATGCGAATTGGTTTCACATTTTGAAATAGTTTCATAAAAAGCAAAACGCCAGGGGCTGGCCACCCACATCACACCAACCATCGCCAATTCAGGCAGCCATCCCACCCAATCCCATTTCATTTCCCGAGTTGCCTGCCAATGCGAGTGATTTCCATTTGACATTGATGATGTTTATTTACTTCGGTGAAAATGGAAAATATACAAAATATACGTGTATCTACAATATGTGCACTGGTAAAATAAGTAAGCAATTGTCTAGAATTTAGTAATATTCATCATATCATAATAAAAATAATTAATATTTATATTATTTATATAGTTAGCACTTTATATGAGATATACTAATGAATATTTCTAAGTAGAGCAGTGACACATATTTATGTATAAACGTTTGGATTTATATATTAATAATAAATTTTCCGTTCAATATGCTGATTTTTTACAGTGTCGCCCTTGTTTGCGAGTATATTTTGAAATCGGTCAGGTGATGTCAGTTTGTCGGGTATCCTAAATGCCGCCGAATCCAGGACTTTGGTTTCGATTTCATTTTTTTGCGCCCTGGGCACATGACAAGTTTGACTCCAGAAACGAGATGCCCGAGATTGATTGCCCCGAAAGAAGTTGGCCAGATCCAGCGGAATTGTGAGTGGTTTTGCATGTTTTGGCACAGTAACTTTTGCGCCAGGCCTGGGGAAAATATTTTCGGCATTTTTCCCTCAATGCCCTTTGTGCGGACTTGTGAAAATATTTAAACACGAAATTGCAACCAATCAAACAATTTTCCAATCAAAAGCTTCTATTTCGGCAATTGTGAGACGGACTTGTGCCAAATTTTAAGTTGCATAATTCAACAAAGGGAGCTTTTTGGCAATTTTCAAACCGAACAGGCTCTGCGTCCGCCACCTGCCCCCTCCCCCACTTTTACCTGTGCTCTCTTCACAAACAGACAGGACATCATCGAGCAGCCGACTACGCAATTACCATGAACAACAACGGTGGGTTGGGTGGCTGGTTGGTTGGGTTCCAGGGTACTGGACTCTGGGCACAGGACTCCAGGATGGAGCATGCAGATGGTGTAGGGTCTGCGCTGGCAAGTCGTAAATATTCCAAATGTCATTTTGAAATCCTAATTTACGCTTCGACGATCTAAAATGCACATTTGCAACCGGCGCAGCCAACGCACAAAAGTCCAGCGTCCAGGACGCACTGCAATTTGGGGCCCCAGGACCCCCTCGCAAATCCGCCTGCGAAAACCCAACCACTGGGCAATCGTGGCCGCAGAGAAAGGGTGCCCACGTCCTCCGCCTCGTCAGGATTGGCATGCCTCATCATCAGTTCGAGTTCGTTTTTGCAGCGCCATTTTGTATCGAAACATGCAATCAAAATTTTCAAATTTTCCCTCTCTGTCTGTGCGTGTGTGTGTGGGAGTAAAGGGGGGACTGGCTGCCTGTGTACACTGGCCAAACACACACTCACACACACTCGGAATGAATTACAATCAGCACACAATTCAACGAAAAATGCCGTCCAATTTCTAAAATGTGCGCCCACTTTTGCCACCCACCCCCCTTTTCTACATCCTCATGGGGCGCGTTAGGAAAATTAGTGCATTTTCAGGGGGTGGTAGGGGTAACGGAAGGAGAGCGGCAATGGTCTATACCGTTGGTGGAGCCCAAAAACAATATGTTTTCCAAACGGCATTTCCATTTATGTTGCATGTTGTGCACACATTTCCGCAAATGCATTCGCCACCCACCCACAACACCACACCCCACCCCACACCGCACCTTTTGTACATATTTGCGCTCCTTTCGTAACTGCAACTGAGTTGGGGTTTCGGGTTTTTCAGGATGGAGGACTACGTATCGGGTGCATTGTCTATTCCCTTTTTGTGGGGCCCAGATTGGAACGTTTGCCGTATCGACGAACGAAACCAGAGCTCTGGAGCTGCAACTTATCGGGTTGCCCAATTGATGCAGACAATCGAATGGTTAATCGGAAGTTGTTTGCCATTTGGGCTGAATTTACTATTCCATTCAGATGAGATCGGTCACGATTAGGAATTGGAAATCGGAACAAGCGGATAATTACTATATATAACCAATATAATTAAGTATTTTACTTATTTAAGATTGTAGTAGTTCATCTTTTGAAAAATGCCTATGCACTCAAAGAAATATAATACCCTCAAGTGATTCAAATATTATTCATCCAATCTATTTATTTTGTTATGTTGAAATACTCTACTATGACATTAAAGATAGATCATGGAAAACCGATTTAAATTTCCCCACTATATCGCCCTAAAAACCCTAATTTCATTGCTTCCAGTAATTGTTAATCCGCCATCTCAGAAATGAAAGGCTCGGCCGTAGAAATCGAATTGTTTATTCAAGAGATTTCCACAAAAACGAAAAACCAAAAACCCATCGAAGTGCCGGAGTCGTTGAACCTCACCGAAAGTTCTTCGCAGTCCATAAAAAGGAAAAGCTTACGAGGTGTTTGCCATGTGTCATATTCCAATGGTCTCCAACACCCGGTGGAGTCCGTATCTCGATTGGGGGATCTATTCCATTTGGGTGATGAATTTTACGGCCTCAAACTGAGGCTGGGGCAATAATGTGAATTCCTTTTCATCAGATCGGTCAATAATAATCAACAGCAGTAAAATTAAAAATACATTTACCAAATATTGAATTTCAATGTAAATAAATTAAAATTAAACAAAACACACAGACAATCGACGGGTGAGCGAGCAGAGCAGCACAAAAGGGAAAAAGCAACGAACAGCATTTCGCCCGAAATCGTATAAAAACCAACAAATTTTTGATGACTGGGAAGATTGACTGACTCCGTGTAACGAAGTCGAATCGGGGACGAGGGAAATCTCGAATAATGATGAATTAATTGAGGATAAAATGTATTTGGCCGTGGGGGGAACGACAGTTAAAATAAATAAAAACCGGCAATATCATAAAAATTATACAGTAACCAACTCTCTCACCGAAACAACTTCAATCCAATCTCCATCTCCATTCGGTTGTAAACGCTGCGATTGTTTGAGAAAAATCGCGGCCGCAGTTTCCTAGAATGGCCATAAGAACTGTTTTATGCTAATGAAGCCGCGGGGTCGCCGCACTAAATCATGCTAATGGTATGTCTCGATCGAAATCCCCCCACCCCCCCATCCCATCCCTTTGCTAGCCCATCCGCAGTGCTGCTGGTTAAATTGATTAATTTAATCTAGAGAAAGAGCCGGCAAAAATCGAGCGGGGTTCGCTAGCCGGGAACATATTTTCGCTTAATTTCATTTCCGCTTTTGCCAGGCCTCAACACCGCCCCGTACACTTAAAAATAAATAACCGAACAGCATATAAAATATTATTAAAAGTATAGTAAGACCTTAATTTAATCTTACATGGTATATGTATACCAATTTAGCTTAGTAGCTAGAATTAATATCCCTTCCCACTAATGGAAATAACACTTTTAAGGATATTTTCTTTTAACATGCATAAGCCACGTTAGTATTGAACCAATGTTTTCAAGGCTTCCCGCTTATGAAAATAGTTTTGCATCATTACCAATCAAACTTTTCTCCCAGTGCAATATGTCCAGCACTTGTTCGTTCCGCCTGCCCCAGAGTGGCGCAATTTTTTATGCCACTCCGCGAAAGGGTTGCAAAAATGACGGCGTCTTTTTTAATGCGTGTGTGTCACCAAAATTTCATTTGGGGGTTGACTCTCGAACATTTAACAGGCAGAGCTCGCTTCGAGTTATTGATCTGAATGAGACATTGTCAATCTTGTTTGACGCATCGCCGCGTTCGAGGGGCCCGAGATTAATAAATATTACCCCATATTCGACTAGGCAAAGGGTTTTCCTGGGCTTGCAAAAAGCGAATTTCCGTGTCGTCTGTCAGCGGATTTGATGCGCCCTCTCAGCGATTCGCGAATCCTGCGATTTGACGTCGCCTGTCGCCTGAGGAATACATATTCCCTTCATGCAGGCACTTGGCTTACCTTGGATTAGCTATCCATCATCGGAAGGCTGATGTCTATTGGCAAGTAACTTATCGAACTTTATGACAGTTTTCAAAAAAGTGCAAGAAACTTGTTGATATAAAATATAAAATACAATAAGAATATATTTTTATTTAAATATAATTGAATACATTTTCTTATTTCTTTGGCTGGCAATTATTGCAACGTGTGTTTGACGCTTCTTTCTGAGAACTAAAAAGTTGTGGCGAATTCGGTTGAAGGACATATGCTTTTACCAAAACGGAAATATTAGAAATACTCCCCAAAATATTTGAAAAAGGTTTCCAATCTAATAAACAATTCAAACATACAATCTCGACAACTGTTTGTTGTCTCACAAGATGTACCATGTATATTTTGCCATCCACTCATAACTTCTGCACATTTATCTGTCAGCTATTTGTGTGTTCAAGTAATTCAGTTCAATTGAAGGCCTGTGGAGCCTTCGTCTTTCAGAAAATGCATAAATCGCTGTGCAGCCACTTGAGGACTTCGTTTGCCGCGATCCATTCCTTTCTCTCATTAGTTTCCAGTTGTTTGGACTCAGCACATTTGTAACAATATTTGGGAACTAATTTTAGACACCATCTTCTCACTGCGAATTGACAGCCCGAAATATTTTAGGACAGATTTTTGACGTGCGCCCGTGATTTGTCATTGACATCATTATATGGATTCGATGGATCTCGAACTTCCCCTAGGAAAAGCGGCAGACAAGCGGGCTGCACCACTTCAGCGGTGCAGGGCACTTCATTTGTGCCGCTTGAATAAACAAACGGGAAACCCAAATCGGGAGAGAGGAAAAGCTGGAGGAGGGTGTCGGAAAATCGGAAAATCGCCGATTCGGTGGCAGTTGGTTCGTCATGCGCCATGCGTCGCCACATTTTCTAATTGATTTTAAAATGTTTCAGCTCGGATAAATAATTGCGTTTTTGACATTCCCCCCACCGATATTCGCCGCCGAATATTCCATATTTCGGGACAAACGAAGGCAAACCAAACCCCAAATCCAGAGGGGAACGCCGGCCCATTGAGACTTATCTTAATTGCGCCTTAGACGCTGCATCGGTCGCATCGGGAAGCTTATGGCTGCTCTCTCGGTATATTACTATAATTTAATTTATGTTTGCTATTTATTATTTTCTAAATTGTTTTGGAACGTGCCGCCGCCGTTCGTCTCCCGCCTCCAATAAATTTCGGAGCTCTAATGATGGATCCTATTTTTGGACGAAGCTTTGCCTTGGCCGCACTGTGTGATCCGTGTTAATGTCCGTCCCGATTCTCATTCCCCCAAAAAATATTAGCCGACTAATCCTTTCTCTCCATTCGATGGATTTTACGTGCCGGCTAATGCGTTGGCGGGTTAAATTTGAGCATTCTAAATTATAGATGCACCAGGAAAAAATTAACATGACTAATTACTTTGGAGATAGTGGATTTCCTATATTTCTTGACTATTCTTATTCTTAGATTTTTAGAACTTTGCGCTTACTATTTCACTATATTAATGGTTTTTAAGCATTATTTTGAGAACATATAAGTTGTTAGAGGTAAGGATGTAATCTAACCTAACCAAAAATTGAAAGTCAGGAGAAGACATTATTGGGGATGTTTTAAGGCTAACCAGAAGTTGCCTTGGGGATGGAAATCGGAAAGCTGAAATCGAGCAGTTTGTTGACCCAGGCGCGAAATTCCGGGGTGAAGACTCAATTGCCACCAGCGACACTTTACACCAGGCTTCCCTGTTTACACGCCAGTCTCGATTTGATGCAGCCTGCAGCCAGAGAAAGAGAAAGGGAAAGCGGAGAAAGTGACTCCACTTGAAATGGATTCGAAATGGAAATGGAGGGCCAACAGATGTGCAATCTTGGGGGGAAGATATTTTCATAACAATTTTATTTTACTTTAGTAGTAAATGTATCTTTAATGCAACCTTAAAGTTATATTGATATGATATCAACTATGATATATTTACTATGATAAATAAATATCAGTTGTATTTACTTTGAGTGGACTTATGTATATTGTACAAGATAGTGGTTATAAGGGCTTGAACCAAAGTCGACATTAAATAAAGTGCGAGATTTATATTGCTTCCGTACCGGAGGACATTCCCTTCATAATTTCACATTTATGTGTAAATCTGCGTGGGCAAATCCCTTTCCCTGCGCTGTGCAAATATTTACACTGCAAGCAAATCATTTCATAACATCGGCGGATGGGGAAATGTAAACATAACGCCTTCCTGCCACGTGCCGAAAAAACTAGAGTCGTGGGCCTATTAACCCTCGGCCAACATTGGCTAACATATTAATAAACGAAATCGCTCATAAAATTATAGCAACACCAAGCGAAAGCAACCCCCTTTTATGTTGTTCACACATTGTCAAGGACACAGAGGGGTGACAGGCGAAAAACGCCCAGCAACCCCACGAATTATGAAATTATTTTCCATAATGAGGGTTTTTCCTTGTTCGGCCCGCTGACAAGAAGTCGTCGTTTTGTCCCGATTTCGATCAAATCATAATCATACTCGCCGGCCGGAAAATGTTGGTCGCGTGCCGCTATTTAGCGTCGATTATCCTGCCAGGATATATAGCATATGCCCCATGTCTCGTTGTCTGTCTGCGATTTCAGACTCGACTATGTCCTGTTATGCGCTGTCAGCGCCGCGTGTCCTGCCCCAAAGATGAGTTCTCGCTTCCGGAAGGCGACATGAATCCGCCAAAAACGGAAGCATTTCGATCTTTTCGGGCAGATTGGGTGTCAGTTTGGAGGCGGAAATGTTGCGCATATTAACTGGTAACTTTGGCAGACCCTATTCTTCTCATTCTGGCAAGTGAATAATGCGATTAGCAAGTGAATCGAAACGAATCGAAATATGCGACCATTATGATGAGTCAGGAATAAATAAATGGTAATAAATGATACAGAAATAAGAAATGAAAAGGCGTATTCCTGCATCAAATATTTTGTACAATTTATACTTGAGGGAAGGGATTGAAACATTTTACATAAAGGACTACCAACCAAGCTTAAATATTTGAAAAATATATATACTTTTCATCGCCAACTATTTCAATACAATAAAGGCATTTGTTAGTTCGTCTAGTATCAACTAGTGAATAATTAAATATTTTTCACATCAATCGAGAAAAGGTTGATAGGCAAAATATTTATGAACTTCAATTCGCCATGCTCAGCAGAGAGTCGACTTCGGTAACGCCCCTGAAAAACGGCTTGCAATGACCTCGAAAAATAGACAGAATGGCAATTCATCAATTTTCATTATACAAAACAGCCTTGAACAGAATTTCACCCATTTCTATGACACTCCTTTGCTTAACCGATCCCACGCAAAAGGATGGCACAAATTTCACGCTCAAATATTGAAAAATGATGGGTGTCAATATTTGCATATCACTTCCCAGGGCCAAAACAGTCCAGCGATCGGTGCGTGACGGATGCGAGTTCCCGGAAGGAGCGAGGATCGATCTTCGATAAGCCGGAGGAAAATGCAACGCCCACGGACAAATCCTTTGGCCAACAAAAGGGTAATGGCTGCAAATCCGACGCGCCATATGCAAATCCGCCCACGATTCCGGTGCTCTTGAGCCATGCTTAATTAGTACGCAAAATATTTGCCTTAATTGTCGCAAAGCAAGCGGGAAACGAGAAGGATATGTAGGGCTGCTGCCTGGCTGGAATTATAATCCCTTCGATCGGATTTTCCGGTCAGCTCCGTGCTCCGTGCTACCTGCTGCGTCCAAGTAAGTTTGCACTAATTTTCGCGCATGATCCTGCGGATCAGGGAGCGATTCCGGTGATTGATCCTGTTTGACCCGATGTGCGGTGACCCAAAAGAAAGGACGCATTTCTCCTGGCCATTGTGCCAGCTCCTTTCAGGACCGCCAGGATTTCTATCTCCAGCTGAGCGGCTTACAAGGAGCAGGCACAATCGTCGGGGCGTTGCTATTGAGACAGTTTACAGGACTCTTAGCTCGGCTTAGCCGCTCCGCACTGCGCCTGCCGCAGGATCGCTATTCGAAATTGATTTGTCAGCCAAGGTATTCCATTGACCACCTACCTAAGACCTCAAAGGGTCCTCAAAGTCGGCAACGAACTACCGCAGAGCGATTGGCATCTCCCTGACAACTCCCCACGTATAAATCAATCAATTAAACTTTTATAATGCTCCGCATGGAAAATATTTGCCATGTCAGCAGAAAAAAATGAAAAAGATTTTGCGGACAGTCGAGTGGCGTCAGCAGGACCAGTCTCAGATTCACACTTAAAAAACATAGCTCTTAGCTGAGATTTCATTTAAATAAAATAATTAATATTATTTAAACAAAGGCAAAACCAAATTTTAAAAACTGTAACGTTCTTTATGAATATTTGCCCTTTAGTATATTTATATTTATTCGTTTGGCGTGTGTTATTGCTTAAAATTTTTCTGAGTGCTTCTGAGTCCGCTTCAAGTCGCAGTTGGTAATTAAAATTTCAGCTAATATATTGGAGTTGGACCTGCGTTTTTTTTTTTTGGGCCAGCGTGCGACAAGCATATGACAGTTTGACAAACGGCAGACAGCCGCTGACGAAACATCCATCCATCCATCCATCGAACCAGTTCCCTTCCTTTCCCGCAATTTCCAATTCGAACTGACAACTTAAAAAGATGCTTTCTGGAATCCCACGAATGTCCATTGGATGGGGACAAAAATCATATTAAGACGGGCACATTATAAAAGACATCGAGCATGCCTAACCAAACCATCAGTTCGCATAACTTATTAAAAAGCAGTAGCATCGGGGAGCACAAAAATAAAGAAAACGCCAGAAATTGCTGCCAAGAAATGACCGAAAATTGGCTGAACGAAGGAACTGCCTAAGCGCCACTTGGAGAACGGGTTTTGTGGAATCTTTCGAGGGCTCAGGAGGGTGGCCCAAATGAAGAACCTCTTTCTGCGGTGGGCGCCATTCATCGGTTTGCAGTTTGCTTGGAAGTTCCGCGAATTCTTTGCCATTGAACTTTCGGCAAATTCCTCCTTAAGTAGATCACATTTTAAGCGGTGGAATTATGAAGTGCATCTCCGAGGGTTTTCCTGTGTCCGCAAAACAGCAAAATAAACTTAAGATCATGAATTCTGTGTACCAGAAAGTATACTTCCTTGAAGATCTTGATTAAAAAAATCATTTATTAAAGCCGAATTTGGGAATATAAAACCCTGATGATTAGGAAGTCATATGACCAGTTTTTGGTTCTTATTATTAGGAATCCCAATTCCGGCTAACACAATTAATAAAGTTTTCACAGGTCTGTGAAGGATTTCCCACTGCGAGCTATAACTATTGGGAGATCAGTTCCCGTTCCCGATCGGAGTCGTAAAACCGCCTGGTGGAGCCAGTGTTTCCCCACAAATGCCATAAATCGAACAGATGATGATGAGGATGACTATGATCAGCCGGATGAGACAGAGGTGGATGCCGATGACAGGCACGTTCTGTGGTCCCATGGTTCAAAAACGCAGGGCGCAGGCCATAAAAATTTTCAAAAATATCATAATTTTTGATTTCCAGCGAAGAACGGAGCCGGAGACTGGCCATTAAAGGGTTAAAATGAAACCGTAAAATGCAACAATAAATTATGGAAAAACTAACATCAATTAAAAGTCGTAAACCCCAGAAGCTGCCGCCCCCCGAAGGAGTTGATAGGGAAATGGAAGTGCGGTAGCCAAAAACGGGGGGAACGTGGAGGATAATGAACCGCAATCGGGTGATAGATAATAAAAGGGAAAATTAAAATGTTGTGAGAGCTGGAAATAGACAAATAGATCGAACCGCTGCCGGATCACAAAAACACTCGTTAATATCGAACACACACAGAGAAATTGAATGAAATAACGCTCGAGAGCGATGTGCCATTGTTTCAATAGAAAACCCATAAAACTCGGGAAAAATTGAAGCAATATTGTGCTGAAGGAAAACAAATGCACCGGCCATAAAATCATGAAGAAATGAAAACGCAACTAGCAACGCGTTTATGGATCAACTATATGCCAAAGGCCGTATAAACAGCTCGTTCGGGTCGCGACCCCTCTGCCAAGCCCTACACTTAGCCAAAAAGTTGGTAACCAAATTTTAAAAATTTGATTATACAAAGAAGAGGTTTTAAGTGATTGTAGATATTGTATTCAAAATGAATAACCTATGAAATACATATATTTATCAAAGATCTCTCTGTGCTCTTGGGAAAATTTGGGAGTTTTTTCTCCGTGTAGTCATAGGGTTGCACTCGGAGAATTTTATGGCTTTTCAAATGTTTCCGCAAGCGCTCGTTGGGCGATCATAAAATTTTGATTTCTCCTCCGCGACTCATCCTTGGCCTTGGACTCGAGCTGGGCGGATCGGGCAGAATCGAGGTGAATGCGGAGGATGGTCTAGGGCTGTGTTTACCAACAATAAAAGATAAATCGTCTGGTTTATATGTAGAGCAGACAGCACAGGGCACAATGAGCGCGATCAGCGATCGACAATGGGCGACGGGGCGAGGTCGTAAACAGAAACATTGTTGCGTTTCCGAGGGTTGAGTTTATGGCTACTTTATCCTTTCGTCGAACTATACCGATCTTGAGACGATCTACCTGTATATGCATATACTGTAGTATTGATCTGAACGATCCGGGCCTGCTTTCACCCAAAGTCCGCCTCTGACACGCGCTCGTAAAATCCTCTCTCTCTCCGCGGATCGATCTGATATCGTTTGTTTATTTCCCGGAGAGTTGTGCAATTAAACCCAATTATGTCTTCGCCTTCTGCTTTTTTGGCAGCCTTATCGCCACGAAGAGCTCACCAAATTTGTCTCTAATTGCGCCTAATTTTCGAGATCTAATTTGGATTTCTTTCTATAGCTTTTTATAGTTTTTATAGCTCTCACATGGGCTACCGTCCAGCTATTTGAGGGTAAGGTTTGAACTATGATTTCCGTGTTCTGGGAATACTGTCTGACATCATGTGTCCTCTAATTGCAGGACACCAGATTGATAAGATGTCATTAAGGGTGAGGATCACTCCAGCTATTTTAACTGGGGCGGAAACCTTTTAAATGTATCCCATTGTTGTTACTCATTCCCAAACACTTTAATTTTACAGCTATGTAATTGCTACATCTTTCGCACAATTTGATTTTCTCTAGGTTTCAAAACCCATTTCGGATCTTTGTTAGATTAGCAAATGAAAGTACCTTTCAACAAAAAGGACACCACTCTGTTGAAATGCTTGAAGCAAAACAAATATTCCACACAATTCCAAGTAGCTCAAAAAGATGTTTCGAAGCAAGGAGCACCTATGTTATTATGGTTAAATAAGCATAATATCGAATAGTTTTTAAGTAGAGCTTAACCCCAAACAACCCTTCTAACTTTAAATGTAACAATTTAAAGTTTCTCCGTTTTTCTAGCACATTGTTAACGAAAAGCCCTTAACTTTGCTGACAACTTAATTGACAGCATAATTCGATACATTTTTGCCACATATTTGCACTGTGAGAATTGCACACGCGAGTGCGAAAATACAAAAGATTGTCACTTCCCCTCACCAATTCCACTCGACAAATTTTTGAAGTGATTTGTGCGGCTGGCCACAAGGAGCAATCGCAATCAAAACGAACGACTGTCGAGTGGGCTGGGCAAATATAATTTTCGCAGCATTCAGCACATAAATAAATAAATGCAACAAATGTGTAACGAGGATGGGCTTCAGAAATCGCGTTAAGTGAGTGCAATTGACAAAGGAAGCCAACAATGAAATCTCGACTCTCAAATGGCGACGAGAAGTGGAGGAGTGCCCGGGTAGCCGAGAGATGGAGATGATGATGGGCTGAAGGATCTCTTCAGAAATTATGCGTGCGTGAGTAGCAATTGGCGAAATACTGCTCAAAAAATTCCGAAAAAAACGAATTAAATGTTAGTAATGCGAAATGTTATAATTTTAAGGCCCCACTTACCAAAACTTATTATTATATTATAGAAGATCTTAAACAAAAACACATACATACTTTTTTCCCAGTGTATCCTTAAAGGCCTTTCGAGATGTTTTTCCGCTGCCTTGGAAACACTTGGTTTTCTCCCATCTGCGGCTGTCGGCACTTGAATCAAATTATGTCAAATATTTGATGAGTTTTGATTTGATTCGATTTGCGCAGAGACGTTGTAAAAAACGACAAGGCTAAAATAATAACAATTGCGGCAGGGACACCTGCAGGCTGCTGGCTGGACGACAGGACATCCGCACGGACATCGGCGCCAGGATGGGCACCCAAACCTTATCGGACCCAGTCGCATGAGAGTTATGAGTGGGCCCAGACTATCAATGGCGCCTCACGATCATCAAGTCGATTTTGTACCTGTTTGAGTTCATAATTTTGTTTTTGTCAACTCGATCGATAGTTTTGTCGCCAATTGTCTGCATTTCATTGACTAAAAACCGAAACGAACATGAAAATCAGGGCAGGTAAAAAAGGTTGCTTCGTTTTCAATGTTTTTTTTTTTTTTTAATTATTATTGCTCGACGTTTATGTACTGCTTGAGCTAAGACAAAGGGAAATCCTTTTTTAATATTGCCTAACAGGGAGAGGAATGAGTTTTTCGGTTTGGAAACCGTGTGGGGAAGGGCAAATTTATGGCCAAGCCTCAGAGTTGTTGACATTTTCCTTATCTCTCCCGTATTTTCCTTTCGCTTTTCCTTTGCCCGCAGTGTCCTCTCGGGTCTATCAATGAAATATTGATCGACTTCGAGGCCCATACCTATGAAGATATCAATATGCATCTACCTTTCTCAGCGCATTGATTTATATGCAATTATGTATACCTGGTTTGATGTCCGGGAATATTTAAATGTCGCTCTATAAAAATCTTTATCGCGTTGCAGAGTTGTAAAATTTTCGACGAACTGACGATCGCGGGTCTCAGTTTATTAAAGGACTCCATAAATGCATTCTTTCTGATTTTTTATGAGCTCCCCCCTACCAAAGTGTCCAAAGTATCCACGCAGACCATCGAGATTTACGGCTCCCTTCAACTTCCCGAATTGCTTTGTCTCCAAATCAGCAATTCGACTACCGATTAACTTCATCCAAGTGATTGACATGAGACCTTTCGTAATGATGAGTGATAATATGTGAGGGATACAGCGACATTATAAACATGTATAAGGAATTTATGTATATCTTGAATTCAAAATGTTGATAAATATATAAAAAAGTATATAAATTAATAGAGTGGCTACATTCACCTAATGCAATATTCCCTAGAATGTTGCCCAAAGAATTCTTGCTCCAATTAAGTATGCTTAGCCCATGGATCGACTAATCTTAACTCCGATCTTCGAAATTTAATTTCAATCTCAGAACCTGCATATACCGACAATAATATCGTTTATAACCTGGGCAAGGAAAAAGATTTGACGGAGAAATGAGTTTGGAACGAGGGTCATAAACTAAACATCAAACGTTTTTGAGGCGATTTAAATGAGTTCGCATTTTGATAGAAAATTTCTCAGCCGAATGCGATTTGAATTTGTAATTAGATAAAGTGAAGGAGGCAAAGTGAACCACAAAGGCGGCAAAAATGCTCAACATTAAAATCAAATAAAACTCGCTTGAAATTGTTAAAATTCCAAAACGGTAGCTCGATCCAAGCCATAAAACGCACCCTAAGCCAACACTCCCCCGATTCCAACTCCCCCCTCGGATCACGTAATCCCCACCTTCGAAATCTCCACGAAAGTGGGCACGTCTCCAAAATGGAGTCACGCATGCGCAGAGCACTTCGATGTATCATACAGATGGCCTCGTGATAAATATGTACCTTCTATTTCATGAACAATTGTAGGTTACATCAACTTACACTAGTCTAAAATAATTGTACCATTACCAGGAAGTTAAATAAGTTCGTTTAGTTTGCATTCTTTAAAGTCTTCTTGAATATCCATCGCCATTTTGTAAAACTCTTGCGTAACCGCTCACCTCTAGACCTCAGAACATCGCATGTCCATATATCGCTGGCCGAGTTGACGGTGGAAATTTAAATTTGGGCCTGGACTGCCATAATTTTTTATGAGCGGCAATGAGACAAGTGTGAAAAGCACGAGCGGCCAGAACAAACGGACTAATCCTTTTGCCAGGACACGCAATCGGCAATTAAAAAAGGGGGAAAAGGGAAACGAACGTGCCTGAGGCTCGGAAAAACTCCCTTTCGGCTCCGCGAGTGCCCAATAATTATGCCGAAGATCACCGGGCACTTGGAATGCTAGTCGCATTTCATTTTCCCATTCACTTTCGAGTCGATTTACCTTCGCCTTCGGATTTTCCTAGCGGCTTTTCCTCGGGGGACTTTGAGGCAACCGCCGACAGGATCCTCTGAGTGCCTTGCCCCATAAATCTGCCGGGGAAACCGATCCGAAACCGAACGGAAGTAATTCCGTTTTTTATTTTATTTCAGTTGCGTTTAATTTCTGTTTTCTTTTTACTTTCGGACATTGCTGTTGTTTTCGTTGTGGATTTTAAATTAGGGCAACAAAGAGACCGCAAAGCGATATTGAAATTCGGACTACAGATTAACGACCAATGGGTATGAAGTATTCGGGAAGAAGGGGTTTCAGAATTGGGGTGACAAAACCGGAGCTTAACGATTGCATTTTCGATTATTGTTTCTAATGGAATGGTGAAATAAATAGAAGGCTATGAATAATTGATGGCGAGTTCCGAATTGTAAATTTTTAAACATATTTTTAAGCCAGGAAAAGGGAAGGAGCTTATAGAGTAAGGTACTGTTAGGGTTTTTCTAGATACAGTTTTTTGTTGGTATTTCTTTTTGTTTGCCAACCACAGGATAATTTTTAAAACTATTCACTATATGTCCAGTTTTATGACAAGTCTCTAATAACAATGCAGCTTTTTAAGTTAATTGATCAATTTTATGTCCGACTTTTAAAAGTCTAGGCAAATAAACATCCAAAGAATTAATTTCCTGGTTTATGATTATGAAGCTAATGGGGTTTGAAGGTTGTTTATTCATAGCTACACAATATTTAACAATACATCTTGCCTATCGAAAACGTTTAACAATACCTCCAGTCTAAAAATTATTATTAATAATTAATTTGAAAAATTAAGAGACATTTCAGAATACTATTTTTAATAGAATAAATACTTACGTTGAGAACCTTCACGGGATTTTTATTCTTGACGTTCAAGATGCAGAGAATCGACGTATTAACAGCACTTTTACATGGCATTCCCCTTTCGAATACCCTAACATTTTCGAAGTTAGCTATGATATGGTCGTATAAGACTTTTAGCAATAACAGAGGAGGAAACAGCGCTGTTGGTGAGTGAGAGTGCGACAGAAATAGCTGGTCTGGCATTTCGAAAATGAGCGCAGAGCACGCATTTGTGCGATGGTTTTTGTTGAAGAGGAGAGGGAGAGAGAAGGCAACCTGTAGGCAGTCGAAGAGCGAGACGCAGCGATGCGCTGTTGTTGTTTTCGTTATGATTATGAGAGTCTATCAAAAACTTGTCTGCGCTGTCGCTGTGTGTGTGTGTGTGAATGGGGTTGGGGGAGTGTTAGTGTAAGAGCGATGCCTGTGTGTGTTTCGACAATGCCGTGGTGTGGGTGTGAATATGATGGCAGATATGAAAAGGGCAGATCCGCTTTTTCGTTGGTCGAAGCTGCTGCAAAATGAGCGAATATGAGCGTTATGAATTATGTATTTGCCCTGTACATAAACAAACCCTCTCTCGCACACACACACACACACTGTCTCATGCTCTCTGCTTGGCCTGGTGGCTTTTTCTTACTGGTGCGCAAGGTGGCTCTCCTCACTCCATCCTCTCGCAATCGAACCCATCACCCCCTTTTCAACATCCTTTCCTCATTTTTTTCTACTTGCCGTCTTTCTTTCGCCTCTTAATACGTATTATTTTTCCTACTCCTCCCGTTTTCTGCATTTTATTTGCGCTCCCATCCGATTTCGCTCGCTCCCCAAAATTTATGACAGTCCCTGTCCCACCCCCTTGTCACATCCGCCCACTTGGAAGCAGCGACGCCGACGCAAGCAGCATTATTAATGCCTCCTTTTATTTCAGCTTATTGTTGTTTTTCCCGAGGACATTCGTGCCCTCTCTTTCTCAGATGTTTCCATCGCATTCCTGGTGTTTCGGTAATAAAGTCAATTTCTGGGTGTAAGTATATAGAACTAGATGATAGATCCTAGGTTAGAGTTTTTTAAATTACAAAAGTTAAGCTGCATTAACAAGACATTAAGAACTCAACACTGATGTTTTAAACTTTTTATTTCCGTTTTCTCAACCCAGCCTTTTAATTAAAAAATCATCACTCATAAGAGTTTTAAAGAAAGTTCGCTTACTTAACCAGAGTCCATTTATTTGAATCACATCGTCAAAATGATTCTTAAACAGAACAAAACCTTTAAAAATTATTCAATTCTTTAATTGACTTTTTTATATAAATCAGCAGTCCCTGAAGGTAACTCACAATCGAATCAAGAAACCTTTAAAAGCTTAACATTAAACGCTCAATCTATCATAACTCATTTGCCAAGTGTTTCTTATTGTGCAGCTAAAAAATGGAACCAAAAAGTTGGTATCGCCAGGTGTTTCAGGCAGACAAAAGAACATTTGCAATTAAAATAGGAACTGGTACGAAAGTTCTTAATGCCTAGACTTGAAATGCTAAAAATTTCTCATTTGCAGAGAGGCAACGAAAAATAATTAAAGAAGTGGGAGTTGCCCAAAAGTCAGAAAGCCAAAAAAAAAGAAATCATTTTGATGAATGGTTCATAATATTCACACACACACGGGAGCACCATACACACCCATACACACGCCGAGAATCTGACGAATAAGCGAAGTCACCCAAGTCAGAATTCCCCGATAAAAAGGGGGGTTTTATACGAACAATAGCGAAGAACACAAAATCTTATAAACCGAAATTAAAAAAGGCAACAACAACGCTCATAACTGCGCTGCCGAGCGAGATGGCGAATGGTGAGCGAGAGAGAGGGAGTGAGTGAGTGAGCGAAAGAGGGCGCAACAAATAGCAGACTCTTGACGCTAGAGCAAGTGAGATGGCAGGCTGCCAAGGGCTCGTTGGCGGGGGAAGCCCCCTCCCATAAATTATGATAAATTATTAATCGAGAGAGCGAGCGAGATGGGGCATTACAACAACAATGGCGCAAAGGTGAGCCGCAAAAGGCGGAAGGAAGTCTCGCTGCTTCTTCTTTGTATGTTCTCATTCACGAAATGGCCCGAGAGAAAGAGAGAGAGGGAGTAATGAAGAGCAGCTCATAATTCGCCGAACAAGTTTCATAAACGTCTCTCAGGTAAAAACAGCGACTGCGACTGAGCATCCCGAGGCAAAAGTAGAAGGAAAAAAAGCACCAGGGAGTGAGCGGGCCGGCAAGAGTAACAGTAACAGCAATTTAATAAAAATTATGATGAGAGCGAGCGAGAGGCGCATATGAAAAATAATATGAAATGCGAGCGGGAGAGCGTACATGCGTGTGTGAGTGAGCACAAGGTGGGTTGGCTGAGTGATAGTGATTGTCAGGATGTAATAACACACACACACACACGTACGCAAACCGGTTGCTCACGAAGGCAGCCGAACAAAGCCGAGCGCCCGACGACTTCTGGCGGCTGTTATTCGTAGCGGCTGTTATTGTTTGTGTCACTCTTGTTTGGACGCGCGTTGCTGAACGTTCGCAGCGAGCACTCGATTTCTCTCAGTGCCGCACTCGTAACACGTTGCGTATGCGTAACGCGCACTCAGTTCTGTTTTTGGCGAGTTTTCCATCGATTTACACAAGATATTTCCCCCAAGTGCCGCAAAAATTACCACTTACGATGACAATCAACGGTCAGCTATAGTTTTTGGCCAACAGCTAGATACGATAAATTAGCTAAACACGCGCAAAGGCCAGCGGTACTACGCGTTTCCCACTGCCGACGGCAAAACACAAAAGTGCTACAAGTAACTAAAATTTAGTTATTTTTTCCCTCACAAAAATAAACCAAAAAAAAACATAGTGCAATGATCAAGCTGAGTTAATGAAAATCTTTACCAAAAACACACTCACAAAAAAGTGCTAACTAAAAGTTCTCTTGATGAAAAATCACCTGTCCAACGTTCTGTGTGCGATGCGTAGTGACTTCAAGGATAATCACCAGGAGACCATCAATAAAATGATACAATTTGGTACAGTGAAATATGGCATTGTCAAACAGCTGAAGGATCGCGCTCGCAGCGCCGACAAAGGTGAGCTGAAAATCTATTTGCCAAGAAAACTGGGAAATTCACTGGGAAATAAAAAAAACTTTTTGAAAGGAATGTCTTAAATGTTTTTTGACATAATTGAAATTTCTAATAGACAAAAATTTGATATTTTGAAAACGTGTCGAGTCAAAAAATTTTAACCAACAGCTTGGCGGCTGCCTTTTATATTTTGTTATCCTATTTGTCATTTCTCTAGAAAAAAAAAAACAAAAAACCGCAAATTAGAAAGTATTTTCCCATCAGCGGAACCTAAAAACGACATTTTCCAAACGAAACCCATTTGTATGCATAACTGAACCATTTAAGATTAGTTGACCAATTTGTCATTATTGTTTTCTGAAGTTTTCTTAACAACCGTTTTCCATTTGACTGATAAGACTCCGAAGTGGAAACCAACATTTCTTGAAAAACATTAATAATTGTGGCATCAGAGGCAGAAATCGTAGGTAGGCAATTTAATACAAATTCAAAAGAGCATGGCTTATCATGTCTAAAAAAAATGGTATATTCAAATTGAGAAATGCACCAGTTTTCCCCCCGATTATATGGACATATCTATACATTTAAACCATATTTCTTTGATTTTGCATTTCCAGTTTCTGATTTGATTTAATTCAAACGTTAACAGCTTCTATTGGTTAATTTCCCCGCGCCCCTTTTGCGATCTTGTTTTTTATGATAAATCAAAAATCGATTTCGTTTTAATGGAGCAACTTAAAAACGATATGATTTAAATATGGCTTCGGCTCATTTTATATGGAAGAAATACATAACTTTGGGAAAGGCACTGAAATAAGTTGGACGCGGTGTTATGTTTAATTTTTGGAGGCCTCTCGGCAGGCGTGTTTCTTTAATTGATTTTGAAAGCTTCGATATTCGGACATTTGCATTCCAGCGAACTTAATTATATTTATTGAAATTTGTAAGGCTGATGTATTAAGTGAATTTTACGACTACGGGAAGTGAGGCCATATTGGTTATGGCATTTAAAAAAAAAATTAAGCCAAATTTTACTAACTTTCCTACTTTACCCTGTCTAAATGAAATAAAGTATATTTTCAATTTAATTCCGCAATTACACAGCCTTTATCAAGTGAGTGCACATTAGGCTTTGAAAATTACCTAAAAAAAAATCATAAACACTTTTTCCTGTGTGCGTAAAGATGGGGATATTTTTCATCATTTCGTTTGGCGCGATTTTTATTTATACACCGCATATGACGGCACATACATAGGTATATAAGCTGTTTATTCACGTGTTGTTGTTGCTGCATCGAGCATTAATAAATGTTAACTCATTAGTGCGGGATAATAAATTAAATTAATATTGCAAAAATGAAAATCAAAGCAGACTCGCAGTGAGCTGGCGCTTATTTCCATATGATTTATATGGACTATATACCTTAACATGCAATGTGGTCAGTGCAAAGCCAATTCTGTGAATATGGAAATGCTCATCAATTTGTGTCGTTTTGCTTTGTAATCGAAGTCGCGCTCGCATAACTTAATGGCATTAATTATTTAATTATTTTTATTTATGCGATTTTGTTGTACTTTTTTCCCTGTTCCTATTAAAAATGTATGAAAAACCTAAAACTCTGATGGCGAATTCAATTGCTGCGCTTTTCCCCTTTGTGACCTATGGCAGCCAAATCCGATCAGACCGGACTTGGATATATTATTCAATTATGCCACACACTCGCTGTTTTTTTCTTTTTTTAGCTTACTTTGTGTATACTTTATGTAGTTTATTCGCATGTCTTTCTTTTTTTTTCTGTTTTTGATTTTACATTTTCCAATTGGCTGAACATTCGTTTCACCTCAGGCCAGCGGGCTCACGGTTGGTTCGCAGCGATTTGCATATTGAATATGATGATGGAATAATTGAAAGTCAGCCCAGAACTAAAGTCGAGGCGTATGCAAAAGTCAGTGCTAGAGGAATGAACTGAAAAATGTCGAGGTAAAGGTACGGACCCAAGGGAACTTCGAGTTCAGAACACAGAAAGAAAAAATGTCATTGACACAGATGAACTTAAATATTTTATATAAGAAAGTCGTGATAGCTAAACTTTTTATAGATGAAGATTAATACCGCAGACTTGATTGAAATTTTATGGGAAGGTAACCTAAAAGTGGAGAAGGTATACTTGGGATAAGTACTAATCATCAATAACCTAATGATAATATTGATAAAATATGATCTAAATCCGAGTATTTTTCGATCTGTCTTGCATTCTTCATGACCAATAACGAATCACAAGAACAGCACTTTTTTGGTATGAATACAGAAAATTTAATTTCCTTTAAAGATGTATAATGAATTCGAGATATAAATTTTAATGGTTTTTGCTGCGTTGGCCAATACTTTCATATTCCTAGAAATAAATGTACTTCAATTAATTTACTTTACCAGCTCTCACCATCTGAAGTAAAAAATGAATGTGTTGAAAGCAGAAATAAACCAAAGCACAATTTATTTGCATCCCGATATTGTTGAAAATATTTGAACACACAAAGTGCCAAAAAGTTGACATTGGTTAATGAGTTGATGGACAGGCTGGGTTAGCAATTATGAGTATTTAAGGGCGCAGGAGGCACGCCCCCCCCCCCCCAAAAAAAAAAAACTCTTCAATCGTTCCTGAACGAGGGATTTATTCGATTTAGTTGCGCACGAGAAGCGGGAATAATTCATTCGAATTTAGCCAACAGACATGGCGCGAATTTATGGCTTGACTTAATCCACCTTTAAACTTGCACGATTGAATTTATATAGGATAGGAGCGGTTTGTGTGCCTCAACAATGGGAAATATATAATTTCGTCTCGTTTCACAATTTCATATTTATTTATCTGGCAGATACAAATACAGAAAGCACGGGCGGAATGAACCTGGCTAGTTGTCAGTGGAACAAAATACGCTCGTTTCTGGTAGACAAAAAATAAATCTTTAAACGGCTCACCACCAACTCGTATACACACACTCACACACATACACTAGGTGGCAGAGCGGCGGTACAATCGGTATATATATAGACTTAGTTAAATGTTTGGATATTTTGTTTGGGCGCCCACGCTTCCGATCCGAGGAACTAAAACACGGCAAACTAAAGACCAAAATCCAAATCCAAATCCACATCGAAATCGAATTCGAATCGGGGGCTAAGGCAATGGCCTCAGACGAGGAGCAATATCTCCCTGTCTTTACAGGGCAACACCAACACAATAAACAAGCTGCGTTAATTGTTATTGTAAATTTAACAATTTTATTACCAATTGCAAAATGACTTAACCATGTTCGAGACAATTTTATGTTCGTCATAATTGGAAGTGGTTTTGTTTTTCGGCTTGCGTGTTGCCGCCGCTTGAAAGGTTTATGGCAACATTATAATTAATTTCAATTAATTAAAATACACTTCACTTATCAGCAATCATAATCATAACTCCTCCAGTCGAGCGGTTTCGTTTTTGAACTGCAATTGCAGGCCGGCCAAATGGCGTTTTTAATTGAATGTTAGGCGGTTAAAAAAGAACTTTAAAATGAATTCTGTACCGAAAAGTAATCATACAAATAATATAAATGCGATCGATATGCAAATGGCGCTGATAGTGACCAGGCGCGCTCTATCTGCATATCTTTTTTTTTGTACTCGCCATCCGTGTATCTGAATCTGAATCTGAATCGGAATCTGAAGCTGTAGCTGTAGTTCAGTCTGTAGCTGTGTGTCTTTTGTGGACGAAAACAGAAACAGACAACAGAAAACTCGCCCAACTCGTTTGATTTGTGCAGAAATATGTTTTATTATATATATCGAACGAGTGTGGCCCCAGTTCGTTGGCTCTGACTTATCATAAATTATATTTTATGTGCGTGTGCGGCAAAAGTTGCTGCTATTGCTAATGCTGTTGCTGTTGCTTTTGGTGTTGCTGATGTCGCTGGTGGACCAATCTTTGACTTGGTTTGCTTTTTAGGCCCGCCGCGATTAATTAGTCAGAGGCACTGGACCAGGCCAAACGGCTGTCAACTGCTTTCTCCCCTTTGGACAGCTCACCTGGCAACAAGTGAGCATCAGTCGGCCAGCAGCAGCAGCAGCACCAACAGCAGCAGCAACACGAGCAACAGCAACAATTGCAACTGCCAGCGATCGACTTGGAGACTAATTGTGGGCAGAAAGCAAAAAAACAGCTGCGACTGAGGGAAAAGGAGAGAGAACACATGCTTCAACAAGAAGTGTAATTGCATTCAGTTGGCAGCGGCAACAGCAACAGCAGCAGCAACTAGCTGCAACTTTAACGCATTGCAATGAACAATTGCCGGCGATTAAGTCATATGCAACGCGGGGGGAAGGGGGTAAAAAGCGGGCGGCAGGGGGCAGTTAACAGGTAGTTGAGTTATCGGGAAATGGGCAGCAATCTCAACCAGCTTCTGACTATTTTGGTTGCACTACAACTGCATCCGATGAGCATCTTTGGTATGCGAAGAAAAACATGAAAATTTATTCCACATGAACAACTTGGCGATTAGATATTAGCTGGAATTATTACATTAATTATTGACTTTAAGACATTTATTTCAATCATGTGCAGTTAGAAAGAGTGTTTTGCTAGCAAATCAAAATCATAATCATAAATCTTATAAACTTTTTATTTGAGTGTCAAAAATACAGCTTCGCTCAATATTACTAATATAGTTAGGCTGTGAATTGCGCTTACTTAACTCGTATCCTAAATAATTTGAGAATGTTGTTTTCTGTTTTTTCAGACATCGGTAGCGATCAGGAGGAGAACGGTGGCTGCTCGCCACTGACCACGGCAACCACTACGGCCAGTCCCAGCCGAAGTCCCGAGCCGGAGGAGGAGCAGCCCGAGGAGCAGAGCACTTCAGAGCAGAGCATACCAGAGCAAAGCACACCAGACCACCAACTCGAGAACGATATCAAATCCGAGGCGAAATCAGAGATAGAGCCCGTTGAGGATAACAACAACAGAGTGGCGATGACAAAGCCCAGTTCCGAGGAGCGGGAACCGAATGCCAGTGGCTCCATGCCGAGTTCCCCAGTGGCGGAGGCCAGTGCCGAGGAGGCGGCCACCGAGAGGACACCGGAGAAGGAGAAGGAGAAGGACGTGGAGGTGGATGTGGAGAAGCCCGATGAGGCACCCAGCAGTGCGGTGCCCTCGACTGAGGTAACTCTGCCGGGCGGAGCGGGAGCTCCGGTCACCCTGGAGGCCATCCAGAATATGCAAATGGCCATTGCCCAGTTTGCGGCCAAGACCATTGCGAATGGTTCCAATGGAGCCGACAATGAGGCTGCCATGAAGCAGTTGGCCTTCCTTCAGCAAACCCTCTTCAATCTGCAGCAACAGCAGCTCTTCCAGATCCAGCTGATCCAACAGCTCCAGTCGCAGCTGGCGCTCAATCAGGCGAAACAGGAAGAGGATACCGAGGAGGATGCGGATCAGGAGCAAGATCAGGAACAGGAAACAGATACCTATGAGGAGGAGGAGCGCATCGCCGATATGGAACTGCGCCAGAAGGCGGAGGCCAGAATGGCGGAGGCTAAAGCGCGTCAGCATCTAATAAATGCTGGTGTTCCGCTGCGAGAGTCCTCCGGTTCTCCAGCTGAATCTCTGAAGCGAAGACGTGAGCATGATCACGAATCCCAGCCAAATCGTAGACCGAGTTTGGATAACACACACAAAGCAGATACGGCGCAGGATGCGCTGGCCAAGTTAAAGGAAATGGAGAACACACCACTGCCCTTCGGTTCCGATCTGGCCTCCAGCATTATCACCAACCATGATGATCTGCCCGAGCCGAATTCCCTGGATCTGCTCCAGAAACGTGCCCAGGAGGTGCTGGACTCTGCGTCGCAGGGAATCCTGGCCAACAGCATGGCTGACGACTTTGCCTTCGGTGAGAAATCGGGTGAGGGAAAGGGTCGCAATGAGCCGTTCTTCAAGCACCGCTGCAGGTACTGCGGGAAGGTCTTTGGCTCGGACTCGGCGCTCCAGATCCACATAAGATCGCATACTGGCGAGCGGCCATTTAAGTGCAATGTGTGCGGCAGTCGGTTCACCACCAAGGGCAACCTTAAGGTTCACTTTCAGCGGCATGCCCAAAAGTTCCCCCATGTGCCCATGAATGCCACGCCCATTCCGGAGCACATGGACAAGTTTCATCCGCCGCTGCTGGATCAAATGTCGCCCACGGATAGCTCTCCCAATCATTCCCCCGCCCCGCCCCCGTTGGGCTCTGCTCCGGCATCCTTTCCGCCCGCCTTCCCTGGCCTTCAGAATCTCTATCGCCCGCCTATGGAAATCCTTAAAAGTCTTGGAGCCGCTGCGCCGCACCAATACTTCCCTCAGGAGTTGCCCACGGATCTGAGAAAGCCATCGCCTCAATTGGATGAGGATGAGCCGCAGGTTAAGAACGAACCCGTCGAAGAGAAGGACCAGCGGGAGGAGCATGAACAGGAGATGGCAGAGTGCTCAGAGCCCGAGCCGGAACCGCTGCCCCTGGAGGTGCGCATCAAGGAGGAGCGTGTGGAGGAGCAGGAACAGGTTAAACAGGAGGACCATCGCATAGAGCCACGAAGGACACCCTCTCCTTCATCAGAGCACCGCTCCCCGCACCACCACCGTCACAGCCACATGGGCTATCCACCAGTGGTGCAGCCCATCCAACCGGCCGCACTTATGCATCCGCAATCTTCGCCGGGCTCGCAATCCCACCTGGATCACCTGCCCACACCGGGGCAATTGCCACCCCGCGAAGATTTCTTCGCTGAGCGTTTCCCCCTTAACTTTACCACCGCCAAGATGCTATCACCCGAACACCACTCTCCAGTAAGATCGCCCGCTGGCGGAGCACTTCCACCGGGTGTTCCACCACCACCGCACCACCACCCGCACCACATGGCCAGATCGCCGTTCTTTAACCCCATCAAGCACGAGATGGCCGCACTACTGCCCCGCCCGCACAGCAACGATAACTCGTGGGAGAACTTCATCGAGGTTTCGAACACCTGTGAGACCATGAAGCTCAAGGAGCTGATGAAGAACAAGAAGATTAGCGATCCCAATCAGTGTGTGGTCTGTGATCGGGTGTTATCCTGCAAGAGTGCCCTCCAGATGCACTACCGAACCCACACCGGTGAGCGCCCATTCAAGTGCAGGATCTGCGGCAGGGCATTCACCACCAAGGGCAACCTAAAGACCCACATGGCTGTGCACAAGATTCGTCCGCCGATGAGAAACTTCCACCAGTGCCCCGTTTGCCACAAGAAGTACTCGAATGCCCTGGTCCTGCAGCAGCACATCCGATTGCATACGGGTGAGCCCACTGATCTGACGCCGGAGCAAATCCAGGCGGCCGAGATCAGGGACCCGCCACCTTCGATGATGCCCGGTCACTTTATGAATCCCTTCGCAGCGGCTGCCTTCCATTTCGGTGCTCTTCCCGGCGGTCCAGGTGGTCCTCCGGGTCCGAATCATGGTGCCCACAATGGCGCCTTGGGATCGGAGTCGTCGCAGGGCGATATGGATGATAATATGGACTGCGGCGAGGACTACGACGATGATGTGTCGTCGGAGCACCTCTCGAATAGTAATCTCGAGCAGGAGGGCGACAGATCGCGCTCTGGTGATGACTTCAAGTCCCTGTTGTTCGAGCAAAAGCTGAGAATTGATGCCACCGGTGTGGTTAACACGAACCCCGTAAGACCGCGTTCCTCCGCCTCGAGTCATGGCCATTCGGTGGGCTCCACCTCTGCGCCCACCTCGCCCAGCGTACATGCATCATCCCAGGTTATCAAGCGCAGCTCTTCGCCCGCTCGTTCAGAGGCTTCTCAGGGAGCCCTGGACTTGACGCCCCGTGCTGCCCCCACATCGAGTTCCAGTTCGCGTTCTCCCCTGCCAAAGGAGAAGCCAGTCAGTCCGCCCAGCTTGCCTAGGAGTCCCAGTGGTTCTAGCCACGCCTCCGCCAACATACTGACCTCACCCCTGCCGCCCACCGTGGGCATTGACTGCTTGCCTCCCGGACTGCAACACCATTTGCAGCAGCAGCATCAGCACTTGATGCAACAACAGGCGGCAGTGGCAGCGGCAGCAGCTGCGCAGCACCATCATCACCAGCAAATGGCTGCACTGCATCAGCACCAGGAGCAACTGCGTCGCGAGGCAGCTGAAGCGCAGCAAAAGGCCGCAGCAGCTGCTGCAGCAGCGGCCGCAGCAGCCGCGGCCCAGCGACAAACACCGCCGCAAGCGCGCGATCAGCGGCAGGAAGGCGGACCGGGAGCGGGACCGCCGCCCAATCCGTTGATGGGCGCCCGCCCGCCCTTCGGCATGTTCCCCAACCTGCCGCTCTTCCCCCCCGCCACCACCCAGAACATGTGCAATGCGATGAACCAGATCGCCCAGTCCGTAATGCCGGCGGCTCCATTCAACCCACTGGCACTCAGCGGTGTTCGCGGCAGCACCACCTGCGGCATCTGCTACAAGACATTCCCCTGCCACTCGGCGCTGGAGATCCACTACAGGAGCCACACCAAAGAGCGGCCATTCAAGTGCAGCATCTGTGATCGCGGCTTTACGACCAAGGTGAGCTATAGTTACTTCTATTCTGAATTTATTGGGGGGTTTTCTAACGGTGCCTACACTTAAAACGAAATTTAAACCAGAAAACTGATGGGAAATTTCCTTTTTTTTTCGTTTATTTTCCAGGGCAACCTGAAGCAACACATGCTAACTCATAAAATCCGCGATATGGAGCAAGAAACCTTCAGAAATCGTGCCGTAAAGTATGTAAGTCTTCCAATATCACCCATCCCGTCCTATCCTTTTCATTCCTATTCATAAATCCCTTAGTTTGCTTTTACCAACTCTTCTTATTTCTTATGGCACTTTTTCTTTACGATGATTTCTACATCTTTTAACAAGTTATATTATCAGTAGTTTATAGATTTTGGAGACACTATAGATACTTCCCTATAGATAATTGTTCCTATGCCCCTAATGACCATCTTATTAAATACATTAATCATTTCACTTTTACTAAACAATCCACATCTTTTTGCTCTTTCCCATTGCAGATGAGTGAGTGGAACGAAGATCGCGAATAAGTAAACACTCTACACTACCACGATTACGATCCAGATGGCTTAATCCGCTATCAAGATCACTTGACTCCCGGAAAAAAGTTTGGCGATCGCAGTCCAGACCCAGTCAAGATGCAATCGATTCTCGCAACCAAATGATCTCAAGTTTTAGAGCGAAATGAGGGGGAGAAAGAAGGAGCCGGTGACGAGTCCGGTGAAGATCGGTCGTGTACACAAATCTTTATATTTATAAATTGTTGCCCACAAAAATATTACTTGATTGTTGTTCCAAGCGAAAAGTGCAAAAGTTTCCAACTGCAAAATGGGCTGATCGATGATCGATTATGTTCCCGGGCTCGGGCCTTTCATAAACAATTTTTTATGATCTAGCCGGGGAATTAACGGGGGAATGCCGAGCACACGTACACCCATACTAAGGTGGGATCATGAAACGTATCCAAAGATGCATCAAAAGCGATTTGTGTTCCAGCTAAACAAATCGAAAGATCTGCTGATCTGGAACCAAAGGCTGCTTGGTATGGAGAGACTGATGGCGTTTCATGTTCCACAAAACTGAGAACGGAATCTAAACTAAATCCAAATCCGTATCCGGACTCGTATTTGTATCCATATTCGAATACGAGTCCGAATCCGAGGCAGCTGATGAAGCAGGCAGTGAAGGCGTAGTAAAATCAAAATTCGAATTTAAAGCAAATCTTAAGGTATATGCTAATAAAAAAAAAATAATAATAGGTACCTAAGCGAGACATGTGTACATACGTATATATAAATATATATGATATATTATAACCAAATCCCACACAAACACACGCATACGCATACACGTTAATAATCTATTTGGAATGTGCAATAATATGACATGCTATAAATTTAGATGCGATCGCCGAGCGCAGGCTTTTGTTTCCTACTACTCGTAAATTAGATTTATTTTCCACTTTCTGTACATACTTCGTATATAAGCACACCACACTCGCACACACTTATATTATCATTAAAAACACACACATTTCGAAATCCAAACGCTTTGCTTTCGAGTTTGGGTTACGAGCTAAAAACGAAATAAAAATCTAAAAAAAAATATATATGAGAAATTGTGATATTAAATGTAAAAAACGAAATACAAATTACGATTGCAGTGGCCGGGGGAAATCGAAGCCCCCCAATCGAAGCCCCAGCAAAATGCTTTCCATATCACAGATGAAGAACCACAAAAGATATCTAACATTCATAGTTAATTTAGTTGTTAGCCGAGGGGACAATCCCCGACCCACAAAACCCACAAAACACACACACACACACACACACACACACAGCCTCACACTCTAATTTCACTTCATTGGAAGGAAGGATTAACCCCTAGCGATAAGTAAGTCTATGAGCGATCGTACATGTATTGATTACCACAATTAAATTATACACGGATGCCAATGTATCCCACTCTGTTCGTAAGCATTAAGCATAGTCTCATAATTTATTACGCAAGCCCAAGCGAAAACAAAACCGAAAAACAGAAACTAAAAAAATGCAAATAAAAGTGAATCTATTGAGAAGAACAAATAAATATATGTATTTAAGTTATGAAAAATTAATAAGCCGTCTCCGAGTTTTCTTTCGGATCTACGGATATCTTCGGATTTTTGTATCTCTGCATCTCGTTTTGGGGTTCTGGGAAAAAACCGAAAACGATTTTCGAGATTTTTCGTGGTAACAGATGGGGCTGGCTGTAATAAAAATGATTAGTCAAGTTTATTATCGTCATAATCTTTTAATTCGAAATCGAAACTGAGTATCGATGCGGCCAGGCCAGCCAGAGCCTGATCTGATCCACAGCAATGAAATATTTTTATTGCCTTTTAAATTGATATTTTACCTTCAACAAATTTTTGCTGCCTGGTTTCGACTTTGCTTGTGATCGTTAGCTTTTTTTTTTCTGGTTAACTTATTTCTTATTTCGGTTTCTGTTGGTTTTTGTCTCCATTTCGATTCCACTCAACGCGTCTTGATCGCACAGCCCGATCGCTTGGCTCTCTGGCATTTTAGTCGTTAATCAAAAAATTTCCTGTTGACATCGCTTTGTCATCTTTTTAATGACGGACACCCGCTGAGTTCTGAGTGTGTCTGGTTATTATTATTGTTTTTGGTATTGCTTGTCCGCCAGTTTGTTTGTGGTCCGTGGCCCATTTGGTTTTTGTGCGACTGGGCTGTGATGAATGTTTGAACTGGTTTCGATTTAGAAATGTCATTTACATCTTTACACCGACCAGGTGGTCATAAAACAATGGAATTTAGGTTTCAAATTCGATTAGCGAATAATATCTGTGTGTGAGTAGAACGACATTCTTACCCGTTATAAGTAAACTGAACTGCTAGGAGAAATGTCTGATTGGTGGGGTTACATGTTTATAAAATTTGTATACCTTACCAATTACCCTCCCATTATGAATTTATAAGCCGAGCTGAAGACTCTTCCTTTGCCCTTTCTTCTCTCAGTTATTAGGAGTCACATCTGCTGCACTTTCGTATCTGCCGGATACATGACAGAGTTATGCCGTCGGTGAGTAATTAGCACGGTTAATATGCCAACTTGCTGATTGTCAACTGACAAACTGTCATCACAGGAATGAGGGAATAACTTGGGATCGGGACATGGGACATCAGGAACATCATCCCGCCCATTCCATCACTCTGTCAGCGGGAATATTCACCGAGGATCTGCTGTAGGTAGTCCTGTATCTGTCAGCGGCATTTCCCGGCACCTTGAAGATACATTCGTTATGAGGAAAGCACCTCGAGATATGGGCAACCCTTGCAGACGGAGGGTTGCAGTTGCAGCTCGAACTGAGTTATTGTTCCACGAGGATGTTAATTCGGGGCATGTAATTGCTGATCCCATTCCAACAGTTTATTTACAACAGTTTTGTCACAACCATTTCTCTCTCCCTTCCTTACTTTAGTTTAGTTTAATTTGGGGCAATTTAATGGATTTACCGCACGAGGGGGCAAACGTCTCCATTGCCGCAACCCGTTAAATGGCATCAAATTTAACTGGCGAATAAAGTGGCCGATCCACGCACTAACTGCAGTAAAACTAAAACAACAATCGCCTGATAACTATTAAGATAACTACTGCAGCCATATTCGGATACGGATTGGGATTGGCGTTGGTGTTGGGTTTGGGTCTCTGTTTTGGGCTGGGAAATCCTTGAAAGCGCTGGCAATAAATGCAAAAATCCTTACAAATAATATGAGAATGGTTATGGGCAGTGTGCGGGCTTATCGCAGGCATAAAAACCAAACACACAGCCCGGCGACAACGCAAACACCGAAAACAATCTAAACAAGAAAAATTGCACAAATTGCCGGGCTTCAGTTTGGTTCTCAGCTCATGGGTCCATCGTCTCAGCCTCTGATATCGCAGCTTCCAAACGTCATCATCATCATCGTTACAGTGGGCTGAATTCGACTTTCGGCGCTCATAAATAAACTTCAATTGAAATGATATCAGCGGGTGCGGGAATTTTGGAACTAATTGAACGACGCTTCCTGATTTTTTTGTACCGTCGATATGTGATAAATGGTTACATGAATTCATTAAGCTGTTTCCGTTTGCTTTGTTTATGCCGATCGATATCTAAAAATGTATGGCCATTTATTAGCAATTTAAAGCGGACAGGTAGCTTTCAGAATCAAAAATAAATAAAATGATTGTAAGCAGTTGTGAGCTTTACAATATACACTGATAAATATGTTTTAATATTTACGAAATCTGCTCCATTTCATTGAGTTTAAACTAATTAAAATGCTTTCCGCAGTTTTTTTCTTATAATAAAAATATTTCTTTGGCGTGTTGTTTCCAATGCCCCCCAATTGCTCCACTGTGCCCCTAAACAACATGCCAAACGACACCAGCAACACCGACACGGGCAACAAAAGGCAATAACACCAGCAACAACAACGCCAACCACTCGCACACACTCACACACACACACACATACAAAAAGGAATACTTGTCGCTGGGGCGGGGGGGTGAAAACACTTCAATAGGAAAATCTAACGATTTGTTTGCATTTTTATTATTTCCTGCTGTTGCTGCTGAAATTGTCACAAAATAAAATAAAACCAACAATCATTCCGGCAAATATCAACAGGAATATGCCAAGCCCCAAACATTCAACTCCCCTTCCATATGCTTATTGCAACTGCCCCACTCCCCACTGAATGCAACACCCGCCTTAATGGTGTTTGAGTAGCCGTATCTGTGTATCGCCAAGTGTCAGTTTGGCACATCATTTGGCTTTGGCCCCAACTCAGCACAATGGCGGCCTCCGTTTGAGTTCGAGTTTGAGCCGCCGCTGAAAAAGAGTTGGTTCCAGCATTTTGACGTCGGCAGATTTGGAGAGAAGTCTGCCAGAGATCGGCAGCTTGAGGAGAAGCTTCTCCTGGTGAACTGAATGCTGCACAGCGAAAAAGCGGAAAACTCTCAATTGTAGGATTTTATTTAATTTAAGCTGATAATAATGGAAGTACCACAACTATAAAATCTATTCTTTTTCCTACTTTAAGGCAATCCGTAGGATAGAGTTTCTAAGTGCATATTTCTGTAAATGATCATAATTAAACATATAGTTTTTCCAGTGAAATACTATAATATCCATTCGCAGACCTGGTCTATTCACAGCCCGAGTTTGACACGCGCTCGCATTTAGGCAACATTATGCAGGGGATTACTTGACAGCCTGCTTCTGGCGGGGAGCTATATCCTCTCGAGAAAGCCAGATCCCTGGTCACGTGTCAGTGGCTCGTGGCTGTCTGTTTGGGTAATCGACACCATCATAATATTGCACTGCCAGATTAATTGGCCTTATGATGTGCATGCCAGCTTATGGGTGGCCCATGTCTCCGATATTCGTATGATATTTTTGCGGCTTATTCGATTTACTTTTGCGGTTGCCTCAAGTCGTTCAGAAAACGCCCCAGCACACGTTTGTGTAGACAGAACAAAAAGCTAGGATTAAATGAAAAATATAGTTTGAATAGCAGAAACCAGCTTCCAAGTTGGGTTGGAATATAGCTGCATCTGGTTAAAAGTTCACCACTTAAGTATGATCCAAGTGCAGCAAATGAATGGGGCTGTCCTGCAAACAGGAGACGCAGGAGGCGGAATCCACTTTTCGCTGGCACTTATCCTGGCAGCCATTAGGCCAAATGAGACTCGGGACTGGGCCGCACAACACATCGTTCGACGGAGACAATCGAAGGCGATTGACTTGGCTGGCACGCCTCGTCGAAGTCGGATAATTTGCGACGCTTTCCCGCTTTCCCATTTTCCCGTTCCCATTTTCCCGCTGCAAATGATGAGGCATTAATCGGACCGATCGGACCTGCCCCCTGGGCGTGGAGCAGAACAAAACGGAACGGAATGGAGATTCTGCGAGAGACAAAGCCCGGTTTGGGAATTCTAAGCGGGATGCTGATGCCGGACATTTGCAGCAGTCAGCGCGATTTACTGCTTGGTTGCTTACCCCTTCGATGGGAGGTGACATGGTTTGGGTGGCATGTGGCAGTGGGTGGATGGTGTGGGGAATGGCCATGTGATTACATGAAAAACACTGGAAAGCAAGTCAACTTTCAAACCAATTTTTGCCAGGCGGCAGCGCAGCGCAAAGCGGAGAGCCAAGTAGAAAATTACTACAGTTTATACTCCCGATACAGAGAGGAGGTGGTTCAAGGGAGGGCTCACAAACAACAATCCCGCAATCCCAGCAGCAATTTTCAAAATTTCAATCCCAATGCTGCTCGTTATACTCTCGAAAGGGGTAAACACAATTTGGAAAGGCTAATATTAAAAATAATGAAAGAAAATATATATTAATTTCAGAATGATTATAGAATACAAATATTACATTCTTTAATTTGCTTGATTATGTATTTGATTAAATTTAAAGTTAAGATTCTATTATATACTAATGTGATCGTAGTTAATATGTAGTTAATATGCTTATTGTTTATTCTTCTTAGTTATTAATAATTCGAAGAGCATTCTGGGTATCTATTTTCTTCAGTTTTCTATTTCTCCACCAATCTTTCTTCTTCTGCGAAAGTCAAGCCAGTGATTTGTTTGTCGCTGTTGGCAATGCTGTGCGGTGTGTTTGGGGCTGGCCAACGTTGCCAACGCCGTTGATGATGAGTTAGACAGCGACTCGATCTAATTTCTCATGCTGGAATCATCGATTCATCGTTTTGTGTAGCGCTGTAAATCAACGGGACAAAGACCCAATCCGACCCGACCCGGATATGGGGCTCCGCCCCCAGCTCCAATCAATCCTCCAATCCAGTCAACTCCTGCCACCCACTGTCCAAATCTAAGCGCTTCAAATATATTTCCCCCGATTTGGGAGCAGAAACGCGGCATAATTGCCGTTTTGTTCGGGAGATACGATGGATGGAAAATCGAGGGGAAATGGGTCGGGGTTTGGGGGCAGCAAATACAAATTGCACGTTTCAACCCGAGTTGCATGTGAGTGTGAGTGTGTGTGTTGGCCCCAGTTGCTTTTTTTCAAAGGCGAGTGTTTGGGTCAAATCAAAAAATCACAACAAAATTACTTGCCTGTCATGAAATTTGCCTCGATTTTGTTTCTTCTCCATTGCTGCTATTTTCATTTTTTTCTTGTTTTTTTTTTTCTGTTTGCTGCTATTGCGGATGCAAAACGTTTTGCTATTTTATTTCGTCTTCCTCGCCCCTCAAAAGCAGAAGAAGAAGAGTGCAAAGTGTTCCTGTGCTCTTGAGGTGGTTTTTTTTTTTAAGTTTTTCGGCTTTTTGTGAGTATATATAATTTGAATTTACAGTCGGTGGGTCGCCTTCCGCTACATCAAATCATTTGCAGGACATTGGACCCATTTATAAGCCACAGAGCGTTTGAAATATAATATAATATAATTATATTTCAAATATAATTAACAAGTTAAAAGCATCATATCGGTCTGTAAAAAGTAAATGTTAAGTGATTAAACAAATAAATACTAAGTTTCAAACGGGATAGTAGCTGTTTCAAGCCATTTATGCCAGAAACAGAAATTTAATTCCTTCCCCTAATATTTGTAATCCCTTTCGTTTCCAGCGATCTGGTTCCACTGTGCCACATTTCCAATCAACGTGACGTATGAGTGTTCGGTTGTTTGTCAGCTCCGAGTTGCCAGTGGTGTGTCCAAGTTGGGCCTGCGATTGGGATTGCGGCTGAGTTGGGGCAACTGGGAAATGGGGGCTGCAAACGTTGGCTCAATCGGTTGGCTGGTTGGTCGGCTGGTTGGTCCCGGGTGGAATATGCAATTATGTATTTTTAAGTTCATGTTTTTACATTTGCCTTTGCTCCGTCTCGCTCGCTCTCTGGCTCCCCGTTCGCATTTGCGCCCAATTGCTGTAAATATAAAATTGCAGCAATTTTCTATGACTCGCCTCGATTGGAGTCGACGACGCGAACTCCACTCTGTGGTGGGGGACGGAGCACGGGGGGATTCGGAAAGGAGGCTTGGCAACTCTGGTGGCTTGGGCCTGATTGAACCCCACTCCCCCTGCGGTCTGACAACCACCCTGTGGGTGGTAGCGGGCCCAGTTATTATGAATTGCTGCAGCAAATTGCCAGCAAGCAACTAGCAACATCGGCCAGCAACATTTTGTGCATAAGGGGTATCCCCGAACGATTATCGGCAATCGTGCGGCATTATGGAAGATGTCTGTCTGGCCGCGGGGAAATGATTTGTGAAGTGGGGGGTGGTGCTTCGGGGCGGGGCAAGTCCCTATCATGAGCAAAATGCCGGCAGCTTAATTGACTCGGCCCGTGCAGCACACCTCTTAATTGATGCGAGCCGAGGCTGCAAAATAACCGCAGCATCAACAGTTAGCCGAAAATTCATTGAATTGGCCCGAAAAGCGCGAAACATTTGTCTGCCATGGCAGAGATACATTGAAGCATATGCCTGTCCCCTCTCGAAAGTGCACTGCTCAAAAATATCAGGAAGACTTTATTCCTGATAAAAGGGTTAGAGGAAACAAAGTACTTGTTTCATATAATATGTTTAAACTAAAAGATAATGAAAAAATATCTTTAAAATTAATTTATTATATAAATAGTCATGCATTTCTCCCAGTGTAATTGCCAGTGGATAGTGGAGCCTAGCCCATCTGGCAATCGACTGGCAACCGTCGCCGGCTGCACAGGTGCAAATCTCTATGGGTGAACCAGTGGAAGAAGACGTGGAGAGGGGCGCCGGGGAGGGGCGGTCTTTTGGCGCTTTTCGGGTGTCAAATACAAAATAACAACAAAATGTTTCGCGCTCTTATGAGTCTTGTTTCGGTTGCTTTGAGGAGCGTGATTGGAGTTGTTTGTTTTTCCTTTACAGGTCGCCCATTGTGGGTAAGGCACTCGGGGGATTTTGGTAATATACAACACATTGTCCAATGGGTAATGGGTTTTATTAGGACAGTTACATTTAATTGGAGTGGTTGGGAAAGCGGTGAAGTAGTGAAATTTAATTAATAAGTATTTTATTACTCAGTTTCATTATTAAAATCTTTCAGAATGATGCCTATATTTCATTCATTTTGTATGGCTGCATTTTAGATTCGTAGAATCCATTGATAATCTGCTGAAATCGAGACAAGTGTCTTTGCTGGACTCTCGAAATGTTGGAATGAGATGCATTAGGCAGCCCGAAAAGTTGTCAATCAATTCTCGGAAAATGGCATCGCATTTGCATTAGAATTCCTCAAGTGGGCACAAGTGGACTCTGGTTCTCATGCAAATTAACTGCCCGAAAAGAATTTAATTCAGAAATTTTCCACTTGACTTTTCATTCACAAATTGCAAAATCGCTGGCCTCCCAGTTGTGCGAATTTTTTCCAGCTAATTCGATATCCAAATATATATACATAGATACATATATATATATAGTCCCCTAAACTAATGGCACGTTTTGCGATCTCTGTGCGTGGATGTCAAACAGAATCTGAATCCGAAAACGATTCAAAATCGCTGTCAAAATCCACCGGCCCAAGGTGCATTCCATATTAATCTATTTCGAAAAAGCTGAAAAAGATCCCATGGGCCCACAACACCCAACCCAACCAAATATACAATTTAAATTGCACTCTGTCGTTCTGCAGAATGTATCCCATATATGTATATGTAGAGTGCAGATACATTGTGATCGGTGCACTGGATTTTATTGCCCTGCGCGAATTCTTGTTTGTTTTCATTATCGCCGCTACAGCAATTTACGCTTTTCATCGAAATCGCTTCATTATCGTTGGAAATAGTTTTCAATTACCATTGAACGAATCGGTAAATATTATGGGTGCAAACATTGTCCGGAATCGCGTACATAATTAGGCACAATTCTGTGGGCATTGCCCTTAATAATCGGACTTTCATGCCCGGTTTCTCAATGTGAATGTACAAATAAAATATGACTTCAGAATATCTGAAACTCCTTATATATCTAATCTATCATATTATATTAACAACGAGTTAATAAATACGAGCTTGTAAGTTCAAACATGGAAACAGACAGATTCGAATAGTATAGGACCTAAAAAATATGCAGATCGAATTGACCAAATACATTTAATTGGATAGTTAACTTTAAGCTATAGAGTAATAATGTAGTAATTGGTAATTCAAAGCATATGACAAAAATGCATTTTATAATTAAGCGTATACTTGAGATATATATATCCATTTATAAATCAAATCTATTGTATTCATAGCTTCATATCTTCAACTTTAATCACAGCTAAAATTTGTTTGCCATTTAATCTGGCCAGCCAACTTAGTCAGTTGGCCAATACTTCAGTATCCACAACTGAGTGCAGACTGGGCAAACCAAAATCGGTTGAATATGGAAATCAGTGCATATCGATGGCGCTCAACTGCAGAAGCAAAACGCCAACACCAACTGGAACTCCTGGTGGAACTCCCACTTCGATTTCTGGTCCAAGTCATGTCCTCCAATGCGATGCCCACTGTCCGCTGGCTTTTCCCGATGTTTCGTTTTTTCTTTTTTTTTTGTGTGTGTTTCTATTTTTTGTTGGGCTTTTGTGAACTTTTGTCTATTTGTATTTGGCCAAATGAATTGCACTTTGTCCACCTTCTGCTCAGCGCTTTCCTATTGAATTAAGTCAGTTTGAGTTCATTGGAGAACCCCCGTATGTACCATCACTTCTCTGAATCTTTTCTTTCTACTTTTTTGCAGTGAGAAAAATATGAAGGAACATTCTAAGGGTATATCAGCTAAGTTATAGTATTGTACAATTAGGAATGATAGTATATGATAGTATAGTAGTTATATAAAAATAGTACCATTTACGCTGCTGAGTAAGATACTTACATATATTAAACCACCAAATATTTTTCTAGCAGTGCACTGCTGCATATTGACTTTGATACAGCGATAGTGTAGCGGGGGCAACTGAGACGGCCGACGCCAGGGCCGATAACAAATCGCAGATACATAATTAAATTACAGCGTTTTAATTTCTGTAATTAGTCACGACTTCCACCCGAAACAGGGCTCTCGGGCAGCGAAATCGGCGCCAGGAGGCCACCGGGAAGAGCTGTCGGCGGGGAGTCGCCGTTTCCGGGGTTCGGACTCCAACTGCAACCGGGTGGGTCCTCCGCAGCTCGTACCCCTTCGATGCTTCGATGCACCGATCCTTCGATCCGCAACTCAGTTAGATCATCAAAATGATCTAGTTTACGGCGAGCGTGGGCCATAAATACTGACTGGGCCATTGGAAAGCGAATAAAATGTATGCAAAATATTTGAACATTGCGTGTTGCCACGAGGGAGGTGAGGAGAAAACGACTTTGCGCGTGCGCATTCACATATAAATTAAACAAACGTCGCGCATTTCACACACGCTACTTGATTCATGAAATATGCGCGCCAAGAAGCAGCAACAAGTCACATAGGCAGCAGAAATAGCATAAATAAATAGCATAAAATGGAAATAAATAAATGAAAAAGTAAAATGCGAAAACAGTTGGCCACGTCGTGTAGACTCATTTAGACTCATTTGAATACCAAAATGCGGACACGAAGCGCCGTCCGCAACTTCAAGTCCAACTGCAGTTCGCAGACAGCGCCGACGACATTTTCTAGGCTTATTTATTTACGACTTTATTCCCAGCCCGGCTTGAAGTGCATCCATCGCAGAGCTGGCCCAGAGCTGGCTTTTTTTTTTATGATCTCGGTTGGTGTGCTGCTGTTCCCGGAGCAGCAGCTCCTCCAGCTGCCAGTTGGCCACCAAGACGCTTGCGGCCCCCAGATGCACTTCACAGATCCGGCTGCAGGTGGTCGTCGCTGATGCATTTGCATGGGCCCCTAATTTGGGATCCATTTTGCAGCGAATGTTCTTCAATTAGGGCTTTGGCGAAGGATTGCAGATCCGACTGGGAAATACATACATAAGTGCAGTGAGACAGTCCGGCAATCAAACAATCCAGCTGGCTTAAAAATAATTTTCAAATCGTGAAAAGTAATCCAGCTTAATATAACAAATTTATATAGATTATGTTGTCAGTCTATATGATTAAAATTTATTCATCATATTGTTGCAATTATTTAAAACAAGACAGTTAAGACTATTTAAAAAGCTTATACATATTCGAAAACTTATTTTCAAAACATTTAAAGCATTGAAATTAACTATTATTTATTTATATATTTACTTTAAAATATTAATGACGTTAAATAAGCTACACAATATACGGTTTCTTTTGTTTTTCGGTTCTTGTCAAGATGCACAGCGTTGATAAATAGTAGAAAATTGTAGCTCGAGCTCGAACAGTGCTGTGTAGAAGTATGCTCACACACAACCACTTTCGTCCTTCCTTCGCAAATAGCAAGTACACTTACATACAACTTAGTATATTTGTGTATGAGTTCTTAAAGTTTTTAAAATAACGCATTTGAAACTCGGCACAAACTAGCGTCAGGATATGAAGAAAGTGCAGTTTATATATAGTTTTATATACACACAAGTATTTGCACATATGTTGTTGCCTTGTTTGATTTTGAAAATACAGTGCGTTTTGTGAGTATAAGTCTCATATTCACTTTCGTCAAAATAATATCTATAAAAGAAGGAAAATATATTTAGTCATTTTGAAAAGTCATTAATAGCAAATTTATTGAATAATTATCTTTAATTATAAACTTCAGTTACTAGGATATATTTATACGATTGTAACGCACTGCATTTACATGGCACAAGTACGTGTGTGAAAGTATATGGTCTTTTGATGGCATACACTCGTAAAGGTCAAAAGTTTTCGTTTGCAGTTGAAACTTTTTGTGCAGCTCCTTCTCTATCAAGCGTGTTGCACACACACATACACACACACACACTCAGACACTGGGGAAAAGTTGCACAAGGAGCAGTCGACTGTGAGGTCCTGGTTGCCTAAGTGCGCCATATCCTTTGGCTCCCCAATTTCGCTGCCACGTCCGCCCATTCGAAAAGGTAGTTTTCATATTTTTCGGCGATAAGCAGCCGCGTCTGTGTGTGTGTGACTGTGGCATAGCGTGCACTTAGCAGGACGACCGAAGGACCAACGCCCACATAGCCAACCACCTCCGCCAGCCGACCGTTAGCCATTAGCCAGTGGCCTAGGTGAAGCCACCTTGTGAAAATTCGGTGGGCTGGGAGGGTATTTTCCGCCGCAAATGGCAAAGCATAAATTTATGTAAAAAGATCTGTGATTTATCACCGAAGCGAGGGTAAAAGCAAAACTTTTATTTCCACCCCATCCCTTTTATCCAGTAGCCAGGTTTAATTTATGGAATTTTAGTTTTAACGCCAACTTTTGGCTCGCCATCCTTGTTCGTCCTTTGTTGATACCATTGTTCGTGCGCCGTGCGTGTACACTTAAAGATAATATTAATACCGCTCCTATATTATCAAAATATCGATTTGTATAAAATCAGCAAATATTACTTTTGAAATTGTTTATGGCAATCCCACATATACAATCTATTATTATGTGTACTAAGTAACGAAATGTACTATAAAGTATTTATTTTCTGTGATTGTGCGATTTTATATATATATATATATATGTATGTATACATATATAACGAGGGGTCACCACTGTCGAAACGAAATCGTTGCAAAGTTGAAAGTTTGCAACGCACATAAATCAGATGCACTTTCGGCATTTCCGCGCACACACCGAAAAAACTGAACAGAAAACACTGGCAGGAAAAGAAAAGCGTCCCTGAAGCTTTTACCCCAAGGACTCGTGGCTGCAGGAAATTAGCTGACCGCCCCTTTCTCTAGGCTCCCTTGCCCATCGATTGCAGTTATTGCAGTCATTTGTGGATGTATCTGTCTGAGCGTCTGACAAATTCGAATCATTTGCGTTAAGTATCCTTTTTTACATGCCGCCAGGACTAATGATGAACGGTCCAACGTCAAAATTCAATTACTTCGGTGGAAGCTGACATCGTCTGGGGTTTTCGTGGCCCCAGCCCACACGAAAACCGGAGCTCATAAATGATGATGAACTGGGGCGGCATGAAATATAAGGCAATCCCCCTAATTGCCATTAGGTACGTGTATTTCCTCTGGCCAAAAATTGCCGTGCTCCGTTTCCTGAAGCTAATTGAGGCCCGAACTCATTAGATTACCTTTGCACGCAGACCAGAAAACGTACCAATTGAAGGGGGATTAAACAAAGAAATTGGAGATATTAATTTAGCTTGACTTAAAGCTGAAAGAGTGGATATATATTTGGTAGTCAGAGTAAAAGTTTAAATACTTGTAAAGGATTTCTAAAAAAAAAAATATAACTAAAGTACGCCGAGTACAAAAACCTTTCTAATCAGTTATCGATTTCACTTTTCTTTGCCTAACAAGAAATGCTATAAATGCTTTAAGAAATATATTTCTCCTGCCTGTTCAATACAATAAATTATCGAAATAAGCCAAGGAGCAGAAATCAGAGCTATCTCCGGCATCGTATCTCATAGATACTTTTGCTCATATTTCGTGCAGCTAAGCCCAAAATTCGGACGATGGCAGGTCGATAGCCGGGAAGCAATTTCCAAAACATCGAATCGACCAAATCCGCTTTGATCCCCCATATGGATGTCATAAAAAATTAAGTGAATACCGGCCAAAAGCTATCTGGGAACAGTACCCAGGAGCTGCGTGGTGCCGCATCTGGTCAAATATTTGCACTGACAAAGGGACGCGGCCTGGAATCCACTTGTGTGCGCTTCGTCAATTTGCCATAATTTCAACGCCTATCTATTCAGTGGGCATCCCATCCACTTTTGCTACTTAAGTGTGCATTTAATTTTGATCAAGTATATTTAAAAAGAAATATCTAAAAAAAGAATGTACTCGAGAGCACTTGCTGACAGCTCTTTGTTTGCTTTGTTTTTCGACACGCGACAAGTGAGTGCCGCCCCAGGATGCGAAGCCCTACCACAAAAAAATGGGAAAAAAGAACAGGGTGGCTTATGCTGTTGCAAATCAGAGTGACAAGATAATAAATAAATATCAAAATATGTCATAAGGAGATTTGCAGCAGCTGAGAATGGAATTGTGAATGGTGTTCAGGGTGGGACTTGTCTCTCTTTTCAAAAAGGACTCTTACTGGTGCTCAGCTGGTGTTGAATTGGTTCTGAAGTGGAAATTATGCAAAATTGTATTTAAATTTCTAATATAAAAAACAATCACCTAATTTTATTTTATTTTTACTTTACTTACTATAATCCCGCACTTATCAAGTTAAATCTGTTTACATACATATATATATTAGTGAAATTTTTAATAAATTTTTATATGTGTTTAAAAATATATAAAGAAGTTTTAAGATAACAACATAGTTCCGTCTGTGGTTCATAAAACCTTATGTAAATCCCTTTCCAAAAATCTTCAGCTAAGATAATATACACCTCAAACCAGTTATGGATTTTTGGTATGTGGGGACCATAAAGAAATCGTCGCGATGACAGATTTGAAGTGCGAAACGAGCTCAGATGCCACTCAGCTTTCTGCTGGTGGGTTGCGATGGACTTAAAAGGGGTTAAACGGCGAGGCCAACTCTGTGTGGGAAGACCAGGCTGGATAAAGAGGAACTACCCCAAGGACTACACATCGGCGTCAAATTGGAAATGCTTGTCATATCCCTGATTTATCCGTCTTGATACATGGATTTTTCATTTTTATGCTCGTCACCCACACACACACATGTAAGCAGTTTCATAAATTATTTGTCACAATTAATTGAATTGTGTCTCTGTGGGTGTGGGTCATCCCTGCCCCGCCCTACCTTTCTTTCACCTCCCACTGCATCTGCGGGCTTTTTCGGAAAAATTCATGGGCACTGAACCCTCGTGAAACTTTTAGTCAGCAACTCTTGCACATTTGCTGGAGTTTTTGAAAAAAAACTTTGTCACCACTAAATGAGCCACGGGGGCGGATACCGGGTGACAAAAGGATGCGCCTCGCATCCTGCTGTGTCCTGGCAAATAATTTGATGAGATACGACATATGTGCAAACAACTTTTGTGCGGTGCTTCATATAATTGAAAATCATATACACGCACCATGGAGCCAAGGAAAAGAAATGGAAACTCTGGCCGGCAATATTTCCTGACTTCCCCTTTTGCGTTTCCACTTTGGCAATCCAAAAGCGTTATGTTTTGCGGGGCAATTTAGAGGCCAATATCCTGCTGTGAAATATGCGGTGATTTCGCTGAGTCCTTTTGTTCCTTACTGGTTCCTGCGTTGCATTAGACACTGGATTTAGCGCTCAGAAATGATTTATGATTATGACAAATTGTTCGGCTGCAGCAAGTGAAATACGCGATGATAGGGTGTGGCTTTAGTACGGGGTGGCTAAATGTGAGTGAAGATACCGCAAGAGACTACAACGTAAGTGTAATATTCGCCACAAGTTATCAACACTCGGTGCTTTTCAGAATTTTTTAGCAATATTCATACAAGTAAGAATACACTTTCAGAGTTAATCAACGCACCTCGAGGAAACCATTATTATGTCTTAGGCAGTAAAGAATGGATTATACATGTACCGAAAACTGTGCCTGTCAATCTCATCAACTCAACTGTCTCATCATCAACCTAGGTGATGGCTCTTTTACGAGTCTTGGCCCCGATTTCCATGTAAAAGCCATATATCAAAGGGAAAGGGAGAGAAATCAATGCAACCATCTAGGCGGGCATTTAAATATACTTATATATTTTATACGTTTGCTCGAAATGCAAAGTGTAGGAATGGAAATAAATCAGAATGCTTCCATTGGACCGCGCCGAACTAATGAGAAACTCAAGCCCGTGCAATTAATGCTGATAATAATCAAATAATTAACTTTCTTAATTGAAAACAATGAAAAGAGTTTTATGCGCCCAGAAATGTTTTGGTAACATTAACACTTGGCCAAGGCGACGACAAGGGGCAAAATCGTTGCCATTAGGGCGCTGACATTTGTCTCTAACATCGACGGCTATCTAACAGTTCCCATCTAACTGCTATGAGCCCGAGTCTATTAAATTTGAGGTTCTTTAAAAATGCATTAAAACAATGCCACAGCCAAGCTCGACTAATCATAAAATGGGTAAATATTTATTTTATCCGGGAAAAAATAATAAAAATCGATGCCATAAGGCGACTCTGGACCATGGCCATAAAAATGTGACAAGACATAAAGCAAATGTCCAGAAAGGCAGTGTGTACACACACACATGCACTTGCTGTACCACCAAAGGATGGAGTTTACTGGGCCCGTTCCGAAGGACTGGCTATAAGGAAGCAGCGAGCCGAAATACAATAAATTACTCGACGGAAAATATTGATAAGAGCGACCCGGCTGATCCCAAATCCATCCGTGTTGCTTTTTTTTATAGCCACAGTCAGTCGTCTCGACATTGTCGCCAAAGATGACGCATGTTGCACTCGCCCAGGACACCATACACACCAACTGGCGGCGATTAAACCGGCAACAGACCCAAATGAAATGAGTTAAACGGGGCAGGTAAGCCGGACTACGCAGCCTGATAAGAGCCCTGATAGACGGACTCCTCTTTCCAGATGCGTTCGTGTTATACATATTGAAATTTGTCAAAGTCCGATGGGAAAAATGAAGTCGGCCGCACAGAGCAAATTGCTTGTTTGCCGTGGCATACAGATTCTTTAAATATACAAGTTACAGCTCTACATTTATTAGAGAATACAAGCTGGCAAACGCGGTTCGACTTCGCATTCGTTGAATATGGATATTGGCAAATCATATTGCTATCGTTGTAAACTTGTTCCCAGCGATCGTTGATAAGATTCGCCAGCTATGGGAATCGAACAACATAGGGCATGCGGAATTATACGGATTACGCAGAATATATCGTAGGTCGGCATAAAAATTCATGTCGCTGCCGGAGATTCGTGGCGATAAAACAAATTAGCACCTCAATCGATTCGGCCTGGGAACAAGCAAATGTCCAGCGACACGACGACAGTTTGAACGAGTTGTAATAAACTAATAATTTATAAATTTCGTTTGATATTCAGCTGGCATAAAGCTGCAGAAATAATTCCCATGACCGGGCCGAGGCACAAATCACCGTGGAATCATCGAGCTGCGTCCGGATTTTAGGCCGATTCGTATGTCGAATCGAACATGCAAATAAACCGACAATTTCCCAGCACGTTCGCGCAGAAGCAAGCCCATTAATTAACTCCCTATCCCCTACGAGCCATACAAATTTTGCTTTATGGGTTGCGAGTTATCCGGCGCAATTAGGCGGCGTTATTATGGAGCCAAAAAACTTTGGCTGCCGATTGGCGACAGCGTCAAATTAAAATTACAGCCGCAGCCAGCAGTCGATGGACATCCGATAGATACGCAGGCAGATTGAAAGATGGACGGACCGATAGATAGGTAGATAGAAAGACAGATAGATAAATAAAGGTTCAATTTTCCGTCATAAAAATCATTAGAAACGTGATTGAAATCTGTGAGAACAGTGTTACCAGCGCCAGGCGACATATCACACCACGAGCATGTCGAAAACGTCTGCGCATGCGCAACTCGAGTTGAGGTTCTTACACTGCGAAAAACTATACATATATTTCAGGTTTATTACTTTGACAGTAATTTGTTTCTTAGTTTCATGTACTTTTTTATTGGGCTGCATACTAAACTGTTTTTTTTTTTTTTTCTATATAAGCTTATAGATAATTAAACACTTTGTTCAGTGTATTTGCGGCAGGTCGTATCTCACGGATACCTTCGACTTGCCGATGTTTGTAGCCGCTTGTCCCTGACACTTGAGCAATAATAATTGTCAAAGCTTTGACTCAAGTTGACTTATCGTATATATAGTATATCTTCGATACTGCCACATGTACATAGGTGCCTCTTCATACGCTGAACTCGATGAAATTGTCAGAAGACGCCGCTGGCGCCGTCGGCCCCGTGAATAGACCCCAATACCAATTAGTGGCACCTGGGGACATGGACATATTTAAATGGCTGCTAGTACAATATACATGCACCCACTCATAAGTGCCTCACCCAACAGAAGCCGATACATCGGGTCTTGTATCCATAAAAAGTGATCGCCACGAATTTAACACGCGTAACAAATTGACGACTAGCGCTTTCTCAGCGAGGCACTAAAATATTTATGGGTTCCTGCTTATGGCCAGGAATTTTCAATTACAATATGGGAATGTGCTTTTACAAGCCACTCAAGCTTATACTTTCTGTGTAAGAATATAAAAGGTCACAAGAATGCGGATCTTTTTCATATGTTATTAAAAACAGTATTTGCTTGGATTTTAGATTTGATTTTAATAATTTAAGAACTTTAAATTAATGACATCATTTTGTTTATAACAATCTAAAATCCAACATACCCATATCATAAGATATTAACACAATTGGGCGCATCCATAATTTTCCTGAGTTAATTGCTTTCGAAATTTGGGTATTTACGATATTTACCTCGTGCTTAAAGGCAATTGCAGAACAAATTTAATAACGTAAACAGAATGTGCAGCATCGAGTATGAGCAAGTATCCACAAGATAGATGGCGGAGTGCTGATGCTGCAGATGCATCTGCAGCTCAGACTCGAATATTGTAAAAAATTATTGTTTACAAATAAAAAACGAAAGCCCAACGAGGCGAAGACACATAAAAAAGTAAAAGAAACGTGTGCTGTCAGTCGGAATCGTATCGAGGAGAACGGAACTGAACTCCACTGAAGCTGAAGCTGGGCAGCAGCAGATCCACAATTTGTTTTCATCCATCGGGAGATGGCATGAGCTTGGGTATGGGTATGGGTATGGTATCCCAACCTGTCCGAGGATGGGCATGAAATGGGGTGGGACTGGGCTGCCATGTGATGTGGCGCAAATGAATTGTATTGGCAGCTGGCGGACGGCGCGACGTCCTCCACAGCAGCTCCTCCTAGTAGTAGTTGTGAAAATAAAATGCACAAATAAATGCATTGATTATTAATTTACGGGAGTGCTGGGGAAAATCGCCGCTAATTAATTGAACTTTTCATAAAACTTTATCCGACAGATTGTCGTACTCGTATCTATACTCGTATGCGCATTTGTATCTGACACTACCGAGATACTTTCTCCCCCCGGATTTTCACCAGCCCATGTGTGCTTGTATCTGAAGCGAGCCAATGTCTCACTCGGTCAGTCCCGATGCTGGATGCTTGATTACTAATTGCAAACGCTGCAGTACTTTTGTATGCAGCGAGGGTTGATCTAAGAATTTGTTGAGGAAAATATGTGTTTATAGAATTTAAAAATTAAATAAACAGAATTTTTTAAGAAGTAAAAAAAAAAAACACACAGTACTTTAATTAGCTTCATATAATTACTAACCAAAATTTCTGTTTAACGCATCAAAAGTGAAGTACGATAAGAGCCCGAAACTTTTTCATTTCAACCTCGTGGCAGCTCCTCCCCCTGACTTTCCGCCCATCGTCGGTCGCACATGATTGCCGCGACACAAGCTGGACCTCCATGGCTACTCGGAGCCACCGAACCAAGCCAGTTTCCACTCCCAATCTCCGGCGGGGCAACAAGAAAATTCAATGTAACAACAAGTAGATTTACAATTTGTGATACTTCCCGTACTTCAACAACTAAATAAATATTCATCTATCGATGTGGATGCCTCTCTCGCTCTAAGAGCAGTAGAAAAAATCATGTCAGGCGTCAATTTGAAAATGTTTAAGTGATTTGTTTACACGCGGCAGCGTCTATTAACGAATTTATGGTAAACAAAGGGAAGTCGTTTGTTCAGAGACCCTGTACCATCTCCAGATACCCGCAACCCCAACCATCCACCCACCGAACGCCACCCAACGGAATCGAGTTGCTCGCTTTTCCCCAACTCAATGCGGACAAAGCCAGATACAATACACTTCATAAAATATTAATCTGCTGATTTATGATTCTATTTTCCTTTTTTATTGAACTGTACTGGAGTGGAGCATCGTGGATTCGGATTGGGAATGGAAACGGCAGTGGGAGTGGGCTGTTGTGGAGTAGTTTCTCATCTGCAGGTTGGCCTTTGTTTACGCGAGTGTCGATGCATCCCAAACAAGAGTAAACATATTGAAACATTGCGATGGTCTGACTATTTTCTGGGAAGTTTGTTCTGCACTCCAGATATATTTTACAGTTTTATCCCAAATCAGTAGCACGTGTTTGACACAGATGCAAAACACCAATGATATATGTAGGACATCAAAAAGAAAAGAATCTTTAAAGGGTTAACTAAAATGAGACTCTGAAATATTGTTAAGTACACATATTCATTTTCCGGGATTCAGTTTATCAAGCCCGCAAAGCTCCACTAAATAAAATTCCAACCGGAGCAAGCACCTCTAGATTTGATTGGTGTCATGCTGCGATTGGCGATACATCTTCATTAGGTTCATCCGTGGTGATCGTCCAACTGGTGCGGATCAAACGCTAGCCGATGTCTAAATTTACTCAAGTTCACTTTGAACTTTTCAAGAGGAATCCGTGCGATTTATGGGGCCTCCCAGCTTCTGGCCATCCTAAATCTGTACCCGTTTTGACGGAAGACCGCCCGTGGCTCGATCGCTGGATGAAATATTAAATGATGACATGGTAGAGTTCACAGATCAGAGTGTGAACTCTTGGCTACATACATGTATAAATACTGATATGCAAATAGTCGCACATAAATCGAGGCATTTAGCTCTCCAGTGACGGGCATGAATAACGTGGCAGAAGATATTTCATCTGCCAAATTGCCAACGTATTACAAATTAATTTAGAGGCTCAAGGCGGCAGGCATGAAATTGGGCATTTTGTACGCGAGATTCGGGCAAAATTGAATATTCAAAATGCAGCCAACAAAATAATAAATATCGCGGAACCAATTGAACTGCCTTCAGCCTTGGACTGAGTAAATATTTGCATAAATTAGCGACGCTTCGTGGGCCTCACGTGCACAGTCGTCGAACCGTCAAATGCAGACAATGACAATAAGTTCCTCAACTCCCTTTCATCCTTCCGTCCTTCCAAATGCATCCCCTGTCGAAGGACTCCGGCCGGAACTTGTTTGTTGGCTTAAGCCCTGGGTGTCCTTGTATCCCTTTTTCGGGATGTACGGGTGTAATTCTGCGGCAGCGTGACCAATTAATTTGATTGTAAAATGTGAAATTCGTATTAAAATCAAATACAACAAAAATGACAACGCGTATGATGGGAATATTAAAAAGGATACAAGCCACCACCCGAAAAAGGCAAGGCAAAACGACAGGAGCCACCCCAAGGATGCTGTTTGCTGACTTTAAAGTCACGCACGGAGTTTGCGCGATTTTTATGATAATTTCTCACAGCGATTGGGTCTCGTCCGCCATCGCTGTGGATCCCATACCGTTTTTCCTAACCATTCCATTTCCATATCCCAGAAAGCTAGTCAGCCAAAGATGCCGGGGTTAAGGATATTTTCCGCTTGACTTTATTCTATTTTCTTTCATTTTTTAATAACAATTCAAATGCGCAGGTTCGTCATTCGATCAAATCGCTGAGATGTGAAAAAGGTTTGACCCGGACTCAGTTTTTTCTTTCGGCATTCTGCGTTTTATGTCTCGTCATCGTCGTTATTGGCGAAAAAGTTTTCAGTTGAATTACCTATTTGCATATTTTGTGAAATTAACGATTGGAAAAATTAGCATAGCTTCAGATGCATCCAAGGGTTGTTGACTTGGGGGAGTAAGGATAATTCACCACGTTGCTATTTTAGTAATATTAAAAAACAACCAACATCAAAGGGATAAGATCTGTTAGTTGGTGTACGAATTAATATACAAGTGCCCCGATGCCCATCCAACAACTTTGGTTTACAAATAAGACTTTAAAATGGCTCGGATTACTCATTACTTGTGTATGAACACAAAAGCCAATGCTGGAATCTTTATGGGTTATCTATTATGAGGATCATAAGAATTCCAGACTTACCCATAAGTTTTAGTATCCAATGTCATGTAAGATGCACATAAACAAGTGAACTACTTTGAAGAAGTCCAAAACGAGCACTGCAGTCGTTACCCATTTGCAACGTCAACAGTTCTGCTGAAAATGCCTGTCTTTCCCGGTCATTCCATTACTTTAAAAGTGGATTGCGTTTTCTCTATATAAACCCCCTCAGCAAAACAAAATACAAAAAAAATAAACAAAACCAAACTCGAGGAGCGCGAACGTGTGCATTATCCTGGCAGAAAGTTATGAGTTTCTCCTGCATGGAAGGCGGAATAAAATTCACTTTATATGCAGACCAATAATATTTCCATTTGGCGAATTGCCCCGGCTGTCCCCTGCCACGCCCTCACGACTTTGCGAAGGTCCTGCTAGAAGTGGCGCAGAGGTAGTAAAGAACACGACGGTTTGATTGTGATGTCTCCCAAAGGAGACCGAGGTTCCTCGACTTGCATTTCCTGGCGAAACGGGAACAGAATTTTCATGGCATATGACTTTATGAATGTGAGGAGCGAAACAAAGACATTTGGTGTGAAGAAATCCGTTTTGGCACTTTCCCGGAAAATTGCCCGACAATTGTTATGTGCACTCCGTGACTTCCGAGGCCGAAAAAATAGCCAGAGGCTTTAAGTTGGCCAGTGCTTTAAGGTTGCTCAACCCCTTCGCTTTTTGGGTATCGAACCCTTCTCGGCGGACCTGCAATTATGCCTCGGCATGGTCATTAAATCATTCATTCCGGGCCATTTAATAATTTTCGCAACAAAGCTTACTCCGAACCAGAAATTATAGAAGGGCGTGCGCTTTTGGGCATAATAATTCATTAGTCCTTCGAGGAAAACGCAACCTGGTCCTTCTCATAAATGACGGGCAGCGAAACAATAACTTAAATGGAGCCACCATTCCGCCCACTCAGCAGCCACAAAAGGAACAAATCGGAAGGGTCCAAAGTGGGCAGAAGGTCAAAAATGATAAACGGATATGAGGAAAGGATATTTTTGTTCGTTTCCTCTTCCGATTGTCGTTGAATAATTGCAAGTCGCTGGCAGAAGGACTTCGCCTTCCACTCGGCACACTGCACAACAATTGCAGGATCTGCAAAAAAATTTAAGCTGTCAATATTTTGACTTTTCCTGCCTGCCCTTGTGAAGTGGGCGTATAATTAATGGATCTGCCCAACCGACTGTGGGGTCCCATCAATGGCGAAATATTGTGAATTGTGAATGCGAATGCGAATGTGAATGCGAATGAAAATTGCAAGCGTTTTGGGGGACGGCAAAAGGGTTCGACTCTATTGCTTTATTTATGGCGAAATAAATTGAAATGTCAACCGGGTGGGTGGAATATCATATTTGGCCTCAAACTATGAAACTTTCGCATTGTGTCAGCCGGAAATTTCATACTCCATATGGGTCGAGTCCAGCGCACTCCCATTATGTTTATTGCGGGTCCGCAGGACTACCGAAATGCCGAGCAACTGAACAACTAAACTGCCGAGAATGCCTTGGTCGGTCAATGGGGTTCAATTACACTTTTGAAGAGGCCGCCATAAAAGTCCTGGCACAATGAGCCAAGCCTTTGTCCTGCCTCCTCAAGTGTCCTGACTTTCGTTAAAGATATGGGGCATACACAGGCTATAACCCAGTTCATACCCGTTAACGATGTGCCAAAGGGTTAGGGCTACCCTCTTGCCCCGATCTAATTCATTATCGAAGTTGTCTACGGTCGATACACTGGCAGTTTTCTTTTGTCCGTTTGATAGTAACTTTTATGCGGACTAGTAAATCTACGAACCAAATCTATTCATATTTCGCTGTACTGTTGTACTGTGATTTATTTGATTGCGAGTTTACCAAAATACAGATGGAAAGTGAAAGAAGCAAACCAAACAACACCTTTCTATATTTTTTCTAAAAAAAAACTTCCACTATATCGTGGGCTATTTCTAGTCCCACTTGAAATGCATGACATGTGGCTGTATCTATCGCACAATATATCAAATTGTTATGATTTCTAGCCCAGGCCCAGTTCCAATCTGAAATCCCGAGCTGGGAGCGGTGGCACAAGCCTGCTTTGAATTTGGTAGTTAGAGCCATGAATTTATGATACTAATGCGTGATTATTATGATCCTCAAACCGCTACCGACTGTACAGGTGAGTGGGTGGGGCAGGTGAGCAACGTGAGGCGAAATTTTGATTCCTATCGGCAATATGAAATATGAAATTTGATTTTATGGCTTATGTGTCGTGTTATGAGTACGCGAAAACAAGACACGCGGTGGTACCTGTGGGGCATGTAATGGGCATGTAATTTATGAAGGCATAAATTAATGTTATTGCCACCGAAACATGGACTTCCAATCGATGTGGGCTTGGATCGCGTACTTGAAAAAATGTCAGACAGGTAGTGGTGCAATTAGTACTTTTCCCTATATTCAATTATAAATTTCGAATGCATTGCTAATTGGGCATGACATCCATCTAGGGCTAACACATTTAAGTCGCACCTCAAAATGAATAAGATTGACAATTAAAAGACCCTTTGATACACACCAGATTATTATAGTTATATATTTTCATTTAAGTTTCCCAGCGTATAATAGTGCCCGCATAGCGATACCAATTTTAAAACGGAATTCATCAACGTCATCTGCAAATAACCATAAATATTTCATTCCTAAGCAAAGATAGCCCCTGCATACGTTTCACACAGAACCTCGATTGATTTGCGACCCCATTTGAACCCGTTTTATGGTCACGTTCCCCACGTGAAAAGCCGGCAACTGCCGCGTGTGGGTGACTTATAGATTCCGCTTTGCGATAAGAGTTTTGCATTCATTTCGGCGTAATTCATTTTCAATTCGGATTCGCCTGTGCGCATCGTACGTACGTGCCGCAAAATGTGGCAAGCTGCAGGAAAAAGAGAGAGTTTCGCCGGCCAGTCGGCGAATTATGAGGAATTGTGTCTAGGCTAGGCACTCGGCCAAAATGCAAATGCAAATCGGGCATTGGCAGCCACACAGTTAGCGGTCGGTCTCCCTGATGCGTGCCTATAGCCCCACACTATATAGCCACATATAGCCATGTATTCCAACCTATTTGCAACACATACATACAAAACACATGGCAGATGTGGGACTCACGGCTCATAAATATGCATTTCAGATGCGGCAAACTGGCTCCATTGTGCCGCCGTGTTGGCCGCATATTAGTGGCAAATATTGCTGGTCGCCATAAAAGCCGCATTGTGAAAATGAAATTTTCATTTATGCGTCCACTTCGTCCACTTAATCAAAGGCCAGTTGCAGTTGCACAATAATAATCTGCAACACTTGTCCGCTCAGCCGAGCGTTATTATAATGCAAAACAGATGACAATTATCGCGGCATCAAAAGAGTACTTTTTGTTTGTGTCATCGCGGATGGAAAATATGCAGAATGCTACATATTTAGGTAGAGCATAATAAATGAGATTTATATTTGAAATTTAAATTGATATATAAGCTCGTATAAATAATATAATATATATGTCCCAAAAATGGATAGTATAAATAATAATGTTTCTTAAGAAGTAAAATTTCCAACTATATCTGGGACGTTCTACCATTTCTAAAAGTTACAAAGGTGACTTTGAGGCTCTTAAAAAGTTTTTGTTTTTATCGAGCCCACCGCTCAGGAATCATTCAAACAGCAATAGGTCTTGAGATGGGTATAAAACTTTTTGAATTGTGCAGTGTCGCTCGCAATAGTTCTATCTCTATCACCTATTCTCCCATCTCACCTTGCAACTAGCTCTTTCTACACTTTTGCGAGTTGCAGCAATGAGCAAATAAATTCACCGCATACAAAAATTTATAACGCCAACTTTTCTCATTAAATTTTATAAAAGGCGGCATATTTTAAACTTTTTCGACAATAACGGCATTATCTCACCTGGCCAAAAAGGGGGCTGTTGGCAAAAAAGGGGGGGACTTGAGCCCTGAGGCATTGCAGTAGTTGGGTGAGCACTCAAGCGGCAACGAAACTTAATTTCTATTCATTTGCTAAAATTCATTCGGCGGGAGAAAGACAAAAGGCTGGGGGAGGAGAAATGGAGCAAATGCGGTAGGTACACTTGGAGAAATGTAGTGATTTACAACGTTTAGAATGCATGTAGAAAACCAAATAATATCAAGCAATGTATAAAAAATAATTTGAACACAACTTACTCAATAACTATTCATTCTACAGCCTGACAAATAGCATAAGTTCTTTAAAATTTGTTCAAATTATGTATAAATATATTTTTTTGAGTGCCTAAATAAGCATGTGTGTGTGTGTGCGGGGGGATAGCTGGCTTATCAGTGGGGAGCGGGATTGGCAGGCAGTCATATTGGCAGCGGAAATGGAAGCGAAACTTTTGTCTTCACACTCGTGAATATAATGCCACGACAGAATGGATGAAATTAAGAAAACTAAAGGTAAGCAGATTAAGGAAGCAAGAACAACGGGGTGTGGTGGCGGGGGGCTGGAAAATGGTCGGAAAGGGGCGGTGCCGGGGTTGACGGGCAAAAAATAGTTTTCCAATTAAACTTTATCCTTTTGCTTTAATTTACCGGTTTCATGCCTTGTCGCCTCTTTCGACCGCAGAGTTGAGCGGAGAAAAGCGAGCTGCAAGCCGAAATCCCATTTTAAAGTTTTCCATTTTCCATTTCCCGTTGCCTTCTACAATTCGGCCCAAAAAACTGAGTGGCAACAGCGATTTCTTCTTTGAGTGCCACTGATTCTGCATTTGTTTCAGCGTTTTGAAAGTTTTTCAAGACTCTGATTTGGACCCAAAAACTGGAAATGGATAAGCAATGTGCAGGCTTCTCATATGAACTTAAATTGTGATCAGCCGAAAACAAAAACCCAAGACCCGAAAGAAGACCGAATCGAAAGGAGAGAAGCCAAAAATGTGAACATTTTTCTCCCAGAATTGTTTCATGTATTCCCAATATTAATTTGGTCAATTTATATTTTATTTGGAATTTTTAAATTGGTAACGTTTTTCGGCCACATATCGCACTGACCCATCAGGCCGAAGGATCACTCCAGCGGATATCTTTCTGTCTCCCATTCTTTCATTCCTGTCCCTGGCTTATTTCCTTGTCTGTTTGTGTGTGTGTGTGTGTGTTTGTGAGTGCGTGTTAAGTGGCTTAAATGGATCCAGCCAAGATTGTCATATGAGGGGGCTGCTGTGGGGAAGCTCCCACACACATATGGAAAAATATGGTACCCCATATTCTTCGAGATTCCCCGAAGATTTGCACGACTAACATTTTTGCCAAGCCCCCCCTTCCAAGATTTTATTCTCGTTAAGTCCACTGAAATGAAATTTAGACTGATTTCAAAACAAAGGTTACTTAATGTTTTGTTGTTGGTGTTTAATACAAGTACAACTGTTTGTTTGCTCTATATAAAACGACTTTTTAAACTTGCTGTGTGTTATTAAATATTTCGAATAATTTATTAAAATATCTATATATATAAATCATTGACTCGTGCCTTCTGATTTTTCGGCTTTGCGCTCTGCTTTTCTCTGAGTGTGTTCATTGTTATGGTTATGATATTGTTGCCGCCTTTGCCGCTTCTGTTCCTGTTCCTGTCGCAGACCCTCAGCATTCGCATATGAATCCATCCATCCAAAACAGCAGTTACCGCTGGACGAGCCGCGCCGTTTATCCTCATCCTCGGGCAGCAAAGTGGTGGCGAAGTCAGAAGGTCCGGTCTCCGGTCTCCGGCCTCATCTGTGCTGTGCCCAGTAGCATGCCAGATAAATCAATGTGTCAACACCTCTTTTTGTGCTGTCAGTTTTTTATGGTTTTTGATGATATTTCGCCTATTGTCAGGCCGGCGACGCACGCGGCCCGCTCTTGACCAGTTTGCCTGTTTGCCAGTTTGCCAGCCGATGTCCATATGCCCATTTGGTTAAATCGGCCGGACATTGCGCCTTTGGAGTTCGCAGTTGGCTTGGATCGGATCGGAGTCAGTAGCTGCTGACATGGCCATCGCTCAGTGCTTTTTGTCTGGCCTTTAGTGCAAGAATTATGGGTGCCCGTGGCCCCACTCCGCAGCTCCTGCCTTCCGAGCCCTTCTGCTGGCCAATGATGGAAACATTTCCAGCGATGCGAGGCATCCGCGGACCACTGCAACTGGATCAATTTCAGTGGCGAAACGTTTAACGTGGCCACTGTCGTTTTCCGTCAACCTGTCCTTTCGACCCCCCTCCTTTTGCAGCCACCACCCCTGCCGACCATTCTGCTCCTTTCGAACGAACGGAGCTTGCGAAATTTGAATTGTCTGCTTTTTAGCAAAGATTTATGGCAGTCTCGTTAAATTTTAATATAAAATAAAAGTTTTTAGAAAATCATGCGAACGACGAGTCCGGTTGGGCCAGCTTAAATTGCCTGCTCGTACAGTTCGTACAGTTCGATTGACATGCAAAGCGAATTAGCTGGCCATAAATCGAAGCCAGCCCAAGTGGAGTTAAAATATCTGCAATTATTACAAATTTACAAGCGGCCAACTCTGTCCAGTCGTAAAAGTACAACTTGAACGCAGGAAAACTTGAGGCTGTGAGAACTGAGCGATCCTCGGTAGCTGTTGGGCCTTCGGCCTTCCAAAACCCTCATAAACTTGGCCTAAAGACTCAGAATCCATTCAGCATTAGAGCTTCATTTCAGTGAAGAAAATAGTAAAAGTGAGGGTCTTCTAAAGACAAACCCAGTTATTGATGGTTGGGTTGTAGAAGAAATCCGTGTCGGAAAGAGGAAGTTATGGTCACTTAAGAGGAAATTCTTCAAGCGAATTGATCAAAACGTTGCTCAAAAATCAAGTTACATACGAACGTGTCCGTAAAACAAGATCATTTGTTGAATAATATTGTTTCTGTTTTCGCCTTGAGGCAGTGTCCTTTCAACAGCAATCGATTACTTTGCGACTTGCAAGCACATCGATTACACATCCTCACCCGTTTTTAGTTAATTTTTTTGTTTTTTTTTTACCACCGGGGACCTCATACCAATTGGCTGACAAATAAAAAATAATTAGGCATTTAGCACGAAATCCGGGAAAAAGTCAACCGCTAACAAAGAGCCGCAGATTGCCGGCCATCGACCAGAGGAATCTCGAAAAAGTTCAAATAACTTGAGAATTGTAACAAATCATTGCTTCATAGCTGCTGCCGATGTGCTGTTGCCATTGCCGTTGTCATTCGCCATAAATGCGAGCGTTTATGAAACATAATTTGATCGGAGCAAATGCCTCGGTGTCGTCATTGACGTTGACACCGAGCCGACAAGATGACCAGATAACAGGGCGGTGGAAGATGGGGGCTTGGGATTGGGGAATGGGGCTTGAAGTGCGTGCGGTGGCTTTGAAAGACCGCCCCGAAAAAGTGCGGAATCAAAACTCCAAGGCGGCTTTCTTCAGGCAGCCCCAAAAAAATCGTGCTGCTCTTGGAGGCTTCGAGCTCGTTTAGCGCTCATTTGCGGCCAATATGGGGCACAGTGAAGCGTGCCTGTAGTGAACATATTTGTCAGTAACTTTTTACTGAAAGGGGCAAAATCCAATAGCATACACTTTAGTTATACATATTTAAAAGGTCATGTATTCACTAGAAGTCCAATGTCTTTTTAAACTAAGAATAATGTGTTTCCATACTACAAAACCTACCTGTGCTTACCAAGTATTGGTTTCACTGCAGTAGTTGTAGTTGATTCTTGCGATGATGATGGTGTTGCTGCTGTTGCCTGATGTTGCTGCTGCTGCTGCTGCTGTTGCTGTTGCTGCTGTTGTCGTGTCGGCTCGTGTTGACGACGTCGACGACACATAAATTGCGATTAAAATGATTAATGCTCAACGCACGGCGCAATGTTAATTGCCACCGCTCCGAACTCGGCTTAAAGTCCCGATCTCTGGCTATATCTATATGGTCACTCTTTTCGAATTGTTGTTGTTGTTGTTGTTGGTGCTGCCACAGCGGCGGCGACTGCTGCTATTTGCATAAATTTGTTTTGACGCTTGTAATGAGCTGTTTGTGGCATTTTCACTGCCACTATCGAAAAACTTTTATCGGCCTCAAGTGTAGAGACCGACAATAATTTCCATGTTCGTTTTTTAATGTTTTCTCGCTTCTTTTATTTTAATTTTTCCAACACAGCCGCAGCATATTTGAAATTATTATAAAGCATCTTTAGGCGGCGGGTCCGCTAATCGCCAGTTAGCCATCGCTTTCGAACGGAAGTTGCCGGTTTTGGGCAAAACAATTTTGGGATCGGATCCACTGGGGCTGCGAATGAATGAAATTCATAAGCGCCAAGTGCTACTTATAAGAAATTTGCTGGTCTTTAGCGATCGCACGATCAGATAGACAATCCATGTTTTTTCGGAATCTGTTTTGCGAATGAGGTTGCAGGAAATTGAAGGTATGAGTGTACCAAAAAAGCATTTAAGATAATTTCTAATAAATATATATTCAAATAAGTTTTTAACAAAATGAAATATAAAATTGATTGTTTCTTATGTAAGGAGACGTGATCCCCTTGAAAAGTGGGCGTGCTCTTTGCTGTTATGATGGGTTCACATTCATCAAATGGATTCACAATTTGTCAAACATTTAGCTATTCAGTCGGAACAAGATAGAGGCCTGAAACCAATGCGATCGCTTCATTGATATGTAAATCGCATGTGCCCATATTGTTTATGGCCCCAGATGCCATGGCAAAAGTTGTTCAATATCACTCCTATAGATACAAACATCTATCCATTTGAAATCTATCTGGGATTTGGGTGTGTTCCGTTCGGGGGTCGAGTGGAAATCCATTCTCATTGCTCACTGAATTGGTGGGCGAGGAAGACAGACAATTGCAACAATGTAAATCAATCAGCTAGCTGGCTATTGGTAATTTTTATATTTAATTTAGTATTTCCGTTATTAAAATCAAAATAAAACCATTTAAAACTCACCTGCACAATAATTTACTGGCTGCACCCCAAATTGCTGCCATTGTCGTGCTGTTGTTGCTGTTTACACAAGCAGCACATTCGAAATTTATAATCACAATAACAGCAAAATGAACAATAATATTTGTTAACGCTCGAATAGAGACGCGCCCAATAATTTTATTGAATCCCCAATAGACACACACACACAGAGAGAGAGATCCACAATTTAATTTGAAAAACAAAACAAAAGTGGAAGCTCATGGATAGAAAGATACAAAGATACACTTGCGGCATACAGTAGCAGCAGGCCCAGAGTTTTGGATTCGGAACGATACGATTCGTTTCGATTCGCGTGAATTTCGATTTTCATAAAATTAATGAATATTTAAATTGTGTTCCATGCAAAACGCCGCCGGAAACGCGCTTTGCTGGAGCCACCTGTAGTCGTATCTGTATCTATATCTGTGTTTGAATCGCCATCGGTATCTGTATCTGCGTTTGTTTATCAGCGGACTGGCTTGGCCGGATGCCCACCCACACAAAAGTATCTCTAGACACAACGTATCGATTGGGAGACAACTGCAAGTCGTATTCTGATTTGGCGCACAAAAATCAAAAAAAATTCTTCCTGGGCTCCATTCAAAATTCTTTGCCAGCTCTGTCTCTTTCTTGACTTTTGGGTGGGTCCGTCGTGGATTTGAACAAATCCGTTGGCTGCCGCCACTTGGATAAGCCCATGAATGAGCTTCGATCACAATAAACAAACAGTTTCACAGTTAATAATTTGAAATTGTACAGATACGCACTCGCTAATAGGTCTCCTGGCTGAGTATACCCCAAAATCTCTCTGCTCTTCGATTCATCTGTTCTATAAACAGAATTTTTCATTCATTGCTCTTCAACCGGATGGACATATAGACGCCCACGCCCGAGATCCGGAGTCCCGATCACCGATTCCCGTCCCCATTTTCCCGGTATTCGCTGATTTGAGACGCCAGGTTTCACCAGAGCACTGTGATGTATTAACATTTAAATTCTTATTTATAGAGAAATCCCTTGGTTATTACATTTAATTCATATCCAATTTTATAACCTTAAGTTCTTAAAACAAATTATTTTACATTATTTTATCTGTATTTAAATTAAATCTCGTATGATTAACTTCATACCACTGTGCACGGGCATAAGGAAAGCTCCACTATTGGGTGGTGCTTTCGATTTTTTCTGAGGGTGAAACTTGGGGCACGGTCTTGATAGTATAGATCAATTATTTGTCAGTCGGCCGTTCGATTTGTTTGTTTATTTATGGCCGATCTCTTTATGAATGAATGAATAATTGCCGTCGTGGCAGTTGCTTTCCACCCATTTGATGGATTAATGCCCCTGGTTCTCCGGCCATACGGATTCCCAGTACTAAATGCTGGCCCCCATTTAGGTATGAGTTATGCAAACTTAGGATTCCCCGGCCAGATGGGCTTGCAACACTAGATCGCTCGATCCGAACCATTCACCTGGTCATTACGGAAAATTTGTTATATTCTGTTTATGCCCTGTACTCACTCCAAGTTCCCAGATGCCTTGTTGACTATAATGAATGGGGCTGGATCTTTTGTTTTGCCCTGTCCGTTGATCATTTGTTTGTTCAAACAGTTTTTAGCGATGACAGCGTAGTTATTTGCCCCTTTGATGTTGCTGACTGAAATTTCGCTCATATCGGAGCAATATTAATTGCCATTATTCGATGATGAAAATGTTCAGGGCAACGTTCCTTTGAACTGATTGTTTAGTTGACTAGACAAAGTGTTTATGTTTATTCAGTGTACGCTTCAATTTAACCTTAGTCAAAAAATCTAGGAAGTAATTTTACTGGCTTACATCCCTCAAAAAATTCACCCATTCCAACATAATCCCACGCCAGTCCAGTTCACCTGACGAAAGAGTCGGTGACATTGAAATGAAAATTGCTGCGTAAACTCGTACAAGTTGCAACATCTTGGCGGCGACTCCGATCCTCGGATGTAGTGACAATAATTGCCGCTAAGCTGAGCGATGCAGTTGGCATGATTAAAGACGGTTCCAAGGTGGCCCAATGCTCGATGACCCAGCCGACTCCAGTTGGCGACTTTTTCTGCCTATTCTGTTCTTCATCTCGTCTGCGCTGCTGGCGAGGAATGGCAATAGAACCCGGCGAAAGAAGTGCTGGATGGGCCCAAATTGTGGCTATTGTTCGTTGCTCCCCGTGTCGCCAATGTCGCCGGAGTTGCCTTTGCCATCGCCATCGCCTTCGCCTTCGATTGTCTTGTAGACGATGTTGTTCGAATGAAATTCACGGCTTGTATTTTGTTACGATTCGTTTGCCACTGGCGACTTTTTGCTACTGCAACTCGGCAACTGCTGCAGCTTTTGGTGTTGTGCACATAAAGAAAAGGCAAATGATACAAAAATAATACAAAAAATAGAACCAAATGGCTTGCAGATGTGTACTTTAAGTCAACATTTTTGTCTTATCGGTATAATTCGTATTATGATGGTAATCTTGGTATGAAAATATTGAAAAGAACTTTTTTGTAATGATATACTTAAGTGCTGTATGCAGCAGTATGGTTTTGTTGACATATTACTTTCCAATTTTTTCTGTGTGTCTATTGTTCTTTTGGGTTCGCTGGGAAAGGCGGCAACAAAAGTCGCCTGCTAATGACAATCTCATAGACGTTTCCGCAGTTTGTCCAAGCTGTTTGTACTCTGTCCAAACGAACATGATTTGAAACACAATTTTTTTGGTTTATCCCACAGCCGAGTGCCTAGACCGAGAATGAGACGATGGCGCTGTAATAGGAGCCTTTCGACTGGCGACTTTTGGTGGCGCTTGGGGCAACACGCACCACCGACAATGACAATCGATTAGGGAACGGCTGGTCATGTCCTTTGGAACACCACTCGGCTCCTGCGATTCCGACTGCAGCAGGAACATGCCCGGGATGTTAGGAATTTCTGCGAGTTGTGTAGCGCTGACAACAGCAGTTGCAGTTGCAACTGCAGCACGACCGCACGGCAGCAACTGCAATGGCAACCTGTTGACCCGCAGCAACACTAGCTGCAGAACTTCACTTGGCCGACTTCAAAGTGTCCCGAATAGTGATTCCAGATTACAGATGCCACATTCCCGGCCCTTGCCCACGGGGATCAAATCGATTGCCCCACAGTAGCTGCAGCAGCCATGGATGTTGCAGTTGTCGTTGTCGCATGCTCAACTTTGATTTGTGCCTATTTAAAAATGTCTTTTTCTCAAATTTTCGCTGCGCTGCTGGTCAGCTACCGTGTTGGCCAATATCGGTGTCTGGTCCGAAACTGGCCATTGCCACTTCATCATAGGCCAGGTTTGGATGTTGCTGCACAGCAAAGTCGGCACAAATATTCCAGTGGCAACTTGTGGTGCTGCTGCAGCCGATGTTGCAGTTGCTCGTTGCAGGAACAGCAACAACTTTCAGACAATGTTATTTGTTGTTGTCCATGTTGCTGCTGTGTGTGGCACGTTGTTGTTGCTGCTGCAACCTTGGTTATCGCCTTTGTAAGAGGCGATCCGCAACAAGTGCCGAAGACGCACGATACCTAAAAGGTATTTAAATCAAGAAGAGCAATAAATGCCTGGGAAAATTATTGATAAATACCTATTAGAGATGATTATTTTTGTATTTGCGGTGCTTTTGGGAAGCCATTAGATTATCTATTTCAGTATCGACATTATATTCTATTATATCTGTACTGAAAAAATTGTATATTATGTGAATTTAAGGAACTACTAAACCATATTTAAATGTTGTTAATATAAAGTTAAAATTATTAAAATCAAACCAACTATAAATTTTGTTGTGGGTTAAGTTTCTTTATGTGTGTGGTTGCTTTTCCACCATTTCTGCTCTCCACACATACCGAACAGCGATTAGATGACGAAGCCGAAGGAGACATCAAACCATGTGAGAATCGTATGTACTTTAATCTCCAGCTCGAGTGGAACGCTCATTACCTCTGAATGCCAACCGACTGGACTGTTCATTCGTCTCCCTCTGACCATATGCCCTCCTGGAGGAGCCTCCTCCATCTCACGTCCGTCTTGGCCAGTTTATGGCAGCCATACTACACCGCTTCCAATGGCCGCTGCCCGATGGCCGATGTAGAATTTCAACCATATTTAAATTATGGAAAACATAAGCGAACATTTCTGAAGCGACGAACATGAACAAAATCAAAAATTCCAACAAGTTACAAAAATAACTTGCAGCAGAGCCCACTTAAAGCCCGCTTAAGGCGACCTGCAACTTTAGCTACAGAATGCTCCAGCCCAACAACAACAGCGGTTAACAGTGGGCAAGGGGGAGGGGGAGCGGTCTACTTGTTGCTGCGGTGGCGGGGGGAAGCAACAGGCAGACAGGGACGCAGAAGAATTCGCATTCGCGCTCATTGCAACAAAGACAGAACAGGAGATTCAAGCGGAGGCAGTACAACTCTCCTGAATCCTTTGGCCAGAAGCGCACTTTTTGGGGCCAAAAAAGGGGCGCCTAAATTTAAGTTAAATGTGCGGCAAGATTCTCTTTTTATTAAATGGCTTTAGTACTGAAAGCTTAAGACTTAGTTTAAGTGATTTAGTTGAAGACAACGAAATATGCTTTACAACAGTGCTCAATAATTAATTATGCACCATATTCATTTCTTTGAAGTGACTAGATAAAAGGAACTATGCTTTATTTATAGTTGCTATTAGGCTTATGTGGGCAGTTATTCATATTTTTTAAAAGCACATAAACTTTACCCGCATTCATCTTATTCCGCTCCTGTTGGCAATTTGAAGCCCGACCAAGCAGCTTACACTCGCGGCAACAAATGAAGCTAACAACTCGGACGGCGTCTGGCAGTCGTCGATGTCGCTTGGTCGTCGTATTCCTCGATCTCCGCCACTGGCCTGTCTGGATCTCTGTGCTCCTCGGCGGCAATGCGATTGGCTTTGGCTGCAGCTCTGGGCCTTGGCAGTGCCTTTGGACCATAGCTCTGGGGCAACAACAATTGCGAATAGCAACCGCCGCGGAGACAGGAACAAAACAACAACATTCATGGCTGCAACTTGGGCTGAGGAGCTTACAACGACAATTATAAAATGATGACAATAACAACAACAGCCGATGATGGTATAGCCTGCTCAGTGAGCCTGCCTGCGCACTAAACTCTCACGATCTGGACGATTGGCATTGGGAGTTGGTAGTTGGTAGTTGGTGGATGGTAGTTGGTATTGTGCAGTGTGGTGCTGCCAGGGAGGTGGTTGCCATTTTCCGGGGGAAATGCCGGGAATTCGCCGAAACAGCCCACGAACTGATCGTCGTCGCTGTTTCGCCAGCGACAAATGTGTTTTCGATTGGTTGGCGGCCCTTTCCTTTACCATCCCACCCCACCAAGTTCGCGATCCTCGATCCTGGGTTCCTGATCTCGGGATTGTAACTGGGCTCGGCATTTAAGTCGGCGCCACAGGCGGCAATAATGTGCAACACAGAGCACTAGACGATTCCCTTCATTTAGGCCCCCCCTTCCAACGAGAGACACAGCCAAAAATCGAAAATGAAAATATTTATTTCTGATACTCAGTAGTTCAAAAGGTATGCAAAGGAAGCTAGCCTTTGATGCATATTTAAGTTGCAACAATCTCAAAAATCGTTTCATTTAATGTCATCAAAATTTCATTGAGTAACGTTCGGTGCATCGGTGCGCTTCGTCACACATTGATATAATTTATTAGTTATTAAATATACCCTTACTTAGAGCAATCAACATTAATTTGATATTTCCATTATTAACATTATTTTCCATTTTCTTGAACTAAGCTAATGTTTTTTGGTATCCCCAATCCTGACCCCTTTTTACTTAGCTTGGTTTAGGCGACTCTGGCGACGCCTGGGGCATGGATGGATCCTCCCTCCGGTTCGCCTCCGTTCTGGACCGGCACTTGTTGCGATTAATCGCTAGATCGACGCTTTAGTTAATCCCTGCCAACCGCAGTCAGCAGGCGCCGAGTGTGTGGGTGGCGAGCTGGAAGTGGATGTGGATATGGATGTGGATGCGGATGCTCCGCGCTGATCTCGTTTCTGTTAATTGCCACAACTTTTATGAGTCGCAATTGGGCCCAGGTGGTGCAGGCGGTGGTCAGAATGGTGGATGGTGGTGGATGCAGCCAGGCCATCGCGGTGGCGCTTGGTCCATTTGCATATGTCGTCGATGCGATCGGCAGGGAGTTGTCCATTTTATAATTGGATAGTTTGTCACCGCGTTGGAGTATCTGGGAGTGGGGCCAGACGTAGGCGGGCATTTGGTTAAAGCTCAGTGGTCAGTGGTTAGTGGCTGCGTCTCGAGATGGTCAACTTAATATGCATATTAGCCATGAAAGGCAACCGGTTTTCAACCAAAGAGGAAAAACTAAAAGAAACAGCTGGACAGCAAAGGATATTAAGTTAATTTTAAATCTGAACCATAAATCTTCAACTCTGGTTTATGCTCTAAATGGAATTATTTATAAATACAATTAAAAGAAATAAATAAATTAAAGGACCAATAAAAGGGTCAGCTTTAATTTTTATAAAAGGTTTATCAACTCGTGAAATGGTTTGGTGACCAAAATGCAGACAGTTTAAAAACAAGCTTTGTTTTAAATCATTTGAATCCCTTGGACTGCATATTTCTTTTCGTTGATTTTCTGCATTCGAGTGAGATAAGCGTCCTTTTTGGAGTGTGTAGATAGTCGACCCTCTTCGCAGCGATTACTTTATCGACATCTTTTGGCAATCAAATAAAATTCATTCATGTTTAGTCCGGCCTGGGAAGTGGACAATTAAAAAAATGCTGGGCATTGAACTGTCACAATCGTTAAAAGAATGCTTATAACATAATATGCCAACGATCGTTGTCGAGAATACAGATACAAACCAAAAAGTGCATTTAGTAAATAAGCTAAATGCGACGCAATCGAAGGTCTCTGCCCACTTTGTTTTCGTATAATAATTTAATTTTATTTTTAATCCCGACTGGGAAAAAAAAGATCGGAGAAGAATCTGGAGAGGATGGGGAATGTATGTAAGTAGGGAGAGTCGAAGTCGGAGACTATCTCAACATACGGCAATGTCCAATGTTATGTTGTCACGATATCAAAGCATTTTAATTGGCCGATTTATAGATTTAATTACGTATTCATGCGAAACATCGAATCCGTGATTCGTAAAAACACACACCGCGGCCCCCAATCCGCAATGAGCCCGGCGGAGCAGAGATAAAGATACAGATACAGAAAGAGACGGAGACGCTGGCGGAGACAGAGACAGGGCGACCAGGAGGGTTTCAGCCCAAGATCTGAGCCTGATTTCTGTTACCCGCAACGCAGCAGATCTTTACGATTTTGAATCTCCTTGCGGGAAACGAGGAGGATTTTGAGTGGGAGGGGAGCGGCTACAAGATCTTATGGCTCCAAGATCCCTTCTACTTTATAAAGTGCACTTAAACTATCACTGAAAGGTAAAAGAGAGTTGTTGTATAGAAATTAGCTGAAAATCAAAAAAAAAAAAGCAAATATAGCTTTCTAAATAATTTCATTTGGTAATAATTTGAATCATGTTAATCCTTTCTTTTTTTTTTTTGATACAATAAGCTCTTCTCCCAAAACCTTTAATCAAAGCAGTTGCTTTATGAAATGAAACTAAGCTCAAAACTTTTAAAAATAACATTTTTTATTAAATGAAGTACCGTTTTTGTTTAAGTGGCATGCACGAGATGCAATCTCCTGAACTGAGCGCCACACGCTGCCGTCTTAAAATGCATCAGCAGTCGAAACTGGCCAAAATGGAAAGGGCCAAAATGAATGCGACTGTGAATGTGAATGCGTATGCTCTTACATATTCATTTGTGGCGAGGGCATAAAAACCATCATAACAAATTTGTATTCGTGGCATATGCGGGGAAAGCCCCAACTCCATTTCCATCCCCCCACCTCTGCCCCTTCCCACTGCCGCCCCTTTTCGCGGAGGCGTGCGCAGTGCCATTTATGAAACCATTTCGGGGGCACATTTCATGCGCCGTTTTAATATCTTTATTGGTCATCATCATCGTCGTTGTCATTAAAAATGAGAATAATAAAATCATAAAGCCCCATCGCAGACGGCCGACCGATTCGGGTACGGAACTCGAAATTGGCCAGGTCGAAAGATCGGGCAATCGTCAATCGACAGCACTTTCTGTATCTGTATCTGTGTTGATGATGTTGTGCAAAAAGCGAAATTATTAAATTTTGTGCCTGCCTCGAATTTTAAATGCGTGTCCACGCATTTTAATTTCCCTGCATGGCCAACTCACGTATCTGGCCCCAACTGGGCCTCTTCACTGCTCCTCCTCAGCACAAAATACACAAAAAGAAAAATTGATAGAACCTCAAAACTAAGAAATTAACTTACTCCAATACTGGGGCTTGAGTTTATTTTCTTTATTCAAAATAATAACTATTTTTGATAAATGTATTCATTTCTTTTTACTTATCATATTTAGTTGTGAACGAAACTGAGATCACATTTAACTGATTTCTGAGTGTACGTTCTGGCCCCTCTGGACTTGGATTGGCATCGGAATGGAGTCGGGGTCTGAGGTCCGGGCCACTTAATTAGAATGAGTTCACTCGCTGCGAAAAGTTGGCCATAATGTGGCCATAAATTATGCATAGCAAGTGCGGCGATCCCCCAATTTCCCCGCCATTTACACCATAAAGCCGGAGCATAAAGCCACCGAAATTATTCAATATGACAGTCGGACATGACAGTTGATTTAAGAAATTTGATCATAAACGTCAAAACCGAATTGTTTGGCTCGTAGATCTTATCCTCATTTTCTTTGGCTTATACGATGGAGGGGGCTCAAAGAGTTGTTGGGGGCGGAATAAGTCCACACGATTTCGCGGTTTCTGGGACATCAGTCGCTATTTCTTGGCCGTCGTGCCAAAATGATAATTCGCTCGGATTTTATATAGCTATATACGTATTTATATACAAAAAGTGTCGGCATTGCCATACTCGTCATAATTTACGAATTTTACTGTGTGAATGAATAACTGTGTGTGATTCTATAATATAAAGCCAATCAGGCCAATCGTGAATTTTGCAGGTGGCTATAGATAAAAGGAATTTTAATTGGTAAATAGACAAGTGCAAAATGTGATCTAAAAAATAAACAGTTTAAAGATAATGTAATACCAAGTCACCCAACTCTCTCAAACATTTCGTATTTAGTAATGATTTTGCGATTTGTTTGGCCTGTCTTGTACCACTTCCATTGGAAAAGATTGAATATCACCAGCAGGAGTGCGAACATGAAAACAAATCGAATCAGCCGTAATTGTATTGACTTAAACCCTTTGGTTGAGTGAAACCAAAACGCGATACTTCCCGTTTCGAAGTCCGATAAAATCTTCTTCCATCGAAGCTCTTGCGTGTCATCCATATCAAATGTCAAAAGGGGAACTTTCTGCGTTTTGATAACCACAACGCTGAGAATTTCGACAAATTGTGGCTTCGTGTGTTAGTCGTCGTTTAAGCAAATTGACCACATATCAATTATGAAATTGAAATGTGTGAAAATGCTGGCGAAGGAAAGTGAAGCCTCCGTCAGCAGCAACAGCTCATTATGCGATAATTTAAGGGGTAGCTGCTGTGTTTTTGGGGTTGGGGCAAGGTGAGGGATCGATTCTCGCCACGGCGATCGATTTCATGTCCATCCGGTGCAAAGGGGCGGCGGGCCACGCCCTGCCCTGGTCAGCGGTCAGTTATATTTACCATATGCGAGTGTTCTTTGCCGTTTCGCTGAGGATATGAATGCAATTGTTAACCCCCTTTGGCCTTTTGTTGACGCTGACTGTGACGGCTGCGTGTCTGAATCGTTTGAGTATTTGTAATGCTGCACTGAAAAAAATGAAGTTAAGCAAATTGCTTATAGGGAACTGAAATATATAATATGCTGTTTATAATTAATTACCTCATCCTTATCAGCAATCTACTACTTATGAGTGAAATAGTGCGAATAATGTATCTAGTTTAATACAAGAAAAATGCGATATTCAATGACGAATTTTGATTATTATTATCGCGGTGTAGCCAACTGTTTGGCGTTGCTATTGTGAATTAACATATCATACCCAGCGGGAAGACCTTTTGGGTGCGGTCGATGTAAATCAGAGCGCACATTAATTTCACAACTCGGTGCGAGTTTGAGTTGCCTGAGTATCTGAATTGGATTCGAGTGCGGCAGGAAGTCGCACGATGAAAGCCCTGTAATTGAATATGACGAGTGCAGTGGAGGGTCAAAAGGAAGCAGAAGCTCCAGTCAGTGGTCACTATCGGAATCGGAGGTCAACAGGCAATTGTGCGGAGCGAATGGGTTAAGTTTGGAGCGAAGCGACGATTCCCAACGGAAATCAACATCTTTGATTTCAGCATATCAGTTTCGGCGGGGGGCGTTGCTTGGGGTGGCTAGCCGCCCCACTCCTTATGTCTGTTTAATCAACGTCGACTGTAAACAACGGTCAACATCTAAAGTTTCCAGCACACGGAGGGGGCAGGAAAGGTGGCGGCAGTCTGCTATTTGCACTTGGCCTACAACTCTTGGATCTTGGGAAGTGGGTGGCGGTGGTGGTGTTGGCCAACCATCTATACGGATATTCCACTCATTGCCAGGGCATCAAACATCTTGGCTTCTTGCAGTTCTGTGCTGCACAAATATTTACTCTCAAACACAATTCACAATGCTCAAACAAAACACATACGACTATTGAAGGTATATTTACGAACATCACATCTCCACACACACACACATACATAATAATAATATAATATTTTGTCTTGGCTAAAAGTGGGCAGGTTTAAAAGTAACTAAGCCTATTTAAGAAATGTACTATACAAAATTTAATCGAAGTAGATACTTTTGTATCTGAGCAAGCTCAACAAACTCATCGAGTTGCCCAAAATATATTTAAAGAAAAGGAAAATATCTCGAGATTGGACTTTGATATTTTTATTGCATGCAAATACAAATCGAGAGTAAATATGCATATCTATATTGCATTTATTCCATCTGCACACATGCAATTGCAAACCATGTGCATTTAATTCGAATTGGTTGAGTGGGAGCGGAATTACTCATAAATGGGGAGTAAGTTTCGCACTTGCAACTGCAATTTCAATGGACTCAATTGTTTGGGCTGTTGCTGCTGATTGCTTCATTGTGGTCTCTGTGATCAGACATACAATAATAATGTGCCACGCCCACCATACAGGCATACCAGGGGGCGGTAATATTATTGGACAGCTATAACCAGGCGATAAGGTGGGAAACTGTGTACGAGGCCTGGCCAAACATGCATTTAATGATAAACATCACAAAGGACGAGCTCATAGGATGGCCATCTTCTTACCCACCGGACCGACCACCACCCATCCAAATGATCCATTTCGGGGATAATTTGGTGACATTTGCATTCGAAGCGAGATGGAGCTAGTTTGCGGCTGGCGATATGCAAATTTAGATATTGATGCATTGATATAACAATCAATATTTAAATTGCCTCCCTCGAATGCCCCTCCACGTCGATTTGACTTTACTGTGTGTAATTCAGCCCGGCACTAATGTGTGTCCATGAGGACACAATCCTGATTACAGGCTACAGCTGAAAACTTACAATTAGGCAGTTATCATTAATGTCAAGTGGATGGATGCTTAGGAGCAGATAAATTTAGATTGCAGCTGTAATGCCACACTATCTAAACAACAAAAATATGAAAATTATTTTTGTTTTTTTAAAGTTTTTTAATTATTTCTTTTAAATGTTATCCATCGAATGGCAATAGCATAATCCCCAATTATGACTGTAAAGCTTTGTTCATTCACCCAGAGAAACTCCGATTCCAGTAGCCACTGGGCCTCAGTCAAATCGCTTGACAGACCTGTCAGAGTCATCGGAATGAACCCCGATGGATATCGATATGCTTAGTCTGAAAACTGGTGACAGGCGGCGAGCGAAACGGCTTAAAGCCGGCCCAAGTGGCAACTGCCAGTGGCAAGTAACAAAGTAATTATGAGAGTTTTTGTCTAATAGGCTTAAAAACGGCGGAAAGCCAAGTGGGGCAGGGCATTCGGCGTGAAGAGGGTCATGCTCGAGCAACAGTCGTGGCCAAAAGGGAAGCAGATATAGAAACGGAAACCGAGCCGGTCGAGAAATTCCCTAGGCAAGCCGCCTTCAAGGTGAGGCGAAAAGAACATTAAGACAGAAGGGTTAATTAGAAGGATAATTAGTGCGTAATCCGATATGTCAACATCGACGGGGAGTTTGAGGGACGGTCGAGTGCGTAATGAAATTTGGCGACGAAGTGGAAACTTATTACAACAAAAGCAGAAGGGGGGGGGGGAGAGAGAAGTAAAGAAAATCCAGCCGAAAGGAGGGAAACCCGGTATTCAAGACAACGTTCAAATGCCCAGAAAATTATGACGTTAAGTTGCCTTGGCATTTTTCCCTCAACTTTCTTCGTTTTTACCCCAACCGGATCTAAAATTCCGCATGCTCTTTTATTATGGGGGATATTTACTTTTTAACCAAGTTTGCTAACTAATTTTTATAAACAAGTTAAAAATGTATTCAATAAGTAATATCGAAAATGTAGTATATTAGCAATGGGATTTTCAATGCTGGATTAATTTTAGATATATGTTAGAATTTATACCAAGTACGTAATAGCCACACATAGAGAATGAAAGGGTATGTTCATCTACCCTTTGGGCTGTTCATGTTTTTCGCCTGTCTGACGAAATCCTAATGGCTTTTGTGATGTTTGTTTTAGTGTCGCTTTAAATTATGCAGCAAAAACTTATGAATAAGCATTCTCTGCAGGTGGAGAGATGCCCGGCGGCCCATGGAACCCAAAACCCGCATCGGAACGCACCGCATCGTATGGAATCGAATCGCGTCAAGCCAAACCAAACCAAACCAACCCAGCCCAAGTGATCCCGGGGCGAATCGAACCCGATCCCCTCGTGCTGCTTTATGGCATTGGGCGCCACCCAATTAAAAGGCACTCGTCGACCATTAAAAGCCGGGTCCGTGCGAGAATCTGGAGAATCGGAGGAACTGGGACAGGCATCGTGAGCTGGGCCCAGTGCAACATTTCGCCGTATTTTTTGCAATTAGAGAATTATTAAAGTGTCGTTAAACGGCCGGGGAGCCTGGCATATGAATCATGCCCACTTTTATGACGACTGTCAGAGCTCGTGAGTATTTATGACCTCGCACAATGGCCATAATACCGATGGAGAAGGAAGGTGGAAGGCATTTGGGGAATGTTACTGCATCCCAGCAGCGGGTGTTTTGAGTATATCGAATACTCAGAGCTGCAAGGAAAGTGCGCTGGCATCTGGGTAATCAAAGGAGATTACAGAAAGAGGAACTAAGTTGTCTTATATTTATTCAATAATAGCTAATAGTTATATTGCATATATGTTTTGATACTTCATATAATCTGAAAAGAAAAGACTAATATTAAATTACAAAACCTATTTAACGGTAAAATAGCAACCATCAGACTGCAAAAGGCACAAAAAAGCGCTTCCAACTTCTTCGAAACTCGCTTCCTCTATTTTATTTTCTTATTTATATCTCTTCTTACTTTGCAGCGGAAAAATCGCTGTGAAATCAAGCCAACAGACACAAAAGTCTTTGGACAAATCGTGATTTACGTTGGAGCCAAAAGAAAGTTGCACAAATATTGAAATATTATATCCATATTTATTGGTACCGTCTCTGTGCTCCGGGGACAAAAAAAAAAAATGAGATTCGTAATGCCAGCAAGGAAATTGAATCAATGAATTTAGTGCGACCATCAGCAGAAATTACTTTTATGATAAAAAAGATACTAAAGTCCGGACCCAAAATCCATCCATCCAAATCCAACCACCCCCGAAGTTGAGATGGCCCGGAAGTGCGGACCGGACAAAGAAGCTGGCTATCTCATATCATAATAAGCGCTCATCAATTTCCATTAAATTTAATATGTCACTTGGCCAAAGGACAATGCCCGGAACAGGACACTACTGTCCTTTTCCGCTCGTCATCATCGTAAAAAGAGACCGGACCATAAAAAAGCTTTTTCATAATTTTGCTCGAAGTGCGCGAGGACGGAAATAAAATATGATATGAGCTTGTAATAGATTTTTATCACTATTCGAGTGTGGATAGGAGGGCGGTGCGGTTTCATTGAAACAAATGAGCGTGCTAAGTGAAAGTTTTGATTTATGCCCATATAATATACGCCAGGGACTGACCAGACAATCCGCACGATGGATAAGCATTAGCCGCAATAAAGCCAAAATGCGAAATTACGAGAAAAACTGCACAAAAATTTGTGAAAGACATGCAAACCTGTAGAAAGCTGCTGTGCTGTCCTATGGGGAAAAGCCGAATGGAATGAGAGGAGAAGAGTTTTGGGGCCTTGACAGGTCATCGAATGGCAAATGTGTTGCACGAATGACAATTGGCCATAACTCAACCCGATTCGTGGGGCAACCAAAAGCGAGCTGACTTTTTGGCCAGCAAGTGCAGGGCTTGGTGGGTACACTGAGAGAAAAATATTACAGTGCTTTTAATACCCGTGACTCAGACTCCAATTCTGGGTGGCTGCCCAACTGGCGGATCAAAATTAATTAGCTGCACTCAAAAGCAAAGCACGACATTTTATCAGAGTTTCCAGCTTCGTTCGTCTTTTGTTTCCCTCGCTGATTTTGCATTTTTCATACTTCAATAATTGGGAAATATGCAGGTGGGGGAATTGGGGAGCATATATCCCATCGGGAGCGGCAGCCAATAAAACTTTAACGAGCATTACACACGGGATGGCTGGCACATAAAAAACTCAGCCCGTTTCCGAGGAACACTCGGCGTCATCGATATGGATGTTGGCTGGATGTGGACGCAAGGATTGGCTGTGTTTTCCATAATTGATTAATTAATTAATTTTGAGGCCATTCCGAAACGATGTCTATAATTCTCGAACTCTGTCCAAACAGAGCCATTTGCATCGAGTTTTATGCGAAATGACGAGATATAAAGATTAAGGAAAGATACAACCTCTTTTTTTCATTTTTTTCATCTTGATCAGTTTTTTTATTGATAAAGAACAACAAGTTCATATCAACAAATTGGAATTTCATTACGTATATTTGTTAAAGTTCAATTTATTATACTATTTTTTTTCCCCCCAACCTAATGAATATCTATTTCTTTTACAGCTGACAAACTGCAATGTTTGCGATTAGAAATTCCTATCCGAACCTGTCGAATAGCTGGCATATCTTCTCCGACCGCTGATTAAGATAATGTCCGTATAGTTTGGTATAGGAATTCAAATCTTCTATTATCGTCATGCCTTTTAAAAAGTTAACCAACTGAGATTCCTTTAGCCAAAATAATTGCCCAGCGAATGCATCCATCAATATGTGAGTGCAGCAAATATGGATATGCAAATATGTATCTTGGGGAGAAGTACCCGGTCTTCAAGAGGGGATCGCACATAACTAACTGGATTTCTCTGGGCTGTCGGATCGAAAAGGAAATGCAGCTCGGTTCTATGGCCGAGTGTGGGACAAAGATGAATCCGCGAGTGCAGAAATTGTGGCACTTGATATCCATAAATACGTCACAATGTGAAAGTCTAGCGGCTGCATGCAAACGAGTCTCAAGTTTGTTTCTATTTATGCACGTAGCATGTTGCATTGAGGAAGTTGCCGCTGTTGCTGCTGTCGATGTTGCAGCTACTGCTGTTGCAAGTTGCAAGTGTTCGGCAGCAGATGCGACTGTCAGCGGCACGGCATTCACTCTCTTATGAAATGGTTTTTGTCATTTATTTATCGCTTTTCGCCGCTAAAATGAAAACTGATTGAAATGTGTCTGCCCGTGCGCAGAACTTCGTGGCGAGCTTTGGGGAATGTTCCTGGACCGGGTATGCCTAATTTGGGCCCCAAGGCAACGGCAAAAGTAGCAGCAGCATCAATTTGGCCAATTATATTGACACTTTCGCTTGACCAGCAATCGGCTTCAATCGAGGCGACTCCAATCGCCGCCACATGCAACATTCGGCATTCTGCATTCGGCATTCAAGATCCAGCACTCAACACTCAACACTCATAGCCAGAACAATGTCCGACAAGCTGTGAGCTGCCAGGATCCGACTGAGAAATTGGCATATCTCCGCTTGACAATCAAATCTTGGCCTTAAATAGACGCAGTCCGACCCCCAACTCAACTCCAGCAACACTTCCATGCAGATGGGCTCTCTTCCTCGGGCAGAATCTGCACTGGACGAAATCTATAAGATAGCTGAACTAATTGTTATTAAATGTTCATTATCATTAATAAATTATTTATAATTAGTGGCAAACACTAGCAACTAGCAATAGTGAGAGATAATTTCTTTAAATGTTACCCGAACTATCACACAATTTCTGCGAGTGCAGCTAGGAACCGGGACTCTGGGGCGTTCATCAATTCTCTGGCTGGGCGCGATGATGTCGCGATGACCAGCCCAAAAAGTGCCGCGCAGGCGCAATCTCTGTGAGATCAGCCGCGGCCAAGATGCAACAATGGATGTGTGGCTATGGCAGCGACTGAAAAGTGATCGTGACACAAGTGTGTGGCTGGCAGGGTGTAAAAAGGGGGGTTTGGGCACCAGAGGTGCCTGCAATTTTTCAACACCCTGCCGCACGAGGCAGTACACCAAAAAAACTGATAGCTATGAATTATTAACTGATTTAATATTTTAATGCAACACAAGTGAGTTTATGCAGTTATCTGCTGCACTTTAAATCGATTAATTTTTATTTGTGTAATTTCATAAAATTGTTTTTTGATATCTGGCATTAAGTTTTACGGAATTTATCTCTGTGCAGCAGCTAGCATATTGCGATTGGGCTAAAAAATTTCTAACTGGAGCAGTTTCATGGAAAATGTTTCGCTCGCGATTCGCCAGGTGGGTTACAAATTTGTTGGCAGTGACATTTACTCTGCTGGTGCCCCATTGCGGCAGCCTCTTCATTTAGCCGCCAAATGGCGCACTCCAATTCCGAGTCCAAGATAATGATCGTGAGAGAATTCATGGGCGCTGATTGTTCCGACTGGAATTTTAATGCCGTCGCCAAGTGCTAATTTGTGTTTGCTGTTAATTATTATTACTAGACATTGGAGTTTGGGTGTTTATGTGTTTTAATTCGGAAAGTATGTAGTCCAATGTCTAAGTTGGTAAAAATTGTAAAGCAAGTTATAAAGTTAAAGTAAATACAACATTAAAATTTTTTGAATATCTACACTAGTTGAAGGACTCCATTATATTTCCTACTACATATATACGCTATCTCTTCACAGAGGACCTGTTACAATACTACAATGTGTGCATAATAATAATTCGAAGTCGCGCTAAATTGGGTGATAAAGTTGATCCGGACACGATAAGCCAATTATAAATGCATTTAATGGCTAAATATTAAATGTATATTCGTGCTGTGCGACGCGATCTTGTCGTATCCTCGCCCCAAGTCGTCGTGCTTCGTTGATCTTTGCAACTTGCCTTCAGGTCTACACTAAGAGAAAATGTGTAGAGCTCTGAAACTAAAATTGACAGTTTCATCAGATGAATAGATTAAATAAATTTATAACTAATGCACTCTTACTCTTACTGCCAGCTGCAAATATTTATAATATTGATGTATTTCCAAGGTATCACCCTTTCATGGTGCTGTTATATCATTTTGAGAAAATTCATATTTTTCTCTGCCATTTTATTTGCTGTGCAGAGGCCGTGGTCTTGCTCTTGCACTTGGTGGTGTCAGATGACGGGCAGCGATCTCTGGGCCTGAATTTATGAAGTTGTTTGCGCTTATTAAATTTTAAGCTGAGCATGCAACGCAACACTTGCCACCAGGAGGCACTTACCAACTAACCAGGCAGCCAACCACCAACCACTCGCCACTTGCAAGTTGAATGTTGGCAGTTGGCAGTTGGCGACAACCTGGCGTTGCCGCGAGATGCACAGATAAGATTCGGTGACTGCGAATCGCGACTTGTGACTGGTTCCCAAACACGCCCTGGCTTTCCACCGCGGCAATTAGCGCAGGCGCTTGAAATGTGTTGAAAGATATTTGATGAATGGCTACTTAGCGTGTCGGACTGTTTAAGTAGCGGCAGGGAGGATTGTGAAGCCCCATGTTCTGGTTACGTTATAATATAAATTTGGGTAAATCAGCAGCGATCAATAAGTCACATATTGATCAACAATTCAAATACATATGCTTAATATATATCTAAATCCAATCTTTATAAAAGCCTTAGAGTTCCGTAAGCAGATTATTTGAAGTCAGTTTCAGGCTTTTAACCCCTGCTTTCCTTATGTGACTGCCCATTTTCCTTTGCATTTAACTCATTCCCTGGCCACAACATATAGTTGCCAATTTATTTACATAGAATGCACACACGCTCGGCAATATTTCACGCCTTCGAGCCTTCGACCGACTCTATTAGATGCCTTCTGCGACATTCAAATAAAGATGTCGCGGCCAATGAATTATGAATTATATCACGCGGCCAAGACCAAATTTGGCCAAGCTGGGAATAAGGCCCGGAATAAGCCAGTACACGATGCAAAAGACTACACGAGTCGAGACAATGCCCAAGGAATCGACGTAGGAATAACAAATCCGCTGCCGATGGCGATGGCCAAAAGACAATGACAATGGCCGCAAGTACAAGAAATGTGCGCTGACTACAACCACAATGGGCGGCTGTGGGGGTGGTGGTGGTACTGCTGGTACTGGTGGTGCACCGTGGACCAAGTGGCGACGATATGCCAACGGCAACTGCCGCATTGTGTCGCTGTTTTGGATATCTTCATATGGCCCTGGCCAGCTCCCCATCGACCCCCATTGCATCCCTTTCCCAACGGCATCCAAGCGACCTGAGCCGCGCTGAGCATTTAGTTGCATTTATTTGTTGCTATTAACTGGCGCGCTGACGCTTATCAGCCGACTCCAGATCCAGGTCCAGGTCCAGGTCCAAGCCAAGACCAAGTCCAAGTTCAGCTTCGAATCCCACCATGGCCACAAGTCCAAGTCCAATGCTAGACACGGAAAAGGAAAAGCGCACGCGGCGAGAACAATTGCCAGAGCAAACGAGGCCGGATCGCCTTGCGGATCGCCCCCGCCATCCAGAAATGCAGGGAGTGGGAGTAGCCATCTCCGTCGGCACACAGTGGTTGGAAAACACTTCGTTGTGAACCATTAGAATATTAGATATGAATATTTTTGTAGGTACAGAGTTTTAATTTAAACGTAAATTATATATTTGTAATTAAATACATTTTTGGCTTATTGTAAATACCATTGAACATATATGTTATGACCACTGTTCAGTGATTTTGGCAGCCACAGCGGTCGTGGCGCATGTATTGTTATCGCCTCCGCGAGATGCGCGCCCGCTCAACAGGAAGCCGAAGCCCTGGACCGAGGAGCCAGTACCCCGCATCCAGAAGCCACCATCCAGTATCCAATATCCAGTGCCCTGTGCATTCTTATGGTATATTCCGCATCCGATTTGCCCTGCTCGTCGGTCGGCGGCCGTCGGTCTTTTCATATGGCTCTCAAAAAACGCCATGTTCATATCTCAGAATTGGTCTGCGGTTCTGCCCCTGGCTACCGTTGCCCATGCCCATGTCCATGTCCATGCCCATTGTGACCTCGGGCGGGGGTGTTGGGGATCGCAAGGGGGTTGTGTTGGGGGATCCGCTGTGGTACCTTTTAATGTGCCTGGTAATGCTCATCGTAATTTTTCCACATTGACGCTGGCAGCTTTTTGCTGCTGCTGCTTTTGCTGCATCTGGCTCCTTTAATCTGCATATCTTCATTTGACTCTGCCGCTTTTAAATGCCCCATGAGAAGTGGGCTGGGATTGGGGACTTTGGATGGGAGAATGGGGGATCGGTGGGAGTCAGCGTTTGTCGTTTGGCGTTTTTAGCGAAATAATGAGAATCATGATTTCTGCTCTTTGCGGTTTGCCTCGCTTGCAGCAGTGCAACGAGATTTTCAGTTTTTACGCCATTTTATTTGGCCTTTTTTTTTGCTGTTCTGGGTGTACAAATTGATATGCAAATTTTTGAGGAGCTGAGAACGAGTCGAGCCTGGTTCCTGTGCCTTTCCAGGGCTCTTGCACTCGAACTTATCGTAGTTTTAAAAAAGTAAAGGAAATGCTACGGGCTAACCAAGGTTAATTAGTAGCCAAGTGTTGGCGACTGCAGCTGAGAGGTGTGATGTCATCGAAACCAGTAGCAGTAGCCTATAATAGGATGCATTTAATGAGCTCCATAAGTTGGGCATAGATAGTTAAACATCTACCCCAAAAAAAGATATTATAAATTGGAAAATATTACTATCTATCGAATCTTATATTGTTAAAGACACATTTAGTGTTGATCTAAAATATTTTTTTAAGCAAACAGTAATAGTTTGTAATAAAAATGGGTATCATCAAATGAGTTACATCAGTTAAGTTTAGCTGACAACTTTTTTACGGAATATGCCAGTTTTTAAATTTTTGCAATAATTTCAAGTAAACAGATTGTAAGTACATATAATTATTTGCAACGGATTGCGTGTTTCGAGCGCCTTTAACCAAGTCAATATCTATCAACTTGTCAAAGAATTTCCTAGACATTAAAAGCCATAAGCTCTAGAGCTCTCTGTACGTAAATATAATTCAAACTAGTTTCAAGTGTAATGACGCATATACATTTAGCAATATTAAAATAATAGTCAGCCAGTTACTATATTAAGATTGTAAAAATATAATGCCACATCGATGGATAGATATGTGAATGCTATCCTTAAAGCTCCACATATTCCCATACACACATACTCACTCGGACACCCACCCACACATAATGCCATTAAGGATTTGCCAAAATCATTCCAGACCATCCTCAACTTGCGGCATCATCTCCATTTTGATAAGTCCACTTTACATATTGCCCCAAGCTGCCTGTTCGGTTCTGCAACATGGCCACAATAATCTTGGCCCGGTCTCCAACCCCTCCTCTGCCCCCTTAGCCATCCGGTGGCTGTGGCAAACAAGTTTCTGCACTCGCATAATCTGCATGAACCATAATTTTATTGAGAGCACGCCTGCCAATAAATAACTCTGCCCCGATTCCCGATCCCCGCTCCTGAAATGGGATGTTGCAACGGCAGCCGTGGCCATTTATTAATATGGAAATCTACAGAGGAGCCGCAGTGGCAGAGCTTCTGTTCCCGATCCCTCCTGGTTCTCCACCCCGCATCCCCCGACCACCCTTACCCGTCGCCTCTGTCGCACCGCTAAACACATTACACGATAGCAGCAAATGGGAGCCAACGTCATCTCTGGATACCCATACCCATTCCCATATGGCCATTCCCACACCCCGTCGCAGCATCAACCGCATCTCCATCCCCATTCCCATCCCAGAAACCATCGTCATCCTCATTGTTATCGGAATGCTGGGCCATAAGCAACGACCCGGCCACTGGCGAGTTAACTGGCCGCCATCGTCATCCGAGTTGCGTCGAGTTGAGTCGAGTCGAGTCGAGTCGCAGGCAATTTCAATTTCATGTTATCCGCAAAATATTCATTTTAATATCTCTTCAATCCACACACGAACGGGGTTCTCTAGACTGTACAGAGAGAAAAAAGCGAAACTCTTTAAAATATGATATTCTACCTTAAAATCAGTTGAAAATATGAAATATATTATTGTTCTCAGTGTGTACTAAGTGAACAATGGGGTTGCAGACTGAGAACGATATGCTTCGGCTTCTCGTTTTGATTTCGGTTTCGGGGTTTGGTGCCTCCTGCGCCAGACAGGCGCAAATATGATGTCCATAAATCTCGCTAATAACCAATCCTGGCCAGGGTTCCAAATGCAAATTGCTCATGCCCGGATGCCGGCCCCATATGTCTGGTGGTTGGCCATGTTGGTGGTTGGCTTTGTGTGGACAATTCTCTCAGACGGCCACCACCGAGCTTTGCATATGAAATGATTTTGGGTACTCTACGTCGCCATGACATAATCCCCATTTCACAGGAGTTCGGATTCCATTTGGCACACTCGGGAATATTCATAATGCATTGAAACCGTCCAAAAACTCGCTGCAATTTTGTGTCCATTTCAACTGGCAACTGGCGTGGAAAGTTACCGCTGCGGTGTTGGCGGTTTTCCATTTTATTTGAACCAAGTGGAAAGGACGATTATGCGTGCCATGTCCATGACCTCGCATCCTTTAGAAGGACTTACCTAAAGCGTCTATATATATATATATATAAATGTAATATAAAGAGCTTTAAGAACTGTACAGAGAACTAAATGAATTTGATCAAAATAATTAATTTTAAAATATTTGATAACATTTAATTTAAATATTAAGTCATGGATTTTGCCTTTTCTTTTTCTTAACTTAACTGCTTTAGTGTATTTTTCTCCATCTTTTGGCTTCATTTTCTGTTGCTTCACTTTAAATTGCTTTAATGGCATTGCAGCTATTTTCCTACAACCGAATTCTCACTTTAGTCGGGGCAATTACTCTTGTTTCTTCCACTCTGACCCTTGCTTAAAATCGGTATCGTAAGTACTAAAAGTAGCTGTAATTGGCACAACCTCGATGGCCCTTGGATTAATGCAACTAACGCTGGACGGCTAACAATTTTAATAAATTACCGTTTGCTTTGTCAAATTAGAATATTATTTATTTAGAATGTAAATATGAACAGTTGACCACAGGCACAGACACAGGTATTTTAGCTGGCATTTTATTCTAACTTTGCCGCAGAGCCAACAATTTCCCGACCGTCTGAGTTTTCATTTGTGCGGGAAAATGTGTGTGGTGTGGGTTTGGGAAATGCAAACATTTATCGACACGCACATTTGCAGAGACCCACCCATTTTCACGGCGAATGGAAGGTGGAAAACGCCCCTTCCATTTGCTAGCCCCGATTCTCTTCGTCGTCATTAATATTTATGCCATCCGAGGGGGTAATGGGCGCACTTTTTCGCAAACACAAATTGCAGTTACATTAGAAATGTAATTATTATTTTAATTGGACTGCGATGCTCATTTGTTTAGTGGCCGATCCATTCGCTGTTTGTCCGCGCGACGGCCACAAATAATAAATGGACGAAACACTCTCTGCTATTCGGTTTGTCGGTTAACCGAGACACTGTAAATATGAATAATTTCGGACGAACCTATTTCACTCATCAAATTAGTACGCATAGGACCGCATTTAAATGCAGGCGTGTCATAAAAATTCATTTATCAGAATGCGGAAAATGGCATACCACATAACCCTTAGCTGGGCGCTGTGTGCCATTTTGACCCGTTGCTTTGAATTGCTTTTACTTGGTATTGCATTAAGATACGAAATAAAGTTAAAATAGTTCATCCTTTTAAGAACCTTGAATATTTTTATTATTTTAAAAGATATTCCGCCACAATCTCTAGTATCTCCTCAAAGATTAAAAATATTCCTCTTATTTTCCTACTACCACATTGCTCCGCCCCTGCGCCGTAGCTTTTATAATTCCATTGCAGTCGGAGCCCGGTTCCTTTCAGAATTCTTCCAATCAACGCAAAGTGCAAAACGCGTTCCGCCCCAGCAACCAATGCCCCCGCTGCCACAGCTCCCCCCCTGGCCCTAGCAAATTGCATCGCATCAGTGGAGATGGCTCAAGATGCGAATGGCAGCTGCCGGATTCAAATTCAATAATTTTTTGCTGCGCTCACGTCGCCGTCGCTGAAATAATGATGATGTTCGCTTCATTTTTCCTGTTTTCGACTCCATTTCCATTTTTGTTTCGATTTTGCGCTGTATGTGTAAGTCTCGGATCCCCAATCATTTGGCCATGGAAAGCTGAAATCCCGGGACTACGAATGGCAAAGATGACTGCAAAATGACGACACGAACTTAGTTGATAGTTCTCAGGCATGACTTTGAGTAAAACATAATGACTTCATTGGGATAGTGAAATTACATACAGCTGAATTGAAAGATAAATTTGTAGAATGCAGCTCAAACAGAAAAGGCTATATATATATATTATAAACCTAAAATAAACTAAATTAAGTTCAAATCTTGATTAATTAAAAGAGTATTTCAAAATAATCTTCAATGCTATATCCTTCAAGTTTATAAGTAAAATGTGTAATAAGAAAACAATTAAGGCCTTACAACGAGACAACTGAAAAGTTTCTGCGAGTGACTGTTGCATGAAAATGGAATGTCCATGCATATAGCCATACTCATATCTGAACAATGCATCCTTTCAGCGGTTAATCAACCATTCAGCTGACGGCCAACTTTCCCGATCAGACCCCCCCCTGTAAGCCGTAGCCCCTCCTCATGGCCATTCGACTTTGCAAAATACTGCCTACAAGGCCGCCAACAAAATGATTTGTTTGAAGTTTGATAAGCGGATGTCCCATCCGTCGACGGGCGTCATCGAGGCATCGCAGTAGATGTATCTGTATCTGTATCTGAGCCTGGGCACTGGCTGGGATATCGGGGCTTATATCGCTGGCATCTGAGCTTCGGCAGCGGCAACAATAACTAAATGACTTTTGTTTCATGCGGAGGATGTATGATTGCAGACGGCGCTGCTGCATGCTGCATGTTGGTTGTTGCTGCTGTTGTGCTGTTGCCATTGCAGGACTTGGATGACAATCCATGTTGCTGTCGACGACTGTCGGCGACATCGACGACGAGTGATCCACATCCACTTGCAATCGCCGCAATCAATACTTTGTTAGTTTTGAGCAACATGTTGCCGCTGAGGTGCAGCAACTGCCGCTGCTGCTGCTGCTAAAGCTGCTGTTGTCGATGGCGATGTTTGGTATGCAAAAAGGCAACTTTTGTTATCTTCATGACAATCATTGAACCGGCTCATCCGTGTGCCACAATTGCTCGTTCGCTTTTTGCGCTTGATTGTCTTCTGTCTGCTGTCTCTTCCCCCTTATGTTGCTGCTGCGCTGCTGCTGCTGATGCTGCTGCTGCTGCTGCGACGGATGATGATGATGATGGGGAAAGAAATGGCGGCTGATATGGCCGCTCCAGCGATCCGCAATCCGATTCCGATGCCGATGATGATTATTGTAGTTCAATATTTGCCTTATGGCCATTTCGCAACCGGCTTCTCCGTTTTTGTCGTTCGTCGCTGGTTTTTTTTTTTTCTGCTGATGCTACTGCCGCTGCTGCCAGTTGTCAGTTGCATTCACATCAAATTAAATTGTATTTTGCAAAATAAATGAAATTAAAAGGAATGACAACGGCAGCAGCGACAAGTGGAGCGCAGCCGGAAAAGGCGAAGGAGCTGGGAGAAGCCAAGAAACATGGAGCAGGAGTCGCTGAATGAGATGGAGTGTAGCCAACTGCGACTTGGCTGCAGGTTCATATGCAATTTATGTTCCTTTCATTGTTTACTTTTTTCTTTTGCTTGTTTTTTTTTCCTTGCCATCCATCCGCCCGTCCGCTCATCCATCTGCAGCGTCCCTTTTCCGCAGTGTGGCGTTCTCCTTTTGCGGCGGGAAAAGTTCTCGTGCTGACCATGTCCATCTCCTTGGCTTTTCCCCTGCCTCGATTGAGTTGTTGTTTCGGACGCGAAGTAGTCACTTACTGAATTTCCTTCCTCAGTTTTTTTCAGTTTCTATATGTGCTTGGTTGTTGGTGCGCTAGTTCACAAATAACTAAAGTCAACCTAACCAGCAAAATATCTATCAAATTTAAAGCCAACAGTTTGAGATATAATCTTAAGTAATAATCACACGAAGTTGTTGGTAAGTTATATTTTACCCCGTGAACTTATTATTTGCAAAATTGTATTAAGTATCTGATCAGGTAAAAACAAAGCATTTACATAGATATACACTCGTCCGTACATCCGTGCCACCATCGATAGCAGTGTTTTCCTGCCGGTCGCCAAGGCCACGCAAGTATCGATAACGCGACTGCTTCGATCGGACAACATGCGAATATGTTGCGCTTATTGCACGCTGCACGTGACCGTGCCGCCTGTCCGCCCCTCACTTCACCCCTTAAAGCACAGAACAAGTTGCAGTTGCAGCAGTTGCAACTAGCAAATGCATTTTGTTGCACTCGCCGGCAGTTGGCTTTAAGCGGAAGCGATAACGTCTAACAAATTAAGCCATGTCCCGCAAAGCAGAAGCCTCGGCACGAGAGGACTTTATTAGTTGAACTCGCCAGGATGTGCGATGGGCGGGGCAGCGGGCAGTGGGCGGAGGGCAGAGGACTATGAGATGCGTCCCGCGGGAGTTGAGAGGTCGAAATTCGACTTGTAAATAAATAAAAGCTGAGCCGCCATAAAACCCGATTCCGATATCATATTCCAATCAGTCGGGAACATTAAGGTAAGTGGCGATGGCTGGGGAAGGACTGGACTTGCACTAACAAAATATTATTGGATTAAACAAAATTTTATGGCTTAATGGTATCTTTACTTTATACATATTTTTTCTAAATATGTCTAAAATAGCAACTTACATCGATAAAATATTTTAACATTTTTTTATTAAAATCCTGAACTAATTTATAATTCTCTAACCATTAAAATAAGATAGCTAATTAAGGTTTGCTTCAAATAATACTCGAAACTACAAAAATCAATTAAACTGTGTTACCTAGAAAGATTTTTCTCCAAGTGTCTTGGTTTTTTTCCTGCTCTCTCCAAGTCGAATCGATATCCGCTGACCAGCAAATAATTTTTGCAAATATTACAACAATATTTCGGTCGGCTGTTCACGAGGGATTTACCTTTTGGGGAAGGTAAAATGTTTCGGTTATTGATCAGCAGGGCGCAGGGTGGGATGCGGGCGATTTTATGAGATTGCCTGACAAGTTTATGCCACCAAAGTTGCATATGCAACCACCCAGCTGGGTCGTAAAGCCAACTGGCAAGGCCAGCCAAAAAGGGCGGCATTCGCTTAATGGCAATAATAAAGTGGCACTGGCATTCAACACTTTGTCAGCGGCTTTTGCGCTGTCTGGCCGCATTTATCATGCCACTCGAGCTCCAGACTATTTTGACAAGTTATCAAAATGAAATGCAGCCAACAAGTTGTCTGTGCCACAAGACACACAAGTCAGATGCGGAGGGAAAGCCAGACAGACAGACTCTTCTCTATCGGGCCTGTCATAATCCTCTGGGTGAGCGAACGGTGATGGGAAGGGCGGAAAGGCGGAAAGAAAGGGCCCTCGACAGACGACAAGTGTATTTATGTTATGATTTGAATACCGCTAATGACAGCCAGACTTGGCAGCATCTTTCGGGTGGCACCGCAGACATATAGACAGATGGATGTGAGGGGAATCCCCATCCAGAGTTCCTGCATACACATTTTCAGCGCCCCCATCAATTCCCCAAGCTGCCACAGGCTGTAGGTATTTTCACACCTTAACGCCTCCAAATTAGAATCGATCTGGGAATGCCTTTCGCCGTGAGCTGCAATTGAACATCATCATTATGATGCCCATAACGCTTCTTATGAAGATACTTCTCATGGCGGATACCACGCCGTTCTGTGCGTGTGGCATCGTTTCCTTCAAATGCAAATGATGCCACCTCCCCATCCGCTCTATCTAGAACTCCAACTCGAACTCCATTTGTTAGGCGAGGGGAGTGAGTTACGATTACGATGCCGCGATAATATCAGGCTTTATAAATTTATTAGGACCAGCTATGTGGATGCGGCCAGAGAGCCAGATATATTTAGCCAGATGGGTAAATAAACCGTGTGTGTCTGCTAATAGAACATGGGTGAATAGAAAAAAAAACATTAAAAAGAAGTGATATTACATTAAGATTTATCTAGAATTAGAAATGCCAAAAAATGATATCTCATATTTCACTTGTGCAAGTAACTCTTAGCAGACCCTTCACTGAAACATCTCACAATCAGTGACTCCATCTTGAAGAAAACCCAACCAGTCAGCGATCTTCAATCCCGAACAACTACAAAAGCCTCAGAGACAATGACAACGGCGAAACAGGGAGACCGTGACACAAGAGCAACTTGCAACTTGCAGCAGCAACACTGGCAAAAGCCGCCGAATGCCGAATGCCTGGCAAGGACAACATGAATAATCCATTTTTCGAAACACTTGTCCAGCACCCAGCATCCTCCGCCTCTTGCCCCACCGCCTCTTCGTGGATGATCATAGATATGGAGAGAGGGAACGCTATCCCTCCTCCATCCATGTCCATCGTAGGTGTTGTCTAGATCTTGGCCACGCATGTGAGCGGCAGCAGGAGCCAAGGCAAGTCAAGGAGTCAAGGCTGGCAGCGACACCAGCGCCGAGATTAAAGATTCCTCCATAAACAAACAAGCGAAATAATTGAGGCAAAATTGAAGCAAACTACCCGCGGTCGGAGGAGGATGCAGTGCGCCGAAGGTTGTGGCATGGAAAACCAGTTCGGATTCGCGGTGCAACAATTAGCACGGAATTTGTGGGTGCCATAAAACGCGCTACACGATGGCCGCTTGTTCTCTGGAGACGAGCGACCATTCCCATTTCCATTTTCATATCAATAAAACTGCAGTGTCGATTGCAGTGGCTTTTCTTACCCCGGGGACTAACGGTGGTTCCACCGCCCGCCCAACTATCGACTTTCTTTTCCGAGGCGCCCAATTAGGCACACTTATATTAATAGGCGCACCGCAAGTAGGCAAAACTTAAAGTAGATTGGTAAAAATGTTTATAAAATAAATAAAGGTAATTGGAATAACCAAAATAATATTATTAAAATATCAATATTGCAATGATAAATATATTACGTATAATTGAAATATCAATTGTCACTTTTCTGATCAAGGTTATAGAAATAGTTTAATTGCAATTAATTACAGATTTTACCAACAAGTGGAGACTGGGAAGCAATAAATCTTTGATATCGATACGCTGAGTTCCACGGACACTCGGGACTCGTTTAACTGGCGCCCAATTAGACACACTTCAAAGTTCGCTACGGTATGGGAGCGAGCTCTCTCCATCTTGGTGGCCATCAAACGAATAATCATAATTCCCCGGGATCCGAGAAATAATATTCATCCTCCGAAATTGGGGCTGGCTGGGTTATTATTCATAGACCGTTTTCGGACGACGCGTTGCATGCAGACAGAGTTAATTACGCGCACAGATCAAACAAATTGCACGCAGAATAAATATAATGCAGCCCGAAGATAGAATCTAGGAGCAGATCTAGAAACGAAATGAGGTTATTAAGATGCCCGACGGCTGCCAACCGGCGGGCGAATTATGATCATGAAAATTATGTCTGCGCCCTTTTGGGGTGATCTTGAAATTTAGCCAGGGATCCCGACCAGACATGGCACAATTTCTCATCGCCCATTTCGTTGCAGGAGGTGGGATTCCTTCACCGTTAGCAGCACCACCGCCTTCCCCTTGTCAAACCATAGTTAATGTCTCCAGCCGTGGGGCTGTTAATAGTCCCAGAACTACAACCCCCACTTTTTGCCATTCAAGACACTTTACGGCCGCATATGAAATATGTGCGCCCATGAAATGAGCTAGAATTCTCGGGAAAAGTGCAACATTGTGGAAAATGGAATTGCCAACAAAGCAACATTCGTGCAAAACAGAGGGTTGCAATCTTTGGAGGTGTTTATATGCAAGTTGTTGGCTGGAACCCGCAGTGTTTGTCTAAAGAAAATTGTAATGATTTGAGAGACTTTAATCAAAAAAAGCGGAGACTCGCACTTATTAATTAACCTCCATCATTTACCTAAATGAGTCGCATTTAAAGTCATATAAATCTGTACTTCCATTTTTCTGTGCGATTTTTCTGGGAGAGCTTAGTAGTATTTGTCTTCTACAAAATTATGGGTACGAAGTAATTAATTCAAAAATTATATTATCTTAATACGGAAGCGTACTATTGTCATCAATCTTTGTTGCTTCTATCAGTTCCTATTATTTCATGGGGTATTTATTTTCACCCGTGTGCCCCACATGTGCCACTCGCCCGGGAATCCGATTTGGGTGCATCGGATCGAGTCTATATAGTCTATAGTCTATTGTTTTGGCAGACAACGGCTGTCATATTTGGCGAACATTTATAATTCGCGGCGACATCAAGTTGTTGCGCTCTAGAAATTATTATTTGTTGCATTGTCGTCGCGGGAAGAGGCAGTGCCAAAATGACAAGGGAATAATTAAAAGTTTTGCGACAACGCAGCGATCTGCGAGACAGAGAGATACTTTGACCAAACACCCATGTCTGGGCAAATGAATCAAAAAGAAAACATCTGTTGGATGGCGATGGGGGATGCCTTGTGGCGAGGGCGTCTTTTCGAAGGGAATGGGATGATGAATGGGATGCGCGTGGCATGTGGCACGATCGAAGGAGGCGCACTTACCAAAGCTGCCAATTTGCATGAATTTATTGAATCCATCGTAAATGCGATACCCAATTCCATTTGGAATGCTACCCACTTCCCGGAAAAGAAACGTCACTGAGTTTTCTTTGCAATTTCGCATGCCGGCTTTATTTTTGATCATTTTTGTCGCGGTGTTTTTTTTTCGGGCTTCGATTTCAATTTTTTTATATGCAACTACCACAGTTTACATTACGTGTATTTATCGGTATATGTAGTTAAATATATCTAAGTATAGCCATAAAATTAGTTAAGTTCCGACCTCGCAGCCTGCCTGATCCGGTTGAAGATATTTCTCCAGTCAAGTTCGTTCCTCAATCCGCTATTTTTACAACTTACCGGCTAAACTTAATGCATTTAAATGCCTTGAAGATCGCTATCAATTAACCGTACTATGTATATATATATTTGTATAGACACAAAGGATATATTCGTATAAGTGTGTGGGTGGTTGTGTTTGAGTTTGTGTCAGTGCTAGTAGAAGCTTAGCGTAGGGTAATGCTCAAGATATGTACTCCACAAAAACCATGTGTGTTCCAAGACTAAGATCTCATCAGCTTCTCCTCATCCACGTTACTTCTCCGCATCCCTGGACTCCGATTCGTCGTTGTCCCCTCCAGTGGCATCCGTCTCAGCGTGATCCTCCTGCTCGTTAAAGCCACCCATGGACTCGTTTTGATTGTTCTCCACCTTGATGCGACTCAGTGGATGCCAGATATTGCCGGACCCCTCCTCCTCCCGCAAGGCGGGACTCTGAGCCGGCTCTGGCGTGGGTGACTTGCTGCTGCTCCTCCGCTCTAGGATGTAAGGATGTTGGGCCAGGAAACCAGGGAAGCCAAGGAGCCCGGGCGGATAGGGATACTTCCCGCCGTTGGCGAAGGGAGGCGGGGGAATATTGGGAAAGGCGCCGGGACTGAGTTCCCCAGGCTATTCGGAAAAAAGGTAAAGAACAACCAACAAATTTCAGATAACATAACTTAATTGTATACTAGTATTATCAGGCTAAATAGTTTTTAGCAGTTAACATATATAGCAAAAGAAAAGTGCATCTAATAATCACCTTTGGTGGCAATCCGTTAAAGAAGGGCGGCAGGTAGGGAAAAAAGAGCTCTGGTCGTCTCTGCATGAACTCCTGCTCTGCACTGGATCCAGGATGACCTTGGCCGGAGTTTGGACCAGGTCGCATGGGTAGCTCCAAGGACATTCGACGACCCCGCCGCGAAGTCGGATTCGTCCACATGTGAGTACCCATATGGACCTAGAAAATATAGAAACCCAAAAATAGGGACAAGCAGGAACTCAGTTGAGTAAAATGCTGGAGGGACAGACGGAAATTCTTGACTGTACCTTGAGATTCCCCTTGGTGGTGAAAGCCTTCTGGCACACATTGCACTGGAAGGGCTTGTCGCCCGTGTGGGTGCGCATGTGGATCTGGAGAGCGGAACTCGAACTGAAGTTCCTCCGGCAGACGTGGCAAAAGTGCTTGTTATTCACCGGCGGATCCAAACTAGAAGTCGGTGGTCCTGCGGACATCAGAGCCTGCTGAAAGTCGAGGGGACTGGCAGGAAAACGATGGGCATCTAATGGAGAGAAACTCTTAGGATTGCGGAAAGGAGCTCAGTCATCCTCGCTAGCGACTTACGGAGCTGCATCTTCATCAGTGACTGCTCGGCATCGCCGGCCTCCTGGGGATAATTCGAGGTGGCTCCGGTGCCAGATCCTTCTCCAGCCGAAGCACCCTCCTCCACCATCAACTGCTCCTGATCGGGATCCTCTTTGATGGGCGTTGCTGGGGGATTTTCAGCGGGAAAGGGCGGATTGGATGACTCCGGCAACTTTTCACCCGACGACGAGGACGACGACGAAGGCGGCTTCTTTGCGAACAGATTTGGATTGAGAGTGAGCTGAAATGCGATGATGTACAATATTATAGGGCGAGATACTTTCAGCGACGGGCGCTAATTTCTGCGCATTTTCGGCTAAATGTGCCGTTCATTCCGATGCGGCAGACTCGCGCCTCTTAATAATCTTATTTTCGCGGAGAGTGAGAGCCAAAAACATAATTTACAATTTTTCTATATACCATCGCGTGTAATAATGCCAACTAATTATCTCGCGCAGACGATGCCGCCGGGTCTCATATTTTTATGGCAAAACAATTGTTCGCCAAAAAGAGGGGAATCTGTGTGCGAGGGGAGCCGAATCCAACTATGTAGTGCTCTGTTCTGGTGTCCCCAGCAGACGCGACGAACAAAAGATTAAATAATTTTGCATAAAGCGTAGCATAATTTATTTGCATTGAATGCATCGCACACACCGTCACCGATCCGGCACAGGCTCCTCTATATCTCTCAAACCAACCCGATCCTCTATAGCCCCCGAATAGCCCTTCGTTTTCATCATTTCGCCACGATCCAGAGTGAAAACATACCAGACGGAGTCGTAAATTTCGCATCATCATAATGCATTCTCGTAATTACTTAAGATTTTTGAATCATTTAGAAATTTCAAGCCCAAAAGATGATGCCGATTCCCAGCCCCACCTCCATTGCCTGTCACAATCCCCCTGCAACCATCTGCATGGGATAACCCCATACCCGGACCAACTCGATCCGATGCTCGTCTGCTCTAGATCATCAACAATGTGCTAAGCGAGCAAAACGGAACGTAGCCGCTGCGCAGCCAAAGATGTACAAATGCAGTCTGTCGCAAAACTTGGGGGGTATTGGGGAAAGGAGGGCATCCCAGCAGAGACTTGCTGATTACCAACTGAAAATGTTATGACATTTACACTGCACTTGCATTTTGGCCACAATAGGAAGCACAGGAGCGGTTCAAGGGATTGTGAAATACAAAGAGCTAGCTCTCTTAAGTATATTTCTCAAAAATCAAACATTCTGTTCAAAATGCATCCTTATCCAACTAAAAGCCCCCAGCTGCGAAATTTGTTCAGATTCCATCCCTGTGCGGAGACACTAAGTTTCTGTTTTGGAATTACTCCAAGAATGTATGCCATAATGAACGATGTCATTAGTCATAGAGGGACAATGCCGCACTGCATGCTCCGGCCAGAAATAAATATTAATACTCGCATTTGTACTTAAGTTATGGACAGCCACTGCAGAAAACCACTCCATCCGAACATCGGAGCAGCGAACGCACTTTAATAAATAATTGGCATTGTTGGGCGATGTAATCCGGGCACTTAAACCCGTGAGTCTGGGTTGCCAGCCCCAACAACTTGGTCGATTGGAGTCTGCAAAGCGGAACGCCAACAATTAAGGCAAAGCTATGCAAGTTGGCCACAATTTCTTTCACAGTAATACCCATCCAGTGACGAACACGTCGGGCAATTAATAATGTGCTCATAATTTGTATGGTCGCGGCCAAAACGGGCCGTTTGCTCCAACCATATTTGGCCAAATCAAGCCAACCCCAAGGAACGAGCTGAACCCGTGAACATTTTAATTAATCATGACCAAGGCAAGACTCTCACTGCCAGATGGCACTGGTTCTCAAAGCGAGAGTTGAGGTGAGATTAGGCTAGTTGGATGTGATGTAAGTGCTACTATATTGGGGCATGGGAATGCTGCCCCATGGTTAACTATGGAAGTGATTAGTGGGTTTTGCACCGCGAAAAATAAGTTGAGTTCGGAGTCAGTGACACGTAATGAAGTACCAATTTCCGAGTAGTTCATCTTATTATTGAGAATAAAGAGAACTGTCATGTATTCCGCAAGCATTTCTATAAACCATTTAAATATTGCTTTCACAAAACTTACGCGAATTCTTTAGGACTTTTATTAAATTGGATCATGGCGATAAGTTGCTTACTGTCATGGCGTGGATTAGCAAACATAGTGATCCAATATCCAATTCGATATTATTGCACTTACCTTTGCTCCATACGGCGATCCAGCATCGCTGCACTGTGGGCGTTGGGCGTGGCCCGTCGCCGGTTCTTTGGCATGTTCGCTCTGCAAATGACTCTCCAAGGCGGCCAAACTGGGCAGCATCTTAAAGCAGAGATTGCACACATTTGGGGGCGGATGCAGACCTGCGGATGAGGGCGGGATGCAGACAAAGAGTTACTTGCGAGGTCAGTGGGGTACACATAATTCCCGCCACGTGCTGCCGAATGTGGCTCTTTGCGATCGGAGATATAATAAATATCCATCCGCGTAAAAGGTTGTGACATAATGAGGCGACAGATCGCTACTCGATCCGATCGCTTGCGCCTTTTGCGCCACGATTCGGGGAATGCGCCAATGTTTATAAATAAATTGCGGAATTTGGCATAGGCATATCAGACATGGATTGGGATGGAGCTGGGTGGAGCGGTGCGAAGTGCTCGGCGGATGCTTTGTCTCGGTCCAATTGAGTTATGTCGCGCCCAGATCGCAGATTTATCGCACTTCCACTGCGAGTTGCTTGGCAAACGCTGACGGGGTCAAAGGTGGCAGACAAAGGGGCTTTGTCACCTCGCATCCACGAACAGAACGGAGAAGAAAGTTAATGCCAAGTGTGGCGGCCAAAAGATACGCAATTTGCCGGGTTTATTTTTATATTGTTGGACGCGACAAAGAGCAAACTATAAGCTCTATATTTTGCTTTTAATTAGCTGGGTAAATTCATAGTGAAGTACCAAAGCAAATAAGATTTCTCAAAGCTCCTTATATGTATCAGACAATGATATTTTTCGGACAATTTTCGGAAAATTTTATAAAATAAGCCCCCAAAAAAATATTAATATTATAGAATATTTATAGCTTACCCATAAATCCAAGTGGACCAAAGGGCAGCAGGGGAAATTTGGCGTGAGCATGACCTAGAGCGTGCATTTCTTCGCGAGCAGCTGCCATGAGCAGAAGATTTGGAGGCATGGGCATTCCGAGCATGGGAAGACCACCATTTCCAGATCCTCCACCAGCAGCTCCGTTAGCCAGTCCAGTTGCGAAGATACGACCCGAGTTGGAAGAGGGTGAAGAGAGATCCATGGCGGGCATTTCGCCACTCTCGCTGCGGCCTCCAGTTAAATCAGGATTGGAATGCGATCTCTCATCAGAGCAATCGTTGGGAATCCTTCTCTCCCGCTCCTTCTCCCTATCCCTCTCTCTTTCTAGAGGATGAGGCGTAGCTGTGGCCGCACTTGAGTTATCCCTGGAGTCATCCGTGCTGTCCATGGTCATAAACTCATCAAAATCTCCGCCTTGCGAGGACTCAGATCTTTGACCCGAGTGATCCGATATGGTGGTGGAGAAATCCAATGTATCCGAAGTGCCCAGGGACTTGTTCGAGTTTTGATCTTCGATACCCAGCCGTTCGGCCTCGCCAGGATTGGCGGCAGGGGCTCCCTGACCACCGCTGCCATCGTCCATGGTGTGGATGCGAATGTGCTGCTGCAGGATGATGCCGTTGGAGAACTTCTGATGGCACACCGGACACTTGAACTGACTCCTCATCGGCGGCTTGATCTTGTGTATGCTCATGTGGGCTTTAAGATTGCCCTTCGTGGCGAAAGCCCTGCCGCAGATCTTGCAACGGAACGGACGCTCTCCGGTATGGGTGCGAATATGCATTTGCAGGGAACTGCGACAGGACATAACCTTCTGGCAGAAGATGCACTGGTTAGGATCGGTCAGCTTGTTCTCGATGTTGTCCACCAACTGTTGCAGCTTCGAGGTCTCCGAAGTCTTGTCGATCTCAATCAGATCCTCCCATGACTTGTCGATAATGCGCTCCATTTGCGCGAGCGAGTACTCCGCCGGCTGTGATTCTCTGCTGGCAGAGGAGCGTCTCACCAGCTTGGCTATGTGCAAGTGCTCGACAAGATCCCGTTCCCTATCCTCTTGCGGCGGGCTAACAGCACTTGTTTGTCGCTTCCGCACAGATCCATTTCGTCGTGACGAGGTCACCACCGGCTTGGAGATCTCTTTTTCAGGCTTCTCTGATGACGGCAGCGCTGCATCTGTCTTAACTTCTTTGGGAGTCTTGACACGCTCCACGGGCGAGTGGGATTTCTCCTTTTCCTTAACCATTGGCTTGCTGAGATCTTCTGCCTGCGGAACTGGAATCTCCTGTCTAATCTCCTCCGGCTCCTCAACTTGATTCTGATGCTGTTCCTGACCCACAGGTGCTACTGGTGGCGCAAAAGGCAGGCGAATGGGATACTGCTCGCCCTGGACTTGCCCCTGACCCGAATGACCCACGTTGGGCGCCACTCCTGGTGGCAGAAGCATTGGCGGAAAGATTTGCGTATGCCGCTGGTAGTGAACCTTCAGATTGCCTTTCGTGGTGAATTTACTTCCGCAAACATTACAAACGAATGGGCGTTCACCGGTATGTGATCTCAGATGTATCTGCAGGGCCGAGTAGCTGCCAAAGATCTTGCCACAGTACTTGCATCGATGCTTAAAGATCTCACCGCGACTTTGAGCCTCTTTGGAGGCATACTCCGAGTATTCCTCTTGCATCTGAGCAGCGTGTAAGCTCTGGGATGCGGAGTCGAGGACCTCCTCCGTTCTCCGTTGCAACATCTCCAGGCAATTGGGCTCGTTGGGGGCTGGCGGGGGATCGTGGTTGGTGATAATGCTCGATGCCAGACTCGAGCTTATGTCGCACATCATCGATTGGTAACCCTCTGGCTCTGCCTTTCTGTCCTCAGTTCCCCTCTTGTCAGTCTTTGAATTCTCCTCCCGCCGCGACTCCTGATCCTGCTCTGACTCCGGACCCTGCTCCAGCTCCAACTCCTCCTTCAGGCCATTGGTGGGCTGCTTCTTAGGTTCCGGCTCTGGCTCCGGCTCTTCCTCCTCCTCATCGCTGTGAGAGTGCCTACCCAAGGCGGCTGCCTCGGCCCTTTTCAATTGACTCTGCAGGTGTTGGATGAGCTGTAACTGCATCAGATGCTGCCGCTGCACATTAAAGATGGTGGACTGCACCATGGCCAGATCGGCGGACTGGTGGTTTCCCGCCATCGCAGTGGCCGCAAACTGGGCCACCGCCACTTTGGTATGTTGTAGAGCCTCCAGCGACACGTGACCACTGCCCGGCAGTGATTCCCGACCGCCGGACGAAATCAGTGAGAGATCCAGGGCCTCGTTACTGTTCTCCGGCTCCTGTTCCTCGCCGCGCTCCTCGGCCGTTTCTCTTTCCGTATCAGATTCCGGCACTGCTTCCGCCTCCATTTGTGGCTCGGTACCATTGTTATTGCTATCCGCATCCAGTTCCTTGGCCAGCAGGGTGTCTCTGTCCCTTTCCCGATCTCGATCACGATCCCTGTCCCGATCTCGGTCCCTCTCCCGCTCCCCGCTGCCGCTCCTGGTGCCACCAGTTCCACGGTAATTGATGCGGTTGCGAAATATTGAACACATTATCCTCTCGATCGGAAGCGCTCACCTCCTGATCCCAATTGCCGCTGGAGTCTGAACATGGACTGCACCCTGGCAACGAAAGGGGAGAAGATATAGGGAAAATTCTGTAAAAAACGTACATTTCCCCATTTTCCTATCAATAACACTGATCAACAAATGTACATGTTTGTGAACTGCGGTGCAAAATAATTAAAATAATGATGGAAAAAATCTTAATGTTGTAGAAGTAATTTAAATATGATAAAATTAATTAATTTAGTTGGCAAATTGAATTTAAAATATAACACATCGACCCGGAATACGGAAAAAGTCCAGCCGGGCAGTGTTATTTTCCGCGATATATGCATATGGCCGGATTGTCACGTAAGGAGTGCCCGGTCAGACTTTATGATAAATTTTTGAATATATGAATAGCGGCGTGTCGCAATTTTAGACGTTGAATAAATGAACAGGGCGCATATGGTTAGTCGCGTATAATTTAATAGTAGTCCACGATCTGGACTCGCGGCTGGAGCGACAATTTGGATATTACGGAGATTGTCGTGGACTCTTGACCGGGTTGGAGGAACCGAAAAGAGTTTTGCATCAGGCGTTCGCATGAGAGGGGGTAATTTATTGATTTATTACACGGAATCACTCAGCATAACATTGAGCCAACACAGATGATTGAATTTTTGCCTCGAATCTCTCGGATTATTCCACCTAATTTAACTGACGCCGGCAGATATCGGCTAACGACTTATAGACAGACCCACTCAAGTTAAATAGAATGATCACCATCAGGTGTTGCGAAACAGCATTTTCAAAGCGGACCATGCCAGATGGATACACTTGAGTAAATCCCATTGTTAGACATCTCCCCAATATATCCCTCTACACTGAGATGTATTGACTATTTCCTTTTGGTTCGTTCATCAGGTGTTTTGGTAAAACTGGGAAAGTCCAGGGCTAGCCGGGTATTGGATCGCCGTGTGGTATAGAATCGTCGACCCAAGATTAGGATAACACAGCGAACTCCCAGAAACCACCAGTTGTTCATGTACTTTCTGGTAGTTGGCATCCTGGAACGAACTTGACTACGAATTTATACACATTCTGTCGGACTTGAGATGGTATATGAATGGCCAACTTGGGGGTGTACTATCGAACTTGGTTGCCCAATAGCAACTAAAATGTTCAACGTACGCGCCGCATAAATTTTGTAGCAAATCGATTTCAACATAATTCCACAACGTTTCTGAGTTACACTTTCAACAGGGCCACAAATTCTCGATTCCCCCGAAAACTAAATCCCAGAAGCTCCCAGAAAATAAGGCTTGCATGACTATCCCATCCGCATTACGGCCGATTGCTTTATGATTATTTCCCGGCAATTAAGAGAATTTATTGGCAAAGGTAAACACTCGCCAGATACAGATACAGATGCCGATACAGATAGAGATACAATAGTAGACGTACTCGGATGCGTGGCAATATCGATTCGACGCACTCGAACTCATCGACGCACACACATATCCATATACTCCACTATTTCTATCAATGGGCGATGGGCTCATCGGAAATCAATTTGTTTAATGGAGAAGGGGGGTGTGGGATAGTTTGGGGTGGAGTTGGCCTCCAAGAATTGAAGTCCGGGCCTGAGCGAAAGTGTTAACCGAAACTCAAGTGAGCCGGGCCACAACTTATTCCACTTGAGCTGATTTCTTGAGCGATTTACGCACAGCCAAAAACATAAAACTTCCGCAATTGCCCCGGCAACCCATCTCCCGAGAAGCTTTAAGAATTTTCCACAAGTCTGCGGTGGGATTCCATCAAAAAAGTTTCAAGCTTTCATTTCCATTGTCACTCCACGGAAAGCCCGGGGAAAATTGGAATAGAATAGCCAAAGTTTCCTGTCAGCAGGTGGTCCCAGCCTCGCGAAAGGAACTCTAAATCTTTCGGATCTCTTAGACACGGTCTTTCAAGCAAAGTCCGGAATCAACACGGCGTCATTCATTCGTTCAAATCGTGAATTATGGTTGAGTATATATGTATGTAAATGCTGTTTTTCTTATACCCCCGAAGTTCCCTTTAAGCGGATATTGATCAAAATTCATTGCAATTCGCTTGATTGATTGATGGCCTAGTGCATATATCCGGGGCCAATTGGCTTGCTCTGTTTTGGGAGCCATCGAATGAATGAACCCGAACCCAACGTAAACAGACACTTTGGAAGTCTATTTGGTGGGGGGGAAATGGAAATGGGAATGCGAGATCTTGATTGAAGTCTGTTGTTTCAACCGTCGATCGAACACGAAAGACTGCCGGTCGGTCCATCGACGGCCATCACTTTATTGGAAGATTTTCGGGCAGAAAGCGCCAATTCTGACAGACTGACGAAAATTACAACGAAATTAAAGTACTAAGTTCGTATAAATGACAATTAACAAGTAAAATTTGTTTCTACAATCATTATTACCATAATTTCCTAATAGATGTATGCACCTAGAGGACACAACTTTTATTGGCCAGGCAATGGCCATATATGTATGTGATGTATAAAAACTTCTCTAGGTATTTCCCACAAAAGCGTGATTCATTTCAGTGGATTGTGTGATAAATAGCCACTCCAGTTTCACCTGACATGTGGCAAGCTTATGGAAAAACTCCGGCAAAGGTGAACCTCAGCCCCACGCTTTTTTCCTCCCACCGAATTGACTTTCCCGAAAAAAGCCAAAGAAAATATGGGAAATAAAAACGGTTGAGGAGGCAGCGAAAAAAAAAGTGGGAAATTGTTTGAGGCAAATTTATGAGCTTCGCTTAAGCAAGGCAACTGCGTCTGGTTAACGCTCCCCCGATGTGCCCGCTGCATATGTGTGTGTGTGTGTGTATTTATGTATAACATCAAGTCCGTGGGGGGTAGGGGGATTTAAAGCCACTTCGGCATTGACCATTTTGCATAAAAGCCTCTGTTCCCAAACGAAATTATGTCCGTGGCAAAGGGGCAGCCAATGACGACAACGAGTTGCCAGTTGAGAATTCTCATTTCCAGTGGTCCCTTACAAAATGTCTGCTGAATTTATTAAGCTGAAAAAATTTTATGAGTTGAATTGGTATAATTTTCATATAATTTTTGAGAAGGAAGCGAAATGGAACGCTGCCAGCCAGACGGTCAATTCAACCAGTTGAGCCCAGCGGGGGGTTAAGCGCCACACACACCTCTAGCGTGTGTGTGTGTGTGTGTGTGTGTGCGTATCTGTGTGAGACATGCAAAGGGTTGTGTCTGTGTGTGTGTGTCCGAGGCAAGAAAAAGGGTCCGCAATGAATGAATGGCTGGGAAGAAGGCAAATTCAGAGGCAACTTCAGATAGCCAAGCCAACACACACACACAGATACACGCAGCCCACACAGATACTCCAGACAGACAGAGAGGAGTCCGGTCGGAAAGCTTGTAGATGAATTTGTATTGTTTTGCATTTGCTTTTGGGGCGCTACTTTGTTTTTGCCTCCGCTTTCCGCTGCTCGTTCCTCGCTTCTTCCTCGCTTCTTCCTCCGTGCCATTTCGTTTTTGTTTGAAAGGAATAATACAGGGTTGGTGGAGTTGTTAAGCTGCCATTGCAAACAATTAAAATCATAAGAGACGCACATAAATTATTCATGGCTTAATCTAAAGTGGACAATCTATGCAAAGTACCAGGGCACTCACACAGGCACACACACACACATACACACGCACACGTGTATTTCTGGTCGGACACTTGTTTATCCCCCTGCCACGCCCCCTCTTGACGCCCTCACACATGAATTGGCCATTTTTGATATTTTGCCAATCCTTGCCCCTCTCTTGACTTTTTTTTTAATTACTCATAAACGAAGGAAATAATTGCATTCAAGTAGCCACCTTTTGTTATACGGGATTTGCGTTTTGTATTTCTGATTTGCTTCCAATTTTGGCAGTTAAAATGAACAACTAAAGAAGTACGTTACCAATTCGAATTTTAGTTTAATTGTGGCAAGAAATGTTAGTTAAACGACGCTGCTTTTAAATTAATAAAGATTCCGATTCATGTTAAAAATTGCCCTTCGGAAGTTTAAACATGTTGCTTTCGTTATCGAATTATTCCTAATTCTATTATATTTTTTAATTCATTTATAACAATAGGATCAATTAAAACTAAATTAAAATGCTTTTATCGTATTGAATTACAGTGTTAATTGGCGCCTATAATTTAAAGTTTTCGTAAGTTATAATTAGACATTCCGCAGCCAGTCATATAGATTGGGAATTTAATCAAATTTAGTAAATCGGCTTTGTTATTAATTGAGTCGAATTCTTTCGTTTCCGTAACTCAACTCAAACTGGCCGTGCCCAAATTTGTTTTGATGAATATGAATTGAATTTGGTTTATTACCCCGATAGAAAACTATAAAAAGGCAACTCAAAATCGGGCAGCTTCTAATAGATTTAGAATGGCATCCAACTAATAAACTTGCGCAGCGAATAGGCCATAAAAATTTAATATATGCGGTTTATCGAATTAGCGAGCGGAATTAAATTGAAAATTCAAAAATGCAGAAATGCATGATATAGCTGAATATTCGAGGACCTTAAATCACGATGGTGTAGAGGGGGGTGAAGGGGCTTAGATGGATTGATATATAGACAGATATATAGGATTGTTGGCTGTGGCAGCTTCAATGGCCCACATTACAGAAACACGCTGCGACTAATAAAAACATTTTCGCCAAATATTCGCATTCAAAAGCTACGAAATATGCCGAGCACTATGGTTGAGAACGGGGAATGGGGTGTATCTGATAGATACATTTCTTCTATACAGCCCCTATGGCCGCACATTTCTGTCATAACACAAAATAAATATTTCATTCGCTTGGCTCGCTTGTTTTTTTGATACCATGTCGTGTATTTATTATTAAAATGAAAATAAATTTTATATCAAATATATTTAATTCATAGATGGGTAGGCGGTGTTGCAAAGGCGGGACGGGTGCGAAAAGCCAAATGGTTGGCGAGAAAAATGAGAGATAGACTGGCTAAAGTGCTTCGAAAATTTACAAACGAATTTATTGCCAAGCCAACGAGCAGAGAACTTGAAAAAAAAAACATATAGACGATCTTGGTCGTTGAAATGAAATCGCGCGTCTCATAAATTAATTAAAGCAATAAAACAATAAATGCACAAGGAAAGTTCCTCAGCCCCTTGATATCTTGATATCTTTGTATCTGGCTTGCAGCAGAGTGCATTCTTAATGCCGCTCATGCGCTGCATCAATTGATTGAAGTGTTTTAACTTATCTCTCTATGGATTCGTGTTTCTTTGACACACTGACTTGACACCTGTCATCTTTTCGCTTGACCCCAGATGGGTCGTGTCTCCGAAAGACATTCTCCACCCTTTGATTTGAATTTTCCTACAACTTCCTGTGTTAATTTTCTTCATGACATGTTCTTGTTACTGTTCCGTTGGCCTGGCATATTGTTCGACTTGTTCATGTTGTTGTCATTGCATAACAAGGGCATACTCATTCACACACACGCACACACACACACACATGTCCCCTGTCATATCCTGGAGCACAGACTCCTTACGCCCATGTGCCCCGCCTCGTCGACTCCTTGACCCCGCCCAACGTCCACCATCCACCTTTGGGGCACAAAGCAGTTGTATTTATGTTGGCTTTGACATAAGCTCAACATGCAACTTTCGGGCTGCTCCGTTGCAGTTGCATGTCCTCGCATAAAGTGCCAAAGTTAAATAATCTAGCCACCCAGGATCGGGGAAATGGGATGCGGAAAATGGCAGAGGTGCAGCTCGGGAAACTAGCCCCGGGCTCAATTTCGATCTTCTGCAATATGTATTCCTTATTTTGTAGGTTATTTGGATGGCAACTGGATTTCGTAAACATATAATCACATAGGTCAGTGGCAATCGTATTTGTGTGCGTCATGGGGAGTCAACACCCATCAGGACTTAAATAATAGATGACCATTGGCTTAAATAGAATACACGAATTTTAGCTTTACCCGAAATGTCTCTTGTTTCCAGAGATATTTGAGTAAATGTTAAAGTAAATACCAAAGAACTAAATAGAACTACGAAATATGGAAAAATAAAAACAATTGAAATATAATGTAAAAAAAACCAATAGGTTTTTCTTGAATCGCCAATATAGTTTCACGCAATTTGCCTTCCACTTATCAATTGCAGAGTTAATGTCATGTAATTTAAGTAGTCGAATTCTTTGTCCGGAAAACTATACCGATTACTTGATGATTTCTTTGCGAATCCATCGTTCATTCGTATTATCTAAATTGTAGCACTCCCAACTTTAAGTTTGGTTATTGATTAATTGAAATTTGTTTGCGTTATAAAAAAAAAAGATTACGTGAAAGTTTAGTTATTCACTGATTGGGTGGTAAATATCAAGTCTACATTTTAAATGCGCAAACCGTAAAAATTACTTCAATTACTTTATTAATGAAATCAAATGAATCTCTAGTCATAACAATTGTAAGTTTTATGCTATTTTGCTGTCACTAATTAATAGACTGACAATTCATTGCAGATGTAAAACATATATAATCTTGAGTTGGATTGAAGTGCATTAAATGAATTTCTTATAACAAATAAAGAGATTATGAAAACTCACTTGATACTCGTCGCTTCTTGCTCCTTTTCCTTTTGATTTTCGCTATCCTTTTGTTAGCATCTTTTTGGTTGCGTAAATTGTCTCACAGATGCCGTCGGCAATGCGGATCGTTAGTTTTTGCACAGGATTGAGTTTATTCCAAAATCGAGTTTATTGCACATTGGCCCCCCTCTCGCCGTCCCCCTCCCACACACGTTCCTTCTCTTTCTCTTTTATTATTATTTGTTTGTTTTTAATTTTTGGCTTGGTTGTTGTTTTTTGGGTTTTTTGCGAGTTACTTTTTAGTTTCGCGGTTTCCGACGTAGATTTTATGATTAATTAAACACGCGCGACCGCTCAGCCCACACACACACACTCGCACGCATGCCCCCGCCCCCCGCACACACAACTCTGCGTGTCCGTGTGCCCAAATACACATACGTATAATTGTGTGTATTTATGTTGCGGGGGCGGCGGTAATAAAAACGCACTGCGATACCGTTAGACTTTAAGTGGCAAAGACTGGCAAATCTTTGTGGGATTCCTGGACTCTCAGGCTCAGGCTGCGAGTTCTGGGAAAGGCGCTCTCGACTGGCAGGCTGCTTTTTGGCTCGCCGACTGAAACTATGAACTGATGAATCGAAATCGGAATCGGGAATCGAATCGGAATCTCGGGGCTGGAAGCGAAACGAGTCCGAAACCGAGAAGCGACAAACTCGAAAGCCGAGTGGTGTGGTGGAGCAAGCGAATGTCCTTTTTGGCGACTGCTGCTGCTGCTGCTGGCGGTGGTGCTGCTGCTGCTGCTTCTATGGCGAGTGGCGCCCCCGCGCGGTCGAAGAGAGCAAATGGCGGCAAATGGCGGCGACAGAGGCAGCGACGTCCTGCGAGCCGGAGCGTCGACGGCGCTCTATGGAATCGAATCGGAATCGAAAAAAAAACAGGAGTCGTCGTGGCCGCCAAAATTCGCAGCAGCGAAAGCTTCTCTGCCGCTCTCCACAGCTCTCACCCGTTCACGCTCTGCCCCTGTTAATCGCTAACAGCTGGGGAAGTGGCGTATAAGACTGCAGTTCGAATGTTATCGTCGACTGTTAGCTTGTAACCCGTATAGCTGTGCTCCTCTAACCAGTCGCTCTCTCTGGCGGCAGAGAGAGCAAAAAACGAAAAAATACACATAAAGTAATCCGACGAAACGTCTTCGTTTTTTATGAACGTGCGCGCAGCGGATCGGCAAATAAATAAAAACGCATATATAGCAAATTATGACAACTTTAGGCGGAGCAACGTCGACGCAGGCCCTTATTTTCTTTCCGCACTTTTTCCTCTTCTATTTTGAGACTGCTCGTTGGCTCGGCATCCCAATCATATTTTTCCTTTATGTGCTGCGGTCCTTGCCGCTCCTTTTATTTATCCATATTTCTCTTATGCCAGCTGCTTCTTCTTCTTCGCCGATGACGACGGCGTCTTGGCCGCCGATTGTCCTTTTTCACAGCAGGGATTTCAAATTGGCCAGCGATTTGCCGACGGGAATTTCACATGGTGGCAAAATTAGTTCACTTTGCTTAAAAAATCCCTTATGGAGAATCTGCATAAAATAAATTAGAGTAATGAATAAGTAAATAATAAAAAAACTTATACCTTAAATGTTTTCAATGATAATACAAAATGAATGAACAAACTCGTATATTTACGATAAAATCCATTTGAAAGAGGAATAAGATTATATAAAATATATGTATAAATTAAATAGGACAATTATAAGGTTCTTAGTTTTAAAACTGAATATTATTCCAAAAGGTTCCATTTTACATTTGAAAACAGATTAATTTCCATCAAACATGGGAAATTCTCACAATAATTTCCAAACCTTTCCAAAAATAATCCCTAAGTTCGCATGAATTATGCATGTACGTTTGTCACACGATTATTGTAGCTTACGTTCAATTCAATTCGATTCGAATCGATTTGATTTGATTTCAGTTCGGTTCATTTCGATTGAGTGCATCACGTACCGCATGCACACACCATATATATATATAACATGTATCTCGAAATCTGCATGATATCTTCATGGCAACCCTAAATATTCAAGGGGGATGGGCTAACAGCTGGCAATTATGATTTACTAAAAAACCATTCAGTGGCAACAAAAATTTCAAAATGGCTGTGATAAAAATTGAATTGAAAATAACGAAACGAAATGCAGACGACTGAGTTGATCAAACAAAGAGAAAGGGCACACGCAATGCAACCACCGCGAACATCCCTACTTAAAAATTTAGATCCTGCCCACCTATACACACGTATGTGATGATATCAAATAATAACTAACCCTCTCGTTAGATTCCTCTTTTAGCTTTTGGCAAATTACCAGTCTGTACAAATATATTTACCCTCATACCATTTAAAATGAAATTTTTATAAGTGGAAATGGATTAGAAGACAGACAGAAATTGGGGGAAAAAAAGATGGTAGCATCGAGAGACACAAAGTCTAAGAAGTCCGTATCCCCGCACCAATATCATCTATCACAAAAGAATACCACTAGAGAAAAAAGAAACCGATTCCATAACCCATTTGAAGTTTGGTTCAAAGATCTTCTCGTTTTTTAATAATCATGGCGGTGTAACCCTTTTCCCTCTCACTCCATCAAATGCAACAGAGCGAGACAGCAAGTGGCATTTCTATGCAAATCATTAAGCAAGAAACTCGTTTTCCATCCAACAATTTTTGATGACGCCGATTTGTCTCCACAATCATAAAAATCGTTAACGAAAACAGAAATTTTAAGGGAAAATTATTGAAAGATATAACGAGTGAGAGAGGGAAACAAAAATCAAAGCGTTTTTCCGACCAGAACATAATTAAATTTTGGAATAAATTATTACTACACATTTTGAGCAGCAAATGCGACAAATCTTCGCTTGGCCCTCACCACAAAACCAAAACCTTCAAGGAACCTGCGGAAGATCTTTTATATTTTTGGCTTCCCTCATTTTTTTTTCCTACCATTTGCGATAAGAAAACGTGAGAAGGTTGGGAAAGGTTATGGGATATTTCGGTGGGATCTGAGAAGAAAGCTGGTTCCATTTCATATACATAAACACCTTTTGGGAAAATTATATTTTATCAGAAAACAAAGTTATGGAAAATGGGACTTAAGCTATACATTTCTTAATATTTATCTTAGATAGAATTTGAGTTCAAATTAAAATTTATTTTCTAATGGCCCAAATCATTTGGTACCTAGCCAAAAGTTCTAACTCCGAACTCTTAACCAACCACCTCCAACTTCAATAAAATGTAAAATGCACGTCGTTTGGTCAAGATCGATTGCTGGCTATTCAATATATTATATCTCACGTGTGGCGGGAGATGTAATAAAATAAATTGAAATTGAAATTAAAGCTGGAGAAGTTCCCTATTTTTATTTTACTCATTTGCCGTAAAATGAGGTTCTTACGAGTACCGAAGGTTCTTTTGTCTGCGTGTGGGTCGTTTCGACTGATTTATGTTAACGATGACACTTTCAAGAGAATCGATATGTTTCCAGGTTTTGGCTTCTTCAAGGGCCTGCCTTTAAATTTTTTTTGTTCAAATTATTTTAATACGCTGCATAAATTATTTGCAGTGCATTGTATCTGCGGTTCGAGAAAAAGATTCTTTGTATTTTTAGGTGTTCTCTAAGTTCGTTTTATTGGATTTGATTTTCCAATTTATTTTCGTATTTTACCAAATTATTGCAGTTTGTTATTTCTAGAGACGAAGAATTTATATTTGCTAACTTGTTTTTAAAGTTTAAAGAAAATACATAACGTATTTAAGGTTTACTTTAAATTAGAATTCCGTTTTCTGGTCAGTTGCAGTTTACTCTTGTGTTTTTACTCTTGTATTTATTTCATATTCAATTGCTCTATTTTTCTTCAAACTCCTAACTCTCTTTCTAACTCCTTTCCACTTTTGTTTATTTCGATTAGCCTTGTTTTAGTTTATAGAAAACATATAACCTTTCCCACAACCTGGTGTTCCAAACGTTTGAAATTAAAGGTCGTTTAATTCTTGCCGAAAAACACAGAGACAGAACCCGAAAAGTGGGAGGCATTTAAGAGTTGACCTTGTCTCGCTGGGTGGATTGTGGGCGGTGGCGGGTTTTTGGCTCCGGCACTTTGGGCCATTTACCCGATTGCGTTTAATCGATTTCTTTGTAAACTAGAAACCAATGTCAACAGCCTCGCACAGATGAACAACTCACACAAATAAACAAATTCCCGACGAAATTTTGCTCCTTTTCCGAGGGCGAAAACATTTACACACTTAAACGAAGCAAAAGAATTCCTTGTGGGGCGACATAAAATCTATATCGCTAGGAAAACTAAGAAATTGTAGTGCAAAGACAGTGAGGAAGAGCGAATAGGAAACACAGTCCCGGGAAAGGACTTCCTATTCCCCGCCCTCCGGTCCGACATTTCGCTTAGGTAAATACACAGTTCGTTTGGGCGAGGGAGAACTGCAAAATGTATCTGCTGGATACATATTGAGTGTATCCAACCAGTGTTGTCCTTTCTCGCTTGGCGCCCATTTTAAAGTGCCTCCATCGATTTTTTCCAGCCAGCGAAGTAAACTTTTGCCCATAACTCAACTTTTGCGGCTGCCATTGGCAATTAACACGCCCACTCCACTCCGCCCCACGCTAAAAACCATGATCATTTCGATCACTTAATGGCAAATTTATGTGGCGATGCATTCCCTCCTAATGAAAATGGAATTCATAAAATAAAGCAGCATAAAACACTTTGGGGGGAATACATACAGACTTGGCTCGTGGCAGCCACATGTTCATTCGGAGCTGATCGCTGAAATCCCGCCCAGAATGGGGAGTCCAAGTGCCCACCAGATGTTGGAGGAATTCTTCAATTGGTTGAGGAATTCCCAGCTCACATAAATTATTTGAATCATATTTTAAAATCAGTTGAGCAAATATGTTGAGCTGATTTAGGGCCACAGTGCATTCTTGAGCAAGTAATTGTGGCAGCAAAGAATCTAATACATCATCTTTAGTCAGTTTATATCCTTAAGTTAATTAACTCTTATGAAAATAAATTATTTCCAGCTCTCAATCTTATAGGTTTTCACTTAACACCATTTTAATATCATTATACATTGATTTAGAATGTTGCTCATTATATCTCTAATAGTAATAATATAATAAATAATAAATTTACACTGAATTCAACTGGTAAATACCCTAAAACTTGACCCACCAAACTGTATCTTCAGATGCTTTAAGCGTATCATTTCGCAAACCTTTCGCTTGCGTCCGATGAAAATTTAATGACAATTGTTGCATTTAAATGTTGGCCCATTTAGCCGGGCTGCTTCAGACCCTCAGCTCCACCCATATCCTTTGGCCACGCCTACAGCCACATCCCGCCGCCATCGCTCCTTCCCAACGACAAGCCGAGAGTCAGGGTCCCGACAAAATCGATATGGTCCAAAATAGACATGTCTGTGCTGCTTTTGCTTCGGCTTTGGGTTTTGGGGCTCTGGTCCTCCGATGTCGTTTCCTCCTTTTTTGTTGCCACTGCTGGCGACGTCAACAAGATATATTAGCTGGTTTCATTATGAGGGGGAATCCCCGTTCATTTCGGGATGCGTCGAAGAGTGACGAAAGTGGTTGGGCCCACATCACCCACACTTTCCCCTTTTGCCAGGGATGTCCTTGCCCTCGCTATTCTTGATGTTCCTGCTGGGTTTCTGTGGGTCCAGCACTGCAGGAATTGCATATATCCTGCACTATCCATATGAATAAAATAAAAAAGGGAGTAATAATATGTAGTGTTAAACACGTATTTCTCCTGTGATAATACAAATCTATCAGAATACAGAAAGTGCATTTGTATAATATAGAAACCCCTAATTTTTCTGCGTGTATTTTAAGTTCTTCTAGGCCCTATACATGTGTGGTTATGTACCTAGCTCTCTCTGTCGCACTCGCCGCATCCATCTCTGTCTGTCTGGGACCATTTCCGGCGGCTTCTAAGCGAGAGTCCTTGCCAATTGCTCTGGCCCCAGTGGCAACTCCCGCCGAAAAAAAAACTTTGTCCGTCCACGCCCCCATGTCTGTCGCCCGCCCCCGGGTGCCCCACAACGAATGCTCCCCAAAACCCCAACTCTTAACCCCTGGCACCCCCTTAACACTGTCTGGGTCTGCCTTTTTTGTCGCCATCGTCTCGCAGTTTCACTTTTTGTCAGCTGCTATTTCCCCAACGCCCGTTCAAATTTCCATTGCGTATGGGTGTAAATGTCTTATATAGTAACGTATATATCTGTATATATCCGACTGTGTTCGCTTGAGAGCGACAGAGATGGGCATACAACTGAAACCGAGAGCAGCAAATTGAAAAAAACCCACAAAAAAAAGACGAGGAGGAAAACTGCGGGCATTTTTATGTTAATCAGGTCAATGGCACATTGGATTCCCCACATCCCCCACGAAAAAGCCAAAATTGGGCCAGTAGTAGTGTCCTCTATTCCAAAAAGCAGAAACAACAACAAGCCTTATATTTGTCTCTAACAAATTGTTTAGCTTTTGTTTACCATTTGTTGCATCTCCGTGAAGTAGTTTTATTTTTTTATTCAACTGCGACAAATTCAAAAAAAAAAAAAAGTTGAATCAAGGGGTTTCAAATTTAAGGGGTGAATGGGTTTAATTCGAAATGGAAGAGCGAACGCAACTCTTTCTTTATAGCAACGATCTCGACATTTTGTTGTGCTCTCGACCGAGATATTTGTTTAGGCAGGATGAACGAACACAAACATACTGATACACAGGACATCCCTGGTTGCATTGTTATCGCTGATCCTGTTATGATTCAATTTCATATCCAGCCAGCAGGAAGTTCCCTTTTTGTCATTTCCGAATGCTGTGACAATTTCGCAATGAATTCAACGGCGTAAGTTGGTTTTTCATTCCGGATTATAAGAAGATTATGAATGTTTCGGCAAGAGGAATAATTCCTTGCATAATTCGCTGTCACGTGAAGAGGGAACTATTGTGAATGTCAAGTAAAAAATATATGTATAGAATTATAGTTCTGTTCGGAGTGTACTTATAAATTTGTCTACAATTTCATCTTTTCCTTATATAAATTGATTTTCTTTAAAATTGCCAACATAAGCCCGGTATAAACATATTTAAATTGATTGAAATTTTCTCTAATTCCCTTTATAGATTCAAATTCGTTGTGAATCTTGAGCAACTACCGGATTTAATGATCCATTCACTGGTGAAATCCGAGCCAAAACTTTTCACCCCCAACGCATCAAAATTGGCAACTGACAAGGACGAGAGTCTGCCACTCAATCCTCTTTCCATTTGAGTTTTCGACTCGTAAAAGCTTTTTTCTGCCAGCCATGCAAATTTTATTACGCACTCGCACAATCGTACCTTCGTATATATATATATATATATGTATACCCACATCGCACAATGTAACTCCATAATTATGTATTTATGCAAATTTCCGGTGAAAGGAGGCGCAGCAACGACGCCGCCATATTGTCGCATCATTTACCATTTACGAAATTGTTTAATTCAATTAAATAATTATGCATATGTTTTGCCGACACGCATGACACCCTGCAACCTGCACCCTCCTCGATAAAAAAGCACCCCCAAACAAAAATTCGTCGAATTACCAGCGACAATAAACTTTGCATGGGCGTTGTGACAATAGGGGAAACAGTGGCTGAGTGGGTGGTTTGGGGGTGGCTTGGTAAGGAGGCGGGGAGTGTGGAGTGTGCCAAGGTCTTAGGCCTGCTTCAAGGAGCGTGGCCCAAGAGCTAATTCACAAGCAGTGGGGGGTAACTTCAAGAAACACATTATTGAATATACAAATTTAAAAATTTAAGAAATCAAAACTATACCAAAGATATTTAGAATATACCATAGAGTTAAATGTTAAAATATAAATAAATTAAATTAAATTTTATTCCCTGTATTTTGTTCAGTGTTCTTACAAGTAATGGCAGTTAATTTGCCTAATGCGTGGTCTTTAGGAAATGGGAATAGGTGATGGAGGATAAACATTCGTTCTCATATGAATCCTTATTCGCGGACTTAGCATCAACTTTTATTGACTCAATTTTATATGCATAAGTGAAATTACCTACTCTCATATATGCAAATACAGAAAATGAACGAAATCTCTGCAATAAGAAATGAAAGTAATGCGTCTGAAGAAAATGAAACTGAAAACACCCAAATGGTTTCGTGCACGAAAGGCAATTTAAAATGTCAAAAAGATTTTCTTATAATCATAAAAATTCACCAAAAACTTTAAAGAACATATTTCAATTAGAATTTATTAATATTATTTATTTAATTATATTGCACTTTTTGGCTCACACCAACTAAAAGTATTACTCAATTTAAGATGTTTTGCCAATCCGGTTTGTACCTCTTTAAAAAGGTTTCCTTCCAAAAATTCATTAAATTACGCTGTCCTAATACAATTTACCTCAAGAGAATTTCGAGCTAATCATCAAAATTCAATGGCTGAGTATGAATGGAGAATTATTACCTTTAAAATGATTTCTAAGCCGGGCTTGAAAGAAGCCGTCGGCCGACAAAGAGATGTGAAATAGTTTATGTACCGCTTCACACCGGGAAAAAAACCACCTGAAATTACCTTCGCCCTCGCACCTTTCTGATTAGAATGCGAGCAAGTGCCTTCATTTTTTCCAGATTTTTATTTGATTTTCATATAATTTGGATTTTGATTGAAATTAAATTCGGACTCACGCTTTGCATGCCTAATGAACGGTGGAAGAAAATCCCATGAATCTCTCCATCGATGGGTTTTCATTCCGTTCCCATGGGTTTTCTGCTTTGAAGTCGTGGGTGTCTTAGTTGTGGGTGGAGGTTAAATAGAAGGTTAAAGACAGACGAGTTTTGACTCATTTCTGATATCTTTTTAATGTTCTCATTAAACGAGTCAAAGACGTCACCTGCATTTTATATTCGGCTTAAATGAATACCATTTATATTTTCCCATTTAATGGCAGCCAGCAACTTGTTTGGGTAGTTGGAAATTTAAAAAGGCGGTAGATCAGATTCAGATTATACACTAGTTGAATATAAAGCAAAACAAAATGAAGTGTTTATAAAAAATTATATATATATATGTGAAATGCAGTGGCGTGAATTAATAAATCTAAGAGATCCGTTTCTCAACGTTTAGCCCCCGCCCAAATCAAATGACATATTGTCTATTGTAAACCAATTATTTGGAAATCGTAATCGATATGCGGTTGATCTCAATCTTTGCTTGCGCTTTTCTTCTCCATCTGCGACAAATGTGGATAACAAATTTCCCGTATTCCAACCATAAATTAAATACGGAAAAATATCACATTTCCCAGTGTGACTCACAAGGCTCCCCAAGAAAACCCAAGTAATTATGTGAAAATCTGGGACATCTACTCGATTTTCGGCATGCAATTTTCCAGATTGTCATTGCCAAACAATTGGACGAACAATACCCAACCGATGCCGGAGAACAATTAAATAATTGATATGTAAAATAATATTTGGTGGCTGACAAAACTGAATCTCTAATAGCGATACCCAGGTACAGGTTCCCGGTTTTCAGTCCATACAATTCACTCATTGTTTGCGGTATGGCCTGCTGTGCTCTTAATATAATAATCATAATAAATCCCTAATAATTTCCGAGCCATCAAAGAGCGGCGACGACAGATTGGAATTTAATGGTCTGGGGACAGATATGGGATACAGAAATCGGGATCCGAGACCGGCTTAATGAACTCGGTTGACAAATTTCTCGAAGGCATCCTGGCTGATCCTCCAGACAAAGCGTGTTTCATTAGGTTGCGCAAACAACTCATCCGTCATGTGTCGTCTTTGCCCATTGTTTGGGCAACTGCGGTTGATTGCACACGATCCCAGATTCAAAATTCGAGATTCAAGATCCAAGGACGAGGATCCTTCAGGGGCACTTTTAACTAACTTTCCAACGAGTGCCCGGGTAATTGTCTTTGGCCCTAAGGCTACTGTAGCCTGCATTGTTTGCGCCCGGATTCTGGTCTTTATTTTTTGGGAAATTTGTCAACACCGATTCTACAGATCTATAGATCCACATATTGATCGAAGCCGAGAAGTTGCTCGGCTAAGGAGCAAATCAATTTCGGCTTACCCTCAGATCTTTGCCGGGAAAACCATTGCAGCCAGCTGCGGCGAAAATTCGAATGAGGGGGTGCTTCATTGATATTTAATTTATGTTCTATTTGAGCGCAGTGGCTGCATTGACGACACAAATTACATATTGACACGCTGATGGTTTTTTAATATGCACACTCGAGTACGTCATCTGGTTTGGTCTCATTTGTCTCCGTTTGGCCTGAAACAATGAAACAAATTCGAAATTCATTAAATGAATTTATACATTTAATTTATTGGCGCGGCCTTTTATCAAAAAAAAATTGATAAAGAGGCAATGAAATGGCGTCACGGCACTCGGTTACTTCGTACCGGATGCCCTCCATTGAGCATAGCGTTCTGCCCACGGCGCTCCCTTTCCGCGGACATTAACAGATGCGGTTATGTTGGTTAACAAACATTTTATTGGCAGTTCAATTTCGATTTTTAATTAAAGCGTGAAATATTTTTGGACGCCGTTGGCGCGGCAATGCGCTAAAAGAGCAATTCTCGGGTGCCGAATTAGTTACATTAGAGGGAGTTACTTGGAAATAATTTAAGACAGTTTGTATATTACTGCAGACATATCTCATCTAGTATATAGAAGTATCTACAAAAGCCGCTCCAAATATTTTCTTTCTATAAAGCGAGCGTTACGCGTCTTATCCGCCTCAAATCCAATTACGAAAGTTCCACAAAAGGTTTTTAATTCGATATTTAAGGCACAAAGCGTTAATTACAGCGGGAAAAGCGGCAAAAACCAAAAAAAAAATAAAAATAAAAAAGAAAGACCAATGCAAACAATATGGATGCGGAATGAAAATGCAAACTTGGCTCATCTGTAGGGCTTCCCATCGATTCGAATCGATGGCCCCATATAAATGCTTACTTATGTATATCATTTTGTGCCGCTTGTGTATTAGCGCGACTATTTTTCCACGCCTTGAATTCGATTCGAATTGAAACTGAAACGGCAGGAAAATAGTTGCTAAATTGCAAAGAGACAATGGTGGCGGGAAAACAAAAAGCATCGATACAAATGCGATTAAATTACAGGCCTTAACTATTTACGTGCTGGAAAATTGTGGGGAAAGGTGCACGGCGTTCAGGTCACCCTGTAATTCACATTAAAACCATGGGATGAGAGGGGGGTAAGGTATGCACTAAAAATGCTCGCAAGTCTGCGAGTAAGCAAAAAGTTCGAATAGGAAAATTAAAAATCGATAACATTAAATTGAGCCGACATCGTTTGGTGGGCGGTGAAAGTGGGCGCGCCATCTGCTTTTGCATGTGGCTTTCTTTATTTTACCATATACATATAAAAGCAAGGCGGAAAAACAAAAAGTAAGAACTTAAGCGTATTAAATTGGATTTGATGGAAAAGCTGCAACCAAACATGCGACAAATTCCACACACACACACACACACTCATGCGCAAAGGATAAGTAATTCATGTGTGTGTATGTGTGGATGGAAGTGAAAATTTGCATTTGTACATATGCATTATGCGATGGTTAAGTTTTGAGTAATTCATCTGTTTTCCTACCAATTCGAAGGAATAAATTAAAGTTTTTAAATTGGGCATGATCACAAGATTAACTTGGAAGAATACAACTTGTAATATACTTGTATAAGAATTTAAGTTTAGTTGAGTTCAATAAGAAAAAGTACACTTATGGAACCAGTTTCGATTGTTGATTTCAGTAAACACTAAAAAATTAAAAAAACATTCTGCTTACATTTCCATGCGTATCCTTGATGTTTTTCACTCGAGCAGCAAAGGAAACTCGAATTGCTCTAAATAAACATTTTCTCGTATGCATAACTGTCGCCTCATCAATTTGCTGTTGACATTTGGCGGGCTACCAAATGGAAATGGAAATGCATTAAAAATTGATTTACGCCGGCTATTTACGCTCATAAATTTGTAGCTATTTAGCGGTTCTCCAAAACAACCAACAAATTGTCAACACACATTCACCAAAAACGCCGCGTAGGCAGCTCGAAAAAAGGGAGCACACAAAAAAACTGAAATATTACACTCGAATATTAAAAAAACAAAAAGGTCATGGGTAGGGGGGAGGGGATGTCTTTGTTTTAGGGGGTGGGCAAAACGAGGGCACATACCAAAAAAGAGACAACCGCTTGAGGAGACCAAATGAAGCGCAGCGGAAGCCACGCAAAACGGGAACAAGAACAACAGTGAAAACATAAATGAATCGAAAACAAAACGAAAAACATAAAACATAAAAATAGAATTGACAATGCGTTGACAGTCTGCTGTGTGTTGGTGTTGTGCGGGAGCGGAAGAGGAAAGCATCAGGGGTGTGGGGGTCAAAGGTTACGGGAAAGCGGGAAGAAGGCCAATAGCCCGCAGGATTCAGACCGAAATTCCTAAGGCTACTCATATACTCGTATGTTACGATATTCAAAAGTGAATATATTACCAATGCAGTTTAAGCATTTGTTATAATAATTTTACAACATCATGTACTTTATTTAACATATTTATACCATGTATCCTTAATACAACTGTAACACTTCCAGATGTCCTGCTAAAATATGCGGTTTATCCCACAAATTCATTTCAAGGATTTAAATTACACGAGCATTGTATCAAACTTATCCATTTGAACTGCTGAAAGGGTCTTAGTTTGGGATTGAAAAGTGGCATCATTAGGATCACATTTATGGGGATCGGAAGTGACAGAACCCACTCATTGAAGCGTCATATATGGCACATTAATTTTCACTGGAAAGTGAACTGAGTTAATGTCCTGCCTGTGGACAGGATGGGCAGAAGGACGTTCGGGTCATCTGTCAGATTGGCAAAAGGTCGCCGAAGGTTTTGATATTGATTTCACAGTTATTGGTGCTGACAAAGCGCCGCTTTCGAGTGAAAAGTGTAATATTTCAATTTTGAGCCTGCCACAATGGTTAGAAGTCCTAAAAATAGAGGTGGATGTGTCCCAAATGCGAACATGACACAATTTAAACTGCCCGACCCCTGACCCTTGACCACTGGCCAACGGGTCCACCCCCTTTCATTAGACCACCACAGGGCATCACCTCCATTGTCCTGCATGTCCCGCTTCGGGTTTATTGTTATTGTTATTATGCGAAGTGTTCGTCCTGCAACTGCCAACTGCGGAAGTATTCCAGCCCATTGTCGCTGCACTTCTACGGCCTGGTCGGGATTCGCTCGGGGATCCATAGGAAACCCGTGCACGCGCCATGCGGGGACTAATGACGAGGCCCGACCTACGGAAACCCGCTCAAGTGCTCCTTCGCAGTGCACTGCGCAAAAAAAATCCTACTAAAATACTTTAAGTACTTTTGGTTGCTATTATATCAAAAAATACATATTAGCTAGAGGAAAACTACTAGTAGACTACTACTACTAGTAGAAACTACTACTCAAATTGTACAATATATTTTATATATATAATACATATAAACTTCATATTAATCAGTATATTTTTCATATTTTAAAAGTACGTCTTATTGTTTTCCAGTGTCAATCTCCAATGAAGATTCTTCAGTATTCCATGCTCAACCCCCAAAAGGCAACGCAGTCATCTATCTGTCCATCTGTGGGTGGATGTATGAATGGTACGAGTATATGTATCTATCTATATATTTTCCTATCCGTCTGTGCGACTCATAAAGCCGGGCTAAATGATGCAAGCAGAAGCAATGCCCCTTCGGTTGTTGCTGCTGCTTCTGCTGCTTTTGGCACATGACAGCCAGCCAAAAACCAATAAATGTTTTCAAATTTATTGCTTTTCATTCAAAAATTACTTTTGTTTGTTTCGGTTTTCACAATCAAATCACACAGAGATCCATACCATCCATCCCGGCCATCCCTCGAGGATATTTGCCGGACAGGACATCAGTTTTTATATCGCAAATTGTCAACAACAATAGCGGCAATACTACGGGAGGTGAATATAAAATACAAAATAGAAATAGTGCTCGACTTGTGAGCTTGTCGGTTTTGTATCTTGTATCTTTAAGAACGAACATAAAATTAGATTGATTATTTTTTGTAATATACAAAATAGATATATCTTTTAGTTTATATTATCATTGGTTTCTTCAAATATCCTCTTTAATAAACATAGTATTAGCCCCACCTCTTAAACTCTCACATCTTCATGAAACTGCTACGATCGAGAGGATTTATTCCGGTGATTAAGCGAAAGACCTTTCATATTTCAGCCAATTAGGAAAACGATCGCAACAGCACATCCAACAAGCATCACTAATTGGCAGACGTTTAACACTCCCCCTCAACTCGATGAGTTCCTCAAGATGGGACCATAAAACGATTTCCAAATGAAAACTGGAGGCACTCAGCCAGCTACTGCAGATGGAGATCATCATCATTATTATGATCATCAACGGCAGCAAAAGCAGCACGATATGAAGGGGTTACGGTCGATGGAAGATTGGAAGATGGGTACTATATGGCTAAAGTTCCCCCACGCGCCACCGATGATGCCAATGATTAATTGCCTCGAAAATGTTTGTTTTCATAAACAATTTTTTTAATAGACCCTCGCATATGTCGGCTGTCGGACGAGTCAGAAACCTGGATCTATCGGGGTCGACGAGTGGGCGGGGTCAAAGAGTTAAATCGATTCGAGTGTTGTCTTTGTCGGATCTTAATGCAGATGACTCCGATGACTCCGGAGTTTCAATGCAGCTATTTTCGTGTCCTCCGCCTCTGATCGATGCACTCGTGTTGGGAATGTAAAAAGAGTTGATAAATCAAAATGTTTTGCCGGGGTCACAAGGCAAGGCATTTGAACGCCCCCGTGGCCCTGACAAATGGGCCCATGGTATTTGGGCTTATTGAAGGTGTTAATTGGCAGCAATTAGGATGGACCTTAAGCGGTGGAAATTCATATTTTCCAACGTTTAAATACGTTTAAAATTAGACAAAATGTTGGTGGAGAAAATAGAAAGACAAACCAGAGTAAGAAAAATATTTATCCCCCGGACGAGGGTCGCCAAGAAATTTATGAAATTTCTGTGTGCTCTGGAGCTCGTGGCATTCCCGAAACAGATTTTTTCAATTAAAAATAAAAAATGTTTTCAACAGGTGACAAAACAATTTTACGGCCCCAAGACCGCACGAATGCCATAAAATGGGATTAGCCATCAGGGAGATGACGATCAAAGGAGGGCACTTCTCGTTTCCTTTCCTGATGCCTTGTTTTGAGTTAAAGGGACCATCAAATATTTTATGCATTTTAAATTGCTGCTAAAAAAGCAGAGCTAACGTTCCCTCATCTCTTGCCATTCCAGCCATAAATCTTAGGGCTCGGGAGATACATTTTGTGGGACGACAGGTAGATCCCATTGCTGGCTGGTCCAAGGACATGCCGACACTTGGCCTCAAGTGCATTATGAATATGAAGCAATAATTTATTTATGAACCTCATAACGATGCAATTTATGAGGTCATCTGCCATTGTCTGCTGCTCCTTTGTAGGTCAGTCTTTGGCCTTTGTTCTGCAGATCGGCAAGAAACATAAATAAAACTTGCATCGATAGGAAACTGGTTTGTCAGAGGCAGGGAAAAAGATACAGCTGTGCGGCATGCGGTGTGTACAGGTGGAAGTCGCTAAGGATAACAAGGTTTCTTATCTACCGAAGTGTGGCCCAACATGGGTTTTAGTTTGTAGTGCTAAAGTCCTTTTCGGACAAAATTTATTTAGTAGTTTCCTATCCAACTGGTTTATATTTCTTACAACTTTCACCAAGCACACCGTCTGAATATATTACATTTTTAGAATAAAACAATAATCAGTATTTATTGCGCTACATTTGCTTAAACATTTATTTATTTATCACCAGCATCTGGACATTAATTCCATAAATCAGCCACCCAGACACTGAAATGATTAATTCAATAAGTTTGAATGGCTGTTCTTAACTGCCATTAATAGGCTAATAATCTCGAGATGATGATTAAAAATGTTTATTATGACTGTGTTTGCACAAAATTTGAATTTTATTATGTCTAAGATTATATGAGAAGATCAGAGATAACATTTCAAAATCTCAGCATGATCTCAAATATTCCGTTAAGAGCGAGTATAGAACACAGACTGGTTTTTGCTAATGATATTCATGATGCGACAACGAAATGATTTATTTTGTTTGTTTTCCTGTTATAGAAGATTATAAACGTATAGATTGTACATGACTAAAACAAGTTAGAAGTTTTCAAATCAAGTAAGCATGGAAAACACATTAATGTGTACTTCAGTTGGCTCGAATTAGAAATCCTCATTTTTAGTCCGGCATTCAGTAAGGTAACAGATCGGCCAACAAAATTTTTTCAAAAACCATTTGAAATTTTTTTGAAATTTTTAAATTTTTTAACGATGGAAAACGGTCCGGAATTCAATTGGGAGTACAGCCATGGTGGTCAGGGAAATCCCAACTACTCACAGGTGAGTCTGCCTACGTACTTCGGTATCCGGGTCTAAACCATGGAATGGTTTCAGATGGGAAGGGGTAGTACTCCTCCTGGAGGCGGTGGTCGTCAGTGGCTGCACTCAAGTCAAGCGAACACCCAAAACTATTTGCATGGATCCAGTGGAATGGGATCGCACCAGAATAACGCATCTCCAGGTGATCCATTCGCCTCCTACAACCAAAATATGATGAACATGTACACGAATTTTAAGCCCAGTTACGGTCATTCTCAAGTTGGGTAAGTTTTTTTTTATGGATCTTAAGGCTGATCTAAAACTGTTTTGGGTTCTATTAGCCCGGCTTCGGTACAGGGCATGGGCTCAGAGCCTGGTCTTGAAATGGGTAACAGAATGGGCCATTCCATGCCCGAGTCTATGGGATTCGATGGAGGCATGGGTTCCGGCATGGGCATGAGCAATGGCCTTGGCGCTGGAATGCGAGTTGGTTCCATGCGTGGTGGTCAAAGGTTAGCTGGAGGCTACTCTTCGAATGGTAAGGCATTTTACTTACCTAATGAAGAATCGCATTAAAATCGTTTTTTTGTAGGTCTCAATGATCCGAACCCTTCGCAATCCCACCGTGGTAGTTGGTTCTAGAAGAGCCCATTAGTTCCTAACTAACTTTACGAATCTCATTTGGCACTTGAAAATTAAATATAATAGGCTTCCCATGAAATGTATATTCACAAAGCAAGTAACTCGAAATTTCCCGTTTAAGAATAATAAATTGATCACATAATAAATATTTGGCACATTTATCAATCTGCGATCACGTGTACGTTATCTATAGTTGTGACCGTTTAATTGTAATCGATATTCAAATATGGCCGAGGGTCAAACGGTGCCATTAACGCCGGCTAACCTTCTGCCCTTTTGGGTGCTGTGACCTCTGTCATCGGGGATCTGTGTATGGAAATCACGTAAGGGATGGGGTGGGGGGTGGCTTTAGTTGCGAGGGGTGGCGCAAGGGCATAAATAACAAATGCAATGTATTTGTATGTATAAATTATGATGATACTATTAGTTAGCATGTCATTCGGCAGCGGGTCTATAAATTACGGACAGGCAACAACTGCAGCAGTGCACACCCACCCTCCCATTTTTAGGGGCCAATGTGCATCCGTTTTTTTTTTTTGGGAGTTTTTATTAATAAATTTACATATACATACGATTTCGGGGGGCCCCTAAACATCGCCACTCGCCTGTCGCATGTCCCCAAATGAGGAACTCCTCCCGTTTCGGAAGTCCCGCGCGTGTGTAATGATCTGTCGCCCTGGATCAGGGCAGCGGATTAATGGTAAACCGAACGCATTTTTCATCGAACATTCCGTTGCATTTTTTTTCCTCGATTTTCCACTATGTTTTTAACAAGCGCCCATTTCGGAAGAACTAATTTATATATATTTGTTTCTGTGCGGCGAGAGTTCAGTAAACTATATGGAATCGCTACGGTTATGAGACCGTTCCGTTCGTTGTGCTCCAGATACGGTCGGTTCCGTTCCCCTCCATGAAACCCTTTCGGACGGAGGGATCCCCGGGTGGAATGCCAGTCACGTCTTGGACGGATAGGCCAGAGAATAGACCCAACCGACAATCACTCCGCCGTTTTCTGCCTTCATTTCAATTCAGTTCTTTTTTTTCTTTTTTTTTGTTGTGTGATATATATATGTATATATAACATTAAGTTAGTCCGTGACGGTTTGTCGGGTGGCGAAGGGGTCACAAATAAATTAAAACAATTGAAATTTACATTAACATTTCTCGACTCGGTTGGGTCTTGTCTTAACACCTCTTCTGTCAGCTGTGCTTGAGGGGAAACTAGGAAAAAGTTGAGCATTTTAGACTTTCTACAAGTTTTATATATGGACATACATTTTAAAATATTTCTTAAAATAATAGTATTTTAATATTGAAAAAATCATAACACTCATGTTTAAATCTTCTTATTTGTTTTCACCCTTTTCTAAGTATGATCTTATTTTACAGGGTATTTAGGATGGGGCTCCATTGTAGTTATTGCCCTTTCACGTCGAGTAGTTGAAATATCTTGGCGTTATTTTAATTCGTGTGCTCTTTTATTTCTATTTTTTATTTTTGTTTTCCCTGTTGTTGCGCTGTGTCGGCTGTTTTTTTTCGTTTCGAATTTGTTTTCTATGCACTTATTTAATTGTGTTTTTATATTTATTATGTGCTTTCCTCAAGTTGCCTTTTAATGTGCCACATTTACGTAAAAATGTATTTTTAATTTATTTTCTAGACCGCTTTTGTCGCTTTATCGAGCTCATCGGGTTCAGGTTTAATTTCAGATTCGGGCTAAACTCGGGGTCCAAAGGAAAAGGCAAGGCGATAAGCACGCACCATTTTTGGTGGTTTTTGAATTCAAATTGAGTTTTTATTTTCGGTTTTAGTTGCTGTAGTTGCCTTTATTGCCCCGACTTAAGTGCCGTGTAATGAAGGGTTTATGGGGCACTATACAAAGTTATATTAAGTACGGATAAAATGTAAAGTATTGTGTTTTGTTTAATGGAGGCCTTAGGTATGACGATAGTTTTTCTAAGATGGCTTTGGGGTAATCAATCTAAGTCGGAAGATTTAATAGATATTATCGTAGATAGAAAGGTTTCTAGTTTGGAAAATGGCCGATAGCAAACTGTGAATAAAATCAAACAGAGATGGCTCTAAACCTTCCCAAAAATGATAAATACTGGTTTCAATAAAAATTGTTTAAAGCAACATACCATAGCTACTATTAACTGCCTAAAATTCCTAAGTTTAAACTAAAAACATAATATTATAATTGAGATTTTGGGGCAAAGCCTTAGGCCAACGAATAGCAGACACTCCCGCTCTATAAACTATACTGTTGAAGAGCATATAAATTGCAAATTGCAGAGATTGAAATGATATATACATATCTGCTGGAAGTTAACTGGCTGATTCAGTAGCTCCAATTTCGCGTTGTTGGTGGCTGGGTAAAATAAAAAAAATCCAACTGGTGGCTGGCCATAAAATCAACACTTTGGTTAGCAAAACAAACCGTTTAATGCAAAACAAACAAGAGGCGACAACAACTAGCCACACCTGGCCAAATAAAAAACGAAATACATGGCCAACTGGAGTGTTGATAAGGGCGTGTTCCAGAGCGAGTGAAAAATTTTTGCGCAATTTGTTCGACATTTTTGTCGAAAAACCACAAAAATCAATTGGCAGTTCAAGTGTCCCGCGGCAGCCCCAATTCAATTAATATGCAAAACTTGTTAGTGACATTTCTATTGGTCGTAATTGAATCATAGCCGACACATATCCCCATATCCACATATCCCTCGGGCTCTATTTTTCATGCTGCTCTTCCAGCTGCCACGGCAGCCCTGTTTTACTCCAGCGAGTTGACAACTCTATTCGCCGTCCACCCGCTGCGTTCGATGCATTTATCACGCTGCCTCCCCCGCCGAATGCCGAATCCCAAAAACCGTATCCTAACCCTAGCCCAGATATCAGCGGGTGGTGGCCAATGTCCGGCCGGGAAGCGATTAACCTTCCCGTGGAGTGGTGTCAGTTTAAAGTTGCCATTAACACGCCATTGTTTGGCCTTTATGCTCAGTTCCCACCCCCATCAGCCGAAACTATAGATATAATCGCCGCCGGATGCCTGATCTAATTTCTTAGCAGTTGATTGATATGTCCAGCAGTCTGGCGAAATTAGAGACCATTTTATAGGGAAAATGTTTGAAAAGTAGTCTTTTATAATAGTAAACTTTTAGTCTGCCACGTAATCTTAAAAGGCTATTGAAAATTTAAACGTTTTGATTTGGTTACTTTGCCTATATTAAAACGTTCACCACTCAAAAACTAATTGCCTCCAGACTTACCAAATCAAATCGCTGAAGAATGAAAACCGACATTCCTTGATAACCATAAAACGCATTCGAAGGGTCAAAAGTAATCAGGAAATTGTTGCCATTATTCGGAGCGGGTAGACGACAGCTGCCGCCGTTCGGTCGGTCAGTCATCGATTTTGTTTGTCTTTCCACTCGAATCGATCGAAAAAAAGGGAGCAATTCCAACAATTGCGCTAATTTCGAATTAAATTTTTAATCTCCAGCCGGACGAGCAGTTTCCAGCAACAATTCCACCCACATGCGTGGCTCCTGCTCCTTCCGGTTTCACCCCTAGTACGGGTCATCTATATATCGATCCACTGACCGCCGGTCATCAATGGGCCACACCCTCAACTCCACCACTCTCGAAACAAAGACAAACGTCAAAATTAACGAAGGATTTGGCGATTTAACGCTCAAAAACCAAACACAAGATGAAATGCGACTCGATCCGAAGAGCGAAATCAAAACTCACACAAAATTAAATTCCAAGTGAAGGGATGAGCTGGAGAAAGGCGAGTCCTAAGCCGATTTGGAACGCCCACAACAATTTGTAACGGACAACGGACAAAGGTCCTGGCACGAGACGAGTGCGTGTGCCAACTGGATGGCCACGAGTTCTGTATAACCCGACCAGACCGGGATGCGTGCCCATCTTGGGCTCCTAACTGGATGGTCAGCACTGGGGGAAAAATTCTATATATTTTCAGGCCTTGAAATTTATGGAAAAATCTTATTACCATTGAAGTACAAGAAAATGCATTAATTTTTAACAAAATCATTACATTACTAAAAAATAATCTATGAAATCAACAACCTTATAATTTGCTTCGTTTAATACACAACATTTTTCTTCCAGTGTAGCCACGCGTCAAAATCAAATCTTTTAGGGACTTTTCGCCTTTGTTTGCCACTTTTATTGGTGGCGGCTCTGACGCCCAGATAAATCCCGACTCAGACGGCGTCCAGTCAGCCAGGTGTTCTCTGACCCTCAGCCCCTACGCCCCTGACAAGAATAAAAAAAAAAAAGAGGGGGTGGGAAAGGTCCACCGTGACCCTAACTGGACAACGCCCTTGATCATCTAGTTGTGTATGTGTACAATTCCTTATTGTCTCGCTTTTACGGTCGTTCCATTGTAAAGTCCTTTAATTGCTTCTGATTGAGTTTTATTTTGGGTGCATCGATTTTTCATCGCCAGCAGTAACTGCAACTGAATAGAAACAATCGAGGACAATGGCCAGCACTTTTGGTGTTGACGTGGCGATGACTGTCGAATCTTGACCCATTCACAAATGAATGATAGCATAACTCATAGAATAACTCACCATATATTCAATATATTTAATATAGTAAAATAATGTACTTTTTGAACTCATGTAATATGCTTTTGTAAAAGGTTTTAGGGCTATATCAAAAATATGCCATGCATATTCTAAGAGCTGTTAGTATTGTATTTTTTGCGTACATTATTCTTTCATCTTCCCAATTGAGACTTCCCAAAAGTCATACTCATATTCAATTTCCCAACTCACATTCGATACCCATATTGCACTAAATCCGCCTCATATTGAACCATTCTTACCAAATCTAATCCATCCAATAACTCATCCGATTTGACTGGCAGACGGAGAGAACCCCTCATGTCGGTGGGGCCAACGCTTTGTCGTAAAACAGGATGTGCATAAAAGTGTCAGGCAATCTCATAAACAGCACATAAAATCGAGAGGAAAGCAGGCGGAGCAGCAATACCTATGCATAAATCGCGTGGCCGCAGTTGGGATTGGGTTGCGGCTGCTGGGCATATCTTATTTCATAAGCAAATAAGATATAAAGCTAACTGCAAAGCGAAACCTCTTTCACCAGACCGAAAAAGCACGGAGAGATGAAGACAAAGTTTACGCAGATTTTGCGGCAGAGAAGCCAGAGGAAAAGCGAGCCGCGAAACCCCATCAAAATTCTGGCCACACGGCTCACGTATCCATCCGCCAGTTGCCCCAAGGGACTTTCGCCAGCGAAAGGGTTGCGACCGCACCTTCGAGGGGTTGGAGCTTGGAACCTGGGACTGGGAACGGGTATGGAGTTGGTGCTCTGTTGACAAAAGCTTTTGACTTTCGGCTGTGGCTGTGAAAATCGCGTCGAAACTTTGACCAGAAATATTTAGCCAGACAAGCAACACGCCCCCAAGGAGCAGTCGGCGGTTTTCCACGGCATTCATAAATTCTGGGGTTGGTAATTGAGTTGACGGGGTAGAGGCTTCTTCCTTCTGGGGGTTTCTGGCTTTAAGCTGTTTGTGCGTGCCACAAACAAGTTAATAAACTTGTCAAAAAATCCACAAGGAAGCCCCTGGGTAATGAGCATGAACATCGAGACTTATGAACTGAATATATAGGGTTGAGATATTTGTTTAGCAGTAAGCCTATGTATACGCACTCGTATTTGATATGAGTTATATATTAATATATTTTACCTTTAAATAATAACGCATTTATCTTTAATAGTATAAGTTTGAAAAGAAAGAAGCTTTCTTAACACATAATTTACCCATATTATGGAATGCTTGCCAATTTGTTCAGCGCTCTTATATTCACTCAATGTGCATTTTTTATGAGGGTGTCCAAGCTTGCAGGTTGAACTGAATAATCGATTTGGCTGCCCGAAAAAGTGACAACACCTGCTCGCAGGACAAAGGATTACACAGGCGTGAGTGGTGCTCCTGATCCTGGCGGCGCATCTGCTTATGAAGATATGAGATATAGATATGGAGGTGTGCCTGGGGCCTAGGACGTCGCATAAAATTCAAATAAATTTCCAACTCGTTCGCCGGCGAGTTCCATTTTTCATGATCAATGGTGGTGAGCGAGCATTAACTGCAACTCCGACTTGGGGCATTAAGGCATTAACTTTCCCGTTCACGTTCAGTTTGCTTCGCTGGCTTCCTCTTCCCGGGTGCTGGTGGTAACCATCTTCGGCACCAACCCTTTTCCCATTCCCACTAACATTACCCCTTTCCAGTCCAGTTCAGCGGGCGGCAATTCACAATTTTATTTTCATTTTATTACACGAAACAAAGACAAATTACATAAAATATGTTTGCCAGTTTCAGTGCGCGTATGTATCTGCATCTGTGAATGCGAGTATCTTGTGGATACGTCGGCCCACACCTTGCGGCTGCGTTTTTTATGTAAATTGCGCCGCCGGCTCAGACATCCGAATGCCCATTAATGCACAGAGACAGAGAGGGCCTTATGGTATGAGAATGAGATGGGTACTGGGTTCATCGCGCCTGAAATTGCTAAAGGAAGTTGTTACTTTGTAATTAAAATTTGAGATTGATTAACTTATTGTTCGTGTGAGTTTTACAACCCGAAACTATTACCGGCACTTTGATGGTTTGATTTTGGCCTGGGCTCACTTACAACTCCCCTGCTCCTCGAAGCCAGCGAGCTTTTGATTTTTATGATTCCTTCGCTCACGGGCAAAAGTTGTTGAACTCTGTTTAATGAGACCAGAAATCGCATTGTGACTCTGACTAGGCGTTGGTTTTAATTGTGCGCAATTAATCGCTCGACGTTTTAATTTGAGCTTAGAATTTGATTGGCTTTCGCAGCAGTCTCTCAGCGAAATTGGAGTCAAGTTTCAGGCTTATTTGTGGCTGCATTCAGAGTCAGAGGAGTTAACCAAAACCATTTTGACATCTCAAAGGACATTTGATTATGCCAGACAAAAAGATTTCGCAAAACATCGTTAAATAGAACACTTAATTATTAAGCTGAGCGACTTAAAGACTAAAAGACTTTTACAGATTTTAGTATATTACCAGCAAAATATTTTTTCTTACATCACATGTCCGATTTAGACTGCCATACTTTTCATAAAAAGTTACTTGGCTTAAAAACTTTTATTGCATTTTCATTCCACTTCAACGTTTCCCGTGGTTCTATCACTCGTTTTCGGGGGCGCAAATTGAGCAGAACTCTTCAGTTTGAAACCTTAAGCCATAAATAACAAATTTTTATCTGAAACATTCGCCGAGGCGAGCGCCAAAGTTTCGGACATTTGCTCGACCGAGCGTAGACTGAAAAAAAAAAAGAAAAATAAAAATACGAAAGGCGAAGCTCGCAATTCGAGTAAAAATGATGGAAATAAAATACGAAAAGTACGATAGAGTTCCATGCTGCCGGGCCAGGAAACTTTTCAGTCACGAATCGAGCGAGCTCATGTCCTTGTTTGTATTAGGCGGACGTGTGCCAATGAAGAGCGCCCAGGCTGCCCAGAAAATTGCGCTGTCCATCAGCTCGGGGCTTATTGCTTACTTATCTGGCCGGGGTAACTGGTGCCATCCTTCCATCCTGAACCATCCACTCCGGCGACTTATGAAATACTTACTAAAGGCTTTATTTTACCAGCTCACCACCGGACTGCTGATGAGCCGGATGGGGGGGCCAAAAAAGGACACCTTGATGCACACAGCGAAATGCTCAAAGGAGACGCTCTGCTCGAAAAATATTTACTCAGCCAGGACTCAATGGCTGTTCATATTTTATTTATGTTTACGTAGAACCAAATCAATTCCAATATGAGCAGGGGGAAATCCTTTTATGCTGCGGCATTTCGCCAGATGAAAATCAATTTTTAAACTTTTCGCAATAATATACCCCCCCCCTCATCCAACCCTCACCGAATGTATCCTTGAGCACATTTATTTCCCATAATACCGAATGTACGTGATCTTTCCGGCGAAGCAGAACACAACCATCCCATCTGCACTGAATTGCAATCGAATTCTGGCAGAACATTTCACTTTGACCGTATGTGGTTGAAGTTTGAAGATAAAAATGATTCCATATGAATTATAAATTGCTCGATTTATGCACATTTCCACGGCCACTGGCAATTGGCATGGGTTGTGAGAGGCTTTTAGGTTAAGTGGTTTTATGACCCTGTTCAAACGGAAAATCTTGGGGTCAAAAGTGGGAAAAGCATGTTCCTTTTTGGGTTACACATAACTTAAAAACATAATTCCTATCATATTTCAAGTGTTTTCTAAACTTGAAATTTACTTCAACATTTATTGATTTTTACAACTGCTTAATCAATTTATTATACCTTCATCGATTAGACAGCAAATGGTAAATATGCCATCATTATGGCATAAAACAGATTTATATTTTTGGTAGTTTCGATTCCGGTCGATTTGATTGCCAGTTGATTTATTTTCATTGTTGCTGATATGCGGTGGGGCTGGGTGAAAGGGATTGAGAGGTAGTATGTAATGCTCGAAACCGACTATAAAATGCTTTCTTATAATTGGTTTTCGATTGCACACTTGCACTATTGAAAAATGCTTCAGCTCTTTTTCAAGTTTTATTATAATTGAAATTCCCGAGCGGCGATTAATGCCAACGAAAATAATTCAAATAAATTAAAATGCAATTAAATAAATCGAACGAATTCGCCGCGATACGATGCGATTCGATACGATTCGAGTCGAGTCGGGTCGAAACCAATCGGATCGCGAGAAATTGTTGAAAAAAAAAAAACAAAAGAGAAGCAAAAATTGTAGACGCGCAATATTTTTTATGTGCTGATTAAAAAACATTCCTTGGATATTGGCCAAAATATGCAGCGAACGACGGTTGCGAGGCATTTAATTTGCATTTACGATGAATCTCTCTTTGCAATTTTATTTTCATTTTTTTTTTTTTTGTACTCTTGCCTTTTGGTGTTTTTCATTTTGTATCTGTATCTCTGCGGCTGCATCATCGATTCGGATTGATGGGCTGCTCGACAGTTGTTCTTTTTTTTTTTGTTTTTTGCATTTTTACTTTATTTTTAATTGTAATGACAGCTCATTGGTTTCTTTGAACACTGCCAAAGGGGGATGGGCGAAGATACTGTCGACCGACCGATGCTGCAATTAAGAGATAAAAATATAATTATTGCAATTGCAATCGAGCAGAGAGGAGTCTCAGTTTATCTGTCAGCGGCTCAGAATCGAAAGCAAAGAAAAATGTTTCAAAATCCTATCTATTTCTAGACTTCGATTGCCTTTCGGAATAATTAAACTAGCAAATTTAGCCACAAAGAATATCATATTCAAAAGGGTATACAATTATTCGGTTCGCTTGGTTTCGGTTTCTATTGTTTTATTTTGAGATCTGCACATCCCGCTGGCTGAAATGCCAAACTACAATTACACAGCAATTATATCGATCAGTTTATTTTCTTTTTAGTGATTGATTTTTTTTTCTGTCTAGATCTCTTATTTGCTTCTGCCTTCGAGTTGTCAACTCGCGGCAAATATCTTTATAGCAATTTGTGTTGTGGTTTTATTTACTTTGTGTGAAATCAAATCGAACCTTGTTAAATGTTAAATTCGGTTGACATTCCGCTTAAAATTGTGGTTATTTCGGGAAGGTTCTTATTGAACTGCAATTCACCCAGGGACAGGACTCGTTTTATCTGGTTTTTTTTTTATAGATTGCAATAGGTAGTTTTTTATTCTTTTTCGAGCAAGAACAATATCTATTGTTACATAAAATTAATTTACATACATTTATAATTTAATTACAACCTTCCTTGTTTCTTGGCGCTCCAAACCTCGTTTATTCAGTTAAGACCTTTTCAGGATAATAAATATATCGTGAACATTAAAATAATAATGTTTCATGAACTTCCTTTACAAAACATTCGGATTGTACTTAACCTCTAAAATTTAATGGCTACTTGCAGTTTAACTATTCACCGATTTTCATGAACCTAACACCACTTTTGGGGGAAATGGGGAACTGCACGAGGCTTGTGGGAAATTAGCATATGGTTGGGGAAAGGGTTTTTGATCTACATATAGGGATGGTGCGTGAGTGTTTGGAATGGCATTTAGCATTTCATTTGGCCCACAGTCGTACTAAGTTGCGACGTGTCCGCCGCTGTTACATATATGTATGTATATATTTTAATTTGGTTTCTTTATTTCATTTTAGTTGGCAATAATCAGCGAGACCGCGCCGTGCATATTAATTACTCGGCCAGCAGTAACTAGTAATGGAACCGCACTCACCGCACCGCTCCAGCACCACCACCGCCCGCCCACTCCTCATCCACCTCCTTCCCGTACACCACCCGCCATAATTCTAATGTCGACCCAGACATGCCGCAGTCACACGTTCAAATTACCCCAATTTCGTGCGGGCAGCGACGGCGAATATGTAAAAAAGTGTTCATAAATGAAATGTGAGGGACAGAGCCATCGGTTAAGCACTGAAAAAAAAAAAACTGAATAAGATGGTTAGATATTTCAATTAGGTTAAAAAGATTTCTTGCCGGTTATTTATTTTCTCTATCTAAAGTTGTAAAAAATATAGGTTCTGTTCAACAATTATTATTTCAGCTATCTTTAAGAAATCTATGCATATTTACTTCCAGTGCATGAGTATGTATTACTTGGTTAAGTGAATGGAAACAGCGCGTTGTCGCTGTTTTTTTTTTTACTACTAACTGGGCCGATTAGCTTCCCGAATTCGCGCACACGTCCCGACCATAAAAGGCGTCTCACCATCGCTCCTTAATCTGCTATCAAAATTTTGACGAAAATTGAATTAATCGCATAGCAGTGGCCCGTATCTTGGCCGAAATATCGTGTGAAAATTGTTTTAAGCTCGTAGGTTGATTTCAGTGGAGCACCGACATTAAATTCCCACAGATCGCACTCTGACTTTGACTTTCTTTTGTGAAACTGAAACCGAAATTACAAATCGGACCATGTGCAATTTCCGCAATGGGAAGATCCGCTCAAAAAGATTTCAACACCGATTTGACATGCACTATAAAGACACCAGACACACTGGGCCATATAAATCATCGCGCAGAATCGTAAAATCTCCTGGTTTCATTTGGGACCAAGGTTCAGAACTTCTGCGGTGGCTTCAGGGATACTGTATTTCTTATAATATCTTACTTAAGAATTGGCTAATAACATATATTATATATGCTGATTTCTTTCTATGACAACCAACTCCTGCTTTGCAAGCGTTTTAGTTTTTGGTCTAAAAAAAAAACATACTAATATTTGCCTTCTAAACTCCTGTTAAATGTAAATATTTTAGAAATTTCAATCATATTAATGTATTGTATTAATGAAATTTCCTTTTAAAGCCTTAAAAGTTGCAACCCTGGTCAGTTGGAATCGCTTTGATAAGTCATAAGTAGGCGTAACCACTGACACTCTCATAAAAGCCGCTAAGAAATGCCGGACCCAGTGGGTCAGAGCGCAACGAAATCTTCGGTGGGTGGGTGGCTGGAAGAATTCAAAGGGGGGAATTGTCTTTCAGAAATAAGCAAAAAATGTAATAACCTGGAAGCGGTGGAGCTAGTGCCACGTTCAGTAGTCTTTATTACAACGGCGCGGTGCATCGAATGGCCAAGGAGAAAGATGACTAGAGGCGAAATGGACACTTAAACTGGCCAAGCAACCAAATGGACGGGCAGAAGGCAATTAACCGATTTTTAAATATGTTTGGCCACCTTTATGACTCGATTACAGCTGGCCAAGACCCAAGGAGCTCAGGGCCAAGAGCAGAACTCTTTACGGCCGTTGTGAATGCGATTTATTTCGATTATGGAAAGTCGCTGATTTGGAACTAATTACCAAAACGATTTGCACTTCGACTTGTAAATGATGTTCGAGAAGTTGGGCTTACAGTGCGATTCAGAGGTGTAAAGATCCTATTAGGGCATATATCACTGTAATTCAACATAAAGCAACTTTGATCGAAGGATTCATATCATTTTATGGGTTTTCTGTAGTGAGTAAAACAAATTATTTCCAAGGGCCAAAAGGTGCGTTAATGAGTCATTTAATTTGTGGTACTTTTCGAGAAAAATGCCAGCTATTTCCACTGTCAAAATATTGTGGATGGTTAGATAGAGTTTATCATTAACCAGAAACTTTTTCTTTGTCTTTCCTGATTAACGTTAAACATTTATGTTAAATGCATTTGTAGAATCGACAAGTTCGCTGTGAAAAAATGAATATATTGTATGAAAATTAATTTAAATGGTGTTGCATACTAGCCAAGCCCAACTAGCAATTCAAGGCAGATCTGCAGCTAGCCGCTTATGCCCTGGCCAATTAGGTATTGAAATTGTTACAGAGCAGTTGGCATTCATATTCATGCATTTCGCATTCAATCGAACTCGACTTGTCGCCGCGAATTGTCATAACTCTCGATGTCGTCGCATAACTCAGCCAGTAGTATCTGGATATCTGGATATATGGGTATCTGGGTATCTGGATGTATCCAAGGGGGGATTGGCGGCATATTCGACCGACTGCAGTTGTTTTGTTGGTTTTGTTGACCGTGTCAAGGTGTCCGCATGACTTTGTCTCTGCTTTGGCAATTTATTTATTGGATAGCCGGGCCAAAACAACAGCAACGGGTTGCATCGATCGCTGCTCGATAAACGACTATTGCCAATTGCAATATCAACAGCAGTTGCAGCTGAGCTGGCGGAAAAGTTAAAGCGACAAGTTATGAATATAAAATATGCATAAATATGCAATGTAAACGCAAGCGCGGGCACGAATAAAGCATGTCCAAGTAATATCAGCTTATAATAAACTAAATTATTAAACAAATGCAAATGCAAATGCGATTCCCCGTAGCCTTATCTCCGATCGAAAACTAGAAGTAAACGTTGTTAAAGCTCCCGAACACACACAGCTGCCCACACGATCAGTTGCCATTTGCCATATTGATACCCAGGCGATTCCACTTCGATATTCGATGTGGCAAGTTGGGCTAAAGACCATCGACTGCGGCTTAATTTGTTGGTTCTACAAATCGTCGATCTTGGCTTACAGATACTTTGCTTGTATGGGTAGATATTTTAGTTCGGAAGGCGTGGTTGGTTTTTCTTAAACAATTTTGTATATTTTATACTGTTATCTAACTTATGTATTGTAGTTATCAAGAGAATGTTTTCCTTCTGAGTCATGCTTAAAATGTCTCTTTTTGGGAGTTTTTAAGTTGACATGGCCATATCTTTGGCTAATTCATGCATATTTATTTTTGCTTTTGCCCCTTTTTGCCTCTGGTTGTATAAAATTAGTGAACCACTGTGGCATTGGGCAGTCGTTCAGAAGATCCTGGACTGCGGCGACGTAAATCATATTTGAGATGTCGCATCCTAAATTCGCAGTCGGAATTCCATTGACGAATTGGTTCCGCTGCCTCCCATCACCATGACCATTCCATGTTCATCTTCATCAGGCCGCCGCGTTTTTGTTGCGTTTGGAAATTGCTTTGCTGGCGCCTACTTAACGTCCGTCCCGCAACGTGAAAACTTACTTTCTGCCTTTCTTTATTTGTGCTTCAGGCTTTTTGTTTGTGCGGGATCGTGCGCATTCCGCTGGATTCCGCAGCCAAATTGATGGCGCCAAAATTCAAGAAGCTCACTGGTCTTGGTCGCCGAGCAGAGGCCTCCAGTCCCAATCCCTGGGAAAGGCAAGAAGTCAGTGGCAGACGGCAGCCGTCGTTCGCATAACCATACCCACATCGATGGACAAACGGTGCGGTTCATAAAAATATGGGTAAAGGCAAATAAAAATGAAACTAGAAAGTAATTACCGTATTAAATATGTAAGAAACAAGGCTTTTAAGACTTGAACATGTCATTTTCTAATTAGTAAATCAGCAAGAACCGACTTATGCTTAAAGACCGCACTGTACTCGGTTGAAGGAGTGGAGCATTTGTCCCATAAATGTCATTTCGTCAGAGTTTTTCACGTCGCCGCTTAGAAGTCAGCTCCCCGGGGCCTTGGGAGCTTGGCCTTAAATTATTCTACGCACAGTCGCGGCCGTAATATGAATTTTGAATACAATTATTGCAAAAATGTTTCCCTCGGCAAAAAAAAAAAAAAAAGTGCAGCGAAGGAGGGAAATTCTGCATAGTCGGTCACTGGGTTTTGAGTTGGCTAAGGGGGCAGCTCTTACTGTCGATCGATCCGTTATTTGCGTGCCGCTCTGAAGATTCATTAATAAAAATTACGTCAAAATAATCACGCCACCAGTTGGCACCAAGGAAACCAAGCAACCAGGACCTTTGATAAATGAGTCGCCCCTCCAGGGTGCACTCGAAACCCTTACTGGGGATCATGGATCAGGGACTTAGGGACTCAGGGACTCGGACTGTAGCGACTTAATTACATGTGCAAACTGTGAATTTGAATGTCATCATTAGTGGCGCCGAAAGAGAGGAAAGTGCGGCTTGTTCGACGCGACACTGATCCGATTCCGATTGTAAGTCCGATTGCCCGGCCAGATCATTAATTACTTTATTACGGAAATCAAAATGTCAGCTTGCCTTTCAGCGCTACGCTTTTCGCTCCACTCGCTCGCATTCAAAATGTTTTCAGCTTCAGTTTTGGGATTGGGTTTCGGTTTCAGTCTGTTTGTGTACAAAATGTATGTATAGTCAATTCCCCTTCATGTCACAGCGTGTGTTTACATAATGCGGAAAATTAATGATGAATTTGTTAGCTAAGTGACGCCGAATCGCCGTATCACAATCAGAATCTGAGTTGCTGACGCGCCAAAAAGTTCAAAAATGATTAATTGTTTCGATTACACGCGGGACAGACAGTTTTTTAATGCTTCCTAATGATTCTAAAAAAAAAATAGGGGAAGTAATAGGAGTATGGAGGAGTTTGTGAAAGGAAAAGCAAGCACTTTGAGGAACTGGAACAAAAACAGTTTTAATATTGTATCTGAACTGCATAAGAAAGCAATCCAAAAATGTCTGAATATTTCATTAAAATAAACCAATAATTTCATTTACAATTGACAGTTCTAGGAATTTATATCTGAGTACTCCAAGTATAATAAATCTTTGGAAAAAACACAATAGTAACGTTAATTCTCTATTATTTAAGAAATGGTTGTTCGGTCATCCTGGGCAATTATCAAATAATTAAAACCCGTTGAACCTGAATGCGAAGCCTCCACCAAAAACAGGTTGGCTTACCAAATTTTGATCTCTTGCCAAACTCCGCTGGATTGCCTTCCGTTTCATCTTAATTTGCATAAGCGCCGCGCACAAATCCGCGCTCCACATTCAACACGCGACTCGGGATCGGATTCAAATTCGGATTCGTACTGGGATGAAGTCCATTCGAAATGGGAATGTGAATGGATGCCGCGGATGGATGGATACCTGGCCATATCTCGGGAATTGTCCGCGGGGACATTCAATGTGCAGGCATAACAAATGAATTATTGACGTTTTTAAGCAATATTCGCAAATATGCGCTGGCCAGCAAACAGAAACTGAGAAAACCGAAACTCAGACCCAAATCGAGGACCATACACACACAAGGTACGAGCTGTTGAGAGATATGAAAATTGTCAACGTGGGCTTTCATTTGCTTAATTTAATTTCGTCTCTTTGTATTTTGTCGCGTCTCTCATTTGTTTTAACTTTTTAACGAGGATGTGGACGGTACCCAGACAAACCGAATTGGGGTAGGAGGTGCACTGAAAACAATAATAGAATATTTACTTTATACAAATAATAAGTTTAAGACTTAGTAAAAAAAAACTGTTATAATAATTGGTGTTTTTCAGATGGCTATAATTCTAATCTGTAAACTGAACTCATAAAATAGTAAGTACCCTCGTAGGAAGTGAGTCTGGGCCTGATACCGGGTCCGCTCGTCTTTCATTTTCGTGACTGTCGTCCCCGGAATGGGGAGCCCAGCTCAGGTAGGAGCGTCGATCTTCCCAGGTCGCATGTAAATCCCAGCTCGTTTGGGCCAGAGAGCTTGGCTCATTAATGAATTTAAATGGTCTCCTTAATAATATTTAACGGCTTCTTTGCCTGGCTTTATGATGACAATATTTTTCCGATGCCCGCAGCCCCGGTCTCTCGTACTTAATGGCCCTGCATTGGCGTTTGACAGCTGACAAGTTCGTTCGCCAAGTGGTGATGGGGGATGGGTGACGGGGGGAGGGGGGCTCGCATAAAAAGTCCCAGCTTATGACGGTATCAATAATTCCCTTTCATAAACGGCCATACCAAGTTGGTCAATCTGTTTGCCAGTTTATCTCAAGGATTCCATTTGATGTACATACGTGCAAAGAGAAAAAAAAAATGGCAACGCATCACCCTCCGAGGATAACACATTCCCCGCCTGCGTCTGTGCCCAACTTATCCAGTTCTACAAATCGATTTTTGATTGAGTTCATTAGGGGCCAAGTCGAAATGCCGCAACAGGAGCAATCCTGGAGATTTCCTTTCTTCTTATCGCCGCACAGCATCATCCACACATATGGGAGGTAATGCCTCCCAGGAGCTTTCGCCGGAATCCGGAAGCAGCCGAGCCACTTGGCCAAATCATTTTTGTTATTAGCGAAAATCGCGTCGAGTGATTTACTTTTACTTTTGTCTTACCGCCCCCTCCACATTTGCCTTGATTCATCCACACATTGGTTGGTATTGGTTGTGGGGTAAGGGGACGTTATCATCTGTCGGCCAGGCGGTCCAAAGTGGTATCCCAAAGTGGCAAGTCCCGGCACAAATCCTAATTGGATTTATGTGTAGAAATGGATTATAGCTTATGTTTCCAACTTGCCCGGCTTTTTCGTTTCTAATTGCAGTTGCTTGCGGGTGGGATTCAGTGACCATCCCCATTGATTTCATCATCAGGAACAGATATGGCATGGCGATTAAAGTGAAGATAGTTTTCGATTTAAAAATATAAATTCGAAAATTCTCTTTAAAATAACTAGGTATCTAAATAAAAACTAACTTTTTTAGGCCCATGATTCACTCGAATTTGAAAGTTTCATTAGATTTTCACCTCACACCAAATATCATGTGTGTGTTCTACCTGTTGAATGAGTTCTGAGTACCGTTAATATCGATATACGATGGATAAGCCCCACCGAATGATATTTATGCTATCGTGATGATCACCATTCTGTGATTTCCATAATTCCTCAGTTCGAAAAAACGAAACTCAACTCAACTAATAAGCCCTATCGGATATTTATGACACGATATCATCTCGGGCCACTCGATTACCAAACCAAAACTCCAATGTCTCCTGTGGGTCTGAGCTGGGAATGGAGTCGAGACCAAATGTCTGCCAGGGAATCGTTTCGAGATCGTATTGGCCATTAAAATGGGAGAGAAGAGCCCGCGAGAACCACCAGTATTTGTGGCGAGTGGAAGAGTTATGCCTTGAATGAAATGAGTATATAAATATTTTATCAGTGGCCAGAAATCAGATATCTCTTTGATTCATAGAGCTAATTTATGGCTTCCTTTGTCCCCAACCCCAGTTCTGGGTTAGCCAGACCCTCAGACACCAGGTTAGCTCATTATGAGTCCGACCAAAAATCAATAAAAATATATCGTACACAAATATTTCAGTGGAGTGGATATGGAACGGCAGCGCATTCCTTTAAAAAGAACCCAAAATATTTCGGTTCATACGTATATCAATAATTTTCTGTATTGCTAACGAGTTATTTGGAAATCAATCGCCAGCTTGGAGTTGTGAAGATTCTAAGCGTAGATAGATACAATACCAATCCTACCGGATTCTCAACTCAAATTAGCCCTAAATGTTGTCTACTTTGGTCATGCGGCCATCTTCCTATGATCCCGATTCCTTTGCTGCCCTTCTGAATGCAAAAAACCCAGCGCATCTCATTGATTTGTAATTCTCGAGCACAGCATAAATTCTACATGTGAAATCTGATAGCCACGGCCTGGAAATGGCCAGGAGTTGGGGCCTTGGAGCTGGATCCATCCGCTGCTCACTGCGCTATTTTGTGGCAATCATTTGCACCTCGCTCTGCCTTCAGGCCACAAATCTTATTTTATTCAAAGTGCCCATGCGTAGGTCGGCTCCACATTTGCATATGCCGCTGCAGACTCCGGGCCCAGAATCCCAACCAATGCCAAACCCAACCTGAATGGCACATACAGTGGGGGTCAATCAGATAGTTCACTTATTGAAATCAAAATAAAACACATTCTTGTCAGTTGTTCAACATTACTCTAAAATAGATTTTTAGTTATGGTAACTTTTAAGTGAAAATTTTGCGGCTTTTGGTTGTTAAATTTAAGCGAGTACCTATTCTCACGACCCCCACTGTGGAAATCCAGCTTAGCTGGACTTGGGCACATTTATGAATCAACGCCAGGCGTGCCATTTCATTCAATAAAACACGAGGAGTTTGTGCCCCTCTCCTCTTGCCACCTTTTCAGCCTTTTTTGAGCAATGTTCAATGCACGACAACCACATCGAGTTGTTTTTGCTGGTGTTGCTAACTCGCGGTACATAAATATTTCGACACTTTTGCATGCGCGACGAACGAACATGTGCGAAAATGGCATAAAAATATGGCAGGCTCAGCGCGAGGGGGTGCAGTCAGGGGAGGAACTGAAGGGAGGGGGTGGTGGTTGGGCAGCTCTGATGGCCATTTAGTGAGTCTGGCGAGGAGTCGAGGGGCAAAAAGATGCAAATTTGTCGCCTGTATATGATCATAATTCATGCAACAAACAGGCGACCGTTGGTCGATGGAGCTGGAGATGGAGCTGGAGGTGAAGGTGACCATACCCGAGTGCCAATCTGGAGTCCCTGGTTCGACCCACGCGAAAGTATCACAACCGGATGCTGCGTGGAGCTTGCATATTTATCTTCAATTTGTTGGCCCAAACTTAGGCTGGATTTGATTTTCTTTGCATTTGTATATATGCAATATTATCGATCTGCGTGTTTGATTACATACAAAAGTGTATATGTATGAACAAAACATACTAATGAATCGTTTATGAGTTTATCCTTAGATTTTCGACATGGCACACAATCTGTCAGCTATTCTAAGTACAACTTTAAACTCGTAGAGTTTTCGAAATTATACTCGTACTCATTCTTTCCAAATCTTTAGCCCCGTTTTTTTTTTTTTTTGGTAAACCCATGACGCCAAACTTTGAAACCAGTAGCAACTGAGATCCACAAAGATGACCCTCCATTTCCTTCGCCATCCCCATCCCCATCCCATTCATTCCAAGTGGCGGTGGACAGGCGCTGCGAATGTAATAAGCGATTAAAACATCTTTAAGCGGCCGATTAGCGCAGCGGGCGACTGATCCGTTGGGATCCCACTTGGCACCCGCTGGGGCGAAGTCGTTTCGATCGGACTCAGAATCGGAGTCGAAATATATGGTAATCTGGGAGGGATGGGGAAACGGGATGACAGTGGCGTTACACAGCCACCGGACTCGCCGCCGGTGGTTCTGGTAGCCGTCGACTGGCGCTTCTGGGCATTTTACACCTCCGGCTCCACGCAACATGGGGTCTCCGGTCCACCGGTTATTTCATAATTCACTCAGCCGGGCGAAGGGGGCAGGGGGAAGGGGGCTGCGTTTATAAATCTCCTTAATATTATTTTGATAGGGCGCCTAATTGCTGTAAATATTATTTCTTTGGCCGCCTAATGTTTCCTACCCAACTTTTGTTTATTGACCGAAAGTTGTTCCTTCGCTTCGTGTTTATTTGAAAAGCAATTAGAATTATTATGAGCAGCATATTTATTGCTCGACGAGAAGCTGTTGTTGTTGCCCGTCTTTGGCTAATTGGGAAAAATTAATAGCCAATGGGTGGAATTGGCGATTTCCCATTAAACAATAATCAGTTGCGATATACATCCGTAGAGAACACTCATCCAAGGCAAAGTCAGTTAAATGCCGAGTTCCAAGTGGAATGATCGTCGGTACACTGGACAACAAAAGTGAGTTTTACCTTATATATTTATAAGATATGTGCTTAGAAAGTTTGTAAAGAGATTCCAAATTAATGAATATTAATGATTATATGAAAATTTAAATTTAATTAATATATTGTTGGCTTTATACATTTTTTGTTTAAAATATTTTGTTCAGTGCACGAAATGCAGGCTGAGATTGCAGGTGCCAGTGCCTGAAATTATTGGTCAGTTGTTCCTCTTTTTTTTTCTTCGTCGGTTGTTTGGTTCGCACAAATCAGTGTGAATTTTGTTCCCATAATTTAAATGTCAAGTTTTGTCTATATTAAAAATTCTGCTGCACATCTCCCCCCAGTTTCAGGTCCAACTTTGATTCGCCTTTGTCTTCCTCTTGGCCACTCCGATGGACCGACTGTCTGGCACTCGTCTTAGACCATTCTCGTTCCGATTTCCATTCTGATTCTGATTCGGATTCAGATTTCTTTTCCGTTGGCGATTTTGGTGGATGCACATCGTCATGAAATGAAAATTGGTCTCGTTTGACACGAATATTTTCAGTCTGTCAGTTTCTTGAACTCTGCGCTGAATTATCGTAACTATATATTCGGATGAGGGCCTCAGTTTTTGGTGTATAATTTAAACAGTATGATTGGAGGCGTTCAGGAGTTCGGAATTTTAATTTCATAATTATATCAGTTAAATGTTTTTATAATCATAATCTGGCAATTATCTACCTATTACAATACATAGTGTTTCGGTTCTTTGAGACCAAAAAAGAAAAACTAAAACCATCCGACAACATGATTATTGCTCTAACAATAGTTGCATAGCTCCACTGGAAATTGCATAACAACTGTGGAGTAAGTGCCTCGAGTAAGCGATCTCCTCCCCATAGTTCCGAATTCCCCCCCCCCCCTCACACTTACTGAACCCAAAACTAAGTCGAGGCAAAGGGTCCCACACAAACAGCAAAAAAAAAAAAATTACGACGAGTACAAGTCGGTTATTACTGATATTCGCGATCTCAAGCGAACTGGAGCCATTGTAATTTTCGTGTTTCTGTAAATGCTTTTGAGGAGGGGACTCGAGATGGCGACTTGGACACGAAATGTGCGCGATGATAATGACAAATCAAACGATGACACACAAAACGGCAACGATCGTGTTGGGAAATTGCCGGTGAGGAGACCTCCTCGAGCCCAGACCAGATGATTGGCCACTCCGCTGGATGGATGTACGAATGGATGGATGGATGGATGGATGGAACTACAGCGAGTCAGGTCGCAAAAGCTGGCGTTGGCGTTGATGGAGATCGGAAAAGGGTACGAGTGCGATGATGTTTCCTACGAGGAAGTGCAGCTATGGCTATCAGTTGTTTGATTGTCGGCCAAATAATTATTTATAATTTATATGCAAACAGTGTGGAATGGTGGGGAACAGGAATTCCTGTACTCGAACCAAAGGGTTCTCGATCACACTGGTGGAGGAGCCTGGGAACCATATTCATATCGCGAATCATCATCACAGCCACAACATTCCGTTTTGCGACATTTTCCAAGGATCGCGAATCCGAGGGCTTCGGCTGCGGGACTCACGCTTAACGATATTCAAAATTCATTACAATTGATATTGTTTCGGATGCATAAATACAAACAAATGGGCATGCCAGCCGCAGTCACATTCCCCACTTTCAGCTCCAGTCCAGTCCCCAATTCCAGACCGATCCTCCTCCATTCGAAGTTTTTGTTTTATAAGGCGGAGCTCCATGACCATGGCTCCTCTCGTATCAGCGGTGGAGCATCTGCGGACTGTACAAGAAATAACAATCTTACTAATTGGCCGATTTTAGCATAAACAAATGTATTTTAGCTCTAACTAAACCACAGCACCAGCCACCATCGTCCCCAGAATCGTTTTGTTTCGCCTTTTGAGAGGTGCTTTGCATACGAGGCGAGGGCGATGATCGCGGGGGATCCCGGCGAGCGGAGTGTAAGGGTTCTCCTGGCCATGGAGATTGTGTCCCATGCAGACAGCGATTATGGCTGGCGGAGGATGGGACAGGGGACTGCCGCCCGGTCCGTGAGACTCGTGGGATCGCATTAGAAACAGGCCAAGTTCAGGGGATTATGGGCAAAGCCATTTCAGTTGACAATATACAAGAAGCCAAAAGGAGCAAATTAATATCGCATTCATTTAAATACGAGTAAAGAATGTTTGATGTTCTTTTCGCTACTGCAAAATAAAAATCTTTTATAAAAAGGATTTCTCTTATTAAGTTGAAATTGGTTAAATTTCGATTGCAAAAAGTTATTCCAGCGTTTAAATATATATATTGTAGTAAACATAACTCAAAGACCATTCATTAATTGGTCAGATGTATGAATCTAACGTGTCACACTTTCGTTTCAATATCGCAAATAAATCTATAACCAATATCGGGGAAAAAAAACGCTTTCCATCCTTTGCCATCCGCAAACTAGACATCTAGTTGGCTATGGCCAATGACACCGCCGATTGAGCCGGAGCTAAAAAAGCACATTGAAAGGCGCCGCCAATGGAGGCCATACTCGTAATCGGAATCGATTCGAGCCGAGTCAAGGCTTAAATAAATTCGTCATTATAAATCATGAGTTGGAGTTGCAGTCGGTTTAATTAATCACCGCTGTGCCCCAGCGGTGCGCAAAAAGCTGAAACTGCGCCAGCCGCAACCACTGAGCCACTGCAACCACTGCACCACCGAAGCGGCGACTGCAAGTGCTCAGCTGGAGATTTTTGAAAAGATGATATTTATGGCAACTTTGACAGAACTCCCCGAACTGCGTCCGCCGATAGACTCATTCGCAGTGCTTCTGGTCGGGATTGAGTGCCGCACGCGCAGTGACCACCACCGGAGAGCCACCATGGTCATAACACACTGAGAAAAAGAATCTATGCTATGTAAGAAAGAATTTTATTCAATTGTGGGTCTTTAATGTCTTTAAAGTATATGTATACTACATAAAAAAGAAGAAATATTTTTCATTTTATTCTTATTCTAAATCCTTTGCTCCTCATGTCCTTTTCTGTAAATCCAAGAAAGGCAACACAAATTTAAACAATTATTTGTTTAACCCAAATGTACGTTATAATAGTAAATTCCGAAAAAAAAATAGTAGTAATTTTATATTTTTGTGACTGCAGTCTGGTTGATTTCTTGGCTTTGCTGCGATGACAGCGACGTAGACATCGACGAGGCGGGCGACAGTTTTTAATCGCGGCAATAATCATAACTGTGATTTGTATGACTCTGTTGGGGCAGCCACTGCGGCGACTGTCGCAACTTGCAGCAGGCAGCAGGCAACTTGGCTACTTGCAACTCCTGACCATATTCGTTGCTCCGAGGTGAATTATTAAAGCCGCCAGGCCAATTTATGCGACGCGTTCTCCTTTGAAGCGCTCCAGCCGTCATAATGCCGCCCCCTCACTACCCCGCCCATCGACCAACCGATGTGGTTGCGGTGATTTGTGCCGCTCAGCGGTGCACCGATATATATAGGAATATATATATATATATATATATGTGAGCAGTTCGGAGGTGGAGCGCCTAGTTGGTGGCTCACCAAATGAGGAGCTGCCTCTGTGGGTTCGCTTTTTGTGGCCCGGCGGAATATGTAATTCGCCTGCTGGCCCCACAAGTCGTCCGTCGCATTTACATTTCGTATAAATATTTATGAGAGAAAATAGAGAAGCGATCGTTATGATTGAAGAACCTCCGACAGATGGCGCTGATGATGGTGGAATGGAGCCCATTCGATGAAGTCAATTTGTGCAGTGCAGTGATGATTACCTTGAAGATTTTAAATTGATTGCTATAGATTTAAGTTAAGTTTAAGTATTAAATCTTATCAGATCTTATAAAAAATTTTTTAGCATATGAATGGGTTTTTATCTTTTTTGTACTCATAGAACCACCTTTGCTTTGCTCTGGCTTGATGGGATTTTCGCAGAGCTGTTGCCGGAACTAGCCAATAAATAGCCATCAGCTGAACAGGGCTTATTAAGTGCCCGATGCGTAACTCCGTAACTCCGGGTGGCCCCAGAGGGGCATCCGAGATCCGAGGGGCCTAGGAAGTCTGTCATATTGAGTGCACACGAACAAAGAGCGCTGAACGAAAATTTGTTGCCGCCTAAGCAACAAATTGCACTTCCCAAAAACTCACACACTCGCAAAGGCCTAAAACTTGAACTGACATTTTACATAAGGCGGCATTATACATACATACATATACATAGGTGCCAACAAGGTGGTGAGGAGGGGTTCTGCAAGGGGAGGGGCTGGCCAGGTAGGCAGAGCCGCTGAGCAAAGGCACCGAAAAAAAGAGTTAATTTGCATAATTACGTTGGAGGGGGGCGGTGGTTGGGTCGTGGTGCATTTTGTAGTAAGCCAATGCCGTGGAGTTGACTGATGGCAAATACACTAAGCAAAATGGGGACTTCTAAATAAGTTAAGTACTCTTAACTTAATTGAATTCTTTAAAAAGCTCATAAATGGTTTTTGAAACATTGTGTATATATAAGATATATTGATACTTTTATAGATTGGTTGAGGTAGGAAATTCTTACAAAAACTCTAAGATTGCAATAAAGTTTCTGTTCCGATTTTGTTTATACTGTAATCAAGGAAGTGGAGGAGGTGGCATCTAAGGGGGGCTATGGAACTGAGTGCACGAAAACGAAACGAGGCACAAACAACAACGGCAACGGGAAAAAATTTTTTTTTTTTTTTTTTTTTTTTTTTTTTTTTTTGTGTAGCCTTTTATTTATTATTTAAAATCTGTCCTAGTGGACAATAATTAAATTTTTTGGAGGGAAACATTAACTTAAGGGGAGTACATCGAGTGTACTTGGGTAGGGGTTAAGTATGATTAAGTATGTTGAGTAAGGTCAAGCGGGTGCGTTCTCTGCAGGCGTCTTAGGGATTGGCTGTGGTCTAGAAGGTTGACGGCCAGGTGGTTGTGGTGGTTCTCCAGTCTGCTAGCATATCTCACGCTGTGTCTGTAGATTTCGTCGTCTACCCATGGAATCCCGAGCTCCTCGTGGATGGCGGAATTTTCGTGGTAGGGATGGGCGTTGGAGACTATTCTCAAACATCTGTTTTGAAATCGCTGGATCTTCCTTCTATGTGATGTGCAAGCAGTGCCCCACAGCTGAATTCCGTACGTCCAGATTGGCTTGAGAATAGTCTTGTAGACGAGAATCTTTAGTTTCTCTCGCAGCTTTGACTTTTTACCGATGAGCCAGTGGAGTTGCTTTAGGCGTATGTTGGCCTGGATACGCTTACTGTTGATGTGGGGGCCCCAAGTCAGCCTTCTGTCTAGGGTCAGCCCTAAATATTTGGGGGTGCTGGAGGTAGGGATTGTGTCGCCGTCGAGTGAGACCGGGGGGCATTCTCCTCTGCGCAGAGAGAAGGTGGTGTGGGAGGATTTATCAGCGTTGATCATGATGTTCCAGCGTTTCAGCCATGGATCCAGTGCATCCAGTTGCCTCTGGATGATGGCTGATGCTAATTGAGGGTTTGTTGCGGTGGCAAGGAACGCCGTGTCATCTGCATAGGTGGCTGCTGTGAGGTAACGGGAGGGTATGATAGGGAGGTCTGCTGTAAACAGGGTGTAGAGGATGGGACCAAGGACGCTGCCTTGAGGTACTCCGGCTCGTATAGGCCTTGTCGTGCTTGTTGAGGAACCGCATCGCACTTGGAACTCTCTTCCTTCAGTATACGATTTGAGTAGGGCATAGTGGGAACTGGGAAGGTGGGACTTGAGTTTGTAGAGGAGTCCAGGATGCCACACTCTGTCGAACGCCTGCTTGACATCCAGGAATACGGCCGAACAGTATCGTTTATTCTCGAATGCATCTAGGATGCGTGCTACGAGCCGGTGACATTGCTCGGGTGTTCCATGGGATCGCCTGAAGCCAAACTGGTGATCAGGGATCAGTCCAGCCTCGTCCAGTACTGGCATGACTCTGCGCAGAAATACTCTTTCGAGTATTTTGGAGAGGATTGTCAGCAGACTAATCGGTCTATATGAGGCAAGATTGGCTTCAGGTTTTCCAGGTTTGAGGATGAGAATGACTTCTGCACGTTTCCATGATCTCGGGAAGTACCCTAGTGAGAAGCATCTGTTGTATATGTTGGCCAACAACTGGGAACAGGGCGGTGGCAGCATTTTAAGGGATGTGGCGTCGATGCGATCCAGTCCTGGGGATTTGCTAGCCTTTAGGGAGGCGATCTCTTGCGCAACCTCTTCTGGGGTGACGGGCTCTATGGGCAGGCTAGGAGGACATGGACTCTCTAGGAACCTGGTGGTTGCAGAACGCTCTTCGCCAGTGCATCTGTCAAATGGTGTGAATGCATTCTGGAGGTGATCTGCAAACGCTTCAGCTCTTTCGGCTTCAGAGCGGCACCAAGAGCCGTCCGCTTTTCGCACCGGCGACGCCTTCTTTGCAGGCCTCCTGATATGTCGCGTGACTTGCCACAGATTATGTTGCGGGTCACCAGGTTCCAGCTCCTCAAGGAATCTGTCGAAGGAGTCTTGCCGTAGGGTACACAGCTTGTCCTTGAGTTCCTTGATGGCTCTGTTGAGTGCTGCCTTGTCCCTTGGGTTGCGCGAGAAAAACCAGATTCTCCTGAGGCGCCTTTTTTCCGCTACGAAGGCCGCAATTTCTGGAGACCAGAGGTGAAGGTCTCTACCGGGAGTTCTTGGGGACGTTGAAGGAGGAGGATTGGCAAACTCAGCAGCATTGTACATCTCATCCGTGAGAGTTTTGATTGCCGCATCGATGTTGCTTGGAGTGGAGAGTGGAGGATCCGGGTGCAGGGAGGACAGCATCCAGAGTGTGAACTTGGAGGCATCAGTGTGCTTCCCGGTGAGTCTTCTGGGCAACTCTTTTTTGAGGACGGGGATGTTGAGAAGCATTTTTATAGCGCTGTGGTCGGATATCAGCTTGTTATAGTTGGAGCAAGTTAGTCTGTCTTGCCCTATGCCTTTGGAGATAGCAAAATCCAGGAGGTCGGGCAGCAAGGAAGGGTTTGAAGGCCAGTGGGTAGGCTCACCAGAGGAGTGGCAATCCAGTCTTCTGCTCTGCTGGCGGCGCTGTTTGGCCAAAGTGTGGAAAATAAATGTATGGAAATTTGCATACGAATTTCGAATTTCAAATGGCGCTGCCTCTTTCCAGCTCCATTGAATGGCTGCCCGCTAGGCGACTCCCACACTCGTCCCGTCTCTTTCCGGCAGCGGTTCCAATTCCACTTGGAGTGGATGTCCATGGCCACTTGAATCTGGCGGTTGGCTTGGGAGGGCCACGCCCATACACTCCCACCACTGACGTCAGCTGAGCACACCTTTACAAAACCGAACTCGATGGAAATATCCTTAATTCGTAAATTAATATTAATATTTCAGTGCAGCAAATTTTTTCATGGGCTTATGTGTAAGTTTGGGTAAATCCTAATAGGATGTTTTCTTTTCAATTACCACTATTTTAGAGAAAAATAACATAAAACCGTTTGGGAACTACAATTCAAAACTTAGGATTAGTATTCAGTAGTGGGATTTCAATTCTATGCTTGGAATTTCTGACCTTTGTACAAGTGAATTAAAGAAATTAAACTAAAATTGCACCATATATAATAAATATATAATAAATATAAAATAATAAATAATAAATATAATAATTGGCTATAAAAAAGCAAACCCTGTGAACCTATAACTATGAAGCGCACTGTCAATGCGTAAAATTATTTATTATCACTCATTGAGATGAATATTTGTTGGCACTGCTGGCGCTGCATTATTGCGGTCTTTGTTGATTTAATTAATTAAATCGCAGTTGTTTTTTAATTGATTGACAGATTAAAAACAAAACCAATTAACAATTTTAATACAACGTCCGACCGCATAATATGCCATAATAAAGGCCCAGCTGCCAAAGGGGCACTGCGAGAGAGTCAGAGGGCGAAACGCAAACAGATTGAATACACCCACAAACACTCGATGGGATGTCATAATCCGTTATTCGCATTAACATCGATTTTAATTAATGCAGCGAAGCAGCACTCAAGGGAAGCTGGCCGAATGTTGTTGGCCAAAACCGAACACTAATTAAAACCGTCAGAACGGGGCAGCGGAGATATTTGTAAAGCCAATCGAGTTAAACTATTTTATTTTTATCGAAGTAATAAATGTATTTTATGGCTGAATATAAAAAGCATAAGCTTTAGTGATCACATTTATTATTTAGCAATTCAACTTTTAAAGAAAAATATTAAAACACTCAGCACAATTAAAGTGTTTCAGCTGCTTAGAAATATATATATATATATATGCTTCTGTTGGATATATGCTGATTTCCTGATCAGTTTTTTATCATAGCTTATAGATTCAGTATTGAACTTGTTGTGTTTCGTCAGTGGAAATGAACCATCAAATCAGCAGGCGACCACCATCAATTGGCCCCACAAATTCGCATAGAAACTGCAAATTCAAAGCTCGGCATAAAGATTTCAACGGAATGGCTTTTGTCTAATTGAAAGCGATAAATTTGGCTAACATGACGTGGGAATCATGAGTGCGCTGAGATGGCAGAAACTTAAAATTCATATATATAGATTTTAACATACAAATAACTAAATTTAATTAATAACGTCGCAGAGAAACAAAAGCGAGACCAAAGAGTTATGCATATCGAAGTTGCCGGATTGATTTGAATAAACGGCTTCCCACGGGCCAAAAAAGTTTCAAAAAACCGAAAACCAAACACCAAATACCGAAAAATCCAAATCGACAAGCGAATTCGCACGCAATAATTTGAAATCACCGCTCGTTCTCATTGGCCATTCATAATTTCTAGTTCGACCGGCATATCGGTGATTACGATGTGATTTAGAAATCGAAAATCAAGTGGATGGATGGACGGTTGGTATCCCAGTCATCAGGTGAGTCAGAGAACTGGTTCGTTGGCAAATGTCAACGGATTTGGCTTGAATCGGTAGCGAGCGTGACGATAATTCAGATCGGCTCCCTATATTTATGGGTACGTATGGGAAATCTGCAACTGTCTTCGGATTTCTTGGCATTTCATATGCAAAGCAGTGGAGAAGAGCCAACGAAGATGTCAATAAATCTGCCGCTTTGGCCTTGTTTTGCATTTCCGCTAACAGAGAGACCAAAACGCAGTCATCCTCCCGGCATCCCGATCTCTGGATTCTCCAATTCAAACCGACTCCGATCCCAGCCAGCAGCGCACGCAAGCCAGAAAAACAGGTAAACAGGTCGGGAATGAGACTGAGTCCGAGTATCACCACATCCAGATACAGTAGCCCCACGTCAAAACGAGGTGATTTAGAATTGTCGAATTTTATTTAAATTGGATGCAAACATGCGAAATTTATTGTAGAAAATCAATAAATAAGAAAATCACAAACCCAAAGCGAAACTTGATCTCCAACAGGATGGGCACCAAACCGGGAATCGAATCGAATGGAATCGAGAAGATCACCTGGAGATCAGACAAGGAACATCGTAAAAAGCTGGACCAAGATTCCTGCCCAGGCACGAACTTTGTTTTGATAATTTCTGCTGGGCTTCGGGAACTCCTGCAATTCATTATTTTATTCGTGTCTCCTGGGCTTCTCATTTTATATCGATTTTACTCGCAGTTCATTAAAATTTCGTTTTCGGCTAATAAATATTAAGATCTGCATTGACTAACTTAAACGCTACATTTCAAATACCCTTTAATTGAATATTTCAAGGCATAGCTTATCTCAAAAATTTTTCTTTCAAAACAAGGAATTAAGTATATATATATTTAATGTATATCCAAAGGGTATTTCCAGTTCTATGTTTATTTAAACATTAACCTTAATTCGCTGTTTTTTCGTTGTGAATGAGATGAGGAGGCAGAAAAGGACACTCAACATACTCAAAATCGATGGCTGCGATAGGCGGAACCAGTCCGAAGTTTCTCCTTGGACATTTCCAGCTCCATTTCATTCGTGCCTTGTATCTGATTGTCGTCGAGTTTTTCGGGGTCCGTGTTTAATTAACTCGAATTAGAATTTCAGAATGTTCCTCGGAATATGGACGCAGAAAATGTAAATTAACATGCATCATTGTATGTGCCAACATTTATGTTTTTTAATGAGCATAAACAATACTAATTAAGCACAATATTCACACGTTTTTGGAAATATTTTGAATTGAAACTCTGCTTTTTAAGCAGTTTTCTTTTTCTCATCCATGCATCCAAATGCAAACTATCAACAATGCAGCCAGCGAATATTTCTCATTTGAATGTGGCGCCTTAATCGGTGATTGACTGCGGAATTTCACCGAGGCACAGATATGGCCAACACCACATACACAGTCCATTCCACATGGACCACAATGCTCAAGACTTTGGAGGATATGCAGATATTTGCGGGAATAACTCATGCAGATTACTCGCCGGCCCATGAAAGGCGGGCAAATTAAGTGGGGAAAATATAATTGATAAACACGGGCGAGTTCTAATTCTGGTGCTCCTTATCCGGGCTCCATTAATTAGGCACTTGATTTATGAATGCACCAATGGCGATAGTATTCGGCTAGGACTTTGGCCGCTCAGCCTAGCCAACCTCTTAAATATGAGCCGCATTTTATAGCCACAAAGTAGGAGCTTACACTGAGGGTAATGCCACTTTGATTTTAGGCTTAGAAATAGTTTCACAAAAACCACGATTTTAGATTTGAAACGTGTTAGCGTTAATATGTCTTGCTTGCAATATAACATCCAGTTATCCGATGATATAAAATAAACGATGAATTCCTTATGGTTGAGGAATTTCCCTCAATGCATTTGGCGTGGGCTGCTTTTTCACCAAAAGATGTGGGCTTAAAATAGCACCTGCCTCGCTGAGTTGGTTCAACTTTGGCATCTTTGGCTGCGGACATTAATCAGCTGTTACTAAACGGCTTAAACGCCGGTAGCCATGTATTGGCCCTCATCCTCGCCCTCGATCTTCACCAGAAATTGTTTGTGAACAAGGGCGAGAACGGCGAAAATGCCAAATGCTCGCATCGATAAGGATCGCGCCTGCAGCTTCTAAGCTGGCGAGCGGAAATTGCAACCAGAAACAGGACATGGCACTGCAACGCAGGACATGAGCAGAAGTGGTTGCGCTGCGGGCTCAAATTAATTAAGCCTGTGTTTGCGCATTTCACAACGGTTGCGGCCTTGTCCTGCGGAATTAATTGGCGCGGAGGGTCCTGGTTCAGGACAATGACAACTCGATAAGCCCACATCAACGCACATTGCGTTGCCAGTGGAAGCGATCCTGCGGATACCAGAGGATCCCGCAGTCCTGCAATCCCCCGATATCATGCACCTGTTCCGCATTGCTCGTGGGTGAGAGATCGAAGTTGTAAGCATTTCGTTGACCCCTTCCTTAGATCGTTTTTCATACATATACATAAATATTCCAGGGGTTGTGTCATTCTTTTTTCGTTCCTTTTGAATCGCATGGCCTGCTGTTTCGGTTTTGGGCATATTTTATGTAAAAACGCAGCTATCAGAGTTTTATGGTTTGTTTGTCATTTTAACACCTTTTAACGTGCGCACATTAATTAGAAGCGCAACGAACCTGCGCGACATTCTCGAGGAGACCGATCCGGATACCTCCTGCTGTTTCGGGACTTTAAAAGGAAAGGACTTTAAGTGGAAACGGAAAATGGTGCACATGCCCCAAAAAAAAGGGAATGATAAGCCTAATGTCATTATACGCGGCCATTGTGTGGAGTGTCAGCTCTATTTTCGAAAAGGTGTTTTTCCAAAAGGGGTTCCATAGTCTTGGACTAACTAAGTAATTTCGTTCCACCTTTTGTTTACTGTAATTAATATTATGTTTCCATACCCTACGGCTAATAAGAATAAAATGTTAAGTGTGTGCTATCAGCAAATAAACTTACAAGAGATATGCATTTTATTAATATGATTAATGAGGATAAGTTGTTTAGGTACAGTATCGAAATATTTATGTTATATTTCAATTAGCAGTATTTATATCGAATTCATATTCTTACTTCCGCGTGCAACCTACTTGTTCCCACCATTTCTGATACAATTCACTCGCAGTCGGACAAAATAGATAAAGTTCTATTTAATGATTCCGACGTAGAATCTGCGGCAGCTTATCGTCATGCCAATCTGGCAAAATTATTCCACTTTTTCCACACCGACCGAGTGATGAATCGCACCAGAAGTGGAATCAGATCCACGGATCCCAGCTCCACGGTGGCTCATTGGGTTATGGACAGCCCGCAAGAGCTGATTAACGTGCAAGTCGTGATCGCACAAAGGCGTTGCCATAATTTGTCAACACCCCAATATTTTACGAGCACTCATTGCGATATAATTGGGCCTCAAGTGGCGTATAAGCGGGGTTTTTTCAGTATCTTTTACTTTTCGATTCGAGTTATTGCGCATCATAATGGCCGCCATATGTCGTCTGGTCGCGATTTACGGCCCCAATCCGCACTTTACACCCCCGATAAACCCTCGATTCCTTTCCACCCACGTATCCGCCTTATGTTTTATGTATCAGAGCGAGCAACTGAGTTATGTACAGATACAGATACAGATATATATAGTTTTATAGGGGGTACCTGTGCGATATATTTGTAACAGACCATTGTGTCAAATATAAATCAGATCATTTTTTCCGCCTTCAGACGGCAACAAAGAGGTAAAAACCAAAAAAAAAGAAAAAACAACGAACGCAAGGTATTTTGTATTTTTTTTATGGGCCAGAGACGGCGACCGAAATTGGCATAAATTTTGAGAGGCAGGCAGAGTCGGCTTTTTAAAATTTTGACAAACTTTTAGGTGCCCCGTAACCAACCCCATATATCTAGATCGTGTTGGATTCGTCTTCTTTTAAAAGTGTTTTGATTTTGCGAATTAAAATTCAATGCACATTAAAATGACAAAAACGAATCGAAACGAATCTGCTGAATTCGAGCGGAGTACATTAAAAAGTCATGCCGTATCAGACAAAATGGTCAGCAACGAAATCAAATCGGCCATACAAAAAAATAAAACCTCCAGCGACAGCCATCAAAATGTAGATCGTTCGTCATTGAGGGTACAAAACCCCATAATTCCGATGGCAATAAATAAATTTAACACGCCGCAGCCACTGTATGCATAATGGCGTAAAAAAAAAAACTGAAGGAGTCCCGACCCGGATCCGAGTTTAAACTGGAGGCATTATGTACACATATATGGATATATAACCAATTGGTATCAATTTTTAATCCAAAATATCTTTTACTTATGTTTTCGAGACTACTATGAAATATTATAGAGCACTGTATCTTGTTTAAATCAGACACACTATGTATACAAATCGATTGACCAGACATGGAAAAAGCGGTGAAAGCCGGGCTGAGCTCTCTGGATTCCTCGCAGCATGGAAATTGATTTGCCTTTAATTTCTCGCACGTTGTTGATTAATTTCCCCAGAAAAGGCACTGAAAAAGTGTGCGAAAGCGAGTCCTTTGTCCCACAAAGGGCATTCAGAATACGGAGTACCTTTGCGTCAATGTATTGCCAGTGTCCGTCATTTTTTCTTTTTTTTTCTGGTAGGTGAAACGGTTGTCGGATCCTTTGAGCCACTGGTGGCCGAAAGGGGGAGTGGGATGGCCTGGGGATTCGGGACTCCCCTTTCATTGCGCAGGAGCAGAATCAATGCTTTGGGCCCGTGGGACACGTAATCCGGATTGCGCCATTCAGAAAGTGTAAATGAAAAATCTGTTTTTGGAAGCATTTCGGCGTGAAAATGCAATATTGAATTCATTTTCATTTAAATTCAGCAACGCAAAAAGCAATTACACGACGCTCCTGGCTCCCTGGCTCCCCAGTTCCCGACTCTTCAGCTCCCCAGTTCTCCAGCTCTTCAGCTCCAATCAGATTTCATGCAGAGAGGCCATGAAATAAAAACTGAAACAATTTTTTATGTAAAACAGGCTTATCCTGCTCAGCACAGCGCAGGCGGTGCTCAAAGGGGCATTAATAATAAACTGAAATTAAATGTAAATATGGCCAGGAAATCTCGACGGCGACTGCGAAACAATAACAAGGACAGCGACATTCCGACTGACAACAACTCATAAATTTTGCCCACAAATCGCGCGGCGAGCGCACAAAATCTGTCACCTATCAAAAATGCCCTAAAAGGGCATAAGTCTCCCGCCCTCCATCCAATCCCCGCCAGAATCGTCGATGGCACTCGAGGCGAATGCGCGTGCGCAGCCTTCGGCTGACAATCGATGACAATCAATGTTTGCATTGCATTATTATTATTGGAATAAATGAATAAAGTATCGTGGATCCGCGGCATGCAGTGACAATGGCTCGACACATTCTGATGCTGCCTCCGATCGCCGATGTTGCCCATTCGGGGGATTTATGTATGTCCATCCCCGTCTCCATCCCAATCTCCATTCCCGTGTCCATGCCACAGCCCCATCCCATCGAGCTGCTCAGTCGTTCAGCAGTTCAGGCGAATTGTCAGCGCTTTGCGACCAGTCAAAATCGGCATCAAAATCGAAATCGGTAACAAGATCACCGAAGGCAGAAGCCCAATGGCACACTGAGAGAAATATCTACTACTTACATCAGCACTTTGCAATTTATTTGCTCTTGTTATTAGTAGTAGTTAAATGATAAATATCCAGATTAATAGATGTTTAATTTGAGAGATTAAACAAAGAAATTGAAATATCATAGGCTAGATTCAGTGTTAATAGTTTAATATTTATTCTATATTAAAATTAAAATATTTTTTTAACTGTACGGAAAGTTGGATCCGTGTTGACATTCCTTGTAGCTTGTACCGCTGCCGTTCACCACATGGTAACTGGAGTTCTCAGTTTTGTTCGTCCATGCCAAACAGCAATCATATTTCGCTGGCCGATCGGCTAGATCGACGATCCACGTTTGTTGCAAGCAGAAGGCACAGTGGATCAAAGCTGGTATAAATAAAATATAATTCACCAAAAAAATATATTTAAAAATATCATATTTTAAGACAATAAGATTTATATAATTGTTGAAGGATATATAACATTTGATTTTCTGACATTCACTATATGTATCTGTTACGCACAACGAGGCTTAATAACAGTGTAATAAAATTTAAAAAATTTTGTAATTATTTAATATACTAAACATTTGATAATTCCTTGCCTAAATGGTTCCACTGTTGAACCGTGAAGATTTTATACATATATGGATAAACGATGGCGAAACAAGAAATGCATATGATTTTGAATCTCTTCGCGCCGAATGCCAACAAGCATCTCGAGTCGTCCAGCTACCTCAGATTTCTATCATATTTTGCATAGAATGCTCAAATTGCAGACTCCAGATCTCGGTGGATGTCAGTTCCTGGTGGAGATCCTGCAGTCGATTGCATCTTCCCGAGATGCCCGATCGTCGGCTAAACTATTTTAATATTTCCCCTCAGCTGCGGACCAAAAGTGCTGAAATTCAAATCGTCGCGGCTGCTTTAACAAACACCCCAGCTAATAATGGCAAAGGCAAGACAATGCGACGCCTTCGTGGATGCCGCTGCTCCCCAGTGACGGGCGGCTCTTCTCTGGGCCCCCACTTGGCTCCAGAATGAGCATCCGAATGGGACCGAGACTTTGCCTCGCGACAGTCTCGCATTGCCAGACAGCGTGTCTCTGGCTGCCTCATTTATGCAGCAGATCGGTGGATCGGCGGATCGGTAGGTTCCCGGCTTTAGTTCTCCAACTTTGACTTGGGGAGTTGGACTGGGACCGCGACTTGGTTGTCGAACAATTTCTTCGACACCTTTTTTGCTGCCGCCGAAGCTTCGGGCCATTTCGCATTGGGGATCTGCATCGGCATCTGCATCTGTGTGAGAAATGGAAAGCCCTTTTTGGCAATTCCTGACGCCCGTTGGTGAGTGCAGATGATGTCCCTGTTCCTGTCCCCACATCATCTCACTGAGGTACAGGTCAACTTCTAAGCACTAACCTCAGTGAAGCTAGTTTTGGATATATAGTAAATCATGAACAGGGTGATCATTTGAACATTTTTTGTGCTTAGCTGGATATCACTTATGTAAATTTCACCGTTCGACATACCGGAGCTTCACTGTGTTTTGTCACTTACACAGCCGAGTTTTGTGGGCTGCCAGGGAACATCAAAACGGAATAATATTTATGATCATTGCGATATTTTTGTGTTTCTCCGTGGCTCTTTTTGCTTTGTTTTCCCTCTTGTCCATCTGTCAGCACTGGACCGAGATTGGACTGGGTTTGCGAATGGGCTTGTGGCCCATCCTGGTCGAACTTTTGCTTTATGTGCCACGGAATGCGGTGCCCCGCCCCCACCGCCGCCTCTGCCTTCGATCTGGTCCCTGTGGCACTGATTTACCGATATGTCATTGAGCGATTCAATGCGATTCACACGCATTCTGCAACGCGGACGCGAATTCGAACGGGTTCAATCCGCCGCCGAGAATTGTCACCCTTTGGTTACGATTTGAATGATTCGCGGCTTGGGTACAAAGGCCTTGAAAGATGATGCATAAATCTGCATGCCAAACCACCGACCTTCTCGGAATTTGTGCAGCTTTTGATAGACACAAAATGTGTGATGTTATGAGTGACTGGGAGTTCCGATCTGGGGGATCAGGATGAGGACTACCGAATATACCTTTCAACTTGTAAATTCCCAGCTGCTGAATTAGCTGGTAAGTTTTGTTACCTGAACTTTCAACTAATATCAATCTCTTTCTATTAACAGAAAAAGATACTTTTGTATAAACCATGTAAGCTATTGTTAGATTCAGAATAAAACGTCATTTTGAGATCACTTGATTTAATATATATATTTAATGTTAGCATCAATTCAGAGACGCAGACAAAATAATTTACATTTATCAATGCGAAAAGTTAGCAAATGAGCAAAAATTAACGTGTGTCACTCGCAGGACGAAACTCCTTTTATCCCTGGCTAAAAATCGTACTTACCCCTTTGTGGCAAGTGGAAACCAATCTTTTAAATATCCCATGGAGTTCCATTATGCATTAATGTACCAAATTGTAAAAGCAATGCATAGATGCACCTTCCCCTTTTGCAACAAATGTCAAAAACAATGTAGCGCACTCGTCAAAGTGGCACAAATTTTTATTGAAAATTTATAATTGAATAGCGTAGCTCACCTGAGGACGTGCCACGCCCCCTAAATCCCCCACACCCTAAGCTCTAATTCCCCGTGGAGTTGGCTTTGTAATTGAATTTGACGTTCGGCTGTCGCGTGTTCCATTTGTGGGTGTCTCCTGTTGACTTGCTGTCATGTGGTGCGCGGCACTGGGCGGCGGGGGCGTGGCAATCTCACATACACATATGCATGACATAGTTGTACTCCATGGGAAGAGTCCAAGATCTAATTGACAAATATCCGATTGACGGTATTCCATTACCAACTATTTTTGTGTTCAGATAAAGTTCATATAAATTCTAGTTAGTATTTTTCCGCTGCCTGGAATTTATTCCGATTTCGGGCGACTTTGGGTGTCCTTTTGTGGGTCACAGGGTGGTGGTGGAGCTGGCAGGCAATAAGTAACAAAATAATTGAACAATTATGTCCAAATGTCCGCCTGCCACTCATTATGATAGACAAAACACGGCGTCCAACTGACGTGGCCTGATCCGATGGATGCTATGTCCATCCGCGTCCATCCCCGTCCACATCTTCGCCAATGGCGCGCCTATCTACCATCCTTGTTCGTGGCCTAAGCCGAGCGAGGAATGACATTTATAATTACCTCGGGGTATTTGGGGAATAATTTGCCCGTCCATCGCACACTCATCTCCCTGCCGGCTAATGGCCGAAAAAGAAGGAAGCAAGGAAGGAGGGCAGGCATACAGGCAGGAAAAACCGGGGCCCAAGTGTCCAGATTTCCCCACCCACTCCCACACCCACCGCAAGGCCAACACCCGCGCTGACCAACGCCGAGGGCTTAATGAGCCGGATTTCGGGCCAGGGAACAGACCAACCAAAAAGAAGCCATCATCAGCAGCTTTTGTTCATCGTTTTTTTTTTCTTTCTGCCGTCCCGCTCTGGTCTTCTGCTTTGTCCGCGTTTTTCCTGTCCTGCCAACTGAAAAATGTTATTGGCCGCAATTTATATGAAAACCGTGCTCACGTACCACATTAACCCCCTTGGATGCCGAATACTGGACTTTGGATCGAGATTCTGGGCAGCAACAATAACTCGCCCCCTCGAACAGTGAAAATGAGCAAATTTTCTAAATGAATAAACTTTTGCCAGCAGCGCAATGCTGAGGAAAAGACAGCAGGAAAAAGTTAAGAAAATAGCAACACCACTGATACGACTATCGGATACCTATCGCAAGGATTCCTTTTGAATGGCCATTGTTGTGTAAAGAAATAGAAAAAATTATGTACAAAATTGCTTACCTCTTTCATGTGGCTCGAAAAATATCCTTTTTAAGCCAGCATCTTCCATGTGGTAATATACCCTGGAGTCCTTGAAAAGGGGTGCTAAGACAAAGGCCACAACTCAGCATCGTTCCCCCTTTTGGACACCGAAACTCTGTACGTTGTCCGCCGAGTGGAGAGATAGATAGATATAACCGCCCTTCGACGGGGGTTGGACCATCGCCCATCGAGTAGCGACATCTTGGCTGCTACGTGGCCAAGTCGCAACGTGGCTAATTCTTCCATGAGCTCGCAAAAATTAAGAAATTAAAAAATTGCCCTGCCTGCCTGCTGACGGTGCGGAAAATTCGTTTCGCTGTTTTTGGCATTTTCCACAATTGGCTGGCAGCACTTGAATAATTGCATTCCTTCGATGATATTAGTCACCGGTGGGGATGCAGACACACACATACAAAGAGACTCATTTATATAATTGTTTGTGTGAAATATGTACCAATATAGCTTAGTGTCTTCAGATAAGGAAAACAGTGAATTAATTTCCTATCGTACAATCATAATTCGTAAAAATTAGTTATCTATATAAATATATATTAAATATATTAATCACAATTATATTTCATTTATTTGAAATAAACACTATAAATTCTTATATTGATTAAACCAACTGTTAACAACTGCATTTGTCATGAAAGACCTGTTTTTTCCGCCTTCCGAATATCCTGTTTCTTATCCGGATCTTGCCAATTCAAATCGGATCGCAGATATGGAACACGCTTTGGCAAAGTGAACTTTTGCATTTGGAAAGTGGGTGAACTGCTCCAAGTTCCCAATTCGTTTTCCTAAGCGAATTTGCCAGCTCACGTACCAAGGCAACTGGATGAATGTGTGTATATGGTATGACGTATAATTAGACTGGTAACTCGACTATGACCCAGCCCTTTTAGAGACACGGACTTTTGTTTATTGGGACAATCTGTCCGGACTCATCATTAAATAATAATCAGTAAGGCAGAGGGGCAGGTTCGGTTGCAGTTTAATGGTAATTTGTTACGCCTAAACGTGAGCACGCGCTCTGCGGTCACCTCAGCCCGCCCCCAATCAGTGTTCACCCCCGCTTCCACCTGGCCAAGTCCTTTGCTCAAAAATTATGCACTGAAAACAAAAATGGCAAGCTGAAACTATTTTAACATAATGTTTAACATATGTCAAATTGGTTACCTGATGTTAGTGACACGTTGTATTATTTGTATATTCTATCTCACCATTGAGTTAATAAATTAAAATTTCGAAGGTCCTGCATTAAAGCTATAAGTTTTAAGTGATAGTGCTTATTTTCCCGAGTGCACTAGTCTGCTACTGATAGAACAAACCACTAAAACTTACCTTAAGGCTCACGCAACGGGACGAAAGGACGAGAACATAGGCATTTCGTGACTTTATGGCTTTCGTGTCGCGGCAGTCGAGCCCGTCAGCTCCTGCTCCTTGATTGACTTGGCCAGCGATCCGGGGAAAGGGTGGAATGCGGTGGTTTCGGGGGTGGAGCCACCCTTGTTTGCATATTACTTAATGGCATTTGCACTTGAAGTGTGCCAGAAATTACCTGTCCGCTGGCAATTAACTTTTTAACTCATTTCTGGAACAGTTTGCTCGCAATGCGGTAGGCCGAACTATTTCCCTTCAAAGCCTATAAATGCTACACTGAAAATATTTTAAAGTGAATTTTTTAAATATTTTCAAAAGGGTTATCAAACTTATATTTTCTACTGAAAGTATACAAATATAATATTAGGCTTTTATTTGATTTTAAACATTTTTGATTGAAAAGACTAGTAATAAGGCAATATCCTTATTCTACACTTATTGCTCTCGTATCTTTCAGCGTAGCCATTTCCATCCGCGACTCTATCAAAAGTTTTGGCTCATAAACACGAATAGCTCCAGGAACGCTTATGGCGAAAGTTTTCCCGGGTAGTGCTCATCCAAGAAGCGGGGGGCCGATCAATCAACCCCACGGGCAGTCAACACTTTCGAAGGTCCTCGATTAGAATGCCCCACCTTCCACTGGCCACTTTCGTACTCCGCCCGCCATGAGGCCAATCTGTGCATATGTTAATTCAAGTGGAATTAATTGTTTCCGGTGTTTAAGTTTTTCCGCAAAGCAAATTCCCATTCATTGCCGGCGTCTTGGTGCCTCGACTGCGGTTAGTCCATCCCCATCCTCACAAAAGGATCTGCCACCCCTGCAAAACATTTGCATGCAGGTCCTGGCCAAGTTCCCTTCAACGCCCTCGTTTCGGCTTCGATGGATTTTTGACTTTTATATTTGATTTGTAATGTTGTGGTCGACTTTTGTTTTGTTGCCACTTAATGAGGCCAGCCGAGTGGAAGCAATTTCTCCAACTGACACGAACCGAAGGATTTTCCAATTTTTTAAAGGAGTAAAAGAAAAGGAAAATCGAATGTATTCATTTTAAGTAACTTACCAATGCAGATGCAATTTCAGTTTAATGAGCGTATTACTGGCGTAGTTGTCCCAATGCATCGGTGGAATTTTTTAATTAGTCTCCTTTTATTATGGATACATCCTCGTCGATGCCTTTGGGGTTCACTTCCGGCACATATCCCTTTGGCCAGTGCAGCATTCCTTTGATTCCATTTTATCCTTGTGCATTTTTCACATTTTCGCATTTTGCCAATTTTTCAGCGCGACCCTCGTCGGCGTTTGGTAATTGTGATTGATTCCTGTGAGTCTGCAGTTTGATGTGTTTTTAATTAAACTTTCAGTGATATGCATAAATACTTGGAACGGAGTGAAATTGATGGGAAATGAAGGCAGCTTGGCCAGCGAAAACCTTTGAAAATCCCTATTGAAATCCATCGGCTTTCATCGAGTTTAAATTTAAGTTTTGTGTCGAATTAAAAGTAAACAACATGTTCATTAATCCCGCCCCGCTAGTCACCATCGCCAGGGTGGATCTGAGATCCTGGCGAGGACACCCCTTTCAAGGACTATGTATCTGCAACCCCCGGACTGTCATACTTTTCACCCATTTCTGGTCTTGTTTGCACACATGTCATACAAGGCACTTTTTTGACAAATCGTTAAAAGCGTGTTAATAACTGCTGCAACACGAAACCATCGAAATCACCCCGGCGGAATGCAAAAATGTTGAATAGATCTTGCACCCGAAATACATTGGCAATTTCCTTTGTCATACAACACGGTGACATCTCTATAGACCTCTATAGATACAGATGCGTTTCTCCAGATTACATAATGCCCACCAAGCCAAGCCTGGAAACATTGTATGCCCATAAAGGGCAGTTTAACTGGTGCGATCTGCTCATCGGATAACGAACATATGGCAATAGATATGGGTTGATACGCCAACTTTTCATTTATGGTTAAATATGGACAAAAAGGATATAAAAGCCGTATTTTTTTGTTTTTGAGTATAAGCAAAGACCCTAGAATATTCTAGTGTCTTTGGTATAAGTATATATTCAGAAGGACAATTGGCAATGTATGTTTATGCCAGAGTTTCTATAATAAATTTCATACACGCTGACAATATTTCTTTTAAGAACTATGTTAAAATAATATTTCACTAAAAAACCTACATTGAAGAATGCGAATTTTTGTAGTACACACAATTTTCTGTTCAAGCTCGAAAGATTGCTATGAAAAATGATTGCCCTGCCATGGAAATAGATTCAGTGTTTTCTTCTCATTTTTCCTATCCAGCTAGCAGGCCATTCACGGCCTAGTTTAATTTAATCTCGAACGAAACAAATAACTCGCTGGAATAACTAACTGATGGGCATTTATTTTAATATTCTCCAGCTCGCAAATTCGAGGCTGGGACAAAGGTGACGCGAATCCCAGCCGATGGAGAACGATTTTTCCTGGGGCGATTGATGAGCGGATGTGGACGTTTGGCAGTTGGCAATTTCGCAATTGAAATGCAACGTTGATTTTGATTTGAGTTGCAGAGTTATTGAGGCGCAGTCGGCCGGTGGAAGGGACAAGCGATGGGGACGGCGGGATGCCGTTGCAGTTGGATTTTTTATTGCAGTTATTGACACGTAACAATTGCCGTGAGCCCCCGCAATCCGTACTGCCCAGATTCCAGCCCCAAAATGTCAGCCTGACATCCGTTTTTTTGCCATCAGTTTTTTACGCCAGTTTCTGCTGTCGATTTTTGGCGTTTCCGTTTCCGCTGATATTCAATTTTGTTTGATTGCTGTCGTTTTTAGTTGAACGATTTGTCCACTTCTCCAGCGATGTTTACATTGAATGGCCGAACGCGAGGCCATATTTCAGACAGGATTCCACCCAAAAAAAAAACCCCTACCCATTCTGACACATTTGAAGGCGCTTGGGAAAATTGTGTTTCGCTCCTGGAATTATTCCATACCAACCAGAGATCCTGGCACATACTAGCCGAAATTATGAACGCTAAGCGGATTACGTTTAACACGATTCACTGGAGAGCAGGTCGGGTGTCTGGTTAGCAATGGAGTCACGTGGCTTGCTACGTAATTCGAGTAAAGACGGAACGTGTCGGAGCTCAGCTCTAATTATGAAATTAAATACAAATTAAAAAGCCCATTCAAAAAATATGCCGTAATATAAACGCCTGGCGGCGTTGCAAATTCAAGTGGCAGCGTTTCAAATATCAGAGCTTTCCATCCCATTTTGTATTTATCTTGTTCCCGTTGCCATGCTTATATGATGGCGATATACATATCGTTTAGCCTCCTCCACTTTTGGAGTTTAGGCCGTCTTGTTTGCCCAATAATCTGAAAGTGTTTCGTCATTGTCGTCATCATCATCATCATCCGAATGCTGATCGATTTAGCTGGCTCTTTAACAGTGATTCTTTTCTATAGAAAAAAAGGAGTCACCATGAGAACTAATGTAAAAATCAATATATTTGATGTAGATAATATACATATAAATCTTTAAATTTTGTGGTAAATAATATTACATTTTTAATGCTTACAGATTCTGCATCATTTGACTTTATCTTTATATTCACATTCATTTTAAATTGATATCATTATAGAGCAATTCGTTACCACTGTGCAGAGCTGTCAAGATTTCGCTCATCATTCGCCCCATCATTATGCCAAGTTTATGGAAACCAAAACGAGCCAAGTCAAAATGGGGCGTGGCAGGGGGCTGGATGGGTTTCGAAGGAAAGAAAAACATATTATTCAATATTTAAAAGTTCGTCTTCCTTCCTTCCGGCGGAACTGTCTTCCGCTCGAATTGATCGATGACGCTGCTCTAGCCGCCTGATGAATACTTTTCATCCCCTGACATAGCTCTTCATAGCGCCATGGCTTTCCTGGCTTTTCCGCCTCACCTTGCCAACCGCCACCCACCCAGCGCGCTAAGCCACCACTTGGCATGATAAATTTAATTCCGCTTCTATTTTGATGGCACTTGTCAATTCAAATACTTTTGCCAGTCTCTCTCTGCGATTTTTTGTGTGCCCTCATTGTAGAGCTTCTTCTTTTGTTTTTGTTTTCAGAGGAGCGCTCAAGGGCTCTTCAGCACCAGCCACGCCCCCCTCCCCACCCACCGCATTGTGCTCAAAGGCTGCGAAAAGTTGAAGGATTTTGACGCATTAGAGTGCTCCCCCAGGGCCAAAGGTCTCAGAAGGGAGTGGGTGGGGTGGGTGCGCTTAGACACCTGCAAGCAAATGAGTGCATTTGTTGTTGCTCATCGTAATGGATGACGAGTTGTCAGGAATTGAACGATGCCTTCAATTACCTATTGCTGATAAAATATTCAAAAAAATATATATATTCCAACAAAACATATATATTTTCTTATACCTAATGTTTGGTAATAAAGATTTCGAAACCAGCAGTTGTTGTAACATACTTTTAGGTAAAAATGTAATAGATACAAACTAGAGTTACTCTTTCATACCAGATTTATGCAACGCAAAGTAGCTTAAGAATATCAAAAATTATTATCCACTTATAGAAAATGTATCTATATCTAGTAGCTTCCCTTCCCGAAAAACCTCCTGCTATCTTCCCCATTTTGTCCGACATTAACCACTAATGAAACATGGACAAGAAATCGATCCCCGAGCTTTGCGCTCCCCCCATTTTTCTCGTTTCGAGTCGAAGCACTTAACTTTTCTTGTAATCAGACAGCGCGGACACGAGATTCATCCACCATTATGATGGTCCCAGCTTCAATTTTAAGTTTTTCCCCGAATGACCCGGACTTTCCCCAAGGGAGCTGCTGAACTGGGACCGAAAATGATGACTTAATATACGAAAATCACGAAAACTGATGGATTCCTCTGGGGTGTTTTTTACTTGCAACTACCGCTGTGTGCTGTCCTTGTTTTCGTTCACGTCCTGCCCGACTTCCTGACCCTTAGTCCTGTCCTTTTGCGACAATTTCACGCTCCTCGCACGCCGCTGACAAGCTGACAGCTGCCACTTGAGCGATGGCGTTTATTAGTTATTAAACGACGTGATATATGCTCGGGGCCCGTGACACGCCTCTCATCCGCCGCCCCCCGCAATTGGCCAACACTTTGGCGCCTTAATGAGACCGCCTGTGGAAAATCGCTTGCTGGAACCGGACATCTGCGGTTCTGCATCCGGATGCCGACTCGTATTCGCAACACTTTATTTAAACTTTATTTAAGGTCCATCAGAGGCGAAAGTGACACTACAAGAAGGCTGAACAATTGCACAACTGGAAACTATCAGACGTACCAAATAATTAAATTAAGTTTTTTCCAATTTTACTAATCTATCTGTGTGCCAAGTTATTCAAGCCAGAATTGAGAATCCGCCATTGAAATAGTATTAATACCCTTGTAAAACTGATTGATAATAGTTTATTGTTTGTTCAATGCCCTGCATAATGTATGCGTATAAGTTTCGTAACTATAATTGCCAAAATGCGAAGTTGTGTCATCCCGGGAAAGAAAAAAAAGGCAGAACCCTTGTCTCCCAGCCCATTTGACTCCGTTCAATTTGAGCTGCCTACAGTGCGCTTCTATTTGTTTATACTTATTTCGTTTTCACACCCCCTTGCGGGTCGTCCCATTCTTTACCAGATTCCAAAACCTGGATCCACCCCACCATTCGCAGCCTCATCATCGTCATCAACAGTCGTTTGAACTCGGAATCGCTCTCAGGTTACTTTGTTTTCCTTGGCCGCCGTTGTTTGTGTTTATTTCCGTTTCACTTTTCGTTGGGTTTGTTTGTCATTTTAAAAAATGCGTTTTTTTTTTTTTGTATTTCAAAATTCAATTGTGGACGGCCGCAGTGCTTTTGGAAAAAAATCAAACCAACCCCCTAAGGTAAAGGTATTGAGCCCTTTGCCGACTTCATCTTCAACTTCCCCTGCGGCTAATAACGTCCTCGTCAGTTCCGGCAGCTCAATCCTGGCACCCCCTGGAATCCGGAGTCCTTCTTGTGCTTTTCGGTGTCAGCAAATTATGGTTGAAATTTTAACACAAATTTGTTTGCCAGCGTTTTTTTACCCAGCGGGGTGTTTCCCCTTCCAAACTTGAAAATTTCTTAAGTTTGTTATTTTTTAACGAAAGTCAGGATCAAAAGTATGGATTCAAAACCTAGAAAAACCAATAACAAAAAGAAAAGGAAAGAAATATTCCAAGATCAAATCTTATAACCATTAAGTTAACTAAACCCTGTCCTTTGCCGATTTAATTATGATAGCTATCTTTTGAATTCCCAGAGATGGTAAATAAATTGCTATCGGAATTAAGCTCCGAGTTGGGAACACCGGAGTTCGTGTTGTCCCTAATCCTTTGACACGTAATCCCTCACGCGTTCCGGGATCGTCACCGTGTCTACCCCGTTCTATTTACTCCGGGAAGGCGGACACTTGCGCCCCATTTGTCATTTTCATAATGGGCGCAGGGTAAGTCGGTGGGAGCGTGTCGTCGAGGCCATACCTCGCGGATTACAAAAACGAGACGGAGGCGCGACTCCGGTGGCACGTGACTGGAGGATGAGTGTCAGGTCAGGCGGAGATCACTATCGGACGGAACACGGATGTTTATGTTCACCTAAGACGCGGCATTACACGGCAGCCCAGCTCGCCGAGTCAAATGACACGTAAACCAAGTCGTTTAAGGTTGCCCTGTCCCAGATTTCCTCAGCCCACGGATTACCTTTGTCATTTTCGAAAAAAAAAATATATAAGATATTAGCTATACGAAATATAAGATATGGTATTGTAATTTCTAGGACAAGCAATAAAAATGGGACTTAGGCTTACAAATTGTCAAATCAAATTAAATCTATGCAAATGGCTCACATGTAGCCAATAAGAAGTGGACTTAAACGCGGTTCAAAAGTGGGAATGACTTGGCAACTGTCAGTTTTCATTTGGAGGCAACCGAGCCGAATTGATTGATTTATTTTGGCAATTATGTGCATTCGATTAAAAGTCACGCGGCGCTGGCTAATAATATGCAGGGATCCCATCCTAGAAGCCCACTCCAGAATCCTCGCCTAGCGGAGGAAAAAACAACATAAATCCCCAGAAATATCCCATGGAGCTGGGGGATTACATGGTCCTGAATTGAAAACCAATTGCGACTGGGATGAAAAATCGCGCCAACAAACCCAGCGGGCGATAATGGAGGGGATGCTGGAATGGAACCGGAGCAGGACCTTCGTCGGAATGGGGATAATGTGGGGGGATGTGGCCTGTTTACAATGTCGCTCGACTTGGACAAGGGGATTTCTTTGTTTTGGTTTGGTTTTAATTTTGAGCAACGAATAAATTAAATCAACCGACATTCGAAATAATTGCCGGAAATTGGTGACGTTGTTGAAATTTCTTCACCGCTTTTCAATTCGAACAGCAGTGAAGTTGGTGTCCGGTGCTTAATAAGATTATGCGTGACCCGGCGAGCACGGCTTCCATTAACAAGGACCTTCAGGAGTCCACAAATTCGAGGCTTAAATTAAACGTATGACAGACAAGTTAAGTCAGCGTTCAGATGAATTTAAGAGAGGTTGAACAACATTGAAATACAAGAAAAGTACACTATGTTCTATGTTCATATCTATTTGTAGCAAGAACAAGTAAGTTATATCTTTAATTGTTGGAAAAAGTTATTAAGTTGACGGGTCAGGTGTGAGCTCCATACTTTATGACTGGCAATTAGTAATAAATCAGTGCTATAAGAAAGCACAATACATAGTTTCGGATATTTATGAGCCAAGTTGCAAGCATTCGTCTTGAGAATCCGCCTTGTCTCCGATAAATCAAAACTTTGTTCGCCATAAATAAAAGAATGGCTAATAATTACAGCTGTTGTTCGATGGACAAAGTCCGCACACAGTACACCCAATCCAGGTCCTTTCCAAACGCCCACTCCTGCTCCACGGGAAGAAATGTAAATGAGTCTCTAGCGACTAATAAATTCCCAATTACACATGGACGGGCCCTGACTGACCAGGGACTCTTCTCCTGATGCCCAGCACACAAGGTCCACTCATAAAACTATGCCGGCACACACCCTGCACACCTCACACCACCTCGAACCAGCAATAAACTAAAAAGCATAAATTTCTGAAAACGACAAATTCATGCACTTGGTCGAACTCTGGCGGAGGGGAGGAAAGCGAAGGGAAAACAGGGAAAAATCAAATGGAAAACACAGAAAATCACAATTACATACGTGAGGTGAGGGGTGAATTCGGGAGGACGAACGGAGCACTTGAACCGCTGTCGATGTCCAATTACGGGTGACGCCGATGACTCCGGCAAATGCCAACATCTGTGACCCCGTGCAAGATGGAGATGCGTGAATGCCCTCCGGCAATCGCATTTGTTCCGATTGCCTCGACTAATGCACTAGATTGATAACCCCGATCTCGAAATGTTCTGCCTGTCCATGTCCAAGGATGTTGCTGATGTCATTACGCAAGTATGTATGATGAATTCAAAAGGTTCTGATAAGCGGCGAATCGATAGCTTTCTTCGTTGGAAAACATATGGAAAAATCAGCAATGATTGAAAGTGTAATTAGGCGAGAAAGAAATTGGTATATCTAACTAAATTTAGAAATTAAGCAATATATTATCAAGCACTAAAGTATTTTATCTAAAGATATACCTCTATAGGTATCAAATCAAACCATTTTTCGTTAATAGGCTTTGTCCTTCTTGGTCTGAATATCCTTTAAAGGACAATACACCCCAATTACCATTTAGCCAGACTTCCCAACAAGAACTCACACATATCGGACCTCGTTAAAATTCCTGCGAAATCAGTGCGAATTGAAACGGGGACTCGAAACAGGAAAATGAGAAAAATAAACCGAACGAAATCGCAAATATTTCGTATCCTTACTTATGTTTTACGATTTTCGTGAATCCGAGTTTGTGCCAGTGTGTTTTCCGTTTGGGTTTGGGGTTCTCCCCCCGCAGCTCATTTGCCGGATAACCCCACATACGTTGGTTTTTATTCGTTTTTATGCCTTTTTGCATACTTTATATATTTGTGCAAAATTTATGTGCGCTATTGTTTTTATGGCATGCACCCATTTCGCCCCATGTGCCATATACATGTATACGTACACACATAAGCTATGCCCCTTGTCCTGTAAGATGGCGAAAATGTTATCCTTGTTCGAAAGGCATTTTAATGTCAGCCTGGGGTTGGGTGGCAGTGGCACTGGCACTGCGAATGGGAATGGGATTGGAATTGGATTGGAGCCGTGTGGTTGGGTGGCTGTTCTGGCACTTTTCTGCAAATTATGGCACATGCGGCGACGTCGGCATTATGCCTGATCCTTTTGCCTTTGATATGGCATACCAAGCATGTACAAATCCACTCACACACACACAAACACACATAAACGAGTGTGTTTTTATGTAAATCCATATCTATACATATATATATGTATATATATGCCTGGAGCCCTATCTATCCCCCAGTATGCTGCCACTTAAGCCGCTTATGTGGCAAACACATGAAATAAAAATCAAATGGTGGAAAGGGAAGAGAAGGGGAAAATTCGAGAGGGAGAGCGGAAAATCCTCGCATAACGAGCATTTCCCTCTGCCATATTTGCGTTATTTTATTATCATTTTTCTTCGACGTTCTTGTCGCTAGGAAAGATTTCCTTGCAAAATGGCTGGCTGACTTGGGCTTTTCTCGCGATGATAATGTTTACTCGACTTTATTCTATCTCGTTTTGATTTCTAAACAAAAGTACAAGCAACTTTGTTATTTACGTAATTTTAAAAATAAATTGTAATAATAAGAGTCCTCAAATCTACCTCTTATCCACAGACTATCTCAAATACAAATTGTTAAACATTTGCATCTGATAACAGCTAGTGACATTCCCAAGCTGACATAAATGTATCTCTAAGATCGTTGTTATATTTGGCGCTTATGATCTTGCGTTATTTGACCTTATATATCATTGTAATATTTTGCTGAAGCATTTCTTTCCGTGTCTCTATCTGCTATTTTGTACAGCAGAATGATGCTCCCTTGCATTGGCGCTCCTCACTTTTATATCTTTCAGATATGAGTTGCCATAAACTGTACGTGTGGGCGTGGGCTTATGTGTATGTGTATAAATGTGGATGTGTGCCACAGATACGAATCCAATTTCTCAGAGGCAACAATAAAACTCGGCTCAATCTTTTGGGGGCGGCGCTGTAGATGGTATGTAACCGAATCTGAAACCAAGAACGGGCCTGAGATGACGATAAGCGAAAATGGCGAACCGCCTTATGACGCGACTTAACGGGATTCCATGCGCCCTGATTATGGGCATAAATACGAGCCACCCACCCCCAAAAGCACGATACATGCGAGGAAAATTTAAATAAACTGATAAACGAATCCGCTCTAAGCCCCAGCCAACGTTGATGACTGTTTCGCTTGTTTCGCCTTGTACCCCCCATCCGACACAGTTGAAAAGATACAACTTCTGCCAGGCAGAAGATACAAAAATGAAGACGAAACGGGACAAGCTGCTTTAATTAAAGCCAAAAGTAAGCCCCCGACGCAGCGTAGCAATGGTGGCCAGGAGGGAACCAGACCAGATCCGAGGACCTGGTCGCCGGTCCGCTTGTTTATGACCCGCAACGGTCGCAGCGATCAGATACAGTATCTTCACCTGACACTGCGACTGGGTATGGGTTTGGATACGGTTGTGGGTATGGGAACGGGCATGGGTATGAGATCGGGCATGGGTCTCAGCCATGACGGTGACAATTTATGACGTACAACCTGGCCGGCGAACAGGAACCACTTCGCCCGGTAACCATCGCTTGCAGCAATGGATGCTCCAGTAGCCGCCACTGGCCAATGGACGGCGAGCTTATGAAAATCATAAACACTGAACGGCGGCCGACGGTGACATTCGAGCAACGAATATGCATTTTAATAAAATATCCTAAAAGCCACATAAATCACATCCGGACAGAGCATCGCGTGCTCCAGGTGGACTTTATCGGTCGGCTGCAACTTAATGGGTTTACCAACTTCCCTTCAATCTCCACCACGGAGCAGTTCTCTGCCCCACATCGGCATCGTAGTGATAAGTTTCGGTGCATCCATTTAAGTTTGCTAATCTTTGGAGGTGGTCAATTGCTTCGATTGCATCGCATAGTTATAGTGACAACGTTTCAGAGGATTTCGAACCAAAGAAAGAAATTACTCCAATATATCCACGATTCCATGGAGTAACACTTTTATTTCCTTACGAAAAAGTTCACAAGGTTGTTGGGTCATAAAAAAAAAAGCTGGCGTTGCCCTTGAGCTGTTCGAAATTATTTAATCTATGTCCAATTGGACCCATCAAGTGCCAACTGTCAAAATATTCAAAACCGACACTTTTCGTCTAGACTTGGCCAGCCGCAGGCGCAGTTGGTCATACTTCTGGGCCAATTATCAATATCTCTGGGCAGGAAGTGGAGCAGGTTGCCGGGCATCCAAGGATACCAAACTGGAGCGGCTATAATTATGACATATGATGGCATATACAGATGCCAGGAACGACCCATGTCAAAAAGTCCGTACATACAGGCATAATTTGGAGCGATTCGGAGACGTGGACGAGGGTCTTAGGTTCGTGGAATAATGATGCTGGCTTCTTGACACATTTGAGTGCTAATTTAGGAGTCTCGCACATGACCATGGTCAGGGATGCATCGATTACTGAAAGTATGGGAGAGGTGTCATGAGTGCTCCGATCCACTGGCAGGATCATTAAATTTTGCTCAAAAGAAGAGAAAAATAATGAAGCTACTTATCATAATTTACGTAGAATATCTCTGGAGATTTTATAGGATTTTATAAGATTGCAAAATGATTGGTTATGATCCATGTTCATCAAGGAACTCTTGAAGGGTCAAGAACCTTTGAGATTATTTAAATTATTTAAATGTAATACAAATTAATGAATAATTAGAAAAACTTAAATAATATAACATAAATCTTTGTTTGCCAGCGCTTAAAGAAGACTAATACTTTTTCTTTGAGTGCGAAATAATGCCGATGAAAAGTAAATACCAAAAATGAGACCATAATCAACATGGCACATTGTATACATTGTGGGTCCGCCTGCCACCCCCCAAGCTCACCCCTCCCCTCATTTCTATCACCCAGACAGATATTTAACGATAACACCCAAGGATATCAAAATCGAAATATCGTTAGACGGTCCCGCGCAAAATGCTTGACAAGCATAACAAACAGTGGGTACATGGGTCCTGGGTCCCAGCCAAGGCTTTTATGATGGTGACGACCGCCCACAGGACCTCCCACCTCCCCACCAACACCACACCCAGCCACCACCCACTGCGTCGCATTCAACATGGCGTCGGCTGTTGGTGTTTCGCTTTCCCTGCGCGCTGAATGGTATGGGATTCCCCCGGTTTGGTTCGTTTTGGTTCGGTTTGTGTGCGATATAAACGAAGTTTACCAAATAAATAAGAGCCCTCCGCCTCATCTCGTCTAGCGATTGGGTTGCAATATATCGCGTACGTGCTGGCATGCCATAAATATGTGGCCCATGTAGATGCGATGCGATGCGAGGCAACAAAATTATATTTCTGTTTGTGTTTGCAACAATTTATTTTTCTCTCCGCCACCTCCACCCACTGCCACGCCCACCTCGCAGATAAAGCGAAAACATTTTTCCAGCTCAACTCGCTGCGCAATCGATAACGATGAGGGAGACAAAGGAGCCATCGACACCGAATCGTTTCAAGGATGGGGATTTCCCGAGCTTATTAGATAGATACATCGTAACATAGAGTAGCAAGTGTTCCGAAGGTAAACTTCAAAATATGTAGTGCAAGCAAATTTGGCCAAGACCGCAGCATGTGGCATAGTTCGAGGGAGGAGCAGGGATCCGTAGTCAGCCCATATATCCTTTCATATTTGAGTTTTGTGCAGGGCAAAGGTACAACGCCCTTTTATATTCATGGGGGCCAAGGAAATAGAGATTTTCACAAATCTGTCTCTTCACTCAAATATGTACAAAAGGTTTGTAAGTAAATTTTAAAGTATGAACACAGTTTGTAACAACGCATTTCTTGTCTTAATGAAATAATTTTAAAATATAAAAAGAGAAGAATAAGCACACTTTTATATATTATTTATATTTATATTTCCTATTTAAGGGGAGGGAAAAAATTATTAGTATTTATGCTTCAATTCAGTTTAAAACGCTAGTTTTGCCAACGATTTCTATGGATTGAAGTATATTGAAGTATTGAAATATTTTTGAAGTGCGCTTACATCGCAATTCCACTGTTAAATTTGCGACCAGCACTCAAGAACAGCAGCAAGAAAAACAAAGAAACTTTTGGAGGAAAATGGCAGCAGAAAAATCGGAGCACAAGCAACAAGCCAACAAATTTAAAATGTGAAAACTTTGAAAGTAGTTGAAAGTTGGCAGCAGGCGAACGAACCGCAGTCGCCAGAGAAAGGCGATGTGCAGTTGGAAAATGGGGGAAATTCTTTGTCTAAGCAGGGGCACTGCGGAATGCGGAGGGGTGCAGGTGCAAACAGGGCTGAGAGATACGGGCGCACGACTACGAATACGGATGCGAATACGGATACGGGACTCGATGATTTGATGTAGCTGAAAATTTGCCGCTGAGATTTTCTTTGTGGTTTCGACTTCTTTTGATATGAGAGCATTTTCCAACGTGCTGCACACTCAAGAGCAGCTAACCCCCAATCCCGCCGCCTGTCATTTGCCAATTCAACGGAAAACTTCAAAGAAGCGGCAGTGCATCCTCCTGTCCGGGGAAAATAATCCCCAAAGTCCGTCGCCATTTTGGAATGGGTAGCAATCGCTATCCACACGCCCACAAAGGAGTCGCAACCACAAAACGCAAGTGCACAGGAAGTGGGTGTTATGAAATATGACGAGATATGAACTCATATTCCACCCTCGACGAGCTCTTCTGATTTTGCGCAGTTGCGTTTTGGAAAGAGAACAAAAATAGCATAAAATTGGTCCACCATTGACCATAAAAAGATGGTTTTCATCTTAAATTACAATATAATATTAATATAATTAGTGGCTAATTACAGCGAAAGCAACATTACTAATATTATTGCTTAATATCCATTCTTTTATCATAGAAAAAATGTACAGCTTCCTTTTTTCTGATTCTTAATATAGTAAGATTTATTACTTACAGTATGATTTTTACATTATGAAGCAGTATGATATTATTACAGTCTTATTAACTTTTGAACTTGCCACAATGATACAAGCCAACCACAAGGCACTTGGCCAAAATGCCAATCAAACTGGCGCTGAGCAAATATTATCACAACATGGCCGCAGAACAATGTGGAGGCCATCAATCAATCGGCACTCGTCAGCCAAACCAATCATCCATTTATCCATCCATATCCATCCGGATCCTGGCCATCCAATCACACAATCACCCAATCGCTCAGGCGTATCGCAAGAACAACAACAATTTTCCAATTAAGCGGCCAAAAATTTGAGCATATGATGATTATTGACGATAAGAGCTCCCAACCGCCCCAGGAATCCCAAATGGTCTGCCGAAATGTGCAAATAAATCGCACAATTGTCCGTCCATCCGTGGTGGAGTCGTCCTTTTCGGGAGGATTCCGAGCTATCTACTACGGGCATCGAAACTAAAAGTTAGCTGCGGCCATGCCAAAACCAAAACAAAGAAACTTTCGTTTCCAATTTTCTTGATGTATTAAATTATTTACGCCCTCTTGAGCAGAGGATTCGTGTGCGTGGCACTCATATGTGCATCTGAAGATATGTACATATACATACATATATATATATGAACATGTGTTTATATAGGTGACTTCTATATGTTACATTGCCAGTCAATAGTTTTGTTAATAACAGTTGCCCAAGAAGATAATAACACATACACTTTAATTATCCCACCAGTGTAACAGTTTTTTCAATTCGGACTTAAGAAATCTAGAAGTTAATCCTCTACGTACTGTTAGATACATAAGTTAAGACTTACTTTAATTAAATACCTACGTTAATAACACGATTCTGAAAGTAAGAATATTCAAACCCAGAAAATGTTTACCATTAAGAATGAAATGTACCAATAATTGTAGTATCTAATTCCAAATCTCAAAAAATTCTTAGGAAAAAAAACTTCTATCATTATGTTTATCACTGATTTCCATAGTCATACCTAAATGTTTTATCAGAATAACTTTGTAAAACTTTAAGACTGGCACATTTGTAAAGCCAATTTATTTAATTAGAGAAATTATCGTTATCCGGGTGGAAAAGATAACCGGCGAAAGTGTCTCAGTCACTTTTCACTGCGATTAACTGTCACCAGTTAGCCAGATGCGCTGTGATCTTCCCTAGGCTGGAAAATACCCATTAGAGGATGGAAGCTGTTGATTTTCACAGTTGGTGCGCAGAAAAGAAAATTTCTTGACTGCAGCCAACTCAATTTCACCCAGTGGGCCAGTGAGCCAAATGTGCAGCGATCACCGCACGGCATCGACGGGGATTCCCCTGCTCCGTCCAAGAGCAGCAGTTGCAATTTATGATAACCAATTTGCGGACTACAAACACAACCATTGCCGCACGAGCGATACCATGTGCCGGCAAAGATTCCAGCGGAGATCCCAGTCCAAGATCCCAATCCAAGGGGCAGTAGCCGAAGTAGCGGCTAAATCACTCCGCTGCACGCATCGTTAAATATTATAAGTTATTACAAAGATATAGTGTCTGTGGATCGGTTGTTGCCTCCGGCGAACAGCTGGCATCTTCTACTGATTTTTTTTGATCCTACTAACCATATTTACTCTTGGCACTAATTCTACTCTCTTTTCTAAGAACTGATTAATGTGTATTTTGTATTCAAAATATCTGGGCAGTTCCGGTGTTCTACTGCTCCAGTAATCGCTACAGTGGTGATTTGAATTAAAGAACTAGCTGAGTGCTAGTGTACTGGTTTAATTCCCATTTCTTGTTCGCTTACATACAATCTATAAATATTGTTTAAGATTTCAGTGTTTTATAAATGACGCATATTCAAAATTTAAGCACAGTTTTCCTTTAATTAAAATATTCTGCATTTCAAAAAGAGTTCCCTTAGTGTTAAGATATATAATATTCTTTAAAATTGAAATTAATATTTCATAGAATTCGAATCTATTCGCTATCTAGTTCCAAAACTAGCAAATTACCATTATATAATATATAGTTTAAGTAGCTTGAGATGCAAACAATAATCTTAAATATTATCTTAAATTAAGTGAAGTCCACTTCCCTTGTTGTATTTCTATGATATGCATTGACAATCGTACTCATTCATTCAAACAGGCGTATAGAAATCGAAAAGTGCTACTTTGTGGCGGATAGATCCGCAGCTCCACGGCTCCATCGCGGGACCTGAACAAGATGCAAGAGGCATCCATCCGTGGTTGGGTAACGAAAACATGTCAGCGCCCACAGACGACCACGATAAGGAGAGTCGGTCGAACGCATAACAAAATATGGCCAGTGCTAATTGCCCTCCCAGTAGCTGCTCCACCAGGTCCAACCGAGATCCGTCTGCATCCCATCGAACACGCCAGTTCTTTCCGTCTGAGTGCGCCGCAATCTTCGATCGCAATTTATAAAAGCTCTGCCCGCCCAGCGATTTCGCTGCAGTAGCATCTTCAGATTGTCGGCAAGTGGACGTGGATATTAGCCAACGAAGATCAGCTCTCAAGGTCAGGACTCTGGATAACCGCATTTGTCAGCAAGGACTTCACAATGAAGCGTCTCGAGTGGCTGCTGCTTCTGGCGTTGGTAGCCTCCGTCTCAACGGCAGTGACTCCAAGGAGAAGGCGACACAGCGCGGTGGAATCCGCAACTACCTCCAGTCCCGGTGATTGGGGAACAGCCTGGGGCTTGGGTCCCGAGATGGCACTCGTGAGGAGGGTGTACGACGATTGCCAAGACAAAAACGATTTCATTGGCTGCCTGAAACAGAAAGCCCTTCATGCTCTTAGTCGAGCCCTGGACCAGGACTCAATCAAGATAGTGGACGGTCTGGCGCTGGAGAAGCAAAACCAGAGCGAAACGGAGAGCATATTGGGCTCCCTGACGGATGCCCGTCAATTTGGCAACCTGTCACCCATCGATCGAGCCCTTCTCTCCAAGGCGGACAAGCTGATGCGGACGCACACGCTCAAAATCGACATGGACGTAGGCGGCGGTGAGGATAGTGTGGGTCGCGAGCATGGCCACAAGAAAAAGAAACACAAGGAGGGGGGTCACATCAAGTACGTGGTGGCCGCCCTCCTCACCGCCATGGGCATCGCTGGTCCATTGGGTCTGAAGGCTCTGGCCGCGATCGCCGGCAAGGCTCTGGTCATCAGCAAGGTGGCCCTGACCATTGCCGGGATCATTGCGCTCAAGAAGCTCTTCTCGCACGACCACAGCGAGGAGACCAGCTTCCAGGTGCACGCCGGTGAACATAACAGGTAAGCCTTAAGCTGTAGTCTTCGTAAACAGGTCCAGTAATTAAATCAAAAAGGATTTAAATATGGGATAGTATTTCCGTCAAATATTGCATATTTTCCTTTGCAAAACATTACATTTCCATAAAGAATTGGTTTAACATTCACTTTACCTTTATGTGCTCCCCTGCAGACGCAACACCTACGTGATCCGGCCGGTGTCCAAGACGAGTGCTGCGGCAGGCGCCGGTGGCGTGGGCGTGACCGCCGCCGGTGGCAGCTCCTCGGTGGATCCGTATCGCTACTACTATGAATACCATCAGCAGTAACGCGTGTGCGCGCAGTGGCGATAGCGGTGTCTGGAGAAATCTCCGCCGTTTTTCGGCGCCGGAGTCTTGATGCAGCTAGACTACCAAAGAAACTATCCAAACATCCAGTCGGACCAATTGGAGTCCGACAGCAGCCGTTCACCTTAATGTAGCTCCTAAGTTGTAGGCTAAAATACATATTATGCAGTTGCGCGAACCCTGAGAATGAAGCCCAAAAAATAAACGATATCGAAATGTACTCCTAGAGATTGTAAAAAGGAAAACTGCTGTTTATTAAACTTCGTGGTAAACAAGGTCTCCGGAATTCAAATCAATCGGAATCATCCGATATAACATAGCTGGCAGTATTACGAGAGCCCATAAGGCTACTAAGGAGCGTTTGTTGCCTGCCGGAAGTTCGCTATTTTGGATACAAAAAGAAGATAATATAAAATGTTCAGATTTATCTAAAGGCTAACATCTCATACCGTACTACTGACTGTCACATCTAGCTGGCCCTTTCCACGTGTGGCAGCTGTGGCACCTGCACGAGTTCGTGCAGTTCCACGACCCCTAGCAGCTCCTCGTCCCGTCGCGGGGGCAGTGGAGACGTTCACTTCGCTACCCAACACAGACATGGACTTTTCTTCTTTCTTCACCTTCAAGCCCTGTGTGTCAAGCATTTTCAGTAGATCCCCATGCTTGTGAAGCGCCCTAAATCTTTCAAGCTCCTCATCGATGTTCTCGTCGTTGGGCATTGCTTCCATCAAGTGATCAACTGCCTTTTCCTTGTAGAACCTAAAGGAAGTTGGTTAGGATGCGTGTAGTTATTTGCTACTCGATTGCAACTAACTTGACAATATTTTCAGCTGCATCGGCATCCCTTTGCTCCAACAGTCGATAGGTCATCTCTGCAAGAGCCTTTGAGTGGAATAACTTGAGAGGCTTATTCGACTTGGCCTCTTCGAAATATCGATCCACTAACTCCTCCACGCGAGTGGCATTATCCGCTTCCTAAAAAGCGTATTCCTATGAAAACCATTCTAAATTTTTAATAATAATTCTTTCCTGACCAGTGCACGTCGCAATGCCTCTTTGTCCAGATTGACAGCCTCCGTTTTGGTACGCTTAACCACCTTACTGAACTGCACCACATCCTGAACGTTGGCCACCCGAGTGCTCAACATCTCTCCAAACCGAATCGCATTAAACATGCAGGACTCATCTGTGTAGAGGAGACGCAACCGAATGAGCGGTAGCGTTGGCTGCTTAGGATGACCGGTGTGTTGGGCTACCGCCCGCTCGATCATTGCCTCCACTCGTTCCTGGGCGAATTTAAAAACCTTGGTAGAGGCATCACCTTCGACAAGGCCTAATTCGTCGGCATGGTCGGCCAGTACGACGGATTCATAGACGAAAGGCCGCACAGTCTCCAGCGGAAGCGGCTTAAGCTTGAATTTTCCCTTGTAGATCTCGAGCAGGCCGACGTGCTTTTTCTTGGCCTCACCCTCGGACAAGGAGGTGGGCACCGAAGAGCCCGGCTGAGAGACATAGAAGCGCTTTTTGGCATTCTCCTCTGGCTCGATGCGGCAATCGTGTTCGTGACCCCAAATCACCAGATGCAAAAACGATGGCAACAGGTCCTCAGGTAGATAGTTCTTTGGTCCCCGATCGGCGCGGTTCTGATGTACCACTAACAGATGGAACCAATCCTCCTCCTCTTTGGACTCATTACCGTCTTCGCCATTAGCAACGTTCTCGGGACAGTTAAACTTCACCTTAAAATCCTTGATAAGCCTTGCCAGTCGGCCGTCGTGGATGTGGCTAAGTCCGTACAAAGCCAATTGGCTCTCTCCCTTGCGCATCAGGACGGGGCTGATCTCCACCTGGGTTAGATCGGTCCACCGACCAAAATAGTTAACCAGTCCCGAGGTGCTCAGCAAATCCAGAGAACTTAAACGACCGAAGCCACTGGGATCGTCGTGATTGCCATGAATAGAGAATACTGGAATGGCAATGTTCAGATTGGGATCCTCGTAATTCACCGACTGGTTAACGGCATTGTGGAAGCATTGCCCCTGGTCGCTGAGAATCTCCAGGGAAACAGGACGATCACCGAATGTGTAGCGCCGCAGGAGCTCAATGCATCTGATGAGGAATCAAAATGAGAATAGAGTGAACAATGCCATGCAAATCCTACTTGTGCAACGCATTCTGGCTGGGCACGGCGTCGTGGAAGAGGTCACCTCCCAGCAGAATCATGTCCACATCCTCGGACACCGCCAGTTCCAGGATCTCCTCGAAGGCCGTGAAACTGTCCTCGCCGCGCACCGCGTCTTTTTCGCCATAGCCCAGGTGGTTGTCGGTAGCCACCAGGATGCGAATCACGTTGTCAGCATCCTGCTCTGCTGTCGTGGTGCCATTCATGGTTAACTGGGCAACTTAAAAATTCACAAAATAAGATATTACGCCCTATTTCGCCATCACATAGACCGCGGATGTATCGATTAAATATCGATTCTTCATTAAGCGATAAGTAAAGTTATCGCTTATTGTTATCTATCAGTAACTAAAAATGCGCGGGAGATTTAAGTATTTAAATTCAACAAACAAATTTGACGACATGAAATATAAACTTTAACGATTCATTTTAATATCCAAATATATATCATTGAAATTGCAATTTAAAAATTTCTAGTTTCACTTTATTTGGCTATTTATAAGTAGTTTATGAGTTTTTGTAAAAATCTCTGCTGCAATACGCAGGCTGTTTTAAAAATATATAGCTTAGTTACCAATAAAAGATCATGTTTGTAGCCTAATTACCCAGGCAGCAACTTCACATTAATGCTTATTGATGAGAGTGAGCCTTTGTCCGCCTTTCCGATCACAGCCGTTTGATCGCTCAGTATAGTTCAGTAGTTTTGGTTTCTTATTCAGTCCAGATATGGAAATATCACTTCGTGGATGACATCCCTTCGCGTGTGCCAGGCAAGATGATGAACATGGGGTTTGACCACAATGATAAGCTTGCCGGCCTCCTGAAGCGTCCTGATGCCAATGGAGTCGCTGGTGAAAATCGGTCGCCTAATAAATGGAATCACATCCATATTCTCGTCAAAGTAACCAAAGTGGCTGAGGAAATATATACGATTTGTGGTTATTTCACCTTTGATAATATCCGACTAAGTAAACCATACCTCGATTGCCACGGAGTAATCACATCGTCGTTGGGTCCGCCGATCATTACCAACTTATTTAGACGCACCATTCCCATCTTAAAAGATGTGGAGTTGGAGGTCTTCTTCTCATTATTGATCAGTGGCAGGAATTCGCTGTACTTCAGGTAGAGATCCTGCCTCTGCGGATCGTTCCAGTAGCCACCAACCGAGGTGTGCTGTCCCACGCGCGAGTAGAACAATTCGAAGGCTGTCTTGGCCGCCAAGTCGGGAAAGATTAGATGCAAGAAGCTAGCTGAAAATATTACCAAAAAATAAAAACTTGAACCATTGTGATCCCCCTTTGTTTTATAACCCAACTGCGTAATTTTTGAACACAGTTACATAATATATTTGTTTCTTGTAAGCTTTAAAAGAGTTTAGCCCGGAAAAATGTGACGCAGTTATGCATCTATATAAATAGAATTTACTCATTGGTTTAAACTTTGATCTCACTTACTGCCGTATTGCCCCGCCTGTGGCGAGGATAGAGATATAAAGGTCTTCACATTGTGCTCGGGCAGACTTTGGATGGCCGCCCGGGCCAAAAGGCCTCCTTGTGAGTATCCTGAAAAAGGCATAGTATTGGTAACTAAAAGAAAATACTCTAATGAAAATCGGCTGCCTTACCCAGCACAATGATGCCCTCTGGATGCAGTTTGCCCACCTCGTTGAGATAATCCCTAACCTGATCGACCTGTCGCCAGGCGTTCTCCAAGCTGTACCATCCATTGAACTTGTCGCAGTTGTAGACGATAGTGCCAGGATGAAACTACAAACGGACGAAATGAGTTTATCAGTGCTACTGCGTTGTTTGCGTCAAATTCGACCTTGCCACTGTAAACAATAACAAAGGGGAATCGAAAAACAAACCTCTTCGATTTCCCGGACCAGAGAGGCCATCGATTCGGCTCCTGATAGAATTCCATGGAGTATGACCACCGGTTTGTAGGCCAGTGAGACGGAAATGGACGAGCAGGTTAACAGGGCCACCAGGACTTGCAAACGAAGTCTCATTTTGTGGGGAACAATGGATTTCCGACTGTTGTTGTTGATGTATCCGTATCTTTATTAGCCGCTCTTCTTCTTGCTACCCGCTTTGGAAATTCTGAAAGTGCGGATTTGAAATCCGACATGCGAATGGCAATGTATGGGTTGCGAGCGCAATTATGAGCAGAACGAAATTTGAAAATGCATTCGAAATTTCTCGAGACTTCATTGTACAATAATTGGATGAATTTAAAATACGTGGTGTGCATTTAAAAGGAAAGGTTTATAAAATAGGTCCCATAAATTGGATGGGTACATTCAAATAAAGATAAAATGCAATATAATTTAGCGGACCATTAGAAACACAATTGAGTTTGCATTGGGTGCTTTAAAAATATAATTATATATATGCTTTTATAATACAGTCTGATCAAAATAAAAGTATGAAGTACAAATTACAGCAATGAGATTGTAGAAGCCATTGCAAATAACTAAATTTCTACGCTCCTTGGGCTTTCCTAACTCCAATAAAATCCCAGAGATCGCCGAATCTTAAAATAATGCTCGTTTATTCACTCTCAACTTACACGATCGTCGTTATGTACTTTGCACTATTGTGTCTTGCGTAAATTTAAGTCTAGGCGGCGCATATACGCTCCGCAATTAATATCTACGCTCTGTGGCTGGCGATCCACAGACTCGTCCTCCACATCGCACAATTCATTTGTCATCCGGGGCCCGGAACAAGGTGATTTCAGGGTATATCAAATATGACAACACTTAACAGTTTAGACTTAGGGCTAGGGCGGCATCTCAACCTTTTTGCTTAAGAGTTCTCGATCTGGATTTGTAGCGGTTCTGTTCCAAGTTACGTGATTCGTTCTGCGGCCGGAGATCTAGTAGAAGAAGTCCAGCCCGTTCCGAGGGCTCGAACCTCACCCGGCCACCTCCTCGCTGACAAAATCCAGCTTGACCACCTCTGCGGGCAGGCACTCCTCCACGTCCACCTCGTTCTCCTGGACATTGATGCGATTGAGGGTCATGGACACGTCTGGTCCGCACTTTAAGCCTGCTGGCGCCCCTGCTGGCGATCCTACTGTCGCCGCTGCCGCTGGAGGATTGGAGGTGCTAACCACATCGTCGGCAATCACCACCGTGGGCGAGAGTACTGTTGGAACAGTGGACACTGCCGACACAACGGGCACCACGATCTGCGTCGACGAGCAGGTGGACACCATATGTGGCTGCTGCACCACTGTCGCCGTAGTCGAAGTGGGCTGCTGGATAATGATGTTCTCCGTGATGGTGGGCGTGTTGTTGGCCGTCGAGGCTGCAGCCTGGGCTGCCGCTAATGCCGCAGCCTTCTGCATCTGCTGGTACTGCTTAACAGTCACCGTCGTGCCCGTCGTAGTTGTATTAGACTGTGGATGCAGGATGATCTGCTTTGGCTGCGCCACCAGCTGTACGTGCTGCACGATTGGCTGTGACTTGAATACTTGAGGAGGTGGCTGCTGAAGGGGCTGCTGCGGCTGCTGTTGTGGCAGCGTCTGGAGAACGTGTTGCACCTGCTGGACGGGCACTTGCTTGGCGGGAATGCCGGCGTCCTCGAAGGCCTTCTTCTTCAGCGCCTGGCGGATCTGAGAACTGCAATGGGGAAGGTCAATTAAAACTAGCACGTACACACTGGGCAGCCGGTTCCCTCGCCAGGAGCACAGGATCACTTACACGGTGCGGTTCTTGATGCTTAGGCTGATCTTGGTCAGGTCGTCGGAGAAGCGCATTATGGACGAGTGCAGCATGTCGATCTCCTCGTCCGTCCACTTCCTGCAGCCGTGGCGAGGGAACAAGGCACACAGAAACACTCCGATTAGTGTCCACAAAACTCGCGACTCCACCGCATAGAATCAACTTACCCCGATGGCGACTCCGCATTGGGATGCAGCTGCATGGTTAGATCGCCCAGTCTGCTGAACGCCTGTCCGGCGGCCGTGAATATCTCCCCCACCTGCAAGTGCATGCGGATTTGCATCCGGAGTCAGTTTGTTGTTACCGCGTGCAAATTCAAAACAAACGCACCGCCCCTGCCCACCGCCCGCCGGCCCACTCACGGTGGAACAACAAATTTCCCACTCGCAGGAGTGAGACAAACGAATGACTCTCGACTCTCTCCCGCGCCGCCTTTTTCTCGCTTGCAACGCGCGGAGGCGCTGGCGACGGGATCAACGCGGTCGGAGCTGCCGGCGGATGTGGTGGAGCGGCTGAACCTACCTTGATTGCCGAGTTCATGGCCTTTTTTCGCGGGGCGCTGTTTTTTTGTCGTAATTTTACGTAGTTTTGCGTCCGCAGCTATTCAACACTGACGCCGTACACAACACTCAAGCGGCCGTCAATTTTCCAATGCACAACACTAGAATATGTATTTGCGCTACTATCGACTTATCGATTGGTGCAATCGGGAATTCAAACAAGAAGCGTTATGCTTATTTAGATTTACATTTAAGTAATTTATGTCTTTTATTATTAGAACCAGCAACTTATGCGAATCTGATTTTAACATTAAGAAAATGTAAATAGTTTATTCAATGCTATACATATGAACCAAATATTATTACACATGATGAAGGAAACATTTCTTAATTAACAATATTTAACTATTTATCGAATTTAACTATTAAACAAAAACCAGCATAATACAGATTTAAATTTAAATACTACGATCACGATTGTTTTTGTAATTTTTGTATTGATAGTATTTGACAAATACTTAGGGCGTAAATATAAATAGAAAACTTTATGATGTGGAATTCCACCGTTTGCAAGATAACACCTAACAAAAGAAATCCCTAATACTTGGATAACATTAATCATCTTTTTTATCATCGTTGAACTCAACGTTTTGCCTCCAGTCCGAACTCAGTCTTTGTTTGCAGCTCCGCTGCTCGCAGTGGCAATTGCCACCTGCAATATTAGTTAAAACCACATAAAGTTTAGACGATTTCGCGGCCAAGCAAACCTTAACTTACCTAAAGGAACGGTCGTAGTTCCGCCGTCACGTAAGTCGTTTCAGCAAAACTGCTTACGGTTCTCATCGTAGGCCGTCATCCGTCGATTCTTCCGCTCCGCAGTCTCTAGGCTGCTGGATTTCTTTACGAGAGAAATAAAAAAAATATTACATGCTTGAAATTTAGAAGATCATACGTACCTTTGGCACACATTCAGCGGAATTGCAGTCCAGGGGCTTCTTTGTTGCTGGAACAGCTGCAGGAGTCGGCGATCCATTCGAGGAATTCAACTCAATGGACACATCGCCTCCGTTCACTTTTTGCGTGTGTAAAGCCGGCAGTTCGCGCTTTAGCTTAGCCAGGAGCTCGGTGACTGTGCACAACTTCTCCTCAAGATTACGCTTGTCTTCTAACAGGCTAGAGATGGTGCCGTCCATGCGTTCCTTCTCCGATCGAAAGTTGATTTCCCTGGTTTTCTAGGCGATTTAAAGAGAAAACATTAAGCTATTTTATAAGAGCCTTTGATTGCAATTATTCTACCAGAGTTGATCGTAGTTCTTCGTACTCCCTCGTACGTTTATCAACCTTCTGTTCCATCTCGAGGCTTCTTTTATTGGCCGCTTCTATGGCTAAACTTTGCTTAATCCATGCCTTTCGCAGTGATGTAAAGGCGGTTTCATTGGATTTCAACTGGGCGTCAAGTAGTGCGTTTTTCCCATTCTTCTCATTAATAACAGTCAGCCTTTCCTCTAACTCTTGTTTATTCTGTTGCAGTATAAGTTCCTTTGATTCCTAAATAAATATTTCATTAGCGACCGAATAACCTACAAAGACAAGTCTAATATTACCAATGTTGAACGGAGCTTTTCGCAATCCTCTTTGAGCGCCTTGTTACCCGAACTCAACTTTTCCTCCATCTTGCGGTTTTCCTCCTTTAGATTAGAAATTGTTTCATCCAACAGTTGCTTTTGCGTTTGGAAATATTCTTCTTTGGATTGCTGAAAAATTTTAATTACCTATATTGTAATCAACCAGATAGATTACCAGATTAATTATTACCAGATCGGAACGTAAGCTCTTGCACTCTTTTGTGAGATCGTGAAGATTCTTCTTCATTTCGAGATTTAAATTATTTGCTGCTGTTATGTCTGATAGATAATTTTTCGAGGTTTCTAGCAATTGCTCATTATGCAACCGAAGATCGGATATAGTCAAGTTCAAAGTTTCCCTTTCTTTTAGGAAATCATTAGTTTGAGCTTCCTGGTATAGAATAAAATATAATAGAATACAAAAGTGAAGGCGTTAAATAAATAAAACTTACCAGATCGGATCGTATATTTTCGCAATCCTTGGTCACTTCGCCAAGCTCCTTGGATCGGCGATCGATTTCTACTTTCTTGGCTCGAAGCTGCTCTTCGAGATCGAGTTTGGTTTGTTCCAGTTTGTCAAAATCTTCTCGTAGAGAGGAATTGAGCTTTCGCTCCTTATCCACCATGTTCTGTAGTTCCTGAGCATCTTTTAGCTTTCTTTTAAGCTCTTCATTTCTAGACTCTAGATGGTCTCTTACTTCTTGCAGAGATTTTAGTTTAATCTGAAGCTCGTCTACTGAACCCTTAATATCAGCAATCTTTTGTTTAAACTGACCTTCCTGGGCAGACATATTTTCCTGTACTGCTTTAAGACTATTTTCCAGGCCTACTTTTGCTTCTCTCACTGTTTTATTTTCATCAATGGCGTCCTTGAGCTCAGAGCGAAGCTGTTTAATCTCTGAATCTCGGCCGGAAATTCCTTCTTGTAAAGCAAGCTGTTCAGCATGCAAACGCTCCACTTTCTTCTGCAGATTTTCCGACAACTTATTTGAATCCGAAAGACAGCCTTTTAGCCGCTCGTACTCGCACACCAGCTTATCGTAGGCATGAAGCCTGAGCTGGGCACAGTGCAGAGCTTCTTTGATATCTGCCTCCTTGGACTTGAAAGTCTCCAGCTTTTCTGCAATTTCACACCTCTCCAACTCCTTTTGAGTGGTTAGTGTAATCATTTCCGCTTCGATTTCCTCAAGTTTTTTTATGGTATTCGAGTGCTGTCCGTTGATTTTCTGGATCTCCGATAGCAGTTCTGCTTTCTCGCCCCTCAACAGCTCCAAATCCTGAACATATTGATCGCACTTCTTTTGCAGGTCATCGATGTTCTCGTTCGACGAGCCTGGCAGCAAATCCGAACTTTTCTGGTCGGCAGTGCATTGCAGTTGTTCTAGCTCCAACATGCTTTTGTCGTACAGCTTCTTAAGTTGGCATTTTTCCATTTTCACTCCCTCGAGTTCCACTTCCCGATCAGAATTCGTTTTATGCAGCTCTGCTATTGTGTTTCGCATCACCTCAAGCCTAGAAATTTCCTTATCGCGCTCCTCCTCCGCTTGCCTTAGTTTCTCCTTGTAAGAAGATTCCTTCTCCTTCAGCGTTTCCCTGATTTTTTCAAGCTCTGCCTTGTGTCGGACAGCCAATTCGTTTCTTTCCTTCTCGGCCTGAGTAATCTTTTCTTGAAGAGATCTTTTAATGACATCCAAATGCACCTGACACTGAGTCGTAACACTGGCGAGCTTTTCATTGGTCTGCTGTAGCTGCTCTTCGTAGCGTTTCTGGGTTTCCTTTAAATCCAGGCAGTATGCACGGAATTTGGAGCGGTTTTCATTCTCGCTCGTCTCAATTTTCGCCATGTACTCAAGCTGAAGGCTTTTGTTCTCATCTGTCTTTCGCTTCTCCAGAATACTTAATTCCTCTTGTGCCCTTTGTAATGATTCTTCAAGTTGCTCGATTCGGCGTTCATATTCGGTGGTAAGAGTTCGTTCAGTTTGTTCCTGGATAGGCTTCTCAACATTTAGAGATTCTTCAGCTGTGGTACTATGGTGCTGCAGTTCGACACCGCTTTCTTGAAGCTGATCTAGAGGGCGCAACTCCTCCGCCTGCCAATTTACAATGTCTGCTAGCTTCAGTTCCATGGATAAGCAACACTCGCTTATTTCTCCAATATCCGACTGCAGTTCGGATATTTTTTCGTCCTCTGACTGCTTTTCAAGTTTTTTCTGCAGTTCACACACCTTGGACTTCAGATGTGCAAGGGATGTCTTGAGAGTAAGGACTTCCTGAGATTCCTGCTTGTTAGCGGTCTGTACGGTATCTTTAGTCTGCAACTCCTCGCACAATATTTTTGTCTTGGCATTTTGATTTTTTATAGTTTCGATTTGATTCAGGCTGGTAATTTGTGCACGCAAATTGTTAATAACTTCTTTCTCTTCCTCAATTAGATTCTTTTTCCCGTCAACTTCTTGTTTCAGTTGGAAAATGATATCACGCATTCGGTCTTCCTCTTTCACCAAATTCTGTTCCTGATTTATTTTGACAATCTGAAATCTTTGGCATTTCAGAAAGCCTTTAAGGAATACGGAGTCGGATGCATCATGTTGTTTACCATCACCCTCTAAATACTTAGCAGGCTCAAGGCAAAGTTTTAGGCTTGGCACGCTTTGATCCTGTTCGGCATGGTTATATATAAAGAGGCGCCTGCCACCGGAGTAGTCGGTGAGCTCAATCTGTTGGATGGACTTCGACAGCTTGGTGAACTGTTGCAGCAGATCAGTGTCCAATTCGTTTTCCGGATCACTGCACTCAGTGCCTACACCCGAACTCTTCATGGATTCCAAATCGGAGTTCGTTGTTCGTTGCTTGTGCTCCTCTCGGAGTGCATCGCACTCTTGAATAGTACTCATCAATTCGTTGGATAGACATTCGTAATTCAGTTGGATCTCGTCAAACTCCCACTGCAACTTGGAGAGGCGCTTCTTCAGCTCTTGATTTTGTAGCTCCATATCTTCTGGATGAGTATCCGGATTGGGAACTTCTAATAGCTCACTATGGATCTCCTCCACTCGCTCCTTGAGAGTTCCAATCTCGGCTTGCAGTTTAGAATTTTCATCCTGCAGCTGCTGACACTGTTCATCCGATCTGAGTTCCAGATGCCTATACTCGTCCTGCAGCTGTAGGTACTTTTGCTGTATAGTATTGTAGTCAACCTGCATGGTATCAATGGCCAGCTTTTGACTAGACCACTTATGCTTCAGGTTGTTGTACTTTTCCTGCAATTGTCCAAAGTCATCATGCGCTGTGGATATCTGTTCGGAGAGCCGTTTGCAATCAGTGGTCTTTTGTGATACCTCACAGCTTGCATGGCTGAAAGTAGACAGCATACTTTCCAACTTCATACGGGTGGCAGCAATCTCCGATCGCAACTGATCAAACTGGCAGGCGACTGAGTCCAGTCCTGAGGCACTCGCTAGGGGCAGTAGCCGTTCCAACTCCAGGCACTTGTTGCAGATCCGCTCGCAGCTGGACTCAAGCTCGGGGCACATGGATCGCATTTGATCCTCCTTGCTGTTTCGCAACACATCCCGAGATAGCTCCTCAAGGGACTGTTGCAGACTTACTATGGTCGAATCTTTTTCGGAGATGGAGGAGAGAAGTTCTTCCTCCATTTGCTTCGACTTGGCCTTGTGTGTTTCGAATTGCTCCCCTAGATTGACTGCCTTGCCGTTCTCCATCTCCAGCCGCTCAATTGTCTCCTTTAGCCTCTTCACCTGCTCCTCGTACTTCTCGATCGTCTCCTTTGCTACCTGGTTGGATGCAGTAAGCGCAGAGATCTCGGTCTGCGGGGCATCGCAGCTGTAATTGATAGGAAAATTGAGGGATTTGAATGAATACGTAAATTCAGGAACTCCATAAATATACTTTAACTCTATTTATATTTCCAGTGCGCGCATGGCTACGAAAAGCTATTTACTCTGCCTAGCTAAATGGGTGCTGTCTGAGGGAATCCGGCGTTCACAAAAAACCACTAAAAATAGAAGCAGCTGGCGGCATTCAAGTTGAAGTTGCACCAGGCGAGATGTGTGGGTTACGCGAACATGGTCAAAGAAATAGAAGCGTTTTTAAAGATTCAAATCTAAACACCTTTCACAAATTGTTTATTTTCGCAAACGAAACAGAAGTGCAACTGCACTGTGCTATTATTTTGAGCGCAGATCTTTTACCCAAGTCACTCACTCACTCACTCACTTTTTCGGTTTCGGTTAGCCAATCTATATGCGTTACATCACAGTCTATAACGTTGGTGGATCGACAGTAGGGCCGACGTCATCGATCACCCAAGACGATCGGGGGAGGAGCGCGAGAGCGATGGGCGGAGGAAAAGCGTGCTGACTGACGGACAGCGGCAAATACAATGAGCATTGCGGAATTCCAGCGATCAAATTATCAAGAAGTTGGCCAGTTAACTACCTTGTCGATCGGCTGACTGCCTTATCGCGCTTCCAGGGCCACAAAGCGATCGTAGCTGGGGCGTCACATCGCATCCAGCCGAGTCTATTCGCAAAACTGGCTCACAACAGGCGTCGCCTCGCCTCTTTCCGCTCCCGGATTCTCCCCCAGAAATCTTTCCTTCTCGACGGCTATTTGCGTTGGCGTTTGTTTTGTTTTCGATTTCTTCGCGATCGGACTCCCAGTTGAGACAGCTTGCCCTCTTCGCTGCGACTGCTGCGAGAAAGCAAGAAGAGCGAGCGAAGACCGCACGAGAAGACAGCCGAGTAGAAGAGCACGCCGCACTCGTCTCCACCTCGTTTTTAGTTCAGGTGTCAGGTGAGTGCGCGCAAGAGGTGAGTTGGTATGTTCAAAATGCGCAAAATTGCTTACTTAAAGTACTTTTCAAAACGATATAGTCGCGTAGAATACTATGTAGTTTCGTTTGTTTAACTCATTTGAATCTTTTTATAACTCTAGATCTAAAAGTAAAATAAATAATTCATAAATTTACTTACTTCGGCACCGACTCCTGATACTTTTTTGACATCATTACTGAAGGAATTCTGCTAGCTGTCTCTCTTCCCAACTGTTTCGCCCGGCCAGGCATAGTGTCCATATTATCCGTTTGTAACCTTTTCTCCTTTAGGGTTTTACAAATGCCTTTGGCTTTGGGAGCAATCCCCCGCCGCTGAAACAAGGGTTTCGGCAGGTTAGTCAGCTTCGAAGGACGCGGTAGACGGGACTCCTCTGGCTCAGGCAATGCGAGAACAGGAGCGTCGCCTTCTGAGCCTGAGGCGGTTAAAGTCCAAGTACGACGACGCTTCTGGAGGCGATAGTCGTCAAGCGAGGCGCTGGAAACGATCTTCAACATGTCGCGCTTGATGCGACCTTCCAATTCCTGCAATACCAGCTGGCTCTCATTCTTGATCTTCTTCTTAGCAAGCTTATCCTTCAACATACTGATCCCGCGATCAAGTTGCCTCATCATCGTGGTTTCAGAGTCTATCTTGCAGACCTGCGGCTTGCAACGAATTTTTTTGGCACACGTGCCGAAGCTTATAGTGGATGACGACTCCTCCACGAACGATGGCGTAATTGTACAGATGATAGAGGTCAAAACATTTCCACCCAGCGAAGGCAGCATGATGCGCGGAAGTTTCGAATCGCGAAAGCTATTCGGCTTGCTATCTACACTCTCGGAGAGGCTCTTAACCAAGTTGCGAAAAATCATAAGGCTGGATGCGTGGTCCGCGGGGTCCACCTGTTCGGATCCAGCCAGATCCACCAGGCTCAGTACGCTCTGCTTTACGGTGTCGTTATCACTGTGGTCCGACTTTCGGGACTCAATGATCTGTAGAAATAATCTTGCATATTATATGATTAATACAAGAATCTAGCACTCACTATCCTGAAGATGGCGTGCGAACGACTGGACCGCTCGTTCATGTTGGTCTCGCCCACGACGCGCTCCTTGTTGCCCATGTAGAGCTGGCGCAGGAGGTCGTCCTCGCTGGTTACGATGGACTCCTTGCAGTTCACATTCACAATCCCATTGCCGGACTCATGGATCTTGAGGTCCTGATTCTTCTTGTTCAGCAGATCGTAGATCTTCTCGTTGTAGATCTCGATGTAGCCCACGCGCAGCAGAAAGTCCCGCTCCGTCTCACTGGAGATCTGTTGAAAGATCTCCTTGGCGGCTAGCACCATGACGCCCGGATTCTGTTCGTCGCCCATCATGGTGTACGTCTTGCCTGAAATGCATGCCCGGTTTTAGGTATACCGCCGCGTATATATAGCACAGTACCCACCCGACGACGTCTGGCCGTAGGCAAAAATAGTTCCGTTGGAGCCCTGCATGCAGGCGTGCACTATGTGCTTGGCCATCCGGTCGAACACCTCCTGGTTGCTGGCGCCCTCGTCGAACACATAGTCTGCCAAACGGAATGGAATGTAAATGAGATAAAGGTCTTGTAGATCAGGATACGCTCAACGCTCTAACCACTCACCGAAGACATAGGGCTCCGCATGGCTGTCCGCCAACTGGATGGAGCGGCCCTCCTTCACCTGCCAGAGTGAAGTGAGCCCGGGCTCGCAGGGACGCACCTTGATGCAGACCTGGATGGAGCTGGCGTTCTTCGTAGACATCTTTGCGACTTGTGGGAAACGTGTTTGACATGCACAATGAACAGACACAAACAGATTTTAACGTTTTATAAAAGCTAGTTTGATCGACATGTTAGTTTCTCTTTGTAAATTCGAACAAATACCGCTTCGGAAGCGAACCAGATCGAAATACGGAACCAGTAAATAGGCGCGAGCCAGTTCAATTTAAAAGTTTGAGGAGCTTTCGGCGAATATGAAAATATAATCCAATAGGCTTCGAACATAAAACTTTTTCCGAGCTTTTTCGTGATATATAATATAGATTATTATTATCTATATTTCCAAAATAGTAAAGACCGCTAAATTAAATGCTTACTTACAGACAGACAAAAGCTGAGGGGATTGTTTAATGCATACAGAAGAATACTGTCTGATATAAACATGAGATTTCATTGGAATAATAATCCCAGTTGTTCACTATTAAAAAAAATAGGAAAATTGAAAATTTGGAAAATATTATAGTGGTTATATTAGGGAGCTTAGTTATAATTTATTTCAAATATTTGTTTTGGAATCAAATACTTTCCACATTATATGTGTGCTATGAATAGAAGTTATGAATTAGTAGAAAAAATACGAACTTATATGAAATTTAAACCGTAGTTTTCGCATGTATTTAAGAGCTTGTTCTATTTTCTGTTTGACCTTAAAGTATTGAGTCATAGAACTTTGTTAGTTAGCATGCCCTACCAATAAGAACACAACGTCTTAGAATATATATATGCCGTAGCGACCCTTGATCAGGAATGTTAATGCAGCCCTGTGGGATAAGAACATAATGTGTTTCTGTTTTTATTTTTGCAGCCCTATTTGGAACTATGATAACAATCGATGAACCGATTTATCTATCGAGTCGTTAGCGCCACTCGAAGATATCGAAGCATATACATCCCTGATTTTGCAAAGCGGCATTTGTTCGAATTTAACGAGCAACAAAGATGTCGATCAATGTTTGTTTACTGTAAAACATTGAATTTTATGTTTGTTTATGAACTGCGTTCTGTTTATCATAAAGCATTGAGACCAAGAAGGCGCCAAGATGTCTGCGAAGAACGCCAGCTCCATCCAGGTCTGCATCAAGGTGCGTCCCTGCGAGCCCGGGCTCACTTCACTCTGGCAGGTGAAGGAGCGCCGCTCCATCCACTTGGCGGACAGCCATGCGGAGCCCTATGTCTTCGGTGAGTGGTTAGAGCGTTGAGCGTATCCTGATCCACAAGACCTTTATCTCATTTACATTCCATTCCGTTTGGCAGACTATGTGTTCGACGAGGGCGCCAGCAACCAGGAGGTGTTCGACCGGATGGCCAAGCACATAGTGCACGCCTGCATGCAGGGCTTCAACGGAACTATTTTTGCCTACGGCCAGACGTCGTCGGGTGGGTACTGTGCTATATATACGCGGCGGTATACCTAAAACCGGGCATGCATTTCAGGCAAGACGTACACCATGATGGGCGACGAACAGAATCCGGGCGTCATGGTGCTAGCCGCCAAGGAGATCTTTCAACAGATCTCCAGTGAGACGGAGCGGGACTTTCTGCTGCGCGTGGGCTACATCGAGATCTACAACGAGAAGATCTACGATCTGCTGAACAAGAAGAATCAGGACCTCAAGATCCATGAGTCCGGAAATGGGATTGTGAATGTGAACTGCGAGGAGTGCATCATAACCAGCGAGGTTGACCTCCTGCGCCTGCTATGCTTGGGCAATAAGGAGCGCACCGTGGGCGAGACGAACATGAACGAGCGGTCCAGCCGTTCGCATGCCATATTTAAGATAGTAAGTGCAGCCTGCTATTTTCTTTCCGATAATCTGCAACATGTATCCCACAGATCATCGAGTCCCGAAAGTCGGACCACAGCGATGACGACGCAGTGATTCAAAGCGTGTTGAACCTGGTGGATCTGGCTGGGTCAGAGCGGGCGGACCAAACGGGTGCTCGAGGAGCGCGCCTCAAAGAGGGCGGTCATATAAACAAGAGCTTACTTTTTCTCAGTAACGTTATCAAAAGTCTGTCGGAAAACGCGGACAATAGATTTACCAACTACCGCGATTCCAAGCTGACGCGCATTCTGCAGGCTTCTTTGGGCGGCAATGCATTCACATCCATCATTTGCACAATCAAACCATCGATCATGGAAGAGTCGCAGTCTACCCTTAGTTTCGCCACGCGAGCCAAGAAAATTCGCATTAAGCCCCAAGTCAACGAGATGGTATCTGACGCCACAATGATGAAGCGGCTGGAGCGAGAAATAAAGGTGCTTAAGGATAAGCTGGCCGAAGAAGAGCGCAAAAACGAGAACCAGCAAAAGGTAGAGCATCTGGAGAGACAAATAAAACACGACATGCACAAGATAATCTGTGGTCACTCCCTGAGCGACAAGGGTCAGCAGAAGCGTCGCCGTACTTGGTGTCCCACTGCATCGGGATCGCATTTGGAGCTAGCAGAGACCGGCACAACTGAAGATCGAATTGACCAATTTCCAAAGGTCTCACACCTTCCAAAACCAGTGTTTTTTCACACTTCAAATGCAGGCAAACGATGGGACAACATTCCAAAGACCATAAACATTTTGGGTTCCCTGGATATCGGTACCGAGAGCAACTCCATTAGTGAGGAATTTCTCCCGGCAGAATGCATTGATTTTGGCTCCCCTCGCCCAGATGTCCTCAAACCCATGTTGACCATCAGGCAACTGCCAGACCTGCCCCTCACTCCCAAGGGTCCCTTAACGTAAGTACTTCTGCAAGCTTTTTGATCATCCTCCATAACATTCATCACATAACAATCGCATCCACATACCCCGACCCGATCCCTGCACTTATTTGCCTGCACAGAACGGATAAAATCAAGAAGGAAATCCAGGACCTGCAAATGTTCACCAGCTTAGAGAAGCATTTTGAGGTGGAGTGCGAAGAGGTGCAGGGTTTAAAAGAAAAGCTGGCCGAGGTTACAGCACAGCGGGATAATTTAGAGCAAGAATCGTTAGCCGAAAAGGAGCGGTGAGTTAATGAGGTGTTTTCTGTCAAGGAATCTGTCGTCCAAAACATAGTGCCTGCATCGTAAAAAACGATGTAAACGTAACTCGACTTTTGTGCTTTAAGCAGTCAACCCAAAATCTAACATACCTATTCATACAAATCTGTAAAACTAGTGCAGCGATATTCTATTCCATTCTATAAAAACAAAACACTTAAGTATATGTTTCAGTTTTTAACAGTAAATTTTGTTTATAGAACACCACTCCACAATACCTGTTTGTTTGATTTATTTTATTATAGTTTTAGTGTTTAACAATAGTTTACTACTTGTGTATCTTCTTATAGTTATGATGCTCTGGAAAAGGAAGTAACCAGCCTAAGAGCGGATAATGAGGCTGCGAATTCAAAAATCAGCGAATTGGAAGAGAAACTGAGTACTCTAAAGCAGACTATGAGAATAATGGAAGTGGAAAATCAGGTGGCCGTGGGCCTCGAGTTTGAGTTTGAGGCTCACAAGAAATCATCGAAACTTCGCGTGGATGACTTACTCTCTGCCCTTTTAGAAAAGGAGTCGACTATAGAGAGTCTTCAAAAGTCCCTCGACAATTTAACCCGCGATGTCTTACGGAACAGCAAGGAGGGCCACATGCTTTCCATTGCCCCAGAGCAGGAAGACATCGCCGGCGACAGTATATGCAACAAGTGTGAGGAACTGGAGAAGCTGATTGCAGATTTAGAGTCCAAGAAAAATTCATGCGAGTGTGATCAGCTCCGGTTGGAAATCGTCTCTGTTCGCGACAAGTTAGAGAGCGTTGAATCTGCCTTTAACCTGGCAAGCTCGGAGATTATCCAAAAGGCGACTGATTGCGAGCGACTTTCGAAAGAGCTATCCACATCCCAGAATGCCTTTGGACAACTTCAGGAAAGGTACGACGCTCTGGACCAACAGTGGCAAGCTCAACAAGCGGGCATCACAACCCTACATGAAAAGCACGAGCACGTGCAGGAGAAATACCAGAAATTGCAGGAGGAGTATGAGCAGTTAGAAAGCAGGGCAAGAAGTGCCTCCAGCGCTGAGTTTCAACGGCTTCAAAATGACAACACGAAGTTTCAAGCCGATATCGCATCCCTCAATGAACGATTGGAGGAGGCCCAAAACATGCTTACGGAAGTCCAAAACTCTGAATCTACTGTGGAAAAGCTTCGAATACAAAATCACGAACTTACAGCGAAAATCAAAGAACTGGAGACGAACTTTGAAGAGATGCAGCGGGAATACGATTGCCTTTCCAATCAACTGATGGAGAGTGTCCAGGAGAACGATGCCCTGCGAGAGGAGATAAAGCAACGACCCACGAGTCACGTTGAGGAGTCTATGAGGAGTTCCGGTATAAGCTCCGATTTTGACGAACAGAAGCAGGATATAAACCTTCTACACCAGTTTGTTCAGCTTTCTGAGTCCGTCCAACAGATAGAGCTGCAGCATCATTCCGGCATCAGTCGCCTCTTTAGAGCCAACCAAATGAAACTGGATCAGAGCGAGCCAGGACTTAAGCTTTGCCTTGAGTCTGCTGAGTACATCGAGGAAGACAATCGTCAATCCGATGCAACTGAACCTATTTGTCTCAAAGGCTTTCTCAAGCGACACAGATTTCAGATAAAGCGACTTAGCCAGGAACATGTAGATATGGGAGAGGAGAAGCGATTGCTTGATATTATTTCGCAGCTGGAACAGGAAATCGAAGAGAAGAGTGCACTTATGGAGGCAACAGAGGCAACCATCAATGAAATGCGAGAGCAGATGACTAACCTAGAGTCGGCACTCCTCGAAAAGAGCGTTATAATTAACAAGGTTGAGGACTACCAGCGGCAGATCGAGTCCCTGGAAAAACAAAATGCGGAGATGACAATGGTATACGAGGAGCTGCAGGATAGAGTAACAAGGGAGAGCTCGATGAGCGAGAGTCTGCTCCGAGTTCCACCTGACGAGGATACCCTTCCAGGATGCCCTACATCTCCCAGTAGACGAGAACAGGAGGTGGCCACGCTAAAGACATCCATAACAGAATTGCAGTCACAAGTTTCTGATCTAAAAGCAGAACTTGAAAACCATTTAAGGCAGATCCAGTTGAAAGACGGGAACATAGCGAGACTACAGACGGATTTTGAGGAAATGAGTGAGCGCTGCTTATCGATGGAGGTGAGGCTAGCCGAGTTGGATGAGGACACTAAGCAAAAACAAGAACTACTGGATCGTCAGGCGCAGAAGCTCTCCGATGACCTATGCCTTATCGATCAGCTTCAAAAGAAAAACGCGCAGCTCGTTGAACAGTATCATAAAGCGACAGAATCTCTCAGTCTTGCGGATGCAAAGCCGGATCAGATACTACTTTCCTCCCAATATGATAGTCAGATCGAGAAACTTAATCAATTGCTAAATGCAGCCAAAGATGAGCTACACGATGTGCGAAGGATAAAAGATGATGAGATAAGTGCTTTGCGAATGGAGTTCCTGCTCCAAATTGAAACGAATGAGAAAGAGAACCAAGCCAAGTTCTACGCTGAATTGCAGGAGACTAAGGATCGCTATGAGAGCAATGTGGCCGAGTTAAAGGAGAAGCTATTGCAGGTAGAGGAGACACTCTCCAGCGTTACGGTTCGTTGTCAGGCGGAGTTGGAAGCGCTTAAATCTGCTCATAAAGAAAATATTTCTCAGGCTGTGGAGGAAAGAAACAATTTGATTGTCCAGCACCAGGCAGAAATGGAGACTATCAGGGAAACTCTTAAGAATAAGCTAGCTGAGGCTAGCACCCAACAATCAAAAATGGAAGATGCCTTTAGAGCGGAAATAAACGAGGTGAGAGCCACCCTAATGGAGCAATTGAATCAAACGAAAGAAGATCGCGATAAGGGAGCCTCGAAGCTTGAGGAGGTCAAAAAGACACTGGAGCAGATGATAAATGGAGGACGTGTCATGTCAGACACCATTGCTGAGTTGGAGAAAACAAAAGCTGAGCAGGACTTGGCAGTCAATAAATTAACAAAGGACAACATCGAATTAGAGAAGCAGTGCAGTAAGACGCAGGAGCAGTTGCAAATGGAATCGCTTACTCGAGATCAAATCAGTTTCGAAATAGAAGCACATATTAAAAAGCTGGAATTGATTGTGGCCTCTTCAAAGAAAAGGATTATTGAGCTCGAGGAAAAGTGTGACCAGCAGGTTCTGGAATTGGATAAATGTAGGCTCGAGAAGTTGTCCCTGGAATCAGAGATTCAAAAAGCGAATTCAGAGCATTCGTGCACCATGGAAAAACTTCAGGAACTCCAAGCTGAAATGAAAGTTCTAAGCAACCGGAATGAGAAGGAAAAGTGTGATTTCGAAACTAAGCTCGAGACATTTACTTTCAAGATAACCGATCTCGAAGAAGTCCTGAAGGAGGCACAACATAAAGTCATTCTCTATGACGATTTGGTATCGCAGCACGAACGCCTAAAAATCTGTCTTGCCGAGGCAAATGAACTATCATCAAACTTGCAAAAGAAAGTGATGAGCCTGCACACGGAATTGATTGATTCCCAAAAGGGAATATCGAGTCGAGATGTGGAAATTAATGAGCTACGCGAAGAACTGAAGGCCGCTATGGATGCCAAGGCAACCGCGAGTGCCGAACAAATGACTCTGGTAACGCAGCTCAAAGATGTCGAGGAGCGGATGGCAAACCAGGCAGAAAAGTTCACACGTGAGGCGGCTAATCTAAAAGGGTCTATAAACGAGCTCCTCTTGAAGCTCAATTCCATGCAAGAAACTAAAGATATGCTAGAGTCCGGAAATGAAGAACTCAAAGAACAGCTGAGAAATTCCCAAAATCTGCGGAACATGCTGGATGAGGAGAGTAAGATGTGTATCTCCCTAAAAGAAAAATTAGTCAAACTGGAAGATGCAAAAACTAGCCTTGAACAGCAGTTGCGAGACAATAAATCAGAAATATATCAAAGGCACACGGAGCTTACCAAGGAGGTGGAGCTGGGCCGCAACAGAATTGGAGAACTCACAAAGAAGTGTGAGGAGCTGTGCTCTGATCTGGTAAGCTTTTTTCTTAGCGTTATAATTATATGAAATTGTTTTTTTAAACACGAAAATGATCCTAAAGGAAAACTCAGACCAGATACGACTCGATCTGCAAGAAACTAAAGAGCAGTTGAAGAAAACGTTGGAAAATAACCTTGGATGGCAACAGAAGGTTGACGAAGTGACAAGAGAGTGCGAAAAGCTACGATTTGATATGGTAATAGAGGAGCTCACACGATCATTCACAGAAAATTATTCATTGATTTCTTTTAGCAATCCAAAGAGGTGCAAAATGAAAGTAAGGTTCAGGAATTGATAAGCGAGTGCGAAGAGCTCCGGTCAACTCTGGTAAGTGTGATATCCTGTTGCTAGATTTTTAAATGATTTCAAAAAATGATTTTTAGAAATCCAAGGAAGCCAGTTTTCAGTCTGAGAAAGAAAGCATGGACAGAACAATCTCAAGTCTTTTAGAAGACAAACGCAACCTCGAGGAAAAGTTGTGCTCGGCTAACGATATTGTGGCTAAGCTTGAGACGGAAATAGCCGCGTTGCGGCCAAGAAAAAGTCTAGATCGGAACCCAGTGCCGAGGGTAAAACAATGTTTAAACGCCTCTAGCCATAATAGATCTCTAAATGTATTATAATTTTCGCAGAAATCGATTACCTTTGAATCCGAAATACGGAAGAATCGACGAATCAGCGTCCACGATGAGCGACGGCAGTCTTACTGGAACGACGTTCGGGAATTTGGCATCATGACAGATCCCGTTGGTATGAGTAGTTGCAGTGTATTTCCTCTGGTTTTCCCACTCAATGAATTCAATTTCAGACAACAACTGCAACTGTGCGGAGCTGAATTCCAAGCTTCAGGACTGCCAGCGTGAGCTTTTCATTCGTGAAAGTCAAGTGACGGCACTAAAGATGGAGCTGGACCATCATCCGCTGAAGGATGAGAATGCGCAACTAACGAAGCGAGTTATTGAGGAGCAAGACAAGGCAAAGGTTGAGCAGAAACGGCTTAAAATGAAACTTCAAGATCTTAATGCTAGGATTAATGACCTCACTACGGCATCAGCCAAGGAACCAGAATCTAACCAAATGGCACAAGCAGCTAAACCTGCTACCGTAGCCGCTCAAACTCAGACGGAATCCGATCTTGAGACAATCCTTGAGAAAACGAACGTAAAGTATCAGGAAGCGGTTCGCATGTTGCGCTACCGTTACCATCTCATCCAGGAACTGAAAGAGAAACTTAGGCAAAACGAAAACAGTGATACCTCGAATATTACCTCACTCTCAGCTGGACAAACCAGTGCATTGAAGGTTGCTATTTCGAATCGTTACTCAAGTAGTTCTTATATAAAATATTGTTTTTGCAGGCACAGTGTGAGTCCCAAAAGAAGGAAATTTTGGCAATCAAATATAAGTATGAAGCCGCCAAGCGAATTTTGGCGATTCGAAATGATGATTTGGATGCTCTGCGGGAAAAACTCGCGAAATATGAAACAACTACATCAGATAAATAAGTCACTAGGTATTATATTTGTGTACATATGTGTATGTGTTTGGGCTTAGGTTAATTTTGGGTGTCATCAATATGAGTTCATACAGAGTTCCGAGCTATTAGAAATATTGCATTTAATGTGTTGTACTTAAACGTCTCATCCTTGTTAGGTATATATTTTAATTAAATTGTATTCAATATTACCAATTATTAAATGGATCCGCATATTTTGAGTAAAACACACATTGTCTTCATAACGCGGCTTTATTGTAATGTCAATAAATATTTATATAACTTTCTAAGCACATGAATGTCTACTTATATTGCTTATGTAACGACTTTAACTAATATATTTTATTCTAACGTCTTAACCAAATCGCATTAGCCATAAATGCATTTCAAGCCTAAAAATGCAATCTATTGCACTCCGCTTGCGCCAAAATTTGGGCGAGAGTGAGAGGAAAAAGTGTCTAGAACCAAATAAAACTTTAAACCGGGTAATAAAAACTAAAGATACTCTCGTGTTCTTAATTTTTTTTTATTTATATCTCGCTATGCTGTTAGGTGGCTCTTAAGTAAGATTTTTAAAAACACGCATGCCAGTGAAATAAGTTACATATTACAGAGTGCAGTTAAGGACTTACAAATAAATATCCAAGTAAAATACATTTAAATTAATTGAGGTAGAAAATTACTAAATTAACACATATGTTGGTCATAAGGCAAGTTGTATCGACTCTTGTAGAGTCTATGCTCATCTCCGATTGAAGCTAACCATAAACCTAGAATAACTGAGGCATATTCCAACTAAATACATACATTCAGGAAACAAGTAGTTACATCTATCTATGTCTTGCTTGCAGTGCTGCCACATAAACTAACTAGCCTAGTTTAAGTATAAGTATATGCTTATGATTCGCACTGGATATCATTAAGGGGGTTCCACCTTCGAGTGCTGACGACCGAATGCTGAGTATGCTGAGGTATTCAATTCTCTGACAAATAAGTACAGGCATTCATATGTTTTGTATATTTAAGTGTAAATACGTATACCGAGCGTGCACTGTATACCGTATGTTAGTTGTATAAACATTAAATTTCTTGTTTGCTGATCCCCTCGCGATAGGATTCTAAGTCTAAGAGCAGATATCTGCTGCTGAAAATTGGCAAGTTTCATGAAGATGGAGTGCAGGACCAGTCACAACTCATGGAAGTCTGAGGTTCGTTTCGGGGATTCAGCTCTTTCGCTGGCTGAGGTAGTTCGGTTGAGTTGTTCGGATTTGTCCGCAAGTGTTCCTGAGATATGGTAAGCACTGGTATAGACTGGCTAGACTTGGAACTGGAAGGCTGTGGCATGCATGGCACATCTGAATTATCTGCTGGCGTCTGGTACAATACTAATTACGACGGATCGTTTGGGGGCTGCTGTTGGCCTAACATATTCAAGTTTTTCTTTTAATGTATTTACAGGCATCTCTTTCAATGTGAAATCTAACTTAGTACTCTAAGACTACCATTACGTTTTCTTTTTCATGCAGGATGGGTTGTCTGGGGCTCTTTTCATTTCTTCTCCTCATCGACTTGTATACACAGCAGGTACTTGTGTATATAAATTATAAATATACATGTGTATAGCGATATATCTATATATAGAGGTATACTACATATATCTGTAGTAGTAGTAGTAGTAGTTTTAAAAGCACAACATAGAATTCTACTAGGCCAGCTCTGGCAGCGGCACAAATATGATTTTAGTCCTAGGTTTCACTATCGTATTGTATCGTATCGTACACATAAACTGGTATACATGAGGATAAGGCTACTCGTTACATATGTTCCATGGGTAATCGGTATACATTTGTTTATGTTCATGTTCATGTTCATATTCGTGGTTCCCTCGCTGGAGTCTCTTGCTCCTCCTATGTGTTGTGCACTCCCTCATCCTCCGAGTAGTTCTCCTCGGCATCGGAGTTGGCCACCTCATGGTTGCTGCCCGACTGGTTGTTGTCCAGGCCCAGATCCATGGGTTCCGAACCTTCCCGCCGCATGTCGCCATCATTTTCCGCCATTTCATCGTGACCCATCATCCTGCCGCCCGAGTTGAGAGCCAGTGGTCGGTTCGGCGAGAGGTTTCCCGCTGCCTGTTCGTGTCGCATTATCGGCTCAATGGTTAGTCCGGGTCCGCTCTGTCCAAAGGCGGGATTTCCGGCGGCCAGCTTGCTCAGGTCGAATTGTCCGGGAAGAAGGCCCGGCGGCAGGTTGTCCAGACTGTGTCCCATCGCGTTAAGCTGGGCCATCTTGGCGCGCAGTGCTGCTGCAGCGGCCTGCTCCTGGGACATGCCCATGCCTATTGTCGAGGGTGAGGAGACGAATTACTTACTGGAAAAACTTAATATGCAAAGGTAAAACTCACCGAATGTATTCTCCGTGATGAACTGCAGATAGGTGTCCAGCAGGGATTGCCCAGGCGCGTTGCTGTTTGGCAGCTGAACGCCCAAGTCCTTGGGTTGACCAAGAGCAGCTGCAGTGGCCGCCACGGCAGCCGCCTCATTTCGCATCCTGGCGTGACCGAAGTTGCTCAACAGGCTCTCGTGGTAACGGCTCAGGTCGCTGCTGCTTCCGCCCATTCCATACAATCCGTTGCCCGTGGTCAGGTCCTCGGGATCGTCGTCCGAGTCCTCGGCATCGTCCATGGGTCCACCGCTAGCGTTGCTTAAATCCAACTTGGCCTGGCTGCTACCACCTCCGCCGCCTCCGCCGCTGCTGCCACTTCCGCCGGTGGGCGAGGCTCTGGCCCTCAGCTCAGCGGGTGAGATCTTGACGCCCGCCTTGGCCAGAAGGCGCGAGGCGAGCTCTGGATCGAAAGCACTGGGCATGGGCAGGACGGGCAGGTCCTTGGTGGAGATGCCGCGATGTTGGCGCGACATATGCGAGTGCAAAGAGTTGCGGGACTTGGCCACCGTGCCGCAGAGCACACATCGATAGCCGGGGCACACGGTGTGCTTGTCCTCCAGATGGGTGCGTAGCGTGTGGGCGGAGCGGTAGATTTTTCCGCACTTGGGGCAGGGACGCGGATCTGTGGCTCGGACTCGCATTTCCAGGGAGCGTCGGGAAACTGTAAGATACATTAAAGTACGAATTAGTCTTGGGCTCATCGAAGTTCCGCTAACAGAGAGACCAATGAAAAGCCAGCTAGTCTTCTCGTTTGCTGTTTATTGTTCACCAAAATAGATTTGCCGCCTCCAAATACATTCCTTCAGGCAACGCAGATACAAGATACTCGTACTAGATACATTTGTTTTCGCCCCTCAGACAATTTCGCAAACTAAAATGGCATACAAACGGTTGTACAATCGCTGTACATATGGCTGCTTGTTTTCTCTTTGGGCTTTATAAACTACAATTGTAAAATTGTCGGTTTCGAAATAGAATTTATATTTGGTCAGCATCGGGATGCAATCTCGATGGACCTCATTTAGCCAGTTTTGTCTGGAGCTTTTAGTGTGTTTTTGATTAACATTATAGGAACCTTTTTACGTATGTCTGCTCTTGGAGTGTTATGCCGCCAATTGATTCGAATTACAGTTTAGTGAACAAAACAAAAAAATCAACAAAAAACATTATCCTTGAATTTTGAACTTTCTCTAATACAAATCGTTTTCAGTTTTTCATTGTTTTTTCTTCACTTTTTAATGCTCAACTTTGGTTTACTTGTTTTTCAGTTTTCAGTTTTCATTTTTTCGTTTTACTTTTTTGGCTAAAAATATATTACGCAGGCACATTCTATTTTGTTTCAGTATCAATATTCATAATAACTACTTTATATATTTCTATATATCATGTTTCTTTGTTTGCTCGTTTTTAGCTCTTTATCTACATAGTTATCTCACCCTCTATGGCTTAATCATACGTATTTTGCTTATGTAACTCTATGAATTAATGTTATTATTCTTGTGGTTTTTAGTTCTTCGGTTTCGTTAGCTTTTACTTTAATACTGCACATGCTTAACTGGAGCGTTTTTTGGAACCGAGACCTACAGATTTGATCTCCATCAGCTAGTGTAAAGGAATTCAGAGTTTGAGATTTACTTTTGCCTTAGGTAAACGCATTAGAGCTGTAGGTGTCTGTCTGCACTTGTAGTATATATGTACTTTTTATCGCATATAGGAACGTAATAATTGTTGTAAGTTTCCTAACCCAAAGCGTTCATCCATCGCCGCCAATCAAGGAGCTCCTCTGCAATCATTGGTATATTATATATCTTACCGCTCGTTGAAAGCATGAATTTTCAATTGTTTCAATACTCGTATATGGATATTCTACATAAATGATAAACAATGAATGAACCGAATCGTACTGAATCCATTGGTAACATATCCCTAAAGGACACCCAGATCTTATTTTTTTTGGTAACTTGGAATGAAACCTGTTATGAATACTTTAAAAAAACAAATTGACCACTTGGAGGAGCTTCGGTGACTGGTGGGCTGGGTGTGCAGAAGTAGTTGGCCTTCGGGCAAGGATCTCTCGTGCGCTTACAGTTACTGTTTAGTTATAGTGGGACACCGAGTGGGTCTTGGACTACTTTTGGCTATCTACGATAGATGCGAGTGTCTCGAGACTGGGTGATTTCTCGTGGATTGCGAGTTAGATTCGATTTATTGTCGCCATTGTGACTGACTGAGAAGCAGCAACCTAGAAAGCTTTTAGCGTGACTACGCGGAGTAACATTAGCCCACGGCCTCGCAGTTTCATTTGAAGTCCGGACCGCCGGCGAAGGGGCCGCCCGACGACCGCATTGCCTTCATCTTGGCCCACTGCAGCGTGTGCTTGATGCGCATGTGATTTCGCACCGAATTGGGATGCGCGAACCGGCGTCCACATTCGATCACCGGACAGACGGGACTGTCGCGCGGATAGTGTCGGTCCAGGTGCTGCCGGAATACCCGCTGCTCCAGTGGGGTCTCACACAGCGGACATGGCAGCATGTAGTTGCTGTTTCCGGCTGACGCTCCGCTGCCACTTCCCACGGCCACGGGTGCAGCACTTCCTGGTCCCGGTCCGGGTCCGGTTGCCACCACCTGACCGGGTCCACTGGCATTGTTCCCCGGACTGGCCGATGCAGCTGTCGCATTCGCAGCCGCCGCGGCAATGGTGTTTTGAAAGAGTTCCGGAAAATCTCGTGACCTGCTTAGAGCTATTGTCCTGGCCATAAACAGATTTGCCGTCAGTTGCTGCTGGTGCGACTGCTGCAGCTCGTCCAGATACTGCTGCTGCTGCTGCTGATGCTGCTGCTGTTGGTGTTGCTGCTGGTGCTGCTGCTGGTGTTGCTCCTGCTTCATGAGTAGCGTTTGGTAGAGCGTGGACTCACTATCCTGGCGCGTTCTCTTCATGGTCAAGGAAATGGCCGAGGAGGCCGACGAGGAGCGATCATCCTCGTCCTCGTTGCTATTGTGCTGCTGTTGCTGCTGCTGTCCATGCTGCTGCTGGTTGCCGCTGCTGCAGTCCATGTCCTGATCCTCTTCGCTGTCATTCCAGGATCGAGCCGACGGCGTGGGCGAGGAATTGGCCGATCGGTTCTTTTTCGTATTATTGTTATTGTTGTTGATGCGTTGCTGGTGATGATGGTGGTGGCGATGATGATGCGGCTGGTGGTGATGGTGAGGCTGGTGGTGGCTGCGCCGCTGGTCAAACAGTTGACGCTGCTGCTGCTCCTGCTGCTGCATCAGCTTGGCCAGCTTACAGGCCGCAGGACGACGGTCGGCGGCATGGGCCTCGTGCGGTCGCTGTTGCTGCACTGCATCCTCTTCCGTTTCCGGCTCCAACACCTCCTGTTTGATGCCGCTCTTGGCATTCAGGAATGTGCCTGCGATCCAATTGTGGGGAGAGTTAGGAAGTCAATGAGAGATCGAAAATCAGAGGCTACATAAAGGTGTGCTATTGATTTCATTAGCCAGCTTCAATTTGGATTTTCAATTGTGGAACGTGTGTGTGGGTTTTTTGGGGTCAATTTTGAGTTCCATCATAAGCAGCAGCAACAACAACAACAGCAGAACTGAATTAACCGCGACTGGCTTGCTCTGTTTCGAAATTTATAATCACTTTCGGGTTAACCAATTAAAGCCAATTTCTGGACGATTTTGTTATTTTTATTTTTTTTTGGGGAACAGATTCAGTTCTAGAGTTTGGAATATTGCTTCAACTACCGCCTGAATCGGAAGTACACACACACACACACACGGTTTAAGCCAATATTTTGGAAGACAATTTCTTTGTTTAGCCAATTCCATCAGTTCAAATATATCGTGTAATATAAGGTTTTTAAGTGTTTATATAATTATACATTAATTTTTGTTTTTTTTTTTTGCAGGCAGGCAGGCAATGAGTATTTAAATTATTTTACAAAAAAAGTGCAAACAAACTAAACAACTAAAAATTGATATATATTATTTACACAATAGTTCTATGGCTACAGTGAAACTCATAAATGCGCTGAGGTTTATTATACCCTCGCCTATTGGGTGCTAACTTTATGACTTTTTCTTTTTAATCAAAACATATTTGATTGCAATTTAAATGATGTGTTCGGTGGTTTCCGTTCTAAGACTGCAAAACGCACAGAATCGAGTGGGCATAGCCCTGGGGAAAAGGGGTGGATCATGGGGTTTGGGGGTTGGAGAAGCGTATCGCGTGCCATGGAACCATTGCCGGATTAGACGGTCGTACAACTCTATATGCGAACTGCGATTGTGCATATACATACGTACGTATGTAGACCATATCCAAGTGGCGTGCTGGAACACACCTGGCCCCGTCCCTGATTCAGATATATCCTTTTGCATTCCGCCCGCTCCCATTTGCAGCGCCATTTCCATTTCCACCTCCACTTTCAGTTCGGTTCAGTTCGGTTTCGTTTCAATATTCGATAATAATAAATATTGAAAAATAAAACGCAATTTAATGTCTACAAAATTGCCAAGGCCCATGCCAGAAGGGCCATCGAATCGAAATATTGAGTCATTTTTGGGATGGCCAGAGGCTTTGCAGAAGTGGGCGTGCAGGTCATGACGCAAGGCGGCGACTCCTACCACCCCTCCCAACGCCACAAAAACAAAAAAAAAAGCCTGAAATCAAATTAAACAATTTAGCTCTGCCTTTGTGCGTGACAACTCAAGGGAGAAGGCAAACAATTCGGCTGCATAAATATATCAAGTGAAAAATACAATAAAATCCAATTGAATAAAATGGAAAATGCAATATGCAAGGATCCCCATACCCACAATCCCCCCAATCCGCTTGCATATCTATATAGCTGGCCCTGTCTCTCGAATGAGCTGGCATATGCTTAGATGCACATGAAACATGCATGGCCGCATCACAGTTTTCTTCGGCGAACAGAACATCCCGAGCTCCTCGTCGATTGGCCGGCGCTCAAGTGCAGTCAGGACAACCCAAACCCAAACCATCCCATCCCGACATGGCCGGGCAGGACTGGATGGGCCATCCAGCCGATCGCCTTTGACCAGCCAAGCACATTTCGAATTTGTCACATTTGAGAAAACCGAAAGGATGTCACCCAGCCAGCCAGCCAACGTGTGTGAGGCATTCTGCTCCTGCCTGCAAGTGACAGCCACAAGAACAAGTCCTGAAAGAGGACATTGTGTGGCCCGGATCAAATCAGGCGTAAGATTTCCTCCCGCCCTTTTTTCCCTCGGCAAGTGCACTTTTTGTAAAAGATGCGTTTGGACGACACGGACACAGGTGAGAGTGAGGAATGAACTCCCAGGGTGAAGCCTTTGGAGCCGTGTGCGTTGGCCTGGGCTATTCCTGCCCGTCTTATTTTTGGCCACCTCGGTGGCTGTGCATAATTAATGAAATATAAAATGCAAAACCTAATTTTTCCTAATAATTATGCATCATAAATGTCTATTTTTGAAGACTCCAAAGACTGTAAGGACCTGAACTTTTGTGGATGGGTCTATATACTGAAATCGGCGACATAATATTCTAAATTATTAGTTTGAACTGTCACACTTGAGTTGGCTATATAAGAAAATCCAATGCCTACCATCTAACTAATGCCTGCGTTTCATTTCTGCAGTATTAGAATGATACATTCGAGGTTAGTAATTGTTAATTTCCGTTCACAAAGAAACCTCGGCGATTAAAGATATTCCAGGGCGTGTGCACCTATTCCAAATCAAGGGCTTGGTGAGCAACTGCCACCTGGCCATCAATTATGGCCGCATGCGAGCGCGTTTTCTGTGCCAATTCGCGTTAAGGAAACCCATCGGGTTATGCAAGACATCGGACCACCGGACGATGGTCGATGGTCGATGGAACCTCCGCACCCACATCAATTACTAGCGGAGCATTCAATCGCAGTCCGGACTACGTTACTTCCTGAGATTCCGATCCCCGTGCGAGGAGACGGACTCGCATGTCGCGGTCCTGTTAGCGGCAATAGAAATTAGCTTTATTAAAGATAAAGCGGCGACGCGACTCGGGTAACATTTCCTTTCGCGCCAAGGGGCCATTATAACGAAGTCACCCCCGCCGCTCCACATAGTAGTTATTCCCTTTGCCCCGTGTTTCAGGACTCGTTTTGCATTTCGAGAATGGACTGCAGAAGGAGGTGCCGGCAAATAATGAATTTTTCTATATAAATCACTCGCGTCAATGGGCCAGGCCCATTGATACCATTATAGCCAATGTGTAAACATTTCCGAGCGGCGCTTTGTCTCTGTCCCAGGAGGGGTTAGGGATCAGGGGTCGGTGGTTAAAAGGGTTGCCAAGGGTGCGTCGTAGGTGTGTTTAACGGTCATTTCTCGATGTCTTGCGATCGTTATCACCTCGCTTATTATTATTATTGTTATTGCTGTTATGCATATTTCGCTCCCAAAGCCTCTTGTAATTTGGTTCGGCCTTTTGTTCTTATTGGAATTTATTACTTAATAAGTTTTTTTTGGTCGGTAAGGGCGATGGTAAATGGTTTTCGGGCTGGTCAGTCTGACCCACCCATTCAGATTTTTACGACCGCACGCTCAGCAATATTTCCATTGCTTTTGAATTTTTGAAAGTAACCAGAATTGGTCTTAATCCGAAATCTTGCCCGATAATAAAACTATAAAATTGCGGGTCGGACCTTGCGCGTTTTTATTAATTTTTATGGTCCGTTTTATTTGGCGAATTTTTGCCATAAAACGGGTGAGTATATGCGTCTCAAGTATCTGATGGATACAAATTGGCGACGTCCTGCAGTTTTACGATCTCCGACCCCAAAAATAGTTGTGATTGAATTATGGATAAAGTGGATTACTCGGCCGGCAATTTCATATGCGACCAAGTGTCGTAAAATCGCTGACCGAATTCATTAGATACGCACTCCCGTTCTGTCCGCAGTTAATTAGCTTTCAGGTCTATCTACTTTACCAGGGATGAGGAACACTGCGAACTGGTCAGGATATGTATCGGGAAAACCGACTTTAGATTGCCAACGCTGCCCAGATGTCAGACGACACATGCCGGGACAATCCATCTCTGCATTTGTTTATCTTATAAATAAAACGCAGCCACAAAAGAAAAACAAGGGAAAAAAAGCTGAAAAAAATGGCAAAGTTTTGTCCGCTGAGGGGGGCGGGAAAAGTGGGCGGGGCATTGGCACGTACGGCCAGCCAAAAGCCAAACGAAATGTTGTTTAAACTTTGCAAACAAGTTTGCTTGTTCGCTTTGCTTTCTTCCACTTTTCTTTCAAGATACACTTTCTAAGAGTGTTTTTGTTCCGAGAATCAGTTTGCAGTCCAAAATGAAGGGGTTCTTAAAAATGAATACAAATTTTTACTAAATTATAGAAAGCTTAAAATCTATTTTTGGTTATTGCTTCTTTCTAAGCTACTTCATGGATAAAAAAAATAAGAATCCTACTTTAAACTATCCCATCTTACAGTAGGCAGAGTAACCCTTGGTTGATAGGGTATTTAGTGTATTCGGTACCCTTTCGTTACCTTTTTTTATCTTTGTTGTCCCTGCACATATACGTATGACTGTAAGTGTGGCCGGGGACTTCGTTTCGCATTCCCTCATAGATAGCATTTGAAATTGAAAGCGAAATTGCCGTTGAGCATGTGTGACGACAGTGGAGGAGTTCCGGCAAGATGGGGGGCAGGCAACATCAAGTGATATATGAACTGGCAGGATGGCCACCTACCCACACTCCCACAGGCAATCTGCCTCCAATTTTTCCTGAATTTCCCAAACACCGACATCAGCATTGACATTCGCCATCGACAACGCAGTTTTCGGGATAGAAAAAAAAAAACAACAAATTGTAAGTGACGCCTCGAATGCATATTCAAGGCGGACACATGCCAAGATCAAGTCGAGAAGTTTTTGCTGGGGATACAGGACTCAAGGATTCCAGGGACAGCTGCTCCTTGGCCTGTGACGAATGTTGATGGGACCCGGCCGATAATACCGTTTGTTTGTCTGCCCTCTTTTTTTTAACTTTTGAAATGAGAAAAGTTTCAGTGGGCCAACGTGTTTTTAATATGATTGCGGCGAGTGTGTGTAACTTGCGCTTACCAAACAGCTAAGAAAAATGCCGTGCAGAAAGTGTTGCCTACTTAGGCGGGCAAGAATCGAAATTAGCCGGGCTTAAGCGGCGGAGCCAAGCTGGTGGTGCCCATAAATTAGTCACTCGGTCCAGATGTGGGTGGTCCAGTTGGGACACACACACTCATTCACTCAAGTATTACCCTCTCCCAATACAAACATACACACACACAATCCCACACACGGAGATAAAGCGAACAGGCAAGTTAAAAAGGATAAATCGCTTGTGTTCATCGCTCTTCGCACATAATAAATGTATCTTTTACTTGCGCCGCATGAGGAGCGTAAGTAACTCCCCGTGAACCACCAAAGAAACACCATTGCCCAGCCGCCCAGCCACCCACTTACCCCACTCACACACACATATACATGTGCAAGACAGCACAGCAGTCGTGTATGAGTTGTATATAAAGTTAACAGCATTTGGCTATCTTTTTGCAATTGATGTATTACACATAAAAGTTTTCAGCTCGACCCGCACACACACACAGACACACAGACGTACATACATTGAGACACTCAAGCATCCATGTACTATATATTATCTATGCCCCCACATGTCCCCACTTTGCAACGCGTTTGTGTGTGTGTGTCTGTGTAAGAAGTCCAAGACATCCACGAGACCACGTCCGCAAACAAAACGCACGCATACAATTACAAAACTGTTACACGTACGTGTGTCCCTTATGCCAGTGTGCAAGTGTGTGTGAGTGGGTCGAACGGTCGAGCTTAGATGGGTGGGGTGGGTTGGTGAGGAGATGGTGGGGGGGGGGGGGTACGGTTCGGGTAAGACAGCAAAGGAATATTGTTAACCGACTACAAAATAAATACGAAAACTTTTAATGCCCCCGGCTGCCGAGGCAAACGTTGAAAAATGCTTTGCCTTCACACACAGACACGTGCATGCCACACACACTCACACAGAGACACACACACACACAGACAGCCAAGGGACAGCTGGGACGGACATGAACGTCTTCGGACTCATTGCCACTTGCAAAGCCCAACTACACATACAGACGGACACAAGCAGACAGACAGAATCAACTACACGAGCAGTTGAAGGGGGTTGGTGAGGCGTGCGCGACAGGGAGGGGCGGATAGGTCTTGAGGGGGGACAGACCTTTATCTTGCTCTCTCGTTCCCTTTCCCTTTCTTCTCCTTCTTCCTCTTCTTTCGCTGTGGGTGTGCGTGTAAGGACATATGCATGCGAACCCTTCGGCCTCACTCTTCGGTCCCATAACTCATCTATCAATTTTCACGTACTTGGACCGCAGCTGCCCCTTCCCCACATCCGCCACGGCCACGCCCCCCGCCCCCATTCAGTGCTTGGGTTCGGAGATTGCGATTGTGTGGCGTTGTGCGCCTGGACCGAAGAAGGCGTCCTATTGCCAAAATGTTGCCCTTTGCCATCTTTCTTGTGGGCCAGAGACTCAAGCACAGTGGTGAGAAATGAGATTGATTACTGGAAGATCACAAATGGGAAAAATAGAAAACTAAAAACTAAAACAAAATCAGAATATACCGTATTGAAACGTGAAAGTTTATCATGAAGTTGTGGGAAAAGTTATATTGTAACTCAACTGTATAGAATCATAACGAATTTTTAAAGAACACATTTAGATTCGTTACAATATCCATTTGTTTTGTTCTACATATATTCATATTCAATAAAATTAAAAGGATATTTTCGATTAGTTTAAAGAAGATTTTAAAATTTTCTCTTAACAATCACGTTCATAGAATTAATGCAAGTCTATAACAGCGCTATATAAGCAGACATCCAAAAAATTAGACTAATGACCCTTTATCTCTATATAATACAAGTATGCCAACGTAGTTCCACTGTTCTTCTGGCTGGTTTAAAACCGAACCCGACTCCTTGGGTCCTGTGTACTTAAAGTTTTCTTCTCGACAGCCGCACACTCACTTAGCCGTACAACTAAACTACACATACACATGCAGGCGGCACACAGGAACAACACAAGAACGGACCCAACAATGAAAGCCGACAGCCCCAAATGTCATTCTATCTTGGCGGTCATTAGAACGGAGTTCACAAGGTGAGGGGCGAGGGGCGGTGTTGGGTCCGAGGGGGCTGGGTAAGGGCGGTGAGTGCTGGAATTGTTGGAATCGGGTACGAAAGGGGTGGTGAGCGATGTTCGTTCTTGGCAAGCAATTCGCTCCTCACTTCGTCTTTGGCCAAGATTATCTCCTTTACTTTTGGTGGCAAGAACTTTTTGCCCGAGCCCCACCTTCCCACCTCCCCACGTCCCCATGTCCATATCCTTACTACTTCGTCTTCCTCTTCTTCATTGTCTGTTCTATTCGATTCGGTTTTTTGGCTCGGTTCTGCATGAAGTATTTCACTCTTTTTCCATACACTCTCCATCTCACACTAGCACACACGCTCGTATTAACTTGGCCCATTGTTTTTCGCTGTCCTTGTTGCCTCATGCAACTAAACACACACGGACAACACACACGCATACTGCGATATAAGGGTTGTCTGTGTGAGTGTGCTATTGATGCGGCTAGTTTGATGTATTACCCCAAAAAACGAAATGTCTGTATCGCTTATGCGGGGTTCTAGAGCCATGGAATGGAATAGAAATGGGCATTTTGGCATTTCGATTTAGTGGCACACACACACACTTGCATGTTTGGTAGAGAGACAAACGACGATTACGCCATCGCACGCTCTCACTCTAGCATAGAGTACACCCATAGCTCTATCCCTTTTTCCAAGTGGCACTCTGTCTCTCTCATGCGGGCCTTTTTATGGGCATTTTGTATAATACATCATCGACAAACATGTTTGCAAAGTGTGTACGAATATTATATGGGAATCTAACTTGTTGTTGCTTTTTGCGCACGCTTTCGCTCTCGTGTTTTCCTTCTTTCTGTGTGAGTGCGGCTGTGTTAGTGTGGTGGGTGGGGTGGGGTTCAGTGGGTGGTCCTGGGAGGACTCGGAACAATTGCAAGGACATGTGCGATGGATGCTGACGTTGACGCCAATGGTGTCGGTAATGGAATGGCAATGGGCAATGGGCGAAAATGCTTAGGCCGTTCAGGGGCGTCGCTTTCAGGGGTTTCGGTTTTTTTGAAAGGGAGGGGGGAGCAGCCCGACTTCGGCCAGCTGCTGATGGGGTTGGAGCGAAGATGGATGTTCGGATGGGCGAGGGTCCGAAATGTATTCGCTTTGAATTATTCCAAAATATACAGCCGCCGAGGCAGCGACGCCAGCCGAGGCAGCAAAAAAGTTTGCCCAAAGTTTGTCTCACTGTGTCAGTGTGTGTGTGTGTGTGAAAATCCACATGGACGTCTGCATGTACGTGTGAGAGTGTGCGTGTGTGTGCAGGAGTGGTGGGGGAGTTCGTCTCGGTTAGTTTGGCGTACAGTTTTGTGAATTTGAATTAAATGTACATAGTTTTAGATTGCGTAATTCATTAGTACAGGCTGCAGCCTGATGCCCAGCCACCCTATCACTCGCACCACCCACTGGAACACCCACTGGACCACCCAACCCCACCCCAAAAAGGCGTCAGCACGCACGGCCAAATGATGAACGATGCGGTCGTATGTGGTTAACGTTGCCGGGGATTAGGCGATCCGGGGTGTGGGTTACTCTTTGGATTTCTGAGAGGGCGGATGAGATGGTGTGGCTGTCGGGGATTTACTACTGCTCATGGGTGGCGATTCGGATGATGCCAAACTCAATGAATAGCATAAATAGCTCAAGAAGTTTCGGTAACTCACCGATCTAAACTTTCATGATTAGTTTTCATTCAGTGCAGGGGGGTATTTTAAAATACTTTGCATATAAAATGTGAATTTAATGTTACCTGATTAATCAGCATTAATTTAATAGGACTTGGGCACTTACAAAAAAATTCGGGACAGAAATCGGTTAAGATTACTTTTGGTTTAGTTAAGCTTAAAATGTAATAACAAGCATAATTGGGCTACCCAATTGAAGGGGACTTAAAATCATACCCTAACGGACACTTATATTTAAAGGGCAGAATGCTAATCCTTTTACAGCTGCCTGCTGGATCTTTTGCGGTTGCGAGCAGCTGTTGAAAGGACCTCTTCGCCTGAAAGTAGAGCCGAGTCAAAGATGAATTGCTTCAGTCAGTGGTCGAACCGTTCTCCATGGCCCCAAAAGCAGCTTGAGTTTCCGGCTTTTCAACCCGATTCATCGCCGTCCTTCCCGCCCACTACACATCCATCTATCCAACTATAGAACCTTCGCCTATCCATCTAACCATCTAGCCATCCGTCCTTCCATCGAACACTTGCGCCGCACTATTTACGGTACAATTTATTACTTTATGAGCAGCGAACTACTCGCCCACCGCCCAGTGCAGACCCTATCCCCCGCCAATAACCCCCTCCCCCCACCCCTTGGACACGGACCAACGATTGTATTTAACTTCATTGGGAATGAAGAGGGGAGAGTGGGGTATTTGTGGGGCATGTGGGTGGTTTTGCGATGGTAATGAATGTATGAATTTAGAACGCAACTGAAAACTGGCGAGACAGTCGGTCGAGATAGTTTTTGCACCCAGCTAAATTCCCGCACCACCCCCATTTCGCCCATCCCCCCGCATTCTATTCATCATCAGCAGGCGATGCGGTTGGGAGCAGGACAGGAAATGAGTAGAGGAAGTTTTAGTTTCATATTCGCACGGCTATGGGTTCCAGTGGCGTAGTGAATGGGTGGCCGAAAAGGGGTTTTTGGATTGGCAGTGGCTTGGGCACTGGCGATGTTGGCACTGCGGTTTGTTGGGTGGGACGGGGAGGGGTTAAATAGGATCCCCCTTGAAAAGCGGGCGATGGCATGCTGTAGCGCCATCTCTATCCCTTTCACTCGCTTTTCTATGCGTGGCTGCGTCTGTATGTGTATATGTATTTTCCTAGCTACGTGCATGTTTGCGTGTGTGTGTGTGTGTGTGTTAGAAAGTTTGAATTGTATTGAAATTGTATTCTGTTAAAATTCATGTTTGTTATTGCTGTTTTAGTTGTTGTTTGGTTGTCGTTGGCCAACCATTTTGTCGGCCTGTCTAGCGCTCTCTTTCTCTCGCTATCTGTGTGTGCGAGTGGGCTTGATTGCGGCACACTGGGCGTATGAGTAATTTCATTTGACTACTTCTCCCGGCTTTTCGGTTTTTGCGTGTAATTCTCTGACAAAAAGCGGGGAACTCTTTTTGTGTTAGAGCTTAGTTGGCAATATAAATAGTGCAAAATAATATAGACTATTTAGGTATGAAGCTGGGCCAGCTAAATCAATAAAAACACTGCACGAAAGAGGAATTTAATTTCGTTTCATGCCGAGTTAGCCTGGGATTTCTTCTCGTTTATTTGGTAAAGCCGGTACTCTCACACCGTGTTTCTTTTTTTTTTTTTCTTTCTTCCGGCTTGGGTCAAATGCTGGACAGGGGAAATACATCATCGACACGTTCGCCGGGTGGCATAACGAACCACCACCCCCCAGAAAGTCCCTCCCTTGACCCATGAGCGAGCCCCAAAACCCCACCCGCGCGCCCACTTAGGCGCAGGATTCGATCGCACAAATTGCTCATTGCTGAGGAAATATTTGCAATAAATTTAGTTTATGGCGTCGGCTGTTGGCGCTCGAATGCCCGCCTGACTGACACCCCTACGACCCCCTTTCGCCTACGCCCCATTTGCCCCTTTGCGCCCCTTTGTCCCTGCCCCCCTTTGTGCCCACACACAAACACACACGCACATTTAACCTCGTTGTAGGTGGTGGCCGCCTGTCAAAGCCTAAATTATATGCCAGGATGCGTGTTGGTGTGCGAGTGCGATATTTGGAAATATTAAAATGCAGGACTCACCCAGCGATATGCGAGTGTGTACGTGGTGGTTTATTGATGTAATATCCTTCAATTATTATGGATATTTGGCGCATTCCCGCGCAGCTAAATTCTTGTGTATCAAAAACGGGTTTGGGTAGCCGCAAAAGAGTTATTTCTGCTCAACGTCCGCCCTTAATTAACTGACCCGCCAGCATGGCCTGTCAACTAACCCCCACCCTGGGCTACGAGTCTGAAACCCCACAAACAACCAAATCCCAGTCATTGGGATGCGAAAGACACACAGAGATGGATCTGAAGGAAATGAAATGCAAACAAATGCTCCGTCTTGTGTTTGTGTCTGTGTGAAAAGGATATGTGAGCGCAGGACGCTGAGTGGAAACCCTGCTCTTCTCGAGGGGGTGAAGTCCTGGGCAGCAACTACTTTCGCATGTGCGGCAATAATTCATCCATTAAAAGGGATATCAATGCGTCAGAGACGGTGGATGGCAGGGAGTTTTCGTGAGTGGCACAAAATAGGCAAGACGCAAGGCGGAAGCGAAGGAGCAGATCCTGGCTGGCATCGGGGTCACATGGAAAAAGGACGAGTCGAGGCAAGTCTTCGCCTTCCGTTTGAAAACCGCACGCACATATTTTCTTCTTCTGAACCTTTCCTAATACACTTGAGGAAAACACAATATACATAATCACTTACAACACTTGAATATAAAACAGGGAATGCAATATAAGGTGATTTATGGATACAAATAAAATTCATTTCATTCATAGTAAGTAGTGGAAAATTTGTACGATAATTAAAATAAAGTATAATAAACTCAATTCAGCTTTTTTGTCTGTTTAATTGATAATGCCACATTGATTTCTATTGTTCCCTTCAAATTGACAATTAGTTTTTAATAGTGTAGCTATCAATAGAAGCTGTAAACGAAATCCGAGTGATAAGCGAAAAATGCCGACAGATTGCAGGCGCCGCACGAAGAGTAGCCGAAGGACCGAAGAAGGCCAAAAGGACTTCAAATGGACTCGGCTGCGGAACTGAACTCGAGACTCGCTCACACACACACACACACACACACACATGGACGGCATCCATATGGATTTATGTAAATTCTATGCCCAAAAATGACCTTTTTGCCAAGGTAGCACTGCGGTGCGGGGCAAAAGAGCTCTGTCTTTGACTTTAGTAATATTTTCGTTGGAAATAAATTCGCATTTGAAACGGACTCGGATTCGGATTCGGATTCGGATTCAGTAAACGAAATCCTTAAGCATACAATTGAGGAGGTGGAAGCTGATGGTGAATGTGGATATGGATTTGCTCGGCTTTGGTTGTGTGTGGGCAGACGGATGCTTTGTTGCTACATACGGACCACTTGAATTTAAAATACAACGTGGCAAAAAGGGCCGCACTCAACCCTTTGGATTCTTGGATTGGTAACCCAAAATTCAACCCTACCCAAAAACGAAATAGTTTTGAGCAAAACTTTTGCATTTGGGCCCCGGTACTTGTGTGTCTGTGTGCGTTAAGCTCAAGTAGAACGCTGAGCGCCAAGAAGAAGCAGCAGCAGTAGCAGAGGGAATTTTGTTTAAATTTAATGTATTTCCTATGGCAAACACTTGTCCACTTGTACCACCCACCCATTCAACAACAACCGCCGCCCACCCACTGTTGTGCCCAAGAACGAGATGGATAGAACTGTAGAGCTATTTCTACATACATAATAATAATGGTTTTTCATTTCCATTTTTCGCATCTATTTCCAAACAGTTTGTGTGTGTGTGCGTGCAAAACAATTTCATTTGAAGTTTAAGCAGAAAATTAGAATTTTCAAGTGTTGCAATGGGTTTTGCTGTAGAAAAAGGAAAAGCCATCTCCACCCCTCATATAGAATGTATGTGTGGAAACCTGTCCCATGCTGTCCGTTGCTGGGTTTCTGGTTTTGGTTTTCCTTCAAGAGAAGGAGAGCGTGTGTGTGTGTGTGTGTGTGTTGGTGCGTATGTGTGGGGCGCACAATGACATAATCCCTCATCTACATAAACATTAGAGCGGGAATTTAACTCAAAAGTTTTTAGTTTCGGTTTCGTTTTCGGTCCATCCCCCAATTCCAATTCCTGCCCGTCGGACCGAAAGTGTCTCCGTCTCTAGCACTTTTGCCACTTTGTTGCCCAGCAGCCTTCATGCATACGAGTCCATATATCAGCTCGTATAGGCCAGGGTGGTCTATCCAGCTAACATACACATACGCGCATATATGCTCACCGACGCACACACTCATCCATTCACCAACACTCACTTGAGTGTGACGTGCAGCAGATGGAGTTTTTGAAATTAATTTGATAACATTTTTGTTTTGTTCAGTTTCGCAAGCGGGGCGTGGCATTGGTGCAAACTATATACACCCATCTAGTGCATATATATTTGAAAATTATCTCCAACCACTTTTAAAGAGTAAAGTTGCCAAAAATTGAATTCTTTTGCGCTGAGAATTTGAAGAGCTTCGCTCCATCAATTAATTGAATTTTTATTCAGTTGAAAGTGAGGAAACCTTTGGGGATTTCACAAATATTTAAAATTGAGCTGACAACTTTACGAAATTTTTTAAATCCTTTTTGAACCAAAACCACTGTCTATTAAATTAAATATTTATTAGCTAAACATAGTGCGTTGCTGTAAATTCCCCTTATCAATTTTCCTCCACCACAAAACTTAAGGAAATGGATTTCCTTCGCTTAAGTACCGCTTCATGAGCGGGAATCATCAACCTTCTGCCCCACATCCCCACTGCCACCAACTTTGAGATGACATAACAATGTCTTGGACAAGGATACATTGAACGATTGAAGCTGGCCAAGATACAAAGATACGGATACATGCGACAGCCGCACGCACTGCAAATGTATTTCCAATCATTTTACTCATTATCCGGGCAAAAGTTTTGCGGGCCCCCATATGTGAAGTGTATGTACGTATGTGTAAGTGTGCAAGTGTGTGGATCTACTTGAACATTTTCATGTCCTTCGCTCATTTGCAGCAGCTTGATTGGTGGCAGTGGCAGTGGGTGGCGGAGTGGATGGAAAAAGTGGGCGACGGGTGCCTCGTAAGCAAAGCTGGCCACACTAGGCGCGATAAGTTAACGGGACCGAACAGGACCCCGCAGATACAACTACAACTAAGTATGTATGTATGTATGTAGGAAAGTGTGCGGCGTGTTGGCGTTAATGGTTCTTGATGAAATGAAATAATGGGTGCGTTTATTCACGTAATGTATTTGTATTTGTTACAGCAACAGCAACACACATATTTACAATAATAACACAGCTCGTAAAATGAATAACTGAATGGAATGATTGAATGCCGGATGGAATGAAAGCGGCGCCCAGGCGACGCCGACAAAGGGCAACTGCTAACAAAACGCTTTTCGTTAGTTTTCATTATTTTCCGCATTTAAGCGTATTTATTCCGTTGTTAATCGAATTTATTAAATGCAAACACGCCAACAAATGCCGGCCAGAACATACATACATAAGGCAGTTGGGTGGGGAAGCCAGCACGCACCTTTCGAACTAAACACCACCCCATTTCGGAGCCACATGGGTGCGTTTTGTTTGACCTGAGAAATAATGTTTCTCGCATGCTTATTTCCTTTTGCTGCCGGCTGCTAATTTTACGCATTTCACGCAGTTTCAGGACCCAAGAAATGGAACGAGTGGGGTAATGGTCGGGATATTGGGAGCGTACGTCATTAAATGTCTCTATCGCTGCGACTTACGGCCAAAATCCACACACCTGAGCAAATTATCTGGCGCGCAGATTGTAATCCTTTACGTGGCATAGCAGTCAGCAGATTTACCACAAAAATATAATTAGGCAAGCGATGCAGCTGACAGCACTAATCACATCGATCTGATTAAAGGCTTTAGTTTTCAGCTCTCGATTGAAAATTGTTGGTATTTGAGAATGCTGTATTTATTGCTTTAATTTAACTTCAGATATATAGTTATTTATGAGATCCCATTAAACAACATCATTTAATCATTTAGACCACGGAAAATGCATTCCCGGCCATACTTTGACTTTTTTTCTTTTGCCGCTTTGGCGTTGCAGTCGAAGGAAATGTCAGAAGATGAACGATAGAAAGAAAAGAAGTGCATTTGTGAGCAGCTGGCAAATAGAACCCAACCGAACCAAATCGAAAGAAACTTTGCGCATTAGCTTTCGAATGCCAAACGCCAAATGGCCAGCAGACAGACAGCGCCAGTTGGTCCGGCCAAGTTTGTATCCGCCCCAGCCACGCCCCCTGCCCGCCCCACGACTTCCGGAAACTTTTGCATTTCGGTCTGGCCAAGAAATGAGCCACTGGCCTCATATGTCAATGATTTCTTTCCATTTCGCATTGTTTGTTTGCATTTCTTTGCCCACGCCATCGGCGCCAAATGCAGTATTCGCACCTACGCTCCTCGATGCCAGGAATCCTTTTTTCCTTGGCTGCTCAACTCTTTTTTTCTCCGATTTAGCTGATTTGAAGTAAGCCCTCCTCCTTATCGTCCTGTCACACACACACACACACACACACACACACACACACTCCCCTTTGCTGTTATTATTTTGGCTGCCATTTATTTGCTGTCAATGTTTGGTCCACCAGCCGCCCACCGAACCACCACCCACCCACCTGACGAGGCCTCAGCCGCCGGCCTGGCTGTCCGCTTTCTTTTTTGTCTCCCCGATATCATTTTCATTTTAAAATGTCCCCGGCAACGACAGCGAAGACGCCTCCTAGCCAGAGTCCAGCTTTTCTTGGGCCAGCCTTCTTTTCTACGGTGTCTATTACAGAGAAAGAAACCGGTTAGAGTCTTTCATTTTTTTGATCAAATGATTCTAGGAACTCTTTCGAATATATCAAATATATTCTTGCTCACACTGGAGCTTACACAATATATTTATAAGTCTATCGAAGAAATTGCTAGGTACTACATAAGATGCAATATTTTCTTTTAGTGCTCGTGAGAAAAACATAATTTATTTTCCACAGTGTACGTTCTCCCATGTTATTCTAGTCCTTTTTGTGCTCCTGCTCCTCGAAGACAATTTCGTGCTAGGTTTTTGGCCAGGCCGGGCCACTTTATAAATGTTTCTGCAATGGATTTTTGCAAAGTAAACTTTTTCCTCTTTTCTCGTTCGTCTTTTGTAGTTTTTGGAAGCCCGCATCTGATTGCGAGTGTGTGACATTTGTGTGGGCGGAGTGGTGGGGTCCAAGTAAATATATTAAAATGCAAACCCAACTCATATTACCGAGGGCAGAATCGTGGGCAGGGGGCAGGACTTAGCTTCCAAGTCCTTGCGCACACATGTGCGCAATTTCCAAGTCCGTTTTCGGCCATTGCCAATGCCCAGCGAATAAATCGAATGCACAAAAAAGCAATAAAACGAAATAAAATCTAAATATGTATGGTCTCGAGTGTCGCCCTTTTTTTTAAGGGTTGGTGAAAGGGGGGCAGCGGGGTAAATGTAGGCGGACATGGCAGGAAAAACAGAAGGCAGGCAAAAATAAAGGAGAAAAACTTATCATTTTTATCATTGCGCAAAAGTTTATCCTTTTTGCTCGGGCCGTTAATATTTTCGATTCGGATTTCGAAATGGCCAAAAGTCGCAGGACCGCCCCTTTACCGTTACTGTTCGGAATTTCAAATGACTTTGGCTCGTTGCGAAGCTTATTGAATGTTTATGCTTTATTAAATTTGATTTCTCTTCGCCACACCGGCATCTTCGCCTCCAGTCAACTCCAACTAAACTGACCAAGTGCTGGCCAACATTTGTTGCAATGATCTATGTGCCCTGAATATTAAACGACATCGAAACAGGACTTTGAGTGTCCTGGATTCGGTCGAAGGATGGAACTCGGTCTGCTTCTGAAGCCGGAACCATTATCATTTTAATGCGCGTTAAATGCGACATTTGCGACATGGGACAAAGTGCGTGTCATGTGCTTAGGAACACAAACAACCCGAAAGGAGGCAGAAATAAGGATCTGGTCAAATCATATTTGTAGCGCTTTTTTTCCTACACTGAGAGTAAGGTGCAAAAAGCGGTTGCGTATATACATATATTTCCATTTCAAAAGGTGAATGGATAGGAGACAAATTACTTTGTATATATTCTATATATGATATGCACTTTCTTCAACTATACCTATATGGGCCTGTAATATCTCTGAAGACATATTTTTCTGTCAGTGCAGCCTGTCTCGGCATCCTTCCGTTTCACAATCGAATGGTAATCATAATCACAATAATCGTAATAGCAATAGCCGTAGTTATGTCGATAGCAATAGTGTTTGGTAATGGCAATAATCATTTTTTGTCGTCCGTTATGTAGAACATTTGCACATACGTGAATGGCCAAACGGACATTACGCACCCCGAAACCGAAAGCGAATGTGTTTATAATCACACGCCGAATGTCCTGGCCAACAGTTACATATCCTTGGCCTAATGCGACACGTGCTCCGCGCATATTTCTTGGCACTCTGGACGGGATTGGGCATGGGATCTGGTTGAGGTTCTGGTTCTGGATACCAGCGACAGTTGGTTATGGGCCTAATGATTGCCGCCCATTTGGGTTGGTCAACGCGTTACTCGAATCGAACAATGGGGTTATTTGACTTTGGGAAATGGTTCATTTGTGAGTTTCACTGCCTAAATGCTAAGCTAATACTACGTCTTAAAATAATATTAATAATAGTTTTACACATGAATATTAAATGCAGTAGGTGTGCAACAAACCGATAAGTTTTCGAAAACAATTTTCCATTTTTTTTTATTCCAATTATTTCCGTATACTTCGGATGCTCATTATCGGCTTATAATTATTTGATAGTTAGTTACATCATAACAAATTTCTAAAATGATGCAAATCATATACAAAATATCCGTTTTCTTTTTTCTTTATAAATAATACAGAACAGGCAAATATTCGATAAATCGATAACGCTTCTTCAAATTTGTATTACTAATTTATAATCCATTATTTTATCTTTTATCTTAAATATATCACTTTTTTTTGCCAATTAGTAACTGCTTTAGTTATATATACTTCCCATTTGTTTATCGATAGATCGACCGTTAGTTACAAGGCAAAATGCAAATCATATGTGTAATGTTTTGTTTCAAAACACTCTCTCTTTCCAATCGATTTGTAAATCATATACAAGAGGCAAATATTCAATTTTGGTTCCGTACAATAAAGTGTAAACGAATGACAAGCTCGTAATCGTATATAGTTTCGGTATAATGGAGCATATTGAAATGAAAAACTCGACTTACCGAAATCGCTGTTGATGCCAGAGGGTCCTGGCAGAAGTCCTGGAATGCCCTGGAGGCCGAGGAATGCATTGGGGAACGAGTGCGAGCGCTGGTTGTCAATCCCGTCGAGGGTTCCATCGTGCTGACCATCGCCGCGATCCGAGGGCTCGGTATCACTGCTGTTCGAATCTTCACCCGCGCTCTGTCCCAGTTCGTGTTTCTACAAAAGATTATATATATTATAATTAATAATATAATAATTAATACACTGAAAAAAAATGTGTGGGGGAAAAATATATTCCTTCAAACAAAAAACTATGCTATATGAGTATGAGTGTTATCCAAAGTAACCCACCGGATTGGCCTGCTGGCCGTTGCTGTTCTCCAAAGCCTGTCCCAGTAGCGATTCCCTCAACTCCAAGTTGCGCTCCCGATCCTTGGATGTGTCCCGACCGCTTCTGTTCCTTGTGAGTGGATGCTGTCCGGCGACGGGGAACTCCCGATCCAACAGCAATCGCTCGGGACTGATGCCATGCTGGGCACGGAACAAGTCGGCGCTCTTGATGCGTTTCTGTGGCGGCGGCGTCAGATGGCTCTTCCGGCTGCCCTCCATCTCGCCCATGTCCCAGTGGTTGCTGCTGCTGGCCTGCAAGTAATATGGTAGAGTAGGAATGCCCAAAGTTAGTGAAAGTCTGGTAGGGATCAACCAAGTCGAGTGCTAGCATTTCGTGGAACTGCACACTTTACTTTGCTGGGATTGGGGTTCGGGTTTCTTACGGGCGACGCTGCCGACGATGCCTTCAGCTCCTGGATGGCGGGCGTACCGCTCGTCTGTCCGCTGGCGGCGCTGCTGCTGCTGCCGGCACTGGCTGCTGTTGCTGCCGCTGCTGCGGCTACTGCGGCGGTCAGGGATGCGGCCGCTGCTGCTGCTGCCGCTGCACTCGATGCGGTCACTGGTGGCGGTATCTGTGGCGCACTAAACGGTGAGTTCAGGCTGCTGTTCAGGGATCCGCTTATGTTGTTGCTGCTGCTGTTGTTGTGGCTGCTGCTGTGGTTGTTGCTATTGCTGTTGCTGCTGTTGTTGCACGCGGCGCTCGTTTGATTGGGCGATAAATAGCTGCTTATCTTGTTATGATTACTGCTCTCGGCATTATTGTTGTTATTGTTATTGTTGTTGCTCAGGCTGTTGTTGCTGCTACTGTTGTTGTTGTTGTTATTGCTGCTGTTGTGACTCAAGGCGGCGGACAAGGCCTTGGAATAGGGATAGCCACCATTCACATCCGCCAGACCGCGAATCTGCAGCAGGTGAGCTGTCTTCAGAAAGTCGGGCAACTGTTCGTGGCTCACATTCACCTCACCATTGTACATAAAGCTACAAAAAATTGTAAATGAAATATGTAAAATACCATTTCGTGCTTACAATCACACAATATATGTCTTAAAAATTGACTATATTTAATTTATTGAAGATTTAAATCGAATTAATCTTCTATTATGCCATAACCTCACCTCAGCAGATTCTCGACATCATCGCAGCGCACGTCGCGCAGGATGACTATCGGGTGCTCGCAGGGATTGGCCTTGAGCAGCCGGCGGAAGTAGGGGCTGCAGGCGCTCAGGACGACCTTGTGGGCGGTGAAGGAACGCTCGTCGCAGGCCAGCGTCACGTCGACGAAATCCTCCTCGTCCCGCAGGTGACGGAAGGAGCTGAGGATCGAGCTCTGGAAGTCATTCCACTTGAGGGCGTAGTGCTGCTGGTGCTGCTGCTGCTGATGTGAGAGGTTCAGGGAGGGCGGGGGCGTGGCCGGCGAGAGGGCGGATCCGGTGGCGGCCATTGTAAGCGAAGAGAGGGAGGAGAGGGCGTGGGCGGCTGCGGCGGCGGATACGGAAACGGAGGAGGTCGCCGGCGGCGGGGGCTCCATTTTGACCACGCCCGCGTTGTTGTTCTCCGCCGTCTGCAGCTGTGTGGATTCGGTCATTTAAGTGGACCTCGTCTAGCCGGGATGGGATCGGATGGTTTGACTGTCTTAATGGACCCGGTTGCTCCTTCTTTTGTGGCTAATTCCTTGGCTATTGTCGCACAAATGCTTCCCCTTCTGAGCGCCTTTGTTATATGTGTGTGTTCTTCTTTTTTTTTTAATATTTCTTTCTTTTTTTTTGGGGGCCTGGCAAATATTTGCACTGCCCGTCCGTATGTGCGGATTTTCCGGCTTCTCTGCTAATTCGGCGGCAGCCTCGCGCGGCCTTTGTCCATTTTCACCGGACTCTGTTTGCCGCGGCGCCCATGGACGGAGCTAAATGCTGGAGGGCGAGAGAAGAAACCAAAATTAAGATTAGTCTTCCAATGGCTCAAATCCAAATACAATTGCTCGGGCAGGTGGGCCAATCATTAAATATTATTAACAATTATTCATACATAAGCAGCGGGACCGGGAATGCCGTAGTGCCGCTGGATCCGCGGTTGGTCTAATGAAACCATTAATTACACGAGCATACCCCTTCCAACCATCGAACCACTGAACCACCGAGAACGGGCCAATTGTCGGGGGCATTAGACGCAAATCAATTTAATTTAACCGTTTACAAGCCACAAAACAATGGAGCTAACGTTGCCCGCCACTCGCAAGATCTTTGACTTACACTTGGAAAAACCGGTATTAAGTGCTTTCAGAATTGAACTTGAATTTAAAAGATATTCCTCACTTTATTTCCGCACCTTATAAAATATTTATCATTAATTGGGAGAATAACTTTGAAGTTTCCATACAAATGTCAAATATTATTTAACGCCATCTATATTTTTCAAAATTCCAAAAGTCGCATAGTCATTTTCTAAGTGCACCCGGCAAATAATTGTACAAGATCATTAGATCATTAGGTAACCCAACCACCAACAATCCATCCATCTTCAGTGTGCTGCCGTTCACCGATATCCCCTCGCTATAAGGCGGACCAACCTGATCGATGTACCGCCATCAAAATATTTATAAACGCATTCATCTCTTGTTTTTTGGGGTTTTGCTTGTCGCTGGTCTTGGATTACGATCGGCATGGAAGATTCGGATTACATCTTGGCGTTCGAATAATTCGAGAGGCGGAACTCCGTATCCCCCCGAATTCCATTACCTTCCATCTTACTTTCTTTGCAATTGGCGCCTGCAGTTGCAGCTTGGTCATTTTTCATGGTACATGTGGAATTCCGCCGAAAATCATGTTCACAATTTCCCTGGGTACTCATGCACTTATTCACTCTGACTCACAACGTTGTTTGATTAATGATGGGGCATTTTAAACTCGATTATGGCCATCACTTCTGGCCGTGACTAAGACAATCGAAGGAGGAAGGCTGGTCGGCAATGCAGGTATTTTATTTGAAACAAGTAGGCTACTTGGTATGAGTTATTTGTGCAATGAGTGAAGGGTGAGTTAAATGATTTAACTACATAATTGTGGAATTTGAACTGGTCTTCTTTTTCCCATTTGGATTTTGTAAAAATAAATGGGAAAGTCTTATGTCTATAGCCTATACCAAACGTCTATGATAACTTTTACCCCCAATCGAAACCCTCTGCGTTTGCTTTGCGCTTCGCTGAGCTGCGTGCATTTGTTTGCGCTAATTTATGAAGTAACCCAAAACAATTTCATCACAACACATTTGCTGGCAATTATTTCGTTTATTGAACAAACATTCGCTTTGCCTCGCACATCGCATAAATCCGTGGGGTTGGGGGCGGGGCCAGCTGCCATACCATACCATACCATACAATACAATAACTAACCCGGCCAAGACACAACAAAATAAAACAACAGATAGTTTCCGGCTTGGTAACCGAAAAATATGTAAATGAATGGCGAGGGGCGCAAAAAGGCAGCACAAAATACGTTTTTCACATGTAATCAGCAGGATGTGTGTGTGTTGGAGTGTGTGTGTGTGCGCAGGACGCAATTGCATTCAGCATGCCACACATCAAATGTCCAACTTTCAAAACGGCAACTGCCTAAAAACGAAAACATTTCAGAAATTTGCGTTAAACAAAACACAGTACATTTTGGCAGCCGAAAAAGGCCAAAAGCCATTCGTGAGTGGGTGTGTAATTGAAAGGAAGAATATCCTGGGGCCGGAGTTGAGCGTAACATAATAACAAATAAATGTAAATGATAATGGTAAATAAAAAACGAATTACTAAATAACACATCTGCAAATACACAGATATGTATGCGTATACATATACATATATGTATATGAACACACACCCACCAGGATATATACACACATATACAACGATCCACATACGATATTTATATGGCAATACAAACACGCGTATGCAAAAAGAGTTGGGGGTCGTATCTAGAACTGCGGAAATGGCAGCAACAACTACTGTTGGCCATGGGCACAATCAAATTTGTACTAACTATTTGAACACCCCGAACACTTTTGCCCCGAAGGATATATTGAATCGAGAGACTATCTTGTGACTGACAAAGATAATATTTTCCAAATTGTGTTATTTCACATGGTTTGTTATTTTGCACCAATTAAAAAAAAAAATTAAAGTGACAAATTTTACCAATATTTGAATGAAAATCCAAAAAATCACAGGGTACATTTAGTTTGGATAACTTCTGCTTGTTATTTTTGGTAAATTGATACTCTTTGCCTTGGCAAGTGAACTAAGTTCCTTGGTAAATATTTTACCCCCAACGCCACGCGTCTTACAACCCCACGATTCCCCTGTCATCCTGTCATTCCCCAACCCCATCCTTTATAACTAGGATTCGGCGACGGAAGGAAAGGGAGGCGCGTTATGATGATGATTGTTATTTTTACGATTTGCATTTAAGCTGTCAGTGGTAGAATCATTGAATGTACACAAAGTCCGAGGAACACGTAGCTCCTTAGTGTGTGTGTTGCGTTCTTTTTTTTTTTGTTTCATTATTTTTACAGTTATGTTTATATCGTTTATGAGTTCATATTGTGGGGCGTTCGGCCTTATAAAGTGAATGTGCTGGGAAAGCCATAAACAAAATAAACACATGAACATCAAATCAGGAAATTGAGTCAAATTGTTTTCGGATGCGAGTGTTTCGGAATGCTGTGTAGTTTGTGAATGTTAGCCAGCAATAATTCAAAAAGTTTACCGATTAAATAAAATTAGGCTCAGCTTTTGATAGAAAGAATAGGTTTGCATGATTAGTGCAAAAATTATGCATACAATTAACATTATATTACGTCGCCAAGTATCAAATCGAATTATAAACGGTGTCAACAATGCAAATTTCGCACAACCCATTTAAGGAGATCGTTCTATCAGCCTAGTTCCAGTGAAAATTTGTATGGGACAATGGGAAAGGAGCTCACTCAATGCTAGCAAATTAGTTAAAAACCAATTAAAATCGCTCATCCGCCACGTTGACCAAGCCGACGCCACACGATGATTGCGGGGGAGTTTGGCCACCATATACACACATACATATAAAATCTGTACATAGGGTAAATGGATGCACTCGTATGTGTGTGTGTTTGTGTGTGTGTGAGAGAGAGGCTGCACACGTTCCAGGACCAAATATTCTAAAAATCCAAATTAGAATGTCAATAAAATGCCAATTTTAATGAAATAATTAATTAGATTTTGCACATCAACAATCTAACACGCATCTGCGGACCAAACACCCAGTCATATGTATTTATATATCTATGTGTATCTATGTTTTCTAGTCGACTAAAACCATTTTTAGAGCCGACCCGTGACTCGTGAGTGAATGTGCGAAATTCACATGGGAGATTTGCCTTTAAATACACTAAAATGAAAGTTATTTAAGCCATTTTTTTTTCTATAACTGCGCCAAAATAACTAAAACTAAAATGAAATACAGCCATAGAACTATCAATTTTGAAACATCTTCAATTTATTTTCGGTTCATACTCCATTTCAGCATTTCAGCTCTGATTTATGTATTTGGTTGTATTATCCTGCAGGTTTTTAACCAAAAACTCTCTCATGGCCACACATCAAAAACAGATGTATAAATTAGCATACACACCAGCAAAAGCGTTATAGTTGAATTCAGTTGTTGGCTACCATTTTGTTTAGAGTTCGCCTGACCTCGCCACATTGGCTTTTTCTAAATTTGCATGCGTTTCTATCTCCATTTTCCTTATTATTCATCATGGTATACTATTCAGTTGTGTTTTTCAGCTGGCAGCAGCGCGATTTGTTCGATTTTCAATTATTTAAATGGTTTTATTTCGTTCGCCTCACATTCACACTCATTTGCATTTCTAGACCCCAATCCTCGATAGCCACCACAGCCATATCATCGCCCTCAAAGTTGGACACGCATCAAAGTGGCACTCAATGGCAGGGAACAAAAAAACTAAAAGCGATAAGGGAACTGAGATGGAACTCGCAGCGACTATTCCTAATTGCCTCGGAGACTTTAAATTGAGACATGAAATTGAATAATTCAAAATAATTAGCAGGCCAGAAGACAGCCCTCAGTGGCAGCGGCACTGGCTGTCTCAATCTCATTCTCAGTCGCAGTCTGGTCGCGTAATTGCATTAATGATTTTGACAAATGACCGACGCCAAAGTCGCCTTTGACTTTGACGTCGACTTGATGCAGATGAGAGGCCCAACTATATTTGCCAAAAGACTGGGTGACTAGCCATAGCCCCAGCTCAATTTGCTACATTTAACGCAAAAATCAATCAAGGTAAAAACTGCAGATTCAGTGCCAAGTGGCTTTTCACCTTAGTAAAGCAACTACTAAACTAATTGAAAAACAATAAAACTCATGAAATCGTAGACATAATCAAATATATATGGTATAAAAAATACCAAGGAAATTAATTGATTTTCAATATTTTATTTCTAAACCCGCCATAGAAATTTTTTTCCCAGTGTTCGGCTTAGAAAAATCTGCGATCCATTTCATGGATAGACATTGAGGCGCATTCGTAGCCAGTTGCTAATTAAACTAATTGAGTAATTTCAGAAATTCAGAAATTAAATGAGCAAATAAAAATGCCCAAACACAGCGACATAAACAACAAACCAAAGCCAAATTTTAAAGCGCAGTAATCGCGAACGCAATCGAAACCTAAACCCGAAATGGCCCCTAAAAATGGATTTGTAGAGGGGCAAGATCCCCGAACCATCCGTCAGATGCGTGAGACCATTACTCATGGATCCAACTAGTGTGATAAGATCGCAACTGCAATGCGTTTTTATTGGCACCCACTAGCCGACTATATGGCCACTACACTATATTCACTGTGAGCAACCTGTCCTAATTAATTTTCAACTTCAGCAAAATGGCTCTCTTAATGGGGCGAGTCCACTAGCCGATAGCCATCTCAATGGGCCGCAATTAGCCTGAGGTTGCTATTGTTGCCGCTTGTTGATAGTTGGTAGTTTCGCATGGCCAAGAAATGTGTGGCCAAATTTATGCAAATGCCAATTCAGGGATGCCGTCACTCCACCAAGTTTTCAACTTTCTTTCTGACCAACAGAAAACGCACATAAAGATAACTAGATACATGGCCAGCTATATAAATACGTACATACATATATACACAAGATGTCAATGAACTGTCGTCTATAATAAAAATGGTTAATATTAAAAAAGAACTTAAAAGCCGGAGCGTAGAAGAAATTGAAGATGCGGAGACAGAAATTGATCTGTTCGACCAAAGATTGGGGAAGAAAAGAGTGAGTGGACAGCCGGGGGAAGAAACAAACTAAATATGTGGTATTTGAAATTTACATAAACTGGCCATAAATTAAATTAGCCAAAGCTAATGCTGAAGCGGAGGCCAACGTATCCGAAAGATACAAGATGCAGGCCAACAAGCGACCCAGCATCATCATTATTCGAATACAATTAACACAAAGAGAAAGCAACTACGACATCAGCAGATACAATGGCCGTAAGAATGAATACGTCGCATCGTTCAGATATACACCGTATATACTGGCATTAATTTTCCCTCTGGTATGCCACCACATCCAACTTTCGGTATTGAAAAGCCATAAAAATTCGACAAAAAAAAAAACGAAAAAACAAGTTGAATCCGAAGTAGAAGTAGGAGAGATCACAGCGGATCGCGGATACAGATACAAATGTATCGCGACCTGTAAGTGTGCGTCGTATCTACATCTTATAACATTTAATTCATTGTTCACTATTTGGGTTTTATGTGTATTATGTATTCCATTTTGTAGTTTTCGTTTTCTGACATTGTTTTTGTTTTTTCTTTCCCCTTTTTTTTTCGTTTTTTTTTTTTTTTTGCTCTTAGCCGATTCGATCTCGCGTTGTAAAGTGCTTCGGCTAGCTGGCCATAATGGAAAACGCGTATTGGCCAAGTTGTGCGTGGCGCTGTTGTTGTCATTAAATTTGCGTTTATTTCATTGGTTAACTTGTGTCTCCATTTCCTCTCCTCCGTTTTCTATTTCGTCTGTCTGCCTCTCCCATTCCCCCCTCATCAACAACTGTATCTGTATCTGTATCTGTATTGGCTTTGTATCTGAGTGTGCGTTTTATTGTTTCGTTTCTTGCTCGTTGTCAATGTTTTATTTAATGATCGTGTTTACATACTTAGACCATCTCTTTCGCCCACGGTATTTCAACTAAATTGTATTCTTTTCAGTCGACTTATATGTGGGCAATTCAATGATAGCCACACTAGGCGTTATTAAAAATATTTGGTCAATCTCTAAGAAGTGAGCTAGATTGTGAGATTTAATAAGTCGAATTATTTACATTCTTTTTCGAAACGAACTCCGTTTCGTACAGATAGAACATAAAGGTTTGTAAAACATTGTAACTTACAAAGGGAATTCATATAATTCACTTCGTTGCATTTAATCAAGATATTGGTATATGATGATAATATTACCCAGTAAATGACTGGCCCAGAGTTTCACTTATCGGAACACAATCTATTGATGTTCCCTCACCGAATGTGTCAATCCGATTTTCAGGTCCAGTCGAGATTATCCGGCCAAGCGGCTTTGATTGGGTTCGGGGGTCAACTGATGGATCGATATGTGACTGGCGTTGACGGCGGTGGCCAGGTTAATTATAACATTAGCCAACTGACAACTGGTCAGCAGCTCAACTGGTCAGCTGCTTAACTGGTCCTGAGCTCAAAGTATCGAAGTAATCGAAACATACACTCCAGCACACACTGCTGATTTGTGAAGCGGAAGGTGTTTGCCATCGCCATCGGCAAACAATATCCAAATATACTTTTCCCACACTGTCGTCTGTGTTTCGAGGTGTTCACACCGACCGACCATCACCCTCCTCATCACCCTCCCCATCCCCATCTCCATTCCCATTCCCTCGATGAGTCGGAGCTCCCCCGCGCGGATTTTTAGATCGGGTTCGGTACTCGTAAATTTCCATATGACATTATTAGGTGGTTCGCTGCTTCTCGCTGCTCCTCGTTGCTGGCTATTATGTCATAATTTTAGGAAAAAGTGAAGCGCTCAACCAAAATAAATTAAAAATTGCTTTCATGCTTGAATCGTTTTTTGAAGAGGGGAGGGCGCGGGAACAGCTGAATGAGTACTTGGTTGCCTGCGAATCCGACGAACTTCATTACCGGTCGCTTCACATCCAAATATAAAGCACGTTGTGACATTGCCACGGATCGATCCCTATACCTTGCACCACTCACACACTCGCTCCTCCAAGTGTTTATGGTCGATTGAAGGTTTGTAATGGATAATATGCTGCCGCTTGCTGCCCCCCTTTTGGGATTCAAATTTAGAACGCCGGGGTGAATGAAGTGCGCAATATTCAATTAAAGTCATTATTATTAGTAATTTCCCATCGCCAGCAATTGCCATTGATTGTTCGTTAGATCCATCCATCGATCTCTAGATCGAACATCCATCGATCGATCGATCGGTAATCCCACCCCCAACTGCACTAATTGATATTCGAGTGCGATAGACTCTCGGCCCCTTCGGGGGCCAGCTGCATTTTGTTTTGGGAACCGAGGACGGTACGGACTCCATACCGGAAAAATTCATCAATTTCCAATTTGTATGTATTAAGGCGAGCGCCCCAACCAACCCACAACCCCCTTTTGGAGGGGGGGGGGGTATGTCAAGCATAATGAGGCATTATGCAAAAATGACCGAGTATACTTTTTCGCTAATGAAGAGCTGTAGTTTTTTCTGCTCGCTTGCCTACATACGGACGTCTTTATTAAAAGTAATTAAGTCGTTGTAATTGTCATTTGACGAACTGTCAGTTAAGTGGAATAGAGGTGCTGGTTGGAATGGGGGTGTTGGGGGGATACAAATGGGATTGTTTTGACATCTGCTTTAGGAAGCTACTTCAATTTAATCCCAGAACTAATTTCGGTTCAATCATTTTGGTGCATTAAGGATTAGCTGATGACACAAGGTATTCTATAAACCAAAATCAATTCAAATCAAATTTTTAAGTTTGTATGGCATTGGTCTTGGATTTGCATTAAAATTACCAGTTCAAGCAACTCGAAGTTGAATCTACCCCATGGAGTGATGGTTCCCCCTTCAAAAGGCAAGTTCCCAATTTTTGCCCCATTCCACTGGCTGGCGTCATTGAAGTAAGTAATAATTGTGTCTAAATTTGTACGCAGACCATTTGAATCTCAATAAAATTTATAGTTATGACGAAAATATCTCTTACTCGCCCGCTCCACAAGTCGATTCCGCTCCGCAGGCGAGCTTTAAAAGCATTTTTGGGTTGGGTTGCGTTTGCGTTTGGTTTGGTTTGGTTTGGCTTGGTTTTGGGTAGCCAACGCGACCGTACAGAAATTGAACTCAAGTGCAGACAATTGAAGCTCCTCAGAGAAATTTTTGGACTGCGGGTTTTTGCTTTGAGGTTGTGCGGATGAGGGATGTGGGGGGTGTGGGGAAATGCCACCCCTTTTGATGATGCATGTGTGTGTGCTTGTGTGTGAGCACAGATATGTATTTGATTTTGATTTCAATTCTCTATTTATACGTCTGTCGTTTGCTTTTCTTTTTGCAAGCGGTTATTAACCAATGCAAAAGTCAGCCGACAGTCGAGTACTCGCGTTATTTGGTTAATTGATTCCAACGTTTGCCATACCCCCACCCAACCACCCCCACACCCCTCAGAAGTCCCTTATGCCCTCATATGATTTTCTTTTTTGTTGGCGTTTGCTTTGACCGATTCGAATTTGTGTTTTAATTTATTGTTGCCATAGAGCTATGGACACAAGTAAATCTGTATCGCAAACTGGACATGTGAGAGAGGAAGGAGGGCACACTGAAAGAAATCACTCGCGGTTATATTGTAGTTCTTTTCAAACTAAAGTAAAATACTTCATATTTATTCCTTGAGATTTCTTTCTGTGCAAGTTTCTAGGAACTATAGGTACCGCGGGGTGGGGGATGATGACTTAGAGAAGACTGAGAACGCCACAATTACGGCAAATTAAAAGTAATATTGCGTGGCTCTTTGATTCTATTAAGACTGTTAACCGGGGGGTACGACATGGAGTTTGGGGCACTTGGATGGGGGGCTTATGCTCGCAGAGGGACCGCATCGAGGGATGCCAACTCGTTCACATTTAACAACATTAAGAAGCTTTTCAATTGCGCGGCATTCAATTAGCGAATTGATTTGGCCAGTTCACTTAATGGAAATTTAAGTGGTACTCACATGTTGCTGCTGGTTAATGCTGCTACCACACTGCCAGAAGATTTCGATGATGTGGCTTAGCTTTCGATTATGGATGTTGCTGCTGGGTATCCAAGTGCTATTGTTGCTTCTCCCAATGGCGTTGTCTATTCTTCTCGAATTTTATGCGGCTGCTGCAGTTGCTTCTTCCACTTTCAGCTGCAACTCAGTGTCTGCAACAAAAGAAACGGAAAAACAGTTGACCATTAGAAGGTATTCTAGATTCACCCTCGGACTCGCTGTGCCCTGCGATAAAAGTGTCAATTGCAATCAGAATTTATTGCCACCTTGCGATGCGTGGCTCAATTCGTTGCATTAGGATCAAAGCCAGCACAGAGATCGACCGACCCCGAAATCGAAGGTCAGACAGACCCCAGACTGAAACTCGATTTGGGTTACCTGTTTACCTGTTCGTTCGCTCAACGGTCTAATTGCACCCACTTAGCACTCACACACGTAGGATACAACAATTGCTGTTGATTCTGGCCCTTTTGATTCACGCATATAAATTTCCAGCTTGACAAGGCGGTCTTTTCTTTGTCCCTGAATCAGATTCTGAAAAGATCTTGGCAGATCCTTTCCCGACCAAAATTCCTAACACGCAAGCTGGCTGTAAGTTGGAACAGAGTTACCAAGGGATAGTAGCAAACATTACCACCAATTTTAGCCCACTGTGAAAACGAAAGAATAACAATAAGCAAACTAATTACTGATACGCGTGGAAATTTTCAGCAATAACAACATCCAGAAAAAAAAGGGTTCAGTGGTGGAAAATTATGCGCTGCAATTTTTATTGCCTCATTGTTTGGGCCATGTTGTTGGTGGTTGGCTGATGTTGCTGTGGGTGCTTTGCATTGTGTCGGCTTTGTTTCTTGGACATTTTTGGGTTAATGTTAATTACCCGAACTGCTTTCGCACTGAAGAAACCCAAAGCAATTAAAATTTTTATGACGCACTGAGTTATTACTTCAAATCCACAAACTTGAGTAATGGCCACGCCCCCCAACTCGCTGACCTCACCCCCCCGAAAAGGACGTGAGAAACTTGCCCAGAAAAACGCAAAAGAAAAGGAAAACGAACGCCCACGAAATGGAGATGAAGAAAAAATGCTAAGCAACAAAAAAGAGGCCAACCGAATTTGGGTTCGAGAACAAGAGGAGATATTAAAAAGATTTATTGTTTTATGATTTTCACAGGGGTCACGACCAGCGGCGGCAAAACTGCAACTGTTTCGGTTTAGATTTTCTACCTGGGCGGCAGGAGGTCAAAGGTTAATCGCTATGGCTTCGAGATCGGTGCTACCAGAAAAACCTATGCCACTTGCACTTTCACTGCCGCAAACAGCGAAGTGAAATGCTGTAATTAAACTCTAACTATCAAAATGCAATAAATTATACAAAAATCCCCCAAAACATTCGTTCCTCATGGCATCTTAACTCATCTGCTACTTATACCTCTCGACATTTCTTTCGTTGATAATTTACATAAAACGATTTTCGGCTGGATTTCAAGCCATTCAAGCGCCTGCAAGTGAAAAGATTTCCAAAATCAGATATGTGAAAGTTTATTAATTAGCCAGCAAATGCCAGATCGACGAGGAACTGAAACGACGTCGTAGTTTCGAGTTGAGTTGAATGTATAAATTAAATCTGTGACTTAAGCTGGTTACGGTCCCTATACAAAATCTTGGTCAGAAGTAAATATTTTGATTTGGCTTAGATTTGTAGATTTTGCTTTAAAATCTTTAGACTTGTTAAAAAAACCATGTTATGTGCATTGAAAGCTACGTTTAATTTAAGATTTAATTGCTTACTGATAATTACGGATATGATTCACCGCATAATTATGCAAATATGGCAGGCGATTCCAGCTTTTCCTGCGATCATTAATTGATGGCTGACGTCATTGCGCCTTAATACAACCCGAGCATTGCTTGTAATTACTTCTTCCACTACAACTAACAAGCCAAAGTTGTTGTTGTTTTCCCTCCGAGTGGGCGGAAGTATCAGTGGGTGTTGCTGAAGGCGATGGTGGGGGGTAACAAAGGATTGCATGATTAGGACGCATATCAATTACTGGCTACAAGACTTCTCTCTCCCCCATCAGCGTTACAAGCCAAATGCGATTAACATAAAAGGTCAGCAAGCCCTGTGGGGGGAAGGCGAGTTACCAAAAACACCAAGCACCCAAAACCCAACAACAATGGAAAGTGGTTAAAAAAAGTAGTAATAGGCGTAATAAGAATAATTGGCGATAGCTCGGATGGGGCTTAGAGTTAGGCGGAGACCTGGTGCGTGTTCTGGGGTTAGTCCTGTAGTTGTTTTGGTTGTTGTTGTTGTTGGAACGCGTTGACTTGTGACCATTTCATAAATACCGTTATAAACAAATTACGACAATAATAACAACAACATAGCTGGAAATATGAAATTTCTTTTTTATTGCTCACATTTACACATGTCGAAGCAACGCCCTTCGCCAGGATCTCCCCCTTGACCAGCTCGCCCTCCCATCGAATAATACCCAAAACAAAAAAAAAAATATGAATTTCTAATGAAATTAACCTCCTGCTATGCAGCTCTTTTGGTTACGGGGTTAGAGTGTTTATTTGATGACGGGCCCACAACTATCCAACCATCCCAAAAACAGGCTGACCGAAGGACAGCTGGAAACCTGGGGAACCTCGGCTCCCACTCCAAAAACCTTTACACAGAAAAGTAGGGATGCCTATTAACAATTCTATAGGAATTTAAGAAAGTAAAGCGATATCATATCATAACTAATCATTAGACATTCCTATCCTTAAATATCAAGTAGCTGTTATAATTAGAATTTGTATCTTCATTAATAACTTTAGGCTGAATTTTTTCGAGTGTACTTTCCGACTGCGACTTCCAATGACCCCTTCACTGTTAGCCCGCCCTTCTTTCCGTTCGCACATTGTAATTTTTGGTAATAAAAACGGTTTTTACTTCATAATTTTTCGAAAAAGCGACTGCATTATACGGGGTATATTAACCTACCTAGGATAATTGCAGGACTCAGAAAATTACTGAAAACCAAAAGAGGAATGAGGCAAAAGGAGTTGAGGCGAATAAGTCAGAACAAAGTTAAATTGGCATAAAATATCGAAATACTCGGAATCGTTTATTTATGCGCATTGTGAATCACCTTCGAGCGGGAGAATAAGAGACGGCTGCTGACCAAAAATTAAGAAGAATCTTCGACAGAAAAAGAAGTCGGCGCAGCGACTGTCCAGTTAAGCTTAAGTGGGTATTAATTTCTCCCCACTGACGGGATGTCCTTGCCCCCACAGCCCGCCTCCATTACCGCCACCTTAAAACCGAAGCAGGCGATTGCATTACCGCAAAACTTTGAGCCCAAGAAGGGGAAGGAGGTAAGCAGTTAGTCACAAATACAATCGCGTAATTAATTAAGCGCGTCAGCTGGACACTGACCGCCGTTAGGGGGTGGAGCGAAAAGGGGATGGAGAGGAATCCAATACCGAAAGGATAGGTACAGTGGAACCAATGATGTGATATCTTATAAAATATATATGAATGATATTGTTGTATTGTTGTGGAATTTAAATGATTTGAAAACACTTGATATTTGAAATTTCGAAAATATTATGTTTATGTATCTAGTTGGCTTGTTGGGGAACATGGCCCACTGTTCATGGCCAAGAACCCATGCTGGGCAGCAGTGCTTAAACCGAGACACACGCATTGTTGACCGGATGGATTGGATATGGAATCGCGATGGGACGTTCGGTGCGAAGGTGGTGGGCAAACACACCTCAAATCGCGTTTTGTCCTTTATCAGGTAATTCACTTTTTAACTTGCTCTTCGCCTTTTATACTGTAATTCCACTGGGGGCCTCATTCTTCTTGCCCCGACTCCTTATTTTTTTTTTGTAATTGTTTGCCATTAATTACAGCAACAAAAACAACGACAATAACGACGAGCAAGAAAGTCGCAGTGGCGCAAATATTTCCGCCTTAACCTCTTCCCCGGCTGGTTGTTAATTTTATTTATAAGTCCGCATGACACACCTTCCTTTCAATTCGATTTACGATCCGTGCATTAACGGTTAATGGCAGGTTCAGGCTTTTGGCGCCTGTCTCTTTTCGCACAACGCTTTTTTGTCCTTCTCGCACTTAGTCAGCTTGAAACAATTGACATTTGGCCATTTAATTGCAATCGTTGATGGCATATATTGACCAAATATGATTTCCGTTTCCGGTTATTGCGAACACAGAACGCCCCTCTCACCAATAGATGCCATCGAGCAGGTTCGATGCAACACGAAGCTCCTGAGACCTCATTTCAAACTCGAACCGAAGTTTCCGAACGACACTAGAGCGAGATGGGGCGTGAAGAAAGAGAGCACACGCACCACACTCATATTCATATTCATTCATGTGGTTCGCTCGCCAGCCGGCAAAACGCCAAGAAAAACAATAACAAACCCCAGCTGAGAAAAATTAAGAGGAGGGTGGGGGGCTGGGCTGTGAGAAAAACCTAAGAGAAACGTCAAAGAGTTGGAGCCCAAGCAGAAGAGCGGAATTCCCAGACTGCAGTCTCAAGTTGCACCAACATGATACCCATACTAGGCACCCATACCGAGGAATACCCACACAGAAGGCCAGTCCGAGTGGCGACTTCTTTGCGGAAAGGGCTGGAATGTCTTTTCTTTCTTGCGGATTCGATTCTGCCACCGAAATTTTGGAGCGGGGGTGCAGTGGTTATGCCATCATCTTATGCGACTTTCTGCAAGGCGGTACAGTGGTCACTCGATGAGGTAGAAGTGTCATTTACAACTCATGATGTTTGGTTTTTTTGAATAGTATCTTTTGACTTTCTATACATACATATGCATGATGCACAATGTACAATATTCATCTAAAGTTGAAGTTATTATTGCAAAATGAACGTTAAATTTAAAACTCGTTTGGTAATCGCACTTCCCAGCGACCACTGTATCCGTTGGGTGTGTGCAATCTTAAGCAGTATATTTGTTGTTTGCTTTTAACCAAGTTGGCGCTTGGCTCGCGGCCAAATCGAGAAATCAAATCAATAATTTGGCTACGGAGAATCGAGCAAAGTCTGGCAAAAGAACTGCATTCGCGGCACGTTGCACAGGGCTATTACCCCCCGATATCCACAGTTGCGCCACCGAAAACAGACGACATCGTCATCATCTCGTCATCGTCATCATCGCCATGGGGTTTCCCCGATTTGTCCTGTCTGCGAAAACGCTTTCACACAAGAACAACAATCGCGAACAGCGAAATCAAAAGAAAATCCGCAAGCATAAAAATCAAATAAAGCTGGCGGCCAAAGCGACCATGAAAAGGGAAAAGTGGAACTGGCGTTGGGGAAAATGGAGAGAAAATGTTGGAAAATGCGCGGTGGGCGGACGGGGGTGTGGTGCGCCGGGGGAAAACGCACACGATGAAATGGGCGAGTCAGCGATGACACGTGCTTTTTTGCAGCTGTTTTTCGTGGAAAAGTCGCAACTGTGCGAAAAAAAGGACAAAAACAAAAATCGCAAAATCAACGCACACACACACACACACACTCACATTGAACTCATAAAAAAGCGAAGCTCAAGGAAGATTTTGGGGAATCGCGAGTTTTCGCAGCCGACGAAAGCCGAAGGCGATTCGAGTCCTTCAACTGCAGCGGCGGAAAAGGATTAGACGTGCGGGGTGGTTGGAAGGGGGTCAGAGGTCAGGGAGCAGTGCAAAAATGGGAGCAAAGAGAGCAGCAGAGAGTGAGTGCCAAATACCAAACGCCAGGAGTCGCATCCTTTGCCAGTATGCATTAGTATTTGCCCGTAAATGTGTGAGTGCCGAAGGCAGGCAGCATGCAGGTGGCCACCAAATTGTTGCCTTTGGAGCCACAGTGGACACTCGGGGAACGGAAATCAAAAATAATGAAACGATATTGAGTAAATATAAATAAATAAATTGAAAGCGGGTTGTACTTAAAGATCAAATATTATGTATCCGCTACAACAAAGTAAAATGAGTTTCATTATTTTCTATTTCAGTCTAAAAAAGATTTATTATTTTTTTTAGGTTTTAACCTCCAATATTTTTCTGCAGTGACCACTGTGAATTTATATCTTATAGTATCTGTGTGTGCGAGGGAGAAGGGCTCCAAAGGGGGAGTGAGACAGACAGATAAACAGACAACCAGAGGCCAGACGACGACAGCAACAACAGCAAAAGCAACAACGTCGCAGTCTTTTTGGCGCGTGACGTCGAATATTCGAATCGGACGGAACGTCGTTCCATGGCAGATGGCAAATTGCATTATTATGCGAGTGTCTGCAATCTGCACAGCCACAACAACAAGAACAACACGAACAACAACAGCGACAGCGACATGAGCGAAAAGGAGTAGAAAAACAAAGTGCAACCAAATAGGGAAAAACAACAAACAATTTTTGAGCGCTGCATCATCGGGATTCAGAATCGGAATCTGAATCGGAATAGGAATCGGAAACTTTCGGCTTGCATCGGTATCGGTTAGTCGACCGGATGGGCGATTAGAAATGTGGGAGTGGCTGGCTGGACAGGGTGGCGATGGGTCATTCGCAGGGATTACATTCCGTTTTGTTCAAAAATTAATAGAATTTCATAAGCTTTTTCGGTTGCGTCGCTATCTCTGTCTGCCTATCTCGCTCTCTTTCCCATCGTCCTGTCTCTGTCGCTCGATGCACTGCTCTCCATCTATCTATTGCTCACTCGCTCTATTTGCCGCCTCGCTCTTTCAAATGTTAATTTGAATTTTTATTAGGTTTTAGGCATGCATTGTTGTTGCGTTTGCTGCTGCTTTTCCACTGCTGTTGTCATGCATTTTATTTTCACTTAAAACTGCAATTGTTGGGGGGCCTTTGTTGCTGCTTTTGGGGGCCTCCGTCGCAGTCGCAGTCGCTGCTGCCGTCGACGTCGCTGCCGTCATCGTTGAAAGTGCGACTGCGTTAGAAAATTGCATTTGATAATACTAAACACACGGACAGCACACAGTTAAAGTCGCCAACATATAGAAATCGTTTTTCTTTTTTAGGTCGTGGGCTGGGCCGAAACAAGAAGGTAAAATAACCTAAACCTAAATTCGGCATTCCACAGTCTTCGGGTGGAGACGTGTTTCTTTCAAGCTACGAATAGCAAGTTCTAAAAACTACAACAGTATAGTGAAAGTTAAACACAAAGTGTAAAGTGCAGTTTGCACAACTAACAATTATTGACTATAGTAATTATTTACTAAAATAAATAATTATTCCATATTGTTCTGGTAATTGTTATATGTGGACTTAGAACAATGAATCAAAACGACATACGTTCTCAGCGACAATGTGAACAAGACGAGCGCCGGCTCTCTTTACAACGCAACAATGCATACTTTTCTTTCGTCTCACCGCAAATCGGTGATCGAGCACCCTCACCTTCAACTAACTCGAAACTTTTGCCCTCAGCGAACGACAGACCGCGTTCTTGCTCTCCCTCTCTGCCTGCTTCGGCTCACAAGTCGTGGAGCGAAGAGACCGCCTCTCCTACCCCGCTCCTCTCGCAGCGCCAAACGACCGTCCCGGGTAACTGTAACACTGCAATAACGAGTGCAGTGACCTCACTGGCAACTGCCACAACATCAACTTCGTCAGCGGCCCAACTAATTATCGCTGTGCCAGCTGTAAATAATTCAGCAGCACTGACCGTTTGCAACAACAATAATGCACGTAAAGAAGAATCAAAACAAAAGCAGAAGTCGATTTCGACTGTGCAGACTGGCATGGATCGCTACATCCAAATCAAGAGAAAGCTCAGCCCTCAAAACAATAAGGCAGGTAATCAACCCAAAATCAATCGAACCAACAACGGCAATGAAAACTCTGCAGTAAATAATTCAAACCGATATGCTATCTTGGCTGATTCTGCGACCGAACAACCCAACGAAAAAACGGTAGGGGAACCAAAAAAGACCAGGCCTCCACCAATTTTCATACGAGAACAAAGTACAAATGCACTTGTAAATAAACTCGTTGCTTTGATTGGTGACAGCAAGTTCCACATTATCCCACTTAAAAAAGGAAATATTCATGAAATAAAACTACAGATCCAAACAGAAGCAGACCACCGTATAGTGACTAAATACCTAAATGATGCTGGTAAAAACTACTACACATACCAATTAAAAAGTTGCAAAGGGCTACAGGTAGTACTTAAGGGCATTGAAGCAACAGTGACACCAGCTGAGATAATTGAGGCTCTGAAGGCCAAAAACTTTTCTGCAAAGACAGCTATTAATATTTTAAACAAAGACAAAGTTCCGCAGCCACTATTCAAAATAGAACTCGAACCAGAGCTCCAGGCACTAAAGAAAAACGAAGTGCACCCAATATACAATTTACAGTACTTGCTACATCGGAGGATCACCGTGGAGGAGCCGCACAAACGTATCAATCCAGTTCAATGTACTAATTGCCAAGAATACGGCCACACCAAGGCATACTGCACCCTTAAGTCCGTATGTGTTGTCTGTAGCGAACCTCATACTACCGCAAACTGCCCCAAAAACAAGGACGATAAGTCTGTGAAGAAATGCAGTAACTGCGGGGAAAAACATACTGCAAACTACAGAGGTTGTGTGGTGTACAAAGAATTGAAGAGCCGCCTAAACAAACGTATTGCCACAGCACATACATACAACAAAGTCAATTTCTACTCTCCGCAACCGATTTTTCAACCACCCCTAACTGTCCCAAGCACTACTCCAACAATTTCTTTCGCTAGCGCCCTAAAATCCGGACTAGAAGTGCCCGCCCCACCGACAAGAACTGCTCACTCCGAACATACACCGACAAACATCCAACAAACACAACAAAGTGGCATCGAAGCTATGATGCTATCCCTACAGCAAAGCATGAAAGACTTCATGACGTTCATGCAAAATACTTTGCAAGAGCTCATGAAAAACCAAAATATCCTGATTCAACTTCTTGTATCTTCAAAATCCCCATAATGGCTTCCCTACGGATATCTCTGTGGAACGCAAATGGCGTTTCACGGCATACACAAGAGCTCACACAGTTCATTTACGAAAAAAACATCGACGTAATGCTACTATCAAATCCCTCTACCAACACATTTATTCTCCCTCCTTTAATAGCAGCCAATCTAGATCCTCAAGAACCCTTTGAATTCCGACCATGTGAACTAGCAAAGGTTATCAAAGAGCAACTGAACCCAAGAAAATCGCCTGGCTACGACCTAATAACTCCAAGAATGCTCATTGAACTCCCAAAGTGTGCTATTCTTCACATCTGCCTGTTGTTCAACGCAATCGCCAAGCTTGGATACTTCCCTCAAAAATGGAAAAAGTCGACCATAGTAATGATTCCAAAGCCAGGAAAAGATAAAACGCAGCCATCATCATATAGACCGATAAGCTTACTAACATGTCTTTCAAAGCTGTTTGAAAAAATGCTACTCCTTCGGATTAGCCCTCATCTTAGAATAAACAACACACTTCCAACACATCAATTTGGCTTTAGAGAAAAACATGGAACCATCGAACAGGTCAACCGAATCACGTCAGAAATTCGTACTGCTTTTGAACATCGAGAATACTGCACAGCCATTTTTCTAGACGTCGCGCAGGCATTTGACAGAGTGTGGCTCGATGGACTTTTGTTTAAAATAATCAAGCTGTTGCCCCAAAACACACATAAGCTACTGAAGTCATACCTATATAACAGAGTGTTTGCAATAAGATGCGATACAAGCACTTCACGCGATTGCGCAATCGAAGCTGGAGTGCCGCAAGGCAGTGTACTGGGTCCAATCTTATACACCCTGTATACGGCGGATTTCCCCATAGACTACAATCTAACAACCTCCACGTTCGCTGATGATACCGCGATACTCAGTCGCTCGAAATGCCCAATAAAAGCCACGGCACTCCTATCCCGACACTTAACATCTGTAGAACGATGGCTTGCCGACTGGAGAATTTCAATAAATGTTCAAAAATGCAAGCAGGTTACCTTTACCTTAAACAAACAAACATGCCCACCACTGGTCTTGAATAACATATGCATTCCACAAGCCGACGAGGTAACATATCTGGGAGTTCATCTGGACAGGCGGCTCACTTGGCGCAAACATATAGAAGCCAAATCTAAACATCTTAAACTTAAAGCAAGGAACCTCCACTGGCTCATAAATGCTCGCTCTCCACTTAGTCTGGAGTTCAAAGCTCTTCTATACAACTCCGTCTTAAAACCTATCTGGACTTATGGCTCCGAGCTGTGGGGCAACGCATCCAGAAGTAACATAGACATTATTCAGCGAGCACAGTCAAGAATTCTGAGAATTATCACTGGAGCGCCGTGGTACCTTCGGAACGAAAACATACACAGAGACCTAAAAATCAAATTAGTAATCGAAGTAATAGCTGAGAAAAAAACGAAGTATAACGAAAAGCTGACCACCCATACAAATCCCCTCGCAAGAAAACTAATCCGAGTATGCAGTCAAAGCCGGCTGCACCGCAACGACCTCCCAGCCCAGCAATAAACTTATTAGGGCATTAATGAAAAAAAAAAACTATCACTAAGTGAAAGTTAATTAAGTTAGATTAAGATTTGAACACTTATTGTTAGTCTCTTAACACAAAGGGAAGATTCAATAAATAATAAAAATTAAAAAAAAAAAAAAAAAAAAAAAAAAAATAGAATATTTCATATCTAGTTGCGATTCAAATTATTTAAAACTAACCAAAATCCTAGAGTATCGAACTTAATAACTGTAACTGTATCTTTTACCTTTTTTTCATAGTTAATTAAAAGGACAGCCAGTTCGTACACTTTAGCGACTGTCCACTGTGACAGCAGCTTCAAACTTCGAATGTTTACGTTGGCTTACGTTCTCAATTGGTGTCGTTAGGAGTTCTCGAAGAAGAAGTGCAAATATTTTGATGAGAATATTTCTCCAAATCGATGCGATGCAGCTATGTACATATGTATATTCCGCTTAAGTCCCATGCTCCTGCAATAATATTTTCGAAGGATCTTTTTGTTTGATGATTTACATGGCAGGTAGCATTGAGAAAGTGCCACATCATTTTCATTTTCGCTGCACTTTTCGTGCACTTTGTGAGCGATTTACTGATTTTTGTGATTTTGTGCCAACTCATGCGGCAATCGCGATACTTTGGGCCAAGGCGCCGCCGTCGGCGAGTGAGAAAGGCGAACGTTGGAATCGAATGGCTTGGCCAGGTCCTTAGAGTCCTTTCTCCACATTCCTTTGTTTCTTGGCCCGCTTCACTTCTTTATTCTCGAGCGGAACTTCAATTACACATTTGCTCACATGCGAAAAAGTGAAAAGTCACTGGCCTGTCATGGGCCAGAAATCCAAATCTCATCTACCGACGGCATTTCTTTTTGGACCTCTCACACCCAAATCTCCACCCATCATTGAGTATCTCGGCATTTGGGCCACTTGGAAATCTCCTTTTTTTATGCCCTGCTCCTTTACATTTGATTGGAATTGTTGTCGTTTTGGTTGCGGGTCCTTGGCTAATGGCGACTGAGCATTTTATACCCTTTTTCGCAGGCAATAAAAACATTTTCTTTTTTGGCCACAAAATAATGAATAATATGAAGAAAAATACTTGCCGCAGCCGCGTTCGTTTTTTTTTTCCTTCTTCTGGAAAACAGAAAACGCATTAAGTGCGCGGTTTCCATTGTTTATAACATTTTTGCCACCCCAGAGAAGGAGGCAAAGGGATAATTAAGAATGCTTATTTATCTAGAACGCAGTCACGGCGCCGATTGTCCAGCTTCCTTCCACTTTTTTTTCATCTGACCGCAGGGGGGCAGAAACCCCATGAAAAGGTTCGTAAAAAGCCAAAAAACTTTTATTTTTTATGATAAATTATATGGAGTGTGGGGCAAAAGGATGCGGAGAAGACGGCGCCAACCAAAGGTCATTCGAAAACTGGGCAGGAAAAAAGTGAGAACCGAGGCTGAAGAATGATTTGAGACATAATGAAATAAAGCAGAATTTTAGAGAGAAGATGACGGCCAAAATGTACTTATATTCTGCACTTTTTCATACAATCTAAGCTAAGAGCAAAAGGTTATTGCACAGAATATAATTACAGAACTGAAGTAATGAAATAAGCTCTCAAACTCTGTGAGCAAATTTGTTAAGCTATGCGTTAAGTTTTAAAATAGTAATTATGGAATAAGAAAAATTTGTAAGCAACTAATAGGAGGTTCTTTATGCGAGTATTTGAATATGTAATGACTTTTTTGAATTCTAAATTGATTCCTGCTTACCTAATCATGCTTTAGGCCCTCAAACTAAAGTCAAAGGTCACCTGTTCTTGGACATTTACCAAACACTCGCAAGTGTTCAACCTAAAAATGGGTTTTCGGCCTGTGCCGCAGATTTTCTCCGCTAATTAGCCGGGCCGAAAGTTGGCGAGTTGAAAATTACCCAACACAAAAAAAATCTAAGAAACGGAGCTGGAGAATCGATGCCGGTGGGCAGCAGCAAAAGCAGCAGCGCACACGCAAATCACTTGTTTTTATGTAATTAACTGCTCAGCCCCCCAGAAAAGGCCATCGAAGTTTCTTCGCCGGAGGTTAACGGAGATTTGGCCGGGTAATTAACCAAAAACCGATCGCTTCTTGCCGCGTCTAAAGTCGAAGTTTTTGGCATAATTTCCAAGTCCGACGATTTGCGTTTTCGGCTTGTAAAAAAATCTCTTTCTGGTATTGGCTTCTTTTGGCCGTTCAATGACCGATAAAATTGCCTCAACCATCGCGACCAACTCGACCGACTCCATCGATGCCTTTTAGCGGGCTATTGATTATTAATATTTTCTATTTTTCCCTCTCTTTGTGTCTTTTTTCTGGTTAGTTGTTCCCAAACCCCTTTTTTTTAACCATTTGCTGTAATTACAGCGACGCGTTAATTGTTCGCCCCCTTGACCCTTTTGTTTCCCAGCATCCCCGGGTTTCCACATCTACGTATTTGTGTTTGTTTTCAACGGGCCGGTGAAAAATAAAAACAACACTCGCCCAGGCGAGGAATCTACACTTACGCGATGGTGTTTGGTGTTGGGTATCGCAGACCCCCGACTCCGAGACTAAATCCAAAAATTCAGTCGAGAGTCAGGTTCATTAGCTGCTATTACCATTATTGGCCATAACACACAACACTACCTACCTATGGGTGCCACAGCACTACTGCCTCCAAAAAAGTTGGCAATTACTGCACACGAAAATTCCCCCGAAAACGTTTTCCCTAAGTTGCAAGATTCATTTATCAAATCGCAAGAGGACACCAACTATTCGGGTCTGTCTTCAAGAGCAGCAGACCAATCAAGAAAGCGTGTAACACCAAAAAATACATAATTTTCTTAGATTCACACATTTTGGCCAACTAGTTTAAAGACAATTCCAAATGCTGACGCCTTTTGTGAGCCCGATTTTGTAAGCCATTAACTTCGGTTTACGATCACTGAGAGAGATCGCAAACAAAGATCGCGGTCATAAAACATTTGTTAACCTAATTCAATTTATGTAAAACAAAATCATGACATATAAAGTTATAAAAGTCTAGGGAAGCGAGAAAGTTCTATTTTACTACGATTTTAATGTGATCTAGTTAAACAGCTTAAACGATTTGATTCTCGTTTGGTTTCGTTTCCAGAATATTAGTTACATTAAATTTAAGTAAATCAATAACTTAAAATTCATATACTGTCAGAAAACAAACATTGGAACTAACCCCAAAGACTTCAACGATCAAATTCCCTGTTAAAAAGTTGCCATCCAAGCAGATTCGTACATACATTTCCAAGAATCAGTTTTAAAACTTACCGTTTGCACTGTTGATTTCTTAATCTTCTTTTTGAAAATTCACGATGATTGCTGAATTTGTTGTTGTGATGCCACAATTGTAAAATTTGAACACTTTTGAAACACTGAGGGTTATTTTCTTTGGGTATTTCCCTTTATGAATTTGTTTTCTTTAAAGCCGATTTTGAATTTAGTTTGATTTTTCAACACTGCACAACTGCAATCACAATAAGAACAAAATGAATGAGAATCGCTGGCAAATCAGAGAGCATTTTCCTGGGTTTTCCGAGAAGCGGAAAACAAACGAAACGAAGTAGAAGAAAAACGCCACAAGAATAAGAAGAAGACGAAGAAGCCGTCGCGCTGCACTTGCGATTTTTGTTGTTTTTGTTTTTTGTTTCGTGCGCTCTTTTTCGCAGCGAGTTTCGTGTTCTGGTTTTATTTTCTCTGATTCTGATTGCGATTGTGAATCTGGTTCTGTGTGAATTTCGTTTTTATTAATAAAATGCACAACTTCCGTTATTAATTTTGCAACGACAACAATTGCTGCGTGTGTGTGTGTGTGTGAGTGTTTGTGTGTTTGTTTGCGGATTTGTGACAGCCGCTGACAGGCGAAAAGCAAAAGCAACAAAGTGACAAGCATGAGCGTGTGTCGCCTAGGAGGAAAAGCGGAAAAGCAAACCGAAAAATAATAACAACAAAAAGTGGGCGACAAACGGGCGGTGGGCGGCAATCGAACGGTACAACCTGTCCGCTTTTTTACAACCGCCCCCACTTCCCCCGTTTTCTTCAACGATTTCGCTCCTGTGCACGCGACTCGCGCTATCTCGCTCTTTTGTTGCGGTTTTTTTTCTGCCTGTTAGCTGCATTCATTCATAAAAATCGGGTTGTAAAAAAAGAACAGCGGCAGCAGAAAAAAACGTCGCTGATTTTATTTATTTATGCCAATTTGCCGACGCGTCGCCGCTGCAGTTCTTGTTGTTTATAGTTTCGCACTAGGAACGGAAGTTTCTTGGATTTATTTCGAAAACAGTTAACAGCACCAAGTTTATTCGTTCCAATTCGGGTTTATATGCATTTTAATAGTTTTTCGTTTTTAATTTATTTTTATTTTATATTACAGTTCTTTGTTTTCTTTAGTTATGTTATGGTTTGTATTTATTTAGTTGAGAAGTTCAAATTCAGTTGTCTCTGTGTTTCTGATAGTTTACTAAGCCATCAAAACACTGAAAATCACATATAAGCCAAATTAGCCGCACTTGAACCACGACACTTGCTGCCCGTCTGATTTCTGAAATTGTACTGCGCGTAATAAGAATTCCTGTTTTCGTAAGCGGTAAGTAAAATCCGACGCACTCTTCGTCGGCTCCACGTTCGATGTTCGAAGTTCGACGTTCGATGCTCGTCGTTTGACGTTCGACGGCGAACATGTTGCATGCAGCGCGTCGGTGGTTTCTCACTCGTTTTTTTTTAGCCCCATCCTCCTCCAACTGGCCAACACACTCACAGACACACACACACACACACACACTGGCGCACAAGGGGGCTATTATCTAAGCCATACAATCAGATTGTGTTTACTTTTCCAACCGGGCAAAGTGGCAAGGTGAAGACTGCAGAGAGCCCGAGAAGAAAGAAAGACGGACGGCCGACCAATTGAATTGCAGAATTGCCAGCGCTTTCTTGGCCAAAAGTTTTCGGTAGAAGAGAGCAGCCCGAGTTTTTGATTCATTGGGTGTTAAGTGCGATAAAATGTGCGCTCTCTGATAAATTATAGTTTCCATAAATAAAGTAGCATTTCATCGAATTAAGTTATTTCTCAGTCTGAAAAGGAAATGTAAAATGTAAGTTTAAGTACAAAAATAAATATAAAAATGAACTAACCCTAATTTTTGAATTAAAATATACTTTAATTTACTTTAACTTTACTTACAAAAATGTGGACCAAATAAGAAAACAAACTAAGACACAAGCATAACTTTAGTCATTGGAATGCACTGTAGTTGTGAGACGGATTTCAATAAATCATTTGACCTTATTTGAAATTGTAATTAAAATGACGCAGCTAAGGAAAAACGTTCAAATGTGCAAATTACTAAATTTTCTAAACGGATGTCTAAACGAATGAATGTACACAGATATTTGTCCAATAATAGTGTAATTTAACAATAAGGCTAAAGATACATGAATATACTTAATATGATGTATTTTCCCTAACCATACTTTCCTTAGATATGCGGAGCTTTATGGTAGAATAATAATTCAAAAAAAGGAAGACAGTTCCGTGGAGAACTGGAACCGCACCTTAATCTTGCCCTCCTCCGATTTCTCGCAGTAGCCGCCCCTGCAGGAAGTCATTAAGCTGCCTGAGGCTGGAATAAATAAAGTTTGTCTCCCACTTCGGCAGACGCTAAAGCTATGAGGTGCCACCCCTCGGCAGATGCAACTTTATTAAAGTCGACAAAAACAAAATAAATTTACGTGTAAAAACACTCCAAATGGCAGAACACCGAAATTGTCGCCGCACCACCAAACATCCCAACGATCCACAAATGCACAGAGTTTCGGATGCAACGATCTGTAGATGCAGCTACAGCTTCCCAAAAAGGGAGCGCAAGTTGGTGGCATGCGGCAGCTAATGTATCTAATAGATACACGACAGCACGTCAAGCGCTTCCATTGGAGCGAGGTATGAAATTGGTTGGGCGGAGGAAAGTTCCATACCCAAACTCAATGGGTATATAATCTTGCACTATAAGAAAGAATCTAGAAAATTTTTCAATGTTTAAGAATTCTTCTGCAATTCTGTGTTAACTACTCATAATATATCTTGTTAATTGTTATATATAGCTAACAATTCTTGCCTTTTAGGATATCAAAATGTATTTCATAATTAAAAGATTTCCACTACTTTATCTCAGTGTAGCGGGGCTGAATTTCTCATTCTTCGCTTCACTTCGCTCCACCTTAGTTTTATGTTTGGCCCCACCTCCGCTGCATTCTCTTCGCTTCTCGTGCTTCTCTAATTAACATTGGGATTGTAGTACGCTTTTAATTTATATCTTATTGATGCCGGCGACATTTGTATTTATTTTTACCCACAAGCACCCCCCCCCCCCTCCACTCTTCCAGGGGCAAGAATGGGTGGTGGTGGTGTGTAGGTACTGTCCAAAATTCACTTCCCAAATCTGTTTCTTCACCGCCCCACCGCATCCCATCTAGTTGTGTGTGTACGTGTGGAATGTTATTTTTATCGAGAGTGAGTGAAAAAATTGTGGAAACCTAAAATTTATATGGAATAGGTGTCGCCGCGTCTTTATATTTTGGGTATAATTATTGTTAATATTTGTTGCTGCCTCCGCCCCTGACAGCCCCCCGCTCGTTCACTTCTTCTCTGCTCGTCTCTTTTTCCTTTGTTGTTGTTATTTTTTATCTATACTCTAATTAAAATATTCGGATGTATGCGCTTAATATATGTCTGTGCTCATATATGTATATATATAAATATAAGCATGTACATATATTTTAATGCCACGATCTGTCTAAATAATCTCGTACGCATTTCAATGGTCGAACAAAAATTGCTTGGAAAAAATGAAACTAATAAGAACAACAACAGTTGAATTCGTGGGTGGTTCAAGTTTATTTTTAATAAAAAGAATCAGTATTTTCAGGTTGCTTTTAATGGATTCTGTTTATGACATTTGTGTGATTTTGATATTATTTTAGTGGTGCATGTATATAAAAGCTGTGTTGGTCCATTGCTCACATTCTGCGTATGTACATATTTTAATTTAGTTCCACAAATAATACAATACAATTATTAAATGAAATATCTTTAAATATTTCAATATCCTCTGATTTGTCCAAAGTAAATAACGAACCAAGAGTGTTTTCTCTACAAATAAATACAAAACTATCTAATTTCTATGCGTTAATGTTTTCCTTGTTAACAGTGATATATAATTGATCAATAATTATTCAGTATCCACTTATTTTTCATCTCAGATTCCTCTGTTCTGCCTTCAATGGAGTCATCCAAGTTGGGTACTCCAATGCCTAATAGGGGGATATATCAGCCATGGAATGAAGACGCCGATCTGTTGCACACGAGGCAAATGACATTTCATTTATCTTGCAGCTCGTGCAGCAATTTCAAGCGGGTTTTCCTGGAGTTTCCCCAACGGATTAGTGGGTCGGGGAGTGGGGGGGGCTTAGCAGTTGCGTTGGCGACCAGCATTCGATGTCAGCGGATGAGTTATTGACACTCGAAGCTGCGTCCCATAAAGCTCTCAGTTCCGGTGATCTCGGGCTGAGTTATCAATGTGAAAAATAGAAACATGATTATGAAATTATCAAAAGAAATGCGTGTACGTGAAAAATTGGTTGGGGGAGGCAAAACGCCGAGCAGCAGAAGGTGTGAGTGAGGCGGGAATTGAGAGCCATCTTCGGATGGGTGGCGCTTTCGTTTTGCTTGAGTTTACCCCACAGTCTTAGATTGGATGGAATTTGTAGACCCAACGGTAGCATAATTAAATTCAACAACTTAAACTATCACTGTATAATGGTTGCGATTTGGTAAACACCCTGGAAAACAAAATTCAGCTATAAGTATTTGGATTTACTGAGCTAAAACAACATTGTTTGAAAAGAAAGCCTTACCACTTAGATCCTTTATCCTAAAAATTTATAAAATCCTATGCAATATCCATTTCCTTTTTTTTTAAATTTATATTTATACTACTTAAGTATTCATTATTTGTAGAGGTAAACTATCTATCTAGTAACCACCATCTGTAATTTAGGAGCATTCCGTTCATTTGAGCCCCAGCAATCTTAGCCTGCCTACACACACACACGCGACCTTCCATCTCTCTCTTCCACATTGTTGCCCTCCTTTTCTATCGAACGTGTGTGGACAATAGAAATGATCAAGGTAAATATGACTGTACATATGTACATACATTCGTTTATTTGTACCGCTCAACTCACCTTGCGGCGCACGAATTAAGACCCGAAAGAGCGAGAGAAAGATCGAGAGAGTGTTTCCATCGGTTTGGTTTTTTTGAAGATGATACACGAACCATGAATTTAATTATGATAAAGAAAAAACAATTTTATAGCCAACAAAAACACGCAAATAAAGGCTTATAAGAGTATTAGTACTGGTCAGCGTGGTGTATTTGTATTCGTGTGGGTACAACCTAGGTTATTATGTAAAATAAGTTGGAAAGCGTCTGGATAAATGGGTACTTTGCTGTGTATGAGTGAGTAGTATTCGATGGTGTGTGCTTTATATGCATGAAATATAAGTTGGTCGGCCATCGCAGTCTATGGATTAAGTGCCGTTGGCTCTATTACTCTCCACATTGAAAATCCAAAATGGCGGCGATCGCGATCGCATTGCACAAGGTACAGTTGCCTCCGAGCTTAGAGGGCATAACCGCATAAAACCGACTTGAATACGTATTACGCAGTCTGTGAAGACGTGGTTTTTGAAATTTCGAATTACTGCTGCCGGTTTTATCCATCCGAAACGAGATGTAAATTAGGATGCTATGTAAATTTCCGTTTAATATATGATGGATACGTATTTGTTAGTTTTACGTAGGCTAGGTATTGAACATTATTACTTGGCAGGTTATATTTAAAATATCTTATGCCCTCTAAATTATTATAACTATATAAATATGCACAATATGTCAGCAGTTAGAAATTGGCAAGTATGTTTCAAAACATGATCTCTGTGAAATGCGTACGTTTGCATTAGCTAGGATTTAAAAATTGATTTAACGGGGCTTGCTTTAACTGCAAAGAAATCATTAAACTAAAACTTAAGCTCAATAACCTGTCGAAAATTTCTTTGCAGCCGAACGTGGAATGAAGCCAAGACACAAGATGCGAAGTGAAAATTGAGTTGGGTCAAGCTGCTGCTAATGCTGAGCTACCGTAACACATTAAAATTATCTAGTAATTCCTCCTCGCCTTCAATTAGTGACCTGGCCGGGCAGGCAGTCAAGTCCAACGGTTGTAATTCACCCATCAGCGCCAGAGTTGAATGAACCAGGCCAACAGCGCAAACCAAAACCAAAACCAAATCGGAGTTGGTCAGGTCTGTTAATTAGCCAGAAGCGCAGGCAAAACAGAGACCCGAACCCAAAAATGCTAATAATACTGATGCTAAGAGTCAATCAATCATTTTGCAGTTTCACAGTGCAAAAAACACTTACACACATCTAACCATCCCAGCCATCCATCCACCCAATGAGGCATCTTGTGCCGAATGAACCAATTCCACGGAAGTTTTCATTGCGATTCGACCACCCATTGCTGACGCTGCAGTTACCAGATTCAGATACAAATACATTTGATATACTTTAGAAACAGTAAGAAAATTGTTGCAATCTATAGATAATATACAAAAGTTTTTGTTGCTTAGTACAAGAATATAATAAATAAAAAAAAAAGTGTTTTATGCGATCTCTAGAAACTTTAGCAGTTTTTCAGGCTACCGTATAATTAATGAGAAAAGTAAAAATCAATTGAGTGCCCCATAATTATCTGCAGTGCACAGCATCAGCATGAGAACAATAACTTGGTGCCGCATTAAAATATCTGCAATCATTAAAATTGCGCACGCTGACATTGTTTTGGAAATTGGTCGGCATTGTTTAGAAGCCATACCCGCCATTTGCCCCCCTTTCCACCATCCACAATCCGGTGGCTCGAAAAGCTCTGCTGCATTTTCGCCGATGACATCGCTTTTCTTTTGTGATGATCCAACGGATCCAACGAATTATGCCCGATGAGTACGGGTCTCGAGTGCCCGGGCCCGAGGCATCGAATTTGGAACAATAAGCTCGAAACGTTTTGCACACAAAATGCGTCAAGTCCTCGACTGCATCGCCATCCTATCCTCCAGCTGACAACCCATTCAAACAATGATTCACAGCCGCACAATAAATAAAGCCCAGGGAAGCTGCATGGCACACATATTAGATGGTAATCCTGGCATCTATTCTAGACGGATTTCGGTCATCCTTCATGGTCGGTCGTCTCAAGAGATTTCAGTTAATATCGTCCGATCATTTAAAATAATATTATTGCTTACATAAACTTTTCTTTGTTTAAGTAAACAAAAATAAACATGTGATGTGAAGTTAACTTATTTAATCATCTCTTCTGTTTGCCCAGAACTTATTTCATATCAATAATATTGTATATAGTTTAGATTCCTTCATAGTTTGTCCCATTTTAAGCACAATACATTTAATAACCCAATTATATCGCCTTTTTGATGCCTTAGCTAATTAAATTAGTGCTAAATTTTTCCTTATAAAAAATCCACTTGCACTTTATTCCTACCTTTGTTGCGAACACAGACTAAACTAGCTAAAATGAATTAAGTAATTAGGCATAGTGAAAGTGAATTTCAGCTGGCTTATCTGCTTCAATCGATTCGCAGTGACATCCCACAAGTGTCAGCTGCAGTTGGCCAGTAAGTATGCATCGCTGGATGGCTGATTTCGTGTGTCCAAGCTCAAAGGAGAGCTGCTGACTGCATCCAATCGATGGGTGTGTGTGTGTGTGTGGTGTGTGTGTTCTCGTGCTGGCTGAAGGCTGACCTAAAAACCCAATTGGAAGGCTAAAGTCAATAAAGAAGACTTCGGCGATGGGCCGAGGCCGGCTGAAGTTGGAGATACTCGTGCTCGGACCTCGTTCGCCCAGTTCCTAGAGCAGCTCCATCTCCAGCTCCACCTTCAGCTGACTCGTTTATACTGGGCCCATGCCCGAGTGCATTCGACCGCAGCAGCACATCGCTGAGGGGGCCCCTTTTTGACCCGCCTGCGTGCGCCATCAATGGTCAGAAGTCAACCCACAGCTCGGCTCTGATTTGAATGGCAAGTGGGTGGTGGGTGCGGGTTTGGTTGCATTGGGCAGGGTCAGGGGGCAAGGTGGGTTCGCCAGCCAACAGCTGGACTGCGGCGTGGCACGTGCTGGCGCCAATCTCGCGCAGACCCAACACTGCGCACTGGAAGGCGCCGCGTGTGGACGCCATCCGAGCCAAAAGCTTTGGGATAGGTCGTGCTCAGAGCTTGCGACCTCTCTGAGCAGCACCCTGCACTCAGAGAAATAAAGTTCTAAAACTATTGAGCAGCTGATAGAAGTTCACCCTCCTTTTGGCAATGGAATAATCATTTATTAGTCTGTAATTTTTCCAAGTGCCTAAGGGTTGAAGGTGCCTGCGAATAGCCCTTGGTGGTGCGGAGCTTTCCGCCAGTGGTTTCGAACCCGACTGCCACTGGAACTGGAACATATTCGTCCGTGGGACGCGACATGGAACACCTCGGTGCAGCAGCACCAACGACCCGACGCGACCACCAGGCAGTCACCCAAATTAGTTGCCAGCGATTCGCCTTTGCGAGTGAGTCCTCTCTGCGATTGCCGTGTGTGTTTGTGTCTGTGTCAGTGCCAAGTGCCCAATTGCCCAAGTGTCTGTGTGTGTGGTGGTGCAAGTGCCCGTGTGTTTGTGAAAGCCAGGATTGCAGTGCTCCAGCTCCCGAGGAGCGAAATTGCGGAGCCTGGCGAAAAGTGAATGGCTAAAGCAGGGCCCATGCTGATGCACAGATGCCCTGATCCTGCGATCCTGCGATCCCGCGTCTGGTCAGTGCTAAAGTGAGTGTGTGAAAGTGATATCAAGATATATTCTCACATCCTGACACGGTGATAAGTGGTAGGCGGAACAAAGCTCGGGGGAAATCATGGCCGAGTGGCTCGCATCCTCCTTGTCCTTGTGCTATGTCCAAGCAAATGGGCACAGTGCCCCCTTAAAGCAGCTTTTCCTTTTTCCCCGCTGGTTTAAAGCCCAGTCAACGCGTGTCGCCGTTTAATTATGTAAAAGGACTCGTACACAGACACACACTAGCACACACTCCACTCTCGGGTTGTGGCACATAAAACACACACGCACATTTGAGTGTGTGTGTGTGTGTATATATATAGGGAGCACTACATATCTTGCTGGATTTTATTTGTACACCGATTCGTGGTCAAATAAAGGCGAACGCAAATCGAAATTTCATTCTTAATACAAATTGATTTTTTTCCATTTGCTCTTGCCGCCTTGTACTCATTTTGGTGCTTTGTTTTCGTTTCGGGCATCCAGCGGCACACGGTGCGTATGATCGATTTTGAGTCGCTTTTCCGTTGGACAAGCCGAGGAGAGCTGGCGGCCTGAAAAGTCCAGCAATTAAAATTAAATTGTTGTCCCCTCGTCGTAAAGGGGTTGTGGCAGCCGGTTCAGTTACCCCACATCCTTTGCCCCCGCCTCCTCTAGCCATCCCCCTAGCGCCCCCCTATTCAACATTTGCTTTTGATTGTGTGGCACGCGAGACAACTACACACGCACACTCTCTAGAAAAAAAAGAAGAAAATGGGAGGAAAACAGAACGGCAGCAGCGTGTGTGCCACACAGAGTTGGTAACTGTGCCACCACAGCAGCTGGCAGGAGTCGCTCCAAAGACAGCCGAGCTTTATATACATACTCGCATATCTGTGTATATATGTGGCATATCCTTTGCATGCACGTGCTTCCCCAGCCAAAGTAATTTGGCCTAAACGGGCAAAGGCTGGAAAAACAACAGCCAGAGCTGTGGAAAACAAAATTGAAGAAACCAGAAAACATAACAAACGGCACACAAGATATACAAAGAGAGGCAGCAAAAATGTTGTGCCCAAAAGAAAGCAGAATGAAAGCAGGGAAAGCACAGGCCAGAGAAGAAAAATCAATGATGCTGCCAAGTGGCTTTGGTATTTGCAATAATGCAAAAACAAAACAAAAAAAAAAACCTTTAACTGCCATGGCGAATGTGGGTCCATTTCGTTTGTGTCCATGTGCTTTCACTGCAATTAAATTTGAAATGAACACTATTTGATTGCTCAGACCTAACAACTGCGCTTTTAAATGTCACTAGATTTCTAGCAAATGTTGATTTTATATGTGCTAACTAAATTAAGCTGCTTAAAACATGTTTAATTGACAAACATCATTAAAATTCTCCATAAAAGTGAGGTTCCGTATAGGTAGCGAGCTAATATAATTAAAATAGAGTCTTGACTTGAAAATTATACATATTTCAATTTCACATATTTCACATATAAATTCTAAAGCAGTCCAGTAAAACTTGGTATGGAAACAAAAAGAACATGAGGACTAATTCTAAAAAATAAGATTTTGTGATAATTATTGTTTGCCAAAACCTTATATGGAATGTTATTTTACGTGATTCTAAAATTGATGGCTTGTAAAGGAAGTTTCAACATAATAATAATAGGTTTAGCTTCTTAAGACTTTGTCGTTCTATTCCTTCATGACTCGAATTTTAAGAGATGAAAGCATTACGCAACAGTCCGTCTCATAACAACCATAACCGCAATCCCATGCCAAATGGGTCAAGTTTCTGGCATCCAGCTAGCCTTGACTCCACGACTGCTAACGCAGCTTGAGTGCCAAATAATGGCAGGACCGATATGGATTTGACTTCGAAATGAAAAGTTCTGGCCAGGGATTAACAATGCAGGCGCACGCTGAAAGGGCTGAATAAATCCAGGCCAGAGTAAACAAGCAGCAGCAAAAGGTGAGAGCCAGCGCGACACCTTTAGAGGCACACCCTCTAGCCCCCAGTTCCACCTGCATAGCTGCTCCACCTGCAGGGCACTGCTCTCAGCTGCCAGTCGAGTGTGGGCACCCCGCCCGGACTCGAGACTACGGGTCTCCGAGTACGGGTTCCTTCGGTGGCGACCACGGAACTCTGTTTACCGCACAAATTGCATGCGAGCTGCAGCTCCTGCGGTGACTGACTTTACACTGAACAAAACTGAGGTTTATAATTATAATAAAAATAATATAAACAAGAAGACATGGTTAAGCTCTAAAAAAGTGTAGTTTTATTTTTTTATATGTTTTTAGATTTTAAACTATTTGGAAAGGTCGAAGTCCTTTTGCTGATGAACTTTTTTGTAACTCGTATACAAGTTTTTTTACAAATGCCAACCTTGAGCTTATTGTGTATGTTGCACTTAAACATACACCTTGCAACTTTCCAGAGTCAGCAATGGCCGAGGAATATTTGATCAAATTTGTATTATTCATTCCTCGTGATGGATTGCTTTTTTCGAGTGCTGGCTCCGGCTCCGACCTGTTCAGACTCTGCCATGCGCAACTTTATTAACCCCGTTTTGAAGAGGTGGCAAAGCCATGCATTTATGCCCATTGTTTCAACCGAACTGCTCCTCTGCCGCAGCTCCCATTTGCCACGCCCCCCTTTGTCCCGCCCATCAGGAGGCCAAGTGCTTTTTTCCCGTATCTGCAAAATTCTGGCTACCATCTTCCAAAGTCGTTGTAGCTGTCGTTTGTCGTGACCGCGCGCTGATGTTTGCCCCGCCAGCCTCAAGAGGTTGCCATCCCACCTCCAAGCACCACCCATTGCACCACCCACTTCTTGATGTTAGGAGCTAGTGCAAAGCAATTACCACGCCCCCTAACCCCCGGTGGGTGTGTATATGTGTGTGTGTGTTTGTTTGTTTTGCTACTCGCGAGACGGCGACGTCGTCGGCTTGGCTGGTAAAAAGTTTATAATTTTATTAGGCCCTACAGAAATTGGGTTAGTGTCGCTTTTAGTTGCATTTCCCAGCGATGAGTGACAACTTGGCAGCGACGCTCAGATAGTTTCCACGCGGCTTTGTAGTGTTTACACGAAAGGCCCCGCATCCCGCACCTTTTCCCAACTTATACCCCATCCCACTCGTTTTTTTTTCCGCCCCAAGTGTTGAGAGGCTGTTGCCCGTCATCTTAGAGGTGGATACGCGGCATTATGCTAAGAGCCATGTTGGCCGACTCCTTTGGCGGCGCGCTGCTTGAGCACTTTGAGCCACGTTGGACATTTGCAGATTATGAAAAATGTTGATCAGGGGGTTACGTTTCCCTTTTGCAAGCTGCATTTAAATGAGAAATTTCTACTTCGCCCAGTACCAACTGGAACCCTTTAAAAGAAAAGCAAAAAAAAAGTAGATTTTTTTTTAATAGCAAAGTAAAGTTTTAAAAAAAGTTGTTTTATATAAGGAACATTTTTGCACAATCAATTGACCCATTTGCTTGGACTGGTACCTAATATTTGCCTCTTAATCACAGAAAGTGTTCAAGTGGAATACCCAATCGTGAATATATATGCTAATTAAATATATATAAATTCGTGTAATGATCGGCATCGTATAGTGTGAAAGTTTCATGTTGGACCCGATCTCCTCCAAGTGAGAATTACGTCAGTCCGCCAAAAAGAGATGAGAATCTTCTAGCCAGGTTACAATCGAGCCAATAACCAGCGACCAGCAGGTAAGAAGAACTCCACTTTGATTAGTCCATTCAATATGGTTTTTTATTATATTATTTTTTTTCTCAAAAAGATTTCTATGTAAATAAGAAGCCGTTTGTATTGTCTAGTAGTTGCTTTTCGACTTTATCGCGGCTTCAGCAATAAATTTCATGAAAGTACGAATTTTAAACAAAAACTTTGCCTATAAATTTGTGCACAAATACAAACATGCTTAGAAACAGTTCGTAGCGAAAATATAAAATATTTAAATTGGTTCATAGTATATTAAAAAGTTCTTAAATATTTCATACTTTTCTATTCAAAACTGGTTACAATTTTAGATATATTGAATCGCCTGTTAGTGGTTCAGTTTTATTGATACCTTCTTGCCATGAAACGCACTGTACCCACATTGAGTTCAATATCTATCTCAGAAACGACCAACGAAATTTATTCATACGGAATCGTATTTTCGCCTCGATTGGCTCGGTGTGGCTTTGTGGCTCTGGCTTAATGAAGACGGGACAATAATAATTTTTAATAGGTTTTTACTATTTTGGCTTAGATCAGCTTACGCGCCCAGAGAATGGCCAAAAGCGCGGGGTGTTTCGCGGGTATTGAAGCTCGTGTGTGCGAAGAGCTCTCAAGGCAAGATGGGCTGGCAACATTCAAATTGAATCGCTTTTATCTGTGTTTTGTCACTAAATACTAAATTGGCAACTGAAGTCGAACGAACACTAACCCGAAGTCCAAACTGAAGCTACTTGCGGTCCGCAAGTTTGACAGTCGATTTGGTATTGAAATGGGCACTGGCTGTGCGCGCAAGTAACTGCCAATGAGATCATGATCCATATATAGTGATATTCCGGGGATGAAGGCAAATTAAATCAGTTTGGTGATGATGATATGATTTGATTAGCATTTATCGCTCGCACTGTAATTGCTTGAATATTGTTATTTTTTACAAGCACATTAATGGCAAACGGGTTTGGAAATTTTGAAATATTTATTCAGCATTTGGTTAACCACACTGAATACTTTGACTAACCAAATACGATCTATAATGTGTATATAACTACTTCTTGCTGATAACTTGGCCATCCTTCTTAAAGGTAGCAACTCCCTTTAAAAATTCTCTCGGCATTATAAGCCGGTCGAGTTCCAGGATACGTGAAGCGCTTAATATGTTTTTGGAATGAACATCTGAAGAATTTATTTGTCAAATGAAATGCACTCTTATTTATTTAAATGATTATTCCTCACATAAGCGTTGCCTAGTAAAATTAGAAGAATATATAATTTAAGTGTCTGCATTGTATTACAGCAATGTCAAAGTAACTACAATAAAATGTGTAACCAGAATGCTTTATTTATAGTTTATTTGTTATGGGATTTACTCTAATTAATTAAATGTTCATTTTAATTAACAATATTTCATGCATTCCGGTCTTATCTCACTGTAAAATGAAAATCAAGGCGTTTAACTGCTTTAGTTCTTTTTTTTTGTGACAGCCAATTTCAATTATCAAACATGTACGACTTTTCCGACTATGTTATGTGAATTTTTCGCGTGTATATAATTATAATTAAGACATAGTTGTATTATTCATTCCTCGTGATGGATTGCATTTTTCGAGTGCTGGCTCCGGCCTGTTCAGACTCTGCCATGCGCAACTTTATTAACCCCGTTTTGAAGAGGTGGCAAAGCCATGCATTTATGCCCATTGTTTCAACCGAACTGCTCCTCTGCCGCAGCTCCCATTTGCCACGCCCCCCTTTGTCCCGCCCATCAGGAGGCCAAGTGCTTTTTTCCCGTATCTGCAAAATTCTGGCTACCATCTTCCAAAGTCGTTGTAGCTGTCGTTTGTCGTGACCGCGCGCTGATGTTTGCCCCGCCAGCCTCAAGAGGTTGCCATCCCACCTCCAAGAACCACCCATTGCACCACCCACTGCCCCGCCGCCTTCTTGATGTTAGGAGCTAGTGTAAAGCAATTACCACGCCCCCTAACCCCCGGTGGGGGGTTATTTATAATTTATTTGTTATGGGATTTACTCTAATTAAATAAATGTTCATTTTAATTAACAATATTTCATGCATTCCGGTCTTATCTCACTGTAAAATGAAAATCAAGGCGTTTAACTGCTTTAGTTCTTTTTTTTTTGTGACAGCCAATTTCAATTATCAAACATGTACGACTTTTCCGACTATGTTATGTGAATTTTTCGCGTGTATATAATTATAATTATAACATAGTTGCAATGCTGGATATATATTCATCGACTTTAATTATTAATTATTATGCTATGATAGTCTATAGTTGATAGTTGATAGTTAGTTTTACATATGTATTGTGGTAATTAATTATTTTCAGATTTTGTTAAAAAGGGTTCGCTGATTGTTTTAGCCATTCTAGGAAGTGCCTAGCGTAAGGGAAGTAAATGAATCTGTTCTCTGTGTATGAAAAATACACGATACAAAAGCCTCGACTGGCTAATGACGTTGACGAGGTGACGATGGCTAAGTGGTCGAGCATCCAGATGAGAGTTGAGAGCCAAGAACTGGTTCCGTCCGAATGACCGATCGGCAATTGGCTTGGGGCGGGGCCAGGTGGGCCACTGTAGCGGTCCGAAAAACACTTCCGTAAATACGCAAAAACCAGTACACACAGTGGGGACAATCATCGCGGCATTACTTAATCGAACTGGAGAAGCGAGCGTCTGCTGGCAAACCAGTTTGCATGCCAAACGCTTTCGACGGAGTTATTTAACCATAAATTAAAGATTGACTAAATACTGTTCAATTAGATGGGGCATGTGGAACGAGCCAAAGAGCTGCTGACCAAAATTACCTATAAATCATGTCAGGAGTGTAGGGAGTTCAAAGAACGATCGAAGCGAAAGAGCTGATTCTATGACATGATAGCACAAATTTAATACCGAACTCAGAACCATAACCCCTATATCGCCACCAATTAAAGTAGAGCCACGAAGCAATGTCACATGCCCGAAGGTACAGGTGCCTATCGCATAGATACCTGTATCTGTATCTCTGTATCTGTATCTTTGTATCTACACACTGCCCTGGGGTCCATGACGTTGAGCAATCATCTTAATAATAGCCCAAGAAATTACATTTCAACTTATGCTTGAATTAATTATCAATTATATTTTTGGTTGAACTTGATGTGGGGTTTCAAATTGTGATCTATCATAGCTTTCCTGGAAAGGCTACCTGGACCTGGTCAACTATTAGATACGTTTGCAACTATATGTCGTAATTATGGCTTGAAAGGGTAGAAAAGGCAGTGATACAAAATTGTATTGGATTCGGCGAACTGACTTTTGCCTTCACGGCTTCCGCCAGATTCAGTGGCTGAAAATAATGAAAACTGCACATGAGATTTGGGTGACCATGAAATGAATATAAATAACTATTCAGATAGAGTTCGCTTTGTTCGCAGCTCTGTTGGCTGCATTAAAATGTTGGCAATTGAGTGGATCCGTTAATTATATAGCTCGATCAATTATTCATTTGCCGGATTACCTGAGAAGCGCTCAGCGAAAAATGAACTTCATTTAAAATGATTCTGCGAAATTCGTTTTTACTTCGCCGCCGCCGCCGCGGTTCTCAGTTCTCAGTTCTCAGTGGTTGTGGTATGGATGGCCTCAACTCTGTATCCTCATTTCAATATTTTTATTGTCTGATTGAAGTGTGACGTTTCGCTGTGCAGCTGTGGTTGCTCTTGCCAGGTTTTAAGCCCAACTTCGGGTCAAGTCCGGTCGGCTTTTGGCAAAGAGATTAATTGAGCTTGGCTTGTAGCTTGAGATCTGGCGATCTGGACATCTGAAGATCTGGCGATCTGCCTGAAAACGGGAATTGCAAGCGCACCAATTTCGCAGCTTAATTGTTTGGTTGCATGGCAAATTGCTCTCAGATATACATATAATACATACATATATGTGCACATTTATACCTAAATAATGTAGTGCCCACATGGATTTCATGCGAATCGCGGTGGCTTCTAAAGCATCATCAATCTTGCCAGGCGCCTTTCAACATTTCCAAGCCATATATCGATTCTTGGCGGGCCAACTTGAAGGACTTCCGTTGGCGGGCAAACACTGCATACACCCTCAATCTGTAGAGAATTTATGTAATTCTGTACTTTTCGTTCAACTGATTGTCAGGTTAAATATAAAATATATGTATATTTACTTACTTAAGTACAAAATTGGAATAAATAGATTCATCGATAGGGGAAGTGATTAAGAAAGAAGTATAAGTATATGAAATTTTGAGCTAGTTATGTTTAGTATAATAAATTTAAATATAAAGAAAATAAATATAAATATTTCTTACATTTTCCTCACTTAAAACTTCGTGCTTCGTTAGTTTATTAGTCAGTTTCGCTTGTAAGCACTCTTCTGAAAAATGTCTTAATATTCAGTTTTCTGCTATTTTTGGGTGTACTTCCCGTTTATTGCCAGTCCGCCCTCTTATTAACACTTTTTAGAGAGGGGGAGGGGCATAATTAATTGGCCAGAAATGCCAGAGATGCGAGTGCAGGCTAATTGGGCTGCCCGGCTAAATGGGCTCAAATTGGACGCTTCGCTGGCTGTAACCAAGTACATGCGTTGGTATGCCATCGAGTGGTATTAGAACCGACGATAGGTGGGAACATTGGCCAAAGAACCGAGCCAGGAGTCGGTGGCGCTTTCCACCTGTCCGCGCGACTTGGTGGCGATGACGTTGACGATGACCACCGGCGCAGGTGGAAAATGGGCTCATCCCCCATCCATCGGAGTTCTTCGATTTTCACCACCGGGTGCGTGTGAATGGGACAGTTGCTGCTGGCTTTTCCTCTGCGTGCTCGTTTTGTAGTCGGTAAATAGTTTTTTGTTGAAATTTCAATATATGTATTGTATGTGAAGGGGCGGGGGACAGGACGACTACAGGTAGATAGACCGCAAATGAAATCATCGAGCGAGTCACCGACCGTGGTCACGGTCGATGGATATTCCGTGTCATAGTTTGCCTTCAATCGATTTCCCCTGGGCGACGACAATTGCAGCGGCGGACTGAGAGAAAAGGTCAGTTGTTGTTCACCGCAGAAATTCGATATATGAGGCAGGATCTGGCCAGGAGACCAAAGCAAATATTTCGCCTACGGCAAGAACGCGCAAGGACCTCATACAAGGGCTCATCCAAGACACGCAGACAGACAGTCGGTGAGCATCATCGCCATCATCCACGGAGGCCGGTCAACAAATGCCGTCATTCCCACCAAAGGCAAACACTTGCAAACACAGCAGAGGCAAGGATGCAAGGATGCAGGGATGCAGGGATGCAGGGATGCATGGATGCAGGGATGCAGAGATGCATGGATGCAAATGTGGCGGGCAGCCTGCGGCGAAAATAAGAGGTGGGCGGCTTGTGGGCGGTGCTGCGTGTGGGAATTGTAATTAGTGGCACTTTCCCAGTTGGCTTTGTTTGCACACACTCGAGTGGGCTGCGCTGCGCTGCGCAGAAGAGGTCCTGTCGTCGCATCCTCCTGCCTTCCATGTCGACCATCATCTACCATCTCGCATAGCCTCCTGACTGGCAAACACACACATATATATTCCCGTCAAATATGCACTGCAAATATGCCGAGTGAAACATTATATTTCACTGGCACTGTCAGAGGCTCTGAGGCGGCGATTGTCGGGCAGTCAGGAAATCAGTTTCTGATGCCAAGCAATGCACTTATGTGCATGTATGTAGTGCAATAATCAAGGCAAAAGCAAATATCCAAGGACTTGCAGCCTGCAACTGCCGAGAGGAATATCCGATTACACTGCGCAACAGAACAGAATAATATTGCTCAACTTTATGCGTTGCTTTAATGATTTGAAATGGGAATTAGATATTTAATAAGGAATCGGTATATTTGATTTTAGTGGAACTCAGTGCATTTCAGATAAATTTTCTTTTCAATCATGGGAAGAATAGTGAATTCTACAATAGATCTACATGAGTATCGTAAAGATGATTAAGAAGAGCAACGCCTTCCGCATAAATGCCTAATTTCGTCATGTATATTTATTAATTTTGATACTTTCAAATATTTCGGCTCAGTTCATCAAAATGATTTCCAAATTATGCAAATCGTTTTACGTGCAAGCTGGACTCAAAACTGGAACACACTTTCCCAACAAAATAAGAGAAAAACTAGCGCCTCAATTGGCCCTAAATCATTTTACTACCATTCGCTGGTCGGCTCTCTTTAGCTTTTAGCCCCAAAAAACTTGTTGACCGGATGGATGAAACGGACCTACACACATCTTGGAAAATTATTTGCCATTGTTTTTTTTTTTTTTTGTCTGTCGAGCCGAGAGCAATTGTTGTTGGCCCAGAGTTTCCAACCATAATTCTTTTAATTATATGATCTATTACACTGGACCCGAGCATATGCAGATGGACATATTTCTCGCACACTTGTAACACATTTTAGCATATTTTATTAATTTAAATAATTCACTTGGGTCACTCCGACTGATGTTAGAGCAGCGATAACCGAAAACAGTTGTGGAAGACGTTGTGTGGGGGAGTTTGTTCAACGATCAGTAACGAAAAAACCGGGAAACTTTCATGCACTGCAACAAATTTGTTGTACTTAATGCGTAATTTTTAAACATACTTGGAAAAGGATATGCACTTAGACCTCATATAACTCTTTCGTACAATTGAATATTGCAATGTTGAGTTGAATTCGAGACGACAAGTATAGCAAACTTTCTCCCGATGTAATTTGTGTGAAGAAATGAGGAATTTAAAGTCGAAGAAAACCCAGCGAAGCGTCCAAGCGACCGCATCCACCTCCGTTAATTTGTCGAGGCCGCTAATTAAATTCAGTGGAAAACTGCTGCATTTACAGCACGACGAGTCCAAAAAAACTACATTTTAAATGAATTATTTTACATTCCGTAATTCGTTTATTATTTAACCTGCCCCAGGGCCGCCTTCGCATCTGGCCAAATTTGGTTCGGACCACATTTGCTTGGCCTGCTGCTGATGGATTTGTCGGCGCTCTGTCCACGACGGCACTTGAGTAATGGGTGTATAAGCGTCGTCTACGCCCAACGACATTCAAATGCCGGGAAGAGAGAGATCGAGAAGAATGCCCATTTGGTGGCCAAAAGGGAAGTGAGCTAGCTGGCCAACTACGGCTGATGGTGATTAATGGGATCTGCAATTAATAGGATCAGCTATAAGTTATAAGTTATATAACCATGTGCCAAATTAAAAGTTAACTAATATTTGGAACACTCTATAAAGAAGCTTCTTCTATATGTATAATGCAATATTTCAATGTTCTTATATGTACATGTCTGCTTATATTATGAAATTGCTGCATTGTTTGAAGACCCATTGCAACCTTCCACTAAAAGTGCCACAATATGCACACTTTGCACGTAAAACCCTCGGGATACAATGCTGCAGTGGGTGCCAAAAGTCAATAGCTGGCGTGATGCCCACCTTACCACCTTAACTCACTGTTTGCTGACACACAAAAGGGCTGGGGATGCATAGAAAAGATCAATCTCTCCCAGAAGCCGCCTCGTCATTAACGTTTATTAAATGCAGCTAATCCTTTGGCGCCACTGACACCGCGATGCGTGCGTGTCAAGTGGCTGAGATTGAGCCCGGTGGATGGATCGGCATTTAAATAATGAATTGGGAACCCAATACCCGAAACAATGCGATGGTAACAAGTGGCTCTGGGATCCTCACGCGCCATCCGTCACCTGACAGTCGACCCATCAGCGGTCGTCATTCAGATGTTTTGACATCACAACATCATTATCTACTCGTCTAACTCGACGGCATGCCCCCTTGAGGTTGCCCCCTCGAAGTCTGGCTGTCGTATGTGCCTCATCATCGTCATCTTCGTCGGCGGTAAGGTCGTGGAAAAACTGGGAGAAAACATTTTCTTTGCCACCGATCTCTTTGTAATTCTATAAGGTACACAATGCGTTGAGGGTATGCTGTTTTGACATAAGTTTAAAGACTTTCTTTTGTTTTCTTTCTCCTATTAAGCTTTACTACAAGCATGGGTATCATTTAGTCTTATCGTTTTAAATTACATTGTTTTCCATTTTTTTTTTTTTACCTAACAAGGTGCCCGTTTCAACCCGTCATAGTTAAGTACTTGCTGGCCAGTTTGTTTTTGATTTGCCTGACGACACTGAACTGAATTGGCCCAATTAAGCTGCCACAATGGGTAATGCCTCCATGGGGGTGGGTATTTCCAAAGTCCGGGGACTCAAGAACTGGCCCAGAACTGGGAGACTGGGACGTAAAACCAATTAGATGTCACTGGATGGATAGGCCTGGGCACTAAAGTTTTAATCACTGTTGATCTACACCATAAAGCAGAGGGGCACTTCATCGCCTCCGCCACTCGATACATCGTATTTTACAGCCAAAAAGAAAGTGTGAATCAATTAGCCTCGACCCCTGGCTCAATCTCAATTGTTTGCTTTGGCGAAAAAACAATTAGAGAATTTTATTGCTTTCGATTTAACTACGGCCCGGTCCGGCACGGTCCGTATCCAATTGTCTTGGGCGGTGGTTGTCTCTTGTTTGCCCACTTGTTTGTTACCATGTTGTTGTCCATGTCGATGTGTCGTAAAAGTGTTTGCAGCTCATTCCGGCCCCGTCACTGGGTCGCCGGGTGAAAGGCCACACGGCGATAAAAACCGTAAGTGCAGCCACTCACTCCACCACATTTTCCGAACTATGGCCCGGAGTTATGCCCGATTACCATGCCGATAAGACCGTCGAGGCTCGTGCCTCAAGTGACCTGTAAAGGAGTTACACATGGTCTTAAATTCTAATCCAAATTTGCTCTGAAAGCATGGGAACGCTACCCGCTGTGGATGGTGATCAATAATATATATACCTTGGCATTATTAAAAATTTTAAAAAAATATTCTGAGCGATGGTGTCCAAACAAAATGTGGTTTCTCCAGTAGATTTTACTTCTTAATTAATTTAAGTCAAGCATATATAATACTTATATTACAAGATACTCAGTATAATGTGAACAAATGTGGGGTGATCTCAATGATATGGGTTCGCCTGGAAAAACATTTCATAGAACGATGGAGGAGTCCGCAGTCAGCGGATCTGTCTGCAAATGCCCCGTCATCATCGTCATCTTCATCACCAGCGTCGAGGCGTCATCGTCGTCATGGCTGGTTCTATGATGAAAGGGGATGTGAATGGGGGCGGGGGAGCGTTTAGAGTGGAGGGGCGGTCGTTTGGCACGCGTTCTCTTCGCCGATCTGCCGCTCGAATGAAAATGATTAGTTTGTGTTGTCCATTTTGACAAGCGTTGTCATTTAGCCTGTCCAAACATTTTCGCTTGAGAAATTGAAAATTTGACAAATCCCCGAAATTTGTTTGATGGTGCTCAATTTGTTTTAAATAAAGTAGATTTAGCTTTGTTTATAAAGCACGCAAAAACTCCAAGCAAGTTTCTTTGTTCTTCATAAATGCGGTCAAGTAATATTGCCATATATGAGAAAACCATATGATTGATTATAGTAATTGGACTAGAAATGACAGAAACAATAAGTATCTTAGATGGATATTCGATCACCGTCCAGTGATTTCTGAACTTTGATTTGTACATAGACACGCCAGCAATAACTAAACTTTAATCATAACCGGGCCATAATTATGGCCCGAACGCAATTAAAGGGCTTAGGCATGGGGAGCATTTTATGTGCAGGGCGCAATAAAAATGCTTTATACGATATGAATATGTTTTTCCCATAGCTCCGGGTCCAGATCGCACGGAACGAATCTTTATTTATGGCATAATGATCGCCGACGTCCAGCGTTCCGAGTCTAAGTCGAAAAGTAAGAAGGAAAACCGTATATACATATATTTTTTTTTTTGGGTTCCCAATACCCGTCTCATCGCTTTACGATCAATGTTCAATTTGATTGTGTGAGTTGGGACTCATCTGCAGCTCGACGTTGGCCCCGACTCTCGATAATTCTTTATTATTTCTCTAAAACTTCACCTTTAATTAAACACGAAACGAAATTATAAAATTGTACCTGCTTTAGCAGCCGCCGTCGCTGTTCAGCTTCAAGTCAAAGAATCGCGGTCCCATCGGTAGTATGTTGCATACCTATTACTTTATAAAGTTAGGGCATGTTACTTTATTATGGGGAAATATAATTTTGTTCATATTTGGTGTAAATTATAAAGGTTGCGGAATAAATATATATATATATACCCCATATATACTCATACCACTTTCAATACATTTCCCAATCGTAATATGTTTAGAATCGTACTAGGTATATGATAGTCTTAAACCTCTGACGTATCGATCTTACTTGTTTTCATTTAGTTCTCTGCAACTGCGGGAATTTTTACCTGGCCAGTACACTGGGCGTCTCTTTCTGTTGCCCACTCCCTTACCAATCAGCCTTCCTCTTTCTTCTCCATTTGCTCATCTGCTTGCCCCGGTTTTCGTCTTGTGTGTGTCCCCAAATTCGATCAATTTAGATACAAACATCAGTACCTTTTTATTAAACTACTCTCGCTGTGTAGCTACATCTGTATCTGTGACTGTCCATCTGTATCTGTGTCTGTGTTTCTGTGACTCTGTGTGGGTTGGCAGCAATACGTGCTGCCTTAATAAGCCCGTTAATGGAATATTAGGCAAAGAGTTTTATTTTTGGTGGCAGGAGGCATACGCACATGGCGACACACTGGGGCACAAACACTCCGATTGAGTGGGACAAAAAGACAAAAAAAAAAAAGTAAGGAGGGAAAAATGAAACAGAGGGGACACCATCGAAAGTCAGGCTGAAATTATCGGAGGCTGCTGCTTCTTCAGCCTCTTTGCACACACTTCCCACCGAGGTGGGCATCTCACGGATACAGATACTTTATAAGCACACACGCATCGAACGATCGAACGATTTTAGTGCTGGAATGCAATAAAATTTTATTTTTGTTTTGTCCGATTTGATTCAAGTTTTATAGTTTGTCCGCTTATTGTGTGTAGGAGACTAGCGCACTCACACAAATTCAGAACATGAGACAAAACTCGGATACATTCCATAATACAGACACAGTCTGTTTTTGTACAATGACAAAAATTCCTAAACTGGTACAGGTATCATGGTTGAAATCGGTTTACAAAACTTCGGGCACTTCGCGGTTAGACTCACCAATTTATGTATGTCCAACTGCAAGCGATTGAAATATTTATGGCTACCAAAATAAACAAGTTTTTTCTAATACGGATCTTAGGTATAGTTGAAGTGATTATGCTTTGAGTAAATTTTAATAAAATATGGATAAATTCAGAGCGCTACCAAAGGAACTACTCTTTAATAAGCAGGCATAAGCTTCATAAAAACAAATATTGCAGATATATATTTCATAGTAAGCACATATTATTTAATTATTCTTTAGTTTACATTTTTCTTTCCCCTATCCTATAAATTATCCCGTACCCAATGTCACAGATCTAAAAGCTAACTATCTCAGGTACGAATGTGTGCAGCTGAAGGAAAATATTCGACTGGAGTGGGATCTATATCTACAATATATGTGGCTGACATAAGCCAACTAAAAATAATACAAATACGGAGCGATAAATCTTGTAGGTGAAAGAAAGTGGAAGGCAGAACGAGGGGCAGCCAGGCGACGTGGCCATGGTGATATGGAAGTGCTCCGCCGGGATGAGGTTACTCGAGATGAAAATATAGGGATAGGCATTGGGATAGGGGTCTTCAGACGGCAGCGGCGGCGGCGGCTCTCCAAAGTACTTTTGTCTAATGGCAGTCACACGTATTAGAATTACCTTTTGGATTGGCTGCTGGCCGTGTATCCACTTCTTTGGGCCCTGTACATAAGTATCAAACTGTTTCAAATTAACGAAGAAAGGGGAGAAAGATACAGCGACATTGCGACGTTTTTCGAATCGCTTTTGAATAAATTTTAGTCAGAGATCTTTGGGGTCGGTCGTTGTCTTCGTTTTTCGTTTTTGGTAATAACATTTGTCTAGTCCCTCTCTTTCTTCGACCATTCGCCTTGGAGTCTTGCTATGCTATACTATACTATATAATTCCGAGATCCTCCTGCCAGATAAATGGAGAGATGGAAAGAAAGCGTCTTGTTCATTATTTTTGTGACCAGATGGGTGACGGGGGAAATCTGTTGGTCCGGGTATCGTTTTCCTCGTAATAATTTCCCAGCCTCGATCCAATGGAGAGAGGGTCATAAAAAATGCATCTCCATTGCTGGTACCGCTCGATCAAATTATGTAAATTTTTGTTTTAATGCTAGTATCGAAATAAGCATCCCAACTACAAAGACAACGCGCCCAGACGAGGAAATCAGAAAACTCAATGGTAATGGGTAAAGTGGTAATGTTATACAGATAAAGAATATTTTTATATTTATTTACAAATCATAAATTTAATGTTTGATAAACTTTTAAATAAGTTTTCATGAGAAAATCTTTAACTATGCCTACACAATAAAACAAATGATATACATAGACAAATAGATCAAGTATAATCGAGAATTTAGCGCACAGTTAATAAAGCTTAACTCCAAAAGAAAAGGTCATTAAACTTGGTCAATAGTGTGGAGGTGGCGAATAGACTCTAGAGCAAACTTTTTGGGTTGCGTAAACCAATTTTAGTTTTAGCCAGTCTAACAATTTGTACTCCACTCCATAAGAAGGATTTCCTTCAAACAAAGAAGTTGAACCGAGCAATAGATCATTGAACAAAGCCACTAACCGTTGCCAAATTCCATTTGTGGCACATTCTTTGTTTTTGTATCAGTTTGTCTTGCCACGTACAACAGTGAAATGTATAAATAATGTCTTGTCGCTAATTTCATAGGAGTTATTAATTAATGTATATGGCCGGGAGTATCTCTTAGAATTCGTTGTCGGCTAGTTCTACCATCTGCGGTCATTCCCATTCTCATTTGTATTCCAATTTCAATACCAAGTCCAAATCCAAGTCCAAGTCCAAGTCCAGTTGATGTTATGCTAATCGGAGGCGGGGAGCAACCAAGTAGCGGATGCTGGGAATGGGAATGGGTATGAGGGGCTCTACGAGATTCGGTGGAGACATTTTCTCTGTATAAAATTAAATATCGTTTGATTGCCTTTTTGTTTGGTGCGGAGGGATTTTTCTATCTTATTTCCAGTTTTCTTATTTTGCTTATTATTATTATACATACTTGTATGGTTCCCTTTCGAAGCCAATAAATACCCACTAAAGAAATTTGAATAAGATTTGAAATTTCTTCTTAGTTTGGAAAGTTCATTGCACCGATCGAAGATGTGAAACGAACGTGTTTTGTTGTTGGAACTATGTTGCTTAAGTAGTTACTTCGGGAATTCTCCGAACTGGAAAGGATTTTACACAACGATGTGGATGGCCATGATCGTGAATCTAATCAGCAGGTGTTGTCTGATCGTTCGGTCCAATTATGGCTAAGAAAAACTGGAGTACCCAAATCGCATTTGTCGAACGTGATTTCGCACTCAAGATAGTTGCATGAAGGACACAGTTCCCGCCTCCGTTGTCCTTCGCTTCTAGGAACTGGAATTGTCCAAAATGCATTCCGTCGGTGTTCTTTTGTTCGCCACGTATCCTCGGACGTGCGTCCTGCCAACATTTTCGTACTGTTTTCATTTCTAGATTAACAAATTGTCCCACATATGAGCAAGTGTTGTAATTTCTGTATCAGGAGAGGCAGCCTTTTAAAATTCATGCTAAATTTTCCACTTGATAGTAGATAAGAAGCGCAATTCAGTCGTATAAATGGACCAAACTATTTAAATGCGATAAATGCCAATTGTTTCAATGCGTACATAAAGGACATACGATGCGGTTTCTGTATAATATTCTGCTCAACTAGGACAACATACAATATAACCAAAAATCTCTTGGTAAAACAAGTGGTAACTCAGTGCCAAATTGAATTATAGAACCACGTCTTTCAGAATTTGAACAAAAAGCGCGAAAATACCTGCACGGATTTTGCGGAACACCGACATTACGTATTGAATCACATTTTTTACCGTCAATTTCCCAGCTCGTGGTCGAAATTACTCACAAAGTTTTCCAATGAAATGCATGAATAATGTTGAAAGAAGTTGGATAAGTTCGCGGTGCAATCACAATTATTTTGGCTCCAGCTACCAAATAATGGAGGCGAACCACTGAAAGGATGAATGGATGGCTTGGCGAGGGTGTGATCCGGGGAAGGGAATGTACCCGGGCATTCGGAGGCAGTGAGTCAGCCGCGGCATCGCATCGGTGAACAGGAAACGGGCAACATGACGATGACGGCGGCGAGGGGGAGGAGTCGAGTGCCTGCAGCGCGAAATGTTGCACCATGCAGGCAAAGGAATTCTCCACACACACACACAACCGACTCCGATTTCACATATCTCCGGGCTAATAAAAAATATTCTTTATTTCCGAAGGAGTAAATGTCTGAACAAATTTGAGCTGCAATGAGCACAGCTATAAAGAGTCGGTCACCGAGATTACTTGGCAGCAGATTGTAGTATCAGGTCGGGCTCATTAGACCACATGAGATACAGAGATATAGTTATATCCATGCTCCATCAACGACAACGGCAACAAGCGAAATTCTGCAGAAGAAACCAGCACAAGATACAGATACATGTGCAGGCCAGGCAGATCGACCTTGAAAATGCAAACTATGCCGGCTGAAGAAGGCGCTACCAAAGTGATGGAGCCATCGGTTTGCGGTTGAGGAGTCAAGGGGCGCTGAGTGTACCAGGTCCTATAATCTCTGTTCACGGACCCAGATCGCAAAACGAGTTTCGCTGCATCTGTGTGCGGAGCGTATCTAACAGATACATCCGCATCTGTATCTGTATCTGTATCTGCACAGGCACTCACATCGCGATACATGGGAAAGTCAAAGCGAAGAACCGCAAAGCGAAACTCGGTCTTTGTGCCAATAGAACTTAGAATGCGGTAGGACGAAGATGGGAAAGGCGAAGAACGATGCTGGCAGCCCCTGCAAGTTGTTATTCTCCTCGGAGGAAAGAGACTTTGCTCGTTTTGTTGACTCTGGTTTGTGGGACACTGCAGAAAACGATCCCCTACTCAAATATACACTATTACGAATTTCGCTAAATAAATTAAATTTCATTTGATGTCTGATAAAAAAAAATTTATTTACAAAATTTCCAATTTGAAGATACTTTGTTATCATGACTAGGAAACTTTATGTAAAATATTTTTTCGCAGTGCACATCCAACTTTGCCCTACACCACAATTGGGCCATTGTGGGAAATGAGAGCAAGTTATGCTTCTAAACCCGTTCACATATGCTTTTTCCTTATTTATTTTTTATTTTCTTTTAGTTTTGGGATTTGTTTTGTTGGCAAGTCTGTGTGGGGGCGGCGATATGCAAGATTTGATTTTGACTTCACATGAGAAATGGATATTCGCTCGCAAAATTTAATTAACTTCATTAATTTGCCCGCAAACTTGACACATTTCAAAATTAAAGAACATTAAGGGAAGGGATGTTCTTCAGAAAACTCGTACATAGATTGTGTATATTTGAGTATACATTTTCATAAAAAAGCTACCACCTTTTAAGGTAAATGAATAGTTTAAGAATCTTATCTTTCATTTGTCTAAAGCAAGCTATCTTACAAGCGAAATTCGATTAGCTTTACTTGTGCAACAGAGATATTTTTGGGTAATTTTTTAAATAATTGATCTACTTAAAGATAAAATGGTAGATATCTAGCACCAAGTTGATTCCACAGAAAAACAGAGACATTTTAAAGAAGCTTCGCAGGCACAACCTCAAAGGTAAAGTAATCAGGCACTTATCTGCAAATCTGAATTCCTTGAACCAATGAAACCCCAACTATGCATTATTGCCACCGGCAAATCGGGCCATTACATCCCGGCCAGAAAAGCTGCGACAGAACGCCATGTAGTCGTGGTGGGAATGACAATACGGGGCTTCATAAAGATGAGCGTTTTATGCATCCTTAACTTACACTCTATTTTAATTGCCGCGCGCGATCCTGAGAAGAGGCTTCATCTCCTCCTTTCTCCGCTGCAGTTGCGGACTTAAGTCCAGATCGGCCAAGTCCCATCCGATCTCATGTGCAATTAAACAATCTGTGGTGAGGGGGAGGGCAGATGAAGGGGCAGGGGCTGGGGCGTTGGTTGTGTGGGGGATAAGAGGGGTGCGCTGGCAAAAGCAAATTTACGTCCCCTGTCAAGAGGCAGCGACGTAGCGTATTTAATATTTTTCAGCGTGCTTTACCTTTTCATGTTGTGTCATCATCAGCTTCAACTTCACCTCCAGCATTCAGCATTCAGCCACCGAGCCAGCGTACAGATACTCGATCCCTATAGCGATTCCGATCCCGATCCCGAGACCGATCCCCAAGCCCATCCTGTTCCTTCACAAATTTGTACGCTCAACTACAAACTAAAAAGTCTTAAAGTCTTAAAAGCATTTGCGGCCAAAAGGCAGCGGCGATGGCAAAAAGTAAACACAATAAAGGCATAAAAATTGCGAGTGAGCAAAACAAATAAAAATCGAAGCTGAGCGAAAAAGACGCGATACAAAATGCTGACCACTGTCCATGGGCGAGGGGGTTGTGAGGGGGGAGGGGGGTTAGAAGGGGCTATCCCCACGTTGTTTTGTATCTGTGCTGCTCATTTGCACTTGGAATACAAAAGATACATTTTCGTAAGACCATTTTGACATGACAAGATAACGACAAGCAATCCGACCGAGCGACTCACCAGTTGGAGCCTCCCAAGGGGCTCGGGAGAAGGGGGCTACCCAGCCAGGGGACACCCTGTACCGCTCATTGGCTCCTGGACACCTCCCCGCCCGACCATCGAACCATCGAACTAAGCAACCAGCCCAAGCAAACCCAACCGACCTTTGGCTGAGTGTTTCGTATTTTAATTTTCATTACGGCCACTTCGGCTTACCTCCCAGCACTGGAAAAAAATGCAAGCTGATTTGTATCTCATTTTAGATTTTGTTCAATATATATTGTATTTAAATAAAATTACCACAAAATATATATTTTTACTGACCATTTGTGCGTGATAAAACTTTACTATTATTTAATAACAATAATAATTGCAGTCTATTGTAACGTAGGTAGATACTATTAAAAGGTAGATTAAATTTAATATATTTAATTTACGAAAATTAAAGTGTTTTTGTTGGCAAAGCTTATCGATGTAAAATATTTAGTATGCATAAATAATAGTATGCATTTCAAGATTATAGTATTTGTTGTGCTGAGATTAAAAAAGTAGGGATAAGCCTAACTTAGAAATTAGTTTTTTTTACTTATTGCTATTTTCTCTCAGTGCTTTTTGCACTCTCCGCCGCCACCTTTTATGCACTAAAGGTTCTTGAAAAGCTGCGCCAGCGACGACAGCAGCGAAGTTCGCGCAGGCAGCTCAAAAGTGAGTATTTCCAAGAAATTGCAAATTATTTTTGAGCCGAGCGCCTGCGCCTGCTCCTCACCCTGCCAGTTCCCCCCGGTCCCCAAGTCCTCAAGTCCCCAATCCCGGACTCCTCGAGCTGGAGCCCGAGGCCCAAATGCGAGGTACCCAGGTCTCAGTTCCGCGGCAGAAGCCGCCGCCAAAATGAGTTAGCATCCCAAAAACCCAACCGGCTGGCTCTCGTGTCTGTGGAGGACCCTTCGACCTCCTCCTCGCCGAATCCGCAGACCACTACTACTCATACTACTACTACTACTACTTCGGCCCATTGACACCCGCGTACCGCGATCCTCTGCTCCTCAGGTGACTCTCTGTCCAGCCATCTCGGCCATCAAGTGTCCCAACTCCATCCATATGCTCCTTTCTCGCTCCCTCCATAAAGTCGTGTTTATGCCTTCTCATAAACATTTTTATTTTAATGATTTTTATTATTGCGCACATTCGTTACTTTTTATACAACCCCGGCGAGGATCACTTCAGCATCTTCTGCGTCCACGCTGGCGTATCGAATTTGATTCAACCGCCATGTCCCCACAATTGAGTCCTGATCTCCGCCGGCTGGCTAAGTAGTTGCGCCTGTACCTGCTGCCCACCTATACAAACACGCATAAATTTATATGTTTACTTATGCCTGGAAACCAAACGCACCTCTGACAATTCAGTTGGAAGTCAGTTTTTCAAGGATTTAGTTAGCTTAAAAACAATCACGAACTCATAATTTTCCTTGAATATACAGAAAATAAATGTCTTCTTATTTCTCAAACTAAGAGAAAAATAAGTAATCAGTTAATAATAATTTTTTCTTTATTTCATATAGTGAATATTTGGATGAATGAATATTTAAAATTTAACAAATTTTATTTTGAACAAATAATTCCTTTAATTAACTTGATTTAAAGATCTCCTTCGCTGGAGTAATTTCGTCTGTTTATGCTACATACCCCGTCCATTCACGGACATCCATGGGGACACCTTTCATGTGGCAGCAGGGATCGGGTTTGGGATAATTTGATGGCCGACTCCGGACAGTCCCTGCATTTGCAAGCAATAAAAATTAATTTACGTTCGATTGCAAGGTTTTCGCGCTCGAAACGAGAGTGAACCCGCCGCCGCCGCCGCCTCCGTTGATGACACATAAAATGCCACGTTTACGGCTCCTTAAGACGCGACTCGGTCTCTTCACTTTCTGCCAACATAAAAAATGTTAAGTTCGAAAAATGGCGATTTTTTTTTTAAGGAGAGCAGGAGGCATGTGGCACGCCATCGCAACGTTTCAAAGTGGCGCACTACTTGCCTAAAACAGAGAGTAAATCGGCGCAGTTGGCCATTTGGATTTGATGCCCCTTCACCTTGCCAGTCCCCCGTCTCGTGGGCTTGGCGATCAGAGTACCTTTCCAGGAATCGGAAACTGGGCTCGTCCGCACTCCGCCTGTTCCTCTGGACAGGTCTGCGCTGCGGCACTTCCAGCTTGAACCTGAGTGCTTTGATGTTTGGCCCGTTTGGCTGCCAGAAACTAATATCCTTTGCGAAACTGATATGATTTCGGCATGGAACGGGTTTTAGGATCATTCGTACTTATATAATGACAAAAGCTTATTGGGTTCATTAGATTTATTTATTCAATTTTTTATCTTATTTTTCCGATAGATTTTTATTAAACATATTTCAATTCAACTTTGGTAATGATTATCATTGCTAAACAGAACTGCATTGGTGATGATGAAGTATTCTTCCTTTAAACATTAACCAATTTTGTATTTTTCCAGTCTTAATTGTTTGAAAACATCTATGTAATTTATATAGCAGATCATAAGTTGATAACGATCTAAAATGATTATGAGCTAAGCAATCCCACTTCTCATAAGTTTTTTATTGAATAACTTTAGATTTATGTGGATATACATTTAGGAAACACACAATATTGTTATACTAAATTTATTGGCCTAGATTAACTATATTTAGGGTAGGTCGCTGTAGTAGTTGACCCAAGCGTTTTTGGCTTAACTAAAGTATTCCTCCGCAAAGGGAAGTCGGTCATCTAGCGGCGACTATTCTCCTCCAAGCGCGCCACCGTACGTCGCAACTCGACAAGCTCCGCCTGAAGGCGATCCACGGAGTCAGCTTGAACTGCACTGACAGCTGGGAGAGGGCCTGAAGGAACTGGAGCTGGAGCTGAAGGATTCACCGCCAAGGGTGGAACGGCGCGTCTAAATGGTACTGCACCCTCTACGCTGGCGATGGAGAAGTTCGGATGGATTTGAGGAGTAGTCACATGGCCAGTGGCCGCTGGAGTGCCCGCAGACGTTGAGACGCTGGCCACTGGCCGTGATAGTATTAGCGATGAAATATAGCCCGATGGCGGAGTTCCCTTATGGTTGGTTAAAAACTTTTGTAGCTTGGACGCAGCACTGTCACGTTGCGATTCCAGCAGCAGACGCATGGCCTCCTGGTCGCCGGATCTGGCCTTCTCCAGCGAGTCGGAGCCCTCGTCGATGATCACATAGTTGATGACATGGGCATGGGTGCCCGGCTTTATTCGGTATACTAGCTGTCCACCATCACTAATTTTCGAGAGCGCCGGAATGTCGCCCATATGGGCCATTTCGCCGCCCACTTGAAAGATCGATGTGTGCCCATTGACTACCAGTGGCTTGGGCATTATGTACGGCGCGGACACGAACTGGGAGCACTTCCTCTTCGTCTTCTCCACCACAGTGGCCACTTTGCATCCGGTGGTGTTGCAGGTGCGCAATGGAAGCAGCGCATCCCCGCCAGAAGCCGGATTTGTTTGCTGCATTGTCTTGGCTATACGACAGTTCTCACGGCAGCTGATTGTGAATTGCCTGCTCCTCTGCAAATCGGCCAACGCTTTTCGATCACGCACAAACTTATTTTTTATTTATTTTTCTCGTTTTAGTGGTTTAAAAAACGTTTTTAATGTTAAAAACTCAGCGTTGTCTTTTTTTTTTGTAGTGTGAACCACGCGTTAGGGAATCACAGGTTTCCCGAAGATACCACGAAAAATACCATAAAATACCAGAGTGCCGTTGCGCATGTTGATAGACCGATAAGCGTAAAGCGGGAAATTCGAAAATTCTTTGGCGATTGCAAGAAAGCAAAAAATGCTTTTAGATATTTCTGGCTATTACTTATTAAATATTAGTTGTTAGAACATAAATGCTAGTATAGCTTAGCTTGTAAAAGTAATTAAGATTTAAGTTGAACATATACAACGCATTTCTATTTTTGCCTTGCAATCTAAAAAATCGCTCAATTACTAACTTATTATTTGTATATGTTTTATGTCTATAGTTGTCTGAACAAACATTAATTAAAACTATATTTGAAGCTTGCGACCATAATAGCTAATGAAGACAATTAAGAATGGGGCCCTTCTTAACACATTAAGTTCTCGCAGAGTGAGATAATAAATAATTTGCATACATAATCGAGGTGAGAGCATTCAGGTGTCTGGGAAATGGCGCGTGGGTGCAACGACCACCGCGCTGACCTCGAAACGGGGCAAATGGAGCTGGACGACGGATCGGATGATGGGTGGAGTAGAATGGAGTTGCACCCGCTTCATTTACATTCCAAGTACTTTAAGAGCGAACGCTGGTCGTTAAAAGATGCTGCTCGGATCGGACATTGAGCAGCGGGTTTTAGTACTGAAACAGCGAACGGACCGGACTGGACTGGACTGGACCGGGCTGGACAGTTCCAGCCGCCAGCTTCTTTAATTTCCACTCGTCAATCATCCATCTCGGCGAACTCAGAGTTGCAGCCTCATTGTTGGCTCAAATGAAATAATTACTTTAGCACACAGCGACTGACTGACTCCGTCTGGAAATGGATTGGAATGGGCCAACTCGGACCACGCCAGGCCAGGCCAGGCCCTTCGTGCATCTGCATCCTTAGTCATGGCCAATATATCGACTCGCATTAACCACGACAACAACTGCAGTCGGCAGAAAGGCAGTGCAATAAAATCCTCCAACACGTTTCGTCCCGAGTCCGGGAATAATAAGAAATGAAATGCCATTTATTAAGCATTAATAAGTGCAGGCGTCCACGTCCATCCGCCATCCTCGATCTCCATCTCCATCGCGCCCAAATGCGCAAGATGCACTCCCATCTGACTCAGCATGCGATGCCTGTGGGCATCCCATCAGCTCTCCTGCCCCTCATCCATCCAATGGTCACATGGTTGGTCCTATGCTCACATGCAGACTCCATTTTGGCCATAAAGTTTAACTCAGGGGGTGGTAGAATTCAGATCAAACCAGGTCTATCAATTCTTCTATCAAATCTTTATAAATGTGGGCCATCCTTTAGAGCTTCTCTGACTCCGTAATCCTTGCTGGTTAGAACTAGTTGCCTACTTGTAAAACAACAAAAGTTTCCATTTTTCAGAGCTCATTAATTTTTAATCTATGGGCTGTAGTCTGTCAACATATTAACAAAATGGGCAAATTAGTTGCATTTAATATCTACAAAATAGCCTTTCAAGTTATGCATTTGCGAATAAATATAACAATATTAAAACATATTGTTGCTAAAGTTTTTACTCTTTGATAGCCGTGACTAATCAGAATTCAAGACGGGTACCTGGGGCCTTCGACATAAAAAAAACGGCACACAAAGGACCGTCGGCACCTGCAGGGTTAACTTAATTAAATTCCATTGCGTTTTGGCTCAGAAATGTGAGCAACATGATGCAATTATGAATTATAAAATTAATATAAAGCGCACTTAACATGCAGGACCGTCGACGGCAGCGGAAATATTTCGCCGAATCCAGCCCACAGACTCAGGACTCAAAACCCAAGACCCCAAAAGCCTGACCGCAGATTTCCCCACCGCGCACTCCTTGGTTCGTTCTTCTTCTTTTGTTTGTAGCTCATTGGGTGTGGACCCTAAAATCTTAATTGCAGGGAACGCACAAAGTGCAGGAACTGGGGAGCTGCAAGTGGGGATGCGGATGCGAGGGCAGACTCTTCCTTGAAGGCCACAAATTTTCTGGCCATTATACTTTTGAAATGTTCGCCCAAGCTGGTATTATAGTTAGTTTTGTGTGACATTAGGTTAATATTTATAAATTTATATAAATTATTATTAAATATTTTCAATATGAATTTATATATCTGAATGACCAGAGTATAATAGACGTACAAAGATATACTTTATTAATGATATGTTCTTATATATGTACTTCGAAATATTTTGTATCAAGACATATTTAGTTTTTTTCAAGAGATAAGCATAAATTCATTTGATTATAAACGAAAATGCCATTTCTCATTTGGCTGATTAGTTCGCAGACTTTCTTGAATACAATTGTGGGGCTAAGTATTATTGGAAAAGTGGTTCCTGGACCCTTCCTCCGCCAATCCGCAGCCAAACCCGTGCACTTGGACCCTTATCAAGGCTGATCGATTTGGACAGTTCGCATTGGATGACTGTGGGGTTTTCGGCGAGTCATGCCCACTTTACACGGAATTTGGCGTAATGAGAGAGTATTAGTGCTCGTGTGGGTGGGGCGTGGCAGGTCATTGAACCCTGCCTGGCATTACCTGGCACTCTCGCTTGCAGGTGACAACCCTGTGCAATTGCCAAAATCCATGAGATACACGAGAAAAATGCGAACCAGCATCTAATAGCATGTGAACATGTCTGGGACTTGTCTGCCACGCCAAACAACTTGCATCCCTTTCCCTTCATTTTTGCCTTATCTCGTCTTGCTTTATTTTCAAGTTTGTTAAAAAATTGAATTCCACGACAGCGCTGGCCAAACACATGACATCCATTTCGACTGTGGCAACAGTAGCAACAACAATAAGAAGCTGGGCAAGAGAAACCAGTAAATGCGCTTAAAAATTCAGTACAGTGAACAAAATGTTATGTTAAATAAGCTGTCATAAAACTTTAAACTTAACACGGAAACTTAAAAACAAAATAACAGAAATTTCTTTCTAGCAACAGAGTATTCTTCCTTGTAACAGAAGTTTCTTTCTGGTAACAGAAGATTCTTTCTGGTAACAGAAGATTCTTTTTAGTAACAGAAGATACTTTTTCGTAACTGAAGATTCTTTCTAGTAACTAAAATTCTCTATGAAGTAATGGTAGTTCCTCAACGAAACTCACTTCACATCAAATGAACACCAGTGTGATATTGGCATAGTGCCGAAAGTTTCCGACACAGTCCTGTACTTGAAACCGATCAAGTGAGCTGCAAGCTGTGGCGACTTGGGTCGTTTTTTTTTTTTAGAGTCAGGACACTCTGCAGTTGTTGTTGTGATCGTCTGGCAGACTGAAGGCAGACACAACAACGCCACAGACGACGGGCCAGCACTTCCAGCAGTGCGAACTCGAACTGCGCAGTGCGCATGCGCAGCGTATGTAGCTGTTAGACCCACACACAGACACTCACACGTGCACTTGCACTGTCCGCGGACAGAGGGGGAAAAAAAATGAAACAAAATAAATAAATGGGAAAAAATATAAGAAGCGATTGCGAAGAGGAGACAAGCCAGAGAAACGAAATGCGAAAATGTTTGTGTGGTTAACCTTGACTTTGAAATTCTCATTGCAAGAGTCGAAGAATGTACGCAAACATAGCCACATAAATATTTATATGTAGTGCCGATCGCGTCGCTCTTCTTGCTTTTATTTGCGATTTCCTGTTTCGGTCTGCCATTTGGTTACTTAATGACTATCTCTACTCCTCTTCCTTGCAGATGAAACTAAACTAAGCCAAACGTCTTTAAATTGATCCCAGAAGCCAGAAGGATTCGCGGCTTATAGCTCAGCTCCATCGAGGAGCCCACTGCAGCACTTTTGTACGCCGTGAGAATTGCGGAACCAACAGGTAGGAACGTTAATCACAAACATACTACTACGATTAAGCAATGATTTCACAATTTATTGAATTTAATATAAGAAAAAATGGAAGACATGCAAAGTAGATAACAGAGAATGATTTGACACTCATAAAAGGATTCTTATTATGAGCAGATTTTATAATATCATTTCTTTGGATTTAGTATTTGGAATATATATACCAAAATAAATTCGTACATAACATGATTGTAAAGAGTAAAGTTCAAAGGAAGCTGATTAAATTACATTAAATATTTATAAAAAATTCCAATGTATTGCTTTACAAACTATTCTTAGCTTCCAGTAAGCATTTATTCATGCCCCCATTTCAACTGCCCATAAATAAAGTTCGATAGAGTAAATGGTCTCGTATTGCATCGGCGACACACAAGTGGCTCAACCCGCACATCCTGGTCCAGGATGCATCCGCCCACAACTGCCTAGTTGGCCCCATTAATCGTATTCAACGCGACTGTATCCTATATCCTGGCAGGAGTGCGCTTCCGCCCCATCGGCTCCTCCCCATTGAAATACGCCTTGAATGGAATTTGAAAATCGATAAATGGCAATGGCGACGGAAATTGCTCTTCCATGGCGGTTGACACCGTGTTAATGGGCCACTTATAACGGCATTGTTAGCGCTACTTGCACACGGATCTCATCCACGGCCACTTAATGTGCATCTCCGCCATTCCCATTCCCACTACCATTGCCCATACCCGCCGGTTTGGGTCTTGTTAACCCCGCAGTGTTGTAGCCAATGCAGCTGCTTCTGTTTTTGGCCACAAAACGAGGACACGTGCCCCGTTCCGAAGGCATGAATTATAAGGAATCGCGAGCAACTGAAAGGTGTTTCGTTCGCTCGGCTTGCTGCTAATTAAATTTAATTTAAAACAAAGCTCGGCATTTCGTCAACGTTCGCGATTCGAGGATACCCCGTGCCATCTCGTCCTCCATCACCATCTCATAATTGACTGCTGCTGCTGCTGGTGGTAAAAAAAAAAAGGAAACAGGGTCTTAAATTACCGGCGGGAAAGTGTGGCAACACATCGAGTCCTTTTTTTTCGGCTCGATTAACTTAGATGCCGTAAAAAGTATTAGGCTGCAGCGAAACGACTGCTATTCCAGCCTTTGAAGCACTGCAAAAAAAAAAGATGTGTTACATATGCAACTTAAGTTATACACATAGTTATTTAAATATATTTTCAATCCCTCTGGTTCATTTATAGATAGAATAAAGTTACAACTGAAAGTTAATCAAAATTTAGTTAAAATGTGACTCATCCGATCAGCAAATGATTTGTGAATAACATTTTTTCTCGGTGCACGGAGGAGGAGGATGATGGCCATGGGCCAAGGACCAGCGACCATGGTGTATCCGGCGCCGAATCATCCGCTAAGTACCGAGACATGTTATATGCTTGTCTGCTTTTTTGCCCTTGGTGTTTGTCCCCATGTGTGCGTATGTTCTGGATCCTCCTCCTCAGCCGCAGGACCAAGTCAATGGAGCAAACGGCAGGAGCAGCTGGGTCAGTCTTAGTCGCTGTCTAAGCGAAGGCAGGTGGCTCGAGCCAATGCCGATTAAAGCCACTGATCTCAGTGAAGCGTCTAGAAAAAAAATTGAACGAAAACAAAGGAGTAGAAAGAAGGCCATAAAATATTTGAGAAGTGAAGGCCTACGGATTGTATGCTTAGTCAATAAAACAAAGGCTAAGTCTTAAATATTCATTGATCAGTTGCTGAACCAATAACCAATTAAAATCCACCTAAGATGGTGTATGTCCCAAGGCCATTATTCTATATAATATTACCCCACCCTGGACTACCTGCAATTGGAGTTCCAGTTAAGATGTATATCTTGGGGCCATGTCTGGATCGCACACACACACACACATACACACACGTACGCACACCGAAAACAAGGGCAGGTATTTGTTTACCGTTAGAGGGGGCAATCAAAACGGCTCTACACCCGAAAATTTCGATGGATCCACTTCGAAACGAAGGTGCCCCACTTTGAAGGCCAGCGGCAGGCGATCGGCACAAAGCCTATGATTAAAATTTAGGTCCGATCTTATACATATGTATGTATGTATGTATGTACGTATGTGGTGTGCTTTATATGGTGCATGTGCGTAATTGCCCGACCCAAAATCCAGCGGTCGCGATCCTTCTCAAATTAAAGTATACACCCCTCTTCGCTTTTCGGCGGGGAAAGTTACCTGCGGCCAAAGTTAGATTCAAAAACAATATCAACTTGAGGGGGGCTTTCGTTTTGGACAGACAGTTGCATGAGAAACTGTTTGTTATCATCAGCAAATTGTATAACTAAAGCCACAATTAGAGAAGGAATTATTGAACGAGACACAGGTTCCAAATCGAATAGTCATCAATCATAATTATAAATATTACATCTTAAGCTTAGAAAAGAATGGGCTAGTACACACATAGCTGTTTTACTTGCTGCTCTTACGAATTAAACCAATTATGCAAATAGATCTTTTTAAGCATTATTTTCTTACCAACCTTCCAGGAAACTATGTTTCTTATTTGCATAGAATATCATTCAAAAAACGGGTTGCAATTTATGCACTCTACATTCAAGTTTATGACTGTTTCGTTTTGGTCAATTAGGATTTCCATAATAAATGGACGCAGGTCAAATCGAGTTATGACTAAAAGATGACATAAATTTTCAATACAAATTTCCATTTATTGCTAAATTATCGTAAAAGAAACTGAAACAGATAGGTTGGCAAAAAGATCTCTATATGCCGAATATAATAAAAAGAAAACTTAATCAATTAGAATATTTGCAAATTGTGTAAATTTATATTTTTATGTTCTGACTTTATAAATAAACTGAAAACTTTATAAACATTTTTTTATCGTAACATGAAATTATGTGTTTGAAGGCAAAACTCTTGAAATACGATAAACTAGTCTCCAAGGCGAAATCTAGATTGTGGTTTGTGTACTCGCTAAGGAGACCTGATCTGTTCTGAGTGTACCCGCTAGGGGTCGCTCTACTACATACGATAAGATAAAATGACTTCTTTATTTAATTTTTAGGATAACCATTTTTAAAAGCGAAGTATTTATTAGCAGATTAAATGTTACATACGTTTTATTAACTTGTAAAAATTGGCAGCCGTTTAAGTAATACTTAAATATCGTACTTGGGAAATTGGGTCAATAAACAGCTGAGGTCCAAAAAATGAGCAAATTCACATTCGATTTGCACTTTGGACGCAATAATTTAATTGCTCTGCTATTAAGCTCTGCAAAAAGGGAGACAGACTGCATGGTGACAGTAATTTTTTGCCACATTAGGTGATAATCGTCTGCTTGTTTCTAGTTTGCGACCCGTTTAAATTGCTTGCTATGTGATGGCACTGCATTTCTTAAAGCCTACGGTAAAAGTGCCGAGTTTTGTTATTAAAGTCAACGCATGAATGCTATAAGAATGCCACCATTGGTCACTAAATCGACAGTTGTAAATCACTTAGTTCATCATGCAGATCGTTGCTCTCACCCTCGTTGCGTTTGTGGCCATTGCCGGTGCCTCCTGCCCGTATGCAGCTCCAGCTCCAGCTTATTCAGCGCCCGCTGCTTCTTCTGGCTACCCGGCTCCACCATGCCCCACCAACTACCTGTTCAGCTGCCAGCCCAATTTGGCCCCAGCTCCTTGTGCCCAGGAGGCCCCAGCCTATGGATCCGCCGGCGCCTACACAGAACAGGTGCCCCACTACGTGGGAAGTCCCAACCGAGAGCAGTTGCAGCAATTTCACCAGCGCATTGGAATGGCGGCTTTGATGGAGGAACTGCGCGGCTTGGGCCAAGGAATCCAGGGTCAACAGTACTAGTGGCAAAAAAAAATTCATGTGAAGAATGTTTTCGAATTAAATCCGTCTATGCTTTAATTGGACTTTATACTATGGAACAAAAAAAAATTGGGATTGGAGATAAGGAAAACTGGTAACAAAAAAAAAAATGATTTAAAACTTATTTTTTGTTGTTTTGTGCCCTCTGCCCTCCGATTCCTTTTCGAAAGCCATAAAGAACATGTGTCGTCTGTATTTATATATTCTAACTGCAGCCGTCCTAAAACGGATTATTGCAAGCCATTTTCCGAGCGATTCACCTCTTGAATTTCCCATTACTAGATGATTCTCACGAGATCGTCTCCGTTGGTTTCTCTCGCGGGCATTTTTGTCAATGGATGCGGCGCGGGTGCCAAATATATTGTCAGTCGAAATTGCTGTCTTGTGCGGTCGGTCGCATATTCAGACGTCTCCACCGCGAACCGCTTGAAACTGCTCCACATTGCTTTGCCCAAGTGGATCACGCCCTCGGAACATAAATCCCATCAAGCATATAGATTCCAGCAGGATGGCGTTGCGTTCGTTCAAATCGCTGCCATGTGACGGACTCTAAGTCCCATAGCCACATTTGTGACCCAATTCGATGAGCAATTGTGTCTGTGTGCCTGTGTGTGTGTGTGTGTGTGCGGGGCTCTTGGCCATTTAACGATTAGTGGCCATAACGGCAAAGTGTTTGTTTATTTTGTTGTGCGACCGCAGAAACGATTCCAAAAATGATTGCATAATTGACTTTTGGCGGGGGGGTGTAGAAATCGCGCTAGACGCTCAGCATAAATTTCGGCTTGTGTTCCTATACCGTTTGTGATTCCAAAACAATTTGTGAGCCATGAAAAAGCTTCATCTGGGTGCCAAGCACAAGGGCAAGTCCTACAAGCCCTTTAGGAATAAGAATCGTCGGGTAAGTGAAAGTAATAGATCGGTTAGACATCCTAATCTTACCCCTTATTTTAATGTGCCCCCGGGCCCGGGCGGAATTCGTATATTTTTATCCACTCGATCGCTCGCAGACTGCTCGCCCAGCTTGTCAGGCTATTCACGACCATTTAAATACACACATACACGAAGTGAATACAGTGCGTACCAGAATGTAGTGCCAACGCGGCGGATGAGTGATTTTCCCAAGCGAAAGGGATGCGAGATTACTCATACGCCTAGTTTTTCTGGGCACGAAACTATAAAGCAAAGCAGTTGCATGGTTATAATGCAACATATGTTATACATTTATATTTATTGTAAGTGATGTGTAATTTATAGTAAGAACAGTCGCCTTGATAATAAACTAATTGGAGTAAAGTGGTTGTATTGTAAGAGGCTTCGTTTGTTTTTCACCTGCACTTCAATTAATTTCTTGTTATTTAATTATAATACTCACTGTATTTGTATGACAACGGTTGTTTTTAAATTTAAATTCTCTTAGTTCTCCCACAGACAATTTGGGGGCCAAAGAGGCTATCACACCTCTTACTCATCTTCGAAATCTGCATAGTTGTAAGCATAGTGAATGTTGATACTTTTGCGATACTCAGAAATCACTAATTTGTTGTTATGCGTTTGCAACTAGACTAAAAGAACTTTGCAAAATTCGTAAAAATATATGCTTAAGCATGTTTAAATGGAATATACATAAGTGTCTGTATAGTTATGCATTTTACATTAAAACATCGTTGTATACGATTAACTCGATATATTCTGAGTTATTTTAATTACCGAGACTAGTTTTTAAAAAATGTCTATTCAAGACCACTAAATTGCATTACTCTACATTACCCTAACTATTTATATATCTAATACGTTCATTGCAATTGGGAATCATGAATGTTATTTGAGCCTTTTGAAAACGCTGCAATGCCAAACGGCAGGTGAGGAGCAATTCGCTGACGCGCGGTCATCGACGGTGCCGGAAAAATGGGAAACATTCGGGCTGACCATGAAAATATTTGCCAAAGGGCTGAGGGGCAAAATTGCACTGGAATCCGAAAGCAGAGCGTTGACCCACCCGAAGAAAAAAACTATCCCACCGAGCGTTGGAAGTGGGTGGCTGTGGGTGGCGATGCGATGTCGATGACAACGAAAGTTCATTACTAGTTGTTGGGCACTTTGCCCGCTGCAAAGTATGATGGGACTTTTGGGCAATCGGCGAAAGGTAAACAAAGAATCGACCCGAGGTACACAAACAACACCCGACCCCCTCGCCCCACTTCAATTCAGCGATTAAAGGGGGATCCCCTTTTGTTTTACATATTGCCTTTTGGAAATGTGTAAACGCAAATTGAGACCATCGCCCGCGACCTTCCCCGTTAACGGTTAAATGGGGAGAGCCGGAGAAAGAGTGTGGAGAAGAATAAATGCCGACGCATGCGCGGAGCAAAAGTGGAGAATTGCTTTCTGCGCATGCTCCTCTGCTCTTTTGTTCTCTCAGCCTCCTACTCTCTCGCATCCTGTCACTTTAAGTGAGGAAATGGAAAACGGAATGTTTACGTTATGGCCACAGTGAGATACAAAATTGATATAAACCAAGTCGATATTGAAAGGCTTATTGAATGGGAATAAAACACTTTTCTTTCTAATTCTAATTTAACAAGTACTTTAAAGAGCTAAATAAAAAGTAGTTTATTAATGCCATTGTTTTTTGTATATACATATATAAAATTTCAACTATTACATTTGCTTTCCAAAACATTGATTATTTTTAGAATTGTTGAAAACATAATATTAAAGCAACAATTATTTTAAACATCTATCACATGAATAAATTTGTGATACTAAAACTACCAGCCTACATTGAACATTTTTAAAGTGGTTGTAAAGTGGATGTAAATTTTAAATGCCAATGCTACGATTAATTTAAAAAATATGTGTGTGCTTGAGAGACCTGCGACCAACAGCTGTAACCCTTTTCGTTTGGAGGTTTTGGCGCTCGCAGACAATTATCGGGGCTGCCAACAGGTGGACCGCCACTACCCCTTTGTCCCCCTTGCCCCCTTGAGAGTTGTGGGTGCTATCGATTTTCCAGGCACACCACTGACCGCCGATGACAGCGCGCTCATTTCGATGGAGATTTTGTGGGGGCGGATAGCTCCACGCCTCTCCCATTTTAGCACAAGCAACTCCAGTCGCACAGTGGGACGAGTATGCTGCATATGTACTTGAAAACCAATTTTGTTTACATTCACGGGCTGCTACTTATGATGGTGTGTGTGTGAGGGAATGTTCACACAAGCATATGTATAAATATATACATATACCCCGAAACGAGTGGAGCATTTACGCACTGGAAGGGAACGAGAAAACTCTACACAGTTTTCCCAGAGCGGAGCGGACTTTTCGCCTTCCAAATACAGAAACGATTCAGTTTGCGTGCGGAGTAGAACCGTTTGAATGTCGGAAAGGCGAATAGAAATCAAAGGATGTGAATCGAATGAAATCCTGTAAAAGTTAACCCGCGAATCGGTTGAGGATATAGCCAGGTCAAAGGGTTCGAAATCGGAAGAAGTCGGTTGGTTTTCGGAACAAAGGAAAATTGAAAAACACACCGCCACGTTCAACGGAAATCAGTTTTCGCGACCTATGTGTACCACCCCCTCTGCCCGAGTTTTCCAGCACATTTCGTGTGCATATACTAGAAAGGAAAAAAAAAGGTGATGTGAGCAGAGAACCGCGACCCGACGCCACTGACATAAATTCCTATTTTTAACTTCCCTGGGGCCAAAAATCCCCATCGATGCGGAATCAATTTCGATCCGATTCGCCAGTCGTATGCAAATTGTGCTAAAATTAAGACGACCAAGGGCTGCGGAAATCCCTTCCAGTTAACAATTTAAAGTTATTTCGCCTGTGGCTTCCAAACCGTTTGACAATCGCATCGCCTCTCTCTCTCTCGCTTGTTCCCTTTTTCTCTCTCTTGCTCTTTTGCTATCTCTCTCGCACACTTGGTAACGGTGTTTTTATGTCAGTGTCAAAATCGAACACCGTCTGACCCGATGGTTAAAATAGTTAAGCAAAGTATATTGCCAATGTCAGTGTTAATCATACAACAAAGTGCAACAATAAAGCTCTCAAAATCCTGCCAAATGAACGAAGTTAAAAGTTTAATATTCAATAGAAATTTTGTATATGCCTGATTACTCGAATCGTAGCGCTTTTATAGTCTTTTTACAAGCCCAAAACCAGTTGGTTTCATAAAGTGTTAAGTGTAGTTGTAACCAACTAAACCAGCCAACTCCAAACTCACCGAAACCGTATAGGAATAAAAGTAATCGTGGAATACGGATACGTAATCATTGCCAGCTCAACGCCTTGCCAGCCACCGTCACCATCACGTTCATTTCCACCACCACCAACTTCATCAGCATCGCACCATCTGGTGGTGCTGGTGGTGCTGTTGTCCTCGCACAGGATCGTCGGAAACATCGCCAAGATATCTTCGTTCGAGGAAGACTACCGGGCTGACAGGCCCATGGTGCAGCGCGCCTCTTCCTCGGATGCACCCTCCGTTCAGGGTGGCCAACATCGAGAGTCTCGATTTGGCCTTGGATACCCCTCCTACCAGAGTGGATACAACAAACTATTCACACAGGTGCCACAAACAATCAAACATCCAGGGGTGGGGGGGACCCTAATCCATGTTCTTTAATGCGATTTTCAGATGAATGTCACGGTTTTTGTAATCTTATCTATTCTAAAACATTCAATTTAAAGTCTGATTTGAAAATACCTCTTACTTAGAAAATAATACAAAACAAATTTGTTTTTGTTTGCCATATTCCATATAGGTTTTGTATTTTTTATACATACGAATTAGCATAAAACGAAACAAATTGTACATTATGTACATTAGTTATAATCGCATAAAATGAAAAATTACTCAGCATTCTCGGAGGCCATTATATCGGCCATGTACTTGCCACCAACTGTTGCTTCATGTGCGGCAAGAAGAAATATTGAAAACTATATACATTTTACTGCATTGTTTGGATATTTGAGTTGGGATGGGATTTTGGCAGCGGGCCAATTAAATTTGTTATGATTTTCAGATGGCCGGTCCAATTCATTTGTCTTTAAATCGGCACTTTTAAGGCAGATTAAAGTCTATTCTGATCCCATTTATTTTGAAAATTTCCAGGGTTCTGCCGACTCGAACTACTCACAACCGTCATCCGATCTGTCGCTAGACGAGGAAAAGGAATCGCTTCGGCGAGAAAAGGAACGTCAGGCCTTAAGCCAGTTGGATAAAGCGAGGGTAAGTGTGTTGTGCATTATAAAAATGGAAATCCAACCCTGTAATACCCTGTAATTTCAGAGCAAACCAGTGGCGTTCGCTGTGCGAACCAACGTAGCATACGATGGCGCCATCGACGACGATTCGCCGGTGCAGGGCGGAGCAGTTTCGTTCGAGATCCGGGAATTCCTGCACATCAAAGAGAAGTACGACAATAACTGGTGGATCGGCCGGCTGGTCAAGGAGGGCTGTGATGTGGGCTTCATACCCAGCCCCGCTAAGCTAGACAACATTCGCATGCAGGTTGGATATGATAGAACCAATTCACACATCTTCCAAGTGTGATCTATAACGACCTCTCTATCGTAGAACCAAACCAGACCCTCAAGACTGTATGGCACAAAGGGCTCGTCGAGCGGGAATCTTGGTGCGGGCGGACAAGCAGGTGCGGAGCCATCTCGAGGTAGCACACCCCCCACACCTGGTATGACACACATTTCATTCTCCTGATTTCTTTTGGGCGAGGTTTTATTTCGTATCTGTTCAATTCTGTGAATCGAATTAATTTCAATCTATATATATTTTTCGCTGTCTTCTATGTAATGTGTTTACTTTTGTAAATCACCAAAAGAGGTACTCCCTTCGAGGAGCCCAATATGATTATGAGCATCCATAGGTCCGACAGACGGATGCCGAGCCCGACTCGAGCTCATCGATGTCTATTGTAATTGGACGCGTGTTTTATGATTTTCATTTCAAAGCGAACCAAATCAGATTCCAGACCATATTGAAAAAAAAAAGAAAAAAAGAAAATGTGGGCCAAGCTAAATTCCCGTAATTTTGTACTTTTGTGTTTGATCTAATTATATATCATGTGACATTCATATAAACCGAGTGCAAGTTAATGCTTACTTATATCAACGACTTCACCCGGCAATCCGATGCAAATCCGTCCCTAGTTATGCAAACGGCCCATTTATCGGCCTAGAGCTAGCCCTAGATCCCAGCATGAAAGCCGAATCCACCAGCAGATCGGTCTAGACTGCTTGATATTCCCGTTTTAGACCCAAATTCACCACTGTAAACACACAAAAGTACACACCTTACCAGCTTCAATAGCCACGATTTTCTCCGTTCCTAGTTTGTCTAAATCAAAGCTCCTCGTTCATGGTCTGCTTGTAAACTAACCAATTAGCCAATGTGAACACTATTAAATGCACTCAAACTCTCTTTTATCTAACACAAAACTGTTGACAACACTAACCAAATGAACAACCACAACGCGACCCAAGATCCCTACAGTACAACACCGCGCAAGAAAAACAAAGGTTTGTCCACGTCTCTCATCAGAATCTCAGAAATCCATTTCAATCGCAAAAATATCGCTAGCTCTTTCAGGGAGTTTCAGGAATTTTCAAAACAAAACAAATCTACTCAAAACAAAAAAGTTCTTAAAAAGTTAGCTACTCAGCTGTAGTTGATAAAGCTTAATACATTCTTAAATTAACTTTACAACTTTATCAGAACAGATCTAATCAGTTATTATATTTCAACTTTTTAACTGAATCTTTTCAATTTTCGTAAGTAAAATATTCTATAAACTGAATCAATCAGACAAACTCATTCCAAAATTCGTATCATCTGTCCGTAAAACTCTGTTTTTTGGCTAATTTGTAATGTCCTGCTAACCGAAACCCGTACTTAGTTATAGAAATCTGTGTAAATTGAAAGCAAACAGAACACTTCATACACCCTCGAGTTGGCATTTTAAACAGCATTAAATGGTGCGTAGACCGGTTTTAAAGGAAAAAAGCAAAAAAAAAACGAGATGAAAATTCAAATCAACCTGATATTGCGAACCTGCCGTAGACCGACACAATTGCCCAGCACAAAACACGAGCACACCGAAATCCACGGATCAGATCAATTCGAAAACACTGTATATACTAACTAACCCACAAGCGTCTTACGTATTTACGATAATATCTTAAATTGGCCTAGCAATTCGTACTGATCGATCGCACTGGCTCGTACCAATCATAAGCTCGCTCATCCTTTGCCATTATTTCGTCCTGTTTGCCATGATACTAACGCTCAGGTGACGAATCAGATTCCATGGGACCAGGACGACACGGCAAGACACCGGCGGCGGCGGCCAACAAGGAGAAGCGAAAGCCATTCTTCAAGAAACAGGAGACGGCCAGTCCCTACGACGTGGTGCCCTCGATGCGTCCCGTCGTCCTGGTGGGGCCCAGTTTGAAGGGCTACGAGGTGACCGACATGATGCAGAAAGCCCTCTTCGACTTCCTCAAGCACCGCTTCGAGGGCCGCATCATCATCACCCGGGTGATGGCCGACATCTCGCTGGCCAAGCGCTCCATCATGAACAATCCCTCGAAGCGGGCCATCATGGAGCGATCCTCCAGCCGGAGCGACTGCCTCGGCAAGGTGCAGGAGGAGATCGAGCGCATCTTCGAGCTGGCCCGCTCGCTCCAGCTGGTCGTGCTCGATTGTGATACAATCAATCATCCGTCACAACTAGCGAAAACTTCATTAGCGCCAACAATAGTGTACTTAAAGATTAGTAGTAGTAAGGTGAGCTATACAATGGTTGCTCTCTGGATAAACACTTTACTTATTAATATATTGTTCTTGCAGGTTTTACAGCGTTTGATCAAATCACGTGGCAAGTCGCAGGCGAAAAACCTCTCCGTTCAAATGGTTGCCGCCGAGAAGCTAGCCCAATGTCCACCGGATATGTTCGATGTAATCCTAGACGAGAATCAGCTGGAAGACGCCTGCGAGCACATTGCCGAGTACTTGGAGGTGGGTTAAAGGACATATGGGTTAGATTCGCAAATATATTATATATTAAAATATTACGTATACGCACATTGGGACTTAGGATTTATCATGTATGTATCTAAACTAATCTATAATGTCTTGCAGACGTATTGGAAGGCCACCCACCCGGACATTCGAGCAGTGCCGCCCATCGCCCGCCCCCTGCCGCAGGAGGCCTCGCCCTCCGCAGATCCCGCGCGTCTGGGACCGACGCCTCCAGGTAAAGGAACACCTGCCCGCTCGTTCGGGCTCATCTACGGTCGCATTGCCATTTTCATACGAGCGATTCCACCAAAGTCCTCGCCCATGCCCAAGCAGCTGCGAAATTTCAATCAAACCAATATCAATATCAATATCGATATCGAAATCAGAGTCACCCATTATTGCCTCTCACCTTCCCAATTCAAACGAATTCGATCCGACGACCCATTAAGAATACATATCAGCATGTGTGTACATAGCGATGGATATGTTATGTATGCACATCAGATCAGCAGTAAAATAATTTTCATTTGCTTCTCAACATACTCAACACACTTATACAAAATACAATTCTAAAATTTGTCTTTTTCAAATTTAAATTCCCATGACTGTACCAAATAAAACCAATCGATTCTCCTTCTGGCTCTCTCTCCCCCGATTTCCAACGCGTGGTGGTGGGCACGGTGTGATGAGCAGTAGATGGCGAGGAGTTTGTCGATGAGCAGGATCCCAGGATGGGCATGTCCGGCGGAGATCGCGAGGGAAGTCGGGAGCGAGACCGCGATAGCAGGGAAAGGGAGAGGGAGCGCGAACGGGAGCGGGATTACTGGGATCGGGAATTCAACAGAGATCGCAGCTCCAAGGATCGCGAAAGGGATCTCGAGTGGGAGCGGGAACGGGCTCGCGAGTGGGAGAGAGAGCGGGAACGAGATTGGGATAGGGAGTTCGATTGGGACCAAGGTAAATTTCGTTTATACTGTTTCTTTTCGTTTCGTTTACTTTTGTACCGATAATATATATACGTAAACTCATTAAGTATCACTTGCCCCCAGAAATCGAATTAAAGATATATAGCATTCGGTTCTACTGAAAGTTTAGCTAGAATTACCTCGTCCCAAGTTAGAAGTCCATATGAAGTTGTAGCCTATTGTATCTCTCTTATACATAGATTGTACATAGACTAAGGTGAAAAGTAGCTTCGGCACCGGCTCACATCTCCACCCATCTCGATTGTATGTAGCTGCAGCTCATGGCATTTACTTAGAACTTTCCCGCTTTCTTCTAGACACATTTTGTACATATAGCTCTCAGCAAACAACATCACTGGTATCCTCAATTTTTCGTTTATTTTCTATCTTTGTTTCTATTTTGTGACCACACTTTACAGCATTCACAGCACGTGACATACCCGGTCCCTTTACAACAATGCTATAGATCAAAACGAGTTCAAATCTAAATCAAGCACCACGACCAACACAACTGCGACATCAACAGTACAAAATGCCAAAGACAATTGAACCCGAATTGAAATTGAAATTGAAAACCAAAAGCAAAAACCAAATCAACTGGAACTAGCAAAACTAGCACCCACCGACCGACATCTCCGACGATCTCCACCAGTACAACTCTTTGCCAAGTCAAGACATCCACGAAATCCATGTGATGAGGTGTGCGCACACCCTCGAGATTAAACCAACCCCCCCGATTGCCCACTAATGTTAGCCGACTAAGACTACCTTTCTGCCGTTTGAGTTCTACTAACCGATTAAAAGCGAACTGCACGAACTGCAATCGTAGTGCCCTCCTAGTGCCAAGCCCTCTCAAACATCCGTCATCAATCAATCAAGTCTAGCTAATCGATCTCACCCATTCGAATATTTGTTCCATTCCAATCGTGCGTTTTATCGACTGATCTCTGTACTTGTTTTTAGTTACACCGGGTGTTGTGCGCCTGTAAACTGCCGCAATCCGCGCCAAACCCGATTTCTCACATTCTTCCGGGTGTTTTCCTAGATCAGCTCAACTCAACCCAAATCAGCTCAGTTATAATATATACTATATATATATGTACATGTATTCCGTTATTGTCGAACCTTATGTTTTCACCATTTCAAGTTGCAAAAGCAAATCATCTAATCGTTTAGATCTGGTTTAGTGAGTACCGAAACCCCCACGATGTGTTTGCGTTACATTATTTTTTGAGCGATTTTACCCATTCCATATTAGTGTTAAAGTTATACTCGTAACTGTCCCCCGAAATTATCCTTGTTTCCCTAAATGTACCATGCATAACTGACGCTAGGTTTCGATCATCTGCTGTTTTTTTTTCAGCGAATATATTGTTTATTACTACTTTGAAGGTTTAACCAAATGTCTTATTTATTACTAACGTTTTAAAGTTACAAGCTAATTAACCAAAAAATAGCTAAACAAATGCGAGCATTTGTTTATTAGATGCTCACATGTTTATTACATAGAAAAGTTACCAGGTAGTCAGCCACATAAATAATTCTTTAAATAATGTACTTTCAATAAATTAAATTATATTTTCTAAATAATTACTTGGTAATTATACCATAGCCCCAAGTATAAATGTATTTAATATACCAATCTTATAATGCTCTCATCGCTTCCTATATGACTAGATTCCTTTGTAATATAAATCATTATGAGGTATCTCCTTTAGTTAGAGACCGCACTGAACACAAAATCCCAAATGACCAATTTACCGGTATTGGATATCTAAAGCCTGATACCAACCTTTCGCCTATTGACCCTTTTTTGAATGCTTTAGTTCTGGTTCTGTTTTCCGTTTTTCGTTACCCTTAAATGCATTTGTGTAATAACAATTTCACTAACATATTGCCGTGTTGGGCGTTTTGCAGGAGGAACCTCTTACCAGCACAGCCGCCGACAACCGACCTCGGTACGCCACCAGGAGCGCGGCGGAGGGGTGGGCGCAGGCGGCGGAGGTGGAGGCGTCGGCGGTGGCTACGAGCGGGACCGCGAACGGGAGCGGTACGAGCGGCGCGAGCGTGACCTCATGCACTACGATCTCAATAGCGACGAGCTGCTGGACGAGCGCAACTTTGAGTATCCGGCGATGAGGAGCGGTCCCAGCGGCGCCTCCCACCACGGCCATCTGTCCAGGGGCGGACGCCTGCTGGAGGATCCGGACTTTGAGCGCGAAGAGGCCCAGATGCGGATGAGCAGCTCACGCTACGGACCCTCGACCAGGATCGACGACCCACGGGATCTGCCGCGTGGCGCCACCGTTGTCGATCGCGATGAATACAGTCCGCACAGAGGTGGTGGGAGTAGTAGGAGAATGCTTAATGCCATGTAGGAATCGTGGATATAGGGGTGGGATCAGATCGATGCGAGAGTGCCAGGTTTGATGGAAGCACGCGACAATAGTTTTGATCTTGACATGATACACCACCAGCCTCAGTCTCAATCTCAATCTCAGTCACAATCACAGTCCAGGTCCAGGTCCAGACCTTTAGGTCTGCCACGCCAATCCTCCCTGCCCAGTAATAGAGCACCCGTGTCGTATTTGCCACGCCAGTCCTCCCTGGGCACACACTGGCTATCCTCCTCCTCGCAGAGCAACCTGGATCAAGGACCCCAATCTCGCCGAGAGCTTTATCCACTGCTGCATCAGCCGCAGTCCTATTCCCAGCCTCGATCCCAGTACACCAGCCACTCGTATACATCCGCACCACAGCACACCAGTCAGTCGCGTTCCCAGTCCCAGTCGCACTCCCAGTCCCACTCTCAGTATCGCTACTCCGTGCAGGACACATCGTTTGCCCACCCACCAAGATCCCTGCGCGAAGAGTTCCTCAGTCCCACCATGAGCAAGGTCGAAGCTGTCACCCACGCCATTCGCAACAAGATCATCGTGGAGGAGGACGAAGAGGATATCCTGAGCACGGATCGGTTCTATTAAAGAGATTTCAGTCGTCCAACCCGCGTCGATTTTGGTTTGGGTAAACTCTTCCTTGCGGGCGGGAAAGCAAGTGCAGCAGTGCCAAAACACACGACACATTTGTAAATGTTCCATTCGATGATCAGATCAATTTGATAGATACAGCGACACAGATACATCCACACACACAAACAGAAACACACACACACAAAGTAGCTGGTTAAAGTTAAAGTGAGCGTTAAAGTGGCGGTTAAAGCAAACCAAAGGAAGCAGCCCAATGCCAAGTGGGGCCTTATGTGTCTTAAATGCTATAGCTAAGTGTAATCAGATTTTATTTGAGTAATGTGAATTTAAATTAAATGGTCTAAGCCTAAGATTTAAGCTAGTCGACAGTGGGAAATTAAAAGTTAAAAGAAAGGAGTCCGAAACCAAAGCCAACAGGATTTGTTGGTCCCCAAATGGGTCTCGTATTTGTTATGCAATCGATTGACTAAGTACATGAATAAGTGTCAGCTTTAATAATTTAGTGAACGTGTCTTAATCTAAGTCGAGCCACACAAACACACCTCCACACACTCGACACACACACACACACTCTTACACTCTCAATTGACTGTGAACCGATTGAAATCTCTTTAATCTCAAACCGATACCTATTTCTCGCATCCAGCGCTTTTCCTTCTCTACACAGAAAAATTTACACTTACAGTGCGTCTCAAAGCCATATGATCATGAGTTGAAATTAATTGATATATCCATAATGTATTTATTCTATAATTTTGAAAGCTTAAGCTTGAAGTTTTTAACTGAATATTTCTTAAATACGGCCGTACATCTAATACTATCATTTTATTAGTTGTTAAACATTTGTATTATATATCTTGAATGAAACGCATTGTACACAATTTCAACTTCCAACAGCAATACTTTCGACCTAGATACCTTGCCACACCATATCATGCCACACACCTGCCAAAGCGCACAGTTCGCGATCTCAGTTCAAAACTCAAGTTGAACTAGCCGCGAACGGGCCTGCAACCTGGATAAGGATCGAAAATCGATTCAGGTTTAGGTATAGCGATTTAAACTACCAGTGCCTTATAAATCCATCAAATCGAGTTACACGACAGCACTCCACCCCAGATATTCTGCATTTCCGCCGCCCCATTAGATCATTATTGACCACCACCAATCGCTAAAGTCGAATGCGTCAAAATTATTGTTCAAGTTTTGAATTGTACACGTAATGTTGAGACGATAGTCGTTGATCTGGCCCATTCCGAACGAGCACTCCTTTTACAATTCCAACCACCATGCTAAATTTGTCGATCATTAGTTGTCGAACTGAGCTAGCGCCCAACAATGATGAACCGCACTGCATTCAAATCGATCGCCACCACCTCGAGTAAGAGTCGATGTTCAGCTAGTTTTGATCTGTAAGCACACCCACAGAACCCATCCTACTGTCCAAGGACAACAGCTGAATCCTGTAACACGGGGTCAGAGTTTAGTGACAGGTCGGGCAATTTGCCCGCAGAAAAAATCTAGTACTTTTTTATATAAGAGATACAAGGTGATATAACTAATTTTCAGAAAGTAAATTTGAACAGCGCACGACAAATACAGATACCTAATTGAAATTGTTAGCCACATTCAGGAGAGGGAGGGTTTAAAAGGTCAGATGGGAGAACACCTCCCATCCCCTAGAGAATTTGAATGGGGTTGACCAAGGCACTGGAGGCGCTTTAACGAGGAACAAATTGAAATTTAAATATATAACGGAACGCAGCAAACGATACACAAGCACTTCTTGTAAAAAGTGGCAAAGCAAAATGATCTATGTATTAGCTAAACCTAAATGAAATATTACTTTTTAATACTAGCATAAAGTTAAAAACAAAACTAGATACGATCCTTTGCAGCTAAGAAGGGGACAAGCGGAAAACTTAAGTTTAAATGGTCAGTTGATGAGAAGTGTGTATGTTAGAATATTGCACATAATTCACAGAACTGGTAATTCAATATATTATAATGGTATATATTAAAAAAGATACACACATTTATAGAGCTGCATATATAAATATGTATGTATGTTCTTGCCATAATTAACAAAATTTAAACCGATAAAGATACATCAGCCGGCATTTTGTAAGCGTGAAATCCAAAAACTAATTAAAATAATATTGATTAAAAAATAACTGATTATCCCAGATATTGTTAGATACTTTCTGGTAACGGAAAGGTGAACTTTGCCATGAAAATTTCATCAGATCTGATAGGAATATGTTGAAGATATTTTGTAAGATGCCTTAAATTTCTCAACTCAAGTTCTTTGAAAGTTTTCGAAAACTAAACTTGATAAATTCATATATTCCATTACATAACCTTCTAGCAGACGGACAGAGGTCTGCAAAGAAGTAAAACTGGTTTGCTTCAAAAGTATAGCAATTTTTTTGTAATAATAAACTCTTATTTCCGATTATAATAAAACAAATGAAAACCAAACCAAGCAATTTCGATTTGTTGACACTCTTGAAAACTATAAAAAAAAAACACAAACATACAAACAAGTTTTATAGCAAGCATACTGAAACTTTAAAGATACGCCTATATATAATTAAATTTAGCGGTAATAACTTCTCTACTTTTCAAAGCCACTTAAATAAGAAAAGCAAACCTTATTTTTTTAGCCTAAATAACTTATTGAACTGGAATAGAAGGTGGAAAATTTGACAAGAGCACGCATGAAATTTCCGTAATCAATATATTATTAACCAAAGATCCCCACACCGAATACCCTGGAAAGATAAAAATGAACTATTGGTGGAAATATCAACACCGCTCCCAATTTATATAGAATATTTTATACATACAAAACATATACATATTGTAAAAAATGAGAAAAACGGTAACTAAAATCCAATCAGCAATTTTCAAAAATTGTATGTAAATAGTTAATGATATTTCAATTTGTTACCTAATTATTTTGTTAACAACTTTGTAAGATTCCTTTAATTTAATGTTAAGGATGAATACCTGCCATCACCTTGACGACATTTTGTTGTTTTCGTTTTCATTTTCCGCATTCAAATGTTGTTCACAATATGTTTTTGGAAAATACGTAGTTAAATGAAAGCTAAATTGCAAATAAAAGCAAATACAATAAAAATATTAAAAATAAATGCAGTCTTATCTATTCGGCGTGAGTTTGATTATATGGGTAAGTACTTTTTTTTGAACCCTATTAGAAAGTAAATAAATGCATAATACAATTAAAGTTAGAAAGCTTGCCATATTTTTTTACAAAAGCTGAAATTTTTAAATCATTTTTAATCACAGGGTCGTCCGTGGGTTAAAATTGTTGTTTTGCGTGCAAAAATCGAAAACAACTCACACACGCACACTCAAGAAGAACAAATCGCGCGAGAAGAAGGAGAGAACTTTAAGATCCAAGTGGCGCTCTCCGATCCTCTCAGTGGTTTGGTTATCACCCAGAAAAAACAACAATCGCACTGCACCGGCGAGAGGCATTCGAAGTCAGGTTCGATGGCCCGAGAAACCCACTCTCGAAGTCAGTTCAATTTGTTTGCTCGGCGGCGCAGATCGTGAGTTGCGGAAAGTAATTGGCAAAAATTAACGCAATCTACCGGTTGTCCAGATTTTTCAGTGTATTCATTACCCACCCAAATATGCCCCTCAATATAAGAAAAGTGCTGGTCTGCGATGCTGTGGACAAATCCTGCGTGGAGCTGCTGGAACAGCATGGGATTAAGGTAAGGTTCGCCAATCCCCTGACGTGACAGTCGATTATTTGTTGGAGTAAGCAAAAGCTTACACCCATACAAGTGCTCAAAAGTACAGTGCGCCCTCGGATAAAAATACAAATAATTAAACTAAGTATAACCACACAAAAAATGTTTTTTCGACGAAAACTAACACTAAAAAGATATTAAATATTTGAAAGTCTATGCCTACAATGCAATTCATTTAAATTAAGCTATTCGATTGCTTTTACTTATCGAGTACACACTGTATGTGAATTTGCAAGCATGTAAAAGCGCTTAGAAGTGGACAAATAGAAAATAAGTGCATTTAATTTATTGCACAATTTAATCAACGTTGTTGACCATATATTTTCCTTCTTTTTTTTTGACAAGGTTACCTACAAACTAAAGCTCCCCGTGGAGGAACTGTGTCAGGAAGTTAAGGTAAGTGGCTTAGGGATTTCAGTACAGGTAAATAAGTAAATACATACACACGTTCAGATGTATATGAACGAGTTAAGTCGCTGGGATGAAAGCTTTGCGAATGATTCAAGTGTGGTTAAAAACATGTGCAACGCTCTGAGATATGGGTGCATTGTATATGTGTGTGTACATATATGATAGTACGCGTGGGCGTTACATAATAATAACATTTCAATTAGTCTGTAACTAAGCAATCTAAGCACATCAAACCGAAAGTATATTTCAAAACTACTGCAGTATGGAGATTGTATTTAACAAAATTAAAACTAATGATAAGGAATTGACCCCTTTTTTTAACATTATCATCTTTGTTATGGAATATAGAATGTTTTTACAAATCTTATTTTCCTTGTCTCCAAACTTTAAGCCTTATTGGGTTAATGGCTAAGAGAATATTTTCACCGCAGTTATAAAGATAAAATAAACAAAAACTAGAAAAAAACATTTTGTGGCTTCTTCAAATCAAAATCAATTACTCTCATAATTTATTTAAATTTGTTTTCTCTTGCACGAAAACAGCTTTAAATTTTGACAAGCATGTTTGTCTCAATTAGTTAAACCGCTTCATGTCTGTATGGGCACGAATGCATGTTTTGAATTTTATTTGATTTAGAGACGGATACTTTTAATTGGTGATTTTATTGAATAACATAAAAGCAAATTGCAAGGGTCAGAAAATAAGTACTTGACAACAAATTTTTTTTCACGTTCGCAGAGAGAAAAAGAATTTAGTCTGAACCAAATGGTTTTTATACCCGTTAGATTCTTTGAAATTTATGTAACAGGTAGCAGGAAAGCATATAAAGTATTATATATATATTATTGATTAGATTCATTGGCCAAGTCGGTATGTCCGTCCTTCTGTCCGCCCGTCTGAACGCAAACTACCACGCCCACAATTTTGACAATTTCTATCGATATACCAAAGAATTTTTGTAATTTCGCTCGTTCGCACTCCCACAAACCAAATAACGGGTATCTGCTAGTCGAGTATCTCGACTATATTATTCTCTATTGTTCATTTTAAACTGCCCAGCATTTTAAACCACTTTTCGAAATGCACTTTCAGATTTTATTCTACAAAATAAAAAAAACTATTCCTTTTAAATGGCAATAATCTGCTGTGAACAATTGGGCCAGACATTGTTATCACCATTTATTACTATCGGTCCAATAGTTCTTATCAATCAAACGGCCGATCAGACGATGTTGCCTCAACATTAAATAAATTGTTTCCAGTAGGATCACAAATTGCCGGAAAATATCAAGAGGTTCAATAATCTTAGCCAGAAACATACATACGCCAGACGAATTGCTTTTATTTATGATAAAGTACAGGTGTTAGGTGGTATCAATCACGTTTCCAGAAGAAAGCAGTAATCGATGCCATCCAGATGGCCAGGGAAATGAGTTAGGCAATTAGATGACAAATATTTATATTTACCCAGTTGCTAATTATTAAATTACACCGCATTTCAGAATTTCGACGCAGCCATCGTTCGTTCGGATACCAAAATAACCGCGGAAGTTTTGGCCGCCGGATCCGGCAGCCTGAAGGTCGTTGGCCGTGCGGGGGCGGGTGTTGACAACATCGATGTTCCCGCAGCCACAGCGCAAAATGTCGTTGTCCTGAAGTAAGTGCTCCGTAAGCCTCCGGTGCATTGCAGGGCGGGAAAAGAGTAGCCACGAACACTATGCCACAAGACCAACTTGTATTTGTAGCTGAAAGTCTGATATAGAAAGTACAAACAGTACAAAGTACTTATTTATGGTTAATTAGAGCTCTTGCCATGCAATATATTTCATGGATATTTTACCATTCTGTTTATAGTTCAAGTTGGTAAACAATTCAATCCATTTTCGGCTCCGATTTCATTTATTTGCATTTTTAAACAGTTTCTAATTTATGGAACGAAAATATTAATTAGTTGTTCTCGGAAATGAATTTATGTAGCCCTTTATGGCAGATTTATCAATTGCGAGGAAATATTACTGTTCAGTAAAATTGTGGTAATCTCAATAATGATCATAAACATGGGTATTCAAACTAGCAGTGTTTTATGGTATGCAGCGTAGTGTAATCTCCGATGGCGCAGCTCACAAATAATTATGCGCATTCCGAATCGCAGGATTGGCAGTTGATATGCCATCCCAGCCCAGAATACCCATGACTTGGGTCAATTGACGCCGTTTGACACGCATAATTAAGGGACGACGAGTGTCGATGGAGTTGCGTGGGTGTTTGGGTGGCTATGGGTTGTGGGTGGTGGGTGCTGGGTTGGCCACATCCATGTCAGATGTCCTGGAAAGCTGGAAAATTGCCATATTTCCCACCTCCCATTCAATTCTTTTTTGGCGGAATTTGCATAATGCTGTCTAGTCACAACAAACGCCACCCATTTGCCCACCAGAAACGCTCAACTTAGCGCAACAGCTAGTGTCTAGCGAGGCATTTAGGGAATGTTTAACTAAACTCTCGTCGCTTTCAGCACTCCGGGTGGCAATTCCATTTCGGCCTGTGAGCTGACGTGCATCCTAATTGGCTCCCTGGCCCGTCCCGTCGTCCCCGCCGGTCAGAGCATGAAGGAGGGTCGCTGGGACAGGAAGCTCTATGCCGGCACAGAGCTGTATGGAAAAACCCTGGCCGTTCTCGGATTGGGACGCATTGGACGCGAGGTCGCCATTCGGATGAAGACCTGGGGCATGCGGGTGTGTTTTGAATGGGGTATTTACTTATTTTGGAATTTTAATCGAACTCTGAGTGCTTTGCAGATTATTGGTTACGATCCCATCACCACGGAGGCTGAGGCCAAGGCGGCGGGCATCGAGAAGATGACGCTGGAGGAGATTTGGCCACTGGCGGACTACATAACCGTGCACACGCCGCTGATCCCAGCCACCAGAAGTAAGTCGCGCATTGATAGAATATTTATAAGAGATTAAGAGATTAACATTTAACAGCAGTATGCATAAAATTCAAGCTAAACTATATAGATTTCTTTGCTGAATCCCATCAGATCTCATATCGGCGGAGACACTGGCCAAGTGCAAACAGGGCGTTAAGGTGGTGAATGTGGCCCGGGGCGGCATCATCGACGAGCAGGCCGTGCTCGATGGCCTTGAGAGCGGAAAAGTGGCCGGCGCGGCCTTCGACGTTTATCCCGAGGAGCCGCCAAAGTCTGCGGTCACCAAGGCCCTCATCAGTCATCCCAAGGTGGTGGCCACGCCGCATCTGGGCGCGAGCACTTCGGAGGCGCAGGTCCGTGTTGCCGTGGAGGTGGCGGAGCAGTTCATCGCCCTCAATGGAACCTCGCCGAAGTACACCAGTTATGCGGGCGTTATTAACAAGGAGGCACTCGCCCATTACCAGTGAAGCAAATCGAATATTCACAACCATCAGCACATTCTAAATTCGATATTCAGCATTTATAAATAAATAAGTTTACAACCAGGGATGTAAACAACGTAAAAACCAAAATACACAAGTAAAAATAAAAAGAAGAAGAGTTTTCTTAAAATACTCTCAGATCTAAATATTTATATATGTATATTATTATTCCTAGAAAGTTACCATTTCAAGGTATCGAAATGCTACAAGGACTTAGACGAAAGCTGACTTGTTTTCCGAATTTCGTACTACCGTTTTGTATTTTGATAAAAAAAAATCAAGGCTTTTACCAGAAAGCAAGTTTAATGTTGATTTTACATATAGCCATTCAAGGAAAAGCGGAGTTTCAGTGAACTTTCCTGCCAACTTTTGTGTGTCATAATCTTCAGCATGTGCGAATACGTTCAACTGAACCAACATTGCCAGGTGAAAGTTCATTTATGGCAAAGGCACCACTTGATATTCTTAAACAATTTAACAAATTTAAAAGAGACCAGTAGTATGATACTTATTCTGATTCAATTGCAGCAGCTTAATGGAAAAGCGCTCCATTTAAAGAAGAAATTCATAAATTCTGCAACAGAATCACACAATGGGAGCTCATATAATGGACAAAAATGTATATGGAACTGTGAATTCTTTTTCCCTGGAAATGAGGAAGATATTGGCAAATAGCAATAAAAGAATATTTCCTGGCTGAAAATGGTTTACTTATTGAATAGCTGTAGCAATTTATGACAAATATACGTGATTTATGTGGTGAAAATAGCTTTGGAAAATGAAAACGAGACAAAATGGTTGTGAAATGAAATATTAAGTGATGTTAAATGTATTAAATCAATTGCGGAAGTGCAAGACCCATTTTCGCTTGTCCTGTCTTCATTCCAATGCAAAAGGAACTTATTCTGTCAATGCATAATTTACGACACAGGAAGTGCCAATTCCGTATTATTGTATGCAAACGTGAAGTTTCACAAGATGATATGAATTGTCATGGCTTCTCTGGACAACTCATAAAAGGAGTAACGTGCCATTGGAAACTAGGAGAAGTTAAAATTAAATTTTCATTTCAATCAGCTTATATGTCGGCTTAACTGGAATCAAATTGTGAGTCGGCATTGAAATTGAACTTGGACCTTTGGAACACGCAAAAAACAAATAGAAGGTGAATATTCAAATACAATGTGAATGGGTGTATGGTTACACTTCGATATGCCTAAGTACAATTACACTTGAAGAAATATGTGATACACATATATGAAGAAAAACTTTTAAAAACTAAAATTTATGTGTAATACAACTTTTATTATTATCCGTTAAAGAGCATGTGCTCTTAGCAATGCAGTAAAAATACGTCTTCGCAAGTACTTATGGCATTACAACGCTGTTCCGCACTGTATCGCAAATTAATTTAGCTAATTACTTCTCACATGGCATTACAAATGAAAGACTAAGACAGGTGCTAAGCAAACGATAGCCTGTGTTGTGAGGGCCCGTTGAGAGTTCTAATGGCTTCTTAAATTGGAAATCGAAACCAAAGGAATGGAGATATTTGTCAAAACGTAATTAATGTTAACAGGAATAACCTCTATTCAAAATAAGTCTCAGGTTCCGCAATTCTCGATACAATAAGCCAAAACATTTTCCCCCTTGGAGTTCCGACTAAAAGCCACATCCACCCCTTTGCGGCCAGTTAAGCTAAGGATTACGGATTGCGCCGGCAAGCTCGAAAATAGCCACCGAAATTCACAGTTCGCTGTCCTTGAACTTGAAAATCTACAACGCAACACGATAAAGGGTGTCCTCCTTACTCTCAATAGAATATGGGTTAAGCATTTCTTGTTTATCCGCCATTTTGTTGTAGAACCTCAAGCCCAAGCACTTTATTATGTCAAGTTAGGGTTTAAAAAGACTTATGCACAATTACGTTCGGAAAACTCGTCAACAAACAAAAGTATTAAAAGGCTGCCAGGACCATTAGTCCTGAAAACCCAAAGCCTGCTACGCAATTTGACAGCCCAAAAAACAAAAGATTATTCCCATAATTGACTGTCAGACTGCATGAGGATGTATTATTGCAATTTGGGGAATGAAAATCGATGATAATCAGGAAGAGGAAACGAATTGTGCTCAACACCCGTGATGCTCGGTCAAGTCGTCACTGGGGTCACTCTAAACTTGAATCGAATCATTTTTGGCTGCCAAGAGGAACAAATAAACAAAGTCCTTAGCATCCTGTCGAATTGTCCAACTGACCAACGGCATCAGACGCCCACTTGTCCCGCTCGTGATCCCCGAGGCTCTGCCGATGCTGTCATTCATAGACCACTTAATTCTGGCGCGTCCTGCTGGCCACCCATAAACCACCCACTGCTACTCTTCGGATCTTCGGGAGTGCGGAACCAATGCGCATTCCTCCGAGGCACACGAGGCACGGAGGCTATAAAAGCAGGACCACGGGTAACACGAACACAGTCTGCCACGGACTACGGGCGCGTTAATTTGCCGTAACGGAGCACGGAAAAACGGAGCAACAAGTTTAACTCTCAGGCTGAGATATACGCACACCTGTTGGGATAAACGAGCCATGGGATTTGACTAAACAAATGACAACTGCTGTCCGCTGGGGCACCTAGTGCTTCCGTGGCCATGTGAAAATCCACGACCATTAAGTGCTCCAAAGTCAGTTTGATACAGTGGGGTCGGATTCTGGAATTGTCAGTTGCCGTGTCGGTGTCAGTTTCAGTTGCGTGTGAAATAAAACTTTATTGCCTTCGAGGATGCCAGGTCCTTGCGCCTCCGCCGCTGCATTCTCCTGCATTCTCGTGCTCCTTCTGCTCGGCTGTCAGCGGAGCAATCCTCTGGCCGCCGGAGCCACCGTCTCCTCCATGCGTCGACTGACGGATACGATAAATATTGGATTCCTGGCTGAATATTCTCAGATGCGAGTGAGTGAAGCGTGGAGATCGGGCAACTGCTAAGACGGTTTTAAATTTGTGAAAAATTATCGAAATTAATTGTGTATTTCGTCCTGTGGTAATTGTGTATGTGCATGCATAATTCATCGACCTGTCACATTTGCAATTCAAATGGCTATCTCATTTTGGAGCACAAGTCAACGCATCCTTTCCCAAAAATATGCCAACATTTATGGCTCAGCACGATGATTGAAGGGACTAGTCTGTTGCCCTAATCAAACAAATCATGCGTCCCTTGGGGCATTTGGCTAAAATACTCTCACTACGCTAGGGATTATAGCTGACTAAACGGATCAAATGATTTAATTTGGGAAAATTAATGGCTAGAAGTCTAGAAATATCTAGTTTTTATACAAGAAGTTGTTATATAAAAGTGATACATGTGTATGTTTTCAAATTATTATCAAATTAAATGCAGCTAAATTATTTAAAAAATAAGCCATCAAGATTTTCAAATACTATTCTGTGAAAATTGTAGGCACTTTAGTAGATAAGTTAAAGTGTTTCCAATTCGAACTATTGTAGTTTCCCAAAACTTACCCTTTTCAACTTGTTTTGATTTTCTGATTTTTTCGATGAGGATTGACAGCTGTTATCTGTTCTGTGATGAATAAAAATAGGGAACAATGGAGATAAATGCTTTTCTTTTATATCCCATTGATAGGCCGGTTATCCGTTCAGATCTATTTTCTTTTATACCGAACTTAATTGGAATCCGGAAAATGTCAAAATGCTAGTAGTTGTGTGCTCATGGCTTCCATTTATTTACTAACCAAATACAAAGCTTAAAAGTAAATCCATCAAGAGTCCTGCTCCGCTTCATAAATTGGCAAAAGCCAAGCGATTCACATATTGTTTTGGTCCTTTTCGGATATGTGAGATATACACATATAAATGTGGATCATAAAAATATGTATTTCTGGCGAAAAAGCTGCCTTTGTCCACTTTTTATGTGATTTGATATATTCTTGATTGAGTTTAATTAAAGTCAGTGTTGCATTTATTGAGATCCGTTATCCTTTTATCAGAAGCTCATAAATTTAACTATATTCCAACAGTATTAACTGTACTAATTGTACAGAAATTGTATAATTATGCCACAAATATTTATTTGTCTTGCAGTAAGTAAACTTTATCGTGTAAATGTTGAACCTTTTACCTTTTTGTTTTTCTTGCAAGATTAATAATTCCCCTTGGCACAATCACATTCCTGAGTAAATTGGCCTTCAGAGCATAAAATAAATATTAATTGGCTATAAAGAATGAAAGACAGCACCGTAATGGATAGAAAAGCAGGAATGTAATCAGCTGGTGAAATGATTTTAACTTTAAATATCTTATTATTTGCACATTATTACTTTTGGGCAGGGAAGTCAATTATTGTGGAATTTACAATATGGTCAACTTTCATGGCAATGAAAAAAAGCAAAGAATAGCAACTATAGCGACCAGTATAAATTCTCGTATTCTGAAGTGGAATGGTTTTTTCTCTTCCATAGCGTTGAGTTTTCTTTTAAGTCAGGGCTTATTCCTGTATGACAACTTCAAAGATAAAAATATTTAAGATGGGCTTAATGCCTGCATATTTAAACTAATTGGAAGCAACTGTAGTTTGAACCTTATCTCAGCAATTTTCCTCAGTTACTATGACAGCTTCGTAAGTAACTCATATTCGTATATTATGTGGATGTGCTTGTTGCTCCCTTCTTAACAAAATGAAATATAGGGCAAGGGAGCAATTTCATTAAAAATGTGTAAAAAAAGACCCTTGGGAGTAAACATTCTCATGAGGCACGGAGGCACCAACTACAATATACGTTTTAATTGCAATTAGTTAATTTTTGTTCAAGATAATTAATGACAGCTTTTAAATTATAGGGATTTTCATAGGCATGTTAATTAGGTTTACAGATTTGTTTGCTTTTTCTTTGGCGTTTTAAGTTTGTTGATTTCAATTACTTAACTATTTTTTGCCAGTTTAATTTGATTATCCATATCAGACAAAATATGATGCGAATGAAATAAAATTATTTAATTAATTATATATATTTTTTCAATCAATAGTACATTCTTTTTATCAGATTATGTTTAAATATCCACAATTGAAAAAAGTGAGTGTTTCGTTATTGAACTTCATCGTAATTAGCCTCGTTAGCGAAAAATGAAGTCTGCAACACTTCCGGTGACTTCACAACACGAACTTTAGGAATCTCATTTAGAAAAATTCATTTTAAAGTTAAGTAGCTTAATTGTTAAGTTCCGGCATCGGTTTTAAATTCCCTTAATAAGAGATCACTTTACTTTAAGAGTCTTACCTTAAATCGCTTTAGAGTTGTTAACAGCAAACGGATTAAATAAAATTCGTAAATACGCAACGATTTCCATAATTTCTAAATGAAGTCAACCATTGCAAGGCCCAGATAATTTAACAACACATTTTAACTTTTTGAATAAAAACTGCCATCGAAATCATTGGGAAAAAACCACAAAACAATTCAGAATTTTAATTGCACTCATAAACCATTTAATATGCTAAATAAAGTGACCTAATAGATTATGGGTTTTGACTCACTAAACTTAAATTTCAATTAGGATCTGGAAAATGCTACAAATTTATTTACTTGAAGGTTTAATTTAAAAGTGAACAAGCAAAAAAGTTGTTTTCTTTATACAGCAAAGTGTAGGCAACAAATTGTGTGTTTTTATGTGCTCCTTAAAATGATAAGAACAGCTTAACAAAATCCCAGCAAACATCTTTTGTGCAGAGTATCACGTTGCGATAAGCGCACACTTCAGAATTTTCCCCATCTAAAAATATAAATTAAAGTTAGGTGACAGGAGTGGGGAAACCTTTAAATCTGTACACCATAATTTTCGCTGAAATTAAAAAGCTTAATTAATCTTGTGAACATAAGGTTTTCCTAAATCTCATTTCCATTCATTTTGGTTTCCAAGGATTCTGATTGCTAGAATTTTTGAACCTTAAAGACCATTTAATGATTTCATATCTATGTACATGTGTGGGAAATTTTCACAGCCTGTTTCGAATGATTATTCAACGAGGTTGGATTTAGAAAAAAAATGTGTGCAAACTTTTTGATTTCGATGGGGAAATAAACTTTTCGATTAAAGAAGGGGAAACTTTTTGAGTTATTAAATTAATTTAACAAATTTGTATGGAAATAAATTTGTAAATCGAACTTTTGTGTGGTATCCCCATGGTATGCGAAAAAAAAAATTGGAGCTAGAAGCAGTTTTGGCACCTGTCTGCCTTGATTTCCTTAGAAATTCAAAATTAATCGTTTTTTTTTGCGTTTTAATAATGCGTGATTATGCGTCCAACGTGATACGTTCGCATCGCTGCCTTTGCATTTTTACGGTGCTCCAATTGACCCTAATGCTCTCGATGCTGGAAGTTCAAATCCAAATTGACCAATCGCCGGAGCTCCAGCGACCTATGACCCGAGTGCTTTTGGGGGCCCAACTAGGGGAGCTTGCCTGGAGTCCATTGTTTTCCGGTTTTGCCATGGGTGCCATGTTCTACGGCTATGGTTTGATACACCTGCCCAGCAAAGGACCCCTCGGGTGCTTCTTCTCCAGGCTGCGAACAGCTGGCTTGTCCGTGTGGCAACAATGTAGTCCCGTGATGCTTGTGCCCTGGACCTTGAAGGTGGCCCAGGGCCTAAGCCTATTCCCTTGCCATTTGTGGGAGTTTCTTGCGAATGAGGTGTGCTTAGAGACCGACAATTGTCTGCAGCACGTCATTCTGGCTTTTGTACTGTGGATATACCTGCTAATCCTGGCCATCACTAGCTTGGTCTCTGTTGTGAGACTCAATCTTCAGATGCTGGCTGACAGGCACATTCACAGCAGAGACCACGAGCTGCGGGCCTATGTACGGGGAATCAATGAACTTCTCGGATTTGAGATGATAATGGTCACCGAATGAGAGGTTTGGGGTACCTACAAGCATTTTCCATAAATTAAACCTCTATTGTATGGGACAGTATTAGAACATAACAAATTGGAAATTGTTTTTATTTGATAGAAGCAATGTTATCGTGTACATTTTATAAATGCAGTAAACGAAATTTTAATCAAGTTTAGTTTAAGCATTTTGAATTGAACTGACCGAAGGAAAGGAAATGTAATTTAACATCCTGGAACTTCTGGTGATTTCTATAAAAATTGCTTTATTTTTTAACACAGCCTTCGGGTGAAACCAAGTACACATAATACTGTTTTGCATTGCTTTGTTATGCTTTACGTTGGTCCTCCACAACTGGCACAACATGAATAAATTAAGCGCCATTTGGCGTGGGGAGAACTTCCCGAGTGGCAGGATCTGGTGTTATTATTCACTGCTCATCGCTGACTTTAATTGGCCCTATTTACATTAGGTGACACTCGGCGGACTGCCACTTGCCATCGAGGATGTGAACAAGAATCCCAACCTATTGCCGGGCAAGAAGTTGGCTTTCAAACCGGTTGACATTGGTCACAAGATGAGCGCCTATCGCGTTAAACCGTTGAGGTAATTCATTCGGATGCTACTATTACGTTAAATAACTCCTGTATCAGTTGCCATCTGTAATTTTGCTCTTTTCCGGTTGCCGTTGACGTTGCCGCTTCTGTTTCCGTTTCCGTTTCCAGGGCGATGACACAGATGCGGGAAGCTGGCGTGACCGCATTCATTGGTCCCGACGAGAGCTGCACCACGGAGGCGCTGCTGGCCTCCGCATGGAACACACCAATGCTATCCTTCGTTAGTAGACCCATTACTTAAATCTGGGTCACCGGTGTTCAATTCAAGAGTTACACCCTTTGCCCTTTACTTATGAAAGACTATTTTGTCACAGTTTACGAAGAATGCTCTTGCTTGGAAGATTGATTCACAATTTATTTGCCAATTGTCATAAAAAAAAGTGCAACAAACCAAAAGCCATATAAATTTATTTTCTTGTATACAAAATACACTACACAACTTTAGAGCCCAGTTGCACAAATTACATTTGTTATTTAGGACACAGTTTGAATTTCTTTTTTGAGACTTGCTGCACATGTATACAATAGTAACTTTTTTATATTCCCTAGAAATGCTCCGATCCAATTGTCTCAAACAAAAGTACATTTCACACCTTTGCTCGAACTTTAGCGCCGGCTTCCAAGGTAACTCTCTGATTAAAACCCAGCTAAATGGATTATTACTAAAAGAAGTTACATGTTCACAGGTCTCGAAAAGTGTTATTAGTCTGCTGAACGCCTTCCATTGGAATAAATTCTCCATAGTAGTCAGCTCGAAACCGATTTGGGGCTCGGATGTAGCCCGTGCCATTCAGGTGAGTATAATGTGTAGAATATTCCAACTTAATTACGATTTTTGAAACAGGAATTGGCGGAAGCCAGGAACTTTACCATCAGCCACTTTAAATATATTTCGGACTACATACCAACCACAAAGACCCTTTCGCAGATCGATAAAATTATTGAGGAAACCTATGCCACAACTCGCAGTAAGTTGACTTTAGTTGACATAACTTTTGTAATAATAATATAATATAATCAAATCCTCATTACAGTCTATGTCTTCATTGGTGAGCACATTGCCATGGTGGACTTTGTGCGAGGACTCCAGAATCGTCGGCTGCTCGAGAGTGGGGACTATATCGTGGTTTCTGTGGACGACGAGATCTACGACTCCAATCGAAGGGTGAACATTATGGAACGTAGTAAGTGAACTGTGCGGATTGGCAGTCCGAGCTAGAATTCTAATGCATGCACCATCTATTCCAGATTATTTAGATCCTTATATTAGAAAAGAAAAGAGCAAATCGCTGGACAAAATCTCATTTCGTTCAGTTATAAAAATAAGCATGACATATCCACAAAACCCCCATATTCGGTAATTTATCTGACTCTTAGTTATCTAACTGTGCGTATTTTTGTTGCGTCTTTCTAACAATTGTTAATCGATAATTAAGCTAATAGTTTTTTACAAATCTCTTGGAGTTTTTCATTTACTCAAAGTAGTGTCTAATTTAAAGCATGGGTTTTGTGTATTCCAATAGAAAAAGATAAAGATGTATAATTTCATTGATTTAATAAGCAATTCCTATACTAAACACATTCGAGCGGATCCTATGTGCTAATTTCCCGAAATATGTAGAGATAAATTTACGTTAATGCGTTAATGCATGCCAAATAAATATTTGAAATAAATTACAGAACAACTTATTTATTTTTTAACATATTATGCTTGCAGCGACATTTGCTCGAAAATAAAAGACTATGCGCGAAAAACTCCATTTCTTGTGCCATATCATCAACGTGTCTTTGACAACATATCGGTAGGAAAATCGGATATTATTTAAAACTCCAGTTTTTTATGCATGACATCAATTATTTTTTAACCATTTATTTACTCTCTATACGCGTAGGTTCCCATATATGGCCTACATCTTTACGACAGTGTTATGATCTATGTTCGAGCTATAACTGAAGTTTTAAGACTGGGCGGTGATATTTACGATGGAAACTTGGTAATGAGTCACATCTTTAATAGGTCCTACCATTCCATACAAGGATTTGATGTAAGTATATCATTATCTCCTTATTAACCATTTAGTCTAAGTTAATTGTAAGCCATTAAACAATTTATACTATTTTCTAGGTATACATAGACTCTAATGGTGATGCTGAGGGTAATTACACAGTCATCACTCTGCAAAACGATGTGGGCAGTGGAGCATCGATAGGTTCTTTAGCCAAGATGTCAATGCAACCAGTTGGGTTCTTTGCCTACGACAAGAACTCTGTTATTCCAGTGAGTTAACAAGAAGTTAAATAGTAACTATCTAATAACAATATTACAACCCCAAGGAATTTCGCTACATAAAGAATGATAGACCCATCCAGTGGCTAAATGGGCGTCCTCCGCTCGCAGAACCCCTATGTGGTTTCCATGGCGAACTATGTCCCCGAAAGAAACTCGACTGGCGGTACCTGGTATCAGGTCCACTGTGTGCCCTCGTTGTTGTCGTGGCTATTGCACTGCTTATCAAGTATAATTTCATACTTTAAATAAATTAATTAATATATAAATGTATCTATTTTGAAGGCATTACAGGTATGAACAGACTCTGGCCGGACTTTTGTGGAAAGTGGACATGAAGGATGTCACCGTTATAAATCTTGGCGAATACAACAATCCCACCAATAAGAATATTGTAGGTTACATATTTATAATTTTTTTGTTAACTCAACTATCATGTTTAAAAACTAATATTTTAGTTCCAAATCTGCCGTCAAAGCATTTTAGTGGTTGGTGAGCCCAACAAGCGGTCCTTTACAAATATAGGTAACATGGTTTTAGACTATAATAATATTACTTTCTAAATCTAACCTCTTGAGCAGCTCTATTTCGTGGCAATATTGTGGCCATGAAAAAGATTCACAAGAAGAGCGTAGACATTACCCGTTCAATTCGCAAGGAACTAAAATTGATGCGAGAGGTAGAACGCCTAGGCTGAAGAATAAATCAGATAAAATATATGTCAATAACTTATTCCTTCAGGTGCGACATGAGAATATTATCAACTTCATTGGAGCGTCCACGGATCACGGATCCGTGATCATCTTCACCACTTACTGTGCACGTGGCAGTCTGGAGGACGTGCTGGCCAACGAAGATTTGCACCTGGACCACATGTTCATCTCCTCCCTCGTGTCCGATATACTTAAGGGAATGATCTACCTGCACGACTCGGAGATTATATCCCATGGCAATTTACGGTCGAGCAACTGCCTTATCGACTCCCGTTGGGTGTGCCAAATCTCGGACTTTGGATTGCACGAGCTGAAAGCTGGCCAAGAAGAGCCCAACAAGTAAGTACATTTCATTCTCTCCGGTTTTATTGATCATTTGTTTGCCACCATTTAGTTTACTTTTGGTTCCAAACTACTAGAAAATAAATAAGTGCCACACTGCCGTTCTAAGCTGGAAAATCCTTTCATAAAATATAAAAAAAGTCATCGAACTTTACTTGATAATGTTTTATGACGTTTGCAGGAGTGAACTGGAACTGAAACGTGCCCTCTGCATGGCGCCGGAGCTTTTGAGGGACGCCTACCGACCAGGACGCGGATCCCAAAAGGGGGATGTCTATTCCTTTGGCATTTTGCTCTACGAAATGATTGGCCGCAAAGGACCTTGGGGTGACACGGCCTACTCAAAGGAGGGTGAGTATTAACTACTACGATTATATAGATACATCAAATATATATATATATAAACACAACATGTTGTGCTGCAGAAATAATTCAGTTTGTCAAGTGTCCTGAAATGCTGCAGCACGGAGTATTCCGACCTGCATTGACGCACACTCACTTGGACATTCCGGACTACATCCGTAAATGCCTGTGCCAGTGCTGGGATGAAGATCCCGAGGTCAGGCCCGATATCCGGCTGGTTCGCATGCATTTGAAGGAGCTTCAGGCTGGCTTGTAAGCACCAAATATGTGATAAGGTTATCGTTACCTAACTTTATAATATCTAATTCCGACATTCCAGAAAACCCAACATATTCGACAATATGCTATCGATAATGGAGAAATATGCTTACAATCTTGAGGGTTTGGTTCAGGAGCGAACCAATTTGTTGTACGAAGAGAAGAAGAAAACAGATATGCTCCTTTATCAGATGCTACCAAGGTGATTGATTCAGTAGCTCTTTAAAAAATATTGCTTATAATTCGATCTCCTTCAGACCCGTAGCTGAACTTCTGAAGCGAGGAGATCCTGTCGAGGCTGAGTGCTTCGACTGTGTCACTATATTGTTCAGTGATATAGTGGGATTCACCGAACTCTGCACCACCAGCACTCCCTTTGAGGTGGTGGAGATGCTTAACGATTGGTACACCTGCTGCGACTCCATAATATCCAATTATGATGTCTATAAGGTTTGTAACCATTGGCATTTCAATATTTTGCTAGAAACTCATTTCCATTTCAGGTTGAGACAATTGGCGATGCCTATATGGTTGTGTCTGGATTGCCACTGCAGAACGGAAGTCGTCATGCTGGAGAGATAGCCTCACTGGCTCTGCATCTCTTAGAGACTGTGGGAAATCTGAAGATTAGGCACAAGCCCACCGAAACAGTTCAATTACGTATCGGAGTTCACTCTGGTCCTTGTGCAGCAGGAGTGGTGGGTCAGAAGGTACGAAAGAAGGTTTATTCCATCATATATATAATATATCTAAAGTACATCTTATACCCAAATCAGATGCCCAGATACTGCCTATTCGGAGACACGGTGAACACAGCAAGTCGGATGGAGAGCACCGGTGACTCGATGAGAATTCATATATCCGAAGCCACCTACCAGCTGCTCCAGGTGATCGGTAGCTATGTGTGCATTGAAAGGGGTCTGACCAGCATAAAGGTATGTTTAATTACAAGACATTCTTTCGTTATAATCAAATAACTATATAACTATAGGGCAAGGGCGACATGCGAACCTATTGGCTGACCAAACGTCAGCAACCCGAGTTAACGCCGGATCTGATTAGCACCGTGGATACTTTGGACACCTACTGCTCCGGGCCACGTGAGAGCATGGAGGTCTCAGTCCACCAATATTGTAGTCCGGCCTCGAATAACTACAGATTGGGATCCTGCAACTGTGACACCAAGTGTTTATATAGCCGTCGTTCGGACGACAATGTAACTAATTCCCATGGAACATCCGAGTTTCCAAAGGTCAGTGAACCCGCGCAGGTCAACTGCAATCAATTATGTGTTTGCCGATTGAACAGCAGCCAAATGTTTAATAATCGAGGTCCTCGATCAGCGCCTAGTATCACATTTAGACTATAAGGACTCAATTCTATATTTAACGTTAAGCTCCTTGATCGATGTAAATTACTGGCGTCCATTGCGGTTTATGTGTTGCCAAATTAGCAATATCTCTTTAACAATATTTTACATTATTATTATACAAATTCCAGAAAAATATTCCATCATTTTGCTGTTCAATTTGTCCGTCCAGTTAAAAAGCTGAGTTATTCAATTATTTATATTTTACATCAAATGAAATAGGTACTCAGTTTGCCGAATGGATTTTTCCCAAATAACAACATTTACTAATAAAATTAATTGTAATTTTATCATAACGTGTTTTGCTTCAGTTAAATATGCTAATTTTTAGTTATTTGAAAGTTGTTCTTCAGCGCCTGCCAGCATTCGTAATATGCGGCATCCAGTTTTTGGCAGGTCTCCTCGCCCCACTTGGTAACGGCCAAACTTAGAGAGGATTCGAACATGAAGGCCTTCAAGGAAGTATATAACTAGGTTACTAAGCCCCATTCCAGACTATCAATAATCCAACCCACCTGAGTTCCCTCGGCCACGCGTTCCGGCACCAGTTTGGCATTCGAGGCACCTTCAAAGCACTTGACATCTGGACCATGTGGCGTCATCATGGAATGGAGGGTCGCTCCTCCTGCCGCAAAGCCATCCTCCTTGGCCTCATACTTGCCCAGAATTAGGCCCATGAACTCGCTCATGCAGTTCCCTAAAAATAAAGATGACCATCAGATGGAAATGATAGTAACTTAATATGCACATACTGTGGTAATAGGGTGGCCTGAAGGTGTGCTCCTGCACTGACCAACGGGGTGGAAAGATCACAAAGTCTGCTATGGCCGTTCCAGCTCGTAAGCTGGGACAAGTGAGCACGGTAAAAATGCTGGGGTCACAATGGTCAAAGCTAACCGAGTTAATCACCATGAACTTGGACAGATCGTACTTGAAGGGCACATAGTTACCATGCCAAGCCACCACATCGAAGACGGTGTGATTTTGCTTGGCCACGAAGAGGCGACCTTGGAATTTCGAAATTACCTGGAAGTCTTTTTAAAAGAGTTTATTTCTCAATCAATTTTCAATTTATTATTAAATGTGCGCTGGTATTTACCCTTTACATCCCGATCATCGAACCACGCCACAGGAGTCTCGAAATCTCTGGGATTGGCCAAACCATTAGCACCAATGGGACCCAAGTCCGGCAAAACGAAGTGATCATCATAGACCTCCAGGATATAACCCCTAAAAACCGTAATGGATTAATTTTGGTGATCATTATGTAAACTTCTTCCTTACCTAGAAGGAGAATCCACATTTACAGCAAATCGTATTCCCTGTGGTATAACGCAGATCTCATTTGGGGCTACAGACATCCTTCCAAACTCTGTGGTTATATCTAAGACTCCTTGCTGGGGCACTAAATCAATGATTAAAAATGTGAGTTACCTTCCAACACTCAAGGATAACAACTGATCATCTTACCAATCAAAAAATCACCATCGCTGTTATAGAAAGCTGAGTTATCCATCGAGCCATTGCAGGAGTAAATGTGTATGGCAAGACCATGACGAGATCTGGGATCTCCCGCTCCACAAACCGTGTGCAAGCCTTCCACAAAGTTCACATTTTTTCCATCCTTTGGAGGCAAGTCAAAGGGTTTCCAACGAAGCTAAGTCATGCATAAAATAATATATATATGTATATAAGTTTTTATTGATATCGAACTATTATAATCACCTGGTTTGGATTCGGTGGCTGCTCATCCCAGTTTTGACTAAAGTACTCAGCTCCCTTGAAGGGCTGGAATGGAAGGTGCGCGGCAGAGGGCAACTTCCTGTAGAGCCACGTGCGCATATTCTCCGTCCTGGGCGCAGTGAAGGCACTTCCGGATAGCTGCTCCGCATAGAGTTTGTATGGGCACACTTGAGGTGAGTTCTGTCCCACTGGCAAGGAGTTGGGATACCGCTCATCCTCAGATGAGAAGTGAGACCCAAAACCCGAGAGGTACTATAATGTAAAATAAATACATTTGAGTAACATTCCTCTTCAAGTTTAAAATGCACGCCATATCAATATCAATTTTATCACCAAACACCAACAAAATAAACTAGAGGTAATAAACTAATTCAAGACGATAACTTGTTTTTTTTACAACTTATAACTTATTAACATGTACATATTTATATATTTGCCACGCAATGCATTAGTTTAGAAAACTAACTCAAATCTCACAATATGATATGACAATAGATACACTGTTCTAATATCTTATCTGCACAATCTGTCTAACTTTCAAAAACAGAAAGTTACGTTTATCTCGATTTTAAACACTAGCACAGAATTATTATATTCATAGAGCGATCACCTTGTATTCCGACATGTCTGTTCCTCCGGCGGTTTATAGAAGCACTGAAATTTACGGATCATAGACGAGCCCTACTTATATATGCTCGATCCAGTCAGGCCACTTGTTCTCCATCGCTACATGGCGAGTATTTTGAATACTTGCCGGAGAAACTGGTCCCCGTGCAAAGGCCGGCCCCCTAAAATGCGGCGAATGATACCAGAGATAAACACCTGCCCCCCAGTTGTTGATGCGTGCGGATTGTTTTGATTTTGTTACCAACTAAATAGAACCACTGGAAAGCATACGTGATTCGCTTAGCATAGCGGTTATACTGGTTTAAAAATGGGCTATACTTCTTTAAATATAGCCGAGCAATTTTATAATAGTAAGCCGTGCTGCTTAGCGTAAATAATTTTTATAAATATACTTATCCTGCAGCAAAGAATATAACACAGATGCTGTAAACTAAGTAACTAGTCGTTTAATTTATTGCGGCAAAGATTCAAAGTTATAGTTTATACGGTAGGCAATACAATACACAGTGATGTGTGCGCTGTCTGTATATTAAAATACTTAAAGTACTTTTATGCGGTAATTAAACCTAAATTAGTAAGAGTACATTAAATTATACGTTTAAGGACATACAGCGCTCGTGAGGTGAATAAAAGCGGAAATTCACTCGTAGGACTGGCGAAATCTATACGGATGATGATTGTTTCGATTGAGATATGCACGGCATATCCTAGTTGTAAAAAATAATCCAAAGTATACAAAGTACATTTTTTGAAAATTCATAAACTTAAGAAAAAGAAGACGAACATTTTAAAATAATTATCCCGGGATTTACTGATTGGGCGATTAAAATGACCGACTTTGGTTTGCTAATGGATGCAAACGCGGCATTACGTATGGGAATATATACTGTTGGGAAAATACTGCGACTTCGATTGCGCTGGCAAGGATTCCGATTCAGCCATCCTAGTCGTGCGACAGATTCAAGATATCATCGCCCATGTTGTTTTTCGGCATCTTTGCCGGCGGTGGTGCAGCCAGATCCGCCACCGAAGCGAATTCCATGCGCTTCTTGGGCACTCCGCCGCTGCCGAGCAGCGCTCCTGGCGGTGCCAACTCTCCGTAGAGGCGGCCTATGTCCGGCGAGGGTCGTCGATGCGAAGAACCGCTGCTACCATCGGAGGGGGCCGGCGATGGTGTGTTCGAGGGCACACTCGATATGGCCAGGTCCACGGCACTGAAGTTGTACTTGCCACCAGAGTTGGAGTTGCTGCCTCCGCCGCCGCTACCGCCACTGCTAGCCGATTTCGTGGGCGTCAGACGCTCCAAAGCAGGAGATGCCGATGATTCCCGGGTACGCGCCGATGAAGGCGTTGTGGACTTCGGTGGTTTCATCATCATGGCCGACAGCGATTCCTGCTGAATCTTAAACAGCGCCGATGGAGTCATGAACATATTATTAGCGGCCAGTGTGGTTTTTGACAACGGATCCGGTATGCCGTATTTGCCATGTTGCTGCTGAAAGAAGGCAGCGTAGTCCTGCATCTTTTCCTGCGCCAAGGCATTATAGTATGCTGCTTGATTGGATAGGGATGAGGGTGAAGACATTCCGGAAACCCCTGAGTTGCCGGCGGAGCTGCCTGACTTCATGGCATTGGCTGAGGACCCAGCTCCCACTACGGCTCCCGAGGGCGTGGCAAACAGGGCGTCCAAGTCGGCCGCAGCTTTATTTTGGCGATAAAGCAATGCCTTAATCTCCGAATCCTGCTTCTCCAGCTGCAGCAACTGATTTAGCATATCGCTCTGAATGTCCTTCTGCTTTTGCTTAGACCCACCTCCGCTCGCACCTCCTCCGACTCCAACTCCCGATGAGAGAAGAGCGGATAGCTCATTGTGGGCTCCAGCCATGTGCTTGTTGGAGGACATCGCCGCTGCAAATTGATTGTTGGGATCAAACAACTTGGTGTAGGTCTGCAATAAAGCCGTGTAGTCCGCTTGCGCAGCCGCCTGCTGTTGTTGCTGCTGCTGCTGCTGCTGATGTTGCTGCTGCTGTAACTGTTGCTGCTTCTTGGACGAGCTGCTGTTGGAACTACCACTAGAGGCGGTCTGTGGAGGCGGTGGTATTGAGGCAGCTGCCACTGCCATCTGCTGCTGCAGGAACGCGTTGAGGTCGTTGCTCTGCTTACTTTGCTGCATGTAGGAGTCATAGCCGAGCAATTTTGATGCCTGAATAAGGTTGTTGTAGTCGGCACTGAGAGCAGCTGCTGCCGCTGCTGCTGGCGAAGATTTCGAGGACTTGCTGGATGATGAGTTTGAGGATTGACCTCCAGTCAGAGCGTTAGCAGCAGGCACTCCCAGTCCGGCACCTGTCAGATAGCTGTAGTCTGATCCAAAGCCCAAGGTGCCCAGGGTGGTGGCTCCGAGGGCTTCCGCCTGCTGGAGGAGTAGTGCTGCATATTCCGGAGACCGGATGAGCTCGCTCATTTTTAACGGATCGTTTTTTAGTTCATCCAGCTCCTTCATCAATTTCGTTTTATACGAATTGGAAGTTGAGCTGGAGTTCGAGGAGGAGGATGAGGACGAGGACTTCGATGATCGTTCCGACTTGGACTTGCTACTGCTATGGGCGTTGCTGTTTCCGCTGCCTCCGATTCCCACACCCGTGGGCAGCGGCATATTGAAGCTATTCGAGTAGGCAGCCACCGCTGCTGCCACATTGGGGTCATTCAAACCGGACGATGCAGAGGCATTGCTTTGCTTAGAGCCACCCACCTTGGCTGCTGCCGCCGCCAACTGGTTTAGAGAGGAGCTGCCGTAATCCTTGCGCTGCTGCTGGAAGAGCGCAGCCAAATCGCCTTGAAGGAAGTTCGGAGGAAGCTGCCCCGCCAACTGAGCCAAACTAGCAGCCATCAGATCATTGGCCGTGGGCAGACAAGCGGCAGCTGGAGGCACCAAAGCTGCTGCAGCTGCCTCATATTTGTTCGGCGTAATGCTGGGGCTGTTTCGAGCAATATCGCTGACGCTAAACTTGCCCGGACTGGGCGCTGGCGAGTTGCGTGTGCGGGAGGTGGATGCGTGTGACGAGGTATCCGATTTGGCGGGCGACGGTGATGCCCTAACTGGAACCTCAAACTTGGCGGGACTGGCGGAGTTCGATTGTATAGTTATTGGGCTGTCCCTGGGCGAGGCATTCAAAGCGGAGGTCAGGGCCGAAGTCGTCACTGCAGGTGTGATGGCAGGTGGCGCAGTAACTGCGGGAACTTGGGGTGGTAGCAGCTGGCTGGGCGTTGCTGGCAAAACTGGAGCTCCTAAATTGGGCAGCACTGGCGGTAGACTCGTCGGATTGGGCGTGGCCAGAGGGGATAGCATCCGCACGGGGTTCATATTTAGACCGGACGGCATGCAGAGCTGCTCCTGAAGGGACATCACCTTAAGTTCACTTGCCTTTTGCTCCGCCTGTGCGTTAGATTCCTCCTCCGCCTTTCGGCCACTGTCCTCCAAACCACCCATAGCTTCACTGAACTGCTCCTCTTTAGGCGGATTTATCTTGACATCCCCGCTTAGATCCATAAGGACAACAGGTTTGTCTTCCTCCTTAACCTCCAGGTCATCATTGTCGATGATCTTGATAGTCTTGGGTGGAATGAAGTCGTCTTCCTGCTCACAATCCAGCACTGCACATATCCAGTTCCAGAGCGCTTTATCGCTCTGCTTGGAGGGAAACTTTGGGTAGAGTGTGTTTTTCAGCTTTTCGTTGTAGGTAACGTCGTTGTTATAGATGTTCCGGAACTTGACCATCTCGCTCCGGTACTGCGAGTAGTAGTCCACGCACAGCTGTATCTCAGAGCGCACCTCCTCGGGTATCTCCTTGTCCGGCAGCACCGAATACTGCATCAGCATTGGACGGCCATACTCCATGGACTGTCTGTTCTCGTTGGGCGGAACAATCCAAATACACTTGACCACCGACTCCAGGGTAGGGTTTTCATCGTAGTAAGGGGCTGTAAGATAAAATGTATTATTCGATTAAGGCTGAGATGAAGTATTTGCGCAGAATTTAAAAGGCCATTGGATAACACATACATATAATTAGGGAGACACAGGGCGTATAGGTGAGATCGCTGGCACCGCGCATTTTGATTTGATAGTCCAACTGTGCATCGCAGTCGCGCAACGTAGGTTCCGCCTGAAACTTGGGATGCGAGTGATACCATCCAACCAACAGCAATTGATCCTGAATCATCATCTTTTGAATATCACGCTCCACTTCGCCGGCTCGCTGTCGATCAAAGCGCGTGCTGCGACAAGGATATGTCTTTGTGATGGATAGAGCTGAAATGAAAAAAACATGTAGAAAATGCCTATGCAGTATAAATCGCAAGCCGAGCCGGACTCACTGTGTGTGTTCATGTCCCAGGTGCCACCTAGATAGCCGCACACCTCACGCACCGTCAAGTGGCAGTGAAAATCCGCCAGCAAGAGGGCAGAGGAGTTCACTGTAATGAGGAAGGGCTGCAATTTCCCCACCGAAGTAAACGGCACCGATTCAATCAACATGTTGGCGTCGCTGTGGATAAATAGAATTGGATTAAAATACCATCCAGCATATAGATTTAAACTAAAAGCAAGCCAGACTATTCTTTTAAAGAACCAACCCCCCTCAAAATTCAGTACGCATTTGGTCTACTCACTGTACTACGTTGCGATTCGAAACGGTATTATGTGCGAAAACGGTTCGCTTGACGACAATCTCCGGGGTGTCAGTCTTGCGTTCAGCATCTATGGATTCGATGGAATTAGCAAGGATTATAAAGCAAGTGAGCTTTACCTACCCAGTTCACAATCATCTAGCGGCGTCTCCTTTTGCAACGCGCACTTTCGCAAATACGTGTTCTTGTAGGCGTCCAGCTTCTTTCCCTTGTACTTGACCGAGGCCCAGCCGCAGCCGCTCTTCTTGTCCGGATTGATGATCCGCTTGCAGTGCATTGCCCAGGCGCTGGGCGTGAGGAATATTGTCTCAGTCTCATGGGATTTGATCTTACCGTCGGCCAGTAGATCGCCAACGAACTTCTGGCCCAGATATTCGATAGTCATTAAGCCCAGGCCCGGCTGCAGGACATTGGCAGCCATCAGCGTTTGCAGTGTGACGGTGCGTCCGGTGCCATTGAAGCCCTCGTAGTTCTCCTTGGTCTAAAGGGTTTGAATAGAAAATATTATACATTTTCAAAAAGCTTAAGGTATCTCGCTCACCTCATCGTCGTTGTCCTCGTCGCCAGCATCGCTATCCACATCCTTGTCGCACATGTTGTCCTCCAGTATGGCTACAGGTGCTGCACCATCCGTGGGCGGTGGCCCAGGGTCCGGAGTGACGTCCACAGCTCCGGTCGTCGCTGGTGCACGCTCCCCCTCCTCCGCTTGCACCCCTTCGCCAACACAATCGTTTGTTATTTGCAGTGGCGGCGGCGGCGGCGGCTGCAGCACCTCCCCCTCCACTTCACCGTCACCATCACAGTCTCCCTCGCCATCGGAACTGCTCAGCACCTGGTTCTCGCCTGACTCGTCCACACCATGTTCCACTCCGTTCTCCATGCGTTCTTGTCGCGAATTCTGTGCAATTCTACGGATATTTTACTTCCAAGATACTTAAGTTTTGCGAAAAAAAACTGATGGATGCAGTAAGGTAGCTGCTTTTTCTACCCAGAATACCGAAACTCATTAAAACCGCCAACCCACGGTCACACTTGCTAGCGGTCCAATTTTAACCGGTAAAAACGGAGGAATGGCGTTGCCATACATAACATGAGAAGCATTGAATCGGTTATTTATTACAGAAACACAAGAAATGTTTTTGTTTTCAAATGTTTATTTATCATAAAAGAGTTCAAGTCTTTTAGGCATTTTCGTAATCATTTATTTTGAAATCCATTAATTTTACTTGTTTTATCGTTGGTTTTAGTCGTGGCACGAAAACAGTGTAAATGTAATAATATTACTTTAAAATTAATTTTAATTGTGATCTGTTAAAGTATTTAATTTTTTAAATCATTCAAGCCGAAATAATCATTTGAAAATATGTGCGTGGCAAATTTAATGAAACCTCTAAACATCGATATCACAGCGTAGAAATCGACAATAATCATCAAAAACATCGAAGCTTGCAGCATTACTAGAAATAGTCAGCGGAAAAGGCGCGCATTAAATTGTTTTGTTAAATTACTTTTACGGTCAGAAAGTAACTTAAAATACATCCAATTACTATCGTATTTTACATGCGTTAACGAAATGGCACTTTGGGTGGATAAATACCGTCCGCGGGAGCTGTCCAAATTGGACTTCCACAAGGTAAATCAGCGAGGAAACCGGCGCATACATCTATATAGCTGGCCCATATATTAAAGTATCTCTTTTTAAAAAGGTTTTTTATTTTATGATTTTTGCTAATTTCGATGCAGGATCAAGCGGAGAACCTACGCAACCTTTGCAAGCAGAGCGATTTTCCTCATCTGATGTTCTACGGACCCTCGGGTGCTGGCAAGAAGACACGCATCATGTGCCTGCTACGGGAGATGTACGGATCCGGCGTTGAGCGGTTGAGGAGCGAGACCATGACATTCACCACGCCATCCAATCGGAAGGTAGAGGTGATGACGGTCAGCAGCAACTACCACTTGGAGGTGAATCCCTCCGACGCTGGCATGTACGACCGCACGGTGGTGATCGATCTCATCAAGCAGGTGGCCCAGACGCATCAAATTGAGATTAGTGGCCAACGGGAATTCAAGGTGATTGTAATTTCGGAGGGCGACGAACTCACCAAGGATGCCCAGCACGCCCTGCGCCGTACGATGGAGAAATATGTGGCCACGTGCCGGATAATCATATCGGTGAACTCCACATCTCGGATCATTCCGGCCATACGGTCGCGTTGCCTGGGCATACGGGTGGCGGCTCCCAACGAAACGGAGATCGTGTCCATCTTGCAGAACACTTGCAAGCGGGAGGGACTCGCACTGCCCGTGGAGCTGGCCAAACGGGTTGTGGACAAGTCGGAGCGCAATCTCAGGCGAGCACTTTTGATGCTGGAGGCCGCCAAGGTGGCCAAGGCGCCGTTTACCGCCAATCAGGAGATTCCCGACCTGGACTGGCAGGTGTTCCTGCGTGAGACAGCATCTCAGATTATCAGTGAGCAAACGCCTGCCAAACTGGAGAAGATCCGCGAACGCCTGTACGAGCTACTCACGCAAGGCGTTCCACCTAATCTCATATTCCGCGGCCTGGTCGAACAGCTGGTTAACAATTGTGATATGTCCATCAAGGCAAAGACGCTCGAGTTCGCCACCGAGTACGAGCACCGGATGCAGTCCGGCGCCAAGCACATTTTTCATCTTGAAGCGTTCGTCGCTCAGTTTATGAACATCTATAAAAAGTTCCTTTCTGAGCTGGACATGACGGATGATTTTTAAACGATTTACACGCTTTAGCATTTAATTCAAAAAACTTATTAAATAAACTGATTTAAACGAACTATTAACGTTCTTCCTGAAGATCCGTTCGCATCTGCAGAACGGCCATGCTCATCTTATCATCGGTGGTGCGCTTTATGGTCTCAATATATCTTTGAACTTCTTCTTCGAGTTTAAAGTAAGCCTAAAATAGGAATAGATTTGGAATATGATTGGAATGTATTTTGAGTAGAACGAAATTTATATGTATGACTTACCATTTCATAATCAAGATCATCCTTGCCATTAATCTTTAAACCGTGCAGCAGCAAATCGATCGTGCTGATGGGGAAGCAGAGCTGTGGGTTTGCTATGTTCACCGCGTGTTTGAATTCGAAATACTCGCTACCTGCTCCCAGCATGCCGGCGATTATTTCACATCCCAGATCTGCGGCTTCCAGCAGACGATTGTGTTTCACAAGTAAGTGGAGCAGTTCCCGGGAGTGGGATAACTTGTAGGAGTTTATCAGCCACTGGGGCAAGAAGGCGTTTAACCCGAGAAGCCTTTGAACCACGCTCTTTCTTATCAAGGTGGAGTCTTTTGCCTCGTTATCCACAACCAGTTTTTGAAGTAAAGTCCAGGCCATATCGGCAGCATTACTTCGATGAGGTAGATCTGTTATAAGACATATAGTAAGCCTCTTTTTTTCATACACGTTAAAAAATCCCTACCTGCCATGTCGTTGTTTTGCAGCCAGTTCCAGGCGTCCGACGACTTGTCCTCAGTGGCAGCAACACAAGCGGATGTCAGACTCTCGAATATGGGGAGCACAGAGAACGAGTGTCCCCGCGAAAGTTTCAATGCCGCGGTGTACAGGCCGGAACTAGCCAGCAGGTATGATAGCTCCTCGGGTGTGGCCCGCTCGTAGGCAGCTGTATCTTTGCGGTAGAAGGAAAGCTCACGTAAAGCTTCTGCGTGCACCAGTTCCCTTCGGATATCAGCCAGCTCTAGAACAACCACCTCCTGGCCTCTCTTGTCCTCGTCACATTTGGGCTCACCATCGTCGTTATCCTGATCTATGGTAATCACCTGCTCATCACCAAGAACAGGCTTGGCAATCCATCTGTAGCGGCTGTCAACTAGGTGCAAACAGTTTAGGCAAATTAACAGCGAGGAGCAACGTTTCTCTAGCGCGTTTGGTGCATCGCTGTCTACTTGAAACCGCATGGCCTGCTCATACATAACCGTAGAAGCTGTTCGGAAACAAATTATTAATGCAAGAAGAAATGGAAGAAAATAAAGTAATTTTTATGCAAACCTTTTCTCATGTTACCCTTGTTCGTATGGAATGCATACAAAAAGTTGTAGACTTCGTTCTGATCGATGCTCATTGATCGTGCCCGGGATTCAACAATGCTCTCGAACTCGTCTTGCAACCCGATGTAGGAGAACTGCATAAGCAGTGGCAGACATTTATTCTGGAACAGCGTTATGACCAACTGGCGAAGGCAATCCTTACGCCTTGAAATATCTGCATTGTTGACTAAGGCGGTGTACGCCTCCACGTAGTGTCCCAACTGCAGATGATTATTGAACACTATTGACTGGAACATGGGCAACTGAGGATCATCTGGCTGCAGCACCCTAATGGCCATGTCAGCCAGTTGAATAATGTAGTCCAATGCGGAATGCTGTTCAAAGAGCTGGATAACCTTAAGATAGTAGTGAACAATTGCCAGTTTTGTGTCTTCGGGGGAAATTGTATCGCCACGGCTGACGCTATTCTGTAATTTGCCGTATAGAGGGGTATTTTTCAGTACATGCTCAAAGAGGAAGTCATCCTCCACAATGCCAGACTCCGCCTCGTGAAAGAGATGCACGGCCTTGTGGGCCTCACCGCAATCCAATAGAGATACGGCTAGCATAAAGCGTCCTGCGGAAAAAAAGGATTAATTTCAAAGCTGGGAAAACTAGCAAATAATGCATACTGGCATGTTTTTGTACGGAACACCAGTTTGACAAAATGCGCACGTAATCCTGAACAATGATGTGATGACAGGTCCCAAATAACCATTCCGGAAATACGTAAATCGGAGATCCCGGCCAACTAAGAGATGTTTGAAACTTAAAACATGATCAATTTTTCTATATATTATACGCACAGCATCTTATTGATGTATCCAACAAGTTGGAGCAAAGACTGGCGTAGATTCAATTGCTCCGAGTCCAGCGACAAACTGTCATGCTTCAGCAGCATAGTCAAGGCGCTGAACAGACCTTTCGATTCCAGGAACAGTCGGAGCAGAGTGGTCTGATCGTTCCCATTATGTTTCAGATGGCTGGAGTATGGTCGATTATAGCCGCTGAAAAGTTGGGCGCGGCTCAATCGTTGAATAGATGCCTCGCTAAAATTAAAATAGAAGTTAGAACTGTGCAATACAATCAATTATATATCCTTACAATCCAGCTGGGGTACTCGATGAAATGGGTGTCTCGGCAATCCAAACCAGTGTATAATATGAGTTCAAATAATTTAAATTTGTTAAAACATTTTCGCTTTCCATTTCGTTCTGACCATAAGCCATGTACTGCAATACCAAAAGGTTTCGGCAAACAGAAAACCTAGGGACACATGATTTAATAAATGATAAACCAAGTTCAAAGTTTTTTAAACTATTACGAAAGCTCACCGTATCATTGCCATTTGCTTCACTGTTTCGGACAAAATAGAAAGTCCATATTCGCTACCCATTAGAGCCCCAGACGACTGCAAGAAGCGCGTAGAAAGGGAGTAATCTATAAAGTAGAAATGAAATATATGAATCATTTTCAAACATTATATATATTTATAAGTAATTTACCATGCGGCGGTTCATCTGGATCAATCATACACAGCACATCGAGCAGCATTTCCAAAGCGGGTTCAAGATTTGGTATATTCTGCAGCTTCTGTTGGATTTGCCTCACACAGTTTGATGGCAATATTGGACCATTATCATCGATCATACTGATTCTAGCCACCAGCTTAGATATTACTTCAACCGGTGACTCCCGCTGGTAAAGCTGTTTATCTAGCTCGATTTTAATGTCCTCCGAAATTAGTTTATCAAGCAGTGTCACCACATTCATGAGCTCCACAAAACCCTTGGCCATTTCGGGATCGTTGCGAAATAGTGGCGCCACATATGTCGCCACTTCATCGTTATGCTCGCCGATGAGCAACAGGTGCTCGAGCACTTCGCAGGGGCGCAGCAATGCGAATGATTGCCTTCTAACCAAACATACTGCATCCATTCCACCAAGAACGGCGAGTCCTGTCGGCTCGGAAAGCTTAATGTGATACTGTTCGCAGCAGGAGTAAAAGCGATCCCACAGCCGAGTGGATATCTCCAAGTACTCCTCATCGGTGACCACAAAGTCTTTCAGTTCGTTTTGGATTTCATCTTCCACGGCCTGGCATACCTGCTCCTTGAGCACTGACATGGAAAGTTGCTTTACATCGAATTGCAGGTTAACGCGTCTGAACATCTACGATACAAAAAATTCAAATTACTAAACTATTCCAATAATTCATAATAAAGAATGTTTTGGTTATACTCACATATAAAGCCTTGGCAATTACATTTCGGTCAAATCGACCAGGATGAAATATATAGCTGCAGTAAGTTTCGCGTGGATCCACTCCCTGCTCCATGGTGAGACAATACCGATCCGGTGGCGGTTCTAGAGCAGCCGAAACCCATTTGATTGCGTTGTTGGAGGCAAAATATGCTGCCGAGACATGGAAATCGCCTTCAGCGTTGCTCCAAAGGGCCCAGATGTGCGAGGATGTGGCATCGAAGTCGACCAAATCCGTTTGCGGCGCCGGCACCATGTTCTGCACCAAATTGATAACGCTGGCATCGTCGGCATCGGGCATTATGCTAACGCATATAAACTCAGCTCGGGAATTGTGCGAGAGAAATAGACAGAAGTTTTGATCGCTTATTTTTCGGAGCTGGCTGTTTTGTGCTGTTAAAAAAAAGAATATAATCCCATTATATCTAGATCATAAATCTAAATCGTAATAATATTTTATACTCACGTCCTTGAGCTGCTGAGTCCTGTCCCAGTTCGGTGGAGCAGTTAATGCTGGCTACAGTCTGCAAGTTATCCACTGACCATAGACGCAGCTCATTATTGCGATACAGAACCAGAATGAAAATTTCCCCCCCGATTTCACTGAAAGCCATGGACGTGGCTGCCTCCAACGTTTCAGAGCGGCCGCTACAATGATTAATGAAACATTAGGGATTTGCCATTTATCGAGGTTTATCCACTTACGTGAGGGCACCCTTGAGATTCGACAGAAACCATGGCATTAGCTTCGGCTCCTTGATTTCGTGGGTGATAGTATGGCCGGTGGAGCATTTCATAACGTGAAGCAGTAGTTTGCTCTGATACGCCACCGCAAAGTAGGCTGACTGGGAGTCTTGAGTGAGGTACGATACAGCCGCGTTGGGCATAGTTCCAAAGCCATCCGTGACATAGTAAGTGCTGGGATCATTGATCTTGTCATTGACGTCGTAGAAAATGGACTGGGATAGCAGATCCTCTGGAGAAGCTGCGCCACCTTCCTGCCCAGCGACCTTCAAGGGAAACACATAGCGATGCACACTGCTGACCGTGACCACCAGCAGGGTGACGGATGTACCTTGCTCCGTGAGTGATACATTCAGCACAGCGGAGTCGGTGAATCGCAGACGCAGGTGATTCCTCTGCAGGGAGATGTCCAAACTAACCTCTGATAGTTCCAGGACATCCTGGTATGTCCGCCTGCAAATCAGTGGCCATGTGAAACTAATTTAACGATTCTGATTTGCACTTACCAATATATGAAACGGTTTCTGGTCTGAACATTTTTCGTATTCTTGTAGCAATAGCCGCCGGAGGTTTCGAAGGTTTTTAAATCCTGCAAAGTGCTCTGGGTTCCTACATTTTGCGGAGGAGCATTTGGTTACTCAGAATTTCTCTGGCAATCTTGCACGAAACTCACCCGTGTTAATTTTCACCTCGATCCACTCCGCCGGACTGAGGTTCCGCGGTATGACCTCGCGGTAGCTCATGTTGGCTTGCAGTTTGGATGTGGGCATCTTGCTAGCACAACAAATTAATATAAAAACCTCAACGAAAACGGAAAATTATTGGCGGCACCGGCGTAAACACGCTCAGTAGTAGTGTTGGAAAACGCTTACGCCAGCGGTGCACACCAGGCAAAATAGTCGACATAGCTTTTTATACTCACATACAAAAGTTAATTACAGAAGTTAGTTAAAAATTGTACATTTTCCTAAATGTAATTTCATGACAATAAAGTTTATTATAGCAAAGCAGGAATGATATAAGATGCCTTTAAATCTTGTGATATTAAGAAAGTTGTCGCTAGCATTTTAACAATTGCCACATATTGGTCACACTGCATTGCACGTGTGTTTCCATTTGTTGATGCGGCTTTATTATTTAGTTTATTTTTTAAAATAAAAACTGTCTCTGGCCTAAAAATGAGTGAACAGCAGGATGAGACTGTAGTCTGCCTGCCCGGGGAGCGACTCTGCAGAACCGAGGACAGCATAGTCCTGGGCATAGGCACCTACGAGCAGAATGGCTACATTTACGCCTCCAAGTCTGGAATTGTCAACATCGAAGATTCGGGTGATAAAGTAAGTAATCCTGGCATTTCGTTGACTCTGGGAACCAATTAATCTCCATTTCAGTGCCAGGTGGTTAGTGTGCATAAGCCCGGATTTCATCTAACCATCCCAGCCACCGGAGACGTGGTCACAGCCAGAGTTCTCGTCACAACTCCAAAATTCGCCAAGTGCGCCATTTTCTGCGTACGAAATGTGCTGCTGGAAAGCAGCTACCGCGGACTTCTGCGCAAGGAGGATGTCCGGGAGACCGAAAAAGATCGCGTCGATATCTACAAGTCCTTCCGGCCGGGCGATGTCATCCTGGCGAGGGTCATTAACCAACTGGAGCAGTCCTTCCTCCTGACCACCGCCGAAAATGAACTCGGCGTGGTCATCGCCTATGCCAGTGATTACCGGAAGACCCGGGTGCCCATGGTGCCGGTCGGCTGGAGCGAGATGCAGTGCCCCCAGACCACGATCAAGGAGCCACGGAAAGTGGCTAAAGTTCTGCCTGAGAGTTCAATAAATGCTGTGAAATAAGGTCAATCGCATGTTAATCAGAAGCTTAAATTCATTTGTGGAACTAAAAATGTTTTAGTAAGTGATTATTAGCCAAATAATTATATGTCTTGGCAACCAGAGGACGCTGAATATGGATACAGGTTTATGTTAGCATTTTATTTCCATAGCAACGTTGATAAGTAGCTATTTGACAGTTTACATTATTTCAAATCATTAAATAAATCTATAATTAAGTTGTAAAAGTTCAAAACAAGCTGGTTTCCATAGTTTAGCTTTTATGATTGATACGTATCTTATATTTGTTATTTATTCATGATTGGTTTGTTATAATGATTCAACAAGAGATTAGAATTTAATATTGGATCGTCATGCAATTGCTGTTTTTAAAAGTATCTCTATAGATTCGAAAGTCATGGGAATAGATTAAAGAAATTGTGCGGTAATTTGTTCTAGCAACTTAACAAAACATATTTTATGTTTAAAATAATTCATAAACACAAGGTAATCTAAATATATGCAGGCACATGCACTTTATAGGTTGGCAACATAAAAACTTTTAGGGTAAACGACAGGTACTTATTCCAAGTAATCCGAATTTCAATAACATGCAATTGCACGTGTTCCCAAAAAAAAAAATATATAATCATAAAGGCAAATAGATGGTTGTAAAGGCTCAGGCGTCAGAGGCGTAAAAACCCGTAGCCCGTTGCCAATCAATGTCGCTGGGAGCTGTTGTTGATGGATGACTATTCCTATGCAAATAGCAAATGGAAGTTCGTTTCGCGTGCAGGAGCCGCGACTAATTCAATCAGAGGAGCGGGAGCAGGCAGCCTGGAGCAATGAGCTGCTCCGGGACTAGGCCACCGTGTCTTGTCTTGCCGAAGAAATGCAAATGCATAGGAAAAGTTACAGGTGGATCGGTGGGCAGGGAGCTTAGCGAGTCCTGGGGGATCCAAACAACCAATCATTGTTTGGTCGATGGGAAACGCAGTCGGTTTGTTTCGGTGGTTCGAAGCCCGGTTAATATTCAAATTAAATCGAGGGGGAATACGACCAATATGCGCTGCAAGTGAACAGCCGACGGGTAGTTGGCCCTGTCGTAGTTGTCGTCGTAGAGTCCCCAGTTCCGGCCAGCTCAAAAACATAAGTTCCTTCCTATTGTCAGTCGCAGACCAGCAGCAGAAGAACCACGGCCATAGCAGCGCAAACGAACAGGGAAGCCAAGCAACTCATCATGGTACAGATTTCGCAGACAGAGGAGGACATCAAGATCTCCATCGAACTCAATCGTCTGGTAACCCGCAAGCCGGACGTTGTTCTCCTTCCGCAGTACTTAAAGTTCAACAATCCACCCATCTTCTTTGAGCGTCATCTGGCCCAGGAGATCGACGAGATGGCCAGGTGAGTTAGTAGAGTTTAATAAGTATAAGATTATTTCAGCTTCAGCGAGGTGTTGGGATGAGGATTAAAGCATTTCTGTAATTTGGGACACATATATTAATGGAGTAACTATCTTTACAGCTTTTGTCGCATTTTTAAGAACGAAGCCCGCATTGTGCTGGTTAAGAAAGAGAAGGGCTTATGGCCTGAGATGTTCCAGAAGCTGGACAAGGAGGCACTCATGCAGAAGCGCCTAGAGATCGCCGACCTCATCGTGGAGCGCAACAAGAAGCGGGATGAAAAGGCACTGGAACGTTACGATAACAAGCGGCGGGCGGAGATCCAGAAGGAGATCCAGCGGGAGACAGATATGCGCGAGCGTGTGAAGCAGTTCCAGGAGAACTCGGTGCGCGAAGCTCTGGTAGTGGATGTACGCAAGGAGGCGAAAGCTACGCCCAAGCCAGATACACTGCAGTATCCGCCATCGTCGGGAGGCGCCAGTCGCCTGGCCACGCCCCTCATGCGTCCGCCCATGAGCTCCGTTCGTGGCAGCGGACGGATCAACGTAAACTTCACCACACAGCACAAGCGGGTCACGCCGAAGCGGGAGTCGCAGGCCGCTATGGAGAAGGCATATGCCGCCGCCGGTGGACCCAATGCGAATGTCCAGTCGCCGATGGAGAGCGTCGATGAATAAGCGTTACATGTCAATTAGCGCGTGCGTGCGAGACTGTGCTAATATTCCTATTTTATTATTGCATCAAATAAATCTACAGGTGTTTGTTTAGTTGAATCAGCACTTTAGATGGTTTTAATTTCATGGTTCGGGAAAGTAAAACTTTGCACTACAGTAAGTATTATTAATTAAAATTTATTAAGCTATACAAAATTATTTTAAAGACGATCCTGGTCTAAGTAAAACAGAAGCTGTTTCCCAAAAATATAATGGTTAATAAAATATTTACATACTTTGTACATATGGTATTAATATATTATGCTAAATTTTTGGGGGTTTGTGTGAATTTAATGTGCTGACAACAAAATGAATTTGAATTTAAAAATCCGATAACATATCGCTGACACTGGATTTCCAACACTAAGTCGGCGCTATCGATAGCATAAGACAAACAGCTGGTGCCTGTCAACGTTGCTTGAATTTTCACAATTTTTTTTTGCCGCTATGACATTACAACTATAAAAAGTGCTTTAGATTTTCTAAAAACCTCACACAGGAAACGCGCTGCAGTAGGAGTACCCACCTGAAACCGATGACCGAGGCAGCTGGAGCAACCAACCCAGGAGGAGCCGCCGGAGACGCGGAATCGTACGGCAAAGAAATGGCTCTGCAGTCCGGTAGGCCGAAAGAGCCAACCAAGTTGGACGACCTGGTGCAATATGTGAGCCTCCATGTTCGCATACCCACGCCGTTGACCGGTGTTGTGCTGCCCTTTGTGCCACTTTACCTGTCGGCATTCTACCTGTGGATCAACGTTACGGGTGGACAGGAGAATGATACCACCAATAACGATGTGATAACTGCCGATAACCAAACGACCACGGATAATATAACAACTTGGAATGACGTGGGATTCATCGGCGTACTAGCCATTGCCTTTCTGCACATTCTGACGCTGCTCTTCTGCTACTGGAGCGTTCACGTGCTGGCCTTCCTCACTTGCCGTCGTGTAAAGCTCCCCGGCGCCAATGTGCTGGCCAAAGTCGTACCCACTCCCAACAATGGCAACTCGAAGATCGTCCCCATTCGGTCCTCCAAGCTGGAGGATGGCTCAACACAGTATTATTTCGTTTTCCAAAAGACCAAATACGTTTGGAATGAGGATCGGAAGACATTCCGCGCCGTCGAATTCCCGGTAAATGGACTACTGAGCACCTATTCCTCATCTAGAGGTTTGGAAACTGAGGAGGACATTAAGCGGGCTACTCAAACCTACGGAAATAACGAAATGGAAATGGTGGTTCCTGAGTTCCACGAACTTTTCATAGAACGCGCCACTGCGCCGTTCTTCGTGTTCCAAGTGTTCTCCGTGGGACTGTGGTGCATGGACGACTACTGGTACTATTCCCTGTTCACGCTTTTCATGCTAATTGCCTTCGAGTGCACTATTGTTAAGCAGCAGCTGCGGAACATGTCCGAGATCCGAAAAATGGGCAACAAGCCCTACCTGATATACGCCTTTCGTCAAAACAAGTGGCGTCACCTTGGATCCGACGAGCTGCTACCCGGGGATTTGGTGTCGATAACGCGGTCCCAAAACGACAACATAGTGCCCTGCGATCTGGTCATTCTTCGAGGCTCTTGCATTGTGGATGAATCAATGCTCACTGGCGAATCAGTGCCACTAATGAAGGAGTCATTGGAATCCTTAGACAATTTGGACGTTGAAATGGACGCCGAAGGAGATGGAAAGCTGTTTGTGCTGTTTGGTGGCACCAAAGTAGTCCAGCATACTGCCCCGACGAAAGAATCGCTTCGAGCTCCTGACGGTGGTTGCATCGGCTATGTTATCCGTACTGGATTTAACACATCCCAGGGCAAACTACTGCGGACAATCCTGTTCGGCGCAAATCGCGCAACGGAGAACAATGTGGAGACCTTTGCTTTTATCGCTTTCCTTATGGTATTTGCCGTAGCCGCAGCATCTTATGTGTGGGTTAAGGGCAGCGAAGACCCGGAGCGCAATCGCTACAAACTTTTCCTGGAGTGTACGCTCATCCTCACGTCCATAATTCCGCCGGATTTGCCCATCGAGCTGACCTTGGCGGTAAACACATCACTGATCCAGCTAACAAAGTTGTTCGTGTTCTGTACAGAACCCTTTCGGATTCCATTCGCGGGAAAAGTGCAGATTTGCTGCTTCGACAAGACGGGGACACTGACCACGGATAATCTGATGGTGGAAGGTATTGCAGGATTGGCTCCCAATGGGGCTTGTGTCCCCATTGAGAAGGCGGAGGGAAATACGGTTCAAGTGCTCGCCTGTTGCCATTCATTGGCTCTGCTTGATGACGGATTGGTAGGAGATCCACTTGAGAAAGCCACTCTAGCAGCTGTAGATTGGACGCTTACCAAGATGGACAGCGTCATCCCAAAGCGACCACAGTTTAAGCCATTGAAGATCATTCAGCGCTATCACTTTTCATCGGCACTTAAGAGAATGTCTGTGCTAGCTGGTCATCTAATTCCGTACTCCAATGAGGTTAAACACATAGGAGCCGTAAAGGGAGCTCCTGAGGTCATTCAAAAGATGCTGCGCGAGGTGCCCGCGGACTATGAGAAGGTATCTAATTCGAATCTTATTGTTATATAAGTTTATATCAATTTTCAACAAAATTTTATTTTAAGGTGTATTTGGAATACGCTCGTCGTGGAGCACGCGTACTGGCTTTGGGAATTAAGGATCTTGGGACCCTGGGCGCTCAAAGAGTTAGGGAAATGAAGCGTGAGGAAGTGGAGTGTGACCTGACATTCGCCGGATTCTTGATTATTTCATGTCCCATGAAGCCCGATTCCAAATCTGTGATCAAGGAGCTTATTCAATCCTCACACAAGGTGGTCATGATTACGGGCGACAGCCCGCTCACCGCCTGTCATGTGGCCCGCGAACTGCGCTTCACCCGTAAAAAGCTGATCATTCTCACCCCGCCCGAGGAGGATCGTAAGAACAACTGGAGCTGGGTATCTATTGACGGGGATCAAAGCTACGAACTGGACACTAAGCCTGGTAGCAAAAAGCTTTCCCATTTGCTAGCCACACATGATCTCTGCATTACCGGAGAGGGATTGCAGTATCTGCAACAGAATCAGCCGCAATATATGCGCCAACTACTGCCACAGATTACGGTCTGTGCGAGGTTCGCACCCAAGCAAAAGGAGCTCGTAATCACACAGTTAAAGCAGCTGGGTTACTGCACGTTGATGTGCGGCGACGGCACCAACGATGTGGGTGCCCTTAAGCACGCCAACGTGGGCGTCTCCCTGCTGACCAGCGCTCCAGTGAAGCGCAAACGCACCGAGGAGGAACAGCAGCAGGCGGCGGCCAATGCAGCTGCAATAGCAGCTCAGGCACAAGCCAATGCCAATCAACAGTTGACGACCAGGGAGCGGGCATTGCGTCGGCGCCAGGAGCATCTCAATCAGACACAGGCTCGCCTCCAAAACGCACTCCGCGACATGGAAGAGCAAACTATGGTCAAGTTGGGTGATGCCTCTATAGCGGCGCCATTCACCAGCAAGTCTTCGTCAATTATGTGCGGTGGGTATCATTGAATTATTGTTTATGTTCCTTTCGACTTAATGTGTTCTAATTTTTAGTTAACCACATCATTAAGCAGGGTCGTTGCACGCTGGTCACCACACTCCAAATGTTCAAGATCCTTGCTCTGAACGCCCTCATTCAAGCCTACTGTCAGTCCGTGCTCTATATTGATGGAATAAAATTCAGCGATACCCAAGCCACCATGCAGGGTATTTTCATTGCCGCCTGCTTCCTCTTTATCACACGAGCTAAGGTAAGTAAAACAGCGCTTTAATTTTATTAGAACAATTTAAAGTATTGTATTTGTTTTTTATGTAGCCGCTGAAAACTCTATCCAAGGTAGCTCCACTGCCAAATATCTTCAACTTCTACACGATATCGACCATTCTCAGTCAGTTTGCTGTGCATTTCGGAACGCTCTACTACCTGACCAGCCAAGCCAACATTTTGGCACCGCCTAGGTGTGTTTGGCTAGAACATTATGAAAAGAAAAGCATTTGAATTGATAATTTGTTTTGCAGAGAGGGCAAAGTGAAGTTGTACATTGATATGGATGCCGAGGAGAAGACCAAATACGATCCAAATATTGTTAGCAGCACGGTGTACATAATTTGCCTATCATTACAAGTCGCTACCATTGCGGTGAATTACAAGGTACGCTCCCAGACATATCGTGCAACGCAGAATACTAAACTTAAACTTACGTAGGGCTATCCGTTCATGGAGAGCTTGCGCTCCAATCGCATGCTGATGTATGCCATCGGAGCCTCCGCTGCACTGGTCATTCTTCTGTCCACGGGACTGGCGCCCGAACTGACGGAATTCTTTGAGATAATTGACTTCCCAACGGATGTAAGTACTTGAGTATATTTTATTGTTATAATGTATATAATGTTATCATTTTCAGTTCCGTAAAACTTTGCTCGGCGTCCTGGTCCTAGATATTGTAGGGGCTTTTCTTTTGGACCGTATTTGCTCATTCCTGTTCGGGGAAACGCGTCGCAAATCTAAAGTGCTGAACTGTTAGGACCATTTTATACTAAATACTAGAAAAGTAATGTGAAAGCAGGCGCAAGCCGTACGTTCCACTAGAGAAACCCCTTTCGTTTTTATTTGTACCCCCATAATGATGAATAACAAAACGTAATATTATGGCGTCGGTTTCATAAATATTGAAATTCTTCATCTAAGAATCAACATAATGCATTTAAGGTGTATTATCAGGCAAGTGTATTATCGGGCATCCTATATCATTTTATTTTGACAAATTGAGATCTTTCGATTTTTTCGACTCTCCCGTATATGCGATTAGTGAAATTGTCGTAATATTTGTAATGCTAATAAAAATAGAGAAAAGTTCGAAAGCCGCGATGCATATTTATCAAATACTTTTGATATAGGTTACATTTAAGTTTGTTCTGGTACAGGATCCTCTACTTTCGAGTCTTCGAGCTGTTTGAACTGAATCAAGATTACCAAGTATGTTGTGACGGCCGAAAATATCTGAAAATAAACAGCAAATACACAGAACTTGCAGTACATCCCATTAATAAATAAGGGATACGTGGATTATATACCTTGAATAGTGTGGAGTTATCTATCGCAAAAAATCCATATGCCGTGAATTGCACCTCCTGTTTAATGCTCTTCGTAAGGAACTTATCAATCTGGTAATGAAACCCTTAGCTAATCACTTTGATTCATTTCGTTTTTCAATAACTTACGATATTCTGATACTCCTTCGACTTGGCATACACCCTTGCAAGAATTTGGGATGTGGCATTGGCCTTGAAATAAAAACACTCATGAATATTGAGATCTTATCTCCGATGTAGTTGCTCACCTCCGTGGTGGTCAGACCACAGCTGCGTGACAGCAAAGCCAGCAGGGAAACGTGGAGACATAACCAGGCGAAGCACCACTGCAATATGTTTGGTGAAACCATGCCCTTGCCGGTAATCTGGACAAAGAGGTTGTAGCAGTTGGTGGTGACCGTGTAAAAGGAGTAGCCCAGAAACGAGACCAGAATCAAGTTGCAGCAATCGTTGATGCCCTTGTAGATACGCAGCAGTTTGTTGTGCATGCGGTATATGAATAGCGAGTCTTCCGGGAAATGTTCCATTAGAGCAGGATTGACATTGGGATTGACGTCACCACGCTGCCGCCTCGCTCGTGCTCCACCTTCTTTGCGCCTATGCTGCTGCCCATAGGTGTAACCATTTAGCAGCTGGTTGATGAAATGAAACCGGATGTACACAATCCTGAGCAAAGCCGATGCGAATACTATATATGTGGCGGTCAGACCGTTCTGGATGCCATAGAAGGCCAATAGTATATAGGAGGTGGGTGTGATCTCGCCTTGCACGGCATATATTTTGAGCACGATTATATAAGCCTGGCAAGCGGTGATTCCTACTAAAAACTTTACCAAGAACCCAAAATTTTGGCTCAAATTGGCACCAAACTGGCGACGCACTTCCTCGTCGAGTTGAAGGATTTCATTCATTATCCGCAACATGCTCGTGGTATTGTGGGCACAAACGAAAACCGTAAGGGTATAGGTTAGGATGCAGAGCAGCAGCTCGATCCACTGGTTCACATTGTCCGTCTCGCGGTAGGAGAAAAATAATTGCGCCGATATCGGTGTAAATAAGCTGTAGACATTGAAGATGGTCAGGGCGTGGACCACGCCTCTTACGAAGAACGAGTAGAACTCATTCGTTTTGGTCGGAGGACCCACCTCATAGTCGGAGACCTGTTCGTATATTGGCATCAAGCCACTGGCCTTGAGCACGGACAAAATGGTGCGAATGTCCTCGAAAACGGGATGATCATGGTTCCTCGCTGGCATAGGTGGTGCATCCCTACTGAAGGCATCGCGGTTCAAGACGGGTGGCCGGTACGGCGAGATTCTTCGCGGATACGGATGTGATCGCGTTTTCTGCGTGGGCATTTCAATTACCCAAGTGTTCGGGGACATGGCCAACGTGGCACTGACAGGACGAAAGGATTGCACTAACTGGATTGAACAGCGTTCATTTAAGTGGGTTCTGAGCTATCTGATTTTGTCGTGGGCCCACTTGGGCCCGAGACTTTGCCATTAGAGTAATTGCTTGGCATTGTGAATTATTGAATATTGCCAATGGAGAGGAAATCAATTATTCCATGGATGAATTTTGATGAATTTATAGAAAGAGTTATTTATTTTCTTAATATTTACAATTCATAAGTATTTATATTGCTTAATAGTTTTATTTCACATAATGCAAAAGATTCTAGGAAATGTCTGCTCAATTCCTATTCATTTTCGTTGCGGCGACATTGGGGTTTTTCCATATAAGGATTCCCCTAAGTCCTGCGTTAATCCCCGCAAAACAAATCCCATAAATATAAAATTGAATGGCGAACCAATTGGAGGACCAGTTCACCCTCCAATGTAACATGTAACATGAGCGTGTTATGGGTGTATTATCACTGGGATGCGTGAAATGTTATCTTTGTCACACCTTTTCCGCTTTTCCGCCCCCATAGCACCCACACAAGGACAAACTCCATTTCGCACACACACATCCACGTATTTTTCCACCCCCAATGAGGGATTGCAATTCAATGCGGCTCGTGCTGTTGCTTTTCTTTTTTGTGTCATTCCCAGCTTTACTTCCTTTACCTTTTGGGGAGAGAGACTCGTGACGAGAGAGTGCTAAACGGGCACGCTGTTGCTTTCGGCACACGCCTCACTGTGGGTCGAGGAAGGAAATCGTTCGCAGGAAGCTTAGGAGACAGACTTGACACGAATTCTTCAGTCAAAAATGATTTTTTTAATGGTATAATGATATACTGGCTATAAGCTTTACTGTCATAAAGTTTAGTTAGTTGTCAGCTTAAATCAGTGTATTTTAAAATAATTTTAACATGTTTTATTAGTTAAACTATTAAAGGTTTTAATGGATAATTGGAAACATTTTCATTTCATCTCTTGGGTTAAGCATGACTTTGTGTTCCAACTGAACCCACTGTGACGCACTGCCTGTGACGTCACGGACACGGCTTTAGCTTTTGGTTTAGCTCACTCCGACAGATACAGACACACCGAGAGATAGGAGGGAAGGTGAGAGAGCCACTCTTATCAGCAGCGGCATCGACAAATCGAAGACAAAACAAAACCCGTCATTAATCCCGCAGAGAAAGTCGAGCGAATCGCTCATCGCACGGAATGCTGTCGCTACTCCTGGTTCTGACGACGCTTGCCAGGATCCACGCCCACTACACGAGCGGAGATGTGGTCTATCACACAATGCCGCACTTTTGGACGGGCGTGGGCTTCTGTCCCGCCGGACGCATTGATCACGAGGGGATTAGCGCCGCCCTGGGCGATCCAGCCCTTCGACTTAATCTTCGCCTGATTGCAGCATTGCCCGTGGGCGCGGTGACCCACATTCGCATCCACTGGCTGCTGGAGCTGATACAATTCTGGCAGTACGACCCCAGCGGAATACCGATTTATGATTTTTCCAAGTTCGATGACTTCATTGATTTCCTACACGAGGAACTGCGCTTGTCCCCCGTTCTGGAGTGGATGGGCAATCTGGGTGGGGTTTTTTCGGAAAACCCCATGCAGCAATCCTTCTACTGGGAGCACTTGGTTAAGACCACGATTAACCACCAGATAGGTAAGCATGGCCTACGCACTCTCTTCAAATGCGTACCTACAGATTCCTGTCTGTTCATCAGCACGACACGGTTCCTCCAGATTGGTCAACTGGCGCTATGAGACATGGAATGAACCGGACCTTCGTGGGTATAACAAGCAAAACTTTACGGCACACACCTTTCTGGATTACGTTCAAGCTGTGCGGCGGGGTTTGAGTAAAGCTGGAAACCTGGACAACCAGGACGGAAAGGTTCCACTGCCCATGTATCGCTCCCTGCGCGGCCCTGCAGGACTCTTTAAGGACTCGAATCATCCGCTCTGCTGGAATCTATTGGAGCTATGCAGTCAAAGAGTGGTTTACTGTCCCATCGACATACTGACTTTCCACCGAAAGGGAATCGAAGGCACTGCCACGGAAATCGTAAATGGTTCGCTTTCCTTGATGGCCAAAATCTATGAGGAGTATCCCAATCTCAAGCAGCTGCCGGTGGCCAATGAGTAAGAACTAAATTATCAAAAAATATGCTAGAAATACATGGTAGTCCTTATTGAAATCCTTACTTTTCAATCTCTCAGTGAAGCCGATCCTGTGGCCGGTTGGAGCACCTCCCGGGATTTTCAGGCGGATGTGCGGTATGGAATCACACTGATATCTACGGTAATGCAGTTCTGGCATGCCAAGCTGGCCGGTGGTCCACTGAGTCGCTTGGAGTCGATTAGTCATGACAACGCCTTCCTGAGCTACCATCCCCACGAGTTCACACAGCGCACCCTTCTAGCCCACTTCAGGATGAACGAAACCAAACCACCGCACTCGCAGCTCGTTCAGAAACCCGTATACGCTGCTCTGGGAATGCTGGCGAAGCTGGGCACCCGGGCTGCGGACGTGGAAATGGTTAATATGGATACTAAACATAGCGTCCAGGTCCTGCGTACAGTATCCGGTGGATTAGGCGGTCCTGGTCAGTATATGGCCACAATATTTCTGAGTCCCGAGGAGGCGGGTCCAAAGATGACAGCCTTTCATCACAAGTACACGCTAAACATGTCGATAGCGAATGAGTCGGCCTTCGTCACCGAGCTCCTGGTGCCAAAGGAAACGGATCCGTACTACATATGGCAGCAAGCTGGAAGTCCGGCTTATCCCAACGCCACTCTAAGGGAAGCGATGCGAAGAGCCCAAGCACCTAGACTCTACAAGACGGGACCCATCTGGCAGTACAACAGCGAGCTAGTTATCAACTCCGCCAGCATCCCACTGCCCTGGGCGATGCTGCTCCGGGTGTGTTCCGCATCTTGGCCCAAACTGCGACGACCGCAGCAACTTTCCATCGCAGAGGTGACTCAGCGTGAGGTGTTCATTAGCTGGATGGAACACCCCAAATCCACGCAGTGCCTTCTCAGCTACGAGGTGTGGTTTAAGGAACGCGATAATCTGGGTCGCTCCGCCGACTGGATGCTCATCTCACAGGGCTGGCATCTGCCATATCCGTCGTTTCAGTATGCGCCCGGCGATAAGGGATCCGTCAATGGTGAGCATAACCTGCAAAATTTCCATCTTTCATAACCGAAATCTTTTTTTGTCGGCAGGTTTCTATAAAGTTCGCGGTGTGGATGTGTTTAATGAAACCAGTCCCTACTCACAAATAGTCGAATATCTGGAGTTGTAGTTCAACAAACAGTTTATAAATCAAAAGAAAATATTTATGCAATGTGAAAGCTAACATAATCAGGTTTCGGCTAGGCGCTAGTGGACCGATCCTACTCTCAATCTGTCTCTCTTGGAATGGACTGACTTCACCGGCACAATCTTCTGGACTTGCGCCTTCGCCTTAACGCCGGCAATATCATATATACATATATTATTTATATATAAAGATATTTATAGTACATTATATGTGTTGTGTTCGTAATATATAAATGCCTTCTTCCTGCGAAGGAATCGGCAAAAGCGTACATACTTAGATAAATTGAATTTTCTGTGAGGGATATTTACAAACAAATAACTTAGTGACTTAATCGAGAACAATCGCAAGGGGACGCGTTCCTATTTTATTTAAATTTTCTTGTTTAGCCCTAGGCATCCAAGACCAACCACTTTTCGGTGATGTGCTCCATTTGCTTGGTGAGAATAGGATTGCGAACGCGTATCTTGACTTCCAATTTTCCACCTACTTGCTTGCGACCATCCATTAGCTGTTTTAAGGAATACATAGGTTAAATTTAAGTTTATATTATTTTATTATAGTAGTTATCACTTACATCATATGTGTCGTGTATCTCGCACTTGGTCTCCAATGGCTGCAGCTTGACATTTACGGTTCCGATCAACGTATCCGATCGCAGAAAACCTCTGAAACAACACAGGGGCAGTTTACGACTTAGTCCACAACAATCTATACTGCAGCTATTTATATTAAATGCGTAGCATTGGATGACATTTATTTTTTGTTTGAATTGTTGGGAATTGAGGCGTAAAAATTTGTAAAAATATTTCATTAAAATGTTCCTTGTGAGAATCAATCAAGAAGATCAATGGGTAGACACATACGGTGAAATATATGTGTGCTTGAAGCCGTGACTCGTACGATACTGTTTTACGGGACCAAAGGAACATGCTTACTACGGGAAAAATTTAATAATTCAAATTAAGAGCTGAAACTTAATATTAAGAGCAAATTAATACCCAAGCGAAACCTACAAATTGGATAAAAATATTTAGTAGGTATGCAGCTCAATCAACAGCTTTTTAAATTTTCGCAAAATGATCTATGCCAAATATTTTTTAAAATTATATATATATTTTTATTTAAGTCTTTAAGGCTATTTCAAAATGTAGAAGATTACTACTCATCGGATATTACTAAGTATTCCTTGGAAAATTAATACGCGTAAATAAGATCATATACCGCCTCCGTTAGTTGAGATTAATATGCATGGAAAGCTTCTTAGTACGGATTAAATAATTGTTCTAGCTCAGTTCTTTTATGTACGGGCAACTTACCCTCTAGAGTATATTTCAAACTTGACGCCATGCCGCTTAAAGATTCTCTGGAACTGACGATTGGTCCGCTGGATGTCAACCTTGAAGCGTTCATCGTAGTCAGGACTGCTGGTGTCTCTGATAACATTGGTTTTAGTCTTGAAAGATTCATCCTTAAAACGAAAACATATAAATAATTGGTGAAACTTTAAATGTTGGTAATTAGCTTACATTGAGCAGGGGAAACTCTACGCGCACATAAGTATCCACGTCCTTGGGATTGGCCACATTGTAGCTGATTCCCCGGACCACAACAATTTCAAGCTCACTGTCTGTGAGATCTGTGTTGCAATGCACAATGTTGAAGCTACGCTTTTCATAGTGAAACTTTGGCAGTGGTTCATTCTTTCGTTTCGAGTATCGCACCAAATCCAAATCCTTTTGCACAGTTAAGGCTAAATTTTCAAACCGATTCATGCCTGCTACATCTCCCATAGCTTTGTGATGATCTCGCGTATTTTTGCACATCATCAGTTGTTTTGCCAGCTGCTCCTCCATGCGAACACCAATTTCACAGATATCATCTGTCGGATCGCATTCCTCAGCAGATACAATGGCAAAGGAGGCTTCTAGATTATCCCTTTGTGAAGGCGGGACGGGAAGCTGAAAAAAAAAAATATATAGTTAGCCATACAAGAAGAAGATGTAATGCAAAACTTACAGTGCTGAGGTCCACTGGCAATCCACTACTCGCTGCATTAAGAAGGGAATCGAATCCCTTGAAGATCTTGAGGTACTCCTTCGCCTGATCTATTTCTCCCGCTTTTTTGGCCTCTATAGCAGCTAGCTTAAACTCCTTTTGGCGCTCGAGGAGCAGTTTCATTTGTTGCTCGGCAATATTATTCTTCTGCTGATTGCCAGACGTGCGTGTTGTTAACTCTTTGGGCTTAGGAGGTGAAGGTGCTTTTCGAGGAGCTGTAGGTGTCGTCGCACTGGAACTGGAGGGTGTTCCTCCTGCGGAAGTACTTGCTGTTGGCGGTGGAGATGTAGGCGAAGTGGGCAGCGACGGTGTCGGCGCGACAGGAGCAGCATCAGCCGTAGGCAGCGGTCCAAAACCTGGTGGCACAGGCAGCTCATCGTAAGGCACTGGTTTGCCTGCCTTGTACAACTTTATGGCATCTTCGTATTGCTTCACAATCCTTCCAAAGCGTCTTGCTTTTCCGCTATTGTTTTCTGCCTTGGCTGCCGCTTCTACAGATTGATATTTCTCTAAACGTTGCTGCAGAGCCTCCAACATATTTGTTGCAGCTGCTAGAACAGGAGCAGGAGCAACAGGTGTGGGTTCTGGGGCAGCAGTAGGTTCTGCGACAGCTTCTGCGGCTGCTTCTTCTTGCATTTTTTTAAGGAATTCAAGAAACTCAGCTGGTGGAGGGGGCATGTCACTCAAATCAACTTCCTGTCCGTCTTCACACATTTTTATAACTACGTCAAATTGCTTGACCACTTTGAGAAACTGAAGGGCAGTAGATATGTCACCACTGCGCTTAGATTGCAGTGCAGCAGCTTTGTAGTCCGTCTGGCGGCTGCGCATTTGCGTCACAAGAGGATTAGGGGGAGATGTGGGAGCCACAGATGTAGTGGGCTCCACGGGGGTGCCGGGGGTTGGTGGATCTGGAGCTGCACGACTAGGCACAGGCGGAGGGGAAGCAGGTGTGGAAGGAGCTGGTGACTCCTCTGCAGGCACTGGAGGAGCCTGCCCGCCAATTGGCTTTACACTGACTTCAGGTGGAATGTCATCCACGTTAATGGACTTGCCAGCCGCTGCCTGCCTGTGCAGATCTTTCAGAGTCTTAAGGCCTCTTCCAAATCGCCTTGCTTTGCCAGAATCGCCGGCAGTCTTGGCATTGGCCTCGGCCTGCTTGTACATTTCCAGGCGCTGTTTGATAATGCTTAATGTGTCCACAGTCGTCGTGGGCAGAAAGGTCTGGACGGGTTCCTCAGAGGCAGCTGGCGGTTGTGCGACAGGCTCCTCTTCCTCTGCCTCCTCTAGACCACCGATTCCGCTCAGCTCGCCAAGAAGATCCGGATCGCTTTCCAAATTGTCATCATCATCATCGTCGCTGACATCACGCAAGCTGTCGGCTATCATTTTGTCCAAATCACTGGCGGGTAACAGCTTTGCTTTGGGCTTGGGCTTTGGCTTGGCTCCTTCTCCGCCGGTTATGGCCGCAAGCTCTGCCTCCAAATCACTGTCACCCCCATCGTCCTCACCATATCCAGCGCTGGGATCAAAATCATCTGGGATTTCCGTAAGACCGAACTAAACACAAAAAACAAAAAAGACAGTCCAAACGATGAGTCATAATTAATAAATAGACGGATCTAGACTGTTTGTTTTTCCTCTCACCTGCGATAAATCGTGTTGCCTTCTTTTCGCTGGCTCTGGCTTCTTTCTGGAGAACATCCTTGATTGCACAGAGGCTGTTTATTAACTAAAATAAGTCTATAAAGACTTTCAAATCCTTTAAATTTTTGCGTCGCAACAGTTCAGCCGCAGACAACAATAACAGAGTGGGGATCACTGTGGTGCAACGAAAGGTGACGCAGGAAAGTCTTTGCGAATTGGTGACGTCAGTGGCACAGGGCTACAGGAAATTTGTTGACGGTTAAAAAAATATCGTTAAAAATAATGAAGAAATGATTTTTTCTTCATTCAGCAACATTAAATTTTATTATAGTTTAATCCATAATGAAATATAAATGAACATGGTAAGCCACCTTACAAAACATCAATCCTGCGGAACTAAACTTTTGCCGGTAACTAGGGCTGCGAAACGCTAACAGGTACAGGGCTGCCGCGCCAGCTGTCTAATCGAATCGATACCGCAACCTATCGATATCGAGAGCCAGCGCACACACAGTGCAAAAGAGTTTGCGAAAAAAAACCTGGACAAAAAGCCAAATTGATTGTGCGCCGAGCAGCTTGAGGCACTAGGTGTACCCTCGTCGACCAGTGCCGTGAATCCTCTAACCATCGTGGTTGTGGTGGCACCAAGAAGTTAGCGAAACCATCGTCCCCGCAGTTCTCCCAGCTTCCACCTCCTCCAACTCCGTCTTGGGGGCCAAAGGCAGAAAATCATCAGACTTCTGGTTGTGAGCAGCGCGGGGCAGCGGGGTCGGCACTGGCCTGCTGGGTTAAACGTGGAAGTAAACAAACGAATTGGATTCCGGGTCCAGGACGGACGAACGGGGCGTGGCTCGTTAACCAGCGGCTTGGTAAACGAAACCAGAGACGGCAACAAGTAGGCGACAGGCATGGACGTGTCCCTCACTGAGCCGGAGACGCGCTTCTACAGTGAGTTGTTCCAATGCTGCGACGTGGAGAAGACAGGCAAGGTGCCCATGCTTAAGGCCACCGAGCTCTTTCGCTCGGCGGACATCGCCAATGAGACCGTGATTGAGGTAGGTCCAATTTGTGTGATCGTGAGTGATTAATTATCTGGGTCTGGGCTTATAGATCACCGGTCTGGCGGGGATACCCTCCACGGCGCTACACATCTCGCGGACACAGTTCTACTCATGCCTGAAGCTAATCGCTGCTCATCAGGCGGCCATGCCCCTGCGCCAGGAGCTGATCTTGGCCACGTTTCCGCTTCCATTACCGCACTTTAGCTGGAAGGAGGCGGTTACAGCTCCGGTGGCTGTCGAAAATGGATTGACTGCCTTGCCACCGCCACCACCCACAGATCGCAGAAATTCACTGCGTCGTAACTCGCAGCAAGAGCAGCTGCAAGACACCTCTGATGTGCCCAGCACCGACTCCGAGGTTGAGCAAAACGAATCAGTGGACGATGCGACAGGCCATGGACGAGGTACGGATGGCTGTGGGGTCGTCAGCAGCAGCAGCCGCGAAAATGTCGGGGTTTGTACTTCTATCTTATCTTGTGACATTTGTAAATAAGCTTACCATTGACCGATCCCCGTCCATGCCTTATCTCTTTTAGCGACGACGAGGAGGCGGTACTGGTGGTGGATCGCCAGAAGCCTGGAGCACTAACAGTGACAGCCCCACGCCCACCAACAGCGTGGCTGAGCGGCCTTGGGCGCAGGACACCCTCTGGCAGGGTTTGCTGGGCGACGAGCATCGCCAGCTGCTAGGCACGGAGGAAGAGTCTTCCGATCGCCACAGCAGCGACGACGATGACAACGAGAGCGAATTGGTGACCATTTACCAGATAACCCCGGAACAGCGCGAGTACTATAATAAGCAGTTCAGGACGGTGCAAAGGGATCCGCATGGTCTGCTTTCGGGCCAAGCAGCAAGGTAAGTTGGCTTTAGGAACGTTTATAACTTTATTCTTCTTATTATTTTCTTATTCCTTTTTTTATTAGAAACTTTTTTGAAAAGAGCCGCATTCCTGTGGAGGAGCTACGTCACATTTGGCAGTTGTGTGACGTTACCCGCGATGGAGCGCTAAGTCTGTCTGAGTTTACGGCCGCCATGCATTTGGTGGTTCTACGGCGCAACAACATTCCCTTGCCCACAAGTCTGCCCCACTGTTTGCATCCCAACGTGCTACAAGCAGCTGCGTCCGGCAGTGGACAGGGGGTGACATCCTCGTCATCGGCGGCGCTGCCTCAGGAGCCACCTGAGGCTGATCTCCTGCACCTAAATGATGACGATGAGGACGACCATACGGATAATACAATCATAGCAGGCAATCTCAGCGGCAGCAGTACGACCAGCAAACCGCGTCCCAATGTGCCCAGCGACAAGAACATCATGAATCTGAGCAGCATATCCACGTCCTCGCAGGCTAGCAACAGTTCCAAACGTGAGGCAACACCACAGAATTCTTTGGGCAAGAACCGAAGCATCTCAAACTCGCCGAATGTGGAAAAACCTGTGTCGGGAACTGTTTCCTCTACGGCAAGCGCTGTAGACTCGACCAACGTCTCCAGTCAGTGGACAAAGTTTAGCGAATCTCCAACAACAAGTGCGGTTTCGGTACAGTCAACCACTGGGGCAGCACCTGTTGTAGCAGCCGGAGCAGCCGCTTCTGGCGCATCTAGTCCCGGGCTCAAGCCAGTCCTGTTTGATATGAAGCGCTCGGCCCAAGACGTGGTATCCAATCCGCAGATTCTGCACCCAGTGCCGCTAAGAGTGACGCCCATTGGTGAGTAGAAGAACTAAAATAGTATTCTATAAATTGAATATAAATATAATTATTCCTTATCTCATCTGTAGGCACCGCCATCGCTTCCTCAGCTGAGTCATCTAACGAAAACGAGAGCGCGGTGGCTCAGCGCGAGGATAGTCCCAAGGCCATCTCTTCGACTACTGTCAATAATCAGTCATCTGCTGTTGTACCCGGAATATCGGGAGTCGCTGGCTCCTCCCACCGCGATAGCAGCGATCTGCGTGCCATCCAACGGCCTCAAGCCAAAAAGCTGCCGGCCAAGAACAGTGCATTGCCACCGCCACCGCAACGCGAGCCCAGTATCGGATCCACTGGGCCAAGTGAGTCGCAGGAACCGCAGGCTGCCTACGTGGCATCGTCTTTGGCGTCGAAGAAGGAGCCACCGCCTCTGCCACCGCCAAGGCCACATCGTCATGCACGGAGCAGCAGTCTGGACTTAAACAAGTTTAAAATAGGCGCAACGGGCGGTGCCCAACAGGCGGAGGTATGTTATGTCCTATGGACCAACAATTTCCAATTTTATCTGAGAATTTCAATCTGTGTCGTTTTATATGCCTTGGTCATTAAATAAAGCCTTGTAGGGGATAGTATTTCGTAGATCCGCACTTATCCCCTGCAATGCTATAACAAACTAAGGAACTTCCAAAACATTCCGTGTGTTCCGTCTCTGTTTTCAATATTTGTGGTGTACTGTGCAAATGAAGGCGAATACAGTTTTGCTACAGATTCAATTTATTGAAATGAAAATACAGTGTCTTTTAAGAGTCCACAATTGTTAAGCATTTGCAAAGGAAACCGTAAACTTCGGGAAACCGAATTTGCTTATATTGTTTTTGTGTTTTTTGTTTGCTTGATTTTGCCTAACTACCTACCTATAACCTGTGAAATGTATATAAATATGGAACCCCTTTTGTTAAGATCACCGCGCAGGCCAGCTTCGATATGCAAACCTCAACGGGGTTTGCCGATTTCACGCACTTTGCCGACGAAGGCGCCGCGAACGTCGTAAGTCCAATCCTAAATGTATGCAACTCGTAAAGCATTCCACTACAATTGGCCGTAGCTCCACTAGTGTCATGTGTCCAAATTCAGTAGCTTATATAAATAAACGCATCCATTTGTATGATTGTCTTACTAATTGGTACTCTGACCTTATAGGTGGACGAGCAGCAGCTACACTCCTTGCCGCCGGCAGCACCACCGCCACAGGCAGCAGTGGTGCCGCCCACAAGAATCACTCTTCAGCAGGCACAGCAGCGCGTTTCTGCCTTCGAGGTTTACCGAAAGCCGCAAACGCCACGTGGATCGCAATCGCCGCCCCAGCAGCCGCCACCGCCGGCTCCAGCTGTTGGTTTGACCACCCAAACTGGTCAGCTGCCCAGTGCTGAGAGCTTTGAGAAGCGAGTAACCGCCATCAGTGACTCGCTACGTCACGTGTCCTTCAAACAGGGTCAGGCCAATACCACGGAAGTACTGCAACGGCTGCGGGAGCAGAACAACTCACTGCTCCACCTTTGCAACGATTTAAGTGACGAACTTCTGAGCGTCCAGACGCGCAAGGAGGAGATGCGTCTCAAGCTGGAGGGACTTAATGCCAGTGATAGTACAGGGCGAACGAGCTCCTCGATTTGCGCACCGGTGACAGCAAACGTGACCGGTGGATCCTCTGGTTCGGCAGGAGCTGCTTATACCAACGTTTAAGCAGCGAAAATGATCATGTGAATGAGGGTGAATCGATTTATTTTTGGGCGATATGTGACTTTCGTTTGCCTGTGTGTGTATTTTTGCGACCATTTTAAGTGTCTCGAACCAAAATTTAACATTCCTTATAATTTGTTATACTTTCTTTAAGCTATTAGTATATTTCCCTCTTTTCTGCACATTAAACTGCATTAGATACATATTGGGCGTAAGATTTCAGAAAAACTACGAATTAGTTTCCCTTAAATTTGAATACTAATTGAAATTACCAAAAACGGAGAAAAAATTGATAACGACCAAGTTTAATATGAAATCCTCGGATTTAAGGCAAATAGCTGAAATGAATTCATGCTATTAGTATTAATTCATTTGTTCATGCACTGAAAGAAATCGATTCACCTTTATGTTAAACACTTATTTTGTTGTTTCTGTATGTTGCAAGCACAATTTACGATTCGAGGTGCTTACACAACGATAAGACTGGGCAAATCTTTGAGTAGGCTCGTAAAATTTCGTTGTGAAAATATTTACACAGTCTGCAGATAAATATTCGCCAGATCTGAAAGTTCCAACAGCTTCTATGTAACTACCATTTGTTTACTCAAGAGCTTGCTCAGTCTTAAGCGGGTAGAAACACCAGCGATGGATCTGATAGCTCGTCCGTTTATGCATTGAAGTTGCTAATTTAATTTGTAGGCTAGTTAAATCTCAAGAACACAAAACAAATCATGCGAGAACAACAACAATAATGCCGCCTCTATAGATATTTATGCAGATCGATTTATATATGTATGTATATGTATATTTAGAGATATATGTATATGCGCTTCTCCTAATTGTTACGAGTAAATGACACACAATTCTTTCGCTTGACAGCCACTCCGCACTCCGTATCTCACCCTCACCCTAGTGATTAATGAAACTGCCACAAAGTGGTCCAATCCCAGGTGTAATATTTCCTGCTGCGAAGACATTTTACTTCTCCATTTGCTATTTATTACTGTTTTGTGTATGCCTCGAAAATGTCCCTTCTATTCATTCCGGCAATGAAAATTAAAAACCACAAAAAAAACATTAACTCAAAAATAAGAACTACAAAAAACGAACCTAAAAAGAAGCCAGGCTTAATGTTTAAGTATTAGAAAAGTGAAAGGTAAAAAATCGATAAAGAAATTCATTTCCTTGAAAGCTTAGCTTAGGTTTTTCAAAAAATATATACATCTTAATATATTTTCTATCTGTATAGTGTACACGATAAAACACAATAACACTTGATATTATCTACAATTACCAAAATTTCTTTCTACCGAAACAGGAGACAAATTTGATTTACTCGGACCACTGATTCTGTACGTATATGCTAACTTTGAATTTATCAGACATACCGGCATATATCACATCTTTTGCATATTTAAACCATTAGATATATGAGTTTTTCTTCAACTTGTTAAACATTTTCAATGACCTACCACCACACACAATCACACAAGAGAAACGAAACAAAATGTAATATGAAAAGAAAAAGTGATATTGAAACACTATGTAAACATATTATTACGTCGCTGCGTAATCAATGTGTATTGTTTTGATGGATATACATCTCTATGAATAAAGATAAATGTATTAAGTTGATGTTAAAATGCAATAAAACGAAAGTGCAACCGAAACGTGTTTTCTTGATTTCGAAAGAACGTTTCGCTGAGCGTCCATCCCTGGCATCCGCGTCGCCGATAACAGACGCTGTCCATCGATTGCCCTAGCACACGCCGCTACACACCTCTATGGTTTTGCGGCAAAAAAAAAAAAGTTTTTTGCGAAAATTTGTGAGTTTACGAGAAGCAGCCAACTAAATGGTTTAGTTTCGCTAAGTAGACGATCAATTGCTGGAGGCCAGTTTTACCAAGTACCGGCTGGGTGCATTTAGCAGGAGTAAAGGAGACCATTCGACTGCTGCGTATTGATAGGGCAGGTTGGTGTGCGAGTCGTTGCTGTTCATCAACTGGCGAAATTAATAATGTGTACCCCCATGCCGTATCATCCTCCCACCTGCAGTCAGCCGATGTGTCAATGTTAATCGCGCTCTTCGCGCTTGCACACTTGCCAATCTTTCGTAAGACGCCTTTGTCAGCCTCCTCCTCCCCGCCGCCGTCTGTCCACCGGTCGCCAAGGTGTGGCAAAGCAAGTACCGCGTACCATCCACCGCCAGCAGACGCCTGCATCAGCATTACTGCTTCAGCCATTGACGCAGCATCCGGGATGAGCAACAGCGCCGAACAGGACAAGCCGATTGCCGCCAACGGCAATGCGGCAGAGCCCCAGGAAATAGAAGTCATGTGCGTATCACCGGTTATCCAATAGACGGCCCTTGCTTAATTAATTCTTTTTTTTTTGTGCCTAACAGCCATTTCCAAGCGCAAGAGAAGCAGTGTTGCCGCGTTATTAGATCCAATAAGACCAAGGTCCTCACATCCGGCGGCGTTCACACACGCGGTTCCTCCAAGGTCAAGCTAAAGAACATCGTCGACTACAAGTGGGAGCGCAAGTACTACTATCCGGGTCACCTGGTCGCTGTCCACCGCGATGGCAAGCACCTGGCGTACGCCATTAATGGTAAGTAATTTATATCCCATTGCAGTTTCTTGACCAATTAGATTTTATTTATGTGTGACAACTTTTTCTCGCAATTCTTGAGTTTTATAAAAAAGGAATGATTCTTGAATTTATCGATGGGAATCATGTCCCAATCAATATTTTACAGAGCTTCCGGGGAATGATGGTTTAATTATTATGTATACTTATGAACCCATTTACCTTGTGTTAATTTTAAAATTAATTTAAAAGCTATTGTATAATAACTTCATTGTGCTCCCAGTCAACAACAAAGCCACCGGAATGGAGGGCATGGTGCGCGTATGCAACATAGCCACCAGTATGCGAGCCTTGATCAAGGGAATGAGCGGCGAGGTCTTAGATCTGCAGTTTGCCCATACGGATTGTGAGCGTATATTAGCTGTGATCGATGTCAGTTCGCTGTTTGTCTACAAAGTCGATCAAATCGAAGGGAACCTGCTGTGCAATCTAGTGCTAAAGGTGGAGGACCCCATCGCCAACTATGTGCCGGAGTACGATATGGTCTCCTGGTGTCCCTATGTCTGCAGCAGCAGCGCCACCGTTCCAATCAACGACGATGACGATGAGAATCAGCTGCTCATTTGGTCGCGAAGCTCTCAATTTCAATGCTTTCAAGTGAAGATGATTGTCTCTGAACATGGGGTTCGTTTGTGCTAATGTTCAGCGCCAAACATATCATTAATGGCATTTACCTTAACAGCGCGGCAAGATCCAACCAGCAGCCCTAGAATCTGGATATCTGAAGATTGAGGAGGACTCGTTGATCACGTGCGCCGCTTTGTCCCCGGATGGCACCACTGTGGCTGCTGCTTGCGCCGATGGCTTGGTTCGTTTCTACCAAATTTATTTGTTCGATGTGCGCAACCATCGCTGCCTGCACGAGTGGAAGCCACATGATGGCAAAAAAGTCTGCTCTCTCTTTTTTCTCGACAATATCAACAAGCCTGTGGAAGAGTAAGTAGTTATTATATAATAATTAAATATAATTATTATATTAAACTTTCCCATTAGATCCTACTGGCAGCACGTGATCACTACGAGCGATGCCAATACCGAAATCAAGCTCTGGAACTGCTCGCTATGGAAATGCCTCCAAACTATCAATGTGGTGGCCAGTCCGTCATCTTTGCAGCCCAGAAACTTTATCGCGGGCATAGATCGCAGTGCGAACTACTTGGTGTTGTCTTGCCTGGACTCTCTGGCCGTGTATGTAATGCAGATTGGCAGTACTGGCGGCGCAGACTCCGAGAATAGGAGTAGCGATAGCGAAGGAGAAGGCTGCGACACTTCCAAACGCATTCAGAATGTTGCCGAATTCAAGCTGAGTTCGGGGATTCTCTCTTTTTCTATTGTAAACGCTAGTATGCGTCGCGTTAAGAACTCCATCGAGAGCTACTATCCTATTGAGGAGCCCGATGACTTCGATGACGATTCCAATTCCACCAGTGCCCTTGTGCTGCACATGTTTGTGGTGCAGGCAAAGAGCCTGCAGGAATGTCAAATAATCTACCAGCCATGTGTGGCTGAAAAGACGGAGCGGAGCAGCCTAAACAGCAAGCGATCACAGACGCCAGAAGACAATCTGCTAATCAAAGAGGAGCCGGAATCCCCCAACAGTGGAACTGTGGGTGCTGTTCAGCTGGATGCATTATTCGCAAAATCCGCAAAGAGAGCTTCAACGGGCAGTTCATCTGCCATGGTGGCCGTGGCGGCAGCCGCGGCTGCGGCACCTTCGGCCATCCTGCAGGACGCCACTAAGGAGGCGGCCAAGTCAGAGTCCCCGCAACTAAGCAGCGCGTATACGCAGCAGGTTAATCTCATGACTCCAGATGCCTTCAGTGCAAGCGGAACCGCAGCGGCAGCAGCTGTATTTGTGTCTACCAGCACCACAACTTCAATAGGAACTGATAGCTCTACCACCACCAGCGGTCAGGATAGATCCATTGATTCAGCGGTTCTGCAAACTATACGAATGCTGGCCACGGTAACGTCCAAGACTTCCGAAAACCCCAATGCCGAGGTACTCCTCAACCTAATGAACAACACCCTAATCGAAGATCGCGAGCAACAAAAGCTGAAGGAAAAGCTTGACGCTCGCAAGAAGTTCATTGCAATTGATCGCAATCCAGAGCGGAATGTGGCTGAGAACTTGGCCAGCGGCAGTTCGAGTCCGAGTCGAGAGGTGCAGGAGATAATGGCCACACAGGACGATGCCGATGCCTACGAAGCAGAGCTAGAGAATCTGGACGACGATGATGACGATGAGGAAGAAGAGCTGGCAAATTCATCACCGCTCCCGGAAGCTGTTGACGGAACATGGCCCATTGTCAAGCTGTCATCCCACTCAGCTGAGCTCCAGAATGCTGCCCAGATCATGTCCCAGGCGGTGCAGAACACCAACAATGGCAATGTGCCGCCTACGCTAGGTGGAGGGCACAATAATAACACAAGTGTAGGCAGCAATAGCAACAACAACACGGCTACAACTCTTAGCACCAGCAACACCAGCAGCAGCAACAACGCGGGCGGAACATGCGTTGATTCAAGTGGAACTGGAGAGCTAAATGCCAAAATGGAACTACTCATAGGTAAGTGGTTGTGATCTTCAATCAGAAATTTTAAATATTTTATATTAAAAGAGGCATGATGGCGTAACGTACTTCAAATACTAACAATTTCACATAAATTATTTGCAGATCTAGTAAAAGCCCAGTCCAAACAAATAAACAAATTGGAGAACGAAGTCAACAAGCTACAAAAGCAGCAAGAAGCGGCGGCGGCCCTGCATAGCAAACAAGACACTTCATTGGAGCCTAAAAATCTTAGTCAGCTAGCATATAAAATTGAGATGCAACTGTCCAAGCTAATGGAGCAGTATCTCAAGCGATATGAAAACGAGCATAAGAAGAAACTGACGGAATTCTTGGCGGCGCGGTAAGATACATATAACAAATTTTCCGGGGCACAATCCAAGTGAATACTTTTTGCAGTGAGAGCCAAAACCGAGAGCTACGTGACTCCGTGCTGCAGGTACTAAATCAGTATGTCATGAACCACTTTACGGACATTATTGGCAACGTTCTCAACATGGAACTGCAGCGCCAACTGCTTCCTCGCGTGAATGCCAACATGGATCAGCTCCAAGCCCAAATGCAAGTGGAGATTGTGCAGAAGCTGAGTGTGTTTGACAAAACGGTGAAGGAGAATATTGCCCAGGTGTGCAAGAGCAAGGTACGTAATCTGCAAGTCCATCTATAAATGCTTATAATTAAGCGTTTTTTTTTCATTACTTAGCAATTTCTGGATACTTTTGGCAAGTCCGTGTTGATTGGTGTTCAAACCAGCCTACAAACCGCCTTCATTGAATCTATGAGCAGCACCTTGATTCCAGCTTATGAGAAGTCCTCGCAGAACATGTTTAAACAACTGCATGACGCTTTCAGCGTGGGCATAAAAGACTGTTAGTATATAATCATTACAATCATAATGGATACATAAAGCTCCTTCTTTTGAATTCCAGTTATGGTCCAGTTTAACACCTACCTGCAGCACATGCCACAGCCCCAAGCCGGGAGTGGCAATACGGAGGAGATAAACAACAAGTTGTCCATGCTTAAGCAATTGGTAGAGAGCAGCTTGCACAAGCACCGCACTGAACTCACGGACGCCATGCTCGAGACACAAAGAGAAGTGAAGAGCTTAGAGATTTTGCTGGCGCGTCAGGTACAGGAAACGATCAGAGCAGAGCTACGCAAGCACATGGAAGCCCAGAACGTGGCAATGCGTTCGCAGGCAGCTACGCCTGCACCACCTTACGACCTCAGGGACAGCATTAAGCAGCTTTTGATGGCTGGACAAATCAACAAGGCCTTCCATCAGGCTCTATTGGCCAACGACTTGGGCCTAGTGGAGTTCACTCTCCGACACACGGACAGCAACCAGGCATTCGCACCAGAGGGATGCAGACTGGAGCAAAAGGTTCTACTGTCGCTCATTCAGCAAATATCCGCTGACATGACCAATCACAATGAGCTTAAGCAGAGGTGAGCTAGGAGAACTAAACAAGTAACAAAACATTACAAAGAATTACATTGATGATGTACCTTTTTCATTTGTAGATATCTCAACGAGGCACTGTTGGCCATCAATATGGCAGATCCCATTACCCGCGAGCACGCTCCTAAAGTGCTCACCGAGCTGTATCGCAATTGTCAGCAGTTCATTAAGAACAGCCCCAAGAATTCGCAGTTCAGCAACGTCCGTCTGCTGATGAAGGCAATCATAACGTACCGCGATCAGCTAAAATGATATCAAGAGAACTATAACCTGGCCAGTGGCTGGTTTTGATAGATTACCCATCCGATCCCCATCCAAGATAGTTAATCTATGACCACAAACACATTTATAAATACACGCTTGTAGTTAAGTCCAAAAAGAAGTTAGTATGCTAAAAAGCTCTCAGCTAAGTTCATCCCTTAAAAAGTTGAAATTGAATCTATGCCTTTCATTTTATTGTTTATTTGTTTTGTGCGTGATTTGTTTATAGTAAGGCCGTATATCTAATGTTTATGTCGCTATATCAAAATTGTATTATCTTTATAATGATTCGCCTACTAAATTGCAATATATTTTTTTATTATTTTATTTTTGCGTTCCTTTTATTTTCCTTTTTATCTTTATGACGCTTAATGAACAAAAGAAAACACACAAAAACAAGAATAGGAGCTGTAGAAACTTATTTAAAAATTATTTTCAAAACTAAAGCAAACTTTATTATGACGGACAAAACAAAAAAATTATTAGATTGCAAATGCAAAAACTACAAGTAAATCGTAGAATTTAAGCTAAAAAAAAAAAAAAAAAACAGAAAGCAAAAGTCGATAATAAAAAAGAATAAATGTATGTACTTGAAAAAATCTAGAAACAGTTCTTTTTGAATTATCGTAACCATATGATTTTGGTTAAGTGTATAGTTGCATAAAGCTTTTACCCTTAGCTTGGCTAGTAAGTGGTCATATATTTCTCAATGGTATGCAAATCGTACAAAAATTGTTGGCCTAATGACTAAAAAACACCTAACTATTTTGATATCCACACAGACGAAAGAAAGTTAAGTAAGATTATTTTTGAAAGGAATGCACATCACTCAAGGTCTGAATCAGCTGAGTAGGGCTAGCAGCTCTGAGGTGCGCTCCAAGCACTTGCAGCCACACGTAGCACAGACATTGTGTTTCTGAAAGTTAAACAAGAAAATAGCAAACATGAATATATTTATATCCATAAATCCATAAATCCAAATCCATACATCGTTTGGTTCGTGAAAAAGAAACCAGTCGAATCAAACTCAAATAGATACCAACCTCAAACCACTGCATCATGTGATCAATGTGACCGCCATGGCCACAAGCCAGACACGCATTGGCTGCTCCTTTCACAGGCAAACGGCAGAGGACGCAGAAGAGTACGGGTCGCTTGCAGGGCTCGCATTTGGGCGTCCGTTTGGGCTTGGCACACTTCCTGCACTCGGTAACGAATTCCACACCCTGGACTGGAGGTGGTGTATTCTGCGTGTGCTTGAGGATCAAAGCCCGCTTCGAAAGCAACTGCCAGCCAAATAAAATTTCGGCATAGGCGCGCTTAAATTGATCAAACAGTGGCATCTTAGTCCGTCTAATCAATGAGCAAGCGTATGCATCAGACTGGATTTGCTTAATCTCCAAATCCAGGGAGTCGGACCAAGAGTTGCTGCGTAGTTGCTTAAGTTGCTGCCAAGTGTTCGATGAAGAAGATGACTTGACGTCAAGCGGCAGGACCGTGTGATACGGTGAAATTTGCGAGTTAAGCTGCGGCGGAAGTCGAACTGTCTTCTCCATAATGGCACCGCCACCCGTGGGGCACTTGTCAAACAAACAAGCCAGCAGCACAGCAGTCTGTATGTCACCGGAGATAGCATAATGCATTATTAGTGATTCCAGCAGAGATTTCTTGAAGGGATCTTTGTAGAACAGCAGATCGTTGAGTGTTTCATGTGGAATTTGGGGTGTGGCTATCAGTTCCGCCAATAGCCACACGGGCACCAAGTCCAAGCGCCCATGCTGGCGACAGATCTCACCATTTTTACGACACGTTTCTGCTATGTTGCACTTATCGAGGGAGAACTCCCGAGCCATTCTCCGACTAATGTGGAGTAAGCTACTTGTGTCGTATACGTGAACCACCGGACTTCCATTCATCTGTCGGATGGCTCGCTGCTTGCCCGGTTTTCCCGAAATCATCCTCTCCTGGAGGTAAAAGGAGGCGTTAGCTTCCCTCTGGGCGGTGGCCATCACATTGCCTAGCAATCCACTACCATTAATCGATGAAAAAGTCCGTGGAGTCAATGCGGTGTGTTGCCGCAGGGTCAGCCTTTTGTTGTTCACTGGTTGGGCGAAAGTGGTCAGCATACCAATGGCATTGAAATGGACCCCTGACGTCCGCGGATATGGAATGCAGGCATCGTGCAGGGTGCTCGACAAAGCTCCTTCCAGCCGAGGGGATTGCAGGAGCAGTTGGCTACGATCCGCTCCGCCTACAGCGGCCACCTTTTTCTTCATAGCCGCCACTAGAGCACGTAGGCATTGTTCCAGGCACGTGCGGGATTTCTTGACCCGTTGCAATGCATTGCAACGGAGCACTTTTAGCAGAACTCCACTAACTTCACTGGACAGAGTGGTTCCCTGGCAAAGCTGAAAGTCCGGCGGAGCACTAGGACTTGGATACGATGTCGTGAAAGTCACTTGTAAAATAACCGTGTGTCCACCGGCGCAAATCTTGAAGCAGGCGTACCGCTTTATGGCATCTAGTGTGTCTACCTCCACATGAGGCATGTTTGTGTTGAGCAGCGAGAATTCGTGGTGCAGCGAACACGTGGGTTGATCTGTTAGTGATCTGGCTATGTGGGGCTCTTCCCTGCGATAGTAGCCACCTCCAAAGCTCGGGGAGCGAGCCATGGGCAAGGTATTACAAGCACCGTCACCCGTGGATATGGGCAACGAAGCGGCAACCAAAATTGATCGTGGATGCAGGAATTCTGGAGGAGTAGGCACTCTTAACTCACTGAGATCGGGCTCGAAACGGGATTCTATTTCTTCCGCAGACGGTTCGCAAAGCTTTAGCATATTATCATCGATCTTCCACACCCGCAGCGTGCGATCCCTGGACCAAGTGACCAGTTCCTAATTAAAGCTCAATGCATAAGTAAGAACATTGTGGTATCTTTAAAATACTTACTATTTCATTGGAACTTTCACGATTTGGACGCCAGGCAAAGTCAAGAATGACATCGGTGTGCCCCACGAAGGAACAAATAGGGTCCGTTTGCTTGCTGTTGCTCCAGAGCAGCAAACTATTCTCTCCGCGTCCCAAATGGGGCACCACAATGCTAACCAGACCGTTGCCAATAGGCTGTATGGAACAAGATGTATTTAGAATAGCAATCAATATTGATAAACCAATATAAATTACCGTGTATCTCGCTCTCCAAACGGGCGACATGGTTGTAATGATCTTCTCGGCCCTGCGAGGATTACATACATCAAAGTACTTGACCGTTCCATCCTGACTGGCGGTTGCCAAGCAGGTCTCCCTTTTGTGGCTCCAATTGATGCCATGCACTCTATTTAAATGTGCTGTGATATAGTGCGTCGGGCAACTACCCTTGCGAATATCCCAGATGCGTAAATCTCCATCATGGGCAGCAGCCAAAAGGTTGCCCGAAACGCGGTTGAATCCCACTTGTGTAGCACCAGCTGAAAGAATTTTAAATATAATATAAAAAAGTTGAAATTATTTTGTAGAAACTTACACATGCACACGGCATTCAAGGACAGGGCTGGTTTCCTGGGCTCCCTTAAGTCCCAAATATGAGAAAATGTGTCTATTGAGCAGCTGACCAGCAGATTCGGATCCTTGCCGTGCCAGTCAATGTCGGTCACTGTTCGAGTATGCCCACGCAAGGACATCTCGTAGTGTGGTTCCGCAGTGCCCCAGCGAACGATGTCTATGTGCTGGCTAGTCTGAAATTCAAAGGTCAAACTGGGATAAACGCCGCCTATACGTAGATAACTTTATGTATTTACCGCTATGGCGCAGTACTCTTTGCGACTGGGACATATGGCAAACTCTGCTACGGACACCTCGTACTTCGATTGCCGTTCATGTCGTCGCAGAGACCCATCGTCCTGTCCCAAACGCTGCAAAGCCAGGTGACCACGGCCCGCGAGGAGCACCCACTGACCCGAGTAATCAACCGACATGGCCGTGGCCTGGGAATCTCGGTGTTCATAGTATTTGTTGCTCTGCCTGACGATGTACGTTTGTTCGGGTGCTCCTGCTCCCGGTCCACCGGCTGTTCCGCGTTCTCCCGGACGCAGTGTCTCCGTGGGCGGCATATTGTCCTACTCTAATAAGTGCTCAAAAAGCAAAAGACTGCGAATTTAAACCATTTTTGCAACAAACAAAAATTAAACGAAGAAACTGAACTGATAAGAACGATAGACAATAACAACAGGCGTCTGTGTTGGCAATTAAGCATTTTTTCCGACAAATGAATTTCCAGGACCTCGTTAAGCTGGCTATTTTTCAATAATGCTGTTGCTATAGTTTTTGATAATATATTAAAAAAATTACAAAATTAAACTAGAACATTATATGAAAAAATTGTACCTAATATTTTGTCGCAAAAGTTTGTAACACCCATAAATCTAGCTGGAATAACGACAGCACAACTATAGCTGAAAATGTTGTTTTTTCGATAGTATCGATAAAATTGTGGTTATAGCTATCGGGATTTGAATTTATGATATAAAACAGGTAAACGAGCTCAGAGCAAAATTTATAATTTTATATATATGGTCTTGTTAAATAAAAACGTTCGATTTTTTTTATAGATTTATTACATTTTATAAATTGTCAATCACCAAAAATATACATGTGCATTGGTTCATAAATGTTATGAAAATTATTAAAGTACGTGGCTAAATATAATTTAGCATCTAAATAAATTTGTAACTAGAAAGGGATATTCCCAATTGACTCATTTATAAAAAGTTCATCCTATTATTCATTTATTAACTCAGCATAAGGCTATAAATCATGAGATACTAAACAAAAAGTGCATTATATATGTATATAACAACTCAATTATGGTCTACAACATTAAGTGCTACATATTTTGGATACTATTATTTATTTATATGTTCGCCACTTCCCTCCCTAGTCAGTAATAGCTTATCATTTATTTTACATACACAAAGTAATTCTGCGGTTATTACGATTATTAGTTCATTCAGTTTATTGTCCTCTAAGTTAGTGGGAAATAAACAAATTCCGCTCAACTACCGTGACTACATAGGTGCCTAAGACTGGGAACTCCTTACGGCAAAGGCTAAAATTGGATAAGTATTTTTATACAAACATTGGCTATTTCATAGAAATAAACTAGGTTTTATGGCTAAGGCTACGTTAATGGGTTTCAAGTCTTTGACGTCAAACACATCCTCCCCATCCCCGAAAGCTCCCAGTTACATTGCCATTGCCTTATCTGTGGCAATAGCAGAACATTTTTAGCGCCGGATCGTTGAGACAGTAGCTCTGGCTTCCGTACAGATTCAGACGACTAATGGTGCCCGTTAGTACGGTCGTATAGCCCGTCATCCGCACCGTGGACTCAAACACACCCAGCCCGGGCTTCGTCTGCAGTCGCAGGGTGATGTCCACTGCGTAGTCCGTGGAAATGTTCTTCACAATCTTCGAGTGCGGCGCTGCAATCAGAGCCTGGAGTATGGAGTTCAGGTATAGGGTTCTGCACTGTGAGCTATCCTTCAGTCGGTTATTGATCAAGCGTACCAGATAGCGCGCCGCCCGCTGGACACGTGGATCGTTTGTCTGCAGCTCCTGGCGCTGATGGCAGGTGCACCAGTGGGCGGCAATCCCTGCCTGCTCGCAGGTCCGAGCAGCCGGGATGGGCAGGAATAGGCTAATGCCTCTGGGCAGCGTGCTATCCGGCTCGTCCATCTCTGTTGATCTGCGTTGCAACTGATCTGCCTCCAGATTGTGAAGATTTAGCAGCTGCAACATTGTCGCGTGCACATCAAATGGTGTGGTTAGCCGGCGGGCATTTAACCTAAGATTGGCAATTGCCTCCGGATAACGCTCGGTCATCCATGGCGGATACAAAAGCATCATTAGGGGCTGGCGCTCCTCCATCATGCCCTGGTAGGTACGACGAAAGGAACCCCATCTCAGTCCGTGATCGGATAGCAACATTACCACCGTGCGATTGAGCAATCCGGAATCTTGCAGCTGCATCAACTGTTGCAACATGGCCTCATCCAGTAGTGAGGGGAAATTAAAATAGTCATGGGTTAGGGCCACCGTCCAAAAAAATGAAAAGTAAAGATCCCTGCTCATTCGTGGCACCAATTTCTTCATATACTCGAGCAGCACATCCGCCGTCCTCCGGCTGCCCATGCACAAGTGCATGTTGAGGTCCTTCTTGAAGGCCACAGTCTTTTCCATTTCCATAATCATGGGTCGCAGATAATAATCCGTTGGCTGCTTTCGGAACCCATTTTGATTGTAATTGAATGCCGAGAGCATTGCCACATCCTCGGCGAAAATGGAGCGATAACCCAGTTGCTGGTAGCGTTTCCAAATGAATGAGCACCTATCATAGGATCGCAATGTCTTTGGCGTGCAGGCCAGATTCAGTTCCTGATCATCCAGGCCACTTAGCAGGGGCACGAGATTGGGAAACGTATTGTCGCCCACCTTGTTGTAGCCCCAAAATTCCACGTGGGACAGATGCTTACGGACGTAGTTCGCTGTGCGGCGCATCTGGCGCAGGAAATTTAGATGCGACAGGCTATCCATGCCGAGTATCATTACGGATAGCCGTTCCTGCTCCTCCTTGCTCTTGTTGAAGCTCACCCTATCGGTTCCAGTCTTAAGTGGGGGCCTAATCCTTGGCTTATCGACTGCAAAAAAATGACAGTCCTTGTAGAAGAGTTTGTCCAGTGAATCATAGCACCACATGCAAATGAACTCCGAGCTGAGAGGCAGTTTCATAACTTTGTCCAGCTTAAAACTCACTGCCGGACTGTGGGTGTTACTAGAATCGGTTTTGCGCTTCACCTCCGTATAGTTGCAATTAACGGAGGACAGGTCACTGATGTTGTAGTATGCGAGCAGCTCACTGGCCTCCAGATTGAGATGCAGCTGTCCGGGAATTGTGTCGCTCGTCCGGATCAGAGCTCTGTTGCAGCTGTACGGACGTGGCTTGAAAATGAACTGGGCAATGGTGTCGTCGCTGACCTCAAAGTGTGGCATCCGGCAGCCCGTCGTGTCAACGAAATAGGCCGTTGTCACATTTCCACCATAGTGGTCCTCGATGCGGGCCATAAAATCGAATCCATCACGGAAACGAAGTAGTTTCGTCCTCAGATTGTAGTCCACACATAGGTAGGAAAACACGCAGAGGGCGAAGATCACAATCACAACCTTCTTGAATTGTCCACGGTTCTTGTTCATGTTGTAGTAGCGATAGTACTGCTGTAGGTCCCTCTTGGTCATAAACTTCGGATCCAGCAGATATTTGCTTCTGTTGAATAGCAACAAGGAAACGATTAGATTGATTTGTATGTCTAACAGAAAAAACTAAGGAAAGGTGTTTGAAAAGTTTTAGAAAGATCTTGAAAGGTTCGATTTATATTTGATTAGGATATTATTCATAGAATCCAAAGAGGAGATTTACCAAAGGAATTCAATATTGTACGAGCATACTATCATTACTTAAAAAACTCCCTATAATCCTTTTCAATAATTTCCTTAATTAATTCGGGTCATTGCCTTTTGTAATTCACTTCCCCCCATCACCCCCTTGACCTTTCTATGTTTGCCACAAACTTCTGCTAGGTTCATTGTATTCTCTATAGTGGTTAGCAGTTTTTTATGCTGTCAGCCATTAATTAAGGCAACAAACCATAAAATTACTGCCCGAGACAAAGGAAGCTCTCTGAGTAGCCACTCAGCCGAAAGTCCTTAATCCGCTGCCCACCTAGACCAAGCCCCAACCACTTTAGGTCCTTCGAGCCACCAACACAGCCCCCCAGAAGTGTGGTTCCCGTGTCAAGAAATACAGCTGAACGTGATGCTGTCAATGTTTTCAAATTTAAGCCACGACAATCTCATTAACATGCATCCACGGAATGCTCAATGAAGTAGGCAATAATAAATGAACATATGAAAAGTTGTTGCAGTGTAGGAACTATAGGAGGCACTGACAAAAACCGACTACAAATAGCTAAAAAGGATTTTAAATGATCAATAAGAAGTACCCATGTCCTTTCTAAAGATACAGAATGAGAATGCCATTAGTAAAAACCGGTGGTATACCACTTAAATAATTAAATCAAACTCAAATAAATGAACTTATCCCAAATAAATATCCCATTTGGCGAAAAGAATAACCCACTTTTACCGGGCAAGAAGAAATCTGTTTCAACAAATTTTCTTTCCCATCCATCCGATTTTGGACAAAAACAAATTTTCAATTGACACATGCAATTGCATTTTCCTCGTGCAAACACACGGCCAAGCAAAGGAATCGAACGTTTTGGGGGGCAGAAGGATATGGATAAGCGTTGAAATGGCATTCGGCTTGAAAGCTCCAAGCAAACAAACTGGATGACACACAATGACACACCTGTCCCTTGCCCCAAAAAGCCGCCATCACCCCATTCAGATCCATTCCATTTTTGGAATCCTTTGATGTAGAAGGGGGGACTTGCTCATTTTGGTACTTACTCATAGCTCAAATCGCCGTATTTTCGCATATCCTTTGCCGTGTAGTAGGCACGCATCTTGGCGTCACTTGCTGTGATGCTCCTGAAGCGCCCTAAGTCCTGTTCTTAGTCTCGCCCGCCGCTCCCCCTTCGCGTTCGTGTTCAAGTCCTTGACATCCTGTTTGCTTTCTAGTTAGTCCGACTTTTTGTTTTGTTCTCCGTGCTCTGCTTATTCCGCTAATTGTTTGTGGGCCACATTTTATGCACTTTCGATACAACAATTTTCACACGACTGCCTCGCTCGGCTGCCTGCATCTCCTTCGTTCTTCGTCTCTCGTCCTTTTTGCTGCGTTTCTGGTGTTTTTGTTTTTGTTTGAGCTCACAATTGCCACGCTTTCGACGAACGAATTACTGCAGACTTATTTCCGTTTGAGTTGGCTCCTCATCGTACACTGGATTTCCGCAGAACTCGGAGGCTGCAGGCTCCCAGTTGACTGGGTTACTGGCTCTCTCCCGCTCTTTCGCTCTCCCAGTGTTTTGACAGTCCCGTTACTCGGGTGGGTGCTTTGCGCGCAGGCGCGTGCTCGTGTCAGATGCTCCAGGGATGCTGCGTTAGGAAAAGTACACTCTGAAAAATCGGGAAAGAGTTCGGTTGCAATTTGGATAAGCTAAGAAAATATGTGGTGGAACTTGTTTACATTTTACTGGAGATAAAAACTCGTACTTTAAATTATCATTTCAAACAATTTTAAAATTATTATAATTATTGTAAAATTACTACTAATATTACTGATATTTAACAATGGAAATAAATCAATCAATCATTTTACTTTAATAAATTCATTAAAAGTGGTAACTCTACTTATTGTACGGCCACTTAAACTTTGTCAAGCTTAAGCTTAAGCCTTTAAGTATGTTTTACATGAATCCTTATAAAACATTTATGGCTTGTTTTCGTAGTTTTACTACTATTTGCATGTTGAAATCAACAGTAGGCAATTAATAGGTTAGAAATGTTTCATGGCCAATGAACTCTGATTCTTATATCTCCTGCTGTTTTGCTGGAGCTAAGCTTTAATTCATTGTTTTTTTTTTCACAATGCACGTTATTACATTAGGGAAGACTTCAAAAACGTAAGGATGTAAAAAGAAAATTTGTATAATATTGTAAAGAAAAAAAGTCATAGAAATGTTTATAAACAATGTGGCGTCATCGTTAAAGTTTACCGTGTTGAAATTTTAAAGAATACTATAAAATAAGTTAGCGGTTAATTTTATATTTGTGTAGGCAGTAATCAAGCAAGAATCCTTCGTTAAATCAGGATGCACCACATCTTAAGGGCTGGCATGCAAAACACTTAAGTGGCGCCCACACAGGGACGAAGTGAAAGGACACATGCAGCGAGGAGTCAACCGAGTTCGTGGCCATTCCAATCCCTCCGCCCAGCATCTCATTTTTTGGGCTTAACGAGCAACAAGTGGGCTGGCGAATTGGGCCGAAAAAGGACTTTCACATTTCGCTCATTAAGCCGACCTACCGAAAAAGCGCAACAGGCTGCAACCAACACAAACACACACGCACACACACATCATGCCACCCACTTATGGCCGATATGTGTGCACGTGTGTGTGCGTTAATAACTTGGCTGCAGGCAGGACATGGATTTTGATGTTCAGTAATTACAGCAAGAGCCGCAACCAAGGAGCAACAACAAGGACGCCGAGTGGGTGCCGCAATCGTAAATCAAAGTATGAAAAAAGCATTTCACTGTTGGACCAGCTCCATCCCGATTAACAAGCGTCTATAATGCTTCATTACTGTAAAAAAGCAGTAGCAGGACGAAAAAAGTAAATCAAAAGAAAAAAAAAAACTAGTGATTTGCCAAGGAATTGGCTGCTATAAAAGCGTCGAACGCATAAAGCCAACGCTTCAGTTGATTTTTCAAAAGTGTTCAACGCAGGACAGGCTTGACATTAATTAGTTTCCCGCCCGTAGACACAAGAATGCATCAACCACCTGGTCGCCAAACTGCCAGGAGGCGGAGAAGTTGCACAAGTCTTGCCGGCAAGGAGGGCACTCCGTTGTGCAGAACCTATCACCTACCAGCCATGTTGATTATCCTGCTCGTCCTCATCCAGAACTTTGAGCTGCACATGTGCCGGCAATTGATGGTGTATCCGGGCGCCGACAAACGATCCCCCGACAAGCTGCTCACCATCGGCGGCAGTGCAGCCGGAGAGGTGACATTGCCGGAGGCCAACACACCGGCGGATGACAAGCGAGCGGGTGGATCCAGGTCGGCCCCCAGTCAGCCGGAGGAGATTTTTAGTGCCCCAGCCGACGAGGGCTACGACGAGTATCCGGTAAGCAAAATCTCCGAAAATTATAAAGCGAAAAAAATTAAGAAGGAATCTTCGCGTGGGTCGCGTTGGTCACTGCCTGTTTTGAATCCCTATCAACTTACACACAATTTGTAATTGTATATTTTTCATTTGATTGCTTTTCGACTATGACCCCTAGCTATATTTCCCCTTGAAAGCCGAGCTGACGTCACATCACTTTGATTATGCCAGGTGCACACTATTTGGTGTTGGTGTCTAACGAGGGCAGACTGTGGCGAAAGCACTTTTATCCAGAAATTAAATATTCCGTGGGCTCATGTTTGGGATGCGTGGGAAGTGGGTTTAAAGACCTCGAAAAAAGAAAACATTTAACTAATTGAAAATTACAGTAGTACAGACAGAAGTTTCTAAGAAAAGCTCACTTATCAATTATAAGCAAGACGCATTTTCCAAATACCTAATTTTCTCATTTATACACTTTTAGATGGTGGTTCCCAAGCGTGCAGCATTACTTTTGGATCGTCTTATGGTTGCTTTGCATCATGCCCTCGAACAGGAACGAAGTGAACAAAGAATTGGCGAATTCTTCGGAGATAGAAACATTTTAAGTGGCAAATTCGGCGATTCGCACAACGGAATGGAGCATCATCAAGCTAGGGAGGATGGTATGTGATTGTTACTACATCCATACAAGGATTAGATCTAAGAAACGTGGTTTGCTTTTAGGCATGTACAGTGACGACGATGCGGGAACATTGTTGGATTATGATTTCAAAGATTTGAACCAGATCAATCGCGCCACTGGCGAAACAGTAAGTTGGAACATAAAACCTAAATTGCAATATAAGACATAAAATTAGCAGCGCGATGTGTAAGAAAATTTCAGTTAATGCCAAAGAGCTTTCAGAGAAGAGCGGGCGCAGATCGATCTGGAACGTCCACCCATTCGGGTTCCCCAGCTGGTAGCCGGCGTATCCAACCATCCGGATCCGGCGGTGGCCGAGCGTACTGGCGTTGCTATTTCAATGCCGTCAGCTGCTTTTAAACAAAACAAAAAATACAGCATAAAAGTCGTCTCTGGAGTGGATTAAAAGCCACAAACATTTCAGAACCCAACTGATCGTCAGAGATGTGTTTTCAAACAAAAAAAAAACCGTTTTGATATTGCTGCGCTGCTGTTGTGAGAGTTGTTCGCGCCATTAACTGAAATCCTCGAGTTCTGTAATTGTATCTAGCGTTATCTGTATCTGTATCTGTATCTAGTATCTGTAAATGTATCTGTGCATTTGTAACTCACTGTGAATCTGCGTTATAAATAAACAACCAGCGATAAGTCCAACGGCATTCATAAATAAATTAATTCAAACACCCATACTCGTACGGGAGTATAAATTTTGCGGGTATATTTGAGGGCAATTTCGGGTAGACAGGTAATCCTAGCTATACCGCCTAATGCTGATTGACATAACCATAAATCGCAATCCTCAGCAAATCCATCGCATGCGCTCAGTTCGTGTTATTTTACGATCTATATTCGGGTGCAAATTGTGGGCGTGCTCCAAGCGGAAGTATTCTTCACTATCTTCAACTGATATCTGCAGCTGTATCTCTATAAATGTAAAGAGCAGTATCTCTATAAATGTAAAGATCTGGGGTTCATTGATTTACAGCCTTTACTGCGTTTAAAGTTTATGTTTGGCATGCCCACCGTGCGTATACGTAATATTCTCTTTTATATAAATTTCTTAAGTTTTTATTATTTATTTTCAAAATTTTTTTCGGTGCTCTTTTGAAAAATAATTTCAAGGTACACAATTTTGCAATCAACCTTTCCGCCTTTTAAATTCAAATCAGTTGCTTGAACTTTTTGCCAACTATCAAACTGAAAGTCAATGTATATTATTATCTATGGGCCAACAGTCTTCCTATAAATGAACAGTTAAACTAAACCGGCTATCGATTTAAGTGTGCAAAGCACGATTATTGCCTAGCCACCTTGGCTGCGAAGTTGATAGGCAAAGTTTTATTGGCCAATAGTGGCCATTAATGAGTTTGTTGGAGCACACATTAATAGACTTTTATGTACATCTAATTGCCAGCGTTAATTGATGGGAATCGGGAGCAAAAGTCGATTTCGAAAAGCACACACAAGTGGTGAGTAACTAACTTCATTTTTTCGACTAACAGATACCCGGCAATCAGCATGAGTGTAAAATGTAAGATGAATTTAATGAGTTTAATTAAAATAATATTTTTATATTATATTTTATATTATATTTTCCCATCTGTAATAATTATTTTTAAAATGCACTGCTTTCGCCGGCGGAAGTGCTTAATTTTCCACGAATGCTATGCAACCTTATATTATTAGATTACCGCCGATGGGTATCTATTTTTATGTGTGTTTATGCCATAATCTCACTTTCGCACATGGCGCGATTTTCCTATCAATGGCCATAAATCAATGACGGATGTATGGCCTACCAGCCTACTGTCTAAATGCACTTCGACTCGTTTTTGTGTAATCTCAACGTCATAGATACTGTGCTCTGCGCTGCTAAGTATGCAACAGGTTTCGTACGAGTCGGGCTAATCAGCAACAGGTGCCGTTACTCGCTGCTACTCACCACGCCAAGCGAATGGAATGGTAGGCGGTGCCTGTGGGTGGTCCACGTATTCTACCCACAGTGTCCATGTCCGTGTGGTGAATTAATAAGTCGCACATTGTTCATACGCCCCATTGTACGGGCAGAAAGCACTTGGATGTTGGCATTTTTGAAGGGAGTATGCGACGGGAAGATGCCCTATGCCATTGAGTTTTTGTCCTTTTAAGCTTTCAATTTAAGGAAATACCGGAAATTAAAATTAAAATGGTACATACGAATATTATTTCTTGCCAGCAAACTTTCAAAACCGTATTATTATATTTTAATTGGTTATTAAAATGGTTTATTTGAAGGCATTTTAAAAGTTTCCTGTGCTGCTTTATTTAATTTATTTAACTTAACGTTTAATTTTGATCGGTGATATTTCTACATCATTACGATTCATGCAAATAAAATGACCCTAGATCTTAAAAAATGTCTTATTCGCCTATCTTGTTTTTAGTTGCGTCCATATAGCGCTAATCTACTCAAGGATCTGTGCACCTCATCAACCCTCCTCGCCTGCCAGGTAGTATAAACAAGTGTTATTCCTGCTGACTGCAGTGCCGCTTGACATGAGGCATAAAGCTTTGCCTAAGCAGACTCCCCCTAACGAATTACCCCCACCCGGTGGGCCGCCCCCTCAGCCCCCTCAGCCTCCTGGCCGTTCCGCCAGCTCGTGCTTCCTGCTGCTGGTTCTGCTGCTGCTGCTTCTGTCGCTGCCGGCGTCGCTGCCCTGGGTGCTGTTTGCTATTTTGTATATAAAGCCCAGTGGCAGGCATCGCCAACATCGAGTTACCAATTTCCCTTCTTGGCGTTCACATCGATAGAGCGACAACAGCAACTAGTTAACGCGACCAAAGGATCAGATCCAAACTTCCCACCAAACGAAACTCCACATCAAGGCCGAAAAACTAACACAAATAATTCGCAAATTACCGATTGACGAATTTCCCGGCGCCAGATTTTTCTCATTTACCGACGCCAATTTCATTGCCGGCGATTCCCAATCTCATCCAGACGAAAAGTATCGGTAAGTATTATACTATTTACCTGCGCCAATTGGAATTCGGCGATTAATTGAATTGGGCAGTTATGTGTCTGCCACAATTAATTTGTGGGCGCGGAAATTGTGCCACAGGTGAAATATCGCAGGGCACAAGAATTATAGCCGCTGATATCATATCGTACAAGTTACACTCTTTGCGTTAAATCGAAACAGTTAATATCAACGAAATAGAAATCTTCATGTTAGATGTTTTTAAAATAATATAGCACAAATATATTTTACGCATTACGGTCAAAAACGTTTAAAAAATATGCAGAATTTTCGAATTATGTTTCTAACTAGTTGGTTAATAGTTAAATATTAGAAATATGAACAATATTCAGAATTTTCTTTTTGAACTAGTGAACAAAAACTAAAATAAATAAAGTATCTAAATAATTTCAAAGTGCATCTCAGTTTCTGAAATATCCTTTAAAAAAATGTCTTCAATGAATGGTTAAAGACAATTTGCTTGTTTCTCGTTTAAATTGAGTCAAAGGTGCTCTTCCTAAATTGAGTTCATAAAAGTTGCTGAAAATTGATAGGCCTTTACACCATTGAAGGTAAAGTAAGGTTACTTTTTTGCCCATGAAAAACTCCCACATTTTGACGTACATATATGTATGTGCAATTCATAGGCCATATATTACCACCCTGTTGGCTTTTCTTTTTGTTTTGAATATGCCAGAGCATCAATTTCCTCAGGGACTTTCCCAGAGCCACCTAATGACAGACGAAATCAGGAGGAACTGCTTCCGCTGCTCATTGAAAATTATGTGAATTATTTATGAAGCGTAGAAAAATCAGGTGAACGCACAAAACATTCACCTCATTTGATTTGGACTTCAATCTCGATTCGAGTTGCTGATAATAAATAACTTCAGTTGACTTGCTCTGATTTGGTTTGTTGTAGCTTCGGTCGATTCCCGCCGAAACCGCAATCAAATTGCATTTAATATTTATTAGAATACGCCTACGGTTTTCTTCGCAATTTTCCTGCGGGTTAAGGGCATCAATGAGGCAGATAATTTTCCGCTGAAATGTAAGGGGGAAAATCTGGCGGAGAAGGGCAAGCTTGTTGTTTGCTTAAGACGCTTCGTGCTGTGATAATCAGGTTAAATAAACAAAATAGACATCTTTTTATTAATATTTAAGTAGCTCAAACAAAAAGTACTAGAAAATTCAACCAAAGACCTGCGGCAATTGATATATTCTAAATTTATCCCTAACCGCAATGTAGAATGAAAAAAAAACCACAAATTCTTTAGGACATATTTTCGAAAATCCTTCACTTCAAAAGAATGCGCAGCTTTTTAACTTGAAATCTAATTGGGTAAATAACTCTTCCACATCGAACCGCATTTTCCGCAAATCGGAACGTAACCACAAAAAACAAAACAGATCCCCCAAAGAAACTCGATACAACTTCAAGTGCTCCACACCCGTGGAAGGCAAAAGGAAGCATTTCAAATATCTTGATACGTATTTGAAGATGTCTGAAGTTTCCAGTTTTTGGTGACTGACTGACGTAATTTTAATTTGCCGCCTCGAAAATATCATATGACCAGATAAATCACTTGGCCAAGGACACGGCCATCGTCCTGCCGGCTCCTGTCAGACGCACACATTAATGAAGCCCACGCCAGGTCCTTCGGCCAAATATTTGCCCAACGACATTTGGTCTTGGCTAATTTTAAAGTTCCCATTGCCACAGGCTCAAAATGTGACAAAAAAAAAGTGAACGGAACTTGAAATTAAACCGGAATTAAGCGACCGTGTTTGCCAGGATAATAACTTAAAGTCTAAAGTGCCACGTGAAATTGCACTTTTCTTTTCCGTTTTTTTTTTCTCTCAACGCTTTGTGTTTTAGTACTTGCAACTCTTTGGCTGCCACGGCGGCGAGATTAAATTTCCAATTAACATTCGAGCATTATTTATCGGTGGCAATAAATGTGTCCTGATTATGTTTGGCTTTGGGTTGGTCTTCAGGGCCCCGTTCGCTTTTGGCCTTTTATTATTCCATTTGATCCAGCTAAAGCCACTGCGTTGGGTGGGCAAAAGTTGGCCACCTCGTCATTAGTTTTTATTTATCACCCGCTAGCTGCTTAATCTAACAAATATTTTATGAGCTCAAAGTTTAGTTGGCCGCTTTGTGGGCATTGTAATTATCTCTGCGTAAGTTCACTTGTTTTAAGTGTTTTAAGCGATTCGCATGCACTTTTGCCAATTTATACACGAAAATGTTCGCATATGAGCCAATATTTATCAATGTTTCAGTGGCAGAAAAATATAGTGCTACTACCAATACAAATCTCAGCAGGTAATATAGTTCCAAACAAATGCCATAGTTTAGGAAATATGGCCATTTACAAATCGCTTGCCATTTTCCAGTCAATGTGAATGTGTTTGATCATTTCTGCGAAACAAAGAGCTAATTTGCAATTTAGATTTTTGGAACCATAACAAACTCCGTCGCAAAATGCATTCACATAACCAGCTGCTTGAAATTTAAGGACCATCTAGGAGCAGCAACATTTTATGAGCTGCAGCAAGCAAATGAGACAAGTCGTTAACGTTTACGGGCCACAACGTTGAGGTCCTCGATGGGCCATGTCTATATGGCTTTTTATGCCCACGCCGTTGGTTTGGCTTTCTCGCTTACCTGTTGCATGCAGATGATTATGATGATTATGATGATGATACTGAAAGTCATTTAATGACCTCATTTTCCACGTCCCAACGGGGATTTATGTTCAAACAGGGGCACTTTATGTATTCATGTCCTGCGGGAGAGGTTTTCCTTTTGATTTCACACCCACTTAAATTACCATGATGCCATAATTTATGTAATTCAAGTAATTAGTTGCTGATTGCAGTTTTAGTGGACGTGTCGTTCATATTAGTAATTACTTTTGATCTAGCTGCACTTAATATGAATAATTCATAAGGCGGAAGGAGGTAATGTAATATAATCCAAATTGTATACTAATTAGTATTATCGTATTAGTCTTATTAGTATGCACATAAAGTAACCACAAAAAAATACATCATAAATCTGATTCCTTCACTCCGTTTGATTTTTGCAATGGATACTTTATTATATGTTGTGTTGCATACCTTCTGAAAAGTGTATCAGTGACCTTTCACCTTTATAGCTTTGAAGATTTGATTGAATAACCCGTTGTTTGATCAATCACTTTTACCAAGTTGACAACACGTTACGAAACAGGCCATGAAAGTTCTTTAATACGTACTCGCATACATCGCATATATGAAGGGAACCCCAGCACGTCTTTTGTCAGCTTCTGATAAAATCAATTAAAGTTTGGCCAACAAGGCCATGCACCCTGGCCATTGTGTGGCTGCCACACGTTGCACTATCGACCATTGTATTACGGATGCAACGCATAAGTGGATGACCGTATGGGTCCGGTTGTTGCATCGTTTAAGCTGCAGCTCCATATCCGCTTTTAATTGCGGAAATGCACTTAAGCCGGGCTAAGGTGAAAAACCGTACTCAGGACAGCAATCTGCGTCAGCAAGGCAGAAATGCAGGTCACGTTTGTGGCAGCAAGTGTTTTGAGTAACTGCCATTTGCTTTGTTGGACGGCCATTCAGGTTGAACGGTGTCTGAAGTGTTACAAAATAATAAATATGCGTATAAAGGCAATTCCACTGAATCCCGGGACCTTTAATTAAAAAATGTGGCTAGCTGAACTTCATGGCGAAGTTTTTTGCGTGAACTCGCCTCTTGACAACCTTTGTGCATCGGGATTAGCGGGGCACAAAGTCCTGGAGGTTTTTCTTTGAAGTTTTGCAAGCATTTGCATTAATTGGAATGCTACAACAGTTCATAACTATTGACTATTAAACAAGGCTGTTTTTTTTTAATACTTTCAGTGCAGAAGCGTTTAAAAATGATGAAATTCGTGCAGATATTATTGTGCTACGGCCTACTCCTCACCCTGTTCTTTGCCCTCAGCGAGGCCCGACCTTCGGGTGCCGAAACAGGACCGGTGAGTAATATCCTTGGAGAACGTGATACAAATGTAGCTTATTCGTTCGATTTAAGGACTCCGATGGACTTGATGGCCAGGACGCGGAGGACGTGCGAGGCGCCTATGGAGGTGGCTACGATATGCCAGCCCAGGCAATCTATCCCAATATTCCAATGGATCGGCTGCAGATGCTCTTTGCCCAATACAGACCCACGTAAGGCGAAAGCACTATTGAAACCATTGTGGATAATGACAAATTGTGATTAACTTTAATAGCAGTTACAGCGCCTATTTGAGGAGTCCCACCTACGGCAATGTGAATGAACTTTATCGGCTGCCCGAGAGCAAACGTCAAGTTAGATACCGGCAGTGCTACTTTAATCCCATCTCCTGCTTTAGGAAGTAAGTTCCCGGACAGTGGGAAGAATATCCGGAACCCAGAGCTCTTGGTTAAACTAACAATTCAAGCATTTCAACAAACCAAAACCAAAAAAATAAGCCACAACACAAAGATTAGCATAATGGATAAACGCAAATGTTTAGAGCAATTAAACTAAAGCTAAGACTCAACTATATCCATATACATATATATACAACTTATCCTTTGAATGTCTACGAAACGTATGAAAAAATGTTCGTTCCATTGTAGTTGCCAAAAAAAAAAAATAAATTATGTACCTATTTATTTGAATATTAGCACAAAAGTTTGAAATTTAAATATTTCGTTTCTTGATTTACGCTTTGCATATGGTGTGGTAAAATAAAATACAATGCTTCAATAAGCTATTTATATATTAAAACTGCATTCCTCAATGTGTGTGCTTTTGTAAATTTAAGTGTCCCAGCTAATGTATAATACAAGTAATTAGAACAACAAACAGGAATGCAAACTTGGTGTCATCTAATACCTCCTACACAAAACTATACATGTAAAATATCTTTCTAAATAAAAGTTATAAATATTTACGAATAAACTAAATGCGACCAAATGTTGAAAAAACTGACTTATAATTGAAATAATTGGGTAAAAACATTTACTGGATAAAAGTATTACTTTTATTGCTGAAAGTCAATAAAAACACTCAGTTTTGTTACTGAAACATTTTATTTTTATTAAAAATTAATTTGAATTATTATTTAAAATTATTGGAGCTTATAATATAAATATATATATATTTGCCAATCACTAGTTTAAAATTTGTCATAGTTAAATTTTTAAAAAACACTCATTGTGCCTCTTTTTAAGTTTTTGTTTAATTTTGCTTAGCAGGTGATCTCAGTAAACTCAAATTATATTTTTAAATTTCACTTGACTGAATTTGATACATTGGTAAATTGCCTCTGAGGCTTTAATTTTCCATCACTGATTTTCGGCTTTAGGATCCTTTATTCGATATCTTAAACTTTTAGACGCCTCCTTTCTAGGAACTTGGTTGGACACTTTCCGCCGCGTCGTTCCATTTTGATGACCAATCGATCCGGAGTGGATATCTTGTAGCCATTGCACCGCCGGTAGCGCTCCTCGATCTTTAGAGATGTGGCCACCATGAAAATGGAAAAGACCAAGGCGATTAGATAGCGAACAATTAGCATATTGTGACAAATGCTGCGAGCAATCAAGACTGTTTGGCTTACACGGTGCAGTGCGTCTTTTTATAGCTCGATACGCAGAGTGTAACAAGGTATCGGTTACCTGTCCTACGGGACCCTCGATTCGAGATTATTCCAGGAGTTCGTTGATGGATTAGGACGCAGTTTTATGACCGCGACTCGCCAATAAACCATACCCCGCTAATCCATTCGCTCATTTCCACTTCCTCTGCTCGATCCATCCATCGATCCTACGCGAATCCCCAGATGAACTGCGCCCGATACAAAAAAGGGAAAACTAATTGCCCCGCCTGATGAGTGGAAGTTCCAAGAAGGAGTCACCTATGTCGACCTACCTGGATGGGCCAGCGTCTTTATGATCCGGCCCGGTTCTCCTTCTCTATCGCGCCTCACTTTTTCTGCCATTAGACATTTTAATTGTTAATTTTTGCAAAACGTAGCATGGCCAGCGGAGGGGAAAAATTTAAATAATGGCCAAGCTGCAGGCATCGGGCAGAATCCAGGAATCCAATGGCTACCTGCATTTATTATCTCCAGCCGGCTCCACCCCGCCCGATGATCTACTCGGTGCCCGAGTGCCATCAACGTGAAAACAAGTGGCAACAATTTTCTATAAATTGCATTTGTGCAAAATTAAGTTCAATCTTTACCGAGTCGCGAACCAGTAGCTGTATCTTCTCGGCCAGCATCCGCTCAAGTCGCCCGTGCCCGATCCCGATCCCGGTCCCGATCCCAAGCCCAACCCCAAGCTCAGGCCCGATCCCCCTGCTCCATCTGCTCCTCTCACTGCTGGAGTAGCCAAACTCCATTAACTTTGCAATTGGCCACCATAACTCGTCCGTCGCACCACCTTCCACCCGACCGACCGACCGGCTCCCCGTTTGCCCGATGCCTTCGCCGTCACCTTGCCGCCCATTTGGTCGCCGCATCCACATCCACATCCACATGCACCTCTACCTCCGCACAGAGCACATCCATCCACATCCACATCCCACAGAGCAGCAGGCGAGGTCCATTCCATTCCAGTCCAGTCCCGGCCCCATCGCTTGTTAGTTTTTGCGCCAGATCGTTTATAATAATTCGTATGCGAGTCATGTCATGCCCCTAAAGTGTATCTGCAACCGCGCAGTCGCAGCAGCAGCAGCAGAAGCGCAGCAGTCCAGTTGCCGCTGGCTGCGCCTGCGCAGTCGTCGCGGTCGCCGCGCATATCTGTATCTAGTTGGTGGCTCCAACTGGAGATGACCGCGTGACACGATCCCATAAGTGATATAAAAACTAATTATTTAGGAACAATTTCGATATAGATTCCTATTTTAGAAGGAATGTGTTTTTAAGTTTATTCCAAATGGGAAAGGAAATTATTTTAAAGGACATTAATTACTGCCTAAGGATTACTATTACTTAGTACCGTTGAAATATGTACATTAACCACATTTTTAATTCACAACATACATACATATATTGACCATTTGAAATCCATATCCGCAATCATCCAGTCACGATTCGCTCTCATCTCTGGTCAATGGAGTGGCAAAGTCTTGGGATCTCCGGCTCTCGCTTCTCCCGATCTGGTCAACTATGCAACCGGTGACTCGAACTTGACTTCACCTGGCTTGATCTCGCGCCCGTTTCTTTCTCGCATAGCTTTGGGTCGCCACCGGTTGGCTCCTGCTCCATCTAGCCGATCGCCAACCCACCGATCTCCTCCAGCCCTCCTGTTGTCATTCCACTTTAACCGCGGCGCTTTGTGCTGGTTTTGTTCTATTGGTAAAAGGAAGTTAGAAAAATGCTCTGGATTCGTGGGGCCACTGGTTGGGGGCCAGTCAAAGCGGTGGCCTTAAGTGAATTGTGCTGGATACCAGCTGGGCCTGGCTGGGGATCTCGGGAAGGGAATCTGAACATGGATTTGTTCTGGCCTCATGTCATGAAAATCTGCAGCCGGCGCGATATGGATTTCAGTTAGCAACAGTGAAAGTTCGTAAATTGAATAGGTTTATCATTGCGAGAGTACTTTAACTACAACTTTTTGTATATCATTTTTAAATTATATAAATATAAATGTAATTTATGTATATATTTTCAAAGCAACAATGTATCCATTCAATTTTCAAACACAACGAATGCATTTTAATCCCTTTTTCAATGGAAAACCAAATATATTCGACAATCATAAAGCATTTTTGACACTGATTTAATTTCTATCCTTTTACGAGATCTCAATCTAGGAAATGGTGACTTCAAACTCAAAATGCCTCAAAAGGGCAGAGACCACAAATAGCAACTAAATAAATATGAAATTCCAAACAACTTGGTTATACACTGCTAATATAATTATATAAATCGTGGACAGATTGCTTGACAGATATATGTACATCAATTACGATATTTATTCCAAGCAAAATAGCAATTTGGAATACATGATAGCAAATTCAAACTTTAAATGCATCTTAGGCATATACCAACAATTTGATTTAATTGCAATGTTTTTAGGATCGTAAGTGCATGGTGTTATTTTCCAAATAATTTGTAGTAGCCCATTAACGTAATAAACAATTTTTCAACGTGTGATCCAATTGTGTTGCGAACTCCCAACGTAACCGGTAGCCAGTGTCGTGGCCAAAGCCACTTGGCAACTTGGCCGTGGCCTAAACAATCGCCATTGCCGGCATCGTCGTCACCGTGTCGTCGTCTTCGACTTGGACAAGGTTGCTATGTTGCTCTTATTTCAGAACATGACCAGCGTCCAATGGGAGGCCACGGAGGAATGCCTTAATTCAGGAATTTAATGAAAAATGCTCTATGAAGCGGTGCAGCAAATTAAAAACAGAAGAAAAAAAGTACGAAGAAACTGATGTAGCCAGCCAGGAAAAGTTGGGCGCACAGAAGCCATCGGAGTTGGAGTGGAAAGAACGAGACCAAAAAGGTTAAAATTAAAATCTGCGCTCACTTGTTCTTCTTAGTTAAGCACTTTTTTCATTCAGAATACCCTGTATCGATGGGTTGTTTTGTGCTACCTTATGTTTTGGGTCAAGAAAAAAGTAATAAGCATCGAATTGGAAATTTATCAGTATCACAACCCCGCTAATATGCCACCCATTTCGTTACTAGTTATAGGGTATCTCCAACTCGATCAATCTTTTCCTGCCCGGAGGCTCCTGTTTCCTTTATTTTTTTTTAGCTTCTTGGATTTCAATCCGAGCGCGATTCGCTGGCAGTGTGAGATCGGTGGCAGGTGATGCCGATGCCGTTCAACTTTGAGGTTGAGTGGCTCTTGATGCGACCGAGTCCGACCAAAGTTGACCAGTTCCCCGGGCAAATATATATATCTATATACACATATGTGTGTGCGAAGTGGTCGCTACTCCGCGTTGAGCGTTGTAAATTACATTTTCCAAATGCTTTTGCCATGTCGAACCAAAAAGCCATGTACATATGCGGCATAAAGGAGCGGCCTGGCCTGGCCAACCGGAGCTACCATGGCCATGGCCTGGGCTGTGCTTCCGTTTTGATTTGGAACACTTGTTGCGTTCGGTCGCTCGGCCAGTCGCTCTCCGCCTCCGGCCATAGAGATTTGTCCTCTGGCCAGAACGACAACCAGAAACATTCATTCCTTGGGGGATATGGCCACTCGCAGATACACACGCCAACCCAATGTTCCTACATGGATTCCTACATGGCATTTGGGATGCACCTCCTCGATTCTGGACTCTTATTTTTTTACTTTTTTCGAACTCTCTGCCCGTTGCGTATTTAAGCGTTTTGTTGCTGCGCCGTTGATTATGTTGTTGTAGTTTGTTCGGATTGTTGATGATACGAGTGTTGATTGTTGTTAGCGAAATGGGTTCGTCCCTCGGAGCTGTTGGCTTCGATTAGCTGAATGGCAGATCCTCTAGAGATCGCTGGGAAACTAGTTGAACACAAGTAACATAAAAGCTTCAGTGGGGTTTTCCCAGGTCCATAAATCCGACTAAAATAAATGTGGGTTATCTTGAATTTTATTTATCAAACTATCAATTATATTTTTCATTCTTTGTATGAACAAAATGTCAGTTGTAAAATTAAATTAAATTTAATTCGTTTACATATTTAGTGCTTAGAGATTATTTCTAATACAATGACTCTGGTTCCAGGATCTCGTAGGTTGAAAGCGGCAGGACGTCATTGCCAAAGTAGTTGGCTCCACCTGGTGCAATCTCCGGCACTGGATCGTTGTAAAGACGTTCGAGGAAGGGACTTCTGGACATCATCATCCTAGAGCTGATGACCGGGCGCCTCTTCACGAAATAATCCCTCCTGTGTGGCCTCCTCATGGGCGATATCTGGTCCATGATTTCGTTGCTCATTCTTCTCTCCGCCGGCAGCGATGTGACCTCATTGAGTATTGAAGATCTCGACCTGGGTCGTGCCCATGCGATAAGGACCAAACAGGCAATGACCAGAATAAGAAGGGCAAGTTTAGAGCTCGACATCTTGACTGCTTGGCAGTTTGGTATTGAATGTACTAATGGCGTTCGGCGCGTAGGAATTTATAGTGGCAAAGATACGTCACAGGTAGTCCTAAAAGGCGTACCCTTTAAGTAATTTATAATTATGCCATGTGTTTGTCGTACCTGGTTTTACCTACTTTTATTGTCAACAAATGTCTACAAATCGGAGTCTGCGATTTTACATCTTTAAATTGCTCGTTTTGTCTACTACTTAAAAATATATTTAAATATATAACATGTAAGTTATTAAAATAAGTTAAACATGTTTGTTGGTTACAAATCGTACCAACTAGCGAACAAGCTTAAAAATGTTAACCCGTTTTTCTTTGGAATGAATATCATATCATTGGCCGCAAAGGTTGCGGGCTATTTAGATAAACGCTTCCAAGGAGTAAGTACATTGAAATCCATCAAAAGCCACAATTTCCTTGGCCATTCCACTCGGGGCCATCACTTAACCCATCCACCTCATCAATCTCCGACATTTGGCTAACTATCCGCCAGGCGATCCAACTGGGACGAAGTCACTTAGAGTCGGCGTCTCAACTCCAATCCAATCCACTCCAATCCACTCTACTCCACTCAAGGCATCAAGATCGGCTGGGATTGGATGCGATGCCATTTCATGTTAATCAAACAACGAAATCCATCAACAGGTGACACACACCGCCAAGTGGGCGGCTGCCGGTGGGCTGGCGGGCGCAAAAAGGGGGTGGTGGGCAGCAGCGACATCCAGCAGACATGTCAGTGCGATAATGGTGCTACTTCTCTGCCAGCGGAGTGGAGTATGAGTGTGTGTGTGTATCTAAAACAACTTCATTCACAAAAATCGGACCAACAAAAAAAAAACGGCAGAAGCAAAGTAGCAGAGCATCTGCAAAAAGGAAGCTGGGCCATTAAAAATATCTTGTGGATGCCATGGCCAGGCAGATAGCAGCCGCCACAAGATGCATTCAAAAAGGCAGAGGCCACTTGGTAGCATCCTCATCATCATCATCATCATCGTCATCATCATCACCGATGGTTTTAGCCGCGGCTTTGGAACCGGGAGCTGTGCAACCTCGGAAGCAACAGCTGCGGGGGCGGGACAGGGTCGCTGGTCGCTCAGTTGGCCGGTCGGTGTTGGCCGACAGTGCAGCCAAGGAATAGCCAAGAAACATACGCCTAATGCCACAGTCATCGACATCCGCCATTTAGCTAATTAACCCAATGTTGCCCAAGGGAATCCTGCTGGTGGGCTGTTAGAAAAAACAAATAACTTGCGCAATTAATTTCTCTATAATATCGTTATTCTATTTTAAGCCAAGAACTTGTAAAGATATTTGTTTAATATTTAAAGAGGTTTCAAACGTTTAAAAATATCTAAAAATATGTTTTAGCTCAAATTTTAGTATCATTTGCTAATAATAGCATCACCTCTTAGATATTCAACGGAAGAACATAATTTTCATAAAATGTACTTCCTAATATAAAGTCAGCCAATCATACTATCATAGGCCATAAAGGGTTAAGCGATCTTCTCCCTCTCCTCAGCTTAGCTCCTTCTCGCTCCCACCTTTCTGGGCTTCTGACGCAGCTTCTTCAGCAACCTCAGCGAATTGAGCTTCTGCTGCTGCGGCTGCGCAGTCGCAACTGTCTACATTTGTCGGCCAGCCTTCTCTTTCCCACCTTCCTGCTGCCACTGCCCATGGCACTGCCTCCACGTCTACTCTTATTCTTCTTCTCCGCCGTGTTCGTCTTGTTCTTCTTCAGTCGATTGGATGTCCAGCTTTCAATTTGCAACATAAAGCATCTTCATCGTGGGCCGCATGAATGGGCAAGTGACTGCGAAAGGGGGGAAGGAGAGGGAGAATTGGGTGTGGGCTGGGAGCTGGTTCTGCACCTCGAGCCCACCCCTTCTGCCGATCATCTGGCCATCGGGCAATCCAGCAATCCGACAATCCAGCAATCCAGCAAAGCGGCATTGACGGTAGGCACTCAGGCGTGCCCCGGCGGTAGTCGCTGACCTTTATTGATTGCTGTTTGACCTCGCCAGCCATTGTGGCTGTTGCTGTTTTCGCTGTTACTGTTGCATCTCCTAACCATTTGTACTTGGCCGATCGCTGCCATAGATTGCACTTGGCTTGCACACGGGCACAGTGGTGGAGAGGAAGGAGGAAGGAGGAGGAGGAGGAGGAGCGGCAGCTGTGGGCGGATGGGGAGCGGTACACGCCCACTAGCATCGGCGCGTCGTCGTTTTGCTTTCTGGCTTTTTGTGGAGCCTTCATTGTTGCTTTTCTCTTCGATGCACTCGGAAAACTAATTATCTTGTTTAGAAAATAAGAGTATTTCATTGAAAAACTACTGGAAAGTATAGGCTTAATAGTTAAACAACATATATAAAACATCATAAATATGTATGAAAACAAGTTAATTTTTAACATTATAATAATATTTAAGCGTTGCATATTAATATATTTTTGGTTTAATAGATAAGCTACACTTTTGCCGTATATCCTTTTTCTCTCTCTGCTGCCACTGGTAGTCTTGTTATTGTTGCTCCATTACCTCGTTCATGGCAGTTAATTTATATTCGATGCATCTCCCTGTCCTTTTCTTGGGGCCTCAATTTTTAGTGTTCTCTTCTTAACTCTTTTTTTTCTCATTTGAACTTCCTTTTTGATAGCGTAGTTGCCGAAGGTCGACGTCAGTCGTCTTCGTTGGTCGTCATTGACGCCTTTCCTTGTACTTAGCCTACCATTTGCCAGGCTAAAACAAAAGACAAAGGCAAGGCAACAATAAACAAGAAAGCTTGTAAAATGGCAAATTAGACTACCAGATACCTTTTAGTATGCACGATTAAGGGCTCGAAAGTTAGCAAGGTATATGAGAAGCTTAAAATGCGTAATGTTCATTTTGTATAACGTTTTAAGAGTTTTCAAAGTGTAAATTTGGTTGAATATTTTAGTATAAATATATCGTTCTATATATGGTGAAGGGTTCTAAATTAAATTGTTTTACAATGATATACCCCGCAATTACCGGGTACTAAAACGCAGCACACTTTGGAAGCCTCGCTTTGTTTGGCTTCTATCGTGTAGTTTGTTTTGTTTGACAGTTTCTATCTGGAGGGGCTATCAAGTCGGAGCTGGCGAGTTGGAGCTGAAGTTCGAGCTGGAGCTGAAGCTGCAGTTGGAGACTGCAGCCGTGGTCGCTGTCGTTTTGTTTGCTTAATTGTTTGGTTTCCCCCATTTGAATGGAGGTGGAGCCCCTTGGCAGGGAAAATCGTTCGTCTTTCTCGAGGTGGGGGCGATATTTTCCATGGAAATAAATTAGCTGATTGAGGATAACCGTAGTTAGTCGACCGGGAATGGTGGAGTCGAATGGCGAATGCAAATGCGAGCGGGTGACGTACAAGTGAATTATCACCTCATACATTGTGCCTCTTCTGAACGATATCTCCATCTTGTCGCCCTAATGGGGATGCGGATCTGTGATGATCCCATCGGGAACACGATTCGCTCTTGTTTTAATCACGTACCATATCATTATTTCAAGCATTTTAGGCGTCTTCCGCTGGAATTAATCTAGTAAAATCTATAATTACACTGGGTTACACGGCTAAGTTTTAAGGACACGAAGAAATCGAACCCTCCTCGACTACAATAGTTTAAGTTTAAGATTTGTGCATACTGTTAGTATAACAGAAATTCAAAACATCGCATCCCAAGAGTATAAATGTAATACCATAATGAGTCAATTTTTTCAATAACTACTCAAAAAGCCATTAGCGTGTGTTGGCCAGTGTAATTATTGACCGGTCTTGCTTTAATATCAGCAGCAAATCAGATCACTTCATAATGATAATAATCACTCAGCAGAAAATAAATAAAATAACCTGCTGCAAGCTGAAGAGAAATCCAAAGAGCGCCGCTCTTCGACTCTCTTCCGCTCTCTTAAACCAGAAATTCATTCATACAACCAGTTGTTGTTGCTGTAATCGCCACTTGTCGCTCCGGTGTGGAAAAAATAGGCCCCAAAGTCGATTTCGATCGCTTGCTGCTGCACAGTTATTTTTCCGAAGCTCTCGAGTGCGGGTCGATACGGAAGCTTTCTCGCGCTTGCGGTCCATTCGAAGAATAATAATAGCAATAGAAAACGTAATTCAAACAATTTAATCAAAACGCGGCGATCGATGAATATTGTTATTGCGACTGCAGGAGAGAAATTGTTTGTTTAATTGCAAGCGTGCCGCAAAAAACGGTCGACAAGTGCCAAGCCAACAGCAACAACAACAAGTGAATTATTGTACTTAATTTTAACGTACAAATGCCAGTGTGTGTGTGTGCGTAGATTCCGGCAGCAAAGTGTCAGTGTGTGCGTGAGCGCGGCTTTATCAATTGCTCCACATAAAAGTTTTCATTGAAGTGTTTGACAGCAAAGAATTCCAATTCCCACTTAGCAAGAAGAAGAAGCAACAGCAGGGGGAGAAGAAGCAGAGAGGAGGCAGCTTAAAACGGTAATTAATACAAACACACATTTCTGATTCGGCTATAAACAAATGATTCAGCAAATGTCCGCCGCAGCAACTGTAAATGCTGCGCAGCGAGACATTTGATTGAGCCGCAACTCTAATACAGGCGCAATTACAATTACAGTCGTCAGTCGACGGGTGACAAAAAGCTGCGGCGACGCATGCTTGCAATTAGTGGGTAACTGTTTCGGTCCACCTTCTTCTTCACTGCCCCGCTCCCGCTCGCGTACTCATCATTCTCCTTTCTCCCTTTGTGCGTTTGATACTCCCCCGCGTGGGCACAGTGAAGCCTCGAAAGATTGGGATGTTCTTTATATTATTTGCTAAAAAAGTCAAACAAAAGTGTATTTGCAACAAAAAATACGTTTTAAAATAGCTGTTATCTTGAAAAGCATTCGGTAATACCAAAATTTGGTGTCCTAATAATCTGAATTAAGATGAATTATTTTCCTTCAAAAAATTCAAATTTCAGCGACCTTAACTTTGTGAGAACATATCGCAATAGTTATTGTAAACTTTAAGATTAATCATAAGCTATCCTAAGCATCGTAATAGGGAATGTGAAGCATGTGTGTCAGACCAGCCCGTACTTTAGTTGACTTTTACGGTCTTGCCGTGGACATTTTCCAAAGTATTATTTGCCATTTTGTCGCGTTCATTAATTGGCCTGCCTGTGAATCGGCTACCTGTTCCCTCTTGCAGACTTTGTTGTTGTCCGATTGTGACTCTCTGCGGAACGGTAAGTGCAAATTTAACGCTCTCTTTGCTGGTCTGTTTGTACTCGCCTGTCTGTCTGTCTGCACGGGGAACAAATAGATGATCCATTTGTTTCTGCGAAAAATCGAATTGAATAGTAGTCACACAGAATAAAAATAAATATTAAACTATAAAAAAAAAACGTAATAGTATTGCAATCGAATTCGAAAATAAGTAACAAAATCAAACCCCTGATCAATGCTGTATTTTATTAATTGTTCACTTATCAAAGTTAATAAAATGCAATTATCAATTTAAATGTGAAACCTGAAAATGTAAATGCTTTATTTTCGGTGTAGTCGTCTGGAACACTTGTTGCTTGTTCATTGTTTTTACAGTTTTTAAGTGGCGCTCATATCCGGCGTTTGTGGTTGTTGCTGTTTTTTATTTTTTCATTTTTGCGTTTGCTTTTGGGCCTGATAAGCGAACTCACCTTTGTCGCCCCCTCGCCCTGCCCAAATGCCACCCACTTCACTCTCTGGTCACTTTTTGTTGTTGTACATACCTCCGATGGCCGTTATTGTTACAGTTGTCGTTGTAAGTGCAGTTGTGTGTTTAAGTGTGCACACCACCTGCATTTCATTTGCATTTCGCATTTTTGATTACAATATTATTTTAGGCGCTTCGCTTTTTCCGTTTTTCCCGATTCGCATTTCGATTTAACTCTTCGATTTTTGAGTGGCTCTAAACCTTTGTGATTCAGTTAACGTTTATTGCTGGTAATGGCCATCTGTTCTTGGCCTATGGCTCATTGATTTCTTTGTTAGTTTGCCTCATTGTGGCATGTTTTCTTTATAGACCTCTTTGGTCAATTTCTCACTTAGTTTAGAGGTAGCTTATTCAATTAAAATGGTAAGACTATAAGTTTTTAATTGATAGGTTTTTTTAGTACGCTTTTGTTTAATTACTTTTAGAATCGATTTAATATGCTCATACAAATAGAGCTCAAAACATTTATTATTAACATTAATTATCGTGCTCATGCTGCACCTTAAGCTAATTAACGAAACTCAAGAGTTCAATCTGATAACATACAAGACATCTCTTCTTAATTATAACCGATAAATATGACATTTGTCTCAAATAAATCAAAATACTTTTCCATCTTTGTTGTGTGTCAATTTTCGAAGGTTCTCCTTGGGTTCGTTTAGTCTCACAACCCCCATAGGAAGCATAAGGCCAGGCCATCTGTTGATTAACCGATCTCGCAGCGATTGCAATGCATTTGCCCGGTGGATGCAGTTGATGTCTCAAAGTTCAGAATGTGAAAAAACACATTTCGGTGCGCGTTTAATTAAAGTTCAGCACCTCACTCAACCCACTCGACTAAAATCACGACATTTGCGATCATTAACACAGCCGCAAAGATATATATGTATGTATTTGTTCATATGTATATACATATATGTATGTATTTGTATAGTCAGGCACACATGCGATCGAGTGTGGGCGCCCAGATCGGCACTCGATCATCTGTGGAAGCTGGGACAGACAAAGTGGATGCTTTATGGAGAAATATGATTTCATGCGGCGGCTCGAATCAAACAAATAGCGAATCCAAGCAGAAATAACAGCCATATTGTGCGGTGCTGCGGTCAGTGATTAACCTTAGGTTCAAGCAGCGATCTTTGATCTGTCAAAAGATCAAATTATGAAAACCTACTACAAGTCCCCGGAGTCAAAAAAAAAATACCAAAAAGGTAAAAAAAAAAAAATGAAATCAGGGACCATAACAAAACACTGCCAATCAGTTCAATTATGGTCTTATGATCTTCGCAGCGCGAATTCGCTGACGGAATATAATGGCGAGTACATAAAGTTAACTTCAAGTTACCCCTGTTCGTCGAGGATTGCTGAGATCGCGGCGGTGGCGGCAAGTTCATGTGACAAAAATGTCACAGTCAGCAAAAAATTAAAAAAAAAAAAACAAAAAAAAAACCGCAGTCGATCTCATCTCATAACGAAAGCAGAGGGAACCGATCTTTAGCAAAGAAAAATAAAAGTTAAAAACGCCCTCAATGCCCTCAAAGTGATCGTCACTTGCTCTTCATTATTTTTATTATTATTATTATTATTTTTCCTGCTTATTTCGGGTAGAACGGGTTATTGTGATGCGATGATGATGAAGTTGCTGTGCGGCAGAGGTTCGTTTGTCTTCGTCAAATATTTACTTTGGAGTCCGCTAATGACATGAAACGGCGAAATTGTGATGTGAGCCGCAGGAAACTGTTGAATTTGTTATTATTAGCATTTATTTTTGTATATATTTTATGATGCCAGCTTGGGGATTTTCTTTCCATTTTTTTTAAATTTATTTATTATTTTTTTTTTTTTTGCTGGTACTCTATCAAGTGACAAGAGAAGTTTGTGAGGCAAGCAGTTATGTGCCTGATTATATGATGATACCTGAGCCAGTTCTCACCCTCGGCGTGTTTTTTGCGATACACTTTTCAATGAGCTGGCAAATTCCATTCACAAATCGTCGTCTAAACGGAAGTTGAGACTTCCCGAAAGGTCAGAAAGATTTTCGAGAATTTCCACCAATTCTGACTTAAAGTCTCGATCTTCATGTTTTATTCCACAGAAAACTGAGTATTTCCTAGACGAACATCATATTGCATCAGGTCTGTGCGTGCTTTTTCCTAAATCTAGTTTACTCCAATTTTGTCTGACGTAGTTTGGTTGTTATCAGTTTTTTTTTTTTGGTTACATTCGCATAAATTATCATTCGGTTTGACCAATCCGAGCCTAACCTAAACCGTTTAATGTTCATTTACTTTTTCCTTAACTTTATTACAAATATGTTGTTGTAGTTTCTTCGCTTCTTTTATGTTTTATAGCAGAAACGTGTTAATCGCTGCATATATTTCTATAATTTTCGATTTTGTTTTGATTTTTAATATAAATATTTATACCTAGGCTCTTTAATCTCTTAATGGCTTACAGGTTTGGCTTTGTTTAGGTTGAGGATTGGATTTTGTTAATCTGAGCGTGTTTGCTTTGGTAGGTCAAGAGTTTAAAGATGGCTCACGATAAGTGGGTGAGGTGTGAGCTTGTTTAACTGCTTAAATATACGGTTCGCTGTGATGGGGGTCAGTGGGGCTCTAGAATGGAAGAATTCTTGGTGATGTGGTCGTACTGCTAAACTTTATTACATAAAAAGCAATGGCACTGAAGAAATGCCATCCTCTTTTGGTAGAAAACCCACATAAACAAGATATCTTCAATAAGAAGTATCTTCAAGTAACCACGTATCCCATTTGCTGTGACAAACAGTATGTCGGTGCAAGCATATAAGGATATTTTGGAGCCCTCACTTCTTCACTTTCCGATCTTGCAGCACGCAAACAACACGTCAGTCATGAGGATAAACACTTTGGTTGTCCGCTTCCGCCTCGTTTATATTTGACCTCCATTCACTCGGCCTTTTGCAGGTGTCACTTTTCCGAGTACAGTTGCCACACGACCGACCGACCGACCTGACCCCTTTGTGTTGCCCCATAACGATCTTTGCCTCGTCTCGGCCAGTTCTTTTCGCCTTAAAAGTTTTCGTTCGTCACTTGATTTTGTAGCTGCCATGTTTTTGCCTCACATCGCCGACGACAGGCTTCGCCTAAACTGGTGCAAAAAAAAATGAAGAAAACATGCAAAAAAATAAAAAAATATCAAGCTGAACTGAACCCAACACGCTGATGCTGCCCACACGCCTCGACATCGACTTGACTTGGCCTGACTTGGTCTCAGATCCCAGGTCTCAGTCTCAGGTCCCTCTACCCAAGGCCCAAAGCCCAAAGACCAAGCCCAAACCCAAAGCCAACGACTCTGCAGTCAGTCTGTCGTCTGACAGAGTTGAGTTGTAGTTTTGGTTCACAAAAAATGAAAATGACTAAAAGATAAATACTTTTTGTATGCCACTACAGTGCGAGCTATGGCCATTTGTCCAGGACATAAACTACAATTAATACTCAATAGTTCGGATACACTGACATGGCAGCAACTAAGGAAAAGTGGGAAAAAGAATGAATACAAACATATTTAAATGATGTTCAGATATTTCATTGCTTCAGAATAATTTTATAATTAGATTGTATGGAGATCCGTAAGATTTTCACTTAATTCTACATCCGGTATGAGTGAATCTTCCAGTTGCATTAAGTTGCCGGTACGCACTGTATATCCTAGCAATTGACAGACTTAGCCAAGATTCCGAACAGCGTGTGCCGCGCATCTACAGTATATAGTATATACAAGTATCTATATCCACGTATGTGCGCCAGATACCCCCACTCGCACTCACACCCTGGCACGCTGACTATATTCAGATCGGTTCAAACTCTCGAATGAAGTGAACTCGAGGCGCGCAATATGTCGCTGTCATTTTGGGGACATGTTTGCATGTGTGTGTCGCCGATCGCTCGCGTATCTGTGTGTACGCCTGCACGTGTGTGTATCTGTGTGAGGGCAAACGGGCGTTCGTTTTTGAGGTCTGTGGGCATCGGTCGATGTCGGTGTCGATCGGTCGGTCGTTCGGTCGGGCGCTTGGCATTAGCATTTTCAGTGTTGCTTTATTTTTAGATGCGCGCAAAAAAGCCAACAACAAAAACGCAACAGAAATTGCAAGTGTCTGCGTTTGGAAGTGTGTGCACGTGTGTTGTTTGTGTCTTCTATATTGCTCGGAGGTGACTGACTGACAAACTGATGGACTGAATGGCTGACCGACGGACTGCCAAACTGATGACATTTTTGACCAGCAATGACACAAAGTAACTTGCAACACATTTTGCTGAGGTTCTGATAAACAGCGTCTTAGAGAATGGGGATCAACTAGTAAAGACTTTCGAGGACTTTCATTACTGACATAAAATAAAGAACAGCTTATCTTGTAAAATGGAAGAGTTTAATTTCCAACAAATCATGTCTAACTAATTGATTTCGATTTCTCCATTCATCACCTTATTGGTGATCCCATTTTCATCTCCCCCAATCGCTAATAAAATAAAGCAAAAAAGACAGATTACTGGGCTGCTATGCTGACAGGTTAAGAACATGTTATCCCCAATATTTGGTCTCTGTCCATATGCAGTGCAGCTTTTACCAATTTTCTGTAGTCACAATGTGGATGTTGGAAGTTCTGGGCGAGAGTTGTTATTGCTTTTTTCTGGAGACGCGTGTTGGCAAACGAGTCAATTGGTTTGAACTGTCGAACTGTCTTTGGTCTTTTCCCTTTAGTTGTTGTGCCACAAAAGCCGCATCTGCATCCATCTCTGTCTCCCTGGATTTTACCTCTCTTTCAGGGGCCTGCGATTTGGCAAAGTTTGGTGATCGTCCCACACAAATACGGCTGAAGACACTGGCAATACTTCAACACACCTTGACTTGCCCCTCATCAGCCAACCTGGCGGCATTCTGTGGTATCTTCCTCTTCGAGTTGTCAACTGTAGTCGAAGTTTTTTTTTATTTTTTGCCCCAAGTTTATGTATCTTCTTCGACCTGTAGCTTCAAATATTTGATTCATTGACATACTGCGTGAATGTCGAACGTTATATGCTTGTCCCGCTTATATACGTATGTACGACAAAATTATTCGTATCGTTATGAGACGCTGTGCATTTGCTGCTCATAAGAATGTGATTTAGGAACCCAAACAGATTTATTACGCACATTGGATACCAAATAATAACACCTTTCTACTTTGAAACTTAAATGACAGTGTGTGTTCCAGCCAACTGAGTATCGATGATTTATTGCTGCTTTACAAGTGCAATAAAAAGTGGTTGACAAGTAGTTGGGCAAATAGTGCATCTGAAATGTGTCAAAAACAACAGTGGGCTAACACTTGTGTCTGAACTGAAATACATATCAAGTCGGGTTAGATATCAGCAAACTGTGCAGTTCGCGTGAAAGATCGACCTGCAATAATACTGTACATCCTTATGGGTTTTAATAATTTATTGAAAAATTTTGCAAATCTACGCCGAATTGCTTTGTGGTCTGCGCATATCCATCGGATATAGAGATACATATCTTATATTTATTTACCTATTTATCTAACCGAAAGTTTGCTGTCATTTGACTTTTTGCCTGGCCAAAATATACGATGCTTATATCACACATACACATATATATACATATAGATATACATATACGTACATATGAGCGGCAGAAATGTATCTCACAGATACTTGGACGGGACAGGCTGCCTTTTGTTCTTCTTGGCAGTTCGGAGAATTTTTCTTGCGCTCAAGCGAACTTGCAAAAGATCACAGACCTTCTGACCTCTCGCTCGCTCGCCGAGCGCCCTGCAAAAAATAAATATACGAGCAAAAAATAACAGACCTGAGCTGCGGCTGCCAGAGATACAGATACCGAAGTACCACAATATATGCATGTCCCCTTTGCCCCCATGCCGCCCCCAACCCCCCTGCTCCTGTCCCCCCCCCCCTTTGCCGTTGTCGTCGCCGTCGGTCGCAAAGTTCTAAAAATATTTCGCCGCCAACTCAGGTCGCATCGTCGGTCGTCGCCGAGATCCCGTCATGGCCCGGTCGCCTCTGTTCGCCTTTTTGGTCTCGTTTTGGGTTAAGTGTGCGGATCTCGCATCTGTAGCCTGGCTATATATACATAAGTGCGATCGCGTCCATGCCTATATATTTATGTATATATACTTCTTAATATACCCTGGGACAGGGTAACACCATTTGGCCCACAAGCTTGGGAGACGGTATGCCCTATAAGTACCCTTAAAATTACCTGATTTCGATAATGAATTCTACATAATCATCACCTTTCTCATAGTTCTTTTAATAGGTGTTTAACGTTTCGAAACTGGAAATACAGTCCGCAATATGCGATCCCTTCGTTTGACGTCTGTGACTCTTAAGGTTGTTCAGATCGTTCAGTTTGGAGGGGCGAATCGATTTCGATTTACATTGGAAATTGTCTTTCGATAACGAACGTTTTCGAAGCGATAAAACCAAAGAAAACAGCGATTTTTTCATTAGAATAATGCGATATGGGCAATTAATATGCATATGTTTCCTATTCGATCGTTTGTTGGTTTTGTTGCGAAGTTCAATCGAACAACAACTGGACAAATAGGAAAGTGCAACGCAACACCGCCAGACAACAAGAACAACAGCAACAACGCGAACAACTGCAATATGTCTGCTGCACTTTCGCCCCGTCCCGCTTCCCCCCACTGCATCCACACACCTCCCCCCTTTTTTGTTTTTGTGTTGATTGACGAGTGACGAGGCCAAAGTATCAAATGGCCAGCGACGACACAGATATGCCTCCGTATACAAATACAGTTACAAAACACGCCTACACTTTGTTATCCATCAGTAGAAAAAAAAACCCCTCCGCCCACCAGCCGCGCCTCCCCACCCCACATTCGACCCTTTTTGAGGTCTTCCGAAGTTGTAAAGTCGCTGATGTTGTTCGTTCTATGACTTTACTTTATCGCTGCGTTTCGCTCGCTCATTCCCACTGCCACTTGAACTCTGACCAGCTGACCTTCAGTGAACCCTTTTCCATGTGTGTGTGTGTGTGTGTGTGAGAGAGAGACTGGGGCCGATCGGTCAGGGAGCGGGGAATAGAAAAAGAAACCAAAGAGCATAATACAGTGGAGATACAAACTGCAATCTATATTTTGATTGTAGATCAAGTACTCACTGTACTGATAACACCCATGTTCAGTTTTACATAAGAACGCAGCTGGTCGATGTATTAGTGCGGATCCCTTCACTAATATTAAATTATCTTATTTGCCTATTCTTGGCTGATTTTCAATAATTAATGGCATCTGTTATTTTATATGCTATTATTTATAAGAAACGCTGTTATACCAAGCATAAGCACCTGTCGCATGCGCACAGCGCTTACTGTACTGATAAAGCGCCCCATCGCTCTCTTAGCTTGCGCTCTCTTCATTCCGTTTGTTTTGCTACACAGCTGTTTTTCCGGCTCCCCGACGTTGGGGCTTGGAGTAGGAGTATCTCTTGCTTTGTTGTTGCCTCTATGCTTATTATACACTTCTTAAAGAGAAATTAAACTTTGACAAAATGTTTGTAACATAGTAAAGGAGACATCTTTTACATCACTTGAATTTACCTTAATTTGAAATAAATATAACTTTAATCCAAATAAATAAACAAATAATTTATTTGGCTTTTCATTGCATCTGTTTATTTTATATATTAAACTTACTTTTTTTGAGAGTATTAAGCCATCGGCGCGATGACTAATTCTTTTTTCCCGTTTTGTTTTCTTATTTGTTGGGGAGCGCTCTCATGCTCTCTCGAACTTGCGTTCAGTACGATTTCGTTCGTGCGGCGGGCAACTCGTGCGAATGCGAATATAAATAACAAGAGTCGCGGTATTATCAGTGATCGAAATTTTAGCGATCGGCAAGATCAACGAGCAATGATCGCGAGCGCAAAGCGCGCGTAAATAGAGAAAATATAAATCAAGAGGATTGATAAAAAAGCGTATAGAACGCAAATAAGAAATAAGGTGAAAAGTGTGAGTGTGGGGGCGTTGTGTAAATGAAAGATTAAAAAAGTTCGGAAAAAGTGCTTACGGCGGAAGCGCACTACATAACCGTAACGGTATCAGTTTTGACAGAAGGAAAAACGGGCCGGAAAATGTCACAAATACAGCGCAACTAATCCAAGCTAAAAATAGTCCGCGGAGAGATAAAAAATCACTGTGGCATTTGTTCGTGGCTTTTCGCTTTTTTACAACAAACTCACGTGTCTAACGACACTTTGACAACAGAGATACAAATCTGTTTTGGGAAGCTGGGCACGTGACCGCCAATTAATGAATGAGACAGCACCTGAAAGCCAAGAAAGAGATGGGCGGAGAGTGCGAGCGAGATAAGTGATAAGGCCGCGAAGAATAAAATCCCGAATCTTATGCTAATTGAGCGACAGAAAGTGAAACGCAAAAAATCAAGTTTAAAAGTCAAAAGTCACAAGCTAAATTAAATAAACAATGCTTTAAAAGTTCAAAGCTACAAACCACACATTTTAATTGTGGAGAAAATTAAAAGCAAAGCTATAAAGTTGAAATTTAGCAAACGTAAATCATTTATAGCCAAATATAGGATATAACAAATAGAGAATATTGGTTACGCCTCATCAAAAGTTTATAAATTATATGATTCTAATAGTACATAATAAAGCTCAAAAGTAAACACTAAACAAATAAATAAAATTAATCAAACAATACAATTGCATACAAGTTAACGTTAACAAAAACTTCACCTTTTTTCAAACGAACGACAAATTGACAACACAATTAGTCAGTCTGTCACGTCACTTAGTTGGTGGGCCACAATCAACGTTGAAACAATCAAAAAGGTAAATTCTAATTTCAATTTGTGTTTGAGAAAAATCCACAACACACTCTTGTATCAAATAATTTAAAGAAATAGAAGCTGAAGCCGAACGAAAAACAAATGCATAATATAAATGCAAAAGCTGTTTAAATATTTGACAGCGAACCGAGCGACCTTAAACTTTTTCTTTGTTTTGTTCAAACCGAAAAGGTTAAAGTTCCGATACAGTTTTAGACAGGTTCGAAACAAGTTTGATTGTCATTTTTGATAGGTGCTGAACATAAGTGTTTTAACTTGTTAACGCTTTAGTATGCTTTTATACACACAAATGTTAGGCAGAATTTAAAATGATGAAATTTCCAAAACATAATTAATTGATTTCATTTATTTTAAATGTATATTGTTACACGGCATAAAAGAATATAATATATTACATCGGTAACGACCTATTTTCCAAACTCAAACCTTTATTAATCAATTTACCTCTCGTGTCATACCTGTAATTGCCAAACATAAGACCATCGACAAATTGATTGTGGCAGCAGTTAATATAATTTGATTACCCACATCACAAAAACAACAGAAAGAATGACGGACCTTACGCTACAACAGCAACAACCATTTGACAACCAGCAAATTAATTAAGCAAACACCCAAAGACAAGCAATCGCACAAAGATACATAGATACAAAAACTACATAGAGCCATAATGATTACCGAGACTTGGACAATACGAACAGAGATAAATTAGCAGCATAAATGGTCAAAACAAGTGAAACGGCTAACAAAACCTGGCAACTTAATTGAAGAAGTGGTCGAGCGTAAAGTGTTAAAATAACTTTATAAACCCCAATGATTTGTCTTTACCGCATATCTATCTCTTTCTGTTTTTTTCTCTTTATTTCACTGTATTTTACTACCACTATTTATTTCCTGCCTTCACTTCACTTGCAGCAGCCAGCAGAGCGAAAGAGACAGCCGCGGATCGCCAGAAAGAGAGGGCAAATCGAATCGGTTGACGACGGCGGAGGTTTGACAATATGTTGAGCCCCCATAATGAAGGAAATTGATACGGAGACAACAGTAGTATGGCCAGCCTGGTGTTATTCCGGTAAGTCATGCCCCCGCCCCTCACAATTCCCCGCCCCCTCCCACATTTTTATTCCCAACTCCAAAATGGAGTGTTTCGTAGTATTATGACAACAATTGTGGGGTTGGGAGAAAAGCTGTTGAAAGTTTAGCTATCGCTTTACGCTATTATTTCTGGGCCGCTCTTTAGTACCCTGGGATAAATACTAGACTGTTGGGTCTATAAGCTAAGCCCCTTAATAAGAATCTTTAATCAAAACAAATAAAAATCCTTTTGAGAACCTATTTTTAGAACCTATACGTCTTAAGAACTTAAACAGTATCAATATTTGTATTATGCATATGAGCATAACAACAAGGCGTTTTAATAGGCAGTTATGAGTCACAGGGTACGTCAGAAGTTAACCAAATCCAACGACTTGCATGCAGCAAATCTATTTGTTTTTTATTTATTTAACTTTATAGTGTGCTCTCTATTTTTTTTTTTCGGGCTTATATTTCGTACTGGACTGTGCCGAAAGGCCGATGGCCATTGTGGTGGCTGTCAACGCCTTGGTCAAAAGAGTTGTGGAGTTGTGGCCTACTGTTTTTCTGTTACTCCGCTGCTGCAGTTTATGATCAAATGGTTTCGGTTTCGGGCCAACTTGTGTGTGTTTTTTTTTATTACTACTTTTTCAACGCTGTCGCTGCCGTAAATTTGTCTCACCCAGACCTTTGCCTTTGCTTTGGGGATTTTATTTGTTTCAACAAACATTATTTACGGGCGTGTGACATTTTTCTGCTACTCCGTGATAGATTAATTAGATTGACCAGTGGTTGGGTCAGTTCGGTTGTTCACTTGCCGGGAAGTCAAGTATATTTGAGTCATGATGTCATGGTACCGTATCTGGTCTCACCTTTGACTTTTGCTTTTGCTTTGGTGGTCAGTCGCAGACAGCATGCAAAAACGAGAATTTCTGTTCGACATGCACATTGTGAAACACAAAGAGTTATAATGGCGAAGCAACAATATACACATAATCGGTAAAAAGTAAGAGGCTAACTTGAAGTAGCGAAAAAAAAAATATGATCGAACAGTCACCAAAGCACACAGATTTGGGTTTTTTATGACGTAAGATTGAGGTTGTTAAATTAATATAATTAATTGGCTCTTAATACTGCTCCTTATGCTTAATGTGTTTACAACATTTTCGATCAGATCAGCGTCACAAGATGACTTGATGGTTTTCTTTTCGCAACATTTAATTTCAAAGTCAAATTTATCATTATACTGCTAATCTTTTAGAAATGCGTTTGGGCATGCCTGTATAATTTTTTGGACTAATTAGCATTGTTTCAAATTCTTTAAACTGGATTAATCTTAATAATTCGGGAATAAATAAGATATCGTTTTATTTATTTATCGATAACAAACGGTAAATCAAAAACGTGTTCAAAGATCTGTACCTGAAAGAAAGAACTGTACCTGAAGTTTTCATTTTCAAGTTGACAACCTTTTGACCAGGTTAAAAAAAAAATCATGGCCAAAATCACTCCTGAATTCGACGGGTTCATCGAATATTTGTGAGCGGCAAATTAAGCATTCAGCATGCAAATTTTCATTAAATAAAATTAAATTCCCCTCCCAGAATAAAAAAGGCAACCGCAATTTCAATGCGTCTCTCGATTTGACTTGACTTTGACCGGCTCCGCTGGCACTCCCGGCTCCTCCAGCTCCACCAAATATGGCAAACGTTAAGGGACGCATGCGGGTACAAATGAACGCCCAAATGGCCGACAAGTGGCGATAAAAAAATAAAGAAACGTATCGAGCTGCAGCAGCTTTAAAATTAAAATAATCAGAAATAAAAATAAACAAGCAACTGATGCCGAACAGCGGCGGCGAAGACGACGTCGCCGATGATGATAATGATGAAAAAGATCGCTCGCCGGGCAAAATTAAAATGCAAAACGAGTCAGCACCGCAGTCCCAACGTCGACAAGTCACCGTGGAAAGGGCAACCATCCATCCCATACAGAAGCGACCCGTTCGCATCTCCATGGCAGCCAGGCTAATACCAATGGTGGCGCAAGATAATGTGGTAGCTCGGTAAAGAGATTTTTTAAAGTGCTAAAAATAATCATTTATTATATATATGCAGAAAGTGTAAAGAAAGTACTCAGGAGTTGCAGATATGAACGTAATTTCAAAAGTAAGCTGCTTTTTCTTACCTTGCGAGGCTTCACTGTACCCCCATGATATCAATTTGAACTGGCCGTGCTGCTGGCAAAGGTTATAATGCATCTCCATCTTCGCTGCCGTTCCGTTCCGTTCCGATCCGATCCGCAAGCGTCGTTCTTGTTTGCCTTTTGCGCTTTTCACTCGTTGGCACTCCGCTCAACTTAATGCTTTTGCTTTGCTTTTGCTTTGCTTTGCTTTGGCTGGGACCTCTTTTTGCTTTTGCTTGACTTGACTCCGAAACCTTTGACGCGAACTTATGCCCTGCGAGTGGCCATGGAATGTTGACTTGCTGTCTGTCTGGAGCCGAGAATGGCGAACGAGAATGAGTCGTAGTCAGGCAGAAATCAGAGGGAGCCCAACATGAAGTCGGGTTAATAAGCAGCTACCATTTGCATTAATGCGAACCGTAAATACACTTTGCTGAGGGATGAATATAATAATAATTACTGAGGGGTTAATTTAAATATCTTCGTGAAAGTGGGAATGCATATCTCCAATTTAATATATATTCTGTAAAAACTTTATGACAAGCATATCCTTTCCGGAAGGGCATCAGTTATGTGAATTAAATAATGCTTTTAGGTCCTATATACGCTTTGTATGCGGATGGATGATGGCGTGCAGTAAGTCGCCGATTACTTTTAAAGGCGACTGCGCAGCAGATTCACCCTCTGCCCTCTGTGATCCGCCACCTCCACCACCGCCCCATCAACCTCCTCCGGTATTTTTTATGTGTGCTCAACTTTGCACTCGGAGCAAAGTCAAAACGACTTGGGACACGCACACTTGTTGCTCTTTGGCATTGGAATTGCCTTACGTGGCATGCAAGTTGAAGCACACTGCACACTGCACATTGCACGTTGCACGTTGCTCGTTGCGAGTTGCTGCTGCACTTATTTATTGTTTGTTGTTGCCGTGGTTATGATTTGCGATTTTTTCCCGCATATCGATGGCCACTTGGCCTGGGTCCGCCCCTCCCGAGTCCCGGAATCCGGAGTCCCCCATGCCCATGCCCTCTTAGCACGGTAGCCGCCGCAGGGCGCAATTATGCCACTTGTCGGAATTTCACTCAGACTGAAGAAGAAGAAGAGGAGCAGATAAAGCAGCCGTCGCGCCGACGCAGTAGCTATCCCTCTTTCCTCAATTCGGTTAAGGTCCCAGTAACCAGTTAGTACGCAGAACAGTGGCCACTGAATGATCTATACTTTCTATACTTATTTGGATAAAATAAATGTAGCTAAGAGATTTATATAAGTTCAGTCTATTAATGCAGTTACCACCAATTATCAGATGAAAACATAAGGCGTGAGAAGAGCTTCCACAATGTAACTTCTTTATGTACAAGACTTCACTGTACTAGGTACTGGGCATGTGTGGATTTAAATTCATTTGTTTTGTTTCTGTTTCGGTCGCAGCTTGCGAGTCTAGAATCGCAAATGAGCAAAACGTGTAAATTATACGCGTCGCGGTCACAGCCCAAAGCAAATAAAAAAAAAATCGAAAAATTCCAACTGGCTGCGACCCAAAGTGAAGTAAGGACAGAAGGTACACACTTACTTACAAACAGCGATACTGATTATTGGCTGCCACTCAGGTTGGAGCCGAGTTCAGTCAAAGTCGAGCTCACAGCTTAGTGGTTGTCACCCAGAAGTGTTCAATTGGCTTGGGTGACACACCCGCACAGAGGCAATTCACCAGCAATTGGTGAATTTGTAAATTTGGAGATGGCAGAGGCTCCACAAACTGACGATAATTATCGATAAGTCGGAGTGAAAATCGATCAAATCGATAAGACTATTTAGAAGTCTTTAATTCCAATCCATGAAGATATTTTGTGTTACAAAATTAATTACATTAATAAAAGCAGATAAGAGAAAAAATTTAAATACAAAGAAAAATGTTTACACGATAATTACCGATTTTTTCGCCTCTTGTTGCAGCTACGTTTATATTCTAAACGTAGGGGGTCCAAAATGATTAAGCAATTCTGCTTAAAAACTATGGAATATTTGTGATAAGTTTATTTTGTTTGCCTAATTTCAGCATCTCCGCCCCATCTATGTTTCAGCTTGGACCAATCTTAAGTATTTGATCCCACCGCACCTTTTAGGGTAGAAAGCCAAAAAGTTCATCAATTCCCAGTGACCTTTTGCTGAATGCCGACTGCTTAGCTTAGCGATCTCTAATTGCATAGTAATTGATATTAATTAAGCGATATCAAAAGGTCTCTACTGCTTTTGGGGTCTCCGCTTTGCGATGGTTTCTTTTTCATTTCTTTTTCATAGTTCGTGAAATACCTGCCTACACAATCTGGTCAAGCGAAATGGCAAATAATTAAATAATAACAAATAAAAAACGTACAAGTTAATGGCATTTGGGGTTGCCTGTTTGCTGCTGTCGTTGTTGTTGCTGTTAAGTGTGTGTGCAGCTTTTTACATTAACAATTGAACTTGAACTGAGCTGCTGCCGTATGGGCAAAAACAAAACAAAAACGAGGTACGAAAAAACAAACGTTAACACAAAAAAAAAAAACTTTAGGCGCCCATAAATTTCAAGTGTATCTGTCTCTCTTTATCGGCATGAGTGTGTGTCTGTGAGGAGCTTGTGTCTGTGTTAACCATGACTGTAACAAATTTAACGAACGTCATTGAAATGCCATGGAAAAAAGTCCATGTAATTGTCAAGTCCAAGAGCGCGCGAAAAAATTAAAAACAAAAATAAAAAATAACACACACCAACTGCTGCCGCTCAATAAAATCAGCAAGGCAACAACAACCACATTACCACCATGCTAAGTTTGCGCCTTGTCCATTAAAAAAGCTGTGGAGTCCAAGCCTCAGATTTTGTTTAATTTTATTTAGTTTCATTTTTTTTGTTCCTTTATAAAACTCACATACCACAAGGTTGATTCTCTCTTCACTTAAACCCATATAGACTATACATATAAAGATACCAAAGCGTAGCTACCAAGATACAAAAACAACAAAGGATCGACATCGACAACGCTTTTAGAATTCAATTAAAAAATCATTGAACGACGCTCGCGCCCTGCTCAAAAGTGGCAAGAAGAAGCAGCAGAAGTTGAAATTATAGTGCCTGTTGGGGAACGGGGGACATATGAAGGGGGCCAAGGGGGTTAGGGGTAGGTCAGACCAAACGGCGACGATCATTGGCGCAGATATTGACAAAATGTCGCAACGTGAGCAAAATCATTGATGAGTTAGCAGAAACAAAAGAATACGATCGTTCCATGCGTAAGTGCGAAAGGGAGAGGGCGACACACCATATAGTATAGGATCGGGTTGGATCGGGGATCGGCCAGTGCCGTCCGTGTGTATCCCAAAATGCCTTTGCTTATTAACATTTTTAAGCAATTTGTAAAAGGGGGATATGCACGGGAGGTTGCACAGGGGCTGTGGCACACGCAAACGACCTCAAAAACCCTGAGCTCGAATCGGGAAGTTAGGAGCAGGTGGGAATACCCTATAGGGTTTACTAATTACCCTATTAGTACGAAATGGGATACGGTACTATTACGATGTTGATAGCAATAATACTCCTTATTGTTACTTACTTTATTTTAATGAACATGGCATACGAATTCAATTAAATGTTAGTACCCAAAACTCGATCCTATATAATATTTTAGAATCTATTAATTTGGAAAACATCTCTCTCTCTCTCTCTCTCTCTTCCTGGTGAAACCGCAGTTAAGATCTTGTCAAACTTTTTACGGCTTTTAAAGAATTTTTCCGTTTCGTTTGCTATTCGTTCTGTTTTTGTTTGCCTCCTTCACGATGCGCGTGACCCCAAGACAAGCGAGCCAGACTCGGACAAACACTCTGGGCCATGTTTTTTTGTGCCGGCCTCGACTTGGCTTTATGACACCCAACACACAGACGGATCTCGATGGGTGTGTGCGAGTCTGTTTGATTATTCAATTTGAAAGTTATTCATTATGCGATCACGTACTCGAAGCAACCGAAATTGTGAGCTTAGGCCAGTGCGCAGAGGTCAACGCTCGGAGTCAGAGTTGTCAATCAGTCAGTCGCCAGTCAGCTTGGCCAAAAATCTCTTACCCAAATTGAATTTCTGACACATTATTTATCTGCCAGCGTTTTTTTTTTGTAGCCCCTCTTCAAAATGTTTTTATGTGGCCTCTAATGAAGTTTTCACTCGGTCCCTACGTTTTTTACGACCCCAAAAGTCTGTAACCTCAAATTAGTTGCTGCCAGAGTTGCCACAGTGCCATCGTTAAACGATTCTACGGCCTCGGACCAGATGGTTTCCTGTCTTGTCCTTGCCACCGCAAATGACAAAAAATTAACAGACTACAGATCCGCGATCACCTTGGCATTTCGGTTGGCCCCTGCCTTGGCATCTAATCCTCATCATCGGACTGCAAACGGAGGGCACCAGTTGGTATGCACAGGCTGACTCGAGGATAGAAGATGGCAGGCTGTAAAATTGCCATTAAATAGTTGCCGTTCCTGTTGATTTTTATGTTCTCGGTTCTTACACTAAGGGAAATATAAAAATAAAGAGGTATTGCAAATTAAAAAGAATTCATTGGAATCAATGTTTTAAGAAGAAGGGAAATGCATTTATAATAAATGTAAACTGCTAGGTAAAACTGTTAAAACATATAAGAATTCGGCTATTGTTTAAAACAAATTTCTAGTTAACTAGCCAAATCAATTGCATTTTTTTCGCAGTGCAGTTGGATGAGCTTTTCGACTTCCTCTGGCGCTTTCTGTGCTATTTACACTTTTGCCTTCTGCCCCTCCTTTAGTTGAAGTTGAAGTAGAAGTATTCTTTTTTATGTTTACTTAGCCTCCTTCCAGTCCTGTGGCTCCTCCTCCCTTTGGCCACTTGCAGCATCTGCTGATGATGTCTCAATTAGTTGGTCTCTGTGGATTTTTGTGGCTTGCCCCAAGAGCTGAAGAAACTATTAAAAATGTTCGCGCGTGTGTGTGTCTGTGTGTGTGTGAATGGGTACGACTTTGCCATTTCACGGGGATCGTTATCTGCTTTGGCCGGATATTGCGAGCATAGTGATTTATCTAGCAGATAATAATGATATCTTGTGTATCTCGTGCATCATTGTAGGCTGTGCCGTCTAAGTTCACATTCCACTTATCTGGCTTCTCGTAAGTGATCTTCGGGCCAGCTATCTGGCTGCTGCTGTGTATGGTATGTACATTTACCATGTTACGTGATTTATAGCCTTTGCCAAAGGTCAGCTCTCTTGGCTAATAAATATTTGTATGGCCTCATTCGGTGTTTTTTATCACTATTATTAATACAATTTCTTCGAAAATTGATAAGGTAAAGCGTTATTATATATTTTAGATCATTTTGTTTAATATATCATTAGAAATGTAACATTAGGTGTTACATACTTCAAGAACGTATTCATACTTACATTGTTATTTCCGTTCAACTGAGATCCGCAAGGCATTCCTCCATTTTGAATACCTCAACTTCCCTTAAAAGATCCTCAGCCATCACTCCTTTTGTGGACATTCACTAATAGTTCACACACACGAGCAACTTTCATCGGTCGAACTCCTGGCTCCCCGGTCCAAATTCTAGAAGCGTCTTAAATCCATGGGGGGAATTATGCAAAACCTCCGTAACTGTAACTGTACAATATGCATATGAGGAGAGAAGGTTTAAACGTTTATTATCCCCCTCCGTAAGTCAGTGCCTTTGGTGATTTTAGGCCTGCAGCATAATAGTTCAATCACTTGTCGCCTCAAAAGCGCATTCATCTCAGTCCAGCCCTGCCGGATTCTCCGCGCCTTTCTCTATTTGTCACAAACACCAATTTCGTGTGACAAATTTGTATGGCTCGCCAGTTTGCCAGCTTGCCAGTTGGCCAACGATCTCTTTGTGACTTCTTTGGGGTATTCGTTTTGGGCCTGTGTGTGTTGCCAAATATGGTGACTCCTTCTACGAGGAGGAGACCTGCGATGGGAGTACTTTATGCCTAGATATGTGAGTTGACTGCGACTATATTCAAATGGGCAGCCAAAAGATGCGGATGAGGATGAGCGGGAGTTGGTGGTGGCGGATTTGCTGCCGTTGTCTTCTGGCAGTTTGTCGCGCATTTAAAATGCAAATTATCGTCATTATGATTGGCCATCATCATGCCCATCATCATCATCGTTATGATCATCGGGCGACAGCCTCCTGCCATCTGCAGTCTGTGCGCGCCAAATTGTTGTTGGCAAATTATTACCTTGGCCAAAGCCATAAACATTTTGGCATGTCTTCACGTGCCACGATCATCATCATCATTATTGTCATCATTACCATCCCCATCGTCGTTATTGTGTTGATCAGGGAGGGAGCAGAAAAATCGAGTGGCTATGGGGGGAACCTCAAAGTCAGTCATAAATTTGTCACAAAAATATATATACTTACATAAAGTCTGTTCAAGTCTTTGGTGCCTTGGGTTTGTGTATGTGTGTGTGTGTGATTTGTCAATCCGTCATTGAAGCGCCGTTGTTTGGACTGGCAATTTATGGAGGAGTCCCTTCTCCTTGCCGTGCTTCCTCAATTCCATTTAAAGGATCATTAGCTAAAAAGAATTTTGTACTTTAGATGAAATAGTTTGAAGATATATGCTTAGATTGGATTACTTGATTGATTATGTTGGTAGTAGCTATTTGTAATCCCTGATATGAAGCTAATCAAACTACTTAGTTCTCATCTATATCTCTGTTTCTGATCGCTTTCATTACTCCCATTTGTTCGATCTTTTGTCTGAACGAAATTACTTATTTCCCCACTGTGGGGGATACCGCACTGCGCCTTTGTTGTTGTTGTCACGCGCTGCTATTATGCAAATATTGTGCTGTTAAATTGTATGGTGCACGCGTTATTTATTCTTTAGGTCTTTATGGTCGGAGGCGTTGAGGAGAGAAATACGATAAAATAATCGACAAAAAATTAAAGACACCATATAAATCGTTGATTGTTTACGTCGCTGGGTATCATTATGGCCATTTATGTTGCATAAATTACGGCGTTTCAATCTTTTGTCACTTGCAGAAATGGCAATTCAATTGATCGTTGCCGGGGTTATATAAGGACAAGAAATTGAAGATAATGCGGTACTTCTTTAAGTGCATAACCTTGAGAAGCAGATATTATAGTTTAAAGCTTTGAAATTTTGATTTATAGAACCAAATTTATGTAATATAAGTACGGCTACTCGTGTAACCCTGACTTCACCTCTTAAATGGCTCTACATTGTTTTTAAATACAAATATGTTGATATTAATTCTTAATCGCCAGCTGATTATTGGCGTGCTGACATACCCCTGACTCATCGTCCGTCCCGAGCTGTCGATCTACTGCAAACTCTTATCTGACTCACAGGGTTCAGTCGTCCCCATCGACAAGTGTGTTGTTGACCTATTTTGTGGTTAACCCTAGAATGCAGGCGATTTCAGCACGCCTTAACCCCCTCCCCCTCTAATCACCACCTCGTGTGGCATTGCAGCACGTAGTTGGGATTGAGTATACATATGCCCCTTCACCACTCCTCTGCCACCTACGCACGCATTATAAATGCACCTACATATATCTGTACTATATGTACATATGTGTGTGTGCTTATGTATGTATGAACTCTGGTGAACTGCTGAAAGCAAAAATGAAATGGCGACAAAGGCAAAATGGCAATATCAATCAATTCGAGTAGCGCGAGTGAGGGAGATGCAAGAGATCTAAAAAAGAGTACCCACCTCTCCGCAGCCGGGGGGAAAGAGTGAGAGGGTAGAGAGCGAGACCGACGAAGAGAGAGAGAGCGAGAAAGAGAAGGAGAAGGAGAGTAAGCGGTCGTGGACATCGCCGTTTTGGTTTTGCTGTTGTTGTTGTCGTCTATATTTACACTTGTGGCCTCTTATCAAATGGCAGCGGCGCAGTTGACTTTTTTGACGTTTGTGTATACACTCTCCACGGCTGATTTTGTTGTTCCTGCCGCTGCTGTTGTTGTTTTTGTTGTTATTGCGGCTGATCTGTGTACTATATGTGTACTATATGTTGCTGTTGCTTTCGCATTTTGTACGCGTCGACCGCCGCTTTGCCGCTTTGACTTTTTGCTCTGCGATCGTTGCGTTTTATTTTAAATATATACACCAATCTCCACTCGGGGGCAAATGGGCACACCACATGAATTGAAAAAAAAAAACCCAAAAAGAATTGCAAAACTAAGAACAACATGTTCCTTAAAAGTCCAAATAATAAATAATAATTTACAGTGCTCACATTTTCAACATTTTACAATATTTCGTACCCCACCCAATCCTAATTGCCTGAACAGCATTGTTTTCGGTTTGGTTTTGGTTCCACTCTAACCAGACGAAGTCGCCTTGTGCGATATGTTCGCGTGCAAAGGTTTTGAACTGCTTGAACTCGTTGGTATACACCATTCTACTGGCAAAACGGCAGCAAATGTGTATGTTTTCATATGGAAACCTTTACGGCGACGTACAATATGCGGACAGAATAACCCATATACTTGGTGAGCAGGAAATTACTGTTCACTGCCTTCTGGGCGATCGTGTTTAAGATTTATAATTGCATATTAAGTATACGCCAAGTCAGCCGGCGGGAGAGTAAAGTGAAATGATAAGTGCTGAAGTCGTTCAAACAAACGATTGTAGATGTTGTGCGCCAGGTGGTTTAATAAAAAGCAAATATTTCATAAATAAATTGCTTCTAAAGGTTGATTATCGCGAAAAATTACTCATACGCCAAGTAAGCCGATAGAAAATTCAACTAAATAAAAGGCAGGTTCAATTAAATACTTTTTTAAACTGACTCAAGATACATCAGCTAAACCAAAGCGCTTTACAAAAAAAAACTCTCCGCAATAAGTGACATTACGTATACGCAGCGTTATCAGTGCGACACTTAGCAAAGTCCTAATAAAACGGAATTTATATGAAATGGATTTCCATGGAATAGAATTAAATTAGTGTCAAGTTTAAAGAGTACACATTTTCAACTATTTTGATGCCATCTAGTCGATGGCCATTTTATATGCGCTCTAACCTTGCGCCATCAATCTTTGGCCTTAACTAGCTTTCAACGGCCTTACGTATGGCCACCAAAAACACATTAAACAAGATGCGGATGCTGCTGCAACACTCAGAACTTGTTAACAGGACAGAGCACAAGGAAACACGCCCCAAAAAGCACTCATTTCCCCACCAAAAACACATCCGACCCATAGTCCAAAACCAAGATCAAGTCCAAGCCCCAGTCGCAGTCGTCTCCTCATTCGCTTAGGCCATAAATTTGTGGCGAACTGGGCTTGAACTCGTATGAAATTTATGTGCAACATGCACCGATTTTGCCAGCTATACATTACAACTGCTACACATGTTATATGGAGATAGAGAAACATATAGACGGATGCTGACAGAGAGCTAGAGTCTAAAGAGACTGAGAGCGGCTTCTTAGCGGTTTCTTTATCGCCCAATATCAATCAAGTCCACAGAAATTCGTTGCACATTCGAGGATTCTGCGACTATTGAAGTCTATCCACTCTATATGAAGTTCGGAAGTTTGTGGCTTTTATCGACTACAAATCCATAAAATATCACACAAATAAGCTTTAGCAGTTTGTCTCTCTTTGACGGAAGTTGTTGTTGGGATATTCTACGTTAAGGAATTTACAAAAATGAGAGAGTTAGGTGGTTCAGCTTTAATTTAGTGTCTTTTCGATATAAAAGCACATGCCGTTAGGGGTTACATTATATACTCTCAACTCCCCAAGTAAGCATATTAGAGCACAACTCTTTCCCTGATAGATTGGCCAAAGTTGGGCAAACAGTTTTTTTGGCCCAGCCGGGCGACTGGATCGTTTAATTGCTGACAAATTTATAGAGCGATGCGCATTAATTCGCTGCGCCTAAAATCACAGAAGTGCATTAGCCGGAGACGGAGAGCCAAGAAAGTAGAGGAGAAGAAGTCGCTGGTCGTGGCTGGTCCAACGCCATCATCACCCGTCGCAAGAGACTCAACCTCAATCCCAAATGTGCAGCCAATGTGCAAATGTTTTTTTTTTTTTTTTATTATTATTATTATACCACTGCTGCTGTTTGGGGCCTTCTTTTTGCAGCTTTCATCCTAAAACCAACAGCGGCAGCCACGGACACAGACACATCACTACGATGCTGCCGGCAGACACGATCTGCTAGCCCCGGCGCGGCCCGTTCATTTAATTATCGAATTTAATTAATCTGCACTTGATTTCCTCGCCTTAGCCCCAGTCTTGGACGGGAATCAAGCCGATCTGCCACTCCACTCCACTTCACTCCACTCTATACCCCACTGTACTCCATTCCATGCGGCCCGACTTGGCAGGTGCCTTTGAGGCATGCGCACATCTGGTTCCCCTGCCGTTCACCCCACATGCTCCCCTTTGGGGTCTCGCTCTAACTATCATATCGGCATCAATTGGCAAATTGTTTTATACGTTGTTTTTTATTTCTCCCCATTTCCTTTGGTATATATATTTAATTACCTTAAAGTAAAAAAGTTTGATGGTTTTACTTTTAAAAATTCAGTCATGTTTTCGTAAGAGAATCGAATAAGGTCTGGTTTCAAATACAATTGGAATCTTGTTATTGTCCCTAAAACAAAATTACTTAAGCACAAATCCTAAAGAAGAAAAAGGATAATCCTTTTTGAGATAGTATGTGTGATCCTTCAGCCTCATAAATCCGCAGACCAGGAAAATATTTATTAGCAAAAAGGGAACTGATGGGTTGAATGGGGTGGCGCAGAAGGAGCAGAACCATCCACATTGTTGGGGCTGCGAGTGCAACCCACGGAGGCATGCAGCACACGCGAATATGCAACGGAGCAGCAACATTAAACATGCAACGCGGAGCCAAGAAATCGGGCGAACATCTAGTAAATTTATGAACCTGAACCTGGGCCACCACCAGATGCAGACGGAGGCGCTCGGGAAGGTTGAAGCTGGCAATGGTGATGTAGAGTGGCGGGGAAATCAAGTAAAAATCAAATTAAAACCAGAGCAGGCAAGCACGAAATTTCTAAGGAAATTTCACCCCGTATGTGGCATGCAACAAGATGTTTTTTTCTCGGTTAGTTTAGTTTTTTTTTTCTTGTCGTTGTCTTATTTTTTGATTTTTGCGGTGCGCCTGGTGAATGACCAAAACCAAACTAAAAACCAAAAGCGCAGCAAGGCGAGGCGAACAAGAAGCGGGCAAAGTGAGATAGCTCCGACGACGCAGGAGAAGTAGATGAAGAAACCTGTGCTAATTATTATTTAGAGCTGGCCTGGCAGCAATCTGCACCAATTTAACCAAATAAGGCGCTTTTAGCGGCCAAATGCATTGCACCGACTGCATTGCATGCAACCATGTGGTAGGGGTCTTTGGGTTCCGATCGGCTTGGATCGGATGGTACGGGTATGGTTTGGTTTCGTTTGGCCAGTGTGATATGGCAGAGGTGGAGAAATCTCTAGCTAAAAGTTGAAAGGCCTCCTCCGATGGCCTCACTGTGCAATCGAGTGCACAGATGTGTGCGGCATGTGTGTGTATGCTAAGGTGCACCTGTTTTACAGGAATTCAGAACCAGCGTCGTTGTCGATAATAAACTTTAATGCTAATAGTGGTTGTACATCATCTGCAATGGACCAAAAAACGACAAGGTGGGGTCTAGTGGTGCCTCCGTGACACGATGAAAATATGGGTTTTATTTATAAGTATTTAAGCGAATTAACTTTAAAGGATAAATCTAATAGGTTTTATCAATTGCACTTCTTTACGTTTCCAAGAAATTCTTTGTTATTTCAAGAATTAATATTGCAATTAGCTAGTTATGAGCGTTCAGTTCAATCCTTTAAAGGCGGTCGATTATTTCAAAATGAGGCCATGAAATTCCGGGAACTCCACCATATAAGGGGATATAGTCCGTGAGTCACGCATTTATCTCTTCTTCAGAGCCTAGGCCTTCTGCTCGGTACGATAGGTCTGACACTTGTCTGTAGTCGAGCGTGTTGAGAGGTTGGGTAAAATCAAATTCCATTAAAGCAATTATGCAGTCCGAAGACATGGCCCAGGCACCAGCTCACCTCAATGAGAAGCGCAAAGAGAGGCGCGTCTTACACTCACACACAATTGCACACAATTGCACACATACCCATGAAACGGGTACCAGTTTGTCCAGTTCAAATGGCAGAGGTGTTAATAATTTATGAAATTTTTCCCTCGGTTCTTGACCACTTTTTTTTGTACTATTTTTTCGCTTTGGCTGTCCGTTATGGAGTCGCAGAATGTTGGAAGAAAATCATTTGCCATTTCCGTCTTGCGCCGCGCTCTGATTTGATTTGAAATTTCAATTTGGCGTGGACCTGTGGGGAACACAGTGTTATGAACCGTTAGAGCGCTTTACTTCTTTTTTTTTGCGGTTGTCCAATGGTTTCAGTTGGCGTCCGTTCCAGTTTGCTATCTGTGTATTTTATTATTGGATTTTCCTTAAGCCAATCCTAGGTCTGTCACTTCGCGATATGGTGCTGACTGGCTAATCAATTAATAGCGGTAAGCTGGGAAAAGACATTCAAGAACTTTTGAAATTCATACAAGTAGGGATTTCGGAAATGTATCAATGAACCTGCACACTGACACCACTTAAAATGCCATTAAACCGATGAAAATTTCGCTATCTAAAGAGATTTGGACGTTTTGTTTTCATTTGCATTCCGGTTAATTTCCACACGCTATTGTTTTCGCAAATTGCAATTTCACTGAGATTGCTATCCCATAAAGATAAGGGATTCGTCCAACAGATATGACAAATCAGAAAAGTATATGATAGGCAACAAACTGGGTAAATTTCGGGGCAAGCCCGGCAAACAGTTGGATGGAAGATCACTAATGAACTTTGAATTACTTTCACCCAGTGCGGCAAGCAAACAATTGAAATAGAGCTTCAGAATGCCGTACAAAAGGCCAGGCCAAATATTATCATTGAAACGTGCCCCACAATCTTTAACACCTTTTGATGATCTAATAAATGCGACATGATTTTCGAAAACCACAAAAAACTACCCAAAGAATTGAGAACGACAAAAAAGAGAGCAAGGGGGAAAAAACACGCTGACGAAAACATCGTGAACCATGAGAAGGCCATATACGAATACTAAGCCCCCTTTATAGGAATACATACATCATCATCATCATCAGCATTACGAGCATACATACATATGTATATAGTTCAACTGGCACTTGGACAAACAAGGCGATAAGACCCCGCGACCAGAGCACAACACTTGAGATACAAGAAATCACGTAAAAAGGAAACTGAAACTGACTGAACTCGAGCTGAAACTGAAGCAGAGTAGAGCGATGCAGATACAGATACTGATAGGCCACCATAAATGTTTATCTATAAGAAATGTGACAAAAAAAAAAAAGAGCGAATAGAAACGGTTGATTAGGAGCACTAAGGTTACACTAATCACTACTAGCCATTGGCTCCATAAGTATGTACATATATGGTCTATACCAAGACAAATATTTTGTATGACCCAAAACTAGAAGAAACTAGAAGACGTCACCGAGATTGGAAAAGTCGTAAGCTTGTTTCTAAATTAACCTTTTGTAATATGCAATCTGGTTAAGACGTCTACAGTTTTAGCGGTTACAAAACTGAATTTAACGAATTACACTTCTTTTCCCTATACCCAGTAAAGCTAGCTATCTACAATTGCCTGATATAGGAAATAGAATAGAACGAGGCAAATAATATTGCTATAGAGGTTATAAAGAGCCAGTCATTGAAGAGGCTAAATCGAATCGAACTCGACACGAAATCGGTTCAGGGCCTTGTGCCGTAGATAGGCCGAATTGCTCCCAATTCCCGCTGCTGCCCTGATACGACAACCCGTACCATACGTCCAGAAAGACCCTATTTATCAGCGTGCTTCAGTATTACCTTCTTGATTTACTGATACTCGTGTATACATATATATATATATACATATATTCGGTTTATTTACTCTTCTTACGGAACAAAGTCGGGAACAAAGGTTGAACCCTATGCCGATAACAACGGAGCAGAGTTTGCATAAAGGGCAAAGAGGGGGGCAGCAGTTAGCTGGCGCTTATTTGGTTTTCAAATGAGGTCAAAAGAAACAATAAAATTCGGCTGATAAGCCGCCATCCCCAATTGTGGATCCTTCACGATGACACTCGGACATGAAATCCAGCTATCGACAGCGATTGTTTGCGTCAGAGAGGTTAGGGTTTTTTTTTTCGATTCAATTTTTTTTTTTTTTTTAATTTTTGGGGTCTTGTTCTCAAGGTCTAGACGGACGAATATGTGACCCTTCAACGACAGCTGTTCGTGGGTCAGCAGAAATCAATTGCAAATTGTCGTAGTTGTTACTTCACGTTGCGCAGTACACTCGCACTTCTATTTGGCGCATGAAAAATGGTCACATGATGACGGGTCGGCAGCTGTGTTTGCCAGCACTTCGTATACGTAGTACTCGCACCCAATGGCAATGAACTTTGCCGCTGCCAGAACTCAAACTCAGACTCAAACTCAAACCCAAGCCCAAATCCAATCGCTGTGCACCCGCGCTCCGTCACTTTCTATGATGCGAACGTGCTCGGTCCTAAGTTTCGATGTGTCGGCACCGTCTATTAGTACTATTGACACTTGTCGACCCAACGGCGAACCGAAATGCGGCCTGTCACCGTGCGGATCGCTCAGATACTCAGATAGAGATACACTCAGGTATGAGCACGGTGGGGAAGAAACATAACGTCCAAGTGGAAAAAGTCAACAGTGTCGCGCATGGCACATGTTGGGTCGAGGTTTCTACCCCGCCCGTCCTTGGCCCGACCTCTTTCTCGCACTGCCCTATTCGGGTACGCCTTCCTCCATCAACGCAGTCATGATGATCTTCACCATTCGACATTCGGCACTTAGCACCATTGGAACCAAGCGATGCCAATCAGGGGTCTATGGGGAGCACGCTGACCGAACGAACGGAACGGGCAAGCGTTCGAGCGCACAGTGGTACGGAAGTAGCCCAAAATTGTACCCTAAATTCTTAATAATTCATAAATTGTGAATAAAAAAATCAAATCATTTTTCAGTTTTATTTGTTTTTTTGTTAAGATACTTACTGTGTCAACTTTTTTGTCTGTTTGAAATTCACAACATTTTTTCTTTTAATATTAACGTTATGTATTTTCAAAATCGCTAAGCAAAAAAATCATAGTTATTCAAAAACGTTCGTCTTCCACTTTCCAACCACTTTATGACGGTTGATTTTTGTATTTTCTATTCTGTCATTATATAGCCGCAACTTAATTTCTATGCTAACCAATGATAAACTTAATTTTATGATAACGCACAGGCAAATTATTAAACAGCAGATATACATATACGCACATTACGAACTCCAAAATGAAGGGTGAAATTTGATATGAAGGCAATCGGCAGGGGAGCATTCGTTGTGTTGAGCAAAACCAATGCAACTTAGAATCACGATTCTGGTTCTGTTTGGATTCGGGTTCCGATAGTGGGGATCGTAACGAGTTTAAAACTACAAATTGTTGTTAATTTCGCTTGTAAATATTTCATTTAATTATTTATGCTGTGTGCTTTTGGCTTCCAAACATGCGACCGAATGGATCTGGCTCCAAGTCAGGGCCTAGGCGTGAGTATGGCTTGGTGTCTGGGTTTGGGTCTGAGTCTGAGTCTGGGATTGGAACAAGGGACTGGTGTGGCTTCCATCAATTTACACCTACGGGCAGAAAGAGAGAGAGATAGCTTCACCACCTGGTCCAACGAACAGGTAAAGGTCAATGCTTGTGCACGCATTTGCTTTTTAATTTTTTGCCAATTGCAAGTTCAATTAAATTATTTATGGACGAAGCAATGTAAATAATCAACTGTTGCGGATCAAAAAAAAAAAAATTGAGAATAAATACCTAGGTAAATACACAATTTATTTGCTCTGCCCGTGGAATTCAAAACCACACCATAAAAGTTAAATATATATATTTTTTTCTTTGGATATCTTTATTAGTGGTTGTGCTATTATGTATGGTACCCTATTTGTTGGAATTGTTGCTAAACGTGATTAACGGGTATCTGGTAGTCGACCTGGGGTTTACTTAATATCAAAACTAGAAACTATAAGAACTGATAGAGAATTTTTAGACACATCAGAATAATTTGCCTACCAATGGATAGATAGATGATAGATTTCACCCATTTCACCCCTGATGGATCCGAATTATCTACTCCAACTAGAATTGTTGCTGACACCTTAGCTTCTCCATTTGACTGGGGGATTTGACGCGACTGTCTGATTTTGCTGCTGTTTGTTTGTTTAATGATTGCCTTTTCCGGGCCCTGTAACTGTTCGAATCGCACTGTGTCGTACTGTACGCAGCACTGAGGTGCACTTCGCGCCCCCTGGCTCACCCCGATAATTAGCTTAGGGGTTCAACGATGCAGGTCAATGGTTTTGTTAACATATTATAAGTTATTTTAACCTTTGGCCGATTTGCATGCGACGCAAGCCTCGAGTTTTTTACACCACAATGTATTTGACTCAGTCTATGGGTGCGTGTCATTGCGAGTGTATTTATTGTGTGTGCTTATTGGTTTCCGTGCACGGTTACAAATTACAAGTTATTCCTTTTCAAAATAAATAAGTTAATTTACAGGTTTTGGTGGGTAAGAAATATGCCAGTTTTAGCAAGAATTGTATTTCTTAAATACCAATAACAAGCATGTAACTTTTCAAGTAACTAACCATACACTTTTTTTCTCCATCAGGTAACGCACCCACCGACATACTGCAGCAGAAGCCAGCCAAGGCCACCACCGCCATTGTGGGCGGTCGCAGCGCAGCCCAACCGGCGACCCACGACGACCAGGAAGCGGCCACGACCGCTTCCACAGCCACCAAGCGGAAGCATCTCGAGCGGTTGGCCAGCGATCTGCGGCAGCTGGGCAAGAAGGGCAGGAGGAGTCGATCGGTTAGTCCCTGTAGTAGATATCCCGCCGTTGCGGAAACGGCCAGAATGCTTAGCGAACGATCGCTGCTGCTCAGCGGATATGGAGCCATTGAGAGCAGTGCCAAGAAGCTGAGCGAAGCGGCGACCGGTGGTGCGGGTGGTGGTGGTGGTGGTGCGGCCGGTCAGGCTGCCACGCCCACTACCAGCCAACTAAGTGCACCCGCCTCCTCAGCATCCTCCTCATCCATGTCGTCCTCCTCTGCCGGCAGCACTTGCACCACCAATGCAAATACGGCATCGGTGGCAGCCGCCTATGCTGCTTTCTATTTGGAGAAGGTCAAGCATGAGAAGATGGACAATCATAAGGATGCACCGATGGTCACCATACACAATAACAACAACAACAACACCATCAACAACAACAACAGCAGTAGCAGCAGCAGCAGCAGCATCATCAACAACCATCAATCGAGTCAACCAAGTCTGGGCCACAGCGTCAAGAGGGAGCGGCTGAGTCCAGGGAGCAATAGCAGTAGCCACAACGGCGAACTCACCGTCAGCTCATTTGCCAGGTGAGTGGAAGTGGAAGTGGAAGTTCGGGGGTACACTCCGGAGAGACATGGCTTTATTGAATCATTGATTCATTGCATCACTGATTCGTGATATAGCCGTGACCCATGTGATCTGTTCGAATGATTCATTAGAGCAGCGCTCAACCGATCACATAACAAATTGGTTTGTCCACTCATATTGATTATAGGGAAAGATTTGGTAAAAGTACTTTATGCTAATTTAATTGAAAGGTAGTTTCGGTAGTTTTAATTAAAAATTAAAAAAAAATGAAACCAATCTCTATTCCGGCTTGCAATTGGCTTCACACTTTGGGTGATTCTCCGTGTGATCTTCATCCTCCGTATCCGCCATGTTGCATTGCTCGCTATGGCTGACGTAGTTGTAGTGCTCACGCCGCAACTCGAGAAACCTCATTCTTCGCCGGAGTCGCTCCTCCGGAGTTTCCTCGGTCACGACGAGGGTCTCGCTACTTGGCAACGCAATGACAACCGAGGGGGCACTTGAAATATCAGGACGGGGAGCGTTGGGGTGTCGCAGAATCGAGGGGGATGCACTGATGGTAGGATCGGAATACTGATCTCGAACTGCTCTCTGGTTGGCATCGTCGTCACTGGAATCATCATCCAACTGTTCCGGTTTATCTTTCTTATCCTTGTCAGACATATTCTAGAGACTTACATGGAATCGCTATTAAAATACGTAAATTTCTGAGCCATGTTGATTTGGAAAAGTAAAGAGAGATATCATTTCCCATTCGAACTTGCCACTATTTTGGACTATTTATCAAGCGAATTCAACGCCTGTCGACGCCTGACAAATTAATTAACATTTTAATAAATTAATACCTCGAAGAGAAACCAAACCGATGCGGCTTCTGTTCGCAGCCAATGGTAAATTAATCAAAACCACGAAACAAAAAAGCGGCCAACACGAATGTGTCTACACAAGAGCACGCTTTTGCTGTCAAAAAGAGGCAATAACAAAGAACCCGCCAAGAAAAGAAAAAGAAAAACAACTTGAAAAACTTGAATTTAAAAACAAATAAGACGAAAAAAAAAAATATAATAAGGCCCAGACGGCGACTAAATGTGATTTGACAAGCGAAATCAGCAGCAATTAATACGCGCAACTAAATTAATGGTGTTAAAGATTATATATTAACTAATATAAATAAAGCCAATTTATCTTCCGAGCGCAAAAAAAAAAAAAGAGAAGAAAAAAACCAAAACGAAATACCTTAACAAGCCTTAGGCCTTAGCAGAAAGATACAAAGATACATAGATACAAAGATACTAGTTGGGCCATATGATTTGGGCGAACGGCTGACCATATTAATATTAATGAGACATTCTAGACTATCGGCACCTGGGGTGTGGAAATTGAGTGGTGCGACCACGACAGATTCGGATTTACGTATAGTCGATTCGCATCTGGCCGTGGGTTCACTCAATTCGTCGGGGTGGTCGTCTGAAGAGAGATTGGATAAGCCGCATCATTTTCATAATTTATAATTGTTTATACTCAAATTAGAGTGGCTTATTAAGCCAGCCTTAATGCGATATGACAAATGAATGTTTAAGGGTCGGACAAATAACTGGTTTGAAGACTGTGTTTATATCATAAATACATTATGCGATTTTGGACTTTTGAAGAATTAATGTAAATTCGATGCGAATTCTTCTCACCTGTCGAATATAACTGATAAAATGTATCCCCTGACGAAATCACGAATGTTAAATAAATATAGTTATACACATAACTTGATTTTGCTACGTGACCATTGACAGAAATACGATGTCTGTCTGCTTCATTCAGTTTGTATTTTTTTTTTTTTGTTTTTATTTATAAACTTAATTTGCATATTTAATACATGTTCTTAATAGTATTGGAAGTTTTAAAAGATTTGGCTAGACTTTTTCCCTAGGCTTGGTCCAATGGCTTTTTAAGTTCTTTTGTTTTTTTTTTCACGTCAACCAATACTCTTTGGACATATGCGAAATCTTGTATCTTTTACAGATGCATACAGCGCGTTTCAAAACCATAAATGTTCTTTTGGAAATAAAAATGGTATTACTTTTTAAAATCTAATTAATATATTAGTTTAAAAAGTGCCTTACATATGCGTGGTTTTGACCTTAAGGTATTAATACCAAGTGGGTCTAGTTTCTATCGATGAAATTTTTGCTAAGAGCGCTTTGTCAGTTTCGAACCGCACCGTATTCACATACATTTATTTTTATTAGGGACTTTTTGGGTCTTGTGTAGGCGTAACAATAGACACCATTTGCATACCGAGGCGGGCACATGTTGCCGGTTGTATAATAAAAACCAATTAGGCATGCCACCGATCTAAAGATCTTAGACAACCAGAGCACCCAAACCGTTAGACACACATCGAGATTGGGTGAAGTCGGAACTGGGAGGGCGATCGGTGGCAGTAGCCAACATAATCGCCACCATAAACCATTTTTGCAATGCTTTTTTGCTTCCACTACTTTTTTTTTTGGGTTGATCTGGTTGCTGTTCAAACAATTGCCAAGAACAAGCAACAAAACACAACTAAGTAGCTGCTACCAATCGCCAAAGCAATTTGCAATAATCAACATTTTTAACAAAACCGAAAAAAAATTACTAAAAAAGATACAACAGAAAAAAATGAGACAAAAAAGAGCAACAAAAAAAAAAGTTGTAAGCAGCAAGAGGCAACAACGCCGAACCGGCAAACGAACAAAATAACAGCAAAAAATCGACAACCAACAGATCACGATAAATCAATGGCAACAACAACGCAGGGAGCCAGCTGAATGGGCAAAGGGAAGGATGGGGAGCGGTACGAGGAGGCAAGTTAGGCGGCAAGCTGCTATATATAAATTTGGTGCCGCAGCCTCCGAAAGAGCGACACGACATGACCAACGACCAGCGACGACGACGACGTGCAGCACGAGTTACTCTGCCATAGTCGGGCCATGCCCCCAAACCACCTAGCCATGTGGCATGCAACCAGTGATGGCCAAAAACAAAACAGCCAAAATGGAGCTGGAAACCAGAAGAAACTATAATATTATTGTTCATTCGTTAAGAAAAAAAAACAACAAAATATAGTTTCTAAATTATAAAAACTATAGTATAAAACAACAAATCTATTATAAAAGGATGCGTCCTTATTTCAATATTATAATAATTCATATATTATTTTATTGACATTATAACATAAAAAGTGCAACTGCCAGCTCTGTTGCAATGCAGCGCACAGCGCTTTCGACGAGCTGAAATAGAAGCAGGCACTTGCAGCTGCCACTGGCTGCGGCATGGTTCGGTTTAGGAGGTGACCGCTGCCGCCACTGCGGATCTGGCCAGAAATCTATGCTGATTATTTTCTTTTCGGCCAGCATTGAGTTCGTTTGGCTCGTGTTGCAAAGCTCTAGGAATGGCTAATGGCTGGCTATTGCAGCAAGGGGCAAGGTGGAGCATTCGACTGCGCCTTGCTGGTGGCATGGTAGTTGCATATGAGTTATGGCCATGCCAGCCAGATTGTAGTCCACAAATGCTCAACATTGGTTAACATGAAATGTTTCGTTTCGAACCGAGAGCATCTGAAATGAAATTGTTTGGGAAATGTTCCGTGATCGTCCTAACAAGATTGAAAGTTACTGAAAAGAATTATGAGAGATACACAGGCATACGGTTGTAAAGAAGATACATTTTAGTGAAAAAAAATAGTTCGATTCTTGTGTTTCTTCTTAAATTCTGCAAAAAGTAATCACAATGGAATTGTACATATTTACCACCTTACTTTATAATTTGTATCTATAAGCCACTCTGTTCAACAACTATATACCAGTTGGAATTAAAACTAAGTGTGAACTCTCCCAGGCTTCTCATTTGGATACCAGTTATTGGACTCCTTTCGCCAGGGAACTCCTTGCAAAACAGTTCCCATGTCAAATCGCATTTGTAATCGCATTATGACCAGAGTCTTGCCACTTCTCCAAAGAATTAAACTAAATATCAAACTTCCACAAGACGTAAATCGTGGTCGCAGCTGGCTGAAAAACTTGGATGCTTTTTTCTTCATAGCAGAGAAGATCTCACGGAAGCCACTCATTAGCATGTCAAATAAGCCAAGAGAACTTGGCTCGGATGCTGTGCGGAATGACAAATAATCCAATTGTATGCGACACCTTTTCTGTCGTTGAATGGGAACTCGAGATAATTCAATATAAATGCAAATTTACGAGAAATCATGGGGTTAGGTTATAGTAAATATATCATGCTGATGTCACACTCATCCACTTATGCAAAACCTGCTAAATGTTCTCTTTAACATAACTAATCCGTATGAATTTTTGGCATTTTTCTTACCCTTTTTTTTCTGACAGATCTCGCAGCGCCACGCCCTCGTCGTCATCGTATCGTGGTGCCGGCGGTGGTGCTGGTGGTGGTGTCTCACCCAGCCACCAGCAGCAGCAGCAACAACAACAACAGTCCCTGCAGCAGCAACAACGCCTAAGTCCGCCCAGTGGCCCATCGATGGCAACAGCAACCACTACATCATCATTATCATCATCATCATCTGCATCGGCATCGGCATCGGCATCAGCAAGTGCAGCCACACACATGCCGCTGCACAATTTGTCAACGAATTTGCTAAATAGCATTCAGCAGGCTGCCGCCAGTCAGCAGCAACTGCGCAGCAGCAACAGCAACAGCAGCAGCAACATCAGCGGCAGCAGCAACAACACCAAATCGGATGGTGGTGCCGCATCGAATGCCACGGATTTCTCCACCCGCAACTATTCGGATATTATGCGATGCCTGGCGGCCAAGTACAACAATGCCAATCCCAATGAGTAAGTTTCGAGTTAGCCCTGAAATAACTTTATATTTTCCTAGGCCATATTCCCACCGAGAAAAAAATGTGGGAATGTCGTGTGAGTTATACACGTTTAAACTTAAGATCAATATGATATGATAAACCATACTTCGAAACTGAGAAGAACCTTCGGAAATGCGTAAAAATATTAAGATCATAATGAAATGCTTTTTTGGTAAACTATTAACTAAGTTGTACAACATTTTCGTTCCGTGCAGCAATAACGCAACTCGACGCAATTCCTACTATGACGGCAGCACTTCTGCGACCACAGCCACTGGAGGAGCCGGCGGTGGAGGCGGAGGAGCAGGAGGATCAAACTCTGCCCCAAGCAGCGCCCTCAAGACGGCTAGCAGCTCCACCGGCAGCACTACGACCACTGCCAAGAAGCTCTCTCCATCGGCTGCATCGGCGGCGAACAGTGCTGCCGTCAGTCTGTCCAAGGAGTCCAAAGTGAGTGCGGTCGGTGGTGCAGGTGTGGGTGGTGCAGTAGCCAGTAGTGGTGGCGGTGGTTCGTCCATGTCGCAACTGGCTCCACCACCCACCGCTCCATCGCCCACGGAGCAGGCCAAGAGCCAAATGGCCGCCGTGGTGGCAGCAGCAAGTGTTTCGCCGTTTATGACCAACTTTCTGCCCTTCTCGTCTGGCATTTTCCCGCCGCTGATAGACATGAGCAGCACCCAGGCACTGCTGACACTGGTGAGTAGCATTAACGAGTAGTAGTTGTTCCATTGGTGGTCAACAAAAAATGTTACCAAATAATGGGGGTTCCTCTTTAATGGGATATTTAGTTTGCCACCTGTAGGCAGTACCACTTTATTAACAGCAAAGTATGAAATACATACTACCGTACACCCACACTAAGCTTCGTTAATCCAAGTAATTATTTTCTGTTTTACTTAATCCCTTCTCTTTTTTTTTTCTGTACCATTTCATTCAACCCGATCTCCTCAGGCGCGTGCTGTGAAAGATGCCGAAATCCAGGAGATTCTGCGCAGCAAACAGCAGCGCTCCGGTTCGAATGCCTCGTCGCCGAGTGCGAGTGCGGCGGGCACGCCACGTTCCAGTTCCACCCTGAATGCGGCACTGCATCAGGCAGCCCAATTTGTAACACCCGCTCTGATCTACTCGGCCCAGTTGCAACAGCAACAACAGCAGCAGCAGCAGCAACATCAACGGCAGCAGCAGCAGCAATCGCAGCACGCTTCGCGGCAGTCTAGTCCACGTTCCACCAATGATTCCACGACGGTGGCGCCCATCGGTGACGGCGGCGGTGGCTCCTCGATTGCGTCGGCGGCGCCATTGGATTTGAGCTCCCAGCCGCCGGCCGCCAAGCGCTTCAAGGCAGAGCGTCGTGCCAGCTCTACGGCCACCACAGCAACAACAGCCACCACAGGCTCATCCACGTCCACACCATCCCCGCCACCGTTGGAGCAGCACGACGATATCAATTCTGGCAACGCCAACGCGACACTAGGCACGAGATCGGGAACGGGAACGGGTGAGAGTTCTGCAGCGGGATCGGGAGCAGGAGTTGCCAAGGCCCGAAGACGATGTCAGGCGCAGAGCGAAGAGGTTAACTCCTGGTCTGTGGACGATGTGTGCGGCTTTGTGGGCGGAATTGATATATGCGCCGAATACGTTCAGGTAGGCCAACAAAACCGAATCAAACATAACATTCTCCCTTTTAGCCCATTTGTAGTTGATTAAGCAAGAAGTTTCGATGGAGAAAGGAAGCTTTCTGTATCAACTAATTGAGTTTTATGGCCCAGCTGGCAGGGGTAAATAAATCGGATCTTAGAAAGTAAACTACTAAACAATACCCGTTACAACTAAGGCATTAATCAAGGAAATTCTTAAAAAAAAAACTGTTAAATTTTAAAGAAAACTACTTCTCAATCTTTCTTTGAAACTAGTTGCTTCATATCCATATGAAGTCCTCTAATTGGCTAGTCCTTGTAGATTATTTGGAATTCAATAATTAGTTTCAAAGCCCAATGAATCTCTGTGGTTGTGAACTTCCTGTCGGTAATCTAACTGGCAAGATTAACTACGTTTCGGGATTTGAACTCACCATGACCGGCATGAACTCTCTGGCGGCCATTAATATTGTGCCATGCGAGATTCAGCCTTTACTTGACTTCAACTCCAGATCCCCAGGTACTACGAGCTGCGTTGGCCAAGTTCGAGAGCAAAATGCTCCACATAGGCAACTCTTGGCCAGGTGATCTTTACGACCAGTTCCGGCAAGTTGAACGACTTTTGATCGCTCGGTCAGCCTGGGCCGGCTCTTGCTATTGCTATTGCTGTTGCTCTGGATCTGGCTTTTTCCCCCGGCTTTTGGCGATGGCTTCGACTGGCTTTTGCGGTCGACGATCGGTCAACGTCAGGCATCATTACCAGACCCAGTTCAGGATCTGCCTGCACTCTGCGGCGACTGCACAACGCGTTAATGGAGTGAAAACATGGCCTAGGTTCAGTTCAGTTCAGTTCGGTACGGTTCAGTACGGTATGGTGCGGTTGGAGTTCGCTTGGATCGAGGAGAGCCAACAATTAAGCCGGTCGGAATGGTTGGAAGGACAATGCGGCACCAGGTGTTGACACATTTTGATGCATATTAGCTGGCCGAGATGGGGCCTTCAAAGTCGTCTAATTAGCTCGCCGAAAGCGGCTTAGCGTGCATTCAAAGATGAACTAAATCTGCTTAAAATACAACATATCGGTCCAAACTGATGATGATGGAACCAGTTTGGAGAGGCCGTCATTTTGACTCCTCCCCGACGCGCGACGTTGGCGATAGACAAAAAGGCAATTGGCGTAATATTCAATTGAATTTATGGCCACAACGACACTGGTCGCTGGTAGTTGGATGTTTGGCTGGTATTGGTCTTGGTCTTGGGCTCGGTCTTGGTCGCCTGAACACCTTTTGTGGTGCTGAAGCTGGAGCTGCTGCTGCTGCTGGTGCTGCTGCAGTTGCATGAACTTGTTCCGCCAGGCCAGGCGATAGAAAAGACCAGCCTCGTTTCTGTTACCTTTTTTTTATTTTCTTTCTTTCAGACTTTTCAGTCTTTTTTGTCGTCGTTGTCGGTCGTTGAGATATTGTGGAGGTTGTAAATATTTAGTGCAGAGGTTGACTCTCGCAGGCCATGGAAATCTATATGAAGACATTGAGAACTGGTTCAGTGACATTGTCCGACGACAACAACGTTGTCGCATCATGTTGCAGTCGTACCTACGACGGACAGAGTTGCAAGTGTTATTGATATTGCCTCGGTGGAACTCCTCCTTCAAGTGGGAACCCCCACAGTCCCCCTTTTTTTGCCTAGGAGCACGCATGGGTGGCTTTTGCGATCCCTGCCAGGGTTTATTATCGCCAGGGTATTCGCCATAAAAATGCAGATGAAGTCATAAGTTGGAGCCGAACCCAAACCCCATGCCCAGTCGATGCGATCCTCTGCATTTTCCAGTTCTGGTTTGGCAAACGCAGCAGGATGCGATATTTTCTGCATTTTAAATGTTCAGATTTATGGCTATATTAAAGCACAATAATAATTTCTATGCGTGATCAGAGACACGAGCTACGGGAGGGTGCCCCGCACCCTTTTTCAAAACCCCTCCTTCCACAGTTTGTCATGAATTATTCGCTGATTAAGTGCACTGAGCAGGTAGCAAGCAGGTGGGTTGGATGCCTGGAATGCGTGGAAACCCAAGAGGAGGTTAGAAATTCGATCAATAGTAGTAGATGGTCAGATCAAAGGAGCAGATTTGGAAGTCGTGGGACTCAAATCGTTGCTCGATTCGATTCACAAAAATCTAAACTTTTGTATTTAGCAAACTACTATTTTACCTATCTTAACAATTTTCAAGATAGCTTGATATAATTGAGATCTACAGATTTCCTATACAACTTCTTTAAATGAGTGTACAACTTTGAACCCACAATCAAAGTTCACAATCAAGTCATTACCGACATCTCCATCCAATTTCCCAAGAAACTCAAGATGACGAATTCGCCAATTGTGGCAAGAACCTGGGCAAACATCTCCAAACCCATTCGCCTTGTCAATCTATCAGCATTCCGCCTTGAACTTATTTGGAGCGAATTAGTTTCTGTCGGTTAATGACAGACCCGGAATGTTCCCCTTGGCTTTGCAAAACGTGTTTGGTCCCCCAAATCGAAACTGTCAGAAAGTAAAAAGAGTCAACGCAGCGGCCAACGCAGACTTGAACCCGAAGCATCATCGCCAGGCTCCGCATTTGGGTCTCCGTCTCCATCTTTGGGGTCCGATGTACTCGCAGTACTCTGATCTCTGGCACTGCGGCTCCCCTAGTACTTATTGTATTTGACATGCCAAATGCCAAAAGTACACGTAGGCGTCATAAGATTCATGACTCGAACGAGTTGACTTTGCCTTCTAGCCCACGACGATCGCGCTGGGATCTCTTGGTTTGGTTTGGTTAGCTTTGGATTGGTTTGGTTTGGCTTCGTGTCGTTCTGTCTGGTGGTACACCAACGTGTTATTGTTGCACTGGGTTCACATAAATGTCAAGCATCGGCAACATGGAGATCAACTCCGTAGCTCTACATTTTGCACCGTGGCTAACGCCCCCGACAAATAAAAAAAAAAACAGAAAAAAAACAGAAAAAAGCGAGGCAAACTATACCAGTACCAGTATCTCCCCGTTTCGTATGCATTTCAAAGTCGACCCTATTATTAGGCATAAGGTTTCATCGTTCGCGTAAACACAAACAGTGACTGCAAATCCACGTAGTCATCATCATCATCATCGTCTTCGTCGCAGTCTCGGATTCAGATTCAGATTCAGATTCAGCAAATGTCAAAAGCCCCCAGGCTAGACTCGCACTTGTCACTTGAGCTTGGGCCCGGAGGTCTCCATTGCCATCTACAAACATTCGATTAGATGGCAGTGCCCCCTCTACACCACCACCCATCCGTTCCCTTTTTTCTCATTATTTGTTTATCTTAATTCGTATTAAAGTTAGATTTTTTATCGCCCAACCAACTCTTTACTTTGGCTCAGGCCGGGGTCCCCAAGTCCGGATCTTGACTTTCGAGTTGGGTTCCCCGGTCTTGGAACGGAGTAGAGTTGAGTGGAGTGGTGTGGAGTGGATTGTGTAGCCTTCGCATCCATAACTGTCACATGGCTGACTTAAGTTTTATTTATTTTTATATTGGCCTTTTGGCCAGGCACTCTTTTGGCCAACTGCGACCCAAGTTCCCGATGTATATCCCTCTGGCCATATCTCTAGTTTTCCCCTTTCGCCTTCACAACTCCAACTTTTTTTTCAAAGGGAAATGCAGCTTGGTCTCTGTGTTTGGTTTTCTAAAAATTGATTTGGAAAGTTGCATCAAAATGCAATTTGTTGGTTTCTCGAGTTTTGTGTGTGCGTGTGGAGAGTGCGGCGAATTGTGTTATGTGGCCAATGAGTTGGGGTTTTTCTTCTTTTGTGCAGGAAGTATGACAAGGCGTTATGTGCCAAATACAAAAACCAAAATGTAAATTAATTTTCGGATAAGCCGAATGACAGAGATGTGAAAGAAATCTTCAGGTCTTAACCAAAGAGGATTTGATTAAGTTTAATTTTTGCTAAGTTGGGAAAAACGGAATTAGGATCTAATTTAATTAGCTGAGTTCAAAGTATGTTATTACTTATATATTGCTATTAAAGATCTTCTTCTCTAAGAAACAAATGCCTATACCATAGAGGTGCGATTTTACCAAAAAATTTTAATTGCTTATAACTGGTACAGCTGCCTATGAAATGCCGAAGTTGTTAGCCTCCATTTCGTTTTGCCTAGAAAAGCAACCTCATATTAACGGTGCTTTAGTGGCAAAAACGCAAAAACTTTCATAGCCCAAAGAATCAGTGCTAGGAGAAAAAATATTGGAAAAGGAAAACAAATCACCGACTTGCCTAATGATTATAAACGTAACAATCTAGTTTGCGGCGTTGGCGGTCAACGCATTATCAGCAACAACCACTGCTGCAGCAGCACAATAACGGCAGCAACTACCGCACACGAGCAGCAGCAGCAGCAGCAACAGCAGCAACATCAGTGTGCAACAAGAGGAACCGAAGGCACGTGCTAAACATGCAACTCCTACTCTTACCACGGCCAAGACCCCGCAGACAGAAAAACAGACAGCAGTTTTGGTCTCGGCCACAGACACGACCATTCACTCAAGAGACAGCGGCAACGGAGCCACCTCCTCCTCATCCACCTCATGCAACTCCTCCAACTTCTCCAGCTCAATCGCGGGCCACAAGACCAATATGCTACCATTAATCCATGAATTACTTAAAACCACATTCCGTGCAGCGGCGGGTGGAAGCGTTGAGGGGCCCACATTTAAATTGCCCGCTTACCGCCATATTTCAATATATTGGTCCGCTGGCAGAGCTTCCTTTTTTTTTTTTGTGTTCCCCCTTTTTCTTCTTGGCGGTTTTTCTTGCCGGCTTCCACTTTTTGGCCGCCTACGAAATGTACGAACCAAAAATTGGTCAAAGACAAGCAATTTCTTGCCTCGCGCGCTTGGCGTTTTCTTTCCCCTCGTTTTTGATAATGTTGCACGATAAGGCGGAGGTTATAAGGTGGCCACGGCAACAGAGCTGCCATTTAACTGACAGTCAGCAGGCAGCGGCAAACTCAGGCAGCAGCCCCCATTGAGACCCCAGGGACCTCGGGACCAAAGTCAAGACTCGGACTCGCAGCTGAAGCCAGCGCATGACTGGAAGCATCCAAACCGAACCGAACCAAACCAAACCACACAACACAACACAACACCAACACCAAACTGAAATAAAGCAACCAAGAAATGAAGGAGCAGAGAAGTCGGCCCGAAAGTCAAATGCCAAGCAGCAGATCATGCCGGGTCTGTGGGTCTGGTGTTTAAGGTCTGGGGTCTAGGGTCTGGGGTCTGGGGTCTGGGGTCTTGGGTCCCGGGTCTTCAAAACCTCGGACCCAGGCAGGTCGTTGCAGCCAACGTCGCTCGTGGTGTGTTATCAAAGCTGATGATGATTATACCCACTTGCACGCCTTTTTTGTGCCCCTACAGGAAGCCAACGTGGAGACGACCTGGCTTTTGGTCATGAGCGGCTTGGTGGAGTGGAGTGTAGTGGAGTGGATTGGAGTTGCCTGAGCCTTGCCAGCAATTGGCTACTCGTCGCCATCGCCATCGCCGTCGCCGTCGTCTTCGTCTTGTTGCATGCATTATTATTATGCGCATGCGCGCAGTTGGCCATATAATCTAAAATTGTATCTTTGGCGTGTAACCCGGGGCACTTTTTCTTCTTCTTTCTGCTTCGGCTCCTGCTCCTGCTCCGGCTCCTACTGCTGAGCCCAAAGAAAAGCAATGCAACAAAATAAACTGATTATGTGCCTACCGCTCTCTGCAGCGAAATTAACAGGCCCATCTCCCTCTGGAGCTGCAAATCCCTCTCCTGAATTCTCCAAAACCCCCTCCGATGGATTGGATTGGATTGGCTGGCCTTCTTTATTATTATTTTCTTTTTTTTGGTTTAGCCAAAGGCTTTGTTCGGTGAGCGGGTCACATGAAATTTGCTAATATTTTGACCTTAAGTTGTAATATCAGTGCTGGCCCCATTGTGCACAGTGGTGCAAAGTTTCACGTTTGGGATTTTGATCAGCAGTGTGAAAAACACTTGAAATTAAACAATAAGAAAACATTTGTTTTTACAATAATAATAAGCATTCTTAATAAATCAAGTTGACCTTGTTATTTTCTAAAAAGGTCTATCCTAACCTCTTATCCAAAAACAGCTCTTATCCATTGATTTATCAGCAATTTGCACAACTCACCCACTGTCCCGTTCGCTACTTTGGTCCGCCAGCGGCAGTAGCTGTGAAATAAAAATAAAACTTATTTATTACATCGGTCTAAGTCGCGATCCAAAGCCCGACTTTATTGCTCGCCCTGGAGGCGAATGTTCAATAATTTATTAAATTATTTAAATAATAAGCGGTCACTTTGGAGTCGCCTGTTGTTGCTGAAACAGTTTGCTGATTGATATAGAATACAGTTCTTTTCGATCGAAGATGAATAGTTTTAGCTGGCAAATCAATCAGAGTATAAATGGCCTAGACTGGCAATTTCCAACACTTTCGGTGGAAAGTGCAGCAGCGCAAGTTTTTAGCATCTGCCCTTCACCAATTTTCGATGATCAGATAGTTGGCCAACAAAAAAGATAGCTAGTCGAGGCTGTTCTGCTCTACATGCCAATCAAATGCTACCTCAGATTGCAGATCCCGATCCCAGATCCCAGAATACAGAGTACACAGATTCCAGAACACAAACTAAAGACCGGGGCCACCTAGTAGTCAAGAGCGAGTGCCTCGAATGCGTAACAAGATCAAACCGCAGCCACCGCACTCGGGAGCTCGGAACTTGGATGTTTGAAGTTGGAACTTGGTTGTTGGTAGTTGGAGCTCGGGCAGCCAAACAGTTGGTTGGCAGAGGATGTTTGGCATTAAGCGTAATTGTTGGTTTGCTGGGCTGAATAAAAAAAAAAGAGTAAAATATCATTAAATACTCGGTACCAAAATCAAAGCCAAAGACACAAGTGAGTGTAGTCGCGTTGCCACGAGCCCATAGGTCAACTATTTGATACCCTGTAAGGCTGACAAGAAGTTGGTAATAAAGTTTATGTTCATATTTATAGGCTTATAAATTTGCAGAATCATCTAACTAAGGCAATCTTCAAAAATTGTATATACATTAATCCATGATTTTTTTCATCTTTCTGCTATCAAAATTTAAGGCAAAGTGATATTTTAATCGGATTTTTTAGTAGATAATAGTAAGTGTGTTATGTGAAAATACACATACAGTGCGCAATTTAGCTTGAAATATGTTAAATCGAATATAAGGCGGTAACTGCTAGTCGAGCACACCCCTTTGCAATGTCACTTTTCTCTTTTGCTTGGGGCGTCCAGCCACCGATACGAGCGACCGAACTGAGCCAAAGGTTGCTGATGGGCAACTGGAACTGGGTACTTGCTGGCACTGCCGGCAATCAGGTCGCCGTTTCTGGACCGACTCCGATTCTTGGCCAGCTCTTTCGGTACGCTTTTGCTTTTGGCCCGGCCCGGTACGTGGCCAGACATGAAGAATTACAATGAGTAGGTAGTTGGGCGCAATTGACGGTGAGGCTCAGCCTCAGTTTTAGCCCCACTCCATCCCCCCTCCAGTTTGGATTTCTGGTAAAGCCAAAGAAACAACAGCTTCAACCTCTGCAAGTTGGCAGCAGGTCGGCCCACGTTCTGCGATCAGCGCTCCACTCAACTGGCGGCTGGGCGAGCTCCCGGGCATAGGTAGCACAAAAAGCTGTTCAATTTAGAATTCAAATTGTTGTCTTCGCTTCTTGTCATCCTCGCTCCCCTCATCATCATCATCCATCCTTCCCTTCTTCTCCAGCTGCCCCACCATTTGCCCGGCTTGGTTGTTTGGATGGCTGACTGGCTGGCTGGCTGGCTGGTTGGTTGGTTGGTTGGTTGGTTGGATAGCTGGCTTTAGGGTTAAGCAGGTCAAAATCCGTACAACTAAATTGAGCCCAGAAAATACAATTGGGCAGAGCAGAAGACCCCTTTCAACCCGGGGTAGAATTCATTTTTGCGCACTGCACTGTCGGCTCTTCAAATTAAAATGTATTTGGCGGGCAGCGAAAATATTGTGGAAAGAGGGGGCAGAAGATCGTCCGCTGGGTGACCAGAAGCAGCCAGAAGCACTTTTGTAGCTGCTTATTAGTGTGATGTGTCTTTTGGGCAAAAAGTCGTCGGATTCGGGATTCAAGATTCGAGATTCGGGTTTTTCGGGGCTTCACTTTTTGGGCTGAGCTAAAAGCGAATGGGGATTGCGATGGTAATGGTGATGGAGGACGCGGATGAAGACCTGGCACGTTTCACATTTGACGCGCCATACGCTGACCCTGCTATTAATTTATTTTGCAAGCAACAAAATTCCAGAGCTTGAGATTATCCTCAGATGCTCGTTCATTCAATTTGGATCCATTTATATGCATATTGGAGATGGGTGCGTGACTGGAATATTGTTAAGACTAGGAAATCGTATCACTACTCAATTAGTACTATTAATATTAATTGATTTCCTCATTTCCGTCAATAGTTTTTGCTCATGTTAGATCTTAAACTCCTTAACATCAACATCATTCTTTATAAGCCAAATCTCGATCATCACACGCATCCAATTGTCCTTCTCTAGCATAACTTACATATATTTGTTATCTCTTTTCTATCCGTATATTTTAAACAAAACAAGAACCAATTTTATGTGCCTACTTTATGATTGAAACCCACTTGAATTCTATGTAAATATTGCGCAACAAAATAACTTTATTGGGCCTGAACTTTATAGCTCTATTAAAGAAAGAAGGGGCCGAGCCAAAGCTAAAGTCGTTCTAAAACGAGAAAATATTTACGAGTTCTTTGGCTTGACTTTAAAATCAAAACGAAGCGAACTTTTGACGAATCATTCGACTACATATGCAAATTGATCTTGGACGTTCATTGATATCTAAACATCTGTCCATGGTCAACTTGGGTCACCAACGCTTCCGAGACAGAAAAAAACCACAGTCAGACACAAAAAGCCGAACTTGAACTATAAAGTTTAATTAGATTGAAAAGACCAAGAATTTGATTTTGATTTGGATTTTGGGTATTCGGTTTTGGGTGGAGTCGTAAGATGCGTATCTCAAGTGAACTCTTTGATTTCATGGCAAATATTTGCCAATTCTTGGACTTATGTATGTAAATATTCAATCAATTTGTTTGAATCTTTTGTGTCTGTCAAATAGATACGAGCTGCGAAAGCTATTAAAGTTCAGAGTTCTGTTTTTGCATTCATTTATATTACCGCTTGGTGTTTTGGCCAGCAAAAAATATGAGACTAAACTAGGTCTTCTAACGCTAGCAAAGTCTTTTGTTTGATGCAACCAAATGATTTGCATATTTCCATATTTTCCGCCCATTTTCCTTCTGGCCTGTGTTGTCTTAAATTGCCTTCAACCGAATGGAGACCTGGAGACCTGGAGTCCAATTACATTGCGTGTATGGATCTACAGATGGCCTCGGCCCCTTAGTTTTTGCTGCTTTTTTTGTTTCTGCCAAGGAGTTCAAAGTCAAGAGCCGAGAGCCTGAGAGACCCACAATTCAAATCTGTTTTTGGCCCGTATTGTTATGGCCAAGTTGTGCTCTTTTTTTTTTTTTTGTTGCTGGCTTTCTGGCCATTTCCTGGGCTCTAGTTAATGCCAACTTGTTGTTGCTGCTATTGTTGGCTCTGTCAATTATTGGCACAGAATTTAGAATGCACTTGGCTAACCATAACCATGACCACAGAGCCACCCAAATCAAAGCCTCTGCTCCTCCCGATTCCCCTCATATATATTTTTTTTTTGTATGTTGCTATACGTTGTCCGAGCAAAATTATGACAGAGTCTAAGAGCTGCCCATTGGAGTAAAAGCCACCAATTTCCGGTTGGCTCTTGGTCTTTGCCTCGTTTTTTAGCTCGTTTAGATTTCTTCTCTACCTTTTGACCAACGCTTTGTGGGAATACGGATACGGATAGAAATGAATACTTAATTTGAGAGGAAAGTTAGACAAGCTTATTAAAGTTAGAATATGCACTGTCACCTGCAAGATGTGATAACTAAGAGTTATAGTAATAGATAGATAGACAAAAACTAAAGTAAAACGCAAACAAACACACAACTTAGTCTTGTATTTATAAGCTTAATCTAATGAGTATAACTTAAACATTAATTTATATATTCGCTCTCTTGAGTAATGGAGATGACCCCTTCCTGGCTTATGACCCTATATCCAAAAACCCCTACTTACGCTACCTTCCCCTGTGCCGCTGTGCCTCCTCAATCCTCAGTCTGTCTATAGCTTCAAAGATCCTGGCTCGACGATCCAGCTCCTTTTGCACAGCCATCTTGTTGCGTTCCCATTCCAATTTTTGTTCTTTTTTATATGCCTTCGAATTTTTCTCTGTTTCATTTAAAATTTTAGTATTATAATTGTTGTTCGACCAGGGACGTCGTGTCGATATGGGATGATCGTAAAGAGCTGTGTTATTCGCGGGGAAAAGACTGGGTTTTATAAAAATTGCCACATAGCCGGGCTTGGATATGATGCGATCCTTGGGGAAAATACTGAAAAATATGATTTACTTGAATTAATTATTTGTTGTAAGTAAAGATCAAGATCTTCGAATCCTCACCAAAAGAATCCCTGGTACATATCCTGCACCGAATGGTGACCCCACCAGCTGCCAAGGACCTGCAAAGGACACGATCGATTGCGACCCGCATACGAACTCAATACCTTGCCGACGGATACAAAAAGCAATTCCGTCGTGTTGGCCTCCACCAATTCGGCTTTTCGCATCATGAAGAGATCATTGAAGGCCGATATGACCACATCATCGTACAGATTATAGACCAACTTGTTGTCCTTATCCTGGCCAAGGATCAACATGGCAGTGCGCATGGAGTTCATGATATGAGCCAGTGCCAAAAAATTGATATTCATGTCCTTGTAGTCCGCAGTTAGATAGCCCAAGAACCAGTGACGCATGTGAACACGAACTGGTAGCTCTATCCGCGTCATTAGCAACCAAGGACCTCCCCATTTGTTTTTGAATGTGCACAAGATCTTGGTGGGCAAACCCCTATCTCGTTCGAGCCTAATGCCAAATACCTCATGTAGATCCATATCCTCGCTACATGTGGCCTCTGGGTAATCGAAGAATGCGGATGGGTGTGGTGTTACTGGCTCCCAAGATCTTGAGGAAAAACTTTGAGTGTTTGAATCTGATGGTTCTTTTCCGATTCCTGGTAGATCTGTAAACTTCTCCTTGGGGCTTTCCGTGTAAATTTCTACAGTTGTCTTTTCTTTGTCAATAGCAGTGGCCATCGTGGATTCTGTGGTGATTTCATTGGGCATTTCAGGTGTTTCATATGTTGTGGCCTTTGTTTTTTTCATTGTTGTGGATTTGATCTGTTTAGTAGTAGACCACGTCATCGTCTCAGCCGAATCACTTAAGTCCTTATCTTCCACGCTTGGTTTCTTAGTTTCGCTCTTCTCCCGCGAGTGATGCTCTGAACTCAACTCAAGTGTTTCCATTATCTTGTCCTTTTTAGAGTTATGTTTGGACTCCAGTGAATGCTCCAATGAGCTGACCTCCAGAGTATCTCCCTCGTCTGAATGTTCTACCGAGCTGATCTTCACATTGTCCCCCTCAACGGGCTCTCTTGCTGTACCATTGAATCCAAGTTGTGGCGCACTTATTCTAGATGGTCCATAGTTGTTGAAAATAAAGCTCATGTAGTACGTCTGGCCCAGGACAATCCACGGCAGAGTTGTCCACAGGCAGGAGGTCAGCATGGTTACGTTCTTCAGCATCACCGGAACCGAAGTGACGGTTCCTATATGGTAACTGGGTTCCCTATATGCCCTCGCTCTGTTGACTCGTGACTAATCTTGTTAAAAGTGATGAAGATACTTATTTTTAATGTGATGACTGATTTGCCTGATTGCCATTAGATTCGACTTGGATACTTTGCCGGTGGCACCTTTAATTGATGTCACAGTTAAAAAAAAAATAGTATGTAATTTAAGTAGAAGCATTTTAAATTCTATGATTTATAATAATAAATGAAATACCTACAAGAAAACTCCGATTTTTTATAAAAAATTGACATATTCAATCATAATCTGAACGGATCCTGTGATCCTGTGTTGTATACAGATCCTCAGATTTTGAATTCGGTTGACCAGAACTGTCTTTAATATAATAATAATAATAATAATAATAATAATAATAATAATAATAATAATAATAATAATAATAATAATATAATATAATAACCCATTCGACTTGGCCTTACAAGCTTTCTATTAATGCAATCGATATGAAAGTACGTTTGCATTTGATTCAATATGGTTCTATTTAATCCCTTAACTTAATCCCTCCACTTGCTACTCATTAAAAAAAGCAGTCTTGGTATTAAAATTTTATTGGCATTTTAATGATAAAATCAATTGAAGTGTCTGCGTTCTTCCAAAGTCCCTCGAGCGAACCTGTCTGCCAAAAGTAAGGGCAAGGACAAAGTTAGGGCAGATCGTTTTTTCTCACGACCAAGACACTTACGGTCAGATCTCCCGGTTGTGTTACATCTCCTCGTAGTCATCTTCCTTGGCTCCAGTTTCGGGTCCATCTGGCACGTTGCCTGCCCGTTGAGCAGGCGCTTCGCTGGCCACTTCCTTGGCATCCTGGTTCTCCTGACTGCTCTCACGGGCTCCATTGTCCCGCTGATTGGAGCCGGCATTGCTGCCGGAATGTCCGTGGCTCTCGCTGCTCTCGTAAATGGACCGCACGTACCGCCCGCCAAAGCTGTCGTCGATGCTGATCTCGTAGCTACTGTGATGGCTGTGATCGGTGCGCTTCCCCTCCTGTCCGGCCTCCTCTTCCTTATCTTGTCGATCCTTGGCATCCTTGCTGTCGCTGTCATCGTTGTCATCGTCATGACCATTCGCTGGCGTGGCATCATTGCCTCCGCTCGAGTCTTTGGAGTCGCTCTTGCCATCGCTACCACCGCCGCTTTCCTTCTTACCAATGGCATCGCCATCGGTAGCCAAACTATTATCAGCAGATGTAGCGTGGTCGTCATTGGGGTTATCCGTCGCAGCACTACCGTCACCTTCTTGTGAATGAGGCGAATCCCCGGTTCCACCGCCGGGACCAGCGGCACCACCACCAGCACCACCACCGCCACCATCGACGCCGGTGCCTCCTTCGCCATCCGGATTATTGTTGTTGAAGGCAAAGTTCATGTAGTACTTCTGGCCCAGAGCGCCATGCTCCGGCAGTTGGCCGAGGGCCAGCAGGACCAGGTAGCCAGTGAGTAGCCGCATCCGCATCCGCCACATCGCTGCAACGCTGAGCTGCCCGGGCTGTCCGACCGTCCCTTATATATAGAGATGACCGCCGTTGCCCGGAATCGAATCGATTTGACTGTGGCCGTGGCTGCTCTTGCCCATTAAAAAGGGGCAGTCCGATAAAGGCGTGTCCAAAGCAGTGCCGCAACAAGGGGGGCATATGCTGGGGAACTGAAAAAACAGTGGCAGTTGTTAGTCCATGTTGCTGCAGTGCAGCAGCTGAAGCAACAGCAGCAGCTGCTGCGGAAACAGGTTGGCCCCCTGTTGAAGAGAGCTACGTGGAATTCAATCAGGGCCAATCTATAATAGAAATCTCATGTGGCGCGAGCTTCGTTTTGCCCAAAGGGGAGTTTGCAGCAGCACCACCAGCAGCAGCAGCAGCAGCAGCAGCAGGGGGCGTGGCAGTGGATATCAGCTCGGCGAAGGAAAAGGAGAATGAGGAGAGTGGGAGGAAAATGAGGTGCCCACTCTCAGCCCACTTTCGATCGATCGTGCGTTGCAAATATGAAAATGCTACTGCAGCGAGTGCGGCAGCCAAGTCAGGCAGCTTTGGCTAAAATCGTTTTTCATTAACAATTTTAAAAGCCGCGCATTAATCACAAGTTCACAGACACACACACACTCATAAAGAATACAGAATGCAATACAGGATGCCCTGTGCCCACGACTTATCGTGGATAGCACAGTGGATCAAAATAACAAAAATAACAAAGTTATTTTGATAAATATGCATACATAAGTATAAGTACATGACTAATCGTATGATAGCCAATATCTGATATTCAGATGATGTACTGATTAATTTATTTTAGTATTTTAAACAATGTAAAGATTTTAGAAGTATATTTAAAAAGGGAATTAAATGATACAGTCTATTTTTCCAACCACTAACCACTGTGCAAGTGGCCATGGCCACCATAAATCTACCGACTCTTCCGTAGACACCCCACTAATTCTTCTCTTTGGCTCTCTTCTCGTTGCAGTCGTTTCGTGATCAGTCCATCGATGGCACTGGCCTGCCGCTCTTAACCGAGGATCACCTGGTTAACTCGCTGGGCATGAAGCTGGGGCCGGCTCTCAAGCTGCGCTCCATATTGGCGAAGAAATTGGGCGGGCCGTGTCCGTGTGTTGCATGCGTTGCGCAGGCGCAACAAATGCTGGCACTGCAAACGGGTGGGGCAGCAGCAGCAACGGGAGCAACAGCAGGAGCAGGAACGGTTACGGGAGCGGTAGCGGGAGCGGGAGCAACATCGGCCACAACTAGTTGCAGCATCAAGTCGGAGATCTTCAATGGCGGCAGCAACGGTAGCAGCAGCGGCAGCAGCAGCAACCAGGGCAGCGATGTTGCAGCTCCGCCGGCGGCAACAGCCAGCTCGCCCAGCAGCAACATGTTGCTGCCAGTGTTGCCGTGCAGCGGACTGCAGGACGCCAGCTAGTTAGCAGCGATCCTGTCCACATACGTATTTATGCTAACTAAATTGCATTTCACCTGCTAAAATGCTGAACCAAATGAGCTTTCAACACAATTAAGAAAGGAATAAGAGAATAAAAAATAGACAGGCAGACAGGCGCCTCGGATTGGGAGAGAAATACCTATTGTATAAATTAAACGATAAATTTGTAATTTAATGGCTAGCTAAAGTTGTAAACTTTAAGTGAGAAACAACAATAATCGCAAAGTCTTCCATTTGCAAACACACACACACACGAACACACAAATCATAATTGTATAACATTAATCAATTTATTAGTCAATTTAATGAGAGAGTTTTCGTTTACGTACTTAAGTGCAAAGCGCAAATTTGCATTCATTTTATTTATTTCTATGACTTTTTTCGTTTTTAACTGCTAGTCAGTAAATGTATATTTAATAGAATTCCGAAATATGTGAAGCAAACTTAAAAATTCAATTTTATTGTTTTGCAAATCGAAGTAAAAGGCTATTTATTTTAATATATATATCCTACGATACGGCAGACTTGTTGGACCCGCCCCCATTGCTTTGTTCAAATTTTATTAATTTATATTTACTTTATCTGCGGCCATGCACAGAGGAATTCAAAATTCAACTTTTAGAACTATGCATCCTTTTAAGAGCTCCAAGACTTGAAACCAACACACATACACAACACTATACACGAGTTAAAAAAAAAAATTACAAGAAACCACACGAAACAAGCAAATAGAAAACGTAGTTTATAGCTCCCATTGTACATATTGTTTATTTAATTAGTTGTAAGTCATTTAGAAAGAGAGACAGAAAAACATGTTCTAACACCTAGGCCGTATGCAATGATGAACTTAAAGAAACAGAAGCATATTTCTACAAAATAGGCATGATGAGAATGAACTTGATTTATTTTATACATTTAATGAACTATAGCTATTTTTCACAAGCTGAAGCAAATAAATTATACCAGTTATCATACAAACCCAAACGCAACTCTCACTGCAAGTTGGTTGAATGTTGCACAGTGCAGATCGGTGGGCGGCGAATGCCTCCAACTGGGGCGTTATGGGCACGCGGCTGACCTCCGGAGCGCTCGATGCGTCGCGGGTCAAGCGGAACCGTTGCGCCAAAAGGCAACCAAGGATGGCTGCAAAACAATTAAAAGCACGCAGCGCACCTTCCAGCGTCTAATTACAAATTGGAGTCATTGAATTTATTAAAATCGGCCGCGTAAATTGTGCAGCAATGCACTTGAGACACGCAAACTGATATTGTGGGCCATCGCCGGTTGGCGCTTCTTGGCTCTCATTACTCGGTCATAACTCACTGCGCCTGTCCGGTTGGTTCAAGTATCCCTAGCCACTTGAAAACCCATAAAGCCAAGTCGGCTTCCTCTTGCAGAAACATAATTGCTCGACTTCTGTTCAGCAAACTCCTTTTTTATGAAGATCTAAAGCGGTTTGTATACATACTCCGTTGGAAGTAAGTACTTCTAGTTACTAGAATATAGTTAGCACCAAGCGTTAACCTTTCGCGGCCCTTCATGCCTACTTAAATATGCAATACAAGTTACAGCTGTACATATGTATGTATATTAACCTTAAACTAGATCCATAATTCTGGATGGATGGTCAGTGCAATTTTTTGAAAAAGCCAAAATGAAGACACATCCCATTCATTGCCTAAATATGGAAATGAATTGTAAATAATTTATGTATGTTTCGATAACATTACTCCTGATACATTTTAGTAAAAGGTCCTTAGTAAAGACATTTAGTTAAAATTGGTTGGCTTGATGAAAATCGATATAAATATTTAGCTCAGAAATTGCGTGCATAAAAAAGTATTCAAAGGATATAAGTTATTTACCAGTTACCTCATAAGTGAGGAATAATTGTTTAAGCTGCCTGAAAAACCTAACACAAATTTTTTAAATAAAGAAAAATAAAAGCCTTTTAGAAATAACATGCCAAAAGTATGCAATGCATATCCAGGAAATCTAGTGATCCACCATCCACCAGTCAATCTAATGACACTATGGGAAACATTTCTTCGTAGATTTGCGGTTTTAATAGATAAAAATATACCAATACATTAACATATTTCACTTAAGGATACAGAATGAAACTCTTTGATAGTGACCATGAAGGGATTAAGAATGCGGCAATAGTTCCTCGTTTACGTAGCAACAGGAGCCGGAGCAGCTCCCTCCGGTTCGGCAGCCTTTTCTCCGTTGCCGTTCTGCGCCTTGGCTGCCGGCAGATCCTTGACTCCGGTGGAACCGAATCCTGCCTCGCCGCGCTCGGTGTCCTCCAGTTTGTCCACCATCACCAGTTGCGGATAGAAGATACGCTCGCAAATGAACTGGGCGATGCGGTCGCCATGCTTCACCTCGAAATCAACATCTGAGTGATTGAACAGGACGACGCCGAGATTGCCGCGATAATCCTCGTCCACCACACCGGCGCCCACATCAATGAAGTTCTTCACCGCCAGCCCGGATCGTGGGGCTACGCGTCCGTAGGAGCCCTCCGGAACCTGCACTTGCAGATCGGTCTTGACAATGGCCTTTCCGCGTGCCGGCACCACAACGTCGTAGGCGCTGCGCAGGTCAACTCCCGCCGCTTTGGCGGATCCCCTCACCGGCTCCAAAGCATTCTCGGTGAGTTTGGCGAATCGCAGGACGCACGTGTCGATCTTCATCTTCTTGGCAGCTGGAATGTCGGCGAAATCGGTTGATGGCATTTGGAGCAAATTGAGTTATTACAGGAATGCTTCGAAAGTACAGAGACTTTTTTCAGCTTACTTGCAGAATTCTGGTCTGAAAATAACGCGGTTTAACACAGCGTCGGAAAATTGGCGGACTTCCAGTGTTGCAAGATACCAAAAGTACAAATCGCCGAAAATCTACCAAAAAATCTTAAGTCAGCTTTGCATTTCTAAAAAACATATATACAACTATGCCTTGAGTTTAATTAAACAAATAATAAATAAAACAATAATTTAGGCATTAATAAATAAATCAAATTGATTTTATTAAGTAAAACGACCAATCACAACCAACCCTGATAAGCAACCCTATCGATATATCGATACTATTGTAGTTGATTAACACACCTCTATTTAGCACGTTGTTTTGAAAAATTCACTTGATGCGTTAATGTTAATGTGTTGATAACTGCAACTTTAAATCATGGCGAACACTTATTTCGATGAGTATGAAAACTTGGAGGTAAATAAGATTATAGATCTTCTTGTGAAACTGTACTCATAGTGACCAAACTACAGATCCACGAGCTCATGCTGAAGGATCGTCCTCGGCAAGAAGCCTACTACAATGCGATATTGGGGAATAAGGATCTGTTCAAGGACAAGATCGTAATGGATGTTGGTGCCGGCACAGGGATTCTGTCCGCCTTTTGTGCGAAAGCAGGAGCCCGTTTGGTCTACGCCGTAGAAGCATCCAATGTGGCCACCAAAGTTGCGCTGGATTTGATTGAGGATAACGGCCTGACGAACGTGGTGAAGGTGATCCAGTCGCGTGTTGAGGAATTCGTACTGCCTGCCGAGGCGGAAAAGGTGGACATCATTGTGTCCGAGTGGATGGGCTTCTACCTGCTGCACGAGGGCATGTTGGACTCGGTTCTCCTGGCCCGGGACAAGTTCCTCAAGGAGGGTGGACTCCTGTTCCCCAGCGAGTGCACAATTTTCGTGGCACCCTGCTCGGTACCATCGCTCTTCGATGATTGGCACAACGTGGACGGCATCAAAATGGACACGTTTGCCAGAAAACTCAGAACCCAAAAGTCATCCCGACCGGAGATTACACAGCTGAATCCGCAAGATCTTCTGCACGAGGGCGTCGTCTTTCACTGGATGAATCTGCTGGATGTGGAAGCCAGCGATTTGGACAGCATTCAGTTCAAGGAGGTAATAACAGCCCAGAAGGCGGGCAATCACCAGGGCTTCTGCATTTGGTTCGATGTACAGTTTCCTGGCGAAGATTTTGTTCTAAGCACATCGCCGCTATCCCCGCCAACGCATTGGAAGCAGTGTGTAGTCGTCCTGCCCGAGGAATCCTGCGAAAATCTGGAGGAGAAGTCACCCATTGCATTTCAAATCACAATGAAGCGCAGTGCTGCCGATATGCGTAAATACAATCTGGAGGTGGATTTGCTAGACCCCAACACAGAGGAGCATCCAGTGCCTTGCTCCTGTCACATGACGAAGTGCATTCTGACGGAAGCTCATCTAAAAATGATGGACACCTCATGAGTTACATGCCATCTCGGAATCCGAACAACGATCTGTGGGGAAATCAATTTATTTAACATGTTTAATACAAATACAATATATATCTCAGTCAAACTTAACGTCTAGTCCAGCACTTTCAAAAATTTAATTAAAATAACGCAGGCCGACGGCTTTAAATCAACAACCGCTGCAGCTGACTCTGAAGTTCCTTGAGTGAATGTTGAAGACGATTAGTGTCGGGCTTTTGGTAGCAAATATTCAGGCAGCCGGCCACTATGTCTTGAGCCTTGCCAACAATTCGTCGTCTGCAAGTTAAATGTGAATGTAAGTAAATCGTATCGGCTAGCATTTTACTTTTGCACTTACTTTGACCGGTACCAAATAGATTGTGCGTTGTCTGCCAGAAGCGAGACCACTCGTATGACGGATTGTATTAAATGCCACTCATTACCCTCGTTGGCCCACACTCGTTCGTTCATTGAAATCATTCTGAAAGTTTTTAAAAGTTTAGCCTTTAAACAATTTTATCTCTGCGAAAACCCTTCAATACGTACCTCGAATAGTATTCCAGGAGCAGTTCAATGTCCAAATTCATACTCACCAGTTTTTCCGGCACTATGCCCTCGGGAAATCGCAGTTGGCAGGCTTTAACTTCCAGTTCCCTTATGAGAAAGGCAAAGGGAAAGCAAACTCCAGACTCGCCATACTCCCTTACCAAGATTTCGATTTTCGTGAATAACCTATTGCAGCGCTCACTAGTTGTGCCCGGCTTATCCACAACGCTGTTGATAATCTGGCCCCAAACGGACTCGATCAGTAGGGGGTCGTTGTGATGCGAGCAGTTGAGTATGGACAATTGGCACTCCCAAAGGTCGAAGGGCTCCGCAAAGTGCTGGTATAGCTGAGTTATGTCGTACAACGCATAGTTTAGTTCCTTAACAGCCGTAGCTGCCTCCAGCTTATCGCTAGCCAACTCTGTCATCGCGGCAAGCACTGATTTTTGAACTCGTGCGATGTCCAGCTGAATTTTTAAATTATGTTATTAAATATAGGTCACCACATCTTTCCAGAGATCTTATAACGTACCTTATCCTCTAGCTCTTTCAGGAATATTCCATTGCTTAATGAAGAGCCAACGTTACCATTTCGCATACACATAACAGCACGCACCAAGTACTCAATGCGCTGCTCCAGATTAATGTTTTCACTGCGTGTCATAGCCAAATTGTCCAATATATGGGCTGCCTGGGAATGATGGCTATTCTTTTCGTAGTACTTCCACAGCAAATCGATAAGAACGACATTATCTACATTTTGCGACACACTGCGCCGCAAGAACTCTCCTAATGACGGCTCAACCACGTCTAAAAGCTCTTTGAGCATGTCGTGGGCCAGCAGCCATTCGTAGAGCGTTATATGAATGAGCGGGTCTTTCACCTTTAGGGTATGGGCCACTATTTTTGGAATCGTTTGCGTAGCACCGTTTTTTGCATCGGACGCTTTAGCCGTACCTTTAAGTGGATTTATAGACTTATCCTGAACGTGCGTCTTGTTGCATACTCTCTGGTAGATATGGTCCAGCATAAGTTGCACTTCCTTGTAGTAGGCCATCCTAAGATGTGGAAATAATTAGTTTTTCCAAGAAAAAAAAAAACTATTAAAGAAGTTACCTTGTGGCAAAGCAAGTGTAACCCTCGCGATCATCGGCGGGTTCCCCATTGTTATAGAAATGAACACCAACCTCCTCTGGATCACTTTTTGAGGCACAAACAGCCGAAAGCTCGATCACTCCCTCAAAGAAGTCAGCCGATATGAATTGCATGCAAATACTATGCAGTGGCAATGTGGGAGCAGCTTCCTTGCACATATGCAGGGTGGTTCGCAGCATATGTTCCTTTTCGGTTGCCGAAGTGCAATTCTTTGCATTCATCAACAACTCGGTGGCCTTGTAGGTCACGTCATCCTCATGCCTGTATAGGTTGGGGCAGTTCTCACGTAAGTTCTTGGACACTTCAGACACTCCCGCCGCGTCCTTCAGATACAGATTGATCAGCGAGATGATCAAGAATGCGCAGACCTCTGAACGTGTAATCAGAAGATCCCGGAAGGTGGAGCATGTCAACAACTTCTGATGTTCCGGACTGAGTTGCACGCATATCAGCTGGAAGGAATGCGAGTTTAGGATGTTCCACAGCGATATAACCTCACATGCATGTTCTGCAAACGGCGGTAGATAAGTTCAAGCTTTATGATTTAATATCCCAACTTTACTTACTGACAAATAGGTTGAGAGCGGAAAGCGAACGTGTTTCCTCTACTTGAGCCTGCTCGGACAATACGCGTTGCTCAGGAATTGGCAGCAAAGTGTTGCCCATCATGATGGTGTTATATGAATTGGTTCTATCCAAATGGTTATCAAATGACACTCGAGTAGTCGCTGCAACAATTGTATAATTAATAAGTAAGTACCTTAACTTGCAATAAAAAGTTCACGACTTACAGGAAATATCGTGCACAGAGTGCACTTCCAGAAAGCTACGCAGGGAACGCAGATCGGATAGCAAGAGGGCACACTCACTCTGACTTAGATTAGAGCAAAATTGCTCATTTACACAGCGCATTTGCCAAACAGAATGCAGCATGCGGGAGACATACATGTAAAGTCCGTCGTGTTTGGCCGAGAAAACGATTGGGGAATTCTCGTTACTAACTGCCACCTGTGGTGGCTGCATATTTCCAACTGATAAATACATATTTGTGTTTACTATTTCGCAATCTGGAAGATCTTATTTAACTCACTTGGACTTATGGGCTGATTGAACTGCGATCCAGGAAAACCAACCGGACTATTTGCCACGCTATTCGGCATTGGCGTGGACATAAACATGGATTGACGCTCCCTTACATTCGTCGTATTCGGGCCTAGAGTTTGATTAGCCATATTGCGGTTGCTGGCGTTCAGGAACTTTTGATGCTGATAGCATGGCTCTCCGCCGTACAGCATAAACGCCTGGGCGGCCCACAAAGCAACGTCACTGCCACGATAAGTATCCGATGTGGCCAGCAGCAGAGCCGTGACACATGCCTCTCGCTGATTCTGCGACTGGAAGAACATCTTCACCTCCTCGTGGTGTGGGCCATTGCACGACAGAAGGATCTGACGCAGTACGTCCACCATTTTAAGCACCTCTATGATATGTGTGCCTTGGTTGGTGAGCAGGGCTACTTTGCGGGCGTGTCGGGCACTATTTAAGGGTGACTTTCGTTGTGGCGTCGACGGTTCATGTACCTCAGCCAATCCCCAAACAACTCCATCCAGGCTCTCCAGAGCCGTCGACTCCACCAGGTAGGTAAAGTTAACCGATGGGGCAGAGCTGAGCGACCAGAGGAGATCCTGTTCATGCTGTTGCGTTGTGATCATCAACATGGTTCCCTCCGTGTAGTGAGCGGCATGGACCTGCTTTGGTTTGTTGGTGGTGGCATTTGGGGTGTAGCCGGGTGGTAGACGCACGTGGAGCAGATAAAGTCCCTTAGGAGCCTCAGCATTTGGAGACAGTGGTGGCTGAACTGCTGGCTGACCGAATCCTGTATTCTCACCTGGACTGCAAGGAACCGCGGGACCAAATTGTTGCTTCACATTTAGCGATGTTGTGGAGAAAAAGAGCCGCACACCACACTGAGTAACGGCCACAAGATGTAGTTTGTCGGCATCGTCGGCGCTCAGAGGGCAGATGGCTTTCACACTTTTAAAAATGGACGGGTCCACAGTCCTAAAGTTTAAATAATGGTTATTAATTAACCATACTACAGTTAAATTCTTTGCGAAACTAGCACTTACGTGATCAGACTAACTGCTTGATTCGTAATATCGTTCTGGGTAATCCGACCTAGTCTTCGAGCTGTCGTGTAACTCGTACTGATGTCCCAAGCCTCAATGACACCTTTTTCCGTAAGGACATAGAGAAGCTTGCGACTGTTATCGATCTCAATGTGTTCGATTGGATCCACTTCCTGCAAACAAATCGCGCTAAATAGTTACGGACATTTTTTGAAGTAAAGACAATAGTTACCGAAAAGACCTTCAAAAAACTGGGAACCATATAGGAGACCAGTCCTTGGGAGAGATTTATTTTCTTGCATCGCTTGCCAAACCAACTGGACTCGGCCTGATAGTAAATTTCATAGAGGCAGCCATCGCGACCGCCCAAAAAGATGCGGCCGTCATCCGTTCCTTTGATGACGCTGATGGACACGTTGTCGGTACCAATCACAAAAACTGGCCGGTTCATCAGCTGCATTTCGTTGTACGAGCTCTCACCGAATGTCACGCCCAGGACAATGACCTCAATGGGCGTAGTGAGAACCAGGAGGTACTTGACGTCCTGCACAAAGACGCCGGGTTTTGGTTTCACCAGGCCAACGCTTACGATCAGATGACTGAGGCCATCGTAGTACGCCACATCCCTCGTCTGATTGAACGTCCAGATGTAGATTTCCGAATCGATAGTCAGCCAGGCACGTCCGATTTCCGGAAAGAGGCCCATGGTGCAGTGGCATTTTATGTCTACAACAGGTAGGATCGAAGATTGGAACGGATAGATCTATGGGCTATGAAGCCCAGGATACGTACGCTTAAAGTGCTCCAGAATCTCGTTGGGAATAGCCGACTTGGTCACCGTTCGCATTTGTTGTAGGTTATGTGTTCTATCCGATTTCAAAAACGACAGGCTCTGGTAATCGTAGTCATTAAGTCCGCTCATCGTGGCCCGCCCATGCTGGCTAACGCCGGTCAGCTACAAAGAACGTATCATTAAAGGAGGAGAAGCTGATAAACATCCGTATCCAATACATACTTCCAGCAGACCCGGCTTATTTCTCTCCAGATTGTAATGCCATTCCAGCATACTGGTCGCCGTCGTGAAAAAGTCCAGCTGTGCTTGCGGAAGAGTCATCGTGCTGAAAACTGTGATGAGGCGGGCTAACTCGGGTGCAATGCTAACTTAAAATGCCGTCAGACCACTGTTTTGGGATGAAACTACAAACTAATCTGAAGATTTGGTCGACTGATGCTCAATGTACCCACGCTCCCGCCTTCTGCTAAGTGTTACCAGATATCCTCACATTCTCGGTATTGTTTTGGTATATTTCGATTGAATATTAATGGATTTCACAATTTCAGGCGCCTTAGCGGGGTATTATGAAATCGTCTGTCACAAGAAACATTTGCAAACGTGCATGAAATTAATATTTTAATAATAATTTCTTTTACTGCTAATATATATTATATGATAAGGACGCGTATATTAATAGACAATAATGGTTTTAGTAGGCATATTCAGTGGGCTTAAATACTTTGAAAAAACGTTGATAATTTTATATAAACAGTAACTGTGCTAATACAAGTATAATAAAAAAAGCACTTCCCATGCCGGAAACTTTTGAGAATATAAAAATATTAGAATGTGAAGAGTATAACTCAGTTGAGCGCAACAGGTGTGTTATTCTCTAAAATCGGTAAAACCTCAAACTACTGAATGAATTCAGCATTTCGAAGCTTTGCCAATGGATTTTATAATTGTGATTAAAATCCACTTTCCGCTTTCCCAAATAGACTTGATTTAAGCCTTCTTTTCAAAAAAAAAAAAAAAGACTACTGTAACTCAACACAGAAACTCTAGCGCTTAACAGCACAATGCGTAACGTTAACAGCACCCCAACGGCACATGGCGCTCAAAATTTAGCGCATTTTGTGCGCCTCACACAGCCACATTAAATTTCCCTTCTTTTCTTTTCCCCGTTTCCGGTGAGTAGTGTGTTCCGCGTTATATTTTTATTGAAATTTTAACCCAAAATATCTCTAAAACCACCCCTTGCAGCGAGGAGTCCATCCAGAATTTGTGTCATACAAACGAGGGACTAACGGAGCGTAAGTTTTGTGTGAAAAAGCGCCCCAAAACATCGAATCGAGTGAAACGGCAATTGGCGTGTGGCACTGAAGAGCCGCCGTTTTTCCATTTCCGCTGGGATGGATGATCCATAAACAAATTGGAAAACAATAGGCAGCGCACGTTTTGTTAGCCCGATGTGAACTCTGCGATTCGATGTTTGGAATGCTCTGTGACAAGCACTTGTAGCCTTGATAAACTAATAATTAATGTTTTTGCCGACAGTGTCATCAAGATGCGTACCATTAATTCCAACCAGTGCGTGAAGATCCCTAAGGATATCAAGGCCTCGGTGAAGGCCCGTGTGGTGACCATCACCGGCACCCGCGGCACCCTGAAGCGCAGCTTCAAGCACTTGGCTCTGGACATGTACATGCCCGACAAGCGCACCCTGAAGGTGGAGAAGTGGTTCGGAACCAAGAAGGAGTTGGCCGCCGTCCGCACCGTCTGCAGTCACATCGAGAACATGATCAAGGGTGCGTACAGCTAGGGTAAACACAACAGGAACACTTTCACAGCCAGGCCTTTCATTTGCCAATCACACGAGAATTTAATAATAATATCTGGGAAGACGATTTACTAAACTCCATTCATAGATATCAATTTTCTTTACAAATTACCTAAAAATGCTATATAGTAGTTAGTAAATATTTTCAGTGTGTGCTGGCAAATTAGATTCGGCATTAGGTTCCTAAAGACATTTGCATTCAAAGTACCACACAATTAATTGCAATTTCTCTCTCGCCAGGAGTCACGTTTGGATTCCAGTACAAGATGCGTGCTGTGTACGCCCATTTCCCCATCAACTGTGTCACCTCCGAGAACAACACGGTCATTGAGATCCGTAACTTCTTGGGTGAGAAGTACATCCGTCGTGTGGAGATGGCTCCTGGCGTCACCGTGGTCAACTCCACTGCCCAGAAGGACGAACTTATCGTGGAGGGAAACGATATTGAGTCTGTCTCCGGATCTGCCGCCCTCATCCAGCAGTCCACGACCGTCAAGAACAAGGATATCCGTAAGTTCCTTGACGGTCTGTACGTGTCCGAGAAGACGACCGTTGTGAAGCTAGAGTCTTAGACTTTTGGAATGTGTTTCAACCTAAAATGTTAATAAAAAAAAACCAACGGCCGAAACTTTCAATAAGAAATTTAGTGTCTTTAAACTTTTGTAATATAATGTATTCAGATTTTATCACAATGCTCCACTAAAAAAGTGATGATTGGTTGAAAATTCGTTGGTAAGATTGTGTTATTTATCTTATTTATTTATTTGCAAGGTTTCATAAGTTCATGATAACTTGAGATTGAAAGCACTACAAAAGGACCTTTAGGAAGAGATCCCGCTTAAGGCAGAGGTAGTCCTCTGCTGGTTCCCTCTGGCACACATATGGAAACTGAACCTTGCACTCTATATCGTGATACCCAAAGGCTCCATTGTAATTGGCGAATCCAACACAATCCTCTTCGGGGGAAGCGTTGTTCGGTTCCAGGGGTACCCAGTTTAGGTACGGCACAGTTTCGCCGTTCCTGGCGAGAAGAAAGGTGCGCCGGTTACCCAAGCAATTGATGCCAGCCCAAACGGAGTGATGCCAGCTTTGGGTGAAGGATAGCCCCATACTCTTTAGGAACGTGGTTGTGAGGAGTTTGTCCTCTTGATTGTCGAGCACCATTAGTTCGGCACCAAGTTTTCGACAGCTTCGATCGGCAACATGCCAGTTGGCCTGAAATAATATTTTTGCGTTTAAATAAAATCCTTGTACAACGTATTGTACGCACCTCCTGCAAAGATACGTGGTAGCACTTGTTTCCGACTCGACTAAACGGCAACGGACACGTCTGTGCATTGGCACATTCGAGAATCAGAGCTATAAGAAGGAAACCGAAAGACCCTTTGATGCACATGCTCATGTTTTAGGGCCAACTGATATGTTTATATGAAAGCTAGCTACTTTTAAACGCTCGGCAGAGAACTATATTTTATTGCAAGCAGTCGGGAGATAATATTTATTAACGTTATCTTAAGCAAATTAGGGCAATCAGTGCGAAAATGGCAAGCATGTACAACGACTGCGAATTTATCATTATCATTTATTACAAAAATATTCAAAGCCTGTTAATTTACTATGCCATCTGGACGATGGCACATACGCCCCTTTTACATTTAAATTGCACAAAGGAATATAAAAAAAGAACTTATAATTTTAATATGAAAGATCTTATAAAAATTTGGAATTATGGAATTACACCTGTCAAAATTCCAATTGTTCCACTGAGATATCTCGTTATATAGACCTTGTTTTGAATTCAACGATGCCTTTTCAATAAGTACCACCTTCAAACATTTAAACGTTAAAATAAATAATTTCATATTAATTTTATTTTTGTTTTATGACTTGATATATAGATAATATATACAATAAATAGTAAGTATAAGCTACATCTTTGCAAATGTGTCCGGAGATTTACAATTAATCGCTTTAAGCGCGACCGATAACTGAAGGAATAACTCACATCCCTGGGCGTCTAACAACTACCCGGTAATTTCTGTTATCTCTTATTCACTGAACGGCATTTGTGACGAGTAGATCGTAAGAAAGTGCAACTGTAATTTGTGTAATTATGAATTTACCACCAAACCCTGTAATTGCTCGTGGACGTGGTCGAGGAAGAAAGCCCAATAATGTAGAGGCCAATCGCGGCTTCGCTCCTTCGCTGGTAGGCATTTATGTATTTTCATGTTTTATTTTTATCCAACTTATCCAAAATTAGCTTGGCCTTGTCTTTTAATGTGCATCCCATTTCAATTTCTATGTAAGATCAGCATGCGTATCAAATGTATGTATGCATAATGTTATTGTGTGTACATCGTTTGTACATTACATTACATTTTTGTAATACGTTAAGGTCGAATAGCATGTTTGTACATCATTTTGCCATGAGTTGTTATAACAGTTTATTAATATGCATGTGACAATAAAAACAAATACATGCTAATTAAATAACACTTTGTTATAAAATAAGTGTAATTAGATTAAATAATCAATTTTTTAACCAATTCATTCGCAGGGTCAGAAGTCGGACCCTTCCCACTCGGAAGGAAATCAAGCATCCGGAGGCAATGGTGGTGGTGGTGATGCTCAAGTGGGTCCCTCGATAGAGAAATCCAGTTTGAGCGCGGTGCAAATGCACAAGTCCGAGGGTTAGTAGTTTTATTTGGTTTTGCTCAAAAAAATTTGTTTTTTTTTTTTTCGAACCCAGCTTCTGTGAGCTGTTGTTATTCTCATTTGTTTTCAATGCGTTCGTAATTAATTAGTAATTTAATTCAGGCGATCCGCGTGGCTCCGTGCGCGGCCGTAGGCTAATAACGGATTTGGTGTATTCACGTCCTCCAGGGATGACCAGCAAGAAAGGAGTGGTTGGCACTCATATTACCGTGCAGGCAAACTATTTTAAGGTATTAAAGCGTCCAAACTGGACCATCTACCAGTACCGCGTCGATTTTACGCCTGATGTGGAGGCTACACGACTGCGACGGTCTTTCTTGTATGAACATAAAGGGATCCTGGGCGGCTACATCTTTGACGGAACCAATATGTTTTGCATCAATCAGTTCAAAGCTGTTCAAGATAGCCCCTATGTTTTGGAACTGGTTACGAAGAGTCGTGCTGGCGAAAACATTGAAATTAAGATCAAGGCTGTTGGATCTGTGCAATCTACGGATGCCGAGCAGTTTCAGGTCCTTAATCTCATACTGCGCAGGGCCATGGAGGGCTTAGACTTGAAGCTGGTCTCGCGCTACTACTACGATCCTCAAGCTAAGGTTTGCCCTCTGTACTCACATTTATCATCACTCTCACTTTGGTAATTTAAAAATTTAGATTAATTTGGAGAATTTCCGCATGCAATTATGGCCTGGCTATCAGACTTCGATTCGCCAGCACGAAAATGATATATTACTTTGTTCCGAGATATGCCACAAGGTTATGCGAACTGAGACCTTGTACAATATTTTGTCCGATGCTATTCGCGACAGTGACGATTATCAAAGTACATTTAAGCGTGCAGTAATGGGTGAGTTTGATTATGGTTCTCTCAAGTTCTTATTGTCCAATTTAAATACTTCTTAAAAGGTATGGTAATACTAACGGATTATAATAACAAAACCTATCGCATTGACGATGTCGACTTTCAATCGACGCCATTGTGCAAATTTAAAACCAATGACGGTGAGATTTCGTACGTGGATTACTATAAGAAGGTAATATTCGAACCAAAAGCGTAATTCATTTTCCATAAGTAAAATCTTTTTCAGCGATACAACATAATCATTCGCGACTTGAAGCAACCTCTGGTCATGTCTCGTCCGACAGACAAAAATATTCGTGGTGGAAATGACCAGGCCATAATGATCATTCCCGAGCTGGCACGGGCTACGGGAATGACGGACGCTATGCGCGCTGACTTTAGGTGTGTTTTGATGGAATCAGTTGTGATCCAAAGGATGCTATTAAATCACCGTTTTTATAATTCTCAGGACGTTGAGGGCCATGAGTGAACATACCAGGCTGAATCCAGATCGTCGCATCGAACGCCTTCGCATGTTCAACAAGCGCTTAAAGTCGTGTAAACAGAGTGTAGAGACCCTTAAGTCCTGGAACATCGAGCTGGACTCCGCCTTGGTGGAGATTCCAGCACGCGTGTTGCCACCGGAAAAAATATTATTCGGCAACCAAAAAATATTCGTATGCGACGCTCGCGCCGATTGGACCAATGAGTTTCGCACCTGTTCGATGTTTAAAAACGTGCATATCAATAGGTGGTATGTGATCACACCGAGTCGAAATCTGCGCGAGACCCAGGAATTTGTGCAGATGTGCATCCGCACAGCCAGCAGCATGAAGATGAACATCTGCAATCCAATATAGTAAGTATTACTAACTATGATAAATGCTTAATATAATTTGACATTCCTTGTAGTGAGGAAATTCCGGATGACCGCAACGGCACTTACTCCCAAGCGATCGACAACGCCGCAGCTAACGATCCACAGATCGTGATGGTTGTCATGAGATCTCCAAATGAAGAGAAGTAATTAGCACTAGATTAACCCCAACTAAGCCAGTGCTAACTACTTTCCCCCATATTGCAACAGATATAGCTGCATTAAAAAACGCACGTGCGTGGACAGACCGGTGCCATCGCAGGTGGTGACACTAAAAGTTATCGCGCCTCGACAGCAAAAACCAACTGGGCTGATGTCGATCGCCACAAAGGTGGTTATTCAAATGAACGCCAAATTGATGGGAGCTCCCTGGCAGGTAGTGATCCCCCTCCACGGTCTGATGACTGTTGGTTTCGATGTCTGCCATTCACCGAAGAATAAGAACAAGTCATATGGGGCTTTCGTTGCAACCATGGACCAGAAGGAGTCTTTCCGCTACTTCTCCACCGTAAACGAACACATTAAGGGCCAAGAGTTGTCCGAGCAGATGTCGGTGAACATGGCGTGCGCCCTGAGGTCGTATCAGGAGCAACACCGTTCTTTGCCAGAGCGCATTCTCTTCTTTCGCGACGGTGTTGGCGATGGTCAGCTCTACCAGGTGGTAAACAGCGAGGTGAACACCCTAAAGGACAGGCTCGACGAAATTTACAAATCAGCTGGCAAACAGGAGGGCTGTCGCATGACATTTATAATTGTATCCAAGCGCATTAATTCTCGCTACTTTACTGGGCATCGCAACCCAGTTCCGGGCACTGTAGTCGATGACGTTATTACCTTGCCAGAGCGCTACGACTTCTTCCTAGTGTCCCAGGCTGTTCGGATAGGAACTGTGTCGCCTACCAGCTACAATGTTATTTCTGACAACATGGGACTAAACGCCGATAAGCTGCAGATGCTCTCCTATAAGATGACCCATATGTACTACAATTACAGCGGAACCATACGAGTCCCCGCTGTCTGCCATTACGCCCACAAATTGGCTTTCCTCGTAGCCGAATCCATTAATCGTGCGCCTTCAGCAGGACTGCAGAATCAATTGTACTTTTTGTAAAACTATGACTTGCATTAAATGCGTTAACAATTTTACGATTTGATATATGTATGTAGATATGTACATCATTTGAATTTAATAAAGGTATTGCACATTTATTGTCTACCAATCTGAAATAATCGTTGTTTCTTTTAAATATGTAAATGTTTTTGTCTATAAAGTTCCGTTGCTGGAAAATGCATATATTCGTATGAAATGAGCTTAGTAAATAAGTTAACACAATTTACAATTAACACAATATACAATTTAATAATTCACTGCAACTTTTTCCAATGCACAATTACATATAAATTTCAATTGTTGCCGAACACGTGCAATGCTGTTTTAATCCTAATATTTCATTTTAAATCAAAGTTGTTTTGTTGCTGACCAAACGGAGTGTTGATCAGTTGAAAAGATCCATTTCTAATAGGAATTTCCACATTCACTCCATCAAAGTCTAAAAGAAAAATTATTCTGTGTGAGTGCTTGCAGGAGTAATCGAACTTTAAAGAGGTTCGGCTCACCTGGTCAACCCCTTAAATGCAGATGCTAGGACTCGATTTCCTCTTTTACAGTATTTGGCGTCGCTGGTGTTGTTTCTTCATCGTTCGAGTCCTAAATTAAAAATTGAACAGTTAACGGAAATGTATACTTAGATTGAAAAGGTAATTTTAAATAGCGAAAAAAAGCGAATATAAAATACAATCGGATTTCCGAAGTTCTCAGATCAATAATTGTCAACTACTATACAAAACGACCAATTTAAATAATAATTTAGACGCAAATTTCGGCCAGTGCATAGGATCACAGGCATGCATGACAAAAAATGGTAAGCAAAGGGAAACTATATAGGTTTAAAACAGTCGTAATAAAATTAAGTGTGCACCTAAGATTTTACAATGGATACATATGTATATCACTTTATAGTCCCATGTATAACTTATGTTAAAGTATTATAAAGTATATTAAATACAAAATAATATCGTATTGATTTTTCTCTATTTGACAATTATATACTACGTTTACACACTAAATTAAAATACATTCTTCAATCAAGAAATTATACTTATAGCAAGTTTATCAACTTGTTTATTTACATGTAAGTACTGTCCAATACAAAAATAGAAGAAATTTACGAAAACAACTCGTTTTAATCAGATTAATTAATTTTGTACTTTTTAACATGTACTTACCCTTCGATATAAAGTTAATTATGGTTTTAAGAAATATCTATTATATAATATACTAAATTTGATGGATTAAGTTGAATCTAGACAGCGATTCTTTAAATGCTTAATGTGAAAACAGATTGTTTTGATATTTGTTATTTTATAGTATTAGCAATTGGTAGGGCAACCTTATGCAAGATTTCGTCTAAAAATTTTATTTTATTATTTTCACAAAATTTAACAAAAGAATCTTTACATTTGAATGGAAAACATTACTACCACTGGATTTTACTGTATTTCATAAAAATAACTTTTTTACATTAAATAAATAAGAATAAATAATTTTCTAAAGTTTTCGAAGAAGACCCGAACTATTATTAATAGCCTTTTAAGAACGTGGTCTTTAGTTTTTTGGGCACCCACTGCAGACAGTCCACTTGTCAGATTATTTAATCCTTGAACATAATCCTTGACTATACTCAATAAAAAGGATGTCTTTGTTTTCTTTTTAACGTAAACCGCGATTTGATTGGAGTTTATTATTTTTTGACTTTGTAAACAGCTCATTTATTGTTGATTTAAATAATTGGCAGTTCACTATAATTAATCAATAACAACATATTTACTGATTACTAAGAACTATATATTAAGTTCAGTATTAGCAATAACACTAGTCCAATCTATTATAAAAAAAAAGATCACAATTTAGTTACGAATTATGCAATTTTGGTAATGTCCCAACAGAGTACATTTTGATTTAAGTATTTGAATAGCCTATTTGCAAGTACATCTGAATTTATTAATATTAAATATCAAATATATACATGTGTTATTAAGACTAAGGTAATTGCACTAACAATAACAATAATGACTACCAATAATACGATGGCAGCGACTGTCACTTTAAAATCCATCTCATAAACTTGATGAAGTAATCCTGCAAATTTACAATTACAGCAAAACAAATTGATTTAATTGCATCAACAATTAGACAATAAAAAACTCGTTTAACTCTTTATAAATTGAAAAGAAAAGAATTACATTGACATGATTTGCACGGTATCAAAATGAGGGGATGTTTTGGATAAATATACAAATAATAAACGAGTATTGAGTTGTTTTTCTGTAGCAGCAATATTCAAATGTTGATTTCCACTAAATGAGTGATTGTTCAAGATGGCAAAACATTTAGAAAATGCTCAGTGTATTTATGACTTTTCGAAAGCTAACTTTGCAGGTATACTTAAATAATAAGACGGTTGACTGCGTATGTCAAAAAAAAAAATTTTTTGTTTTTGTTTTTCTTTTTGTAAATGTTCTATCAAAAATACTTTTATTTTTCAAACTTAAGCTATTTGATATTTTTTTTATATTTTATAAATTGGGCAACTCAAAAAGTGGTAACAAGAGAATATTTAAAATGTTTTTCTCTGCATATTTGTGTTGAACGATAAATTTCTAACTATACGCTTTTCGCTACATGGAGAGAAAAAACATGTTTTGCATAACCAATCAATATTAACAAAAGGTATAAGCATTGTTATACATTATTTTTGTGAGTTAACTATTGGTCAAATGAGTTCGAAAAAAAAAGGTAAGAAGTCCGTGGAATTATAAACCTTATAATATAATGATTATATGGAAATTTTCTTTCAAAAACACACTACATTCGCTATGGATATAAATCATCAGGCGCAGTTTACTTTGCGATGGTCCGGGTTGGAAAATTTGCGTAAATATGTTTATTAAAATGTTATTTTTTTTTATTTTTTTTGTTTTTTTTGTGAAAGATTTGAGGTCGGCGCGTTGGAAAAGCTAGTTATGGACAGCCGATTGAGGTATATTACCATTTAAAGACCCACCTGACGCTGGAAGAAAGTCTTGTTCTGGACTCAGGTGTAAGGAATATGCAGTGTGATCACCTTCAACATACTTCATATACGCAGAGACATAAAAAGAAATTATAGTGATGGTAACGTCGAACAGAAAAACACAAACAAGAAGGCAACGCAATGCAATGAAATACATATGGATTCGGTGAGCAGTTTCTGTTAAAAGTTATTTGCTATAGGAACATTTCAATTACATAGAACATCTGGATTTATAACTATATGCATATGGGGCCTGTCGGCAAAAGAGAACATCACTATTTGACCATCCCTCTACTTGTAATTTTATTTAAGCTTCGTTATTTACCTATGCATTACTGGTAAAGAAAACAAAAGATTTTTACGTTATGGTAGTTAACCGGTAGAGATGACAAATACACTTTGTTGTCCTGGATATATTTTAAATAAAGACAGTACAAATATTATAACAAGCTTACTGGTTTTCATCTATCTACTAATATTCGAGATTTTATTTTACGATGACTCTGCGTGGTCAACAGATAAGACTTACTATGGCAAAGAGCGCGGCACCGCCAAAAGAACGATTGTATAAATCTCCAACAGCCCTCAAAATTTAACAAAAGTAGTCGAGAATTTATGAATATTTTAACTGATTTTTAGAACAGTATTTTTGTGTACAAAATAATTAAAACGTGGGCAAATACTTAGTGTATGTATAGAATGCAGTGCAATATGCACTTGCTTTCACAAATTAGGTTTATTATAAATAAAATAGGATAATAACTTAAGATACTTGTAGTATTTAAAAAAAAAAATATCCTGACCTACATATTTGTTTTGTATAGTTTACGATTCATTTAAATGGGTCTTGTGAAAAGCTTCTGCACTATTGATGAATAAAGATCTCACCTTTTTGGCTGGAGGAGTTGGGACTTGAAGATGATATTTGTTTTGACAATAATCGCGCAACAACGCTATCCCTTCTGTGCGATTGTTAGCGTAGCGGGATTCCCAGGCATCCAAAAGGCGATTGTAATACCGCGGAGTGTCGTTGTATTTAAGGTACTTATGGGTTTGATCAGTTGGAAAGATGCGCTCCAGCGGTGCACATCGCGCTAGTTCATCCTCGGCTATGATAAGGCACCTCACATCATCGGGGGTCAGATTATTTAGGATCGCATCCACATACTGTGTTGTATTAAATGTTATAGTATGATTAGCAACCTATCCATTTGGAGTATCAAATTTGCGCCTCACCTCATTCCGGTCTTCCATAGACTTTCGGGTAAATGTGTTATGTTTGATCTTTTCCTCGCGCGACAAGTAGTTAATGTAAAGCCGCTTGTCATAGCACATTTGTGTGCCGGGAGGAAAGGAAAATTCTGCGGCCAGTTCTTTTTGCTTATCAAGCGATAGTTTTGGAGGTACCTTAAAATATGTATCATCATATATATAGTTATACGTTCTAAATTCATATGTAAAATGCCAGCACTTACGTTGTACAGCGCTGTATTAAGAACGCCCTGCACTAAAGGCGCTTTAACATGAGCATCTAGGGGCAGTTCCGAGTGTAAACTGGGCGAAATATTAACTTCCAACAGCCAAGGCACAAGATCAGAGTCCAGAATAACATCGAAGCCGAATAGCTCGAAGCAGCTGTACTTTGATTCAACATTTGCTCTAATCATGCTATTAATGCCATTCTCGCCAGCAAGAATTGTCCGAAGCACCAAACTCCTCAGAGCCTCCCACAGACAGTCGGTACGCACTCCACGATTCGCCAAATACGTCCACAGCGACTTGATAGTCCACTTATGTCCGTGGCAGGCATTGACGTCTTCGTTCTTCGAATAGTTCGAGGAAAACTTATTGATGCTGTAGTTGGTCAAATGCATACACCGATCATTCAAAGTGTCCGTTTTAGCGCTGTACTTTACTGAATATACATAGTATAGTTTCCTTTGGGTTAATATACGGCTCACTCGATTTTAGATAAATATTTACTTACCTGAAGCGAACCGTGCCAATCCGTTGTGGTACATGAACACTCGCAAGGGATTCACTGATGTAACCAAGACATACAGACGCAGATCAAATTTACTACCATTTATTAGAAGCGGTCGCTCTATATACCTATGTAAAACAAATCGGGAATAATTATTATGTTTCCGAAGCTTTTGATCCTTAGATGCTACATACTTTTGTACGATAAGGGGCCTTCTCTTGGGTATCTGGCCCCATCGGTTGATAACCCTGATGCCAGCACCCCGAGCACTAGCTGGTGGCTTTATAATCCACTTAGTATTTCGCTGGGCATATTTCGGCCAGTGCCGGCGCAGCGCTCCCAGATCATTGGGAATAATGTATGTGCGTGGCATGAACCCGAATTCCTTGTTGCTGTGCTTACCCATCTGCCTTTGCAGATTCTTCCAGCACGAATCCTTTCGGCCGATGCGAAATGAACCGGGCAAGTGATTAATTTTCTGATACGAACGAATGGCCTTAAAACACGGTGACTTTAAATGCTTTCCCCATACGCCCATCCAGTCGTTGGTTTCTACTTGCGAAAATACATATTAATTGATATCTGATTATTATGTAGAAACTCACTCTTTAGCATTCGCATTCCGCTGTTGGCCAGAATCAGACGAACTACCTTTGGCATTATGTTTGTAATGCGCCACTTCAAAACGCGATGAAGATCCGGCGGCACGCGTGGACCTCTTTTTGTGTTCGACGAAAAAGACAAATAAGGGGGCACGTAGGGAAACAAACTGGGAACCAGAAGGGAATCCGGATTTTTCAGATCATCCTCAGACGACTGCGAAGACAAGAAGCTGGGCGTGCTTTGGGGCGATGAAAATCGATCCACAGAGTGGGTAAGCTTGAAGGCATGGGCACGATAACCGTCCTCAGTGTCTGACAAAACACTCGCCGTGTCGCTTTCGTCGAAATTTGATACTATTATTTGGTTAAACAATGAAGTACAAATTAGTTAATTATCAATTAATTAAAAAAAATAGATCTAAGGTTAACAATTCTTACAATTGTCGAGATCATCATCTTCGTCGAAGTCGTCATTACGATCGAAGTCAATGGCACTACGGTGATCTTCCTGTTTGTGTTCCGGCTCCAGCAATAAGACCGTCTGTCTTTCATCACCTGCACCCAGTACCTTGGAGCTCTGCTGCTTTACACTTAGCCGCTGGGTGCTGAACTGCTGCTTGCGGCCGAGCCGTGGACTCTGAGTGCTGTACAGCAGGACTCGGTGAACCGTGGGCATTGGCTTTTTGGTAGACACGGTCCCACCTTTGGCCCTCTTTGGCGTCATGGGCAACCGTGGCATGGGCTGATCCGTCGACTTACGCATAATCTTTAATTCATTATTGTTGTTATTAATAAGCGTGTCTCCGGAGCCATCCAGGACCGTATTTTCGGTCATTCTGCAGTAGCGCCGATGTACTCCGACCTGCTCCAGCCCATTGTCAATTACAACAACGGGGTCATAGCTATCTTTAATGTCCCTGTAGTCATCTTCGCTTCCAGGGTCTCCTCCCCAGCCATTGTCTAGGTAATCGGCTTTTAAATCATTGCTTGGGAGCTTTTCCTTTAGCACGTGCTTCTCATACTTTTGACCCTGCCAGGTCCTGTCCTCGGAATTGTCCCTTCGTCCAATGATAACTGTGCCATCGACTTCTCGCGAATCCCTGCGACTGGCGCCGGCCTTTTGAAATTTACTCATTGGCACTTTGCGGCTATTGGCAGCGGCAAACGTTGGCTTGGACAGTTTCTCCGCTCCACGGTTGTAGAAGTACGAAAAATAGTGCTGATAGTGCTGGTTTGTCGTCTGATACTGGACCGGGCGTTCCGAGCTGAAAAACGAGAATGGAAGGCGGTTATTTACAACATGGGGAACAAAGGAAACTGTTTATTGTTTACACATCTATGTATGTTCAATGAGTGTCTGTGGATATATTGTTAATGTACTCGCAACTAGAGTGTTGTGTGGTATCTATCTGTAGTTTTCCAAATTGTAACTTTAAGACTCGAACACAACAACAACAAAATACGTGTGTGTGTGCGTGTACTGGAGGTATGTAGTTTCAACAAGCAGGACAATTAACAAAAAGGCATTTGCATAAATTACAGTATGTTATCCCAGGTCGGCTCTGGTGAGGGGGAATTGAGTGGCCGATATCGGTCCGGACTATTGTCCACATAATCGTTGGACACACGTCCCCCTCGGTCTTTCCGTTTCTTTAGCTCCGCATCAAAGTATACGATGGATGGCTGCAACAACATCTGCTGCTGTTGCTCCTTGTCTACGGCATATGACCTTGCCTGCTTGTACTGCCTATTGGAATGCTGATCCTCCGATCGCTGTACCGTCTGATAGACGTACTCGCAGCTCTTGTTGCCAGCTATCCGCTGGTTGACCAACGATTGCTGGCCAAATGCATCGGTAAACAGTGATGAGTCCGGCGCCGAATTGGCCGCCGATTGGTGGTAGCTTGATCTGGCCGATTGCTTGGTGGGAATTCTCTTTGTCGGCAGATTATGGTTCTGGTTGGGCACTGAATTTTGATTCTGGTTCTGGCGATTGCCCCACGCTGGAGCGATCAGGTTGCAGTTATCGTAGCTATAGTAGCAAAACGTATTGTCCGCATTGCAGTAACGTGACGCCGGGGCTCCATTGTTGTTCAGACTGTTGCTAGCTGGGATATGATAGCCGCTGTTGTTACGCATGTCAGATCCTGGTCACCCAGTCATATATCTGTTGAGGGGTACGTACTAAGCTCGATGTGATCTCTGACTCCGCTAACCCAAAAAAAGGCCTACAAACAGGTTTTAAATGCTGTGAATGATTTCTGATCGGATTTGGACGTAAGTTTACGGATGCGGATTAATCATATCTGGTGGATAGATAGAGAGAAGCCAGAATGCATAGTATGCCACTCTGGCGGTGAATATACAATATAGATTAACCCCGCCATCACCCTGGGCTACCAAGCGTAGCTGCCACTCCGTAAACCAGGTCATATGTACAAAAACTTACTTGCCTCGCGATTTGTGACCTTTACTTTGTTGCTGCAGCTGGAAGGATTAACGGGCACGGAGCAGGATTGCGGTGGCGGTGGTGGTGTCGTTACTCTACCCAAGCGCAGGACTCCCAAAATCTAGGTCACTGGCACTTGTCGTCAGCTAGCTCGGTGTGATTACATTGCCAGCACGAAAAATGCGCCAGGTGTAAATGTATGTAAAATGGAGGCAAAAACTGAAATGCAAATCGAACACACATCCTTTATAATCATAATGATTGCGGAGGCACAATATACCTACAATATAACTAATAGCAAATGCACAATTTTGTCTAATAAATATATTGGATTATTTGGTAGCTTCCAGTTAAGCGTGAAATTCTTAAACGTTCACTAAAACTTTTCACAGCCTATGACAACAAAAAACTAAACTACTGTTTTATTGAAGAACAGAATATCCATGTGCACAGTTTGGAGATGGCAGCGTGAGCACCTCAAACTGCCACCTCGCGATAGATACCGATTGCGCACGCACCAGCTGTTCGGCCGATAGGGGACTTCCCGAAGAAACCGTTTTAATCGCTCACTTTACCCGTTTAGCCTGGTTTTGAATCGGAAAAACACGTAAGGAAAATCGACATCATAGGTTTGTTTTTAATAATTTTAATACTGAAAGTTACAAATTGTATTCGTAATGGGTTCTGTTTGCAAGAACTCTTATTTATTAGCAAGCAAAATGGGTTTTAATGAATTGTCTTCGATTGTTGTCATCTCCGGATTTTGGTGACCTTCCTATGGAATTGAAGAAAGTGGAATTAAAGGGTGAAATGTTCTGTTCCGTATCTAAAAAGATAAATGAAAACCAATAAACAATGAGCACTTTAGGATCTATAGCATTAGTTAGCTTACCAATGCTTGGATCGACCCACTCCATGGCCATGTTGTGGAGTATGGCCAACGCCGTAATCGTTTGCTTTGCAGATCCATGGGAACCCTGGATTTCGGTGGCAAGGATACCGAAGCGACTCATCAGCAGATTGAGACACTTTCTAGCCGATGCGTAGGTGACCGCGTGGGCGTGGTTATACAGCTCCTCGGATTGGTTCCTCGGGAATCGAACCGGTGTGAACAGGGAGGAGGAGCAGCGCACCATTTCGTTGCCCAGCAAAATACGACCCCGGAACTCGTTCTGTTCGAATCGATCCTTTATTTTGGACAGACCGAACATCTCGGTGTCGGTGAGCATGGACTGCTCATCGATCAGTCGGATATCAAGGTCCCTTATCTTATGAGCCGCATCGCAAACAATCTGAATGTGAAGTTCCTCCTCCCGGCTGGTAAGGGCGGGCAAAAGCTCCTCTCCATCCAGATCAGGGGCACAGTTTTCCGGTTGAAACCTCACAGTTGTCTGTAGTAAAGCACCAATGACTTGCGGCATATTGGCAATTGCTTGAAACGCCGAACCAGATCGCTCCTTTTCCGATAGAGTAGCCGGCATTCGGATATACCTGGAAGCTTTCGATGATAGGACAGATGCCACGCGCCTAGTTATTTTTGCCAAAGTGCGTAAACTAACGCCATGGGCCATTGCAGTTAATTTGGGGTGCTTAAATAAGAAAAAAATTTAGTAACAAATCTTAGTTTTCATTTTTGGCGGGCAATTTTGAAAGCCAGTTCACACGGTTTTGATGTACATACAAATTCGCGAGTCTGGCATACAGAAATGTTTACTGTACCTCTGTGCCGCCCCACAAGCGAATAGCGGATAGAATCTGCAAATCTATTGGAACTTGCTCCCTCTTTAACGGCTCAAAATATTCAATTTCCAAGTCATCCCGTACAATTTCAATAATTCTGCGAAGGTTTTCCTTAGTGTATCGGTACTTTAGTCGAAATTTATGCTCATTTAGATCGGTCAATGGATTAAATCTTGGGTTCCTTTTCTTTATATGCGTTGCCCGCGCTCGAGAATTGTGTTTGATATTCAGAAAACATTGAAAGTCTTTGAAATAATCAAAGTCTTTTAGAGACCTTTGAAATCTTTGTATATCTTCCATTTTCACTTGTTTACTTGCATAGCAGGGTGGCTGTTTTGTATATATTAGAAAATACCTCATACGTACATGCGGTATTTAAGGCTCTTGCAACGATTGAAATTTTATGATGAAACTTTACACTTTAAAAATAATCTTTTTAAATGTTGTTAATTAAAAAAATGTAAGTAAGTAAATTAATACTTTTATTTTTTTTAAGCACGTTATGTACTTTTGGAGTTAAATAATTTTTTTTTATGTATTTCTATACTTTTAAAAAAACAGAACAGAAAGAAATCAAAGCTCGAAGTACCAAAAAATAAATACTAGGGAAATAGAACCTATTGCGAAGATTTGCAAAAGCGATTGTTTTCAGTTGTGAAGACTAATATCTACACATTCCAAAAGCTTAACGATCTTTGAAATCTGGCCATTTGGTCACACTGAGTCCAAAGCGTCGTTTTCAAAGTACTCTTTCAGTTTCCATTGTGAAGTTTTAAGTGATCGCGAGTGCCAAAAAGTAACAATGGCTGATGATCAGGGACGTGGACGCAGGCGTCCACTTAACGAAGATGATTCCTCTACTTCCCGAGGTAGTGGTGATGGGCCGGTATGTAAACTCTTATTCAAGCTAGGAAAAAAAATCATAGCGGTAAAGCAAATTCCTTATAATTCCGTTATGTCGCAAACACAAACACAGCCATGTACATAGATTGTAAATGCGCGCATTTCTTCGGAATTCGACACCAAAAGGAAGCACTAAAACTAACAAACAAAAATCTGCTATGAATTTGAGCTTGACTGCATAAAATCTTCTTGAATTTCTGTTGACCAAGCACTTTTTTCAAAGGGAATTCATTAAACATATTTCCAAAAACGCTTCTTTCAATTTGAATTTCCAAGGAAATGTAAAGCATTATCTGTTTCGTTTCATTTATTTTTTTTTAATAAAAACTGCTAAAATAACCATCACCTGACAGGAAGGTGGCTGTGGCAAGCCGAATCTTATTTACCCTTGCAGTCTATGTCTTTGGAATCTGCATGCCCGACGTTGATATGGACGGACATGACCAAATGGACCCGGCTAGTGATACTCATCAAAAATCATGGTCGGAAACGCTTCCTTCTATCTGTCACATACATTTGATTCCTAGAAACTCTACGAGTAACGGGTATTTCTCCGATATTCATCCCAATTCTATACAACTTTGAGATGGCTTTCAGCATTGATATACTCTGAAATTGCAGGCAAAGCATACTACAAAAACTATTTTTTACCATTTTTTTTCTGCTTCATCTTTGATTATGAGTAACAATATTTTCGTAGCTTGACCGTTAGTTTTATGATTTAAAATCTGTCGTACTTTAGGTAGTTGTTTAAATGGCTCACATTTAGGAATCACAACTATTTGTTTAAACCCCTTAATATTTTTTCTTTTAATAATAAATAATAAACAGGTAATACTTTTTGATTGTTCATCGCGATTGTTTTCAATGTACAAAGTTGAGTCTTTCTGGTGTTTATTGCTGTCTCGTGTTTATTGCTGAATCTCGCACGATCTCTCTCTTTCTTCTATGTTATTTTTTCCATCGGCGTCAATTATTCATAACTGCCGCTAGGTGGAGCTAGTGTGCAGTCATTCACTTCTATTAGGAGACAGCGTCCTCTATATCTAATATTATAATTTTTTTTAAATGAGTAACTTACATCATTTAATGCTTTCATGCAGCGGGTGAAAGTATTCAGAGGATCTTCATCAGGTGACCCGAGAGCGGATCCTCGTATAGAGGCTTCAAGAGAGAGAAGAGCTCTCGAGGAAGCTCCCAGGCGTGAAGGTGGCCCGACAGAGCGAAAGCCGTGGGGTGACCAATATGATTACCTGAATACCCGTCCGGCTGAGCTGGTATCCAAGAAGGGAACCGATGGCGTCCCGGTCATGCTGCAGACGAACTTTTTCCGATTAAAAACCAAGCCGGAATGGCGGATCGTTCATTATCACGTGGAGTTTGAGCCGAGCATCGAGAATCCTCGTGTCCGTATGGGAGTTTTGTCCAATCATGCTAACCTTCTGGGATCAGGCTATCTATTCGATGGACTGCAACTGTTCACCACCAGGAAATTCGAGCAGGAAATCACGGTGCTCAGCGGAAAGTCGAAGCTGGACATTGAATACAAGATATCCATAAAGTTCGTTGGATTCATATCGTGTGCTGAGCCCCGCTTTTTGCAAGTCTTAAATCTAATATTGCGCCGCTCCATGAAGGGCCTAAATTTGGAATTAGTTGGCCGTAATCTCTTTGATCCCCGAGCTAAGGTAATTTCTTTTGGTATCGTTTTAAGTGCTGTTTGGTCAAATATGATTTATTTTAGATCGAAATAAGGGAGTTCAAAATGGAGCTATGGCCGGGCTATGAGACATCGATTCGTCAGCACGAAAAAGATATTTTATTGGGCACCGAAATAACTCACAAAGTTATGCGCACCGAGACGATCTACGACATAATGCGACGTTGCTCACACAATCCGGCTCGTCATCAGGACGAAGTACGGGTAAATGTTTTGGACTTGATTGTCCTTACGGATTACAATAACAGAACTTATCGTATCAATGATGTCGACTTTGGACAAACTCCGAAATCAACATTCAGTTGCAAGGGTAGAGATATCAGTTTCGTGGAATACTATCTCACTGTAAGTCTAATATTTACCACGGATATACATCGGCGTCTTATTTCTCCCAACATTTGTTCTCTTTAGAAATATAATATACGCATTCGCGACCACAATCAGCCGCTGCTGATCTCCAAAAATAGGGACAAGGCTCTAAAAACTAACGCTAGCGAATTAGTGGTACTAATTCCTGAGCTCTGCCGAGTGACTGGGCTCAATGCCGAGATGCGCTCAAACTTTCAGTAAGACTTTAAACTATATTTAAATTAACAAGCTCTTGTGTCGCAAACTATCTATTTCTTAAGTTATATTCTGTGTATCCTTTCTTTACATGACTAAAACTATATTAATTTCGCTAGTCCGTCCGATTCTTGACCTGTTTGGAGTCAACGAGTTCATGCCGATCGGTTCGAAAAAACTTCTTACTGTTTGCAAACCTGAGATTACCTCCTTATCCCAGTAGACTAATGTTATTACAATAGAACTAATAACTAATAAGACTAATATGAGATAGAATTATTCCCCGACTATCAGATACCCGTTACTCAGCTAGTGGAACGGTAATTTTCATCATTTTTCTGTGGTATCGATAGATATTGAGGAATAAAATGAGAACATTTTTTAAAAATTTAAAACTAAAATTTTAAAAGTCTGGTCGTGACCGTTTTGGCCGTTTCGTATGTGAAATGAGAGGCGCGGCTAAAGTGTTTTAGCTATACAAATAAAAATAGGCAAGACAAACAATAAAACGAAGAAAAATCTGAGCACTTTTCAAAAGTGTGGGCGTGGCAGTTTAGGGCGGTTTTATGGCCCATAAAAAATGTAATATTTAATTATTATAAACAGGCTTATGCGTGCCATGAGCAGTTATACGCGAATGAACCCCAAACAACGCACTGATCGATTGCGCGCTTTTAACCACCGTTTACAAAACACTCCAGAAAGTGTGAAGGTCTTGAGAGACTGGAACATGGAACTGGACAAGAACGTCACAGAAGTACAAGGCCGGATAATTGGACAGCAGAACATCGTGTTTCATAATGGAAAGTGAGTTGAGCAAGTTAAGAGCACTGCAAGTTTATAGTTAATAATTTTTTCAGGGTTCCTGCTGGAGAAAACGCTGATTGGCAAAGGCACTTCAGAGACCAAAGGATGCTTACCACTCCGAGCGATGGCCTCGATCGTTGGGCTGTCATCGCGCCGCAAAGGAATTCCCATGAACTCCGAACTCTACTTGACTCTTTGTATAGAGCAGCTAGTGGAATGGGTCTTAGAATTCGAAGCCCCCAGGAGTGAGTTTTTATAAAAAAACACGTATACCTCACATTACGTCTTTACTTAATTCGTAAAGAGAGGTTTCGTGCTTCGTTTTCTGGGTATATATCCACTTTAACTATCGTTTTACAAACAGATTCATAATTTATGATGATCGCACTGGAACTTATGTGAGAGCAATGGATGATTGTGTGCGCTCAGATCCCAAACTTATATTATGCCTCGTACCCAATGATAACGCCGAAAGGTATTTATTCCCTAATAAGTGTACAAATCTAAACTTAATGACTATATTTATCGAAGACATTGTTTAATTTTGGTACACTAAAGTTAATATAAATGAAAGTACTGAAGTAAACCTTTTTATTTTAGATACTCATCAATCAAAAAGAGAGGATACGTTGACAGGGCGGTGCCAACTCAAGTTGTGACCCTTAAAACGACCAAGAACCGTAGCCTTATGAGCATTGCCACCAAAATAGCAATCCAACTGAATTGCAAGTTGGGATATACACCCTGGATGATCGAACTACCCTTGTCCGGACTGATGACAATTGGCTTTGACATTGCGAAGAGCACACGAGATCGGAAGAGGGCCTACGGAGCATTGATTGCCTCAATGGATCTACAGCAAAACTCCACGTACTTCAGCACAGTCACGGAGTGCAGCGCCTTTGATGTGCTCGCTAACACCCTTTGGCCGATGATAGCAAAGGCCCTGCGCCAATATCAACATGAGCATAGGAAGCTGCCATCTCGAATCGTATTTTATCGAGACGGTGTGAGCTCCGGCTCTCTAAAGCAGCTTTTTGAATTTGAAGTCAAGGACATCATTGAGAAGTTGAAAACTGAATACGCCCGCGTCCAGCTAAGCCCACCGCAATTAGCTTATATTGTGGTAACCAGATCCATGAACACGCGCTTCTTCCTCAACGGACAAAATCCTCCGCCTGGTACTATAGTTGATGACGTTATAACTCTGCCCGAGAGATACGACTTTTATCTGGTCTCGCAACAAGTTCGTCAGGGTACAGTGTCGCCGACCAGCTACAATGTTCTTTATAGCAGCATGGGTCTCTCACCGGAGAAAATGCAAAAACTTACGTACAAGATGTGCCACTTGTACTACAATTGGTCGGGCACCACACGAGTGCCAGCAGTTTGCCAGTACGCTAAGAAGCTAGCTACCCTCGTGGGTACGAACTTGCACTCTATTCCGCAAAACGCGCTCGAAAAGAAGTTTTATTATCTATAATTGGATATAATTTAGAATGGAGTATTAATCCTTACTAAGAGGCCATATATGAAACTAGCCCAGACATTTATACTTTTTCAATACTTTCTTACTTTTGCTAAGCACTTCAGCATTTATGACTAAATATTTTGTATTTGAAATGCATTACTGCTCTTTTTTCAAACAAAAGCAAAATTGAGGATTAAGATTCTGGTATTTAAGCATAAGACCAGAGGAAATTCCCAAACAAACATTTAAAGTTATCTATCAAGACATGTTCATTAATTTGGAATATAATTACTTTATTTTTTATTGTATATTTTAGTTTATGTAAAGAAAAATTACATACATCCATGTTTGCTTACTTAACCACACATTCATGGCTGCTTATATTCGTGAAACATATTTTATTAATTATACAGGTATTTAACTTTCACAAGGATAATACAATTTCATAGCTTGTTGAGTATACTGAAATGCTACGGAGTTCGATATATTTTAATGTGTTTGTATTTACAAAATTCTAAATTTTCATTTTGGATAAATGTTTTATATTAATCGTATCGATTGCAAGTTGGGGTAGGATTGAGTTCAGTGATAATATCGATTATTTATAATTTAATATCCAAACACCGACTACTATGATACAGAAGCCCATATCTACTCAGACCTTGACTCCAAAGAAGCGAACAAAATTAGCAAGTCTTTTAAATCGCTTTCCTTGGATTGTCGTCTAGGCTTAAAATGCAAATGCGTTCGTTCACTATAGCGATTAATTTAACGATAATTACTCGTTGGTGTATATACAATTCAATGAAACTTTTGATTTTAGACATATTATTTAGGATTAGGTGTATATTGTATAAAGGGTGGTAGAAAAGCTTTGGTGCTTTTGTGTAATCCAATTTCATACCACGCTTGGTTTCGACCATCGTATGGATTAATTCTCTTTGGAATTACTTCTTCTTTTTGTTTTTTAGAATTATGTCAGGCTTTAACGAGTTAATCAGGGATCAAGCCGATGTTTCGTTCGGTTCCATCCAGCCCTCGCTGTCGTCTTCGCTATCCGAATCCTCGGACTCGGATAATTCGATAGCCACACGTCTGGCCAAGATTGAAGCCACATCCAATGGCGCCGCGTTTCGTTCAATTTCCTTTTGCTCTGACTTTTCAACTTTACGTAGAGTAATACCTGGAAAGATTAATTTGATGATATTTTTGCATTCGAACCTTGAATGGCAATTACTTACCATCTCGAATGGCCTTCATCAAGTCGTTGCGTGGGTCATGGAATGGAGGCAGCATCTTCTTGGGTGCGACAATGTGAGGCACACCATTTTGTTGGCCGGGCTGCTGCATTTCGCCATTGGCCAGTGATTTGGGAAGAATTTGATGCGGGCGCAGCGTGTGTTGGTTGCCACTGCCCATGCCTTCCTCGACTGGAGGCGGTGGCGGCGGCGGTGGTGGCGCGGCATTAGGTGGCGACATCTTAGGCGAGTGCTGTAAGGTTTTGCCACAAATTAAACCAAATTGTGATATATTAACACCCATCAGTGAACAACAAACCTGATCTGGAACCGGCGGCGGTGGCGGCAAGTCGCTAAGGGAGTTCAGTTGATTGCCCGTCATACCGATGCTGTGGAAAGTATTGCTCAGTTGCGTCATGACCATATCATTGGCATTCTGGACGCTGTTGGGAGATCCAGCTCCCGACGAACTGTTCGCCCGGCCAAGCAGTTTGGCCGCCATATGCCCGCTGTTGACTCCGTTCATGCCAGACATTGGTGAAATGACGTCTGGAACTGGTGGAGGCGGTGGCAAGGCATCCCGACTGGTCGACATACTTCTGCCCCTTGTCGGAGTGTTGGCATTGGAGGCTGTGGGCGTACCACCACCGCTGCCATTCGATGGCGGAGCCGGTGGCGGCTGCGACGGACGCGGTTTGTTACGCGACGGTGTTCCCGGTCCGTAGATGGGCTCCGGCGACATCACTCCCTGTCCAGTTTGGCCGTACAGCGCATGCGACTGATACATTCCGGCGTCATACATCTGCTGATGCTGCATGTGCATCTGCTGGGGGCCACCCATGCCGTTGCCGAAGGTGGCAGCATACTGATTACCCATCTGCGGTGGAAGCTGCTCGTAGGTGCTACCATCGATCTGCTCCGACTGATAGCTTCGGTTCAATTCGATCGAGTTAGGACGTGGCGGACGTGTATCGTACACTCCCATATCTAGAATAATGAATGTGAGATATTAGAGCCGTTGACTAACCACCCATTAAAATGAACGTTTTTACAGGACACACATCTCATTTAAAAACACGCCAATTATTTTGTAATTACAGCCGAGGAACAATAAGACACATATGTAATTACAAGCAATTCCAAATTTCTGTGCATATGAGACCGCTGGACTCGAATAGAAATTTTGTTGAATATACAAACATCCGATTAAAAGTCTTTGTTAGCTCGTTGCACAGAAAACAATTTAGAGATACTTTCGTAGAATAAGATGTGGCGACAGAAAGGAATTAGTAAAGCTGCAGAGTGACATGTAGACGTAGATATGGAAATTGACTGAACTACAACAGAAAGATAGGAGGATCCTAAACAAAAACTGCGGCTCAATCACGAATCGCGAGTATGAAATGAATTAAAGTATTATGCAAAATGCAAGATGCATTGTAAATATAATGTGCACACACATTACATTAAAATTGCAAGTTAGAAGGTGACTAGTTTACAGTGTTTTGAGATAATAAATCTGCACTTTGCATGACCAATGAAACTCATAAATCATCGCCATTCCGATTGATAGTTTGAAAAAGAGAGTGTTCTCTGTACACACAAATGCTAAAGGAACTCAAAAAGGATTGCTAGTAAGGTAATATGGGGATAGAAGCGAGTGAAAGAACATATATAGTCTTTACTGAGCTTGCTAAAAGTGGATGTGGATGTCTAACCTGCAATCGCAACGGCGGTTTGCTTGGTGACATTACTGTTATTCTCCAAATGCGAAAGCATATTATAAGGCTTTACTGTATCTGTAAATGAGATGGTTATGCGCGATTGATCCATTCGTAATTGCAATGCATATTTATGTTCACGTTCATTAATATCATAACCGAAAACAACGAAAGAGTAGTTCATAAAAACAACATGCAAATAAATAAAAGCTGCGAAAAATAATCGACCATTCGGAGAATGAAATTGTAAGGTTCTCTGACCGTATTGTATTTACCATCAACAAGACGAACTTCATTGGAACAAAGTCAGTGAATTCAAATTAGAGACAAATCAAGTTCGAAAGTCTTGCTAACTTACAGGAGGATGAACTAGACTGGCCATAGACCATTTTGCTAATGGTGTAATAATAATGAATTAGATCGAATATATCCTGTATCTGAGATTTTAATCAAACTTTAGATGGAATTTATGTTAAGTACCATTTCATTTATTTTTTAAGCTCTGGAAACTTTGTTTCGGTCACCTTTCTCTGGGTCATGATTGTGTGGGTTAATTTCAATTAATAGCAACTTCAAAATAATACAAATTAGTGATCTTCGAACTGGGTTTTGAGGCGCATCGAAAACTAGCGAGCTTTTGAGTGAAGTAGGTGAATGAATGGCGGGTACATCTGTATCGTGGGATGTCTGCCGGGCGGAAATGAAAGCTACGTGGCCCCATCATCGTACCTACGTCTTGGATATTACCGACAACTTGGTGGTGCGCATCGAGAGTGCTATGCCGCAAATCGATGTCAGCCTCGCCCACAGTCTGTATTTTGACTAGCTGAACTACACGGGCAGACAGGACATAATTGATAATTAAAATAGATGTACCATTCAATAGGCAAGACAAGTGCAAATAGTCAGTGCGCGAAACGAACGTACCAATAACAGCCTATGAATTTGGTTCGCACTGAATACTTGGCTCACACGGAGACCAATCCCTTTCGCCAAGTACTTACTTCCGTATCCGGCTTCTTCGTTGACCATGGAATTCGGTGTGCGGTAGATGACGTTGTTGGGCATCAATGTTTCGCCGTGCACCAGTGCACGTTGTCGCTGCTGTTCGCGCGTATTGTGCGGCACCCTTATTTTGGTCTTCTGTTTCTTATTGCCACGTCCAGCAGCTCCGCCGGCACCGCCATCCTGCCGCGGTCTGTTCAGCTTCTTGCCCTTGTCGTGCATCACACGTTCGGTATCCTTCAGCATCTCCTGTCGCCACAACTCAAAGAAGTAGTTCGGATCCGTGTAGAACTTAAGACCATCCTTGCCATCGTCTCGATAGACATTAAGCTTGTCGAGGGGCGGCGGTTTGTCGCACTGGGCATATGTGTCCATCATTGGTGCCGGCATGGTGGCGCGCGAGAAGATCTGTTGATCAAAAACCTTGGCCGACTTGAAGGCCTTCTTTCGGGTAATGTCCGTCAAGGGCACCTCCTCAACTGTGCTGTCCAGCTGGGTAACTTTGATAGCTAGGCGATCGATGCGCGCCTGCAGGGAGTTAGCTCGATCCCCGATGTTGCCCACGTCGCGGGCCAGTTCACCGAACACATCCTCTGCGTGCTTGGACAGCGAGGACAGCTGGCGAATGATGTTCGTCAGCGTGGTGTTGGTGACCGTCTCCAGCTCCACGGATTGCAGCTCATCCTGCTGATACACGGAGCGGGCCACATGCACGGGTTCTATGGATCGTTTGGGCAGCGGCATGGTCGGGCGCGATTGACAATTATCTCCAAATTGGCAAACCCGTAAATTAGTGCGTCCTCATCGACTGAAAACGGCATTAATAAGTAATAAATTGTTTTAATACGAATTAATGCATTTAAAATTAATTAAATATAAAACCCTTTATTTACTGATTTACTACATAATCTCATGCCAAATTGGGATCAATAATAAAAAGATTTCTTTTTATGCTGATTATCAATTGAAGACATTTCATTCCGATAAAATTGTACTTCCCAAATTGTCGTTTAACTTTGTTTATAAATTTTCCCGTAAAAGTAGACGTTTAAAAAGTTAATTGGATACTATCAAAATTGGTTTAAAAGAAATTTTGTCATCACTATACTAAACCGTCTATGAACAAGACTCAGAATGGTATTGCAGAAGATTTCACGAGACGCTTATCCATGTATCCATGAGACGTGTTCATTACAATCACCAAAATGCCATTTGAATTGTTTTGTGATATGCGCGACTGACGAACTCGACGTCTGGACCACACCCCACGAAACGATACCCACAGCGAGGTGATAAGGGCGTAACGCCCAAGTCACCCCCGCAAGATGCACCTTGCAGTCCCGGCGAGATTAGTCGATAATGCCCCCCTTTTCGGTGGCAGTTTCTGGGTGCTACGACCTGGGGCCTTTACGTGGGCACCTATTCCATACGTGCATATACGTATATCGTCGGCGGCCTCCCACCAACGCAAATTAGACCGTCACGCACTCACACACACGCATGAACCGCAGCAGCAGCAGCACCCAAGTAAATGTACATACATATGTGTGGGACGGAACGGCTGACTCTTTCAGATTTTCGCACTGAAACATTCGCACTAAATCGCAACAATGCACACACAAAGGTATCTCTCACACTTTCTAATCGTAGTGGCTGCTGCGATTTTGATTTTGGTTTTGAACGGCGCAGCTTAGTTTTACACAGTCCACCTCACTTTACAGCATATCGTACACTCACCGCCCGTCACACTTTTCGTTTGGCGGCTGGCACCACAACAAACATTAAGCAGCCACTTCCGTTTCGGGGGTTCGGTGGCAAATTCGATCCGATGCGAACTCTAATTAGCCAATTTGGGGCTTGAAAACTGCAAATATTTGCTCGTTTTGTGGAAACTAAGATTTCCACACCTTTGCAGTGTGACCGAAGCTTTGTGGTTCGAAAATACTGCAGGGATTCATCATTTCGGAAAATCAGACAAATATACTGCACGATGCGGTGGGGAAAAAGTTATTTTTATATTAAATGTAATATGTATTTTAATTACTATATTTAAATAAATTTTGCAAGGGAATTTTCAGTAACTCATTTCATATTGTTTATTTACTGTATAGAATGAAATATTTTAAATATAAATATATATTCAATTTATTTTATTTTATTTTAACTCTATATTATCCATAATAAGCTATTTTATTAACGTTATTTAAAATTACTGTTTGCAGTTTCTTCCATTAACTTTAGAAATGTATATTTGGTATTTTTGGTATTTATCCGCCGATCGATAACTAGTGCTCCAGCCCTGGCCCCAATGCATAACATCTCTGTTTCGTCGCACACTGAATAGGTAAGTTTTCCGCACATTTCGTTGATTTCCTCTTGTATAATTCCAACTGCTTGCAGAACCAAATTGAAAAGATGGCGAGTTTGGCTACCAAGGGATCAGGACTTGTGAACAGTGAGTGTCGTGAATCGAATGCAATCGAATGGATACACCACCATTGGCGCCTGTCAATCGCAAAATTATGTAATGATCACTTTTTGCAGGGCTCCTCACACAGGCGAGGCCCCAACTGGACGTGTTCCTGAAGTACGCCAAGGTGGAACTGACGCCCCCGACGCCCGCCGATATTCCGGCCATTCGCCAAGGACTGGGCAACATCATCAAGGGAGCCAAGACCGGCGCCTACAAGAACCTCACGGTTCGCGAGGCCTGGCTTAACACCCTGGTGACCGCCGAGGTCATCTTCTGGTTCTACATCGGCGAGTGCATCGGCAAGCGTCACATTGTAGGCTACAATGTCTAAGCTTACTATAGTCTCCGCTTGGCAGTCACTGGAATGGGCAACGTAATCCCTAACAGATGTGTATATTTATATGTCTGCGAACATTTCGACTCTGAATAAAGTGAAATAGTAATTTAAAATTCCGAAAATTTTCGAAAAATACATTGTTTTTTGAAAACCGTTAGAACGTTTGCGCGGGATTTGTGTAAGCTAAAGATGAGGTGATGTAAAACCAAGTTTGGAATTAAAAGTTGACGATATTTAATGATAAAAATTAAAAAAATATATGTAATGTTATACATCAAATGTTTATGAAACGGTGTCGTAATCAAAGAGGCTAATGGTTCAGAAATACATAATATACTTAGAGCATTTAAAAGCACTCAAGAATAATTTTATTTAAAAAAAAAAATAAATAAATCTAAATTTGCTTTTCATAGATAATTCATTTACACATTTTTTTAAACAAAGTAAAGTAAGATGTATTGAATTATTTTATTTATAAATAACGTTTTTTATTTGAATCTTGAAAAGCATTAATATTATTATTATTATACTTATATTTTTTAACAACAAAACTTTTGTAGACAGAGTAAATTTTTGTAATCTAACTGCGGTCACACTTTACTTTAGTTACCTTCCGATCGGAAGAAGAACCCGGCTGACATTAGGAATAGGAACTTGGCAGAACTTTCCCAGGATCTGTCAGAATGGCCTACAAGAAGCGCCTACAATCGCAGAACCTCGTGCATCTGCTGCAGAACCGCGAGTCCGGATACACCAACGTGGGCCAACAGCCGGGCAGGATGCCGCTGTTGGCCTACGAGCGTCTCTTCTACAAGTGCATCACGCCTTGCCTGACAATTGACTCGATTACCATTCCGCCGATCTACCTGCGCAAGTTTACGCCGGATGGCAGAAAACTGTTGGCCTTCTCGCAGGATCAGCGCAGTCTGCTCATATACAGCTACGGGGGTTCTAGTTGTGCGGCGGTGGGTGAACTGATTCGCCAGGCGGATGTAGGCAGTGGCGAGTGCTTCAGTAGCCAGGACACCATACTCAAGAGCAGGATCTTTGAACGCCTGTTTCCCACAAAAGAGACGCTGAATCTATGCCAAGGCGACTTTGGCCTCTACTATCTGCACCGGGAGTTCAGTGTGTTCCTGGAAGAGGGTCGTTATGCCATGCTGGCTGCCATGACCGTTGTGCGCGGCGCACTGCCGGTCGATGACTACGTACGGTACCCAGATCTGTTCGACAAAGTGGACGCCTTCTCGTATGTGTTCTTTCTGGTGGATTTGAAGCTAGGCGTCGTCACAGATAGACTTATCCTGCCTAACGACTCCATCGTCATTGCCCACAATCATGGAATTTCCGTGTTTGGCTCAACAGTGATGATGATGTCCCGGCTGCATCAGTGCGTTTACGTCTATTGGGTGAATGACGGTAAGTTCCACCAGCAGGAGACTATTGGTCCCAGGCCGAGGGACTTTATCGAGAAGGCTACCACAGACTTTGACAATCTTGACGCCACCACAGTTTTGCCCATAACGCACATTAAACAGCGCGTCCTTAGCTTTCTGTACCGTAAAATTAATGATAAAAGTGGCAACCCGACGGAAAGTCAGAAGTCGTTTTATAAAAACTTTGAGTATGTAAGTAACATTATAAAGAGTGACAACGGTCTTCACATCCTTACATATCTCATTTAGATAGAACACATGATCATGGAGAGAATGCATCTGGTGAACAATGAACTTCTAATGTTGCGCTATGAAGAGCGGCCAAATGGTACCGATACCATGCCCATGGCTACATCACCGCGCCGCTTGTATGTATTCTACACCATAACTGGCGAAGAAGTGGTTGGCGTTTATCCGGAATATTCCGTCAACCTGCTGCAAATCTTACTGCAATTCAATGACTACATGAGCAATGATCGATCGCTGCAATTCGGTGATGCACCTTCATTGCCCATGCATTTTTTCCTAAGGCATACCTTTGCGGATTCCAATGAATCGGTCTCCGTCGATCGACATACGGCCTTGCGCTTCAACCCCAGCGTTCCACTCAGCTCCCAGAGCCTTTCCTCGTCGCCCTATCTAAAGTTCAACGAATTTAGATACGACAGTCGGTACGTGTCTCCTCTGGAGCAACCCCATCGCTGCTGCAACGATCCTATTGTGTTTCTTGACCGTGCCACGGATTCAATCAAGTTTAGACTGCACGCTACGGCCCGCCGGCATTTAAATCCTTTGGCGCCACGGGAATTGTGCGCCTTTATTTGGCATCCCTTTGACCCACTAGTGCTCAGTATCCAGAAATGCATGAACAGCTACGTCTACCACGTGCACTTGTATAACCACAGCACAATAGTGGAAAAGTAGACTGCCTAATATGTACATACATGATTTTGTACATTTGTGTATAAAACATATTCAAGTACCTTTTATATTATGAAATATATGTGATACTAAAATATCTCGTTTTACCTTTTCAGTAATGTCTTTATTTACAATGGTAAGAGAACATTTCTTTCTTTTATTTAATCAAAGACTGTGAAAATTGTGAAAATTCCAAGTACTGTTTAAATCTTTAATTCGACTTTGCTACATTGTATTGAAGGCCGACTTGAAACTTGAGGCCCAATCCGACGTTTAAAGTTTCATGTAACATTGTATCTCGACTGCGACTACGTTGAAGATTGGTGGTGACCGTCCTCGTTGTATTCCTTGTTGACCTTAAGGGAATGATTAATAACGCTCGAGCCGCCTGGAGGATAGTTCGGGGCAGGCCCTGATCCCGGGCCGCTGGCAGGCTGCTGTGCCTGAGGCTGATTGGGGATCGCATTTGGGTTGTTAACTGGATTCTGTCCGGGAGCCCCCTGCGGTGGATAGCCGCCTGGATATCCGGACGGGTCGGGTGGATACATTGATGGTGGCGGAGCTTGTTGCGGGTGTGGCGGTGGTGGTGGTGGTGGGGGCATGTACAGATTGTAGGGATATGAAGGATAGCCTCCCATTTGAGGATACGGAGGATACGGCATGTACGGATTGTAGAGATATGAAGGATAGCCTCCCATTTCTTGATACGGAGGATAGCCCGGATTAGGATATGCAGGATAATTGTACTTGTGCTCCGTCTTGGAGTGCTTGTGCTTCTTCTCTCCACTGCTGCTGCTGCTGCTGTCGCTGCTATCGCTGTCCGTCCTAACCACTTCGTACTGAAGTAGCAGTACCAGAAGGACTCCAATCGCCGCACAGCTCTTCATTTCTCCGTTTAAACGCACGACGTTCGTTTGATCTAAGCTCACGGGTATGACTAAATCTTGCTCACACAATACCTTGTCCCGTTCCCGTTCCGACAATTCAAATAGCCAGCGCGTGCGTTGATTTTGATAAGTCGACAAAAACATACAGATGCGACAAGGTTGCGGCAGGGCCCACTCAACTAATTCCCTGTAAGAGTTTAGGATTGAAAAACAATTTCATTCGGAAATGAACAATACTTCGCCCATAGATTATAAATAGAGAATACAATGGGTTAATAATTTATGTGATGTAATGTCTCATACTTATTAATTAGTTATTGTGTGTCGGAACAACCGCATTTCCTCCAGATTTTGTTATATATTGCAAAGAGAGGCTGTGTGCTTATCAATTTGACGCAAATTAAGCGAAACAATTCTTTTGAATAATCTTAATAGAAGACTGCGACGCTTTTATTATTTAGACAACTAAACTTTTAAATAGAGCGGCAATTAAAATTAGATACTAAAAGGTAATAAATGGGTTTTACATATACAAATTGGATTAGCAAGATAAACTTTCTTTTGTGTAAACTGTTTTATCAACTTCTTAAGTTAATAAACCGGATGCTGCTGATAAATAAAATCAAAACAGACTGTGCGTTGATTATAAATACTTTTTAAAGATAACGTTTTGGGAAATACCCTATGTACTACTTTTCCATTGTCGCCATTGTATGAAATATATTAGGTAATCGTTTGGTACTGCCTGAAATTGACGAGGGTTGTCCAAAGAGTAGTTTGTGATTTCTTATACCTTTTTATTCGAAAAATACGTATAGCTTAATGAACTATAAAATTGATAGCATTATTAGTTATCTCCGTTTTTGCTGGCAGCTGCCGAAGCCTTCAGACGATTCTCCTTGACCAGCTTGCGCCATTCCAGCCATTTGGCCAGTTCGGGTTGCTCGCTGCCGCCGCCTTGCTGTTCCAGCTGCATGTAGTAGGCTTCGCGCAGAATTTTGAAGGCCTGGATGCTGTAGTATGGCTGCTGTGTGATCGGGTCAAAGTAACGGGCTGGCAGCCTGGTGATTGGACAGATGCCATTGCTGGCTTTGGGAGGCGCCTTGTGGCGGAAGAGGCTTTGAAACACCTTGTCATTGAAATCGTTCTCGATTGTAACGAATGTGCGTTCGCACTTCCCAGCAAGATCCTTTGAATCGACCGCAGGGTTTGCTCCGCGAGTGGGCTTTCGCATCGCTGGCATGGTTAGTGAGTGGTAGCGTATCGTGGGTCCGGAGAACGTGCGCTTGGTGGGACGTGATTTCTTCTTCTCCAGCTCCATTTTCTGGAATTTCTCTGTGAATGCAACAGCAAATTGTAAAATAGCTGCTTCCTTGGTTGCTTTAGATACCCACCCAAAGATTTAGTGTTTTCTTCCTCGGTTATTTTGGCCTCCTCCAGCAGCTCCTCCTGCGTGGGCATGTAGTCCTCCACGCGCACCTTCTTCTTTTTGCGCTTGCGGGCATCGTCCAACTCTTTGAGGCGTATTTTGGTAGCCTGTGTCTTGATGGCCGTGGAAGTGCGTATGGATTTGCGGCCGGAATCGAGGACCGTGAAGCGTGGACGTGGCCGCCGTTTCGTTACCCCACCACCAGGTCGTTTCTTGTGCAGGGCCGGCGTTGCCTTTGTTTCCTTTTTGACTGCAGGCTTGGTTTCCTGCGGAAATCATATGTACCATTTAAACACATTCAGTAATCACAGGATTTTATCGCATTTTAAGAATGGTTCGCACCTTATAAGCCTTTGTGTTAACGACACCGCGTTTCCGCTTTTTCTCGGGCGCCTCTTCCTGATCCGAAACGGGCTCGTCGTTCTCATCGATACTGAAGTCGGAGTCAACCACATCTTCCTCTTCGTCTTTTTGCCTGCAGAGTGAATTTTATATGGCTTGAGCATTTAAATTTATTCAAATGATTAGTGCTCACTCGTATTCCTTATCCTCTTCGTCCTCCTGAAATCCACCATAGGACGTTTTGTAAAAGTCGTCCTCCTCTTCCTCATTGAGCAAATGAGCTATTTTGTTGCCGGCATTGTTGCGCCGTGATCGCGAGGCAGCCATTTTTGTTATTTATATATAGAAACTATGATTTAAAGCAGCTATTAAATAATAATATTTTACAATTTGTAAATGTAAACAAGCAGAGCAGTGTGACCAATGTAGCAAACATAGTATATATCGCAGAGGCTTTACAACTTTGGTATGCGTTTCAGCCCTGGTAAAGAAAATGGTTTCTCCTGCATTGGCAGTTATTCAAACACATTTAAAACATAGCTAAATTTATTTATTTATCTATTACATGTATCACAACAAAAAGCAGGCAGCTGCTTTAAAATCACATTAAAAAGCGGTCGGTAATTCAACTACCGAAAGTAGACCACATTACTTTACACTTGCGCTGGCCACACTCTTGGCTTGTTGCTTTTTATTCTGCCGGCTGCCTGCATTTTCTGATTTAATTTAATACCATCGATAAAAAGACTGCTCGCAACATGTCGGAACAATGGGAGGTGGTCTCCAAGTCGCGCAAGCAAAAGAATCTGGACAAGAAGGTGTCTGCACACAACGAGCAGAAGCGCATCGCGGCCCAGTTGCCCAAACTGGAGGAGCTGTGTAAGAATCTTTTAAAAGGTGCACCTTGCAATGCGATTACATGTTTGCCCCTGCCATTTTATTCACTTCGCAGTGCCAACTCAGCGGTATCGCAATTTGTTCGGCAGCAGCAACAACAACAACAGCAAGTCCCATTCCCCTGCGAAATCTAGTTCAAGTGCCTCATCTTCCTCAAAAGCCAATAAGTCGCCAGTTAAAAAGCACACCGCAAAGAATGCCTCTACCCAAAAAAGGACCACGTCGGCAGCCGCATCGAAGCCAAAGACTCTGGAGCTGGCCTTGAGAAACATCACCCGGGATGATTTTGCTGCCCAACTGGAGCAGGTGAAGCTCAGTTGTCCTGGCTCCGAGCTGCGCTGGTTAAGCCATGTATGTTTCTAAAGGAAATGTGCCTAAATATTTGCTCACCTATCGTTGTCCCCCAGATTGCGCTATACTTCAATGAAGCCTTGTCCTATGACTGCGATCCCATCTTCTCCGGCCGCTCGGCTCAGTATCCCAGCAATTTGGCCAGCGCCTCGCTCAAGTACTCAATTGTGGAGTTTCTGGGCAGTGTGGGCGAACAAAACCTGGAGTATTTCTTCTACTCCCTGCTGGATAGCATGTCAACGGATCTAAACAACAATCAGACAGTGGCAGGCTACAAGCTCATCCTACAGTTGATCGGTCAAAACTGGCCGAACATTTGTTCTAGGAACCTGGCCAAGACTGCGTTGCTAAGGAACTCCTATCAGAACCGTAGCAACATCTGCCTGAGCATCCTGTGGGCAATTGGACAAGGTGGCTATCAGTCCCTAAACGAGGGCGTTCGCGTGTGGCAGAACCTGATGCTGCCCAACCTGGAGCTAAAGCAGTACACCAAGTTTGTGGTCGAGTATATGGAGCGGGCTCTGAGTGCAGCAGCTGTCCGGAAGACAGCGGATCCTCTGCAGATCAACCAGCAGGAGTTCTTTGCCACTTACAATGCGCTCAATGCACCCTATAACCACCTGCCCAAGGAATGGCAGCAAAGTCTGAAGCGTAGTGCGCGTTTGTTGCTTGTAAGGACGAAAACAATTGATAGTTGTCCCATTGTTTCACTGACCTTTCTTCCTCCTGTGTGTAGCAACACTATATCAACAGTCCTGTGAGGCATGCCAACATATTCCTTACGCTCTTCCGGGAAATAAGCGCCGGATCCAAGCAGACTAATGAGATCGAAGGCTGTATTAGTTGTCTGCTCAGCAGCGGCAGAGATGATTGCCTCAGGGTGTGGCGCATGAACTACAAGAAGCAACAGTTGCCTAGTCTACTGCTTCTGAAAGCTATAAGTACGATCTACAGCTGTGAAAATTCATTTAATTGGATTTTTGTTTAAAAGTACCACCCACACTTAACGTTAATGTGTTATCTAATATTGAATTTCTATCTTTTCCTAGACGACAATTGGACCACGTCTACCCATGAGTTGGCTACGTCGACTGTGTATCACTCTTTTCTGCAAGATGTGGCGAATCTGAACGAAGAACTGCAGGGAAGCAAGAGAAACGAAGGTCACCTAGATGATTTAAAGGAGGTTTTGTTGGTGAGTGCGACTTAAGTATATCACTCGATTCCAAGCATAAGGCTCTGATCCCAGATCGATAAAAGGTGAATGTTGAATGTGTGTTGTTTTATCTTTTATAGTTTTATTGGAAAACTAGTATATAGGTAATATATTTATTTTGTTAGCTTTTTTAACCCAAACTTATTATTCAAACTTAAATGAAATCAGAAACACTATAAATTTGAATTTTCTCACACCTCTGGTAACACTGTTTAAGTTAAGTGGTCTGGCTTAGTACATTACGTACTCTGGTCACATTGCTTTAGTGAAAAGAAAAACGAAGGTATAAACTTGTAGAACTGCCGTCTAAAAGTGAATAATTTATTGCAATCGGTGCTAAAAAGAATGATATGAGCTTATTACACTGCAGCTAACTAATGTAAAACTCTTCACGTAGAAGTGGCCGAACTGTTAGCCGTTAATGAAGTTAGAGTTCTTTAGGAGGACGCTGCCAACGCGACGTCGCTGCGGGAAAGAGATGGAAAGCGTTAGCCGGCGTTCGTCCGAAATTTCTCCGCTATTCAACTGGCTTTTGAAGCCTGGAGTGAGCATAAATTAATGGTCCGCACCTTAATTATCGCGTTGTCGCAATTATTGTTGCTGTTGCAGTAGTGCAAAGTGCGTTTCGTGCATATGTGTGCGTGTCAGTATTAACGGTTGTGTATTCCGCCGTTCTGCACTGGTATTGGTGGCAGCTATAGCTGCACTTTTCCCATAGCGTTGCCATGCGGGTTCCAGTTGCCGCTAAATTTCTCCGAGCAGAGCAGACGTTTTGCTTTCGAAAAGAGAGTGGGCATGGCCATCGGGGATCATAAATTGCCGCATTATCAGCCAACATTCTTATCAGTACACCCAATTTTCGGCTGATCTGAGGCTTATTTTTATTTTCCTATTGACTGATGTGTTCCAGCTGCGATTGGCCACTCGCCTCCTGCTCCCTCACCCACTCCCCTCTCACATCCCGCTTGTGCGCACTCTCCTCCTCTCTTCGCCTCTTCTCCGCACTCTCACTCTCATTATTGCACAGTGGTGCAGTTTCGCACTATCACCTGAAAATCTCGCAACGCCACGATTCCGAATTCTATGGTCCAAAAAGGGGGGCGAAAGAGAACCATTTGAAGATTTGGGCTGCTTCAACACGTGGCATGTCCACTGTGACCCTGATTCTCGCTGGCCTTCCATCATTCTTTCTTTCTTTCACTCCGAAAGCATAAAACAGACGAAATTTAGAGGGCATAGTTCATTCAACTCTTTTGTCCACAGAAGAAACTATTGTGAGTGTAAATGATACTTTAATTTAGAGACAAGGTGTGTTATTTTTAAATAATGGTGAAAGTAACAAATTTAAAAAAGATTACATTTTTTCATAATCATTATGACTAATGTATTTAGTTCATTAGTTCATTCATTTTCAACGTTTAAAGTAATTAGTAAATATATCTAATTTTGAAGACCATCACAATGAATGAATACATGTTTTCTTCATTAAATTTGTGCAAAACCTATACAAGTGTTCCTAAAAATTGAAAAAAAAGTATCTACACCAATTAAGCATAGCCTGCATATTGAATATAAATGTTTTTAATCTGGACAAAATGGTATTATAACTACGTATTTCCAATTTTTAATTATCCCCATCCTCACTCGCGGTTTTAGCTTACTCTTAAATCTTAGGTCATCGAGCTCAGTCGCAAAAAAAGCTCAGTTTAAAAGCTCAAAAAGTCTCGTCATTCTTTTTAGCAAACACAATTGCAATGATAAACACAATAAATAATTAAACATCTTTTGCGAACAGCTGAGGAAATCTAGAAATACTCTTCATAATCGAAACTCATTGAAATTAAGTTAGAAAATGGCTCAGGTTAAACCGAAAAGTAACAAACAGAGCGGCAAACCAGTGCCGGCCGCCAAAAAGGTAAAAAATTGAACTCAATCAAATGATTCCACAATATCAACTATCCCCAGCAATTAAGATTCTTAATAATTTTCTAATTTTGTACTATGTAGAGCGTCCAAGAGAAGAGCAGCGCGCAGCAGAAGAAGAACAAACAGAAGGCCGCGGCAGAAAAAAAGAAATGCGGATGCTGCAAGTGGACCTTGGGTAGCATCTTCATCATCGCCCTGATTGCCGGAGCTCTGTACTACGATACCGAGGTGAACGGCAAGGGCGTGTTCGAGAAATCGGCCACCGGCAAGGTGCTGAAAAATGCCGGAGTCCTGCCGCATGTCCAGAAGTCCTGGTACACGGTCATGGGGGCCGGAGCGCGGGGCTACAAGTGGGCGGAAGTGAATGTGCCGCCGTACGCCGAGCCGGTGATCAAGACCACCTGTGACCTGTGGAAGCTGGCGAGGAATGCGGCCTGCAACGCTTACCAGAACGGCAAGGGATACTTTGGCGCCAAATGGCCCGTTGTGGCAAAGTTCGTAAGTGTCTTTTAGTCGCCATGAAGATGAGGTCATGGGCAAACCAGTTTTGAATTAATAATACGTTCCATCTATATTTTAGATTGACCAATACGTGCCCAATTCGTCTGGCAAAATCGAAGCTTTTGCCGCTGGCGTTAGCGATTTAGCCGCCAGCAGCTATGAAAAGGCTGCAGCGCTCATCAAGGAAAAGGTGCTTGTGTAAGTATGCCTGCCTGCCTGGCCTTTGTTGTCTTTGAGAATGCATCCCTTATGATTGTGATCTTTGTTTAGTGGCCGTCTCTCGCCCGAGAACATCAATCAGGCGCTGAACCAGACGCGTAACGCCGCCCTGGAGTACTACAACCAGTTTCACAAAAAGGTCGACGCATACGCCAAGCTCAAATGATTTTAAGCGTCAGGAACGCTTACTTCTCGAACAGCAACATCATCAGCAGCTGCAGCAGATGCAAACAGAATACGCGTCATAGTAAATAGTGAAGGAAGCCCTAATTTTTCGCAAAAAGTTAAAAAACCGGAAAATGTTCTATAAGTCGAAACTCAAGAAGTCATTCACATTTATCAACAACTTCTCGTCAAGTTTAATTAAGAAAAAGCAATACGAGCAAATCTTTGTGGATGCCGATAGTACACTAACAATCTAGTAAATTCAACCTCGATACTGATAAATTAGTGAAAGACACGAGAAATTTTCTGTTGTAAAACATGTGTTTAAACATTTTTCTCCAAGTTGAGAAAACATTATTTTTAAATTCGTTTACAACGGCATGAGAGTTTTGTGAAAAGTTCTACCATTGAAATTTTGTAATTGTAATTATTAAAGTGCGTTTTTTGTGGCGATGCGCGAAGTGTTAACTCTATTGTGTTAACTGAACTTAACAATTCCAACTGCATTTTGAAGGCAAACAATAGATTCAAATATTTTTATACTTTTATTCATAGTTTTCTTGCATTTGTGTGTACATTTCTGTAGACTCCTCCCCAATACTTGCATAATAGCGCGATACTTTTGATTTGATTTTAAATCTCATTTGTATATTTAATGGAAAACACGATTTTGCATAAATAAAATAAAATTGAAAGATGTGAAGTAAAGGCGTATTTCTCAATGTTTTTCTGTGCTTGATTATGTTTTTGGGGGCATATTGATGAATCGTAAGATTCTGAACACACCTGTTGGCATTGGCAGCATGGCTTGCACTACACACTTGTTTAAATTGGAAAAGCGGCTTGAAAGCAGTTTTTATTTCCCAAAAGAGACTAGAATTTAGATCAGTAATATTTCCTGGGCAATTTTTCTAGAACAGTTCTCTCGAAACTAAGCAGTTCAAATGTTTTGCAAGCAGTCCAAGAACTAAAATTTCCCTAGGTTTTTGTTACCCATATAAGCAGTGAAGAGAAATTCCTAAGCAGTGTATCATAATTCAAAGCAGTGCAAACAACAAAAAATTGTTGCGTATTTGAAAAATAACACCTTTAAAGTTGAAGAAGTTTTAATTATATTTCTAAAATATTTATAAGCTTTGGTATCTTCATGAAATGGCATGATTGGATAGAATCTTTTCCTAATTGGTACAACAAAGTAGGGTTCTCATTATAGTTGCTTAAATTCTCCCCGCAAAATTTCCCTTTTAGACGTTCATCTTGGAGACAGTCGCCCCTTCAAATACAAGGATTTTCCCGAATTCGCCGCAAAGTCACCCGTTTTCGGAGTGCGGGAGTGACAATAACAACCAACTCGTCGTCCTGTTCGTGGCTGGCAGGACTCGGTTCACATCGGAACGATTACTTGCAGCGCGGAGGAAACAACAATACGGAAAAGCTCCGGCCTCGGATGCCGCAGTATCAAATGAATTTCAAGTCGCGGCGCACGTGTTTCGTCCTTTGGCGCGGATGTGACTACGAGTCCTTATCGCAGATTGTGGTCCTGGCCACGAAAGGATATCTCGTAGTTGCCGCATTCGATAGCGGTGTCGCGGTTTCCCAACTTTCCCAACTGCCGCATCTGTTTTTTCAACTTGTGCGCGAGACGACACTAAGATCGTTCGGCTTCGATTTCGCTCAGTGTATAATGCTCTTGAGGCAAAAGTGAAGTTTCGAATTGGAGGCCGCTTTATGCGGCCAGTGAAAGATATTGTCCCCTGAATTAATTGTCTGTTAAAAACTAACATTGGATGTTTAAATGGTTAAATTCATGGGAAATATTCGCCCTGCTGCTGCTGACACCAAAATTGAGTCGAATAACAGCTTTAAGTACATTAATATTAACCCACCCACACTGCTCTTTCGCATTCAATGTGGCTCGATTTTCCCTCCTCGAAAAGTGGAGCACAGATAAATCAGAGAAAAACATTTATTTCTCATCGGAAATGAACTCGGACGGGCGACGTGATTTAATGCCAATCGAAAATGCATTTGTTACTCAGGTTTCTTGCAAATTATACGCTTAGCGATAGGATTGAAACACAGAAAACAAAACACATTTTTTACAGACTTCAACTGAAACTCCAGACAGTTGCATAAACAACAACCAAGAGTTTCGTGCAAAAATAAATGTTAAATCAAAGTTTTTCCAAGTTGAGATGGAAGTTTTTCCAAGTTCTTCTTCGCCTTATCTGCTTTTGAAGTTCACTCGCATTTTTCCTCTGAAATCCAGGGCAGAATGAAAAATCGGAAATATGTACCTAATGAGCACGTGTGTTACGGATTGACTTTGAAGTGAGTCCTCATTTCTAATGAGTTCTTGTGGTGATATGAAGTAGGAAAGGTAATTAATTCACTAAACCACAAAAAAGTTAATGAGGTGATGCGGAAAGGTCAAAGTTGTTCCGTCAATAAATAAACTTTCCACAGACAGTCAATAATTGGTGTAGTTTTGGACTTTTAAAACTTTTGCAAACATGTACACATCCATTTGTTAGCACTGGCTTTGATTTAAAGCATTTTTTGCACATATTATACTATATAATAAAGTATAATTACATTTAATATTTAAGCAAAAAGGCAAAAGGCCGACCTTGTTTTAGTAAAAACTCGTTAAGTACGACAGTAAAAAAAATTTTAAGGAAAACTTCTTGGACAATTTGCCAGCTGCCTTTAAAAGGACTCGACAAAGGCCAAGGACCTCGCAGGACTCTTTGCATGTGGCATTAATTAAGTGCCGCTTGAGGGAATAGTATTAGATGAGCTTGTCTCTCATTAATCTTATAACCTTATAAAGAATGGCTTGAATAGGGAATAGCAGTATATACATATGTCCGGGGACAGCCCCCAAAAAAAGAAGACATTGAAATCGAACCGTTTTCCTCGCTCTTTTGGCCGCCTTTCGTGTTTTTCTAATTGAATTTTCTTTCGAGCTTTATGCCTTGACTTTTCTCCTTAAAGATCAAGTGGTCTCCAGGTGCTTTTGTGGCTTTTTGGCCGGGTGTCCAGGTGATTAATGTGCAACCAGGTTTGCTTAATTAACTTGCATTTATGCCTGAAGTACACAACGGAAGACAAAAGCCAGTTGCTAAATTTGATAAGTGGGCTTAGTTGAATTTGAGTGACTCTGCCATAGAAGTACAATATATATCATTAATTAACAGCAGACTGTACTTGTGGCACTTAAAATGGACTAGCCTAAAATTATAAATGCATCATTATCGCGATGAAAGTTTGGCATTAAATTATCCAAAAAGTAACAATACATATCCAAAACCACTAAATTCAATTAACCAACGATGCCATGAAAATAACAATTGCAGTGCGCATTTTAAGCTGATTCCATGTTAATTTTACCACCATTGTTTGATTGGCATCGCAACAAACAACAACTCATTACACAACTCCAGCAACGGTTGAAATCATTTAAGTGCTGTGGTAATGATAACTGAAGGGTGGGTCGAAGGGCATGGAATCGATATTTATTGAATACAATATCTCTTGGATCGTTCGTGGAGCACGATTGTAACGTGAAACAAAGCGCAGTTTGTGGAGAAATTAACATTTTAATTGGTTTTTGACCCTTGCACATTTCGTGAGTGATCAAGGCTACACCTTTCAGTTGCACAATTTATGTGTTTTATGGCCAAATAAAAAACTATTTGAGTGCGGCTTGCGGGTTGTAAATATACAAATTGCGTTGGTTAAAACTGCTCCTGTGACATGGTGGCGATAAGCAACTTGCCACTACAGACAATATATGAGGGCTTAACAAATACAAACGTAAACATTCCGAAAATGTAAAAATAAATTAATGCCGTTGCAATTTGATACAGGATAAATGATGTGAATGAAGGACATTTATAATGAAGGCCTACGGTTAATATCAATGTTTGCTTCAGTTAAATGCTGTACGAACATGGAATTCGATGGACGAAATTGGTTTTTCACATACCCCAACTATAAACTTGGCTATATATGGCTTGAATCCTTTAGAATTTGCAAAAAAATATAACTATTTAATTATATTCTTGTCACAAAAAAAAAAAAAACACTTTTATAATTTTTCAATGATTTATGTTAAGTTAGGCAGCAGTGCAATGAATGGCTGCAATAATTCAAATTAATTCATTTCAAGTGCTTTTCATGAATATTTCACAAATAATAGCGTTAATGAAAATGTTTCCTCCCTCTCTTTATAGAATGCACTTCAAAAACGATTTAGGAACCAAACCATTAGCAGTAATGTAAACCAAAATACGTAAACTTGTGGGGCTAAATTACACTCATCTAACCGCCATTGAGGTGAATAAATATAAATAAGTAAGATCCGGCTCGCAGGACCATGGCTATGGAGGGAAAATGCTTCGGTTGCATCGCAACGCCAATCCTCGTAATAATGATAAGCATTTCGAGAGCTTGGACAATGCAACAACAACACTTGAGTCCTGCCATCCAACAACATCCTGCAGTCAAATCGTTGTGTAAGTAGATCTCACTCGCAATTCACACATGTTCAATTTAATAGTGCACATATAAAAGCATATTTCAATACCATCTCTAAGATATGAATTATGAATGTATGTGCTATAAATTAACAATGACCAACGGCCGTAGTTAAGTTTATTAAAATTTTACATATCATATACGTATTTACTAATCACAATTGTAAGCCAAAATTGACTATCAAGGAGGAGGCACAAGTTAATTAGTTGACTTCATTTCGTATGAGGCAGACGGTAAATAGCATAATATATATCCAGAAAAGTCACTATTGAGAAATGACTTAGTTTCCTTGATAAATCAAATATGGTATCTTTCCTCTTCCTGACTTCATTCCCAGTGTATGAGCGCCTTTTTTTTTTGGCCTAATGCAGTAAATGCCTAAATCAATTATGGCCAGCAGGCGAAACAGAAAACTAGGGCGAAAAAATAGGCAAATAAACCAAATGAGCGAGCAAAGAATAAAATCTACTTAGCACATGTAGACTTTAATTAAATCATGGCCAAGAGCAGAGTGAGCACTCTGACAGGAGACACCGACGAGCCATCGCGACCTTCATCCTAATCTGCAGACACCCAGCCGGGGCACATCCTTCGCCTCCTTCTTGGGGTGAGGGGGGGGGGAGGTCTGGAGGCGGTTCTGAGCCCCAAACTCTGTTGTGTTTGTGGCTTTCGGGCGAAGGAGGCTAACGCACGATGGATTTTTATGTTTATGCTAGACATTACTTGGCCATGTTGCTTACTTTCGGTACCCAAAAAAAAAAACAAGCAACTATAATGCTGTGCAATCTGTGGGCGAATAAAAAGGTAAAGTCTTGGTCTAAAGTTCTTTCATCAATCCATGGAAAAATATAAATTTTAAATCCTTCATTTTAAATCTATTTCTCAGTTATCTGATATTTTATTCCCATAGCACTAGCTTCGTCTTAAATGCATTGCAAGTGTAGTTTAAAATGCTTTGCCTCAAATTCCTTGGATATTCGCCTCACTTCTCCCTTTCAATCTGCCCAATAAACCCAGAAAAAGAAACAATTGCTCTATTTGTTAGCCACCTGCATTCGTGCTTGCTTCTCCGTTTTGTCTGGGTTTTTCCCCTTTTCTATATAGCTTCGGCTTTGCCTTCTGCTTCTGCTGGATGGCTATTGACTTTTCTTGGCTAGTGACTTGGTGATGTGGGCAATACCAGAGGGAAATAGCCGTCATAAGGGAAACTCAGCCGGCTGTTCCACACCTTGTCGTGTTTTGGGGCAAAAGTCAGCCGCAAAAGTGCAGACAACCATGTCGAAGTCGAGGTGCAGGCGAAGATGGGCAGGTTACGATGATGCCGCCAGTCCCGCAGGACTCCTGCAGGAGCCACCTGACTAAAGAGTGCGGAAAAATCAACTGTAACTTTCCACTTGGTCGACTTCAACTTGGCCAGAACGATAAGGAAATGCGGGAGGGCAGGCAGGAAAAATGATCGTTAAATAATTTTATTGTCCCCACAGCCTGGCCGCACAATTAAACTCGAATTTGTGCGAAATCCTGAGACCATCAAGGGGAAATTGTTTAAAATTCAAAAATGCCGCACAGGCAGTTGTCGTGCCAATTAATAAAAGTTACGATTATTTTGTAGCAACAAAGGAGATTAAAGAGTGGCGATTGTGACTATTTGTTGCCTCGCTTAAGAAAACGCATAAAAATGTTCATAAAAAGGGGCTTTCATGCAATATGTTTTTAATGTGGTATTACATGTTTCAGGAAATCATTTTAAGTCGCTTTTACAACTTTGTTTTGTTTAAAATAAGTCTGACTTCAATGAAGTTGCGGGATATATAGACAATTATATTGCTGCATGTTCATTTGTTTTAATTAATGACCATTCAATTTAGTTGGAAGTGATTTTATGTAGCTGCAATCCTTTCCTTTCAAGCAGGAAAACTAGCAAGTAACAATGGTTAATTATTCCTTCAAGGATACAAATGAATGCTATTTAATAATCATAAATTGCCTGGTGAGGTAACTTCAAGTACAATTGTATAAACGTATGTACATGTGCACGAGAAAGCAATTTTATTTTCCATCCGATATTCCACTTTGGTGGGGCACAACTTCATGGCATTGTTGTGTGTGTGTGTGTATGTTGTCCTGCAATCAGGACCCTTGGCTATTACGGCATGGATATAAGGAAACCATATAAATACAAGCTCATAAAAATCATGGCTGCATGTCCTTTGTGTGTGTTGAATTGTGGCTCGCAGTCCTGCCCCCACAATTGTTTGCCACTTTTTCTTTTTTTAGGTCAGCCCAGATGTTTTTTCATGTTTATTTACCAATATGTTATGATGTATTTACTGGAGCGATTTTTATTTCTTCTTACCATTAGTTAAAAATATCAATTTGCTAGCAACCACCAAGTACGAACTTTGAACTTTGCCATACGTTTTCCGTATATCCTTTTGCCAAATATAATTTTCGAAGTGCACTGATATTTACTGGATGATAGTACCATGACTTCGCTCGATAGCTATTGCATTTAATTCTGGCTAATATGCCAAGCACGTTGGCCGAAATGCAATCTAATTTGAATGACTTAACGAAGGGCCAAAAACAAACGGATGCCATATTCCTGGGCCAGAAACAAATGCGAGTTGCACATGTGGCACATATCGCAGCTGTGCCGCACACATATCTCCTGCAGTCAGTTGCAGATAAGCAGGATGTGCCCATCCTGCTGCCCCGTGTAATTGCATGTTCGTAACTGGATTCGAAAATCATTTGATTCGGTTTAAAAATATTATGGGTTTCTAGGTAAGTGGTAGTGCTGGATTTTAAGAGGCCATAGAATAGAGTTATGTGACATATAATAATTTTTAAAATATTTATTGATGAAACTTTTGATGGAAATTATTCTCATTTACTTGTAAAACACATTCTACGTTTTGTAGTCACTGAAAAAATTCTTAAATTTTAAGCAAATTTTTCGTTGAAAATACATTAAGATGTACAATTTGTTCTGGAAAGACTTAATGCTACACATTTGTTCAATTACGATGAAATCCATTCACTTGAGTACTAGACTAAAAAACCAATTTCGATACATGTGTAAATAATGATTTTGTTCTGCGGTCGTCGGTGTGAGTTGTATTCGTTCAGCTGAAATAATCGTTAGACATAAATTTCCCCCGAAAAAAATATTAGCTTTCTGTGCTGTTTCACCTAAAGTGTCTAAAACAAAAGTACACTCACTTTATTTGTTGTAAGTATTGGTACTTTTGCGTCGTATTTGGGTGATTTGCCAAGTATTTCTGAAGAACTTTTTTCCTATTATGTTATATTTTTTGCAATGTTTTTTTTTTTTTTTGTATTTTTTATGTTCATGCTATATGGCCAGGAAGTAAATTATTCGCAGAAGAAGTAGTTGACTGGCTGAAGAAATATTATTAAGTGCTTTCTATCCATTTCCGTTTAATATACTAATAAAGAGCTTATAAAAATTATAAAACTTGTTTAGTCTTATAAGGATATTGTTCCATCGGTTTGAATGAGTTGATTCCAATATCTTGTGTCCTGGATTTCCTTGTGGTGTGTCCAAATCTGCAGCAAATCTTTTTCACTGTGAAAACATTACCCTTACGGAGCATAAAAGTTGACATATGTAAGCTGCGTTGCACATACATATAGCCTTTTATATACAAATATATACGATGTAGGGGCTTCTATTGCTTGTGACAATAGGCAAAAAAAAAAAAACGAAAAGAAATCAAAAAGCAAGGCACACATCTGCACATGGGTATAAATTTTCGGGGGTTTTGTTTTGGGGGTTTGGGACGAAAGTTGCCTCCAAAAGCCGTTCTGTTAGATTTATTTCCGTTTTTCTCACTTTTGTTGCAACTTTTTGTTTGGGTTAGGTTTGGAGTTTCTGGTTGTGTTTGGCAAGATATGTGGGTTTAGTTTATGTCGGGTCTAGACTTAGTTTAGTGTTTTGCAAGCCGAACAGTTAAGTTAACGTTTTTTGTTAACTTTTCATTTTAATATCGGTCTCTTCGATTTTTATACGAAATATATTCATTCTTTATTATTTGTGTAACATGTTGTAACAATATGTGATGCAAATGAGCAGTAAATTACGCATTTTTATAATCAAGAAAAGTTACAACATTGTAATTAAGCTAAACTGTCAAGGAAGTTGTTACCACGTCTCCCCGTGCAGGAAAACCCTGATATACCTATCGTAGTATAAGCACTCGTATGCATTTCCCTCATCACAGAATTTCCACAAACTATTCAGAGTCAGCGATACGTTACTGGGCTTAAAACTAGAAGGGCAGAGTGCAAAAGACACGAGAGCAAACAGGCGAACTACAAACGGTAGGAAAATAAGTTCACACACGCATTGCAACTAGGCAAACAGTGAGCACTCGATATATAGAATCTTATGCTACTATTTAACTTAATAAATTCGCTTAATAGTTTAGAGAGGTTATGAAATGAATCACAACTAAAATTCATAGCTAACCATGGAAAGTAGTTATCCATAATGAAACTAAAATGAAGTCAATTTTTCAAGGGACTCTTGCGGAAATGCTGCTACATAACAGCCAGCGCAATGAATTACAATAAAACGTAATGGCCCATTGATGGCAGTGCCCACTGTATCCGAAGTGCTCCAAACTAGCAATAACCTTTTGTCGGTCCCATCGCCCGTCACCACCCATCCCGAACTCCCAACTTCTAACTCCCGATTGTAGGCGACTGATAAGAGAAGCTCCTGGTGGTGGGAGTGGGAGCTTGGGAAATGGCGGCGTTGGGTTCGGGTTGGGAAAATCGCGAAGGGATCCTGGCGAAGCATAGTGGAGAAGCTGCAGCAGCGACAACAATTTCGCTAAATTACAAACAATGCTTATTTGTTGTTTATCTGTGTAAAGCATCTGTAAAATCCCAAATAAGAAGACTTTACTCGTTGAGTTTTTGTAAGAAACTGATTTTATTTGGAAATATCTTCGGTTTAAATAGGTGACATGAGAATCGCATCTTAAAGTAAATGGCCTACGCAGAGGCCTAAGTAAATAGTCCCCGCCTTATCGAGGTCCCACGCTCGGGCACATCTGCCTATCTTGAGCGGCGAGGACCTTATCTGTGGTCTCCCACTAAGGGACTATTTTAGGAGGCGGGGAACGATCTCAAGTGACTGACTCATGTAGTGTGCACTTAAATTACATGTTTTTGAGCAATGCACCCATGTCGCCTTAGATAACAAAATCCTAAATATAATTTATCGCTCTCGATTCATTTACATAAGATATGAACGGAGCCCAAAATTGTAAGTCTTTAAATATATTCGTGTTCATGTGTGAACATTCTGCCAAAGGGCCAGCAAGCTGAGATGTACATTAGTATATTAGTTGCATTTATAACAGTAGTGGACTGTATTTATTTGATATATGTTCATTTATTTTGCAACTAAGATTTCAATGGGCCTAGTTTTTCTGGCTTTTAATTTTATTGGATTACAATTATGGTTTATATTATTTTTAATTCAACAATTTGTACTCAATTAACTTATTTTAAACATTTTGCTTTTTCTATGTAGAAGTACATTTTCTATTAAACAACGATATAGTGGACTGTATATTTTTATTTGTTATATTATTTTATTGTTTATTTACTATTGATATTTATAGTACTGGCAACGGACCTGCAAAGGTTATTGCTTGCATTCTTTGTTGCACAGCACATTTCCGTATGAAATATATTATTAATACTATCATTAGTATTAAAGCAATAATTAATCCAGCATGTCCGGAAATATGATGGAAATGTAAATCTTTCAATTTTTGATGGTTCTCTTTCATAAATTTAATTTCATTATTCAATCGTTCAAATTCCTCAGTATGATTTAATATTGATAGTTTCAGCGGATCCCAAATAATCTTCGGCGCTTCACTAACTTCTCCTATATAAGGTGTTGATAATAATTCTTCACTTTCGGACTGAATGTTATGGTGGGCAACTAGAATTTTATCGTCGGTTCTTGCCGTACAATATGGCGCAATGCTTAAAACTCCTTGCTGAGGCAAATCAAACAATTCAATTTGAGAGCCAGTACATTGCAGACGGACTTTTGAATTCGCAGGAACCTTAAACAACCAACTACTTTTCTTTTCTAACTCTACCCAGTAACTTTTAGAGTCGACTACTGTTTTATAGATGCAGTTCGCCGCTTTATCTGGCTTTAGAGGCTGAATCTCACATGCATTATCATTCGCTGAATTCCAGGGCCAACTTCCTTTGCATATTCTCTTATTTAGTTGCCATTTCTGACATTGATTTAATGTGGCTTCCGTCATTATGTGATAGGAATCTATCTCAAAATTATAAATTAAATATTCGGACGTTGTATGCACCATTATTATCCGATCTTCATTTCGAATTGGCACCGGAATAAGCCTGAACAATTTGGATGGATGCCTGCTAAACAGAGGCACTTTTGCACTAATGATCAATTTATCGTCGATGAATAAACCCCTGGCTGTTAACAGTGTATACACCTCCTTAAGTTCCGTACCTGACCGTTTTCCTGGAATTACTAGGTTCTCCGAAAGACTCTGCTGAATTTTGGCAATTTCTTTTTTAAGCTGATTTGGCCTGAGAATATTTGTATTTAGCCTACCGTGATTAATATCAATCAACAGGCTTATAATGCCTGCTTGAATTTTTTCGCCTTCTTCAATCAATGAGTGTAGCTGTTTCGTAATCATAAAGAATTTTATTGATTCCTTATAAACATAATAATTTTCTTTAAGAACTTCTGTCATGTTCTCAATTCTTATTTGCATACTTCTAAAATTGGAGTTAACATCTTCTGTTGTTCTCTTTAATAGATTAGAAGTTGAATCAACCACAGATGTTTGTTTTTGAATTAGTTTATCAAGGTTGTTCTGGTTATCTAACAAATTCTTCATATTTTCTTCTAATTGCTCTCTATCATCTTCATCCATTATACCAAATAAAATATGATACAAGGAACCCATAAATTCGAAAGGAGCACGCTTGCTTCTAGATCTAGACTGTATCATAAACAATTTATTGTTTTCTTCAAGTTCCGATAACTGACTTTGCATATTATCTAAGACTAGACTACATTGCTCTTCAAAGCTATGAAGTCTTTCGCAAACTTTCCTCATACTTTGTATAAGCGCATTACCCTTTGTTAACATTTTAAAATATGGATCCATTTTATAATAGATAACCAAATTCCAAGAAGTACTCACAATCTCAACATCTCCTAGCGGGTCTAGATATATTGCTGAGGTTTTATTTATTTTGTCTATAGAATATCTTGGTGCTATATCTTTAGGTAATGCGCTAGAAACTTGACAACTTAACACAAACAACAACATTGCCATAATGATTCCGATCTTGGACATTCCCGATGTCGCTCTAGTTCGTCTTTTTGGCTCTTGGTCAGCCTCATTTTTGTCAACAGACTTTATTCCTTCCAAGGGACAAATTTTAGTAATGGGTCTAGTGATATATCCTTCCTGCATCTTTACTTTAGCCACTCGGACCTTATCATCATTCCCCTTATGCACCTTTTCCACCTTTCCTAAAGGCCATCTTGCAGGATGACAATTCTCATCCTTTAATAAAACTATTTGCCCTTCTTCTATATTAGGAATTTCCTTTTTCCATTTATTCCTTTGCTGGAGCGTATGCAAATATTCACTTTTCCACTTAACCCAGAAATCTTTCTTCATTTTTTGGATAAGTCTCCACCTATCCAAATTTCCGATTTTTTCATCTTCCATTGGTTCGACTATTTCTAAAGGTGGTCTTCCAATTAAAAAATGACCTGGTGTTAAAACTTCTTGTTGGTCCTTCTCACTAACTATAGTGTATAATGGCCTTGAATTTAAGCATGCTTCTATTTGACATAAAAGAGTTGACATTTCTTCGTAAGTCAAAATAGTGTCGCCGATTATACGCTTTAAATGGTATTTCATTGACTTAACTCCAGCTTCCCAAATACCTCCGAAGTGAGGTCCTGCCGGGGGAATAAAATGCCAATCAATCCTGTCCTTTTCAAGCTGCGCTGCAATCGTTATATTTTCTTGTATTGCATTAAATAACTCTTGATCTAATTTTCTTGCAGCTCCTACAAAATTTGTTCCGTTGTCTGAATAGATATTGGAACATTTTCCCCGTCTAGCAATAAATCTTCTGAGTGCTGCTAAAAATGCGTCTGAAGTTAGATCGCTTACCATTTCTAAGTGTATGGCTTTGGTGGCCATGCAAACGAATACAGCAACGTATCCTTTAAATGTTTTTTGGCCACGATTTTTTGAACATTTAACATAATAAGGACCTGCGTAATCTATTCCAGTATTAAGAAACGGGAATGTCATCGTCACTCTATATTTTGGCAAGTTACCCATTATTTGCTGAGCTGTATTTTGTTTATACCTTGCACACGTTACACATTCTCTTAAATACTTTTTCAACGAATTTTTCAACCCGAAAATCCAATACTTTCTTTGGATATAGTTTCGCATTAGGTTTATCCCTCCATGCAATGTTTCCTTATGAGCATTTTTTATTAATAAGCTTGTTAGGTGGCATTTTTCTAAAATGATTGGATGTTTAACATTAAATTCTGCATTGGAATTTTGCAATCTTCCTCCAACTCTTAGAACCCCATCCTTGTCCAAAAATGGATTCAATGACAATATTTTATTATTTGTCTTGATTTCCTTTTTGATTTTAAGGCACTTTATCTCTTGCCTAAACTGGTATTCTTGTTGTTTCTTAATAACAACTGTTTCCGCTATTCTTATCTCCTTTACTGAAATAATTGATGAATAGGCTTTATTTCTTGTTTTCATCTGCACGAATCTATTTATGTATGCTATTATACGTATAAGTTTTTCTATACTGGAATACCTTTCTATTAATTCGTAAATAGGATCATCTATTTTGTCATTTAATACCGTATTTATTAAGACAGGTTCTTCTACAGACTGCTGCCGAGGCCAAAGTTCTTTTGGGTCTGCTAGCCATTTCGGACCTTTCCACCAAAAATCACAGTTGATCAACTGGTTAGAATCCACTCCCCTGGATGCTAAATCTGCTGGATTATCCTCTGACTTAACATGATTCCATTCAGTATTTTTTAATTTCCGAATGTCATCCGTTCTTCTTTTTATAAATTTGATCTTACTTTGACCACTGTTAATCCATGCTAAGGTAATCGTGGAATCACTCCAAGCATAGATCTCCATTATATTGTCAATTGATCCTTTTAGTCTTTGGATTAATTCACTAAGCAGGTGAGCTGCACACAGCTCGAGTTTGGGAATTGTCTTCCTATTTTTTATAGGGTTGACTCTACTTTTGCTAGCTATTATATTAACATGAGGTCCTACTTTAGCATAGACTACTGCAGCATATGCTTTTTCGGAGGCGTCCGCAAATCCGTGAATCTGAATGACTGAAGAACTGTTTGAATTAATCCACCTTGGGATTCGAATATTCTCTAACAATAATAAATTTTCTTTATATTTTTCCCAATAATTTTTATCTTCTATGGATAATTCCTGATCCCATTCACTTTTATTTATCCAAAGTTTTTGAATAAAAAGTTTTCCTGAAACCGTGACTGGTGCCAACCATCCTAACGGATCAAATATTTTTGCTAGCGTTGATAACACAACGCGCTTATTTATATTTTTTGATTCATCATTACAATTTACGCTGAACTTAAATAAATCCTTTTGAGGTTCCCATTTTAGTCCTAAAGTTTTAACACATTCATTTTCGATAATATTGAGAACCTTATTGTCCCCTGTGTCCTCCACAGTGGTTAATATTTTGGAATTGTTGGAAATCCATTTCCTTAAGTTGAATCCAACTTTCTGCAATTCATGGGGAATTAATGTTATTAATTTATTAGCTTCTTCTACCGAATCAGCTCCAGTCATTAGGTCATCCATATAGAAATCATTCCTAATTATTGCACTAATAACTTGGTTTTTACATTTATCTGCAATATCTACCAGAACCCTGGTAGCCAAATATGGTGCAGATGCAGTTCCGTAAGTGACTGTGGTTAATTTATATGTTTTAATTTTTTCTTTTGGAGAATTTCTCCATAAAATATATTGATATTTTTGATCATTATTATCTATTTTAATTTGTCGGTACATCTTTTCAATGTCTGCCGAAACAACAAATTCCCATTTTCTCCATTTAATAATAATGTCAAAAATATCTTTTTGAACTCGTGGCCCAACCCACATTATGTCGTTCAAACTTTTGTTATTCGTAGTTTTTGCTGAAGCATCAAAAACTACTCTCAATTTGGTCGTAAGGCTTGAATCTCTAATCACTGCCTGGTGCGGTAAAAAATATTTGCCTTCATCACTCACTTCAATCATGTGTCCTAAATCCATGTATTCATTCATGAATTTAGTGTAGTCAACCTTAAGTTTTTCATTTCTTTTTAGTTTTTTCTCCAGATTCATGTAACGAGCTATCGCTTGTTTCTTTGAATCTCCTAAGGTGACATCCTCCTTGAATGGAATTGACACAATGTATCGCCCATCTGAATCTTTTTTTGTCGTTTTGATAAATTTATTTTCACAGATTTCAGACTCGATATCATCTTTTTCTTCTTCTTCCACTTCCCAGTAGCGATCTAACTCTTTTATTTCTATTGTTGTGGCTACAATGGTTTCTTTTCCTTTGGATTTTTTACATCCAGAAACTATCCACCCGAAATCAGTTTTTTGCCCAAGGAGACCGTCTATTTTTATAACTCCATTTTGCAGAATGTGAGTATATACGTCTGCTCCAATGATTAAATCAATGCGACCCGGTTTATTAAAATCGGGGTCGGCTAATTTAAAGTTCTTCCATTTTTTCTGATCAACATTAATCGTGTTGACTGGAAGTGCCTTCATAAGTTTTGGGAGAATAATTGCTTCAATTTCTAAATTTTTCGGAGAATTTCTTATCGAAATAACCGCTTTGTGCTTGGAGATGCACGTTCCTGTGGAAGATACTCCACTTATTTCAGTATGAGACCGAAATTTTTTCAATTTTAGAATCTGTGCAGACTCTTCTGAAATAATTGTGCTTTGAGAGCCACTATCAATCAATGCTCTTAATTGTTCAAAGCCTCCATACCTCGACTTTACTTGAATCAAGGCCGTGGCCAACAAGGCTTGACCTGTTGTTCTACACGTATTCACTTTTTCTGGATTATGACCTGCAAAGTGAAGTAACGTGTGGTGAGGTTTACGACAAGTCGAACAAAGCTGCTCGCTTATACATTTTTTACCAAACGGATGCCTCAGACATCTTAGGCAAATCCCATTTTTTCTTACCCAGTCAGACCGTTCTGCTGGATTCATTATTTTAAATTTATGGCATTGAATTAAATAATGCCCTGGTAGTTTGCAATATGCACAATTGTCACTATAATTTTTATTCTTGTTATTATTAATCATTTTCTTTACAGGTTTTACTTCCTGTGAGAATGATGATATAGAATTGAGCCTTTGCTCTAAAAAGTCCATGACATCAGAAAGTGCCTGTATTTCTTTTGTCTTTTTAACATGGCTTTCATATAAATTGAGTGATTCTTTATTGAATTTCCGAAGAATTATGTGAGCGAAAATTGCATCCACATCTTCTGGTAATTGTGCCTTTAATTTTATAATATAAATTGACTCGTTAATCGTGTCAATAAATGTCTTTATTTGCTTATTGGATTCTAAATTTAAATTTGGCATATCCATAAGCCTATTCATATGATCTGAGAATATGTTTCTTTTATTCTCATATCGCTTGGTCAAAAACTCCCAAGTGGCTTCATAATTTTCTCCAGAGCCGAGCAGTAAATGAGTAACCACATTTCTGGCTTCTCCTTTTAATGCTGACTTTAGATAATTAAATTTGAGAGAAGGACTGAGATCCTCTCTCACATGTATGAGCTCTGTAAAGAGTTCATTAAAAAGATCCCATTCTTTGGAATCACCAAAGAAGGTGGGAATCTGTATTTTAGGCAGGGTTGGTAACTCCTCCGCCTTAACAACCGTCGACATTTCAGCTTTATTTATTGTGCCACTGAGTCGACTATTAATGGCTGTAAGAATATTTTGTTTGTCAAATTCAAGTTCGCTAATTTCTTCTTCGAATAGCGAACTCTCAAAATGACTATTCACCTGTTCAATCAGGTTATCTATTTTATGCCATAAAAATTCAATTTTATTTTTCCTTATTTTAAGGAAATCTGGACTACTGTCTATTAGTTTAGACGTATCTTCTAGATATACTCGAAATTGGCCAACATTATTACGAAATGCCTGCTCTACTTTTAAAGCGTTGTTTTGTGCTATACCCTCTTTTTCAGGGTGACCACGCATTTCAAGGTTTAATGTAGGGGGAGGGTTTGATTTAGGGACAGTGTTTGATTTAGGGAAAGTGTTTTCTACCGACTCGCCCTTAATTTTTTCATTTTTATTTTTAATTTTTTCTAACACCATCATTATTAAATCATACTGCTTCGCGTTAAAATATTCATGATCGACAACGCCGATCTTTAACAAATTGCTATGATTAGCAATGAAACATTTTTGAAGCTCATTTAATTTTAGAATTTCTACATCTGTTAATGTTGGTTTTACTTCCAACTTTCTAATTTCCAAAATAATTTCGGACTGCTTCTTAAGGAATTGAATAGTCTTTTCTGACATCATTTTGAAAATTTTTTGTAATTTCTTAATATATATAGTACGTGTATATGTATTTTATATGTATTTATATATATATGTGTGTTTGGATAAACAGAAAATTCTTGTTTTGACTTAGCTGATGTCGTTGTTGTTGCTGCTGCTGTTGCTGCTGTTGTTGCTGCTGTTGCTACTGCTGTTGCTGCTTCTGCTGCTGCTGTTGTTGCTGCTTCTGCTGCTGGTAGAGGCTCCTTTGAATTTGACTTCCTTCTCTTCTTTAAGGCTCCGTCGATGTTTAAAGATGATTTTTTTTTTTTTTTTTTTTTTTTTTTTTTTTTTTTTTTTTTTTTTTTTTTTTTTTTTTTTTTTTTTTTTTGGCACGTTTTATTATTTTTGTAGTCCAGTCAGATTTTTTGTTTTTTAGCCATTTATTTCGGCATTTATGCTCTTTTGGCATATACACTGCACTCTATTTATGAGCTGATTTAATGCTATTAGAGCATTTATAAGGCACTGTTTTCAGGCACTTTTTATTTAATTTATGCTCTTATGGCATATACACTGCACTCTATTTATGAGCTGATTTAATGCTATTAGAGCATTTATAAGGCACTTTTGTTATGCACTTTTTAATTTCACAATTGCTGATGTATGGCCTCAAGCACGCCTTACCACAATTTATAATGGTACACAAAGCAACCTTTAGCTATAGACTATAAGGTGCTTGTTTTAAAACATAAAAGATTCTTTTGTATCTTTTGCTTTTTATATTTATACTCTGTTCCTTACCTTTGGTAGGGGGAAACAAGAGTCACTTATTTTTGCTACCTTTAGCTGTAAGATGCTTAAAGGAGCTGGCCTTTCTCTGAGTTCCTTACCTTTGGTAGGGGGAAACTGCAGAGTCGATTAAAGGCTCGATTGACCAAATGTAAAATCCCAAATAAGAAGACTTTACTCGTTGAGTTTTTGTAAGAAACTGATTTTATTTGGAAATATCTTCGGTTTAAATAGGTGACATGAGAATCGCATCTTAAAGTAAATGGCCTACGCAGAGGCCTAAGTAAATAGTCCCCGCCTTATCGAGGTCCCACGCTCGGGCACATCTGCCTATCTTGAGCGGCGAGGACCTTATCTGTGGTCTCCCACTAAGGGACTATTTTAGGAGGCGGGGAACGATCTCAAGTGACTGACTCATGTAGTGTGCACTTAAATTACATGTTTTTGAGCAATGCACCCATGTCGCCTTAGATAACAAAATCCTAAATATAATTTATCGCTCTCGATTCATTTACATAAGATATGAACGGAGCCCAAAATTGTAAGTCTTTAAATATATTCGTGTTCATGTGTGAACAGCATCTCTGTGACACTTTCAGGCCACGGCAGACTTGCCAGAAGGGACGTCAGGATGGCAGGATGGCACGATGGCAGGACGAAGGACGAGGGGTAGGGACTGAGCAAATGAAGGGGAACCCCCTTCGTTCGTAATTGAGTTGATAAAGCTTTCGGTGCGGCGCACTCGCACTCACACTGTTTGTGTAATTTGTGTAATGCATGCAAAGTTAATTACCTCGGGGAGCTTGGTAATTAGAATTGTGATTGAACGCGCCTCGCAGTGCCGTTGACATACCATTCCATTGTAAACCATTCCAGCCTATCCTAACCCATCCCATCCTAACCCATGCCTTACCCAGCAGTCTCTTGGTATAAATCAACACAACATAAATTGGCCTTGACAAGCCATCATCTATGGGTTTTCTACATCTGTCTGAGCCACCTGATTGTTCTCGTCTCATTTGACGCGAATTGTCAGAAAGTTGGCAGACGATTTTCAATTAACACGGCCGGAAAGTTTGTCGAGCGTTTTGGCCACCAAATTATTGCCATTATTTTAGAATGTTTTTTTTTTGGAAAAATAAACTTAAGCTGAATCAATACAAACTTTGCAGACGAAATTCGTGAAAGGTGAAAGCTAAGGAATGCGTTAAACACCTTCCTTAAAAAAAATAAAATTTACTGAAATGTTTTTTTTACTTTATTACTTTAATTAACCATGTATCCATTTGCTAGTCCACTTCAGTTGTTTATTGCGTTTCATTTAATATTTCCTATTTTTTTAATGAACCAAAGGCAAAAGTTATACAAAAACTCTTGCAGACTTGCCATCAATTTGGCAACTTTTATCAATATCGAGAAGTGCAATCATTTTGCAGTTGCTGAGCAATTTAAAAAGATAAACTTTTATGCATGTCGCCACTGTCAACATTTTGAATGCCAAATGCAAATGAAATGAAAGCAAAAGTATTTATGAAAGAAATTCAATACGAAAGTCTGAGCCATTTAAATCTTTGGAGTTTGATTTTGCACCATGTTAATTCGTTTTAAATGTGAATTTTGGTCTCTAAATTCAAAAAGATTTCAGTTGTGCTCAAGAAATGTTTCCATTCTGGTGCTTTGTCGTTTTCTTTTGTGTTTCTACTTTCTTTTCGATTACTTGCCTGTCGGATGTTGCCAATTCCTTGAAAGTTTTCTTTGGCGCAATCAATTAAAAGCCATTTTTGGCTGGTGTGTTAGTTTTTTGGACCGAAAGTTTTGACGAGTGAATTGGCGGCTGACAAACACAGGAAATTGTTTCAAAGTTGCTGGGCAGTAAAGAAGACTGTTTATTGCTGCAAGTTTTGAAACGCCAATTTAGTTTTTAACTTAAAATGCAATAACCTATGAGCAAAAAAAAAAAATATTCCTCTAAAACTGTTAGTAAGTTATTACAATCATTTTATGGTTTTGCAATAATGAATTTGTGTGCATAAAAAGGGTGGCAACTTAAGAAAACTTTCAGTCAAGTGCTTTTAAAGCCAAAGAGGCACCTATGTGCTTACAGTTTACTTGAATGCCACAAATCGTTTTTAGAGAAAAACTTTCTTCACTTTTATTGCTTCATTTTCGAAGGCATTATGTGTGGGTAAACTACTGTGCAAAAGTCCTCATCTCCGCCAAGCAGTTTCCCCATGGTAAATACCTCAAACGTCAAAGGCGTCTTAGCACTCAATGTAATTGAGCAACACTTAAGCAATATGTGCCTCATTAGTTGCCCTGCAAAACAAACAAGCCAGAAGAAAGTGGAGAACTAAGCTTATATGACAGCGCACACACGAGCTGAAGACACTACCCAGCACTGCAAGGTAAATGGTGTGTGTGTGTGCGTGTGTGTGTGTGTGTGGGGGGGGGTGGGGAGGGGGTAACTTCACAGAAGAATGATTTCCGTTCGGAGAAAAGCTGCGGGAAACTCTAGAAGGGAGCTGGTTAACTGGGCGCCAGCCAGATGCTTTAGTTTAGATATCCATCCATATGTACTCGTATGTATGACTACGTGCCATACTCATCTCAGCCGTTCCGGCGACTCAACTTTTGTTACGTGCCCTGCTTAATTTGCAGTTTATGCTCCTCGGGTCTCGATTACAGATCCCAGTTACCATGTTGAGAGAGAAATGCACCGGAAGTTGGTCTTTTCTTTTGGCTTCTTTTGCCATTTATTAGCTGCAACAAGTTGCACGAGCAACGAAATATAATTAGAGACAAGCATGCTGTGCTTGTTTGTGCAACACACGGGCTCATCATTTTCATTTTCAAAACATATTCTTCTCATTCGACACTCGCTTGCAGGTTTATTGATGTTCTTGTTTTATAAACAAATATCCACTTTCTTGCGTCTTCGATGGTAAAGATGTTGCAGTGCTTTTCTATTATTATTTTCCACTCAAAAAATAGTGTTAAAAAAGACCGTTTAGAAGGAATTGATTTATTTATAGTTAGACCAGCAGCTTTCTGGGCTGTGCTTTAATCAAAGTATAATATAATGCAGAAAATCCAAGGGATATTTGCTAATCAAAGTTAAATAGTTGGTTGAAAAAATGTATACATCTTAAATTGCCCCGTTGACTGGCAGTCCAAAACCCTATGGTTCAGATACCATGTATGCTCCAATCACGCCAATCAACCTGGACGGATTTCCGATATGCACCGCGTTGAGCATAATTAAATGCAAATTAATGTGGAAATCGTAGGGGTCCGATTTGTTGGAACATTCGATGGGCCTGTGGCCCCATTTAGGTCCTGACAGGACCTAGATATTTCGGCGATATACTGGCTTGAAATTGGTATGCATTGTTTAGGAGGGGCAAGCCACATGGTACAGTTCGAATCTGGCCATTTGCCGAGGGAGTAAACCCGCCGGGCAGGATTAGTGGATAACATTTGGAGCGCTGTTCGTCTGCAATTTTCATAAGCATCGCCATGGTATTTTCCGGTGAAAAGCTGTCAAAATGTGGGAAACACGCGAAAGAGCCACAAAGAGCCACAATAAATGGTAAAAGGGGAGCAGGTTTTTCATTAAAAGTTGGATTGCGTAACGTACTTGAAATCCTAATCTATGAATTGAATGAATAATAATTTATGGGAAGCTGAAGCTTGTTATACAATATTTATTATTATAAAAACTAAGTGTCATAAAAAGTCTATACATATATAATATCAACATATGAGTTACCTTAAAATCTTGGCTAGAATAAATACTAGAAATTCCGTATAAAACAGAGTGTATGTGAAATATAATTAATCAGAATGCCATAAGTTTTTAACAATCACAAAATGTGCAACCGATTTCCCCATATCGGCCAAGTGTTTGTATAAATTCCGAAGTTTCCCATTGGATTCCCACATTTGTTGCCCGTCCGTCGCCATGAATCGTTCGTCTCAAATATTTCTGGAGTACATTGAGAATTTAATTTCCGTTGAAAGACCACCGCCTGGTGGATTCGTTTCTCGATCCTCTGGCATGAAGTCAGTACGCATTTGGTTAAGTGACATCAACGTTACACATCCTAGAAAATCAAGTCATAAGTTAAACCCACGAATGTCCTTAAACTGGAGGCATTTAAGAATTAACAGAGCGATCGGAGATGCTTTGCAAGACAAAAAAGTGAAAATGAAGAAAGGAATACGTACTTAATTAACCTAAATAGTCGAAATATTTAAAGTTGATATCTTGTAATTGCGCTGTTATTATCCATAAAATAAAATATTAAATATGCTCTTTTAAATTAATTTCAACAAGTTGATTTCATGAGCCTCTATAATAGCTTCTGTAAATGACTGTCATAATTCGCCGAATTTACAAACCAAAAATGAAATAACGATTTCATTTTTATGCCGCCATCTGCTTCGCTTTGGCTAATGAAGCGTTCGGAGAACACAAACATTGGGTCGTCCATTAGCCAATTAAATAAATTAAAATAATATTCACTGCCTTGGCAGGCAGATAAATACAAAAAGGACACCAGCTCCACCAGCAGCTGAGCATAATGAAAACATATTGCCGTAAAGGACGGGAGCTATAACTTCATTAACTTCGCCGAAGCAAGACGGTATATATCAGATCCTTAAAGGGACAAAATACCCAAGTGCGCCTCCACGAGAAGGAATCAATAAGTTGCCGGATATTTTACCAAAAACCCAGCACTAAAGTCAGCGTCAAAAGAAAATGGTGAAATAAAAAGAAAAGGACTTCGATGAGCCATGGTAGGAGTAAGCAGATCAAGGACCAGGGAAGAAACCATCATGATTTATTTACTTTTGAATGTCTTTCATGGCAGACTCTTGACCCCTACCTGCGGTTCGATTGGAGGCCTCCGCACACATTTCCCCGAGTATTTTATTGGCTACGTGCAACTGCGCAAACAAATTTACATGACACTGAACTGAAAGGTGCTTACCCACCTGCTCCCCCGACTCCTCCAACTCTCCGCCCACCCGGATTCATCTTTGAAGCATGTTGGAACCCCTCAAACATTATTGAAAGATTGATGAAAGTTGCGGCCCAGGACTTTTTTTTTGGCTTTCTCGTTTTCTAACTATCAAGTGAGCAGCCCAAACGGAAAAATTCCTGTCAAGATAAATGACTTGAGTTTCTTTTTTTTACGTACGTATGTTATACGAGTATGTATATATATATATATACTATACTATGTGTATCTGCGAAAAATTATTGCTGTGCCCGAATGCTTATAATGAATAATGAACGATTTTCCGCCCCTTTTTTGCGGAGTTTTATTGTGGCCAAACAATAAAATGCCTCGGCCCATTCAGTAAATTTGCTTGTGGCCTGGCCAACAGAACACCCCCACTCCCCCCTCCCCCCAACAGATAAGGTCAAGATTGGCAAAGCGTTGATATCCCTTCACACTCTTTGATTTGCTTTCTAACTTCGGGACTCGCATCGGAATATATTAATAGCTTTTATAATGCCTAGTCCATGTCGGTTTATATGTATGTGTATTTGGCGTATGCGGTGGCATATATTGCTGGCCATCTTGGTGGCTATTTCTAGGCCCAATTTAACCGTCAGCAACTCGCTGCCATTTGTCTGCCACTCGGTCGATTTGGCGGGGGTTCGTTTGATTGAACGCTGCTCATAATTGATACATACGGAATAGATCTGGTTGACCCATATTTTCTTAGCTCCTGCTGACCATACTGCAGTAACGATGAAATCGGGTTTCCCCCAAAAATGTTTCAACTTGATTGATCTGGGTCATTGTTAAAGTTCTTCTTTTAATAATGATAAATATTTTTGATCAAGAAGCTCAAAGGGTCGTTGAAAAATGTTAAACACATGGCTGCCTTAATGGGAAATTGAATATACATATGAATTTAAGTAGCCACACATTTGGTTTTTGAAATTCGTTTTTAAATAAAAATGTGGTTTTATTCACATGGTTTAAGGAATATTTATGAGCTTTGGCGACCTTTCCGCATACATGACGTCCAGGCGACTTCCGTTTCCGGTCTAGCTGCGACATGGGAAAACTTTTAGCCTTTATCGTTTGAATTTCTGAAGCCATTTCTATGCGCTCCTTTTCCATACATATAAATAAATTCAAATGCCTGCACATTTCTTTTGTTTTACTTAAATCCTTTCGCTCCCTTTCCTTAAACTGCAACCCTGAAGCATCGGCATGCATTTGGCAAGGACATTTTTCTCGTTTCTGTCGAGTAAGGATTGTTTTAGCATTTCCGCTTAAATTTGTTTAGCCTGTTATCTTTCGATTTTCATTTACGCAATGGAAAATACACATTTAAATAAAATGCAATGCTGTCAGTTGAGAAAACTAAGCTCCTTCAACCCGCAAAAATTACACTTTCAACTGCAGGCTGGCAGAGTTTTCAGCTCTGACATTTTAAGTAGGCATTGTCGTGAAGAAGGGGTAATACACTGGTAAATTTGTAGCGTGATGGTGGAAGGAAAACACAGCCTAGAACAGAGAGACTCTGTTGTTTGTTTTGTGATTTCCCAGCTACGCCGCACTCGTTGGCCCCACAATTATGATCACACACACACATATTACCCGGATTCCCGCTGCCGTCCTCGATTCCGAGCTGGAATTGAAATAGAAACAGAAATAGAAAATAGAGCCATGCGATGACTGGTGCTCCCTGGCATAATAGCCAAGCAAGCGCACACAGTGAGTGCAAAAAGTATGCGAGCACTCACAGAATCACTCGCAAAGTTCTCGCTTTGTGTTCATGTTTGCGTTCATGGCTGGGTAATTGCGGCAACGCCTTTTGGTAGCGCAATTGTGACATTTTTGCAAGCGAACACAGACCAACTGAGCACACTGCCAAAATTGAAAAACATATACATATATATAAACATTTAATAGAGGTATACTTATAATTTGCATACTGTATTTAAACTTCCTTAAAATCTAATCAATACTAGTAAAAGTTTTTAAGGATATAAAGGAAGCAACGATTTTCTATTCAAACTTTAAATATATAATTTTTCATATTTTTTTTTTCAAACTTAAACGGCCAATGTAAAATCACAAAGCCATTTATAAAAGTCCAGCGAGTCTTCACTCCATCAAATTGCCCCTCGTTTCTTTCTGTCACCGCCAGATGGCCTTTTAGCTGCTTGTTTTCAGCACTTAAGTATAGTAAGTAAACGGATGTTGACTCGCCTTTTGTGTTTTTTTTTATATGCAGGCGGTTGTCGTTTTTTTGTTTTGTTTATATTGTTAATTGTTGGCGCGTGCTTTCTATTCATTTGTAATGCGGCTTAAAGTAATAAAATAATTAAATAATTATTTCTTTTTTTTTTTGGCCCAGCTTGTTGGGGGATTTTAATTTGCTTGGGGCTAATTTTAAACGTATGATTTAAGAGCTTTGTTCACGCGCACAATTGTTAGATGTTTTTTTGCCATGAAATGTATTTATTTAAGTACACACTGGCACACACAAGCAAAGAACTTCTACGGCGATTTTTTGTCAGTTTTATAGTCTTTTCAGCTGTTTTAGCACCGAAACGGGGGTATTATACTTTCGTCTGGTGACTTATTGGCGTAAAAGTTTTAGAGCCTTTTGGCCAACGCTTAAAGCGGAATGCCAGTCAGCAGCTGAGTCTCAGATCGCTATCTGTATCTGTATCTGTACCTTGCAGTCAAATGTTTGCCATAAAACATTTTACAGTCGTGCAAGACCAGATTTGCACAAGAACTAAAAAACCGAAAAAAACTGCACACATGTTTCCCTTTTGACTTTGCCTTTTAATGGAGAGTAATGTGATGTGGTTTGCTTTTGCAGGTAAAGTGCACAAATAGGTTGTTTTGATATTATTGTAGTAACTACAACTAACATATAACTAAAAACATAGCTTTCAAATAAATAAGAACAAGCAGGAGCCCAAAAGAATTGATACGTTTCTGTACACTATACGCTATATTAGCAACAAATTAATAGCCAATTTTCTTAGACCTTCAACACTACAGTATATAAGTATAGCCTTTTCCTATTTTCCTGTAACATTCCTCGCGCATTTTCGCTAAAAAGCGGAACTTTAAATATTTCGCATAAGGCGTGTTCTTAATAAATTACCCAAATTATGGACGCGAAGCCGTCAGGCGAAATGGCCTCCAAGAATGCCTTGGCACGGATCTCGAGTTGGGTAACCGGGTTGAAGTCGAGCCGGAATCCCAGCTGACGAAGGATGAAGAACGGGCTGAAATTGGGGGACGGAGAACGACGAGGACGTCGTGGAGAAGTGGCTGCTTTTAACGGTAGCGGCATCTTAATAAATTCTCATGCGCAACACTTTGACGTTATTAATACGCTGGGGCTTCGAGTGGCGTGCACGCGGCTAAAACCAAACCGCTAACCAAATGACGGTGAATTTTGCTTAATTACACGGCTTATCCACAGCAGACAGCCGACGAGTGCGAGTGCGGTTGCAGGCTAGGTACCCAAGGAGTTCTCGAAAAGGGAAAATTAATTTCGAATGTCAACTAGCTGCTGCTCTACATTTATTTGCTTAAAATTCGATCGGAATTTATGGGCGAGTGGCATGGAGAATGGGGCATGGAATTGTGTTGCAAGAGGTGGCTTAATTAAATGAGAGCAAATTCCAACGTCCACAAGTTCATTGAAATGCGCAAAGCATACAGGTTTAACCAAATGGTAATGAAGTTGGGAATCTAATTTAGTGGCTAATTTCCTAGACATCTTAAGACCGCGCTTCCGTCTTGCTGTCTATCTGTCAGTTTAAGAAAATTTCAATGAGAAAGAACTCACTTTTCACCTTATCATGTTTAGCTGACAAATTACGAAAGGTTGACAAGCCCGCATGAGGTAATGCACTGGAAAAAATTTAAGCTTTACTTGTTACAATTTACCGAAATACCATGCTATCTCAACATATTAAACAAACTTTTGAGTAAAGCTTAACTTGCCTTAAATAATGACTTTAAATCCAGTTGTTTTCTCTCAGTGTACTTGCAAATTGACTTGGCATCGCCATTGATGAACCCCGCCCATCGATGTGGGCATATTCTCACTGTCAACGGAATAATCAGCCAGGCGGGCTGACATGTTAAGTCAGTGTGTGTCGTCAGGATCGACATCTTAATAGCCCAACAACCCGCCAAGCCGACTGCGAACTCACCCTACACCCTGCACCCTACGCCCCGTCGTGTGGGGCATACACCCGTTTTGCTTGGCAAATTACACGTCTCGGATTTGAATGCTTCGGTTATTTCCTTTTGTTTTTGGCCAGCTTTCTGTTTGTTTGTTTATTTGTGTGTTGTGTCTTGTGGCATTAGTTTAAATTAATATCGGGCCAAAAAGGTATGGTAGGCAACCCAGCCCGCATGCACAATCACATCGAAATCCCCTCTTGTCTTACTCACTTGGCTTTGGGTTAACTAACTAACGATGGCGAGGAGGTGGGTGGGGGCGATTGGAGCAATAGCCCAAAATTAAAATGCCTTGGCAGATAAACATTAATTGTTGACTAAACCAGGACAATTTTTGCGGCACCTGGGGCTGAGCTGTTGGCTTAAGGAAAAGCAGAGGATTAAAGCAAGACTGACTGGCTGACAGCTAGGTGATGTGCTGATTTCATTTCAAGATTTATTTCTTGGTTGTTAGTTAATAGATTCCAAAAGGTAAATGTTTCTTACAATGAATCAGAGCTTAAAAACAAGAAGCTGTTACTCAATCTCCATTGCCAACAAACGCATCCTGCAGAAAATCACCAAATGCATCTTCATCCATGAGTCCCATTTCATCCAGGAGCCACTTCTCGTGGTCAATGCCCCGCAATTCACACACGACCTTGAAGATTAATTCCTCCTTTTGGGTGTAATAATCGGGCGAATCAAATTTGGTTGCCAGCAAATCGGCTTCCCGTTTGAATTGTAAGAGCTTGTCATGACGGTTTTGGCCGTCATCATTGCGTTCCTCGGCTGACTTAAGGGTGAGCATGGCCAGAAATTCCGAGAGTTGAGACTGTGGGCGAGAAGTCGACCAATTAGCTACTAACATCGTTAATCGGATCTGAACCTACCACATTCGATGGGCTACCACCCAGTAGGTTATCATCGTGGGCAAACTCGACCGCATATTGTAGACCATCCATGGCTGTGATTTCAATTTGGCATACGGATTCGTCGCTGGTCTGGGGTAAACTGTCTTCGATGTTGGAGCTTCGGGCTCGCCTGCAATTTGTTTACATTATGGATGGTGTGAGTTGATTCGCTTCGCTCATATTATGAACATGTACCAGTACCAGTACGAAGCCCTTTCCCTGAGGCTTCCTATGTGGGGCTTACTTGTTTATTTTCGTTGCCACTCATCGATGTCGCACCGACCCCCTGAATTTCCCCCGCAAGCTGCGTTAGAAGTTTAGCGTTTCGACACGTAATCAAAACAGAAGCGATTATTCAGCTGGAAAGTGTTTGGCAAATCAAACATTAAGATTTCGGTTAGTAAGCTAAAACAAAAAAAGGTAATTAAATGTTAAGTCCAACTCAGAGCACGAGCAGCAAAGTTTTGCCAATAAATATACAAATCAAATGATGTTGCAACTTATAAATGACTTTATAATATGAGTCTTTAACTGTTTATATCCCTTTTATTCGTTTTAGTCTAAGCATCAGTAAAACTCACTACGCCGTAAACTTAGTATGAAAAACTTATTTTCTATAATACCACTTTACCCTACAAAAGCAAGGATATCTTTTCTGGGAATACAAAATACCCTGCAATGAAAAAACAATTGTAATTGTCTCTTAACTCAGCTTTACTTACCAATTTGTTTGATGCTTCCAGGAATTTGTCAAAAAAAAAAAAAAATCACATTTGTCAGCTCGCGGGGAATATAAACAAACGAATGAGAAAGTCAAGCTATAAATCAGAATCAAATTGGGCACACTTGAGGAACATATTTATCTGGTTGAATTTTGATTTTTCGCATCGGGTAGCAAGTTGAATGGCAAACAAAAGTTTGGAAAAGCTACCGTAAACGAGCTTCATGCTCAAGCTGCTACAGTGAAAAGTAAATAAAATGGATATGGCCACGTGAAATTCAAGCCAGCCAGTCAGTGTAAACAGAATCAGAAAATAAAACGATAGCATCGAATGGCGCTTAGGACAAATAAACAGAGATTGCGAATATTGGCAAATGCCATTCGGGGAAAAATGAAAAGCAGCATAACGGGCCAATAAAACTTAAAATTCTTGTGAATTCTACTACTAACTTATTTTCATACTCTGCGTAAGTAGCAAAAGAAAAAACTAAGCTACAAGTGGTGTTTGCTGCGAGAAAGATTTTCAGGTTTTGTGTTGAAATAATATGAAATAAAATATAAGAAAACTGAGGTAAAACCCAAAGTAAAAAGTTTATAAAGTGCATTTAAGATTAAAATTACTTAAGATTTTATTGTTATTAGTGCACTAAATACTAGATACTAGATACTTTCTTGATCAGGAGGCGGGTGTCTCTTGTTATTTGAGTATTCAGTCTATTATGGCATTAAAATGCTATCAGTAAATTGTGTGGCATACCCACTTTCACCAAGCAAGCCAAAAATAGCTGAAACACTGAGAGTGCGCTTAAATTAACATAATTAAGGAATTATGCTTCCCTCCATTAGACACACTGATGTTAAGTAAGCAAAATTGTTGCACTCACACATGCCACCGGCAACCCGAATTGCCATCGAGGATCCGCTCAATAAGCTGCCTTGTGTCTTTGGCACGGGGAAATGAAATAAATCAAGGCTCATTAGAGGCCTCGAGGTGAACAGGACACATGTTGTTTGTGCGCCCATCTGCGATTTGGCATACTCCAGTGCAGCAAACCAGCCCGAAGGAAAGCAAAGCAAAGTCGACAGTCGATGTCAACTTAATCATCGTCAAGGCAACACATTCAACGCGTTCAGGACACTCAGCGCCTTCAGGAGTGGAATTTCAACTCCTTTTTTGCTGGTGATAACACGACATATTGCCAGCTCATTATGACCCCGCCTGCCTGCCTGTCTGTCTGTCTGTCTGTCTGTCTGCGAATGTGGGCGTGTCTAGCATCTAGTGCCTAATGGTTATTCCTTCTTTTGTCAGTTTTCTACTCATTCTGTGGCTTTCCAGCGTTCCTGCACTAATAATAGCCGTATTACGCAAGTAATTAGTCACGCATTTAATTATTATTTATGGGCTGTGCGACAGTGTGCGTGGCTTCCTTTGCTTATCTTCCTTGGGGACATCGAATCATCAACGTTCTCGTGTGTGCGAAACAATTATTACATGTAATTATCCACTTGAATGCCTGTCCCTGAATCATCAGCAAGCTCACATATGACACATCAGATAAAAGTTAGTAGTTCTGCTTTGTGATTGGCATGCTATTACCATATGCATGTCGGAGCGAGTAAATTATAGCTAAATTGTTCATATACCCGGGGGTAATAAATTCGATAATATATATTTTCGTAGCTCCTGCTGAATGTAGAGCTCCTTGCTTTTAAGATACAAAATTTTCTTTAAGTCAATAAATATTTCTGAGCATCTCCATTTGATCAGAACTAATAAGCACCCAGCTATTAAGGAGCAATCCAATTGAATTGTGTGATAAATGTTCGAGGGCAGCTGTTGTAGTCAATCGGGCTGGAGTTAAAGTTCAATCACGTAAATCACGTGGCCAAATCTCAAGATGTTGGTTCGCACAAAACTTTTATCGTTTTAAAACTTTTCGGGCTGGCCAAGTATTATCAGCTAGCTAAACTTGTAGTCGACAGCTGCCGAATGGAAAAATGAGATTTGTTTGTTGCATAATAATTGGCGGAGCGGCAGTGAGCAACTTCAAATGGGCCAAATCGTAGCCAAAGGCATCCGGAAACCAGAAATAATACGCCAGATTGGCGAAGTCAAATCTCTGATGATTGGCCCGGCACGTTTCCCTGTCAGCTGTTTATTGAGGCGTGATATAATTAGCATAACATCGACACGGATTCGCCACCAGAGGCATTACGAAAAAGAAATATATACACATATATACATATGTATATATATGGGGAAGAAAGCCGGCAAAGACCAGGCTTAGGCGCAATTTGCTTAATGCTAAAACTTTTAATCACTCATACGCTCCGTGGCGCCAAAGAAAAGCGCCTCAGCGCCGGCAGAGAAAACACAAATTTTACGTCACAGGAAAAAGGAAAAGATGTGCTGCTCCCCTTTCCACGCACCAAAGGCAAATAGTAAACAAAGCGTTGGGCAAAATGAAATAAGTGTAAATACGACAAAAATTTACTTACACACACCCATACACGCACTCAAATGCGGGCATATGTATGCGCATCTGATTAAATACAAATGTGTGTGTGTGTGTGTGTGAGTTGGGGCCTGTCCATGTGACTTTTATCCCCACCGGATGCGAAGTTGCAGCTTCTTTGGGACCCGGCCACCCATCCCCCTCCCCAAAAAAAATTTCATATGCCTTGCCTTAAGCTTGAGTTTAATTCCTGCTTTGACTTTTGCAATGCACACTCAAAACGCCGAGTACAGTGGACCCTCCGAAAGTGGCATCCCCAAAATTTGGGACTCAATGGCAGAAGTGGAACCCATCGTTTACTCGCTTCTATTTAGCTCCTCCATATTAAGAAAGGCTTATATAGAAAAATAAAACTAACATTTTTTGACTTAACTGAAGTAATTTGTTTTGCGCTCTCACTGTATAATATTATTCAAGACTCTCAGTTTGCAAAAAGAGTATTAATTGGGCTAGAGTAACTTTGTTTAGAAATATACTAAATTCTAAATTTAAAACAAATAGACAGTTAATGAAATATTTGGCTGCCTTTCTATAAGAACATTTATCAATCAAAAGAACATATTTATTAAATGATGGAAAACTTTTTAATTCAATTCTCGGTGGGTTTCAAATTCAAAGACTTACCAGCAGGAAACACTTACGTTTTTTTAGTTTACCAAACTTTTTAGAATGAAAGGGTGTTTGAGTGTTCAGCGCCTCGATGTGCGACTTTTCTTTTACTTCTTGTGGTTTTTCCGTTCTACAGATTACAATGTAAGCTGCGGCGCGTTAAAGTGCGACTGTGTGTGTGTGTGTCAGTGTGTCAGTGTGGTGTGGCAATGTGACTGTGTGTGCCGACCTATTTGCTTAAACACACTCTAACTGGCACTCAGCCCGCTTTTCCACTTCTCCACGCCTCCGAGCATAGAACTGCGCCCTCGGAAAATGGCTGGCTGCGTCTTCTACTTTCTCTGCTGCCTCTCATAACACATTAGCGAAAGTGAAAGCCGCCATAATGACTGCCCCCAGTTGATTTCCATGCGCCTTTCGCGTTCGTGTCTGTGCCACAAGCCCATACATTTGTATTAGTTGAGCGAGACACCAAAAGCGAGGAAAATGCAAATTGGCTGGATTGAGAATGATGAGAATACGTTCTAAGCTCCTGAAAGGCGATTACTTAAGTTAGCGGTAAAGAAATATCACAGAATATGAGCTAAAGGTTTAATTATGAATGAATTCATTTACTCTCCACAAGTAAATTCATCACAGAAATTCAAAAATGTTATATTTCATCTGATAGAACTGGGTAAAAGAAATAATTTAAATTAAAAGCCTATGAAATGTAAATGAAATTCGGACTTTTGCAAGCTGAAAACTGAGAAACAAGGAACGGCTTTGGAAAATTGGGACTTAGGAAAACTAAATTAATAAACTACAGGATGTTTTTCGTTCAAGTCCACTTCCTCGATTACAATCGTTTGCTCAGAGGAAAACTCAATATATGCGTGCTAACTTCTGCTAAATCCCCGTTCCACTTTCCGGGCGCCACAAACTTGGATGAGAAGACAATTTTGAAATGTCAGTGAAATATAATGGGAAATTCATAGGCAACTACTGCTGCCGGGGCGGGGTATACAACATTCAACTTTGTAAATCCTATTTACTTTGGCCTGTCAATGGCGTTCGTGTTCTCGCTTCATCGAAATCGAAATTGCCATCCCCGAGCGGCGAAGAAAAAACAAACTTTTATTAGTTTTCCGGCCGAACGTTAACCGTATTAAAAGGCACTTGGCAGCAGAGCACAACATTAGTGGCGGGCCCATATGCGACACCATAAACTAAAGTATGTCACACAACTGATAATCGGAGCCACAACAACAACAATTGAATGGAAATTGAAAAACTGTAGCACACTTATTTGGGCCTCCGAGTGCCTCGAACTTCTTCAAAAGCGCATAAAAAATCAATGGCAAGTGCCATGTGCGCAATAAATGTCAGCTACAAACGAAAACTTCACATGTTTTTCTTTCTTCTTCCCTCCCTCAACTTCCTTTTCCAGGACTTCCGCTCGTATGTGTGTGTGTGCGCCAATTTGTAGAGCATACTTATGTGAGCGGTCGTGGAAAGCCTGTCCCCACACACACACACACACAAATTGAAATCCGCCATAAATTGGTGAGCGCAGACTGACTGAAAAGAAATAAAGCAAAGTCGAGTCGAGCCGAGCTGATGACAATTTATTGTTCACACTTGCAACTGATGATGGTGCTTAGGGGACCAAACCAACACAAACGTGTGCCACGTGTGTGTGCGTGTGCGTATGCGTGTGTGTATTTGCCAAGGAATATTTCATTGTCTGGCAGTGCCTAAAAGTAGGCTCTACAAATTGCCAGCCATTATTCTGCGCCTATGCCAATACTCCAAAATATATTGGCGATATATTGCAATTTAGAGATGGGAGCCAGGCTAGAATAAATAGGAAAAAGTGGAAATATTGTATAGAAAAGAGTGCAAATATCGAATACATTTAATTATTTAGCTATAACTAAAAAAAACTTCGATGAAATCTCTTTGTAAAAGCTCTAAAGCGATTTACTGCTTTCTAATTTAAATGTTCTATTTGAACTTTAATGCTTACTAATAGTGCGTTAATTATTAAATCGTAATTATGGCACGTATTGCATCCCTGAGCTTGAAATATATTATTCTGTTTAATTTAGGTATTTTCTCATTTGAATTTGATAAAGTTGTTACTTTCAATGTTTTCCCAGGTGCTTGCATTTTCGTAACCAGCAGCTATTTTCATTTGGTTCTTATCATAATTTAATGTTAATTCATACGCTCTGCTTGTGTGTGTATCTTATCTGTGTGATAACTTTGCGATATTTAAATAGTATAATATTATAAGCTTAAACTCCATCTTTTCGATTTCTATTTGCACACCTTAAGGACCAGCGGGAACAAAAGGCTTTAGCGGAAGTACTTGGAACCTCAAGTCGAATAAAAGTGCCTGGAGAACCATCTCTTTTCGCCATTTATTTCCCAACACAAATGCGAGTATCGAGATGTAAATTCATTTTATTTGCCTTTTTCCATGGCTGTACAGGTGCGCCGACGATTTTCAATTGTGCGTCTGTTCTGCTCCTGGCAGGCGATGATTTAAATGGCCGGGAAGTTTTGCCGACTTCTACGCTCTTTTACAACTTTTGCGGGGAACTAAAACTTTTCCATCGCCTAGAAAAGTTCTATCCAAATACACACATACACATTATAGATGCAAACTTTTTGTGCACCTTAAATGATGGCTCAAAATCGTATGATTAAAGGTTGGTTTTCCGCTTGCACAAGTTAAGGAGCTTATATCGAAGCCACTGGACAGCCAGCCAACTGAATGTTTTGCTGCGGCTCGTTTAACACATTTCAATTCAGGGCGGACAACAAAAAAATCTACTTTCCACGGCCTCCGTTGGCATTTATGAATTGTTGCTGCTATTAAGGCTACTAAGTCTCAGCTAATAGCGGCTTTAAAATTTATAGAGTTTTTTTTTTTTTAGACTGCCAGGCGGCTTAGACGCGAAGTGATTGCCCCTGCGAGTGGGTCGACTTAATATTTATTTAGCATTGGATCTGTTTTTGGCCGAATGCTGGTAGCTCGTAATGTGAGACTTTTTACTTTTTCGAACTTTTCATGGCTTGCTTTCGGTTTCGGGTCACCAATTAGAAGCTTAGGAAAACCCTTGGTTTTCCGAAAAAGAGTATTCACAAATTGGAGTTGGGGTGAGTCCCCAAGGAGGTCGTCATTCTTTGTTATTTAAGGCGTGGGGCCGTGTTGCCTGCCTTTTGACATATTATGCCATAATTCCTGCGGCAAAACGTTTAGTTGAGCTACATAAATAATAAATATTCAGGCGAAGGGACTGGCCTACATACACAGAACATGACATATTCGGGTTTAGGGACCTTTTCGTGCTGACGATGGTGTATCTAGTGGATGTATCTTTTTCTTTGGATTTTGTGATTTACAAGGCTTCAAGTCGTAGCTTCATGCTTCATGTGCTCTCTTCTGCCTTTTAATTTGCAATTTGAATTTTTCCCCCCCCCAAAAAAACTCCAGTCGTGCAGCAAAATTGTTTTCGCAAAGATTTAGCATAAAATATTGAAAACATTTACGCAAAGTAATAGCAATGTGCCAAGACTTATGTAAAATTTATTTTAATTGTTTTTTTTTGGCGCCTCTTCTCCGACATTTTGCTGTTGCCTGTTCGCTATTCGATATGCAAATTTTGCCAAGTCCCAGTGACTTGCGAGTAAATCGAAAAAGTTTTGATCTTCGAGTAAAAACTAATAGTCGTAAATATTTATGTGTGCCAATGTTTGAGCTTAGAAATGTGTCCAAAAAGCTGTGTGAGACTTAGTTGCAATGGCTGAGAGCAGTTCAATCTCGATATTCCGGCGATGGCAGAACGATTTTTATCAAATTTCCACTTTTGGCTTAGGCAGCAGAAACATCTTTTCTTTTTCCCCTTTGCATTGCTAATGAAATTAAATTGAAACTTTGCCGGCCTCGAATTTGTGACAAAGTTGCGAGAGCAAGGATAAGGGCTCAAAGCAATTGCTCTGGCAGAGGGATTTCCAAAGTCTAATCATGGACTGCGATTGGGAAAGTTAACTTAGAAGCAATAGTTATTTAACGGATTACAAGTGCTGGAATTCTCTTCAATGTGTGTTCCGAATCAAGGACTAATTTCAGGGCATTTCGAACATATAATATAGTTCAGCAATATCAAGGCTTTAATAACTATTAAAAAGTCTATTTAAGTAGATAGTTAAATAAAGGATTATCAATACTGCACTTCTTTGAAATATTTTCCAATTTCCTTTGATTAATATTGATTTTTATACTTTGAGGAGTGTTAGTATTTTTGTTTTTTAATTTTCAAAGAGCACCAACTCAAATTTTTAAGAGAACCCGTAACTCTTGGCAATTAATAGCCAATGGCCAGCGGATGAAGTGCTCCACTTCGCCTCCATGGACCATTATGCCCGTTCGACGCCTTTGCAGCAGCTGTCTGTGGAAACTGGACACATTAATCTTCCTGCCACATAGAATTTCATGCGAGCGAGACATTCGCCAACAGCCTTTGGCGATGCTGCACTTTCAACTTCAACACGCTGCACGGACTGAAATTCGCGCTAGCATGTGTTGTATGAGTACGAGTACGATATGTTGCAGTCCAAACAGGCCTCGTAATCATGGGCCATCTTGGGTGAATCCATTTTGTTGAGATTCCCTAGCCGCAGGCTCGTTTGCTCTGGCCACAGCCAACTTCAATGGGCCTAAGCCACGAATAGGTTTGTCTAGCCAGTGGCGAAATGATACTCCGCTTAAACAAATATAAACGCCGAGAGAAGAAGAAGAAAAAAGGAAGAGACCCGTAAACCTTTGGGACATGTTTCCGCACAAGAATGTTAGGCAACAGTCAACGGACTTCTTTTGATATGCTAAATAAAAATGGTGAACAGCGATTTTAATAAATGTTCCCCACACACCCAGTCGCCAGGACCGACAGTCAACTAGAAAATATCCTTGAGGACATTGATGGCACCGGCTGCTTATTGAATTTTTCAAAAGCCCTTTTCTGTTTTTACCAACTCCCTCGAGGAAAATGTCCTTAAAGTGTTCCGAGCCAAGTGATTTTAAGAAGCTGTAGTTGCATCGTTGTAAGGATTTTTCTCGGATTTATTCGGGGTCAAAGTTGGCAGCTAAAGATTCTAAGTTTTGCTTTAAGTTGGGCTAGAACATTCTTCGCATCTTTAAAATTTAACAGCGGATTCGAGGGATTAGCAGTAACTTTTTTGTTATTATATGAAAATGTTAAGCAATCTAGCTACTGAATTCCTGAACAATCAGATATTTATAATTACAGAAAAATTTAGCTTTTATATTAACCGGAATAAAAGTTCATGGACACTTATTTTACCTGTCTTCTGCAACTTTGTTCATATTGTATCTGCTATTTCGAAAATCCTGTCATCATTAAATCGGCTTATACATTCGCACTAAAGCCGTAAAATGAAATCATTATGCTGACAAGGGTGCCAAATTAAACTAAGCACCCAAAAGAAAAGCCGATTTTCCGTCTGCCGAAGATCGATTTCAGCGACAAACAGCGCCTTTTATTTTTAGTTGACTGAAGGCTTGATTTGGCTTTTATGACCCCTCTTAGAGGGTGAAATATATATATTTTTTTGCCTGCCGTTGATATTTTCGCAGCAGTTAAAGCGAATAAAAGTGTACCGCGGCGGAAACAAAGCATGAAGTTTATGACGGAAGGGTGGAAAAAACCGTAGGATGACGGCCATCAACCGCAGCAATCGGTTAAACCAACCAAAGCGGACCATTAAGCTTCACAGAAGCTGAACATTTTTGGGACCGTATAACAAAACTCAAAACTCAAAAAAGAAAAAAAAAGAAACTACAAAAAGTGAACTGCGATCGTTAAATCAAAAAGCCGCATGCGAGTGCCTGCAACATCATTAGTTGCAGTTCACACACACACTCAAGTGCAAGTTATGCCACCAGATACTCACCCCATGCCCATCTGCGCACCTCTTTTTGCCCGCTTTTGAGGCACTCGCCTCATGCGCCGCATTTTTTTTCGAGGTGTCCAAATTAAATTTGCATCAGTTGCTCCACGAGTATCTAAATGATGCCAAAACTGAAAGTGTATCTGTGTGCAACAGCAGCAACAGCAACAACAACAACAACAACAGCAGCGAGGGAAGATGAAAGAATCGCGGGCTGCAGCTGCAAAAAGTGCTGCACTCACTTTGGCATTTCGTATCTAGTTTTATTTTTTGCTAGCTTTTTTTCCGTGTTTAGACTACTTTTCCATAAAAGCAGTGAGTTCTTTTGCCGCATATTTTTTACAGTGAGCATTGTTTAAGAGAAACTCTGACTGCATTTGATTTGTATCGCAGTCGGGTTTTGAGTTTAAATTGATTAAATTATTTGTTATATGCATAGCATTTTTTTAGTATTTTTAATGGGCAAATATTATATTAATTTTGAAGTATTTAAGTATAATAAGTTGACATAAGAAAGATAACTCATAATGAAGTTCGTACATCTTGGCGTATACGTAATATTAAAAAGTGCCAAGCCAAACTTTCAATATTCATTCAACACCTTTTCTGTTTACTTTGATCTTTATAATAGGAATATAAAACGTATTCATAATTTTGGACTTATTATGTTTAGTTTAACTACACATACTATTTGAGCAAATAAAATGCTTCAAAATGAATATTACTAACATGTGAACCACTGTGAATCGCTGCATCTGTGTGTGTGTGTGGCCATTCCGCCCCCATCTACTCACTTTCCGCATATGTATGCATGAGTGTGCCCGAGCGGGGGGTGGGCACTTAAATAATTTAGATTTTTGTGTCTAACATGCACAAGTGCCACCCCAATGGCCTAAAAGATTCAAGTGCAGCCGGCAAAAGTGAGTGACCCAGTTAGAGAGATTGGAGGCAGTGACATGAGGATGGAGAAGCTGCAGATGGTGGTGGACATGGACTCGGATGTGAATGTGGATGCGCATCTGCATGGGGAATGGCGTGGCAGAGCGACGATGGCAGTTGCGGGTGTTGCAACCGGGCCATTATCAGCAACCAAGTCGCGTCGCTGTTTTGGCGACTGCTCCGCTGCCATTATGCGCTCATTAAAATGTCAAATAAATTCAAATGCAGAAAACATGATTTTTCGCTTTTTGCCACGTGGTGCAGAGTGCGAAGTGCTAGGTGCATGGGAGTTTCGCACGTGCGAGGTGTGGATAGCAGTTAACGGTAAAGATAGTCCGTGCTGCATACTTGCTGAGTGATTTATAATTTATACGCGTTACTTGACGCGAACTTTGAACTTTGAACCGCGCACGTTGCGGCTTGGCAATGAGAATTCTGAACTTTGAATGCAGATTGAAATATACTTGGAATCTTTAATGTTAAGCAACTTCTTTTCTAGTAAAAATATGTTAGTTTAATGCAGCATAACGTTCTTCTTTTGGTTTCTTCCTGCTGGGATGATATGAGTTTTGGGACAATTTCGAGTATTTCCTGTGCTGAACGAATTCAACTTAGGCAATTAAAATGCACTCATCTATTTTGATTAAAAGCCATTCCCATTGTTTAGCTACGTCTTCCGGTTGGAAAATAGTAAGGAAATCGTTAAATTGCTTGCCAAGTGTGATATATAATTATTATGAGCGTTTTCCCCCATTGTTTCGGTTTTTATTGCTCGCTCGCCATTTGTCCTTTGATCCCAACGAGCCGTGAAATGCCATCTCATGGTGCATTTTTGAAATAAATTCAAGTGTGCACATCCAAACTCTTGTGTGTGCAGCTCTCAGTAAAATCGTTTCCGTAGTTGTGGGGGAAAAGAGCATTTTCACTGAGCATTGAGTGGCATTTAATTAATGTTCTCCCTTTTCAACTATTCCTGTCTGCTGTCCAAAGGAGGGATAGGTCATTATATGGCTGTTTACAACTCCTTTCAGGATATGCAATAAAAGCAGTTCATCAAGACCTTAAAGCTATCTGGTTATATTTTGAAGGAGAAATGAATAAACCACTTTTTGAAGGAATACAACTTGGTATTTAAAAGTTCTTTCGTTCTAAGCACTTTTCCTTCTTCCTTTTGCATCACAGCTCATCTCGTGGATGGCAATGACAACCTGTTGCCCATGGTTTCTGCACCATCGAGCATTGATAACGATTACGTTTACATTGCTTCGGTGAATAGGAAATTTCCCCAGTTCGGAAATTCCATCGATGATGAACGAGAGGCCGAGGAGCAGCCGCCCGAGGAGACCACCTATCCGCCACCCGTTTTTGACTTCGGAATGCCCAGGAATATTACAACCCGGACGGGACACACGGCGGCCATCAATTGCCGCGTTGACAATCTGGGTGATAAATCGGTGAGTGAATCAGCCGGCAAGTGATTGCATTTACCAGCTTATCATTGAATAGATTTCGCCTCTAACGATTTTCATTTTAATGCATTTTTAAGCAAAATATTTGGATCGTCAGTCAAGCTGAAAATCAAGTTAGCGATAACTTTTCCCATGCAGTTCCTAGCTCCCCAGTCACAACTTTCAACTTACCCGTCGCTTTTCCCTTATTTCCCGGATCTTGGCCACCCTTGTTTTGCCGGTTCAATGAGAAAGTTTCTGCCTTCCGCTCAAAACCTTCAGTCTGGCCTTTGACCAATGTCGAGTTTACTTTGCGAACTCGTCTTGTATTCCCTCAGCTTCACCCCGTTTTTCCTTTTCTTTAAGCTTTTTAAGTTCCAGGGTATTTTGCATTGGATTCCTTTGACTAGGACTATTTTGTGTACTGGTTTCAATCAAAACGGACTAACAAACTGGAGGCGAACACTTAAGACATTGATTGCACAGATGCGTCTATATTGGGGAAGTGTTTTTGACAAGTCTTTTTTTCGATATTGTTGTATTGCTTTATGTAAAACTTTCATCTTAATCATCTTATATTTTTATAGTACTTAAGCTATAAGCTCTAAATTATCTCATTTCTAAAACGTGTCCTTTGCGTTGGTAATTAGAAATGGGCTTTTGTTAATTTTGAACCCAAGTGCGTTCCTTGATTCCCTTTCCTCCGATTCCGAGCCATGCAATCCTTCGCAATCACCATCCATCTCGTGCTCACTAGCGTAGTCTGATCCAGATTTACTATCGCTCACCTTGTGGGTCCATCTATTTTCCACGAGCTCATCCGCGCTGCTCGTGTTCCCTTTCGCCACTTTGACACTTTTAGTTTCGTTTATATCTCCTGCCTGGTTTTCCTCGTTTTCCCGCCTTCATTTTACCATTTTACCATTTTTGTTTTGTGGCGGCTTCTGGGCGATGCGAAAAGTTTTGTTTGCCCGCGGCCGTCTGGAAGATTACTTTTTTGCCCGGTGCAGCAGCGGCAGGTTCTCCTTTCAATTCTCCTGGTGTTTTTTTTATGGGTAGAGGGGAGGCGACTTTAAGCCGCTCACATTTGGGGCACGCACTTGTCTCCGTTTTTCCTGCCCATCTGCTCTTTTTTCTTTGCTTGCCTGAATAAGAAATGTTCGGTGTATAGGATACGGTGAAATCTGTTTTGATCTAAACCATTTTGTGTTAATCCTACAGCTCGATTTGATTGTCTTTGGCAATCGCTTTTTTTCAGTTGAAATATCGAATTCTATTTAGCTTTCAAGTTGCGTCACTTATCCGCTAAAGTGTAATCATGTTTGATGGGTAGGCATTTGGTTCGTTCATAGCGAGGAGCCACTGTATTTGGGAGCAACCTTTAGCAGATTTAAGAGTTGGCTGCTTGGTTCATTTTGCCGCTTGGCTTATTTAATTTTCGTATCTATATACTTTCGTCGAGTTCCCAAGCAGCCGAGTGGCAGGACCGGAGGCAATTTTCAAAATTGACTTAAGCACTGGCACTAACAACATTTGGTGTCCTTCTTTCTTTTTTTCCTTCCATCCCATTGCAGGTATCCTGGATAAGAAAACGCGATTTGCACATTCTGACTGCAGGCATTTTGACCTACACATCTGATGAGCGTTTCAAGGTGCGTATACGTAATCTGTGCCAAAGTTATACCCCCTGCACTCCAGCTCCCCTCACCCCTCAGTTCCCAATCATCCTTTGGCCCAGCACAGGTAGCTTATTTAATGTCCGCCGGGCTTGTAAGCAAAGTCAGCTTAATTGCGTATGCAATTCGGGCCAAGCAAGTTGTATGCATTGATTAAATTTACCAAGGACTCGGTGGCCTCACACGCACACCCACACCCTTGCGCCCACATCCCCATCAACGATTTATCTTGGCATCCTGTTTCACCCATCCACTATTCTATCTGTCTCTCTCTCTCTCGCCCGAGCAGGTGGTGCGGACCGCCGACTCCAAGGATTGGACATTGCATGTGAAATATGCCCAGCCACGTGACAGCGGCATCTACGAATGCCAAGTGAATACGGAGCCAAAGATTTCGATGGCATTTCGCCTGAATGTCATAGGTGAGTAAGGCATCCCTGTCTGCTCCGTTTCCGCCCACATCTCCATTTCCTACTCCTGCATCCACTCAACCCATCCTGGATCCTTACCAGCCAGCAAGTCCTCCCCCATTTCAGTTGCATACGCATTGTCAGCGAGTTGCTGGCATTCGCACGACCTGAAATGGCAACTTTTTATACACTCTGCATTTCTCTACGGCGAAGAGCTTTGTAAATTGGCCGTAAACTTTGCCAGTTTCTCCTGGCTTTTGCCAAAGATCTACGGGTATGGTTGGCGCACACAGGGTGTGGCCAAAGTTACTCCTTGTTATGTGGCAATGGATGGTCGTTCGTCATAATGGTTTATCCTAGCCATGAAGGCATTTTTGGGTAATCACTAGCGCATCACTTTCGGATTAAATGTCATAAATTCAAGGGTCAAGTCCTTAGCTAGTACACGTTTAATACGAACTTTCTTATTTTAACCTGATGTAACCATGATGTATCCTCTTAAACATAACATTTTTACCAAGCACCCACGTTGAATAATAGAAAATGGGAAAATCCCAAGATGAAGAGACTCGTTGAAAGTGACCGCAAATAAATTGATCAAATATTCCGGTTCTTAGTATGCATAGAGGCTGGCATTTGTAAGTGTTAGGGGGGTTAGGCTTTAAAGATGAAGTGGATGAGCTGTAGGTCAGACTGTTGGAATCGCAACCACTGTTGGCACCTGCCAGTACCGTTACTCGTGACGCCCCAAAAACGCCAACGCCGCACAACCGCCCCTTTTTCGACCGCCGCATCTCCGGAAAGTTCGGTTTGTCTATTTTTCTACACGCTTTGCATGCAAACGCAATTTGCATTTAAATTCAATACTAAATTCATATGCTGCCTGTTTGTAATACACACTAGGGCACTGGCGAAAGGGTAGTGTGTGGGGGGGAGTGTGGTTGGGTGGCTGAATCTACCCCTTCATCTGCCAACCGCCACAGCCTTGAGGAAGAGCTCCCCTTCTCATTGTTCTGCCATTTCACAAGTTTTCTACAATGGATTTCCGGTTGCGAGTCGAGAAGTCGACGGGGGATAGGATACGGATACCCTGTTTGTTTGCGGCTGTGTGTTGCTTATAAATTGCTTCACAAAGCATACACGTTCATGTTTCATTCATGTACGTAAAATTGATTTGGAACTTTTTCGCCGTGCAGCCCGGGCAGCCAAGCGAGCAAAAGGCAGTACTCCACGGTGGGGCAATCCCCGGTTCGCCCGGATTCCCCGAATCCCTCGGTCATCTCAAGCAGTTAGTCTTCTCGTTTGTCGCCACCGTCGCAGGGAGAAAGTTTTGTTTGACCAGCGTGGAAGTTAATTGAAATAATCGGGAGGAGTTTGCTACTTTGGCAGTGATTGGTTTAGTTTCTAGTTCAAAGTTTTCATGGCCAATATCAGTAAATCTACACGAGGGAAAATATTACCAGCAAATAGCTTAATATGTACAAAAATGTAGTTTCATTTTAAATAATTATTGATCATTCAGTGTATCCATTATACAATTATTATATCCGATTGAATGTTGGATCCTGGCTGTTTAGATACTTCTAATAATTAATTATTATACTACTTGAAATCATATTTCACCTCTTTTAAGTGTAAATATTTGTAAGGAAATTTTCAAGAATTTTTATTCGATTTAATTTGACTTAAGCAGAGTCACCTAGTTAATCATCGGTTTAAAATCCCTCTTAAATGGGCGCGTAACCCCCGCTGATGAAGGATAAAAGGCAGCTAGGGCAAATTGCCTGCCACCGGCAGGATGCAGTGTGTCTCCAGTTTATAACGATGTCGAGGGTCGAAGGGTGTAAATCGCATCAAAAGGCAAAGTCGTATCAGCATTTCAGCTTCCGCAGTTGCTTTCGCTGCAACCTGCAACCTGCAACATGGTGGCGCAAAACATCCTGCCCGCCTGGGAACCAAACTGCACTGCGGATGTAGTAATCCTTGAGTGCGCTTCTTTTGGACAGCGACGAAGCGGCGACAGGAAGCCGACACTGGCATGTTGCTACTTGCTAAAGGGGGCAAGTTAAGGCGGCAAGTTGCGGAATTTATGCTAATCATTTGCAACCCAGAAATCGCGTTATAAATATATGTACGCTGTCGTCATGCGAATCACGTCGAGCGCCAACGGAAATATTATTCACTGAATTATGCCGGTGGAAACCAAAATGTATTTCCATGAAATATTACTCAAATGTATATAGTGTTTTTATGCTGATATATTAACTATCCACTTTGATTAATTCATTTAGAATTCGGTGATTTGACATGTATATATTTGATGTTTTCCCCATTTTGCTTATGCAAAGAGGCTGATATATCCGATTTATCAATAAATAAAGCTTAGTTTGGATTTTTATTAGACCCTAAGTATTCACACTTCTCTCATAGAGAATAGCTGATATTAAGTCGTGTTTATTTTCCCCTTTTCCAATTTCGGCCACTAGTGAAAGTCGATGGCATTTAAGACGCTATCTACGAGGGCGTCAATGGGATCCACTAATGCCAAGTTAACTAACTAACCGAATCGCTTCCTCACTCACTCTGGCCACCAAATCCAGTGCAGTGTTCTCCGTCTGGTGTGCTACGAAATCCGCTTTTATGCCCCACTGCCCGGCTGGTCGACTTATGTGAATACTGCAGCCTTCTGCCCCAAACCCCCGCACATCATTAACAACGTCAACATTTGACTTTGTTGACTGCCTGCTGTGTTGGCCAAAAACGGTCGGTCGACGCACGGAAAAAACATTAAACCAATTTTCAGTGCCTATAACGTAAAAGTGGTGGTGGTAACAGGATTCTGGAGGTTCAGTTCAGTTCCTCCCCACACATTTGTCTCTGTCTGCGGCAGCTGCCGTTGAGCTTTTCCACCCACCAACCATCGACCAGCGCCAACCGCCCATCGCCCTTTTCCAACCGGAAAACCCAATGCCGATATTAGAAAAGCCACACGTACAAACATACACGTATACTGTACGTATGGGGAACAACATTTAATGGCACGTCCTAATACATCGGCCAATGGCCCAGCGTCTGGCTCACAATAACAACCGGCTAACAACACTTAAAATGTGTGTAAAATGCGAGACCAGCAGCAAAAGCCAACAGCTTCATCGACAAACAATGGGTCAATGAAATGGCCAAAAGTCGGCGGTCGGGGCAAGTTGCCCAAAAAGCCAAGGCCATCAGGAAGGTCCAACAAATTTTTATGTGCTAGTTTTTTCATTAATTTTGCTCGGAAAAAGAGGCGTTTGCTTACTATAAAATTTGTTGTTCACCAGAGAATGAAAATTTGATTCGATCAAACGCTTTTTACTACTTCCGGGGCATTTAGTATCAACAAAATCAAAGTGCTTTAGTTTTTTAAGAGTCACAATCGATAATATTCCAATAAACAATACGCTTTTATGAAGCGCATAAATTTAAATAGTGAATAGGAAAGTATAAGCTTGTCAGATTAAATATAAACCTACAGCTATTAAAAAAAATCTTATTGGAAAAACATAACAATATCAATAATTATTATCTTTCTATAGAAATTGATTATCTTGTGAAATTAAATATCAAGCCTTCAAATTGAGACTCAACTAATATGCATATAGATTGGCTGCAGGTCAGTCTCAGATTTTGTAGATTGGCATAGCCATAAACAATATGCTCGTATTGAAGGCGAAGCTGGTTCCAGTTAATAACAGGAGGCCACTGGCTGAATCGACTACTCAGTCGAGCCTCAGTTTACACAGAAGGTGCTCATTATCAGTCGAAATCTGGGCTGTCTGCCTTGCAGCTCCAAGGTATTCCGGTCAAACATGGAGCTCCACAAGCAGTACACAACTGTGGGGGCTAGCATGTGTGCTGGAATTGCAGGCAATTCAATTCACCCAATTCAATTCAACTCGTCTCCAACCAGCAGCCCCAACCCCAAACCCTATTCCCATTCCCATCCCAAGCTGAACCCAATCAATTGCGTTCCAGTGGAATTTGCATTTGCCGGACGCATGATTAGATGCAGTGGCCCACCCATACCCGACCGACCACCACCTAACCTCATGAGTGGAGCGTGTTGGAGCGCCTAGGAATGCTATTAATCAATTTTGGGCTCGTTTCATTGCGTTCCGCGGCGAATCGCAGTAACGCCGCCAGATGCCAAGGCGATTATTGCCGGACCGACGGACCTCTATGTCAAAGTGGGCAGCAGCGTAACGCTCACTTGTCACGTGAAGCAGCCGGCGACGTCGGCGCAGGATATTGGGCCAATTTACTGGTATCGCGGCCCCTACATCCTCACCCCATTCGTGGCCCATCCGAATGACGCGGCCATCGATTTGCAGCGCATCTCCATGGAGTCCACGCTGGCCGAGAAGCTCCAGAGCAGGTGAGCCACTGGGTGCACAAAATAGCACAATAATGCATCGCATTTACGGGAATGTACTATATTATTTTAACGTACGAGCAACTTAGGTTAGTGTGGAAAAAGTAGCTCATATTTAAGAGTAACAAGCCCTAAATGACTTGCTATTACTTTTTCTTAAGTTTCTTCATTTAAATTTGTTGCAAAACGTTTTATATTAAAAAAGAAGCTCAAATTGCTCTTAATTTCTTAAGCATTTAATTGAACACATCGAATTGGTTGTTATAATGATTCAACAAGCGATTAAGCGCGCAAGTCTCGAGTGCTGGAATTTTTCCTCCAGCTTGCCAGCCGGAATGCTGAAGGGGATTTAACGTGCCATCAGGTGCGAGATTTTCCAGTTGCCTCATGGCTGGCATGCCGAGCTTTGATCGATGAAGTTGATTTAATCGCAGGAGCAGGAGTGGGCAGCAGGGGGATGGTGGCGGCAAAGTTGACGCAATTAAGCTGCACGTTTGCCTTAAGCTTCTCTGTGCTTTGGTTTCCATATTTTCCAGATTACGCATTGCCAATGCTCAGCTGCTGGACACCGGAAACTATACGTGCATGCCGACCACAGCGGAAGCGGCCAGCGTGGTGGTCAATGTCATCAATGGTAAGAGCGGTTCGGACTCCGAACTCCGGACTTAACCAAATGTATCTGCTGCAGCCACACACTTTCTGTTTGTCTTCCTGTTCTGTTCTCCATAGACGAAAGCCCCGCAGCGATGCAAAAGAGCAGGGCGATCCGGACCAGTGGCAGCATGCGTAGCAGTCGATTGGTCCTCCTCCTGGCCATGGTGGCCAGTTCCGTTGTGCGATGGCTTATTGGTGGCCAACGCATCGGGAGCAACAGCTGCCATGATTCCTGCTCGAATTTATCCACTCTGCATATCAATTATTGCAACCTGCGTGCGAAAATCACCAGCCACTTGAAGGAGCATCGATGTTTGGGCCCTGGATCGACGGTCGAATCATGATAATTAAGTGGTGGCCACTTGGAAATACAATTATAAAAAAAAAAAACATCTTGTATATAAAAAACTGAATTCATAGTTAAGCATAACTCATTTGTGTAAATCTGAGAAATCTGGGGAGATGATGGGAAAGCCGCTGTATGAAATAATTAGTTTATCGTACTGCTTCGCCATCCTAAACTTTATTCATCGTTTATTACAACATTATAATGATTGTGAAACTTTCCAACTGTCTGCATTTAGTGGTTTCCCATCTGGCATATACTATGACTATATTTAATGCTAATTTTTATGACTAGCGTAAATATTTATGTAACAATAAAAATAAAAAATGGTGCCCATGTAATTATCGAATGTAAAACGAAACGAAATTACGAACGCGATAACAGACACAAAGCTGCATTGCATTGTTAGTTTTAGAATGCAAATATTATTATTATTATTATTCGGGTTATTTTCCGTTTCTGTTATTGCAATTAGCTAATTATGTTTGTCACTGTGAAAGCACTTGAAAACCAATTGAATTCAACTCACATTAATGCGACAGGCGCTGGAAAATAAAAACTGTTTCAAATTGCATTATCAGCCACATAAAAAGGGCCACAACTAATTTCACTTCGATTTAGTTATAGATTTTCACATATTCCATGTGCAGGACAAACGATTTGTAACCGTATATATCGAAATTCTCAATGAGAAACAATGAAATGTATTTTGTTGAAATAAAAACTTGATTTTAACCACATTTACCCTGTACGCGCACCTGTCTTTTTTTGTTTTTAATTGCTTGTTTGTGCAGGTATTGATTTTCCAGGACATTAATTAAATTTCCCTGCTGCCAGAAATGTGCAATTATGTGAGTTAACCGTACTTGAAAATGCCCTTTGTTTAATCATTACATCGTTAAATGCTCGATAATGTGCGTGGGCTTAATTTAATTTCGATTAATTTCGTGACCTGACCTGACACGAAAACACGGAAAGTCTAATCGACACTGAGCCGTCAGCTAAAGCCTTTCATATTAAGCGGATCTCGATAAGCCAACGCCACGCATCATCAGCTTCCAGACACAGTGCCAGGTAGTACACCGCTGCGTATACTTAATTTCGAACTTTGACCTCACCTACGCCACTTGACTGGTGCTATCGCGGCATAAAAGGGATAACAATCGGCGCCAAAGGGCTCGGGTCGTTACGGTCAAACAACAATACGTTACGCTTTCTAATTCGTTGCGCCAGCCACACGGGGCGTATGCGCGATTATCAGCTACCACAGCGTGTGTACATTGCGTGTGTGTGTGTGAGTGTGTGCCTGTTTGTGTGTGCGTGTGTTTGCCGTGCTGTGAGTCCGCATAATTACACGCAGTTGAGTCGCTTAAATGAAATCATAAATTATCCGCACACTCGCTCGCCGGCCTTTCACTTAATTGTGAGCAAATATTTTCCAGACGAACGCAATTCGCGTTCGCACTGATTGATACATGTTTCAGCTGACATTGCTGGTAATTTGCCAATGGTTTAGAACACTGACAACTCGTGCACTTGATGTAATTATGTTGAATTCGAAACGGCGAGCGAGCGACCGACCGAGCGGTTCTTTATCATGAAAATGCCAATTAAATACAGGTAGGCCAATGCAAAAATCCATTTGCCGTCCAATTTGGCAGCCCTTGTAGCTGGCGACTTTTGGCGCAAATTTAAAACGAAAGGCAAATAAAGTTAGTAGCTAATTTAGCCTGGCAGTCCGTGAGCGGTTGCAATTAAAATCTGAAAATAGTTTCATGGCAAGTTGAATGCCAGTCATTGTCGTCGCCGTCATATTTTGCAAACTGTCGAGGTAACTCGGCCAAATAAATTGAACCATTAGCACGAAAAGTCAAAAAGTTTCCCAGTCCAATGGACGTTGTTCGTTGTTCCGCTGCAATTGTTTGTTGTTGTTTACTTGCGGAGAAATAACCGCAGGGCGGCAATAAACGAGACACGAGCGGCGAAAAAAGTCCAACTCGTCACCTGTCTGGCCGTCGGGCGCAGATCCTTTGCTCCTTCGCTCCTTTGCCCACTGCTCTTTCGTCCTTTTCGGTCCTGTCCTGTCCTGCTGTCATCAAAGGCAAACATTTATGCAGCTCGGACGGTTGGGGCTTTATGTGCGGGCGTTTCGCTCAACTTTAATTGTATTCGGCGGTATGCGAAACTAAATTTTCGTATTGTAATTCCCGGGCAGACAAAGGCCAAAAACGGTAGCTCATAAAAACTTTTATCGTTTTAAAGTTCTGCGAGCAATTACAGTGCGAAAGTTAATTAAGCACCGCAAGCAAATAGACGGCGGAACAGGGAGTTGTAAGTCACTTTTGAGCATAATTTCATTTGAGCACAGGAGCGTGCTGCTGGCAAATATCCTTCTTTGCAATTCGAGTCGACCCGGCTGCATGCGTGCAAATGGCTCTGAGATACAAATCATTACATTGTGTGAGTTCCAGCCAAGGCGAATATGTGGAGATACAGTGGAACTGAATGGTAAGTAAGGCGGAAAAGTAGGAGTATATTAATATTTAAAATATATTAATTAAAATTTTTAAATGTATTAATTAAAATTATAATATATTTTAATTATTAAATTACTTGTTTGCTATAGCTCGGATTTTTCAACAAGTAGTAGTAGTAGTATGCAGCTCCACAGTTTACTCCCCATTCTTCATGCATCTGGGCCATAAATGTACTCGGGTAAATTTTGCATAACAAGGCACTTATTAAAAAACATTATTAGCTTGATAAAAATAAATTACATGCCAAAAAACTGCCATCTATTAACATTAATGTTTGCTGACCCCCATGCAGTAATGGGGCAGTATCTTCCCAAAATGGCCCACACTATCGCATAAATAAATGGCCAAAACCACTGACGTTGGCACTTGGCCGGAAAACCACAGATGTGTGGTGGTGGGTGGAAAATCCCTAGTAACCCACCTTCGACGACCGAAATGCAAAAGCCTGTACGATTTAATCTAATCTGCGTCCAATGAAATAAATTCATACCATTTGCGGGATGGGATCTAACAACCCAGTTGCTGTTATTGTTCTGGCTCTTTTTCATTCTGTGTGGCATGTTTGCGACGGTTTCTGTTTAACTTTTACCACTAATTAAGTGCTTACACGAAAGATTTCAAAGCAAAAAAGGGACACAATACCATTGAATGGCCAGGAAGCACACACAATGTAAACGAAAATTGAAAACGAAGGCGGAAACGGCTGGCAGCAGGCGGCGGTCCAAAGTCCAAGTTTTTGGGATCTGGCTGGGTAAAAAAGAAGAAAGTGTTGGCGTTTAATTATAAATTTACACGTTCAGACACTGAAAAAGAGCAACTCATGCTAAAAAGGGTAAACACATCACCAGCAAAGCCACACACAAACAAACTTGCAGGCCATACTTTTCAGACCTGGCCCTCAGTTGGGGCACAAATTTTTGGACTTGTGGCAAGTGGCAAGAAAAGTTGTTAGAGATGAGTAATGCCAAGTTAAAGGTTATTGCAAAATTATTGTAGAACATTTTTTCAATGTAAAATTTGCTGGAATTTTAATTTTGAGCAAATTGAGATCCATATCTAGCCTTAAAGTTGGTTGTTTGGTTGAGAAATATAGTTTAAGCCAAAGAATTTTTTTGTAATTTTAATTTCTGGAATTTTTATACAATATTAATGCGTAAGTGTATTGGCCCAATTCGTCCTCGTCTGTTTTTTACATCTGTTTACCCATTTTCTGTGGCTGGGTCAGTCAGCATTCATGTTTGGGCAAACACATAAATATACCTATTTACGTACTTATATCGCCACTTGTTTGCACTTCGCTCGTCTGTCTATATTTACCAACTTGTGGGCGTTTTAGGCCACGCACCTTGGTAAATAAATTTGTTAAAGCTAGTGGACCCGCACACAGAAAATTAAATATATATATATAGCTCAGCCCTTCGTGGTGGGCTGGTCAATTTCATGGCATTTAAAATTCACTTAAATAAAACATATTGTACACAATATTCATTTACTATAAGTAGGGTTTCAACCAGCAATGTGTTAGAATGATTAATATGTGTGTGTGTTCTGCATGTTCGGGTCAGAAAAGGGAACATTTTTAAGGGTATTATAGATGCTTCCATCATCATTTAGCAGAAGGACCTCTCCGACTACAAGGACTCCTGCAATATGGCTTTGAATGCGCACAAAGGAAGCGAAAACTAATTATTGTTTTAAACGAATTGTGTTATTTACAGCTAAAATTGCATTGTGAGACTGAGGCTCGTGTTGACATTTTCACGATTAACAATGGCTATCATAATGAGGATGTTGTTGTTTTCGAGCTCATTTCCTTTTTATTATTATTATGCGAAATGCCATTTCGCTGGGGCTCAAAAGTGCACTTTTTAAATGGGATTATTTCCGGCGGAAATTAAGATTCGACATGGTGTGTGAGTGTGTGTGTGTGTGTGCGAGTGGAACGACGACATGATTCCCAATAAATATCCATAACCATATTCGTGTAAGCATATGCCAGGCATGGCTTTAATGTCTGATTTCTATCTGTCGCTGGTCCTTCATTCAATCATTCGAGGCGATCGACTGTCGTTGAACGAACTTTAGTCGAATGAAAGTGAAAAATCATCATATCCAGATACCCTTATACCCATCTACTCAGCTACTCAGCTATCCAGCTACCCAGTTGCACCCAGTTGCACCCAGTTGGCTGCAGTGGAAATATGACAACTAAGGGACTCCAGTGATAAATGACGCCTCCCCGGGTGCACAATGGGCGAAAGAGAAACAAATGTACGCCAAGATGCGGATAAGTCGACATCGACGATGATGTTGATGACGCGCACATTGTCGCCTCCGTGGCTTCTGCATGATGAAGCGAATGAATGAAGATTTATGGGGCATTAGACATACATACGTACATACGGTTGCATCACCATGTGTGTGCCGGCGGATAGTTGCTGCGATTACTACTGGGCTGAGCCGCCAGAAAGCTCATCTTCCATGGAAATAATAGCAGTAATTTGCAGGGCAGTAATTATGGCGCGTCATTAGTTTTCGAGCCATTGAGCCGGGGTGTCCGTGATTCGGAGTGCATTAAAAGTCTGATTGTTATGAGAAACATATGAAAAGTTAGTTTAAAGTTCAACCAAAGTCACTGTCTAAGTAACGAGTATCTAATAGTCGCGATGCTCAGCAAAAGCATTCTGTTCTTTAGGACAGAATTTTAGTTCGCACAGACAGTTAGTTAACTTGTATGGAACTGCAATGGACGTTGCATTTAATAAAAATAAATATTATTATTACTAACATTAATTATTTTATTTTAGATTTTAATTGAAACCAAGTACAACCATGCCTAAAAACGAATTTAACGCAGATTTTACAATGGCTTTTAATGAGGCGAACAATGGCCTCGGGCTACCTGACCTGAGTGACAGAAATGAAAGCCTTAATTGAATTTTTCTGTTGAGAATTTTTTAATTCCAGCCGCTACCCACATCAACAATAAACCGAAATATCAGCAGGTGGGCTCTTTGGCTTCAACACAGCCCTTTGTGCTTGTTTTGGGGCCCCTAATGGACTTGTTTTTGGGGCTAGAACCGATGTTTGCCACATGCTTGCCCCATTACCGACGAACATCGTTAGCAGGGGCAAAAAGGCGCCTTAAGGGTTAAGCTCGTTTGCCTGCCATTTGATTTAATAGTAGAACTAATTAATAAAAGTTACGAAAATCACTGCTTAAAACCTAGATGCGAGAGTTCCGAAGAGTATTGGTCTCCATCGCGGCCCTATCGCTTCATTATGGAGCTTAACAAGTTTTTAAATTTACTTAAATGCTTAAGTACGCTTTGGGCGCCCACTGCACTTACTTTGAATGGCTGCCAGACTCCACTTAAGCTGCAAACGGTGCGGAACAAGGACCTGCGAAGCCCATCATACTGGCCTTTGTAAAAAGTTGGCTTAATCCTCCTCGGTGCGTCCGAATGAATTTCACGCTGAGATTTGTCTATCACCAGTTTAATCCTTTCATTTTTAAGCCAATCAAAATGAACACTGAAACCTCTCAAGTTACTCAAAAATTTAAGAGTACCAAAAAGAAATATTGCCCATATTATACACATTTTATTTGTTTTTTTTGTGTGTGTGCTACCTGTGAAAGGCGGGTAGGTGTGTCATTTCAGTTGTCCAATTTGCACTTACATTCACGCAGACAATTCGTTTATATAGCCTGGCAGGGTATGGATAAAAAATGGGAAATGGGCGCGTAAATATGACAGTAACCATCATATAGATAGCAGAAAAGTTACTTCCTCAGCGACGTTATTAAATAATAAAACGGAGAAATTTACACTCGATTGCATGCATCATTCGAGGTCGATGCTGCACCGGGGCCAAAGTGGCCAAAAGGACGAGGACCGGGCATTCATTTCGCCAAATGCAATTTCAACCAGAAGAATGACGACGTTCGGAAAAAAAACAGAGGTGCCGATAATGAAAGGGCCGAACAAAGAAAAAACCGCTAACAAGCAATTGAAAGGTCTAAAAACAAACGAAAACTTTGGGCGAAAATAAAGCGTTAAAATGGGGAAATGGCGAATCGTATATTAAAGGCTATTTCACTTTGCAGTCCTGCGAAAAAATATTGATTAAAATTGAGCCTGCCTAAAAAAATGGTAATGAAAGAAATAATTTTTAAAAGCAGCTTTAACACTAAGCTACAAATTAAACGGACTGTAATAATCATAAAAAGAACATAAGAGCTAACTACAGAAAAGTGCTTCATTTTGAACATATATTTTGCAACTATTTTACATTATTGTATAAATACACATTCGATTTTTTATATTTGCTTAAATAAGTAGATAGATTGTTGGTAAGTAGTGTACGTAGCTTGGTGTTATATAAAAAATGAATTGTTAAAACTGTCGCTACACATAAATTACTTATTCAACAAATTAATGCATTATATTAAAAATCTGTCAAGATTCAAACGACCCAATAAAATAATTTTACATATTGAGGTGCAATTTTCAATTGCTCGATAAGAATGCAAATGGCAGGCAATGATTTCTATTGGTTATTTTTCAGCTGCTTTTAAAGTTTCAATGCAAATCAAGAACAGCTGTTGGAACTTAAATGAACAGCTAGTAGCTTAGATGGCGCTTATTAGCTCAGTTGCCTGCTATTTGTCGCCATGAACACAGCGACCACAATTGCCATCGGATTGTTAATGTTCATCCCACTGATCCTGATGCAGCTGGACCCTCAAATAGCCAACTGGTCGGCTCAAATAGCACTGGAGCTTCAGGAGCAGCCGGACAAGTTGGCCTATTGTCGTTCGCTTCAGCAACAGAAGCTGCGAATACCGCTCCAAAACACTGGATGTGCCACCATTCTGAGCAACCAGCTCGGCGTGACAGGTGAAATGCTACTCGAGATTCAAAAGCGTTGCTGGGCCGGATGGGGTCTCCTGGCAGGACGATGTCGCAAGTTGGCCTAGACTTTAAGGTGATTCGAAATATCCCAAAACCTTGTAGCTAACTGAAATAAAGAACACAATGGCAGGCAACATATGTATAGCCGTGATTTTTGAGTTGATCTCGAGTTCGCCGTGCCATAAAACCCAAGCATCCATCATAGATTCGTGTTAACCCTAATCAAGGATTGGTTCGTTATGTTATGTATACGTCATGTTGGCTCGCCCCAGCGCCTCAGGCAAATGACAACAATGGTAGCCGGATGAAGCTGAAGGAAAGTTGTCGGCCATTTTTGTTTATCAACCTTCCGTATGGAAAAAGTGTCCAAAGGAGTCAATCAACTTCCGCTTTGGCATTGCCCTTTTTTGTTGCCAGTTAGTTCATGGATTTCATCCTTTGCTTGTCCGCCTGGTTGCCATCGCCACTAAAACACCAAAATACCGAGTGTCAATCGGACAAAACCGGCAACGGCAACTTGGCGCCCCTTTAGACAGCAAATTATGAGTAGTTTCGTCGAACGATGAGTGAATTTAATACTTGCTGAAAGTTTTTAGAATCAAGTTAAATCCTGGTGCTGAGATGGGTAATGAAAAAGTCTGAAAAGTATGCCAGATAGTATAAATAGTTGAGCAGTTGGTAACTCATTTCATATTACAAAGATTTTCATAGTAAATATAGTTTTAAAATTCCAAACCAACTTATTTTTGATACAAACTTCCTAAAACGATAAGTAATTTGATACTTAGTATGTATAACTATCATTTTTTGGAACGCATCATGGCCAGTTTGCTGACACAGGTGAACAATTGTGCAACATTTAATTTAGCACTATCTGCAGTGACATGCTTGCTTGTTCTATTTTGGCAACTTTAAACAGTTTCCATTGCGAAAGGACTCATTCTTCTGCTCAGCCACTAACGAAGCAGAACGGCGAATAGTTACGCAAAATTGCCGACGACCGCGCGTTGTTACGCGCCACGTGTTCCCACAAAGTTGCCATCGCCATCGTCATCAGAATCGGAATCACCATCCGGATTCGGGATTCGACCCACAATGCAGTGCATCTCAGTCAGACTCGGCAGACTCAGTTTGGCCGACCAAAGTTTTTATTGGCCAAATTCCCCTGTCGCTGTTCGCGATGCAGTTTTTGGCCAGCGAAAAACCCTTGACCCACTACGTGAGTTAACTTGGCAGTTAGGAAAAAAAAACTTTTGCAATAAAAACTCCAACTATTAGGTTAAATATTTTCCGAAACTTAAAATAATTTAACGCTATGATAGGTAAATATATATATATATATTTACAAACCGGAAAACAAATTTGGTTCAGTAAACTTCAGTATTGAAACCATTGTGCATAGCAACCATTTCCATGTGAGTCATTAAGGCAACACGCTGTAACAAAATTGAACATCCGAGCAAACTATTTTAGTCGTACAAAATGGCAGCGTGAGTATAACAACAGAATCGAACTATTTATTAATATATTATATATTATGATCCTTAAACAAGTACTCAAGATTACAAGCCCGGGGATATTCCCCTGGAGGAGCAAGATGATCGCAGATTATTTTGCAAGTACCACTACAAAGGAGTTCTACTTTTGTTCATACCTATTTTGCTGGCACCCATTTTAATTGGAACTCCAGTACTGGTAAGAGATGGCAAGGCTTTTGAAAGGCATTTAATTAACTTATTTCCTGTAGATTTGCCGCTTCATCTATCTAACACTATGTCTTTACTTGATTTATATCCTAAATTTAATGGCCAGAGGAGCTGCCGCCTTCATCTATATGGTTTTCATACCCGTTGCAGGCATTGCGAGCTCTAAAGAGATCAGTGTGTCGTACTACACTGATCTCATATTTTTCGTTTATTCCGCTATATTCATGGGCATCATGATGGACAGTTCGAAATTGAGTGACCGCTTGGCTTTTATTGTCATCTCCTTGGTCGGTGGAAGTTTGAAATTGTATGTCCTTAAATGGCTGAGTTGTACATTACTTTAGAATATCGTTCTGTAGTCTTCAGATTTTCTTGACCATCGCCGCGGCCATTGTGTCCATTTTGGTGAATCCCACAATATCCGCTGCTTTTTGGATGAAGGTGTCCCAAGCCGTGATGGTGGAATACGATAATGTAAGAAATCACCAACATCTGAATCTTAACTTATTTTACATACTTTTTACAGGGTGGTTTGATAAAATTAAACTCTGAAGAGAAGCCCTATGAAATTGGATCGTGAGTCCTTGACAGTACAGTACCTTCCACAAATCCAATTAATTTTATAATCCGCCTCCTAGCAAACCATATCCCACGCGTCCTGTAATCGGAATATACCTAACCTGTTGCTACGCAGCCTCTTTGGCAGCAAGTCTTTCGCCCATCGTCAATCCCAATGGTGTGATAAGCGATGGTTTTGGGGGGTGATTATGGTTTTAATTGCTGTTCGAAAAGGTACGAAAGTTGAAGTTGCAAACTACTTTTCCAGGTCTCTTACAGTTCTGGAAATTGGCATGCTAATGGCGGGACCAGCTCTAATGGGTCTCGTTGTCATGATCTTCTGGTTGCAAGTCCTCTTCCTCGGTCTCCTTGGAGGCAGTGTGAAGCGCGATCTGGCGGAAATGGCTGGGGCTAAGGCGGGCTTTAAACAGACCGCGTCTGAAAGAAAACAGGCTCTTGGTCCCTGGGGAATATATCCCATCTTGGCCTTGAGCTTGATTCTATTGATGTTCCTGCTGGTGGCCACTCGCAAGCCGCGCATCTTTACGGGCTGGGATAGTATAAACTATAAGGCGGAATCTGGTCTCTCAGTGGCCGGCATTGGCATGTCCATTCTCTTCTTCGCAATTCCGGCCAACTATATATTCTGCAGATACTATGTTTGCCGCCAGCCGGAGAAGGAGGGTCCTGCCAATTCACTTCTGGGCTGGAAGGCGGTCAACAACAATACTCCCTGGGCGGAAATCTTTATGCTGGGCGCCGCCTTCAGCTTTAGCTATAGTTCCGCTGTTTGTGGATTGAACACCTACTTGGCGGATTCGATGAACTCCGATAACAAGGGATTCAATATGAAGAGCTTCATCTGCGGCGCCTTGCTTGGAACACTTTGGACCACGCTGTCGCCGGCCACCACCGTGGCCAAGTTGGCATTGCCCACCATGGTAACCGCGGTGAGTCAAAATTTGTATATTCATATTAATGAATATGAATGGATAGGATGGTCGGACTAAGCCATATCATATTAAGTCAATAAGATTCCTTTCACTAATATTTTTGTGTAATTTTAGGGTAATTCCTTTTCACTGCCATTTGCCACCGCGTTGCACAATCAGTTTTTGCTGCCCGTGAGCAGCCCGGCCAACACAATTGTCGCCGGCTGGGGCAATGTCAGACCTTTTCAATTTGTAAGTAATACGAATTGATATATATATATATATATGTATAGATATGTGTATCTTAACGGATTTTTCAGCTGCTGGGCGGAAGTATCCTGACGCTTTTCATGTTCTGCACAATCGCTGGATTCACCATCTTGTTCCGCACCATGGTGCTCTGAATTCAACTAATTTCAACTTCATTTCAGTTCAGCCATCCAAATTTCCGTTTCGATTTCTCTCAACCGCATTTGATAAAATTACCAAGTAAACACCACTGCAATGCGGTGTGTAGAGCAATCTTGTTGACACGTTTAGCATACAAAATCGGAGATGGAACTGGATTTGGACGAGATTGGGATGGCTCGGCAACAGCTGGTCCACGAAAATTCAGCTCCACGGACAGGTGATGGCAAAACAAAATGCTGCTGCTGTGGCAGTAACTTTTAGAAAAATATAAGGACGAAAGAAAGGATCAAACAGCAAACAAACCAACAAAAAAGAACTGGATAAAGTTTCTGAGCCAAAATTTTTTGAAATTCATTTCAAATTGTGATGTACATGTTTCAAAACGTAGCCATTGCCAATTAAAGCAACTTAAATTTGGATCAACTTTTTCCTATTTTTTTTCAGAAACTGCAGCATCACAGTGAAGAGTGGCCAGTACAAACATGGCATTAAAGTGTTGTCCGAGGACCAACGCTTTTAAGCAAATTACACAGTTTCGCATTTAGGGTAATCCCCGCCTGGTCATTCGCACCTAATTCACATCGCTGTAGTCCAAACATTGCCCACACAAGTGTTGGCACTGAATAATTTATTTGTTAATTTAGACGAGGACCAGGCGCATCTACATACGCATGTACATCTACATCCCTCTAGCAAACTCTTTCCGGCTGGATACTTGCCGGTTTGGTGTCGCGTGAATCCTCTCCAGCCAAAATACATTAGCGGCTGCAGGTTTCGGCGTCAGCAGCTTTGGGAGGCATTTATATTCAAACTATTTAAATATTAATACAGTGGCGCAGAGTTCGTGAATATTCATAACACTCACGACAATCCAAAATTGCGCATTTAATTGATTTTGTCAAGGTTAACGGCCGCAGATGTTGCAAGTACTTGTAAATTGTGGAAAAAGTATGTAAATAAAATATAAGCATTTATAAATTCAATTGCGTGTGTATATTTCGATAATATCCCATAAGCTGTAACTAATTTTTATTGAAAATTCAATGAAATCATAAAATGGGAGAGCCTTCTTCGGCCTGTGACACTTTTTCAGGTCTTATTGTCATGCCTTTCAATTTGTCTTGAAAATCCCATGGGCTTTTCTACTTCTTAGTCAGATGAGGAATTTCCATCTTAAAGTCATTGGAAGCCCCAAAAAGGGAGACGCACAAATTATGCATATATATTCAAATATCATGCACGCCTTAAGCTGATTTTCCACGCTGGCAAATTCCGAGCTCACTGGCATTTCCTTATTCCCAAATCTAGGCTCATTATCCTTCTTGACATCTGCCCAAGATTCGCGGTGAAATTGAAAAAACAAATATACAACAAAATACATGTATTTCCAAAAATACATGTTTAAATTTGAGATAATGCTCAATTTTGTAATTGAAATGTTTTCTACGAATAATATTCCTGCTGCGCTGTCAGTTGCAATCGCGTCTGTGACTGATTTTGCTGACAGCAATCGAGGAAAACAAAAACTAAAAGCCAGAGGACATTTTAACCATTGTCTTAAAACAAAAAGGTACAATGCAAATTCGGATATAAAACAGACAGATTGGAAAGGATGAAAAAAAATGTACATCCCAACATCCCAGCGCCCAAGAAACAAACATGGTGTCGGATTATTCACCTGCGGCGCCATTATTTCCATTCATTATAACTTTCAGAGTGTACTCCTTTTATATGCGCATGCACTCCCAAGTATAATAGATTTTCTTGCCGTCATTTGGGTCTTCTTGGGTTGCATTGTTTGCTTTATGGACAGACCCCGAAGGTTTCACGATAACTTCCAAACAGGAAGCTCAAGTCGGCCATTGTCCTTTCAGACGTTGAAAAAGTTGTCTGGAGCTGATATATACGGTTGTTAAGATAATAAAGACGCTAAAATTGGAGGTACACTGAATGGAAAAGGCATCGAAATATTAATTTTTACAATATATTTTTACACCAATTATGTTGTTACTCCATAGGTAACAGATTTGCAGGTACTTATAAAAATGCGAGCAATCAGTATTACAATTTTATCGAAAGGCTCAACAAAACTGCATGATGTTCATTACTAATTGAATTCATAGCAATATGCATGACAATTGAACAGTTAAGGATAAATCGCTTGTCTGACATTTGTCACAGATAAAGCGATATTTTTGAAACTCGGACAAATGTATGCGCACAACTTGATGGGGAATTCGGATGGCAAAACAGACAATAAAGCGGAAACTAATGAAATTAAAATGATTTTATCGAAAAACAAATAAACAATTACCATTGATGGCGTCGCGCATGTGCACACAATCGATAATCATGATGGTGAATTTTATTTAATTTATGCGCCTCGCGATAAAGCCCTCATTTTAGACCAGTCATAATGAGCGACCTATTGGTATCATGTTGTTGTTAATTTAACCGGCGAGTGAAAAAAAAGACGTTAAATTAGCACACAAAACAACGTCGACGACGTCAAATGGGAAAATTCATTTGCCGGCGGAAATCGGGCAGCCATGACGCCATTTTTCAAAATGGCTGTCACTGTCCATTTTTATTTGCCTTTCCGCCTGTCAGTCGCTCCCTATATATCTCTCACTCTCTCCCTCTGTCTGTCTGTCTGTCTATCGCCGTCTCTCTCTAGTGATTAGCTGTCACGAAGCTGCGGCAAAAGGCAAAAATGAATTATTATCGCGATGCGTTCCAAATGTTGACATAGATTTAAATTATTTGTAACAAAATCAACGAACTGTATCTTCGTCGCTTCCTTCGACAGCCACGCCCCCTTTTCTGCTCGCCACCATCCTTCAGTCTCCTCACGCCCCAAGGTCCCATAGCTGATTTGATTGCCGAGCAAAATGTTTAAGCAAACACCACAAGACGAGCATCTCAAATGCTCTTTTCCAGAATATCTATACAAAGTGAAAAAGTGCAAAAGAGTGATGCGAAGATTGCGCACCTTAGGACTTTCAAAAAATGATACCATAAATTCGGTTGAAGCGGAAGCATAAATTTTTAAATCATATTTCGTGCTTATTTATATTCTTAGTAATAAATAAAAATTGCTGTAGCATAACTGCGGTATATTATTACAAATATTTTCCAGCTAAAAGTTTGTGAATTTTTTAGTAATCTAGGAGCGTCGTATCTCTCTAATATATTTTTGCAATCTTAAATAAGGAATATACAAATATTCCATAAAATTCTGATGCCGCTGGCTTATTACAAATTTCTTTGGGAAATGTTCATCACGTCGTTGTTGGCAACAAGAAGAAGGCAACTAATAGGCTCAATTAATAAACTTTCCCCAGGCATGGGAACTTGTAATGGCTGGTTACCAAGTTTTTCATCCTGCTCATTTATTTCGAAGGATAGTGGCGAACAGTTCCTGGCAAATCCAAGTCCATGGCAAGGCCAATGCTATTGTCATTATTTTCACTGCCATCTTGGTAGTAATTAGTGCTCCGGGATATGGTTACAGTATAAACAAGTTGTCAGATAGGCCATAATGAATATTTCTACGTCAAATTTAAGGGTTACGATCTTGTTTACATGTCATTGCCATTGTATTACTTTCGAACAATATTGTTCAGAGGACTGGCACACCAACTATTCTTTCTTTACTTTCATTCCATGCCATTAGATTGTGTCTATGTCTTTGCCAAGGTCCTTGGCGTAATATCTGGCAAATACCTTTTCCATATTCGCAAGTAAAAGGGATGAAAAAGCGCTTAGATGTCATCAACATGGATTGGTTTTTTGATTTTCTTCTTTTGCCGCATCTTCTTTGCCTTTACGATTTCACCCACTCAACTTGCTCATTACCTTGAACCAGCTACAATGTTTTCCACTTGTGGCATTAATTTCTGCTGTGTAAGCAGATAAATTGCAAAATGTCAAAAGTTGTTGACAGTCATTGGCATCAAACTGGAATCCAGTCACTTTGCCGCAACCTTACTCTGCGAAAACAAGTGGCGATGAGGTGTCTATCAGCGAGCAAAGTGAACTCAAACACTTTATAGATTGTCTGGGTTTCTGCAGTCAGATTATGACTTCAGTATTCCCTGCTTCGCACCAATGAAAATATTAGCTAATCTGCTTATCTTGCTACGATATAACTATACTTATAATTTACCTTATTATATTGAGAACTAGGCTTAGGCAGATTTGAAGTTATAACTACACTTCCTAAACTTTCTACCATATGTATGTGTGTTTTTTGGCTTATTTACTTGTAAAGTATAAAAGCATACTACACTCATTGATGAGAAAATAATCTTAAGCTCCGCACACTGTACCCACAACTAGAGTGTTCAATCTTTGAAGGTTTGAATTCCTGGAACTCGTCTGATAGCCACAAGGTGTGCACAAGTATTTTCCTGGCAGAATTCTCAAGGAAAGACAATCTACCTTCTGGCGGCCAATTAACTAATATAACCCTGCGGTCTGCCAATGGCATCGCCAACAATTACTGACAATTAGGCGCGGCACGATATTGAATGTTCACCCCTCATCACAAAAAGATTTCACTAAGGGCCAAAACCTGCGAATATTACGCCCCCGAGATATTTGGGGCTTACTAATAATGACGAGCTAATTAAAAAGGGGAGGTTCGGTAAAGGATAAGACAGTCCAAGAAAGGATAAGGTATTATTGCTTACAGGTATTAATATTAGCTTTTGAGATGGGTTGTTAGATTCGTCGAAAAAAAATGCAACAGGTAGAATGAACACATCTAGTATATATATTTTTGATAAGGATAACTAGCCATGTTTGTCCGTCTGTATGAACGTCAATATCTCGCAAACTAAATCGAAGAACAAAGTTTGCTTTGCCTAAACAATTCATTTATGTCATATAGGTGATACTTTCTAGTTTAAATCTAAAAGCGAGTTCATCATGGTATCGAAAGCAATCAATATTCTTAGGCGCGAGTTTAGGCCCATTGTTCTAAAGTATATGCAGTACTTCGTGATGTCGTACTACTTTATGGAGGTTTTGTATTCAGTGGTCAACACACCACTTGTGGGCAGGGAAAGAGCGATTGTGATGGACGTGAACGAGTGCTTCGGTCACTTCTACACATGCTTTGATGTCCTGCTGACCATCGGCGCCATCTTTCTCATTCTCGGCACGCGAAAGGAGGCGAGCGGAGTGACTCTGCTGCTAATCGGAAGAGTTATCCACCGGCTGTTCTTCTCGATATGGACCATGTTCTTTTATTTCCTCTTCAACGACAGCTTGGATGTGGGCTCCCTGCTGCTGCTAATGGCGGCCAAAATCAATTTGAGGGATCAGATGGACTGGTTCCAGTCGAAATATCATATTTTACTGCTGGGAGGAAGACTCTGTCTGTCCAGTTTGTACATCATTTGGATAGACGAGGGCTTGGAGGTAAGTTGCACAATTACTTATTACAAATGATTAATTAAGTTTACATAATTTTCCAGACCCTTTTCAGCATCGTTTCATTTGGTCTTTTGGTTTTCATTTGGCTTGGCTTTCATTGCAAACTGTTTGCCTATCTGACGGTGATTGCCCTACTATATCACGATGTGTTTAGCAATCATTGGAGCATGTTGTGGGGCTGGAACGATACTCTGCTGTCGATACAATACTTCTCCCTGCTGTTCTGCAAAATTGGCGGATTCCTGATGCTCTCGGAGCTAGGTGGAGGCAGGTGGTCGGTGGATGGATACCGGAAGAGAAGTGGCGAGAAATGGGAGAAAAAAGGCAACTACCGGATCATTAAGACACAGACGTCGGCCTAGTAATCCTTATCCATCGGATTGCTTAACGTCCATTCGACATTTAAGGGATTTGCATAAACTTTAATGGGAAACACTCTCCCAGCGTCTAATGCTTTCTTTTTTTTTTTATTTTATATCTCTATTTGTACACCTGCCCCTTGGCAACGGAGAGGCCACTCCAAATGCTCTTTGATTCGCGCCTCAGCCAACGTAAATTATTAAAAAGTCTCGAGTTGCGTTTAAGCGGCTTTACCATCCACTCAAAGATTTTTTTCCCGTTGCAAACTAACATACATACATACAATGCCGTAAAATTCTTAAATGTGAAAAAGGCAGCAAGAAAATGTGATTCGGTGGCACCCTCGAGCACCGAAGCAAAGATACTCTACACGCAACTGGCATTCAGTTGGGACCGGTCACTACTAGGTCCTGAGCGGATTAAGTAAATGCACAAGGACCCTTTTCGGCAGTAAAAAACGTTCCATTACTTTAATCCCTGTCGCAAACGTCTTCACTTAATTATTGTGACTTTGGCCCGACCATCAAGGGCCAAGGAGTCGAGGGCCAGGACGCGGGAGCCAGGAGCCGACTTAAAAGGCAACACTGCCGTTAATGAGTTTCTGGAAGCGGATCACCAGAGCGGGGGGAGATGCCAACCAGGCATGCATTCGAGAACCGCAAAAGACGCAGTGACCTTCGCTCTTGGCTGAAAATCCATTTGCATAAGCGCTTGCTGGATGGGAGGGGGCAGTCTCCCGAGAAGCTTCCAACGACATGTGTATGCACCCCCTCTCTCCTCTCCAGTTGAACAGGCCAGAAAAAGGGGGAAAGACTCCCATTCTCCCCATCCTTTGCTATCATTTCACTTTATTTTTACTTACCCGCAATGCGTTACTCTTAATTGGAAAGCAGTTGCGTTTTCGCCGTTAAGATCCGAACCTTAAAAGTAATTGACAGTACGATAAACAAGTAAGCGGCCAGTTCCGAGAAAAGCGGATAATCTGAATCCGACAATAAAAGGGTACACTGCGCAATACCGGATATATAGCGGATATAGCGGGGGAAAAGGGCGTCTGACAGATTTGCAGTGGCAGCTGAAGTTATCTTTAAATATCTTTTCTCAATAGTTCTTTTTGGCTTCATGGCTTTTAACCGAGTTGTACCGTCAGGAATTTAAGGTTTTTTTTTACATTTTTAAATGATCAGTTTTCGCATTTTGCTAAAACTATAAGTATACTTCCTGAATGAAAATCATCACGGTTTTCACTGCGGGGATTAATAAAATAATAAAAAAGGACGAAATATGTGATGGCGACATTGGTCGCATCACGGGGCATTAGAATATCCACTGCAACAACGAGAAATACTGAAGCTGGTTTAATTAAAACAGCGTCACTAAAGGCTCACCTGTATGTGAATGTGTGTGTGTGTGTTGGCCCAAAGTGAGCACTGTCCTGTGTGTCGCATCGCATGCCATTTGCATAAGTAAAATATACACAAAAATCTGGAAATGTGTGCATCTGGTGCATTCATGGCGGCAGACTGAATCTGAACTCTTTGGCCAAACAGGAGTGAAAGCATTTAAGTTTATTTACCTGGGTCGGATTCAGATTTAGGGCAGAAGATACAGAACGATCTGCGGCTGAATGAATGGCTTCTGCTTAAATAACACTTTACTCAAATAGAGCGTTCGTCTGTGGAAGTAAGTTGGCCAAATAAATGTGTATAATTAATTTGGCCAACTTAGGCTAACAAGAGTCGTAAGCGAGAAAATTGAGGTAGGTCACATTCTTTGTATGTGCTTATAATATGTTATAATATGTTATAATATATTGTTTATTAAGGTATTCAAACTAAAATAATATCTTTCCATACTTGAATGTATAAGGAAAAGAGCTCAACTCTGCCATTTCAGACCAACCAGATGAATGTGTATAATTAATTTGGCAAGCATAAGCTAACAAGTGATAGGCGAATTCCGTATAATTGCGTTCTAATCAATACTAATAATTGTAATTACGTAATTACTTCGCTAAGAGGATTAGATTAGGTTAGAAGCTACCTGAATGCAAATCAAAACTCAAGAATGTGGATCATATTATTCCTCTCAATTGAATGCCTAGTCAGGAAGTAAATTTTTTGTTGGCAAACAGCACTCAATGGTAGACAAAAAAGAAAGGCATTTGCGGGTTGATGAGATTGGCACGAAAAGGAGTTCTTCTGCATCGCATAAAACATAATCCTTGTGAATTTAACTTTAAGACCCAGCATGGTGAGCATTTCACTTCAAGGACGACACTCACTCACTCACACACGTACGAGGCGCAATTCTTGTGGGACCATTATCGTCTCATTCCCAGCGACATCGTCGCATTACGTAAAAGCGCTTTTACGACTACATTTGAGCAGCCGCAAAGAGCTGGCCCCGAAAAGTAGGCAAGAAAACTCGCATCGCACCGGCTAACAGGTTGAATTGCGACCAGAGATTTGAGATTTGAGCGTGTGCAAATGGCTGCGGCAGAGACAATAAAGCTTAGAGCAGCTCCAATGAGAAGGCATCTGCACACCCATTTCACACTCACCATTTTATTCACCCCACTTTTTTTTATTTTTCTGCTATTTTAAAGCATTTTCCAATCATCTCCAGAGCTGGATTATTTCGGTGGCGTGACATTAAACGGCTTTTCAGCTACACAATTTGACTCGTTTTTTTTCATATATATATATGTATATGCATTTCGCATTGCAAAGTCATTTTTGGCGCCAATGTTTGGCAATTCAATAATAATGCCAGTTTGCCGGGCTATTAAAATTTCAGACAAGCATTCATGCTGACTTTGACTTGTGTTGAACTTTTCTTTACTTTTTTCCCGTGTCCTTTTTCGTAGGCGCCAAAATGTCAGCGACTCGTTTTCCAACAGCGACAATTTATCATAAATATGCATGCACATATATATACATACAATATAAAGTATACTGTATGCCATATATATATGCACATGTGAGACATATAAATCCTGGTCCTGTTGGGCGCCCTTTTGTTTATGCCGCTGTCAGCGCTCGTTTAATTCAACATTAGCGCCTTGCAGCGGTCCGAGGTGTTTTCCCCAGTTGCGCCTGGGTTTCGCTTGCTTTTCTGTGGGTTACCCTGATTTTCCCCGGGCCTTGCCCGACTTTGCCACGCTTTTTAACAGTTCGCCATCGTTGCGTTGGAAGCTTTTGTCCGCCCGCGGCCACTTTCACGCGCTTTTCCCCAGGTTTTCCACTCCTGTTTAGCGCCCATTTTTTTCCAAATTGTCAAACTGTCAAATAAATTACACGCGAAACCGTACAAAAGATCTGACGCAGTTGGGCTTCCTTTGTTGGACTCAACTTTTGTGCGGCATATGCATAGGCTCATGAGCACATTATGTTGGCCAGTCTTTGTGGCCAACTTTGATTGTCGGCTGGTCCGGAAAACGTGCGCTTTTCATATAACATTCGGCGGTGTTCGTGGTTGTCAAGTCGGAGAAATACTCTGGGGCAACTGTTTTATCAGCATGCTGAGAATGAGTTTAATGAATTGAATTCATTTCACTGGCACAGCTTGAAGTATTTAAGCATTTTAAAGTATTCAGGCAAAATGATGTATATAAAGCCCAATTCATTGATTTTCTATTACCAAAGAAAATCAATGCAATTAATGACTGCTTGTTAATTTAAAACCCATTGATTTAAAAACCGAACCGCATTAGATGTTCGTTGTATTTCGTGCGCTCTATATTAATATTTAACAAGGACTCACTGCCACACATTGTCATCCAGGATCTCTCCACATGCTCGTACTGGCAAGCAGGCGCTTGCAATAAAGACTTGGCCAAAAGTCAAGCGGATTTGGGTGCGGCAAAGTTTGTCTAGGCAAAAGCCGCTTAGTCTAGTTAAATAAAAGCGCTACAAGAGCTAAGCCCGCACACAGAGATGCCTCGTCCGATGGCCCCGAAAGTCATCGCAAATTTCGCCAAAGCAGACTTTAATTGCATTTGCAGTGGAAAACTTAAATTATGCCGGCATTGTGCAACTGCAGGAGGGCCCAAACTTTACTTCACGCTCAATTTAAACGGATTTCTAACGCTTGGTAGAGCTCCAAATGAAAAGCCTCCATTGTCTTTCACCTTTTCGACTTGCCAAAAAAGGGACAGTCAGTCAAGTCGGTCTATTTATTTATGCCAGATGTGCGCCAGTCTTCTGTTTGGTTTCCCACACGGTAGCTAGAATTTAAATATTTAAAAAGCGGCAAAACCCCTGTGTGCGTGTCGGTGTGTATGTATGTATATGTGTGCGGGGACTTGCGCCCATAAATATGCAATGAAGTTTGAGCGGCTTAAATCCTTCTTGGCTTTGGCAAAAACACCAAAGCATTTTCAATCAGCCGGCAATTTTTATGAGTTTTTAACTAATACAAAGCGGCGGCATTGAGCTCCAAATGGCCAGGTTAATTAGTGGCAGCTGTTGCCTTAAATTCCATTATGCCTTCCTCTCGACTCCTGTCCTGACTGTATTATCTTCATGCTGGAAAAGTTGCGCATACATTTTGGCCCACAAAATCCTCATCTACGAAAGTCGTAAAAAGTTTAACGTGTTCTTAAACTTGTCCGCCGACCATCGATAGACTTTTTTTCTGCCTGTTTTTTCCTTTCCTTTTTTTTTTTTTTGCTTTTGGTTGAACGCAGAAACTCCATAAAAGTTTCAAATTGTTACACGGCGAATGACACGCGCGGCGTCTCCTCTCCTCGATGCGAATTTCCGCATCCGGTGGTCTGTGTGTTAATCTGTTGAAATTTGCGTTTTAATAGAAATGTGTGTTTGCGTTGGCTGCTGTGTTCTTTTTTTTTCGTTTTGTATTCGCCTTTCTTGCGGTTGAGTTTTTTAAATATTTTGCCTGGGCCCTCGGTTTTTGCTTTTGAGGTAGGTTATAAAAACGCTTATTGCCTTTAAGTACGTGATTTTGCTTTTGAGAATCCGACACACACACACACGCACTAGCAGTGAGTTTTTGTGTTGACAGATGCATTAGGCGTATTGGTTTTACGATTGACGTCGTGGCCATACAAATATAATTTAATTAAAGTAATGGCCACGGCAATACTGCCCCACAGGCGTCGCAAAACTAACGAGGGGATAATGCGAGAGCTCTTGTTACTCCTGTGCCAAATATAAAGGATTCGCCAGAGGACATGCTTCAGTGTGATGCGAAACATTTCGCATTTAGTGGCCAAAAGGGTCTCTCTCTCTCTCATAAAGTAAGCTGTGGAAACATGCATGGCTTTTTGACATTTTCTGTTAATTAAAAATAGCAGCATGAATATTTGTTTTAGCTAAACAGTTTGTAAAGTTAACTGCGTATAAAATTTGCATTTACGGCGGTTAACTTACCACGTGCAAGCCAAAAATATTATTTATCCGAAATGACTTAATCGAATTTTATAATTTCGCTGAGTACATTCCACAAAAACCACGAAACAAAATTGGCAGTGGAGTATTTCAAATAAACCAGAGAGTGTTTCATACACATGCCAATCAAATTTATTTGAAGTAACATTGGCAAACAATCATTGAAGCTTTCGTCCCAATAATTTTCAGGTGTTTCCGTAGAGTATCTGTATGCCAAACATAATCAAAATCTGATAAAGTATTTCAATGAGACTGCCTGCTTGTCTGGAATGCCAGCACTTCACCTCGCAGCTCAGTCATATGCATTTATTTGTCTATCTGGTTGTTGAAAAAAGCATTTCGATACGTCTAAGCAGAATGCATAAACAAACCAAAAATCTATTTGCAATTTGGCCAAGTCAGCTGGAAAGGACAAAAACAGAGCCAGTTTCCTTGTGGCTGCTCATATTGTTCCAGCATCGAGCTTCGTAATGAAGAAGAGGAACAATAGATCGAGATTGACACAGATGGGGTTCGAAATAAAAGAACAAAATTTGCAGGCAGCCACGTCTAATGAACATACGAGTGCCGGACTCATTCAATACCATTTCCACAAATGGAAATTCCAGATTTTTTGATACCAATAGATACATACATGCATACATACATTCCCCCCACCTGAATACAACGAATAAAGCCAAAAACGTGCTGCAAACACAGATATGAGAGCTGTGCAATCATTATAAATTGAAAATGTAAACTTTGTCGCGAAGTATGCCATAAAAATCCGGCGACAAAAAAAAAGAGAGATAGTAATACCCATCGACTGGATATGTGAATATATATATGAATACGACTCATTCATCTCGCCGGCTGATGAATTACATGCCATGGCACGAATACATCATGCCATAACCACCAAGTACAAAGTACAATAAACTTGCCTTGTCGACTGACTGGCAAACACAAAAACGTTTTAAATTTCATTTTCTGATAATTCCCCCGCCACCCAACCCACCACCCACAACCCACACGCTCGGAATTCATTTGACAAGTTCGTCAGAATGGTGGCCTCATAACTTTGCCAGTCGCCGGATGGCAAAAGATGGTGCACAGTGGCATACCTTATGGCTTCCAAGGACGTCGGCTTGCAAAGCTGATTTGCTGGGCCACAAAAAGGTACGATTGTTGGGGGGAATTCGGTCTATCCTTGTGCCAGATAACTCATCATTGAGCGCAATTTGTGTTTAACAATCGTCGGTAATCTTTATTGGATGTCAAGCTTCGAACACTCGAGCAGCAGGAGTGCTAGACTAACTAGACGCATGAATCCTACTCGGCAAAGTTCTTCACTTCAAGTGTCAAAGCCGGGACACAATCACACATGTATGCAAAGCTTTTCTTTGCCTTCCCTTTCAGTTCCATCTACAGCTCCAGCTACTGCTCCATCTCCAGCTTCTGCTCCAGCTCGTGCTCCTTTGCTCCGTGCACAGCAAGATGTTTTAGTGACAACGAAAGTGTAATTGAGTGCCACATAACAGACAATTGCGACGCTGCCAAGTGGACGATGCCAGTGGAGAAGCAACAAGGAGCAGGCATTCGAAAAAATGTTCAAGAAAATTGCCACAACCGACGGAAGAGTTGCTCTTCAGGGCTGCAGAGGTCGGAAACGAAGTTGAAGGTGAGCCACAGCAGAGTTTCCAGGTTTTCCATGTTCATCACTCATAAATGTATCTAATAGTAAGCTACGAAAAATAAACGATTCAAGTGAATTAGTTTCATACTTTTACACACCTTTGATCTTATATCTCTTGGTATATTTTTGTTTTTAGCTTTCTAACTTCGATTCCAAGAACAATCTGATGGCTAATTTAATCCCGATTTATCCATTTGCAACCCTGATTCGCCGTCAACCAGACCTCTGCCATTATGAGTTGTTCTACTTGATTTTTCATTTCCGTTGAGCAGCTACATGTGCACTGTGCTGGATTTGTTGCCTTTAGGCTGCAGGACAGAAAGGACGAGCTGAGCAGCAGGAGCGGAGCAGCAGCTTGAGGAGATGGACGGGTACGGCATAGTTGGACATGTTGCACATGACAAGCGTAAAAGTTTTCAAGTGCTGCACGGTGCGGGATGGGCCAGCCTGGTGGATGGGCGGAAGAGGCGTGGCACTTGGGTAATCAAGCACGACAGCAGCTGCCATTAAGTTGAGGTAAAGCAAAAGCTGGAATAACGGTTGCTACCACTTTTTTTTGGGGGGCCAATGGGGAACGGGCAAGACGGTATAATGGGCAAAGGCAGAAACGAGTTTTAATTAAAATGCCTGGCATACTTTAAGGCACGTTTTGTGCTTTATGTCTTGGAGTCTGCTTGGCAAGCAAGAGCGAGGCGAAGAATGGCATGAAAATCGATTAATGCAATATTCAGAAGATATATACATATAGCCGGAAATTGCTGGAAAATCGAGATCTTAAACAAACACTTGGCGCCACGAAGAGCAGTGAACTGGTTATTATCTATATACATTAACTATGTTGCTAATGAGCAGATTGTGTGCTTTAAGATCTTGCAGAACTTGCAATTTTGCTTAAACAAACAAACTATAACTATATAAACCAACAAATAAATGTCATTTGCGGTGCTTCGACTGATATTTTAGAAATATCCGCCATCTATCAACGTGATCGGATAATTCTCCCTGTTTTTGCCATCTATCGATATTATTGCAAAATAAACAATGACATAGAGCAGTAAATTGCGTATTTGCAAATTTTAATATTTAAGCACAGTGCACGGTGCGTAATGTGCTCGCTAATTCAAATGCATATTGTTGCAGTCCAAGCGAACATTTTATTTCAACACCATAGGCAATAATAACTGAGTTTGGCTAAAAGCTTGTGCGAACGCTAATTGAGTTGGCTATGTTCGGGAAATGTTGGCCAAAAAAGCGGAGGCGGGGCTATGGCGTTTTTGGCCATATACGCAGAGTTGATGGGCCTAAGCTCCAAGTTTATGGAGATCCGAACTTTGGTTAGTTTTCAGTGCTAGTGCGTTAAAATGCCAAACTGCTGACTCGAAATTTGTCACGCACAATCAGCTGCGGTGGTAAGTGCTGACCGGCCACGCCCACTACGCCCACACAAACACACACATACCCCCATGGATTATGGATGGGTGGTTACGGGGTGGGCGTGGCCACGTCGCCACGGTTAGCTGCTAAATCCGCACTCAACACTTTCAAGGTTTCCCGCCTCGTTCTCCAACAGTAATGAAAAGTCCATGCGCGCTTTTAGTGGCCCAGTTGACAGCTGCCAAAAATATTTCTATGGGCCTCTTAAGCCATCAAAACCCGTGCATTTAATTAAACTGCGGCAAAAATATTTAATAGCCAGCAGTGTAGAAGCCAAACGTGGAATGGTTCACCTTGAATGAATCCTGGGAACTAAGTGAAGTCCTTCAGTGGTTCGAAAAACATATGTCCCGCGAATTAATTATTTTTTTTCCAAATAAAAAACACTTACTATTATATTAATTAAACAAACTAAAATGAGCAAGTTGTTAATTAAATCTATTATAACAGCTGTTTTACGAATTTGATTAATTAAAATGAAGAAAAATACAATTATTTAACCGTTTCCAAACTGTCAATTAACCGATGTTAATCAAGTTTTCACAATTAACCGCCAAATGACAGCTGAAATGAACTTTCAATTGGTAAATCAGCCAACCATCCAGCTAGAATTAAAATTAATTAATGGCATTTGTTTCTGCAACTGGTTTTGCATGCAAGCAATTATTGAATAACGATTTTAATTGATTTTCAACCAGAAATTCACAAAACCCTCAAAATATCAGCCACCTCCGCGAAAGCAGACTTCCCCAATTAAGCACCAAAAAAAAGAGGTTACCCGGATTTTCATAAAAAATACTATCTACTATATGCGAATGCGTCTATAAAAAACAACACATAGCAGCATGTTTCATAAAAAAATTCGTTAGTTTTTTATCTTTTGCGCTGTGAGTTTCGCATACCTTCATATATTCCAAATTTCATTTTTCCCATCGTTGAATCCAAACCAGCCAAATGTTTGTCAAACATATTGGGTAGATATTTGTGCGCATTTGATTTTCATTTTACTCAATTTCCGTGCGAAATTTTTCTGTTGAATTGAACATTAGATGGGCAACATGTGTTTGATGCATTTAGTTATTGCAATTCCACGGTTACCTGTCACACCAAAAGGGTTTAATTCAAAATAGAATTTAATTAGGTTAATAAGAAATATATAATTAAGTAATCTGAATGTTATTTTAAATATAAATGAAAATTGTTCACGTACGTGTTAAATTTCCAATAGTTAAGATTACTACTACTACGTTTTTATTAAGTCTGTCTTATGTTACGAGCTCCCATTTATTTTCTTAACAAAAAGTTTCCGCGTGAGCTCTTCAGCTTACTCGACGACTTCATCTCCTGGTTTCCGCTGCTGAGTATTAAGTATACGCCCCGAGCAACAATGATGATGCGCAGGTTTTTTGTATTTTAACTTTCAGCGAGGCAGCTGGGCGGCAAGTAAATATAACCTGTCCGGAGTCCGGACTCCACCCTTCCCCCTACTTACTATCATCCTTTACCGCAGGTAAACCACAAGAATACCAACCACCCAACCTCCCACCCACCAGACCCCCTAACACGTGGTCGGTCTCCTTGTGAGCGCACGTGTGTACATTTTTAATTATGCGAGAGCACACAGAGCGACGAGATGAAAACAGAGCAGCGTGAATGTCGGGCAACTAACTTATTAAAAAGCACTCGACCGGCAACGTATATATTTGCCAAATAAAGCGGAAATTAGGGCAAACTAGGTGCACGCATTCTAGCCCCCCCCCCCCCCATTTCCTTCATTTCCCAAGGACGAATATCCAAGCCTATCCTTCCGTTCGCAATTTTCAACTGACCACCTTGTGGCGCAAGCAAGAAGTGGAAGTTACTCAAGCTAAATTTTCCCGCAAGTGATTTGCATAACTGTAGGCAGATGCCAATGGCTGTTGCTCATCACATTGTTTGGCATTTTAAGGGGCGAGTTATAGAGAAATGTTCGGAGAAAACCCCATGAAATCCTTCAGTAAGCCGGCTTACTGACTGACTGAAGATAACCTAAAAGTGTGCAAAGCCTATTAAGCTGGCAAAGCCAAGAGCAAACGAATAAATGAAAAAATCCAAGTGGATAGAATTGTTTGTGAACTACTCGTAAAAATGTAACTTCCATAACTGAGTTGGAAATTGCTTAATTTGACGGGGCTGGTCCGAAAATCGAGTCTACCGAATATCATATACCGTGCAGGAGTTTAAAACGGAAAAGTCGAAGATGATCAGATATCAGATAGTAAAAATGGTAGCCATTTTTTAAATCATTGTGATATTGTTAACAATACTTTTAAGCAAAAAAACAAAGATATATTTATTAATATATATTTAATATGTATTTTCATTATTATAATTGGTACCAGTTTCGAATGCAAATTTGCATATTAATTATTAGTGTAGATGTAATTATAATTCATTGGTCTTGAATAAATACATGTGTAATATTTGTTTGCTAAATAAATGAAACAACATACCCCTCATACTACCTCACAATCAGAGCACAAAACTACGCACCATAAATCTTACGGCCAGTGGAAAGGGACTGGGAATTTGGGCAGGGCAAAAATTATTACATGCCTCATTTGGCAGCGCCTTGAAGAGTCTGCTTATTATATTTTGATTATTTTCGGCACGCGTGTTTCGCAGGACCTCAAAGCCAGGATCTCCGCGTCGAGAGCTGTAAACAAATTCGTGAAATACGCAGACTGGTCAAGGGGCGGATGTCGATTTGCAAGGACGAGGAGGATAAACAGGACAGCTGGGTTTTTTTTTTTTTTGTTTTTTGTTTCGGTTGCATAATTTTTCATTTTATTTTTGGACTCGTTTGGCCTGCTTTTGTCCATAATGAGATATCTCTATCCTCCTTTGTTTCTTTTCATCATTTTGTCCATTGTGTTTCGGTGCTTGTTGTTTTTGCATTTCGCGAAATGCCGCTGGGAAATTCTTGTAACCAACAAAAAAAAAGGAGCAAAAATCCACTGGGCTCAAATGGCAATGATGGCGTCGAGGTGGTCTTATTAATTAGGACACGCGCCCTGAGTTGTATATATTCCCAAATATTCTCCACTTCAAATATACACGTGAACCTCAAAAGGGACCGCTGTTATTGTTATTTAAATGCATGGCAAGATTCTCTTTCAGAAAGCTTCCCTTGATTGCCAAATTTTGATTAGCATATAAATGCAGAAGGGACAAAAAGAAACTATATCTTTGTGCCGTTAACTCGTGGAAAATTTTAAACTTCAACACATTCTTGTCCACTAAAAAGAGATAGTACGAAAAATAACTATTTGAATGATAGTTTACAATGCTTCTGCTATCATCTACTCGTAATGCATTTCGGCTTAAACAATTTTTGAATGTAATGATCTATTTCCTTTTTTAACTACAGTCTTTTTGTTTTTTCTCGAGTATTCAGTGGACGCCAGCAACACATATTTACCAATCATAAGTAGGTAGCTAGAAACTGTTCGGATTTAAGGAACAAATTTATTGCTAAGTTAAATCAAATACTGCTCCACGTAGAAAACCACAAACTCCTTTCAACGGCGTAACTACACTGTGCAGCAATGTCCAGATCGGCAAAGGGCTTTGGTCGTTTAATCAATCCGGGCGTGGTACTCCATCCGGAACTGCATCAAAAGATGGCCGACTTTGAGGCCATGACCATCGAGCGATCTGATTTGGATCACGAATTGAGCCGATTGCGCAAGCAGCAGGACGATACCGAGGATAATTTGGCAGAGGCGCTGGCCGAGGACGAGTTCCAGTGCAATTTGAGTGGCCAGCCATTCGTTGCTCCCAACGAGGACGAGCTGCAGGAAATTCTGAGGAATCACCTCGGTAGCATTATCAACAAGCTGGCTGCCACGTACGAGCGCCTTATTTACCTGGATGCGGACATCAGGAAGCTGAAGGGAGTCATTGAAAAGGCCATCACAGTGGCTAATGAGGAATCGGCAGCAGCCGCCTCAATGTGAAGATATGTATTTAACCATTACATACGTTGTACTTCTACATATGTGTATCTTGAAAATTTCAGTTCGATTTAATGTGCAAGTAAAGTTTGCAAGTATGTTAAATGATTCGAAATTGCAAGGGCTATGTAAACATGTATTTGTATTCTCCAGCTTTGCCATATGTACCCGTGTGCCGTCGATAATCAGTAAAATATGTGTTACTTTTGGATAATGAAGTCCACGTTCGATGCAACGCGAAATCCATTCACACATTCCGCTGGACATCTTAAATCATTTTGGGTGAAATTAAAGCCGCAACAATCTCATTTCCGGTAATTCTTTATGCACTCGCGCACAGACAATCCAATGCGAGCCAGAAGACACTGCAAATTTAATTGCGTATACGCAATGTTGCCACTGCCGTCGCGGAAACAGCATCCGCTGCGGCAGCAGCTACACTCTGCTGACTCTATCGTTAAGTGCATAAATTCAATAATGCCGAGCGTCTGGCGGTGTCAACGCGCTGCAAATATATAGACTCGCCGGATCGATAAAGCTGAAGCTTGAAAATTTATGGAATTTCCTGTGCATTGAAAATGGTCGCCATTTACTGAATATATTTAAGTAAACTACAGCTCAAAACAAAAATGCATATGTTATATATTGACTTTACATAAAACCCCAAAATGTTTAGAAACATAAGAAATTAATTCTACTTGGATAAAGTTAAACTTAAACAATTCTATACCAAACTGTAACTTTAATTGCCAAGGGGACCACAAAATGGTCTGCGCTTACATGTATAAGGATGCAATTGCATATTTGTTGTTACTTTGCTTTGGTTAAACATTAATAGTCGGAGAATTGAGAAGGAAGTCGAGGTATATTTGAAGAAAGCCAGACTTATGGGCCCTGTCCTGTACTCTAATTAATTAAATTGAAGCGTTCGACGACGAGGTAACAATTTCAATTTTATTCCCGTGCCAGCCAGACTGGTCAAACAAGCCAAATGCAAATTTCCCAACCAGACATGGGTCTTAACAAGAACATTTGCATGAAGTCAATCATCTCGACCATTCTGGCCAGTGAACCGAAAATAAGACACTTTGGGTCTGTACCGCTGTGACTCTGATTGCCTTTCATCCCAGTCAATTGGAAAATTCGCACTAACAAAGCATTTGTGAAGGTTCGAAAAATGTCGGATGTATTTCATATTTTTACTTAATTTTGATTCCTGTTTGTTAAAAGCACATTTTAAAACTCCCTCGTTGCGCTAATCGCTTTCCAGCCAATCTGGAAATGTTGAGCTCATCAATTACAAGTGCCACAACTTAAAAACTTGGATAATAATTTTTTGAAGGTCATCCTTTCTCGTCGTTTGTCTTCATTATGATAAATTGACGTTGCGAACATATTTCATCTGAGCGCTGAAAATTAGAACGATGCGATAATGAGATGTTATTAATATCAACTTGCGACTTATTTAGTGACAAAACCCTTTTGGTCGCCCAAGAGAATAGCATTATGCAAAAATGCGAAGAGTATAAGAAAATGTTTAAACTGGCACAAAACCCTTTAGGAAAAAGAAAGAAAGAATGAAAAAAAAAAGACTAAGCCGCCTCTTGTTGAGCAGCCTTCAAAAGTGTCAAGAAAACAAATGACGGTCACCTTTTTTTTTTGTTTGCGTTTCTAAGCCAACCTTGAATAAACAGAAGTATGAGCAAGTGTTAAACTTTCTTTTCTTATACCCATCAGCGTTGCCTTTTTTTTAAGGCTCTCGCCTCGAAGCCCTATACCATGGGTTTTGTAACTTGAGAACATAAAAAGGACTATGGCACAAAAACTTCAACCATGATTTGACCCGCTATACTCGTTTATGAATATATATATTTTTTTTGTAATTACCAGGCAACCGATTTTTCTATTGATAATTGACGAATATACTTCAATGCTACACATACAAATATAAGTGGCAAAAAAAGAAATGATTGCTTAAATTCATGTAGTACAATTTGTTTTCAATTTGCTTGCCAAACAAACACATTTGGCACACCAAGAAATGCCACCACAGGCATAAAATACGGTCAGTCCGATAAGGTTGGAGATAAGAAAATTTGTGCCATGTAATAACAATGGGGAAAATAAAAAAAAAAAAACACCCCGGTTACAGCCGCTACACACATAAATCAAATAAATGGCAACAAAAAAAAGTGGACAGAATAAAGCAAATATAATGTAAGTAAATAGTAAATTGAACACACTATTTGTTTGCAGGGATTCTTTGTGAAAAGAAACTAAATATATTATCTACGCAAAGAAAAGATAAGTCTTTGTAAGCCTTGTTCTCTACATTTTTTTGTCACACATTGTATTTAATTCGTAGGTGCTAAATTATAATTTTCTTGCATATTCTCAGCCCATTCTGCTGGCGTTGAATGTGTGTGGTTTGCACGAGAAAACCCTTTGTGCGGCTTATTCAATCACATCAATTTAATGGCAATTACATGTGCTCAGGCTGGGCATGATAATATGCGCCCGAATACCTCCTTAGCCATCCCCCTTTCCCACCTCGAATCACCTCCATTACAAGGTCTGGCCAAGTGTATTGAATTTCACTTAGCTAATTTGCGTAATTGCGCAGCACAGCCATCATGTGAATGCAGCATGTGGATGCAGAAAGAAGTCATTTGGGGCGACAAAGATTGTATAAAGCCAATGGTATAAGATATAAGTATCTGAAGGTATACCCATTAGCAATGCAGCAGTACGCAATAGTCAAGTTCCTCGAAACATTCTCAGTATGAGTGATGCTTGAAAAAATCCCAAATTGTCTCCAAAGGACAATTAATAGCAGACCCCTATTCACTTTCAAACTTCATTGAAACCATCTTTGGTTGCCGGTGGAAAGGCAATTTGTTGCCGCTGGGATTTTGTTAATGGCTCAATACGAGCAGCAGCATCTGCACTTTGCAGCCGGCAAGTGGGGCAGGAATTTTCGGCGTGGCGTTGAAGCCCCAGATCCACAGATCCCTGTGCTCCAATGAACCAAACACCCGGCCAGATGGTCAAGACAAGTGACAATGAGAAGTGCAAGGCTGGCAGGTGGCAATTTTGCGGTCTGGCAGGTGACAGGTACGACGTGTTCGGCAACAAGTTGCGTCTGCAGATCATTGCGGATAATTAAATATTTAATGTGGTCCGTGGAATGGCAGTACTGTGAGTACTTTTAACACTACATAAAGGTTATGAACGCGGCGGCATAAAAATTAAGTCATAATGCGATTTGTGGCAATCATAAAGGGCACAGCGTGCGGCAACTACATTACATTGTGTGCTTTTTAAGGTCATCGCGGAAAAGGGCGATAAATTCACTCTCTGTCGCATAAAATGCGAGGCGAGAATGCGATTGCTGAGCTCATAAATCGGCACTTGAAGGGTCGGTAATAGGGATCATAAAGTCCGAGAACAAAATAATCAATTTGTAGCCCATAACGCCAAATAAATTGCAACTAAGCTGGGCCCACGGGCACACGTGTCGTATGCGTCATTTGCTAAGAGTTGCGAAATTAACACGCATACGACGGCACTTAATTTGTCACTAAATGGCTGCCCAAAATGCTCGTGGAGTGGTAAAAACAGGGCACAGTACACTTAGAAATCTGCCTTCTAATATATTTGATTTGATTTTAAATATTTGCTAAATTATATAATTTTTCCAAATTGATTATTGATCAGCTTTCTGGGGGTAGAAAACCAAGACTAGCCGCCACTGATCCCCGAATAAGACCTATGAATGTAATGTTTATTTACTTTAGTGTAGCCGTGTGGCAATGTGGCAAGTTGGCGAGCAACACGTTGTGCTGCTTAAATTGAAAATTACAAAAAGCGAAACAAGCGAGCACGCAACCCAAACAGCAGCGCCTTCAAGAATGCCACGTTGTCCCAGTGAAGCCGCAAGGACGCGTGATGTGCGGACATCCTGTGGGAGGATGGCAGGATGGGCGGATGGGGTCAGGATGAGGGCGTGGCTGACGGCGACGCATATGAAAATTTCGCACGAAAATTTATTGCCATGCTTAAGAAGCGTGCGTATGAAATAATATACAGAGCGAAGGCAAACAGGACATGTACATAAGCGGTCCGTTGCTCCTGCTGAATTTTAAAATGTTCTTTAAACAATGTACCCAGAACTGATGGCAGCGATTTGTTCGATGTTGACAATGTTGTTAGGGGCGCAACCAGAACACAGTGTCAGATGGATCGGGTGCTTTTTGGGCGGTGGGCTCTGGGGCACAGTGGGGACTCGAACGAGTGGCTACTTAAAGCTTATTTGCGACTTAAAGCCACCTAATGGCCGGGTGCGATGAGTGATGAGCCCATTTGATGCGATTTAATTAATAAGCCGAAGTGAATTACGGAGCGACGGTAAGGTAAATTATTATATACTGTCCAATTACCACAGAATTATACTTAAGATTGGATATTTAAGGATGAAATAGGCGGCTCTCAGCTGTATTTATTAACTTTCAATTACTATAGTTCCCATTTTAGGGATTTCCACATGCCTGGACATTTTGTCACCCTTTTAGGGAGAACCTCTGAACTGCAAAAGATTATTGAAAAGTCACCAAAGTTTTCGATTATCCGAAAAGATGACTGTCCTGTGACAGCAGCAACACAAGAACATCTCTGTGCCTTGATGTTTACAATTTCTTTTGGCCGCAGGACATGCCTCACTTTAGCCCGGCCCCAAGAAGCATAAATATACATATATATATATATACATATATATAGTAAAATTGTTGTTTTATTTATGAGTCGAACTAATGTCCCGTCAGTTGACTAAGGACAACGCCAAGAAATAAAAAATAGTTTTTAGGAGAAATAGTTTCACGACTTTATTCTTTGGATCTCAGCTTAAGACTAAAAATCAAATGCAAATTGGATTGAGGAGAAGCCTCAGTATTTGAACAATATTTGTATTTCGGGAGAGCCTCGCTCTTGGGTTCTTAAGATTAGGTAGCGTTGAAAGAGGGCAGTCAAATCTGCTTAGGTCAGGCTTTAGGATGTTTACAAGAACGGCTGCGCTGCCAAAGATAAACGAATGCTGCGCAGCTGGGATACGTTATGGAAAATTACTAGAGTGCATTACTGATTTCTTTGAAATAATGGAAGTGGCTGGTTTGGACCACCCAAATACGTCACTCCCCTTCCCTTAAAGAGAAGCCTATACTTGGGCTGGGATTGATGGATATAGTGTGGGAAATGGAGTTTCTTCTATTTCTGTTTGTTGTGGTGTGTTTTGATTTTGATTTTTTCTTATTTTAAGTTTTGCATACAGCATCATAAATGGTTTAAATGATACATATCTTAAATATGAGTACAACAAAATTAGTGCGATTATTACAATGATCATTTGTATGTAAAGTGTAATATTGTTCTCTGAAATCATCTCAACAATGTCGTTGTGTTTTACAATTTTTATTTTTGTTATATTAAGTGGTGTGTATAGTGGTGTCAAATCTATTTCTGGTTCTAACAGATTTTCACTTAAAATTATATTATTGATTTCTATTTTGCATTGCGTTACTCTTATCATTTTGTTTCCTTCTATTTTTATTTTATTAATTGAATTTTGGCAATTTTGGTTAAGAATTGTTTGGGTTAAGTTCCAGGTTACAATTGTGTTTGGTTCTATGTATTTTATTATTTCGTTCGTGTGTACTGGCTTAAAATTACAAATTGGATTTAAGTGTTTAATAATATTGGTGACACATTCATTTTTTACTTCTTTATTTTCGGTATTATAAACTTTATTTTCTTTTTCAAAATATGATTGTGTGTCTGTGTAATCTAGCTGATAGCCGTTGGAGTCTGGGTAAGGAATTATTTTAATTGTGCTTATTAGTGAAAGGTAAATGGGTATGTGGGATATGATTAATACTTGGTTATCATTGTAGTTAATCCAAGTGGATGTTTTAATGTTCAAAATGTTTTGGCTGTTCACATTTTCAAGTTTGTCGTAGTTTAGTAATTTGGGGTTAAACAGTCCAAGTCTGGAAAGCTGCATAGCCATTTCCAAATCTTCTATGTATTCCGTAAACTGCATTAGTTCGAACAAAAGACTGTCAATGATGGTGTGGTTATTTTCATAATTCTGTATTTTTTGCATTCCGTCATTTATCAATCGTATGGCGTCGTTGAGTTCATGTAATTTTACTGAGTTATGGACGTTGATTTCAAGTTTTTTCTGTATTTCGACTCGATCATTTTCATCTAGTGTTCCAAATAGGTATTTAAAACCTGAACCCACAATGTTAATAAGACCCCGTTTGTTTCTATGTTTCAGGGTTATTCCGGCTAGTTCTCTTTTTATTTTATTGTATAAAAAATTGATCTGGGGTGCATGGTAATCGGTTCGTAGTCTTTGCTCAAAATAGTCAACCACGATGTCTATTTCAGTTAAATTGATTTTTAAGGAGTGATGTTCAAAGGAGGATGGTATCTGTACTGGCTTATCAGAAAAAAGGAGGTATCCGTGGTTGGTGTCAATATTATTAATTTGAATTTGTTGTCCATGAACAGCTGTGATCAGTATAAACAATAGTGTTATCGGGTACCAGGTGCCTGTGAAATTGAGAGTTTATTATTTTTCTTTTGTTTTTTGAATTGTGTTTTGTAGTAGTGCGTAACTCTATTTCTATTAGTGATTTTGTAATGGTCAGGGTCTGTCTGTTCTACATTTTTGGTTGGTTTAAATGGGTTTTCTAATTTGCCTTTCTGTAGTGGACCTTTTCTGTAATTAGTGTCAATATTAAATTCCTGTCTGTCTTCATTTATTTTGTCTATTTTCTTCTCTTTAATTTTTTGAGTGTCTAATATGGGATGCCCAGCGTATAAGAAAATTTGAGCAGGTGTCTGTCCAGTAGTGTCATGTTTAATTTTATGGTTGTATGTGTAGAGGATTGTTTCTATCTTGCTTAATTTTACTTCTTCATCATCAGATGAATTGATTATACGAATTTTTTCATTTATTGTTTTGTGTAATCTTTCGACGTCTGCTACCCCGTTTTTTGCTGTATTGAGCTGTAATTCGACTTCTTCTTCTTCAAGCCATCGCTTTAAAGCTAAACTGGAGAAAGCTCCGTCTCTGTCTGCCTTTAATAATTTGGGTTTACCTAGTTGATTAAAAATGCGCATTAATGCGTTTCTGCATTCTATCCAATCCTTAGTTTTAATTTGCTCAAGTGTAGCGAATTTAGAATAAATATCAATGCAACTGATGTAATGTTTTCCCTCAGATGAATAAATATCTACTACAAATTTTTCTCGGCAATGTTCCGGGTTGGGTGTGATTTTTAAAGGCATTTTGGTGTTTCTATGTTCTGTTTTGGCCAAATTGCATATGTTGCATTCGTTTATTATATTCTGAATTAATAGTTGGCTATTTGGAAAGAAGTGATTTTCTTTAAATAATTTTGTCATTTTCTGTATACCAGGGTGTAAAAGTTTTTCATGTGATTGAAGTATGATTTCTTTGAATTCGGCGTATGAACCAACGTTCTTTAATAGGAAAAGACTGCGAATTACTTTTGTGTAGGTGGTATTAACAATTTCTATGTGTGCTCTTTGAATAATTTCAAAATCTACATCGCTCTCAATATAAATGGTAATGTTTCTATGGATAAAGTGATCGAGTAAAATTTGTTTGGCCTTTTCAAGTGTCATTACATCATATTGAATTGTGGTAATGGAGTTACCGAATATTTTTGAATGCTCTACTTTATTTTTATCGGATTTAATAAAGATTATTTGTTTTTTGAAATAATTTATTGGTTTTTCTGTTAAATGAATAAGGTTGCTATTGTCCTCTTCTGCACTATGTTGAGTAGCTTCACTATGATGATTTTCTTCAATTTTAATTCTTGATAATGCATCGGCAACTGAATTTTCTTTCCCTTTAATATAATCTATTTTAAATTGGTATTCGCTTAATCTAACTCTCCATCTTTCTAACTTAGCATTCGGTTCCTTTAAGTTATGAAGCCATCTAAGAGGTTGATGGTCACTGGCAATGAGAAATTGTCGTCCTAGTAAATAATGTCGAAAAGTTTTTGTGGCCCAAACTATGGCAAGTAATTCTTTTTCGATAGCACTGTAATTTAATTCGTGATCGTTAAGTGTTCTACTAATAAAAGATATAGGATGACCGTTTTGAGAAAGGACAGCCCCGAGGGCCAAGTTACTTGCATCTGTGGTTAAAACAAATTTCTTTTCAAAATCAGGTAATTGTAAAATTGGGTCACGAATTATCAAAGCCTTAAGTTTTTCGAATGCCTCTATGTACTCAAGTTTTTGTGTATCTATCTTTGCTCCTTTTTTTAAGCAGCTGGTCATGGGTTTTGCTATGTCTGCGTAATTTGGAATAAATTTGCGATAATAACCTGTTAATCCAAGGAAAGCTCTTATCTCTTTTACTTTTGTCGGAATTGGGTATGAAACTATGGCTTTAACTTTAATAGGATTTGGTTTAATACCATCAGGGGTAACTATGTGACCAAGAAAGTTAGCTTCCTTTTTTAAGAACTCACATTTGTCTAGTTGCAATTTTAAATTTGCATCTGCAAGCTTTGTAAAAACTAATTGTATTGAATTTAAATGTTCTGTAAGGGATGTTGAAAAAATTATAATATCATCCAGATACACCAAACAGTGTTTGTTAAGCAACGGTCGAAGGATATTATTCATGCACCTTTGAAAAGTAGCGGGTGCATTCCTAAGGCCAAATGGCATTCGAAGGTATTCGTAATGACCGCTTTTTGTGGAGAATGCAGTTTTAGAAATTGATTCTTCGTCCATTTCTATTTGATGAAATCCCTTTGCCAGATCGATCGTTGTAAAATATTGGCATTTACCCAGTTTGCCAAGAATTTCGTCCATATTTGGAATTGGATATCTGTCAGGTATGGTTATTTCATTTAGCTTTCTATAATCAATTACTACCCTGTACTTATTTACGCCAGAAGCATCCGGTTTCTTTGGTACGACCCAAGTAGGACTATTGTATGGAGAATTACTTTCCCTAATTAATCCCTGATTCAGCATTTCCTGTACTTGGTTTTCTACTTCGATTTCGTGTGTTTGCGCAAGTGGGTATTGTTTCGAATAAATTGGGGAGTTATGTGTTGTATTTAGTACGTGTTTAATTGTATTTGTAAATGTTAATTTCTCTCCCTCCTTATATTCAAGATTTCTAAATTTATTTAACAAGCCTTTTAACTTAAAAGTTTCCTCCTGATTTAGGTGATCTAATCGAAACTGTGAAAAATCTAATTTTTTTATTGATTCCTGATCTGAGCTTGCAATTGATTCTGGTGTCCTTTGGATATACAAATTTTGGTTTCTTTCGGATTCTGAAGTAATTAATTTGTATGTTTGATCAAAAAGGGTAACTGTATCATTTTTGTAATTAATAACTGATTGAGCATTTTTCAACAATTTTCTGCCAATTAGCATATCGTAATTATTAGAAAATCTGTGCACATAAAATGGTTCGGTTTTTTTGAAAATACTATTTCTGGGTAACATAATCAAGTCGTTCAAGGTAATAGGGCCATTTGATGTTAAAACTTCACATCTACTATTTTGAATGGGAAGACGAAATATATTTTCATTGATCATATTAATTGTTGATCCTGTGTCTAGAAGGCATTTGTATGAGCGCCCTTTGTATACTATTTTTATGTATTCGTATTTTCCGGGGCTGTTAACCGAAAATTTTCGTTTAGTTCAGAATTATTTTGGTTTTGTTTGTTATTAATTTGTACAGATTGGACTTGTTGTTGCCCTTCATTAATGAAGCTATGATTTTGATACGGATTGTATTGATTTTGGTTAAAATACTGTTGCTCGTAATAATTAGGTTGGACTTGTTCGAATTCATGCGCGTCTTGGAATCTAATTTCGTCAATAGACATTTTAGTTTGTTCACTGTCCGATGGTCTTAGTCGTTTAGTAATCGGGAAGTTAGTATTTTTATATGTAGAGGGTTGTTGTAGTCGAGGGTATGTATTTCCTCTAAAATGCGTTGTTTGGGGAAATTGGGCTTTGTTGGGATATTGTTGGAAATGATTTTTTTGAATAATGGGTTGTGGGTTTATGTATTGGTTGGGTCTGAAATAATTAGGTGCGTGCCACATGGGTGGGTTGTTAGTTATCTGCTGTGTATAGCTAGGTCTAAATGGTTGAATGTATTGATTAAAATTAGGTTGGAAGGGTTGGGAATATTGTGAGTAATTTGGTCGATTTTGAGTTTGAACATTTGTATTGAATTTTTGTGTTTTCGAATTCTGGTTAGAATTTGAATTTTTATTACGATATTCTGGTTTTTCATAAAATTCAAAATTAATGTGTTCTTCATAAATTCCCTCATTTTGCGCAATGGTAATTAAGGATCTTAAGTCTGTAATATCGTGATGGGCTAAAATAGTGAATAATTGTATTGGTAGTTTCCTTATCAGTATCTTAATAGATTCTTTAATACCCTGAATATAAATAAGAAAATCCGATTGGTTACCTTCCAGGTGTAGTTTCGAAATTAGTAATTGACGTCGTCTCTCCGCTTCTTCGCAGAATGCTCTTAGGCTTCCTCTGTATGGTGTCTCCCTGAAGTTCTCCAGAAGTTTGTAGTTTGGTGTTTGAATTTTAAATTCCGCGATGAGTCTTGCTTTAAGGGTAGGCCAATCTTCGATGTTCGGAAGTCCCAAAGATCGTGTAATTTGTCCGTCCAAGTTCCTTTCGATGGCTCCCAGTAGAATCCTCTGTTGTCGGACATCATTTGTTTGGTAGAGCGAAATTACGTAATCCACTCTGCTGATAAAGGTGTGAAGGGTTTCTGGATCACCCTTGAATGGCATAATGTCTTTAAGCTGCCGACGGGCTTCGGCAAGGTTTATGTCGCTCAGCGCAATAATTGGTTGTGACATTTTTATTGTAAAATTTTTAACTTTTGTGTTTTATTTTTTTGTTTTGTTTCGGATTCAATGTTATTATTATTTTTAAGCTTTCTAGTTTCACTTGTTTGTTTTTTTTTTGTTTTGTAAATTTTTGTGTTGTATTATTAAAATTCTATATTGTTTTAATTTTTTATTTTTATATGTTGGTTTTAAAACTTAGTTGCCTTTGGACTTAATATTTTTGTTTCGTATTTCACTTCCACTTATTATTGGATAACCGAATTGGAATTATAATCCAAGTTGAAGAGTTTTCACGAATTTATTTTGGGAGATGTTTCGAGCACTGGACTATAAAATTTAACTTATTTTCCACTCGAAGGTTCTTTTTTTTTCGGATACTTTTGTATCCTACCGACTGCGCCAGTAAAATTGTTGTTTTATTTATGAGTCGAACTAATGTCCCGTCAGTTGACTAAGGACAACGCCAAGAAATAAAAAATAGTTTTTAGGAGAAATAGTTTCACGACTTTATTCTTTGGATCTCAGCTTAAGACTAAAAATCAAATGCAAATTGGATTGAGGAGAAGCCTCAGTATTTGAACAATATTTGTATTTCGGGAGAGCCTCGCTCTTGGGTTCTTAAGATTAGGTAGCGTTGAAAGAGGGCAGTCAAATCTGCTTAGGTCAGGCTTTAGGATGTTTACAAGAACGGCTGCGCTGCCAAAGATAAACGAATGCTGCGCAGCTGGGATACGTTATGGAAAATTACTAGAGTGCATTACTGATTTCTTTGAAATAATGGAAGTGGCTGGTTTGGACCACCCAAATACGTCACTATATATGTATGTAAATACACGGAGTACACATATGCATGCCCATTCGGGTGAAATCTTAAACTACATAATGCCAATGGAAACCGAAATCGTTGCACTTGGCAGCCAACGACCCAGAAACGGAAGGCGGATGGGCAGCAAGGAGCTGTGGACAATGGCAGACGAGCCGGACTCGTCCAGGACTCCCCGGTTCCAGCTGACCAGCCCCAGGACTAAGTCACGTCACGGAGCCTTCATTGTTTGCAGAAGTAAGTAAGTGTACATAAAATTTATACGTGGACCAGTGGAGCAGTGATGCGGTGGAGCAGCGGATCGGGAAGATGTGGAAATCCATGCAGATGTGCCCGGCTCCTTCGGTTCGCCTTTTGTTTTCTCCGCTCTTTTGTAATAAATGTGTAAGATTTCATACATATTTCAGCAGACATCTGAATGAAGGGTAGGAAGACAGTAGCCATAACAGTTAAACTATCGCACAACAGGGAACATTTACGTTTTACCGAAGATGGAAAATCGAAGAGCTGCACTTTTCCGTTTCGTTTTCGGGCAATTCAATTTGCAATTACTTTAAATGGTAGTGGTTACTTATTTTGAATATATACACAAAAGTGCGAGCTGATCTCTGTCTTTAAATTTCGAATTTGAATTTAAAGAGATATTCGTAATGGAAAAGCTTTAACTTCCTTTATACATTATGTTAGAAGTACACTTGCAAGCATGCAAGTCCAAACAAATATTTAATTTGATTATAAAAGCGCTTGTACTGCCAGAGTTTCCAGTTAAAGCCGCTGGCCAACATGTCGAATGCGCAATATTACTTAGTAGCTGCTTGTGTCAACTTATGCAAATATCTGGCAATGAAACGGAATAAAAAAACACACACACAAAGGAATGTACAAAAGGGCAACGAAAACTACAAGTAATAAAAAATGCTAATTTAATGTTATTGTTGCTGTTTGCTTTGTCTTGCCCTTATTTTTGTTCGTCTCTTTGACTTTGTCATGTCATTTTGTAGCTTCCTTCGCTTTTCATTTTTTATTCCATTCCGTCGTCGTTGTCTTTGCAAGGCTTTTATCTTCAGTCTTCATTTTTTCCTTTTCGATTTTTTGTTTTTTTTTTTTGTTCCTTTGACACAAACAGGAAATGATTTATGCAGAATTCCTCGGCGCAACTAATTCAAAACTTGCCACGCCCCCTCAAACGGCCCACATACACGAGGTTTGATTGCCGCACACATTTTTTCGCCCAGTCATTTGAGCTCATATCCTGATTACGGCCAAGGAGCCTCCCTTGGCTGCCTTATTGAAATTTCCGCTCGCCGGATATTGAAGAACGCCATTTTGTTATTTATTTGTGCCCGTTCCACATTCGAAATTCGCTGTATGTGTGGCATACGTATGTAGCTCACGACCTTTACGCCCTTTTGTTGGTCGCCAAGGTAGGAGTGCGGGTGTGGTTCAGCGACTTGCCTCCCGGCCAGTCATTAACTAATTGCAAATTAAGAAATTAATAAAAAATCAAAATCGCATTATAGGTCAGCGCTGCCTGCTGGCGGCGCTGGCATACAAAAAAAGGCAATCAGTTTGATTGTATTTGATGGCTCCACAGCTCCCAAGTAGTTGGTCATACCCCCCCCCCAACCGCCTATCCCCGCACAACCGCAAAAGCAGAGGACCATGAGCCATAAATCTTGAGCGCACTTGGGGCCCTCCTTCGCCTTCGGCTGCGTTTTGGCCCAAGTAATCCGACTGCTTGCAGGGATGCCACCCCCACCTCCAATCCAGTTCCTGCCACTGCAATTCGCCTGAGTGTCCTGCTGTGCAGCTAGTGTTTGGCATCCGGCAGGACACAATGTCCAAAATGCACACTGCAAATAATACAAAGGACCAAATTGGGAAAAAATGGGATTCCATGTGGGCGGAGCAACGCAATTTGGATGCTCTCACCAGTGCACTTTTGGGGATCGTAATTTTCCACAATGGATTTAAAATAAAACCGAAAATTGATATTGAGTTGCAGTCGCAGTTGCAGTCGCAGAATATGTGCGGTATTTAAGGCTAGAACTTGATAAAGTATTATGGTACGGCAAATCAACACGTGTTCCGTTCCCAAAAGCAGACATACAAACAAGTAAAGCCGAAATCCCTCTGCTAGACCACAATAGAAAAATGGGAATTGGGAAATAAAGGCAAGCCGAGCTGAAAGTCGAAAAAAATCAACTTCTGATGTGGTGCCCACCAGTCCCATTCCCCACCTGGTCCGCATCCTTGCGAGAAGCAGCCCATGTCCATATTGCCTTGCCTCGGTCTCGTTCCGTTTCGTTTCGCTCGAGTTTGGGTTGGGTTTGGGATGTGGGATGCTTCGATGTTTGAATGCTTGGATGTTTGGATGGCCTGGGTGCATTAAAAATAAACGACTGTGGGCAGCGCTCAATTTGGAATGAAATTGGCGCAAATACCAAAAATTTATACAATGGCAAATGCAGCAAAAAGGAAATACGACCGCCCATCCAGCCAGCGAAGGGGAGTGGTATGAAACTAAAGAGCACCAGAGCACAAATTGAAAAGCCATACAAATCAAATTGGGTGGGTGTGAGCGGTAAGTTTATTGGTCGACAGCGAGTGTGTGTGTGTGAGTTGGAATGCTTTATAATTTATAAGCGACCATCAGGAGCGCTCATTATGTGGCACAAAATAAGTAAGTGCCACTCGTTTGTATACAAAGTAAACAGCGTGGGAAAATGCATAAAAAGTGACCAACGATGCTGGCCATAAATGAGCCTTGAAGAGCCCGAATGGATCGCACTCACACACAGGCCCACACATCCTTGCCGCACATCCTTGCCACATGCCACTTGCCACCCGACATAACAGTCGATTGCGATGCCTCACGGTGATTGACAGGAAAAAATGAAAGGTAAGCGAACAATTACCCAAAAAAAAAAAAGAACACAGAATAATTCATTCAAACGTATTTAACTATAATTACACATCAATTAGCACAGTTAATTCAAATACATCATAAATATTTGATTGTATTCTAAATAATTTAATTACAACGAATTGGGGTAAAAAACTTTAATGTATATTAATAAGATATCACAGTAAGTTAATTACCAATACGTTTTCCATATGCTGTTAGTATCAATGATTTTGTAGTATATAATGTAATAAAATTCCTACCATTTTGGTCGGGTGAAATTAGACAACACAAGCGTTCCAGTTTTTCCATAAGTATTTTCATGTGGCCCTTTAATATTGTTGCGCAAAAGCATCGAACCTTTCTGGCTCGATTCCTTTGTCTTCCCATGTTGCTCATTCCTGGGTGCACACGACAATGCAATCAGTTTGGTACCAGTTTGTATCGTTTTCTACGCCGCGTGGATTTCAAAGGATGCAGTAGGGAGTCTGTGGGCAGTGATTGCAATCTGGTTCGATCTCATTTGCCAATCGACCGTCGAAGGCATTTGACCCCATGCTCGCAGTCAAGTGATTTAAAGGCATTTCCGCCTTATCAAAATGAACCTCAGCTTTCAGCTATCTGCTTACTGCTGCATAAATTATTACCAGTCGCTTTTCATTAATAGATTTTTTACTTTTTCAATGCAAATAGCACAGAAAAATCCGCGAGTTCGGTAGCTCAGGCGAAATCAGAAAAGGAAATGCAAGGAATTTCCAGCGAAATTTAATTACTCGAGCTGAACAGAACGGCAGGACGAAAAGGACAGAAGGCTGCAGCGCCTCAAAACGTTGGAAACGCTGCAGTGGCGCTGAGCAAGTGGCAAAGTCAGTTCGTTTCATTTGTTTATGCATATTTTACGGAACGAGGGGCTCCGCATTAACAGTCAGTCGTCAGTTGCAAAAGCCATGGGTGGAACGAAGGAGCACAGCGCTCCGCAGGACACTGGATGGGTGGGAAATCACGGGTGGCACCAGAAGTCACAAGACAGACTGTTGCCACTGTCGTCCTCTTGTTTTTACCCATTGCTGCTCCATCGCCACACTGCGTAAACAGCGGGCTCAGCTCTCAGTTCGCTGCCTTAATGACCGTTCGACACCAACGCGTATACGCACCGTGGTACGAAGCGAACAAGGATCTAACTTGATAAAATGTTATATTTTGCTCAAAATGTTTCCTCACTTTTTGTCAGCCATAACAAACGTTTATTAAGTTGTATTTTAAATGTATGTACATATATTTATTGAATTATTTATTTTTTAAAACAAATAACAAGTGTAGTGCTTAGAATATCTAGACCTCCGAGCTGTGTAGACCAGTGTACTTTCTCCGCCCACCTCTTCTCCGTTGCCTTTTCTCCTTGACCTTATGCTGCGTTATAACGAACTTGGTGGGAGGAGTGTCCGTGGGTGGCGGATCGTTTGCATATTCATTGGTCAGCGGCCCAGGCTCACAGCATTCTGGATTGAAGCTAGTCCGCGAAGGGGGGCGGGAGGTGGGAGGCGTGGCAGTGCTCATCCACTTGCTTTGAGCGTAAATATTTTAAGCACTTTAAACAATTCATTAATTTACATTTAGCTTTGGCCATGCCGAAGAAAAGTTGTCCATAATTTGGGGAGCAGCTTGAAGAGTCCTTGAAAGTGGCAGATAAACGCTTGAACAACAGTCGCTAAAAAAAGCAAATGAAACTCAATTTCAAACTTGTTTAAATGTAAATGAAAATGAAAAAATGATTAAATTGATTTTTTTCTATAAAAATGATTTTTTTTTAATATTTTGTTATTTTTAAAATTGAGTATTTAATGTTTCTAGATCTAATCGTTTAATTTTTCCAAACCATTTCTGTTCAGCTAGATAAACATTTTGTTGTCCCGTATAATGTTAGCCTAAAATGCACTTCTGCAGCTTGCACACTCGATGCACAAATCCCATCAATTTCATTGCGAAAACTGATTTGGAAAGCGTCTATTGTGTTGACTGCTCTGCATGGGAGTGTGTCACAGTTTTTTCTATTCGAAGATGTCTTGCAAATCGATTGAAAAAGATATCACAGCTCCGATTGAAATTGGAAAACTCTGCATGGAAAACACAGCTTGCTCCTAAACATTTGCCGGTAATTGCCAAATGCAACAATACTCGTACGACTTTATCCACCCACGGCTATCGGCCATTTGCGCTGTGCAATTTTCTCCATTCAAACCATCAGTTGTGCTTATATTACCGCCCGGAAAATGCCCGCCCATCGCATCTGCTAATTGCAACAACAATTGCGATGAACTAAACTGAATCCGAGAGTGAAAATGCCTGGGAATGGGGCGAAAATGGCCGGACAGCAACATCTAGGCCACAAGTCGAACATATCGGGGATGCGACAAGCAACTGGGGATCTGGGGACCTCTGAGGATCTGAAGGGGAACAACAAGATGGGCGCATTTTACAAATTATAATCGTCATTTGTCAGGGAGGCAGTGCACTCGGCAAGGACTCGCCACTCGGACTCAGTCCTTCACCCAGTTTCCAATGGAAACGAATATATATCAGGGGATGGGCAGTGGTGGTAGTGTTACATTCTGATTTTTATTGACATATTGAAATGACAAGGGACAGCACAGGGCAGACGATGAAAAATTGCTCGATAAAGTGAATTAGCAATGCACTTAGGAGGCGATTTGGAAATGGGAACAATTAGTAGTTTCAGCAGCTAGCAAAAATGTTACGATTTTCCATTAGTTACTAATTTATTAGCGACAAACTAATGCAGTTATTTCTGGCAACACTTGGCTTACTGTCGTATCTGCACACAAAAATACATCGATGATAATTAGAAATAATAGCAGTTATCCAAAGTATTTAAGTGCCATAAAATTAGAACGAACTTAGACAACTTTTGCAGAGAAAAGGGTAACTAAAAAAATTGTTTGGCATTGTTGAAACTGTACTAGTATTTTTAAAATTAAAGTTAAAATATTTAATAAAACCTTTCCCCAGGTTATGCCCTCCGCCTGCAGCGAACTCCGAATAGCTCCAAGCCAGGACGGCATTTTCGACTTGTGTCCAGCAGAATTTCGCCGAAGGCATAGCGCAAGGTCATGGTCAGATCCTCGATGTTGCCAATATCGCAGTTGGCCATAAGCGGGCCGTTGGCCAAAAGAGCCTGGCAGGCTGTGCCGGGCACCAATTGCTCATCGAATCTGGCCAGTGCGATGCAGAAACGCAGCTGCTGGCGCTGCATCAGAAAGCGGACCACCAGCTGCCAATTGGCGCCCGTCCAGTCCAGGTCGTCCTCCGAACCGGGAACGTAAATCCCATTATCCGTCCAGGATTCGGGATGCGAGAAGCGTTGCTGTCGCGAGCGTTCGATACAGATGATGAGCAGAAGGAGCAGTATTGATCCCAGGTTACTCATTTTATGAATATATATCCTTTGAAGTCCGTTTGAAAACTTTGCGTCCGATCTGCAGCAAATTTGGTTTTGAACTGAAATCGCCACAAAACTTCAAACATTTCTACGTGCTGTGTGATCGTTGGTTCGTATTTCATTTTTCAGCTTTGCTCGATTGTAACGTAATGCGCTGAAGCAGAAGTATCTGAAACGCCGGCGAAGCTATCTTATTAATAACTTTGTCAAATTACGAGCTTTATTTAATTTTAGATTTCGCAGCACTTTCACTATTTGCGTTGCAAACTTTGAGTCAGCATGGTACGTGACTTCCGATTGCATTCGAGTGCAGCACGTGGCAAAGTTTATTTTTTATTTAAATATTTTCATTTCGTTTGGAATTAGAATGCGAATGACGTCAGTGTTTGCTTACAAATAGATACATACATACGTATATAATTTAATCAACAGATGACACACTCCGGCACTTTTACAATGCAAACGAATGTAGAGAAAAGTAAACAGGATTTTAACCAATTAAATTGCTGTCCGAATAAAAACTAAAAAAAATGCTGTAATTGATATGTAATTTACTCAATATAATTAAAATGAATAACTCATTTGGTTGACTGAAATTTCCCTAATTGTATCTTTTACCAGTTCTTATAGCGCCATTTGAAATTCAAACTTGAAAACTGTGTAATTGTTAATAATTGGACAGCAATACGGCAAGTAAACAAATAAATATTTTTATACCCAACCACACATACAGCCGTATAAAAAACATTTGCATAGATATACAAAAATCGCCATAAATTCTCGGCGAAAAAAAGTGAAACTAATAAAAGTCATGGAACGTGCTGCCGAATTTTGGGATAGTGGCGATGCCCAAATTCCTAGGGATATCCCGATTAATTGGATTTATAGAACATGGTATACCCACAGCTGTCGCCGCCATTTGGCAGCACAAAAATCAAGTTAAAAAGATGGACCAAACGTGCTGAGCCAAACGGCAGACAAGCATTGAAATTATAATTTTTTAATCGTAAAAAATACAAAGCGACTGCTGTAACTACGTTTGTTGGCCAAAAGAAGAAACGCCCACTTTGGCAAGGGCCATTTGCCTATTTTTTGTTGTATATATTCCCTTTTTTTAAGGTTTTTTTTTTTGGTTTTTGTTGCTGTCTGGGTCCGGAAACAAATTACAGCAAACAATTTTAAAAATGTTTGCAAACAAACAGGAACCGAAAAAGGAGCAACACAAAGGGAAATGACGGAAATGTTATCTAGGCAACAAGACAACGGGCACAAAAGCGGAAGTACAGTGCAAATATATTTTTTGAGAGCGATGGCAAAACGAAATTATACGCCAACTGATTTCACTCCCTATCAGAAGTGAATGGCGAAATGGAAGAACTGGGCCAACGTAGCCAGGGAGCACTGTACTGGCGGCAAAGGCTTGACCAAACAACAGTCGGCCAAGATAAAATCCTTCATTGTTCGCCGAACGTTTGCGCCAGAGTTCCTTGCTCTGCTTTTAACCTTTTCGTTTCACTTAGTTAAGCAAAAATGAAATTTTTATTAGCAAAATGCAAAAATGAATAGAAAATAGTTAAACAGAGCCCAACTTCGGCCAGCTGGTGCACCTGTGCTACCCGGAATTTTTGCCACTTCTGGCACTATTTCTATGCTTTTTGCTGAGGTCGACGCAAACCTGGAATTCCAGTTCGTTCAGTCCAATAAATTCTTTGCGTTCTCCTGTTTTACAATTTAATTATTCCTGCTCTTCGAGCATATGTATACAGGGATTTCTTTAAGGAGAACAGATGGTTATTAAAGTGAGTTTCGATTTATCATCGGTGGCCAAGACAACGAATCCATTTTTCGTAGATCTACAATGATTCGGGCATTACAAAGTTTTACAGCACAGGATGCAAAGTTTTTGCGACATATCAATTAACAAATAATATACAAGCTGCCAAACAGAAAAGCCCAAAAGGCAAAACGATCTAAAAACTTGCACATGGCAAACTTGTTTCGGCCCAAGCAAATCATCAGGAAGTACGAGTGCAGGGAAAACCCATTTGCATTTCGGGCCATCGAAGAAGTACATGTATATATATGTATAAATATGTGTATATGTTGGCACTACCAGGAGCACTGAGTAGAGCATTTCTGGCTCTGCGCACTTTAAAAGTAATTTATCTTTCTTGCGCCCTACCCCCCTCCCCCATCCACCATCCACTGGGTATGTGCAACATGCAATTTGCATAAAACTTACTTGCCTCGGACCCTTTCGGCATTAAATCCACTTTGTCGCCATCCCACATCGCCTCGTGCATCAAACTGAGCTGCCTGTCGCCTTCCGTGTCCTGTTAATTGCAGTCCTGCCGGCGAATAAGTTTCCAATAAGGCGGCACGAGCATGGACCCACTATTCAACGGAATCTTTTGTCCCATCACTTTCCTAATGACGGCCCTCTGTGTGTTACAGTGAGTTCGGAAATGTGTCAGCGGCAGCTGCAAGTGGCTGGGATGCATCTAAGCCAAGTTATCGTGTGTTTGGGAAATGTGTTAAGCATTGGCAGGATAACTCGTAGAGTTAAATTTTTAATGTATGTAACTATTAAAAGAAGAAGAATATCGATCATAATCATTAGCCGTATTAGTATCCTGTCATGTCCGTCCGCTTATCTATCTGTCCGTCCGTTTGTCGTTCCTTCGTGTTTTGAAGCTTTCCTTCGTAAAAGCTTTGAATATTCACACTTGCAGCTTGTCAGTCAATCAACACAAAAATATATACGCCCTGAAAACCAAACCATTCAAATGTTTACCATAATAAAGCAAAGTGCTTATACAGCAAATTGTTACATTTCGAAATGGCCAAATGTTTAATTTTGGTAATGTGCACCGCACACCGGATGCAAAGAAAAAACACCTCATGCATAAGTATTTGATTTTATATATTTATAACAATTGAACGAGGTGGTGGTGCACATAATTAAACACAAATAGAACGCGATAACAAACACAATTACAAAACACAAATTCGAGCAAAAAGTGAAATAATAAAGCGCCTAAAAGGCGACAGTGGGAAAATGGGCAACGCGAGCGAGTACGCGAATTTCCCCCTTAATTATTTAATGCCACGAAAAACACCAACAACCACCCAAAAACCCCACCCCTTCCTCCAGCTGTCGGCATATTTGTTCGCGTTCGTTGAACGTATTTTCAATTAACAGAAAAACACTCGGATGGCACGGGACCGCCTCCCAACTGGCGCACAACTTTGATTTGTTTAATTAAATTACACTCAGACAAAGGCTTTCAATCATTCACAGCTCTCCAATCACTCATTGGCTCAATCACGCGCTCAACTTCAGCGAAAGTCAATATGCAGCTGTGTGAACAAGTGTGTGCCAGTGTTTGTGATTTAGAAACAGCACGACCTGCTGCCCCGCCCACCAATGCGAACGCCCACAATCAGTGATGACCACTTCACTGAGTAGTATTTAACTTTCCCATTTGCATACCAACTCAAAAAAGCACGAAAAATATTAATTCGATTTTTAAAGATTTTTTTCTTTTTTATTTTATATCTATTTTATGTGCATTTATATTTTGTAATTTTAAGTGACCAATATTTTAATTAGCTAACTATAATATGCATTAAAAAGCAATCATTAAGTTTCCTGGATGTGTAGATGCTTATGTAGATACTTATGTAGATTCCCATGTAGATACACATGTAGATACTTATGTAGATATGTGGATATGTAGATATTTCTGTTAACATATAGTAAAACTCACAACAAAAGCAAAATAATAAATCTATTAGATATGTTTTCAGGATGAATGGCATTGTATGCTTTTATATACGTTTAATGAACCTGCAAGTCCTGGCATCACTGGACTCCAACGAGCATTGTATCCCCACTCCTGGATATTTGTAGTGTGCTCGAGTACAACTTATCCAAATGCAGTGCAAACTGTTCGCTGAAGTTTGTGTGTTCGCCGTTCGCACGACTCAAGAGGGCTGCGATGATGGCAGTTGAATGGAATCGTTAATTAATGCATGATAAACTGGGAATCCAAGGTAAGCGGAAGGCACATGGAATGCGATGGAAAACCAGTGAGTGATGTGTTCTGACAAAAGGCGAAAAAAAAAGGAAAAAATTAAACATGTCTGGCAAAAGCAGAACAAAGAGTATGCAAATGTATACGCGTGCTTCGTTTAGGCATTTTCCCTGCGCTTTTCATCCTGTTTTCCCAGAAATTGCGCACTTTGCTTACACATTCCCCATTGCATCAAGTTTATGAATTGAAAAAATTCAACTTTGCTCTGAAAGTAACAATGAATTAAAATGTATAAATGAAGAAAGTCCTCAAAGCCTTCAAAAGTGGCGATACAAAGCCAATTAAGCTGCATATTTTGTATGTTGTGTGCCGTTTTCTCAGCCAATTTCCATGCGAAAAACAAGTTTTCTCTTTGAAAAACTTTGCTAGCTCATGACTGTTAGATTTGAAAGTAAGCTTCCTTGAAACAATTTGAGGAAAAGCGACGAGCTGGGATGGCATGCAGCGTGACCTTGTGGAAAGTGTGCAAATAATAAATAGTTTTCCCAGTCAGCGTGCCACTTGCATATGCTGGGAAAATTGCGATTGTGGCCAGTTATTGGGGAAATGGTTTCAAATGCTCTGAACAATTTTTCAAGTGGCACAAAAATGTTGACGTTGTAAAATTACTTTGCTATTTATTTTACGCAAACAACATAAGGCTGTACATGTACATGTATGCGGAAAATTCATTATCTTTAAAAGAACATAAGCAAGTAAAACATTACTACTAACTATTTGCATAAAAACATTAGATTCATTTTTAAATCTCCACCTACAAATATATATTTATCTGTTCATACATTTTTTCTTTAGCTTAAAATATGTTTTGGGAATTTAAACATCGTTCAATATTAACTATTCAGGAATTTAGGACCTCGCTGAACGACCATCTTTCATTTTTCCTGTTGGATTTCCCAACCTAACTAACTGTTGACTAAACAACGACCAACAAAAAGCAAAAAAAAAAAAAAAAAAAAAAAAACTATTCACAGCTTATCGGCAAACAATAGACCATTGAATAAATATCAAAAGCAAATGGCCATAAATATTTTTTCCTTACCCCATTTTCTGTCCGGATTTTTTCCAACAATTTTTTTTTATTAGATTTTCAGCGCGGGTAAATATTTTGAGGCATTCGCATCGGTGAATGAAGAGCTGCAAAAAAGGGAATCATTTATGCCGCTTTAAAGGCCACAATCCGCAGGCCAGGAAGCCAGCAATGGAAGATTCGTGGCCGTGGTCCAACCTCCATGGCACATGGCACATGGAGCCGGGGATTTGCAGTCAAGGGACAAAAATGGCAATGCGATACATAACGCAATAATGGTAACGTGTCGACTTTTACGACATAGAAAACGCGAGAGGCGCGAAGCTTTACGATGCCCGCATCATTTGATTTTATTGCCAAGTGTTACAAAAAAAAAAAAAAATAATGATAAAGAAGGAAGCGGGAAGCACGAGAGGCGGTGGGTGGGTTGAAGGGTCGTCCTTGAGCCAGTTCAGTTGTTTCTGATTAATGCCATCCGACTTGAAGGATACAGATGCAGCGGCACAAAATGCAAATCACCCGGCGGAATAATCAAATCGAGAACGAAACTGAGCAAAATGCCATCAAAGTTGACAACGAACCGAACGGAAACTGCTCCACAAAGGCAACACAACAGCACACAATTGCACGGGCCCAAGGGCACAGGACGATACGGAATGGTACGATCCTATGGTACGATACGGAAGATGGCCCAAAAAGATACCGAGTTTCGGCAGGTGTTCCCCAAGGATCGGTACTTGGACCAATCCTATGGAACATTATGTACGATGGGATCTTGGGCATCAACAGGCCCGTAGGAGTAGAGCTGCATTGTTTTGCTGACGATGTGGCAATCACAGCTGTCTCGAAAACAATCGCAGGGTTGGAAGACAAATGCAACTCTACGATCGGTGCTGCCATCCGCTGGCTCGAGAAAGCCGGGCTAGCAATAGCGGCTCACAAGACCGAAGCAGTCCTACTAAGCAGCAGGAAAAAGGTGGAGAACATGCTGGTCTCCGTCAAGGGTACACAGGTGACCTCTCAAGAGTCCCTAAAGTACCTGGGGGTAATGATAGATCGCAGACTATCGTTCAAGGACCACGCGAGCCACGCCAGCAAGAAGGCAGCAATCACAGCCTCTTCGTTGGCGAGGCTTATGCCCAACGTCGGAGGCCCAAGACACCCGGCCAGGAAACTGCTGGTGTCAGTAGCAAAGGCTTCGCTACTATACGCTGCACCAGTCTGGAGCAATGCCACTGGCAGGGTCTCATACCTGAAAGGAGCTCGTTCGGTGCTACGGTCAATGTCTCTGAGGCTCATTAGAGGTTTCAGGACCATATCCGAAGACGCGGCGCTAGCGCTGGCAGGCCTGCCGCCGATTGATCTGGAGATCAAGGCTCTCAGCCTAATGCGGAGTGGCGCTTCCAGGCAAGAGGCACACGAGTGGCTATTAGGTGAATGGCAGAGTAGATGGCAAACGTCGCGACGGGGGAGGTGGACCTATCAGCTCATCCCAGAGATGACGGTTTGGGCAGAGTGCCAACACAAATGCTTGGACTACCACCTAACCCAGTTCCTCACGGACCATGGCTGCTTCCGGGCCTATCTACTCCGGTTCCGTCACGTAGAGTCAGCCCAATGCTTGTTCTGCGTCGACGGTGAAGAAACAGCAGAACATGTGCTAATGCACTGCTCCAGGTTCACGGCGGAGAGAGAGCAGCTAAAGACGCTGTCAGGTTCCCCGTTCAGCCCTAGTGGCTTGTTCGCGGCTATGATGGCGAACAGGGGGGCTTGGGAGCGGGGACACAGCATTATCATTAATATGATGAAGCGTGTCCGATCAGACGAGATGGCCAACAGAGTGGATGTCTAAGCCCAAACTGGTGTCCTGGGTGACGGCGGGCGAAGAATTCATCCTCAGCGTCCCCGGCTCGTCGTAAAAGGCGACTAAAGGGTGGAAGGAGGAGCCCCCATGGACTACACTGAAGGAAGGGAGTGCGACCTGGCCTCACATCCTGCTCACCGAAGTCATACCTTGACTGGCAGTCCCGGTGAGCGAGCAAGGACTGTAGAGCACGCGGAGGTTTTTGTTTTAGTACGTAGGCATAATTCCAATAGGGCTTATGAATCGTGCATGCCACCTACGGACGGTAGGTGGTATCTTTAGAAGATTTTAATTTTCCTACCGTAAGTCAAATAATAAAAAAAAAAAAAAAAAAGGGCACAGGACGAACAAGGTTCAGGTGTTCGGCTGGGCAGGATTTTCCCACGACCCCAGCCAGTTCGCCCAAATTTTCCCGTTTCCCAGCCCATTCGATGTAAGCGTGCAAGGCCAGCAAAATCAATTAATTTAAAAAATACCTATGCATTTGTTGACATTTTTGCAGCTAGACAACACCACCCACAACCACCCACTTGCCAGCCCATAGAAATCAACAATCAGCAAATATTTGCATAGCCTGCTCTCGCCCGTCTCCTGGCTCGTCGTTCTTTCACTCCAGGTGACACTCCGCATTCATTGGCATTTTCTATTTACCAGGCTGAGATACTGTCTGTCTGCCCCGTTTTGACAGTTTATTTCACAGGATATTTGTGCCACCGAATGCCGGATGGAATTTTGCTAAATTGTTGCATGTTTGCCGGATTGCGAGACAGTGGCATGTGGCAAAGCTTGTCTGAATATATTGGAATCTCATCGGAAAAGCGCACTAACACGAGCGGAGGGAGGTATTCTCCGAAAAGGGGATGAGCGCAGTTGAATGGAGCTCTAAGCATGTTAAGTTTAAAAGGGGTGCGAATCCAAAACTCGTGCTGAATTGTTTCAGTTTATAAAGCAATGCAGATTACTCTTTCTGAAGCCTACATAAAGAATTTTACCTTCATGTTTTATAGCATCGATAAGAAAATTTAAATAAATATCATAAAAATAAACAAACAATTCAAGTGAGAAATAAACAAATAATCTGCTTTCTTTATCACTAAAAAAATTTCTAAAAACTTCATCTGATTTCCAAAATTTTCTTGAAAATTATTCCACATCGATTGCTAGTGCTGAAAATATTTGAGAAGGGTAGCCGTAAGCTTTTGACTTGCAATTTTCAAAGACATTGTGTTTACTTAGTATATTTTTATGATTTTAATGAATGTGATTCGTTTCGTTAGATTTATCATAATCCGTACAATAAACATAATACATAATAGTTATCTCCCCTGCACTAAATACAAAGTTATACGTGCTGTTGAATACAGATTATTTATATGGTATATATATCTTTTTCGACTGGTATTGCCTTACTTCCAGAAAAATATATCATTTCGTTGGACCAAATATAAACACAAAAAACGAAAACTCGTAAGGGTATACTTGATATTAATTTGGCTTCTTTCGTTATTTTAAAGGATAGTCGACATATTTGGTTCACTGACAATTGCTCTTCTCAAAATGTACATAGCAGAGATTTGACAACTTCCGTTTCTCGGCAAGTTGGCCAAAACTAACATACTCGATGACATCCTTTTGTCAGAATGAAGACAAAGCTTAAAGTTGCTCGGGCAATTCAAAGCGAACCAAGTGAAGGTCTCTGTTTTAGTGCAGCGGTCTTACCGCTGCTGCTGGTAGATAGGAATGTTGTTCTTGACAGCATCGTTCTGCATGTGATAGCCGGGCGCCCCAACTGGCGGTCCGCCAGCCATGGACATGGCGGCCATCTGCTGATGCAGCTGACTAAACTGATCGTGTGGTGGTGGGTGTTGTTGCTGCTGCTGCTGTGGGGACATGTAGCTCTGCGGGTTGACGACGGCCGGCGATCCGTTCGGTCCATAAAGATTTGGTCCTGGCTGGTATCCCTGTGGTGGCGGTGCCTGCTGATGCTGCGGCGACATGTAAGCGTGCGGAGCCGGTGGCTGCTGCGGCTGCTGGATTTGTGTGACTGCGGGCGGAACTTGGGCGTACTGTGACTGGGGGTCGATGTGGTAGCTGTTCTGGGGATGCTGTGGGGGCTGCTGGCCTTGCTGCTGTGGCGGCTGTTGAGGGTGCTGTGGAAGTGGCTGCTGCTGCTGTTGGGTGGTCACGGGAGTCGGCTGAGTGTAGATTGGCTGGGGCATGGGTGCAGTGCCAGTGGGTTGAGTCAAATGGGCTGGCAGCGCTGGAAAGACGATTGAAAATGTTATTATAGGTAAATATAATAAGTATTTTAATCCTTTGTACTAACAGTTCATCTGTGCGGCATGTCCGTTCTGATAGGGCAGTGGCACCTGCCCCTGCGGTTGACCCAGATAGCCACCAGGAGCTCCAGGTGCCTGAGATGGAGCAGAAGTGGGAGGATTTGGTACGGGGCCATATGGCATCGAGTGCATGCCCGGATAATTTTGGGCCGGTGGGAATCCACCCGCTGCAGGATAACCTGGAGCACCGTACAGAGCGGCACCCGGGAAACCAGCAAGTCCAGGCATAAAGCCGCCAGCAGCGGCGGCAAAATGTCCAGCCGCAGCACGGTCATCCCGCATCAAGGTATGGTACAGATTAATGGCGTCGACGAGGTCGCTGGACAACTGCGTCAGTTGAGCGTGCTTGCGGTCGACGCGTTCCAGCTCGGCATCGATCAGCGGTCCCATCTGATGGACCTCCTGCTCCAGCTGCAGCATTTCGTCGCTGTCCTGCGAGGGATCTTCGGGATTCGCCTCGTGCAGCAAATGCAGCAGCCGGTCGATCTTTGACTCGTCGATCTCCACAGGCTGAGCTGCGGCGGCAGCTGCTGCCGCTTCAGTCTTTTGCTGCAGTGCCGCAGCGGAATCCAACTCTCGTTGCCCGGCTGCGGCGGCCGACTTATGCTGCTGATTGATGTCCAGCCGCTCGGGATCGACGGACAGATCGGCAGTGACAAAGTTCGAGGGGAAGAGACCCTCGCCGCGTTGATTGTATCCCTTCCACCAGTTTGGATCACTATCATCCAGCACATGAATGATCTCGCCGGCAAAGAAGGTCAATTCGTTTTCCTCGGCAGCTTCGAAATCGTACAGAGCTCGAACCTTTCTCGGCTCTGGCGCTGGTGCGGAACTGGCTTCGGCGCTCGGTGCACTCGAGCCGGTTCCAGCGAAAGATGGATACAATGAGGGATAGGCACTGGCGGTGCCGGTACTTGCTACACTCCCAGTCTTTGGACTGCCCTTGTTCTCCTTCAGCGACAATTCGATGGCCTTGGCGATGTCATCCTCTTCCTGCTGGCTGCTGACCACATTCGGATCTTTGGGCAGGGCGGCGGCCTTTTCGGCAACAGTCTTGCTAGTCTTATCGCCAAGATTCTTGAAATCATATCCCTCTTGGCGCAGCTTGGCATAGAGTGCGGGTATCAAGTCGAGCTCTCGATCGTTCTTATAGTCGTTTTCAGCCCAGTTCTTCAGCACTTGGCGCATTTTCTGTGAATCATAATTGGAATTAGAAATGAAATAAGTGAGTTAAAACTGTTTGTACTCACCAGTGAAACCTTTGGCTGTGCTTTGGCCAACAGGCGGCGGAACTCCGTCTCGAAATCCCGTGAAGCCACCTCCAAATGGAGCGGTTTTCCGCAGTTGTTGGACAGGGCGTCCAAAAGCGTAATCGCCTGCATCACCACATGAGGATCGGTGTGGCCCATGCGGCGCATCACCGCCTTCAGGCAATCCTTGGCCAGGCGGGGATTGGTCGTTACCTTGTCGCATACATCCAAAATCAGAGACCAGTTGTCGTTGGTATTAGTTTCGCTGGTGGCCTTTTCTATAAAACAAGAAAGGCATGAACCGCATTAGCTTATCAGTCAAATAGAAATTTATATTCTGAGTCACAGCAAAACAAAGATAAGCTTCTTCGAAAACTGATTGCAGCTAAAGAAAATCAATACAATCGGAAACTAACTAAATTGCATTAAGGGATGGCGAGGGGGTTGGCTGCGTAAACGGAGGGGGTGTGAGGGGCTGCGGGTGCTACGTCACTCAAGGTCAGCGACTGCCATCTAACAACTCCAATAAGAAGTTCAACGAACGACGCAGAGCTGCGCACAGCATCTCACATGACTTTCTTTGTTGTCTGCTCAATCGGGGGATCGGGTTCATAGGGAAAACAGGGGAAAATGGTGTGGTGTGCGGGTTTTTAGACCCCAGATAAGAATAGAAAACTATGAAACGCATATTGGACCGTTGTGCAGTCCAATTGGAACATCGGCTTGTCCAATCGGCCAACACAACAGCTTAACGATAAGTGGTAACTCACCCACGTCGGCGTCGAATGGCGACGACTGCCCAAAGATTCCCATCTTTATGACCAAACCGCTCGCTCGGCTATCTGCCAATAATCTGCGCTGCCCTGGGGTCAATAAATCCAAATCAGTTGATCTTTGTCTGTTTTCCCTATTGTTTTTCCTCTCCAATCGATTTTCGGTGCGTCACGGCGACTGAAAGCACGCTTTTGGTGTACTTCCTCCTGCGTAGACCTTTTCGCTTTTTTCCAAATCTCTTTTGGGCTGCTTATATCTTTTCGATTAGCCTAAAAACTTCCGAATAGCGCTTGCAAATTCGCTTAATTTACGTTTATTGTGTAAAAAATGACTAATGGCGAGTGTGGCCAGATTGCGAATAGTCGGGAAATCCAAAGGATTTTTTGCAGCTCATTTTCAATGGTTAGTTAGAGGTATTCGAGACTTATATTATGCAAAACATTTTTATTTATATATACATATAAATATTATTGATATTGTATATTTAAATAAATTTAGACAACTAATAATATAAATCTATTAAACATCTGATATGATTTGAGCACTGGTAGCTATGGTTTATAATAATTAAACAGTTTTCTATGCCCTTCACTCAAACTATTCTCCTACGGGTGAGAAGCGTATATTATAATAACTATGCACAATATAAGAACAAAACTAGAAGATTAATTTTTATTTAAGAAACATGAAAATATTTTATTATACGTTGACCGAATTTAAAAATACAGTGACTTAACTGCTTCACTGAGAGTCACAGAATAACTCGATTCTAGCATGCGGTCACACTAATCTCAGCATTCGAAAAAAACGCGCAAACAAAAGGGACGCTTATAGAAAATACAACTTAAAATAATTAATTTACTTAAAAATCATAATATTATAAACAAGTCAGCGCCATGACGCTTTCCCGCGCGAAGCACGCCAACCGCAACCACCTGCCGCACCTGCTGGCCAAGGTGCCCGAGGAGCACCAGGAGCCGATCAAGAATATGTGCCTCAAGATGATGTCCCACGACGCATACGGACAGCCGTACGTACAAGCAATAAGCTAATGTATCAATCCGTACTTAATCTGCTCCCTCCAGATACGATTGGAGTCCCCGGGACTTTGAGATGGGCGCCCACTTGGGACGCGGCAAATTTGGACGTGTCTACTTGGCGCGGGAGCGCCACTCGCACTATCTGGTGGCCATGAAGGTGATGTTCAAAGAGGAGCTGCGCAAGGGCTGCGTGCAGCGTCAGGTTCTACGCGAGATCGAGATCCAGTCGCGACTGAAGCACCCGCACATCCTGCGCCTGCTCACTTGGTTCCACGACGAGAGCCGCATCTATCTGGCCCTGGAAATTGCGTCCGAGGGCGAGCTGTTCAAGCACCTGCGTGGCGCACCCAATCATCGATTCGATGAACCGCGGTCTGCGAAGTACACCTACCAAGTGGCGAATGCCCTCAACTACTGTCACCTGAACAACGTGATCCATCGGGATCTGAAGCCGGAGAACATTCTGCTAACCAGCACGGACGACCTTAAGCTGGCCGACTTTGGTTGGTCGGCGCACACGCCGAACAACAAGCGCAGGACTCTGTGCGGCACCCTGGACTATCTGCCGCCGGAGATGGTGGATGGGAACTCCTACGACGACTCGGTGGACCAGTGGTGCCTGGGCATTCTGTGCTACGAGTTCGTCGTCGGCTGTCCGCCCTTCGAGTCGAACAGCACGGAGAGCACCTACAGCAAGATCCGGCGCATGGAGATCTCCTACCCATCGCATTTGTCCAAGGGCTGCAAGGAATTGATTGGCGGGGTGAGTTGGAAGATGTTTCCTTTGAGATCCATTTATTGAACAGGGATTTCATCTTTGCAGCTGCTTCGCAAGGAAAGCAAGGGCCGCATCACCTTGGTGGATGTGATGACCCATTATTGGGTGAAGGCGGGAATGGCCGAAAGGGAGCTGCAGCTGCAGAAACGGGAGCGCGGCAAGGAGAACACGGCCAGAAATTGACTGGTTTCGAGTTTGCATTGTGTAACGACTTATTTCAGATTTTACTTTTATGTTTAATAAACGGTTTATAAGATTTAATGAAGTTTGGAGTATATTTTTGAAATCTGAAAACTGCTTAAAAATAAAAATCTATTGGTAGTAACTTACTTAAATTACCTTTTTCTAATTTAACCCCTTTTAAATTAATTTTTCTAAGCCCATGCCTTACTTAGTTCCAGTTCGTGGGCCATGCTATATTTTCGCGCTTCCCGCAAACGGTCACCCTAAATAAATAAATGACAATTTCAAGCGTAAAATAAGCCCTAAAATTTCGATGAAACGCTCGATTTGTGAATCGTGCACCCAGCAGTGAGTGGGCAAAGTGCGGCAGCCGACGAGACCGCCACCAGGAGCCTCGTATCCCGCCCAGCAGTGGATCGGTGGTCGCCAGACGAGCCGAGGAACTACAGCAACAATTGTTATTTTTCGGCCCTCGATTTTCAGGGGGAGGGGGGCTAGGAACATCAGCCCCTTCGGTTTCTAATTGAATTAAATAGAAGGGGCGGAGAGGCAATATCACCCAGGTCAGTCCAACAAGACGCAGGCAGCAGAGCAATGGTTTTTATCCGAGATCCCTGTGGCATCGCCTGCTTGGTAGTCACCTACGGAGCAGTTCTGTACGCGGACTATGTGGTCATCCGTTGGATCATTCTGACCACCATGCCGGGCAGGTGAGTAATGCATACTGTACGCACCATGACGTCATTATATATATATCTACCCACTTGGCGACAGCCTCTGGATGTCCTTCCATGTGGTGCTCTTTAACACCGTCGTCTTCCTGTTGGCCATGTCCCACTCCAAGGCCGTGTTCTCCGATCCAGGCACTGTGCCGCTGCCCGCCAATCGTCTGGACTTCTCCGACCTGCACACGACCAACAAAAACAATCCTCCGCCCGGTAATGGACACAGCAGCGAATGGACCGTGTGCACCCGCTGCGAAACGTATAGGCCGCCACGCGCCCATCATTGTCGCATCTGCAAGCGGTGCATCCGGCGCATGGATCACCACTGCCCCTGGATCAACAACTGTGTGGGCGAGCGCAATCAGAAGTACTTCCTGCAGTTCCTCATCTACGTGGCGCTGCTGTCGCTCTACTCCATTGCCCTTATCGTCGGTTCCTGGGTGTGGCCCTGCGAGGAGTGCAGCCAGAACGTGATCGAAACCCAGTTGCGAATGTAAGTTTCGTATGCCACAGCAACAATAGCAGAAGCTAGAGCCTTATTTGGGTTTGCCTTAATCGAATGCTAAGCGGAATGCAATGCAAGATGGAAAAGTAGTGCTTTGTTAGTTCTTAAACAATGAATGCGTTACTTGGCCACGCAATTTTAAAGTGTATTATGAGTCATATATAACTTATATCCCTCCGTTGCAGGATTCACTCGGTTATCCTTATGCTGGTGTCGGCGCTGTTCGGCCTGTTCGTTACGGCCATCATGGTGGACCAGCTGCATGCGATTCTGTACGACGAGACGGCCGTGGAGGCGATACAGCAGAAGGGCACCTATCGTCCAAATCGGCGCAAGTACCAGCTGCTGGCGGATGTGTTCGGACGCGGACATCCGGCGCTGTGGCTGCTGCCCTGCACCAGTCTCAATCATGCCTCCCGCTACCATGATACGCCTCTACTGAGCCACGAGGTCTAGGGTCAGGAAATATTCTTTATATTTTGTCCTTGCGTTTGCTGTGCGGCTAAAAGAGCCCCCGAGTGTTTTTAGTTTTTAATCAATGTGTGTGTGATTATTTTTAAACGACCTATCCCCCTGCCCGCAGCCAGTCAAATTGAATCGTATTTCGTTTTGTGTATTATATGCAGATTCCAACTTAATTTATGCTTTAGTTTATAATGTTTTAAAATTATAAATACATAGAAAGCAGCAGCGTGGCGGCCAACAGGAGCATACTCAAAATGAACACGGCTATTTTGTAAGTAACTTTTTGCAGCTGCTTGCTTTAGAATGCCAGCGAATGTTGCGTTGATTATTTGTACACCGATGCATTCTTTGGCCACCCGGTGTATTTTTTACCAGTATCCAAGTAAGCAGCACCTTCTAGTTTGAGACGTAGAAAAATCTCAACTGTATACAATACTACATAGCAATATGTACCGAGCTAGAAACTAAGTCCTTATCAAAAGCATTTACGATATACCCGAAGAATGACGCATATACCAAAAAGGAAATAAAACGGAGATTAAACACTCAAATAGAAAATACTGTGCATCATTAGTTTGTAATAATTGTAATCACTGTTTAGTTTTGTAGTTTATTGTTCTTTTGACATTTACGACCATCGACCAGCGCACCAATAAGATTTTAAATGTAACACCAACATCAGCAGTTTGTGTCCCTAGAAACCCAGAACTGTTCCCAATAAAGCTAACCGATATGCATAAGTCAATCAATCGAGTTCGCTTCCCAGTCCCTCGACGCTCAGTGTGAGCTGTTTCAGCGCCTGTTTGGCCACAACGCACAGCACTCCCTCCTGGGAGCTCTTGTCCTCGAACTCCAGGATCTCCACACACTCCTTCAGCAGATCTATGGCGTCGACGAGGCGGGCACGCAGCTCGCCGCCCTTCAGCTTGCCGGCTATGAAGCCACTTTTGGCCAGCAGCACCAGTGGCACGTGCAGCTCGTAAAGATTCATGGCGCGTGTTCGACTCAGACCCGGTTCGAAGGTGTTCAGCACTCTCAGCACTTGGCGGCATAGCTCCGCCTTGCGCTCCAATTGGTGGTCCGGCAGTTGCACCATCTCGTAGCCCTGTACTCGCCCGTACATCTCGATGAGCAACTGCCTCAGCCCGGTGGCTATAAAGTGCAGCGGATGCAGCAGTGATTTGTACTTGCGCAACAGTCGTTCGATCTCCTCCAGCCGCTTGGCTGCCATGGGCAGCGCTTGCACGGCATTCACCTCGGATTGCAGGGATTGGAGCATCGCCAGTGCATCCGCATTGCTGGTGTCGGAGCCACAGTTCGCGCAGTTCCAACTAGTGTCCGGTTCTGCGTAGTGGATAAGGTCAGCTTATCACTTTCTAGAGGATCTTTTTCGCTCACCTGTTGGCTGCCTGGGCACTTGGAATCCCTCGGCGCACTGACCACACTTCAGGCTGGAGAAGTGCGTTCCCAATTCGGTGGGATCCAGACAGCGTTCGCATTGGCAGGTGAAGAACTTGCCCTGCTTCAGGTGCTTCTGTCTCTGGGCAGTGCCATCCAATGTGTAGGTGTAGCTGTGGTGCAGGGGCTGACCCTCCTCCAAGTCCACCATGGCGCGCAGTCGGATTCTTTGGAAGAGAAACAAATATAGGAGGACTTATTTTAGATGTGCAACAGCGGAAATGTAATTCTAGACATCTTGAACTAGAGAACTGAATTTACAAATCTATTTACAACTCACTTGTATCCCTCGCTGGGATAGATGCTCCTGGATGTGTTGGGCACGCAGTTGTGGGCCAGAATGCCGGTATAGGGAAAGAGGCACCTCAGTGGATAGCCCTTCGGGCTGCGCGCCTCGAAGGCGTTCACCTCCAGCACACCCACCACCTGCATGATCAGCTCCTCGCTGAATCGGTTGGCCAGTTGGCAGGGACCGCGCAAATACTGAGCGATATTAACGCGATCCGCATGCCAGACATCCGCGTCCCTTTGGCGCTCCTCCTTGTGGTGCTCCATGGGTGCCACCTCGTTGTCCCATCGCTCCGGATTCGCCTCCTTGGCCAACAGAACTCTGAAAGTAGAAAGTTTAAAAGGGTATTCCAAATGACAATCATATGAAGCACAACAAGTAACCTATTGATTATAATTAGCTACATTAAATTAAAAATCTTTCTCTTTTTTAATTGTTAATGAATCCTTTTGTATATAACTTTCATCTTGAGCGGATAAAATAGTGACGCTATCAGTTTGCCTGGTGCCTGGTGGTCTATTTTTGTTCCACCCGCTGGGCTTCACCTGAGCGGCATAATACAGTCCAATTGCGGACAGTGCCTGCTGCCGCTGGGCAGGCGGAAGAATCGTGCCCGAGCATCCTTCAGCTGGCTGCACTCCAGGCGGAAATGGGCGTTATCCGCTTGTTGGGCGCACTCCACGCACAGCGGCCAGCCACATTCGCTACACAGCTCCTCCTCCGGATCTGGGTTGGGTTCGTAGCAACCCAGGCACACCACCGGTCCATTGCACTTGGGCCCGACGGCAAAGGGCAGCTCCTCGATCAGCAGACCGTGGCCACGGATCGCTCCCTTGGCCACCAGATAGCGTCCGCAGACCGGACTCCACTGAACCGCTGTCCTATTCACCGACAGCGTTGGCGGCGATGTCATTTCGCTGACTGATGCCGGCTGGCCGCACTCAGATCTCAGATCTCATGTCATGGGCACACCCCACAGATGATGCCTCCTCCCCACTACATGACTACATTTCTGCCTGCTCCGACATAAAGCATCAAAATTGCTGGGCACAGTGGGCATGCGAGGTCCTAGGTGAGAAATTTTAGTTTTGAACAAATTGTCTTGAGAAAACATTGTTCAATTTCTATAATAACTAAAATACCTTACATTTTCATAAATTAAATAATTTACTGGTTGTAACTTTTAAGTTGCTTGTAACTTTTAAGTTGCTTGTAACTTTTAAGTTGCTTGGCTTTGTTAGTTCTATTTCTAAGTACTAAGCACCGATCTATTTAAACATGTGCTTAACATTATTTAAATAATAATTCACAGTGCTTACAGTTCAGTTTTGCTACGAAATATATAAAAACATGATGGTACATTGATCATAACGCGCCGCAACTATCATATACCAATTATTCTGTCATAATAATATGTACAAATATGGCTTGTTTCATGCCATAATTTTCTCCTTACTTTCATGCACTTTAAATTTAGCTATTTATTTTTTATTTTCTGTGCGATTTGCTCCACTGTCCCTTTCACAGACTTGTTAATCCATCCGTCCGCCTTCTTTGACGTAGAGTCGCCATGAGAATCTGTATATGCCGGCTAGCCTGCGAACTGCGAGAAATGGGCCGCTGCTGCCAAAACTAATATTCGGACAGACCGCCCAGGTTCCCCTAGTAGCACCCAGTAGCCCCTGCTGTACGGATGTACCCAGCACCATCACCCCCGCCCCGCTGGAGCGCCCGCGAACTAACCTCAATATGGTTATGCAATCCAACTGCGGGCAGACGCCATCATCGCTCACATTCCCGGCGAAAGTGACACGTGCGGCGGAGAAGACCTGGCACTCTCCGCGGTGCTCCGTGACGTCTTCGTCGTCGGCGCACGATCCGCACAGCGGCCAATCGCAGAGTTCGCAGCGGTCCAGCGAATCGCCGTCCTCTCCGAACTGCAGGAACTGGTAGCAGCCCAGGCACACGATTCCGCTGTCGCGCTTCGGTCCGCGTGCGAAGGGCAGCTCCTCCAGCACCAGCTCGCCCCGCTCCACGGAGCTAGAGGTGGCCAAGCAGCGTCCCAGCACGGCGTCCTCCTGCAGACGGGCCTTCAACATTCTGTCGCCGCACGGCAAATGCACTGGTCTCGCTTTTGGCCCATCCGAATGGGATTATGCGGTCGATTGGCGGCCCTGCACGCAGATTCGTCTAAAAATAAAAAGAGCATCGCACACACTTCATTGGTGTCAATCAATAAAGTTGTAATATATTTATTGCATTTTGATTGCTTTGGATTATAACTTTTTTAAAGCCCATTTACTTGTCCACAACTTTAAAGTTTTCGTTTGCAGGAAACCCTTTTATGTAAAAAAAAAACACTTTGATGTAAGTTAATTGTTCTTAAGATAACGAATTTCTTAATAGAATGATTGAATTCTAATTTCAATAATTATTTTAAGTAACCGTTAGTTTTCAAATTTCCGTTACAAAAAGTGTGACCATTGCCATTAAGAGTGACGCAGCGTTACCAGATAGTATATCTGCGGCTTGTTTTAGGGAATAATTATTGGACGAATTTTTAGGGTTGGTAACACTAAGGCACAGAATTACAAAATTTTTTGGTGTACGTTTGTCGTGGTGTCTCTGTTCCTCTGCGTTTCGCATTACACTCTAACCAAACTAAAACTCATCAAAAGTAAGTAGCTCAGGAGTAAACCCCCTCAAAATTCAGTGAAATGTGATGGATACCCCTATGGGTAGAAGGAAAATCAGGATTTTCGGTGCCAGTGATTTCATAACCTCGAAATGAAAAAATTGCAAGTAGACACGCGCATGAACGAAAAGCAAAAGGGCTGAGCACTTTTTTGTTGGATGACGATGGGCGAGCTTCTTATCACCAAATCACGCAATAATTAATTGATAAATCCGAAATTTAAAGGGGATATTAAGCCGGTTAGCTGTCACACACACATCCACACATGAACAGTCCACGCACACCAATGCCTTCGCAGTTCATTGGCAGCAGCTGCCGGCGAAAAAAGGGGGCAAAGAAGCAGAGAGATCGATGGAAAAGTGCCTGGCGAATTTCCGTTACGTAACGCATGTCGCATCAATTCCGTTCGTTATCGTCATGTTGCCATCCACCAGCGTGCAGCTCGCTCAATAAACATTTTCGATTTCACTCTTTACCGTTCTTTATCGTCGTTTTGTTTGTTTGTGGTCATGTGAGGAGGTGGGTGCACTTCGCGATTGTGGGTGGTATTTTCGCAGTGACGTCACCTGGAAAATCAATAGACCACCTTTTCGGGCAGCTATTCACTTAGCTTTCCACTTTCCCTCATCGATTTCCCTGCTGTTATGCAACTGTCGAAAAAATGAGCTGCACATCCACCCAACCACCCCCTTTATAATCTGCTTGTCAAGGTCATCGTCAACGAGATGCTGATTCATTTTCACCGGGACATCCACCTGATAGTATTATTTTCAGCATCTAGTGACCAGGTTATATCACCTGACTTCCGGAACAATAAGAGCCCATCCCATTTAACGTTTGGCTGCCGGCCATAAAGATTTTTGTCTGCTGGCCGCTGCTTTTCATAATTTTCTGCCTTGATTGCCTTGAGTTTCCCCCCACCAATCCCCCCGAACACAACATGAAATATTTATATTGTTATATCTATATAATAATTTCAATTAGATGTTTTGGGTTATTTTTGTTTGATTTTTTTTATGCTCAATATCGGATAGAAATTTATTTATCCGCGACTAATATTCCTACCGCGACTGTGAGTCGCATTCCTGACGTCACGCAAATAGAAACAGCGAAGCAGTGACCACAGCAGACGTTGCAAATGTGCAGTTAGCTTCTGAGTCAATGATCGCTAGCCTAACGGGACTGAACTGACCAGCAATTAATGCCAGCAAGAACGGAACGTAAACATAGAGAGAGGCAAACCTGTGGCCAGATAAATAGGGAAAATCTCAGTATTTTTATTAAAATTTTAGTTTAAAAAACCTATAAAAATATTTGAAAAATAAATTTTGATTTAAATGGTTTTGCATTGGTATAGAAAACCCTTAATTTCTTGGAGTAAAATAGACTTAGTCACTATTTGTTTTCTATCTTCGCTTCTATTTTTTGCGCCACTTTATTTTGCCCAGACGTGCATTGACCCCCTCCTCAGTCACTCAGAATTTTCGCTGCTTCAGTTGGTGATTCTTTGCATGTGGCCGCCTTGAACACTAATCTAAATTGATTTCTTTATTTTCGCCGCACAAAATTGACATTTAGCCAAAGTGAAAATGGGGAAAAAGCCCTCGAAATTCTTGGGACATGTTGATGCTGTTTTTTGGCGTCTTTTAGTTTTCACTTTTCATTTGCGGCCGATAGAACATTTTGAAATCAAGTCGAGCAAAAAGTAATAATCATTATGTTGCTGATAAGATTAAACTTATCGTTCGCTAAACGCAATTAATGACCTGGCGAGTGAAATGATTTCGCAATAAGTATCATCGTCATGATTATCGATTATTCACCAACTAATTGAAGGTGCGATTTAATGCATTCCATTTCAATCCATTCCAGATGGCTCCTCCATCATACAGCGATTTGGGCAAACAGGCTCGCGACATCTTCAGCAAAGGCTACAACTTTGGCCTGTGGAAGCTCGATCTGAAGACTAAGACCTCGTCGGGCATTGAGTTCAACACAGCCGGACACTCCAACCAGGAGTCTGGAAAGGTCTTCGGCTCCCTGGAGACCAAGTACAAGGTCAAGGACTACGGCCTGACCCTCACCGAGAAGTGGAACACAGACAACACGCTGTTCACCGAGGTTGCTGTCCAGGATCAGCTCCTCGAGGGTCTGAAGCTGTCCCTGGAGGGCAACTTTGCTCCTCAGTCTGGGTAAGGATCACATGTTATTACATATATGTTCACTGCAGAATAATTAATATTGCATATTTAATTAAAAATCGTCAGAAACAAGAACGGCAAGTTCAAGGTTGCCTACGGCCATGAGAACGTCAAGGCCGATTCGGATGTGAACATTGATCTGAAGGGCCCCTTGATCAATGCCTCTGCCGTGCTTGGCTACCAGGGATGGTTGGCCGGCTACCAGACCGCATTTGACACACAACAGTCCAAGCTGACCACCAACAACTTTGCCCTTGGCTACACCACCAAGGACTTTGTTCTGCACACAGCTGTGTAAGTATTGCAATTGCCACGCATGGCAAATGAAATCAATGCAAACTAATGATTGCCTTGTCCGGTGTTTAGCAACGATGGCCAGGAGTTCAGCGGCTCGATCTTCCAACGCACTTCGGACAAGCTGGATGTGGGTGTACAGCTGTCGTGGGCCAGCGGCACCAGCAACACCAAGTTCGCCATCGGCGCCAAGTATCAGCTGGATGATGATGCCAGCGTGCGCGCTAAGGTGAACAACGCCAGCCAGGTGGGTCTGGGCTACCAGCAGAAGTTGCGCGACGGAGTCACCCTGACCCTGTCCACGCTGGTCGATGGCAAGAACTTCAATGCCGGCGGCCACAAGATCGGTGTGGGTCTGGAGCTGGAGGCCTAAGTCCGTGGTTTTCCGCTAGTCGTGAAATCCTTGAACGTTGTCTAACATCCCCACACGCCCAACAACAACAACAACAACAATAACAGCAGCCAGACAAGTGCAGAAACAACAACAAGATCAAACAAAATAAAAGATACGATATTCTTTAAAAACAAACAACACACAGTCAAATATAAAGAGAATCTGCACATCTTAGCGATTCGATTGGATTGGATTAGTTGTCAGCCGGCCATCACCACATCCGCCCATTCCCTGCCCCAGCCACGCGAATCTGCAGGAGAGACACTGCCAAACAAACGATGCAGGGGGATGGATGGGTGGTGCAATCGATGGGTCGGTCAGGTCAGTCCGTCGTCGTTGGATGTAGCTTTGATTAGTGCATTGAATATTAGCGAAATTGTTGTTGACAAAAGTGCAGTAAAAATACATTTACCTATTAAACGAAAAAAAAAAACAAAATGGAAAAGACGGAATATTATGGCTCAAAAGGCATTGCATTTTTTTCAGTTCTCAAGGCTTTACGGATTGCCTGCAAAATCCTGCGGCGAAACTAGGACACACATAACACCAAAATCACATCCTTAATAACAATCTTTACCTTTTCGTTGTGCATTTACCTGAGAAATAAATCGAGAAGAAATAAATTATCTTGATTGCAGCGTTGGTGGTGGAAGGCTTGGGAATGGTTAGCTTAATTTAAGGATTTAAGCTTGAAAGAAAAAACTGTATAATAAGATAAGTACCTTATACTGATCCCAAGTTCTTTGTGCTTGAAAAACTTAACTTTTTCGGTTGGGCACAGGACTCCGTGCGTTTTAGTTCACAGGTCTCCAGCGTGTATAAAACTCGATACTGATCAGGCAGCGTTAGACATAAATTTTCGGCTAATCGAGGCTGTTGAAAAGTAGACAAAAAATTTCGAAATTAGTCGGGCCATATATACCATACCACCTATTCATACAGCCCGTAATGGCCGCCAAAACACCGACATACCCAGATCTGGGCAAGCTGGCCCGCGATCTCTTCAAGCGCGGCTACCATCCGGGCATCTGGCAGATCGACTGCAAGACCCTGACCAATTCGGGGATTGAGTTCTTCACCACCGGCTTCGCCAGCCAGGACAACAGCAAGGTGACCGGCTCGCTTCAGAGCAAGTACAAGATCGAGGACCAAGGCCTGACCCTAACCGAGCGATGGAACACGGAGAACTGGCTCTTCGGTGAGATTATGCACCGGGATAAGTTGGCACAGGGCCTGATGTTGGCCGTCGAGGCCAAGTTTCAGCCGGGATCAAAGTGCGTATTCCTTTGGGGATCGTTTAGGTAGCATCCTTTAATTATATAAACATCTCGGGTCAACAGTGAGGCGGATGGCAAGTTCAAGATGGGCTATGCCCAGGACAACTTTAACTTCCTGGCCGACATTGGACTGAACTCGGAGCCGATACTCAACTGTTCGCTGGTTGTGGGCCACAAGGAGTTCCTCGGCGGCGTGGGCACCGAATTTGACGTTGGCAACACCGAACTCAAGGGCTGGAAGGTGGCCCTTGGTTGGACAAATGAAACTGCCACCCTCCATGGCGAGCTGTAAGTTCCCCGTGTGACGAGATGTGGGAAGACTTTATCTTATGTCTTTTAATCAATTTGCAGGAAGAACGGCGACACCTGGTTGGCCTCGCTGTTCTACAAGGCGAGCGAGAAGATCGATGCCGGTATCGAGGTAACCAAGGGAGCCGGCGGCGGCGAAGCTGCCGAGGGTGAACAGCAGGGCGGAGATGTGGTCGTCAATCTGGGCATGATCTACCACTTGGAGGAGGATGCCCTCGTACGCGCCAAGGTCAACAACCTGGTGGAGCTGGGCCTGGGCTATGAACAGAAACTGCGCGACGGCATCACCGCCTCCATATCCGCCGTGCTGGATTGCAACAACTTTAAGGACGGAAACCATCGGTTCGGCGTGGGAATTGCCCTCCAGTGCTAAAATGACTGCCAATCACTTAACGATTTCAATTTCTAAATTTATTTTTAAGTTTATCTTTATTCAAATGACAAATATATTTTGTTCTTCATAATGGCAATATAACAATCTGAGTAATTAATTAAGCAGCTTAAATACAGGCTGTAAAATATTACAAATTAAAAGTAAATAATCTTGTTAATTTTGATCACAGCTGCTTCGATATTATTATCCAATTTCCAAAGAACTCCAAAATTTCAAGTGTGTTTAATTAAATTTTTCTTTTAATTATTGTACTTTTTATATGGCACAATGCCCATGAGAGAACGGATACGGAACTTGTTCAGAAGGAACAAGCGAAAGCGGGCTGCATCGGATTACCTGGAACCCCACGATGAAGGTGGTGGCAATGTCCAGGACAACCGGAGTGCAGAAGAAGATAAGGAGGAGAACAAGGTGGAGATGCTGCCGCCACCACCGATGGAGGGTGAGATGCCCAGCTATTTCCACGTTGGTCTGCTGGCCAAGATGTGCCTCATCCACGGCTACACCATTGGCCGCTGGAAGCTGCAGTGCACCTCGAAAACCGAAAAGGATTTCTATTTGAGCAGCTTCGGCGAGGGTTATCCAACATGGAACACTGTCTACGGCGGACTGGAGGCGTACAAGGAGAGTGGAAACTTTCATGCATCCCTCGCCTGGTTGTCGGATGGAGACTTGCTATCGGATCTTGGAGTGCATGGTGATGGGCTGGGCGGCACATGGTCCACTGTATTGAAGTCTATGGTCAGCTACCCTGAAGGGTAAGTGGGATTCGAATTTGCTGGAAGGGATTCAAGAGATTATCTTTCGTAAGTACATATTATTCTTTACAGACGCAAGTTTCAATGCAAGCTGAAGTGTGGATTCGATCGCAATCCTGGCAAAGTGGAAATGTATATTCCCATCTATAAGGAACCCTTATTGATGGGCTACATTATGATGCAGCCTGTCAAGAATTACCTCTTGGGCTACCGCACGGTGTTCAATGTGGAGGATAGGGACTTCAATATGCATGCTTTTTGCGGAGGATATAGTAACGATGTCACAGAAGTCGGACTGAAATTGTAGGTTACAACCAACATCCTCCAACCCGCAAAAAACTACATTTATATATTTCAGTGAGAATTTCAAGGCGCTGCGAGGATCAATATTCCAGCGCATTGGTGAAAAGTGGGCAGTGGCTTTGAAGGCCAACCTGTATGGAAACGTGAGTGCCAAGAGTGTCTCCATTGGAGGTCAGTACGAGTGGGAACCTGGAAGCATGCTGAAGGCCAAAGTGCGTGGAGATTCCCGCATCGGGCTTATCTTTCAGAAAAAACTTCGCGAAGACATCGAAGTTCTGTTCCACGTTGGCTTCGAAGGAAGTGATCCCATCAATGGGAAGCACAAGTTCGGCTCATCATGGTACTTCAATATGTAGGATGGCTAGCAAACATACGTTTGTATTCATTTCTATGTCATGATGGGGAGAAACTGAAAAACAAATCAGAAGTTTATGTTTCCGGTGTCAGATCGTTTAATCAAAATTTTAAATTTATACCTATTTATTTTTGCTATTTTTTTAAAGTATTTTCAAAATGACAAATATGAAGCAACGGCTGCGCAACTTGTTTCGCCGGAACAAAATGCGCGCACGGCCCACTACAGTGGCCAGTGATGCGAATAAGGAGCAGCCGGAGCCACCTAAGCAGGAGCCAAGCAAACAGAAGAAAACTAAGCAGGATGCCTCCAAGCAGGAGCCACCTAAGCAGGAAGAGCCCGAAAAGCCACCCAAGGAAGTCGAAGTGGAGATAATACCCTCGCCAACGTCAGAGGGCGAAATGCCCACCTACTTCCATGTGGGCGCCTTGGCGAAGGATTGCCTCATCAATGGCTTCAAGATCGGCGCATGGCAGATGCACTGCAGCACGCGAACCGATAATGACTTCTATCTGAACACCTTCGGCGAGGGCTATCCCACCATGAAGAACGTATTTGGCGGCATGGAGGTGTTCAAGGAAGTGGGCAACTACAGCACGTCCCTCGGCTGGTTCACCAACAATGATCTTCTCTCGGAGATCGCTGTGCGCGGCATGAACTTTGGCAGTCGATTGTATGGACTGCTCAAGTCAACAATTGGCACAAAAGACGAGTGAGTGTCCTCCATTTTTTCAGAATTTTCTTAACAGCATTAAAAACTATGCAAATTAAACCCTGAAGAGTGAGCTTTCAAACGAAGCTGAAGTGCGGGTTGGAGCGCGATCCCGTGAAGGTGGAACTGGTGGTGCCTCTGTACAACGAACCCCTATTTCTGGGCTATGTCCTGGTGGCGCCTGTAGAGAATTGGGTGCTGGGATATCGAACGGAGTACAACTTTGACGAAAAGGGATTCGATAAGCACGCCCTGTGCCTGGGCTACAATAATGGGAGGACCGAAGTGGGTCTAAAACTGTAGGTTGTCCAATAGCTTATTTAATATAGCCAACATCCCATTATATTTTACTTGTAGCGAGAATTTCGAGGATCTTCGAGGCTCGATCTTCCAAAGGATCGGCGAAGCCTGGGCCTTTGCCATCAAGACGAATCTCTACAGTTCGGAAAATGTGAAACAGTTTGCCATTGGGGTTCAGTACGACTTCCAGAATGGCACCATGGTGAAGGCCAAGCTGCGGGAGGACTCCAGAATGGGGTTCGTCTACCAATCAAAGATTGGGGAGAACATCGATGTTGGCTATCACTTGGCCTTCGATGGAGTAGATCCCATTGGTGGAGCCCATAGGATTGGCGTTTCCTGGGGTTTTCACTGTTGAAAAGAATGGTTTACTATGTACTATGATTTTACTATACATGATTAATATAAATAAATAATTTGTATACAAAGTGTTTTTCTAACTTATCTGATCATGATTTTGGTGGTTTCCGTAAGTAAACTAAGTAAAACTTATTTTTAATTAATGGAATCTGAATACTGCAGCGTATTGTACCTTATATTTTAATGTTTTATTGTTCTACAACAGTCTTAATATTAAAAATCGATTTGAAATTAACGACAATTCCATTTTTAATTACATCGTAAATCCTTAAATCGTACATAGATACTTAGATTTTTTATTTTTTTAAATCCACGTCCAAAAAACGAAGAAATAAATAAATAGAAAACGTTCACATGTTCCATATTCCACAATTCCTCCGCTATTATGGCGCGCATCTTTTAAATTATAGGAATGGATTTTCGGCTCAGCAAGCTACGGCCACACTAGCACTGCGACATATCTAGTCATCGATTATTCTGTCTCCTTTTCTTTATACGAAAAAATAGTTCAACTGTTCGGACGTGTTTATATATCGTGAGAAAATAAGGCAAAAAATAGCGTATTCCGAGTGTTTTCGTGCGTATGCAGATATATTTTTGCACTGCGCCACCTTTTTAATAAGTTATTTTGGAGAAAACGGCGTTTCAAACGAGCAAATCGAAGCAAAAAGTGCCAGTTCTCGGTGACCAAGAAGTAGGTAAGAAATAAAAATGGCGTCACATGCCAACATTCACACACACACCCATACACACAGACTAATGCGCACATTTTTCCCATTTTTGGTACCCTTTGTCATGAAATCAGGGGCCGAAATCGCAAAAACCCAAAGGTAAGTTCAGGTAAAAAAGAAATTAGCAAAGAACCAAGAGAGGCAGATTGTGGGAGTACCATGTCAGATGCCATGAGTGCTCCGCCGCCCCTTATTCCGCAGCTGCAGGAGATGCAGCAACAGCAGCAGCAGAGCGCTAATCCCGCCCAGCTCGCCCAGCAGTGGAGCAATTACGCCTGGTATGCCAACCAAAATGCTGCTTACCAGCAGCAGTATCAGCAGTACTACCAGTACTACGTACGCTACCAGCAGCAGCAGCAACAGCAGGTAACCTCGACGGTCAGTACGTCAAATGCGCCGCCGGGCTTCAGCAATGCGTTGGCTGCACCGCCGCCTCTGCCCTCAGGGCCGCCCCCTCCGCCTCCGCCGCAAATAGGTCAGCCACCTGGCCAAAACAAACAACAACAACAACAACAACAGCAACAACAATTACAACAACAACAGCAGCAACAACAACAACAGCAGCAGCAGCAGCAAAAAAATTTCGGGGGAATACGTTTTAATTTGAATTTAAACCAAAAGCGTTTGGCCGGTGCTCCTAATCCCCTGCAGCAACAACAACAGCAGCAGCATCAACAACAACAACATCAACAACAGCAACAGGTCATGCAATTGTACAATAACAACAACAGCAACAAAAAGAAGCGCAAGCGGAATAACAAAAACAAGAACTTTGAGCAATCAACATACAGCAATCCGTTTGCCAATCAAACCCCAGCCACACCCCAAGCTCCACCGCCGCCCATCATTAGCGCCAGCGATGTAGGTGTACCAATTAATCCGGACTTGAGCAAACCACCACCTCCATTACCCCTGGCCATTGTGGCACCCACAGAGAATCCCCAACACCAGAAGCAGCAGCAGCAGGAGCACATGGCAGCACAAAGAGCGGGAGAGGCTACATCCCAAACATCAAATTTTAAGCGGCCAAACAGTTTTCAAATGGCTTCAAGCGACTCCTGGCCGAATTCCCTCAACCAATATGTTGCTCGTTGCTATTCAAAGTGCAACACTGATCTGGATAAGGATCAGATCGACATATGTCTGAAAGGCAAGATTATAGCGGCGGCCAATCGCAACGAGCTGTGGACACGCGATTGGGATAACGAGCCCATGCCGACGGTGTACAGCGAGAGAGACGGCATTGATGTGGTGCTAAGCAATGTGCCACCGCCGCAGCAGCAGCGAAGCAACTACTTTCAGAAGAAGCAAGAACAGGAGAGGGAGCGAGAGAGAGACCGCGAAGCGGATAAGTCACCTGCCAAAGGTTCCACGGGTATAGTGAATCAGTTCAAGCAGAAGGGCAATCAGTTCAACAAGGCCTCGTCCAGCTACGGTTCTCATCACTCTTCGTCGTCCAAGTACTCCAGGAGTCGGTCGCGGTGAGTTTTATGATCTCTATTGATCGAATTGAAACTGTGTCATAAACCAGGATGTTTATATCGTTCGCAGGTCGCCGTCATCTTCAAACTCGTTAAAGTACTCGAGCAAGAAGCGGTACTCGCGTTCGCGCTCTCGTTCGCGTTCCCGTTCGCGATCCCCCCGCTCCCGATCGTGTTCCCGCAGTAGCGATGCCAGCAGTCCACCGGCGCGTAAGATTATTCGCAAATCGGGCTCGAACGAATCTCTGAATTTCATACCACTCACCGCGAATTTATCCCGCAAGCAGCAAAAAATGCTGATGAAGAAGGGCAAGCGCGCAGCTGCTATGGCCTCAGCACAGATGAAAAAAAAGGACACACCTCACTTTTACTCCAATCAGTCGTCTGTTGGCGGTGCCGTTGATGATGACACAGCGCGCTTGCAACAGCGTGCGGCACGATTCTCACAGCAGGGCTCCAGCTCGGCCAAAAAATCGGTCGTCGCCATTGCAAGCTCACCGTTTGGTCTCACCACGGCCAAGAACAAGAAGAAAATGGTGCAGCAACACCAGCAGCACCAACGGTCAGCTTTCTACGAAGACACAGAGGCGGCTAGCGGTATAGATCTTCTCGATTTACACATTGTAGGAACTTGTAGGGATCTAGAAAAGTCATTTTTGCGTCTTACAAAGGCGCCGTCTCCGTCAGAGGTGCGACCTGTCGAGGTGCTCACCCATTCGCTTGTTAATGTGAAAGGAAAATGGCGTGCCAATCAGGATTATCACTACGCGTGTGATCAGCTTAAGTCCATAAGGCAGGATTTGACTGTAAGTATGCGCCGAGTAAAGATATGAAATAGTGTTAACACAAATGTACTCACAGGTCCAGGGTATTCGTGATCAGTTTACGGTTGAGGTGTACGAGACACACGCACGCATTGCCATGGAGAAGGGTGACCACGAGGAGTTCAATCAGTGCCAGACGCAACTTAAGATGCTGTACATGGAGATCGGTGGTAAAAACGCCAATGCCCTCGAGTTCACCGCCTATCGCATACTCTACTACATTTTCACAAAGAATACTCTGGGTATGGTTGACTTTGTTTCATATATTTTCGATTAAAATTAACACAGCTTATGGTTTCCAGACATCACCACTGTCATGCGTTCGATTACGGCTGATCAACGTGAAAATCCTGTCATTGCGCACGCTCTTCAGTTCCGATCTGCGTGGTCGCTGGGCAACTACTGCAAATTGTTTTCCCTGTACAGGACGGCGCCTCTTATGTCCGGCCACATGATTGAATGGTTCCTGGAGAGAGAGCGCAAAGCTGCATTGCGAGTCATTATTAAGTCGTAAGTATATTATATCCACTAAATTTTAATTATTAGTAATAATAATCATTTGTTTCTTTTCAGTTATCGTCCTAACATTAGCGTTGACTATATTACCAAAATTCTGGCTTTCGATAGCTCAGAAAAGTGCAAGGAATGGCTCGACACTTTCAGTTTGCCATATGCCGCCGATGGTGCGCAAGTTGATTGCAAAAATGCAGCTGCTATTGCTATTTGAATCACACTTCATATAGAGCAGACTAGCTGGCATGAAGCCCTATTCGATTTTGTACCTGATTTCCGAGCTTTTCGGATGTTAGTGTCCTTTTTCGGACTGCGGATGCAACTCTCTTGGCCCTGTTTAAAAATTTGTGTATATATTTCTCTAGATCGCGATTCCCTTTCGTTACAAAGTTAGGACTTGAATTACTCCCATTCTTAGGCTGAAGTCTTCGCTTATTTAGGACCAACTGTTCTTCGTAGGGTTTAAAGTTTTTAGATGGAAAATAATTCAACGAAAAATGATATAGAATGCATCACAGGAAACATTGAAAACAATGTTGAAGATTTGCTCTGGAGTAGCCTTGGATTTTAGAAGGCGTACATTATTATCGATGATGCCATACTCTGGAAATGACATTACATGGAAGGATTCATATGGATTAAATTCAACATGGATTCAGCGACGAATACCTTTTTCCAGGATTAACAAAGGTGGAAAAATGTATGCCGTCTGAAATAATTTTAACATTGGACCTTATCATTTGGCGCGGTGTGCTGAAAATTTGTGACAGCGTTGGTCTTCATTACCTCTTTAAAAACTCAACCATCTTTGTATACTTTTTTTGTATACCACCAAAATCGAGCAAGATCCGCAAATCAAAACTCGTCTGAATTCAACAGCAACCTGAAACCTTAAGTGCGTGACCTTTCAATGAATATATTATTCAGGTCAAGAATTAAGTGAATCAATTCCAAATAGGGTTGCGACCCTCTTGAATAACAACCTTACTAAATATGAACTTTATCAAAACTAACACATGCAGATAAACAAAATCAGAAGCGATCACGGAACCCGAAAAGCCCGTAGGCTTTGGGCAGAGAAAGCATTTTTGTTTTTTTGTCGTTATTTTACTCATTTATACACCGTATGATCACTTCATTTTTAAACTAGTTTTAAGCTTAGGCTTAATGATTGTTGTCTTATTTAAATTATTGAAAAGGATTATACTAATGTTCTGTCTCTCTATTGTATACCTGTATATATATACAACCATCAAATCCACCACCACCACGAACTACAACTGCAACGAGATCCAGCCTGCATGCAAAATTATCGGAAGTTCAAACTCAACGTTTTGGAGTATGGCAAATTCAACCTGGTCTTCCCCGTCGCCACTAAACATCCGTGAAGGCATTCAACAAGTCATCAAATATGCACGACATTTGTAAGCTCTTCCAATTTTAATTCGCTTTACTAAAGCAGATTGTATACAAAAAGTTGGACACTTCGGGGTACCACATAAGTAATTGGCTAAGAATCTGTAATCAGTGTTTTTTTTTTTATTTTTATTAGAGGGAGTGTGATTAGAATCCTAACTATTATATTAAACAGTAATTATATAAAAGGCTAGGATTATAGGTATATTTTTAGGCTAAGCTTAACTGTTAATATATTTTTAATTTTCTTGAATGTTGGAAAACTATTGAAAAGAATTCAAGATTTCAAAAGCTCCCCTATCTATGGATGCAAACAATGGCATCCCGATTGCATGAAATGGGAGTGCTATTATCCCGCTTTTAACAATAAACGCCACAAAACAAAGCAACTGGTGTTTTCCTCTTGGTGAAATTTCCCTTTCAGCACAAGGTCGTTATTCCAACAATCCTCTTCCAGCTGCTGACGAATCGCGGGAGCTTTAGCCAGGACCCACGCCATTTAGAGCTTGTTGTAGTGTGTCAGCCGAGCTTTCAACAACATCCAAAGGATGCTGGCGAAGGTTCAGCCGCTATTTAAGGATGCTGCGTTGCGGCCTTAGCTTCAGTCAACGCGCGGCGTTCGAGTTCTTTGGATCGCGCTGAAAACTGAAATCGAAGGACCACACAGAGATAATCAAAAGAAACTGAAATTCAAAAAGAGTCCTTAAATCTTATTGTCAGTGAAGTGACCGAAAGAAGAGTGGAGAGAAATATTTATTTCTTTGTGTAATAAACTACTGTTAATAGTTACCATAAATTAATCTATTTAATTACAAGAATATAGTTTTTGAAAAGGTATGCGTACAAATATAAATCGTTCAGTTCAAATATTATGAATTTCATATTTTAAGCCACTTAATTTTATTTGCTTTAAATATCCATTACCATTAAATCCATTTTCGACACAACGAAAATAATACAAATGTATTGCAAATTCAAAATTATTAATTAGATTTTCAGATCTTTTTACGGATATGATCGTTACCAAAAAACCTAGTTGGATAAAGAACTAAACAAAAAGAGAAACACAAATTTTTTATTAACAAAAAGAAAGATGTAATTAACAAATAAAATCAGTTGGACTCCATTTATGTTCCACATTATATTTAAATATTTTGAATGCATACGAACAAGTTTACCAAACTATAAATGTAATAAAATAAATTCATTTAACATTAACCCTTTTTATATAAAAGGCTTATAAATCCATCAAATTAGTGAGTAAATTAACTCATTCCCGACAATGAATCCCGTTATCCCGACAATCCCATTATATCCCGACAATGAATGTAATGATTTATAAGAAATGTCACGAAAATCTCTTTTAATTGAACCCTATGTCAACTTAGAATTGATTGACTAATTGCTGGACCACAACAATCAGTCAATCCTAAGAACCCTCCACTTCAAGCAGCCATTTGATTAATGTCACAAAGATATCAAAATGATAAAATTTGCAATTAAATTTATTATTCGGGCATTTGGAAATGGAAAAAAATAGTAAATTGCTTTACCCCGAAAATGAACAATAATTAAGGGAAATTAATCTTTAATAACTACCCTCAAAGCCAAACGACTCAAATTGAATTAGTAAACGCGAAACCCCATTAGGTAATTAGGGTTCTTCAAGATGCGGAAATCAACTCCTTAGCATGTAGTCAACAAAATATGTTTATAACAAAATTTCCAACATAAATTGAAAAACAATTAGCAGTAAAAAATAACATCAAATTGAGTGCCAAGAAAACTTTTTCGGGAGGCAGTGGGCCAACTTCCTGTGAAGCTGTCACAGCAGCCGATGTCAAACGGTTGACAAGGACCCATCCTTCTGTCCCATCCACGTTTCGCCAGTTTTCTTCATTTCGTTGTTAAGATAATTATAATATTCCTGATGCTTGGCGGGCCATGGTATATTGCATAGTCGAGAAGGTAGTTCCATAGAAACTCAGCGATACGTATAATCCGGAACAAAAAGCACTGCAGAATATACACTAAAACTATATTAGTTTTATGTATATTGTGACGACCTTTTCATATGCAGGCAGATGCACTGCAAATGATTGAGGAACAACTTTTCACCATTAGCTAAGTTATTTCGAAATGAAAGATATCTCCTTTGAAGATTCAACGCAATGTTCGGCGACTTTTCCCTTTCACATGTCTAATGCATACCCAAATCAATTTGCGAACAAATCAGCCTTTCAGCTGAACCTGCCTTCCATTACTCACACCTTGCATATAATATGTACGTAATATGCAATGTTCGGCATATTTTTGAATAACAATAAATAAACATTCAATATTGACTATCAAAATGCGAACCGCAGCTGAGGCTGACATTACAAAGGACGACAGGAGTATAAATTTTGCAACATTATGTGTGAATATTTAATACACTTGCTTAAGGATGTGGGCGTACTTGGATCCGCTGCTCGGCAAAGGCGAATCCTTTTTCACACAGGCATAAAATCCTTCGCAGGACTATCCCTTTCATATGTTAATCCAGAGCCGGTTAGTCAGCATTTGGGGGGGAAATAAAACTTGTTTACCTTTCCTTTTTTTTTTTGAGCCAACCAAAGGGATGGCCAAAGGATTTTCTTCACTTTACGAGAATCTTCAAAAATGATGTGTTATTTACCGAACGGTCTTTCGTTCATTTTGCAAGTGCTCAGCTGACTTGGGGTTATTTCACAATTTGCATTAGCATAAAATAAATTTTGAGCGATGAGAACAGTTTCTCTGATAGAAACATGTCAATTTATTAGAGCTCTGCGGGATGCCAAGAAATCATGTAAAAATTCAGTTTTTAAATATATTTTAAATTTCCTTATAAAATTATGAATACATTAGCCATTTTGTTTGGTTTGTGTTACTAAATGCTTGCTAATAAAAATTGTTGCAGAAACTGGTGGGATAATTATCCTTCGTCTTGATTACCATTTAAAATTCTACACCATACTTACAACATCTCTATTGTTATACAAATTACTCGTGCTTAAGCCAATTTAAATAGCAATTTAGTAAAAATACCCTAATTATAGAGCGCAGGCTCGCCTTATTTGCCTTGGATATACATAAGTATGCTCCCAAATCCGACTACCATTCTGGTCAGGATTCGCAGTTGACCACAAGTCAAGGCCTTGGCTGAATCCACATTACACCTGTGTGGGTGGGAAACCACATGCCCATTGTGCTGGCTGTGTTGTGTCTACCATTTAAATGGTTTTTCTTAACAGATTTGCTGGTTTTCCACTTCCCTTTTTACAGTTTTGCATTGTACTTGGCACAATTTTTTGTTTTTTTCTTTTTTAGGATTTTTTTTAACCGCTTTTCTTTGTCCCCCAATTGTACGATTTCCTTTGGTTTTCATTTCTTCACGCGGCTGTGTTGTCATTTGAGATAATACGAAAAGCATTCAGCGCCCGTCGTCGTTACGGTTTTGCCTTTGATTTTATTCAAGGGTTTATTTTAAAGCAATTGATTGGATTTAAAACGACGTGGAGGAGCAGTGCTGGAGGAGCTGAAGTGTTGACAGTGTAGGAAATCTCAGATTTTCCACTTGCTGCCGGGGAAATGTGATTGAATTGTGCTTCCTGTGAAAGATCTTGTGCGTAAAGCCTCCTTCGGGAAATTTTATGATTTCCCCCTTTTTCGGTTCATAAATCGGACTTTAATTTCTAACTCTTGCTAAAAGTCTTCACAGCTCTATTTTCACAAAATGTTTTTCTGATTTTGAAGGCATAGTTTTCCAGAGCATTGAAGTTGAATTCTTTGTTTTAACTAAATTTATTGGGTCGACTATTTATCGTATAAATATTCATTTATGAACCTGGCTTTCTATAAATATATAGTTTAATGATTATTTGAAGCTTTGATAAATAAACAGTAGAAATAAACGAGTGCTCTACTCACAATTTATACTTCCATTGGCGAATGTACCCCACTGCGTATGAGCAATATAATGAAAATAAATGTAATTTATATTCATAGTATCCAAATAAAAAGGAATTGTGAAACTTTCTTCCTGTTATTTACCATTCAATAGGTTTGCCTTGAGCATTCAGGATTATTGTTTTACCCCATTTAATTTCCACTCAGCTCATTAGATTTTAAACCAACAGAGACTGACAAACAACTATAACCAGAGGCACTGTCTGAAATACTCCCGAGAATAACCACCAGTGTTATTTGCCTTTGGTCTGATTAAGCTGGCAACGAGGAAAAGCGAGCGGAAATGAAAAGCAGACACCGCGTTTTCCAGTCCATGCTGAACATTTGTAGCAATTAAAAGCATCTTTATGGCAATTTGCCGCTGCAAACCACAAAACCAGACGCCTCCGCGCCGCTCAGCCGCGTAATAAATTTTCTTAATCAAAAAGTGACGAAGTCCCTGCCGCTCTATGAAAATTCAATTAGTTTACCTTTAATTTGGTGGGTGAACCGGCAGCTGGCCTATTTATACACTCCGCTTAACCTTCACCTTCAACGAGAAGTGTGGCAAAGTGGAGGCTCCTGATTAGAGTTGCAAAAGTTGCAGACAACATCTGCTGAGCCCTTTGGTTTGTGCCCTCAAAGGGCTTTAATCATTCATTCGGCAGCCAATTTTCACGCTGTTTTTCCCCATCAGATGCTGTTTCCTTTTTCCTTCCCTAAAAACAAAAACCCATTTCCATTCGCGGCTCGTTCATTTGTTTGGAGAGCACTTGTCTAACCTCTAACTGCCTGAAAAAATGTGCAAATTTTAAAGATGACGCATCAGTTGAGCTGACTTGCAAAGCAAAGTTTGGCACAACCGAAGATTTAATTAAATTTTTTTAATCTAACAGCAGGAATAATATGATAGGCTTTTGTAAGCTTTAAAACTATAGATTCACTCTACTCAAAAATAATCAAGATGCTTTCTTCTACATATATAATTTGGCATACCTACTTAATAACTATTTAAAGAGATCTCTTAATGAAATGATGTGCATGAAAGGATAACTCTGTTTAAAATCCAGTTTGAAATATCCTTTTTCGTAATAGACAGGTGGCTATTGTGTACTTGGGCCACATGAAATGCGAAACCGATGAGCCGCTGCCATTGATTAACCTCCGCTTGTGGCTGCATTTGACATGGGAAGCTGCTGACCACTGCTGACCTGGGGGAATCCATTCCATCGATGAAGTTCAATGGGCACCCACGCGCATTTAAATTCGAAATCAAATGCCGAATCATTCACTTTGAGGGCACTCACGCACTGAGTCACACAGAATGTCCAATGAAATGCTATCGCTTTCCAATTACTCGCCCATTGTTTGTGCGCACTTGTTTTTGCTGTTTTGTTTAATGACGGCTTTGGAAAATTGCTTAGGCAAATCAAAATAATGACCGCAAATTTTGGTTTATTTTGTTTCACTGGATGTTATTTTTCCATTCGCACACACGCACATACAGTACGTGCCGTTACGCCCTTTTGCTTTGGCTTATCAATCAATCAATCAATTAGCTGGCCGGCTGGCTTTGAGTGCATAAGTCTATTTTTATAGCTAAAAGCCAGCCTTTGTCCATCTATTGTTTTCCTTTCGTCGCTCTCAGGCATTTTGAGTGGAGCCGAAGGATCAGAAAGCTGGACAACTCGATGATGTCTGATGACATTCGAGGCAGGAGCCTTAAGTCAAAGGTATGGATTCATTCAAGTGCACAAACTGGGGGATACCACTACACAGTCAATCAAATAACTAAAGGATAAAGGATTATTCTTAAGTAGTATTAATAGTGTGTTATTAAAGTTATTACACTACAAATATATTACAATTATAGCCTACTTAAAGACATGCATATACTTAAGTCTAACACAATAGAAAATCAAAAGCAAACTTTATCCTGCCGATTTTGCTCATTAAACCTCTCATTACACCAGTATGTTTTTAAGTTCCTTTATTCGTTCCGACCAAGCGAAGTAATACAACTTTTCCGAAAACTTTTCAATCCTCAGTGAAGCAATTGAGTGCGGCCCGAAAAAGAGAGCCGCAGAAAGTTTGCGAACAGAATTTAATCAAAAACTTGGAGGGTAAATTGTCCAAGTGGTTCACCTGTTGGCTGCATTTTAAATCAACGAGGCAAACAATCAGCGCAGAGGAGCTGCTCCACGTTCCCCGGACAAGATGTCGCAGCATTTCACATCGATATTTGAGAACCTGCGATTCGTGACCATCAAACGTTCGACAAATGCGCAACAGCAACAGCAGCAGCAGCAACAGCAACTGCAGCAGCAGCAGCAGCAGCTGCAGCAACAGAAGGCACAGACACAGCAACAAAATAGCAGAAAAATCAAAACTCAAGCAACGCCAACGTTGAATGGCAATGGGCTCTTGAGCGGCAATCCAAATGGCGGAGGCGGTGACTCCTCGCCCAGCCATGAAGTGGACCATCCGGGTGGAGCACAAGGAGCTCAAGCAGCAGGAGGCTTGCCATCTTCAAGTGGCACGCCATTGAGGCACCACAAGCGCGCCAGTATCTCCACAGCATCGCCTCCAATCCGCGAACGGCGTGGCACCAACACCAGCATCGTGGTCGAACTGGATGGCAGTGGCAGCGGGAGTGGGAGTGGCGGTGGTGGCGTTGGCGTTGGTCAGGGTGCGGGTTGTCCTCCCTCGGGCAGCTGCACTGCGTCCGGAAAAAGTTCGCGGGAACTATCGCCGTCGCCGAAAAACCAACAGCAGCCCAGAAAGATGTCACAGGATTATCGGTCGCGTGCCGGCAGGTAAGGATTGCATTTATCACAGATATGTGGAGCACACCACTGCTGGCATGACTGATAAATGGTTTGGGGCAGCCACAGGATGGCGGCAGGACTAAGCTGAATTAGTTGCGTTTGGGAACTAGATGGGTTTTCTAGGTGATGCTGGTAAATAGCATTTGCCGGGGGGAAATTGAGTTTCAAAAATAAGAAAAACATTTCTATTTCACTGCTAGGCAGTTAAGCAAAATGCATTTTTAACCATTTAGCCATAGGCATAGACGACTAGGCTATTCTTATTATTCTTTTAGTTATGAACTTTCCTTGCATTTAAAGCGTACAAATTGAGAATGTTACCTTAAATTGGCTTTAAGTTTTTACCAATAATCCAGAGAATCAAATTTGTTTTTTTTACGAATTCAAAAGCTTATTGTTTTTAAAACGTTTATAAAAAACATTCATATTTAATTACTCCAAGATGAGTGGCCTGAAAGAAAAGACTACGCAGCCTCTAGACAAAATGCGCGATTAATGTGCGAAGCTTAGTGGCCAAATGGCTCTCAGATTCGCTGGCTTAGCACTTACTTTTCCGTACTTTCTACCCACAACTGAATCTGAAATCACTTTCCAAATTGCAGTTTTATGCACCTGGACGACGAGGGACGCAGTCTGCTGATGCGCAAGCCGATGAGACTGAAGAACATCGAGGGCAGGCCGGAGGTCTACGACACGCTGCACTGCAAGGGTCGCGAGGTGAGTCACGTCCAGGATTTGCCGGTGGGGAGCTGGCATCTTGGCTATAATTAGCCAGTGCACGTGGCCGTGGAAGAAGCCACTGCCGCTCCATGCACGAGCGAGTGTACCATAAAAGGGCAGTAAAACAATTCTCGGACTAAGAGCTGAAAGTTTCAGTCGGTGGAATGCGTTAAAAGTGAGTTGGCCAACGAGCGCAACAAACATTTCATACTTGCAGGAGTTCCTTTAATGTTGGCCTGCCATGTAATTGTTTGTGTTACTGCCTGTTTCTTCATTTTTCTGCGTGTGTATGAGTATGTATGTTTGAGTGTGTGGGTGCAGCCTGCATATGTGTGTACGTGGCTCCTGTCGCTTTGTTTGCAATTGGAGCATTTTACAACAGTTTTGTTATGCAAAAGTTGGTAGAGTGCGTGCCCAGGCTGGATGGCGGATTAAATAAAGGACCCTGCTGTTGCTCTTTTTTTTTTTTGGTGCCAGTCCACAAAACTTTTCCCATCGTAATAAAGTGGCACGAAGTTGGCTCATTTTTCTACATTTTTTCCTTGCTTTGTGGGTGTTAAATTATATACTATTTTTGGGCTAATGTGGTAAATGTGCTTCTTTTTTTCTGAACATTTTGAGCTATGACAAACGACAAAATTGGGCGGAATAAGCTTTTTTGTCTTGCCAGCTGAAAACAATTACTACATTTCATAGCAAATCGAAAAATAAGACCAAATTCTTTCAGCCTTTTATAGAAATGAGGTATTTGTGAAGTGCAAAATAAACTTGTGTGTTGGGAAGAAAATTATGTGAGTTTACTCAGAGGAAAATGTTATAATTTTGTTGACTTAAATTCAACTACTTGTAACTGTCAGTGCTCAAAACTCGCTATGCTCATTAGGCAAATGTCTTTGGATACCTTTCAGCATTGTTGCCGCCACAATCTGCATAATTTAATTTGGCCGAACACTCAGAGTTGGCCAAAACGGATTCAGCCACCGCCGCTCCATTGGTTCGAAACTCATTTAGTCGAGTGGAGGCGGCAGGAGCAAAGTGCAAATTGCATAAGCGAAGTGGCAAGTCGGCGGTGTCAGAAGTCGGCTTAAAGTTGGGACACCTAACCCCAATTACTGCGGCACCCCCAAAAGTCCAGAGTGGCAGTTGCAGCTGCAGCTACACTTTCTATGCTAATTAAGTCAGCATCAACGCCAACAGCGGAAATGGCGCAACGAATCCTTTCTCACAATCAAATTTCATTTCCCTTCCGCCGCCGTTTTAATGCGCTCGAAAATTATGCAATGCACAAATTTATATGAGCCACTGTGCCATTTTATTTAAGCACTCCATGCTACAACATGCAAATTGCTCCCAAGGACTCCCACTTCCGACACCCAGGTAATTATAATGGAGCTCAGCTTAAACGATGGACCGGCCATTTAAGTTGCAAACATTAAGTTTACATCGTGGCATTTAACACTCGGGATTTAGTGACTTGAGCATGTGAAAAGGGTCTTTAATCCTTACGAGTTAATGAAACTTTATTGCCGCACACTTTTCGGTTAATCCGTATCCTGGATTGTTGGCTTCAACTCCCCTCATGAGTGACTTTGCTACTTAGCTCGGTTTATATCATGCACTCGACTACCGAAACTTTGAGCAAATATTTTCGTTGCATTTTTCATTACCACTGACAGCATTTTCATTTAATTTGTGTGCCAGTTGCCGTACAATTTGAATTTCATGGCCAAAAGGTGGGCCAAAATGTGGCAAAAACAAACTTAACTGCCGCAGAATGCAGTTAATATTTGAATTCCTCCATGGTTATGTTTTTGCTCCGGAAGAAAACTAGCGTCTCGGGAAACTTATGGCAATGGCTTGGCCGGAAATTCAATTGGCTGGAAAATGTTTTTTTTTTTCTCCGGATGTTTCCGTGAGAGCACTTGTCGTGTTGCCAATAACTTTTTTTATTGGTTGGCTTTTGGTTAACTTTTTGTTGACATTTGGCATAAAAAGTTGGAAACACCTACGCATACAACTTTTAAATAAGCTTATTTGTACTTAATGTTTAACTATGGACTTTTTAAGAGGATATACAGTATAAGAATGGCAGTTTGCTAACTTAAAGCACCTGCTATAAGCGTATAAATGCAATCCGCTTTGGATTTGCGCTGTTTTATTCAGTGTAATCCATGCGAGGGTATCCACAATTCGTTGTTGTCTAGGGAAGCGTGTCCCAAGGCGAATGAAAACGGCAGCACTTCTTTCACTTTCCCGCGCCGCAGGGCATAATTCTGCTGCAAACACGAGGAGAAGTGAAAAAATAACCATTTTTGGCGGGCAAGTAGTGCTCCTCTTCTGGAGAAAGTGCAGTTTCTCGGGGAGATGCCACCCAGTGGAGTTGGGCGGCACGTGGCCCAAGGAAAACCAAACTTACACGCCAAACTTTAAGCTCCTCGCCTCGTAAATGTGTTTGTGTGTGTGTGTGTGGGTGGGCGGGAAATCCTGCCATCGTTTCCTTCGTATTTATTTCGGCAGCTGCAACAATTTCCGGTTCCGCTGCAAATGCCGCTCCTCCTCCTGTTTATATTTACATAAAACAATTTTGGAAAACTTTGAGTGCTAACCAGTCCCGCGCTGGCAATTATTTGCATTCCCACCCATCCACCAAAAAATTAATTTGCTCCGCTGCAGATGGAAATGAAAATGAAAAGCCAGCGCTTTTATGACGTCTTGTTTAGCTTAAGAGGTTCTCGCCCACGGAAAGGTAATAATTTAGCCACTTAACCAGACGCGCCCGATTCCGGCTTATTAGGATAATAAATCCTTCAAGTTGCTATCTAACTAACGTACTTGCGTCATGTGTGTCGCTGGTTTTTGGTTGATGTTTTCGGTTGCCGGGCTCGCTGTTGCTGTTTGCATTGTGCATAAATTTGTCTTGTGCATCTGAGTGAAAATTGCCAAAGTTTATGTGGGCGGGCAGAAGGGAGAGGCAGGAGGAATTGCATTTTTGCCATGTGCATACATGGCAAAGTATGTGGTTTGCCTTTAAGTTGCAACTGCACTTTATTGTGGGCAAAGCGGTTGCAAACAAGAGAGTTCTAAAATTAATGTGCCTTTGTGGAAATCGCAGCTCAACATTGAAGTACGTTCACAAACTAATCCTTTGAATTTCCCCGTCCCGACATTTCGCCAACTGTGATACTTTGACGGGTATTGCTTTTCAACTTTTACTGCCATTACCACGTTTACTAGCTCTACCACTTTTATTACCTCAACAACTGGTTGAACGCCATGATGTTCGAATGGTATTACATTTTAACAACCGATTCAGATTCTTGAGTTATTGTAGCATGCAACTATGCAAATGTACCACTTACTACTTATTTAAGTAAGTATTTCCTATTCAAAAGGAAATAGCTCAAAAGACTTATGAAAAAGGAAAGACTCACAGTTGAAAATCTTTGAAATAGGTGAATCTAATTGAATCCAATTATTTTTATTACGTATATTAATATCTATTTGTTTTGCATTTTACATCAAAAATCAGCAGACCCTTTTTGGATTCTATTTGAGACGTTGCTGAAAATAATTTTCGTTTCAAATTGACTTTTCAACGAGTTACTCAAGGGTTCTTTAATTGGCTTAGTTTATATCTATTCACTTTACAGTTTAATGCCCTAAATCGCTCCTTTATTTCAGCAGTTAATGTGTCCTTTACCATTCTTACCCACTAAACTTGCTCGTAAGCTTGAAGAAGCTGCTTTTACCGCGGCATACGCTGCGTATGATTGACGTAATTGTAGCGAGCATAGCCGCATGAAATATTTTAGTTAGACACTTGCGACACTTGAGCAGTTTTTATGCCACACTTTGCCAAGCCAATTCGAGAGCTCAACTGCCTGGAAAAACAAACTAATTATGACCGCGGGTGTCTTGGGCGGATTGCGGCTGCTTTTTCCACGGAGCAATAGACAGACAGACTGAAGTCGTGTCGTTGAGTAAATTAAACCGTCGGGCAAAAATAAACTGAGAAGTAGAAAGGTGGAGGAAAGTGCTCTGCTGGCAGGAATCCGAGGTGAGCTGCCGGAGTGGAAATGAAAATTACAACGACACGCATCATAAAAAAAAAAATCACACCGAGTAGCGGGCTTAAGTTGAGGAAAAGTGCGTGAGGAAAACGACGTGAAGGAAAAGCGACATCCGCAATTGACGGTGAAATGCTTTTTAAACGCTGCTCACTAAACTGGGGCGGATTCCAAAAGGACCTTTGCTTTTCCTCATCTTTCTTATCAATTTAATTTTCGTACCATTGTTACTCTCCACTTGTTTCTCAACTGTCACCAGTTCGCTTTTCCGACTGCCACTTCCATTGCCATTTGTCGCTGCAGGGGCAAGTGCCAATAAAAATTTAATTACCAAAATGAGCAATTACACTTGTTTAATTAAAAGCTGTCAAAACATGACGCACAGACTGTATTCATTCCGACTTGATGACTTATTTGTTGGGCTCCCTTTTCTATTCCCATCAGATTCTTTCCTGCTCGAAGGCCACCTGTACGAGCAGCATTATGAACATTGGCAATGCGGCGGTGGAGGCCAGGAAATCCGATCTGATCCTCGAACACGCCAAGGACTTCCTCGAGCAGTACTTTACATCGATAAAGCGGTGAGCATTCGATAACATAACATATAAAATAAACCGCATTTGAGATTTAATATTATACCTTTGATATATTATACTTAAAATTAACATATCTTATTTTCTATCTCGATTGCAGTACATCATCTACCGCCCACGAGACGCGATGGAAACAGGTGCGCCAGAGCATTGAGACCACTGGACATTATCAGCTAACCGAAACGGAACTAATTTATGGTGCCAAATTGGCCTGGCGCAATTCTTCACGTTGCATTGGCCGAATACAATGGTCGAAGTTGCAGGTGGGTGCTACGAATGCAAATTTATGCGATATAAATCGAAATTATTAAAGAAATACTTATGGCAAGTGCGATATATCAGATAAACGTCTTTAAGTTTTATTTGGCAAAGCTACACACAACCGTAATTCATAAGGATTAGATGGATTTATCAGTGATTCATGACCGAAGAGGTCATGCAGAACTCGAAATCAGCTTTCATCGGCCACAAAATATGACAACAATTCATCAAGCCACATTAGGCTTAAACGTATGCAATTCCAAAAAAAAAAATTATATGGGCAATACACCCGCCGGAGTAGTCAGCCAAATTTGTCAGAGCACAAATCACAGACGAATATATAATATGTACGATGTGCCTTTTGTCTGGGCCACATTATTCTAGATTTATGCGTGTTTCAAGACAGAGTCAAAATGGAAATAGACAAAGACAAAGCTGAAATTTGAAATGCAAATCCTCGTAAATTTTAATTTACTCGAAAAAGAAATGGCGCCCGAGGCGAAGATTTATTCACATGCACCCGAAATCACAAATTATAATGATCACTAGTTGGCACACCAAATGGCACATACTCTCTGTGTGTGTGTGTGTGCCTAGCAAAGTGTAAACCGATTTGCATTTCCGCCTGAATGATTTACGTATGTTTGTTAGGCGAGAACTCGAGAAGGCAAATCTGATTTCCAAAGACAGGTAGTCCCACCTTCAGCGCCATGCCAAACAAATGTACTTTGCATTTGCAGACGAATGTCAGTTTCGTATTCTGCTTTCAAATTAAATAAATCTATTTATAACAAACTTATGGAAATGATGAGTTGGCACATAATAACATAACCATATCCACATCCAAATGTTATGTTAAACCAAAAGTTATAACAAACAGATACAAAGTACTTTAAATATTTTCCATGTTAATTTCATTTTTAGTACTGACTTTTGATTACATGTAAAAAGTTTTCCAAAGCTATCCAATACCACTCGGCGAGACAAAACAAAAAAAAAAGCGGAGAACTTTGCTTTAAATTAAATGAAGTATGTGTGGCATAAGCACTTAAAAAGGGTTCAGTTTTGTGCGCTTTGCAAACTTAATTAGGAAACTCGTTGTACATCGGTTCGCCCTACGACACAGAAAAAAAAAACCCGAACAAAACCCAACACAGCAGAAAATCGAATGAAAAGGGCTTTCCTTGGGCGGGAATGAATTTCAGTTTCGAGTGGCTTAAACATAGAAATCCCATAAAGCCAACTTCAATCTGGCCTAGACCCAAAAACACATGGAAACCCACAAAACAGGTGTGGAAAAAAAAAAAACAATTGTATGGAGCCAGATAACAGAGGTAAAATTAAGGGTGTGCAAGTTCGACACTTAAACAGAAATATTGCAAAAAATTCATTGAAGCGAAATAATTGAAAATGGGTTTCGGGTTTCGGTGTGAACAAGTTGCGAACAACTCTCTTATGCGACCCTATGCCGCAAATAAAACAAATATAGAAGTTACACAGAAATTTATGTCACATTTATCATACGCCCCGTTGGACGAGGCGAATAAAAAGGGGAATGTAAATGTGTGGCATAGCTTGTGGGCTGGCAACTAAAATTCATGTAAAAACAATTGTTTACACTTTTAGTTTTCTGTCTGCAAGTGCTGTTGATTTTTTCTAGTTTCCAGCTACAAGCATTTGAATATTTTAGGTAATTTTAGCTCGGCGGGAATTGTGTTTTTTTTTTTTCACCCCTCGAGGTGGAAATTTATACATGTTCATCGGAAAAGTGATTCGTTATTGTCAAGCTGATATTTCTATTATTCATACACTGTATTTTGCAGGTCTTTGACTGTCGGTATGTGACAACAACAAGTGGCATGTTTGAAGCCATTTGCAATCACATTAAATATGCAACAAATAAGGGCAACCTGAGGTAATTGAATTTGTCGGTCAAGTGTTTGCTCTATTAAATATTTATTCATTGTTTTTTTAAGATATATGAGTTCAGATTTTGAATTTAAACAAAAATATATTCATTGAACTGGCACACTTTAAAAATATTATCATATATGGCCCAAAATATTTCGATTGAACAATTAACACTCGCAATTAGGAATGCAATTTTTGATATTCCTGCAAAACGTAATTGCCAGCTTATGGAAATTAGGCCAAACAGACAATTTTGGAATCCCTCTAATCGTTTGGAGCTGCACATAATTATTAATATTTTCCCATGCTCTTTGGCACACACAATATCGAAATTTTCAAATAATCTACTCGCTACGTGGCAGGCGTCAGTGGAATGTTTGCGAAAAGTGATTGCCAAATTATGGGTTTGGTCCGCTAATTGGCTAAATTGAGAGGGTGAAAGTAAGGAGGGCTATTGCCAATTTGATGCCATGAATATTTCAGGCAACATCCCTTTCAACTTCCCCATTTCATTCGTTTGGTGTTGCACATTAGAATGCAAAGCGCTTTTGGCTGTTTTCAAAAGTTTCATTCAACTTTGGCAAACTTTAACGTTTTGAGTACACAAATTGTTTTGCGGTTGCCTTGTGTAAAGTAAATTGATTTCATATTTCAGATCGGCCATCACGATATTTCCACAACGCACAGATGCCAAGCATGATTATCGCATTTGGAATAACCAATTAATATCTTATGCCGGCTACAAGCAGGCGGATGGGAAAATCATTGGCGATCCCATGAATGTGGAGTTTACAGAGGTAAATTAGTAGTTCTAAATTTTTTCTATAATTTATTTTGACTTTTAATTTCCTGCTTATTTGAACGCAAAGTTATAGACACGGTTCGAAAATATTTACAATGCCATCAAACAGCTCTTATTTATTCACATGGTTCTGCGCAATCCAGCTATCAATTTACATATCATACATGCATAAATATCTGTATATTTTTTTTCCTCTGCCATCACGATATTTACACGCATCAACTGACTTTGCCTTTAAATCCGAGCCTCCGTCGCCCCCTTTGACCCACCCAATTTCCCATGTGGCGACCTTTTGTCGAACCAACAAGTTGGAAAAGCCCCAAAAGCCCACAACAACAATGGCGGTGTAGCAGCAGTAGCAGCGGCGGCAAGTTCGCTCTACAGCTCTATAACTCGTTGTAATAAATCTCTTTTTAAATACGCAAAAACCGAACAAACAACAAAGCTGTCAATAAATACGAACACAAATACGGTAGCAGATGTTACCGCCGAGCGGTTGGGCACACTGCGATCCATGGTTTCAGTCAATCCATAGTCCACATACCCATGCCAACATTAATGTATTTGCATATAAAACCGAGCCCCAAAGTATCCCCATTTATTTTTACACATGTCACTTTTATATACGCCACCGCCTGCCCGCTGGCCTTATGCTGATTTTCGATTCCGAATCACATTTGTTTGATGTCCAATCCCATCGCTCTTCCATCCATCAGGTCTGCACCAAGCTGGGCTGGAAGAGCAAGGGCAGCGAGTGGGACATACTGCCATTGGTGGTCTCGGCCAATGGTCACGATCCGGACTACTTTGATTACCCGCCCGAATTGATACTGGAAGTTCCGCTGACCCATCCAAAGTGAGTATAAAGATGCATGCAGATGGGTGCTATTACCACAGCTTACTATCGCTCTGATTTGTGATTTACTTAAATCTTACTTACATACATTGTAAGCAAGTAAACCTGATAGTTATTACCCACAGGAATACTCCAAGTTAGATTTTATGTATTGCATGTATTTCTCTTAGTTATTTCCTTTTCGATAACAACGTTATGTTAATAATCCGCCACCCTGGCGAAACCAATCCTTTCGTTGCCCTTGTCGAAAACCGTGTAGAACTTGCCAATAAAGACATCACCCAGAATCCAGAAGCTTAGTCCCTCCATGTAGGTGAAGGCGGACATGCAGTAGGTTTGGCCATTCTGCGTTACCTTGACTATATAATCCCTTGGTGCCAGGGTGAAGACAGTACCACCGATATTCAGGTTGACCTTGGGCAGGGATGAGACTCGGCCGCACCTCACGAATGCCTCACCGTCATTATCGGTGGCGCCCAGCTGGCGATTGATCTTCCTGTAAGCGGCCAGTGGAACTGCGATTAAGGAGGTGCCCGTATCGGCGATGGCTTGGCATCCGTTGCACAGCAAAGTGCCATTGGTCTTGATGGTGTTCACCTTGAACTGCCAGTAGGCAGGAACGGAAACGGGCACATAGGTGAGGCTTCCCCTATAGAGACTCGAGTCAATACCGCCCAGGATCAGTTCTCCACCGCGCACAGCGGTTCCCTGTCGCTTGAGATAGAAGGAGATAACTGGTTCATCGAGCAGTCCCTGGGAGATCATGTTGTCGAACGGCGGAGTCACTCCATCGACGGCAATCGCGCTGAAGGCCAGTCCCAGGATTCCAGCAAAAGGAGCATCCACGAAGGTTGTACCCGGCTCGCTGAGTGCTTCGCCGAATGTCTGATTCTGAATGCTGATTCCCGCTATGGTCACAATGTCGTTGGACAGGAAACCCGACAGACTACCAGTTCCGTATTCGATGGCGAACTCCTCACCATTGGCCACATAAGTGCTGGATGCCGAAGAATCGTATTTGTTGTGCCTCTGGCACGCGGTATTCGAAGCCGGGCAACTTGCACTTGGAACCCACAGATTGGCCGATCCCGTGTCGAACAGAATGTTGAATCTCTGCTCAGGCGTTCCGATAGCAATCACGCCGTAGTACTCATTGTTCATGGAATTGTGCAGGTTTTCGGTGGCACCCGACGAACTGACACTGAAAGAGGTCTCCGCCAAAAAGGAGTACTTCGATGCCAGCACGGTCTTCTCGGCCTTAACACTGCCATGGGTCTTGGTGAAATTCTTGTTCACTTGGAGCTGGACGCGATTCAACTTGGCAGCGGAATGGCCAATCCCGACAAGCACCAATAAAACTAACAACTGTCTCATGTCTGCGGCTGAAATTCGACTGTGAATAGATTTGAAATGGGTTCGAAATTTAAATAACTTTTCTGTCTGCTCTCCCATTTTTTTTGTATTGTCTAACTGCAAATATCCATAAATAGCCACGAAATTTTCCATTTCTGGAAGTTAATGACGTCCACGAGTTCTGTTGGCATACTTAAGCTGACTTGGAAACAAAGCCAACTCCAGTCGTAGAGATTAAAGAACTCGGCAAATATTTGTTGTTCGTTTTACAAATCTTCTTTAATACAAGTGTTTAGCCATAAGGTTTATGATGAAACAAATAGGCACGTGGATTAGTTTGGAGTTGAAATATAATTGACTCAAGTAAAGAATCTGGAGTATTCATCGCCGTAGAATGGGTAATCGATGCCGTAGCTAGATGGTTCTTTCACATAACTGGAGGCATAAACCCTATAACTTGAATGCTTCTTTAGTTTTGCGAATCCAATTCTCTCCTTGCCCACATCGAAAACCGTATAGACCTTTCCAAGGAAAATGTCTCCCAGTATCCATAGTAAATTACCCTGCAAGTATGTGAAGCCGGATAGGCACAGGGTTTGATTGTTATCCGCCTGGACCTTGTAGATGTAATCCTTTGGCGTTAGTGTGTAGGTAGTGCCACCGATATTTAGATTAACATTCGGCAATCTACAGAGACTGCTGCAGTCCACAAATGCTTCTCCATCTCCGGCATCAGTGGCATTCAACACTTTATTGATCGCTTTATAGGCTCGCAGGGGAACGGCGATGAGCGAGGTGCCAGTATCGGCGATGGCCTGGCATCCGTTGCAGAGAAGGATGCCCTCGATTTTCACCGAATTAGCCGTAAATTGCCAATAGGCAGGCATCGATACTGGAACGTAGTTGATGCAACCCCTGTAGATGCTCCGATCGATTCCACCCCAGATGACTTCTCCGCCAGACTGTGAGGTACCATCGCGCCTGAGGTAGACGGAGAACACCGGATGTTTGACCAATCCCTGCCGGATGATGTTGTCAAAGGGAGTGGTGACTCCGCCGGAAATGGACGCAAATGCCATTCCAATTATGCCATCAAAAATGGTGTTCACAAAGGCTGAACCTGGTTCATCGATGGCCTCGGCGAATGTCTGATTCCTGATTACCATACCATCGATGTCCACCGTATCCGTGGACAAAAATCCAGACAAGCTGCCTGAGCCGTACTGTATGCTAAATCCTTTTCCATCCTCCACGTGGGAACTGGACGCACTCGAGTTGTATTTATTGTGCTTTTGGCAGGCTTCGTTGGTGCTTGAACACTTTACACTCGGCACCCATAAGTCGGATGATCCAGTGTCGAACTGAAGATTAAAACACTGCGGTGGTGTTCCGATGCAGAGGCGAATGGTGTACTCCAGATTGAATCCGTTGGCTAGCACCTGTGTCGTTTGTGATGATTGTCTGTCCACCAGAAAGTACTTGGCCGCCAGCAAGATCTTCTCCGCCTTCACATTGGCATGGGTCTTGTTCTGGTTGATCTGACGAGTGATGGGAGTCCTCCTGAGTTGGCCCATCGAATGGTCAAGCAGCAGTAAAAATAGTGGTATAATTATTAGTTGGCCAACTTCCATGACTGCGTGTATCAAGCAAATGTTTCCTATTGTATGTAGGGGAAGTAGCTTAAATACTCAACGAGGCTATGCCACACAAAAACTATTCCATAACTTGTCGGTTATATGATTTTTAGTTATATGATTTAATTTGCCGCTCATTGTAAGTGACCTAAAGTATCCATGCAAATATGATTAATGCTGTTGGCAAAGCGCTTTTTTACGTGACATCGTGACTCTTTAATTAAATCGGTTTTATTATGCGTCCAAATTCAAATTTCATTTATAGGTAATGTATCTCTTCATTTGGCGTTTATTGAGTTATTTTATAACTGTGTGGTTCATTTGGGACTCCGTAGTGTTTAGCTACTCAATTGGCTTGTCGTCGATGCCACGTCGGGATTATGTACGGACGTACATCAGCTGGTCGGGTGATGGCTTGTATAACCAATGGATTTGCATCCACAATCGCGGCCTGTGGCCACTGACCCACCCACCCGCATCGTCAGCCATATCTCCCAATATGAATCGAGCTGGCGAAATAAAAGCACCCAATACTCTTGCTCTCCCATTGCAGATTCGAATGGTTCTCGGATCTGGGACTGCGATGGTACGCCCTGCCCGCCGTATCCAGTATGCTGTTCGATGTGGGCGGCATTCAGTTTACGGCCACCACATTCAGTGGTTGGTACATGTCGACAGAGATTGGCAGCCGGAATTTATGCGACACAAATCGCCGCAATATGCTGGAGGTAAGTTGGAGTAAAAAGATATTCGACCATGTATATGTGTGGTAATTTTAGTATTGATATCCGCCACCGCCCCCCCTCCCCATCTCTCATGACATTGTCCTTGCTCTTGTCCTCGTCCGATGTCCTTGATGTCTTTGTCGCTGTATCGCGATGTGGCGCTTATTTCATTATAAGGCCGCATAATGTGCAGAGCACCCGGCAACCGGGGACTCCCCCTTATCATTCCTGCTGTCCCCACATAAAGCCCTCTTTATTTTTTTTTTTTACTGGGCCAACATTCTTTTTACCCACCAGCTATGTGCCGCTGGGCGGTGGATGTAAGCTGGTTAACAACACTTAAGAACGGCGACTCTTTAAGTCCTGAAAACTGTTGCCTTGGCAACATTAATAATTGTGAAATTATTAATTATAGAGTGAAAGTTAATGTACTTTTATGCGTGAGATATGCTCGATTCGGACCTGCAACTAAATACACTGGCAATGCATTTAAAATTCGATCGATCTCGGCAACCTAATTAGATTTCAGCAGCATGAAAACGCCATTAGCACTTCTCCGGAAATCGGGTTCCATTTTATGACAGCAAAATGTTGCGACAGGTGTACAGGTGCATTGGTAGGCCAATGTGAGGATGGAACTTGATGTAAAATATAAAAAATAGAGTACATTATTTCCACTTCACTTACTTAATTGAGTAGTAAATGCAGTTAAATAGTTCTTTTTAAAAAGAAAGTAAAAATTTGTGTTTAAGTATAAGAATTTTTTATAAATCTTATATAAAATATATGAAACATTTTGCAGATATCACAGCTCATCTAATGTAGTGCAGTTCTAGTGATAATTATTTGTTTTGAAGTACATAGCTCGTTCGTATTATTATGCGTAGAATACGTGCGCTTTGGCACACATTTCCCATTATCCTGTGGTATTTGTCATCATCAAAGTCAATCATTTGCAAGCATCAGCTCCACTCGTGACATTCGATGGCCTATGGCCAAATTAATAATTGACATACGTTGTGGCTTCTGACTAGCAAGTGGCAAGTGGCAAATGGCAGGAGGCAAGTGGCAAGAGGCAGGAGGCAAGTGGCAAGAGGCTTTGGGCCACTTGTTGGACCTGGCCAACACAGTAGCATAGTTGGTAATTAATAAATGCTGGCCGCAAAACCGAAAACAGTAATCGAAAATCGACATAGTTATTCGATTAGAGCGATTAGGCAGTAACGAAATTGATTTTTAACTAACCGCAGACGGTGGCGCTGAAGATGCAACTGGACACCCGTACGCCCACATCCTTGTGGAAGGACAAGGCTGTGGTGGAGATGAACATTGCCGTGCTCCACTCCTACCAGAGTCGCAACGTGACCATTGTGGATCACCACACGGCCAGCGAGAGCTTTATGAAGCATTTCGAGAACGAGTCCAAGCTCAGGTGAGTTTGCCCCCAGATCGGCGATTATATCCTGTGTGTTTGTTTATGACCCGGCTGGGTTTGCATTTATGACACCTCCGCATCCGCAACCGTGTATATATATATATGTATATGTATATGTATGTTTGTGTATCCATATCCCAACCGCATGTTTATGGCGTAACGTGTTTTATTTGACTTTGCCACGGCCGCGGGGAAAATCGCGCGGAAAACTCTTTTGCAGGTGCGAAAGTAAATTTATCGCTTCCAATTTGCTGTCGCCAGCGTTTATGTAAAGTGCTCGCGAGACACATAAATGCCGCACAATTTGTCAAACTTATTTCATTGGCGTCGGAAAAAAGCAGGGAGTTTCTCTTTTCGTAGAAGTTATAAATAAATATTACATTGTTCGCATTTCATTTTTACTTTGTTTATTTATTTTGTATAGTTAGATTTCAAAATTCATTACCATTTCACAAATGTCCTTAACCTTGTTTAAATGGGCTATTTTAGAATGCCCAAACCAGTCTAAATCGTCTCCTTTTACAAGCACTAAATCAAAACCATAAGCCTCGTGTCTATTTTTATGGCAACGACAGACGGGGGCAGCCACAATTAACTTAGTAAATGGTAATCTGCCATTTGGGGCACTAAAAATACTAGGAATGAGTCCAAAGGATTCAGCCACCCCTCCTCGTCAATTAAAGTACATCGCTTGCCGTTGCTGAAATCGTTTGTGTTTCTCCATAGGAATGGGTGTCCCGCTGATTGGATTTGGATCGTGCCGCCGCTGTCGGGCTCCATAACGCCGGTATTCCATCAGGAGATGGCTCTGTACTACCTGAAGCCCTCGTTCGAGTACCAGGATCCCGCCTGGCGAACCCACGTGTGGAAGAAGGGGCGTGGCGAGAGCAAGGGCAAGAAGCCAAGACGTAAATTCAATTTTAAACAAATCGCTAGGTAAGTACTTACCGTTAACGTGGCGACCTTTGGTGGTGCTACCGCTCCTGTTCCTACTCCTGATCCTGCCCACACTCCCACCATTATCCTGAACCATTCGGTGGATGATGATGATGATGATGTTGATACTCGCATCCTTGCCCGTGTAATTGTCCCCGTGTTCGGTCGTTTTGCCACTGTGTCACACGACAGCATCAGCAGGGATTAGCTTTTAAGTAGATTACATGGATTGTGGTTTATTGCCATGGGGCTTCCTGCTCCTCCTGTTCCTCCTCCATCTGCTCCAGTGTTATCAAGTCGCCCGGATAATTTGGTACATTGCATCATGTTTGTTGTGCCCGTTATTGTTATTTTAAATGTTATTTGCCGGGATACTGCCACGTCCTTTCTATCTGAGATCTCCCCTAGATTTAGCAGCAGAATTGGGAACATATGTGCGGCTAAAGTTGATTGTTATGCAAATTTGATGTCCTTATTTTATGCGAGGTAAAACGCTGAGACATTTATAAGTTAGTTTCCGCTTTTACGAACTTAAATTGAAATTCGTCAGGAAGAAAGGAAGTTTATTTGAACTATCTGATTTTAAATTTGAGAATTTAAAGTCCCAGCAAACAAAGTTTAACCAAAGGGCTAATTAACCAGCTTATGACCTCAGCAAATTTGAAGAAATATTTGTTAACTTGCAGTCCGATAGTACATCAAATAATAAATATTAATATTTGATACTGTATCTGTTAATAAGTCATTTAATTATAAGTCAAGTGCATGTGTAAACTTACTTTTGGGCAATATGCAGTCTGATACAAAAACCGCTTGTACACCAGATATGGTTCATCAATTCAGTATCCGATTTGTGAACAAATAAACGATGCTGAATCTATCGGATTCCAAAGGCTTATGCAAATCCGAGCAAATTATTCATTTAGCATTGGCTCAATTGCATTTAATACTTACACCTATTCATGTTTCTGTCCATTAATCGGATGCTCAAACAAACACCTGCGGTAGGCCCTAACAAATAAAATCAATTACACAATTAAGCAGGTAGAAAAAAAAAACATATGAAATAATGAGAATTGCTGTTAAATAAAGCGTGAAGAATTATAATGATTATTTAACGACCGCACTTTAAAGCGCTCCACGTTAATGGCATTGTCCACACCAGCGTATTTTGCATGCTAATTAATTTTAATTTACTGCAATCAGTCCGTTGAAGCCAACAACATGGCCAGGCCAACAAGCAACTGCCAAATGGCGTTCACAAATTCATTAAAAATTTATCAATTAAAACTGTTGCAACTGCACATACATATACGGCCTGCCATTAAATCGACTCCTATTCGAGGGCCAAACTTTTTATCAGCGCTCAAATGAAATCATTCGTATTTACGTATTTATGAGAGGATATACGTATTACGTATCCGCACATATATCCATGCTGCGATGACAGGCCGTAGACATAATTAAGTTTAATTGTTTCAGCACGCGCCGCGGCTCTTAGCTCTGATGAGATGAAATGGAATTAAATCAGCGCTGACATCGACAACTTTATGAAAATGAAATTATATTCATGCTCGCACAAAAGTGTGTGCAGTGAAATGTGTGTGGATGAAATGCTGGAGATGAAGGTGGATGTGGAGATGGAGATGGAGGTGGATGTGGAGGTGCAGGAGTTGCTGCTCCCGGGTATCGAGAAGTAGAAGTGCGTCGGGCACGAGGTGCTGCAAAGTGGAAGTGCCAGACATATTGAATTACATTTAAACTGCCTATAAGCATCCATTTGGACTCTTATCCCAAAAAGTAGTTCCCTGCCTGCCAGGCGCAGACTGAAGGCAGCCGGCGCAGAGTCAAGAAAGCAATGGCATCCCAAAGGAAAATAAGAAATGGAAGCCAGGCATGCTGAAGTTTCAACTAGGGAATACCCTAGATATATATTCATACGTTTTAGTAAGGAAATATCTCAAAGTTTCCGGAACGACTTTGTTGAAAGTATAAAAACAAAAATTAGTAGAATTTACTTAATATATTTTGCTGCATTTACCTTAAAATACTGCATACTTACTTAATATATTAACACAACTCCTTAATAATAAATATAATACAGACGAAAGGGTTCTGAACAACGTCTGGCGTTGAATCAGCTGAAGGCTTTCCTCTCATGTATTGGGCTTTAATTTTCCGCAGGAAAATTCCTCGACTTTCATTGTGTTGCCTCGCTTTTTGCTGTGCATAAAATTTTATGCGATCCTACTTTAAATGTCGAAATGAAGGGCGTCCGACTCTATGAAATAAAATTCTGTTGCGCCCTTTTGATTATTGACTAACCATGTGTGCGGATCCTTAGACGAAAATACATACATATGTTTATGTATTTGTAGACAATTTTCCAATTACTCGGCATGTCAATCAAAGTGGCTATATTAGCCGGCGCCTCTTATGTTCTACATATGTTATGGTCTTAGCCTCGACAAGAAGGCTTATGGCTCGAATGTCGATGGATGCTGGTCGTGCAGCTTTAAGACATTCACCATATTTGGCCATATAAACGAGCTAAACATTCGTTCTCACTTCGTTGCAGGGCTGTGAAATTTACATCGAAACTATTTGGACGCGCCTTATCGAAACGCATAAAGGCAACAGTTCTATATGCCACCGAAACTGGCAAATCGGAGCAATATGCGAAGCAACTTTGTGAACTCCTAGGGCACGCATTCAATGCACAGGTGAGTCTAACATGAGGTATACAATAAAGTAGCAATAAAAAACCTTACGAAATGAACATTCAAGCAAGTCATTTTTGTAGTGAATGTTTCATTTCGCAGGGATTTTAATCATAGTGAATTTCTTGTTGAAAATATTATTATTATCACGAAATAGAGTAGAAAATATTGGGGCTTGTTTACAAATTTGTTAAAAATAAGCCCAGGAAATGAGCTACCATTAGGCATACTTCATACTGCCAAATGACATCCCTAATTTGACATTATAAAACGCTTTAACCTACATCTAAAATTAGCCCCATTTCGGGTGTCCCCAATTTAACCTGCGACCTTAGACTTGCCGTAAAGGCCAGCGCCACATGAGATAAATTAGCATAAAACCGAAATTTACTTTAAAAATTTTTTTTTTTGCCGGCATAGTGTCCGGTTGGTTCCGTTTCCTCCGATCCACAGGATCCGGTCCAGCTTGGCCTAGTCGTAGTCCTGGTTTCCTCGACATGTGTGTGTAAAAAGCATCTGCCGGCTGCCTGGCAAAATAAGATAAGCTGCAAACACCTGTGACAAACCACAGGGTATTTGCGAGAATCCAGGCTCATTAGGTTCTCTGACCATAATGCGTGTTTTGGGCCGAGTATCTAATGACCACAAAAGTGTTTGGCTAGCAAAAAAAAAAAAAAAAGAGAAAGGATGAACAGAATACGGCTACCCACAGCACTAAATTGTTAATTCATTTAGATATATTGCATGTCCGACTACGATATATCCTCCATTGAGCACGAGGCATTGTTAATTGTTGTGGCCTCCACCTTTGGCAACGGTGATCCGCCCGAAAACGGCGAGGTAAGTACTCCCCCCCGCAAGGATCATACTGAACTAATTAATGGATTAGGCCCAGCCGCCTTCTAATGACCCGAAATGTGAACTTTAACTTTTCGCCCCTGCCACGCAGCTTTTCTCCCAGGAATTGTATGCGATGCGTGTCCAGGAGTCTTCCGAGCATGGATTGCAGGACTCCAGGTGAGTCAATAAATTCCCAGCCCTTCTCCACCTCCTTCTATCCATTCTGTTGGCGCAGTCTTTGCATAAATTTCGTATAAATCAATTTTTTTGCGGTTACTTCGATGTCGTGAAAGGAGCAAAGATAATAAATAGGGACGAAGGGGCGTAACTGAATTGCTTTTTAAGCAAGTTTTCTTTCATTTTGAATTTCAAGCTCATGCAAATGGGGTTTTTTTGGTATCAATCTTTATTGCATACCTTGTGGGCCATGCAATGAGATTTTAATCCCTTGTCTTTGGTAACGAAACGAAAGCCGGATTAATTAATTATTTAGCTGGACTGGGGTTGGAAAGCGATTTAAAATATGAGGGAATAGATAACAAGATAGAAAAGAAAGCAAATAGAAAATACAAATTTTAGTCCATAAATTTAAATATATGTCAAGCAGAATACCATGGCTACACACTTTAAATTGAATATGACATTTAATTTATTATTAATATTTATCCAAACGCAATTCAAGGCATTCAATTTTATTTGCTGGGTATTCACTAAGTTATGCCCACTGTAGCTACTTGCAATTCCAGAATTGTTGGCTTTATTGCTGACACATATTTGGCATTTTTGTATTATTAATTGGCCCCTCTTCTTGTTGTCCCGCATACTCGGCTTTAAAATTACAAAGGCACACACACAAACACATGGGCCCTCGCACGCATACCGATGCGCGCAGGGATAAGGACACGCACTTAAGTGCGTGCCGCTTGAGAGAGCAGACAAATCCGCGCAATTTCCCTTACGCCACAGCGAAGGGGAAAAAACAATAACAATAATTTTGTTATTTCGATATTTTGCCTCACGTATGTAGGTCTGTGTGATGTGTGGGGTTTTTATGATGTAAAGGGGATTTCCGCTTGACAACTTTGACAACTTGGGGCACACACACACACACACACACACCACCCAGCCATTCTTTGGTTGCTAAATTTATACCTAAACAAGCTGGCAGTCGCCTGTTGAAAATGAAATTGAAAATTCATATGCTGCTGACGGAAGGACCCGGGGCTGCCGAAACAAACACACGCTCCCCACGGACGGAAGCCAATTCAATAACATATTACGAGAGTCAAGCTGTAAAAAATGTCCTGCGGCCGCATTTCCGCACTTTCGCTCTTCCGATAAGGGAGATGATTTAATTGAAAAGAAAAAAAAATGGTGGGATTCTCTGATCTGACATAATTGTGCGTGTTTATTGTATCAATTGGGCATGCTTATTAATTGGAGTTTATTATAATGGCCGAATTGTGATGAGCGTCCTCCCATGTTTTTAGTTTCACTCCTTTTGTGTGCTGTAAAAACCAATTAATTTGATTTATTACTTCTTCATTGGATACCATTTTGTATTTATCTGCTTGTTGAATTGGGCGAAGCTCATTTGGGCGGAAGTTTCGCAGGAATTTTGCCAAACCTGAGTTAATTAGCATGCCTCAGCCCACGTTTCTCATTTGTATTATGATTAATTGTCGGGCAAATTATAGAGAGGGAATTTATCTTTCTAAGAACCTTTTGTATCAGACTCGGCTATAATCGTTTCAATTATTTTGTAGAATTTAAAGCACTCCACTTGAATCGATTGCAATTTTTGCTTGGCCAGCATTGCAGAAATGAGGCCCCGCTTCTTTGGCTGCCGTTTTGGGTGCCACGCTGCGTATGAGCAATTTAAACAACCAAGCCTCGCAGCCTGATGCCAAAATCGCTTCGGGGAGGCTATCAACATCATGTGAGCTGGGCTGCTGAAGGTCCTCCTCCTTTTTGGCTGCTTAAACGCTCGAGTGAGCTTGGCTCGTGTATTTGTGTTTCTTATTTTCCCGAGGCATTTTGTCGCTTCGCAAATTGCTTTGCTCTTAATTGTTTGCTTCGATTGATTTAATTTTAAAGCTCGAAACTTGCAAACTTGCTGGCACAACTTGCTGAAACTGAAACTCAGATTATTGCTTAATAGTTGTCGCATAGTTTCTAGTCGAAAGTCAAGTGGAGAGCAGAGTCTTTTTCAGCCAAGAGAATGTTAAGACTACCACCGACTTTCGGTACAATATTTGTGGCGAAACAGAAGAGACTTCACTGGTTGGGAATGAAATAGCTTGAGAACCACAAAAGAGCACAATTCGTTTAAAAATACTAGCCTTGTCCTGCTTTGAGTCAAGTGACTGTCATCTCGAGCTCACTTAATTGCAGTCCATTATGCCATCAACGCCTCTGAGTGTCCTTTTAAGTGTCTGCAGTGTGGGTGGCATGTTTGTGTTTTTATGTGTGAGCACCTGACATCCGTATCCTGTTGTCTGTAAACTGCAACAGCTCGGAATGGGGCACTTATCCGGCCTTAGACGTCATCATTAAGGACAGGTGAGCACGATGCATTTGCCATGAAAGTTGCTTCACTCTGATGATGGCACCTATAAGCTCGAAATTACTCCACTTTGCATAATGAGTGGAGCCAAACACTTGAATAAAATGCTTCTGAAAATCATTAGCATCTTTTTTGTATGCCACCCCCACCCCTCCCAGCAGATTTTCAAGTGCACAAAAATAATTACAAGCACAAGTTGTTGGATGGGGCTACTTGACTCAAGAGCAGACTGAATAAATACGGGGCGAAAATGGCACTGCCAGCTTTTAGGCAACTTTGCAAATTTATGATGATGCGGGGATGCACTGCGAACATTACGTATACGCAGTGTGTGTGTGGCCAGGATAGCTGAAATGTGCTTATTACCCTTGATACTCTTAATATGGCTTATCAACGAAAGTCTACAAATTAGCCGATTAATAATTGTATCTTTAAAGCAATTATTTATAATTTTATTTTCTAAAACTATTTATACCAGTGTTTTAGTGTAAAAGTACAGGCAATTCGCAACGGAGCTTGGCTTCGTTTTAATTATTCGGAGTCCAGGATTTCCAGTCTGCCACTTCGTTCTTTGGCCCTGCTGGTTTCTATTTTTTTTCGCTTTCAATAGTTTTGCTCTGGCACCTGCTCTTTTCCTGTATTTTCCCGCCTCACTCGGTGAAAGTTGAGCTGTAAATTACAACACTCTTTTCACGCAATGCTGCACTTTTGGGTGAAAGGGATGTCTGTTTGTTTGCGTGCTATTTGGATCCTTCCAGTTCGTTGTTGTTGCCGCTTTAAGAAGCATGTGATTAAGTTGATAGGCGTCACACAGCTTACAGATTGGCTAAGCACCGAAGCGTTGAGTTGTGCTTTCTGCCGGCGTGATGAATTGCATGTGTTTCGGTTGGAATGGGATTACGTTTACTTATAATTACAATGGTTAAGGGGGGATTTAAAAGTTCTAGGGATGATTATATTAGATTAGGTTCAGGCTCTTTTGCAAATGTTTCATTGATATCGAACAACATGCGAAGGTTACACATGCTGACTCGTGATGTGCACATGCTTAAATATTGATTGTCTAATTTATCGCACCAGACTAACAATAATATTTGCCCTTCTGTATTAATTAAGCCAAGTTAGTTTTGCAAAACCCATTTAGATATAATGAGGATTGGGACCCGTTACTTAAATCGTAGAGCCGCTTAAGTAGCAATGCTGTAATTTAATATTCCTCTCCATGACCATCGCCTTATGAAGAGTTGAGTGCCGGCGTGGTGGCTTCATCCTGGCCGTAATCCCCGACAGGGTCTGCTCCATCAGTCGCTGTTAACAAGCTTCTACAACTTGTAAGCCCCATGCCAGGCAGTCGTGACGGGTGCTGAGCCCTCTGCTCGGGGCAACAGGTTTTTACGACCCCACCAAAGCCATAAACTTTGACCCAAAGCCAAGCCGAGCAGCTGGAGCTCAAATAGTTTTAAACGCATTGCCAGTGGGCCATGGCCTTGGCCAGATGCAGTTGGCAGTTGAGCCCGTTGAGCAGTCTGGCCAAGAGCGGATTTTTCGTCGGTCTTTGGGTTTTAGTTAAAGGATGACAGTGTTCATTGTTGAATCATCACTCAAATTTTCCCTCTCCAACTGAGCAGTCGAAAACTGCAGTTTGCGCGGGGAAAAACTCACATGCTGGGCTTTTCCAGCTTTTCCAGCTTGCCGATGACGAGCAGCTGACGAGCGGATGATTACGTTTTTTTTTTTATTTTAGTGAATTGCCCATGTCCAAGTCCATGTCCATGTCCTTCTCTGAATTCCAGTCCACATCTTGTCTTTTCTTTCTGGCTACAGCAGTACTTTGTGCTCATTTTATTTTGGCAGTTTTTGCAGATTTCATTTTCATTTTTTTCCCTAGTTTTTTCTTGTATTTTTCACTACATCCAATGACAAGCGTAATAAATGCTTTGCTGTCAGCCTCTGCTTTTCTTCTTTTATTGTTGCCTCCTTTGGCGTGTTTTGTTCATTGTTTAGTTCCTGCACAACAACAGCAGAAGCTGCTGGCCGCCCTTGACCACGCCCCCTGCCCATTGTTGGGTCGTCCTTTGTGAAATATGAAACGGCGGGCGGGAAAGTCCCCCTCCCAACAGGCTCATTTTAATTTGAGTGTTCTTGGGGACTGTTTCCAAAACTGGCCTGCATACTTCTGGGCTGACCACCCAAAAGAGCTGCACTGGATGGCGGAATTTTCTCCTAGCAGTAGGCCTCAAACAAAATCTCTTCTTTTCTGCCCACCCAAACAGCATTGGCTCGTCAAAGTCCTTCATGAAGGCCAGCTCGCGGCAGGAGTTCATGAAGCTGCCACTGCAACAGGTGAAGAGAATCGACCGCTGGGACTCGCTGCGGGGCTCCACCTCGGACACCTTCACCGAGGAGACCTTTGGCCCCCTCTCCAATGTCCGGTTCGCCGTTTTTGCCCTCGGCTCCTCGGCCTATCCAAATTTCTGCGCCTTCGGTCAGTATGTGGACAACATTCTGGGCGAGCTGGGCGGCGAACGCCTGCTGAGGGTGGCCTACGGCGACGAGATGTGCGGACAGGAGCAGTCGTTCCGGAAGTGGGCGCCCGAGGTATTCAAGGTGAGTGCGGCGATCTAAAGTGACACCTTCATGGGGAATCTGTGCTGGGGACATGCGAAAATATGCAAGTTTTCGAAAGAAGAAGGAACCGAGGAAATGCACTTTGGGATGACTTCCAAATGACTTAGAATAGGTGTGCATAAAATATTATATATTTTCTTAGTTGGCCTGCGAGACCTTCTGCCTGGATCCAGAGGAGAGCCTTTCGGATGCCTCGCTAGCCCTGCAGAACGATTCGCTGACTGTGAATACGGTGCGCCTGGTGCCGTCGGCGAATAAGGGATCCCTGGACAGCAGTTTATCCAAGTACCACAACAAGAAGGTGCACTGCTGCAAGGCGAAGGCGAAGCCCCACAATTTGACCCGTTTGAGTGAGGGAGCCAAGACAACGATGCTGCTGGAGATCTGTGCACCTGGCTTGGAGTACGAGCCGGGTGATCATGTGGGCATCTTTCCGGCGAATCGAACGGAACTGGTCGACGGACTGCTAAATCGACTGGTGGGTGTGGATAATCCCGACGAGGTGCTGCAGTTGCAATTGCTAAAGGAAAAGCAGACATCGAATGGTATATTCAAGTGCTGGGAGCCGCACGACAAAATACCGCCGGATACTCTAAGGAATCTTCTGGCCCGATTCTTTGATCTGACCACTCCGCCATCGCGACAGTTGCTCACCCTGCTGGCAGGATTCTGTGAGGATACCGCGGACAAGGAGCGGCTGGAGTTGCTGGTCAACGATTCGTCGGCCTACGAGGACTGGCGGCACTGGCGGCTGCCCCATCTGCTGGACGTTCTCGAGGAGTTCCCCTCGTGCCGACCACCGGCTCCCCTTCTGCTTGCCCAACTAACGCCGCTGCAGCCTCGCTTCTATTCCATTTCTTCGTCGCCGCGCCGCGTTAGTGACGAAATCCACCTCACGGTGGCCATCGTGAAGTACCGCTGTGAAGATGGCCAGGGAGACGAGCGGTATGGCGTGTGCTCTAACTATCTATCCGGCTTGCGGGCAGACGACGAGCTGTTCATGTTCGTGAGGAGCGCCTTGGGCTTCCATTTGCCCAGCGATCGGAGTCGTCCCATTATTCTGATTGGTCCTGGCACAGGAATAGCTCCATTCCGCTCCTTTTGGCAGGAGTTCCAGGTGCTAAGCGACCTTGATCCCACGGCCAAATTGCCCAAGATGTGGCTCTTCTTTGGCTGCCGTAATCGGGATGTCGATTTGTACGCCGAGGAGAAGGCAGAGCTACAGAAGGATCAAATCCTAGACCGAGTTTTTCTCGCTCTGTCCAGGGAGCAGGCCATTCCGAAGGTAAGTTTAGGTGGTAAGCCATAAAACTTTGTGTTTGTTTGTGTATGTTTTACACAGAAAACATATCGAAGACATTCTATTTTATTTTATTCGAAACACACATTACTTACCACAAAATTTACTAACAACAAAAGTGTATATTATCGTGATTTCGTGATTTTTCTCCCTCTGTATCTGAGCAATTCCCGTTTAAATAATGATTTGTTTTTCGATTTGGCATCGAATCGCCCGTGCATTGCAGACATATGTGCAGGACCTGATTGAGCAGGAATTCGATTCGTTGTACCAGTTGATTGTCCAGGAGCGGGGCCACATCTACGTCTGCGGCGATGTCACAATGGCCGAGCATGTGTACCAGACCATCAGGTAAGGTTTGCTCTGCCTTAAGTTTGATTGCCTTTGTGTGTTTGGACCGAGGAGTGGCTGCTCATTCCCAGGACACGGAGGCAGGGGGCCCATTCCCCCTGAGACACCATTGGGAGTTTTCTGTTTTCCAATGCCCAACGGTCAGGTATTTTGCCATCGGCTTGGCTTTTATATTTCGTTTCTCTGCCTCGCATTTTTTTCAAAGCTTCTGATTAAGTGCCTTATTGTGAAATAGGGGCTGTCTCAATCCATACACACAGGATATTGCATAATGGCGCTGTCCTTACGGGGGGATTTCAATGGAAATGTGCTTGTAGTCTTAAGCGGTTTAGTTTAATTGAAACCAGGGCAGATAAGACTGTCGCATCTGTTGCGTTTGGTAATTGGAAAGGTTCTTGGGAAGAAATACATACGATTCGACCTAATTCTTGTAATTATGAAGAAGTAAAAATGACTAATAAGTGAATTAATATGTTATTAGGCTATTACAGAGTCAGGTCAAATGGGTTTTTAGTAAATTTAGCTAATATCACTAAAGAGACCTTAGAAGTGATGGTGTGCTTTACAGCTTCCCTTTCATCTCGTCACTTTGTAAATCTTGTAGCAACGTCCCCACAGATTACGTCCCATATTCCTGTGCGAATAAATAAACAGTTTTTCAGCATTTTCCTGTATTTTCTATACACACTTCAACTTACCCGTATTCCTTTTCTCTTTGACAGGAAGTGCATTGCCGGCAAAGAGCAGAAAAGCGAGGCGGAAGTTGAGACATTTTTGCTAACACTGCGGGTAAGTATCCTTAGCGGTATAACGTTGAGCTTTGCAGGCATAAATACCGACAGTGGAGGGGTTTCCGCCCAGCCACACACGGCGTATGAGCAATATTTCCACAGCTAGTATAAAAATAGTTTTGAACAATGTAGTGTAAAAGAACATTTGATGACAGCGAATCTACATACATTGTGTTGCACTGCTCTTTCGATTTTCCACAGGACGAAAGTCGCTACCACGAGGACATCTTTGGCATCACGCTGCGAACGGCTGAGATACACACAAAGTCAAGGGCCACGGCCAGGATACGAATGGCCTCCCAGCCATAAGGATAGATATTCGAAGTAATCAAAATAGGAGGGTGACATATCCAAATTCAAGAGGAATACCAAGCACTTGCTCTTTTTTTTCTTCCATATTCAAATGCAATTAAATATTGTCGCTTTGTTCATTACATATTCGTATGAATAACGTTTAAATAAATTACATTTTATTATTGATTCTAATGTACAAATCAATTGTGAAATCAAAATCTAAATGTTAAAATATATTTCAAATAAACGAATCGAAAAAGAAATCCATCAAATTGTTAATATAAAGGAAAAGCGTGGATTAGTCAAATGCAATTTCCAATTTCGTCACCAAAGTGAGGACCATTGGCTAAGCGGCTTAAACTGCCTGAAGGGAAATGGAAATTGGACGATTGGCAAATTGTGCAGAAAATGCAATTTTTAAAATAAATACTCACTTTCTTTTTTTTTTATTGATTTTTTCATGCTTTATTTCCCCGATTGCCTTTGCTTTAAGAGGGGAATATTATCAGCTTGGCAATGCCAGACTCGAAAATAGGCGATTCATATATATTTACCTTCCGTAATTCGTTTTACACTATATGCATACAAGAAAAACTAGCATTACAGTGGCTCTAAGGAATGCAAAAACTAATTTAATTTTAATTAGATAGTTTTTTTTTTGATTTATCAATCATTTTCATGAAGAATTAGAATTTGAAGAGTACTTATATATTTGGCCAATTTCAAGCAGCTTTCCCTTGAGAAAAACAGTATTGAAGTTCAAATGTTGAGCTAACAAAAATGAACATATCAGGCAAATGGGCCATAATAATTAATTGTTAAGAACACCGGGACCCATCAATATTTTCATCAATTAGAGTGTTTTGTTATCTCTGGCCCCCAGTGCATCTACAACTCGGTAGCTGCGCCAACATTCCGGTGGCTGTCTGCGGTTTCAAAGCGTTAACAGATTTGTACCTTGTGCGAAATTCTAAACACATCCACATCCACATCCCAACTCCGACCAAAGGGGCTCACCGCTATCCCACCAACTGCGACTGCGACTATGTTAGCTGGAGTATCTGATTTCAATGCTGAAATTGAATTGTGAACGCTGCTTGGCTTCTGTTTGATTTGTTCTTGTTTGTGTGCACATCTAGGGTATACTGGGTATGGGAATACCCGCTGTTTGCTCGATGTACGGGTATTTGCGCTTTTATCTTGCCATACGCTGGAAAATTGCTAAGGAAAATTACGCGTTTCACTTCCATTTACAGTTCTTTTTAAATCCGTCTGGGCTTATTAAAAAATATGAAATAAATAGGCTTTAATTAAAAATAAGTCTATTGGTACAAAATATTTGTTTTCTTCATTCTCCATTCTCGATAGAAATGCAGCGATTCATGGAATCTAAGCAACAGAAAAGTGATTTATTGAATAATTGGTATTGTGGCATTCGAGTCACACCAACGATAGGTTTTTACTTGTTTCATTTAGAATTTTTTGCGATTTTTTGTTTCTTTTTTATCGGAAATTTCTACTGCAGTGAGTAGTCGCGGTTTGACTAAGATAAAGAACGCGTATATCTTTCAATCAACTCAGCCTCCTCTCATATTTCAGGTTTAGACATATGTCAATGGCAGAAACACAGGAAACTGATAGATATTGCTTAGGAAATGGAAATGGAAAGGTTTAATGGACATTTTTGGCCAGAAGTAGAAGCTTTGGCTTATGCCTATTGAGACAATCAAAAGATACGACCACCTAGTCAAAAGTTTAAAACATAAATTGACAATAATTAAGATGTTACAATGTATTTTTTTAAAGACGATTTCCCCATTTCATTGACCTTTTGCTTGGTTGCAATATCGTCACCCGATTTAACTTATGCAAATTCGGTGGAAATTGATAAAGTCGCGTGGCTAAAAAGTAAAATGCTGCAGTTTCGACCGAAATGAGTTCGAATGACTCGCAAGGTAAGTGGACATGCTGACCGCGACGTAAAATCGGTAAGATTTGCTTTTACCAACCGAACTGCGATTGTAAAACTCTGCAGAAATGGTAATCGTAAACTGGTGTCAATGGCTTATTGGGTTTTTTCGAACTGCAAATGAAATCACCTGATCTTTTTTAGCCAGAACATGAATCAGCAAAGGGACTTGGCTTAATTGTGCGGGATAAGCCCAGACTAACAAATGGAATGCAGTTCTACGCATGGCACGCGTCTCACTTGCCATGTGACCAACATTTTGGCTATTAACCGGCTTTTGCCTCGCTACTCTATCGCTACGAAGATACTCCAAGTTCATGGATACACTCTCGATTCGGAATTAATCAGACGACTTTCAACCACGGGCAATCTCAGACGGTCACAACAACCACCGTTCAGATGCCCCGGGTCCCACCAACATTCCTGGCATAATTTCGTGTGTGAGTAAGCAAACGAGTTCGGGAAAATATTAGACGTCATGGGGCACCTTGGTTTGCCGCTGGCAACAAGAAGACGTTGGGATTCACTCGAAATTTACTGTCTGCTGAGTGCACAAAGGTGCAAAGTCGAGCTCAGCGAGCAAATTGGAATTTTTGGTAATCACAGGACGACTCAGCTCATTTGGAAGAATGCCTCAGGCGAAGGCCTGTTTCTGAATTGGCTAACGCAGTATTTTTCTGAATTACCCAAATAGGAACAATCAAGGTTGTAGAAATCGGGTAAACAATATTTTTCGTTAGTCATTCCAATTAAAATTTGTATATTGGCACTAAGAAATTCCCAGCGGAAGCAACATGTTGCGAACAGTCCAGCAACACGCAAGTTCACTTTTGCCGGCTTGCAAGTTTTGCCTTCGATCCGAAGTTCGTTTCGAACTTAAATCAGCGCAGACTCAGACGGCTCGAGATCAGAGAACTCACACTTGAATTGAGCTATAAACGAGCTAAGCTACATCTTTATGAATTTATTTAATATAGGTTTTTTAAGCTATTGTATCATATTATTACATATATTTATAGAAAACTTGTTCGCAAGAAAGTCAAATTCTATGACTCAGAAGTAGGTTTAATACACTACTTACAACATCGTAAGGAATTTTTATACATGTATTCCATGAAAAATAAATACTTTTACTTAAAAAATAAAAAGAATATTCTAACAAAAATTTTTAAAATATTTACCAGGCGACTTAGAATAATTTTTTATTTATAAACAAAAGCTGTCTAGAAACTAGCTAAGCCGCCATTTCCGTTCAAGCCTAACATTGCGACTTGAACTTGCCGCCGTTCGAAGCCGGGGCGTGCATAAGGGGGCGTGGCGGCGGGTTGGTGTGGTGAGGGGAGGGAAGGGGCAGGTGTGCGAGCGAGCTTGGTTACCGTCGACGGCTGCAACAACAAAAGACAAACATCGCCACTCTGATGTCGATTTTTTTGTCGGGCCGCGCTTCGTTTATTTTAGTTAGTAACGAGATTTCGAGCGCACAACGTTGACGTCGCGGTTGAAAATCGAAAATCGGCCAAAGGCGGCTGAAAGCTCACATAATTTACAGTGCGTACTGCCTATGGTGAACCCCCTTGCGTCGCTGAGTGTGCAACTGTGTGCGGGCGCAGACATGAAGTGAATAAGAAATTGGAAAAGCACTAAAACATAACATATATGTAAAAAAAAATATATTCAGAAAAAAAACCGAAAAAAAACGCAAAAGAAAACGGCAAGAAACGTGGGTAAGGCCAAAAGCGAGGCAAAAACCGTCTAAAAAGCAGCAGCAATAGCAAAACACCACCACCACACCAGCTCGACGCTAATCAGAAAATATTTCTTTAAGCCCATCATCCATCGCGCCCCTCAAATCGAAAAAGCGCGAAATATTCATTTCGGCCACAAACGTAAGTGTCTGCATGTGCAAGTCGATATGTGGCCATATGTAATATATGTGGCTATGTTTGTACAACAAACCAGGGGACACTTGTAGTAACAATATTGCAATGGCAACAAAAATAATGCAAAGGTTGTTTGATAGTCGGTTGCCAAGAGTGAAATTATTGAACAAGAAATTCGTTCGCTTGGTGATTTTCAGTCCAGCGAAGCGGGGGAAAATGCGCCAAAATATTTACGCGCCGTAAATATTCAGTTTAGCTGTCATAGCCAAGGAAATATAGTCAATTGCAGTGGTTCATGAAAAATATTAAATTATAATTCTTACAGAAAATTAAAGGTAAATTCTATAAATAAAGAAAGCAAGCCGAAAATGAAAAGTAGCAGCTTTGTGCACCAAGTTGAAACTAAAAACTGAGACAAAAAACCTTAATAAATTGGCGAATCCATAAATGATAGAAAATTCCCAGGAACTGTATTTGTTGAAAATAAAATTGATTCAGTAGCTTTAGCTTTTTAGCTAGATCACATTTCAAAGAAATACTTGAAATATGTTTATCCACATTTCTCGAGAAGTCTGCGAAGCTGTTCGAACAAATCGGTTGCTTACTTAATTCGCAGTAAGTGAAGGATGATGTGTCTATGCGATTGTTTTGATTCGAATACACATATGTATACCCACCTACATAGTTCACTTACCTGTGTTCAAATACCCCTGATGCCAAACAATCGAAACGCTTTTGAACTATGTACCATTATTGTTAGGTATTGCTCTTTATTTCTGTGTACTTTTTGGCGTTCACAAATTGTTTGGATTTTGAGCGGCGGCGGCGGCGGCGGCGGTGACTAAGTGCTGATTTTTACGATTACAGGTGTTTGAAATGTATTCAAAATTTATGAGCGACTTGCTGCTGCAACTGATGTGTGTGTGGCACATGAAATAAAGCCATTTGACAGCAGCCCAGACCTTACAAGGTTCATTGCTACTCGTCACTGTGTTTTTTATCCCCCCCAAGTTTCATGTAGGCTTGCTGCCTAGATAATAAACATTAATCTTAATGGCATTGTCGCTGGGCTATCCAGCTACCAACTACCAGATACTAGCTACCAGCTACCGACTAAAACGAAAATAAAGCGAGTAAATCAACAATAAACAAATGGCAAGACACGCGTGTCTGCCTTTTAGCCGTGGCTTGTGAACTTTTCTTGTGGCTTTTTTCTCCTTTTACTATTTTTTTTTGCCTTTTTTTTGTTTCTCTGACAGCTTCTATAGCGTGTTAATTCAGACGGTATTGTATTGAAATCTTGTTCCTCAATTTTTGGCACATTCATTCAGTGCGGCTTCTGGGGATTCATTGCAAATTAAGCGTTGCTTCTTGCCGATTATAGAAATTTTCGCAGCTTGTTGGTCGGTCGGTCGGTCAGGCGGCCCAAAGTCAGCCGTAAATAAATTCGCCTATTATTGCCGCAATTAGTTGATTTAAATTATTAACTTTGGCGCACTAATGCGTCCGGGGTTCAAGGTTAAGGATGGCCATTTCAGATGAATTGTGAGTGTCCGAAGTTTCGTACGAGTATATACGAATGGGTATAAATCATTCAAGTAAATGCATGCGAAATCTTTTGTCCGACCGCGTAGAGCGTTGAGAATTATTATAGAATAATTTCTGTTACGTGAGATTAAGCCATATGCTCTGACGAAATCGCGTGCTGATGATAGTTCGACGATGTATTATTTTATTTTTACCCCACAATATATCTTTCACGTGCGCAAAGGCAGCTAGCCAGGTTGTCAACAGTATGTAGATGAGTTAAGTGCAGAATTTTAGAGTGGCAAGTGCGAAAAGGAGATACATATATTTTTATGCTCTAGGCATAGTTCCTAAATGTGTGCCTAATAAACATATTCAGCATATGCATTTATTAACTAAACTGGGACTTCCTGCGACAAAGTGAAGCCGCCGCGCCACAAAAAAGTTCGAGATATGAATGAAAATATATGTGGATAGCAATATAGCCGTTGCCACTTTAGATATAGCCACTTCATTCATAGGCAAATACTAAAAGGCAGCCATGCCAAACAAACCAAACACGGTGCACAAATGGCTTGCAAAAGACGGCCAAGACGAGGCGACAGGCGAAGAAGTCGCAAAGTGCAAAAAATCACTTAGCGCATTTTAACAATGCTCATTACCAATTTTGCCGAAGGGGGGCACTCGAGCCCCGCCCACCGCCCTCGGGCGCCCACAAATTCGGCACGTGGACCCATTTAAAGTAGTGCAGACAGACAATAAAACCAAAATCGCGCATATCTTCGATATATAGCCAAAAATATTTGTGAATTTTTTATGAATGAAACGCAAAATGTGTTGAATTTGAATTGCCTTCGCTTGTCTTCCCATTTTTTGTTCGATCTGTTTTTTATTTGGATGCGCACATTGCGTGGCATAGTAGATACATGGCTTGCATGGCTAAATAATAATGAACATTTTTCAAAGACTCAAAGCCTCTTACGTACAAAGTCTTCCAGTGGCTTAAAGCCCGTGGATCCACGAATAAAAAAAAAAATAAAACAGAAAAAACCGGCAAAAATGCAGCAGATTAACCAAGTCGGTGTTACTACCCCCACATACAATTTTCGTTTAATTGCCACGCACTTCATAAAAAGTGAAAACATTAAATTGCCATAAGCATTTAAGCCTCGTGAATAAATAAGGCAGAAATGGTTTTACACTCGAGTGTTTAATTTTTATTCGCTGACTCTATATTAAATCAATTAATTTGTTGCACACTCGTTACCAGGAAACGAATTCATATTTCATTTTTTCTTCTACGTCACAAATGGCTTTGAAAAGTACCCAGTTTGTCCGTTTCAGCTGAACATTTGAATGAGTTTACTGCATTTCATTAAATGTCAAATATTGAGTTTTTCCTTTGACAGTTTTTTTTTTGTCCAAAAAATGGTAAATAAATATAAAAACTTTTAATGATAGGAAAATAAATAACAACACTAATGGCGGCGGCTAAGAATCAACCGATATGCTTGTGTCCGGATAAATACAATTTATTTCACTGTTTGCTTACTTTATTAAAAGTTCATTGGTTTACATTTAAGATTGCAATGGAACCCTGAAACCGAGTGTCGTTTATATCTTAAAAAAAAAACATATTGCCCCTCGGACAAGGTAAACACAGTACAAATACCTGTGAGTGTTTTTGCTAAGTTTACTCAAGATGACTTAACCAGTGTCTTTCAATTTCCGGTCGCAACTTGATGTGTTTTTTAGCTGACTCATTTAAAATATTTTCGAAGAGAGTCGGTAGGGAAAACCTACCAGCGTAGCAGATGCAAAAATTCTGCAGAAGGGACTTTAAGCAAGATTTATTCAGTTTCGGTTGAAATTCATGAATACACAAATGCACGGCGTCCACATGAACTTCTCAACGATAAAAATTTCACAAGTGACTTGAGCCGGGCTTTGTTTATATTTTTCTTTTTTTTTTTTGGTCGAAACCTGTTTCCATATTTTTGCTCGAGCCAAAAATCATAACAAAACATCAACATTTTATCGATTGAAATAAGATGGTCAGGCGCGCAAACATATTATTTTTGGAAATTTTTTCAGCTTAGATCATTTCGTTTTGGGGAAACAGCTGAGCGAAATAATTCTGCCAAAAATGCGCATCTAATTACACGAATGTGTGGCGCCATTTGGACAGCATTGAAAATGCCACAAAAATAATTCAATATGGGGGGGGCGCCCATCAACCTTCGTACGTGTAGTTTTAATTAATTTGCTTTCGGAAGCACAAATATTGAAAATCGCCCAGGTGTCCTCAACAATTTCGAATCGTGTGTAAAAACTGATTTCGCATGTGGCGGCCTCATTTTGAAATGATATTGAATATCGATCCGACGAACTGGGCTGTGTTTGTCCAGTTCCCCAGTCCAATCCATTTTGACTCATCCGTATTTAGTTTCGGGTTTTTTCTCGGCATTACTATTTATTGCCGGCATTAATCACCTGCACTATAGAGCCGCAAATAATACCTTTCGACTTGTTTCGTCTTGACTTTATGAGGGTTTTCGAGCGATTTATGAATTCCCATTAAGCTAAATGTTCAATTAGCGCTAAGGCGTGATATTTTGGTTAATCAATGTCGGTTGAATGCATAAAATATACTTTGCGATAAGGTTCACGTAGAACTGCGCTATTTCCTGACAGGTGAACAACGAATTCAGAAAATACAAGTTCGCTAGTTCACTAGTGACACACAATGTCTTAACTTTACAATAACACGAGATATACAAATAATCTCGTAAGTTAAAAGTCATTTCGGCCTGGTATCGAATGTACCAAGAAATTCTTTTGACAATCATTACTTGCAGTAAAGTTTCGCCTGCACAAACTTGGGGCCAAGTAAATTCTCTGCACTACAAGTTGTTGATTTTTCGATGTTCTTTGCTCCCCTTTTGGGTTGCCATAGTATCCACATGTAGGCGAAGTGCCACAAAGCTGTTGTAAGTATCTGCTGGATACGAAATTTATAACAGGGCGCAGGAAAACTCAAAAAACCCAAAACCCAAAACCCGGCCATCCTTCACCTTATCGCCCATCCGTGGCCAAAATCGTAGTTACAGCAAAACAAGCGTAAACAAAAACCTTTAACGACAGGCGGTTGGGAATCGGGAATAGAGGGGTAAATATTCATGCACAATTTGCATTTTGAGGCGGCGACTACTTTACATCACATTTTTGTGTCAAATCAGCGCAAATTCGAAGGCGTTTAGACAGCCCAGCCCGAATTGAAGACGAACCAAGTGAAGTGAACGACCCACGGATTCGGCTGGCACATGTATAGTAAGCCAAATTGGACAGCCCTCTTGGCCTTTCGTCTTCGCCAACTTGCCGCCGCTTTTGACTTTTGGAGACCCCTCCCCTCACTATGCTTGACGAAGTTGCGGCTAGTCGCAAAATGCAGAGCACACATTTTAAACAAAATGTCAAGAACGAAGTGAAACGTGGCGCTGACACAGGGCGCACTCCAAAATGGAGTCATTGTCTTCGGCTAAAGGGTAGTTGCGTCAAATTGTCCAAACCAAATAAATGAAGAAAGGGTGCTCCGGAAATTGTACCTGATTGGTTTGAATATTAGTTAGCCATTTCAGCATGGTTCTAAGTCAACTACAATATAACATAATTTCCATGGCAGCAGGACACACAGTCTTGGTACTCAAGAATTTAACTATAAGAACTGAATGTTCATTTATAATTATAATCTCTGCCAATAACAGCAATCCTAAACAGAAGCACCCCAAGTCAAGCAATATAAAACGTTACATATTATTAGCTAAACATTTATCGCTTCTTCTATAATTTTAGTTATTGTTTAGGCTTCAATGTTTTATAAGATTTTTTAAAGTTTTGTCATCGAAAACCTGTCATATCCCCCATGGCTTTATCTATGTCACTATGTCGCACCCCTCCGTGCTGTGAAATAAACTTTATCGATTCCAACAAGCACTGTGTGCATCCTGCCCGTCAAGAATTATTCAGGATATTTCGCACACATCCTGCGAGCCTTGTCCTTTGGGCTGTCAAAATGAAAACTCGCTTACGGAAACCACAATAATTGCTGCCATAACACTTGCTCTGCCGTCGATGACAGGCGGCAACAGAGTTGCTCGTTTCATCGGCATTGGGTCGCTTGATTTTGTTTCGTATCTGCGTTTTTATTTTTTTGTGTATTTTAGTTATTGGCCGCTTTACAACTTGCAGTGCGGCTTGGCCATCAACTTGTTTTTGGGCCTGGCAACAAGTTCAGAGGAAACGGCGTCCGGAACCCAAAAAGTAGTGCACTGCGAAAGTATCTGAAAGCTGAAATCTGTGTATCTGTGCCGTGGCCCAGATTGGCCGGCTATAATTGAATTCCCACGAATCACAATTTCACCCCAAGTTCAAGTTGAAGCTGCGGCCATAAAAGGGCGACGGGCAAAGCCGCCCAAATTAGATAAACATGTAAATGTTTATTGACACAAAAAGGCTGCTCCGACGGCATGAATAAATTCAGAATGTGTAATGTGCATATGAATAATATGAAAAGGACACAACTGGCGATACAAATTGACATTTTATTTGCCTTTCACCTGATGACAGACGACAGCAGCCAGACAGCCGAGAAAGGACCCCAAAAAAATGGGAGGTGGCCAAGAAAACCCAGACCCAAAACCAGAAAACCTCAACCTCAATAATGAAGTAATTGGCCGAATTTGTCTTGGGCCAACCACGAAAGTTGTCGGGATGCGGCGGCTTTAAGATAGAAATGTATCTGAATCTGGTGGCGGAACAAGGGTGGATGCTTCATCGAAGATACATTCCAAGTTCCCACTCCCGCTTGGACTTTCAAAATGTGAATGCACTTTTGTCGAACGTGACAGGTTTTTGTTGCTCCACTTTTGTTTTCTTGTCTTGCTTTTTTTTTTGTTTTTTGTTTTTTTGGTTTATTTTTCGCTGAGCAGCAGGAAGAAGTCGAGCGTTTGGGTTTATTGACTTTTTGACTTACATTAAATGGTCTTAAATTCCTGAAAACTTTTAATGTGATAGCTTAGTTTAAGCTGACCGACGATGACTTACTGCAGCTTTATGTGGCTCATTTCGGATGAGCAAAGTTAAGGTAATCGTTTAAAGTTAATGCAAAAAAAAAGCTGAATAAAGGCGAGCATGGTGAAAATGAATCTTTCGACCAGGAAGTTCTCGATGATTCCACACGTTAACTGGGTCAGCTAACGAAATGAAATTATTTCATATTAATCGTTTTATTTGTTGTGATTAGCTCGCAATTTTCCCCAATTTTGGCAAGCACATTAAATACGCGAAATTACATTTTAAGCTATCACTTAAACAAGTCACGTGCGTGGAACAGGGTCGATTATGGTTTATCAAGGGGAGGTTATACGAAAAACACACACCAGCCCAATTCAGTAATATCAATTAAAATCGGAAATGGCATAAACAAATCGAAATGCGTGTGAGGTCAGCCCGCTGCTCCGACTTCCTTTAACCCTCTAATGACCCTTCAATCAGGCAGTGCGGCCTGTGCGTTTGTCAGTTGGCTGGGAATCAATTGCCGGGGGCTGTCAAATTAACATTATCTTTTGTTCATTGATTGCCCGAATTGCTAATGACAGTCAGCCGAATGGATTCCGGTGAGACGAATATTAAGCAAAGGCTGGCAAGTCGTGCATGATTTCCTTTTACGGGTTTCCCATGAATATTGCCAAAATAATATTAAAATATAACATCTTACTCTCAGAAGCCTAAGGTTCTGAATTAAAAGGTTCTGAGGAATAAGAATCAACTCAGGAATTCCTCTTTACGTTTTGTAAAAAGAACATCTTTGGCACAAGAAATATCTGCGATATTCATTCAATTCGTAGAATTTACATTTTGTAAAATCCAATTTTAAATAATTCCCTACTTTAATTGGTTCTAATGAAATGTATTGGCTTACAATGTAGTTGCTACTTCGGAAGCCTTTAATTTGCCAGAATTCTCATGCGCTGATTTTGTGCAGTACCCACACCTGTCGGCATTTAAATGCAATTAAGTTCTATGCCCATTTACAATTATCCATGGCGATCATGTGGGCCTGTAAGCCTAACTGGCAATTATTCATGTAACAGGCCCAGACAGGCCGAGATCGTGCTAAAAATAAAGAAGAATGCACTGGCGAGTACTCGCCCAATCCCCGCCAGCCACTTAAGGGCAATCTTCGCTTATTATGGCAATATGGGGATAATAGAGACCCGCCTGGGGATCTAACATACTGAACGAGTATGAACGAGTGCTGGTCGGTCAGGAATAGAATAGAGCAGGCGAAAGCGACGCATGTGTTCCACTAAAAATAGACGCAACCATTTTTCCAACCGTCTCGATGGCCACAATGATGGCCCATAAACGTGTAGCAGCCAGCCGAGGAGCTGGATGCCAAACTGCTGATTGACATAAAAGAGCAAGTGGAGTTGTGAAAATAGGAAAATAAAACAGAGAGTAGTCCGTGCAAACTGGCAGCAGTTATGCCCAAGAAGATGAATCAACATTCCGAGCGGTCAACGTACCACGTTCAGGAATGGCACGCCATCGAGGATGCAGCTTCTGCATCAGCTTCTGCTCCTGCTCCCGCTTCTAGTGATTCGGTTGATGATGATGATGGTGCTGCTGATGGCCAGATGAAGATGGCAACCTGCGGACATGGCTCCATAAACACAAAGACATCCAGCCAATGGGCAATGCATCGAAAGAGGCTGCTTAAGCAGACGAAAGTCCCAGCCAGAAGTCCGTCTGGCGAAGATTAGATGCACTTGAGTGCTGTGATAGTTGCACAATCAATAGATTCAACTGAAGGAGATTGACATCTTAATTAGACTTTAAACAATTTACACAAACGTGACATGTTTTATGTAAATGTTTGTCACTTCACTTGAGATGGAAGTTTTTGTTTCGATTCTTTAATAGGGAATCTTAATTTCATAAATGTTTCATAATTTAATCCTGAATGAAGAGAAGATATATTTATAATTTGTTTTTCAATTCTGGCTACCAGGTAGAATACCTTTGGTGAAGGGTATGCGGCAGGCAAAATTGAGCAAAGATGCCAGAACGTAACATTAAAATAAACGCGCACAGATAAATCTTGAGCACGAGGAGTGGATCGAGGGCAGTGCGTCCAGTTCCCAAGTCCCAGAGTTCCCAAGCTACTCCGTTTGCCCCACTACCCCCGGGCTCATCCGCGTTCTGGAGCAGCGAAAATGCAATCAAATGCGGTCCGTTGTCTGTGCGTCCGTGTGTCTGTGCGAATACGTGATGTCCAAGCGGCGGTCAGCTCGAGCATCTGCAAAATGCACGCACATCGCACATCCGTGAAATTCCTGAGTCGCTGCTGCATGTGCCATGCATTTACGTTGACGTTGCAATTACAACTGGTCAGATGGGAGAAGAAGGAGCAGGAGGAGCTAGAGGGGCCTACTCCTCTGGCGCACTCAGTTAGTCCAAAGCCCTTTCCTTTCTTTGGCTTTCTGTTGGCCATTCCCACGCCGAAGTCCAGTACAGGGAGAGAAAAGATAAAAGATTGCATATAATAACTTTAGATTGCCAAAATACATTCAAATTCAAATGTAAAATCAAGTTGAAAAGCTAAATTCATTCATTGACCAAAATATAATTTAATAATATGAAGTTAGCATGTAATTTGTTTAATGTAACAAACAGCAGACATTTTTCTCAGTGTATCCAGGCCATCCCCACCCCAGTCAAGTCTTCTGACCGCTGCCTGTTTACTGTGTGATTATTACAGGCAGCGAGGAAAATAACAGGCTTTCGCTTAGATGCCAGAAGCTGCTCCTTTGGCGCGGTTCAGTCACTCAGTAGACGACTGGCCTGGACTGCAAAGTGAGTTACTTAGGCCGGCGGCTTCATTACAGTTCCACCAGTCCTTCTGTCCACTCGGGCACATTCACAAAGCCGACCAACAGCTGAAGTGCCCTCATCTAAGCTCTCGTCCTGAAGTGATGAGAAGTAGTGTCCTGACCAAAGGCTCTTCCAACAGGTCCAACAAGTGGTTGTCGCCGCATTGTGTATCAATTCTCATGCCACCAGCTACCACAGACTGTCATTATTACCATTTCCCGATTCTCCACCCCCGCCGCCGATTTGCATTTGGTCCATCCATTGCCCATCACCCATCTCCATTCGAATTGAATATGTCGTCGAATTAATTGCCGAGTTAAGGGCGATTAGCAATCCCCGTTGCCATGGCATCGATTTGAATGGAAATTGTGCATCAATGTCTTGGGCATTAATTGAAGCAAATTGGAAATGCAATGCGGGCGAATTGAGTGGACAACCGGCTAAAGGATATGTTCAAAGTTTTTATATAAATATTTATAGATTTACTTGCATATTTCGCCGCTATGTATGTACATCACAATATCGACTGTTTTAGAAACTTCATTACTAAATACGGAATCAGGATCGAATCTTCAAGACAATCGAATGGGAAGGGGTTTCATCTTGGAGTTCCTAACATACATGGAAAACTGTGGACCCTCCGCGTTTCCGTAGCGTGTCACTTTATCCACCTTATAAGCAGCAGGACCCGGACCAGGTTTTTCATCTCTTTTGCGGTCAATTCTGCGGCCGAAGGAGAACTGAGGTCCTTTTTGTCCAAAACTGCTGGGTAGCATGTAGGCTCCAGGTCCAGGTCCTTACAAAATACTGAAAGGATATGCGCATTGTCCGTAGAAAATTAAGACTTCAACCTACCATAGTTCCTAGACATGTTCACAAATTATTCGCTGTGGCTAATTTCAACAATACTAATTTAAATATCTTAGATTTGGAGAACAAATAAATTTTTTGGGAAGCAAAAAAGGTATGTGTTCCGAGAACAGTCGAATTGTGAAATGAACAAAATCCCATATATATCCAATAATCAAACGATACAATAAACTCTCGGAATATGTGATTAGTAAATATATACACATACCAACATATAATCATTTAAACTAACTAATTAGATGTATATCTGATGGATTGTTACACTTCCACATTGTTTCACACACCCCGATTGATTGATTAAATATTTATTTATTTGCATAACTTTACTATCTGCTTAATTATCCGTAAATCAACAGCTATTTTCAACGCCCAGAAATAAAAGACGGGGCGCCAGTGGGCAAAAAAAAAAAAACACACCTTATTAACACCTAGGGCGTAAAAAACATTAATTAACTTTTATACACACGCCACACTAATTAATATTTAATTTGCCTCAAATTGTACAGCATTTTGCATTGTTCTAGCCGTCGCCGGAATTCGATTCACAGTTTTCAGTTGCGCACTAATAGATTTTATTTATCTGATTTAGCTAATGTATCTGGCGGATACGCTCTTTGTTGATTTACATAAAGCCAAATGCTCCGGCTAATTTCTTGGCTGACAAATGGCAAATTCTTGTAATTTTATGGAAGTCCAATCTGATTGAAAAAAAAAAAACGTTTTATCAAATTAGGCATTTCGCATACCTCTTGTCACTAAAAATGTTAACCGTTAACCAAATTATGTTGGCATGAAATATTCATGGCATGTTCGATATAAATCACTTATCATAAAATATTTAACATCTTTATTGTGTTAGTCGAACGTTTTTAAGAATGCGAAATGTTGATGGATGCAAATTTTTCGGTTTCGATTGGCTGAAGCTTGAATCGTTTAAATTAATGTGCGCTTTGTGCTGTTTTAACAAAGTTGATTTAATCACAATTCAGAGTGAAGAAATCCAATTTAACAGCTTGCCAACTTTAAAAGTGATTCCACCATATTATGATGTTTAAATGTGTTATAAATTATGTTGAGCTTCCTCTTAAGCTTTATTTTCGGGGTCACTTGTCAAATTCTACTATCCAATTTTTTTTCAATTAATACTATTTGCATCTCTCCCTTTTCCTTATAAACTTTCGCCAGAAACTTATAGCAAATTAGTCTGACATTTTTTTGGTACTGAAACTTTTTGGCTGATGCAACAGACTTTGCATAAATTACGGAAAATCAATAAAACTTTGGCAATGCATGGCATTTAGCCGATAAATTCAAGCTTAATAATTCAAATTTTAAGTATTTAATTAACCATTTCGCTTTGCATCTGGCCTTGCAGGAACAGAATGCACAGAACAGAGAAGCATTCGGAGGCATTCCAGCTGAGAGTCAGCCCCGAATTCCATCGGAAGGATTCCGGTACAGATCTGCAGATGTCTAGGAAAAAATGCAATAATAACCAACAGCGACGAGGTCGTCGAAGGCGAACGGACTTGGGGAATCCGCTGGGAATCCATGGGTCCATCAGTCTTGCTATTCTGATGTTGACCATTTGCATGGCCAACACGTCGACTGCCGGTAAGTGTTGAAAACTGAAAAACTAATAAAATTTCGTTATGAGCCAAATGGCTGGATAAACGACAGTGCAAGAGGGTGGTTGGGGGGGGGGTGTCCAAATGCCAATTGCGGAGGATCGGGGCACTGAAAGCTGACAGCAACATGCAGCAGACACGACACACAAGCCTCAATTAAAAGCACATCAATAACAGTCGTCTCCCACTGCAACCACCCATCCGCCCATCTGGCAAGCCACCCAAAACCACCCAAAACCACCCAAACGACCCCAAACCATCCGGTGATTCCCCTTCAATTGGCACTTGGCGTGCCAGTTTAGCTTGAGGGTCTGGTTCCTGTGATTCGGATTTTGATTTATTTAACAATTTAGCAACAACATTGGCAATGTCGCAAGCTGTGACTGTGACTTGCTTTACATTTGGTTTTTCTTTCGCATTCGTCGAGCAGTTTTTCATCTCCAGTGCACGAGGAAAAATATTCGAAACTATGCAGCTAGTTTTTGTTCCATCGAAAGAAGGGGAAATTACAAAATGATCGGAGCAAGGCAGCAAGAATGACTTAAACTTGTTCAGTGTCAATGAAATGAGAAATGTGGTGAATGGAAACGGAAGTCATATATAGAGATAGTTATGTGAGAACATTAACTTCTGTTCACTATAGCACCATATAAACTAATACCAGCAATAAATATGTATTAATAAATGTAATTTTCCATCCGAATAACTGTTCATTCACATAGACACTTTAAGCAATCGTCTGTCTATTTATCCCCAATAAAACACACACTCAGGGAAATTCCGATCCACAACCGCAGTAGCCCCAAAGCATGCAGTGGATGGCCAAACAACGGGCCAAAATAAACTTGTCGCTGTAGTTTGGAGGGAAATTAACTCTATACCGACATTGGCTCCCTTTGGGCCACTGTTCTTCCAGCCAAAAACAAACATGGAGCGAACGTGGCAAGTGGGCAAAAACGAAACGAAATGCTAGCCGGCGGCTTTGGGCGCTTAAAATTCCCCCTTGGGCCAAGTTTGAAAAGCGCTTTAATCGCTAAGCTGCGTTTAGGCGTCAGATTTTGTGTTGCGACAGGTCCACACCATGCCCACATAAATTTACCAACGCCCCTTTTTGTCCTTTGTATTTTACCAGCTGTTTAAACATTTTTGCTAACTCGGCCATTGTTGCAGTGGATACCCAGCAATGGGTAAGGGTATGCAGGAACTACAATTAGTAGAAATGATTTTAAAGTATAAGCAATAACATGTTGATCTCTATTGCTTAAAAAAATATATATATACATTAATATTAATGCTTTCTTGTTAAATGAAAAAACCTTAGTCAGAGAGATTAGTTATTCGATATGTGCGAAGCACATGGTATACCATAGTCGACCCATTTTGCTCTGTTAAGTTTTTTTTGGAGCTCTTTGCCGCAACGAGCCGCCAAATGAGGCATCTATGGATGAAGGGCGTGCAGAGCGGATGTTGCGGATATGCGGATGTGCGGATCCTGGGGTTCCCCGGACTGGCACTCGCGAAAGTGGCGGATGCGGCTTTTGCATGTGTTTGCTTGGCAGCTGCAATTTTCGTTGGCCATTTTACACGCCCTGCCTGCCAGGACTTCTGGGCCCAGTTACCCAATGAAAATGTTCAAGTTCAGCGCTGTGCTGGCGAAAAAAGTTAGCGAGTTTTGGTCAGAAAAAAGCGGTGTGGCCTAGTATGCAATTTTTTTTTTTTAATCAGGCCTGCTTAAAAGTTAAATGGCCAGCGGAGAATTTGCCCACTTCATCCAGCGAATTAGGCGTGGGTTAGGCCAGTAAATCCGAGAAGCGTGTGGCCTAACAATAAGGTCGAACGGTTTCTGGTCAAACGGCACGAAATTAATTTTAATTTTTTATGTGCACCTTTTTAATTTTCAATTAAGTGCCAAAGCAAGGGTTTAAATTGTTATAAACGGAATTTACCCGAAGCCAAAGGGTTGAAAAAAGGATAAGGAAGTTATTATTGTTTAAATACACTTTCAAATTTTTTTTAGTTCAAGCTGTGCTATTTAATAAAAATTGTGTGGTATAGATATAAAGGTTGCATTAAAAATTAATTAGCTAAACAAGCTTATAAAATCATAAAATCCAATTGGTTTACTTCGTTGATTGATGCCAGAAATGCCCACCAAAAATAAGAGTACAATGGATAAACGGTCACAGAAATGCCTGAATCTTTTTAACTGCCTTTTTTACGAACCTGGTAACAATTTGCGACAATAAACTGAAAAACCAAAGCGAAAAATGGCACTCAAACTGCTGTCAAGAGGCAAAGCAAACCGAAATGCAAACAAAAGACAGGAGGAGCGATGAGAAATGGATGCATTTGGGAAAATCTGGTGAAGCCAAATCAAACGTAGTCGTTGGGGGGAAAATAACCCTGTTTGTATTCTGTGTGCAGCAATCCTGGCCCCAGGACAATTGTCAAGGTGAAAAGGGGAAACTGAAAAAAAAGGGACACCATTCGATGGAATATAAAAATGAACTACAATTTTGCAAATTTTAAGCACATTTCAGTTGCTGTGAAAAAGTCGTCAGCGTGTCGAAAAAAAAACCGATTTGCATATTTACACCTACACAAGTGCAAACAGCACCCACACTCGTGCACACACACACAGGTACTAACACTCACACACACACATAACTTGCATACAATAAATCTAGTGACGTCTCGAGAGAAAGACGTCACGTACAAAGAAGAGGTTGGCGAAAAGTAAGAGAAGCTGGATACGTTGCTTTTCCTGTTTCCTGCTTAAGTTCCTGCCCAGCTCTTGTTGTGTTGGGAAATCCTTGCAGTCGGCGAGGATGGTTCGCTTACCCCCCCCCCCCCCAAATAGCCTGAATGCCGAGCAGAAGGTCCTTGCATCCTGCTCCTCATGCTCACCGCAAAGTGACGGTGAAAAATCGTCGCCAGTTCACATGAAAATTGAAATGAAAATGAAAATGAAAAGAAAATCGAGCTCATCATGTGTATATAAAAATACATATTTTCCACTCTACCTCGACTGCGTTGATAATGAGCACCATTGAGCGGGAAAGGGGGAAAACTAAGGAACTGGATTTATATTCATACGGAGTACGGAGAAAAGTGCTTTGTTAATACTTTCGGCGTAAAGACTTTTCAGAATAACAGATTTCGTCGAATAGCTCAGTCGGAATGAAGTATTAAATTGTAGCATTCAGCGGGTTAACTAAATTTAAATGTATAACAACTACCTTAAACTCGGATATTTTATTGTTATTTATGTAAAGTTGTTTACAGAATTGAGCAACCAAGAACATTTCTCTAGCGAAATGTTCGCTTGAATTAAAACAATTCCTTCGCAATTGATTGACTCCGGACCGGACCAACCTCCTCGTTTATCGTCCGTGGAGGAGAAGCCTGAGCACCGCAACCACATCATGTTCCCCTATTAACTTGCATCCCGAACAGTCGACCAAGCCCACAAATTGTTACAGTGAAGCCCCGCACCGTATCCCTGCTCCTAGGGCGTCTGTCACGTGGAACGGGGTAAATGGATAAATAACGATATGTTTACAGATGGCACTGGGCGAAGCGAAAAGTGTGGGGGGGTGGTAGGAGGATATGGGGTGTGTGTGTTTGCATGTATCGCTGATTTATATGCGAATTTTTATATGCACAGTTAAGGTGGCACATATCCGGGGGCTGGGAACGGAGGAACGCAGAGAAGATCCGACCCAGGAGACAACTCCTTTGGCAGTTGTCAGTTGCCTGTTGCCTCGGCAAACAAACAAATGCGGCGGCGTCTGAAGAATTTGTATGCAAACAAACGGGACATACGGCAAACACCCGGCAACTGGCAAACATGCAAACAAACAAACAAACAAACATGCTCACGACAATGTTTTGTTTCAACTGCGTAGGAATGGCAAACGTCTTCAAGGAGAGAGTCAGAGATTTTCATTTGTCGTTGGTGTTTTTTTTTTCGGGACTTTGGCTTAAAGCTTTAAGCAAATTCTTAGCCATACTTGAACTGCAAAACGGCAAATAGCTGCTCATTTTTAATGCATACTTCATAAATCCTTGTCATAACTTTGTTAGCCAAGTTGCGTTGTTGCCTCCGCCACGCCATCATCCGCCAGTATTGCCCACCCATCTGTCCCCCTCGAGTTTGTCTTCTTGGCGTTGCGTATACGCAACGTTGGTCGCGCCACTGCAATTTTATGGCTTATGGCCACGCCCCCAACCGGGAAACTATTTATCTGACATTTATATGCAACGGCACTGCGAAAGCCATCAGCCATATTGCTAAGTTTTAGATCGAGAATCATCAATAAGCGTCGACAAGGATCTTGCCTATACATTTTTCATAATGACTGATAAAACTGAGATACTCCGAAGTATCAGTAAAATGGTGACGATTTTGTGCTTCTTTTGGTTTCATTGAGAGTACCCTTTCATTCACACTACATCAATTATTATGGTCAACGAAGGAATCTTCAACTTCCAGCAATTTGGCTCTGAAAACGATTCAACTTCAATTAGCATTTAAGCATTACAATGACCCAAGTCTGGCAGATGCAACGTTTTCCTTAGCTTTGGCCATCAGTGGGCGAAAAAAGTTCTTCAGCTAACCGGAAATATTTTAATTTCCGTCTTTGCTCTTCTTTTTTTTTTGAATACAGTTGCCAGCTTTTAGGCGTTTCCGTTTTTAATTGCGGAGTTTCCTTGTTTTCGTTTTACCCATGAAATTAAAGTAAATACTTTAAGCGTTTGCCAAACAGTAAAAGCCATCACAGAACGGAGATCGGCAAATAAAATGCGAGAAGAACTCGTTGGAGAGTAGCGTTAAAATTTGCATAAAATGTTTTAATTCACCCAACCGGGCAGGGATGTGGACATACCAAGTACCCCCTTTTCCTGCCCGCATTATGTCCAGCTTGACATTTTAAAGACAACATCCGCCCCTCGCGGCTTAATTGAATTGTTTAATGGAGTCTTACGACAACAGAACAGAAAAAGAGAAAAAAAACCAAGCGAAAAAAGGAGCGGAAACGAAAAGGAAAAATCAAAACGGCATAAAATAAAATGCGGGTCGAAAGCAGATGCTTTCACCTTTCCTTTCCGGCCCACGGCCACTTTCTCCGCCCCGTTAATTTAACGCCACTTGGCAGTCGTAAAAAATGCCAACAAATTGTCGCCTTTGGTCAAAAGGAAAGAAGACCAACAAAGGGCCACAAAAAACCAGAAAAAAAAATCGAACCGAAAAAAGAAGCAAACACTTAAAAGGTAAAACGGATACATTATGATCATCGTTATCAGGTCCCCAGCTGTTATCAGCTTATCGGTCCGGCTCGAATGCAGCGCATTCAATTTGCCATTTTATTAACCTGTCTGGGAACAAAAAAAAAACTACCTTCCTCAACTTCATCAGCCGGGTGAAAAAGTTTCGCACAATGGCAAAAGTTAAATCTGTTCACATTATTCAAGCATTTACGTGGCTTAATCCTAGAAAAACTTTTACGCCCCACCAGCAGAAAACGACAGGCAATATTTATCCGTTTGTATTTTCCATAGATTTTCAATACAAACCAAAAATCGGCGGGGGTGTGTGTGCCACTGGGATTTGATGCCCCGAAAAAGTATATTTTTGTAATTTAAAGTTCCAGCAGCATAACTATGCCGAAAGCGATGTAGTCACGTCTGGCAATAAAAATGAGTGTATACCCTTGGCATATGCAAACGGGCTAAGAACAGCTCTAGTTCAACGCGTGCCTGGCATTTCCTTCCAAGTGCTCCTCCAGGTGTTTCTATAAAGTTTTCGCCCATAACTTTGTCGGAAATTATTCGAACTGGATCGTAACCAAGTTTATCCTTGTTTGCAGCCAAGTTCAGAAGCGGAAAATCAGCTTTATTGCGGGTCCTCATTGGTTTATTGTTTCAATTGTAAAGGGATAGTTCATATTAATGATTATATACACATATATGTATTCAAAGTTCCAGTTATGCATTTTAAAGAACTTATGAAGTTTTGCTGTAGTAGCTAACCGGTTTCCCTTTTGTCACTTAAAGTGTGTGCAAACAATCAGCATACTGGCCACAAATATGTACAAACTTTGCCTTCTACCCCTAACTAACTGTCATAATACGTGCTCTAGATGCAGCAATAAGCATAATAACACAGGGGAAAAAGGTCCTGTAAGGACAACAATGCCGGGAAACAGGAGCTTCAACTTCGGTTTGACTTCGGGCCAGGTCAAATGGTTAACAGCAGCAAATCTGGGAAAACTTACAAACGACTCGAAGTGAACTTTCCCCCTCACGGCTGCTGTCGATGTAAAATTGTGTGTGAAATCGGAAAATTAGTCCCCAAGGAAGTTCGTCGCAGGCAAAGCCCGAATATGAACTGCGATGCCGGTGACGATGGCACATATTTTTCGGATGGAAAGCTTAAAGCGGCTTTAAGTGGTCATGAGCACGCCTCGTTGAGCAAAATCTGGACCAGGACCAGCACCAGGACCAGAAATTGGACCACCCCGAACGGAACTAACTGACTCGGCATGCGGTTGTTGGATGACTTTGCGGATTCCCTGTTTGTGTAATTGCGGGCCTTCGGTGTTGTTTGCCCATCCCATGACCAGTGGGCACATCGAAACTGTGGCTGTTTTCATAGGGTTTTTGTACGGAAGGCACTGGAATTTGGAAGGAATACGATGCTATTGGAAGGGGCGTTGCTTACGGCATGTGCATATGAATCCATTGAAATAATTAAATGGTGTGTCCAAGTAAACTATGTCAAAGTGTACCATAGAATCAAGAAATTATTTTGGATAATATTTCGGTTGCACAATTACGCAACTCAAATTTACCTTTTAAATTGCATGCTATTGTAAGCATCGGTTTTTAAATAAATTTATCAATTACGTGGGAAAATCGCTAAGCCAAATATGACCCAGAAAGTGAAACCCCGTGCCGTCTCACATAATAGCGCTAAGATCTTATCAAAATAAGCCAATTGAAGAGTGACCAAGAAAACCAGAAACAAGCCAAACATGTAACACATACCAATGGTGTAACCCGCCTGAGCCGGCGATCGACCAATTACAAAAGCCAAATGCCAACGTGCTGCTGCCAACAGCTGCCACTTGATAATGGGCCCGAACATCATCCACTTTTGGCCTAATGCGAAAAGCAAACAGAGGCCAAAAGACACACACAAAGGCCAAAACCGAAACTCACACGTGCCGTGGAGAGCGCAGCAGCTTCTAAAATGAAAAGTGTTAAAAACTTTTACTTTCAATCCGAGCTGGTTTGTCCGACTTTTTTCCCCTTTTCTGTTTGGTTTTTTTTTTTTAGTTTGGTTTGGTTTGGTTTGGCCTAGAGCGAAGGGCCAAGCCGGCATGTAAATTAGCTTTTGAAGAGCCAAAAGCCAGAGACGCTGGCCAACAAGTGGCGCGCGCTTGTCTCCGTCTCGCTGCGGGTAATTATATTGTGGTCACGTCCCGGCGAGGCATCTGTTTTATGGAGTGTTACACTTTAACGCCGATCTGCAGAGCTCTTAGCCCAGTTGAAAGGAAGGAGTGCTGCTAATAACAACTCGGGGTAAATTGAAAAGAGCTCACAGTTGGCCACTTCCAGCAAGGACTTACATTCCATCAAGAACTTGACTTTGTGGCGGCCAACGTGGCGTATGATTAATAAATAGTTATCGAGAGTATCAAACTGAAAGCAAACTTCTGTGCTTTGCACTTAATACAAATGAGATTTCATTGCAATTCGTTGGTTTGCATTCATATTACATATTCATATTAAAATGAATTTTCATTATTATTAGGCAGCTCGAATTTAAATTACTTCAAATTTAGTTATTGAAATAACTTTCTGTATAATTAAATCACTCATTTAAACGATGATCTTATGGCTTTATTTGAACTTTTTTAAATCACTCTCAGCTCGCAGATGAAAGCATTAATTTCAGATGAATTGGCATACAACGGCGTAATTATTGGCATTGCTTTTGATTACTGAAATAAATCACTCGGTGCAATATTATTTGCCCGTGAAATGTATCTGCCAATAAGCAGGCTACCCACCTGCCCACCTGCCCAACTGACTACCCACTGCCCACATGTGATTACTCAAATTGCTACAATTAGGCCGGCTGGGCACGTGACGCTGACAGAGGGTATCATCTCCATTGGGCCACCAAAGTTCCCAGATCTTGGCCCTGGGTTGGATGGATAATGCGCCTAATGACAGCTGGAATGATGGGCGAGCCGGGGTTATGCCATTATTAATTTAAATTGCCCATGGACATCGACGCGGTGGCAACAGGAAAGGGGATTACTCTGGGATTGGAACTGGGCACACACACACAGCTAGTGTGGCCAACATGCAAATGCCGGGCACTAATGCAGAATTCAATTTGAATTTTCACTGTGCCAAATTGTTTGAGTTAACACTCAAGTGATTACACTGGCATTTCACACGTCTGCGCTGATAATTCGATAATATGTCAAGCCCCTTGGCATTACAATGGATAATTATATTAGATAAAAGTGTATTTCGTATTTTTTTGATTTCTTAGGCCATTAACAATAATCACCTTGTAAAGAATATCTTATCCTAGACTGGTTAATATTCCTCTATCTTTTAGGCAATCATACTAATGTTAGCTGACTTATAATTACTTTTAGGTTTGCAAATTAAATTAACTCATGCAAATGAGGCAATTTAAACGGTTTCTTTAAGTACCGGAACGTTTTCTTTAAAGCCCGTTTAAGTTTTGATTGATTCCGTCATAATGCCAACTGTGGCCAATTTCAACTTTGTTCACTTCGCCATACGAAATTCCACTTCGTCTTTTTTATCAGTCCGCTTATTTTGGTTTCGCGCATATCACCTGCCATTAAACCGTATAATTTGTTTTCTTAGGTTTTTTGCTTGTTGTTGGATGATGAGTTGTGTTTTTTTTTTTTCTGTGGATTTCGAGACAAAAAGTGTCTGCCACTCGCCCGGCGTCGCCTTTTGGCTCACCTCATCCATCATCTTTGTCCAGAATGATGACAAGTGCAACAACGAGCTCAGAACACTCAAAAAACTCATTTGTTGTCATTTGTCCGTCTGTCAATCCGCCCATCCGCCGTATTTTTATTGTTTTTCATTGTTTTTGCTTTCGTTTTGAATGCCATTTAAGCGTCAATTTGAAATCGCATTCGCAACTGCCTGACTTACGCGCCGTTGGTTTCTCGGTTTCCGTCGAAATTCCCCATGGAAACAATGGAATTATCAGCGGAATATATACATATATACTAAATCATTATGTCTATAAGCATGACGGCATGTTCTTGTTACCAATTTTGAGTTTCGTACGACATGCATGCTAAGATCGGATTGCTAGCACATTCTTATTTCTTCGAATCACCAATTGCTTGTCATTCAAATTTATTAAAAGTACTATTGTAAATTGATTTTTTTTACATATTTCTTTCAAATGTTTAATGAGTATATGCATAATCCTATGAGTTTTAGAATCAACTTAAACAAATTTCGTGTTTTGCAATTTTATAATTCATCTTGAAGCTGGTCCCTTTGGAAACCAGATTGTTTCACGGCTCGCAGACTCAAACAACTTGGCCCCAATAAAATTGCAATTACACTCACAATTCATGGGCCTGGAATTTCTTTATTGCGTTCGACTGAGCAGAAGTCATGTCAAACTAGCACATTTTCCTCTGTCTAACTAACCGCAAGCAAACTGCTTAGGAAAACTCAAGGAGCGAGCAGATGAACCGACCGCCGCAACGATTTAAACGCTCGGCGAAAACTCAGCTAAGGGAAAATGCGGCGGAAAAGTGAGGTGCGGATGGAGCCGGGAAAGCCACTTGGTGGAAATGTAATAATGATGGAAAACATTTTCTGGCCGGCGCTGAAGTTGAGTAGTTTATGAAGTGTAGGCGACGGCGGGCCAGACAATTTTCCGCAATTTCCACGCTCCTTGGCTCGACTTGCCCAGCATGATTTGTTATTGCTGTTGGTTTCGGCTATATAGGCGCGTTTATAGCCGCTCGTATTTATCAATGGTGTTAAGTATTATTAATAGTAGTGCGGTTTCAGTGGTGTGGTTACCCAGGGCAGGCTGTCAAAAATTTGGCTTCAACTCGCGCTGTTTTTAATGGATATTTAGCTGATAAAATCCAGCCTAAAGTGGGTGTCTTCCAACCAGGGACCCCCCGTAAATCCTCTCTACCAACGCCTGTGGCACTGAAAGCGATTCTAGGCGGTGGATCTTAGCCGGCAATTCGCTTGTTTGCCAGCTTGTTTATAACAATTCGACGGAATTGTGCTTATCATTTATCACGACAAAATAAAAGCAACATTAATTTATAATCAATGACATTTATGGGTATGAATCAGCAGCTATTGCAGCGGCAAATCGCGTCACATTTACAGGCATTTGCATAATAACTTTCTGCCTTGCGGAAAACAATCAAAAGCTAATTTACAATGCAATTTCACAGCCAGCAATTTATTGTCACTCGTCCGAGACAAAAAAAAAACAAACAACAACAACAAAAGAATGAAGGAGAAAAACAAATATAATTCAGCGGCTTACAGAATTTAAGCACTTGCACAACGGACCCAAGCGAGGAAGCTGACAAGAAAATCTAAAACAAGATCTCCGCGGTGGCGTATACGTAATCTGACCGAATCGTGTCACCCGAGTCCCAGACAAATGTCAGCCGTCCCAGCGACTGCTCCACATTATGTGCATAATCATTTTGCTCATTTGAAACGTGTTGGCCAGCCAAAAATTAATGCAAAACACAAAGTGCGGGTTGGGAAGGGGGGACAAAAAAAAAAAAGAAAACCCGGAATAGTCCCAGAGACCCAGAGACAATGGAAAGTCGAGGAATTAGCGCTGCGTTCCACAATGAAAACAGAGCGCAAAACGGGAAGCTGTTCCACTAATTGCAGCGTTTCGGATTTCATCCATGTGTGTCTGTCTCGTTTCTGTTTCTATTTCTATTTCTGGATTTCGAGTCTGATTCTAGTTCTGATTCTGATTTTCTGCCTTGCATAACGAGCAACAAGCCAAAGTGCTTAAAGGGGCTAAATGAAAGTCGCAGACGGCGTAGATGATTTCAGAATACTTAGCTAAGTGCGAGGCGTACGGGAAAACTGCACTTGCGATGATGTGGACACACAGCTGGTTAGCTCTTGGACTCATCAAGGAGTGGGTGCGATGGAAAGGCTTTAAGAGTTTATAATCTTGGGGATGAATGTGCAACGATCACTCAGCTAGCTATGAATCTTTAATGAAATTAAATTTTATTTAATAAATAAAAACTATATCCAATTTAAAAACTATTAACGAAGAAAGTGAAATAAATCGACTTTAAAGTCTAGAGTTCACTCCTCCCAGTTGAACACCGAAATAAATGTAAATAATTCCCCCATTTTTGGCGCCAAAGGATGGGGAGCAGCATATGCAGTTCCCTTAATGAGCGCTAGGAAAACAATTTAGAGTTGGTTGTACGTAAAGGGATACATGGGTCCCATTTTAAGGAAGGGAAAACTCACAGTAAAGGATGGCCGAAACAGACATAATAAAACTGAACCACTGGGCGTATGATTAATGACCGAACATATTTAATCATTTTTCATGCCAAATGACATGAACCGAGCTCAAGAGATTGTGTTGCCAGCGAAGCCTTTAAGTTGGACAATTTGAGGCAAAGTTGGAGGGGCAAATGGAAGATGTACGGGTACACAAGGCATGTCAATCGGAATTATACGCCAAACTGGACAATCAACGGGCGTAGACAAAACGGATGTCACTCCATCTTGTGCTCCACTTCGTTTCGCTTTGGTTTCCCAATTGGGAGTCGCCTCCAACTGGGCAAACAAAAAAGCCAAACTAAAACTAAACTCATTTAACTTTGCCGTATTTTGATAGCATTTTACCTTGGCCAACAGCAGAGGCGGCTGAAGCCGCACCAGCAACAGGAACAACAAACAACTGTTATCAAAATGTCATTCATTCAAATATGTACCCAGTGTCAGGGGGCGAAGGGCAACTGCCCATCACCTCATCTCACCCCTCGCACCAATCCTCCAGCAAATGCCTTTCCGCTCCTGGATACACTCTGCAAAAATCCGAGAACAACATAATCCAATTACATTTGTAAATTAAAACATGAAGGCAATTTGCATTTTCGTTTCATTAAAGGAAGATCCCGATAGCTGTGCACAAAGTGGAGGGCAGTGTTCGTTAATAATCTGCACAAGCATTTTTCTAGAATTAAAGTGAACTATGAGGAAAAATTCTTGGAAGCAAGTTAAGCTACAAAAATATTTACTAATTAAAGTAGTGCAAAAAAACTTTAAAAAAAGGCATTCCGGGAAAATGTTGAAGTACAATTTCATTCAAAACATAATAAAGATACGTATTTATCTGTTGACGCTAAAATAGGGATATGTATTTAAAGAATGAATAGAATTCAAGTTTTTGTTGTTTTAGCCATGTTGCAGTACTATACAAGGTAGTTAAAAAATCCATTTTATGTTAGTAAAACTTATATCAAGGCTTAATTTCTTATTCAAATTTCATATAGTCTAAGCAATAAAAACACTTAATATAGCTGTCAAAACTTTGGTAATCTTAACACACCTGTGCTTGTTTGCCTCGGGTCAAGTGAACAAACTAAAAAAGAACATGTTTGATATATAGATGTAAAATCCTTTCACCTTCGTAACTTTCAAAAATGTGGGCGTTGTGGAATTTACAGATTTTGGGGACCACATAAATAAATGCAAAATATTTTAAGCCTTTCAAATGTGCGTGGGTGTTATGGAACTTTATTTCTTATGAGCCCGGATTTTCAGGATTTCCCCGCCGATTTTTTGCCCCAGTGCAGTGCATTCTATTCAATGGCCTTTGTTGATTTTCTATCTTCTCGCATTTCACACTCGTGTTCTCTACTTTTTCGCAGTGCCCGCCATGGAAAGCAGCAGTGCATCCTCCGCAGTCGTCACGGTCGCGGTCACGCCGAGCATCCTGTCGAGCAGCTCCAGTGGCGGCAGCGTAGGCGGATTCCACGGCCTCGCGGCCAGCTCCACGGAATCCCCATCCTCCGCATCTCCGGAGCAGCAGCAGCCGCAGGGTAAGAGCCGAAAACTAATCCCATACCGCCACCCACACCCAAAAACTAAATGGCAAACAATGCGCCGCGTCGCGCTCCATTCAAATTGCTTATAGGCCAATGCCTGCAGGATGGACTTTGGGTGGCCGAATCCGCGACCCGTTGCCAATACCAAACTAGCTGTCGTGCCATCCAGCGCACTGGCCACTGCTGCCCCGATTATAAATGCGGTAAGTGAGAGCGAATCCATGCCGGCGCACCCACTTTCGGATGCATTTATGCAAATCTCCACTGCGCTCCTTTTCCAGATTGCGAAAAGGATGGCAAAACTTATGCCAATGGTGATAAATTGGTTGCCCCGGACACGCCGTGCACCGTGTGCTACTGCAAAGGTGAGTGCATCCAGCTGTCTGCCAATTAGCCGAGAACTGGGGGTAATTATGGTGGAATCCTTGGGTGTGCAGAGCCTTGGGAAAGTTTTATGACCTCGCTTCATATAATTCCTTATGCCAAATAATGCACCTAACATTTCTGATGATACAACGCATGGGTAAAACTTTAAGATATCAAAAAAAATTTATTTAATCTGTAAATAAATAACTATTTTGGTTAGATCATCTCCACTTTTCGGTACCCAAGAGCTTCAATGTTTTTTCTTTGTAGTGTAGCAAATATTGAATGACACACACCCTCATTCAGCAATATTTTCGTAGAATTTTCGACTATTGGCATAAACACACTCCATTTGTTGCAGGCGGCGAGATTGTTTGCAGCCCGGTGACCTGTTACCGGCGAGATGACTGCATGCCCAAATACGTGCCCGGTCGCTGCTGTCCGCAGTACGACAATTGTCCAAGTGAGTTTGCCAATGCTGCATGTTGATCAACCAGTGGGTTCACTAAATCAACTCGTTTCCCCAACACCCACAGTTCTCGATAATAATCCACCGCTGGCCAGCGAACCCGTGAGCAGCTCGACTACTACCACGGCGAAACCGATGGCACTGGCTCAGCCGGCTGGATTCAACTGGAACATCACCATCAAAGAGATCACCAAGCCAACGGAGATCCGCATAACCGATGACAACAAAGCCAAGCCATCGATTCCGACCAGAAAGCAGAGCAATTTGATGCTCACCACCGAGGGACCTGCAGCACCAGTAACCAGCAGCTCCCTGGACACCACCACAGCAGGATCAGCAGGAGCGACGGGAGCAGCAGCAACAACAGCAGCAGCACCGGCAAGCAGCAGCACTGCAGCAGCAGCAGCAACATCATCCGCGACGGCAGCAACACCAACGGACTCGACAGCAACACCAATGCCCAGCCAAGACGGCAACCAGAAAGCACTTCCAGGCGGCACCGAGAGCTTAAAGCTCATCGCCTCGGTTGGCTACATCGAAAGACCCCTCTCGCCTAGCAGCAGCATCATAGTGGAGCAACAGGTGAAGCCGCTGGTCACCTACAACGCCGACGGACTGCAGCCGCTGACCAGCAACGATCCCAGCAAGGTGAACATCAAGCGGGAGTACACCACCGAGGGATCCACACTGAGCACCAAGAACTACGAGGAATCCGCACTGCCCATATTCGTGCAGAATGGCTTCAGGGATTCGCTGGTGGAGCCGTCCGATGCGGAACTTGAACCCGATACGGCGGGCAGTGATAACATTTACCACATCATATCCACCACCGAGGGACCTGGAACCGTTATCAAAGTGACCACGGATGCACCACCAAAGCCCAGCGAGACCTCACCCACCATCCAAACCGTGATCAGCCCAAACACCACCAAGTCAGACGTCGAGAGTAGCTCCGATTCCGTCGCAGTAAGCAGTGAGATGCCGCCAGTGAGCTCCACTCATCACATGGACGTGGATGATGATGTACCTCAAGTGGAATCCAATCCAGCCTATCCCTCGCTGCCCGAGGACGACTTCAGTCTGCGAGACGTAAACTTTCCGCTCGTCGAGCTGGAGGACATAGCCGAGTCCGAGAAGGATGAGCCTCGGAGCATACCCAGCCCCTTTGAGGTGGACCACAGGCATGTGAAACTGGCGACCGATACCAGCCTGGATGGCAGTGGCAGCGGAAGTGGTGGTGGCGACATCGATCTCTACCAGGATAAGTCTTCTACCACCGAGGAAATGATGGCGTCCGGCTCATCCATTCACGAGAAGAGCTCCCTGGTGCCACTGCTGATGTACAGTGGCGAGGATATATCCGGGGAGACGCGCATCCAGAACGGCAGCGATCTGCAGCTGGAGAAGATCAGCCAGGGTGAGGAGGTTGAGCTTGGCAGTGGGGAAATCAGGGAGCCCGTCACCCCCAAAACCAATGCCGTATCCACGCTGGAGATCGATGAACTGGGCTCGGGAGCGGGCCAGGTGGGCGGTGTGGATCCCAAGGCCGATGCCAAGAGCCTGAAGCTGGACGAGAGCCAGGAAACGGTGGCCAGGACCAGTGCCAGTGGACTGGACAAATCGTCGGCGAGGGCCGAGAAGAGCTTTGTGGAGCGGGCCCTGCCATTGGGGCGTCTATACCTCCAGCGCATCTACTGAGGATCGCCGCCTGGAGTGGCTCTACTTGACATATTTAACCCTTTTATTGTACATACGGACACCATGGGGCCTAGTGGCCTGCAAAGCAGCGAATATCCAACCATTCAAGTGAGCAGAATGGCGGCAGATTGTTAGGTTTAAGTAGCCAGAAGAAAGGGGAAGAAGATTCCATTATCATTTCCATAGACTGCATAGAACGACCTTTGAATTTATCAACTTTACGAACGTAATCATTAACTAACTAATGTATGATTAGCAGATTAGCAAAGCTGGGCTCCCCAAATGCAATAACGAAATGTTTCCATTATCTGGCAATCCATATTGCTTAGTTATACTTCTAATTTATACGTACTGAGCTAAGTGCACTGAAAACAAAATCAACCATTGTCCCCCACATTTGAAAATCATCGAATAAGTCGCAACATAAACGAAGGAGAAATTATTTAACTTGTTTTATCCCATCATGATTTTATTTAATTTGTAATTTATTTCATAACGAATGCAAATGATTTTGAGAAATGGTTTAATGCAATGGCCAACTGTGTAGTCCTCTTTGAATTGAAAAGCTTTTAAGTTTAGACTGAATATGGCAAAGTTTTAATTTAAAGCAATTTACTCCTACTTTAACCATAATTTATATACAATTTAAACTAATTTTACTTTGACATTGAGTCTTGATAATTATCGTTGGATTTTCCTAGAAAGGAAAATCAAAAGCTCGAGTGAATTTCAAAGCTGACGAGCGGAGAAAAGTGTCAAAATGAAAACGCAGTCATTCTTTAGTTAGTACGTACGAGTATAATAAATAATTAATTACCTATATGAACATAATTTATTTAGGCGATGATCGTGCACACTATCACTCACACACATACCACACAGAATTTTTGAGATAATTAAAATATATTATGAAAATACTTTAACTAGCGTAAATTTAGATTGAAGCTCATTTAACAATGTATGAAGTACGAAATAAAAATGAGGTAATTCTAAACACACAAGATAAAAGTTTTAAGTGGTTCATATCATATTTGGGAATATTTATTACCACAAATGATGCAAAAATCAGGGCCCTATAAAATACCCTACGATCATCGGACCCACCCAGATGTTATGCAAGCAGCCCCTCTGTACCTGCGGGCATGCCACGCCCCCTCCACGTACAACTCATTACACATGCAAGTGCATGTGGCGGCAATTACCAGAAATTAAATAAACAAACCGAAGCCCAGCAAAAAGCAACAAAATACAAAATACAAAAAAAAATAAATAAAAGTCCGAGGAAAACAATCACGACGACAACTGTTGCATCACGACCGCAGCACAAAAGTTGCCGGCGGGGCAACCACTCGGGTTACCAGCGACTCCATCGCCATTCCCATCCCCGGGTTACGTAACAAGGTTGAGGATAGGATACCATGCCATGCGATAGCAATGTGCCGACTTTTATTGTTAATTCGTATGCGCAGCGGGATCAGCGAGGAGAAAGTCGGCGAAGATCGTTAGGAAAAAGCCACAAATCAAACCAATAAATCACTCGTTTCGATTCGAGAGTTCGTTTGCAGAGGAACCAACTGGTTTTCGGGGAGGATCACTTTCGCTTTTAATATTTTTTTCGGATTTTTTTTTCCAATTGTTTTGGGTGGTAAATAAACGCTGCGATTAAATACTTGTAATGTTTTCGTTTTATTAGTGAGAAACTTAACAATGAGGACGAAATGCAATGAGCTAACCAAGGAAGTGGTCCTACGACTTAGTTGCGACCGATCTGGTCGACCTGGGACTGCAGGTTGTTTATCACCTCGGAGGGCACCTGGTCGCCGAGGATCTCGAAGAGATTGATGCGCTGGTTGCCGGGTATCTGCTCGTACGCGCCCAGCTCGATGCCCTCCTGCACGTTCTGGATCTGGGCATCCTTGGGGATGAGAAGCGTCTGCTGCGCCTGCCGGATCGCCTCGTTCGTGTAGGCGGCACCCTCGCGATTCTGGGGCAGGGATTGGGCACCAGCCAGGAGCAGGGCGAGCATCGAACACAGCGCGAACACTTTCATTTTGTGGGTTTTCTCGAGGGGATTCAACTGCAAGAGATGCACGGATTCAGTGGCGCTCGATGCGGACTGGATTTGGTTATGGTCTTACCTTGCGCGCGTCGTTTGTTGTAATGTTTCGGCTGCGCAGGCGCAATGCCCGTTTTATAAGCTGAGCTGCGCCGCTGGAAGCCCCGAAAATCTGGAAAGCTTTAACTCTTTCATTTCGCTTCGTTTCTGGTTTTTTGTAAAGCCAAAATGGTGGCACAAAGTAGTAGTACCGAAAAAAAGTGTTATTACTTCCCAGCTTAATATCCCCATCGACCCATTAAGGTGAATACATTTTTTATTGGAAATTTTTTATTTTCTTGGGCATTTGTCCAATTTTGATGCGAAGGTTAAGCGCCACTTCAGAAATGTCAAGTGGCATTTAACCTTCCAGTGAACACTCGGCCGCAAAGTGGTCTTTCAGGTGCTATCTGGTTCATATTAATAGCCTGAACGTAAAATATTAACAATTACCAGTCTTTGAAGATTGAAGAGTCATTTACAAATTGCCGCCGCGGCTGTGCATTTTTTGGTTTCTTATTTTTCCATTTTGCGTAAGACGATCAAAAGGAAGAGAAGCAGTTAGTGGCTAAATTACAGCAAATCATCTGCGCCTGATTTGCTTGCAAAAAATATTTAATTATCAGTATTGCGAATTGGCTCGTATCTCTGTAAGATTTTTTTGTAATAAAAAAAAGGAGAAACGACAAAGCAGTGGTTATGCAATCAGCGGTTTTTCGAATTTGATGAGTAATATTTTAGAGAAACAAAATCAAAGTGATTAGAAATACCATACACTCTATTAATATCTTTTTATTTGTTAAAGTAATCGGCAAATTACACTTAAGCAAGCTATTATAATTATGCATAGTTTTAACGCACCAAAAAATTTGAATTTAAAAACTCCGCTTAGTAGTAACGGGTGATAACAAGACGATAAGGCATTTCGATAAGAGCACAGCGATAGCAATGCGATAACTCTTATTCCGGCATGCGCTTCGGCGTTTTTTAGTGTTTTTGCATGTATTTGTTGCATTTACCATCGTTCGTTTAAAAACACGCTTCTTTTCAATTTAATTTTACACAACGATCTCCCGAAGGAAGAACCTCTAGTTTAGTGGTCAACACCTTGTACCACCTGCAGGAGTTAAGTCATAACCGTAGCAAACACACGCGGGAACACCCCAATCCCAATCCAGCCAAAAAGAAACGCACGTGGGCCAGGAGATGGATGTGGATAACGGCGAGGGGCAGGTGCAGGTGCACCTGAAGACCAAGCAGGAGCAGTGAGTGTCCATCTAGAATCTCTATCAGTAGAAGATTTTAATCAAGATACCCTATTTCAGCTATGCCGTGCCTGATGTGCCCTATGCCATCGATGGCACCGTCACCACCGTGGAGCTAAACACATTCGTGAACGCACTGTTGCGTCAAAAAGATGGCTCTTCCGACACGGACTTCGACTTCCTGGTGTTCGATGAGTACCTGCGTGGCCGGCTGTGCGATCACCTGCGCGAGAAAGCCATCAGTTTCGAGGACGCCATCGAGATCGAGTATGTGGAGCGGTTCCCGGCGCCAGAGCCACAGGATTGCCTGCTGCACGACGACTGGGTGTCCGCGGTGAAGGCTAGAGGAAAGTGGATCCTCTCCGGGTGCTACGACAACACCCTGAATTTGTGGACCAACAAAGGCAAGCACATTCTCACTATTTCTGGTCACACGGCGCCCATCAAGGCGGTGGACTGGATATCGCTGGACGAGGAGACGGGACGTTTTGTGTCCACATCGCAGGATCAGACCGCCATGCTGTGGCAGTGGAACGTGGGCTCCAACTCGGTGGAATGTGTCTCCGTGTGCAAGGGCCACGAGCGAGGCGTCGACAGTGTCAGCGTGAGTCCGGATGGTCTGAGATTTGCCACGGGCTCTTGGGACACGATGTTGAAGGTGTGGTCAGCAGAGCTGGACGATGCAGTCGAGGGCAGCTCAAAGCGGATGAAAGAGAGCGGTGTGAGAGTGAGTAGTCTTGCCATTTATAATTAGACTTGTAATCAGCTTTACAATTCCTTTCAGACCCCCAAAATTACGCTGCAGGGACATCGTGAGAGCGTATCAGCCGTGCAGTGGATGGATGCTACCACTCTGCTAACTGGCAGCTGGGATCACACACTCAAGGTGTGGGATCTGAGTCTTGAGGGCATCAAGACCGAAATATCCACCAACAAGTCCATATTCGATGCGAGCTACTCAAAGCTGAATCGGCTGATACTGACTGCTTCGGCGGACAAGAATCTGCGGCTCTATGATCCTAGGACAAACCGTAAGATCTAATACTCCAATATCAACAATGGAACTTCCACCTAACCAATATAATTCGGATCTTTCAGAGGGATCAGTGGTAAGGAATACCTATCTGGGACACAATGCCTGGGTGCAGACCGTCATGTGGTCCACCACGGAGGAGTTCCTATTTGTCTCCGGCGCTTATGACAACCAGAACAAGCTGTGGGACTGCAGGAGTCCCAAGGCCCCACTGTACGATCTTCTGGGTCACGGTGAAAAGGTCCTGGACATCGACTGGTCCAATCCCAAGTACATTGTATCTGGTGGTGTCGACAACACGGTGCGCGTATTCAAATCTCGCAAGGCGCTAGCGGAAGAAGCGGAGACGAAGTAATCCCAAAACTTGTAAACTTTTTATAAATACAAAACTAGTTTAAACTTTAAAGTAAATATTGAAAGATTTTACATCTGGGGTGTTACACTTAAATTATCGAAGTGGGTGAAGCAGAGAGGTATTCAAAGTGTATTATACATGGTGTAAATATTCTTGTTTTTTATTTCATTTACGAAATAGTTAGATTTCAATACTTGAATATTATTTTTATGGTATCCGCTTCCGAGTTGCCACAGTGCTAGAAAAGGCAAAAAACGGTTGCCAGAAGCCGAACATCGATAGTTCGCTAAGGATGAGCGGACAGCGCGAGCACCTAGAGACGGACCCGGACCGATAGCTGGCTACAAACATACAAATTATCGAGTTTCTAACAAAGATAAAGTCGGCTCTGCGTCGCCTCGTAATTTGCCAACTGTAATTTAGCGAAATAACAACGATCGCGACCGTGAGCCGCCGAGGAGTTTGGAGCGCCGACACTGCCACCCACCAAGGACGCCAGCGGAACAGCCGTGCATCCACTGCGAAGGCCGTGTGCGCGAGAGTGCGAGCGAGAGGGCAGCAGGCGACACAGGGAGAATCATTTTCGCAAGTGTTGTGATAGAAAAAAGTGAAAGAAACTGCAATAGTGAGGTGTGTATAGTGCTTCACGGGCTGGTCCCAAGATAGACCCCACCTAATCAGCGTCCAAATTCCGCGAAATTGTGCAATCGAGCTGCAGGCGGCGGAGTCAGCACCGTCATCATCATCCTCCGCCGTCGGCGGCGGCATTTTGCAAATGTCTGCTGATTGATTTTTTGCGGCATCCAGCACATGCTCTCGAAACTTTGGGGGCAAATGCTTGTCCAGCTATCACCTAATCCTGTCCAGCATCCACTGGCCTGACAACGAATCCCATGCAAAACCCACTTTTTACTGTCGGGGGTTTGCCAAAATGGCCGCTGCTCAATAGAAATGCGTGCGTTTGTGCGAAAAAAAGCAAACCCCTGTCATCATAAAGGGGCACAAACTGGGTGGAAAACCAGGTCAAGGACCCTGGGGAAGCCCCGTCCAAGATTCGCGTATAATTGCCGACTCCACTGGCCATACTTTTCACATCAACTACATTCGTACGCACAAAGTGCAGGCAAGAAGGGATTTCCCTTTAAAAATAAATGTGAATCCCAAGTAGGCTTTGGCTTCATATTTCACCAGTTTTCTATGGAAATTCCCTGCTGAACATAGTGGATCGTTTACATAAACCATTATCTAACCAAACATCAAAATACTCATTTCAGTTCGAAGAAACGAGACCAAAAATGTCTTCAACCCCAGCAGCGGGCAGTGCCGCCGAGGTGGCCACCTCCAGTGCCACCTCAAATGCGCCCAGTGCACCCAGCACAACGGCCAGCAACGTGAGCAATACCAGCCAGCCGACGACTGCCGGAACTCCGCAGGCACGTGGCGGCAGGGGCAGCAACGCCAACGGTGGTGCCTCCGGGAGCAATGCCGGTGGCGGAGATGAGCCGCGAAAGGAAGCCAAAACAACGCCCAGGATATCCAGGGCGCTGGGCACCTCGGCCAAGCGCATACAGAAGGAGCTGGCTGAGATCACACTGGACCCACCGCCCAACTGCAGTGCCGGGCCCAAGGGCGACAACCTGTACGAGTGGGTATCCACCATACTGGGACCACCCGGATCCGTCTACGAGGGCGGCGTCTTCTTCCTCGACATACACTTCTCGCCGGAGTATCCCTTCAAGCCACCCAAAGTCACGTTCCGCACGCGCATCTATCACTGCAACATCAACAGCCAGGGCGTCATTTGCCTGGACATACTCAAGGACAACTGGTCGCCGGCGCTGACCATATCAAAGGTCTTGCTGTCAATTTGCTCCCTGCTCACAGACTGTAATCCAGGTGAGACTTATTTTTTTTAGACTTTGATATACAGTGTCGTGTTCTCCACTTTGATTTAACTTTTCCTAGGACTGTAGTAAATATGATCTCATGTTTATATCATGTGTCTTTACAGCCGATCCGCTGGTGGGCAGCATTGCCACGCAATATTTGCAGAATCGTGAGGAGCACGATCGAATTGCGCGTCTCTGGACAAAAAGGTGAGTTGTCGCTGGAAAAGCGAGTAAACAAACTTAGTAATCTGTGTGCTTGTCTTTTAGGTACGCAACATGATGCGTAAGTTTTGGCAACGTGCATGTACCACAAACCGAAAACTGCAACAACAGAAACGAAAATTCGCATCTTGCAACGGAGAAAGTCTATTTTATAAATATATATTAAAGTACGATAACTACTAAATTAACAGTAACAACTACCGTAACACGAAAAGCAACCGCCAACAGCCAGTCGATCCAATCCAATCTAAATTCAGTCTATATTTATATCACGTTAATACAGAAGTTGTAAAAAAAAAAAAACATTTGGAGATTTCTTGAGTTGTATTTTTCGGAAACTAGTTTTGTTTTTAATTCGCTTAGCAACCGAAAACATTGTAACGAGTCACATTCGATGAAAAACTGCATCATGAATTGCACATTGACATATTAAACTATAAACTATTCAACTGCATAATAAATATAAATACAATTAGTTTACATTATATGTGTACAGTGTTAAGTGAAAATGGAGCTAAACGAGTAAAGAGAAAAGCCTATTTTAATGCGTAATGCGTAATATTAATGCAACCAATGTCAGGGCAGTAAACTTCGTAAAAGATGATTTTCATTCAAAAAAAAAAAAAAAAACTGGCCACAGCAAGGAAAATTCTCAACAACAAAAGACTAAAAATGAAGTGGTAAACGAAAAACGAAATAAATCTATGTATACAAAACTTAAGACAACCTATTCCAAATTCCAAAACAAAATTAAATAAATTTGTGTTATTTATATATGAAATCGGATTCGGTTTGATTTTTTAATGTGATATTTTTAAGCGTTCGAAATTTGTTTTTTTGGTCAAATACTACCTTTCACTAATAATGATTTTAGACTTGAACATTAAAAAGGCTCCACCACAGCGAAATTTGTTATTTTAAAGAAAGGCAATTACGAGTATAGTGCTGATATATAAAGGAAAAGAAAAGAAAAAAAGAATATAAATAAAAACCAACTTCCTACTATTTTGTAGTTTTAATGACTAAACCAGTCATCGTCGTCACTTCATTGAAAAAAAAACTGAGAACAAGATTTCGTAACAAAGTAATTGTAAGTTTTTTTCGTAACCAAAACAAAACTGAAATCGCAAATGGAAAGGAACTTAAATAAAAAATATTATAAAATTACTTTTCGACTCATTAATCGGTCCACAGGTAAGGCGATCGCTATGTTTAAGTTTTAGTTTTATTTGATATATCTTTGTTTATATAAAATACGTTTTTCATTACACAATTAATCGTAAATATATATATCCTCACGCTTCCCCGCACGTGGAACAACACAACGAATCTTGGCTAGCCCCCGACCTAATCCGCAGGCAACCGGCTTACAGATACATGCCGTTGACCAGGAAGTCCGCCTCCTGTGAGTAGGGCGTCTTGCCGCCCAGTCGTCGTGCCCTCCGCGTCACCGTCCGCATCCTGCACCCGATAAGAATGGCCAGCGCAGCGGTGACCAGCAGGCCCAGAGTCAGCGAGAGGACCGCCCCGCCAGGTCGCTCCGAGTGACCGTCGTGATCGCGGAACTCCATCGCCAGGTTGTCATGGATCATCTTGTACTGCTCGTGGACGGGGGAAGCGGGAACCGGCAGGGCTGGAAGGGATCCCTCCGGTTGCAACTTGTTTTGCTCCAGGGCAAGTTCAATGGGATCCTTGGCCGTCTTCGTCTTGACCTTCTTGTGTTTGTGCTGCTTCTGTGGTTTTAAAATGAATGGTTAATCTTAATCTATATTCATTCATCAGATCTTACCTTTTTTGGTGCCTCCGTGTACGTTTCCTCATCGTAATCATCGTAGTCCCCATCTGCCGCTGGACCCTGATTTTTCCCAGCTACGGGTGCTGCATTTAGGACTGGCAACATGGCTTGCTGCGCAGCTGGCGGAGATTGGATGGCCGGAGCAGCGGCGGCATAGACATGACCAGATTGCTGGGGCATCAGGGACTGCGACTGCTGCACGGGCGACTGTTGCTGCGGAATTAATGGAGCCTGCTGTGGCCACACCACACTCGCTTGCACCTGCTGCTGCTGTTGGCCAGCTGGAGCCTGGAGTTGCGCCGGCTGCTGTGGCATGTAGATTCCTGTGCGTGACATCCCGTATACAGCCTGGTTGGCCTCGTAGCCGGGCAGTTGCAGCGTTGGGGATTGCCCCTGAACCTGAACCTGACCTGCTCCCGCCATCTGACCCGGAACCTGGAGTGGCGACGGCGGTGGACCCTGTCCGTTTGCGGGCTGCTGCAGCTGGAGGCCGCCTTTATGGCTAAATATGTGGCTCTGTGCGTCTGTAAGAAAGCGGAGGCGAAGGCGTCACTAGGAAGCATGAAGTGTGTGTATCCCGGTTAACGCACAGCTAATTGAATTAATTACGCGCAGACAGAGGCACTGCACGCATAGGGCACAAGCATTCGTAAATCAATTTCGAGCGACGGCAGCTCCCATTTCACACAATGAAAACTGATGGGCTATTTGCGATTTTCCCAGCAGAAAAGCCCTCCGGAACAAGGGAGCGAGTGTGTCGTGGCCAAGTGGCCATGGCAGTGGGATCATTGCGTGCACTGTGCCGGCCATTTGTGTGCTAATGTCGCACTGGAGCGCCGTAGCCTCCGGGTATCACTCCCCATTCCCTGTCCTCATAAATATTTACTCAGCTTTTAGTTTTTGTTGGGCTGGAGTGCCTGGCTAGAACTAATTGCTCCTGGACACTCAATCGAGTTTAATTAACAACTTAATGCAACTTAGTGCAGTGCTGCAGCAGCTTTACTGGGTTGTGAGGCATAAAATAAAATAAATTATATAAAAAAAATGAAGAAAAGCCCTGTATGATTGCCAATCATAAGTTTGTTAGCGTTGAAGATTCTATAGATAAGACAGATATCATCAATTGGGAACTACATCGTATACTACAGCTGCAAAAGTTTCATTTCCTAAACTTTGTTGTGTTAATAATCATTAAATCTAATCTTTGACACATCATATGCTTTTAATACATCCTATCAACTAACTTCTAATCTTAACTATATTTTCCTAGACCCCTTATCTATACTAACCCGTGTTGATGATCTCCGTCTTTGGCTGCGATGATTGTTGCTGCTGTTGCTGTTGCAGTTGCTGCTGCGGCAGCTGCTGCTGCCCTTCGGCAATCATCTTGCGGTTGGCCCAGGCAGCGGCATCTTCACGATTGTTCACCATGGGCGGTGGAGGCGGCGGTGGCGGTGGTGGTCCCAAAACAATGACATGTTGTGGTTGCTGCTGCGGCTGTTGCTGTTGCTGCTGCGGTTGCTGCTGCTGCATCTGCTGGGCCACGACCTGCTGTGTCTGTTGCACGTTCTGCACGGGCACATACTGCGACACCATCGGCTTCACGGGCTCCAAATTGCTGCTGGTAGTGGCCGGTTTTGTGGCCGTCGACAGCACGATGTTGCACTGAAAATGGGGTTAGCAATTAACGGTTGAGGGAGTGTGTGTATTTGGCTGGAGGTGAAAGTGCAACTCACTTCCGGTCCCTCGTCGCTGCCATCCTCGCACTGGGGTATTCCATCGCAGGCATTGTACACCGCGATGCACTCGCCGGAGTGGCAGGTGAACTGGAAGCGTCCACAATGCGCGGCGGGAACTGAAAAAGTGGTTACGTTAGTTTCTCGAAGGGGAACAATTTTAAATAGTAGGTAATCAATCGTAGGAATTTTTAGATAATATTTTTAGTTTAAGATTGATTTAGATTTTAAATTCAAATTGTTCTTATATATATTCTAAGCTTCAAATCGCATATACCCGTGATTTCTATAAAGTACAAGGTATCGAAAACCCGACCACAACTCACCACTTTGCGATTGGTAAACTGGCGACTGGCCCACTCCCAGACCCACTCCCGTTCCCGTTCCCGTTCCCGATGTGGGAGCCACCACTGCGGCGGTGGAAACAGTGGGCTTGTCGCGCGCTTCCGGCTTTAGCTTCAGGTTGCTCAGCTCCCATTCCTGCTGCGACACATTGTTGCTGGGGATGTGGGGCAACTGCGGACGCGGTGTGGTCACCAGCTCACCGACTGGCTTTGGCTGTGGATTCAGCACGGCACTCGTGTAGTTGGCGTGCCTGGTGAACTTGCAGCGGAAATCCTCCGGAGGACCGCACTCGAAGAGGTAGCAATAGCCACCCGCCTTCCGCTCGAAGATGTACACATCGCAGGCGTCCGTCTCGCAGCACAGCCTTTCGCATTCCTCGATGGTGTCCAGCTCAATGCCCTGGAGGTACTTGCCACCAATCGCCTGCGACTCTCCCGTGCGAATAATGGTGTTCTTATGCACATCAAAATGACCTGTGGGCAGAAGTCGAAAGAAACTCCAAAAGTTCGTAAATGCTCTTGTGTTGAAGTTTGTGGTCTTCTATATTATTAGGTGATTATTGAGTTATTATGGCCAAAGACACACAAACAAAAGACTAAAACTAATTACCAACCATAAAGCTGGATGTGGCTAACGAATTTGGTCTCACCTATGCACACCTCCAGATCCATGCGTTTGCTAAGCCGGTGCTCCGCCGGCGAAGATTGCAGGTACTCCAGGTACTTCACCTGCTCCGCGGTGGCTGCTGCTTCCGCGATCATCAGCAGGAAAGGCAACGCCAAGTTGGCAATCATTTCGCTGGCTAATGGTTATTTTTGCGGTTTTTCGAACGCGACTGGGCCTTTTCACTTCGGGCAGCTGGCGGTCACAGTTCACTTGGGGATTTCGGGGTTGGAAAGGCCGAGAAAGCGAAAGAGGCTTGTCCGAGGGCTTGCCGTGTTTACAATTTGAACACGCCTATTGATTTTTGGCCTTTTTGCGGGCTGCAAAAAAGAATCACCACAACACGCGTTCCTTCAATTTACACTTGAGCACGCAAATATCAGTTTATGATATGCGCTTTTCCATTATTTCGATGATTATTTTGATTTTTCGCTTGGTTTTCTCTGGATTTTGTGGCAAATACACGATGGCTGGCGAAATGTAAACCAATGGAAGTCGTTCGGAAAACTGGGAAACCCTCCACGAGCAGCTTTTTCACCCCCAGCTACATGGAGCTTTCCTTATCAGCTGTTCGTGGTGGGTGTTTTGGTATCGATAGCTATTCCAACATCCCCCTTACGTTCCACCATATGTTTGAGCTTTCAACCCCAACCTTGGAGGTCCTGTAATGTATATTGTCAATTGGTAACAACAATATCCGGGGATGTCGACACGCCGTTCGCAGCATTCTCTGTGTTTTGAAACTGCAAACGTGGCCCACACAGAGAGAAAAAACTAAGAACATAGAATTATTAGGCTAGATACGTAACTTTATAAAGGTTATAGAGTTATTTGTAAATCTAAAGTATCTAAAATTGGAATATGCTATCTTTTTAATACCAAAAATCCGTTTTACCTCTTTCAATTATATTTCATATATTTTAACTTTTCTAAGAGCGAAAGATTTCTGTGTAATATACTTTATAAATGTATAATCTAAGCTCCCCTTCCGTGTAACAATGAAAATCGATAAAAGCTTCTACCCTTTGCCTACAGATACCTTAATAATTTAACCGCAGCTGTGGGAATGGCAGTAGGTGGTGCTGGTGGTGGTTCACCTTTGTGAAAAGACGATGGTTGATGGAACTCAATTACAGCAGGTTTCATCGCACAAGTTTGTGCGATACCATATGCACACGGTATGATGATATGCCCATATACATACGTATGGTTTCATGTCATTAGGACCTCTAATGGCGAGTTGCTAATTGCAGGTCCTGTCGCAGGACTTCGTGCGCTAACAGCACCCTCGACGCATGCGCCGCTTAGTCGCACAGCTTAAAGCCGCTGAAGAGGCAACTTAGAAATGTTAATGAAAATAAAGCGTTAAGCACTCAGCTGCATCCTGCAGCCTGCACCCTGCCGCCCATTAAAACACCCGGTCGACTTGCTGCACAAAAGCCCAGCGAACACAAAGGCGACGGGAGCAGCATGCAACCCCTTTGGGGCAGTTGCAAGACAACAACACAATCACAGTGGCGGCGGCGATGGGGGAAGGGGAATTGGAAAAAGCCAAGGGTGAGGGGGCTGTCGTAAAGGGGTAACAGCATTTGGAGCCATAAAGTGGGCGAAATGCGAAAGTCTGGTAGCAACATAACAAAAAACCATTGCATATTTCACGGAGTCACGTCACCCAAGTGGGCATCCTCGCCACGTATGTACGAGTATGTGTGTGTGTACATTTTGGGGAGCTTCGAGTGCAACGTCTGCACTTTATGAGTACCCTGTAATTAATGGCACACAGTTGCTTGAACAGAAAATTAACTTAAAGCGAGATATAATGCAAGATATAATGTGCAATCCAAATTTAATTGCTTCATTTTCCATTACTAAACACTGGTCATGTGTAAGGTATTAGAAAAATGCAATCCCTGTGCCATTTTCACCCTTTAAAGTGGCACAACTAAGGGAGAATGCCAACAGCTCCGCTTGCATTGCATCTTCAGTTCAGTTTTTGCTGCCACTGGCAATGTTAATGCTTTTAATGCAGGAGCAGGAGGCGGGACAGGAAGCAGGGCGTGGCACTCGGGAAGTTGGGGGTTGTTGCAGAGTGTTTGGCTGGTGATTGCATCCAACTAAAAAGTGATTTGCATTTATATTTAGCACCGAACTGAAATGGTAGTGGTTGTCTTTGCCTCTAATTGCTGCAGAAAGAGGGACTTTTTTTAAAGCAATTATCCGTATACCTTAATCATTTTCCAGTCAAAGTTTTTGTCTGCCACAAAGCATTTGCAGAATGTCGGCCTCGTTCGACGAATTTCCAAGAATATTGCACGAGCTCGCATGACTTGTGGGAGTTTGTGCTTTTCAACCAATAAGGGTTATTGACACAAGTGCACAATGCCCCAGTCGCAATGTGTATGCTTCTTATATCCTGGCATTTGTATCTATTTATTCCTGCACTTCTGCTGCCCAAAGTCTGTGGGCTCCTTCACATTTATTTGCGTTAGCCGAGCAACTTATTCGCTCATGTCACAGACGTCGAGACGCCAAAGTTCAATAACATTGAAGTCGGGAGGAACGACAGAAAAATTTAGAAAATTCCCCTGTCACCGCCGGGGGCGCAGCTCCCAAAATCCAAATGACTGCCAGGACTCGTAAAGCATTTCGGACAGAAAGGACATGTGCACGTGCAGCCAGCGAGCTCGTAAATTCTCCACATTTAACGAAATGGAAATTTCGCCAGACGAACCACAAAGAAGGCAGCCTGGATGGCCAGATGAGGGACTCAGGCGTTGGGAATGGGAAATGGGCAGTGACAAGACGTGCCGGGATCTTCATCCGTCGCCAGGTGGACCAAATGTACATAAATACATACCTGATGGTGTTTTGTATTGTTTTGCATGTGGCCTTGCCGTCCAAAAAACGTGTTTTCATTTTTCGCCAGAAAGCTGTTAGATGCTGCTTCTTTCCCTATTTAATTCCCGCACTTGTGCCTAACAAAAGCCAAACTACTAACACTGCGAATGAATGAATCTCACAGCCTGTTCCAACTTAAGCAGAAGCGCAAACTAACCAACAAGATATATGAGTTTCGTTTGGATCAGAGGCTTCATAGAGGGGGTATCTATACATAAAGATCCCCCATCGGTAGGAAAACTAAGCCTATGAGCTTAGCATAAATAAAGCTTAAATGGTTGGACATGATATTAAGTTAAAGTTAAAACAGCAAAAGATAATTTTATCGAGCTTGCGACACGAAAAGAATGAAAAATTAAATGGTTGGCCAGTTTACATAATAGAGCTTTAAAAACAACTTGGACCGATCACGCAAGAGAAGAAAATGTTGAAAGATATAAAAGTTAAAATCCATAAATAAGAAGAAGAATTTCAAATAAAGATCGAAACAATCGAACCGCGTAGATAAATCAAGACAATATGAAATTAATGAAACGCTAACATGTAACTGAAAGCCATAAGCCATTTCAACATTAATCATTGCGACTGGGCTTAGTTACACTTTTCACCAAGACCTATTCCCCCTTTCGAAGCGTAAAAAAAAGGTAATGAAAGCCAAATACTGATGCGTTAAGCCAAGCCCCTAAAAAAACCATGGACTGATGAACTGACCCAACTAATCATTAATTATATGCAAAAGGAAAATGAAGAAAAAACTATGAAATGGCCAGACTTCGTCGCGACCATTAAACCAATTTAAGCTCTTGTTATGGCAGGGTGGCCAAATGGGATTAATGGGGAGCATAAAAGCGTATTTCTCATACAAAAAGTTGGAGGCGTCAAGAAACCCGCCAGTGCCGATGCTCCTTGTTTTCGTGGGTTGGCAGCGACTGGCTTAACCGCACAGTAAATGCGCAACAAGGGGCCATAAACATGGCTAAGAGCAGATGAAATTCCAGGGGCCAGCAGATGCTGCCCCCGAGATGAACTCTTGAACTTGGGTTCAATGATTTGGCCAAAAAACAAAGCCACCACTCAGCCAGGACGAATGAATGAGAGGCAAGGTTCAAGGGAACCTTCTACCATTTGAATATTTAGTTGCTTTAAAATTAAGCATACGCAGTGTTGGATGTGTTGTCAAAAAGTCAAAGAAAGGTAATTAAGGCTCGAGACATCTTGGCCCAACATCCGCTCTGCTCTTCAAATATTTATTTATTGATTTTCTTAAACGCTTTGTGCTCACTTTTTTTCCGCTCGCTTCTTGGCCATTTGAGTGACGTCTGTCACATTGTGTTAAGTCCCATTCACCATTCTCCATTGCCGAGCATAATTGGCAGCCGAATGTGGCTAAAATTCTGATGCCTCTCGGCCACTGTTAACTCTCCCCGCCACTGTTAACTCTCAATCACTGTTAGTTAACAAAGTTTCAGCCTCTGTTATGTTTTCAAGTTTATGGTCAATGGTTGTGCATCCGCTCTTTTGGCGCTTTTTCCGCTCCAACTGTAAATTTTGACCAGTTTGGCCTGCTGCTGCTTTCTACGCTCTATCCCTCTCTCTCTTTCTCTTTCTACGCACTCCCTCCCCCAAAATGTTGCAGTCGACGGCGCTTTTGTTTCAGAAATTCTAAGCTCAAATGGTGGCTGTGCTCAAAACCGTGACATTCGTCGGCTAAAACGCAATGGATATCTATCTTAATGTAGCCCAGATCTAGTATCTTTCCTAATAAAATATGAAATTGTACACAAGATCAGAAAATTCATTAATTTATTGCTTCAATATGCTTAAACAATTATATATAAATGTTATATTAAAGTACTGCAAGGTGTAATTATTTCACGAGCTATTTAGGATGGAAAATTTTGTTTTCGCACTTAAAATCGAATTAGATATCAAACAGTTATTTAAAAGCGTTTTGAAAGCAGAATAATACCAATAGAATAATACCGCACTGATATGTTTTAGTCACAAGATAGTTTGTTGCTCTCATACGCAAATTTAGGAATAACATAAAACTAATTTTAGTAGGAGTGTGACTACGCCAATTCGGAGCAATATAATAGGAATCCAATAGAAAATAGTACGAGCACTATAAATAACATTTTACGATTGGCTAGATAGTAAATTTAAAGATCGCAGCTTTGGATTATCCCGCTGTGAGTAGTGACTAACTGGAATCATTGGAGCCCGAAGCATTGGGTGCTGAGCCGATGGTCATTAGTGGCACCAAATACCCATAGTCCGCGACTTCAGCTCCACGAATCCACAAATCAGCAGTCACATCAACGCGCACAGCGCCCGGAGAGTTAACAGCGGCTGAGAGGGCTCTGTTCGCTTAACAGTTGTGTGTATCCGGCAGATACTTTTCCATTCGCCGACTCAGTTCAGTCTTTCATTGGTGCTCACCGGCTGCGCGTGCTAAGCTCCGAGTTGCTAGGTCCAGAACCATACTTTTTAGATACTGTATCCAAACTCCGGGCAATCCGCTGCCGCTTTATAAACAAACAGTTAAACAAACCGACCGCTCGAACGTCGCCGTGTGTGTGTGTGCCTGTGTGCTTTTCGCCCTCATTGTGCTCTCGTGCAAATGAAAATTTCATTGAGCAGAAAGTCGCAGCAGCAGAAGCAGCAGCAGCAGCAGTAGAAAAGTGGAAAATCCTAAAGCGGCGCCAGCCTCAGCAAAAAAAGAAAATAAATTAAAAATCTCGGCTAGTGAAATTTCAGTCCAGAACTAGACGCCGCAATTAAGCCAAATACAGACCGAACCACGACGAGTCAATCGCTGGAAAACTGCCAAAAGTAAATTTTATTTAAATATTAGAAAATTGGTATTAATTAAAAAAATGATAAATAGTTAAATACCTTTTGGAAGGTTGGTTTCGTAACTATGAAAGCTATTTTTTTAAGCAAAAAATTCAAGTTTATGCGTGAAGGTCTTGTAAATTGTTATGAAAAAGTAATATTTTCATTTATTAAGCATTGCAGATATTGAGCTACAAATTGATTATGACAAAGTTTTTGATTTTTTTACCTATGAGAAAATCATAATCCTAAATCTTAAAATCCAATAAATGGCTGCTTTTGCTTTTCTGGACATTTTCAGCTAATATTGTTGAACAAAAAATGAAAATTCTGTCTTACAGCCAGAACTTTCATCGCATTCGAGAACCGGAAAATGTTGCTTGTCTGTTCTTTTTTGTTCTGCTCGTAGACCAGTCGATCGGGTCGATTTGTTTCAGCTGGCCGGTGGCTAGTGTCCAGTGGCCAGTGTCCAGGAGAAGCGTGCCCGTCACAGCCACCTGTCCAGTCTCCCAGGCAAAGTCCCACTCCCAGTTTCGGGGCCAGATCTGGTCCCCTTCTCCCATCCCCATGGCCGTACTTGAGCCCATAGCATTTTCATTTCCAGTACGAGTCGAGTACCATTAGCATTAAGACCCGCAGACATTGCGGCACAGAAGCCGAGTTTGAGTTGGCCAGCTGAAAACCTGCAGCAAGAGCTACTCAGGCCGTGTGCGTGTTGAGCTGCGGAATTTTATGCAGTGGTTGCTGCCTCGTTTACGTTTTTATTTGTATCTAGTGCGAGTATCTCTCTCACTTTACAACTTCATATACGAAACTTTTTATTGGCAGCGAAGGGTGGTCTTTTGGCCACGCATCCAGCGGAACGTAACGAAACGAAAAACGCAACTGCGCTTCACGCTTCCAAATTCCCCCAACTGCCAGTCGCTTTTCCGAGGGGGGATCGGGCAGTTCTGGGTGGTAGAACCCAGCAAGCGGGATGCGCTTGAATTCCGATTAGCATTCGGATTCGGCCAGGCGGAGATCTTGTGCCAGCCCACAAATCAAACACAGCAGTAGTCGGCTGTCTGAGCGGCCAAATTAGCTGGCAAATATTAGCATTAACATCGGCTTGCCTCACAGAAAAGCGAAGTCAATAGAGGTTTTGTTGACCCTTGAAACCTCCACAGACCGGTATTTGTCAAACAAATTTAAAGCTCCTTAATTTCTATTCTCACATATTATAATCTAAAGTAATATGCATACAAAAATATATTTCTGAAAGGTATTAACATACACAAGTATTTAAATATAATATCTACATTAGGTTATATTCCATCAGCGTATTATAAAAAATATTAAAATATTTTATTCATTTCCCTTTTAATGGAATTTCAATGACAAATTATACTATAAGACTCAAAATATTTGAATGTAGTTTTCTGTGTATCTTTAAGTACTATCAAACATTTCGCTGAATGAGTATCCCTTGTCCGATGGCAACTTTCTGCAAGTGCAAGAATGCAATTCAGTTTAATTGACTTTTTATCAATCGCAGACTCGCTTTTCCTCGGCCCACAGAAGTGGTGTGTATCATTGGTGGCTGGTGCTAGTTTATGGCAGCATAATGTGTGTCGAGAGCCGTAATTTCTTTTATGTTGTGTCTGCTGCGTTTTGTAACCTGGTTTTATTCGCAGTCATAACATTTTGCGGCCGCCTGTGTCTAATCACTGTGCAACGTGCAGTAAAAACCAACACGCCACCAGATACAGATACAGATACATTTACAGATACAAGATATGTACGTTGGGTATTGGACACACGTCGCTTGATTCTGACATGCTTACATATTTTGCTGCACTATCTTCGACTTTTTTCGCATTTACCCCTCAATCGATATGTGTTTACAGGGTGCTCAGAAGCGTGTCAAAGCTGCAGTTGAACGGTCAGCTATAAAGATACGGATACAGATGCAGATACGGATACAGTTAGTGATATCTAGATAGGCAAATGTATCTTTCAACTCATTACGCACGCTTTTTGCCGGCGTATCCGTAGTGGGTCTTTAGTTCCATTGTCTGGCGCGACTCGCGACTCGAGACTGGGTAGAAAATCGATTTTGAGATACTAGCCCAGCTGCTTGTTTGTTTATTTACCAACGAGCTCAGCTGGCAGATTGCAGATTAGCGCTTTGTCTGCCGCGAAGGTCGCCCCAAGAAGTTTCCCCATCGCGCCTATAGATCACCAGATGAACTTGAACCCCAGCAAATGCTGCGTTATAACTCATAGACGAAAGCAAACATCAAATCACCGGGCATTTGCAAACATCCTGGGCCGTCTAAGAATAGCCCAAAGAATAACAAAGAACATTTCAAATTCAACGGAAAAAATATACACAAACATAAATGTATCTCGCAGAGCAAACGTAACGTCTCAAATGTTTCGTTCTGCCGATTTCGTCAAAAAGATTAATAAGCAATTTATGGTCGTTTTGCCGTTTGCTTTGTTTTCCTACGTGTTGGGAATAATGCTATCTGGAGATACACCGAATTATATCTTGCAACGGAAATGTTTCAAAAGCTCGTTGGAAATTGAAATCTAACGGCAGGTATGTGTAGCAGGTAAGAAAAGAGTGATATATGACAGATAAATCCATTTTGGCAGAGCCTTTTGCTATGCCAATCGTGTATGGAGAGTGTTCAACTAAATTAACTGCATCTCACCATTTATACGATTTATGGCTAATGCAGAAACGATGATAAATGATTGGGGATATTTAATTAAACCGTTAAAATCGTAATTCGAAGCGGAAGTATACATAACTCTATGCTCACTTTATATTAATAATGCCTTTAATTAGAAAATATTATTCTAAGCCGCAAGAGTGCAGAGAACACTTGAATACATTTGAATTCATAATACTTTGAAGCTTCGTTTACAATCAGAAGCAAGTTGTAGTTGCACAGCAGATTCTTTCAGAGAATGAAAAAGAATCTCTGGCGCAGTGGAGATATACGTTTGTACATGAAGTCGTCGTGCAATCATTGAACTCTAACCTACTGCGGACAGCTGACAATCGACGGCGGCCGACATGGCGTATGTGTAATGTGATTGCTGCCATAAAGGCGCACTTATAAACACAACTATATAGCCCCATATATATATAATATATGTGAGCGGTATATTAGTAGGGGTGGTTCCATTGTGGCAGTGCTCGCAGCTCGCTGCATCTTTTATGATGTGTGTGCATAAAAGTGAACTAACTATAAAAAGAAATAGTTTATGCTCTACAGAAACTTTTTAATGACTTATAAAATAATGAATATTCTCACAAATGGCTCCAAACAATAATGTGAATATATGAATACGGCATTTATAGCAGTTTAAGTAAAGGTATTTAAAAGGTAATAGCAGTTAGCTCGGAAAATACGCTTTATATTAACTTAAATTAGCATTACATGTTAAAATGATGTGATGAGACTTATTTTATGATACAAAAAAAGCCTATGCATGACTTAACCGCACCCGGTTTTTTACAGTGCAGCTGACTAACGCGCTGTGGACCCATTTGTTTGATGATTTTATGACTTTGACAGTGCCCGAGAACTTTGGATACCATAGTGGATCCATTACCATCGTAATCATAAACACAAGTGTACAATGAACTTGACGCTTGTGTGCATTTTGCGTGTGTTTTCCGTGATTTTCACCACCACCGCCCGGACCATTGGGTTCCTATTCGGTTTCTATTGCTCGATTTATCACTTACACACATATGTATTTGTCTCTGTTATTTATAGACATTTTAGTATTGACAAGCAGCCAGACGTAAATATGCAAGTGCACATATTTGTTGATTGCTCTGTTTTCCCCGCCTTCAAATCCCCGCGATTGGAATCAACCCCCAACAGACCTCAACCATACCTTTTGTGACTTTGAAATGCGTGCGGTGTGTGCTCACATTATCGATTTCCCCCGATTTCTGGAGTGGAGTGAGACCTCGAGTTCGGGCAAATCTGATAGCCGAACGGGAGTTTCCTCCATTGGGAACTCGAGCTGGGGGCTTCATCCATGGGGCACAGCGCTACTAAGAAGTAAACATTCGCTGGAGCAGCCAATAAACATTAGCAGGAAATCATAAGACAATAACTGGGGTTTCCAAGAATATGTATCTTGACAACGGATGCGATTTTGTGGGCTTTTGCTACTAGGAAAAGATACCACCTAGAGGGTTTCCCCTTTATTGTATTAAAAGATCTGCGGTATATAAACAATGAGTAATCTTTTGCATTCCAACATCTCCATTCGAGATCCTCGAAATATATCCACAACATTTATTTTCGGTCATCTTAGCAAAAAGTCGGTCAATCCGTTGGACACGATGACTAGGAATGACATCTATTTATAAATGGCCAAAATTTTATTCCACTTGCGACCATCAGTCAGCGCGATATCTCACACCTAGTCGAACATTTTCCCATAGTTCGTGACGCAATTTCGCAGTGAGCCAAGAACGAGAAAAACATTGCGTAAACAATGAATTAGCCAGCAAATACGATGCTCGCAAGAACAGTTTAGCCCATTGTATTTCATTTGATTTTTTCCGCCTCGAAAACCGTGTCAAGTAGACCGCCCCGTCGCTGTTGAGTTTATCCGGGGTTGTGAGTACGGAGAACTCGCGACCGAAGTGCGCAAACATTTGCCAAAGGTAATTTATGCTGGAAAAGTTTTTGGTTTTTTTTTTGTGTGTTGTTGCCCCTGCCAAATAATGCTGTGTATCATTTTTCCATGACAATTCGCTTTTGGCAAGTGCCCAGTAAGCAGTCCGAATATGAGATGGCCATCTCCAGGCCCCTGCCCGCCCCGGGGTCGTCCTCCTTGGGGGTCAATGACCCCGGAGGCGGCTACTTGGCCAGTTGACCACTGCCTACCTAATGGCCACTTGGCTACCAACTTGGCCCCAACTGCTCGCGAATATCGTAGGTGTAGGTTTTTTCACTTGTAATTATTTAGCCATAAGGCTCAAAGCCTCTTTTTTTTGGTCATTTTTCGCTCGGTAACCCCATTTGGGTAATCAAAAAAATGTCTGAAAAGGGGCTGACCAAAATGGATAAACAATAAGCCAAATTAACTTTTCAATTTCACAACAAAAACAACAAAAAAGAGCAAAAGAAACAAAAGTATTTATGTTTACCTTCTCCCGAAAATGAGTCACCACCACCACACACGCATTCCAAACTGAATGATTGCTCAATCTGAGAATCTGCGAATTCGTGAGTTTCAACTTGGCCAGAACTTTTTTGCGACTCAACAACAGTTTCTGAATGTGCTGTGAAAACTTTTTTTCAACTTTTAATTTTAGTTTTCATGCGACAAGCTAATTTGTTGGATTTTTAGATTGAAGCATTTATTTTATTTATTTAAAGTTGCCGCAACTCAAAGTCTTTGAGTTCAACAAGTTTTATTTGAGTACAAACAACTTATTTTTATTTTATTTTTATTTTTTTTTTTTATGTTGATTAATTCGTATTTTAGCTAATTTCTTGGCTTTTGTGTGCGAAACAGGCGCTTGACTTCTAGATTCTTAACAAATTAAGGAGCGATCAAAGTCCATGAAATCACGGTAGAATTATCAAAAGATCGACGTGTGTCTTAGAAGGTGGGAGCCCATCAATCAGAAGCTGGGTGCTAGAATGTCAAAAATAGCACTCGAAATATTGTATATATAATTAAATTAGAAGGATGTTAGAATCTAATGTGCGCATTGCCTGACTCATCGGGTTATCAAGAGTGTTTATGCAATACGTCGGCTTATTTAAATGCGACTGCAATTCATATGGCAGATTAATGTTTTTTTTGTCTGGCTGATAAGCCCACCGTTGTATAACGCTGTATTAATAAACAATATATTTACAATATAAATTAATAGAGGCACACCAAATCTGATAGCTCGAAGTGAGACGGCGCGATATCAATGAATTTCGATTCCAAGTTTCTTTCTATTCATAGATTTCATAAACTGGTTTCTGCTTATTTTTTGTTCCCAATTTTCTCAATTCTTTTTTTTTTTTGGGTTTTTTTCCAGGGGATTTCACGGCCCGCGAATCATAAAGCATTTGCATAAACAAACGCTGCCCCTTTTGTGAGCGGTACAAAAGTAGGCTTTTTAGCATAAAACCGTCACATTTCACTTTTTCCCCCGTTCATGTGAAAATTCCGGCTTGAATGAAGTTTTCTGAAACGCTCAATAGTCGATCTCATGGATCTCAAAGTATCTTCCTATATGGGTTAATGCCATGTCTACTCCGTATCTGAGTTGATGAACCTGATATTTTGGTTTCATATTTATGGATATGTAAATTTGGACCAAAAAGAAATCGAAATCATTAGCCCAGATTTAGAACATTTTGAATATCTGCCACGTAATGCGCATAAAAGTCAGAAAAGTGTGATGAATGTGTATTTTTACAAGTCATACGAAGATAATCTCTTTTGGCAATCGCTTAAATGACCATTTTATTTTATAGAGCACTTTTGAGTGGCGTGGCAAAGTGTTTTATGGACCGAAAGCCATATAAGCGACTATGAACACTACATAAATGTATAATTAATCCACAATTACCTTGAAATTAACATGAACTTTCTGCAGTCGTCATTTGGCGCCGGCCCAAAAAAGATATTCCCAAAACGATAAAATGTATCTGCGTCGATTGCGACACATTGAATTTGCATTTACCCATAAATGCTCCATGTATATATGGAATATATATATATATAGATATAGGGGAGCAGCAGAGCGGGGCATTTAAAAATCAATTTGGAGGTGAACAAATTGGGCCTTTGTCTTGAACTTGCTCTGGTTCTGAGTTGGGATTTGATTTTATTTCCCCATTTTATGCCTCATCAAATGTACGTTTATTAATTGGGGCTTTTGTTACTTGAAATCTAATTAGCCCGCTCTAATGGACACATCATCATCGTTTTTGTCTTATTTTTCTTGAGTTCATCGATTGATTGACTTTTCTGGCTGTCTGCAATAAATCAAATCTTGTTTGCTGATTGAAAATGCTTACAGGATTTCAATGAATGTCCTTGTGTCTGGGAGACACTGAAAAATGTATCGTTGACATTTCAGTTTTGTGGCAAGTGGGGAGCTGCAGACCAAGTGCCAATTTACATTTTTAATTCGAATGTGAGTGGAATTGAGGAGAGCCTTTTCTGCCCACATCGATCACATTTGATATGCATGAAACTATTCCGAAAATTGCCATCGCATGCAATTCATCTAATGGTTCTTTCTGTTTCTGACCAGCCGCACTAATTTCCTTTACTGGACCGAGGTAAAACGCATTAAGTTGCACTGCAATTTTGATACAAATTTTGAGAAATAGTACACACTGAAAAACAATACATTTTAAATTGATATTTAGTTACACAATATTATACCAAACTGGAAAAACCTACAATTACAGATAAGAAAACTAGTTCTTTTAAATCTTTTTTCACAGTGGAAACTCTCCTGGCTTCATAGGCTTTCAATTATATGCCACATTTTTTTTGTCACAGTGCAGCAATTCCGGAAGTTTATGCAACACTGCGTTGCAGGGGCGTGGGCAGAGGGGGTTTGCTCGATACAAATTTATTCGCAGCTAGCGCCGACTTTGTTGTTGCTGCTGGGCCAGCTGCTGCTGCTGGCGCTGCACATGCAACATGTTGCATGTTGTTGCCGCATTGCCATAGGCATTTCAACATAATATTTATGCAAAGCTGCAACATCAGATGTGGCAAGCCATTATAATAAAGGTATAATTTGCCCCCCTTTTCAACTTCATCGCCCTTCGAAATCTTCGGTCAAATAGTTTTTGCTCTCGTTTCTACATGTTGTCGTTGGGAAAACCTGAGGAAATTCCTTAGATAAGCTTTGCGGTAGTCAACATAAGTTATTAGATCCCACAATTACCGTTGACTCAGCAGAAGAATCACACAATACACATTTGTTATAACCACCGCGACAACAATACCCAGTATTTAAATAATGAAAATAAAAAAAGAACCTAAGTTTATTCATAGAATAAATATTTAATAACTTTGCTATGAATTCCTAGGATTTCTTTATTTATAAAAATAATCCTATTACTAATGATTTAATAGATCGGCAGCGTTATGAAGTCGAAATACTTTAGAGATATAAGCGATCTCGCGTTTTTTCCCAGTTGGGTGTTCTAAGATGGTAATTTCATCCACCGCTTCACACGTTTTTCCATACCTCTAAAATGGTATCATGTCGCCAGTCCATCATCAGCGGGAACGTAGGAGTGGTTACCCCACTCCAGTTAGTAGTAGGCCAAACAGATCCACACAATTAACTTCGTTTAGGGTAATTTCCGGGACCAGAGCCCCAAGAAAAACTAAACTATGGAACTCTTTACCCCAGAGGGTCAGATCTGCACCGGCTCATGTTTCAAGAGGCAAACAAATCTACGGATTTCCTCGCTCCGCCGGGAAAACAGAACGATAAGCGGACGACATGCAAGTGACAAGTTAAACGCCGGTTTCATAATTGCTCATGGCTCTCGGGTAAATCTGGTATCAGATTTCGCACGGGCTGGAAAATTCAGCTGTGTGAAAATGTGGCGGGGTCGGGCATTGTTGTTTATGTATTTATAGCGGCGAATGCGGAAAACTCTTTGTGTGTACGAGTGTGCATGCAATGCTGTTGTTGCTGCCACGTTTGCCACATGGCCCACGATTTCGAAATACCTTACAAAAAAAAAAAAAAGAAAGAAAAAATATATAAAAAGCCAACGAAAACTATTTCAATACTCAACTGCGAGCATTTGCAATTCAATTTCGTTTTAGTTCGGCCCCAAAGAATGAGAGTGAATCGAGTTTGTTAACTTTTTTTCGGGGGAAATTGGAAATTTCAAGGTTCACCGTTAGCTGGCGAATGCTTTTTTGGGGATGGCTTGTGTTAGTAGATCAAGGATACCGAGTTTCTTTGGGAATGGGCGGATAGGTGTTAAGGGGCCTTTCCTGGTGACTGGCACCACGGCCTCTGTTGCCATTGGCACTCGGCTTTTGGCTGGGAAAATAACCTCTCTTTGTCCCCCTTCGGATTGGGGAAAACACGGGAAAAGTGTCACTTGGATTTAATATGCTTATAAGTAATAGAAAAAGTCAATACGGCGCGTTCGATGTGCCTTTAAATATGTCGGGTTAGAAAAGTTATACATGTCCTTCTATACCAATATGAACTTCTTTTCAAATAGAATCTCTTTATTAATATATCATTTTAAGACTTATTTTTACAAATAAACTATGTTTTCTATCATAATATGAACCCAGGAAGGCAATTCGACGTGACCTTTGTTTTGGCTGCACTTAGTTATATACTGAAATTAGATTTCCAGCTACTGGAGTTCACTGAAATGCCAAGCATTATACATTAATTTAATTAGCTGTCATATAGTATATATATATATATATATACATATATGTGGGAGGATACAGAGATAGGAGAAAAACCAGTGACACGTTAGCAATTATTGCTGTTCGGTGTTCGGATTGCATGTCGTCATTGTTTCTGGACATAGAAAAAGTCCACTGGCGCACAAATGGGCAGATAGTGGAATGTATGAATCAGAGCTGAGGGTCTGCAGGGCACAAAAGTTGGGTGAGTCACGGATGCGGGATGTTGGTAGTGCCTTTTGGGCACAGAAAACGGGTCTTGAAACAGAGAAATGGGTGTGACGCACGTTTGGAAAGCTCAGTTACAGGCGATTAATAATTTATTTAATTACACTGCCACTTGAGTCTCATGTGTCCAACTGTTTGCCTCAATTGCAGCAGCCACGCCAATCGATTGCAGGCGTTCCGCAAATTGAAGTTCAACCGGCGCAGCTTGTACCGCTAAATCGATCGACAAAGATGCAGTGCGGTCTGGAGCAGATGAACGACTGTGAGCGGTCGCCGAACCGGACGAACCTCCGGGTCAACTTCAACGAGAAGGGGGCGGAGGTGAAGGAGCGGCGGGAGAAGTTCCTCACGGCCAAGTACGGTTCACACCAGATGAGCCTCATCCGCAAGCGGCTGGCCGTGGAGATGTGGCTCTACGACGAGCTACAGAAGCTCTTCGATCCACCAGTGAGTAGTGCCAACGTTCAAAAGGGTTATTCGTAAATTAAACTTCTCATTTGCATGGACTTCGACCCACAGAACGAGGCCATCGATGTGGACATCGACGAGATACTGGACATGGACACAGATGACATAAGAAGATCTCATCTTATAGTGAGTTCCATAACTTCCATCAATTAACACCGTTCTAATTAAGCTTCTTTCCTTATTATGCAGAGATTACTGTCCGTCTGCAAACGCCCGCAATCAGACATATCGAAGTTCATTGGCGATCTGCTGGATCGCGCAAAAACCCTGTAAATCGCCGATGCCTCATTTGAAAAATCATCCAGCAGACCTACACATACATACATATATACTATGCAGATAAAGAAAAAGAATTAACAAAACCTAGATGATTAAGTTTAGCTTGGAACGCAAAGAACAAAGAATTCTTGAGATCTACCTATTCGAACACTGTGTTGATTTTCTCTATGTACTTTAGTTGTTAGTTTGTATCTTTGCGCTGATTAATTTGAAGTCTAACCTAATTTAAGCTACCCAAGAAAATGATAAACATGATGAAGATCGTTAGCCGTAAGCTTATGGTGTAATGCCGCCGAAAACATAATACTTCATCAATTTTGTGATGATATTTTTTTAATAAAACACAAACATGATATGATATGCCCCGAAAAAGCAAAAGCAAATGTTCAGCTACAACTGAATTGAAAACCATGGCAAAAGGATAAGCCTGTGTAGTTAATGAAATACGATTAGATCCAATCTTGAGTGGATTCCAATTTCAATCCACTCGAACCACTCCGGTTGTTTTGCAAAACTAGTTTATTTGCATGTGTGTGCTTCATTTAGCCCCCTATCTATATAGACCCATGAATATCATAACTATGAGTATCTTAATAAACATTTTTGTATGTAAAGTGTGCGATCACCAAGTCAAAGATGAAAGCTCAGGTTCACTGCCAAAACGTGGAGGAGGAAGGTCTTGTATGCGCAGTCAACAAGTACAAACGGATATGGAATACAGAAGCACAGTACGGCCTGGCAAAACGGAATTTTAACCACACATCAAAAAACTTTGTTCTCGAATTAAAAGGAACATTATTCACAACCTATAAGAAACAGCTGCATTTTAGAAAACCCAGACTACACGAAATAGTTGTAAATAAAATAATTAACGAATCCCATACAGCTCGATTCTCAAAAATTTGTAAATACCCACGAAAAGCATCAACACTTCTTCACTCCACGGAATCTACACCTCTTTGTAGTAGTGTCTAAACAATTTGTAGCAATCGAAACATAACGTAAAAGTATTTTAATTGTGCTCAACAAAGGCGGAGGAGAAAAGATACGCTATTATGATTCAGCTTTAGCACACCTAGACTATCGAACCCTATTTCTCTCTACCAGATCGTAAACGTATTAGTATCTTCTTAAAAATTGCTATTTGCATACTAGTATCAACAAATTAATCACCGCATTATTCCATTGCAACATTAAGAGAACGCATAAAACGATTATTTAAGCGAGTTTAGCATTAAAGCATTCACACCTAATCATGCACATAACTCTCATTTAAAAGCAAATCGAAAAGCACACACAAAAACGTACGCTAAAATAGTGCGGAGAGCTGTAATGAAGGGCTAGCGGAAAATATTTATAAAACGCAAAAGAAAAGTTTACAATAAAGATTTAATTGCTTTAGACAACAAATTATTTGGATTTTTATTACCAAATGTATATTTCAGCTATTGGTAAGGGACGTAATTTTAAAAAAACGCGCCAAGTAACTGAAATATATCGGAAGCATCGCTATCGATATCATTTAAGACAGTGCTGCCAGATATTTACTGTACGTGGTCAGAACTCAAACAGCTGATGCAGAATCTTGTAAACAATTTCCAGCGAAAATGTTGGATGATTACTACACCTGGACTTACCCGGATATACCCGAAAATGTGGCGTAAGTCTAAGAAGAAACTGCAGAGAGCATCTCATACATGACTTTTCCTAGACAGGAGCTGCTGCAGCTGAACGGTTCGCTGGTAGTGGTCGGAATCGTTGGCCGGTCGGATTGCGACCAGGCCAACAAGATGGTGGCTTTCGGCATGGAGCCGCCTAGTGAGCACACACCCAAGGACGGCCAGATGCAGTGTTACTACAAGCCGGGTACCTCCATCCTGCTGCTGCACTTCGAAAGCACCTACGACGCGGAGATTGCTGGCCAGATGATAGATGTCTGCATAGAGGATGTGGATACTCCCTTCGACATCGACAGCTTCTTCGAGGGGATACGATGTCGCTTCGTGCGCATGATGCTGCTGGCCCTGCACGTTTGCCACATTGTGGTGTATGTGGAAACTGGGCAGACGTTTGATCCGACACTAATCACCGTGTTCCAATTGGCCAAGTTCGCCAGGGAACAGCATTTGATGCAGTTCTTGCCACAAATGCTTAGAGAAACGCCTGCCGCCAGAATGAGCGAGCGCACACGACTTTGCACTCCCAGGATTCTCTTCCTTTTCGAAAACTTTCCGAGCGACGAGCCAAAGACACGCGAATGCGTCTCTACATACGAGTTCCAGATGGAGGACTGCATCTATGAGTTGTTGCGCCACCACAACATCGTGACCAATAGCAGCAGCAACTCGCTTGTGGCACTTCCCAATAACAAACAGTTCGTCTTCTTCAACGCACACGAAGAGTTGCGTGAGGACACGCTGATGAAGGCCGTCGAATGCCTCAATGAGACAATGTACAAGCCGGATCTCAAAGAGGAGGAGGAAGACCTGGAGATCTTGGCGCTGGCTCCCTTCGATGGCTTCGTCAAACCCTTCGCCTTGCCGGTCGATGAGAAGGAGTGGGATAATCAGCAGTACAAGAAGGACCACACCGTGTGGAACTTTCTGGAGCGCCACGTTCAGGACGCCTTGATGGGTTGCTTTGAAGCGGGTTCCTTCAAGCAGCATGCCCAGCAGGGTACGTTCCAACTCCTAAATAGCAAAGAGTGGCACGACTGCATGGCCACGATGCACACGTTGCTGGTGGAGAACACTAAGGATCCAAACCTAGAAACCAGCAATGAGGAATATGTGAGTAACATAGTACGTCTATAGTGGCACCTTGTTCACCATTGACTGCTCTTTACAGAAAAACTTCTTGAAGAACTTCGACGAGAGCTTGAACTATGAGAAAAAGTATGTTAATAGTACTTACCCTTATGCGCTCTTTAACTTTACTATATCGCAGATTTTGGGCTCACCTCTGCGAACTGGGCCTAAAGAAGGGCATCGCCGCCTACAAGAACGCTGCACCCGAGAACTATGGCAGTGCCACGCACCGACAACTACTGGCGGAGGCCACCCTTGCCTTCGAGGAGGAAGGTCGCGGTCCACAGGCGCAGGCGGCACTGGCGAAGCTGGCATCCATTTGCCACAAGCACTGGCAGGATGGACGTCAGCAGTGCGAGCAGCTTAGCCTGCGCTCCCATCCCTGCACACTGCCCAAGAAAGTGCCACACGAGAAGCACAACAGCGGAGTGATCCACATCTCCAGCTGCAATTGCGGTCGCACTCAGGGCCGTCGAGAGGATCCGTTCAACCTGCGGCAAGCGAACTACGAGTTCTACGAGCACATTGCTCAAATGTGCAACTTGTGCGTTAAGGTCAAGCAGTACCAGTTCCCCATTTTCGAGCCATCGGTTAGTGATTACCGGGCGGCGGCCTTTGAAGCTGCATTTCCTCTGTTGAACAATGGAAAAAGTGGTGCGCCGCAAGACGAAGATGCGGAGGAGGATGAAGCGGAGGAAGAGGAGGGTCAGGAGCAAGAGCAACCCACGGAAGAGCAGCTTCAGAATACCGCCAGCAACTGCTGCTCCCAGCCCTTGTCGCCCACCTTTGGGTCCGATCTAAACATGTCCATTGCCGGATTTGGAGCATCACTGAAGGAATCGCAGGCTAGTTCCGAGCAACTGTTGAATTCCGAGCAGAATACCACAAGCAGTGGCACCTCCAGCGCCGACACGGATAACGAACTCGTGGTTGAGCTCCAGGAGCCAGCGAAGAAGGAGGCTCGCGAAGACGCCGGTCCAGCCCATGCCGTTTCCACGTCCACAACTGAGTATCTGCCGGGCTTGGTCCACACTGTCAGCAACTTTGGCCTGCTGCCGCTCTTCCCAAGTTGGTCCCTGGCCTGCGTGGGTCCCAGTTCCATTTATAGCCACAATACCGGGCTGCAGGAGCACTTCCAGAGCGGCTTCTTGTCCGGCGCCAATTTCCTGCTGCCCTGGGACGTCCAGTTGCGTCTAGTTCACGCGCCCAAGCAGCAATACCAGCAGCAGCATCACGGAAAGAAGCAGCAGCGGTGGAAGAAGCAGGGCGACAGGCTTTCGCTCAAAATATTCGTCGGCATGGAGTACGAGTGCTCCCGCGGACACCGGTTCATGATGTGCGCCCCAGATCGCGTGCTGCGCGGTGGAGCAGACATCGAACGCGAAACCTGCAGCATGGTAGTCCACAACAACATGCCGCTCTATTATCCCTGTCCCTGCCGATCCCAGAACAACTTTCTGGCGCAGCTGATGCGCATCCATGTGGTGACGCCCAAGGCGCCGGTCAACATCATCGTGGATCCCAAGGTGTGCGTGGGAAGGTACACCTTCACCATGGGCAGCATAGTACCGCCTCGCCTCTCACAGAGCGCCTACTGGATCATCCGATTGCCCTACGTCTACCAGGGTGACGATGTGCTCATCGCTCCGCCCGAGCAACTGGATCCGGGCTATCCGCTGACCGGTGGCTATCTACTGCCTGGGATGTTCGGAGTGGTGGAGACGGATCCCACACTGGATTTGAATGAACCTGACAAGATGGGCGCTTCTGCAGCGGGAAATTTCACTAGGATTTAAGAGTCCACACAAATGAATACAATAAAAACCATTATGATCCTGTACCTCTTACCAGAGTTCCACTGTTAGAACAGTGAATAAATCAAAAGCCTTACCCAAAAAAGACAAGTCTGCGTGCTTAAATATAACGATTAATGTAATCTCTTCAGGCGATTCTGGGAAATACGCGACGTGGAATAGTTGGAGTCGTTGTGGCTCCAACTTGGGTAAGGGTATATCCCTTGGGATGTAAAATGAGCAGCATAAAGTAGGGCTTAATACTAACAAAATGTAATATCTTTGTAAGATACTATGCAAATACAATACGTCCATTTCCTGGACAATCTTCTTTAGTCGTGTGGGCTTCGTGTGATATGAGATACAAAACTGGAATTTCGCTTTCGGTTGCCCAAAATGTGCCACAAGTTGTACTGGGAATGCTCACAAAATCGCTTTTGATCTTATGATTAGTAAAAAAAAAAAAGGTTCTTGGTGGTTCCATGGTTAATAGATAAGTAACTGATCTTTCGCGTACCGAGTTGAAACTTTGAAGGTTTGTTGTGTGCTCTGGGAATCCTACATGGTAACCTAACAACGATAAACTGTGAGTTAAGTACTTTTGGAACACTTCCGACAAATGTCTTCTCTGTAATACCACACGACATCATTAAACAAAATTAAGTGTATAAAAAAAGTGCGGTCAGCACATTTTGTGATCCAAACGTAGTTAAGAACTGTCGTGCCTTTCAATGTAAATATGAATTACTTTCGTAAACTATGGCCAAATCTTAGTACCTAGATCTAGATGAGCGCATCGGTGTAAACCTCCTCCTCGTTGACGACAAAGTCGCCGAACACCTCCTCCTGACAGCCCACGTCCATGTCGCCGAAGTCCTCGTAGTACATGTCAGAGTCTAGCAGGATCTGTTCCTCCTGCAGCCCGAGAATGGGATAGCCCGGATTGGTGAGAGCGTCCTCTGCTGCCAGCACTTCCGTTTTCACCTCCGCCGGCTCCTCTGGTTCATCTTGTTCCTCCTCCTCATCCGGCGGTTCCTCCGCTTCGTCGGGCTCTTCTTCGTCCTCGCCGGTGGAGTCCATGGCTGGCAACTTGGGCTGCTGCGGTAGCTGCATCTGATGCGGCTGTTGTTGCAGATGCTGCTGCTGTTGTTGTTGCGGATGTTGCTGTTGTTGTTGCGGAGGTTGTTGCTGGTGCTGTTGATGCTGCTGCTGATGGTTCATCTGCTGCAGGACGCACTGAACCCGCTCCACATAGGCTTGCTGCTCCTCTGCACTGCACTTGACGTCTGGAATCGCTCCGCCCGGCGCCGTGTTCATTCCGGACTGCTTCATCGTGTCCAGCAGCGCTGCGTGCTGGCTGTGCACATGGCTGGCCAGTGCAGTGGCATCCGCATGCAACGATCCGCAGACAATGCAAACGAGTGTTTCGTGCGGCTGCTTGGCGACCAGCAGGCCAGGCGACGTGGATGCGGAGGCGGCCGAAGCCATCTGGTGCGCCTGGATGTGCTTGTTGAGGTACGCCTGCTGGCTGTACGACTTGCCGCATATGGGACACGGGTAGGGCTTCTCGCCCGCATGGATCTTCATGTGAACACTCAGACTGGAGGCCTGTGTGAAGCACTTGTCGCATAGCTTGCACTGGAACGGCTTTTCGCCGGTATGGATGCGCATGTGGATGTTCAGGCTACCCGACTGCGTGAACGAGCGGTCGCACAGCGAGCAGGTGAATGGCTTCTCGCCCATGTGGTTCTTCATGTGCTGTACCAGCTCCGAGCTGGCGCGGAAGGCCTCGCGGCAGATGGCGCACTGGTACACCAGCTCCTGCGTATGCATGCGCATGTGCTCGTCGAGCAGCGCCTCCGCCTTGAATTCGCGCTCGCACTCCGGACAGATGAACGTCTCCGTGGGCGCGATGTGCGTCTTCTGGTGCAGCAGCAGCGAGCTGTAGTTGATGAATCCCTTGTCGCACTGCACACACTGATGCGGCTTGCGCACCGAATGCGAGCGCATGTGCACCATCAGGCTGCTGGACTGCGTGAAGGCCTTCGGGCAGAGCTCGCACTTGTACGGCTTCTCGCCGCTGTGGATGCGGATGTGCGTGTTCAGGCTGCCGATGTGCGTGAATGTCTTCTGGCAGATGGAGCACTGGAACGGCTTGTTGGTGATGTGCGAGCGCACGTGCTTGGACAGATCGCCGGCGTTGGGAAAGCTCGCCTCGCAGTGCGTGCACTGGAAGCATTTCTGGTTGCCATTCAACGCTGGATCCATCACGGGTGCACCGATGTTGCTCCGCCTTCCGCGCCGCCGCTTGATGGGCGTCGATTGCAGGCCCAATCCCGGGCTAACAGTGGGTGCCGGTGGTAGTAGCTGCTGCAAGGGCGTGACGCTTACGGTCGGCTGCACCATGAATATGGAGGTGGACTCCCGCGGATCTGTCATCTGCAGCTGGAACTCATTGTAGCCCGGACCGGCAACCAGGCCGTGAAGTGGCTGCACTGACTCCTGGCTCTGCTGGGTATTGGAGTTGCTGGTGGTCGGCACCGAGCTGCTTGATGAGCTCGAGTTGCTGGAACTCGAACTGGAGCTGCTGCTGTCGTCGTCGTCATCGTCATCGTCGTCGTCCGACGACGAGGAGCTGTCGGAGCCCGAGGAGGCGCTCCCATCCGACGAGTCGCTGCCATCCTCCGCCAGCTCGCACACCGGCTCGAATATCCAGCTGTAGTCCTCGCTCTCGTCGCCCGGGCTCTCCTGCTCTTGCTGTCCATTGCCCGGCTCATGGGGGTGCAGGGTGTTCATGTGCTGGTACAGCGCCAGCGGATGGACGAAGAACTCCGCACAGCACATGCAGTGGAAGGTGAGATCCGGCGGCTGTGGCTGCTGCGGTTGCTGCTGGGGTGGATTGGGTGCCTGTTGCGGCAGGAGGTGCGTCTGCTGCAGGATTGGCGTGATCGTCAGGGGCAGGTGGTGGTAGCTCTGTTTCAGCTGCACGGCCATCTTGCCAAAAGGCTGTGCAAATCAAACAACAAAAATCACAAGGAACACAAGCGACGAGCGTGTGAACATTTTCTCTATAATAAAAATGCGCGTTTGCGGGGAGAAAAATCAATGCCGTACCTTGGGTGAGATTAGATGCGAAGTGCCGTGGATCAGGGGTTCCGTAGACTACTATTATATCACTGGTGTGTGCTGTTGCTCAGGTTCCGTGCTTTTGTGTTTCTCTCAGGGCTCTCGTCCACATTCGTCCACTGCGTTCCATTTTATGCGCCGCCAGCGAAATGCGAATAACTTGCTTCCTGTTTTCGGTGCTCGCTTGTTTTTGAATTTGGCTGCTCGGTTCCGTGGGTCGCCGGAATCGCGTACCGTCCTCCGACCCGTTGTCTGGTTAGCTGCGACTGCCAGGAGCTGCGACTCGAGCGAATGCAGCGCATCGCCCAATCGCAATTCTGCAGAGCCAAAATCGCAATTGCAAGCGTCTTCGCCGTGCGTACAACAAATAAAAGAAAAATGTTTTATGTTGGGCGGCCCTTGCACGATTGGACGGCAGCATATCGTCATGCAAGCGTTTCGTGCACGTCGCCAGCATGATGACCGATAAACCGCGCAGCTTCAAATTCAAACCGCAATCGATTGTTACATCTTTCGAAGGTTTTAAACATTTAATAATATTTAATTTAATTTCGAGTGCCTAAATCTAAGCAAGTTTTATTATTAGTGTTTAATTTCACTTAACAAGTTGCTAAAATTATTGAATTGAGCCCTAACATCTTAAATAATATTAATATTAAATATAAACTGCTCATCTCGTTCCCCTTGGATTTTCTTTCTTGCCAAACTACAGGCTAGTCAGACTAACAAGTTGGAAAATCCAGAAAGCAAGCAACGTGGATCGTTCCTTTTCAAGTAAATACGAAAAAGGCTACCAAAATGGAAATGGATTACTATCTGCCAGTGTATAACGGATCAAATTCGGTGGACGTGCCGGGGCTGATTGAAAGTCTCAAGCTGAAGGAAACCAGTATATCGCCAATCGTGCTGGATCGCTATCCGCCGTACTCCCCGTTCTATGGCGTGATGGGCGTCGTATTCTCCAGTGTGCTGACCTCCGCTGGAGCGGCCTACGGAACTGCTGTTTCCGGAACTGGAATCGCCGCCACAGCGGTGATGCGTCCCGAGCTGGTGATGAAGTCCATCATTCCGGTGGTCATGGCGGGCATCATTGCCATATACGGTCTGGTGGTATCCGTGCTCCTATCTGGGGAACTAGCGCCTGCTCCCAAATACTCGCTGCCCACCGGCTATGTACACCTGGCCGCTGGACTTTCGGTGGGATTTGCTGGACTGGCTGCCGGATATGCAGTGGGTGAAGTCGGCGAAGTGGGCGTGCGGCACATTGCCCTGCAGCCACGCCTCTTTATCGGCATGATCCTGATCCTTATTTTCGCCGAGGTGCTCGGTCTCTACGGCCTGATCATTGGGATTTATTTGTACACGGTCAACATTAAGTAGCAGAATTTGTTATATCTAAAATATTTAATTCGTTAAGAAACGTTTTTATCGATCTTTAATATTTGAAATGCCTTTTGAATTTCTTTACGCGATTGTGGTACTCATTTCAGGTACGCCGTTGCGGTACGCGATGGAGGTACCCCATACTAATGATTCTACGGAATGCTGGTACCTTATTCTTTAGCAGCTTTGCCGAATTACTAGATATGTAAACAATTTAAATCAATTTGTTTCTTACGAAATTTGCTTGAATTCAGTGAGAATCGCTTATTTACAAGTGTATGTGCAAGGGAGCTTTCTTGCTGTTCCGTCATCTGGTAACACTGAACGCTCCCGGCATTTTTAGCGAATAGCGCGTGAATTTCTGTTTTGATTAAATTAATTGAATTGATGTGCCGTAGCTGATAGCCAAGAAACGCATAGTGCAGCCATGGCCGACAGCCCGTTCCCGAGGAGCAGCCGCAGTGGCCTGCTACGCACGACGCTGAACAGCTCGATGCCGCCGCAAAATCTCTCCCACTCGCTGCTCATCCTCGAGAAGAGCAACGCGGAGCAGAATGAGCTCTCGCTGATGGAGGACACCGGCGATGATCTGGATCGGGGCAAGAGCCGCATGGACGTGCTCTTCCCGCAGTTCTTCGACGTGCTGCAGGCTCAGGGTAACGGGCAGGAGGCATTCGAGGTGATCCAATCGCTGACGCAAGTCTGTCGCGGCGTGGTGGAGCAGCTGGAGCTGGAGATCGATCACGGCATGGGTGGGGAACAGGGCGCGCGGCAACGCGAGTCTATGCTCACCTGGCTGCGACAGGAGATAAACACGTGGCGCCTGCTGCACGCCCTCTTCTACGACCGCATCCTGCTGCAGACGGACAGGCAGGCGGATGATGAGATGCAAGATGGCCCCACGCTCGGCGGCAGCGAGAAGGAGGTCATACAGCAGTTGTACGCCCTCAATGCGACGCTGCGTGAGTACCAGCTGGTGGTGGACTGGCTGGAGGCGTGCTACGACCGGGGGGAGCAACAAAACCCACTCCACGCCCACGATCGTATGATGGCGTGGGAGAACACGCTCTTCCAACTGGAGAACCTGCAGGGCGCCGCCTTTGGCAAGGGCCATAAGATCGTAACGCGTCTGGATCCAGATGCTCCCGTACGCGAGAAACGACCGTTGCACGCCCTCGACGAGGAGGACAACCTGCGCCTGTCCCGCGCCATTTTCGAATTGATACGAGCGGGACGCGTCGACGATGGCCTCAAGTTGTGCAAGCACTTCGGACAGACGTGGCGGGCGGCGATCCTTGAGGGCTGGCGTCTCCACGAGGATCCCAACTTCGAGCAGAATGTCTCGGTGCTGCACGAAAAGCTGCCCATCGAGGGCAATCCCAGGAGGGATATCTGGAAGCGCTGCGCGTGGATGCTGGCCGATTCCAAGAACTATGACGAGTACAGCCGCGCGACGGCGGGTGTCTTCTCCGGCCACTTGGGCTCGCTGAAAACCCTTTTGCACAGCAACTGGCACGATTTGCTCTGGGCCCATCTGAAGGTGCAGATCGACATCCGTGTGGAATCGGAGATACGCGGCTGCTGCCTCAAAAACTACCAACCGATGCCCGATGATTACTGGAACGGCAGGATGACGATGGAGCAGATCTTCGAGGAACTGAACGTTGCCAAGGATGCGTCGGTGCGGGATTTCGCCCAAAGTCAACTGGGCATTATCCAGCGTCATTTAATCCTGGATACTTGCGGCGAGCTGATCCAACACATGGTGCGCTGGGTGGAGAAGGATACCTCCCAACAATCGCCCCATCAATTGCGCTTTATGGCCCACATAGTGCTCTTCCTGCGTCAAATCGGCCGTGTGGAGCAGGAGCGACAGGCGGAGAAGATCGTAGCCGCATATGTGGAGGCATTGATTGCCAGGGGCGAACCGCAGCTAATAGCCTACTATACTGCATCGCTTTCGAATCCGCTGCAGGTTCAGCTCTACTCGCGGTTTCTGGAGCAAGTGGAGCAGAAGCGTCCGCGGGAGCTAGCTGTGGATGCCGCCCTGCAGGCGGGCTTGGATGTGGAACAGATCACACGCGTCACCGTGCAGAATATTCGCCTCGCACATCAGCCACTCGGGGAATTCGGTGAGCCGCAGTCCGGCGAGATCTCTGCAATCGATCAGCGCAAGATCTCAGCATTGGAGTGGCTAATCCATTTGCCGGAGCAGCGCGGTGAGTTGCTGTGGCAGGCCAACGCCATGATACGCACCTATCTGGCCAGCAGCAAGGTGGAGTGCATGCGCCAGACCTTCCGCATGGTGCCGGCCGACATAGTGCAGCAACTAGTCAGCTTGTACGGCTCGGTGGACAACATACCACCGCGTGAGGAGTGCTGCCTGAAGGAGTATCTCTGCTACAAGGCGTATCTGTCTGGCGTCGACAGTTTCGTCGAATGGAACCGCCTGCAGCAGAACAGGCCCAAGAAGCCACAGACTTCACACGCAGCTTCCTCGCAGGACAACTTCACGGAGCGCATGGCGAGTGAGCGCAAGGAGCAGGCTCACCGATCGGAAGTCGTGCGCTGGGAGCACAAGGTTAAGGAGCAGGCCAAGCGTAAGTGGATCGCATACCCATTAATGAGATCTTTTGGCATATAACCCGCATTCTTTCCCTGCAGAAACCATCGAACTCCTGTACAATGTGCTCATGTTCCCGGACAAGGGTTGGCTGGTGGATCCGTTCATCGCCAAGCTGCCCGAGAACGCCGTGCAGCTGAGCTGGGATCATCGCCTACTGCAGATGGAGAAATTGCGCTCCATCTGCATTCCTGAGATCGCCCTGTTTCTGAACGAAGTGATGTTCAAGTCGGGAGACTTTGCGGGTTGCGTGCGCCTGGCAGATGAAATATCCAGCGAGAATCGGCAGTTGTACAAAGTCTATACGAAGCACAAGCTGGCAGAGCTTCTGGCCAAGATCGCGGACGCCTCCCTGGAGCTGCTCAACTCGAAACTGGATCCATGGGGCTATCCTATAACAACTTAGCAATCCTAGTACATTTGTGTGTTTTGCGATTACATTCTAACTTTAAACGTTTATTATTTATTCACTGTTCAATTATACAACTAAGGAGGGGGACAAATGGGAGGTAGGTAGGATGGAGGGCTTAGGAGTTGTTGTCCACGGCGGCGGCGGAGGCGTTGTTCTCGTCGCACCCGTTGCTATGCTTTAGTAGGTAGGAGGCCAGGAACTGTATGGGATCCGTGGGCCGTTCGCGAGCCAGGGCCTGCATTCCGTGGAGCAGAACCGGCGCCACCGTCTGGTCGAGGTACTGTCGCGTGGGCATGTTGTTTGTCTCGCTACTGGGCTTCTTGGCCACCGCCGGCTGCTGTTGCTGCTGCGCCACTGGATTTGTGGACTGGCCAACGGCAATGGCTCCGGATGGAGGAGCTCCCGGCGCAGCGGTCGGGTTTGCTTGCGCATTGCTGCTTGCATTTGGCTCCTTGCCAGCTTCTGCCGGCGGATTTGTTGTGGGCGCTGGTGAGATGGGTGCGTCGGTCTTGGCCTCCATGGCAATGTGTTCCTTTTGTTCAGCAAATCTCGGTTTTCACTTGGCGTCTTTGCAGCAGTCCAACAAATTCGATTCGATCAAAATTTACATTCTCGGTCTGCAGAGTTGTCGCATTCATGTCGGGAATCGATGACACGAAAATTTACTTATACATCGAATTCCTGTGATTTGTTCACATAATTGGGGTATTCCCTGTGAATATTGTGTAAAAACATATATTATCGTAAATATATCAGCTTACATGCATTTGAATATACTGGATTTGGGTACAAATCACAGGTAATTAATCACTTATTCACTTAATGTGTTCAATTAAATAAGTGTTCCTATGTTTTTAAAAGTGAAATAAGCTATCGATAAATGTTCCGAACGTGACCTGTCACATTTATCGGATAAATAATCGACTGTCATCCCCAATCCAATTGAGCCAGTTGGGTGAAAATTGGGCCGAAAAACAGGAAAATCTCACAGATCAATTAAAATATGACGGAGCTGCTGATTGATCCGGACATCCGCGTGTGGGTGTTCCTGCCCATCGTGCTGATCACGTTCCTGGTGGGCATTGTGCGCCACTACGTCTCTATACTGATATCCACGCAGAAGAAGGCCGAGATCACCCAAATCCAGGACAGGTGAGAGTGAGCAAAGTGCAGCGAGGCACCTTTTAGTGACACCTACCATTCCGTTCACAGCCAGGCAATGATCCGGGCACGCTTGCTACGCGAGAACGGCAAGTATCTCAGCGCCCAGAGCTTCTCCATGCGTAAGAACTACTTCAACAACGAGGAGACCGGCTACTTCAAGACTCAGAAACGGGCGCCTGTAGCCCAAAACTCATCCGCCATGCTCACCGACATGGTCAAGGGAAACTTTATTAACGTGCTGCCCATGGTCGTGATCGGTGGCTGGATCAACTGGATGTTTTCGGGCTTCGTCACCACCAAGGTACCCTTCCCGTTGACCCTGCGCTTTAAGCCCATGCTCCAGCGGGGCGTGGAGCTGGCCTCGCTGGACGCCGCCTGGGTCTCCTCAGCCTCTTGGTACTTCCTCAACGTGTTCGGCCTGCGCTCCATCTACACACTGGTTCTTGGCGAGAACAATCATGCCGATCAGACGCAGGCACAGGCGGATGCCATGACGGGCGCCGCCATGACTATGCCCCAGGATCCAAAGGCCGCCTTCAAGGCCGAGTGGGAGGCGCTCGAGATAACCGAGTACCACAACGCACTCAAGAACATTGACGCTGACATGCTGGCTATCGCCAGTGCACCCGCGGCATCATCCTAATTAAGTTATGTATTTTAGCAAATTCACAATGTAACAAAGTAGATTTTGTTTCGAGTCAGAGAGGGTTAAAATAAAGCAAGTTGTGTGACTACAATGGGAAACCAATCCGTTCTGCATGGAAATCCAAATGTAATGCCCATTCCCAAGTTTTGTATTAAAGAAACACTTTCGATTATGATTGCTATGACTGGAAATTTAAACTATGTGCCACTCCCAGTCGCGTGTCAACAGAACGATAAAAACAAGCAACTGTGCAACGTAACTTAATAGTAGGCCTCTTCGGTGGCCTCCGTTTGTGGAGCTGGCTCCTCGGTGGCCGGCTCTGGAGGAGCGGAAGCTGCTGGCGACGGAACCTTCTGCGGAACAGGCGGCGACGGAGACTTCTGCAGCGCGGGCTCCGGCTCACTCATCGGATCCGTGGCGGGACCTGTTGCCTCTGCGTCCGTGTCTTTGGAGGGTCCGGGTTCACCGCGACCCGTGTTCAAAGGCGACGGAGGACGCGCAGTGGCCTGCACCTTGAACTGCTTCTCCGGCTTCTTCAGATCCTTCGGCTTGCCCATCAGACGGTAGTCATTGGGCAATTCAGCCTCTGTGTATAGCTTATCTGCGAAGTAGATGCGCCGGATGCGTACGTTGGCATGCAGCTGCAAGGATACCGTCTCCAGATAGTTGGAGCCGTAAGCACGGCGCGTGAAGTCGGCCAGGTTAAACTGGATCTGGTTCCACCCCGGTGACATGCCCATCGGCATCGCCGTGCAGAAGGGCTTCACGGAGGTCTTGCTCTGGAAATTGGACACTCGGAAACGGCGCATGAAGCGCTGATCGTCTTGAATCTAAGGATATATTGTCATCATTGTGCAGTCCAGAGTTTACTATAAATTCATAGCACTTGGCCTTACCTTAACTTCGAAGCAAAAGTACTTGTGCATGTTCTTTATAAGGAGCACCAGGAAGGGCAACTTGATGCCCAGCTGCTCCTTGCATTCGCTGGGGCAGTGTATGAATGTGGTGGACACATTTGAGCCCATTATCTCGAGCACCAGGGACTTGATGTCCTCATCGTAGATCCGTTTGATATACCCGTTTTTGGTCTGTTACAAGGATGCTTTCTAGAGACGAGGCAGCTGCATTGAATGCCAGATACTCACATAGGAAGACCAGTTGTTCAGGGGCGAACTGCCTACGCTGTAAAGCACGGTAAGGAAACCTTTTTGATAGGCTGCACGATACATTGTCGGTTGTATATTTTGAAACTGTGTGTGTGGTTTCAACGATCAAACTATGGACATGTGACTGAGTTAACACAGCAAACTTAAACGAAATCTAGACTAATTGTAGAATGGATTATAGGTGACCCAGTGGGCGCGCTCCTGGTCCTTTTCGGTTTTATGGGAGGTGAAAAGGGACTTGTAAACATCGCTGGCCTTCGGGTCCTTGGCCACGCTGAAGTCGCTCTTGAGACGCTTCAGTTCGGGATCCTGCATTGCATTAACGGCGCCCAGTCGTTTGACCGGCGCCACCGCCTTGGTTTTTGTGCTTGTAGTGGGCTTCTCTGCGGCTGCAGCCTTGGATGTGGACGCCACTGGCTCCTGTTCCTCTGCGGGCTCCGCTTTCACCTCCACCTTTTTGGCACTCTTCTTGTCCTTTTTGGAGGACTTACGCTTGGCCGCACGCATTTCCATCTTGACCCGCATGAGCTCCATGTCCTCCTCGTTGCCATTGAGGACCACCACGTCCTCAACGCTATAGGCAGCCTGGCACAGCGGACAAGTGCTAGCCACACTGCCTTTGATCTGTTTCAAGGCACGCTCTGATAAAACGCATCCGCAGCTCCAAAGGGCCACAAAGCGAAATTTGCCGGACATCTCCAGGCCAATCAGCTTGCAGATGTAAGGAGAATGTCGTGTGTCCAGCAGTCCCTCAGTTTTGTCCTCCTCGGTGAAGGCGGGATTGGGTGTGGGATTAAGCTGGCGAATGTCCTTCATGCTCTTCACGTGCGCAGCTGTCTCTGGCATCGGTTCCTTCTCCAGCAGTCGCTCAATGACGCTCTGCTTGGAATAGAGCCTACCCATGCCGCACATGGCGATCGGCTCCTGGAGGCTTTGCTGGGTCAAGGTGCAGTGGCGCCAACGGAACTCCCTCTCCGCATCTTTGTCTTTCTGTAGGGTTCGAGAAATGATATTTCGGTCTGGCTAGGAGGTGCTCCAATCGAATAGACTTACCTGCTCTGGCTTTTGCTTCACGCGCACCAGCTCATCGCGCCTGGGAATAGTTCCTCCATCGCAACCCATGATTATATATTTATCTCAAGAATTACAATATATTTCCTGGGAATTCCTTGTTGGGCAAACTATAATATGCGATTTACAATGGGTTATGATATTTTTCAATTGTTTTACATTTTACACGGTATAAGTATCTTACTTACTTTAAATAAACTAACGATATAAATAACTATATATCTTCAGGTTGTAGTAAATGGAGAAATTCTGTTATGAGCAATAACAAATGTTTTATATACACAATGTCCATAGAGATGGTAAAACACCAAACAGCTGTAGCGACTGCAATGACGATTGCAAACATCGATATCATATATTCGATATAAATTTTGGTATATTACGGTGAACCAAACTCTTAGTATATCGAATTTGATTTTTAAATTTTCGAAAACTAAATTTGGAATTTGCAACATTTTAATAATAAACTCCTACTACGTGTAGTAGAAGGTAAGTAATTATTTCTCATTTTTCCTTCATATTTACTAAAATACCCAAAGACCAAAAAAATAATATTACTTGAATTTATTATCGACAGCTTTATCATAGAATTACAAACTACTGAAGACCAGCTCCTACGCATCCGTAAAGGGGCAGTGCTTGGCATACGGCACATCAATGCAAATGCAGCCTCGGGCGCTAAATCAAATATGAAATTGGTTATAAATTATATATATGGTTTTTAATAAACTTACTCATCGGGGGCATCGTTGCCTATGTGGTACTCCCTTATCAGCGAGGCGAACTCGAAGGGATTCACTTTGCCGCTCACTGGCAGCCTCTTGGATCCACTAAGATTCAGGCAGCCATTGGGACACGGTACTCCCATGAACTTATTGTGTTTAAATGTGGCAGTGGCCAAGTAGCAGATGCTCAAGAAGTGCGAACATCGCGATTTTCCTGTTTGATAGAGAGCACATTTATTTATATATGATTTCTTTTTCCGAGAAAGAGGGTATTAAACTACTTTAATTTAGCCTTACTGATTGGATTTCCTTTGCAGAACGGCTGGATGCGTCCACCGTTGACACAGTAGTTTAGATGCCCGGAGTTATCCTCCTGGCCCAGGAAACCGGCATTGGTGTGGAGCACCTGAATGACGTTGGCATCATCGATCGACAACCGAAACTTGTTGCTCTTCATGCGCTCAATTAAAGGCCGGGCGGGATCCAATCCAATGATGCGATACTGTTTCCGCGTCAGGTGGTTGCTGATCATGCCGCAGATGTGGGCGCCCAGGGAGTGACCCACGCAAGTGATCCGTTCCCGGACAGCTCCGTAGTGGGTGAGGAAGGCGTAGATCTGGGCGGTGCATTGCGCAGTTAACCTGGTGTTTATAAGCGAGTGGAGGTAGCATGGATAGCGGGTCAAAGGTCGCCAGTCCACTGTAATGACATTGAAATCGCGGGATAGGTAAGCTAAAAAGAGAGAGTTAAAGTTATATAAATTATAGCTTAATATTGTAGAATATAATAATTTAACAGATAGATGCACTCACCATCTCGAAGGAATTGCAGGTGAATATCTATGGCAGTTCCATTGAATCCGTGTATTATGAAGACAGTCTCGCGGTGCTTGCTAAATCCACCTTTATAAAGCGTTATTGGGTTCTTAACATTTAAAGGAGTTCCACGACGCGGTCCATTGCTGAAAATATTGTAAAAAGCCACTATATAATAATGGAATAGTATTTTGCAGATATCTCTGTTTTCTTTTTTGTGCATACATTTAAATAGAACTATGGAAATTCCATGTGTGTATAAAACCGTAGAAATCTCTCGTGCAGCAAGCACAGATCTGGGCATGCTAACTCTTAACTTTAGTTAATCTTGAAAGATTTTCAATTGAATATCAAGCTAGTAATAATGAAAAATTCATTTAAAGTGGATCAAATTATAGACTTTACAACTATGAGTTAAAATACATCACCAATTACAAGCCAAACGGTTTCCAGAAATTCTTAACGAGACTAAATAGTTGCAGAAAAAGCAATTTGTATTCCTTCGCGGATTTCCCAGAACGGAGGTGTCAGCCCGGTCATTTCCCGCTGTTATACAACCATCAATCAGCAGGCTCGTAAAAGCTGGCCATCATGTAATCCCCCCAGTTGTTAAATTTGTTACCACCGCAATTACCCGTCTGCTCTCCAAAAATGGACTTCGCCAGTTGCGACTTTGTCTCGCCTCCAGAGCTGGCGGTAATCTTGCCCAGACAAGTTGGGCAAATATCGAGGAGCCATTTACAAAGCATTTTATTGGCATTGGCCATTGAAATTGATGTCATCGCTGGCCAAGATCGGCGCTCGATGTGGAAAAAGCCGGCCTCCTTTGGCAAAAGCATCCCATCCTTAGTGGGTCAGTGGCTGGTTTCGAGAAACGAGTTGCCCGCCCATTAATTGTACTCTTATTTTTTCTCTTGCTCTTTGCCGCTTAATATCCTTATGGTTGCACAAGTGCAGTGCGACAAGTGTTTCGGCAGTTGACACACTAACCGAGTCTGAAATTCCAGTTGCCTAACACCTGAGGAACTTTCTCCCCCGCCAGCGACTAAATTAATAACATTAATTTTCCTGCTTTTGGCATTTAAATTTATAAACAAATCGAACCTAAACATGTGGCACGACTGATTTTTAAAGATGAAAACACATCTTTAGCACTTAAAAAATATATATTTGCAAGCATTTTGATCAGCACTTTATGGACTTAATACCAATTTAAAAGTGTGATTCACCGATAAAACTTGATTTTGCTCAAAAAGGAATATTACTTTGGGAGTACTCATAATATCTTCGAATCCAATCGAACTTACGGTGCATACAGACGGTGATCGATATGTGGACTGGGACAATAGTTTTTGTCGCGCAAAAAGCAGCGCAAGACATTTAGGTCCAAGGCTCCACTGTTGCGCAGATTCTTCCAATCCATTTGGCTTAGGAGCAATGTTTGTGCATCTGCAATTGCATTTCACGATTCTTAAATTCTCTGCCTTTTCATAAAAACACTTTAAAATGTGTAAATGATCAAGATTTTTTGAACGGAAAAACAAGAACTGGATTTTTTTTCAGCTTGATCAACACATTTTATGTGAAATAAATTCAGGTATTTTACCTTTGGCAAAGAGTGAGAATATGCAAAGCACGACGATTTGTTTCATTTTTTATTTGGACTTTAACGTCTTATGACTTGTTGTTTCACTTATTTAAAATGCTAATTAAAGCCAAAATTTCAATGCAGTTTCGATTATTTTCACATAAAAAAGTTACATTATCAATACTTTAACTGGTAATAATATTTACTAAAATTTTGAGCTCATAATTCAGGTTGTTATTAGCTCATGCATATAAAGTTAACTTATTATCTTTCACAATTTAAAAAAAAAATTTAATTTCACCCAATTTTACACCAAATTTTTCATTAATTTAATTCCATTCGACTGATTTGTTTATGAAATAATTTAGAGATTTTTATTTTCAAGTCACTTATTAATGAGTTATTTTCCGTGAGGATATTTGGCTTTCCTCTTTCATCGCCTTTCACATATTTCGTATATTTTTAACCAGATTCCACAGCGCTTTCCCGTTTAAATTGACAACTTGCACTCCGATTGCACGTTTCTCTAATTGATATCCATTTGTGTTTGCCTAGCGATTTCATCGTAATCCTTTGCATTGAAATTAGCAATTTTGATTTTTTCGCGAGCAATCCGCACCACGTCTTGCAGATTCGCGCTGTGCACTGCAAATGGGCTGCAAAAGCGCGAAATGCGCAGCCAAGGAAAATGCAGCAGACGCCTGCTGAAGCAGCAACAGCAGCAGTAGCAGCCGTAACAGCAACTGCAGCAGCAACAGTAAAAACTGGCCTAAGAATTGCTCAGCCCACCGCCTGTTGCCTTGACTTTGCTCAACTTCGCAGTCAAAACGTGAACGACTTTGGCTAATATCTGTATAATGTTGCTGCTGTTTTTGCTGTTGTGTTGGCTTCATTGTTGATGCAATTGCTGCTGTTGCTGCTTTTGCTGCTTTTGCCGCATTTGCCGCCTGGCGACGTCTATGAAAATGAAAATCCATGGCACACGCAACGCTGCACTGATTTTGATTATGAGTTTTCGGTTGGAAATGGTTTCGGTTTCGTTCCCCCAGCTCAATGCCATTGCCTTTTCATGGTGTCTTTGGTTTGTAATTCATATGTTTATTATTTACATAACATTCGCATTTAATGCAAATTCTTATAATTTTATTCGACGACAATTGCCAAGTTTGTTTCCTAAGTCATTCGTTTTAGCTATGCGATTGTGAAGTTTTATCAGATTTCCATCTTTTTGGTGACTAGCTGGCCTTTCATACTGCCTTTGTTTCGTGGTTCACGGTCAGGAAAATGAAAGGAAAGATTTCAGGAGTAAAATGGGAACATTTATAAGGTTAATCTGCATCGCAGAAAAGAGAAAGATTGGAATGCTTATTTGGCTAGCGTGGTAAGGCTGTTGATATTTGAAAACCAATTCGCTTTAGAGGTCTTACTGGCTTATTGTAAATTAAATTATTCATTCAAACCTAAATCTAATTTTTATCTTGTTCAATTTCGCTATTTGTTAAGATAATTGTCTTTAGCACTTCATTCAATAACGTACTCTTTTTAAAAACATTATTTTCGTCTTTTAAATTAATTTTCAACATGTTTGTCACTTTCACATTTCTCACTTTACTTACCTTGTAAACAGCTGATAATCTATAAATCGCTTAGGGCACGTTTCCCACAATAAAATGTGACAGTTTAGTGGATTTAGGTCGAAGTTTCCGTTGCGCAACAAGAATTGCAATGCCTCTCTGTGGTATTTGGCTATAAAAAAGGAAACCAGCTAAGCACACAAATCACAATCCCTATCGGCGATGCGATCTTCTTCACTTACAAGCATTCGTGATGGGATTTAGGGAAAGTAGCGATAACAGCAGTGCGATAAGGCTCGTTAGCATTTTGTCCATATGAACTCCGCATTTAAATTGGTATCACGGAGAAGGCCGCGACACATCGGGTTAAATGGAAGCCGTCTAATTGAATGAGCCACTCGCATCGGCTACTGCCAAACTAAGGAGCCAAGAGCTTTTAAAAGCTGCATCCGCACAAGAAAATGAAAAACGAATGAAAATCGCCGAAAATTGACACTCACGAACGACCCGGCGCCATCTGTGGATTGGGTGACATTGCTTTGTGGGGAGGCATCAGGCGGTTGTTTTCATATTTTGGTCTCGTGTGCGCAGAAGTTGCGTGTAACCGAACTAAGATTTCCATACGGCAAAGTGCACTGAGGAAAATCGATTTGTGTTTTCAGAAAGTTGAAAGTAAAACAATATATCTAAACTGAGCCCTCTATACCTACATCACAAAAAGGCCTAATAAACGAAGCATTTAACTTTTATTACAATTTTTATCGATCGGGCTAACTATATTCATTTTTTTTAGCCACAGTAAGCATTTACCATAGCGAGTAATTTAAATCGATTAAAATAGTTAAGAAATTGATTAAATTTTTCAAATCGCTTGATAAATGTTATGAAGCCTGATTATGCTTTTTAAATTATTTTTTTTAAATAAAATGATAAATGAATTTTGGTTAAGTTTAAATGACCATTAAATTGCATAGTTATGATAAACGCTTCCTTTCATTTAATCATGAAAGTCATATTTAATCACAGTCATATTTTTTGAGGTGTAATATCATATTGTTGACTGGGGTGATAGCGTTTCGCAATTGACTATGTGTTTATAAACGACTATTGATTGCGACATTTGGCCACCTGCAGGCTCCTTTATCCACAGCAATAAAGAATAAAAATCATTTAAAAAGCTTTGCATTTTTTAAATAGCATACCAATAAATTGTTAAACAGATTCGATGAGTGTTGAAAGTATGGCAATGATCTTAGAAATTTTAAACGCTATCACGCCACATTTCTATTAAAAATGTAATAGATCAATTAGATCCAACTGTCGCAGTTAAGGAGTATATAAAGTGTTTTTTAAAGTGAAGTTAACAGGTAGACTTGATAAAAACCAGGCTACATTTTCAAGTGCAGCGTTGGTTTCCAATTAAGAAAGTCCAATGAACTCAACCTTTAAGGCCAATTTAAAAGTCAAGCCAAACAATTTCCCTACACCTTAGATAAAAAGAAGTTGGCAGCAAAAGCGACAGCACTTAATTCTGACCACGAGAGGGAAACAGATCTGAGTTAAGGAAAACTCGGGCCCCAAAATGACATCAAACGCTTTTGCAACCGGCAGACGGCGATTTTACAAACGAAAGTAAACAATGTTGAGTCTGCGCCTAATGCATCTAATTGAAAGTAATGAGCTCGTTGCCCTACAGCACCGCAAAACGGGGCTAAAGTCAACTGGAGGCAGCAAAAACAATTTTCCAGGGTTTTTTGATATAGTAAAGCCATTCGAAGGAAAGGAAAATACATGTAATGCAAATGAAAATGAAAACCGAACCGCAGCGGAGGCAAGAAAAAGGTACAACATATTTTTCCCTCTATTCATGTTGCACTTTTTTGCTCTATATTTATAATGGCTATAAAACAATAACTGATCTAGTTATTCACATTATTCATTTAATATTCATCAAGGCTATATTAGAATGGCTGTAATATGTCATATGTTATATTTTCGATTCAGTTGCTTTTTGCAGTTTTGCATAAAAAGTGTATTTGTTAGTCGAGTTTCCTTGTTCATTTTTGGTCTTTCCATTTTCCATGGTTGCCGATCTCAGCCAATTTGCTGTTACTGGATACTTGTGCACTTGATGTTGTGTTTTATATTGTTCATTCATCTGGTAGCGGTTGGCAAAGAATAGTTGCCAATTGCATAACATTTTCCCAGCCTGCACTGATACGAACTAGATATTCACACCTCCACAACACAATCCTTTTAATTATTATTCGAAATGTGATCAAAATCTGCCTAATTAAATCGGTTGCAATTGGTTAAGTACTTCATTTCGATGCAGTCTTCAATGCTATTTTGGTTGGCAATTAGTTGGTTTACAAATTAAACAATTTTTGCATTTTCTTTTCCAAATTACAGATATTGTTAATTAATTGACCATGACGAATTTTGGCTTCATTCACTCACATCATTTTCCCATAACTTTGCCAAGTTATGGGGCATAGCGTCGAATGGATGCTTCCGTGAAATTTACAGAAGTATACAATTTTGAGAGAAAACAAAAAATTTTAGAGTACGCTCATAATATTAAATTTGCTATAATACCAAAAATAAAACAAAAACTTGTATTCAACAACTGCAATGTAAACAACCCACAGTATGAAAAAACTATCTTTCTATATACGAAGCAATATCACAAAAGTACGTTTTATAATATGTTAATATTTAATAATTATTTAATAATAATGTTAATTACCTATATTAATCCATATAATATATTAATATTTATATATATTTAGGGATAAAATATCTACCTTGGACTTTTAATAAGCAGTAAAGCAAGCAGTCAATGGTGCAGGTCTTTACTAAATATTAACAGAGGTTGTTAACAGAAAGCTTATAGAGTTACTCAACCAGTTAACAGAGCGCTTCGAAAATAACTATGACTTAAATAAATATATATTTTCTTTTAATATTTGTAACTTTATTTTAATTTAATGCATTTAATAACATATTTATACTTTAAATACATGTAAGCTACCACAATAATGTCGAAAGAAAATCGTAAGGATTTAAATTTGTTTGAATAACGCAAATATTAGTAAAAACATAAAAACAGCCTTGCTTTCACTGGAAATATGATTTCTGTAAAAAGAATTCCTTGCATGCTTATTTTTTTATTTTTTTCAATGGTGCAGCATCTCCCTTAATAGAACTACCTAATTTTTAAAATCCCCAATAAATTTTTTTAGCCAGAGCTAGCACGTTTTACTCTCAACTCATGCCGATTCCAATTTTTTCAATTCCAATTTAATTTACTCTTGAGCATTTATATAATCTTCCCTTAAATAACGACATCGAGAATGGAATTCCACTGAATCGGTTCATTACTTATGCAAGTCCCAATCACTTTTCAATTTCTTGCCTATTGCCAACGAACTCCGTGGAAAATAATCACAAAAGCTTTGCCTACTTACGAATAGTTTTAAACTTGGCCAAAACTTACGATGCTTTTCAGCGAGTCTAATCAAAATGGGCCATAAATTCCAGGAAAACCGGGGGGTTTGGGGGGAGTGGAAAATTGCGCCTTGCTTTGTTTTTGCTTCGGCTTTTGCTTTGCCGCAACTTTACTAATTAATTGTGCACTTGAGAATTTTTGAGTAAACTCTGAAACTTAGCTGCTACGGCACAAAATATCCATTGGGAATGGCAGGCAGAGTGTGTGAGGTGTTTGGCACTGGCAAAGTTGACGAGTAAATAAACTAACAATTTTTCCTACTTAATTAACAAAATTGTTTTAATACTCCATCTCCATCACCATCGCCATCTCCACCCCCCCACAGAATTCCATCTCCATTCCCACTGGAGCTGCCAAGTGAGGCGTTAAGCAGCGGCTATGCAGTCAACATTGGCAGACTGACTGAATGACAGACTGGCTAAATGACTGCGCAAACAAACCCCAAGTACGTCGGGCGTACTGACTGGAGTACGGCAATAATTAAACTTGTCACAGTACACCTGGCACTGGAAAGGGCGGCGGCCAAAAGGATAGTGCAGTCGGCCTGGAAGGATGAATCGTGCGCACAAAGTTGTTGGCTTTTGATGCAGCGATACATGGCTAACAAATTAGTTATCTAGTTACTCATTTTATGATTAATATTAAGGTATTTCGTTATGCAGCCATAACTTAGTTTTATTTGTTTTTCTTTTGAAGACACAGATGCTCTTGATGCCACAAAAGCGATCATTTCCATTTTATTGCAAATAACACTTGGATTAACATATAAAGCAGTTCTGAAGCCGCAATATCGAATGCATTGGATTGGCAATTTGTTTGTTCGTGCTGGGCACTTGGGCAAACGATAAATTGCAACTTTTGGAAAAGTGCAGCGCATAGCTTATGAATTGCATTACAAAGTCGCATAAATTTTCGCATTCGCATTGCAGCAAAGTAAGCGCAACAAATCGTTTTGGCGCCAAAATGCATTTATCATGAGCTGCAAGTCGCGTTCATTGCGCAAATTCAATCTGATGTCAGGAAACGCGAGAATTATGAGCTCAGCCTCAGCTCAGCGGTTGCTGTGGATGTTTTGGGTCGTTTGGGTGTTTTTTTGGGTGGTGCTGTGGGTGTTTTGGGTGGTGCTGTGGGTGTTTTGGGTGGTGCTGTGGGTATCCCGTAGAGACGGCGTGAAATGTCTCGGCTGAATTATGCGGATGCTTTGACAAGCTCTTTTTCCGCTCAGCTTCCATTGACTTTTAATGGCCTCGCCTCGCATTATTGAGATTTACAGTTTGCGGATTTATTGGCTATCCGGAAATGCTTTATGGCAGTCACTGTGGCTGGTTAAAGGAGGCAAGGTGGCTATAGAACGTGCAGATTAAGAGTGACTGCTGTTATTGAAAATTTCTATTAGAAAGGCAAATAAACTTTAAAGAGAATACACTATTAAATCCCTTTAAGTTAACTACATCACCATTTCAACTCAATTAGGATAAACTCGATCCCATTTCAATCTAACTCCACTTGAATTTACGACCTTCGTTCGCTTTCCACAAGTCTATTGCCAACTGATTTATACAAGTTAATTAACACTTTTGTAGGCCTACCCCCAAAAATACAATGAATGCCGAAGCCATTCATAATACGAGCATTTGGCATATGGGGAGGTCCTTTATTTCGCACAGCCTCATCTCCTGGCCACCTATGTCAACAAAAGGCGAACAAAAAGGACAATTAAACCCTTTGAAAAAAGCCAGGGAGCAGACAGGACGAAAGCAAATACAAACAAACACGGGACAGCAAAATTTGAACAGAGTTGTGAAGGTCAGGCCACAAAACCCCCCTGGAAGGACAACGATTTATTGGATATTGTCGCTGGATTTTCACAACATTTTATCGCCTCCAGACGGACGAAGATAAACGCAATAAACAATTGCCGAGCCACAAGATGGAGGTACTGGCTGCTGGCTGGCAAGCATATTTAGACTTTTCTTAAGTAAATTATTGCTGAAATCGACAGGCAGACAGCAGGCCCGGAAGCTCAAATGGGTGCAAAAATGTCATTAAATGGCAGCCACGACAGGCGGCCCTTCCTTCCAACCCATTCACATCCATCCTGTTCCTGGAGAGCGGGAAAGTTGTTGTTTCCGTTTCCGCCAGAGTTGAGGTCCTTTTGAAATCCTGGCTACAACGCAGCGACAACTCCTCATCGTCGTCGTTGTCGTCATCATCTCTGTGTGTCCTCTGTCTTTTGGGCTGAAGCTCATTTGCGAAGTTGCCGCTGCAAATATTTGCTTAGCCCTTTTGCACCCGGTCCAAACGATTACCGAAGATCCGCAGAGTGAGGTTAGCTTGTTTATTTTCGTTAGAAATTTTCCCAACTCGATATGCCGACACTTAACCCTTTAATGACTGCAAAGCTGTTGCTATATTGTATTTCTGTTTTTCAAGTAATGTGCCTGCATTTGTCAGATTAGAATTTCTGAAATGGTTAGGCAGTTTTATGTATTTCACTCAATAATGTATGGGGAGCATCACCATTAAGGAAATTTACGTTCTTGTTTATCAACCGACTACCTCTGTGGCTGTTCTCTCACCTGCAGGCTGACATTTAATCCGTACAGCACTTTGAGTCGATTTTTAAAATGCGGGGTCAGTTTTAAATTCAAAGAAAAGGCATCGCCATCGATTCGCTGAGATCAGTGTATTCATTTCCCTTGTTCTTCTCTACATACCGGGAAGGCTCAATGATTTCTCGTGCAGTTTTTCAGCCAGGAACTGCTAGGTAAAGGATATGGAGCCCACCTCCGTTTGTTTGAGCACAGGAATATCCTGCTCCATGATGAGCTGTGAGCAATGGCTGCTGTTTGTGCTATTTTAATAAAGTTCTCTTAACCTCCTGCAACTTAATCTCCTTCAGCAATGCACTTTGGGAAATATTCTCAAAAATAGTAAAAACACTAGACAGCATAAGAATTTTTCAAAGGGGTTTTCTATTTTTAATTGATTATCTTTTCGGTTCACATTTTCGTTCAATTGTTTTGTTATTTGCTTGTAGAGCAAAGTAAGATACTTAAGTATTATTATTTATGTAACACCACGCTTATTAATTCCTTTAAATTCCTAAGACTATCAATTTATTTTTTGAAGGTTTCGCTGATCGTCAAACCTGCATAGAAGTGTAGTTCAGCCGGAAGCCGCTGGGTGAAATTTTGAGCAGTAGTGAAGAAAAAATAGTTTACCTTGGCAACACGGCACAGAACAAATTGCCTGCAACTAAACATAATGGTTAAACAGACACCTGCTCAAGGCTCCACTCCACTCAAGGAAAATCACTTGAGCGGCTCCGCCGGAGGTCCCAAGTTCCCTCGTTCTGCCGTTCCAGCTTCTTGGTCCTTGGGCCTTCGTCCTTATCGCGCCAGTAGACATCACCCACCAGATTCCGACCCCCTCAACATAATTTGCTGTGGTTTTGCATTTACTTTGCATCTCGAGCGTGCTTGAGGCAAAAACAAAACCTAAAAGGGTGCTACACCGAGAGAAATGTGTGCTCTGTTCTTGCGTTTTCAAAGACCTTTTTAGTTTGGTGTCAGCTAAACAAAATTTATCAAAATCAATCACGAATTTATTAAAATTATGTTTGTTGTTAAATAATAATTATTGAAGTCAAAATGTATTTTTTATGTGATTTTATGGGGGTATGAACGATATACATTTTTATTAAAACTACATTTTAAATAAACATAAACTTAAAAATGTATTGCTCTTGTTCTTAGTAACTCATCTTAAATGAAAAACTAAGATTTAAGCCGAAAGTCTTCATTTTTTGTGTAGAAGCGGTTCAAGGAGCAGCTCAGCAGCATTAGCTTGGTTCCTTGGCTCAGCTGCTAGCTGCTTCTTCTTGCGCAGCTCCTTGCACTTCCGTTTCCGGCTGCCCTTTGCCGCTCGTCCTTCGCATCTCACTCAACTCAAGCGTTTCAGTTTGTTGGCTTTCGTCTTGCCAGCTGCATTTTCATCCTGTTTGCAATCACTCCGCCTCCGTGGTCCTTGCGGTTAGCTTCTGTGGGAGAGGAAAAGGATTTAGGGACAGCGACTGCTGCCTCAGCTTGTTTTTCGGGTTTGTTCTGCGTTGTCCTGTTGTTTTTTTTGTTTCCTTTGGGTTTTTTTTAACTTGCTTGCCATTTGCACAAACATATGCGCATACTTAATTCGAAATTGTTTTTCCTCGGCTAGGGATTTGAATGGCTTAAGGGACACTGAGAGAAAGGTAGGCAGGGAAAGCTTAAGGAAAAAAATGCATATGTTTTCTGAAATTTCTAGTTGGTTTTGGTAGTAAAAATCGGACACCAAAAAGATGTAGCTATTGGTAAAAAATCTGTGTTACGCTGGCATCAATGAAGATGTATTAAAAGAGCAGATTTCCATTTCTTAAAGTGTATTTGCGTTTCTGCATATAGTTACAGCCTGGCAGTTTTCCTTGTACCCACTTTGGAAACTTAGCTACACGCGTTATTTGCACAGCAAGTTGGAGCTCATTTACACGACGAGTAGAACAAACCGAGCGGAGAAGGAGGAGAGGGGCAGTGCAGGATGCCATCTCCTGCAGAAAGGGGATATGACTTTTGCGAAACTATTTTTACTCAGTTTTTAATTTAATTAGCACTCAATTTGCCAGCCTCTCACATTTTGCGTCTGTGTGTGCTCACTTTGCCCCATTAGCAGAATAGGGCGGTGGCAAATATGATTTTCAACTTGTGTGCTTTTCGCTTTTCTTTGAGGAAAGCAGAAAGTTCTGCCTTGCCTCATATTAATTAATCGCATTAAAATGATTTGCATTCGCCGTGGAAAATGACAGACGCCAAAGGAGTGTGGGCTCTTCTTTAATTAAATCCAATTTTTAATTGTTGGCTGTTGGTGTGTTAGGTTAGCAGCGAACTTCCTTTCTTATCTCGGATTTGGTTGGGAATCAGTCTGGATGATTGATGGTCCGGACTTTGGTCACGCCAATCTCCGGGGATGAAAATTGCTGGACAGAATATGTTGACACAGGTGTAAGTCGCCTGCCACTGCAATTGTATATCTAATTCCTCTAAATGAGTTTGGTGTTTCTTGGGGACAAAGATAGATTTGTATTTGTCAGTCTGACTTTTAGGTTTATTTTGCTAGGTAAAAACAAACTATTTCTTTCGATTTCAACTTACTTTATTTTATTTCTAGAAAGTTTTCTTCGAAAACAACTTTATAGCAGGCGAAAAGAAAGGCTTTACTTTTTAATGAGCTACTTCTTTGTGTTTCCCAACTTTAGCCAATTTGCGAACGTCCGTATAAATTCAATAAATTCCAGAAAAAATGACTTATGCGTGCTATCTAGCCTGTTGCGGGCTTGCCTCTTCTGGCCATAAAGTCAACACATTTTTTATCGGCTTAGCCGATTTTGTTTATGGCCTTCTACCGTTTCGTTGGCAGGAGTTTAAAAAAGGCACGGTGCACTTGTTAGGAAGAGGGAAGAGTTAGTATTTTTAAGTCAATTTTTAGTTTTGCACAACACAAACCTATACCCTTATGTTAACATTCACAAACCTGTTCCTTTTTCAAACACAAAAATTGAAACTCCTACAATCTGCACTCTAAATTGTGACATTCAAAGCCGTTATAATTCACCTAGGCTTTGGACGCCATGACGTATACGTAACGGCTAAACTATTCAATACCAAGCATATGAGTCCTGTCCATATGAAATCCTTCCAGATGTTTATAAAAGTTAGACCTAGAATGTAAAGTCGCAATATAAATTGAATTATTTTCAGCTTTCTTTTTAGTATTTTCAACCAGTGATTATCATTATGAACAATGTTTGTTAGCGTAATCAAGGTGGAATGAAATCCTGATAAGGACTTTCAATTTTTATTGTCGAAGGCAGGAATTATGTTACGGTAACAAACCCGTTCAATGACTTCCGTTTCCTAGCAAACTTGGCCACGCTCGATGTTTTTTAAAAAGTTTATTCCCTGCATTTGCGGCAGACGTCTCGTGATTATTTACAGCCCCTGGAACCCCTGGCATGCGGAACCGGATTACATTTATTGTGCCAATATTGTGGAGAAAACTCGGCTCTCCGCTCATATAAATAAAAAGCCAATTAAAATACAGTAAAGCCTCGCAAACAACAGCAGCAGCACAAACAAAGAGCAAAAGCCCCATCATGAAAGTTTAAGGAGAATAATGAAAGGAGTTCAACTTTTATGACGGTGAGCCGGCTGCATTGGGTGCCCAAGGATTATGGTTCATTTAATTGGGTACAATGCGCATCGAAATTATATTAACAACGATGCCGGAAACATCCGGAGTCTGAGTGTGTAAAAGTTGGGTAAATTAAATCATTTTGAAGTGGGTATAAATGCACGCATTTGGTACTCAACGAATTTAGTAATGCAGTACCAACTTAATTAATGTATTGCATTTCTATCTCTAGATGGTTATAAAATATTATCTTTAACTGAGTTAACATTAGTACATTCGTATTTATAAATCCTGTTGAATTTAGTTGGAACTTAGCTCGTTGGCTCACTAACCTTTGATACTGATTTTACAACGCATTTTTCTAAAGCAAACACTGCCAGCTTGACAATGGCTTTGTCCAATGCGTTTGCATTGCTGGTTTGGACTTTAAGTTTGGCACATAACTTCCCCGTCTGTCGATGTCGTTGCTATCGCTCTATTGCTGCGCAGCTCTTCAGCTCCTCAGCTCTCCATTGCTGATTCACCCTGTCAGTTGGCCAACAAAAAGGAGCTGAAGCTACGGACATGGCCTGCTGCTGAATGATAACAACAAGCCGCAATGGGAAGCGGTACGGAGCTGTGGCAATTAATCTTTACAATGGCGAACATGCGAAATGGAGTTCATAAATCCCAAGTCACGCTACACGGCACCGAGAGTAGTGATTCGGAGTGGGAATTCGGTACTTGACTTGCTTCGGGGTTTTCAATAGTAGTTTAAACCCAAACTGGTTTCAAACGAGCCAGAGTTGTGCAATTTGCGGACTACTTAGGATTAGCCATCAAAGGGTAGAGTGGAACAATTAGGGCAAATATGCATTTTGCAGTGCATCTCTATAAACCCTAAGCACATGGTTTTTAAACTTTTTCGAAAAGCTTAACCTATGCCATTTTCCGAGATAAATGTACATTTATTCGAATGAAAGGGCATGCCATGCCGATGGAGAGAAAGGAAGAGTAATAGCCATGGTAATGCCTTGATATATTAGGGTAGACAGCGTCTACAGTGCGTATGAGTAATAATGCGGCAATAGATTTATGGCAAATGGCAGCCGAGTGCCTTCGTATAGTATGTTTGCGCTTATGTCTGTATAAAAAAATGCATATAAATATCACATTTGTGTGCGATTTATTATGGCCAAGGCGATGGCCCGATCCTGTTATCCTTTCCGCCAGCGAAATTAGCTCATTTGTCTTATTTTATGCCGGGTTAAAAAAAACACTGCGGCTCAAAAGTGCCGACCGACTGGCTAAAATTACGAGACTGTCTTCCTGCTTCGTTGGCAACTTTGAATGCCATGTCTGCGGTTACGTTGTGTTTATCCCCATTCAGATGCCCCTGCTAATCCCCTTTTGAATAAATCAACAGGCGTTTTAAGGCTGCCAAAAGGTCGCCACCCATGTGAACTTTGCTCGGCCGGCTGTGGTCCTGTTTTACGGTTCCAATTTATTGGGGTCAATCGCCGGTCGCTCTGACCATACGCACATTCCAGATGCTCGGCTCTTATGTGCTTTTATAAAAAATTCATCCGATTGCCTTCATTTCAAATCACAACTGATAATTGGACCGAAGGCAATTGCCAGCTGAGCGCTCATCCTGAACCTGAGCTGAATTTAGATGTGCAGATTGAACCTTTTAGGGGAATAATGCCAGAAATTAAGTGCAGGTACTTTAAGTTTATATTATTTATATACTTAAACAATAAGCTGCTTTTAATTGTAAGTTTGAATAAGTACTCACAATGTTTCCTACATATGTAGACAAACCAATTACTGAGTAGAATTTTATTTGGCAAGCTTACCAGTTACGCAATCATTACTTCTGACATCCTGCAAGTGATCACAAGATTGTGAAAAATATGCGTCTGCTGGGCAAACAACTGGAAGTGGCCATCGAGTAAACTTAATTTCCAACAAACTCCGTTTCTAGGCTGTTGAACGATCGGAGTGGGAAACTCTGGTTTGCCGGAAGGGCATAAAAATGCGGCAACACAAAACTGCCGGCGACATCTACGACTTTTTAAGTTTTCGTAGACTTGGTCGAATAACAGCTGCATCAAAAAAAAAAAGAAAGAAAGAAAAGAAAAACAAAAAATCCTATAAAACTCTTTTTCGTGTACATAGTTTTTAGCACATTCTTAGCATTGCATACTTTTTCCGACTTCTTAACTGAATTTTACGAAGGCAAAGTTTATACAAAAAAAAAGTAAAGGAAAAACGAATATGTTTTCAGCACGGAACTTGTTAATTTTCCGCTGCAAATCTGTCAACTTTTTTGGCTGACTCTGGAGGAAAAAATTCCATGGCAAGTGGCAAAGTTTCTGCAGAAAACTTTTTTTTTGCATATGCTTCAAGTAGGGGACTTCAGTAGGCTCAAATGCCTGGTCTAATTAAAAGTCTAGACTCCAGGGCGACTTGTTCATCTCCATTGTCGATTTCGATTTCGATCTGACCATCCATTAACCGCAATTTCCAATTAATCAACTGGCTGGTAATGTACCCGCAACAACAAGGCCAGGCAATTGCACATGGGCCATGCAAATGTTATAAAGTTAATTGCCATCGCTGGCCATTTGCCGGCCAAATCCCCTGGCCAACTCGCAATCGGGGTTGTCCTTTTGTGCCACTGGTCAAAACATTGGCTATTCCATGTGTGAGCTTTGTTGTTAGATAAAAGTTCGAAATGAAAAGCAGATGTGCCGTGGATTGTCAACCCCTTCTTTCATCGCTCTACAATCGACGGAAAGTGCACTTTCTTGATAAAAGTGACTCTGAGGGGTCAAGCTCTTATTAAAAAGCCATATAAGCTCGGCATAAATAACGTTTAATAAAAATGGGTACTTGATTAAAATGCTGGAATGAAAGTTAAAAGAATGAGTACCATACGCTTGGATAGCTTATTGAAAAGTATAAACAGAAGCAAAAAGTCTTTTCAAGTAGTAGCGATTGTAAAAAGCTTTGTATTGTAAAATTGTAAAATCACAAAAAAAATAATACTTGTGCAAACATTTTTGATACTGCTTTTAATACTGTTGCAGTTGCCAAAATCTTTGTTTGAATTGACTTTGCTGGCCGCAGTTATTACTAAAGCAGGTCGATGGGCCACACACAACCAATTACAAAGTCAACCGCTGGTAGCTACTACCATAAAAAACCCTACTCATACGTGCAAATATCTTTTTTGCACAGTTTATGATTCCGGCTGAAAACCCACAAAATTAATTGCATGTCATTAGCAGGAATCTATTAAAAGCCCGAAGCGATGCGAACAGAGCAAAAAGCAGCGGTGACTTAAATACCTTGGCTACCATCAAACAAACGGACAAACAAACCAAACGAACCAAAACAACCAAACCCAAACCTCTAAGTCAAACATTTATCCACACAAACGCAAATGCAGATTGTGCATTTACATGCCCGAAAGTATGCAGTTCGTAGTGAGTGCACAGATACACCAGGTTGAAAGCCCTCAAAAGGGAGCTCATTTGACTGACCGCCTTCCCCTGGCCCAGCGACTCGAACTCGTCCATTTGGCTAAGCCTCCATCGCAGCATTATCGACCACGCCCCCAGCCACGCCAATTCGCCCACGGTAAGCTCTGCGAGTATGGGAATACTAATGTCCAATGATTAAATTTTAATTACCGTGCAGCAATCGAGTTTGCGCCCGTTTCGATTACACCTCATTCTCCTGCATCGAAACTTTTGTGGCAGTATCTCCATCTGAAAACAGCTCGTTTTTCATCCTTTTCTAGGTGATCAATGGAGCAACGGCTGAATGCATCGTTGCCGCTGGCCATTCATGGCCCAAACCCACTGTTAACATCATTAACTGTTGCCCATCCAAAGAGGTCAATGCACCGAGATGGGTAGCTCGGAAATAAATACTGCTCAGACAATGCCAAGTACATTTGAGAAATGCACAGGGAGAAATTGCCTGGGCCTTACCATAATGTTGTTCAAAAAGAATAGAAACTTCATATACTCCATGATATCAATTTATACGAAGGGAATAAAAACATATTGTTTACTAGTTTAATGTTATATTGTTTTAAATTTAAACTTTCATAAAATGTATATACTTTTTATATTGAATTCAAAGGGCTCAGTATATTAAAATGAATTTTTTTCTATGTGCGAGTGATTATATTCTACAATATATGGGTTCTGCTTACATTGCTTTGGCCCGAAACTTTTTGCGCCATATTAACTGGGCTTATTTATTAAACACGTTCTGGCCAAGCACAGATGCTAGGTCTGTTGGCTCCAACCTCTCCATCGAGTGCCTCCATTTGGCCCAGTACGCAGTACGTGTGCATACCAAATGGGTATCCCGGCCAGGTCCTGACTCCTGGTTCCGGCCATTGCAAAACATGGCTCGCTGACCGGCTGTTTGTGGCCTCAATAAATCAAGCGGAATTAAGTCATCAATAATGGAAAGACATAAAGCAGCCAGAGTCGAGCACTAGTTGGAAGCTGTTTGCATTGCGTAACGAGAGTGGGGGAGTTGGGCAGTTTGGCTAGAAAATACTTCTGAGGGCCATAAAGAAATGCAAATTGTTGGGGGATGTGTTCAATATGTCGGTTTTGCGAATCGAGGTCCTTAAATGTTCAACAGTTGTTGAACTAGTTGCAAAATAACAGGTTTCAATATGCTTATACTCAGCTTACTTGTTTCAAATACCCTTGTATCTCACATTTTTTGGTACTCCGATCATTGGTGTTTGTGTGCTAATATTTATACCAAAACGCTGATTAATTCCTTTAGAAGCAAACACTTGTCGCTTACTCGGAATCGAAAACAATAAACATTGGCTAATTGCTTTAAACAAATTGAAGATCAATTTGTTGGGTAATTCTGGTTAGACAACCCGGATTGTCTCAGAACGGCTAGTAATCAACACGAAAAAGCGAAATAAAAGGCCATAATGATTATTTATTAGCCGGTCGATGTTAAATATGCAAATAAATAATTGCTACTATCGGTGACTTTGTGTGAAATACGAACTCACAATAGTATGGACTTTAATGGCTAATAGGGGGATTTCCTCGAATGCGATTTTCATACCGGTATTTTCTCAAGTGACGTATTAAATGTAATTCAATAATTTAAATTCAGTTGCTGCCCGATGAAATGACATCATGGCAAAATATACGCCGCACGTTTTGCGAGTATAAAAAGTATACTCGTAATAATTAAAAAATATATACGTCGACTTCATTGTTATTATTCAGACTGGCATGAGGCTTCCAGTTTGCCTGGCTTAATTAGAAACTCATTCACATGAGCGACTTTGAGTTTCAATTCACACTTGGCATTTATCTCGGCCAGATGGCTCATTTCTCTTGGCCATTCTTTTGACTCATTCAGCAGCCCAGAATCAAGATACTGCTTTTCTTGTCAATTTGGTCGCTCTTCGAAGACAAATTCATAAATATTTTAATTAAAACTCGAGCGAGTGGCAAGTCCAATGTTGTTCTAAGCTAAGAAGTTTTCATTGCAGGCTCGGAAAACGGAAACGTTTTCTACAACGTCATCAGAAACGCATAACATTTCGGAAAAAGGGGGAAAACAGGAAGCAAACTTTTTGGCGCAAGTTCAGCGAAAATTTCGCTGCAAAGAGAAATTTAACTAATTCCATTATGCATAAAAGTGTAAAAAAAAAGAAAAATGTATAAAACGGCATTTGGAAAATGTTAAACAAAAATGTGAAAACTTTGCCCTCCTTGCTGCGCCGGGCCAATGGAATTTTCCTTGGCTCGGACAACGGCAACGTGGAAATTTGCTGGCAGAACTTGCTTTAATTCCGCTCGAAAACTGACGTTTTGTTTATTTAAAAGGCGCACATAATTCGGCGAATAAATGCCGGGCACTTGATAGCCAATAAAGGCTTGAACTTTGCCAAATTTAAGTGCTAAGTGGATATTGAAGCTTATTTCTGGAGAAAGAGTTTAAAGTTTGGTAAGTCGAAAGATCTTTAAAATTGTATTAGTTTAAGTTATAAATTTTATTACTCACTGTGTAAATGAACTTGGATAGCACACTTGAATCGCTCACTCACTCCATTTCACATAACCTACCCCAAGTACAAAAGTCTTTTTCTTCTAAGATTTTGAGGCAAAAATCCTATTTATAACCAAAATGAAATCATTAAGCGGCTTTTACTGTCAACGCAAATGGCACGCAAACATTTCAAAAGCAATTCACAGTCTGGCATAGGAAATAATAACGAATACAGAAGCGAGTTCTGTAGGCGGAAAAATGGCGACGACCCACCGAAAGTTGCCATGCAATTGAGTTGAAAGACAAACAATGGCGCAAGGAAAACTCGGCGGAAAAAAGGGAAATCGGTGGCGAGCTCCTCTGAAAAGCTGTTGCCACAATAAACGACACGATTCTTTCACTCACTTACCCAGCCAGTGGCAGTGAGTTCGTCAATTACATTGATTTCGTGTGCGGTTGTGTCTCTGCGAGAATTTCCACCTGCCGGAAAAGCTCAGCGGAAAGGGGAGTGAAAAGTCAGGGGCGGGGGGGGGGGGGGTATTGCCAGCGGAAAACCCAGCCGTCGCCATTGTCACCCTCGTCGCATTTTGATTTGTCTATCTGCCGTTTAATAATACAAAGTGTCTTTTGCTGCGATTCCCCTTCCCAAATATTTTCGACAATTTCCTTCGACAACAACGACGGTGATTGACTTTTGTTTGCCATCACCATTTTCATTACTATTTTCATTTTTCACGTCCCGTTGTGTGGTCCTTCCTTGTTTTGCCGCAAACTTGTTTACCTCGATGTTATTTACTCGTCATAATGATTTTTCCATCAGGCGCTTAGCATCGCAATCGAAATCGCAGTCGTTTTGGGCCCCCATTGTTGGCGCCCCAATTCACCTTTGTGCCAAAAATGTCAATTGATGCGTGCCGAATTCGCTCCATTCGGCAACGTTTATGTGGCTCATGTTTTACGGGGCGTAAAAAGTGTCATTAGAGCAGATAAATACGTGTAATTTGGGTGGGAAATCATCTAAAGCGATGATGTGTGTTTCACATGAATGCAAATTTTAAATTGTATCTTTTGGTTGTCTATTCTATCATTGTATCGCATTGAAAGTACTTTTACGTGGGTGTCACAAAATCAACTTTGATTTGAATTCCATAAATAACACTTCAGTTGTCTAAAAGTATATAAAACATATTTGTACCAGTTAATCAAATACAATTAAACTAATTGTATTACTTTGAAAATATCTCTTTAAATAAGTATATATATACGTTACATTCTATACATTTACGTTACATTCTATCGACTTTACTGGTTTGAATATGTTTCCATCCAGCATGAGTCCATGAAACCGTAGAATGCATTTTTAAAATTCAGTAACCGCAGCCAAATTAATTTTCAACCGACTGTCGCGTGGGCGTGACAAATGCAGACAAAGTAAATTGCATAATTGCAGCTTTATTAAATTTAATAAAAATTCATACATATGCCAGTGTCGACATACCACGCCCCTCCTGCGACGGCGAGGGGCGTTTGGTGAATCCCGCACCCTTTATTCACATCCGTTAATCGACTGCACTTTTGCATCCCGTTGACTGCGCACAGATGCCGCCTCCTTTATGCCAGGATTCCCGTATCCTTTGGCAGAGATGCCAAAAGGAGAACGCTGTGTGACTTCGTGGACCAAATGTCCAAAAGGGCCATATTCAACCATATATGACGGGAGGAAAGTTGAACGGGCAGCAGTGGATCGGATCCTGGGCGCAGGACCTGTGGCCAGTGCACGTCCTTTGTTGCCAGTCGCATTCGCGAAGCCCACACCTTGCCACCCCCTAGCCTTGTGGTTATTATTTTTTTTTTTTTTTTGCATTCACATTTTTGTATTCCATTTAATTTGGCGTTTGCTCCTGGCTTTGGCCTTTTATTCGGTTGCTTCCTTACCCATCCTGTCACTTTCGAGCGTAATTTTAATAAAGTTCGCCGCGATTTTTTGTTGTCCGGGTAGTCAATTGTAATCTCCCAGCGATAAGTAAACAAACGCGGTGGACAGGGGGTGCAGTCTGCTCCTGAGTTGCAATTGCAACTGGATGGCCGAGTGCTTTCGCATTTTCTTTTTGCGCAGACTTTTCCCCCTCTTTGCGAGTATGAATATTACTGAGTGATAAGACCAGGGGACTGCAATTAATTGTGAGTGTTGCCATACAGATCCCACTGCGGATGCGGATGTGTGCGGATGCTGATGCTGATGCGCTGGTATTATTCAATCTATTTTATTTAAGTTTTCCATTAAGCTTTATTTAATTGCGAATGGCATTGCCTGGCACTTGTCTGGATGCAGGGAATAAAGTTTATAGATTGAAGTTGTATTACTTTAGCCACTGTATATATATTTGTGTAAGACTTTAATAATAAAAACAAGCGAGTAGTTCTGTAATTATTTAAAGAAGCATTCTAAATACTTAATAATACGCAGCTTGAAATATGTAAAGCTATTAGCTTTTCGCACTCAACTAACCATATTGCTCGATAAATTACATTTTTGAGTGCCTAGTCAAGTGTAAAGATGATCTGGGGAACCGGCCAATTAGTGCACCCATGTGGGGCTGGCTCCCGATTTAGTTGAAAGGGTGAAATGGGTGGGTCAGGCTGCATCGGCGCCATCAAAGTAATGCTCATCGTGTGTGCCATTGGCAGAAATGCCCACTCCTCGCCGCCGGAGTCGCGATACAAGTGGACTACGGTGAGTGTCGGGCTAATAGCGACTACGCTCCCTTCTCCTTAATACACTTCGGAAAAATATTCAAAACTTATCATGAAAATGAATGCATGGAGTAGGAGAGTAAATAGAGTAGAGAGTATTAAATAGAATTTTTTTAATCTGTTAAAAATTAAAATTAAAATATATATTGCACTTTTTTCTGTGCATTCTATGCATGGCCATTAGATGGACTGGCTGGAGGCCCAGAATGTCAGCCACGAAGTGCACAATGTGACCACGGCGGATGGCTACCAGCTGCAGTTGCAGCGTCTGCCGCGACTGGGAGCTAAGCCGGTGCTCCTGGTCCATGGATTGCTGGGTTCCTCTCTGGGATGGGTGTGCATGGGGCCCGAACGGAGTTTGGGTAAGCAGGTGGGCACTTCCGGTAACATTTGTACACCTAAATACAAGTCAGTAGGTAAATCTTAAAAAAATGCATTGTCAGTGGGTTTTGGTGGAATCTAAAACTTAAAATTGTATTTCAACAACTTTCGTACATTGTGGCCTTACTGAATTGCACTTTGATATATCTTTATATGAAACCCTATATTTTCTTTCGGTGTACAGCCTTCCAGCTGCACCACCGCGAATACGACGTGTGGCTGGCGAATCTGCGCGGAGTGTCGCCCTACGGACGGCAGCACATCGACTTGACCGACGTGATGGTCGAATTCTGGCGCTTCAGCTTCCACGAGCATGGCGCCTACGATTTGCCAGCCATAATTGACCACATGGCGAAGGTCACAGGCGGCGAGCAACTGGCCAGCAGAGGAGGTCCTGGCCAGGATGAGGAGCAAATACACCATCAGGTGGTACTAATTGGACACTCCCAGGTGAGCGCTGCTTACTTTCAGCTGGCTAACTCATCCTTCAAAATATGCTCTTAGGCCTTTAATGCGTTCCTGGTGCTTTGTGCGGTGCATCCACGTTTTAACCAGCGCATTCAGCTCATACAGGCACTGGCACCACTGGCTCGACTGCATCGTCAGGTGAGATTCGACTCCTTCCAGGTGCGGCGCCTCATGAAGTTTATCAAGGTAATTGCTGGAAATTTACTTTGTTTAGTTAGCGGGCTTGGTGTTGGCGAAAGACTTGTCAACCTTAGCTTAAACTTCCATTTAGAATTCACTTAATCATTATCAGTGTGTGCTGCACATTTATTTCTTTGGTCTGTTATAATAGTTAGCTTTTACAAATGGCATTTTAGTGACTTCAGCCTCGTAGAGCTTGTCTCGAACCTTGAACTCCACCTTTGTGCCGGGTGCTTTTAGATTCTCTGCCACATATCCCATAGCAATGTTGCGTCCAGCACTGGGACTTGGGCAGCCACTAGTCACCTGACCCACCTGCTGACCCTGACTAAAGATGGCCACTCCGGAACGAGCTGGCGGTGGCTTGGTGCCCAACATCTGGAGACCCACTCGCCTCCGGCTGACGCCCTCCTTCAGCTGGCCAAGGATCACGTCAGCTCCTGGAAAATCGCGGGTTGTGCGGCGTCTTTTGGTTACCAACCAGGCAAGAGCCGCCTCCACGGGTGTCGTCTTAGAATCGATATCACTGCCATACAAGCAGAGACCCGCCTCCAATCGCAGGGAGTCTCTGGCTCCCAGACCAGCAAGCTTGAGGACTCCACTCTCAAGAAGAGATTCAGTGAGCTTCTGTGCCTGGCTGGATGCCACCGATATCTCCACACCGTCCTCACCGGTGTAACCACATCTCGTGATCCTGACATTGGGGATTCCAGCCAATGTGGTGACGAAGGAACTCATGAAGTAGAGTTGATCGAGAGAAGCTTTCCCGGTAAGTAGTTTCGATAGTTCCTTGGCCACTTGAGGACCCTGGACGGCTACTAGAGATTGATCGGCGGGTGTGAGGAATTCAATGGATACGTCTTTTCCCTGGGACTTAAAATTATCCTGAAAATTCGAAACATATATTTATCCTTCAAAAGTGCAATGTAATACGAACATACCACAGCTGTCTTCATTATGCCCATGTCCTGTTCTTTCATCGCCGCATTGGAGACCACATATAGCTCCTTTTCGCTGACTTTGTTCACGATGAGATCGTCCAGGATACCGCCCGCCTCGTTGGTGAAGACGGTGAGGCTACCACTGCCCTCCGGCGTGCCCAGAATGTCCGCAGTGCAAACCGACTCCAGACAGGCGGCCGCATCCTTGCCGAAAATCCGGGATTGCAGCATGTGCGACACGTCGAAAATGGAGCCCACCTGACGGGTGTGCAGGTGGGAGGCTATAATGCTCTGATCCGAATACTGAACCGGCAGAGCATAGCCTCCGAAGTTCACGATCTTTCCGCCTTTCTGCACGTGGAAATCGTAGAGGGCGGTGCGCTGACCCTCGCCGGCGGCGGAGGAGGCGTGGCGCAGACCGCCGAGGGCAGCGGGCAGTCGATAGCTTAGTCTGAACATCGCGCAGTGACTGAAGCCCGGATCGAGAGCACTGCCAAGAGCAGATCTTTGAGATACACCTAAAGAAATTTAACTAGCTTTGAAGTACAAAAATTTGTATTTGATTTGTATATCAGGATTTTTGGTCAATAAAGGTTAGATATGGTAATAGTATGAAACAATCAAGATTAAATGTTGGTTTTACAAAGTTGAGTGCTCGAGGAAACCATATGTTTTTCTCAGTGTTGCTGATAACAGCCTGACCGCTTGACATTAGAGAGATTAGGGAACTTCTGAGAGTAGGAGAGACTTTGAGATTATTTAGAGAAATAGGTACACTCGGTGATAACCCCCTGGTGTGACTCTAAATATGTTTTGGTGGATCTTGATGCTATGGAAAGTAAAACCAATCAGCTGAGTGGAATCTATTCCAGTGGAAATTTTATAAAAAGGGCAATGCATTTTCGTGAAAAGAAATACACTTGTTTATAGAAGAAAAGTAATACATTTGTTTATAGAAGATAAACTAAAAATTGAACTTGTGGTATAATGCTACTTAAATAAAATGAATATATAAATAAATAAAGTTTTTATATTAATAAGCATTTTAGTCTGAATATTTAATATTTTATAAATATAACAATTTTCTTGCTTGCAGAAACGCCAGAAGGCATACAAGTTCGAGATCTTTCCACCTGGCTACTTTCGAAAAGTATGCCAAGCCAAACGAGATCTCTGCGAATATTATGCCAAGCAGTTGGTAGGCAGCGCTCAAAACAACAAAAAGGTAAAACATTTATACTTATTTAATGAATTTGAATACCCACTAGCTTTAATATCCTTTTCCAGCTGTTAGAAGCCTTTAACTACGAGTATCTACTGCAAGGCGGTTCTCCGCGGGAAATCAAACACTTGCAGCAGATATGGAAATCGGGTGATTTCATCTCCTATGACTTTGGGACCGCGGAGAACTTGCAAGTATATCACAGCGTGGAGGCCCTCAGTTACAATATAAGCCAGATCACAGTGCCGATCATATTGTATTTCGGGGAAACGGATGCTATTGCCACACCGGAAGGAGTCCATGCCATATATGCCAGAATGCTGAGGTCGGTGAAGAGTGTGCGGAGGATCAACTCCAAGAAGTTCAATCACTTGGACTTCCTGATTTCCGGCGATGTTAAGAGCCTGGTCAACGACAAATTAATCGAGCATATGGAACAGTTTTTCGATGGGCGCTTGCCCTACGTAATTGAATGACCGCCAAAATTATATAAAAAAGGCCCATTATAACAGAAATAACAGAAAATAATTGCCCAGCGAAATGCTTTATTTACCTTGGCAGTCGTCCAAAATGCCAATTATGTAATGCGGTAGCCAAACCATTAAAAAAAAATATACATATATATATGTATAATTCAAAAAGGCAGCCGCCACAACTGGTCGACACTTTTACTTTCTTTTGATGGCCAACAATAAAGTTATCTGTTACCAGTGTTGGTTGTTGTGGCTTTGGCCAAAAAGGTTTCGGTTATTAAGCTATTTCGATGGTAAAATGAGAGACGATAAATAATGATAATTACCTTGGTGGAAATGTTTGGACCTACTTTACAACAGTGGGTGTAAACAAAGTACCTTAGGTATCAAAATGTTATCAACATTTATCTACTTATATCTCTTTGATTGCTGTTATTTTTTGGAAAATAATCTCAGATAAATAAATTATTATAAACCATTGGGCTTTATGTCATCATAAAATACAATTTTACAATTGTGTGAACATTTGTGATTGATAAGATATTTGTGGGCTCCATTGAACATGGTTCAATTTGACAATTGCTTTTGTCTCTGGCTCGACGCTTTACTGTACTTGCTGCACTTGATAAGTTTCTTGTTTCCGATTGATACGCCCTACGCATTCGAAGTACACCCTCCCCCTCCTCGGAGACCCACTGATTTGTACCCATATTTAATTAACTGGCCCAAAAGGTAAAACGTAATCGAAATGTAAACAAAACAAGCTAACACGTCACAGTGCGCAATGTTGTTGTCTGATCGAAAGTTTTTCGTATTTCGGCATTCTTTTTATTATTTCGGTTTTTTTTTTTTATTTGCTGCAGGGTCTCTGCAGAAGTTGGTCGATGTGGTTTTTGTAATCGGCGGTTCGAACCGTTGACAGTTTTCGAATTGGTCTTCAGTTGAGTTCGCGTCGCGCTGCGTTGAGGTTGAATTCCGCCAAGAGATTCGCTTCCGTGAAAGTGAAACTCGCAGATACTTGTGGCTAAATTAAGATGCGGTGCAGCCTGAGGATGCAGTTGCTCCTGCTCCTGGGACTCTGTGTGTTCATCTCCAGGATCCAAGGCCAGCTGATTGGCGGCGAGGAGGACGAAGAGGACGAGGAGGAGGAAGAAGAAGAGGAGGAGAGCGTCGAGGACGAAACGCCGGAGGATCGACTGCAGCGCAAGAACATCAAACAGGATTCGACTCTCAGTGTGGTATGATATAAATTGAAACTTCTCCAGTGCTATAAAAAACATCAGAAAAAGAAAAAAATTCAATAATCAGTAAAAGATATTATTAACACTTTAGCATCACAAAAAGGGCTGCTATATATATATATATCTTAAAGAGACAGTTGTATTGTGGAAAATAATGTCTTGCGCTTCCCAATAATTACTGAAAAATCTTTTCATAGCCAAGTGGAAGATTACTCCTCTTTTTACGGCCATTATCATCACTTCTCACCCATTTCGTCATCAGGACAAATTAATCGCCAAGTACGGCTACGAGTCGGAGGTGCACCATGTGACCACCGAGGACGGATACATTCTCACCATGCATCGCATCCGCAAGCAGGGCGCCCCGCCCTTCCTCCTGCAGCACGGACTCGTGGACAGCTCGGCGGGATTTGTGGTAATGGGGCCCAACGTGAGCCTGGGTAAGTGCCATTCGCGTCGTCCGTGATTAATGGCCAAGTGATTACGACCGAAGTCCACTTTGCAGCCTACTTGCTGGCCGACCACAACTACGATGTCTGGCTGGGGAACGCGCGTGGCAATCGCTACTCGAGGAATCACACCACCCTCGACCCGGACGAGTCCAAGTTCTGGGACTTCAGTTGGCACGAGATCGGGATGTACGACTTGCCAGCGATGATTGATCACGTGCTAAAGGTGACCGGATTCCCGAAACTGCACTACGCCGGCCACTCGCAGGGATGCACCTCTTTCTTCGTGATGTGCTCCATGCGTCCAGCCTACAACGACAAGGTCGTTTCCATGCAGGCCCTCGCACCCGCCGTTTATGCCAAGGAGACCGAGGACCACCCCTACATTCGGGCCATCAGTCTGTACTTTAATGTGAGTAACAATAAAAGTATAGTTTTCCTATATCATGATAAAGAACATATTTCCATTACATAATTTAGAGCCTGGTAGGCAGCTCGATTAGGGAGATGTTCAATGGGGAGTTCCGGTTTCTATGCCGGATGACGGAGGAGACGGAACGGCTGTGCATCGAGGCCGTATTTGGAATAGTGGGTCGCAACTGGAACGAGTTTAACAGGGTAACTTTATGCTTAAGTTTCAACAAGAGTACGTATTTACTTTCAAGATTTGTTGCAGAAAATGTTCCCTGTGATCCTGGGTCACTACCCGGCAGGAGTGGCTGCCAAGCAGGTGAAGCACTTCATTCAGATCATCAAGAGCGGTCGCTTTGCTCCTTATAGCTACAGTTCCAATAAGAATATGCAGTTGTACAGGGATCACCTGCCACCTCGTTACAACCTGAGTCTGGTGACGGTGCCCACTTTCGTGTACTACTCTACCAATGATCTGCTTTGCCACCCCAAGGATGTGGAGTCCATGTGCGATGACCTGGGCAACGTGACGGGCAAGTACCTGGTGCCGCAGAAGGAGTTCAACCACATGGACTTCCTCTGGGCCATCGATGTGCGAAAAATGCTCTATCGCCGTATGCTGCAGGTCCTCGGAAAAGTGCCAGAGGGCTCGCCAGAAGAGGCTAATCGATCCAGAAGGGAAATCCGGGGAAAATTCATACGTTCTTAATTGTGTTACCTCTTCTTGGACATATTTATTTTGTAACTATAAGTATTTATTTCTACAATAATATTATAAACAAAACTCTGTGCTTCGTATTTATTACCATTCCGTGCGTAAAATTATCACATAGAGTGTCGATTTCAGATTCATATTAAAAATAACGAAGCCACTTGGCAGTACCAATTTAAATATTTATTTATTTATTTGCTCTTCGTTGTACTTTGCTTTAAATATGGAAAAGATGCCCGCATTTGCATAGCATTTGGCATTCGCAAGTGTGCATGGGCAACTCCGGCGGAAGCGGAAGTCAAGTGTTTCTTTCGCCCCACAAAAGCCGTAACAGATTTTGCATCAACATCATCCAGCTGGCGGGCCAAGATACATGCATTTGTAAGCAGATTTCCTGCGAGCACAATTTTCCATTTTCCCCAGTGCTTTCCAGTGGGCCAACAGCTGACACCGGGGCCAAGAAGCTGCCGCATTTCCCTCCTTTCTTGCACCCCCGCCCGACCTTCCGCCAGCTATAGTTTCTTGGGCTCTTAGCCCACATTGTCTTGCCATTTGCATTTGGGTGGAGCTCAGCTACGCTCAGCTGCGCTTTTCCTGCAACACCAGCAGCCAAGTTAAGTGAAAAACTGTGTCTAAGCTTGCGCCAAGCGGCAACTGGCACGTGGCTCAGATCGATTGTACGGTACCGAATTTACTAAGTTCCCTACTTAGTTGCGTATAATTATCTTAAAGAAAAACTTCCGTATACAGTATTTAAGCTGTAAGTCTTGTTCTACTGGTTACACGTATGAAATATTTCTGAAAATTCGTTTCATTTTGACGCACTACTATAGTCGTCATAGCAGATGTAAAAATAATGCTAATTTTATCAGTCTTGGGTGAGGGAAATTAATTATGGGATAAATATAGGCACGAAAAAGTTGAATAACTTATTGCGATGCCAAGAATACTCTGTATATTTTAATGAGCATGTGTTGAAGATGTTTAGGTAAAAACTATGAAACTTTTATGAGAATGTAGAAAGTATCAATATGATAGTAAACTGGATTTGCACTTAAGCAAGATGATAAAAACTAAAATGTATGGAAAGTTTGCTGTGACTATTTCTGCAAGATCGGATTGACCTTAATTTTGCAGATTCTGCACCACACGTGTTATATTTATACATTTGTGAATCCCCTGAACAGAATAAGCACCTCCCAGTCAAAAAACTATGATAAATGCTAAGGAACTGGTTTCCCTCTGTATTTTTGTTCGTATTGATTAACGAAGAAATCGTCACGAAATTTGTTCACTTACAGTTTAACCTCTGTTAGTGTGCACATTAGGTAGTTTCAAGTTTTTCCATTTCAGATATTTATTGCATTTTATTTAACAGCAATTTGATTTATCTTTAAGATGTCGAAATGAAATGAAGTTTTAACAAATTCTAATTTATTTGGAGCTTTTCGAGGTAGCGAAGCTTGCCTGTAGTGGCTTTGACGTCATTACTGCTAGGCGCATTTTCGGTTCTATAAAAGCAAGCCGTTTTCTCGGAAAGCAGTTAGTAAAATTGAGACAATGGCTCCCACGGGATTGTATTTACTTCTAACTGCCTGCTGCGTATCCTTGGCATCCGCCGGATTCGGACTGGGCTTCGGTGGTGCTAGCCTTGGATTTGGAGGCGGAAACGGTGGTGGCTCGGCTCAAGCAAGTCTGCCTGGATTGAGTCTGGGTGGGGAATACAACAGAGGATCTTCTGGATCGGTTCTGAATCAGGCTGCCAATGGCATTCTGGGCGCTGCTTCGACTGGAGCCAATGTCGTCCACTCTGCCGGATCCGCAGCTGCTAGTCACGGAGCTCAGGCTGCCAATGCAGTGCTAGGAGCAGCTGGATCTGGAGTAGATGCCGTCCATTCTGCGGGATCAACAGCTGCTGCTCACGGAGCTCAGGCAGTGAACGGGATATTGGGCGCTGCTTCGACTGGAGCCAATGTCGTTCATTCCGCCGGATCCGCAGCTGCCAATCACGGAGCTCAGGCTGCCAATGCAGTGCTAGGAGCAGCTGGATCTGGAGTAGATGCCGTCCACTCTGCGGGATCAACAGCTGCTGCTCACGGAGCTCAGGCAGTGAACGGGATATTGGGCGCTGCTTCGACTGGAGCCAATGTCGTTCATTCCGCCGGATCCGCAGCTGCCAATCACGGAGCTCAGGCTGCCCATGGAGTGCTAGGAGCAACTGGATCTGGAGTAGATGCAATCCATTCAGCGGGATCAACAGCTGCTGCTCACGGAGCTCAGGCAGTGAACGGAATTTTGGGAGTGGCCGGAACTGGAGCTAATGTTGTGCACTCGGCAGGATCGACGGCCGCATCTTACGGAGCACATGCTGCTCACGGAGTTTTGGGAGCTGCTGCGACTGGAGTCAATGCTGTGCATTCTGCAGGTGTAACGGCGGCGGATGAGGTACACAAAGCGTCTTCTCAGCACAGTGGGTCAGGATCTGCTTCCCTAGGAGTTGGACATTTGAATATTCAAACCTCTGGCAACAGTGGTAGCAAGACGAATACTGCACACTTGACCATCGGCACTTCCGGCGTCTCGGGTTCCAGTGACCTTCATCATAGCGCCGGATCAGCAACTGTTAATGCAGCCAATGCAGTGCTGAATGCAGCGGAAGCTGGAGCAGCAGGATCGACAGGTGCCGCTCATGGAGCACAGGTTGTCAACGGAGTTTTGGGAGTTGCAGGAACCGGAGCCAATGTTATCCATTCCGCAGGAACAATTACTGCCGCTCATGGAGCTCAGGCAGCAGACACAGTTGCCAGTGGCGTTGTCAACGGTGCAACCTCTGGTTCCGGAGCCAATTCTGGTCACTTGAGCATCGGATCATCTGGAATTTCCGGATCCAGCTCAGGCTCCCTTGGCAATGCCAAAATCACTGGATCTTCGTCAACTGGTGCACACCATACTGGATCTGTTCAGGCTGGTTCTGCTAAGATCACAGCTGGACATGGGAAAATCGAAACCTCTGGCTCGAATTCCGGCACTGCTGGCCACATTAATGTAGACGCCACTGGAGCCAGTGAAAAGAAAACTTCTTCTTCATATCATAAATCTGAGTCCACGATGGTCTCTTCTGGGCATTCATCCACTTATTCCTCAAAAACCGAATCATCCAAATTCAGTGCTGGTCAATCCCACATTAGTTCTGGATCCGCAACCATTGGAGCCTCTGGAACGCACGCTGCATCTGCCCACATCAAGACAGAAAACAAGAAAGTTGAGTCATCGGGATCAAGCTCTATGCACGCCGGATCAGGTTCTGCTTCCATCGGTGCTGGTCATCTGAATGTCCAATCTGCCGGAACTACCGGATCCTCCGAAGCTGCTTCAAACCACGCATCTATTGGTGTAGGACACCTGAACATTGGAGCAACTGATTCCGCCTCTAAGGGATCCTCTGCCCTCGGTTCATCTGGCCACTTGAGCATCGGATCAGCTGGAATCTCAGGATCTGCTGGTTCTGGAGCCTCTGGATCACACACTGGATCTGCCCACATCAAGACAGAGCACAAGAAAGTTGAGTCATCGGGATCTAGTTCCCTGCACACCGGATCAGGTTCTGCCTCCATCGAAGCTGGTCATCTAAATATCCAATCTGCTGGAAGTACCGGTTCCTCTCAAGCTGCATCTATTGGTGTCGGACATCTGAGCATTGGATCAACTGATTCCGCTTCTAAGGGATCCTCTGGCACTGGATCATCTGGTCACTTGAGCATCGGATCAGTTGGAATCTCTGGATCTACTGGCTCTGGCGCCGGATCATCCAAGATCAACGCCGGACATTTGAGTATCGGAACCTCTGGAAATTCAGGATCTGCTTCACTTGGAACAAATGGCCTGTCAATAGGAGCAAACGGACACAACTCTAACACAGCTGGATCGATTGGACTAGCCGGTGCCCACGAGGCTGCGTCTCTGGCCCATGGAGTCGCCAGTGGTATACTGACCCCTGCTGTGGGTTCGGGAAGTCTCTCTCTCGGTGGTAGCACTGCCTCCTTGGGATCGAGCGGATCTGCCAGCCAAGGAGGATATCGCCAGGGAAGTATCAGTCTGGGAGGAAATGGTCTAAGCCTTGGTGGCAATCTCGGCGGGAACTCTGGAAGTGCCGGAATTGGATTGGGTGGCGCTCACCTTGGAGGATCCATTAACCGTGGCGGCGGCCTTTTCCTTGGCTAATTTTAAGTTACCTCTAATATTTCAAAGTATTCTACACTTAAATTCTATAATTAAAATTTGAACGCGACCTTTAAAGCGAATGTCTACATTGTACAATACATTAAGCTGACATTAAAGATTTGATCTAAAGCTTATTAAAAAGTGACATGTACAATAAAAAAAAAGTTTATCATTCAATTCATACAACGATTCGCTGACCAATAATTATTAATCTTTAGTATTAATGCAAAGTCCACGGTGAAAATGAATTTATTTGGCCACATTAGAATATAAATACACCATAAAGTACTATTATTATAAATTATGTGTGTGCTTTAAGATCGCGTACTAATTAAAATGTTCGCCAAATAAACATTATGATGGTGTTTAATAATTTTATATAATTCATCACTCTGTGTGGCGTCTGTATTTTCACTCCATCAAACCGAGTGACGTAGACCCCAAGGGTCATTGTCGTAACCATCAACCGCCTCCGAATATCATCTTATTGAAAATCAATCTAATCTTGGGCGAGTCGAGATTCAATGCAACTGATTCCGAGGTAATCGATAATTAAAATGGTTTACATAAGACTTAGCGACTGAATGTACCGGACTATGACGAGGTCGGAATACCCTCTTTTTGCCCTAGCCCACGTTCAAGCCACATTTGATCTTCCATTAGGAATATGTGCTTACTCGTTTATTTTGGTAAATCAACAATGGTAATCGGGCTTAGATATCATTAAGTTAATTCATCATTACTGATGGCTAACATGAATCTCCCGCGGGTTGCACACGCCTTCCAAATATTCGGTTCTCCCTAGGGTATAATGTAATTTCCGCCTGTAGACAATCGAGAATATTAAAATGGAACTCGTTTGTGTGTTCTCCACGGGTGCAAAGTACACTGTGCTACAGGTGTGCACTCTCATTTATAATTAATATTAACTATAATTACTGTTTTAAAGGTTTTTAAAATTCTCAATATATTACTAAATTTGAAGAGACTATTGTGGATTAATATTTTGAGATGGTATACAACTGAAATAAAATCAAACTTCTTTGTAACAAATATTGTACTGAAATGGATTACTAATCCATTTGATTATTCTTTGTTGTCCAGTGCAGTCTGAGTTTTTGCCTGGCCTGACCCTAGGATCCCAGCATTGGGAACGTGACTGAGTTCTGTTCTTTTTTCGCGCTCTGCGAAATTTTTGCAAGTATTTTGCTATTATTTGTGCTTTTTGCACATCGGAGAGTCTCTTATAAAAGCCGGCATCTTTCCAGGGAGCCCAGTTAGTCAGCTGCAGGCAAAGGTTCCGATGCGTCTGTTTATAGTGCTGAGTGTTTGTGTGGCGTTAGCTTCCGCCGGAGGTTACGGCGGTGGAGGCGGAGGTGGTGGTGGTGGACACGCCGGAGCATCCGCTTCCTCGTCCGCTTCTGCCGGTGCGATTGGCGGCGGTGATGGAGGCGGTAAGCTCGGCGGAGGTTATGGATCTGGTGGTCACGGTTCTGGAGGACTTGGATCTGGCGGTTTCGGCTCTGGCGGTGATTTAGGACTTGGAGGCGGCGGTGTCGGAGGAGGTCCCTTCGCAGGTGGCCATGCTGGCGGTGGAGTGATCTCCGGCGGAGGTCATTCTGGAGGTGGAGGCGGATTCGGTGGCGGTCCCGGATTCGGATCAGGTGGTCATTCCGGTGGAGGAATCGGTGACGGCCCTGGATTTGGATCAGGTGGATATTCCGGAGGAGGTGGCGGAATCGGCGGTGGAGGTGGCCATTCTGGTGGAGGTAGCGGAATCGGTGGCGGCCCTGGATTTGGTGGCGGAATCGGCGGCGGAGGTGGCCATTCTGGTGGAGGCGGTGGAATCGGCGGCGGTCCTGGATTTGGTGGAGGAATCGGCGGATCCGGTAGCTCTGCATCATCTTCAGTTGGAGTTATTGGTGGAGGTCATGGCGGCGGAGGTCACGGCGGAGGAGGCTTCGGACCTGGTGGAGGAGGTGGAGGAGGCTTCGGACCAGGTGGAGGAGGCTTTGGACCCGGCATTGGAGGTGGCGGTGGAGGCTTTGGCCCCGGCATTGGAGGCGGATCCGGTGGTGGACACTTTGGTGGTGGTCTTAGCCACAAGCACAAAGGCCATGGAGGCGGAGGCGGCTTCAAAGGCGGATACGGCGGCGGCGGCGGCGGAGGCGGAGGCGGCGGTGGCGGCTACGGAATTGGACCTGCAGTCTCCTTAGGTGGCGGACCAGGCGGTGGTGGTAGCTACGGAGGTGGCTACGGAGGTGGCTCCGGAGCCTCTGCTTCAGCCAGTGCCAGTGCCTCAGCAGGAGCAGGCGGCGGCTATCATGGCTAGTCTGGATTACCCAAAGCCCAATATACCTGTAATTCTCCCAGTGGCTTAAAGTATTACATCAAAACCGATCAAATATAGTTTTTGTACTCAACAATTTTGGTGTACTATCATTTTTTGGCATTTTATTAGACACTATAATTTCTGAATCGGAGTAAGGACTAAATGCGTGAAAGACACGTTGTGTCCTTGATTCTGTCCCATTTATTCTTCGAGCCGTTTTCTTAGCGGTCGAAAGAAGACTTTTCCTGCTTTTTGGGGTTCGGAAAATCTGGCATGCAAAGTTTCCGCCAAAATTAATGGTCTATTAGAGGGAATGGAATGGTATGGTTTGGAGTTGTATTTGCGCCGACCGAAGACATTGATGCCACTCATGGTCACATAAATCTCTTAAATGGCCAGGACAGACTGCGCTGCTCTTGAGTTTTATGTGTCCCCCACAAACATTTATCATTAAGCAAAGTTTTACTATTGCAAATTGTTGCACACAATGGCAACAAATTGAAATCTTAAGCAAGCTCCTTTGCCTTCGCCATCGCCTCAGCTTTGGCTTCTCACTCGCAGGCTGAAAGTGCACTTTTATTGCCGGAGGAGCAGCATCTGTGTGCTCCTGGGCTCCGAGGTCTGAAGTCTGCAGCACGAAGTCCCTAGTCCGAGGTCCACAGTCCGTAGTCCGCAGTCCGGAGTCGGCAATAAACTGTGAGACCAATTTGCACAAGGACGATGAACCCCTGCGGTGCAGTTTTGCAACATGGAGTCGAAGAGGCGGAAGATGAGGGGAAAACCGGAAGTTGGGGCCAACAGACTGTTGGCGGTTTGCCACAGAGTCACTGCTGCTGCTGCTGCAACAGTTGTTGGCCTTTGTAGAACTGACAATATGGCCGGGCCCTTTGTTTGCTGCAATTTATGTTGGGCCATAAAATAAATGTGAAATGTTTATCAATGAGCCAATGCACTTTTTTTTTTTTAAACTACGGCTCATCTCAGGTGCGTTGCCTCAAAGTATGCGACAATAAGTTTCAATTTCATAAGCGATCTACTGGCCCCAAAATAGGCTATACACAATTTTTGGACCATTCGATTGCCAGCCAGCATTTAATTAAAATTAAATAATTCAGTCTGCACATTCAGCTAGATGTGTGGCTGGCTGGCTGGCTCGTATCCATATCGATATGTTGGCCAAATGGTTTTCTGGTCAGATCGCTTTGTTCATTAGCCCGCTGGCCGCATAATTGAAAAGTTTGCCCTGCCCGGGCGGGTAAAATTCAATTTGCCAAGTGGTGGTGAGGCGCGGAAAAACTATGGGAAATGCCAATAGCAATAAACGGCGTTTAAAATGCGAAAATATTACAGGACACTGATTGCGTGCGCTTGTGTGTGTGTGTGTGTTTACATAATTAACATGACGTTCATTAGTTGGCATTTTAATAATATTTCATGTCGCCATGGAAAATGATTCTGGCCGTCGGCTAATGTGATAATATTTCTATTTCGACCAGTCTCCGATTATTTCAATTTGATTGATTTTAATATACAAATATTTGCACTAGCAGTTCATTATTTAAGAGCTCTCGTTATTTATTTAAATGCAAATGCATTACAATTCGGGAGCCAGTCGTTTGCATTGCCAGCTTAGACAGCTAATTATGTAAAGAGTTCGAATCGATTGTTTGGCAATTGCGAGATACTGCGCCATTTCACTGCCATTAATTATGGAACACAAAGAAGTCGCTCCGGGAAAAATCACATAATGCCCGAAGCTCAGACTTATATAATTGCCCAAAAAAAAGCCTCATCGCAAATGTGGCAAAAAAAAAAAACAAAAAAAAAAATAGAAAATATAAATAAATAAACGATCCCGTACCCGACCGGTTTCATTAGGCGATTATGTTACGGACTTTTTGCATAAGCCAAAGACGAAAAAAATATTCAAATGGGCTGGGAATTAATGACTTTATTTATAACGAGCTTAAAGTACAAGTAAAATTGGATTTCCAATAGTTTACCTTTGCCTGAATCGACCACCAAAAATCACCGAGTTCTGACGACTGTGCTAATTCGATTTTCACAAATGCTGGCCAGGAAAACCCCTTCGGATGTGAGTCGCTAATCGTCACACATGTGTACGATCACAAATGTATCTCAAAGTTGGCTGTGACGACACCCAAACGGGTTTCGTATTCATATTCTAAAAAGAAATGATTTTTTTTTTTACCAATTAACAACCCCTGAAATCTTGTTCGACGCGCATGGGAGACTTTATTGTTATGGACTGTTAAGACTCAGATCTCTAAGAGCCCGAATTATGGGGATTTTGCGATTGCTATCGTGCACTGTCTCATTAAAATGTGTGATTTTTCCCCACTAACGATCAGTGTCAACATATCATATTGCTAAGAGATTGTAAACCTAAACTTAGTCATGAATGAGAGATTTCACTCTGATACTATATTTTACTCATTGCACAAGATTTACATATTTGCGCTAGTGAAACCAATCGCAATTGCTGGCCGATACTGTGAACTAAGATAAAATGCTTTTAGAAATCAATCAAATAGTATATTCGATATATAATGCATATCACTACAATACAATATCAATAGAATCAATAGAATTCAAATGTGTTGGCCGTAGATTAATTGATCACTTCATTTAAACACACAGAGCAAACCATGAGTAATAATAAATTTTGGCTTTATAGTAAAGTTGTATTAATTTAAGATAAGAAATATGATTCTGTTTTGTTTTCAACAAATCCACATGTGTACTTTCAGGACTAGTTGGTTTTATTCTAATAATTTCAGGATTAGTCGGGTATATTTTAATAATTGATGCGCGATCGGAACTGAAGACTTTCTGTGGCAGACTGAACCTTCTCTTGAGCAGAATGGTCGCGAAACCTGGAGAAATGCCCAATAGCCACCGGCGATCAGTCAGTGATCTCACCACCTCCAACTGGCCCACTCCAATCGACCGGTGTTTATTGAAAACATCGCCATCGAAACCGCTTTCGACGAACAAAGCAAGATAGGGGGAATAAACTCTTCAAGATGAACTTGTCAGATGATCGGCATTAGGCGATCGAAATCAACCGCCGAGGAGTACTCTTGATCTTGGTGGGGAACTACGCAGATCAGGAAGAACTACATGTAAACAAGCTGGCTGTCATTTTTCAAACACTACCACCTGGGTCATCTTTTGAGTGGGGGTCGACAATCATGTGTCTTCGTGGGAGTGTGTGTGGGAATCCCCCGGCAAACAAAGTCATCGCTTAGCACGGCAGCACTACGCACCAAGCATGTAAAACTTAAAAAATTATATTATTTTTAAAATAGGAAATCATCGATATATTTAACAGAATTTAAAATACTGCTAGTAATAATAGCAAAAATCGGCTAAGTATATAATACTTCTTTATAATTCCTCGTTTATGCTACCGTTTTGATAATGAATTTTAAAAAATCCAAGCGTTGTTTTTATTACCAATATCAATAAAAATATTATTAAATGTAGCATTATTTTATTAATTTAGCATTATTTTATTAATTGTACATTTAAACTCAAAATATCATTCGTCATCGATTTTCTCAAGAGCAATATGTATGTTGCCCAGTGTAATTAGATATGAGATGGAACACAATCAAAAGAAAACCGGTAGGTGATCGGCCCATGAGCCGAAATTATAAACATTTGACTCTCCAGGTATGTGACGACTTTTCGAAAAAATGCAGCAGGTATAAATACTTTAGCGACTCAGCTGAGAGTCCGTCAGTTCCAGCCCAGACAACCCAGCGATCGCACAGATAGAATCTATCAAACTCACAGAAGAATTCTCGCAATGAAGACTCTGATTGTTCTCGCTCTTCTGGTGGCCGCCGTTTCGGCCCTACCGCAATTTGGATTCGGACGACCAGGATTTGGTGGCGGATTCGGCGGCGGACCCTACGGCGGTGGCTTTGGCGGTGGTCCATATGGCGGCGGCTTTGGCGGTGGTCCTTATGGCGGCGGTTTCGGAGGTGGTCCATACGGCGGGGGATTCGGTAATCCCTATGGCGGCGGATTCGGCGGTGGCAGGCGTCATGGCGGTGGACGCGGTGGTGGCGGTGGTGCTGCCTCTGCCTCCGCATCTTCGTCAGCCTCTGCAGCTGGTGGTGGTGGCGGAGCGGCCTCCTCATCCGCCTCTTCATCCGCCTCCGCAAGCGGTGGTGGTTTCTACGGATAAGCTGCCAGAGAGCGGATTATCTAGAAGTTAAGTTATTGTTAATGTTAAAAAAGTCTGAAATAAAAAAATTTTAAAACCCACAAAAAGCATTATTTTGAAATTAAAAAAAAATCAATAATTTATCTCTTCAGAAATTATTAAGGTTCAATAAACGGATTTATGTGCAGTTTTTAATTAACAAATATTTACACATTTCGCTAAAAGCGAAAAATATTTATCTGTCGAGTTCTATGTGTAATGTAATTTTTATTTTAAATCTTATAAGCAATCTAATTGATTTTAAGTCTTATCAGCGAAGTGAATGATTATTCTACGGTCGAGGGTTGGCTATTATAAGAAATTATATTTTTAGTATAATAATTTGGGATAGATTTGTGAGCAGATTAAAAGATTTATTACTTCTAATCATTTTAGTGAGAGTACTTACCTTACCGTACTCTTACTTTTTTTGTTTTTGAATTTTACCCTCCTCAAACTTGTGCAGTGCACAATATGGTTCGATTTCTCATCCGATGAGTACTAATCTGCATAAAATTGCCGTTGGCTTATACATATAAGTCGGGAGGATAAATAAAAATAGTTGCACATTCAATTGTCAAAGTTCTGACATAGATGGCCAGTGATGCGGGCATCGTATGTAGGAGGCTTTTGAGCACCCTTTTGCATTTTTATATGGCTGTGTGAATCACATAACATTACTTGGCACACTTTCAATTGGGACTCCCCGTTTGGTTGGTCCACTCTTTCGATGATAGCTCTTTCGTAGCCCCCACGCCGATCAAACAAAATTAATCAACTCGATTCATTTGAATTTCTAATGCTTTTGGGATGTTGTTTTTCTCCTGACATGATGATGACTCTCGTGTATTAATTTGAATAATTAACGTTTAGAATTTAGCCAAATACACGTTTTTATAACGTTTTCAATTATATTCGGCTTTAAAAGGCTTAAATAAACAAACAATTAAAAATCTGCGCGACGCGAAAAAGTTTAAAGCTAAACAGGTGGCAGAAAGGCAACAAAAAATTTGCATTTATTATGGCGAACAGTAAAATCAGTCAACTGTTTTTGATATGTTTGTGATACTTAATTAATAGCGGCACAGAGATGCTCAAAGAGAACTAGTTCATTATTTTTATTTATTAATTTAATTTGATGACTGTACTAATATCTAACCAGTTACCGCTAATAAGATCTACCTCTATCTAATATCTATAATATCTATGGTAAACTGTTTTACGTTTACTGCTTAATATTATTATTTACATATTTTTAAATGGCTAAACAATAAGTAATTACATTTTTCTATGTTCCGAGGATAAATATATAGATTTTGACTAGCATTTAATGCGACATCTATTTCGGATCATCTGACTAGAATTCCCCTTGTTCGAAATCTACCTGCGCTGATTTTCAATATTGGCCCCCCTCGATAAGATGTATTTTTCGTCACCCTCCATTAAGCTCCATTAACTACTCGGTCCATGACATCACTGGTATCAAGCCCATCGTTATGCTGCCTCTCCAGTGGATGTATAGATTAGGGGGCGCGTCTCAGGTGCTACCGAGATTGGGACTAACCGGTTGCAGCGGGAGATCGAGCAGACCGGGTTTATTGTGTGTAGGGTCCGACGGTCGTACGCTCCGAACTTGCTAATGAGTTGAGCCATAAATATTGATAATTTGTTCTGTTTTTTCTCTTTTTCTCATTTCTATCTACTTTTGCCGCTTAGGAGAGTGAGCTCCAGGGTAGATCACCGAGCAGTCAACGAATCTATTCGCCAACGGGCAACGGAATAAAAGCCGGGTCCGGCGGTGCATTGGACAAGTGTTTGGATCACCTTCGAGGAAGCAACAACTCAACATGAAACTTTTCATCGCGCTCTCTGTTCTGGTGGCTGTGGCATCGGCCCTGCCTCAATTCGGCGGAAACGCCAACGCCAACGCGAATGCTAATGCCAATGCCCAGGGCGGCCTTGGAGGTCGTCCTGGATTCGGCGGTGGCCCAGGGTTTGGCGGTGGCCCAGGTTTCGGCGGTGGCCCAGGTTTCGGCGGTCGCCCAGGCTTTGGCGGTGGCCCAGGATTCGGCGGTGGCCCAGGTTTCGGCGGTGGCCAAGGTTTCGGCGGTCGCCCAGGATTCGGCGGTGGCCCAGGATTCGGCGGTGGATTTGGTGGAGGTCCTGGATTTGGTGGTGGCTCAGGATTCGGTGGTGGACGTCCTGCAGTCGGTGGCTCATCTGCGGCCTCAGCCTCTTCCTCGGCATCGGCTAGTGGTGGCGGACGTGGTGGCGCTGGATCCGCTTCTGCATCGTCATCCGCCAATGCCTCCGGAGGTGGACTGTACGGTTAGACCGATCCAAACTATACTGGTATTTGGAGTTAAGCGATAAGAAATGACTGTGAATAAAACCTAAATAAATTAAAATTATATACAAGTATTTGTCATTCAATCATTTTTATCATTAAGGAGTTATTTGTAAACATATTATAGGTAAACGTGTTAAGCTAAAAATTCAACAGTAGCAATAGTCGAATAGACGCGGAGTGAGAAATAAAAAAAGTTGAACTATTTGCTAGAAAACTAACGACAAATTTTAAACGCATTTATTGAAAGGAGATGTTATATTTTTGGCTCTTGTAGGCGTGCTTATACAAAAGATCATTGCTAAAATCTTTGAATTATATTTTAAGTTTACGAAAACCAATTTAATTTTAAGACACAAATAATGAAAATCTAATCTAACATTAATACATTTTAAAACACAGTTCTTAAGAACTGGAAAAATTTGATATTATTTTATGAATCAGTAGTACAAGAGAGTTATAAAATCTTGGTTCAAATATATAGCAAGAAGCTTTTGTCAGGCATTGGAAATTGACAAAACACTGGTTGACTTTTTATACGCTTTCAGAGGGCATCTCGATTATATCCAGAAGTTTGCCAGACACATTTGCGACCAAAAGAAGTATATACATGTTTAAATTCTTGATCATTCTGTTTGTTTTTATGCAAATGAGCCCCTTAGGTTTGAAGCTATCTGCATGAATCTTCCCCAAAAGCTTTTTTCTAATATAGGGTAGCATATAACTCGGAACGAACCGGATCGGCAAACAATTTTTCGCTTGATCATAAAAAACACTCTTATTCGGTGTAAATTCGTATTTGAGTACAATAACTTTGTATTTTGCTTAGTAAAAATCGAACGACCACAACTGCCTTGGAAAATTATTCGAAAATAATAAAAAAGAAATCATAGTTTCAATGTTGTAACTCGGTAAGCATCCGTATTTTTTAAATATATATGTACATATTTAAATTTATATAGATAAACAAATAAATACACGTAGTAGAAGGGTATATAAGCTTCGGCTGAGCTTCCTTTCTTGTTAGATCTGACTCGACTATCCGCACGTCCGCAGTTTAAATTATCATTTTTATTTCGCGTAAATGAAGTTGAATACAAACATACATATATTCATCGCTAAAAAATATGTAAATTTTATAGGGGCTTGAACGGTTGCCGGTAAATTACAAAAATATTGATAAGAACCAGATGTGGGTTTGCTTCCAAATATGGAATAATTTTGGATTTATAGCAGAACAAGGAAACTCATAGAAAAGTGTTAATTAAAACCACATGTGCGACTTTGTAAGAATATATTGGTAGTAAGCGACCGAAAATATTTAAATATATTAGGGTAATGTTTTTAAGCTTGCCAAATTTGTTGATTCCAATTTGATTATCATTGGACTAATACCGCTAAGGATTCTGAAACGGTTCTTTTCACAATGATCATGTAATAACGCTTCTATATTAAGGTAGATTTAGATTTCAGGAACCACTTTGCTTCTATATCTATGCTGATAAAAAAAAAAAAAACAAACATATAACACATTCTAGTGTTAATAGCTAATAGCTAATAAAGAGAATTCCCTGACAATTAACTGCTTCTATGTCGTTTCCGTCTGAAAGCGATGCGATGATAGTGCCGAAAGTAAGAAATATACTGGCTTAATGAAATATAAACACAAATATCAATAATCGTTTAAATATTGATATCATCAAACCGGTTCCTTAGTAAACCACCACGAACACGGCTCGTGTTGGTCTAAAGACATTTGCAAACTTTCCTTAAACCATTGCATTCGATCAGAGCACTATCTGACTCTTTCACTCGCTATCCGTCCCACTCTGGAGCGCTGTCCAGATCGGGGGAATCTATCTGTGATCTCCGATAATATTGAAATTATTTTTCGGCAGTGACTATTGTTTGCATGCTAATTTTTATCCGAAAGCGGAGGCTAGATTAGATTATTGTTTTTTTTTTTTATTTTTTTTTGTTTGTTTGCGTCTGCCTGCCGTCTGGCCACTATAAAAACCAGGCCCTGGGGCATTGGCCATTAAGTTTGTTCAGTCACTCCGATCAAGCAGATCACCATGAAGGTCTTTGTCGTTCTCGCCGTAATCCTGGCCGTGTCCAGTGCCGCCCCGCAGTTTAATAATGGCAATGCTAACGCAAATGCCAACGCAAATGCTGAGAGTGAGGGCGGTGGAAGACCAGGATTCAGCGGACCTGGTTTCCAGAAGGAAGGCGGATTCGGAGGAGGATTCGGGGAACGAGGCCCTGGATTCGGAGGACAGGGTGGATTCGGAGGGCCAGGACAAGGTGGATTCGGAGGACCAGGTGGCTTTGAAGGACAAGGTGGATTCGGCGGACAGGGTGGATTCGGAGGACAGGGTGGATTCGGAGGACAGGGTGGATTCGGAGGACCAGGAGGATTCGGAGGACCAGGAGGACCAGGAGGATTCGGTGGTAACTCCGAAGCTAACGCCAATGCCAATGCTGTCGCCAACTCTGACGGAGGATTTGGCGGTGGTAATGCCAATGCAAACGCCAATGCCAATGCCAACACCCGAGGTGGCAGTGCTAATGCTAACGCCAATGCCGTCGCCAACGCATTCCGCAAATAAGCCAACAGATCCGAATTTATTCACTGAGTAGATTTTTAATATTTATAAAAATAAAAATAAAAAACACAAAACTATGAACATTTGTAATTCTTGAAAGGCATGTCATCACAGTAATGAGGTCCATGCAAACAAGGAAAACTAACACAGAATCCTTTTTAAGTATAGATCCACTAAATTGAATGTGCATAAAAAGAACATGTGCATTTTTGCACACATCCAATTACATTTTTTTTTCCAGGGGAATGCTTTGTCAAGAATATTTTGATAATATTTTATTTCGAATTTATGCATTTCTATTATGAAAATATAAATGAAATGATTCAGTCGCAAAATTGTTCTAGGCTGATAAAATTACAATTCATACATTGAAAGCGTATTTTGTAAAAATGTTTGTAGTCTTTTTGGAATAAACAAAGAAAAATATTTTACTCTTTAGATTTACAAATTATAATTATAATGTGTGTTCCACTTTCTAGAGCAACAGAAAAGAACAGACATTTCGAAAACATCATTGATATGCAGACTGTGTGCTTTGATTAGTGCAAAAATTAACTATGATAATAATATGTAGATAATTTAGCTAGAATTAAAAACTAGAAAAAACGCTATAGCCGAGTTCCTCGACTATCTGATACCCGTTACTCAACTAGTTCATTTGGCACATCAATAGATAGGAAAAAATGGTAATTAAACAAAAAAATATCAAAAGCATTTTTCAAAAGTGCAACGTCCCTAAAATCTGAATGCAATATAGATTGAAAATGCTCCTTCTATCTGTTTCATACATTCTAATAAGCCTAGCATACCCTATTACTGTACGATTAAGGGGTATAAAACTAGTTTTATTTCGGAAAGGTTTGGCTACCGTAAACGTAGAAACTTATCCAGATGTTGATAATTTGCAAATTTAAATATTGCAAACCCGAGTTTTAAGAAGCTTGACAATATATCAAGAGACGTCGGACTTCATTTGTGAAAAAATATCTTCGATTTATTAGACCTGCTGAAATTGAGTGTGTCACTCCGTAAGTGGCCAAATTCAAGACTTGTTGTGGGTGGCAAATGCAATTACTTAATTACATAAAAAAAGTAATCACACAAAAAAAAAAAACTCACAAATTGTTTGGATTTCCGGGTAAGCTGTACAAACAAATGATGAATGAAATGAGCTTAATGATTTTAAATATAAAAATAAATTAAATTAAAATTGAGATGCACTAACTATTTGCAAAAACTATATATATATAATGCATACTTTTCAGTTGTAATTCAAGTTGTTAGATACATTTTAAAACATAGTTTCTAATATTAGCTCCCGCTGTTAACTTAGTCTGTTTTTAGGAGGCTAGAGAAATCTTGTTTGACGTCATTAGATCTATAAATAATGCCCGACTCATAAACTGGTTATTAACCTAATATACGAAAACAACATCTTGGATTTCCAAAAACAGAATTAGCATTTTAATATTTATTGGTATTGGTATTGGTTTCAGTTTAGTAGGTCTGTCAGCGGACGTGCCCACTTTTCGAGAGTACAGTTATGAATCCGTTTCGAGCCTATCCATGTCTGCCATGTCCACCTCCACCTCCTCCGGAGCTGGCGTTGGCGGTTGCAGTGGCCGAGGCCGAGGCGGAAGCTGGGCCGCCTCCTCTGCTGTCGGCGGTTGCAGCGGCATTCGCGTTGGCAACTGCGTTCGAACCGCCGACTCCACCGACTCCACCGCCTCCACCGCCTCCACCGCGACCACCGCCACCACCGCCTCCACCGAATCCGCCGAATCCACCAGGATGTGCCTGAACGGCCACCAGGGCGAAGATTAGAAAAATGCAGATAGCCAGGAACTTCATCGTTAGAGATTGCGATGTTTTGTGATCGCGTGCTGGCCTCTTTTATACCAGCATCCGTGACAGGTGGACGACTTGTTTATCTGAAAAACAAAAAAAATCACAGAATCGATATTGTATCGGCATATATATGGGGGCTTCGATTAGCACATTAATTAGACATATATTAAAAACGCATGACGTTTAATATTACCTATATGTATAGTATATGCTTATATACTATGTTATCAATAATTGAAAACTGGTTAGCTTTGGCAAGCCATGTTTTGGTAAAGTATATTTTCAGGCTGTAAAAAAGCTCAGATAAATTCATTATGATAATCAGCTATAAAAACTAGTTTATCATGTAAGTCCTTAGATTTGCTTCTGTTTACACATTTTATACAAAATTCCTTTTCCGGTGATTACAACTTTTGAACCCGAAAATTATATATATATTCTTCACTTAATAAATAATAATTAAAAATTAATAAATTTATATTTATAGTATATTATACATAGAAGGTAAGGCCATTGTGTTGATAACGTTTGGCAAAAGTAATAATAGAAAAATGTCTTAGTCTTTATGCAATAATTATGCATTTGTTTATTTTTTAAAGCAATTGCCGTTTCTGGACTGCTGTTATCATCATTCCTTATCCGTAGTAAGCACCCGGACTGTAACCAACTGAGTTTGCGTTTGCATTAGCGTTGGCAGTGGCTACTGCGCCTCCACCACCACCGCCGTAGCTACCGGGTCCGCCGTAGCCACCGAGTCCTCCGTAGCCACCGGGTCCTCCATAGCCACCGGGTCCTCCGAAACCAACGCGTCCTCCTAAGCCGCCAAGTCCTCCCAAGCCACTGAGTCCACCGTGTCCTCCGTGTCCAAAGCCACCGTGTATACCAGGATATCCTTGGACTGCCACAATGGCAAGGAGCAGGATAGCGCAGAGTGCATATAATTTCATCGTGGGATGTCCCACTATCCTGTGTTTTTTTTTTTTCGTATGACAACTTAATTTCCATAATGAAACAAAGAAAGCAAAAATAAGTCTACTTAACTTGTTAACAATGGTTAACTAGAGCTTAAATATATAAGTGGCATAGTTTTCGGCTGTAACAGAAGTTGTTTTTATTTTCTGCGAATGAAGCTTTTATAGCCAGAGCTTACTGTAGCAAGCATACAGTGAGAAATATTTGCGAATCTTTTTGTTTTACAAATCAATCTACTGTAGTAATTTGGGTCATTAAATGTCCAGGATAAATTTATTCATAAGCAAGGAAAATGGAGAGATAGAGAAATTACTTCAATGTTATGATAGAAATAACTAATCTATTAATTTCATTTCTGCAATTGTGGTTACCATCTTAATATATATATTTTTCTTCATCCCGTTAAGCTTATGACTAACTGCCTGATATCGGTACATCCCACGACCTAGAGCTTACTAAGTCAGTTGGCTTAGTAAATAAAGGCCAGTTAAGTGGCCAAAAAAAAAAAAACCCGTATCGCCAAAACCTTCGATCCGCATTCATTCGAACCATATTCAACATGCAGTTTAGCGACTGCCGCTCAAGTTCAAATGGAAATTAGCGCTTGGTGTTTGTTTTATAGCCGATTGCTTTCAAATTCCATCGAGGGTGAGGCATAGCAAACGTGATACTCATTGCAAAACCCCCAAAAAAGCCCTGTGCTTCTTCATGGATTCATGGATTTTCACAAGCCGATCGATGAATGAATAATCTGCCAGGCGACCCAAGCCTGCAGACCTGACCACACCAAACCAGTCAGCTTGACTGGTCCACGTGTCTGTCCATCGGACTAACTGCGTCCATGCCGGAACATAAAGCCCAAAAATGTATGACGACAACTCTTGAGGAGATTGCCGGTTTTTCTTTTTCTGTTTTTTATTTTTTTTTTTGCAGGTGGGCAGCGATCAGCTTGTGGGCTGCTGAATGTCTGAGCTTGTGTTTGACTTGATTTCTTGGGTGCGCTGCTCGAACAATATACAAAATGATTCATATTCAGTGAATTAGATTTGAAAGAAGTCTATACTATATTGAATACTCTACATTGAATGCTCTATATTAAAAACTCTATATTGAATATTCAATTTTAGGAATAGACCCTACATAAACATGATTTAAATTATCTTTCCCTCTGCTACTATTAGAGGGTATCTTTTGGATCACCTCAGCCAATCACGTTTCGTTGCGGCAATATTATGTCCCATTTGAAGATCGATTTTCGGATCAACAATGTTTAAAATACCTACTAACGCTTTGTGCAATCGCCAAAACAAACACAAAACGAAAGATGGGTGTTCATGTTTTATTTATAATTTATAAAATCGCTTATCTCACGCATTTCTCCTCATTTTTGTCATTTGGCAGACCGTTCACAAATTTTGCACAATATTATTTTTGTTTTGTTTAATGTCTGTGCGGATTTGTATTTCCATCGATATCTTCTTACGCATCGTTATTTGTTTTTCTTTTTTTTTTTTGGTTTATCACACTGTGCGGATCGTCGCATAAAATTTAAATATTTTTGTTTATAACTCGTTTAGAATTGAAAATTGCCTAAAACAACCCGAGCATCAATCTCCACATAATGGCAAGTTGTCCGACCTTGACAAGGTCGTGTGGTGCTGACCACTCACGAGCGGTTGGTCCGCACCACAGACGAGTATCCGTAGAGCACCTCCACTCCGTCGGAGTTGAAGATTCGCTCCACACGCGGAGCTCGCGTCTGAATGGGGCGTTCTGTGGTGGTGGTTGTGGTTGGAGCACTGGTGGTGCTGGTGGTACTTGTCGTAGTTGGAGCTTCAGTGGTGCTCGTCGTAGTTGGAGCCTCAGTGGTGCTCGTTGTAGTTGGATCTTCAGTGCTGCTTGTGGTGCTCGTCGTAGTTGGAGCTTCAGTGGTGCTCGTAGTGGATGTTGTGTCCAAAGCACTCGTGGTGGTCTCTGGCTGGAAGTTCTCCAATGTTCCCACCTTGGTGGTGATCAGAACAGTCTCGGTGGTTGAAGTGGAGGTGCTTGGAGCTGTTTCAGTGGTCTCCTCAGCCTCACTGGTGGGTTTAAATGCAGAGGACAAAACTAGTGGCAGTTCTGTGAAAAAAATATGTATTTAGTTAACATATTGTTGGCAAGGAAATGGGTTTCGTAAATAAATAAGTCACAAATATATTTTTAGATTAAAGACACACCTGTAGTTTCCTCAATGGCACCCTCAGTGGTGGCTGCCTCTTCCTTTACTGTGGGCACCACCGTAGTTGATTCCGGTTGTGGTTCAGTGACGATAGGAGCTGCATTGCTAACGTATTGGTAAACAGGCACCACTGTGGTTTCCACCGTCTCTGCCTGATCAGTCTCAATTCCGGTCTTTTTATCCTCTTCCACCAATGCGGCGTCGGTGGTCATAATCATGGAAAGCTCTACGTTCTCATGGAGGGGTTCATTTGTGGTCGTTTCCATTCGGTTCTCGGCCATGTCCAGTTCAATCTCTTCCATATGTGCGGGCTTCCGCTCGAAGTAGTTCCTTATGGTTTTGACCTCCTCCTTGACGGTGGTTTCCTCGGTCTCAGCATTAGGAGTCGTGGCTCCGTCCTGTGGCAGAATAGTGGTGATCTCCACTCTTCTAGTGGTTGTGATGAAATTCGGTGGCAGTGTGGTAGCTCCGAATTTGTAGCTCCGCTTGGTGGTGCTCTCGGAAACTTCAGACTTTGGTTGCTCAGTACTTGTTGATGTGGTCTGATCCTCCTCCTCCGAGTCCGAATCGAGGTCATCTTCCGGCTTTTCGGGATTCTTGAGCTCCTCCTCCTGTGCACGCTCCATCTCAAGCTGTTGCACCACCGAATCCGGAAGTGGCTCCTCCGTCGTAACTATCGGGCTGGCTTCGGTGAAGGCCTCCCCCTCAGGATTGGTGGTCAATATCACGTCCGAGTCGACATCTACCGTAATGGTGCTCTCCTCCACGGACATATAGGTGGAGGAGTCCACGTCCTCGGTGGCTTCATACTCCGGCGAAACGGTTGTTTTCTGTGGCGCAGCTCTTGCGTGGCTGTAAACTGCGATCAGTAGCAGAATGGCAAAGGTCCGCAGCATTTCGGCGGATTTTTTGTTTTTTTTTGGTATTCGCGGAATGCGAGGCGGTTCAGTGGCTCGCTGGCAATGAATCAAACGAGTGTGGTGGTTCGAACGTGCCGAAAGCTACGTTCACTTTGGCTCTGAAAAAACTTGCTCCTGATTCCAAAAGCTCTCTCTTTCTGCAGAGAAAAAAGGTGGTTTATTTTTACGATATTAAGAGAGGAAGGGATCTTACAAATAACTGAATATTTTTAAGCTGTTTTAGAGCTATATGTTATTCACTGTTTATATTAGCTTTTGAACGATGCTTTAGTTAAAGTTATAGTCATTCCCACTTTTCCTTTTCTTTTTGACAATTGCACTAAAATTGATAGTTCACTTCAATTTTGTTTGTTTTATATTTGGAAATTCACCATAAATTTTAAGCATTTTTTTAAACGTTTTTCTCTGAGTGTCTTTACCTCAGACCGTATCTCTGTATGTTAACTGGTTCACTTTGGGGCTGCTGGCTTCCGCTCCACGTTGTTGTGACTAGTTTTGTTTGCGGCGAGGAACTAAACCGTTTGCAGCTCCGTCTCGGGCTTTTAAGGCGTTTGAAAAACTGTTCCCGGCCCGGGTTTTTGGCTTGGGTTTCTTTCGCTTCTTCTGGCGGCCCAGGTGTGCGACCAACTGCTCCTCGGGTTCGGCACTTTTGATGGACCTGAAGTGCAGGTGGGCCGGCCTGGGAAGACGAGGCGCCGCGCACTTGGCCCAGAAATCATCTCTTAAATGGCACTTCCCCACTCTCCAGTTCAATTTCACTTTCAACGCACACTCACCTGTGTTCACCTTTTGATATTGATTTTGCTTTTCGATGCTGTGGCTTTTCAGTTTCGGCTTGGCCCGGAGTGGCAAACCGGCTTTCTGGTATGGCAATTAGTTGGTTACAACTCGACGACCTCTCATAATTCGCGGTTATTCAACGATCTGCTCCGATACGCTCTCGCATTTGTTATTGATATTATATTAAATGAATTCGATCAGAACCAATGGGTCTCTTTGAGCCAAGTCCATTGTCTTGGCCTGAAAGAGTGTCTGATTGCCGATTGAATGATTGGAGTAATTGAGCGAATATGTGATTGCTATGTGAAAAGTAAACCACTCAGTTCCTATAAACACAGACATTATTTACATTTTTCCACATTTCCAGAAATGTGGAAAATTGTCGTTAGTTACTTATATGACGTGTTAATAATTTATTGATTATAGCATGCTATCATTTCTATTACAATTCTCAAATAATTGTGAACTTTTTAAGGATGGATATAATTGCATAATATATGTAGATCAAAAAAGTATTTCCTAAAATTGTAACAGTAATATTATGGGATCAAAACCCTTTCTTATAAAACTACATTTTCAAGCGACTTACTAAACTCATTTCCAGTTTTAGTTCCAGTTTAATAATTTTATGCCAAGAGCAAACTTAATCCCCTGATATATTTCCGGTGTGCTTAAAAAAAAGTGGATTGGATAGCTAAAAATAAAAAAAAAGCAAAAATGCTATAGTCAAGTTTCCCGAATATATTTGATGGAATAAAATATATATTTCAACTTTATACATTTTAGAAATTCTTTTACAATGATCTTCCTATAATCTGTAATATATCATATTTTTTTGGCAATGCATTTTATTCATCATTCGCTTAAGCTTCTGCCAATTTTCATGCTAATGCTGTGAGTGTTTGACATTTTCCATAAAAGCAAACTTATGGAATGTCTGGGGATTTTGTCAAGTGGCTTTTGCTGATTGCCATTGTTATACACTTGGGAGTGAGTCAGCTTTTAGCGGAATTCCAGAGCAGCCATAATATTCAATGTTGTTTTTTCTAGCCAATTTCATTTGAAATTTTAATGTACAATACTTCCTCGCATTACGCTTATCTTCCGGTTGGTCATTTCGATTAAACGTATAAATTTGCCCAGCAGTATTGACCCCGCAAATTGATTCGGTGGCAACAAATTGCAAAGAGGAACTTTCATAATTAGTTCTTATCGAACCAGAAAAGCGACCACAAAACTCTCGTTTGCGGCAAACTTGGCCAACAACATAAACATTGTTGACCATAAGGACAAGTTTTATGTCAACTCGACAGAAAATGTCTTCTGGACGTGGTCGAAAATGTTAACATCTTGCCACCACCAACGGCGATAAAGGCACTTACAACTACAAATGTCAACTACGCAGGGCAATAACAATAAACTGGCTGCTATTGAGCTACAGTGCGGCCTGACTTGGACGAAATGGGTATAAGGTCACTAGTTTACTAAGAATTCAGATACACTAACTTTTGTGAACTCTGTGATCGCGGGAATTATAAATGTTAGAAAGCTGAGATTAAACTAAATACTGTAAAAGTAGTTCAGGAATTTAAATTAAAGTAAATATTTAAATATATGTTTAGATATTTACTGTACCGCCTAGTTTTCGGTTTCTGCCTAGTTCAGCGAAATTGGTGCGCTGAGAAGTTAGTTAATACATATTTCTTTGCTGGGGGCGTGTTTTGTTCAATATGATTTATCTAATGATTGGCTCCCTCGGCTACTTTAAGTCCTGCCACTCACTTGGCTGGCATGCCCAGCAGACACCTTTAGCCAACTTGAATAACATCATTAAGCGCAGAAGGACGAAGGACGGAGGACGGAGGCTGCTGGCACTCACTTAAATTGAGCTCCTGCCATCAAAATGCCGGACACAAAGGCCACTTGGCAGGCGTCCAACGTAAATATAAATGGCTTATAAAATGGTCCCGAAAAGGACTTTTTGGCAAGCAAATTAGTTTGTTAAACTGATGATGTAGCTGGCTGCCTGGCTCTCAGCACTTTGCCGAAATATTTATGCAAAATGTACGCAGCTGATGAAGGGAAGGTGATGAATCGAGAATTCAATTTTCCTCGGCGGCGGCTACTTCGAGTGTAAACAAAGTATTAATCATACGCCCTGTGGCCAGAGTTGAACCAACGAAGAAGAAGTCATTAACAGGCAGCCGGGAAGCGACACGAAATCATTATTAATTTTAAAGCGCCGACCGACTAAAATCAAAGTAGGTAGTACTTAAGATTTGGCCAAACGAGCAATGTAATTTAAATACGAAGTGAAATAAGCTTTTAGCCCGATCAGAAATGGAAGCCCCGCTTCAGTTTTAATGCTTCGGAAAATCATTAGGAAAACATTTCGCATGCAAATTCGGTTCTGTACAAATGTAATTTTCCCCATCGACTTTCCCAGGACTTTGAAGTGTCGCCCAGTGGCAATTTGTCCGCAAGGCGTGGAAGCTTATTGCTTAACGATTACGAGCGCTTCACTGGCTGCTGGCGGTAATGTTTATTTCTAAATTACTTGGCATGGAAATGTAAATTTGCTTGCGATGCCGAAGTAAAATCAATCAACGTGGGGTGGAACTGGCAGTATGTGCCTGGAAAATGTGAGCTTTGTTTTTACCTCATTACTTTGTAATCAATAAGTCCTCGAAACTTTATGCTCCGCCACAAAAGTCACTTGTCTGGCTCCAATTCCTTTCGATTGGCTTTTTATTCCAAGGAACTTGAAACTCTGCAACTCTGTTTATTTTTTAATTTTCAATTGCAAGCAAAGGCTTATTGTTGCGCCATTGTTCACAAAACGAAACAATAGAAAAGAGCAACTCGAAGCGAGCATTGTAATTGTATTGCCACAAATTATTATTGCATAAACGGAAAAAATGTTATGCGAATGCAATAGGCCTTGCGTTGTCTTTTGTCTTTGCTGCAAATTCAATTATCGAATCAGAACAAAATAAATATCAGAAATTGTCGATATTCATATAGATTCGCGTGCATTTACATATTAATCCTTAATTAAAAAGCTTCGCTTAACTGTTGTTCAATGTGTAGACACAGGAATATTAATTTAAGCCGTCCAATGACATTTTTTCGTTATGCTTTTCAGCATTTACAAGAGGTAATGCTTTCGGTTTAATTTCATGTTTGGTTAATTAAATTGATGCGCAATGATGAAATTCATGCGACAGAATTTGGCTATTTTATATACCAGTTAAGAAACGCACATTTTTAAAATGTTTGAACAGAATAAAATACGTTGAATTGCTATATATTATCCGTTAGCATAGTAAGCTGACATTAAAGGAACATCAGCTTTAGCCAAGAGAGCGAAGTTCATCAAAATTTTAGTTTATTTAATAAATTATGATGTGTGGCCTTCTTGGCGTGCAAACTAGAGTGTTTGTGCATCTATGGAGCTAATGACAGCCCCTGAAGGAGCTCTACAATATCATTAAAGGCCAAAACTAAATCAACAGCAACTAAGCCAAAAGCCAACTCACCAAGGATTAGAAGGAGATGGAAACAGAGGGCCGGAAAGAGAGGGATATGCGATAGCTAGTTGCACAGGCAAGAGCCACTAATTGACTTTAATTATTTTGTTGTACTTAATGTCTTGTTTACACGAGGAAAAGAAACAGAGGGTTGGGGAGAAAGGCGGTGGCCAAGTGGGCGGGGCACCAGCAAATCACATACAACAAAGGCAAATGAAGAGCAAAAACAAAGGAGTATCAGCAAAAAATGACAGCTGAGAGAGAATGAAAAGGAAAAAAAGTTGAAGTAGATTGAGCTAGATATATAAAAAAAAAATAATGGTAGGAAATTTGAGATTAAACCATATGTAAATCAATTAATTAAATAATTAATTAAGTCATTTAAAACGATATTTTAAAAGCTACCCAAACTATAAGCAATTTATTTGTATAATCAAATAAATTTTTTTCGGTGTATAGAGCAGAAGGAAAGCCTGTCAAAGTTGGTTAAAAGCGATGTGTAAACATGTGGGCTGCCAAAGCTTAGCGGGAAAAGAGCACCTTCATCTGCCTGTCTCTTTCTCCGCTATCGCTTCGTCTCTTTCTGCGAGCGCATCCTCCTGCTAAACTTTAATTAAAGTTGAATTTGTGTCAGTTGTGTGCGCTCGCAACTGTGGCTGCATGTTTGTTTCGCCTGCTGCGAGTAGATTTTTATTTTCCTTTGGTATCAACAGCAAGGATAAGCAAACGAGGATTCCCTGCCATATGGAGGAAGTCATGTCGAGGTAGGAACTTTGTTCTCTTAAATGTAGGAAATTTTATTGGAAACTACTTTTCTCCTTTTCAGTTTCAGTCAAGCTTTTTTGAAGAGTTATCTAATTGTAATATTGTTTAAGGTATATTTTCATAAAATGTTATATTTTATCAAACGATTTTATTGAAAAACTCTTGCGGCTGAACTAGTTTTACTTTGGCATTCAATTTTGACTAAGGAGCGGATGCAATTCGACATTAGTCGACAAGAAGTCAGCAGCCACCGGCAGGAACTGCATTTTTCATTTCCCTTCGGCTGGCAGTCAGCCCAGAGGCAATATCACCTGAAAGTTGTGACTTTCATGCTGGTTCCGATCCAAGTCCCGGCTACCACCTCAATCCCCTCATACTGCCAACACCCACTGGGCGCCTGGGTTTGCCTGTTTATTCAGCAACAGTGCGCGCGGTAAGTTTGCCTACAGTGGCTGTCTGCGTTTTCTTTTCGCCATTCGCTCCTTGTGTCGCCGGTCGCTAGACGCCAAAACGACGACAAATGAAGGCAATTCATTGGGCATGCGGCTTTAAGTTGTCGCTGCAAGTGCACAACTGCGGTCCACAGGCTCTCCGGGCTTCCCAGGCCAAGAACTGGTCTTGGACCTGCACTGAAACAAAAGTTTCTAAGAATTAAGCAAGTGTTTAGAATATCTAGTGGTAAAGACTTTACAGAGCTTGCAATTTCTCTATAATTTTTGCCAGTGTAGACCCGGTGCTGGTCCTGTGGCTTTGACTCCTGCTGCGACCAGGATAAAGTTTTGCACCCTGGCTGTCGAAATGAGTTGCGTTTTAAGTCGCAATTAAGTGTTTGTGCTGTTTTCCGCTCCTTCTTCTTGAAAGCTCCTCATCTTTGCCAGCCATTGGGGCAGACTAAAACCGCAGTGGGTTTTCACCAAAATATATACTTGCTTGGCCTTAGCAAAAGTTTGCGATTTTTTGGCCCAGTCTGCTATTAAATATATCTTAACACGATTTTATTAGATCACATTGCTTAATGATATGCAAAGGTAGTATAAAAATGGGTGCAATCAGAAAAATCTACAAAAAACATTGCATACTTTTGCATGTGGGCAGTAAGATGTAAATGTAAAATGTAAAATATTCACACAGCTTTAAACTCTTCGTTTTAACGGTCCATTTAGAAGACGATGAATTATTTAAATAATAATCCATGATAAATAAACTAGTATGTTTTACATTGTTTTTTTTGATGATGGAAATCCCATTTCTAAAGATACACAAAGCATTGTTTGAATTTCTGGTTTCTTTTTGCCCAAAACGCATTGAGACAGATTTTCTTAAAGTATGTCTTTTATTAAAAATAATCGTACATTTAAAGTTACTCATAAATTTGTACACATAAATTAAAGTATTGAGAGTAGCACAGAAGACGAATCGAACAATTCTGGTGTAAAAAGTGGACGTATCGAAGTTGGGGCTCTCTGTGGGATGCTTCTTGGATGGATGGGAATGGATTGCGCCTGAGTGATTGCACCTGCGGTCCTCCAGCCGGAGAACTTGGCGATGCTGCGATCGGTAAATTGTTAAAAATGTCATCACAGTCATATGGAAGTGGAACGAAACGAGCTTGGCCAGGCGGCGTCAAAGTCACGCCGGTACTTCCGTTGCGGTGGCGGCGGTAGTCAGGACCTCATCCTCCGCATCATTCTCCGTCGTTGTCGTGGGCATGGTCATGGTTGTGGTGGGATGTGTGACCGGAGCAAAGGTGGTTGCCCTGGCCAACATTTCCATGCCCAGTCCGTGGGGCAGGTGCACATTGGGCGGCAGACCCTCCATCATTTGCTGCTGCATCTGTTGGCGGAGCTGCTGGCGCTGCAGCTGCATGGCCAGGTAATTGGCCAAATTGGCCGTGAGCTTGGCCCGATGATTCTCCACCCGGCGCACATTTCGCACGAGGCGATTGTACACCAGTGGCTTCACATCGATGGCCCATAGGAAGTCGAGGTGATTAAAACGCTCCATGGGCACCAAATACTTGTCGATCACATTCGGCAGCTCGCGGGCCAAACGGTCCACTCCCGTGGTGGAGACAAGCAGATCATTCACCGAGTAATATAGTGCCACCGGCACTTTCACCCTGGACAAGTCATAGTCCGGCGGAGTCATCCGGTTGTACTCCAGCTGGTTGCGCAGATAGCCGCGGTCGAATTTCCGGAAATGGCCCGACTTCATCAGCTGGCCAAAGTGCTCCAGCTGCTTAATCGAGGCTCCCGATGGCGTGTGGCTCAGCATCACAGGAAGCATGGTCTACAAGGAATTGTTTTCATATTTTAAGTAAATAAATCGAATCTATGTAAATGTATGGCTAATCGCCATTCCGACTCCCACACCTGTTTCCCGCACAATGTAACAACAGTGCACCCATGTTCCGAATGCCCAGCATGGTATTATTCCCCCACATACATATAACACATGGAGGCGGGCGTGGAGGGAGGAGCAACTGGGTGACCAGGTTCATGTCGGGCCATGGAATCGCGCCTAATTTGCATGCATTGTCGCTTGTTTTCGGTGCTCCGGTATCCCGGCCTGCCAGTTAATTATGCCAATTTCAAACAAGAAGATGCCGCCCACTCTTGGCGGCCGTTGACATAATAGATAATGACACCCTTTCAATGGCAGACACCAGGTCAGGTCATGCCCCCACATTCTGTATCCTACATATAGCTACTATCCCTCATCCCAACACCTACATCTTGTTCAAGTAATTTAAGCCCGCCGCACTTTGTGGGCCATAATTTTGATTCTGCGGGTGTTTAGCTTGCGGTCGATTATCGGGCAAAGTTTTGCCCGGGCATTGAGCATATTTAATGCAAACATCGTGGCCGCTTGGGGGACTAACCTAGTGTTTAAATACGTTTAACCCATCGATAATTGCAGCCCCGAGTTAGTTAGTGGGCCCATCTGAACTGTGCACCGACTAAGGGCCAACTGGGTACCGAAAAATGTATTGAGTTGCACACTCTTTACGTAATTTGCGCTCACAAACGGTCGTGAGCAATTAAGGACATTCCGCACCGACATGTTGTGGCACAAACGGATATGCAAACTATCCCTATCGACAATCCGATTGAGGCGGGTTAATTAAGTGCCAACTTAATGAAGACAATCGAAGGGGACACCCAAATCGATGGCTCTCTCAGTTTGCCTGGCGAGTCACGCGAAATCGTGGCCAAAACACACCCGTAATCCAATCCCACCTACGGATCACACTACCATTTCTAGAACACTGCATAAAATGGGAATGGGAACTAAAATTGTGCCAATAAAAGATAGACTGCGAGCTAATAAATTTACAACAAGCATAAATAACTAAAGAGCATATATTTATCTTCTAAATCAACTGCTGAAATCTCTTCCTACCTTACGTTAATTGGAAATACCATTTAAGTTTTTATTCAGTATATGGATCAACCGTTTTTCACAGTGCCCCCGCTTACTTTGTTCAGCTGTTCGGAGTTGTAGCCGGCGACCAAAAACAGGATATTCGAGCAGACGTCCTGCGTCATGGCGTTGTCGTGGCACACAACCTGGCTGTGGTCCACTAGGAATTTTGTGTTGGGCATGAATTCTGTGATGCGCAGCATTCGTGTGGCGGCCTGCAGGAAAAGAACACGGCATGAGACGGGTGGAAATACGGCATGGAAAATGGAAAATGAGCCAGCCGCATGTGGCGGCTCCAAGCCCAAATCCAAAAACCCGAAGCACCACCCACCGTGAGAAAGTCGAGGAAGAGGACCAGGGTGCGGAACAGGGGGCTCTTCATGTCGTGTATGTAGGCGATGGGCGCCAGGGCGTGCATGGAGGTTATCTTCTGGGTGTAGGCGGGCTGCTCGGAGCACAGGACCCAGAAGATGGCTGTTCCCTGGGAGTGACCGATGTAGTGGACCTGCTCGTATCCCGTCTTGCTCAGGATGTAGTCGATATTGGCCGGAAGGTCGTACTTGCCCATCTCGTGGAAGGTGAAGTCCCAGAACTCCTGATAGTCGCTATTCAAACTGGTGTGGTTCTTGGAGTACCGATTGCCCCGAGAGTTGCCCATCCACACGTCGTAGCCCAGATCGGAGAGCATGTAGCCTGGATAACATATTTAATTTGATTAATTAACATCACAGGCAGGTACTCAATATAGATTTTGGAAATTTTATTAAATACCTCTGCATATGATACAAAAGGAGTACTGAAAATTGCAAAAACCATCGATGCGAAGTATATATATATTTAAATAATTCAATCTTACGTTGATAATATTTTATTTTAGATGAAGTTATCGCTAAATGTTTTCTTTTAGTTAGTATTCAAATTGCTTACTCATTTGAGAACAGTTTTTTAAAGCCAAAAATTTAGTTAAAATAAAATCACTTTTGAGCCAAACGATATTGTCCTTTTTTTTTGAGTAAAAGTAAATATTTTAACCCTGTAAAATAGCTTACCTAATCCTGACTTGGGTCCCATAAGCACCCATGTTGCAGAGGTATCAAGAATTCCGTGCATGAGGAGAACCGGCTGGGCTCCCTTCTTGGGAATGCGATGCATTTCCAGGATATAGCCATCCTTCGTCACCACCGTGTGGGTTTCCGATGGATATCCATATTTGCGTATTAATTTGGGCTGGAAGAGCGAAAAAATGGAGGAAAAAAATGCGTCAGATTGAGAGAAAGGTGTTAGAAGTGCAAATCATGGTAGTGTGAAATTGAGTTGCCATGCTCTACGTTCCACCTGCCCATACTGCTTTTTGTTTTTGCCCCGTTAATTTGCATAGTTCAAATGGAAGGGCAGGTGGAGGAGACCACCGGTATCCACTGGCAGCGTTATCGTCATCAAGGAGGCAATCGCCTGGCCTTAACCACAGTCATTTGGAAGTAATGAATTTTAATTTGCAGCATCAACAAGTTAATAAAGTTACCAGACAAGCTGTTGTGGTCCAGGATTTGAGCCTATCCTCTCAGGCTTGTGCCTGGATGTTAACCCTTCCATCTTAGAGAAGTTAAAGCTAAGTGAAATAGTTGTGGTAGATTATTTCAGAGGCAGACAGGTAAAACGACATTCTAGCCACTATATTGGCTTACAGAACCTTATAGAACCGCTTTATTGACACCGATGAAAACAAAAGTATCGGGCTAACTATAAAGCAAAACATTGGCGATGCTTTATTGGAACTACAGGTGAGGCAAAATACACGCGGCAACCTCTATAAGCACATCGCCATAGTTAAACCCAGTCACGTATCACGCATACGCACTGTATGACAGCATACATTTCTTCCTGCTGGCAAATGAATTTATAGGTTTTTCAGAAGTCCGTGATACGTTTGATAAGTCTGTGCGATTATGTAAGCCGGTCGGGTAGTGGGTGGCCATAAGAAAAACTCATAACACCATTGTTGAAATTAAGTTATAAACACGCGATTACCCAAATTTCGAAGCAAACAAACTGAAAATCAGCTGGAATGAGTGAAAAAGCTAGAGAAAGAGAGGCTCTGCGGGCCGACTGGCATTTTAATTAACCTTGGCAGCGAATAGACCCTCCTGTTGTTGGCCAGAAAATAATATAAACACTGCAATTGGCCAATTGACTTGCCGGCTGGTTGGACAACATGAGGAAGTGGTACGCAAAGTAAGCCAGCGAAATGTTTTTTTCCTGCTCCGTTTCTGCATGTTTTGTATTCGGCCGATTTTTGCCAAATGTTTAAGCATAAATTTGGTTTATTTGTTTTTTTTTTCGCTTTATTTTTGTGTTTTTTTCGTCAATTTCCTTGCCTTTTGTCTTACGTAATTTCTTTGTTTCGAGAATGAATGAACGTGCGAACGGGGCGCAGAGAAGCCGCAGAAAGTGACTTGGCCAAGCCCCGAAAAAATTGCAACAGCTGCTGGCGATGCTACCCGGCAAAGTTTTTGTTTTTCTTAGCTTGACACACATTTGGCCAAACAGCCGGCCAATATTTGCGAAGCGACGCGAAGGCGTTGCAAGATGCTCAAAATGCAACAAAGTGCTGCCGCCAGCTGGATTTTCCCGCCCAGCGTGTTGGCCAATCTCGGGATGTTTTGAAACTCGCACCACACGACAAATGTTCAGTAATAAAAATTTCTGCAATATTTATCTGTGGTCAAGAAAAATGACAACGTATTAAATTAATTGTTATATTTATCATTGCAATGTGAAGAAATTCCATTAATCACAGAAGCATACTGATAAAATGTTCAATTATTAATTGTTTAACAGAAATTGCGAAAATGTATATGAGCGAATTGAATAAAGAAAAAACTAGAATTTATCAAATCATATTGATATAGCATAGAATTTTTTAATAATTTTGTTTTAAAATAAACAATGCCATATTCCATGATTTAATTCAATCATATGGAAATGAAATAAGCAGTTAACAGAGAACAATTAGACAAAAGTACAATAAAACTGCACAAATATTGAACTATTTGATTTAACGCCAATTTTAAAACGCACAGTAAATAAATCAAATAAATTGCCGGGCAAACAATGTGCGCAAACCATGGAAAAACTATAATTAAATAAATATGAGTGGCTAAAATGGAAGCAGGGACTGGGAGAGGCCGATGGAAAAGTAAATGTTGAACTACACTGATTTCGACCTGGCCCAATGCAAAACTGAAATGTGGCTGTTTGTTGGTAAGTCGTCTTTTTGTGTTTGGGTCGGTTTCTTTTTTAATATTTTTACTGTTTTGCTAACTGAACTTTTCGTTCATTCGACTGAAAGCCCGCAAATGCTTCATTAGCACCTACAAAATCGTCTTGAGTTGCGATTAACATAATGCTCATCATGACCCACTAATTTTTGTGTTTGCCTGCCTCCGGTTTGTGTCCATGCTAATTGGCAATGTTGTGTGACTTGATTGTACAGTGAGCACTGACCTAGAGTAACACAGTTTTTTATAATCGCCTCACAACCGGTTTCCTTAAATAAATTCACACATCTTAACTGTGTGTTTGTATAGCAATCGAAAATAAGAAATATGTTCATATTTTCAATTTATTCAGTGTAACAAGATTAAATCGCATAGACGAAGTACCTACTGTAATAGCATGGAACTTTTGGGCGTGCATGGGCATCGGCTTCCATGATTTCGTTTGCTTTGTAGTTTTCCTCTAAAATCCAATGCAAATTTTGCAGTGTCAACTTGTGGGGGACTATTTATAGAGGGCTTTGTTGCGTGTATTTGATTCATTTGCATAAAACACTTTTGCAGTCCGAACTTGAGCTGAGCTCGTCAGTGGATCAATTTTGAAGAAGACCCAATAGCCACTCTTGATTTTTTCGGTTGGACGGTCGGCTGGATGGGCTCTGTGCCGATATCCACTTTGAGACCATCGCTCATTTTGTAACTGACCTTGATATTGACTTCGGCTTTTATCACAGTCATTATAATGACTGCCGTTCGGTTCGAAACGTCTCGATGTCATCGCCACCGACCCCAACCAGTTTTTCCTTCTCTTGTTCGATGCTGCGTCTTTGGCTGCAGTTTCTGTGCCGCCGTGCTGACTTTATTCCGCTGCCGACTGACATCGTTTTAATGACATCAAAATCTTAGAGGTTAATCACATTTGAACCCTGCTCTCAAGATGTCTGATCAAGTGGAGCAGCGAGTTCAAATTTATGCAAATTACTTCAATCGATTAGGGTTGCTAGAACATGCAACAAGTGGTAATAATAAGCTGATAATCGATTGGTATTAAGCGAATAGGGTTTTAATTAATCACAGATAATGAGTTGGACGAGTACAGATTTTTCTTCAAAAGAGCAATTTTCTATTAAAAGAAGGATACTCAGCTTATTCAAATCTATCCTTTGAAATTTCGCGTACAACTCATTACAACACCTAGATGTAATCAGTCCAAAAGACAGCCATTTGCCAATACTCGGTATTTTGGGCCCCAAAAGAAAAGACAATGCGGAAATCTTTAAATTCAAATTAAAGCAAAAACGAGACAATTTTATGCAAAACAAAAGCGCAAAATATCCAGAGCCAAGTCAAATGCCGAAACTATTTCCTTATTATTGGGGAAAAAGCCCTGGGCTTTCTTCGTTGACATTTTGCGGGGAATGTTGATGGAGGGTGTGGAGGCAGGGGTGAGGCAGTGGGTGGTGGGCGGTGAGCGGTGGTCGGAAGGCGGGCAGACTGCTAACCCATATTTCAAAGTCAGTCAAGCGCTGCGGACGTGGACAGGTTAGCCTAATTGCACGTTGATCATTGTGGCGTTGACAATTTCAATTTGTTATTGTCAGCCGCTAGAGGTGTCCCTCTGTGCTATACGAGTTGTAAGTACACATAGATAGATACATATCTGGCCATCTTCCAAGCCCCCTGATTATGCAATTTGGCAACGTGCAGAAATTGTAAAGCGGTCTGGTGTTTTGTTCCGAATTTAGTTACATTGCAGACACGCGCCTGTGAACGCGTTCGAAAGCCCAGCCATGACTTTGCATAAGATTCACTTGAAAAAAGTATGAAGGCACTTGGGTTGACAATGTGCCAGGTAGTACATATGTATAAATATGTATATGTATATTTCTCCCTTTATTAGTTTCTGGGCCTGCGCAACGGCTTGAATCACGTAAATCGCATAAATACGTTACGTTATCGTGGGCCTATCGTATGCCTGCTGATCACTTGTTAATAACTCTTTTCCTTCGGCTTTGCTTTGGTTTATTGGCTTTGTTAATTTTCGCCTGTCTGTTTGTTGACCCCACCCTGAAAGCGAATGCGATTGGGTAATCTTCAGCTCGGTGTGATCTTTGATATTTAGCTGGCTAAATCTGCTGTTTCTCGTAGACACCATGTAAAATGCAAATTTCCTAGCCTTGAGATAATTCGTTTTTGAAAACCCATGGAAAAGCAGCCGTAGGCACTTACAATTGTGTGAACAAATGCCCAATGAACACGTTGATCTAATTGCTGGGCACGTGAGTGTTGTAAATGAGCTCAAGGTCAGTTCGCACTTACCACGGCTATCAATTCTAAATGCCCAGCTCATTAAGCGAACTCGGATGTCTGCGGCTGCCATAAAACGCTTGTTTCGTATTGGATCCATTTCAATGAAGGCTAAGCCCGGCTTTTGTTTTGTTGAAGGTGGATTCGAAAACTATAAGCAAATAAGTATAAAACCTGATTCGATTTCTCCCAAAGTGGAATCCCCTATGCAGTTCATTCTGTCACCTATTAAGTCATAGACCTCGCGACGTTACTTCACGCCAGCAATGATGGCTCGTAAACCTTTTAATTAGCCTGAACTCTAGAAATAAATCCATCAGTTACGTACTCGCCGCTGCGTTAGCTCACTCACTAAAGTTAGACATGATTAACGCCATAAAAAGGCTACGAAATGTACACAAGTTACGGCAACTCCCCCTTTCTCTTCAAACAAAAAAAAAAAAAAAACAAAGGGAAGCGGATGGAAAGTGCAGTGGCAACTGCAGTTGATCACGACAGGTGGCCATTACCAGGTGCCACTGGACAGCTCAAATAAAATCCGTAATACTTGATTCTCACACGAATATGTCGAGTCAACGAACCCTGAGAACGGGAACTTTCTTTCGGCGGCGTGGAGTGAAAAGTGTAAATTTATATGACACACAAAAACTGCTCGACCAAAGTAAATACCAGAACAGAACGCGATAATGCCGTATAGAAAATCTATACAGCGGTATTATAGAAACAACACAAAGTTGCCGTGGAAAACCAATGTCAATGCAAGAGGCAACTCAAGCGTGGCGTTTTGACCGACTTGGACTGGACGCATAAATCAAAACAGCTTTCTTCAAAAGTACTGTTTTAGGTACAAATACATGAAAGGCATATAATTGATAAATGAAGAAACAATGATTTTCTAAGCTTTTGTAAAAATATCAGCCACAGTAATAGTTAAATTTCACTAATATTTATCCACAGAATGGTATTATCAATGTTATTAAACCAAACAATAATCAACAAAAGTGACATACTGATTTGATTTATCCGTATCGTAGCACATTTTATTACGAAAGACTCACCGTAATGAGGGATGCATCTTCTAGGACATCCGATTTGAGGTTCCTTCCGCCGCCGGCCAGGTTGGGGTTGCTCGAGAGCAGCACAGAGTTGAGCAGGTTCTTGAAGCTCAGGGAGCTGTAGCTAAAGGGCGAGAGGAGGGTGAAGGCACCGGCCCGTCCGCACACCTCGAGAGCGACGAGGCAGTGTAGCAGCAGGGTCAACAGCAGGCGACCCTTGACCTCGACGGTGGACCGCATCGGAAGGCCGGAAGGGAAGGAATCGCACCCAAACTTCAAACACTCAAGGCGACACTCACTGGGACACTCACTCCAGAGACACTCACTCACTACTCACTGGCTGGCCAAGCGACTCACGCTCAGTCGGACACACAAAATGGGGCAAATTGGCAAATGCAACAGTTGCTTGCACTTAAGCGTAACGGTTACGTCGCCACTATCTTTTTTTCTCCCCTCTTTCGTCACACTTGTCAGTTACGTGTGGCGTTTTGGCACTCCGAATGTCTCGCCGGTATCCTTCGGATCGACTTTGGATCGTGGAACTAATTCCCACGAAGAGCGCGTTGTATGAGTTGGATATTCCGATTCACTTGATCACTTGGCGCGGGATCAAAAATCTGCGATGGCAACCGTCTGGCTTGAGATTCGTCGTTCGACTGGCCGCTTCGTAGGCAGAATGAGCTGAGCTAGGCTCGAATTGCAGCCACGATCTGCGGGCCAACTTGTTCGAGCCGGCTATTGTGGATCGCGAGTTAGTGGATGGTAGTGATCAGCTTTAAAGCGGGCATAAGCTGCGTTCAATTTGTTTGTTGGCACTTGTGATTATGCACTGTAAATACATACTTGTAAACGTTATTATAATTATTTCTAATCCTATTATTATTGTTTTATAAAACTTATTTGTGTTTCTGAGTAATTACTACAGTCTTTACGTCATTGTGTTTAATATACTAGTTAAATTAAATTAAGCTATGGCACATTAATATAGTAATGTATAGTATGATTACTTTGCATCTTAAAAATAAAATTCAAATCACAAACTTTTCTCCGAGTGTAAATTTTTCCGACCTAGCTTAACTCCCCCGGATTAGTCAGCTGATCAAACCGAAATGTTCGACGCCCCCAATGCAACAAAACCTCCCTGCCCCTCTTGCCCACTTCGCAAACAGAGTTTGGCGCGTGCCAATCAAGTTTTTTTCCTAAGTCTTTCGTTTCGTTTCGCTTTCGTTCGGCCGCAAAAGTTTTTGGTTGGACGCAGCTTGTCTCTGGGTTCGATCCGTTTAGCCGTTAGGCGTTGGGTCGTTGGATCGCCGTATCGTTGGATCTTTTGGCACGTACCGAGCGTCTTAGTGTCTTGGTTGCGTGTTCGGTTGCCGCCAAGGCAATTGCAATTGAAGCCCCCAACCCAAGACCCCGGCTGACGAAATATTTGGCCTGGCATCGGGTTACGTCTGCATTTGGCCAAATTAAAATGCAGGCTGAATTACACACTATTTTGCTTTGTGCCGCGCCTGGCTGAAGGCGGGAGTTCGGGAGCAGCACTCCCCTAAATGTTCATGTGTACATACATATATCATTGCGCGATTTGTTGTGATTGCCCGTCATTTGTTTTGTTTATATTTCGCCGCCGCGTTTGCCATCTGCATCTTTGGACTCATTGGGCCTTGTGTGTTTAGCTGTCTGTTCCCACCAGCTTTGGCAACGATCTCTTCCCGTTTATCTCAGATTTCTTGCCGCACCGGTTGGCCTTGGCCGGCCAATTTGTCGGGCCTTCAATGACAACTGCGCTCAGGCATTAATCATAAATTCAATAACCATTTTTACATGCATTCTTACCACATCCCATCAGCAATCAAAAGTGGCGAAAATAAAAAGCCCAAGCTTCGCGAACACTGTCAAAAATGCCCGCGAAGAATTTATTTTCAGCTTGGACTTCTCGATTGGTTTATGAGCGGCATATAGACATTTTTAGTGAATCTGAAGATCATTTTAAATATTGTTTTTCCTTAAGTTCAATATACATATTTCAGTGAACAGTGCAGTGTGCAATGCTGCAAACAATTGTGACTGAATCGATCACCAACTTCGACTAATCATACATTATGATCGGTAGCTTCAAGGCAAGCAATCGTATAGCAATGCACTCAAGTGTGCTGCAGAATCGCATGGCCATCGGACTTGGACTTGGAGGAATGTCATGACCACGTGCCACATGCAATCAATGCTGGGGCAGGAGCAGGGCCATCAACTTCTTTTGACTGCCGTGATTATTATGGTTGTGTTGCTGTGCTTTTCGTTATTATCTTGCTGGGATTGTTACGACTGCAATTACGAGTATCTCGGGTTTTTTGGCCTCACTGAGATTCTTACAACACTGCGTGCGTCGGATTTTCGGGCAGCGAAATTAGCGCATAAACCATTAAAAGGAGTTTAAAAAAATGTTTAAAATAATTTGTGGTCAACAATGCAATGATAAATGTTTATCAATTTGTAGAAAAACCTTTGTTTTTACCAACTTGTTTAGCTATAATTGGATCTATTAGTTCTTAAAAAACAAAATTTTTATGAGAAATAATAATAGCTATGTGATTACTTACTTTAGTTTGAAAGTTGTTTTAGAGATCTCATAGCCAAAAACCGAAAAAAGCGCATTCCCTCGTCCAAAAGTAATCGCTGCGCTGTGGAAAATTACCCGTTGTTGCGTAATAGGTTAATGCCGCCAATCTCAAGGTCGCAAGGCGACTTAACTTTTTTCTTGTAATTTGTTTGTCCGCTGCTGTCCGAATTTTTGTGATTTTTGTTTTGCCTTTATCCCGCATCACAGCATGACACTGAAAATGTTTATTGGGATCAGAGGGAAAAGGGGTAAACTTTTTTCCCTCGGTAATATCGAGGTTGTCCTCAGCCTCTTGTAAATGACCTTGGGGAGGAGTGCGTGGTGGCACATTTTTCTGTGTTTACCTTATGGTTGACACACTTTTCGTCCGACCATCTCATTTTCATATCATCTTACGCTCGCTAATATCCGCAATGTGCCAGAAGTGCTTAATTAGCGCACTTGACATCGCTCCGGGCATGGGTTTAACTACTCGGGAGCGCCTTTATTATAGTGCTTAAGCTTTAATGGTCCTTAATTCGCTCCCAATTGCTTCGAACTTCTAGCCCGAGGGGAACGAACGAGGGACTAGCGTTGCCCTGAGCTAAAACACCTTTTAAGCATTAAATTTTATTAGGTCACTTAACATGCACGTTCTAGTTGCAATTAAAGTAAGCAAAAAATAAGTCCGAAAATATATGGCTTCTCCTTCCTGCATAGCTTAATGTTGTTATTATAAGACCAAAAGTCAAAGAATAATTTTTGGAAAATACTTAAAGAAGTTGCTAAAACTATAAAGTATCTAATTGCATAATGGTAAATTTTACAGTGAAAATAGTAACAAGACTTTTACCCTACTTTTATTTATGAAGCTAATTTCTCGTGCCTCTGAAAACACCTAATTACATTATTTGCGCCAAAATCAAAGCTGGAATTCAGACCGGGTCGGCTGTGGAATGATCCACACAGCCAGTCCGCGAAAGGATACGCCCTACGGGTAAGCAAACCGCCACTTAATTGTGGCGCCCGCCGCACACCCACGCCAAAAGCGAAATCAAATAGCAAGTCGCAGCCAAATAACTACAATCAGGCCGATGGCGTCAGAAAGTCCCACTTAAGTGGGGCGTTTTCTATCACCCAAGTTGGGGCCAGCGTAACATGGTAGTTTTTGGGTATTTTATTAGCAGTTCAGCTGGGTTCGGCACTGGCTCTTCTCCCGTCGATTATGTAAAGTGATTTCTTAGTCTCAGAAACTTGGGACCCTCGGCTGCGGCTATTACTGTCATCAATATTTGGTAACGAATTCCAATTGCATGGCATTCCAATTTCAGGTTGATTGCACTAACTATTTTGCAGTCGCAGTCGCAGATGCAGTGGCAACCCACTCGGGTCGCTTCTCTCCATCGAATGGCCTGTTATTATATAACCTTCCAGCCAGGCGGCAGAGCTGCTCCGTCTCTTTCATTCCGCTCGCACACAAAATTTTCCAAACAGAGAAAACTCTGCTAATGGCGACATCGAAAGTCGTTTCAAGTGTACTCTATAACGCGAAAAAGCTGCACAAATACGCAAGGTGTTTGACCAACAAAATTTAATTAACCCGATTCAGATAATTAATAAAACTCCCGTTCGAAGAGTTTCGTAACAAGGATTTACATCAACCTGCTTCGGGCATTGCATCTAGAATTCGTATTATACTCAGTAATAGGGCTTGAAGTTCATTATCTTCTTCGATGTTGGCTAAAACACTCAAAGCATTCCTCCTTGAGCTCCTCGATCGTCTAGTTTTTACCATTTTAAGCGTTTTTAAATTTTTTTAAATTTTAAAGAAACTTTGGTAATGTACAATTGAATATCAGAAAGTTGCTTTCACGAAAAGTGTTCAAAACAATACAGGCTTAAAATAATGCGACTTGCTTACTTGGATGTTAAATTGTTAAATGTTAATGATAAAATGGTGAGTCTTGCTTTTTTTTACTTAAGAAAATATTTCCAATATATTGAAAATATAATATGGAAATTATACAAATAATAATATTTATTATATATAGTGCATATAACTGCGAATGCCACATTTATATTGAACCAATAAACTTTGTTGAATGGAATTTTCAATGTTTTATTAAAATACTTCGATTTCCCGGGTAGGGCATTTCAACTTGTTGTTTACAAAATCTAGTCTATTGCAGTTTTTTTTAGCCAACTTTTATTTTATTTTGGCTGCGCTGGCAAAACGAGACATGAGACACAAGGCACGAGGCAGAGCCCCAGCGGTGTTGTTTGTTTGCTTTTCCGTGCAACAGTAATAACAACAACAACAGGTGGCCCGAATGCCTTGCCAGATTTGTCATCCGCCAGATACAACAGCAACAAAACGAACAACAATATCGAAAATGTTGGTAAATGTGTCATGGTACCAGGCAACCGTCTCTGTCTCTGTTCCTGTTTACATATCTTGCAATATTTCTGAGCAAAAATGTCGAAGCAAAAGCAAATTTTTTCCCAACAGCAGGTTTTTGGCGCCCCCCTCTGATGTGAGTGAGTGTTTTTGTTTGAGTTGCCTCGATCGTTCGATTGACACACATCCCATCCCAAAAATTAGTTATGGGGATATAAACTGGATGTCAGCTCCATCTCGGGGGAATTGTTTGTTAATGTCGCCAGTTGGCGATTCTAGTCAACGTCTTGTTCAATTTGCTAACGTTTGTTGCAGATGGCACGGCAGACAGATGATGTCTAATGACAAAATTAGTGACAATGGTAGAATGTATTTTAACACAATGTGTAGTAGTCATTTAAAAATCATGTAACATAGTTGTTATGCTATAACCTCGATTAAATTAAATAACTCAAAGGTTACTTACTTCCTCAACCAAATACCGGAAACAGACATTTGGCAACCCAAAATGCCTCTGCCAAATGAGCAAAAAACACTGATTATTTGCCATCTAAAGGATAAGTAGTCAAATTTTGATAAAAAAAAAAGTGAGCGTAAGCTCTGCTAATTAGCAGTCTTATGTATGTGTAATAGTGTTTCCCCAAGCAGGTTCTGGTTTTATTGGCCGCCATAAACATTGCCCCCTTCTCCATACACTCACTTTTTGTGACACACAAAGTGCGCAAAACACGTAACAATTAAAAACATTAAAAGCATTTTATATAATACCGCAGAGACAGGCAAACAATAAGCACTTCACACGCTTTAAACCATTTGCGCTGATCCCCAACACACCCTTTGGGAAATCTGAGTCTAGTTTTGACATAGCTTCGACGGACCCCGTAATACTGTGTGCCACAAGCAAAAAGGCTGAGAAATAAACAATGTTTATTAGGCTTTGACTAGAAAACGATCACATAACATATGCCATATATATCCGAGACATGCTGAATTGTCTTCAGGCAGTTATGATACGAATTATATGAATGAACACAGCTGTGTGCAAATAAAGATCTTGGGTGGAATATAGAAGATAGGGCACATTACTGTCATCAATCTGAGGGTAATACTGTTTTTAATTAGCTAAATTTATGTTAAGATATATCAAATGAGACAATATGTCACCAAATAACAGATAACATGCTATCTGTAAATCAAATTGCTCAAAACTGTCCTACTTCAAATGAAGATCATGTGTTAGAAATTTAAACACCATTAGCAATATTTAAATTGTTCAACGTGTTTTTCAAAATGCTAATTTCCAGTGCAGCCTCAGCATTTTGTCCAAGTGAGCGTTTGCCGAAATTATGTTAATTGCACAGATGCAAGCCGCATTTGTATCTGGGACTGTATATCTGAATCTTTGCGCCGTAAACGTGACCGTATCTGTGGGCCATGCAAATGCAAATTAGACGCCAGAGTCGAGAGATTGCCCCCGAGAATGTGATTTGGTTTCGATGGGGGGGCCTGGGGGGCTTGGTGTGTCACGCATAAATTTCCTCATGCCTGAGCGATTCAAGCGACCATTTTGCAACTGGCCCATGGGGCAGGGTAATGTGGAAATGCGAATGTTTATGCTGAAATATGTTGAAAGGATATTTTATTGAGCGAGATCAAGTGGGCGGGGGGCAAATGAGTGAAGGGGCTCCGTTTGTTCAGCCACAAAGTTGCATAATTAATTTGTTTACACAGTTGTATACGAACTCAACGCAATTTTCCGGGGGCTGGACTTCAGCTAAAAGGGGATGTGGGCAAAAACCTGGTCAGTCTCAAAAAGAATCACACGCCAGAATTTCATATAAAATTTATTTTGGTGCACTTAAATTACAGTTCAGCTTAAAAGTAAATAAAAAAAAAAAACACAATTGTGAGGCATAAATAAAACAAATTTGCGCATATCTCAGCTCCTTTGTCACATTGTCATTTCATTTGAAGGGAAGCACTTAAAAATGAATTATTATGCAGCTCGAATGTATCTGCTATCAGCTTCCACACGAACATAATGCCAGACTGTCATCGAGCCACATATGGATTGTACATTTGGACAAGGGTTATATCATTAACTGTATCATCGATAAAAGTGTTCATTTCCAGCGAATATTTATTTATATTTGGTGCCATTCTTCGGTCGGTCTATTGCGTTTTTATTTTGTTGTTGGTTTATTCAGTGTTTATTATGGCTGCTTTAATGCACATTTCCGGGCTGCAGTCGGTTGAAATGCAACAATGCCAGCCATGGCGTCAAATGTTTTACAGCCAGATAAGAAGTTTAATTTATGCGAAAACATGTTTGAAGCTTCTGCCGTCTGCCGATGCGACCAGACACCAAATGGTATAAATACAGCGCAGATAGCCGTGTAGTCTGGCTTCAGGATGTGGCGGGCCTTGACCACGCCCACAGTTCCCACGCCGCCTCCGGCTGCCATTGCTATTGACCTTGCATGGCGGCAAGCTTCAAACCCCAACAAAGTCACAGCCCGGCAAAAATTGGCCATAAATTTCGTAGCAAAGTCCCTTTTCCGTTTTTGCGGTTGCCAATGAGCGGCGTTTTTTTTTCCATGCTGGCGCTACTATTTATTTATTTAGCGCCATGTTTTGTCTAGACTCTCGCTGACTGACACTCTCTCCGATATTTGTCAAGCGATAACTCCTTTTTATGGCCACCCATTGTCTGCAGGCTGGAGCCACTGCCACAGTGGCAGCCCCATTGGATTTTATGCCACTTCCGTCTGGATGAAACCAAAAACCAGCGGCCGGAGGAGCGTGCCTCTGCATAAGCAGGCTGGCAATTAAAAGCAAAGATTCCAGACATTTCAGCCACCGCAGAGTGAGTGGGTGTGAGGAATGGGAGGGTGGCCAGTGGATCGCAATCGCATCATTAATTAAGTCCATGCCCGGAGGTGTTGATAGTTCCTTCAAATCCCGCACTCCGGGTCCAGATACATTTTCAGATGCAGATATCTGGTTGCGGCAACATGTTGCTGGCCGGCATTTCGCCGGCAGCCCAGAAGTATGCAACGCAATGTCTGGTGTGGGCAACTCATTAAAATGTTTGCGCTTGAGGATATTCCAAATCGCACAAGGACAGATTTAAGTCCCCAAATTTGTGTTTAAACGTTTCTATTGTGAAAAGGAAAATTATGATATTAAATGCAGTTGCAGACCTCAATGTCGTAGTTTTTTATTAGCCAAATTTATTTATGCATTTAGTTTTTTGAGGTTTATTTATTATACTACTAAAAAACATATAAAAAAAAGTAGTTAGATCAAAAATAAATTGCAAATAACACACAGCGCAGCAGGACGTTGGTTTGGCCACTGGGAACTCCAGACATCATGCTGTTTATTTTTGAAATATTTTCCAAAGATCACGTACTTTAAAACCTCCTCCCGGCACCTTCCTCACTTTCCTCGTTGACTGGTATTACGGTTGCGGGTTGACTTTACTTTTCATCGGATATCTCCCAGCCATTCACTTCGCCAATCGCAAGATCACTCGAAGAAGACCGCTTGGGCGGGCAACCTGTGCATATTCCGGCGGTGCATGCGTCCCTGCTCATGCTGATTCACCGACTTCAGATGGTTGAGCGTAATGTTGCAGGCATCGCAGTAGAAGACGGCACTCGGATCGGTCAGGGATAGCGGATAAGCGGAGCCTTGGAGGAGCTGTGAGCCCAAGGGCCTTATTGGGGCTAGCGATCCGTTGCCGCGTATCCGGTACATGTGCGAGCCATCGAACGGGACCAGACCAATGCCCATTTCCATGCCCCCGGCGGACTCACCAGCATAGGCAATTTGGACCCGTCTACGGTGGCGTGCACCCGCCAGGTGCATGGCCATTTGCGACTCCGAGGTGATGATCACGTCGCACAGCTCGCACATGGGGTACTTGATGTCCGTGCGCACCCAATTGCCCTCCCGATCGTAGAAGCCATCACTGAATGGTCTGATCCTGTGGCGCGCCGCGATTCGGTGACGCCGCCCAAGGAAGTGTTGCTGTGCGTGCGACAACGAGGTCAGCTTCAGGTCGCACAACTTGCAGTAGAATTCCGATTGGCTGATGGCCCCGCCCAAGGCGTCCGCATCCCGTCCAGTAAGGTTGGCGTAGCACTTACGCACCAGCCACGAGCTAATCCTGCGCTCATGGGCACGCGACGAGTAGTGATCAATGGCACTCTGTGTCGACCGAATGACCATGTTACACAATGCACAGTAGTTCCAGCGGAAGAGCGACTGCAGGTCCTGGGGAACCGGTGGATGTGCCTCCGACGGCAACGCCAAATCTAGAAGATGAGTTCATTGTTATTCACAAGGGCAAGCAAGTTATATGTACAGCTTAGGTTCTTCTAAATGTAAAGTAGAAAAATGTATATTCATTTTTACATCAATATTGAAATTATATATTGATATCAGGTTGCAGGGATTTTCCTCACCTGGATTTTGTGGTTTTATGAGTGATTCCTGGCGTATGCGAGGCTCGACCATGGCCACACGACTCTGCAGGTGATTGGGTATAAATCCGGGTACTGCTCCCTGCGCCTGTCCCTGTCCCTGTCCCAGCTTTGGTTGCAGGACAATCCGTTGATCTGCAAAGGCCGCGGGCTGATATTTGTAACCATTTTTTGGCTTCTCAGACTCTTGGGCGACGTTCGTGTAGCCATTGAGTCCTTTAATGGCGGACTCCAACTGGTGGCTTTGATTTTGTATGAAGTAGTGTGGATCCCTGCTCGAGACACTGGGAATGATCGGATCGGGTTGACGGCTAATCAACGGTTGATGCAGCTGCTTGTTGAGCACATACTCTCCATTGCTGTCCAAGCAAAGTTCGGCGACGTGACGAGGCTTTTTCACAGCTGGTCTCGGAACTGTCGGATAACCACTGATAGGATAACCATTGATAGGATAACCATTGATAGGTCGTATCTTATTAGCGACCATAGACTCGGCGTTCTCGCCCAGATAAAACTGCGGAAAATGGGTCGTGGAGAGGGCTTCACTTCTGGGCAAGCCCGTCGATGGACTATCTGATACCCAGATGTCCGAGTAGCTCAGCGGACTTGGTTGCTGCTGATATAGACTGGCCATAAAGTGCGCTCTCAAATTATCCGGTGATTCACTAGTCACAACGGGCTCTCTGAAGGTGGCGAAGTCAGTGGCGCCATCCTGCCCGTTGGTGATGTGTACCGAAGACTGAATCATCAGCATAGGAGGCGGACCCATGTTGGAGTTCGGTGACCAGCCCATCTCCATGATGGAACGCCCATGCATTGGACACGGAGGACGCTCTGGCAGAGGCAGCTTAAGGCCCATACTGTCCAGTGTACCGGGGAGCACCAATTGCTGGAATCGCTTTTCCTCCTCCTCCAAATCTTCGTTGGTCCAGCCCGTTGGCGGCACATTCACCTGGTAGCGGTGCACGGTCTGCTCGTCCGTCCGGCGCAGCTCCACGAGCACGACCACATGACCGGATGGGCAGCGGGGCTGCGGTTGCGGCATGGCGGAGGCCACGCGCACAATGTTCAGGGCGCACTGCTTTGCGATCTGCTCATGGATGACGGGCACACGCCTCTGCGGATGCATGTTGAAGGCGTGGGACAACATGTCCTGCGATGTGGCAACTTTTGTATTGTGGATAGCTTACGCACTGGCTGATGCCTCCTTTTTGGGGACTTGTCTGGGATTGGTTGTGGACCTGGTTTCTTAGTTAGCACATCTGGTCCGACTGCGTTGCTCCCTTAATGGCCTCTTTGACTCTGAGATTTGCTGTCCTTTTTTTTTTAGTTCTTGGGCTCGTCGATTTTCATAGAAAATAGAGAACTCTGGCCGTCGTTGAAATCAGAATGGTTTTTGATACACTTGGGTCGCGCAAAATTCCTCGACCGCTTCTTATTTTTTGTGCTACGATTATAATACGAAATGTTGGCAAAACATTTGAATTTGTTGGGGTGTTTAAAATATGTGTGAACGGGTTTTCCACCAGTCGAAAGCTACATAACAAAACGCAAGTTTTTCCGGCCTTGTCTACGATTTGGATGGAATTGTCAGAGCCAGTCGAGTTTTTCACTTGCCATGTACGTACAGTGTTGCATCTTTTCTAATCCGTGTGGGAAAAGTTACAAAACGATAGAGTTGCCATCATCTCAGTCAACCCTAGTGGGTCTCAACACTAAATCCTCCAATTAACGGAAAATCAAGGAATAATTCAAAACTCTTCATCATTTATTCTAGGGTAGACCTGACTAAAAAACCTAAGCAGGTTTTCCCAGAAACTAAAATGGCAAATCCTTCAAGGACGCGACCTCCTTCGATTCGGGCATCATGGTTGTTCCCAAGAGTCCTCTTAACGCACACGCAAATTCCGGGAAATAAGTTGGCAGGGCTTTAAACATTCCCGGAAAATCCACGCATGTGAAATACAGAGGGAAAAGCTGCCGACTCGCATATATGTACATATGTGACTGCCTGGGGACATTAAAATAATGTTTAGCGCGTGATTTGGACGGCATATCCTTGGCATCAATTGTCAGCTCTCAGCCGGAGGGCAAGTTTATCGGGTGGGGCGGCGGTGCACCTGTGGGAAAGATTCGGGAGCGGGAAGACATCGAGCCCCCCCCCGCTGCCAACATCAATAACACTAATGGGAAAAGGATAAAGATAAGCATTAAATAACACACGTACGCCGGGCCTTTTGGGGCTTACAGTTGGGAATACCACACCGAGAAGGGCCTACCGTTTGGGAGGCAGTGTTGCCAATTGGAAATGGCTAGAATTAGCCAAAAACTATGCTCTTTGGAACTATTATGTAATATTTTTTGATATGTTCGGAACAAAATGTTCCTATTTATTAACATTTGTTTGCTTTCTTTTCAAAGTAGAGCCCCAGCACAGGAAAAGCATGAATAGATGTTTCTATCTTAATTTTATGACACTAATATTCTAGCTATATTTTTTCGATTTTCATGTAATGCAAGCTACTCAGTGAATACATTTAGTTTTTATCCATTTCCAGATGGAATTTCTAGCTAATAAATCGAAAAAAGTCACAGCCAGCTAAAAAGAAGCTATGTGGACACAGTTGCCCCAAATTTTGTGGGCGGACTGCGCCTCGAGGGCCACGTACGTGGAACAGTTAAGCGACACGTTTCACCTCCCCCGATGACACACACCCTTGGCCATCTTTTGTTTGCTCTGCGCATTTTTCACATTTCGCGTTTCCGCTTCCGCTTGTCGCCATTGTCGTGACTCCGCCGAAAGAAATGTGTCACACACGTGAGCAATTTAAAGCCATGGTCCTGGCTTCCTCTCGCCTCATTTCGATTGCAAACTTAATTTGAAAACTTGGCCTCGCGGCGTGTAAATATGCGTTCAGGATGCGAAATTTATGGCAGCGCTTGGGGCCAGAGAAATGCAAATTTTCCTCACTGTTCGTAAGCATTGATTTCTTTTCACTTGAGTGAGTGATGCTGATGGAAAGAGCCTAGAGCCACGAAATTGAACGGCAGATACCCCTATGGAACCTCTTTTATCACTTAATATGGAATAAATTTCAGTATAATTATATATATATATTTAAAAGTTTCACTCATATTATGGTGAATCTAGATTTTTATTCCAATTATTCGTTTCTTGAAACCTAAAGTTCACTTTCAAGGGTTTCATGCCGAAAATGTTCTATCCACTGAGACTGGTTGACAAGTGCCGCAGGACGTGACTGTAGAGTAGAGGACGAACATCCTTGGAGAGCGTGAAGTCGAAGTGAGAGAAGCCTTCGAAATTGACCTTCCGGCTCTCGACGAGATTGGGCAGACGCTCCTGCAGCCGGATCACATCCGATGTGGATCCCAGCCAGTCGCCTTCGCCGTGATGGAGGACCACTTTGCTGGTCGTCTGCGAAAGATTGTAGGCTGGTGGCTCGCTGGACTCGTAGCGAACGCGATTCAGTACCGCTCCATGGTCGAAACGCTGGAAATTCAGGTCGCCCTGGAGCTGTGCATAGTGATAGATCTGTTTGGCGGAGGCGCCTTGGGAGGCATGGGCAGCCACGATGGGAGTGAGGGTCTAAAGTGCATTGGTAGTAATGTGTTAATGAAACCAGAGAAAACAATCTTTCGCCTCACCGTATTGAAGCTCTTCCAGTCGAATCCGCAGAGCACAAAGTCAAAGATGGCGCAGATGCTGCTGCCAAGCTCCGAGCCGGAGCATATGTGCTGGCGGAACTGCTGGATAAGCTTCGTTTTCGCTGAGATCTCGTAACCGCCCAGGAGGTTCAGAAGCATCTATAAAGATAAACGGAATAAGTATGCTGTAAAGCAGTTAAAATTGCTGATATGTCAACTCTTTGTCATGTTATCTTCTTATTGTCTTATCTTATAAATTATAAGGTAATCCTAATGATAGTGGAATTATATACTCCCAAACAAGGACTTTCACTCACCGAATACTTTCCCTTGAACATTCCGAGGAACTTTAGCACTGGACTGCGGTTTTCCTGCAAATAAACCGTTGGAGAAAGTGCCTGCATTAGATTCACCTTATGTGCATAATTGGGTCTCTCACTGCACATGACGAAGAAAACGGTGGAGCCCTGCGAATGGCCAATGTATTGGATCTTTGGCTTGTGTGTGTGAATCAGAATATGATCAATGGCAGCGGGCACATCAAACTTGCCGATCTCGTGGAAGGAGAAGTCCCAGTACTTATTCGGCTTGAGGCGTCTATTCAAATTCTCGCGGGAGTATATGTTGCCACGGGTATTCAGCATCCAGACGTCGTAACCCTTGCGGTAAAGGATATATGCTAGTCCATCCTTGGGCCCAAGTTCCACCCATGAGGCAGAGCTGGCCATTAGGCCGTGGACCAACAAAACTGGCTCAGCCCCAGGACGCGGAATACGATGCAAACAAAGCCTGTAGCCGTCTTCGGAGGTCACGTAATTGGTCTCAGATGGATAGCCGTACTTCTCAATCAGATCAACCTATTGGATTTGTTAAAAAGGTATTCGGAGCGATTGGAATCAGAGGAATAGATGTTTCAACTCACAGTTGTCAGCTTAGTATTATCCAAGATGTCCTCCTGGGTAAGGTAATTTGGTGTTTTGAATACTTTGTACTCAGGCGTAACCACATTGATTCGATTTTTTTGCGTCTGTATATTCGATTCAGCCAAATTGTCCTGATATGTGGAAGGCCCCTGAATGTGTAGTAGCACCTCGGATGGAGACTGTGACTCTAAAGTCTGTGTTCCTAGCTGTGACCTTATCTGTAATTGCGATTGGGACTGAGATCCTAAAGACTGGGAATTAAGCTGTGACTGCGATTGCGACTGTGATCCTGAAGATTGGGAATTAAGTTGTGACTGCGATTGCGACTGTGATCCTGAAGACTGGGAATTAAGCTGTGACTGCGATTGCGACTGTGATCCTAAAGACTGGGAATTAAGCTGTGACTGCGATTGGGACTGGGCTCCTAAAGACCGGAATTTGGCCTGTGACTGCAATTGGGACTGTGATTCTGAAGACTGGGAATTAAACTGTGACTGCAACTGAGACTGTGCGCCAGATAATTGTGAGTCTAACTGTGACTGCAATTGGGACTGTGATCCAGTTGAATCATAGCCTAACTGTGACTGCAGCTGGGACTGTGAGGCATCAGAGTGTAAGTCTATTTGTGATTGCAATTGGGACTGTGAACCAGATGATTGTGGGCTTATCTCTGATTGCAATTGGGATTGTGATCCTCTATTCTGTGACTGCAATTGGGATTGTGATCCTCTATTCTGTGACTGCAATTGGGATTGTGACCCAGATGATTGTGGGTTTATCTGTGATTGCAATTGGGATTGTGATCCAGATGATTGAGGGTTTATCTGTGATTGCAATTGGGATTGTGATCCTCTATTCTGTGATTGCAATTGGGATTGTAATCTTCTATTCTGTGATTGCAATTGGGATTGCGTTCCAGATGATTGAGGGTTTGACTGTGACTGCAACTGGGACTGTGAACCAGACGACTGTGAATCTGACTGTAACTGATACTGGGACTGTGATCCAGATGATTGAGCGTTTGACTGTGATCCCGAAGACTTTGAATTTTGCTGCGACTGTAATTGGGATAATGACCCTGATTGCTGTGATGCTATTTGGGATTGTATTTCGGACTGTGATTCTACTGGTAATTGGAGTTCAATGGCTGGGATTGCTGGTCTTAGCTGAAGAGCCGGAACCAAATTAAAAAGATTTTGTTTCTTTAGTTCCTTTATCTGTCTTTTCAATTCGGCAATTTTGCGCTCCTTATCCGTTTTGTACTTATACAACTTTAGTAATTGATCAATATTAATACTGGTGTTCGATTTTATCTGTTTGTCTGGAGTCAATATATAAACCTTGGGAATTGTGCTGCTATCAGGTGAAATTCGGCGTTTACGTTTTGGCGGACTCGGAATTATCACGTAACGAAGATTTGGGTCCTGCTGAACTGGCCCATTCTGAGGAGGAAGTAGTACAAACTGAGGTCGTGGTTTTGGTATGGAATCTAAGATTAAAATTGGTTGATCGGATACTTGGGGTTTCAACTGACCAAATGCGAGCTTCTGGAGCCCAGACTGTTGTTTAAGTGCATCTAACTGAGACTGGAGTTGTGCCTGTAACTGCGACTGGGACTGTAAATCAGACTGTAACTGTGATTGTATCTGTGATTGCAACTGAGACTGTAACTGAGCCTGTGACTGAGCCTGTGACTGCGCCTGTGACTGAGCCTGTAACTGAGCCTGTAACTGAGCCTGTGACTGAGCCTGTGACTGAGCCTGTGACTGAGCCTGTGACTGTGCCTGTGACTCGGCCAGCGCTTGTGCCTGCGACTGTGACTGTAACTTCCTCTGAATTAAGTTCTGTGATTGATCGACAGTCTCGATTGGGCGATTTTGTGGCTGTAGGAGCAAAGGTCGATCCATCCCTTCATCCACAAGTTGTATAATATTATTAGGTGGTTGCCCTCCACTTAGAGAAGCATCAGATGGCAGAATCTGCGCAACTATCTGATCTTGTGATTGAGATTGCGACTGCTCAAAATTATCCGGATTTTGATCGCTTAATCCAATTTCCTAATATTAAAACATTGGATTGTGCTTTAGGTGCTTATGAGCTGCTTTGCGTTCTTGTGTTTACCTGTAGCTGCGACTGTTCATCCAAAGGATTCGCATATGGGATCCATTTCTGAGAGTTGCTGGGTACCAAAGTACCGAGTAAAAACAAAACACAGACCGGAAGATTTAATACGATAGTCATTACGTTGCAAAACTTAGTTTCGACAGCGAAGGAATCGTTCGTTTATATAGGTTAAAAGATACAAGACCTTGAAATTAAAATAACCATGCTTGGAGTGGATAACTAAATTAACATACCGATGTTGCATCACTACAATACAATTTTCCAATGGTTGGCAGGGAAAAAAAACCTTGAAAATTATAATTTTTGAATCCTGGCGTTAAATAGATATCCTTACAAGTGTCAACAAGCAATAATTTCGTAATATAGATTTGGCTACTTAAAGCTTTTTGGATCAGAAGTGTTGAAAGAATTAAAGGTCTACACATAGGGAGATTTCAACCATGAAATGTACTTAGCGCCTATATAATATGATATAATATATAATATAATATAATGAAAATCTCTTAAACAATGGGTGGAATTCATTCTGAATGCTGATTCCACCCGCATTGTTAGGAAATGTTATATGATCAAGGCAAGTATTTTTCCCCCTCTTCCAAGAATTCTTTTTTCTTTATAATTACTGAAACATGTATCTATATTATTTTAAATAGAATTATTATTCTTTGTTTTTTCTTTACTTTTGTATTATTAGGTACATTGGCGGCGAGTCCTCAAAAAATGATTGTGCTAAGCAAATCAGTTAATTGCTTTGATTGTATTTCAGTTGTAAGCTAAGAGTACAATTTGTTATCTAAGCATTTAACGATTAGAACCACAAAGACTTATTACACGATCGTAGACCAAGGATCGAACGTCCTTTGAGATCGTGAAGTCGAAGTGCGAGAATCCTTCGAAGCGAATGTTCCTGTTTTCTATGCAGTTGGGCAGGTCCCGCTCCAGTCGAAGGACATCCGATTCGGATCCCAACCAGTCGCCATCTCCGCGGTGAAGAGCCACCTTGCCCAGTGCCAGGGAAAGGTTGTAAAGTGGGGGAAAGATCGACTGGTAGCGTATCTTATTCAGAATTAGCCCGTAGTCGTACTTTTGGAAAGCAGAATTGCCCTGCAATTGGGCGAAGTGATAGATCTGCTTGGCGGAGCTTCCCTGCGAGGCGTGACCTTCCAAAATGGGGGATAGTGTCTACAAAAAATCAATATTAACCCGTGAAATCCAAATTAGTGATGAATTTCCCACCATATTGAAGCTGTTGAAGTTAAATCCGCACACCACAAATTCAAAGATGGCACAGATGCGACTGGGGATAAGTTTGGTGCAGATGTGGTTACGGAACATGTCAACAATCTTGTTTTTCAGGGAGATCTTGTGGCCGCCCAAGAGATTCAACAACATCTTTTGAAAGAAATGGAGAGCATTAAATATATACATATTGTTTAGGAATTTCATGCACTCACTGTGAAGCCACCCGAAAATAATTTCATAAACTTAAGTGCTGGACTGCGTGTTCCTTCCATATAAACTGATGGCGAGAGGGACTGCATCAATGAGATCTTGCCTGCATACTCAGGCCTTTCACTACACATCACAAAGAAGGCCGTGGATCCCTGCGAGTGACCAATGTACTGGATGCTCGGCATTTTAGTCTGCAGCAGGATCAAGTCGATGGCAGCGGGTAGATCGTACTGCCCGATCTCGTGGAAGGAGAAGTCCCAGAAGATCTTGTCGCTCTCCCGACCGGCCAGGCGCTCCTCCGAGTAAACGTTACCCCTTGTGTTCAACATCCAGACGTCGTAGCCGCTTTGGGACAGGATGTAGGCCAGACCCTGGGATGGACCGAACTGCACCCAAGTGGCCGAGCTGGCCATCAGGCCATGGACCAATAGGACGGGTGTAGCTCCAGACCGCGGAATCCGATGCAGGCAGAGCTTGTAGCCGTCGGCAGTGAATGCGTAATGGGTCTCTACTTGATGTCCATATTTTGAGATCATTTTGGGCTGTCAAACGATAGAAAAATATATAGTTACTGCATGCTGTCCAAGTGTAATCTTATGAGTGGTATGGCTCACCGTCTCCAGCTTGGCGTCGATCTGGATGTCCACCTCCGCAAAGAATTGTTGGTAACTAGCTTGTTGACATTGTAAACATGACCTTGGTTCAGGCTGTGATTGAATTTGAGCTTGACTTTGTGATTGTGACGTCCCTTGACTCTGAAATGGGAATTACGCTTGATTAGGCTTCCGATTGAGAGGTTGTGATTGTAGTTTATAGGTGATTAAGCACGTCCTTACAATAAATCTTGCGACTGTGATTGAGTTTACCCTTGACGGTAAGCTTGGGTTTTTTAGGTAGTGGTTGTTCTAGGTCCAACGGATCTTAGCTGCTTTGCACTCTCTTTGTTTACCTGAATCTGTGATTGTGACTGCCACTGTGTCTGTTCATTCAATCCTTGATTTTCATCTACAGGATATGCATATGGAACCCATTCCTGAGTCTTGCTGGGTACCAAACTACCCACTAAAATTATTGCATAGATCGCAATATTAAATGCGATCGCCATTTCGTTCCCTTCTTGTCTACTCTCGAAGGCAGAAATGAAATCGAACTCTTTTATAGCGTTAATGATAAAATACCCTGAAATTAAAATATCCATGCTTGGAGTGAATAACTAGATTAACATATCGATCGAGCATCACTAAAGTAATATTTAACAAAGGGCAACCTTGATCAAGGGTTTAATAAATACATTTTTTGTATTCAAGCAGCTAGATGTAAAGATATCGTAACTTTTTAAAGGAGCTTGAATTACAGGTTGATCATAATTAATCGTAAAAGAAGATTGTACTTAGTATGATAGGTATCGTTATTCTTTAGTATTTTGTTTGATTGATTTGTGACCTCATTAAATAACACGGATAAAAACATAACAATTGTCTCTGGCCTGAATTCACCCTAAACACTGGCGACTTTTGTCGGTTTATTCATTTCCATATTTTCGATTATCATAATAAAAGTCTTTCTTTATTACAGCTGGGAAAATTGTAAAATATTTGTATATATTTAATTTCCCTTAATAAAAATTATATTTATTTCCGAGCCCTTAGGAAAAGGCAATTTCACATATGTGCCAAGCAAATCTATTAATTGATTTGCTAATATTTCATTCGTAAGCTAAAAGTTCAATTTGAACCGCACAAATCGATTACGCGATCGTAGACCAAGGATCGAACATCCTTCGAAATCGTGAAGTCGAAGTGCGAGAATCCTTCGAAGCGAATGTTCCTGTTTTCTATGCAGTTGGGCAGGTCCCGCTCCAGTCGAAGGACATCCGATTCGGATCCCAACCAGTCGCCATCTCCGCGGTGAAGAGCCACCTTGCCCAGTGCCAGGGAAAGGTTGTAAAGTGGGGGAAAGATCGACTGGTAGCGTATCTTATTCAGAATTAGCCCGTAGTCGTACTTTTGGAAAGCAGAATTGCCCTGCAATTGGGCGAAATGATAGATCTGCTTGGCGGAGCTTCCCTGCGAGGCGTGACCTTCCAAAATGGGGGATAGTGTCTACAAAAGAAGGTAATATCTGAACCCTTGAAAACAAAATCAGGGACTTGTTTTCTACCATATTGAAGCTGTTGAAGTTAAATCCACAGACCACAAATTCAAAGATGGCACAGATGCGACTGGGGATAAGCTTGTTGCAGATGTGGTTACGGAACATGTCAACGATCCGGTTTTTCAGGGAGATCTTGTGGCCGCCCAGGAGATTAAGCAGCATCTATAATATTGAATATATATCGAACCATATAGAAATGATATACCTTTTAAACTTCTCCTGTACTTACTGTGAAGCCACCCTGAAGAACTTTCATAAACTTGAGTGCTGGACTGCGTGTTCCTTCCATATAAACTGATGGCGAGAGGGACTGCATCAATGAGATCTTGCCTGCATACTCAGGTCTTTCACTACACATCACAAAGAAGGCCGTGGATCCCTGCGAGTGACCAATGTACTGGATGCTCGGCATTTTAGTCTGCAGCAGGATCAAGTCGATGGCAGCGGGTAGATCGTACTGCCCGATCTCGTGGAAGGAGAAGTCCCAGAAGATCTTGTCGCTCTCCCGACCGGCCAGGCGCTCCTCTGAGTAAACGTTACCCCTAGTGTTCAACATCCAGACGTCGTAGCCGCTTTGGGACAGGATATAGGCCAGACCCTGGGATGGACCGAACTGCACCCAAGTGTCCGAGCTGGCCATGAGGCCATGGACCAATAGGACGGGTGTGGCTCCAGATCGCGGAATCCGATGCAGGCAGAGCTTGTAGCCGTCGGCAGTGAATGCGTAATGGGTCTCTGCTTGATGGCCATATTTTGAGATCATTTTGGGCTGTCAAATGATAGAGAAATATATAGAAACCTTTATTATAGTAACTGCTGTCCCCATGGAATCTCTTGAGTGAAATGGCTCACCGTGTCCAGCTTGGCGTCAATCTCGATGTCCACTTCCGTAATGTATTGTGGGTAACTAGCTTTCTGGCACTGTGAACATGACCTTGGAGCAGGTTGTTCGTCAAGATCATCATCAAATTTGGGGCCCTGATCTTGGTCTTGACGTTGTGATTGTAATTGCGATTGCCTCTCGTTGGGAGCTTGTGATTGTGATTGATCTTGCTCTTGCGATTGTGATTGTGATTGAGCTTGCTCCTGGATTTGAGCATGGGCTTGAGTTAGTGATTGTGCAAGCGCTTCAACTGCTTGAACTTGGGATTGCTGTTGGGATTGCGTTAGTGATGTACCTGAGGCTTGAGTCTGTGATTGAAGTTGCTCTTGTACTTCAGCTTGGGCTTGATGTAGTGATTGGTCCAAAGCGGTATTTTGCGCTACATCCCCAGCTTGATCGCCTGATTGATCATCAGATCGAAGTGGTTCTTGCTGCGGTGATTGAACTTCAGATTGCTGTTGCGCTTGCGCTTTCCTCAAGGTTGTAAGAATTATACCATGAGCTTCTGATTGGGCTTGAGATTTCCGCTGAAGCTTAGTATTCGCTTGTTCTTGTGATTGGGATTGAGCATCCAATTGAGCTTGCGTCGGAGATTGGTCTAAAGCGGTATCTTGATCTCGATCCTCTGGTTGAAGTTGTGGTGGTTGAAAGATTGGAGTTCCTTGTGCTTGAGTCTGAGATTGATATTGAACATGAGCTTCTTCTAGAGCCTGATCGAGAGTCTGAGCTTGCGCTTGAGCTTGAGCCTTGTCTTGATCGTTAGTCTGTGACAGAAGTTGTTTTATTATTTCACTTTGGGCTTGATGAAGTGATTGATCTACGGGGTCTTCCTTTGCTTGATCGTCTGGTTCGACCAGCGATTGTTGCGTCGTTTGAGACAGTGATATTCCTTGTGATTGAGCCTGAGATTGATATTGAACATGCGCATCTTCCAGAGCCTGATCGAGAACTTGAGCTTGCATTTGAGCTTGAGCCTTTAATTGACCGTTAGTCTGCGACTTAACTTGGTTTAGTACTTCAGATTGCGCTTGATGAAGTGATTGGTCTATGGGATCTTCTTGTGCTTGATCCTCTGCTTGAACTAGCGATTGTTGTGGTGATAGAGGCGGTGCACCCCCTTTTTCCAGAGCCTGCGATTGATCTTGCGATTGTGCTTGATCTTGGGACTGTTCTTGACCCTCTAACTGCAATTGTGACCGCTCTTGAGCCTGTGATTCAGCTTGGTCCTGATTCTCTGCTACATCTCCCGATTGCTGTGATGATCGATTTTCAGCGTTTGCCGATTCTGGATTAATAGCCTCATCTTGGGATTGAGCTTGATCCTGCGATTGGGATTGCCCTTGTATCTCCTTTTCCAGTCCTTGTCTTTGATTCTGAATTTGAGATTCCGTTTGCGCCAGACCTTGTCTAAGAACTTCAGCTTCATCTTCAATCTGTGATTGAGCCTGGTCTTGCTTTTGATCTCCCTCTTCATTTGGTGGTACTAAAGCTATTTTTCCCGACAGTCCTCCTGGTGCTTCAGCTTCTTCACTTTCTGGATCATCGGCGTTTCTTTGTGATGAAGTTTGAATATGCGGATAAGGTTTTTCTCGTAATTTAGCTCCATCTTGATTCAGTGATTGTTGAATCTGGGTCTGTTGCTGCGATTGAGCCAGTCCTAGTTGTTGCGATTGGAATTGTTTTTGGACTTTAGTTCTGGCTATATTCGCGTATTGGATTTGTTGCTGTGATTGACCTAGACCTTGAGCCTGCGATTGTGATTGAGATTGCTTTTGGATTTGAAGCTTCGCTTCTTCAAGCCCTCGGCTAAACGATTGGGCCTGTCCTTCAGATTCAACTGAGGGCTTATAGCTTGAATTACTTTCCAAGACTATTGGTTGAGGTTTAAACACGAATCCGTAATCTTTTACAATGGATTCTCTTTGCAAGCGCACCTTTTGCTCATCTTCTGTTGAATCTGCATCGCCATTGATGTCCAATATGCTCTCAACCGCAGGAAGGATCGGGGGGCTTATAATATTGTTCAATTGATTGTTTATATCAATAATTCCCTCGCTGGGTTCCACTCGAAATATCGCCAAGAGCGCAACGAATGCGTAAAGGAATCCTAACTGCATTCTGAAACTACTTTTAGCAGCGAATCGGAAAGGAGCCTTTTATAGGCTCGCAAATGAAATGCCATGAAATTGATAACACATGGATTAAAGCGATTTTAAATGGATTATCTCTCGATGTTACATCACAAGTGGCAAATGAGTTGGGACAGCAAGATTGATGGGCTTCTTGAAAATACATTTTATTGTTACAATTCCAGGATTTGGTATTGAATAAGTGTTTTTTTTTTTGCCTTAGCTTCCCAGTTACAAACACAAGATATAGATCAAGTGTGTGGTTTGCGGATTTTTCATTTAATCGAACTTAAATAACTAATTATGTTAAGTAGAAGCTTAAGGATACACTTGATTTTTTTATTACCATCTAAAATCAAAAATAGTGAAACTGTAATTTAAAGAAGAACAATGGAGAATTTAAGGCGCTTCGGTTTGGGTAAAGTTACTGAACTTTTGACAATCTAATTGCACAAGTGCACGAGGCGCAACCGTTATTATCCTTGGTCCTTGTTTCGTCCTTGTTCCGGTGGCGTTGGCAAATTCACGCCACTCGCTTGTTTGCGCAAATTTGATTATCAAAATACCCAAGGAGAGTGCAGCCGTGGTCGGAAAAGTCGGGAAAGAAGTCGCGAAAGGAAGAAGGATAATGCCATGTCGCCGCATTAGCGCCTCTGGTGGGTCGGGTTGGGCGTGGTCGTTGTCCCGTGAAACAAGCTCGAAATTGAGTTTGCCTAGTGTCCTTGCGCCCCTTTAATACCACCCCCTCCTGTCCACCACCACTAGCCCTTTTGCCTGCTGGGCTGATTAAAGCTCCATGCCAACTTGCGGTGATTTGCTTTTTTTTTCTGGCACCATCATTTGGATGCAGTGGCGCCCTGCACAAATGGGGCATTAAGCCCTCCGATGTCGGGACCTGACATATATTAAATTTCATCTCGCCGTCAGTCGGATTCGGATGCGGAATCGGGCGCCTAATGAAGGTTAAGCAACTTTTAATGTCCCGGCCCGGGCCATTTTGCAGACCATTAAATGTTTCGCCTGGCAATATGCCATATGTTTCCAGCATGGACATAAGCCCCATGTCCGGAAAATGTTCGCTACGTTCTGCAAAAACTTTACTTATCATTTCAACGCCAAAAGCCATAAAGACGCTCGCTAAGTCTGCGTGTGTTTGTGATGACACGACGATGACAGTAATCGTAATCCTAGTCATGGTAATGATGACACTGGGGCGCTCAGCCCACAGTCATGCCATATAAGCATATGGCGGTTGGGTTCCAGGAATCAGGCTGGGCAGAGACACTTAACGGTCATGTGGAGGGCTAACGAGCGATTTCACCCTTTATGGCCAGCATTTGGATGCCATCGGTTATCGGATTCCGTCACGAGTATTTTCAATTAGTAATGTGGACTGTGGAAATCGGTTTCACTGGCGTATCGCATTGATATGATTGCTCTTTGTGTTATTAGTTAATTGTTCTGGTTGTTCAATGTATTTCCTTTGGGCTTCCCACACATGTAGTTTCACTCACCGCCAGTGTCACGCCCGATGGACACCTTCCGGAATCCCAGTCAATCGCAATTGGTGTGACTTTCGACTGCCTCAGTTGCTCCTGAACTCCTGAGTTCAATCTTCAATCGTTACCCCTTTGCACTCGAGCAGAACGCGACGCAGTCTTAAGTGGTATGAAGATTGTAACATTCGAACCTTGGTGCACTTGAACAAGTAAGATGGTTGAAATTTAACACTTTTTTTTACTTTTAGGTAAGAGATATAACTATTAGTAGATTTCCATTTTATAATTAATACCACTAGAGCTAATCTCTGGGGATTTAAAAATTACATTCTAAACAGTTTCATCCAGGAAAGCATGTTCTGAATTGATGCTTGTGAGATTTTCTTTTTCTGAGTGTATTTTTTGCCTGGTTATGTGAGCGTTTTCCATGTTCACACAAGTACAGCCCCCCCCCCCCTTTGCCGGCGGCACACCCCTCAGTAATTTCATGCTCCATTGGCCAACGAAATCGCCACACAATCAAAGGAAAAGCTTCGCCCTTTTCGTCAAGACATGAAGTTATACAACCATCGAGGTGAATGCTAAGAATTTGGCCCACATTGTGGCACTTCGAGAGTTCGCTGAAATATATATATATATATAGTATTTAAATTCACAGGCCCAATTTATGCACTTCTAAGTTTTTGAAACGAGACTCGTACATTCATTTCGGCCAGCCAACGCAACTTTCGATTGGCGTTTGTCCAGGGTCCTTGTAGCGATATTTATGCAGTTTTTCCATGGAACAAGGGAATACTATCTCCAGCTGTCGCTGTTGTTGTTCTTGTCACTGCATTCATGGCCACTTCTTTCCGCTCGCCATTTCTTTTGGGCTTTCTCCGCTCCGCTCCGCACTGGTCCACTTCACTCCACTCCATTTTTATTTATTTTCCCCGACTTTTGTATTTCTGTTTGCATTTTTTTTAAACACGTTTCTTTTTTGTGCTGCTGTCGGGCGCCCCAACACGAGAAGTCCATTTCGAAATTTATGTACACACAAATTGAAAGCGTTGGAAGGGACTGAGAGCCGAAATGAAGGAAAGAAAAGTGTTTTGGTGCTGGCGGAAAAACCGTTGGCTGCATTTCTCGAATTGCAGTTTCGGTGCAAAAAGAATTCGGGGCAGAAAAATACAAACGATATGCCTTTAAGTGACACTTGCCAGGAGGTTTTGTATTCCCGATGGGTGGAGTCCTTTTTGGTGGAGCGGACCGATAGTCCAAAACCGTCGACAAAACGTTTGGATTGTTGATTTTGGAGCGGGGAAAAGGCGAGAGATAAACTCAATTGAAAAGAGATCAGATAATGCTTCGACCACTGGGAAAATGTTTAAATAAAATTATCTAAATCCTTTCGCAAAGGGAGCAGTAAAGGAGGAGTGAAAATAAAGTATGTACTTTCCGCAATATTTATTGCTCTTAAATGTGAGGTGGATCGCTTGACATTTTAAGACATTGTTGGGTTCTTATATTTCCTAGCTATTTCTCCCATTAAGTACGCAAATATGCGTGTCAAATCGAGTCATAAAATTCCGTTCCACCCATTTAACCATTGAATACTAAACCATATCACACCAAAACAGTTTTAAATTCAGCAAGAGAAGGCACTCCTGCTTTAAGCTCATTCAGGCTAAAACAATAAACAAGCCGCGTAGTTTATTGCCCTCTGAACTTCTGGCCAGAGCGAAAAGTTCACCTCGTTTATAAGTCGGCATTGGCAGTTGCGATTGCTCTTGGCATAAATTAGATGCGGCAGCGGCTTTTGAAAATAGGTTGCCATGTGTGCGGCACCCGGCTTCTGTTTCCAAGTTGCCAGCTCCCACAGTTTCCATTTCCAAGTTCCTGGCTCCTACCGGTGGAGGATCACTGTGCTGCCCGAGGCGTGTCTTTGTTTTGGCGGCGGTGTCATCCCGGTTTAACCTGGACTGAAATTAACCCAGCTGAGCCCACGAAGCTGCGACCCGTTTCCTGTCAGTCTCTCTGTCCATCGGACTGACTGACTGACTGCATTTGCATTTGCATTTCAATGCCCTGCCCTTTTTAAATAGCGAAGCTTTACTGCGAACAAAATAGTGTACTTTGAATAGTAAGAAAAAACTGCTGTAAACTTTAAGATACATCTTATATGTTGCCACTTAAAGTTTCAAGATTCAAAGAATAAAATATTGCATCGTACATTAAAGTCAAGAATATGAAGTGAAGTTGTCTACAAATGGGTTCAAATAATTTTTAATTTTTTTCCAGTGCTCTTAGAGTATCCCTAATTCTAAACTCAATTATCGCTGAATGCGCGACTGGCAACATTGTCTTGTGCATGCTAATTTCATTACAATGCAGCTAAAGGGTCCTTGCCCAGCCGCAGGACCCAGCTCAATACCCAATGAATTATGATGGACGTTGTCATGAGTGTGGTTCACTCACACACACACACACATGTGCAAGCCGCCTATGTGTGTTGGCCATGTTTATCTCTCTGGCCAACGTATACTTAGCACATTTGTCGGGAAGTAAGGGAGAATATGGAAAACCCGGAGATGTGGGCGGTCGGTTTGGGGCTGGTCAATGAGCGTTTGGCATACACGCTATCAGTAGATTGCTGGCTAGGCGTTTTTAGCCGACACGCCCCAACGAAAAATGGAGGAAAGGGCTTAAAGAAGGACTGATGGCGAAATGAAGTGCTTAACGCCAGGCTACTCACTATAACGCGGAAATTGCACTGGAAATAAAATGCATATCTTTAAAATATTAACGATATATAGTCAGGAAATTCTTTTTTCTATTCAAAATTCTTTTGGTCGAGGCACATAAAATTCTTCTAAATGTACATAGGATTTATGTACCATAAATTCAGTTCACACTCACACTCCAGTTGCAGTGTAGAGCTTAGCGTTGTGGTTGAGAACCCTTTGGCTGCGCCACTTCATTATAAACATTTCTCAATTGATTATCGTTAGTTTTCCATGGGTGGGCTCTCCAACGCGTGTGGGCAAAGATTGCATGTGGATGTGTGATAATGCCATAATTATGCCCCTGCCTTGGCGTGCTCGTCGTTACGGCTCGTGTTATAGTTGCGGCTTTTGCCTCGCCGATTATATTTGCACGCATGTCCCTTTTCGCTGCCTATCCTTCGAGCACCACCCAATCTCCCCCACCCACTTAGCGGGCTTTACGCCGTGTTTTCACGGTTGTCCGGACTCCGGTATCCACTTTTTGCATGCGCCTCGAACATTTGTGTAAGTAATCCCCATAAACTGCTCTTGAAATATTTCATTATCGTAATGAAAAGGACTACACGGGCACATTACATTTATTTCTCGTGCTGTCCCGCAGCAGGTAATCCCCGTCAGATATTGGTAATGAAATGGCCACTGTGATATATTTATATTGTAGAAACCTCACATAATGGTCATGCAAAGCCCTTTGTTAAGCCTCAAAGGCTTTTTGGTGAAGGCATCTTAATTCTTTTCGAAAGGTGACAGGTAAGTGATGCAATCTGTGGCATTATATTGTGGAACACAAAACAATAGTTTACATAAATAATATAGAACACTATTCGATTAATTAGCGAATAAGGTATGCATTTTGGCTTTAGCAAACCTTTTGTGTTTTAAGTGTGTGCTGTTGAAGATAAAAAGCTGGTTCTCTTAAGAGTCTAAAATAAATTATTATAGGTAAAACAATTGCAATTTCAATATTGTCAATTTTCCTTCCACTTATCAAAAGAAATATTTCCTTGTAGTGCAATAATTAATATAATCATTCCACTCAAATTTCGCCACAAATCAATGGCAAATCAATCGGTGAGAGCAGCTCGATTCCTCCACGCAATTAGTCGCACAAACAAGTTTTCATTAAATGAGCTTAATTCAATTAATTTATGGCTGCAAATTACGAATCGTATTAAATTAAATAACGATGCATCTCTTACACGGCTCAAAAGTGACACAAGGCAGCAGGAAAAAACTTCTGCCGTTCGATATTTTATGGATATAAAATGGAAAATCGACTGCCATCACTCTCGGCTGCAACTGCAAACTTGTTGGCCAGTGTGAAAACCATTGATGTTTTCAGTTGAAAGTCTTCTCGTTTTCCATAATTTAATCAATTCCGCGGCCATCGCCGCTGTCAGTCGTAATCCTTTATCACTCGCTCGGTTTATTGATGGGCGACGAGCGGATGCGGCATGATTCTCCGGCTCCAGATATTTGTGGGACCGTGACAATACGCAAACATAATGGCGTAATTAATGGAAAAAGCATCATATTTTTTATTGCCAGAAATTAACAAGCAGTCGACACGTCATGGAGAGCTGGAGGACAATTGATAGCTACCATTCTTGCCGATTCCCTTACTAAAATCAACCATAAATGGCATTTAATTTTTAAATTAATTAACTCGAGTTCCTTTCTGCATAGTCATTTCATTGCTGCACGGCCTTATTTTGCATAACTTACAATATTAAATTCGGGAAAATGGATGAATATTGCTGAAAATGGCAGAGATTCAACGACTCTGACCCTGAACTTGTCGCACTGCAGAAATAAATTTAAAGGGCAGATCCAGATCCATGTACTGTGGCACGTGCACAAAAGTAATTACAAAAGGCAGACAAAATGGGGGCGGGATCCCCTTTTACAGCGAGTGGGCGTGGCCAGGGCCAGTTGAGTGGGGCTGACAGCTAAAAAACGAATTGTAATTGCCTCCGAGTCAAGTTCACAGAAAATATTTTATTCCAACTGCAAGTGTTACCTTTTACATATCTAAGTGTATTTAAAAATGTACATAATATTGTTAAATTGAGCGAAAAAATAAAGCTAGGTATTTGGATAATTCGTTTGTCAGTGAATCAGTGAACCAACTAAAAGAAACTATTAATACAAACTTAGACTGATTTTCTTGCAGTGCACCAAGCGAAGCCGCTAGGAAGTGACTACAATATGGCCAACCCCGACCCCACTTGTCTGGCCAACACTTGACTTTAACCTCTGCTTAAGTGGAAGTTGTTCCTTTGACTGGCTGGCCAACGGAATGGAGTCCTGTTCTGGCTCGGTTCCAAAAACATTGCTAAAGTCGTAAAGTTTCGCAGGCTGACCTTTATGCGACCCAGCCACCTATTCAATGAGGCTTCACGCACTTTTTCTTTTTCCCTGGCGCCGTAATGAGCCAAGACCCGGAGGCAGTTGCTCCGTTTCGGCCAAGACAAAGATATCCCATGAAATTTTATGCGCGCGTGATTAAAAGTCACGTGCGTGGCCAACATAAAGGGGTTCCTCGATGGAACCGAACTGAGCCGGATTTGAGCAACTGCTGCAGCTAATGTGAGTCCACGACGGGCGAACAATGCTGATCATAATCTCACCAGGCCGCGCCAGATGCTGCCACTAACGAGCCTGGAACACTTAAACAGATTCGCCCTACACCTTAAGCAAAATCTGGTATTAATGGACCAAGAACATAAGCAAAAGTACTTACGATACTTGCCGAAATGTCACGCTAGACTAAAAATAACTTTCTATCATTGGCGTTAGCTAATCACTTATGTTGGGATGTCTGCATCACTTCTATCCACAACTTTTCTCCTAGTGTATCTCGATAGTTGCACTTAAGGCCAAATGCTGTGCTCCCATTGTCTCAGTTTAGCCGCCACCAAGGGCTCCCTGGCCAATTGATTGGTCTTGTTTTCATTGTTGGCCAAGCGAGTTTCGTTTTTGGCCAGCACCTCTCAGTCGCTTGCAAGTTGCAACACGCTTTCGGCCAGTTGATTGTCCTCTGATTGGCAGTTGGCACCATAATAACACAAATCCATTGGGAAACCGGGCAAATGGCTAATTGTCGTGGCACGCGTCGCTGAGACTTCAAGGAACCGCCTCCTTGGCCCGACTATTAAGGTGAGACCAGGAAATTAGGTAACCAAGCTGACAGCTAAATTTGTGGACTGCTAAAAGTGGGTCAAAAGGGCAACGTTTTGGGAAAGGTGGAAGAGGTCTATACCAACTAGCACGGAGGTCTTGTTTAAAGTGTGAAGGTAACTCAATGATTTATTGTTGATAAAACAATATATTTTGGAAAAATCATTGACACTTCAAGAACAATGCTCGCCGCTTGTGAAGCCATCCCAATTGACACTTCTGGGAAATTAATTTTAAAGGCAGCCCAAAAGGCATTGTCCCTTGAAGTTCTTGCCCATCGAGCATGAAACCAAGGCTTCAACTTCAACATCCTGCCAACTGACTTGTGCAGAGCCACTGTGCCACGCCCCCCTGAGCCACCCCGCATGTCATGGGTTGTCAAGTTGCCATCGCTGCCACTGCCACCCACATCCACCCACTCACACCCACTTCCACCCACTTTTGTGCTGGCATTGCCAACATGTGGTGACAACGGCGAATTAAGTTATTTGTCAAATGTCGAAACGTTGGCCGGCACACAGTCACACATCGAGCCTACGAATCCCCCGTCATCGGAGTCGGATCCGAGTCCGATTCGAAAATCCGGACACGGACCGGGTCTGGAAGGGATTCCACTCCATCCGCTCTATCCGCTCCGTCCGCGGCGCTTTGTCAGCCTGTCAGTCGTCGTTGTGACAGCAGTTGCTGCAAATAAAGGAGCGACGAATATTTTATGCAGAAGCCGAAATCAATTTTTGCCAATCAATTGCGAAAAAAGAAAGCGATGACGTAGGCAATGAAAGGGACGAATTCAAATGTTTGGCAAGTGGACACGGTTCACTCCACAACTGAATTAAAAATTTAATTTTCCAATTAAGCCGGCAAACATTTCTAGGATCATACGCTTTTCGAAGTGGCATGGCAAATCTGATTAAAGAAGGGCCTTTTGATTTGGCCGATGGTGCGCATTAGGATGTGGATACAAACCCTTAAATACGTAAAAAAAAAGTATTCAACATTTAAAATATTTATTCTAACGTATAGTGGAAATGGAAAAATAATTAGGGGTGATTTAATTCGCGAAGGTATTATATTGAAACTCATTTTAGATCTATTATAATTATAAGTATATTAAAATTTAGAATGAATTAAGGCACTTATAGTTATTATGTATGGATTCTTTATTCGTTTAACTTTGAAGGTATCTCGTCTAGCCGTTCCAGCTGATTTCCCGTCTGAACAACTCAGATTGATTGGTTATTAAATGAGTGGACATATCGCAGCAATTTACGCCAGTGAATAACACTTAACTTTGCCCATTGGCATTTTAAAAACATTTTTATTTGCCTCAATTTAAAAACGTTTTCCGGCACATACAACCGAAAATGAGCTGGTCACGATTCGATTATACGATAAGCGTAGAAAATCCACTCAAACAATATTCCGTACTAATTACAGCGCTTTAGTGGCCCAGTGGGCTTGGACTAAGCTCGATTTAGTCACTGATCGAACGCCATGCCACATGCGATCTGCATTCTCGTAGTGCTCGGGATCTATACGCTCGATGGATCCGGGGTGTTGGGCGGGTTCATGGAGAACACCTACCCGGCAAGCGTGATTGAGGATGCTCACCTGAATACGGTAAGTTAGGTCCAAGTTTTATGGGAACTTAACTCATCGAACTGTTCCTCTCATGCTCCGTTTAGATACAACTACTGGAAAAGTACAAGCATCCAGCGGAGACCCACCAGGTGACCACCGATGATAAATATATCCTTACCCTTCATCGCATAGCTCGACCTGGAGCCAAGCCAGTTCTGCTGGTTCACGGACTGGAGGACACCTCTTCCACTTGGATCGTAATGGGTCCCGAAAGTGGCCTGGGTTACTTTCTCTACGCCAACGGATACGACGTCTGGATGGGTAATGTCAGGGGGAATCGTTACTCCAAGGGCCACGTGAAACTCAACCCCAATACGGACAAGTCCTACTGGAGCTTCTCTTGGCACGAGATTGGCATGTACGATCTGCCAGCGATGATCGATGGAGTTCTGCAGAAAACAGGATACCAAAAGCTGAGCTACTTCGGTCACTCCCAGGGAACCACCTCGTTCTTCGTAATGGCTTCCAGTAGACCCGAGTATAATGCGAAGATCCATTTGATGAGCGCTCTGGCACCCGTGGCCTTTATGAAGCACATGAAGGCACCACTTATGGGAATAGCCCGCATGGGAATGAACATGTTTGGCGACAATTTTGAGCTGTTTCCGCACTCGGAAGTATTTCTCAACCAGTGCCTTTCCTCTGCCGCCATGCTAAAGACCTGTATGCGATTCTACTGGCAGATTGTAGGCAAGAATAGGGAGGAGCAAAATATGGTAGGTATTGTTATGAAACTCCATCTGATATACTCATATAATCCCTATTCTTATACAGACCATGTTCCCTGTGGTTTTGGGCCATCTTCCCGGTGGCTGCAATATCAAACAAGCGCTCCACTACCTCCAAATGCAAAAATCCGATCGCTTCTGCCAGTACGATTACGAATCCAAGGAGAACCAAAGGCTGTACGGACGTTCCACACCGCCGGATTACCGCCTGGAAAGGATCAAGGCTCCGGTGGCCCTGTACTACGGCAGTAATGATTACCTTTCGGCCGTGGAGGATGTACACCGATTGGCCAAAGTGTTGCCTAATGTGGTCGAGAACCATCTGTACCGCAAATGGAACCACATGGACATGATCTGGGGCATAAGTGCTAGGCGTTCGATTCAACCCAGGATTCTACAAGTGATGCAGTACTGGGAAACAGGAGGAGGAGGAACCAAGGATGGCACTACTGGTTCACCCGTGGAAGAGGATGTGCCCCAGCTGACAACGGAGACTCCGATCGAGGAAGGAACAACTCAAGGGGACGAGAAAATTGGCAATGTCCAGGGAAATGAGGAGCAAGGTCATGCTGAAGAAACTGAGCAGGTTCAAGTTACCACCAGTCCTACCTCGGAACTATAGGTTCTATGTGCATTTTAAAGCAATGATTAATGTTATGGTTCCTTAGGTATACGTTGTTCAATGTCAAATGAATTAAGTCACATGTTTTTGAAATAAAAAGTGTATGTCAATACATCAAGCTCAATGAAAATGCTCTCAAGCCATTGCAATATTATCCAGCATGTTCTATAACGCCCAAAAACTTGAAGCTCGGCATCCCAGCTTTTCTCGGTATTTATGAGTTTTTGGGAGTTCCGTTGGGGGGGGGGGGGGGGGCTACTGCAGCAATCACGTGCCACATCCGCCATATAGCCCCACTAATACCAACAACTGGAAACGTTTTGGGAATTTGAGAGGGCAACGAGGCGCGAAAACATTTACTCAACGCTTAGCAGCTGTTGGTTAGTTTTGCGGGGGCAAGTTTTCCCGGGAGGGAAAACTGGATGGGAAAAGTGGGGGAATGGGGTAGAGATGGCGGCTTGTCGGGAGTTGTTCTTGTTCGGCGACGTGCGGTGAAAGTTTTTTATGATTTATGAAGCAGGCGACGATGGAGCAGCTGCTGCAAGTCCTGTGTCCCATGTCCTGCGTCCTGTGTCCTGTCTTCCATCTCTTGTCTGATGTCGACGGATGCGGATGTGGATGCGGATGCGGATGTGAGGAGGGGAGGGTGCAGCTAAGCGCTTTCTCTTGTTAGTTTCCCAACTGCAACCCGGATATAAAAATTGCACTTTGATGCGTTTTCCTGACACATAACTATATACGACTCACATACATATATAAATATGGTGAAAACAATGCGTGGCCGACACAACAAAAGTTTCTTTGGCGGTTTTTTTTTTCAGCGCTGTGCTCATTAAAATTTCGCTTTTGTCAAACCCACCGAACAATGGAGCATCTCCCCCTGCCACCAACATAAAGAACTCGCACCTAAAAACATTCTAGAAATGCCGACTCTGGCAGTTGACACATGCTGCTTTCCAAGCCATCGTAGTGCTAAAGTTAAGTGTGTAATTTGTGAAAGTGTGTGGTGGGCGGTGGATGAATGCCAAAACAACAAACAGGAATCATATTGTTCGTTGGCGACACATTTCCCGCTTCAGATGCTGTCTCCAACAAAAAAAAAATGGAGAACAACTAAACTGCAGAACAAACACGGGAATTCGCTCAGAAATTGGCACAATGAACTCTCCTGGTTTCGGGGGGCTTTTCCACTAATGCGTCAGCAAATGAAAAGCGGGGAAAGTGCCGTTTGTTGGAAAAATAACCATACACTAAACGCTAATTAATATGTGAAAAACTGCCTAGTTTTATAATTATTGCTAAAAGTTTGATGCCGCTTTAAATTTGACCAAAAACACAGCTCTTTAATATTATTATCATTTTTTTCATATTTATTTTGTTTCCGCTTTTTTAAATAAACTCATTTATATGTGTGCTTGTAGTTGCCCACGCAATTACATTTTTTGCTCTTCGGTTTGTTTGCACTTTACTATTATTACTATTATAAATATTTAAACATGCATAGTACTGGTAATTAACTTTAATTGTGGTTTTTGCTGTAAATAGGCTTAAGTTGAAAAGTATAAATAGTCCGTACATACATTGGAATTTAATTTTATGCATTACACCTTAAATAGAAAATATCTAGAAAAGCCGAACGTTTATTAAACAATACATTAATATTTACAGGAAACTTAGTTGTACATTAAGTATTAATATTCCGATGCATATTTGATTTTATAAGCGAAACTCTTGGCTTTAAGTTGGTTTTCGTGTTTGGGGACATTTGTTTTATGCAGCTTTTGCAGTGTTCATAAATATTGAAAGTTACTAATTTTTGGGAAATTTTTTGTTGATTTTGCCTTGGTTAGTTTTGCGCATTCAAACTTTTGTCGTGTTTTTCCTAACGTACTTATAAAAAACATGTTCTTTTCAGTCTTTAAAATAAAAACTCACCCGAAAACACGTTGATTTTGATTTAATTTTAGCCTCAAACAAATGCGTTTGTGTTAGCCATAAACATTAACCTTAACACACGTACGTGTGATGACATACAGATGCAGATTTTTAGCTACACTAATTGCTAATTGGATTTTACCTTAGTTTTTATTCGCTTGCGTTTAAATTAGATTTGTTTTTTTTTTTGGTGTTCGCGATTTTATTATAACTTTTTTTTTGTTGCACGGTGCATGATTTTTGGCTCTATTTTCGTGTTGAAAAACATTGAGAGTTTTGTTATTGTATTTTACATCGAGATACCTTTAAATGCTTTCAATTATTTTGAATAATTCCTATCCGATTTGGCGCAGCGTTTTACAAACAGTGCCTAAAACTACGAATAGAGATACGATTAAATGGAGATATGTCGCTGAACTTTGCCCAAAACTACACGTACACATACACCCATATATGTATAAGCTGTCTGAGTAAATTGTTCGTATTAAGGTAATGCTAACATATATATATAGACACCGATAACTGCCAAATGTCAAGCTCTATGTACACAATTTGCTACTCTCCACCCGGTTCGATCACCTCTAGAAATAGTCCATCTTGGGCGCATCCATGGCCGTGTGCATGGTCAGAGTGACGCCTCGATTGATGCTCACGGCCGGATAGAAGACCCCGTAGAGATCCCGGAATGCCACCGATCCCTGCGGCATTTCGTTGACCAGGAAGCTCAGGGTGTGCCGCTCTAGATCCAGGAGCACTCCGATCGTGCTTCCCGTGGTGATGCCGCCCTCAACTCGCCGCTCGTGTATGGAGTTGTGCTGGAACCAGGATCGCTGCCGGTCGATGTACATGGCGAATGACTTCTCGTCCTTGCCTGAGGATAATAACATAAAAGTACAACATTAATTAGAAGCTGTAATCAATCACAAGTATAATAGAGCTGTATATGGAACATATGCCTGAAGTCGCTTAAGTGCTCATGAATTGGAGTGGCTTAAACGGATATAATTCTCTTGACTGAAATGGAAATTCCACAGAAATATACACTTAAAGCATTTAAACCATCTTCCTCTCAGCTTAAGCCCCAGCAATCGCCATCCAAATTCATTGATAATTTGAATGCCCCAAATAATCTTTGCTCTCCGCTTTCGTGACTTGCTGAACTCAGTTTCAGCTGCAAGTTGCGAACTTTAAACTCCGGCTGGCACGATGGCTCCCCCGACTCGCAGTATCCTTGGCTTGTCAGTTTCCCGTCTGTCGTTTTAGTCCTGCGGAATTATAACTGACAAACGCAGGAGCAACAGGATCGGGCGGAAGTCGGGGGTCTGCTGTGCACATAGCTATATAGATATAGAGATATATGTATCTATAGAACGCATAAGGGTCGTAAAACAACTTGGCAAACTGCAACTGTTAGTGTCAATGTCAGCCGCTGGGGGCGCCACCTGCTTCGTTACGCTTTGCATATGAAAATTTAATTCGAAAACTTGAGTTTTCCAACAGTGGACCACAGCGATGCTGGCGGGCACGTGTTAAATGGCGCGTGAGCAGCTTGGGGAATAAATTGTGTAAGTGAAAAGGATACACAGCATCGCGCAAAGACTTAAAAAGATAGAAAAATGCGGTACGGGATGCGCTGCCGCAAATAAACTTTTGCATTTGACAAAAGTTTAAGTGCCGCACTTTTAATTACTTTTGTCTGCAGTTCAAGTCGCCTGTGGAAACCACCCACTCCTCCTACGCAACCCCACGCACATTTTCAATCAATTTGCCAAGGCATACTTCAAGGCGCCTCGACCAAGTCCTTTTGATTGTGTTTGTCTTTGTCTCAGTCTGGTAACGAAAGACACCCCATCCCACGCACATGCAACAAGAAATGGCAAAAGTTTTCGATACGCCCCCGTACTACTTGGCACTCGATTTTATTGGCATCGCATTGCGAGACGGCAAAATGGCAAAGTTTTTAAGTTCCCGAACCGAACTCCCTCCGGAATCCCAGTCTATTAGCTGTGCGAACTTTGCGCATACGTATTGGCTCTTTTGTCAACGCCAGGAATCTATTTGTTGTGCAGATTTTCCACTTCGGCTCCCCCCCCCCCCTGCTTATTTTCGATCAAAGTTTCTATCCTGGCGGCGCCTGCTCTGAATTTTTAATTGAATTGCGAATGCCACCAGTAACCCACTGTAAGGTGAGCCGTAGGGATGAGGGCCAGGCATACTCACCCAGCATTTTGTTGCGGGCCACGTCGATGCGGGCCACTCCGAAGGCCGGGTCCGTGTCCGCCGTATAGTTGTCGATGGTGAACTCCCAGTAGTGGACGCCGCGGGAGAATCCCACCGAGCCGAGGGCCACCCGGTGTTCCCAGCCCTCGACGCTCACGGTGGCGTTGTTTTTGCTAAAGATTAAGCCAGAACCGGCTCCACCGCTCAGAACGGGATCAAACGTGAACCAGGCCACTGCAATGGAATGAAGAAAAATTTAGACGATAAATACACTTGGCACATTAACTCTTGGAAAGTTGAAAGAATTCCAGATAGAAATATCTTGGCAATACCACCCAGTTAACCGAATCGCTAGATTACTTTTGGTTACAAAACATGTTGGATAACAAACGAGCTCAATTGGATTCCTTAAATGAGATAAGATTATTTTCCACTACCCCTATTCAGCTGATTACGGTCCAATAGTATCCCATTACCGCCGAGTTATTATTTCTAAATTTAAGACCATCATCTTTTCCCAGTGCACGGGGCAGTGAAAAGTGGAAAGAAAAACAAAGCCAGACCGGTTGCAATTTTCCCCATTGTCAAAGCTCAAGTGGCCAGTGCAATTCGGAGTCCAAGTTGGTGGTTCCTTGCAGTTCATGCTGTTATGCGCCGCAAAGTAGGCAACGAGTGGCGAGTCGAGTGGAGTGCTTTATTAAATTTCCTTTTTTATTGTTGTGGCCGCATTAAGTGGCCAAGGCTAGTCCGGAATCAGCTGGGACCGGCTATACATCTATGTATATATAAAGAGAGTCATGGCTCCACTTCTCGGTCTGCTGACGATGATGACGTTGCCTGTTTTATTGGCCACCAAAGGCAATTGTGTGGCCAAACAAGCCACAAAGCAAGCATCTGGGCCAGGAGGACTCCGGCTGGCCATTGTTTTGTTTATGTCGGCCATATGACTTTGCGATTAAAACTATGAGAGATTTGAGCCAGGCGCCATAAACCGAGAGTCCTGGATGCCCAGGCATTTAATTAGTTGTTGTAAACTGTTCCCAGTTTCTTAATTGGATAACCAAGAGGCAGACCGAGCTAAAATATTTGCCAAATGAATGCGTCTGAAGTTGGGATTAGGAGTCTATTAAAAAGGATTAGAAGTGGTCTTTAATCGCCTTGGTTTATTAGGTTTAGTTTGATAACTTTAAGATACGCATCTGCTATGGTTTAATGTATGGATTTCTTTATTTCTGAACTGAGTTTCTCAATTTGTCACGTAACCAAACGACCGCATCATCGCTGGCTTAATTGAAATTACTTGAACCGTCTCACATCCCAAGACTGACGTCTTGTAAACTGTCTCCCTAATGTCCTTAAGGTGTCCGACTTAACCCATTAGTGCCGACCACCCGCAAACGTCACGAGCCATAAACTGTTAACTGGTTTTCCGTTAATTACTTAGGGACACGCGCTCGTTGTAAACACTTTATAAAATGACAATTTGCAGTGGGATCGGCTCGGTTTCGGGTTCGGATGGATACGCTTAAATCGCCTGTGACCCCTTTGAAGGCAACTCGTAGACAGCGAGGAATAATCAATTAAAAGTTGCAAATTAATGGCGCCCAACTAATAAAACGACGGAAAGTAAATGTTGCCTAGAGCGCTCTGTTAATTTTATAAATTAAACAACTTTACGCGGCGTTCCGTTTGTGGTGAGCAGTGGGAGTGGAAGCAGGAGTCGATGTGCCTCCTGTAGGAATAGGAGCTGCTGTCAGGTGGCGCATGCATCAATCAAGTGCGAATTGGATTGCAGAAGACATCCTCCGCCCATGGCGACCACCTCCAGACCCATTTCCATTCACATTTTCCTGCCCTGCAGGCGCAAAAGGGGTCAATGGCTGTTTGACATGCAAAGCACGAACGGGAAGCCAGAAGCAGTCCGAGCTGGGAACTCGGTAGGTGGATATGGATTGGGGTGGCGCATGACCGAAAAGGATTAAATTATAAAACAGTTGGGAAAGTAGCTCAGCGGCGAGCGTGGTGGAGCTTAATTGAAAAAGCTAGTAGAGCTGGAAACGTGAAAAGCGGCACTCACCTTCGGCAGTCTGCAGTCCAATCAGCTCCGAGTATTCACCCTCTCCGGCGGAATTGAAGGCCTTCACCCGGGCATTGTACATCGAGTTGAAGTGCAGCCCGTCCACGGTGCAAATTGTTTCCTTGCCGCAGTAGACTTCCTGAATGGGGGCAGGCAATCAAATTAAAGTTCTGGGTTAATAAATTGGAAGATGACAGCCATTCACTCAGCCAATCAGCACTTGGATCGAACGATTCGTATAGCCATTCATTAGCTGATATGGCATTCACTTGACTTGGCTCATTTACATACATTATTTTATTTACATTTTCATTACATTTTCAACTTTAAAAGCAATCGTTTTGAACAAGATATATATAAAGGATTTACAACTGTTGCCATTGAAGCATTTGTTATATTTATATATTATTTTTGTTTTGATTAAACATACCCTAAATTCACCGCCGCTGCCATCATCCAATTCCAGGACATATCCTTCGACGAAAGAGTGATTTGGTGGCTGCCACGCAACGGTCACCGAATTATTCTCGGCCGAGCAATCCGATGGCAGTATAGTTGGTGTCATGGGTGCTGTGGGAAGAACAAAAAAAGTTATCTTTAGATGGGAAATGGGAAAACGATGAATAAAAGACCCAAATAAGTGTTAGTACTGGTATAGAGGTAGTGAAATAAAAGTAAACCAAATTATCAGTAAAACTAAGACAATACCACAACCAATAAAAGAGTTTCGATGGATGAGAGGACCACAGGACAACCAATTGATCCCAAGACTAACCAAAACGAATCTGTCAACAAAAAGATATGCTCGTTTGTTCAAGTTTCATTTTTTATTAATTGCCCTGAGGGGGGCCACGCCCAGGTGTCATAAAATCGGGGCATAAAACCAACGCCTGGTAATAAAAATTCATGACACAACACAAATGGCGAGTCCGAAGTAAAGCGCCTAAAATTATGCCGCAAAATAAACATAAAAACGACGACACTCCGGGCATTTCCGCTCCCCTGAACAGGCATCGAATTAAAATGGCGCCAAAAGCTGTCAAATGTCACCGAAACAAAAAGCGAGGCACAAAGTAAAAAGTTGAATTCAAGGTGCCTCGGCAATCGGGCTAAAAGTGTAAGGGATAAGCCTAAGCAGCCCGCTTGAAGAGGGTCAATTGCGAGGGAAAATACCAGAAAAAAGCAGCAAGGGTAGCATAAAAATAATAAACATATAAAACGAAAAATGCGAAATAAAAGCTTAAGCATGAAATAATGAAGATGAGAAAGAGTAGTCAAATGAAAAGCGACGGGCAAAGGCAAAAGCGTGGCGTAAAAAATTATGTCACATGAAATGACATCGCCGACCACGCCCCTCCAGTGGTACCGCCCCCACCCACAAGTTGACAGTTTTTTGACATTCGCCAGGAAACGGAAGTGAAGCCGAAAATATTTGGACGCATTTTCGGGTATTTTGTATTTCCAGCTAGTGGCTTAAATGAAAATGAAAAATTATTATGCGTAGGCGTGTGCCCGTCGAACGTAAAAGAACGGAAAACAAAGGTAGAAAGCAATGGCCAAAAACCATGAAAACAAAATGGCCGACAGCCAGGTGGATATGTGTGTGTGTGAGTGAGTCAATGAGCGTGTGTGAGTGTGTGTGAGAGAGGGAAGAAGTCCAAAAGCACCAAAAAATCAGTTTTCCCCAAAAAAAACTGAACAAAAATTATGAAATCAAGATTCATGTGTTTCTGTCTTGTGTACGAAAACTTAATTTGTGTATTGATTTTTTCAGTTGATATTTTTGCATTCAAGTGATTGTGGTTTTTGCTCACCTGCCGGACATCTTTCATCTCCATCTTTGACGGCTTTAGATGATTTGTTTGGTTTTTATGGGTATATTCGATATTCATTTAAATGATAGCAAGCGGCACATTCAGAATGACAGGAAGATGCAAGAAAAGCACAAATATGTTAGCCATATCAGATGTTTAATGTATCTTAATAGTTAGTCCGCAGTCTGTGTGTGCACTATCCGATTTCAACACTTTCACATTAATTATGGGGCACCTATTTTGGGTGTTCATTTCCCCCAGAAGTTGTCAACAGAAACTCTTTTTGCCTTTTTCCCAACACTCAACCAGTTCTAAATTTGAAAACCCAACTCCCGGGGGAGTTCCCAAAACTATTTTTGAAGCCCTTCAGTCGGAACTCTTAAACGACCCTCGAATGAAGGGCTCTTTCCCCTTTTGTTTCAAGTGCGGGCTCTGTTTTTGTTTATATTTGTGCTTGTGCTTATTATTGGGTGGCCCAAAGTCACACCTTTGGCCAATTGGGTGGGTCTGTGTGTTTGTGCGTAATTAGTGACAATATTTATGACGTGGGTTTGCCTGGCACATACATTTGGGCTCAAAAATTCACGGCTGGTTAGGATACAATAATATTGAACAAGAAGTCTGCAGCTCGAAATTGGTGGGAAATTGTTCTACATAGAAATACTCAAGGAGTTCTAGTTACGTATAAATATCTATTAATTTTAGATTCTATAATTGTTTTACCTATACCTATGCATAATGTTATTACGTGGGCTAGCAAACATAGCTATTAGAGTAAATATTTTAAGCATTTTTCATTAGGTGCCCTCGCACTTACCTCTCATCTGGATAAAGTTCAAGTTATCTATGGCACGTGCCAGAGCAGCATCATCCAGGGTCAAGTCAACAATGGGCGAGACTCGAGGGGCGGCATTGGTGACCTCCTGGTGCCAGGTCATGTCCGTGTTGGTCACTCGATTGATGAGCATGGAGCCCACCTGCACAGCAGAATAAAAAGTATTTTATTAACTGACGAACACATTAATTAATGAAGTCAAAAAACCCACCTGAAGAAAGGCGGCGCTGTCAGTCTCTTTTAGAGCTTCAATGCAGAACTGAATTAGTCCTGTGGTTTGCTGCAACTTGCCAGTGCAATTCGATTGTTGGTCCTGTTGTTTAAGTAAAATATTGTACATTTATTAAATTATAATAATTTACAAAATCATTATTTAACTTTCATATACTTTGGGTTTGTATATGTTAGTTATTTATAATAGCTTCTTGAAGAAACAACATACCTTGAGTATCCTGATCTTGGTGTCCTTGTCCATGCGAATGGCCTCCAGCAGATATTCGCGTCTGTCGTGGATGGCCTGAATGAGGGCCTCACACTGAGCGTGGACGAGGCGCTCGAACTCCATACAGGATTCCTGATTACGGATGAGATACGGAGATTTAGCCGAATTGCGGACTTTTTCGCCGGTTTTTTCCCACTTACCGTGACTTTGTCGCTCATGCCTTTGAGCCGCTGGATGAACTCGGTCGTGGAACGTGCCTTCTCCGACAATTGTTGCAGATTGTGTGAGAGCTCCGTCTGCAAAGAAATACGAAGGATATGCAAAAATCAGTCGCGAGGACAATGACATCAGCGCGAAAATTAAAATGAGAAACAGAGCTGGAATGCAGTGTGGAGTAATAAAAGTTTACATACCGCAAATAAATCGCTTGAAAAATCATTTAAACAATGCCGAGCCGAGTTGTTTGTAGGCGAGCAATAATAAATAACACGCAAGCTTTTCCATTTCCATTTGCCGACATTGGCAAACCTCATTTGTTGAATGCGAATGTTTTTTTGGGGAGACAATGTTGATGTTGCGGCATTGGAAACATTTGCACTTGACAGTGACATGACATGCCACGCTACACAATGAACAATTCAATTTTCATCAGCGCGCAATTTGCTCAGCAATTAAATTGCTCATACGCCCCCGCGCCACCAACAAATTTCAATTCATTAGCATTCGGCATTCTGGCTTTGTATCTTTGCTTAATATGCCATTCCTGCCCGGCATTTTCCCCCTTTTCCCTCTTTCCGGCGCTGCCATTGCCCGCAGGACACTTGGGCATGGAACCCTCGCTCGCACAATTATTGTCCAGCTGGATGTCGAGGAGTCGGCTGGTTGGCTCAAGTGTCTGGCAGACGCGCCATGGAGCATAGAAATCGGAGCGGTAACCGGTATGGGGTGCCTCATAATGCCCGCCCTCGGGCTTTAACATGCTTTTCACTTTTCCAGACAACACAGCACGGGGAACGCCGTTCCCTTCCTGCTTTTTTCTCCTTTGTCCAACACGGCGTATACTCATTACCACTTTCTGCGTTTGTCTTCTGATTATTTTATTCTGTTTGCCATTCGTCGCTGTGTTTTTCTGCATGTTGCTGCCGCTGTTTGTCGCCTTTGTTTGCTTATCAAATCAAAATAGCTGCAGGTACGACATTCTAATGGCCTTGCGACCAGGCGGAAAAAGGTAGGGGTTTGTTCTGCTTTTCCGGTTTTATTACGACTGAAATATGTTAGTCTCATTTCTGGAGAGAATTCCTAATCTTAAATGCATCTCATGTATATGCACAATTTTTGCTTCTTTTAGTAATACATTTCTATCTGAAAACCTATCTTTTCCAATCAACCGCAAATGCTTACATCAAAGTACAATTTTTCATTAAAAATACCTAATTAAGAATCACAAAATGCTTTCTAGAAGTTTTGCCCTTTTAAATCGTTGCAAATTCTTTAGAAATCCTTTTCACAGAAGTTTGCCCAACCCTCCGGTAAACAACCAATTTGATGGACAGCGGGCAAGAGCGGATTTAAATTGAATGCACTTTCGTTCATAATTCTCCGAAAGATTCGACTACCACCCCCCAAAATCAAGCCCAATTACAAGGAAATATTCTGTAGACAGGCACTCGTAATGAGTTGGCTCTTCCGCAGCGAAAAGGGCAGCTTATGACGATTACATTCATTAGCTGTATGCCCTATTCCCATTTAAGCGCTACCCATTTCCACGAAAATGCACAGACAGATGGCTAAGCGTCGAAAAGTCGGCAAGAGAAAAGCTACTGAAGGCACATGGTGAGAAGGGGGGGGGGAAGGATTTTCCAAAGGGGGGAAGTGCTGGCCAAGAATGCGCAACGCGGGCGGCAAACTGTTGAAATTTAATCCCTCAAGGGTTGCTTCAACGCTTCCTGCACAATGCAGATGGAAATAGATGAAAATTGTGGAAATGGTGAAAATGGGTGGATGGCAAATATGAAGTGGGGGTGGCATTTCGAATATGAAGTGGACGGCATAAAGCCGAAAGTCTGTTTTGCATTGATAAGCTGCCCGCTCCTGTTGCTCCACGTCCCTTTCAAAACATTTCGCTTGGTCAGGATTCGTTTTCTTTATGACGCAGCTCCATAAAAAGGCGAAACTTTTATCAGCGAGTAAAAAAAATAATAATAATACGACATGTTTATGCTACACAGACGCAACCTCTTTAAAGTTGCCACGCATGCAAATCGTGTAAATAATTCAAGAGCCCTCATCTTCTTCGGAGCTACTGACGTGGCCATGTGACACATGTTCCGCGGGGGGGGGCTGGGGATACCAATAAATTATTAAGTTGTTAAGAGACGCGGCCAACAACGGCAGTCACTCACATTAATATGATAAACGCTGCAACAATGTGCTTGAAATTGAGCGCCAGCATGGGCGACTTAAAAACGGGAAGTCACCGCCAGATGGGACAAGAAATTACCCATTAAATTGCGAGTATTAAGTTACTCATGAGCGGCAGGAAACGTTGAAAGTTGGCTTTAATATAGCAGTTAACCATTTTGACTGTTTTTTTTTTTAAATTATGAAATATTACAGCGTTATAGGGACATTTATAATGTAATTTTTCTGTCTGCGTATCAGACTGCCAACGGCAAGATATCAAAAAGATCCATGAATACAACAAGATATCTTCTGATGGAACAATTTTACCAAAGGCCCTTTATTCTTTAGTTCGCAGTAGTAATTAAGCAATTCGTTCGGCATTTTCAGTAACTGGAGAGCTGGCATTTTCTTATCGCCACAAATAAAAGCAAAATGCGTCTGCGTCTCGTACTAAACTATAAAGATGCTAGATTCCATCTCTTGCAAATGGCAATAAGCCAAAAGGCAGCACAAAAGCGTTGACAACCTTCTCCCTGCCCCACCCAAAACTCACCTAGCACACGACATCGCACAATTTGTATAGTTAACAGTGGGATATAGGCTGGTCGAGGCCAAAGATTAGAATCGCAGACTTTGTGGCGACATCGCAGTCGTGAATTCAACAGAATGTTGCTTGGCGCCGCCATTGGCAACAAGTTGCTAGTGGCTACTGTATAGTGCGATTACACTGGCCTGCAAGCACTTGAGAAACAATCAAATGAAAAAGTCAGACAGAATCTTTTTAGCCATTTATGCTGTTTTAATTTTTGTAATATTTCTTAGAATCCTTTTTAAGTTTTAAGCACTTGTTAATGTAAGCAGTTTTTAGTACAACGATTTTAGATAATCGTAGCTTGTATAGCTTGTAGTCCAGTGTTGCACTGTAATGTTGCCCATAATTCAGTTGGCTCTACGACGCAGTATTCTGCTATAAATAAACCATATTGTGCAGCTCGGATCGTGCCGCAGACCGAAGTTCATTAGTTGCTTGCTTGTTGGCAGCGAATTATCATTATCTTGAGATTGTGCAACACAGGGCAATGAAAAGCTGGCGCTGAAAATATGCAATGAGTTTCCCCAAATGAGAACTCATCAACAGAGCGTAGCGTAAACTATGATACATGTCATCATACAGTTACCAATATTTATGGCGGTGTGGAGTGGCAGGGACGTGACAACGACTCAAATATCCGACGAACAGGTGGCCGGTCAGGCATTCGGGCTTGAATTATAACGCATTTGAGCCGTAAAGCCGCGGATATATGAGATCCGCTTAAGTAGCTCGTGTTGCCGGCACTTTGGACACATGTTGAGCCCGATCCGTATCCATATATGGTGTTTGGCATTAACGCACATAAATAATATTTACAGCCATTTCGTGTTGCACATGCAACACGTGGCTTTGGCGATTGAGTTGTTGATGCTCTTCTTACGGCGCACACATAGCCTAAATGGCCAAAAGATTTAGCCACAAAAATGATGGTGCCTCGAAGTTGGTAGGGTGAGCCAATGCCAATGAAAATGAAAATCTATAGGTAGGGAGAATAAAGTTCCAGGCCAGAAATATAATCATAAATATAATAAGGATCAAAGTAATATCATCGAGGCTTACGGTGTAACTGGGCATATATTTTGATTAGCAGCAAACGACATTTATTAAAATTCATATTTGTTATTTGATTATCTATGTGCAAGCTAATTAAAATGAAGTAGTAGTATATCAAGAGAAAGGGTTTTCACAACAAATCCGATTTTAAAATCGTGAATCACCCTAATCGAAACCGTTCAGGTGGATAAGTGCCGTCTCGGTTGGGCCTCTCAGTTGGCCCAAAAATTTGACTTGTGCTTTACCTTTTACCGTCTCAGTTTCGCCCTTCACCCACGCACCACCGCACCACTGGAGCACCGCCCAGAGACGCCGCACCACCTTCGGCTCCGTTTATCCATTCATAACCAGCGCTTTTGCTTCCTTTTCTCGGCTGCAAGTCGGCGGGGCATGAGTAATGTGAGGCGCGTTGCAGCCGCCTTTTGGGGCCCGATAAAAAGCTTAAAATACAACTTACATTCTGACAAGATATGAATTTTAAGCGCGCGTCCCATTGATTTATGTGGCAGTCAAAGGAAGCGTCTGACGGAGATGGTTTTTTAAATTGGATTATGAGTCTCTGTTTCTCGAGTTCTTCGCCGTCTGCGGAGTTTTCTGCCTGGCTTGCATGCCAAGTTGGCGATTAAAAATGAGTCAAGATGTCAGCTTATTGAGCTACTGGCTCGTCTAATTAATTAGCGACTCGAGCAAATAACATTTGGAACGGCAACAAAAGTAAACAAGATTGGAAATCAGCATGGAAATAGAAATATACGGCCAACGGAAGGGAAAGCAAAACAACGGGCAAATAAACAAACGAGGGGGAATCCCCCCGACGACGATTGATTGCGATCCGGTGTGGCGCCCCCTAGCGGGCAGCAGCACGGACTGACACACAAAGAGACATTCGAAAACCGCAGAATCTAATTTGGAAAACGTATGTGAAATTTGTAGAGCATGTGCAGTCATCTGCCGGAGCAGGGGATCCATGGCAAACAAATGCCCCGGGGGTGTGTGAAACAATATTTGAACTACTCGTCGTTGAGTGGAAATGGGAATGAGGTGAGGAGGGGGAAAAGGTGAAGGCAGCGAGCGGGGGGCAAGCGAATGCGCAACAATCAAAATATTTTCATGACAAATTTAAAACAACAGAGCCATGAAGTGGAAACACGTTGCCAGCATTTGGTCAGCAGCACATTGGCCATAACTGGAAAACAAGTTCTGCACAGCGAAAAATTTTCAATTAAAACTAGAAATAAGAATCAATGTTATTATTTACAGAGCTAGGAATTACAGAAAATGTTATTGGAATATATTATATATTCGCATATTATGGTTGATATTGTAGAAGTACTCATGCCTGAAATGTAGAAAGTCTACATAACGAAGTCTTCCAAGTAACAAACCCATGAAATTAGTAGAGCATCGATATAGAAGAAATAGTTTTCCGAGTGTGCTGGCCAATCAAGCGGAATGGGAAGTGAGAATGGGCAAAGTCGAGACGGGAAGTGGCCAAGTCATGACCGCGGAGGGGGATGAATTCTTGAGGAACTTTCGATCCGTCAAAGTAGAGCCCCCTTCTTTGCGAAATTGCTAATACCCGTCGACCGAGGAAGCGACACACGTGTCTGCGTTTACAATTCATTACGAACGCCTTGAACCTCGAACCTAAGCCCTTTTCCGACTTTCAGATGACCCAAAGTCAATTTCAGACTTTCGCCAGTTGACAACCCCATTGTCTGGTTAGCTCAGAATGCAGAAAGGCAGCTGGCTGCAGAACTGAAAGCCACTTAATCCCGTCGGCGGAAGAAAGAGCCACTATTTCTGCGGCGAAAGGACAACGCCAGTCTTCATCATTACTCGCGCATAAATTAGGATTAAGGCATGAAAGCGACGGGTGAAAAGGGGAATTCAACGGAAATCATATTCGCAATTTTGACCTTATTTGGATTTGCTTCGCGAGAATGCCGACTTCACTTCAGTTTACTCCACTCCTTATACGGATGGTCACTGAGGGACCAACTAAGAAGCAATTGCCATCCTCGTTTTCTCGCTCCTAATTTCGCATCGTTATATTCAGCATATATGTATATTTGCAAAACCGAGCGATGTTGATGTTCCCCCTATCATTTTGTGGCCACTAATGCGACAGAAAACTGGTAAAAAGCTCGCCAGTTATGCATTTTTCTGACACATTCCATATTCGCATTAGTTGCGCTGACATTTCGTGTCAAATTAGTGACATTTAGTGTCACAAAAGTGCGCAAATTCGCTCACGAAAATGGGGGAACTTGTATATCATAAGGAAGTATTACTTAGAGGGGTGACTCTATGTCAAAACAAAAAAAGACCGATGTGTTTATACAAATGATGAAAGGGGATTATTATGGCTTCTTTAATTTGTTTAACGGCTGACTTCCACGTCAAACAGATTTCATTTATGCATTTCCTAATCTCATCCTATGAATTTTAGCCGTACAATCGCAACTGAATTTTTTAAACCATTTTTCTAATCTTTAAATGTATGCCAAAAACCGCAGAGCTGCAGGGAAATAAAACATTATTTTATCATTCCAATCGCTGGATTTCTTTTTTCTGAGACCGTACGAAAAATAAACCCGAAACGAAAACAAAACTCGAAAACTTTTTGCGTTGTTCCCAGTGACAGTTGCAAACATTTTCGGTGCCTTCTTTTTTCGGCAATGTTTGTGCTGGGTATTATTATTTTTATTCTGATTGTCACAGCGGCGGCAGGGCAACCCAAACTGGTTTTCATTTTGTTTGTTATTGTTATTGCTGTCGGATGCATTGTTGTTCCCCTTGTTGTTGTGGTAGTCCTCTGTTAAACATGTTTGACACGGACTCTCGTGGGATAAGTCCCCCTATTCCGTAACCCTCCTGCCGCATCATGCGAGTAAAAATAAGTTTTGGTAGCTGCGGCCCGCAGAATTCGCTCTCCCCCAAAACGGGGTAAAAAAAAAAAAATACAAAAATAAAGCATCAACAATGCTGCAGAATACCGAGCTTGGGGCGAAACCCAACCCAATCCAATCCAACAGAACCAAACCAAACGATCTGGCTGTGACAAGCCGCATACCAGAAGCATCCAGCAAAATGCTGACAGGCTGACAAACCGACGACCAACTGGGAAAACGGGGCGCATGTCTGCTGCTCCTTAATAATTTAATTTGTATAAATTTACCCAATATGTCAAGAGGCCCTCAATTTGCAGCTGAAACGGGAGTGGACTCCCTAATTAGCAGTCCATTCGGAGGAATGTCATTCGCTCCAAGATGGACATGGGTATTTCAAAACCTTTTCCCAATTTATTTGAAACTGTAAAGTGTCATTATAGGTTTGCTCAAAATCGAATTTAGTAACCATAACTTCAAATTAAAGTTATTAAAGGAACTCATGCTAAAGTCCACGTAGTAACGAAGCGCACACCGCGATGGAATAACTCGTTCTTCTTATAATTTTACTAAACAACAAAAAGGCTTTTTCTTTTCCCTATAGTTTCCAGCAAAAGTGCAACAACCCTGCAGTTTCCCCGTTGGCCTTAGTTATTATTTTCCTTGGAAGTGATTCGATTTGCCACCCAACAACTGGCTGCCTCATTTAAAAACTAATATTTACACTGATTTCCTCGGCACTCCGCCTTGCACACGCAATTCCACGATATATTGATGGCTCCCATAATTTGCCTGCTCGCATTCTGCACTAAATGTCCCACAAAGTGGTCTTGGTCATGGCTTCCAGCTGGAGCTCGCTGCCGGGATTGCGACTGCGAGATGTGACTTTAAGTGTTATGGGGAGCGGCGGCCATTTGGACGACGTCCCAGCGACGGGTTAAGTGCTGGCTAAATGCTGCCAGTTTCGCATTTCTTTCAGCCGGCCATAAAGCGAGAAAACATGTTAATTGAACCGGGATTGAACCAAGTGGATGCCGCAGATTGCCAGTGTAAACAAGCGGCGAAAGCATCAATGGAACGTGTCAAAACATGGATTATGCAGGTGGTTACTAAACTGTATCGATTTGGCACTCAAAGAAATATTTGCTTTAATTAAACTAAAGTGAATAAAACTAAAGTAAAATATTAAATGTATCTAAGGTATGCATATGGATAGCCGCATATGCATCTCTTAAATTTTTTCAATAATGCCTACAAAATCCTCAATTAAACCCTATATTTTTGAGTGAGTTATGTGACAACAACGATTTTGGTATTTTCCGCACAAGTGGCTAGCAAATTGATACATGTCCCGGCGACCAATTGCCTCGCAAAATCCGATGAGTAACCATGGGTATCCGTATCCACTAAGCCGAAAAGTCAAATTGAGTAACCAAATCCCCGGCATCGAAAATCAAGGCGCAACTAATTTGGCGAAATGTCAAGTGGTCGGCACTCCAGTTGCAAAGAGCTGATGTCTGCTGCGATCCGCTGACAATGCCACCTACGTAGCACAGTGTAGCCACAAACATACACACACACACACTTACACTCGACAACAAAAGTGCCGAACAACAACTGGCAAATTTGTGAAGTGGCTGTGAAAAAATTTCACATATTTCGACAACGAAATCTGCTTGTTGTGCGACGAAAATTGTTCGAGTACCGTCGTTTCACACATGCCACCAACTACAACAACAATGGTAATAGCAACAACATTTAAAGCAGCTACAACAACAAGGGAATCAACCATATAAAGCAACAAGTGGTTGTTGTTGCGACACAGGGGTTTTTGGCAACCGAAATCCTTTTAAGCTTTAATGGCATTTCGATAAGGAAATTTGCAAGATAAATATTTTGCTGCATCAATTTCGCTGGAAAGGTTGGCCTGCAAAAAAAAAAACGAAAAACTTTGTCATCAAGAGGTGAAATCTGATGAGCAAACCTGACTCACACAGATGAGTTTGTTGTTATTCAATTTGCCAAATGAGTCAGAAAAGAAAGTTGTTCAGAATATACTGGGCTAACTTAGGAGCCAAAATAAAAGCAAAATAAATCTTATAAAGCTATCTTGTTTCATTAACCTTTATCCTTGAAGCAGATCAAATATTTCTTAATTCTCTCACATTTTCGACTATTAACCCATTGTGGAAAATCTTTAACGACAATTTTCCTGTTAACATGCAACTGTAAACCGCGCATTGCTTTGCTGGTAAGTTGATTTTCCATTATGCGGCTTCATAAATAAAGGAGCAGCCCATTTCGACGTATCCGGCGAGAGGGAAAATGGGAAGGACTCCCAGGACTTACAACTTTATGTGAAGGCATGCCAGTCGAACCTTTCCACACGTATTCTCCGCTGGGCGGAATGCAGTCGGGTAAACAATTTTAATTGCATTTAAATACGACATTTATTTGCATGTAAAATTAACGCGAAATGCAAATGACTTCATGCAACGGTGGGGACGCATAAAAACCATCCAGGGATCTGGAGTTGCAGTTGGGCAAAAAGAGGGCCAAAACAAACAGAAAAGTTGCTACCCAGACGGAATTGAAGGCCTTATGTTTCCCATTGCGGTTGCGTGGGCAACATCAACAGCAGCAAGTTCGACATCAAATTCAATGGCCCAAACCGACGAACAACGTTGTGGTTTTTCGCTTATGTTTTTAGCACCCGCAGGAAATGTGTCCAAAGTTTTCCTTTCCACCGACGGCTGCATTTTTAAAGGCCTTTTCGGCTAACGTGACATTGAATTGGCCACGTTGTTAGCTGGCTGCGTGGGAATTTGGAAATTCGAGCTGACAAATGGGCAGCCGTTAGCCGCAGGGTCAAATGCAATTTAATAGGCCATAAATCAGCGACGAATGAAGACGTTTCGAGATGAACATGCATCTCGTTTGCCACAGAACTGGGCCAAAGCCATTTGAAATTTGAGTGACGGATGGCAAACAGCATCGCATGCCTGGCAGGCCTTAATTAATTGAAAATGCTGCCAAAGTGCCAGAATGCCACATTATTCATTGTGCCAGGGCAATTATCTCCCCGATATATATATATATATATATATGCATCTACATAAATCGGTTGGAGGTGCAGATGCATCCACAAACATTTTGACAGCCACAACTGACAGTTTGCAGTTCGCTTCCAGGCCATTTATGATTTTTGCACAGTTTTAATTAAAACTTTGTTCCCTCCTGGGAATCTTTTTGGGAATGAGGCAGCTGAAGCAGTAAGGTTTCCAGCTGACAAGCCGATGATTTGAAACCCAAAATGCTGACCCTATTGCCATCCTGCTGTTTCCCTTCTTTTCTCGCCAGAATGATGCAATTTTTCATGCCTTCGCGTTGCATTTTATTTCGTGCGCCACGTGACCTGAAAATTCTGAATTTGGACCTTTCGAAAGATCGAATATACGCGATTTGGTGGCAGGCGCGTGTTGCTAGATTTATGGCCAGGCAAATGGGATCGAAGTGTGTAAGCCGATATTGATGCCCAATGGAGGCACATGGATTGGTAATTGAAACTCCTCGCAGAGATGTAATCGTGATATGATAGGACAAACACAAAGGAAGGACTGTCTGCCTCTTGAAAACATTAAATAAATGCCACTGCTACATATGTATTTATATCAATTTTAACAATACCCTTACTTATTGATGAGAAGAATTTTCTAGAATTTTATATTCCCAATATTATATTTTTTAACAACAGCAGCGTCAGTTGTGCTCCTTCCTAATATAATTCTTCAGATAATCGTAATTAAAGTCAACGACCCAAACATTTTTACAAATTACCTAGCGCCGTCATAGAAAAATGTCGCCCCACCAGAACCAATTTTTTCCAATTAGCGAGGCAAAACAAAAGAAAGTGGAGAAATATTTGAAAATCGCCCAAGTCATATACTATGCGAAGCGAAGGAATAATTTTACGGAACTGTCCCATAAATTCAACTAATTGAAAATTTTCACTGGCAGGGAGTTATTACCCGGCTACCCCACACACCACACACATGTCGGGCCTCATTAAGCATTTCATAACAGGAAGGGTCGTTAAATATATTTACCTAGCCCCGAAATGCTCTGCTAACCGAAAGGTATACCAATAGTTCGGGTTTCCTAAAAACCACCCTCGATTTCCACTGGAAAACTACGTAGTTAGGCGAAGTGTTAATGGGACACGCTGAGAATTCCTAGCGAAGATGTAAGATCTTCAAAAATTCAGGGGCATACGAAGAAGTATTGAGAACTCATCATCAACCCTCGTGAAATGGAGTAGTAGTTGGGCACAAAGGCACCCAGAATCCGGACACATCTGGGAATCGGCAACGTGTGCATTTCGGAGCGGGATGATGTGCATCCGTCGTCGCCAGAGAGAGAGACGCGTGCTGAGGCTTCGTCATCGACAGATGTTTACCAAATTGATTACGATAGATTCCGAAATGTGTACGATATATATATATATAAGCCCCCTGCTATTGGGAAGCTGAGTGATCCATAAAGTGCCCAATTTCTGGCGCAGGGGGAATGGGTAAGTGAGTGAGTGCAGCCCATTGTGAAGTTAACGATATTGAAAGATTAAGGACAGCTTATCCGATTATGGAGTTCGCCAGGCCACAGCTCGGACTTCCGGACGTCTTCCCTGGAAGTAGTTCGTCCGATTATGCAGAGGATTAATCACTCCGGAGGCTGAACTGAACTGCATGCTGGGTGTTCTGCGTAAACAAAATAAAGTCTATGCTGGTGCGGTTTGTCTTGGTCCCATAAACAATCCCCCGACGCCATAAACACCAAGTGACGCCGAGGGTATTGGCAAAACATATGCAAAGTGCATGGCGAAATGCAAAAAAAATGCAATCAGAAATACACAACAACTGACGCCGAATAAGATGACAAATGCGTCTAGCCGTGGAAAAGCTGGAAAATCAACCGGGAAAAATGGGATAACTTTGTGACAAAAACAAAAAAAAAAAAAAACAGAGGAGCGGAGGAGGAGCATTTCCAAGATAACGGATTAAAGTCGACTGTGCCAGGTTTTTCCCGCGCCACCTCGAGTTTTCCAAGTGTTTTCCGGTTGCTTCCTGCACGTGTGCTCAAGTGATTCCCCACGACTTTGCGTTATTAAAAACGAATTATGAATTATGTGTGTTTTTCATAATTCCACATTCATGGATTGTCTGTTTTTGTTGGCTGTTGTCTATTGTTGCCGGGCGTTCTGATGAGCCGCATGGATTATATTTTGGTGCCCCCTGCACGTCGTAGTTGTGCCACATAGATAAGGCACATTTGTAGGGGATTACGGGTGTGGTGGTGCCACGGAAAACTCGGAAAAGCGGGCGGCAGAAAACAAAAGGGAAAACTTTGGAACATAACCAAAAAGGTGCAAAGAAGCGGACGAGTTGGTAGCATATGGTATTCATACGACTGAGATTGTATGGGATTAAACTTTGCAAGGGCTTTCGCCTGTAAGTTGGCTGCCTAAGAAATATTTTTAATTTCACAGAATTACTTAAAATAATTAGGGTTCCGTGTGGGAGATAGCAGAATGGGTAAAGTGTGATTAAGTTTAAGCCTGGCTGAGGATTTTCCAAGTTAGATCTAAGGCATTTTATTATTTATTATTCTCATCCCAGTATCGAGTTTCACAGAGTGACACTCAATCATACCGATTACGATAAAGAAAAAACCGAAACCCATTAAAGTGATTTAATAGCCGATAAACTTCTCACATATCCCAACACTGAGAGAAAATTGGAGGTTGGGCGTAAAACAAAGCGATGGGAAGTACAATGGGAACTAACACACTAACCGCATACAATTACGAGTGCATTGTTCGCCTTTTGTTCGCGGAAAAAAGAGAACTATTCGGATACTCAAGTGTTTTTCAACACTTTTTGCCCCAGCGGGGCAATGGAAGTGGGATTGGAAGTGGGAATGGAAGTGAATGTGGAGGGGGTGCACTTGCAAATGGAGGTGTGCTGATGGTTAGCGCAATTAGAGTGCGGTGACAATGACACAAAAGCGCGGCGAAGCATTAAAATCCATGGTAGAGCCGCGTGAAAAGAGTTTTTAACAAGCGTCCTTTGTTTGGTCCAGATCTCAACGGACATCGATGTTGGTTTTTTCGCACAGCTACCCGCGCTCAATCAGCAAACTATGAAAACAAATCGCTAGCAAATCTCTGTCTATCGCATACCCTTGATAAGGATCCAGTTTGGAAGAAAAAATTCCCGGCTGCCGGATAAAAAATATACTACACTATTTGCATATTCGAGGCGTGGGCCATAAAAACAACGGGCTATGGCTTTGATTGATGAACATGTGCGACGAATTTTTGGTCATTCGAACTTTTTTTTTTTGTCGGTTCCACAGGAAGCATGAAAAATTCGGTTGACATTCTGCTGTTGTCCGTTCGTTGGTGTTGCTGCTGTTTTCGGCTTAAACGAGCGCTTGGCCAGTCTAAAATTTTGATTACATTCAACTTTGACCAGACTGTTTGTGTGCGTCTCTGTGTGCTGACCATTTTCAAATAGTTGCAACGTTTAGTTGATTAATAGCCACAGAGCAATGTGGAAAAAGCCGGGGGAATCCCCGAAAAAAAGTGGGCATTGGCCACACATACACATACGTAAAGCTTTTAGTTTAAGCCCCACAAAGGCTTTTAGCAATTTAACGCACAGCTTAACAGCTGGCCAAAAACGGAAGGGTAGGTGTCCGGAAGGTCAGAGGTCGATCCTTTCGGGGTTGACCATGTCACATCGCTCGTCTCGCCTCGTTTTGTTTGGTCTGTTGTTGTTGTTGTGTCCTGAGTGTGTGTAAATATTGACACTGCAGGTGGATGTTGTGGACCAAAATGTACAAGGGGGAATCAGCCGGGAGTCCCAGACAGATAGGCCAGGTCCTTGTGGCAGAGGTTAAAGTCTAACCGAGTGTTGTATAACATACCTGCAATAAAAAATAAAAAAGAGCGAAAGTTGGAGGATTAGTCTGTGTTGCGAGTTGTAGTAAAATCAATGGGATTGATGAGTAAAGCTAACATTTTAATTAAGCCGAGTTAAAATGTTCCCTTAAAATAAACTTAAGCAATTCCCATCCACAGCAGGTACTCAATATTATATAGCTCAGTCCCTTCATTAAATCATTACGCTGCCGAGCTGTGAAATCACAGCATTTTCCCAGAATGAGGGCATGGAATTTTCAATTAAGTCCCGGCATACTGTACTCTGTCACATGTTCATCATCATCTGCATAACTATTATTAAAAGCCCTCGCCCACCCACATTACAAACTCCGCAGAGTTCATTAAACCCCAAGGGAGGGGGGGTAACTGAAAAGTAGTCTCGTGTGAGGAAGCCAAAGTTCCCGCATCCCGGGGCCAAAGTTAATCGCCAAACTATGCCAGAAATCACGTAACCTTCCATTAATCAAGGCAGAGTCATAAAAAATGGTTGCATCTCCCCCAGAACTCCCTCGTTCTTCACGCCCATTTAACTGGCACTTCCGCACTTCGCCGAAGCACCAATCCCAACTTCTCGCAACCTAAATGCAACATTAGTCAAGTCAAAGACTTTGATTAGATGAGATGCGAACCATCGAGTTTGGCTGCATTTTGTCCCGGGGCCATTCCATTTAATTATTTTGACAGGCACTTGAAGATGAAAATCCGCAGTGTTTGGGGTGTGATGGTTTTTCATATTTTCCAGCTGAGAGATTGGGATTCAGTTTAGTCATTTAAAGTGCTGCCAGCGGTTGGCGACAGTCGCTAAGTGAGAAACGCGTGTCTGCCTCTGGCCACAAGTCACAAGTGACATCACATAGGAAAGAGCACTTGAAATTATTATTAGATGTTTTACATTTATAAACTTTATTTAGGGAATACAGCTAAATTAATTACTTTGACATTTTCCAAACTGTTTCTCTCACATCATGCTGTATATAATTATAAACTGTGTTTGTATTACATGTAAATGTTTAGTACAACATTTCTAACAGTCTATATTTCGTTGAAGTATTTTCCTCTGTGTATTTTTTTTAGATACTAAAGTGCAAGAGGACCGACTGAAGAGGCAACCCATCCGCTCAATCGGCAGTGGCAAAGCCAATTTGGATGCGCTGCGTTTTTCTTTTCTCAACTTCTTCTCGCAAGACGTCGCGTAATCAAGAGAAATTAGTTTTCGACGTGCTCGATTGGCTGCCCCATCCACTTGGCACCTCCCACTTGGCGCTTCCCTGGGAAATGGCCACCAATACCGGTAACAACTCGTCTGAGTGGGCTAAGAAAAGACGGCGTCGGCGAGATGCTTGGGCTAATTTTGAAAAATTGTTCTGCAAAGTGGCGGCGATCCAATGTTTGAAATGAATGGCGGCAGCACATCTTCTTTAAAGTTCTAGCGCTCTCGGCTTACAAGGGCTTTTCCACGCTTCTCCTCGCTTTTCCCTGCTTTTCCGCTCCAACTGGTCAATTGTACAGTGTGATTAATGCCCAGATCTTGGCTGTTGATTTTCGAGTGCATTTTGACATTTGATGTATTGCATTGCTTCATACCAACCGTTCTGCATTTCCCCTTAGAATCGCTTTGTTTTTCCTCCAACTTGAAGTTGGAAATCCGACTCGTTTGCAGCATTTGCTATTCAGCCATTATAATGAGGTTTCGATAACTCCATTTGTCTCTGTCTCCAGCAGATTTTTCGGAAATGCCCAAATTGTCTTTGGCAACAGATGTTGGTAAATGAGCAAAAGACTTATCAGGCAAGGGAAGTATGAATTCATAGTTGGCTCGGTATAGTATCTTATAACAAATTTGGGAAGAAATAAAACATATTTTAAGGCAATATTCATATATCCTCAGAATTTTTGCTTTTTATGTTAATTTTCTCCGAAACAATGTTTGGAAATAAAAATATCTTCAATCTGCTTTCATTATTTTCATTTTTCACTTTCATTATTATTATTATACTCAGATGAACATCTATTTATTCGATTAGAACGTATTAGTCAATGTGTAGACCTCTTCCTATTTTTTTCTTTATTGCGGACAAAACAAATTGTTTGTGCTTGTTGCTTTCGCATTCAGAAACTTGGTCCTGCTTCCTGCCCCGCCGAAACACTTTGGCATTACTAATGGCAACACATTTTGTCTACAACGGAAACGGATATTAGTTGCAGTCTGCCAGACACCCCTGACACCCCTGACCCCTTGACCACCCTGACCATCCTTTTCACCCCTTCCACCGTCACCAAAACACAACAAATATGGCGCGACCGATTCGATATACGTATCTCGGAATCCTTTGGCGTTTCTATTCCTGCTACTCTCGTTGTTGGCCAAGCAAACACGTTTGTCAACCAACAGGATATGCAGGCAGTGCAATTTGGCAACTTCGTCCGACAGAGGGCGCCACATGGCAGGACTGTTAGCCTCAACCTCCTGCCGAAGGATCCCTTTAATGCGCCCTTGATAAACGAGCCGCTCAGTCGCAGGACCCGGCCGATAATAAAAAACTACAAGACCAAGCCGGACCAGACTGACAAATGTGGACAAGTTGTGGGAGGTGCGGGAAGGTCAGCATATATGTGGGGGGAATATCTGGAGCAGATGGAGCCTGCCAAATGTCCGGCGACAGAGGGCGCCACCGACGCACAAGAAATTATTTTATGGCGCGTAATGTCTTTATGGACCGACAAAATGGCATCCATTTGGCCGAATAATAATATTTAAGCACATTTAAATAAAATGGCACTCGAGAGACAACGAAAACCGGAATTGCAATTTGCATAAAATTCATTTGTTTGCCCATTCCGCTCTAGTAAAAAAATGACAAAAAAATGTAAATGCGGCTTCCTAATTGACATTTTGCCTCGCTGGCAGCTCCATTTGCAGGCGAAGCTTCGGTGAATGATCCTTGTGCCGGCTGGAAAATCAATTGATTGCCCTGTCATGGCCCGACCTCTCTAATTTGTGTTTAGTAGCATGTGGCATGTTTGTCAATTACTTGGCTCAACTGTGGCCCTCGTTTTTTTTTCTTTTTTTTTTTTTTTGGCCAACTTTCTGTGTCTGGCCAAATGTTTGCCTACAATTTCTCAACGGCCCACAGTGCGTATGTGTATTATTTCCTTGACTACGTGCGCTCACTTAGTCCTGGCCATTTTTCTCCACTCTCTCTCTCTGTGTGCACTGCGTTGTGCTACGTGTGCGACATTTTCGAATAGCCAGTGTAATTATATTGATTAGGATGGTTTCGGCACAGAAGACATTCGGGGTCTCGAAAAGGGAGAAATTAATTTTTTCCTCCGATTGTGACTAGCATATTAAGTTGTGTAATGAAAGAGTAGGGGAATTCACTGTATTTAGTTTATTAGCTTCCATTTTTAAAAATATGTTATTTGAGGCCGGATAGCAATATATATCTGCCTGGTCGTAGTTCAACTCACAGTGAACTCATAAATCAGAAAACAATCATAGCCAACATTCTAAGAAAATATCGCCCGTGGCCCGTAAAAAATTAGGGACAGCTACAATTACGTGACTTGTCAACTAATTACAATATTATATCCATCCGTCTCCTGGCAGGATATCACTAGAGCACCTACCATTTGGCAACCCCCAACTCCTCAGGTAATTAACGCGTGTCATTTATGCGGAAAAGAATTCCAGGCCAGGAAGATCATAAAAAACGCCACCAAGGAGGAGACACGCGTTCATAATTTGTTTAGACTCCGGCAGTCATTTTCTGGTGCCTTCGCCACATCCAGCTCATTTTTGCTGTCGTTTTTATGAAAATTCCGCAATAAATTAAAAATTATTGCTCCCGCTGCTTTTGTTCTTATGCAGCTTAATTCTTTGCTGTAGCATTTTATGTTAATGTCTGCCATTCGCGCAGGTGATAAAGTTTGTCCATTACTCATTTTGTAGCGCCGCCGCTGGCGGGGAATCCCCTTTTGGCCAAAACCGAGGAGCAAACAATTTATGCAGGGACATGCTTAGTGCTGCAGATGCTCCAGGAAAAGCCTATTTGCAGAAGGATGACAAAGGCGCTGACTTTGGGAGATAAAACATGGCCTTTATACCTCGAAGGAAGCCCAGCGAGCTCAAGTTAAGATTACTTTAATGCGCACTTTACCAGGAATTAATTAAATTAAGCAAGCTATAGTAGTCACCACAAAAAGTTAATCCAAAATCGTTTTTTGGGGAAAAAAGTTAAGCTTACTATATTAATATAGATGTTAAAGAAAATAGGTTGCTATGAAAACACATCCATCATTTTTTAGAGCTCATAAAAAGTAACTAAAATTTTTAGCAGTCACCCGAGAGAACTTTTAATCTATTAGCTGGTTGAGTATGACTTCTAACTTTCTCTTCACATGGCTTCCTTTCCTCATATATATTCCGCACTTATCCCTCGTTTCCATTCTCTTTGCCCTAATCAAAACAGGAAAAGTAGGGAAATAAAATGGAAACTCATTATGTGACCCTCTGCCGAGGTCCTTCCGTCGTCGAACCAATTTCTTTCCTTATGCATTACGTCTCACTTTTATCGAAGGCAGCACGCAAGGCAATTTGGCCACACCTCCAAGGATACGCGACGTTTTTAAGGAATGGCTGGCTTGCAAAAGCGTAACGCCACTGAAAAGCCTTTTCGATTTCCACCGAACACAAAAAAAAACGAGCGTGACAATACCAAATGTGACTTTGAAAATTTGATAAATGACCCAAAACTTCCAGACGCAACTTCTTTCGGGGGAGGTTGGAGCATGGGGATAACTGTTTGGGTTCGATGTCTGGAAATGAAATGAAATAAAATTCAAGCCATAAACGAGAAGCCAAAAGCGGAACTGAAGCGGCTCACGCAAAGGCCAAAAAGAGCCGAATGAATGAATGAATGAGTGAGTAAATGGACGCAAAACGTGCGGGGGAATAAAAAGGAAAATCGAAAAGGAAAGAAAACCCGCGACACTTTTTCCTTTGACAGTCGACGACGTTGGAAAAGCGAGACATAAGCGCCACATGTGTGTGTCGCCTTCACTTCTGTTGATTCATTTAGGCGGCTGTGTCGTCAAAGTCAAAGAGTGTAGGCACTTTTCCTTTTTCGCATTTACTTCCTGCGATGCCACGCCCCTCAACGAGCCATCTTGTTCTACGCCCCAAATTGGCCAACTTCTACATTTATTTTGTACTTATTTGATACTCTTAGCCGCCTTTGTTGGGATTTCAATTCAAAGTCGAAGACCCCCGCTTGCAGTGGCAAATATTGATATTAAAAAATCGCATCACGTCGCTTAAGTTTTTTGTAAATAATGTTGTGGAAAATTTATTACGAAAGCGAATGTCTGTGTCTATTCGTGGGCGAACTTGACATTTTTTTTTCCTCCGTTTCAGGCAGCTGGATAAATGCGATTTAGTGAGAGATTTACGCAGGCAGCTTTGAAGGGGATTTTGAGAATTCTCCAAGAAGCCGAAGGCTTGACAGGTGTCAATGACGGGAAGAAATAAAAGAAAACGAGTGTAAGTTAAGGTAATGTGCTCTTGGCTAACATTGAGTTGATTTAGCCATGAATCACGGCAACTAGTCTTGGAAAATCCAATGGAATCGGAAGTAAGTTAAGTAAGCTGATTTAAAGCCAATAGTTTCCTATAGTCTTCAAAATACTCCATCAATACCACTAGAAAGCCAACCACAATCAATTAGCATTATTCAAGTTAAGAACCCTCTTCTTGCGCTCTTCGTCAGGACTCACCAGCGCTCGGCTCTCGTGTTTTCGGGCCCCGTCAGCAGGCGACTCGGGGCCTGTCTAGTAACATGTTCGTGTAAGTTACGAACCCTCTTCTTGCGATCTTCGTCAGGACTCACCAGCGCTCGGCTCTCGTGTTTTCGGGCCCCGTCAGCAGGCGACTCGGGGCCTGTCTAGGAACATGTTTGTGTATGTGTGCATTCGGAACAAGTGCCGTTGGTCGCACTCAGGGTGAGGGGTCAACGGGGGAAGCGGATATAAAAGCAGCGGGGCGGGAGAAGAGGCCCCAGTGTCGAACGGACACATAACGGAACCGCTAGCAGATCGCGAACTGAATCTTAAAATAAAGCTAATCGTAAACTCGAACCCTCTTAACTATCTTGACTATTATTTGGAGAACCACAGCATGTTGGTTGTCATATCAAGGTGAGGTATGCGGCAGCGAGTGCCGAGAACCCTGATGCAAGTGGAACATGCGTTAACTGGCGCCCGAACAGGGACCGGCAATGTCCGGCCGATAAAAGTGATACGAAAAAATTGTGGAAATTTGTGCGTAAAAATAGTGGTGGTGTGCATAAGTCAGATTAAGATCTGAAATCCATAAATGAAAAAGAAGTGCTGCGTGAGCTGTGTATAAAATGATAAAATAGCAATTACCCGCTGCCGGGGGGAACTACGCCCATCCCGGGGCGCAACAAATATTGCATAATTCAATAAAAGGTGTAAAATTTCTAAAATAAAAATGTAAACCTATGTTGCGCCAAGACCTAATTTAAATTAATAAAACAACGACCCGCTACCGGAGGACGCCACGTCGCCCATGCCGAGCGCAAAAGTTGTACGATACCTATAACATAATTAAAACACGATCAACCCACTGCGGCGGTACGGCTTGTGGGAAAATTTTTTTTTTTCTCTCCTTGCCAATTCGCGAGTGCAAAAGATTGTGTATAATAAACCAATAATTAACCATTGCAGCAGTTTACCTGCGGCAGTACGAGTAATATGAGCGCCCAGAGTGATAAGGTGGTGTGTGGCAGCTTGTTGGATACGTTAAGTGGTGTGGAATGCACCCAAAAAAAACCGCCCAACAAGTTGTGTGGCGGCCGTACCTTAGTAGGCAACCAGCCAAAAGGGATACTACGGAACCACCGTGCCCAGTGCCGAAATAAATTAGAGGTCATCAATAAAAAACTGTAACAGCACGCACGCAAGGAAAAAATATTGCAAAATGGAATAGCGCACAAAAATTGTATAAACACATGCACAACACCACAATTCAAAGGAAAACAAGTATAGTACAATTTCCCCAATTTCCCGAAACGAAATGAATAAAAATTCTCTACAATACACTAATTCACCTTTTTTTACTTATCCCAATAGAATATTCATGCTGTAGGGGTACAACCTAAACGACGAAAACTAATAAAGAGCATACAAGGGTGAGTGAAATATTTCATTAAACTTTATTGCCATATTTGCTAAATTTAGAGAAATAAAGAAAAAGCAAAGAAGAACAGATATTCTTTTTTATCGGGTTAAAACCGTTGTCTCACATTTCCGTAAAGTAATAACGAATTCTGTTGCCTTGAAAGCTTCCTGCATCTTTCCAACGCAAACTAAAAATCAAAATGGAAGAGACCCTGCGTGCTCTTAGCGAGTCCCTCAATGCCCTGACCAACGTGGTGACAGGCATTAAGGAAGATATTAAGAAAAATAATGATAGGTTGGCTATTTTAGAACAGGAGCGCGGGAACGCTGACCCTACGGTCGACCAACCGCAACCCCTGGTGCGCGCACGCACCGAGTATGAGCTGAGAGAGATATCGGTCCTCCCTGACTGCGTCAAAGAACTGCAGGCGTTCGAAGGACGGCAGGAGGCTTACCTGTCTTGGATAAACAGGGCACAGTCAATACTGACCGAATATGACTTGATTAAAACCAGACCCCTGTATAGGGCAATTGTCTTGCATATTAGACAGAAAATAAGGGGACACGCCGACATGGCCTTGGCGGCCTATGGCGTCCAAGACGACGATTGGGACGACATAAAACGAGTCTTGGCGCTGCATTACGCAGACAAACGAGACTTACGTACGCTTGAGCATGAGCTTGGCGCTATGTGCCAAGGTTCTAGACCACTAGATAGGTTCTATATGGACGTTAATGGCCATCTCTCGTTGATCTTAAATAACTTGAAGGCCAGAAACCACCCTCGTGAAGTAGTCAACGCTTTGATAGAAACCTATAGAGACAAGGCTTTGGATGTTTTTATCCGAGGAGTGGGGAGAGATTGTTCCAAACACTTACTTGTCCGCAGCCCGAAGAATCTACCAGAGGCTTACTCTTTTTGTATGGGATTGCAGAATGTAATGTCAAGAAATTTCACAGCTCAGAACTATCAACCGTCAGGTGCCCCAAGATTCGCAGGCCCATATCAACATCAGGCCAGGCCACCGTTCCGAACCCCTTTTTCTCCTGGTTCAGGCAGATTTTCGCAAAACTCCTACAGAACTCAGGGTCCTAGACAGGCCATAAAAATGGAATCCAATCGGTCGGGTCAATCTTACCAATCAGGATACAGTGGTCGCCAGGAAGAAGGCTCCGGTATTAAGAGAATGTCCGAAGGAAACAACCCATTCCAAAAGGCACAAAGATTGTACCACATGGAATTGGCACCACCCCCGCTAGCCCCGGCGGCTAGTGGAGATAACCAAGGACGTTCACACGAGGGTTACTATGATGACGAGTCTCAAGCTGTCGAGAGAAGCAACAATTATCCTCCGCAGAAAAACGTGGAAGGAGTTACAGATGCTCCACATAACCTTGAGACTGAGGGAGGGGCAAATTTTATGACCAACGCCTCTCCAGTGTACCGTACTTAGAGTATGCTACGGAGAGGGGAGAAAGGCTGAAGTTTTTGATCGACACGGGGGCGAACAAAAACTTTATTAGCCGAAGACTTGCAGCCGGGTGTACCACAGTCCGTAAACCCTTCTCCGTACTGTCCGCTGCGGGTAACATCATGATAACGCACCGCCTAGTTGGTAAATTCTTCAAACCACTAGGGAACGACTCGGATATTACCTTTTTCGTACTACCGAATTTACATTCCTTTGATGGTATCATTGGCGACGATACTCTCAAAGACTTAAAAGCCATAGTGGATAGGAAAAACAATTGTTTGATAATAACCCCAGGAATTAAAATCCCTCTTTTGGCGAGAGCTTCAATAAACGTTAACCCGCTACTCGCCGCCGAACACCCAGATGGTACACAAGAAATTTTGAATTCCCTTCTCGGGGAATTTCCCCGCATCTTCGAGCCCCCCTTATCTGGAATGTCCGTGGAGACGGCCGTCAAGGCTGAAATCCGGACAAACACACAAGACCCGATCTATGCTAAAAGTTATCCTTACCCAGTCAACATGCGCGGAGAAGTCGAACGTCAAATCGATGAACTGCTGCAGGACGGTATAATTCGACCCTCTAATAGCCCTTACAATTCCCCTATCTGGATAGTCCCGAAGAAACCTAAACCAAACGGAGAAAAACAATATCGCATGGTAGTCGATTTCAAGCGGTTAAATACCGTCACCATACCCGACACTTACCCCATCCCAGATATAAACGCTACGCTAGCCAGCCTTGGCAATGCCAAATACTTTACCACCCTAGATTTGACTTCTGGATTCCATCAAATCCACATGAAGGAAAGCGACATTCCAAAGACAGCTTTCTCTACTCTAAATGGAAAGTACGAGTTCCTCCGTCTACCATTCGGTTTGAAGAATGCACCTGCAATCTTCCAAAGAATGATCGATGATATTTTGCGCGAGCATATTGGCAAGGTCTGCTACGTTTATATTGACGATATCATCGTCTTCAGTGAAGATTATGACACACACTGGAAAAATCTCCGATTGGTATTAGCGAGTTTATCAAAAGCTAACCTCCAAGTGAACCTTGAGAAGTCGCATTTTTTAGACACGCAGGTAGAATTTTTAGGATATATCGTCACGGCCGATGGCATTAAGGCAGATCCGAAAAAGGTCAGAGCGATTAGCGAAATGCCTCCTCCGACCTCTGTTAAGGAGTTAAAAAGATTTCTAGGCATGACCTCGTACTACAGGAAGTTCATTCAGGACTATGCGAAGGTAGCAAAGCCCCTTACAAACTTGACGCGTGGATTGTACGCTAATATAAAGTCTTCACAATCAAGCAAAGTGCCAATTACATTAGACGAGACGGCCCTACAGTCTTTTAATGATTTAAAATCAATTCTCTGTTCTTCTGAAATACTGGCGTTCCCATGTTTCACTAAACCTTTCCATCTAACCACGGACGCTTCTAACTGGGCCATCGGAGCTGTCCTCTCACAGGACGACCAGGGTAGAGATAGGCCGATAGCGTACATTTCCCGTTCATTAAATAAGACGGAGGAAAACTACGCTACTATCGAAAAGGAAATGCTCGCGATAATTTGGTCATTGGACAATCTTCGGGCTTACTTATATGGCGCTGGTACTATTAAAGTATATACTGACCATCAACCTCTAACGTTTGCCCTAGGCAACAGAAATTTCAATGCGAAGCTAAAACGCTGGAAGGCTCGTATAGAGGAATACAACTGCGAACTCATCTACAAGCCTGGGAAATCTAATGTGGTGGCTGACGCGCTTTCACGCATTCCGCCTCAGCTTAACCAGTTGAGCACCGATTTAGATGCTAATCCCGAGGATGACATGCAGTCTTTGGCTACTGCCCATAGCGCTTTACATGACAGTTCACGATTGATTCCCCACGTTGAATCTCCAATCAACGTTTTCAAGAATCAACTCATTTTTGACACAACCAGGTCAAAATACTTATGCGAGCACCCGTTCCCAGGTTATACTCGCCATCTGATTCCTCTCAAAGACGGATCACTTGCCGATTTAACCAACTCGTTACAATCGTGTCTACGACCTGTAATAATTAACGGCGTCAAAATCCCGGAAGCACATTTGCAACGCTTTCAGTCCATCTGCTTAGCGAATTTTCTTTTATACAAAATTCGGATAACGCAGCGCCTAGTGGCGGACGTGTCTGGCGCAGAGGAAATTTGTGAAATAATTGAAAAAGAACACCGTAGAGCACATAGGGGCCCTACGGAGATTCGTCTCCAACTTTTAGAAAAATATTATTTCCCGCGAATGTCCAGTACGATCCGTCTGCAAACTTCCTCATGTCAGTGTTGCAAACTCTACAAGTACGAGAGACACCCTAACAAACCAAACCTACAACCTACGCCAATTCCTAACTACCCATGTGAAATACTTCACATCGACATTTTTGCGCTCGAAAAAAGGTTATACCTAAGTTGTATTGACAAATTTAGCAAGTTTGCCAAACTTTTCCATCTGCAGTCAAAAGCATCTGTGCATTTGCGAGAAACTTTGGTGGAGGCCCTACATTACTTCACCGCCCCTAAGGTCTTGGTTTCGGATAACGAGCGAGGGTTGTTATGCCCCACAGTGCTCAACTATCTTCGGTCTCTAGATATCGATCTGTATTATGCTCCAACCCAGAAGAGCGAAGTAAATGGTCAAGTCGAGAGATTCCACTCTACGTTCCTAGAAATTTATCGTTGCCTTAAAGATGAGCTCCCTACCTTCAAACCCGTTGAGCTGGTACACATAGCAGTGGACCGCTACAACACTTCCGTTCACTCGGTAACGAATCGAAAACCAGCAGACGTTTTTTTCGACCGCTCGTCAAGGGTAAACTATCAGGGTCTGACAGATTTCCGGCGGCAGACTTTAGAGGACATCAAGGGCTTAATTGAGTATAAGCAAATTAGAGGTAATATGGCTCGGAATAAAAATAGGGACGAGCCAAAGTCTTATGGGCCGGGAGATGAAGTTTTTGTTGCAAATAAGCAAATAAAAACAAAGGAAAAAGCGAGGTTCAGATGCGAAAAGGTACAGGAAGACAACAAGGTAACAGTTAAAACCAGATCAGGAAAAATTTTCCACAAATCTGATCTAAGAAATTGAGACGTGGCTTTCACATTTAAAAAAGAAACGCGAAAAAGAATAACGAAAGTAATAAAAGTACGTTGTGGCAGCTAATGAAATATTCCACCCATGCATACCCTATATAAAAAAAACATTAATAAAAAAAAAAAAAAAAAAAAAAAAAAAAAAAAATGAGTTAAGAAATACAAAAAGAAATACAAAAAAAACTATAAAAAAATAATATAAAAAAATACAGATTATAAGAAATAAGAAATAAGAAATATAAAAAAATAAAAATATAAGTACACAAAATGTACCGTACCCCCACACACTACGTAGTCTTAGAACAACTTAGACGACCAGATATTTACGAATTGTCTTTTTGTAAGCGCGATTTCTGCATGCGGCGCAAATCCCGCTCACTGGACTGGCTGGAGTCGGCTTGGAAATGGGTAGCTGGATCTCCAGATGCTGCTGATTGGAACGCCGTCTTGGCCGCGCAAGCGACGGCTTCGAGGAACTGCAAAAACTGGAGGAGGCTAGCTGTATCCCTCGGCTACTGAAGTAACCAACGAGTGGTTAAGCAAGTCGACGATGGAATGCTCCTCCTGACCAACTTCAACGGAACTCTAAGAACGGCTGCAGAGAACTACGACCTGATCGGCTCCTTTATCATCCAATTCGACAATGAGACGATAATGGTCAACGGTCAAAACTATTCCAGTTACTCGGTCAGTCATCTAATGGCGATGCCGGCCGTGTTGAGCCACATAACAGCCAGCAACTTTCAACTTTCTCTGGAATACGTCCACGACGTGAGCATGAAGAATTTGGAAAAGATGTCCAACATGGCGAGTGAGCTACTAGCCTCTCTTCTCACCGAGGCGGCACTCGCAATCTGCATATTCCTAGGCTTTTATTTCCTATGGAAGAAGCTGATGTCCACCAAAGGCATGCCCGATGTCCGCGAGATTGCCGCAAACTTAGAAGCATTGGGCCAAACCGAGCTGAACAAGGCTCACTAATCTGCGGGACGCAGATCTTGAGGGGGGAGGAGTTAAGAACCCTCTTCTTGCGCTCTTCGTCAGGACTCACCAGCGCTCGGCTCTCGTGTTTTCGGGCCCCGTCAGCAGGCGACTCGGGGCCTGTCTAGTAACATGTTCGTGTAAGTTACGAACCCTCTTCTTGCGATCTTCGTCAGGACTCACCAGCGCTCGGCTCTCGTGTTTTCGGGCCCCGTCAGCAGGCGACTCGGGGCCTGTCTAGGAACATGTTTGTGTATGTGTGCATTCGGAACAAGTGCCGTTGGTCGCACTCAGGGTGAGGGGTCAACGGGGGAAGCGGATATAAAAGCAGCGGGGCGGGAGAAGAGGCCCCAGTGTCGAACGGACACATAACGGAACCGCTAGCAGATCGCGAACTGAATCTTAAAATAAAGCTAATCGTAAACTCGAACCCTCTTAACTATCTTGACTATTATTTGGAGAACCACAGCATGTTGGTTGTCATATCAAGGTGAGGTATGCGGCAGCGAGTGCCGAGAACCCTGATGCAAGTGGAACATGCGTTAACTTTCATAAGTCGCAAGGATTGAAGTGCTTGCATTTGAATAATTTATGATTGTCAATATAAGCAATAAATTGCAAATGAAAGAGACCCGCCGCACAAAGCAAACAGAGGGAACTGGAAAAAAAAATAATAATATAATTTTCAATAAATAAAAAGAGCGGCCAGCATAAATATATATATATTATTCAAGAAGAAATCCTTATGAGGCGACAAAGTGAGGAAAAGCAAAAAATATGAGGGCGAATCTATGGGAAAAACGTGATTCAACTGGCGCCGCAGAGCTGCAAAATTGAAAAGGACAAGTTAAGCGACCAGGACCACAACAAGGGAAACAAGTGCCCGCTGCAGGAATCCTGGAACAGGGCTAATAGAAAATGGGGAAAATGGAAAAGCGGGGTAAGCGAGGCGAAAGCAGCATTATAAATCATGTCTGACTAGTCGGACCACAGGATCAGCGAAGGGAAGGATATTCGCCATCCCTATTTCGCCTCTCTCCTCCTTTTTACTTCATAGAAACCAACTAAAATAAATACACGACGGGAAGGGAGGGCAAAAAGCCTGATGAGGAATAATGGCGAATGGAAAAAGCGACAAAGTCAATTATGCAGGCAACAGGAAAAGGAAACACAAAGCCAAGGCGTCCTGCGTTATGCTTTAATAAACTCAAACTGCCATTCGCAGAGCTCCAGACTTCGGGCCTCACAGATCCCAGACAGCATTATTGAAATATTAATGACCTTCGGTATATTCAAAAAAAAAAAAAGAACAGCGAGTAAAAAGACGACACCCGACGGCAAAGTTTTGACTCTTTGCAAATCGAATTGCAAATTGCAATCAAAACTTAATCAGTTTAGAGGCTTAGACAAGCCACTGCCTTACCCCACTGCTTCCATCTACATCCCTATGTAGTACATATTTGCCTAGCTTTCAATTAAACAAAAACGCTTGGGTCAGCAATTCTCCATTCCCCTCGGCAAGTTCCTTGCATCCATCCGGGGCCAGAAATGTGGAATATTTTTTCAAAAATTAAAAGGATTTCGAGCGTCAATATTGACACAAGTCTTCATTGCGGCTGCTCTGGTGAAATGTTTGGCTGATGGAATGATGAAATGAAGTGAGTGGGTGCGATTCTGGCTGAGAATAACGCAAATATGAATAGAACTTTTCAGCTTTTTGCGGTTTTTCGGTTGGTCGGGCATAATATTGCCGCCAATAAAGTGGGTTACTAAAAGATTCGACCGGCAAGTGGTAACGGCTGATAAAATGAACCCATTTGTTAAAATGGTCTACATTGTGCTCACACTTGTTGTGCCAACAAACCATTAACTTTTTGGTTGCAAAAAATAGTCATCTCTGCTTCATTTAATGGCTTACTTTAAACAACCCCGCTCCTAGACTTAAATTTAAATTTAGTAGGTCCAACGAGAGGAAAACCGCACAGGACGAACCGCAACAACCTCGACCAACCGCAAAAAGGATAAACCAACGGCAGATGATAACAATTGCGAGTGCAGCAACAATAAATAATTAAATGCAAATTTTCGCACCTCAGAATGCAAATAAAAGGTAATTGCACTTAAATGTGCCCAAGCAGGTGCAGCAATCAGCCTATAAATCATGTCCTGCCACAAGGACAGCAAATGAATAAATGATAAGCGGGCAAAAGCAGGCAGCGAAAAGTGGGCGAACAGAGCAAAACTTTAGAAAAGTTTGGGAAAAACACTAGGAAAATCTGTCTGATGTACTCCTCTACCAGCAGAGTAGAAAGCAGGAGCAAGATAAATTTGTTTATTCTTTTTTTTTTGTTAATTGTTTTGTACTGCTCAGTTTTCGCATCCCTCGGCCAGCCTTCAACTGCAAAAACACATTTAACCCATTAATTAAATGGCCAGCGGGGCGTATACGCGATCCAGCAATTGGTGTGCAAGTGTGAAAAAGTCGAGCAATTGCGTGAGCTTTTTTGTTCGCGCTTCAATTAAATTTAATTGCATTTTGAAGGGTCATAAATCCCAAACAGTGGCAGCCAAAAAACTACGCACCGTCGACTCCCAGCATTGTTCTCTCCCTCACTCACTCACTCACTCACGCCTTCTGTCTCACTCGCACAGCCGAAGAGCGGAACAAATTGCAGTATGCAAAGCGGGACAAAATGCGACCATTGATTAATGGGGTCCGCAGATGAAAAGAGCGAACAAAACGGGTAAAACGAAAATCAATCACAATACAAATTGCCGCCACACTTTAACTTTCGATGGTTCGAACATGAATAAATGGTATATAGCTTGGTTTTGTGGACCGAAATCTAAAGATCATATAGCTTATTAAATGCGCCCCCTTTCCCAAACACTCCATTCATCTGTCATTGATGCGTTGTGCATCATCATCTGTGCTGGTGATAATTTATTTATTGCCTTGACTCGCAGGCCATCAAAATATTGGAAAAACTAAGCGTATGCCCCCCATACATTAGATAACTTTAAAAAGCTATAATGTGGGATATATGCTGCTGAGGGAGGGTTGCCGATAGAACCCCAAGCAATTCATTTTAATTATTCACGCAGCAAACTCCAAGATTTCACACTCTACAGAAAGGAATACCACATTTCGGGGAGGGTGGAACTTCCACTTGATTTATGGTTTTGGCTCTGGAGCAATATTAGGTGATAAGAACATCGAATTGTAATTTATTGTTCAAAAAGGGTCCCTTTCCCCCTATCTGCGGTTTTAATTTTAAAGTTTTATTGGCCTAAATGGCTTCTTACCTTTGACAGTTTTTAAGATAAGTTGAGAAACTTTATACTTAAAGCAACGTATTTCCACAGATTTTCAGCTTATTTTAAAATTGTAATCTGGCGAATTGGGTTTGCCCGCTAGTCTTCTTATTGAACATCTACACATCGATCTCTTGAAACCTCCAAAGCTGCCTTCTCCAGACCCTCAAATCCGCCCTTTGTGCCGCCACATCGAGCTTCTTGGCAGAGTCCTCTTGAGTTGGCTGCCGTTTAACCAGCTGCTACCTAGTGGCAGGCCCTCCAAACAATCATAACGCACTTTGTGCATGTGGCACAATCAAACTGCACTCCAACGTTGAGATCTGGAAATAGTCAATGTCTGGCCTTCCAATCGTACTCCACCGTCTCCACGAGACGAGTAGCATCTATGTGTCCCTCCCGTTGGCCCGGAAGCTCCATAGTTCATGGACCGGAAAATGAGGTTATGCTCGGGCTGCTGCCTCGTCTGCGATGGCAACATGTTACTTCAGTCGATGAGTGTGTGTGCCTTCTGTGTGATTTATGAAGAGCAATTTTAATGACATTTGCTACGAGAGTATCGACACATATCGGTAATGTTCCTCGGTTTGTTGGCGTGGAGTGGGTGCCCAGCTCCTACGGATGCATTAACTGCAGCTGACGACTGCCTTTGGCCAGTCATGCGTGCCAATAGGCCAGAGATCCCAGTAACCCGACAATCCGAGCACCTAGCCCAGCCCACCTCACGACCACGTCCATGGTACTCACTCGCAAGACCTCGAAAGACCTGGACCTGGACACACCTCAAAGTGATGTCGATTCGAATGGTAGATGTGCAACTATATCTGCACGAATCAAATACCCTAAGACAAATATTACTAACTTGCTGAATTCCTTTATCAATTTACTTCAGTCTTAATTAAATGAAAGCTTTCAGATTGCTTGGAACTTACTATTATAAATTGAAACTTAATATGCTTAATTTATATACAGATTTACAAACTATGTATTAGTTCATATCTCTATCTGTATCTCTAATGTATCTCTACATTGCTTGTAAATAGCATTTGTCAGCTACTAAAACTAAATTTTTCAATCTTTTCCATATTTATGAGAATCTAATGAAGCGGATTCCGCAACATGCACTTTCGAAAAAAAATTCACATAATTGTGTCCATAAAATGTGACAGTAAATTATTAAAAAAAAAAAAAAGAGCTGAATGAAATCAGTCTGCGATGCATCGATTTGGAATCGTTCCACATCGCTGGATGGACCCAACCCACTATGGAAACCATGGTCATTGGGTGTCCAAAACACTTTGCATGAATAATCGCCGCTCATAAATTTGAGTGTGATATGCGGCAATTGACTCCTTTTGTTGCTGCAGTGATAAGCAATAGTTTATTGTGTTGCCTTCTTTTTGTTATTTTTGTTATTTTTTTATTGCTCTTTTCAGTGGGTCACATGAATCAGTTTCTGATGATTGCCCAATGGCGAATCCACAGCCAGCATAAAGTGCAAAATCATGGGGATTTGTGCAAATCTGGTATTTGTCTGTCGTTTGCCAAACGGGCAAACTTCTGCAGTTGCAATGCTTTATTTGACTCAGTGTGGTAAATAAATAACGAGCACTGTTGAGCCACATATATCCACGTACATATACTTTTTATGGAAATTTACTGCATTTTCCATTTCAATTGCCTTTTGAGTGGAAAAATATGTAAATTTCGATGAAGCGCATGGACAATAGTCGAGGCTAGGCAATGCATGCCCATCGATGCGATGTGTGCAGTAAATTGCAGTTTGCCAAAAACATTTTTGCCATTCGCTCGATGCCCCCACAAGTCACCATTTTCCCCACCTACCCCCCCTCTCAGTTCCCCCAGTCGATGAAATTTATGGCCAGCGGCTATTTTAATGTGTGGAAATGAGAACTTTCTTGATATACGACCAACACGATCGGGGACAGATATTATATTGACAGTAGCAGAAGTCCAACATCCCAGTGCAGTTATTGGTTTCTACTTTGGCTGGGAGTGGCAAACTCAGATGGCTAAATTCAAAGCAACAGCCTTAAAATAAAATAGCACATTTTGATATCTTTCAATATTTGATGTGTTGCTTTTTACATTTCCCCAAGGCTGCTTACTACTTCTGCTAATCAGACAGAAACAATTAAGTGTGACACACATCCATTTACCAGTTTTATTTAACAACCAAACTACCAATCTGCTAGTGTGTGCCAAACAAGAAAGATTTATATTTGCCATTTTCCAGACTCAAAGAGGAAAAAGAGTCCAATTGAAGGTCCCTCTGTTGCACTCCTATTTTTGGTCCTAGAGCTCCGCTCCTGCTGATTTGTTGCCGATGTGTTCTTTCACTAAACTCACTTAAATTCATGTTATTTCCGCATGTTTCACACCACTCACCTACCGTCCCTCGTTTCCCTAGCTCCCAACTAATCCCAACATCGCGTTGATTTTTCCTTTGCTCACAATTTGCACTTCATGAATACCAGATAGGAGAGAAAAGAGCAAAGGAGCCAAAAGGGGATCCACATCCAGCTGCTCCATTAGACAATTTCCCCATCTTCCTTCGACGACTTCGTCGCTCCGGAAAATGTGTGTGTTGTTCTTCTGTGCGCCTTGAGTCAATTGAAGTGGAGGCCATATGAGGCTCCCTCCCAGCAAATTATTCGATTGATGCACAGAGTAAACTTCCGTTTTGCCATTGACCGTTTAATGTGTGCCCCATTCCGGGAAAACTGGATACACATGTGGCCAAAACTCACTATCCAATTGGGTAAGAAAACTTTAAAATAGAGGCCAGGAGGTTAGAAAAAGTGGGCTAAGATTGGTTTTTATATGCTTAGTATAGAGTGCAACTTTTACTGACTCAAACATATAGCTTCACATCGTATTTGCTCCCCTTTTTTCAGTGGAGTTCCACCAAATTCTTGTCTGCAAATCCCTTGAAAACGCATCTATTACAATACAAAAGCCACAATATCTGAATGCATAATGCAGCCATTTCATTAGAAGCTCATTGAGCTTGCCACAATGTTTATACTCCGTTCCACTTCCATCGGCACTACAATTTGCTGGCCAAACATTTTCCCCAAATATGCACCACCACACATCATTACTGCTGCTCCAGCTTCACTTGTGCGCCACTTCATTAACAGATTTTCCATAGGGAGCCGCCGCCAAGTTGGACCGCAGAAAGGCCAGCCCCATTAAAACGCAATCGCCCATCGGAAGCGATCCGCTGTTGGCCATGGCAACGGAGTCCGCTGCTGGCCTAAAATATTTAACCAATAATGCAATTTCGCTTGTGGCCGACAAACTTGCGCGCAGCTGGCGATTTGCACAGACAATAGATGAGTCCGAAACCGATTCATTCCGGCTGGGGGAATCCCCCCGATGGCAAGGGCAAACAGGAGCTACCCAAAAGGACCTATCTCCAATGGAGTTACGTCGATTGACCAACTGTCCACCAGTGTCCATTGTGAACTATACCCCTTTCCCATTTCCGGCCGTCAATTAATTTTCCCCACCCAGTGGCACTGATTCCGTTTGTTCAATAAACGCATAATTATGCGCAATAATTGCATTAGCAAATATGGGCATGGAATTAAAGGCCACAGAGTAATTAGGAATGTCATCATCGTGTAATCGTCCTCAGTAGGTGGCTGGCTGGCAAAAGAGCTTCTGCATCTTGAGGCATTTAATTAGAGGCGTTAAGTTGGCTAATGAATGCGGCAATCACAAGAAGCCTCGACTTGCTCACTCGAGGCCAAAACACTCGGATGCAGCTCATCCTGGCAGTCTCAGCCTCGCGTTTCAACCTCAGTGAGTTGTGAATGCTGTGAATGGTGAATAGTGAGCAGTGAGTGTGCAGTCAGTTAGTCACTCGGTCTGCACATGCCGGATAAGTGAATAGCATTAAATAAACAAACTGGCGAACAGCACAACAACTGCCAAACAACAGCCGGCAGCAATAAAGGCTACAAAACTGATGCACTGCGGAGGAAATACGAAAAAATGTGGCAGTCAAAAGGACGAACGAATAACGAGGCGAATAAAAGATACTCTACTATAAAAAAAATTGTAATGCTCTCCAACCTAAAATATATTATGATACAGTCTATAAAGTTCAGTAAAAAGAAATGAGCAAATGAGTTGGTAAAAATGTAATATAAACTTTAAAACATTCGTGTAATAATGCTTTTTGACAAAGGACCCTTTGATTAAACATATTTATAAAATAAACAAAAGCCTCGATAGACCTACAATATGCCCGATCAAAAATCATCGAGATAATAAAGAGGTAACTGGAGCACACACATAGTGAATGTAGTGTTCGAATGTTTTCCCCATTTCCTGAAAATGTTCTCTGGTTTCGGGATCTGATGCATTTGATAAGCGTCACGTAGCACACGCCAAAAACCATTCCGTACCATGCCATACCAAACCATACCATTTTTTTTTTTGTTGTAGTTGAGAGTGGAAAACTGAGAACTGAAAGCCTGGGCAACCGATTGCCGAGTGCTTTATTATCCGTATAGCAGTGGGCCACAAGGATGCATTTGTTTGCCACTTACACACACAAAGGAATAGCGAAATGGCGGATCCACGTGGTTGGAACGTACCGGCAAGGATGTGGAAGGATACGTAGGGCATTAGTACGAAATCTTAGCAGAGCACACCTGAAAACATCCCAACTCCCAATCCCTCGCTTGCAATTGCATTAGAATTTAAGATAAGTTCGAAGCAGCCAGAGAACACGGGAGTGTGAGTAATGGCAATGGGTTTGGGGGTCGAAGTGGAAGCTTCCAGATTGGGGAACTCGGCTTACAGGTTGCTCCAGCTCCTGCTCCTGCTCCTGCTCCTGCTTCTGCCTCTGCTGCTTCTTATTGTGTGTTGGATTTGGAGCCGAAGTGTGTGTGGGGCAACTTGTTTACCAAACTTTATTACAACTTGGCAAACAGTCGTCGCCTTTGTAGTTGGCTCGAGTCGAGTCGAGTTCTGTTGCTTTGTCTGCTAACTGATTGCAGTTACAATCAGTTTATTGTACGGGCCTGCTGGAGAATAGATTCGCCTGGACACACGCACACACACACACATCCCACCTTGTATCCTTGCATCCTGGCATCCTCGTATCCTTGCAACATGGCAAACAGCAGGAGCAAAGTGGAAAAAGGACTTTGTAGCCGGCAACAAGCTGCACAAGATGATGCCAGAGTCGCCACTTGAAAGCGGATAATTTGTAAATTCTATAACTTGAAGTAGTAAAGTTTGGCGGCACTAGAAATACATGCTACATTGTAAATTTCAATTATAGGAATGCGTTTTCTAGCTTAGTATGTGTGATTTTAATTGAAAGTATCAGCTTTGCGTTTAATGACTGAAAATTGATCAAATGTGACTTAAAGTATATTTTTTCTATTATTCACACGATTTTGTCACCCAAAAAATTACTGAACCCTAAATCAAAAATCAATAGGGCCACACCAGCAAAAAAAAAATGTCATAAGTGATTTCCTGTTCCGTTTCACGTTCCAATCAAGCGTAAAATAATTTTGTAAAAATATTTACCCAACTCGAGACCCGAAAAATCGAAAATATGAAAGTTATGTTAGCCAGCGAAAGATGAAAAATGAATGGGGAAAATGGGAAAAGCTAGTGGCTGAGCGGGTGACAACTGTCCTCCTAGGTTTTCCCAAAGCCACTCAACCAAGTGGGCTTTCGCCTTTCCAAGTGTCCCAGCTCGGAGCGATCCGCTTGAATGCGCGTGGTCGCCGCCCAACTGGATGATGGTGTACATCAGTGTCAGATTAGGGCGTGGCCGGGCCAAAATCACAGACATAACCGCCACTCTCACACTTCTGAGCACATACATATGTACATAAGTGTACATGGATAGGTATAGGAACATTCGGTAGCTTCCTGAGAAGGCGCATAAATTCCAGACACTGCCGCCCTGGTGATTTGTGGTGCAGAGACCACATCAAACATGGCAGATTTTCACGGACTCGCCGACTGGCGGGGCATGGAGTTTCTGAGACAGAGACTAAGTGTGGGTTAAGCACACTTGAAGTATGTGCACGCTTGGGTTAAGAAAAAGGGATTTGCAGGCGCCCAAGGAGCTACTCCCCACCCATCCAACCGGATTTATGTATGGGTACACCAAAAAAAATAATCATCGCACTTTGGAAAGGCTCTATTGAACAGCTTTTCATGGTAGCCCCGCTTTTCTGGCTGTGTAAAAGCTGTGAAAAGAAAACCCGACATCTATTGGGTTGTGGGGTGAAAATATGAAAAGTCGTCGTGCTGGGGGAAACTGAGTTGGGATCTCCTGCCAAGGTGAGGATTGTGGTCTCACTGCGGTCCTGAGTTCCTGAGGTCCTTGCGGCTTACGATATATAAAATATATGTATAAATGTGTCGGTATGTGAATGCGATTTCTCGTAGTTTTGCTTTTCCACCTTGCGACAGCCACGAGTAATGCAATTATATTGAGGCAGGTTTTCTGTCACAACTTTTTCACTTTTCCCGTACATATTTTTCCGCTTATCGCATCGAAGTTTGTTGGCTAAATAGAATGGAAGCAGCTAAGCTATAGGAAAATCCATATTGGTATCAAAGAGTTTGCTTGCGGTGAAAGTGAAAACTTAGTCCTATCTTTAGACACATCCCATTCTCCGGCTGTCTCGATTTGCCGCCTCAAATCCCAGTAATTTACGGCAACAGGCAGCCCGGGTAATTGCCAAAGTTTATTAACGGAAACAAAAACGAGAACCCGGCACAAAGGACCAAACTGCAGGCGGAATCGGAAGATGGAGTTACGGTGAATTCGGCGCGTCCATGAATATGAAATGAAGTCAAAGTCAGCCCAGACAGAGAGAGAGATTCCCTTTGGGGGGGATCCAGGCTTAGGATGTCCACGGAGTGAAGTTGGAGGGTCATAAACAACAATTTGTAAGCTTTAATGAAAATTGGTTGAGAGCTCGAGGGCGGCGGAAAGAAGTTGGCCGGCTCACTGCGGCTTTTTTGGAGCGACTTGCAAATAAATTAACTGCCAACCAGGCGAATGCAAATTAAGCGCCTTGTTTACACCTCGGATTGGTCCCACCCACCTGGCTGCGCCCCTTTTTTTTTTTTGGCCATTAAATTTATGCCTCACACGGGAATTGCCTTGCGACAGTTCATAAATCCTGCACCTTTTTCCAACCATCACGGCTCTGCCAAATTTGTCCTTTCGCTTTCGACAAATGCATATGGAAATTTTATGCAAATTTCCATTGTGTCAGCAATTTGTAACGAATTTGCGCTGTGAAATGGCTCGAAAAAGCCGCCGCAGGCTGGAAAATTTAATTTGCCCTGTGCGGTAGGTAAATCAAATTGCATAAACGTCAATTTGCTAATCCAATATTTGAGCCGAAAGTTTGGCAAACTCTGCGGCTTTTTCGAGTGCCGCTCTTCAATTTCAACTGGCGCAACTTTAGTGGAGCACTTTAAGTGGCGGATGAAAAGTTACGCCAGCTAGTGCAACTGAAGCTGACAAAATATTTTCTGATTACTTTCCCACATTGGCGACACTTCTCAAAATGTCCCCAAAGAGCTGACAGGGCAACAGTAAAGCTAAGAAGAATATTTTGAAAATAAATGTTATTGTAAGAAAAGTTGCTTTCTTGCTTACTTACTTGCCTGCAACTGATAAAGAACGAGTAGCAAGGACATCCTTGTGGGACATCATCCTGTTGATGGCACTTTGATGATGGCCAAGGCGAACTTGGTCAGCTTCAATTACTCGGATCCTCTCGGTCGGTTTCGTGCCGTGACTGGGCCGCATTTGGATACTAGAGGCTGGAGCTGAGAGCCCAGAACTTAGGGCATCATCATAATCAACAGTCAACAAAAAATGAACGAACGACCAACACGTGACTACACCACAAAACTCTCAGGAATATAAAAGTTTTCGCCCCAAATGAGCTGCTGGCATTCTGCTGTTTCCATTTTTATTCTTTTCGGTAGCTGTCTGCACTTAATGGAAAATGTCAGTTCGCCTCCGGCGTCAAACGTTTTATTGAAGTTTTCAGCGAGGCGGCGAACCCGACGAACCCAATGCGTCATCTGCTCCTTTGGCCACCTTTTGGATTTCTCCTGCTCCTCCGTCTCTGCATGGAGTCCTTTCTTCCGCGGCCAGCCGTCAGACTTAACGAACCGGAAGTGGTTAAAGGAAAGGTCTTCTCTTCCAGCTGAAAAGTGTCTAAGTACTCGGCGATATGATGGCGAAACGCGCAATGCCAAATGAGCGTGAAAAATTGTTGTTACTTTTAATGGCAGACAAATTCGAATGGCTGGTGGTTGCAAATGTTTTAAGATTCAACGAAACTGACCACAATATAGCGTTGAAATAATATTCACAAAGCAGTACTCAAATATTTAAAATCTAAACAGTCATTGATATCATTCGCTTTACCTGGAAAGTATAAGAAATTTCTTTAAAAATGAGCAGTCAAATTAAAAAGTCCAAAACGACCACCAAGAAATTGGTGAAATCATCTCCGAAAGCTCAACTTCCAAAAGCTGCGGCACAGAATCAAATTTTTAGTTGCCAATTCGAGGTGTTTGGTCATGTGCAAGGTAAATATAAATCCAATTAAACGGAGGCATATATTAGCTGATTAAATACATCACTTTTCAGGTGTCTTCTTTCGCAAGGTAAGTGCTTTACTCATGGTTTATTCTTAATTTTACAATTATTTAACCTTTAGCACACTCAAAAAAAGGCCATTGAGCTGGGCATAACTGGCTGGTGCATGAACACAACTCAAGGAACGGTTCAGGGAATGCTCGAAGGATCCTTGGACCAAATGACTGATATGTGAGCCAGATATTTGAATGAAACATTCTATTTTATAATAAATAATTTAACTTAGGAAATACTGGCTGCAGCACAAGGGAAGTCCTCGTTCGGTGATCGAAAAGGCTGTATTCTCCGAGAATGAACCACTGCCCATCAACAACTTTAAGATGTTCTCGATTCGTCGCTAGGGATTATTTTACGCCAAAATTCATTTATTAATTTTATAAAGTTGAAATTAAGATGTGACTCGAGCTGAAACGTGAGAATCGCTTTGAGCACGCAATATATACATATGTATGTGCTTCTAGATCCCAAAGCAATTAACATATTAAGTGGGTGTGGCTAAAAGTTGTCCATCCTTCGGGGATCTCTATTTGCTAGCCCATTAGGAAGGCCATAAGCCATTGCGAATTGACTTTCTAACATTTTTGGATGGCAATTTTTACACTGATGCCACGCCAATTGTCAAAACAATTCCAATTTTTATTTTTTCAGCCATCAAAACGCCGGTGTTTGCGACTACAAAATGGGCAAAGTTGCGACGCGCTTCTGCCAATTTTGCGACAAATATTGTGCATCCCGAAAAAGGCAAAGCAAATTTACATAAATAAATAAAAGTTGGTTGAGTTCACAAATGGTAACAGTTGGCGCCTGATGGCAATTAAAAGCCTCTGCGCCACTCTCAACGGTTTGCTTTTTTATTTTGTTTATCTTTTCCACCAAAGGGGGATGCTAAAAAACCAACTCCTCTGTATGCCACTGTTATTTATTTGGATTGTTTTGTGTGTCTGGCACTTTATTATAAACTGTTGAAACCGCAAAAAAGTGCACGGGCTAAACAAAATTGTTTTCGTTGCCCAATTGCCAGTGTCGCGAAAAATGGCCATTTATTTATTTTAATTGTAATTTTACGTGGCTGAAATATGAATTTATCATGAGAAAAGCAGCAGTTTTATAAAAACCATTTAATTATAATTGAAATAGGACCAAAATAAACAGGAGAAGTGGACGAAACAACTTCTTCCTGAGTGCAAAAACGTAAACTCTTCTGCCATAAAATATGCGGAATATGGATAGACTTATTCAGGACTTCGGAAACCTGCCCTGATCCTGCTCTTGAAGCGTTAGATTTCTAGCCCTTGCGATCTCCCGGGGAGTTTTCCCGTCACGTGCCAACTCACGGCACAATAATCGTCTATAGAGAAGCATCTTGCGCTTGGTTTCCGGCGTTCCCATGGCAGTGCTGAACTGCATCCCAGGATGTCGGCCTCGGGAAGAGGATCTTCATAAGAAAAAATATACATCCAAAATTGAAAGAATAGAGAATGGAAGGGAACTCTGCCTGCTGTTAACTTACGCCTTGTTGTTGGACATTTTTGGTTTATCAATTTTGAAAAGTCCAGCCAAAGAGCTTACGTTATAATTTCGGGGGAATTTGGAAAACTAAAATGCGACCTTTGTCGAATTTAGTACAAAAGTGGTGATAGGATTGTCATAGGCATCAAGATCTCTATAATTCCCATTTAAGAAATATTCTAAAGAGATTAGTTGCTTTAAGTGAAAAAGTCGAGTGTTTCGCAAACTCTAGCCGGGTTTTCCTGCATTTTCCAGCAAAGCAGTGGCCCAGTCGGCCAAATTAAGTCATTAAATGCCAGCGACTTCTGAATGCAGGCAGCCAAACGACAACAAGGCACGCAAACAGATAAAAATTATGGAGCAGGGGTTAAAGGAACAGGAATTCGGGGAGAGTGGAACCGAACTGAACTGAAGTGAACTGAACTAAAAGCCGGATTCGGTAGCGCCGATAATCAATTCCGTTTCCGGCTGACAGTTTGCCGCATCGTGCGTGACCCAAAATATGCATAAACAGCACGAGAAAAATAATAATAATAATAATTGTAATAATTTCGTGAGTCGCTAGTCGTTGGGGCGTCGTCAGGCGAGGGGGCGTGGCACGTGCTGCACAGTTACCGGGTTTTTAAAACTTTTGGTTCGCGTGCTCGCATGTCGAAAAACGTTTGGAAAAATCCGCTCTATTAGCCGCCAAAAAGCGTTGATAACGAGTTCATTGACGAGTTCATTGGCACATTGATTCACATTGATTGTATGGCGTTGGATTGGTGGGGGTTTTTAGCCCCAAATGCGGTTAGTGTGGCGGCTTAAATGTGCACGCTAATATCACGTTCTAAAGTAAAGCTAAAAAAAGAAGCCTGAAATGTATGTATGAAATATTTATGCTCTAAGACAATCAACTCTGCTATCAAATATTTCAATTAGAAAAAAAAAACTTATAAAAATTCAAATAAAAATAAAGGAAGTTTGATTAAAGAAATATTATTGTTTTAAATCAATATTTATTTTATTTAAATTTTTATTGTTAAATCCATTCCCACATTTTTATAAGAAATCTTAACCCCACTTTCTTTCCAATTCCAGTTACCAATCCTGGCTGCAGCGGCTTATTAGCCATGCAGACCATGTTCCTTCGGGCCATTCTAAGCCACATAAGGCCCTCGAATTTGCCAGCTGACTGTATTCCAAATCTCAGACCACACAAAATCGCTCCAGACGGATACGTGGGGCGAAAATGCCGCATCACCAGAGGAGCTGCAGGAGTAGTAGTATTTGAAACCCCTCCAATTTCCCTGCCCTTCAGTTGTCTAGACGCAAAACCCATTTCTATCCCACCAAAAAAAAAAAAAAAAAAAATTGTTCTCGTTGCGCAAATGTTGCATTATAGACTACGAGTAGAGTTCCATGGTGGAAGCAAGTGTGGCAGATGAGAATGGGGGCTTCGAGTTTAGATATAAGAACAGCCGTTACCAAAGTAGGAAAACTTATTAAAAATTTACAGCCCCAATTTTAGCTGTCAGCAATGTAAATTTCTCAGCTTGAATTTAAATGGCATTCTAATTTTTGCTCTCTTCTTGAAATTTTGTTTTAATTATTTTAAAGAAAACATGTGTTTTGTGCATTTTTTTTTAGAAGCATTCATTACAATTTACTGTAAATTCTTAAACATATTTGTGGCATTGCATGCCACGACCTCGTGTTGCGTGGCAATTTGATGAATGTGCTCCTTGATTAACCCTGATCCCGGGTCAAACCTCCTCGAGGTGGGCCTGAAAATCAGTGGTAAGACCTTTGCATGCAGCTGGAAAATTTTAGAGGCAAGCAAAGTTTGCATAATAAATAAAGGCGATAAGAATGCTGTCCGGCTTTGTTTATGTTTATGTTTCTTTGCCTTTTATTTTTATGGAATACCTAGGGGCGTTCGAAGGGAAACTTTTGTGGGTGGCAAATACTTTTTGCGCCTCGAATCAGATCCCAAATGCCTCGAGCTGTGGCCAGAGTTGTCGTGGCTTTGAAGATTTCCGCACAGAATGCCTTTTGTTTCGGTGCTATCGGAAAAAGTCAAGGGTCAAATTGGCCTTTGAACTTTTGTTAAACCTGCCGTACGGAGTTTTAGCCAGTCAGTCAAATGATGTGAAACAAGTCGGGTCAATTTTCTGTACACAAAACCAAACAAAACACCGTAAACTCAAATTTTCGACCTGCAAAATGGAAGAGACCGAAATTCTGAAAAATCAAAATGTGCCACAAACAGACAAGATGAAAGCAGCAAGTGCACATAGTGAACACAACGAGCTGCATTTTATGAATCACTCATATTCAGAAGATTCTAAAGAATCACTTGGCCAAATGAGTCTTGAGCAAAATAAGTTCAGCGCGGTCAAGAATCTTACGAAACAGCAATCACATCTGCACAATTCGGAAGAAAGTCGAGCACAGGAAAATACAAACGAAATAACTAGGAAACCCGCAGAAACTGAAAAAAAGCGGGACATTTCCAGTAACGAGAAAGAAACGAAATATTTTGTTTTAAACAATTCTAATGAATCAAAGGAACAATACCAGGCAGAAGCAAAGATAGAAAGGAACAAATGCAAAGAGTTAATTATTGACAAGATCTCTGATGAAACTATCTCCCCGAAAACTAAGGCACAAAGTCAAATGAAGTTAAATGATGCCGTTTCTGATAAAACGCTTACCATTGAGAATGCCCGAAAATCAAAGCAATTAATTGCAGAAGAAACGTTAAATAGTCCCAAAGAAGAAAGCTCAAATGTCGTGGAAAATTTACCAAGCTCACCAGAAAAACCAGTAAAGGAAGAAGTTCAAGAAGCCAAGGAACAGGATACCATCATACCGCAATCCGAGGAAGTGAAAATCGAAAAACTGGATCAAATGGAGGCAAGTACTTCATCGGCAGCTCAGGAGGCGGAAATGAAAAAGCCAAACGAAGTGATGCCTGGCAAAGAGGAATACATTGACCCAAGGGAAAAAATCAGGAAGGACATGGAAGAATATTTTAGTGGCATTCAGGCTCTGGAGGTCAAGAAGACAATTCGCGACGAGCTGAGTGCAAAGGAAGGTGAAGTCATTTTAAGAGAGGATCAGCGAAAGAAAACCTGGAAGGGAATGCTTCTATCAGTGACCCACACAACCTTATCTACATCTACGTAAGCATATATGGTTTATACCATATGGCATATAATACTTCAACTTATATTTCTTTACAGTAGTCACAGCACATCTTCGGGTAAGCCGCCAAAATCCGCCGTACAAGCCATACCACAGCGCACCGCCAAGGCGGACTTCAAAAGGAAAATGTATGTCCTTAAGGAGAACTACAATTATCGATTGGAGCTGCTAAAGCAGCTGAAAAATGACATGAAAAACAACTACAAAAGCGAGGCCCAGCAACTGTATATCCACTATCACTCCATTAAGAACCAGACGTTAAATAGCCCCCCTTTAAAAGAGATGCTAGACGCAAAAGAGGAATAAGTGGATCCACCACCAAAGATAGGATAATATCACACCATCAGTTTCTAGATCGTTGCTCCATCTAGCACAGACTCACACAAAAGTAATGATCAAAATTAACTAAACACACTACATTTATCTACAATGAAAGGATTGTTATTCCTGCTACTGCTGCTACTTACTGCTCACTACACTACACACTCAGTACAAGCACAATTTTTACAACATACACCCTACTTCATTTTCTAAAAAATATCCACAAAAGTGTTGCCGGGCTTTCCAAATCTAGAAGAATATAATATAACCTAGAACCCGAGCCCCGAAATCATAGCTACGAAGTGGGACGACCTGCCGAAAGGGGGATTCAATGGGACTGTACCTCTTGCATTCATTGTGTGCACTTGCTTCTTTGCATCTTGAAGAAGTGCATCTGTATCTCATTTACTGAGCTTCCATGGTACAGTCACCACTCTGAACGCCCCGCGGTATGCAACAGTATTTCTGTGCTTTGTATATGCCACAAACCTTAAATTTTCGCCACTTCTGTTTTGCATGTCGAAATAAAAGCAAAGACAATGAGAATTGACCCAAATACCTGGCTCTATTGTAATTTTGCTCCTTTGGTATTGTAATTTATGGACTGCGAAAGTGATGGTGGTGGGGCTTTTTTGGGGTCGCAGCAGCCAAGAGAAAAGTGGAGCAGCGAAGTGAACAAAAGGTGTCCGTTGGTATTCACTTCATATTGTTCCACTGGCTTTAAAATTTAATTCAGCAGGAAAGTTGTACAGTAATACTGAAACTTGAGGGATACTTGAACTGGGAGTTTCACATGATTTTTCCGCTTAAGGAAAACTTTAAACTTTCCAAATACCAAAGAATTGATCGCCATGGTGGTGAGTGGGAATCGCTCCACGGGCGGCTAATCCGTTCAAAGCTGCCAAAAATCTGCGTCGTTTTTCTTCGATGTGACGCACAAAACGTAGATGGTCCGGATGAGGAGGAAGAGGAGAAGCTGGGCTCAAAGTGGCGGACGGACGGACACTCGTGGCAGGCGCTTAGCAACAGACAGACAAAGCTTCAGGCTTAAGCCCACGGGCCACGCCCCCTCCTACCAAACCGCCCCTGCGGCGGCTTACAACAAAGCAAAATGGTAAATAAAGGCCAAAAGCGATGACAGCGGGCGTTGAAATGGAAATCAAAATCTGACTCCCATCCCAAAATCAAGACAAATCAATGCGAGGCAATAGCTTTGGACTCCCCTCTAAAAAATTGATGAAAATTCGAAATTGAAAATTTACTTTGGCAATTTGGATTGCAGCACCGTTCCGACAATGAAATATGTCAATTTCAATTATGCCCTTTGCCGCGGGCTAAAAAAAGTACTCGAATCCGATTTTATTTCAGCGTTTCAACAAATGTGTCAATTTTCCTGTAAAGCTCTATCGATTGCAGAATTGGCAACGCCTTCAATTGTGGCATCCGCATCCACATCCACATTCTCTGGGCGGATTGATTGTCTACAGGGTAATTATAGTTGTTAGGGCTCAAATGTTGGCCCACAATTTGCTGACAGTTGTCAGCCGCCCGAGGCGCGGATTTCGTAGGAATAAAGCACTCAGTTTACCAATAAATCGAATGTAAGTTGGGACCCATTCTAGATAAGCTCTTTCACTTAAGTGTGTTAGAATTTCAGTAGAATAAGCCAAGGTTCAAGGCTCAAAATACATATCAATCGAAGTCTAGCTATCAAGATGAATAAGCACTGTAAGAGGAGATACTAAACAAAATAAAATTCATCTTTAAATACATTTGCATAGTTTTCTAGGCTTTAAACTATTATAAATTAAATATTCTTAGTAACTAGTTTGATGTAAACACGTTGTGCTGGCAAGCGGAAACATAAGTGGCATGTGCGAAACTTTACACAAATCACGTTGAAAACTTTGCGCGAGACTCATCAATTTCGCAGGTCTGCCGTGAGATATTTCCTGTAATATAAACTCCTGGAGAGGAGGGCCGCATCAATGGAAACTATCAAAGGGTCATAAAACTTTCGCCCAACACTTTGCAGACAGGAAATATGACAGGGCCCGCACAATAAAACGAGCTGCCGGTCATTTGCCAATGTCTAGCTGACTGAATGACTAGCTGACTGAATAACTGACGGACTGACTGACTGACTGACTGGCTGGCCATCGCTGTGTCCACCAGATTGATTTGCAAGTGGTTGGAGGGCAGAGCCGGGATTGAAATTGAACTTGAAAAGTGCACAGCAGACAGACGACATCGCAATGACAATGACAAGGCTCTCACGATTACACAAAAGCCAGCCAAGCCAGCGGCAGCAGCAGAAGAAAATAAAATGCCACGACTCCGGGACTCCGACGACTCCCTGTTGTCGATATGATCTCGTCATTATGTCGCCAAAGGCAGACACCATAGTCCCCGGGTTCCAAGGCGGATCTCGGGGGGCAAAGACGTCTGCACGTTGCGTCGTGTGGGCGACACATTTATGTGAAATTGATGATGATTGAAAGCTGCATCGGTTGGAAAGGCAAGGAATTATTGGACATGACAGCGTGATGCTCACGACATTTGCGGATAATAGATACATTTATATCTAAGCTATATATTTCGACACATTTTTGTGAGAAAATGATCTTATATTATTTTAGATTATTCCATTTCATATGCAAAGTTCCTGACATTTTCTCATCACCAAAGTACATTTACAAGAAGTACATATAGCATTGTATATGTAGAATACTAGCTCATCTCTAGTTGTAATCTTGTGCCATCCGCTCGCTGATGTCGGCATACGAATTAAACAATTAAAAGGCAAACAGGCTGTGTTGTATCCCCACATCAGAGGCCCCCCACACCAGCCCATCCCCAACCCATCTCATACTTCCATTTAGGGCTGGCCACAGATTTTTATGGCGCCACGATGTTCTTTAAGATATATGTGTCAAAACTACTTGTGTGCCATCGTAAATTTAATTCATAGGCGTCTGCGTCACCAGCTGATGATTGTCATCATCATCATCATAATCATCATCATGACGATGATCATCCCAATCGCAATCACAATCCCAATCGTGTGGGACTTGAAGGCGAGTGCTCATTGCATTTTTATCACTTACGCGAAATTGGTTTTTATGTGTCGGGAGTCTCATGTGCGCCTATTAAATGGAAACGCTGCCTCCAATTCCTTTGGCGACCGCACTCAACATCAATTCCACATATCACAACTACCATAAGTAAGTAGGCCTGTGCGTATGTATGCCACGAATATGAAGGGAGTACACAGTACGTATACGCAGCGTTAACCGGGAAGGCAGTTAAATAAAATGCTCCGCTGGCCGTTTAAGCGATGGCAATCAGCCGAATAGTCAAGTGATATATGGCAGAGCACTTTCAGCCACCTAAGAACTAGGAAGACCAACGAAGGAGACTACTCTTCTTAGGGTCTCTTGTCATTGTTTTATTGATTTATAGGTAAGTGACTGGTTGGGTTGTGCCACTTAAGACATTTCAACTTACGCACTTAATTTGGGTATTGAATGGATGAAATCGTTGGAAAATTACCTGCAATGAAAGGAGAATTGTATTATTAGACAGAGAATTTAAGTGGGATATTCAACGTTTGTGCAGAACAAACTTCATAGTACACGTGTTATATATATCATACTCTATTGACTCCATATGCCTATCTATGACCTGAAGCACACAGGGCAAACAAACTTCGACCACCAGAATTCCCCTCCCTCATCCAGGGAATGAAAAATCTGTCAAGCTCAACAAACTGACAACTTAATGCCACAAGCCGACCAACCAATCCCAACCAGCCGCAGGAGCAGCCACTGGTTACAGGATGAGAAGGACGACGACTACACAGGCTCAATGACTTGGCCAGACTGGTCTCTGTGGTAAAATTTAATTTAACATACAATTCAGAATGCCCGGCGACAAAATCTCTGGCCAGCAACTAGGGCCACACAATGGCCAAAATTGTTGCCAGGACACAAAGTTTTCTGGCCACGAGGAGGTGGTGGTGATGATGGTGGAGTCGAAGAGTTGGAGAGTCGAGGCCCAAGGCTCGAACCCTTAATTATATTGAGTGTATGAAATCCTTTGGCCACACAATGGCCGGCAGGAAGTGAAAGTGGCCATGTCCTTGTCCCTGCTCGCCGTCGTGTTTAATCCAAGCAATTTGCAATTTTTGGTAATTTAACTGACAAAACTTTTTAATGGGGATGAAGTCACCCCACTCACAGACTGACAATGGAAACGAATGGCATTTGTGGCTCCCGTTCGATTCGATTCGCAACTGTTGCCAGGATTCAGGCGAGCTCCCTAATCCCGGCAAGGAAGGACTCTTCGAACCCTTCAACCGGCTCGAATAAAACCATAATTTTCGATTGTTATGTACTTAAAGGAGAATTTCGTCATGTGCGCTGAATGCAAATATCGTTTTCAATTTCGCTTTTTATGTCTGCCTTTGGTCTATTATATTTTATGATTTATGTTTTCGCAGATTGTGGGCCAAAGGGGTAGATCGTGGAAGGGGCTACATTAAGCGGACTAAGGCGTTAATATCCTTGGTGCAGGATTTGTCGCCGCATGGACTGGGCGGCAAAAGAGTTGTGGCAATTTACGAGATGATTTGATTTTAATCTCTAACCGCCCTCTGGGAATACAATGCGAATTGCGTATTTTGTTTCTGCTGAATCGGTGATGGTAACAGATTAAAAACCAAATATTTATAAGTGAAGGGGATTAGAGGAGATTTATGTGAATGAGAAAAGTTTCCGACAATGATCTGTTGCCTTCGTCGTGGGAGTATGGTGTGAATTATGCAAAATGTTTAATATAAGTAGCTTAAGGCATAGATTTATTTAGAAACAAAGTTCCTATTGCATGACTTACTCAACTGTTTATGAATTTACCTACTCCCCCATGCCTCATTAATCATTCGCAGCTCAGATCGTATTCTATCCATCTACTCGAATACTTTCTGATAGCTCTAATTACAAATAACAACAGCAGATCGCGTTGACGACAGAAGTTTCAGCGCTGAGGGAGTATAAAGTTGAGTCGATAAAAGAGGAAAATGAATGTCCTACCATAAGCCGTAATTTTTGCGCAAAAGTCGAGCTACTGCGCCCCCGAAAGCAGTTTGAAATGTCAGAAATGACAAATAGTCCGTCGAGGATTTAATTTTGAATGCACCGCTTCGCAGTCGCAGTGCAGTGGAAATTAACTAAGCGACGTTTCCCCATTGGGAGAAGTCAGTGGGAAAAGCACCCACCATGGCAACACAGCCACCACCGAAAATCTCGCAGACGGAAAGCGGCATTAAAAGCGATCCACACACACACACACCTTCCCAGTGAAAATCGCATCCCTTCCCCGCCGCTTTTCATAATTTTCCAAGGGGTGCGTTTGTCCAAAGGGGATGCAACCATGTTTGTCCGGGAAATTAGTTTGGCTCAACAGCGGCATCATTGGAAAATAAAGGATTTTCAGTTTAGAACAGTACGAGTATTTATAAATTACTCGTCCGCAGCACAATTGCTCAGCCATACGTTTTATTGCAAATTCTGGAAGAAGAGAAAAAAAAATAAAGGATCCCAGGTTGCTGGGACTACTACGCACGTGTATGAGAGAAACCCTTCGAGCCATCCACTTATTAAAAATACTTGTTTGTTTGCAGTACTATATCTGCAACTGGGCATTGTCTATGGATTCGCGGGTTGCGTCAACTGGCTTTATTTGCGATTCGCTGGGGCATGTAATTAAATTTTCGGATTGCACCTTTTCAGCAGGGAACTTTGCACAGACAGGTCAAAGGATGTGGGAGTATGCTTTACAGGCTCAACATTTTGCATGTTTTTCAAGTCCACTAAAACATTGCCAAGTTCATACTTTTAAGGCCAGTTAATGGCTTTTTATTAATTACTTCCTACCACTTATCTTTGCTGCCCACCTTTTCTTGCATAAACTGGGCTGTAACATTAATCATTGCATAATTTCGTGGTTCATAGCTCATCGGCACTGTAAACTAAACTCATTAATTACTACAATTAGGCCATACACATTTTTTTCCGCTAGCCCTCAAATTGTTTAATCTGGCAACCGATTCAGGGCCGCACTGCCCGCTAAATGATACGCACGCGACCCCCGAAGAGAACCCAACATTGGGTTCCCAACTTCCCATTTCGAGTCGTTAAAATGGTCCGCTTTGGATAAGAAGTGGAAAAAGAAAAACTGAAATGAAAAGGAAAAATATATGTAAAACTGCCGTGCTAGACTCGGCTGCTTTGATTAATGGTTTCTTCCAGCACGTCATAAGCGGGCAGGTCCTGGCAAATCCCTACCCCGCCTCATAGCCATCAAAGGCAAAGCACCTTTTTTTTGTATTTTTTGTGTGTAGGGGGAAAAAATGAAAAGACTGGGCCGTGTCGTCCAGTCAAGTATAATTAACAACTTTGTTGGGCCGTTTGGGCTTTCCTTTCGCTGTTCGTTAAGAAATTGCAAAAACGTTGTTGCTCGTTCTATGTAAATGATGTGTAAACACCACGTGCAGGAGTGCCTCGAAGTTCATAATAATCCGGAGCAGTGCAACAATGTGGCATTTTGAAAAATACTCGATGCATATTTCGTGGCGCATGTCCATTAGCATTGGGTAAAGGGACTAAAACGAGAGTACAACGACACGTGTCGCAGCGATTTATTAGCATAATTTCTCTTCCTCAGGTTTTTTAATGCTCGCCACGGAAGCATTAAAGCGAAATGGATGTTCATCTACCCGAAATGATCCGAAGGAGTGAGAGTGAGGCGGACTCGCTTTTCAATTTCCAAGGCAGCCCCGGGGCCATCATCTTTGTCAGCATAAATTCCCAGGAACTACTCCCTTAATTGTTGTGCATTTGTCAACCTGAGCACACGAAAGCACTTTCAAAAACGGCGTCAAACTCTCGAACGTCTTCATCTCCATCTATCCAGAGCCATCCAGAAGATCCACACTTGAATCCAGTTCGAGCACTTTAAATTCTGGCACACAAGACAAGGCACAGACATTTGCTCGATTCGAGTGCTATTTATGTCTTACTTAGTAGCACATTTGCTGTGACTAGTTCGTAAATTAATTGGATTTGCAATTACACGCCCCACAAGAGCCAGACTAACAAACAGCAGAAAAGTGGTGGGACAAAGCGAGGCAGTACAGCCAGTATTGAATGAGAAGAGCTGACTAAACGGATAGAAGGCAAAATATATGTACAGTCTGTAAATTCAATGGAAAAGACCCTGAAAAGAGCAAAATAATTGAACGAGTGTTGAATAAGATAACAGAGCGAAGTAAACTCGTTGAGAAGCGCATAGAAAGGCGCGAACTTAACCTTAAGGTTATATTACGCTTTTCGATACAGTTTGGTACTAATCGATACAAGTGTATGAACGTTCTGGAAACAATAACGTGCTACCAAACAAAATCAGAACCAGAAATCTTGAAGTACTCTCACTCCCTCATAACATTCATATCCCTTTCTCAGATCGACCATTACACTAATTGCTGGCATACAACATTTTTATTGCAATTGCCGACTCCTATTCTGGAATTTCATGCCGTACATACCGCCGCTTAATATGCATAGCAATAAATGGTCATATAAGAGCATAGGTTCCCCAACTCTGGACCTCAATTTCGCCAAGGGAGCAGTCAGAGAAATACTCACAAATAAACACAAAAATCAAAGGCACGAAAAGCGAAAGCAAATTGCTTGAAGGCCTCACCTGTACAAACCAGTCCCTGGCGAACATTTCAATACAAATGAAATCGGCAATGGAAACGGACAGAGAGCAAATTTCATAACGAAATGAAATTAGAATTTTTCGGCAGTCGAGGAAATTGCTGCACGCACGCAAACACCAGAAAATATTGAAATTACATCCAGGAACGCAGAATTCAAAAATATATATATCGCCCAGCACTTCTATGCAAAATAACCGCAGGCCATTTGTTTGTAGACAAACATTTGGCATTCTGTATGCCGGTATCTGAGCATCCGAGAGTGGTTTGCGTGCCCAGTCAAACGGAAATGGGCAAATGCCTACGCAAATGTGCGCATTTCAATTAAATTTCCGTTTTAATCACTTTTACAAGTTCCATTGCTACCATTCAGAGTGGCCAGCATGGGTTAAGCAGGGGGTCAAAGCCCCATGTTGTTGGTATGCTCACTCATTAAAACTGTGTCTGGGGTCAGGTCATGCGAACTAATTTGATGACGTGGATCCGTGATCTGCCATCCACTTCCGAGCTAAACTTGTTGAGAATCACGTAGAGAGGCGCTTCACTGATGAAGGATTTGCCGAAGTGGTTCCACTAACAAGAATGCTTGTATACCTTTTTCAAATATTTCAAATATTATAAATGTTATTCACCATTTATTAAATATGTATGAAACTTCAATCCGCTTACTATAATTTTGAAAAATACTATGTGGCCTAATTTGTAATACTGTATCTGCGCCCGTCCGCTATAAGTGTAGTTTCACTGTCCGTGCTCTCCTGATTGTACTCTTTGTTGTTCCATACCAAGTGAACAGGTATGCTGAGCGAGATTCCCGACGATGCGAAGCTACGGCTGGTGATTGTGGTGTCCGAACTGCTTCGCTCATTGCCCAGTTCCTCGTAGGGCACCAGTGCCCTATCTGAAGGATCTGAAGGATCCTCCTTATCCCAATCACCCAGGCCGCACTCCGAAATGATGGGCGACGAACGGGCTCCGCTTTCCGCCGAGTTCCACGCCTTATCGCTGGTCCTCTCGTAATTGTTGTCCACAATAGGCAGCAAGGATGGCAATGCCTCCAGTTGACCTCCAGCTTTCGATCTCGGCATGGAACGCAGACTCTCCTCTACGGGCAGCGAACTGCGCCGCAGGAGCTTCTGCAGCGTCTTGAAGGATTCACGCATCTCTAGAAGTTGCCCCTCATCGTAGGGTTCGGTGAGTGGAGTGTTTGGCACCGACAGGGCGTTGATAAGAAACTCCAAGTCATCCTCCATGGCTTTTATTGATTTCGATGATTGTTTGGTATGTTCCAAGAAAATTAACTTTATTAAAATTTAGAAATTTTATTCAAATTTGATTTCTATGCCGACGATGAGAAAAGCAAAGCTATCTAACCCCAATGCCTCGATAGAATCTTTAACTTTCATTATTAGAAAGTTGTATATTCTCTTCATTTGTATAAATTACTTTCTTATTACTTTATTGCATATTTGGTCTATCGCATCATCTTGTAATTTGTGCCTCACCATTGGTTGTCCTTTTCGAACTGCAAACTTTTTTCATTAATTCCGTCTGAGGGCTTTAAGAATGGCATCTTAAGTTCCTGTACCGCCCTAATCTACATCCTCCCACCGCTCCATCGTTCAATCCGACTCCATCCCTACCGAATTTTGCTACAAAGTCATTACGAACAACTTAAGTTTGTGTTAAACACGCCTACATTACCAGATTTTGCATTTGGAGCGGCAAAAAGCAAAGTTGAGGGAAAGCAGCCGAGGCAGAAGCGAACTGCAAGAAGTGGAAAACTTGAGTTTGGGTCTCCGTGTAATAATTGTAATTTCGCAGTTGCCGGAGGAGGAAAGCGAGGCAAACCGAGGAAAACACGAAAAATAACAATCAGAAAGCATTTAGCAGCAACTTCTGAAAGCGAGAGTCCCAGGGGAGCCGAGTTAACCAAAGTGTGTTCGCTTGTCGACGCCAGGTGGCTTCCTCTATGGTCGAGTTGCAAGTTCGTGTGTTGCCGATCAAAGTAATACATATATGTGGTATGGTGGCTCCCCTTTTTCGTGTGTCAACGCATAGGAAAACTTGAACGGCCGGAGGGAGAGAAAACCAGAAACAAACCATGAATTCCTTTAACGATTAAACAAGGAGCAGGATACCATATAGGATACAGTGTTCCTTCCTCCTTCTCCCTGCAAAGAAACACACATAAATCTCGTTTTGGGGTGTATCCCAGAGTGTGTGTTTCTGTTTCGCCTGGCGTGGCAATTTTAATGGCCTGACCTACTTACTGTTCCTGCTTTTTATTGATCACTTAAAGTAACTAGCGTTTCGTTTAATTGCGCAAATTTCAACATAAACATCAGACTACGTAACTTCTTTGCTCACGTGAAAAGTTTTACCACCGCTTGTCCTGCCATTTGTCAGGCATCAGAAAATATGTTTAATAATCTGAACGCATTACCAAAACAGCAGCCACTGTGCAAACAAACGGAAGTCGAAAGAAAGGCGCTTGTGGTTTGGGGCACCAACGGGGTTGCAAGGATAGCGACAAGGAGCAGACACATGTAGACGACTCCAAAAGACTGAGGACTCCAGACAGGCAGACAAAACAAACAAAGAGGGTGAGATGGAAATATATCAGGAGAGGCGGGGAGCAGCGAGGAGACCTGTGATACCAAGGAGCATATTTTTGGACAGTGGACCAAAACGCAATGTTATGCCTTCTAAAATAATTGATGAAGATGGATGTACAAATTAAAGAATCGTTTTGTCAAGTTAGGCTTACTTGACGCATGCAAACCATTTCTTAAAGTTCAAGGAATGTGTGATTTTTAAACTACATTTTTTCCACTGTGCCGAGCTGCCTGCCATTTGGTGCTCGTCTTCCGAGTCGCAGAAGCCTATTAAATAACATGGTCCTACACATGCGACCTCCGAGGAAGGAAGGCAGTCAGCAGCCGAAAGTTTTGCTCACAATTTCCAGGATAACGTAGGACTCGCAGGAGTGAGCAGTCGCAGTCGGAGGAATCCGAAAAGTGGTCACATGAAAATATGAAAATATTCATGGCTAAACAGGAAAAAAAAAGCCAGCAAAATAATGACGACAACAAAAATACAAGAAAGTGGAGGGAAAACCCCGACAAAGTAGAGGGAAACTCGCATGCAGGCAAATGGCAAAAAGTAAACAAATAAACAAATGGGATCGGGCTGTGTATCCTTCGTTTGATGGAGGAAAACTTCAAGAAGGATGACGATGAGGATGCGGTAGTGTGGTTGTCATCCACCCATGTCTTAGATATTTGCATATGGAGCTGGAGCAGCTTCTGCCTTTACTATTTGCCCGAGTGAGGCATCATTGGCCAAATTTAGGGGAAAATTCTATTATTTTAGCTGCTCAAACAACTACTCAGACTCCCAGCAGTTAGTTGTTCACTTTGTCAAACAGATGACCGACCACTTGAGTCCTTTTGAGACCCACTACTACTACATGGGTATGTAAAACATTTAGCCCCTCCGTTTCCTTTGGGCAACTTGCACTTTGAGCAGCAGCTGGAAAATAAATGTTCAATTTGTAGTTGTCAATTGGCTACTTAGTGCAGTTGAAACATCGCCCATTGAAATGGAGGAACAGCCAAATGCCATGGAACAGCAATTGAAAAGTAAACGAAACTAATGCAGGAATTTGGCAAAGTGCCATCGATGGATGCTGGTATGTATGCTGAGCAAAAGTGAAAAGACCCCTTAAAAGCTACACAAAAAAGAAGTTGATGTAATGGAGCGAAAGGATACATGCGATATCCAATTTTACACTAAAAAGGAAAAGGAAAGATATTATTTTTATGAAAAACATGAACTCGACATTAACCTTTTCGCAGGAGAAGATGAAGCCATATCATTAACTTAACAAGAAGAAGCCGAGATTTACCTTTTGGCCTCTCGATAAGCAGCTCATTACTCAAATGCAGAAAAGAAAAAACCCCGAAAAAGGTCGAGAACAAAACCCCCGAATTTTCTTTTTTCTTGATTTACTGGGCTCGGTGAACCGCTTGGATCAGCTAAAAATGGCAGAAACATAATAATAATTTGTTATATGGGAAAAGCACAGTGCAAAGGAGATAAACAAAATAAATGACAAAAGCATGTCAGCACAAAGCCAACTAGAATGGAAATGGAAAATGGATCCGCTCCTCGAATTCGGGAGGCTTTTTTGTTGCAACCCTCAGCGATTTTCTGTCTTCTTCCACGGGACTACAGACTACAGACATTTGCATAAATTATCATTTGTTGAGCCGGAACAAAAAAGCCCAGGATGGGCAGAGAGATATACCTTTGAAAGAAGGCATCGATGGAAAAATGGGTAATAAAAGCCAAATGCATAAAATAACATAAAAATAAAACAAGAATTTATGTGCTAGAGCTGAGCAACGGCAAATATCAAACGAATTGCAATAAAATGCAAATTTAAATAGAGAATCGGCAAAGTTTACATAAATTCTGGCCTTACATTTTAAAGCCAGCCGAAAATGTTGCTGGCTAAAACAATTTGAATTTAAATATTTTATGCTTAATTTTAGAGCATTTTATTACCGAACGGCAGACCGCAGAAAGCGGTGAAGTCCCCCGGATATTTGCTGGAAAATGCGAAGCTTGGGGCCCAGAACACCACACCCCTTGTTTGTTTCCAAGCAGCTGAGCACAGCTGGAAAAGTGGTATGGAAAAACGAAGACAGCATTTCCCTACGTTTTTAATACACTTTTCCACCGAACACGACGGCAAAGAGCAAAAAGCAACAGCCGATGGCAGGTGAAGTCCACCCATCCGCCAGTTGCTTGTTTTTTTTTTTTTTTATTATGTTCTTTAAAGAAAACTTTTTCTGCACAATGAATTTTTGCGCATTTTCCACCTGTATGAGCTCGCCCCGGGAAAAGCGTGGTGCTGGGAAATTCGCCCAGGAAATCGATTCGTTGTGGTTGTTGCTTTGGTAATGAGACTTTCCATCACCGAAACGGAAAACGCCAAAGGGGGAAAGAGCACAATTTTCCAATGTTTTTTTTTCCAGCTCGTTTCGGGTGAATTCGCAACTATGCAAATGGAAGGTAAATAACGGAGCTTAGTCCTTTGGTTCAATTACTGGCAAAGGAGCCTGGAAAGGCTCCTCTTCTCGCTTTTCTCAGGATCTGGAGGAAAAGCTATTAGCATGTGGGTGAGAAAAATGAGGCGGGGCAGCAACAAATCTCAGCTAATTAAAGTCAACAAGCAGAATTATTTGAAATGCAAATGTCAAACGGCGTAATGGTAATTTGCGAGTGTGTGTGTGTGTGTGTGCGGGGTGAAAGACAGAATAATATGTGTATGGAGAAATTAAGCTAGCCAAAAGAGCAAAAACCAAAGAATCCCATTGTTGTTGAAGGTGCCTCGACTATTTCATACCCATTAGCATGAAAGTCAATATGCGGTATAAGCCATTACGTATTTGAATGCTACAGTTATCGCAGTTACTAAATACTCCTCTTGTGACAATTTGTGTACCTTGCTTATGGTGATACCATATCAAAAATCTGATTCCCTACCAACCCTAGCAACTCTTTACCTAGAATCCCTCATATGTTCCATAAGGGCCCTAACAAGTTGAAGCACCCGCACAAGCAGCATCACAATATTTTGCTCTTTAAAACTGAAGTACACAAATTTTGATGAGGGTAATTATTGGCAGACTCCGCGGGGCTTGAGTTGAATGGGAAAAGGGTAAACTGAGATTTATAACCGAAATGGATAGGAAGCTGGGGTGAGCAAAATAAAAAAAAAAATTAAGATAGAAGGAAGCATAGAATTTCAATTAAAATTAGCAGCCAGGTCGTTAATATGAAATATTGCTAATTAGATTGCTGTGGACGCAGACCAGTAGCATCGACTGCTTCGCCTCCGTCTTTTGCATTGATTTTGACACGGTCATGAATATTAAATTACCAACTCACACATAGATGCCACATAGATGTTTATGGTATTGGGGAGAAAAGTTTGTCTGCCATAAATTAAAATCAACGCCCATGGAACACGCCCCTTTCTCCCACTTTCACCTCCTTCCCCTCGCACAGCCGCCACTCAGAATGTTGACGGTAATTAACTTTTAGGCATTTTCTATGCATATTTATGTGGGGCGTACTTTCTAGAGGGAGGGATTGGGCCGTCTGCTTGCATAGCATTAACGAGGGGCAGTGGGTGGTGGGTGGTGGTGGGTGGCTATACCCTCGCCACGACAGATGATGCGTGCAAGGTCGAGAAAATTACGCTTTTTCTTTCTCTTTTGACAGAGGATCTCTTTATTCGCATGGGAAAGCCCTACAACTACAAGGACCTCGCATTCTTTCATTGGAAATTCACTTTCTATTTTTACACACCATCTGTAAATGTCATAAATAAATAATGAATTAATCATACAGTTTAGCGGATTTTTCTTTAGCCCACGCCAAGAGTTTTCAATTGTGAATTCAAGTGAAAGCAGTCCTTGAGTTTTTCCATTTTCTACACTCCGCACGATGTGCACTCATTTATAAATTATTAATGATGTATTAAATATAAATTGGGGCGGTGTTCGCTTTCAAGGGATCTCTTTTTGCGTCTGGCAGCTTGTCAAAAACATAAGGAGGCGTTTTTAAAAAAATGAATTCGAATTCGAAAGACTGTAAATGCGAGTTTGATGGAACTTATTACTTGGCAGAATGACAGCAACAATATATGTACAGCTTAAATCTATTAATATTGCTATCAAAATATCCATCTACTGGGCAATAGTAAGTAAATCAATTTGTTTCCAATAAAAATTATCTCTTGCCTGAGAGGCAGTGTCTTAACTTCATTTTACCCTTGCAAACATTTCAAAGTGTTTTGTTTTTTTTTTGCATTTTAATTGAAGGCAACGGCAAACGTTGTCATAGAACGGCACTTAAAACTCAATCAACTGCATCTAACCATATTAAAAGGAGACCCAGGAAAAGTTGCGGCAAGGGGAAAACGTATAACGCATACGCCATGTGGTGCATGGTGCACTGATGTCGTCGGCATAGAAAATAAAAGAATGCAATCAATTTGTCAACGTCTGTGTTCTGGTATTGGTGTATATGGCACCGTTACACGGCCGTATATATGCATGTATGCTATGTCTGCATTCCGTCCGCCTGTCAGTCTGTCCATTTGTCCGTCCGTACCGCTTTCCCTTCATCCATCCGCGCCAGGCCATTCATTCATCCATTCGTTCGCCTGTCATCACACACGTATGCCGGCAATTTATGTGTCGTCTGGGTCTCTGGACTTTTTGCCTTTGCATTCGAGGGAAAACCAGCAAAACAGTAACAGCAGCAAGTAAATAAATTTAAAAGCGCTTAAAATGGGCGGTTGGGGGGCGTGGCACATCTGCAATTTACCATGTCGCAAGGTGACTCGACAACATTTGCCGTCTGGGCTTCGGTTTCAGTTGCAAGAAACGACAATGATGATATTCAAGTTAACTGTGACACGAGTAAATTCAATTAAAACACCATGTCTTCGTTCGCCGGGCAGCTAACTGGTTTACTTTCTAGTTGAAACTTTAAATCAATTACTCTTGCGATTATGAAATACTTTGTAAGCTGTGCAAGCGGCTGTAGCAAAAACTCTAATGGTGTATAAACAAATTAGGACTCAAATAAAGTCATTTTTCCGAAGTATATTTAAAAAGCGTATTGTAACTATTTTATTTACTTTTAATATTCAAGTTAGATGTTTTAATGCAAATGTTGTGTTCTATTCCTAATTTGTGGCCCCGCCTTGGTCGCAAAAATTGCAATCCTTAATCACATAACGCAGATGCTCCAGCCGGAGGATAAGGACTTGGACAAGAGTGGGGCAGCTGGAGATTTCTGCACTTGTGGGTTTTGTAAACTTGTGTGAGACCAAACAGCCCGGGGCGAAAAAAAACAGCTCAAAAAACAAACAATGCTGGAAAACAAGAGTCGTGGAGAAGGATACGAACGTGTTGTTGCTGTTGTCGTTATGATATTATTGCACTTGTCAGCTCCACACATACACACAGACCCACTCCACAGGGACACTCGCTCACACACACACACACCAGCACAATTATTTGTAGCACAGATGAACATTCCGCAAGCTGCAAGAGACGCCACAAAGTATGCAAAGTTTTTATGCCAAAGCGCAAATGAAAACAGCCAGCGATACACAAAGTTACAAGGATATATGTATATATGTGCAGGTGTGGAGTGAGTCACAAATGTAATCCTGCGCAGGTATATATGCCTGTACGAGATGCCTACAAAGGCATAGCAAGGACTCAGCAGTATCCAGCTGGAAATATGTCAACACACGGGGCGTATGAGTAATAAGTGCGAGCACGAGCCAAAGACAACAGCTGCGCATCAACTGCGAACGGGAATCAAATTTGCACATCTGCAGCGGAATGAAATGCATTGCAATGTTAGCCACAGAGCTATGGCATGCATAACCCACTCGAAGTCGGAGAATGGGTATCGCCAGTCAAAGGTTGATGTGGAGCAAAGTGAAACATCGCTGCACTGTGAGAAGTTTCATAGTTCATCAATCAATTATAAGAAATCTCAAAGTTCCTAAACCTAAACTTATTGAAGTTCAGCCTTCTGGTTAATGTATTGCTTTAATTAACTATAAATTTTGAAATTAATTTTTAATTTCTCCTTATATTTTCCACAGTGCAGATGTGTTGAGTTCTATACTTCCTTCACGGCTGCCATCGTTATTGCTTTTGGGAATATGCACGGCATGCCAAACACCCGCCTCCCAGTCCTAATTCCATTTGCATGCCGCAGCTCGAATCAGTCTACTTCTGTTTTATACATTTTAATTTGAGTGAGCGAGTCGAGTCCTGGCTGCCAGGACACATCCAGGATTCCCGCATGGAGCTCCATCCTGTTGCCATTTACCGCAGAGCCTGGTTCCTCCACCTACGAGAAACCATTCCACAACATCTCAAACCATTCCAAGCCATGGTCTCCCTTCAACTCGGCCTTGTCTCTTGGTATTTCGCCTCGTCTCGTTTCGTTTCGTTTCGCATCTATTTTTTATAAGCAGACGCAATTGTTTCGAAAATGAAAGGTTAAAATGTTAAATGCGACTTTGGATGAGAACAATGGGTTAAGGGTTTGGCTGCTGTCATTGTTTTCTGCCAAAGGCTTGGCTGTAACCAGGAAATGCAGGCCCCCTTGGAGAGATCAAAACACGAACTTTGTCAATGAACTTCATATGTAAAGTTACTGGCGCAGCAATCTGAATTTTCTGAGCGGGTCGTGAGTTTGATAAATGGGCTCGGGGAAGCTGGGAATTGCTGCGTTCATGGATTACTAGAAATTCAAAACAAATATGTGGGTTTTAAGCCAACTGCTTAGTAAAATATTTGTGAGAAATCTTAATTTGTTACTAGCTATTCCTTATTGGAAATAGTATAAAGTATTCCTTTTATTGTTTATGCTAGCAATATTTTCCTTTCGCCACACAATATTCATTTTCAATTTCACCTATGCGTCAGCTTCAAAAATGCATTAAATTAAAAATATTTACGCAGGATACAGGCACTTTTCTCGACGCACAAGAGCCGGGTCTCGAAATGCGTATGCCAGCCAGGATATTTTAGTTCTTGGCCATTGTTCATATTAAATTTTGATAGCCAGCCATACATCCGACCGAAAAGAGACAGCCACAAAGGGATGCCAAAGCTTTTTGTTCATAAACATTTTTGTGTGTGTTTCGCCTGGAGTGGGGAAGACGGGTGTACGGGGGTATGGCCAGATGGAAGCACTCTGGAATGCCTTTCTTTCCTCTTTTGTGGGAAATTCAGAAATTAGAGATAGGCCAAACAGAGATGGTCAATGCAAAGAAAAGGAAAATTAGGTCAGGCAAACAATAAAAATCATCAGACAACGCTGAGACTTGATGAGCAGCTCGCCAGCTCGGCAGCTCGATAAAGCTGCAGGAAAAAGGACATTCAGGCTGCGAAGGAATGGTTGGGTTTTTGGTGGGGGGGGGGGGGGCAGTCAACCCCTAATGGCATAATCTTCACTAATTTAGCGCTCATTAATTTCTAGCGCTTCCATTCTGTTTGATAACACGAAGAGCGTAATTGAATTAAAAGTGGCAGCAGGACAAGGGCCGAATATATCCAGGATTTGGCAACCATAAACATCAACATGTCGAGAACTTCTTTTCGTTTCTTTTCCACTGCCAGCATTCCGTGCTTTAATTAAAATGGCACAATCAGGACGAAGAAAGTCGCCTCCTGTCCGTCGATATCTTCGACATTCCGTTTCGTTCCATCCTAATCAGCATGCCATTTGTGTAATTTGTGTCGTCCTTGGCGGCATTGGAGCTTCTGCCAGCTATCGCAGCCTAATCATCTCGAGACCCATTTGTTGTTACGGCCTTTGCCATTTTCACCCAGCCCGGGCTTTTTATTATAATTAGATACGAATTGCCGAGCACTCGAAGGCAGAGTATCCTGCCAGTCCTGTGTCTCCTGTGCCTAATGTCTAATGCCAGTCTCATCATCTCATCAGCACGCACTCCTTATCGCAGGACTCTCCTTTGTCTTATCCCTTTGCCACATTGACTTCCTGACGATTTGGTTGGGTCAGCAGTTTTTAATTGAATTGCACACAGCGCGTCCTTGGCGCCAAGTTCGTTTATTATGCGCATCCATTTGCATTTTCCATCCACAAATCGTCAAATGCAATTTCATCTGCGGCTAATTGTGTATTTCTGCGGCTGAGAAAAGTTAATCTAGTCAGCAAAAAGTGAATGAGAAGTGCTACTCAAATGGAAGCTAGTTAGGCCAGCAGAATTTTCAACAACTTGCTTTAGATAGTTTGGGTAAATTTAAAGTAAAGTTTGCATAATAATATTCGTTTTGTAGAAGCTCAAATGCGTAACTTCCTGTATAATTTTCGAAGTAGTCGATTAATTTTTCCTTTTTCGCATCTTTATAACAACACTTGTCCTTTGCTCCATTTTCATTCATGCCTCACTGAAAATCTGCAACATTATTCTGGTCACTTTATGTGCCTTCATCTCTTGGCGAACGAGCAAAAGGCTAGATGGATAAATGGGAAATAATTTAATAAGAAAAAGTTCTCCCAGATACCCATTGACCTTTTTTTTTTTTTTTTCTAGCTGAATGTGCAAAGCGGTTGACATAAATAAAAAATGTTACTACATTTTGGCACATTACATAAAATAAAAGCGATGAGAAAAGGCGAATTCCCCAAAGAAAAACGAGTGGGAATGAGAAAATGGGCCTGAAAATAGCCTGATAAAATTGTGAAAAACTGCGAAAATGTGTTGGGCAATTCTCGGGAAAACGTCAAGACGAAAACGGGTCAAGTAATCAATGCTGTTGGACAGGCTTGAGAATTTTTCCAAGGGATCCGCTTAATTAGATCTCATGTTCGTGAAAAGTTTGGTCTTCTGCAAAAAGGGTGTTCGCATTTATCTAAATTATTTCGTTAGTGGGTCCAAACAAATTAAAATAAATGTTTGTCAAAGGTCCGCACGAAGAGTCAACAAATTAAAAATTGTTTGTGTTCGTGTGGGCGAGGTTAAAAGGGGAAAGGTATTCGGGGTCATTTGGGCAGGTGTTCGCCAAAAAAGGTTTTTCGTGTTTGCTTTTTTCGGCCAAAAAGTCAACCCCAACACCAATTGCTTCATTATATTGGAGTTGTGTGAAAGGTTAAATTTGTACATAACCATTGAAACTTGAAGGAGTAACAAAAAATGTGAATGCTTTAATATATGTATTCAGAATGTAAGTACACATAAAATATCGTTTTCGTGGTGAGCATTTCTCCCCCTATTGAATATTCAGAAAAAGTGATTCCATCACAAAATGCCTCCGGCAAACGGAATGATATAAATTCATATCTGCTGCAGGGTCATGTCAAAATGTTTATCAACAATGGCCTCAGGTTGTGTATTGATTAAAAAATTTCGACAAGCGCCAGACAGACGGGAAATGAGGAGGAAAATGGTAGGAAAATGCTGCCTGCACTTGTTGACAGCCTTACGCCCGGGGTCATAATTTCAGTTCAAAGGCCGCTGCGAAAACTTTACAAAAATTGTGATTTTAAGCGGCTTTCAGGCGCTTTCCAAGAGCACCGATGATGATGAGGGCCGCGGTAAGCTACGGAAATTTAATTAATAAAAATTATTCTGCGGCTCTTTTTGCTGAGATTAACAGGCTTTTTTTTAAGTCCTTGGCCACGTGTTGAAAATCTGATTACAATGACACTCGAATGCTTTGATTCTGGTTTCCATTAAGCAAAATGACCAAGAGGCGAATAAGGACTTACTTGCGCTTCAAAAATCAAAGTGGACAGAAAGCGGGATTAACATACCTGAAAAAGAGAGAAGAAAATGGAAATTAGTTGTTACGTTCTATCGAAACCTAAAGTGTATAATACTTAAAGCCCCTGAAACATTTGCTAAGACCATCCGATAAGATATGAGACTAGTTAGACGACACTAAATTAATTAAAGTTTTTATTCCATCCGATAGTAATCACAGTAAATTACAACTTGAGCAGACCCTTTACATAGCCATCAACTTAGTAATCAACTCAAGTCAACGCCCCACAAAGTTGCGACCACTCTGCTATCTGTAAATAAATCAAATTGTTATTGCATTTGAAATCAGCAGCATTGAATTATTAATGCCGCCTGCCTTTCGGCACAAATGTAACATGCTAATGGAGTGGAGAAGATATCCTGACCAAAAGCGGGCTTAAATCAGCTCCAAACCAAAGTCCACTGCCAGTGGACGGCGGCCAAATGCTGACAGCTGACAAGCCGCAATCCGCAGAGATAGGAAGCGAAATCCTCCACCATGCACTCCCAAGTCCAAGTGGGACAACAATAAACCAGCCGGAGGCGGGGCACTTCACGCGCCCTGACCACAGGACACGCCAAAGACCAGGATACGAGCGCAACCGTTGCAGGTGCTCACCTGGGGAGCCCACCTGGGCAGAAGCAGAAGCAGAAGCAGAGACAGTGGCAAGCAGGCGAGGCACTTTGAATAGTTCATGAAGTTGTCACTTTGTCGAGCGTAGCATGCCCCACGTCCCGTACAGTGCGCCCCCTGTGCAGTGGAAATGGGGTCTTGGCTACGTGATGAAGATTTATTGCACTTATGTGATTGGTTGGAATTTAACAATGCAAATGCATTGTTTAAATTTATAGTTTAAATTTAAGATTTTTCGAGAATGGCAAGTGATACCTATAGGTCACTGTATCTTTAAGTATCCTTTCTGCTGCTGCCTTTTCATACAGTTCATGACTCTGGACAAATAAATCTCTTATCTTCTGTGACAGTTGTAGCCTTAAAGCCATCATTTCACTGCAATCGATTGACAATTGAGACAGGGACTATCCAAGGTAATGCTTTAATGGAAAATATCTACAACTCATTCTCTTCTTGCGTTTCTGAAACTCTATTAAGACATACGCTCCCACGATATAAGGGAAAATGGGAAAACCATTAAGTTATCTGCGATATATGATAATTGGGAGCAAACCTTAATAATTTCAATGTGGCCCATAAAACCAAATGTTATTCGTTATCGATGCCCAGTTATGTGCTTTGATTTCGATTTCCCCCACCGCCGTCGATTCCACTCCTTGGCCCGCTTGTCGCTTTATCAGTTTTTGTGATTCAGTGTGTGATTCTTGTGAAATGCAATAAACTTCGATGTTGATAAACATCTGTCAGTCTGTCAGCGAGTGGGTCGATTAGGGGATGGGGTCCCTACAGTCCCTCCACTCCCCCCATCCTCTCCCCTCACTTTGAGGTATTTTTATGGCTTGCATACGTGCAGCATGTAATTGCACCCTCGTGCGGCACTGAATGCTCAAGTAGCTGATCCCTAACGAGCTCAACTTCCAGGTGACAGCACCCAACGAAGCTACTAAATATTGAGATTCCCAGATATGTACGCTCGATTATTCGGATTGGTTTGCATTGCATTGGATTGCATCAAGTCACCCGGCTTAATAGTAACGCACTTTTATGACCAGACATAAAATTTGTCAGAAAAGGGGGCAGCGATTAAAATAATTACATTTTATTGGGTTTATTATTGATGGATTTTAAGTGTTTTATGTGGTAAGATTTAAATTGGAATATTATTTATTCATATTGTTTGATTTATAGCATGCTTATCGATGAACTGTCTGTAATCTACACAGCTTCTAAAATTACTTAATTAATATTTATAAAAGTAAATAAAAGATTTGATAAGCACTACTATTCACTATAATTTATAATAATTTTGTTCCTAAATATTCAGCATTCCTGCACATATTGCACAGATTTCCTGCATTTAAGAAAGCTCGAAAATTGCTCCCCTCAGCGAATCCCCTGTAATTCCTCACCTAACTATGCCATTAACACTTGACCAGGCGGATGGGATTCGGTCACATAAGAGCCCGTACCGATAGCCATCTCCCCACTCCATGCCCCCAACCCAATTGGCCCACATTCACATGCCACACACGCAGCCGGCGAAGAAATTTAAAACGTCAACAAGACCGTTGACAGTTGGCGCTGTGCAGGACTCGTAAAAAACTGCGTCACTCGGATGGGGATGCCCTGTGTGTATATATATAGAGAGAGGGATAGGGATACGACTAGGGACATATATATATAAATATATATATGTGTTTGTGCAGTCGAGTGTGCACATTGTAGTTTTTAACGACACCTTACAACTGCTGCTCATGTCGCTCGTGCCACATGTGGCATGCTGGCTGATTCTGCGGGGTGACTTTTTGTGCGGCGGCTAATTAAAAAATGAGAGACGGTCACAAAATGAGCAGCGGGAATATACATACATACATATATTTTTTTACGGCCCCATTAAGTGCGAGCGTCAAACGTTTAACAGTCATAAAAGCGCCGCCCAACCACAAATTTAATACGAATTCAGCCATTTAATGCATTGGCAAACAAAGAACATTATTTAATTTCCACATTGGATTTTCATTAAGTTTTTTTTTTTTTTTTGTTTGCGTGCTGAAATTCTTTGTTTGTCGCCCAGTTCATTTAGTTGGAAAATTTGCATATGCATGTAAATTAAAACTTCCGTTTTGACACTCCAAGGAACAACAGAAATGTTGCATTGATTTACGTATTTATTTATTTTTTTATTTTTACGCATAATTAAAAACAATTTTCAATTTCGATTTTTGCGCCAAACGGCTGCTGTAAACTGTTTGAATTTCATTGCCATTAATTTGCATATGGGTAAAATCCGCGGGAACGCTTGGATAATATTAATGTTAAATCGATTGTAAATTTGTTTAAAGCGCACTCTCGGATTTTTATTTATTGCCTCAGTCTGAGATATAAATCCCCTCTACACTTGTTAATTGAACGCCACTAGCAGTGCGTTAAATTAAAAACACAATTTTCCTCCAATTAACTATTTTCTTGGGCAACGCTCTAATTTGTTTTTAAGCCCGTGCTGCGACAAATTGATTCTACTGCCTGGCAATCAAGCAAATCAATCAACAAATTGAGTCGCACCTCAGGAATCGGTAAATCAAACACAGATACTCAGTCCACATTTGTCAATATGTTCTGGAAGGCATTGACATGAACCGAAGCTCGAAGGTAAATACCAGCCAAGATGTCTTGAGACTATAACCTTATCGACAAATATGTAAACTCGTATCTGGCAGATAGGAAAGACAAACCCATTCAAAGTACTTGAATTGCGATGGCTAATTGCCTGCAGATAAGGTTGCAGTTGCAAACTAAAGCAAATTTAAATTTGGCCTTGAAAATTATTTGATAATAAATTTATATTTAAGGAATTTGTGCGTAAGCTTAGGTATTTCAAATGAAGTTATAACTACAGTAGTGATTGCTACCAAAATCCCAAAATAAATGGATACTATTTTAGTTTTTGAATCCAAGCACAGGTGTTTCAACTATTTGTTGCCAAAATTAGTGCTTTATTTATCTCGCTAATGCTGGCAAATCGTGAATAATATCTCAATATATTTCAATATGTATCTCTAGTTGCCAACCGCAGTCGCACGGAACAATTTTCAACCAGGCGATAATTTATTTATTTAAATAACGCAACAGTGGCCTGCACTAGCCGGCGACATTATTTATTTATTTACCATTTAAATTAGCGCTTAAATAAATAGAAAAATACACTTTTTCTCCAATTAACCAGTGCAAAAATGTGCTCTTTATTGGCGTGCACAAATGGAATTTACATAAATTAAGAGCAATATCAGGTTTTTTGTTGCATTTAGCTTATTTATAGTTTGCCGAGTGAGCAATATGTTGACACTTTGTTGTTCATTGTGGAAGTTATTTATTTCTAAATATTCGCATAGTTTGGTTTGGTAATGAAAATGCTTTTAAAAAAAATACATGTAAGCGATGTTAAAACTGTTGCAAGACCTGAAAAGCACTCGCAAAACAAGACAAATTCATCTCAAATAAACAAACAAAGCATTCTTAAAAAATCAAATAAAATTCAATTTACGTCAATTTCAAGTATTTTACTTGCACTCATTTCGAATAAAACCTAAAACATGAAAATGCATTCAGTAGCAGACCAAAAAAATAACCCACACACAGTAAGTAGCGGCGAAAAGCAATAAAAATGACTCTCGAGAATGGGAAAATTCGATGTGATGGCCATAAAATTTTAATAACTTTTTCGACCGGGTCACCACCGCACGGGGTCACCAAACCCACATCGCTCAACGCAAACAGTGCAATCACAACAGAAGCTGAAATTTTTAAAAACTAAAAACGCAGACGGACAAACAAAATTCGGAAATCAGTGAACTGGTCAGCGGCGAATGGAAACTAATTAAATTAAATCAATAATGGGTGGGCCCTACATACGGGCTGATAGAGGGATACTCGATGGTCATGCCCTCAGAATTATGCTGACACCAAAAAAAAAAAAAAAAAGAAACAAACTGAACCACAAAATCCAATAATTTTTAACGCAATTTTCATGGCCAGCCGGCTTCCTTGGTGGCCAAACCGAAAAAGTTTTGCGGTCAAAGTTGTTCTATGTTCGTGGAGTCGCGGGGTCGTTGGGTGAATAAACAAAAGTAATTATAACGCAAAAAACCAAAAAAAAAAAAAAATAGAAGAAACATTTACAAAAAACCTTGACAATTGCGCTGGGACATGCAAAATGCGCATAAATTACAGCGAGTGGGGGGAATTATTTTTTCCAACTTTTGTAATTTCGCATTTAGCGTTGAAAAGGCTCGCGAAAAGCAATTTTCAGATAAGCGATCCTGACCGTCGAAAATCAGCACAACAACAACAACAGCAGCAGCAGCATAAAAACGGGTGGGGTCACGCCCTCAAACCCACACCACCCCCAACCATCCAACGCCCACCCAGCCATCTGGTTTGACATTTATGGTGGAAATAATTAGAGGCTTTCACAGCGGGCATTTTCACGATAAATGGTAAGCGGTAGGACTTTCCCCGTGCAATTTCCACATGAAAGTGAAGTAAAGCCTCGCCATGTTAATGGAAATCATGTGTATGGGGTAAGTATATGAATAGACACATATTTATGCGATTGCCTTGCGGTCAAGGATTTGCTGAGAACAACAAAGGTCCTTAAAGGAATTGCCTTATTATTTGCTTATTGGCTTTGCGGTTTCAATCGAGCTATAAAATTCTTTGAACTTCTAGATGGAATATCTACCTTCTGCTCATGATATGGCCATAAGCTTTAATGGCTTTAATGCTAAGCCATGAAAATAAAGGTCACATATGCAGATTACTTTTCAAAACAATAGCCAGCAAACAGTGAAATGGTATACCAGCATAACAACCCTCCTGAAAAAGGCTTATCAAGATGTGAAAATATCAATTACCCAAAGCTTTATCTGTTCATCGCAAAGTAAACGACGAATGGGTGCCAATTAAAGCCATGTTGATGGGCCGAGTACAAGTTGGCCGAATGTAAGACCCCGGGGAATACCCATGGCTCATATACCGACGACAAAATGCTGTGGACACTTGGTCATTAAACTGGTGTGTAGATGGAGCTGGACACGTGACTCCATAATGCATATGTCTACAGCTCCGGTAAACATTTAGTGCCACTCAGCTAAGCTCCTTCGATCCACTCACCCCCCTTACAACCGAAAATTGTGTGGAAAACTCCCTGCTTTCATTTCAGTTACCCCCTTTGGGGCATGGGACACACCCAAACCAACATTGAAAAATGCCCGAAAATTATGCACTGGGGAAAAGAAATTCCTTTCTATTTTTTTTCGACCAACATTCGAGTTTGGGTGGATAGACAGGTAAAAATTACAATCCATTTACAGGGTGGCTTTCCATTTGCGCAGTTTGTTATTATTTAGTGAACAAGCAAATTGTTGAAATTTACTCGTGACAAAATAATTTCAGAGTTGCGCAAAAAAGGGGCCAACGAGCAATTTTATATGAATTAGGGAAAGTACATCAGCCGCTCTTCTGTTTTTCAGAATTTTCATTTTTTTTGCCTGGCTTTCATTTCGTTTTATTGCCACCAGTTTTCTTCTATTCATTTTTTATGTTCCACCTTTTCCCCTTTTACAATTAACTTGGCTTTTGCGCAACACACATTATCCTGGCATTTTTGGGGATGTGCTGCTACTTTCATGTGACTGAGCTTTCTTTCCTTTCTCTTCAGGCAGCTTTAATTTCTTTAACCTCCCCCCCAAAAGACACGATGGTCTGTTAATTAGCCCGGCGTTGAATGTTGTTTATTAATTATGTAATTCATTTTTCCGCTTAATTATATTGCGAGTGGAAGACAAGCTAGCCAGCTGCCAGCGTCAGAAATCCAAATGTATCTACACATAAAGTTCGTGTAATTGGACTGTAATTAACTGAACCGCCTGACGTGAAAGTGGGGGCATTAAGGAAGTATTCCCGCTTGGCTCTTCCTTCCAAAAAGGAATTTCTGTGTATGTGTATAAAAATAACACCCAAATTAGCGGAAATAAATTCGTGGAGGTAGAAGAAATTTTGCTGGACTTAAAAGGAACAGCAGAATTTGGTTAAGATTTGATTTTGGTTGGATTAAGGACATCGTCTTTCAAAACACTCTTTCATATATACCATCGGCATAAATATGTTCTTCACATTTTTTGTAACAACAGCACCATTGTTAATGCTTCTGCACCTCCCCTAATCATATATAGAATAACCTATTTAAAGCCATCATTGTTGGGAACTACAAGGATCTACAACCTGAACTCTGGGCGGTTTCCAATGGATTCGACACACATCTATCCAAAGAACGTTGCCCCAGGGTTGGTGGCGGAAAAACAATGGAATGCTGCCACATTAAACGGAACAAATGCAGTGCAATCATCTGGCAGGACCTTAAAAACGAGGTACGAGGGGTGGATCGGGTGGATCGGGTGGTTGATGGTGCTGATGATGGTGAGTGGTGGAGGGTACAACACGAAACATGTTGCAAAATATTTCAGAATGTTTTCCCCAGCCAGCGGACAACTGCACTTTGATGGTGTCATAAATCTCAAAGGAGCAGGAACAAGAAGCGAAAAGGAAATAAAAATGTATGAACAACAATGAGGAATGTCGAGGTGCAGAAAGCAGGCCAAGGATAACTCGACAGGATACGGCAACGGAATAAGCAACTCCATAATAAACAGTGAAATTAATGATTTACAGAGGCCCTGCAACAACAAGTTGGGAAAGTCCCAGGCTCAGGCAGAATTCCGATTACCTGTTCCAAAATGACAGGTAGAAAGGTAAAGAGAGCTAGCCCACAATTGGGTGTGAAAAATGGCACAAACTTATCTGCAAACCAATCTTCAGCACAGAAAAGAAAAAATTAAGGGACTTGGATAGTTATTTAAGGGAATAAAACAATGAGAGTGCTCATTTAATTATTTATATTTTATACTTATTTTATTACTAAACCAAGCGAATATGACTTCAAAAACTATAAATCATTATTAAGAAAGTGCCGCATAAGTTGTGTGTAAATGTATTTCAAGTATTTTAGCTACTGTATTAGTTTCTTTTAATTTTGTATCTCAAAAATACATTTTTGAAACATGCGTTGTATTTTTCCAGGTGACCTTATGACTGGTTGCATGATGACTACTACCACTCGGTTATCTTATCAACTCTTTTTGGGTGAAAGGCGGAAGCGTCACTCCGGATTGCGTGCGTGTGTCATTCATGCGGGGCTGAGCTGGAATTTGGAGGTAGGAACCTCACCTGGCTTGTGCCATTATGCGGCGTGCAGCTGCCCGGGATCAGCTGCCCCCGTGTGCATGGGGATGCATTTTGGCATTTGGCATTGTTCGAACGAAATTTTGACTTTGCGCCTGCAGGCGAAGATGCACGAACAATGGAAATTGAAAATCAGTTGCAGGCCGCCGATGGACGAAGTGATGCATCAGGATGGATATTGGAGTGCGACCAGATGCCAGATAAACCGAAAGGAAATGGCAAATCTGAAATCTACGAAGGACTACTCCAACAAAAAAAACTCCATTAAGGTTTGTTGCGAACGGGAACAATACAAATGCGGGTATTTGGCTGGCAAATCAGTCTGATTTTGTGATAAAAGTGATAAGAGCACGGAATGCGTAATTTGATGTGGAAACATTCAACCCAAATAGATATACAAATAGGGCGAAATGCGCCACAGATACTGTTATCATTGCGCGTACTCTTCAATTATGAAATATGGTGAAAATGCAGGAAAATTTATCTATTCGAATATTCCAGTTTATAGTGCGGGTCTATCAAATGTACTATCGAAATAGTAATGTTTTTTTAACCTATTTATATGTATCTAATAGCCCACTTCTGCTGGAAATCCTGCTTGAGATTCTTAGTTAGATTACAGGTTAAACCAGAGACCAGAGACTGTGAAATACTTTTGCGCATTTGTTTTTGGGATACAAAAAATGCTTTCTATTCCTTCTGCCTTGTTATCCTTCGGATAATATCCTTCTTGACCTGACTAGACAGTTGATTTCCCTGCCTCACTGTCATCCTTTGTTTTGGCTGCCACTGCAATTTGTCACTTTTCGCACTTGGCTCTGTCCTTGTCGCAGTTCGTCCTCTTCCGCTGGCGTCGGTTTGTTGTCCTTGGATGACAGGATGTGCAGGCACTCGAAACATTTGCCATATTAAAATTGCTGCCGTTGACAATTGCCAGTGATTCGACGACAGACGGCGAATTCATGAATTCAACTGGCGAACGACAGGTGAGAGGGCCAAAAAAAACAACAACAAAACAAAAAATGCCACTGAAGTTCTGTGAAATGAAATTCCAAAAGGTAGGAAAACGAAACTTATCGCTGAATTAGCGTGCCAAAGTTGCGAGATTGTGGCACTTGGAAGGTTCCGTCAAAACAAAAGCTAACGAAGGTGGGTAGAAGTTGTAAAGAATTTGCTTTAATGAAATACTTCAACTGGCTAACAGACTCAGAGATACCCCTTTCAAAATGTTTGTCTGCAGTTGTGAAATGTACAAAAATTCTTAGTATTTTTTCAAGCCTTGTTGTTATCCTTTTCTACAGTTCCACATTCATAATACAATTTCGTTGATTTGCAAGCTGCTTTAAGCACCAATATTCCCAAATACTTGCAGCAAAACAATGTTGCATGAAAAATGTTCGGGGCCACAAGACAAGCCATAAATTTTCCACAAAAAAGCCAGACGAAAGGCAACAGTAGAAATGGAATACAATCAACTAAAAAGGAGGAAGCAAGCCAGGATGTGGCCAGGATATGCGATGCCTTCGCCAGCAAATACATATTTATTTCATGAGGTCCCTACTTTCGCCCCTAATTAGTTTGCCTCAATGCCGTATTTTTCTTCGACCCCCCCAAAAAGGACTCTTTTGATTCCTGGCAATGAATTTCCGGACATCACGGTCATATCATTGGCCTTTATTGGCTCTACACAAACTGCTGGGATCTGAACTTGGTTTGCATAAATAACCAATTCCTATTTGGTATTTCTTTAATTAGCACATCTTCCCTCTTCTGTCTTTCAAATAAAAGCACTTTGTTTACCAATAAATTAAACAAATATTTGTATTTGTCTGGCTGTTAGTAGAATGGTCTGCAATATTGACTGAAGGATTCGAGCATATTGTGCATTTAACAAATTAATTTAATAAATACTTGTACTTGTAGTATAGATTCAAGCAGTTTCTCGTTTTGATATGGCATATGCAACTCGCAATCATTAAAGTCAACTATTTAACTATCGAAATCCCATCACACAACTCACCTTTTGAGCCTTGCAGGTGACGTTGATGGACTGGACGTCGTGTGCCTGGTGGCGCAATTCTCCGATGCAAAGTCCGCAGGCGGGAGCCTTGCAGCTGAGGCAGTACTGGGAGAGGGTCTCCTCGTGCTCCCCGCAGACGGACTCCCTCTGCTGGGCGGCGCCGCGCGGCTTGACCAGCGTGTGCTTGGCCAGCGGTCCGCGGGCGGGGTGGGTCAACTCGCGGCAGGCGTCGCAGTAGCGAATCTCGCACTGCTCGCAGATCAGGGAAGCGACCTTGGGATCGGTCTCGCACATCTGGCAGCGGAGGGCCTCGCGGGCGCAAAAGCGATCCACAATGGCCTCCATGGCGCGGTAGGTGGGCAGATTCCTAACGCCTCCGTCGTCGAAGAAGACGAGCTTGCGGCAGAGCGGACAGGTGAGACAGTAGGCGGCTCCAGGCGGTGCCACCACATTGCCCACTCCTGGCAGCAGTCCTGTGCCGGCATAGGACACCGGACGCGATGTGTTCGAGCAGCAGACCACGCCCGAGTCCGCCTCGCTGAAGATGCTCACCTTGTCCGACTGATCCTGGTCGGAGGTGACGCTCTCGCTTCCGGTATTCGAGCTGGCCGTGCTGGCAGCGGAGCTGTGCGAGCTGTGCCGTGTGCCGGGTCCATTGGGATTTGTGACTGGAGCAGCTGCTCCGCCGCCGGCACCGCCTCCATTGCCATGCAACCCATTGTGTCCCGCTGCCGAAGCTGCACCCGCTCCGTTGACAGCGCCCGGTAGAGCCGATCCCGGACTGTACGGCGTCTGGATGTCCAGGGCACAGCCCAGGCAGAGGGCGTGGAAACATGGCAGCAGCACCGGATTGGCGTACAGCTGCTTGCACGTGGGACAGCGCAGTTCGTCCTCCATGTCTGGTGGTTATAATCCGCAAGAGCAATGCGATTCGGATTGAGTTGGCGAGGTCAGAGGTCCTGTTTAAATCGGTTTTATCCTCGCTTTAGTTGGGTTGCACTCTTTGGGACAACATGTCTTTGGTAATCCTCGAATTATTCACTTTACACTTTAATAAAATCGCGTTTAAAATCCTGTTTCTTGTTTACAACTTGTGCGTTAAAACCAAATCATAAATTGTTTTCCACATTTGAAACTTGCGCAATTTTTGTTTAGTTCGTAGTTTTTGGTATCTCAACAGTACCACACTTTTTACCAATCTTCACTTTGAATTCAATTTCAAGTCCTTGGAAAATTCACTTTTCACAAATTTTGTTAAAAATGTCCTTTGTTTTTTTTTATATATATATTTTGCAGTTTGTTTTCTTTCTATTCAACTTTCTTGCCACTTTGATTACGCGCCTAACTTTTGAACGCGACCAATTTCGATTTTGGGCATCCGCAACACGACCGATCCGCTTGAGATTTTTGAACGACTGGCAGTGGAATAACTTGCTTCCGCAGTCGAGGTTTCAATTCGAACTCGAATGCGTTCGACTGAGCGAACCAACTTCTTCATACCGAACTTCTTCAAGTTCGAATGAAATTAAACTATTGTCTAATAACCGCTGAAACATACGCAAAAATAATTATTGTAAAACGTATAAACGTAAAATAAAATTATTATTATTTTTTTTTTTGTTTTTTTTATTGTTTTTTATTTGTCATGTGAGTTAGTTGTTATTTGTTGACTGAAGTTCGATTCGAACATGAGCTGGCTCGATTCGAACATTCTAACTTGACAGTTTGACTACAGTTTGAGAGCGACTGCTTAAGAATAATTTTCTGAGTAAGCACTGGAAATTAAGAATTTGATATAAGGATATTAAAAATAATATAATAATAAATAAAAATATTTCAACAAAGCATTAAAAACAAATATGCGTTCAATTTCACTATCGCATTTTCTATCGTAATGCACGAATTGCCTTATCGTGAGATTGAACTAAAGCTATATAATATGATAAACCTTTATCAGTACAATACGTTTGTTTTACACCAGCTGCAGAAGTAATAGCAACTAACAATTATTCTTTTTAAGAATAAATAAAGTTTGTGATATTTTTATAATATTGTAGTTATATAATAATTGTACCAACTTTTAATAACAAAGTTCCAAGCAGCAGCAAAAGTTTGGCAAGGAACCTCACGACTGACCAAACTATTTGTCAACTTTGACTTGGACTTGAAGAGCTATTAATTGGAGTACCACCACTGTAAGTGGCTCAGGTAAGTGAGCAGGTAATGTCGGTGCCACCAGTGCACCACTATACCACTGCACCACTGATAAGCCCCGACCGGCCACCGACCCACTCGTGCACATGGCGACATTCCTAGTACCAAGTGCTTATATGAAGGTATGTACTACATCGCTCATTCCCCAATGGAGGTGTCAGCTACGTCGATTCTACGATCTACAAATATTATTGGACCACGCTGTTTGTTTGACTGATTTAAAATCGGACTCTGTTTCAGACCGTTTTCCAGTTTGTTTTGACACCGGAGCGGCCAACCGAGCGGGAAATCGAGAGCTAGCGATTGAGGATGGTGAAGAATTCCCCACGGTAACTGACATTCGATATCGGAAAGCTAAATACAAATAGGTGACCTGCTCTAGATGTTTATCTACACAGAGAGAAAATCGTTAGCATGATGGTGTTAAATAAATAAATAGCTTTCTTCAGTATGTATACCTTAGGAAAGTAATAATACTATTTCATATACTATATTTGATTCATTTTAAATTTAACAAAGGGTTTTTCAAATGGTGCTAACACAAAAATTGTTTAAAGTATTCTGATATTTTACAGATATTTTTTTGAGTGCACGCTATACAGCACGGTTAAGGAAAATGATGGAGAACGTAGCAAGAAAATCGTGCGGCGTGGAAAGTGCCTGACTCCCCCCTTTCCCAATTCAAGCATATCCCCACCCAGAGCAGTGCGTAATCCGTTCGACTTAATAAGCCACGTTCCTGCTGGAGTATTTGATCTGGATTTGGAATCGGGAGGTGTTAAGTGGCTCCCCACCTGAATGCCGCACCGAAGCCACCAGACGAACGTCTCACTCGACTATGCAAATATTGACAGGGAACGCATTCGTATGCTTAATTTGACTCAATTTATTGTTGTTTGCTTTACTTTTTCCCAGCCGAGTCCTTAATTTCCGCCTTGTATTCTTTTTCTAACTGACTAATAAATCACAAAATCGGACAGCCAGTGACGAAGAAAGGGGACGAGCTGGGCGCCTAATTGCCGTGGTATTGATTTTTATACTCTCCTGACCTATGTGTGAACTTTGGAAGGGAGATGGCGCCAAAGAATATGATACACAAAAAACGATAGCCTTAACTGGGATTGATGACATGCTTAATTATTGCATCATTTAAAAAAGACTCGTAATGTTCAACAAAATGGTACTAAATACAATTTTCAATGTCAGATATTGAAATGTATCTCAGATAACCAAACTTAAATCTTGATATGTATTACCGTGTATCTAAGATGCTAGTCTATTTATTGTTTAAACTTATTAGTAGTTATAGTAGAGAATTTGAATTTGATTAAGCAAAATACCACAATAACATAACCAATATTCAACGTAAGTTCATTTGTAAAATTAACTTCACAGATACTTTTGGGCGAGAGAATCCCATGGATGCCTATAATTCACTGCAGCTTAAAATATTTAAAAACTTTTAGCACGCTAGCTGGCCACTAAGACTGCCGGAACCAAACATATCGCAGTGAAAACCACTTTCGCACCCCAAATCCCTGGCCTCATCCTCACGCCTTTTTTGGTCCACTTTAATGCCGTATATCATGTGGTGTAACCATGGCCAAGGACATTCGCCATATGCGAGCATGCATAAAAACGCAATAATAACAGTGTGTCCTCGCCACGCCACTCGGTCCCTCTTCGGGCGCCATTCCGAAATAGCAGAAATACTTTGGCCACCGCGGGTGCGAAACATTTTTTTGCACTTTTCCCTGCTGCTTTTTCCCGGGAAAAGCTGGGCGGCGAAAAAAAAGGACCGCGAGGAAGAGCAGCAAATTTTTTGACTGGCGGCGTTTTAGCCTGGCTTTTGGTGTGCGTGTCTCTGAAGCTTCCAACTCCAAAAACTCCCTCTTTTTTCCCCCTTATAAACGCGGTTCTATACCCATCGACTCCCCATTTTGACTCTTTCGTGCGTTTCGTCGAGCTCCAAAAGGAGGCAGCGGTCACAGGAGCGGGCAGGATTCGCTATCCGTCGTCATTGTCGGGTTAACAAACACACACACACACACGTAGACGCCAAAAAATACTTTGGCCATAATAACCATAACCGAATGGAAATCATCAAGGACGATTTGCATACCCTATCTGCTTTAAGAGGTCCTGTGTTCCAAATACAAAATATTTCAGCAAAAGGAAAACATTATGTTCAATTAAATTAGTTAGATGCTCTCGGCCAAATCAAGTTTAAAACAAATCAAGCTAAAACAAGCTTTTAATGACAACTGTACAAATATTTACAGGGTATCACAGCGGAATTCTTTTATGCTACTTTGGCGGACAATATGTAAAAAGTTTAACCAAAAACTACAGAATGGAGTTGCCAAAGCCGTGGAGAAAAAAGAGCCCGAGGATGAAGTGAAGAGCGGACGCTGGCAGCCTGGCGAACAGTTGTTGCTCCGTGGAGTCCTTGCTGTGCTCGCTCGTTCAGGATAACATCACCAAATGAGATTAGGAAGGACATTCGCGTATTTAACACAGGCGGACGCAACTGAAACTGCTACCAAGAGCGGAGCATCGTGGTAACTGGTAACTGGTTACCAGTAGGATATCCTGACTGCCTGTTAGCCCGTTCGGACTACATCCACGCGGGCAGGATGAGTTCTCCTCCTCCCACTGCTGCTGCTGGGGAGCCATTCTGTGGGTTTTTATTCGTTTTTCGTTTTTGGCCAAAATGTTCAACAGGGGAATTTTAAGGGGGGGGATGTGGAGCTGGGTTTGCTGGGTGGTGGTCAGACTGCTAATATTGTGTACCATGCTTAGCGCCTCTGTTGTCATTGCAGGAAGTTGCAACAGTTTGAGGCATTGTAATTGCTTTTTTGTTTGTCCCGGCGAGGCAAGGGGCTTTTTGGCCGTTCCCCGGACTATCTCGAATTGCAGCAAATTTTTAATTAGTTTTTTTGATTTTTTTCTTTGTCATTTTCGGGGCAATTTTTATGTTTCCACCGCCTGAGGTTCAGCAACTGACACCAGCCTTAAATTGGGTTTTCAAAGGATTTCTGGTTGGTTTGGGGGAGTCAGTCCGTGTGCTCAGACACATTTGCTAACGAGTTAAAGCGAAGATAAATCGAAAGTTATGGTCCTTGACAAATCGTTTGCTGTTCACTTTTGGGTGGCAGAGATGTTTTCTAAATTACGTCAATATATGTTTCGCGGTTTTTTGAGTGCTAAAATTTATAACACAGAGATTTTCAATTATCTCTAAGGTTGTGTTAAGCAATTTTGAATTTTAACATATTTACAAGGCATTAACGTTGCTGTTTTGCACTACAAAAGTTGGACAGCTCCAACATTTGCAATTAAATTAATTAAAATGCAATTTCTTACGGAAATCCAAAAGCTTATCCTTTGTATCTGCGTGCCTGAAAAAAAGGAACCCAACCGCACAGTACAGACCAAAAACAGCTGCTCAAAGTTTTACCCCAAACCTCAAAATAAACAAAAACAGAGCACGTATAATTAAATACGCTTTGAGTATTCTATTGCGGGGAAGTTCAAACAGGGAATCTTCCATCTGGGCGTCCATGGTGGAAACTTCATTGCAATTATGAAATTTTAGACATTTTGATGTACTGCAGCATGTAAAGCTCACCCTGCGTTCCATCCTTTGTTGTCCAAAAAAAAAAAATGATGGCCAACAAAGTTGTGTTTGGCCAGGAAAACATGAGACGAGTGTCGACGATATGGGAATACCACGTATAGCATTCTACAAAAAAAAAAAAAGTTATTGCTACCAGACGGGTGGCTTTTTGGTGGGTGGAAATCAAATTGCGCATTTGATTATGAAATCAGATACTTTTTTGGGCATGCAGTTTTCGCTGGCGAAATTTCTATTAATTTTAGTTGGTAATTGCTTTGCGTTGTTTGGGGGAACTTCATAGAAAACCCATATTCAATTACACACCTCTTAAACTTTTTTTAAAGATAGTTCTTATCTAAAAATTGCCATAGAACTCAATGGAATGGATATAAATTCACTTTTATTTGCAACAGTAATTGAAAGTACATTTACCCACCGAATTGAGCAGCTGAACATTGGATGAATTGTGCTGCTCCAGGTAAGAACCACATAACATCAATTATAAATGCACTCGATAAATTATTTCCAAGTATTAACTTGGCTTTCAGGCACTTCAACGGCAGTTGGCCATGTGGATGGGAATTTATACTGCAGCATAAGTACCTTTCATGGCTAGATGTGTATTTACAAAAATTATTTTCAGTTTACTTTAGTTTGCAGCTAGTTTGCCAAGGAAAACTAAACCTAAGAATGCTCCTCTTTCTTCTTCGACTTGAACTCTGTTTTTCATTTTCCTTCCAGCATGAGTGTGTGTGTGTGTGTGAGTGTGTTTAGGTGAGCTTAAAATGGCCACATAGTGCACGTGCTTGTGCACTGGTGTTGGTGTTAAGCACTTCCGCTTGGCTGCTCGACTGCTCACCTGACATGCGTTCCCCACTTCGATGGCTACGCCGTGGGGGGGGGGGGGGGGGGGGTAGGGTTGAAGGGGAAAAACCTCTGTGGCTTCGACCCGCACTTGCAACTCTTGGCTTCTGACAGATCCCCATTTTCCACTGCGAGCGACTCCCACGTGCTGGTTTGATTTTTCATTAAGTTTTCAGGAGGAGCTAGCTGCAGCGTAAGTCACCTCTTTGTTGGTTTTCTTTTCACCGGGCATCGTTAGTAAAAATTATTTTCAATTAGCCAGCTACACAACTTGCTGAGCAGGGAAATGGATGGGCCACAGTTTACGGTTTCCTTATTTCGATTCCCGAACTCGCTGCCACTTTCCTTATTGGCTTAAAAAATGCAAGGGAATCGGGCACAGATGCGGATAAAAATGGTGCACCATGCTAAGATTCAATTTACACATATGACAGCTGGCTATTGCGGAACAGATATTGATTTAAAAGCATATTTTTACGTGTTCAGCATAAAAAAAGGGGATATAAAATAAAGTAGTGAAGTTCTATAACTATGCACACTTGCATATGAATTTTAATTCAGTATTAAACTGATGAATTATTTAATATTATTCAATAGTCTGAATCGTTTAATATGTTTGCCAATAGTTGACAGATAAATTAATAATAAATAAATAACAAATACAATTTTCAAAATGATTTATTTATAAAATTTTAAGTTTGTGCATAAAATACTATAAAAACTAAGATAGTTTAGAATGAGCTACAAGCAATACAGCAATTAAATAGGCAAATAAGTAGTTGCATATTAAATTTGTGTACAAAGTCATTGGGCAAAGTTAATGGTAATTGAAGTAGTTGGTGGTTACTTAATCCTACTGAGCTTGAAAAGTTTCCTGAATTTCAAAACTCATACCCCCAAAAGTAGACAACACTTGTGGCCTTTGCCGTTGTTGCAGCTGACAAGCCAAAGAATTTGGGGCTATTTCTCGGCTAGTTCTAGTCGTTGGTAGTTTCCTCCCGCCCGAAAAACAATGGCAAAACAATGAGTTGGGCGGTGCCACGCCCCCCTCTCCAGCCACAACAGCTGGTGCTTGACCTAAGCCTGGCCAGAAATGGAAAAGAAAGCCAAACACTCAAAGTTTACCCCTTTGTAGCCCATTCAAATGCAAATCGGTGCGCAAATCTTCAAATGACTTCGATTGGTTTTCTGGCCTCGGCTTTTGTTTCTGCCGGCAAACTGTGCCACGCCGACAGGTGCTGGACAAAGGACCTGCTGTCTTTGGGCACTTCTAATCGGGCACCATGGACAAACATGTGGATGCATTAAACAATGGTTGCCACACAATTTTAACGAGTTTCACCAAAAACCAAATTGACAATTTAATTTGCTGCCGAGCGTTGTTTTCAGTGGCACCGCACCCCTTTCCCAATATCTTGCTCTGTTTTTGAAACTTTATGAGGCCAAGTCCCATTTGCATTTCTGTGAGAACTCGATTTCCGCTCGGTCAAGTGACATGATTGATACTCCGGGCGCCAGGCGTCTGAATGATTCCAGGGGATCGGGATTGAGAGTGGTAGTGGGAATGAGTATGTCCTTGCCTCGCCCGTTGTCTGCGGGCGTAAAAACAACACCCCGGGTCTGTGACATCTCCGGTCATGTCCAGCAGTTGGTGGCGACACACGGGCGGAGTCCGCAGACGGACATGCCCATGGAGACGGGACATGCCAAGCAGCCGGGCACGAAGAACAATGCAACGAACGGGCAAGGGAAGCGGCGCATCACATCAAGTAGCCGACACGTTGCAGCTTACAAAGTTGTGTAAAAGGATTTTCGTTCCTCACTACGCTGACTATCAGAAACTCAAGCTGTTCGTAAGCTCACTGGTTGGGTCTTCTATAGCGGGAATTTTTGAAATTAAACTTTAGATTGGGGGGTTAAGATAATAATGGGACTCTAGACGAGTAATGATGCTTAGAAAACAGACCGAAATTCTAGATTCTTGAGCAAAACTCTATACAAATCAACTCTCCTACAATTACTGTTCATAATATTTTATAGGTACTGATCAATTTGATTCCAGGGTAAAGATCCATTGAGTTCACACAGCCAACTCAGATTTGATTTGGTTTGATTTTCGCTTTAAAATGATTTCTAGCATAAACCTCATTGCTGTGCAATCAGCCCGAAATTCTACACATACTACTTCTGTGAGCATTTTATTCGGCCTTTATTTTAGAAATTGAAACTAGTGGCTGTCCGTCCTGTGGGTCGGCATATCGAATGCTTTTGTTTGTTCTACTGGTTTCGGACTCAGACAGCAAACAATTAAGTTTGCATCTATGGAGTGACACTTTTATTTTCTTGTGGTTTGCAGGCACACCCCAAAAAAGGACTCACATATATGCACACACACACACACACATACACACATGCACGGTGTCAGTGGCAATTTCGGGTTTTTTGGCAAACTGCACGGAGTCCTGGAGGGGACTTCCCCCACTTCGAAGTGTCAGATGCAATGGAGTTTTAAATAAAATGTACTTGCAATAAATTTGCAGCAGCTCTATAGAAATATATTATCAGCATATGCTGGCAGCTACTGTTTTTTTGTTTTTTTTGTTTTTTTTTTTTTTGGCACGCCACAAGCCTCTTGTCCGATTTAAATATTTAATCTGATTTCATGTTTCAGTGCGTTTCATGGTAATTTACAATAAGTCTGCTGTTGAGTGAGTCAGTGCGCAAAGAAAGCAACAAAATTTCAAATGTATTTACAACAGCTTTTGCATTCGGAATATTTATGCATTCAAGTGACGTTCTGCACTTTAATTGGGCCCACAATAATTATTTTAAGGAATCACTTGGTCGACGTTTAAGCCAACTTGGAAGTTATGCCCAAGTAATTTTGGCCTTAATAACTGTGGTGTTTAAAGCTTCTTAAAGATGCTAGAGTTTCTACGCAACAAAGCTAGCAATTCAATGTAACAACTCAAATTGATTTGATTTTAATTAAATAATGCAAACCATAATGATAATTATTGGTGATTAAGCCACTTATTTATTGCCTATCATATAGTACGTGGATATATATATATATATACAATTTGCTACATTGAGCATTTAAAATCCATATTTTTAAGATTTAAGTAGGCAGTATACATAAAAAGCATTACTAGCTATAAAAGGAGTGCAATTAGTTAACTAAAACATTCTGAGGTACTCTTAAAAACCAATTAATTTAAACATTTAGATAACACAGAAAAGGATGGCCTTAATTTTTGGATTGATTTAATATTAAATATAGTACTCCTACACTTCGCCATTGTCAACTTTTCGCATTAGTTCTATCATGCGATCGTTGAGAACGGTTTTCACATCATTTCCCCAAATGAAGTTGATGTGGTTGTACAAAGGATCGGGAAACATGTAATCGAGCACTACATTTGGCAGGATATCACGTAATCGAACCACATCCTTGTCGGATGTTAGACGATCGTTTCTACTGTAGTACAATGCCACTTTGCAGTCGACATTAGTGAGTTTGTACTGTGGCGGAGTGTCGACGCCGTGGTTTCTTCGATTCTCCCAGGTGCTGTAGTAATTGTACTTGAAAAACCCACCGCTGTGGATCTGCTGGCCATAGTGCTCCAGAGACTTAACCGATGATCCGGAGGATGCATGTCCCGTGAAGAGCGGAAGAAGGCTGGAGTTGAATTGTGCGTAGTCCACGCCCATGGCTTCCATCAGGAAATAGGTGCAGGTATTCTGGAAGACGAAGCTGCAGATCTTATGTATCAGGCTTCGCCACACTTCGTTCTCCGGCGGAAATTCGTATATTCCAAACGATCTGGCAATAAACTGAAAATCAAATAGTGTTAGTTGATTGATATTGATTGATAATATTTATTAATATTTACTCACCACTAATGGTCTCAAATACTTCACAAAAGTGAGTATAATCGGTGAATCGATGTAGTCCCAAAAGACAACCGGAGCCAGAGCCTGCATAAGTTTGATCTTTTTCATATAGGCCGATCTCTCACTGCCCATCACAAAGAAGGATGTAGTTCCCTGTGAGTGGCCCACATAGTGGATCTGTTCGAAGTCCTTGCTCCTTGCAAGAACGTAATCAATGGCCGCCGGAAGATCGTACACTCCGAGCTCATGGAAGGAGAAGTCCCAGAACTGCGGCTGGTATCGATGATATCGCTTGTGCTTCCGGGAATACCTATTTCCCCGCGTGTTTAGCAACCAAACATCGTATCCCATATCGCTAAGCAGGAAGCCCAAGGATCTTTCGGGACCCAGTATCACATATGCCACCGAGCTGTCCAGCAGGCCATGTACCAATAACACGGGTTGTCCTCCGGGCTTGGGAATCCGATGAGCCGTAAGGACGAAGCCATCCTTGGCCTGGATCTTATGCGTTTCAGCAGGATAACCATACTTCTTGATCAAATCCGGCTGGGTGAGTATTCTCAAATATATATTTTGAATTATATATAATTATTGTGTGCCATTACCGTGATCAGATTGGCATCCTCCAATATAGTTTTGTCGACCTTAATCAAATCGCCGGAAGCGGTATCACAGAAAATGAAAAGGCTAATCAAAATGCCATAGCAGTAGTTTAAATGACAGCTTTTAAGCATTTTGCCTCCTAAAACTTAACTTCGATCTCAGCAATTTGCCACATGCACTTTGAAATGCGGGAATTAATTTAAGCCAACAAAATTGGCCAATCAATTACTTTGCGCTCGGATCTGATTGTGTTAATAGTGCATTTGGAAAATTGTTTTAAGTTGCATTTAATCGACGTGAGAAAGGTTTTTTTGATGCTTCCATTTTTCAGGCATTTTAGTTTAGTTTCTCAGATTTAGTTAAGTTGTATTGCACAGTAACTTAAAATTTCTTTCTTCTGTATTACATTTTATTGCAGTTTATTATATATCTTTTATTATCACAGGTACCTTTATTCTAATTTATTTGATGCACAAGCGAGTTTTAAGTTGGCAGTCTTTTTTGTTTATTAGCATTTTAAAGAAACGTACACATTTATTTATAATTAAATTTTATCATAGATGTTATCAATTATTCTGTATAAAAATTATGTACTTTGGAATTAATTGTTTTATTTTTCCATAGTTCCGTTTCTATCCTAAACATATCGATTTATATCCTTAAAAAGTCCATTTGATATATAATTCTGTATTTTTTCCAATTATTTCTATCCTGCCTTGATTAACTTCCTGCAATTAATTGGCAGTCGTTTAGCTTTTAGAATTAGAACCACTCCCGTTGCGCGATCAATTGCCACTGAGCAATGGAATTTAGTCGTGTGCCATTTTTGATCGAAGCGGCTAATTTAAGTTGGCGATGCTAGTTAGTCGCCCCCTCCTTGACCCGATTAGATCTCACGTGAATCAGGGCAATCAATATGCATAAAATAGCAATCTCTCATTGTTTCGAATATATTAAACGAGTTTTCCCAGCACGGTGTGTGTGTGTGTGTGTGTGTGTGTGGAAATGGAAGTGGATATAACAACAGCTTGACAGTTGGATAAGGTCGTGTAAAATTGATGTGAAAGCTGAATAGAGCGCATTGGTAAACTGATAAATCACATATAATTGTTAACAGTCATAGAATTTGAAGCTAATAAAGTTTGAACGAAACCGGTTTCCAAGCGAAAATAATTATTTAGCTAACACGCTCCTAAATTATGCGATTAAGGCAGTTCAAATAAATAAATGTGAGGCTATTAAATTAAATCCAATGGAAGTGACTTTATAGCCGATAACTATTTTTATTATTCAACCGGGTAAAGAAATTGTGAATAAAAAAAATTATTGAATATATAATAAATTTTATGCAAATACGTTTATTGAATATATTTGTTATAATCATATCGGTATAACTTGTTGTCTTCTGCAACTGCTGATAAACATTCTTTATAAATAAAATGAGTAAATACTGTTTAGATACAAAGACGAATGCTTTTATTTGATAGTTTTTGTAAAATTCCTTTCATTTACATTTGAAAACATTGATTAGAATCGATTTACAAATACAGTTGTGATACTATCGCCATCATTGTAGGAGGAGTATGGAACAACTGATTGCATAACTCCAAGCATTCGATTCCACAGAATTCTCTTTGCATCTCTGCCCCAGACCAGATCGAAGTGGTTAAAGTTTTCATTCGGAACGAGATACTTTTCCACCACATTGGGCAACCTGTTGAAAAGCATGTCCACATCTTCCGGCGGAGCTATCCAATCGTTTTTGGCATAATAGATTGCCACCTTGGCCTTGACTTTCTCCAGTTCATAAGGCGGTGGGGACAGGCTGCCATAATGCAGGAAGTTCAACAGTCCGTAGTCAAACTGCTGGAATTTCCCAGAGTTCCTCAGCTGGCCGTAGTGGTGCATCTGCCTGATGGATGCACCGGCCGGAGTGTGACCCACTACGATCGGCAACATCGTTTGGTTCACTTGCTGGCCATTGAAACCGAAAAGAATAAAGAAGAGACTCTGACAGACACTGCTGGAAATGATATCCCGGCAGGCATAACGCTTGAACTGATCAATCACACTGTTGCTGGGCAGGAACTCATTGTAGCCAGCCGCGCTTAGGAAGGACTAAAACCAGATATTAGTTAAAATGTATAAAAGTGTAAACAAATCTTAAACGTACGGCAACTGCAGTATCCTGAGAGGCCAACAAATTCACAATGGGACTACGGCAATGGGACAGGAAGGCCACTGGAGCCAATGCCTGCATCATAACGATCTTTTCCATGTACTCTGGTCTTTCGCTGGCCAAAATCCAGAAGATAGTTGATCCCTGGGAGTGACCAATGTAGTGCAACTGACCGAATCCAGATTGCATCAGTATGTAATCAATGATGGCAGGCAGATCGAAAATGCCCATCTCATGGAACGAAAAGTTCCAGAAATCGGAGTCTTCGGCGGAGTAACGAACATGGCGTTTCGTATAGGTATTACCCCGCACATTGGCCATCCAGACGTCGTAGCCCTGCTCGTACAACATGTATCCTTTGGAAGAAAATCATTCTGAGTGCACTTAAAAAACGAATGAAATTCGATTGTACCTAAGGAACTGGAAGGACCCATCATCACCCAGGTATCGGAACTGTCCATTAGTCCGTGGACCAGCAGCACAGGCAGGGCTCCAGGACGTGCGATCCTGAAGAGTCCCAATAAGTAGCCATCGTCACTCTGCACTGTGTAATTCTCCGCCGGGTATCCATATTTGGAAATCAATTGTATCTGCAAAAACAGGAGAAACAAACACGGCTTAATATAACTATTCGCTAGAGATTTGCCCTTAAATACTTTGAGTGTACGTAGTATTGAGTGTACGTAGTATTTAGAATACATGAGATTATAAAACTATGACCAATCAGCGAGTAATCCGACCTTTATAGTAAGAGCTATAACCTAGAAAGCTATATATGTACTTACACTCACACAAATTGTGTCTATATCTACAGATGTTTTATAAGTCGAAATATAATGCACTATATTAATCTAGATTTTTAGATCTGGATAAACTTCCTATGCTTTATTCCAAATGTTACTAATCGTTGGAACCCGAATGATTTTTGAACTTACCGTATTCAAGTGTGCATCTTCTAAAACTGATGAAGGTATAGCCAGTTGAAAAGGATTGAAAAATGCATTGGCTTCCAGCTGGAATAGGCCCAAAAAGAAGGTCCATATAAGAAATTTCGAAGACGATGATAGAGACATCTGACTTTATTAGAGACAAACTTTACTAATCCGATGTATACAAGTTCCAAGTGGAAACTGAAGCAAGTAAAATTTTGGGATACTAAAAAAGATTGTACGTAGGCAATAAAAGTGCAACACTTTAACCTATGAATAAAATTTACATTTACCGCTTGGGTCTCAACTTAAATACTTTCGGAAATAAATATCATTCATGTAACTTAAGCAAAAAGTTTGTTGCTTAGCAAAATCGAATTAAAAGATATATACTAATTTTCATATCAAAAAATAGGAATAGAAAAGATGGGAATTAATATTAAAAATGTATTAATTGTAAGTTGTTTTTATTGGCTTTTATCGTTGTAAAATTGTTGTAAATCGTCTTAGTTTCTACTAAACAATAAATACCTAACTAATAATAATATACTGTGAATAACTAAATTATAACCATAGTTCTATTCCCCTTTAGATAATTGAATTCTCATGATTTCGCATTATTTCCAGCATTCGATCCCACAAAAGTTCCCGGGCATCGATGCCCCAAATGAAATCCAAGTGGTTGAACTCCTTGTCGTCCACCAGATATTTCTCCACGACATTGGGCAGCTTGCGGTTCAGCATTTCCACATCCTCCGGCGGAGCCAGCCAATCGTTTTGGCCATAATATAGTGCCACCTTGGCCCGAACATTCTCCAGGTGGTAGGATGGCGGGTCAATGGTTCCGTAGATCCAGTGGTTTCTGAGCCATCCGTGATCATACTGCCGGAAACCGCCAGATCTGTTGAGCTGTCCAAAATGCTGCATCTGCTTGGTGGAGGCTCCGGCCGGAGAATGACCCACGATTACCGGCAGCATAGTCTCGTTCAGCTGGAGCTTGTCGAATCCGGTGGTCAGGAAGATGACGTTTGAACAAATCTCTTTCGTAATAGTGGTCTCGTCGCAGATGATCCGGTTGAACATGCTGATGAACTCATTCTTAGGCAAAAACTCGTGAACGCCAATCAGCTTGAGGACCAACTAAAATATTAAAATAATATAAGTTAACATGAACAAATTGAATGAGAAGAGAAGGAGAAAGATGTTTTGCACTGGATCGTGTTTATAATAAACAATGATTAAATTTACATTAAATTTGGATGTATTCCACTGCAAAAACGCTCTTTGAAAGGATGGGATAATTAGGATGGGGTAACTTACGCTCACCGATAGATGCCACTCGGCCAGGAAGTTGACCACCGGACTGCGGCAGTGCTTGAGGAATGCCACCGGTGCCAATCCCTGCATCAGAATGATCTTGTCCATATACTCGGGCTTCTCGCTGGCCATGATCCAGAACACAACGGTTCCCTGGGAGTGACCAATGTAGTGCAATTGGCTTACGCCCGTGGAATTGAGGATGTAGTCCATTGTGGCGGGTATATCATGCTTTCCCATCTCGTGGAATGTAAAGTCCCAGAACTTGGCATGGTGGGTGCTATACTTAACATGCTTTCTCGAGTACGTATTGCCACGAACATTGGCCATCCAGACATCGTACCCCTGATCGTAGAGCAGGTAACCTTTGGAACAGAGCAACGCAATCAGCATGGGACATTTGGAGATAGCCTATGATCTTACCAAGTCCCTTGTTCGGTCCCATCATCACCCAAGTGGCTGAGCTATCCAGTAGTCCGTGCACCAGAAGCACTGGCGTTGCTCCCGGTCTAGCGATCCTGTGCAAGGTGAGGATGTATCCATCATCCGTCTCCAAGGTGTGATTCTCCGCCGGGTAGCCGTACTTTTTTATCAGACTGTACTGCAGAAGGGAAAAGAGACGAGGTTATTACAATTGTACTAAGAACAACAAATTTTCTAAGTGTAAGTTTCTATCAGCGTAATCGTTAATTTAACGATTAAATTGATATGTCAATTTTCAATAATGTAATTACTTTTCTTAATTATTAGGGAGAGGTACGAAAATCAAAAAGCTTCCTATACAAACGTAATATCGTAAAAATAAAGCGATGACAACATCTGACTAACTTTTAAACGTATACATTAACACATTTTAGCAGCAAATATGTACTATTACTACTAGATCTTTTATTGGCGTTAACTTTTTCCGACTATGGGTATTAACTTACGGTATTCAAGTGTGAATCCTCCTGAATATTGGGATCCACATCGTTCTCCAACCGCACATTGCTATCCACCGCCACGGATCTTCCCAAAAAAGTTGGTGTTTTGAAGTTAACATTAAAGAGGGTTATATCTCCGAGTGATAATGATATACCCTCGACGATGCCCGACTGCAGGAGGCACAAACTAAGCGCTACAATTAGCAATTTCACCGACATTATTTCACCGATTTTACGACTAATCTCAGCGGTTACACTCGTACTACTATTATAATACAATAGATATATGGGATCTATGGCTCGGCGGATGCGATCGGTGCGAGGCACAATTGTTGACTGATGGCAGTCCCGATTGACGGCAACAAAGAAACCTTCTGTGAACGCGAGAAATTCGACACTTGCCCACACGACATATGTATTTTCGAAATAATCAGCACTTCTCGTACAATACTTTCGAGGGAATTGAATCACTGGGGCACAGTGTTATAGCTACATTCAACCCACCGATAACCTGACTGCCTTCGTCACTGGCCAATCGATGATAAGCCGTGGGTCCGGCTCGCAATGGTCTTGACTTTGGAATCACTTACGCACGAGATGTCAAAGCCGCCGGCCCCCAGCGGCAACTGAAGAAGATGTTTTGTCGTTATACCGATTTTGATTTCGATTTTGATTCCACACAACCCAAGGGGATCCACCTTGGCAACATTCGCTCGGCGGGTAAACAAACAATTCAACATGTTGCCAGGCCAATTGATTCGCCCAACTTAACTCTCCGCATGAAAAAAAAAAATAATAACAACTGGTTGTTGCTCTGCTCAGCCGGAAAGAGAAAAAATGTGAAATATTATTAATTACAACCACGCGTTGTGAAAACTGTGATTCATTGCTGGCTCATTTTCCAGATGCATGCAAATCAACTAAAACTATGTAGTATCATTTTCTGACCTCAAGTTGTAATCTTCAAAACATAAATTCTGTGAAGATTAGCACGGATTTTGAACTAATCAGGCAAAGTCCATTCCCGAGACTATAAATAAATACCACCAATTAAACTATTCATCTAGCTTAGCAGACCTTTGAATACTTTACTTGAGTTGGAAAATTCATTACCACTTTCCTTGATCTCCAGCATTCTTAATTTTTTTTGATTTCATTAGTATTATATTAGTTTATTAAATTAACCTGTACATCAAGTAAATCTTTATTGTAAATTAAGATTTCAAGCCTGAACTAGAACTAATAAATAAATGTTTTAATGGGCATGTTATTAATGGGTCACTCGTCAAATTAGTTTATGTCTCCTTTAGCTTAAATTAAAAACGTAAGTGCTTTTGCGTAAATCAAATTAAATTTATTGCAGAATTTGTTTCTTCGTAATGGATTTAAAATCAAGCGGATTAAGTGATTTCTAATGAAGGTCTTTCGCCGTAATTGCAAAATAAGTTTAAGCAACAGAACTGTCTTCAAATAAGCATGCTGCCTTAATAAATAAATCAAAATTAATTTAACAAATAGCCAAAAAATCTACTTTTATATCTTAAAAAAGCTTGCACATTATTCATGAGATTGTAAATATAAACAATCAATATCAAATCTTATTTTTTGTGGGTTAAAATAGTTGAATCTTGTTAGTTGAATATAAAAGTCCACACTTTGAAAATTTCGATGAGCTTCTTTAAATTATAAATATTTAAATTAGCACGGCAGCTAGTTAAATTATTCAAATTAGTGCACACTTTTTCGAAAATATTATACCTTTTGTGCTTTGAATTTTTCATACTTGTCGTTCAATAATAACCTTCCTCATAGTGAACCCAAAGTTTTTGGTCAACAAGTTGCTCATACGCAAACTGCTGGCAAAAAAAAAATACAGACGATTACTTATTAATTATTTACCGATCAAAGTGCAATCAACGACGCCAGACGGGTGAATATGAGTGTTATTTTTGCTATTTATACACATTCATAAATTTTATCGCACTTTTGCTGAGGGCGTGGCAAGGGCACGATAACCACCGAATCCAAATCGGACACACGAATTGAAATTAATTTTGGAAATTTCGTATTTGCTAGAGGTAAACACAAATGCTGTGATAGAGATGAATTGGTCGAAAATATGGAATATAGGCTGTCCGCTTATCTCGCTGACCATTTGTGGGAGTTGAGTTAAGTAGAGCCGAGTGTTATTCAATTACTAAGTGTAGCTCATTCTGCATTTAACGAGCAAATAAACACGCACTCGCACACAGTGGCAGTATTACATGCACTCGCAGAAAATTGTCTTAATTTATTTGTATATTTTGGTAAATAACGAAATACAAAACGAAACTAAATGATTCATAATTACAAACTTATATTGAAATATTTTCAATATTTACATAAAAGTAACCATAACTATTCTTACCTTTTTGCTTTGATTTTTCTCAGTGTACATACGCAGATACAGCTACATTTTGCGGCGACAGCTACGCACTTACTTGCTATGCAAATCAGAGCGAACAATGCGCAGTTCATTAAATGGACTGCTGAGCATAAATGTATAAATTTATGCATGTTATTATCGCCCCCATCCCGCCCTTTGAACTCACCAACAATCGGACATTTGCAATGTCAGCTACAAACTGCATTATCATATGAAAAGCTATTTTCGACTCAAAACTCGTTTTGTTTCGGCAACATTTCGCAGCTGGCAACATGCTGCCATCACTAATCGAGAAATTGACCAATTCAGTGACTTTTAAAGTCAAGTTTCAAATTATCCACTGTACGATTCAAATTTTCTGGTTGCAAATATTGAAATTCCCCTGCGAAGCCCTCAAATTCGTGGTATTTTTGGGCACATTAATTTTCCGCTTGGGCATTTGAATTACTCACCACAAGCCGCAAACGATTTTCACTGCCACAAACTGACACCGATTGACTTAAAAAGTTACAGTCAAACTTTTATTAGTTCCCAAAGAGGAGGGCACAAAAGTTGGCATAGAAACTGAGAGAATCAATTGAAATCCAATCACAAATATTATTCAAAAACTATGTGAACATGAGACAGCAGAAATAGTAAGTGCAGATAATGTCTATCTAAATATTTGTGAAAAACCTAATGCGATAAGAGAATAAATGTTTCATTAAATGGGTCAGGAATTAAGTTTGCTTATTTGCAAGCAACATCGTAGAAAATATATAATAAATAGATTATAAAGAGTTTACATTTGTTAATTACGATTTATAAGAATCGAATCTTAAATTACTTAAATGTTTTCTTAGCAAATACTTAAGTGGTTCTTAAAAATGCCATTTCTTGGGCGTAAATTGTATTAATAGGACTTTTACTTTGCCAGTGGCAACAAGTTGAATTCCTTTGCCAAAATGCTAAATACTTTAACTTCAAAAGAGCCCCCTGAAGTACCAGAAAAGCACACACAAGAAATCTGTTGAATCATTGAAACTGCGACCTACTAAACACTTCGCATCGAAAGGGAGCGAAATCAATGTGCAAATCTCATAGGATGCGGGTGTTTTGGGATCCCTGGAAATGGGGGAGGGAAATGGGTACGAAGGATATGATGGGGAATTCCCTCGTCAGAAGACAAATTTCGCAAATGCCCGAGTGCCAGGCTGAGCCTGTGTAAGTGCTCAGTGTGTCAATGTGGCAAATGTATCTGTATCTTTTTGTATCTGCACCTTAGTGCTAACCCTCCGAAACACGTACGCAGTTCGTAGTACTCAGCTCGTTGCTCGGATCAATTTCCAGAATGAGATTTATGCGCTCGCCAAAAAGGGACCATAAAATATTTATTGTTTTCAAGTTGCAGGGCCCTGATAAGCGGCTGAAAAGGCAATAGCAGGCGCAGGATAAGCGAAGTCTGGCTCAAGGATAACAGAACAAAGAGCAACAGGAACAATCCTTATCCTTATCCTGTAATGCGATACCCGTTCGATTGGCGGCAAAAGAAGGGGGCTTGATATATTACCTTTAAATAGAAATGTATTTTCATGCCGAGCAAGAAATTAAAATGAGAATGGTTCTTGTTCAAGCAACTAGCTTGAAATTTAAATATATATTTCTTATATTTAAGCCTTAAAGGCACCAAATTAATTATAGAAAAATTTCAATTACATTTTGTATCCAATTTTTTCGCACATTTGCACACGTAGAATTCAATTCAAATACATTTAATTCAATGCGTCTGAGCTTAACCCTTCATTGGCCGCAACATCTGCAGCGATTTATACAAATAATTAACTGTCAACTGCAGGCACCCTACACACACGTCGGAATTTTCCGCTTTTCCAATCCATCCTGCTCAGCGACACCTTGAGGGATCAGCATCAGTCCTACACTGGAAATTATAGGCAATTCTGCTGGCTGCCGCTGCAAATGTGAGAAATGAAAAATGTAAATAAATTTTTGACGATTGTTTGGCCACTGAGAGGCGGCAGGGTGATTTATAAAAATGTGCGAGGAAAAATGATTTCTGCACGCCTCAGGGCCGCTGACAGGCCCAAACATCACCCATCACCCATCATCCACTGCCGCTGCTCCAGCTGCCAAAGTCATTAACTCGACAAACCGCCGACGTCAACCGAGCAGCTAGAGATGGCACACATATCAATATATCATTATATCATTATAAGGGATTTTCCGATTTTTGACAATGATCAATATGGTATTTATCCCTAAATATATAAATATCACCTATCTTAAGAATGTTCATGCTCTTCTATCTGATGTATTCTGTGTCCAAAAGATATTAGTCCTATACCATCTGATTTATTAAACTAATTTATTCTCCAGGTCCTAAAACATGTGATATAGTTATATTAAGAAAATAATTATCACTAAAATATGTTATGGTATAAGTTATTTTAAATACTTTCAAGCTCTTTTTAAAATGATTTTGAAATTGGCTTCTAATAGGAGACTGTTGCAAGATCTGTGTTAATGTTAATTGAATGTTAATGAGATTTGGTTGCACTGTTTTACTATATTATTATTAATATTATTGTACTACACGTAATGCCCATCTCCAGATGCGCAGCGGCAGCGACGTCGGCAGAGGCGAGTTATGTGTAAGTGGAGCGGAAGTGAACCCCACACACACACACACACACACACACACATAGGGGTCGTACTGCGAGGGGGCGGGGTAGAGGCGCGGTGAAGTGAAGGCAACTCGAAAAATGTTAAGGCATTCGTTATGTCAACAAGCAACAATGAGCAAGTGGAAGTGGAGGGAGGAAAGGAGGAAGGCAGGAGGAGGAAGGAGGCTGGCAGGGAGATCCTTGTTAGGCACATTACATCACTCATTTCGAAGCAGCCTGTGCGCCTGTCGTCCTTGCCGAAGTGCTTGTGTTTGTGATTGTAAGTCGGGAGTTTCCTAACGACCAAGTTGCCTCTGCCCCAGCATCCTTTTTTAATGAAGTGCAGCTCCTGTTTTCGCCACCGGGCCCACTTCCTTCTTCATTTTTTTTTTTCCATTCAGCTTGCAATTGCAACCAAGCGACAAATGCCCATTTGTGGTGGAGCAACCGGAGTGCTCAGGGAACCCAGAACCCAGAAAATCCGGAGGAGTGGGAAAGTCCGGGATACCGGGATCTGGAACTCCGTCGACTCGGTGGCCTTTTCTGCTTTGTGGCACGTTCACGATTCCTGTTTGCGTTTTGTTTTTCAGCCTTTTGCCGTTAAAGGTATACAAATCTCTCGCTTCGGTGAATCCCAAGTGGAAAATGCGTTAATTGGGCATTAAATGGAAAATTCGTTGACGCGGTCTATTTTTTTCTTTCCATAAAGTATAAAGTATAAGTATTTTCATTCTTTCTCATGTTTTCTCGAAGCATTTTTCAGTTTGCATTTCATGTAGGCGACTTTTATGAATTTAATAGTTATCTCTCTCTTCTGTTATATAAAATTTTGATTTTTGACTTTCATTTGCCTCTATAAATCGCTAAAATATTAAGTTTTAGTTGACAGTAAGTTCACTGCGCAGACAACCTCATCGCATCCAACTGTGCCACCTGCTGGTTCAATCAACTAATAAACTTCCCTCCGCCGACGGCGACTGCAAAGTGATTATTGATTTAATTACACATCAAAGTGGCGCAGAAGATCACGGAGCAACGATGGGTGGTAGTTGGCAATCAATGGCTATATAGAACGAGGTACGTCATCATTACCGGGAACCAGGAACCAGGAACCGGAAACCGGGCACCAAGAACTCGGGGCTGCTGCTGTCGTCACTATGCCAATGTAATAAAATGCTAATGAATTAATTTTCGCAGGAACCTTGCAATAAAGTTGACTTCCCCTGCCATTTTGCCGCACTTAACTGCTGCTGATATTTAACATTTACGTTGGCCCGAAGACATGAAGGCGAGTGCATTAAAATTTAACGAACTCCTATTAGGCGGGGCTGCAAAATGAATTATGCATTTAATATTATTATTAAACATTTTACTAGACCATCAAAGACGGCTGCAAATATTTGATGTTGTTAAATTTTAATCATCTCATCTCTCCCGGCCGCTGTTTGCACAAGGGAGCAATTCGAAATGAAAACGCTCCCTAAATAGTTGCATTAAACAAATATTTCGGATGGCAGAAAAGGAGTCGGCGGAAGTAGGCAAAAGCAATTTCCTAGTCACAGATTTGATTTTGTTTGTCGAAGCGGTGCGGCATAAAATCGTTTGCCAAACGCCAAATGCCAAAGCGCCCAGCTACAGATGATGCGGTATCTGTGCGATACAGTATCTGCGAGATACATTCGGCTAATGAAATGCACGCTCCGCCATTTCCATTCCCATTCCCCTCCGGAAAACTGGGCAAATAATCAACTCCGGAGCGGGCACAACAATAAGGACCACAGACGAACCGAGCTGCCTAAGAGCTCGTAAAAAAAAAAACTCACCGCACGATAAAAATCAAAGGGAAATATCTGCCAACTTGAGTTCAATTCGATGGTCAAGGAACTAGACTCGACTGTAGGATACCCAATATGCTGTAAATTGGCCAATCAAGTGTAAAAATGTACTGAGTAAGTTATTTTAAATAATAAATTAAAACATGCAAATAGGAGTATACATTATTATATTATTATGTTCTTATCTAGGTGATAAGGAAACATTTGTATTATTATATTTTATCATAATATATAGATTTTCATAGATCTTAGATTTAAAATGGCCTAATCTACCCTTTCGACTTCCGGAATACCCTAGCGGAGAGCCCGCCTCTGCTGACCGCAAAGCAAAACTTTTTGCGTCAGATTTATGCGGCAATATTTTGCTTTGAAATCGCTTCGTGTGGCCAACACGCAGTGCCACCCCCCGCCCACTGCCCACCGCCCACTGCCAAACCACCCAACTATTCAGTGGAGCACAAAGACAAACACAAATACAACCTGTGGCATTCATTCGCCTGCCTGAGTTTCGGTTAAACGAGAGTTCTATTTACATTTTGCGCTCGAACGCATTTCATCTTTATCTTTTATGGCAAGCCGAATGGAATCGAGGGGATGAGCATCTAAATTTTAAATTGAAAATTGATTTTCCCCCCATTCCTTGCTGTTTGTCTAGCATTTGATTTTTCCCATCTAACACTGCGCGGATTGGTCAGTTTTTTTTTATTTATTTTTTTGCGATTGATTCCGTCTTTGGGCTGCGGGTTAGATGGAAGCGGAATTCTCTACGAGATGCCGAATCCGAGGGGTTGGGGATTCGTCGGGGGTCGATTTGCCAACATAAGTGCGCGCCTCAGTGACTTTCGATTCCATATTCAAGGATTGCCCACTCTGATTAATTTTTTCTGGTATCGTAAATATGGAAAATGCAAGGCAAATGATAACCCCAATCCGAGAGGCCTTCGCATTGGAAAAGATTGGATTTCTTAACTGATTTCAGATATATATGAATGTAAAAAACAAGGTTTTCCCTTTTCTCTGCACTTTTCCGATGTTTTGCTTGCTTGCTTAAAAGTACATACTTTTACTTTTAAAAAGTAGTTCGTATTAACCAACTTTTCGTTCTTAAAATGCAGACGTTTAACTTTCAGCTAACAACTTGTCCTATATCATTTATTCATTTTCCTACCCATTTTGTCCAGTAACTTAAGATCCCAGTCTATAGGCATTCCTTCAGTCTCTCCACAAGGTAAGTCAACTTTTTCCAACCCTCTTCCGAAAATTCTACGAGTGAGCTTATTGATTTTCTGTGGGTCTTATCTAAATTTGCTGTAACAGTTAGCGGGTAAATTTGAAATATTATTAAGACAAATATACAGGGAGTGCAGGAATGGGAGTCTTTGGCTCATGGAAGGCGGTCATAAGCCTATGAAAACGTTTTTATTAGATCCCTGCACGCGCCCCCAAAAAGAAGAGTGAGGGGGGAAAACCGAGGAAATCGAGGGGGTCGCCAACAGTTTCGCGTGTGTTTGCACTTTTCCGGCCGCTTTTCCAGCTTTCCATGGGGGATGTTGGTATTGTGTTAAAGAAATTGATAGCCGGCGACAAATCATACCTTGAGAGAAGGTCGAAGAACTGGAGGCCTGCACTTGGGGTGGCTTGTGGCTCCACGGATTATTTGGGCCGTAATGTGGTGTTGCTACTTTGTTGTTGCACAATTTGCCGGCCTGCTAATAAAATTTGATAAGCCAAAGTGGAGCAGCAGAGCGCCAGACGAGTCAAATAAAATGTTTACCCGCTGCACGCAAATTGGGGATAAATTTTATGTAATGCAGGGGGAGTGACATCCAGACTATCCACCCCAGATTCACCCTGGAGTTGCCCCCCCAAAAAAAAAAACACCCGGCAATTGCAAAGTTAATTTGCGCATAAAAATGTTGCCAGGGGAGTCATCTCTGGCCTCCTTCGAGGATTAGCCATAAAAGTGGTTCGCCAGTTTCATTTTTTTTTTTTTTTTGTTTTTGTCCGTCCCTTTGATTTATGCCAATGTGTTTTGATTTGCGCCATTTCATTCTATTCTATTTGATGATACCCTGGCCATTACCATTTTCGGTTTGATGCATGCGAAATGCATTTTTGATGACAGTTAATGGAGTTTTTACTGTCCCACTCCCCCTCCCCACCAACGTGGACTTTATGTGGAAGTAGGGTTTTTTTTGGGGGGGCACTCGCTAAATTTCCATTCCCTTCGCTGACTTGGCACATTTTTTGATGTTGGCCTTTGGTTTTTGGGGCGCAGTGCAAATGATTCCGGGGGTTGCTTGGTTTCATCAGAGGAATGGGTATGGGATTGGAGGCCAGACAGACCAACTTTGGGAACGTTTTTATATGGTCTGGATGGTTTATAAGGATTTTTTACATTTATGGGCGTATAAAATATACAAATTGGCGAGCTAACAACGTTTTTAGAGGTCTCGTGCTTTCCCTTAAGGGCCTGAAATTTACGAAAGAAAATATGCAAAATGAAAAATTATAAAGTCGAATGGGAAATCATTTAAACTCTTCACTTTCGAAAGAAATACTCAAATAATTGAAAAATTTTTAAATGTTATGTTCTTTAAAGGCAATACTTTTTCAAACTACGCAAATATTTATATTTCCAATTAAACATTACAATCACATTCAAGCATAAGCCAAAATTCCATATGCACATGGCAGAGATTTGCCTCCATTAGGCGATCCTATTGCCTCTTTTGGGCTTACTGGCCGACTCAAATGTAAAGTCATGCCAAATATTTGCGCACACAAAGCGACAAAGTCAGGGCCGAAAGGCAAAAAGGACATCGTGTGGGCAAACACACTTACACCCGCACACCCACACACAAATCGACAAACACCCACTCACGCATCTGCATAGCAAACAAAAAGGAAAGTCTGCAAGGGAAGATGGGGAACTGCGAAGGCGGCAGTGGAGCCAGGACACTTAAATGCTGCTCAAAATTGGATTTGGGGCAGCCTAGAGAAGTGGGGCAGCCCACACCCCACCCCCACCCCTCGAACAGACAAATGCTGATAAACATTTTTATAGTTGGGCTCGAGTTTGCCACAAGTCATGGCTCATCCTTTTCGTCCTGAAAGGACATTTGCCTTCGCCGCCCGATTCCCCAGCTGCACATTAAAGCCCAGCGAAGGAGCTGGAGTGGCGAAGGTCCTTGAAGGCTGCGTCGCTCTTTATGCTTATTTAAAAAAGTGGCGTCACATCCCAGTTTTGATTTGATAAAGCTAAAGAAAAGCAAAGAACAGCAAGTGATAAGGAGAAGGCTCACAGGAAACATGAGGTATCCAATACTCGGATACCCTTTCAAGGGCTTAGAATATATAGAAATAATGTTCGATCACATATGTATCTTGCATATCTCTAAGGTATGACAAATATTAAACAAATAATGGGACTACATTTTTTAATAATTAAACCAAAAAGGTAACGGACACATAGGTAGTGTAGTCAAATGGATGGACGTATGTGGTGGAAAAGCAAGAAGGCACAAAGTGGAGTGAGTGGTGAGCCGGCTGATAAAAAATCGTTTATTCAAGTCACATACGCACGAAGCTTTTAATAATAAAAACAACGAGCTTCTGTAATACGAAAACAAAGTAAGCAACCAAGCGTGCGTGTGAATGTCTTTATGCCACGGAAATTGTGCCGTGAAGGAGGATTCACTGCATCCAAGGACTATTCAACTTATTGCCCAAAAGGAAAATCAATGCCTTATGCTCACATGTGTAGCATATACTCATTCCTTGGATACCTTAAATTACAACATATTCTTAAACTTCTGGTTATTTTGCACTTAAGCCTACTAACTTATAATAATCGTTAATTCGCATTTATTGGCAGTACAAGTATAACAAATACGGTGAATGAAAACATAACCGAGCAATGATTAATGATTAAGTATATAAAAATACGTATACTTAAATAAGTGCTCCGCGCCAATTAATTTTGGATCAATGATGTGGTTTAGTGAAATAATTTAAAGAAATCTTTGACTAATAGCTAAAAATGTACACCATCTGATTCAATCAGGAAAAGATTATATTGAAGAGCAACTTCAGTTCAGCAGATGCACTGCACCTAGAGTCACAGAGGACCACATCCGCGTAGATCTGATGCTCACGACTGTATGTGAGGTTCTTAACGGTGATGAATTTCGGCTGAACAACGCGCTGGAAGAGGTCCTCCTTGCGCTGGGCATAGCAGAGCTCGCCGCACGGGCATCTGGGAGCCTCCCTTATCAGATCTATTAGCACAGCGGGAATAGAGCCCGCGGACAAGGGCAGCATATACTTATCCACAGCTCGAGCTCCCAAAAGCCACAAAGGTTGCGGCGAATTAGATGCCGCCTTTTGCAGATACATTTGCTGCGCGGCATCTGCATTGAATTCCTTGAAGCAATTGCCCCACACATCCAACAGGTCGATCCGTAGATCCTCGACAGCAGAGGGCAGGGACTCTAGTTCGTTGCTGCACACATAAAGTTTACGCAGTGCTTTCATCCGGCGAATGGCAAAGGGCAGCCGACTCAGCAGATTGTTGTTGAGATTCAGCGATACAAGCGACTCGAATTTAACCAGCGGAGGTGGAAAGTAAGTCAGCCCGTTGCCCGACAGATCCAGCTCGCCGAGCGACTGACAGAGCTTAGTGCCCCGCAGCCAGCACCAGTCATTCTGAGTACCCAGTAAGTTGTTGCCCAGGTGCAGCGAGGTGAGCGGAAGACGACCCAGCTCCGAGGGAATCTAAAAGGCAGAATTAAGCTTAACTCAGTGGTCTAAAATGATAACTAATTAGTCAATCCACCTTGGTCAGCTTGTTACCGCTGACATCCAGCTTTGTGAGGTTGCGCAGGGTGCATATCTCGAAGCTCAGCTTCACTAGCTGGCTGTTGTTGATGGTCAGCGATTTGAGGGTGCGCGGAAATCCCTTGATGGGATACTCGCTCCGCTTGCTGATTACCATGCGCACCTGGGGCTGTGCCTTCTGCGGAATTGCCGTAGCGGCGTTTATGTTCAGTCTCAAATTGATGGCGTCCTTGCCATCCATGCCCAGCTTGAGGGTCTGCAGGAATCCTTTCAGCTGGATAGGATCGCACTTAATAAGCAGGTTATCTGGCGGCTGTATGAAACCAATGGTGGTCTTCCCATCCAGCACAAACTTGGTGTGCACGACATGAATGTTATCCTTGACCTTGTAGCGATTTCCAGTCTTGTTTTGTCCACTAAAGAGCACCATTTCCAGCTCCTTCTTGGTGTTTCCATTCGCATCCCTGGCGCTTTGCTTGTAGCCAATGGCCAGTGTGGATTTCACGGGACGTGGCGTTTTGTTCGTCTGGGTGGCGCGATTCACCACCTGAACTTCGCACAAAATCTTCATGGCGAGGCAGTGATTAGACAATAAACAAAAAAAAAACCCGCTAAATAAAACTAAACATTTGTTTTGGCCTCAAGAGTTGCCACCTGATGGTTGGGACAGCTGATGATATCGAGCAGCCATTCGATAGTTAGTGGTGGACCACATACCGATGTTTTGGATTTTAGGAACTAGTTTCTAAGAGCAGCATCAAAAGCTCTCGAAAAAAAAACAATTGGCGCAGGACAAGTTACAAAACCAAAACAAGCAACGGCAATTGTTTAAAAACTGCAAAGTTACTCCCATTTAAATACCGGAAAATGTTATTTCGCAAGGCTCGCCGACACTTTCTGCCGTTCTACATGTTCAATGGATTCTTGTGACAGCGCAACGAACGATATCAGCGTTTGCGTTACAATAGCTCAAATATTGGTCATCCGAGGCATGAGCTTACAGTAAGTAATGTGTGCAACATATGGAGCAAGACAGTGGTCATGCAATACAAAGAACACTCAAATTTTAAAAACTGAAATAAAATGCAAAAATGTTTCTGCAGCACAACAGCCTGTTGGACAACTATGCGAACAGCAATGTGATAATAAACATTGACAACTGCGCGCTCTACAGCACCAATGTAAGAATTTAAATCTCAAAACCCATTTCGAATACTAACGATCTTATTTTCTTTTCGCTGATCTGGCAACGCCAAGCGGCCAGCTGATCGAAAGTCGATAACCGACGGCTCGCACGATCGACAGCGACGTCGCCGCCAGCGGTTTTTAGTCATTTTTCGGTTTTTCTGCGCAACGGTCGCTTTCGGTTTGGCAATCGCCTGCGTCATCTACACGCTCCACACAATGGGCTGGATTTTTGCTGTGCTCGTCGCACTGGTGGCTCTGCTACTGACGAAACCCGGCTGGCGCTGGTTCTACATAGCGGGTGCGACCGCTAGTCGCGATCTAACGTGAGTGCTGCTCTTGTACAGGGAGGGCATACTGTACCCAAGACCAAGTCCAGTGATAAGTTTACAATACCGCCCCCGTGCGGTTTGCATTTCAATACACAACAACATCTTGGGGGCTTTTCTTTTGTGAATCGATTGAGAACATAAGCGAACTGAAAAATCAGCCGAGTGCGAGGTTCACTTCGTAGCCGAAAGTCAGAAACCACAGTGGAAAAAACTCGTTTTCCATCTATTTGGGTCGCCAACAGCAGCATTCATTTCCAGTTGGGAAAACCATAAAAGAGAAAACTTAACTGGCGAAATGATCCATGCGACATTGTGACGAATAGTCAACGCAAATTATTAGTTTTTGCCACTCGATTACGAGCAGTTTATTGACTTCTTCAGGTTCAAGGTCGCACAGCCCAAAAAAAAAAAAAAACCTACGAGAAACCAAAACAAAACTCGCTTTTATTTACCATTGACTTCATACGATCGTCGCCCAGCGAAACCCTCCGCGCATACTAATCGATCCGAATGCGATCGAGTGCGTCAGGCGGAAGACCACTGGCACACTAACCGATCTGTTCTTGAAAACGTACGCCAAAGAGCCAAAGCTTGGGTCATTATGATGGCGGAAGTGTCGCCTGCGTCTTGGAATTTTCGTTTTTCCAGGGTTGCCAGGGCTACTTACATTTTGAAATTTTGCAGAAAGGTTATTAAGTATTCAGAATTTTTAAGCAGCTCTTTACTTTTAAAATTGTTATAGTTAAGAATGTCTAGGACTTGGATATCAAAGTAAGTTTGCTAACCTCATAAATAGTATAAATTTAAAGAAATTACAATAATATTATAAACCACATAGATTTTTAATTTTTAAGTGATTCACTTTTTTATGGCTACAGTGGAAGTGTTAAGATTCCAGGGTTGCCACGGCAAGCCAAACTATACCAATTGTAGACCAAGCAATAAGCGAACGAAAAGCTTGTCAAAATTATGTATGTCTCATCAATATACTTTGTGTCGTCTGTCGTTACGATAATTAAAAAAGCGGAAGTGTCGCCTTTTGACTTGTGTATGTATTTTGAAGACGGCTATAGATATTGCTTTTTAGCACAGGTATTGTTAGTAATATACATTTTTACAACCAAAACCATCTAACCAAACACCTTAACTAATAGGAGCAAAATCTTTACACTTCATTTTAACTAAGTATTTTAAGATTCAATTAAGTTTGAATTGAGCTATAGCCTTCGCAAATATTCACACATTGCAACGCATTTTACAAAATTATGTTTGACCATAAATAAGGTTAAATACGTAAAGTTATAGCTATTAAAATAGCAAGTATTCTCAGCAGCATTTAATTTGCTCGGCAGTTTTCGCTTAATGAGTCAAACTCGGCAGATCAAGTTCCATGCCAAGGCCAACACTGGTTTCCCATTTACCCAGCTCGTCTATATGGCCATTCGTATATTTCGCGCTCACAACAGATTCTTAAGATCAACTTCAAGTCTGGCCGGTCAACCTTGGCCACGTATCGAAGTTTTTTGCTCGGCCACCAAGTAGACGAATCCAATCTGCGGGCAAACATGTGCAGCAACTCCAAAAGGAGCCAAGCAAACAAAGCACTCGATGGGGGTCATAAGGCCTGATTAAAAACCCTATAAATACGCGGCTAATGTGCGTTAAGCGCTAAGCTAAGTTAACTAGCTGTTACCGGCAATCTTATCGACACTTCACTGCCCCGTTGACGGTGCAAAGTACGCACGGGTGCAAAGCGAATTCAAATTGAGATCGTCGTTGTGGTCGAGTCCCAAGTCGAGTGTAGGTTTTTTTTCCCCCTTTTCTAATACAGTTCCCATCGAACTATTGTATTTGCGATTTGGATTAGTTCTACCTCACACTCTTTCCTATCGTATCAAATCTCTGTGGATCTTAAGTGCTTGCAAATGCCTTTCAGACCGTAGCATCAGCTCTTCTAGAACTTGTAGAGGAAACTATTAGTATTACAGAGGCAGCTCTTTATAGTTTATACAAATTAATACCGTGTAACAACTTGAAGGCATCTATCTTTATAAGAAATACACATGATTACAAAAAAATCAAATTTCTAAACTCACATTTGTCAATACAAGTGCAATTTATTTCAACCGCTAGTCAATGATAAACATTATCTGCCTTCGTTCAGTGTGCAGGTTTATTTATTTTGCCGATAGCTTCTTCAATATTGATAAACATGGGCCAAACAACAGTTACAGTTTAAGTATAAAACTCTTAATCCTCATAAGTGATAAGATACTAAGATGTGTAAGAGTTCTGTTCCAATGATTATACGATTGCAAATGAAAATATAAACGTCAGATTTAGATATCTGTAGCTATTGGTTAAGCTTTCTCCCGGAAAATTCAAAAGCCCTTGAAACTGGCTAAACAAATACGATTTTATCTCAACCTTCCCGTGAACTTTGCATTACTCAGCTCGAAATTAGCAGCGTCATTAAGTTGTGGCTCGCATGGTCGGACTAGGTTACCACGTTCGGATTGAATTGCAACCACTTCGAGCGGGTTTATCTCTGGGTTTATCGCATCACGGCTGTTGCGCTTGTCGAGCTTCGATTTCTGTTGGCTATTTATACAGACCCCAACCACTAACCATAAAACACACGCGATTGATGGCAAAGATAATGCCGGTACGGCTACTATCCTCGACTAGCCGCTAATCAAACACTTTCCCTCCAAAACTGAGTAACATATCAATATCCGTTGGTTATACACGTTATTTGTGGATTTTCCATTGCAAAGAAGATACGCTATCTTCAAAAATATTGTCTAGTCAACACACTTTTATATAGCACTAACTAATTTAGCATTGTTCGTTTGAAGATTCCTCGATTTATCAGGTTTGATATTTAATTTACTAATCAAATTTCCCCTTAACAGAGCTCTCTGGGCCTATATCAAGCTGCTGAGGTACACGAAGCGCCATGAGCGGCTCAACTACACGGTGGCGGACGTCTTCGAACGAAATGTTCAGGCCCATCCGGACAAGGTGGCTGTGGTCAGTGAGACGCAACGCTGGACCTTCCGTCAGGTGAACGAGCATGCGAACAAGGTGGCCAATGTGCTGCAGGCTCAGGGCTACAAAAAGGGCGATGTGGTGGCCCTGTTGCTGGAGAACCGCGCCGAGTACGTGGCCACCTGGCTGGGTCTCTCCAAGATCGGTGTGATCACACCGCTGATCAACACGAATCTGCGCGGTCCCTCCCTGCTGCACAGCATCACGGTGGCCCATTGCTCGGCTCTCATTTACGGCGAGGACTTCCTGGAAGCTGTCACCGACGTGGCCAAGGATCTGCCAGCGAACCTCACACTCTTCCAGTTCAACAACGAGAACAACAACAGCGAGACGGAAAAGAACATACCGCAGGCCAAGAATCTGAACGCGCTGCTGACCACGGCCAGCTATGAGAAGCCTAACAAGACGCAGGTTAACCACCACGACAAGCTGGTCTACATCTACACCTCCGGCACCACAGGATTGCCAAAGGCTGCGGTTATCTCTCACTCCCGGTGAGTGCAATAGCTTTTCTGAACTAAGTTTAAATGGAAAGGTTCTAAACAAATTTGTACTTTAGTTATCTGTTTATCGCTGCTGGCATCCACTACACCATGGGTTTCCAGGAGGAGGACATCTTCTACACGCCCTTGCCTTTGTACCACACCGCTGGTGGCATTATGTGCATGGGTCAGTCGGTGCTCTTTGGCTCCACGGTCTCCATTCGCAAGAAGTTCTCGGCATCCAACTATTTCGCCGACTGCGCCAAGTATAATGCAACTGTAAGTGAGATTTATGGCCTAACTAAATCACTCTCTAATTTGGCTTTTGTGATTTCCAGATTGGTCAGTATATCGGTGAGATGGCTCGCTACATTCTAGCTACGAAACCCTCGGAATACGACCAGAAACACCGAGTGCGTCTGGTCTTTGGAAACGGACTGCGACCGCAGATTTGGCCACAGTTTGTGCAGCGCTTCAACATTGCCAAGGTTGGCGAGTTCTACGGCGCCACCGAGGGTAATGCGAACATCATGAATCATGACAACACGGTGGGCGCCATCGGCTTTGTGTCGCGCATCCTGCCCAAGATCTACCCAATCTCGATCATTCGCGCCGATCCGGACACCGGAGAGCCCATTAGAGATAGGAATGGCCTATGCCAACTGTGCGCTCCCAACGAGCCAGGCGTATTCATCGGCAAGATCGTCAAAGGAAATCCTTCTCGCGAATTCCTCGGATACGTCGATGAAAAGGCCTCCGCGAAGAAGATTGTTAAGGATGTGTTCAAGCATGGCGATATGGCTTTCATCTCCGGAGATCTGCTGGTTGCCGACGAGAAGGGTTATCTGTACTTCAAGGATCGCACCGGTGACACCTTCCGCTGGAAGGGCGAGAATGTTTCCACCAGCGAGGTGGAGGCGCAAGTCAGCAATGTGGCCGGTTACAAGGATACCGTCGTTTACGGCGTAACCATTCCGCACACCGAGGGAAGGGCCGGCATGGCCGCCATCTATGATCCGGAGCGAGAATTGGACCTCGACGTCTTCGCCGCTAGCTTGGCCAAGGTGCTGCCCGCGTACGCTCGTCCCCAGATCATTCGATTGCTCACCAAGGTGGACCTGACTGGAACCTTTAAGCTGCGCAAGGTAGACCTGCAGAAGGAGGGCTACGATCCGAACGCGATCAAGGACGCGCTGTACTACCAGACTTCCAAGGGTCGGTACGAGCTGCTCACGCCCCAGGTTTACGACCAGGTGCAGCGCAACGAAATCCGCTTCTAAGAGCTGCAATAGAGTTGTGTCTGAACCTTGCCTTTTGCCCAATATGCTGTTAATTAGTTTGTAAGGCTAAGTGTAGTAGAGGAAAATCGGGGGAAATCGGCAGCAAAGATCATTCAGCCTAGGAGAGATGCATCCGAAGCACATTTCCATGTCAACAATGCACTTTTGTATATCGTAAGCATATATATATCGTATATCGTAAACGTAGTTGTATCTGCATTTGTGTAGATGATAGCCTCCTATACGCATTTCAATTGTTTTTAGCGTGCTAAAGAACCTTGTTAAATGCAATTTCAGCTATTGTTTAGTCAGTTTTAGTGGCATTTACACTTCCATTCTCGTTGCGTTTCGTTTTTGCCTGTACATATGAGAAGCTCTGATGTTTTTGTATCAAATAAAGTTTATTCCTTCACCACGGACCACGTATTTAAATTCGCAGTCTATCGTGCGGCAGAATGACACCATTCCACCTGCATACAAATGATTATGTGCGATTCGCTCCTCGACTCTCCGATCTATAGAAATGCATAGAGATATACTTACACTCATACCCATGCTGTGAGTATTCAATTAACCAAACTTGAACCTTGTCGACGTTCAAGTGCATGAAATTAACGAGAATTTTTAATAGCATTATATAATAATCTGTGAATCAGCTAACGACAATAACGTTTAATAGAAGATGCGCCCTTAATTTAATTATGGTTCTACTCCGCTTTCTGTGATTTTTGAAAAGTTGAGAATATAACTACTCACTGCTTGCTTACTCTTTCATTATCGCACTATTAGAGATACCCATTTAATGGACAGCAATTAAGGGGTAATTATATTCTAGCAGTTAGCTTGTTTAAGCCAGTGCTAGTATTGGTAGCATCATTCAATCAGAAAACGTTTCAAATCTTTTTGATATTTTAGAAGAATAATGTAACACAATGAGTCTTTCTTTCAAAGAAAAACCAAATAAAGTACTTACACATCCACTTTTAAGAGAACTTAAAGAATATCTCAATTTCTTTGGAACATGCTTACTATATCTGGATATTAGGATGATAGTTCCTAATAGTTCAGAGCTATTCCATTTGATATTAAACTTTGCAATGGAAAATTCAAATCAGTTGGAGGGCGGGCGAAAGAAAAAGCTCTTTCCCTCGCAGATCCTAAATATGACCAAGTGGGTGAGTCTTCCGGGTGACTGGCAGATCGGTAGGAAGCAGCAGCTAGTCGAGAACCGTTATCAGTGGCGGCAATAACAAGCGAGGCTTCAATTCGCTTCCAGTGCAAAGAAGATTATTGCAGTTGCATTGCCGGGTGCGATCCGCCCAGTTGTCCACGTGTGAGTACGGATGATTGTCGATCGCTCGATCGATTTCATACAAAGTGTGTGAGGTGTTTACCTCGAGTCCAGAAAGTCAAGACCAAAACGCAACGATGACGGGAACAGCGGCAGTGCGACTCAGCATTACGATACCCACGAAGGCGGAGGAGGAGCGCCTGAAGAAGGTGTACGTCCAGGTGGTCAATGGAGAGGTCGCCACGCCCATGGGTACCGCCAGCAGAACCTCAACCATTGAAAGCTTATCGACCATTCGGATCGGGGAATCCCCGGAACGGCAGAGCCACAAAGTCCTAAATACCTTGCCAAAGATTGAAATTCAGACGTGCCACGATCAGCTGCTTGATATCCCACTGGACACGGACCAGGAGCAGGTGGTGCGCCAGATCCTGCACAGATTTCACATACCCAATGCCGTTTGGCTGCCCAGTCTAGAGGGTAATGCTTACCACATCAGCTTCTCCATGGACTTTGACGAACGCTACGAGAATCTCTATGAGGCGCTGCAGGAATTCGGCATCGGTGATCGTGAGGGATCTACAGTATCCGTGGTCAGCTGCCTGGCCCACAGATCCTACGTTCAGCGTGAGGATACGGAGGAGCAGGAGGACCAACCATCGAGCACAGAGTAAGTCAAATGAAAATGGAAAAGTTCAAGCTACTTCAGTTCACAGGATCCATCATCTACAGACACATCAATGCCCAGAAGCAGGGTATCTGGGATCGGTTCATGAACTCGGTGCGATCCCGATTGAATGTGGCACAGATCGTAAGGGATGTGCGCCAGGATGCGGCTATTACCTTCGACTTTTGCATACTCCTAGTTTCGGCGGCGTAAGAAGTCACTTTTAATATAAATATTATAGAATTGGAATTTGGAAAAGTGCCTAGTAAAAAACGATTTTCCAAGATTTTCATTACCTAATTAAATGGAACTAAGCTTGTAATACAATCTTGTTTCTGGAAATGATCTAGAAATTTTCGAAATCCAATATTCTATATCTTCAAGTTGTAGGATAACACCTGTGATAACACCTATTCCCTTACAGAGTTCTGGCGAGCTTTGGCCTGGTGGAGAATAGCACGATTTTCCTGGCCTCCAGCATGCTCATTTCCCCACTGATGGGTCCCATAATAGCGGCCATCTTTGGAACTGTGATCCAGGATCGATCGCTCCGCAGGCTGGGCATGCTGAACGAACTGATTGGTATACTGACCGCCACACTGGTGGGTTTCCTATTCGGTCTGGTTGTGTGCACCACGGATCGCAAGTATGGCATTGGTGAGGGACTGACGGAGGAGATGCTATCCCGCTGCGATCTGCACTCCCTCGTCGTTGGGGTATTCACGGCCATACCGTCGGGAGCGGCGGCTGCCATCGGAATCCTGGGCGGGAATATTGGTTCTCTGGTTGGCGTGGCCATATCGGCATCGCTGCTACCGCCTGCGGTTAACTCCGGTCTGCTGTGGGCGGTGGCCTGCATTTACAAGATATTCGAGAACGACGATTCGCTCTACGTGGATGTGATTAAATCGCGCCGCTACTCGGACAACCAGGCCACTGAATTGGCCGTGCTCGGCGGCATCAGCATGTGCCTAACTTTGTCCAACGTTCTGTGCGTCTATCTCATGGGCATCCTGGTGCTGAAGGTAAAGGAGATTGCCCCGGTGATTGGGCGCAAAAACCGACAGTTCTGGAAGCACGACATAAAGCTGGCGCGTAATGGCAAAGTGGAAACGGAGTCGGAGATACTCAACGAGCTAATAGCCAATCTGGCCACCGAAGACAAGCACGCACTGGGCTCCATCAATCGTCAGTTCCTGCGCCATCTGGACGAATCAAACTACCAGCACACTTGGTCGCCGCTCAGCAACCGACATAGTTTCTCAATGCCACAACCGCCTGGCGCCGGCATCTCCACCATCCATCGCCTGGAACAATTGTATGCGTCGAGAATAGGGTTTAATCCACCAGCAGTAGAACGACGCCAACGCCACAGCGTAGTAAGCAGACCATCGCAACGGAGCCACGAGGTCTCCGTTCAGCTGAGTCCTCCACAGCCAGTAAGTAGCACACAAAGCTGTCTTGTCTATCCCGAGTGCTCATTTCGTGTATTCCAGCGTCCACGATTCGCGAGCATGCCATCGCAAGTGGGAAAGGACGAGCCAGCTAGGGATGCGGCCATCCAAGTCGCGAGCTCCAAGAGATTTACGGTAACACCAGCTCGAGTGGACGAGCAGACCTAGAATGTTGTCAAGTCCATTTGGGTTTCCACTCTCACAGATCTTTGTATAATATTTAAATAATGTAAGTGTCAATTTTGTAAAGTTAATTAGTTGTTATACTCCAGCAGGGGGTATGTCCGTACAGAATCTGTGATAGTGCTAACCTGCAATGGCGTCCATAGCATAGTTAAGCGTATATGTGTAATGTGCATCTTTGTATAACAATTTCCAATAAAAAACTACAAGTCTAATCCGCTCGGTCCCTGCCGATCCGCTTTGACTTGGGCGCGACCACGTTTCAGTTGTAGACGTTCGCGGACCGCTCGCTCCTGGCGCCTGCGCAGCTTCTCCAGTGTCTCCTCGCTGGGTGGCGCAGGTGCCACAGCCTCCTGGGAGCGTATGATGGTGCGCAGCTTCTCCAGCGCATCGGCCAGGTTCATTTGCTGGGAGCGCGTAAGATCACTCTTGATGTAAAAGTAGCCGTCTTTGGTAATCCGGTTTGCCAGCACCTTGAGCAGCTTCTGGCGCGTCTGCTCGGGTATCCAGTCCGCTTGTGCCACCTTGAAGCGTACATCCACCTTGGTATTCACCGTGTTCACGTGCTGACCACCGGGTCCGGAGCTCCTGCTGTAGGTGATCTCCAGTCGGTCCATGGGAATGAAGCCGCTGAACTTGTCGCTGCCACTGGGCTGGGTGGGGGATGTATACATATATCAATAGATGGGATCCCTGAAGGCACTGCATCCACTTACCGGCGGGGGCGGCGTGTAGATTTGCAGTCGGGCGCCGGGATAGATCTTGTCCAGGGATAAATCGCTCTTGTAGGAGAGCTGACGACCCAGAAGGTTGCCTGTGCCGCCTGAGGAGCTGCTCTGGCGCAGAACTCTTATGAAGGCACTCGTAATTTTATTCATTTTATGCCAAAATTTCAATGAGTTAAGCTAAATTAAATGTTACGAGAACGACGTTTGTGTTCACCACAGAACAGCTGTTCGAGGTGAGTTGCGTGCAGTGTGACCGAACTTAGCTAAGCGCGACAATTCAAAACTCCCAAATCGAAAGCTTGTTTTATCTTTTATGTAACCGTGTTTTCTTTATTGTTAATCCTAAAAAACAATCTTTAATCTTAAAACAAGGGAAAACGATACTTTGTACGCCATACTCTGTAACTTTTCCACTGTCACAAGCATAAGGCAGTGTGGAAAGTGCATTAGGTAAGTCCTCTGGTTGAAGTGCGCACTAGCCAAGTTCCAAGCCATTAGTGGAGTGCCAATTTAGGCAATTTTCAGCTTCGTATGGCGAACATTTTCGTATTCGAAATGTCTGACCACAGTCCCTCTGCAACTTTCATTGAATGCGGTCGAGTGCGGTTGTGCGACGGCCGATTGTTGTTATTAATCCGCCGCAAACGAAACTGAATCCAGGTGGGCACTCACACCGATCTTCCGGACTATATTGCACCGACCTTAAATATATACACGTATATCAAAGACTGGAGAACCCAAAAACTAAATGTTTACAACGTGCGGCAAACGCGAAATTTGCGGTTTTCATTAAACAGTGAGGTAGATAGTGGTTGCGATCGAGTTCTCGTTATATTTATATTTCTGCTTTCGATCTTGTTCTTGTTTTTTTTTTCTCCTGCTCGATTCCAATTGGAAGCGTTCGATCGGTCCAGAAATCCAGAATTATTCTTTATTGATCGCTGTGACTGCGTGTTCGCCGAGAATTATTCGTCGTCATCAACAGAAGCGGCCCGAATTGGCTCATAAAACATAAAAATCGCTTGGCAGCAGCCACACGGAATATATATATATATACATATGTATAAATTTATTTATATTTGTACGCATATATAGTTAAAATTCGAGACGAGACGCGAAAGGCGAGGCAAACAAAACAAGCAAATAAAAACGTAACAAAACAAAAACGAAGTGAACAGCGTGTTTTTCGGGATACTCCTTTCGTTCTTACCTGAGTTTTCGACTCTCACCTTTGCAGCCGGCAATTAGCATCCCCCCCTTCGATCCCCGGAATACCGCACCCTCCGCTCGCGAGTTAAACTCTAATAAACGCAGGATCAAAAGGACACCATGGCTATGCAACGGGAAGCTGGAGTGCAGGACTTCGTCCTCCTCGACCAAGTGTCCATGGAGAAGTTCATGGATAACCTGAGAAAGCGGTAAGTTTGCCTCTAAATTATTTAAGAATTACAAGCTAAGCTAGAATTTTTAATAATAACAAAAGACAGAGAGATTACTTTTACCTTTACCGTATCTATTGATTCCTCCGTTGGCCTTGTCCTCCGCCAACTTGTCCATCTCCACTCCACATCACAAACGACTCCCCCCGCGAACTCCGCGCCTTTGGGAAAACCACTTTTCCTCCAGTCGATGGTCTAGTTCAAGGCTTCTGTTTTGATCGATTAGCGAGCGGAAAAACTGGTTTGACCGTAGTTCTTGGCTTTTCCGCCTTGATTAAACTGGATTTGCTTATCGGCGTTTCAATTAAAGCCGACCTTATCTCCCTCATTTAACCCCTTCCCGCCGAGTTTTCGGTTCCACTCCAGAGGGCACTCAATGGACCCATTTACGTGCTCATTTGGAGTGCTAAACTCTCCTTTTTGTGGCATGACTTTCGGTTTTAAATGCATTCATTAGTGGCATTTCAATTCAATTTGGTAGTTGAACGGAAAGTGGTAATAGATTTGATGGAAAAGGAGAGAAATTCTTAAGAAATATGATATATTTAGCTTAATTAAAGGTTTTTTAAAGTTGGTTACAAACAAAAAATGTGACTACAAACTGCATGAATAAATATTATAAAATGATTGAGAATCAAGCTAACATGTTCAAATCTTTCTGCTTTTTGTAGTTTAAAATAGTAGTTATCAAGTAGCAGATGTATCTGTAAATCATCCAGCTACCATTATCTAAGTTAAATATTTAAGAGAGTGAAATCCATGTCACATTCCCACTCCGGGGACCAACCGCCCAATCGCGTGTCAATATTTGTGTGGCCGGCACTGTGGTTCCAGGTGGTTACCTACATGACCATTATGTAAAGTTCCTTAACCCACCGACAACCACGCAGCCACAACCCACATATATCATTTCATTTTATTTCATTTCGGTCCGAGTGTCAACAACTTGTTGCAACCGCTTCCTTTGCACTTGGAGCACGAATGGATTCCCCATCCATTTTCATACCGGGTCGCTGGTTTGCTGCATGGCTGGCTAACTTTCATGTGGAAATGATCGTTATCCGGAAAAGTTCTCGCCACCACATACATTTTGTTCAACTGATTGGCAGAGCATTGCAAAATTGTAGAAATTCGGGGTTTTGGTAACAAGTCTGCTGTTTGATAATTAAATGATTATTTTTCCAAATATTTTGCAATGTCTATAAATAAATGGTGTTACGATTCCCCGGCACTGATTCATCTAATCTGTTTATGTTTATATTCACTTAATTGCTAAAAGACTCTCGGACGATTCATCACAATAACGATTTGAATGATAAGACAAAAGCTGCAAATGAGTCAAATTGTTCAAATTGCCATCGCAAAAGGAAACGCATTGGAGTAAACCCAGTTGTATTTTGAGCTGGTTAATTACCATGGTTGAGATTAGTGGCTTGCATAAGACTGTAATTAAAGCGGACTTACGGCCAAAGATGCGTTAACCCACTTTGGTGGCTCACAAATCGCTTATCAAAGCATCAGCAAATCAAATTAAGCTGTGTAAATTGAACTAATTACATAATCACAGTCATACCTGCAATAGCAAACACGATTTTCATGTCTTACTGTACGGCATAATCGTAGCATAACTCAAATCAATTTGCTGTTTGTTAATAAATATTTAACAGGAAAGCCGGAAAACTGAAAACCAAACGAGTTGAGAAACTCGCCTCAACAAATTGAGGGTCAAAAACGCGCCAAAAATGGGAGGAAAACGCACACGTAATTGGAAAATGTGCGATGAAGACGTAAAAGAAATAAAACTCACTTTCATTTGGCATCAATCAAATGGGGAAATGAATGCATTTCGCTGCACATATATATATATATATATATATATATATCTAGTTTACTTGTTTGCCACATGACATCACATGTGTACTCATTGTTTGGCAGCTTGAAAATCCTATATTTTATTTAAGCAATATTAAATATATCTGCATGCTCCGTGACTCATGCTGTGTATCTTGCAGATACGCGAGTCAACAATAAGAAAACTGAAATAAAAATGCCATGGCGTAGCCAAAATACGAACCGGTTGATGGCGTCAGTTTGGCCGAGAGAGACTCACCCACAAAATAGAAGAGTGTGTATGTGTTTTTGAAAAGAAAACTTGTTTCTTTTTGCCCCCAAAATGAACCCATCTGGGATTCCACGATCCCCCAAAAGAAACAGATGAGTTCTCTGTTTGCCGCAATCCAAGTTCGCAGCATTTGGAGCAAGTTGATCTTTTTTACGACTGTCATTAAGTCGAGTGTCCTCATGGGAGGGCCAAGTGGCCCATAAAATGCCTGATCGATTGCCCTCTGACCCTTATTGGCTGCCAATGCATCACATGCAACAGAACTCAAGTGCCCCATTTCGTGTCTACTTAGCTGATAAGTTTTGTTTTCATTTTCGACAATTGTTTACGCATTTATTTGTATTTCAAAGAGAACTAGCTAGCATCTAAAGCTCTCGTATTTTCCATGAACTGCTTTCAGTGTGAAAAATATTCACTGGGGTCGTTGAATTTGGAGCATTATTTTTGGATTTTATTAAGTAATTTGTTTGACATCGGAAAAAAATTCAAAATTCTTTAAATGTGACGAGGTGAAGAAGCCGATTAAACATAGGTATAAATAATATATAGCAAAAATGCTATATGTACATTTTTACAACGCATGTCGAATACATATAAATTATAATAAAGTGTTGAGACTATAAATTTATGGAATCCTTAATAGATTGTACTACACTCCATTGCTATCAGTGTTCAGAGCGATAAGCTTGGCACACCCACTTAAGCAAAGTTCCTGAGAGCTCGAAGTGGGTCTTCCCCATCAGGCACTTTATGAAATCGGTGGAACAAACTATGAGCAGTTTTAGCCGACAAACTGATGATTCATACGACGATATCCACTTTCAATGCGAACAACAAACTGCATTTCATTTTCATTTAAATGCTACTCACTTTGTGCTCCTACCGATTTTATTTTATTTTATTTTAGTTTTTGGCTTGGTCAAGGCTTAGATTTTAGTATTCCACTCAGGTAAATACTTTTCATTTGAGTGCAATTTTAAGTGCTTCTTTATGGTCAAATAAAAATCGCAAACCGAAGCGTATAAAACTGCAAATAATGCCTTTTAAAAAAGCTGCCTTGTTGATCAATGATTTTAGCGTTTTAGGCAGCACTACTTGATAGGTCTTATCGTCTAGCCAAAAATTGATACTCCATATCTATTAGAATTGAAATAAAAAACCCCAAATTTTCAGTTTTTCAGCTACTAAAAGTGGTAACATACCATGTACTGGATTCTTGGGAAGCGTCAAAGTAGCGATAAGATTCCAGCAAAATTTGTCGCCATATAGGCACCTCATATATACCATATAGTTCGATAGCCATGGGCAATACTTACTGGCAAGGTGATAAGCGAACTCTTGGTTACGCAATTATTGCACTGAGACCTTCCATTGGATTAGGTTTCCATTTATGTGAGTGCTTATTTCTCGCCAATTGTATATTGAATGTTTATTTATACAAACGCAGCTGATAGCCGTGCGATATTTCCACTGCCTTCGTTTTTGTGGAAAAATATTAAAGAAGCCGTGAGACGTAAACAATTTATAGTTGTAGGGGAAGAAAGCTATTAAAGTGTGTAGGAGGAGCTCTTCTGGGGATTTCCGATTGCAATCGAAGTTTGTCTGTTTATTTGTGCAGGAGCATGGAGGAGTGCGCCCAGTTCAAAGGGAGCCTTTCATCTGGTAAACACTCTTAGATATTTTTCACCTTGCGTTGAGTGCATTCCAGCGATAAGAAGGAGGCTATCTATTGAAGCCCGTCATTTTGCCAAGATAAGCACTTTATGATACCGGAACGGAAATCAAATCATTTACCCAGCATAACCACAGCGTTTTGATGGCCGCTTTTCTGTCGGTGTTTTTCTCCTTGGCATGTCATAAACTTGCTTAATGTGCGAATTCTTGGAAGAAAGGCATTAAGCTTGAGTAAGAAAAGAAAGGGAGAACGACCTGAGAATCCCGTCTAGACGACGCCTTAGTATTTCCACTCGCTTTGTTTATCCAAAGCCAGGCAATGTTTGTCATTGGCATTGCAATAACTTCTATACCTATCGAGACTTGGAGCTGGGAAATGCAGTGGCATCTGCATTTCGTTTACACAAATCTTTAGCGGCCTGCCAGCCGCCTACCAGACTTTTCTCGAGACTTTTCCGCTCCTGTTAATTGATTGGCCTGGGTGTAAATTGAAGTTAATTCCTTGGCGCGGTCCAGATACAATTGTTTGCATTGCGCAAATTGAGTGGAAAATAATACAGAAAAAATGAATTTCCTTTGGGAAAACGAGAAGTAACGATGAAAAGAGTCTGGAGAAAATTATGCAGATGGTCAGTAGACAACGGGGCAAAAGGAAAATGATTTCCATAATGAGATGGAAACGCTTTTCTTGGCCGATCTGCTGCGATTCCCATGAATTGGCAGACGTTCAAGAAATTCGCAAGGGACTTGACCTATCAGTGCATAGCACGATTCTTCAGCGAATCTTTTCCATTAATCTTAATGTTTTCCATCAGTTTGTAGTCTGCAGTGCTGGGAACAGAATGATCTAAACGTATAACTTTATTTTAGAATGATTTATAAACTTTCTTTATTCACAAATAGATGCTTAAAGTTTTCTTTATGTTTACATGTATATTGGTTGATAGCATAACAAACATATTTTACTATGTATATCTATCATTTGCATTGTTTTATCTTCTTGTTACACTATAGTTTCACTCAATAAATCGCCCAAATTCAATTAGATAACAGCGCAAACAAACCCCTATTAGGACAAATAAAAGCATTGACCCACTAAAAGCCAAGTTTGTTGACAAACTGATGACGTCAGCTGAGAGCAAACATTTTCCGAACGCATGTTCCTCGTTTTTGGCCATGAAAAATGCACTCTATTAACTTATTGATTTTCCGTCTGGAATTGGGATTGCGTTTTTTCAACAGTATAGTAAGTGATTCATCGCAAGGCGTTGCAAATTATTAATGGCTATATGCAAATCGCACTTTGAATAGCCGATTATTGAGTCATGATGTTAGCGTTCAATTTGTTTACTTCTACAATTTGTTATTAAATAATAGTATAAGATACCAATGCCATGTGCTCAGATGAGTCAATAAAACTAGTTGAATTATCGTTGTAAAACATTGAAGCATTCAGGAATTTCGCATATACGAACGTCGATATATTTGTTTTCATACTTTAGTTATTTCTTTGGCTTTTATCTCGATTACGTCATTCGACTCGGAATAAAGAAAGACACTCACAGTCAGCGGCGACAATCGTTAAAGTGAATAAGTTTATGAAGTGCGCGAACGAATATGAACATGAAAATGTGCGAAGCCAGCAATATGAATTTAATTTATGAATGTTGGGGAATCCGACAGAGAGTCCAAAATCGTCTGTTGGCACTTGAGCAAACAAAAAAACATGTGAAGTATTTGGTAATTTTTGGAGGGCAGATAACTTTATTATATATTATTATATATATATTGTATATACATATACATATGTGACAAATGGGGTGCAGCGAATTCTGAAGTGATAAGAGAGTTTGAGTCAGAATTTTGGCTAGATAAGGCAAATATGTTCCTTATGACAAATATCTCTAATAAAAGTTATTTTTTAAATAAGCTCTCATATTTTCAAAATCAAAATTTATAGTTAAATAAAATCTAATAACTAAGCAGTATTATTGTTTCTTTTCAATGTTCATTGAACTTGTAGCATTTCTTGAAGTATATATTCATATAGTTTCTTTTCCTATACAAACCGACCAAAGACCCCGATTATTCAAACTGAAACCAAATTGAAATTTTCTGTCCATTGAGTCTTGACAATTACAATACACCTGGCCAACAATTTCTATAGCCCCATTAGGCCCTCCTCCGCAAAAGGCGAGTGTGCTGTTCGTCATGCGGGCCAAAAACAAATTTTGACATGATGTCAATCATACGCCCCGTGGGCGATCACCACCCACCCACACACACACACACACACAAGGACAGACCCTTCGCAGTGGCGCGCACATGGTGTCAATATGGTTGTTGTAAAAGGGAGGATGGGGTAGAAATCATACAAATCTGTGGCGTATTGGGTTTCCTTTGCCTCTAAGAGGCTTGTCATTTGCTGCCTGCCCTTTTGCCACTGAGTTCAACTTATATGTATGTACTTACCATAATGTGATGGCCCCAAAAAAGAAGTTGAAAAGCGCGCTAAACGGCGTCTTGGACTTTCTTGGCCATTCTGGAGCCGGAGTTCAGGTGGCCATTTGTCACTCGTCGCACTCGTTTTGACGCAAAATTCTTAATGTGTTGAAAAGGGCAACAGAAGGCAAATAGAAGTGCCGGGGCAGCCAAAGGCATACAAAACGAAACAGAAAGCTGAAAAGCCAGCGCAGTCGTCTCTATAAATAAGCACTGAAAAGTTAAGTAAAAACATGTGTTCGAAGAAAAAATGGGCACCAAACCAGCAGCCAAAACATAAATACAAACAAATGCGCGTATTAAGTGTATTGTTTTAATCGTTTTCATTCCCTCAATTCGGGCTAACGAAAACTTTTGGCTGTTTGGTTTGGGCTTAGTTTTCGAATTGGTCTCTGGCTTTAAACAATTTTACCGTTTCTTTGTCTGCTAATTTGTTGGCTTCATTTTCATTTACATTTTTGGCTTTTTGTTTTTCTGGTTTTGGGAGGGAAAATAACACTCTGTCCAGCCTTTTGTAATAGCCACTTGTTGCACAGTTTTGTTTTTTTTTTCTTTTTGGGGCTGGACTTTTGGTTATGTAGCTCATCTGGGTTAATTTACACTCGCTGATGGTGTAACTCTTACTTTCGGAACACTCTGGGTAATTTTCTGGGAACACGTAATGCGTAATTTGCATTTAAGTTGCTTTATTGTTTTTCAATTCCACTCACATGCAGTGAAATCTAAACTGTTCTTAAGGCAAACTAGAAAATCACTCTATCATGTGTAAATTCAACTCACTTTTAATCTAAATACTTGTGAAGAGGCAAAGTTCAATAAAAAAGTATCTTTTGCAAAATCTTAGTTTCCAACTTATAATAATCCAGTCGATAGTTTCAAGAACTCGCAATCGCTTCAGATAAGATAGCCTGTGTCATGAAAAAGACTTATTAGAACTCTTATCAACTAAAGTTTTAGTTCAGAATAATATATACTTTATATTGTAGTCTCCAAGTGAAATATTTGAGATTCTCATGCTCTCTTTCTTTCTCATTGTCTATCGATCGCAAGTGACCCACTTAGCGAATGCATTTTATGAACACAACAAACTTTTATATGCCCAATCTTTTGGCGCCTGACAAATCGAGTGCAGAATAAATGCATCCACATGTCAGTCAATCAAAAAGTGAGAAAAGAGATCAACAATTTGATCTACATAGCGCATCTCGCTCAATTATATCGATCGTTGGCTTCATGTGGAGCAGGTATATCAGGTATATAGACCCGCATGTAGAATGTTGAAAAAGCAATTTTCGAATTGAAAGCTACAGGCGCCAACGACGGGTGGTGGCTCCCCACCTGTCACTCCCACTCACTCGAAATGTATTTCGTAAGCTTGGGGAAATGCCATTCCAAACACTGCAGCGAACACTGCCGAACTAATGAACGACTGTCCATTACTCTTTCTCTAGATTCCAAAACGGATCCATCTACACATACATCGGCGAAGTGTGCGTCTCGATGAATCCCTACAGACAGATGAACATCTACGGTCCGGAAACCATTCGCAAATACAAGGGTCGGGAGCTCTTCGAGAATGCCCCACATTTGTTCGCCATTGCCGATTCCGCCTACAGGGTGCTCAAGCAGCGCCAACAAGACACCTGCATCCTAATTTCCGGTGAGTCCGGTGCGGGCAAAACGGAGGCCTCCAAGATCATCATGAAGTACATTGCGGCGGTGACGAATGCCCAGGGTCAGAACGAAATCGAGAGGTAAGTGGATGGATGAGCTGAATGATGGATGAAACCATATACCCAATAAATACGCTTATATATTGTTTAATGATTAGACACAAAATGTTAGTTTAGATAGGAAAATTCTTGATTAAATCTTCAAGAAGGACAAGTTTAATTAGCAATTGTCTTGGGGAAATCAAGTTAATAGCACCAAATACAAAGTAATGCAAATATGTTTATCTAGCTCAAAGGTTCCCAAGCCGTTTGCTCTGATTACATAGTAAATTAGTTGATCAATTTGGCCACATATTTACATAGGTTGATGGAACGCTTGCGGCCTTATCACAATACTGTGAACCAGACAATGGGAACCTCAAACCGATCTATATAACAACATGTATGTACATCATAGGTCCCAGAGAAAATCCACCATTGTTTCGCATGCAAATGCGCAATGGAATTCTCATTGAGGGAAGATTTTCAGACGCGGTTGCCAGGTGGCAGTGGCTAATGAAGCATTTCCCAGATGGGTCATAATCGCTGGCATGGTCATCGCGTGACCCATGACCCCGGATGACATCAGTCGTCTGTTGACTTGCAGTTTAAGTTGCCAAATTAATTGCCCCACTAATTGCAAACCACTTTGTCCAAAGGAACTTTTTATCACTTGGGTGTAGTTTAAGGTGCTCCATAAAAGCGCTAAAGCCGCCATGGCCAAGCCCCGGAACACAATGGTCTTTTAAATTGCCAATTTTTAGTGCCTTGAATGAAATGGGAGACGACATTTAACATAGTTTCGGGGATTAGGGTGAGTGCCATTTTCCAAATTGCTTGCCCACCGAGGGGAGAAAAATTTACGAAGCACTAATAGCGTATTTATTGTGTTGATTTCGTTTGTTAATTATGTCGATTTGATTTTAATGAGGGTTGTCTTTATAGTCTTGCTGGCATGGAAATTAATTAAAAATTTTATAAGAGAATGATTTTATAGGAAGAAGTTCTTAAGTACATATATAATAATAAATATATTATTTTTCCAGAGTCAAGAACGTTTTGATCCAGAGCAATGCAATTCTGGAAACCTTCGGCAACGCAAAGACTAACCGCAACGACAACTCCAGCCGCTTCGGAAAGTACATGGACATTGAGTTCGACTACAAGGCGGATCCCGTGGGTGGCATCATCACCAACTATCTGCTCGAGAAGTCGCGCGTGGTGCAGCAGCAGCCCGGCGAGCGGAACTTCCATAGTTTCTATCAGGTGAGTGGCATACGGATACGAATCGTTCCGAACTAGTCGTGTGTGGCATTAAGTGTACACGATTATTTACCAAGTGAGTCAGCGTGACGCGTGCCAGGTGACGAAAGGTGTTCCAGCTCATGGGTTGGGTGCCATGGCAGTGGGGCGTCCATTACCTGGGGGTGTCAGGTTGTTGTGGCCGTGATGAAGTTGCTCTTTTTTTCTTCTGGTTTTTCGGCTGGTTAGACAGTTATTGTCGCTGGCTCTTTTTGTGGGTGCGGGCTTTCGTTGTAAACAATTGTGGGCATTTAAATTGAGTGTTGAGACAGTTTTATGAGGGGAATACACATACGTTGTGTGCGGCCGCCTAGTATTAATATAACTTTATTACTTTCAAGTCGTATGACTAAGTTGTTTGGCAACAGATGAAAGCTGGTCATGATCTCCTTTATTTTATAGATATATTTAAATAAATGTATATATAAGCAAATGACACATGCCTAAGTAATTTATGTATAATCATTATTGGAGATTCCTCTGCCAGTTATAAAAAAAAAGTCTAAAACTGTTAATTAATTTAATTAAATTTGCTTCCCGCTGCAGGCCTACATTGCTCACTTCTTTTTAGGTATCCAGAATTGGATGATATCACTGGCAAAATGATAACATAGGCGTAGCCAAGACTCATCCAATAAACTAGAAAAAAATATCACGTCACAACTCAATCGCTTATTCATCATTCAAGGCGTTAACTTATATATTATATGATCCATTCATCTGGTAAATTAAACCTGCTGAGGTGATAATTGATCACTATTTCCGATGCATGCATATCTATTTGAGCAACACGAAACACTTTTAGCACATTTATCATCTGGAAACACTTAATCAAGTCAAATACTTCATCTGGCTTTTGTTCGAGTTTAAACGATTTGTTTATTTGTTGGAAAGTGCAAGTTGTTTATTTTTAAAGTGAGTCAAAATAAATATTTGCCCGTATTATGGAATGCTTGCTTTGGGAATGGGTCTACAATTTGTCTGCATCGGTCATAAATTTCCAACTTGGCTAATATATAATTTATGACTAGCCAGGCTATCTTGAAATAAACAATGTTCAATTAACACTCACACCGGCAAAAACGCCGATAGGCATGTATGTAGATTTTTATTGATTACCAAGTTTACGGGTTTCCCAACATCAAAGATCTTGAAAATATCTTACTCAACTAATATGATATCAATTTACCTATCTGTGATGAATTAATGGGAAAAATAGAAATGTAGTTAATGGGAAAAATAGAAATGTAGTTAACTTTATGTTAAAAGATACAATTTAATAACATGTGTTGTTAAAGTTTAAAAGGCAACTGCCAAATGCTCGACAGGAAACGGAAGTTTAATTACGCTTAGCACGTCTGCTAATTGTCTGGCGTGCTAAATTCTTGGCACATGGACTGACGGTCATGTTGCACTGACCAAGTTGGGTTAATTTAAAATAGTTGCAATCGCTTAATTAATACCCCCAACCAATTCATCCATTTATAGCTGCTGCGTGGAGCCAACGACAACGAGCTGCGGCAATATGAACTGCAGAAGGAAACGGGCAAGTATCACTACTTGAACCAGGGCAGCATGGACATACTGACGGAGAAGTCCGACTACAAGGGCACCTGCAATGCCTTCAAGACCCTGGGCTTCTCCACGGATGAGGTGCAGACCATTTGGCGCACAATTGCCGCTGTCTTGCATCTGGGAAATGTGGAGTTCCAAAGTGAGTTGCTTAATATTCAGTTATTTCCTAGTAGATATTTCCTACATCTCCTGTTTTCGCATTGCAGCCATTGAGGATGAGCTGGTGATCAGCAATAAGCAGCACTTGAAATCCACGGCCAAGCTGCTCCAGGTCACCGAAACCGAGCTGTCCACGGCACTGACCAAACGGGTCATTGCGGCCGGTGGAAATGTGATGCAGAAGGATCACAACGCCACGCAGGCAGAGTACGGAAAGGATGCTCTGGCCAAGGCCATCTACGACCGTCTCTTCACCTGGATCATCTCCCGCATCAACAGGGCAATCCTATTCCGTGGCAGCAAGACGCAGGCGCGATTTAACTCGGTCATCGGAGTGCTGGATATTTACGGCTTCGAGATCTTCGACAGCAACAGCTTTGAACAGTTCTGCATCAACTATTGCAACGAGAAATTGCAGCAGTTATTCATAGGTATTATGCTTGATTCTTTTATTAGCGATATATCATAATTAGCCGTGTTATTCCCCAAAGAACTGGTGCTTAAACAGGAGCAAGAGGAGTACCAGCGTGAGGGCATTGAATGGACCAATATTGAATACTTCAACAACAAGGTGAGTTCCAACTAATCGAATGACATTTGCGAACTTTAAATGGTATATTGCATTGCGAAAGCACAAAATATCTAAAACTGCTCCAATTCCAGATCATTTGCGATCTCGTTGAGCAGCCGCATAAGGGCATCATTGCCATCATGGACGAGGCCTGCCTCAGCGTGGGCAAGGTGACGGACGACACACTTCTGGGGGCCATGGACAAAAATCTGAGCAAGCATCCGCACTACACCAGTCGTCAGCTGAAGCCCACGGATAAGGAGCTAAAGCATCGCGAGGATTTCCGTATCACCCACTACGCCGGCGATGTGATCTACAACATCAATGGATTCATCGAGAAGAACAAGGATACGCTGTATCAGGACTTTAAGCGCTTGCTGCACAACTCTAAGGATGCCAACCTGAGCGAGATGTGGCCCGAAGGAGCACAGGATATCAAGAAAACCACCAAGAGACCATTGACAGCCGGCACCTTGTTCCAGAGATCGATGGCTGATCTGGTGGTTACTCTGCTGAAGAAGGAACCCTTCTATGTGCGCTGCATCAAGCCCAATGACCTTAAGAGCTCGACAGTTTTCGATGAGGAGCGTGTGGAGCACCAGGTGCGATACCTTGGCCTACTGGAGAACTTACGTGTCCGTCGAGCCGGATTCGTTCATCGCCAGCGCTATGATAAGTTCCTGCTGCGCTACAAGATGATCTCGCAGTACACTTGGCCCAATTTCCGTGCGGGAAGCGACCGCGATGGTGTCCGTGTGCTGATCGAGGAAAAGAAATTCGCCCAGGACGTTAAGTACGGCCACACAAAGATCTTTATACGCTCGCCACGCACCCTGTTTGCCCTGGAGCATCAGAGGAACGAAATGATCCCACATATTGTGACGCTGCTGCAAAAGCGAGTGCGTGGATGGATTGTGAGGAGAAACTTTAAGAAGATGAAGGCGGCAATTACGATCGTGCGCGCCTATAAGGCCTACAAACTGCGTAGCTACGTCCAGGAGCTGGCCAATCGCTTACGGAAAGCCAAGCAGATGCGCGACTACGGCAAGAGCATCCAGTGGCCACAGCCGCCGCTCGCCGGACGTAAGGTGGAGGCTAAACTGCATCGTATGTTCGATTTCTGGCGAGCCAACATGATCCTGCACAAATATCCTCGCAGCGAGTGGCCGCAATTACGTCTGCAGATTATCGCCGCCACTGCGCTGGCCGGAAGACGACCCTATTGGGGTCAAGCGCGCCGCTGGGTGGGTGATTATCTGGCCAACTCGCAGGAGAACAGCGGATATGAAGCCTACAACGGAAGCATAAAGAACATAAGGAACCACCCCGCCGACGGCGAGACCTTCCAGCAAGTGCTCTTCTCCTCATTCGTCAAGAAGTTCAACCATTTCAACAAGCAGGCTAATCGCGCCTTCATCGTTTCCGATTCGACCATCCACAAACTGGACGGTATCAAGAATAAATTTAAGGACATGAAACGCACCATTAAAATTAGGGAGGTTAGTAGATAGTATAATAATATATTATATTATTATATTATAATATTAATTCCGTATCTTGACTTCGCTTACAGTTGACGTCCATTAGTGTCTCACCCGGCCGGGATCAACTAATCGTCTTCCACTCGTCGAAAAACAAGGATTTAGTGTTTTCCCTGGAGAGCGAGTACACGCCCCTCAAGGAAGATCGCATTGGCGAAGTGGTGGGCATTGTGTGCAAGAAATACCATGAGTAAGTGGAACGCCCATTTAGTATGTTCACCAGATATTAATATCAAATCCTTTCCAGCCTCACTGGAACCGAGTTGCGTGTGAATGTGACCACCAATATTTCCTGTCGCCTAGACGGCAAGGCACGCATTATTACCGTGGAGGCGGCGTCCAATGTGGAGGTCCCCAACTTCCGTCCTAAAGAGGGCAACATCATTTTCGAGGTGCCGGCGGCGTACTGCGTTTAGGCGGAATCAACTCCGCCCAACTGTATTGTAAATTATGGAACCTAGTTTTAAGACTGGGCTCATCACCCTCTTTTCTACTTGTGACCCATGTGTCCCACCAAGGACATGACGACTCTGTGTATACCGTGCCTTCCGCCAAACACCCGCTTTGTAGTTTTTAATACGTCATTCTATAGTTAGTCCTATCTGTTTATCTGTTCTGTGTGTGACGACATGATTGTAATTTTGTACATTTTTCTATTATGCGTATGCGTTAAGGCGATATTTATTTAACATCCATGTGAGAGGAATACCACCTCCGCCGGTTGAGCTGGCCGACGAAAAGAACGAAAAGTATTAAATGTACTTTGTGCATTTCTTCAAATATGATTCACAGCACACAAGAAACCATTTGTAACGATCAGTAAAATGTTTGTACTTAAAGCGAAAGATCACAAACATATGTGTGCCATTTGCAAATATTATTGAAATAATATATGAAATAAAAGATGTAAACTTTGTACTTGAGAAAGCTGGTTAATGACTATTTTTTTATATCAATAAGTTAAAGAGAAGTTAACTTACCAAACATAAGCATAATGTGCATAAGTTCCCTATCCCAACCTTGATCTGAATTGAACCCATTCAAAATTTCGGTCATTTCGTCATGAATTCCCCCAAAATGTGCGTTCGGCATTTGAATATCTGTGAGTTTCTGCATCTGTGAATCTTTTTCAAATGCTGCTTTAAATCCAAACGTAAAATCCGTACGCATTCGTATGCGAATGCGATCAAAATGTATTGGCAGAGACCGAAATAAAGTGCACATGGCTCGCCGCCGATTGATAAAAGATAAAAATAAAGAGATCGGCCTCTCTTTATGCGGAATGTGCGCTCGCATTCGCCTGTAAATTCTCGAAGGGAACGCGTGCAATTCGGAGCATCGAAGCACCCAAGGTGATTACATAAAGCCAGAAAACCAGAACCATGCAGAAGGCCATCAAGAAGGAGCTCAGCTTCTCGCTGGACACGCTGGAGCGCTATAGGGCCAAGTACGGACGCAGTGCATCGCTGGACACAAACGGCACACCAATTGCACACACAGACGGCGACCAGGCTGCTCCTGCGCCGCCACCGCCCTCGATCTTCACAAAGTCGTTGTCGCCACCAAAGATGACCAAGCTTCAGGAGTTGCAGCAGAAGAAGGAGGCCTATTTAAGGGCCAAGGAGCACGAGCGGGAAATGGAGCAGCTGCAGCGCACAGAAAGAAGGTCCATCATAAATGGTTCGGATACGCCCAAGCCCAAGACAGGCAGTCCAACGAGCACTTCACCGACTCCCAATGCAAGTTCCTCGTCAACCGCTGCCGTGGCTACCAAGACCTCCAGTCCAGCTGGCTACACCAACTGGTCGAATCACCATGCCACACTCTGCTCCCAGTCGTGGGTGGCCATCTCCGAGCTCATGTACTTTTGCGACAAGTATGAGTTCACCACCCTCAGCACACGCGATCTGAGGACGCACCAGGAGATCGTGGCCGAGGTGAGAGCTCTGCTGTCCGGCAAGGCGCCCTTCGATCAACGCACCCGCTTCCCGGGTAACATTCACGATCCGGAGAACTTGTGGGTTTGCATCGGTCGCTGTGCCAGCGTGGAATACCATCTGCAGCGCATCATCAGCATCTTTCGCAAACCTCTCAATCAATTGACACCGGACAAACAGCGAACGGTGCGTCAGAATTTCCACCTGGCGGTCAGCGAACTGCGGCTGGACATCTCGGCGAGGATTAGCGAGGTGCGGCTGTACGATCGCCTGGTCTTTGAGCGCGAGTTCCGGCTGGAGTGGCTGGATGAGGAGGCCTAGTGGATTAAATGGTTTAAAGGATGAGTTAGGTGGACAATAACGTTTATTGGCAATTCTTCGCTCTTTTTTGCGGTGCGCGGTGGAAAAAACGGTTACAAAAATACACTTGGACACAGGAGGCCGGAGCATGGAGCACACGACTATGGTAACCAGTGTGCTGGCTGCTCCATTCAACATACATATAAGGGGTATCTCGTCAACTGATCATCATTATGATTTCTTTGGCTGCAATTGATTTGCTTAGTAGTTAACGTAAGGAACATTTTCAATCAGAAAGATTTTACATAAATTCTGTGTAGATTCTATTGTACAAAGCATTAGGACAATCATAATCAAAATCAGTTGTCGCACATGCCCATATACAAAGTTAACCACATATTTCACAAATCTAGGCCATGGATTCCTGCAACAACTGCTCGCACAACTAAATCTAAAGGCCGCCGGCGGTCAGGTGGAATCTGAGGATACAGCTCGAGCCTGTCCGCCGATCAGGACAACTTATTGCTCCGTAATACGTAATACAAACATTTATATATATGTACACAATGCTAGCGGTATAAATAAAGCACTTTTGTGTGGGCCAACATGGATTTGCTTGCGAACAAGTGTGCTGCTAGTGCGGAGTGCTTTAACATCTAGCGGAAGATTCAGGTTGCAGATTATCATAGTTCTTTTTGGATCCCAGGGATCTCTTCAGTGGGTTCGTTTAACGTGCAGCTAGTCAACATCTGTGTAATCTGTAATCTTTAATGCCAAAGAACATCGAATGGCGGAATGAACCTAGCAGAACTTGAGCTTCATCTTGCTGGTCTTGGGCACATTACGGATGGTGAGGGAGATGCGCGGCGATCGGCGTACTAAGTGATCCCCGATCTTGTAGGTATTCTCGCACAGATCGTAGTTGGAGATGCGATCGCAGAGCACATCCTCGCTAGTCTCGGAGATGGCGTGCAGATAGTCGGTGTACAGCGTGTCCTTGAGGATGAGCAGGCTGCGCGGTTCCAGCAGCAGCTTGAAGAGCACTTCACGGGTCGTCTGATCTCCAGCTTCTGTTTCAGTTGTGGTGTCCTCACGCTTGACAAACTCCAGCACGGTATGAGCACCCGTGGAAATGGTGGAGATGATGGGATGGAACAGTGGTCCATCTGTGTGCGGCAGAATTCCCTGACCCGGCAGATACTCGTTGACCAAAACATGGTTAGCGTTCTGCGACTCGAACACCCCCAGATTGTTGACCTTGTCCACATAGGTCTGCAGCCACTCCGGAATCTCCTCGGCAATCATTCCGTTGGGATGCGGCACACCGCCGTAGTTGACCAGCCGGCGGTTCAGCAGCTGCGTCCATCGAGGCTTCGGAGTGCGCTCGATGTGGCTCAGGATGCGCTGCTCCTCCTCGGAAGTGATGAAGTTCGGAATGTACATGACAGTCGGTGGGCACTGGAAAGGATAAGCAAGGATAACGAGGACTTCACTCGAGACACTTGGGTGTTATTAACTTGCCTTTCGCACTTCAAAGCCCGTGAAATCCATGACTAGGCCTACACTTATCTATCGGAATGCTACGCTAATGCTAATTCTACTTAAATTGCAAATCAATACTTTTGTTGGGCTTTGAATTCTGCATCAGCTGTTTGGAAAATCGAGGGTGCCCGTATTTTTAGTGACGTATGGTGTTAATGTAACATTTGCTTTTAAACTTGTCGCTTTTGAACGATTGTATTTTAACTAAGAAAATACATTATTTGTATTTGTAAAATCATTAACTTTTAATTAAACAGCAGATCGAACTTAAAAGTATTTTCACCGTCTTATCGTTGCCCTCATGTATCGATATACCACATTCCGATACATTTGGTCCAGAGCCGCAAACTCCCATCGCTATTTCAAAGCAAAACAAATTTTTCATTCCACGTATCAGATAATTCATCCAATTGGAAAAAGAGATCAAGAAATTTAACAAAGATCCGGAAATCCGGACCGACGGCAGCGGAATGAGTGTTCTGGAACAGCTGGGTGCTCTAGATATCGGTACAAATGAGCAGGTGGACGAAACGCTGCAGCGGATTGCCGACGAAGAGGTGGAGTCCCATGTCAATAAAACTCCGGTTGAGTCTTATGTGTTTCCTCCGTTTTAGGCAAAAGTTAACGAGAAACTGGAGTCGCTGCTGGCCAAACAATGCCAGATTGAGGCCAAAATGAGTGGCATTGGGCGATCACTCAGCCTGCTTCACACGGTGGACAGCGATTCCAACAAGCTGAACGACCAGATCGTAAACACTGCCCAGTTGGCCGAATCGGTGAGCGCCAAGGTGCGCCGTTTGGATTTGGCCAGGTGCCGTGCCTCCGAGTGCCAGCAGCGGGTGCACGATCTGATCGACCTGCATCTGTGTAGCCAGGGCGTGGTGAAGGCCATCGGCGAGGAGGACTACGAGAAGAGTGCCACCCACATTGCCCGCTTCCTGGCGATGGATCAGCAATTGCTGCGGCGCACCGCCGACGACGTTCAGGGCTCCATAACGTCGGTTAGCGATGCGGTCAAGACGCTGGAGGATGCCACCGAGAAGACCCGCGTGCTGATTGCCAAGCGCTTCGATGAGGCAGTCAAAGCCGATGATTTGGCCTCTGTGGAAAGATTCTTCAAAATCTTTCCACTAGTCGGTTGCCATCGCACCGGAATCGAAAAGTTCTCGCTCTACATTTGCCAAAAGCTGGCAAACAAGGCGCAGAAGGAACTAAGGAACGCCCAGGACATAGCCAAGGCGGAATCGCGCCTGCAATTGGCCTACGCAGATCGGCTGACTGCTATTTTGGAAAACTTCGCCAGGGTGGTGGAAGTCAATCAGCCGATAATCGAAGCCTTTTACGGACAAGCGTAGGTAGCTTAGTTATGGCAAAACAGTATCTCTTAAAATATGTAATTCTCCCGCAGTTCATCATCACTCATCGACATGGTGTCCATACTGCAGCACGAATGCGATACGGAGGTGAAGAATCTTCTAATGGAGTTCAACAAGAACCGGCAGATCCAGTACCGCAGCAAGCAAGTAAATGAATCCACTCAGCGGTCGGCCGGTGGCGGAAATCTCGGGAGCAACAGCATCCAAGCACTGGGTCATTATAGGAAACCATCTGGCGGCTCGGTGGACAAGCTAAATCCCAAGGAAATCGATGCCATTATAGCTGAAATAACCGTCATGCACGCCAGGGTCGAGTTGTACTTCCGATTTATGCGTCGGCGCCTACAGGCAAGGAGAAAAGGCTCTCACAAAATGGTTTGATAACTATTAGTATTGCAGGTACATGTGGAGACGTGTGTGCCGGAAAAGGAGCAGTTTGATATAATGGAACGCTATGAGAAGATCATGAAGAACTCCGATCTGCGCCGCCAAATGCAGGAAATTCTGAGCACCTATTTGCTGCTGGAAAGGTAAAATTCGGAAACTATTGTAAGCTGCCTAAATGGTTGTAATTGTATATATATTTTTAGATATTTCATGGAGGAGAGCGTACTGAAGGCCATCGGCTTGGACACCTATGAGTCTGGGCAGCAGTGTTCGTCCATGGTGGACGATGTGTTCTTCATTCTTCGCAAATCCATTCGCAGGGCTCTGACAACCCAATCGATAAACGGAACCTGTGCTGTGATCAACAACGTGGCTGCCTGCCTGGATGGTGATTTTGTGAACGCACTGAAGGCGCCCTTGAAAAGCGGCTATCCCTCGGGCTACATCGACTTGGCCCAGGCATATAATGCTATACAAACATCGCTGCAGCAGGGAAAACTACATTCCAGTGATGCCGATCGAGGTCGAGCCAATTTCTTGGTTCAGCTGAACAATGCCGACATATCGACAGAGTATATTGAGACCTTGTGTCAGACGATGGAACAGGAAATTGCTGGCACATTTCCACAAACGACCCAGGTGGAGCGTCAAATGCTGGACAGTTGCCTCACGGAACTTAAAGCTGTGCGGGACGCGTTGAAAGCCACCGTTGATTTTGGAATGCAGCAGCTGCGATCCAGTGTCATAAAGCCACGCCTTAATCCCTGGATCAATCAGTTCCTGAACTACAGTCACAATTTGAATGAGGTAAGTATCTGTATGGACTAAAGTATCTTTATGAGAACGCAATGCAATCTGTTTTTACAGGAGGAACTTGCTGCTTACGAAGCTGGGGAGACATTTGTCCAGTTCTTCATAGTGCAATTGGATGGACTACTTAACTCTTTTAAGAACTCGTTGAGTCCGCGCAACTATGATGCACTCGTTAGCATTTTGGCGACCGAAGTGACTATTCAATTGGAACGGGCTATTAAGAAAATCAGCTTTAATAGAGTATGTATCTCAGCAGGTCAAATTTACCTTGTGGAATTAGAATAATAATGGATTATGTTCTATTCAAAAGCTTGGCGGTTTGGTGCTTGATCAGGAAGTTCGTGCCTTGGGAAGTTATCTAACAGGAGCTACATCGTGGTCGGTTCGAGATAAGATGACACGTATATCCCAAATAGCTACGCTCCTCAATCTGGACAAGATTACGGAGCTATCGGAGTACTGGAATCCGGAGAATAACAAAGAGATGTCATCTTGGCATCTCACACCTAACGAAGTTCGCACATTTTTAACGTTAAGGTAAGAAAGTTTATTTAAAATATAACATTTTCTTCAGTTTATTAATCGTTTGTTTGTTTTTCAGAAATGACTTTCGTATAGAAGACATTAAGCGGCTACAACTTTAGGCAAAAACATCGTATTCATGCGGACGTATTATGACTGGCACTGAACCAACAATTGAAATCCAAACGCAAAAGCAGCTGCGAAAGCGGACCCAAACAAGAAGCTGATTTTACATCGACTAATAGTTGGATAAGGCTCGCAATTTGAACACCAAAACTATAAGAAAACAACGTTTTATTATTATACAATAATAACCCACTTATCCAAAATGTAAAGACATACCTTTCATTAAGTTGGTCGACTTCATCCTCTAAGTCATCAGACGGATCTTTCGTTTGGGTCATATGCGCAAACTTCTCACATATGCCAAAGAGTTTAAGAAGGGTTCCATAAATGGGATTTCGGTTTTGGCTCCCGGTGACATTCAATTGGGTCTCTGATTCGTTAAGCAGGAAGCAATGCGAAAGAACATTTGCCAGAAATACAGTGTGAGCCCTTTGTATAACTTCGAAATCACTCCTGCTCTTGATCACATTCATCAAAATTCCAAATTGACCTGTAACAAAATGTGAGTTATTTTCGATCAATTTCGTATTGCGCTCAAAAACTCACTTTCCAGCACATCAACTTGAATGTAATACTGCATGTTGTTCAGAAAGAACATTAGATAGTTGCGAAGAGTTATGATTTTGTTATTTGGAGGCACATCCTTTGCACTCTTCGCCCTCCAAGTCTGCTTGGCCCAGACCCTTTGTATTTCGTATTGATATGTTCGAATGATCAGTAAAAATCGGAATATATTGTTGTACCGCTCGATCGTTGTTGGGGAGAACAAAAGATTCAATGGCCACTCATACTCATATTTTAGACTGAGGCCTTGCAGAAAATTAAAGTCGGAGGTATCGTCTGGTTCAGACGTGCTTCTCTGGCAGATCAGTGAAAACTTGTCCAAGTCATCTGTGATTCCCGTGACAGTAGCTGCCAGCTGAGTATGAGTTAAAAATGTAAATCTAAAATACATATTTAACAACATTATGCGTAATTAGTACCTCAAATGATCTAGTGACGTTTTTAAAACGTTCTTCGCGATAAGTTTCCATGGTACCGACCATTTGGGAGCAGAACTCCAAGTAGAACTCTCCTCTGCCTAGCAAAAAGAAGTCCTTAATCAGTCCCATTTGCCGCTCCAGATCCACTTCGTTCACAGCGATCTCCGACAGCCGGGCGCTAACGTAATTCTTGATATCGATAATAACCTTCTCGAGGCGAAACACATTGATGGTGTCCTCGTTGCTCAAATCAACGACCATTTTGAAGAACTCGGACTCCCTGCCGCTCCACAGCTGATAGATATCATCTGAATCCAATTCAGCCAGTTTTGCCGCCAGTGGGTCGGTTTTGTTTTTAACTTTTACGTTGCGCCCCATTTTGAAGACCAGCACTGTTTGTCCCACGAACAGAACTTTTTCGGCTAAAACGATGGAGAAAAATCCTGGCAGCTGAGACATATTCACCTCATATTGCCATATGTAATCCTCGGGGTTTTTCTCTGCGCTCTGGATATAGATATGCTATTTATAATATAGGGTAAGGATAATCGCTTGTTAAGTTGTTACCAGAAGTGAGCAAGTGGCTGATTTGCTGAATGAGCTACCATCAACTGCATCCGTTGGGGTAAACTTAATAAAGAATTCCGAGTGGACATCGTCAATCACTCCAAACAACAGCCAGTGAGCCAGGCTGGAGAAAAATGCGTTCTTAACAGGCTTCATAATTCTGCATAATGAAGAGCATTTGGATTATGGAAACAAGGCGTTGTGTGTTGGCTATCACTTGCATCTTGATTGCTTTTTCCAGTTGAATATCGCCGTGCTCGCACTGCTGATGTAGATTGTGGAGCAAGACGCATCCTCGCAGATTCAGCACATGGATCTCTGTGATGAGATTACGCATGAAGACCAGAAGGGGGAACTTGGCGTACAGGGCATTGTAGACATATGAGAGCGAATTGCGCTCGTTACCCAAACAATACTTCTCCAGACGTCCGATCTCAGCGTAGTACTCCTCCAGAGCCATTTCAATGCCCTTGGCCAAATTGAGCAAGTAGTAACCATGCAAACTATCTGCGATAGAAATACACATTTGAAATCTTAAAAACACTATGCAACCTTCCATTTATACCTGGAAGTTCGCCATGTGTGTCGGACTTTCTTCCCGATGAATGGGTAAACTGCTCAACTTCTTGGTAAACCTTAATGATTTTTATAATGTCCATAAATATCTCCCGCTCGCAAGGATGTATGAACTGGTCAATGACTGTGGTTTCCTAGAAAGTTCGCTTGTAAGGCTTTCGAAATTATTTATTTCCAACGATTTTACTTACATTGAATGCCTTTATACCCAGCTGCTCCGGATTGTGGCTCCGGCAAGCCAATAACAAATCGTGTATCATTGTTTTGCTGCTTTAATTCGGTATTTGTATTTCATTTGCGCCAGATGTCCGACAGAGATGACACATATCCTGCCCCGTCCGTTATCGATAAGAACCAACTAATCGATAGAATTAGGGGCATTCCCTTCCCGCCAACTGATTGTGGTTTTAAATTTTAAAAATTCGCAGAACTGCAGTTAACTGAAACCACTGTGAGCAGAGTGTTCAGGTGAAGTTCTTGCAAAGTATTATCCAGGATAGTTGGCATCCTAGGACATCCACTGCACGACGATAAATAATACTCCACGAGGACATCCCCTTGCACCGCAAAATGATAAAGTAATTCGGCAAAGTAATAAAACAATGCTACAAATGAAGATAAAATGGAAACACAATTTGTTAAACTCTGTAAAAATATTTCTTTTTACTAAAGCGTCGTGTTTGCAATCAATTTTTCCTTTATACTTTATCGTAATCAATATTCGAATTACACGCCCATTCCGGCAATTCGGTTTCGTACTCCCAACCAACGCCCTGAAAATAAGATTTAATTTGAAATTAAATCTTTAAAAATGTATAGTTTGAAACTGACCTTGTATTTCCATGCATGCAAGTACATTATGAGATCCTTTGTGCCGGGGTCTCTGTAGTTTATCTTGCATTCAGAACATTGCGGATCCGAAGTTGTCTTCTTGGAATCAAAGGACCTGTCTGGTTCCTCATAGCACGTTTGGGTGGCAATCTGTGCAGTAGCCTATAAGCATTGTGTTCTCCAGACTTGTACAACTATTTTAAGTTACTTACATCGTTACTTGGTTCAAGGTTTTTTGAAATCACAGGCTTTTCAGTTTCACTATTAATAGGAGCCTGAACTACTGAGGGAGCCTCTACTACTGAAGTACTTGCTGCTACGTCTTTTATTTCCCCTGATACGATTTGATCTCCTTCCAAGCCCAACCAGTTTTCTGCATTATGAATGCTAATTAGGTTACTGATCAACTGTTCCTCGGTTATTCCACCGATATCTCCTCCTCTTCCTTTCAATGGACCGAAAACTTCATGGTTGTACAAAGGATCATTTGAAATGGGATAGCCTGTGAAATACGAGTGTTATAATTGAATGGAATTATCTGGTTGTCACTTACCCAAGAATTGTAAATGCACTCGTATTTGGTGCATTCGTCCTGTTAGTGGTTTGCACAAAACAATACTATCACTGCCCACCTCGCCGATTCTTTTAAATGTGGTCTTACAGTCCTTGCCCTTCGGTGAAACCTTACAAACACCTATTTTGTAGCTCACGACGTCGATTTTCTCATTGCATTCAACTATGCCACTACGAAAGATATGAAAAATAAGCAGATATATAAAAGATTAGATGCATTTTGGACTTACTCTGGAAAGCGTCCTTCAACGCGGCAAACGTATTCCTTTTGCACTTGGCGAGTTCGGATTTGCAGCTCCAATTCGCGGGCTTTTTCAGCAGTCCGTCCAAACAAAAGTAGGCCAGATGTGAGACGATCCAATCTGTGAATGGTTCGCAGGTTCTTCAGATTGTGCTCCTTGGCCAGGATGAAAACTACCGTGTTGTGTCTATATCTTCCACAAGGATGTACCTACAACATACGATTGTTATTAAATCAAATTCCTTCCAAATTAGTATACCTACCGGTATCGATGCCGGCTTATTCACAACCACAATATCCTTGTCCATGTACACAATCTTGATGGGCTGTGAAGTAACAGGGACTTCGTGTCTAGAATGCAAATGTGTGCATATTCAAATGAGATTTCCTGCTGATGCTTACCTATGCACCACATTGGCCAGCAGATCATTGTGCTTGATTTTATAGTCCTTGGGCACTTTCTCAGAGTTAACAGTCAATTTTCCCGCTTCCAGGCTGCGTTCATATTCCTCCGGCGGTGCGGCTCGAAATTCGCGGACAAATACATCCAGAATTTTCTCATCAACCCAACGTCCTTTGGCGAACGTGGTGAATGTGAAAAAATAAGGATACACCTTCCGCAGACCTATAGATTGCAATTTTATAACAGAATATCTTCTAAGTTGGTTTATTAATATGTTGGCCATACCATTCTCAAAATAATACGATGTTTCGTCGTATCTTTCATCGCTGAATCCAGGACGCTTCGTTTTTAGACTATTGGCCTCTAATTTTACTTTTTTCACATGCCCTTCGTCATCTGTGCTGCTAGCTTTTCGCTTTTCCGACAAAACTTCTTTTGATTGCGTTTCAGACTTTTCCTCTGATATGGATATCTGTAAGATAAACCACGACGGGTGGTAATAGTTTTTTAAAATATTTTCAGCTTCATTGAATGTCTTCTTTTTATTTTTGAGCAAAAACACCTTTAGTTCTTGCTTTAAACTGAACAATTGCTTACTATTTAGAAAATTCGTTTAGATTTGAGGAACTTCACTCTTGAAGATACAGAAAATACGAAAGCCTACCGTGCCAAAGTCATCATATATGTATCCTTATCAGCTTATCAGCTCTTAACACATTGGAGCCTTGTTTCCGGTGTTTGTGTGCAAACAATTCCTCGTTTTCATTCTGCAGCCCAAGCATAATTTTCAGACAGACTGTTTGTTTTTTCCTTGTTGCACACTAAAAGGAAAACAAAAACTACAAAATTGGCTGCGAACCAGTAGTATTTTGTTGGTTACTGGTCTACCAGCCAATATGTTCTAGCCAGGAAGCAAACATAGACAAAAGTCCATAATAAAACAGGTCTCTTGAGTTGTTTAAGGGTTATGCAAAGTTTAAAACTATAAAATACAAACATTTTTTATCATTTTTGTGCTGCCCTCCCTTCTCCACATCTCAAGTGCCATAGACATCATTGATTCTGCGTCGGTCCTCGTAGTTTCACGAAGCTCTACAGCAATTACCTTAAGAATTGCAATTACCTTAAGAATTGCAGTGACCTCTGATCCTGCAGAGATTATTCTAAAGCTGTTATCAGCTAACAATGGGTTTCGATAAGGTTTTTATATTGTTAGGCGGTGTTTTTAAGACTAGAGGAGCTAACTCCCTTGGGTACTGCTTCTTGATACACCCTGATTTCATCCGGATCAGCATCTTGGAACTTATCCAACTGGAGGATAATGACATGCTCTTCTTCCGTCGCCTTCATTGGCTCATGTTTCTGTTTCCACATGCTCTTGATGGCACATTTCCAATCCGTCCACACCTGTGCGCATAATTATCATACAAATTGGATATCATCGGCGGCTCCCCTCACTTGCCGCCAATTCGCATTCTATTTTTATCGCGCTTTTTTGTAAACAAACCCACGATTTTTCTTTTTCTTCACATTAACCTACATTGATAACAAATTCAACTTAGCGTTGCCAGATCAATTCAATTTGGCGCCTCGCAGATATCTCAACACATTCGAAAGTGCCATCTCTATGGGTTTTGTTCCCTTTATGGTCTTAATTAATATATATACTACACAGATTTTACATATTAATGCAATTGTTATTTTTATTTATTTCATAATTTTTTGTTTGTCCTTGGCTATTAAAGTCAACATAAATAATGCTTTTGATTGTTCCAAGTCAATATGCCACCATTATTATGCCACAAAAAGAAAGTTAAAATCATTAATATTACCTGTTAATTATAATTAACAGAGGGGATGCAATCAAACCTTATTAAAAAAAATAGGTATTGTGTCTGTGCAAAAAGCCCAACAAGAGTTTTTAAAGTGGCAAGATTTGGGAATATTTGATATGTTCGAATGACAAGGCTTATGTTTTCTTAACAACCACTTTTCTATACATTTATTTATTTAGTTAATTGCGCAAAGTGTGCCTGATCCGCAAAGCCACTTAGTCCACAGGCAGCCTATCTTCCCTTTTAATTCCTCAGTTTGATGGCGCAAGCCAGTGTCAGTGGAATGGAAAATGGAAAAGGAGTGCAGGCGACCAAGTCTTAGAGGGATTTTCCTCTTCCTGCAAACCAGTAACCGCCATCCGCGGCGGTTTTCGTAATGCGTGTTTACATGGTATTGTAAGAATTATAAAAACGACTGGCCCAAAAGGCGCATCGCGGAAACAATGAGGACCGCACTTAGGATACCCACCCGCCCGTAAGCACGAGGCACTGACACTAATAATTGCGGAAACATCACGACCAACAGACCAACTTGACAAAAGTAGCTCGTTAGGCAGCCACCGCGCGAGATGCCGGGACACTAGAAACCCACTGAAACCCCACCCAAAAAAGAACTAATTATGACAAATCCGTGGTAAAATATCTACGAAGGCAAGTGAAACGTGTCCGTCCATTCGTGCGTCCAGTTGGTCCCCACACATAACTTAACTCCTTGCAGACGACAACCTCGAGCTATTTCCCTATATACATATATATACATGTATATAATGTATATGCGTTTGTATACACTCCGGTTTTTAGTTTATTGATTAGTTTAATTAGCGAGAGAGAATTAGGAATGGGTCTGGCGCTTTAAGTGTACACTCTGGCTAAATATTTAAGGCCATTTGACACTGTCACGTACGTTGAGGTGGAGGAACCAGCAAACAAAAAGCCACGAAACTAGCATGCCTGTACCGGTTTTTGTGGGCCATTAAGGGTTTTGTCTAAAATCTGGTTTTTGTTGCACATCTTAGCAAAGCCCTAAATTTTTAAGAATCTACTGACGCCTAGGGGTGGCTTTAAATTTCTATGGCGGCCAGAACGTTGACTCTTCCACTGCAGGCACTGACTGCAGTCTCGTTTATTGGGGCATTTGTGACTCAAAGTCTCGTAAAAATGGCTTAAATCTCCAGGTACCAGGGTGCAGCTACTCCTCCTGGCTCCACCGCATGTTTATATACAATTTTATGACTCTCGAAACTTTAAGGTAATAGAATAAAACTGAAATAAACCCATTTCTTTCACTCACATGTGTGGGTGTCACGCAATGCTGTTTGAGCTTTCTTTCATTATTGTTATTAATTAGTTTGCAACTTACTTCGAAACTTTTTCTGAAGAATAAATACAAAACAACACTTTAAGCTTCAATCAAAAACCTAATTTGCCTCTAGTTTATTACGTCAATTTAGAATTAAACTACTACAGTATGAATGAGCTTAGATATGAAGAGCATTACAACAATTGAAATTGTACCTAATTAATTGTTTAAATTAATGCAGCAAATTGCATTTGCTACTCCCTGATTAGCTTTTTAATTAAGTTTTAAGTGTGCGATTGGAGCTGCTGCATTGAAATTTCCCTCGACACCAATAATACTGCATAAGTGAGGACAGGAATCCGAATCCACACAATTTGCGAGCAGACCGGACTAAATTGTTTTGGGCATTCGATTCCCCCAAGATAAATATGCTCTTTTACTAGCTGCGAATCGGTCAAAGTTGGAGAAGTGGTCGCCAGCCGCGGATTCCTCGCTATAAAGCGGGTAAATAAATGGGAATTAATAATGGAGGGCGACACGCCAGGGTAAACAAATATGCATTCAAGTGCATGAACAAAACGGCATTTAATCAAGTTCAGCTGGATTTTACACATAAATATATTCCTGAATATACAATATATTTCTAACATTTCTGTAATGTTAAAAAATTATAACTATACAGTATATAATTTTAAAAATTTAGTTTTCTTTTTTATAAATACACAAGGTATACTCAGCAAACAATGCGGATCATATGTAATTATATATTGTATGATATCTTGATATATAATAGTAACCGGATCTATGTACTTAATAGAATGTCTTATCTTATCACTACTCACCGGTGGATCTTTGCTTTCAGCTGGACTACCATCCTTGTCGTCTGGACACCACACGCATTCGGGGGAATCTTCCCGATCATGGAGATTGCCATCCGAAGTGGGATTTGTGTATAGCATATGGCGGTGCAGGAATATGTTTTCCACGTCCACGGATGAGGCATCTCCATGCTGGGTTTGTGCATTTCTCAAGAGTTTGGAACTCTCCATTTTCAACAGCCACGAGAATTGTTTATAGTTTTTGATTTGCGGCCAATTTACTAGAATATCTAAGCAACGCTATAATAATAACAACAAGTTAGTCAACACGTGCGCAGATTTCAGTTTCAAACACAAAAACACTCTGCTTTATGCGATGATTCAATTGAATGAGTTAAATGTTACTTTAATTCATAACACAAACACCACTTGCCAAACGAAAAACGTCCCTAAATTGCCGCAAAAACCGCATGAAAATTACGTTTTTATGCCGAAAGCAAGCAAAACCAAAACATTGCCTATCGATAAGCGCGCGAACCACTGATTCGCGCCGATTGAACTTCATTAGGGGTATTTGCACGGAACTTACTGGTTTTTCAAAGCCACTCGAAACCGTTTTCGAAATGCTGAAGTTCAAGATAGGATATATGATATTCGTTAAACTAAAGATATTGCGTGAAAAACCAATACAGATTTAAATTGTAACAAAATGTAAGAAATCGCTTCCACCAAAAATGAGGCAGTCCTGGGATAATGATAATGGCTTAACGTTTTTGAAACCTTATCTTCAAGCTGTTTAAGTTCTTTTAAAATAACACCCAAAATAACAAGCACTCGAATTGAAAATCCAAATTAGCAGCAGTCATAAAGAAGTTAATTTATAACTGCCTGCAATATCGCAAATAATATACGACTCGAGTTGGCATTTATCCAGCCTTAAGGCTTAATTACATTAACGTGTGTTCCCATATTTGGTAACTGCATACATGTGTGCGAACATGCATGTGGGAGTGTAATCGGAGGCCCAGCACACCTTTCTATATATATATACATATAAATGTTATATACAGGTTGGTAAGAGATCTGTGTTGTTTATAAACACGCGCATGATGGGCATGTTTAGAGGCAAAGCTTTTCTATGAAAGCGAAAAAAAACGCGATGTCGTCATTTTTAGTTTTGTCCAGGCGAAAAGTCAATTTAGAACAGTAGCTCAAATGTGTAGGTGTGTGTGCGGGCTCACACACACACATACACGAATGCGGATGGGAGAAATTTAATGGGTGAGCTAGCGCACACCTACAAAATATCGTGCTGATTTAATCACTTTCTTCGTTTTCACAAACGAACGTCAACTTCTCGCACACCAACACACACACACACACACCTAGTCGCACACACCCACACACACCAACCCCTGTTTATTCAGGATGAGCCCTATAGCTTTTTAGCCATATAGCCATATAGCCCCATAGCCAGTGGCCATTAAATGTTGCCTCAAATGACGGGCAAGCCTTTTCTTTGTTGTTCGCTTTCGTGACCAACCGCGTTTCAAGGAGACCTCCACTCCACTCCACTCCATATACCCGTAGACCATGGCGTCGGGATCTGAATGGAATGGCCCGTGCGAAAGTGGGTGAGTTTCGGAAAACAAAAGTCACGCAGTCAAACACGCAATTCGCGGAGCCTTAGCCCAAATTTGATCAAACATAATGCCTTCTGTATTTTGGTTAGTTGCTAATTGGAAAAAATTATTAAAACTAATCCAACTATCTTTGAGTTGTTTCAATAGTCCTTGCTTATCTAAGGATCAACACGAGCTCGCTTGATTTAGCTTAATTTGTTGCCTACTTTTTGGCGCTCAAAAACATGGAACCAAACTTACAAGGATAAAGTTGCTTAGATACTGAAACAAAAATTATGTTTTTTTAGATTATAATAAGAATTTCTTCACTTCCACAAGATCTACGTTACGAATTTCACTTTTGGTGAATCAGATCTTTTATACTTTTGTTTCGCTCATCATCAGCCTCAACATTCTTTTGTTCATTTTCACTGTGTCAATCGGAAAAGGCAAACGCATTGTTTTCAGAATATATGTACATTCATGTTGGTATGTAATTTTTGAGGAATTCTTTCGAATGATTATTTGGTGCAAGTCGTAACTGATATTAGAAGGTTGTGGCTGCAACACCAGAAGTATGATTTTGAATATGAAATTGCTTCGAGCATTCCGAAAAAGTGGATTTTATACGAGTAATTGTGGGTGTGCCAGAGGACACTTACCATTTGTTTAGGGGAATTGTGTCAAATGGTCCCTGTGGCTTTGCACATCAGTGAGTTGATAGAAAAATTCAAGAGCAACTTACTCGAAGTCCTATAGAATTAAGCTGACCACTTACACAATTTTGTTTTTGAAGAAGTTCTTTACAAAATTAAAAAGAAGATGAATTGCTAAATTTCGTATGTCATAAAACCATTGCGATACTAATTTCTGGCCTAATTTGTAAAATCCTTTTTATTTTACAAAAATGCTAATACAGTCATGTTGGAATGTGTTGCAAGCAGGCAATCGCATGTTGCATGTTGCAGTTCCATTTCGAGTGCAACCACAACCAAGTCGCCCGACTTTTTATTTGAACGCGAAAGGTGAATTTTGGATTAAGGCCTTAAACCACAAAAATTAATCAAATTAATGGTTAATTCAATGGTTTTGGCAACAATTAAATGCTTTACCTAAGTAGGTCTTAATTGGTGCACTTCGAAATAGACATTCTAATAAAACGCGTAATTACTCGTCAAAGTATTTTATTTTAGTAATTGAATTATTTATTTATTTATTTTGCTGTTTGGCGCATGAGACAAGATTTTTAATTATAAGAGTTCCATAAACTTGATTTTAAATTATTTTAGAAGAAATACTGCTAGAAAAAAAAAACTACATTTCATGTAATTTATTGACAACTTACCATTGCATCAAACAAGTTACAAATTCACCACTATACAGTGGACCAAAAATGCATTTTATGGGTAAGAATAAAACTGTTTGGGAATAATATATTTATTATAATGTTAAAGTTTTTAAATTTGTTTTACCATATTGCAAAACCGGCTCGAGATTTTCGTAAATTGAATCAAACATTTAAACACCTGATCCTACCAAACATTTTAAAATTAAAAATGCGGTTTGCCCCACTGTGCAGCGGAAAATTCACCACGACGGCGAACGGCAACCCAAGTTTGTTATGTTTGCGCCAAGTTTTCTGATTTCATTCGGTGTTTTGGACTCGGCGAGACTGGAAGTTGATGCTGCCGCGTGAATGCCATCGTCGGTCAGGTATTAAAACGTGACACTTCTAATTCGCGTGTGATTCCCCCGAGTTTGCAGTCAATTTGTGATCAGAAAACATTTAAAATGCGTGGTTTACTTTGTGAAAAGATCTAATAACACTATGAAACTTAAATCAATGTGCAAGTGACGGTTATATAAATTAATTATATTAATTTAAAGCATAAATAATGCGAAGAGCCTGCAAATAAAGTACACTAAAAATACTCAAGGAAACATAATTTTTGTCGACATAACTCGAACAACATAATAGTGAATAATCAACGGCGCCGACATTTTGGCTGAAGAATACAAATTTTCATAAACGACAAACGATAATTTTCCATAACCAATAATATTATGACACATTTTATTGGATTTTAGTGGCTGAAACTATGGAACTTTGAATGAAATGATTCAAATAATTGGGCATATGTTAGAATTCATTGCTATATAAACCGATTATTATGCGCTTATTAATAGGAAAAGCAAAACTAAAAGAAACATTCTCCATCGGGTCGCAAAACGGTCCATTAAAATTATTATGTTGTGCTCTATGAAATTCTATGAGCCATTTTAGTTTTGTATTTTCCTTACCAACAGTTTAGAAACGAATTTACCTTCTGCTGGCGCAGATATACAAATTTTCTTATAAATATAGAAGTATCTCTCACTAAATTTGTTGTTCTTGCTTTTAAGCCCATGATCTATTGTCATCCTGGTGATTTTGAGATCTGGGGACTTACACATGAAACGTTCACACGAGCGCATATATAGGATGATTTTTTTTTTTTAAATATATTTTTTCTTCCCATTGTCTACACATAATATAGTTATGCAAGCATTTTGTTTGAGAAATGTACTAAAATCACTCGAAAAGATACACAATTGTGGCTGATAAAATGGAACTAAGACAAAAGACGACTGATGACAAAAATGAATGTGGCTATATCTCTATGTCTCTATGTACATACATTCCTGCGTCTTAAGGCACCGAAAATCTCGAATAATTCTTTGAAATTCTGGTATCTTGTCGATACAGCCCGAGTGGACCTAGTAATATACAAAAACTTAATTTAGCACAAGCTGCTAGCGCAAATGAAAATGTTTACACGTGCGCATTTGTGCCATTTGTCTCAGTAGGTGGTGAGGTATATATGCACGCTATATATACATATGTACATATATATATACCTGATTCTAAACATTCTAAATCGTGAGCCGATATCCTCCTAATGCCTGGTCTCGTATACGTATTATTCCATCCATTACACATCCAAACAGTCCAATATATAGGCACCCCCATACGCATTTCTTCTTGCCAGAATTCTGACAGACGCATGTACGGTTCCGAATGTAGGTTTATACGTATTCTAGAGGATATATTAGACTTTGTCTCGTGCAATTAGAGTAGCCAAGTAGCAGATGGCCCCCGCGTGTATTCCAAATGTATTTTCAAAGTATCCATTATCGTTTGGCTTGTATTTAGCAAAAGGAATCTACAACTCTCATGCGAATAGAAATTCTTTGATCCAATAATGCTCTTGTGTATGTATGGCCAATGAAAATATTATTGTTAAAAAAATATTAACGCGCACACGATAGACAAAGTTAATGCAGTGCAAAAGCTAATCAACATATTGTTCCGACTTTTGTGTGTGTGTGTGTGTGTGTGCGATGGGCTATTTTTTAACGCCAATCCGCTAATAGAAACCACAAATTAACGCATTTCGTGGAGCCTAATATGCAAGCTTTGGTATAGGTGTTCATAAACACTATAAAAAATAAATAAGTCGTTTGTTTAGGTTTTTAATTCGCATTATACAAGCCCGAAAATCGCTTCGACTTTTCAAATAAAACAGTCGAAACAGCATATGTACGGCCAAGACAATTTGTAAACACGTACAAGTACACAAAACGATTTGTAATTGACTTTAAGAGCCATAATGCTATCGCAATCGAAGTAAACAACAGATGATCGTATAACTCGGGAATGTATCCGTGAAGTTTTCTATCCGCAGCGATATTAATGTCATTTTCGATCAACAACAAAAAAAAACCCATCCAATCTGCAGTTTCCTCTCAGTGAAGTGAATAATTGCCCAGGATCGTGTCAACAATGCAGAATTCTCCGGCTCCGTGTGCCTGGTACTTGCCCTGGTCCCTGGCCGCCCAGCAGCACCAGCAAAAGATGCTGCAAATGCAGTCGCCGTTTCTGGACAAGATGGGCGCCACATCGGTGGGCGGCATCTTCGCTGGCCAGCCGCAGATGCAGCAACAATTGTCGCCCAATACGGCAGCAGCACCGCCGGCAAACTATCAGCAGCCCGCTTTGCATCCAAGCGCCGCACCAGGCGCACCACACTTCCACATGGGATCCCCGTATAGCCATCTGGCACCGCAGCTCCTCAACGCCGGACAGCTGAACCAGAACGCACTGATGCACTCCGCCATGTTCTCTTCCCTGCCACTTGGTGCGTACTATGCACCCGCCGCCGGCGCAGGTCACTCGGCCTTTGGTGGCGTTCCCCTGACCACGGCTGCCCAGCAATCTCTATTGGCCGCCACCGGAGGAGCAACTGCTGGCCATTTGGCCAACCAGCAGACGACGGCTCAAGTGCCCGTCCAGGTGCCCGTGCAAATGGCCCAACGGACAGCTCCGGCCGCCTGCTCCATGGTCCAGCCACTTAACTGCCTGCCGCACCAGGAACTGAATCACCTGTCGTCCATCAATCTCAACCTGCTGCGCAGTCCGGCGCCTCCGCTCCCAGCCATTCAGGTCTTGCCAAGTGCCGAGGTGCCGATTAATAAGAAGGTGAGTTGCAGTTTGCTTAGTACTTGTAATGATAGGCACTATTCGTACTTGAGCGAAGGCTAGTACTTAAATTACGTAGACAAGTGCACTGAGGCAAAATATCAGTAACTAACTTAGTGGTACAATAATATACGAAAGATAGTCTCACATGAAACTATTATCTTAATGATGGAAATATGTTACGTTAAAGGGTGGAGCAGTTTCATTGCCTTTTTTGTTTTCTTGATCATTCATAATTGGTATATTGAATACTTCATTGTATAATATATACACGTTTCTTAATTAAGAACAAGAAACAGAAATCTTCTTAATGGATAAAACAATTGATGGATTACTGCTTAGCTGCTTTTGTTTAATCAAGACATAAACACAAAAAGTTCTTCAGTTCCTCATGTAACTATAAAAAATTAGTTATGCAAATAAATAGAAAACCAAATCACTTGTGATTGCTTGTGCCTAATTAATTCTTTGCTTATACAAAATATGGCAGTGATTTACACTTTCACAAAATAATGTAAACTAAGTACACTCGATTTCCTTTCTATAATCCACAATTAAATCGCAATCCCGCGAGTGAGCAAATAAAAACCTAACCACCACTAATTGGTCTTCCAAGCGTTGATGTTGCCCCATAACGAGGTGTTGCACAATTCAAGCCGACAGCGATGTCAAAATTAATAACAAATTATTTCACATTTGAAAGCATATGGTCGAGTGTGTATGTTATTTAACAATAAAATCTTCTCGATATGTTTTTTTTTTTGTTTTGTTTTTAGGAGCCAGCTCAGTTGCGTTTTTCGGCATGAACATCGAGCTCTTTTGGCTCCAAGATTTTCCGCTTGGCTAAAGCCGCCTTATAATATACCTACTTACCAGCTATTTGCAGTGGCTATCTTTTGAAACCCGATGATTTCATAAGCCAAGTGGTGAGCGGGCAGCCGAATGAGCTGGTCAAGGTTATAGTTGGCTATAGCCTTACTCCAAACATATATATACATACATACATATATGTAGCTACTAGTAGAGTAGCTCCCAGATGTGCGATGTTTTCCATTGTTTAATGCACATGGGCTGTTTACACAGCGCAGTGTCTATAACTTTACACTTGCCATTGAATGACCATGAAAATCAACTTAGTTGCATCTGCGAGATAGCTAACGCTTGTAGATACATGCAGGCAGGGAGTATCTGATGGATGGAGGTGGTTCGAGGGTCTAAAGTATCTGCCACTGATTGATTGCAACAAAGGCTGCCCAGTTAGCTGCCTAAAATCTATTGATCGACTAATTGAAATGATTCACAAGTATCCATCTGAGATAACCCACTGCAAGCGGATCCACAATGCATATGTATGTATATACAATATATGTACATATAAAGTTGACATATATAGTATAGAATATCCGAGTTTGATCTTCACAGCCGCCAAGAACTGGAAAATCATATGTGGCTAAGTAGGCAAGAAGCGCCGTTATGGAAAAACTTGAGTAGGATGTCATTGGACCATTCCTGCAGCCTGATCGTTTGGATTCTTACACTTGTCCGGGTCTAAATGCATTCGTCAACAAGTTGCCTTGTTCGGAATATGCCCACTTACTGGAATCTAGTTTACTCAATCAAAACTGGCTTAAGTTTATACAGTTAAGCCCGATACAAATCACCTGGGCAATTTAATTGCTAACACTGCTACGCCATCGCAATTCTCAGAATGGCTGCAAAGTTGCTCAGTTGAAACTATGAAAGTTCAATAAACTCAATAGATAGCATATTTTAAAGTGAATTTTCCAATATCAAAGGTTTTTCCACCGTAGCACAGTGCCAATGTCATTTTCAATTTTAGAAAACCTAAACCATTTTCATTGTCACATGCTCACATTGTCCAAGTTTTTTTTTTTATTGTTTTCCATTTTTCCTCCGAATGCTCTAGCATTCAGATCTAGTTATCTTAAGCCTATTATATCAGCCATTTCAATGACGTAGTTTTGCTTTATGAAAAATGTTTTGTTTACAAGAGGCAGCGTATTGTATGAATATACTTTTCCATGCGTAGATCAAATACGTAATCTCTTTTAAAATTGATGTTTAAAAAGAATTTGAAGCAGAACTAAAACTGTATGATCAGTGCTCTTGAAAATAGATAATTAATATATGCATAGACATGGGTGGGTGGTGGTGGTCACGTGTAGTGCTCGTTTTTCAGTTTTTAGTTTTCACCATTCAGTTTTCCGCTTTTCCAGACATTCGCCGATCCGTTCGCACCTTGCGCAACACATTGGTGGTATTGGTGGTTTGCAGGCGATAAAAGCGTGCCGCCCGCGATTCGTACTTCGCCCCCGCACCTCCTCAGCTGATTCTCCATGAACAGCCTTGGGGTGGGCGGACTCATAAATATGCTCCTGGTGCCAGAATGAGACACTATATTTTCCAAGCGGCCGGCCACTCACTTATATCAAAGATTCAAAAGGCTTTTTTTAAACACACTTTCCCGACAGGAAAATACCTCGGAAATGCATTGGCTGTTCCATTTGGCTGGTAAAAAAGCACAAATTTAGAATATGATATAATGTAACTGAAACTATTTCCGTGGCAGTTCCGGAGAAACCAATATGCTCCGTGCCAGCAGTCATCAGGTATAATTGAATATGCATTATGCGGCTATCTCTGTATGTGCATATATATGCTCATGAATATATGCAAATGTCTGCTCATATATATATATATGTATATATACTACATACTTATAGAATATCTATATACACCAGCGATAATCAGTTACACTCAGAAATTTCGAGACAAGAACGATCTCAAGTGAGAGAAAATAAGAGACAGAGGCAAATATATGACCAAGCCATTTGCAATCTGAGAACGATTCGATCTTGGCTAGATTTTGAGATCGAAATGGATTTTTCTCTGAGTGTAGTGATCGTCTGTGGATGTGAGGGTGCCATGTGGGTTGGGATGATATGGTAAGGGGAACCGCCGTGCGCCAAGATCGCTGGCAACAGGTCGCCGCTGTTGAATGATTCAATTAATTGATCATCTTCGTTTATACTCAGCTCCCATGGATGAGTGGACGTGGAAGGCGGCGTGTAGGAGGTCTTCATTCATTTTTGTGTTCAATGGATATCATCACCGGTAATTGGCCAATACGAACGCAAAACGCATATCATTCGCCCGATCAAATTTTAGCCAACTAATTTCTGGATAGTCAGATTTCTTCTAGTTACTTGTTAAAAAAAAAAAAAACAACAACAAAAGGGGAAATAACATATATTTCGACTTTGAACGGTGCCAAGAGCATGTGTGTTTCGAATGTTATTAGTTAATGTGTCTTAAATTCTTGTGTCAATCAGAACTGATTTATTTTTAGTGGAGGACATGCACTAATGTAGCGTAACAAATATTTACTGCCCGCCTGTTTGTACATCACTTTGTGGGGTTGTCTTGTTTAAACGCTAACTCGTTGCGAGCAGGTGTTTACTGCTGAAATTAAACAAAAATAAACAATTATCTGCTAGTCGAATCTGAAGTTGATCAAAACTGGCAATTACATACATGGCGCGAGATGAACGTAGATACTGAATCTTGCGGATACAAGTCGTTTGTTACCCACTTTATTTTAACCGGAATTCCAGATGAGTTGCAACAAGACGATGTTCAAACTGAAGAAATAGTTTTCTAAACCATAAATTAAACATTTCATTTTCCCCTACTCTACATCCGGCAATAAATTAGAAATCTAAAACGTTCAATATTTCTTTAGGTTTCTATCAAAATCGAATCAAATCAAAATTTGGACATATTATGATTCCGCGATATAAAAGTTTCAATGGGAATTATGGGTAAATAATGATATCATAAACACGCCCCAAAAACCAAATACTTGCAGTTAGCTTTTACCATCGTTTTAGGTTTATTTTGGGTTAGTACAACAGCGCTAGTATATGTTCGGCTGTTCATAATGATCTAAATTTAAAACGTATTCATATATACTTCGAGTGTATCTTCTGTGCATTGTTCTGGGCTGAGACTGCTTTTCTCAAATATGCACGGTGTACACGGTCATGCATATGTGTATCCACGCGTTTTAGACCCATTGTAACTGCGGGGATTTCGCCGAGTATCTCAACCCGCACTGCCGGACGGCCGTCTAATGGTATCTGTGCCCATGGTATCCCCCGTGGTCGTGGTTGTGGTCCGTGGCTCTCCCGCGCGACTTTTTGGGCATGCAACATGTTTCCATCACCCGTTGGGCGCAATGCCAACGAAAGCAACGAGCAGCGGAATGCCATAATGGAGTAATGCGACTAGCAGATACCGGGCACTTGAAACTAATATACCCTCTTGTGGGGGCAATAAAAGGGGGCAGAAGCTGATCAAAGATTTATTTTCTTGTGCTTTTTAGATTACTAAGTTTGGCTACTACTAAAAAAATTTCATATAAAAAGATTATGTACGATTTTCAATAATATTTCAATGCTGTTACTTAGCTTTGTTTGAATTCTTGTGAGGCTTTATGGATTTTTCAACTTTACAGTACAGTACGAGGTCCGTTAAACTTCCAAATTTCAATTACATCCTTTTCAAATTGTCCAATATGCTCCGCTTACCTTCGAATACCGCGCATAAAAGACAAACGTCAGCCAATAGTAGCTCTATGAAGGCACCAGACATATAAGCGTCGAAGCCAAGTACATATCCCAAACTGTTTATAAATATATATATGTGTTCCTAGAACAATATTTAGGTATCTGTACGAACTTACGTAATATAAAGCATAATGTAACATTAGACCTGCCGACTTGCCCGCCAAGAGCATCTCACTTTGACCCAAATGGAATGGGTCTACCAAAGATTAATGGAGGGAAAATAAACAAAGTAATTCCCATTGAAATGAAGGAGAAGGTGAAAATAGATTTGGGTAATATTGGGGTTGATATTGCGGATTATCTATAGCTGATATATGAGCATCTTAATCAGAATGTGTTAGTTACATATCTTGAAATTCTTAATTATTTATTACAGACTACTTCTCCCAGGGACTCTGAGAATCTTAAAATCAAGGTTCCAGAAAAGCGGAAAACAGACGATAATGATCAGATAAAAGAGCTAAAGAAAGTAAGTAATACTCAATGATATGTGAAGTACATTAAGTGATGTAATAATATTTTAGGCTAAACTGGAGACAAAAGCATTGAAGGCTAAGAGGCCGGGATTCACGGATGAAAGATACCAGGAAACATCCTACTATATGGAAAACGGTATGTCATTCTGCACATCACAAAAGAATTATCGTTGAGAATGCATTTATAAATAGGTCTACGCAAGGTGTATCCGTACTACTTTACATTCACAACATTTACAAAAGGTCGCTGGGTGGGCGAAAAGATATTGGATATATTCTCGCGAGAATTTCGGGCACATCCCGCTGAGGAATATGAACGTTGTATCCAAACTGGCACATTGACAGTCAACTTTGAGAAGGTACCCATTGACTATCGGCTGAAACATAACGATCTTCTCGCCAATATAGTTCACAGGTATAATATTCATATTTTACTTATATATTTTAAAACTCACATAATGTGTTCTGTGTAATTTCTCTTCATAATCCGTCTATTCTAAATTTGTTTTTCACCAAAACCAGCAAAGTAACGCTATAAATTATAAATACATTGTCAACTGTTCCAAAATCATCAATTCAAATAAATAATCCATAGTTAATACAAACCCAATGACTTAAAAACCTTGTTAAGATTTTTTGATTTTCTAACATTATAAATAATTGTACTTCATTAGTAAAACATACTTACAATTTATAACTTAACTGAACTAAGTCAAATGAAACAAGTCTTTTCAACTATACATAGCAATAGAAATGAATAAAAAGTAATATAAATTTTTACGACCATAGCCATATAATTGAAAAGCCTTTCAAGATACAGCCCATTAAACCAGACTTCAGTGAGCCAATGAGAATGAGTCTCGTAAAAGTTGCCCATCCATTTAGCATATCTTAATAATCTTACCGATCTCTAGTGATATAGCCGATGGAGATGATATATCGAACTAACCCCAGTTTCATGGCTATCTTTACAGACACGAAGTTCCTGTGACTTGTCAACCAATTAAAATTGTGCATATGGATGAGGACATTGTAGTTGTAAATAAGCCAGCATCGATACCTGTAAGTGGCTTAAACGACCGCCATGTTACACATTTAATACAGAAATAGTTAATTACTTCGACTTTTGGCTGTATTTGAATGTTATCACCGTCAGCCAAACCTACTTCCTGCACATCTATATATACGCCGATTTTATGGTTTAGCTATTGTTTAGATATATCTAATCCTTCCTTGTGACTCCTTGTGACTTACAGGTGCATCCGTGTGGACGTTATAGGCACAACACCGTAGTCTTCATTCTGGCCAAGGAGTTCAATCTCAAGAATCTACGCACAATTCACCGACTAGATCGGTTGACCTCGGGACTCCTACTTTTTGGACGCAGTCCGAAGAAGGCGCGCCAAATGGAGCAGCAGATTCGCAACAGGCAGGTGGAGAAGGAGTACATCTGCAGGGTGGAGGGCGTTTTTCCAGAGTGAGTAAAGATACTAACATTAAAGATAACCTTAAGATAAGAATTTTTTTAAATTTCCCAGTGGCATCGTGGAGTGCAAGGAGCCCATTGAAGTAGTTAGCTACAAGATTGGCGTGTGCAAAGTATCGGCCAAGGGCAAGGATTGCACGACTACCTTCCAGAAGCTATCCCAAAATGGCACCACCAGTGTGGTGCTCTGCAAACCACTCACTGGCCGAATGCATCAGATAAGAGTGCACTTGCAATATTTAGGTGAGTTTATCTTGAATATAGTGATTTGTAATACTTACTTAGTTAGTTACTAAATGAAAGTGTCACATTTTCCGTAGGTTATCCCATTCTAAACGATCCACTGTACAATCACGAAGTCTTCGGTCCGCTGAAAGGACGATCCGGAGATATCGGTGGCAAGTCGGATGAAGAGCTTATACGAGATCTCATAAACATACACAATGCAGAGAACTGGCTGGGCATAGATTGTGATTCGGATATATCCATGTTCAAGAGCACCAAGGATGAGGCAGATCGGGAAAGTCTCAGCAGTGAGCACACTTCCGGTGTGTTAACCCATATGTTATCTTAAGATGCAGTGTATCTTATATCCTATGACATCTTTCAGTTGTTCATCATAGCGATGATGATGGATGCGTCAATTCGCGGGAAACTACACCACCTTGCAATGAGCCACAGCAGCCGGAAAATAGTGTTAAACTTTTAGAAACTACAAATGCAGTCAAGGAGTATCAAGTTGCGGCACAGAAGTCTTCCTCGGAAATTTGCCCAGCTCCACTGGATGCAGTGGAGAGTCCACTGAATGGAGGTGGATGCAATGTGGGCAAGGTGACAGTAGATGAGCATTGCTATGAGTGCAAAGTGCACTACCGTGATCCAAAGTCAAAGGACCTTATAATGTATCTGCACGCATGGAAGTACAAGGTAATTAATTAAAATACAAACTGTAATCATTTAATAACTATATATTTTCTAGGGCCCTGGATGGGAGTACGAAACTGAGTTACCGAATTGGGCCCGCAACGATTGGGACCACTTAGACTCGGCATGAGTATACAATAGTGCATATGTTAGCAACCAAACAGACCAAAATCAAACAAAATTCTATATATCATACATAAAAGATGTGCCTTTAAGATTGGATAGCATGCGTACGCTTTTGTTAATGCGTTATACGATAATATTTACTATATACACAAAGGCGTTTAGATCGATTGTATTAAAATATATATAAATATATATATTCTAGGATCCTATCAAAGTTCACAATCAACCACAAATAGGCTAATACAAGAGCTGAAAAGACGTGCAAATAAATTCGAAGCTTTTACTACAAAATATTAGGTATATTTATATGTATACAAGACATGCACTTATCTGAATTAATGATATGTGAAAGGCAATATATTATTATACTGTAATCGGAATAGACAACTTTATAGAAATTAGTTTATATGAGTGTAAAGCAAAAATCATATACGGAAAAAGTGAATATAAATAAAATTTTACAAATGTTTCTTAGAAAATGTGCCGCATTTATCTCAAGGAATTCAAATCTGCAACAAACATATATTCAAAAGCTCTTTGGATGGTAAGTGCTTAAACATTAAAGTCCCTGAAAACCCAACGAATGAGAAAACTAGACGCAATTAAATCTAGAATAAGAACAAATGGTACAAAACCGACTTGCCGCCCCTTTTGCAATGAAAGTTTTCAACTTTTTTCATTAAAATACGCTTTTGCATTCTACTACTTCGTACTGCTTCAAAAGTAATAGATGAATTTTTTATTAAAGAGGGTAAACATACAAGCACTTGCACCCTTATATGTGCTAACTGGACTTTTGTTACCCCTTGTGGCACGAAAGTTATTAAACATTTGAGCAATGACTGCAGTCGGTACACCACACATGTATATTCAAGTAAGTTCGTGCCCCTGGCTAAAAATTAAAATTGGGGTTATTAAATAGGAATGCATGATTAATATTAAGTCATCCGCATTGCAATTTTGGAACGTCTGTTTTTCAAGTTCTCATTGCAGTGTAATAAAAAGGGGTAGCATATAGTATACCCATGTCCTGAGGTTGCTCTAGTTTAAAGTATTTCAATATATGTATACCTCACAGATTCTTTTCTGACCGCAATTTTAAACATTTCCTCTTAAGACATCTCAAAACACATAAATCAAGTCCAATCGCCTGAGGACAAAGGATTTTCCTTCCTTGAAACTTACATTGTTGGTCATTCTAATTTATAATCCAGATGTATTGTTATACTAGTAAGTATCCACAGAAAGAAATTCAAAGTATCTTCAGCAGCAGGAGATTCAGAAATTACAGGACACTCTGTGATATACAAATAATGAATGCTTAAGAAAACATCTCTAGTTTATATTACTCATTAAATTTTATTAAGCATATACTTTCGTTGCTTTAGAGTAAAAAAAAGTATTTTACGCTGGTGTTAGGTATACAATGAATGTTCTGATTTCCATTGGGCTCAGCTCGATAATGTATTCCTGGTTGCTACTATCTGACTTGAAGGAGTTGTAAGGACCCTCAGTCGACTTGGAGCTGCGTCCCTCGTCCTTTTTCTCCTGTCGCGTTTCTGTTTCGCGCCTAATGCGATTGCTCTCGGCACCCAGCTGTCCAGCTGGCAAGGCTTCGTCGGCGTACTTAACACCCAACATGGGCTTCTCGGCACTTAGTAGGTGAACGGATTCGGCGGGTTGCGAGAATGTGGCATACGTGTTGAACGCGGCTTCTTCAGGATCCGGCGCAAACTGAAGTCGTCGACTTTCGTCCAGCCAGGCATTGCCATCCAGAGTCGTTTCACGGATGCCCTCGACATCGAAGGCACTCAGCACGTTCTTGACATTGAACTGCACGGGCTGGGAGTAGGATGCATCCTCGCCGTTCTCCATGATGTGCTCGAAGCGCACAAGGAGTTGGTTCTCATGCCAGGGCTCCAAGGTGAGCAGATGCACGGGCTTCGGCAGAACCAATGAAATTCCACTAAACTATAAGATTTCAATTGAAATAACATCAATTCATTTTATAAGTATGCCAGCCACTTACGATATTGGTGAAAGCTGTCTGCCATTCATCGGCACTGTAATCCTCCATATTGCTAAAGAACTTCCATGTGGGCAGCAGTTTCTCCAGCTGGGTTAGCCTCTCGATTCCCTTGAGGGAAACACCTTCCCGATCCGTCGACTTGCCGAAGAACAGATGATGCTTGCCTCGGGCAATCAGTCCATCGCCATACTCGGTTTCATTCAAGGCCTCGCCCACACCAAAGGCATCGTCCTTCAACAGACGACGGTGAACCATCAGTTCCAAGGATCCGTCTTTCAAGGAGCTACCACCCTGGGCTCTATCCGTAAGTATGGCCATGCGGGCTGTGTCATCCTCCACATCTATTTTAGTCGTAATGGGATAGTAATTGCCAGCAACGGCTTCGTTGATTTTCACACTCCACGTATCGCGATGGTTGATTTTCCTCTTGATCATCTCGCGACCTGTTAGAAGTAATTTGGCTTGAAAATCTGATCTTAAAACTTATGACTTTCCTCGGAATTACCATTTGAATCGGTGCGGAAAATGCCATCCGAAGCGATGTCAGAGTTGAAGCGAGTAATCACCTCCTTGCCAATGCCATCATCAATGGGAATGGGTCCAACCAACCATTCGAATTCGGCGTATGAATCCTTGTTGTAAACACGCACCACCTGGCTAATCCAATCGTTGAACTTCTGATGCACCTCATGAACCAGATCACCCTTGTAGACTTCAATTTCGACTTGATCGGTGGCAAAGTGAATCTTGTTCTCGTTGGGTCGGAAGATATAGGCACCAGATGATCGATTCAGGAACTCCGCGTTGTTTCCAACAGCACCCTCATAGAATAGGAACTCCTGACTGACCAATCTGGTTAGGCCATCAGCAGTGACTTCGGAAAGGAAACCATTGGTGTCGAAACCAAGTTGAATGTGCTAGAAACATAAAAAAAATATATTAATTTATATAAATTATATATATAGAACTGTGTTAATATCTTACACTATTTCCAATCACTGTAACGCTGGAGGTTCTTTTCGGCAAAGCCTTTGATCTAGTATTACCCTCGGTACTATCCAGTTTTTCAACATAGTATGTACGGTATCCCAAAGCTGGAATATTGGTGGCTAGGAAAACAATTTCGTATTTGGCTGTGGAATTTCTGTGCTTAATGTCGATCAGCACTTGGGGAATCGGAACAGCTTGGCTTTCCAGAGTAACACCTGAAAGTAATGATCATCTGTTTATACTGAATCTCTTCCAGCTTTTTCTATGCAACATACCCTTGTTATCGATGATCCTGTAGTTGGAATATGGCACAGGAATCCTCACATACTCATTAACCGTGTGAGCCAGTGGATTGTAGAGGGTTAGAGCAAATCTATCGTTCGCCTCGGACACGGGACACGAGGTGATATTTAGTAGGGCACACGTTTTGAACTCAAACACATATTTGGCCGACGTATCCTTGACATTATCCTTCGATTGCACCGTCAATTGATTCAAGGCATTACGAGTGGTAGCTCCACAAGCTCTGAAGGCAACACTCATCCGCTTGGCATAGTCCAGAGCCACCTTTTCCTTCTCTGTTCCAGTTATGGCATCGTGATGCTGCATTATTCCGAGCGTTTCCCTCATGAAGGTCAAGTGGGGATCGAATTCTTCGGGTTTCTTGGGCGCCAGGGCACTCAACTGCTTGCAGACCTGCAGGAAATGATTGCCATCCCGTTCGAATCGCTTCAAGGTGGGTCGCGATGTGAAATATCCCGTCCAGTAAGCATGAGGATCGGAAGCGTATGGGAAGAAGTCGTCGCTCTTGGTTGGCCAGGTGATACCGGCATCGTGCAGGGATTTCAGATAGCACGATGGAGTGGAGTATAGAAGATTGATATTCGAACCATTTGCCTGGCGTTCATTGCCATATCTATGGGTAGGTAAAAAAAGGGAACTATATAGTGCCTATGCCTTTTCTCATCGCCAAGCTCTGTTAAGGAAAGCCCCTACTTACTTAATTAGCTTGTCCAGATTTTTGTACCACATATCAGCGTTCTGGTAGTGGAAATCCTCACCCATGGTCAGAATCACGTTGGGCGTGCGAAAGTGTTCGGCCATTTCCGTTACGTAAGCCAGGAATGCATCCACCTGTTTTTTCACACACATGGCAGTCAAATTGAACTAGGTTTCTGGGATGATAACGGACGGCACAGTTTTGGACAGAACAATTTGGAATTTGAAGGGGCTTTCTTTAACAGTTAGCTGCGCAAGGACATAACAATATGCAATTACCGTATCAACTTGTCGAGGTTCTTATAGTAAACTTGAGCAGCCTGGTATGTAAAATCACCGCCCATTGTGACAATGATATTGTTGGTGCGGTAGTATTGCGATTGGGTCTTGGCGAAATCCAAAAACGTATCGATCTAATAATGATGGGAATGGGATACACAAATGAAAGACATAACAGAAGCTCAACCAATGCCAGAGTAAAACATAAAAAAGACCACATATGGTATCAGTTCTTACGCGCTCTTTAACATTATTGTCGGGACTGTGTTTGCCATCGATTATGGGTGCATCGTTGCATAGGATATCGAAGCAGAAGCCATCTGGTGCCTGGTAGTTGTTGTAGAGGGCGCCACTGAACAGATCCGCTTCCTCTCCTAAAATATAGCAAGTAGATTTAGTTAAAAGGTCTTACAATGAGCGTAAGTTAAGTACCCAAATTCGCTGATCCATGCCATATCATCTCTGCATTTTTGGTCATCAGACGCTCGTCCTTATCCTGGTAGTCCAGTCTACCGAAGAACATGCCATCGAAACCCATTTGCGCAAACATGGATGCCATTTCACGGGAATGACCAAAGGGATCTATTTGCCATCCAACACGCGGACGTCCGCACTCACCAAAGGTATCATTCAAAAGTCTGCATTTGAAAAACTCATTTAATAGTTAATACAAAAATGTATCAGCGCATTCAGACATACCTCAATCCCCAGGAGAACTGATCAATCACACTCTGGTAATGGGTGGTGGCCTCGTCATTCATGCTCCAGGCGCCGCCAATAAATTCGAGTCTTCCCTGCTCCACCAGCATCTTTACTGCCTCCTGGACCTTGGGCTTCTGCTCCTTCCACCACTTGAAGAAGAAGGCAGATTCCACATAGATGAAACGCTTCTCGGGATCCCTGAGCAGAGCCTCCACAACCGAATCGATTATGTACTGGACTCCAGCCTTTTGGATCTTGGTCTCGCTGCCATAGTAGTATTGGTCAACGGTCTTCAGCCATCCCACATCGTCATGTGTGTGGGCCACCAGGTGCACGTTCAACATGTTGGGTTTGGTTGGATGGCAGCTCTGAAAAATCAAAATTGGAATATTTATATCTATTTTTTTCAGATTTATTAAATCCTCTTTATCTTGCCATTCAGAATTTCTAACTAAGCTATGCATTGCTTATATAAATTACAATAAATATATCAGAACTTCATTCATTTCATCTGCTTTACGATTTTGAAATAGTTTAGTGAGTTGAGTGTATCGGCACTTAACTGTCTCAAGTCCTATATCATTTTTCTCCTTTGCTTAAGGCTTATCAGTGCAAAATCGAATAGCTTATTTGCCTTTATTTTTCACCTTTTGCATTTGTTCACAAATTAATGCTGAGATTGCCGGCAAATTTATATACCCTATGCGTTTATACTGTATACCAGTAATCAGTTCCATTCTTACTTTAAACTGAACCTGTAGAAGGTGTTTTCTGTATTTGCAAGGCTGCAAGCAACATGTTGCATGCCCCACCATTTCTATGCCTTTTTCTAAGAATGGTTTAAGTAACCTACCTGATAGCCGCACTGGGATGCTTTTGGTTGAATACTCCGCAAATCGGCATCGTGAATCAGGCAGCCGAGGGCGCAAAAGAACACCAGCCACACCGAAGTCTTCGCAGACATTGCACTTTTCGTATTTTATTTATTTACGTTTGTGCACTTTACATTCAACTTTTGATTTTTCACTTGCACAGTACTGCACGATATATATATATGTATATACACACACAGGCACACAGAGGTTGCGGGAACAACCGACTTATAGAGAAAGTTCCAACCGACCCAAACGATCGCATCGGCCTCTCAATGCGGACTGCTCAACCTGAGATCGTAAACTCAGCTCGAGACCTACTTGAGAATGTACGAAAATTGAGAAAGTGAGCAAGTATTCCCACATATGTACATATGCATATGTTTGTACTTAGGATCGTTTGTAGGTATGTATGTGCGGGTAATTCGCCGGGTTGAAATACTGATAGGCTTATAAAGTATGTACATGCGCGCTCTTAAGTATTCCTTTAAAGATTGCTAAACTGGCTTTAGATTGATCCATTTAATCGTTTTAACACCATAAATTGCTCAAGTGCTTAATTGGTTTCTGAAAACCGATTGCAAACACAAGTGCATTCGTGATAACCAACTAATCCACATTACTATCGAAAACTCAAAAAAGGGTCTGAGTGGTGCACTTCAGAAACAGGAGGTAATAACCTCGGGCCCAGTAACTGCGATAAAACTATAAACTATAAAACCATAACTTCGCAGTAAGGTGCGTTTATTAAGGTGAGTTCAAAAGATCGTTCGAATATATGTAAATGCTAACCGTACGAAAGCTGATTGATAGAATGCTGATAATCCCAATTACCAGTAAAATATATCAGAAAATTGTCATTTCAAAGCTAGAAACATCGCAAATCGTAGCATTTCTACGACTTGAGATAGTTTACATATAAGAACTAAGAAATTTCAGGAAATTTCATTCAATAACTAAGCAGTCCAAAAAAGTTCATAAGTTCATTAAGTATTATTATACTTAGGTATTATACTCTAGGTATATTATACCTAGATGTGCATATATATTTACAAATATCTGCAAATTGTATATATATATATATATATATACTAATGATTGGAAGTCTTAGCACAAAGTTTTGTAAATAAATCCCATTGGTTTATTAACATTTGGCAGGGGATAAATTGACCTTCAAAAATTTTGTTCAATTAAATTGATGGCATTTCTAAACTTTTTACAAAAGAATAATAAGGCATGAATGTTTGGAAATTTTTAAGTTGTGGTCTAGAACATTTTTCCCAATAAACTTTGGAAACTATCGGATGTAGAGGTTTTTCTGCATAATCTATATATTATTGTAAATAAAGGTATTATTTTATACATATGAATACAGTATCCTTGAAGAAAACCACATATCACCATTATAATTGGTATAACAAATACAAGACCATCTATTGTATGTATGTACCACTTGATTGAGTACAAATTCATAAAGCTTCCATTCGTAATCGGAATAATTAATTACTTGAAACGATTGCAGCGATGATAAGGATTATAATGCAAAATACAGAAGTCGTTGAGTACAAATTAAACATAAACAAATGCGAATAAGTATGTTTATTTTGAAAACTCAGTTGATAAGCGGCAAACCTAAAGTTCACTCCTCTATACATAATCATTATTTTTAGCGAACGTGAATGAAGATTTACACTGGCATAAGTACAAACAAACCAATATTAACGAGTATTTTCCCATCTATCTAGGGTGTAAATGTTTATCGCTGTTGCTCCTAAATGGATTTTAATTTCATAATCCCACTCAAGTTAATAATGCGATCGCAGTACAAGGTTTATCGCCTCAAGTGCCACATTGCTGGGGCCTAAGGAGTTGCCTCATTTCTCGTTTCATTTTATTCGACTCAACGCTACCGATAAGACCAATCCCCGAGGAGCTCTGCGTTTACCGAAATGGAATACTTCGGTGGCATACTCGTATTTATCACACTGTTTCTACTGAACACAGCGATATGCGAGACAACCTGTGGATTCGAGGTAACCCATTCTGGAGTACATATTTGTTGGGCCATATATCTTGAAGTATACCCACTAATTGTAGGCATGTCCCGCAACGAAACTAAACATGATCAATGTGCACTTGGTGCCGCATTCGCACGACGACGTTGGATGGCTAAAGACAGTGGATCAGTATTATTATGGTAGTCAGAACAAGATACAACACGCTGGAGTCCAATACATTTTGGACACCGTGGTGGAGGAGCTCCTCAAGGATTCGTCGAGGCGCTTCATCCAGGTGGAAACGTTTTTCTTTGCAAAATGGTATTCGGAGCAAACTGAAACGGTCCAAAGGGCGGTGAAAAAGTTGGTGGCCCAAGGACGTTTGGAATTCGCTGGTGGAGCTTGGAGCATGAACGATGAGGCCACAGTTCACTATCAAAGTGTTGTAGATCAGTTTAACCTGGGCTTAAGGTAGGTTAACTTCCATTAAAAGGATAAGATATATAGTTGATTCTATTGCAGATATCTTAAAGATACTTTTGGTGATTGTGGACGCCCCACGGTTGGTTGGCAGATCGATCCATTTGGTCATTCCCGAGAAATGGCCTCCATATTCGCACAAATGGCATTTAATGGTGAATTTTTCGCACGCATGGACTACGTTGATAAGAAGCAACGTATGCTGGATCTGGAAATGGAGATGATTTGGCAGTCCAGCGAGTCCCTAAAGAATTCGAATATATTCACTGGCATGCTCTACAATCACTATTCAGCTCCTCCGGGATTCTGTTTCGATATCAATTGCGAGGATGCACCAATTATCGATGGCGAGAGCTATGATAATAACGTGGATGCGAGAGTCAGTGAGTTTATAGACTATGTTAAGAACATGTCTAAGTCGTATCGATCCACTCACATCATGGTGCCCATGGGAGATGATTTTCAGTACGAAGATGCAGCAGTTAACTTCAAGAATATGGACAAACTTATCAAGTGAGTACAGCAACCAATTGGCATGCAAAACAGGAAGTTTTATTCAACATTACTATATTTCTTATCGATGGCTTTTCTATAATACTTATCAGGTACGTCAACGATCGCCAATCGACGGGATCCCAAGTCAACGTATTCTACTCCACACCCTCGTGTTATCTTTATGAATTGCACCAATTGAAGCAAACTTGGCCAAACAAAACGGAAGACTTCTTTCCATATTCCAGTGATTCGCACTCCTACTGGACCGGATACTTCACCTCACGACCCACCCAAAAACGTTTCCACAGGGATGGCAATCACTTCTTCCAAACTGTTAAGCAATTGAGTGTGTTGGCCAACTTGAGTGGCACCCAGTACTCCGAAGATCTGGATAATCTGAGTCAGGCAATGGGCATAATGCAGCATCATGATGCTGTTACGGGTACCGAAAAACAGGCGGTGGCCAGCGACTATGATCGCTTATTGTTCAAGGCCATCGTTGGAGCTGAAAACAGTGCCCGAGATGCCCTACGATCTCTGACCAATCTGACCTCAGGGGAGTTCGAGAGTTGCCTGGAACTCAACATAAGTGTTTGTGCCTTCACCCAAGATACCGCCAACAATGTGATTGTGACCCTGGTCAATCCATTGGCTCATTCTTCAACACAATATGTGCGTGTTCCGGCGAAGAACGAGAACTACATAGTCACCGATGAGAAAGGTATATACTCTATATCCATTCGGAATAATAACTAATCTTTCTAAAACTTCAAATCAGGTCGTGAAGTATTTTCCGAAGTGGTTCCCGTTCCCTGGCAAGTTTTGGCGTTGGAACATCGACCTAATGATACCCAGCACGAGTTGGTTTTTGAAGCCAGTGTTGATAAAATAGCCAACTTTTTGATTCGTGTGCTACCATCACCGAAAAATATTGCAGAAGATCAAGTCCAATTCCCGGTAGAGAGGAGCCAGGATGAGTTAACAGTGGAGACTTCGGTAAGGATATACCTTGATCTTATTATATATTAACCATTAACTTCAACTAACACATTTCAGCTGGTAAAACTGACTTTTGATACCACAACGGGTGGCTTGAAAACTGTGAAAATGAACGGATTTACGGAAAATATTCAACAGACCTTTGGTATATACAAGGGTTATCGCGGCAATAATGGTGAATCGAAAAACCGATCATCCGGTGCCTATGTTTTCCGTCCATATGGCGATATTGAAATTGTGAACAACAAGGTGGAGCTATCATTCTATAATGGCACCAAGGTTAAGGAAGTCCATCAGCATGTCAACGAATGGATCTCCCAGGTAATCCGAATCTATGAGGACGTCAATCGTGTTGAATTTGAATGGCTAGTCGGACCGATTCCAACGGATGATGATGTTGGCAAGGAGATAATCACCCGGTTTTCCAGCAACATATCCTCGAAGGGCAAGTTCTACACGGACTCAAATGGTCGTGAAATCCTGGAACGTGAGAGAAATCAGCGGGAGCACTTCACTCCGGATATGTCGGAGGCTATAAGTGGAAACTATTACCCGGTGACTGGTCAAATTTCGTTACAAGATGACGAAAAGCGAATCACCCTGCTGAATGATAGAGCCCAGGGTGGAACCAGCCTAAAGGATGGCGAACTGGAGCTGATGCTCCATCGTCGCCTTCTGAACGATGATGCGTTTGGAGTGGGCGAAGCCCTAAATGAGACGCAATATGGAACTGGTTTGATTGCAAGAGGAAAGATATACCTAATCCTCGATGCTGTTGATGGGAAACCAAATCAAAGATTGCTGCAACACCAGTTGGACCAACACTTCTGGAAGTTCTTTAGCAAGTCCAATGGCGTCGCCTCTGTAAACAGGAACATGATTCCCGATTTCTTCGGTATTCCCGAATCCGTTGAATTGCTTTCCTTGGAACCCTACTCAAAGGACCAAATATTAATACGACTGGAGAACTTTAATACCGAAGGAAACGTAGTTAGCTTCAACATTTACCCACTTTTTGAGTCCCTAGATGGATATCAAATTTGGGAAACCACTCTGGATGGTAATATGTTGTTGGAGGACGTGAAGAGATTTAAATTTGCCCAAGATGGCACCGGTTCCATTCCTTCCTCCGTTGAATATTACCATGCTCCTCACAATCCCTTGACGGCCAATTCAACGATGAACGCCTCCGGATTCGTGGTCACACTGGTTCCCATGCAGATTCGCACATTTATAATCCAACAAAAGTATATTCCATCATGAATCAATAAAGAAATATAACGACTTTGCAAAACTAAACGGAGCTCATGAATTTTTTTAAGTTATTTTAAAGTTTATAAAAAATTTCACTTCACTTGCATTTAGTATACTATCCATATATATTGATTTAACAAATCGAGAATTCGATATATAGAAGACCAACAATACCTTCGAGTAATTTCTTTAAACAAATTGTTTAGCAAAATGTAATTTGCTTCTTTTTGACCAGCCGTTTATTTAAAGTAGTTTAAGTATAATAAACATCTAACATTCCAAATGGCAGAGTGGCGCAAGTGCAAAATGTAATAGTTTTAAATAAATAATGAAGTTAGCTGCTGCTTAATAGCAGAAAGCCATTTTCGAGCTTAGTCACGCTAAAGAATTTATGGCTTTTCAAAAGGCAAAATTGGTATAAAATTTGTGGTCTAAAAAACAATTATTTAGTCGCCTAAGAACTGGATTACTATACTCATAGTCAATAAAAAATAGGAATCTATAGAATTTCATCATTATGGTGGCCAAGAACTCAAAGTACAGAAATGGTTTAAAAATTGTAATAAATTACTTTGTTTTGTATTTCAACAATTGTTGCATACATGGATTTCGCTATCTTACGGATTCAATGCTTATACTGTTCGAGAAGTAAGTTGTAAATTACTTAAACTAATTATTAGTGATTAAAATACGTTTCGGTTTCCAGATTCCTCTGGCTAATTCTACTGATTGCTTCGATATATTTTTGCATAATTGTCTGCTTATCATCTATTGATCGTTACTACACCAAAAGCACACATATTGGAATCGAAGTATTGCTAAATTCCCATAAACTAAAATCAAACAATAATTTATTGATTTCATAGCGAAATTATATTTTTTGGAATACAACTTTGCCGAGTGTTACAGTTTGTCCAGTGGATCGACTTAATATCACATATTTCGCGGATTATTGTCGGTAAATTGTTACTAAATGTAATCATATAACTCATATTTTTAACAATTCATTTCAAGTAACAATGGCATCAAGGGACCGCAAAGAGATATTTTATGGGATTTTCTCGAGAACTTGGCCAATTCGACGTATATAAACTTTCAGAATATTCCCCAGAACGAGCAGATCGATCAGATAATTGAGGATATAGGTCTGAAACCGGAACACTATACCGAGCTAATTTACAATCTAACCTACGATAGAACATATGAACCCAATTTCAATGAACGCATTCGCTGTATGGATGGTGCAATGTTTATTCATGTCCGCCAGGTTTTTGAAATCAAATTTAGTGTCTGCATCTTTTGACTTACATTTATTTCCGACAGGTTCTTACTGAGTGGGGATTGTGCTACCTGGGCAATTCAAAGCTAACCGAAGAATATAGCTCACGTTATTTCATATTCGGAAAGTATCCAGAGTACAATAAGTATGAGTACGAAAACATACGACTTCCATATCAGGTTGGTTCCTTCTTTCAAAAGGATACGCAATACGCTTTACTGGGCTTCAAGGGTCCGGCAATAATTGTGAGTTGTTTAAAACTAGTTAATTGTTAATTAAGCAGTTTATTGAGTGCTAAACATTTCAAAGGCCTTTGCACATTCAGCATTTGAGGTAATGAAGGTGGATTCCAATTCTGATTATGCCTACGATGGTATTTTGTACGATCTGAGCACCGAAGAGATTACTGCCGAGGATAACCTAGAGCAGTGAGTTTCAAGTTCATTTTATAAGATAAAACAAATCCATAAATTATTATATTAATTCCCAGAGATACCACGGTGGCCATGAGAAGATGCCGATTTCCCCACGAATCAAATTTAACACATTTTCCCTTCTACACTCGAAATATTTGTCAGCAAGAATGCAGGATAAATCTGGCATATAAAATTTGCAAATGTATCCCACATTTTTATCCCAATCGCAGTAAGTTTAGAAAATGTTTCTCTTTTAAATCTGAAAATCTTGACTTTTCATTTAGTTGCAAACCCCAAGCCAGTGTGCGATTATAAAACTTTAAGATCGTGCTTTCCCCATCATGCAAGTAAGTACAAAACAAGTGAATAAAAAAATTTTATATCAAATAATGTTCTTTGTGAATAAAATATATTCACCTTTTATAGGTTTTTTTCTAAAGTTGTACGAGGAAAATGGCAAACACGAGAATCCAGCTATTTGTTACTGCGAACAGAACTGCCATGATTCAGTAGTTACAATGAAGTCCATGAATGTAGGTCTCACATTTAACTATATTTAATAAATAAAAAAAACATTAAACATATATTTCAATCATTTTTTAGCCCATGTCCGGAGCAAAACAATTACTGGGAGGAATTGGAAGCGCTGTTTCAGTAAAAACTTGGCCACAAAGTCGACTAAGACGACAAGTTATATTCTCACTGACCGATCTTTTGGGTAACTAATTACATAGTTTAATAGTTTCTTTAATTTTTAATTAATTTAATTATTAGTTTCGATTGGCGGAACAGCCGGACTTTTCCTGGGATTTAGTGTTCTGGGCTTTGTTGAAGTTATATACTTCTTTACAATTAGAATAGTCTTTCAAATATTGGGTTACACCCTGTAAGAATAAACTAATGCTTTGTTTAATATTTACAACATTAATAAAGTAAAGGCCTTCATTTAATCTCTGTTTTATTGAAATTCATATGGTTGCGTATGAAACAACATCGTTTCTCGTTTCTTAATGTTACGTTTAAGAATATGATAATTTCACTAAATAATATGTTTTAGTCTTTATCTAGTTTACTTTAGTATGTTGTTATTGATTTGCGTTAATACATTCTTTTCGATCGATATTTTTTAACTTTTGCATTTCCCTGCAAGCTTTTTTTTTGAGCTTTAGTGTCAGAAATACTAAGTTCTAGAGTTAACAAAATGTCAAATGCGTGGGGTAAAGCTTGATAATATTTGTTTTTTTAGCTATTCTGCACGGCGGTTAAATAATCGTTTTATAAATTAATTAAGAGTCTTACGAACTACGAACTTTAAATGCCACCCGTGCAGGAAAAACAACAATTATCGCGATAATAATCGTAGCTACATAACTTTGCCTGCGAAGCCCACTGGCAATTAGAGAACTTATCCGCACAGACTGGAGTCACTTCAGTTTTCGGAACTTCTGTAAAAGTAAATAATATAGTAAATATATAAATTTAACTAAATATTCCAAGTAGAAACCCACCTGCACACGCTTGCACATTGCAATTGCGATATATGGGCTCCCTGTTGGTGTACCGACAATGCGTTGATTCCCGCAAGGCGTTCATCTTGATGTCGTACTCCAAGCATCTCACACTGCGTCGCTGGGTTCCACCGCCACATGGTTTGGTACACTGCAATAAACGAATGCAAGCGGATATAGTAACTGCATCACAAATCAAATCAAGTATCTGGCTACCTCCGACCAATCCGAGTAGTGCCAACGGGCAGCGCAGTACTCCACCTCCTCGTGGGAGCACTTCTCAACGGATTGCGGCTTCAGCTCCGGCGTACACTCGCTGTGCTCCGTAATCAGCTGGCTACGGATGCACAGCACCTCGCGGGTGCGTGTCAGGTCGAAACAATCGCCATTGCACGATGACCACGGACCAGTGAACCAATCACCCAACTCGCAGGCGGGCTTCTCGCAGGGACGACGACTTTCCGGAGTGGTGCTAGGATCACATCTCTGCTCGCCGGCCTTGGAGCGATCACAGAATACGGTACGATACTCAACGCCCGAACCGCAGGTGACCGAACAATACTGATTCCAATCGGACACCAACCAAATGGCCGTGGCGTCGCTGCCATCGATTTTGCTCCTCTTCACTTGGCTGCTATTCGATGAGGATTCCGAAGGACCAGACAGGCGGTATCGGGATAAATTGCGTCGCCTATTCTTGGGACATTCGCACTGTTTCTGCATGGGTGGCTGATCCTCCATGCAGGCGGCCTTATCGACGTGTATGACCAGTCCGGAAGCCAATTCCTGGACACAGCTAACCTCCCTGCGACGCAGACCGCCGCTCGACGAGCAGCGACACTCGCCCCAATCGTCAAATCTCCAATACGCCGGACAGGGTTGCGTGTTGCAGTGCAATAGGTTCTCGTTCAACACCGGTTTCACGGAATGCGTGCAACGTCGCTGCGAGTAATACCGCAATGGATTCTTTCGAATGCAACGGATGATGGGTGTCTGCGTGCCGCCGCCACAGGATTTCGTGCAACTACTGAACCCAATTACTTTCCAATTAAAAATACGTTTGCGTCCCGCCCGCGAGCTACTGGATGAACTGGTGTCCTCCATACCGGATCTCAACAGGCCATCGCTGCTCTCCAGCGACATCTCGTTCTCCTCGGACTCGGATACTATGGGCAGCATGTACTCGTACTTCACGCCAGTATTATTGGCTGACTTGGTGAAAACCTAAAGGAAAGTATTTAAATTATATAGAAGTCTATTAAGAGATTTATATGTGGGGCTCTACCATAAGTTGCAATGAATCCCGAATGGGTCCAATACTCGTTATCCACTCGGTCACCCCATTGCTGTCCTCAGCTCCGTCGATTCGATGATAATCGAAGACAGCACCAACCGCTTCGTAGGATCCGCTCTCCGAGACAGTGTTCTCTCCATTGAAAATGGCCAGCTCATTGGAGGTGCGCAGGACTGGAATTCCACGAAAGAGATTTGATAATCAAACGTATTATTATGCAATATCAAAATATGTATTACCCAGCAAGTTGATGCTATTCTTAAGTTCAGTTATCGAAATATTGGAGGCACCCACTGGCAATGTGGTAACATGTATATAGGCATGTTCCGGCAGAGGATTTCTGGTAAAGATGCCCGTAACTGGCCGGCAAAGTAATCCACCACAGCTCACGGATCCACTGTGCGCATACAATCCATCGATTTCGCCACTGGCTTGCACTGCCTTAAATATAGTTTTTATAATCCATATTATAGATCGTTATAACTATAATGCTTACTCACCAGCAACAGCAAGGGCAATAATGCTATCATATCTGTTAATTTTTCAACTACTTTATCTACATATATATTTAAAACATTGATTATTCTTTATATCGATCCAATCCACAAAAACTATCTACAGCTTCTGCAGGGGAATACTAAGAATACGCCTTTATATATGGTAAGTTCAGGGTAATATTCGTACGAGTGGAATTCGTGGGCTTTGCAAAAACATTATTTATTGGCCACTTATTAAGCATACAAGATAAACAACAAAATAAATGAGTACAAAATACATTCAGTCAGCCATATTAAGGGGCATATGTTCTATAAGCAATTGCTTTTTGGATCGACTTTCTGTACGCACAACTGCGGCAATGTGTTTACTAAAATAATTCATTGAAATTAAGCTCATTGGACTTATTCCAGTTTTTTGCTTTCACAAAATTATTTCCACTTTGATTTGCTGACCTATTCCGCTTCTCAAGAATCAATTTGAAATTTAGAGCCTTGCAAAAACTATACTTAATTAAATAAAACAGGTTAAAAGGGTTTCAATCAGTAATGCAAATTAAATTGTAACGCAAATCAAGTAAAAAAAAAGGGAAACGATCAATTATATCTTTTATTTGATATATCACAAATTTCATTAACTGATTAACAGTTTCAATGCCATTTAAATATGCAGTCTTTGAAGCTTATAGTTTGAGAGACTGAAAACATAAATCAAGGTTAAAATTAAGTTTGCCTTAACACTTTATTTACGTCGAAATGTCTTTATATTGATTGTTTGAATTTCATTACGAATCACTTTATATGCTGCGTGCTTTTTGATTCAATGTAAAACCAATACTAAGTTTTCAATGCGATTCTTGTACTTGAAAAAGCTCTAGTATCGAAAAATGAGTGCTTTTAATGTGCGATCGTTAGTTGCTCTGTTGCTGGTGGTGGCACAATTATCTTATTTTAAATTTCAATAAAAATTTTTAAAAAAATCTATAAGATCAAGTCATCATTGCTGTATTATTCTAGCATTATTATTGTTTATTTAAATTTACTAACCTTACAAGCTCCATCAACACAAACAGCGCGCTCCCAAAATTGCGATCTAAAATATTCAGCTGGATGTCCACATGGAGTTCCATCAATTACGGATTCGTTTAGTGTGGCAAATGATTTCATTCCGAATGGCATACAGTTCAGTTCGCATTCAGCGTCATCTATAAATTATTATAAACAAATTCAAAGTGTTTAAACTTGTTAATAGATTGTGGGACTTAAAATGAATTATATCTAGATATTTTTTGGTGAGCTAATATCTAGTTCTTTTACTTTGTTTCGAATAAAACCATATTACAGATCATAAATGCACATACCCTTGACATAAGGTTCCCACCTATATCGATGACCATGAAACTCTTTATCGTTGTAAGCCGAGCATTGGGAGGCCCGAAAATCTGGGGATTGTTCGTCGCATGGCACATCATTGCACAGTTGATAGCGTTTAAAGTAACCGACACATGCATTACTCGTAAGCTGATTATTCGTCAATAGGTTACTGAAATCGGTAAAAGAGTAGAGTGCTTAGAGATATTATCCCAAAACATGCTAATGAAGGCAAACTGTAGGGTTATGAGCGCATATATATATATATATATATATATAACCAATAACCTATATATCTTAAGCAGTAGTATTAGTATAACTCACCGATTGATGCATTTCCTAACCTGATACTTAACGCCACCACCGCAACTTCGGGAGCAGGAACTCCAGTCACTCCATTTGTCCCAACGTGGATATGGATACACCTTCTTTTTCGCCTTTTTTGAAGTTGACGAAGTTGCTTCTTGCGGTGGATTGGGAGACGAGAACACCTCCTCGACTTTCGGAGTCTGTCTTGTGGTCGCAACATTGCCACTTTCAAAGAGATCCTTGGTAGTCACACTTGGTAATGTAGTGGTTTCCAGAACGGATTTGAAAGTCGATGTACTTGGATTGGTGGCATTTAATGATATTATCGTTGATGACTTTAATACTTTTTCATCGGATTTATTGGATATTTTACTAGTTGTCTCGTTCTCCAAGTATTCCTCCTTATTATTCGGTTTTTGCTTGGGTGATGATAGATCCTTTCTCGTATGCCACAAGTTTGCCAGCTCATAATATGAGTTAATTGAGATTTTCTTTTTCGTTTTAGGTTTTCGGTGCTCTCTGAGCCAATCCTGATGTTTCTGTGAGCAAAAATCAAAATAATAAACATGATTTCATCAATTTATGACAACACATTAAAGCACTTTACAACAAATTTATGACAGCACTATTTACAGCACTATTAGTTTGACATTAATTAAAGTTCTAGCTTATCAACACCAACATGACATATTTTTCAAAAGTGATAATTTATAATAACACTTTAAATGGGCATTGAACGTAATGAATGAGTTCGAATCAGTAATTAGATTAATTCGATTTTAAAGTTTATTGTTTATAAGGAAGGTCCTACCTTAATTCGCTCTTTAGTTGTTAAATCCGCCTGCACAAAACTAGAATCGTGTATCGTTGCGAGAATTGTAAGAATACTGTAAACAGAATTAAATAAAATAAAAATACAATATTTGTGTGCAAAGGAGAATATTTTAAGAGCGGAAATTGAATGTTTCATCAGTTCCATCTCATCTCTGAATCACTTCCGATTGATTCCGAACACAGCAATGCAATCTTAAAGGCAAAAAAACTTCTTTGAAGTATCTAGATCTACACTTTTTACAACGTTTTCTGTGAAAACGAGCCACTGTTCGGCGGCAGGGCAAACAAATCTTGATTAAATCCAGCTGAGCAAGATGTTCACCCCGCCCACTTTTTGTGCTATCAAATTTGTATCTATTGAAAAATCCATGAATTCGTTTTTTTTTTTAGGTTGAGCTACACATCGGTTTGAGATACTATTTTCTTACCTGAATATTAACAACAGCTTCGCCATTTCTAAGCCTGTAAAAGTCAGGGAGATACATTTAATTACAATTACAAATTATCCAAAAACTAAAACGTGTGCCATACTTAAAGAATTCCCAGAGACCACAGCCTAATATTTAACAAGCTACATATATTTAGATTATTTCTCTATGTACTTTTAGATAAATTCGCTAGCTATTTTTAAGCGATCTTTAATGTTTGCCAGTACGCATGTAGAGGCTTGTATTAGCAGCTCGGGACAGAGGAACTCAAGTTCCATTATTTTCATTGATTACGATTAAACCGAGCGTGACTATTCGACTGGAATGGATGTACTTTCGGCAGCATATAGCATATAGCATATAGCAATGTAGCAAATAGCATACACTACCAACATCCGTGAACAAAAATGGGAAGGGCGTATTTCATTAGAAGCCTCCACACCCACTCAACATTTTGGAGCTACATATGTATGAGCACACAACTATTGCGTATACTACAAATACGCACAAATATGTTATATAATTATATATAAATCAGTTTGGTTCTCAAGCTGTGACTTAGGAATTTTCGCCTAAAGCTAGGTTCTTATGTATAACATCTTCTGAAAGGATATAAACCTATATATTTTGACAATAACTAAAGGAACTTGGCATGGATGCTTTGTTAGATCCCAGCTTTTTAAACATAAGATACATGAAATCTTAGCTTTAATGTCTTATCATAGTGTTGTATGTGTGTATGTACTATGTTATGTTGTTAGCATTTCTGGATTCCTTATAAAGAGCAAAGTGCTCTGCCGCCAGTGACACACATTCGTGGAGCGGCAATTGCATACCCTAGAAGTGTACAAGTTGGCGGGTATGCGAGTTCCTAATGTCACAATGGACTTTGCCTACTTAACTGTGTCAATAGGGCCATTTTGAGCCAATCGTTGCATTTGAAACTGCATTTGCCCATGTGTGTTGCAATGGCATTAGCACTTCAGCATGCCACTGAACTCGAAAACACTCAATTCGAAGAGTGCGGATATTATGAAGAACTTGCATTAAACTGAAGTGTTTGGAAAAATGTTCAATCGTTTCGAGAGAAGGCAAATTACATGGGGGCACCAAAATATTTTGATACATATGTCATATTTTCTGGGCATTCTTGTATTTCGTCATTGACGCTTCGCTTTGCCATAAATTACATGTGAAACTTCCGCAATTAGCAAAACGGGAAACTATTTTGAAACATGTGTGTGCGCGCAGATGGGATTGTTTAAATTAAATTGAAATCTATGAAGAAAAAATACTAGTGTGCCTGTCATTCGATTTCACTTTTTAGATTTGGACAACTGCCTTTGCGGCTCACTGCCTGTATTATTATTATCCGATCGATCCTAAAATCTGGAAATGACTGCAATTACGCTGCCACATTTAAGGCGTGCAAAATAATGTTGGGGGTTTTTTTCGAGATAAATTAAAAAACTCCATCGACAGAGGGCTTTCTTTCATTATGCATTCAGTGCTTGAGTGATTACTGTCATCGGACAGATGTGATTGAGGTGAATTGGTTTGTCCCACAACGAAAAACCCGAATCAATTATACGCATTTCCCCCAAAATGCAATTAAGCCCATATTCAAAATGTCTTCGGACCTTTGAAGAGTTAACAAACCGAACAATTGTTGAAGATAAGGGTTCACTGAAAAGGTTTTCAAAAAAAAAGAAAAGGACATGTCACTCAAAACGATCAATTATCGGAAAACCTTACTTTTTCGTTACGCTCACTAAAATGATTAAATTAAATTAAATTAAATTAGTTATTTAAATTTATATGTTTCGTAATTTGGCTCTTAACTAAAAGGATCAAAAGGATCTTCGCTTAAATGTTGTAACAAAATCACTCAACAAGCAAGCACAGGGATTTTGCAATTTTCTAATATTAGTTATTCGCTTGATTTATATATTTGCAAAAAATATATATCTATATATGTAGCACCCCGTGTATCACTGCACGCCTAATTCTGGATTAATTGAAGCCGTCGTCTTCATCGCGTGGTACTCAAATCCAAACTGAAATCCGAACTGAATTTTCGGGAAAGCCGCTTTGGGAACAAAAGTGCTGGAGGCAGAGCGCGCCGCTAGCATCAGCGCAGCTCTGGCGATCGAGTGGTGCTAACAACGGCACCCGTGGCTCCCCGATTTCCACCGGGAGGAGGCGGAGGAGTGGGGACCCATCTCACCAAGCCCCAACCACAGCACTCACATGGGCATGGAGTCGATTGCCAGCGCCACCCAAAAGTCTGGAGCCAAACGTGCGTACATACAGATAGGCGCACATCCACAGCACAGCTATGGTCGAAAAAGTAGCGAAACTAAGTTTGAGTTACAAGATACGAAAATTATTTATAAATATTTTAAATTTAGATTTTAGCATAAGCTGTATAGTTTAGAGCTAGAAAGGCTCTTAGTTCGCTTAAGTCTATAAAGCAGCATGAATAACTTTTTTTCTTCCTCTTTTACCTTTATTTATAATCATATTCTTAACTGACCTTTTTCCAGTTAAATATAAGGGGTAAACAATTTATTAAATATATTTCATTTTAAATCAAGGTAAACAATTGCTACTCATTAATATCATACTGCTTTTGGCAAGACAAATAAGAACCCTATATAGTTCACACTTCATCTAAAATTCAGTGATGCTATTTAGCTGACCGCAGGTGTGCCTGTGACCACGGGTGAGTTACAATAATGTGGGTGATGTCTCTGCATATGTATGCATTTAACTTTATGTAGCTTTCAGCGGAATATCAATGCGAGAACAAATGTACATTCGAACCTTACGCAAACGCTTAATGCGAAAGTGATCCAAGGAAATTTATGGAGTCCAAATTGGTTATAATTTAGCAGAACTGAATCCGGACTTAAGCTTCCCACACAGAAACTAAGAGAAGAAGGCTCCCAAAATGGCAAGAACTTAAAAAGTTTGCTTGCAAAATAAGAAAACTTTGAAATAGATAAAATTTAAAGCTAAATTGTTTTTTTGAAATAAAAACATATTGCAGCATATGCATAAAAACAATACATTTTTTCAATAATTTTCCAGTTAAAAAAAAACTATTTTCTCTTTGCTCAAACTCATAGTAGCATAATGCATTTACTAAGTTTTTCATAGAAGTAGAATTCTTCAATGGAATTTACTAAGACAAACCCAACTTGGCAACTTATTGAAACTGCGCTTGTGCATCATTAATTTTGTATTTTGAAGATTGGGTGGCTATTAATTGGGTCGTTTGTTGCTATGCTGATATGGAGCAATAAATCTTCATTTTGGTTTTATATATAATTACACATTAGCTTAGTTTCCTGCACTTGGGTCAACTCTCTTCGCCCACATGAAGTTGAAAGCCCCAAAATCTCAGACAATAGTGCATCGAGTAACTTGATCTACTACATCCAGTTTGAATAGAAGCACTGATCTCTTAGAAAAGGCTATACTCCATAGAAAGCCTTTTAAACTCCGTCGACCGCAAAGATGCAATTAACCCTAAGCTTCATTGTGCAATAAATCTTAATTAATCTTAATTTCTCTTTGTGGAATTAAGTTAACGGAATTCAATTAAAAGCCGCTGTGCAACGGAAAGTGCACTAATTTCGAGCACAGGAGTGATTTTTTAATTAATGGACCAATCATTCATTCATTCATTATTCCACTCTGCAAAGTAATTTATTTGTTTAATTCTTGGTATGCCACCCATTGAGACCAGGAAAAACGGATTAAGAACATAATCCGAAACTGGTTAAAGTTATAAGTAAACAACTTAACTAATATTTAGTTCCTAAATATAACATACATACATTTTATATTGCTATAACTTCACAAGTGCCCCTTCTACATATTTCACAATTTGTAGGCGGTCATAAAAATTGACATAATGGCAGGGGCGGATTCGTAGTAAAATATTGGGGGAAGTGTTTGAACTATGAAGTAACTGCTTGAGTAATAAAATTCATTTAATGATTTTGTGTTGATATTACGTTAATTACTTAATGTTTGGGGGAAAGAACACTTTCAATTACCCGATTATTTATGCCGTACATGAGTAACTTTAAACGTTCTATGTGTTTTATTAATAACAATATAAACTATTAATATGAACTAAGTGATATATCTATTTCTCACTAACCGGAAGTCTTTTTAACATTGGCTCATGTAGGTTGTAGTGCTTTACCATTTTCTGTAATTTAAATCATATCAATTATAATGCTTTAAACAATAATTGAAATACGAACCTCACAAAAGGTAACATCGATGGAACAAATAGCCTGGGACGGTGCGTTTCCTTCGACCGATTTGGAATTCACAACGCGAACCAATGGCAAACCATCCTCGCCATTTTCGATGGAAATATAGTTCTCCTTGACAAGAAACGACAGTTGCAAAGCGTTCTGAACGGTGTCCATAAAATTGTTTGGATTGCAAATCAGTTTAAAGTACGGAATCGGCTCTTGATTGCCATCTCGATATATTTGTCTTATTTGCTTCAGCATGTGGGTTACGGACGCTGCTCCTTCGTCCTTGCGTTCCAATTGGTCACTCTTTTCTGGACGCTTCTCATCTACCTACAAGATCCATAATAATATGAACAAATATTACTGTGAGAAATTGTTTAACAAATGACTTACTTGAGATTTCGTTTTGCGAGGAGCACGTTGCTTTTGAACCACCACCTTTGGAGTAACATCTATGAAGGGCAGCATGCTATCATTGGTGAAGAGTGGTCTTCCGAACTGAATAGCCAATGAACAAAGAGCATCCCAATCTTCTTCGCTCTCTTTGAAAACCAAATCGTTCTGTAATAGGATCAAACATTACGATCAGGCATAAATAAAGTACACAGTGCACCTACGATCGCCGTGGCCACCATTCGATCCGTGACGTTGGTGTTATGTTGGATAGCTTTTCCCACAACTTCGAAATTGCGACGCAGTAGCTCCGTGTCCAGGACAAGTTCCGTGGAGTTTGTACGGCGGTCTTCATGTCCCTTGCTGATATCGTTGGCTGTCTGAATGATTTCCTCTATGGCCGTGATAGACTCTCCGATGGTGTTGTTTTCGATTTGTTGCTCTGCAATTCATATAGTTATTTCAGATATTAGTAATTTATGATTTAACTTACCTATCTCAATATTCTTTTCGATCAGATTTTGCAGACGCAGTATGCGAGCATCTTGGTCATCCATTTGCGATTGGCTTTCAGACGAATCCATATTATTGTTAAATAAATACTAAACAAAGAAGAGCGAAGTTAATCCAATTGTGAATTCACATAAACAAATTTCTTTGAAAATGATTTCTGCAAATCTGTAAGCAGCTGTATATCGATAATTTGTTTGGTCAAGATATCACCAACTTTTTGACTAACTGGAACGGGTGATCGAAACTATATTGTTTTCACACTACCGCTAACTCTCTATCGATATCGTGCAAAAGCTTTTTTATTTATATTTTGAACATTATGCTGTTTAATTTATTAATAATTACAATTTATCCATTTACAATATAAATCTCAATTGCAGATCCACATTTATTATCACTTATCTGGTTTTTAGACAATGGGAACTGGGTTCTAACATCTAATCAATTACAATGACAATGCCAACTAATAAGTAACTTAATAATCTAAAGACCATTCATTCTCGGCAATAAAAGAGTCAACCACTTCCTTCATTGAAAAATTTGGTATTAGTTGATCCTGAGTGAGCTTAACGCGTGTCACAGGATCGAAATGTCCAACCCGCTGCAAGTGTTCTTCTATATCTTTTCGTTCATACGTAATTCCAGATGGAGTTATCACAGGGTCTGTTAATATTTCAAAACTTATTTTGCCACATAGAAAATCGGGAACTTCACGTTTCTGTAATATGTAAATAACAATATTAGAACAATATTTTTAATATTGGTTATTTTTCCTTTAGTTTCTTACCTTTCGACGTTCGTCAACCTTAGAAAATATATTGTTAAGTTCCTTAATATGGTCATCCTAAAAAGTAAAATTAGATTGTCAACTCCGCTAAATATTCTGGTTAAAGTCCAACTTACGCATTCTTGCTCAATTTCCTGTTGCTTGTCTTTCAGCTGCTCATCGTGTACATTTCCATTCAGCTTTAAATTGGCCAAACGGCTTTCCATGTCCCCTTTTATTAGACTGAAACATAAATATTTAGGTTTTGCACAAATTTCGCTTTTTTTAATATATATTCTATCACATGAGGACAACAATTGCCTCGATATCGTCGTGCGGTGACTAAATTTAGTTTGCAAAAGGCATCTAGAGAATTCGAATAACATCTTACCCATTTAAATAGCTTTGCAGCTCGATTTCCTGCTGTATTCGCTTCTCCTCCATAACATTCCAGCGCTTTTTGCGAGCTAGTCGCAACTGTAGTGTAATATCATCCCCAAAGTTTTGCTTCTGCTCCTTGGACAGATCGTATGCTATAAGTTTCATATATGGTTAGTTAGTGTAGAGAACATCAAAGGTCAGGTATTATCTAACCCCGTTGAAGGTGCTTTATAGCCTCGTCAAAGTTGTCGATTTCCATGAGTCCTTGGCCCAGGAAGAAGTGACCCTTCAACAGATTCCCATCGATGTCGAGGGCGCGCCGACTATCCTGGCAGCACAGTTCCCATCTCTTCAGTTTCAGGTTGCAGAGGGCTCGGTTTGTGAAGTATGTGGCGTTTGTGGGGTTCTTTATCTACATATTATATGGAGCATAGTGCACATGTAAACAACAAAATACACATCACAATAACAAAAATATGTGAGACACCTACGATGGCCTTTGAGTAGCAATTTATTGCGTCGTCATATTTTCGGGCTGCAAACAAGCAGTTTCCCTGCTCCTTTAATTGCAGATCTGATAAATTGGTCGTGGAATAGATGTGCTTGGTCGTCATCCTGACGAATCTTCTGCGCCTGGTCCCAAATTTGATTTTCCACCGATGAAAAGTGAGTGTGTGTCCAACAACACCGAAGCACTCGTAAATTTGTTTCCTCTGCAAGAATTGGGGAACTGCTGCACGAACTTAACAGTTAACAAAGTATTAAGTGGGAAACGGTAGTGACTTTTGAACGCTCATAACACCAAAAAGATCTTGAGCTATTCGCCTGTATTTAATTAAACATAAAACAATTTTCAGCTACGTTAATCGATGTGTTTCTAGAGTTGCCAAGACTCACAAGCTTAAATTAAAGCTGCACATTCATCGATTGCACTATCACCGCCCAAACGATACTTTTGCCACACTATCGTTTGCACATTTCAAAAACAACAGTGCCATTTTCGAGTTTCTCGACTATCAGATATCTCTTACTGAACTAGTGGGTCTAATAGAAGAATCTTTCGCTATTCGTCACTAGCGCAAGTAACTCGGATACATAATTTGGTATATCTGACCAAATTTAAGAGCCGACAGAATCAATATGAATATGAATTTTATTTTAAGTCCAAACCAAGTGCAAACTAATTGAAACCTCTTGTAAAGTATACAGTATACAATTATAGAACAAAGTATTTGCAGAAAACATGTTAAAACCCAAAGAATTTAACATTTGTTAACTAAGGCCTACAAGTACAAATCGAAATCTATGCGGTTGCTTGTATAGAAATTTGTGTTTTCGCCGCACTTTCGCACATAGACTCCGTTTTTAAAGTAGTTCTCCTGGGACCATTTCAACATTTTCTCCGTGGAAAAGGGTCCCTGGATATCAGTCTCATCCTGCGACCATTTAAACTCCCAGGTCACCTCTGAGGTAGTCGTCGTTGGTTTGGAGCTATCACTCGACGATGTCTTAGAGCGCTCCAATTCTTTCGTTTCGAAATCATCTGCATACATATCAATATCATCGGCTACTTTAGGTTTGCTCGTTCCTGGCAAATCGGCGATCTTGGCCTTGATGCTTTCGTACGTATCCTGATATATATCCATATTGCCCGTCTTCGAGAGAATCTCGTTGGCCAGCTCGGTGAGCTGAGAGATTTCCTGTGTCTTTGGGTCAACGATGCCGGCCTTTTTCTGCTTAATCCTCTGAAGGGTTGTTAGGACGGGGCGCTGCTTACCCAGACGCTGCAGGGTCATCTTGACAGTCTCTCCCGGTTTCATAAACTCGACCATTTTCATGAGGTTCATGGACAAGTTAAAGGCCTTGCCCACGGGTTCGTTCTTCTCCTCATCGGAAGAGTTTTCTTCATCTTTTGCCGGGTCGAAGGCGTTCTTCTGTGTGCCAATCTGTTAGGCAAATATTGCTTTTAAATTAAATGATTGTGTACAGGCAGCAGTGATGGAATCCTTACTTTAACCCAGTCTATGTTGTCCAACCAATTGTCCTTTGCTTCCGTCTCCTTGTTCCAATGGTAGTGACCATCTTTGTCGAAGTGTCCCTCCTCCAGTTCTTCCTTCATATTGAAGGGTGTTACCTTCACATCGTCTTCCACTTTTGCCACGCCCTCCTCGCCGCCCTCAATGTCGCTATCATTGAGGTATTCCCTGCAAACAAAAAGTGCCGAAATCAAAACAATCAATTGTTTGCACATTTTAAGCATTACCTTTCGTAGTCGTCAGAATCCTCTTCATCGGAGTCAAGCGTGTGTTTCTTGAAGGATTCCTCTTTCACTTTCTGGGATGCTTGGTGCTTTCTTTTGCTCGCCATTTTATCAAGAACTCAAGACAAAACTAAATGCAATGTCAATATTTTTAAGCGACTATTGATTCTATTTACGTTAGTGAAGGTAAGTCTGATATCGATAGCTGGAACATATGCTGTTCCAATACCAATGTTCCTGTAGTTTCTAAAATTTATTTAAATTATATTTAATTAATGTATATATAATATGTTTTGTATTCCATTTGATATATAGTATGATTATGTGAAGAAAGCTTATAGAAATAGACTTAGATTTGATTGATTTGCAAGCTGAATAAGAAGATATTAATATACACCTACTCGCATTTAATATATTATCATTGTTATTAAAAATATACCTTTTCATTGCAGTTTGAATTAATAAATCCTCAACATTTTTAAAGTATTAAATATCGAAACCAGTCTTAAAACCATCGACTGTTAACTGCGCCTGCGCTGAGTTTTCGCGTAAATTCTTTTCCTCCAATGTCATCCTGCTTGTGAGAGGTCCCTAGAATCAAAAGTTAATAGTTTTTTTTTTCACCAATCCGCTGTGTTACAATTAATTGTCGAATCAAAGGTTTAGCCAACCAATTCCTAAAATTATGGTAACCAGCGACCGCCATAATCAAACAAAAATCCGCCAAACCAGAAGCTAACCAGAGAAAAAAGTTCCCCATCCGCCCACTAGTAAATCCGTTAGGATAACTCCGGGAAGGAAACCTATAATTCACCATATAGTAGTTACCCGCTCAAGGATATCAAATTCGAGACCATGCCCATAGGAAGCATTATCAAAAAGGCTTCTAGTTTCATACTGGGCGACGAGAGATTGGACAGAAAAATCGATATTGCTTACGAAGACAACGAAATCCTCTTCTGCAAGAATAACGTCTGCATCCATCCGCCCACAATCGCCCGCGATGAGTCGGATATACTGCACAATCCGGGCTATTTGACCTGCACGACAAAGACCTTTGTAGATCAGTATAATAGCGCCAAGAGGCCCACGCTTCTGCTCACCTGGATACCGAACTCGTCGCTATGCAAGTATACCAATCTGAATGCCGACGATTGCCGGGGTCAGTGTAATCCGAGGAGCAAGTCGCCGGACTCTCGAAACGGCTACTGCCACGTGACCATACCGCAGACGATCCAGGAGAGGGACATTCGGGAGGAGGATGAGAACGCGGCGGATATGCAGGAGCTAAAGAACGAACTGCAACCGCTGCTGGGTGGCCAAGCTGCATCCATAGACGACTTGACCGCTCTGCTGAAGAATAACCCCATCACGTCGGTGAACATAACGATCTCCAATCCGCAGATCGAGAACAGCAATATATCGCAGTCCTTCAACTGCATCACCATCCGGCCGGATAGTAACAATTGCTCCGATTGCACGAATGGTTCTGGAGTAGGCGATGGCCCGGCAACCGATAACCCAAAGTGGACAACACCTGAACTGCTGGCCTTCAAGCACAACCTGGAGTTCCCGGATAGCGGCAATTCGACGCCAGCCGATCGCCAAAAATCCGCGATGAAGTGCCGCCATTTCTCCGTTGACCTAAGCCAAATGCGATCTCTGCGCCTTTTCTTCAATGACGACAACTGCACTTCGGGTCAGCTGGTGATCGCGTCGCGGGAGTCGCAGTACAAGATTCTACATTTCCATTACGGTGGCTTGGATCACCTGGCCCAGGTGCTGCACCAGTGGCACTGCTTTCTGCACAACATCACATCGGAAACGGGCCAGGATAAATTCGATTTGCCGTACAGGCACTTCATGGTCTGTCGGCCGGAGGTTAAGAAATCGGAAATGCATCCGGACGAGGGCGATGTCAAGAAGATAACAACGAACTTTTTCTACGGCACGCTGCTCAATGAGAAGGGACAGATCGAGGACGACTTGCTGCTCCGGAAATGTGTCTTCTTTGGTGGCTTGGAAAAGAGTCTGCGAAAGACGGTGTGGCCATTCCTTCTAAAGTGCTACTCATTCTCCTCGACATTCGAGGATCGCGCAGTGCTCATGGACATCAAGCGGCAGGAGTACGAGGAAATTACGCGAAAGCGCCTGTACTCGATGTCCCCAGAACAGCAAATTCACTTCTGGAAGACCGTGCAGATTGTGGTGGAGAAGGATGTGGTTCGCACGGATCGCACCAATCCGTTCTTCTGCGGCGACGATAATCCCAATACCGAGGTCATGAAAAACATTTTGCTTAACTTTGCCGTATACAACACCGGAATGTCCTATTCCCAGGTGGGTCCTAGATCCAGTTAATGGTTAGCTCGCTTCTTCAAATTGTCCTTAATATTTTGGTTTATAACCCACAGGGTATGAGTGATCTCCTTGCGCCTGTCCTGTGCGAAGTTCAAAACGAGTCCGAGACCTTCTGGTGCTTCGTTGGCCTGATGCAGCGGGCCTTCTTCGTCTGCACTCCCACCGACCGGGATGTGGACCACAATCTGAGCTACCTGCGCGAACTGATCCGGATAATGCTGCCGCACTTCTACAAGCATCTGGAACAGCACAACGACTCCATGGAGCTGCTCTTTTGCCATCGTTGGCTGCTATTGTGCTTTAAGCGCGAATTCACCGAAGCGGTGGTCATACGGATGTGGGAGGCGTGCTGGTCAAACTACTTGACAGACTACTTTCATCTGTTCCTCTGCCTGGCCATCATCGCTGTCTATGCGGACGATGTGGTGGCACAGAATCTACGCCCGGACGAGATGCTGCTGCACTTCAGTTCGCTGGCCATGTACATGGACGGCCAACTGATCTTGCGAAAGGCGCGCGGCCTGCTCCACCAGTACCGCCAGTTGCCGAAGATTCCGTGCACCCTGAGTGGCCTGTGCAAGCGTTGCGGTCCGGGAATGTGGGACTCCGAGCATCGACCGGCGCTGGAGTGCGTGGGCCACAGTGATGACGAAAAGTGCTCGCTTTCTATTGACTAGTTATCTAATATATACACTGTTTAAACTCAGCAATAACTATTGTTGGCGACTGATATAATTCGTCATTAACTATTAACTATTAGCACATGTATTATGCTTTGGAATTATTAGTTTGCTGCCCTGCTTGGCTCTCTAAATGAATTTAGCCATTTACTACGTTTAAACGCCCCGCTTTATTTGCAATTGATAATGTTGAAAGTTACAGATTGGTCGTCTTATTTGCGAATTTTTTATCCATTTATATTATTACTAATTACTTAAAGCTTATGTATAAACAGAGTACGTGGTTTGTTAAACTTATTTTCGCAAATAACTGGCAAATAAACGTAGTGTGCAATTTTTGTTTCTGGTTATTAGCTTATATTATACCAAAGATACACAAAAAATGTAAAAATAAATCAAGCAAGCAAAGTATTACGAATCATTGGAATAAAGTTCAAAAACTGAAAGGGTTTAACTCAGATAATTAATTTAACAATGATTTAATTATGTTCTGATTGGTCCAACAGTTCTATTTGAATATTAGTTATGCTAACTTTATTTAATAAAATCGTAATTTGTGATTAAATTAGGAATTTTCCTTCACTTAACGTTAGCGTTAGTATTGAGCATCGGATCTACGAAAAGAATTACATCTGTGGTAACTGATCAATGGGAGTGGTAAACTTAAAGTCCTCGGGGAAAAGCTTAGCTGCGTGCGGATACATAAGTTTGTAGGACTGTCTGATGGTGACGTCGGCCACACCGGCTATATCACCGATTTCCTTCTGGCTTCTCTTATGCTCGGATGCTTGTGAGGCCATATAGATTGCGGCTGCGGCCACAGAAATTGGCGAACGTCCCGGTACAATATCCATCTCGACGGCTTTCTTTGCAATGTGCGTGGCAGCGCGTTGGACCATGTTCGGCAGGTCTGATAAGAATTATAGGTATTAATCCTGCTACCTTCAAGTACAGAAAGTGTAAAAACACTTACCCAAGTTGGCGCAGAAGCGGCACATGAAGTCCGCAGTGGTTATGAGATCCACACTTGTCTCGAGAGCCTTCAATGTTAGCTTAAAGCAACGGCCAATCTCTTTTTTGCTGATCTTGCTGACAGCACATATTTCCTTGAATGTGCGAGGAACTCCTTCTTGGCGACAAGCTATATACAGACAAGCGGATGCCTTGGCATCGTTGGAACGACCCTTGAGGTTCTTTCCATCATGAACCTACAAGAAAACGGCATGAGGTCTCAACCAAATCAACCGCGAACTCGAATTTCACCTGTTTGAACAAGTTGTTGGCCCGATCGACAATGGTTTTGGGCAAGTTAATGCGATCGGCCATCGAGGATATCTCCTTAAAGGCTGATATGAGGGAGCGATCCGAGCTGCTCATGGTGCGTCTGTTTTGGTACTTGGGTGCTCCAAAGGCGTCAAAGGATGCGGATCCTGTGCCCGGACCAATTATGGTGGACAAGTCGCCGCCACTGAGCAGCGGATTCTCCGGTCCACCGACACGACTGGGATCCACGCCGCTCTTCTCGTTGCTAAAGGTACGCCACTCGGAGCCCACATCAATTACGCGGTCCCCAACCACCAGACCACACTCGGAGCAAATCATATCGCCAGCCCTGTAGTCCTCGATGAGCGGAGATTCGGGGTGTGCGTAGCAGCACACCTTGTTGTTGTCCAGTCTGCAAGCAGTAAGCCATTATTGGTGTTCACAAATTGTTAGGAAACCCGACTTTTACCTCGATGTCGATGCCATTTGTACTCTGTAAGCTATATATTTTTTTAATACTCACATCAACTGGTGATGTGACTTTGCCCGATAACTCGATAGCTGCTTAGGTTTTTGCTTCACAGAAATCGGAATATGGGAAAGTCAACTTTAATAATTATTTTTCTGTATTTTAAGTTTTCTTGCTGTTAATAATAACTTAACCACCTTTAGCATTTTAGCAATCTGTTTTACTTTCACAATTAATGTTCTATATTTTAAGTTTCCATGCTGTTAATAATAAGCACCATTTTAACTTGATTAAAAGTTATTAATTCATAAATAAAAATTTTTAACAATAATAGATGTTTTTTGTCTAGCCAATTCCAAATTAACGCATGTTATTATTTATTTTTTAAGCTGTTTCTTTTTCACCGTTCCATAAGCGAGACAGGCCTTCAACTTCGCAATTTCGCACCCCACATAAACATGCGAGCATGTTCAAGCATTTGGAAACGTGGCAACCCTGCTCGCTTATTGTTATGGCAACAACAGGATGCCGTGCTAAACAAACTCATTGACATGAGAAAATAATCAAGTTCCGCATTGATGTTCGTAGTTTGTACGAGTTTCGGCTGTGCGAAAAATTTACGGCCAACCTTAACTGGCCCTATATAAATTTCGAAGAGACTATACTCTCCGTGGGGCGAACCGGTCACTGCACAGCAGTCGCGAAATGTTCAAAAACACTTTCCAATCGGGATTCCTATCAATTCTGTACAGTATTGGCTCAAAGCCACTGCAGCTGTGGGATAAGAAGGTGCGCAATGGACACATCAAGCGGATCACCGACAACGACATACAAAGCCTCGTGTTGGAAATAGTCGGCACCAATGTCAGCACCACGTTCATAACATGTCCGGCAGATCCGAAGAAGACGCTGGGCATCAAGCTGCCCTTCCTGGTGATGATCATCAAGAACATGAAGAAGTACTTCACCTTCGAGGTTCAGGTAAGCTTCGTCATCTTGCATAAGACAGTAACTCCATGATTTCCGCCCCTAATCAGGTTCTCGATGACAAGAACGTGCGGCGAAGGTTTAGGGCCAGTAACTACCAGTCGACAACTCGTGTCAAGCCTTTCATTTGCACCATGCCCATGCGATTGGACGAGGGATGGAACCAGATCCAGTTCAACCTGTCCGACTTCACGCGTCGCGCATACGGCACCAATTATGTGGAGACACTCCGTGTACAGATTCATGCAAATTGCCGCATCAGACGCGTCTACTTCTCCGATCGTCTCTACTCGGAGGACGAGCTGCCGCCGGAGTTTAAGCTCTTCCTTCCCATTCAGAAGCCGGTGCAGAAGTCCAATGCGATTTGTAGCTAAATTCTGTATGCATCATCAATCAATTAGAGCACCTAACCAGACGGAGTCGACGATTAAAACGGCACAAAATGCACAAGACTGCCATCCAGCACTCATTCAACACTTTATGGGAATCACGAATAAAAATTGCATCATGTACATAAAATTCTATTGATCTCTTGTAAGTATCTCCGTTCCCGTCTCGGTTATCAGAATGGTGTGCTCGAACTGGGCGCTACGTGCGCCATCCAAACTAATGGCCGTCCAGCCATCTTGCAGCACTGCTATTTCTGCTCCGCCCAGGGACAGAATGGGTTCAATGGTGAAGGTCATGCCGGGCTGCATCTTTCCAGGAATCTCATTATCTACGATGTGCAGTTTGATTAGCAATGGAGGAGTCTCTTAAACAGTCTTACTTACAATAGTGTAGTATCTCCGGGGGGCCGTGGAAATAGCTACCGATTCCATGTCCAATGAAAGCAGCTATCGATGCCAGATCATGTTCGTCGCAATATCTGTCTATGAACTTTCCAATCTCATTGAATTCCACACCGGGGCCGCACAGCGAAATGCACTGATCCAAACAGGATTTAGTGGCCTCCACGAGAAAGCCACCCCGTTCGTCCACGTTGCCCACCCGAAATGTTTCCGAACAGTCGCCATGGTAGCCGTTCAAAAAGACTGTGACATCAATATTTATAATATCCCCATCGGCCAACTGCCGGTCATCCGGAATTCCGTGACAGGCGATATTGTTGATCGACGTGCAAATGGACTTTGGGAAGCCGGCGTATCTCAGCGGCGACGGATACGCTTTGGACTCGAGAATTCTTTCATGCGCAAAGGCATCAATCTGATCGGTGGTTGTGCCAACTGTTGCTAGTTTACCGCATTCGCGCAGTATCCTGGCCGCCAGTCTGCCGCTTAGACGCATGGCATCAATCTGAACCTGGCTTTTGATTTCGGGCGATCCCAGCGTGTTACCCGGTGGCATATTCTTGAAGTAGTACGCCGGTTTCTTGATCTCCTCGGGCACAAAACGTTCCGGGGAAACTTGGCCGGTGGACACGATCTGTTCATATTTGCCAGTATCTCTGTAAGTATACCCATCAGAATAGAGTCCTGAAAGAGATAAGCCGGAGCCCATACCCCTTAACTTTGCCGAACTGAAACAAGTTTCTGGCAGTCGTTTTCTGGCGCATTAAACTATTTAAAAGACCAATTCTTCTCATTTTGTTTTGATTATGACATTTTTGCAGTGTGGCAGTGCTGTAAATATTTTTACAGATAACAGCCGAGTGTTAGGGGTATTCCCCCTTTTTTGATAACGGCACAGTGCTTCAAGTTTTTGGAAACTAAACAATTTATAGAGATGTAATATATATTTATACATCCTTACTAACTCTTTGCATTGTAATCTAATAAATAAAAGAAAATCGAGTTGTTTATTGTACTTTGTTTATAATATAATATCTGCAAAAGTGTTTAAAATATTATTTATGCCACATTAGGTTCGTATTTGTTTCGTACATGATCTCCATATAAATTAAATTTTCCATTTGCATCTGGCATGACTGCGAAGCGTGCAAGGGGAAACGAGGGTGTTGCAGAAATTTAATATATCTTTTCGGAATTCAATAGAAGTTGTGCAAAACAGCACATGGAGTTCCTACGATCCTGCGGCCTATTTTTCAGAATATTATGTGTATTATATGTTGACATCGCTCATCATTTACTTTACTATTAGCCACACAATAAGACTTAACTTTACTCGGATTTTTAGGATACAGTCGACTTAAGAGCTATTTAATGCATAACTTTAAATTCTTAATTAAACAAAGAAATCTATGACCTCTTCTGTGATACTATTGCGAATCAGATAAGCCTCCGCGCAAAAGAGAAAACATTTGTTTCGATTTTGTCAATTAACGTTATCTCTTACTGGAGTAATGATTTTTTTTTTTAATATTTTTGGATTCTAAAATTTGTGAGTGCAGTTCGGAAAACGGAGATTAATACATTTGTTACATTTTCAATGTACGATGTCGGTATTGCATAGTTTATAGTGTACTTTCGATTTTCGGTTTATTTCTCATTAAATAATTACAACTTAGGCGCTCCCCTCGATTATGTATCTTTTGTATAATATGAACGAAATACGCGTTGTCAAACGGGCCGTGGATCGCTCGCTTGTTTACTCTGACGTCGATTGATGATGTGTGCCGACAAAACACAAATGTCCCACATCTATGCACTTATCCATCATCCGCTTATGCCGGCAGCTGGAGCTTCTTGCCCTTAAGAACTTTGGTAATGTATAAGTAGAAGAAGTCGCAGTACAAGACGGTCTGGACAACTCCGGCGAAGATCGCGATAAGGTCGTAGTGCGACTCGACCATGTACCGGTAGACCCAGTTGAGCAAGTAGAGTGCACGGTACGATCCCAGGGCGAAGAGGTAGTGGCTGGTGATGGACTCGGCCTCGCCGGTTCTGCTCACTAGGAACAGCTGCGGCAGAATGGCCACCGATTCCAAATAGATCGAGAATGTCCACAGCACTTCCATCACGGTAAACTCATGATTGATCACCAGCGAGAGCAGGGCGCACGGCACCAGCAGGAATTCGATGCGGAACGAATCGTGATTGTGGTCATAGGTGGCCTTAAACTTCACGTACATCAAATACACGGTGGCACCGGACGTGGCCAGGAACAACACCTTCATCACCGAGTTGTACAGGCTCACGTAGGTGGTGAACAGATCCAGGTAGCGCGTCAGATAGACCACGGCGAACAGGATCTGCGACTTGCCCGATATTCCGGCGCACGAGCGGGTCTTCCATATCTTCAGCAGCAGTATTATGATGGCAAACACATGCGACAGATCCCCAGCAAAGCGAAAGATATTCATCGTGATCTAATCCGCCGACTTGGCTACTTGGCTGCCCGGTTGGCTGTTTGATTGTTCTACTTCCTTTCGCTGCGGCTGCGTCACGGAACGCACGCCTATATGAAAATGGGAGTGTATACTATAGCAATAATGGCGGCATTCAGTGTTTCAACAGCTGCATACGTTACCAAAATGACTTTTCGCCTAATTTGCCAACGAGTAGAGATGTGAGGGCTTTGCCGCTTCGGAAAAAAACTTGTCAGAATGTCGGCATAAACAATGACGTGGCTGATGAATAAGAATAAGTTTGATAACATGGCCACTGCCTATCGATATCGATAAGTGCCGCCACATGATTTTTTTAATGAAAATTCGACCATCTCTAACGAAAAAAATTGAGAAAAAACATACTGATTCAAATTTTTTCTTTTTTCGTTTTTTATCATAAGATTTAAAAAAAATTTAATTTTTTTCTCTTCTTTTGCTAGGGATAGTCGAATGTTTGTTTAAAAAATCATGTGGATTATCAATAAAAAATTTATATTCGATAGGCTCGATTGAAAGACACCAGAAAATGCTGACCGCCGCACACGCCACTCGATTTATTCTTCATGCCTATCGAAAAAAGCCGTGGTGAGGTTCCGGCATCTGTATTTTATTTACAAGCGATAGAATTAACATAGAAATCAAATAAAATGGTAAGTAAAAACACTGTTTTAAGCATCTGACTGCAATGGTTAAGTTTTGTTTAGTTGTATTAATTCATAGATTCTTACTTTCGCGGTTGCGATTTCGTATTTACATAGGCATACATACATACAAACATGCATGCGAATAAATAAAACAATTTGTTTTGGCTAATTAACTATTTTATATTTGTTTAAAATTATGATTTTTAGTGATCTTCGATATTACGCTGAGATTTGCTATTTCAAACTCTGTGGTTTATTAAAATTTTTATAAATACCGGCTTTTTTAAAGGGTCGAAATGGTTTACAAAAGATGGCGCGACTTTTATGCATGCTATTGTATTTCACAATTAAATCCTTTGAATTCCTTTATTTCAGACGATCGGCAAGAACAACAAAATGATTCAGCACCTGAATTATCGGGTGCGAATCGTGCTGCAGGACTCGCGTACCTTCATCGGTACCTTCAAAGCCTTCGACAAACACATGAACTTGATCCTCGGCGACTGCGAGGAGTTCCGGAAGATTCGCTCGAAGAATTCCAAGGTGCCCGAGCGCGAGGAGAAGCGCGTGCTGGGCTTTGTATTGCTGCGCGGCGAGAACATAGTTTCACTGACGGTGGAGGGACCACCGCCGCCAGAGGAGGGCCTGCCCCGAGTTCCCATTCCGGGAGCAGCTCCTGGTCCGGGAATCGGTCGCGTGGCCGGACGCGGAATGCCTATCAACTTGTCCGCCGTGCCAGCGGGTCTCCAGGGTCCCGTGAGAGGTGTGGGCGGACCCGCCCAACAGCACATGGCTCCGATGGGACGAGGAGTGCCACGAGCACCGATGATGGGTGCACCGCCACCGGGCATGATTCCCGGCGGCATGCCCTCGATGCCAGGAAACATGGGACGCGGTGCTCCGCCACCGATGCGCGGACCGCCGCCCAGCATGATCCGTGGAGCACCACCACCGGGCAGGGGTGGCTATTAAGTATAAAGTACAATCTAATAAAAACTCATTTAGAAAACACCACTTAATCGATGGATTCGTGTATTTATGTGTTGAATGTAAGCATACGTACATACAATGATTATTGCTTTACATCAATTATATGAGAACCTAAGCAGCAGGGACTGGATTTGGTCGTTGCCAGCCACATCGTTCGTTAATTGGGTGTTCCAGTTAAGACCGAAACGCCTCGTGAATGATTATACCTTTGGTACGTGCGTGTGCGTACAGGATGTTTTATGCCCAGATGTTGGAGAGATCCCAGATCTTGATGAGCCTGTCCTGGCCCACTGTCAACAGGCGCTTTCTGTCCTCGTCCAGGTCCATGTAGACGATCGAATGCTTGGCGTCATTGAATGAAGCCAGCGAGGGGCGCTCGACTGTCTGAAGTTGTTTGTAGCACGGATCACAGGTACGCACATCAAACTCGAAGCCCATTATGGGTATGTTAATGCGATTGGTGGAACAGTTGTCGCACACGGCTTTGCCGCAGTGGCGACAATGATGCTGTCGTATTCCTGACAGTCAGAAATTACTTGTAAAACAAAGAGTAACTCAAGTGTAAGCTATTTATCTCACCCAGCTGCTTTTGATCCATCATTGAGCGGAAGTTCCAGAAGAAGGGCCTGGAGCAAAGCTGACAGTTGTTGGTATCCACCCAGCCAGGAACCTCTTTCCGCATTGCATTCATTTCCCAAAAAACCACTACTGAATCTTCGCCACAGCTTATCAGTTGTTGCGTGTGATTCGCGTACGACAGGGCGGAAACTTTGTTGCTACATAATCAGAAGTGCCGATTACTATCTTATTTTATGAATATTATTTAAGATTGGAGATACCTATGTCCCTGCAGCTCGTAAATGGTGCCACGTTTGCCACCAACATCCCAAACTAGCACGGACTGATCGCAAGCTCCGCTAAACAAGAGCTGAGGGCCTTCCACCCATTTGAGGCACCGGATTTCCGCTAAAAATTAACCAATTCGTATATAATTAGCTTACTAAATATCATTTGTAACTTGTTTACCCGAATGTCCATTGAAAGTGGTAATTAGTTGCACTCCCTGAACATCGCACCTTAGCATTGTTATCTGTCCAGCATGATCGCCCACAAAGGCATACTTGGCCAAAGCGTCGAACCTAAACGCAGATTATAATTAATTATATGTTGCTTATAGAATATTTCGCACAGTGCACACATTTATGCCAAAATTTTGTGTAGATAAAATGACTCAGTTGACACGTCATTAACAATAGAAGGTTCTCAAATTCTAAATGAATTCCATAGCCGTGAAGAATTGCAGTTTATTGCCGTGTCAAAGAAAGCAGTTTAATCCAATTAAATGACCCGCTTATCCCATATCCACTGTCGCACCCCCTTCCCCCTTTCACCATCCATTTATCATACTTACTGGAGAGCCGTGCATGGTGTCTCAAAGTTGTATCCGCCCACCCGTTTGCCGCTCTCCGTGCAATGATAGGCGAACTGCTTATCTTTGCCGGCGGAGAGTATCCACTTGTGGGTTTTCGAGAAGACCACGGCCATGACCCGCGCTTGATGGGACAAGTAATCCCGCAGGAAGGACAGGCGATTGCAGTCTTCGGATAGCGCGTACTGGGTGACCGTTCCGTTTTCCTGGCCGACGTACAGGTGCCGGGATTCCGAAACGTACTCGATGGCCGTGCAGCCGGAAGGCATATACTGGCAAATGCTAGGCCAATATTGACCAGAATCGCGTTTTAGCCAAACGCGAACGGTTCTATTGGGGAAAACATGAAAATGTCAGGCATACCATTTGTGTATATTTTTAATGGGCTACAGCTACGCACTTGTCATCGGAAACGCTAATTACGCCGTTTTCGCCCGGAATTAGGATCGCTGCGTTCACATCGTCGCTGCTGCCCTCCAGCTTACTCAGCAATTCCGGCTTTTTGGAGGTGTTAAAGCGATCATTGTTGGTCCGCTGAGCTGGTTTTATCTCGGCAGCCATATTATTTAAGGTGGATCCAGTCCGATGGTACGCCTACGCCCTATTTAACGCACTCGATGATAATGCGGTTATAAACAATCCGATTCTCGGACTGGGGAAGGTGAATGGAGATACGTGATTCACAATCAATTAACAAAACTGTGTTATTTTGTTTAACATTAAATATACTGAACTTTGTTGTTGGAAAGCTCGTCTAGATAGCGACGCCAAGTTTAGGAATGCTGCGGAATAGTGGAATCGATGAAATGAAAATAGAATCTTAATTGTTAGATATAGTTTTTGCGTATTATTGTATATTATTTTGCTATTAAAAATACTGAAGGTATTTCGTGTGATGTGTCGCAGCATTATGTATGCATATGCACGCACCACATTTTATAAACATACAAACGAGCATTTGAATCTTGAATCTCAGAAATCGCTTTATAAATGTATAGTCTTATGATTTTCATAATGGCATATCATATCTAATAAAACCTACGGACCACGCACAGTTATGTTTCCGGTTATCATGCTATTTAATTATTAATCACAAAATATTTGTTTATATTGTGTTAAGTTTTTAATACGTTAAAATTTATTATTACACATAAATAAATAATTTTATTATAAGTAGGGTTAACGCAAAATATAGCTAGTTAAGCAGATTAGATCATTGTGAGTGTTGCTCAGTGGAAACAGAGCTTTTCCAAAAATGTGCTTGGTGGAATTGAAGTATAATAAGGCGCTGTTGTATTTATTGTTTTTCAAAATCCTTGCCCGCCAATAGAGTAAAAAAGGAATGCAAAACATGTTGATAGTTTTAAAAATTATTCATAATAGCACTCAAACGAGTTGATCTGTCCAGCAAAACTAGTCTGAGCGGCCAGCTTACAAATGGAAGATAACAAGGAGCTGCAATGCTTAATATGCAAATATTCGGACACTGACGACCTGGTCTTTGGCGAATGGATGATTGTACGCAATTTGCAGGTGCACTATTTTTGCCTGGTAAGTGCGATTGTTGTGAAATGAAGAGAACTCCCGCTAATGTAAACTTCCTGATCCAATCCACCAGCTACTCTCAACGCATTTGCCGCAGCGCGGCGGAGATAGCAGTGGAATCCTGGGATTTCTGCTTCGCGATATCCGCGAGGAGGCAGCCGCCGCGGAGAAGAGGAAATGTTGGTACTGCAATAAGATTGGGGCCAGTTTGCAATGCGATCGTTGCCGGTCATTGTTTCACCTGAAGTGCGGCCTGGAGAATCGCGCCGTTTTCGAGTTCTGCGGCCAATACAAAAGCTACTGCTACAAATGCAGGCCGATGGATGACTACAAGCGACAGCTGCAGTCGAATCCGCCGAGGAACGCCACTTGCCCCATCTGCTTCAGTTCCATCTATAAGGTAGAGCTGCATTGCGTTGTGTACGGTGACTGCTGCCGCCTCGGATTCGCCCATAAGAAATGCATGCGTCAGTACGCTCTGACCTCCGGATATTACTTGCGTTGCATTTGGTGTCGTTCGGAACGTTTCAGGGATTCCATACGCCTGCAGTCGGTATTCGTGCCCGATCGCGATGCCACGTGGGAGAAGCAACGGAACGCCTATAGGGAGCTCCACGAGCGCAATCTGAAATGCGACCAGCCCAACTGCCTGTGCCCCAGTGGTAGAACTTATAATAGATTATCGTGGGTGATACTATGCTGCAGTTCTTGTGCCGCCACTTCGGCTCATCTTAAATGCTTGGTGGGCGCCCTGCGACTGCCGAAGAAGCGCGAGCGTACAGATTTCAAGTGCTCTATGTGCCTGGACGTGGAGAGGAGGATTGCTGAAGGACCGGCTCGCACAACAGAAGAAACCAATGCTGACGGCGACAACCAGGTGGATGGCTCTTTTTATGTGCAAAAATTGGGACCCGATGCTGCAACTCGATCCTTAACCCAGACTCCTGTTTTCTCCGAAGAAGACGAAAGCGAACGAAGTAGTAATATCACGGTTATATTCAGCCAACCGAAATCTAACGCAACAAGCGAGAGGTTATCCTTATCGCCGCCACAGGAGGAGATGATAGTGGAAATTCCTGATTCGCCAGAGGCGTCGCCAAAGACGTCCATCGATGAGAACCACTCGCCGCAGCCAATAGCAAGAAGGGACACATCCGACTCACCACAGCCAATAGCAGCAAGTGAGATCCCCGACTCACCGCAGCCAACAGCAGCAAGTGAGATCCCCGACTTACCGCAGACAACAGCAATAAACGTAAACCCTGAATTAACGCAGCAAACAGCATTAAACACGATTCCACACTCACCGCAGCCAGAAGCCAGCTTCTCAACGCAGCTAGTATCACAAACTTTCGATTGTCCACAGCCGCAGGAACAAGCTGTGGCGAAAGCTCCCAACTCACCGTCACTGCCGAAAGAGGATCCAAATACTTTACTTGTGCTAAAATCGGGCTTTCAATGCCCTGGCGAACCATTTTTCTACTTGGTTATCTACGAATTTGAGCACGGCACATGCATGGGTGAGTGCATTGGTACGTGTGTGCTGCGATTTAAAGAGGATGACCCGCGCATTCAGGACACCTCGCAGGCAGCTTTGGAACGCGTCAACATAACACCAGACGATGTATGGTGCCGCAGCGAGGACCGCGGCATCTTTGAGCATATCGAGAAGTTCCACGAATGGTACAGATCAGAGGGGTTCTCTTAAATATTGTTTAAAACAATTCTTAATGTTCTTAATGTTTTAAACAATTCTCTTGTGTGGGAATTAATTCGTCATAGAATTCTAGTCTCTTTATGCATATATTGTTTCGCATGATCATCCAAAAAAAAAAAAAAAACAAAAAAAAATTTCCTACCTCTGAAACCACTTTAAAAAGGTTTAATGATTGTTAAACTAGAGAAGCATGCAGTAAATAAATTGTGTTTTATGTTTTTGTATTTATAATTTAATTCTAACCTATTATTGGAGTACACATTGTTTCACTTCTCCATTGAAACCATATCTCGGCAAATAAAGAAGGCGGCTACCAGAGCTGCAGTTTGAGCCACTTCTGTACATCCTTTGGCCAATCTCTCCTCGATCTGAGCTAGCTTTACAATAAGCTTGTTCATGACCGACATAGGCAGCTCAACTGTTTGGAATACATATCAATAACTTGACTTGATGATAACTTGATAAAAACTTACGTCTCATAACAAACAAATGCAATTCTGTAATGATGTCTTCCAAAGCGAGACCTCTTGCGTACTTGGCACTTTCGACAGCTATGCAAAGAGAAGAAAGAATCATTAGTTTTGATCTTTCGCCATTTCAAATCGCATCATACTTTTGAAGGAGTCCTCCAAGCTACTGCCGGATAGCAAGGCCTTCAATATCTGTTCAATATCCTGCCTCAACGGATAGCCCACGCACATGTAGACGTTATCCTCGTTTACCGTATCAAATGCCATCACGGTACTCTGCAGGACGTTCAAGACCTTTCTCATATCACCTTTGGCCAGGGTCAGCAGTGCCCGCTTGCCGTCCTCAGTTATCTGAACGCTGATAGTTGATAGATTTTAGGTTAGTAATAAGCTATTTTATGCAGTTGAAAGACCTTACGCTTCGGCTTCGATGATTTTTTCCAGTCGCGGCATCATCTGATCCTGGGATAATGGAGCGAACCGAAAACGGGTGCAACGCGACTGCAGCGCCGGAATGATTTTGCTCAAATAATTGCAAATCACACAGAAGCGCACGTTGTCCGTATATTTCTCAATTATGCGGCGCAGGGCATTCTGGGCATCGTTGGTCATGGCATCGGCCTCGTCCAAAATGATCAGCTTAAAGGTGTCGCAGAAAATGGTGCGTGTGGACGCGAAGTTAAGGATTTGACCGCGCACAATCCCAATGCCTCGGTCATCCGAGGCATTCAGCTCCAGGACCATGGACTTAAACTGCTGAGGGGAATACAATTGGCGAGCGCAGGCCAGGATTGTACTCGTTTTTCCCGTGCCAGGTGGTCCGTAGAACAGCAAATGGGGCAGCTGCTTGCGGCTTATAAAGCGGGTTACTAGAAGTACACTTAAATGTGGTGGCTTTGTATGGCTAAACGCTCAGAATGCTCACTTGTTGATATTATTTCCTCGTGAGATATCAAATCATCGAGACCGCTTGGTCTGTACTTTTCCACCCTGAAGAAATGAAAATAGTATTACTTGTGGATTTCCAAGATCTAATTACAAGTTACCAAGGCATGCGCACTGCGGGTCCACTGGTTTCCGACATAACTATAATTTGATATATTGGTAGAAATTTAATACAATAAAATGCGCATGGAAGCGAGTTGCAAATGCGAATTACCGGTAAAAATCGATAGCTCGATGAATGTCAAGATAGCGGAAGAGTAAATGGTAATCGAAAACACTTGTTGGGGTCATTCGACTATCGATTTATTTTTATCACATGCAGGCTATCAAGTTCAAAATTTTACAAACGAATCTATTTACAAATATGTATTAAAAATAATATTATTTAACCACAAAAGAAAAGTCATTTTGTAAATTTCAATATAACGTTATACAGTTTATTGTTACATTGTCCTAATTACACTTTTTGAATTTTTCAATATTTTAATAAGGGTCACAATGTTAGCCAATACTATATATTTTTATTATTAGAATATGCTTTTAAATCGATTCATTTACATTTACTGTAAAATATAGGATCTCCAAAACTTGGGTCAACATTTTAGTACCTAGCACAAAGCTGCTGAAGAACTTTGTTCTTACAGGAAAAGATAAAATTAAGTTTTTTGTTGTATATTTCAAGGCATGGTATTGTTCTAAGTCTCTTATAAAATTTATTAATACATTATTATAATATTTTCTAAAATTTGTTTATTTTGAACAACTGCAAAGACACCAATTGCACAAGACCTTAGCTCGGTATTCAAAAAAAACAAACGGAAGCACTAGTAAGTTAGTTTTGAATAAATATAGTTACAATAATAACTTAGAAACTTATTGACACTGTCTTTTTATTATTTGTTCCCAAGCGGCTACCAATCAATATATTTCAATTCCAACCGCGTCTTTGGTCACATGACCTCATCTTCGATTGCACGATCACGTCATTTTATTAAAAGTCTGGCGGATGAAATCATAATATTCGTCATTTAGAAACAGGTATTTTTCAAAATGAGTAACGCTCACCTGTTCTGAAAGTTCCGTATCCCCAAAAAGCAGATCTTGTCGCTTGGCGGTACGTCTGCGCACTTTGGGGCTCTTATCGAAGCTGAAGGAAGAATATATATTGTTTAGAGTTAATCCAAAACATATGAAATACAATCAGTCTTACGGATCGGAATTTCCTAGAGGCGAAGGACTTCTACTCGTCGTCCTGCGCATTTCCACTTGATGGAACTCGGAATTCTTGTCGTCTTGCGGGATGTCGTATGTGGCGTTGCTGATCAAAGACTTTTGTGAACCTGGATTTACACTACTTGCGATATTACTGCCCTTGAGATTTAAGGAGTCAAATATGTCTGCTATATGAACGTTGCTGTTTTGCGATAGGAAATGCTGCAGTATTTGCTGCTGAATGCCGCTCTCTTGCTTAACTTCCTTCAGCAGCGATTCCTTCTCCTGCAAATGAGATTCGGCAATGGCCAAATTGCACGACATGACAATGGCGGTGTCGGAGAACTTTTGTAAGATGAATTTGGCTTCCGCCACGGTTGATACCTCGTCCAGCAGACTTTGTATCTTATTCACATGGCTCTGCACAGTGTCCTTTGTGTCCTCGAACTCCATTATGGCCTGCTGCACATGCTCTATATTCTCCTGAATATAACTTATGTTTGTTTTGAGATTGTCAACTTCGTTGAATTCATCCGTTTGCCTGTCAGCAGTTTGTCCGTTTTCCATTATGTTCAGCTCACGAGAGAGATCTTCGCGCTCCAGTATCAAACGTTCCAGCTCCTTCTCCAGTTGCGTGATCAGTTGCCTGTTTCTGGCCGCATGCAATATGTTGCGGTACAGATTTTCCCATCTATGTCGTGCGGATCGAGTGGAAAACCCATCAAGGGTTGCAATTTTCGATGTTAAGTGAGCCGGTGCCCTCTGGCCGGACTTTCCCCTTTGGCTCTTGCGAAGGGCAATCACTTCCTCGGTTTTCCTCTTCAGAATTTGCTCCTTAGCACTCACTTTGGCCTCTAGAGTTAGAACAGCGTTCTTCTGACGACGCTGCTCCTTCAGCAGCTGAGCAATTTCCTTTGATTTGCGACTTTCCTCCTGCTTGTGTCGGTTAGATTGTTGTGACATCTTCTTCATTAACTTAACCTGGGTAATTAGGAGAGATAGGGTTTGTAATTTGTACAGATTTCAAATCAGCATCAACTTACTTTTGCGAACTTCAACTCATTCAGCTCATTGCGCAGCGTGCCAATCCTAACTTCGTGGGACTTAAGTTGTTGCTTACTTCGAATATGTTCCCTTTGCGCGTTTTGCAATTTTCTGATCTCCGTTTGCATATGGCTTATCTTGCTTTCATAGTCAGTTTTCACTTTTTTTAAGCTATCCTTCGAGGGCGTTGACACAGATGTAGCTGCAATATCATTGTAGTCGTTAATCATTATAAAAGATATGCTCTTTTGTTTCAATTGCTTACTCATATTCGCCAGGACATCGTCGCGTTCTTTTTGCGTGTTCTCGATTTTGCAATATAAAACAGATAGTTTTTCCTCGTAATGGGTTCGCATTTGTTCGTATCTCGAGTTGGTCAGCTCCAATTGTTCAATTAGTTTGGTTCTCATCTCAATATCATTATCGATGGCCTCCAAATCCTTTACCACTTCCTCTGCTGTGTGATTATTAACTTATATTTAATTTGCGCAAAATTCAATATTTATCTTACCCTCAGAATCACTACTGGCCACTTCAGTTTCCTCAGAGCTGACATTCTGATTTTGAATTCCTGGCAACGAGCGCGACATCAGAAGCTCTCTTTCTCTTTCCAAATCCTTTTTAGCCTTGGTTATGATGTCGCCTTCAATTGGAATACATAGATTAGGTTATTAAAATATATCATATCATATAATACCTACTATCATAAACGGGTTTCGCGTTTCTAGGTGAAGTAGTGGCTTTAATTTCCATTTGCTTGCGATGCTCCTCAGATTCTATTAGTTTGGTCTGAAGTTCTTCGATTTCCAGCATGTATTGACCTACAACTTTCGCTATTTCAACATCGGAATTGTCGTCACTAGTCCACTTATTCAAATCCAAGTTGGTTTTTAGATCTGCATTCCTTTGGGTCAAAGTGGCAATCGTGCTTTGCAACGATTTGAGTCTTTGCTGAAGCCTTTTGATTTCCGATAGAAGCAACTTATTCTCATTAAATGTATCCGAAATGGTGGTATTACCCTCGCAGTCCACTATCAGCTTACCCTGTAAAAAATGACATTTTTAAGTTAGAAATTAAGTCGAGCCCTGATTAAGTAAACACATTACCTGTTTATACTCTAATAACTCCAATTGCAATGCTGCAATTTCCCTACGCAGCTGCGAAATGGTTCGAGAACTCTGGTCCTGGTTAATCTTAACTTTGTTCTTAATATTTCTGGCTCTGTTGGCATACTTCAGTGTATTCAGTGTCTCCATGAAGTCTCGATCACTTGGCGACACGCAGGCGATCATCAAGGTCTGACTATTTCCGCCCAGTGAGTCCTGCAGAAGTCGCGTCAGCTTAGAGTCCCGATAGGGCACGTGCAGTGCCCTCTTTGATTTGTCGCCGAGCGCCGAAATGCAATTACCCAGTGCGAGAAGTCCACAGTTTATGGATATGCCCTCGCGAGCTCGCTCGCCAGTGGCCTGAGTTCTTTTGAGCCTTTCCGAACCAGCCAAGTCGACGAAATGGAACTTGGAGGTCAGGGTCTCCAGGTCGTTATCCGGAACATTATCACTGGGGGTGAGCAGTCGCTGTCTGCGCACAAAAATCGTGAACAGTGCATGCGAGCGGGATGACTGGTCGTTCATTTTTGTCGATGCAGTGGTGCGAGCTAATGCTCCTTGCTGAAGGTACCTAAAATATAAATATTTAGTTTAGAAGGTATGTTTTATTAATCTCTACCATTTATACATACTTTAAGGCATCATGCGGTTGATAAATGGGTTTTATCGATGCCCCAGATATTGTGATTTGTCCACTGGCATCTTCGTGTATCTTAAAGTTGCTGTTCTTGTTGAACGGGTCCAGCAGATCGAAGATGTCCTCGTTGTACAATTCGATGTACTGAACAGCCAAACTGAACTGCGGACTTCCACCAGCCGCTGGATGTTCTGAAGTGCTGGATCCCTCCAGTTGTTCGATACCACTGAATATATGACGAACAGCCCGTGGAATAATGCCAAGCTGAACGGAATCGGATGACTCCGACTCGTGGTCGAAACCAGTGCCCATTGTATACGTTTTTCCCGATCCTGTTTGCCCGTAGGCGAGTACGGTGGCATTATAGCCATGGAGGGTACTATCTACTAATTTTTCCACGCAGTCCGAGTATATATCACACTGAAATGGTTAATAAAGGCTAATGAAACTTAAGACAAGGTGGAAATTAGTATGACAACTTTACCTGATTGGAATTGGTATCAAAAACATAGTCGAACGTAAAGGCTTTGTCAGATCCAAGAAAAATCTGAGGCTCTCCAAGAGTGACGGTCGTGCAGATACGACACATATCTATTAGCTCCCTCGAGTTTTGAGGTCGGATTCTGAAAAAATATACAATATTATATGCTTTTAGGCGCACTTAACAGATATTCAAATTTAAACTTTTAGAATTTCAAGCTCTTTTATGGTCATAGTTATTGTTTTTTGAATTGTAATAATCTTACCTGACAGCAACACGTACTGAACTATCCTTATTTATGGAGTCCACTTCGGAAATCATATTGCAATCTGAAAACAATTAATGTGAATTAAATTAAATTCGCAATATATTTAACACCCGGATATTATCTAGAAGGCCGTGCTTAAGTCATACACCTTATGAAATACTCAACAAAATATTTAGTTACAAGGTCACTTCTAACAAAATTGTTAACTCAGCGAAAATAAATAGATGTCATAGGAAACCCGTAGAAAATCGCCCATTGTTATGAACTAATACTACTAATCCAACTGCACTGTATAAAACTGAATAAGTTCTGTATTACCTTTTAGATCAACATAATAACTAGTTAGCTAAGTTAATACATTCAAAATGTTTGTTTATGCATACAAGCTTAGGTACATCCATATGCGCCTACAAGTTGCTGATCAAGAAAAACATACATATGGAAGGAAAATTTGTGAAAACTTCGATTTCCCAGCACAATTGATGTACGAAAAGTTCAAGCAAAGCTACATACCGAACAAATAAAGCGCTTACTGGTGGCTAACAAATTAAACGAACTAAAAACAGCGCGGAATTCCAATTCAATTCATTTACTCGGTCCGTTTGACTTGATTCGATTGTGTTTATATTCCGACTCGACTCGCCTCCCGATACCAAAACATATGGTTTAACAGAGGTAATCTGTTCACGGACCGATTAATTTCGAGCCACAGTTGGCTGTGTCACACCTGACATTTGCGGTATTTTATTGGGGGTGCTCTTGCATGAATTTCTAAAACTAAAGCAATGGTATTTTCTATACGTGTGCGGTATATTTTCAAGAATAAAGCTACTACCTTGGTGCAGCATTTCGTACCGACTAAAGGAACTTGGTTTATATTGCTTCACCAGTTGTTATTGTATTTTATAGTTAAATTAAACAGTGGTTTTAAGATTTAATCAAGATTGATTTCAACACGAATACGTAAATAAAAGCTAACAGTTGCTAAGTTTACCTATATATTAAAATGTTTTTCAAAATCTGTCATAGCATCTCGTTTTGAGCATTCAAATATTTAAATAAATAATAATATAATATGTAAAATTACAAGAGAAATTTCTTTTTAAATTAGTTATAAGGAGGCGGCGATATATAGTTCGCAGTAGCAAAATTTAAGGAGTGCCCCTAACACCTATCGAAACTATCGCAAGTTAGTGTCCCATTTTTGCATTGATAATTTTGCAAATGCATACCATTTTTCGAGGACCGCTGCTCTACCGCCGAATTTGTCAAATAGTTGTACCCAAAACGCTGCCCAGAAATTACATTCATCGAGAATTGCCTTCAAATCGTAAGTATACACATATATATATATAGCTAATGGGGATGAGTTGCAAAAGCCGAAAAGCGAAAGATTAATACATATATTCTCATACGTGTAATAAATCCAACAAAGTTACCAGAGCCATGCCAAGTACTTTGTCCGCTAAGCTCGCGTATCCAGTTGCTCGGAAGGATGAAAGCGTGGCAGAGGACTTTCATGGCACCCAGATCAAGGATGTGTACCGCTGGCTCGAAGATCCGGACTCCACGGAAACCGAGGAATTCGTGAATGCCCAGAACAGCATAAGCCGGCCTTTCCTCGAGAATGGAGAGGAGTGGAAGAAACTGAACACGAAGCTTACCAAGCTGTGGAACTATCCCAAATACGGATGTCCCATGCGTTATGGCAACTATTACTATTACTTTATGAACACTGGCCTGCAAAACCAGAGCGTCATGTACCAGCAGAAATCGCTGGGCGACGAGAGTGAAAGCAAGGTGTTCCTGGATCCGAACACCCTGTCCGAGGACGGTACCATCGCCCTGACTCAGAAGGCCTTCTCCGAGGATGGCAAGTACATGGCCTACGGCCTGAGTGAAAGTGGATCCGATTGGATCAAGATTCTCATTCGAGATGCCGAAACGGGCAAGGATCTGAGCGAGGTCCTTGAAAAGGTCAAGTTCTCGGAGATTTCGTGGACAAAAGACAATAAGGGATTCTTTTATGGTGTGAGTACTGGACTCTTTCGTCCTGGTAATTCAAATTCAAGTCGTTTATTTCTTAGAGATACCCTGACCAAGATGGAAAAACCGATGGATCTGAGACCAAACAGAATGAGAATCAAAAGTTGTACTATCACCGGGTGGGTGAGAGCCAGGATAAAGACACACTGGTGGTCGAATTTCCGGAAGAGCCTTCGTGGCGCATGTAATGATCTTAAATTGTATGGTGTTGAAACATAGATTATAATCAATTTTCCAACTTTAGCCAATCCACCGTCTCGGATTGTGGAAAATACCTGATTCTGGCCATTGTTAAAGATTGCCGTGACAACATTGTGTTCTATGCTGATCTTACGCCAGGTGCGGAAATAACTTCCAAACTGAATGTCAAGAAAATTGTGGAAAAATTCGAGGCGGACTACGATGTATGTAATGTTTTCACAGTCTTTAAAATAGTAATGTATACATGTTTATATCATTATTTCAGTACATTACCAATGAAGGCTCGAAGATATTCTTCCGTACAAATAAGAATGCACCAAATTACCAAGTTATTGCCATAGACTTCAATAATTCAGCGGAGGACAAATGGGAAACGCTTATAGCCGTAGGTTTAGTTTGTTTTTAAACGTAGATAAGATTAATCACGACTACTATACGTTTTATAGGAGCACAAGTCGGATGTTTTGGACTGGGTTAAGTGCGTTGATAATGATAAACTGCTCGTTTGTTACATCAGGGATGTGAAGGTAAATAATAACCTATTAGTCATTCATCTATATGCCTCATTCCATATTCGTTCTTCAGAGCGTTTTGCAAGTGAATTCCCTAAAGGATGGCACCCTACTGCGCGAATTCGACTTGGATATCGGCACCATTGTAGGCACATCGGGAGAGAAGAAATATTCTGAAATATTCTACAACTTCTCGTCCTTTTTGAATCCCGGCTCCATTTATCGATATGATTTCAAGACACCTGACAAGTCGCCATCAGTATTCCGCGAAATCAAACTGAATTTGGAAGGATTCCGTCGCGAGGATTACGCCGTTGAGCAGATATTCTACAAGAGCAAGGATGGCACCAAGGTTCCCATGTTCATAATTAGGAAAAAACGTGATAGTGTTGAGCCGCGACCATGTCTGCTTTACGGATACGGAGGCTTCAACATCAGCATGCTGCCTTCCTTCGGACTCTCTGGGTATGTTGAGAAATACTTTTTAAAAGTTAGCATGTATATATGTGAACACATCCTTCAATCTCTGCAGGCTTATGTTCATCGACACATTCGATGGTGTGCTCGCCTATCCGAATCTGCGAGGTGGTGGCGAATATGGCGAGAAGTGGCACAACGGCGGTCGCCTGCTGAACAAGCAGAACGTGTTCGATGACTTCCAAGCAGCTGCCGAGTACTTGATCGAGAATAAGTACACGACCAAGGATCGTTTGGCCATCCAAGGTGGCTCCAACGGAGGCCTTTTGGTCGGCTCGTGTATCAACCAACGTCCGGATTTGTTTGGAGCTGCTGTGGCTCAAGTTGGGTAAGTAGATAGCCTGTTTGTTGTGACCAAGTGAGAAATATATTGATTTCATAGTGTCATGGATATGTTGCGCTTCCACAAGTTCACCATTGGCCACGCTTGGTGCTCGGATTATGGAAACCCATCGGAGAAGGAGCACTTTGACAACCTGTACAAGTTCTCGCCGCTGCATAATGTGCACACTCCGAAGGGCGCCGAAACGGAATACCCATCGACTTTGATCCTGACCGCCGACCACGACGATCGTGTCAGCCCTTTGCATTCGCTCAAGTTCATTGCGGCCCTCCAGGAAGCTGTTCGCGACTCGGAATTCCAGAAAAATCCCGTTCTGTTGCGCGTCTACCAGAAGGCGGGCCATGGCGCTGGCAAGCCGACATCGAAGAGAATCGAGGAAGCCACCGATATACTGACTTTCTTGTCCAAAAGCCTTAACGTCGACATAGTTAACGTTTGAGTGGTTAACCATAAACAAATTGCATTTCTCAAGGTCGAGTAAAAATCGAGTATACAAAATGTATTCAATATTTTCACAAATAAACCATACACCCTAAATGAAACTTTAGTGTTTTGCTAAACAATTACTAACCACGCTAGTGCTAACTAACAATAAAAAAAAAGGAAAATTTCAGCGATTGAATTTATTATTCAATTACTACCTTTATTTGATTTCTGGAAACGTACATGATCTTATGTAGCAAAATTACTTTTCCTCTGGTTTGCTGAAGACAAAGGTCAGGTTGCACTTGCCGCAGTAGTGACGATCTTCGTGGGCAGCCATGAAGACGCCGGCGCCGCAGTTCTCACCAGGGCACTCGCGACGGAGACGGTGGATCTTGCCGTTCTCGTCAACCTATGGAAAGGAAAGAGCATAGAAAGTGATTAAATACTGAGATCGTACACATGTTCATTCAATATAGGGCACTGGTAAAGTCACTCTGATATCCAAATCTTAAGCCAATGAGCACAAGACCAAGACTCAAGAATTCCAAGAACAGATCAGAATGTTTTCGGTATGGTGTCGGTAGATTGTTGTGTGTACCTTGTAGTATTTCAGGACAGCTAGCTTGACCTTCTTCCTCTTGTGCTTGATTTTCTTGGGAGTGGAGTAGTTCTTCTTCTTGCGCTTCTTGGCACCACCACGCAGGCGGAGCACCAAGTGCAAAGTGGACTCCTTCTGAATGTTATAGTCAGAGAGGGTGCGGCCATCTTCCAGCTGCTTGCCAGCGAAGATCAGACGCTGCTGATCTGGAGGAATTCCTTCTTTGTCCTGAATCTTGGCTTTGACATTTTCGATAGTATCCGACGGTTCGACCTCAAGAGTGATGGTCTTGCCCGTGAGGGTCTTAACGAAGATCTGCATCTTGTATTCCAGTCACCAAACTGCAAGAAACAAAAAGATGTTGGTATAGATATGTGTGTTTATATATATGGCATTGCTACAGCTAATAGTATAATAAGCTAAGAGAATCAAACGATTGTTCATGTTATTGTATATGTTTGTTTATTAAATCAAACTCTTAAATTAGGTAGCGACATTTTCGGGGTTAGACAAGCAGCACTGCATTGATAACACCATCGTTTTCTGGATTGTTCGTGACCTGAGCGTATTTGCCCCAGACAACTTTTCCCGTTTGCGTTACCAAACCCAGCTCAGAGATGTTGACTTCGATCACAGTACCCTTTGTAATTACACCCAAGGAAGTGAACATGGGCGAGCTGGGGTTCTTCTTGACGCCAATGATGGGCAGATTGAAGGTGGCTTTCAGTTCTGGATGCGTAACGTGAGCCTTCTTCATGCGCAGACCCATGGGTCGAATGAAACGCTCGAACTTTGGTGGCTTGCGTGTGAAGTTCTCACCGACGAATGTGACTTTTGTGACCATGCGCTTCCATGCCTTTCGCTTTGTCTTTCCGGTCTTTAGTACTTTGAAGACCTCAGCATCTGACTGAGCGCGTACTTTGGGAATGGGCACGTCCCACTTGCCTGCCTTCTCCTTGCGCTTCTGCTTGATCATATTGGACAGGACCTTGGCGCTGGACTGGATGCCTCTGTCGAGCAGATAATGCGGCAGGGCTCCATCCTCGACCTTCTCCTCCTGCTTTTTGACCTTCTTCTCTTCGTGGGCCTGGATCTTCTTCTTAATCTGAATCTTTTCATTGCGTCGCTCCTTATTAAAGAGTTTGGCCTTGATGCCGCGCAACTTGCGAGCCTTTCGTGCTCGGTCCTTGGGAAGACGCGCTTCCTTCTTGCGTTTCCGTTCCTCGTAATCCAATCGCCGGCCATACAGCTTGCGATGGCGTTCCATATACTCATTCTGCGGCATTGTTAATTGTTAATTCTGTAGACCAGATCTGAAATACATTCATGTGGTTATTAACATGTGGACGGTTGGGGGTGTGCGAAATTTGTTTCCTGGGGAAGCCTCTGTGGCCATCCACAGATAACTAATCACGCGGAAATTCACTTACCTTAATGTATAAATTTAAATGTCACAATATTTTTTTTGTTCACGGGTATCTTTTAGCAATTTTGATTGCTTGTCAATTTTACATGTGCACTGCAATCATTCTCATTGTTCAATCAACAATTGTCATGTATTTCACTCGTAAGAGTTTACAAGTGTTAAGGACTACTTTAAGTATGTATTTGTATGTTTATTTTCACTTAACCGATGCTTAAAATGTAACAACCCCAAAAACTTACCTTGCTTCGGCAACAGAATCAAAGGAAAGAAAGAACACACACACAGCGTGACAGGAAGTTGAAAAATTGAGCACAGGGCTGCATTCGGAGTTTACTTTTGTTTATATTTTGAACTACGCGTTTATTTTTGGAACGCGTGGAATGGAACATAAACTGGGATGAACCAGAAGCCATATCCAATACACTTTTCCTTATTACAAAAATTATAAAATAAAACAAATCAAAAAAATCATCATAAAGGAAACACAAAATAAAAATTTAAAAACCGCAAAATTTTCGTGGTCCAAAATGTGCATATACTTTTTCCAAGCACAAAAGTAGAAGCGATGCTCCAAATCCGCCTATTAAATAAAAACATGTATACAAATTTAAGTTCTAGGAAAATTTGTTAATACTCTTACAAATTAAAATAACAAATCCAGGTAGCACTCCTGACAAGCTTACAGGGTAAACGGTGTATAATGATTGACAGGCTGGCTTTTTAATTTGCCGCCGTCGAAGAATGCGCTCTACAAAACCTTTTTCCTGGGCATTACACATACTACAAAAGAAAATATAGAGTTTATTACAATTATATAACTATTATAAAATAATTATAAAACTATCTTACTTCCCAAGGAATGTTTGGGAAATATACTGATGTGGAATAAGACCGGGTTAAAAAAAAACAGTTCTTTTTGGCCAGTTAAGCAAAGACAGAATCAAACCAAAACCATGCGAATGACTCAATACTTACGCTGTTTTGAAAATCTCGGTATACTGGCTGTTCTTGTGTAAAATCCAATTCAAAATTTCGACCTCCATCAGACCGGAGACTTCACGCAGATCACAGATCTCGTTGGCATCAAAATATTCTGAAATCACCGGATAAGCGTCCACCACTTCGCAATGAAAAGCAAATCCGCCGGCTTTGAGATATGGGACAGCATCCTCAATATGGCTAAAAATTGGCAATTCATTTAAACTTCTTGACGAAGACAGCTTTTTCTCTATTAATCTTGTAATAGATCGATTTTGACTCTCCTGTTAAGTAAATCGAGTAATGGTAATATAAATATACATATAATGTTTTCAACGAACTTACTCGGAATAAGACTTTGTAGTAACCAATGTCTTCGAATGATATTTTCAAGGGGCTTGCAGTTATTTCGTCGACTGTAGAGGGACCCTGATCTGAAGAACTAAGCAATCCGCCCACGACGGAAGACGTATAATAGTTGTACATAACCAGGGAGAATAGGAACAGTGTCATTACCAAAAAGCGCACTGAACGATCTACAGGATTTGGGTCCAATCCCTGTTGGCAGCAGGCTCCAAATGTCTGTAAAATTCGTTCAATGCATGTGGTCTTAATGCAAATCACCGAACTTTTCTGATTTAAATGTTCCAGCTTTTGACTATTAACTCGTATACGCAATATCTTGTAGTCGATAATTTCAAATAGCACCCAAATGATGCTAAAAGCACCAAGGGTTAATAGACAGAACAACCAAACTCTGTCGCTGAATGGCGACAGAAAGTTACCACTTTTTCCATGAGTATCCAAATCGGAAGTGTAGCGGTATAGAAAAGCTGTCTCAAATTTCCAACTTTGGTGTATGGTATCAAACTCAGCAAAGCGATTAATTCGATTGAAGGCACCGGATGCGGCTATATCTGCCTCATTTCGCATAACTATTCCCAAGAGTCCAAGTCGAAAGGTAGTATTGCCCAAACGTCCAGCCCATCCTCTAGAATTTCGGAAGTTAACAGTGAAATTGAAACGTTCTCTCAGAAGTCCCAGAAGCTCGTAGTGATACTTTATGAATGCAGCCACTCCAGCATCCTTAGTTGGTCGCGAAAGTATTGATTCAATTTGTTCATTTGAGATTATATCCTCCTTGTCGATCTAGTATCCATAATTGAAATGGCTAAAATCTAATGAGTTATAGTACTTATTCATTACTTACAACACTTGCTCCTCTTAGAGTTAATCCATTAAATTGTCCGCGAAAATCAATACTTTGCAAATGGAAAATATCGCGAGCTATATTCAATGTATCGTTTATCAATGTTGCTATTAAATTTATTTCCAAATTCGACTTCAAGTGTCGTCCTTTCGAATGAATATCCCAGTACGCATAACCATCTGCGGTTTCATTAACATAGGTTATCTGGGCGTTGGGACCAACATAGTTGAGATTTAAAGGAAATAGGGATTGAACCTCGAGATCAACACCCCAGAGAAACCACTGATAGGTTTTGTTGAAATACCTATTTTCAGAGGCTTCAAAAAGAAGTTCAGATGATCCACTGCATCTGGCATTTACCATCACAGAAGTTCGAGCGTAATTTTCCCGAGTCAATATCGATGTTAGTGAATAACTTTGGTTAAGGTTAACTACGCTCACAAATTGATTAATTCGCATCAATGCAAGAGAGATTTCTTTAAAATCTATCAATAAATATATTATGAATACCTTTATTGTAACTTAGCACATTGCTTACCTTTAAATAAACACGAAAACACTATTGCTTGCTTGGTTTTTACTAGACTTTTAACGAAATTAGTTACAACGGATTCTTCCATACTCGGAATTATTTCACCCTCGCCTGCAGCTAGTATTAAAATAAACATACTGATTAAGAGATTCATTTTACTATTGTTTATCCTGCTGGGAATGTTGTGCCATTTTATAGTAAGGTCTTCTGTTTGATTGACAGCATGAATTGCAGGTGCTAATTACCCATTCTAATTTCAATTGGTTCATAATTTACTATGCAGCTTCTATACCCTCTAATCAGAAATAATTTAATTGATTTAAAGTGTAGCTTTGATTGACAGGTAAAATTGGATCATAAATTTTTAATGAGAAAGTAAACTTCTCCCAACACTTATGGCAAAACTAAACCAGTTAGTAGTAATTTAAACAAAATTCAAGTGGGTAATAACATATGTAAATATTTCTTTAATAAACAACCGAATTATTGAAAATCTTTACCAAAACGGGTAACCTAATTGCAGTAAATTTTAAAACGCCAAAATAACATGTTTAGTTTCTTATTTTATTAAGGCTAATATCAAAAATCATAGCTAGAGTTTTTTTCTTTTTAATTTAATTTATGCAAATAATCCATTTCTGTTAATTAAAAACAAAAAAACAGTACGATTAATATCGATTGTGAGCATCGAATATCAAAATAACTCATATCGAAGACGTAGCATTTCTAGTTTGTTTATGTTTTTGTACAAAATTTATGAGTATGCAATATGTCGTCTACGTTTAGATATAATCTATTAAGGAGTGTAAAGCCATACACTTCATTCACTCCGCAATTGACTAAGTCTATGTTGCGTGTCCTTATTCAAGTGTCTGTGCACTACATTGAATCAAAGAAGTCTTCGTCGGAAGTGCTTTCCCTGGCACTAAATAAACTAACAAATGGAGGTCACGAAATCCCTCCGAACTTTTGTGAACTTTTTACAATGGTTTTCTTGACAATGCAAATCTTTTTAAGATATCCCAAGGGCGTGGTGAAGCATCATGAGCTGCGAAAATGTTTAATGGACGATTTAAAGTAAGTATTCAAATGCATACGTACTTGGAAAACTTGACCGTCACTAACATAATTGTTATTTATCTCGTCAATAGTTTAACAGAAGAATATGTTGAAGATATCTGCAAAGTTTTGCTTAACCATCGAGACGTACTGAGCAAGAACTTTTCAGATACTAAAATGGACCGTGTCAAAATGTCAAAGTTGCAATGGAGAATCAACATTTCCTTATCATTAAAGTAAGTATTTAACCTTACCGCTATTTTATTTTTACTTCACTTTACTAATTTATTTTCTAGTACCGTGCAAATTGATAAACCTACAATAGTCCTCCACTTCAAGCTCCAAAATAAGGAATATCGAACTTTAGAATTGCCACTGTCCATGTTTCAACAAGTGCGCTATAATATTGCTCTCTTACTAAATGAATTGCAGTCATTGCAAAGCCGGTTGGCTTTAAAATAAGTTACATGTTTTTTTTATCCATTTGGTGAAGTATTTAATCCGACTGTCCCGCCGACTGTCCTTTTTGCCATACTCAATCTAGCGCCTTAAAGCCGCCAAGGCGGTCACGCCCACACTTTCAAAACAATTTTAAAATCTTTTCTCCCTATTATTATCCCAGAAAAAGGATGAAATTTACACTAGCTGAGTAACGGGTATCTGACAGTCGGGGAAGTCTACTATAGCATTCTCTCTTGGTTACCATTTAAAATTATGTTATAAGAAATCAAAAAAAAACAGAACACGCTATCTTTATAAGCATGTGTTTCATATTCATTTCGTTCCAACAAAGTGATTGACATCTCTTCCGATTTCATGTTATCGCTGTATTAATCGATTACTTCACGAAAATGGTAAGCAATATTATTTTATGGTAAATAAAGAGAAAAATGATTAATTTTCATGTGTTTTAGCTGCCACTTTCACTTTTAAAAACAGCACAGAGCCATCCCATGGTAAGATGTTTGGATTTGCACACATTAGTCATACACATAATTGTTTAATCTAATTCACTTAGTTGGTGGAGCTGAAAAATGGTGAAACATACAATGGTCACCTGGTTAGTTGCGACTCGTGGATGAATATTAATCTGCGCGATGTTATTTGCACCTCAAAGGTAATATTTTAATTAAATATGTATGTATATGTAATTAATATGTAGATTGCCGGTGTGCAAAATATGCGACAACTGGTATATACATAAATACAATCGCATTGATTTGTAAACAGCCGGAAAAATGATAACATGAAGAGCTTGTTTATACCAATATGTGTATGTGTACTTTGCAGGATGGCGATCGGTTTTGGCGCATGCCCGAATGTTATATCCGCGGGAGCACCATCAAATATCTGCGAATCCCCGACGAAGTAATCGACATGGTCAAGGAGGACGCGCAGGCCAAGTCAAGGAATCGCACAGAGATGAACAAAAACCGCGGCGGCAACTCGTCGCAAAATCAGCGCGGCGGACGTCCTGGTGGCGGCAACCGCAACAATGTCGGCAATCGTCCCGGCCAGGGATACGGAGGTGCTGCTAACAACGCGATGCGCCTGGGTGGCGCTGCTGGCCAAGGGAACCGTCTGCCCCACGCCGCCAAAAATAGGAAATAGTTCTTCGGATCGTAGTAATAAATTCTTTTCAACCATTTCAAGTCACGTATTTATTATTAAAAAGTTGACATTTTTACACAGTCTCGATAATTTCACATCACGAGGTTTTCTTTGCTACTTATTGCCATGGTAATCTGTCTTTTATCCAGCGAGCAATTGGAATGAGTTGGTTTCAAGTTTGAAAAATCACTGGGGGCTTCACTATTGCCAAGCAGACTACACCCTGAACGGGGTTTATTGGATACTATAATTGGATTCATGCGGACACGTCCGGCGCGGGGAGACGGCATCCAAGTGTTTCGCTTGCTGCACAAATGCTTTTAGTAGGCTGAATTTCACTGGACCGTCTGTTTGTTTGTATCATGTAGTTTCATTATATTCGAATTTTATTTTGCCTATATTTACTTTAAGAAATATTTAATAAAGAGTACAGGTAAACAAATGTATTATTTATATGTATTGTAGCTAAACGAATTGACGGCTTTTTAAAAACTCAAGCATGCCCTGAACATTGGCATTGACCTGTGGCGGCTGCGTTTGTTGTCCGTTCAGCAAACTATTGGGCATCCCCATAGGAAGCATTTGCTGTGCCTGGTTGTTGAAACCTGCAAGTACACAATCCGATGCATTTTAATCGACTGTTGATATGTAAACTCTTGGTTGCCCCACTTACCACCACTCTGGGAATTTTGCTGTTGAGCCAAATGCTGCAAAAATAAATCCTGTTGCTGCTGAGGATGTGGGGGAATTTGGTTTTGTGGAAAAGAAGAATACTGTCTAAACGAAAGTATAGCCGGATCCATTGAAGTCCAATCACTGTTGTTGTAAACTGTTGCGAATCCAAATAATTTGATTAAACAGTTTTCTCGGTACCAAAAAATGTAATCATTTCAATTACTTACCCTTGTTGTGAGCCATTGGATGCTGCAATTGCGAATCACCCACGGGCTGTCCCGGGTTCTGGTGCATGCCCATCGGCGCATTCCAGTTGACACCCATTGGCATTTGGTGCTGTCCCTGGGCACCGCTGTTGCCCACCCCATTGACGGGCATGTTCATGAAGGGTATTATTTTGCTGGTGAGCTGCAGTCTGGATGCACCGCCCAAGCCCAATGTGTTGACGTGATTGAAGCCTGGCGGCGGCATGCGAGCTCGCTGCAGGTTGTCCACCAATTGCGGATGGGGTGGAACTTGAGGCTGTGGCGGCAACTTCGGCAAGGGGTTCTCATTATTAATACTCTGTTTTTGGACCACCTCATTTTCCATAAGTTCAGCAAGTCCCTTTTGGGTCTCAACGAACGGGTCGAATCCTTTTAACAAGCAGAATCAGTGAAAAGGCTTTGAAGTGAGATATAAACAAGGTCTTACCTAAGTCATCGTCGACTATCGAGTTCTGTGTAAACCGATTCTGCTGAGATTGCGTGTTTGGAGGCTGGAAATCGAAACAAATATGATATTAGCATGTTGCTTTTTAAATCCATTTGAAATCATTACCATAAATTCATACATTCCCATCATTCTCTGCTTTTGTTGCTGTTGCTGCTGCTGCTGCTGCTGCTGCGAGTTAATAAGTCCTAGGATAACAACGTAAATATTATTATTGCGGGCTGGCCAGCAATTTCATTGTAAAGTATGTCCCACCATTTTCGACAAAAGGCGAATTCAGTCGATTGCTTTCCAAAGAGGCCGCCACTCTTTGCGGCTCCGGCACAGCACCGTTCCCATTGATTTGAGGCGGATGTCCATTTAGATACTGATGGTGTGACTGCGGCTGACTTTTATGGAAATCGAAGAACTTCGACATGTTGCCGCCAAATAGATTTTCGCCTGCGTGCTGTTGTAATAATTGTTGCTGAATGATTGCATTGGCTTGAGCTCTGAGCTCATAAGCTCTAAGGAAATCTAAAAGGAATTAATTACACAATTATTAAAGTTGCAGTACACCACAGTAGGAATTCACCTACCATTCGCAGGACCGTTGATTTGCGTCGCAAAGTTGTTGCGTTTCTGTAATTCTTGCATGCGAAGGAACTCCTCCTGTTGCAACACCAGCTGGTGGCGCAAATTCTGATGCTGCTGCAAATGTTGCTGCTGCAACAGTTGCTCCTCCATGTGCTGCGTGTTGCCCATCATCACATTTTTGAAGGCTTCCTCCCACTCTGTTTATGCAAAGGATGGATAAATTAAGAATAAATATGAGTTAATTCAAATACATGCTTTAATAATGAAACCATTACCGTTTGTATTGGATGCCTTTTGGATTCCATCAATGTCTGTTTAAGCCCGTTGATATTTTTTAGCAGTACCGAAAAATGAGAAAAAATAAATTAAAGAATTCTCTTTATTTTCAAAGATTCGTAACTTACCGTTGACCAAGTCAGGTAAATGAGACTGTCGCATTTCCAAATCTAGCTTATTCTTTAATATGGGTGCTTGCTGGAATGATGGCGATGTGAAAAAGCTAGGCGTGTCATCGAAAATGTTCAGCTTAGATAGCGCATCTGCAACGGAAAGTGTTAGCAAAGTGTGGTGGACTAAATGGATAAGGTACAATACCTGTTACTCTGCTTCCATTATCCGCCAGACTCGGTGGTTCGACTGGATCAACAACGGGTAAGCATCCTTCGACTTCTCCATTGCCTGGCGCAACTGCAGCGGGACTGATGTCCTCAGAGGACTCAGCTGTTGGCAGAATCGTTTCGGCCTCGACAATTGCCTCGTTGCTCTTTTCGAGCTCCTCCTGAAACTTTACACTTTCTTGCTGGCTTTCCGAATTCACACTATTGCACTTTTCCTCCACATAATCACCAGTTAAACTCTTCTCACTTAAGCTACTCTCAGAGACGTGTCCTTCGCTATTTTCGCTACAAGAGCTCACAGATCTTTGAACGTTTGTTCCCGCTAATCTCTTTTGTGGTAAGTTATCTTCACAGCTTTCTGTTACTTCCGCCTTCTTTTGTCTTATTGTACTCTCGCTTGTTTCAACCCGCTCCGCCGGTTTACTTGCTGCAGGTGCTGGAGCAGCTTCCTTGCTCTTCTTCTGCTCCTTTGCACTAGCCGTGGTCCGATCTTTTCCACGATCCGCCCTCGTTCTATTGCTAGAGGCTTGCGGCGGTTCTGCCTTGGTGGAAGCCGGTGCATCCGCCGTAGCCTCTGCGAATGTCTCAGTACTTGTGCTGCTTCTCGTTTCGGGAACATAGTTCTCCTTGTTCGAGGCATTGGCGTTTGTATTGCTGCCGTTCTTATTCTTCGCCTTGTTCTTCTCGTGCCTCTTCTCGTTGCGCAGCTTTTCCCGTTTACTTTTCCCACTGGAACTGGTCGCAGTGGCAGCCGCCTCTTTGCCATTGATGGGCGAGACCGATAAGCTTGGCCAGGCCTCCTTTTGCTGGGCATTACCTGATGCACTTGAACCATTTGTACCCGATCCAGAGGACGAGGATGACGCTGACGATGACGATGGAATCGCGACTGATTGGGTATAAACATTATTAAGTCATTTAGTATGTAGCTTGGCTGAAATTACCATTTGCTTTAGAAGCTCCATTACCATTTACAATACCTGTTGCATTCGGTCCCAATGACGCAATTAGAGTATCGTGCAGGCGCTTCTCGTACTCCAGGTGCTTTCCCTGATGCATTTCCTTTAAATATCCGGACATAACATTTAAATACGGACAAATTTAGTTATCTCACAACTTACCTCCTTTGTGAAACTGGCCTCGGGATCGCCCAATTCATGTAAGTACATGCAGTCGCCCTTGGGACACTGCTGGTTCTTCATGAAGTGGCTACAGTATTTGGTTGTCCCCAAGCTGGTCTTTATAAGCCGACCGTCTATCATAATATTATTGACGCTTTGAATGGCCCGCAAGGCATCCGAGTTATTAACATATGTGACATACGCAGAAGCAGATGGACCCTTTAAAATCGAAAAAATTTAAATAAGCAATGATGGCAGAGTGTGAAACGCGATTCGGTGGACCGAAAACTCTGATACCCTCGCAGTTTTATAGAAAGCAGGTTTATCAAATGTTACGCTTTTTGATTTGTATACAATAATCGGGGTTATTCTAAAATAGACTCTTATCATAATTGGTCAAAAGTTGATTTTTTTAGCATAAGCACGGAAACAGAACGTAAATTCCGATCCATTTAATCATAAATTAACAAGAAATTTTTGCATTTCGCACACAATTTTGCCTAAAATAAAAAAATACATATATATATTAATAAAAAAGGTTAAAAAATAAACTTAAACTTCTTGTTATAAACAATGTTCGCTTACCAGAGCAGCTAACAACAAAAGGTTCAAATTCATTTTAATCGAAAATAAATTTTGGTAGATACACGTAAATCTGTTCAGTTTCATTGAAAACGTGCCATTATCAAAGTTTTCATAGAAACCACCTAAAAATGACTAAGCAACTCGGGTATTGGCCCATTGGGCCATATGAATGTATAGAGGTAATAAATAATTGAATCTTACAACTCTTACCTGGACCCCGGCATACGTGGTACTTGGATTTATAACGACTTTATGAATTTTCCCATATTTACCGAAATACTCGTGTTTCTTTAATATCTGAAATGGCAATTGTGAGTGGGTTTGCTGTCGGTTATCTATGGCGCAAAATCAACATACGTCTGCATCAGCAAGTCGTGGCGGTAGCCCCACAACGAACACCAAGTTCTTTTGGACAACGCGAACGTTGGCCAAGTGTTTGCGGTTCTCGGTGATCTTTTGTTTTCGTTGTTGGTCCCTTTGGCGTTTCTGGGACTTGAAGGCAATCATCTAAAGAAGAGTAGAAGTTAGTGGAATGAATACGAGGTGACCACGACATACTTCCTCCTGCGACAGCGGCTTGAAGTCAGCTGGATTCTCGGGATACTCCTTTCGGCATGCCGGACACAGCTTGTTCTCATCCGTGCGGATCCTATGCCAACAGAATCGGCAAATCTGGAAGCAATAGCACTTGAATACGCTGCTGATAAGGGTGCTTTAATGACAGTATGTACCTGATATCCGCAGGTACACGGAAAGAAGGTCAGATCGTCCACCTCAAGCGGCTCCATACACAAAGGGCACTCGACTGCATCATCATTGCTGCTCAGGCCGTTCATTTTCAGGTGATTTGTTGATTAGTGATGAAGTACTCGCAGTTGTAATTTTTATAAAATTGTTGATAATGATGAGAACCAAGCTGTAGAAAGTAAATAAAATTTATATGTATAAATAATATATATATATATATATATTTGATTAGGATGAAGTTTTGTGTGTAGATTCTTAAATCTCAAGGATAGCTTTTGTAGGATGGATTTTCATCAGATTGGTATGAACCTGCATTGAAATAAGAAGAATATTCCCTTGTCTTGTACTTCTAAACTATGCATATATGATTTTGTCTACCTAAAACACCTAAAAAAAAGGAAGGCATGCGATCTTTATTAGATGAATCACCCCGTTATTTTGCACACTACGAAAAACAAGTTGTGGACATTTGGCACCTGTAGCTGACCACTTTAGTTAATATCCATATTTAACACTTTTTTTGATAGTTGCGATTTGTGCAAAATTGTTTACATACTGCCCATTGTATTCGTGGTATTGTTGACTTTATGCAACCTTTGAAAAAAGACAATTTAATGCGACCCGAAGAAGGTGTTTGCCGTCAGGTAATTTTATTGTGTATATACACACACACGCATATGCCTACAACGCAGACAAACAAACACAAAAAGTATTTTTAAATATGGATACCTTTTCATAACAAAAATCAAACCAGCTCGGAAATATACGCACTACCTGCGTACATCAATAAGTTCTCAAATTTAAAACGGAAGCTCTCTTTAAAACACAATCAAAAAGAAAGTACAATTTTCAAGAGTTTAATAACCGAACATGTGTGTGAGTATGGCGACATGCAAATACGTGTGGGTATTAAGCAAAATTACTAGAATTTGCATCGATATTTGCGTATGCATTGTAAAAGCACTTAATATGTGTACATCAGCAATTTGTTAATCCACTATATACGCACACATATGCGAGTGTTTATGTACATAAGCGTACATTGTTCACGCTGCACTTATTTACCAAACCACAGCTGTGATTTATTGTTTATTAATTATGGCAAATCACGAACTCGTATAAAAGGGTAACGAAAATCGATTTTTAGACAATAACAAAAGGCTGGTTGGAAAGGAAAACGGCAAATGTTTAATGTACATAAGCAAGAGTATATATACATACACATATGTATGTACACGTAACACGTATGATTGTAGGTGTGATGTAGGTTTTCTTTATTCACTCTGAATAGCTGATGAAACGACGTTGCAATGGTTAATTGTGTTTTTGAACGCTTTTTAATTTTTATAAATACTTGGTAGCAAACGTATCAAACGAAAGTACTAAGGCTAAAAATAAACGCAAAGTAAACGAATGGATTCGCCAAATTAAAGACTCCAATTTTTTCCACAAGAAACATTCGATTTTTTTCCACAGCTCAAACTATCGATAATAGCAAGCGAAAAAATCACTTCACACGACTGCATTTGCGTATTTCAGATATGAAAATATAGCTAGGTACTAATTTTGTATGTGTAAACAAAGTGACCAAGAATAATGCAAAGAAATATGATATTTGATGCTTTTTCTGCAAAATTTTGTTGTTTACATTAACTAATTTAATAACTATATTTCTATTAATTTTTCATTTATCATCGTTTTATTTATTTATATATGTATTTACTTTTTTTTGGCAACTGTAAATATTAATAACAATAAGAGAACTCCTTAACTCTTTGTATTATTTAAAAATTTAGTAAATTTGTAAGGAGCAACATAATCGATTATTTTGCCAAAAACATATTGCGTTGGAGTCACGGCTACTTTTATTCAAAAAGTAGTGACTGGAAAATAATTGTGAAAAGTAACAGGTTCCCAATTGGCGATCCCTATTTACGTTTTTACTTGAAGTTCGTCCGTGGAGCGTTGCACCTGTGAAATTCTAAAATGGTAAGCTTGCCGGCGATTTCTCGCTACGCTCGTATAGTATATATCATCAAATTATTATTAATAATCTGCATATTTGATTATCAAATGTGAAGAATATGCATACATATGCATTCAAAGTGCCGTACACAATAATGTGTAGTTATGACGGTATGTGTGATTGGTCGCAATAATTTTTCTGGAAATTTAACATTCATTTGACCTCTCTTCATGCTAATCTTAAAAACCAAAAACCTTAGTGACGTCAATTCGAACGTATGCACAAATGTTGCATTTTCAGAGGCCCCCAAAAGCATGAATTTATTGCAAATGCGAGCTAATTGCCAATTGACGGCGATAAAAATGTTGTTTTCATGTTTTAATAGCTCTTGCCGGAGCAGATAGAGCTTATATAAACCGGATGATTGGAGGCGGTGAAGCAAAGTCCATGCAGTTCAAATCTGTCATATCTTATCAAAAATGCTAAATGCTCCCAGGGGTTACGCTTCCAATTGTTTGGAAGTTAAAAACTTCTTCAATGACAAATATATAATATAAAAATATAATATATGTTATGTTTAGTAATTCCCGTCTTTAGCTACATTTTACTGGAAACTATGCCCTGTGACTTTTCTTTAGGGCAAAACATAAATAGGGGTCAATTGCCACAAGTGGCCTACTTTTAGTGCCCTTAGGAAAGGATTAACTGGGATTGCGTAACGAGGATGGGCGGAAAATGCACTAGCAAGCAAAAATCAAAGCACATCACTTATAAAATGTTTTATTAAATCTATAACTATTGAAAATGCCAGCTCAGAGATAAATGGAGAGGAAATTTAAGAGTTCTAGCTAAAGTATAAAGTATAAAGTAAATTCGTTATCTATCGTAAACAACAAATGCAAGCTGATAAAGACACACTTCAAAACAGTAACAAAAAACCTGGTCACGCATTTGTTTATTTTCAGCTATCATATTTGCATTAATTTTGCTGAAATTGCACTTAAATGGGTTTTAATTCGGAAATGGCGAGCTGGATATATACGAAGTATTTTGTGTAGTTAGCAGTTTTCGCATATATTTCCTCGCCGCTAAGCGTCTAAAAATAAAATATAGATCCAAAGCCAAAGGCTGGATGAAAAATTCGCCCCTTATTACAGTATAATTAGTTTAGCTGCATCTAAACATAGCTAAGAACATTCTTGAAATAAAATACGGAAAATGCATAAAGAAATGGAAAAAGGAAGATGAAATACACTTAAAGGAATGTTCCTAATCGAGTGAATATATTTTCAGGCTGAACCAATTCGTGTTGTGGTGACCGGAGCCGCTGGCCAAATCGCCTACTCCCTGCTGTACATGATTGCCCGCGGCGAGGTGTTCGGCAAGGATCAGCCCATCGTGCTGCACCTGCTCGACATTCCGCCCATGGTTGGTGTGCTCGAGGGCGTGGTCATGGAATTGGCCGACTGCGCTCTGCCGCTGCTGGTCGAGGTGGTGCCCACCACCGACCCGGCTGTTGGATTCAAGGATGTCTCGGCCGCTTTCCTCGTGGGCGCCATGCCCCGCAAGGAGGGAATGGAGCGAAAGGATCTGCTGTCCGCCAACGTGAAGATCTTCAGGACCCAGGGCCAGGCTCTGGACAAGTTCGCCAAGAAGGACGTCAAGGTGCTGGTTGTGGGCAACCCGGCCAATACCAATGCCCTGGTCTGCTCCTCCTATGCGCCTTCCATTCCGCGCGAAAATTTCTCGGCTATGACTCGCCTGGATCAGAATCGCGCCACATCCCAGATCGCCGCCAAATTGGGTGTGCCAATTTCTGCTGTTAAGAACATCATTATTTGGGGCAACCACTCCTCCACCCAGTATCCCGATGCTGGACAGGCCAAGGTGACCGCCAATGGTACCGTTAAGTCCGTGGTGGATGCGATCAACGATAATGGCTACCTGCAGGGATCCTTCGTGGAAACCGTTCAGAAGCGTGGAGCCGCTGTCATTGCGGCCCGCAAAATGTCATCGGCCATGTCGGCGGCGAAGGCCGCTTGCGATCACATGCACGACTGGTGGAACGGCACTGCTCCCGGCCAGTTCGTCTCCATGGGTGTCTTCTCCGACGGCAGCTACGATTCGCCCAAGGATGTGATCTTCTCGTTCCCCGTCGAGATCAAGAATAAGCAATGGAAAATCGTCTCTGGCCTGACCCTCAGCGATTTCGCTAAGACAAAGTTAAGCGTTACCGGCAAGGAGCTGCAGGAGGAGAAGGACGAGGCTCTGTCCGTGCTGGACTCGAATGTGTCCAACTTGTAATGCGATCCTTAAACGTTAATTACTAACATCATAGTTGTGCATTTAGGAACAAAGTTCATGGCAATAAAAGTTTTGTAAATAGCTCTGAAATGGTTTTGTTTTGTGCAAGTTAATTGTTGCTAGCGATTTGAACTATAAGATTAAAGGCTTAATGGCTGATAAACTAAATAATAGACCGTTGAGTTTATAGTTGTTGTGATTTCATATTTTATCTACCAGTTTGATCAGTATTTTTACATGTATATTTGGAAGGCTACGTGTATAATACACATGTCAAATACACAAATGTAAAATTCCTTGGTGGTCTGTGATTAATAATTAGAGTTCAAATCAAATCTTAATGAGGTAAGCCATTGCGACAGTCTGATAACTTATCATTGATAACTATTCGGGTAACGTAAAATTTGGGCAAGTCACAATTGTTTGACCGTTTTTGAGTTATAATCTCAAACGTTTATAGATCTACGAAAGACAGACGGACATTTAAAAAACTGAAATTATACAAATTACTTATAGTTTTTAAGCCCACAACTGACAACTATCTACTCAAATCAGCAGTGGATCCCCGAACTAAAGATCCTTAATATCAGATTGAAACCTCTGGCAGCAAAAACCAATAAATCGACAGCTTAACCATGTATTATTAGGTATAAACATTATATTATACCATTTATTCATAACGAAATCAATGAAGTCAAGAAGTCTAAAGATTGTACAGGTAAATTGTTTCAATGAAGTACGTAAGCGGTGTAAAACACATACGAAAGCTAAGAAATGATCGGTAAAAGTTCGACTGAAAACCATCGAGAAAGTTTTATGCATTATATAAGAATTCAGTGGCTTAACGATTCTGCTGCGTTGTCACTGTTAAATAAAACACACATTCGGGGAAATCAAATTGGCTTCACTCTGCAATTTCAGTTAAGATTATAATGGCATCACTCGCTTAATTCCGATTGCCCTACCCTAGCGCGAAATTATGTATATAATTAATTAAATGATACAACACGTGAACGTGTCTCTTTGAAGCCTTAAGATACTACAACAATTACCAGCTAATCTTAGATAACGATTAATTCCGTGGTTACCGCAGCAATGTGCAAATATTCTCTGTAATCACATAAGAAGAACATTGTAACGCAATATAAAATATTAATATGGACATATTTATTCCTTAGCTCTCGGGAATATATAGAAGTAAGTCTATGTGTTGTGTTTTTTTTTATTATAAAACTATTTTCACTTAATTATGTCGTTATGTATGCATGTAATTGTATATAAAAAATATGGCTACGGTGATATCGCACAAAATAAAACAAATAATTATTAAAATCAAACATTCTAAAAAACGAAAAAGATCTTCCCAGGTTAAACGTAATGGAACAGCTATATACAATCGTTTTAAAAAGAGCAATTCTGTGTGTGGATTGGCAATCATTTGGGCGTTTGTTTTCGTTTTTTTTTCATCTTTTTTTGTTTTTGTTTTGTTTGTTGTGTGGTGTGTTTGTGTGTGTTGTTTTCTTCTCATTTAGTTTTGTTGTGTGTTAAAAGTGTTGTACATTTTGTAGGGGTTGTGGTTGCAATTTGGGAGGACGACAACGCCAGAACATATTGCTTAAAACCTGATTCTCCAGTTCCAAGTTATCTGAGTACTTGGCCGCGGAGCCTTCAATACATTCGGTTTTTATGGAAGAGAGGGACGACGACGATTTCCAGAAGGGGTTCCTGGGTGGTGCATGCTATTGCGGAAGCTGGGCGTGTCCGAGCTGTGATTGTTGCTGCTGCTGCTGCTGCAAGTGGGGTGGCAGGCCGTTGTTGGCCTGGTTGACGGGTAGGGATATGGTCATGGTGCTGATGGTCTGCGATGATGGCGGCACCAGTTGCGCTGGCTGGCTATGATAGCTGCTGCCGGGCGTGCCGCCCACCTGCTGCGGCTGCGGTATCATGTGATGCTGGGCACTTAGCTTGGGACCATCCTCGGCCTTCTCCTCCTCGCGCCGCTTCAGGCACGCCGCCTTCGGATTCAGGTTGCGCTCGCGCACCTGCTGCTCCAGCGTCATGATCACCTCGACGGCCATATTCAGGATGCCCAGCTTCGTCTGCGGCTTGTCGGACTTCAGGTGCGTCATGCACATGCGGCCCAGCTCCTTGAGCGCCTCGTTAATATCCCGAATGCGGATACGTTCGCGCGCATTATTTGCCTGCCGCCGCTCCTTTTCGCGAATGGCCTTCACTGCCGGCTCGGCGTCATCATCCTCGTCCGCCGAGGAGCAGTAGCGTCTCGGTCTTTTCGTTCCCTTTCCCTGCGAATGCTGCTGCAGTCCCGAATTCGACGATTCAATGGAGCTGGTCGGCTTCGTGTCCGAAATGTCAAGGCTGGTCAGACTCGAGGTGGTGGACACGCCCGCCGGAACCGAATTGCTAATGGCTGTGTGCTCTTTCCGCTTTTTCGTTTGCTTAGGCAAGGACGTGGACGCACTGCGATCGAGTTTCAAACTGGCCAGGCTTCCTGCCCCGCCTACCGATTGGCCGGATGTGCCGGCAGCAGCAGCGGCGCCCAAGGCCAGAACCTCGTGCACAAGTGCTGCATTGGACGTGTTGCTGACCGAGCCCGAGTTCCCACCGCTACCCAGATGCGACGGTGAGTTGGGCACAAACGAGGTCAACGCATCAATGTTGTCGATCGAGGCCAGCGACTGATTGACACCGGCCAGCATCTCGGGCTCGCAGTGATTCCGCAGCACATTCAGAGCGTCGTCCAGTCGCTCCTCCATGCGAACGCCCTGGAACACCGAGGCCATGGTGTGCAAGCTGGACACAGGAACCATTTCGCTGGCGTAGCTCGAGCTGGGTCCGCCATTTAGCACCGAATGACCCCATCCAGAGCCGCCAGACACGGACGGCTCGCCGCCGCCACCAACCACCGACTGGGTCAGCGGCGGAGGCGAGTTGACGGGCGTGGAGGGGTTCGAGCCGAAACTACTAATACTTTGATCCGCCGGCATGTACATCTGTTGCCGCAGTGCCGCTGCCGAGGAATTACCAGCTCCGGCCACCTTCACACTGGCCCCGGCACCACTGAACGCATCCGAACTCTGCACGGCAGGACTGTTCTGCTGACTGTGGTGGGGGTGTGGAAGGGTATGGCCATGGGGCAGGGCGTGCGGGAGCGGGAGTGTGTGGGAATGTGCGTGCGGCGTGTGGTTGAGCGAGTGATGGCCAAGCGGTCCAGCCGTGGACAGTGCACTGTGCTGTGCTTGTACTGTGTGGTTATGGTTGTGGGCCTGCGGCGAATTGAACACGGCTGGGGGATTCACATTAACGTTCACTGGTGCCTGCTGCCCGGCACCAGGTCCTCCAATTCCACCGGAGGTGGGACGAAAAGAGCTAATCGGCGGCAGACCCGTGGTCACCGGGCAGTGCATACCATCGGCACCGACGCCGCCACCACCACCTCCGCCCATTCCGAGTCCGTCCGCCTGGTGAACCTGCTGCTGCTGCTGGTCTATCGAGTGGCCAGAGAGCGGGCCGCTATTCTGATACGCCGATTGGCCCATGTAGCTATTGGCGCTGCTCATCTGCGGCTGACACCATGCACCTCCGCTGCCGGCGGCAGCTGAATCGAAATACTGATCGACGGTCGAGGCGTTGGCATATCGGTTGTTGCCGCCATTGACGGTATCGTGCATCGAGTTGAAGTCACTGGGGTACATGCCATTTTCCACGCCCAGACTGCCGTACGGCGAGTGGTAGCCACCGCCACCGCCGCGATCCGCTCCAACCGTCCCCGTCGGTTGCTTGTTGGCTATCTTGTTGAAGCAGTTCTGGAACACCTCATACAAGTGCATCGGCTCATCGTCACTGGTCGCCATTTCAGCAATAGATCTGCAAAACAACGGGGGGGACATAAGTTAATGCTGTCTACACATGTAATTCGCATACTTGAATGGTTCGATTAAAAAGGAAAGCTAAGGACTAGATCATATATTTGAAGATATATGAACAAAAATAATAATAATTCCGTGAGCTAGGTGTAATTAATTTACTTTAAATTTATTTAATGCAACAGGTTATCACCTGCAACCTGCACGCAAAGTCTTTTTATAGTTTATATGAATTTTCTGAAAGAATAGTAAGCGGCATAGTATGTTAAATGAAATCCTTTTCCTTAGCATTGTGAGATTATAATTAAGATGAAAAATGTTTTAAGCCAATGATTCTGCTAAAATAGATCCTAAAACCACCTAATCAGGGATTTTTATTTGGTTTTAAGACCATTTTATCAGGCGAAGTACAAGTCCTGCACAAGTAATGCGGAAAAAGTGGCTTGACTACTTTTAGCGCCAGCGAAAATGAATAGGCATTTTACAATGATCCAAACTTCAAAGAAGTCTTTTTTACTGTTGACCCAATTATCGAATTAGGATTAATTTTATTTTTTAAAAAATACTTAAATGATATAAAGTATGCAACTACAACTGATTATATTTCTATAAACAAGCGCACTAGGAAAATTGAACTCGTCCTAAAAGTGGGCGTGGCAAGTGTTGGAACCTTTCCTACCTGTAAAATAGTTTATAAATGTGTGCTAGCACAACTAAAACTGTTATATTTGGTTGGTTTAATAAAAATATGCTTCATACAAATATTTGTATTTACATATTTTTTTGGGAACCCATGTTATACCTGACCTTTCTTGTTTTATATCAGAATTCCTAGTCAAACAAATACTTAACTTCTTATGCTAACCTTACAGATAACAATAATAATTAGTTCAATTCATTAGTTTAAATGCCTAATTTTTTCCAAAGATTAAACATTAAAAATTAACAAATTGTTTAAAACTCACGGAGCCTTTTAATGCTATAATCATTAATGATATTAATCTATTTAACAAACTAACACAATACCGATTCTTGAAATGTTTCTACACCTGATTCACAACATTTTCCATGAACACATGTACATGATACTTACATTAAATATACACGTACATGGTATATGAAAACCGTGAGTTTGTTGCACGAAAATAAAACTTAAAATAACTTCCCAAACGAACAAATGCACACGCACACACACACACACAAGCACACGCACTTGGAGAATAAAGTTAATTCATACGCTCTTACACCCATTTACTCGTTTGTACATAAGTAGTTACTTTGTTTACGAGCATTCGTATATACATATACATACATACATGTGTATGTATGCAGAATCATGAAAATGGTATCCACATACATTTAAGAGGAATTAATTCGTACATAAGGCTGTATACGCACGGGTATATACACACATTCAACAAATAAACGTATGCAGATCCATGGGCAGCATAAAAAGTGTAATCGAACGGCTAGAAAACATACCCTGCACCGAAATAAAATACATTTCGTGAAAAGTACTCACCCTAATATCCACTGTTAATTCTATGTATGCAATTCCTTTTGTTGCAGCGAGTGTTGACGTTGAGCCACCAGCAGCGTATGTATTACATATACATATCTCTTTCGTATTAATACCGAGAATCCTTGTGTTTTCAACAACAGTTTGATAAGTTTACCCAACTTTTTTTTTTGTAATGTCGTCCAGTCGACTTCAACTAGTAGTACGATTATGTGTTTTGGGATTATATCAAAATGCACAGCTAAAGTAAACCGTTTTGCGATAAACTCTTCGTTTACACATTGCAAATATGCATGACACTTCTATTAACTATTTTAGTTCACTGCGCTTATGCGAATTTCAACTATAGGTAAAAAATTCTTTATTTATCATTCAGCTCGTTTTAATTTTCGTGTGCTCGGGATCGCCATCTTTGTTCTCTTCGTGCGTCATCTGTAGCGTTGCGATTCGATAAGAATCGATAGTCCCTTCGATAGACGTACACCTCGACAACCTTAACGCACTGTTTACACCGTTGTCGTTGCGCGATAAACAGGTTACATTTTTTAACTTTGCACTTGAAAAAATATGTTTTTGAGACAATCAGGATAATTTATTTGTATAAAATTGCATTTTATACTGAAATTAAATAGAAAAATTCTAAAAAGAGTAGACTCTGTTATTAAGCTGTGCTATAATTTTAAATTAAATTCAGAAGCTTAAAACACGACGAACCAGGTAAATGGGTTGAAGAAATTTATATAAAAACTTAGTATAAGTGTAATAAGAAAAACTTTGGGTTTCAATAGCTATAACACCATTTGGAAAATCCAATTTTCAAATCTACTATAAACAACGTATAAGGAAAAATAAAGAAAAAATATTAGAAATGTGTTTTTATAATGGTATCATAGCTTCATACAATTTTACTAAGGTCCTCGTTTTTAGTCCCCATAAATCCAGGAATTATTTCGATATTCCGCTCTCTTAAGACATTCCCCGGACACAAATCCTAATCATAGATATTAACAGGTATATGAAAAGTTTATTGCATTGGAAAAACAGTTTGTTGTGCATTTAGCTCCATCGGTAATGTGCGTAGGCGCGGTTGCTTTCGCACAGCCTGTGCAGATCGTCCTTTCGCTTGATGACCCTTCCCTGGCCATGGGCTGCGTCGAGAATCTCCCAGGCCAACTTTTCCGGCAGGGACACCTTACGCTCCTTCTCGCGGGCAGCTTCCAAGAGCCACTTCATGGCCAGAAAATATGACCGCTTCGTGGTGATGGGAACAGGGACTTGATAGGTGACACCACCACGTTTTATGGCGGTCACTTGAAGGAGCGGTCGGCAGTTTTCAACCGCTTGTTTCAGAAGCGTTTCGGGATTGGTGTTTATGGTTGTCTTCTCCCCTTTGGCCAGATTCATGTGCTCCGTCTGGGTTCGTTTTATTAGCTCCAGCGTCTTGGACAAAAGCGTTCTGGCCAAGGCACTGTTCCCCTTTTTCGTTATATAATTGATCATTTTATGTTTTGTATCGTCGTGAAAGATGGTATCAGACGATTTGTTGACCGCCGCCTTGATGGGCACATGGTAAAGCTTGGACAGATCATTCTTTTGCTCTAGTTGTTTATATTTTTGTACAATTGGTTCGACATAGTGTGTGGGATACACCGACATCAATCGAAGGCAGCTACAATAAACAAATGGGTGATCAGTCATTTGTGTTTTTAGAGATAAGTAACACTTTAGAGAAGTTTAACTTACCTGAGCCTTGAAGTTTTCTCTGCAATCCTACCTAAAAGCGACATGTTTACATCGTCTGCTGTGTCGGCAAAAAATAAAAAAACTATGTTATATATATGTTATGCACATTTGCGGCATGCATATAGGTGTGTCAAGATATCGACAAAGAGCTTAGTAATTTTGAAACAACAAAAATGAAGTAAAACAGTTGCGGTATTCCAATTACATTTTTTAAATTAATTTCTTTAGTACCGTACTACTGGTACTCACCTTCAAAAGATATAAAATAGAAATTAATTGCACCAAAAACTCATAAGTTAATTAATAGTATATTAGCAGAAACGTTTGTCTCCGAACTCAAACAAAGTGATGTCTTAATTAATTGAAATCACTATAAAAAAAAGCGTGGAATTTTACAGTACACTAAAATTAACTTTAAAAAAATTAACAACATTTTTAAGATACAGCAATTCAATAAGTTGCCTGAATATTGAGTTTCATTCCCACATTCCAAATGAATAAATGTAGCTAGCTTAGCATCGTTTAAACTGTCTGGTAATACTAGAGCATATACGTCAAAAACGCGCTAATTTAAAAGTCGGTGGCTTGCAAAGAAATAGCTTAATAAATTATGGAGGATTTTGAGAAAATTGAGAAGATTGGCGAGGGCACATATGGCGTGGTGTATAAGGGTCGCAACCGCCTGACGGGCCAAATTGTGGCAATGAAGAAAATCCGCTTGGAGTCCGACGACGAAGGCGTTCCATCAACCGCGATCAGGTAAAATGCCGCGGCTTGGACGCCCAAGCCTCAAAATGTTTCATGTTCTTTCGCGACTTTTCCATTCAAATGGCTTATATGCTTAATTGAAAGTATGTTCCTTGACATCTTATGGGTTGGTTTGAAGATTTTGCAATATTGTTTTTAATTTATACTGTGGAAGTCTAGCATAATTATGTTACGGCTTATGTTCATCATACATATGTGTGTGTATGTACAATCCTATATGCGTACTTATGCTCATGTGTACATCATCATACTTTCTATTTATGTTTATTAATTGGAAGCCTGCGAATACTTTCTGGTTCAACTGATAGACCAATAACTAAAATACTTTAATCACATGTTTTTTCTATAATGTAGTAATATTTAATATCCATTACAGAGAAATTTCGTTGCTTAAGGAGTTGAAACATGAAAACATTGTCTGTTTGGAGGATGTTTTGATGGAGGAGAACCGCATATACTTGATCTTTGAATTCCTATCGATGGACCTCAAGAAATACATGGATTCGCTGCCAGTTGATAAGCACATGGAGAGTGAATTGGTCCGTAGCTATTTGTACCAAATAACTAGCGCCATTCTTTTCTGCCATCGTCGGCGAGTACTTCACCGTGATCTTAAGCCGCAGAACTTACTAATCGACAAGAGTGGCCTCATAAAAGTCGCCGACTTTGGACTTGGCCGATCCTTTGGCATTCCGGTGCGCATTTATACGCACGAGATTGTTACCTTGTGGTACAGAGCGCCGGAGGTGCTACTGGGTTCACCCCGGTATTCCTGTCCCGTCGATATCTGGTCCATTGGATGCATATTCGCGGAGATGGCAACGAGAAAGCCGCTATTCCAGGGTGACTCGGAAATTGACCAGTTGTTTAGAATGTTTAGGTAACCACAGGTAATTTACTTTCTATTCCCTGTGATACTCACACTCATTGATTGCAGAATTCTGAAAACACCTACCGAAGACATTTGGCCGGGCGTTACTTCGCTACCCGACTATAAGAACACGTTCCCCTGCTGGTCCACGAACCAATTGACCAATCAGTTAAAGAATCTCGATGCGAATGGTATTGATCTCATACAAAAGATGTTAATCTACGATCCAGTTCATCGCATTTCCGCCAAGGACATTTTGGAGCATCCCTATTTCAATGGTTTTCAATCGGGCTTAGTTCGAAATTAACGTTCGGTATTCTCGTTTGACTTTAACTAAGAATTTTAAAACAAGAGATCTTGGTATCTAATCTAAAGCAAAATAGCCGTAAATAAAACTAAGGGTGTAAAACAATCAACGTTTACTTAATTTATGTAAGTGTATTTACAGATTTACGCCAAATTACCAGCGCTCTAACAGAATAATAAGGCTTCAAGGCTTTAATTATTATACAAAAAGAAAGTTAAATATGGAAATCCTCGTTGAAACTAGTCCTATTATAGAGAGCACTGCTAGCACCGCTGTCATGACGTCTAAAGACGCCAAAGCAGCCGCGCCTCTTCATCACGTAAGCACCAATGATGGTCGGCACCGCGATGAGCAGGACAACCAAGAGTCCAACCCATATAAGACTGCCCGTCGAACTTTCTATCATATGTTCATTCGCCACTCTGAGCAGCGTAACATCGTTTAACTTGTTCGGACCGCCACATTTGACATCTTTGGCCAGAACGGGCGTGGTCTTGTTGATTCGATCTATCAAGACGTTGATCAAGAAGTCATTGGATTCGTCGCAATTCCACGGGTTGAATCTAAGATCCAGAGCCTTAAGTTTATCCCAGCGCACTAGTAGTTCTTTCGGCAAAGTCGACACGTTGCAATTATTCAAGTAAACCTAAAAGTTTATGTTATTTAGTTGATTAAAGCTCTACATGCTTTTGCACTTGAATTACCTTTTCCAATGGCGGGTAGTCCAAGTACTGGCCACCAGTTACGTTCTTGGATAGAGCCTCCTCATCAATTTCATTTAGCAGTTTGTTGTCGGACAATATCAGTTCAGTTAAACCTAAAGAAAGATGGTTGTTCGATTAAGCCATTAGCCATTAGTGCGCGCAGGTTCACAACTTACTTTGCAGTTCACTAAATGCTCCTGGCCCAATTTTGTACAACTTGGACATAAAAGTCATGCTGAGGTGGGTCAATTTGGTCAAAGGTGGAAATACACTGAAAAAATTAATAAATATATTGTTTTGCGCATACACTTAAACGAATCCTAGAATGACTCTTACTTGTCGCCAATCAAATTTTCGATGGGATTTTCGTTTAAGACCAGGCTGGTCAAGTTCGTCGCATATTTCAGGGCCTTTGGCAATTGATTAAACAGATTGCCAGCTGCTATAAAGATCTCAAGATCTCGGGGACCATGTAGAATTGTATCCGGCAAGTCATCGATTTCCATATAAGAGACATCCAAGATCTAAAACGAACAACATAAACGAGCTTTTGAGTTCGTAGAATTATAAAAACATATGAATTTCGCATACCTTCAACGATTGTAAGCCGGAAATGGCTGTTTCTGAAAGTTGATCGATGACATGAAAACTATTTGAGCAGAGAACGAGTTCCTCAATGTGGGGAATGTGTTCAAACAGATCCGCATCCAAGCTATGCAGATCGTTGTATCCCAAGTTAAGAGTCTTTAGATTTTCCAATGACTCAAAATCTTGGACAGTGAAGGGTCCTTTAAAAACATCCGGTACCAGAACTTTCGAAGTCAATCGGTTATGCGACAAATCGAGTGTGACTAGTTCGGTTAAATTCTGAAAAGCTCCCACGGAAATTGAATCGATTTGGTTGTTAGCCAAGTACAAGTTCTCCACATCGTATTTCGGCAGAATTGGCACGCTGGTCAGATTGTTGTGCTCCAGATTGATTGTTTTGAACACAACATTGCCGTTGGTCAGATCCTCCCAGTCCTCGGCGGACAACCAATCCTGCAGTTTTTCGGAGCAATCCAGCAAATTGGTGTCGATATAGCAATTGCACTTCTTACACAATTTGCTATCAATTACTTTGATTTTTTCCTGCAAGTAGTGTGTATTATATAGCGAACTAAATAACTAATGATTACCATATAGTTAAATGTTTCTTGGACATAGCTTTGCCATGTCTTAATATGTCGGTTTCGTTAATTTTTAGATGGTTAATTTTACCTTCGACAAACATAGAAATTAAATTAAATTTTATTGCGATTTTTAAACAACTTATTTATATTACACACTGTTCTCATTTTTTTTTAAATTTTTTGTGTGGTGAATTTTTCGGTCTTTCTTTGAGTCATCTTTATCGATTTAGCTTTGCAAGACTTTTTCTTATCACGAATTTGATAGTGATACATATAATTTAGTCATTCTATTACTTTCACAAATATTTAACACAATTTAACATAATCTGTTCACTAATTTACAGCAGTATGCACATATCTTTTTAGTTAAGTTGCACAAATGATATTTGAAATCTAACTATATGTATCAATTCCATTGGTAATGTAATCGGCTTTATTATTCAGTTTACAATTGCATTCGTAATACGCACACCCACACCAATTTCAGAAAATTAAAAATTAAACACTTTATGTGGTACCTTTGGCGTCTCGGTTGTGGTGGTTTCATCTTTCGTCTGCCCAGAAACTTGGCTCAAAACGATACAAAAAATCGCAGCAGCTAACGTAGCTGATTTTGTTAAATTCATAGTTCTCAAAATTCTTTTGCCAACTAAAATTGAACTATAGGCGTGTTCACCGATCGATTAACTGTACATAACTAACAAGAGCACAATGAACAAAACCCCACATATTATTCACCTAATATTTCACGAGTTATCTTATCTTATCTCTTCAAAAGCATTGATACACTATCCAACAAAATAGTCGCTTTTGTGGGTCATTCGACTTTCGAAATGCGTTAAAATTAAATTCAATAAGATTAAAACCAAAATTCACATATTTTAAGCAAGTGAATCTTTTTACAATATTAATTCTGAATTATTTTGGTTTATATCCACACTAGTACCCTTTGTGCATAGTGTAGACACTATACGCTGATTAAATCCATGATAAGATACGGGAAAAGGGCTATAAGAGTATTGGAAGTGACTAAGCCATTTATACCCAAATACCTTATTTCACCTTGAATTAACTGCTTAAATTAAACATAATTGGCACAAAATAAAACAAGACTCGATAAAGGGCTTACAAACATTTCTTTGGCTTATGTTGTAGATATTGTTATGGAATGCTTATCTTAGAAACTAACTTAACTTGCTGCTAAATTGTTGAACATTTCCCCACAAGAAAAACAAGAAGAAGTGTCCACAGCTTGTAACCGAAATAATAAGGGGCCAAAGATCTGGATACTTTGTAGGTGCCGGAACGGTCAGAGAAGCAACCACAACACTGATCATCAGAATCTGCGATATATTTGCAATGTACTTCAGTGGATATTCGTTGCTGAGCTTCGACTTTGAATCAAAACATTTGAATATCAAATGAAAAGCCACAGTGGCCACTACGGCGGGCACCAACAATTCATCTCTTGCTAGAAGAGGCAACATGCTGAATACGGTAACTTCCAGAAATAAAATCATTTCGTCGGGCCAGCACTTAAGTAGGAAAAGTGCTGGTAAAGCAGTCAGCAAAATGGTCTTCTCGTGCACCTAAAAATATATAAGTTTTAATACAAAACTCGCTTTAAAGTTCAATGTTTTTACTTGAAATGAAAACAAGAAGAATGCCAGGCTCGTGTTGAAAAGCGCTAATAGAAATCCGACATTAGTTCGCCTTCGAAAGAGTAGTACATTTGTTGGCAAAGATGCAATTAACGTGCATGCAATGCACACAAGGGCCATTTGGTCATTGCTGATATGCTTCCTACAATTTGTTACATTACAAAATTGTATCCAACTTGATTCTACTTTCTTACTTTAGTTTCCAAACTACGTTGACGGCACACCAAACATTGGCCACCTTGTCCTCAAAAACTCCTCGGGCGACAGGAAACAGGCGATGGAGTACTTGAAGTACGGCCTGCAGAGATCCCAACCAAGGAACCCATAAAATAGCAAATGTTCCTAAGACAACGGCTGCTATCCGTGAGATTTCAGCGATAAAAGAAGCAAAGCTGTGGTTGAAAAGATTAAGATGAGTTTAGATTTAGTATCGAGGATTCTTTAGCTGTCTTGCTATTAAAAAAAAGTCGTTTTGAATCGCAAGTACCCACCTTTTTTGGCTTACACATTCACCCAGAAGGAACGCAAAGAACGGCAAGCTGTGATACAGCTCCATTTGCTTATAATTAAGGGCTAAAGTGAAGAAAAATGCAGCCGCGTAGAATCTTCTTCGCAAGATTGCGGCAATTGCCACGGCGGCAAAGCCCAGTGATATATTATTATACTGAAAGTGTCCATTGTCGATGAGTGTTTGTCCGGGATACGCGGCCACCAGCGTGAATAGGAACAATTTATCATCGCTTCGAAAGGCTTTATCTAGGGAATAGGCCAGCAACAACATTGCCGGCAAATAGATGAGCACGTCAGCAGAAACAACTGTTGCGCGCATGAAGCGTTTGTGCTCCTTCGACTCGAATCCCCTGCTCTTGTGCAGCTCGACGAAGCGGGGGTCAATGGATGCTCCTATGCGACCCACCAAATAGCTGTGGTAGGCCGTCAGAGGCGGATAATCCAGGCCCCAGTACTGAAGATCGTTGTTGGAGCTGTTTGTGTACCATTCCCCCACTGCCAGATTGACCGTGATCTCTTGCCAGTGGCGCTGGGCCTCGTAGTCGCCATGCATCGGCGGGGAATCGAAGCCGGAGTAGGAGTACAGCGAGATAATCGACCTAACCGCCAGGCCCAAAAAGGCGCTTGCCAAAATTTCGGATCTCATCTTTTTGTTTTGCCAACATTTTTCAGCGATGGTAGTTCAGCTATGTAGAATTATCGATAACTTGTGTCAAATACAACGACAAGCTAAGATTGCACCTCACGGAACTGCGGTATATGAAACAGAAATCGGAAGGGGGTCTTACATTTGAAAATGAGTTCAAAAATATTCATAACATTTTCGTATTCATTTTTTAAATGTGTACCACCCAACTGAAGAGCAAATAACTTAACCAGAAGCGGGTTTCTTAAAATTGATCTGTTTATTTAAAACGTTCTTATGTCGGCAACAAAATTTAAAAGTCGTTTTGCACTCCGTATTCGAGGGTAAACAAAACGAAACTGGCACTTCTGCCCATTTTGGATTGAAGACAGCGCTTTTGAAAACGCTCACGGAAGTAATATTTATTTACAGTTGTACATACAGTATATGAATTAGCATACTTCTAAAGGTGCTTACATAAATCAATCTATATACTAAATATCGAACACTGAGCAGAATAACAGTTTAAAGGTGACGATCAAATTTTCCGAGTTATTAGGTAACAAATCTGTATGGCTTTATCATTATCATTTTACGCTAATTCCATTGTTTGTAACATTAAAATGTCAGTACCAGTACCAGTCAATAAATATGAACATCTAAGCATACATTATATCTTACGTACCACTATGAACCATCAAAATATGCGGTTTTCAATCCCCCATGACTTATTGGCATAGGTATGCATTTTATAAGTTTTGTGGTAACAAGTTCGTGAATTCTCATCTTATTTCTCAATTCAATACATTGCATGTAATGGAAGTCTATTTACAGTTTATTCTTAGATTACTTTAAATGTCTTACCATGCCCACGCCGGCATCTCAATATGGTATGTCAATGATCTATTTACAATCTTCTATTTTAAAACAAATATTCTCAAATATAATATCCTCGAATGATTGAAGTTGCTCCATTCCAAATACCATCGATTATAAGTTTCAGCTATGCATAGTGACTATTATAAATGCTACGAATACCTTGTGAGTTGCCGCCAACGAGAATCGATCGAATACCACCGCGCCCATCAGCAGGAACAGCCCAGAGAAGTAGAGGATTCCCCCGGCCAGAGTTACGCCGCTAGTTCCATTCAGTCCACCCAATGTGATCAATCCGAAGGTGCCGTTGCCGTTGGTCTCCGTATCCAAAATGCTCCGATTGGCGTGCTGCATGGCCGCCGTTTTCTCACCTATTATAATTACAATGAGTATGACATATATTTAAATATCGACCGGCGGCGGTCTTACCCCTTAGAACATGCACTGTAATGCTGGCAGGACGGGCATTTGATGGAGCACATGTATAGTTGCCGGCATGACGGAAATTGACTTGCTTCACAGTAAGCACACTGACCGAGGGATTCAGGAGATAGGCGGATTGATGCTGTTGCGTCATATAGGGCGTGGAGGAGGGCACATTGGCGGCCGGTGCCTTGATAGCATCCGAGCTGCCCAGCAGGCTGTTGAGCACCCCATTGCTGGACTCCATGGGCATGGTGGCGCGCGATTTGTTCGCCGGCGAGCTACGGTAAAACTGGCCACTCTGCGGATTGCTTTGCCCAATCGATGTCACAACGAAGCCGCCTTGTGAGTCGTAATTGATCATTTTACTATCATGGTACCTAAATTGAAGAAATTGCATTCGGTTAAGTTGGGTCTTATGTTTAGAATAATATAAAATTTTACAAATCTAACTCATATTATTTTTCATACCAAAAAACAAATGCAGGATTCTCGGTAGCTCGCTTCAGTTTGCATTCGAGTCGCAGAGTAGAAGTCTCATCAATATGCAATTCCGGTGCACTAGAAATCTCAGCTACCGCTTCTATACAACGAAAAGATTCAATACCCGTTAAGCTTTGAACTTTGTAAGGCAGCTGCGTCCACTTACCGACAATCTTTAATTCTATAACTATTGACTGAGTTGGATAAATAGACAATTGACACTCGTAAAAACCGCGATCTTCCTCCCGAACTGCCTTAATTCTCAGGGACCAGTGGCCCATGTGCCGCGTGTGCTCCACCAAGAATCGCTTGTCACTACTGTGGGTGGATAGGCCCACTGTCAGGAGCTGGAAGTCCTTTCTACGTATCCAGGAAACCTGAAATGTTGCAAAAGGTCTAAGTATTAGAATCGATGTATAAATTTTAAGAAAAACATATATCTCACCGTGGCTGGGGAGTTAACTTTGACCACACAGGGCAGAATGGCAAGTCCTCCCTTTTGTGCAATAACTCGAGTGTTGTTCTTCGTATTAAATTGACTTTGTAAGGTGTTACCAAAATGATTTTGAGACGAAGTGATCTTCCCGACATCTGAAATGGTTGTTCAATGAATATTAAACAAAATCTCTTAATATAAATGTGTCAAAAATCACATGAAATGAATGAATCCAAAGTGATTTGCGGTGAAATGTTAAAAAAAAAAAACTTAAAAATGTAAAATGTAAAAATGAAACTTAAAAATGTATCTTTTATCTATGCCTTCATAGCTTTCGTTTTCATAGCTTTCGTTTTATTTTTAATTACTTTTGCATAGAAATAAAATTTTTCGTTCACTAATTTCTCTTGGTATTTAATATTTTTTTTTATTTACCTTCAAAAGCAATCAAAATAAAGTAAAAACGCAATCGAAGGTTTTCGCTTCCAATTTATAGCATACAACTTAGCGCAAAAGTGATAAAAATCGTTTAACGATTCATAAAGTTGGCGACCTTTGCTTACCAGAAAAAGTTGAACTAAGGAGTAGCAAAAAACATGATAAATGCAAGTGCCATCTTTTCGGTTCCATTATTTCCGAATTCGAGGCTCCGCGGATCGTATACTTTTCTAATTCAACTTTATACCCGCAGCAACATTGTCCTCCTGCAACGAACTTCAGTTTATGAGTACATTTGTATTTATGTATGTATGTATGTCCAATGTGTATTTCTAAAAATATTTGTGGCAACAACGATGCACCGTGGAGTATGTATGTATGTTTTATAGCTCGCAGATACAAGATATTTATATGTATGGGTCACGCAAACAACTTGAAACTTGTATCATGTTTTTTCTTTTTTGGGATAATCTTGACTTAAGTGGAGGAATTCAATTTCTTTCTTCACTAATATTTTATGCACAGAAAAAAAACACATGTCACGGATACAAACATACATATATGCATACAGATATATGTATATATTTTGGAGGAAATGCATACACAGAAATTGATGGAGGAAAACTCACTTTTTTCCCGTTTTTCTGCTCTTTTTGCACTGACTGCTCGGCAAATCCTTACGCGTACATACACATTTCGCCTCTAATTGTTTATGCAATCATAAAGCATTCGTATGACTATTTCATAGCTACATATTTTCGAGAATACAGATACAGATACACAGGTGAAAGATGTATAAATTGTATGTATTGACCGTCAGAAGTGCAGATTTCTCACTGCATTTTCGTTATATTTTCACACACGCGGCCTCTGTGTGTGCGGGTGTGTGTATGTGCGTGCGGGTGTGTGTGTGTGTGTGTGTGTTTAGAGAAAATGGCACAATTCTGGATTCGAATTTACTTGGTTGGAGCCAAGAGTCCGCAGTTCACACCCCGGCGAATACAACTTCGTTTTCGAAGTGCCAATCGTCGACTAAATTGAAGTCGGCAAAAAGCCCCATCCGTATAACTCACGCAATCGCATTATGTGGGGTCTCTTCTCTCCGGATTGCATTGCATATGCGTGTTTAAGCCAACTCGACTCGCCAATCGAAGGGATGATGACAGGAATTATTTAATATTATTCATATTTACTGCTGGGCGGCATAATGAATGGCATAGAGAATCGCATGAGTCGCACAAAAGTGGCGTAACAACGGCGTGTATTCTTGTTCTAAGGGTAATAGATAACGAACTTTGGTGGGGTGCTTTCCAAAATTAGTTTTATTCTGCTGCCAATCGATTGAAATGGCGCCCAGTCAGCTGACTGCTATCAGCCAAAAGTTAGGTTAGGTCAGTACTTGATAAGTGCTTCGCTAACAAGATAATATAATAATATAATGTAATATAACAATGAGAATCGTTAAAACACAACAAAAATTATGTATGCTATAAAACATGCATGCAGAACTTAAAATATATCAATAATATTTTATAAATGATTATTATATATTTTGTGCTTAAATTGATGCAAAATAAGCTTTATTTAGAAGTGCTATTATTTTGGTTACTGCCCTTTATATATTTTTTCTGTTATAAGAATAAAAATTAAAATATTTATGGAATACCCCTGATAATTCTGCGCAGTGGCTGGTAAAAGTACGAATGCGTGACACGGTCACGCTGAGCCGCTTTGCCGGCTGAATGGTCTTAAATATGCCCTAACGCTTCGAGATTTTCCAATGTACGTGTCCAAATTTGAGGCGAGCATGGCTACGAATTTTGTTATTTATCTGGCGCTTGGGGCACTCCTCTGCCTGGCCACTGCCAACGGGGAAATAGTGAACACAAATGTGGAGCGAACGCTGGACCTAACATCGCAGCTGGTAAAGACGACCACCAAGATCTCGGCGGAAGATTCGGCCGGCAAGCCGATTGTGGAATACGTGTTTTTCACATCGGAGCCCAGTTTGGCGTACATTGACGTAAAAGATGCTAGCGACAAGAGTGTGCCATTCAAGCGGAATGAGCCCGTGAAGGGGGAGCAGAGCTTCACGTTCACCTTCCCCAGGGCCGCCGCCAAGCAGACGTTCATCGTCGAGACCGTGGCCTCTAAGGGCATCCGCCCACATCCGGAGGAGATACGGCAGAACGACAAGCAGTTCGTGAAATATACGGGCAATCTGCACCTCTATTCCAAGTACAGGACCAACAGCCAGAAGACCAATGTCAAGCTCAGCTCCTCGAACATCTTGTCGCACACCCAGGTCAAACCCTTTTCGGTGTCCTCCAACAAGATCACCCTGGGACCCTACGAAAACGTAGAGGGTAAGTAATAGCTGCCTAGCAGAAACCGTCTGTTCTAACGCTTTCGATTCGTGCAGCCTTCAGCCAGGAGCCACTAGTCATCCACTATGAGAACTCCGCACCATTCGTCACCGTCAATACGCTGGAACGCACGCTGGAGATATCGCATTGGGGCAACATTGCCGTCCAGGAGTCTATTCAGATGACGCACACCGGGGCCAAGCTGAAGGGCTCGTTCTCGCGCTACGATTTCCAGAAGGAAGGACGCTCCGGACTGGCGGCCCTCAAGTCGTACAAGACCTACCTGCCAGCATCCGCATCTGGTGTCTATTACCGCGACACCAATGGCAACATTTCCACCTCCAACATGAACGCCGTGCGCGACTTCATCGAGCTGGAGCTGCGTCCGCGCTTCCCGCTCTTCGGCGGCTGGAAAACGCAATACACTCTGGGCTACAATGTGCCCTCGTACGAGTACATGTTCAACGATGGCAACAAGTACCAGCTGAAGATGCACCTCATCGATCACATCTACGACAATATGGCCATCGATGAGGCCACCATCAAGATTATTCTGCCTGAGGGATCCAGTGACATTAGGCTGTCCACGCCCTACTCCATCAGCCGATTGCCCAATGAGCTGGTGCACACCTATCTGGATACCATTGGTCGCCCGGTGGTCTCGTTCTCCAAATCCAATTTGGTCGAAAGCCACATTTCGGACTTTACGCTCCACTACAGCTTCTCGAAGACTTCTATGCTGCAGGAACCCCTGCTGGTCAGCGGCTTTATTTATATCATCTTCTTGTTCACCATCGTCTTCTTGCGTTTGGACTTTTCGATCACATCCCATGCGCATAAGGAATAAGTAAATCTTTAGATTTCCTCTAAATTTAGTCACTCATCAGATTGTAAAAGATCAAAATGAAACAAAACTACTATTTTGCAAATAACAAACGAAAATAAATAAAAGCTTGCACTTGATGGCGTGAAATTTAATCGTAAAAAGGTAATGTTTCTTCTAGCTAAAAATGAAATAAATTCCAAAACTAGAGCACTATATTTTTTAAAATAACAAAGTGCACATATGCCCAAATTCGGCGGCAGGATATTTTCTGTCATCTCAAACGACGAATTTCGCACATGCGCGCGAAAAGTCGAAAATTATTTCCGAGTGGTTTGAACTTTTTCGACGAGTGTGCTGTGTACATATGCATTAGTGGTTATAAAATTGTTAGAAAAAATGGATTAATCAATGTGAAAAATTAGTAATTTAAGTGATAAACAAAACAATACAAATCAAAAAGGCCATTAAGCTGTGAATCGAAAACAATTTGACAATGTGCTTTTGTACTTTTTGTTATGAAGGCATGAGTGGAAAATCGATAAAGCAATTTTCGGTCTGTAAACAGGCTTAACAGAAATAAAGATGAAGTGAAAAATCAGTAAAATGCATTTATAAAACTAATTCCATCGAACCTGCCAAAGTGAGTTCAAAGTGTATGCTTTCATAAATAATAATAATGCATGTTTTTAAACACATTATAACAGTCTGAATATAATTATGTATACCAATCTCAGTACATATTTTTTTTGCTCATACCGGAAATTATGTTTAATAATATGATATACGAAATATATATGATATATATGCATATTTGGAAATCTTAAGAGTAGACATATTTAATGTTCGAAATAGAACTTCCAGTTTTGATGGCAGCACAAGTATTTCAGATTACTCATGTGCGCCCTTGGCCCTTTTTTTTAAATGTTTGTATCCCAAATAGAGATTTGGCGGATAAACGAAAACTTTAAAGAAGTAATCCTAACTTCATTTTTCTAAAAGTTTATAAAAATACATGCAAAAACCATAAAAGATTAATAATTAAAAATAGTATTGAATAGTAACTTTAACTTTAACTTTACAAATCTACCTATAGAAATATAGCAAACATTTGCTGTTATTAAATTTACATACAATTAAAATGTATAACAAATAAGAAAATATATTTTTAAACTTACCAAAAAATCGCTTAATTCCCATTTAGACGATTAAGCCAGATGAGCTTTAAGATGCAATTGGGTCATGTAGACTTTTATTAAGCCCACGAAGTTAAAGTTCTGTAAAATGATTAAATATGAACTTCTTAGTCATTAGTAATGGTAGAATAAACCAAGAGAACATAAGTATATCAGTTGTGGAGTTACCTACCCATATAAAGTTGATTATTAACATCTCTTCCAGATCGGAATAGATCACTGCTGCGATTATGAGTTCGAATGGAAGTGACCTGGGGCACAACAATAGACGAAATGAGAAGGGCAATCCCGATAGTGTCCACTCCTCGATGCGCGGCAGCATGAGCTCCACGCGCAGGAAGTCCATCAACTTTCAGAACCAGCTGCAACTGGCATTGGAGTCCAACGAATGCGATGTGATGTACTGCAGCCTGTCGTCGGGCCGCTTTCGCGCTCCCAACGGCGAGAACTTCCCGCCACATGGCGGCAAGCTGAAGCTGTCGCCGCTGGAGAAGTACGACGATGCCAATAGGGGCGTGCCACCGCCCTCTCCGGCTCCGAACAGCGACTGCTTTGCCACCTGTGTGGCCAATCAGCTGCCGTCGCAGTCGTGCAGCGTTGGGTCCGCCAAGCCGGAAACTTCCGTCATGCAAAAGCACGGAATGGCTGGGAATGGTATGGTCGGAAGCGGAATGAGTGGAAACGGAATGGCGGCTAACGGTACAAATTACCATCAGCGTGGCGTTTCGCCAAATTCGAGATATCGTTTGGAGCGCTACCGCGAATCGCAGTCAACTCCGCAATCGAAACTGATGGACAACATGGGCGGTATGCCCTCGGCAGTGCCATCGGTGTCCGCCACGCGTCTCCTACTGCCTTCCAATGTTCCCTTGCCCCTCGCGCAGTGCGAGAACTACAATGCCTATCTGGGATCCACGGTGCACACGCCGGTGAAGAGGTACGTACCCACCCCGCCCCCAGCCATGGAGCTGTACTCGGATCTGAGCATCTCCTCCTCGCCGGCGGCCAATCTGCCGACGCCAGCTGCCGCTGTGGCATCGTCTGCAAGCACATCTGCATCCGCGATGCAATCGCAGTACGCCAATATGCCGTACAACTATCGCTCCAAGTGCTGCCACAGTGAAGCCTCGCACGGCAGCCTCAGTCGCACATCGCAGACGTACGCCAGCTGCTCGCCGGCGTGCACATCGCCCTCGCCGGCTCCATCCACCAGCATGTCGATGGTATTCTCGGCGGCCAGCTCCTGTTCGCCCATCATGACGGCCACCAGCTCCGCGAGATCGGGTAACCACAGGGGCGATGATAGCGATTCAGTGATTGTGGTGCCACCCGGCGGCGGTGCCATGGCCCAAATAGAAGCCGAGAATCCATCGGGAACTTGCCTGCACTGCAATACGGTGCGCCGCACCACAGGAGTTCATCAGACCACACAGACGACGGGTCCCATCAGTCCGGTTCCCATATCGCTGCCGGTGCCGATGGCCATGCCAGTGATGAGCGGTCTGAATGAGCAGATGCCCAGTCAGAGTCTGGAGTCCAGCATGGTGTCCGTGCAGGCGAAGCGTCTCGAGGGCGGTGGCAATATGGCCGTGCCGCCCGGATCCAATCAGCACCAGCTGTACCGCAGCCAGATGGCCAGCAATCCGCGTCTGCAGCACATCCATCACCAGACGCAGCAGCACCAGTCGCTCCAGGTGCTGCCGCAACCGCAGAACCATCACTTGTCCTGCAAGAAGCGCATTGGCATGTACATGAGGCGCACCACCTCGCAGTTCTTCGGCGTGGAGCCCAGCACGGAGGCGGCGGACTGTGCCCTGTGGCAAGGACGTCATCGCCGCCTGGCGATCCGCTGCTTCGGCATGTTCGACACCGAACTGGAGTACCACATGCAACAGGCCATTGGCGGAGGCAACGAGGATGCGGGCCAGAGCAACGGCACCAATGGCAACTATGCACCCGATCGACCGGACATCCTGCCCGTTCAGGATGCCATCGGTATGGACATGACGATGTCCGGCGACAGCAGGCGGCAGAAGTGCTACACCAATCGGGATTTCCTTGCCGGCGAGTTTGTGGAGCGCAAGGCATCGGTGGGCTATATGTTCGTGGCCATGGTCAGTTATTTGGTGCACATGTTCAATAAGCGGCGGCCCATTCAGATGCACCGGGTGCGTTGTCCGTGGCAATGGTCCCGCAGCTTTGCACCCATCCACGTGCAATCGCACAGCAATCAGCAGACGGATGCGGACGGCTGCTTGACGGATGGCCTGGAGGCCATCATAGACGATGAGGTGTTCTTCGACAGTCCCTGCGAGATAACCACCTCTGCGGTAAACGACGAGAGCTCCGACATTGGCAGACAGGCGGCCAAACCACGACCATGTGCGGATCAATCGGGCGTGGGCGTTAGTGTCTACATGGCGGAACGACAGCAGAACGGCTGGAGAACCTCTGCGCTGAATAGTGGCGGTAATGCCACCAGTGATATCAATCTAACCGGGGATCAGTCCTCGCATCAGCCTGGTGCTGCCCATATACCGCTCTGCAGCTCGGTTTCCAGCCAAATGCAGCCCGCCATGCGGAGCTCCCACTCGACCACATCCACGTGCAATCGTGGCAATCGGATAACCGCCCAGCTGCTCGACGGAGTCCTGGAGAACTCCCGTCGTCCGCCGTTGCGGTGCATCAAGTACTTCTCGGTTAACGATCTCGATGACCGCACCGATCATCGACCCTTCTTCACCTACTGGATCAATACGGTGCAGGTGGTGGTGCTCATCCTGTCCATCATCTGTTACGGCATTGCACCCATCGGCATTGGATCGGAGCAGAAGACGGGCCAGGTGCTGGTGACCAGTCTCAGTTTGCAGACGGTGCAGCATGTGGAGCAGCGGAACCTCTGGATTGGACCGCGCAACATTGATCTGGTCCACATGGGTGCCAAGTTCGCTGCCTGCATGAGAAGGGACATCAAGATCACCGAGGTGGTAACCAAGACGAGGCGACACGAGAGGGAAACGGCCTGCTGCATTCGCAACGATGACTCCGGCTGTGTCCAGAGCTCCCAGGCGGAGTGCTCCATCCGAGGACTCTATCCAACAGTGAGTGATCATTAAATCTACTCGTAGATAATTTTTAAGGATTCTATGTCCAAGACGTCTAAAAAATGTAATCATTTCAACTTGATCATACCCAGAAATCGATATCCACGTGGAAGAAATGGTCGCCCAGCGAGTCCGGACCGGGTGGAAGAATCTCCGGGTCCGTTTGCGGACTGGATCCCAAGTTTTGCGATGCCCCAGCATCGATAGCGCCGTACGAGTGGCCCGACGACATAACCAAATGGCCGATCTGCCGGAAAACCAATTCGTTTACGCAGCGTTATCGGTACAAGGATCACACCTCGGAGCACATGGTGTGCGAGGTGATTGGCCATCCGTGCTGCACGGGCTTATATGGCGAATGCCGGATAACCACCAGGGAGTATTGCGACTTCATCAAGGGCTATTTCCATGAGGAGGCATCCTTGTGCTCTCAGGTAACACAATCGATATGGATGATTTATAGTCATTGGCTTATGTTCCACACAAATTCCTTAGATATCGTGCCTGAACAATGTGTGCGGAATGTTTCCGTTCATCTCCGTTGAGACTCCGGATCAGCTATACCGATTGCTCACTTCGCTCTGCATGCATGCAGGCATTTTGCATCTGGCCATCACCCTGATATTCCAGCACCTCTTCCTGGCCGATCTGGAGCGGCTGATCGGAACCGTTCGCACGGCCATCGTCTATATAATGTCGGGTTTTGCTGGAAATCTAACCAGCGCCATACTGGTGCCACATCGGCCAGAGGTACTTGAAACTTCTGTCTAATAAGCTATTACGAATGTGTAATCAATTGAATTCGATACTCATTCACAGGTGGGACCATCTGCATCGCTGAGTGGCGTGGTGGCCTCGCTGATCGCCCTGCTAGTTTGGATGCACTGGAAGTATCTGCACAAGCCGCACATCGCGCTCTTCAAACTGCTGCTCCTGTGCAGCGTGTTGGTCGGAATCGGAACACTGCCTTACCAGCTCAACTTCCTGGGCCTGCTGGCTGGAGTGATTTGTGGCTGCCTTTTAACCATGTCCCTAGTGCCATTCACCACCTTCTCCAAGTACGGACGCAAGAAGAAGGTAATAGCCGGGCGGTTATACTATTATACACTCAAGTTTAAATGCATTTGATTCATTTTCAGATCAATCTCATTTGGACATGCGTTCTGTTCCACGTTGTCGTGTACACCGCCATGATTGTCACCTTTTACATCCACCCCAGCGAATTCCATTCCATTAGCTTTGTAGATATGTTCAGCAATAGCAATGGTTACGACAACTTCACCAATGCCGATCACCATGGCGTCGATGTTGTGAGCAGCAATACGCGATACTCGCAGACGCAGAACTCGCAGTACTACTACCATCATCACTCGGACGACATCATAAGGAAGAGCGTGACCTTCACCGAGAAAGCGCTCGTTTCGGTGGGTTTTCAAAGGATAATGACAAATATTACAGCACTTAGAACTGGTTTCCACTTGGAGAACCTGCGTAATCTGTCATCTTTGGTCGCATATATACATATATATATATTTAGTTATTAAAATTGATTTTCACTTTATACTTTCAGCACATTTTGTATCCCACTGCGCCGCGGAAAACGAGCGCCCAACAATGGCAGGAAGTAGAGTATAGTCGTTCGTTTAATCATCTTTCGAACTATAGTGATCGGATTAAAAAGAGTATTGGAAATATATCAAAGCTTAAGCAAGTGTTCACTTCACCCATTAGATTCTCGAACAAGAACAACCACTCTAATCTTATGACTGAATTAACATCGGTGCACTCCGAGAATAAACAGAAATATTTAGGTTACATCAATAATAATACTGAATTTAACGTCCTTTAATATTTTACATATTAATCGATTCAATTCATGACAAACAACAATTTGACAAGTTTGAGTGCACAAATAGATAACAATTATATGAATAACGCATTAAATGTCTATTTATGTATGTATAATCCGAACTTCAAATGAATAAAGAATAATTAGTATTAAAGTGTTTGCATTCTGCATTTTCTACATTTCAGGTTGAGAATTTCAGTTTTGAGAATTAAAAATCGATTTTAGGTATGTTTAGAAATGCTGTATTTCGCAGAATATACCAATGACTATGTACATATTATACACTATAAATATTTAGGTTAGTTAACTTGAGTTACAAAGGGCTGAAATTGTGTAATTAAATTCACAAATAACATATATGTATATATAGTACACTTGAAACTTACAAAGTTATTCAGAGAAATTGTATGAATTAATAAGGTTATCGATTCGCTTATTATATATACATCATCTCAGCCATAGAGGACATCTTTTTGGGAATATGAACAATGGTGTCGAAGTAGCTGGCCAGCTCACCGATGGTAACATCATCGCAATTCCCTGGACTCGTCGAATTGTAGCTGGCCTGCTGCGAGCAGGTTGCGCCCACCAGCGAGACGGCTGACAGAGACCTGGTAGCGGCAGAAACTCCCAAGGTGTCGATCTTATGGCTCTGTGCGGATCCCGAAGGTCCTGGCACCTCTAAAGCACCACCCGAGTGGCGAGCCTTCGATGAACTGCTGTTCCTCGACAAGTGCCAGCTATTTCCCATGGTGCTTCGCTTCGACTGGTCGAGCATGGCGTTGCATTCACCAATGACATCGCGAAACGCGCATGTGCAGCTCGATTTTAGTTCGTCGGCGACCTGGTCAACAATATCACTGGATTCCTCTTTTGGCTTGCACGGCACAATCCTGCCGCTGCGCACAATCCATTTGCCATGCTCGCAGCCGTACAAGGACTTCAAAATTGGTGGCCGAAATATGTTCTTCTTCGATGTGCCATTGCGCTTTTGATAGTGCTTCTGGACGCCGTGAGAGCAGCTCAGCGGACTAACAATCTCAAAGGATTCTTCTGGAACAAAGGAGTCCTCTTGCTTGCAGTCCTGCAGACAACTCTCGGATCTACGACGTGGTCTGCACTTCCAGCGATGTTGTGGTCGGTGCTTGGCGCCATCAGTTGTGGCGCCTTCGCAGCCATCAGATGGATCGAATCCGTTATCTGCATCGTAAAATGGATTTCGCCTCACACTCTTGACGATACGATGAGTCTGTGTTATTTTCAACTTGTCCAGATCAGCTGGTAGCTCTTCGGTGGCCATTGTGCTGCTGGGTCACAGTACTTTCTTTTCCGTGTGGCCTACGCTAACGTGTTCGATGTTTGCTCAATGTTATTGAAAGCAATTGGATGCTTTTGTAAACTTTTTGTTCGTTTTTTCCTATTTCTATTGTATGTATGTGTTACATTCACAGAATAACAGATAAGGTAGCGACACAAATCACACTAATATCCAGGGATGGACTGTATCCCAATTTGTGCTAGACTGTGTGTTGGAACGACGGAATGAGAAATTAGAAATATGGTCTTACCATTCCTTAACCAAAAATAATTTATTATATAAATAACTTGAAATAAATTACTTTTGCTTTAGATTAGCTGAAACACATCAGAAATATGAGTTTGTACAAAAGTTGAATTCAACTTTGTAGCTTCCCTTGCCTTGGATTCCACAATATATTTGGTTAGCTAAACAATATTAGCATTCATAAAATACAAATGAACTTTTAAGTTAAAATATTATATTTATTTTATTGGATTTAGTCTTATTTGTGTAGCAGCTGTTTTAAAAATCACATTTTCAAAGATTTTTAAATTAATTTTCATAATTTGGAAGTGTTTGTGGGAAGTGTAATAATTTCCGCTTGTTTTTCATCATGGAGATCATATGGTATGCCAATTAAATAAATATTGATCGTCGTTAAAGTTGAAATTATACGATTTATCTAAAAAAAGGGTTAATTTCGATCGTGCTTATTAATTTTTCCAATTAATCATCAATGGTAGCCGAGTTAAGGGCACTGCCGCCCAGCTGATTATGTGCTATCATAAGGATATCCTTCTTCTCCTTCGGAAAGCGCAATTCACGCCCAGCCATGCGAAAGGTCTCCAGCTCCCTCTCGGCGAGCACCAACTCCCTGCGAATAACGCCTGGATTATCGTGCTCCCTGGCAATCCAATCCAATGCCATCTGCGATCGCATCTCGTCGTCCAGGCTCCGGTTCGAATAATGAGCCACCACTTCCTGCCTGGAGCAGTGGCGTTCGCGCATTGCTTTCAGCGATCCGTTCCAGTGAAGCAGTTGGAACACGGTCATAAGCTCCTGGAACTCCAGCATGGTTCTTCCCTTGTTCGCCTCCAGCATGAATCTAAACTCAGAAAAATGTTTATTAATTCATAATACTTAGAAAGATAGGGTTTCAATAGCAAGTGCATATATTATGGTTTATGGAACCCACCTGAATGCTCCGATGCCCGATTCTGTGCCCTCGTTGATTTGCGATGTGCCCTTGAAGGAAGTGCGAGCATCCTGAACCGCCTTTTGAATGAACTCATCGCTGATTCGACGCGATGGATGCTCATTAAAGACGGAATTCATTAGGGCGATCTTGGCCGAACTGCGACGAGCCTCTGCCTTGGTGGGACAGTTCTAAAATGTAGTAAATGTGTTACAAAACACTGCGTCAACACTTTGCTAATAACGTAGTTACTTGAAAACTTCCAAAGCAGCTTCCTCCAGGAAGTGTTACGAAGCAAATGTATGGCTGGCTATTAGACGGAATCGATTCGTAAATCACAAGAGCTCCATTTTTCAATTCAGCTCCACGAGACTGCTTCATTTGCCAAAACTCTTGTAGGGCTTCAACGACATTTACTGAACGATATGCGAATTATGCGACTGGTTTATACTAATAGATAAAAAAAAAAACAAACACAAATCAAACTCACCTCTATAATCTCTATCCTCGTAAAATCCAGTTACGGTTGGTAAAACCCAAAAAGGTTCTTCGGGATAGACCATTTTTAAGATTATTCAATATTGTGTTGAACAAAGAATGGTTTCGGGTTTCGTTTTCAGCACAAATAAAACCGCATATCATTCAGTGGCTGCAGAAATTAACATCTAATTAATTTATTGGCTACAAATACTTAGTACATGTGTTAATTTAATTTTTTGTTCACTAAAAGTCCATTGAAGTGTCGGTAATTAGTTTCGATCTTGATTTCATCAGACAGGAAATATTATACATTAACAGCATATGTTTACATACATACAAGAGATGTATTGTTGCACTGGTGACACTGCCACGTCTTTAAACATATGTACATCGCAACATCCCTCGGCAATTACGAGTTTGTCGCCTAAGTCTTTCGATTCGGTGTGGTCGGAAAGTTTGTTAAATGCGTATGTATTTTGTACCAATTGCCGTATTAGGTCATAATTTTAACACAAACACAATTATTAGTGAACAATTGCACATCTTAAGTGAGTCTTTTTATGTTCATTTGCACGAGTATATGTTTATTTGTTAGATTTATACCTCTTTTGCATTTACATTTCGTTTTATACACTCATATTGTTAATTTTCACTTTTATTTTATCCAGGAGAACGGACCACTAAGGTCACCAGCGAGACGAGAAACCTTTCTGCAGCAATGTAAAAAAAACTGGATACATTACTGTGCCGCAGTGTTGCCAACTGTTGGCCACCAGAAAAAAGCCAGACGTCATTTAGCGGGAAAAGGCTAACAAGATGCAAACAAAAGCTAGCTAGCTGGGAAAATATTTTGGTTTACTGAACAAAAATGTTTAATTCCCAAATAAATATAAACTTTTCATATTAGGCAAACACAGAGGAAACCCTAAAAATAGATTAGAATTATTCCACCAAATATCAAATTCAATATAAACGGAGTGAATATACTTAAGCCCCGCGAATGCTGATAAATATCAAGAGACAAAAGGTGGAAGCAATAAACTCTGTTTACATTCACAACTGAACTCCAAAGCTCCATAAATTAATCTCCCAGTTAGTTTTTATAGTTGCTTTAATTCAAAATCACTTCCAAACGAGGTACATCGTACACATATAATTGCCTGTTGGAGGCTTAATGTCGGTTCTTAAACTACTAAATATATTGTAGCGTAAAAAAAATATTTTTCACAAATGTGATTCGAGACAACAAACTTGGATAGCTAATGGTATAACAGTTTCTCTTAGCATAACATTAATAAATAATTAATTAGTAGTACAAAGATACCTAGCTAAAAAATATTAAACTACAATTAATCATAGAACTTTTAAACAAGGATCTAAAATAGAACATCAATGCCTTCCAAGTTAGGCAATGGGGGATATAAATTTAATAAGTATTCAGGCTCTGCAGGCTCCATGTTTTCTGTGTTGTATATGTATGGCAGGTCAGTAAAATCTAGGGGCGGAAGGCATCTGTTTTCCAAATTATTTTCCAATGTGCGCAGATCAAGATAAAGTTGATCCAATAGTCCTTCATAGCCCTCTTGATTTTCCGACCAGGTCTCTGTGACCGCTGTAATAATACAACTTATAGTACAATTTTCAAGGGGAGTTGTTTAATATGAGCGGTACTTACGCTTGCTGCAGTTCTTCAAACATTTCTCGTTCGGAAAGTCAGTGTAGTTGAACAAATTGACGACTCTGTATTCGCAATTCAATACGTAGGCGCCCAAAAAGCAGCTATTTGTTTTATACCTAACTTCCTCGCGATCCCTGCTGACCACATTTTGTTTGGGGGCCTTTCGCAGCGAAAGCTTGGCAATACTACCCTCGAGTTTCAGAGAAGTGCTTTTGAACGGGGTTATTCCAGGAGTTTGGTGCATCACATTGTCAAGGTTACCAAGAGGTTTCTTCAATACGGAATTTGTAGGAACTCCATTTTTAATGGGATTCGCTGGCACTGCAATGATAAATGGCTATGTAATTACTAACACGAACGGGAGTCGAACCTAATTCAACTTACAATTAATGCCGGTGTTTTCCTTGTTTAAAATCTGATCCATTTTGTTAGCATTTATTGGTGTTAAAAAGGTATTTTGATTGAATTCTAGCAGTGAGCTGCGGTTTAGTTTAAAATAATTCCTGAAAACGAGCGGCACTTTTCTAGAGATGGGAGACTCTTAGTGCCACATAGCTGATATATCGTTCATCTGAAACGATGGTAATGACACAAAGTATTTTACTAGTAAATAAATTGGGAATTAATATTTGATAATATATATATTTATATTTTGATTGTCATGTATTAACTCAAAAATAAAATAACCTAAATATAAAAATTTACTAGTACATAAAATCTTGTTCCAAAATATTTCTCCACCGTATTTTATACCACGAAAATGTACCAAAACCATTATCGGCATCCAAAAGGCATTAGGGATTATAAAGTGGGTTTTTTAGTTTTTCAAAGTGGGCCCACTTAAGCAGCCTTTATAACAAAATTGAGTGAATATAAAACTTGGAGATTCAATACCGGAAAAATTTCAGTAAATTTTCAAGTTTTAGAACACCAAAAATAGGGCAGCCCAATACAAATACACAATATTTCACTTATCAGTTAATTGCTATCGATCGAACGTTTCAAAGCCTTCGCTATGGCGTCACATCAGTACCACCAAATTGCCAATTTGCTGGAAAAAGTATGTATAGAATTTCATTTTTGCAACATAACGAAATTCTAATTCCGCTCTCTCGTCTGCTGCAGATGACGTCGACGGACAAGGACTTCCGTTTCATGGCGACAAACGATCTGATGACGGAGCTACAGAAGGATAGCATCATCCTGGACGACGAGTCCGAGAAAAAGGTGGTGCGAATGGTGCTCAAGCTGCTGGAAGACAAGAACGGCGAAGTTCAGAACCTGGCTGTCAAGTGCCTGGGTCCCCTGGTCAACAAGGTGAAGGAGATCCAGGTGGAGACCATCGTGGACTCGCTGTGCGCCAACATGATGTCCAACACGGAGCAGCTGCGCGACATATCGAGTATTGGCCTAAAGACAGTGATTGCCGAGCTGCCGCAGTCCTCAAACTCCCTGGCCCCAAATGTCTGTCAAAGGATCACCGGCAAACTGAGCACAGCAATTGAGAAGGTGCGTTATATTGCTATTCCCTAGGCACCCAAACGTTTAATCCGTTGTTCCTTAATAGGAGGACGTCTCTGTGAAACTGGAGTCGCTGGACATTCTGGCCGATCTGCTCTCTCGCTTCGGGGAGTTCCTCGTTCCCTTCCACAGCACCATTCTGAAAGCTCTGATGCCCCAGTTGGCCTCATCGCGCCAGGCTGTTCGCAAGCGTACCATCGTGGCCCTGTCATTTCTGCTGATCCAGGCCAATAGCAACGCCTACAACGGTGTCATCGATCATCTGCTCGATGGCCTAGAGAACCCACCAAATCCAGCTGCCATTCGAACTTACATTCAGTGCCTGGCTTCGATATGGTAAGTTCCAATTCCTGAAATTGTTATATATTTTATGCCATATGATCTTTAGATGCAATTTTATTTAACTTTACTCTTTAGTCGACAGGCTGGCCATCGACTTTGCAATCACATTGATCGCTCCATGCTCCTGCTGAGCCAGTACAGCCAGCGGGATGACGATGAGCTGCGCGAGTTTTGTCTGCAGGCCTGCGAAGCTTTCGTCATGCGCTGCCCAGATGCCATAAACCCGCATATTCCCATGGTAAGGAGTACACATGCTTTATGTTCTCATTCACGTTTAATAGCTTATGGGTTTTGTTAGATCCTGGAGCTGTGCCTCAACTATATCACCTACGATCCAAACTACAACTACGAGACGGATGATGGCGACACTGGCAATGCCATGGACACGGAGGATGATGAGTACGTCGATAGTGAGGAGTACAGTGACGACGACGACATGAGCTGGAAGGTTCGTCGCGCTGCAGCCAAGTGTCTGGAGGTCTTGATATCCACACGGCAGGAGCTCGTCGAGGACTTCTATCGCAGCCTGAGTCCGGCTTTGATTGCGCGCTTCAAGGAGCGTGAGGAGAATGTTAAGTCCGACATATTTCACGCCTATGTGGCCCTGCTAAAGAACACACGCCTCACCGACGACGTGGCCAACGACCACGACTCAATGGATCAGGTATCGGGTCCGACCTCGCTGTTAATTGAGCAGCTGCCACTCATTGTGAAAGCCATACAGCCGTTAATGAGGGAAAAATCGATGAAAACGCGTCAAGACTGCTTCCTCTTGCTGCGCGAGCTGTTGAATTCGCTACCAGGTGCCCTGGGACCCTACTTGGACAGCATTGTGCCAGGCATAAGCTATTCGCTGAATGACAAAAGCTCTACCAGCAACATGAAGATCGAATCTCTGGGATTCCTTTACTCGCTGCTCCAAGGACATCCGCCGCATGTCTTTCATCCACATATTCCCCTACTGGTGCCCCTCGTAGTGACTTCGGTCTTCGATCCTTTCTATAAGATTGCCACCGAGGCGCTTTTGGTGCTGCAGCAGTTGGTAAAGGTGATTCGTCCATTAGAACCGAATGCGGCCAAGTCCGACTTTGATGCCCCATCGTTTGTGGGTCAGGTTTACTCGTGCACATTGCAGAAACTGAAAGTGACGGATGTCGACCAGGAGGTAAAGGAGCGAGCCATAGCCTGCATGGGGCAGATTATCGCCAACATGGGCGACATGCTGCAGAATGAGCTGGCGGTTTGCCTGCCAATCTTCATGGAGCGCCTAAAGAACGAAGTAACCCGTTTGAGCAGCGTGAAGGCGTTGACCCTGATCGCAGCTTCGTCCCTGCGCATAGATCTGACACCCATCCTGCACGACGTGTTGCCCGCATTGGGCACATTCCTGCGTAAGAACCACCGCGCCCTCAAGCTGCACTCCCTCGATCTGATCAACAAGATCGTCATCAACTATTCGAGCAACTTCGAGGCGAACCTTCTGCAGACAGCCATAGTTGAGATCCCACCGCTTATATCGGATTCGGATTTGCACGTAGCCCAGTACTCTCTGACGCTTTTGAGCACCGTAGCTCGCAGGCAGCCCCAAGCTCTGGTCGGCATACATGAGCAGTTCTTGCGCTCCGTGCTCATTTTGGTTCGATCTCCTTTGCTGCAGGTGGGTGAATTTTAATTAACAGCTGAGTAATTAGCAAAACTAATAACTGATTTCTTTGCTACAGGGATCCGCATTGAATTGCACGTTGGAGCTGTTCCAGGCCTTGGTGCAAACACAGCTGTCTGGCCTGGACTATCATTCGCTCGTTTCGAAGCTAATGGCACCAGTTCTGGGTGGCAACGGTGACGTCAAATCCAGAGCCACTGCCGGCGCTCCCAGTGAGGTGGTGCAGCTGCACAAGCAGGCCTATCACTCATCGGCCAAGTGCATTGCTGCCTTAACACAGCAGTGTCCCCAGGTGGCGACCCCATTGGCCACAAAGCTGATAACGGATCTGCAGAAGCGTAACGATACGGAAATCATATTCTGTTTGCTCACCATCGGTGAGATTGGCAGGCACTTTGATCTGAGCTCCATACAGGTGCTGCCGCAGACAATTATTGAATGCTTTGGGGCCACCTCGGAGGATGTAAAGGCTGCAGCCTCGCATGCTCTCGGCGCTGTGTCCGTGGGCAGCCTGCAGACATACCTGCCTCTGATTCTGCACGAGATTGAGGTGCAGCCGAAGAGACAGTATTTGCTGCTACATTCGCTTAAGGAGGTCATTTCATCGCTATCGGTATCGCCCAGCGGACTCGCCCAGCTCCTACCCTCGGTGCCATCCATTTGGGATCAGCTCTTCAAGCATTGCGAGTGTTCGGAGGAGGGATCACGCAACGTGGTGGCCGAGTGCCTGGGCAAACTGGTGCTGGTCAATCCCGACGAGCTGCTGCCGCAACTGCAGCAGGCATTGCGTTCCGAAAGCGCCACCATGCGCACCGTTGTTGTCTCCTCAGTAAAGTTTACCATCTCCGATCAGCCGCAGCCCATTGATGTTCTGCTCAAGCAGAACATTGGCGAGTTTCTATTTGCCCTGCGAGATCCGGAGCCCCAAGTGAGACGCGTCGCACTAGTAGCCTTCAATTCGGCGGTACACAACAAGCCCAGTTTGGTGCGCGATTTGCTGCCCACCCTTTTGCCTTGGCTCTACTCGGAGACGAAGGTGAAGAGCGAACTGATTAGGGAGGTGGAGATGGGTCCCTTCAAGCACACCGTCGACGACGGTCTCGACATTCGCAAAGCGGCATTTGAATGCATGTACACACTTCTCGAGCAGGGCTTGGATCGTGTGGATGTCATGCAGTTCCTGGACCATGTCCAGGCTGGTCTGTGCGACCACTACGACATCAAGATGCTGACGTACCTGATGACGGCACGTCTGGCCATCTTGTGCCCGGATAAGGTTCTGCTAAGTGAGTAGTACCAAAGCCTTGATTACTTGAGATCTCTTATTCACTTTGCTCAATTCTTTCAGGACTCGATCAATTTATACAGCAACTACGTGATACGTGCACCCACAAGGTGAAGGCCAACTCTGTGAAACAGGAGTACGAAAAGCAGGACGAACTCAAGCGTTCTGCCCTTCGTGCAGTCTCGGCCCTTTCGCAAATACCCAAAGCAAGTAAGTAAAAATATTGAAGAACATTGTATCTGAAAATAAACTAATTGAAATTCCTCTTCAATAGACAAAAATCAGCAGTTAGTGGATTTCCTCAAGTCGATCAAAGAAACACCGGAATTAAACAAGATCTTCGAGTACATACAGAAGGATTCCATCACCGGTAGCTCAGATATTATAGTAATGGATCAGAGTTAAAAGGGAAACTTGGTTTCAAATTCCTTTACTTAATTAAGAATATGCGTTTGCGCACAAACAAGTATCTCTTTTTCTGATATAGCTTTTAAATTTTCTAATAAGAAATAAATGCAGATCGACTTGAAAGAGTTAATTAGTAAACAGTAAACCACTCCCAAAAACTACCGACAACCAAAAACAAACAAATGCCGTATTGAGTACTGTGTTTATGAATTTTACTAAAAGTTTATTGATTGGTTTAGCATTTTAACGAGGGAGAATGATGGATGATAGGATCCATTTGCTCTTCCTGAAAGAGACTAGCTCTTCAATCAGATAACGATAATTCCAGTTCATCCTCTCTTAACTAAGAGCAACTGATTACGTAAAGGCTTTTAAACATTAATGATGCAATATTAATAATGCTCAATCATGAGAAAGTCGACATGGTGTATTTGGAAAGTGTATATTCTGTGGAAAACTGAATTATTCAAATTGTTTCGAACTTATGATTGAATTTTGGTCTATAGGAAGGTGGAAATTTAGGCTGCCTGCTTGCTTCTCTTCTTCTCGCACTCCTCGGGCACGGCTTTGCCGGAGGTGACGCCGCCGTCCGACGCGGGTCCCGTTTCGGAAACAGTCTCTGGAGGATGTTCAAGCACGTGGTCAATGATGCCCAGCACTTTTGCCTCCTCGGGGGTCATGAAGTGGTCGCGCTCCATGCGTCCGGACATCTCCTCGTACGTATTCTTGGCGTGCTTCACGTAGATGTTGGTCAGCTGGCGCTTGATTTTGATAATTTCCTCAGCATGTATTAGGATGTCTGTGGCTTGGCCCTGGGCGAGATTGCATCATCAATTCGGGTGAGATTTTTACACTAGAATGTACTTACTTGTGCGCCACCAGAGGGCTGATGTATCATTATTCGCGCGTTGGGTAGGGAGTACCGCATGCCAGGAGCACCGGCCGCGAGCAGGAGGGATCCCATCGAGCAGGCCTGTCCAACGCACCAAGTTGCAATGGGTGGCTTGACGTACTGCATCGTATCGTAGATCGCCAAACCCGCTGTAACAACACCGCCGGGCGAATTGATGTACAGATGGATCGGTTTGTTGACGTTCTCCGATTGCAGGAACAGCAGTTGAGCCACCACAGTCGAACTGATGTCGTCGGTTATGTTGCCCATAAGGCAAATTATACGCTCCTTCAGCAGACGTGAGAATATGTCGTAGGCCCGCTCACCGCGGCCAGTTTGCTCGACCACCATGGGAATCAGGTTGATGTTGCGAACAGAATTCGCCCGGCCGCCACATTGTACCTGCAAGTCGGTGGATTAATATGGGCATTACCATGTGTCATGGTTAAACTTACTGAACTAATTTGTAAAAAGCGGCTAACAGCGGTTTTCAGCATGATCCTGGTTTTGTTTTGACGCAAATCAACCGGATTCGCAATGTTATGCAAAACAGCTGTTCTTAAGGCTAAGAATACACACTTTAAATCATTTCTGACACAAATGAAAAGAAACACTGAATTCCGACTGGCATGTAAGACAAAGGGTATATGAACTTACATTATGGGTATTCCCCAGTTTTCGTCCAACAGTTTTTTCTATTGAAATACTGAGAAAATCTCGCAAGATTTGTTGCAAAATTCGGAAGAGAGGCTATATTGCATTTCTGTGGGAACGACTGGAATTTTAGAATGAAGTGAAACACAGCTGGCCATGGCTAATCGAAAATAATAATAACTTCTGTGATTTATAAAAATATTATGTTTTTTGTTCTTTAAATATGTTAAATATTTATTGTACGAAGTGTACCATTAAAAGCAAATTACTTATACTGAGCTAGACTTTAAATGCATAATGATGTATAATTTTGATTTGTTTTTAGTCAGCTTATATAAAATAATATGCTCTTTCTAAATGTAATCTAATGGGTGCTCACAGTTTCGATCAGACTTTTACGTTGCTTCTTAAGAAAGCATAAATATGCTTAGTTGCGATTTTAGTTTATTGACAGTAACTGAAGGTAATGAAGTCAAAAGCAATGTGGAAATTAATTTTCTTTGGTTGTTTATGTGGCCTAAATTGTCAAATTGTAACATCCAATTTGAGCGAAGGAAATTCTTCTTCTGCAAATTGCAAGAGCGAATTCGAAAAATTTAAGGTAAGCTTTAGAAAAATAAAAATTAAACCTATTAAGAGCTTATAAATGCCTTCTAGAATAATAACAATCGCAAATATCTTCGCACCTACGATGAAATGCGAAGTTACAAGGCGTTCGAGGAAAATTTCAAAGTTATTGAGGAACACAATCAAAACTATAAGGAAGGTCAAACGAGCTTCAGGTTGAAGCCAAATATTTTTGCTGATATGGTGCGTATTTCAAAAAACATATAAATGTACATCCCAAAGCCTAAAAACAATAATATTATTTAAATATTTTGAAAACCAGAGCACAGATGGTTACCTCAAGGGATTTTTGCGACTGTTGAAGAGCAATATTGAAGACAGCGCGGATAATATGGCCGAAATAGTTGGTTCTCCTCTAATGGCCAATGTGCCCGAAAGTTTGGATTGGCGCAGCAAGGGATTCATCACACCACCGTATAATCAACTTTCCTGCGGTTCCTGCTACGCCTTCTCCATTGCCGAGAGCATCATGGGTCAGGTATTCAAGCGAACCGGGAAAATATTGAGCCTGAGTAAGCAACAAATCGTGGACTGCAGTGTGTCCCATGGAAACCAAGGATGCGTCGGCGGCTCCCTGCGAAATACTTTGAGTTATTTGCAGAGCACGGGCGGCATAATGAGGGACCAAGATTATCCGTATGTGGCAAGGGTAAATACCAAACAATTAGGAAGATAGTTAGTTGCTTTTATTTAGATATATACGCTTATTTATAAGCTTTATAAAAATCAAGGTGTTAGAATGACTACAGCTTGAGCTATTCATTTAATTGGTAAGTTAAGGAACGAATCTTTTGTTTTTTAAACATTATCAAATTATTTTTGGTGATATTGAATATTAGAATAGTAGAATATTTAGTTATTACAGGCAATACAACTAATGCTAACTAATGCATATGTTTTTCAGAAAGGCAAATGCCAGTTCGTACCCGATTTATCCGTAGTTAATGTGACATCCTGGGCCATTCTTCCCGTGCGCGATGAGCAGGCCATTCAGGCGGCAGTTACCCACATTGGACCAGTTGCAATTTCTATAAATGCCTCCCCAAAGACATTTCAACTGTACAGGTAATGACCGTAAATACTTACATATATATTTTTGTTTTTAAATTTAGCCTTTTGTCTCAGTGACGGCATCTACGATGACCCCTTGTGCTCATCGGCTTCCGTAAATCATGCCATGGTGGTAATTGGTTTTGGAAAGGATTATTGGATACTAAAGAATTGGTGGGGCCAAAATTGGGGCGAAAATGGTTACATACGAATTCGCAAGGGAGTCAATATGTGCGGAATTGCCAATTATGCCGCTTATGCAATTGTTTAAACTAAATCTCTTATAACAAAATATCTATAAACTGATGAGAAAATAAATGATTTTTTAATAATAACTTATGAATTTGAAATTCTAGATGTCTCTAACTCAATGGGTTTGATATGTTGATAAATTAATGAGTTTACACTGTGCAACACAGTTCAGTTTGACAAATGAAGATGGCACATGTTCGTTCTGTAAAAACTAGGACATTAGCTGAGTATATTCGTCCTTCGATTGGATACTTGTGCAATAAACTCAGCAATGAGTTATGCCACCTTTGTAGCCCAGTGTCATTAGCACAAAGTTGAAGTAATGAATATGGGGGGCGTGGCAAAGCGCCAACTCAGATCCTTGTTTTATGGCACTGAGCCCGCCCACAAATCGATAAAACAGCTCCCCAAACGACGGCGACGACTTTGTGAAATAAAAATAATGCCCTTTTCCTGTGGATTTGCGTGGCAAGCACAGCGATTTAAATGGTATTTATAAAGTGCCAAAAAGCTGAGCGCTGGAAATCCTTCGACCAGGATGTGAAACTTTCGCGCAAAACTCCTCCCACAATGGCATCATTTATTGCAATTATAATGTGTTTCATTGCCGCTTAATGGATAAATAGTGCTCCATAATGGCTATAACCAATAATAGGAAAGTAAGCTGGAATCGCTGAGCGTGCAACCACTTTGCCTGCTCCGTAGACCAATGAGAGCAATTGAAAGGACCTCCGTAGGCAGGACTTCACTTAACTTTACACTGCCCCGCCGACTTGGGGTGGATTTTTTAAGGACTCACGCGAGAGAGAGAGAGCGATTTCGCTGGATTTTTGAAGGGTAGGAGAGTGAAGTGCTGTTGCAGGACCAAAGAAATTGCTAATTGAATAGAGTCAAGATGTTGAACTAGTCATATTTGTCCATTAAAACGGGCAGTCATCCGTTTATGTCTGGCCAAAATCGAAGCGATAATATTTTCTATTCCGTCGCGCTCTCGAACGAACAATTTAAGCGGTTGAATCGAATGTGGATAATCCGAAGGACATGCGCAGCAATAAAGAGCCAACTGAGGTGATTAGGCACGCCGAATGCCATTGGTGTTGACTATAAAATAGTCGGCAGCTTAGTTTCGTTACAGCAACTTATGCTCGAACGCATAAAAAAGCAACGGCATTTATTTGTTTACCCAAGCCAAGGATAATGGAGCAGTTGGCCCAGTTTGTCACCAAGTCCTTTGAGTTCAATCTAACTAACAACAGTGTACACGCCTTATTCAATTCGATGACGGGCGCGCGTTTAAAAAAGCCCACGGAAGTGAAAAATTCCATATTCATAAACTCGATCAGTTCCGGCGGCAGTTATGCCGATACTTGCGCGAGTGGCGAGGAGTCCGTGGACATAGACATTACCGACCTATCCGTATCCGAGAGCAATACGATCCTCGCTATCGATCCGGAGCCAACGGAAGAATCTCATTCGCAGCGCGAGGAGCATGTGGAAACCTACAGCCTTAGTCCCACTCTCCACAAGGCGGCGGTGGAGCCGAAGCCCAAGAACTGGCTAATTTCGGAGGATTTGGACGTGGACTCCCAGCCGGAAGGTAACTTCACTAACTGGATATGATGGGTAGTGCTGGTAGATATCGCTTAAAACATTCCGCAAGCTGATATCTTAAGATAATCCGCAATCTGATATCCTATATAATCCGTCGGTGATTGAACAATTTGCATGGTCCAAAGCAAATTTATTTCTTTTGTTTTTAACAAGAATAGAATAATATTTTTACCTGCATTTAATATTTTCTTACCATTATGTTACTTAGTTACTAATTTATTTGGCAAATTTTGGGATTACGATATCTTTAATTATATATTTGTGGCTTAAACAACTATATATAACATGTTTTAAATTGCAACATGGATTTAAAACCGACCGGATATCACTCAATAATAGAAAAAACTGAAAAGTTGTTGCATAATTAGGATGTTTGTTAAGAATTATGACATTTATAGCATGACTTTTTTATTACACATGGATCGAATACAAAAACGCGAATAAGTAAGGATATCACTTTTATACGGACAGATAAACGGACAAACAAACGGACATGGCTTGATCGACTCAGCTAGTGAATCCTAGTGAAAGATACTTTGTACGGTATAGGTTAAAGTCAAAGTGTTAAACAAGATAATTGCCTAATAAACCTTTTACCTATAACTTTATTACCGTCACATATCAATATCTAAAAGCAATTCGTAATCCATTGCGTTGATTCATCTAACCATTAATGTCCATATAAAGTATGTAGTTTATTCGATATCCGTAAATATTTGAGTTAATAAGCCAGTAGTTGTAGCATGTACATATATTCATCAAAAAGTGCCCATTAACTTTGTGTACAAGTTTCAAATAAAAATGATCTTATTCATAGTGTCTATATAATCCGTCGGATAATGAACTTGTATTTTCGGTGCATAACAAATCAATAATCACACATTTTAATTAAATAAAGACTAATGCCTTTTTTTTGCCGTTTTTATAACCAGTATAAATAGAGAAAGAAATCTTAAAGTTAAGAATAATACATTATAATAATATAATTATTACAAACAAAATCTACTGACTTAAAAATTTTTTAAGAGACATCATGATAAATTTGTTTGAATTTCTTTTTAATTTTAAAAGTGTAAAAAAAGTGACCCAAGCATTCAAAATAAAAGGATAAACTTGTGTTTTATATTCTAGATCGATTGACATTAAGTATGCCATACGCATATGAATATAGAAAAAACTATAACCTTTTCAGATCCGAAAATGTCTGGATTGCCCACTGCCAGCATAACCGAGTGCACGGAGGACAGTAATACGCCAAAGCTGGCGCCGGATAAGCCATTATTGCCGGAAGAATGCGTCTCTCCGGAGCCCAGTCGCAACCGGGAGCACTGCGATCCGCTGGACACGTCGCTGGTGAACACCAAGCAGCGGAGATCGCGGACGAACTTCACCCTGGACCAGCTGAACGAGCTGGAGCGACTGTTCGAGGAGACCCACTATCCAGATGCCTTCATGCGCGAGGAACTGAGTCAGCGACTGGGCCTCAGCGAAGCTAGAGTGCAGGTAATTATGTTCACGCATCAACTCCATAAATTATACCCCGATTGCAACATGACATTGGAAATGTCCGAGGACGCCCCTTTGGACACCACGAGGTCCAAATTGTTTTTCAATGGTTATTCATTACACTTGTACTAATGACAACCAGACATTGTCTCCCCGAAATATTTCGACCGAATGTGGAAGCAGTGACTTTGATTTTTCAACCACCGGCATGGTGAAAATAATGAAGGAAACTACATTGGAAAGTCGAAGTTTATATACCCTACAGCTTAAAGGAAAACTAGAAAATAGGTTTTTCAATTATTATCAACCAGCATACATAGATACTATATTCGATGATAATAATAACTACCTTTTGTAAGGATGATGTGCAGATACAGATATGCAGACGAATGGACAGACAGATATACGGACATTCTGACTTACGGACATATAGACAAAGTGACACAACTCGATGCTGATCCAAAATATATATATGTATATGCTGACAAAGTACATATACACTCTGTAAGGGCATAGATGGCATAGATATGGGGTGTTAAGTGGTTTACGCCACCCTTTGTCGTCTGGGACACAAGTAGAAAATTGCTCGAGCATCGGGGGGCCGGTTAGAGATTAAATGCTCAATCAGGGTGCTGGAATAGGCACTATGTGGTCATGAAATATGTAGTTACAATTCCAAAGCCAGCAGGAGTGTCACTTTTTTTATGGTCCGTAATAAATTGCTTAGCTCTTCGCAACTTTTAGCCCGCTAAAATATCTAAGAAGTACGCATCTGCCGAGATTAACGGGAAATAAACAGTGATAATTCAGTGTATACTGAAGCAACTAATGACCAAATCGGATATTATAATGCCTTAATTTCCTTAATTTATATTAATGAAACAAACAAGTGATGTGATGGTAACTTTCATTTATCAATTATGTGTTCTTGCAGGTTTGGTTTCAAAATAGAAGGGCGAAATGTAGAAAGCACGAAAACCAAATGCACAAAGGTGAGCAAATAACTAAGGCTCCTTCTAAGTTAACTTTAAAACATTAATGTAATTAAAAACTAGCATAAATTGGTGCCCCTTTTTTTTAAGCACCCCTCTCACCTTCGCCAAGTTTGCGCCAATTAAGCTTAATGAAAGTGTAAATTGCAATTAGTTAAGTACACAAAAATCAGGCTAGAACATTTACATTTCGGAATGCTGCTGTTCATTTTCTGGCTTATCAACTTGCTGGGGCCAATATGTTACGGTTTTCACAGTTGTTTAAATGTCTCTTCATTAATTCATTTGGCTTTCCGTTTCCGTTCAACCCTCGTTTCCAAGGACTTAACCCCCCCATCCATCCATCAACTTCCCCGCCCTACGCCACTCGATAGAATTTGTATCCTTCGTTTTATTGCCCGAATATTTAATTTGATGAAGTTAGCAATGATTTGTGCTTTGCTGTCGCTAAAAAAAAAAAGAGAAGCGTTCTTATTTTATGTATATATTGCCGAAGGGATTTCGCTGGCTAAAATCTGAGCAGATGCGTTTGTGAGTCCTGATTATAATTCGAAGGGCAAACAAACTGAACTGAAAACCCGGAGGTGTTGAGGTGCGCGAAAAAATTTATTTTCGAGTTTAGAAGAATGCAAATCAATACATTTACGCATTTATGACTTCCTGAGTGTGTGTGCTTTTTCACATAAATATAAATCGCATTCGGGTAGCTCAGCCTAATTGGATTAAAAAAGATATAATCGCATTTATCAAATTTGCCGCCTAATGCGGCCGTATTTCAATACTGGACCTTCGGGCATAAAAAACTTTTCGGAAATGTAATCAAATTGAAATTTTGGCATAAAAAGCACGGCAGACACGGCGAATGGAATGGCCAGCACTTTATGGGTCCATATCAATTCTCAGGCTCTTTGCCACGGTGAACCACCCATAAACAAGACGTTAACCTGGCCTCCAGTTCCCAGGAGACCCATTTGTATGTGCCGCTCCACTCCAGAAATTTCACCCGCCAGCGGTAACACGTCCCTGTGGTTCCGGCCATCCGGCTTTCCGACTTTCCGGGGCGTTTTCCGAGCAATAAATTACAAAATGAATTCAATTACTTGTCACTGAATCTTAAAACGATTTGCCAATCTAGCAGGTACGGTACATATCCATCTAAGCAGAGTGATTGCCGGCAGTGAATCCTTCGGATAATCCTTAAAATATTGCTTATTTCTTTGGTGCATCTTAAAAATTTAAATCACTTTTTTATACACTGAAAACTTAATGCAAATAAGTTTGTACTTATTACCTGTTTTTACTCTATAACCTTACACAAAAAGTTTTGCAGTTCTTAACCTTTTTGTTTAAGTACATTATTAATAATTATATATTATTACTAATATATAAACTGTATTCGTCTTTTCAGTTACAAGCAGAATTTTGTCTTACCTGCATGTTTCATTTTTAGCGAATGTTTTTAAATGTTCGTATTTTAATGGTCAATGAAAGTTAAAGAGCTTAACAACTTAATCGCACTAAAGATCTTAAATTATAACAATTTAAGCCACATTACATAATTGATCCAAAATTTGAACAGATTATACAAACTGTAAACTTAAAAAACCTTTCCCTAACTAACCTTTTTCAACCTTAAACCTTAAACCTTACTTTCTTACAATGAAAGTCAAACTTAAATCTACACTTTAGTTCCACAAGCCCCATCCAAGTGCAACACGTCTCATGTAATCCACTTATATCTTAAAGGATTCCTCGTGGGCAGCCGGAGTCCGCCGATTGCCACTCCGCTGGAACCATGTCGTGTGGCTCCCTACGTCAGCCTGGCCGCCCTTCGCAGCTCATCCGTTCCATCCCATCCTGCCGCAGCGACCAGCTCGAATCCCCAGGCACCCGGTGTCTCCGGAACCAGCAGTTCCGGCAAGGTGGTCACCGTGGACTCACCACATAATCACAATCCGGCGATATCGCGCTCGGCTATCAAACAGTTTTCCAGCACCGTGGCAGCAGCCGCCGCCTTTTCCGCTTTCGATCCGGCCATTATTTCGGTGGCAGCTCATCAGGTAAAATTCCAAATGGTAGTATTGCATCTATGATCCTGGCAGATTCAGCGATGCCAATCCTGAACTTAAAATATTGTAATCGATTGAGGCAGGCGCTGGTTAAACATACAATTTTATAATCTCGACAAAATTTTAAAGATTTTATTTATTTAAACCATCGAAAAGTTATTCATTAGTGCAAAGCTTAAAAGCTTAATTACTTATAATAATGCGTATCGTTTTTATGATAACTAACTTATACGACAAAGTTTGGAAAAAAGCCGTTTTTCATTTGAAATATTTCACATTGAAGTTTGTATGTACTAAGAGCATAAAAATATGAGATTCTGAAGAATCCTTGCCAAGAAAATTCTTCTAAATATTGAATATAATCTTTATTTCTAATGGTCCCAATACGAGTTAAGCAAAATAGATACAATTTAATGTATATGTATCTATATATCTATTCTTTTGCTGATTTCAGTACGCAGCTGCTATAACTAATGGAACCGTGCCGGCTGGATTGTTTTCTGTGCCCCAGTACTCCATAAATCTGGCCGCCTTCGCCGCCGCCCACAGCAAGAGCTCTTCGATAGCCGATCTCCGGATGAAGGCCAAGAAGCACTCGGAATCGTTGGGTCTGCAGGCGGACATGGTGCTCTAGTGACCACCTGGTAGTAGAACGTAGACATGTACATTCAATCGATGGTGCGGTGGAATTGCGTCTAGCACCAAAGTAATAAAAAGGATAGCCACATTTATTTATTTAATTAAAGTCTTACTTAATAAATCTAATGAATAAGAATGACTTAAAACCAATATCGACAAATAAAAGAACTGTTTTTGAACGTGATCGTGGATCATCTAATGCTTCAATTGATCATCTCATTCTTAAATTTTTGTTTTCCAAATGATTTTTCAAATGATGGTTCAATACCAAAGTTTTATTTCACCCAATCAAAACAAATTGTATTAATGTTAAAATTAAATTTCAGGCTTTGGTTTTAATATGGAATCATTATAGCATAAATATTAAAGAATTGCCTTAAGTACACTATTAAAATACCCGATGCAGCTGGAGTAACTGGGACCATAGTTAGTTAGGTGGATCTTCCATAGGTAGAAGCTCCTACTTCCCACTTCGACCCAACTTCTCCAGAACGAACTCCTTCAGTGGCTGATAGTACTGATAGCGCAGACAAAGCATTTCGGGTGAGTTGCGCAGCTGCTCGAAGGCCTCCGATTCGGATTCCATGATGAACACAGCCGTTCCGGCCATCGCGAAAGCAACAAAAATCACGGACGGAACGAAGGCGTGCAGTAGGTGGAATTTGCGGAACTTCTTAACCTTTCGCGTGGATGGATCCGCGTGCAGGAAGCTATCGGCTGGCGAACTGGAGTTCACGGCGCCATCCGATTGTCCGTAGTACAGATTGGGCGAGTAGGAGCCGTGCTGTCTGGCCTCATTGTGTTTCCTCGGATGATCGTAACCATTTACGGTCAGGCCGCTCTCAGTGGAAGAATGCTCGACGGAGTCCCGATAGGCATAGCCACCGATCTGGCTGGCCAAATAGTTGACCCCATCTATGTTCGACGATCGCAGGCGTGCCTCCTCGCAGACTGGCTCCAGGCTGGAGATTTGGATGCCCCCATTTGCATCGCTCATCCCATGGTCGTGCCCATAGAAATGGCCATTTGGCATGCCGTAGCCCAAAGGCTCCGACATCGTGGATCTCGGCAAGCTGCTATATCCTGAAAATATAATAATAATGAATGTGTAAATAATGATAAACTTAGCATATGAACGCGAATTCTACAGACATATTCGTTTATATTCTTCAAAATAGAAGCAATATGAGTGGCTAATACTCAATTTAACTAGAAAGAACTTACTTATTTGTGCTAAATCCCCTTGTGGACTGGACGGCGTGGCTGGCACACTGCTCGCCTTTCGCTTGCTCGAGTTCGAGTTATTCTTTTGTTCCCGCAACGCATTTATGTTTTCAGTCAAAATTTCACGCTCAGTTCTTCCGGTGTATCGGAATTTGGTGCCCCAGGAGAAGAAGCCTCCGCCCGAAATCACAGCTGCACTTTGGCTATTGGGTAATCTGCAAATGAAGCTACTAAGTTAATTTGAATCTGTATTAAGTATATACAATATATTCTCACGTAAAGAACAGCATTTGTTCAATGGCACATCGCCACAAGTATCGACAAGCTGCGCCAGTTGGACACTTGAAGCCAACAGTATGTTTTTTCTGGAATATACAAAATAGGCAATCATTTTTTATGGAATCATGATTCAACAACTTACTGGTTCACGACTAGCGTCCGTATAGCTGAGATGCGCTATAAACATTTTGCCCTCGAAATTGATTTTGTGTATTTCGTTCCAGCGAAAATGTTGAGATCTTTTGCCGGCCACAAATGTGCTAATGCCCGTATTATTTATGCCGACGTACTGCTGCGATCCGCGGTGATCCTTGACCGGATGCGGATCTATGCCGTAGGTCTCCAGGCCGCGAGCTATGCCCAGGAACTCATCCATGGCCAGGGAGAGATTCTGTCCGGGCTCTCGCTTCTTATGCAGCTCGATTATCTTCTTCTCCAGACACTCCGTCTGCCGCAGTGCTAATTCTATGGAAGATACGTAACTGCCCACATGCACGTCTTCGTTATAGTCGCCCAGCTCCTCTGCACAGGAAATAGTATATATATAGTTAGCAAGTTAATTCATTTAAGAGGTGTTCATCCCGACCTTGAACTATTAGAGCGCCCAGTGCAGCCGCCTCGCCCAAGGAGCAGTACAAGCGACCATGTCGAAGGTCCCTCTTTAACTGCTGATAGAGCATAATCCGTGCATTTCCGGTCAGTCGAAATGGATCCGCAGGGTAGAACTTTACTCTCAGCGAAAACAATAGTGGATCCATTTCTGAAGACAAGATAAAAGTTGTAGTTTATAAAGCTAATACGTTTTTAAACATTGCTCACCTTTGCATTGCTTAATAATTGATTTGGACAGGTCGAGCCAGTGCTGTTTATAATTTATTCACAAACGTTTATGTTAATTAGACAAATATTTATATTATATATAGTTATACCTACCCTCTGTTTGGAGGAGTCAACATATCGCAAACCGAAGTAATCCTTCTCCTTGATCTCCAACTCACCGCACAAGTACTCCAATAGGTATATTCCCTTATGGAAGGGCTGTAAAATATGGGATATTTTGATATTATATTTTGTTTATTATACGTTTTATATATATGATATATTTAAACTCCTGAAAATGATTGCATACTTTAGAGGTTAAATATGTCCTAGTCATTAGTCTTTCCTACTTATTTTCACTTTCCAAATACTCTCACCTCCCAAAAAATGGTAATTTGTATGACTTGTTTACACCCTCAAGGAAGTGAAATGGGGGTTAGAACTACATAGAAACAACCACAAAGTGTACCAGTTGGCTAAAAGTAATTTCAAAGCTTAATAAATTACTATAAGTACAAATACTTAGAAGTATGCGAATTGACCACAAATTTCGAAGATTTCATTTTCAGCTTTAATAGCATGCTTTTTGGGGATTACTACATCAATATTTTTGCCGGCAAGCAGAAAGGGCGTTAGCCACCCATCTGTTTACAGCCGAACGCAAGGTACCAAAATATATTAATAAGTTAGTATGTTTTTATGTATTTACTTGAGACACTCGCGAATGGACGGAAAAATAAAAACAACGGAATCCCATTAAATTTAACATTATATTTGTGCACTGGGTTATCTAAAATAGCAGTATCTTTAATTTTAGCACAAATTCGGATAGAAAGAAATACTCCATCGATTGCAGATGAGCAGTGATTTTCGAGTTCAGCAACTGATTCATCCAATGACCGGTCCAATTAGGTTAACATTGACAGAGTTCAAGAGCAGCACAAACCTGAAATTCACACTCTAGGACATCGGAGTCATCGAGGAGTCGCACAGTGCATTTGTACACAATGTTCCCCTCATTTTTGCTCCTGAACATTTTGTGGATTGGATTGTGTTGACTGCGACACTTTCACGGCAACTTTCACTCGAAACAAAAGTCACTAAATGAATTGGGCGATTTTTGATTGCGCCAGCTTATTTTAGAGCCAAATTCCGAATGCTTGGCATTCTATTCGTTATTTTAGATATCCAAATATTTCGGCTTTGGCCGTGTCCTTTGCCGTCCTTTAGTGGTTCACGTTAGGGGTGTTTTTCGCGTGGGGAGGCTACTAACGGTATAAAGCACCAAATAAGGACAACTGCCTCGCGAACATGTGTTTGTTCAGATGTGACTGTTGGTATATCGTAGCCCATGGGTGCCATATACTGGAAAAGTCTGCATAAATTAAATATAAACGTGAAAAGCGATGTGGGAAGGGAGGAAAACACCAAAATATGCGTTAACTACCGAGTTAGAAAACATTGTTCGATAAGATTCGATGATTTGTAAATCGACAAACGATTTTATTATCGCGATAACCAAACTCGATTAAATGGTTTCGTTAATCATCAAAATTATCGCGTGTACAATAAGGTTCAGACTATTTCCGAGCCAGAGGCCTTTAAGAAATAATCCTCATAAGTTGAATGATTAATTACCACCACTTAACTAAAGGCTAACTTCGATAAACTCTACATCTTCGCACAGAACTGCATCAGACTCATTTGCGGCTGTAACATGTCCAATTTGAAAGGATTTCTGCTCTCCGTTGGTAGCTTCTTCAAAGTCGCGGCAAAATTTATCAGCGGCATCAGCAGGAAGGCATATTAAAAGGCCTCCAGAGGTTTCCACCGATCTGCCAGAACGAAACTTTGTGCTTTGGCCCACCAAGGTGCTGAATTTAAGAACATTTTTGATGATGGGCAACTTGTTGATTTGGAATAAAACCTTTTCCTTTTGGAATTGTGCTAGATTATTGGCGTGACCCAGTAAACCAAATCCGGTGATATCAGTGGCACAGTGCGCTTGATATTTGTGCATTAAGAGGGCGGCTGAAATAAGTATTGGTTAGTCTTAAATACAAAGAATACCAAGGAAGTACTAACCATTTTTGTTCAAATAGGTCATAGATTTCACTGCTATTTCAAAGGTTTCTTTTATATCAGCATCACTACATTCAGACAGCAGTTTCTTGTACTTTTCGGTCTGGTTAAGCTGCCAAAGGTGAGCATCCATCGCCATTTGACCGCCCAAAGGTTTCGTGAGGACCAATACATCGCCGGGCTGCGCGTTTGACGGTCTAAATGGTCATGATATTTTAATAAATAAACAATATGATCGTAAGCAAATACTTACAGTATTATTTCCTCGCTACGGCAGACAGATGTGGCTATGCCACCAATAATGCACCACGGATTGATCTTCAATTGCCTAATAATCAGCGGGGTATTACGATAGCCATTTGCCTTCAGGGAGTTTTGGAAACCCTTCATCACCAATCCAATCACAACGTCGCGTTCCTTCTCACTGAAACTTGTGGAAGTGCTGACGATCATCTCCACTGTATCAAACTGCGTCACCCCAACCGCATAGACATCACTCAAGACATTAGCTAGCGCAATACGACCCAGTAATTCGGGATCATTAACCATGGGATAGAAGAAGTCAACGGTTTGAATAAGCAAATAGTCCTTGTGCCGCTTGAGTGGTATAACTGCACAGTCCATTCCAGAGCCTAAAAATATGATTAGGCTAATCTCGAGATCTGCTGATTATACAAAGTAATATCTCTCACCGATAAGGTATCCATCATTATTCTTATTTTCTATTTCTGTTCCCCTTAGGTACTTCTCCAGTACTTTTTGGGGGATTTTGCAACTTCACCCGGTGTGGGTGGTAAACTTAGTAAGCTGAAAGTCGGGCTCAAGCCCATGTTTTTCGGGTTGAAACATTGTGCGCGAATTTCTACGCACCGGTTTTAGAAACAGCTGAGAATAGAAAATATCGTGTTCTTGGCTAGTGACGGCACTTCAACACTTATCGATATTCCTAGTATTCCAGATAGGAGATTCCATATCAGTTTTTAAGGCAAAGATCAGCTGATATCAGCTGACTTTGATTAAATCAGAAAACTTTTATATTAAATAAAGTGTATATACTCAAAAATAATAAAAAACGCAATATTTTGTTTATATAAAAGTGGAATATTTTTGTATCAATTTTTCCAAAGCATCGAAATAAATAGTTGACATTTTTAAAAGCTATACACGACTGTATTTAAAAGTGTACTTGATACTGAAACATAAGGTTTGTATCCTAAAATGACATGTACATATTATGCAAGGAGTTTCTTAATCTCGTCTTTTTCCGCCGCCTCGAGGTAGCTTTGGCCATCTGGAGTAGAACCATTTTTATCAGCTCCCTGCAATCGAAAACATGTTTATTTGGCGTATATGTAGAAACAAGGAAGCACAAACCATTTTTAGAAGTAATTCCACACAGCTCGTATGTCCTTCCCAAATGGCAGCCAGAATGGGGGTAATACCATGTTTGTCCTTTCTCTTCAATAAATATTAGTTAATTACAATTAAGTTCTATTATTATACGAAGACCGGCATGTCTTAGGTGCACACCTGGTTCATTTGTTTAGCTTGAGACTATGACTAAACAAATGAAGGTGGTGCAGACGTGTATATATGTACACTAATATATGAAACCAGTAACTGACGAAACATTAATGATTCATGGCCGAGTAATTTGGCATTGTGAGCTACTTACATTTATGTCTGCTCCTAAGCTTATAAGAAACTCCAGGACATTCAGTTGTCCAAAATCTGCTGCATAGTGTACTGGAAAACGGCCCTTGATTTCCTCATTCACCTTTTGTGCCTGTATACAAATAGAATTAATTAATTCCAAAATTATTTAGAGTATTAGCAGCGCACATCATTCTGAAAAGCGTCTTGCACAGCATCGAACTCTCCGTTCTTTATGGTCCAAATAATGTCTTCATTAGAAATCGCACTCATTTTTATTTTTCTTTTGGGCCGACTTGTCAAATACTGCTAGGGATGGAACTTTGCCTGTGACACTTGTTCAGATCCGATAATTATTTGCTACATTTGGAATTTGCGAATTATCCAGGGTGTTGGTATATTTTAGTATTTTATATTAACAGTCTATTTAAAAAGTAATTGTACGTTATTTAGTAGTAGTAGTATTTATTATTTTATTTATTCGACATTTATTTTGAATAATTAATAACGAACGAAAAATAAATTTTGTTAGACATACGCAAAACAATCACAATTGCTGTTGGCTTTGGAATTTTATAAATTATCACCAGTTTTCTCACTGTGGGAATATTGTGCAAACAGAAGATTGTAAGATGGAAAGTTGCAACATTGCATGTCGGTTCGTTTCCAGTGCGATCCCTGTGAGTACTCCACTTCCAGTTCCTTCATAGTTTCGTAGGCCAACGAGCACTGATCCACAATATTCGAAAATTATTTTAAATAATTATACAAAAAGTGGAGCAACAGCTTACCTTATTGGCAAAGATGGTTACAATAAACTTTCCCGGCTTGAAAGTATTGATTACTTGATTGATAAGTTTACGATAGTTACTTAGAGCCACATTTGTTTCGAAGCTCACATACGAAAATTGATTCTCCGGAGTAATATGAATTGTCATGTACTCCCCCTATAAAGAATTTATGTCAATAGTTCTTGTAAAATTTTTCTATGTTACCTTATCGTTGATTCCATTCATGGAGTAGCCGCAAGGATCGAACAAAAAGTCATCAATGTGCATAGTCGGCAATATGGTATCGATACCAGATTTCTGAAATCACAATCTATATGTATTGGTTTTAATCATTTAAAATATATCCTCATACCACAGTAGCGCCATTAGCATCATTAAACTTGTTTTTATAGAAGATTGACATGGTTTCGGGATCTAGATCTTGCATTAATATTTCAATAGTTTGATCTGGATCGGAGTCAACGTTTTTCTCATCCGATATAAGTTGGGGCGTAATTTTGATATCAGAACGACTAAAAGTGTAGAGGTACCAACACTCCAGGTTCATGGAGCCCAGACAATAGGATCTTCCGTTGGGAAAAATTGAGTCCAGATACGTAACTTCCTCCGTAAAGCCTTGATGGGGAGTTATCTGAATATATATGATATAAAATCATTTGAAATGCAATTAATTTTTTTGCCCACCTGCGCCTCCGGTCTAGTGAAATTTTTTCGCGAGTAGAACAAGTCTGCGACCACATTGTATCCATTGGCCTCAGCCAGCTTAAGCAACTGACCCAGGCATTTCAATGGAGTAGTCGTTCCACAAGTTTTAAGGATCCATCGTCGCTTTGAAACAAACATACTGCTCTCACTGCTCGCACCGAATACAAATTTAAAATAATTAATAATATTTTATTAAGTTTAGTTTTATATATTCGCATACCTTAACACAAAAGCATCAATAATGTCGTTTTTGGATGTGCTTATTATTTGACAGTTGACATTGCTAAGCACGTTTTCCCAATCAGATCTGAAAAATATCATTTACATTCATTAAAAGTTCAAGGCTATTTGAATAAACATGTACACAATGCCTCGACCAAAATTTATTTTGAGATAATGAGGATTGGATTAATGGGATTGATTAAAACTCGTTATCAAACAAGGCCAAGGGTTAAGACCGATTTTTGAAAGCTTAATTCTAAGTGAATTTACAAAGTTCTACAGGCTGCCAGTTTAAAAAGAAATTCCCTTTAATAACTAATTTCTTGAAATTTCAAATCAAATTTGTATATCTTGAGAATCATAAATAAAAACTTCAATTTAATTTGGGTAGGTACACGTGTGCCGCATCTGATAAGCCTAAAAACCAATGTGTAACCTATTCCAATGGGACTATGTTATGTTTAAAAGATAATTATCAGTGTAGAAATACATTTCATTTCTTTTCAGGACGAAAATGAACGGCGCATATGTACGTATACTTTTGCCCGCAACTGTGCATGCACTTGTGCACAAAGGACATGTCGGCTGTTTGGGTTCCGCACTTGTTGAGGGACTCACCTGCTGATGTTACGCAGATCATCGTCACCGTTGGAGCTCTCCTCAAACCAAATCTCAAGGAGTTTCTCAACGCCCTCGAAGAAGTGCGAACCGTTCTCCAACATGCTGCTGGCTGGCAATAACAAATGGATCTGATCTGATACCAAAACAACGCCTGGTGATGTAAAGTAAACGATGGGACTATCGATGCGAGTGCTTGTTGTACTACATCGATAATTCGGGAGTCTAACAGCATGTTTCCACTTACAGCATTTCTCATTGAACAGTCGGCGGTAAAAATGTAAGTCCCTTTCTATTCGAATTAAGATACTTAAATATCTTTAATATATATTTTTTCAAATTCTCATCATTAGTTTAACAGATTTTTCGGTTGCTTATCCCATACCCCAGGCAAATAGTTAAAAAAAAACAGTAGAATTTGGATTTTCATTTTACATTAACCAGTTTTATTGTGATTGTTAAAAATTGTATAGAGTATTTTATTTGAAAAAATAAATGAGTAATATTTTTTGTATCTTAGCCTATTATGAAGTCCTTATTTTATTTAGACAATTTATGTAGATTCGAAAACAGCATTAAGTTTTTTAGTTTCTTATAATTGTATATAATTTAAATATTTCCTTGAAAAGTTTGCATTGCGTGATTATTGCTTTTTGCATAGTTTTACTATTAAAATGTTTTGTGGAGATTATTATATTATCACATGATTTTCGTATAGGCAAGAGATTTAAAACATTATTATTTTTTAGCTTTAGAAGTTGTTCAATTGCAAAGACAGCTGAAAAATCATTGTTAAAACTGAACTTTTCATTTTAATAGAAGCGATTTGTGTTATTAAAAAATTAAAAATACTGTAAAATGGTTTTAATAAATATAAATATAATAAATTTTATTTTTAATTTAATTGCATTAAGTATTGATGTCCTCTCTTAAGGTCTATATTTAGTGTGATATTATTTAAAAGTTTTGACATACTGGTTCAATTTTCATACCTCTTTTACACTAATAAGTATTTTGGTATTAGTTTTTAAAGATACAAATGAATAAAATTTAGTTTTAAAGAATGAAAATTTTATTAATAATCTATACGTATTTTTAATCCTATACCATTTGTTTTTCTCTCTTACGCGACCTCATAAATAAACAAAATGTGGGTTAAAGGTTCTTCTTTTTTTTTCGAAAAGTGAGTAGGGGGAATATATTTGGCGTTTTATGTTAACTTTGCATTATTTTCACTGGAAACAAGGTTAAGCGGTGCGGATAGATCCGCACTTTCACAGGTATCATTAAACGCCGGCAAAGAATTTGACTTCTTACGCCTTGATAAAATATCTTTAAGTGCTGCTGCGGCTGGGGTCTCGGTATCATCAATTTCCTTTTTGAATTTCTAAAATAAAAACATATTAGAAAATTGAAGTTTAAGTGTATTTAAATCTTATGCAAATAGATCTAGTTGATCAATCTACTTATCAAGACTTTAAAGTAATAGTGCAGATACATACATTTAAAACAAGGCCCGAAATGGCTAGAGATTCCCTAGCCGTCAAGAAATCTTGCTTCGTTGTTTCTATTGAAGAACATGATGACATTTGTTTGTGTTCTGCAAAAGAAAGTGTATATTTATAATTTTCGCAAATAAATCATACAATTAATAATGAAAGGCTCGTAGATATTTATTCAAACTTGAGCAGTTTAACGACTTAACAGGCACGTCCAATGCCATCTACAACAATGACATCATAAAATATGATTGGACAAGCAAGAAAATATTTTGGGTGGGTACGCGGTTAATATTCCGATTGCTAAATCAATAGCTTAATGAACATATTAACAGAAAAATAAATTGTTTTGGCAAGTTACATTTAATTACCAACAATAAAATGGTCAGGGAACATAAAAAAAAAACATTAAGTAAACAAATTGTTTTCATTGTTAGATACTCAAAAAATAAATAAATCTATGGGTCACAGAGGGCTAGCTTTCGAATCGAAAAATGTAGATAAATTTCGAACTCTCACTCACTCTTTTTAGATCGCTCCAATTCTTTAGGACGCCTGCGTCTGGTGTGTATGGTATCGCGTCTCATTGAATGCGGCCTGTTGACCCCATGCAGCTTGAAGTACAATCCGCAGGCGTTGCACACCATCTCTCCTCGAACACTTCGCCGCCAAATTGTTGTGGTGAGGGTGCCACAATTCGAACATGACATATCTTTTTGAGCACCAGGTATGGCATTAAAAAGGTTTATGTTCTACGAAATCGGAATTGAACCAAGAAATAATATAATTAGTATGTGATTCAATGAGGATGACTGTGATAACGTACCCTTTTATCTTTCTTATCATCCGGAGTTGCTTCTGAAGTGGTATAAGTATCAGTCACATTCTCATTAACTACATCGATGCAATCAGTTTTGGTAGGAAAACTTTGTTTTCTTCTACATGGTTTTGATTTGCTGGATTGAGCCTCTGATAGATCCTAAGAACACAAAGAGTATTAGACTTTCCTATAGCTACTTGCTACTTGAAATAGAAGAAATAGTTTACCTTTAATAGTGCTATGGGTTCTTCAGGTACTTTTGTAAATGATACTGTCGACGGAACCGGAAACGCGAAAGGCTGGCTCATCATATTTCGAAATATTTGTGATGCCGGATTGTCCTCCTTGCTTTTAGCTATCAAATTGAAATGTTTTTCATAATAATATGCGGTCAGTGGTCGGATAATAATACGTACCGGCTGATCTGGCCAGTGCCTGCCAGAGTTGAGTAGTTGCCGCATCTGTGGCGTGATCCGAGCTTAAGCTATCCGGAGTCTTTCTATCATTTATGGAGGACGTGATGTCCATCTCTAGTTTGTGAGAGTCGGAACTATCGCCAGAGTCTAGCAAGGAGCCGGTACTCGCCTTGGGTGCTTTTGATTTGAAGTCGGACCCACCAACTTGGTTAATGGTAATACTGTAGTTTTGAAAATCCTCTTCACTTCTTAAGTGTGACTGAATATCAAGCATTGGAGTTTGGCAAAAATGGTGTATTGGGGCCGCGTTCCGTTGATTAGAGTAATCGTTCTTTTGTTTTTTGACGGATAGGTCAATTTCAACACCGTCCTGAATTTCATTTTGGTTTGATGGACGTTTTGATTTTATCACAGAACTTTTAATACTTGTATCTACAGCTGCAGAAAAACACGGAGATTGCGGATTCGAACATGGAGGGGAAATTACTATTTTTTTGCTTATATCCATTAAAACGGCAGCCGTTTCAAGCTGCTGCTGCAGATTTTCATATTTCTCGATATCCGAGTCCTTTTGCAGTTTTGAATCAAACTGGCTGTGTGAGGATCCAGACATTGCTTTGCTCTTTTGATCGCTTTTCATAGTAATTGATTTGAATAAACTTGGATATAAGCTATGTGCTGGCATTTCTTGATTGCTAATCTCGATTTTCCGATCCAAGCCGGGTTGGATGCTGGAATCCAATTTACTGTGGTCGTACTTAACTTTAGAGAACGTGCTTAACTCCGTCAGAGCCTTTGCCGCTATAGCCTCCGATGAAGCCTTTAAAATTGCATCGAGCTTGGTTTCCAAATCATTTGGGTCCTGCAAAAAACATAGTTCGTGAGTAGTAATTCAAATGGTCATTTAATTTAATGGCGTATGACTAACTAAGTTCCTTCCAATCAATACTTATACTTACTGGTCTCAGATTTTTGGATATATTTAAAAATTCTTTCAAAGCTATTTGTGAATTGTGCGCCATGGTTCGAAATTTTTCGAAGGAATCCAATTTTTGTCTGCAGTCGCCACAAACCACGTTGGGTAATCCATCGTTGGGCAGTGCCTGAAAGAAATATGAATGTATCTTATACTGCAGTATCCACTTTTAATATTCAGTTGGCTAGCAATGAGAATGATGCAATGACTAAGGAGCAAGGCGGTAACAAAATCGATCGATGGGATTGATGACTGGTTATACTTGGAACTAAAAGAAGAACATTGGATGCTTTGATATTGTATAAATCAAGCTAAAACTATTTGTATTTTAATCAATTTTATCATTATACATGTATTAAAACTTTAGTATACAATTTATATCTCTGTAAATCTCATGAAACAAATTATTTTAATTGAAAAAAATTAAAAACAACCCTATAAAATGATAAAAAAAAAAAAAAATAACATATGTTCATCTACGGAAATAAACACTAAAGCTCATGAAATGCATTAAGAGCACAAATTATCAAATCAATAAATAAATAAATACATAATAACAAATGAAAGTACTCGAAGTATGTAAAAAAAACACATTGGGGCCATATAAGGTGTATGTACGTCGGTATATCCGCACTTAAACAATCGAAACGAATGTTATCTCTTTGGTGGATTAATGTATGTAGGTCTCTAACATACATCCATGCGTGCATATACACACACGTATGTACATAGCAATATTTACATTCGTGCGCTGGACACTGATGTACGAGTGTGGCGTGGTGTGCGTGGGCCTGGGCCAATGCCTTGCAATGGTTCATCGAAAAAATACCAAACAATTGATACCGATTGTTAATAGGCCATGGGATAAAAGCGGCCCAATCATTTCCTATTATTTTGACGTGTGGTGTCGTAATCACATAGATAACACACACCAGCGCACGGCAAGCACTCGCAAAAGTGCGCGTGTGTGCGGGCATTATCGTGTACATATACGCGATATATCCAACTCACACACAGGTAAGAGCATGCTTGTGTATGTGCGTAATTAATGTAAATTCGTTTCTTTGCAAATGTGTTGGATGGAAATCTGCTTACCTTAATAGAGAGACAGTTGAATATCTGAAATGTAAGATGTGGTGATGATGAATCATCCCGACCGTGCTCTTTGCCGTAGTTATCGGTTCCGCTTATATTTGTTGTATTCACACTTGTCTCTTCGCGTCCGCTCTGCTGATTATGATTATGCTGATGTTCCTCCTCCTCGCGCATTGGCTCCGATTTTGTTTGGGATTGGGATAGCGATGCGGAGGGGGATGGCGTCTCCCCGCTATATTCTATATGTTCGTGATCCGACGATGACTGACTTTTGAATACTGTTGATCTCTCGGCGATGTCCGACTCCAATTGGCATTGGCGTTCGCGCTCACTCGACTTTGCGTCCGCAGCAGAAGGCACACTTGGCGTGTAATGGATTTTAGTTTGGTTTTGGTGATGGTGAAGGGTTTGCGATTGGATCTGCTGGCTTGGAACGGGCACAGGCACGGAAACGGGTATGGGTATGGGCACGGGTACGGGTGTTCCCTGGTTGCGCCGTTCATTTTTGTTGGCTGATAGCGGGTTATCAACGATGCAACTGCACGGATTGGGGCTTAAAGCGCTGCAAAAGCAGTTGGCACGATTCGCGACGCCACGAAAATCGGCCGATATTCTGTCTGGGGCACTATTATTATGCGACGAATTATCGTAAATCTGTAGTACTGCAACATCGCACTCGTTAACCAATGTGAGGCACAATCGACAAACTTGACGAAACTTATGTGGTACATTATTCATAATTAGAAATTTATATTCGTTTTGCACTGTGTAAAGAAACTTTCATACGCCTCTCCTTTATCGCGATAAAAAAGATAACTGGTAAAATAAATTATAAAATGAATGTAAACACTATTCCTCAATTTTTCATTGTCACAATCCACGTTCAGCTCACTAAAAATAATTCACTCCAGTGGTTCGCCACAGATTTTTCGCTCATTTGATCTAGTTTCCCGTTCAAATTACCAAACGAGGGCTCCAGCGATAGTCGCGTTAGCTGCATGATTCATCTCGGCATCGCGATAAATCAGTGATTATGCTAATGTGCTTCTGTGATAAAACATCAAGGCTATTGCAACACAATACAAAATATTGTTCTTTTCATTTGTAAGACCAACGCATACAGCAGAGGAACCAGTGAAATATACTGAAATAGGGGCAACTTTTTGGTATTTCTGTTATCGATAACGTACAGCTATACTCATTTTTAGCTAGAAATTTTTGACTATTTATCTGACGGATTTTACTATTATTATTAAAATTATTTCAATTGCGGAATATAGTTCCTAAAATAGCTAGAATACTTATCCCTAGGAAATGCGCATGTCGTTTTTTAATCTTGGAAAAAAAACCCTCCAAAGGAATAAACTCTGGAATCTGAAGAAGAGATGCCTTACAATGCCTTAAATAATACGTTCGATTCGATTGCTACAATTTATCAAAATAAAATAGATTTAAATTCCTTATTTTCAACAACCGATGAAACAACGGGAAACGGGATTACTTCCACTAACAATTTTTACCGTTTCCGTGCTTTTTTTGAAACAAGTGCTCAAAGAACAATATAATAAGGTCATACTTAGAATCTTGCAATTTAAATTACTGTACGGCTTAAGATTCCATGCCAAATTGTATATTTTAAATTTATTTGTATTCAGCGCCGGATTGGTTACACCGCATATTTTTCAAGGATGTCGTGTCATTTATTAGGCGCAACATATATTTGCCGCACAGGGGTACGTGTTTCCTTAATATTAAATGACTGTTTTTACAAGTTGCAGAACACTAAGTATATTTAAATTTCACACGATACTTAACATTTTATCAAATTAATGTTAATATTTCTATCTGGGTCCTTCGGCTACGGCGACGGGCAGGACATTACCAAGACTGCTAGCAGAATGCTTTATCGCACTGTACGTGGACTCCTTTTTGTTCTCCTCACCGGCGGGTTTGCTGAAATACCATTCCTTCTTATTGGTCAGAAATAGCAGCATCAGGGCGGGCAGGTGTATCAGTGAAAATCGGAACAGCTTCCGCGAGCTCCCACTATCTGACTTTTCATGAAACTTGTACGCTGCAAGCAAACAGAACGTATTAGACATAACATATAGGATTCCATGGTTAATGAGTATATTTACCAAGGTAGGCGAAGTACGCGTTCAGAGGTAGTGTTTCCAAGGCAAACCAGTAGTTCGTGACGTCCAGTACGGGTGCCATGGCTGAAAGTCCGACAATAGCCACCGAATATCGCAGCGCAGTGCGGCGACAAAGACCCGGATTGGTAACGGCCATCATTCGGTAGCCGGCACGTGAATAATCCGGCCGGAGGTTCCACGACAGAGCGTTGAAGTGCGGGAACTGCCACGCGTACAGCACTCCGGCTAGGATCATGGCGCCGGCGTCCAGGGTGGCTGCACAACCAGCCCATCCCATCAGCGGAGGAATGGCGCCCACTATCGATCCCACCCAGGTATTGACTATGCTGATACGCTTCATCGGTGTGTATATCGTGGTGTAGAGGAACAGGTTACCCGCTCCCAGCGCCGCCGTCAATCCATTTACTCCGAAATACAGCATACTTAAGCCGGCAGTTGCCGACACCGCGGCGAAGGTAACTGCATGCAGTGGTGTCATTTGCCCCGTGACGAGCACCCGGTTCTTTGTCCTCGACATCTGCGAATCGAAAGGAACTTCGTGATACTGATTAATGGCATTCGCCGCAGCCGAAACGAGTCCTGTGCCCAGGGTGCACATCGCAAACGTTGTGGGATCGAAAGCAGCTGGCGCCATGGCATAGCCGCCCATCGTTGTAATGACCACCAGCGCTGCAACGAAAGACAACTATGGTCGATGCTTGGCCAATGTTTAACCATCTCGCTTACATGTCAGCCGGAACTTGGATAGCTTCTTGTACTGGCTAAGAGTTTTTCCGGGCATGGTGTACGGACTAGGCATCCAGGTAATTTGACTATCGGGTAAATGCTGGACCTTTCCCGCCTGGGATACTGGCGACGCTGTAGTGACACCTTTGTCATCTTGGGAAGCTATCGTTGCTGCAGTGGAGTACTGAAAATTATTGGAAAGTTATAGTTTGTTATAGTGGTTTGTTGCGTAATGGCCAAGAACCTCACCCGAATGAGCACCAAATCAACCGGCGTTCTTAGCTGGGATTGCACCCGCCGAATTCCTTTGAATAATATCATTATTATTCACTTATTAGTTAGGTCTACGGTTATTTCATTTTTCTAGTTGTGTTTGGATTTCTATTACTTTTATATACAATGTTATGGTTTTTTAAATCACATTGTGCTTAAGTGTTACCATATCTCAAAATGAGAAAAATACTGAGTGCAAAAAATTTAATCAGAGGTATTCATAAATTGTTGGGATTGGGATTTTTTAAGAACTTTGAAAAAAACATAGCAAAAAGTTTTAAGCCTATTCCTTAAATAATAATAATATAAGTTTACATTAAAAGAAAATTTTGTGCCATGGTAAAACTCAGAGACATTTTCAGTTTCGATTTTTAAGTTGTTTTCTCAGTTTTTGCATATAAAAAAATAATAAATAATTAATAAATTTTTTGTTCCTTAGTAAATTAAATTATTTGTAATAATATTTAGTATTGTTAACAACACTATATACCAAGATTTGCGCATGCGTCAAACGTGTAATTTGCTTTATATGTGTGGGAGTAATTTTTACATCTGAATGCAGGAAGGCCGAAGTCCTTGTAAGTCTTCATTGATTCAATAATTAACATTTTAAACAAACGGAATACATTTTAGTTGTTAACAGTCGAAACAATCGTTTAAATAAAGCAAATACAAGAAATTATAATTGCAAGTAACTTTGACTATCTTCAGATATTTCTGTTACAAAAATTTGCACCTACACCAACTTTTTTCGGCTTGATTCTTGTTTCTCGATTTTAAGAATATACAAAATGTCAGTTCATTCATGTGTTGTTAAGGACAATGTAACATCTAAACACATATGAAGTTAAATACCAAATTGACTCTTAAAGTAATTTATAAATACGATAATGAGTTGAACTAAAGAAAATAGTGGAGTGGAGATAGTGGTGTCCTTTAGCAAGTAAAAGGAAATAAGAAAAAAACCATTTTATTGCTTTTACTATGTTTTAATTATGTTATGTTATTAATACACTGTAGTTGTAATCAATATTTAAGTCATCTAAACTTTTTTATTTCTTCTAGACAACTTATTCCAATGCCCATGCCAAGAATGGATATCTATATAACAAAGGGCATCACCAACCCCAACTACCCAGGATTTCAAAAGTTCGCGCATACCCTTTCCGATGACTACATAGAGTACTCCGACATGGAGTGCAATGAAAGCGATCTAACCGACAGCGATAGAGAAGATGACCCAACGTTCCCAAGTAAGATGGCCAAGGAATCGGGCTCGGAAACCTTTAAGAATGGCCAAGATTCGATTTTAAGTAACTGCGACAATGGAAACACATATATATCAGAAGAGGAAAGCGTGAACCGATCGGAAAACATTCCGGATATTGTAAATGAAAACTATAGTGCAACGTCGGAAAACTCCAAGCGAGCTTTGCAAAAACCTGACCTTATCTACAATCTAAGCCAGAATTATACGACCAATCCTGAGTTTCCATCCTGGTCATGTACAATTAATTCGAAATACGAAGGGCAGTTGCAAGGCCAAAGTCCTATCGATATTGTTGGTGATTTTGGCGGAGAAGTGGAACGTGAATTCGAGCTACTTCTCACTGGATATAAAAACAAGAAGGAAGCGGATGAGTTGAAGGGATCAAATTTAGATAAGGTATGTAGTTAGTTAAAATAAAAGAGATCAGGCACGTAAAAGCATAATTGTACCTTGCAGATTTGCGATGCAGAACTATCAAATGGAACGGAGGCTCTTAAGCAAACATCCTCGACGCGATTGTCCGGGAATAGTACTCGAAAAAATAAAAAGAAGAACACACCGTACGGACATCAGATCGTGAAAACGAAGCATCCAAAGCCGTCTCATGACGAACGTCAATTGCCACCGGACACGTTCGACTACAAAACGTATAGCCAACGAAAATATATCATTTGTGATGCTGACCAATACTCGTCCGTTCCGGAAAAGAACAAAAACGATAGTCCGAACCTAAATCAGGCTGAAATACCCAACATGAGCAGCTTGGAAATCGGTGGAAGTGGAAGCCAGCAGAATCTGGACGAGGACAATAACAAGGTGGCTAGTCGGAAGTACTCAAATCAATCGCGCTGGTCTCAGTACTTGGAAGATCCCATCAAGTACTCCAAAGATCCATGCTCCACCATGGTTTTAGGTAATTTCAAATATGAATTAATCGTTATAGATTCTTGAGTATATTAATATTTAAATTTTTATAGAACAATTTGATGCGTACAAGATTGCAAACGATATGGATGTAGAAACATTGCAAAACCATTATAAAAAGGTTAAACAGATAGAGAAAAAGGTAGGTACAATATAATCGGAATAATAATATCATTTATTAAATATATATTCCAATTACAGCGGCGATTCAATCGAGATGAGATACGCAAGAGATTGGCAATCGGAGATAAAGATTCTTTAAATAATGGTAAGACCAAAGATATTCTTTCATTACTATATTTTCTTAAATATTATATTTTATATTTAGACATTAAGAAGGAGGAATTTCTAACCGGATCCGATAATGAAAGTTATAGCTCCGACTCTGAGACGTGTCCAAAACTATCAAGTGGAGTACTTCGCAAGCAATCTGAATTCTGTGAAACGAAACGCAATAAGGAATTTGAAAACGATAAAATCTTTCAAAAGAACCAAATCAACCAAGATAAAAGCATGAATCATATGAATGGCAATCCCATTGGTACAACAGATTATCCGTCGGATGAAAACTTGTTTTTCTTTGCGAATCAATCAAAACTTCAAATAGAGGTTAGAATAGCACTAGCTCAATCGAAGGAAATAGCTCAGATGAAAGTAAAGGTGTGTTTTCCACAGGATTTATTTATTTTTTATTCAAATGTAATTGTAATTATCTATTTGTAGGCAAGGAAACATGGCGTAACTCCCATTGTGGACGTAATTCGATCAATGCTGTGTGATGTTGGCATCAAAATGAACTCCAACCATCGATGGATTTCGAGGCAGCTGCTCACTGGAATCCAAGTTCCGACTCTCCAGCTATTGGTCAACAATCTCCAGGAATATATTGAAAACCTAAACGTCACACTACTGGAGAGCCTTAAGGAGCGAGACGATTTGAATTCGGACCAAGATGATATATTACACGATCTCGAAAAAATAAATAACTTTTTGTATGTATACAAATATTATCTTATTTTAACTGTGTGTATTAATGTTAATATTTCTTTCTAGTGTTTTCCAACAGCAATCTGGACAGCAAGTCAATAAAATAGTTAGACACGGCCATTTAGATTAAACACTTGAAATTGCATATTTTATTAACAACTTGTTTACAAATATTATAATCTCTTGTATAATTGATAACAATCTACCGAGACCGTTTATAAAACACATACTCAAATGTTCTTCAAACACTGTTATATTTATGTAATTATATAAAGCTAAATAAATAAAAAATACAACTAATTATTTATATTAACACTAAACTAAATTTGTTTTTATAAAACACCTGTGTATTGATACAAGCAGTTATTTATATATTTATTTGATTATCTAAAATGATATATTTTTTAAGAATATGATATAAATGTGAGTGGAACGGTTCGAAATAATTTTGTTTCTTGATCGTTTCAAAGTTAGGCGTTTTGAAAGTGCGGCATTTGATCAACATGTCGCACGGTAACACTAATAATGACTTTAATTTGGCGCCTTTTTGTGCTTGCAACAATCAATTTGCCGCCTCTTGTGAAATATAGCAGTCAAGATGTTGAAGAACAAGTCCATGAAAACCTCAAAGTTATATGTTATTAAGAGAGGTGGGTTACAATTCCTTGTCGCTATGACTGTTCTTAATATATTTATTTCAGATGGCAGGCAGGAGGAGGTGCACTTCGATAAAATAACCTCAAGAATCCAGAAGCTTTGCTACAACTTGAACATGGATTTTGTTGATCCTGTAAGTTTGTTTCTATTGTTTAAAGGTGCTCATCACACAGGTTGCACTCGAACCTAGTAAGTATGATGCGTATTTATATGTGATGGGGTTTGATTTTATCTGCAACAGAATGTGCGAGCGCCCCTGGTGAAACTCATGTGGGAGTCCCAAGATATACAAACCATTTGTAATAAGTTATCAGCAGATTATTTGGGAAGTTTTCCTGATGTGTTATTATGCTTTATCTTTATAGGTTACTATCACCCTGCAAGTCATCAATGGTCTGTACTGCGGCGTGACCACCCAGGAGCTGGACAACTTGGCAGCAGAAATCGCAGCTGGATTAACATGCAATCATCCCGACTACGCCATCCTGGCTGCTCGCATTGCAGTGTCCAATTTGCACAAGGAAACCAAGAAGGCTTTTTCTGGTAAGTTCATAGCTTGTATTCTGAGTTCTTCGGTTAATCCAATCATGATTCTTATTAGACGTCTTCGAGGATCTGTATAATCATGTAAACAAGGAGACGAATCAAAAAGTGCCCTTGGTATCCGAGTTTCACTACAATGTGGTTAAGAAGAACGCCACACGGCTGAACTCGTCCATAATCTATGATCGTGACTTTGGCTATAACTATTTTGGCTTCAAGACCCTGGAGCGTTCCTATCTGCTCAAAAGAAACGGAAAGATCGCAGAGCGACCGCAGCATATGCTGATGCGCGTGGCGATCGGAATCCATGGAGAGGATATCGATGCGGCCGTGGAAACTTATAATCTTCTATCGGAGCGCTACTTCACGCATGCATCGCCCACACTGTTTGCCGCTGCCACAAACCGGCCGCAGTTGTCGTCGTGTTTCCTTCTGACCATGACAGCCGACTCCATCGAGGGCATTTTCAAGTCTGTGGAGCAGTGCGCCATGATCTCCAAGTCCGCCGGTGGCATTGGACTTAACGTACACTGCATTCGTGCAAAGGGCACATCGATTTGCGGCACAAATGGAACTTCGAATGGGTTGGTTCCAATGCTGAGGGTTTTCAATAATGTGGCACGTTATGTGGATCAGGGAGGCGGCAAGCGTCCCGGTGCCTTTGCCATTTACCTGGAACCCTGGCACTCGGATGTCTTTGAGTTCCTGGAACTGAAGAAGAACACAGGCAAAGAAGAGAATCGCGCACGCGATCTGTTTTACGCCCTGTGGATACCCGATCTCTTCATGAAACGCGTGGAGGCCAACGGTGATTGGTCGCTCATGTGCCCCCACAAGTGTCCTGGTCTCCACGACGTGTGGGGCGATGAATTCGAAAAGCTGTACGAGAAATACGAGCAAGAGGGTCGGGCCAACCGAACGGTTAAGGCTCAATCCCTGTGGTTTGCCATCATTGAGGCGCAAGTGGAGACCGGAAATCCGTACATGCTGTTCAAGGACGCTTGCAACAGGAAGAGCAACCAGCAGAATGTGGGCACAATCAAGTGCAGCAACTTGTGTACGGAAATCGTAGAATACTCCGCACCGGATGAGATAGCAGTCTGCAACTTGGCCTCCATTGCCCTCAACATGTTTGTAACGCCGGAGAAGACGTATGATTTCAAGAAGCTCAAGGAAGTCACCAAGATAGTTACCAAAAATCTAAACAAGATAATTGATATCAACTATTATCCTCTGCCAGAGGCAAGGAAATCCAATTTGAGGCACCGTCCCGTGGGCATTGGTATTCAGGGATTCGCTGATGCTTTGATTCTCATGCGTTTCCCGTACGAAAGCGAAGAAGCCGGTCTCTTGAATCAGCAGATATTCGAAACGATTTACTATGGCGCCTTGGAAGCCAGCTGCGAACTGGCCCAGACCGAAGGTCCATACGAAACCTACGAGGGCAGCCCGGTAAGCAAGGGAATTTTGCAATACGACATGTGGGACAAGGTGCCAACGAACCTGTGGGACTGGCAGAAATTGAAGGAGTCCATTAGGATGCACGGTGTCCGGAACTCTCTGCTTGTTGCTCCCATGCCCACGGCATCTACAGCTCAGATAATGGGCAATAATGAATCCTTCGAGCCCTACACCACAAACATATACACCCGGCGAGTTCTGTCCGGCGAATTCCAGGTGGTCAACCATCATTTGTTGCGCGACCTAACCGAGCTGGACTTGTGGGACGACGACATGAAGAACCAGATCATATCCAGCAGAGGATCGATCCAAAACATTGAGACCATACCCCCGAAGGTGCGCGATCTGTACAAGACGGTGTGGGAAATCTCGGTCAAGTCCACGATTAAAATGGCCGCCGATCGTGGTGCGTTCATAGATCAGAGTCAGTCGTTCAACATACATGTGGCCGAGCCAAACTATGGAAAGCTGACCTCCATACATTTTTATTCCTGGAAAGCTGGTCTCAAAACCGGAATGTACTATCTGCGCACCAAGCCAGCTGCGAATGCCATTCAGTTCACCGTGAACAAGAAGCAGGGTGCAGTGAGCATGAATGGCCAGAATGGCACCGCCGAGGGAAGCCCCCAAAAGTACGAAGAGGATAGGGAACGGAAAATGGCCGATATGGTTTGTTCGCTCGAAAATAAGGACGCCTGCATGTCCTGCGGTTCTTAAAAGCATTCACATAGACTAATATATTGTATTTAATTGTAATATCACTACGTTGAAATAAACTTAAATTATGAATAATTCAAATAGCTGTTACCTTCAACAAGCGCATTTATAAAGGTACTAAACAATTTATACTTTATTTTAAATTACAATCGGATGCTAAACGTGCTTTAGATTCTTTGGGAATGTTGATTGTGCTACTCGTGTAATGGCTGTGAACGACATCCTTTGGCGTGGACACATACTGATGGGACATGGCATTGTCCGTGATTATTTTGCGCACCACTTCCTCAACCGTTGGCGCCGTCGCCTCCAAGTCCGCTTGGCTCTTGTTGTCTAGGTTGACGAGAGTCAGTGGCTGATCGGAATGCATTACGGAATCCATGCCGCCCTTGGCATTGCAGATGTCCAGTACCCAGGACACCACAAAGAAGCAGGCGGCGTTCATCGGAAAAGCCCGGATCAAGGTGGAGTTTAGACCGCGAAAGAAGTACTGCGGTCCCTCGTTCCTAAAGCCCTTCATGGCACAGTCGATGAAGCCATTGTATTTGGCATTCGCGCCCAGGGCATCGGCCTGCATGTGGGTCTTCACCACGTCGATGGGGTAGCACGCCAACCAGGACGACATGCCAGCACATCCGCCGGCCATTAGAGTGTACGCAACGCCGGGTGTCTCCACTTGACGCATAAGGTACTCGAAGGACACAAAGTAGCTGGCAAAGCCTGGTCAAGCAAACGAAATGGAATGTTAGCCTAAATGTCGTTATCATCATCGATGTACATCGTACTCACCTGGAATATCCCTTAGAATGGTGGCTGTTAATCCCTTGAAGGCACCTCTGATACCCTCCGTTTTTACTATGTACTTGAGGCAGTGAATGGGTCCAGTGAACTTGATGCCGCTATCAACCTGCGTGGACAATTGGAGTCGCGTTTTGGCCAACTCCATGGGCGCACACACGAAACCCTGGGCGACACCAGCGATGGAGCCAGCGAAGAAGTGTGACGTCAGCGAATTGGGGTCATTGGACAAGCGTTGCACGTTTCCGTAGACCCCGAAAACGATGGCGTTCACCAATCCGATTCCTCCCATGGGACTGCTGATACCACGATATAATCCTATGAATTTGTCTCTTTGCACTATCGTCCGGAAGCAGTGGAATGTGCCTTTGTACTTGGGATTGCGAGGATCATCGGTTTGCAGGTGGACCTTCACGGTATCGAAGGGATGGCCGACAAGAACACCAGCAGCTCCTGGGTTTCAAATAGGTATCTATTTGATAAGGTGCTTTTTTTTTGTATAGTTGGGGAGGTAAACTTACCGCCCAGGAGTCCGGCTACGAAATCCACAACCATTTTTGGAGAAAAAGTTTCAGAGGTGGCCTTTAGTTGAATGTCGCCGATCTCTGAACCTCTCTTCCGGTAGGGATCCTAAAAAAAATTAAGTTCTTATCAATTCAACAGGTGGAGTTATACTCGTGGTTTCTTAACAACAAATCCATATATGTTTTAACTAATATTTAGTATAACTTTTTATTACACTAAATGCTAATTTTTAACAATGTGCTCCAATGAATTTGGGAATAATACTCACTACTATGCGCTGAAATAATTTGTCGCGTGTGTTTCAAACAAATTTTTCAGTTGTCGCGATGATATTTTCATTGGCGGAGGTTAGAATAACTGATAACGCGCTTTTAATATTTTAATTCAAAACATACAATTTAAAGCAAAGGTGTAAGCTCATCTAGCGACTAAAGAGTACCTCACATTATAGAATTTAGTCGTATTATTTCATTTCTGGGAGTAGGGTATTCAGTTTGGAATTTGTTAATTTGAAAAGTTTTTAAGTTTTAGTTTCATTATAACTGCAATTTTTAATGACTTATCAACCAATCGTTTGATTTCAAGTTAGTTTTTGGGTATTCCCATAGTCCAGTCATTCAAAATTTTGTATGTAATCAATATTAATTCTATATTATGTAATAAAACTCAGCTTGGACATTTTCGCATTTGTCGCGACTCAATCTTTGTGTTAAGAGATTAAAAATAAAATGTCATTAATGTGACCTCTTAGAAATGTGATTCCGTGGGGCATCAACGACTTTGGGAACTTAATAACAGTGTATAAACTTGTTGTTAATAAACAACTATGGTATGGTATTAAGAAAAAGCCCGGAATTCGCACAGGATAAGAGCAACATATTCGAGTAAGAGCGAGATAACTTTCAAATCTAAAATTTAAAACAAATACTACTTTTAGTTACCTTATCATTGTTGACACGATATATAAACGTTATTGGATACATCTTGAAGATTTTACATAGTACACTAAATCAACATAGATTTAAGCCACCATAGACTGCCAGTGTTTCTTATGCTAAAAAATAGAAACTTAAAATAAAATAATATCAAAATATTGTGAATTTCAGATCTTAATCACGCAGTGATTTCAATCCGAAAGTAAGCAGTGGTTACATTTATAATCATATTGTCAATACTTACCATGAGTGTATGAAATGTAAATTTCTTCCCATATTATCGTAGAAAAAATAAATAATTTTGTCCACAATAATGTTTGCATTTCAAAACTGTGTTACTTTAGACAAGCCCACTTTGTTTCGAGAAACTTGGCTTATCTTTAATATTTACACAGATAATATAGTCGAAATCATTTTTCGAAAATAACTTTTTCGTGATACGTATTTTATTGATGGTATTACCATTTATATGAATTACAAAAACCTTAAGATATTGTGACGGTGACAAATGGTGTGATGAATAATTTATTTATCTTGCTGCACATAATTAAATATGTAATCGTTATTTAACAACAACAATGGAATTATTATATTAGGCTCCATAAACATACATTTTCCAACTTAAGCAATGTGTACAGAAGGTGTATTAACGCGTAGAGTATCTGAAAAAGAATAAAAAGACATGAGGTAATAGTACACAAGTGAATACACCCAGTTTTTGGGTTTATAGCCCAAATATTTCGATTGGAGTTACTCATGTCTTGTCGACTTTTGCTGAATACATGCTTTTGTTTTTGGCTTTCTTCAGAATGTCTAGAACGCAGCCATATGATCTTAAGTTTGGCTGTCTAGATGTCTGGGAATGGATGACACTTTTCCACGCCTTATAACCGAACATAAACGATCATAATAGAATCGTCACATTCGTTCGCTATACTGCATTTGTTGTTGTCGACCGTGTACTATAACTTTTGAAAAGCCCTCGCATTGTTGCAAAGCTCTCTATCTCTATCGCTCTATACAAAGTTCAGCAAGTTCGTTTAGTCTTAAAGTACAACTCGGTGGGTGAGTATCGCGAAAAGCTCGGCACTCGGAGCATTTGAGGTCATCGGGAATACATTTACCAATCCCCTACTCATCGGGCATACCTGTGTATATTTTTATCTACATTGTACCGAAAGGTGTACCTATGTATGTGTACCCGTGTGTACCGTGTACCCAATGGTTAAACTGTAAATGGATACAAAAAGCAAAAGCCGTGGCGAGAATGAGAAAATTCTTTATATAACGCCAATGTTTTTATATGTCCGATCTATGTGGAATGCCTATTGAAAAGTGTGTATTTATTTGTGTTTAAAATAATCTAAATGATCTCACATTAGTGACGTGCGCGTGCCCCCCCAAAAAAATAAAAACTTCGTGCGTGATCACTTTTCACCTGTTGAATTGGCGAAAGCAAAGAGCTTTAAGTTAAGATATCTTAAACAATATAAACCCTCGTCCAACAGTTGGCATAACTAAATAAACATACAAGGCCCGCCGGAAAAATGTCCAAACTTCAGTGCGTTCCATCATATGATACCAGATTACACATAATCAATATACGAAAAGTGTCAACAGTGCGATATAATATTGATTCTAAAGATTTCGGTGCGATATGTGATCATTCCAATCGTTCGTGCTCAATGAGCGGCGATCTCTAGCTCATCATTATAGACGTGTATCTGCTAAATTTCCAGGGATCCCCAAACCAACCGAACGCAGGCCATCAGAACTCATCATCTTCTGAAGAAAATGAAATGGATCTTAACATATACCATATAGAATATTATGTTCAGAAACCTTATAGATACAAAATAAGTGCAATATGCATCAAATAAAATCTAAAAATCTAGCACTTTATGTAATTTCAATAGTCTTCTTTATTCCGAAGTGTATTCAGTCAGTTTCTATGCTCATGAAAGAATATTTTACTCTAATTAAAATGATATTTTCCAAACAAAAACCCGTGAATTCGTATATTCACAGATACGTGCTATAAGTGTACTCATCATATGTGTATGTACATATTCATGTATCCTCAAAAAACTTTCGTATAAACAAAAGCACATTTCAAAATATATACATACATATAAACATTTAGTATTGTTTTAATGTTGTTTTTGTTTTTTTTTTTTTCGAAAGTAACTTAGTATAAGCCCTGTGATTCGTCACCTGCTTAATCAGTTAGCAACGTTGACAATTAATTTGCCTCTGGAAATCGAAAGAAAGTCAACGGTAATTGCATAATTATAATTGTTGTACTCAGTTTGCTGATAAAAAACATGATAACCAGCAGAACTCTAGGGTAAGGTTAGTCGAATTTTGGTTAAGGTGTGTCTAAAAATTAGTTTCTTGCACGAATCGCTTGATTTTTGCAGTAGTGCTAATTCCTTAATAATTTTGTATATAATATACGATTGATTGACAATATACATATACTTTATAGTTCATATAACCAATTTTGAAGGCCACAAAAACCGGGTTTGTGTGTAGAAACGTACTGCACCCATCAATAAATAGTTATGTCGTCATGCTGGTGATTATATTTATACTCGAACATTACAAAGATCAGGGGTATATGGTATTCGAAATACAACTAGGGATAAGCTTTTGAATGCTCTCGTATATAGAAATTTACAATATATATATATATATATAACCTCATCGACAGCAAAGTGCGCTCATAGAATGGTTTTGAAAATATATAACTATTTGCTTAATGTATTGTTTTTTTGTTTTAATCAGATTCACTAACGGCGGGCATAAACACTAGTTCACAATGAGTTGGAACAAGAGGAACACTAGTCACATATCCATATACAACTATCCGGAGCATCTGAATCCATTCTACGAAGATGATAATCACAAACGCCTTCGATTTTTTGGGTTCAGCAAAAAGAAGAACGAGAATGGCAGACATAGTCTGTCAATTGGAAACCTGCAAGAATTGTGGTGAGTTCTTTAGTTTATTTAGTACCTCGAGATCCCTAAAATGTATAAATAACTTGGCTAATGCACCATTTTGTGTCAGAGTTTTAGATCATTGCTCTTTATCTTCAATTTAAATTTTGTGTCTTTTTTTCAGGAAATCGTATTCTTTTCGTAAGAAGAAGTCTTCAACATTAGGCATAAACAAAACATCGGAGAGCCCGCCCACTCTTAGACGCGATCTAAACGATAAGTATGTAAATTAATTTGCTAATTTTGGCAAGATTTTTATTAACACCCACATATGCAGTTCCTATTTGAACTCCAGAGTTTTTCGCGGAGACCGACACACATCCCTGCAAGATATTGATAGGCGACGGGAGGTGATTACACAAATCTACAAGTATTTAACATTATAACTATTTATTAACTATTTCATTCACTTAGTCGGACTCATTGTCCTCAAATGGCACTTTCTTCAACCGTAATGATCGCTACAGAAGCACAACTCAGTTTTCCGGATATCCCTCGGCAAATAATCAGAGCATAAGGTACAGATATACGCAACTTATAAACTCGAATATGATGGTAATTGTACTTGTTGCCATTTAAGGTTATCACAATCTAGTCTAGCCAGCTCTAATCCCTTCGAGTCTCAGCCGGAATCGTGTCCTAGTTCCCCCATGAGCAGCAGAAGATATCGCAAGAAGAGGAGAGCTCCGCCGCCGCCAAAACTTGTGGTAAATCCAATTCATTTTCACAAGGTTCAAATAAATTGAATAACATATTTATAGGTCCAAGATTACCTAGCTACCAGAGACATTGAGTCTCTTGCCTCTGAAATTGACGCGTTTGTTAACAACCGAAAAGAATCTTTAATAAAACAAGAAGTTGTAGACGATGTCCCCAAATCAAATGAACCAACAATTTTGATTACTGCACCCATCTGCGATAGCGAACCCAACCCCAGCACTTCGAAAGCACCACAAACCATCAGTGTCAAGCAATCCAATGGATACAGCACGGTCATTGATAAGGAAAAGGTCACTATCTCCGAATCCGATAACACTACTAATACCTGCACCTCCCCCAAACCGGAATGTAATGGCACCATTCACGTAAAGCAGATCCATAGACCTGAAACACCCAGCACACCTATTCAGATTCGAAAAGTACGCAGCACATCTAATACTGCTGGCCAGCCTAATCCCTGCACTTCCAGTACTCCCGAGTGCAACGCTAGCATTCACATAAAGCAGTCTTCCGAACACATAACCGTCTGCTCCGAACAGAAACCAAATAACGATGTAAACCAAGTCAACAAAAAGCCAAATGGTACCATACCTGTGGCTATCACAGAAGAGCACTTAGTTGTTAAGGAAACTTCAAAGCCGGCAGAACTTCCGATATATGCTGAGGTTGTCAAGCAATCGGTCGTCTTGGTAGATTCCGAAGAAGGTAGTGGCGCCTCTACATTGGAAAAACAGCAGTCCATTGCCAACGAACCTGGTCAACTACCCGTGGAGTCCGCAACTTTAAGGACACATCCCGAGCCAGATGATAACACCTATGTGGAAGAGCGGAAAACCAATTCATTTGGCACGGTCAAACAGATTTCTCAGATTTTCGAAGAGAACATTACTAGTTCCAGTGCTTCCAGTCAAGTGCCCAAAAAAGAAGTGCTCAATGCAAATGGTGCAATATCAAAGAAAACGGAGAACCATGTGGTTTCCAATGTAATTCAGCCGAACCCATCTGAAACCAGCGACGTTCTACAAATACGAGAAGAGTTTGAGCTGGAAAATAATGTAAGATTAAGATATGAGGAGAGACCCACAAACGATCGCTATAGATCTTCCCTATCGGCGGAACGGGAATCGAATTCCACGCCCACGCCGAGGATGAGGAAGAAGAAGTCCATCAAGGAAGTGCTAGAGTCCATAAGTAGGAATCAGAAGATTCTAAACGAAAGCGCAGCGAAGGGCACAAAGGTTTATTTAACGCCCTCATATGCTGAGAACAAATACAACTATCCCAATGAGTTAAATAACGTTAATAATAGATCGTCCAAGGAAGTGACATCCGCCAACATATCAGTTAGCACATCGGATACCAATGAACTACCAGGCCAAAGTAATTTGTTCATAAGCAAGATAAGCAAGTTTAAGGGCCAATTCAGGGAGTCGTCGCCCACTTCATCGAACTTGGATTGGAACCCACTACCGAAGCCAAGTCGAGCGCATAACTCAGCTAGTTCTAACTTCAACAACGGCTCGTGCTAATTAATGAGTGCAATTAATTACGCTGTACACAAATAATATTTATATTAAACATAAACCAAATTTATACGCAATAAAACAAAAAATGTACTTATGATAATCGGAGCCATTTTCATTTAAAACAAAAGGAGTCAATTTCGATAGCCACATGGACATGGACGTGGACAGATTTCTACAGTTCTATAGAGTTTATTAACAATCGTTCAATTAGCATTAGAAAAGTTTTGAAAAATAATTTTGAACATAAGTTTCCCTACTCGCAATCGCAATATTATACTCAATACCATTTTGTTACTAATGTGACTTCATTCTGACTCGTTCAGAAGAGTGTCCATTGGATTGACCCGCGGGATCCTCCTTCGTTAGCTTGGAAACTTCATCGTAAAACCGGGGGAAGTATTGTATGGCCAGGAATACAGCCAATAGATAGGCGCCAATGACGAAAGTCAGGAAGAGATCAAAGATCGCCGGCTTCACTCTGTAAACATTCAGTTTAACCTCGTTCTCGTTATAGAACATAAATTCTGGGTCTCTGGCGTCGGGTTTATCGTAAATGATCTTAACATTGTTAAGATATTTTTCGAAAGCATCCTTCACGTCGTTATTATGCAGTATGGATTTAACTCCAAAGTATGGCAAGATGTTTTCCTCCTTAATGGCCTAATAAAATTAAAGATGAAGTATAAGTTAATATCTTGCTAAGTGCCAAGCATTGCAAACTTACCAACTGTCCCTCAAAAATGCTGGAGGTTGGATCCACTTTGTACATAAAACTAGCCAGAGCTTCCGCAATAATTCGCGTCGTGTTAAGAGTGTGCTCCACTAGACGACTCTCGTCGTTTTTGAAAATGGTTGTACGAATGGGGCTTCTTGGACTCTTTACAGACGATAGAGTGAACGAGGGATAGCGCTTTATGCTGAACCGCTCGTGCTCCCAGGCCAGTTTGGTGTCTGCTAGATTGATCTTCTTATGCACACCCTCGACCGCCAGACCATTGGAATACTTTTCAGCTGATGACTTCAAGAGTTTGAAGAAGTTGCTAATAGAAGTCTTATCCTTGGGTGGCTTGGAAACATGCATGTACAAAGCATTTTCCGTTGTGTAGGATAAGCTCTCGCTAATGGTGTCCAAGCAGAGCACAAACTCAACGTTCTAATAGAGATAAAGATTTTAGATAAAAACTGATATATATAACCTTTAGAAGACATTTTTTTACCTGCAGCGCATTATCATCAACCTCGAGCCACTTCTTGGAGCCTTGGAAGTTTAGTAGGACGCCTGCGTCCGAAAGCAAAAATCTGAGTCGATACTTCGGTGCCATACTGGATGTATAGTGTAATTTACTAAACAACTCCATCAGCACCAGCAAAACTGCAGCATCAGCATTCACCGGATAATCCTTGAATTTAAGACAAAATAATTATGATTATAAGTGAATCTACTTCAGATAAGCTCTTTTGACCTTTCAAATCATTGCCGAGAATCATAAATCCACTTGAACCACTTAGATAAAGGCCACAATCTTTCAGATAAGAAGCCCTTATCTTGTAAGCAGAATTATGGTGTTATTTTAGTTTTAGGTTGCAAAATCAGAGACTAAATTATTCATCTACTCAGTCACCAGATTACTTACATTATATATACCAAAGGTTTTCAGATTCGCGGTTATCAAGATGACGGGGAGTTTTTGTCCATCTGCAACAGATTCCGTGGGTTTTAGGGCCAATTGATTGGGTATCAGTTCGCCGTGGATAATGGGAATTTTGCTATTCTTATTGGCCGCAATGCTGCCGCCGCCGACATTAATGTGATATCTGTTGGCCGAGACGGTTACAACCAATTGTGCCAACGCTGTTTGATTTTGACCCGGACTGTCCGTAGTCGTGTACGTAATATCATCGATGATCTTTTCCAAATCTTTGTTGTACGGAGCGAAGTAAATGGGAACAGCAGCTGTGTGGGTCAGCATTGATTGCTCCAAAATAGTTATAAGTTCTTTGGTTTCTGGATCCAGATTCAAGATATTCGCCGGCAACATGAGAATAAGGCCTCCTGCACCTTGCCGTAACTTATCAAAATCATGGATTGACAAGTCGGTTAACCTGTTTGATGCAAATTACAATGTTAAAAACATTTCGAGCAACAGTAGTGAAGAGTTTACACTTACCGTGTGAGCACACAGTGTCTTGAAGTATTCCACGAGTACAAAGACCTCGCTTCTAGGGATATTGAAGCTACGCGGCTTCCTAAAAAATTGAAGATAATCATTTTTCACATGGTTAGTTAAGTATATTCCAAAATACATCGGATAAGAATAATAATTAGTGAAAATTGTGTTTTAATGAGATACAAAAGTGCTAATTAAATAAAGCCCTCGTCAGTGCACATAAAAATGTGGGTCAGCGCACCCTCGAAATTGTTAAGTTTATATTCGATGCATTGGTGTACAAAATATCCGAGACGTGATCTACAATGAACTTACATAATTAATATATGTCATTTGCATTATTTGCTTACCATAATGTTGTCCATTTAGATCGTATTTGGACATGGAAATAACCTCGAATTCGCTTGGCATTACCGGTGAGCATGTTAACAACAGGGAAAACACAATCAGAAGGCAGTGAGGTAAGCCGCCCCTGAATATTTCGGTTAAACTGTCCGCTTCATTCATCATTTATCGTTTTAATAGAATAATTTTCTAATAAATTTACCGATGTGGGCAATTAACTTATTGTAAAAATGAATTTGGAAAACTATCAGCTGTTTTATCGATGTTTATGGTGGTTGAAATGTGTGTGTCAATCGGACTACGGTATTTTTGTTATTTTGGAATGATGAAATAGAACACAATTCGAATCTTGTGAGCGTCCAAATATTTAAAACTGGGAACTTTATTTATTGTTTAGTTAATTAGTTAATAAAAACTTAATTGTATTGCCAATTTAGGAACAAGATATCATATAATAAGAAGTGGAGCAACTTACAAGAATGAAAATTCTTATTATATTATATGCACTTCTTTTAAGCCCTTTTTTATTACTTCTGTCAACAACAATAAATGTATTTAAATTTATCTGTTGAAATACTTATTTTAAAGTATTTTGCTGATCACTGCTCAATTCGTTCCATTTCGAGGATTTCAAACTGGACGATAACTGGTGCACTTTATGTAGTTCGCAATGCAGAAAAGTATCGGTGTTTTGCGCATCTCTGCTTCGGCTAGTATGACTTTGAATTTTACAGAAAGAACAACTTTTATAAAAGAAAAAATTAGCCATGCCCGCATTTAAAGGTAGCATTGTGTTTTACAACTCCTGTTTGCGCACAGACTAATCGTCCTACTTTCAGTTAAGGTGAAGTGGGGCCGGGAGCTCTACACAGATATCGTTGTAAACACCGACGAGGAGCCGATTTTGTTTAAGGCTCAGTTGTTTGCCCTCACTGGCGTTCAACCGGATCGCCAGAAAGTTATGTGCAAGGGCGGCATTCTGAAGGATGACCAGTGGAATCTGCAGATCAAGGACGTAAGTGGCCATCCATTATACTTTGGCGCCTAACCAGCATCGGTTTCTTCTTTTGTAGGGCGCTGTGGTCCTGTTGCTGGGCAGCAAGGAAAGTGTTCCAGAAGTGCCTGCCACTCCTGTCAAATTCATTGAGGACATGAATGAAGCTGAGGCAGCCACAGCGGTAGGTATTTTGCCGGATTTAAGGCAATTACAATAATGATTACAATTACAACTAACTAGATAGGAGAGTTATAGTAAAAATGCAAAAGTTCCTATTGCAATCCAACTAAATAAGCTTTAGATCCTTGATTTGCTTATATCATTATTTGCGGATTATTTTTTCTTTGTATTTATGTACCTATATATTCTCATATAAGCTATACATCTTTTCAGATGCGTCTACCGGCTGGGCTGACAAATCTGGGCAATACGTGCTACATGAATGCCACTGTCCAGTGCCTGAATGCAGTGCCCGAGCTTCGCACTGCCCTGAGCACTTTCAGTAATGATGGAACCGACACTATGTCGACCGCATTTTCCATATCGTCTGCCATGAAGTCTATATTTGCTCAAATGGAGAAGGGCACCACCGTGACGCCAATTGTGCTGCTGCAGGCATTGCACCGGGCATCACCGCAATTTGCCCAGACTGGCGAAAATGGCACATACAGGCAGCAGGACGCCAATGAGTGCTGGGCGGAGATCCTGAAAATGTTGCAGCAAAAGCTGCGGCCAAAAAACCAGGAACCCTCGAATACTGTCCAGAAAAGGCACAGGTAAGTGTGTGCACACAATCTTTATGCTTCTTTTCGAAAATATTTATTGGATACTCCAATTTTAGCTCGTTTATCGACCAGTTTTTTGGTGGCACTTTTGAAGTTAAGATGAGCTCAGAAGAGGATCCCGATGAACCTTCAACAGTAACAAGCGAAAATTTCTTGCAGTTAAGTTGCTTCATTTCCATGGATGTGAAGTACATGCAGAGTGGTCTGAAATCTGTCAGTATATAATCGTAAGCACTTTTAAGCAGCGCTAATTGTGCATACATTTTCAGAAAATGAAAGAGCAGCTGGTGAAAAAATCAGAAACCCTGGGACGCGATGCAAAGTACATTCGAACTGTAAGGATTGTAGCTAATGTTCGCGTTACGAAACTAATCTTATCCTGTTTCAGTACTTGGTGAGCCGACTTCCAGCCTATCTCACCGTACAATTCGTGCGCTTTCAATACAAAGGAAAGGAGGGCATAAATGCCAAGGTGTTGAAGGATATCAAATTCCCCATTGACTTCGATGCCTTTGAGTTGTGTACCCCCGAATTGCAAAACAAGCTCTGCCCAATGCGTTCGAAATTCAAGGATCTGGAAGACAAGAAAATGGAAGTTGACGTTGTCAAACGCAATGAACCCAACGAAGAGAAGAAGGACGTTAAGTACGAGCAGTTCTGGTTCGACGACGACTTGGGCAGCAACAATTCGGGATACTATACGCTGCAGGCGGTGCTCACGCACAAGGGACGCTCCAGTTCGTCGGGTCATTATGTGGCCTGGGTTCGCTCCAGCGGCGATGTGTGGTTCAAGTTCGATGATGATGAGGTCTCCGCCGTGGCCACGGACGAGATTTTGCGGCTTTCCGGTGGCGGAGACTGGCATTGCGCCTATGTCCTGTTATATGCGCCCAGACGTTTGGAGAAACTATAAGTAATTGTGTTAACGTCATTACATTTGTATTGTTAATATAATAATTCTGAATAAATAACCAAATCCTTAAGGGTGAGCTCTCATTTCCAAGTCTTCAATTCGCATTGGTTTGTGACACAAAATGATTATTAGGTTTCCATAAGAAAAAGTTTTAATATTTAATGCATATGTTTTACTCAAATAACGGCTTGGTTTAAAATTTACCAACAGCGGTTCGTTTCCAATCGGCTTGTCGGCGTTACCTTGACAGGGGCAAGATGGTATTTTACAGCAATAAGGTCACACCCAAATTGTCAAATTGCAAGTTATCTTAGTGTTTATAATTATGGATAGTAATGATTCAGGAACAGCAGATGCGAATTCTGCACGGCAGTCGCTTGCTTTGCGGCGGGAATTGCGCAGAAAGAAAATATTGGAAGCGTCCAAGGCACGACTGGACAAATTGAATAGCAGATCGACGTCGGCGTTTCAGAATGAAAACCTCGGTAACACATGATCTTTTATGTACATACAGATGTGTACATATATTGTACATATGCCAATGTTATGATTTGTGTCAAACTCTCCATCTATAAATGTTTATGATTTCCTAATTGCAGATGGTGAACCCTCAAATACGCAATATTCCGATCCGGAGGTGGAGCCGGATATTCCAATAAGGCGTTCATTTCTGCCAGAACAACCTGCGCCCCAAAGAACCACGTCACGAAATGCATTTCTTAAGAGCAGAGTTCACATTATTTTGGCGGCTTGCTTTGGATTTCTTTTGGCTCTTTACACGAACACCAGTGTTTTCATTCCCGTTCTGCTTTTTGTGATTGCAGAGCTTGCATTTCTGCAGAATTACAAAGAAGACCATCTACCGGCCAGCATGGGACCCTTGTTACTTATGTTCATCAATCCGAATATTACCAGCAAAATTAAGCAGTTTAGCAGTATATTTTTTATTCTTCAGTCATTGTTGGGTGATCTTGCGATAACCGTTTGTGTTGTTTGTTCAGGAAGCATGCTCTTACTAAATTTTAGACCCGAATATGCTACAATTGTTAAATAAAAATTATGTCTTATTTAGGGGTGTGCAACATGATTAGCAAGACAAATACTATCAAAGCTAGTTGAATCATTCATTCATCTCAGATTAAGGACGTCAGTCGATGGCCAAAAAACAACCACCATTGCGTTTTCAGCACTGGCAGCGACTTTAGGTGCTGTACAGCACTGTTTATCTGAAATATTTATGTATAAAAACTTTGAAACCGTTAACAACCCTCAGTTTTAAGTCTAAATTTTCTAACTTAAGTTGGCTGATTATTAAAAAAACTCATTTAACTCTGAAAAAATGTCTTCAAATCTCTTAAAACAAAGAATAATAAGTTGTTAATACGTTGTTAGATAGAAATACAAAAAATATCTTTGCGAAAAATAACAATTCTCTTGGTTTCTTACATTTCTTTTAAGAATTTCTAAAAATAGACCCAGGCCCGTCCGCCTGTCAGGACATAGTAATAGTAATTGGAAAACACCTTCACTGAGCATGCCCAGAAACGCGAAAAAAGGAAAAGTGCCCACCCTCGCCTGTGGGCCTGCGCATACTTTGTATCGATTTTAAGACTGTGTACTTATTTCATAAGCTTGTGGCGAAAAGATGTTTTCATAAACAAGTGCAAGGTGGAAATTAGTGCTTGAAAAAATATATGATTGGTGCAATCGGCTACCGTAGATAAGTGTAATTATGCAGCCGTTAAAAATGGCATAACATCGAGCTGCTGCGCAAGGATATTCGGATTTACAAACGCACTTGGCAGATTTTTTTTCCCCCGAGTAATACGAAACTAATAAGGTAAAAACTACCTCTGGTATCCATGAATAAAGTTTAAGAAACTACAAATTAAGCTGAGTTTTCTGGGTGTGATTTCGATTTGAATGCTATCCATTTGAATATAACTGCTTTAAGTGAGAATGAGGCATGAGTACTTTGATTGAAAATCAATATTTTAAAATAACCTTACTAACGAAGGGCGACGAGGGTCTTGGTCTCAGTCTTATTGATTTGCAAACCCATTCGCAATTGCAGCCATCATGGGAACGGTGTTGAGCTTCAATCCGCGGGATCGCCATCCCATCTACTCGTCCCAGCCAAATTTTCAATATAATCACTCGACCGATATGCGGAACGAGAACGACAGCACTGGCTCCATAGACTCCCATCTGAACAACTTCTCCTACGAGCAGCTGAACAATGCCAAGAATCGGGAGAACAAGAAGTCCGCCTGCCATCCGATGGCCAAGAATGTGATTGGCCAGCCGGGTGGTCAGTGTGGCGGCGTTCACATCAATCTGCAGACACAAACCCAGCTGAGCTCACACAATTTGAACAATCTGGCGAACGCCTCCAAGGACACCATCACCAATGTGCTGGACACGCATAATGAGAACTCGGTGCTCAAGGCGGAGAAGAGCTCGTTCGAGAAGAACCTGAAGAAGCATTCGATCTTCATCAATGCGCTCTCGTGGAAGAAGCTCTCCACGTCGCACAACAAGAAGAAGATCGAGAACAAGAACAAGTGCGCCAACCTGCCCACGGCCTGCTTCAAGGCCCAGCTGCTGGAGTCCTCGTTCGCCTCGTCCTCGGACAAGAATCGCAACATCCAGCTGCACTGCAATCGCATCGATGAGCACAACCAGCAGCACTGCAACCAGCATCCCCATCCCCATCCGCACCAGCATCAGCTTCAGCTCCAGAATCAGCACCAGCACCAGAATCAGAATCAGAATCAGAACCAGAATCAGGTGCAGGATATCCGGGAGGAGGTCATGACCGGTCCGCCGGGTAAATCGCAGAATCCTTCCAAGGCGAAAGACCCCGTCAAGGTCAACAACAAGAACTCCATGTCGAACCACAACAAGCTGATCCAGAAACAGCCCCTGACGCTCAGCCTGCCCCAGCAAGTCCAGGCCTCGTCCATTCAGACCAAAAACACCAACCAGATCCCACGCAAGACCGTCATTCAGGTGCGTATTGTACCAAAATATGGTATTATATCTAGCAAGTCAGTTTTGAGATCCTAACATATTAGTGGGGATCCAACTTGTGTAGCATACTTTTGAAAAGAAAATTTTGAACTTAGATACCATATCATATCATATAATGAAAGTCAAATCATGAGATTTTTAAGCATTTCACTGTGTTTCATAATAAGTTCTTTAACAAAATACGAGATAATATATTTTCTTTGGCGAATCTATTGCATGGTACATCCTTAAGTTCAGGAATTGGAACTGATTTAAAGAAATACGTTTAGATTTAATTATATAAGCGATACAATAGATTTAAAACTCCCGCTTGTCAAAGATAGCTGGTTTCAGCTTTCCAAACAAAAGATGAAATTGGTTTTATATAGGATACTTTATATTATTTTCGAACACCTCGCAGGCCTCCACTTCGGAATTGCTTAAGTGCTTGGGCATGTTCTTGCACTGTCGTTGTCAGAGGCTAAACAATTTCGATGCCGGGGATGCGGTCATGTGGCTCAGAGCAGTGGATCGCAGCCTTTTGCTCCAAGGATGGCAGGTACAGTAGCTACTCTGCCACATGTCCTTCAAACAATAAGCACAACATTTAATTCCAAGGACGTGGCGTTCATAAACCCAGCCAATGTGGTGTTTGTCTACATGCTAGTCCGCGAGCTGGTCAGCGGAGAAGAGAGCAAGGAATCGGATCTTCAGGCATCAGTACTCACCTGTTTGTATCTGTCTTATTCGTATATGGGCAATGAAATCAGTTATCCACTCAAACCGTTTTTGGTTGAAGACTCGAAGGAAAAGTTTTGGGACAGGTATGTCAAATAATAAGTTAATTTCAATGAAATATTTTCCATCTGCATCTTAATCTTTAATGTAACATACAGGTGCCTCGTCATTGTGAACAAGCTAAGTGATAAAATGCTTAAAATCAATGCTGAGCCGGGATTTTTTACCGAAGTCTTTACTGAGCTGAAATCTTGTGGTCAATATCATCCTACAATTAAATCATACTGTGGAGGCGCCTGACGGATGGACGACCGGGAGATTATTGTCAACCTCTCATTGTCTGCGCATCGCCAGAAATTTCCGGATGAAATGATGGCGAAGTACCGTTAATAAAACTTAATATTTTATAAAACATTAGACAATTTCATTATGTCACTATCACAATCGTTCAAATCAAATAATAAAGATTAGTGTTTAAATAAATTAACATCTACGATATGTGTAAAATCTGTGTTTCCATTGCTGGGCTAATCAATCAATCTCAATCTTATGCAGAACCAAAAGAGAAGGAAAATATTCACCATATATGCAAATAAATGGTAGTTTATTATACATCTTATATACATAAATCGTTTCGTAATCTAGAAACTACTGAGAGCAATTCAATTTGGATACAGTATATCGTAGTGGCCTGGTCGATATATCAGGTAAATTCGGGGCTCGCTTCCCTCGGGGAAATCGTGGGCCTTCACAGTCCCACCTTCGCCACGGTCCAAGTACTCGACACGAACTCCAGCGCCGAGGGCGGTGCATAGAGCGATTATGTGGATGTGATCCGATTCCTTGTACATCGGCTCCACTTCCAGATGGCGGAACGCCTCAATGGTGAGGTCGCCTTCGATGAAATTTTGGTAAAAATCGGCCTCCTCCTGCAGTTTTCCCGAGGTGATCAAACGTAGGTAAACCACCACGTAGTCTGAGTAACCCTGCTCATTGAAGATCTTGTGCAACTCATCTTGGACCGTGCTGTGTCCTCCTGCATTGTCGGGGCTAACGCGCTGGATGACTTCCATGAACTGGACATACAAAAGGCTGCATAAGCATAGGGAATTCGTTTTGCATTTGTACGGCTAAACATACCGTTTCGTGAAAGTCCTCCAATGTAAAACTAGGAAATCCCAGCTGAACGAGCTTCTCCTTGGACTCCTCGGCCAGTTTTTTGAACTCCTGGTAGGCACTGGTGTTTGAGATCAAGTACTCCAAGTAGGAGTAGGCGAAGGCTCGGAAGAAACAATTGCCATCGGGGCGGGTGCGGCGAATGAACTTGTACTTTTTGGACAGATCCTGGATCTTGGCGGTGAAGATCTCGTCGCCACTGTATTCCGCATACAAGCAGGTGAGTGGCAACTGCTCGCTGACCAAGGGAGTTGTGTCGCTGATCTGCAATTATTGAAATTCGGCATTATTTCTCGGTTCATTGTCGCTATTGTGTGTAAGTGTTTCTGCAGACTCACCTCTTTTTCAATATCCCGTTTCTGCTGAATTATTAGTTCGTCGCGATTGCCATCATTATGGGTAAACGGCTCCATGTTTCTCTGAATACTGAACAACTGCGATCGGCGCTTCCTTTCAATTTACTTTACTTTGTATTCATTTGATGAACTAAAAAGAATTCCTGTTCATCATATGTATGTGTAGGCGCATCAAATGTCACACACACAGGTCTAGAGGCGAAACTCACGGACACACTGATGCTTTCGATTTTGTCGCACAGCTATCGTTATCGGGCTTCAATTCCAGTTGTTCCTTGGCTCGAGAATAAAAATAAATAAATATTTGAAATCGCATTTTACAAACACGCTAAACCATTAAAACGGTTTTTAATAACAAATATACGTACATAATTTGTGTATGTTTATTATCTATAAATTTATAAAATAAAATAAAACTTTGAACTGGTTTTCCGCTGTGTAATACGTAAGCTGGGAACTTCAATTGGAACCAGCTTTCAAAGCTTCTCGTCAGAAGATCATCGGCTGAGACTTAAGATTGAATAAGAAATCAATTCAGTTGAGTGTTTTCTTCATTGCTCAGCGAACGTTGCGCTACTTTGATAAATTAAGTAAGTCTTACTAATAGAGTACACTTTATACTAAATAAAATTGGACTCAAATTCAATTTATTGAAAATGTGTAGTTCAGTTATGTGGATATCTGATAGAGTTTAATCTTTTTGGTGGTTTCTATGTCTTGTAACATCTACAATACATTTTTCATCCATATATGTATGTACATGTGTATATACATATTTTAATCAATCAAAAAGATCTTAAAGTTCAATGAATAAAGTGTACAAAATATCACCGCCTCACGTACTTTTATGAGCACAAATCAGCGGCAATGGGAATACATTTATATATGTTAATGAAGAAGAATTGTATAATGCTAAGTTTACTCGAAACTAAAACCAGTTTTTGCCCTATTTTATTTGCAAGGAACATATTGTTAGCAAAAATGGTGAACCTTTGTGTGTAAATGGCAATTAATTAGTGTGTTATAACTTATTATTAACTCTTGCGAAAAATGGAGGGATTGCGCTTACACATAAGAAACTATTTTTGTGTTTTAAAGTAATTATACATGCTTTGTTTTTATTGACAGCGAAAATTGACCCACCGCAATACATTAGCATTTCTTATCGCCAAAAGTCATATTTAAACAAAAAAGCAATCAGGATTGATAATGAGGCGATCTAAAAGAAACAATACGTACATATGTATATATTTGCTCGGAATTTTAGTATTCAAAAAAGAAAGCAAAGCCTCACTGATAAGACAATACATTCTAGAGTTAATTAGGTTAATTGTTCGCCGCATAAACATAAACGTATTCGTATCCGCGTCTCCCTTCCATTAAAATGTGTCACTCTGTTTTGGGGGAATCACATTCACCTTTTATCCGGTTTAAGTGCGATATTCCAGCAATAACAATCATTATTATATTACCAATACTCGAGCTTTACTCACTTTGCTTACCTTCATCTTCATCTCTTTCCTCGAATAAGTGAGCTTTCTGACCTTAATTATGTAAATATGTAAAGAGCATGATTTAATTTTGCTTTCCAGGAATATGATATTACTAAATTGCCTAGTAATATGCCTGTGCATATTTTCCTGTGGTGCCCAGGACTCTTCCTTGGACAAATTGATATCGGACATCTTTAAAACGGACGAAACACCCAAACCATCATCCCCTCCCCCGCCAGTGGTGAACCCCAAGGATTCGTCCGGTAGCACGGGATCCGAAAACGGAGGATCGAGTTCAACGCAGTACCAGTCCTGTGGCGATCAAAAGGAGTGTGTTCCTCGCTGGTTGTGCGCCAATGATACGATTAACACCAGTGGCGATGGTATCATTGACATTCGACTTGGTACGGACGCCGAATGCAAGAACTATTTGGATCTTTGCTGTGATCTGCCCAACAAGGTAACACATACATAAATACCAATAAGCTTTGATTACTTAAATTAAACTATAATTTTATTTGTTAAGAGAAAAGATCCGATTTTCGAGTTTAAGCCTGATCATCCCGAGGGCTGCGGTTACCAAAATCCCAACGGCGTTGGCTTTAAGATCACTGGAGCTGTCAACCAGGAGGCCGAATTCGGCGAATTCCCCTGGATGCTGGCCATTCTCCGGGAAGAAGGCAACCTTAACCTGTACGAATGTGGAGGAGCATTGATAGCTCCCAATGTGGTTCTGACCGCGGCGCATTGCGTTCACAACAAACAGCCCAGTAGCATTGTTGGTAAGTGTACATGCCATCTATGCCATCTATGAGATCTAATTATGAACTGGCATTTAGTGAGAGCTGGCGAATGGGATACGCAAACGCAGACTGAGATCAGAAGGCACGAAGACCGATATGTCAAGGAAATAATCTACCATGAGCAGTTCAACAAGGGATCGCTCTATAACGATGTGGCTGTCATGCTGTTGGAAAGTCCATTCACCCTCCAGGAGAACATTCAGACCGTTTGCCTGCCCAATGTGGGTGATAAATTCGATTTCGATCGCTGCTATGCCACCGGCTGGGGCAAGAACAAGTTCGGCAAGGATGGGGAATATCAGGTTATCCTGAAGAAGGTCGACATGCCCGTGGTGCCCGAGCAGCAGTGCGAGACGAATCTGCGCGAAACTCGACTCGGCAGGCATTTCATTCTGCACGACAGCTTCATTTGCGCCGGCGGTGAGAAGGACAAGGACACCTGCAAGGGTGATGGTGGCTCCCCACTGGTGTGTCCAATTGCTGGCCAGAAGAACCGCTTCAAGTCCGCCGGCATTGTTGCCTGGGGCATCGGATGCGGCGAGGTGAACATTCCCGGAGTGTACGCCAGCGTGGCCAAGCTTCGTCCGTGGATCGACGCCAAGTTGAAGATTTGGAGTATTGACCCCAGGCACTATACACCCTAAGAGCAAAATTGTCACTTGAATTTGTGGGTTTTAATCTTCATGCTTCACAATGCTCTCACTTAATATATGCCCAATATGTTAATACTCAAAATTAAAAAAAAAAAAAATCTTTTTATTTTAAGCTGAAAAAATATTTTCGGAACAGTGGAAAAGGAATAGGCTAACAAAAATTGAATTCAGTTGGCAGCAATTTTGAGCTTATCGATGTCAATTTCAGTCGGAGCACCTGGTCACACTGTCGTCGGTGTGCATGGGGAATAAGAACAAGAAAGATTAGATTCGTGCAGGCCAACGTATTTGCTCTAAATAGAATATCTGCAGAAACATGGACAACTTCGGACTGGGCGGATCGGATCTAAGCAAGGGGCAGATATTCCAGGTACTGGTTCGCCTGTCTGTGGCCTCGCTGATCACATATTATTCGGTGAAATGGATGATGAACCAGATGGATCCGACCAGTAAAAACAAGAAAAAGGCCAAAGTTCTGGCTGAGGAGCAGCTTAAGAGGTTTATATTAGACTCATATAGCATATATTGTACATGTGTAAACCTTTTCCATGCAGGCTAGCCGAGCAGGAGGGCTTCAAGCTAAGAGGGCAAGAGTTTAGCGACTACGAGCTTATGATTGCGTCACATCTTGTTGTTCCCGCCGACATAACAGTCAGTTGGGCCGATATCGCCGGTCTGGATTCAGTCATTCAGGAGCTCCGGGAATCGGTGGTGCTGCCAATCCAGCACAAGGATCTCTTCAAGCATTCGAAGCTGTGGCAGGCGCCCAAAGGCGTCCTGCTCCATGGACCACCGGGCTGTGGAAAGACGCTGATAGCGAAGGCGACGGCAAAAGAGGCGGGAATGCGCTTTATCAACTTGGACGTCGCCATTCTTACCGACAAGTGGTACGGGGAATCCCAGAAATTGACTTCTGCTGTCTTCTCGCTTGCATCGCGAATCGAGCCATGCATTATTTTTATTGACGAAATAGACTCATTTTTGCGATCTCGAAACATGAACGACCACGAGGCTACCGCCATGATGAAGACCCAGTTTATGATGCTGTGGGATGGCCTCAGCACGAACGCCAACTCGACGGTGATTGTGATGGGTGCCACGAACAGGCCGCAGGATTTAGACAAGGCCATTGTGCGCCGCATGCCAGCCCAATTCCACATTGGTCTGCCCTCGGAGACCCAACGAAAAGACATCCTGAAGCTGATCCTCCAATCGGAGGAAGTAAGTCAGGATGTCGACTTGAATCGCTTGTCCAAGCTCACAAATGGCTTCTCGGGCTCAGACCTGCGGGAAATGTGCCGGAATGCTTCAGTTTACCGAATGAGGCAGCTCATCACGTCCAGAGATCCGTCAGCTACAGCGCTTGATCGCAACAACGTCCGCATCACCATGGACGATTTGCTGGGCTCGCACTTAAAAATTAAGGAATCAAAGATGCACACGAGCAGCCTATTCTTAGAGAATAGAATCGAATTAGATTAAGCTGACCATTGTTTATTCAAGCTCCCGATATATCCAACTTAAATTTGTATAATAAACTTTTTATTTGCCTTTCGAGAGGAGCTCCAATGTTATGTGTTAATTAACCCTGTTCTCTGCATTCCAAAATGGGTATCCGGAAAACGTAGTTTTGGTAGTCTTGAAAACAGCAACGGATACTGCAGGAAATTACACAATCCATAGCATTTCCGTAAAGCGGAGCTCAATGCACTTTAATTATTACATTTACGGGCTTCTGTGAAATATTCACCTAGAGAAATTTCAAACATTTATAAAGATATTGCACTTGTACACTTCTTCAAACACACACACAACTTGCGTCACGCGACCGTGGGCTTTCAATCGTAAAAAAAAATATAAGTAAACTTGTGCAGTTTTATTCTCTTTTAAAAAGGTCGTTTATTTCTGACGGCATTTCAAAGCTACACATTTGTATATCTAATTAAAAATGAATAAAAACATGCATACATTTTAAATAATCAAACCAAAACAAATTAGTTCTTGATGTTTTTGTATAATTTCTTAATTTAAGAAAAATATAGAGTGTACAAACTTCAAGCGAAGAAATTTGCTTCTGCACATTTTAATTATGTTTCGTGCTCATATAAATACTTTCTTCGATTGGCTCAAATCATTTCTGTTGAAGGCGTTGATTAAACCACTTCAAATCCAAGCGAGACTATATACTTAACAAAAAATGAACCCAATGGTAAGCTATATTTCCAATTTGTCTTTTTGATAGGAGATATTTTGTATGTACATACTTCATTTACGCGCATCCTTTCTATTTCAGTTAACTTTGATTCCTGGATACCTATTCATAACCTTAATAATTATTGGAAGTACTGCACACAGTAATTCCTATGCTGTGAATAAAACCAATAGTGTCGAAAGTGCCGAGTGGAGCTATCCTGAATACGGAAAAGGATCTACTCACAATACCGGAAGAAGATCGGAAAAGCTGGATCTGCAACATTATAATCGGGAAACCGAACGCAATGTGACTTTGAAACGCGGTGTGAAAAACTATCAAAAGCAAGGCGATAAAATGACGAGGAATAAACTGAAATATAAGCCATCTGGTGCTCGAAGAAAAAATGTGAGTCCCAATTATGCGGATGAGAGTACGGAAAGTAGGCATTATCATACATTCGAAGAGATCCACGAGCATATCGATGAGGACGATGGTCAATACCAGGCATCCGAACAGGTCGGAACACAAGCGATTCTGCACGAACATGTCGAGCACTCGAGTAAGAAGGATGCGAAGCGGATGAAGGTGAAAATCAAGCATCATCATCACCACCATCATCACAACCACATAAAGGAGCTGATCAAAACAGTACCACAACCGTATCCCGTGGAAAAGGTCGTCCATGTGCCCATTGAGAAAATTGTCGAGAAGATCGTACATGTGCCCAAGCTGGTGAATGTTACAGTTGAGAAAATAGTGCACGTGCCTATCGAAAAGATAGTGGAAAAGGTGATTCACATCCCAAAGCCAGTCCAAGTGCCCAAACCATATGTGGTCGAAAAGATAATTGAGAAAATAGTCCACGTACCGAAACCGTATCCAGTGCTCCGGACTGTTCCGTATCCGGTCGAAATAAAGGTGCCAGTTCATCTCGAGAAGAAGGTACCAGTGCCCTATAAGGTTGAGGTAGAACGAAAGGTTCCCGTTTACATTCGTTCCAGCGAGCCATATAAGTTCGAGTCATCATCACTCTACGAAAGTTATCCACGCGGCGAGGAGTTCAAATTTAACATGGAAATGGATCATCCACCGCCCAGAGAACACGAACCATCCAGCCTACCATCCTCAAACTACTACAACAGGATATACAAATCTAGGGAATTGGATCATCCTCCGAGGATGGAGGACTATCAAAGCTCCGTGCCCACACAGTTAAAGCACGATTACGCAACGAAAACTAATCTCGATCAGCAGTTTAAAAACGAGTACGTGACGAAAAGTAGTATTGATCCTCAATTTAAGCACGATTACGTGACGAAAAGTAGTATTGATCCTCAATTTAAGCACGATTACGTGACGAAAAGTAGTATTGATCCTCAATTTAAGCACGATTACGTAACAAAAAGTAGTTTTGATTCGCAGTATAACCAGGAATACGTACCCAAAACTAGCATTGAATCGACTTCTCCTGGACGGGATGGGGTTTCCCTGAAACTCGTCGGTCCCCCTACTCCTTTCAATATCACGGGAAAGGATTTGGAGACCGCCAACTCTGCTCCAGACTTTGTCAATAGCTCCAACGTAGACCTAAGTCCACAGGAATCGGCTAATGCCTATCGCGGTATGCCATTCTCCATACCATTTCAGTTTGTACAACTCCAACCAATGGCCTTTCAAAGTCCTATACATGTGGAACTGCCAATCCAATCCGCTTCAGCAGAAGGTGCTCAAAAGTGATAATCTAATCAAATGTTTAGCGTAAATAATCCTATTCAGAGAATTATTATATACCTGACAGACTTTTAAAAGACTTTTTCCCCACAATAAAAAAAATGCTAAAAAATAAGTTGCTTAATATAAAATATAATGCATATTAGAATATATAAAATTGTTTATTTTGTTGTTGTTAAAAGTTTATGATAAAATTCATAAGCAATAAAACATACTAAGCCTAACAAGCAACGACAAACAAATCGCAATATACTGTTACATATTCTATATAATAAAACCGTTTTTAAACCGTTATTACTTTGTTTTTTTGACTGTATTGTATTTTTTTGGTTCAAGATTACCCCCAACAATTGTCGATTGCGGTAAAATCGATAACGATATCCAGAATTCATTCCAATCGCATTCTAAAAGACACAAATTTTATAAATACTAAACAAAAATCCAGGATATAAACACCTTTTTATTTGTTAGTTCAATTTATGTGTGTTTGTATTAAAACTCAAACAGGGTTGCGCTAAAAACTTAATTGGTCATTTGGTATTTCAGCGAACAGCAATATTATTAAACCAATGTAGTCGCGATTGTTGTGTGTCATTGTTTTTATCAATTAGGGAAAAGTTGCTAACGAATTGTGTTTGTTATGCATGTATTTCCTGTTACTTGTTCTGTGCAGTCCTCCTTGGCAAATAAATATTTAATGCAAGATTGAAATTAGCGTAAAAACAATGGAATGTTTATTGAACTACTGTTACAGCAACCTGATGTCTCTTACATACTTACGTGCATATGTACATATGTATGTAAGCGACTGCAAACTAAGCAGTTACAAACAGAATCCGTCACATCGAGTATCATTGATTATTTCGTTTAACAGTTTTAACTCGACTGTAGAATACTCTCTGCCAAATATATAGCATGCTCTTTAAAATTTTTCATAAAAAAACACTTATGACCAATACATTTTGTATATCCTTTTTATTTAATTACTAATACAAATGTTATTATAGCCTTTAGTTGGAAATAATGAATTCCAAATCCGATTATGAAGCAGAAAAAGAAAAAAAGCTGACCATAACAAATAGATTCGGGGACTCCCTGGAAAACTATGAACTATCCAACGAGAGCGAGCACAAGACCCATGTATACCCGAAAAAGATTCCTAACAGAAAAAACGGAATTTTAAAGTACGTAGTAAAACTGTTTCAATTCATTTAAAGCTAATAATGAGCGATTTTTAGAAACACCGATGCCAACCATAGTGCCGTCGATAATCAACATCTTGAGGATGTGGATTTGGCAGACATTTTGGGCACAAATTGGCCAAAACGAGCGGGACCAGCTGCAATGATCTTAAACAACAAAAGTAAAACGGATCCTAGTAATTCTGTAGACTTAATTTTAAAACCAGCCTCACCCATATTAAAAATAGAGCCGGAGGAACCTTTACGTAAGTTTATTTTACTGTCATTTCTTCAAAAAGAAAAGAAATATATCATTATTAAGAACTAAGGAAGGAATCTGTTCCGACCTGCTACATTCTTGGTCAGGTTTACTAGCTCTCTTAATCTTAATCCTGTTTGTCCGTCCATATAAATAACGAGATCTCAGGAACTGTAAAAGCTAGTTCTAGTTAGTGGAATTACTCAAGCAGTCTTCTGTACTGCTTGCAAAAGACATTCAAATTCTGCCTGCTACATCACTCCTTGTGCTGGTTGTCTATTTTCAAGTGTATCGCACTTCTTTTAGCTGAGTAAACAGGTATGTAATAGTCGCTTCTTTCGAATATAGCGTTCACTGTTATTGAATCTTTTATTCTCGATACTTTACAGTTGTTGTAAGACTTGTATTCACTTTGCTTCCTTGCAAAAGACAACGAAATGAAAACGTCTATTTATTTATAGAACGCCGGCCAAATACATAACGACACATACATATATTCTATTTACGTTCACGTAAAACGGCAGTTCTCTGAGTTGATATATGCAGTTTGTCGAGGAGTTTTATTTGTTCTGCACTTTATCAAAGTTCTCAATTGCTGAAAAAAAAAAAAACATAAAAATTAGTAAAGAAATTAAAATTGTGCTGTGCGTCTTTCAAAAATGAATATATACCAACAAAAATTGTCTTCTGACTCGGATATCCACAATAATATTCCATTAACAGTGCTAGAATTTTATTCACCAAATTTATTGCCCGAAGAACTTGGTATGATCTATTATGAAATCGTTCCGCTTTTTTTAATTTGATTTTCTAAGAAATTAAAATTTATTTTAATTTTATTCTTGTCCTAGGTTTTACAATCGCTGATTATCAACCTCTGATTGAAATACCTGGAACCGAGCTAGCGATTGGTTCCCTCGTCGAAGTCTCGAATCCTGGAGTATGTGAAGATCTATATGGCGTTGTGAGATGGATAGGTATACCGCCTGGCCCGCAAAAAAACGTACTCGTCGGAATCGAGGTAGAAGACGAATCCAACTTGAAAAATGTAGTGGCATCGGATGGGAGACACAATGGCGTACGGTATGTCATACTTTTAAACATTTAAAACACATAAATAGGTACTCATACAAGAAAAACTCTTAACTGAAAAATATCTTCTGTGTTGTGTTTTGTTTTAGCTTATTTACTTGCCATGATGGTCGAGCTATTTTTGTACCAGCCAACAGATGCACCGCTGACCGGCGATTTGCTGATGTAGATAATAGCATTTCTGCAAACAGAGTTTCTAGTAATCACGCAAAGAAATTTGGCGTCGCTGACTGTCCTGCCATATATGGCTCGATACCACCATTACGTAAGATAACAATAAACATTTAATAAAGGAAAGGAGTTCATGCAGCTATTTGTTTTCCAGAAATACACAATTCCGATGAGCTTGCTAGCATATGTGGAAAGTTCAAAGGAATACAAGGACACCATAATTCCTGCTACCTTGATGCAACTCTATTTTCCATGTTCACTTTCACCAGTGTTTTCGATTCAATTCTGTACAGACGTCCGGGCCCACAAGTAAGTTATTCGATTTGTCTGCCCAGCTCACCAATAACAAATTATTTTATTTTCAACAGGATATTCGAAATTACAGTGAGGTTCAAAAGGTTCTGCGCGATGAGATCGTCAATCCATTGCGAAAAAACGTTTTCGTTCGATCCGATCGTGTGATGAAACTGCGCGAGCTCCTAGATCAGCTAAGTTCGGTCAGCGGTCTCACCTGCGAGGAAAAGGATCCTGAAGAGTTCCTAAATAGTTTGCTCTCACAAATAATGCGAGTTGAACCGTTTCTAAAGGTGCTTATTGTACTCATTATTGCATAGATTTTTATACTAAATAATTTACATGTTTTTTTTTTTTTTTTTTTTTTGTAGCTAAGCTCGGGGCAAGATTCTTATTTTTACCAACTCTTTGTGGAGAAGGATGAGAAGTTAACATTACCGAGTGTGCAACAATTGTTTGAGCAAAGCTTTCACTCATCGGATATAAAACTAAAGGAGGTTCCTTCTTGTTTCATCATTCAAATGCCTCGTTTCGGAAAGAACTACAAGATGTATCCAAGGATATTGCCATCGCAGGTTCTTGATGTCACAGACATAATTGAAAATTGTAGGTGTTCAACAATATAACAATTTGCATTTCGAATCTTAACAAAATTCAACTTGCAGCTCCTCGACAGTGCTCACTTTGTGGCAAACTAGCTGAATACGAGTGCCGGGATTGCTTTGGCAGCTTGCAGGCTGGATCAGGACTGGAATGCACCGCCTTTTGTCCAAAATGTCTCAAGACATTTCACAGTCACATCAAAAGGTCAGCTATCTTCATAGATAAATGAATGAAAACCAATTAAAAACCTATCTTTCAGAACGAATCATGTGTCGAAGAAGATTTATAGTCCGAAGGAATTTAAAATCATGGCCGAGCACATGGTTGTCCCGCGATTGTACATGGAGTTATTTGCAGTCGTTTGCATAGAAACATCTCACTACGTGGCATTTGTCAAGTCTGGATCCGGACCAGATGCTCCATGGTGTTTCTTCGATTCAATGGCTGATCGAAAAGGCAAGCAAAATCTTAGTTTTAACCTAACAAGTTTCTTATACTTACGCAAATGTTATTTCAGGCGAACAGAATGGATACAATATACCTGAAATTACGTGTGTTCCAGAATTAACACAGTGGCTCTCGGAAGAAGGCGCACGATCTATAAATGAAACTTCAACGAACGATAAAGTATTACCTGAACACGCCAAGCGTATTTTTTGCGATGCCTATATGTGTCTGTACCAAAGCACAGATATAATGATGTACCATTAGAGCAAATTTATCAATAAATTAAATGAATGCAATAAAATTTTTGTAAAAATCACATGTGAAATGGATTTTGTGCCTATTAATGGTTATTGGTTTGTTGAAAAATATGTTTTATGATATTAATATGGGTAGGCTTTACATATATAACAGGAAAAAATAAAGATAGGTGGTTTTCTATAACTAATATACCAAGTAGCTTATATTTTTTTTACAAAAAGTTTGTAACAATTAGGAAGTGCTTTTTGTTAGGAGAAGTTTTCAAGGTGACTCCAGAAACAGGACTGAACCATCTAGAGAACTACGGATCACTAGACCATGAAAGGCAGTTCATATTCCGGATATATATGGATGTATGTATACACGGGAGTACATACATACATATAAATCTTGAAGTGCCCACCATTGGTCGACGCAAAACGTCGGCGATTGCGATTGGTGGATTTGGAGGGAGGATATCCAGATGTTGTTCACTCGACGGCGCACATTCACTAAACAAGTGAAAAAGTTTTTCAGTTACTTGCCAGACATCAAAGACGAGTTTTACGTGCGACGCACTATCTGCGAAAATGTCGATCTTAAGCCGCGAATTTGATTTGAATTTAATTACGTTAAATTAGAAAATGTTTAAGAATTCCGTTGCCTTGACGTGCGAATACTCAACCATGTATTATAACTCAATTTATAATACTTCCAACATGTTCGACATGAAACGTAAATGTTTAAATCATTCTTCTTACTTCGCTGTTATTTAAATAAAATTGGGACAGTGATTTGTGGTACCAATTCCAGTACAAAAGCGACTTTTATTTTATATTTTCGTGTGTATGGAAAATAATGTATATATTTTCCAAATATTTCAGACTCCGAAAGTCAAGTTCAGCAACAAATATATAACACAAGTCACCTAGGTTATGTGCCAACTTCGAATACTCGGATTGTTAAGAAACGTAATACAGCTAACAAAAAGGAGAGAAGGCGAACCCAAAGTATAAACAATGCGTTTTCCTATCTGCGAGAAAAGATTCCCAACGTTCCTACAGATACTAAATTATCAAAGGTAACTTCACCGACGGATAGATAATCTTGAATTTAATACTTAAATACACCAATAAGCACATGAAGGTTGGATTTTAATGTTTCCTACTTAAGTCAATCTTAACTATATTCTACTTTTACTTTGTTTAAGAATTAAGATAAAATAGCCAGCGAAAAATATATTTTATAATAACTTATTCAATTATTTATAAATTTGAAGTTTGTTTGTGTCCGTTTGCTTGGTTTACTTGACAGATTAAAACATTGAAGTTGGCCATATTGTACATAAACTATTTAGTTAATGTTCTTGATGGAGATCTGGATCCAAAAGGCGGATTTCGAGCCGAACTTAAGCCGGTCAGTCGAAAGATCTGTAGCGAAAAGAAGCACTGTTTGAAATCAGAGATTCAAGTAAGAGAGTAATTTACTTTGTCATGCTTTCAATAACAAACCAATCACTACATATATTTAAATTGATCGCTTTGAATTTTGGATTTAAGTTTATCCGGCGGAATAACAATTCATACATATTTTTGCCGCTTTTCATGCATTCAAACAAAAAAATTATTAAAAATCTTTTTTGTTTTTACTGTAGGTAAATGAGTTAAGATACCATAACCTAATTGATATTTCATTCAAAAAACATATTGGCTTGCTGATTTTTGTTGTACAAAGATATAGATAAAGACAATGTTCCCGCTATAAGGGGCGTATTGTTTGTTTTTTTGCATTGATATATAGTTATAGTTCTACTATTCTATTTGGCTTTTTCATTTCGTTGAGATCTCTGCTCGGAATTTGTATTTTTATGGTACACAAGATATTTTCTCCCCCTTTTTCTGCACTGGGGCGTAGATATCTCAATTGTTTGTTTATTATAAGAAACAAAAGCACTTGACTTTATAAAAGAGCATTTTACGTTTTTCCCTCAAAGAAATAGGCGTAATTCCATTCCCCTTGTAATCCGCAGATAAAAACTCGATTGATTGTAGATATATTCCTAATGGAAGTGCGGTGCCATGTTTAGCTTCAAAAATCGGGTTTCGAAATATATGTACACAGGTCCAGTGACCAGTTGTAAGTTGTACTTTATTGTGCAATTTCGGAAGTGATAAACCGCAGACGCCTGCATCCGTAATTGAGAATCCATGCTAACCAACCGCCTCCTTCATAAAATGGGGGTGAAATAATGGCTGGGAACACTTATTTAATAGGGCAATCTGGTTTTAGATATGAACACAAGAGACAAGTGTCTAAGTGGTGCTTCAGAAACATTTTAATCCATTAGGGGTTTGATTAATTAAGTGCCTTTTTGGAAATATTGAAGTTTTGAAGTATTCTTTTTTATTAAAATTTTTTGAACCTATAAGCTTTGCTTAAGTATTTCATAAAGATAGTTTTTATAACATTGACATTGACAAAAGAAGTAAAGAAAACAAAACATTAGTTGTTAAATTTAAAAAAGGATAAGAACTATTTTCCAGTGGATGTTGTCTTTATCTGGGACTCACAAACAATTAGAAGTGAACTACATTTCTAAATAAAAAAGTAAAGTGTTTCCATAGTGCTTCCGTGCACGTGTTAAATTTTTGTTTACTTCTTAATTGTCTATTTGTGGGTACAAGTTGTATACAAAAAAAGAAAACTATGACCTGTATAAACAAATTGAGTTACTCAAATGCAATGCTTTGAAATCCACAATTCGAGTTTTCAATAGTCATGTACTCAAATTCGACATAGTTTTGAAAAGTGTGCAGACATTTGGATTAAATTCATTAGATATTTAACATAAATGGGTCTGAAAAGTATGCAATTCTTAACCGTAGTTGGGATATAGCTAAAAACATAAAAGAAATACGTATATCCTAATAACAAAAAATGAAGAACATTTTCGTCTTCGACAATTCGGTTAACGGTTTTGCAAGCAATGTAACAGATTCAATTAAAAGATTTTCGTAAAATCATGCATGTGCATAATAAATGATCTATTTGTTCCAATTAATAATGACAATTTATATTTCAGAATGTTCCATTGTCGACCAAGGGCCGCACGGGTTGGCCACAAGATGTTTGGGCATCGGAACTTATTCCAGAACATAATTAAACCCATATTTTGCAAAAATAATATTTCATTCTATATATGTATATATATTGATAACCTATATTTAAAACAACAAGAAAAATAATAAACAAATAAACAAGCAGTATAAAGACGTTCCTTTTATTGTTTAATTAAGCAGAATACTTAATTTGGCTAACCTGAAATTGTTGTCAGCAAATAAAAAGTATAAGTATATTTTACGTAAAAAAAGACTTGGTAGAAAATTTATCTAAAAAATTTTTTTTAACTTGCTCTAAGATTCATAAAAATAATAATCATTTGAATGTGGGATTTGGAAGTCAATACCCAGATATTATATTATGGGAAACAAAAGCTTAAACGATTGAGGGCCACGAATGCCCCTATTTCTTGGCCACCAATGTTATCGGTTATCGATGGATTGTTAAATGTATCGTCCACATGTAATCTCTATAATCAATTTTCGAGCTGTGCTGCTAGATATTTGTGTGAATAAAAATAGTGTTGTGTATTGAGTAATTGTTAAAAAGCTTTAATAAGCAGCTTTAAAAAAGAGTGCAAGCATTAGCAAAATATTCAATATAATGCAAAAAAGGTAGATCATCTCTATTCAACAACAATTTTCTCAAGATTTGTGTATTTTTCTTTTGCATATGGATGTATGTGTGTGAGCAGAGACACGACACTTAATGTTAATAAATAATGGACAATTACATTACGTGTGCACATGTTTTCGTGTGGTCCACATATGTATTGTGACTAGTGTACATACCTGGTCAAAGACAATGGATATTACAACTACGTTTTTATGTAACTCCATTGTTGGGCTATCAGAAAAGAAAGGTCTTTAAATTATACATACACAACTGGTAATTCGTTGAAGGAGAGAAAATCGTAAAGTGTCATCATTCTTTACACGATTCTTTAAATTCTCTTTTCACATAAAAATGAAATTACCTTTTGTGTAATGCTAAAACGTAAAACGGGATACCCATCGTTATTATCATGTGCAAGAAAAAGTATCAAGTGTAATTGAAAAAGTGATTACATACATGCATATGTGTATGTGTATATCGGTACATATCGATGTACATATGCTTATGTTGTTGATTTTCAAAACAGTTTTTAGCACTTACCGTTATCTTGTATGAAAACAATTCGCATATGTACGTACAAGCGTACATATGTGCATACATATATTATAACATCACTTGACGAACTTCGAGTCATCGCGGTGAAATTTTATTGAGTTAAGATGGCACTACGCAATTTCCCTCCAACTATCTCTTTGTCCGCCATGTGTGCATTTGGCAATTCGGGTTCCCCAAAAAGGAAAGATTTCTTATCCAATTGGCTAATCCAATATTGCCAATAAGTCTCTATAAGAATGATGAAATACGTACACACTTATAAGAAACGATTCCCATAAGGAACGACTTGCTGACTCAATTTTTGTTTTTTTTATTTAAAATTGTAATATTATCTTTGTTTACCAATCAAAAAACGCCTAGCAACCCAAAGTTGTCCTATCAACTAGATAAAATTATTTCAGTCCAGAACCCTTTTTATACTTTTCTCGTATGTTAATAAATAATTTATATGAAAGCCGTGAGTCATTAGAATATTATTGTTAATGTCTATATAATTCCTTTCTTTTTCAGTTTTGGTGTAGAAGCATAAATCAAATTTCGATTTGCGGTAAGTTAAATATACATACATATTAAATACTTTTTGTTAAGTAAAGCATTAAACAAATTAAAAAACAATAAGTTATGTTCAAGAACTATGACGTTTTCTAATTCATTGGAAAAGTAAATGTTATCAATTCTGCTGTCTACGTTAAATAATTACGTGCTGTGCTCAGTAATTAGCTGAGTAAAAACAAAATAAAACGCAAGCAACTAAAGTTTATATATAAATAAATATAAGTCCCAAAGATCTACGTTCTTTTTTACAAACTAGATGTTTGATTTTTTATGACTTCGATTAACAAAAGTTAACAAAAATTAGATCTTCAGGTTGTGAATTTAAGATTTAAATCGCACGTAAAGATTTAGTTCAGATCATCCAAAATTTGAAAGAACTGTCCGGAATATTGTATATTATTTCTTATATATATTCTTCTGCCCTGTCTGTTTTACAAGTCCATATATTAAGTATCTATTCCTCTTTAGTTGAACTACACGTAAGGCACCCATTAAAAGGCTCCACGTCTTCTTTTGATGATTTGTGACTCAGCTGTCAATACATTACATGTATAATAAAGTCAGCTTTAAAGTCAATATTCAAAATTTTGTTGTTGTTTTCCTTACAGATGGGCGATGTCGACCCCGAGACGCTGCTGGAATGGTTGTCCATGGGACAAGGAGATGAGCGGGATATGCAACTAATCGCACTGGAGCAGCTGTGTATGCTGCTCCTAATGTCCGATAATGTAGATCGTTGCTTCGAAAGGTATTATTGTCAGCGATAGAAGATTTACCATTTGATCACTATCTAATCTGTCCGTCCCCAACATCAGCTGCCCTCCTCGAACATTTTTACCGGCGTTGTGTAAGATATTCCTGGACGAACTTGCACCTGAAAATGTACTCGAGGTCACTGCGCGAGCCATCACCTATTACCTGGATGTTTCGGCTGAGTGCACCAGGCGTATCGTTTCCATTGATGGCGCCATCAAAGCCATATGCAATCATCTAGTGGTCGCCGATCTATCATCGCGCACATCTCGCGATCTTGCCGAGCAATGTATCAAAGTGCTCGAGCTGATTTGCACCCGAGAAGCTGGCGCCGTCTTCGAGGGCGGCGGCCTCAACTGCGTACTGTCCTTCATACGGGACTGTGGCTCGCAGGTTCACAAGGACACCTTACACTCGGCCATGTCGGTGGTATCCAGGCTCTGCACCAAGGTGGAACCTAATACTCCATGCATACAAAACTGCGTCGAGAGTCTGAGCACTCTGCTGCAACACGAGGACCCCATGGTATCCGATGGAGCTCTAAAGTGCTTTGCCTCTGTAGCAGATCGATTTACACGAAAGTGGGTGGACCCAGCACCGTTGGCAGAGTACGGCCTGACAACCGAGTTGTTGAAGCGCCTCCAAAGTGTCGGAGGAAACACGCACTCTTCGCTGACAGCGGCTGGAACCCAGCCAACCAGCTCTAGCCAACCCGCTGCAACCACAAACTCGGATGCCATTAATGAAAACGTTGCTGGAACTGCAACCATATCCAACAGCACCAAGGTTAAGTCATCTGATGCCGCCGCCTCGCCGCAATCGATATCAACAACGATTTCCTTGTTGTCCACACTTTGTCGCGGATCACCCTCGATTACCCATGACATTTTGCGATCCCAATTGGCTGATGCCCTCGAAAGAGCTCTGCAGGGCGATGAGCGATGCGTGTTGGATTGCATGCGATTTGCGGATCTATTGCTGTTACTATTGTTCGAGGGTCGCCAAGCATTAAACCGAGGAAGTAACAACCCCAATCAGGGACAGTTGGCGCCTCGACCAAGGCGTAATAATACCAACACCGATCGCACGCATCGCCAGCTCATTGATTGCATACGATCAAAGGATTCGGAAGCCCTTCGTGAGGCCATCGAATCGGGTGGCATTGACGTCAATTGTATGGACGATGTGGGCCAAACACTTCTCAATTGGGCTTCGGCCTTCGGTACCTTGGAAATGGTAGAATATTTGTGTGAGAAGGGAGCCGATGTCAACAAGGGTCAACGAAGTTCGTCCCTACACTATGCAGCTTGTTTTGGTCGCCCGGCTATTGCGAAAATCCTTTTGAAATTCGGAGCCTATCCGGATTTGCGAGATGAAGATGGGAAAACGCCATTGGATAAGGCGCGAGAAAGATTAGACGATGGACATCGAGAGGTAGCGGCAATTTTGCAGTCGCCTGGGGAGTGGATGTCGCCAGATCATTCGCTTCTCAACAAAGATGGCAAAAAGTACACACTAATGGAGCCCCGAGGTGATCCGGAAATGGCGCCCATTTACCTAAAGGTCCTTCTGCCCATATTCTGTAGAACGTTCCTGGGTTCGATGCTGGGCAGCGTCCGGCGGGCCAGTTTGGCCCTGATCAAAAAGATAGTTCAGTACGCGTACCCAACGGTGCTCCAAAGTCTCAGTGAAACCAGTTTTAGCGAAGATGCAGCGTCGACATCGGGTCAAAATGGTGGGAACCTACTAATTGAGGTGATCGCCAGTGTCCTAGATAACGAGGTATAAACAATAAGCAGTCATCATCACTCAAATCTAATTACTATCTTTAACGATATTGTTGCAGGATGACGGTGACGGTCATTTAATAGTTTTAAATATTATTGAGGAAATTATGTGTAAGACACAGGAGGAATTCCTCGATCATTTTGCAAGGCTAGGAGTGTTTGCAAAGGTCCAAGCCCTGATGGACACCGATGCGGAGGAATTGTATGTACAATTACCAGGGACCGTAGAGGAACCAGCCGCAGCGCAAAGATCGTCGACCAGTGTAGTCGTTGCTCCTAGGCCAACATCAGGTATATTCAATATATTTGATTTGAAACCAATTCTTATCGATCGGACCATCCCATGTAGATGATCCTATGGAGGACGCGAAGGAGATATTGCAAGGGAAACCCTATCACTGGCGCGAGTGGAGCATTTGCAGAGGCCGGGATTGTTTGTACGTCTGGTCAGATTCTGTGGCCCTTGAGCTGTCCAATGGCTCAAACGGATGGTTCCGCTTCATCATAGATGGCAAACTGGCAACGATGTACTCCAGTGGCAGTCCGGAGAACGGAAATGATAGTTCTGGTAAGTGTTAAAATCTGCTAGATAAAAAATTTATTAAATTTTCTGTTTGTTTTTAGAAAATCGGGGCGAGTTTCTTGAGAAACTGATGCGTGCTCGGTCCTGCGTGATTGCAGGAGTTGTATCACAGCCCATTTTGCCCACTGCGAGTGCTCTGCGCCTAGTTGTTGGCAACTGGGTTCTACAGTCGCAGAAAACAAACCAGCTACAAATTCACAACACCGAAGGTCATCAAGTTACCGTGTTGCAGGACGATTTGCCCGGTTTTATTTTTGAAAGCAATCGAGGAACGAAGCATACCTTCTCGGCAGAAACTGTCCTGGGTCCCGATTTTGCATCCGGTTGGTCAACAGCCAAAAAGAAGCGCAACAAGTCAAAGACAGAGGGTCAAAAGTTCCAGGTTCGAAACCTATCGCGGGAAATTTATAACAAGTACTTCAAGTCTGCGCAAATAATTCCTCGGGGCGCCGTAGCCATACTTACGGATATCGTAAAGCAAATTGAGCTATCCTTTGAGGAGCAGCACATGGCACCAAATGGAAACTGGGAGACCACACTTACGGACGCCCTAATGAAGCTATCTCAACTGATACACGAAGACGGCGTTGTAAGCGCCTATGAAATGCATTCGTCGGGATTGGTACAAGCTTTGGTAGCCGTGCTGTCGGTCAATCATTGGGAAACTAATTCACCTCGCTGCAAGCGAAACAAAATGCAAAAGCAACGAGTCTCTGTATTCAAGAAATGTATACTGGAGGACAACGTTGAGTCTGCAACGAACAAACCAAGAACTAAAAGTACTGCAAGTATTTTAATTCAAAAACTTGTCTCGGTTTTGGAAAGCACCGAGAAGCTGCCAGTCTATTTGTACGATTCTCCATGCACTGGATACAGTTTGCAAATTCTGCAGAAAAGACTTCGTTTCCGTTTGGAGCGTGCAGAGTGCGAAAGCACTTTATTCGATCGATCGGGACGAACTCTTAAAATGGAACCATTGGCAACGATTGGACAACTTTCCAAATATCTACTGAAAATGGTGGCCAAACAATGGTACGACCTCGACCGCTCAACATACTTCTATTTGAAGAAAATTCGGGAGCATAGGACCGCTACCGTGTTTACGCACTCCTTTGATTTCGACGAGGAAGGCTTGTTATTCTACATTGGCTCCAATGCTAAGACCTGCGATTGGGTTAACCCAGCGCAATATGGCCTGGTGCAAGTGACTAGCTCGGAGGGCAAGACCTTACCCTATGGCAAACTGGAGGATATTCTATCACGCGATAGCATCTCACTCAATTGTCACACCAAGGACAACAAGAAGGCTTGGTTTGCCATAGACTTGGGTGTCTATATAATTCCCACTGCTTACACGCTGCGCCATGCCCGCGGTTATGGAAGATCGGCTTTGAGAAACTGGCTACTTCAAGGCTCCAAGGATGGCTCAACTTGGACCACCCTCAGCACACATGTGGATGACAAGAGTCTTGTGGAGCCTGGCAGCACAGCCACATGGCCCATTAACTGTGCAACTGATGATTCCGTATGGTATCGCCACATTAGAATCCAGCAAAATGGCCGCAATGCGTCTGGCCAGACCCATTATTTGAGTTTGAGTGGCTTCGAAATCTATGGGCGCGTCGTAGGCGTTGCCGATGATATCGGAAAGAGTGTCAAGGAAGCTGAGGCAAAAACGAGGCGCGAGAGGCGGCAGATAAGGGCACAGCTGAAGCACATGACCACCGGTGCACGAGTGATCCGTGGCGTCGATTGGCGCTGGGAGGAACAGGACGGATGTGCCGAGGGCACAATAACCGGCGAAATACACAACGGCTGGATCGATGTGAAGTGGGACCATGGTGTGCGCAACTCCTATCGCATGGGAGCCGAAGGAAAATACGATTTGAAGTTGGCTGATTGCGAGTATCTATCCGCCTTCGACGGAAATCAGTCGATGGGCAGTGCAAGCACAGCTGCTAAACCAAGTGAGAAGGGGGGAAACACACTCACCTCACGCAAATCGAGCTCCACTCCATCCCTGCCCGAAGCCACAGAGAAGAATCAAAACCCCGAGGGTGCGTCCAATCAAACTGTTTCGGCGGACAACTTGGCCTGGAAGCAGACTGTGGAGACGATTGCAGAGAACGTATTTGCTTCGGCCAAGACACAGATTATATCAAACCAACTTGCTATGAACACATCTTCCTCCAGGGAAGCTCGGGCCAAGCACAAGGAGTCTGGCACCAATCAAATGCATAAGGATAACATAAGTGGACCCTCGCCATTGAGCCGAGAGTTGGAGCACATATCGGACTTGTCGGCCATCAACAACTCGATGCCGGCAATTAACTCGAGCAATGTTTCCGACCTAGCCACCATTTCGGAGAACCTATCACTAACTGAATTGTCCAAAGAGAATATATGCAGGGTCCTAACGCCTTCCTACAAACCCGCTGAGAGCGTTACTGCGAGTCAGAGCTCAAGTCATCCGGATGTGCAGAGTTCGTCGCCGCGAGAGAACGATATCAAAAACATATCCAACATTGAGGAAAACAACAAGATGAACGCCAACAACTCGGTGAATAAGATATCCAAGGACCTGCTCGCAAATCTCCGAACCTCGAACATTGCTGGCTGTCCACCGGTCACACAACTTTCAACCGAAGCCCTCGAAATGATCGACAAAATGCGTGATGGCGTCGACATGATTCGTAACATGTCCAATAGCATTCTTTCCACGGACACTTTCCCAGTGCCCTGCACAAATGTGCCAGTTGGCGGTAAGAAGACCCCGAAGGCCCAGGCTCTAATAAATCCAGATAATGCCAATCAGAAGCAAATTATAGTTACATCCGAAGAGTTTCCCACTAAGAGTTCAAAGAAGCCCAGTGTAACCTTAAAGCCAGCTCAGCAACCAAATGCTGTCTTATCCATTGTGGACATCAAGGAACAGCCGATTTCGAACGAAAACGTTTCGGTTCCCAGCCAGATGAGCATCAGTGTTCCTAATCTGACAACAACGTCGGCCTCGGAAGTTCCCTCGACTTCCGAAGTGGCTACCCACACCGGTTTGCTGGAGACATTTGCCGCGATTGCTCGTCGCCGTACCTCCCAAGGTACCAATATACAGGATAATCAGATCATGAATGCGGAAGCCAATGTGAACGAGCACGGCGATCAGAACGCTTCAGGCTCATTCCTTGGCCACTCGGTAACCAGTTTAGTTAAGTTGGCATTGTCAAGCAATTTCCACTCCGGACTGCTCAGCACCGCCCAAAGTTACCCAAGCCTGTCGTCGAATAATAGCGAAAACATAGCTCCGTCGAACCCTTCAAATACCTCTGCGGGACAGCAATCGGCATCAACGATTAATCATACCCTAACCATGAGTCTAACATCCACATCGAGTGACAGTGAGCAAGTATCGCTGGAAGACTTTTTGGAGAGCTGCAGAGCGCCGGCGTTGTTGGGTGACTTGGACGATGAGGACGACATGGATGAGGACAACGATGAAGAGGAGAATGAGGACGAGTACGAAGAAGTTGGAAACACACTGTTGCAAGTGATGGTCTCACGCAACTTGCTTACCTTTATGGATGACGAGGCGATGGAGAACCGATTGGTGGGTGTGACCAAGCGCAAGTCCTGGGACGATGAGTTTGTACTAAAGAGGCAGTTCTCCGCGTTGATACCAGCATTCGATCCACGCCCGGGCCGCACAAACGTCAATCAAACGTCTGATTTGGAAATATCCCCCCTTGGCGCCGAGCTACCGAAACCCCAGCAGAGTGGTGGACCTGAGACTATCGAACAGCCCTTGCTGGGCCTTAAATTGCGTGGTCCTGGAATTGGTGGTATACCCGAAGTGGAAATCGACCTGAGCAACACCGACTGGACCATATTCAGAGCGGTACAGGAATTACTTCAGTGCAGTCAGTTGAACAAGCTGGACAAATTCCGAAAGATATGGGAGCCCACATACACCATCGTGTACCGGGAGGTATCACCCGAGGCCCAGGAGAGCACTTGCTTGGAATCGGAGGAGTTCCCGCAAACGCCCGATGTGTCCTCCAAGAGTGGTGCATCCACTTTGTCCCCCAACTCGCCCATGCACATCGGTTTCAACGTGGCCGATAATAACCTGTGCTCCGTTGACGATGTACTCGAGCTGCTCACTCAAATCAATGGTCTCAATCAGTCCGAAATCGATTCGGATGTCAAGGAGCACGGTGTATCGGTGTTGTCCGAAGATCTCTTCATCAGCAAGAAAATAACCAACAAACTGCAGCAGCAAATTCAGGATCCATTGGTGCTAGCAAGCAACGCGCTGCCGAATTGGTGCGAGAACCTAAACCAATCCTGTCCCTTTCTGTTTCCGTTTGAGACCAGGCAGTTGTACTTCAACTGCACATCGTTCGGAGCATCGCGCAGCATAGTATGCCTACAGTCGCAGCGAGATGTCACCGTGGAACGGCAGAGGATACCCATCATGAGTCCGCGGCGGGATGATCACGAATTCCGCATCGGGCGTTTAAAGCACGAACGCGTTAAAGTGCCGCGAAACGAGGACCTGCTCATGTGGGCCATGCAGGTGATGAAGACTCACTGCAATCGAAAGTCCGTGCTGGAGGTGGAGTTTTTGGATGAGGAAGGAACTGGTTTGGGACCAACCTTGGAGTTCTACGCCTTGGTGGCCGCAGAAATCCAGCGTTCCGACCTCTGTATGTGGCTGTGTGACGATGACTTGGGCGAGGACACGGAAAACTCGACGCAGAGTGCGGAAGGAAACTCAAAACCAGTTGGGTATTACGTAAATCGCAGGGAGCACGGAATATTCCCAGCCCCATTACCACAGAATTCTGAGATATGTGAGAATGTGCTCAAATATTTCTGGTTCTTTGGAGTTTTTGTGGCAAAGGTTTTGCAGGACATGCGCCTGGTGGACATACCCCTATCGACATCATTTCTACAGCTGCTTTGTCACAACAAAGTGTTATCACGTAATCTCCAGAAGGTCATTTCGGATAGACGAAATGGCGACCTTTCAGTCGTATCAGAAGACTCTGATATAGTAGAAACCTGCACTAAATTGCTGCGAACTGATTCCAACAAGTCGAATGCATTCGGGGGTATTCTGTCATTGGAAAACTTGAAAGAAATCGATCCAACTCGTTATCAATTCCTACAGGAAATGCAAAACCTATTGTTGCGAAAGCAATCAATCGAGTTTGACGATACTATAAGCGCGGAGAAGAAACATGAGCTTATCAACGAGCTTAAGCTGCAAACCCAAAATGGCTTGGAGGTATCTTTGGAAGACCTGGCCCTTACGTTCACGTATCTGCCGAGTTCCTCGATCTATGGTTACACCCAGGCCGAATTGCTGCCCAATGGATCGTCAGTGAACGTCACCATCGACAACCTGGAAGCGTACTGCGAACTGCTGATGAACTTCATCCTGCAGGACGGAATCGCTCAGCAAATGAAGGCCTTCAGTGATGGGTTCAATGAAGTGTTCCCTTTGAAAAAGTTGGCCGCTTTTACTCCCTCAGAGGCACGAATGATGATTTGTGGCGAGCAGTTCCCCCATTGGAGTCGAGAAGACATTATTTCATACACTGAACCAAAACTTGGTTACAACAAAGACAGGTAAGCTTGCAATAAGATAGATGTTTTTCGAATTATTACAACTAATACATTTATTTTAATTTCAGTCCCGGATTCCAACGCTTTGTTAACGTTTTGTTGAGCATGTCGGGTGACGAGAGGAAGGCGTTCCTCCAATTCACAACCGGTTGCAGCAGCCTGCCGCCAGGCGGACTGGCCAACCTTCATCCCCGACTGACAGTTGTCCGAAAGGTAGATGCTGGCGTTGGAAGCTATCCATCCGTGAACACGTGCGTTCACTACTTAAAGCTTCCCGACTACCCAACCGAAGAGATCATGAAGGAGCGCTTGTTAACAGCAACCAAGGAAAAGGGGTTTCATTTAAATTAAACGATTTATTGTACTCGATATTCAAGTTAATAAAATTTGAACCTTTTGTTATTTAAACAGCACTGTTGCAAACAAATAGAAGGGATCGTGTAAATATTCTATTCCCCTGTTAATGAGAAATGTCGCCACAGTTGTAATTTGAGGATCAAATGAGTCTTTTATATACAAGTGTCTTAAAATATTGCAAAATCTAAGCTTGAAGATTTATAATAATTAAGTGCGACACTGAACTACTTTTTATTTAATTCTATTGTTGAGGTATTGTAATATCGAAGGAGAAAAACGTTTTTTAAAAAACCAGGTTACTTCAATTCTTGCTGATGCTGTTTCATAATAAAAATTAGCCACATTGACTGAGCTGATCAAGAACTACCTTGAACTCTGGAATCACTGGGTAGATCCCAGTCGGAACAGACAGCTCCTTTTACTAATTTGTTATCAAAAAATGTGCTACTTATTTATACATTTCTGTGGCAGTTCATTTGAAAACATAAATAATGTGCTTTCTGCTCTGTCGACTGCGTTTGCCTGTAAACAAATTGCAGTCTAAGCTTGCGTAAACAAGAAAATAAATATTACTGCTTATATTAATTGTTCTTATATCTTCCATTAAAACAAATAACAAAAAGAATCTAAAGCTAAGTAAATGAGTTCATTTTAAATCTTTTTAAATCGTTGCCAAGACACATAAAATATTTATTATTACCTTTTTTTCAGTTATTTTAAATTTTTTGCTAACAAATTGGTTCACCCTTTTAACGATTTTCCGTGCTTAGTGAGCTGCCCTCTTAAATTTTTCATTCATTTTATGAAGCCAGACAAACAACAGTGAAACAGTAAAAACATGCGATATAAGATACCAAAAATTTGGGAATCTTTGTACTAATTGTTATCACATAATGAGCGTAATGTTCAGACTACTTCCTCAGTTACACTTCATATCTTCATATATAAAAAAAAGTGTTATTTCGCACACCTGTTTATGCTCAATTATCGCAACTGAATTAAGACCCAAGAATGCGGGTTCCGCTGTACTTAAGCAAATTATATAAAAAGATAAGCTATATCTCTCGGCATCTGTGCATCTGAGGTTGCTTACTATCTTAAACGTGTAAGGAAACCGTGAAGACAGTCAAGATTCTCCCGCCTGCGTAGCCAAAGATACTATGATTTCGGTAGCTCTGATTATCTTGTGCTTTTTTCCGTTCGTGCAAAATGAGTACTTTCGTCCTTCGTACCAAGTCCTTGTGCGCAAAAGGAATACTCAAGGAGATTTGATCGACGGCCATTGCTATGGCAATATCATTCAGAGTCGCTTGGTTTTAACATCAGCATCGTGTTTATTGAGTGATAACGATTTCGTAAATGGTAGGGAATTGTTAAATGCTGATGAGTTGGCGGTATCATTCAAAGGCGAAGATTTGAACGAGTTGATATACCTCGTTGGTGGCATAGACGTATATCCGCAGTTCAATTTCTCATCGTTGGACAATGATATAGCGATCCTAAGTCTCAGTACGCAACTTCCGCTTTCCGAGCGAAACGATATTGAATGGGTTTTAGTCGCTGACTATGATATTACCGATTTTCCATTGGAGGAGGGTGTGGAATCTTACGTAAAAACATATCCTTTTATGTGAAAAACGATTTTATTAATATTAAAATTACTACCACAGGTTTGGAAAAATGCGGATGGAGAAAACATATATCCCGGTTATGGTGTTATTCATGAAAGTAATTTAGTTGGAATCATTTCCTATGGCTTGCCATTGAAAAATAAACGGGAATCTAATCTTGAAGTTCGGCGCCCAAATAGGTTTACGCAATTAAATCCATATTTAAGTTGGATATATACAATAATACAGAATACAGAGATTGCGGACATTCAAAATAACAACTACAGTGTATCTCTACCTTATCGTCAAAGAAAAATCGCAGAAATAGGTAATGTAAACCGAAAGTTATTTGCTATATTTATTTTGTTGTCAAAAGTAGTTTATCGTTTGCGGATTAAGAGAAACAAATAGTTTCGTAGAAACTTTCCTCTGCTTTCCCGAGAAAGATTAACTGCATTTTGATAAGAATATTTCTATGATAAAACTAAAAAGATCCACTTTTAGCCGGAATTTTAAGGTCTAAAATTTATAACGCTTTTCTTTTGGGAAGAAGGGTTATCTTAACACATTTATCAAAAATCAAATAAATATCAAAGGTACTTTACTAAAATTTTTATAAATCCATCAGGAATTTTATTTTTCATTGTTATCTAATTACATATAATTAATTAGTACATTTTTAAATATTTTTCAGTGGAGGAATTCGTTGAGCCTGATGCGGTGTATTTTCCAGACCCAGCAAACCCCAGTAAGTCTAATTTATTCAGTTTTATTTTCTAAAATAACTTTAATTTGAATATTTAATTTCAGTTAAAGATGAGATTGAAACTGAGGTAGAAGATTTGACGGACTCAGAAACTGGTAAGAAAATGAATACGGCTGTTCTACTTCGTAATTACTTTTACAAAATTTTTAAATTTTTTTGTTTTTCCTTTGCTATACTTATTTACCGAGTAATTGTTTTTAGATGCTGTAAACGTGGAAAGCGTCTCAGAAGATTTTTTAAACACGGAGGACCCTTGTAAGTTAATTCATTGTTCTATTGATATTTAAATATTACATTGATTGTTTGAATAATATAGTTTTAATTAAAAACTACCTAAAATTTTGTTTATCTTTCAGTTAATGAAAACATTGAAAGTGAGAAGGAATTCCTAAAAAACCGAGCAAACACATCTAAGGCCAAAGGAGTTTGTGCATGGATATTCACATTTAATTTTCTTCTAGCGATAACTCGCACAATAAATTTCCATTTTTTTTAACTAAATTTTCAATTTATTTTTTGATCTTCAATAAGATCAGTTTCCATAACTTAAATGTATATTTTATCTGAAAAGTATCAAAAGAACTGCATTAAGATTCAAATTTTTAAAACATAAATTGTAAACAGCATCTGTATTGATTTGGTGTATAATAAATTGTTATCAGCTAACGCGAAAATAAAAATTATTTGGTCACAGTTTCCCACAATTTTCCAATCGTTCCAGTTCCGTTATCGATTGCGCAGTGAGAAACTAACTTCAAAAAAGGCGTGACACGTCGACGATAGAAAAATGTATCATCTCTAAGAATATTTTAGTGTCATCTCTAAACTAAAAATATAAATAAAAAAATATTTTAAAAACTACGCTGTATTTTGCCCACGCTTCTAAAACCCAGTAGATTTAACAGTTGGTTTAAAAATGGGGCAACTAACTTTCGAAGATGATTGCCTGATCCGCGAACTGGATAGGTACGATTAATGCCACCCGCTCGAATCTTGTTTAATAATATTTACGTTTCAGTCGATACTACGGCTTTTTGGATTTGTCCAATTCGAAAAATGCGGAATTAAGGAATCTCGTTCAGCAGACCATCACAAACTTACAAAACTACATTGCAAATGGTCAGGTTCACGAATCAAAGAACAGCAGTGATAATAAAAATGCTATACAAAAGTTTGAGCCATCAACTCAAGCAGGTGAACATATGGAAAACACATCTTCCCGAAACAATGACGACACCAAACCTTTCGAGCAAGATGCCAAGGAAAAGGTGTCCATCATTGAAGAAAAACACCAGGATGAACACTACGTTAACGCTCTTTGCAAACTTGGCCACCTGCATCTTCTTCTTGGCGAATACTCCGAAGGTAAATACATAAATCCAGATGCACATGTCCAGATACAATCAGTGCACTCTGCAAATGACATCTATAGGATATATAGGATGCTTGTAGTCCTCACAAATTCATATATTGTGAATATCTGGTTCTTTTACCTTACATAATGTGTCAGGTGGAACAATTGTTTCCAAACTCGGGAACATAGTTGTAGAATGCCGCATTAATGACACACTTTAACATTAAATACTGCTAAACTGCAGAGTACGACGCATAAATAACATAACACTTCAATCCATCACGAGAGATCCTGAAAGAATTGAGTTGTTTTTTAATATCTTATTCTTTTTGTAGCTTTATCAGCGTACCAAAAGTATTTAAGATTCCGAGAAAACAATTACTGGACAAATCATGCATTTATCTATGGAATAGGCGTTGCTTATTTTAAACTTCGGTGCTTTAAATGGTAAGTTTACTTATCTTTTTAATATTTTAACTGCTTAAATATATTTGTTGTATTTAAGAAATATCTTTATGCTACGTTCAAAAACAATTAAGTTATATTTAATAATTAAAACCCATTACATGCGATTTTGATATGAATCGTTTAAACGTAGATGCATGTGCAGTGGAAGCACATTTATTTATCAATTGTAATCATCGATGGCTCTTATCGATGTATACGTTTCGCTTTCATATCGTTCCCATTTAATCACGATATCGCGCCTGTCACATCCCTATTGTATTGATATTAAATTGTTTACTAAATAGATTCTACACGAAACAACACTGCCACTAATATTATATATATATTTGTAAACAATTCACAACGAATTAAAATTAAGACTGCCGAGATTTTTTCGAATAAAAAAAGTGCGTTTACTGGTTAGTTTTGAATCTTTTCATAGTTGTCTGGGTTCTAAAGAAAAAAAAAACAAATGGATGCTGTAAACATTAACACTTACAATAATAATAATTAAACCGATGTAATATTGCCAAAAATTAAAATGAATATATGTGTTTTCATTGTATTCCTTTGTTTGTTTTTGCAAATTCGCTGTTATAAAAATACATAAATTCTCGTTACATGCATGCATGTATGTACACGGTGCGTGTGTGTGCGTGTGTCTGTGTACAAAATGCAATGAGTGCCCCCCTTTAAGGTCGTTAGTTGAATTGCGGGGTAAAATGTGTTCTTTGTTTAATTTTATTAATTTCGAAAGCTAACATTTAGGCAGACCGCGTCCGACGCAAATAATCAATGATTCTCAGTGCAATTCTATCTGATAAAAAGCCATGAAACGGTCTGTCTCGTTTTTTTGAGTGCACGCAGACATGTCTGCCGACACGACGGCTGCAAGTTCTATTGTTATTTATAAACAAAACCTGCATTTTGCAGGCATATTTTAGGAGATTAACATTTAAGTTTACTGTTGTGCACTTATCATCGGAGTTCTAGTTTAATTAAGTATGTTACTTGAATTTGTTTGTTCAAATGGTTATTTGTATGTATGTATGTACATACGCGTGCATGTGTGTACGTGACTGCATGCACATAAGTATGTATGCACTTATGTAAACACCGCTCACTGTAAACAATTACTATAAATTAAATATAAAACAAAATTTAATAAATTAAAATAATACATTCAAGTTATAACAAATAATTCAGAACAACGAATAAAAAAATTAATTTACTTACTTTTTTCCAGGGCCATCAAATCGTTTCAGGAGCTTTTATACCTAAGTCCCAATTTTACATGTGCAAATGAAGTTCATTTGCGTCTAGGTCTTATGCTAAAACACTGCGGGGAGTTCCATATTGCCCTAAAACATTTACAATTGGCGCTGCTTTATACATATCCTTCGACCTTTTCGGAACTTCAGGGTAAGATCTATTGAATAATTATAAACTTTTGCATATAAGTTTCATGTGTAATTAAAACTGTGATCTGAAAAGGTTTTTCTGTTCTTCAGTTATTTACTTATCATCTTAAAATGTTATCTTATTATTGATATATAAACAACTTATATGCAAAAAGTCCTCATACATTGAATTATCAAGTAATACGATGAAGGCAAACTTCTATGATTCATTCAGAATTTAAATATTTTGCAGTACGTTCACCCCGTGTCTTAAACTTTATTCATTATTAATACTTTGCAGTCAAATTTCAAATCGCGCATTTGTACGAAGTTCAAAACAAGCACAAGGCGGCAAAGGATGGCTACGAATTTCTTCTAAATGAGAAAAACATCTCCTTGGAGCTCAAAGCAGATGTTTATCGACAATTAGGTAAGTTAAAAAGTTATATTTTAAGCTGGTAGAGACATAACTTTTTATTGAATCCTTATAGGATGGATGTACCATTGCGTAGAATGCCTAGGCGAAAAAAAGGAACGTGAAGCAAACGCATTAAATTTTCTACAAAAATCAATCGAAGCTGACCCAAAGAGTGGACAATCATTATATTTACTAGGAAGGTGTTACGCCGGCATCAATAAGGTTCATGATGCTTTCCTAGCATATCGCAACTCGGTGGAAAAAAGTGAGGGGAATGCTGATACTTGGTGCTCAATCGGGTAAAATAACAATGAATGTGTTTAGCTTGGCCCCTATCTTATTTGTATTCTACACATGCACTTCTAGCGTCTTATATCAGCAACAAAATCAACCCACGGATGCCCTTCAAGCCTACATATGTGCTGTGCAACTGGATAAAGACCATAAAGCCGCGTGGACCAACCTGGGTATACTTTATGAGAGCTGTGGTCAATTACGAGATGCCTATGCTTGCTACTTAAATGCAACCAAACAAATATCATTCCAGGTAAATTTATATATGCAATTGTAGCCATTTCCAATACCTAACACACTTGTTTTGCTTGAAGAAGTCTTCGTTAATTCGAAAAAAACAAGCAATACGTATGAAAAAGGACACAATTGGACTGTCGAAAGGCCTGTCTCAGAGAATCACTTTCCTGGAGGGCCAGCTCAGTCAAGCACCATTGCCAAGTATTACATCCAAGCGCCGCCAGCTGTGTTCAATCGAAGAAGCTTGGAACCTGCCAATATCATTAGAAATGAACTCTCGCCAACAACAAACAGCGCAGATGCTACCAAGACAGGTCACAAAGCAAAGTCCAGTACAGGTGAATTCCTTAATCCTAAACCAATCAGTGGGCAATCAACTAAATCATGTTTTTAAACAGGGACCGCCACCACCTTATCCGCATAGCCAACTCAGCCAAAGTCCCATACCTTCGAAACGTATTAAGGAAGATGGCACAAGCCAACAAGAAGTAACACAAAACAACAGTCAGACATCAGCGCAAAATCTAATAAGTAAGTGACCAATTTAAATAGTATATATCTTAAAGTATTAAATCACTTTTTAACACTCCAAACAGACATTTCGGAATCTTTAAACCAGCGCAACTTCAACGCCATGCCGGAGAGCAACAAAAGTTCGGAGCAAAGTGTTCTTGACACCTTCGACGACATCTCGAATGATATTTATAAACAGAATGAGAGCATCAAGCTCGAACGTTTGAGCCAGGATGCACTGAGTAACAATGAGGACTCGAGGCATGATTTTATTGGCGGTGACAACGCCGACATCTCGACCACGTTCAAAATACAAATGGACTCGAAGCAGTTGATGGTAGCTGTGAAGCTGCTGCCGATTGATGAACCGCCCGTGCACTGTACCATTTTGCAAGTGAATGCGCCGCCGCCATCTCCGCCCGATTGCCCACCGCAGAAACTGACGCGAGATCAACTCCTGCCTCCCACACCCTCTGTTCATTTAGAAAATAAGAAGCACGCGTTCAGCCCACAGTTGCAGGAGTTTTGCCTGAAACATCCGATTGCCGTTGTACGCGGCTTAGCGGGCGTCTTGAAGCTAGATCTCGGTCTCTTTTCGACCAAAACGTTGGTGGAAGCCAACCCGGACCATAGTGTTGAGGTTCGGACACAAGTGCACCAGTCTCCCGATGAAAATTGGGACACTTCGCAGGGTAAGCGCGTCTGGGCCTGCATTTCCCATCGGTCTCACACAACCATAGCCAAATATGCCCAATATCAGGCATCCAGTTTTCAAGACAGCTTGAAGGTAATGTTCGTTGGGTTGGTTCCTCTTTAACATGAATACAAGTTTACTTTATCGTGTAGCTTATTTTACCGCAGGATGAAAGCGATAAAGGTTTCCCCGGCTCGCAAGCAATGTCGGATTCAGACTCAAAGGACTCGGTATCCAATTCGAACATTGTTCTCAAACGTAAAAAACACAAAATAAACAGCAAAATGTTGAGGTAATAGAAACTCCAAACCATTTATGTCTGCATTACGAACTTTATGAACATAAATTAAATGCTTATTTCGCTTTTTTTTTTAGGTTCGGGACCAACGTGGACCTCTCCGATGAAAAGAAATGGAAACCACAATTAACAGAGCTACAAAAACTGCCAGCTTTTGCGCGAGTTATATCCGCTGCCAATATGCTATCACACGTGGGCCACGTCATTTTGGGCATGAACACCGTTCAGCTGTACATGAAGGTGCCCGGAAGTAGGACGCCTGGCCACCAAGAGAACAACAACTTCTGCTCAATCAACATCAACATCGGTCCTGGCGACTGTGAATGGTTTGCCGTCCCTGACGCCTACTGGGGCGGAGTTCACAATCTTTGCGAGAAGAACAACATTAGCTATCTGCACGGCTCGTGGTGGCCCGTCCTGGAGGATTTATACAAGGAGAATATACCAGTTTATAGATTTATACAAAAGCCCGGTGACTTGGTTTGGGTGAATGCCGGGTAAGCACTGAATATGAAAGGAAGGATGATGTATTAACAATCAAACCTACTTTCAGATGCGTCCATTGGGTTCAGTCGATCGGTTGGTGCAACAACATTGCGTGGAATGTTGGACCCTTGACTGCCCGTCAGTATTCTCTTGCCATCGAGCGATATGAGTGGAATAAAGTGCAGGCCTTCAAGAGCATTGTGCCGATGGTGCATTTAAGCTGGAATCTTGCAAGGAATATTAAAGTGTCTGATACCAAACTTTTCGAGCTGATAAAGTGAGTTAGCAAATGATAGGAATCACCATTATGCAGATACTATAGGGCATACATATGTAATTTGTAATTTTCAGAATGTGTTTGCTGCAAACGTTGAAAAACGTATTGCACATACAAGAGTATGTCAAATCGAAAGGTGTGGAAATACGTTTCAATGGACGCGGAAAGAACGAAGCATCCCATTACTGCGGACAATGCGAGGTATTTAGCGTAGTATTATTAACATATTTATACAGTTTCCAAAGGTGATATGAATGCAGTTTATTTAATCATTTGTGCACTCTTTGCAGGTTGAGGTTTTCAATGTGCTGTTCATCAAGGAGCAGGAGAAACGACATGTGGTCCACTGCCTATCGTGCGCGCTGAAGCTATCTCCGTCGCTCCAGGGAATCGTTTGCCTGGAGGAGTATCGTCTGTCTGAGCTGCAGCGCGTGTACGATTCGTTTACTTTACACAGAACCCAAGGACTAGCATACACTCAGTAGTTGTAATACGAGGAATCATTTTAAGTAATGCAGATTTAATATATGTATATTTTACAACGTACAATATACTCTCTATTGTTTTGATAAAACATAACGGTACGAATATATAGAGATGGGATTTTTCGAATAAAGCCATCAGAGCAGTTTTTTCGGCTATTATGTTTGATAGTCGAAAAAACTGGAGCCCACTTGAGTAGCGAAACTTACCTTATGATGACAATTTTATTATGACTTCAAATATTTAGACCCATCTTTTATAGTTTAATTTAAAAAAAAAAACTTTAAATTTATCCAAAGTTTAGAATGCGTTTTAATTATATATATGAATAAATTTAATTTATAATCTTTCGCAATGACACTGAAATTAAAATCCTTCTTTTTATTGAATTGGCTGTTATTACTTTAGTACCTAAATAAGTTACAGTGTAGAGAGCAACGATAACTGCTGTAAACACGATAAATCAATTGGTTGATATTGGTGTAGCCCTGTTTTTAGCCAGCCATGTTTCTGCGTATACTGTGTCCAACTATGAAATCCCAAAGTGAACTGGCCATTGTGCTCACTTGGTTGGCAGTGCTGGGGACGGCTCAAGATGATGCCGATTACTGCGCCGAGCTATCCACGCAGTCGCTGGCCAAAATTCTGGGACAGGCATTTAATCCGCGCTACATGAGCATCGATCCGCCGGGCGAGCCCGAGGAGAAGAGCTATCATCTGGGATACAAGCGATCGTCGTACGAGCTGCCCTTCTATGCGGACAGTGATGCGATTTCGGTTAGCCACTTTCCCGCCTGGGAGACCAACCACTTTGCGCTGGTAGAGAAGAAGAAGGAGGCACCGAGGAGCAAGAGTCTGCGCACGAGAAGCGCCTTCATGGATCGTGTGGGACATCCGAGAATCGATGGGTTCAAGCAGCGGCCGTGGGAGTGCTCGTCGAAGATCAACTGGATTGACTTAGGCTTAAATTACTTTCCACGCTATATCCGTTCGATCGAGTGTATTGCCAGAAAATGTTGGTATGATCACTTTAATTGCAAGCCAAAATCATTTACAATAAAAGTACTGCGCCGTAAAACTGGCTCATGCATTCGAATAAACGATAAATTGATTTTGATCACCGCAGAGAAGTTTGAGAATGATTATACGCAGCTCTGGATTTGGGAAGAAATAGCGGTTAACTTTTGCTGTGAATGTGTTATGCTATACTAGTAGCGCCATTTAATCAAGATTTAATTAATATACACGTTTAAAATGTCAACAAAAAACTTTAATAGCATTGGGAACAACAGATACCTTAATGGGTCTTGCATCGTACTCCTCGCCATCGATGGAGTAAAACTTCTCGCCCATTTCACCATCCGGATGCAGTTGAATAGTCCTGCTCTTAACCACCAAGCTGGGTAAAATTTTGCTGCACGTGACTTCCGGAATTTGTTTGATAAACTCCCAGCCCGGCTGCAGGGAGCTTATAAACTGACTTTCCAGCTCCGCAAAGTTATCCTTGTTCTGAACACAATTGATGTTAATCTGGCTGGCTTCAGCGCTTCCCTCGAACTTCTTGCTGCAATTGTCGTTCTTGACGAGCGGCCTCTTGGTTTCACCCGGATTATTCTTGTACTTAATGAGGCCTCTGGTGAAGAGGCCAGAAGGCTGGGCGGTCTCCTGGCGCTGCACAGTAGCAGCACAGTCAACGCAGCCAGGACACGGCGGTGTGTACACATAGTCGGTCTTAAGGCTCCAGTTATCGGCAAAGGACTTGGACGCAGCGGAAGCGTAGTGTCGCAGTGGTCCAAAGTACCAGTACTTATCCTTTGCCGCATCGATGTCCTCCAGCAGACCCCAGGACAGACCATTAAGACCGAATATGGGCTTCAATTGGCTATTGCTGCCATCTTCTTCATTGATCACATCAAAGCGGATCACACTCTGGTACTGGCTCTCATCCTTGAGCATAGGTTCAAGGGCTTTCGAAAGACTTTTCACATAGTCGACGTCCTTGACGCCAAAGATGTTGATGCGCTTGGATGCGGACTGCACCGAACGTCCCAGCGGAAGGATGGTGATCGGGCAGAGATTGCCGCGCCTACGCATCAGCCCAGTGACCACCTCCGATGAGGTGCCGTCGCCGCCGGCAACAACAATGGCATCGGGTAGCGTTGCCAACTCCTCCACGTAGGTTTTGGCATGACCAATGTGATTCGTCCGAAGGATCTCCACCGAATATCCAGCTAAATGCAAAACCGGCTCGCAGTAGTTCTTAAACTGAAAATCTATGGCTGGGTTATCATCTTAGTCAGCTGTGTGCCAGCTACTTACAAACTTCTCCGATCTCTTCTTGTTGGCCACCGGATTCATGACCACCAGTACCTTTTTGGGGCGATCCGATATCCAGTTGGCCTGAATGTTGGAGGCGAATTCCCGCATATGTTGTTCAATCCTGGAGAGCAAATAAGGGGGTTAAAGTTGCGTCAAATTTTCACGGTTTTCTGAATGCATACTCGATGTGAGTTTTCAGCGCTTGCAGCGCGTACACAGATACTGCCGCTCCGAACGTGCATTTCTTCCAATTATTCCGAATTACTCTTAAATAATTCATATTTTCAATTTCGACCGATGATTTTGATTCCACATGTATTGGTTTGGCCGCACACAAACAGCTGGATTTTAGATCGTCAAGGGTATTCCAGCCAGTTTACATAAGCTTTAAAATAACAGAAACGTTTAGCGCTGAAACGGGAACACTGAAAATTGCACACTCTGTTACTTAACAGTGTATCTTAATCAGTTAGAAACAAATTTATTTATTCAAGTTTAAACTCAACGTTTTATTCAACAAGTCATTTTTGTTCCACATTGTCATAGATATCCTCTAAGCCTGGGAGGTTTCTCAGTTTTTCTACAAAAACATCATAGGTCTTTTGCTCTTCGGGTGATAATTGCACTACATTCTGAAAGATAATACTATTTAGATAAAATGAAATTGAATGAAATGAATGATTTACCATTGGTGAAAATATGTGTTCACTGTTTTCCACGGTGTATCCGGCTTTTTCCAAGTTCCTACTTAAGCTAGTTAAAACCACTGGACTGCATAGGAACTGTATGTAAATGTAGGAAAATTAATATTTATATAATATAAATGAAAAAAAAGAAAACATACATTGACGGAGCCATCGACATTGTCAACGACTTCGATCTCTTCGGCGCCCAACTCTATAGCATCATTGGTGGCTTTATCCTCCAAACTGGATTCATTTTGAAGTTTCGCAGTATCATAGCGAGTTTCAATCAATCCAAAATCCTCGAATAGGCTTCCAACATCCATGAATTCGCCTCTAAAAATCTCATAGGTAAATTATATCCAACAAAATGATGCAAATTGAGATATTACCCGGCTTTTTTGATCATCGGTGTCGCATCCATTTTAACGCCAGAAAAGTTGTCGGTATAGAAAATGCATATGAGGTACACGTTTCTTTTGTACTTGATGTCGAGTCGGTACTTCTTTAGTTGCACTTTGCTGGCCTTGAATTTGTTTAACGTATTTTGTATGGTGCCACTGGGCATGTTTTGCTTGAGGGCTCTTTCTATTTCCGTTCGCAAAAGGGAGTTAATTGCCGGATCCGCGGAGTTTCCCTCCTGAATGGCCATTCGAATTTGCCTCGAAATTTTTGCAAATAGCGCCGCTCGGGCCCCATCTTTCAGTGCTTTGGTGTGCTTGATATTGGCCCATTTGGAATGGCCTGCCATTCCACGAATCGGTTGCTGGGCTTGGAATATGCATTTTCCAAAATGCGTGGAAAATGTGCACACATTTCGTAACATTTTAAGTTCTAGTGTTGTGATCTAAAAAGTGGACTAGTGTTACCGGCGCAGAAGTTCCTAAAAATCCGTGTTGCTATAAAAAATGTGGTCTAAATTTTCAAATATATTTGATTTAAGTTAAATGGGGTATTTTTTTTAATTTGTTGTGAGAACATGGGGATGTTTTTTATTTATTTAGTTTTTTCGTTATGTGCTAACAAAAGAGAGATCTAACTATCTTTGTACAAGAAAGTATATAAAATATGCAATTGAAATTAAGGATTCCATAATGCACGCAAGACCACACTAAAGGACATTTCAGCAAATTTTCATTAAAAATTTTACCGCCGACTTTTTTTTTATTAAAGTATGGCGTTTTACATAGAGTAACAACATAAATTATAATATCTATCCCGTCACTTAAAACCCCATTTCACATTAACATAAATTTAAAATATACATTTTTGCATCTATTCAATTCTATACAACTTGCAGTTGAACTTGCTTTTGGGTCAAACAGCTTGCAGCACTCTCGTAACGAATTAACTTATTCTGATGAGTTGTGGTATCATTATCGTAATCCGAATTAACAACAAAAACATCGACGACGTTTTCAATGGTGAACTGCTCATTTTGGAGCGTATTCGTCAATACCAAGGGTGTTATTTTCACGAGGCCCAATTTAGATGGACAGACGGACAATGGAAATTCGGCAGATTCGCCACTTTGTAGAAGATTCAGCATAAAATCAGCACAGCCCGTGTATTGACTATCGGGCGAAAACTTGGCAGCCAATCGCACATTCAGTTTCATTGGATGCTCGGATGTGTTCGTCACGCGACAATTGAACGTGAATATCGTGCCGATTTTAATGGTGTTCTTCGCATCCAGTACTTCCAGGCGGAGCGTTTTGCATTCGAATGGCTAAAAAATGAGAATATTATTTGGGATCTATTTTATTTACAACTTGTACACCTACCAATCGCTGTAGCTGACTGGTTTGCAGTCTGCCCTTCTCGCCCAGATTCGACCTCCAGACGATGTCCAGTTTACCCACATTATTAAATTGCCGCAGGGTATCTACATTCTTCGCAATATCTCCTTTGGGCTGCACGCAAGATACGAAATTGTATGAATTTTTTATAGATAAGAGAATTCAACTCATCTCACCTTGATGCAATAGAGGAACTGACAACTATTGTTGGGTTGCAGCATATGTTTCACCGTGAATACGGATTCCCCATTTGGCAGCGTGTTCAGTGGTGTGACGGAGTAGTCCTCGGAGCCATCCAGCTCCACCTTTTCCAGGCAGAAGGGACTGGTGGTCACGTTTTGGATTTGTGCCTCCAAGTAGATTTCGTCGATTTCCGCATTGTAGAACTTGGTTTTCACATCGAGTGGCTTCAGCACTTGGAACTTGAAAAACTTTCTCAGCGATTGAGCATAGCCCGCAGGAGTCGAGTAGTTCACTTCGCAGACGAGACTGAAAGGAATTCAGGATATACAATTAATGATATTATTGGGGCTTCCAGAAGACAGTACTATGTACTGCTTTAGATTATATGGAGGAACAAGCTTGTGGTTGCAACTATCTTGTGCTACTTACATGTGTGTTCCGATTTCCTTCACCTCGTATCGTATCACATCGTCAATGGTTCCACCCGGCGGCAATACCACCGGCGACTTGGCGTTCTCGTGCATGGATAGGTTGATGCGTGACGTGTTCGACTGTAGATCCGCCTTGACGGTGACGCATTCCACCGGATTCGGGGTGGTATTGTGGACGCAGATGTAGCTGGCGAATGTTTCGCCCAGGTAAATGCTGCCGAAGGACTGCGGCAGCAGTAGCACCTGGCCGGCCGCCAAGGTCTCCGCACAGGCACCGGACATTCCGTCGCTCTCCTGGGAGCTGCTAAATCTCTGGACCAAATCCGTGGGCTCGCAGGTTACCACAGGTCCAAGGCCCACCAAAGTGGGCCGCATCAAACGCATAACTAAGAAAACAACAAAAACATCACACTTTGTCCATAATTTGCATTACAACTAGAGTTTACCTTTGAGTGCCACCAAGTGCGCATCCGGTTCAACCATCTCCATGTTGTAAAATACTCTAAGAAGTGCTTAACTTTAACAAAAATAAATCAGCAATTTAATTTACTTAATGCGAAAAACTCTGTTTACATCGGTGCGACCAAGTCTATTGAACTTTATTATACCAGTCTTTACAGAGGAGTACCCCTAACACACCATTTTGATGAGAAAATAATACCAACAAACAATAAATTTGAAAAACTAAAATTATAAAATTAGTTATTAAGAAAAGGACACCAAGCTTTGTGTTCGCTTATTTATTTTGTAATAAACAATACATATTTACATCACAATCTAGTACGAATTACTTTCAATCCTTATCCTTGCAAATTCGAGATGTCATTTCTTGTAGGGGTTCCAATTCCTTGGCCGAAATCATGTCAAATTCTTGCACAAAGTAGTAAAAATGTTTGTAGCAGGCATTCACGTGAGCTTCCTGAAAGTGGTGAAAACATTTAACAGTTTATAGAGTTAATTAAAGTAACTATTTAGTGATACGCACCGCTCCAATGCTCACAATCCGATCGAAATGGTGAATATAGACGTGGACGAAAACACGAAAAAGACGGGTTAAAATTTTACGACTTATTGCTATGAAGTTCTTGGGAAATGGAACATCTGAAAGGAAGTATGGTACACATTAAATAACTCATATACGAAATATGCGAGAGGGCTTCTTTAAAAGGAAAGTATATAATTTCCTACCCGTGGACACTGGAAAAACAGCTTCGTTGTTAATTTGTGTCTCAATCCAGTCCATTAAATGCTCAATGTACTTTTGGGCTGAAAGGGCGGTTGGCTTTTTGTATCTGAAATCGTAGCTACATTAGTTTATGCTCTTCGCAATATCATTTCCTGCACTTACAGATCTCCATCGGCCCATAAGTACTCATATCTGGAACCGCCAGACATCGTGGGACACGTAGTTTCGTTGCAAAACTCCGAAACGGTGCCGTAGATCAAGTTTATGCGATTGAAGAAGTCCACAACTGAAATATACAACGTTGGGTATACTGTATATATTGTATAATTCACAATTCTCACCGTGCACAGCTAGCCAGTCGTTGAGATTCTCCCCTTGCGGCAAACGCACCACTTGCCGCAGATTAATCCCGGATTGCAAACTGGCCTGGGCTTGCTTATGTAAGGAATACCTAATGGTTCCGGAGGCAAATGGCTTTTTTGGCCTAAAGGTCTGAAAATTAGTTTAAAAATACATCAACTGCATATGATTTTGTTATTGACCAAACACACCTTGCCCTTTTGGAAGAATTCTAAAAATCCATTTAAAGCCATAATATCTTGTTGGAGATTCTGTTGGTTGTGAGAATATTTTGGCACATATGTAAGCGCTGCTTACAGCACAAAAGTTTGTCAATTGAATAACTATTAATGGCTGTTTATAAATAATGTTTACATTTATTCAGTTCCTTAGACTATTCTGTATTTTTATGCCGATGGAGAGATGGGAGAAACCATTGATAGGCTTTTCACGACTAAGTTATCGAACCCTTAGAATAATCGTTCCATATATCACTGTTCCAGTGTACCAATTGGTTTAACACCCTTAAATAACAAATATTTAATTAGTTCTTATTTATCATAAAAATACTTTAATTTGGCTTTAATCACTATACAAATGAAACAATAAAAAGCTGTAAAATGCAATATAGAAAATAACAAAAATTTCTGCAGTATTTTCGTAATAATATAAATAGTAACCGTCGTACATTTATTATAAAAGTAATATTCTTAAGCTAAAAATAAGAATGTAGGTTATTCTTGTTTGAGGATTCCGAGTTCCTGAAGTAACTGGTCATTGTTGGTTGGAGTGTTGCTTTCGCTCAACTGGTTATTCCATTGAATTAACTGCAATAAAGATGAGAATAAATAAATTGGTTGGACGTGGCATGATAAGTTATATACCGACGCGCTCCAGTTCCGTACGCAAAGCAACTACAGCCTTCTCCCGATCCGCCACCAGTTCCTCCAGGTACTGATACCGCAGCTTCTTGCGCGCCCGGCATTCCCTGGCACTTTGTCTGCTGCGTTCTGCAAGGGAAAATACACGTTATATAAAATTCCATAGGAAATAACATGTATTAGTGTTTGGAAACTTTGTTACTATTAAAAATAATACCGTTGTTTAAGTATTATAAGTGGAAATTAATGTTGTTCTTACCTAGTTTGGCTTTCATGTCCAATTTTTCAGTAGACGTCTTTCTTCCTGGTTTTCGTCCCCTTTTTCCACATTCCTTGCGCGTCTGCTTATAAATATAATATAAAATGTAAATATTTGACGATATCCCAAAAACAATTTGCTTTCAATATTCTTATTCGCAAAAATTTAGTTCCGATAAGTCAAACTTAAAATCTTTTTTGAAAATAGGCGCTTTTGCATGATAAAAATCACATATGTATATACACGCATACACAGAAGATAGCTTATATATGTGTATATACATACACGCAAGGCCTTACTGCGCATTAGAACAATTCAGATCATGTTCAAACAAAAAGACCACATCTTTTATATTTAATAATATATTACCACTTGTGTTTCCTCCGTTATTGACATTTTGTTGCTCTGTATCTCCATATCAGCCATTATAACTCTCAAATAATACAACAACTTTGCAACTCTTTGTTATTATGCGTCTTTCGTAAATACTCAAGGTAACAATAAACAAAACCACTACACACAAAGGTGCCAATCGAAATATATCTTAACAGAAACGATGGAATGGAACACATTAAGGGAACTATTTGTATTTTATATTTAAGAACAAAAATATAAATAAAGTTTAAATCGTAACAAATTTTCTTTTAATGACTTAAAATGATAATAGTCATTATATTTAAATAGTTAAATTATGATAATAGTTAAATTATAAATTAATTAAATAATAATTAATAAATGTTCAATATAATTATTCATTATTTGGGGTTTGAAGAAAATATAAAAGTACACGGCTATATATTAACAAACATTTTATATATTGTTTTACTTTATTTACTTTACTAAAGATCATACAAATATTTATAAAATTATATAAATTAAATTGACGTATTATTCAGATTACCATGATACATTTCCCAGCACAAAGTATAAAAATAATTAAAAATACAAGTCACTAGAGCAGCGGGAAGTCCCTTTTTACGGGGCCGTTAAACTATAAATACATCCCAACACACGTCCATTCTCAGTGTTCCAAATGCGAGGATATTTTTGAAAATTAGCATTTTTGCAACGAGTTTAACCACCCTGGTCGAAAAGTTGATATAGATACAAACGCTAAATTGTCCGGTGGTGATAACTTATTGATTATTTATTTTTCAAGGCAGCTATCCGATTTGCAGGATAACTCCGAAAACGAATCAGAAACAGTGAATCCAGATGTCCAGCATGGGTGATCAGCGCGGGACACGGGTGTATGTCGGCAATCTGACCGACAAAGTGAAAAAGGATGATCTGGAGGGGGAGTTCACAAAGTATGGCAAGCTGAATTCGGTGTGGATAGCCTTCAATCCGCCGGGATTTGCGTTCGTCGAGTTCGAGCACCGCGACGACGCCGAAAAGGCGTGCGACATACTGAACGGATCCGAGCTGCTCGGCTCCCAGCTGCGCGTGGAGATCTCAAAAGGGCGGCCACGCCAGGGTAGGCGTGGCGGACCCATGGACAGGGGCGGACGACGCGGCGACTTTGGCCGGCACAGCATCACAAGCGGTGGTAGCGGCGGAGGCGGTTTCCGGCAGCGCGGATCCAGCGGATCCTCAAGCCGGCACACGGAGCGGGGCTATAGCTCCGGCCGATCAGGTGCAAGCAGCTATAATGGCAGAGAGGGCGGCGGCAGCGGCTTCAATCGCCGCGAGGTTTACGGCGGTGGACGCGACAGCAGCCGCTACAGCAGCGGAAGTAGCGCCAGCTACGGACGCACTGGTGGTCAGTCGGCCGGACGCTTCAGGTCCCGCTCGCCGGTGGGAAACCATCGATTCTAATGACAACACCACTCATAGTTGCTTAAGGATTGCCTATGAGTAAAGATTAATAAATAATAACTTAAGCGCGACCGTAAAACGCAGACTCAAACATTTAAAATCGTAGCATTCGATCGTTTTCGATCGTCCAACAGATTCCCTCATTCCCCCACATCAACAACAACAACAGAATGATAAAAAAAAAAGAAAAAACAAAAAACTGATAGTCGTCGTCTCTTCATTATTTATTTAACGAATACCCATTAACATGACAATTGCAAGCACGTAAAATTTAAGTTATAACGTAGAAAACTAGTAAGAAAAATACGCTAAGACTCGAACAACGTCAAACCAAAATCTAGAAGTACGCAATTTTAATAAAGGAAATGCGGAACAGTTTCTCGTATACATAAAAGCTTTCGCAAAATAATTGGTCTAAAACATTAAAGAATTTTGAGAACTCGGAATTGTGTAGGTGTTCATTTTTACAGAACCTCTTATAACCATCGTAATAAACCCTACGAAATGAAGCAGTCAGCAGTCCGAAACTGGTAAGAAAGCGTTTTCGAAAATCTGCTTTGTTTTCTGAATCTCGAAAACCTAAAAAGCAATAACCGCCAAGTGTTTACAAACAAATCATTGACTTTACGTTTTGGTAAGAAATATTGCATGTGTACTATCCATCGATCTAACTTTTTACCTATTAAGACAAATACTATACAAATCTATAACTTATTGTAGTTGGGTCGAAACGGCAAAAATCTAGCCAATGCTGCAAGCAACTATATTAAGCGCATCGGTTTTAATGTTTATGTTTTATTTCATTTAACTAAATTAACAGGTCATTTGTTGGAGTATCTCTTAACGTCACTTTCAGATTTATTAGATTGCTTAAAGTTCAAAACATAGCTAAGCAATACTTATGATAACGACGATTAGTTAGTTAGCCCAAGGGGCTATTAAATATTTAAACGATGGACTGCAGAAACTTTTTAAACAAATAAAAAGCGAGACAAATAAATGAGAAATTGGTTAACACGGCAAAACACTTGTTTTTATTTCTTCGTCTTCGAGTCCTTTTTGCTTCAATAACATTTACTGATGATTGGCCTATTTTGATTTATTCAAGTTACGAATTAAAGTCAACAGTTGAGAATTAAGTGGTACCAAGAATTCATTTTGCGGAAACCAACTAGCCTTAAGATACGAGTGTAATTTTTAAAGTTTTGAAAATTTTTTAAAATTTTAAATTATTCAGATAGCAGGTTTTGCTTTTGAATAAAGGAACTTTAAATTCCAATCATATTTATGTCAAAATAATCGAATACCCATAAAAAACCTGTTGCACTTTTATCGATTGTAAATAAAAAAAGAGAGGATTACATTAATGGTATTACCCAAACTGATAGTTTTCAATAGCATTTCAATGGCTGGAAAAAAAAATAAATAAAAGGTATTCGTAAATCTTAAAAATGTTTGCGTTTTAAAAAATTGCATACCAAAAATAATATTGGTTTTGCAAGAAATGGAATTTTTAATAGCTGTAGCAATATTAGTTTCGTGGGTAGAACTCGAGTAAAAGATGTGTTGGTAGTCATGTTTTTGGTAGCATGAAGTTATATGTGTGTTGTTTAATAAGATTAAAATAAATGCATAGATAATTACATATTGTTTAAAACCGCAGTGCTAAAAAATAAATGGTTGTATCGATGACCCATCGATAGTTTTTGCATACACAATTTAATCGAGAGGGCACCACGCACGTCGATAGCACTGGATGTACATTTTCTCAAATCTTGTGGTGGTATCGCTCGCCGTAAACACCCTGTGGATCTCACGCTTGATAAATTAATAATACATTTAATAGAGCATGAGCGCTACTGTTTAACTTTTACACATAATTGAAAAGTTTTATTTGAAATTTCGTGGCTTAGAGCAAAACATGTGATAGCTTTTTGAAATGCAGTAGCCAGAACCTGCTCGGTTGGAACATTTAGCTTATTGACTTAAACATACCCATATGCACATACATACATATGTATTAAACAGTGGGCACATATATTCGTGTGGTGCTGATAGTGTAAATGTGTAAAATGTCTGTGGAATTGTAAATATGTTTTTGTTTAAACAAATATGTACATAAATGCACAAAAATCGGTGCATATATGTGCACATGCCCATCATCCATATCTGCATATTTCTGTACATGCATATGTGCTCTAACTACAATACATACCACCATTCGCAAACAGTTTGTCAAAAAAGTGTGTCTACTCGGCGAGATAAAACAAAAAACAGTTGCCAAATCAGTCGCTATGTTAAGTAATTCGAAATTACTGCTCGGTGTTTCTAAAACGGATTTTGATTTTGATTTTCACCCCTCGAAAATCGCCCCCTCAGCCAACGAACCCATTTAATTGCTCGAATTCGTATCGAAATCGCCGTGCGTTGGGCTTCAATAAAAGAACTCTGTTCTGTTAGCCAGTTACAATTAAAACCAGGACCATTTGACAACCAATCTGAATGTATTATGCCAAGCGGAAGATTGTTATATTGTTTATCTTTGATAATATGCCGATACATGTAAGTATGTTTCACGTGTGTGCCGCAAATGCCTGCCTGTGTGTGTGTGTGTGTGTATGTACATATGTGCGTGTGCATGTGCGAGTGTGTGTGAGTGTGTGCATGTTTGTGCTAAGGATATTTGTGGATATATAAACCGAACTGAAGTTAACTCTTTACCTGTTCCTGGGAAAACAAGTAGGGAACTATTCCTATAGAGAGTGCACCTCTGTCTGTATGTGTATGTACGTGCTTAAATATGTATCCAAGCAAGAACTGCAAACAGGAATATATCTTAGCCGAGTAAGAAGTATTAGTTTATATAGAACAACCTAAGTGGATCGGGAGAAAACAAGCCCATTATATTAGTTCCATATATCCCTTTAGAATGCCTTGGCACAGTATAATTAAGCAGTTTCTATTGACCATATTAGAAACTTGTCTGCTGTTAAAGGATTTAGGTTTGAATTCGCAGTAGAAAACTAAGCTGAATTGAGTCAATACTTTTCTAACTTGCTGTGGAAAATAAACAGATTAGTTAGAATCATATGCATATTAATTAATATGCTTTACATTCCTTTCAGAACGTACACTTTGCAATGGAGTAAATAGAAGACAAGCACTGGTTCCCAAATACATTTGAATGGATGCAGCTAATCTAATTTAAATAAAAAAGACAAGTCTTTAAACCTTAAAAATATGGCCAACACTATTTCGTTAATGTCCAACGTGATACGCAATGTAGTGAGTAAAAAACGTATACGATACAAAGAAAAAGGATACGATTTGGATTTAACATGTAAGTTATTGAATCAACCGCAATCATTGGAATATTAAATTAAATTATCTATTTACCCACAGACATTAATGATAACATAATTGCCATGGGCTATCCAGCACCGGATAAACTAGAGGGCCTATTCAGAAACCGTCTGGAAGATGTCTTTAAGCTATTGGAAGAGAATCATGCCCAGCATTACAAAATCTATAACCTATGCTCGGAGCGTAGTTACGACGTTGCTAAATTTCGCGGGGTAATTTTGTTGAACTTTTTCTATTTGTCGGCGTAAAATATGTAAAATATACTATTTCGCATTACAGAGAGTAGCTGTTTATCCGTTCGATGATCATAACCCTCCAACGATTGAGTTAATACAACGATTTTGCAGTGATGTTGATATGTGGCTCAAGGAAGATTCGTCCAATGTTGTAGCCGTGCACTGTAAAGCTGGAAAGGGCAGAACCGGTAGGAAATGTGTTCAACATTTTGTGCGAAAGTTCATAAATATCATGGCACACTATGATCTTGTTTCGATATTTGTAGGGCTAAAAAACTAACCCAGTTTTTTTTCATTTCAGGTACCATGATCTGCGCATATTTAGTGTTCAGTGGAATTAAAAAATCCGCCGACGAGGCATTAGCGTGGTATGATGAGAAGCGTACAAAGGACCGAAAAGGTGTGACAATCCCATCTCAGCGTCGATATGTTCAGTATTTTTCCAAACTAGTTTGTTCAAGTGTTCCATATTCGAAAGTAAGCCTTAACGTGAGTATTTCCAGCAGCAGCGCCACATTCAGCGCCGTACAAAATCTAAATATGCATTTTTTGTATCTCAGGTATGTGAAATACGCTTCTCGGAGTCCAGTTGTGTGCAAAACTTAGGCATGGTAGAATGTTCAATATCTGTATTACACGACTCAGCCACAGAAAATGCAAAGCCAGATGTAAGTATATAAAGTATATAGATACATCATTGATAGACTATAGACAGCATTTTAAAAATGTATATTTCACACGATTTCAGTGCAGTAAAGTGTTCCTTTTCGAATACCTTTCTAACCAGCAGTAACATTCTTCTTTTTTTTATAATTGCAGAGACTGAAAACCTTGCCGATTGATTTTCAAAAATCATTTGTTTTGACCATTAAACCATCAATACCAGTTTCCGGCGATGTAAAATTTGAACTCACAAAAAAATCCCCAGATAAAATCATTTGTCACTTTTGGCTAAATACGTTTTTTGTACGAAACTATTCACGTAAGTATACTTAATATCGCACATGCATTAAATAAACGATTTAATTAAACATTCTCTTTAGCTTGCGAGTCCGATGGAACAGTTAACAAATATATACACACTTTAAGCAAATCAGAAATCGATGATGTACATAAAGACAGTGAACATAAAAGATTTTCAGAAGAATTCAAGGTAGGATATTTCGAAGCATTTTAATAGATGCTGCGAAATTACCAAATAAATGTGCTTGCTCTCTTTTCAGATTTCAATCGTTTTTGAGGCAGAGAATTTTAGCAATGATGTTCAAGCTGAAGCGTCCGAAAAAGAGAGAAACGAAAATGTTTTAAATTTCGAAAGATCAGACTATGACAGTTTGTCTCCAAACTGCTATGCCGAAAAAAAAGTCTTAACTGCGATCGTCAATGATAATACAACGAAAAGTCAAACAATAGAAACGTTGGATCATAAGGATATAGTTGTAAGTGAAAACACGTTTTGCGCCGATCAATATGCTTAATCTATAAATCTAATATTCGTAGACTAAAATTCAATACGACACATCAACCAATTCAAAAAATACTTCGACTGCGTGCAAACGCAAACAGCCTAATAGCAAAACTCTTTTACCAAGCTTGAATGATTCCACAAAAGAGGAAATAAAACGAAATCATATATTTAATCAACCGTCCATTAAGAAAACTGATTTAATCAAATGGCAGAATAGTGAAGTTCATATCACCTCTGACACTCGAAGTATAAACGAAAATAAGAACATCAATTACAATTCATACATCACATGTAAACAATCCTCTCCAAAATTCAACTGTGGTACCGAAGATGGCGAGGAAGATTGGGAATCCGGTGAGTTTGCTGCACACTATACTCTCAATGACCAGATCTCACTAAAAATCTATCCGTTTTAATCGAGTAATACCGAACAATTGTTCTAATTTCACATTTATTTAATACTAAGAGTTTCGATTCAATTGATTTCTGGACCATTATCGGTTTGATTTTGTAATTAATTGTATTGTATGAGTATTCAAATTAAGATTTGTTAAAAGAGATAGCCTTTATCGACATATGCTATCGTCCACACATTTATATTCTTATTGACTTATTGAATTCGCCAGAATAATCACCCGAGACGATTTAAAAGACTTCTGGCTGAACGATCTCTTAATTTTGATGTATAAAACGAAGCCACCAGAACTGGATTTATATGTCCCCAAGACTTTTACGAGTATACTAGCAGAGACAGGCTTACACAGATCCACTTCCTTTCACGGGGAAACGATCGATTACAGCTGCGCTCTGCACATCTGTTTAGAATTTAATGTACATAGGTGAGTGAGTGGGAGCCCATGCCTGCGGCTCGAATGGTCAACTAACCGGCAATCCTTAATCAGTATCCGCATCGATTTTCATCACACATCCCTCACCGCTTCATAAGTATGTGACTCTGGGCACTGCCATTGTCCTTCTACTCAATTCATTTAACAAAACTAGCACCGAACTGTCGAACTTCGACTAATTCGACTATTTCACTGTTGCTGTTGAAAACTAAATATCCTGAAGCAGAATGTGTCTTTTGTGTGTTTCATCATCATCAAAAGTCTTCTGCTTTTAATTCATTCATGCTATTTTGATTTTTATCGTATTCTCGTTGAGTTTTAGTTAATAAATTCATTAAGCTTGTTTGAGCAAAAAAATCTAAACTAATAAATGAATATTTTTCTTTATTTCCAGGTGAATCAACATACCTGTAATCAATGCTTATTACGGACTTATAATTCTTGGTGATTTAGCAAAGTAATTAAAATTGCTAAGTAATTGGCTAATCTATTCGAATTTGTAAATATACTGTATGATATTTATTTAAGTAGTTTTAACAATTATTTTAAATAAACTCATGTACATTTTGTATTGTAGATTTCATTCGAACTTTGGGTTTTTGTCTAAAGTAAGGGGGGAGAAATAATTGACGTTTAGAAAAAAATACTTAAATTTATAGTTTTGATCTCGAAACTAGTTTTCGACACGAAAAGTGCAGCGATTAAATGGATATCTCATATTTTATTGGAATTTAACTAATAGTTTCAAATGAGGCAATAGCTAAGATAAATAAATAATAAGAGGTTCTTGAAATTTGCCAATTGTTGTGCAAAGCATACAGGATTCACAAAGGTAATTATCAGATTAATAATAAATATTCAAAGTATGATTATTCCAGTTTCTACGTTAAGTGCTACCAGTTATTTTTCTTACTCTTTTTCCCATAATTCCCCTAACATATGTTCCACTTCCGAGTTCCAATAAACCCAACACAAAAATGTTGTCCAAATTGACGCTATCTTGACGGGCATATATTATTGTGTTAAATTGACGTAAACTGGGCGGTCAGAATTTCGCATCTTAACGTCGACATCTAATTTTAAAAATGACTAATTATTCGGAAATTTTTAAGAAAGTTTTTAACGATATTGGCCAACGTTCAGCATATTCGCAGATGCTTATTGGCGTTTCATCAGGATGGTATGTGGTTATATCATTGCGGCGCATCACTTAAATTTTTAGCAATGCCGATTGTCTTTGGAATTTGAAGTAAATTGATTTTTTGCATACTTTCGGTAATAGCTGGTAGATAACTGCAGAATACGTTTTTAATTAAAATATACAACTGAATGCTTAGCCGCTCCATCTATTGCAAATATGTACTTCTAAATACGTGTATAAATGAATGTTGTTTGTTTGCGGGATACAGAAATATAGGACCTCCCTAAAAAGGAAAAGAACTAAATAGTGTAATAAAATGAGTTATTAATCAGATAAAACTGATATAATTTGCACAAGATAAGCTAGATAACTCGGCAATTTACTATACATGTATATGCGCCAAATGATGAGTTGCAAATTTAAGGAAATCCATAGAATTTGCTGGAATTTGTGTATCTTATCTTACTAAAAATATAACAATTTTTTCAGGGTCACAGGATATACGACAATGAAAATAGGCAAATTTGCTGCCTTTGCAGTTGGCGGCAGCATAATCTTGCTCGAAATCGCCCACCAAGAAGGACTTATAAAAATAAATTGGTCTAAGTTGGATAAGAGCGTGGATAAGCTCGCCGATAAAGTGGAAGCCTCGCTGGGTCGTGAGAAGAACTGGAAGGATAAGGTATAATTCATTTAAACCGTTTATCTATATGCTTACTATATTTATGCTGAACTCAATTTGCAGACCGAAAGATATGTCGACAATCAATTAGACAGAGCTGAAAGCCTCCTAACCCGAAACGGCAAGAAAGTGGCGAAATGGTACACCAAACTGATTGGCGATGAAGAGGGTCCAAAAGTCAACGATCTGCACATATTTTTGGCATCATTTTTCGGTGGCGTTGCCCTGGGCATTGCTACTGGATAAAAGAATTTTCCGATTGGCACAACAAAACATTTAAATACCATATGGTTATTACGAACAAATCTCACTTAATAAAGTTACAAAAAAGGTAATTTAATCGAAAATCAATTGGTTCTTTCCCAAAACATCTCAACACTCTTCGGGTTTTCGATATCATTCGTTTTATTAAATTCTTAAACCTACTTATTTTACAGTCCATTTCGTTGAAAATACATATGTATGTGTAAAATCTTATGTTTACATTTCTGGATTACTGGCCTTAAAGTGGCCCTCGTGCCAAGTTTTGAGACGGTTCGAAATATCTGTGAATGTTGGACGTTTTACTGACTGCTCATGCCAGCACTCGATCATTAGCGAGTAGACAGCAGTGGGACAGTTTTCCGGAGCGGAGAGCAGTTGCCGTGAACGGATGAGATTGATTACTTCCTGATTGCTAAAACCGTAGTATGGCTAAAGGGATAGCATTGGAATTAGATATTGCGCATTTAAATCAAGTTTAAGATACTTGCCTGCATTCCATAGCTGTATATTTCCCAAAGAACGACTCCAAAGGACCAAACATCGCTCTCGGTCGTAAACTTTCCATACAATATCGATTCCGAGGGCATCCACCTTACAGGCAATAGCGACTTTGACTGAACTCTGCAATAAAAACCAGCAAAAATGTTTGCTCTTTGTAGCTGCAATCTTGATATATATATGTATATCCAAAGTCTTACCGATAATAATCTGAGCTGTAAATGTCTCTGGATAGTCCAAAATCGGATATCTTCACAACCAGACCCTCGTTTACCAGGCAATTCCGAGCTGCCAAGTCGCGATGTACGTAATGATGGGCCGACAGATACTGCATTCCTTCGCTGATTTGTAGAGCTATTTGCAGGAATTCCAACTGCGACAGCGACTTGCCTTCGGTGGGTGAGTTTGAGATTAGGAATTCGTGCAGATCACCATTGGCCATGTACTCGAACAGCATGCAGTAGGGCTCCTTATTGAGCACTACGCCCAATATGCACACTATATTCTGATGCTTTAGATCCGAGATTAGTTCGATTTCGCGCTTAAAGTCCTGCTGCGTTTTCACCGAGGCGTTTTCCTTCAACGCCTTGATGGCAACTGTTATGGTGGTTTTGTTCGGCTGCAGGAGCTGTCCCTTGTAGACTTTTCCTACAATCGAAATGATATTAAGAACTATATAACCTGATTATACTGGAATTACGAACCAAAAGCTCCTTCGCCCAGCTCCTCCAGAAACTCAACATCCTGCAGCGTAAAATGGTTTATCCTCAGCAGAGTATTTCTTTCGATAAGTTTGGAGTTCAAAGCAACGTGATCGGATAGATTTCCCAGATTTCCCCTGCCAGCATCTTGTGCGTTATTAAGCTGCGAATTTCCGTAGATATTTTTATCGGCGCTGGGTGTGTTGATCTGTAAGAATAATTGTAATACTCTGTTGTATATCCTTAGATTTTTACTCACATTATGAATATTCCTCATTCCATAGTGCATGATTGTTCTCCTTTTGAAAAGTATTATCGCAAATATAATTATGAATATTAGAATAATGGCTGCAGTCGTTCCGACAATGGCAATCCATATTTTGTCCGCACATTTTGGAATATCACAAAGTTCGATTATGCGTTCACGTGAGGAGTCCACAAAACACCAAGGACTATTTTCAACGCTTCCAGGATTTCTAACGAGATTTAAATATAAATTATTATTTCGATTTCCTTTCGAAATAAATTAAATAAAATTACCTGCAATAATTCTGACCGATGAGTTCAGGGAAATCGGAGATTTCCTTCATCAGCCATGACCATCGCAAACATGGCTTTCCGGATGCGGAGACGTTGGCCACTCCTCTATATGTCGATCCATCCTCCCAGTAACAATTCTCCGTCTTATCCACCTCGATGGTGATGCCCAAGGATAGGCAGTCCTTGTGCTGCGGCAACTTTTGGCAATCCTCCACACCCACCATCCCGATGACGGGATGTCGCTTGGCAATGGCATATTCCTTCTGGCACAGCTCGTTCTCCAGAAGTTCGCACTCTTCGCGGCAAATGCGTTTTAGGTTCTCAGACTCTCTGGTTGGTGGGTATTTACTCGATATGTCTGTGCTGAACACATCCTCGTAGATGGTGGACTTCTTCTTGAATATGCTTATGTTCTTAATGTCCTTGGACTTGGTTCTCTTCCGTCGAATGCTGACGTTCTTCAGTTGCTTGGCATTTGTGGCCACGTTGGCGAAGTACAAGAGATTCGTGCGCTCTGGAGTCCGGCAAATTGGCATTGAACTGAAACACAAGCTGGGCAAAGCGTACATGCGGCAATTTGCGTTCATATCCCTGAAAATATGCACTTGGCATTAGCAACGGAATGTTGAAATAGTTATCATACTCACTTGGATTCCTTGATTACTCCATAAGCTGCCTTTAATCGCTCCTCCAAATCGTTCATGGTGAGATTGGGGGATACGAAAACATGGGCATTGCTCAAGACATCGCGACAAATGGTGCCATTGTAAATATGGCAAATACCTGATGATTGCTGGAAACTGCAGGGCAAATAATATATTGCATTTTTAAGGATTAAAAGGATAAGGGCGTCTAAAGATTTCTGCATTCGAGTATACACTATGTTTAGTAATTTAAAAATATATAAAACATGTTAAGCTCATGATTTCATTAATTATTAATTCCACACAAAAGTATTTCGCTAATTATTGTTGCGGAAACTTGGGAAAACTTTCAGTGAAAATACCTACCCATATATTCTTGAGTCCACATTATGGCTCCCCACATCCTTTTTTGTAAATAAAAGCACGAGCGAAATGCAGACTATAAATGCCGAGTATTTGTTCATATTGCTTAATCTAGCTAACAATATGAAGCCTTTTGTTATTTCAATAGTCCAATTGACATGCCAACGATTCCGAAAATATTTTTGTATTTATCCTTTCGCGAAAACTTTATGTGGCATACAACATTTCATCCCCCGACGAAGTCGTTGGGGTTGTTGACTCCTTATCGATGAATCGATATATTTAGGAGTGCTATGACTCGGAACAAAGGAATTACACTATAATTTCTTATAATTAATAATCCAAATATCTTCAAAAGCTTTATTTATTTTATTAAAGATGGTTGTATAACGACTTTAGTCTCATTTAAAGTACACTTTCCCTTTTCACAGTGAAATAAGGGTAGAAAAATTATGCGAAATACACAATAATATGAATTTAACATTAACAATGTATTTGGTTAAAGCATTTATCATAATGATCTAGAGATTATCTATTGCTTTCGGTGTTCCAATCGTAACTTATCGTTACTCCATGCTGTCGACAGTTTCCTCGGTAACAAAGCCCACAATGCTAAATGCAGTTTCCTCGCTGATCCACAGAAGTCCCACGATTAGTGCCTCCAACACTCCGATGGCAGCACCGGCGCAGATATCCAAAATATAATGACGCTGGAGGATGAGCCGTGAGATGGCCACGCTTACAGCCCAAGCTGTGACCGGCATTAGGAATATGATGTGAAGCGGATACAGCTTGGCGAAGAACAGCAGCACAAAGAACGCCCGGGAGGCATGACCTGAGGGAAAGCTGAACTTATCGGGTCCAATGGTCAGCATATCCTTGCTGGCCACCGGTCGCCTGCGACGAACAAGCGCCTTCAGCACGGCCACGATCACTACGTCGAGTATCAGGCCGAAGAGCATATTGACTTGCATTTGATACAAGCTCTTCGAGCTGAGCAACCAGATGAAGGCGATCCATGAGACAAACCAGGCGATTCCATCGCATGATATCTCCAGAAATCTGCTGTGGATCCGCAGGGATTTGAAGAACGACAGATTGGAGACGGCTACTACAAAATGCTTCGACACCTGAACATCCTTCTCCAATAGGTATTTAAGTGCTGGTGATGACTGCAAGGACAAGATTTTAAAATTAGCACTTATCAGCTTATGTGATTCATCAGTGGCCAAAAACCAACCGTCCTCATATCGCTGTGTATTTCAACTCTTTTGTTTTTATTTATTGTTAGTGATGACAGTATTTCTCATTCGTCATTCGATGTATACTCGATAAGTCGAGCAAAGGAATATCTAATGACCGGAACGGTGAAATGAAACACTGCGCCAACTTAGTTTTTGGTCTTTATTAAATAAATTGCATTTGTATATGTTTATTTGTAAGTTATTAACACTTATTAGGTTTTAAACCCCTAATTAAACCTAATTTTAATCAAAAGTCGATTGGCTGACTTTAGCCGTTTCTGGTTTTGGTCCTACTGCAATCTGGTCACATCGATTTAAGTAACTTTGTTGTGATCGAATATTCCAATAGATTTTCGTATATTGTATTGTATCCATGTACAATTATTCTCATGCGAAAGTGCCGCAGATAGTTGATTCTTAAATTTCAATAACATTAACATAGTTTAAAATGCTCGCCACTTTGAGTGCCCAGTGTGTAGAATAAAATAGAAAAAAAATCGATTTTATATTTTCACAAGAAATTCTGTACTTCTTCGTTAAATGGTAAATAAATATTCTATTACGTTCCATTCACATCAAATATCGAATCACCGAAACACTCCTGCAAAACGTGCCATAATCGATTGAAAGCAATTATAGTTGTGCCGGTTATGAAAAAAATTATTGATATTTAACATAAAATGTCAACTGCCCAAAGAGTGTATGTACCTATGTATGCGCAAATGTCTAACGTTTACATATCGACACTACCCGAAGCGTAGACCGCTTTATTATCTGCAGCGCAAACGAGCGCTTTTTCGATGTACGAATACGGGGAATATCTTTTATCTGAGAGATAGTTTGAAAAGTTACTAAATTATCGACCCACATTTGTGTGGCTGTATGTGCATATGTATGTATGTGGCTTACATCTTACACATATGTATACCAGTAGAAGTTTACAGTTTTCATCCGCATACAAATCGTGTGTATGTACATATTTACACAGGCAACGGCATGCATACACATGAACGCTATGTACATCGCTGTGGTCCAACATTCCGTACTTTTATGTTTAAGCCGGACATATCGATTTTAAATCGGTTTTTTTTCCTGTGCGTGCCGCTAAACACTTTGCTCAAAGAACGAAACGCTCGGTTATTTCTGTTGGGTGTTTTTCCAACCATATTCGACATGTGTTCGGCAAACATTTAAATGCTTATCAATAGAAAAGGGGGTTCGGCATTCGAAGTCGGCTCAAATAAGTGACTGCGTTATGCAATTGTATCTTTTTGAAGGAACTCGATATTTTTTGCTCGTGGTTTGGCAACAAACTCGCCACACACTAGCCAGTAAATTTCACCCCTCGCGACAACAGAGACCCACTTAATGGCCATAACATTCTGCCGAAATAAGGCCAGGCAAAGTTAATGTTTTCCTACCCCCTAATTCCAGACGAAGTTGTCTGAAAACTGCCTCCACCCATTCAGAATGGAGCCATACATACGGACGTCTTTGCTCCTTATATAAAACAGAATCACACTGTAAAACCGTATTGATTTATCTTATTTACCCTCTTGAAAAGGCCGATATGCTCCTTGCTCTCAACTAGTAATAAATAAAATCAGTGAACAATGACGACAGCTCAGCACCAACACTACACCGTCGAGGTGGGGGACACCAACTTCACCATCCACAGTCGGTACATTAATCTACGGCCCATAGGATCAGGTGCCCAAGGAATAGTATGGTAAGTGGTTATCAATATGTTATTACATATAATACATTTAACAATTTTTTGGCTTAAACAATTAAGATATTTCGCATGAGTATGAAGTCATATTTGTAACGCTCCATTGTATATTAGATTAGATTAGATGGGATTAGCTGGAATATGAAAAAAAAAAATAACAAATTTAATGCATTTCAGCGCCGCTTACGATACTATCACCCAGCAAAATGTGGCGATTAAGAAACTATCTCGACCATTCCAAAATGTAACCCATGCCAAGCGAGCATATAGGGAATTCAAGCTAATGAAGCTTGTTAACCATAAAAACGTATGAAACTTGCACCTTTAACTTTAACAAATTTCTACTAAACATAGGTATTTAATCCGTAGATAATTGGCTTACTTAATGCTTTTACGCCGCAAAGGAACTTGGAAGAGTTTCAGGATGTCTACCTGGTCATGGAGCTGATGGACGCTAATCTCTGCCAGGTCATCCAAATGGACTTGGATCACGACAGAATGTCCTATTTGCTTTATCAAATGTTGTGCGGAATAAAACATTTACACTCAGCAGGAATTATTCACAGAGTACGTACAGTATGAATACATCTTTAAAATGAGTATGAAATATATGAAATACTTCATTTGCAGGACTTAAAGCCATCCAATATAGTTGTAAAGGCCGACTGCACTCTAAAAATTTTGGATTTCGGTCTGGCACGTACTGCAGGAACTACCTTTATGATGACTCCCTATGTGGTCACCCGATATTACAGGGCTCCAGAGGTCATTTTGGGCATGGGATACACAGAGAACGTGGACATATGGTCCGTCGGTTGCATTATGGGCGAAATGATACGGGGCGGTGTGCTGTTTCCTGGAACGGATCATATAGATCAGTGGAATAAAATTATTGGTATGTTGCTGCTTAAATAACTTGATTCTCGTTATGATTGTCAACTTTTACGTTTTTTCAGAGCAATTAGGTACACCATCACCCTCGTTTATGCAACGGTTACAGCCAACCGTCCGAAACTATGTGGAAAATCGTCCTAGATACACTGGATACTCATTTGATAGACTTTTCCCCGATGGCTTGTTTCCAAATGATAATAATCAGAATAGCCGCCGGAAGGCTTCTGACGCTAGAAATCTTCTTAGTAAAATGCTAGTCATTGATCCAGAGCAGCGGATATCTGTGGACGAGGCTTTGAAGCATGAATATATCAACGTGTGGTATGATGCTGAGGAAGTGGATGCTGTAAGTGATTCTGGCATAAACTGGATTTCTAGGAATGTTGAATGTTTTTAATCGCTTAATTGCATGCATCTCTTGCAGCCCGCTCCGGAGCCATATGATCACAGCGTGGACGAAAGGGAACACACTGTGGAGCAGTGGAAGGAGCTAATCTATGAGGAAGTCATGGACTACGAAGCACACAATACAAATAATAGAACGCGGTAGAGAACGACTTTTTCCTCCTTAGTCAGTCACAAGAAAACTAAAGCTTACCAACAATACGGCGTGTATTGTTAAATTATTACAACAAATAAAATATTCAAATTGTATTTAAAAATATAGTAACCATTAAAAAATAAAATCAATATGCGAAACTTTGTAATTTCTTACTCATCCTTGTTTTTTGAGCCCGCTTTCTTAAGTTAAATCGTTAAAATACCAGTTTAATCATTTCATTGTCCTGATTTCAGGAGCTAATTACATTTTAATCTTTGTATAAATTCATAAAATTTAAATGGAAAAGTTTAACCATATAAATTATTTCGGTATATAAAGTCGATACATACTTTTAAAATTTTGTTTCATACAAGAATATGGAAAGTAGATAATTTAGTTACCGATAAAAACATTTCTAAAATACAAAAAATTTAAAATGATGATTAAATAAAAAACTGTTATACTAAATTTAAACGAAACAAACGGTCATTCGATAACTCAATTAGTATCGAATAAGCCGGCGTGTAAATCGGGCTGGCAACTCTCACCGGTGTAGAGATCGGGATGGCAACTTCGTACTGTTATTCCTATGCTGCGATAACGATAACAGCAAAGTGTCATCGCGAATAAATGTGGGTTTGATAATAAAGAATTGCGTTGGTGAACAATAATAATACAAATGCTAAATGTATCGCGCGGATAACTAGTAAACACTGATTTCGCGCATATCGGGCATACGGGCAGCTAGACGTCTTAGGTAACACATTTCCCAGCCACATTGGCGTTGAGGTATTATTTCCCATATCCATGTGCGTTTGTAAATGATACCACCAGAGTGTGCCATATGTATCGTTGTTTGTACATACATGCCTACGGGGAAAAATAACTCGCAGATACATATGTATGTAAGATGTATTAGAATTCCACAGATATATGTACATATAAATATATATATATATTTATGATGCTCATCTATAAAACAAAATATGTACAAACATACGCGCGCACGTACTTATGTATGTACATATGTACGTACATATATGTATAATAAAATGAGCATCTAGCTGCGGTTATCTTAATGCAATGCGCAGAAACCTGAAAACGAAATAAACAATCTTTACAGCGCCAGCACAGTGAGCCAATTATGAATTCACAATTCCACATCCAATTCCGATTCCGAATTCCATCGCTTTACATCCTAATTCGAATACGTCGCGCCGCGTAAGCTGCACTCGAATATTGACATAAACGACGTAATTGCGTGTTTTGATTGCGATTTCCGATGCTCGATGTTGACAGACGGCAAGGATTTTTTTTGCCAGCCGACATTGCGAATGCTTTTCGCGTGTTTGCGTTGTGAAAAGCGATTTGTTGTTCCGGCAGTTGGAAATGTTTTGTGCTGTTTATGCTTAGAAAAGCAAATGTATTGCACAAAACTCGTGTTTCCTACATTAGTAAAGCCTATAACTTAGGTATATGTTTCTAAATTACAATGCAAAAAATAAAAAACATTATACATGTGTTCGTTCTTTAATTTGAAAACAGAAAAGTGAAAGCCTTGCAAATCAAATATGTGTCCATATCGCCTACTAATAATATAAACACGTCGCCTTCCAGGAACTAAGATTGGAAATCATGGCATCAATATCGGATGACGGCATGGCGCTGAGTGGCTACCTCAAGAAGCTGAAGACCATGAAGAAGAAGTTCTTTGTGCTGTACGAGGAGACGAGCACTTCGGCAGCCCGGCTGGAGTACTACGATACCGAAAAGAAGTTCCTGCAAAGAGCCGAGCCAAAAAGGGTTATATATCTGAAGAATTGCTTCAACATCAATCGCCGTTTGGACACCAAGCATAGATTTGTCATTGTGCTCTCCTCCAGAGACGGTGGATTCGGCATCGTTCTCGAGAACGAAAATGATTTACGCAAATGGTTGGACAAACTACTAGTTCTACAAAGGAACATAGCCAATTCGAATGGAACAGCGCACTCACCTTATGGTATGCCAAATAAACTATAACTACCAGTTAGTATGAAACCTAAACACTTCATTTCACTTTGCAGACCACGTTTGGCAAGTTGTCATTCAAAAGAAGGGTATTTCGGAGAAAGTTGGAATCACCGGAACCTACCACTGTTGCCTTACTTCAAAATCCCTGACATTCGTGTGCATTGGACCGGAGAAGACGCCCAATGGCGAGGATCGCGTTGCGAGCATTGAAATACTTTTGACCACGATCAGGCGGTTAGTTGTTGCCAGCAAAACTGCAAGGGATTGTAAAATAATTCGGACTTAATTTCAGATGCGGTCATGCATCCCCACAATGTATATTCTACGTGGAACTTGGCCGCCAAAGTGTCTTGGGATCTGGTGATCTGTGGATGGAGACGGATAACGCAGCTATTGCTACTAATATGCACAACACGATACTGAGGTATTTAACTCTCATTACAACTAATCCAAGATTTCATGAACATCCTACAAAACGACATAGATAGTTTAAGATATCTCCCAGTTAACTTTAATAATTCTGTGGGTTTTTTCTTTCAGCGCTATGTCAGCCAAAACAGAGTCGAACACGAATTTAATAAACGTTTATCAGAATAGACCTGACTTAAGTCACGAGCCCATGAGAAAGCGATCGTCGTCTGCAAACGAAGCATCGAAGCCGATAAACGTAAATGTCATACAAAATAGTCAAAACTCTCTCGAATTGCGCAGCTGCAGTTCGCCCCATAACTATGGTAAATACTTCAAATGCATGTTTTAACGCAAAATTAATCAAACGCAATCGTTTCAGGTTTCGGCAGAGAGAGATGCGATAGCTTACCAACCAGAAATGGAACCCTAAGCGAGTCCAGCAATCAAACGTACTTTGGTTCCAACCATGGACTGCGATCCAATACTATATCTGGCATCCGTCCGCACTCAACCAACAAGCATAGTAATAGTCCAACGTTCACCATGCCATTAAGATGCTCAGAATCCGAAGAGTCATCAATTAGTGTCGATGAATCCGACGACAACGGCAGTTTTAGCCACTACAGATTAAAGTGCGTTGCAATCAAATAATAATTATTTAATAATAATCACCATTTCAATTTCTAGCACGCGGTCATCGGAGACGGCAATTCCTGAGGAAAACATTGATGACTTTGCCAGTGCGGAATTATTTAGCAAAGTCACCGAACAAAATGGTAAGCCAAACACAAAAACAATTTTTTAACATGAAAAGTAGCTAATCAATTGGCTTTGTTTAACTGCAGTAAGTGACGAAAACTACATACCGATGAATCCAGTCAATCCTACCGATGCTATCCATGAAAAGGAGAAGGCTGATATGCAGAGATTGGAAGATGCTTCGCTGCATTTCAACTTTCCGGAGCACGCGTCGGAAAAGCTTGCTAAGGATTTTGATCTGGACTCTGATAACCAGTGAGTACACATTTCGCTTCAACTGTGCCACGTAATGCAATCAATCACATCTTGTTACAGATGCTGTCGTCCCATTCGCGCCTATTCGATAGGCAACAAGGTTGAGCATTTAAAGTTTAATAAGCGCCTGGGACACTTGAATGATACGGGACAGAATCCGAATCGCGTGCGAGCCTACTCGGTTGGCTCCAAATCGAAGATACCGCGCTGCGACCTGCAGCGAGTGGTCCTCGTGGAGGACAATAAACATGAGTTCACAGCGAATAGGAGTCAGAGTAGCATTACCAAGGAAGGAACCAGCTATGGCAGCAGTGCCAATCGACAAAAGAAGTCCACAAGTGCTCCACTCCTCAGTCTGAAGAACCAGATAAACTCCGACCGAATGAGTGACTTAATGGAAATTGATTTTTCACAAGCAACCAATTTGGAAAAGCAGAAGTTCATCAAGAATAATGAAATTCCGAAATACATTGAAAACGTGTTCCCAAAAGCCCCGCGAACGGATAGCTCCAGCCTAACTCTGCACGCCACAAGTCAAAAGGACATTTTCAATGGCACCAAACTAAATAACACTGCGATCACATCCGAGGATGGTTACCTCGAGATGAAGCCAGTCGGTAATGGATACACTCCCAGTTCGAATTGCCTGCCAATGAAAGTGGAGAAACTCAAGCTATCCGACTATCAGACAGCACCGCCACTCACCGCAACAGCCGCACCAGTGCACGATTTAAACAAAATTAGCACATACAATATATCCGCTGAGAAATGGAGAGAACAGCCCAGCAGAAGCGAGGAAAAGAAGTCGAACTCGCCATTGAATGACAACACCTTTAGCTCGAAACCCACAAATGTCGAGAGTACAAGCAAAAGCCATGATGTTCATTCAGCAAATCAAATTGATTGCGAGAAAGTGTGCGCGCAGAGCAGCGATAAGCTAAATAATCATCTGGCCGACAAGATTGTCGAGAACAACAATTTGGATATAGGCGGGCATGAGGAAAAGAAGTTGGTTCATTCGATAAGCAGCGAAGACTACACACAAATCAAGGACAAATCGAATGATTTCACAAAATTTAACGAAGCCGGCTACAAAATTCTGCAAATTAAAAGCGACAGCTCACTCATCTCATCGAAGCTATACCAAAAGGGTATACACAAGGATAACTTGGAGCGTTCGCAGAGACTTACAGAGAGTGTGAATACGATTCCCGATAATGCCACCGCCACCGCGGTGAGCAGCAGCTCACTCACCAAATTCAATATAAATTCAGCAAAGCCAGCCGCCGCCGCCGATTCGCGTAGCACTGGCACAGATCCAAGTACACCACAGAACATTCTACAGATTAAAGATTTGAATTTCCCCTCAAGGTCGTCGTCTCGCATATCCCAGCCGGAGCTGCACTACGCCAGCCTAGATCTTCCCCATTGCAGTGGCCAAAATCCAGCTAAATACCTGAAGAGAGGATCACGCGAATCGCCGCCGGTGTCCGCATGCCCGGAGGATGGGAATACCTATGCGAAAATCGACTTTGACCAATCCGACTCCTCTTCCTCCTCATCGAACATATTTAATACGTAAAGTTTTGAAATTTATGACCCTATCCTATATATATGATTTGTTTAATATTGTACATTTATTGTAAATATTCTGACAAGCAAAGCTTACAATTTTGGATGCTAATAAATAAATTTTATTTAAATTATAATGATCCCTTTGTACTTTTTTTTTGGAATCTAGTAAATCGGGTAATTGCCAATGGTAATTCTTCCATGTAAGTAAATCTAGGATTTAGCTTGATCCAAGTGTACTTCTCTTGTCCGAAAATCCTGTAATTACTTTTAGACCTTTTATTTGATTTAAACCCTTTACTAAAAACTGGATTGATATTAAACGACCTTAGCCTGCCTTTTAATAGCATTCGACTAACTTTCCTTACCAAATCCCCAATAGTTAATGTTAATACTTCTCAGCACCAAAACCCACAAAGTGAACGAGCCTTTTTTTTATAGACCAGTCATTTCAGTTATCTTAAGAGCGCATTTAAAAATTGAATTGCTTTCCATTTATTTAATACAATTTTGATTTCTGAAATAGTTCATCTGTTTTTATTGATTCCACGATTTAGACTCTATTTCAGATACTAGCGTTACACAGGGCATATCCGTTTTATTTGCTAACGTTGCCCTCCTCGTTCGCAGAATTATTCAGATCACTGTTGTTGCAAGTATCGCCAACGGATGCGCCAACGTTTGCGACATAAAGGGCGGGGTCTATGACCTTCGGAATAGGCTTTATTTCGGTTCCAAGTTCTTTTTCAATCCGATGCAGATCAAACCGATCCTCGTAGGTTATCAGATTAATAGCAATACCTTAAAATGAGAAACGAAGATTGTAAATAGGCTAAACTATAATATGAGAATGCAATTAAACTCACCCAAATGACCGAAACGTCCTGAGCGACCAATTCGATGCAAGTATGTCTCTGCCATTCGTGGGAAATCGAAATTGATTACTACATTCACGGCCTGCACGTCGATACCACGGGTGAACAGGTCGGAGCACACCAGATTGCGACAGAGTCCTTGGCGGAAATCGTGGAATACTCGATTTCTGTGTGCCTGGGCCATCTTAGCGTGTATATAGTAACAGCAATATCCAAGCTCTGTGATCTTTTTGGCCAATAGCTCGACACGTTGCGTGGAATTGCAGAATATGATAGACTGATTGATCTGCAGCTTCGAAAAGAGCGTATTCAAGCAGTGTACTTTCTGGCGCTCCTGTACGAATGCATAGTACTGAGTGACACCCTTCAGTGTTAGCTCCTCCATCAGGTTGATCTCGTAAGGCTCGCGTAAATGCTTCTCCATGAAATTCTTGACTGTTAGTGGAAATGTTGCGGAAAATAGCAAGATCTGTGGATCCTTTGGTAACTTTAGTATAACATGATCCAGCATGCCTTGAAAATCAAGCGACAATAGCTTATCGGCCTCATCCAAAACTAATATTCTGCAATGCGACATATCGGCAACTTTCTTATCCATCAGATCTAATATTCGTCCGGGAGTGGCAATAATTAATTGTACTGCAGGCGTAGGGAAAATTTAGAAAGTTGCAATTAAACCGATATTAGGTTATTTAACTATCATCAAAACCCACCTTTTTGATAAATACGAAGAATGTCATCCTTTAGAATGGTACCTCCCGTTGTGACCATTACCCGGATATCAAGATGTTTCGCCAGCTCAATACATATCTGTGAGGTTTGTAGCGCCAACTCTCGGGTGGGGACCATCACAAGTGCCTGAATGTAGTCCTTGGTTGGGTCGATTTGTTCTAAAACTGGGATGCAGTAGGCTCCTGTCTTGCCTGTGCCGTTCTTGGCCCGAGCCAGCACATCTTTTCCACTTAATGCTATAGGAATAGCTGCTTCCTGAATTGGCGAAGGGCGCTCCCATCCCTTCTCGAATATACCCATAAGCAGTTCTCTTTTAAGGCAAAACTCCTCGAATTCATTGCCTCGCGTATCGGTCACATCCTGAGTAAGGCAATGGCAATACATTTATTTGTTAGTTTGTTTGTGCTTTAAATTGTATAAATTCCGATTGATTTGTCGGCAAACTCACAGTTGTTTTGAATCGGTTGTCCTTTGGCGGCAGCTTCAGCTTTGATTTCCAGCCCATATCGTCACTTGTGTTTCCAGCAATTTGAAGATCATTTATAATCCTGGATGAAAAGAAAAAAAATAAAATGGTAATTAAAGTATTACGATATATGTAGGTCATTCACATCCATATATATATGGATGGCATATATAAGCATATATATATATTAAAAATTTTTGATTTTTAAAATTTTGTAAATGAGTTCTTTTATGTAAAGTGCATTTTAAGCTAAAGTCTAAGCCATGTATTAATGTATATTAATAATAATGTTAATATTGATTTTAAATCGTAAACAAAGATGGATAATGTCTTGAATATTTAAGAACTGAACAATCTAAAAGCGATTGAACTCAACATTTTTTCTCTTTCGCACATTTATGGAGGAGAGAAAAAGAAACGCTACTCCAAATTTTAAAATGGCAGCCCACGAATAACTGTTCATGGCGCTGAAATGCAAAAAAAAAATACCTGTTTTGTTCTGATCTCAAAAGTTGAGAATCACCCAATAGAAGTTTTACCTAAATACAGTGTTAGTTTCTAAATGATTTAAGTCAGTGCAATTATATTTAGCAACATTTTTAGCGGTAAATAAGTCCACGAGTGCAACTACATATGTAGATAACTCTTTTATACATATGTACACATGTTCCGCTACTACATACAATAAAGTAATATAAATACGGGAATCACATTGTTTGGTTTTTTTCATTAGATAACATGTTCTGCAGGTTTAGTTGTTGAGTGAAAACAGCCTAACTACATGATGTTGCTAAAATACAGATCTTCGGCTTTTACATGCTCAATCATTTGCAAAAATTGACGTTCTAAACTATAAAACGGCTTGTCTTTTCGGCATCTAATCATAAATATGGGCTGATGAATACGCATGCATATTATGTTTGTTGGGACACCAAGCTTGGGTCCTCTTGTGAAAAAAAAAATATAAATAAATATAAAATATACAAACCCCTTGCTTGTTAAATTAGTGTGCCCAGAATTTAACTTTTCAGTCATCATTATTCACAGTGAAATTTTAGTTTAGTTTGTTTAAAAAATGTATTTCGCTCTCTTTTGCTTTCGGCTGACTAATGAAGTCACTGTATTCACCGATTTTCATATACTGCTCACGTATTCAACTTTGCGTTTCAATATAAAATTTCACTTAGCTTCAAAATAGTCGAGTCGCCTTACAACATGCTATCAATAATACAAATTTCTGATGACTCGGAAAATATTTTCACTCGGTGTAGATAATAAATATGTATTGCCCTGATTTGGAACGTTGGAATGAAACAAATTTTGCAAGTTCAAAATGACGAACAATAATATTGTAGAAATTTATACATGGCTTAACAAAAACAAATGAACGTTTTAAAATTAGTCCACATATTTAGGCAAGAATTATTTTATTTAAAAAAAATCGGCATTTAAATTTTCCTCTTATAAATCCTGTAGGTGTATATGTATACCCAAATATTTCACATTTTTGTTGTGTTAGCTGCTGTTGCCGTTATTTTAAATTTAAATTAATTTAGAAAAGCATTTCCAATGAGCAACTCCACTCCGGCCGGGTTAAAATCACCGTTTAATTATAACAAAAACAATATATGAACTGCATTTCAGATGAAGCAGCTGCCTGTGTGAACGGGACTTAGGAACGACAGGAAGATTTCGAACGTGTATGAAAGAAGAACATCTGAGTTAAGCTTTAATTTGATTGTCTGCGATTTTTATGAATATCTTTTCATTTATAATTTATAAGTATTAAATATTTAATGAAAGATCACATTAGAAACTAACTAATAACATTAAAATGAATAAAAATTATTTTTTTGATTTTTCTTTTCTTAACCAATGGATTTATACTTTATTTATACTTATTCCGATTGGAGAATGACAAAATTAATATATTTGTATTAGAATAAATAAATAGTACTTGCGATAGAGGAGATTTGTATATTATAAAAATGACATTTATGTTTGCGATTTTAGTTTGTGTCATGAAAGAATATATGGAAAAAAGTCAGCTAATAACTAGACTTAAGTTAATTGAAAAGATAAATACTTGCGTATCGTTGACATTTTCCAGGTGATTTATGGTGCGTAGAGTACTTAGACGATTAAAGGATCCATTGCTTACCTCACCCACCTCTGTACATAAGTGTGTATGGATGTGTGTATCTGTGTACCTTATCAATTTCCCCTTAATGAGCTTTGCACAATGTTAACACGAGCAGTCGCATTTGTCTTGCCGTCAGAAGCTAGTGTACAAAGTCATCAATTGAATTGTGTAGATAGATAGATATGTGTTAGAACCACAAAGTACCTACATAAATATGCGGCCATTTGGGTGTATTGATACCATCCGTGAGCACCCCCAGCATGCTAAGTGTTAGGCACTCCATGGGGCATAACTTATTTGTATAGGCTTACGAGAATCCATAAATGTATTGCCTATATACGTCGAGCTATGTCCGTCTGTGTGCGGGCCAAATGTTTACCCATAAACATTCGCATTTGCTCGCGAAGGAATCGCGAAGACTTCAGTTCAGTTCGTTAAATCCGGCAACTGCATGCGGTTCGAAGTGTATATGGTCCGATAACGATTCCTCAATGATAAGATATGAAAAGTCCGTTCTAAGAAAAGATACAAACATTACACAAGCTCGCAAATCGGTCATTGGGTATAATAGACGAGCCGTAAACAATGAACATCGGACTAAGTTTAGTGTGCCTGATTTTAAGTGGCATTTCAAAAGTGCTCGCCGTTCAGTTATGCTGTGCCGCGAATTCGTTACTATTCAAATATCGCCGCACTGTGGACAATGCGGAAATATACCAGTGCGCTTCCGCCGCAAGCAACATCAGTGAACTTCCGGATCTTGCCCAAGTGATAGGCAAATTGATACCACCAATGGGCCTTGGATTAGAAAAGGCTATCAATGACTCAGGCCACAGCCAATTCGCACTATCAAAGTGCCAGAACTTTAGCAGTCTGAGTATAAGTGATTTAGGTGAACGCACCTTGAATTTGCGAAATAACTCATGCATTGGACTATTAAACAGACGTCTCATCGTTTTATCTTGTGAATTCGAAAAGAATGTGCCGTCTCAAAGTGTTGGATTTGTAAACAAGTGCTGCCCACAGGGATTTATTTACGTTTCCGAAAATAATACATGCAAACCGGGCGAAAGCGATTTCTTTGTTTATACTTCCATCATCAGCAGTCCAATTATATTTTTTGATAACACCCTAAACTGTTCCGACCACAGAGCACTCGTGGAATATACGTTGTCCTCCGGAAAAGTGCACTTTCATAATAATTCGTTGATTTGGAAAGATGGAACCAACAGTTTGCCCAGCTCCAAGTTTTGCATCGAAGCTATTCACGACTCCGACGATGCGGATTTGGATAGAGGTGCATTACCGGAACAGAAGTTTCTGGTGCGTGCTTGTCAGGAAATGAAAATTTGCCAAAAAATACCCTGTATTCGTCGTTGTTGTGCCGAAGGTGAAATGTATGCAAAAGGAAATTTCAGTACCTATTGCAAGATCGATGGAACCGATTTCAAATTTGAGGGTTTTCAGAACCTAAATATCAACGCAAACTTCTCAAAGCCCTCAGGTATGTCGTCACCAGTTTTGCAGTTATTTTTATAGGTCTTTATAGCAGGAAACGAGCGGCAATTGAACGCAGTAATCGCCCATTAAAGTCGTAAACTTAATGATCAAAAATATTATTAAGAATTGGAAGCAATCGATTTTGATGTTTTCCATTTGTCTGATCAAATAAGTGGTATAAACAATTGGTTTCAAGTGCCAAGCAAATTTCGCTATTGAAGTTATCTACGTCATTCATTAGTATTGACATTTTTCATTAGCTTTGTCATTTTAATTATTTTTGTCAAATTTTCTTATCTGGTTAATCAACAAGTGAATGACACATTTGCCTTTTCATTGACATAGGTCAGATTGTATAGTGTATTGTATTCAATACTTTTCAGATTTCGGTATTGTTCACGGCTTGCAGTGCCCAAAGTTTCGCTTGGATCCTGATAATTTTCCAGACGATTCGCATACGATAAATCCGTCCAATGGCTCGCTTATCATTCATAACACATTCAAAACCTATACGAATACTCAGTACTGCGTGGAACGGGTCAGACCCAATCAAAAGGTAAACTCCTTCCTATTTAAATCGACATATTTTATACAGTAGTGTCTTGTATAATCCTAATTATTTGCCTTCGTTCCTTTCAGAGCAGCTGTATACATTTTTGTGCTTTGATAATAAGGTGGTGACCGGCGACAGGATTCGCTTCAAGATGTATCCCATTGGCCTGCTCATATCCTGCTGCTTCTATGCACTCACACTGATTGTCTACATTTCAATTGCCAAATTGAGAAACCTGCCCGGCAAAATCCTAATTTGCCTCGTTAGCAGCTTGTTTGCGGCATATCTTGGAATCGCGCTGGGCCAATTGCGACCCACATCGAATGACGACATCTGTTTTCTTTCTGGTGGGTATTGCAGCCATTAGGTAATTAGTTGCTAATCCTGCTGGGACGAGGAGACCTACAAGTTATTATACCATAAAAGCGGGAAATCGATAGCAATCACTTTTATTATTACATTCATAGTTATACTCGTCAAGTACTTAATTGTTTAAGGGTATTTTGTCTCATTCTCTTGTGCAATTTGGTAACTAAAACCTAAACAAACTGTTTCTGTTTTGTATCTTGAAGGTTTTTTCGTGTACTTCTGTTTAATGGCTGCCTTTTCTTGGATGAACATTACTTCCTTTGACATATGGAAAACATTTGGGTAAGTACAAATGCTTTTGAAATTTAGATAAACTTGCAATAATTTACACTTATTTAATTGTAGATCAACAAAGCTTAAAAGCTGCGAAAAGAGCGACCTGAGAAGGCAGTTTATTTGGTATTCGTGTTATGGCTGGGGGCTACCAACATTGCTAACTGGAATAACCATAGCTTTTACGAAATCTGACATTTTACCGGATGCGGTGCGTCCAAATTTTGGACATGGTCGTTGCTGGTTTACGTGTAAGTTAAAAATCTAATTAAATTACGATTTAAATATTAAAGTATTTGTATATTTTTGTATTAATTCCAGATGATTCTTTTGGTTCAGCCAGCTTATTGTTCTTTTCGGGTCCAGTTGGCATACTTTTCATTATAAACTTAGTTCTATTCGTGCTCACAATGAAGTATTGCAACAAAGTAAAAAATGAAATATACAAAATGCAGAGCTTGAACAGCGACAAGCCAGTTTTGAAAAGGCGATTCTTTCAGGACAAAACCAGATTCGTTATGAACACGAAACTGTGTTTCGTAATGGGCATCACATGGCTGTTGGAAATAGTTAGCATTTTGTTTTATGATCACAAGAAAACGTTCTTTTGGACCATCAGCGATTCGTTTAATGTGCTACTTGGAATCTTTGTCTTCATTATATTTGTGTTTAAGCGCAGAATTTATAACGAAATTATGTTTAAGTTTGGTAAGTTTCAGTGGCATCAATTAACTGGCAGTTAGTTGAATATACTACATGTAATTTGTATTTATTTAATCTTTAAGGTCTGCAATCAAATCCGAGCACTGCATCGACTAGAACCCGCGCTGGCGTGACCAAATCCTATGCTCCAACCAGCACCGCGATGACCACTCTTCGACATTCTCCTGGCAGCTGTGAGTTTAAGCGCCAAACGTCGACGAGACCCGAAAACGAAGTTATGCTTTAGGATGGTTAAATAACTTATGATTAACTATTTATAATTTGTAGAGCCTTATGAAACTAGTCCCTCAGTTTAATCATTATTAATATGTGCATAATTTAGCTGTGACCTGGAATATTTATTTAATAGGTAATTTGCATTGTTTTTATACTCGTGCGTAAATGAATTTAATTAATCAAAGAATGGCGAATACATGACTTAAACTAATATATATCTTCTTTTCTTATAAATTTTGAAATAATATGGCCTTTTAGCGAATTCAAAACATATCGTTTGCATAAAAAATATCCTAAAGTAAACTATTTACCAATTACTCCCAGTTTAAATGCAGTTTTTTAAGTTGGTTTTTATCAAAATATTTATTTAGACGACTCCCAAACACATTTGTAATGCGGCAAATCCGATCGTGAATTGAAAAATTATATGTTACCCCTTAGATTTTGTTGAACGCAGCGATGTCAACACTTTGGACAAAGTCTTCCAGTTTCTCGATCTCCTCAGTCAGCCAATCGATGGAAACCTTATCATCCTCAACCACGCATGAAATGCTCAGTTTCTGAATGCCAAAGGCAACTGGCACGAATTTGGAAGCTCCCCACAGTAGACCGTCCTGGGTGATTTTGCGGATTTCCGTCTCCATAACCTTCAGATCGGTCTCATCGTCCCACGGCTTAACATCCAGAATGATGTTCGACTTGGCAATAATTTGAACTTTCTTGGCCTTCTTGGCAGCATAGGCTGCCAGCCTTTCCTCCCTTATGCGGGCGGCCTCTCCATCCTCCTCCTCGCTGTCCGATCCAAATAGATCCACATCGTCATCGTCGTCGTTCGCTTCTGGTTTTTTCGCTTCGACCTCGGGCTCTTTCGACACTCCATTCGTCAATTTCAGCTGAGTTTCCAAGCGCTTCACTGTGGCAGTCAAAAGTTCGTTCAACAAGGAAACCTGGGTCTTCAACTCCTTGTGTTCACCCTCCAATTGGGCCAGACGCTTGGCCAGCTCGGAATTTAAGCCATCGTCCAGAGTAACGCCATCGATCTGGAACACACACAAAAGGCTTGATTAATAATTCAAATTCAAGTCCTCATTGGGATATGTTGATCATAAGTACAGACTAAATATATTGTAAATAATAATTATACAATTCTCTACAAAGTTTTAAAGAAACCGAAAGAAACCTAGGAATGTGAACAAATCAAATGTTGAAATACAAAGATTTATCACAATAGTTACCTTTTCCAGCGAGTTCTGTATGTGTTCCCTAGCCTTTGCGATTTCGCTTACTAATGGGCTGTAGTGGCTGCGATCAGTTACCTTTAAAAATAAGACAACACCATTGATTACTTGTGTGAACTGACATTTGGTGTATCGAATGGTTGACAAAGGATTCTAGGGATAATAATTTTTAAGCAAAATGAGATGTTTTATGTACGGGCATCTACTTCAAGTCTGTTGTCATGCAAGCATGCTGAAATACTGATAAGCCTCACTCTAATCAGCCCAAAAATTGTACGTAGTTTAAATATTATACAATGCAGTGCTATGCATTTTGTGTAGTATATTTGTGTAGATAGAATACAACGTGTTTAAACCTTTACTTAACTATAGTATTTCCCTGAATTTCAATAGGTTTTAACTTTGTATACATCGATTTGTTTTTGGCACATTTCCATTGAATAAACGAATTTTGTTGTGTAGGTGTCATGTTAAGTACTTATGTTTTGCATACTATATTTTGTATTTATACCAATTGCCAAACGGAAAGTGTATTCAAAATTTGGCTTGCCAGAGTTAGTTTTCTCTCACACTCTGTTTTGTATACACTTTACGCACATAGTTATATTTTTTAAAAGTGTTAAACGTTCACCTGTTACATACAGCTACAAGAATATACCAATGTAATGTGCAATATGAACACAGCAATTGAAAATCAAAGGCAGATAAATATAGAAATCTTTTAATAGATCATTCTACGTATGTATTGAAGTTTAGAACATGTGTGTTTCGGCGTCCTTGCTGTTAAAACAAACAGATTTGCAATAAACATTGCCGAAACCATTTGAACTGATTTACCGGCCACGTGAAACTGGCTAACAACTTAAGTACTTATGGCTGTGATTGCTTAGAGATTTTACCTTCTGGGGACCCTCGTAGAATCGCTTCTCGGCAAGATCGTAGCGGCTCTTGTCAGCCCAGAATTTGTCCAATGCCTCTACTTTCATTTTTAGTCTTTCGCCCGCAGATTTACTCAAACACGTTGCACAATTGGCTGAACAATACGATAACACGTTTGAAAGGGAATGCAGGTATATCGATATCTACGCCATCGGATTCGTTTTTTATTGCTACTGAAACGATGGAAATGAAACACGACATTTTTATTTCAACCAAATTTTTAACACGTTCTCATTCTCATACGAACTGCTTTTTGATGTGCGAGTAAATAAACAAATTTATTGCAATTTTTACAAAACGTCCATAAATTGAAACACTTATTAGTGCCCGGAAAGAAATAAAAAAAAAGTTTGATCTCAACGTAGCAAAATGTAAGTTCCACGTGGCACCTCATCGATGTTTGACGAACTTTTGCACAGGCCTGCGGATCAACATGTGTGTATACTTGTCATCAGTTGATTTATTGCTTGTGATGGGTTGCAACGAAATGTTCACCACAATTGTCGTCGTTGCGTGAAGAGGTTTGATGAAAGAGGGATACAGAGGGATACTTTTTTTATATATTATCTTCCACTTAACTATTTAATGCTTCTTCTTCTCTTTAACAAAATTTTTATATCACGGACCTCGTCCTTGTGTGCTACTAAAAAGCTAGAAAAAGATACCATAATAAAAAAAATGTTTTAAAGTTTTTTAAAGGTATACAACTCTCCTTTACTTTGTATAAGAGATTAACAGATGTTTGCGTCAGCTGTGTTTGATGGAATCGAATTAATTCGATGTCGATTTTACACAAAAATTCCAGTACATGTATTTTATTTACAGTAAAAAACTTTTTTAAGAGCAAAGTAAAAGTGCAACATCACATTTTGTTCCATTTCCGCGTTTCAATTTGAAGACTGGGTAGTATTTGTCACAATTATTTCAGCCATTTAGCAGTCAGTTCTCACTTCGACTATTCGATAGCAACTACAACAAATGGTTTTTTTACGAAGAAAGTGTTGTGTACTGTAACTATGTTATCATATTTGTGATTGTAGATCTCGGTGTCTACCGTTTTGTTAATCATTGCGAATTCTTGGTGCGTACTGATGGTGATTCTATTTTGATCGGTTTTTGAGACTCCTTTCTAATGGATTCACTCAGTGATATGTATATGCAGAGAGCACTGAGCATTCCAGAGCACTGAGTTTAATGTATTGCCATACAAAATCGGTGTCGAAATGTTCGTTATCAACCAGTTTAACGTATAAGTGTGTACTATTCAAATTATATTTCAAATGATGCTGAACATAGTAATTTTCGTTGAGTGTATTACATACACTCGTCTAAATCAGGTGGGATATTTATACCACAGCATAATTGTGATGACTCCATTTAACATATGAATATTTGTGTTTATGTATAATTATCTAGAAGTGCTTGTGTGAGTGTGTTTACGTATAAAAATGTCCCAAGTTATGCAGTAAAAATTTTATTTGCAAACTTATTCCACTTCCCTTGGAATACATATGTGTGTTTTTCGTGTGTGTGTGCGTGTGTGTGCATGTACACATATGAGAGCAATTCGTGGTTTTTCAGTAAGGAAATCTGCAGTTAGACGCAAGGTTTATGAGCTGCCCCTTTTGCAAAAGTGAAACGCTGGTCGTGGCTCGCCACAAGAATATATAACTCGTATAAACTGCATAGTTAGCATTCGCGAAGCGATATCGCACAAACCTGTAAGTGGGAACATTCCACTTCATGTCAATTTCATGAAATCGCTAGGCGTAACCACTAGCTTTGGTTCTAAACCAAAGTGGCAACGCCTTTGGCAAAACAAGTATTTTATAAAAAAAAAAGTTTAATCATATTGCTGTACTTTATTGGTACAATGTGTATACGATATATAGTACCTAATAAAGGTACATTTCAAGGATTGTAATTTTGCAAAAAAAAATCATCGATACCTTTATCGATTGTCCCCACGGACTTGACAGTCTGTATCTTCGCCATTTTGTGGTTATCACTCGCCATTTTTTAATGTGACCGTTCATAAAATGGTCCTGCAAAAAAGTAATGTTTGCGGTCACTAAACTAGAGATTTCTAGAACAAAAAGGACGTAAACAGTTATGTATTCTAGACCTTGATCCCTAGGTGTCACAATGTACGTGGCAATTCAATTCCAGGGTAGCTTTAATAGTACCTGAGGGCTTTACGATTATACGAACAAATACGGACTTACAGTCAGTTATGGCTGTATCGACATGGCTAGTAATCCGGATCAAGGCTGTAAAGACTTGTTAGTTTCATATTTTTACGAGTAACTGGCCTTCATCAGGACGGACAGGCAGATGATCATTATATACTTTTCAAGGACTATAGAACAACTATTACACGGTACCTAATTGAGTTTACTCATCACCCTCAGTATTCTCTATTGATCTCGACGTTCATGAGGACGGACAGACATACGGACACAGCTAGATCCATATACTGCGCCCCTTACTTATCACAACTGCTAATAAATATTTGAAATCGTTTGTTTGGTTTGGTTTTAGGAAAGTTTAGTAGTTTTAAATTTTTAAGTAGATATGTTATACATATGTAATCGTTTTAATCGGTTATCTTGGAAAACTATCGATAACATGGCAATAAAATATAACATTTTAATTCACTTGCAGTGACAATGGATGAAAAAGATAAAGCTCAACACAACATGATATCCAACCTACCACTTTTGTTTGCGAACGGATATCCAACATCCCTAGAAAAAATTACGGAGTCCCAGTTAGAAAATTTTATTCCCTTCATGGTGCAATGCTCTTTAGGACACATAAACTTACCAAAGAAAATAGATTGCAGTGAACCAGAATGGTGGCCCGAAAGCGCTCCTTTCGAGATTCCGCTCAAAAAGCCGAAAGCATTTGTTGGGGTAAGCTTTTTTCCCTTACCTTTTGATTTCTATGGCTTATATTTAACATTCACCCCCATAAATGGCTAATATATACCTGTATCTATTTTACAGAATTGGATGGAAAAAATGAAAGAAATTGTGGTTATATGCTATCAATTTCACAAAAGCTTATTTCTATTAAGATTTTGTAATGATTTAGCTGCGTATGAACACGCGAGCTTAAGATTCATAAACAATTATAACTCAACAACTTCATTGTATGACAGGAGAAACAACAAACTGTTGGTTACATTTCGAAATGAAAACATGGTAAGCCAAGCCTACTTTGAATAATTGGGTTTTAAAATTAGTTAATTCTGAATTGGTTATTTTGCAGTCATATGATAGACAACAAAAGAACAGAAAGTGCTTGTTGCTGCAAAAGAACAACAGTTCCATTAGCGAAAACGTACAGCATATGATGGTTGAGCCACCACCTTTTGATATCTACCTATGTGACAACTGTGATGCCGAACTTTATTCTAAAGAAGCTATACTCGTAAGTTGATTGCCAAAGATTGTCAAAGTTAATAGTTAATAACTCTATTGCATAACAGGAACACGAAAACATTTGTTGCATGGAGGATGACGTTATACTTTGTGATTCCCCTGAGCCAGATAACAAAAGTGATGGGAAAAACGAAGATATCGAACAGCGCAACGCCTTTCTCTTAAACTTTAAACTGCAACCCAAATTCTCCGATAATAGTTTATCTAAAGAGAAACAGAAAACATATTCATTCAGCGAAGAAACATCAACGGAAACATCAAACAGAAAGAGGCGTTTACCATCGCGGAGAAATCGAACAGTTCATTCGTTTAGTAGGTGTTCGTTTATCCCAATATCATCACCTGCAGGACAGCAATTGTTAAAATCGACAAAACAAACAATATCAATGGATTATATTGCGGAAAGACAGGAACGCCTGGAACGCTTTTGTTACACTCCATTGATCAATAAATCAAATACCAAGCAAAAGTATTTTGAAAAAAAAACAAACACTACAGTGCATTGTACATTTAAAAAGTCACATGAACACAATTATCACATATATTCCTTTCCGCGGCGTCAATTTGTTAAACGCAGGGACACTACTGAGAACTTTTTGTTTTTGAACTCTCCGCTGATTAAACAATGCCGTCCAATATCAGTCAGATTGAAAAAAATATCCGAACACGTAATGGAAGAGCAAAATCACACTGCAAATACAAAACTCAATATAAGACTAACGCGCCACAATTCGCTCAACTCACACTGGAGAATTTCACCCACAAAGGAAGTTGTTGTTGATACAATTGACTTATGCTCCTCGGACGACGATGAGCAACAAGAGCCAGCAATAGGCTCGCCCAAAAGACTTGGCTCGGATGCACTGACTGTAATAAAACTTACACATAACAACAGAAATTTGTACAGTAGCCGCGTCGTCGAGCCAAGTAAATGTGCTCCAGAGCCAGAATCAGTAATAGTTGATAATTCGGTTAAGCCCCTACAGCAATCTTTATATATTTATTCAAACTATAAGGCTAATTCAGTAATTAGTCGCTGTACCGTAGACTCGATAGCCAATCATTCACTGGTTGGTTCCCTGAGTACATCGAATACTTTTGCTGATTCTGAGGGACACAGAAAGGAATACAATCAGGAAAACTGCAATTTTTCTAAGAACTTGGTCGCACTCACAGACTGGTACGCTCATTCGGCTAATTCGAAAAAAAGCACTACAAATCAGACTACTGAGAGTAGTACGTTTGATGCGATTTCCGCGGCTCCGCCTTTCAATGGCACTGGGCGTATAATTTCCATTGATTTAACTTCTTAGACATTTTAATCCATAGTTAAGTTAAGAAATTGTTATTTTACAAGAAAACCTAAACTAAGAATTACCATATATGAATAAATAATTTGTTTAAATACTTTTATATATAATGTCTAAATTCATTTTCTCTGCGTTTTAAAGAAAAGACATACTGTAGAGGAACCCTACTGTTTTGGGATCTCTATTACCACGTATAGATGGTAATCAGCATATTTTCCATCCGTTTTCTTCATAGTTCGAAGCGTTAATCGATGATCTGGTTGTTTGAAAGCATCGACATAAAGTACACGTAAATAGTACATGACCTTCAAAAGCTTATTTTTTTTGGTTATGAGTCACATCATAATTTTATTACGTCATTAAAGAAAGAGAGGGGACGTCAGGGTTAATACAAAGTAGCATTAATCCCATGATTGATACTTGAACCAGTCTTTTCGGTATGTACCTCAACCCAACGTGGGCTTGGCCCTTTGTAGAGTTAACCATCACCCCGCCTATTTTAGGCGATTCAGCTGTACGCGTCAGCTGCTTTTGGTTTGGCATATCTAGTTTTATATCGCATTTTCCATTCATTCCGATGGGATGAAGAATTTGATATAATTTAGACCATCCCAGATGTTTCTTTCCCACACTGTTCCACTCGATGCATTCTCACTGAAAACGTCTTTCAAAGAATACCACAGTAGTCCAATTTATGTAAGCCAAAACATATGAAAGACAACATTTTAAATGTTTATTTTATCATCATATGAAATTTCTCGGTCGCAAACGAAAATATAAATGTTTTCCACCGGAATAGAAAAATATCGGTGATCACAGCGATTATCCATATATAAAATGAATAAAATGGATGGATAAATGTCTTATAAATTTGGTATTCTTTTAACTTAAATACATAGGTAAATATAAAAATTTATTTTATTGCTTATCTTATTCAACCTCAATATAAATAGAAAAAAGCCAAGACATCATCACTGACTGCGATATTATACAGCCAAATAACTGAATTGACCGATTAAAATGTGGAAGTGTACACGGTGCACCCTGTATAATCGCGGATTGCTTGCTTTCATATCTATGAATTAGTTTGGTATGTAAAGTCGTATACAAGAAATGGTGTTTGAAACCAAAGCGATTTTACTGTTCCTCATGGTGTTGTCAAAGAAATTTTCGCTTTTAAATAATTAATTGATGAGTGTGTAAGTGAATATTGTGTTTATTGTTTACAAAAACCCCGTTTAGTCGAGTGATTAAGTGAAACAAATACCAGCATATATATGTACACAAAATTTCGCTCAAATGTGCCACTGACAGCAAATCAGTATTTCTGTACATAAACGTCAAGTTTGCCAGTTTGAAGTTTTAGTTCGCCGTAATGAACAGTGCAAATTACAAACATTAAATATTGATTAATCTATCGGCGTAAGACCGCAGTTTGATACACACATATATGTACGTACATTGCAAGCGTTCGCTGCGAGTGTGTGTATGTATGTATGGTCATTTGGGTGTTTTACTTATGTACATATGTACGTACGTGCGTATATAATCAATTTGTATGTAATGACAGCTGTGCAGAATGCAATGATTCAAAAATAATTTCAAATTGGATCGCTTTCGAAAATCCAAAAGTCATTTATTTTGCTGATTGCCTGTCGCTATTTTTGCATCCGCAATCGGCGAGAAATGGCGTGAATAGCACGTTCTGTCATCGATTGATAAAATAAATATTTTATTACCTTCTAGTGAAAATTCTGGATGGTAGTTTGAATTTTTTTTCAAAATCGGCGTAATTGTACTAAAAGAGATGCATTTATATTTTTCCTTACTAAGCTTAACATTTATCTGTAAGCCCACTGCTCCTTAAAAAATAATTGATTATTTTAAACCTATTTTAGATATTTTATGTGGTTTATGCGTTGAGTTTATGGTAGAAACACGGCAATTATGGAGTTCCACGACTAGGCTTCATTTTTGCACATGTTAAAAGGTGATTTTATTAATATATTTAACACATTTCCCTCTATCAATACATGTTTCTGTACTTTTCAGGTTTAAACCATAAACAGGACCCATATGCCTTCTACGACTTAAGTCATCAACATTATTTGCAATGAATGCAACGTTCCATTCATACAGAGACATACTAGCGGCACATCACCAAGACTCATCTAGTCCTGAGAACTTCGCCCCCATAGTAATTGACTATAGAAACTCAAACCACACAAAGGACACTGTGGAGACCAACTCGAATATCTCATCGTCTCAGCTATCGTTCATGGACGAATCTTCAAACGATTTCAATAATCAGCAGTTAATTCATTCCAACTCCCTTATTAAAGTGTGTGGTGGTTGTGGAGGTAAGTTCCTTGAATCGATTCATCTATGAGCTACAATAACTTAACTCACGTTTTCTCTGTTTCGCTTGCAGATAAAATAAGTGATAGATATCTTTTATACGCTTTGGACAGATACTGGCACAATGGCTGCCTTAAATGTCACTGCTGTGGAGCTATGCTAGCAGAAGTGGGTTCCAGCTGTTTTACGAGGCGAGGCCTGATTCTTTGCAAAAAGGACTATTCCAGGTACGCACGCATTCGACTGAAAAGATTATTTCAGCTTCCTTAAAAACATGTTGCCTACTTAATGGCGTCAACCATTTAGATACTCTTTAGATTATGTTCCTTGTGTTCAAGTTCACATTTATTTTCCAGCATGTTCGGGTGCTCCGGAGTTTGTTCTGGCTGCGGAGAAACTATACCGCCAAGTGAACTGGTAGCGAAAGCACTTACTGGAATAAATAATATCGATTTACAAAATCAACAAAAACAAATAATTAATTGCGTATTTCATCTAAGGTGCTTTAGTTGTGCTAAGTGTGGATCCAGTCTGCGTCCTGGTGATAGGTATGCCTAACAACACACTGCAGTGAAGAGCGAATTTGAAATGGAATTGCTTTTTCTTTTTGCAGGTATACTATGTTAGGAGCTAGCTTGGTGTGTGAACAAGATTGGCACAAATTACTTAAGGGCCCCGCCAACTCGAATGGAACGCTTGGACAAAGGAAAGGAAAGGTCGGTAGGCCCAGAAGATCAAAGGACTAATCAAACTTAATGTCACATAAAATATACATATATTTTAGAACATAGTTCATATTTTTAAATTACCTATAAAAATGTAATTAAATCATAATATAAAACAAGACCTTCATTTAGGTGAGTTCGATTGGGAATTACACGTGCAACTATGCATAAAAACGAATGGATAATCTTAAATCATTGAAAAATGAAATAAATTCGAAAACAATGACATAAACTAATATCGAATGACAGTAAAATTGATAGATGTTTTAATTAATTAAGACCCAAAAGGGACATCAGTCTTGTCTTAAAGAGCTTCAAGTAAACAAAATCCACAACAATTCAATTAATCTTTTTATTATGATCTAAAACATTTTCCCAGATATCTTCACAAGAATCAATAACAGTTTGCGGCGAGGACAGTTTGTGCTTCATGAAAAAGCCTTGAATTTGCGCCGGACTAGCGGAGCGTCCAAAGGAATTCACTCGTTTTCCGAACTCCTCGGCTTTTGTGGTGTCACTGCTGGCGAAGAAGTTCTTGAACATCTCCTCCAACTGATATTGCGTACAATAGCCAATGTATTCCTTTAAATCGATTCTACCAGGACGAACTAAGGCGGGATCGAGGCGGTCAATGTAGTTTGTTGTCATGAAGACAATTCTGGCCTCCGTGGAGCCCACACCGTCCAAGCAATTTAGGAGTCCACTGAACGTTATCCTGTTGAGACCGTCAAAGGCGGATTTCTGCTGCGGAGTAGCTTCGCGCGAGACGAATGCTGCGTCGATGTCCTCCAGCAGAATGATACTCTGCTCTGGCGCAACATTCAGGAGATGATTGAGTCGATCATCGGTGAGGCCTCTTTCGGATAGGTTTAGCAGGCAGACACTGTACTCCAGTTCGCCCGCCAGGGCGGTTATAAAGCTAGACTTGCCACAACCAGGTGGCCCGTACAGAAGGTAGCCTCTTCGGTAGGGGATTCCACGTTGCGTATACCACAGAGAGCTCTTAATGAAGTCCTGGCAGTCGGCAATGATTCGCTGCGAAGTTCCGCGATCCAGCACCACCGATCCAGTGGGACGCCTTCTGCGCGGATGTCCGAAGGGTCTCCATTCCGCACCCATCGCTGTGTACAGCACGGTTTTGCCCTCTGTGGCCTCCAGAGCCAGCTGCCTAGCCTCTTCGAGGATATCGAAATATATACCTTTATTGTTACCAAACGCTGTAAGCGTCACTGTCTCCCAAGGAACACCCATGTGAAGGTCCAATGTCTGTTGTTCCCTGGTCCGCTCCACCTGAATCCAATTGCCCTTGTACTGGAACAGATGCTTGCCTATGCTGGGTATGAAGTCATAGCTGGTTTTGATTGTGCCATTGTCGTTCTGCACAAAGTTTGTCTCCACGCTCAAGTGTTGCGTTTTTCGCGCTCCTCTGATCGTAATCCATTTTAACAGCCACTGATAGGATTTGTCCCGACACGGCACCTCCAGGGTAATCATGCAGTGCCGCCGGAACAGTATCACTCCGCCCTGGAGGCCCTTGCGCAATATGGCAGCAGCGGCGCCCACACCAAATAGTCCAAAACCGGCACCAAAGTAGGGATTTGACGAAAGTCCAGCTACAAGATCGGGCAAAGTCATCTTGTCTGCAAAAACCGAGAACAAGGATCAACGTTTAATTAAAGTGTTTTACTCTTTTTCGGCAATAAAACCCTATAAAACAACACCTGTTGCTTAATCTATCATCCAAAACATGGGTTCCTCCTGTAAACAATGGTACATCTTTTCGAAGCAACTTTTTAAACAAATAAAACTGAAGTCTAACATATACTGTTTACGTGCGCTTCAGCAAAGGCACCAACAATTTTATTTTCTCATGAGAAAACCATGTAATTTTATTATTTAAATCAACCATTTGCCATCACTCTCGTTATGTAATTAATTGTAATTTAGGTGTGAGCAAATAAATATACAAGTTGCCGCTGAAGTGGCACATTTTATTTGGCATAAAAACCATCTTAGAGGATAACTTGTCATTCACTAAAAGCAATCAACATTTTTTTATAGTAGAAATGTTTCAATACCGGCATTGATAAATATTTTTAATCCAACAGTGTGACCGAACTGTGAAATCGGAAAAATGCAAATAAGTTGGGAAAACTTATATCGAAAAACCAATATTTAATAAATACTATAAATAAATAATAAATGAAGGTTTAAAATTAAAATCAAAAAATTTTACCCATAACATTGATTTTTTGTATTCATTTATTCAGTTTGTTCCGTTTTAGGATCTATGCAAATGCATGAACAATTTTATTGTATCCTTGAATCTTACATTTTTAATGGTTAAGATGCTTTCATAGCCCTATAAATGCCTATGGACGCTGCTCGGTTGCAACCAGGACTTCTGGGTCGCGTGGTCCGGCTGCTGGTTCCTCTGGGGGGGATGGGCGATCATCGTCATCGTCGTTCCTGGGCGTATCATTGTCATTCTCTTTGGCAATCGCCACATGCTTGGCGCTGTCTTTATTAGAGAGAATTGTGAATGGCTGGTCTTTGCCGACGATGGCCACAGTGATGTCCTGCAAGAAAAACACAATTTACTAACTATTCGCGACGGGAAATGTGCAATGAACTTACATACTGACCGGCATCTTTGCCTTGCTCATCCGTAGGCAGGGTACCGAGTATAGCGCGAATTCCGTGACGGATGATTTCATCTTTGGAACTGTCCAAGAACTTGTTCAAATTCTTCTCCAGATAGGTGCGTGCACTCTGTGAACGCGATCCGATCGAATTGGCCTTGCAATTGAAAAAGGTCGCCGATGGCGTGACCTGATAGATGTGCGGACCCCTCTCATCGTAGCCGGCGACCAAAAGGCCCACTCCATACGGACGGCGATCGTAGCGCTGAGTGGTCGTCTGCATCTTGTTGCCCAGGTTAGTGATCAGACGCGAGACTGGATAGGTTGTATCGTACGAGTGCTTGTAGTTCAGGCACTCGGAGCGCAAGTACCGGCTAAGGACGCGGGCATCAGCCGTGAGGCCAGCAATGGAAATGCCCAGGTGATCGTCGATTGGGATGATCTTGCGCTGGGTATCCGATAGCTCCGATGTCGGCTTACACAGGGCGACAAGTACAGCGTAATCTTTATTTTTCAGGCCCACGGTTGCGGTGCCAAGTTTCACGGCCTCCATTGCGTACTCCACCTGGTGGAGACGTCCCTGCGGACTCCACACAGTAACATCGCTATCGTACTGGTTGCGAAACTGAAAGCAAAGATGTGAGTTTGTAACAAATGCAGTTAGCACACCATTATTCGCAATAAACACTTTACCATGACTTTTGAAATGCAAGCCGCTGAGCTCAATGATGACAAGTAGAAATGCCCGATAGTTAGTTATGGCACGCCGGGAGACACAAACAAACTGTGTATCGGGTATCGATAAGGGATTCGGGCATGCTATCATTTTTGGAACGATGCAATAGAACATTGTAGGATATGCATACAAATTTAAGGGGATAATGATATTAATTATAATCAGTAAACTTGTATGAGCACCTTGTTAATCGTAGTTAAATTAATTCCAGCACCACATTATACCTGACTACACACGTTTAATTGACCAACAATTACAGCATACCATGTGAGTAATACAATTTTAAACTATAACGGCTTATCGGGACTTAACTAACAATTAAGTTATATTTAGTTTAATTTATTAACTGCATACTTAAAAAATTAAATGAATTTCTTGTTCCATTCGCTTGTTCCCAACTTGCATTCGGAATCACTGCATATCGACTACAATCGATTGTTTTGCCATTAAGTCTGATAAGCTGTCAGTGGGAGTGTTTACGTTTTAATTGTATATTTCAGTTAGTTTTCACTCTCTCCTGTTTTGGGACCGAGGGTTTGTAGCTCCGTAATCGGATTGTTTGTCGAGGGTATATGCTCGCCTATATATATACCTCCACTCGAAAGTGTTAGCATCAAAATTGCATTGTTAAGATTAGTAGAAAGAAAGATTTTCGTGCGCACCTTAATCATAAAGCCGTGTAATTTAATTAACTGAAGGAATTAACTAAGGTGACTTCATTGCACACACACATACACACAAACCGCTACATACATATGTACACCTCATAATATCCCTATATACGTATGTGCACGAACAAAGAAAACATTTTTATTGGTTCGGCGCATTACTAATGTTTACAATTAACGATTTCTGTGAAAGTGATAGTATACTTATATTGCGTGCCCTTCAATGCGGCTACTGTTCGCTGTCCGTATTCCCATATCTTCGCTACAAGATTGCTTTATTCCGTGACATCCGCTTAGCTACATATCCAAATAGCGCAAAATAAATATATAAATAAAACATCGTGAATGGACCAGCACAGAATATTTCAATCCGCTGATCATATCCCATTCCCGATGCCATTTACCAAATGCGACTGACCACCAGCCAAATTTGCATGTGGCGAAGGGAAAAAAGGCAATCGAAGCGGTTGTGTCGATTTCCCAAGAAGTTGTACATAGTACGTAGCGAGCGAGCATAATGGAATTTCCCCCTCCATAAAATCAGACAACTAGTTGCATCATCACTTTCTCAGTAGTCGTTTAGTATTGTAGATACATATAACGAAAGCCAGTTAACGACAATGCGTTTTAGCGCGAAATTTAACGTATCAATGTCAAAGACCAAACCCGACTTATGTATGTAGCTCCATGCCCAGCTACCTTGTTAACCTAGCTAGTCGGTATCAAATGGTCTCAGTGTTCGTGGATTCACTCTATATTGACCATTGGGTCACAATTCTTGAACTGCTCTTAATGGATCACGAGTTTTTTGGATATTAAAACGCATTTTGTGTCAATTAGCACACAAATCATAGGTGTACGATTTCGAAAACTATTTCAATTCTTTTTGTCATGCATTTTTTATAGAATATTTTCAGTATACAAGATAGTAAAATCATTCATCTTTTTTTTTAAATACGAATGCAATTGTTTAGATTTATCTTAAATTTATTTTAATACATATTCTAGTTTGATTTTTATGACACAAAGTCATAAAGATTTATAAATATTAATTTATTAAAAGTTTAACCATCGTTTTGTCAAAATTCCGCTATTAATTTTAGCATTCTTAGAAATTTTGAATAATATTTTATTAATTCATATTCATGCCTAACAAAACATGTGGTATTTTTGAAAATTTTACTAACATTTTTCTTTGTAAATACAAAACATTTTGGCAAATAAAAGTTAAACAAATTCGAAACAAACGCAATCTTTTATTTTGGTATATTTGGTTTTCATATCGGTATATATTATTTTAATGAGTGGAGGGATTATCCGAAATTCTAAACCACCCAACCATATAATGTGCACTGTTTTGATTACATTATAATTTCGAGTATTTGATTACACCATTCAGCAATATATATTGACTGAAACTGAATGGATATTGAAGCGTGGCAATGAATCAGTTTTATTGTTATTCTTTCCTTAGGAGGCAGTTCTATTATTAGGAATACTGCTTATCGAATTGCAGCGCATCTGCAGAGTCTAAACAACAATTTAATCGCCAGATATCGCAATTGCGAGTTGCAAGTGTTCCAAAACTCACTTCGTTGTATATTTTGTATATATATATTTGGTTTGCTGGAATAAATGTTTATTTAATTCGTTGGAAAACGGTTTCATCTGGCTAAACGCAAATTTGCATGAAGTGTACTTTATTTGTGTAAGCGAAAACGTTGAATTTGCCAGGCTCGGATTACATTTGATTCAGTTCTTAGTCGAAAACCGAGACTCTTACTTCGAATATCATACATAATAGTAAGCCCAGGTGCATACTTTAACCAAAAACGTTCTTTACAGATATGCGATTGTGATAGAATGAGTCCAAGATCCCCGCTCAGGATATCTCCATTTGGAGTACACATCCTCATCGCTGCTGTGCTCTTTACGCTAATTCAATCATCGAAACAGGTAAACTAACATTTGGTTTTTATCATTAAATTTCAATATTTTATCAATATTAAGCATACTGGGTTTTTAATCGCGCAGATTAGTCGTCGTAAAATCATTTCTGAAAATGGACTGGTAAATTGTATTGGAAAAGCTGTTGTTTCACCTCAACAATGAATGAGCTAAAACAGATGCAAGGCAATTAGAAAAAATATATATTTTTATAGCTCTGGGTGGCGGTGAGATGACGTACTTAGTTTTGGAAGTAATATTTAAATTTGAAAAAGGTATTTGGGGTCAGCAAAAAGATAGCTAAAAACCAGACTTCAACTTAGCTTAGCTCACTCTACATATCTCTGCTCTATAATGTTATTAACTTATTTTGCAACTTTTTAAGGACTGCGTTTGGTATGGCGTGTGCAACACCAATGACTTTTCGCACAGCCAAAACTGTCCGTACAATGGAACAGCGAAGGAAATGGCAACTGACGGTCTGGAGCTGCTGAAGAAACGCTGTGGATTTCTGCTGGAGAATAGCGAAAACAAATTTTGCTGCGATAAGAATCAGGTTATGAGTAGCATTAGCTTTGCCCAGGCGTCATAATTATCAAACAAATGCCTTTGCAGGTGGAGCTCCTTAATAAGAATGTGGAGCTGGCCGGAAATATCTTGGATCGATGTCCATCCTGCATGGAGAACTTGGTGCGGCACATCTGCCAATTCACCTGTTCACCAAAGCAGGCTGAGTTCATGCATGTGGTGGCCACGCAGAAAAATAAGAAAGGTAATCATTATTAATAGCTTATTAATTATTGAATAATTATATATTCCGAATTTCAGGTGATGAGTACATAAGTTCTGTTGACTTGCATATATCAACGGAATACATCAACAAGACTTATAAATCGTGCTCTCAGGTACTTCTGGATTCCATATACATTATTCATTGATCGAAAATAATTATTGTTTGTGTTCAAATAGGTTTCTGTACCGCAAACGGGTCAATTAGCTTTTGATTTAATGTGCGGCGCTTACTCAGCATCTCGCTGCAATCCTACAAAATGGTTCAACTTTATGGGCGATGCCACCAATCCATATGTTCCTTTTCAAATTACCTATATTCAACATGAGCCCAAATCAAATAGCAATAACTTTACGCCCCTCAATGTAACGACCGTTCCTTGCAACCAAGCAGTTAGCGTATGTACCTACTATCCTTATTGGAAATTCATTTCATTTTGTGCTAAATATATAAATTGCTTGTAGAGCAAACTACCTGCGTGCTCCTGCTCGGACTGCGACCTATCCTGTCCCCAGGGACCGCCGGAACCGCCCCGTCCAGAGCCCTTCAAAATTGTTGGACTCGACGCCTATTTCGTCATCATGGCAGCTGTCTTCTTGGTGGGAGTCTTAGTATTCTTAATGGGCTCGTTTCTGTTTACACAAGGTTCGTCCATGGGTGAGTTTTACGCAGTTAAATTATTCGTCACTAGTTTCATATCTGAATGTTAAGTGTACTTCAAATTACACTTTCTGTGTGAATAATTTGCAAAACTCATGAATGAATGAATGAATGACCATTTTAGTAGCTTGAAATATAATGAATTTCCCTATTTCAGATGACAACTTTCAAGTGGATGGCAATGATGTTTCCGATGAAATGCCCTACAGCGAGAATGATTCATACTTTGAAAAACTTGGCGCCCACACAGAAACTTTCCTGGAAACATTCTTCACCAAATGGGGAACGTACTTTGCTAGCAATCCTGGCTTGACTTTAATTGCCGGAGCATCCCTGGTTGTTATACTGGGGTATGGCATCAACTTTATAGAAATCACAACGGATCCGGTTAAACTTTGGGCTTCGCCGAACTCAAAATCCAGACTGGAGAGAGAGTTTTTCGATACGAAGTTTTCGCCATTCTATAGGCTGGAACAGGTAAGCTTTTGAGATATAATGGTTTTTTTTGCATAATCGTAATCTTTATCTATCTTGTAGATAATCATCAAAGCTGTGAACTTGCCACAGATTGTGCACAACACCTCGAACGGCCCATACACCTTCGGTCCCGTCTTCGACAGAGAATTTCTAACAAAAGTGTTGGATCTGCAGGAGGGCATCAAGGAAATTAACGCAAATGGCACACAGCTGAAGGATATATGCTACGCGCCTTTGTCGGATGATGGCAGTGAAATCGATGTGTCCCAGTGCGTTGTCCAATCGATTTGGGGATACTTTGGCGATGATCGAGAAAGATTGGATGACCACGACGAGGACAATGGATTCAATGTAAGTCAAATATACTTCAATAGATTTGCTATCAGGTTCGAATTCGGTTTTATTCATAGGTTACCTATTTGGATGCCTTATACGATTGCATTAGCAATCCCTATTTATGCCTAGCTCCTTATGGCGGTCCCGTAGATCCAGCCATAGCACTTGGAGGATTCCTGCCACCTGGAGACCAACTGACTGGCAGCACGAAATTTGAGTTGGCCAATGCGATCATTCTGACATTCCTGGTCAAGAATCATCATAACAAAACCGATTTGGAAAATGCCTTAACGTGGGAGAAGAAATTCGTGGAGTTTATGACCAACTATACGAAGAACAATATGTCGCAGTACATGGACATAGCCTTCACATCGGAGAGATCGATAGAAGACGAGCTCAACAGGGAGTCCCAGTCGGATGTGCTGACTATTTTGGTGTCCTACCTAATTATGTTCATGTACATAGCGATTTCGCTTGGCCATGTCAAGGAGTTCAAGCGAGTGTTTATCGACAGTAAGATAACGCTTGGCATAGGCGGTGTCATCATTGTTTTGGCCTCGGTAGTGTCGTCCGTTGGCGTTTTCGGTTACATCGGTTTGCCGGCCACCCTGATCATTGTCGAGGTCATACCGTTTTTAGTATTAGCTGTCGGAGTGGATAACATTTTTATTCTGGTCCAAACTCATCAGCGCGATCAACGCAAACCCAATGAAACGCTTGAGCAGCAAGTTGGTCGAATACTCGGCAAGGTTGGACCCAGTATGCTGCTCACCTCGTTGAGTGAAAGCTTTTGCTTCTTTCTCGGTGGCCTTTCTGATATGCCAGCCGTAAGGGCTTTTGCCCTATACGCCGGCGTAGCCCTCATCATTGATTTTCTATTGCAAATAACCTGTTTCGTTAGCCTATTTACGTTGGATACGAAGCGCAGGGAGGAGAATCGTATGGACATTTGTTGTTTCATCAAGGGCAAGAAGCCGGATAGTATAACTAGTAATGAGGGACTCTTGTACAAATTTTTCAGTAGTGTTTACGTCCCATTTCTGATGAAGAAAATTGTGCGCGCCAGTGTGATGGTCATCTTTTTTGCCTGGCTGTGCTTCAGCATTGCCATTGCGCCACGAATCGACATTGGGCTGGATCAAGAGTTGGCTATGCCGCAGGATAGTTTCGTCTTGCACTATTTCCAATCGTTGAACGAGAATCTCAACATTGGTCCACCAGTGTACTTTGTGCTGAAGGGCGATCTAGCCTATACGAATAGTTCGGATCAGAATTTGGTGTGTGCAGGTCAATATTGCAACGATGACAGCGTACTCACGCAGATCTACTTAGCCAGTAGGCACTCTAACCAAACGTATATCGCGCGTCCAGCATCCAGTTGGATCGATGACTACTTCGATTGGGCGGCAGCAGCATCATCCTGTTGCAAATATAGAAAGGATAGCGGCGACTTTTGTCCGCATCAGGGTGAGTTTTGACCTAATCCATAGTTGAGCATAGAAAATATCTAATAACATTTCGTTCATATTTCAGATACTTCCTGTTTGAGGTGTAATATCACGAAGAATTCACTTCTTAGGCCGGAGGAAAAGGAGTTTGTTAAGTATTTGCCATTTTTCCTGAAGGACAATCCCGATGACACGTGCGCCAAGGCCGGTCATGCCGCCTATGGCGGAGCTGTTCGGTATTCCAACAGCCATGAAAGACTGAACATCGAGGCGTCGTATTTTATGGCATACCACACCATACTTAAGTCCTCGGCCGACTACTTTCTGGCCCTAGAGTCGGCTAGAAAGATATCCGCGAATATTACGCAAATGTTGCAGGGCAGACTAATGTCAAATGGAGTTCCTATGGCATCGGCCCTTACGGTCGAAGTGTTTCCATATTCAGTATTCTATGTGTTTTACGAACAATATCTGACCATGTGGTCGGATACGCTACAGAGCATGGGTATTTCAGTTCTTTCCATATTCGTTGTTACATTTGTTTTGATGGGCTTCGATGTTCATTCCGCATTAGTTGTTGTCATAACGATAACTATGATTGTTGTTAATTTAGGTGGCCTTATGTATTATTGGAACATTTCGTTGAATGCTGTTTCGTTGGTGAATCTCGTCATGGCCGTCGGCATATCCGTGGAATTTTGTTCGCACTTGGTGCACAGCTTCGCCACATCGAAATCAGTTAGTCAAATTGATCGAGCTGCAGATAGCCTTTCCAAAATGGGTAGCTCCATTTTCTCCGGAATCACTTTAACCAAATTTGCGGGCATACTAGTGTTAGCCTTTGCAAAAAGTCAGATATTCCAGGTGTTTTATTTCCGTATGTACTTGGGAATCGTTGTAATTGGGGCGGCGCACGGGTTGATCTTTCTGCCCGTTCTATTAAGTTATATTGGTGAGTGAAGATAGCTTCTGATAAAATAACTTATAACCTATTAATCCTTCGTTTTTTTTTTTGTTACAGGGGCTCCTGTAAGTAATGCTAGATTAAGGTATCATAGCCAGGCGGCTGCTGAGCACGAGACAGCACTAGCGGGAATACTATAAATCAATCCCATAGTTGTATTGTAATAATCTCAAAAAATATTTTAAATGTTAACTGGTTAAGGTAATAAATAATAACAAATGAAAGTCGCGTTTTGTATATTTTTTGTTAAACTTATTGTTATTTTTTTGCAACCAAAATAAAAAAGATTCGAATACCAAAGAATTAACAAGCCTATCTGTACAATCTTAACTTCCCGATCTTGATGATATATTAATAAAAAAAAAAGGGATAAGGAAAAGATCAAAACATTCTTTGAACAGTTTTGTACTTTATTTCATCTTGTTGGTATGTTTTTAACAAACGGCACAACCTCCTTGATCCATTCGATGGATATTTCCGTGACTTGGCGTAGAAACGTTTGCTCCGTCTGCACAATTTCGGTGAAGAGTATGTAGCTCGGCTTGTACTTTCCGTGCAGAACGCTCGACGGATGGATTTTGGACCTGATGTTGCCGGAAGCGGTTATGTAGAAGCCATCGCGTTGCAGAACGGCAATATTTTCAAAGAATCCATTTAAAATGCATTTCTTCAACATTTCAATGTCATCCGAGCTATTTAGAGCCAAATGCAAGTGCTCGCTTATTTCCCTCAATTGTCGGCGAACATTTCGTGCATAGGTTAAACTACGCAAATTTAAATAGTTGTCGTGACACCACATCTAAAACAGATAAAACGATTTAATGATTGTTTAATAGGAAAGATAGTACGACGAAACACTTACCTTTGGCTTTTCGCTTTTCAAAAACCCATTGAACACATTCAGCAGCGTCAAATGATCACCATGCTTGGACTGAAACTTGGCGTGAGCTAGTGCAGCCATTTCGTTTTTTTCGCTATTCGAGACGAAGACGTGATCGCTTGAGAGAACGGAAACAAGGCTCAGGATCTCCTCCATGCAGCCGAACGATGAAGCAGTAAGCAGTAGCTTTGAGTACTTGGGATCCAAGGGATACTGCACCATTTGCCGACCCAGCGGTGTAATGTATGAGTCATCTCCAGTCTTAATAGCCCCCAGGGCATCGAGGCTCTTATACGCACTGCGCAGTCCATCTTCAAGTGGCGGGTCTAGGAAGTCGAAATTGTTGCAATCAATGTCCAGGGCGAGGAGCTGCAGCACCATTGACGTTGGATTTGTTCTCAGGATTTCTGGCTGAGTTGCATCTGCAAAGGAGTCCATTTCAGCTTTTGTGTACGCCCTGTAGCAGGTTCCATCCGCATCGCGACCTGCTCGTCCAGCTCTCTGCCAGGCTTGCGCCTTAGATATTCGAACTGACTTTAAGACATCCAGTCCGTCGACGGTATTGAACGATTTCTCCTTCACAAAGCCACAGTCAATCACACAACGGATGCCCGGTATGGTGATCGACGTTTCTGCTATATTTGTGGCCAAGATTACTTTGCGTACGTTGGCCGGTGTCGGCACAAAACACTCCAATTGCTTGCCCTGCGATAGCTGAGCATACAACGTGAATACGCGGAGATCTGTTGTTCCAGTCGTGTCAATCTGAAATAGCGAGCAACTTATTTTTAATGATGTGCAATCTGTGGGCTGTACGACGATGGACTCACCTTGGCAAGCTGGCGTATTTGTTGGGCCAATGACTCGATTTCCTCTTGCCCGGTTAGGAATATCAACACGTCGTGGCTGTAATAAATGTACACATATATATAAATCAGTAAGTGTAAATATATATATCATCAGACCTACTTTTTCGGAGTGGTGCGGTGTATGTGAAAGAGGGTAACCAGCACGGTGTGGATGTAATCTTCGTGCTCCTCCTTGGTGTGCATCACACGGACCGGATACGTCCGTCCCTCCAGGTACATGCCCTTGCAATTAAAGTAATTTCCGAAGTGATCGATATCCATCGTGGCAGATGTAACCACTACCTTTAGGTTGGCCAACTTTTGCTTACGCCTCTCCTTTTGAGCATCTTTGACTATCCCGAATAGTAGGTCTGCGTTCACGGTTCGCTCGTGAGCCTCGTCCAGAATAATCACAGAATATTTGAGCAGTAGTCGATCCTTAATGGACTCGCGCAGCAAAACGCCGTCGGTAAGGAATCGAATCTTTGTGGCCCTTGAGGTGACATCCTCGAAACGCACCGTATAGCCCACCGTGTCGCCAATGGTTCCGTTCAACTCCTGGGCCACGCGACGTGCCACTGTTATGGCCGCCACTCTGCGCGGCTGGGTGATTCCGATCATTCCGTTCTTGGCGTAACCAGCCAGCAGCAGGAACTGTGGTATCTGTGTGGTCTTGCCCGAGCCCGTCTCGCTCATGATTAGCACGGTGTCGTTCGCTTCCAGTTCCTTGAGGATTCGATGGCGGCAATTAAAGACAGGCAGTGATTTTTGCTGCTGTTCAATGGAGGTTCTTTTGCTGGTCAGCAGAATGGGAGCTATTGTCTGCTTGATTTGGGCCACATGGGGTTTCTTCTCCAGTATGGGACTGTTCGCCATGGCATCGTACTTCCGCTTGAAGGAGAACTTCACAGGCGATGGACCTACAGCATCGTTTCTGCTGGTTGCAAAGTATTTGGAGTCCATTATTTACACTTTCGCAGCACGTTTCTTTGGAAGAAAAGTCAACAAGCACATTCAAGTTAAGGTTTTGTCTTCGATTAATACACTAAAACATTGATATATTTTTTTTAGATAAAATTATTGTTTAGTCGTTAGTGCCTACCAGTGCCACTTATTTTCCTAAGAGTTTTAGTTCCCCAGCCCGGAGAATTTTTTATAAAAGTTTCAGACGAAAGAAGAAAAGCAACAGGCGTGCGAAATACAGCAGGGTTGCCAGCGTCAGCGAAAATGGTATGTGTAAGTATATACTAAAATCCCCTTTTTAGTTTATAAAATATTTTAAAACAAATAGAAAATTTAATTCACATGATTAACTTCTATGTTATCCTACACAATTCATTTGTTTTTTTTTTTGTTTATTTGGGAAATTTTGTACTTCTCTGCATCGTTTACAAATGCAAAATATGCATAGTAAGGACTAACAATTCAAAAAATATTTATTTGAAATCGAGCCACTTTTAAACATTTCGTCCGAATCTCGAATATCAAACAATTAACCAGTGCCTTTATTTTGTTCTCTAAAATAAGGACAAAATATTCTATGGAAATTGCACTTAAAAGTTATTCTTACTCTCAACTTAATTTAAATAATTTAACATACGTTAATTCATAATACATAATTTTTGGTTTTCAAATTTTTCTTTTAGCTTTTCAGCGGCGAATTTCGTTTATGTTCTATCGTTTCGCATATTTTAAAGTTCTCTTGATCCGGTCACACTATTTTCGTAGAACAACAAACTTGAGATTGAAAAACATTTGTTTTTAGAAATATTGTCAAGACCATGAAGTCCGAGAAACTGAAACGAAACTTTTGGGTCTCCGCCGAAATAGAGTGCATGCTCGACCTGATTAAGGAGGTGAACAACTGCCAGGGAGCCCTGTCCACCAGCACCACCCAGTACACCTTCATCCAAATCGCCAATCAGATGAAAAAAAGGGGTTTTCCAAACAAGTCGCCCACCCAAATACGCAGAAAATGGTTTCAAATGAAGAGCGCCTATCTGTGTTACAAAAAGGGAAATGTTGATCGACTATTTCTGATACCCGAGAAATTCCGCAACGCCATCGCTGAGTTCGTAGAAAGTGGCGAGAAAATCGGACGTTCCAATCTATCCACCATTTCAAGTGGAACCCCAGCTATCGTGCAGCAAAATCAGGAAGGTTTGTATAATATATCATATATTGTTAATATAATATAATATAATATGTATTTTGCAGTACACTCAGAGGAAGACACTTCGCCCATGGATATATTCCTGAATCAGATCCGTAAAAACAATAAAATGATTAATTCGGAGTTCTTTAGGATGGAAGAATCGTTACAGCAATTCGAACAGAAATGCCAGTTTATTAGAGACAAAAACATAGCCAAGCTCATCGATGGTTATTAGCCAAATAAATATACAAATTCCAGATATATAGTAAATAAGTTTTAATAAAATGTAAGCAAAACTGATATATTTTTTGTTTATTTCGTATATAATGCATTGTTGTAAAGGTAGAAACACAATAAATGAGCACTTTATCACATATACAACTTCAACCCTCGCATCTCAAGTACTAAAAGCACTTTACTCTCATAAAAAGAAACTGGTTTTTATGTTGTTTTGTGTATATATATACATTTGCATACGTATTTATGTGCCTTAGTTCTTAATGTCTCCATTTGCCACCGCCACATAATATTTACTTTTCGAGTTCCATCTAAGTGGCTAAAATGGCATTGATGCGTCTTAAACTGAAGTTCACACTAAATATTGGTTTAATAACCGATCGGAGTTAAATAAATTTTTTAATTTAGTTTAATTAAATACTGAAGGATTTAAGCTGCAGCTCACATAAGCTACCATTGGCTACCAAAAAACCGGCTCCAATGCGAAAAACGCTATTACTTAATTGCGCTGCAAATATACAAATAGAAATCATTGGTATGTACCACACATTTCTGTGCACAAACTAGTTTATTTTTTTCTTTTAAGTGTACGTACGTATGAAATTCACAACAAGTCAAATTTGCCAGATAGTGTGTAAATGTACATTAATTTAAATGATCCAAACTTCATAATTAACTGTTTAAGTGTTATATTTTAGTTATTAATTGAAAGTAGCTTCCTGGCTTTAAAGATTAACGTTTGTTGGTAATTTTTTCTAACACCATGTCGTGAATTAATTAATATACAGCTCCATTGTTATCAAGCTGAGCTCCTTTTGTTGTCATTATACCTCGAGCACAATAGACCGAGAACCATTCCGTTCCACATATAGAGTCTAAGTCTTAGACCTGCTCTTGTACTGGAACAGACCTTTTTCTCTTTTTTTTCGCTCTTTATTTTTTGCCCATTGTTCAACGAACCTGTAAGACTGGCTTAAAGTGCGGCGTTGCCAGACGGTTTGGATTTCATAAATTTAAACACAGAACCTACAGATCCAATATAAGAACTAAATTATGAAAGAATATATTAATACGTATATAATACATTTATGTATCTTAAGTGACTATCTACAAACTGCTTAATAACTTAATCATTTTTATTTAAACACTTTTGCAAGTACCAATCTATTCTCCCATTTACTTCCTTTTAGAAAACTATGTTAGCTACTCTTTGGATCATATTACTGAGTAGCACCTTCGGTAAATGCCTCGACAATGGGCTTGCCAAAACTCCTCCAATGGGTTGGCTTTCCTGGGAGAGATTTCGTTGCAACACGGATTGCGTGAACGATCCAGATAATTGCATTAGGTAAGCGTCTAGCTTGCAAAACTAAACTTAGTTAACTTAAACCAATAAATTGGTAATTACAGTGAACAACTATTTCAAACCATGACTGATATTGTTGTGGCGGATGGATATGCATCTGTGGGCTATGAATACATAAATATCGACGATTGCTGGTTGGAAAAACATCGCAGTCACGATGGAAAATTGGTAGCTGATCGCAAACGTTTTCCGAACGGCATTAAAGCTTTGTCTGATTATGTGAGTATAGAATTTAAAAGAAAGCGATTATGTTTATGTTAAATTTGCATTTGAAGATTCACTCGAGAGGCCTCAAGTTTGGAATTTACGAGGACTACGGCAACTACACCTGCGCCGGATATCCGGGCATTATTGGTTATGAGGAGAAGGATGCCCTTCAATTCGCGGACTGGAATGTGGACTACGTGAAGCTAGATGGTTGCTATGCTCTGCCCTACGATATGGATCATGGCTACTCCACTTTCGGTCGACTTCTGAACAGCACGGGCAAATCGATGGTGTATTCCTGCAGCTGGCCAGTTTATCAGATTTATGCGGGAATACAGCCAAACTACTCGGCCATCCAAACGCACTGCAACCTGTGGAGGAACTATGACGACATCCAGGACTCGTGGGCATCCGTGGAGAATATAATCGATTATTATGGCAACAACCAGGACGTAATAGCGCCCAACGCAGGTCCTGGTCATTGGAACGATCCAGATATGGTGGGTATTAATAGGTTTTACCTTTGAATAATATATTTATATCTTTTCCCAATCCGATTTCAGTTGATTATCGGAAATTTCGGACTGAGTTACGAGCAAGCTAAAACCCAATTCGCAATTTGGTCAATTTTGGCCGCTCCACTTTTGATGTCGGTTGATTTGAGAACGATTCGTCCGCAGTTTAAACACATTCTACAGAATCGAAAGATAATCGCCGTGGATCAAGATCCGCTTGGAATACAGGGAAGAAGGATTTATAAACACAAGGGCATTGAGATCTGGTCAAGACCGATTGGACCGCTCTATCAAAACTTTTACTCCTACGCAATTGCCTTTGTGAATAGAAGAACTGATGGAACTCCATCGGATATTTCGGTTACTTTGAAAGAATTGGGCTTGATTAACTTTTCTGGCTACAGAGTGGAGGTAAATATATGACCTTAACTTGATCTTATTTTGTATATCTTATTATATCTATCATCCCTTTAGGACCTTTACGAAAATGTTGACTATGGAGTTTTATATCCCAACACCAAAATCAAAGTGAAGGTAAATCCTTCGGGCGTGGTTATGCTAAAAGGAGAAGTTCAGTACCCAGTTGACTTGTAAATGCAATATGTTTGTTGAGATCGCCTATGATAATATTATTTGATATTAATTTAACCATAACTTGAATTCAACCCTTTCTGCGTTAGCGACTGACAATTTAATAAAATATTCTCTAGTGTATAGGTTCAACATTAAATACTCACACAATTTATAATGAATATTATTTCTAAGCCTCTACAAGCCAATGTTTAGGTTTACATATATATCTAATAAAAGTAATCAAATTAAATGAGCGTATTTTATCTATTATACTTATTCAAATTAAACATTTTTAACGAACTTTTTGTTTGAAACAGCTCTTTTTTGGTATTTTCGACGCGCATGGTATTTTGCGACGATGCGAGTACGGTTACACATCTGGGCGAAAAGTGAACAATTGAAGCTGCGAATTAATTGAATTGAGAGCAATTGCTGCGCTTAGCAGAGGAGCCGCTTGACAATGCAGGTGTGATCCGCTGGCCGGGTGCCAATGCACAGCAGCAGGATGCACTTTTCCATACCGGACACCCAGGAGCTGGGCTCCTCGCCCACCTACACGGCCTACAACATACACATCAACGGCATCCACCACTGCGTCCTGCGCTACAAACAGCTGCACTCGCTGAACGACCAGCTGCGCAGGCACTGTGTGGGCGTCCCCCTGCCGCCCTTTCCACCCAAACGCCTCCTACCGCTCACCAATGGCCAACTGGAGGCGCGTCGCAGCTCCCTGGAGCAGTACCTGCAGGCGGTGGGTCAGGACAACCGTCTGGCCCGATCCGCCCACTTGCAGCAGTTCTTGCAGCGCGCCCAACTGGACACGGCACTGGCCGAGGGCCAAGTCGCCACCGATTGCGAGGAACAGCAGCTGGAGGTGCAGGTCTATACGAATCCCGCGGGCGAACGCATCCTGGTCAACTGCTCGGTGCAGCAGAACGCCAGTGCGCTGCTCAAGAGCGTCTGCCGGGAGTTACAGCTGCCCGATGAGCTGGTGCGCTTCTTTTGCCTGTTCCTAGTGCGACGTCAAAGGAAATCCGGCGAACTGCACCTGGTGCGACGCCTCATGGATTTCGAGTCGCCGTATATAACGCGTCTGCATGTACAGCCCTGCGAACTGCTGCTGCGTACCTGCTACTGGGACTCCAGTAGAGATGCCAAGCTAACTGGAAGCAAAGTGGCATTGAATTTGCTCTACAACCAGACCGTTGCGGACGTGAACCGCGAGTGGGTGGTCATCTGTACGCCCGGCGAGGGTCGCCAACTGAACAGCCTGCAGATGCAGGGAAGAGCGCGTGAGTACATGGACCTGGTGCGTCAGCTGCCCTCCTACGGCTGCCTGCAGTTCGATGAGGCGCAGGTGGACTATCCGGAGCCGGACACAATGGCGTTAATTAGCATTGGCAACAAGGAGTTGGCTCTGCGCACGGCACGTGGCGTTAAGATCTACGAGACGAAGTTCCGGGTGACTAGGATGCGCTCGTGGCGCGTCAGCGTTACACACATTACGCTGGAATCGCGGCTGGAACCCACGCATCTCCAGCTGGCCTTTGAATATCTGATTGGCAAGCAGACGCTGCGCTGGATCACTATTAACAGTGATCAGGCCATGCTGATGTCCGTGTGCCTGCAGGCCATGGTCGACGAGTTGTTACAGCGAGGCGCTGGCAGTGGAAAGGATCAGAATAGCGATGAGGAGCAGGAACAGAATGCAGTCACGTCGTCCTCATCAACACCCAGCTCAACCTGTTCCACGTCGACATGGGCATCCTCCACGTGTTCTACATCCACTGCGCCCACAACGCCGCCAGTTAGGTTTCTGTCCGAAGATTCGGCGCCCAGATCCAAACCCAGGTTGACTACATCGCGCACCTTCGGAGCCGTATTCTTCCGCAACGACGTGGTGGACAATGGAGCACGCGTGGCCAACGGTGCGTTCGAGGGCATCGGCGATGATGATCTATGAGAGTGCTAAAGGAATGCTTGCCGTGAGTTGCCAAAAATCGAGTCCTTTTTCCGAAAAGGAAAAGGCGCGCCAAACTATTTAGAAAACCATTGCGTCTGCGGATGCAGGAGCAGCTTAACTCATTCGACTAAGGTTGAAGATTTTATATATATGTGTGTGTAATAGAAAAGACTTTAATCTATCTGCTACTTGCAAGTGTTACGAAGCCCGAACTAAGTGGGATTTGCGCAGCATAAGTTTAATTGAATGAAGGCGCTAAAATGTGTTGTAAAGAATTGAATGCTCAAGATGAATGGCACGTTTTACCATCATTATATCTAGATCTACGTGTTGAACTATTGTAAATGATCTGTAAATGGATGCTCGACGGATACTTTTATCTCTTTTATCATTTCTTGTATTGTAATATATGTACGTGGAACTTTCTTTACTTTAGAGATAGTTGAAAATATGTTATGCATTTTACAAAAATAAATGTACTGATGACTATGGCATCCGGAACGAGTCCAACCGGATATTTCAAGCAAAAAAGAAAAAGAAACTAAACAATGAACTATGAATGTACATTCCCTTATCTGTTGACTCACTTCCAAATAAATGACAAAAATGTTTCGAACTGCGTTTTTAGCAAATATCTTTTTAGGGTCTTTAATGGTAATAAAATGATGTCATTTTAGCACGTCATTGAATTCAAGCTAGATAATTTTTGAATATCATTGTTCATAGTGAAAGGGAACACAAAAGTGGCATTTAAAAGTTATTGTTGCGGAATAAAATAATTATATCGTATTAATAACGTTTAAATCATAAAGAGAAACGGATATTTAATGGAATTTAAGTGACTACAATTTAAAAATCTGTTGATAAATTACTTTTATAACTATACTTATCATTCTCTGGAGAATATAATTAAACCAGATAACATTTATTTGTACATTAAATGTTATTTAATTAATATTTTTGAATTTATTAACTTAAATCCGTTTGAATGGAGTTAGGGGTATTCGAACCGATGGGCGCCAATAAACCATTATTTTGGTATAATTTCTTGGTATAGGTGGACCATTGAGCCGCGGTCACACTGCGACTGAAGAGAAAAGATTTATACGGAATATAAATAAATTTTCGGCGATAAACAAGACAACTTGGGGAGATTAATTTTACTCAAGCACCTGACAACATGGATCGCAATAATGGGTAATGTATTTGGATATACAGTGCACGCACCCAAAATCGTTACTTTCGCTCGAATTTAACCTGTGTGCGTCAAGCGACAAAAGACTGTGTTTACACACATACGCATGTATGTATGTATGTGCGATCTTCCAAACGATTAACCGTTACTGCTATTTTGTTATATATAAAACTGCGAATTAAATATTAAAAATATTGGGGAAGAAGCATTTCTAACCTAATTACTTTGATTAGCAGGTTATTAACCAGCATATATAGATGCCATAGGATCTTAATAATTCAGGAATTTCAAAAGACAGTTTTTGAAGTTCATATTAAAGTGTAAATTGGTTAATTTGGAAAACTCATTTGCTAAACTGTATTTAAAATAATGCTTAAAGTAGGTCATGGTCATAAAAAGTTTTTTTTTTTTAATATCAGCACAACAAATACAGTGCAGCTTTCAATCAAGGAGTTTGCTTCGCTTTCATAAAGTTAATGATAAGAACTAAATATATTATTATTTACGCTTTAGACGCTATCCCTACAACATTAGGCGGCAGAACAGCGGGCACAATGCGCCGCACAGCTACCATCACCACCATAACAACAATTCGGCGGCGGGGGCGTCCAATTCGCCGGGATACAATAACCACAGTGCCGGAAACTCTCCGTCCGTCGGTGGCCATAACAACAGCAATCCGCTCTACGCCTCCGCCGCCGGACAGCAGCAGCAACAACAGCAACCACAGAGCCTGCCAATCTCGCAGCACGATGAGCTCATCCGGTACATCCGGGGGGCATGGATCAAGGTGAGCAGCTTACTTGGATCCAAAAGGCCGCTCCTTTGTCACCCTGCTTCGCTTTTCGCACGCGGACATCAGGGACCGTGAACACTTGCTCGTTATTCAGACTTTGCAGTCCAATCTTTTCTTTAGAAGAATAGGAAACGATAGTGGATAATTCCAATTTCGATCAGCAGGATCATTCTATGCATTTTAGGCATCAAGATCTAGTTTAGAAATAGCCAACCTCGAGTCCAACAAGTTACCTTTAGGTATCTTTCTAAAATATTCAAGAGCATTTTGATGGTGAAAACCATTGAGATTCGCGGTCCCCGGTCCAAATTGTCGGTTGCTCTTCATGCTTTGCTCTCTCTCCAGGTCTACGAACAGGGTCCACCTGTGCTGTACTGCAACGAATCCGACAATCAGCTGAAGAACTTTAAGCCATTCGATTTGGAGGAGTACTGGGGCCAGCGCCTGGTGCAGAACATCCATGTGACCACCACGCAGGCCGGTGGACACCAGTAGAAGCGGGAATCTGAACAGCGGACAACGGCATGTGCTCCATGTGGTAACGATTAATTAAATTATACATTTAAAAAGGGTGCCAGCTTCCTCCCGATTATTGACTAATTTCCATGCTATTGGAATTTACAATTTATGTTTGTTTGCTAACTGCTTTGGACTATTGTGTGTGTAAAAAAAAAAAAAACGATTTAAATCCACTGCCAGCTGAAAGGCAAACCATGATTCAATAAAGTGTACATTGGCAAACGATTTTTATCCCTGGCACCCTGAATCTAGCTTGCTATCTGCATTTAAGTGTTGTGCACTAAGCGCGCTTAAAATTTGACCAGAACAACAATAAACAATCTAGAGCGTAGACAAATTAACAAGAATCCTGTGTTTTCATTTCAAATAATGGGCCTACAAAAGCAAACTGTCTAAATTTTAAATTTAAATATTGCTATACATCGAATTATTAACGATTAGCAAACCAAAAAATTATACTGAACGTGGGGTTAATCTTAGCAAAGGGCAAGACTTTCTGGAGTACCGCAGAATTCTTTAAAGTAAAAATGTAACATTAAAATGAAAGAAAATTACTAAATTTAAAGTTGTTATGAAACTATTGGTACATTTAACTAAACGTTCCTTAAAAAAGTCCTCTCTCTCTTCACTGATATTTTCCAATTTAAGTCGCAATGACTAAATCAGCGAATCGAAGCGAAAACACTGCGTTTTTGTACTGAACGGCATTTCGTGGGTTTATAAAAGTAACTTTTATTTCTCTCACTGTTTACATCGAACCGCTGCAGTTGTCGTTTCAGCACATAAATCAAAAGGAGTCCTTAGACCATCTTGCGCAGCAGACGGTTGATCTGGTCCTCGCGGTTGCCGAAGTCACCACCGTTGACATAATGGTTGGCCTTCTTGCGCCAGCCGCCGGTGGGGGTGTTTAGCTTGAAGGGCCACAGGAAGTTGGAGGCGTACTTGAAGTTGGGCCCCACGGTGAAGATCTCATGGACAAGATCCTCGACGCACTGAATTTGGTGCGCCTGACGCAGCTTCCGCTCGATCACGAAGTTATCGGTGATGGGCACGCGCTGGCGGTTATGCTTCACGAATCCACGCTTGTAGATCAGCTCCCGCACGGACTTCAGATTGGGATAGCCCCAGGTGATGTAGGGCTCGGCGATGCGCAGCATGTTGATGGTGGCCTTGTTCAGCTTGATGAACACACCGTTGTTGATCTGCCTCAGACGGAACAGCTGCAGAACCTTGCGGACCTTGGGAGCCACCTTGTTGATACTGTTGGCGGTTAATGGGATTGGGCATGAATTGGTGTGACTTGTGCATGGAGGAGCATTAGAGGACTTACCCGCGGATACGGACGACAAAGGCCAATTTGGCCTCGGCGGGCACGTAGAACTGGTTGCGCTTCTTGGCCAAGCGACGCAGCTTGATCTCGCGCTGTTCCGCCTTGATGTACTCATTCTGGTACTTCTCGGCGCGGACCAGGTTCTCCTTCTTGCGCAGGGCAATCACGGCGGCCTTCTTCAGGCGACGTTTCGACTCGGCGACTCGCTTGGAGATTTGTTTCTTGCTGAACTTCAGCTTCGATTCCGGCACGGCGGGCAGCTTTTTCGCTGCTGGCTTCTTGACGACCGGAGCAGGCATCTGTGGGCGGCACAAAACAATGGCATTTGAGCGGTTTCCTTTCACTTTGGATGGTATTTTTATTGAAAATATCGCACTAACCTTTTACTAGTCACTGCACACGCTGGTAAAAGAAAGGGAAAGAAAGACCGGAAACGTGCTATACGCCAACTTCGGGCTGTCAAATCGGTACAACCCTGCTTTCAGTGCTGCGAAATGCGTGCACACGTGACACGCGCGCCATCGGCCAAACGGTCACACTGGCCGCGGAGTGGGCTATCGAAGAAGTGCCACCACTAGCAGAGCAACAGCAAATTGCGCGGATTTTTTTTTTTAGCAAAAAAGTTGTGTTTTTCAACTATTTCCGATTGCTAATTACTAGGTAAGTTGGTTAAACATGTTAATAGTGTATTTAAGCCGCCCTTAGTTCATGAATTCATTGTGCGAGCTGTCTTCATGGGCTGTGTTAAGTAATACTACTTATTTTATAATCTTTTATATATATGTGGAGATGAGTCGTATCTTACATTTACTTCATTTCACTTAATTTACCTAATTAATTTTGAATACCGTATACTTTTTAGATCACTATCAATCACCAACAGCGCTATAAAATTGGAACCTTGCCTTATTGACGACACTGACCTACCATATCTAGTTAAAAAAAAAGATTAAAAACAAACAAAATAACCACATATACAAATAAACCGAAATGAACTCCACTCAAAGCCCGGTTTATCGCACCTCCGTGGAGCAAAAGCGGCATGCTCAAGAAGTGGCCAAAAGACAGCGGATGGGCAACCAAATGCCAAGACTTCGCGAAATGCTGCGAGAGGTAAAGACATCAGTGTACCCCTTAAAGTACCAATATACTTACACATAAATACCCTGTAGAAATACCGCAAGCGCATCATAGAAACGCGCAATAGATGCACGGATGCCCAACGAGAAATCCAATTGGTAGGACATACAAATCTCCATAGTAAGCCCATCATAAACCACCCATTTTTTCAGTCCGAACTCAGGGAAATCCTGCGCCTGGAACTCAGTGAGCTAGAGAAGGATGTGGAGCTTGAGGAGCTGATTCTGGAGGAGCTACTATCCGATGTCAACGAGTGGTATGCCCTGGGCGAAAAGAATCTGGAAACGCTATACGCAGAGCCCGATGAGCAGCAAAAGGAGGTTTTATGCCCAGTTTGTCAGATTAAAAACCTACGCCATCACAAAGGTGCCTTCATCTGCGAGTGTGGCATCCGCTTCGAGCACTCTGCGAACATGGAACAGCTGCAGATACTGCTGCAACAACAAATCGCCAGCCATGAACTTCAGTGCACTCAGGCCCTGCGATTTTTCATCGAACCCGCTTCGGGACAACTATACGACATGTGCGGCAGCTGCGACTACTTCTCCTCCGTCTAGGTCGTTTATGGAGCTGGTTTCTACCGCTGACTGCTGATAGCTAGTTTAAAGGAGTTTATTAGTTATAATAAGATAAGTTACATAAGTTAAACTTCAGACAGTCTTATCAGTTTGGAAAACCAGAGATCTGCACAGAAGATTTTTTAGATCCGAAGGCTTTATATGCGTATTAAATTTTTGAAACAGTGATACATGATATTCCCCCCCTAATTAATCTAAATCCAAAGAATGATATGAGTTATGGCTAGAAATGAGATCTTTAAGCATATTGTTATAATTGCACAACAAATTAAAATTAAAATCTTAGGAATAACAGATTTATAAAATGTATTCTAGGCTCTTACAAAATTCAAACTAAACCATTCTTCTAATGTGGCATTCTAGATTAAGAAAATAAATCAGGTGCGAGACTAAGTTTGATTTATGAATATAAAACGTTTTTCTCTGCTTATTGTAAAGTTTAACAAACTATTTATTAATTGCTTATAACTTCTGGTTCGCTTCGAGTTGATTTAGTGCATCATATATGGGTCGATGGTATCAGTGGGCTGGCACCCCACGATTCCGGCGATGTGGGAAGAGCTTTTTCCCATCGCGCACGTGCGCGATCCCCCAGATTCAGATTCAGATTCAGATCAGTGCAATATCTTCTCGAGTTCGGGCTGACTGGCACTTCGTCGTTTTTCCTGCTGGCGAGAATGTATGTGCTCAGTGTGGTTAGTGAGCCGCCACGCTCGGTCGGAGTCGGTTGGCCTTTTCTTCTCGCGAAGATTTCTTAATCGCGGCCGAACGTGCGCCACACATATCTCTGCGTTGTGTGTTGTTTATACAAAAATTACTTAAAAAGAATAATAATAATAATTGAATGGCAACCGGGGACGCGGCGCGCTCTTCTCGCTTTGGAACGAAATCCATTGTGGTACCATCCATATGTACATACATATATATATATGTACATATATCGAATTGGATCGGGCATAACACACATTGCACTGCATATTCCCGATTGCGAAATAGTTTGTTTATATTGAGCGATTCTGTATTTGCTGCTCAACCTGTTGGGCGCAAAGTTTTCAAAGTGCTGCCTATGGACTCGATTTAATAGTGAGCGAAATACAAATGATTTTAAATTGAAATCGGAAAAGTGAAAACTTCTTGCAGTGTTCAATAAGCGTTTTGGCCATAAGTTCATGGTTTTATTGGCCATCATGAAGCAGTTGTTCAATATAATACACTGTGATCACTTGAATGGGCATGTTCGCTCCATTTATGACAATTTGAATACAGATATCTGTGGCATTGACCGTGTGCGGCGTGTTTTTACGTTTTTCAGCATTTTTCTGCTACTTTTCGGATTGATGTTTGTTTGCAGTAGATACAAAAAGTGAGTTTTATTCATTTGCGGGATTTAAATATATGATATGTGTATATTTGCAACTTGGGCGGCCAGAGTTGAATTGACACACTTTCAAGTTTAAACTAAAATAATAGTGAATTTCGCTCTGTTTTTTTATTTGTTTATTTTCGACCCAAGTGTAAACATGTACTTCTTTTGTTTACAGCAGAGCAAGCGATTTTTTGCTTGAAATTGTGCAAAGCTCTTAAACGAAAATAAGGTCACATGTAATGGATTTCAAATGATTATCATCAGAAGTTTGATGTCCAGTTTACTCCTTGCTCAATTAGGTCCAAAATAAGAGTGTAAATAAATTCAACAAATGTATACGTATATTTTTGAGAAGCAAATGAGCACATTTGTTTAAATTTAGCACATGCGTTTTGTAGATTAAACGAATTCTGGAGAAATGACTAGGGAGCTCAAGTTTGTTACCTCATTTAGAAATCACACAGACAGCATTTTATGGCCCAAGATAACATAAAACATATTTTAAGTGCTTAATTTTTATTCTTTTGCACGCACTTTAAGTCATTTGCATACACAATCGACTGTTGCTAATTGTTTGTTTAAACAAAAAGTAAACGTGAAAATTTTATGACCAAAAAGGAAGTATTGTTACTTGTTCTCGGAAATTTCTAAAGGTCAAAAGATCGGTATTTCCTTACAGGAAAAACTATTTATACATATAGAATTAGAATAAAATATATTATCTCCCCCTTATTTTGTTCCGGAAACTCACTCAAAATCCCATAATTGATATCCGTACTTCAAGTGCATTGAAAATCGAATGCAACCCGCAGCGAAATTAAAAAACAATCAACTTGGCATTCCAAATTCGAAAAAAAAAATAACGCATCGCGTGCCAAAGTATTCTCAATGGGATGTATCTCAAATGGGTAAATCTCAATTGGTTCTGCAACGCACTTTGCTTTAAGGGCGGATTCTTATAAATAAATATGCGGATGAACACGAAATCAATATCATTTATTGAATTTATTTACACTGCAGTTAATTATAGAAATTTAGCTGCATGATTTTTATGATTTATTATGCTGAAGTGGTTCCATATGAGATCTTTGTAAGAAATGATCTGGAGGGATTTCCATATAAAATTATGTGATATATGATCATAGATGATATCCATATCTATATAAACCTCTTAACTTTTAAACTAGATGCCATAAAACATTGCTTACGTTCCACAATGGACGTGCTGCGATCTCCCTACTCCTTTTGGCCCTGAATAGCTTTGATTTGGCCAGAATCTTTTTGCCCCATCAAAATGTTCGGAATCTGAACAGACTTTTCCAGTCGAGTCCCAGGGATCTCAACTATTTGGTTGTCATTGGATCGGGTGAGCTGTGGAATGCGCTCTTCTCCACTTTGCTGACCCTCATGCTAATGCTCTACCATCGAATGGTGGAGCGCAAAAAGGCGACAGGTGAGTTTTTGGCCAATAGAGAAGTTCCCTCATCTAGTTTTATGCCAATTTCAGTGTTTTTGTATGCCAGCACTGCGGTGGAGGCGTTGACATTTGCCCTGCTCTCCAATGAACTTTTCGAGCTGGTTCGCTACGAGGATTTCCTGGAGCTGCAGACGTGCCTGGTGGCCATGTCTGCCATGTGCATGGTGTCCCTGGCAATGCTGGACGGATTAACTGTGTACAAAGAAGTGAGCATTTATTGAAAAATATCTTCAATCTATGGCTTTAAAGCTTACTAGGAGATTTTGTAGTATTTAAAGAATAAAAATGGATTAATGGATATTAAATTTAAATATTATTTACCTGAAATCCAACCATTTAAAAACAATATTTATAAGGAGTTATCAATGTAGATTGTTCTAAAACTTAATAGTATTACTCAAGTTAAAATTTTCAAATTCCTTCTTACCAAGCGAATGGAAACTACTCCATTGTTTTATTTAAATAATGTGTTTATTTCAATGGCCAAAACGTATTTATTTAAATGCTGCGCTAATAAATGCAAGTTGGCGCAACAGAGGAAGCCAAAAATCGCTATGCGAGTTGTTGCATGTTTAAATTTTAATTGGGGTTAAGTGGTGATTTTCAGCTTAATGTCTTTCATACTTGGCGAAAATGTTTATGATGTTTATTCTATATATTTTCTTTTTTTTTGCCATCCAGTTTGTGGCTTTGCAACATGATGAGTCCCGTGCTAACAGGCAAAGTAGGAAATGAAGGCTCAAGTTGAATATTTAAATACACAAAAAAGTGTGGATGAGCGGAAATATTTAGCTGTGTGTGTGCTTTTCGAATTAACAATTGTCGCAGGACTCTCGTGATTTATAGAATTAACTGAATTAACAACAAATTTCCAACCCACAGTGCTATCACGACGACTATTTGGATGACTATGGCAAAATAGGCTACAAACACTCCATGGCCACATTTTATTCGAAATCCTGTTTTTGGTGGCTAACACCTCTTTTGTGGCTGGGCTACAAGGAACCGCTGGAGCTGGAGGATTTGGGCCAAATGAAGCTGGAGGATAGTGCCAGGTCGCATTACGACCACTTTTTGTACATTTACACTGAGAAGAAAGTAGGGCTGCCCCATACAATTTGCACACATCTCTCGCTCTTAACTAGTTGGATTTTTTTTCTTTTCAGAAAAAGTCAAATTCATCCCCATCCCTGTGGTATTGCTATATAAAGAACAGTTGGCAAATGTTTGCCCTGGGTGGAATTTTGAAACTTGCCGGTGATTTATTTGCCCTGATTGGACCGTTGGCCATACAGAAAATCGTTGAATATATCGAACAACTTTATGCCCAGGCCTCTGAGCCGCCGGCGAAGTCGCCTGGCAATGAGGTGGCCAACGTTCTGCTATCCACCTCCCGGATTCTGGGCACCGAATTCGACGAGGTTTTCGGCACGAACATCGATAAGGTGCGTATATATAGCAGCACCTGGTCAGATCTCCTGGCGAATGGATGGTGCATCGCTTGGATCGTTCTGCTGGCGGCCATTACACAAGGCGCCTTGTCCCAGGCTTCGACGCACATACTCAATATGACGGGCATCAGGATTAAAACGTCCCTACAGGGTCTAATTTATAGAAAAAGTTTGCTTCTCAATGCGGACGGTGGCTGCGATAGCAGTGATTCTGCGGGCCAAGTTCAGTCAACTTCTTCCACTTCGGATGAGAAACAGAAAAACGATGATTCCATGGCAACGCCAGAGCACGTGGACAATCCAAGTGGTGAGTCAGTAAATCAGGGAATTATAGAACAAATCCTATTCATAATAATCCGCATTGATGTAGACAAAAACTGTAATCTTCCGAGTTAACTTAAAGTCAGTAAAGTTTCAAAGGAACCATTTGGCAATCAAAAGTGGCAGTTTGTTTTTTTGACTGCTTTTATATGCAAATAGTTTATAAGGAATTTTTCCTAGTAATATAATCCTTTTTTCCATTCCTAACCAGAACCAAATATCAGCCATGACATTGGCAGCATCACCAACCACATGACGGAGGACACTCGGAACATCATGGAATTCTTCCTGATCATCCACTATGCCTGGGCCATTCCCTTCAAGGTTTGTATTGAGATTTGCCCATTTGGTTGGCTAATCGTTTTCTTTTTGTAATTTATGAGCAACTTGTGTGCCATTTGGGCTCCATTTGATGTCCGCTAACACGAGGCTAATTTATCGCATTTGCTGTCTGTGAAATGCTTGACTGGAAAGGCGAATATAAATGTTTTTAATAAGCTCTATAATAGTCGGGCTATAAATTTGATTTTATTTAAAGTTGCCTTTTGCTCGAGTTATTTGTAAATATTTATTTGCTATTTTTGCTAATAATTCTTAGACAAACGACTTGAAGGACTTTTTATTGTTCTATAATCTTTCAATGGCTCAGTAGTAACATGTTTTTTTTAACATTTTTATTGTTCATTTCAGATAGCTGTGGTCATATATTTATTATATATGAATTTGGGAATTAGTGCAGTTATTGGATCCATTGCTTGCATTGTGATAATGACGCCCCTGCAGTTTTTCATCGGAAATGCAATGTCGAAAAACGCAGAGGTTATAGCGGTAAGTACTGACTATAAAATTATATAGCACTCATATTAATTATTTTTTTTACAGGGATATACCGATGAGCGTTTGAAAAGAATACACGATACACTAGTTGGCATTAAAGTGATAAAACTAAATGCCTGGGATGAGGTATTTCTCAAAAAGATTCAAGAGGCGCGACGAAAGGAGCTCAAGTATCTCAACAAGGATGCGACATTCTGGACCCTAATGGGTACGTATGATCCTGATTCCCAGCAAGTACTATTATAATTATAATAAGAACATTTTTCTTTATACAAGCCGTACTCACACATATTGCCACCGTACTGATCACATTCGTTACTCTGGGCGTTTATGTGTGGCTGCATCGGGATCAGGAGTTCGATTTGAATGCCAGTCGATTGTTCTCCTCGCTGGCACTTTTCCAGCAGCTAACCGTACCGCTTCTGATCTTTCCCATCACCGTGCCCATTATCATAGCCGCGAGGGTATCGACGCGTCGATTGGAGCGTTTCCTAAAGTCCAGCGAGATTCAGAAGCAATTCGAAGGCATTCGCAATATGGCCAGAATTTTGAGCAAAAGCGATGCCTCATTGGATATGTATGAAACGCAAGAGAAATCGAATATGACAATGCGAACGGCCCAAGCGGAAAATAGGCTAAATGAAAAGCGCCTAGCGCAAAAGTCACAAACTCCTGAGCTTGCCACCAACTCAACGCCATTGCTGCAAAATGCCGAGGAATCGGCGGAAGATATCTCGCCATCCACTGTCCAAGAACTGGGCCACAATAAGCTGGTGCAGCAGCGAAGGGAACTGCTACGGAATACACCATATGTGGCCATTCGGCCACCCAAAATGCGCGGCAGTGTGATGGAGAGACCCGTGGAATTTTCAGTGATTCGGGCCAGAAATACGGATAGCTGGCGACGGGATTCCCTACTGTTGAAAATGCCCGACGACATTGCCGTATCGATCAACGACGGCCTCTTCACGTGGCAGCCGCAAAGTCAGATGCCAGTGGTGCAGCTTCATGTGCCCGGCATCATTGTTCCCAAGGGAAAGCTAACCATAGTTGTGGGCAAGAACGGCAGTGGCAAGACATCCTTGCTATCGGCGCTTCTCATGGAGATGCCGCTCCTAGCAGGCAACATGTTTTGGCATAAGTGAGTAAACATCTTATAGTCTTCGGTTTTTTTTTTTTTCAGTAATCCGTAATCGCAGGGACAGACTTACAAACGGACATACGGATATAGGTACTTTAAAAACTCTCACTTGTGCAAATTTAAAAATATGTTTTAATTTAAAGCATTAAATCTTGGCTGCCTTAAGCATAGGGAGTCCTTTTTCAATTTCCTGGGGCCAAGATTAAGCACGATTCCCTTGTCTGTCAACACAGAACACCCAGACAACACGGCTCCTGTAAATTTGCTTAGCTATTTATGTGCTTATTTTCAGTTCTGCAAACAGCAACAGAAGCTAAGCAACATAGTGGATATGTTTGTGTTTGCCCGTTTATCAAATTAATTGCATAATTTTCAACTATTTGGAAAAATATATGAATTTGTATTGCAGCTGGCTTACCCAGTTAATGTTTACTTTAAAAAAAACAATTTTAGAAGTTTATCTCGCTGCTTTAGTTAGTAAAAATATCTGAACTAGGCGATATTAGGTCAATCCGTTTGCCCGCACAAAAATCCAAGAAAGTAGGTGGAATAGTTTAAACTTTAGTGGTTGGTTGCTGCCGCAATCGAATCCACCGCAGACATACAACATATTTTAACAGTCGTTTCAATGCGAGCCACGTGATTTCGTAATTTATCACAAAACGCCTGTGTGCGTTGTTAATTTTATTGCACATAAAATAAAAATGGCATAGCCGTCTGGCTGAAAGAGGAAAAGGGTGCATGGAGGCCATATACAAATGCATTTAAGAAATGGAAATCGCGCAGTGGAAACGAAGACTTCCTCCTTTACAGCAAAAGTCGCTGCGATCCTGTGGCCTTTGCTTATATTGCTTCCTTCAGGACGACAGCCCCTTTCCATCCCCATTCCCATCTCCATCTCCATCTCCATCTCCAACTGCATCTTGGCAACCGGCAAATGTGCAATAATTTCAATTACTGTAATAAATGTCTATGTTAGTTCGAGTACGCTTTTTTCTGCGGTATCTTCGGGGCTTTCCTTTCCTGTCCGCATTTGGCTTGCAAATTTATGCTCCTTATATATGTATATATTGCCTGAAATGCATTCAATAAGGAAACTCTGATACTTTATATTAAGTCACTCATTCGGTATTTAAAACATAAAAGATTGTTATGTACACCTAACAAGTTTGGTACTGAGCTTAAGGTATTCAAACTTTTTATACGGACAGAGAAACGGACATACAAACGGACAGACAAACGGACATACGGACATGGCCAGATATGAAAGAAACCCAAAGCCTTCTCAAAACGAACCAAAGCAAATGTTAAATAGTAATTGATTTTATTTTAACTTTTTGTGTTCTAGAACCTGCACTATTTCCTATGTTTCACAACAACCTTGGCTCTTGAATGACACCATTAGGGAGAACATACTTTTCGGAGAGTCCTTTCGACCGAAACGATATGATTTCGTATTGGAAGCCTGTGCTCTGAAACCGGATATTGAGCTAATGCCCCGAGGGGATCTTTCCATTATCGGGGAACGCGGAATTAATATCTCCGGTGGACAAAGGCAGCGAATTGCCATAGCTCGAGCTATATATTCATCGGCTAATGTGGTCATTATGGTAGGCTTATATATATTTTTGAAACTAAGTAATTTAGCTAAATTAGTAATTAGTAAATTATATTCATTTTATATCTCTAGCGAGATATATCTCTCATCATTATCGCGTAACCTTTTCCTGGCCTGTACTTTTCGGCCTAAATATTTCATTTCGTAACACATATACACATTAAAATTTTCCAAAATGTCTTTCGATCAGAAGGAGATTTTCAGTTTGATGTACAAACTGGCTCGGCTAATAGTGCCGGATACTCGAGTTGAATATGATTCGATGGGTGCCGTGCACATTCCTCTCGATCGAATGTTCGGTCCGCAAACCATGAGATCCCTGATGAAATTTCCAATTGGCGGAGTTGAGGAACGAATGCCAGTATGATAGTATTGACTTTGAAAATATAGATTCTTATGATCTCCAAAATCACAGCGACCCCTAATAAAAGCCCTGGGCATAGTGAAGAAATCAGCTGCGGAGACGAACAAAATCCATTGTCTGGAGGAGCATCTATGCGATGCCATTTCCAAGGCCTGCGATGATGTTATATCGGGCAAACTCTATGACGAGGAACACTTTCCGTTGGTTATATGGCAGGATGGAAGCGGCGAGCACACAAACATGAACGTAAACGAGGTTATATGCAATCGAGCCATCGAAATTCTGGGCGGTCAGATGGGCTCCAAGGAGCCGGTGGATCCCAATGAACATGTCAACATGGCGCAAAGTTCCCATGACACCTTCTCGACAGCCGTGCGCATCGCCGTGGCCATGCAGTTGCAGGAGACGCTGTATCCCAGCTTAAGGACCTTTATTGATTTGCTGGGCAAGAAGTCGAACGATTGGATGGATTTGATCAAGATTGGTAGAACGCATCTGATGGACGCAGTTCCTCTGTCCCTCGGCCAGGAGTTCAGTGGCTATCAGCAGCAACTTGTGAACGGAAGGACGCGATTGGACTGTGCCATGTGCCGATTGTATCAGTTGCCCATGGGCGGCACCAGTGTGGGCACCAAAGTGGACACCAAGGCGGAATATTCTGCGCAGTGCATCAAGCGTATAGCCGAGCTAACATTCCTACCCTTTGTCGAGTCCCCGAACTTTTTTGAATCCATCTCCGCCTGCGATTGCCTGGTGGAACTGCACGGTGAACTCAACACGATTGCAGCGAGTGTGATGAAGATAGCGAATGATATACGATTCCTTGGATCGGGACCACGTTGCGGATTTGGTGAACTACATCTGCCGGAGAACGAACCAGGTAGTTCCATAATGCCCGGCAAAGTGAATCCCACGCAATGCGAGGCCATGTCCATGATCTGTGCCCAGGTGATGGGCAACCATGTGGCCGTCTCCATGGGTGGTTCCTCTGGCCACTTTCAGCTGAACACCTTTATGCCCATGATTGCCTCCAATGTTTTGCGCTCGATTACACTTTTGGGCGATGGCATGAAGTCCTTTTGCACCAATTGCCTCGAGGGCATCGAGCCCAATAGGAGCAAGATTGGTAGCATCGTCAAGGAGTCCCTGATGCTGGTCACTGCCCTCAGTCCACACATTGGCTACGAACGATCCGCTGCGATCGCCAAGGCAGCGCATCACAATGGAACCACTTTGGAACAGGAGGCCATACTTGATGGCATTCAACGGGAGGACTTCAGGGAGTGGGTGCAGCCCAGCAAGATGCTGGGTCCCGAATAGTCGAAATGGCCACAAAACAGTATCATAATTTAAATAAATTGTTTCAATTATTATGTCGAGCTTTAAAATTTAATAAATGCGGTCAATTGGCTCTGTACATATATATATTATTATTCTATTATTATTAAATATAATTTCTAATATTCCTATATTTTGCTTAGGATGACCCATTGGCTTCACTTGACAACGAGGTGGGTGAGCACATATTCCAGCACTGCATACGTGAGATGCTACAAAAGTCGAATCGAACTTTTATCCTTGTGACTCAGCAATTGCATCGCATTAAGGAGGCAGAATACGTAAGTCCTTTAGGACACAATACACATTTTATATGATTACTTTACTTCACCTACTCTTAAGAGGTCTTTAAACTCATCCTTTTTGCATATTTATAGTCCGCAAAAGTTGCAGTTGTATCTTAAGAAACCCTTATCTTATTCCTATCTTATTCGATTTTATTTAGTATAAAATATATTACTACAGCTTATCTATTTAACCCTTAGTTAATTGCAATAAAAGATGGTCGCGTTGAAGCGTGTGGCAGCTATGCGGACATTGAATTGATGCAACCGCGAATTACCGCCGAGTGGAACGCGATCATTGCGATGGCGAAGGCCAAGAATGATAACCCATCCCAAAAGTAAATGCTACACTTGTACTTCTATGTACGAATTGCAATAGTAATACATAAACATACTCAGTCCAGGTGAAAAGACAGCAGGTGAGCGCTGGAAATTGCTGAAGAACGTAAGCAAACTGGGATTACAGCGCTCGATTTCGGTGACGATGGATGCGAATGTGGCATGCCACGCGGATGCAATTGATGGCAGTGGCTGTATATCGGTGGCCAATATGCAATCGAATGTGGTCGAGGAGGATGATCAAGTGTCTGTGGTACGGGTAGATTAGCTTATGTAATTCAATTTGTTCAATATTTCCATATCCTTTAATCCGCAGTCATATCCCATCGGTAATGCATCCTGTGGTGGCTTCAACTTGCAGCGCAAACGTTCCAGTATCTATGGTTCCCGGCATCTGATGTACGATGTTCCGCTGCCCATCGACGAGTGCCAGGGAGATGATGTCATCATGCGTCCACGGCGTCGGCACACTCTTGGTCGTCGTGGCAGTCGGAACACCAATTCCAGCCATCGATTGAGTGGCCTCAGCACTTTGACGGCCACTTCGGAGTCCAGTTCCATCAGTGGGGATGTGCTGAGCCGCAGTGTTTTGGCCACCAGTTGCAGCAGCTATGCGGAGAGCAGTGTGGATGGTGGTGATTTGGCAACGGCGGCACCAGAACCACGAGTTCAATCCTGGCAGCCGCCACAGCATGTGACCCATCATCAGCCGCTGTCACGGAACGCCTCCTCTCCGCCGGCGATGGAGGTGGCCAATCCGGACGTGAAGAAGTCGGAGGAGGCTAGGAGATCCAATACAAGCTCGGAGAGTCCTTTGGATGACCATGTTCGGGGGAGTTTTCAGCAGTTCCTGCGACGAATGTCCATGCGGCGTTCGAATAAGCCCAAAAACCATCATCATCCACTCAGTGCCACCAATTCTATTTTGTAAGACATACAATTCTTTTTTTAATTCTTTTTTTTTATTTATTTATTAATACTATTTATTAATATTGTTACATTTTTCTCTTATAGAAGCATTTCTGAGGAATCTCCGCCTGTTGTACATTTTCCTGCCTCAATTTTGGCAACAGATGGCAATAAAAATGAAACGCAATCAGAAGAAAAGCCCAAGAAATGTAAGTTACTACAGAAATTAAAAACCATTTGCTTCTTAACTTACGTAAAATCCTTTAAAAATTAGCTTGTCAACTTTCGTATAGTAGTTTTCTAGCTTTTAAACGAATTAAGTTTAATGAAAATTTACGCTTTCTTGCGCCTTGGAAATTTTCAATAATGAATATTGATTAGCTGATATTTATGCAGTCGGTCGGGAAAACTGTGACCAAAAAATATTGCCATAATATTGGTGGAGGCAAATGGTGTCTGCTTTGCTTTTTTGTCCAATACACTTGAGAATTCGGCATCCTTTTAGTTTACTCCTGGATGCATGCGTGTGTAGCTTAAAACTTAAATCAACTTTGATTTTAAAAGTTTCGAGCTCCCGAGCGGTAAGTCAAAGAGACAGTCTTCCAGGGCGCGAAAAGTTTCCAAAGCAGAAAGTTTTGGCCAACTCCGATGCATTGATCTATCAATATTTGGCTGATAAGTCAGCGGGTTCGAAAACTTTCGATTTAATCAATGCTGCGAGTGTCACTCCATTCGAACCCATGGAACCCGGCGAATCCATCGAATCCATCCGATTCATCCTGTGCCACGCAAATCCGCAAACGCCGTGGAAACTTTGCTTTCAATTAGTTTGTCGCCGGAAGTTGTTAAATTAAACGGCAGCATGGCTTAATTGATGTGGGCCCATGTGGCACTTGCAAAAGGTAGAAAACATCTCAGTACCAATTAAAAGTCAATCAGAAGTTCACCTCGAAAGCAACTTTAGTTATTCTCTTTTGCAACCCAAAGTGCATATGAGTTACGTTTGGGCTTTAATGTTTTAATGTTTTCAGCTTCAGCTTAGATTTTAATCGCAGTTTTATATTACTTTCGATCAAGTCTAGGAGTATTGTAAGAGTTAGGACTCTTTCTAGAAAAAGCTATAGTATGTACATAATTATCACAAATATTATACAAGACAAGCAGGAAAGCTTCTTTTATTCTACCAAACACATCCTCTGATCCTGTGCAAAACTCTACTTCTCTCTTTTTCTTACAAAAATCAGGCGTAAATATTGACTCGAAGGAAACCACAATAAATTGCGATGACAATTGCTATTCAGCATCGGACAAAGAATTGAGGGCAAACGTGACATCATCCCCGGCCGACCAGGAGCAGCACAATGAGAGACACGTGCTGGCCGAGGTGGCAGGTGAATCCGGCCGAGAATCGATGCCGCTGGCCAGGTTGGCAATTGATACGGAACGCAAATATGGGAAAATATCGGACGACATATATCTAATGTACATACGAGCCGCCGGTTTGCCCATAATCACCATCTTTTTTATCACCGCACTAATTTGGCAGTGTTTGCGTGTCTACACGGACATTTGGCTGCAGCAGTGGAGCAATGTCCATGGCAGAGTCGCGTCCAAGGGCCACGTGGTGCTCCATCCATCGGAGCAGGACCACGAAGTCACGTACTATTTTCGCATGTACGCCGCCATTTCGTGTGTTTGTATAATAATGGCACTGGTATCAACACCGGCCGGACAATATGCCGGCTGTAATGCCCGTCGTAATTTGCACGATAAGCTGCTGCAAACGATTTTGCATAAAACACTGCACTTTTTCCAAGTGACCCCGCTCGGTCGTATTGTGAATCGTTTCAGCAACGATATGGCCGTCATTGATAAGGTGAGATTTGTTATTTTTTTGTTATCCAGCCGTTGTTTTAGCCATCAAATGCTACCAATAACCCCATTTGTTGGGGCACGACACAGTGGATAGATGGCTCGCCAGTTTGATTGAGATTGTTGCTGTGGATAAGCACGGATTTATTTCGCCATAAATATACTCGTTACCCGGCAGAGTATATGGATTAAATAGATGCTTTGAAATATTTAAAATATAAACTATATATATATACTCAATTTAGCCATGTCCGTTTGTCCGTACCTTTTGTTTGTCCGTTTATCTGTCCGTATAATCGTAGTTGAATAAAGAGTTTCTAATAGTTGCAGCAATCGACAAGATTTTTCTTTTTTTCTGAAACCATGAGCTATGTGTGCAAGTGGCCTGTATCTTAAATAATTCATAACCATATTGTATTATGTCCTCAGAAAATTGCCGCCACAGGACAACGCCTGCTGCAGTTCACTTTGCTCTGCCTTTCGGCCATTCTCATAAATGTCACCATCACACCCTGGATTTTGGTACTCACCCTGCCCATCTGTGGAGCATATTACCTCATTCAAAAGTTCTACAGGTGCTCAGCCAGGTGAGCAGTATATACATACCTGCTTTAGTTTTGCACATATTTCTACTTTTTGATATTTTCAATTTTTAGAGAACTGCAGCGTATTGAAAACGCAACTAACTCCCCGGTCATATCCCATCTATCGGAGACGATTCAAGGAGTGACCACGATTCGAGCCTTTAACCAACAGACTAGATTCACCGAAATCCTTTTCAAACGACTCGAGGCGAACACAATCGCCTATGCATTGCTCAACACCAGTCATCGATGGCTTGGAGTATCTCTGGTTAGTACAAAAAATTTAAATCAAAATCTATGTTTAAAAGACGACTTAAAGATATGTTCCTTCAAGTATTCTTGTTGCTTGAAAATAATCAGAAGTTGAAACGCTGCTTTTCTTAAACTTTTAATTTTTCAATAATATCTTAATTACTGTCAGCTATGTTATTCAGTCAGTGCGCAACCAGACCTCAACCATCTTCTCCAGCGATGGTGGAGCGGTCACCAGGCCAACTCCTTAATCACTCCGCACAGTCGCTTGTTTTAATGTTTTTTCTTCTCCTGCAGGACTATTTGGGTGGATGCATTGTTTTTGTGGCCACCGTGACGGCATTGACAGCGGCGAGCGTCAGTTGCAGGAGGCACTATGAGGCAACCACATCCCCATCCGCATCCGCATCCCCATCCCCATTCGAAACTTATGCTGTCACTAAGAGCCCGTCGGAGTTGAGACCATCGCCATCGCTGGTGGGTCTGGCCATAAACTACACGTTGTTGGTGCCGATTTACCTTAATTGGGTTGTAAAACTTTTGGCTGATATGGAGATGTATGCGGGCTCCGTGGAACGCATCGCCCACTATGCCCAGGGACAGGACGCTGATGCGGATGCTGATGCGGATGCTGATGCGGATGTGGATGCGGACTTGGATCACGAGCCGTCGTCCAATGAAGATGTGAGCGCCGAAGTCGATAGGTCGTCCCAGTCGGATGCTGGTGACAAAGTTTACCCAGGCGCAACGACAGCTGCCGGTGATGTTGATGAAGATGGAGACCAGCAACGAATTGGAGGAGCACGTGGTGGAGGTGGGGACTGTGGATACCGGCAAGGACATGAAAATGGGGCTGAGGCAAACGCTGATAAATTAAATGCAGGCAATGTAACCGGCGACGGCAATCACTTAAACTTCCACCACCCACCGGCGACAGCTGGCGACAAGGTGGAGCAGGCGACGACAAAGACGTCGGTGATTAAAGATAAGCAACTGCCACCGCAGCAGGACGACAAGGACAAGAAGGTCGTCCTGCCAAATGAGCCGGCCAGGAAGCTGGAACGCTGTAAGTTCTTGGGCCAGTTTGCATCACTCTCGTGGGCATTTGCAACGCATCACTGGAATTCGAAAATATTTTGAACAAACTTTTGTGTGCATGTCCTTGGGTTATTTGATTACAATATAAGTTTGGGTAATTACCCAAGCAGCCGAAACACAAGCTCAATGATTCCAATTATTACATTCGGTTCACATTTTAATTTAAAACTCAACTTTTTGCAACATTTACAGATCAAAGTGTGCCAATTTCGTGGCCACAAAGAGGTGATATACATTTCGATAATGTTAGTCTGCGATACGAGGGCCAGAAACAAAATGTCATCAGCAATCTAACACTGAAAATACCCGCCGGCCAACGGGTGAGTAAATCGAAAAGCCATCCATATAACATTTTTATTGATTTGTACAAAAAATAAAAAAGGAAGAGTAAGGACCCTGCTAACTCGCTGACTTTGGTTAGATGGCAAAATCAGTAAAACAGATGTCAGCCATATTGATTGAAGTTTAAAATTGAATCATCAATGGAAAAACAAGAAGGGGTGAAACCCTGTTTTTGCAGTCCATTTGTGCTCGCAATATATATTGAAAAAAAAAAAAAAAAAAATGATGAGATAATAAATCACAAAACTGGAACAAAGAATCAGTCATTGCATTTAATAGGTTTTAATTGTTCTAAACTGAAATGTTGATTGATGACAAAGAAGGGCACACGCATCTGGCTCAAAAGTTTGTAAAATAGCAAAAAATATTATCAAGTTGATTGTGTTAAATATGAAAGGATGCCACTGATTCCACACACATTCGACACTAGTTAGAATGCAACTTTGTTCAATTCCCTCGCAATTCGTTTACAGATTGGCATCTGTGGTCGCACTGGCAGTGGTAAATCATCCTTGGGTCTGTCCCTCTTCGGAGTCCTCCAAACGACCAGGGGCCACATCTACATCGATGACGTGGACATTCAGCGCATCCGACCAGACGAGCTGCGAACCAGACTGTCGATAATTCCGCAGGATGTGCATTTGTTCAACGCGACCATACGTGAAAATCTCGATCCACACGGTTACTTCCAGGACCTGCAATTGTGGAATTGCCTCGAATTGGCGCAGCTGAAGGAGTTTGTCAACGGCCACCTTCCACTCGGTTTGGGTGAGTCCCCTTTTTTTATTTGCAGTTTAGTACAAACAATTGCGACTTCAAGTGGCTTTTGCTGTCCTTGGCTTTTGCATTTGTCTAGAGTCATGAAAGCGAAAAAGTATCTTATTTCATTTTGTTGCTAATGCAGACAGTACATTAATGCATATTAGATGTTAAGTTCTTGATCTAGATACAAACTTACTCTATAGTTTTCGATACAATAACTTGAACTTAATGAACTTTATTTTATCCTGCAGACACGGTGATATGTGATGGAGGGCTAAACCTGAGTGCCGGCCATCGACAGTTGTTGTGCCTGGCACGTGCCATCTTGCGGGGATCCGTGTGTCTCGTCCTGGACGAGGCAACAAGTGTCCTGGACAGCAGCACGGAGAGTGCACTGCTCAAGGCGGCGGATCTGGCCTTCCGGGGTCGCACCATCATCACCATTGCCGTGAGTCCATTTACACATGTATAATCGCGGCACTTGAGGGCAGCTGTGATATGACCATTATTATTATTTATTCGCAGCATCGTCTGACAACTATTCTGGATTATGACCGCTTAATTGTGCTGGACCAAGGACGCATCGTAGAGGATGGCAATCCCAGGGAGCTGCAGCAGCTGGAGGGCTCTGTATTCCGTGGTTTACTTGAGAAGGGCGCCAGCAAATGGTAGATCCTAGCTAATTGTGTCATACAGGCGTTCTTAAGTGCATGTGTAGTGCACTTTTCCTAAAGAAGGACTTATCTACTTAATATATGTATAAATCTTCAGTGTATTTGCGAAAGCCTCTATCCACATATGATGTATTTCCAAGTATTTTTTACTAGTCATGTTTAGTTTCCACATAGAGGGCTACATATACTTAATTTTTGCCAATAATAAAACGAGATATTGTATACAATTTTTAGCAAGTTCTCTTCATTCGTTCACAGGTAACAGTCGTATGCCAATTTTGGACATTGTTAAACGAAGTCAGTGTAACAGAAGTCCGAAAGTAACAAGTTATTACGACATTATGCACAATTTTGTGGCTGCAACTTTGGTGATGCAACAGTAAACTGTGCACAAGGAGGTCAGCCAATTAGGGTTTGAATTGCTTCGATATCAGACAGGCAGGCGATGCCTACCTCGGCACTCCGAATTCGAATGAATATGCAACGAGTTTGGAAGAAAATAGCACTTGCAAACTTGCCTCCTCTTGGGGCAGAAGATGTGGCAAGGCAAGGCGGCATGCGGGAATGAATGCGGCACAAAACCGAAAATATTGCGAGAATAAATTGATTGTTAAATCGAAACTGCTAATGTTGGCCTGGCGGAAAAGTGGAGAGCAGGCTATGTACTTCAATGATGCCCCGGCTCACTTTGTATGCATTTTTCAAGTGGTTCGCTGGGGCAATTAAACTTAATTGACGATGAGGAGCGTGCATTGTTAAGTACGTTTCGGAAGGGGAATGATTTCCATTTCTTTCCCACTATATTTTTTTTTTTCTGAGTTCAATAAGCGCCTTTGATTTCTGGAGGGGTCGAAAGCTGCCGATCGATTGCTAATTGGAGCATTTGATAGCAGCATTCATACGATATTTACTTCAAGCATTACAACTATTTCCGGAGGCCACAACGTACATACATATGTAAATGTCCTTAATAGCTTTCATGCTATTCATTCATTCAAGGCCATCATTGATTTCTTAATTGGAATGGCCCACTTCTTAATGACTTCGATAGAATTTTTTCGGAGCGACAAAAATATGATTTCGTCTGGCTAATTAATTTTTTGCGTGCTTAACAATAAACAAGATACAAGATATGCATTACTTCGCTAGCTTTTGTAGTTCCCGAGATCTCGACGGATACGGACATGGCCAGATGGACTCGGCTGGTGATCCTTATTACTTTTGTACCTTTTACCCTTTTACTCGAGAAGAAACGAGTATAAAAAATGCGGAAAAAGTGCATAGCTAAGTGGTGTGTTCAAAAATCCTTAATCCATTTAACTGCTCTTCGTGGAGTTGAAAAGCGGTGAGGTGCATAAAAGATTTTGTGATATCTTCATAGGGTTTTTTTTTCAATTGCCCGGGGCTCTTGTAGGTTGTTTGTTTTTATTAAAATCTCTTCGAAAGACCCCCAGTTGAAACATACATACATACAATGTGGTGTGGCACATACGAGTACAAGATTTTGCACGCATGAGTGCTTCGCCAGTTCCTTTGACGCTGTCTGTCGTTCTAATAAAAGAAATCTGTCAAATTCAAACGCTCGTAAATGTCTTACACATTTAACCGGTCATACAAGCGTCCGCCATGATGTTTTGTAACTGTTTACGCCGTCATTTTTTTTTTCCATCAAATCCGTTCTATGTACGTATGAACTTCATGCTGCACAAAGACTTGTCTGCTAATCATATCGTATTTATTACTTTTATCCATTGAAATTTCACAATTGACTGCATTTCGGGTAAGTTTTTTGTCGGGCTGTGTGTCTTGCTTTTTGCCAGCATGTTTTTATTTATTTTCTAGTTGTCAAGGATGAACGCGATGACGAAAATAGTTGAAGTAAAAAAGCGTATAATTCAATTACCAGGATAGGCGATTTTTAAAGGGTTGCCGTACTTCAAATGGAGGGACCCCACTTATAATGCTAATATGTTCAACAAGCTGAACAGAGCGTGCTAGTAAATGTGCCTAAATAAGCTGGCTAGGGAAAGAAGTTAGTAATAAGTCATTCTAACTTGTACCATCTCAAAGAATTTAGAGTAATCAGCTTTAATTGCTTGTTTCTAGTTTATTATTAATCGAGAAAATAGTTTGAAAGATGATTTTCAAATGAGAAGAACGACCCACATATTGGCTTCAATAGCCAACGTACTGAAGCTTGCCCAATATTCCGGACGCGCCTGTGTCTGTGTGGAACTCAGATGAGTTTCTGACCTACTGAACGACTTAGTGGCCTCCTTTCGGCCGGCGGTCGTGCTGAATCTGCAGGTTGTGATAAGAGAGCGGGCAAACGAACAGCATCCAACCGAAGGACACTCGTGCCGCTTCGTCCTTCGTCGTCCTTGCTCGTTTTCGACGCCAACAACCCTGTCCTGCCAGATTCCAGATGCTGTTGCGCCTTCGAATGCCAGGCGTTGCCTTCTTGCGAGCGCTGCGTTTCAGTACTTTCGCGTCTGGCTATATGTGCGGTTATCCTGCCGGTCCGTTATCCTGGCCAAACTGCCGCTCGTTCGCGATTTCGCCGCGGTACGTGATCCTTCGCGCACTTTAATTAACAAAAAATAGTCGGGCTTTTGTTTCGAGTGCGAAATTGAATATGCAAATAATGTGTGGTGTTGCCTGTAATTGAACAAACTGTGAGTTTAGTGGCGTATATGAATGTATCTTGTTTCCCACACGGATCAACAAATTTCCGGTTCTGACCTAACTCAACCGCTTGGCATAAATGCGGCATGCAGGAAATATTTTTTACTGGCCGCAATGCCTGAGCCTGAGTGGTTTAAAAAAAGTGCATATTCATTTTATTTTTCCTGGTCGTTAGTTAAATTAGTGGCCTTTGATTAGTGGCACTCAGCGGCAGTTAGGCCATCAATCAGCTCGTAGTTATTGTTTTTTAATAGCAAAATGATTGGGCTAAAAGCTTCTGTCTGCAATGATAAATTTGAATTTCACGGACGTTTTGCAAACTAATATTTCATGTGGCATTTCGAGTAAAGATACAATAAATTCATTTATTGAAAATGTGAAAAATGGATGTGCTAAAAGTATTTTGTAGCACATTTTATATAAAAGAGGTTGGGCCGTGTGAAAATAAAATGAAAGATATGCTATTAACGGATTACGATATATATTCCCAAAAATCGATTCATATCTAAATCTCTTGAACTGAAGTTCATCTAAGAGAGGACTGCTGTTGAACTCACTAATCCGCTTCTAATTACAGTGGAGTTCTCTCCAATTAACGAACGTAAAAGATAATACCGCCTGCTTCGCATTGTTGCGGAAATTAAAGTAATAAAACACCAGGTAGAGTTGAAGAAAAGCGCAAGCAAACGGGGAAGACTTTTTTTTTTGGCCATCACCAATTATTCAAAGGAACTAACTGACTGTATTCAGATGAATACACCTGCGTGCCCAACCTGTGTGTGTGCGTGTGTGTGTGCATGCTTACACTCGGGGTGTTGCTTACGCTTCGCATTAGCATAATTAAAATTCGGTAAACAGGCTGAACAGGCGAACACTAGGCTCCATTAGCCCCCAAAAGCAAACATCGCCAGCCCAACTTGACCCAAAAGTGGGCCTTCAGCCACCGCATTGAGCAAACAAGCTAGCAAATGTGAATACCCTATTACTCATTTTTAAGTAGACGCGAGTGTGTGGCTGCGTATGCCTGTTTGTAATACCCTTGAACTTTATTGTTTGAACATCAGCGGTATGGCCGGGCTTTCGCTTTCTGGTTGCTAGCGTGGATTGAGGTTAGAGCGGGGGGTTTCCGTTTCCGGTTGCCATTGCTTCGCCATTTTTATGCCTTCGTGTGCTAGTATGCGTGGCCGTGCTTTTTTATTGCAACCTGTCAGGCGCAGCAATACATTGGTTTACCATTTGAGAGTGTATATGCGCGCATTTTTCAGACAGTTTTTCCAAAATAAAGAATAAAAAATAACAACAAAATGCGCAATTTGTTAGCATATATTGCAATTTCTCAGGGGCTTCTATACGCTCCCAAAAGATCGCAAAAGCATTGGTCCAACTTTAAGTTCATTAGGCTGATAGTAAATCATACGCCCTACTTCTTGATTTCATTATCCGTATATATGGTCCACTTTGAATTCCAGCCAACAATCTTGCCTTTGATTGCACTCAATTGAATATAGTTGCCATGCAAACTCGATCAAATGCGAATTGGATTTCCCCAATTGAATTCGAATCAGGTTCAATTCAATTGCAATCGTAGTCCAACCAATACATAACGAATTATTTTGCAGCTGTAAGGATTAATTCCGATCGGTATGGGGCAACTTTATGTTTGTGTTTGCACCTGATTAGCGGACAATTAATGCGAATCAGCAATTAAAAGCACCCTGAAATGCTAAATAAACAAAGTGCGAGTAATTAATTAAATTTCCGTGCTGGACAAAGAATAATAAGGAAGTGTCTGCCCAAAGTTCGGCGGAAAAAAATAATGTAAAATAATATATTTAACATGGGAGCTGTGTGAGCAATCTACGCATGAAAAGCCAACCGAGCGGCGGGAAAAGCATCAGCTGCGGAAAAGTAAACATAAAGTTTTGGATTCTGTCGTGGCTGTCTGTTTGCACAGCATCCGTATATCCGGCACTTCATAAATTCATTCGTTTGTATTTAAATTACACTCAAGGTGCACGAACTGGAGATACGCACATGCCGGAGATACATTCATAATGTAAGTATAATATACTCGCAATTTCTCGCTCATCTATTTTCCACAAAGGTACAATTCTTTAAACTTATGAAAATAGACTCTTAAGAAGTAGCTGAGAAAAAGCGTCTACTGTTTACTCACCAGAAAGTCAGAGTCTTAATGGTCACGAATATAAGTTTACCCGTTTACATATCATATTTTCCGCTTCTGCCCGCCGGTTTGAAATACTTAAGGTTTTTATTTCGCCTTCTTTTCCGGAAAACTTTCGTTCCGATGTAGTCGTGTTGCCATTGTTGACTACCGTTTCAATGCGGGCTTTTCCTCAGCCATGTTATCTCCCTGAGCCATTTTCTTTTTGGACTCCGCAATGCCAAAGACTCTGCCGCAAACTCTGTTATTTTTGGGCCACATAAAAAAAAGGAGAAAAATGCCGAGAAAAAACTAAAGTAACTCTGGGAAAATTAAAAAATACCTGCTTCACTGCTGTCAATGGTTAACTACATTTTTAAGATGACCAACGGCAAAGAAAACTAAACGTATGTGAATGAAAAACTCAATAAATACTAAACTATTGTGGTTTTTAATCCTAACAAAGAACAATTTTTTTTTTTGTAAAATGGTCGGAAATTCGAGCACGCCCCTTGGCAGAGTATAGAAATAGATTCGACTTTAGGCAAAATGAGGCAATAAAGATTTATCTCAAAAGGACCGCCGCCGCCAAAGCCAATGCAGCAGATTTGTCAAGGATTTGCGGCTGGAAATTTATTTTTGGCCGCTCGTCCCGTTTTCTGTTGACTTTTTGCAGTCCAAACGAAAGAATAAAGCAAATAAAGGCTATAGTTTGCCCATTGATTTTTGAGCAAAATGCAAATAAATGGCCTGTGAGTCCTGTGTGGGCTATCAAAACAACTGTAATCTATGATGTCGCATTCGGCGAGCATAAATTTTAATTAAACCGAAAATAAAACAGCTTCAGTTTGTTTATCGCTCAAAGTAAAAATGTATTTGGTTTTTTCTTTAGTTATTTTTCATTGCCTACATTTGAGCGCTGTTTGCATTTATCAGCTCTTAACGCAGCGATGATTTTGCCTGCCAAAACTGAATTGAACTGAACTGCAAATAGAAAAGCAGATTTTGTGGAAAATTAAACACATTTTTCACCACTCACCTAAGCGCATTCTACTGCTCCTTTCGCAATCGGACACATTTCACAAGCTTTTGCCCAAAGTTAGAGCACAAAATGTGACAGGACATGAAAAGCTGCTGTTGGACTGCTTATGACATCAACTTCAGAAAACTTCGGCTACATTACCAATTGCACTTGGCAACGTTAAGCATCTAGGATGCTACGGTCTATTAAAGTCTCGCTCTGTACTCAACCTATTAGCCCAAGGACATTTTCTTTGTTTTTCCACGGCAACTTCGAAATCATTTTGGCCTGTCAATTATCGGTTTCCACAGCAAGATGCTTTCTATTTACTGGCGTGTAAACAAGTTTATCCACCATTTTCATTTTTAAATATAATCGTGACGTGAGAGGCTTTGGCAAAATAAATAAAATAAAAAATATATATATATGTTGTTGTGCTGCGGTATACATGAGTTGTTTAGCCAAAGATAAAAACGTGATTACGAAACAAAACACTCGACTGAAGACAAAGGGGGCCCGAAATATTTTTGGGGGCATATTTTGTTGTGCCGCCAGTGGCACCATAAATCAAAAAACCGCAGGCTTTCGCTTGGGTCATGCGAAAAGTTAAACGGGCCGAAATGTGGAAAAACTTTAGTTTTAATGGGTCGAGACGTTTTTCCGATCATTTGATGAAAACGAAGCGAATTCCAAGGCACCGAGAGTGCCGCAAACGCGTTAAGAATTATTGATGCCTCATTGCTGATTGCTCTGCGTTTACGCCATTTGACACACTCACATCCCGGAAAATATTCCCCCAAAATATCCTGAAATCTCCTGGGGTTGGGCGAACATAATCCCAAGTCCCTCAAGTCGAAAAGGACACCCACTCACACAAACACAAACACAATTGAAGTTATTTGGTATGTCTAGCGTGTACTTCGCATTTGCCCTCACGAATCTTTGAGTCTTGGGCGTTATTACAGTTTTTCCCCGGAAACTGATGGCAAAAATCAACACCCACATTGTCAGCATTCATTCAAGGCCTAAAACACGTCTGCACAAAATTATTGCCAACTTGGCCGATTCAAGGACTCAACATGCATTGCATTAAATTGTATTCTCGATGTGAGCGCCAAATTCGCTAAAACAATAAATATGGATTTGCTTGATTGTGCGATGATTTCAATAAGTAATAACATTTCTTTCTACTTGGTTATTTTTCAAGCCTCAAATATTTGACTGCGTTATTCCATTGAAATTTTAACGAATTTTTCGAAATATAAAGTGGTTATGTCACTTTTCAAATCAAAATTGTAACAAATCTATTAAAATTTATGCTGGCTTTGTCAGACTCCCCAAAGTATTTTCACACGTGACAATAAAAGAGAATGGTATGGGGCATCTCGGAAAAACAAACATTTAAATGATTTTTATGGCTACACATTTTCACTCCGAACATTAAACTTTAATGCACGGTCCTAAGAATTTTTTTTATGCCTGAAAGTGGAGTATTATTGAAGATTCGTGTGTGTCCTTCGGCATGCGAACAGTAAATATTCATTTTGCTTATTTGATTTTGGTTCGAAAGAAATGTTTATTTTTGAACAAACTTTATACTTTCCAGGCGCATGCAAAGTTAAGTCCTGCCAGTCCGAGAATTCCATTAGTTCTGCTAAATGTGCGAATATATGAAACCCAAACGAATCCACAACAAAGACATTCATATTGCCTTCTGTGGTCCATAGTCCATGGTAGATGGTCCATGGTATTTGAATGTTAAGTGATTCACGAGCTTCTCCCCATTGTTCGAAACTTATTTGCATTCATGTTTTTGCGCTTTTTTTCCGCTTCGGTCAGCGTAATATCTCTGTGTCCTCGGAAAAATTACTTTATGGCAGGAAAGGCATTTTGGTAGTAAGTTGTTTACCTAGGGAAAGTTGCAGACCAAACTCAATGTTGGTTCGCCGATGAGTGGATCTGAAGATTGCGATTATGTGGTTTCCCTACTCAATTTTACTTGCAGTTTTTGCCTCCGTTTGCAACCAGATTATTGCTTTCTTTTTTTTGTGCCCATTGTTGGTTGGTCAATATTGAAGTAGTCAAGTGGGTAAACGCTCTTGATTGTGACGTTCTTTCTTCATTATTTACTTGTCAAGATAGTTTGCGAATTTGTTGCATATTTTTTCTATTCTGTTGTTTACTTAAAAACCGAGTACAAATGGCTATTTAGAGCGAGCAAACGAAGCATGAAATCAATTTCCATTAGTCCTTAGATTAACTTTGAATCGTCAGTATCCTTTGAGATTTGCTCGTTAGATTTGTTTTCCTTTTTCCGGTATGTCCGGTATGTCATTTTAATTTAGTGCCCAGGGAGTCGTTAAAGAGCAGTTTAACCCAAAAATAGAATAAGTCCATAAAGCAAATAGATACATATTAATCTTACGGATGCGGCAAAAGGTCGTATGTCAAATGGAATTTTTTTTGGCAAAAACAATCGGTTGATAGCATTATTTTCAATTGCGTAACCTTCGCGTCCTGAAAAACGTCAATTACAAAAGAGTAAAGTCTGTGTAAAACCAATTTTTCGGTCTGCAATCAGAGATCGCGGCAAAGATTTATTACCTTTAAGCTTACTTCACGGCTGTCAGGTGAATACAAAATACCAGCAGCATAAAGGACATTCACGTATTTTTTTGGGCTGAAATTGGCGAAGGAAGTAGTGGTGGTGGTTATCCTGAAACTGGTTGCTCGCCAACTTGAGTTCTTTTCCATTTGCATAAGCGCTTCCGCTGAATATTCATGTGAGATTTTAATAGCTCGCCTTGCAAAATGGTGCATTCGAATAAAGTTTTTATTATTAATACATTTATATTTTAGTTAATGTTGTGATATAGTTGGGCATCTCTGAAACACTGCGCTGTGATGTCATATCGCTGAAAGTGTCCTGTATTCCAGGCGATTATCAAAAATCTAATTTCCGCTTTCAAAACGCCAAAGGAAATGTAAGCTGGATATTGGTCACCATCCATATCGCAATAAATGAATTCCACTGGCAGCAGTTTAACATTACCCCATCGCGATGTATGCAGAATGCAGAGCAGCACAAAGGACTGCTCCTTGAAGATGCTGGCCATGTAGATGCCCAGTGGATCCATGGCGAGGCATTGGGGCTCACCGCAGCAAAGTCGCTGGCCAGCACAGGTGGTCACAAGCTGCAGATCCATTATCAACTGAACGCGCCATATTGACTGGGGCCGCAGGAAGACACTGTCCTCACCATCGCTGGTACATGAGTAGACGCGAGTGCTGCCGTAACACGCATAGAGCAAAGTGGAACCGCATGTTGTCCAGACGGCCGATTGAATGCGTTGCTGCCCAAGGATCTGTTTCAACTTCCATTTCGATCGATTCAGTTGACAAAGACTGGCGCCCGCATCGCAGGAGGCGCAGAAGAGCACATGGAAATCGGGACTAAAACGCAGTAGGGAGAAGGAGCCTAAACTCTTCGGATTCGGTATCAAACGTATCTTTTGCTGACAGTCCGGCTCCCAGAGCATGATGTGCGATGAGCCAAATGCGGCGGTAACCAGAATAGTGCCATCTTCATTCCATTGCATCGAAGTCACATAGTTGTGCCCTTTATCCTGCAGGACTTGCAAGTGATGAGTGCCCATCATACGTCGAATATTTCGATTGGCATTGAGACGACGACTATCCGACCACAAACATATACCGGCTGCACAACCCACGGCAAATTCACAAGTTTGCGACCAAGGACGAAAGGCGACACAGGTGGTGTCCTTTTGCCTAACGGATTGAATTTTGGTGGGGCAATCGTAATTTTTGTCGCAGATCAGAACCACATCATCGTTGGTTAGAAATGCCATTAACGAGCTGCTCGGATGGCACTCAATAAATCGAATGACTGACGTTTTCCAGCCCCGTGTTTGGCTAATCCTCTCCAGAATCTCCGGATCGATGCGGCATTCGGGACGAAAACAGAGTCTCTTGAGTTGGCCAAGTTTTTGTAGAAACCATTGCCAATACTCGTTGGCCAGTTCCCATAGTAAATTGAGCACCTCTTCAGTTCGATTGCCTATATTTGCGTTGTTCCTGACAAAATCAACACATCTTTGCTGTTGATTATTGCAAATTGGAGCGTTTGTTTCACGAAACTCTTCATTTGATCGTTGCATTTTACTTTTTTTTTGCTTCTGTTTGATATATTCTAATACTTTGTGATCAAGTGAATGTTGGAAAACTTCTAGCTTGCTATATCTTTCAGTTGAAACATATACCTTTGGTGTTTCAAAAGTATGCTCCTGCTACCGATACTTCCATTTCATCTTTATCGATGCTAGCTTGCCTTTCTTATTTCTGGTTGCATTCCACCTAATGGCTTTACTTTCTCGCCCATCGTTTTCCACTTTTTCAGGCTTTATCTTGGCGGCTATTAGTTTTGATAAATGGCTTTGGCGATGCAGTTTCTGGTCAGCGCTGTCAGCAGTTTACCTCTCATCCTCTCATCCCAAAACGGCGATATAGAAAATATGTTTTATTTTCCCTCGCCATGCTCTAGGTATTTTCTAAAAATACGCCGATAGATGCCTTTATGCCCCCCCTTTTGGGTATCCAAGGATTGGAGGGGTACGAGGAATTTAAATAATCGCTTTAATATTATGCAGATCAATATTTAATCTACTCATAATCGAATTCGATTTATTTAGCATAAGCGAGTCAAACGAATAATTTTCAATGAGTTCGATTCGTTGTTTTATTGTCAGGCGGCTTGTAAAAATTTGAAGTGCGTCTGTCAGCGCGAATTCAAAAAAGAAAAAACAATTTTAATAGGTAAAATAATTTAATTGAATCCTTTGTTTTTAAGCAAAACGAAATGTATAACCTCTGAAAAGAACCTTAACAAATACACGATTTTCGCATAATTCACTTGTATGAACCAACGAAATGGGGGGAAAAAAATAGGCCAACTGAAAATGAAACGAAATTATGCGGGTAGAAAACCATAAATTGACTTTTGGGCCAACAAACAGACAAACAAAATAAAACTTTTTCCTTTTTTTGGGCGCTTGTATGCACGGAATAATTCGCAAGTTTTACGGTATGCTTCGCTTTGATCAAAGGCATTAATATTTTATTTCTTGTATATATGTACATACATACGTACATACATATGTACATATGTGCTACTGACGTCTTATGTTACGTGATGCTATGTATGTATGTGGCAAATTGTCTTGTCAACATAAAAAAATAACAAACAAAAGTTAGGAAGGAAAAATCCCACAGAGAAATGTGGCAAAAGCTTTAAGTGAAGCGTAAAAATTGAAAGGAAACTAAGTAGAATAATGTGTATCTTATTCTGCGGGTTAATTTTCATCGTTTGACTTTTTGACATGTTTTTAAATTCATCACGCACAATTGGTTTTTTGGGTATATGCTATCTTAAGATACGTATGGGTTCTAGAAATTGGAATAAAAATGGGAAAAAATAATTCATTTCCATCGTGAGTAAACTGTTCGTTTGACTTTTAAACAACTTGAAATTCATCACGCACAATAGGTTTTTTTTTTAGGTTAACTAGGGCCATTTTGAGATATATAAATATGTGATTGGGATGGGTTCTTTAAGAATGGTTATAGAATAATTTCCATCGTTTTTCACTTTATTTCAATATTCCTCACGCACATTTGATTTCTCTGCCCACTGGGACTATTTCAAGGTGTATTAACATGGGATTGGCTGCTACCCTAGAAATTGGATGTCATGAATCTACAATTTAGTTGGCTAACGAAATTCTCGGCTGAAATTGATTTTGGACAGCTTTCCATCTCGCCAACTCATGGACGTATTATCTGGACAGCTCTTGAGGGATCGGACAAAGGGAGATATATCTTTTATTTGGCTTTTTAAACAGCAGCCAGCATAACAAAATAAAAGCTCAGCAGGACTAACAAAAGCCAGGGGTCACTTTTGCCCGCATACGATTGTTTCGCCTTTTTTTTTTCTTTTTTGGAAGAATGCCTTTGTTTACCAATGAAATGGAATCTCCCTTTTATGGGCGAGCAGTTTATGTGTTTATGTTTTAGACTTATGCGCCAACTGCTTGACCATTTTATTGATTTAGTAGCCTGCTATATCGGCTTTTGCCCTCCCCCCTCGCCACATCACAATACCCATCCCGTGGCTCCATTTTATCGGCGGGTGTCGAGTGGATTTTCCATAAAACACGAATTTCCGCAACTCCATTTGGATTTCGCCCTTTGCCGTCCACTTGACACTTTGCAACTGAGCATTCAATTTCATTGAATTATAGAATTCCCAGAATTGTTCTGCAAATTAATAGGCAATTAACGTCAAGGGCAGAGGAGTCGTAAGCCAGCTGAACTTAGTGGTATATATACGCTTTTTGAATTATGGCATGTCCTTCGATTAAATCAACGAAATATGCGTGTACATTTAACACTTGTATTATATAGTACGCGGTATGTGTTAATTAATATTATGTGAAAATATCGTACCGTAAAGGGTATTAAGCTGGTCAGCTTTAAATTGAATTAATTTTTAATATAATCAGTTGAGCCAACGGCGCAATAAATGCATAATTAAAATTAATTTTTATTTTCAATTATGCTTTTAATTTGTTCTGATATTCGAAATGCCGCATGCTAAGTGAAAATGTCTTTCGCATTTAACAACTAGCAGAGATTCCTTTAAAGTTATTTAACAATGAGCTGCATAATTCGTACTTTTTACTTATATGGTTGCATAATTGTCTTAATGCAAAAGCGAGCGCACTTATTCAGTTTATTAGTGCCGAATGCGCCACCACCGCAACTTCATACGATTTAATCCCATTTGAGTGCCGACATTGGCCATTAAGCTAAGCCATAAATTCCGAATATTGCCGAACCTATAAAGTACTCAACTTGGTTAAACCGGAGGGAGCCAAACGCGCCATAAATTTCAATAAACACCCAATGAGGCATGTAACTATAGGGTTTCGCCAAGGATTCACTGCCGTGCAAAAGACGAGCTTTTAGCCGCAAATTAAGTGTTTTAATTAGCCATCTGCCTTTGCATTCTGAATTTTATCGGATATTAGTGTGTGAATGAATTTCAATAGTTGTAAATCATGACAATGATATTGGGTACTAGCGTTTATCGATTGGCAAGAAGCTTGGTAGTTGCAATCAACAAATTATAAAATTATATAAAATTATCCTTTTAAAGCTTAGAAATCATATACAAAAGTATATATCTCACATTTCCGATCGTTTGATTCTCAGATTTGATTTTGATTCAGTGCAGCAAAATAACTCCTTGAAGCCGAGTTAGCTGAACTGCTCATTATTTTGATAAATTGTTTGCAAAATGTCCTTCGGGGCAACTTTTTCTCCACGTTACATAAATAGACGTGCAATTAAGCAAGCTCGCAAGCAACTTCATTGATGCGACCTGTTATGAATGCCCATAGACATATAGTAAATGAGTTTCAAGGGTTGGGATTCATGGCATAAATTTATTCATTTAAGCAGACATGATGCTCTAATTATGCATGAAGCACGAAAAACTAGACGGAAGTCAAAGGAGCTGCGCTGCTTTTCAGAGTCAACGATCCCGATGTCCGAGGCTTTTGCATTGAGATTTATCCAGCAAAATTTGTAGTGAATTATATGAGAATAGTTCATGTGCCGCCACATTATTGTCTGTGGTAATAAAATCCACAAATTATCCAAATGCATGGAGTGATTTTGTGTTCTGTTTTCAGCAAATGGCGGCAAATGGCAAATGCCGCAGCTCAAGCATAAATTATGACTTGGACCACTTTTCGTGCATTGGGCATAAATCAGGCGAAATACAAGCATAACCGACATAAAGCATTGCCTACTGCTTTTTTATGCGCCCAAAAGTTTGACGGGCATACAATAATTTATTAGCAAACTCAGCGAATTGTAAAGGACGCGGCCGGGAAAACAGGACAGCACCCAGCCAGATTGCCAGGCGGTAAGAAAGAGAACGCGGGCAAAGGACGAAGGACGCAGGACGCAAATGTGGCTTACAAATTGCCAAAGGCAATCTCACTTCTGCTGCGCTCTGTTTCAAAATTTTCCCGTACTCCATGTCAGCGGTAACTCAATTAGAAAATATAATTATGCCACAGGAAGCGTTTTCATACGCATTTTCCTACAATATGAAAAGCTTGTTGAAATTAACTTTATTATACTTACGATATTGTGGATATGTCTGCACAAGAAGGCTTCCACAATGTCAGATGGCTTTAAAAAAAATATATGTATATATATAAAAAAAAGAAAAGAAAAATGAGATGAGATGAGGAAACAGAAACTCAAATATGAATAAAGTTTGCTGCTCCCTTTTAATTTTTTTTTTTTTTACGATAAATAAACATTTATCCCAACACAGGGATATGAAATGACGGTAGCTTTAATTAAAGCTAAATCGCACATTTCATACAACCGATACAATTTGCATGGGCCAAGGAAAAACTTTTCGGTCTGCGGAATGCATAAAACAATCCCAACACCAATTTACCTTATCAATCAGCAGGGCGGAATGAAAAGGGGGGCGTGGTTGGCGCTTAATCAAGCGCTAAGTCCGCAACAATCGCACCGAAAACGACCCTTCTCTCAAGTTTTGGCAACCGTTTACCTGGCGTAACCTTTAACCTTTCACCTTTTTGGCTGGAAGTGCTATCTAGGATGCGATGGAAGTTTTTCGCTTTTGCGGCGGTAATTTGTTGTTACACGTGGTCGACCCTGCCGTTTGCTTTTTGGGCGCTCAAATGAGGCGCATCATTAGTTTGCTAGACGTTGATTTTGAGTAACTCCCCCCCTTATTACCACCCCCCCCTCCCATTTGGATTCGCGATTTATTATTAATTGGCCGCAGCGAAGAAGAAAGTTTTACCGCCTATTTGTTTTACAAGTTTTTCTCGGGGCAAAACTTTTGTGCCGCGGCGAGAATGTTTCAATTATTAACACTTGTGCGTCCCGCTGCGTCTCACTAAATAATTCAATATTCGGGTTTTACTGCCATTCCTTCCATAAATACTGTACAAATATTTTCTGTTTAATTAAAACTTTATCCTTTTCAATTGTGCAACGACTTAAAAGCGTGCTCTTACAATTTAATATTAAACTCGATGGCAGCAAAAAAAAAAAAAAAAAACGGGTAAAAGGAATTTTAAAAATAAATTTTCATGCGCATAAGTAAGCATGTGGTTATATTGGCACAAGAAAAAAAAAAATAAATTAAGAGCTTTTTTATGCCAGCACGAACAATGGATCATTAATTAGAATTTTTATTGATAAATTAATCATAATCCAAAGCTAATAAAAGCAAATACGTGCACGAACTTCAAAAAAAAAAAAACATTTGCGCAAAAAGGCAAATAATTTATAATGCCATTTTTAATCGAGTTTAATTAATTTGCAAAACCATATTCCACTTTCGCAGCCAGAATCCAATGGTTTGTCGCCGAGGTGGCAGTAAATTTAAAGAGATTTTATTTGTGGTTTCCGACTGGGCTTAATTGCAGCCCGCCAAACTGTTTATTAAATAAGGCTAAAACGCTGCTGGCGATGCCCCGGAATTTGCTGCCTATTTTTTTTTTTTCAAGAGGCTTTTCCCATTGCAATTGGCAATTGGCAATTGGCAATGCATCTGCTTGCCGCATTCATGCCACTTTAATTTGCTTTAGGCCAATGCACACATGCAACTTTAACTGTTGCACGCAAAGTTGTAGCTGGCTGGCTGGCAAATTGGCGATGGATGGCAAACAAGGAGGCCAGCGAAAAGGGGACACCGGCTTTTGTCGCCGGCGCCGATCCTCGAAAAGCATCCTACATTCGCCCCCAGAAATAATAAACATCAATTGCCTAATGCAAACAACCGCAGGAGCTCTTCGTGCTCAGTTCGGTTCAGTACACCAATGCTTATATTCATAGTCTCCCTGACCTCTTACCACCTCAAAGGATGTGCACTGGAAGAAATAAAGGGATAAAGTGGGCTTCACGCGCGTAAAAGGTGTCTAAAAGTAAAGTAGGGATAAAGCAATGTTTCCTTACCCAAACAGTTTTAAGTTTATCCCTTTAAAATATCTAAAACTAGTGAGATTTTTCAATATTACAGATTCATTAAATCCGCTTTGCTTGCACAACTCGGTGGGAATTTTTCCGAGTGCACATTTGTTTGCATTTCCGTTGCTGCTGATTGTTGTTGCTGGCAGCAGCAGCAGAAACGGAAAAAGTGCTCTGTAAATACGCAACGAGACGCGTCGTATACTCGTAGTATTTAGGCAGTAGTCCTTGCTGGGCTCCTCGTCCTCGTGCCACCTCACCCCCCTTCACCTATAATTGTGTATGTGAATGTGTATGGTGTGTGTGTGTGTGTGTGCCGTTTGCCAGCGTCTTTTTATGAACTTGTTAACAATCTAACGACCTTTTTGCCCGGCTACCTCATTGCTGGTGTAGCCTGGCTAAATTCCGTATGTCGTCGAGTGGCGCATCAAATGTTTGGGCTTAGCAAATATTTGCATACTTTCGGGCTGCTCATGAAAATAACATAATTTGATTTGGTAATGTGATTTTGGCTTGAACAAATGTAAACATATGTTTGCCTATGCCATAGATAACATATTTTTGCTGATTTTTTTTATGGCAGCTGTCTCACGTAGGAAAATGTTTCGTGATTTATTGGTATTTAATAGTAGGGCAAGACATAAGCATCAGAAATCGGTTGGGATTAAATGCAAGAGAAGTGGGTCTCTTAAATGGCACACAAATATTGCATGAGCCTATTGTCCTAAAAGTATGCAACACAAGGACCATCACTTTCGCCAGCGCGCTGGCAGGACATAGTTCATTATTTATTCATAGCATTCAGTAGAGAAGTGTTTATGTGGCAAGGTCCTAACTCTGCAAGTAGCTCCACTTTGGGCCACAAATTGGCCAACAGCAAGAGGCATCTTGGAAAAAAAGGGGCCTCGCCAAAAAATAAAAGAAAGAAAAATATGCAAATGTAACTTTTTTTTTCGGCCCTGCATAAAAAGAAACTTTTTGATTCAACACAATCTCTAGTTTGAGGTCTGGCACCCGAAACAAAATTGTCAATATTGTAAACAGATTCCTTTCGACCGAAGCTGATTAGATTGGATCGAAAGTGGGATGATGGGTGGTAGTGGATGTGTCCCTGCTCCTCCTGACCCATATAATTGCTACTCTTGTTACCGACTCCACACGTGCTGGCCAACTTTTTGCATTGCCATTCGATTGGTAACATTTTAAAGCTTATTTGATTCGGAACGCACGTACCAAACTCCTCGGTTCCCTGGGAGACTAGTTGACCAGTCCTGTCCAGTTGACCAGCACCATATTGGCCTGTGGGCGGGCAAAATGGCCAGCCTTTGTGTAAATCTTTATTGAACACTCAAATCCTAATTGCACCCAGGGTGATCACTACATGGTAAGTGCGACGTTTGTCCATGTTTGTGAACGGAAAATGGTCAACGAGTCGGTTCATTTGGGGACTGGATGGATAGTTTATAAACGGAAAATGGTAAAATGCTAGTGCTGATTTGTTTTGTTCTCACAAAAAGGATTGGGGTCCCAATGATGAGTGTTGTCTCTTGTCTCTTGCATGATTTTTGGTAAACCAAACTGGAGTTTATGTTCTCTGTTGACCTTGAAGCAGCCTTTTCATAATAAGTATTATCCCTATCCGATTTGATTTTCAGATATCCCTTTTCGAAACTTACAATCTGAAAAGGAGGGAAAAAAAAATACTGAAGATATGCCTCGCCTGCAGCTAGACACAAGATTCTGTCCTTTCTGGGCAGATGGTGTGTAAAAAGTAAACAATAGTTACATTGATTAGGGTCTAATTTTTCCTTAAAGTCCTTACAATTTGCATTTGTATGGACGGATTCTGGAGGGACTTTCATAAATACGTTTCTGTTTGAGCAATATGAATTTGCTCGGCAGCTGTCGACTTGTATTGCCATGCATATATATTAGATACCCCTTTTTTTCAAGGGCTTAAACTTTTCCTTTGGCCCGGCTCTTTAGCTTGCAAAACCCTTGTAAAAAAAAGTTGACTAAACAACATTACGCAAGATGGGCGAAACATGTCATATGTTTATTTATTTAGGTAGCAACGGGCAATTGGCAATTTGCTTGAATGAAGTTGAAGTCACTTGAAAAATCCCAGAATAAACAAATGCATTAAAGCGGCAGACTGTGCAGCTATTTTAAGGGCTTACAAATATAATCCATTCATTGGCTAGACATAACAGATTTCAATTGCACAATTCAATACAATATTCCACCGAATATTCTGATGAAAAAATATGGCACCATTAAATAAATAAGACACAAACAACTTTAAGGAAATGGCCGCAAATTAAAGAAAATATAATCGACGAAGCGAAAAAATGCCCCGCAATAATAAACGATAATTGATAATAACATTTTGCTACCTTCCTTCCGCCAAATAAAATTCTTATATATGTATGTTTGTATGTGAAGGGGAAATCAATAAAACCGTTGGCGAAAACATTTGGCCACAATTTCAATTTTGTGGCACGAAAAGCGGCGAGTCGAATAAGAAGCACAGGAACTGGGAAACATTTCAACAATTTCCGCCTGCCACCGCGTGGAAAAGTGAAAATTTTCATTTTCGCAACTGTCCCAGTATGGAATGTGCCATTTCTTCGACACCTCCGCACAATTTCTATGCGACTGCACACCGCGGCGACAAAGTTAGACGAAATGTCATCATTTCCGTTGGGAAAACTGTGCGCGCTCAACCGGCAGCGCCGTGGAAAATGGGTGGAAAAAACCGCCGCTTAGTTTTTCCACAGCGGCAAATGATGGCGCTGCCGACTGTCGAGAAAGGTGCAGAAAGGTTAACTAAGAAAGCCATGCAAATGCCTTTTTATTTCCCCACAAACTTTGGGCCCACAGAAAGAAAAAAAAAAGATAATATAGAGAATTCCCGGGAATCAAAGAACTCTTTACTGGTCCCAGCCAATCCCTCTTACGGCTCTTAAACGAAGCGTAAAATTGTTAAATGAGTGCGAATGTCTACGGCGAAAAAGGTGTAGTATGTGCATATATCGAGGGTACACTGTACCTATAAGTACACAGCAACACTTAGTTGCATTGCATAAATAAATGTCTCAAGTGAGCGTGATATAAGATCACCCATTTATGCTTTAAGCTAAGTCAGCATCCCCACGCTGGCCGCTGGCCATATATGCGCATAAGCTCTCTCTCTCTCTCTCTTATACATATATATATATACGCTGCTCTTCTGCCGCTGTCGACGGCGGCGCAGTCGCAGTATTTAGGTAAGATTAGACACTCTGTAGAGGTTAAGCGGGCAGAACCGTTTCTGCTACTCGAAGAGATAAGAAGAAATAAAAAGGTGGCCTGACGGCTGCACCCAACTGCAAGGAAAACACGTGTTCTCAATTGGTGGCATATATTGGTTTATTACATGGCGACCGTGAGGCAGGAGCCTGCGATCTGAGGACTACTGAGGAAATGCTGCTAATATTGCCGATTTGATTTGGGAATTCTAAACAGCGACAACAGGTGTGAGAGGCAGGCCGCCCCTTACACCAGTGCGGGAGACCTAGAGACGGGACACTGATGAAAAAAAAAGAAACAAAAATACTGAGTGAGTAGAGTGTGGTAATGGGCAAACGCGGATGTCAGGAAATCAAAAATAAAGGTATAGCACATATTAAGTGGCTATGATATACAAATAAAACACCGCCCCCATGGGCAACGGCACAGAAATTAACTGCCGAATTAGACTTTCTGAAAGAAAACCTCCAGCAAAGAAAGCCGAATACCACAACTCACTCAGCAAAAATAGAAATAATCAATGAAGAAATAACTGAAAATTCAACATCACCCAAGCCGAAAAGACCCGACGTCTGCATGAAAGACTGCCCTCGACCATTGTAAGCCGCAACAGCAATTAGCACGGCATCCTGCGAGGGTAGGATTAGGATAAAGGATAAAGGATTCCACCGGCGCGCCGCACATGACAACAGCGAATGTCTACCAAGCAGACGTTCGAACACCCTGCTCCTGTCGAGCAAAGGGATCTGCCAAGTATCAAAGAGGTAATAGAGGTAGATCCGTCCGCGGGACCAAAGCCCTTGACCATACAAGAGTACAAGGCACGGACTGCAGCGAGGGAGCAGCCACCTAAAAAGAAGAGGGGTGGCCGCCGGATTAAGTTGCTCAGCGCCCGGAGGCTCAACATCGAACTACTGAAGACGGCAACTAATGAGGAAGACCGGCAGCGCTACAAAGAGCGCCTTGCAGCCATCAATCAACAACTTCGTGGTGCGAAGTAAAGCGGCGGGCTGCGTTATACGCCATAGCCTCAACCGCCCAAATATTATATTAATGTTGTCGATGCGGTTTCCGCTGCAACAAAATTACTAACTTATCAGGGACCCATTTCATAACTAACACATTATACTCAGTCCTAAACTTAAAATAAGTAATAATATTGTAAAATTGCAAATTGCAACCGATGTAAACTGAGTATAATGAATTCATCTATCAAGTAAAAATATGTTTAACAACAGTTTAGACCTATTAAAATTTCGAGCTATATTTATATCTGATCGAGATAACAATAATTGACCAATTCTCAAAGTTAAAATTCTATTTGTACTTTTGATATACAAATAAAGACTAATTTTCCCCATATCAAAATGGGACATAAGTCGTGGATACAACCCCACAGTTAAATTCAATGTACTTACTATTTTTGATTTTAGTTATCCTATCAGCCTTTTAACCTGGCCTTAAAACTTTATCAGTTTCACAAAAGATCGTTGAAAAGACTTACATGAGTCGAGCCAATGATTTAGACAAAATCTAATAGAAACTACACCAAAAAGGTACAAGTGCGATTACATCGCTAAAAGGTACATACATGGAATGGCTAAACTTAACCATATCCATAAACAATATTAGAGATGCTTTTGATAAATCCTATAAATGTATTAATAAAACCGCGCTGATCAAAACTCAGACGCTTATTTTTCACATAAAGGTATTGATAACACAATACAACACATTACAAAACCTAATAGTAACAAACAAAAGCAAACTCACTGAAGAACATAAAGTCCAATGCTTCAAAGTTCTCAGTTCATTTGGTAAAAGACTACATAATACCAGCGTTAGACACAGTATTATAATAGAAGTCCCAACAGAACTAACCAAAATAGCAGAATTCGACGAAAGCCAGTTAAGAGACTTGGACGAGTCGCAGCCGTTAGAAGATTTAGATATCGAAAGCGATATCGAATCAATAGAAGAATTAAAATTTAATACCGTACAACCAAATACAAGAAACATGGCCAACGCATTAGAAGCTCAGAGAGCATACGTTAAACAGGTATCTGCCACAGTACCTGAATTCGATGGTAAGAAACTCCATTTAAACAGGTTTGTGACAGCACTTAAGTTGACGGATCTAACTAAAGGAGATCAAGAAACTTTAGCAGTAGAGGTCATAAAGACCAAAATTATTGGCCCATTAAACTATAAAGTAGAACATGCGACAACGATACAGGCAATAATTACCATATTGCAGGCAAACGTAAAAGGCGAATCGCCTGACGTTATAAAGGCCAAATTAATAAATGCCCAACAAAGAGGCAAGACCGCGTCTCAGTATGTTACAGAAATAGACAGTATGCGTAAGCAGCTCGAGGCAGCTTACATAGACGGCGGATTAGACGCCGATAATGCTGACAAATTCGCGACTAAAGAGTCGATATCAGCAATGACCAAAAACTGTGCCAACGAGGCACTTAAAATGATCTTAACTGCAGGTACATTTAGTACATTCAACGACGCAATGGAAAAATACCTACATTGCAGTACAGAAATAACCGGCAATTCAAATACAGTCTTATTCTATAATGGGAATAATAGACGTGGTAATTATAATGCCTACTATCGTGGTAGAGGCAGAAATAATTATAACCATAATTATAACCAGAATTATAACCAAGGTTATAATAATAACAACAGAGGTCGCGGAGGCTACCGCGGCCACGGTAATAACAGAGACGGAGGTAACCGAAGGGGTAACCAAAGTCAGAATAATAATAACAACCGAAATGTGCGTAACGTACAATCGGAAAACAGCCAGACCCCCTTAAGCGATCAACAGTAAAAGTGTTTAAAGTAAACCTAAATCTGAGTATTTTCATTAAGACAAAAAACCATGAAACAAACACAGTTCTTACATTACTAATAGACACAGGTGCAGAAATTTCATTGCTAAAAGCCAAAGCAAAGGAATATAATAATATAAATTTCAGTAATATATCAAATATTACAGGTATTGGGCAAGGAACCATACAGTCTATAGGTACAGTAGATCTTGACATACGCATTCAGGATGTTCTAGTGCCACATGAATTTCATGTAGTACCTGAGAATTTTCCGATACCATGCGATGGCATAATCGGAATAGATTTTATCAAGAAATACAATTGCGTATTAGAGTTTCAAAATAACAAAGACTGGTTCACAATAAGACCCAATAACTTCAGTAGACAGATTAGTGTACCAATTACACATAACTTAGACTCCAACACACTCTTATTGCCAGCTAGATGCGAAGTAATCAGACAAGTCAAATTACTCACTAACGAAAAAACGGTGGTAGTACCAAATCAGGAGCTGCAACCAGGTATAATAGTAGCAAGCACCATTGCCGATAGCAAAAACGCATTGATTCGCATTATAAATACAAATAATAAAGACGCCATAATAGATAGCGCGAAGATCAAATGCGAATCAATGAAAGACTATGACATTTTTACAACACCAGTAGAAAAGGAAAATAGAACTGAAGAAATTTTAAAACAATTAAGATTCCCTAAACAATTCAATAATGAACTAACTAAGTTATGCACCGAGTTTAGCGATATTTTTGGTCTAGAAACAGAACCAATATCGGCTAACAATTTCTACAAACAAAAACTCAGATTAGGGGAAAAAACACCGGTCTATATAAAAAACTATCGCATGGCAGATAGCCAAAAACCAGAAATCGCCAGACAGGTAAAAAAATTAATAGATGATGGAATAGTTGAACCATCAATGTCTGAATATAATAGTCCATTACTTTTGGTTCCAAAGAAACCACTTCCGAATTCCACGGAAAAAAGATGGCGATTAGCAGTTGACTATCGTCAAATAAATAAGAAACTATTATCAGACAAATTTCCACTTCCAAGAATAGAAGATATTCTTGATCAATTAGGAAGAGCAAAGTATTTTTCATGTCTCGACCTAATGTCTGGATTCCACCAGATAGAACTAGAAAAAAGGTATAGAGATATAACGTCATTTTCAACAGCCAATGGCTCATATCGCTTCACGCGATTACCATACGGACTGAAAGTAGCACCAAACTCCTTCCAACGTATGATGACACTTGCATTTTCTGGTCTTGAACCATCGCAAGCATTTCTATATATGGATGACTTAGTAGTAATAGGTTGTTCAGAAAAACATATGCTCAAAAATTTGACTAACGTATTCGAGCTATGTAGACGACATAATTTGAAACTACATCCAGGGAAATGTTCTTTCTTTATGAAAGAAGTAACATATTTGGGTCACAAATGTACCGATAAAGGTATACTCCCAGATGACACCAAATATGAAGTTATAGAAAAATATCCTATACCAACAGATGCCGACAGTGCTAGGCGTTTCGTAGCCTTCTGTAATTATTACAGACGTTTCATTAAAAATTTTTCTGATCATTCACGCCACTTAACGAGGCTTTGTAAAAAGAATGTTCAATTCGAATGGACAGCAGAATGCAATGATGCATTCGAATACCTTAAAACAGAATTAATGAAACCAACATTACTACAGTACCCAGATTTCGGTAAAGAATTTTGCATAACAACCGATGCTAGTAAACAGGCATGCGGAGCGGTACTTACACAAGATCACAATGGTCAACAACTTCCAGTGGCATACGCTTCAAGAATGTTCACTCAAGGTGAAAGTAATAAGTCCACTACAGAACAAGAATTAACGGCCATTCATTGGGCCATAAATCATTTTCGACCATACATATATGGCAAGCATTTCATGGTAAAAAGCGATCATAGACCATTGTCATACCTATTCTCTATGAAAAATCCAAGTTCAAAACTCACTCGTATGAGGCTGGATTTAGAAGAGTATGACTTTACTGTAGAATATCTTAAGGGGAAAGATAACCATATTGCGGACGCCTTGTCTCGCATAACAATAAAAGATCTGAAAACAATCAACAGAGAAATATTAAAAGTTACCACCAGATCAAAAGCTAAACAGGAAAATTCCTGTAAGGACGAAGCAATAGTCAAAATACAAGAGGAAAAAGAGCAAACAATAGAAAAGCCCAAAGTCTATGAAGTTGTCAATAATAATGACACAAAGAAATATGTTTTAATCAAAATAGATAAACACAAGTGTTTATTAAAACGAGGAAAAACAATTGTTTCACGCTTTGATGTTGATGACTTGTATTCTAATGAAACATTTGATCTAAATCAATTCTTTCAAAGGCTTATTTCAAAAGCCGGAATGCATAAAATAACAAAAATGCGAATATCACCAAGCGAACAGATGTTCCAATTTGTATCACTAAATGAATTTAAAATAAAGGGCAACCGAGTACTCGAAAAAGTAGAACTAGCTATTCTACAAAAGGTGATAATTATAGACAAAAATGACGAAGCTCAGATTAAAGAAATTTTGACAAAATTCCATGATGATCCTATAGAAGGAGGCCACACTGGTATTTCGCGAACCCAGTCAAAAATCAAAAGATTTTATTATTGGCCCCAGATGACCAAGACAATCTCAAAGTATGTAAAGACTTGTTTGAAATGTCAACAAGCCAAAATTACAACACATACGAAAACTCCATTAACATTGATGCCAACGCCAGCAACAGCATTTGATACTGTTTTAATTGATACCATTGGCCCACTACCGAAATCGGAAGACGGAAATGAGTATGCAGTTACAATCATATGCGATCTAACCAAGTTTTTAGTAACTATTCCAACACCAAATAAAAGTGCTAAAACAGTTGCAAAGGCTATATTTGAATTATTTGTACTGAAGTACGGTCCAATGAAGACGTTCATTACAGATCAAGGTACGGAATACAAAAATTCACTTATGAATGAATTATGCAAATATATGCATATAGAAAATCTAACATCTAGCGCTCACCATCATCAAACTTTAGGAACAATAGAAAGAAGCCACCGAACTTTTAATGAATATATACGTTCATACATATCGGTTAACAAAAGTGATTGGGACATTTGGTTACCATATTTCACTTATTGCTTCAATACAACACCCTCAATAGTCCATGACTATTGCCCATACGAACTAGTATTTGGCAGACTACCCAGACAATTCAAAGATTTCAGTAAGATAAACAAAATAGACCCAATATACAACTTAGACGACTACTCTAAAGAGCTTAAATGCAGACTAGAATTGTCGTACAACAGAGCAAGAAGAATGTTAGAAAAAGCAAAAGCGGATAGAAAATTAAGATATGATAGGAATACAAATAATTTCGAATTAAAAATAGGAGATAAAGTATTACTTAGAAAAGAAACAGGTCATAAGTTAGATAAAAGATATGAAGGTCCTTATGACGTAGTAGATATAGGAATAAATGACAATATAACCATTAAAACAGGAAGTAAGAAACAACAAATAGTACATAAAGATAGGCTAAAAAAGCACAAATAGAATGAAAAAAAAAAGGGCAATCAATGCCAAACCTTTCATAATAAAACTTAAATAACGGCCTGATCAGCCAAAACAATATAACAAAGACATAGATATAATCGAATTTTTATTAATTCAAAATACATACATATTTTTTCTTTATTCATTTAAAAATTCTATATCATAAATAATGTTAATTCATTAAAAATAATATTTAAGTAATTTTTATTTTATAATGGTAATATAGTTGATAGAAAATAACTTCATTTCTTTACGTTATTTTAAAAAAGAGGGGAGGTGTAGTATGTGCATATATCGAGGGTACACTGTACCTATAAGTACACAGCAACACTTAGTTGCATTGCATAAATAAATGTCTCAAGTGAGCGTGATATAAGATCACCCATTTATGCTTTAAGCTAAGTCAGCATCCCCACGCTGGCCGCTGGCCATATATGCGCATAAGCTCTCTCTCTCTCTCTCTTATACATATATATATATACGCTGCTCTTCTGCCGCTGTCGACGGCGGCGCAGTCGCAGTATTTAGGTAAGATTAGACACTCTGTAGAGGTTAAGCGGGCAGAACCGTTTCTGCTACTCGAAGAGATAAGAAGAAATAAAAAGGTGGCCTGACGGCTGCACCCAACTGCAAGGAAAACACGTGTTCTCAATTGGTGGCATATATTGGTTTATTACAAAGGAGCCTGCGCTCCAAGGATCCCAAGTTTTCGTCCTTTGACCATTTCGCAGCATACTAAATTATTGATTAACCATGTTGGTCGCCATGCACGATTGCTTCTTAGCTTATTTCAACTTTCCATACTCGTAGCTCAAATTGAATTGCTCGCCATGAACTCGTCCGGATTTCAATCGATTTTGTTAAAAGAAGTTTCTGGGTAACCATTGATTAAACATGATCTATTAAGATTAAAGGAAGTGTTTTCCTATTAGGTTATTAGTCGTACAGAAAGCTATGCATTATGTGTCCGAAAGTAATTGTATTTACATGGCTTTCGAACACAAATGTATTTGAATTCGATCCATATAGCACTGTAGTTAGTTTCATAAGCAATCCTTGTAAAAGGTCCTTAAATAGAACTAAAGACTCTAATAGGTCACAAGGAAAACAATAAGCGCATTTTTCGTGATGGAAACCACACACAACTGTTGATGTATCCAGGACAACGAAAAGGAGCCACATTGATATTGATGGCGATGATAACGAGTATTATGTTACAAAACAAGACAGGGATGTCGTAATAAGTTATGTTGGCCAACTGAGGGGCCCACAGTTTGTCCTCCAGTTTTCACCTGTTAAAGACAAAGTGGCCTTATATATCCTAACTTTCTGGGAATTTCATTTGGCAAGCAAAGAGTCGAGTCGTGAAGCAGTTAAATTGAATATGTTTGCTTTGGCTGAAGGAAAAGAAAACTATGTTGTGGTTCTAATTGATACTACGAATACAAATAAACCTCTTTGCGCAGCTAACCGAGCATTCAATTTTGACATTCAAGGCAAACATGTTGTCAAATGCATAAAAAGAAATACTGAAACGAAGATATACTCTTGAATTCGTCAAAGGATTCTGTTTAGGGTCCTTATACATATAAATGTTTGATATAATTGTTCATGTTTACTATCTACTTATATCATAGTTTATCTAACAAACTTACAACACAACTCTAGTAAAGAATAAGTAACAATTTGGCGTACAGACTTAAGTATTTTCGAAGCTAGTAATTAAAACGAGGTTGTAATGGCTGCTGTGTGGTACGTGTTCCAATTTTTAGGAACAATATCTCTTATCCTACTAACTAATATCCGAAACTTTAGAAAATGCACTTCTCTTGAAGCCTTTAAAAGTCTTTATCCCATCCGCTCAGTTCCTCCGGTGGCTCATAGTCGTTCTCAACACCCGAAGGACCAAAATATTGCAAGTCGGTCCAACTCTTCAATGGTCTTTTGATGGGCGATGGCAATTGCTTCAGTTTCAGTCTCTGCCAGTCGAGACTTTCGAACCAACTATGCCGCTTAATATCCGCAATTCCCTTGCGCTGATATCCCAGTCTTTCCGCCGGCAGTTGCTTGCAAAGATGCCGCACCAGGTGCTGTGCGGATTTGGGAATGCGCGATGGCATGTGGATGACATCGATGCCGCTAAGGATTTGCTGATAGATCTTGATCTGGTTAACGCCCCTGAAGGGTGTTTTGCCAACCAGAAGTTCATATACCAGTATTCCCAGTGCCCAATAGTCGACGGCACGATCGTGTCCGCGATCCAAGATTATCTCGGGTGCCACGTACTCCGGTGTGCCAGCAAATGTGTTGGTCTTCTCATTCTGCCGCACAAATTTGGCAAATCCAAAATCAACCTGGAAGAAAATGAATATTTGTGTTAGTTTTAATACTTTTCAATCGTTAAAGGTTGCAAGATCCATATAAAGCTGTTAAAAAGTATGCTGCGCTGTACTTTTTATACTTATAGCATACTCTTAGGCGCGCATAATTAGTAGTGAATGCAAAGCATTCTTTTATGCACATTTGGAAATGTTACTTATTAGTTTTAAACTATTATGCATATCAATACCAGTTTGCAATAGCCATCGGTGCCCAGCATCAGATTCTCTGGCTTCAAGTCCCTGTAGATGAAGTGATGGGAGTGCAAGTAATCGAATGCCTCGACGACACAGCCCGCTATAAATTTGGCGGTCTTCTCATCGAAGTACTGCCGCTTTGACATCACCGTCCATACATCACCGCCCATGCAGGCCTCCATTAGGAAGTAAACGTATTTGTCATTGCGGTACGTGCGATATAGTCTGAAATAAAATATAACAAAATTACTTTATTTATATCTCGATGCGAGTCAAGAGCTTGAGTTACGACGCACTGTACTATAAATGGCGATTGGCGGCACTTGATCATAACGTTCTTCTCGTTGTAAACGTGCTCTATTTGATCTTGCTTGACCACCTCGATTTTCTTGATAATCTTCAAAGCCAACGCCTGCTGGTTGTAGGCCACCAGATCCACACGTCCAAAGGCGCCGCAGCCCAGCGTGGCTATCTTCTTTAGCTCCGAGATGGCCACCTGGGAGTACTCGTTGTCGAACTCCAGAGACTTGGTGCTGGAACGACCACTCGTATCGTTGCGCTGACTACTGGGCTTCTCGCGCAGCTGCTTTATGGTTCCCAAATAGCTAATGAAGGCTCTGAAAATGAAGGAAAGTAATAAGTAACGTATATGAGACAAGGTATCCTGTTCCGAACTCACTCTCTGTCCAGCATTAGGACCTCTGTGCCCGGTGCATCCGCATAGACACTGGCCTGTCGCACATCCGCATTGAGCAGTGCCTGCTCCCCGAAGTAGTCACCTCGCTTTCGATTCGCCACAATCTGCTCCTGCTGCTGTTCGTCCAGCTTCTTTATGGTCACAGTTCCGCACCGGATGATGTAGAACTCGTTGCCCAGCTCACCTTCGCGAACGATACAGCTGTCGGTTTCGTAGAATTTCTGCAATACAATAGGAGCAACTAAGTTTTGTGGTTGGCATTGCAACGATAGCTATGATAATGGATTACCCGCTGCAAAAGATCAACGACTTTGAGCAACAAACTTTGGTCGAACTCCTGCAGGAATGGAGCGGAGCGCAGGAACTGAAGGTTCTCCTCGCGCTCCCTGGACCCCGAGATTTGCATGATGGCCCGGAAGGTTTCGCGTGCGATTTTCCAAACGCGTGCATCGGTGGCAGCTGAGAAAAAGGACCCTCTGATTTATAAACCATCCCTTTTTTTTTTTGTTGCTCTTGGTTTTGGTTTTTCCAAACTTGAGAACTTACCCTCTATGGACGCCTGGCGTGGAGCATTGTAGAGAATGGCCAGCTCGCCGAACACAGTGGCCGGTCCAAAGCTGGCCACCAGTTGGCCACCACGGATGACATCGTACTGTCCCTCGGCGGAGACATATATCTCGGAACCCTCCTCGTGCTCACGAATGATGAGGCTGTGCTTCCTGTAGCTGGCCGGTGCCATTGCATTGATAACCATCTCCTTGCGCTCCTTGTCCATTAGATTATTGAGGAAATCATTGCGCTCAATGGCCGTTCGTATGAGATTGCGTGTGCTGTGAATCGGATTCATTGGGTAATAATCAGCGGATTGTTTGTTTGTTTATTTGTTTGTCTCTAATACGGCATTGGACACCATCCTGTTGTGGTTATGTTACTCACCCTTCGTCCTTTGCAATAGATTCGATTTCAATGTCGCTCTGAATGGGAAAATTGGGACGGACATAGATGAGGCCACCTTCAACGCGATGGGTTTTCGGTGTCGAGGAATCGCTGGACTTGTGACTCTCCTCAGCTCCTGCCATTTGATCCTTTTGGTGTTTGTGTGTGAAATTAGCGAAAAAAGAAGGAATTAGATAGTGTAACGATTGTATTTCGTTTTAATAGAAGGTTTTGTTAGCCTAAGAAATGGCATTTGCTTTAATAAGAATATCTAGAAAGTTGTCTTTAAGGTTCACTACCCAAGTTGTTTGGAGGGCTGGAAACAAAAGTACCTGAATATAAACGTTAAGCAGCGTTATTGCGGCACTGGAGCAACATACTCCTTTGGAATGGAGCTATCTAAGCACCTATTAGCCACAGGCTGTCCATGGAACAGCACCCAGAAAGCCAAGCGAACGGCTCTTTCGGTGGCCAAAAAGTTTGCGATTCGTGTCTGTTGGTGAACAATTAACGTTTAACTTGTTTTCACAAGTGTGGCTGGGCTGTGCACGGCTCAATTGCAACCAGCTGTTTCGTGTTTCATTCTTCCCCACTTGAGTCCTGGGGCAATAAAAGGTCAGGGGTATGTGTGTGAATCCCCCACACGAAAGTTGCATCAAATAGTAAATGGAGTGTAGCTTTCCGACAGTTAGACACACTCACAGAATGTCGGTGAATGCAAGTTTCTGGGCATTTGAATGCCAAACGCAATTACTGATTTTCAGTTTGCATAACTAGCTACAATTGAAGGTAACTGGGAATTTTTCACCTTAGTGGCAATTTAATAAATTATTATTATAATTAAATTATTATCTGGTCGAGAGAGTTATTTAAGGCATGCTTTCTTTGCCAAATAATTCTTTAATTAACTTTTCCCTTCAATTTGTGTCTATTTAATAATAATTGTCATTAATTAGTATATCCATACAGTCTATCCATTCGATGGCAAGTCAATGCATATATACGAAAATGTTGCATCTATCAAGGATCAAGTAGGTGGAAAAGGTCACTTCCTACCTCCTTACCACTCCCCCCCCCCCCCATCAAGTCTATAAATGTGGCACAGCCTCGAGGACTTCTATTCCGGAATAACCGCAGAGTTCTGGCCAGTTTGCCGGTGATGTCATTTGGCAAGCCACCTCATTACTTACTTGACTATTCGTAGCATCCTGCTGGATCTCCTGCTGCTGCTGCTGCTCCTGTTGCTTCTGCTGCTGCTGTCGCTCCATGCTCCGTTTCTTGCGCAGATGGAGCGGCGTTCCGGGGACGAGGAGTTCCGGCGGCAACGGCGGTGCTGGCGGTATGTTAATATCGGGCATCGTGGACACACGTCGGCGACGCTGGCTGTCCGTCTGGCTCTTGGCCAGATAATTGAGTGACACATTGCTGGAGCTCTTGGCGCGGGGCGGAGCCTGGAGTGCTTGCTGCTTGCCCATTTCCCGTTCCGGTTGCTCCTGTGGCACGACGCCATTTGTCAGTTTGGCGGCACTGTTGTTGTTGGCATCGCTACTCTGGCAGGACAAGGTGTCATCCGTTTGCTGGGCGCTTAGTTCCTGCGTGTGACCAATGAAAAACTTTACAGGACCCTCGGTCACAGGTGTTGTGGCTATGGAGTTGCTCGAGGGTGTGTCATAGTCATCGTCGTGGGCGACGCTCTCATCAATTATGCCATTCACATTCACTTTGAGTTTTGACTTGCCGCCGCCATCGACGACATCGACATGTGCATTAGCACCCGGCTGCACCCGCTCCCCCAGTGAATCCATGCCATCTCCAGTGTCCTTTGCATCCCGAACATCCTCGATCTCGATGCTGGGCACTTCGGTGGGCAAGGCGGTGGGCCGTCGCTCTTTGACTGGTTTTAATTTCGAACTTGAGCGTATGACATTAATTGCACTGCCGCCGGATGGGCATGCATCCTGCGCCTGCAGTTTGTCCTTGTTGGTGCGGAACTTCCGCTCCTGGACGCCATTGTTTGCGCTGCCATTTTCGGCAACCGAGTGCAGGGTCCACCTGGCGGGTGCGGGCGGTGAGCCGGGCGGCTGCTGTTGCTGTCTGAGGCGCTGAAGTTTGGCCTGAAGCACGAATATGGCATCCAACAAAACAGCCAAAACAGTCAAACAAGACAAACACAGCGGTGCAAAAGTTTGGTGTTGGTGTTGCCAAGTGGTCGTGTGTTGGGTGCGAGGTGGTTTATATATATATATATATATATATTTACAAGTGTTTTGTGCCGATATTATTGTGTACACCACCGTTTGAATCGTTTGAAAGTATAAGAAACATACAAGCATGTGTGCAAATATTAGTCGAGTTCCAATAAACAGGTGGAGGCAGGTACATAAAGTGCAGGTGCGAGGACTCTGGGCTCTGGTTTTTGGTTTCTGGGATACTCACCTCACTGGCACTCGGAGTGACGATGGGCGAGTACAGTGGCTTCTCCTCGCGACGGATGTACTTGCCAATTTGCTGAAAATATAATTTGAATTTATTTATAACGCATTTATGCACAAACAAATATAAAAACCACCCACGTTTTTGGAAAACACTTTATTGGTTCCATGCAAACATTGAAATCATCAACAAAAGCCTTTTGATTGGCCTCACTTATCACTAATATTTACTTTTCATGACATATTCATAGTTATATTGCGTTGACAAATGCTCCAAAATACAACTGCATCTGGCTATCTGTTTATTTTAATAAGGCACAAATACAAGCTAAATTAGCTAACAAAAATTGGTTTGGCTGTCCAAAATACTTCGAAAATATCAATATTTTGAGTGCAGTTTTATCAATTTAAAAAATACTTTAAAAATATCAATATTTTGAGTGCAGTTTTAACAACTTAAAAAATTCTTAAAAAATATCAATATTTTGAATACAGTTTTATAATCAATTTTAAATGCATAGCTCCATCTTAGTTAGTTTTCGTTCTTCACATAAACGAAATACAATTGTTAAACTTGGTAATATAAGTAATATATTTTTTAATTTATTTATTGGCTAATGTTAAGCACTCAAGCTTAAATTTTCATTAGCTCTGCTGACCTACTGACCAACTTTACTTGCAATTGTGAGTGTCATGTTTATTTTTGATCATATATCGGTTTACGTAAAAAGCAATCTGATGCTGAACATAATTTTCTACCTTGGAACTGCCCACTTCTGGGCTGTCAGCTTAAGCCCCCCTCCCCCTCAAATAGGCCGATAATAGCCAATTTCCATTGTGATTTTCTTTCTTTATGCTTTCCATAATGGGCATTTTACACTCGATGGTGCGCACTAAATCTGTCCATTGTGGGTTCCCCTTGCGACTTTTCGACCTTTCAACACGTCAGTTAGGGATTCATCGTGAATTGGGTCAGATTGATCGGCTTACGATGGCGATGAACTGGGCTTTTGAGCGCATCTCACGAGTTTCCATTTCTTATTTATAAACATATTATTTCATTTCGACTTCAGACATGTGACCTATTCAAAAATGTAAAACTTTTGACACGACTGGTGGTTGGGTTGGTTGCTGCTTGTATGTGTCGTAAAAGTAATTTTATGTTCGCTTTTTGGTTTTGTTTTGTTGCGCAACAAATGTTGAAAATGAAAATAGATCAGACAGCTATGACTTGTGCCTGACATAAGTCATAATTTCGTTGAATTTATTACGGGCTTTAAGTATTTCTATTTTGGAAATGCTACCTAGAATTTATTGCAGCTTTTTAGCATTTTTAATTGAAAGTGCCTAAAGAGTAGTAAACATGCCAGCTTCTTTTCAAGTTGGAGTTGCATAAAATACTAAGTATACCCTTTCGAAAGTCATTACAACTATGGCAAGCAACTTTTAGTGCTTATCATACAATAGAGTAGTTGTTTCTATAGATATAATATAATACTATTTTGCATGCAACTATTTTCGTCACTTTTTGTGGAGTTATGTATCTGAAATGTTTGCCAACTTAACTCAGCTGAAAAGCATTTCCATCTTATCTTTAATTGGCACGGTTCTAATGAAATATTCAAGTCCGTGTTTTGGGTGGCCTAGTGTGGGCATAAATAAACTCGTGTCAATTTGCCAGACGCCTGGTTGGATCAGCTTTGATATGCTAATCGACCTAAACGACGGCATTTTGACAGGTTTTCCGTTTTCCCACGGAAGCCCCGAATTTTGCTTTTCAACCGATAAAGTCACCGATAACGTAGCTCTGCAGGGGAAGTTTTCTTCTTTCTTTTTTTTTTTTGCTGGCTGCCTTAAAAGGATTCTTCTCGCTGGCTCCAAATTCTGCGTCATTTCACGAATTCCTCCCCGGGGGCACTTCACCCCCCCCCCCCTCTCACCAACCACCGTAAAAAGGACCCAAACACATTTCGCAGTTATTTAGAATTACTGTGACGTGTAAGTTGTGCGTGCAATCACGTTCATTTCAGCCTAGAACCATGTCAGTGCTCCACCACCTTCTCCTCCCCCTCCTCCTCCTCTTGCTCCTGTGACAAAAATACGACAGATACAGATGTTTCCATAGATAGCTACGCATCCGACGGATCCTGCATATTTATACGTCATTTGAAGCTCCGGCTGCAAGATGCTCTGGTTCCTTGGATTTATGCATGAGCTTCATCCTTCCAGCGATGAATCCAGCATCCGCAGCATATCTATTTATATGCATGCTTATCATATTTTTGCATACCTAATGCCAACTCGTCGCAGAATGTTTGTTATTGATGAAAAGCCAAGATTGCAGATAGTCAAGTGACTTTCGGAAAGATGTATTAGCACAAGTAGTTGGGTAGCATGTGACCAACTCGTGAATGCCATTCTAAATCATTCATTCATTAAAAGGTTGTTTGTTTATGTGTATATAGTGTTTTTGCGAAAGTGGCTGGATTATAAAAAAAAACGTTCCTTGTATATCTGTTCAAATTCTCAATGAGCTTTGAAACTATTTTCCCCAATGCAAAAGCCAATGGGAAATCAGCCACTCGTGTTTTTCCCTCAGGTGCTTGTACTATTTTTTCCGCTTTTAAGATAAGCCAGTTAAAAAGTGAACGTCATGGACACAAAATTCGTGATAAGACAAAAACTAGGTTTCGCTCCAAACACATTTCATCGTGATTCAATACCCTGTTTATTCAGGGAGCACAAGGTCATTTCCGATCATAAAAGTACACATGAAATCATCAGATAATAATAATACTCCGATTTGGATATTCCAATCGGTCAGAAATGGAAGTGATATCATGGGTTTAGGTTATTTCTTATTTGTTTATTGTATATAATAAAGTAGGTAGGTAGGTGCCATAAAAGTGCGTTATCAGGGTTTCCACATCATCATTTCTATATATAATGGATTAACGTATAGATTGAACAGAAGCAGTAATTGGTAATGTAATGCATTAACTAATTTTAGAAGCAAATAAATAATATTTAATTATTAAACTAGTCTCTTTGCATTGGGTATCTCTTTGGTCGAAATGATCCGATTTGATTCACTATTTCGTTCCGTTGTTATTTATGGTATTCTCTCACCGCCCCGATTAACTCAATTAAGCACTTGATGAACTTATCAGTCGACTTATCAGACAAGTGCAATACTAAATACTAAGTACTAAAGCGGAACTCACCACGTTACTATCTTGTGTGTTGAGTATCGTATCGGTGTTCTCATCTTCGGCGGGCGTGAATTTGTTTTTGCTGCGATTGTGGAAAAGTCGTGGAAAGCAGGCCATATTGCACTGGATCACCAAGGTATCCGTATCCGTTTAAATAATATCTTTGATTTGCGCCAATTTCGTTGTCAACTTGGTTTTTATCTCAATTCGTTCGCTGCGTGTGGGTTAAACACATTTTGATTACCCCGGCCATATTCCCTGATTTATGGCCAAGGATTTAATTGCGGCTATAAATTTGTTGTGTTCGGTTGCAATTGTGGCGGATTATGTATGCTTCGATTGTGATTGGTCTACGAATCGATTTACTTCGTCAGTATAACACTTATTGGCTTTAAATTGATAAGCTCGAAATGTTCGATATCGTTTTTAACCCACAAATTATCTTATCGCATTTCGAATGGTTAAGGAAACTTAAAAAAAAGTGCGCTGATATGTTGGCAAACTTAATTTGATTTTACATTTGATTAAATACATGTATTAGGCAATATTGCATTTTATTCTTGGCTAAGACTCTAATACTGATTTAACAAGTTAGCTCATTAAAACTCGATTTTATTTGCAGTGCACTTAAGCCAGTAGTATGTATCTAGGATGCTATTGCCAAAAACTAGAAGTACGCAGTGAAAAGACAACGAGCCAGATACTGTGTTAGCCATCAGCAGCTTTCAGCTTGCCATCATAAACAAAGGACATCGCAGAATGCCAGTTGACCACATCGGGTTTATCAACTGTCCCAGAAAACTGGTTGAGAAGCATTTGCTTTGCATCTGATAAATTTGTTTGTGGAACAAAAGTTTCAAAGTTCAAAAATTATGCGCATCGTCAACTGGCTGCTTTAATTACCGCTCACAGCGAATTGCTACCAATTTCTTGGTTTTTGTTTCACGGCCAAGAAAACGCTGTGAGTCACAGTATGCTTGCTGGCTTTTTATCGTTTTTTGGCCTTATCGTCTCCAAATGCCTAATTGTTTTCTATTTATGAGCAGGGGGATTTTATTGTTTGGCCAAGAGATCTAAGGCAAATGCCCCAAAGAATGCCAACGATACTTGGCTTGGGGGCTTTGCCATTATCATAGCCCCAACTTTTCGAGTACTAACAAAGTTCAGGCCAGTGCCTTAAGAATCATATAGCTAGCTGCGTTTTATCAACCAATAATTGTGCTATATTTCCTTATACGATTTGTCGATAACACCGAACAATATTGGAAAATAAAGAACTGCCCGTTGTTTGCTCGTTTCCACATGATTTGCTTGGGAAATACAAATAAAAATTGTACAAAATGGTACAAAATGGTGCATAGAACAAGCTGAAACATTGGCCAAAGTAATGGCAACAGCTATATCAACAATAACGACAAGAGAAAGGCCGGAATGAATCGTTGGAGCCGCCAGTCACGAGTCACTCATTTATATTAATTTATTGACATTTCGTTTGCAGTTATCAGCACACTTCTCTGCTTCTTTATTTGTTGTTCTTTGCTGTTCTTAAATGTTGCCATTTCATTGCATTTTATAATTAAGCTATTGCCTGATTCTGTTATTTTTCAGTTTTGATTTGGTTTATAACTCGACCGCGTTAGCCACGAATTTTCGGTGTTGCGATAAGATTTAATGGCCAGAGTAAAGTTCACATAATTGGTCAATTTTACACGACATTTCGAAAAGTGTGTCACTTGAAGAAAAAAAAAAAAAAAAACAAAAACTGACCAACACCGTAATTTTCTTAAAATTTTTTAACTACTTTTTTTTAGCGGACTGACGCTTGAGACACTTTTTCGCGAATAAAAACAAAAACACTCAAATGTTTCCACGAAGTTGTCAGCCATATCTTTTGATTAGATATCAATATCAAGAACTTCAAGATGATTGATAAATTTGTTGACTGTCAATTTGTCAAATAGCATGGAAATGAAATTCACAAACTTGCGCATTCACTTATTTTTTTTTTCAGCTTTAGAACTCAACAAATTCTTCATCTTTTCACTTTTCAAATCAACCACTTGAGTTGAGCACGCAAAACGGGCATGTCAAATGACCGCAGTAATACAAATTCGGCGGGGAGGTGTTTTTCTTAAAACCAATCGTGGCTATTCACTTCCCAAAAAAACTCCATTTCCGATGGGGTCAGCTCATTTTACACAATTCGCACGTAACAATTTCCGCTCCACGAGGGCTGAATCACTTGGCGCGGAGACGCGGAGTGCAGGGCGTATACGCGATATTGTGAATATTGCCGCCCGCGATTCGTAAACCTTCCGTACACCTGCCGCCGTGGAGGCTGATAACTCGACTAATTTAACGCGGCCAATTTAAATTGGCAATTTGCTCGACGCCCCAACTGCGACTGCGATGCCAACGGTGACTGCGACCGAATCGGCCAACTGGCTTTATGTTTATCGGTATCAGTTCAGTTTCAAGTGCCTGCCTAGTGGCCTTATCTATGGAGAAGTGTTGGGCATGCCAGGCGTCACTGTTAACGCGAGACGTTCTTTTTTCTGGGCCCGCTCATGGATGTGGGCCAAAAGGGGTCTTAGGGCCAAGTGTAATTGGAATAAGCAAATATACCAGCGAACTTATCTGGCCCAAGCGAGCTGCTTCCTATGGCGAAAGTTAAACATTGCCATTCGTTTATGGGGCTGCAAGAAATGCAGCAAATATTTAAAAATTGCTATCCATTTTTACAGCACAAATAGCACTTTAATAGCTATTTAATCAAACTCCCATTGCCCATATAACACTGTTTACACTGTTTATGCTGTTTACACTTTGGTTTAAGAATAGCAAACATGCAAAACTCCATTGTACATCTGGCATATTAAACTGTGCTGTTTTAACGTGTTTTTCAATTTCATATTTTCTTTAGTAAAATAATAAATGTTTTTTATAAATATTTTTTCCAAATGACACACTTTTATACTTTTCGGTTTCAGAATTTGTTTTTACAAATATAGAAGTTATGGTGCTTATTTTTTTTATTATATATATTTTGCTGCATTAATTTCATTTTGATTAAAATGATATTTCTGAAAATTTTCATTAGCAAGTGGTCATTAGAAATCCATTTCGTATGCCATACAAAAGTTTTGGCATTCGGAAGTCAAACTTTATATTAAATAAAATTCCGCTCAAAAGTTTGGCGAAAGGGTTAACGAGATGTCACGCTCTCACCTTTCGAAAAATATGTAAATCAAATGTGATGACAAGCGGCAAGAGTTGGCGTCACAAATTAGAATTCTCGAGGCGTTCGAGTTGGGCGAAAAGTTCGCGGAGTTTTTATTCATTATGCCTTAAATGCGTAACTAAAGCAATTTGAAAGTAGAACTCATTTTCACCCTCGACTTGACTTGCCACTCGTGCTAAAATACTTTTTTTTTCACTGCGCGCGCGATTCTACGTGCCCATATGCCTAAAAGTATGCACGTATCTGGCGACATAGTCGTTTGATTAAACTTGTTAACACACATAGATACACCCACACACAGCCTCATTTTGAAGGCCGCGCAGCAGGCTGCGGATGTCGGCGCGGATGCGAATGCGGATGTCGAAGTTTGTCAGCCTGGCAGGAGCATCGCTTTAAAGTCAACGCTGCAAACTCATTTGGTCCAAGGAAGCGAACGAAACTCGAGCACAAATTCCAAAATATATACATATCTGCCCGGGTATTTCCTGTTCCCCCGCAGGAAGTTCCATTGCATAATCTTATTAACCACACAAACACACACACACACACACACTGAGATATAAAGCAGCTGATAGCGCTGCCAACTTGGCGCAGCGGGCGATCTGGAGAGGGAGGCGTTGCCAGATCAACCGTGTGATCAGTGTTGTGTTGCGACAGTAGAGCGCGAAATTCAAAATTAAACTTAAAATTAAACCGTTGAATTTTAATTTAATTTTAATTTTGATTCTGGTTACTGGGAGCGCACAAGTCTTTAAGAAAGGGGAAAAGGCACAAAGGTCGAGGACAGACCAAATATCATCCTCTCACCGTGCTGGTGCCTAAGCAGAGGCTCTGGTGTCCGAGTCGAGGCGGTACAAACCTCCATCCGTAAAAGCCAGGGGGAAATCCGTGGCCTACGTGGGAACCCCTTTCTAAGGCTGGTGCTTCGCCTAGGTAACCTTAGGCCATCTTTCAGTTGATGGACAGTGCAGTGGGGGGCAGTCCCCCTGATCGGAACGACCCGTTCAGGAGGAGCCCCCGACTTTCGAGATCCCCCACCAGAGGAGTCGGTAACCCGACCCATGGTGACGGAATCTCGGTCCCGTCGGTGGCAAGGGGTGAGCACGCAGGCCCCCAGCCGCCGTTGACTAGCGACTGCAGCGATGCTGTAGAGGTGGAGAACTTGGCTCCTACAGCATCTACGACCGCGACAAGTCAGAAGACGATGGACCACATCGCCGTGCCATCGCAAAAGACGGGAGGGAAGTCCCCAGCTGGTTCCCCTCATCGGTCTTCGGACCTGACCGCGGCTCTCCAGAATGAGGACCTGAGGGGCATACTTACCAGGATGAATGGCAAGATCAGCACCTTGCTATCCGCATTCGAGACCCAACGGCACGTGACACGAGAGACAAAGGGCATAGCTTCCGAACTCTCAGCCCTTAACAACAGGGCGTTAGAGCTGTACAAAGGTACTACTAGCGAGCACCGCTTGAAGAGCAGTGCTACCCAGACGGAGGTACAAAAGCCTACCAAAAAGGCTCCTCAAAATGCACAGGTACCCAAGGTGCAAGTGCCAAAAATCCAGGCGCCCAAGCCGAGCAACCCTACGTTGGGTGGCAACGGTGAAGAAAAGGCAACATCCAGACCAAACGAGTCCAAACCAGGCAGCTACGCATCTGTCGCCAAGAATGCTAGCACGGGTGTAGAGTGGACCAAGGTGAAGCCTACGCGCCTGCGTAAAAAACCGGAGGCACTCATCGTAAAAAAGACAGGAGAGGCTTCGTACGCAGAGATGCTTCGGAAGCTAAGATCGGACCCGAGCCTTAGCGAACTGGGCAGCCACGTGCGAAAAATCCGGAGAACGCAGAAAGGTGAGCTGTTGCTCGAGGTAGAGGGGAAAGCTTCGGAAAGCGTCCCCAAGTTTAAGAGCGACCTGGAAGCGGCGCTCAATGACTTGGCCTCTGTGCGCACAGGAGCGCAAAGAATAGCTCTATCTTGCAGCGGATTGGACGAGGCTACGACAGCAGAGGAGCTCCACAGCTGCTTGGTCGCCCAATTCCAGGGCCTGCAGATAAATCCTGAAGATATCAGGGGCCTTCGCAGAATGCGGGATGGCACGCAAATAGCCTCAGTGCTGCTGAACGCGAACGTTGCGATACCAGTCCTTAAACAGGGCACCATAACCGTTGGATGGTCAAGATGTCGTATCACCCAGGACGTTCGACCCACGAGATGCTACAGGTGTCTCGGCTATGGGCATCGATCAGCAACCTGCAAGAACACTGACAGGGCAGACTGCTGTCTTAGATGCGGTGAGCGTGGGCACAAGGCAAAGGGGTGCGTTGCAGCACCAAAATGCCTGATCTGCAGCAGCGAGGTGGACAGAAACCACTCGACGGGTAGCTTTGCGTGCCCGACCTACAGAGCGACCCTAAAAGAAGCCAAGAGCCACCTTAATGCACACTCATATTAGCGTAGTACAGCTCAATGTCAATCATTGCGCAGCAGCTCAGAGCCTCCTGGCCCAGACTGCGGCTGAGCGCAATGTAGACATCATGCTCCTAAGCGAACCCTACGTCTCTGGTAGCGGACAATCGTCCATGATCCTTGACGAGACAGGTAAAGCAGCTATCAAATGCTGCAGCTCTCTCCACGTCGAGGAACTGGCTGCTTTACCTATGCGGGGTATCGCTTATGCGAAGTTAAAACACGTGCACTTGTACAGCTGCTACGCTCCGCCGAGCGACACCCCCGATCAGTTCGAGGAGTTTCTGGAGGCGCTCGTGGACCATGCGAGAGGGCGAAGCCCGAAGGTCATTGCCGGCGACTTTAATGCCTGGGCAGTGGAATGGGGCAGCAGGACATCCAACACCAGAGGCCGAGCTGTGATTGACGCCATGGGAATGCTGGACCTTATACTGCTGAACGACGGACGGAAGCCGACGTTTAACAACGATAGGGGTACGTCCTTTATTGACGTTACCTTTGTCAGCAGAGGGCTAGTAGACAACAATAACTGGATGGTCCATGACGTCATGACGCTGAGCGACCACGCCCTGATCTCCTTCAGTCTCTCCCCGGAGGACATGCCCAGGAGACGGCAGAGTAGAGCAGTCGGGAAAGCATGGGACACCAGGAAGATCGATGAGGCCATGCTGGCCTATCAGATCAATTCCCTGGAAATCCCAAGTGGGGACGCAGAGAGTATGGCGGCAGGCCTCATGAATATGCTGGGAAGAATCTGCGACGCAATCATGCCAAGGAAAAATAAGGCACAGCGCAAACCACCCGTTTACTGGTGGAGCGCCTCCCTAAGCCAACTACGGTCTGATTGCCTCAGGGCTAGGAGAATGGCGCAACGAGCCAGAGGCAGTACCCACCACGCGGAACTCTTGGAGGCTTTCAGAAGGAAACGTCTAGAGTTCAAGCACGGCATCGCGGCTGCCAAAGCGCGGTCGTTTAAGGAGCTGCAGGATGGCGTAGACAGCGATACCTGGGGCCTCGCCTACAAGCTTGTTACCAAAAAGCTAAGGAGGAGAGCGGCAACCCCATCCGACCCGGGGGTCCTGGCTAACATAGTAGGGGAGCTATTCCCAAAGCAGACCACACTATGGAGGCCAACAGAGGCAGCCCCTGCCCCAGATTTTCCGTGCGTCACAGAACTTGAAGTCGCCGAGGCAGCCAAGCGCATCAAACCCAACAAAGCCCCTGGACTAGATGGTATTCCTGGAGCTGTTATAAAAGCAGTGGCGCTGGGTAGACCTGAAATCTTCAGGGCCACCTTCCAGCAATGCCTTCTGGACGGAATCTTCCCAACAAGGTGGAAAAGCCAGAAGCTAGTCCTGTTGCCGAAAGGCAAGGGACCAGCACATGCTGCAAACAGCTACCGCCCTCTATGCCTACTGGATATAGTAGGAAAACTGTTCGAACGTATCCTGTATACCAGAATAGAGGCAATCACCGAGAGCATCAACGGCCTGGGAAGTCATCAATATGGCTTCCGGAAAGGTAAGAGCACTCTGGACGCTCTTTCGGCCGTTTGTAACATCGCCAAGACCGCTATTTCTGGTGATAGATGGTTAGGGGGCAGGAAGGAATACTGCGCAATTGTGACTCTGGACGTAAGGAACGCTTTCAACACCGCCAGATGGCCCGTAATCCTCGCGGCCATGTACCGTATGGGGATCCCGGAGTACCTAAGGATAGTCGTTGGCAGCTACTTTAGGGACCGGGTCCTATGGTACGATACGGAAGATGGCCCAAAAAGATACCGAGTTTCGGCAGGTGTTCCCCAAGGATCGGTACTTGGACCAATCCTATGGAACATTATGTACGATGGGATCTTGGGCATCAACAGGCCCGTAGGAGTAGAGCTGCATTGTTTTGCTGACGATGTGGCAATCACAGCTGTCTCGAAAACAATCGCAGGGTTGGAAGACAAATGCAACTCTACGATCGGTGCTGCCATCCGCTGGCTCGAGAAAGCCGGGCTAGCAATAGCGGCTCACAAGACCGAAGCAGTCCTACTAAGCAGCAGGAAAAAGGTGGAGAACATGCTGGTCTCCGTCAAGGGTACACAGGTGACCTCTCAAGAGTCCCTAAAGTACCTGGGGGTAATGATAGATCGCAGACTATCGTTCAAGGACCACGCGAGCCACGCCAGCAAGAAGGCAGCAATCACAGCCTCTTCGTTGGCGAGGCTTATGCCCAACGTCGGAGGCCCAAGACACCCGGCCAGGAAACTGCTGGTGTCAGTAGCAAAGGCTTCGCTACTATACGCTGCACCAGTCTGGAGCAATGCCACTGGCAGGGTCTCATACCTGAAAGGAGCTCGTTCGGTGCTACGGTCAATGTCTCTGAGGCTCATTAGAGGTTTCAGGACCATATCCGAAGACGCGGCGCTAGCGCTGGCAGGCCTGCCGCCGATTGATCTGGAGATCAAGGCTCTCAGCCTAATGCGGAGTGGCGCTTCCAGGCAAGAGGCACACGAGTGGCTATTAGGTGAATGGCAGAGTAGATGGCAAACGTCGCGACGGGGGAGGTGGACTTATCAGCTCATCCCAGAGATGACGGTTTGGGCAGAGTGCCAACACAAATGCTTGGACTACCACCTAACCCAGTTCCTCACGGACCATGGCTGCTTCCGGGCCTATCTACTCCGGTTCCGTCACGTAGAGTCAGCCCAATGCTTGTTCTGCGTCGACGGTGAAGAAACAGCAGAACATGTGCTAATGCACTGCTCCAGGTTCACGGCGGAGAGAGAGCAGCTAAAGACGCTGTCAGGTTCCCCGTTCAGCCCTAGTGGCTTGTTCGCGGCTATGATGGCGAACAGGGGGGCTTGGGAGCGGGGACACAGCATTATCATTAATATGATGAAGCGTGTCCGATCAGACGAGATGGCCAACAGAGTGGATGTCTAAGCCCAAACTGGTGTCCTGGGTGACGGCGGGCGAAGAATTCATCCTCAGCGTCCCCGGCTCGTCGTAAAAGGCGACTAAAGGGTGGAAGGAGGAGCCCCCATGGACTACACTGAAGGAAGGGAGTGCGACCTGGCCTCACATCCTGCTCACCGAAGTCATACCTTGACTGGCAGTCCCGGTGAGCGAGCAAGGACTGTAGAGCACGCGGAGGTTTTTGTTTTAGTACGTAGGCATAATTCCAATAGGGCTTATGAATCGTGCATGCCACCTACGGACGGTAGGTGGTATCTTTAGAAGATTTTAATTTTCCTACCGTAAGTCAAATAATAAAAAAAAAAAAAAAAAGATAGCACTCTATGAATGCTGAATAATTTATGCATCCCAATTCCCAGGCAGCGGCATTTGGCCAGAATTGTTGACAACTTGCCTGTGGCTCTGTGGCAATTCGCATTTTGATTTGGCTTGCCAAGTTTTTACTTATCCGATTAGCCCATCCTAATTACAACCGTCTGTGTTTGCATTGCCCCGCCACATGCCACATGCCACATGCCACATGCTACATGCACTTACTTTTGAATTGAAGTCTAAATTTGATAAGATTTGATTGCATTTCTAGCCACCACTTGAATACATTTATTAACCCGCCAGATTTTGGGGCATGTCTTTGTTCAAAAAAAAAAAAAAAGTAAATATGTGGCGGCTGCAAGAAAGTGGGCTCTTGAAATATGGGAAAACAATTTGGAGAGGCGGGACCCTTTGTGCTTTTGTTTTATGACCAGCCACGCTCGACGACACCCATGAAGGCCATGATTGATGCGCTCCTCGAGCTCCTTCGCGTTTTAGTGGATTTCCAAATTGCTTTTTTCACGCTGACAGCGGAGAGTCAACGTGAAAAGCCAGCGGCAGTTATTCAAATGCAAACGACAGCTGTCAAAATGGTTTTAACTAAAAATTCAACTTTATCTTTTCCCTCTCTCTTTTTTTCTTCTCTGCTTGCAGCTGGGCCGCAGTTGGCCAAAAAAAAAAAAGAGACAGAAAAATGGGCCAAATGTCAATGAGTGACTGGGCCGTGGCAGCCGCCAGGATTCCAATTCATGTCCTCGCCGAATGATAAGCTAGCTGGCGGCGTAAAAAACCGAAACCGAAAGGAAAAAAGCAAAAGGAAATCCTTAAGAGCGGGCCCCAATTGCCAAAGCCAAGTCAATGACCCTCGTCCGGCCATCGGCGACCATATGGCTGCTGACGCTCCTGCTGCCGGCGGTCCTGCCACACCAGACGCCTCCAGATGCAGACCAGAAATTCTCACTGCCCGCCGTGCCGCTCCCACCGCCGCCACCCTTTCAGCCCGGCAAGAATCACTTTGCGCTGAACGCATTTGCCGGCGGAGAGCATGCCGCCGGCGGACACAGCCACTCCTCCTATTCCTCGTCCAGTCCAGGATGCGGGGGTATGCTAAAGGCACGCCATGGCAACATCCAGACGCCCAATTTCCCGCACCGATTCGCCACGCCCATCGAATGCGTGTGGATAATCGATGCGTCCGATATGCCGCCGCAGGGCCAGGCGAATGTGTCCATTGTGGTGTACCTGACCCAGTTGTACGTGCTCAGCGGGCTTAAGTTTACGGAGTACATGTACTACTCGGATGACTTTAAGGTACCAGCCCACCGCGTCTTCACGCTCACCGAGGACGATGTCACGCAGGTGACATGGGTGAAGTTCCATAGCCAGTACCTGGAGATCCGTTTCACCATGGCCACCCTGGATGGTACACACCTGCGTGCCCTGGATCGCCTGCTGGACGTCTATGGATTCAACATTACCTACGAAGTGCAGAACGAGGTGAAGACAACACAGTGCAATACGTTGCAGTGCAGATTCCTTGGAGATTGCTATGCAAGTGAAGATTACAGGTGAGTTCGTTTCAAAATTTGTGCTAAAATTAAGTATAATTATTAAATAGTTCTAAAAAGTTAAATTGCAAGAAAGGGTTTGAAAACCATTCTAAATTATTGATAGTTCTTACATTTTACTGAATATGGTCAACATGGCGTATGAGTAATTTTTGCATGGACCTTTTAATTGACAGCGTTGCCTTCGATTTTTTTTTTAGATAGACGTTGATTGGTAATCATAGAACTTTAATTTATTACTCTTGCACTGAGTTTATTTGCAACCAGAGTTAAACATTCCGATTACAGCCAGCCAAAAGTCAGTTTTTCGCTAAAGTTCAAAAGGCAGTTCAACTGAAATATATGTGAACTCCGCGAGCAATCCAGCCTGGTTTCCCCATGGACATGAGCACCTGCGTCCGGTAGCATGTAGCATATTTAAGCGAAGGCAAAACTTTTTCGTCTCCCATCGACCTTCCACCGTGTGGACACTCAAAATACGGCGAAGGGAAAGTGAAAATGTTGGGTTTAAAATTCAGACAAATCCATATACATGGCGATGGAAATCACCAACCGGTAGCCGTTGAAATTGTTAACTGCGCGCACATCAATCTTTCGTTCTTTTCGCTTTGGCTTTGGCTTTGGTTTTGGATTCGGATTTGGATTCGGGATCGGTTCAAGGCTGCCGCTCTTGCTTCATCCTAAAACCAAGTGGGAGCCATACATTTGTAATGTTTCAATAAGTGGAGCCCGAAAACAAGCGAAAAACCCGGCCGGATTTCCCACGGCGGAAAAGTGGAGGACGTCTGAACTGAAACAATGGACGGCAACCCATGTCAGTGAAAAGAAAAGTACACACAGCATACAAACGTATGTATGTATGTACATACATACACACGCTAGTCAGCCAAAAGTCAAAAGAAAAGCGGGAAAGCTTGATGCATTTTCCCTGACAAAAATCCAGGTAGTGGGTTTTATGAATAAGCTCAGCAATTGAGTTTGACGTGAGAGGGTTTGTGGTACAAAAGCCTTGATAACTTCTTGATTAATTGAAGAGCTGTGCGATGCAGCGAGTATTTCTGTGGGGGGAGGGGATCCGTCCAAAAACAGTGGCAAACAAAAATGATATTTTCAATTATAGAATCAATTATAAAGTCAAATTTGTAGGCAATTAACATGTAAATAGAAAGGCGCACAACGGCGACCCCGCGAGAACGTTAAACAAATCAAATTAATTGCCCGATTTGCTGGGCGACTTGGCTATTTACGAGCATTTGGTAGCAACTTCTGGCGAAAGTTTGCCAAAGAAAGCTGCAACTCCCACGCCTACTTAACATAATTATTATTAATTGGCTGGCCCAAGGCCGCACATCCGGCCAGCTAATTGAATATTAATATCAGTGTCGAAGTGCGAGTGAAATGCTACTACCCCGACCCCCGGGGGGATGGAAAATTAATATAAAAGTGACAGCAGCTGAACTAAGTTGCATTACCATCTTTTCTTTTCGCCTTATTAAAGTCGGTGTCCTGGGGAGCTGGAAACATAATTTCGCGCCTGCCACGTAGCAGACCGTAACTTAATTACCAACCAAAGGCAAATGAGGAGCGGCCAAGTCGCGCATCCTACGTGCCTCAGATAAGCATGTTGTGTATCGTTTCCATCAAAAAGATGCCCCCACTTTTCGCAGTGCACGATGAAGCGCGATGTGTGTGTGGATGGTGGTGGCTGTCAAGTGACTTGTGTCAGGAGCACAGGCATCAGCTTCAGCTGAAGCATCACAGATGCTGCGCACTCGTATAAACAAGCAAACAGTCATGCTCATGTTGTCAGCTCTCCAACTCGAAGGATACGGCAGGATAAAGGGGAATATCCAGTAACCCCCGTAGCCATCTTTAGTACCCCCCACCCCCCTCCCTCACCCAGCACAACTCCTGCTTTTTGGCTCAATCTCGCACTGCATCCTCGTTTATGGCGCTCGTTTTCAGCAGCTCCTTTGTTAGGTTAATGTGCGAAAAATGCATGGCATCGGAGAAAGCTAAATAGATGATAAAAAAAAAAATGCGCGGGTAACTTCTCGCAACTGGCAGCCCGAATCTTTATGTGTCGCCCAGAATGCGTATACGCCTAGTCCGCCCCCCGTTTATTAATTTTTTTTTTTCTGCCGCCTCTGTTATGTTCGTGGAGTGGCAGCTCGTTGACTTTGCATATGCTACAACATGTATCCACAGATTGGGGCAAGCAAATAGAGCGTTTGGTGGCAAGATTATGCAACACAAAAAAAAAAAAAATGGAACGAAAATCATTCATGTGATGAAGCAATTGTTCTAAATATAAAAACTGAAATTAGTAACAGTGGCGTATTCGTTCATTAATCATTATTAATTATAAGTAATCACACGTATAGAAATATATTCTGCAACTATTATTTTGACCTTGGGTGTTTTTATACACATATATACATACATATATATGTTAGCATTTTTAATAAGCGCTTTCATACGCGTGAAGTAAAAGTGTCAAGTGTTGCGCAGCTTAAAGCTAATGAAATGTTGTTAAATAGCATACGAGCAGAATTTTAAATGAAATGTTTTTAACTTCCTTTGAAACGGAAAATTCTATTTGTATATATTTCTAGACTGAAATGTATCTGTAGCTGTAGTCGTTTTTTGTTCATTTATCCGCAATAGTGACCCCAGCTCATTAATGGTGGCGACCACTAACCCCATTTGATTGCCAATAAACTTTGCATAAAATATTCAAAATGCTGTTGAGCTGCGAACTGTTGGCCGAAACTTTTGCAAAAGCGATTCCAAGTTGCCGGCGAAAAAGCCGGAGAGCTGAAACAATAAGCCATAAACAATTGGCCAAAAGCCAGCAAGAAGTTGCTGTCCCAGCCAGAAAATGCTGGTTTCGATTTCTCGAACCCTTCGGTCCTTTTTCCATTTTCGTCCTGCATTTATTTCGACTGACTGGATGCGTTTCTGGTTGCATTTTTATGCATTTATTTTTTGGGTCGTGTTCATCAATTTGCCGCTGGCCAGTGAAAATCTGTTGCACTTCACCGCAAAACTCAGCACAGCAGTAACCAATTTATATTTTTTAAATACTTTTTCGCTTTTAAGCCGGGTCCTTATTTTTTTTTTTTTTTTTGCTTTCCTTTGCTTTTCCTTCACTTTTCGTTTGGTTTTCGACGCATCTCTATATTTTCATTAACAAACGCTTAATTGAAAAACTTTTTCGCTTTGAGGGTCGTCAGATGGGTTCAGGACCTCTTCTATTGAACCGATGAATTCGATGTAATTTAATCTATTTTCCCTTAAGTTCGCAACAGTGAAGAAAAGTGGTCAAATGTATTCACAGTTGATGATGAGCAGACGTAGTGGAAAAATAATTCCATCCGTTACGCATATATTTCCAGCAGACATTTTCACTCTAAACACAACATTGTATATTTGAGTGGCACCAAAATGTAAAAGAGGCCGTAAAACCCAATCCCCAACCGACACTGACTGGCAACCTTTTTGTGCGCGACCATCGGTAAACAAGGCGAAGGAGCTAGCCATCGACAAGGACATCGGTATGGAATTAGGCCACATCCAGGCGGCAAGTTGGGTGGCTTCCCAAATTGGGTTCACTTCCAATGGCGGATTGAGGGAGCACGATCTTATCGAGCGTCTTATTTACGAATTTAAAAAAAAAATTACATTTTGCATTACAAAAGAATGGTTTTGTTCGGTGAAATTCTGTCGTTTAAAAAGTATATACTTTCTAAAATCATTCTCATTAAAACTTTGGATATATAAACCTTGGGTAGGGAATAAATTCCTTCATTGGGCAATTGAGAGCAACTATCTACTATAAAACAGAAAACTTGTTATTGAAAATATTAAACTCTAAAACATAAAACCATCAATATGAAAGGCAGGATAGTGCATATTCAACTTATTCTTCTATTTCCAATAGCCCGACAGCAATTTTTGATAAATGCTTGCACATTTGTTATCCTGAACGAACATCCTAGAGAATTGGAAATGCGAGACATGGCGAAAATCATGTTTCTTAAATATTAACCATCAATGCAAAGCCCCTGAAATTTAAATACAAATGTTTCGCATAAAGTGAGTAAAGTGGAAAACCCATTGCCATATTTTCCGAATGCCTGACCCGGCCCGAATCCTGCAGATTGGAGGTGGAGGCATATGAGGCATGGTATATGCAATGAATATGCGTGGCCATTGGCTGTGGATCTGCGTCCGTTTCAGCTTTAATAACAAAAAAGGCGTTGCTGGTGCTGAGCAAACAGAATGTCAGCACCAAATGAGATCAGGTCGACGGGATGTGGGCGGATGGGCATATGGATGGGCATGGTTGGAAGGTCCTGCCGAGGTGCATCCCTGTGGCCGATGCACATGCCAGTGGGCTCGCCACATGGCAACTGTGTCAGTGTCATTCCGATTCGCCTGCCTGCGCCTCGTGCATTGTTTGCCATGTCAAACATTGTCATTTATCCAAAGTCGAGCACCCAGGGAACCGCTTATGCAGGGATGCACGGCAGCAGGGATGCAGGAGGATTGCAGTTGGAGTCCGGGCTTTGCATATTGCAATTAAGTTTTGTTTGGCCCCGAAATTCGCACATTGGAACCCAGCACCGATCTTGTGGCGCTCAATTAAAAACTTTTTGCTACCAATATTGTGGCAATACGGTGCTTTTAATTTTCCTGTCGTTCAACGACATTGAGGCACCTTGACCACAAATTGGGCTACTCGCTTGAGCGAGAGATGTTATTACTTCTTTCGAAAGTTGGCAAAACATAAGAAAGGCAGGTTGAAGGCAGAGAGAAAATATAAAGAAAAATTCACTACTGATTTTTAAGTTCAGCATATTTTTCGCTACTAATTAAATTTATGAAATATTTTACAAGCATACAAAATGCCTTGCGGCGCATCGAGCTCGATCTAAATATGTTGGCACAGCGAAAATCAAATATAATTTAAATGCAGAAAAACAAAACCATTAAAATGCAAATAGAATAACACATATCTGTATATTTCTCATATTAAACATCCTTTGTGTTTTACGACTGCGAAGCCGCAAACCATTTTACAATCCCTATTTGCAGTCACCTTTTCACATGCTACATACGACCATCAAATTAAATTTTATTGCATTAGGCGAATGGGTGAAAAAGTAATTGCCAGCATTTCAGCCTTTTCTTATTTTTTTTTCCCCTTTTACGGGTTACACGTGCCATCGCCAAGAAAAAAGCAATTTGTTGTAATTTCATTGCGTTTTCATTTTCATCGCACGCTGGCCAGGCCAACAACAGTCATTCAATACAACATTCGTATATACGGTCGTCATTTAAAGTGGAATTAAGTGGGGGTCACAAATTCATTGAGCTTTGAATCGATTGCTACATGTTTTAATTATTGATTCTGCTCAATAAGAGCAATTAATTTCGTGGAAAAGAGCAGCACAGCATTTATAGCAAAAGTCGCAGATGTAGGAATTCTTTATATATGCTGCTAAAAGTAGGCAACAATATGTTTTGAAGGCGGAAATGGTTGAAATGATTGCAATTTTATGATGAAAGCAATTTGAACTCAGGATCTATTTGAAGAAATCTGCGTAGCACATGTCACAAAAGTGGTTGATACTCCACATCTTAATTACATTTTTCATAAACGTGTGTAAAAGTATGCAACAATAATTTTCAATACGGAATTTGGCCTGCATGCTTTTAGGCTGCACCTCATATGATTTTTGACTACTTTATTGGCGATATATTATTACCCATTATACCCCGTATAATAAAATATAACCCCTATTTCTTACAGTGATTATAAAGCAGCAGTTTCACATTAAAGTCCTTGCTGGCCCATTACGCGTTATGTTCGTATGAATGTCTGTGCTGCATAACTATTCGCTTAATCATATTTTCCAATGCACTTTGGCTTTTTGTCAAAAATGTGCCAAAATCCTGGCCAGAGTCTAGCGACTAAGTAACAATGCTGGCGTCTCATATGACATATTCATGGCAACCATATGCCATATATGTGTATTTTGGGTTAGCCATTGTAGCTACTAGCTACTCTCATTCCGAATCGTATTCGTATTCGTATTTGTATTCGTAGTTCGGATTTATATTCGCATTCGGCTATTGTCATATTCCAAATGCAGTCAAGCATTTCGGCAGCGTTGTCAGCAGTTTTTGAGTGCAGTGCCATAAAGTTGCTGCAGATTTTTGGCAAGCGATTTTAATTGTTCGGCTCTGGAAATCTGAATGAATTTAAAATGCCAAAAAATTGGATTTGCCACGAGCAGTCAAAACAATGGCGCTACCATTGAGATTCGACCAAAAATCTATGTGCCCACCATTTCCAGCGAATAGTAATACATTTGCCATATGCGCAGCACATTTAATTTTTATTTAAAACAAAGGCCCAGCAGCGGCGAGCGCACAAATAGAGGAAAAATAAAATCAAGCCCGGTGTGCCAAATACTTTTTTTGGGGGGAAAAAAAAACAAAAAAAAAGGTTTCCAAGTGCACATGTCGCAAAATACACAGAATTATGCAAAAACAGCAAATAAAAAAGCGGAGAAAAAGTAAGCCAAAACTTGCAAACACACGGTCAAAAAACAGCTGCAGGTGATTTTCGAGGATTCGTAAAAAATGCAAAGCCCGTTTCATTGAAATGAAGAAGGTTTAGTGCCGAATCGCCTTGCTCCTTTTTTTTCTCGACCAGATTATCCCTACGAATAGCTGTCGATGAGTCAACTTTAAGAAAGGCAAGGAATTTTAAGTTAAGCGGTCTGTTTTACGCATTATCTGTATGAGTGAAAAAGGTCCTGAATATTATGCATATATATGTTATAAAATATAGAATGTACTTGCTCATACGGAAGCTTAAACTGTGTAAAATATCTCATGTTTTTCGAGAAAAACGCTTCCGCCACAGAAGGCGAAACAAGGAACTTTGGCGATAAGTAGGCAGCAAGGACTTTCGGGCACCGCAGATGTCAGGACACAGGGCAATTAATTTCCGCCATACAATGGCTGGCATACAAGACCACAAAATTCTTATGTAACAAGGCAGTAGTAGTAGTAGTGGGTCACTGTGTAAGTTGACTTCACCATATATACTCGTATTCATGTTCGAATGATAAACTGCTTAATTTTCAAAATATATAGTGGTCGAAATATATGTGCTTTACAACAGAAGAAACAACAACTTGACCTGAAACTTAACAGGAATTTTGTCTCAAGTAGCTGAAGCTAAAATAAATAAATATTTTGCATAATTGCGGCTTCCCATTTAACTTTCTTTCGAAATGCCCAACTCAAAAGTGATTCCTTATTTTAGCCAAAGAACACAAAGATTTCGCATAAAAGTACAACTTTTATGAGCATCAAAAGTTTTCCTGTCCTTTTTTTTGTCCTGTCCTCTTTACAGGAGAAGATTTGATTATTCGCCGGCTAAGCGGCGTGAAACTTTTCCTTTTTTTCTTTTTTTGAGACCGCCCAACAAAAGATGGCCATATGCCCAATATGATTCGAGTTTGATGATAATAGTGATGGCTGAAAGCTGCAGATGGCACTAATAGATCAATTAGAATATCTCCTTCATCGAATGCCCATTAGGCTGAGGATTCTGAAGGAGTGTCGAGGCAAAGATGGGAAAAGTTACTCGTTTCTGTAAGATTTCCACGCTTTTGAGCACTTTCAACCTTTTTTCCTCTTTCGTTGCAATGAAAGAACAAAATGGGAAATTAATTCGGGTTGGCGTGTGTCAACAACGCATGACTTACGAACAACTGGGCAAGGATAACAATTGTTTCTCCAGCTGAAAAACGAGCGACATGGGGCGAAACAAATGGCAAAGGATGCCCAATTACTTTCGACAAATGGTTACACATTTTGTTTTTCTCATAAAAAAAAAATTGGTCAAACTGGGGGTAGCCCAATTAAATTGTCAAAAATGCTGTGAGCGTAAATAATATGCTGAGAATTAAAATGTCGGTAAATGTTCTGCGGAAAAATGACATTTAAAATGGATTTAAATAAAAAAGGCGGGGATATACAAAAATATTTGAGTGAAAGGTAAGCGCACGTGTCTTTAATTACTGGTTTGGCATTGAACGGATGAACAGATTTCTGTTATTTATTTATATATTATGGCGTAGAAACATATACAAATCCAATTTCATTGAACGATTCTTGGAATAAATAATGAAATCCAATACATTTAATAAAAAAGTTAAAGTAGATGCCATGGCCAAACTTATAAATTGGTTTAGCAAGCGAACTCAATGCGTGAGAAAATCTTTTCATGGGCGTTTCTTTTTTTTTTTTTTCTCTGGCAACAGGGACATTTTTCTCGATTTCCCGACCTTGGCTCCTTCGACTGACATATTTAAATTATTGTCCGAGGCCAAGTGCCTGACCCAAAGTGTCCGTATCTGATGATGACGCGGTCGTGTCCTCACCAACGTGAAGGAATTCCAAATAACTACAAATTCAGCTTAGGCACGTACTTAAAAGAAAAAAAAATAAGAAAAAAAACTTCCCCATCAAGTGGGTCCAATAAAAGTTTTATGAGTCAGCCGCAATCTCGGGTCCAGATAAATGCGAATCCTGCGACCGGCGCTGTGATAACTTGTCCACTTTGACCGGCGGGTGCCAAGTTTGCAGTTCCTGACAAACAACTCGACCATCCATCCCTTCCAGATTGCAAACAGAACTCGGAACGTGCTCACATCCTCCATTCGTTCGCTCCTTCTTTGCAGCTCGTATGGCTGCTCCTGTTTTCCCGGCTTCAGCGGCAGTGACTGTGGTCATGGACCCCTGTGCAAGGATCTGCACACCAACGTTTGCCAAAACGGCGGCACTTGCAAGTAAGTAACAATTGTTTTGCTAATTGGGTGAAATCGAAGAAAATCACTTGGCAGAGGTGGTCTCAAATTAAAGCTTTCTGCTATACTTTACTTCCACATATGAGTTGATGATATGTAACGCATTTTTATTCACTGCCATCATCATCATCATCAATTGCAGGCATATCGGCGACGCCGCCATAACTTGCCATTGTCCGAAGGGCTTCAAGGGGACCAGATGCGAAATACCCGAAATAAACGAGACTACGCAGGGTAAGTGCAATAATAAATGTTATTTCCGCGATATATACACATACAGCCGGGTTCAGCAGTCTGGGCTACATGCAGGCTAATAGGCGCCAGGACACCCTAAAAAAAAAAAAAAATAAAATAAAGGGGGTGAGGGAAACATAAAAAGCTGAAAAAGTTGTATGGAAAAACGGAACAAAGGGGCGCTGCTGTTAAAGTGAAAATGTAATTAAGGAAATAATTAGCATTAAAAATGCACTCATTGCCAGCTGAGGTACCCGCGCAGACACTGTGCAGACAAATTGAAGGGAAAGGCGACGGGCGGTGGCGTTACTCCAACCCCCACTCACTTTTCCCTCCTCGCTCGCTTTTCCACCACCCCCACCCATCTGGAAAATTCTCGCGCCCCATTTAATCGGCAAGTGCGTGGGAAAACAATAAAAATGCATAACAACTGCAATGGAGAGCATTAAAAGGGAACACGGTGGAAAACCTCAGGTTGTCACTGCCCGGGCTCGGTGCCAATTTCCATACGGCTGCCGTTTTCCGCGGTGGAAAACCCAGGACATGAACAACTGCGAACATGTCCCCAGTCAGCGGCAACAATGTTTAAGCTTTAAGTTGTGCAGTTCATTGAATCGCAAAGTGCCTGCAATGGTGCAATGGTAATGAGAAATGGTAGGAGAACAGGTCCTGAATCCTGCAAGAGGATTGCGAGTTGCTCCTTTTCATTTTTTTTTTGCTTCGGTCCTTTGGCATTTCCCAAAAAATGTGGACAAAGCCTTTTACAGTAGAGTGAAATTTTTGGTAAGCATTTAATATTTTATCGGCTGGGTCTTAAATAAATTTTCATGGAATAAACACTTCAAAGAGCTGACGAAAAATGTTAAAGCAACTAGTTTAAAAAAAAAAATGTGCACCGAGAAATGTTCACCAAAAGCGGATGTCTACTGAAAAATTCCAATTGAATCGATTTAGAGACTCCATACCTTTTTTTTTTTGGCTATGACAAAAATGAATAAGAGCAGCTTGATGGGATGGTTAAGAACCGAGAGATTATCCAAACGAATACCTGGCACATGCCTCTCATATTTTTGCTGCATGATGTTATGTCCTTTATTCAGCTCCATGCCCCAAGGAGATTTAAAGGATTCTTCTTGTGGCAATTGCAAGAGCATCTCCATCCACTCACTGGACGGGGCAGGGGTTAATGTTGCCACAGGTGTCGGTCCACATAGGTACACATACACATCCATGTCTTAGCTTCGACCTTTTATGGAAGCAATTACCAAATGTTATCCATCCTTTCAGGCTGCACCAGCAACTCCAGCTCCATCGAATGCCACCAGGCCTGCGACTTTGACAATTTCGGCCGCTCCATCTCACCTCCTGGCCAGAGTTATTCCGCATCCAAAGGCAATCGGAATGCGGCACGCAGTGGAAAAACCCGATACGAGGTAACCATGCGACTGGGCGCCAATCTTACAGGATACTATCGCCATGCCGACCGTGAGCAGTTGTCGGGCGTTATGGAAAGACAGGTGAGCTCAAGATACTCTTAAGAAGACTTTAAAGTGATACGAATAATATAAAAAAAGCACACATATTTGCATACAATATGTTGATATTACTTGTTTACTCAAATGATACTTTTCAGAAAGTACGTGCGTCACTAAATGTTTGAATAGCGTGAAAAAATATGTTGGTAATATTTAAATGAAATATTTGGGCTTTTTACACGCAAAGTATATAATATATAATTCATGGAAATCCAGCATTTTATCCCCAACTTTATCATATAATTTAAAGCACAAATATTTTTATTTATATCAATATCATCTTCAAATAAATATAAAATAATTTTTGGAAACAACACTTTGTAAAATATTTTTTATAATATAAGAGAATGCTCAGTCCACATAGTTTTGCGTCAAATTGAGCTGATCCTCGGCCTCATTTCTGGCTCCACTAGCTGCTCCGTGCAGCACATTTCTCACCGCACCTGGCGTCGCGTCCAAGGATGCATTCCACATGGGCGGATGACCCGCCTGTTGCTGGGCATTGTTCGGAGTTGGACTGCCGGCACTGCTCTCCATGATCGTTGGCATGTTGGGTGGATGCTGGGCGGAAGTCGCCGGCGGATCAACGCGCTCCATCAGCTGGGTGAAGCTACCACCGATGAGATCACTGCTCTCGTGACGCTTGTAGCTGTGGGCAGATCGGGAGAGTGGACGCCAACGGTTCAGCTTCTTGGAGGCCATTCGCTGCAGCGGCGGAGTGCGTGTGCCCGTTTCGGGCTTAAAGGAGGTGGCTCCCTTGGCACCCGAAGTGTGCTGCTCCAGAAGAGTGCTTACCAGCTTGTCCAGCGCCTTCAGATCCACATTCAACTGGGAGTTCGGAATGGAGTTCATTCGACTGCCAGACAGACTGCCCGATCCCGTTTGTCCTGGATCACCATCTGTCTTTAGGCGGTTTAGGCCGGCTATCTTTGCCAGTCGCTCGGTTAGCTGAAAAAATCAAGGAGAATTCATTAAAGTAAAAGGTACCACTTTCTGATTTCAAATGATCTAATATCGCAACACTTTGAAAGAAAAATAGCTGCTTATTTCCGCTCTACCCAATTAGATTGCCATTCTGGCCTTGTTTCCCAACTGCCAACTCTTTCTAATAAATCGCCTGTGAGACTTCAGGACTGATACTTCAGCGGAGCCAATTAAACTTTCCGTTTTCCCATATGCGAAATTACAATTAAGCAATAAAAACTAACGAAATGTGCCCTTAGGCCCTGTGGCAACCGAACAAGTGTTCGCTCTGCAGCGGCTTCCAAGTGCCTCGTTGCAACGAAGGACGAAAGGACGAAGTGTAGGCAAACTGGCAAACTGGCTGACTGGTTGACGGGAGGCAAACAGTTTTGCAGCCTGCCACATTTCGCCTTCGAAGGATTCTCGCTCGGTCGCTCGGTGTGCGACTTTAATTGATGTTTCATTTCCGTTGCAAAGTGCTTCCGTTTTCCTGAGCTCCGCGTCCGCCGTTTGTTTTGTCCAACTGGCGGGGGAATCGACCTGGTAATTGAGTATCAATGCGGTTTTAAGTGAAAAATGCTGCCAACCTTTGGCAACCATCTGAGCCACCCACCCATCCATCCACCCATCCATCCACCCACCCATTCACCCAGCCATCAACCCACCCATTCATCCAACCATCCAACCATCCACCCTATCTCAATGGCCGACCATTTCCGTTTTTAATCTTTTGCCTTGATTTGCTCGCTCTTCGCTTCGTTTTCGTTTTCATTTCATGTTTTCTGTGTTTTTTCAATTGCCTCGTGCTCCATTCAAATGGGGTTAATTGAGTTTTAGTGGCCAGGACTCACTTTAAACTGATTACAAGCTGCCGCCAGAGGGCGTGGTGGTGGTGGTGGTGGTGGTGGCGATGGTTGTAGGCTTTGCAAGTTTGTTTTGCATGCCACTCGGAATATTTGGAGCATGTCAGTTTGCCAGCCACTCGAGTTTCTTGGCCCAAGACCACCCACCATCCACCATCCACCATCCACCACCCACTTTTTTTCGCCGCCTAGAAACGAATTAATGTAGAAGTTGATTTGTGGCAATCGACGCTTGGATGGCTTTTGAATGCTGCTTGCCAGCGAGTTTTAATTGAGGCGCTCGTCTGCCTCTTAAACAGGAAATTAAGAAAGTTTCTCCTACCCAAGTTCCATGATTATGGATCCGGGCGAGTGAAAGTCAGATAAAATGTCATTAGCGAATACATCAAGGTGATGGGATATGCAGATCTTCGTTAAGCATGATTTTCGTGCTGAAAAAAGCACCACACTGAACCAAAACCCAATGACAAGGTCTTAAGCGCTGAGCTGCATGCACCAAGCTTCGGTTTTTATGCTACAATATGACAGATTTTGTCCAGTGGATCTAGTTTCATCTAGTGCATGAAAACCGTAAGGAGTTTATTTTCGTCTTGCAACAGGTTCATCTGGCTTAACCATAAATCTTACATGATTTTCAACTACTCAGTTGTTGCTCTGCTGCTCCGTTTTTTTTTTTTTTTTTTTGTTGCAACTGCCCCAAGTGACCCCTTCTTTTGCTTTCCCATTCTGGGCTCCCATGATTTATGATCTTCCCAACTTGGTTTATTGTCGCATCGTTTGGCCGGCACTTTTTCTCCCGGTCACCGTGCATTTTCTTGTCCGCCTCGCAGGGCTTATCAACTAATGATTGAGGTCAGTTGGCCAACGTCTGCTCTCTGCCCATCCGCCAAATAATTGCCGGCAATTAAGCTTAAATGCTGGTTGGCCTTCCGTTCCTTGGGGCAATGAGAAATGCAATTTGAAGAGATATTCCTGTCGCCCGAAACTTGGCCAAACTTGAATCGATTCAAAACTAGTTTATTTAAATAAGTTCTTTAAGGGGGTGACCCATTGTTTTGGCAGCAGATAAACACACAGATAAACAGATGTGCTTGACATTTTATTTCAAAAATCGATGGATGACTGGCAAACAGAGTGTTGTAGCAACTGTGTAAATATTATAACACAACGGCATATGCCCATCCACCCATTGATGAATAAAAACTTGTCAAATATTTTGATTGAACCGAATGTTAGGCCCAATCTTAGGCACAATGACTAATCAAACACTGATAGAGTGCGAAAACTGGCTGAAAGCCGAAAGCACACCTGTGCACACTTGTGCGAATTGAAATCAATCGGTGGTGTAGTTGCTATAAAAGCATTGGATTTCATAGGGAAAGATTATCATTCGCCATCTGCCGCAAGCATCAGCAACATGAGGAAATCACTACTGATCGTTGGCTCCCTCCTGGTGACCATCTTTCTGGCCCATCTGCCAGTTGGTCTAGCCGTCTCGTGTGCCGATGATCCCACCGATACGGCTTGCATCGATTGCACAGATACCGCGAATGCAGCTGAAGCCGATTGTACCACAACCACGGCTGCTCCGGAGGTAACCACAGCTGCCGCAGAGGTAACCACAGCGGCCAGTGCCGATGGAGAAACCACCACCGCAGCCGCTTCGGCCACCGACACGACCACCGCCTCATCCGGAGGCAGTGGCAAGAAGCGCGTGAGGAGGACCTTCAGGCGTAAGGTGAGCCGCCCCAGGAAGATCAAGAAGAGGAGGAGCAACCGAGGCAGGAACAATAGGAGGAGCCAAAACTCGGGCTAAGCACTGGACGCTCAATCGCTCAAGAATGATAACAACAATGACAAGGCAATGCTACCCTGTACTCCTAAACAGCTTTAGTTTTAAGTAAACAAATCAATTTTAAACTGGGCCCACAAATAATAAATTATTTTTTTAAAGAAAGTTTAAATTCAAATGTTTTTGATAAATAAATAATATGTTAACTGATAAGGGATATGTATAAAGTAACTATGAAAAAGGGTATTTATGAAGTACTTATAGACTAGCTCCAACCTAATTTGGTAATCAGCGAAGTACTGACACCTGTGCAGAATATTCCTCACCTCGCCAGCCGCATTGCTGGAGTAGCTCATCCGCTTGACCTTCCTGAATGTGGCATCGTTCTCCGCCTGGGCCAGAGCCCTTTCCAGCGCATTGTCCATCTGGGCATCACGCTCGTCCAGGCCGTGATAGAGGGCGCCACTGTGGGGGAGGGCAAAATAGAAAATGGGCGTGGCGTGGCAAACAAGTGTTAATTTTTGTGCAACAATGCCACGAACTTTGAATGACGCGTCGGAGCGGAAAAATGGATACGCCCGGCGTGCAGGAAAACATTTATGGCTTTTTGTTAGTTTCGTGTAAACAAATGGTGCTGGCCCTTTTTGTGCTAAATTAAAAAGCTTACAGCCGTGTGTTAATTTGTTGCATGCATTTGCATTGTTATAATGTCCAACAGAATGTGCAACATTCTCGCATTGCATTTTCAGGCATTAACTTGTTTATTTTAGAGTCATTTACAGAGAATGCGCGTTTTCAATCCGCCCTAAGGTCAATCCAAATTAGAGCTGCCTGTGTATATATATATATATATACATATCGATTCGGTTGCTTTTAATTAATTCAGTAGTATACGTTGCATTTAAAAGTTGAAAAAGCATACAAATTGTGTTGGGCATTTGAAGCAGATTTTTGCAAAATATTCAGCCACTTGGATGGCTTCCAACTTTCAGTTGCATTTTTTCTTCCATATTTTATAGCCATTTTTTTCTTTATTTTTTTTTTATATTTTTTTGTTTGCATTTGCGTTTGCCTAAGACCGCCATAAATACTCGGCAATGATTTCAATTATGCGATAAATATTTCACAGAATGTGTTGCACTTATATTTATTTATGGACTCTAGGCGGCGTGGGCGCAACATTCGCACTCTGACGACATAAATACCTTCATTATTTACCTTTTGAGAAAATGCGTTCAAGCATTTGGCGCAGACAAATGTTGGGAGTAAATTGACTTGCCCCCAGGAGAATGAGTATGAGTCTGGGAATGAGTATGGGTATGAGTATGAGTATGAGTCTGGGAATGAGTATGATTTTGCACACACGGCCGGGCTCAATTATTCAACAAAAACGGAATTGTAAAGGATATGCGAAATATGAGAATTGTTTCAGGGTCGGCGGGTCCCCAAAGAGTTCTTTTCTCCCCATCTTCATGGAAAGTGAATGTGTGCCCCGCGAACTCACCCGCTGAACTTGTCCATGCCCCTGACGGTACCCATCCCTCCATGTCCTCCAGGACCTCCGGCCATCGAGCTGCGGCTGCGAGGATGCCGCATTGTTGAGCGATTCGTTTTGCGTACGGTGCGAAGATCTGTTTCCCAAAATCTGTGAGAAAAGGGGGGAAATTTATTGTAAAAGCAATGTATTTTTCGTTGTATGCATAGAAGAAGAGTTGAGTGACAAACGATTCAACAGCTATTAGGTATGAATGTTTAAACTTTTTGTTAAAATAATTATATATCTTCTAATGATTAGTTCAAACAATTCTAGAAATTCTACAAATTCTTAGAAGCCTTTCAATATGGGTTTTTAATACTACTATGATATGGATCCTACGTTTCTGTTTTTCATATTAAGCTGCCTGTAAAATATGACTCATTTAATTAAGTATAGTAATTTCCCACTTTCGCCACTAAGACTGCACTGTAAAAGAGCTGTAAAATTATATTTCGAATGATTGGCAATGCACGACTCTTTTTTTTTTGGAAAACTTTTAGTTCAATTTTACTCGGTGCCCGTCGGAAAACTTTTTCTATTATAGGAAATAACCTTCGGGCTCCCGGCAGAAGCTGTCCCCATTTATGTTGGCATAGGAGTTGCTCTCTCGTCGGACAGAAAACCCCTAAAAATCATTTTGAATTGGCGGAGACAAGAAATTCGCAACCATAAACCGCTGTCAAAAGAAAAACCGCAGCAATGAAAACAAAACCAATTCGCCAGAGTCGAGCAAACTGGATGGGTCTCTAGTATACGATGAGTAACAACAAATAAATATGAAATCATGCACTTTATGCGTAATGCAACAGCCTGCGGCAAGAGCCCGGCCATGGGAGTCCCTTTCTCTGCTGTTGGTCTCTTTTCTGCTTTGGTTTTTGGTCCTGTTCTCTGCCCAGGCTTTTCCAGAACCAGGACACTCGGCTAAGAGTGGCAGCGTGTGAGCCCAACAAATGGTATCGGATTCGAATTGCTGCATAGCCGTTCCTTCTAGTGGCCAGCTTATATTGAAATCCGATTCGAGTGCCTTTGTTTTCTATTTTTTTGTGAACAACAAATGGTCAATATTCGACTGGCTGTAGTGCAGGAATCAGATCAAAATGCTGGTATCCTTGGCGAAGGGTATGCACAAAATACACACAATTTCTAAAAGCTACGCAAACAAGTCAAACAAATGGGCAAACGAGCGTGAGCGTGCTTAAATAAACGTTGAAACAGTCACAGGACATTCATGCATACATATGTATGTGCACTATAATAATAATAAAAAGGATGCCGCAAACGGCGGCAGAGAAATAAAATTGTAGCACACTTTCGCGGGCCTTTCCGTTTATGCGGGCCGAGTGTGTATGTATGAGTACATGTATGTATATGTATGTATGCTTGTATGCTGTGTGTGTTGTTGACGAAAGCCTACGAATAGTCCTCGCCTAAAGCAATTTAATGCGCCCCTTTTGGGTAAATTAAAGACACATGTCTGGAGCGGACTAAGATGCAGACTTCGAGCTTAGATCCCCATTTGTCATCCGAGCTGGCGATGTGGGGCATTCGTTTTCATTTGGATTGCCACTCGGTCACTCGGCGCTGGCGGAATAAAAACGCGAAATCAGTCTGTTAATTACGCGATATATCATTTTTGGAGCGAAACACTTGCGCAGACAGACATTTCTAAGGATTATCGTACGGAGAGCAAATCAAAAAGCATTGGCTACAAATCGGAGTGTCTAAGAGTACATACAAAGTCAAAAGGGAAATGCTTGCCCCAAAATTACAACTTTAGAATCCTATGTTCGAATTCCGCCACAGGACTCAGCTCCTTTCTTGATTTGTACTATGCAGGATGGCAAGTGTTGAGCTATGTGGGCTAATTTCCTCCAAAACTAGTTGGTCATATGTGTTTGCACATTGTTTGAATGGAGAAATCTAAGATGGACTTAATACACAATGCAGACAAGATCTGATTTATTAACCCATCGTAGATTAAGTCAATGGCAATGTTGACGTAATATATAATTCGCATACTAATAGATGTGCATTTTAAATGGTTATTAACTGGGAATTCTCGCCGAACAACCCATTTTGTTGACCATTGTGATTTTGTCTCTGCGTCTGTCTGTTGTCGTTATTAATTACACTTACTAATGGCCAACTGACCAAGCGTACATTACGGAAATGATAAGCTCAAAAGCACTTGCTTCGCCATCATTAAACACACTCCAGCGCATCTCGCTGTGTACGTTTTTAATTTGCTGCTATTTGTAGTATGAACTGCAAGGGTGGCATTTTTTTGCCACGCGACTCACACTCAACAATTTTGAGTGCGGGTGCCACTCAACACTCGCATCGCGGGTACTTACAAACACCCAAATCAAAATCTGCATGTGCATTAATTTATTTAATTCTTACAAAAATTTTAAAAACACTAAATAGACATTCCTGTTTTATATATTATATTATTAGTTCTTAATATTTGCTGCCCGTATTTAATTTTATAAATGTATTAATTTTTTCTTTTTACTATAATAAATTTCATTTAAATAATAAAAAAAAAGCAAGGTCCACCCTAAAAGTTTTCCCAGACGAGCATCGACTACATGTCGTCATCGACTTAAAAACAGAACTGCCTACTCACCGCTTTAAATCCGGACTGGCCGTATATGGCGCCGAGACCTCTTTAATTTTCAATACGATTATGGCCGTGATAAATATGCAAATGACATTCACGATGGTCAGGCAGGCGGACACGATGCCGTTGATCAGGAACTCGGTGGGCAGATAGTTGGTGTAGAGGAAGGGGTATGCACTAGTCGCGTTCATCGCCTCGTTCTTCAAGTGCGGAATCCGCTTCTCCGGATAGATGAGCCAAATGCAGGCCAGTGACCAGAAGAGACCCTGCAACACAGGCGCAAAAAAGAAGAAGAGCATATGGGTGGGTAGCTGTGACTTTGAAGTTCCATTCCCATGGTCATGTGTGTGTGTGTGTGTGTGTGTGTGGTTCGGTTCGAGGTCATAAGGTCGCCGCGTGCCCAGTTCCGGTTAGATGGCGTTCCCGTTGGCATACCAAACAGTGGCAGCCGGCCTTGAAATGCTATAACTTTGCAGCATATGTGTGAGCATGGGCGCCACACAATCGCCCCAAGAACACCCACCACCACCCACTAGTACTAGATAGAACTCCATTGTCGCATTTTCAGTTCATTCTCCTCCTTCTGCCATTCGCTCTTCGGTTATTTTTTTTTTTTTCGATTTTTCTCTGTATCCTTCTCTCTGCTATTATAAATTATAATGACTCAGCACATTGCTCAGCAAGTCCGGAAGTGCGTGCCTTTTCTATATAAACCCACGTACTATTGCGGTCAGCTCATCATTATACCATCTTAAGAATATAATCCTATAAACTTAGGTACTGCTGTCTTAATCGCTTTGCTTTTAAAGCTTATTAGATGTGTGTACTAAAAAAAATAGCATTAGATGTTCATATTTTTTTATAAAAAGGTGAATAAAAGTTTGCAGTAAAAAGGAAGTTAAACTTGCATAATGAAAAAAAAACATTTCATAATGAGAAATTTTAAAGAGATCATTTCTTGTCTTGAACTTTGAACTCCTGAAATTTATATCATACTGCTGCTAATAACGCCACCTCCGCTGTAAAATCCACAAATCTGTGAAGTGTGTGTTTGTTTTTCCATTTGTGTGCGAGCTCATGACTTTTCTTTGCCCGACTTACTTTCTATTTTCGCTATTATTCGAATTTACGACCGTTTCGGGCTAAATTATTGCGTGCTCGGATTTGAAAGTAAAGGCGTTGCAGACCGCTTTATGGCATTGTGGAGTTCATGTATACATGCCACATAAATTGGCTCGCTGGCAATTTAATAAGCCAAAATTAAGAGTTGCAATTATTGCGCCGCTGTGCTGCAAGTTTACTTTCCCAGCTGAAATGTGCGAGGCACCTCGCCATGTGAATGGCGAGTAGTTGGCGGGTAGTGGAAATTACTCATACGCTCTGTTGGCCGCGACACTGCCTTAGGGCCAGACAGCAGGCAATTAATTGTAACACGCTCCTCGCTGCTGGAGTAAAATAAGGAAATGGAGCTGAGAAAACATGGACAACAAAGGTTGCTCCTTCGGCCTCAGTGCGTGCCACTGATTTATGCAGCTCATATGTATGGCATGGTATGGCATGGTATCGTATACTTTTCACAGGATAAGGACGCGAAGTTGAAGCGACACTTGCACACATGCTCGACCGCAGCTCGGCCGGCATGATTAAGCGATTTCAGCGCCATTGTTTTGGCCGGTTAAAGTTGTTGGACGCTATGTGGTGGAATGCCCCTTACCCGGTGTCCATAATTCGCCCTTTGCATCATTTTGTCTTGGTTGTGGAACACGCCTCCCGGCGGCGCCTTTGTCCCACTGTCACCATTGATAAATGCCATCCAGCCGGGCTGTTTGTCTGCCAGTTTGTGTGGCACTTGGCCTGCCGGTTCCTGTGCTTTTTCCTAGTTTTTCCATGCACTTCCCTTTTTGGGGTGGAGTTGTCGACTCCGACTCGGCCTCGTACTTGCTTTATAATTTTACGCAACATCCGCCAGCAGCTTGGGGATTCAGTTTCAGCTTCAGATGCGGATTCGCAATTTGCACTTGAAAATTGGGTCGAAATTTATGCACTCGCTGCGGTTGCGCCACACCAAGTGGCAAAACAGCTGAGAACCTTCTTCATAGCCAGACTGCGATTGCCCTGCCGGCAGGATAGATTTATGGGCGAAAGTTTTTGGGCAATGCACTTCAGATTAATCAGCAAATTGTATTTGGGCCTAATTTATGGTGAAACTCACTCGAAGAGCCCCCAAAAATATATTAGCCAAGCCCAAAAACTTCTAGATCCGTTTTGCATGTTGGTCTTTAAGTGCGTTACATCGAGTACTTCGGGTACTCTGGCCGCTTGGAAGTTTCGACGATGTTTGCGGCTGTTCAAGGATATAATATATATATATATTTGGCCTATAGCGATGATCATCGATGGTAGAAAATTCGAGTGGAATCAAAATATAAACGGAGCATAATATAAATGGGAATTGCGCAATTTTCCATGCGACTGACCGAAGTGTGTATGTATACATATATGTACATACATATATATTCGATTGGAATTGTAGAAGCCCGTTCTATTCGCATTTTGAGGAATGCTTTTGGGCCTCTGCATGGCCATAAATATTGCTGGCAAAGTCATTTCCGGCACCTGCTCACTCATGATGAAACATCCACTGCGCAATCGAAGCTTTTGTTAATAGCATGCTAATGGGAGGAAAATTGCCATGGAGAAGCCGATTTCAAGGCCAAGGAAAATTACTTATTAAATGGGCTTCTGCATCGACATACGAGTATATGTGGCATTATGGGTAAATATGAGTTTTGAGTACACTCACAAATGCTGAATACTCGTACTGTTTTCTTTGCTGGAGGTAACGGATTATCAATGAAGGTAAATCTAAATGTACACTTTATATAATTAATATTTTGATGAAGAGATGCTATGGTGTGGTTAAGGACTTCCACGTTTGTCTGCACAATCAATTTCGTAATTAGGCAAACAAGCTTTTGCTTTCTACACTCATTGTTTAGAAATATTACCAAAATAGTATGTTAATTGGCTTAGTTAAGTTCAAAGTGAATGACTACTTATTTAAGTTTAAATTTCATCATAATTTTAGTTATTTAGTGAAGTACTTAAATAACTTGCTTACTTAAATTAAACTATTAGTTTTAATATTATAATAAAATTGGTTTCTAAGCATATGGTTCTCTGGCTTACTTTCCAACTGTTTTGCTCTAGTAACAATCTTTTAATAAATCCCATTCCCATAGGCCTCCAAAATGATTTATTTTCGGTCCTTTGGATATTTGATTTAATTCAGCCCCGTGGGTTACTTACGCAATTGACGACGGGCGGGAGCAGGGAGGCGGATATGGCGACCCCGATCAGCGGACCGGCGGAACCCTGGAGCAAGGCCACTGCCACGCCAGTGCCAGATGTTAACGCCCACAAAACGCCCATCCAAAGGGCGCGCACATTGCCCCTGCAAATCGAAGAGGGAGGTGGAAATTATTGAAAAATCAACTGTGAAATTTCCATCGAAACAGTGGGAACAAAATGTTAAAAAAATTAATTAAAAAACACAACAGCCGGCGGATGACAAATGCCCGCCCAGCAGCTAAATGCTATTCACAATTGCGCCAAATTAAGTCACATCAAGATGAATGTTTGGCCAGCCAGGCGACTGAAACTGTGGCAGACACTGCTTATCTGGCGTTTGGTGTCAGGGTCAGCAGGTGGGCCAAATGCTTCATTTCGTGGAAGCCAGGTGATGGCATCTTTTGCATTTCTTTTTTTTCTCTTTCCTTTGGAACCTTTGCCCATTTCACGGAGATTTTTTTTTGACACTCGCGCAAGTTTGTCAAGTGTCAGCGGCTTTGTTATCGCTTCCGCCAAACCGGCCTGGTCGCCCATGGCATTTACGAGTCCTTTAATGGTGAGCAATGTTGGCAAACTTTTCACTGCGCCTGGCCCTTATACCCTTCTTTTGGGGTATTACAAATTGGTCCGATAAGTTGACTCCAACCCTCTGAACGAAGTTGAGTCGCTGATTAGACATAATTCCAAACTTCTGCTAAGCCTGCGGGGTTTTTGTACTAACAGTTTGCATCGCAATATTTATCACTCATACGCAGTGTTGAGCTGACAGTGTTGATTTTCCATATTTGATCTATTCAACTTTGTTTGGCTAGAAAACACAAGCTGAATTGGATAACCATAAATATAGGTGTTATCCTAAATGTTTAAATGCTTAAGCACTGACTCTATAATGCATAGATAGCTCTTCTAGATATATATAAATATTTTGAAAATTGAATTAATAACAAGGTTCACTCTACAACGACAAATTTGCCTAATCTTGAAATCCCTAAATCTTTGCAACGGGTGCAAGGGTATTTTCGACTTTGGCTATCCCAAATTGCGTAACTCTCTCATTTTTTGATTCATTCGCCTCATTTGTGACCCTGCCTTTCGCTTACATATATGAAAAGTGGGGATTTTTACCTGGGACCAACTTTTCACTGATTAATGGCGCTTTTACTTTGCTTCCGTGGGTTTTTGCGCCAACGAAAGTGTGAGTTTTATTTATGAACGCCGCCGTTTGAGTTATACAAGTATTTAACTTTTATGCATAAAACAACTTTATTATACGTCGTCCAATTTACGCTCAATTATAGCCGCAAACATTAGCCAAGTCGTATACATAAATTTGTTGCAGCAAATTGTTTATGGTGGAAATTCGTAGATTGAAAACAATGCAAATGAGACCAAAAACAGCATCTAGATTGCCATGATGTGGGTCGCAGCGGGTCAGATTCTAGTGTTGGATAAAAAATCGTTTAAACCCCTTCGGCTTCTGCCACTTGCTGTCCACGTCGAGGGCAAATGGAAAACGCCCAGAACAGACGCTCTGCTTTTAATTGCGATTTATTTAACTAAGCTGACCATGGGAATTTCGTTTGCTCTGCATTCAAAATGTAATAATCAACAGAGCTCGTTGGCAGCCGTAAAATGTGCTGAAATTCCCCATTCTATTCGTGCAGAATAGTAGTCAAATATATATTTAGCTATTTGCAAACTAGACAAAACCCCATCCACCTTTTGTATATCCTTGCAACATCCCACGACGACATTTGCACTGATTATTTTCCGCCGGTTTGCATGTGGCATTTGCCGACTGTTGCAATGTATGTATGTGGGCGTGTCGCCACGCCCTCGCAGTTAAGTAGCATAAATTTAATTTGGCCCCGTGCGGTTATTTATGGCGAATAGAGTGAGCCAAATGTGTGGGCAGTTGGTTGTCTAGTTAAAATAGCATTACTCTGTCCGGTTTGGTGTATCAATTTTAATGTAATTAAGGCTTTCATCAACAAATTGAAACGTAAGCTTATCGTGGAAAGCATTTCAGTCTTTATTTAGAAACGAAACGACAAGTAACGATACGCAGACAAATATGAAATTAATTTTAGCGCAATGAGATGCATATATGCAAGGTAGAGATACTTGAAGGACCTTCTACTTATGTGGGCGGATCAGCACGGTCATCATCAGGAATCCAATGGACCGAATGACAAGGCCGTATTTTCACGCGCCACGTGACACAATTATTGAGGCCAGTGAGCGATGACAACGGGGCGGATGAAATTTCGGGATGACCATTGGAAATCCACGTTGATTGCATGGTCGACCCGGTGGATAGGCACACGCAATCTGGAGAAATTCATTATGTGTGCCCATTATTATGATAGAGATGGAGATGGAAATGAAGATGGAGCGATTCAGATGGAGAGTGGCGTCTGGACAGAGCCACTTGACTGGCCTTGGCCAACAACAAAGCATCCGAATGGACCCAAGGCACTTAATTATAGAGATTGGCCGAGAGATATATACATATAAACAATATATATATTTAGATGTCAGGCCTGAACAGTCGACCAGGCGAACAACTGGCATTGTGTATTATTATTTTAACAATTTATTTTGTGCAATTAACACAATTGCCGACACACATTCATTTCACGCAACTTCCGGCAAATTCTGTGGCTGAGCTTAATTTATTGTTCAGCCGCCAGGGGGCGTGTATGTGTTGTGTCCTACTCTAAGCTCCCCCATTGTGGATCTAAAACCAAACCAAAACCCAATGCCAATGCTGGAGGAGATTTACACAGACGGCGCGTGGCGACTTAAAGATTTCTTTGGCAAAAAACGATGCCGTAATAAATGTATGCCCATATATATAGACTCAAGTGACTGAGAGACTGGGAAATGGTGGAGAATGGCGTTGTTTTTTTTTGGGGGGAGGGGGAAGTGGAAGAGTGTCCTAGAAAGTCTTGCAGGCCCTCTAATGAGCACACGCCTCACATTTCTGCGGGGCCCTAGATTATTTGAATTATTTGCAAGTAATTTGTTACATTCGCACTCATAGATTTAGCAGCCGACTTACTGTGAAGCAAGTGGCTGTGCGAGACACTGGTTAATTAACATACTTAATGGATTTTGGATTCTCGACAAACTCCTAATTCACTTTCGAAAGTCGAAGGATTTGAGAGTGCGCCCAACTCATGACTCTGTGAAATGAATGACTTGTGATATAATGCTTCTTAATTAAAATGAGAAAATTTATATCGCTTAGCGTTATTGATTTAAACGTCTGTCTTTTTTTCACTGCTTTAATCAAAGATCTAAAGAGTTACTCACATCGTTGTCAGAATTTTAGTATTTTGCTTTTGTCAGTTTTTGTGATTGGCACATTAAAGGATATTTGTAGATTTCCAGGGTAATTCTCTATTAGAGTGTCACTTGCATACCTTTTGCTGCTTAGCTATTCCTTTGATTAATTTAAATAAACAGACAGCAGTCGTCCGTTTCACTGGAATGCCTATGAGTTCACAGAATTATGGCGCACGCAAATCGAAAATATGTCTTAATTAAATTCTAAACCGAAATTGGAAATTTTAATGTTTATCGTACACCGCATCTAGTGCAATATCGTTCATATTTGATTACAATCAATATGTCGATGGGACTGTAATTTATGCTTTCTGGCGGTTTAGCTATTTGATTCGAACGTGCGGCATTTTGCGCAATCTAACCCAATTGTTCGGCCTGATTGACATTGATTTGGGCCCTATTTTCTGTTTTGTTACTCAAATGACCTTACCTGCCGCGCATCTCCTCCGTGGGCCAGTCGGAGTTCTGGCCCCAAGGCATTTCGGTGGTGCCCAGGATTAGGCCGAAGATGAAGCCAAATAGCAGCGAGATAAACATGCCCAATCCGAGGCAAAGGAAGCCAACTCTCTGGAAGGATACCAAATGGAAAATGGAGAACGTTAAATGGAAAATGGAGAATAGAGAATGCGAAGCCGAAATTAGGGGCGAGACAGCGAGTTAAATGCCAAAGGACCCCAGCCAACGACACTTTAAGCGATAATGCTGCATACTTTGAAGCGCCAAGGAACTGCGAGTAGATTCGTGACATGTTAACCCAAATTTGCAGCCACGCAAGCTGCAAACTGTTGTTGGCAGCTGCACACACAAAAGAAAAAACGCTCTAATGTCAGCCACATGATGTCGTCTTGCTACTCCAAGTTGGTTGGGTATTTTGTGGGTGGTGTCTTTTCCCCTCATTCCCCTCATTTTACGAGTCAAACACAACTGCGGCACACATAAAGTAACTTGTCTCGAGGCTTAAAGCACACGGCTAACAACTTGCAAGAATGCTGAAAATATGTGCATGTATTGCGGGATGAAAGTTCGCACTCTCCAGTATTAAATGCTCTTTAAAGAGTTGGCAAAACAATTTAAGTGGGGTGCGAAAACTTTTGATAATTTCTTGTTTATTGCTCGCTCTTCTACTAGCAGGTTATGCATATGCATATTAGGGTGTTCGAAAATGATGACTATTCTCAGCTAATAAATTTACTTTAAAATTCAATTAAACGTATAAGAATAAAGCAAATGAGCTGGCCATAAGATCCTTTTCTTTGAAAAAAAAAAACAAAAAAAAAACATCAGTGCTCCTCATAAGCATTTGAAAATGGCAGCTTTAAAATTTGCATACAAATGTGAGCCACCCCAATGCAATTGCGCCCACACTGCGTATGCGTAATGCGCAAACAAATTACATTCATGTCCGAATCAACTTTAAATGGCGTGCAAATATTTGCAAAAATCGCTATTCAATAACTCGGCTGGCAATATGTGCAAAGCCAACTCGTTTTCACTATATTATAGGGATTCCGGTGCAGTTTTTTTTCCTGCCAATTATTTTTAATAGTTTGCCATCAATTTTGACTGGCCCCATTCGATGTTGCCGTTTTTGTCATCGTTTGTAATTGGCATTTTTGTGTGAAATTGTTTAAACACTTTTGCATATGAATTTTGGCCGCAAACGGTTCGCATGCTTTTTGCGTATTTTAAAAACATTTTTTCCTGCCCTTTTGTGCACTTCATGGTGATGTAATGGAATCAAAACAACTCAAGGATCTGGAGTTTTATGAATTTAACAGTGAGCTTTTAATATTTCATATAGTATTTTATCAGCTCAAATTTAAAGCCAAAAGTCACAAATTGTAAAGGGCATGCATATGTATTGATTATTTGGCATTAAGCAAGTAAATTTAATAAAGCTGGCATTGCATTAATATCTGTTTGCCTGGACATTTTTGTGACCATAATATATGGCAAATGCTGCCTGCAGATTCAACTTCCTTGCCGGATTTATCAAAGATTATGATGACGCAGCTGGAGACACTTCACAAAGAAAGGAGGCGACAAAAAAGATGCACACTAGCATGTGTTCGCACACGAATATATTCATTTCAATTAAAATTTAATTGAAGTACACGACGCAGGTGTCAACAGCCGGCAAGACACCTGGATTCCTGAATCCTGAATCCAGTCTCTGTGCCTGCAAGTGTGTGTGTGTGTGTGTGTGTATGTGTGTGTTGTGGCCAAGAGTGCGGTGAAAATTGTGTCAGCAGACAACAAGTTGCCTCTGGGGCCAGAAGCACAGAGATGTCTCTTCATTAGAAATGGTTGGAATGATGATTATATAGATCTAAACCTTATATTTTTATTTCACTTATTTTATTTGTTGTGGTCCCTTTTTTTTGTGCACCATCCACCATCCATTTACCACTCAGCTTGCACATTAAAAGCTATGTATCTGTGCTTCCTGAAGCACAAGCCGCCGTCTTTGATGCCGAGCAAACTATACACACAGACGTTCTTATCTCGCAGCATAAGCCGCCCTTACTTTTGTACCACCAACCCGCCACCTGGCGGTGACAATTATGACACTTTGGAGAGCAGCTGCCGTCTGGCGACTGCAGTTAAAGTTCAGTTTTATTGGCTTTGCGCTGAATGCGGTCCCAAGTGCTGCGTCCTTTAATTCTAAGTAGCTTAACTTAGTTTTCAGACTGTCAGCTAGAAGAGCGAACAAAATGATTGCCCGGCCGCAGGGTGTGGTTTTAAGCCCAGCAATATACAGCACAAGGCTTTGTATTATGTCCTTCTGCAGTGCAAGCTTCAAAGTTCTCGTTTCCATTTTATTAATTCCCCATAAACGGGCGATGGAAATATTTTGCTATTCAGCAGGCCTGTAAAGGAATGCACCAGGTGTTGTATGTATATCACAAACACTCGCTGGCGTTACAACTTCATCCAATTTTCGGTGGACAAAAACATTTATATATATATATATATTTCATAGGGCCACGCCCCTTTTCAGGCCAACGCTGTCAATAAACAATTCAGCAACTTTGCCATTTACCACAAAAGCGATGCAAATTTGCAAAACATCAGCGCTATGTCGCTATGCATTTGACTGGAATAACCCAAAAAACCAAAAAAAAAAAAAAACGAAACCCCGCTCATATTTCTGTTGGCTGCATGCGAATTTTGACAGCTGGAATACAGGACATAGAACGCCACGACGGACGACGTACTGGCATAGCAATTTTCGGTGCAATTTTTTATTATTTTCCAAATGTCATTTGCTCATAAATCACTCAAAAGTACCACATAGAACCAGTCGAAGAGTCGCGTTGGGCAAGAGTGTTGACGATTTCATTTAACGCGCTGTGAAATGGATTTTTGGCAGTACCTCCCCCCCCTCCACATCCCTCCGCATCATCACCCTGACAACTATTTTCACTATTCCATTTTTCACTGTTGGGTGTGTATGTGTGTGTGTGTGTAGTTTTCCATACACTCATATAAGTTCAAATGTATGCTTTTCTTTTCGCTGGCCACAACGTCAATGGTTTTGAATGGCTTTTTCGCGGAGCTACACAATTTGCTGTTGGTCGAAAAAAGCCACTGACATAAGGGGAAACTGCACTTACCATTAGTTCTTTGTCGGAGATAATTGCGCCGAATGTTATCGACATTACGGGACCCATAAGCGGCGAAACTAACATGGCAGCCACTATATTGGGGGCATTATTCTCCACGAGGCCCAGGGCGGCCAAAGAGCTGGGAAAAAGGAGAGAGTACCATAATGATTACTTTTACTGCTGACCCACCGTCAGCTGGTGGAATTTGCGAAATTAATACTGCCAACTCTTTCACTAGCTACACTGTAAACTAAGAAGGTGATAATGCTAAAAATTTCATATTCCATTTCAGTATCAAGTTATATTATTTGACAAAATTTAAGGAATTTCATAATATTACTTTCAAATTTTATAAAAATACTTTGAATTCTTTTAATTGCATTTCGAATTGCGTTCAGTGTACTCACTCGGCTGTAACGATTAGCAGCAAGTAGTCAAAGGACAAGGATCCTCCGGCTCGAACTCCATCCACCACCTGTTTGACTGTTAATTTCGACTTAATTGATTCCACAAAATTGTTCCATTTCGAGGCATCCTCGGCTTCCTCGCTGTTTTCGAAGGCAACAAATGCAGTAGTAGTAAAATGGAATGGTTTTTTTTTTTTTAAATGGCCAAGAAAGTGTGCCAGCTGTGCACTTTTATTGAAAATATATTTGTATATTTGTTTGTGCAAGGACTTAAGCAAGGAAAAGGATATTACTTAAACAAAAGGAGAAAGATGCAAGTGAGCATATGTGATTAGATCAGATAATCTGAACTTCCATCTTCGTGTGTCAATTTCAAGTGTATAATTTTGCAAAATTGATTCGAGATTTTATTTACCTTGCCTCCTGTCACAAAACCCAGAAAACCCACCCACATAATCCCCATTCTGCCTGCAGTCTGCTGCTGATTAGAGTGCGGCTCTAATAACCCAACCAAAACATCGCCTCAATCATCGCCCAAAAATAAACCACAAGCCAACCTCAATTACGAGCTCATCAGGTATGCACACAGGTGTCTCCTTCGTTGCCCGTGTGACAATTGCTTGCCAAGAAGTCATCGGGTATGTGGTGTATATTTGTATTTGTATATTTGCTGACGACTTCTGCCATTTTCGCCCCAGCACAGACACATAGAATGGATGCATTTAACCCGTTGCCGTCAGTCCAAAGACCGGAGATATCTAAACCCATACCCTATGGCCCATGCAAATTTCACCCATTTTCACTTTCCAACCCGACGCCCAAGGCGAATCCACTGACAAAACCCATTCCAAGTGGCTCGTCGTAACTCTGGCCCAAGGCTGTAATAAACTGGGACCTGGGCCAAGGCCTCCAAGGACCACCCCTTTTTTTTTTGGCCAGGCCAAAACCTAGTCGTAATGGAAAAAGAGGCCAAGTTGCAATATCTCGGGCCAGCAGTCAAATGTCACGTTTCCAACGAAAGTGAAAGAATTGTGCGAGTGAAAGTTAATGAAATGACTGGCGCGCCTTTGACACGTTGAAGGGGACACCTGAAATTAGTTTTTAACAAAGCGACAGCTGCGGAATCCTCACAAAAGCCCCATCTTCTCCACTAACGGCTCCGTCAACAAAGTCAGTGAATACAATGGCACCAGTAACACAATGCCAACCGTGCACCATCCAAACGCATCGTACGCATCTATGCGTGTTGCCCACTCACCTGTAGTCATCTCGCATGTTGGCCGCATCTGTGATGGCATCATAACTAACGCTGCACGGCAGCACACTGCGGCGAAAGTACACAGAGAAAAAAAACATAATATATTAATGGGGCTACAAAAAAAACACTATGGTTGCATATGCCATATAAGCACTGAATTTACTTCTCACTAATTTAGTTGTAAGTGCATAACACAGCTTGCCAATGTATTTTCTTTTTTCATAGCATAGGTTCAGAAACTTTCGCCCAGTGTAGATACGTTTGAAATTGATATATGCAAGCGCATATCTGTAAAACAAGTCGTGCGCATTTCGTGGGGCCATCAAAGGATGCACTGCAGCATGGCACTTGGCTGCTGGCATCGAGATCTCGAGATGCTCTGGACGGGGCGAAGTCTGAATTATAGATTACACTGGTGGCACTCAATCAACGCAAGTTGCATTCCAGCAGCTACGTTCTTAATTGAATTTCAGCGCATATTAATAAGCTTAAGTCGCACTTTGTCTGGCCACTCGGCTCCTTGAGGTCATGGAAACATCTGCTGTTTGCCCTCTGCCCTTTGCCCTTTGCCCACCGGCTCGGACTGACTCAAGAGTCTCGTTTTCATCGGGTCACACCTTCAACTGCATTTTAATCCCCCTGCTTAATGCCATTAAATGATTATCACACCTACTTTTCACCGACTGACCCCTTCCACCACATACTTCTGCTGCCATTCCTGCTCTTTTACTCGTTTATATTAAATTCAGCAGTAGCCTTACTTAAGTAGTCGGGTTCATTGTTCATTGTTCAGCTCTATTGTGTTTTGCTTAATTTAATTACTAGCGGAATTTCACAGTTCGAAGGCAAGGTACATATATAAATATATACCGGTTGTTAAACATTTTTGCAAAAGGGTTTTAATTGGATTCGTTGTAGTCGGTGGAAAATTGCATTTACATTATCGAAACGTATTCGGATTTGGTAAGCAGCACTGCATCCGCTACAAGCAATCAAAATGCAAAACTCAAGGACCTTGGCAACGTGGGAGTTCTTCGGTCAGCCGGCCGGACTCCTCATCTTTCTGCCATTTTATTGCACCCCCATGGAGGATGCACCACCAGATGGACCACGGATGAGCTCGGCCAGCTGTTGCTCCTTGCTGGGGCTAGTTCCTAGTCCCTTGGCACCCAGCTCGCAGCAGCTCCTTGAGTTTCCCGGACACGTTCGGTGTTTGGCGTTTGACGCCCGCCATTTGTTGCCACCCCTTGAATGTCTCAACTTACCTGACACTGGAATTCAATTTAGTGCCAATGCCCAGTTCCGTGAGGCAGTGCAGCGTCGTCTCGCAGGGGGATCCCGCCTGCAGCGGAAAAACGACGTGATGGAAATATCCCTTCTTGCTGGTCGTCCAAGTAACGTGCTCAATTTCCAGCTTGACAAGCAGCTCCTCCAGTACCTGGACAAACGAGAGAAGCAACAGCTTAGGATGGCATTTTCGCAGGCTTATAGCTTATAGCTTATAGCTTATGGCGCATGGTTTCATGGCCTTGGCATTTAATTGGATCGACTGAATGTGATTATAAGTATAAGTGTATAGTCCTAGAATTCATTGCTCCCTGACTGATGGCACGATTTGTTCCGGCCTTAGCTGGCCCAGATGCACCAGCATTCATCAATCTTCTGTGGCTAAGCCACCTCATTCATCAGTATAATCTTTCCCAAGATACGATTTGGGTAACCTCTTGCACAGCACACCGCTCGAGTCACGTTCTCGTCCAGTTAAGTGCATCCTTACAAGCGGAGCAACAATCGTTGTCGCAGTTCCAATCGCCACCGCAATCGCAGGAAGGCACTGAGAAAAATGGGATAGCCTTTCGAAATGATAGATATATATATTTACATTCATTCTGACTGGTACTCATGAGAACATTCTTAACGATACTACCCACTTCACTAAATGGCTATAAAACAGATATCAAGCTGTCACTTATTCCTTCTTCTTTAATTGTAACATTTTTCTTCTCAGTGCTTAGATCGCACTCCAAGCTGGCAGTGAACCCATGTCCACTCCTACTACTCCTCCTTCACACAACGCACACGAAAATCAACTTTAAGTGCTCGGGGAAGGCATAAAGCTCTGCCCACTTGACCGAACCTGCTCCTAACTCGTAACTAACCGTTCGACGACTTACCTTTTCGAGCGGCACCACTAAATTACGTTTGTCCATGGGAGCACCCACCACCGTTGAGGTGTCAGCTGGCAAAATCTGGACTCCGGTGCCCGTTCCTCCTGCACCACCTGCGCCTCCTGCGGTTCGCTTGCCTACTTGTCCGCCGCCCACTTGTCCGATGCCTGGGCCACCGCCACGCCCACCGCCTCCGCCACGACGATACTTGGGCACATTCTTGTCACGTAATTCAACTTCGAGTCGTAGTATTGCGTTGTTATTCTCCGGAAGATTGATGTTCAGATTATTGTTGCCACCACCATTGGCGGCTGCAGTGACCGCAGTATGGCCACCATGGCCACCAGTGAGGTGTCCCGGATGGCTGCCAATGCCAACGGCAGACGACGTCTCCAGCAGGGCATTATTTGAGGTGCCTGGCATGGGTTAATGAAAAGGTGATGTGGCCGTGTACATAAACGTAAGCTGATTTGCCATTAAGTTGGACTCGTCGATTGCATGGACCATGGAAATGGAGAGGATCGATGGGTTGGATGGGTTGAATGGGTGGCGCAAGGTGGCAGACGGTGATTAGGTTGCTTGGATACTCGGAATACCAAAATTGAATTCGGATATTTGGCATTGTTTTGGAACGCCGGCTTAATTCGACTCTAATTAGTTAATTCACGGGAATCGCACTATTTATAATGTAATTAGCGTAAATTGTAGTGATATTTTTGGATTCAGTTAAGCGCTTAACAAATATTTGGTTTTGCTGCCAGTGTGTGTGTGTGTGTGTGTGTTTGTACCTTTTCGACCGCTAAGCTCATTTTTGCTTCAAATTACGCTAATTAAATGGCCGGGCAACGGTGAACAAATAATGCGTGTTGTTATGCAATTTATCGGATGACTTATGTTTAAATTAAAGTTTGTGGCCCTGTAAAAATCGACGAAAAAGTTATAGGCCTAAGCTCCACTTGTGCTAAATAAATAAATAAATAAATGTATATATAAATAAAGTGGCGGGCGAAAAATCAAATCAAAGTCTACATAAAAACCACACAAAGGATCACAATTTATTATGCCAACAAGCGGAGCCAGACGACAGACATCGAAATGTAATATAAGTCCCGCCACATTGACAAATGCCAAAATAAGGCTTAAATGCGCTTAGGCCAGGACTTTCGTGGCCCAGGACCCAGGACCCTTCTATGTGTGTATGTGTGTGTGTGTGTGTGTGGGGAGTATCTCTGAGTTTGTTTCGCATAGTTTCTCTGGTGGCAAAAGTTCCACAAAGTCAGCACTTTCCGCAGCATCCAAACTGGTGGCCATCGATGCTCCTCCTCGATGGGCTTCTTTGTCTATTTAATTCGCAGGCATTCTACGTTTCAGGTCGCCATGGAATTGAGGTATCCATGATTTATGTGTGACACCTATGAGCCGAATTCTGTGGAATTTCAACTGAAATGCATGTTATTTTTGTTGGTTTCCTGCCAAGACTTTTTCTTTGCCCCAAAGTGTTTTGCACTCTTTAAGCTGTTGATTGTTTTACTCTTTCTGCATTAAAAAATGACTGAAAGCTAAGAAACGAACATGGTATACCCTATGATTCCATATGCTATTGCATTTCACTCACGATTCCTTTTGCTATATGCTACTTAATCGATTATATTACAAAGATACTATTTAGCTAATAAGATTCTTGTATTGACTGTGGTCTGTGTATATATTTGATCAACTTGTGGCCAGGGTGCAAAGGTGATTTATTCTTTTAACGACAAGGAGCAACTTCGTTCACGCCCCACTTGGAGGCCCAAGGCCAAAACCACCCACCAACTTCCATCTACCATCCACTTTGCTCATCAATCCGGTTTGTGCTCCATTGTCATTATCAGAACGGCGGTGCCATGGTGACAAACTAAATTAATGATGATTCCCTTTGATGGTTTTTGGCATCGCCTTGTTTCGTATTTAAATAAATATTTGATTAATGCCTTTTCGCTCGAAAAACGACTCCAAACATGCCTGTTTTTGTCGCCGTATTGCACAAGATGCCATATTTTCCCGATGCCGTTTATTTCATAAATTATATTGTTTTATGGGTTTTTATTGTGGGCTTTTTTATCGTCGCTGATTTTGATAAATGGTAGCTGCTTAGAGCTAGTGCTGAAAGTTGAGTTCCAGCAATTAATTCCTCGCTGTCTATATGTATATATATATATCAATATATACTTTGAAGTCTGTGCTTTGAAGGCTTTCAGTACTTGAGTCCCACCAGCAACTTCTCTATTTACTCAACAACCAGTTGGCTGCGCATTCCATCGACCAATCTCATCGTGGCTAATTAAATTTTAATATTACATTTTTCGGCTGCGAAATGTGCTACGTACGCTCGGCATTCGCTTGTGAAATTATCTTGGGAAAGTTTCCCCAACGCTTGCAAAACCTCGAAAATGTGAAAAAAAAAACAAATCTACTCTACTCCCACGTGTGTTTCAGTTAGCTGCTCTGGCTCAGTCCGCCGGGCTTCATATAACATTTATGGCCAGCTCTTAGGCTCGGAGAACACTTTTACGATGTCATAAAATAATTAATAACGCCACTAAACAACGTAATTACGCGCCTAAGCCCAATGCATACAGGTACGTGTGTGTGTGTGTGTGTAAGGGTGCGGCGTTTGCATGTGATGGTGAGTGGGGCAGATTATGCGGTTGCCGGCGACTAGATAAATGCTACCGTTTTTGGTGTAAACAAAATTGCAACTTTGTATTTAATTAGGCACGGGCGCTTATTCAATTTGCCGCCTCATTTTTGGGGGTCTGCACACTTACCGTAAATCAGCTCACGTTCAAAATTCGCCGTAGGCACAACGATTAGGAAGACCACGCCCGGCATCCTGATTCGCAAGCACCAGGATCCACTTGGACTCTGCAAAAAGGATAAACACCGTTTAGTTGGTAAATTTGCCAGCTTGACTGAAACTAAGATATTAATTTCAAATTAAAATGCGGCACAAAGACTTGGCAGCCCGAAGAAGTTGAGATACGCGGGCGCCCAGATGTATGCAACACTTTGGTGCAGCTGAAAGCACAGAGACGAGCCTCGTTTTGCATAAGAACCATCGCCATCGCCATCGCCATTATACCGACTTTTATACCCGGTAACTGCATTAGCATCTCTGTCCGGTTTCATTTTCGTCCTGGCCGCCGCCCACAACTTTTTCGAGTTAAGCCAACTTCGCAGCGTTAATGGGCTCCGAAGGTTGCTGCTCTAAGTAGTTTGCGTTTTGTTTGTGTTTTGTGTTTTTGCACTCGTGCAACAGCAGCACTTGCACTTGCACTTTTTGAAGTTCTGGCATGCTGATGGCTGCCAGATTATCGCAACAATTTCTTAATCAAACTGCAGGCCAACTCGTTGGCAGGCGTAATTCTGCCGTATCAATAAAAGGTAAAATGCTTGCTAGCTGCCAGAGGAGAAAATGGTGAAGTCCTTCGAGGATATTTGCACACCCAGTGTTCCGACTTCTCGAAATTAAAATGCCATTAGCACCGAGCTGGCGAAAGTGCGATGCGAGTGCGATTAAACAGAGGAGCCGACAAGGATAGCGGCTCTGGAATATAGCTGCCGAGGGTTAACTCCTTGCTGGATCTGCTCCAAGTGCCCCATTTGCCGCCAGGAGCAACCCGCCCTCGTATAAGGCGTATAAGGACCTGAGATTTAATGGAGCTGCGATTTTTACTCTCCAATAAAATCAGTGCGGTACTCGTGGTAATCGAGCCGTGCCAGCAAGCTGGAAGTGCATTTTTCCACTTGGGCTTTACTAAAGATCAAAGTTTACTTCGAAATACAAAAATTCTTACAAAATTCCAGAGTTTCTGTTCGCCAATAAGTAAATTATAGTGGGAAATGTATAGTTTCATCTTAAATTTGTGCAAACACAATCAGCAATCGCTTTCTGTTTAACTATAATTTTCTGAGTGCACATCGCCTCGCCGAATGAGGAAGTAAACAATAAAAAGGTTTTCAAGTAAATCAATATTTGAATACACCTTATGAGCAGCCAGTCCTGCGACCGGTTGACATTTTCCGGTTATAACCCAACCCATCCCGCTCAATACAACACCAGCACAACTTTTCCACAAACTGTTGGCATTTTCTTGCTTTTTTTTTGTTTTGTTTGCAACACTTTACTTAAAAACTTTTCACAGCAGTACCCAAAACAAACGGCCTACTCATGCTCATGAAGTGAAGGGACAGCAGGGCCTGGTGCCCAATCCCATACCCGGATGGGCGTACTCCTGTCCCATTCCGGGTTTTTTTTGCAGGGTGGACCCATTCACCCGACTTCCACAAGCCTCTTAGGAACTTTCAAGCCAAACAACCGAAGCCACTTTGCAGCACGTTCACTGTTGCACTTTTTTTCTTACCACTTGCCATCTTTCATTTTGCGGCATATTTATTAAAAAGCAAGAAGCGCAAAAAATGAGCCAAGGCAAAAATCGTGGATGGGGGGTAAATTCTTTTATATTAACCGAAAATATTTATTTTCTTGCTTACTTGCTGCCTTTTTCCCTTACCACTATATATTTTTTTTCATCTTATTTTGTGTGCGCACTTTTCTGATTAATTCCGTAACTATATATTTGCGCAACTTGGATGAAGTTTTCGGCCGCGACCACTTGTGAAGAGTGCAAAGCCGGAGACTCCATCCTTCCGAGCTTTGCTTTCCACTTGTACAGCCGGATTTCATCTGGCATTCTCTAGCATTCTGGTATTGTCGATCCAAGTGTTTGTGTGCCCCGCAACAATGAAGCTGCCTGCCAGTAATTTGTATGAGTACCCATCGTCGTCGCACTAATTAGGCCACCAGAATTGCATTAGTTTTTCGCATTCGGCACAAATAATTACAAATTGCAGTGGTGCACCGAAAAAAAAAGAAAATAGGTAAGCCCAGGCATCAAAAAGCCAATTGAAATAGTTCAAGGTTTTTAAAAAGGCGCGATGGTGGCCCATAATTACTTTCAATAAGTTTTGGCCACACAAACCATAGTGACCGGTGTGCTCGAGGAGACTTTCCCTGTCAGCTTTGATTTCATGGCTTGCCACATTTTCCGCCAAGTTTTTCCCATTTTCCCGCACTATTGTGAGCGTCTAGTGGCATCTTAATTAAAACGCTCTAATTGGTTATGTCTGAGAGTCGAACAAAAAGGCGAACTCTGCAAGTTTAACACCCCTTTGTGGGTCACTAAATAATTCCCAATTAAAAGTAAAGTCCACTCCTTTATCACAATCAAATTGGGAATTCAAGAACTTTGCAGCTTTGGCTCTTTTGAAAATGAAAAAAAAAAGAAGAAAACACCCATTGACTTCAAGCTCTTGGGGCATAAAGAAGATGTGACTCAATAGTATGAATATTTAAGCATGCAACAAAAAGCCGGACTAACACAGATAAAGTTGCTAAAACTTTCGGACAACAAAACTAACAACCGTACTAGGACTTAGGTGGAACAACGACCCACCGACCCACCGACTTTACCAAGGAAAATGGCTTTAGCATAATGCATAATCATTTAAACAAGGATATGCCTTGAGTTGAGCTGAGTCCTGCAGGCCGGCCGGGCATTCTGACACAACCCGGTGCAGGCAAGTCCGGAAAAATGCCTTTTATGGCCAATTTGAGCGGGAAAAGCTTGGCCCGCAGCTTAAAGCCAGGCGATAAGAACAAAGCAACCGAAAAGGTGAGCATCCAAGGACACTTTAAGCGCTCTCCTGCGTCATCCTGGCATGCCAGGTGAGCCCTAGTTGTGCTCCAACATTTTCGTATCTTTTTGGCCAATGTGTGCCTGTATTCCGATGCGGGCCCAATGCCCAGTAGTGCTATTCGCAGGAATATATTATCATTAATTTCGAATTATGAAAAAGTGGCGACGCATTCAACGAGCTTGGGGCTTTGAGCTAGGCTACGAACAAAAAATGGTTAAGGGTTAATATGTTGGCCAAAGTTGTATCCCTTTAATACAACGAAGTGTTAAGCATCTGAACTAAATGAAATGTTCTCCTTTTTTTTTTTAGCTTGGTCGTGTCCTGCGCAACTTCAACATCACAAAGATTAGCGATCTGGAGCTGATATCAAATTCCACCGATCGCCTGGACATCACCTTTCACTTCTTTGGCGTGAAAGGTGACTCACAGCGTATCCGGGATGCCATCACACGGATGGTGGAGCGCGGCAGGATAGGAAACTTCACACTGGTGGCGAATTTCCATCACTTCGACGAGAATCCTCCGCTCGGCTTGCTGGTGAGTAGCTAGTAAAAAAAGCATTTACCAATTGATTCTTACGGAATTCTACGTTCGAGGCAGACACTCGTAGTGTTTTATTTATAGAGCTCTACGCTGTCCTATTGAAATTTGTGCACAAATAAATTTTATATTTCACTTTGCACTCTGGGCACATCCATCAATCGGAGGCATTCCATCATTGATTTTCGCCGAATGGTATTTTCATTAATTCGCATCCGAGCCGGACCATCTCGGCTATTAAAAGCGTAATAAATATATATAGGGCCACCTACCCACATGGGTGGGTCACTACCATCCATTTCCGATACATATTAAACAATAATTTATTAACTATTGAGCCGTGTGCCGGAATAAAAACATAATAGCCAATGTAGCAAAGTGCCGTGTTAATAAATATGCACATAAATATGTCAACAGTGTGGCACTTGACACTCGAACCGAAAACGGCAACGAAAATAATTATTTATTAATTGCGGCCAGTTCGCCCGAACAATTGGACTCATCAGAGTTGGCCGGCAATTAAGTGGCATTAACATGACGAACAAGCCGCCAAACCTCAGTGGTATATCCCCCCCCCATCCTATCCCACCACTGCCAAATGTTTGACGGACTGGCACCCAAAGGAACACAAGCAATCCCAAACCGATGAGCTCAAAACCTCGAACCGAAAACCGAACCACAGCCATCCTGTGTCTAATTAGTGTGACATTGTCTCCCCTTTCGCAGGAGCTGACCGTCAATCAGCCGCAATCAGGAGTCCGCGAGGCCAGCGAGTTCATCATATCCTGCACGGCCCAAGGCTCATCCCGGATGCAGTTCCAGTGGTTCAAGGATGGCGCTGTGGTTAATGCCAGCAAATCGACGAGGTGAGTGAACTATATATATACATGTCGCAGCTGCTTATCTTCCACAACCAGCTCGAAATGCCATAAACTTGCTGCCCGCGTAATGGAATATGGAATGAGAATGGAGTAGTGCCTAGAAAACTGTGAAACGGAGTCTGGAGTTTTAATAAAATAGTATAGAATCGAAAGAATATGGCAAAAATCAATGTCACACTCGGAAAGTCAGAAACGGGTGAAGACGGGTGGAAATCGCGAGGGATGACTCTCGTCACAAGTGTTCAATTTGACTTTATGACTTTTACACATCAATAAACATGACATAAAAACGCCAGGCGGAATAAAAATGAAATGGCCAAAAAGGATAAATAAGTCAGGGCAAAGATAAAGATTTGTCAGTGGCCATGGACGAAGGACGGGGTACAAGTTGGTAAGTTGCTAGCTGGGAACTGGAGGCTGGCTGGGATACTGAGTTCTGGACCAGACCGAAACCTAACCGCAGTAAGCCTAACCGAATGATTGATCATAAATCCTACAGAGTGGGCCAGCCGGAACACATGTGTTGGCCAACATATACGAATGGCATGCCCATTCCATTCCGGAATGCCTCAGACTTCCGACTACAGGCTCCACAACCCCGCAATTCAGATCCACTTTCGGATCCACTTGGCTGGCGGGTAGTGTGGGTGTATTACATAAAAAGCATATGGCCGTAACTAACGAGGGGCTGTTACTTGGGCGACTTGGCAGGGGTTATGAGCAGCTTAGCCCTACCAGGAGCAACACCACCCACTTTCCGCCCGTCATGTTGCCTTGACAATTCGCCTTGCAGCCGAAAGCACCACCACAAAGCTCAAACTTTAAATGTGTTGCGTGAATGGCAAACGAGCGAAACGGAGGTCCTTGGAAAGGATTGGTTAAATGAGTACGCGGTGCGCAGGGCGGTGCAGATGCCGATAGAATTCGCAATTCATTAACAAAATTTTAAGCCTTGGCAGGCTGGCTTTCGCCATTCTGGGACAACGCGTTTTTGGAAACTACATGTCACGAAACGTTGCCAAAAGTTGTTTTTATCTGACCAGAAATTTAAATTTCCATTCTCTTGAAATCTAAAAATATCTAAAATTTCAAGAAAATGCGCGTATAAGCTGTTTGGTTAGGAAAACATTCGAAATGGATCGAACTCTTTAGGAATATAACTATTATATGGTAAATTGTTGTTTTTATCTTTGCAACAATTTAACCAAATATAGTTTGTATTACTTGTTATTCAATCGGCAGATGGCCATCAAATTGATAACGATGTGTTCTATTTTTATGCGGTATTCGAATAAAGGATTGTTCATCCGAATATTACCTTTCAAATAAATAAATGTATGGCCCCCATTCCCGCAAATCGATAACCAAATCTATTCTCGGAGTTCAGTTTTTGTTATCTAGTGAAGCCAACTATGCGTTTTCCAAATGCCAACTGCTACATAGAACAATTCGGACCCTTCCATGGCCATTCCGCCAGCTAGCCCCATCCGATGATGATGATGGTGATGGAGGAGGAGGTGGTGGTGGTGGTGGTGGTGGGGATCCGGACTTATGATTACTTTTATGCATATTTGTACGGATCCCCCACATGTACATGGTATCCTTGTTTGCTGCAGGACCTCCACGTGGCTGGCAGACCTTCCATCAGTTTCAGTTTCGCCCAGTTTGCGTGGCCCACTCGGACGCATTGATGTGTAAAAAATGACTGCCGTACAAAGCCGCAAACATGTGTTTTACTCCACCCAAAATCCCCGCAAATGGAGGGTAGGCAAGTATTAGTAAATATTTTAACTAAAGTGAAGTGAGTGAAGTCATTCATTTGGACATTTACCAACTTTGCATTATACAAACGACTACACATTAAATCCGTCCGATGACTTTACTTTTGCGTACTAAAATAACCGGAAGTAAGTGAATTTTTAATGCTTGATTTCACCGCAGGGAGATGTTCACTTGGGCAAATGCTATTTATTATCGAAATATGGCCAATACTGGCCATCTACTGATTAGTTACCACCGATGGCTATTGGCAACCAATTGGCACATTTAGACAGTTTGCTTAAGGCACGTATAAAGTAATTGTGTTTAGACTTAGATAAAGGACAATAAATATAAGTATACATATCTAGTAACATTAACTACATTTTAAGAATATGAAGTTTCGAGCTTTCGGAACACTATCAACCAATCCGTTGTGGCCAAGTGTAACGAACCTTATGTTCAGATACAGATACCTTTAAGCCCGCAAACTGAGGCGTTCGGCCGTTAATCTATTGGATTGCCAGTCGCCGAAATTGTGACCCAGTTAGCAGATGTTTATCGCAAGCGTCGTAGGCAATAACCCACTTAATGAATGCAATTATTTTCCAATCACGGCACTAAGGCATCCAAAGCTGGTTGCCAAGAGGCCCGCAACCATGGCTAACTGGCCCCAAACTCCCAAAACAGGGGTGGCTTTGATTAACATGCCTTGGCGTTCCAATTGCCATTTGAAGGCGGTAGGTACACACACACACACACACATGTGTGTAAAATAATCAATGGCCACGGTCATTAATTGCGCCCCTAATCCTGTGTCCTTTGCAATCTGGGGCGAGGATTTGCAGGACTACAAGGCCGTTGGGCTGATTAAGTGCCACAACAGTAGTAATACAATTATTGAAGCAGCGGCTAAGCAAATACTTCTCATTAAGCCAACTTCGATTGTCTTAATTGTTGGATTTTACTTTTCAAAAATATCCTTAATCGCTTGAAATAATCGAGGTCCTTTTATTGTGCAAACTACACCACTTTTTGCTTACTTAAAGCTTGCGAACACCTTTAAAGTCTGAATTGAACTGAGTTCAAGACTGAAAAGCAGCCAACAAAGATCCATTTTTCCCACATTTTATTTGCCTAACAAATTCCAGCTAATTCGATCAACAGGAGCTTGCTAAAAACTAAGCTCTGTACGTTTCTCTGACGTCTTTGGCATCGATGTGTTATGTAAAAGCGGTGCACAATTTGTAGCCAGCAAACCAATTGACCTTTTGAGGAAGGAATTTAGATTCCTGCTAATATTAGCTTAACCCTAAGCACTTGCGTAATCTATATTTGTCCCAGCGCCATGAAGTGGAAGGGCTTGACTGCCTGTCAATGCAATTTCAAACCCATCTACCCCTTGGCCCCCATCCCCTTTTGACTTTTCTGCTTTTCCCTTGGCCAAGAAAACATCGACTTTTGGCTTGGAAGCTAACGAAACTGTTGCAGTCACTTTTGGCCGTGCTCTGAAAATTTGTCAAACTTGCTTAAAAGCCAAAGCAAAAATTCAATTTCAGCAGCCATGCAGCGCGAGCAGCCAAATTGCCTGACCCCAGCAGCACCAGACATAAGTAAAATATATATCGTATATATTTTACAAATTGGCTCAACCCGGGGCAGCAGTGGTACAAAAATGGCAGCAACAAAGAGGCAACAACTGTCTTGACAACGCAACGACGATGTCGTCGTCGTCGTCTAAGGACAATGGAATACAGCTATCGAATACAGGGTGCAAATCGAGAGGAAGTGGTTGTAATTTGGTCCCACGAGCCTTAAGGATTTGGCGGGAAATTTAATCCGACGCAGCTTTCATTATCTACAGCCAATCAGAAAATTTGGTTGCTTACTTTTGCCATATTTTCCGTAAAAGATAGCACCCTGTTAACAGCTGTTTGGATAGCACTGCAGTCACACTGAAAAAAAAAACGCACTAAAAAAAGTGTATTTCAAATTTTAAAATAAGTATACAATTTTAACAAGGACTTTTGCCACTCTTCATGGAGTAGCTTTCGATTTTCATAGATATCCATGCAGTTTCTCTTAGTGCATAAGTATCCAATGTTGCTGTGGGGTCACGATTTTCATTAGTTTCATTTGCCACAATGCGTCTGCCATACTCGTCTGCCGAGTTCAGTTGCTCGGATTTGCTTTGCTCTTCCCGTGGCGGGGTGACAATGGTACAATTAGTGACACCATTCGCCATTCCTCCAGCACTCGGTTTGATTCAAAATTTTTGGCATTATCTCATAACTGGCTCAACTCGCGCTGTGTGCACTGTGCTCTCCTTGTCCCGTCTTCCGATTCCGGCTCCTTGGCGCCGCTTGTGCAATAAAAGGACGAAGCTCCGCGGCTGATTGGACTGCTGGTGGGACGGGTATTGATCAAACAGTTCGAGTTGTCGGACAAGGCTGAGACCCACTTTCCCGGGAACGCGTGTCCCACTGAAGGAACGCGATACAGTAAAATCCTGATATATGTAACTGATTGAGAGTTATCACTTAGTAAAAAGCCATTTACCTGTAGCCAACTTAATTAAAAGAATATCTTTTGGTTTACGTGCATGTTTCTAAATGATCCTTTCCTGCATCGAATTGGAGTCGCACCTACTGAAGAGTCACTGTACTTAAAAACGCCATTGAAGGTGGAACAGAAATATGCTCAGTTAGAGTGGCTTTGGTGCCAGGTACAGTTGTGCAGCTCCAAGTTCCAGCGATTACCATAACCTCATCCACTCAGTTAGCTTGTAAGAGTCGAACCGGGCGGAGGGCAACGGTTTTTTTGGCCACATAAGCCAAAAATCAACACGCTTGCTCCGTGTGTCCAACGAACCGGAGTCCGTGCATCGGGAACCGGTGGCGCAGTCATGCCCATCCACTGGGACTGGGATTGGGAGCATGATCACGAGCATGGTCACCATCACTGGCAACCGCCGCGTCGCCACTGGTCCACCGGGGAGTCCAAGTGCCGGCAGAGGCACTACTATCTCTCCCACGACCTGGACGTATGTGCGCGGGACTTTCACTTGCGGATGGACGACAGTGCCTGGTGCCATGGATCCTGTCTGGTTGGGCGAGTGGTCATAGAGACCGGCACCGAACCGGACTCCCTGGGTCGGGGCACCTTCAAGGTGGTGCTGGACGTGCACCACTTTCAGATCTCTGAGCTCACGGTGAAGGCCAAAAACAGCGACACCGTGTGCGTGGAGGGCAAGCAGGCGGATGACCGGGCGGAGAAGGGTCAGTTGTGCATCACTCGCGAGTTTACGCGATCCTACAAGCTACCACGGCACTACGATGCCACACAGGCACGGGCCACCTTCTCTGCGGACGGAATACTGATGATTACGGTGCCAGCACCACCGAAACTGGACGACGTGGAGCGCGAGATCGAGATTGAGCCCACGGGCAATTACTTTGGCAGCGTGTCCGATCCCACGGCGCCCAAGGCTATCGAGCAGGCGGATGTGGACGGCGATGGTGGAGAGGCTAATCCTGCTGGCACGGCGATGGACAAATGAAGCCGGCGACGTCTGGCGGTTGCGCGGCGGTTCCGCTTGCTCATACCAAAGTGGAGGCGGAAGTCCAAATGCGTTTAGGCCGCCAGAGGCAGTCGATCGGTTGGAGGGCAGTTGCAGTATATCAGACGGAGAGACAGTCGAAGCACATTCCAGTCACCTGGCGCACATGCACGTTGGAGTTTTTCGTGGAAACCAAAATCACTCGGATTGTTCCTGGGTTCCAGCTTAGATAGCACGTAGTCCTTCGTTCGAAACGTGAGCAAATATGGCGAAGTCAACATTTTGTAGAATTTTCTTAAGGTAGCTTCAATATAACGTTTAAGAGTTCATATCCGCTTGTGATTTTGTTTAACGCCAATAAAGGACTTTATCAGAAAACAGGAGAGTTTTGAATATTTCCAGATTTTTCGAAGAAATAATTTAACACCTTTAATCTTATCATTTATTTAAACGGTATTCTGTTTTATTTTGTACTGTATTTTGCAATGGCTGTTCATTTTCTTCGAGCTTAATTATTAAATATAATGAAGATGAACATTTCACTGGAAAATATATTTACATTTAATGAATTCTAAATCAAATCGGATCAAGGTATTTAAAGATAACAATGTTTCATTCCACCAAGTTGTTATTTCAAGTACAATCCGAATGAAAATATCCTCCAGCTAATCGGGAAAACAAACCCAAATCAGGGATAAATCATGCCTCTGGGAAAACTTCAGCTCGAATTCAAAACCCAAGCGAATTGGATTTCTCGCTGCTTTTAACTTTCCTGTCACGCAGCTTTTGATTAGCGTCAAATTTGAATAAAATTCACTAACACCTTTTGTGTTTTTCTTGTCTGTGTTCGTATCCTCGGGCACATGGCCCATAAAAAGACAATAAAGAAACCCAGCTAGTCAGCTAGAAGTGTATAATAGACGTAGGCATACGTACATATGTATTTTAGTTTGGCTATCGACCCAAGAAAATTCTAAAAAAAAGGGAATAAAACATAGCTACAAAGCTCTTTTCAAAAGCTATGAGATACATGAAAAGATTTGCAATTAAATGTCAGATGAAATGATTTACTATCTGCAGAATAAGTTTAAAAATAGTTGGGTAACAATCTTAAGCTCCAACATATTTTGCACCAAAAAAATAAAAGGCTGGGCACTTTGGGGCGTGTGACCCACTTCATAAGAACCCAATCAAGCCTTCGACCTTCTCCCAAAATCGTGGGCTACTGCTCCGTTTTTGATTCGGTCTTGGTCCCTTGCAATTTAGCCGTTGAGACACGTTTTCCCGTTACGATTCTAATGAAATTTGCTACATCTTGAAGTGAATTGTTGCAGGCCGCAGCGCGGCAGCTGAAAAAATTGCCAATTGAGGAGACGAGGTCGCGTACACTTTGTCATCGTTTTGTTTTTATGCGTAGTTGCGTTTAATAAAGTTTTTATATGGCGCCCTCGACTAAGAGGGGAATCCCCGAACGTAGTGCCCATCCTGTCGGATGCCCGGACGGACTGCCTGTTTTCTAATCTAGTTACGATGCCTGCAGCTTTAAGATATTGGTCGGGGGACTCACTTTCCGGGCCGTAGGATATTCATATATTTACGAGTATGGCGAAGGACGCGCGATAAAATATTCAGCAGAAAAGCAACTTCACAATTTCAATTTCCCATGCCATATTGGTGACGGCGGGGACAAACCAAAATAACACAACGATAATAAACACCTACACACCCATTTTATGAACTCATAAAACACTCCGATGGAATCGGAATCGTATATTTTATATATATATATATATTGTGCGTGTGTCCGTGCTTAAATAACTGGATGAGGCCTACAGCCTTGTTGTCCATAAAAACGCACCCATATGCACCTCTTCCGCTCCCGGGATCTAGAGAAAACATTGACCATCATCGACCATCGCCATGGGCCATTTCCATTGTTGTTTCATGGTTTTTATATTTCCCGGTTCGCGACTCCGCAGAAATCGGTATGCGGCTCACAACTAATTTTTATTTTCTATGCCCTTTGATCCACTGCGGGCGCCGATTGGAATGTTCTGCTGGCAACTTTTCAATCACACACTACCACTACTAATCAAATATCCCCGGGGATTAGCCAACTTGTAGATGAGTTGACGGTGTGCGTGAAGGACGGGACACCTAATTACGCAAATTGATGCGACATTAGACGGTAACGGAGCTGGAAACTGGAGCTCTCTAGGGGGATAGAATACTGAAGGACTTGTTTCCGCCAGGGGATCTTAGACGCCGACTGTATTGACATGTAGGAATATATAAACAAACATTTCGCATGCCGAGTTGATTTAATGGTAAATTGAAGCTTAAACATTTAACGGTGTCCTTTTCTATCCTTTTATCAAAGTGCAATTTGTGAATGAGCATAGTAACAACTTAAAGTTATTTTATACTTGCTTTAAAAGCTAGCTAATACCCATAAAGTGGTTTCAAGTATAGCACCTGCCTTTGTTTCGATCATTTGCCCATGTATCGAACTATTCGTGAATAGTGCTAAGTGGGCATTACTGGCTGGAAAATCCGTGATTTTGGAGCATGTACAACAGAGTTTGCTGACATCGTAAGACTTCGCCACCAATGCCGACATAATTGGTCCATTGAACCTTACAGCCAATGCGTTGTTATGAGTTGTTTGACCAGCAACCAAAGCACATCAGCTCAAATGAAGCGCAGATTGGGGATTCCCCCCCATCAGGGACTAGCATCCTGCGGACTCGCATCCTGACAGCCGACTGGCTGTAGTTGTATTTACAGGACACGCACACAGACACGCGCACACGCCTACGCAAAGGCATTTTGCGGGCCATTTGTAGCGCTTTCAATTCCGGGAAGCGGAAAAGGGTGCGGGTACTTGGTACGGGGATTGCGGAGGAGTGGCAAATGCATTTTGCAACCGCAGCCGACAACGGAACGAAACGTTTCTGCCCCGGGAGCAAATTCAGTTGCCGGAGATGGTTACGTGAGGCAAATCGCATTGGGAAAATGCATCATTAACAGGAATGAAGCACCGATCTGTGGAGGACCGAAGCACGAAATACCCGAACTGAAAATGCCATATGGTTATAAGCTGATGAATAATAATACTAAAATAATAATAAAAGTTACTTAGCCACACTATAAGTTTATATTACTTTCGCAACTTTTGCCAGTCCTGCCAGCCTGGCATAAAATAAAAATATCTTCAAACAAATCCAAGCGAATGTCGTTCGAACTTTAAGATTATTTGGCACACAGCTTATGGGCTATTGTGCAGATAATCCTGCCCAGATCCAGATAAATACATGCATTAAGGACTCGGATATGCTTCCTTTGTTTGGGGGCCTTTCACGCAGTATGCGTATATCCTTGGCAGGGAATCGAATTGAGCACACACCATGAAGCGAATCGAATGGGCTCCAGCCACCAACGACCCAAATCGAATAATGTTCAGCTGTTTCGCAGCGATATTAGATAGCAACCAATTCAAAAGAGAGAAAACCACCAGCTCCTTTGGACATCACGTACGCATCGCTGAGGTCCTAATCCTTCGTCCTGCGTTGCAATTGCTGCAACTGCAGTTCCACTTTCGGCGGGCAATGCAGTGGCATTAGTGGAGCTGCTGCGGCTTAGCCAGCTTCCTGGACGGCCAGGACGTTCAGGGTGACCAGGACAATGCAGGACGTCAATGTGCTATTGTGCCAAAGTCGATGTCAATCCTGCCTGGGCCCATTTGCTGTAAGCGAGGCCAAACAGGACCTGTGGCCGCGTTGCTGTTTTTGCGGTTGTTGTTAGCGAGTCCTGCGAGGACATCATAGTTGGCACTGCTTCGCTGTGGCTGCTGCATTGCATTTAAGCGTTACGCACTTCCGGTTGGGAGTGTTATTACTTCCGTTGCCATTTAATTGATTTTGAAGGTGCGTGTTTGGCGTTTGCCCATGAGGAGCCGCAAAGGAGTCCTTCCGCCCGTTGCCATTAGTAAATTGTAGGTTAAGTGCTCTGCATGCCCAAAAACCCCAGGCCCATTCCCATTCCCATTCCCATTCCCACTACCATTCCCATTGAAAACGCATTTTTAGACGCCTCTACACCTGTAAATAGCTGTGCCAAAGGCACTAGGTACGCCAGTGGGTGTGCGGTTAAGGATGCGGTTTTTGGGCACTTTTTACCGCCATGACGTCAGCGCTATCCATGCGTAAAAGTTATTAGTGAAATGCACTCAGCCGGCGGAAGAAAGGCGCAAGAAGAAGAAGATGACGAGGTGGAGCGAGGGAGTCAGGCGGAAACTGCTGATGTTTGTTGGCCACGAAAACCTCAAACAGCACTTAAGTTGTTGCCAGCTGGAAGGTTTTCGGTTTTCGGCTTTCGGTTTACTTTGCTTAGTGCTCATGGAACGCAATGCTGTGCTGCCACCGCCACTGCAACCAGGTGCAATCTGCGATTTCCAGCTCTCCGGAGGATTATGAGCCATGCCCGTGAGGAGTCTAATAGGCTTACCGTGCATTTTCGACAGTTTGCAGAACTTTTGCTCAAGCCGCTGAATTTAAATTCGCAATTACCCGATTCCACATCGCTTGTCACAGACACGAGCACTGCGATTCTCGCTAAATTGAATCTCAGATTATATATAAAGTCATGTAAGTACGTAAGTGAGAGTAGAAGTCATCTCATCAACCAGCCCATTGATTGATTCCCGTTGGCAACGTTTCATTCTCCCAACATTTTTGAGCCAGACGCATTCGCACATGCAAGTACGAGACTGCAAACCGACCCATTTATCCACAAAACCAAAAACTATTAACAATTTTAGCAACAATGCGTCGTTGCAGCCGCATTCAGGGCATTTGGAAAAACATTTGAAAATGAAACATGTTCCCGCTAATTGACTTCGAACCGCAGCATCCGCGATTGTTTCCCCATTAGCTATGATTTCTTTCGCCCAGAAAGCCATTGGCTATGGTATAGGTGGGGGGCTATGTGGATATGGGGTCGTGATAAGTGAGCTGCTATTAGTGTGTCAATTAGCGGGCTTGCTGCATATGATCCAGTTCACTTGGCCCGGGCGGGCTCCATGGAATACAGCTGTGCAGCATATGGGGCATATTGTATTCGCCATTTGGCATTTGGCTGGCTGTCACGGGGCGTGAGAATTAATGCACGACTGGCGGTGTGCGAATCTGTTTCAAGTACTTTCACTCGCAGAAACCGAAAGTGGAGAAGTGCTAATTAGCATGACTAACTAAGGCTTTCATCTGCTCCTTTGCAGAGAAATCTGGACCACGGTCCTGCCGCCCGAAACCAAAGATGTCTACACCGCCATTCTGGGCGTGACCAAGGCGAGTCGGATCGACGAGGGCGTCTATAGCTGCAAGGTAAGTTATAATATAATCATATCTCAGAGATACTTATTCTAAGGTAGCACTGTTTGTATTCGAACTTTAACATAAATTTAGCAAATTTTTTATAAATTCTATAGACAATTTATTTCCGTCTTTTGTATCACTTTTGTAACTAATTAAATTCTCTATGTGACATTTAAACATTAATAAATTAGATACTACTTTCATTTTTGTAAAACTCGCATAGAATTCGTAACTAGGCCAACATTGATTCTGGCCATCACTTCCGCATCAAAGCGTTTTAAAAAATATCCATGTCAATCCGGGCTGATGATCTGAAAATGCCACTTGGTCCTTTGGTTTTTGTTTTTTTTTACAGCGATTACGGTTCCCCGGGCACTTTTTCAGGCCTCGTAGTATTTTCATCTGACTAATCAGTCTAATTGCCATATCATAACAGCACAGAGCTATTCCGACTGTATTTAGCGCGTCTGGAAAAAAACGACATGCCCACCCAGAAGGCCACACAATTACATTTGGCTTTGCTGCGTTCTGTTCACGGCTGTGTTCTTCATTTTCGCTATAACGTTGCTTTTAATTAGACTAATTAAAATATGTTGGAGCGACGAGATAGAAAGGAGTGCGATGGCGAGCAATGTGGCCATCCATTGCACTTGAATGCTCTTTCTCGGGACGGGCCAATTAAATTTTAATCTATGTTATTAAACATTCTTTTGACTGCGGTTTCCGGGGATGAATTTACGGGTGCCCAAAGATGATTTTACGTTCCGGATTCACTCTCACTCGCTTTCTCTCCCTTTTGGCTTACAGCCCAGTACTAAATAAGAGTTTTAAATTGTTCCGGACGATTAGACCCAAAACTGCCCTGCTTCCTGGGACCCCAAATCCTGCAGGACCCTTCTTTATGGCTTAGGTAATAACATATTACGCAAATGGCTTGTAAAAAAATATTGGACCGCCGTAAAGGAAGCCACGTGAAAAGTTTCCCAAGAAAAGTTTGGACCACACAAGTACGTGGACACATGACCAATTCACTTGGATGCCAAGTTAGTTATAAATCAAATGGTAATTTGATTGCCTGCTCACGGTAGATTGTAATAAAATGTTTCCCGTTTCATGTGTATAAATCAAATTTAGAATTGTTGCCAACTCAATTGAACTTCGGCATTAGCATAATGGCTCTTGATTTAATACGAAACATTCTGAAGTAATTTACTTGGATTTAAAAAGGCACACGAGATTACTTTAAGTCGGCATCGTAATCAAAAGGGGAAGTGCAACCACAAAAAGCGTCAGCATCTGTTGCACCACCCAGCTGGCATTTCTTGGAGGCCCCTGGACCCATTGTATTTAGTGCCTGGTCCGAGGCTCTCCAGTTCCAGTTCCAGCCCAAAGGGGGATTCCGCTAAGTTCTTTATGGGGGAGCCTACGCTTTGGCCGCTTTGTGCCTTTGGCGAGCCTCGTGCCGCTCACTTATTATTGTCCTGGCTTCGCCGTAATGACGCAACAGCCAGATCAAAGGCAGGATGCCAGGATGCCAGGCTGGCAGGACGAGGCGAAACGCTCGGCAGTTGCAGCAACAACTGAACGATAATCACGAGGAGGGCCGGAACGGAGCTGAGTGTCCGAACTGGGTCCCCGAAGGTCGATTGTGCCCACGTCTCGCAGCTGTTTGCTGAAAACTCGAGCGCATGAATCCTTTTCAATAACACCGCCTCGGGGTCCAAGTCAATAAAGCGCCTGCCAATGCCGCCACCACGGCCCATTATGAGAACTTGGGGACTTGGATGCATGTCCACGTCCATAAGTTGTCCACAGCAAAAACACAAGAATACAAGAATACACACGAAAAACCCAAACACTTCTAATGGGGGCGTGTGCCTTTGCGCATTTATTATTTATGTATTGATATTAAGTATACGCCTTGTTGCAATTAATTCATCTGCCTTGGGGGAAATCGGTCGTCTCGGGTCCATTACGTGCACAATGGCCCCAAGCGGTGCGCTGTCTTTAAGCCAGCTGCATTAGCCCCACCGCCCTAAGCCATTTCAGTTTTCACAGGACACGACTGGAGCTTAAGTGTTCTCTGGATTATAAGTGTACCGAAGTGAAGGATTTGTTCGTCCTATGAAGTATGACTCAAGTACGGTTTGAATTGGAAAAGGTCCACTTTGATTTTGCCACAATATTAAAGCAATAAAGTCAAGATTGTTTCTAGTTATCGCAGTTAAATTTGTAAACCTCAATGGGCCTCAATGTCAATATCCATTAGCCAAATAAATGCTGATGGTTGCGATATAACCCATTTTATGAACTATTAATTCCGCTGGAGTGTTGTTCATTGATCGGCCCAAAGTGTCGTGGCCAAATGTTTAGCCATTCACGGGGCACAATGTGTTGTTTTTAACGACTTGGCCTGTTAATGAGTCGCGACTTATCCGGTCCAATGAAATACCATTTAGCCATAAAGGCGCTCCTCGTTGGCCAAGTTTTGCAGTCGGACAGCGTCGCAACTTAATGAGTTAATTGGCATTTGGATTTTGTGGCCTGGCCAGGATTTGTTGACGCTGCAGAGTCGTAAATGCCACTGCAAATCCCAACGACATTTCCCGATTGTGAGGACTACAAAAAGAAGCACAGAATTTAAAGCCGTCGTGGCCATAAAAAAAAAAAAAGAAAACCAACTAACCTTTGGCTTACGCCAAGAGTGTCTCGCTGTCTATTAAATATTTCCGGATCGGCTGAATCCAAGAGCCCGAGGGCCCAGATATCAGACGAGGATGCAGAAAAACCGGTCCAGACCAGTGCGCGATACCTTCACCTCGGTGACAATGATGCCGCCTCCTCGTTAGCTGTATCGTTTTATTCACATTTTTCTTTTTCTTTTTTTTTTTTAAATTTGAAACGGAAGTGGGCTGAGCATCTGCCCATCATCATCATCATCATCGTTGACGCGTGGCGACGTCTAGGTTCTCCCACTTGAAATAACTATGTAAGGGGGCACAAAGTAATAATGCTAATATCCTTGCTGGAAGAATAACTTAACTTATGTTAAAATAGATCAATTTATTTCATTTTATTTGGAACTTAAAGTAGCAAGTATATAGAACTATTTATCCATAGGGGTATTTCTTGAATGCAAGTATATATTAAAACATTTTTTGCCGAGTGTAGCACTCGATGCTTTCCCAAGGGAGGAATGTGCAACAACGGCAGCATCAAGCAACAAAGCAAGTTTACAATTCGTTTGCTAGCCATCCGCGTGGAAATAAATAAATAAATGCAGAATGTTGCCTCGAACCCACACAATCCTACTAAGGCCTTAAGTAGCCATCTTGGCCAAGCAAGTGCTCGTAAATACTTTGGCTCGTGTGGAGCTTCAAGAGTCCTTGGAAGCTGGCAGAGTGCTAGCTGACTGGACATCGTCTGACTTACCGTTCGAGTTCCCTGAGCAAATACTAATCCCCATCTCAATGCCCTATTTTGCAACAACAAATATGATTTGCATTCCGTTCGGTCTGTTAAGCCTTTAAATTACATTTCATAAACTAATATACGAGACCCGTTGTCCATTGGCCGTTTGATTATGACTGCCCAGCAGCACATATCACATTTCCACAAAGCCGAATGGCAAACTCAAGCAAATCAGGACTCGTCATATCCAATCAGCATACAATGAGGTCCTGCTGACTAGCAAATAAGTCTATTAAACAAATCCTTGGAAGTCCCGGCGACGGCTGACAGCCGTCCCAGTTCGAGAAACAGTAGCTGGCCACAACTGCTTCCCTTGTCCATGCCGACATGCGTGAAAAGGACATGGCCATGCCCCCTCTGTTCATCCAGCAGGATGTGTGCCATCATGCTCTTCGGCAAGGCTGCTGATGTGTGGCCAGTTGGTTCTCGGCCATCGAGCACATGGCTTTCAATCCAATTACAATAGCGGCTGTAATAATAGTTTAAAGTATACATATGTATTTCACTAGTAATATATAAATCAATTCAATTATAAGCAGTAGAGAGTAACTAAATAAGTAACTAAAGCTACTGTAGATATTATTTCCACTTACAGTCGTGGCTATGGCTTGTCATTGTTTTCCTGACCACGACTGTGTCTTTCTGTTGATATGAGTAACCAAAACCGATGGCATTATGGTATGCCGCTGACAGGCGCTCCTTGTGGCCTTTCCCTTTGACGGGACTTTGTTAAATGAGCTCGACTAACCACCACCTTATGTTCTCCTCCTCCACCGCCTCCTCCTCCACCAGGTAACCGACTGGGGCGTAGAGCAGTGCCGCTCCCTGCACATCCACATCAAGTCCCCGCCCCGTCTGCGGGTGGATCCGGCGAGTGTGACCCTGCAGCGAGGTGACTCCCTGCGGGTGAGATGTCTGTCACCCGGTAACGATGACATCAAACGGTATGCCCAACTGGGCTACAGCTGGACCCGAAATGGCGTGCTTTTCCAGTCGGACGCGGCCACCGCCATGTGGGAGGACCTCTATCCCGACGGCAGCATCCTGAAGATCAACAATATTCAGAAGTCAGCGGAGTACGCCTGCCTGGTCTCCAACAGTGTGCGTCCCGTATCCCGCAGCGTTTACATCAATGTCATCGAACGGAATGCCGTCCACGTCTGCCCGGCGGAGTCCACTTATGGCGTCCATTGGCCAACCAGTGCACCCGGCTCGCCTATAATCACCGATTGCCCGCGGGGATTCGAGGGACATCTCAAACGCATATGCGAACAGAGGGATACGGGCAATTCCACCTGGCTACTACCGGATTTCTCCGGCTGCGTCAGGGATGAACTGCTGCTCATCTACAACCGTTTCCTTGCACTGAGTGCGGGATTCCAACAGACGAACTCCTCCAACATTCTGAAGGCCTGCTTCGAATTCACACTGCAGAGAAGGCATAGTTTCCTGCCGGGCGAGGCCAGCTTCCTCATCGATATGCTGCATGAGGTAAGGATCCAGTTGGTATAGAAAGGATATCAAGGATATTAAAGTTTCCATTATTAATTCCGCTTAAAGACTTAAACTTGTACATCAATCAAATGTATGTACCCAACTGATGATTGCCAATCAGGCTAAAACTGATATCGTACTCATCCCAGATTAAAGTGTAAAGGCCATCAGGGTAATGGCAATAGGGAATGGCATTCCCGAATTGTGACATATTTGGTTAAATTGGCCTAATCAAAATCGGAATTGCAATTCCCATTGCCCGAAAATTTCCTGTTGCCGCAGACACTCAGTTTCCGATTGGGAACTCCGTTTTTGCGGGGGCATTTATACGGTCCGTCTGCTCCGTCCGCAAAACCCTTAATACATTTAAGCTCCACCTGGCTCCTTGGATCCCTGGCTGCCGACCACTTGAGAAGATGGGGCAGAAACTATTTTTACACACAAATGAATGCAAAAATCTGCTGAGCCGGGCGGCTTGCCATTTTTCACACAATTTTCGGTTGCCCAACTGCAGTCAAAGAAAAGTTCCAGCCGTCTCCTTTGCCTCTTTTCTTTTATTTTTCTTTATTTCTTTTTTTTTGGGGTCTCCTAGCAACAATTTTTCATTTTAATGCGCACACAAATTTTCCGACTAACGAATTGCTTTGAGGAGGAGCTTCCTCCATCCATGGTGGCCCTTAAGAGGCGAGGGGTTCGGAATCCTTGCCACTTGTATTATGTTGTCTCAACTCTGTTTCCTTGGCCACTTCACAGCTCGACACCTACCTGCAATTGAAAGGCACACAACTGGAGCGCGAGATGGCCGCGGAGATTATATTGCGCATCCTGGATAAAGTCATGCAGAATGCCCAATCCTTGAACAGTCAACAGGTAAGTGCCAGTTTGCTAGGATGCCGGGATGCTGGGATGCTCTCCGTGCAATCCCGCATAAATTATGCCCAGTGTACTCCATACTCCATACTACCGTGTACTGAAAAGGCAGAGCGCCATAATTTATATCCTGCAGCCATATTCAATATTTGCCAGCACGGGTTTCCTACCCATCCTGGCCGTTTATTTATTACGCCCGAAACATCGAGCACACCGAATACATCGAATACATCGAACTGGGCCAAAAGGTGGGCACATTCCAGCTTTTATTTAGCTTGTAGTTGGCCTGTCACTGGGCTCCAGCAATTTGCATACGGACATTTGTCTACCCGTTCCCCAAACCGTGTACGGATTTCCAAAGCAGCCGGAGAATTGATGAGCCAGCCGGCCTGGTAATGAATACCTTTTTCGAAATGCATGAGCTTGTGCATTTTTCTGGTTTGTCTGTGGCTTTACCCCATGTCCTGTGTGAGCTGAATTATGTGATATCCTGATCGGATAGCTTCGTCCTAGACGTGCCGATTTTACTGCAGTGATAATTGGATGGCTATGAAAATATTTCGGCGTTTTAATATCACGTCTGCGTAATTTAAATCTTTTTTAGCACATAAAAAAAAGAGCCGTTCTTTTTAGTAATTTCTGAATATTGCAAGAATTTTCTACCGTGTACTATAGATTTCTGAAATACGAGAACATCTGATCTCTTTTTGTTCCGCTTTCAAATGTTCTTTGTGTATCTACGCTCTATTTCGCAGAACAGCTAATAGAGAAGGACCTCAAAAGGTGCCGCTAATGAGGCGCAATCAAACAATTTACCCGCGACCCTCCGCAGGACAATAAGGATAACCACTTCCTTATCACCTGGCAAAAAGGCAGACACTTTTGGCCAATCTCGAGCCTCCAAATGGCGCTGAAAAATGGGTATCCTTTTTATTTCTCCGTGGTAGTATGCTTGTGTACATCTCCACTCGAGATTGTGGTTTCCATTGTTTCCGGCTCAACTGAGGATTTCGAAAGGGGACTTGTTTTTTGTGGGAGGGGGGCGAAGTCACTCCACTGCTCATGCATTATTCCGTGGGCAAATTTTGCGTACTTGGCGTGCGGCATAAAAGCGAAGGAAAAGGACACGGGCAGGATGAGGCTGGCTTTTTTGGTATGCAAATTTATGAGAGTGTTGATTGCAACTGTTTGAATATGGCACTTCCTCGAACCGGGACGACCTGTCACGACGTGAGGATAATTGGAAGACTGCCTCTTTGGACACCGCCAGCATAATCTATTAGCCAGCAGCTCCATTGGCTTAAATCCTAAATATTCAACCTTTAAGATCGCAGAACTTGCTCCTGCCGCTAACAAGGTATATCCGCTATGCTCATAGTTACCTCAGAGTTGGATGAACGAACTTTTTAATGCGCATAAATTAATTTAGTTTCGCAAGAGTTCGCCTGAGCTATGGCATTTCAATGGAATGCACCATGTGAGCCCGAAAGTCGCTGGCCGAAACACGAAAGAACAATTTATGTTAAATTTTTATTAGCTGACGCAGTCTGAAAAACTTGGCAGCATAATTGGGTCGATTAAAAAGCGTTGGCATTCGCCCATTCGAAGAACTTTCCCGAAGTTGCACAAATAGTTTTGCATCGTTTTTATTGACTGAGCAAAAAGTTTAATGGACTGAGTCCGAATCCGCACCACCGGCCGGCAAGTTTATCGAATTTTTTTGCGCGCAATCAAGTTTAATTAGTGAATCGAGGCGATCCGAGGAAATCCGCCAAAGTAATCAGCCAATACGCCCCCAATGTCCAAGGCCATCCACATTTACGGCTCAAAGCGAACTGCACAGTGAGTTTTAAAGTTAAAGTTCAACGCATTGCAATGCATCGATGGCATAATGCCACTTAAATGCATCGAACAAAAATGTCGACTGGCATATATCGATTTTAATATGCGGCCAGCCTAACTAAGCCTCAATCAATATGTTGATAGATAATAATAATTTCGCATGGAAATTCATACGATGGCATTGCATTATTTCATTTGCCAAAAACCAATATCCATCCATTCACGCCCAGTGGACAGATCGCGAGCCATTTGTGGTTTTCCTCTGTGGAAATGGCAATTGAAAAAGTTTTTGGCGAATGGAAAAGTGCTCATGCTCATTTTTTTGGGATAAGTGCAAAGCGAAAGGGGACGCATCTGAAAAGTTGATTAAAACACTTCTACACACGCAGTTGGAATTTGTCTAAGCATAAGTTGGCTATATTGACCAGCAAAGTTAACTCTGAACTGACCCAATTTTGTTCTTCTCATTTTTTTCATTCTGTATGACCAGGCTGCAAGTTTTCGATCGCAGGACGCTAAAAAGTGGGCCAAAAGCGCTTGCCATTCAAATCAAATCACGACGAATCACTTAGCCAAAAAGTATTCGCTGCAAACGTGATCCTAAGTCCAACGGCACAACTTTTTTGCCCCAAAAGTTTATCTCACACACGGCCACGCCCCTTTTTCCGGTGGTACGGCTTGGGGGCGCTGGGCTGGCCAAGTGATTTGCCGGTAAACTGCTAAACGTGGCTAGGTCGAAAGTCAAGTGAAATTTGCACATGGAAAACTTTGTGCTTTCCTCTTTTCTTTTCGCTTTTCATCTCTTTGCTCCCTGCCACAATTTCGAGAGTTTCTTTTCAGCTGCTTTTAAAGAAATCATACGAATGCCACACATTTGAATAGGCTTTGCATCGTGGATGGGGCGTGGTTGGGGGCGTGGCACTGGTACTTATGGCGGCAAAGCTTAATGTTCTGATGATGCTGAAGTTTTTCGTTTTGTGCTCCAAAAAAAAAAAAAACAGAAAAAAAGTACCATTATACAAACTTTTCCAATTCGAATTGTTTTTGCTTTCGATTAGTTGGCCCGAAACACACAGAATGCTTGTGTATCTTATGTAAAAATCGTATGATGATATTTTTGATTTGTGCATGGAAAATGCCAAACTTCTTGCCCATTTCTGCTAGCCAAAAATCCGTGCACCAACCGGCTATGAATTAGAAATGGCCAAAAATCCTATCGCATAGAGCGAGGCATCGATGTAATGGCCAACATGGCTTTCGGATTACCAATTGTGAAAATCGAACATTATAGTTTGGGTCCGCCTGCTTATTGGCCTCGGTTTATGGCTTTTGTAACTGCACTCGAGAACGTAGCAATTTATGATTTTTATGGCCGGGTTCATTGACTGCGCTTTCTGCTCTCGATGCTCTGGCAACCTGAAAATATGCCACATGGCCGGCGGCAGGACGACTTCGTCCTGGCTTCGTCCTGGTTTCGTCCTGCCTTCCCCCTCTCTCTCTCCCTCTCTCATCCCCACTGCCATCCATCGCATCCCTCTGTGGCATTGATTTCGCCCAAAGTTCATCGCTGGACTTCAATTCCATCCGATTCCTCCCTGTTGTTCGACTCGAATTCTGTGGCAGTGTGTGGAGTAAATGTAAACATGGCATATGGGAGGCCATGGGTATATTATCTGCATTACCTATCCTTCATATTGAATTTCAACAGCACTTGCAAAAATGGTCCTCATCATTTGGGAGGAGAAAATAAACATGTGACAACTTTTGAGGTGCAGAAAAATCTTATTTATATTGAAATATTTATGCTGGACTGAGGCAAAAGTTATTATTATTTTTAGCTCAAAAATATATTTTGATTTTCCCATTGGAATTGCCGAAGGAATTTACATTAAATTTCCGTGCTAAGCCAATGACTTTTATATTGCTTTAAATAAGGCTAAACGATTGGCAAATCAAATGGCATTTGTCTTAACCAAAGAATTTTAAACTAAAAGCCTTAAATTGTAAAAATTAAATCAAATATGTGCAATAAAATAATTTTATAATGGCTGTATTTATGGAGTTTATTTGAGTACAATTTAAGTGGGACCCATTAAAATAATTAAATAAGCTAGATTCAAATAAGAGACTTAAACATTTTTTCTTCTTCGTAAACTAAATGCCAGCTGGCTGGCATTTAAATGGCCAAACAATTGGCCAATGAATCGATGAATGTCATCATTTAACCGCCTTGCGATGTGATGGTGTCCTTTTATTTATCCTTTCAGCAAATTAAAAAGCTGCAGCAGCTAACGCAGTCGGCGGCGTTGAATCGGGAGACCATCGCGGCCTCCCAATTGGCAACCTCGACCAGCGGGAGCAGTCAGCCGTTGCCAGGTGACAGTTCGACCCGTGGTGATGATGGCAGCGGGTCAGGAGTCACGGCAGGTGAGATGTCCGCCGCTCCAGCGGGCAGTCTGCAGGCAACCAGAGCCGGAGGAGCAGGAGGTGGTCCTGGTGGAGCCTCCAGCATTTTGACAGTCGATGAGGACACCCTTTCACTGGACAGACTCAACTCGCTGCGCATTTACATGACGTCGGTGAAAACGCTGCCGTTTAATTTACGCATTTACGGGTGAGTTGCAAGTTCAAACAAAAACAGATAAATGAGCTTTTAAATGAAATCAGACACACGTCTGATTTTCAAACGCACCCAGCACTGGGGCTATAATTTCTAATTACGAGCGGTGGATGCAAATTTGCAACCCGAGTAAACAGTTAACTTCATTTTACGGCCCCTTGATTAATATATGCGACGAAGGAAAAGCGATTTCCAACCCAATGCCAACCCACCCACTGCCAGTGGCGCTCCTAATGGAAAATTTATTTTATGAGCAAACATAAATAAAAAATGCATAAAACTGGCGAGCTGCCGGCATGAAGAATGGCTCATAAAAGTGGAGCAGGACTTCCAGGACGAAGTCAGTGCAGGACGAAGAGGCAAGGCGACCTTGTCGTTTCAGGACAGGTATTTCCATCTCATGCTTCGCTCCACGGCTTTCAAGTGTCTAATTTAGCTAATTAATAGCCTTAAGTGCAGGCGGCTACAATTTTCCTGATTTACGGCGGCCCATGCAATTTACTTACCATCATTTTTCCACATTTTTCCCCTTTTGTTTTCAGGGAGGATTTGTTTTCCGACCAGCTGTACATGGACATTGGCCTATCCAGCCGTCTGCTGCACATAATGGCCAACTCAACGATATTCGCTTCGGTCATCTCGTACAAGAATCTAAAAAGTTTCCTACCCAAAACGTACTACACACGTGGCAGGTGAGTCAATCCTGGCGAGAATCTTCGTTCAATTGCCGCTAATTAGTTGTAAAAGTCGGGCGAAAGTTTAAGAAAGTTGCTGAGTTTAAACGATCTCACTAGATAAATGCGCCACTGCACATGTTTAATTCTCCGATTTAGTGCATTCCAACCAAGAGAGTTGTCTTGGCTAAAGCCCGGCTTATGGCCACCGATGTATAATTCGTAAGCCATGTTTGCCTGCTCCTCAAATATGTGTAATGCCAACTGCTGTCACTCCGAGCCTCCTTAGTCCTTTCGGTTGTGCCAACAAGATGGCAGGATGATGGCAGGATGGCAGGATGGCTCCTTGGCTTAAGCGTATTACAAGCAGCTGGAAAACACTGGCAACAATACCACAGCTACCAGTGTAATTCCCCAACTGTAAACAAAATGCAAATATGCAGCTGCCAGCACAATGAGGAAAAGTAAAAAAAAAAAAACTAAAATGGCCAAAAGTGTGTTTCGAGTTACATGGAAATGCCAACGCAGTTGCCATCTTATCTTGATTATTGCCCATAAGAGATGGGAAAAATGCTGGATTTGATTAGCTGAGATTGTATGCATTTCATTTCGGTTTTAATAAACATATCGAAGTTTCGAATTGCAAATATAAGTAAAATAATAGAAAGCAATGTATTTTTAATAAATATATATTATCTTTGCTTTGACAGCGATCCCCGTGACTCGGACTACGTGCTAGCCTCCAGGATCATCCAAACCTGGCTGTTTCAGTCGAATCGCTCCAACGACAACTTTCGGGAGCCACTCGACCTGCCCTTCGAGGCGGGTCACGTGGAGATAATCTTCCAGCACGAGAGTGTGCCGAAGAAAGGCGATTGGGTGGCGGTTTGTGGGTGAGTTTTCTTTTTGATTTTCAGTTAATAACGCACTATTTATTTAATCGCTCTCACTTTACGCACAGTCACGACTACAAGGCCTCCTTCGACTCGACGTGGCGATCGGATCTGTGCATCACCAAGCACCTGATGGCGAACATCACCAGGTGCATCTGCCCGCTGTCTGGAACCTACGTGGTGATGCTCACCAAGCGTCAGCCAAATGTAAGCCAGGGTCACCAAGGTCGCCAAGGCCATTCGGCATGCCATGGATTGCCATCCATGGATTGCCATGGCATCCAGCTGTCCAATTCATGCGATTCACGTGTACCAAAGTGGAAGAGCCCCAGCTTTGATTTATGGCACTTTTAGTACCTGCCATTTAGTGGCCTCCACCTGGGCAGCCGGCTCACCCTTTGTGCTGTTCCCCAGTCAGCAGAGACCCAGCATTTCCGCATTTCCGCATTTCCGCTTCCCTGGCTCGCAATCAACAACTTGGCCTTTGCTGCCATGAACTTGCTGCAAATGCACTCGGGTTTTCTGGTCCCCCGCTTCTGAATTCAGTATTCTGTATTGTGCTGGCTGTATTCAGTCAGTCATGGCGGAAATACTTTAAATCGGGGTTTGAATAACCGAGGGGTTTCATTTGTGGACAATACTTGGTCCTTAAACTGGGGGATTTTCCATTCATATTTCGGTGGCATTTTTCAGCTGCGTAGTTTTTAAGCTATTTTGTATATTTAAATAATATTAATACAGGTACTGTGATGATGTTGGGAATTTAAAGCAATATATCTAGGAGCAACTACATTTTCGACTTGAAGCTTTTCAGACCATTGTAGCTGCAATCCTGTTTGGATTAGTATTCGGTCGCTTTTTTGGCGCCAGCATTTGGCCGACTTTGGCCATCGTTTCGTTTCGTTTCGCTGCTCGTTTGAATTGCTAATTGTTTTCCGCCTTTCGACAATTGCATTTCCAGGCCACGCCCCACAACGCGCCCCGTCGCCCCATCTTCGTGATAGCCAGCTGCGCCTGCTGCCTCCTCCAGTGCGGATCCGCCCTGCTCATCCTGGTGCCCATCTGGTGCAATCGCAAGTGCGCGGTCACGTTCCTCAAGATGCAGTTCTGTGTGTCCACGTCCAGTGTGATGCTCATCTATTTGCTGGGATTCATGAAAATGCTGCCGGTGGTAAGTAATACCAAATATATAATTAAAAATTAAACAGCATGAAAGAAGAAGTGAAATTCCATCTATGTAAGAGCCACGTCTTTTATTTATACCAATGCCTAAGGAAAAGTAAAAAGAAGTAAAAAAAAGAAAATGTTAAATGCAGACTAACAATTATATATTTAAATGGCCACGAAAAAGCGAGCTGTGGTGCATTTGAATACATCAGTGTTTTGCGGCCCTATAAAACAAAGCCTTTGAGAGAAGGCTACACTGGAAGAAATAAGGGGAAAGCGAGAAAGGGAACAAGAGAAAAGGGAACCAAAGCGTGAAATTTAATTACGCCAAAATAAATAAACAAGTAAAATGAAGGAAAGCCAAGCTGAAAGCAAAGCAACCCGAAAACCAAAACCAAACATACAGCCCCAGTTGCTCGGAAAAGTAATAACAAAGAGTGTTGCATGATATAAGGAAAATGGGAAAAACGGCGCCGGGCAATCGAAGCACAAACGAGTTTTCCACACCCACAGTCCACAATCCATGCCACCCACCCACCGATGCCATACCTACCCATTTAAAGGATGCGAAATCCCAGCGGCTTAAACTAGCGAATGAAAACCCTTAAGTTGTAATTATATGCGGTGTGGCAATCACCGATTTTCCAGCTTCTTTCTCTATTCGCGCGCTGACTTTTCAAATAATAATCACGGCCAGGGCAAAAATCCGTAATCATCATCAAAACAAATTAGCGTGTCGTCTGCAAGTCGTTACCATTCCATATTATATACCTCAAGCCAAACAGCCGCCAGTTCGGTGGACAACAAAGCAAATAATTTACATTTAGTTTTCGTGGCAGCCAAACGGAAAATTCATGGAAAACAATTCCCAAACCTGTTGGCATCCTCCTGCCATCCCACCGCCTTCTTGGGAAGGAAATTAAAAGTCAACAATGCACGACGGCCACTGCGACTCCGACTCCAACTGCAAAGGCGAGGAGCACGAGGTCAGGTGGCTGGAGAAGAAGGTGCTCCTCCTGGAATCGAAATTAATATTTATAAACGCACACTCTCAGACGTTTGAAGTGGGAAAATGTTAATGCGAAAGACGCTAACCCGAGTGCGTTGAAGGAATACATGGAGGCCACCAACATCCAAGACCCATCCCGAACCCCATCTCCAACCCATTGGCCAAGGTTCCGGATCCGTGGAAGTCCCCAAAGCGCCCGCAAGCCCGTCTAAATTATAAACGTAAAACGGGAAAAGCATAAGCGAATAAACTGGCGATGCCTAATCCCCGGGGGTCGTGGAGCAAACAAAAAAACAGAAAAAAAAAAACGAAGCAACTGCAAAGCTCTAACAAGAAATAACATTTTTGAATTAGTAATAAACTGGTCCGCTGGTGGAGGCAACGGCTCAATAAACGAATGAAAAACAAATAAAACATTGTGGACGACAACGAGGACGATGACAAAGGCGCGGACACTTGCAGATAAGGATTCAGCATGGCACAGGATGCGAGGACGCAATATGCAAAGGCTTGGGCAAGGGAAGCAATGCCAGCAGGCACACTGCAAAAAATACTAGGTGGCATCTTCTAACAACTTATATAACAAACTAAAATTTACTGTTTCTCTTGACTAGTTTGAATTGCACAACATTACAAAACTATGTTAGTTAGTATCAAATGTGCTCCCACCCAAAATAGTTATTAATTATAATGATCAAGAATATTATTATGGCCCAAGTTGTTCGCCCCAGGATGCATTAGAATCTTTGTACGGCGACCAATTACAAGGACATTTTCTCCGTGTGCGGCTCCTGGGAAAATTCGCATCCTCGCAATGCTGGCTGCAAAGACAAACGATGGCTATGTCGAAGGCTAGGCACAAAGATGTGGATGCCTGTGAATCCGAGCATTCGGACCACATTCGGAGGAGCAAGCATGTATCGCTATCTGCATCGACATTTTTGCCGCACGCAATACGGGCTGTGTCTCAAAAGGATTGCAATGGAGGAAATTTTTGAATAATGAACGTTTGTGCTAGAAGCTCCTTGTGGATGAATGCGAATTGGGGGGGCCAGCAACGTACATACGTTAGTCCGGACAATAAAATAAACCAGGCGGCATAGACTGTTGGCCTTTGGCAATGCAATCGCGCAGCAGCACAATGCGGACTCTTGGCCAAGTTAATGAGCAACTTACGTCAGTGGGATGCGTTGCACAATGCAATGCATTCGCGGCATTTTCAGGCTGGCAGAAAGCGGCGGGGGAAAACTTTGTCTTGATAACACACACACACATGTCATTATTGTTATTATTATTATTGCACATTAATTGCGCGCACACGCGGCCAGGGCAACTTTATTAAAAAGTACCACAGCCGAACATGTGCGCACACATGCAAATTTTATGGTTTGAAACACGTGTCACGGCGGCAGGATCACAGCAGCCGGAGCAGGAGGAGCAGCCGGAGCAGGAGGAGGAACTGGAGCAACGAAGACGCGGCTGCCAACGGCGTCGGACGTCAACCGCAGCCACCATCAGGCCACGACCAACGCGACCACGCCCACGCAATGCCACAATAAATACAATTAAAATATTCATTTTACTTATTGCATATATTTGCGAGCATAAATAAAATACAGTTTCAGTGCGACAGTGAGTTAAACGGGACAAAGAGGGGGAGGGGGGGAAGCAACAAAAATAACAATAAATAAATAAGAAAAAATAAATTACGCATACGACCCGTACGCCCGCCCTCAAGCAGGACATGTGAAAGGCGAAAGCTTTTAAGCGCACTTAACTCATAATTTTCCCTGGCAAACTGTCGGAGCGGAAATATTCATATTTCCTTTCGTATTGTAAATTGAAAATTAAAAAGTTGACAAAATGTTTTCATCGCATTTGGCTTCAAGGCTACTAAAAGATGATAAATTCCCATCGCTGCAGTCGTAACTTAAAGCCCGTTGGTTGAGTTCGTTAACTTGACTAAGCTTATTAAGTATTTAATTGTAGATTTAAAGTTGTGCTACAAGATATAAAGATAACTACTGTATTATTTAAGGAGAATTCCTCAATTCCTTACTATTATATACATTTAATTTTCTTATTTTAATTATGTACTTAGAAGCTTAGAAAGCTATTTGCCGTAAGATATAGCTATAAGTCAGTTTTAGATGCACTTTTATTATGCTATATACTGTTGACACAGGTTCCTAATTGGTTGTGAAAGCCGGTCACCAAAAAAGTGATGTTCCCCCAAATTGTTTACAACTTTGTAATAACCAATGTCCGACGTCCGAAAAAGTGTAGTAAAAAATTTATGCCAAATTGTCACCATTAGGGTGTTGCAAAAAATCCCACCAAATGGCTTCTTTGGATGGGTGTTGCTTCTGCTGCTGCTGCTGATGCGACACGATGACAACTTTTTATATTTAATTAAAAATAACGATGTTGCAGCTCAGCCGTCAAAGCACTCCATTTCCTTATTAACGGCCGTTCATAATTTCCGTTCCTCTTGCAGAGCTGGCACGGCATCATTAGCAGCTCGCTGGCCTCGCTGTTGTTGCTGGGCATCTCCACGCTGATTGCGATTGCCTTGGCCATCCACACGGAGCTGATGCCGAAGAAGTATCTGCAAATTGGCAGCAAGCCCGCAACGCCAACTAAGCGTCGCCTCAGGCGGGAACAGGAGCGGGAGCGGGAACGGGAACGGGACAGGGATCGGGAACGGGACCGCGAACTGGATAGTTTGAGCAACATCACGCAGATCCGGGCTCAGTCGCCTTTGGGGGCCACCACGGCCTCCACCACCATTACCACTACCACCAGCTCGAGCAATCCCGGCCAGCGGCGCCCGCCGCCCAGTTCGACGGCGGGAATGCGTGGCGCCATCGGCATCAGTTGGCTTCTGCCGCTCCTCTTCGCCGTCGCCGCCCCGCTAATCTGCAGCATCATTGGCCAGTGGCCGCGCCACTGGTGGCTTGAGGTTCTCTGGACGGGATCTGCGTCCCCGGAAGCCGGCGCGGGCAAAGACGAGGCCGGGGATTCCGATTCTGGCGCCTTCTATTCAGCCCACTCGCTGCTCAACGGCGATAATTTACTGCTCGAATCGGAGGCAGTGATGGGAAATGGAACGAGCAGCCCGCCAACAGAGACATCATCTGCATCATCGTCATCATCATCCACTGGTCGGGCGGTCGATGATGATGTTGCCACGTCAACGTCATCAATCACAAGCATTGGAAGTGCAAGTAACAGTGGATTCAGTGCCTCTTGGAGTGGCATCACCAGCTTCAGTACCAGTACCAGTACCACCAGCTCTACCTCCACTTCCGTTGCCGCGCTAGCTGCGCCTTTAACTTCCGGTCCGGGTGACTCCTCCGCGACGCCATCGCCGTCTCTCAGCTTCATCCTGTTCGTCTGCATCGATTTGCTCTTCATCCTGCTCTTCTTTGCCCTGTTTGCCATTTTAATGAAGAAACTTTTGTGGTTGTGGCACAAGAATCGCAATGTGCATACGCATCCGTTGGATAAATTCAATCTGGCTTTGAGCAGGCGGTAAGTCGAGAAAGGCTCGAATGGACGAAATGGTAGATGGTAAATGGAAAATGGAAACGAGTTTGACAGATAAGACTCGAGGGAAATACTTAGATTTTAATGACCGACCGCCCAGTACATGAAATCGGTATCTTCTGCTATCCAACCATTTCGTCCCGTCTCTCGCCACATCTAATCCGATCAAATAAAAGAGCGAAAAAGAAACAATTGCTGCCAACAATGTTAAACTGAAAAGTGAAATCTCTTCTCTTCTTCCGTCTAATTTAATGTATTCCCACAGATTTGGATTACTCTACCGGGCGGGCGGATTGCTCTTGGCCAAAATCTGCAACGATGGTCTGTTTATCGCTTATGTTAATTCATCACCGGATACTTTGTTGGCATATCCGTTCGGCATATCGTGCATATTGCTGGTGAGTGCGGGTAACCGTTTATATCCACTTACAGCCACGTCAGTTCGACCGGCAATTGAAATTCAATTAGGCGCAACAACCAATCAATATATATACATATGTACATACATACGCAGATACCTATATATATATCACTGGACGGGATTAAGGTCGAATGTTTGATGCGGTAGCAATCCCATTTGCCGGTCCAACTATTAGGACCACTTGCACTCACTTGCCGCGCAGGCTTATGTAAATCGCATTTCGTTTTTATTTCCTGACGACTTATTTAAGTTGCATATTTTATCAAAGTGTAAAGCCTGCATATTTTTACACCTGCCATGCCGTGCAAATTATGCATGCAAAGTCAGCCCGGAATATGGGCTGGAAAGCGAGAGTGGGCGTGGCGCGCCAGAACTCCATCGACTGCATTAACTGCCTGATCAAAGAGCTGAATAAGAAGCCTTTTTCGTGTTTATTCTGCCCTTGGCTTTGACACTTGACTTGGGTTTCCATCGCCACTACCACCACATCCTCATCCACTTTCACATCCACTTCCATTGCCACATCCACTTCCATCGGCAGCATCTGTTATTGTTTGCTTTTTATTCCACTTCTCGGTGATTTGCTGTGCAAATGAAATAAGTGCGCTCGACTTACCCACCTGCCACTTGAGTGGCGTCATCTTCTTGTGTTTCAATTTTATATCAGTCAAAGTCTGAGGACGCAGGCCCCATTTCATTTTTCTAGCCAACGGAATGGCATTTAGCCATCCGGTTTTATGCTCAGCGCCTAGAACGCCCAGCAATCAGCTCAATCCAATTAAATAAACAATTATCTGCACAGCGAAGTGTATCCTCCTGCCAGTATACGGGCAAAACTAATCACATAATTACACGCACACACTTTGATGTGGCAAGCCGGCAAGTGAGAGCGCGCTTGTGTGCACCGATGTACCACTCGGCGTATGCGTAATGCGCACATGGCACATTCAAATTCAAACACAAACACAAACAAATTAGGTCGAGCCGCCGTTGCCGCTGCCTCCTTGAATCGAAAACCACAATGTCTACAACCCTCTCAGTGCTCAATGGTCGTGCTGGTCCAGGACTATTAATGTGCACCAAAATCACTTTGATTGTGGGCGTTTTCAATGGTGCGTCTGTCTTGCTATTTAATTATTTAAACAGTGGCCAAGTCGTACAAGGCACACGCAGAAAAATATATATCCCAGTTAGATCGTTAAATCCAAATTAAGGAATTTACTACAAGAGTAACTAACTAGAGAAACTTTTATTGGTTAGTACAAATGGTAAAGTTGCAAAGTTCAAAGTTCAAGATGAGACACATCCTTTCTTCTTTTTAGTATATTAACATATGACTATAATCGCTTTTCTCTGTGTTTCAATCCCTCTAATATGAATTTGAATATCCTCTTTTGAGCATCCCAAGCGAATCTATATAATTAGAGCAATTCAGTCGATTGAGCTTAAGGCTCTTACACCAAAATTCGCAATTAATTTTGTTCGAAAATCCTGGCCTAGAATTTGGAGCATGCCTCCCATCAATTGCGCTCATGAAAAAAGGATATAATAGCCATATATGGACCATATGCTTTGGCCTCGATTTATGACCGCCTTTTGGTCATACATTTAATCCCCCAATCGCTTGGTTTGATTTCACGGCAAACGGGGCCACCAAGGTGGCCGTAATCGAAGGGTCATCCGTGACTTAATGACTCCATTCAGTCGACATACCATCCCATCCCATCCCGTTGACAAAAACCAATTTTATTAGGGTCAGTCCAGATGGGCTGGAAGTTTATGCCATGCCCACAATCACGGCCATGATTCAATCGCCTTTCCAGGGCTCGGCCATCCTCATCTGCTTCGTCATCAAGGCGGAGAGTCAGCTGCGTGGACCACCCTTCCTCTCCAGCAACGGGAGCAGCCAGAACAGCTCCCTCAAGCAGGCCAAATTCAATACGAGCCGGAGCAGTCTGGATGAGAACTACTGCACCACCACGACGACGGCGAATGTGAATAGTCCGCTGAGCTGTAGGTTCTTGCCACCTGAATCTTAACCAGCTTTGGCCAAACTAACCCCACTCCTCTCTCCCTCGGCAGTCTACACTAACCACGACAAGGAGAAGGAGAACGACTGCGCCGTGTCCTTGTCAATGTCCAATGCAGGCGTGTCCGCCGCAGCAGTCGGATCCTTGGCCTCGTCAGCCGGCGTGGTCGGTGGTGCCCCGCCCCTGCAATCGAAGGTGGGCCTGGACATGTCCGGAGCACAGGGATCTGGTGTCCCACTGCCGTTGACAATCATCTCGACGGCGCCGCGCTGTCAGGTCGCAGCAGATGGAAATACCGAGTCCTTCCTGGGCGACCGACAGACCCTCTCGGTGGCGCCCTCGCCGGACACCCGATGCTGTGCCATTTTGGGCGGCGGAACTGCCTACGATGCGTACACCATGGGCATGGGTATGGGCATGGGCATGGGAATGGGCGGACTCACGGGCAGCCTGGGAAGACGCACATTGCATCAGCAACCGACGCACTTTCGCCAAGGAGCCTGCGGCGAGTTTGTGGGCGTTGAGACGCTGGATATACTGCAGGGCGTGGCAGCTGGTAAGTACACAGAGACAATAATAGAATGAATTCTTCGAATTAGAAGTGAATATTACAAAACTGAGAGCACTTTAACTATTTAAGGAATAACTTAAGTAAATACAAATATTGGAATCATTTTCCCAAAATTACACATTTCAATTTTAATAGTATTTAACCTATTTTATCTTCAGTGCAAAAGTAATATATATATATATACATATACATACTTGCTGGATAAAGCCAAATGGGCATGCATTATTCACGATCCACTGTCTGATTACCAACTCTGCTCTCCCCTCTGCTCTTCAACCCACAGACAGTATAATTGGCATCCACACCAGTGCCATAATGCCCACTGCCACAAGCACTTCTCATTATGTTCCGCTGCAGCATAATCCCTACGTGGACTTTGTGCCCAGCTCCCTAATCCTGAGCATGGCCCCGCCTCCGACCATAAGCGGAAACCTGAGTGGAACGGCGATGCAGACAATGCCGGCAATTCCAACGATTCCGACCATGTCGCTGCCCACCCAGACGCCGAAGACGCAGAAGCGAGTGACCATCCTGGAGCCGACGTCCCGCACGACATTCGACCCCCTGCTGCCCACCATGGTGGCGGCGGTGGTCTCCACATCGACTGTCACCAGCACGGCGACTACGACGCCAGCCACGCCCACACCCACGCAAAGCGGCTGCAGTGGGGGCAATGATGCAACGCTGGATCGGATCACGCTCGATCTGGACTACTTGCTGAACAGGGGCGCTGCGGATGCCGGCGAAGCAGGCGGCGTTGCCCCACCGCCCACCAGTGATGATGGACAGCAGAAACAATAGCAATATCCGTGAGTTGGATGGCATTTGTAGGCCAAATGCCCACACTAAGATGCATTTAAGAGGCTTCGTTTTTCTATCAACAGATGTACATATGTGTAAATCAAATTTCGAAACTAAACTACAGTAAAAAACAAATCTCTGTGAATATTCTATCTAAGTATGCATCGGATATAGATACCAAATATGGATAACAATCAGTTTAGCAGCTCCTGGTTTTACCAATTTTTTATCAAATAAGACCATCCAATTTTCAGTTCTATCAATTCATGAAATGTTCAAAGTTACTGTCCTTCAAAGTGATTTAGGCATCAATCAACCTAGACTCATATTTAGAACACAATTTAAAGTTTACATCATATGGCATATGTAAAACGAATTGAATGAATTTAAACTTAGGATAACTTTTTAGCTAGATTTACAAAAAGCCTATTGTGGAGAATACAATGAGAACGAAATTGAAAAAAAAAAAAACAAATTAATGAGCGAGAACATGTTTTTGATTCCATTTAAAGTTTCCTAGAATTAAAGCCAAAATTAAGCCCTATTAAGAAGCAGAGATTAAATACAAAATACAATAATTGTAAAACTAATAAACATAACAGGACTATTTCTGGAACAAAACAAATTATACAGATATATCTTTAAATAAACTCGAGACTCTTGTTAGAAAATCTATTAAAAGTGTGTGTTTGAATTTGGAAAAAAAATATGATATTAAATGACTAAAAATTACTGACAAGCCGGAAATGCAAGGTAAGATTGTGGTTAGATTTTTATAATAATTTTCATAGAAATTTTAAACCATTTTCATTTTGCAACAAATACAAAAAATCGATCATATATTCCGAAGCATTCATACATCGATATTACTTGTTTAGTAAATATTAGTTTTATTTTACTTAGTTTTATAGAAGTTAACATATTGCACTACCCTTCCGTGTATCTAAATTTTAAGAATTTTTAAAATTCCACCACGTGACCCATCAGATAGGTCACATTCTCACTGCGAATGGCGAAGAAGAATGGATGGTCAGCTCGGAAGAATTTCTGGCGGGAGGAATTGCTGATCACAATGGGCTTATATTCTGGAATGTTTATGGATAAGGTATATTTATCACCAGGAACTACAAAGAAATTAAATACCTGTGGCATTCTTTGGTAACTCGGGTCCGGATCCGGATCCAGACTCATTCAGATTTATGCGCAGCTTTTGAAGAACATCGGCAATGGGCAGATTCGCCGATGCATGCAGATGTTTGAAGTTCGCCGATGCAGCAAATATCTCCTCAAAGCCGAGCTATATAAGATAACATATTCGAAATTGGGAAAGAGGATACATTTATTGATTTTACGAACCTGTTTCAACGGCTGCCGCAGACTGCACTCGAAATCGATACTGAATTTGGGCAGCAACACCTGCACGCCCTCCATCTGCATTCGCTGCTGCAGTGCACCCAAATCCAGGTCATGCAGCTGCTTCTCCAGTTCCTGCAGGCCACCACGCTGATTGGGCAGAATGAGCAGCATGGACAGCTCCTCGGCGTGCTCGTAGGGCAGCTCAATGGCACGCGCATCCAGATCCCTCAGCTCAGCGAACTTCACGAACATGTCGTCGTCGAAGAGCATGGGCACCGATTTCACCTGGCTGCCGCTGTGAAACTCATAGAGTCCGGTTCTGTAGGCACTGAAGGGCAGGAACCACTTGCTCTGCAGATTGGCGGCCAGCAGCAGGAGCAGGGTATTGGCTGACGAACCACCTGCCACGTGAATATCCTTCCAGCTGCCGCCTCCAACGCTGGCCAGGATCTGTTCGCTGATGTGGCGACGCAGTTTCTCCGTTTGCTCCAGATCAACACACTCGGCAGTGGCATGGAAATAGGTTTGTGCAATCTTCTGGAAATCATCGGCCACTCCAGATTCAGATGACAGCATCAAACGATTCTGCAGCTGCAGGAAGGTATCTGCATCTGTTGTGATATTGCCCAGTTCCGCGGCATAGAAATTGGCCATTTTGGCATTGCTGGCAAAACGTTGCTTCAGTCGCAGTTGTTTCTGCAGCTCCTCGGCGGTGGCTCCATCCGATCCCAGGAAGAGCAGGGACAGAGTGGCTTCCAGTAGTAGTGGTGATACAACTACATTTTGTTCTGCAAAACTCGTTGCTATGCTGTGGTAAATACCAGCACCTATGTGGCAATCATAGGGCGTTGGATTGGCAGCTTCACTCATTGTGTTGCTTCAAAAAAATCCAAGAAAATTCAAGTTTTGAAATCTTTGTATGCAAAATGAAATCGTAATCTTCGTAAAGCTACAAAAAACATACACAGATATATTGCATGATAAATTACTTAGCTTTCAACTTTGGAAGGGGTATTATCTTGCCCACTTTTTCCAGGAATCTAATGAAATCTGAATCTCTTGAGAAGCCTTGGGCAGTGTTTTCGTATGCAGATGAAGTCTTATTAATATTATAAAGGCGTGAATTTATCGCTTCCACATGGTTGATTCTATCAAAAGTAATTGTTTAGCATAAATGCGCCCTACGGCATAATGCAAAACACATGTGCCATGTATATACATACATATGTAGATATACATTTGTAAGTAAACTTGGCCAAATTTATTAGGGCCATGAGATGCTTTAAATAAAATGAAAATATAATGCGGCCCAGCCGCAAGTAGATACTACATTGAATCCCATTTAAATTCACCTTGGCTCTTGAAGTGCACACTGTAATGAAAATGTAAATTGTCTACCATTTCATTTGGCGAATACAAAAGAAGCGCCTTGAACAAATAAAGTCAACTGAACACACTAGGCCAAACTTGACACTATTTTCGGCAAGTAAACAAAGCGGAAACGCCGAGGCGGAAAACTTTGTGACAGTGCTGTGGCTATATATTTGCGGCAACTTTTAATTTCACGCGAATTTCGGCAGCCGCCGCCGTTCTATGGCAAACAAACCCAATCCCACCGCCTACCACGCCCACGCCCACGCCCACTTCAATGCCCACTCGCTATATATGTACTATATAGTTTGTCGATTCGAAGCTGCAGCTCTGCACGCCGATTTCTACGCGACGCGCACACTTGCGCGCTTAATTGCCACATCAACAAACAAAATACGCGCCCACCCACCCCAATCGGAAAATAAAAACGGACCGAAACGGAAAAAAAGACCGTTTTCCGCTTCAAAATCGCGAGAGCCACGCTGCCCACACTGCAAGAAAAATCTATCAGAAAATCATGTCACTCATACTCTTTCAGTTTTCACAATTTTATCACATGAACAACTTTAAAATGCATTTTGAATAGATTTAGTATAGGTAATATACTATTCTATCAATTCACAGCAAAATTAAATGTTTTCCCAATGATTAAAATTAAACATTTTATAATGAGTACAAATTTCTTGCTGTGTACGCTATGTAGTAGTCGCTATAAAGTAGCGCTGTTCTAGTGCTAGATGTTTATTGTTTATTTTTGGTGTGCCAATTTTTTGTTTTATTCAACGAAATTAACTGCATCATGAGTTTGTCAAAAGTGCTTTCGATTTTTTTCACACTTTTTTTCTTGTATTTTGTAAACGTTTAAATGCACCAAGTGGCATATGGTGTATCCCCAACTGGATTCTCAGTGAGGCATATGAGATCAGAAAATTGTTTTCGAAGTGGCATCATCAACAACAATAGTTGTGAAAATTTCGACACACATTCAGTGAAAATGCGAATTGATTTACACACAAGGCAATTTACGAAACTACCGATTGGTTTCACATCACTTGCACTATTCTCTATTACCTTTTTTAAAAATCGTTAGAAATTTTTAAGTTTCAAATGCGTAATGTCAGTTCAGATCGTTTTGCAATTATATAAATTAGTTGCCCTTAGAGATTCACGCCCGCACGCAGCTTCGGCAGAAAGTCGACTAAACGCTTGCGCTCGGAAATAATAAAATAGCTCGAGAAAGAACCAATTGAATACATAGATCCGATCCATCGGTGACGACAATTTGGGCAACGCGGAGGCAAAAGCTCCGGATGGCGGCCAATGCTTCCACAATTCAGTTCGAATTTTCGGCAACTACTTTGCCCATGCTGAATTTTTAATCTATTTTTATAATTTGTTTTGCCACACACACACACGATTCGCCGAATTCGACGCACTGCATCCGATGGGAACAAGATCGTACGTGGACATGGTTGTTGATGTGACGTCGTCGCTCCACTGATTAAGCTTACCCTCTGGATCACTGCAATAACCACGAACGCTGCGATTCATCTTGATTGAGTTGTGCGTGGTGCGCGTTCTGTGCCAGTAGTAGACTACTACTCACTACTCACTCGTCGGTTGTTTAATCATTATATCTAATCTGGAACTTTTTTGGGGTCGCTGTCCACCGCTGCTCGAGTGGGCGTGGCTGCGGTAGATAGCTCTTAATCTTCCGGCTATCCGCTTACGGCCCAAATGCGATTTAAATGTACAAGACAAAAAAAAAAACATGTATTGACTGCATGACTTTTTATCGCGGATTTACGGACAAAAGGCGCCAGCGCATCGAAGGGATAACATTTTAAATTCGATTGCCTGCATCGGTGTATATCCCAATAGCATTCCAAATAATATACAAAAAAAAATGCCAAGGCCCAAAAATAGGCTCCAATTTTCGCAATGCTCAAATGCAGCTTAAATACACATGAAATTTAATTAATCATTCAAACAATTCATTATTTATTGACAACTTTGAATATAAACATGCGATTCGGGAATGAGGACACTGGTGTGAAGGGAATGAGTTGTTGTTGTTGTTGTTGTTGTTGTAATGCTTGCGCGAAGGTGGAGGATTAAAAGCGTTTCCTGTATACATAAATAAATACTAAACAGCCTAAAATATATCCGAAATGAGCTCGAAACGTATCCAATAAAAAGCCTAGTACACGCAAACATAAGGTGCCCCCTGTACAGACGGATTCTGGAAATACTATGATCCACGGATCCCAGCCAGCGCAGCTGCCCGAGCGGTTGCATCGTGAACGAGGAACACTGCCAGAAAGATCCATGCTGCAATCTGTGAAGTCTAGTCTAACGCGAGGAATACGGGTATGTTAAATGGGGATTCATGCGAGTGGATTTTGCCAACCCGATTCAATTATGACTTTAAGCTAATGCATTCGCCTGTGTTTCCATGCATACCTCCAAAGTGTTTGGGAATGTTTGTAAGATGTGATGATGAGTATGCGTATGTTTGACAATGGCATAGTGTGTGAGCGCGGTCGAAGGTGTAGTTGTTTGTAAGGCGTGTGAGCGGAGTTTGGAATGTGTGGGGTGGGCGATTAGAACGTGTAGCCACCTTCGGGAGCCTTGGGCTGGGTGGCATTGAACTCGAGGGCTCCGTTGACCTCCTGAGGTGCGAGCTCTTGCTCGGCCTCGTCGTCGCCGTTGCTGAAGTATGTGTCAATGATGGCGTAGGCCTTCTTGTAGACCTCCTCGTTCTCGTGCTGCTGCAGAGTTTCCAGCTTGTCTAGACCGCCCATCTCCTCGACCATCAAGCATAGGTTCTCGGTGCCACCAAGTTTCTCCGCCAGGGCAAACAGATTGGATAGGCCCGTCTGCACCACCTTGATGGTACGCGGATCCTTTGTGTCCAGCAAATCGATAAAAGGCTTCAATATTTTGTACTTCTCAATTAGATCGACGATCTGTTCGGGAGTGCCAGATGTCGTGGTGTTTGTCACCGCCCAGGCAGCCTCTTTTTGAGCCTTGAAATCACCCTTCTCCAGCACGGTGCGCAGCTGCTGGAAGATGCCGGCCTGAATCACAGCCTGGATCTGCTTCTGGTTACCTGCTGTGATGTTGCTGACCGTCCAGGCAGCCTCCTTCACAATGTTGCTTTTGTTGTGCTGTAGAAGGAGTCCCAGCCTTGGTAAACCTCCAGATGCAATTACAACGTCAGTCTAATAAAAAAAAAAAAAAAAAACAGGTCGGTCAGGCATGTTATAACAATAAGGATTAAAATCATTTGTTTTCCTACCTGTTGATCTGTGCCAGTCACAATGTTGCCAACGCTGCGCAGGGCGGGCACAATAATGCTCGGCTCGTCCATTTGCAGCAGTTTGACCAGGCGCGGCACTGCGTCCGAGTCGACCACAGCCTGGATCTTGGTGTTATCGTCGTCCGTGACGTAGGACAAAGCCCAGCAGGCGTCGGCCAGCACTTGGATGTCCTGACTAAGCAGAAGCTGCGACAGGACGGGCAACAGCCGCTTCACCTGATCGAATGGCGGCGATGGATTCTTGTTCCGGCACAGGTTGGACATCAGCCAGACGATGTTGCGCAGAAAAGAGAGCGGTGTCTCATTGTTGATCAGTGGCAAGATTCCGTCAATTACGTTGTGGTGGATGACAATGTCGCGGGCGGCGGCTCCGTCGCCGGCAATGTTGCCCAGAGCCCAGACTGCCTGCTCGGCCAGGTTCATGGACTTGGACTGGAGCAGAGCCACGAAATGCGGCACAGCATTGTGTTCGATAACGCAGCGCGTTTGGTCGGATGTGCCAGAGGCGATGTTGGTAAGCGCCCAAGCGGCCTCGAACTGCAGCATTGAGCTGTAGCGGCGAATCAGGGGATATTCAATAATGCTCTCATCAACATTCTAAAGCCACTACTCACTTGTTGGTATTCTGCAGGAAGCGTATGCAAATGGGCACAATACCATGGCCGATCATCAGGTCGATGGGTGGATTGCGCTCCCGACTGAGCATCTTGCGGGCAGACTGCATGCCCAGAAACTGGCGCTCCTGATCCTCGCTGTTCATGGCCGCCACTATCTCGTCCACGGACAGCTGCACCGGCGACTGGCCATTGAGCTCTTTGAGCGGCGACGTTAGATCCTCGTCGTTGATGTTGCGCCGCTTGAACATCTGGTCCTCCTTTTTGGACTTGCGCAGCTCGATGGTCACCTCATGGCGGCGCATGCGTGAGTCCTAGGGCAAAAAGTGAGGTTAGTTCCGAACGCAGTTCTGCGGAGGATCTTGTGTACATTACCTGCGTGTTAATGCTGTTGGCCTTGTAGGAGCCCTGTCGTGAGTTAGAATCCGCCTTACTCATTTTTTTTTTTTTTTTGAGTTTTGTGTTTTTTCTTTAAAAGTTTAGATGTTTGCTGCTGCGATGAAATGTGTGAAACTGAAAAGGAAAATGTGAGTCAATGTCAGGAAGAAGCAGAATCAAGGGCTGCTTGGGTTCTTTTTTTTTATCTCTGTCTTTTATATTCCTTTCGGCGTGCAACAGGGGCGTAACCATGAGTTCAAAAAAGGGGTTTTCTTTGTGGCCAGCAACTCGATATGTTATTCCTATGTGTTAGCCAACATAAGCCAACTAATTTACAAGATTATTTTTAACGGGGCACCCAATCGCTCAAGCCCCCGCGAGTTAAGAACTACGCCTTTGGTTGGCAACAGCTGCAGCAGCCGCCATTTGCCGATTCGCGGAAAGAGGGGAACGAGAAGAGGAGATCACGAAGAGGCGGTCAAATTGATGAACGCTAGTAAAAAGCAGTGGGAAAAACCGCGAAAAGGAAGAAAAGAGTACACACGCACTTACCTTTGTACCTTTGCCCTTTTGAATGCGTGTGCTGGCTTTTTCGAATGGAAATTCACTTTACTGAATTTTTACACAATTTTTATCGTTCCCTAACGAAACGCGAGCACGAGAATTTGTCGAGCGTGTTAGCACGCTGAATGTGTCGGTGAAACTGTAGACAAACGTAGACAGTACTCTCGTAATCGATGCGAAATTGGAGTCAATGCCTGCTTGGCGCCGCCAGAATTTACCGTTTGATTTGAAAAGCAAGCCTTAGTGGCGAACGAAACGCAGATGGCTATCGATCTTTGTCAGTTATCGAAATTTGATGCCAGTGTGAACGTAGGTGCCTAATATCGCATGTTATCTTGCTGTTAACTTCGGACAACGGCGCGTAGAGAAAAATAATGTACATTTTTTATATCCACATAATTATTACTAAATTTTTAAGTAACTTATTATTTTTTTAGTATATATAAATTTCTGGTGTAACTTGTTAACGATCGCTTGCCAAGTGGTGAAGCAGCTTTTGGATTTCAATATGTTGTTGTGGAACGTGGAACGTGTGCGCATGCAAGCCAAATTCAGCCAACAGCTGAATAGAAGTCGGCTGAATCTGCACACCACGCGGGCTCATTTAAATGTTTATGACAAATGTTTATGTTTTACTTTCTCGTCTTTACTTTTGTAAGGAAAACCTTCATCTTAAAATAATATAATATTAATAATGTTTAATATTAAGGCTATACGTTTAAAAGCTTCAATTACAATTTCCATAAATATTTATGTTCAATCTTTGTTGTTAATTTATTCAACGAATATGTGTTAAAATGTAAAGCTCTATCCATATTTAATAAGACAAAAAATAGCCACCTAAATCAATATTTAATTGGATAATAAAAGGTACTGATTTTATCTGTCTACCTTTAAATATAAAATTTGATTGTCTCTTTTTTTTTGCTTGCAAATATGTTATCATTGCACTAATACCATTTAATCTCTCGATTATCAGTAATAATGCAATAAATGCGCAGATATTTCCGGTTAATGCTCTTTTCATTTTGTTTATATGCGGTTGTCAGAAATAAACAAAATTTTTTTTAGAGATGATTGCTGCCAATCGATTTAGTCCCTTTTTCAATTGTTTGTTTTTCGATTCTTTGAGAAGTAATCCGCTAAATTAATGTGGTAAATTAATTATTAAAATCGCCGCATTTAAGCTTTTGAATTATCAGCTTATAAATGTAACTAAACTACATTTAATTTGAATTAGTAGACAATTTTTTATGTATTCTCGAAGTATTTTATTCATTTCCTTATTAATTTCAACAATATTTCCGTTCATAATCCAATCTAGGCCGTCTTCTTGTTCTCCTCCGTAACTGGAGCAGCGGTGGTGGTGGTGCTGCTGGCCTCCGGGGCAGATCGTGCCTCCACCACGTCGGAATCATCGCTGTCAGGAGCTGGGGAGGATTGACCAGCTGGCGAGTAGGGTGGGAACTGCTGATCCTGGGGATAGGTTTGCTGCTGCTGCTCCTGCTGCTGCTGCTGACCCTCGTTGTAGTCAATGGGAGTGGGTTCCAGCTCGGGCTGTTGGGCCACAGGAGACTCCACCACCTCACCCTGCTGCTCGGCAACCTGTTGAATCTGCTGTGGGGCGAACACCTGCTGGTGTGGATAGTAGATGGGAGCGGGCAGCGAGGCAACGGGAGCGGAGGAAATATGGACGGGAACTGGAGCTGGAGCGGAGACGGAAACCACTGGAGCAGCAACTGCGCGGGCAGCGACAACCGGTTCCCGCTGGACCACCGCATTGAATCCGTTGATGTCGTCGGCGGTGTAGGTCACTGTGCGCTTGAAACCATCGGCATCCAGGACGGAATAGGATCCCACAACATTGCCACCGTCACGGGTCTCCACCTGGCTTTTGATATCGCCGGTGATGCTGTCGTGAACGCCGTAGGAGAAGTCGTAGCGCGGCGAAGATTCCAACTCTACCTGTTTCAGTACAGCGGGAGCAGCAGCCACAGTCTTGACCACTGGAGCAGCGACCACGGGAGCAGCAGCCAGGGTCTTCACCACCGGCGCAGCAACGGGCAGAGCGAGAGGAGCAGGAGCCACCGCCTTGACAACTGGAGTGGGCAGGGCATAGGATCTGGTGTATACAGGAGCAGCTGGCACAAAGGTCTTGGCGTAAACTGGAGCCGCCTGCTGGTAGACAGCAGCCTGGGCCACTGGTGCCGCATGGTAGACGGCAGCCGGTGCCTGGTAGGTGGCATAGGCGGGATGATAGCCGGCATAGGTGGCGGCGAATCCTGCGCGACAGGATGCGGCGATGGCCAGAAGGGAGAAAACAGTCAGGAGCTGCACGGAAAAAGGGTTTAAATTATTTCAACATTTTTCATTCACTTCATTTTGTTAATAATTTAAGTTAATTTTGCTAAAAGAAGTGCGCTACTTTATATTTTAGCCAAAAACTATGTTTTCATACGTGCAAATGCAATACAAAAATCCAATTGCATTATACAATTTTTCAAATCCAATATTAATTTAAAATCGAAGCAATGCCAATTGGATTGGTTTTATTTTCGTGATTATGCAAATCACAAGTTATGAATTCAGTTGCACTGAAATTGAATTTGCTTCCTATTTTTTGGCCAACACCGAATTTAAACATTTAATCGATATGGAATTTTTGCGGATTTATAGAAAAATACAAGTTGGCTGGATATTTTTTTTTTCGAGAAAGGATATAGTAACACACGAGTTTAGCAATTGCCTTGAAAGTTGGCCATTTTGTACGCCATTGAAATGCCTTTTAAATCGAGCTGCTTAGAGTTCCACTTTATTAAACTCACTTTGCCTGCCATTGTGGAATCACTTCCTTTGCACTGGACTACTCGGTTTGCTCGAGGATGAAGTGGCACGTGCCGCACAGGTTGCGATGACTTTCAGACTGACGACTGTATATATCCGTCCGACTCTGGCAGAGACGTCGACTTAATGATGTCGACCACTCCCGACGCGCACCACTTTATATGGGGCGTCAGAATTAGCCGCCCCAAAAAAGAAGTGGCGCCCTCAAGAAAAGACAAAAAAAAAAAAATAAAAAGAAAAAAAAAAATCCGAAGAGCAAACCGGTAACAAGTACAAAAGTGTCTCGGCATCTTGGTTGACAATTTGACAATTGTCTTGGGCCAAAACTGGTTTCGGGTAATTTGTCTTTTTGTCCACGGTTTCGATACTGCTATCCGATTGAGTTTCGGTTTCGGTTTCAGTTTCAGTTTCGTTTTTTGGCTTTCCGCTCTCCATTTTCGTTGTCAAGTTCAGCGCTTCCTTGTAGGCCTACTCAGCGTGTCAGCGATTTGGTAATTAATTGCGTTTTAAGTGCCGTTCAATTAACTTTTCAATTGTCCGTTTGCCACCTTGCAGCGCCCTCTGTCGGAGCACAACGCACTTGGCCGTGTTTTTTTTTTTTTTTTCTTGGCGACATGCGCACGCCAATGGAGCGCCAAATTTGCTGTCAAGTTGTCCCTAAAGCCAACTATTTCTCCACCTCCCACGAAAATACAGGTGTCTTGTCAACACCTCAATATCCGCCACTATACATACGTATATAAATATATATATTTATATTTCGACTTGGTGGCTTTTGTGTGTCAGTGGCGTTTGCTTCATTGGGCGCATGATTTTCAGTTTTTTTTTTTTTTGTTTATTTTGGTCTTTTAGAAAATTTATTATTGCTCCATTTGGTGTTTATTTGGTGTCCACACTTGCAGACATTGGCACAGTTTCACATAGTTTTGCACTTCGGAACAGAGGCTTGGAAATTGCCAAATCGGATTACTAATTACAGGCATCTACCTTTATTTACTTTTTTTTTCATTTATTTACCATGAATGAGTTGGTTACCATCAAAGGTTGCCAACCAGGAACAAAATACGCTTTGGGTCACCGAAAATGGGTCTTAATTGATAATAATAACCCAGAACCGAAGGTTGCCCCAAAAGGCTTTTCTATGAAATTCGCCGCTTCCCGCGCAGCCCAACGAAAAAATGTGTCAACTCATTTGAGCGCTGTAATTAAGCGGCTTCAAGGAACCAGCCGCTCTCCATTATGGTCACAATTGTCTCCGGATGGCTGTGAACAATGAGGCATCGAGAGATCCCCGTTCAATGACTCTCCCCCACCCCCCTCCCCCTTGGCGAAGGCACACACAAAAATTGAAAGTGCGTGAAGCGTCCGTGAGCATTCTGTGGGACATAAACATTCGATTACAGCGTCCAAACACGTAGCCCCAAGCCATCAAGATGCGTGGACAGCCAGGGCACACTTATCGTCCCAGTAGGGAATCTAAATATATATATATAAATATATACATATGTATGCATATATCACATACTTGAACTTGAAAAGTCAAGTGAATGGCTTACGCTGGATAGAGAGATACATGCCACCTGCCTTAGCCACCAAAAAACACACAGCAAAGTGCCTAAGGACACGCTTCAAAGGAGATCGGATTTCCATTGAGTGAATCCTTTACTTCGCTTTTTGCCCCCTTATGTGTTTGCATATATGTATCTATTATAGAATATATACTCGTACAAATGGCAGACCGGCTGAATAGAAAGTACCGGGAAATCGATGTTGTTCAGTGGATTCTTTTCAGTTGATTTTTTTTTTATATATTTCTATGATACATTTACCTCGAAAAATAAGGCTTGATTGATCTTGATTTTATATAAATAAATAAATCCCTTTGCGGCACACAGAAACTAAAGATAAATATAAAATACCAAATTTATTGATTACTTACATAATAGCATTTTATTTAATTGCTTCTAAATTAATTACATTTTTGCAGCTCGCTGAGAACACTATCCGCACTCGGCTTTTTAATTAATTTAGACAGGTACGTCGACTGTCGGTGGGGGTTAATAGTCAACACTTCTGGCAACGACCCTCTAATTGAGGAGGCGGAAGCTGCAGCTCAATGCCAGGTGGTGGGCCAGTTGGGTCAGGGACAGGAGAATCACTTGCCTATCGGCGTGGCAATTAAAAGCCAGTGTGTGGCTGGCCAGGATGCGAGGGGATCCATTAAGCCCGGCAAAAGGGAGCGTCTGGCATGTGGCATTTGGCATTTGGCATTTGACATTTGACAAATACTTAACACTATTTGCCCGACTTAATAAACCCGCCTTCGTTGACTTTGCAGCCGCAAAAGGATATGAAAGTAGAAGGGGTGTGTGGCGTGTGAAAGGACACGGAGAGTCCTTTTGGGTGGAAACGGGCACGGCAATGATTGATTGCACGTTAAAGCCGAAGAGCATCACATCATTTCCTTTTTACACTTGACAGGAAATGCATTTTTAGTTGACGCTGGCGAAATGAGCATCGGTGTGTGCTGCCCGGAAAAAAGGGTGTGGGTGTGGGTGCGGCAAAAAGGATATAGGATAGCATACGATGTGAAGGGGATAGTGCTGGATGGGGTGCGTCAGGATGCGGAGGATGCGGCGGAAGCGGAAGATGTACGTATGCAAAACGAAATCACAGCTAGTGGGAAAATGGAAAGGAATTGAAAACAGACAAATGCAAATGCAAAAGCCGAACCTGAATCTGAATCTGAATCTGAATCTGAATCCTGTATCTGAACTGAGTCTCAGTCTGAGCCCAGGCACTCCATGGCCGTTTTCACAGACAATTTACACAAGAATCACACAAATACGAGTACGTAAACATTTTGTTCGAGGCTGAAGCTTTGGTCATTGAGCAAACCATTCGCACGGAAAGCTCGTCCAGGTGCAAACGTTGTCCCACCCGTATTTAAGATCCAAGTTGGCGCACTTTTTGGCAGCTACAGAGGAAGGAAATCAGATATTAGAGGTGTACTTGCAGTACGGACTGTATAAATGTCAAAAAATTTTCAAAAAATTTCTTATTAAATTGGAAAATTTCAGATTTAAAAAATAGTTAAATATAATGAAATGAAATAGATTTTAGTCAGTTCAGACTAAAGGTCATTTTACTTAATCATTTCCCACCGAAAGTGACGCGAAAATGACGAAACGAAAGTATATACATATGTGATACTTTAAAGCAATTAAGTTTTTGCTGATAGCTTATCTATTTAAGTGATCTATAAAAAGTGATTTGGTATACAAACATTGTCTATCTATTTGCACTGAACTATAACAAAACAAGGGGGAAATCTAAAGTCGATCGAGTTCCTTGACTATCAGATACTCTTTTCCCTAATCATATTATCGTTTACGACTTTAAATCTTAATTTATTTTTTTTTAAATATAAGTTGTGAACGTTAAAACAACCTACTGGAGTTCCAAAAGACCCTTGGCATCAAGAATGGCCAGCAGTTTGGTTGCACTCCTGATCACAGCTTCACTGGCATAAACCGACTTCTGGTAGCGAAGTCCTTCAGGACTCTCCGCATACAGACTTGAGAAATCTGACGTCTCTTCAGATCCATTATAAATCATACAAGGCTTAAACATGTGAGCCAAAAGACCTGTTAAATGTTAAGTCTTAAAAGCAATTCGATGCATTGTTTAGCTTCATGGTACTTACTCATGAAACGGCGTCGTTCAAATTGAAGCCTATATTCCTGAAGTGTGGGAAGTGAACCCTTGTAGGAGAACTTCTCCAGGTTCGCTTTTAAAGCCTTATAGTGATGCTCAACGAGCTCCGATTCCTTGTCCCCAACCTCTTCCCTCAGAGAAGTTGTGAAGAAGTAGTGCAAATCGATGGTGGGCGATGTGCAATTGCTGAACTGAAAATCGATGGCAACAACTGAACGAGGTTCACCCGCATCATCGTACTGGAACATAATGTTGGTGGTCCAGCAATCACCATGGTTCAATGTCTTCAAATCACTTTCGCCCACATCGTAGGCCCGGGCACCATACTCCATGATGTGGGTACGCAGCTTGTGCAGTTTGTCGCCATAGGCTTCCTTCAGATTCGGCTAGCCATCTATGAATCTGAGGAACGCCTTGAACAAACCGGCGAAGACCACCGAATACGCCTTCTTGTCACGCGAAAAGAAGTGGGTGTAGAAGCACTTGGTTAGCAGGTTTGGATGGCGTTCCTGCAGAACTATGGAGGCGGCATGGAATTTGGCCAGCATTTCCAGTGTCAGCTCGGTGTGTGCCATGTCCAGCTGCTTCACGCGATCCGCATTGACGAACTTGTACGGTGCCAAATCCTCCAGAATCATGGTGTTGTACTCGCGGTCCACGGTGATGGCATCTGCAGTTAGTTTTTGGTCCAGCCCAGCTTCTTGCAGCAGTTCCTTCAACTTGGGCAGAATGAACTCGTACATGTCCATTTCACGAGTGTACAGCTCATATTCGAAAAAGACCTCCGCCTGGGGAACTTCGGCGGACAGAGCCTGTTTCACTATGTAGGTCTTATTCACAACCGATCCATCGCCCAGCTGATAGTCCACATAGATGCGGGTCATCACGCCAACAAAGTTCTCTCCTTTCCCCGTCGCTGGCTTGGCCCAGATTCTAAGGACCTGCAGCCGGTCATCCTGGCAGTATGCCCTTAGTCTGGGCTGCAAATACGCCGCGGTTAGCCAGGTGGGTAGCATTGTTGACGTCGTGCGTTTCCTCGGACTTCTGACACATAACCATGTGTTTGCTCATGGTTATATTATGACGAAATGCTGTCTTATCGGAGAGACTATTAATTATACTATAGTGTACTTGCGATAAGCTCTGTAATGGCCACTGTGAAATTGCGAAGTCTACAATGACTAGGTATTCTTAGGTACCGCTTCTATTCATTCTCGGTCTCTAGCAAATCTACATTCTAGATTTTTGTTTGTCCGTGCTGAAATCGTGATCTTGATAATCGTTTATGAATTGATTAAAGCTGCTTATCATGAATACAGTACATTAAACGAATATCTGGACAAACGTTTATATTATCTTGTATATAATTTTAGTGTATTTACAGTTTAATGTTTAAATCTTTCTTATTCTACTATAAATTGCTGTTATGGCATTGTTGCCTTTATTTTGCGAACAGGAACTCCATGCGAATTGTTCGCAAAATTGGCGTTAATATTTGCGCTGACCTATCGATCAAACATTAGAGAACCCCGAGCGAATAATCACCTTTCCGCATTCTGTGAATGGAGTACGCACACATTGCTGCGCACACGGGGCGTATACGTAATTGCCAGCCATGCAACCCGGCGGATAAGACAAACGACCCGAAGCAAATCGCCGTCATCCGCGTACACGCCCCCCCCCCCAAACCCCTTTCCCTGGCCATTGGCTATGACCACGCCTTTGTTTGACGCCAAGATGCCGACCACTGACAACAAATGCCGCCCAGCCCCATTAATCCATCAAAATTCGGCGTTGAAGCTAAAATCAAAATATGCGCCGGCGGCCGCTGAACTTGAGTGGGTGGATGCGGGGAAATTGGGGAGGTGGTACACAATTCTAATGAAAGCCACAATAACATACATAGCTCAATTATAAGGTATGCAAAATAAATAACAAAAATTTCGCACTATTTTTCGTGACTTTCCTTTGCTAAACTGACGATTTAACACAGCTGTGTTACTCCGCTGGAAGGCATTAATGCAAATCTGATATTCCCTTTAAATCGCAGCGCCGTCTAATCCCAAATTTGATTGCTTCGGGGAACAAACTAACCTTACTCCTTGCAGTGATTCACTCAATCTCGGAACGACAAGACGACCGCAATTTTCAGCGGGTGCGCAAATAAAGAAATTAATCAATTTAACGATACGATTACAGGAAATTCGGACGCAAGAGCGTAGCCACAAATATAAGAAGTTAAAAGTTAAATATAATAAAATATTAAAAATAACAGAAAATTTTAAATATCACAAAATCAAAATAAAAAACATATTCCTTTAAAACTAAAGACTGGAAGTCATTAACCTATAACTAACGAAAAAAAACAAATACGATATTATTTTATGATTGATTTTCTCTTTAAAGCAACCTCTGTCACTTAATATCATATCGTTTCTAAATTGATAGGTTAATAAAATAGTAAATTGAACTATCGCCTTACGTTTTAGTTAGCTAACAACCCTCTTGCGACGCCCGTGGCAAGGAGCAGATTTCATTGGGCGAGTGTGCCGTCGTCAACCGACGTGGCATTTGTCTGGCCAGGGGCAAGATGAAAAAAAATAGAAAAAAAAATAGAGACTCTAGTCTGCCGCACGCTTTTCGGTGATTTATTTCCATTGATTTTTTACTCGAGCTCCACCAGCTCCGCCTCCTCGATTTCGCTTAACTGGCCGAGAACTGGCTTAGAGATTATGCAATCACGCCGAAAAGAACCTCCCAAGTCAATCGGTTTGTGGCCCATTGACGACGGCTGAACAATGCGACGCCTACAACGAAAACGCTGGCTAATTATAAAGTTGCTAAGCGGATTTGGTCGTGATTTGGCTCGAGAACGGAACAAAGAAATCTAGATTGTGTGACAACTTACACTACACAAGCCGCCCAACGATATAGATGCAATCTTTAGATTCCCCGCTGGCTTTTTAAGCCAGCACAATCCATTCATTAAGTGGAAGTGGAAGTCAACTGCAAGATGCAAGCTAATCAGCATAAATTGCATTGCAACGAGCCAAGGGGCGTCCCTCCCAGCTAATTTGCTCGAACTCCACAAGATGTCTTGCCGACAAAAAAAAATTTAAAAAAAGAGATACTCGGGCGATCAAAGGGAACTGAAGGGCTGGTTTAGATCCGGCTAATATACGCTTCAACCAAATTCAAATTCAATTCGAGCCATGCGAAGAAGGCTCTGAGCCAAATTAAACTAATAAAGTCTTCAAACAAACAGAGACGCTCCCTTGTCGAGTACACTGAGAGAAAGGTAGGGTTTCAGGGAGTTTAGAAATCAGTAAATACTATTTAGTTACGCAGTAAATACTTCGACCCTAAATTTGAAGTGAAACAGTTGAATATGTTGCAATATAATATGTCTTTATAAGCCCTTTCCTTTCAATGTAATTTAACCCTTTTCTTTAAGTAAACACGCACTTCTTGCATTTGACATCTCATTTTAGCATCATATTTCTTTTATAATTATGCACTAATTAAAGGTTACATCCTTAAAACCCTTTAAGGCCAGGACAATGCGTTTTTCTTCAAGTGTGGGTACAATGTTCACGCACTCTCTCGCTTTTGTTATGCAAAAAAAATGGATAAAAAAGAAAGAAGGTCTCTAAGGCAGAGCCATATAGTTTATATCCCTTTTTCCTTGTTCCTTACCCTTTTCCCTTTCCCTCACTCCTTTTTTTTCGCCCTCGCTGAAATGCACTGCATGTGCGCTGATATTTGCCGCGCAGAATATTTTAATTAAAAGCAATTTCTACAATGTCAAACAACGTCAACGCACAGCGGCGTTCGAGCTCCATAAAGTGTTTTTCACAGCCATAAAGAACGGATACGGCGGATTCAACTGGCTGTAGAGGAGCGGATGTCGCGTGAGCTGCTCCACCAGCGCCACCAGTTCCACGTCCTGCCGATCCTGCAGCCCCACTTCCCTTCCGCTGATGTTGCCAAAGTGTCAACAAGTTGATGATGTAGGTGTCGCTGGCATGTTGACTGCCAAAGGACGAAAGGACGCGTATTGGGGAACTTACAAAAGGGGATCCGGCGGCGGCCGGAGACAAAGGCCAATCAATATGCAAAGCAGTCAACATTTGGAGCGACCAAAGGTGTCTGTGCTATGCCGACGCACCAGTGATTATCGCCCACACTCGATCCAATTGTCCCGGCTGCAGGTCCTCCTCTAAACACTCATTGTTTGACTATTTGCGCTTGCTGACTGGGCGTTGATTTTTCGAGTACTCACTACAGAATGCCGAAAGCCAAGTCCAAGGACTCTCTTCAGTTCCGTACCTTTTTTAGGCATAAACAAGGACCTCGCCCGACGGAGTCTGCACTTGCCAAGCCAACGACATTGTCTCTGATTCACTGACTCCTGGCGGCAGACGCAAATGCAATCAGTTTTTAGTGTACAGAGTAACAAATTGCTTTCGATTCGAGGTCCTGCCACAGTGGAGTCAAGATAGAAAGGACAAAAGTGAACAACATAGCTAAAGATTAGATTAGTAAGAATATTTTAACAGATTAATATGTTTTTATTAAAATGAATTCATAATTTCACTTAAATTGTTCATTTTTAGCAAGCAGTAACTTGATGTTTTAAATATTTTTTTGAATTACAATAAGCTAACTTATAAGAACTAGAAGCCTGCAAACTTGTTCTATTTTCTCGAGCTTTATAAGTAAATCTAAAAGTAAAAGACTTAAAAGACTTAAAACTTGGGGATAAGGAGTATATTATCATGGCATTATCCGACTTTTTCTTTTGCCGTGTAGCCCATTGTTGGTGGTGCAACTGCTGCTGTCGCTGCCAGACACTCAAAACAATCAGGACTCAAAAACAGCATGAGTGATGTGTCGGATGACGACGCATGTCGGGGGTCTGTCTGCCCCCTGGAACCCCCATCCGGCTGCATGCCCCGAACCTAACCAAGCCCCCACCGATCCCTTCGCCCGGCACTCTCGGGTGCTCAGGTTGCACTTTTTGCCGGCACTTAAGCGCCTTTAAATATGCAGCACAGCCAAGCGCAGACACACTCTCGGCCAAGTTTGTTGTTAGCCCAGATTGCTGATGCATAGTTTAAGCCACCACCTCATCCTCATTCCTGCTCCTGCTCCGGCTCCTGCTCCTGCTCATCCTGTCAGTTGAATGCGAAAAACTGGCACTGCAAGTTGCCACATCGCCCGCCGTGGATTGCTGCTCTCACTTTAAAATTCCCCAGGACTTATGGTCGTGTTTTCCGAAAACAAAACAATAAAACTTCTCCCTTCCCACCGACAAGCGAAGCAAAAAAGATTACCAATTTGTATATGATAAGTGCTGAAATTCATTTGCTTATCTCGAATGGAACTTTCCGAAACAAACCAGACTCCATTACTGCTCGCATTGAATCCGTCTTTAAGCCCGGTCAAGCAATATGGCCAAGACAGTTGAAACCGAGGGGGGAGAGGGGGCTTACTCCGCTGCATAACCACATACATTTTTTAAATGCCCCCAAAGTATGCTGCAGAATTTGTATTTTGTTTGCAAATTGTTTGCCTGTGTTTTTGGGCTTGGTTTAAAGTTGTAGATGCCACCGCGCGCTCCACAAAAACTCCGTATTTCATATAGGTTCAACTTTAGCTTTTATTGTTGCATTGTTGATGTCTGCACTGGCAAAAGTGAAAATGAAAATGCATATGCATAATTTGTTGGCATTTGAATAATACACCCAGTGCACCAAGCCTAACCACATTGAATGAAAGTTGGCCATTGAATTGAAAGCGAACGGTCGACAAACCAAACGGAAATACTTTAAAAACATTCTTACCATATATGTATATATGTAAATATTATGTATCCCATTAGCCATTCTAGATAGCTTCTTCTTTTTTAATTAAAAGAAATATCGTAATAGCTAACACATTTATTTAAATATAAATCATCATTAACAAAGAATTTATCTAATTTATTTAATCATAATCTAACAATTTCGATTAAACGATTAGATTTAAGTGTTTTCTATGACTGCCTACTGAATGCATGTTTTTCTGTTGGCCATTTTTTGGTTGCCAAAGGATCAATCGATTTAAAATAAATATATATAATAACAATTAAATTTATTTCAAATCGCAAAAAGCGTTATTTACGCTCCCAGTGGGAAGCAATTTCCGTATCTCCTGGGTAATTTTAATTCGCCCAATTCCCCAAAGAGGATTATTCATCAAATTAAAAGTGCGACTAGTTTAGTTGTTGTTGACCGCCCTCATCATTGACAGCCGCCGCAAGTCCCTAAACAGGATTGCCATAAAATTCATAAATTACTGGCTTCGCCACGCCCACAATTCCACCGCTAACTCCACAATTCCGGGCCGCACATGGTATGTTGCTCATATGCTAATTGCAATGGACATGTTTTTGTTGGACCACGAAATGAAATGGCGATGGGGATTGGAGCAGGAACCGCAGGACAAAACAGCAGAGCTCACAGTCGAGTTAATTTCATTGCTGAATTGCGCGACTCAAGGGCAATATTAACATGGAAATTATGAACAAGCTGGGGCAATGAAAAGTGACAGCCGCCGAAAGACTACAAAACTGCTAACCCAAACTAGTGCCATGCAACCGGCAACCACTGCGGCGTTACTCACAACATAAACAGGCCACTAAAAACAAATTGCAAGTGAAGTGGTGGAGTGGTGGACCGGTGGAGTTCCATCCTGTGACCAGTGTCCAGTTGCCCCAAGCTTAGGCCCGGCACACAAAAACAAAGAAGGCCCACCATTTCAATGGGGTCCTGGCCAAAACGTTTCTGGCCCGTTTCGTAGGGGCTTGGCCCAAAAGTACCGATGGGTACATGTGCCGAGCTGTCGGAACATTTCGCCGCAGCGGTGCACTCTGCTCCATGCTCCCTGCTCCATGCTCGCTGGTTCCTGCTCCCAACTCCTGATCCTGTCCTCGCCAACCAGCCCCATCCGTTGACAGGAGCTGACCTGAGTTGCCCTGTTTTCGAGTGGTGCCGCCATATCAGCAAGGAGAACGTCTAGATTCGCCAAAATAAAGTTACGGCAAGTAGTTAAAAAACAATAAAATGGCTACTAAACTACTACCAAGAGCTGGCCAAAACAAGCAACTTGAAATAATTCCTTTCTAGGTAATTAAAAGTGGCAAAAACTTTTGCACACAGTTTGGACTTTGTCCAGAACAGACATTTAAATTTCAGTTTACGGTTAAAAATGAATGTATTTATTTTGCAGCCAAAGGACTGACGTTTTTGTTTACGTTCTGAAATTGTAAATACAATTTTTGCTTGAAAATATTGTATTGTATTTTCTTCATAAACTAAATAAATAGCGATTGGCAAAGAATGATGCCTAAAAGCATGAAACAAATATATTTAGATAAGAAAGTTCGTTAAATTTAATTCGAATAATAAAGTTATCTTTGCTGCATCATTTCAGACACTTTTATATATTTTGTTAAATTTTTTAGTAAATTAATTGTATAGCATTAATAAGAATGAATCATTATACTTTTTCTAAGTTATGCAATTTAAGAGAGTATCAAAATCCTTACCTCTTTAATGTGATCTACCTTCTGTGTGATTAAAATATAAATTTTTTAAATAATGTGCCACAGCTAAAAGGACAACACTGTTTTGAGCTCCTGCATCCTGGCACTTTGCTCCTTGTTGTCAACTGGTATCGCTTGAATTGCATATTTTGCGGCGCTTAAACAACGAACACAATGACCCCAAGTTGATGCCCCGCAACAGAAAAACAAAAAGCCCCCCTAAAAAAATGGTGCAATTTTATATATTGCATGGCCCTATGATTTATGCCATCATCATAATAAATTCATATGATTTATACGTGCTGCCTAAGGCGTTCTGGCCAGCCCAATTCCAATGTTTAGCTGCGGTAGCCGCACTAGTTACCACCAGCTACTAGATATAATACTAAAGCAAACTATGGCAACCCGTTCAAATTGCTTTTTCACATTAATTGCGATCCAGAGGACACCGACTATCCTGTCTCTCTCTCTCTCTGTGTGTGTGAGCCAGGGAAATTCATAACTTTTGACAGTTTTGGGTTGGCATTTGGCTTGTCCATTTGACAGTTTTAAAGTTGGCAGAGCATTACGACGACTCTTGTATAACGCCCTGGGGAAAAGTGGGATTTCCCTGGGAGGAAGGGAGTGTGGCACCTACCACCTGCAGTTTTGTGACCAAAGGCGCGACTTGGTCTTGAATTGATTTCCATGCTGCCACTTGCCACTTGCCACTTTCGACTACTTGCCACTTGCCTGGCAAGGCAATAAACTCGGCTCAAACTTACTCGGCTGTTGGCTTACATCAAATTGAAAACTGGCCAAGACCCAAAAGTTTGCGCAGCAAATTGCTTGTCGAGCTGCTTGTGTCTGGCTGGCTGTCTGTCTGTCTATCCATCTTCCTATCTCTTACCATCTATATAGTATAGTATATAGTATATCTATCCGTAGCGTAGACAAGGCCAGCCGATGCGACGGCTGTAACTGACGCGGAACTTATGAATATGCTAATTTGCAGACGGGATGCGTCAGGTGTGACGTCAGATTTGAGCAGTAGTTCATTAAACTTGGCCCTGCCAGGATGTGCAGCATTTAATTAGGCCAGAACCGATGGCACAGCCTGGCCGAAAAGTTTAATGAACTTATGGGCACAATAACTGAAATCAAAAGCGGAAGGACCCGCACTCGAGCAAGGACCCGTTTTCCCCAAAGGCGGTGTCTGCACAGCGAAAGGCGCAAAAAGGATATGCCAAAGCGGTCAGCAATTACACAAGGCTCGGTCGGAAATCAGGAAAGCAGGCAGAAGAAGCAGAACAGGTCCTGGCAAAAGAAAGGTCCTGCGATGGCGCTCCAAGAATAAGCGGCAAACGACCTCAATGAATGACATTTAATTATTTCATCAAGAAAGCAAATAACCCAAGGGCCAAACAATCAACTTTTCGCCACCGTATGCCACGAAATTCTCTGCTTTTGCTACTTTTCTTCTTATATTTTTTCTTTGTGTATATTTTAATAATATAATATAATAATATTGTGCTGGTTGGCAGGGGAATGCGTTCTGGAGATGCTGGTTCTGTTGAAGCTGATTGAAGTCGAGTGACAATCGAGATGAAATTAACGAATTAAACTCAAGTGCTTAAAGGTCACATAGTCACATAAAAAACGGGTATATTTTAAAAGGATAAAATTTAAAAAAAGAACAAAAATATCTGATTGATGAGCTCAGCTTATGCTATATAATAAATGCCCATAGTTAAAGTTTTCAAATAACATGTTAAACTTAATTCAAATGGATGGCTAAATGCCCCAGGATTAACCAATACACAAACCTATGTCAAATATTCTAGGATAACAAGGATGAGACGACTGTAGTTTGCTGCCCAACAACAATAACGAACTTCTAGACTCTCCACACTAACTTGAATATGAAATTAAAAAGTTAGCCGACTTTTCCCAGTTGCGAAACAATGATTTTCCCATCTTGATCTTGGCAAGGACTCGCACATGCCCATCAATTAATCAGTGCTGGCAAACAATTCTAGTTTGGTGTACAACAACTTTGGTAGGGTGAAACCTTATGTTAGGGGCATGCAAACACCTCTTCGACAAGGGGCAACGAGTACCAGGATTCCACCCTCTGTTTGAACATTTCCAAAAGGGGGGTTTTTGGAGCACCAGCGATATGACGGAACCCTTGGTGCGTCCGCATCCATCGTCTGTTGCCTCGGATGCCTGTGACAATTACGCAAATTGTGGCTGTCATTATGTAAACACTTGTTTATGTCAAATTTGACATTTGATAGCAACGCACGCTGACCGAAGGACATGGAAGGGGAGACGCCGTGCGCCGTGCGCCAAAGGACACGGAGCAAGTGAAGGTCACGGCGACGGGGGACGGGTGGCGGGTGGCGGGCTGGACATCGCGCAATATGTCAAAAGGCAGGTGAGCCAGGACATGTCCATGTTACACTTGATTAAGTAGGCGCTGAGTTCGACGAAATGCTTTTTAGATGGACCTCCTCTGAACCGGAAAGGTGAGAATGGATAGCAAGGGAATGGCATGTAGATGGGTTGAGGGTGGGTTCTGGCTGCGGTTCATTGTCGAGTTGACACGATGGATGGCACAAGGACAAGGACGAGCAGGTGGCGCCCGGGGTCACAGGACGTGCCAAATTATTGACAGCAGGGCAGTAGAAGGCGCTTCTCCTCCGAGTTGCTTTACAAGTGTGTGTGTGTGTGTGTGTACCTTGGTCCTTGTGCGCGCGTGCATGTGTTTGTTGATTAATTAGAGGCAGCTGCTCGACAGGCGATTGTCCCCATGTCCTTTGCCAGCCGCCATAAGTCCAGGGTAGATGACCCGTAGCTGTGGCTAATTAACACCAAAATAGCTGGTCCATAGCTATCTAAGTTCCCAAAGAGATTGAATCGAAGGTATTTTAACCCACATATTGCTAAATTACTAGGAATTAAAAGACTAACCCTTAATAGCAAGTATAAAGCTTATTCTTCTTTAAGATAACTAACATTTTCAAAGGTTTGTTGTGATTTTGTCATGACTTATTCTGTAAATAAAATGTGTATTTAAAATATTTTGTTTTGCTCTGAATATTCATATGAATTTCAAGTAATCACCACTTAAATATACCAAAAAATGTGGGCAAATCATATTCCTGCTCGTCTAGAGTTGGTCAATTAACCTCTATTCCATGGATATCAGCCAACCAGACACGTCATCATTTCATTGTTCTTTTACCAAGTTGAATAGAAAATCCATTTATAACTACCCCAATTCGAATGAATAAATAAATTTAAGCAAACGTTCGAGCAATGCCAAGTAGAAATGTCATCGTTTGCTCAGATTTTACGTCAGTGCTTAAACAATAAGAATTGATGCCCTCAACGGCATTTTCCCCAACCACTTGCTGGGTTTTTTTTTTTTTTCTCCACCCCAGAAGTTTTCATTCCCTCCATTGGCAATGGCCACTGTAAATCTCACCATTCAACTGCTCACAATTTCCACAATGCAATTTCAATGCGTTTTATCGAATGCTTCTTGTCTGCCAAACGTCATACACATGTTGCCCCATCCTCCGAGTCCCTCGCTCTATCATCCTTTCCCCCCACAAACACACACAATATCCTTGTTCCCCCGTGTGTGTGAGTGTGAGTGTGTTCTGTATCGAGTTGTTGCCATTTTGTTGCATACTTTTGTGCACGCTCATCGGCAAATTGAATTTATGCGCTGCAGGCAATGGGTAAAACTCTCGCAAAGAGTTGGGCAGGCAGCTGCATTGATTTCGTCATGTCACGGTGACGACGAGGACGAGGGCGGGGACGAGTAACAGGACGAGGGGACAGGGCATGAGGACATCGCAGAGTGCACGGATTGTGCACACTGGATGCGCATAAAATCCTGTCGTTTTGGCACCACATCAACTGCTCCTCACACAAATTCCCATGCATATTACATTCGCCGGGGCTTTGGGAATCGAGAACGGAGCTACGAGGATGGAGCTAATTCCCCTGGCATCCGCGGATTGCCCATCAGTATCAAGTGATACAGATGGGTTGGCCCATGTCACCATCCAGTTTGAGCAAAACCGATCAATGGTTAGGTACACCTTCTGCACGCTTTTTAATGGCGACAATCAGCGGGGGGTTCACTTAAGACTAACACAGTCGGGGGGATCAGGCCTACTCCTCCTCCTCCTCCTCCTCCTCCTTAACCTGCTCCGGTTCCACTCGCTTCGGCTGGGGCTTGCGCCTCGACTGACCGCGGACACGTGGCGGCCTCTTGGTGGTCGTGGTCTTGGGCTTCGGGTTCTCCAGCTCATCCAGCTCCTTGTCGGTCAGACGATCCTTGTACCAGTCGGCACTGAAATGGGATGTAGTTATTAGAATCCAAGAATAAAATTCCCAATAGTACTTTATATTAGGGATAACTATAGCTTACCAATCTGGCACCTTGCGTGCCCAGTCGCAGGTCTCCTTCTCCTCGTCGAAGACCTGGCCCAGTTTGCATCCGTTTCGCCTGGGCAGATCTCCGTTGACGCAGACGTAGAAGAACTGGCAATCGTTGGGATCGGCGTAGCGGGGATGTGTCACTGCGATGCTCTCGTTCACCTTGGGGCACTCAAAGTCGAAGACATCCTCCGACTTGCAGCCAGTGACGCCCACTTGGTCAGGCCAGCCACATATGCCCGTCTTGGGATTGAAGACCAGTCCAGCCGGGCAGGTAATCATATTGAACTGACCATCCACGCAAAAGTAGAACTTATCGCAGATGCCTGGCTTCTCGTGGCCAAAGTATCCATTCTTCCGGGGACAGTGAAGCGATGGCTGAGGTGTTTCTGCGATTGAACAATAGGGAAATTACAAATGGAATATTCCCTCTGTGCATCCTTGAGTTTCCCTCGCAAAAGGTATCTATCTATCTGTATGCTCGTAAAACCCTTTTTGCACATCCGTAAATACATTACTGCGCCAGCACAATGTACTAGACACACATTTATTCAGGTGCTGTATGCTTTGCGAACTATATGCATATATGCCATGGCAACGTTATATGTATGTATGTATGTATGTCAACAGGAGACAAAGGTAATTGAAATTGCTAATGGGCCTGCACAATGTGTACTAATTGCCTTGATGGGTGGCAAATAATTTATTTAAAAACTAAAACGTGCAGCAATATTTCATATTAAAAATGGTCACACAAAATGTGTGCGACTTTTTAAGTGAATAAGAAATTTTCTTAAATCCACTTGAACTAGCGCTAGTGCAAGAAACTCTCAACGTGAGAACTTTAATAAAAGTCCTTTGTCGAGAAGTTTGAAGGATGCTCTACTCCCACACACACACACGTGGCAGACCAAATTCGTGGCAAGTTTAAAACCGCGGGAAGCCAATTGCCATGGCATTGGGCTTAAAATTTTTTGGTGGCGCGACTCTGGCGTTGGGGAAATAATAAAATCACGAATAAAACTGAGTCTACTCAGGAGGCGAAAAATGAAAACAAAGCACCGCCAAGACCAAAGACCTATTGACGACAACAATTTGGGTTAACCGCTGCGCATGCCGTTTGCATAATAAATAAGTTAACAAAAAGCGCAGCCAAGAAGTAACGAGCAAATAAGTGCGAGCACGAAGCGCGTTTATTGCCCGATTCTTGGCCCAGAAGATGGAGGAGCATATATATGTATACTATATATATATATATAGGTGGGGTCTTGGGATTTGTGCGGTGCATACGTAAAGCGGTTCTTGCAAATTAAGGACTTATACTCACGTAGCTTGCTCCGCTTCATGCAGTCAATGTTGTAGGGCAGATCGCACTTCTCCTCGATGGGTGAGTAGTCATTGAAGACCATGCCATCGGCGCACAGTCGCTCCGTGGGCACACCATCCCTGCAAATGTGGTCAATGTGGCATTAAGCAACGGCCATTACTCATACGCCCCGTGGCCGGGTGTGTCTACTCCTTTTGGTCACTTACAGGCAGGCGTAGTACTTGTCGCACTGCTTGCTGTCCGGATAGAAGCCATTGGGCTCCGGGCACTCCTCGGTGGGCTCGTACTCCTTCTCCGCCGCCGTCTGTTTGCTCTTTGGCACCACCGATGCCTCCTGGACGGGATCACGGTTTCGGGGCGGCAGGTGGCGCTGCGAGGGCGGATGGCCAGGACCCACGCGAAACTGGCTGTTACTGCCACGGAAACCGCCTCTCGACTCCTGCGCCTTGGTTGCGGTCAGACCTGCAGACCAGAAGATAGTTGAGATATACACATGTTAACTCAGTCCATACATAAATAACACACACACACACAAAATGTCCTTGCTTGCAGTTTTAATCTACTTTGCTGATGGAAACTCTCTGCAATGGCCAGTTTATGAAATAGCACACATTGCTGTTATCAACTTAAATATAAATCAAACTTTAAACTGTGTTTAACCTTTTTCTACATTTAATTCGATAGTTTCGTTATTAAATTGCAGCAAAGCCCCACAGTTTCGCACAATTATTCTTATACCATTCGGCAATAAAATGCTAAGCTAATCTATTAAACAAAATGCGCCTAATCGAGTGTGAATTTTAACAACATTTCTCATGTTCATTTGTCACAAGTGCAAACACTTTGCTAAGCTTGTGAATTTATTTGCAGGATCTAATCTAGTTGAAGCTTTTGACAATGCTACTCTGTTGATTGTTTTAGAAAGAGTAATTGATTTTTAGATTGCTTTCGCATATTAAGCAATGTAATGGCGGTAAACTTTTGAAACTCAAGATATATTTTGATTTCATGACTAGGATATTGTAAGATTAGATTAGGATTAGAAATTCCCAAACCACTGATCCATGGTTCCTGCAATTTACCTACTCTAAAGTGATTGTAATAACTTCTCAGCATTTTTTTTCCAAGTGTATCTTGCACGTTTTTGCCTTTTGTTTTTTGCCCAACGTTTCCACTATGTTTGCGTGAAAACCCGTTTGCGGCAACTCAACAAATAGCAACCGATATGTATATGAGTTGTCGCTTTGCGATTGCGACACAGGCCACTGGATTGGAGCGACCTTAAAAGTGAAAGTCTCTCGGGTATTACAAAGCCCGGTTTTGGATCCACAAACAGCTGATCTAAGCCGCCGAGCAGCTGATGCCAAAGCACAGCCTTGAAAACTCAGTATCAATTAGCATTTCCTGCAAGTTGCAAGAAATTTTTCAAGATATGCGACATGCAGCAAATGCATCCAGTTAACATGGTGGAGCTCTCCTCAAGGTAAACCACTTCAATCAGACCGAGCAAAATTGCAAAAAAAATATATATATACATATATATACTTTATATATGTAGATACGTAAAAAGCCAAGCGATACAAGAGAAACAAGAAAAGACGATTTCAATTTTCGTTTGGCAGCCGCAGTGAACATCAACAATGCCGCCAGCAAGTTGCTGATGCTGACGTCGCTCGGCTGACATTCGATTAAACGTTAATAAAGAAACAATTCCACACAGCAATTAGTGCGTGAAGTGTCGGCCAACATTTAAGCCAACAACACCAAGTTGCTGCTGCTGCTGCTGCTGCAAGTGTTGGGTGTTGCAGCTGTCGCTTGTCATTGAAACATGTTTCGTACACGAACCGGGATCTGGTGAAAAACCAAAAAAAAGAAAATATATATACCCAACCCAAACAAGAAGCTGGAAAAGAAAAAGTCACGAAAGCTTCATAGTTCAGTTGGCAAATACTCTTGCGCAGGAGGAGTTCAATGAAAGACACTCTCAAAACAAAGAAATTGCATAAACAACTGTATGAACATGCCTCTAATATTATTAATTGATTTTTAATTTTATAAATTCACACCTATTCGAGAGCTATCAAATTGAAAGCATCGTTTTTTCACCGACTAAAGTTAAACCAAACCAAATGCATAATTGCATTATTGTAAAACTTTTTTTTCGAGCTGGCTATTCGGCTTAATTTTAGCACTTTAAATGAAAATCGAAGTCCTAATTAATTAAATAATTGTAGATTTTAACAGACATTATTGTTAGCTGATTCGGTTAGTTGCGTTAAATTTCAACTAAATGAACATTCAAACTATTCAATGGCTTAAATTTAAACTATGGACCACTTGCAGCCTTTAAATAGCAAAGCAAAGCAGACTAAATTTAGTTTCGAATAAAATGTGCCACAATATTTGTTCGATATGAAACAATGAATAATATTTATCCTTTCAAATATTCACTTTTTCCCAGCCATTCTTTAATAATTGCCTGAAATGGCTTTTCCCCCAAGGGCATTTCCCTTACGACCTGCTCCTGAATAGGTATTTTCCTTTCATTTTTATGACCCTCCGTTTTTTTTTTTTTTATTTCGCAGCCCGGCGAACGAGTCAAGCGAAGCGTGGCCTATGCGGTTTGGGCCTGGCTTTTTTCGACTCGTCAACTTGGTCGACTTGGTTGGGGGCCGTCGCGTCGCTCTGACAGTCTGTCAACAAGTTTGCCATGGAGTTTGCAGTCGCAGTAGGAATTGGAATTGGAATTGGTGTTGGAATTGGAGTTGGAGTCAACCGTTGTCAACAGACCCGGTTCAACCCGGTCCTGGACCGTTTGACTCGATTCCCAGTCCGGTTAGACTAGATTAATTGACTGCCGATTGCAAAGCAGACGGAGGAGTGAGTCGTGGCTACAATACGGTTTTTTTTTGGGAGCTTTGAATCTTTGGATTTTCGATTCCAGTCACACACGTCGTGGGTGTCGTGGCTGTCATCTTGGAAAAGTGCGTGCAGGCAGCGTGTTAGGTTCAATGAACATTAAATAGATTAAAAATAAACAGATTGTAAGCACTTTTTCATGTCATTCACTGAACTGATGCGAGATTGACAATAGAACCGACCGGTTTGTTAAATTAGATGTAAGAGATTTTTATAAAATAGGGGGTAAAAAGGTGTTCGTCTCGATAGGCAAACACACACATTATAAACTTTTCGTACAAACATGTTTACCATCAAATTAAAACTTTTCCTTTGTCTCAACGCGGTGAGTTTTTCCTCAATTAACTGGCAATTTAATTTGCTTTCAACCCCGGCGGCACCGAATTGCAATACATTTAATTATGAGCTGTTGCCATATTTTTGCCATAGACATTTTAATATAATTACCAAATTCAGCTTACGCCCCCCGAGTGCAACAGTTGCTCGCCTATCAATTTGTTTAATATGTATGTTTTTATGCCGGCGAGTTAACAATGTGCATTTTTAATGCCCCCGCACATTGGAGACAAACAAATTTTTAATGAGCTTTCACACAATAAATGAGCAGAAAATTTGCCAGCAAATTAAATTGCCGAATTTCCAATTGCAATTGGAATGCCAATGGGTTTGCAGCTGTAATTCCGATCCAATCACGAGAGAACGCTATAGGTGAGTATCTCGACTATCAGATACCTAGCGTTCGAGCTCACACGAGCTCCACCTAGCGGTAGTAACATAATCGCTCCCGTAAGTCTCCACTGTATTCTGTATAACTTAACATAACTTTTATATTTCCCGAGAGCATCGAATCTGGTATACCCTTTTTACTCAATGAGTAGCGTATGAGGGTATGAAAACCGAAAAACAAAAGTCATGCAAATTGGCAGCAACAACAACAGCAAGTGCTATATGCCATATATGCTACATGTGGCATTTACACGTGTTCTATGCCATCGAATCATCGGACAACAGTTGACATGATGAAAAGAGGGCCAGGATTGCAAACACTGCAGATATGCATAAACATGGGCGCCAATAATGTTAACAACAATATTTTTCAGCTTAGTTGCTGCAGCACTGTGCATTCTGCATTTGCATATGGTTGTTTGTCGCTATTATCCTGGTTGGTTCGTTTATTTGTTCGTTCGTTTGTTTGTTGCGTTGTTTGTAGTTAGGTTGGCCTGTGGGTTTGTTCCCGTTTGTTTGGGTGCGGCCAACAATTAGAGGCGATTGTTTTCGCCGAAAGCAGAAGAGCATTAAAGTCACGGCACATTATTCAAATAGAGTTTGCACAGGGACATTTTGCACGCCATGGTATTGACGTATCATTAATTGGCAAATGCAATTAAGAGCTTTTTCCACACTTACCCACGGCCAAAGCCAAAGCAAATATGCAGATTTTCACAAGCGCCATTTCGTTAGCCGACATAAACCTGCACGAACAGATAGATTATTATTTAAATATTTTAAATTGATATGCTTTCCGGCGGCACATTAAACGGCATTCAAGAGCAGCATTCCGCATTCCACATTCACTTGATTCACCATTCATCGTACTACACTCGCAGAAATCGGAACTCACCAAACTCGTACGTGCGCACGCGTCTACGTCTCGCTCTCAACTGTGCGATCGGATCGCTCGGGCAATGAGTTTTAACGCCCAGAAGTCTCCATCACCTTGTCTGCTTTCGCTCTGCTCCATTGGAACTGCAGTTAGATGGCTGCGCATGCGCAGTTTGGAGAGAAACCGGTCCGAGCTTTTTTCAAAAGCTTCAGACTCTTAATGTCAGATGGTTAAAGACGATGGTTAAAGACAATCGAACGCGATTGGTCATCGAAATTGTTTTCCAATGTGAGGTTTCAAGAACCAATCAACTTTTTAACAATTTAAAAACTATGAAAATGTAACTAAGAGCAGCTTGAGGAAACCCTAATAATCTTAAGTACTCAAAAACTAACAAAATCATTGTATATGAAATAAAAAAAGATAGTTTAAATATGTAACTATCTTGTTTAAAGAAGCAGCATCTTAATCAATACAACACAAAAGGCACTCAGAACTTTAATGAAAGGTAAATAAACTGCTTAGCCCGCACAGTCCTAATTAGTTAGTAAAAATAATCAAATTTTTAGTTGCGTAGGAAGGACAACTGTGGCCTAAACTAACCAAGGGATGCGCAAACAAAGGCAGGAAATGGAAATGCTAACTTTGCATAACATGGCCCAGTGAAGCCATGGCCCTCTGAACCATGCAGCAAACCAACATCAACTATGCGAATAAGCTGCAAACAAATGAGCGGCCTCCTCCATGTCCATGGAAAACATAACGATCGACATCGGCTGGCACGGGTTTTGCAGGATGGCAAAGTGCAAAGCCCACCGGATCCATGATATTCTACACCACAGAAAGTTTGTAACGAGCACATTGCCGCACGAGCAGTGCTGGCAAATTTGTCAAAAAAGGCGACAGGACGTGCTCCGATGTCGGCCAGGACATCGATGATTTGCATTTTTGAAATTAACCAAAAAATATGACAAAATTTCGGACACGTTTGCCCATGCAGGTGGCTGGCTCGTCCTGCTCCCACTCGTACTCCTCCTTTTCCTACTCCTGCTCCTGAATATTCCGAGCGAGCATTTGCTGCATCATTGTGCAGGCCCAAAACACATTTAACTTGTCAAAGTTGCGGCTCGCCTACTTGGAGTCGACTTTTCCGGAGCCGGAGCTTGTTTTCCAGCTGCTTGGTTTTCATCTGCCTGTCATTTCGTGTGCAATAATTGTGACAAATTGTTCTGTGCTGGAAAAATGCCTCGCCCTTTTCCTGAAAAATTTGTCCAAGAATTTGGTAGCAAACTTATGGCAGCTTTGTATGCAAAGTAAATGGCATAATTAAGTGAAATGACATACATGACGATAGAAATTTAACAAATGTTGCGTGCAAATGCAAATCACAATGGCCACAGTCAAGGCAAATGTCCCACGATTCATAATCCTGCGATAAGTCAGAAAAATAGCATCACCATTTCCCCGCGGGGCTTTAAAACATGGTTATTGTAACGCACAGCCCACAGTTGCTTAATAGCCCGCGGTCCGGGAGTCTCGAAAATTGGTGGGCGGAAATGGGGTGGAGGTTGGTGGTTTGGAGGATTGGAGGCCCTCAGAATGAAAATCGTTTAGCACAATTTCGGGCGCATTAGCGGCGATTACACAAAGAGCCCACACAGAGTTAAGGGCGCCGAATGTCGAGTGTAGAATGCGGAATGCACAATGCTAGGCAACAATGGCATAACAATCAAGAGTCAAATTAAAACGTTGCGCTTGCGGAAATTCCCGTTTTTTGTTCTCAGATCCCAGGTCCTTTACGCTCCACTGATGCGCTGTCCGTCCGAAATCCGCTGTCCGCTGTCCGCTGTCTGTGGTCCGTAGTCCTTGGTCCGTCCGGCGGATTAGTGGCGCAAAGTATGCGATGGCAGCTCAAAAGTGCCCCCACCACTGCACTGCTGACTGCGGTCGAAAACTTTACCAAAAGCTAATCATAATTTCTTGCTGATAGTTCGGCCAAGTCCTTGTGCACGGACCATCGAACCCCGCACACCGAAAAGCCAGCTTGCACTTTTTATCTATTCAAGCTAGCACTCCCACCACATTACAACACCCCCCCGCCGCCCCATATTATTATTATTTTCAATTCCCGTGAACCGCAGCGCCCTAAGCGCCACATTATTGTCGTATAATTGAATATAATGGCCATGGAAATGGCACTGCCAATGGGGGATCCGTCTCCGGGGGGCATTGTCCGGATTTCTGCCACACCAAGCTCATTGCATTAGCCGGCGATTATCGGACAGCTCCTGCAGGATCCGCAACAAAACATCCGCCCGGGGACCTGTGTGTGATTGGGTCTCACTTGGACAGCTAAAAAAAAAAACATGTTTGTCCTTCTATGGTTTCCAAAAAGGGGAAAAATCATACAAATTGTAACTGACCTGGTTATAATCTGTGACGGCATGCTATTGATACATCGTTTAAAGGGTGCTTACAAATATGAAAATGTATCAAATGCGATTAAGCTAAAAGGTATTTTACATTCCGTATAAATTAAGAAGATTAAATGTATTAAGCTGAAGAATGCAATTAACAAAACTTTTTATGAAATAATAATTAGGTATATGTATATAATATATATAATTAGGTATATGTAACTATACAAAAAGGAGATACATATTTTATATTAGGGAAACATATAAAATTTTCTTACCAAATTTAAAATTTGCATGAAACTTATTGGATTTAATATTACTCTTTTAAAGTTTTAACCACAGCAAGTAATTCTATTGCAAAAACTACTTGCTGCAAATCGTATGTATATTAATTTGCTAAACCAATTATAAGGCTTTCGCGACTTCTGATTTACTGTTTACAAATGAAATATATAAATAACGAAGTAAATAAATAATTAAGCTCTCATCAATGGCAGAGAAGCCCGTCCGTTGTTCTCGTTGTTTCAGTTTATCAAAATAAAAATGCCAGGCGTCCTTAAATCGATCGCCGTAAAGTATGCAATGATTTATATCATAATCCTGTCACATGCTCAACCGATTCAATACACAAAGTGCTGCGGGCAGACCGCTGCCATCAGCCAGTACGCTGCCATCGCCGACCAAAAATGTCCTCCTCCATGTGCGCTCCTAGCGACGTCATCTGCCCGCTGTCAGCGAGTCGATTTTGAATTGTCAGCGCCATGCCACACGTGTCACGTGCGTCATTGGAGCGCCATTACATGGCCAGCAGCAGCAGCAGCAGCAGCTTGCCAGTCTGTTGTTTTTCCCCCTTTCCGCTTTTCCACTTTTCGCCATTCAATGCGGGCATGGGGCACGGGGCATGGGGCATGGGGCATGCCACTTTCCCCACCCATTGTTTCACCACCCCGTTTTTAATTAATGAGCAACAACGGGCCATCGGCAATCTGGCGACCAAGCGATAGCTGAAAATCTAAAACTAAGCCTCGACTCGACCGTGTTTGCTATTCATTTGCCGTCCGTGGCGTTTTAGTTGGGCATCAGCATTTTTAATTGGGATTATACATAGTTTGGTTTACATAAGTAGTCGGCCGCAATGGCGAATGACAAATTTCATTGAATGTTTTTTCGAGTGTAGTAGCCACTAAGCAGATCATGCGATACATATATGTAGATATATGCAAAACCAGAGAATGTAATGGTGTTTTCAAATGGCAGAACGAAAACCATGGACATGCATGTTTTTCGATCTGTCATGTGGAACCAGTCCTTGAGGATGTGGTTTCCAAATGGCAGAACGAAATACACGATGTCCACAATTTAAAAGCACCATTTTCAAATGTGTATTCGTCGGTTTCTTAGACGAAAATTCACCATATCCAGGAAATTATAGGATTTCCAAATATGCTGACGCTTGATATCCTGCGGCCTGGCTGGCATGTAGGCAAAGAAGGTGTCCTTGATGCTGCCGCCCAGATGGGAATATCCTCGCAGGGCCAACCAGGTGAGACGCGACTGTTCCAGAGCCAGTTCATTGAGCTTGTTGTTGTACTCGGCCTTCCGCTGAACGACTTGGGACATGAACTTCTTGTGGCTGGCATAGCTGATGGAACTACCCAGACCCGTCACAGATCTCTTCAGTTCCAACATATTCCGCTTGTTCCGCCTCTCCTTCTCATACACCTTCTCGTATATCCGGAACGAGGTCTTCACAATGGATTTCATCCCAGCTCGGCAGTACGACTTACCATAGCGATCTGCCACCCAATCAAGGAGCACCGGCATCTTGTGGGCATTGGAAAGGGTGGCTAGCACGTATTGGCGATTGCCACGGAGAACCCGAAGTGCCTCCTTCAGGAGACTCTCAATCTGCTCGTCGTCATCCGGGTCGATTAGTATATCCCCATTTTGTTTAATATGTTTGTCGTCTTGATTTTCTGCGTTTTCTGCAAGTTTTGAACGGAACATATTCACTGCACATTTGGCAGCTGATCTTGAAACTACCGGATTGGATTTATTCCGAAGCAACTCCTTCTTGGACTTGTTGTCGTCATTCCCAAGGGCATCGATGCAGAGCCTTTCGATCACAGGTTGCTTGTCCTCCAAGTCCAGGACCTCCTCCTCCCATGGCAAGGGCTCAACAGGAGGCGATGGTACATCGAATATCTTATGGTAGTCCAACTGAAAGCCACCAATAGACCTGTTTGTAAAGGACTCCTCTGCAGGAGCCTTTGGGGATGACCTCTTCAACGAACGCAAAGTTCGACTGCAGACGGGTATAAGATCTGCGAGTTTCTTAAAACTGGAAGTTGGCAATCTCGGTTTCTCCTCGATAAAGGATTTCACATTTTGTGGTTTCATAGTAATTTCCGCAGATCCTTTCATCTCGCAGTCCACATCCAGGATTTTGCAGTCACCTGCTCCACAGCGATGGGACTCATTTCCCTTCATGAGCATAACCCTGATCGAGTTATTCAATGAATGGGCATACGAATGCAACCTGAGATTCTCTTCGTTACCAAGACCGATCAATATGGTGGGTTCCTTCTTTTTTCTCGCAGTGCATGATCCCTTTGGAAGTTTGCCTGGACCTGAAGTTATTCCCAATTGCCTATTCATCCTTTTACTTGCCCATTTAACATTGTTTTCGATATCGTTTAGAATGTGCTTCCGCCGGGCTTTCAACTCATCTCCTACCACATCCAGCATGGTTACACATGGCTGTTTTAAGATTTTCTCTTGTTTTTGTAAATTCTCTACCTTCTTCAAGAATCGATGTGTCTCACATACAGGAGCATTGTCTTCCAAGTTATCATCCCATTTCAAGGAGATCCCGTTGAGCTGATCTCTGAGCAACTTGTTCACCACTCTTTTGGCCGGACACAATTTGTATTGGGCAAACCAACGAGAGCCCTCATTGGGGATCTGCTTCATCCGATCTATATAATGAGAATATTCCGGAAAGAGAAGCTTGGTCTCGGGTGGCCGGAATTTGCATTTCGGAATATATTCACGAGGTCGAACCAGCGGAGCAAAATACGGCAGATCATAGTTTTTCGGTTTTCGGCGTCTTGGAATCGAAGATTTTTGTTCGGTTTTAATTTGGGAGTTCAGCTTTTTCGATTGCGTAGCAGGTGGCAGCAAGGCATCCAAAGCTCTCAGTGTGGACGGCATATCCAAATGGGCAATACCAGACAAGAGCAACTGTTCGTTCACCGTAAAGTGCTCCGAATCCGAGTTGCAATTATCCTTCCCGCACTTTGGGGGGCTCTTGTAGGCGAATTCCCATAGGAACCACAAAAATGCCAGATCGCTGCCCTGACTCATGGCTATAATATCCTTGATCTGCGCAGCTCCCACCGGCGGATAGATGCCCAACTGGGTGATGCAGTGACGCACCCGGTACGTGGATCCCTGCTCCATGTCATCGCGTAAAGCGTGGAGCAATTCATCACAGGCTTTCATCTGCACGACGGACATGCCACGATACCAACGCACACTATCGATATTGTGGCGGAAGCCCAGGGATTTTCCGGACATTTCAAAGCTACACTTCTCTGACAACCTTACAAATATTTTTCCTTTTTTAATTACGTTTTTTGGAATGTTTACTGTGAATTTTGTTTTCGTTTTGAGTCGACGCAATAGGGGTTTTAGTTAAACAATTGCATTACGAATTGTCCACAGGAAGAGGGAATTCTTACCGAAAATGATTTGATTTGTATAAATTATATTCACTTTATACCCAGCTTCACGACACAAATAGTCCTCAAAGAAACCCAATCTAAATTCCAGTCAAAGAGGACTTATCGTTGATTTACTCCCATTTTGTGGCATTCGCCAGCTCGTGGTCCGAAGTTGGTGCTCAGGAATTGAAACAAATGTTAATTACTTTATGGAGTACGAAACAACATCAAGGACTGCAAGCCAAATCAAAAGCCTTTTACATTTTAAAACGAAATTTAATTCAATTACGCAGCTAAACTGCCCAGCAGAATGTGATAACCGCAAACGCAGGTCCCTGAGTTGGTAACCATTGCCCAGAAATGCGATTGCGGGGGTGGGTTTTTGCTGTTGGGCCCCCTCAGGACCAAGGACAAGGAAATGGGGCGTGGCACTGACTTGGCTAAGTAAGCGGAGCGACTATGGGGCATGCGGCTGGCTGATTGCGTTTGTTGCATTTGTTGCTCCTCGGTTGTCGTTTGTAATTGTCTGTACTTAAAAACTCATCAGACACAACGACAATGCGGCAGAACGCTTGGGTCCTGCGAGTGAAATCGTCGCCACCATCGGGTATCCACAGGATAACGGCAGGGCAGTTAAGGACAGTTTTATCAACTGCACGACAAATATTGTTGCATGCCCCCGGGCGCAATAAGGCGTGGCTCTAAACTCGCAACATTTGCGTTGTGTTTTCCAGCTTGGTCCTGGCCGCATTCGCACTGCCATGCAAAACGGCTGGCCAAAACGGCTACTTCATGTTTGCCCGCTGGTTCAGTGACAACAAGTGGGCTAGATGACAGTGGGTAAAAATGACAGCCACCGTTATCACTGGCCGCAAGCCCCTATATCAAAATGGCCCTTGTTGCCACACAGAGCAGTTGGCAAGTATTTAATCAACACTGGATGTTGGCAAGCAACGTTGGCCGCATCAAAAACGAGTGGCAAAAAGTATCTTTTGCCGGATTTCAACTCGATGGCAATTAGTTGCATTGTGGCCAGTGCTGTTTGCATATAAATAAGGCGATGAAACTTTACAAATGCGCCCGATGAAGTTACGAACTAGCAAGCAGCTACACATTTTCCGTTTGCCATTCGTCATTTTCCACTTTTCATACCCCATTTTCTGCTTTCCATCTGCTGCACGAGACGCATTTTGCATTTTTAATACCGGCTAAATCTATGCAATTATAAATTTAATGTTCACGATGGAGGAGTGTATTTGCTTCTAAGTGGCGTTAAATGAAGTGTCCCACACCTTTTCAAACCCCCCAACACCCCCCCCCCCCCCTTGGGCTACCTGTCAAAAGTGTCCGTCGCTTTTCACGAGGGTCCTTAAAATTTTGATGATGACCAAGGCTTCGCTAAAGCAAAATATTTACACGCCAGTTAAGTCCCTGGCTCCTTGGACCGCAATTTTCGGCTTACTATAAGCTTCACAATCAAATATCAAGCACACAGAACGAAATAAATATTTTGAAAAATATAAAATCGAAATTATTAATGATTAAATTACAAATTAAAATGGCCTAATAATATACCAAGTATTTAACAGTTACTAAACAAAATATTTAAGCCATAGCATAGGACAGATTCTATAAACATATATAATGAAAAGATTACTTTTACTGCATAACATTTTTTAATTTAAGCAATATTTTTTCTCAAACTTATTACCCGCCGAATTGGTGAAGTGCCGGCAAAGCTGCCACAGTAAAGGATTTGGATATGCTTTGAGGTCGAAGGATAGCCGGTAATGCCATGGCGACTGGCTCTCCTTTTGAGGGGCGGAATCAATTTTTGTATTTTATTTGCGTGAAATAAAGGATAAAGGATGTGCCGGTCACAAAGCGGACAACTCCGAGCTCGAGGCCGGTGGATTTTCCTGGGCAATCATACGAAAATTCACCGTGGATTGGGACTGTCAACGGAGAGTGGAGAACCAGAACCAAACTCACCATCCAACGTATCCAACCCTTTCGCCATCCGGCGCTCCATTGCAAGGACCTTGTGGCGGTTGCGGACGGCGCAGGACGAAATGCAGAAGGACTAGTCTGGCCGGGAACAGCGCCTGGAACTATGCTTTGAACTTAATTAGCAGCACATTACGAATTTTTACTGCCAAAGTCGGTTAACTGCAGTCGGTGGCCGATGGCGTGGACGGTCGGATCGGATGGTCGGTTGGATGGTCAGGTACTTACCACTTCCTTTGCCCATTTTACGGCAGGACTAATTTTTGTTTTCGACAACGTCGCCAACAGTAAAGGCTTGAAGCAAAAAACCGATGGTGTGGGGGGGGGGGGCGGTGTTCCGGAAGGAAGCGAGAAGGGACTGCAGGTAGAGGAAATGTCATGGGCTGCGTCCTCGTCCTCGACGGCAAAGGAAATGTTGTCGAGATTAAATGCACTGCAACGACCATGGGGACGAATAGGAGGGGGCGACCAACCGTCAGCGCGGACAGGTGGTCAAGGTGTGATTATGCTGGAACAACCCCATCCATGTACCCAACTCAATCCTAACCCAGTCCATGGTCTAGTTATTCCACCCATTGTGGGGCATTGTCTTGCGTGTTGGCGGTGGCTTAAAATGCCCCATGAATTTATGCAGCTCATAAAATTTACCAACTAGCTCATTTTCTCCAACTGTTTCGTAATTATGCAGAAAAAGCGGCCAGCAGGTTATTGTTAAAATTATTAGCTAAAGTTTGAGCATTTTTTTAAGTTCAAGAAGCTTCTCTGGCTGATGCCTAATAGCTGGACTTAAACAATTAACCCAGATAGCTTGGCCTAATGGCTGTCGAATGATGTGAACAGAAATTTAAGATCATAATTACCGCATTTACCTTTTCCTGTTCACACACACACACACAGGTATTAAATTCCCTCCGAAGGCTCCAAAGGATAACAGTGCTAAACCGAAGTGAACTGAACAGAACCCATCATAAAGCGATAAGCACTTTCACCAAGGACGTTGGGGTTGTGGATGTGGATGTGGGAGATCCGGGGAAGGACGAAGTGAAAATATGTTTGTAAGCGATGAACTTCAAGTGCCTGTTAGTAAATATAAAGCAGCAAGTGAAGCGAGCACCAAACACCAAACACAGAGTCCTGCGAATCCGGGCATCTTCGACCGCCTCTTGGGTAGCTCCAAGCCCTGTGTGGATAGCCCAAGTTGGCGAGTGGAGAACACTGGACCAGATAACAGCAAAGGATGCACTGCAACAGTTGAGTTCAAAGTCACAAAGAAGAGGCAGGCAGGCGCATTCCTAAATTATACAATAATATTCTTTGCAAAAGTACGCAAGGTACTATGCATGGCCTTTACAAACTGTACATTAGCTACATATATGAACACCATGATATTGTGGCCCCATATTTTCATTAATTTCTCCAAGTGCAGCTGTAGACTTGAGTTTTCACCGCACATCGCCGCCGTATCAGCAGGCAGGGTCGCAAAGTCGAGAAGTCCTTTGGCTGTGGGAATATTCCACAACTCATCATTGCCGGGGCACGAGTTACGGAGGAGCAGCCGAAGCTGGAACACCTCTGGCACGTGCTGCTGCATCCCGATTCCGTCCGCAATTTCTGGGCGAATCCGGCAAAGGAACCCAATCCCAAACCCTGTTCCATGCTGGCAACAAACAAAAAGTGCAACCGCAACAACTGGAAAAAGCGAAATACTCGTAAAGAAGCATACAAGAATGGGGCTCACAGAGGAAAAAACTATTTGAAGTCGGTATATCCGTTTAGGAAGCCAACAGCATCCCATGCCCAAGCCAAGTGAGTGGTGGCAAGAACACATACTCACACACACACACACATACGAAGTGGCAGGAAACAAGTAGTACTTTAGTTCCCCGTAAGGAGCAAGGACTAAGGAGTAAACTTGTTTCGAGGCCGTACGCACCGCTCGTTTTTGCCAGCATCCCAGAACCTCGGGTCGCCCACAAAGGAGTCCTCCTCGCAAGCGGAGACGGGCCTTTCATAGACGTTAAGCCCCCCCAGGCTGCACTTGTCGTTGCCCCACCCCAACCCCTGGGAAAGGCCAGCAAACCGAAGTTTTCATAACAAATAAGAAGGGCTCGATGGCTTGAGTAGTCGAAAAGTTAAGCCCGCTCAAAGGGCTGGCAGCCAGATAAAATGCAAAGCTCTTGAGCGTTTGAAACTTAATAAAAATCCCGGATCCACCCAGTAGTTAGTAGCGAGTTCAATGTCAGAGGATCCGCATAATTTCTTAACACATAGCCAGAAAAGGCTTGGGCACACAATAAATAATAAGGAGCAATTCCCTTTCTTTTATGCTTTTTGCTCCCTGCTTTATAAACGAGAAAACTTGGTCTTGCATAATTTTAATTTTTTAAGCAAAGTTTCGCAGCTAAAGGCAAATCCTTATGGCCAGTGCAACCAAAAAAGAAAAAAAAAGAAACACTGCTCTTTTCATTCTCTTGAGCAGAAGATTTTTGATTAAAATATTCATGCATGGCAAAGTCTTCATTCAAGGTGCATTGCCAAGTTTTTACTTTTAATTAATCCCCCCGTTTAAGTGGAAACTTTCATTGGGCCATAAACTATGGGCTGTCCAGGGATTTTCGCGGGGGGACATGTGTCGTCTACGCATTTGGTTGTTTTTCTGATTAATGTGGTTGTAGCTTTTCACGGACTATCTGGAATAGGGATCGTTGGCACGTTTTTGGATTTTCCATAGGGCTCTGGCATTTATTTCATTGCCGAATCGCACGTTCATTGGGGATGCTGGAAACAGCAGCAGAATTCAAAGCATTTCGCACCACATATTCCTTTTGACACCCACTTTAATATTTATGGCCATGGACGCAGGCGGAACACCCGTAGCCACTCCTGATTCCGCAAACAGCCGTTCCTTCCCATGAAGCTTCACTGTTTTGTTTCAAGCAATTTAACAGCTTTTGGGTAAAATAACAAGCCCGCCAAGCCAACCAGCCAACCAACCAACTAGCACACACACACACACACACACACATCACATCACAACAAACAAACTTCGCACATTCCGGGCAGCAAAAAGTCAGGCCCAACAATGCGCCACTAGAAGCACCCGTTCAATCTGCATCCCCCAGATCTCGCATGGCCTTGGGAAACTAGAGGGGAGATGCAGATGCGGATGCAGGGGACTGGAGACGGGCACCACGAATCGGGATTCAGGATTCAGGACCCGGGAACAGCGAACAGCGTACGGAGACAGACGTTAAGGGCAGGGTACTGCATATTTTTGCAACACAAAATAAACCGCAACAGCAGCAATTTGCGTCGGTTGTTAGTTTGGAGAGTTGCTTAAAATTTACATGGCGCTGTCCACGCACACATGACTAGACAGCCGATCTATGGACTATATGAACCACTATGGAGTATGGAGTATGTGTGCAGTCGACGGAGGGCGAGGATGCGGATGCGGCTGCATATGCATATGCATGTGTGTGGCCACAGAGGACATTGCTGCGCCATAACTGAATAAAGTCCATTTTTAAACAATTACCTTTAGAAGTGCTTTTATTTCAGCGGAAGTTGCTGGCGAACCCGAAAAGTAGCTACGCCACGAAACATCCCTACACATAGTCGATGGAATTATGCAGTTCCCGGAGGTGTGTATTGAAGATTCTCGATTAACAGTCATTAAAGCGGAACGGATGGGATTTACATTCCTGGGCAAACGCTTGTCGAGCCATCAGATTCTATCCCATACCGCAATCAATCAAATCCCATCTAGGCACACATTCCGTCACATAGGGGAGCAATCAGGAGCACACCTTCACTTCTGCCACATGCAGACCACATGATCATCTTGTGCACTGAAAGAAAGCAGGCAAAAATGGGTCATTTTAATAAATATCAAAAGAATCTGATACTAGCTAAGCCAATCTAATTTGCAGTAATGAGATAGGAGATCATACGTTCTAAAACTGTCATTAAAGTTAGATCAAACTAGAGAAAAGGTTACGCCTATCAGATATCCATTGATTCGTGAATATGTTACTCTACATTATGTTCGCCGTGTGAATTGCACTTGCAAATCAAGCGCAAGTTTTGTGGTGCAAGGCACACGGCGTTCTTCGAAGGCAAACTTCGCCCCCACCACTTCAGCGGCATCAGGAGTCAGGTTCGTGAGTGGGCCACCACGGCGGATACGTGATGTGCCTGTGCAACAAACAGGAACTATGTATAATAATTGTGAGCGAAGGACACACGGAGTTTAGCAAGAAGTGCTCGCTTTTATTTGTTGAGTGCCTTTCAAGGTTGTCGTCTCGCTTAGAGATCCCAGACAGCGCTTTCCACTTATAAAGGTACTTCCCCCCTCCCCAAAAAAAAAAAAGCAAAAAAAAAGGTCGAAAAGAGTTGCATGCAATCACCAGTTGCAAGATGAGAAACATTAAACGGAAAATACGTTGTGATGGGACCTCAGTGCACTGAAGCGGGGTTACGCATGCGTAACACAACAGCCACGCCCACCGCCCAGCATTTTGTGGCAGAAACACTCCAACTCCAACTCCAACATTGAATTATGAAATGTGAAAACTGTGTTAAATAAGTAAACAGGGGATGCGTTTGTGCAGCACAAGTCCTGCTGAAAAATAGACACTGCCAAGTCACGTAGCCACGAACTGAATTTCATATTTCATGGGGCAGCCCAGCCGCCCAACCGAGTGGAAAAAAAAACAACGACCATTTAGGCAACCATCCACACCCACATACCAGCTCCACTTTTCGATGCTCATACCCAAAAGGACGCCCCATTCCAGCAGGACTTCGTGCAGCAGTTGCAATATTTGATCTAAAATATGTATGCTCGGGCGGAAATTGTTTTTGTGTTAAATGGCGGAAGCGACGGGGCATTGTAATTAAAATTTGCTTAAAACTTAATGGCAAGTATTTAATATACAATTGGAATTTACCAAAACGAATAGCATGTGGAACTGCTCGAGAATCGCTTTCGTAATTAAAGTTGAGGTGGAATAGCTGCGATTGTGGATAATTATATATGCAGTTTTTTACCTTTGATCTGTGGCGCGGTGGAAAAAAACAAAAAGACCATCAGCTACCGTACGCATTCAACGTATGCATTGCATTTTCCGAACAACTTTTCACTTTTTTCCTATTGCAAGCTGAAAATATAACACCACCCCTTCCCCCCCCCCCATCCTTTTGGCCAGAAGCAATCCCCACCATTGGCAACCCGGATTTTCCGCCCCTGCAGCTGCTGCCCTTTGACCCTCAACACTCGCACCGTTTTGCGTATGTGCATGCCTCAAATAGTTGCACCACACATTAAATTTCCGGTCGGGCGTCCGTTCCTTAAATGCAGAAGGAAATGCAATAAACGCCAAACTAAAAGCCACGCCAAAAATGTACAAAAATTACGGCTGGCGAAGCCAAAGCAAAAGGGGCATAATGGGTGGGTCCATGCCAGGGGATGGGGTCATGGAAAATGCCATCATGGCCAAAGAAAAATGCCGAAAATGAAATGACGCTAAAAGTATCGCAATAAAAACGCATTAAAATGCCTCACCAGGGAGTAAATAATTTCTGTTGCTCCAATCGCAGACATCGATTTGACTTTGTCGTCATGTACAGGGTAAGAAACGCTTTCCAAGATCAAGGACGAAATGTGATTATAAACCCAGAGGTATAATTAAAAAGTTTTTTATCTCAGAAATGTCAAAAAATTGTATATGCGAGGTTAAAGGTATCTTAAAATATGCTACGAGTATAGCACTATTTGAAACATCTTTTCAAGTGCTTTCAACATAAAGATGCAATAGTTTTGCAATGCATCAGTTATTGAAATGCAATAAGTTCGTATTTTTTTTTAAGTGTCCCTCGTAGTCGAATGTATTGAAATACAATCGATGCTGAACAATTAGGCGCCGATTCGGAGGGACTATAGTCTGTAGTCTGGGAATAATATTTTTATGGCCAGTGGCGCGCATAAATCCCGTCCAGCCGGCGTGTAATTCAAAATGGACAGAGGAACGTGCGACGGGAACTTGGTAATTCCCGGCAGGATATCGACTGGTTGCATAATTTATCGTCCTGCTTGATTTGAGTGCATAAAGTCGCTGCCCAACGCCTTGGCCTCAAACTCTCAAGTTTGCTCCTCAAAATCTGCTCAATGAGCCGAAGATGCAGAGCATTTTGTAAGGCGATGCGCTTTTAATGTGTTTATTGACTTGGCTTGGCCAACGGGTTGGCTCGATGATGGGCGGGAGATTAGGCCAATCCATCAAATGCTATAAAGTTAATTAAACAAGATGCTGCCGAAGGAGTCGAGAAATTGGGTCAAGCTGCATGCACCTTGCGCTTGCTAAATGCATTTTGCATATTTATTGCAGTAAAAATTGAAATAAATTCCAACTACGATTGAATGGCATAGTGAAGTGTGCTTGTCAATTATAAGTGTTAATACATATATTTGTAGATATGTTTGTGTGTGTGTGCTGTAATCCTTTTCCCCGAGCAGTAATTGCATATGAAACATGCATTTTCACTTAAAATGGCATGAAACTAATCTCCTTTTGCAGGAAGTGGGCGGGTATGCATACTATATTAAATAGTATTTTGCGAACTGTTGTTCTCGAAGGACGCTGTCTGGCTTTCAGCAAAATCTACTTTATTCGAACAACAGTGCAAAAAACTCAATAATACTCCATTGAATGCGTATATTAAAAATGCAGCAGAAACTTAATTAAATTTCCCAACTGAGTGAGTGGCTAGAAACACGTACAATCAGAGCCATTCGGCCACACAAACTTCAATTGCAAATTACAGAAGCCGCAAACAAAGACAATAGAAATTTTAATAATTCCAGAACATACAGCTTGAATGAAATTAATTAAGAATATAGTCGATTGTGAGTTCTGAAAGAATCAATCGGATTTAATGATTTAATAACAAGTTACTTTAAAGGCCGAAAAACTGCTGGTGCAAATGTATCAATTTTTTTAGCCTTTTAGCAGTTTTTTCGTCATTTTACCATCAATACTCACATAAAAAACCTAATTTTCGAAACATAAGCTCGAAATAGAGTTGACAAATATGTCTAAATATTTTAAGTACCCGTTAACAACGAACATATAGACTATATATTTAGGAATGTGTGATAAAACTAAAAGTTAAGAAAACATATTTGACGAAAATTGCCGGAATCTATGTGCCATTTCGTTGCTTGTTAAGTAAGTCGACCTGATTGGCCGTCTAAAAATCAAAATAGCTGGCTTTTGATGTTTCGCTTCTACAAGTTGTACTCGTTGTACATGAACAACATGACCAGTAGTGGAGTTGCATGGCCGCGGGAGTGGTGCCTGTGCGGAAAACTGCCGCGGGCGGTGCTCCACATCCCGGTGAACCATCGTCTGATCTGCCAGGTGTGCGGATTGGCCAGGCGCCCCCAGGCTGGACTCGATTCCTCCAGCGATAAGGATGCAGATCAGAGCACCGAGGAGCAGAAGACGATTATACCAGAGCCCAGCCACGTGGAGGAGCCCAAAAAAAGCCAAAAGACTCGGGTAAAGGTAACCATTAGGGGCAAGAAGCCGAAAGCCAAGAATTGTTGCCGGACAAATTGCCACAAGTGTGGTGGCTTGGCCAAAGCTGAAGTTGGCCAGGAAAGTACTGAAGCACCCAAAGAGATGAAGTGCAAACGGTACCCGGGGCGTCATGGCTTGCACTCGAAACCGAAGGGAATGATGAGTCGTCGACAGCTGGCGCCCAAAGCACCGCCACCTTCGACGCCGTCGTCATCTCCAACGCTATCGCCATTGCCTTCATCACCGCCATCGCCCACAGCACCACCACCACCACCACCACCTCCGCGTCAAGAATTGGAATCACCACGTTCGGAGATGCCAAGCCTGGTGGCCATGGCCCATAACGTTTTTAATCCAAAAAACAGCCCGCTACAGAACTACAACAATCTATTTGTCAGTAACTTTATACCCTTACAAAGTCCCATTACGGATACCTTCGGGGGAGCTATATCCAAGAGGAGCAGGAACAGCATTCGTCCACCACGCAGCCACAGGAGTCGCCCGCTGCCACCACTTTCCAAAGTCTTAACCAACATCTTGAGCAGCCAGAACTCGACGGATGACAGAGAGATGGGTGGTGGATTGAGTAGCTCCAATTGTAAGGACTCGCAATCGACCGATTCCGAGCTGGCTAGCCAGTTTTGTCCATTTGATCACTATGAAGGTCCATCCGAAGATGCTCTTGTCGTGAATAACGCTCGTTATATGCTTCATCGACCGAAATCACTGCACATCGAACCACGACAGGATTTGCGCAACAATCGCATTGAATCGTTGAACTTTCAGTTGAGCTCTACTAAGGACACAAAGAGTCCAATCGCTGACAATCTATCAGGCATCCTATTCATGGCGGATTCAGTTCGTAAAAATCTTAAGAAAACCATTGATAACATTGGAAACGAATGCCATATTTCAGGTAAAACCAGCCCAGCCAAGAACTTGGCCTCCAAACCGGCAGTTACTCAGCAGAACAATCGGGAAAATAAACCGGAAGCGTTGGAAGACTTCGAAAGATCTTCCATTTTAACCTCAATCATGGACAAAGTTTTCAGCTCACAGGAATCGAAAAGCTCAAATGGAAACTGCGATGATGACAAGATACCAGAATTGGAGGATATTAATAAGCCGATCAACGACATGTTCGTCGAGGACCCTGAATCGGTTTCTTTGAAAAGTAATGTATCAAATGAGCACAGTGTATTTTCTTCAAATAAAACAAACAACTATAATGATTATTCCAAGCCCGTTTCAAAAACACTAAGCATAAGCAATTCCATTTGGGAACGATTTTGTGATAACAAACCCAAATCGACATTATATAAGTGTGCTCGCTGCGGACAACAAAAGCATCGTGAAGATATAGTTGCTAAAATTAAAATAAAAGATAGTAGAATTCCAAAAAAATCCGATGCGAATCAAATATGGCTAAATAAAAAAATAGGATGCGCCATAAAGCAAAAGCTCAATAGCTTAAGATCCTTTTCTGGAGCACAGGAATGTAAAAAACACGAACACGAAGGGCAGAAATCCCTAAAACTAGCAGATCAAGGAGTAATTCCCGAGATTTTTAGAGAAACCCTACGTATGCAAAAACAAAAAGCTACGAATGACAAACCAAAAGAGGAAAATTTAAGACTGCAATCCATAAATACAAACATTCAAAGGAAAGCACAACGAATTTATCAGGATGATTCTTCGGAATCACAGACTCCAATAAAAGATCATAGCACTTCAAAATGTTTAAATCTACAAGAAAAAATAGATCATATCCCACCGAGGGATAACAATCCAGCCAAAGTAAATGATCAATCAAAGATCACTCCTTCCAAGATACACCACGAATGTCTTCAAAAACGACCCAGAATCGCACTTAAAGTTGTGAATTTAAACCAATCTCAAATATCGGATAATAACTTTCAATTACGTAGACATAAGGAGCCATCGTTCAACTGGGGAGTGATACAATTCTGCGAGACTGTATCTCATAGGAGTCTAGTTATCCCCAAAATACTGGTTCCTACTTATGTTGGTGAGTTGGTGAATATCGGTCAAGCCACGAAATGCTATATCAAGGAGAATATTCTTCCGGATGATCCGCCTTCGTCTCTCTTTGAGTTTCGCATCCCTGACATTAGTCCCAACGAGCTGCTATCCTATCGAAGTTCGGATAACATTAGCGGAAGCTGTACTCCAATACCTCATATAGCGAGTCCAAAGGAGCAACCTATAAACCACAAAGACCCGTGTCATTCTGTTGATCCATCTCCGCCAGAAAAATTCGAAAGTCGTAGCACTCTATACGAAAATCTTGAATTGTCGTTCACCACACGAAAAGCAGATAGTTTTAACCATCCCAATGACAAATTACCTGATTATGAAAATCAAAAGAGTAACAAATGCATGAAGGCAAACGAGAACAGAAAGTCCAAGTCCACAGAATTAACAGATGCTAATTTTAGCTCCTTAAGTGACAACAATATGAGCTATAAGATAGAATTAGATGGTTTAAGAAAAGAAGAGAACCCAATAAAAGAATTCAGTTTAAAGACTGACATTACGGCAGTTAGTAATACATTTACGAGATCTAAAGAAAATACAGAAAATTCAAATGATACATTTTTCCAGGAGAGCCGCATTACGTTACAAAAGTACAATCACTCAAAATTGAGCAATGCGATTAAAAAACAAATAGACAAATCCTTGCAACAGAAGATTAAAAAAATTATGACTAAACCGATAAAGTTGCTAAAATCGACTGATTCAGATTCAGTTGAAAAATTTGTGGAGCCATTTACAAACAAATTGAGCGCCTTCGATGAATATAATGCAAACTCTACACAAGAAAACTTAGAACTTGAACCAAATGTCATTTTGAATGAAGAAGAGGATATATCTCTTTCAAATTCCTTCACGGAATTAAGTTCAAGTCAAAAGCCATTACGTCTTATAGCCAACCTGCACTCCTCAAGTGACTCCGAACCAAAGTGTCTAATTGAAGAATCTAAGGTAGAAACTGATTCTGATGGAGCATCGGAACCGATGCTGACCTGTCGAACCACCGAGTATGCAGGATTGCCTCCTCTGAACTGGCAAGTAATCACAATGGGCTCAGCTCATCCAAAAAATATTATGCAGGATGATTTGGAGTCATCTCTGGTAGAAGAGTATTACTGTCCCATTCACATGTGCGGAAGCCTTATAAAGTCGAACACATTTTCTTCGCATATCCTGCAAGATCATCGAGTTTGGAAAACCAAAGATGCTCCACCGCAGGAAGATTACCATCAAGTAGTGGAAGGTTTACCAAAGCAGTTCTGCTTCGATGGCGATCTCCTCACGAAAGGAAACACTTTTGTGGCCCTTCTCTTGTACACCAGCTTAGCGAAGGAAAGGTTAGCTACTGAAAACAAAAATGATATATCTATTTACTAATTCTAACCCTTAGATCACATCCAATGCGGAATCATCCGCTGACCTTGCTAGCTGCTCCAAAAATGGCAAAGGATGATGCATTAGCCGGTGTTTTCTTCTGGCTGGTCGGTTGTCCATCGCGTGCCAAACTTCTTGCCAAGCTCACAGTCTACGATCCATTCGATCAAATTGGACGGAGTATGATCATAAGACCACGTGATTTATCTGAGAACCAAGATCCTCAAGAATTTGTAGTCAATTCGAAAGATCATTTGCTTATCAGCGTTCCACATAAGCAAAGGACTTTTCAAATAACTGTGGTCATAGATGAACCGCAAACTTAGTTATAAAGGATATCTATTTACTTAAAACTAAAATCTATAGACGTAAATTTTCATTTTTAATCCCTTTGATACCACGAGTTTAATTTTAAAGACAAATTGTATGTTGTATATTTTTTAATAAAACGTTCGAGCAAGAACTAAAAAACGCTCAAATATCTCTCACATCAGATCAGAATTGCCTAGCTTTATTTATATAATAGTTAATTGCGTGTTACACTACTAATTTCATTAAGTTGTTAGTTTGCTTTAATTACATGTAGAGTAAATATTCATGCACATAGAAACGTATGCGCTCACATCTACGTACGTACTCGCTATGATTATTATCAATTGCAATCGTTTCTTGCACCTGCCTAGTGCGTTCCACTGTATACATTTACAAACATAGGAATACAAATAGGTAAAATATAGGTAGTTTGTTTAACGGCTTAAGAACTTTTGCGAAAAAAAGATGTCCAACTGCATGGTGCATAACCAAATGTCTTTGTCTCACATAATATTCCGTTTAAAAATATTGTGTTTCATATGCAAGCCTACATCCAACAATAAAAAATATTGCAAAACCTCAAACCTAAGCTCAATTTAAAGCAGATTAGGAAATCTTCAATAAAGAATAACGACACCGATCGCATTTCTTGTGGGACAATAATTCGCTGTACTTGGAATCGTGTGTGTTTGCTGATGTACTTGATGTGTGATTCTTGTTCTATGTCTTATCAATTAGCTAGATGTGGATCATTAAATAATAATATATATATATATTGTGGTTTCTTCATATTAGTTGCCAGCAACGTTTTGGACTTCACTTGAACTGATTATCTCGTAATCTTTACTCGAGCTCTCCGAATCCGATCCCGAGTTGCGTGGCGTTCTGAAAGCAAAGCAAATAAGTCGGAAATTACTAAAATGCATTCATCAAAAGTAAATGTAGGACTGTAAGTACAATGAATATCAAATGAATGGGATGCAAAACTTACTCTGCTTTGATGCGATAACTTGCGATAACTTTGGAATACCTCAAGTATCACCAGAAAACAAAAACCAGCAACCAATAAAATGAGCCACCACAAATCACGAAACAAATGTATTTACAAATAACATGCTTCGTAAACGAAATAAAAATGTTATGAAACGCAAACCAAGAATCGGATTAATGCATTTTAATTATACAATAATATTTATTAAGGAACAAAGGATTTACAATTAAAAGCTAAAGTTAATGTATGTCTTTTGCGCTATTCAATATGATTTAGTGTATGAAAAACATACAACCAAAAGTTCGACGGAAATAAAAGAAATTATAAATACAAATTCGAGCAATAAAGCAGGAATCCTGGTCATTACTGAGCGGTTCCGTCTTACCCAGCTTTGGAATCCTTGGGCTGCGCCTTCGTTTCTTCTTCATCCACATCGTCTTCCTCGTAGTCATCGGCACCCACTTTGCGACGTTTGCGGATCTCCATGTCGGTGTCATGTTCTTTGATGAGCTCGATTTTCTCTGGTTCAAGCGTGGAAACCTCAGCATCCACATCACCGTCAGCGTCTCCATCCGCATCCACGGCTGTGTCCTCGGCATCGCTTTCTTTTTCCTTCTTCTTGTCCTTCGATTTCGATTTCTTGTCGGTCTTGGCGGACGAATTATTTGGGTCACTGTTATAGTTGCTCTAGAGATGAAGGTAATTTAGTAAACTAACATAAATGGATAATTCGAAACAAACCTCATATAGTGGCCAGAAGGAGGCGAAGAAGCTCACATCCTCAGTCAGGTTGGGGAAGATCCAGAAGTGCAACTTGCCGCCGGTTAATGCCCACACGATGATGAACACAATTAGACGTACAATTGTCAGAGCCAGGATGAAAACAAGGAAGCCGGCAGCCGCAATGGACAAGTAGTAGACACCCTTGCGTAGCAGTGGAGGCCACAGAGGGAATAGGCAAATGCCAACGGCGCCAAGTAGCAGGATGAAGCCGAATATCCAGTAGTGGAGCGGTATGGGATCGTAGATCCAGACGTATGCCTCGGAGCCGTCCACGAAGATCTGCTCAGGATGCATGTCCAGGCGGATCTTGCGCTTTTTCTTCTCCTTTTTCTCCTTCTCTTTTTCGTTGCCAGACGCACCTCCGTCTCCTTGGCCATTATCGCCTTCCGGATCGGTATCCTTCTTCTCATCCTTTGCCTTGTCCTTTTCCTTATCTTGGGTCTTCTCCTTGTCCGCCTTCTTGTCGCCTCCAGACTTTCCTCTGATCTCCTCCAGAGTGACGGGCACCTTCTTGGCGCGATGGAAGAACTTGTGCTCCAGCATCACGTCTAGAAACTCGATTACCTGCTCCCGGGTGGTGAAAAGCGGATTGCTGCCTTCGGTGAATTTGGACTTTAGCAGAGCATCGATGGCCTTGCTGGAGGTGAAGTATTCGACGATGTGGCTCAGGAATTTGGTCTTCTTCGTCTTAACGTTCTTCTTCAGCCACTTGGCCACGTTCTTCTCGTCCTTTGACGGCTTGTCTACCTTCTGGGCACCCGGTTCGGTGTATTCCTATAAGAGGAAAAAAGAGAAAAAGGTCCGAAAACCAGGTCAGAAACTCACTTTCACGATCGATTGGTTAAATGGGGGGACTACAAGCGAATATAGGCCACGACACCAATTTTGTATTCGTCACCCTCAAGCCGTTGAGATGGCTTTATTATACGTGGGTTTTATTTTTTCCTAAGTACCGTGCCATCGTCGTAAATATCCTGCTCCTGCTCCTCTTCTTCCTCCTCCTGGAAGTACTCCTCCTCTCCACTCATTACGAGAATTAATATGCGTAACTTAAAAACTGCGAACTATATAAATAGAAACAACTATTCCAGAAGCGGTTGTAGTTTTTCTTAGCCGTGACGTGTTGCATTCGCTCTGAGAGTCTAGAAAGTATTGAATCAAACGAGCTGGTGATCACCACAACAAACAAACACATGGATACTAAACAGGGGAGCAGTTGGAAAATATGCAAGGGGGTTTGAAGCTGTATTGATACTCATAGCTGTTTAACGATTGAAATGATATTAGTGATAATTTCCCATGTATGTGTGGAGCCAATGATTAACAAAACCCTCTTAAGCGCCGCCTCTGCCCAACTTACACGCGTACTCAAACTTTCCCCAACAACAACACGAATAACCACAATAACAACAACCAGAGCAGCTGATAAGTGGGCCTGCACCTGACATGTGTGGGTAATGAGCGAGAGGGAGAGCTGGAGAGAGCGAGCCAGCGAATGAGCGAGATCGGCTTACAAGACGGACTTACGGCGTTGCCAGATAGGCAAAAGCTTGTAAGCTCAGCTGTTTGTATTGTAGACCCCAAAACTTAATTGACTGAAAAATAAAAAAGAAAAGGTAGAACTCAAATTCCAGATACAGCTAAATACGCAGCGAAGACATTTTCCATAAAGCTAATTATAGACCTTTTGCGGGCGGGGGGCATCCCACGGGGGTTTCTCCAAAGAGCAGCGCAACCTGCACTGAACTTGCCCCCCACAAATAATATTAAAATATTGAATGACCCATCTGAACTCGCAATTCAGCGTTTTGTTTCTTTTCGAGTCAATTTTACTTTTTTTCTGCATGCACACGTTTTTTTTCTCCTTTTTTATCAAAACAAAAAACAAACACTTTCGGCATGTCAATTGGACTGTGGCACCCACACACGCGCAGCCCCTTTAGAAGGATCTAATTGGAAACAGTTAGCACTTACATCCTTGCGGCGACGGGCTCGCTTCTTTTCCGACATTTTCTAGCAAGTGTGACGATCTGCGGGCTCAAAATTGATTCTTTCAATAATTTTGATAATAATTCTGCCACACACGCACCACATAAACATCCACGATAGGGATGGAACAAAAGTCGATGTTCACGCGATGCTATCGATGTTTCCAGCAACTCCGTGAAGCGATTATTTCCTATCGCTGGAACCACTAAAAATGGGAACTAGTTGTTTTTGAATTATTTTAATGTTTCATATTCATAGGTTAAAAGGATCATTTAGCAACAAAAAAATATGAAATCAATATTTTTAGAAGGTATTGAATTTTCTTAACTAATTTTATGATTATACAAATAATAAAATTGTGTCGCGAAGAAAACCTCCCATTTCCTTTACGGTAATAAAAAACAATACAAAATAAGTAAAAATATACCTTTCATACTAATCGAAAAGGTTAACCAAGTTGTATATAACTTTAATATTATGAAATTCTCCCAAAACACACATTTCTTTAATGTATGTCAATTTAAATAAAGTTTAAATTGCACTTACATTTTAATACTGTATTATCCAAAATATATATGAACCATATCAAGCAAAACGTGAATATTGCAATGCGAACTCAATTTAATTTCCTTACATCCTCTATTAAAATTATCTTTTTATTAATCTTTGTTTTACAACAAAATACAGACTAAATAATAAGTAAAATATATTATTTATTATATATTCTTATTATTATTATTAATAGCGACCCACGCAAAGGGTTCGATCAAAGTTTACTCTATTTTGTTTTCTTCCGGTTGTTGTGTAGTTTACGTTTTCGTATCGTTTGCGTATCGGTTGTGGTGCGTTCTGTACCGTTTTTTCCGTTTTAGGTTGTGTCTCGTTTGTTGCAGTGACAGATGATGGGGAGAGATGGCTAAAACTAAACCAATCTATCGTTACCGTCACTCCAAATATGTTTGCCATTCTACGCAGTATGATCGATTAGCCTACTATTTACTCATAGAAAAAAAGGGGATTTTAAATGTATACAATTTTAGGACTGGAGTAAATGCACAAAAAGTGGGAGGCTGGGAGGTTGGATCGACACACATTGGAGGGTTCCATACTTCGCTCGGTTTCTCAAAATCGGCGTTGTCTTTCACAAGTATGCTTTGTACATTTTATTCGGATGCAGTATTCTATACACTTACAAGTTATGTATGGACATGCGTAAAAATGATATTTGGAAAGCAAAACCTTACACATATAAAATCGGAAACACGGCGCCCTGGCCTCCTCCCTCCTCTCTGGGGATTGCGTTTCACCCGTCAAAGAATAAAATACAAAAAAACTCTAAACTTGATTGAAGTGATCCCGGAAAGATTGTGCTCTTCATCCGCCAGCTGTTGAACACACTCACCCAAGCGCTCTTCAGTGGCTCCTGCGTTGAAAGCAGGACGACACGGTTCTGCGATTCCCGGCGAATCGTAGACATATTGCATTAAACGCTTTGCATATGGGGCGATTGGGGAAGATGCAGAAGGTTGGGGTGGTGGCGCTGCCAATCACAAGGGCAGGAGAACTCCTTGTGAACGAACGCCTCTGTCAGTTTGGATTGGTGGGTGAATAAGTGAGGGTTATGCGTTTCTATTACTGTCCTGTTTAGTTTTTTTTTTTTAAGTCAGTCGTTTGTCGGTTCTGTCGTTCTGTTCGGTGTACGCTTTAAACTAATTGATAAAACATAGTTTAAACGTTAGTCGTGTTAACTAAATGTTAAAATCTGGATCTTACGAATACGGCGCTCGAGTCGTGTTCACTGTAGCCCAAGCGCTTGGTGTGCTTGAACACCTCGTTGGTGATGCTGGTGACGGGCATGGACTGGTCCAGGTTCTCAGCCATGTTTAACACCAAGCGCAAGTCGCGTTGCATGTGGCTCAAAGGCTGCTGGGGATTGAAGTCACCCTTGGCCATTTCTGCAAAGGAATTCAAAATAGGATAAGATAAACACTAGGAAATAGCCACGGTGCTATCCATACCTTTGCCCTTAGCCAGCAGCATGGGTGATTTCATTGAAGTCAAATCGAAAATGTCTATGATGTCGTTCAGAGAGATCGAGAACCGATCAGCTGCAAAAGCAATAAAAAAAAAGATCAATTAGTTAAGGCTGCTTACTGCTAACAATATACAATAAAACCTACCAAGTGCTAACGCCTCAGCCAACCCGACCAGACTCACTCCCAAGATGGTTTGCAAAATTAGGTTTACTTTGCAGGCGTTACCGATATCTGCTAGATGTGAACAAACGACATATTTTAATAAATTGTTTCAAAGGAAATGGTCAGCAGTGCAGGCTGTACTTACTCCCCAAGAAGAAGGTGTTCTTGGCAATGGTCTTGAAGCACGAGTGGCACTCCTCGAACACTGAACGATCTCCACCGGCGAGAATGATGAGCATGCCTTCGGCAGCCTCCTGCCGAGAGCCGTGAATTTGTGCCTCAAGATAGCGACCGTTGCACTGCTTGATGCCCTCGCCAATGTCCAACGATGTGTCCGGATCAATTGTAGACATTTCAACGTAGGCCTTATTGTTCAAGTCCTTCAACTGCAGAACGCCGCAGTTGCCAAATACGAGCTAAACATCGAATAAAACGAATGCATAAATAAGAAGAATGTTAAATTACGCCATCCCTCCCAGTTGCACAATTATTTTGTATTCTAATATATTTTAATTTTATACAGTGTAAGGAAGATCGCTTTGCAAAGAGAGCGTCAGAAAATCGTCATTTTAAACTGCGTGCTTTCATTCATATGTACTTTTTAAGTTAACAAGCGCGGATGAGTCATTTGAATTTTATAGGAACCCCAAGGCCAAAATTTAAGTTTTGTTAACCACGTTGTGTTTTAGGCATTTCCCAAATTAAATATGTATATAAATGAAACCTTTTATGACTTACATCCTTGGCGCCCTTTGGATCGGACACACAGCAAAAGATAACGTCGGCAGCTTCCACAACATCCATGGGAGTGTCCTTAACCTCAGCGCCGGCTTCGGCAAACGGTTGGCACTACAAAACGAGATTGTTGTAGGATTCATGTGTGAACTTGCTATCGTAAAACTTTACCTTGTCAATGGTGCGGTTCCAGACCACAACCTTGTGACCCGTGTAGATCAAATCCTTGACTATGGTGGATCCCATCATTCCAAGACCCAGGAAGCCGAAGGTCTGCTCTGAAGGCACGATATCGCGATCGGCCAGTGTGTTGGAGCGCGAGCTCATGTCGATGACTTGGGCCTCTGGCCGCGTGACAACCGGTCGGTCAAGCAGAGCAATTGCATTCGGTGCACGCTTGGCAGCGATTGAGGCCAAGAGTGCGTCAGTCTCGACCCGACGTCTGCCAGTGGGCGTGGAGCTGGCTTCATCCGCGTCCTGCAATGCCTCCCCGGAAACATCACGCTTGCCTCGCTTGGCATTCGATGGCCCACTGGGCGACTGTTGGGCAGAGGTACGCCGTTTCTGTGCTGATTTTGCCGATCCCTTTGTCGACTTGACCGATGTAGCGGCCACGGACTTTGCTTTCGGCGTCCGCTTGCCAGCTGCCTTCGTTGTGACCGCCGGCGACGTGACTGGTGACGCTGATGAATCTGCATTGATTTCCACATCCAAGCCATCGCCCTCATCGGGGCTGCCCACCACATGGGCCACCACTCCATTGTTGCCATCGGCAGTTGCTTCCTCTCCCACAATCTCCTCGCTGTCCAGGCCATCCCGGATCTTGTCAAAATCAGCCTCGGTTGCGTGATTCGGCGCACCGCAGCTTTTGTTCACCTGCTCGTCCACCTCGGCGGGGTCGTCGATGTACTTTTCGATATCCGTCATGGCGTGTCGGAAAGCAGCGGGCTTGCTCACCTTGGCCAGTTCCTCCTTCCACGGTCCTTCGAAGGGCTTGATGTTGTTCTCCTCAATCCAGGCACTGTTAAATATTACCCATGTTATTACAGGCGCTTTTTGGGGTTGGCGTGCATTTTACTTACAAATTCCTAGATCCAAAGAAAAACACGCATTTGGTATTCGCCCGACGCTGCTGGCTGAGCAGATCAAGTGGAGGATCGACAATCTAAGGAGAGAAATCAACATTAGCTTCCACCACATCATATCTTTAAAGTCTTCAGAAACATTTTAAGCAGACAATGCATTTTACTCTATAAGGATGTGCCTATGAATTCCCTCGAACTAATCTATTCTGTGATAACCCATTTACAAGACTTTATCACGCACGAAACAAAACATATGCAAATGTTGCTTTTTCACTTCCAATTTCAATCGAAAACCACTCTTTAACTTTACATTTGAGCTAGGAATTATAAGGATTTAAAAATATATCCTCATTTTTCTAGCAACTTGCACAAAACCAATTTGATTTGATAAAACCTTAGCTGAGGTGATTCACTATCATTAGCACATTTCACAAAACTCTAAAGAACCGATTGGTATATCACAAGATTACCGATGAGAATGTTAATGTCAAATAAAAGTTAATATATTAACAAAACTCCTTTTGAACGGCATAGAATAACGAAACTGGGAACTGATATCCTTGGCAACGTCTGTGTTCAAACTCCACGCCTGCCGCGCGTCACTCCCCCTCCTCCGAGTGCACATGCTGCTTTCCAGCGGCTGTACACACGATCAAAAGCTGCTGCTCGTGGCCCCCGATAGCGGCTCCATGGAAGAGACCATTTCCTCCGCCGGCAGCGACAACAGCACAGCGGCAACAACAACAACCACAACGGCAATGGGGCAATGTGTGCAAGTGCGTGGCTGCGGGCAGAGCGGCGGCAGCGAAGCCGGCAGCGTTGAATCGAAAAGTACAGTCGAAAACAAACACAACAACATGGCAGCAGAGAAGGCGGCAGCGACGCGACGTCGACGCGGCGTAAACATTCCGATCGCCAACTGCAATGCTTACCATTCCTGGCCACGGAGTGAAGCCCTTCATTTTGGCCCTGCAAAGAAAATGCGCTATCAGAACAGGGAAAACTCATATTGGCCGCAAGGAGGAAAAGCAAGAAAAAAGGGCGCGCGCGCGAAAAAAGCGCCAACGCAGCGAAGTCGACGTCGCGCGCCCGGAATCCACGCACGTAGCTCCGGAATTATGGTCGTCATTCGGATGGAGCTACATGGATACTGCGCTGCGTGGCTGTCAAAAAGGCAGCGCTAATTGCTTTTTTATGCACACTTCACTGGCTCTTTTTTTCTTCATATTTTTTTTTCCGAGCGCCAACGGTGCGCAATTGAGGTTAGGTGTTTGCTTTGATTTTCATCTCTCGTTTTTTTTTTTTTCTTGTTTCTTCACGGCGCAGCGCAGCTGAGAATACAGCGAATATATTGATGAGTCCACGGTCCCGGCTTACCATATCAGATCCTTGGGTTTGTAAATAAATTTCTCCGTCGTATCGCCGCCCGACAGCGACAGTTTTTTATTCTTCGACATTATGTTGTCCAGGCGTATGTTGAACTTGGTTATTTTGCTGGCTTGGGCGGACGGTGCACGGAAGCTAATGGGTTTCTCGGATCGGAGCACAAATCTCGGCGTCGGGATTCAATGAATTTCGGAGATATTCGCTTGCAGGCCACCCGTATTTTTCTTTTTTTTTTCGCGTTGTGTGTGTGATGCGCTGCCGAACCGATATCTGCTCGAGCAATGCGATAGCAGGCGGGCGCCATTTTGGCTGGCAATCGGCCAGTGCTGGAAAGTGGCGGCGTTGCTACGTCATGCAATCGGACTGCCAACCCGCCTCGAACTCGGTAAATTAATATGGGTTCCGAATTAAATTATTTAATTAAGTATTACAAGTGAATATTATTATCGTGATTCAATGCAAATTCGTAAAATGCACTTGGAATCAATCCATGCTTTTTATACGCTAAATTTTTTTTTAAATACTTTATTTAATTCTAATGTTTAGATGTTAAATACAAAGGCGGGCATAAACTATTGAAATTTAATTCCATAAGAAAATAATTTCATTGATACACATTTTTAGTTGGAGATTATTAATAAATTTTGTTTTTTGGCTTATACAAATTCCGTTTAAGTAAAATAATGATAAAGATAAATTTAATTAGTATTGCACAGTAAATTCTTTATAATCTGTGCGATCTTGAGCTCGGAAAACTAACAGTTAACTACAAGTCCGTCCCCTTAGCCGAAAAATAAATTACCACACGTCCAACTCAATTTTTCTCTGATTCTCAGCACTCAGCATCAGCCATATAATCCTCATAAATATGAAACAATCATATAAAAAGAGAATAAAAAGCGATTGCTGCTGTGGTTGTGGGTTGCGGGGGGTCATGCGACAACCCTGCTCGGTAAAACTTTTCGGGTGACCTGGCAAACAAAAGGGTGAAAAAGGGAAATTGCGGCCGTTAAAGGGGTATTGTATTTGTGCTAGGAAAAGAAAGCGTGCTTTTGGGTTGAATTATTGCATTTTGTTTGGCAATTAGCAGGCGCGAAATGGGTGAGAAGGATTTATTGGGACCAGATTGCCATCAATTATAAGGGAAAAAACGTACATATGTTTCTCTAGTTTTGATCGCATACTCGCTAGCAAAAAAAAAGGGTTTAAGTACATTCATTTGTTTGTGTGTTTCAATTTGAGTTGGGGAGAAATTAAAGTTTTTTTTTTTAAATTCCGATCTGACCATTCCGATAAAAGTTGATATCGAGCTTATCTTAAAGCTTAAAACATCGATTAATTTGGAAGGCAAGAATTAGTTTCCTGCTCTTCTTCATTCTAGCTGTGCAAAAAAAGTCGGTTCCGTTGACCAATAATAGCAAATATTTATTATTCTTACTCAAGTATAATAGATTTATATGTGAACTATTGGTCGTAACTTAACTTTTTTCTGACTTCCAGACGAAAGTGTCTTGAATCTCAAGTTCCGTTCTTGTTTACGATCTTCCAATTGTGCTGACACTTTGAAAATAGCCGCTTCTCTGTTTACAAGTGGGTATGTACATGTATGCGTGTGTGAGCATGTTGTTTGGAATTGGTTGGAATATTGGAAATGATTGCCAATGGAATTCAGTCGGTTTCGCGCATATTGAAAGTTGGAACGTAGGATTTTAGTAATATGTATTTATTTCTAACTAAAATTATGTTTGCTAATTTACATTTGATTTGACTTTCAGAAAATATTGGACTGGATTGCATTTTGGATTGAAGACCCTTAACTTGGTATATTATTGTAAACATAATATAAAATTGTACGTAATACTATTAAAATATCTTTGCAGCTGTTCAACTGAGGCGATGTACAACGGCGCTACATCCAATTCCGATTCGAGTGAGTAGATTCCAAGTGATCCGATTATCATATTATTTTCCTGCATTATCCTTGATTTTTTTTTATGAAAACCACTCACTTTATCAAGGGATAATTTGGGGTGGATCGTATCGATCCAATTGCTTAGACAATTAATACCCTATTCACTTGCGCACATGTTAAAGGAACTCAAATAATGCAGAGCATTTACTTATTTAGAGGCCTTAGAGAACATCTCGGGCAATTAAAGTGTTGATAGAACAACAACTAGCAGCACGCTCCAGTGCCGTTTGTGGAGCACCACTTGCCACACCACAAGGAGGCTGTGGGGTGGAGGCACTGCAGCAGCATCTAGTGCAGCGCAAACAAACAGCAAATAGGCACAAGGACCTTCTTACTTGCGGCTTAGCCAGTTGCTTTGTTTTCCCATTTGAAAGCTGCAGATGCCGTCGCAATTGCCGCACTTGCTTTCGCTTTTGCACAACTTAAATTAGCTAATTCACTCCCTACTAAATCACAATCCCAATCCGCAAATTTAATCCTGTGGCTGGCTTCACAAATTTTTGGCTCGCTTTGGGCAAAGTTTTCTGACGCGCAGAAATTTCCACATGAGTGAACAGGGAAAAGTTAGGCGGACTTTAAACTCAACTATGTGTGTATATTTAAACAGTTAATTTTTGCTGCTCAATTTACCAAAAAAAATGTATTTGAATCAATTTTTCCAACATTTTAAAAACTTATAATTAAAACCAATTCCCATCCATTACAAACGTAGAAAATATGGAACACCAACTGGATCCTGACCAGGAAGAATCCATTCTGATAACGCATTTCGTAAATCCCCACCAATTCAGCTATGTGAGATGCATAGATGTGGAGAACTCAGCAATGTTGGTTCGCCAAATAGAGCAGGATTTGAAGGATTACTGCAGCAGTGAAAGGACAAAACAGGTTTACGTGGAGGATGAGAGAGTTATTGTGCGCTACCAGCGATGGAGTCCACCCAAGCTCGTGAGGGGTGTGGTGCGCAGGCGGCAGAACGAGGAGTACCTGGTCTGGATCCTGGATTACGGATTTAACCTCTGCTGTTCTGTGTGGGATTTGTGGCCGCTGCCTGACCATTTGAGTCGCAGTTTATGCGACTTTAAAGAGGGTGGTGTGGCCTTGATTGCTCCGCATTCTGGCAGTGTCTGGTCCCGATCCGCCATTGAGTCCTTGGACAAACAGCTAGAGGATGCCAATCAGCTCACATTTCAAGTCGTACATCGTGGCAAATCGAATCGGAATTTCGGGCTGCTTAAGTTCAGATCATCATGCCAGACTGAGGATGCTGCAAACTTTCTAATAAAGCAGGACCAAGGACGCTGCAAGGAAACCTTAACCATGGCCATCCCTTACGAGGATATAAGCTTTGAAAAGGCTGAGATCAACGACATGGCGATCGATACACGTCCGCGTCTAAGAAGAATACTTGAACTAGTAGTCTTATTGTCGGAGAATGCTAAAGAATCGACACCAACCCCTTCTGCAATTCAACAGAAAAAGCTAGATGCCCTGCTACAGAGCCACGAGACCTATCTTATACCAAACTCCGTAAAACTCCTGAGCAAGGTTCAAAGTATCAGCGAAAGTTCGATGCAAACTGCTCTGGCTAATAGATCAAAACAAATTAGCAAAGAATTACCCCATAAAGCCAATCAATCAGAAGATAATAGAAAAAAGGAGGTAAAATACCTAGAATCTGAAAATTTATCAGAATGTTTATCAAAAGTCAAGCTTTCATCATATCAGCAAAAGAATACCGATTCATCAACCTTGAGTGGACCAAGAAATCTAGCCTCTTCATCTACAAATTCAAACTCCAATGTTCGCAAATCGATGACATTATTTAAATCATCAGGAGCACACTTAACTACTTCGTTATCCGTACCTTTAACCGAAAATTGTACTAACCAGTCGAATAATCGAACAGTAGTATTTTCAATGGATAAAATGGAACAAATATTTAATGACATGCTTGGTAAAAACCCATCCGAAAGAAGTGTACAAAAAAATCGAAGCCAGATGCCAAATTCTAATGTTTCAACAACAAAAAGATGTGTAGAAAAGATGCACGTATGCCGCTCAGAAAACATGGGTGATAGGAAGCCAAGTGTTTGTTTGAAGCATCTAGTGCTGGCCCATAGTCCCGAGCCAGTGAATCCTGTC